>NC_080675.1:107748114-112748114 GCF_030445035.2 Dasypus novemcinctus | reverse complement strand
TTGTGGGCTTGTGGGCTGAATGAAGTGATGAAAATGAAAGCCCAAAAATGGAAAAGGAGGTTGGAGGTTTATTTTGTCTGATTGCACGGTAAGTCCGAGGCTTGAAAGGTCTGTCATCACTGCAGAGAGCAGGTCATTGAGGAGCGCGCTGGAGCTCGCTGCTAAGAGAAGGTCATCCATGTAGTGGAGAATGTATGTTTGCTCTGGATGAAACTTTGAGCGCAGCGGCTCAATGGCATGGTTGACATAGAGCTGACATATGGTTGGGCTGTTCCGCACACCTTGCAATAGCACTCGCCATTGGAATCGAAGCGCTGCGCCCTGGTTGTTGGTGCGTGGGACTGTAAACGCAAATCGCGGACAGTCTCGCCGGTGAAGAGGAATAGAGAAAAAGCAGTCCTTGATGTCAATGGTTGCTGCATGAAAATGTTGGGGGACTGCAGTGGGGTGCGGGCATCCTGGCTGAGGTGACCCCATTGGTTTGATATGCTTGTTGATCTCACGGAGATCGTGGAGAAGGCGGTATTTGCCAGTGCTCTTTTTGCTGATGACAAAGACTGGTGAATTGTAAGGACTAGTGGATGACTCTATATGCCCTGCTTGTAGCTGCTCTTTGACGAGGGCAGAGAGAGCCTGCAATTTGTGAGCTGGCAAGGGCCACTGCTCGACCCAGATGGGCTCCTCTGTGTCCCATTCCAGAGGGATAGGGTCAGGTTTTGAGATGGGAGCAGTGGCCCCTAGAAGGGGGGGGGGCAGCGCAGCTGAGAAGGCTTCTGTGGTGATTCGGGCCTTTAGCTGGCTGAGGACATCTCTCCCCCATAAGATGGTCTGGACTGACGAGAGGACGAGTGGACGAATTTGGCCTTCGTGGCCTTCTCGGTCGCTCCAATGCAGAGGCTGGGATGTTTTCCAGGAGGCAGCGGCTCCTGTGGCGCCGATGACTTGAGGGCCGGTTTCGAGGGGCCAGTGATTGAATGCGGCGATTTCGAAGGGAACACAGGAAACTTCAGCGCCAGAATCCAGAAGCCCATCAAGCCATTGCCCATTAATCTTAAGCTCTAATGAGGGTTTCTGGCAGCGTGTGATGGGCATTGTCCACATTATGGCTTGGGAATTTTTCTGGGGGCCTCTTGGGGGTGGGGCTGAGGCCTGCCCCGCTGGAAGTTTAAAGGCTGCTGGGAACCTTGGGCGGAACGGCAGTCGCGGGCCCAGTGATAACCTTTCCCACAACACGGACACGGCGTAGAAGGGCCCCTTGGCCGTCGCATTGGCGGGTCTGAGCGAGGCGCTGGGCCTGGCTGGGAGCACTCGCGGACGAAGTGGCCGGGTTGGCCGCACCGAAAGCAGACGGAAGTGGGGCTGGATGAAACAGCCATGGCAGAGGCAAAGGCAGCGGTGAGTGTTTTGACTTGTGGGTCAATGTCACGGCAAGCAAGGACCCATTCGTGCAGAGCTTTGTCGCGTATGGGAAGGATTACGGCCCGGAACGGCGCAAGGCACCCGTCAATGACTAACTCTTTGGCTAACGCAAATTGGGCATCCTCGCTGGAAATTTTCCGCTGACAAGCTTCCAGGATGCGGGCGACAAATGCTGGGAAGGTCTCATTGGAGTCCTGAAGCAGCTGCGCGAGCTTGGTGGGCTGCTTGGTGGAAACTAGAGAGAATGACCGCTGGACGAGGACCTTTACCCGGTGCCAAAACCCTGGGTCAATTTCGAGATAAGAACGAGGGTTTGCATAATTGTTGGTGCCCGTGTATGCATCGGAGGGATTGAGGATGCCAGCCTGGGCATTCTCCACGATTTGCCGGTCAACAGCCGCTTGGTAATGGGCGCGCCATTCGATAAATTGACCGGGCGTCAGGATGGCACGGGCTAATGCAATCCAGTCATATGGGAGAACGAGTTGGGTCCCCAACTCCTCAAGTAGTTGCTGAGCATAAGGGCTGCCAATTCCGTCTTCCTTTACAGCTTTGCGGAGGGTCCTGACCTCTTCCGCTGTAAAGGGTAGCCAAGTTTGGGGTCGCTGCGGCGTGGGCTGCGGATTCAGCGGATACAGCTGAGGGGTTTGAGGAGGCGTGGCACCGGGGACCGATGGAGCAGCCAGGGCAGGCGAAGGGCTATTGCCATACGGCGGCGGCAAGGGATAAGCGGAACACGGGTGAGAAAATGGCGGCTTAGCGGCTTCCGGGCGACAACAAAATGGCGGCAGGACCCTTCCAGGCCCCGGCCAAGATGGCAGAGCAGCGACATCCGGCAGCGGACAAGATGGCACGAGGGGCGTTTCCGGTTTAGCGGAAGATGGCGACCATGCAGTTTCCGGCCCAAACCGGATGCTGACTGGGCAGGAAGAGGCGGGTAGAGGCGGGAGGAGGACACCGGCGAAGAAGAAGCCGGATGCGTGCCATCTTGGGCAGAAGTGGGGGAAGAAGGCGGAAGTCCGCCATATTGGGGAGCAGCAGGAGTGGTTTCTGTCTGCTGCGGGGAGCTCGGGCGGGGAGGTTCACGCTCGAGAGCAGCAGCAAGTTGGTTAGACAGAAAGTCAGTGTCGGCGGACTCATCGGGATCACAGTCTAGAGGCCATTTGGGAGAAGCTTCATAAACAGCTTCGGTCGGAGCGCCAAGGAGACAAGCGCGAATGGCCACGAGAATGGGTAAGAGGCCTGCTGGGAAGGTGCGTTTCTCGTGCTCCATGGTGGAGGTGACTCGATCTATGAGTCGCGAGTATGTGTCCAGGCTCCAGAGTTGGCAGGTGGCGAGCCACGGATTAAAAGGGAGCAAGAGATCCCAGTACTTTTGGAGCTGCCGCAAGGAGACGCTGACTCCATTGGCATCGAGCAGGGCAGCGAGGGCCCTGACTTGAGGCGCCTGACGCAATGACAAAGAGGCGCCCATGACGAGATAGGAGCGGGACGACGGCGAGGGGTCCCGGGGCGGGACGACGGCGAGGGGTCCCTACCTGGAGAGGAGGATGATCGCCGATTACAGCAGCAGCAGCAGCAGAGAGGGGCCGGGGGAGGAGCCGCCACGTTGGGCGCCAGTTGTAGCTGAGCGAGAGGGTTTCGTCCTCGCTCAGGCCCAAGAGTCGGGGGGGCTTGCTCCTGCCGAACCACCGGCGGGGGGTGCCCCAAGAGGGAGCACCGGTTCTCCAGGCGTGGGGGACGCGCGGTTGGGGAAAAACCACGGAGACCGCTTGAGCGCAAGAACAGGTCTGCTTTATTACGGAAGTACACTTAGCTATATAGGGTTGGGTAGAGGGAGGGGCGTGATGAAGGGAGGGTTGGCTAAGGGGCGGCTGTGGACAGGCTGAAGCTGATGGATAGACCTGAGGTAAGCAGTTACTGGGGAAGAGGGCAGATTGTGGGTTGGCAATATGGGCGGGACTGGCGGGAAGGACGGCGGGGGCTGGAAGGGGAGGAGGGGTGGAGAAAGGCGGCAACAACAAGTAACATGATTGAATCAGTAATTAAAAACCTCCTAACAAAGAAAAGCCCAAGAACAGATGGCTTCACAGGTAATTTTACCAAACATTCCAAGAAGAATTAATGCAAATACTGTTAAAACTCTTCCAAAAAATTGAAGAGGAGGGAACACTCTTTAACCCATTCTATGAGACCAACATTACCTTCATACCAAAGTCAGATAAAGATATCACAAGAATATTACGGACCAATACTCCTTATGAATACAGATGCAAAAAGCTTCAACGAAACTAGCAAAACGAATTTAACAGCACATTAAAAGAATAATACCCCACAATTAAATGGGATTTATTCCAAGTAAGGTGTTCCAACATGAGAAAATCAATTAATGTAATACACATTAAGAGAATGAAGGGGAAAATAAAGACACAATCATCACAATTGACACAGAAAAGGCAATGGATAAAATCTAGCACCCCTTCTTGAAAGGTATCCAAATTGGAAAGAAAGATGTAAAACTTTCCCCATTTACAGATGATATGATCCCATATGTAGAAAATCCCGTACCTGGAATTAAGTGTTAGAGTGGTATGATGGAGAAGCAGATGTGGTTCAAGTGACTGGGCTCCTGTCTACCACATGGGAAGTCCCGGGTTTGGTTCCCGGTGCCTCCTAAAGAAGACAAGCAAGACAGCAAGCTGATACGATGGGTAGGTGCAGTGAGCTGATGCAAGAAGATGATACAAGAAAAGACACAAGGAGTAAAACATAACGAGATATACAACAAAGCAGGAAGTAGAGGTGGCTCAAATGATTAGGTGGCTCCCTCCCATGTGGAAGGTCCCCAGTTCAGTTCCTGGTGCCTCCTAAAAGGAAGACAAGCACACAATGAACAGATACAGTGGGTGGGGAGAAATAAATAAAATAAATCTTAAAAAAAAAAAAAAAGGAGCATGATGTAGCAACCTACTCTCAAAGTTGATAAATCTGGGTATCTATCTGGGTGAGGGGTATTTTGGACTTCTATGTATTGCTTTTGTATTACTTTTGCAACTTTCCTGTAAGTCTCAAGTTATTTCAAAATAAAAACAAAAAATAAATGGGATTTCTGGGAAGATGTAGGATTAGAGAGGCATAGGACTCACTTCTCTCCTAGAAAAATAGCTAGAGGACATGCAGAAACCATCCAGCAAACTGTTCTAGGGCATAGGACACCAGAAGAAGGCTGGATACCATTCAGAATACAGAGGGGCGAAGAAAAGGAGATTTGGCGGGTAAAATCTGTGTATAAAGTTGTAGCCACAGCTGCTGGTGCCCATCCCCCATCCTTGGAGCAGACAACAGTGGGTCCTCCAGCTCCTAGCCAGTGGCTATGGGCTAAGGGGATCTATGGACTTAGGGTGTTACAGAGGCCCAGGAATGGGGAGAGAGATGGACCCAAGCCTAAGGCTAATCTGGCTTTTGACCAGTGAACTTGGTCTGTCATGTCCCATGGTTTGCCCCTTACAGGCTGGGTAGGGATGCAACATAGTTTTCCCTGGGAGCCAGCAGAGAACTAAAGAGAACCTGCCTTTTGAGCACCCTCCCTACTGTTCTGGACTGGTTGCTGAGTAGAGATTTAATTCCTCCCTAGGAAAAGGGAAGGTGCAGCCAGCCAAGAAAGGGGAGCAGCATCTGAGCAAGTTTGATTTGGGATGCTTGGCTCTGAATAGCCACCCTGAGGGGAATTCTCCAGGACAGTGATTCTATACTGCCTGCCCAGGCAGGGTTCCAGTGAACACATTCCCTATAGGGTTTGAGCAGGGAGATCTGCCAAAAAGCACCATCTGCAGGCAGACCAGGAAAGTGCACACAAAGAAAGCAAATAAATAAAAGCTTTTGGAACCTTTAACGTCCCTCTCCCCAAGGCCCCTGAAACTGGTCTGCACTCAATTACTGGGTCCATGGCCCTGGTCTACACAGTTAAACAGGGGCAATCCTAAAGACCTAGAACAAGTTGAACCAAGAATCTAAGAACGGCAGTAATACAGAGCCACACAAACCTAAATCACTAGGCAAAGGAGAGAAACTGACCATCAGAGTAAACTCCTCATCATAATCAGATAACTAGATATCAGGAAAAAATTACAAGCCATACTAAGAATAAGGACAATACGGCTCAGGCAAAGGAACAAATCCTGTGTTCCTTGATTTGAAACAGGATTTGAAACAATTGATCAATGATCTTCATACAAGTCTCCTAAATCACATAAAGGAGTTGAAGGGTAACATGGCTAAAGAAATTAAGATGATACTGGGCAAACAAAGAGAAGAATTTGAAAGCTTGAAAAGAAAAATAACAGAGCGTATGGGAATGAAAGGCACAATAGGTGAGATTAAAAATACACTAGAGGCACACAACAGCAGATTTGAAATCAAAGAAGAAAAAGAATCAGTAATATAAAAGACAGAAGAGTTGAAACTGAAAAGAGAAGAACACAGAGAGCAAAGGATGGAAAAAATTGAGGAGGGGCTCAGGGAGTTGAATGATAGCACAAAGCCCAACAACATATGTCTCATGAGAATTCCAGAGGGAGATAAGAAGGGAAAAGAGGCAGAAATAGTATTTGAGAAAATAATGGCCAAAAATTTCCCAACTCTAATGAAAAACATGAATATACATGTACAAGAAGCATAGCAGACTCCAGTAAGAATCCAAATAGACCTACTCCAAGACACATACTATTCAGGATGTCAAAGATGTCAGATAAAGAGAAAATTCTGAAAGCAGCAAGGGAGAAGTGAAACATCACATACAAGGGATGCCCAATAAGATTAAGTGTGGATTTCTCATCAGAAACCATGGAGGCAAGAAGACAGTGGTACGATATAAATAAGATACTGAAAGGGAAAAACTGCTAGCCAAGAATTCTTTATCCAGTAAAACTGTCCTTCATATATGAAGGTGAGTTTAAAATATTCACAAACAGAAACTAAGAGTTTGTAAATAAGAATCTGGCCTGACACGAAACACCAAAGGGAGTTCTACAGCCTGAAAGGAAAAGACAGGAGAGACAGGCTTAGAAAAGACTGTAGAAGTGAAGAAAGGGTAACCAAAAGGGTAAACAGACAGACAAAAACAAGATACGACATATGTAAGCTAAAGGATAAAATGATGGAAGTAGGGAGCGGAGGTGGCTCAAACCACTGGGTGCCTCTCTCCCACCATGGGAGGTCCCAGGTTCGGTTCCTGGTGACTCCTAAAAAGAAAAACAAAACTGAGACGAGCATACAGCCAACAGACACAGAGAGCAAGTGAAAATAAAGGGGGGAGGATCAATAAAATTAAAATAAATCTTAAAAAAAAACCCACACAAATAAATGGTTGAAGTAAGCAATTCCTTTACAGTAATAACACTGAATGTTAATGGGTTAAACTCCCCAGTCAAAAGATATGGGTTGACAGAATAGATTAAAAAACATGAACCATCATATGCTGTTTGAAAGAGATTCATCTTAGACTCAAGGATACAAACCAGCTGAAAGTGAAAGGTTGGGAAAAGATACTCCACACAAACAGTAACCAAAAAAGAGTAGGGGAGGGTAGCAGGTATAGCTCAATGGTTGAGTGCCTTTTTCCCATATACAAGGTCCTGGGTTCAATCCCTGGTACCTCCTTAAAAAAACGAGAGAAAAAGAGCAGGGGTAGCTACATTAATATTGGACAAAAGAGACTTTAAATGCACAAAGTTATAAGAGACAGAGAAGGCTATTATATATTAATAGAAGAGACAATCCATCAGGAGGAGTAACAGTCATAAATATCTATGGACCTTGCCATGATGTCACAAAATACATGAGGGGAAACTGGCAAAACTGAAGGAAGAAATAGACAAATCTACAATAATAGAGACTTCAACATGCCACTCATGTCAATAGATTAAATAACTAGACAGAAGAACAACAAGGTCACAGAGAACTTGAACAATAAGATAAATGAGCTAGCCCTAACAGACATAAACAGAACACTACACCCTAAATCGGCAGGTTATAGCTTTTCTCAAGTGCTCATGGATCTTTTCCCAAGATAAACCACATGCTGGGTCACAAAATAGATAGATATTATACAATGCACCTTCTCAGATCATAATGTAATGAAACTGGAAATCTGTAATAGGCAGGAAAGGGGAAAACCTGCAACTATATGGAGGCTAAATAATCAACTCCTAAACAATCAGTGGGTCAAAGAAAAAAATAGAAAAGAAAAGAATGAAAATGAGAACACAACTTATCAAAACTTATGGGATACACCAAAAGCAGTGTGGAGAGGGAAATTTATAGCCCTAAGAACCTATATTAAAAAACAAGAAACAGCTAGAATCAAAGACCTAACTGAACAGCTGGAAGAACTAGAAAAAGAACAGCAAACCAATCCCAAAGCAAACAAAAAGAAAGAAATAAAGATTAGAACAAAAATAAATGAAATTAAGAACCAAAAAAACAACAGAGAAAATCAACAAAACCAAAAGACTATAAAAAAAAAAGCAACAGAAAACTACAGGTGTTGTAGAAGATATGGAGAGACAGGAACACTTAATCACTGTTGGTGGGAATATAATATAGTATAGCCACTATGGAAGTCTGTTTGGTGTTTCCTAAGGAATTTAGATATAGATCTGCCATGTGACTTGGGAATACCAATACTAGGTATATACTCAGAAGAACTGAGAGCAGGCACATGAATAGATATCTGCACACCATTATTCACAACTGCCAAAAGATGGAAACAACTTGGATGTCCATCAACTGATGAATGGATAAACAAATTGTGGTATATACACACGGCGGAATACTATTCAGCTGCAAGAAATGAAGTCATAAAGCATAAGATAACATGGATGGGGCGGCGGACTTGGCCCAGTGGTTAGGGCGTCCGTCTACCACATGAGAGGTCTGCGGTTCAAACGCCGGGCCTCCGTGACCCGTGTACAGCTGGCCCATGCGCAGTGCTGATGCGCGCAAGGAGTGCCCTGCCATGCAGGGGTGTCCCCCGAGTAGGGGAGCCCCACGTGCAAGGAGTGCGCCCCGTAAGGAGAGCCGCCCAGCATGAAAGAGTGCAGCCTGCCCAAGAATGGTGCTGCACACACAGAGAGCTGACACAAGATGATGCAAGGAAAAGAAACACAGATTCCCGTGCCGCTGACGACAACAGAAGCAGACAAAGAAGATGTGCAAAGAGAGAACAGACAACTGGGGTGGGGGGGGGGGGGAGAGAAATAAATAAATAAATAAACAAATCTTAAAAAAAAAAAAAAAAAAGACAACATGGATGGACCTGGAGGACATTATGTTGAGTAAAGCAAGCCAGACACAAAAGGATTCTGTATGATTCCCCTATTATGAACTGAAAATAATGAGCGAACTCATGGAGATAAAAACTAGACTATTCCAGAAAATAGAGTGAGGTTAGAGAATGGAAAGCTGAAGTTTAATCTGTAGAGAAGTGATAAAAAGGTGGTTTGTAAATATTTGGAAGTGAATTGGTGAAAGCACATAATAGTGTTTGTAATTAGCAGTGCTAATATATGGGTATGATAGTGTTTGACAGAGAAAGTCTAAGGTCGTGTATATCACCAGAAGGAAAGCTAAAAAATGAAATATGGAGCTGTTTAGCATAGTGAACCCTCTTGTGAAAAATGAGTTTGGTTACTAGTAATATTTGGGCAAAAATACAAACAAAGCAAACTGTGGACAGTGGTATAAAGTAATATATTAATAAACTTCCATAAATGTTAAAAAAAGGGCTGAAATTCTAAGCAAAAGAAAACAGACAGAAAGTATTACATATTGTTAGACTCTGTCTATACAAAATATTGACTACAAATAAATTATAGAGACAAATAGATTAGCAGGTATGTATGGAAGGAAAAGAATAGAGAGATTGAGAGGTGACTACCAAAGGATAGAGATTTCTGTTTTTTTTTTCTTTTGGAGGAAGGAAAATACTAAAATATTGATTGATGTGATGATGCACAACTCTGTGATTATACCAAATGCCACTGACTGTATACTTTAGATGGATTGTATGGTTTATGACTACATTTCAATAAAATTGATAAAACAATAAATAAATGATGCTGGGACAACTGGATATTCACATACAAAAAAATGAGGGGAAGCAGATGTGGCTCAACTGATAAGAGCGTCCGCCTACCACATGGAGGGTCCAGGGTTCTATACCCAGTGCTTCCTGACCTGTGTGGTGAGTTGGCCCATGTGCAGTGCTTCTGCACACAAGGAGTGCTGTGCCATGCAGGGGTGTCCCCCATGTAAGGGAGTCTCACATGCAAGGAGTGCACCCCGCAAGGAGAGCCACCCCGTGTGAAAAAAGTGCAGCCCGCCCACAAGTGGCACCGCACACACAGAGAGCTGATGCAGTAAGATGATGCAACAAAAAAGAGACGCAGTTTCCCAGTGCCGCTGAGAATGCAAGCGGACACAGAAGAATACATAGCAAATGGACAGAGAGAGCAGCCAACATGGGGGAAGGGGAGAAAAATAAATAAATCTTAAAGCAACAAAAAAATGAGGATGGACTCCTTCCTCACACCATACACAAAAATTAACTCAAAATGAATTACAGGCCTAAATGTAAAAGGAAAAAACGATAAAATCCTTTGAGAAAATAAAGGAATAAATCTTCATGACCTTGGGTTAGGCAAAGATTTCTTGCTCAAGCATCAAAAGAAAAAATAGATAACCTGAACTTCATCAAAATTCAAAACTTTTAAACTTCTGTGTTTCAAAGAACACTACCAAAAAGAAGTGTTCAGCCACCATGTTCCTGACTGTTCCTGGCCCTACTCTCCAGGGTCCTTCAAGATCCATGAAATGCCCTGCCCCAGAAGCTGGCTCCCAGCATGACCTCACTCAATTCCCTGGCCTCCTCCTGCTTTGACCTGACAGATATCAGCCTCAATATTGAATATGCATCTCTCTACTTAATCTTTCTCAAGTCACTTGCATGAAAACAATACCTCTCTGAATGGAAAAGTAGATTTGAACCCCCTTCCCCAAAAAAAGAAAGGAGAGGAGGGAAAGAGAGGAGAGGGAAAGAGAGGAGAGAGGGAGAGAGAAGAGAGAGAATGAGAGAGGTGAGAGGGAAAGAGAGGGAAAGAGGAGAAAGACAGAGAGAGGAAGAAAGAAAGGTAAAGATAGGAAAAGAGAAGAGAAGAGAAGAGAAGAGAAGAGAAGAGAAGAGAAGAGAAGAGAAGAGAAGAGAAGAGAAGAGTAGAGAGGAAAGGAAAGGAAAGGAAAGGAAAGGAAAGGAAAGGAAAGGAAAGGAAAGGAAAGGAAAGGAAAGGAAAGGAAAAGAAAAGCTTTACCTGGAAAACTGCCATCCCTCCCACACCTTGCCTTAGTTTTTGGACTATAAATTCCCTTTACTCCCCAACCACTTTGGAACCCCTG
The DNA here is from genome assembly GCF_030445035.2 of Dasypus novemcinctus. Classification (NCBI taxonomy): domain Eukaryota; kingdom Metazoa; phylum Chordata; class Mammalia; order Cingulata; family Dasypodidae; genus Dasypus; species Dasypus novemcinctus. The sequence continues at coordinate 112,737,245 of NC_080675.1, read as the reverse complement.
CTTTAACTTGTTGTTTCCCAATCTGAATCGTTATACTGTTAATAAAGCTGTCTTTCAATTTGAAAAAACAAAGAGCACAACCAAGAAAGTTAAATGATAACCCACAAAATGGGAGAAAATATTTACAAATCATATATATGGTAAGGAATTTGTATCTAAAATATATAAAGAACTCAATGATAAAAAGACAACACAATCAAAAACTGGGAAAGGATCTGAATAGATATTTCTCCAAAGGAGATTTACAAGTATTCAGAGAACATATGAAAAGATGCTCAACATCACTGACCATAAGGGAAATGCAAATCAAAACCACAATGCAATAGAAAAATAGAAAGATAAGACAGACTGATGAATGGATGGATGGATAAGTGAATAGACTGACAGAAAGATACGGCAACTACGGCAAAATGTTAAAAGTTGGTGAAACTGGGTATCTGAATGGGAGGGTGTGTTGGAGTTCTCTATGAGTTTTGTATTAGGTTTTGCAACTTTTCTGTAAGTTTGAAATTATTCAAAATAGTTTAATTAAAAATAAAACCCCCACAATTTATACAACTTCACACCATTAAGATGGCTATAATAAAAAAGACAAGTATTGGCAAGGATGTGGAGAAAGTGGAACCCTCCTATATCGCTGGTGAGAATGCAAAATGGTGAAGCCATTTTGGAAAAGTAAGGCAGTTCCCTAAAAGATCAAACACAGAGTTAACAAATAATATGACTCAGCAGGCAATTCCACTCCTAGCTATTTACCCAAGACAAATGAAAACATAGGTCTATACAAAACTTGTATATAAATGTTCACAGCTGCATTATTCATAATAGCTGCAAACTGAAAACAACCTGGATGTCCATCAACAGATGACTAGATAAATGAAAAGATAAAATGTGGTATGGTATACCTACACAATAGAACATTATTAGGCCATAAAAAAGAATGAGGTGCTGAGATACATGGTACAGTACATGGATGGATGAACCTCAAAGATGTTATGCTAAGTGAAAGAAGTCAGTCACAAAAGATCACATATTGAGTGATTCCATTTATCTGAAATGTCCAGAAACAGACAAATCTATAGAGAGAGAACAGCAGATTAGTAGTTGCTGAGAGCTGGGTATTGGGGATTTGGAGGGGCTGATGGCTAAGGGGTAGAGTTTCTTTTCTTTTTTTCCAAGGTTTCTTTTTGAAGTGACAGAAATGCTCTATAAGTGACTATGGTAATAGTTGCCCAACTGTGAATATACTAAAACCCAGTACATTTTCAATGGGTAAATTATAAAGTATATGAATTTTACCTCAATAAAGCTGTTATAAATAACATAACAAAGCAAAAAACCATGGGGTCCTGAAATCAAATGGAAGCATCAGTATGAGGCTCATGATGTATTTTAACCTTTCAAAAAACAAATTCCTAGCTTTATACACTGAAAAGGTTTAGAAAATAATGGCCAACCATGTAGCATGAGCACTTCTTGTGTCCAGACTATGGTCTCTCTTGGGGGAAAAAAAAAAAAAGCACACAAGTCTTTAGAGAAATGGCTGATTCCGAATCCAGAAAGCAGGAAAGTTATCAAAAACACTCCCAGAGTCTTATGTCAAAAGGATTCAGATAACAACTGGTTGAAGATGGGGAAAAAAATATGAATAAGAATAATAACAGCAATGTGACTAAAACACGAAAAGTTGTTAAAACACATGAGTTCATTAGGATATTGAAAATAAACCTCCTTGAAAGGGACTAAAAATTCTTTTGAAAGGGAAATAAAAAATCAAGCATTATCCTGTCTTAAGTATACAAACTATTCCTTGGAGTAATTACATAGCTAAGTTTCTCTTTACAGAAATAGACCTACTTATAAAGGAAGAAAGAATGATAGTATAATTAATAGTACAATTATAAAAATGTGTTATCAATTTCAACAAATTTTCCACACCAATACAAGATGTTAATAATAGGGTGGTGTATGGGAATCCTATACTTTTTGCATGATTGTTCTGTAAACCCACTTCTCTAATAAAGAAAAAAAAATACAATTAAATTTTTTAAAAAAGGACAATTAAAATATCACCATTTGCAACTCCTAATGAATTAGGCAATCTAGGTACATTTTAAATGGGTAAATTATCTGTGTTGTTGGGGTAGAATGTATTACTACTTCCAGTTCTTCATCCTGCACAGTACCCATGCCCTTTACCATGTGACTGGAGTTCCTCTTAGTCTCACTGATGTTGGGCTTGCTTATGTGACTTGGTAGTAGAATGTACACAGAAATGATACTGTGCCAACTCTGAGACCGGGCCTTAAGAGATATTGTGTGCTTCTGCTGGTTCCTTTTATAGTTCTGCCATCATCACAAGAAATGTGCCCTGGGTATGCTGGCCCAAGGAATAAAGAAATGGGTCAAGCAGACCTGGTCCCAATCTGGTCCTAATGATTGTTTACCTAAGTTTAGGGGTAGTATGTCACTTCTCATTATTGTGGTAAAAGTGGACCGATAGGGAAACGGACTTTGGCCCAGTGGTTAGGGCGTCCGTCTACCATATGGGAGGTCCGCGGTTCAAACCCCGGGCCTCCTTGACCCGTGTGGAGCTGGCCATGCGCAGTGCTGATGCGCGTAAGGAGTGCCGTGCCACGCAAGGGTGTCCCCCGCGTGGGGGAGCCCCACGCGCAAGGAGTGCGCCCGTGAGGAAAGCCGCCCAGCGTGAAAAGAAAGTGCAGCCTGCCCAGGAATGGCGCCGCCCACACTTCCCGTGCCGCTGATGACAACAGAAGCGGACAAAGAAACAAGACGCAGCAAATAGACACCAAGAACAGACAACCAAGGGAGGGGGGGAATTAAATAAATAAATAAATCTTTAAAAAAAAAAAAAAAAAGTGGACGGATAGAGCCGGTAACATCACAAAATGAGAGGCAATCAGATATTATGCGCCTCCTGATGGGAGTACACACCCCTAACCTAAGTTATCCTTGCCAAAAACAAAACAAAACAAAAACAGAAAATAAAAACCACACCTGAATCTGACCAAGCCTCTAAATCTATCAATCTATAGAAAATTCAAGAGATTAGAGGAGTATATTCAACACCACCAATTGGATGCAGTCAGCATCTGTTGGAAATTACAAGACAAATGACCTGGTTTTTTTTTTTTTTCCAATAAACTGCAAGTGAAAAAAGAAAAAGAGAAATGGAGAGGAAAACCTATAGATTAAGTATCTTAAGGAACATGTTAAAAAAATTAGTGTATGGACCTTATTTAAGATCTTGATTCAAACAGTAAACTTTTTTTTCCCCTTAAATTATAAAACAAATAGGAGGGGAGAGGATGCAGCTCAGTGGTTTGAGTGCCTGATTCCCATATACAATGTCCTGGGTTCAATCCCCAGTACCTCTTAAAAAAACAACAAAAACAAAAAACTAGTGAAATCTGACTACACACGTCTCAGCAGGATCCCAGAGACAGCCAAAGTAGATACAACCCCAGGTACTGTTGCTCCTGAGGGCTACGGAGACACACAGATTCTACGGTCATGATAGATGGCTCTGGGGTTCATTGTCTTACCAGGGAGCCCTACTTGGGAATTTGTGCTCCTGACTGTGCTGGAGTTGGACTTAGATATGACCTCTCTATACATGCCTCTTCTGTCACTTTTACTGAACCTATGATTGGTGCTGGGGTTTGTACATGCTCAGGAGACTTGAATCTAGGCCCTGAGCTTGAGCAGAGTTGCAACACCTACTCTCTGGTTCACTGAACTTACCCAGGTCAAGCTGACAGGGAGGTGAGAATGGTCAACCATCACACCAGGGAACCAAGAGTGCCTACAACTGCAAGCAGGAGAATCCTATCTATCAGCCATGTGGGATCTAAGCCCCCTCTAGATTTAGAGGTGGAGTGGACACCACCATCCCAGGCTCCAAAGGATGGAGGAATTTAATATGGATTGAAGTGTGCTTGCTGGTATTCTACTATAGAACTGTTGTGCTCTAGCAATGGAAGAAATTGTATCATTGATGTGGAGATGGTGGCCAAGGGAGTTGTTGAGAGCAGGGAGAGGAAGAGGTGTGATACAGGGCATTTTTGGGACTTGGAATTTTCCTGAATGATAAGGCAGGGACAAATGCAGGACACTGTATATCGTCATAACCCACTGGATGGACTGGGGGAGAGTGTGAACTACAATGTAAACTATGGTCCAAGCAGTGTGGCAGTGCTCCAGGGTGTAGTCACCAAACGCAATGAATGTGCCTTACTGATGAAAGGGGATGTTGATGAAGGAAAAGTGGAGGGGTGTGGAGAGTGGGGTATGTGGGAACCTCTTATGTTTTTTAATGTAACATTTTATGTGATTTATCATTTAAAAAATGAAAGATAATAAAGAAAATTAAAAAAAAAAAAAACCTAGGGAAATCTGAACAATATATTTGATGATATAAAGGAATTCAGTGATATTTTTAGGTGTGATTAGAGTACTGTAAGACAAAGGAGTCCTTATCTTTTAGACACACGTATTGAAATATCTAAGGTTGAAAAGTTATGATCCTGGGATTTACTTCAAAATAATATGGGGTAATTAGAATATAGATCACCAGAAAATAGGAGGGTAGAGAATGGAACACTGAGGATTAATTTGTGCAGAATTGGTAAAAAGGTTGTTTGTAAATCTTTGGAAATGAATAGAAATCATGAAAGCATATCATGGTGTTTCTAGCAGAGCTATTTTATGTGTATGACTGGTTAAAAGGGAAAATTACAAGGTCATGTATATTACTAGAAAGAAAGCTAAAAACTGTAACATGGAACTGTATAAGATAGTAAAACCACATAAAACACAAATATGGGTGATACTGAATATATATGGCTGTTTTTACAAGATATTAATACAAATATAACAGAGAAGGAAAAAGAACAGCAGCTATGTACAGCAGGGGAAGTATAGAGAGACTGAGAGGTGATGAGTTTAGTTTTTTTATTATTATTGGAATAATGAACATGTTCTTAGAATGAGTGAAGTGATGAATGCACAAATATGTGATTACACTGAATATCATGATTTTACATTTTGGTTGGATTTATGCTTTATTAATATGAATCAATACAACTGATTTGATAATAAAAAAAACTAGGGAAATTTGAATGAGACATTTGATGATATTTTTAGATGTGCTAAGAGTACTATTCTATAATTATATTTAAGACAAGAGTCTTTATCTTTTAGAGACACGTACTGAAATATCTAAGGTTGAAATATTATGATCCTGGGATTTACTCAAAATAATATGGGGCAAAGGGAATATAGTTTTACCAAAATTGGCCATGAGCTGATGATAGGTTCATGGGGTTTCATTATACTATTTGCTCTATTTTTGTATATGTTTGGATTTTCCATAATTGAGTCAAAAAAAAAAAAGAGACAAGTAAAAAATGGGCCCCAGGAAGTCAAATCATATGATGAAAGTCACAAAGCAATTATTACTTTTCCCTCATTTACCTGTTCTGTTCTTCCGTTTTTCTCGCTCTGCTTTCAGTTCTTCCATGGCTTGAGATTTCTTATCTAGTTTTTCATCCCGTTTGGAACGCCGTTCCTTGTTATGGGATGTTACCTGGGAAAGGGAGGACATGTAAGATAGGCCTTTATAAGATTCTCTATTCTCAGCAATTAATCATATTCATTCCTCCAATGTCAATCTGTACCAGTTGCAGAAGCTTAAGATCCATGTAAGGTGAGAGAGCATCCTCTTGTGGACAAAGATGATAGAGGAGTAAAGTCAGCCTGTCTTACCCGCCTTATGAATAATAAGTTTAAGAATTGCTGAAATTTTTTCTGGAAGGATACACTAGATCATAGCAATTATTTGTTGATAACACTAAGAAAGCTTTTCATGGTGAATGCAGAGATGACTAGTTTTCTCAGCTATTATTTATTACCTAGTCCAGGATGACATATGCTTGGGTGGATATAACCAATCTGGCTACCTGGAACAGGATATTTTCCAACTTTCCCTTAAGGGAAAGAAGTGGGCTGCTTTTTAAATGCAGGCCTGGGTGACAGAGTCCTAAGAAATTAAACAGTACAGCTAAGTGTGGAATGGTAAAATATGTCCAGAGATTAATGAAACCTACAGGGTGTAGACAAAATATAATAGTTTTGCAATAATTGACATGGGCCGATTAAAATAAATTCATCTTTTATATAAACACACGCACACACAACACTCTCAAAACAGATGTGACTAAAGCAGTTGAGCGCCCACCTCGGGTGTCCCAGGTTCAGTTCCCCAGCACCTCCCAAAGATGACAAATGAGAAAAAAAAAAAAAACAACAACACAACGAGCAGACAATGAGCAAAAACAATGAGCAAACAAACAAGGGAGCCATCTCAGGGAAAAAAACAACAGAGATCTTACTCTTTGGATAATGAGACCATTCAATTTCTTACCTGAGATTCCTGAATCTGGGTCAGCTTTTTCTTTTCCTGCTCTTCTTCTTGCTTTTTCTTTTTTTCTTTCTTTTCTTTTTTTTTGGCTGTTTTTAGTTTTTTCTTAATTTCAAATCTGGTTAAAAGATATTAACCATTTTTAAGTAGCAATGAAATATTTGTCAAGACTGACTTCTCCCAGATTAGAAAAATGAAGTGGGGGAAGGAGTTTATAAACATTCTAGCTTCATGCAAATAATTCCAATGTACCTTATAGGAACATTAAGAATACTGAGGATGAATAAACCAAAAATACTTGAAAATATCAAGATAGAATAGACTTAAAATGGGAGAAAATATTCAGGATTTGCTGTAATCATTTAGACCTCTGGTTAACACAGAGCTCTCCCTTAATCTTCACACAAGAGTAGAAAATAGTTTATTCTGCAACCAATTTAGGTACCAAAGTTAAACTTCAATGGTGTTGCATTAGGAATAGAATGATGTCAGAGAGAGCCAATGTCATATTTTTAAGGTGGTTAGGATAAAAACTATTACATATATGTGGGTGTGTATATATATATATTTTTTTATTAGAGAAATTATGAACTTACAATCAATCATGCAAATGTGCAGAATTCCCATATAACACCTCTCCACCAACACATTACATTGTTGTGGAACATTTGTTACAGATGAGAAAAAATCATCAGACTATTACCACTAATTATTTTCTATACTATATATTTGGTATATTTTTTCCATACCTCCTTATTATTAACACAGTACTTCTTTGACATTTATGCAAGAATATTACAATATTGCTGTTAATATAATCCATATGTTAATTAATTTACATTAATTGTATTTCCCCCATGCATCTCTACAGTCTTACCACGTTTTAATAGTGATGCATATTTGTTCTAGTTCATAGAAGCAAGTATTTGTATTTGTACCATTAACCACAATTCTCATCTACCTCTGGGTTCATCATGTTATTCACTCCCCAGATTATTCTCTAGCTTTCTTTCAATTGACATTTACATCCCCTGATTACCCATTTCAGGCACAGTCCCATTTATAAATCAGCTGTGTTAGTTATACTCTATCCATTTTCACACTGTTACAGTTAAGCTAATTAAAACTTCCATATACATTAAGCATCAGTACCCCTTCTCAGCCCTCATGCTATCTCTTAGTAATCTATACTGTTTTTTTTTTAAAGATTTATAATATTTATATCTCCCCACCCCTCATTGTTTGCATTTGCTGTATCTGTTCATTGTGTGCTTATCTTTCTTTTTTTCTTTTAGGAGGCACCAGGACCCAGGACCTCCTGTGTAGGAGGGGAGGAGCCTATTCACTTGAGCCACCTCCACTCCCTGCTTTGTTCTATCTCGCTCATTATGTTTTCCTCCGTGAGTCTCTTGTTGTGTGAGCTTGCCATGCCAGCCACCACACCAGCCCATTGTGTCAGCTCACTGTCTTGCTCGTCTTCTTTAGGAGGCACTGGGAACCAAACCCGGGACCTCGCATGTGGTAGGTGGGAACTCAATTGCTTGAGCCACATCCACTTCCCTATACTCTAGGTCTTAGCACCATGAGTTTATTCTTTGTATTTAGTTCATATTAATGACACTATAAAATATTTGCCTTTTTGTGCCTGGCTTATTACACTCAGCATAACATACTCAAGGATCACCAGTGTTATTATATGTGTCCCAATTTCACTTCTTACAGGAGCACAGTATTCCATCATATATGTATGTACCATGTTTTGTTTATCCATCCATCAGCTGATGAACACTTGGGTTGTTTCCATCTTTTGGCAATTGTGAATAATGCCGTTATGAACTTTGGTGTGGAAATGTCTGTTTGTGTCACAGTTTTCAGTTCTTCTGGATATGTTCTGAGAATAGGGATTGACAGATCATATGGCAGTTCTATATTTACTTCCTGAGGAACCACCAAAATGTCTTAGGTTGTACCACTCTACATTCCCACCAGGGGTGTTCCTATTTCTCCACATCCTCTCCAGCACTTATTTTCTGCTTTTTAAATCATGGCCATTCTATGAGGTGTGAGGTGATATCTCATTGTAGTTTTTTAAAAAAATAATGTATGTTTATTAAATACTAGGCATTTTACTCATAAATTTATTCTCCTTTGATACACTACTGAAAAAATTAATTTGTGGGACCTTTGTCTTTCTCTAACACAAGACGGCAACTTGTATTATTTCATGAACAAAATTAAATGTATTCTTTCACTATGAAATTAAAAACATTATACAATCGATGTTAAAATAATTTGGAGAAAAGTAGCTCTAGAGCAATGTTCAACATATGTACTTCTATTTATTAATGAGTTCTATTCCCATATTATACTAATATTTTTTTAACAAATCAGTTTTACTGATGCATATTAATAAAGCATACAATTTTCCCAAAGTGTACAATCAATGGTAATCGGTACAATCACCTAGCTGTGAGTTCATCACCTTAGTCATCATTAGAGCCTTTTCATTATTTCAGTAACAATAATAATTAACAAAAAACAAACAAGAAATTTCCTTACCTCTCAATTTCTTTGTTTCCCCTGCTGTACATAGCTGCCGTTCTCATTGTAGTTTTGATTTGCATTTCCCTAATAGCTAGTGTTAGTGAACATTTTTTCATGTGCTTTTTTTGCCATTTGCATTTCCTCTGTGGAGAAATGTCTATTTAAGTCTTTTACCCATTTTTAAATTAGATTGCTTGCTCTTCTATTGTGGAATTGTATAATATCTTTATATAGCATGGAAATCAATCCCCTATAGGATATGTGGTTTCCAAATATTTTGTCCCATTGAGTGGGCTGCCTTTCACCTTTTTGACAAAGTTCTTTGAATCACAAAAGTATTTATATTTAAGGAGGTCTCATTTATCCATGTTTTCTTTAGTTGCTTGTGCTTCCAGTATAAAATTTAAGAATCGAACACCTACCACCAGGTCTTGAGGATGTTTCCCTATATTTTCTTCTAGGAGCTTTATGGTTACAGATTTTATATTTAGGTCTTTGATCTATTTCGAGTTAATTTTTGTATAAGGTGAGATAGGGGTCATCTTTTTTTCTTTTGGATATGGATATCTAGTTCTTTGAGCACCATTTGTTGAATAAACTGTTTTGCCCCTGCTGGGTGGGCTTGAGAGCCTTATTAAAAAATCACTTGACCATAGATGTGAAGGTCTGTTTCTGAATCATCAATTTGGTTTTAGTGGTTTATATGTCTGTCTTTATGCCACTACCATGCTGTTTTTACCACTGTCGCTAGATAATATGATTTACAGTCCAGAAGTAACAGTCCTCCAACTTCATTCTCCCTCTTTAAGATGTTCTGGCTATTTGGGGCCCCATACCCTTCCAAATAAATTTGATAATTGTGTTTTCCATTTTATAAAAAAGGTAGGTGGAATTTTTAATGGGATTGCATTGAATCTGTATACCAATTTGGGTAGAATTGACATCTTAATGATATTTAGTCTTCCAATCCATGAACACGGAATGTTCTTTGGTTTCTTTTGCAATGCATTGTAGTTTTCTAAATACAAATGCTTTATGTCCTTAGTTTATTCCTAAATATTCTATTTTTAGTCACTATTGTAAATGGAATTTTCCTCACTTCCTCCTCAGACAGTGCATTACTAGTGTATAGAAACACTATTTATTTTTGCATATATTAATCTTGTACCCTGCCAGTATGCTGAACTCATTTATTAGCTCTAGTAGCTTTGTTGTAGGTTTTTTGGAACTTTTTTAGGTATAGGATCATATCATCTGCAAACAGCAGAAAGTTTTACTTCTTCCTTTCCAAACTGGATGTCTTTTATTTCTTTTTCTTGCCTGATTGCTCTAGCTAAAACCTCTAGCACTACACTGAACAGCAGTGGTGATCCTTGTTGTTCCTGATCTCAACAGGAAAGCTTTCAGTCTTTCACCATTGTCTACAATGTCAGCTGTGGTTTTTTTCATAAATGCCCTTTCTCACGTTGATAGTTTCCTTTAATTCCTATCTTTTGTAGTTTTTTTAAAAATAAAAAAGGAAGGCGGCGGACTTGGCCCAGTGGTTAGGGCATCCACCTACCACACGGGAGGTCCGTGGTTCAAACCCCAGGCCTCCTTGACCCGTGTGGAGCTGGCCCATGTGCAATGCTGATGCACGCAAGGAGTGCCCTGCCACGCAGGGGTGTCCCCCGCGTAAGGGAGCCCCACATGCAAGGAGCGCGCCCCGTAAGGAGAGCCGCCCAGTGTGAAAGTGCAGCCTGCCCAGGAATGGTGCCACACACATGGAGAGCTGACACAACAAGATGACGCAACAAAAAGAAACACAGATTGCCGCTGACAACAATAGAAGCGGACAAGAAGACACAGCAAACAGACACAGAGAACAGACAACCGGGGTAGGGAGGGGGAGAGAAATAAATAAATAAATCTTTAAAATAAAAAAGGAAGCTATATTTTGTCAAATGCCTTTTCTTTTATTTTTTTAAGATTTTATTTATTTCTCTCCCCTTGCCCCCTCCCCCCGTTATCTGCTCTCTGGGTCCATTCACCGTGTGTTCTTTTGCATCTACTTGCATTATCCGGTGGCACTGGGAAACTGCATCACTTTTTTGCTGCGTCATCTTGCTGCATCAGCTCTCTGTCTGAGTGGCACCACTCCTGGGTGGGCTGCACTTTTTACACACAGGGCGGCTCTCATTACAGGCAGCACTCCTTGTGTGCAGTAGCACTGCAAGTGGACCAGTTTACCACACGGGTCAGGAGGCCCTGGGGATCAAACCCTGGACCCTCCATATGGTAGGTGGGCGCTCTATCAGTTGAGCCATGTCTGCTCCCCTCAAATGCCTTTTCTGCGTCAAGTGAGATAATGTGATTTTTCTTTTTTGATTTATTAATGCGATATGTTATGCTGATTGATTTTCTTGTGTTGAACCACCCTGGAATGCCTCCTATAAAACCCACTTGATTATGATGAATAACATATATATATATATATATATGTATGTATGTATGTATGTTTGTATTTTAAGGTACTGGAGTTGGGGAACGAACCCAGGACCTTGTATGTAGGAAGTTGGCACTCAACCACTGAGTCATATCAGTTCTATGAGTTGGTTGTATTGTTTGTTTGCTTGTTGTTATTGTTTTTAATAAGGCACCAGGGACCAAACCTGGGACCTCCTGTGTGGGAACCAGGCATGCAACTGCTTGAGCCACATCCACTCCCTGAACAATTTTTACATCCATATTCATTAGGGAAATGGGCCTGTAATTTTCTTTTTTTGTAATATCTTTATCTGGCTTTGGTATTAGGGTGATATTGGCTTCATAGAATGAGTTTTATAGCATTCTTTCCTGTTAAATTTTTTTGGAAGAGTTTAAGATTGGTATTAAATCTTCTTTGAATGTTTGGTAGAATTCACCCATGAAACCACATGACCCTGGGCCTTTCATTTTAGGGAGTTGTTTGATGACTGTTTTAATTTCTTTACTTGTGATTGGTTTGTTGAGGTCTTCTATTTCTTCCAGGTTGTTCATAGTTCCTAGGAATTTTTCCATTTCATCTACATTATCTAGTTTGTTGGAGTTTAGTTGTTCATGGTATCCTCTTATGATCTCTTTTTTTTCTGTGGAGTCAATAGTAATGGCCCCAATTTTTATTTCTGATTTTATTTGCATCTTCTCTTTTTTTTGTCAGTCTAGCTAATGGTTTGTTGATTTTGTTAATCTTCTTGAAGAACTGATGTTTGATTTTGTTAATTCTATTAATTTTTTTTTCAATTTCATTTACTTCTGCAGTTATCTTTGTTATTTCATTTCTTCTGCTTGCTTTGGGAATAATTTGCTATTCAATTTTTTTTGGTATATCCAGTTGTTTGTGTAGTTAGGTCACTGATTTTAGCTCTTTCTTATTTTTAATGTAAGCACTGAGGGCTACAAATTTCCCTCTCAGCACTGCTTTTGCTATACCCCATAAGCTCCTGTTTTGGTGTCTTGGGATATTTATTCATTTTTCTAATGATTTCTTATTTGAACCACCAAATGTGTTAAGAGTGTGCTGTTTAATCTCCATATATTTGTGAATTTTCCATTTTACTGGATATTGTTGATATCCAACTTTATTTCACTATGATCAAAGAAAGTGCTTTGCATAGTTTCGATCTTGTTAAATTTGAGATCTGCTTTGTAACCCAACATATGGTCTATCCTTGGGAAAGAAATATGAGCACTTGAGAAGAATGTCTATCTTGCTGTTCTTGGGTGCAATCTTCTGAATATGTCTATTAGGTTTAGTCCATTTATCATATTATTCAAGCTGTTTCTTTAATGATCTTCTGCCCAGACATTCTATCCAATGAGACAATGGTATATTGAAGTCTCCAACTATTATTGTAGAGATATCTATATCTCCCTTCAGTTTTGCCAGTGTTTGCCTCATGTATTTTGGGGCATCCTGGTTAGGTGTACATACATTTATGATTGTTATTTCTTCCTGGTGAATTGTTCCTTTCATTAACATATAATATCTTTCCTTGTCTCTAACAACAGTTTTGCTTTTAAAATCTATTTCATCTGATATTAGTATAGCTACTCCAGCTTGTTTTTTATTACCGCATGCATGGAATATCTTCCAGCTTTTCATTTTCAATCTATTTGTATCCTTGGGTCTAAGGTGAGTCTCTTACAGATAGCATATAGATGGCTCAAATTTCTTATCCATTCCACCAGTCGATGTCTTCTGATTGGAGAATTTAATCCAGTAACATTCAATATTATTATTGTAAAGGTAGATCTTATTTCACCACTGTTTTTACTTTTACTGATAGAACTCTCATTTCTGGACTCTCTTCCAAAACTCTCTCCCCTGTCTTTTCTTTTCAGGATGTAGCTCCCTTTAGTATTTCCTGCATAGCTGGTCTCTTGATTCTTTATCTGTGAATATTCTAAACTTGCCATTATTTCTGAAAGACAATCTTGCCAGATATAAGATTCTTAGCTGGCAATTTTTCTTGTGCAGTATAAAATATACCATGGTCCTCTTGCCTCCATGATTTCTGATGAGAAATCAGCATTTAAACTTATTGGGTATCCCTTGTATGTGTGCCAGAATAAAAGAATCTAATAAACATTAAACATTACTCATGATACCCTGAAATAATAATGACTGTCAATTTTGTTTGTTTTTCAGTTATTTACTTTTTACATAACACAGTACTATTTTTCTTATTTTTTTTATAATGCCCTTTTCACTCATTATTAAGGTTGTTAATGTAGTTTTATAATGTAAGATATAGGAATACTGTTATAAATTTATTCCTTTTTAAGAAGTTCATAATTAAACAACATACTCCTAAATGGGTCAAAGAAAAAATCACAAGGGAAATGAGAAAATACTTGAAGATGAAATGAAATGAATATACAACATACTAAACTTATGGGATGCACCTAAAGCAGTTCTACAGAGTACTTATCTGTAAATGCCTATATTAAAAAAATAACTGAAAATTATAACCTAAATTTTTACCTTAAGACACTGGAAAATGAAGAGCAAATTAAAAATAAAGCAAGCAGAAGAAAAGGAATAATAAAGATAAACAGAAATTAATGAAATAGAGACTAGAAAACAATAGAGATAATTAATCAAACCGTAAGTTGGTATAGGAGTTTGATATTATTGATGAATTCAAAAAGAAATATTGGATGTTTGTAATCTGATCTGTACCTGGGCACGACTGAGTTATGATTAGGGCATTGAGTCCCCACCCCTTGGTGGGTGGGGATTCAATGTTGGGAGTTTTGATGTTGGAATTTGATGCTGAACTGGAGCTCCAGAGAGAGAAACAGAGCTGTTCCCCTGATAATCTACAGCTGACCTTGTGGAGAGAGGCAAAGCCTAGAGAGCCTCATAGTCTACAGTTAACCTTCTGGAGTAAACAGAGGAGCTGAACCCAGAGCAACCCAGAAAGCCTGAAACCCGATGTCAGCAGCCATCTTGTTCCAACATGGAAAAACAGACTTTGGTGAGGGAAGTAACTTATGCTTTATGGCCCAGTATCTGTAAGCTCCTACCCCAAATAAATATCCTTTATAAAAACCAACCCATTTCTGGTATTTTGCATCAGCACCCCTTTGGCTGACTAATACAGTTGGTTTATTGAAAAGATCAACAAAATTGACAAATCACTAAATCCAGAAAAGAAAGAGGGGCCATCACTATTGACCTTACAGAAATTTAAAAAAAAGATGCTAAGGGAACACTATGAACAACTGTATGGCAACAAAGTAGATAATTTAGATGGAATGTAAAAACTGCTGGAATGTTACAAACTCCCAAAACAATGGAATCAGAAGAAATAGAGGGAGTAGGCATAGTTCAGTGGTTTGAGCACCTGCTTCCCGTGTACAAGGTCCTGGGTTCAATTCCTAGTCCCTCCTTAAAAAAAAAAAAAAAAGAAAAAAGAGTGGGTTAATGTATAGGAATCCTGTATAGTATGCACAATTGCTTTGTAAACTCACGACTTCTCTAATTAAAAAAAAAAAAAAAGGAAAAAGAAATAGAAAATGTGAATAGATCTATAACAAAGAGATTGAATTATCAACTCTAAAACTTTAACAGAGAGGGGAGTGGATGTAGCTCAAGCAATTGCATGCCTGCTTCCCACATGGGAGGTCCTGGGTTTGGTTACCGGTGTCTCCTATAAACAAAACAAACAAATAAACAAACAACAAGCAAAACAAACAAGAAGGTCAGCTCAGGATTGCTGATGTGGCTCAGTGGTTGAGCTCAGCACTGGCTTCCTCCTTACAAGGTTCTGGGTTCAATCCCCAGCCCTGGCAATTAAAAAAAAAAAACAACTTCTACAGAGAAAAGCCCAAGCCCAGGGAGATTCACTGGATAACTTTACTAAACACTTTAAAAGGAGAGAACACTACTCAACATATTCTATGAGGCCAGTATCACCCTTACACCAAAACCAGACAAAGAAATCACAAGAGGAGAAAACTACAGACCAATATTCCTTATAAATACAGTTGCGAACATTCTCAATAAAATAGTAGCAAACTGAATCTAGCAACAAATAAAAAGGGTTACAAATCATGATCAAGTGGGATTTACCCCAGGTATGCAAGGGTGTTTTAACATGAAAATCAATCAATGTACTGACACCATAGTAATAGAATAATAGAGAAAAACTCCATGATCACCTCAACAGATGCTGAAAAAGCATTAGCTAAAATGCCCAAGACAACCAGCAAGATGGCAGCAGACTAAGGAGCTCCTAGAGTCAGCTCGTGCTACAGGGCAGTTAGTAATCACCCAGAGCTAACTAAAGCACCTGTTTGGGGCCTCCAGAAGACCAGAAGAACATCCTGCAACATCCTTGAAAGAATGGAAGAAGACTGCTCATCTGCAGAGAAGATCTGTAACTAGAGCAATCCACACTGGGAAGCCTGTGACCATCCTCCACTGGTGGCACAAGGTGCCTCGGGAGCTGTTCCAAGACTGGAATTAGATGCTCCACTTCCCAAAAACAGGGGAGGAAAAGACGGTTGGGCACTAACTTCAGCTACTGATTAGTAAATTCAGCTGGCTAAAGTATAACCCTAAGAACAGTTAGAACCTGTCCAAGTCCAAAAGAGGCTGGTAGCTGCCATTTTGACTCCACCCCTGGCATGAGGGGAAGCTGGGCTGACTGAAAATCACAGGGATTAAAGGGACCAGTTTCTTTCACCCAGATCAGCCTGCAGCCCTAGCCTAGGTTTCAGCCCTACCTCTAGTAGAGAGGAAGCTGATGAGCCCTGCACCAGCTTCTCTGGGTAACTGCAGGTACATTTGGCTGGCACAGACTGAATAGCTGGAAGTCAAGTGGGGGAACTGCAGTCATTTTGGACCTGTACAGCATAGACTGATGCCCACACCTGCAGCTCCATCAGTCTCTCTGGGCAACTACAGTCCAGGCCTGCACAACTTGGATTATTACACATGGCTGTGGCTCTGTCCCTATCCCTGGCAAAGGAGAAAGTTGGGAGAAGCTTCATCAGTCCGTGGGGCAATAAGGGCAGCTTGAACCTCTACAGCTTGCAGCATCAACTATATCCTTGGCTCCTACTACACAACCAACAAGGGAGAAAAGGGAAAGAAAGCCCTAACTTAAAGAAAGAAAGAAACTGTACCCAGAATAAATACATCTAATAAGCCAGATGCCAAGACCCAACAAAAACTTATAGGAAACAGGAAGATATGACCCAGTTAAAGATAAAAGATAAGCCTTCAGATGACATAAAGGAGTTGAGACAACTAATCACAGATGTTCCAACAAATCTCAATAAATTCAATGAGATGGTGTAGCTAGTTTGATATTATTGATGAATTCCAAAAAGAAATATTGGATTATGTTTGTAAACTGGTCTTTTCCTCTGGGCATATTAGATTATATTGGATTTACAGGTTTACTTGTTTAAGTAATTGTGCCAGTAGGATGTTTAGTGCCTACCCTTTGATGGGTGGGGAAGTGGGGAATCACAGATAAAAGACATGGCAAAGGACTTGGGGGCTTTTTAATGTTGGAGTTTTGATGTTGGAGTTTGATGCTAAGGTCTTAAGCTGGAGCCCCAGGAAGTAAGCACACAGAGGAAAGAGAAGCAAGCCCTGGGAAGAGAAGAAACCAGGAAGCCTGAACCCTGGCAGATGCTGGCAGCCATCTTGCTCCAAAACATGGAAATATACTTTTAAGGGAAGTAACTTATGCTTTATGGCCTGGTAACTGTAAGCTCCTATCCCAGATAAATACCCTTTATAAAAACCAACCAATTTCTGGTAAATTACATCAGTACCCCTTTGACGGACTAATATAGATGGCTAGAGATTAAGGATATTAAGAAGACAATGGGGAGAAGCAGTTGTGGCTCAACTGATAGAGCATCCGCCTACCATATAGAGGGTTCAGGGTTCAATACCCAGGGCCTCCTGACCTGTGTGGTAAGCTGGCCCACGCGTAGTGCTGCCATGCACAAGGAGTGCCATGCAACACAGGGATGTCCCCTGTGTAGGGGTGTCCCACGCACAAGGAGTGCACCCCTCAAGGAGAGCTGCCCCACTGAAAAAAGCAAAGCCCACCCTGGAGTGGTACTGCACACACAGAGAGCTAATGAAGCAAGATGATGCAACAAAAAAGCAACGTTTCCCAGTGCTGCATGACAAGAATGCAAGCGGATACAGAAGAACACACAGTGAATGGACAGAGAGAGCAGACAATGGGGCGGGGGGGGGGAAGGGGAGAGAAATAAATTAAAAAAAAAAAAAAAGACATTGGGGGAAGCAGATGTGGTTCAAATGATAGAGATTCCACCTACCATATGGGAGGACATGGGTTCGATTCCTGGGGCCTCCTGGTGAAAAAGAAGAGAAAGCGTGCTCGCACGGCAAGCCAGCACCCACGTGGGGAGCCAGTGCCCCGCACAAATGAGTCACGCACCAAGATGATGACACATCAAAAGAAAGACAAGGGGAGAGTTAAGGTGAAGCACAGCAGAAACCAGGAACTGAGGTGGTTCAACTGACACAGGGAACCTCTCTCCCCATCAGAGGTCTCCAGGATTGAATCCCAATGAATCTTAGAGGAAAGAAAATGAGAAGAGAAGAAAACACAGACAGCAATAACAGCAGGGTGGGAGGAGGGGAAGGGGGGATAATAAATAAATAAATCTTAAAAAAAAAAAAAGGAAGACATTGTATGAATACAAAGAAGAATTTGAAAGCACACAGAAAAATAGCAGATCTTACAGGGATGAAAGGTGCAATAAATGAAATTAAAAACATTGGAATCATGTAATAGCAGATTTGAGAAGGCAGAAGAAAGGATTGGTGAGCTTGAAGAAATAGCTTCTGAAAGTGAACATATAAAAGAACAGATGAAGAATGGAAACATTGAACAAGTTCTTAGGGAACTAAATGACAGCAAAAGATATGCAAACATATGTGTCATGGGTGTCTCAGAAGGAGGAGAAAAAGGTAAAGAGGCAGAAGGAATATCTGAAGAAATAATGGTAGAAAATTCCTCAACCCTATTGAAGGACACAGATATCCATGTGCAAAAAAGCACAACGTACCGCCATCCAAAAAAATCCAAAGAGACCAACTCTGAGACACATACTTATCACAATGTCAAATGCCAAAGGAAAAGAGATAATTCTGAGAGCAGGGAGAGAAAAGCAATGCATAACATATAAGGGATACCCAAAATAAGATTAAGTGCCAATTTCTCATCAAAAACCATGGAGGCAAGAAGACAGATATATTTAAGATACTGCAAGAGAAAAGCTTCCAGCCAAGAATCTTATATCTGGTAAGATTGTCTTTAAAAAAATGAGGGCAAGTTTAGAATATTCACAGATACCTTCAGGGTAAGTTACAGTCTGAAAAGAAAAGACAGAAGAGTGAGGCTTAAAAGAGAGTCTAGAAATGAAGATTATATGAGTAAAAGTAAAAGTGTCAAAAGAAAAGTGAAAATAAAATGACAGATAAAACCCAAATATTTAGGAATAAACTTAACCAACAATGTAAAGCACTTGTATTCAGAAAACTATAACTCACTATTAAAAGAAATTAAAAAATACCTAAATAATTGAAGAACATTCCATACTCATGGATTGGAAGACTAAATATCATTAAGATGTCAATTCTACTCAAATTAATATGCAGATTAATACAATACTGATAAAAATAATACCAGCATTTTAAAAATAAATGGTAAACATGATTATCAAATTTATTTGGAAGGGTAAGGGGTCCTAAATAGCCAGAAACATCTTAAAAGGAAAATCAAAGTTGAAGGACTCTCACTTCTAGACTTTAAATCATATTACCTAGCTACAGTGGTAAAAACAGCATATTACTGGGATAAAGGTAGACACACAGACCAATGGAACCATATTGATGGTTCAGAAACAGACCCTCACATTTATAGTCAAGTGATTTTTGACTAGCCTGTCAAACCCACACATCTCAGGCAGAACAGTCCATTCAACAAATGGTGCTGAGAGAACTGAATTTACATAGCCAAAAGAAAAAAAAGGACCCCTACATCACACCTTATACAAAAATTATCTCAAAATGTATCAAAAACCTAAATATAAAAGTAAGAACCATAAAGCTTCTAGAAGAAAATGTAGGAAAAGATCTTCAAGACCTGGTGGTAGGTGGTGGATTCTTAAAGGAAATAAGAGGAGGACTGAGATGGACTACTGATGTTTAATGTATGTAGATGCTTTAATTAGCTTTATTGTAAAAGTGTGGAAATGTAGAGTGGATGGTAACACATTATATTAACAATTGGTTTATAAATGTGGATGTGGCTGAAAAGGGCAGTCAAATGCCAACTGAAAGAAAGCTAGACAGTAATCTAGGGTCTGACTAACAGTAAACCCAAAGGTGGATGACAATTGCAATTGATGGTACAGATGCAAGAGTGCCTTTTGTGAGCTAGAGGAGATGTATATCACTATTGCAGGTGTGAATGTACAGAAGCTTGGGAAAAATATAACTGGAGTGATCTATGGACTATGGCTAATAGTAAAAATGTAATATTCATGCATCTATGCCAAAGATGTACTGTGTTGATAATGGGGGAGTATAGAAAAAGTGTGCCAAATGTATGCTATAGACCTGGTAATGGTCTGATGATATTATTTCGTCATCTGTAACAAATGTTCTAACACAGTGTGGTATGTTGATAGAGGGGTGTTATATGGGAATTCTGCACATGTACATGATTATTTTGAAGTTTACAACTTCAGTCATAGAAATATATTTTAAAAATAATAATAAGGTAGATTTGGGGAAAAGTATACCAAATGTAAGACAAGGACTATAGTTGGTAGTAAGATTTTGCCAACATTCTTTCAAAATGTCTCACATTATATCTCACAACAATGCAAGGTATTGGTCGTGGGTTGATGTATGGATCCCTGTATGATGTTATGCATGTTTGCTTAATAAGTTCATAACTTTCACTATATACTTATTGTTTATGTATGTTCATGTATAAATGACATAGTAGTAACAATAATAATGGTAATAATAGGTTGGATTAGGGAAAAAATAAACCAATTGTAAGATACTTTGGTTAGTAGTAATATTTTGAGGATGCTCTTTAATCATTAGTTAAAAATGTTTCACAACAATGCAAGGTATCAGTGGTAGGGTGATGTATGAAAGCCCAGTAAGATGTTATGTATGTTTGTTTGGTAAATTCAAAACTATTACTATACACTTATTGTTTATGTATGTTTATGTATGAGTGATATATCCAATATATTAAAAACAAAACAAACAAAAAAATCCAACACCCTTCTTGATAAGACACATTTAACATACTCAAAAGGGAATTTCCTTAACCTGATAAAGGATGTACACAAAAATGCCACATCATACTTAATGGTAAATGATTGAATGCTTTCCCCCCTAAAATCAGGACAAGACAAGGATGTTCATTCCTGCCACTTCTATTCAACATGGTATTGGAGGTTCTAGTTAGGGCATATAGGCAAGAAAATGAATTAAAAGCTATCAAGTTTGGAAAGGAAGAAATAAAACCACCTCTATTCCTGGCTGACATGATTCTGAACACAGAAAATCCTAAGGAATCCAATAAAAATTATTAGAATAAATGAGTTTAGCAAGGTTGCAGAATACAAGATCAATACACAAAAATCAATTGTATTTCTATATTATAGCAATGAATATTCCAAGAATGAAATTATGAAAACAAATGTATTACAATAGTATTAAAAAATACTTGAGAATAAACTTAGAAAGCGGATTTGGCTCAACTGATAGAGCATCCACCTACCATGTGGGAGGTCCAGGGTTCAAACCCATGGGCCTCTTGATGTGTAGTGAGCTGGCCCACTCTCAATGCTGATGTGTGTAAGGAGTGCCTTGCCACATAGGTGTCCTCCGTGTAGGGGAGCCCCTCACATAAGGATGCGCCCTATAAGGAGAGCCACCCCACGTGAAAAAAGTGCAGCCTGCCCAGGAGTGACACCATACACACACACAGCTGAAGCAAGACGATGCAACAAAAAAAGAGAAGCAGTTTCCCAGTGCCGCTGAGAAGAATACAAGTGGACACAGAAGAAAACACAGCTAATGGACACAGAGAGCAGACAACTGGGGGGGAAGGGGTGGAGAAATAAAAAATAAAAATAAATCTTAAAAAAAAAAAAAGAATGAATTTAATAAAATTTAGTAAAATTTATGAGAGATCCTGGATTCAGGTCCCATGCCTCCTAAAGAAAACAAACGAGCAGACAATGAGCAAAAACAACAAGCAAAAACAAACAAAAAATCAAATGAACAAAAAAACCCAAATGAGCAGGAAACAAGCAAAACAATGAGCAAAAACAATGAGCAAACAGACAAGGGAGCCAACTCAGGGAAAAAAACCCACAAGAGCAAGACTTGTATAGAGAAAACTAGAAATCACAAAACATTAATGAAAGAAATTAAAGACCAAATAAGAAAGACATCCCACGTTCATGGATCGGAAGACCTAATATAATTTAGATGACGATACTCCCCAAAATATTATACAGATGCAACTCAATCCCTATTAAAATTCCGGCTGGCTTCTTTGTAGAAACTGACAAGCTCATTCTAAAATTCAAGGAATCATTAGCCAAAATAATCTTGAAAAAAAGAACAAATCTGGAGGACTTACACTTCCCAATTTCAACACAAAGCAAGAATAATTAAGACAGTATGGTACTGGCAAAAGGCTAGATATAAATAGATCAATGGAATAGAATTGAGAGTCCAGAAACAAAATCATGAATCTGTCTATGGCCAAGTGATTTTTGAGAAGGGTGCCAAGACCATTCCATTCAATTGAGGAAGAACAGTCTTTTCAACAAATGGTGCTAGGACAACTGGTTATTTGCATATAAAAGAAGAGGCTGGTCCCCTTCCTTAAACCATACACAAAAATTAACTCAAAATGAATTCAGGCCTAAATGTAAGAGCCAAAATTATAAAATTCTTTAAAGAAGATAAAGGAGTAGAAATTCATAACCTTGGGTTAGGAAGCGATTTCTCAGATATGTCACCAAAAAAACCACAATCAACAAAAAATAAACTGGGCTTCATCAAAATAAAAAACCTCTTGTGCTTCAAAGGACACCATCAAGAAAATCAAAAGTAACTCACAAAATGGAAAATACTTGTAAAATCAAATTTATGATAAGGGATTTATATCTAGAATACATAAAGAACTCTTACAACTCAATGATAAAAAGACAAATAACCCAATTTTACAAAACTGGGAAAGGATTTGAATAGACATTTTACCATTGATCTATGAATGTCCAGAAAGCACATGTAAAGATGCTCAATATCATTAAGTTATTAGGAAAATGCAAATCAAAACCACAATTTAATTCCACTTCATACCCATTAGGATAGCTATAATCAAAAATACAAATAAGGGGGAAGGAGGTTTGGCTCAACTGATAGGGTGTTCGCCTAAAACATGGGAAGTCCAGGGTTCAAACCCAGGGCCTCCTGATCTGAGTGGTGAGCTGGCCCACACGCAGTGCTGATGCATGCAAGGAGTGCTGTGCCACGCAGGGGTGTCCCCCGCATAGGGGAGCCCCATGCTCAAGGAGTGCACCCTGTAAGGAGGGCAGCCCCGTGCGAAAAACTTGCAGCCTGCCCAGGAGTGGTGCCACATACACGGAGAGCTGAAGTAGCAAGATGATGCAACAGAAAGAGACACAGATTCCTGGTGCCACTAACAAGAATAAAAGCGGACACAGAAGAGCATACAGCGAAAGGACACAGAGAGCAGACAACTGTGGGGGGAGGGGGAAGGGAGAAATAAATTAAGAAAGAAAAAGACAAATAAGGGAAGCAGCTGTGGCTCAAGCAATTGAGCTCCTGTTTACTCTATGGAAGAGCCAGGTTCGATCCCCATGACCTCATGTTACAAAAAAAAAAAAAAAAAAAAGAAAAAAGGCATCCCAGACCTGTGCAGTGCAGTGCAGGCAAAAAAGACAATGATGCAACCAGACAGAAAGAGAGAAAAAGAAAAATAACAAGTATTGGTGAGGATGTAGAAAAAGTGGAACCAGCGGCGGACTTGGCCCAGTGGTTAGGGCATCCGTCTACCACATGGGAGGTCCGTGGTTCAAACCCCGGGCCTCCTTGACCTATGTGGAGCTGGCCCATGCGCAGTGCTGATGCACGCAAGGAGTGTCCTGTCACGCAGGGGTGTCCCCTGCATAGGGGAGCCCCATGCGCAGGGAGTACACCCCGTTCGGAAAGCCGCCCAGCATGAAAGCAAGTGCAGCCTGCCCAGGAATGGTGTCACCCACACGGAGAGCTGACATAAGAAGATAATGCAACAAAAAAACACCACAGATTCCCATGCCGCTGACAACAACAGAAGCAGACAAAGAAGACGCAGCAGATGGACACAGAGAACAGACAACTGGGGTGGGGGCGGAAAGGGGAGAGAAATAAATAAATAAATAAATCTTTAAAAAAATAAAAAGAAAAAAAGAAAAAGTGGAACCTTCACACATTCCTGCTACGAATGCAAAATGGTGAAGCTGTTTTGGAAAACAGTCTGCTCTGGCCATTCCTCAAAAGGTCAAACATAGGATGTCTTCTAAAGGCCCAAGATACTAAGAAAACCAGAGCAATCAAGACAATTATTGAAGAGGTGGCACCTGATGGTAGAGTCCTTTCATCCATGGTTGAATCAGAAACCAAGAAATAGTATGCTTGGGAAGCAGATGTGGCTCAAGCTACTAAGCTCCCACCTACCTCATGGGAGATGCCAGGTTTGGTTCTTGGTGTCTCCCAGAGAAGACAAGCAAGATGACAAGACGGCACAGTGAGACAGTGAGACGGGTTGGTGCGGCAAGCTGATGCAACAAAATGACGCAGCAAGGAGACACAAAGAGGAAACACAATAAGAGACACAACAAAGCAGGGAGCAGAGGTGGCTCAAGCAAATGAGCGCCTCTCCCCCACATGTGAGTCCCGGGTTCAGTTCCCAGTGCCTTCTAGAGAGAAAACCAGCAGACACAGAGCACACAGGGAATAGACACAGAGAGCAGACAGCAAGTGCAAAAAAGGGGAGGGGGTGGAATAAATTTTTTAAAAATCTTTAAAAAAAAGTTATAATCTAAGTATCTTTTAAAAATAAATAAAAATTATAGTTTTTAAAAAAAGAAACACTACTCTTAAGCCACATCTAGAGGAAAGAGGCCTTCACAAAGGCGACTATATGCAGATGCACAGAAAAAAAATCAAGAAAACACTTTAGTTTTAATTGTCTATGGAATCAGGTTTACTTCTTGAAAACAGGGTGTCTCAAAGATGTTTTGTGAATTCTAACTTCTTCTCACTTAACCAGAAAGTGTTCTTTAATGGAAAAAAAGAAAAACTTTCTGTTCTCATATACTGATGAATTTCAATAATTCCTCTCCTAGCTACATATACAAGACAAATGAAAACATATGCCCATATGAAAACTGGCACACAAATGTTCATAGCAGCATTATTCTTAACAGTGAAAAAGTGTAAACAACCTAAATATCCATCAGTAGGTGACTGGAAAAATATGGTATAGTATATAATAATAATATAATGGCTGCCATAAAAAGGAATGAAGTACTGACATGTAACACTATAGAAGAACCTTGAAAATGTTAATGCTGTTACAATGTTATAATTCAGCTGTGAAAAGGAAATGAAGTTTGATACATCTGACAACATGAATGAACCTTGAAGACATCATGTTGCGTGAAAGAAGCCAGACACAAAAGGACAAATATATGGGAAGCTGATGTGGCTCAATTGATAGAGCATCTGCCTACCATATAGGAGGTCCAGGGTTCAAACTCTGGCCTGTGTGGTGAGCTGGCCCATGCAAAGTGCTGCCGTG
Source organism: Dasypus novemcinctus (assembly GCF_030445035.2). NCBI lineage: Eukaryota > Metazoa > Chordata > Mammalia > Cingulata > Dasypodidae > Dasypus > Dasypus novemcinctus. The sequence goes on along the minus strand of NC_080675.1, from coordinate 112,711,826 downwards.
TGCAAGGAGTGCCATGTCATGCAGTGATGGCCCCTGCATAGGGATGCCCCATGCACAAGGAGTGCTCCTGGCAGTGAGAGCCACCCTGTGTGAAAAGCGCAGCCCGCCCAGAAGTGGCGCCACACACATGGAGAGGTGACATAGCAAGATGATGCAACAAAAAAAGAGACACAGATTCCCAGTGTCACCCAGAATGCAAGCAGACACAAGAACACACAGTGAATAGACACAAGAGAGCAGACAATGGGGGGAGGGGAGGTGCAAAGAGGACAAATATATGATTTCACTGATACAAAATAATTAGAATAAGTAAATTCACAGAATCAGGAATTAGAATACAGATTACCAGGGGCCAGGAAGGAGGGGAAGTAGAGAGGTAGGGAAGAGGGAGTTAATACTTAAATTATACAGAATTTCTATTTGAGGTGATGGAAGAGTTTTGGTAATCAATGGTAGTGACGGTAGCACAATTGTGAATGTAATTGAATTATATATTTGAATGTCACTAAGGTTTTATATACTTTACTAGAATAAAAAAAATATATAACCCATAGGACAGTATAACACATTGAACCATAATATAAACCAGACTAAAGTTAATAGTATAATTATAATAATATTCTCTCATCAATTCCAACAAATGTACCACGCAACTGCAAAGTGTTAATAATGTTGCGGGGAACTCATTTTTTTCTGTATGGTTTTTCCATAAATCTACAACTTGTCTTAAAAAAAAAAAAGTTATGTTAAGTGAAAAAAGCCAGAGACAAAAGATCCCATATTACATGTTTCCTTTTATCTCTGAAATGTCTAGAATAGGCAAATCTATAGAGCGGTATATAACAGATTAGTGGTTGCTTAGCGCTGGTGGGCTTTGGGAAAATCGGGAGTGATTGCTTATGGTTACAGGATTTCTTTTTAGGATGATGAAGATGTTCTAAAATTGATTGTGGCGGTGGCTTTCATGAGTATATTAAAATCCACTGTACTGTAGACTTTAATGGGGTGATATGTGAAATATAGTCAATAAAGTTATTTTGAAAAGTACAAGTAGCTTTTTATGTATCATCTCACCTGAGGTTTATAAAAATCCCTGGGGAACAAGAAGAGTTAGGAAGAGGGTGAGTGACTCATTCAGTTCATCTGGACAGTGAATCTGACTTGAGCCTAGACCTTCTTATGACTGCTAATGACAGGACTCTTTCCATACCATGTAACTCTGTATGCTGCCTGCCTCCATCTTAAAAAAAAAAAAAAAAAGGCACCATCTCTAGAACACATGAAGAATCTAGCAATTGAAAAGTAGATTCCGGGAAACGGACTTGGTCCAGTGGTTAGGGCGTCCATCTACCACATGGGAGGTCTGCGGTTCAAACCCCGGGCCTCCTTGACCCGTGTGCAGCTGGCCCACGTGCGGTGCTGATGCGCGCAAGGAGTGCCCTGCCACGCAGGGGTGTCCCCTGCGTAGGGGAGCCCCACGCGCAAGGAGTGCGCCCCATAAGGAGAGCTGCCCAGCGTGAAAGAAAGTGCAGCCTGCCCCGGAATGGCGCCGCCCACACTTCCCGTGCCGCTGATGACAACAGAAGCGGACAAAGAAACAAGACGCAGCAAAAAGACACAGAAAACAGACAATCGGGGCTGGGGCGGGGGGGATTAAATAAATAAATAAATCTTAAAAAAAGAAAAAAGAAAAAAGAAAAGTAGATTCCATTACTGGTGCTGCTAACTACAAGAGGGGATGCTGCTAACTACAAGAGGGGATGCTAATGGTGCTTAATAAAATTGGTCCAGTGGTTAGGGCGTCCTTCTACCACATGGGAGGTCCGTGGTTCAAACCCCAGGCCTCCTTGACTTGTGTGGAGCTGGCCCATGCGCGGTGCTGATGCGCGCAAGGAGTGCCGCACCACGCAGGGGTGTTCCCCGTGTAGGGGAGCCCCACACGCAAGGAGTGCGCCCGTAAGGAGAGCCGCCCAGCGCCAAAGAAAGTGCAGCCTGCCCAGGAATGGCGCCGCCCACACTTCCTGTGCAGCTGACCGACAGAAGCGGACAAAGAAACAAGACGCAGCAAATAGACACAGAGAACAGACAACGGGGGGGGGGGGGGGGGGGGGGATTAAATAAATCTTTAAAAAAAAAAGACGTTAATGAAGATTAAATGAGATACATTTAAAAGATCTTTATTAAGTATGAGAAGGAGTTTTCTGAGTTGCTCTATTGTACTGCTTTGTAGCTCAACAAATGAGCTACAAAAATCTCAATTGTTTGTATAAAGCTCTGAACTTTAGTCTTCATTGTCATCACCCTAAACATTCTTCCAGTAACTAAAAAAAAATTCACTGAATCCATCAACTGTCTCAGTCACATAAGTTGAAAAATAATAAAAACCAAGTTTGAGGAGCCAATGTGGCTCAGTGGTTGAGTGCCAGCTTCCCACAATACAAGGTCCCAGAGTCAATCCCCAGCCCTGGTACCTCAAAAACAAAACAAAACAAAACAAAAAAACACGTTTGAGACAAGCCATTCATTACTGTTGAACTAAGCTGATTAGATTATAGTGCTTTATTGGCCCTATATGAAAATGTCTTGTTATACTCTTCATGGTCCAGAAATAAAAATTTCAAAAGTTACTTCTAACCATCTGGCAGCTCCCACACAGTTTAAGGGTAAGTCCTGTTCACTCCAATATAGGCAACCGTGGAAGCATTCACACTGAAAACAAATGTCTATGGGTTGTTGCTGACAAAAAGCCAAACATTCTTGACTAGGATAACTCACCATATTTAATATGGTTTATAGAAGGGACAAACATTTTCCCAGATGAAACAGAACCAACTGCTGCCAAAAAAAAGTTTCTATTTTCCTTTCATGATATTAGAAATCAACTAGGTAGGGAAGGATCCTAGTGCTAAGGGCTATTTTATTTCCCTAGATAAAAGCCAAATTTATTTTTGCCCTTGAATTCCGTTAGGAGATAAGAACTTTGGCCATTTGAGAATTACAAAAGCAATTCTGAAAACTGAGCAAGCTTCTGAATATCAAATAGCAACTTAACATTTAAGTTTTAAAAAATACATAAGCCGGGAAATGGACTTTGGCCCAGTGGTTAGGGCGTCCGTCTACCACATGGGAGGTCCGCGGTTCAAACCCCGGGCCTCCTTGACCCGTGTGGAGCTGGCCATGCGCAGCGCTCATGCGCGCAAGGAGTGCCGTGCCACGCAAGGGTGTCCCCCGCGTGAGGGAGCCCCACGCGCAAGGAGTGTGCCCGTGAGGAGAGCCGCCCAGCGTGAAAAGAAAGAGCAGCCTGCCCAGGAATGGCACCGCCCACACTTCCCGTGCCGCTGACGACAACGGAAGCGGACAAAGAAACAAGACACAGCAAATAGACACCAAGAACAGACAACCAGGGGAGGGGGGGAAATTAAATAAACAAATAAATCTTAAAAAAAAAAAAAAATACATAAGCCATGCTAGGAAAGTCAGATATCTTAATAGGTAAATAATGAGGAGAAAAATTCGAAGTTGTTAATCCCATTAAGATAAGGCTCCAGATGTTAACTTTGGAAAATTATTTCCATCTGAAAGCTTGAAATATTTAAATTTGTAAAATATAAAGTTAAAAACACTGTTTACTTAGTTTTTACATATTAGTCAATGTTTTTACACATTATTTTCAGAAATTACTGGGTTACTATTATAAAATCACGGCAGTTTCATGATTTTTTCTTTACTTTTTACTCAATAGCAGTCAAATCATGTACCAATCTTTATCTGAAGAAAAACAAAGAATTTCTTTACGACCCTTTAAATACTACATGCAGTGCCTGTGCTACATAATAGGTAAAATAATAGGAAACATGAGGCAGGACAGGATGTTACCACAATGTATATTATGGAATCAGATGGTTCTAGGTTTGAAATCCAGTTCTACCAGTTACCAGCTAAATGATCTTGGACAAGTTTCTTCTTTGATTCATTCAACAAATTCATTGTATATCCTTGTGCAAGGCATTGTCCCTGGCACCAGGAATAATACTAAGTATCTGCTCTCATGGAGCTTACCCATTTAATGTTAATTATTATCTTTAAGCCTAAATTTCTTCCTCTGTAACATAGTATAACCAATTTCATAGGGCTGTTGTGAAGATTAAATAAGATAACCCACATGAATTATATCTTATGACTATCTTGTCAATAATACACATTAGCAAGGCTGATGGCACTGAGTAAAAAAATACATGTGATGATGTGAACATCATTTACTTCTCATTATTTAACAATCACATTTCCAAATGCTAATCTCTACTTGAAGGTCAGATATGAGGGAGAGGGGAATTGAAGGAGCAAAGAAGTAAAAAGAATAGCTGTGGGAATGGATACGGCTCAAACAGTTGAGCAGCTGACTCTTATGTAAGAGGTCCCAGGTTTGGTCCCCGTACCTTAAAAAAAAAAAAAAAAAAAGAATAGCTGTAAGGTAGCCACACCATACCTTCTTTTTAACACCTCTCTTTTCTCTATGCGGTTGAATAGTTCCTGCTCTCTCTCCTTCTCTGTCATCTGCTCCAGACGGGCCCTATCTTCCTCATCTCCCATGAGATCCTCTCCATAGCCATCATGGAACTCTTCATCTTCTGAGGAAGAGTCTGAATCTGAGCTGGAGGATGAGCTGTTGCTGTCAGAATCTGACACTTCCCCTGCAACCAAGGCCCAAACACAAGATTAAGCCACATTATAGATGACTAAGGTCACAGGTGCCTCTCCCATGTAAAGTGATATGTGTCCTCTCAATTTCCTTGGGACCAGTCCTTGGTTTGCTTTTGGTACATACAAACACAGGTTAGCAAAGTTTAGGCTATAACAAAAAACCAGCTTGTTCTCTTTAATTCTTTTATTTATTTATTTGTGTTCTTTGGTTTTTCAACATTTTATTTTTTAAAAATTCAGATCTGCAGAAAAGTGTTTCAATATTTTGACTCCTATGCACACTTTACTTAGATTCGCCACTTGTTAACATTGAAAATTCACATTCTCCATCTACATATATAAAATAATATTCTTTTTTTTTTGGTAAGTACTGGGAATTGAACCCAGGACCTCATATTTGGGGAGCAGGTGCTCAACCACTAAGCTACATCCACTCTCCAACAGCAATTGGTTTTCTTGTTTGTTTTGTTTTTAGGAGGTACTGGGGACCGAACCCGGGACCTCATACATAGAAAGCAGGCACTCAACCACTTGAGCTACATCCACTCCCCTAAAACATTTTTATTTATATTTCTGAACCAATTGAGAATAAGTTGGGGAGATCATAATTCTTCACCCCTAAATACTTTCCTATATAACTAATTATATAATGATCAAATTCAGGAAATAAAACATTGATGTTAATATCATGGTCTAATATACAGTCCATATGCAAAGTTCACCAATTGTTCTAATACTGTCTTTTATACCCCTTCCCCCCTATTCAAGATCCAATGTAGGATCAAACCATTGCATTTAGTTGGCATGTCTCTCAAGTATGCTTTAATCTAGAAAAGCCTTTTTGTCTTTCATGCCACTGAATTTTTGAGCAGTATAGACCCGCTGTTTTATAGAACAGCTTTGTTTAATGCAATTTTCTGTGGTGACAATGAAAACATTCTCTATCTGTACTGTCCAATACAGTAGCCAGCTCTTGAAATGTGGCCTAAAACACCTGAGGAACTGAATTCTTATTTTTTATTAATTTAAATAGCCATTATGAGTGGGTTGGTTGGTTTTATCATGAAACAATTCAGGTTATGCATTTTTGACAAGAGCACTACATATGTGATTGTGTAATTTTCAGTGTATCAGGTACATAAGGAAGTACCTGAAAAATGTTTGTCCCAAAATTGGTGACATTAATTTGGATCATTTGGTTAAGGTGGTGTCCTTCAGATTTCTCTTTTGTAAAAGTACCTTTTCTCCTATGTAGCTAGTAAATAACTATGGGGAGATGTTTTGAGACTATAAGCGTTCTGTTTCCCAATAATAAACTCTCACCCAATCGTTTTAACACTTATTGGTGAGTCTCAAGTAAATCAATTATTACTATGATGGCTGAAAATGGTGACTTTCTATCATTTCGTCTACATTTATTAGTTGGCATTATAAACTGTTGGAAGCTCAAGTAGTTGAGCACCTGTTGTTTCTCACATACAAGGTCCTGGGTTCAATCCCAGGTACCTCCTAAAACAACAAGCAGTGTTTTAATTAGCCATTAAACTGATCAATGCATTCCTAATGACACTGGATGTTGACAGGACAAAGGATGGTATGGAAAAAGACAATGTATATTATTAATAAGTATTAAGTTAAATCAGCAATTTAAGAACAACTGTCCTTGACTCAAGCTGACATTCACTGAGGCATGTGCTTAAAACCAGGTTAGACCAATTCTGCACGAGCCATTTGTATATGTGTTATTTTTAAATAAAATTTAAAGTTCATCATTCTAGTTCTGGAATAAATTAATGTTCAAACTACTTTTAATAAAAAATTCTGGAATTGGTTTCAAAAAATATTTTCTATTGAGTTTTATATCTCGCCCAAGGATTTCTTTCCTCAGTCAGACCAAGTAAATAAAAAGAGAAGAGAAGATATTCAGCTGACAGACTGGTCAGGTAAAGTGAGTTGAAACTTTAATGCAGGGATTCCTCATCAATTCTATAGCTCGGTTTCAGGGGTCTTACCCACACTTTGGAACTGCATGTATTTTTCTTGTTTTATGCAAATTCTCAAAAGATCCAAGTGCATTAAAAAGGTTAAAGACCACTGCTCAAAAAGCAGAGGTCATTTTGTAATGCAGGCACCTCCCCATTTCTGCCTTTGCATCTTCAACTTGACAAGGTTAGGCTGCTTGGCTCACCTTCCTCAGGGGCTGAGCTTTCAGCTGAACTGTCTTTGTCCGAACTACCTGAGGAGGCAGTTTTGTTAGTCTGTTTCTTCATGGTTCCTTTCTTCTCTATTTTTCTGGCTTTTCCTTTCTTCTTATTTTTATTGCTCCCAAATGTCCACTGAAAAAAGAGAGAAAGGAAAACTGAAATAGGACTAGGGACTTCATTGGTGAAACCTAGAAAATTCAAGAGTTCAATGCCTGTAGTTCATCAAAATGGTCACACAAGTCCCTATTTCCTTTTTTTTCCCTTTGTCTGTGAAGATTTTTTTTTATTGTCTTTTTTTCAAAAGACAAATAGATCACACAAAAAGTCCCTATTTCTTTAAGCCCAAAAGAAGTACACTTTATATAGAAAATGAAATGGATCTTGAGACTTTGGTTAAAATTCCATAATGTCTGGTTTCCTATTCTGTAGTTTCTTAGAAATAGTAGTTTATATAATAAACATATTTAATCAATGTAATTTGATTGCAACAGAAAAACAAATATATTAACTTTACAGCAAGTCAACTGAGTTAAACTAAAATTCAGCTGTTAGAGAGAATAGCTTTCTGTTTCTACAGCAGATCAGTAAGTGCTAAAGGTTGGTATGTATGGGTCTCAGTACATGGAGGATGGTTTAATTCTGGAGTGAGTCTCAGGAAGTCAGGGTATTTGCATGAATTGTATGCTTTATTGATTTGCATCAATAAAATTGATTTGTTTAAAAAAAAAAAAAAGGAAATCAGGGTATAAAGCTTGTACCCAGGCGAAAAATGCAGAAAGTGCAGGAGGGGATGAGGGTCACTCTGTGGCATGCATGGTGGCACTGGTATCAACCTCAAGGAAGCAGAAATTAAAACTAGGGACCACTAAGTACATTTAAAGATTTGTTTTGTGTTAAGGTGACTTGGGCCCAAGTGAATGGGGGTGGTGATCTTAATCCAGAATTGGATTATAAAGAAGACCCAGAGGTCACAGAAGCCAGAATGGAGGACGTTGCCCTGTGACACAAGGCAGGGATTCAAGCCATGGAACCCTAAGGATAGCCAGCATCCAGCACTAGAACACACAGACTCCAGAAGTCATCTTGACATCTTGATTTTGGACTTCTTTTACTCTCATAACCATGAGACAATAAATTCCTGATGTTAAAGTCAAAACGAGTTTGTGGTGTTCGTTTGTGACAGATGCTCAGGCAAACTAAGACAGAAGGTGCTATTTTATGATGAGAAAAGGAAATCAAAACCTCTGTGGGACTCTCTTTTCTTATATGTGAAATAAGGAAGTCCAGATGTTCTTTAAAACTCCTTGGAGGGGAAGCAGATGTGGCTCAAGTGATAGAGCTTCCGCTACCATATGGGAGAACCTGGGTTTGATCCCTGGGGCCTCCTGGTAAAAAAGAAGAAGAGAAATTGTGCCCACGTGGCAAGCCAGTGCCCACATGAATGCCCACGTGGTGAGCCAGTGCCTGCGTGAGTGCCTGCATGGTGAGCCAGTGCCTGTGCAAGTGAGTCACGCAGCAAGATGATGACGCAACAAGAGAGAGACAAGGGGAGAGTCAAGGTGAAATGCAGCAGACACCAGGAACTGAGATGGTGCAATTGACAGGAGTCTCCAGGGATCGAATCCCAGTGAATCCTACAGGAGAGAAAATGAGAAGAGAAGACAATGCAGACAGCGAAAACAGCAAGGTAGGAGGAGGGGAAGGGAGAAAAATAATAAAATAAATCTTAAAAAAAACAAAACAAAAACAAATTGGAGTTTTCAAGTTACATGCTGTACGGAGTCAAATAAATTGTCAGAAAGATTTGTAGATTCACTATTCTAGTTCCTGACAGTGTCCAGCAAAGGGATGTGTTCCTGGGGAGGGCATGGTTCCTGATACAGGTGTTCTTTTCTGAAGGTAAAAAAAGGTCAGAAGAGTTGAAGAGTGAGTGCAATTTAATTGTATCCTAAAGAACATGACGAATAGCTTTGCTTTCTTTCCTTCTACTATTGTGTAACTAACCAAAATATAAAGACACTACTGATATTATAATCAAGCAACCACATATACTTAATTGAAAAGCAAAGAGAGTTTCCATACTCAATCACAGAAATTTATAGTCTGATTATGGAGACAAAAGCGCAAGTGAAAGAAGTGATATAACCAAGTACAAAACATAATTAATACTACATTGTACTGTTTGGTAAGAAGTGTCAGAATTTGTTGTAAATAAGTTTGAGTAAGTGGTCCTTGAAAATGGCTTTATTATTCTAAATTCTTTGATGAGATTTTAATAGTATCTAGATAACTAAGACGTTACTGTATAGTTATCTACATAACCAAGAACCAAGGAGTATGTAAAAATAAGGCTTGTAAGCAAATCAAATAGCCATCACTAAGTTCAAGTGCTAAAGCTTGGTACTCTAACTTAAACTCTACCAGATTCCCTGCTTTCCTGGTTTTCTGCCCCCAGAACAGATCAGAATCAGGAAGTAAGAAGTAGAAGCACATTACCTAAGAGAGAAGCACACTGGCCACTTCTCACCTACAGTGACAAAGGAGGAAGAAAAACTGTAAAAAGCAGTAAGACAGAGCCATACAGCTTGATATTTTGGAAGGCATTTTTTCACAGTACAAGAACTGTCATTCATATTGTGACTTTAAATCAGCAAGAAAAGCTGCTGTGTATGTAAATTTTAAAACTATGTGTGATTTTATATTTTAGACCTTGAGTTGTTTTTTTTAAAAAGATTTATTTTATTTATTTCTCTCCCTTTCCCTGTCCCATTGTCTGCTCTCTGTGTCCATCTGCTGTGTATTCTTCTGTGTCCATTTATATTCTTGTCAGGCAGCACTGGGAATCTGTCTCTTTTTGTTGCGTCATCTTGCTGCGTCACCTCTCTGTGTACGCAACGCCACTCCTGGGCAGGGGGCATTTTTCACGTGGGGTGGCTCTCCTTGAGCGTGGGGCACCCCTACACAGGGGGCACCCCTGCATGGTAATGGCACTCCTTGCATGCGGCAGGACCGCACGTGGGCCAGCTCACCACACAGGCCAGGAGGCCCTGGGTACCGAGCCCTGGACTTCCTATATGGTAGGCGGACGCTCTATCAGTTGAGCCACATCTGCTTCCCCCTGAGTTTAGTTTTAATTCTAGGATAATTCATCTATGCAGAATGCATTGCTCCAGAGTTGTCTGGTACATGAAAACTTTACTAAATAAATATATGTACAGGAAAAGATCATAGTTTAACAGTGAGGCCTTTATTGGAAGCATGTATTATATATTATCTGTATGGTAAAGCAATTACAAAATTCTCTTGGAGATCTAGGCTGACTTCCCTGGAAAAATGTTATTAAATGAATTTGTAAGTTAAAATTGCATCATTTTCAAAATGTTCTACTAATCTTTTTCTTTTTTTAAAGATTTAATTTATTTATTGCCCCCCCCCACCATTGTTTTCGTGCTTGCTGTCTGCTTTCAGTGTCCATTTGCTGTGTGTCCTCTGTCTGCTTCTCTTCTCTTCAGCAGCAACGGAAACAGATTCTGGGACCTTCCGGAGTGGGAGAGAGGTACTCAGTTTCTGCCACCTCAGCTCCCTAGTCTGCTGCATCTCTTATTGTTTCTCCTTTGTGTCTCTTTTTGTTGTATCATCTTGCTGCACCAAGTCTCCACACGGGCTAGCACTCCTGTGTGGGCAAGCATTCCACTTGGGCCAGCGTGCCACCCAGGCCAGCTTGCCTTTATCAGGAGGCCCTGAGAATTGAACCCTGGACCTCCTATATGGTAGATGGAAGCCTAATCACTTGAGCCACAGCCACTTCCCTAATCTTCTTCTATTAATAAAAATATTGGCGTCAACATAATACTGAGTATGTATAGTATTGTAACTATATCAAAGTGGGAGAGCCCAAAAGATCAGATGAAATAAGAGAAAGAAGCAGCTTCAAAAAGAAAGAAAGTAGAAATAAATGGAATGGAAGAAATGCAAGATGAGATCAGAGTCTTTGAAAAGGCAAGTGGGGACATAAATGCAATGGGGGAAGGCTTAGACAAAAGTTCTAAGGAAGAAGAAACAGGTGTGACAATTGCTGAACTACAGGGCTTGGCCAAATGATTCTATTTCTCAAAAAGGCTGAAAACAAGACTAGACAAGAAGCTTTTAAAAATAGTAATTCTCACTTAGGCAGAGGGCATTAAACATACTTCAGCTATGTCCTCACTTTGCCTAATATAGTTACATTCAATTTTCAACAGCAACAAAAAGTATTTTCTTGGTATCCAACATGATTTTACTGGTAACAAAATGAAAATCTGGCTTCCTTCTCATATAGTTGGCAACTATACCAAGTTTCTAAAAAGGACTCTGAACTACCTGATTCAGGACCTTGTTCCTCCTAAAAATACAGACCTTTTCATTTTGGTCATTTTTACCTGAAATCACGAGCACTCCTTCTAACCTAGCTATTTTTCTCCCTATCACCCTGGTTTGCACCCTTTGTGCTTCCTCTTCTATCAAATGCTTTCAGAGACAGGAAGTGACAGCACTGAAGTGCCATACAAGGGCATTATGACCTTATACTACTGAGGTGTGCTTCCAGTTTCCCAGGCTTGGTCATTATAAACCTTACTTATCTTGCTTCTTATTTTCATAATATTGATATTTCCCTGAAAATATCAATGAGAAAGAACTCAAAATAATATACAGATATATTTTCTTAAACCCTTTTTCCCCTGAAAAGATTCTACACATGAAATATCTACTTATACCCTCCCCAGTTGGACTTTATTAATGTCCAGTGCGCCCACTTTTTCTAGATAGCAATTCTCATAACTTCTCTCCATTTCCATCAATTAGCTAGATACCTTTTTGCTCCAAAATCAGGCATGCCTGTTTCTCCATATAAAAACCTTTTAACTCAGTTAACTAATTTTCTGTCCTAGCAAATCTGAGGACTAAATATACTTTTTTTTAAAAAGAGGTAAACTTGTTTCCTTTTTTTTTTTAAAGACTTATTTATTCTCCCCCACCTGCCACTTGTGCTTGCTGTCTGCTCTCTGTGTCCATTCACTACCCATTCTTCTGTGTCTGCTTGTCTTGTCTGCTTGTCTTCTCTTTTCATCTTCTCTTTAGGAAGCACTGGGAACTGATCCCAGGACCTTCCAACGTGGGAGAGAGGCACTCAATTGCCTAGCCACCTCAGTTCCCTGGTTTGTTGTGTCTCTCACTGTCCCTCCTCTGTGTCTCTTTTCATTGTGTCATCTTGTTGCGCCAGCTCTCCGTGCCAGGTGGACCAGCCAACTCTCTGTGCCACGAACCTGGGACCCTCTGTATGGCAAATGGGAGCCCAATCGCTTGAGCCACATCTGCTTCCCTTAAATATACTTCTTTCTACCTGTACTGATGGCTCACTAATGACAATAAATTTCAAAGGAGGTAGGGGGTGCGGAGGAAAGGGTTGGGAGGCATATTTGGAAAAACTCAAGAGTTGTTTCTGATACAGGTAGGCTCCATCTGACTGAGAATCATCCTTAAACAACCAAAATACCTTTTTTTTTTTTCCAGAAGGTTCCCAAACTGAAGCATTAAGAGATTAAACATAAAAATGCTATCCAGCTGGTCTCCAGAAATCACTAAAGGAAAAAAATTTTTTGAATCAAGTGAGGAGCATGCAGGAGTATTTTTAAATACCTTTTCCCTCATCCACCTTTCCAGTTAAGATTCCTAATCTTTCAGGGCCTTGCTTTCTTGGTGGGTCCTTTAGGAAAGTCACCCTTAGGTCAGACAACGAACAGTCAGATTTTCCCCTTGAAAGTTAACACCATAACTCTGAGAAAGGAAAAATCAGTCTTCCCACAGAAAGCTTCTTGTTTGACCGAAATATGGCATTTGGGTAGGATTTCTTTTCTAACATCATAGTGAGGTTTAAAAGAAAATGATTTAGAATAAGTTAGAGAAATGATGACTAATGAGCAGTGCCTCTTCTTCTGCAATCGGACTAAAAACAAGAGACTAAAAAATGTCTACAAATGTCCTGCAGAGGCACCCACGAGGTCAGGAGTTCTTAACCAGGAGTCCATGGACTCCCAAGAGATTAGTGGAAAGATTTCAGGGGTCCATGAGCATGAATTGAACAATATCAGCTTATTATCTTTATTTTCTCTGACCTCTAACTGAAATCTAGCATTTCCTTCACTTATGAATGTATGCAATAAATTACAGTAGTAGTCATTTCATACTGTATTACAGTTGCTGTGTATCTTGAAAAATCACTTATGCTTACCCGTACTTGGAAATTACAGTAATTGTTAGACCTGACGCTAGTTGAGTGTCATAAAATTGTCTGCCACTCCATCCTAGAAGGAGTCCGTGGTTTCTACCTCACTGGCAAAGGGGTCCGTGGAACAAAAAAGGTTAAGAACCCCTGCACTAGGTAATGAATGGAACAATGCAAAATGAACATGACAATTTAAGAGCTTTCCCTGTACATTTTTTTCCCCTAACAAGTTCTCATAAACCTTAGCTGTAGGTCTCCATTTAAGGCAAAGACAGCTTAGGAGTCACCACTTCAGAAACTCTCTGATACCCATCTGTCCCACAGGCATAGCCCCTACACCCACCTCATCATCACTGTCGGACGTCTCAGAGTCAGAGGAGGCTGCCGGCTGACTCACAGGCGGTTCCTTCTCCTCAGAGTCACTGCGCTTCCGTTTTGCCAGGGACAAGAGCTCCTAAAAGGCAGAAACAGTCATATAAATCATATAAATTTTGTTCAACAGAGAAAGAATATCCAAGAATAATTAAACACCTGCCCTACCTAGATCTATTCTATATCTATGTGCTCTCAACTATATGACGTCATTATGGGAACTTTTATCATGTGAACAGGCTGACTTCCAGTATTCCTAACTGCTAAAAAAATGTTTTCAAAATCTTTCCTCTCCCTCTTAATGGGAAATATAGATCTGAAATGGAAAAGTGACTGGAAAATGGAGGTTGGACTACCCTCAACCTGTCACCATTTCCTTCTTTAAATCAATCTAAATATTGATTCTCAAGGGCTGATTAGAATCACTGTTCTAGGTAGTATAGCTAATACTACAACCATCCCTTTTGGTATCTCATGGCAAAACTGGCATTTACAGGGCTAGTTTGAATAAGCTGACTTCACTGACAAACTATGTGTTTCTGGATCACTAATTCTGAATGCTTAAACTAGAGGAAAAAAAAACAAAAAAACGTATTTCCAGTGTTTAATCCTAGATCTGACAACAAGGAATAGGTGTGCTGGTCACTACAGTGGAATCCTAATTTGACAACTCCAATGCTCCTAATCACCACTACTGCCTTGTCCTGGTGATTTAGGTGAAATTGGAGGGGCAAGGGCCATTAGGTAAAGAACCTTGGTTTTCAACCAGGATTTGCTCTGTAACATTTCCCCAACTTAGCCCAGTCATTTAAAAGGCAACAAAAGGGGAGGCGGACTTTGCTCAACAGTTAAGAGCGTCTGCCTACCACATGGGAGGTCCACGGTTCAAACCCAGGGCCTCCTGACCCATGTGATAAGCTGGCCCACGAGCAGTACTGATGCATGCAAGGAGTGCCGTGCCACGCAGGGGTGTCCCCCGAGTAGGGGAGCCCCATGCTCAAGGAGTGCGCCCTGTAAGGAGAGTCGCCCAGCGCAAAAGAAAAGTGCAGCCTGCCCAGGAGTGGCGCTGCACACACAGATTGCTGACACAGCAAGATGACGCAACAAAAAAAGAGACACAGATTCCCAGTGCCACTGATAAGACTAGAAGCAGACACAGAAGAACACACAGCGAATAGACACAGAGAGCAGACAACTGGGGTAGGGGGTGGGGGGCGGGGAAGGGGAGAGAAATGAATAAAAATAAATCTTAAAAAAAAAAAAAGGCAATAAAAGGATACGTGCTCTGGTTCTTGCTCTCTACTAACGCCAATACCAGTGCACAATTATACTGTACTTACTAGATGCCTAGATACTTTTCTGAGCATCTGACATTTAATCTTCATAAGAACTTTAAAAAGGCTGATACTGTTATCTTTATTTAAAGATAAAGAAACTGTGGCACAGGCTGGTTAAGTAAATTATCTAAGGTAACACAACTATATGTGGTAGAGGCAAGGATTCCAACCTGGACAGTTAGAATACTGGCTCCTAATTGATTCATGGTTGAACAGTTTAAAACATTTTGCCCTTTTGCCAAAAAAAAAAAAGAAAAATACAATTAAAATACTAGTAGTAGTATTCCTTGATGATGATAGTGCTAGACAATTACAGATCAAGTGCCAAGACAGAGTTTAAAATACCAAATTGCTACAAAGTATCTGTTTTCTTCCTCTAGTCTCTTTCTATTTTAGGAATATAACCTCCTTGGCCAGAATGAGAAAATGACCTTCTCAGATTAACAGCTGACACTCTCCTTCTTCATAAGCAGTCATGAAATGTCACTCTTCTCATTTCATTAGAGAGAACTAACACACCAACTTCCTGGAAAGGCTGAAAACCAGAACAACAAAATTGTAACTACTACAAAACCAAATGCAAATTATAGCAACATTGTGTATTTGTGGCCTTTTAAAAAACTGTGGCATAATTTACATAGTCAATTTTATCCTTTTTAATGAGTATGACAAACATAGTTGTTTAACAACCACTACAATCAATAAATATATAGAACAGTTCCATCATCACCCCTAAATTCCCTAGTGCTCCTCACACCCCTCCTCTCACCATCTGTTTTCTTTTTTTTTTTTAATATTTATTTCTCTCCCCTTTCCCCCCATTGTCTGCTCTCTGTGTCCATTCACTGTGTGTTCTTCTATGTCCGCTTGTATTATCAGGCAGCACTGGGAAACTGCATCTCTTTTTTTTGTTGTTGAATCATCTTGCTCTATCAGCTCTCCATATGTGTGGCACAACTCCTGGGCAGGCTGTGGTTTTTTCACATGGGGCAGCTCTCCTTGCGGGGTGCACTCCTTGCATGTGGGACTCCCATACACGGGAACGCCTGTGTGGCACAGCACTCCTTGCACATGGCAGCTCTGCGCATGGGCCAGCTTACCAGATGGGTCAGGAGGCCCAGGGGATTGAACCCTGGACCCTCCATATGGTAGGCGGATGCTCGATCAGTTGAGCTACATCCGCTTTCCACCATCTGTTTTCTGTCCCTGTAGTTTTGCCTATTGTTGTCTGTCATATAAATGGAATTATAAAGTATACAGCCTTTTGAGTCTGGTTTCTTTTACTTAGTATAATGCATTTGCAATCCATCTATGTTGTAGCATGCATCAGTAGTTCATTCCTTTCTATTGCTAAATAATATTCCATTACATGGATATATCTTTTACTAATTGAAAGACATTTGGGCTATCTCCAATTCTGGGGCATTTTTATGTTCATACACAGGTTTCTGTATAAACATAAGTTGTTTTGTTTTTTTGTTTGTTGTGGTACCAGGGCTAGGGATTGAACCCAGGACCTCACATGTGGGAAGCCAGCGCTCAACCACTGAGCCACACCAGCTCCCCTGATTTGGTTTTATCATTTGTTTTGCTTTTTGTTTTTGTTTTTTTCATGAAGCACCAGGAACCGAACCCGGGACCTTCCATATGGGAGGCAGGGACTCAATTGCTTGAGCTACATCCACTCCCAAAACATAAGTTTTTATTTCACTTGGTAAATATTTAGGACTAGGAGTGCTGGTTTGTATCGTAATTTGTTTATGGTTTTTTATTTCTTTACTATTACCTTTTCCCCTCCATTACCTTAATGCAAATTTATTAAAAATTTAAAAAGACTCCTGGTACGCAATCTCATCCCTGACCCCTTGAGGTTCATAAATGTACTAGAACTTGTTTTAATACTAATGCATTGAAACAGGGATTCAGATCAATCAAATCAATTTCCCTGAGACATTAACTGTAACATGTAAAAAATGTCTATTAAAAGTAAATGTCTATAATAAGACCAATGGAATCAATTTGAGAGCTCAAAAATCAACAGATTAACAGATTTGAGAAGACTCACAAACCTTAAGATTTCATTACCTCTACTCCATCATTCAGTTTTTTAAAAAATATCTTAAGATTTATTTATTCTGCCCCCACCATCTCTATGTGTCTATTTATTCTGCTTCCCCCCCTCCCCCATCTCTATGTGTCTATTCGCTGTGCATTCTTCTAAGTCTACTTGTCTTCTCTTTAGGCAGCACCGGGAACCAATCCTGGGACCTTCCCGAGTCAGAGAGAGGTGCTCATTCCCGAGTCAGAGAGAGGTGCTCAATCTCTTGTACCTCAGCTCCCTGGCCTGCTGAGTCTCTTATCATCTCTCCTCTGTGTCTCTTTTTCTTGCATCATCTTGCTGGGCCAGCTTGCCACATGGGCCAGCACTACGTGTGGGTCAGCTTGCTGCATAGGGCAGCTTGCCTTCACCAGCAGGCCCCAGGAATCAAACCCTGGATCTCCCATATGGTAGATAGGAGCCCAATTGCTTGAGCTATATCCACTTCCCTCAGTGTATTTTTATGTTACATTAAGATCAACTTGCAATAAGGCAACTTAGGTTCCTATTATTTAAAGGAAATTCAATCTCATCTCTTTAATCAAACTTCCCATGATCACTTAAAAGTGAGATACAGGTTCTATGCCCAAGAAAATGAGAATAAAAGTCTATATGGATAAATGTCAGAGGTTTTATGGCTAATTAGGATGCTTATTTGTTCTAAGAGATAACTAATGTAAGTAATTACTGCCAATTAGGGCTACCAACCATCCTGTTTTGCACATGATTGTCCTCGTTTAAGCCCTGAAAGTCCTGATTATGGGAGAACCCTCAGTCTCAGGAAGGTTGCAACAGTTGGTCACTTTACCACCAGGGCCTATTATGCACCAAGCAGTCACTAGTGAAGGAAAGATACATGGTCCTTGACCTCATGGAATTTAGAATCAAGAGAGGATACAGACAATAAAAAGGGGGGGCGGGGCGGAGAGAAATAATAACACCTAATGATATATGCTAAGAAGGAAGTAAATCAAGCAAATGGGGACCTAACTGTGATAGAGAGGCTTCTCTGAGTTGAAAACATTTAGGCTAAGACTAGAAACTCTGTGGAAGAAGAGGGGAGGGTCCAGTTTTCTGGACAGAGGCCACCAGATGGAATAGCTAAGGCCCTAAAGCTGGCAAACCTTGGCTAAGTCAAAGAACTCAAAGAAGGCCAGTGGGACAGAAGTTTAGCAGGCAAGAAGGAAAAAGAATACAGTAGGGTTAGAGGTACTAAGAAAGTTTATTATGTATGACACACTTGCTGTTATTTCTCTTCAATTCTCAATTTCATTTTGATTTTTAATTGTGGTTATGATCCATAAACTGACTTCTCCATCCTCAAAAGGTCAAAACAGAGCCTACCTAAGCAGCTTTATTCATTCCACTCTCTCTCCAAATTTATTATTTTCCAGTCACTCTGAGCTTCTTTCAGTTTCATGGGAGTGCTGGGTCCTTCCTGCCTCAGTGCTGCTTGTAAATGTTGGTCCCTCAACCATGAACACGCAACACTCCTTACTCTTCAGTCTCTTATTCCCCTCCTTCCCCAATATTCAAGGTCTCAGTTTAAATGTGGCTCCCATCAGGCTGGGCTAGGGCTCCTGGTCATAACTCTCACAGTACCCTCCTTGCTCTTTCTACTCTAGAGTGAAACTGTAGGGAAATGACTAAGCAATGCCTCTTTCTCTTTTGTGAGATTCTAAGTTCCCTGAAGGTAAAGACGCTTCTATTTTGTTTCCTCTATAACCCTAGTGTCTAGCACTGTCTAACACATTTGTTGAAAAATAAAAAACAATCTTTGCCCTTGGAGTACTTGTAGTGTAGGAAGGGAGCAATAAGTACACTAACAGTACCCATGTCTTAAAATGAGTTTTGTACTTTTCCTGAAAGCCTCTCTGCAAAAGCTTTCAGCTTTGGGGACTCAATATCTCTAGCGCTATCTCTAAAGAAAAGCCAAGTGAAATTAGCAAACAAGTCACAATAAGTTAGATGCAACATTAAGACACAAATTTAAAACTTCATAATATTGACAACCGTCAAAAGTTTCTCCTAGAAAATTTGCCTCTGAATAATGTGAAGGAGACCATATTAACAAGAAGACAACTCTTAATCTCCTGACCTTCATGGTAAGGTTTAAATACTTTACAGGGGTCCTTAATCTTTTTTGTTCCATGGACTCCTTTGCTAGTCAGGTAAAAATCCTGGACCCTTTCCTAAGTCAACACTATACTGTGTATTATTTAATAAATATATCACACCTGCTCCAACATGTCCCCACAAAAAAAAAAAATTTTTTTTTTCTAATTTCAATTCAAGCTCATGGACCCTTCATTAAGAACCCCTGCTTTATAACAATATTTTCCCCAAAGAAAATGAATTATATTGAAAAATATAGCTGGGAATTGGCTGTGGCTCAATCAGCTGGGCTCCTATCTACCACATGGGAGGCCCTGGGTTTGCATCCTGGGGCCTCCTTGCAAAGGCAGGCTCGCCCACAAGCACTGCCAAGTGCCACCCAGCCCGCAAGTGCTGTGGAGAGCTGACTCGGGAAGGTGCTGCAACAAAAAGGGAGACAAGTAAAAAAAAAAAAACACAGAAGAGCGCTCAGCGAATGGACACAGAGCTGACAACAAGTAAAAGTCACAAGGAGGGGGGGAAGAATAAATTAAAAAATAAATACAGACACAAAGAAGAATGCACAGCAAATGGACACAGACAGCAGACAGCAAGCAAGCCACAAGGGAGGGGGATAAAAATTAAAACAAAACAAAACAAAAAAACACACTGACAACCAAATTTAAAAAAAAGAAAAGAAAAATACAGCTATCAAGTATTTTTTTAAAAACAAAACAAAACTGTGCTTTATTTAGGGCTCAGCTGGAGAACTTGATGTCCAATACTTATAAAAGGTTACAAGGAGTTTTCGGGAGTTGAGTATGAAAAAAGCAGCTGTGTTAATAATACCTGGACATCCTAAAATGAGGAGTCAAGAGAAAAAACAAATAGAGAAAATTTTTTAAAAATAATTATAAACAAACAAAATAGAAGGAAGAAAGTAAAGGCAGGAGGCCTGAGAAAAACCAAAAATTTGTTCCTCTAAAGAAAAAAGGAAAATAAAAGGCCTCAGAGAGCCTCTGACCTCCAGATGAACGAGACAGCAATGGGAGTGCATCAATGCAGAATTCCAAAGTAGCTTACCACAGGTGCAAATAAATTATTATAAACGTTATACTTTAAAATGTGTTCTTAAAGAATTCAGTGTATTTTCCTGATTCTAAGGCTTTTTAAGCAATGTCTTTTAATTGTTTTAAAGTCATTTACCAAAGATAAATATCTTCCTTTCATTAGTGTTTCCTTTTTTTCCCCTATATTCCAATTAAACGTCTTACAAAATACATGAACTTATTTACAGAAAAGCAAAGCCAGCATCACTTAAACATCCCTGTTTTTCAAAATTTCCTTGTAAACAGTTTCAGAAATTCTTCACAGATTAATATTTTCTTTCTCTCTCTTTTTTTTAGGTGGTACTGGGGACTGAACCACAGACCTTGTACTTGCCTGCGTACGTGCCAAGCAAGTGCTCAACCACTGAACTATACTCACTCTTTTCTCTCTATCTCTAAGGTCATTGTGTGTGTATATTGTTTTAGGATGGAAGTTCTCAGTTCTCCCTTACCTGGAAAGTCTCTGGAGCAAGTATGGAAATAGAGCGAAGGAGAAGGTGGGGGTGGCGGCTGCAGCCCTTCCCACTCATGGCTTGGCCTCCACCAACAATGGGTGGCCAGGAGCCCACAGGTCTGGGAGAGTCAGCCTGGCCCTCAGGGACAAGACTGACAGCATTTGCAGGGAGAAGGGATTGATACTCAGTCTAAACCCACAAAATTACAGTCCTACAAATCTTGGATTTTAGCAGTAATGCTAATTTGCATAGGTTTTTATTTTCCTTTTTAATTGTTTTGCTTTCCTCTAGTTTTTCTATTATATAGGTTTTTTAAAATTTTGTACAACTATCATGATTTTGGGGGGGGGGGGGGGAGACTTTTTACAACAATTACCCTGCCTTGTAAGTCACTTTTTTCCCCTTGTTTTATCACTTCACAGCTAATGAGTTTTATATTTTTGTTGCTTTCCCCAAATATTCACCATTTTGTACATCCTAACAGCTCTATCCAGGCATATAATACAGAAAACCATAAGAAAGTATCATAGACTTGAATGAGTATAATTAAAGCGCCTCTTAGAATTTCAAAGAACAATTACTATCTTGCTGTTTTAAAAGCACTGAAACATTATTTTTCCTTTTTTGTGCATGTTTGTGTTTTTTTTGTTTTAAATTTTTTATTACATTTTTCATAGACTTGCTGTAAGATGCTTCAAGAACAGTCATGAAGCAGTGAAGGAAGTTCTCCTCTCTATTGGACATAGAGCTACACATCTGCAATAAAGTTTGGTCCCTTGGTCACTGAATAGCTGAAAGAATTGACAGAGATGCTCAGTTGCATAGTGGAGACCAGGTCCCACCATACCACTTATTCCAGTCTGCCTCCACGTGCCCAAAGGCTGGAGAAGCCTCCCCAGCTGGTCTCATGTTGTTTTTCAAGTTGCCTTTTTCCCGCAGTTTTCTTCATCTCTTTATCTTTACACCATATATATATACACACACACACACACACATATATATATATTATCCCAAACACATGCCCACCAAACTCCATAGTCTTCTGCTTGACTGATATTGACTGACATGTCAAAGGTGTCATCCTATAATTTTCACTTATAAATATACAAAGGGAAGGTTTGTTTTTCAGTGTTCCATATCCTGCCCTATGCAAGTCCTAATCTCCCTCAGATGTGCTACCACCAGCACTCAGTACAGGTGATTGGTTTCTCTGGGCTGCTTCAGCTACACCTTGAGCCCCTCTTCATGCCCATCTTGAAGCCATTTGTGGCTTGGATGGCAAGTCTGCACACTGGCCAGGTTGTCGAAGCTTACCAAGCCTGGTGAAACACAAGGGACGATGGCCTGGGTTTCCACAGGGTCACCTGGGGCCACTCTCAGTGAGGGGGAAGGGGAGAGGAGGGAGGAGGCTGGGAGAGCCCCTCACTGGGCTCCCTCTGTGCCTGCAGGGGACGGGGGAAGAGTTTATCAAGTTTTTTTTTAAGTAAATTTGAGACAACATAGTAATATGTGCTTCTAGAATAACATTAAATAACAAGATCTAGCAGCAGACCAAAAAAGTAGAAATTTCTAAGTAATGATGAGTATAAACAATATATCAAGACATCTGCAACAAATGTAATATGGTATGGAAATAGCCATGATTTTTATTGGTGACAAAGTCATAGGTACAGCTAAAATTAGGAAATAATAAATTATAGTTAAAGGTTAGTGAAAAGAACAAAAGTATATTTATTTCCCTTTAAATTCACAGGCCCACTGAATTCTACTCATGAAGCCCAGGTTAAGAACTTCTATTCTCCTGTTTAGAGCTTCATTTTTATTTTTTTATGAACCTTGGAGACTTTATTAGTAATGTGTCCCCTCCCCCAGAACTATAGCTAGCCCAGTGCTATGTAACAAGGCGGTGTAATACGAACATTGATCATTAAGCACCTACCATTTGCCCATGTACACAAGAAACAATTCATGGTAAGGTTCCAACAGCTCAACAATTGTCTTGAGCCCTCCTATGTTCCAGGCCCTCGGATAGGCCTTCCATCTGTAACTTGAATCCTTCTCTTTTCTTGATCTCTTCCACTAGGTACCTAGATAAAGCAAGAGCACAATTAACTCTTTCTTCAAGGCCCAATGTGCCCAGGGCCTTCAAGGTCATTCAAAACTTGAATGCATCTGGTCTCCCGCTACATTGGATAGACTTGTCTCCTGTGTCGTAGCTGACATTGTAGAATTTATTCTGCTGCAAGAGATAAGATGCCTTGGCAGAGTAGCATTTCTTAAGAAGGTCAGATTTGTCTTTACAAGAAGAGTACAGCATTGGATTTCAGCCATCAGCAGCTTGTATGGGTTCCAGGCCAGAGTCAACCTTGTGTATGCCATGCAGAAGCTTGCGGTGCTTCCTTGACATCAAAGCTGAGCCACCCCAAGAAGCATTCATGTGAATCTAGAGACTGTGCCTCTCACAGATGTCAGTCATTTCATCCAGAGGATCGAAGGCTCCCAATACAGTTGTACCAGAGGTAGCAGAGACAAGAAATGAGATTGCCCCTTCTTCCTTGCTTGCTGACTTGTTTCTCCAGTTCCTTGGGTATTGTTTTACTTCTTCCATCTGTTTCTACAGAGCAAACATTCTCTGTATCAATCCCCAAAAAAGAGGCTGCCTTCTTCATGGAGTAATAATGTTTTGCAGACAATCCCTATTTCTTAATATCAGGATAATATCTGCATCTAGCTAAGGTCATTGCACACATATTGGACATAAAATCCCCTGGGTTAAATATCCCATCCCTTTCTTTTCAGCTAATAAATAATTTTCTTCAGAACCACTTCTTGCACTAACAGAAACACTGGAGACATATACATATAAACACCTGGTGTAATGCCTCTGTCATAAACTGAGTCACCATCACCACAGAGGAGGAGTAATCAAGCCCAGCAGACAAATGGTTGAAAAATCATGGGTGATTAATTTTGACACTGTAGTATACAATATCCTGGCAGAATCCCAACCGCCTGTAATATGGCTCTCCTGTGTCTCTCACCTCCAAATCAAGAAGTTATTTCTGTTGTTCAGGAAATCTGCCATTCACAAACCTTCTTGTTGCCATTGACAGCCTTCAAAACTACCTCTTCCATTATTAGCCTCTTCACAAATTTTTTTCCTGCTTTTGCATCTGTTGTGAGACCACTCAGTATGACCTCTCCACTAGAACAGAACTCTTCTTACTTTTTTTTTTCTTTCTTACTTTCTTACTTAGAACCACTTCTTGATCATTATTTCAGTTTTGAGGCTAGGAGAAATCCAAAATCAAGGCATCAGCAAGGTGATGCTTTCTCCCCAAAGTCTTGTGCTGGCTGCTGGTGGCCGCTGGGGTTCCTCAGCTTGTATACCTGCCTTGTGTCACATGGTGATGTCCTCAGTGATACTGTTTTACATGTAATGTCTAAAGGTAATTCCTGGAAAATATTTAGAGGTTCTATTCTCTCAAAGACAAATTTAATTATTCTACTTCAAGTTGGAAGAGCACAGAAAAAGAGGACAATGCAACATAAGCACTATTTTAATAAGGAAAATCATGAAATCAAAGTATTCCAGTGCGCAAGTAGTTCTATTTTTTAGAAAGGCAGGATAAAATTTTTATAAATAAATACTGATTTATACTAATCTGAAAAGGGAATTCTGATTTCTTTATCATCTTTTCATTTTATAGGACCCAATGGATATCTATTATTCTGTAAGACTGACACATAATGATCTAAATGCAGTTACATGAAGGGGTAAAGGGCATAGAGTTTTGCTTTAAACTCTATTATTTTTTCTAATAGAAACCAATGACAGAGAGAAGTGGGTTGGTGGCCATGGCTTCTGGGCTGGGATGAACTGCACTCCTGATGGAGGCTGGGGAGCTGAGCGGGAGCCATGGCCAGTACAGTGGTAGGAGTTGAACTGACCATTGCTGCTACAGGATTCCCAGGTCTTCAGTGGTGGCTATTACAGAGGTGGGTGTGAGCCCAAAATAACAAAATGGGAAGCAGCATTAATACTAGGTATAAGCCCTACTGCCAATAAAGAAAAAATAAGATATGCACATTGATGAATTATGTTCTTAAATTACCCAGACAAGGGAGGAGCTCCTTATTTAGCAGTGAAAGTCAAGGAAGCTAAAGATTTACCAGAAGGTCAAGCAAAAAAATGAAGTAAATGTATGATGAATATTAAGTTCATATAAATTTATATTTTACCAGCTTTTTATAATGAAATGCCTAAAGTTGTAATTTTAAGGAAAAAGAAAAAAAACCAAACCAGTGCCAGGTGTCTTCATAATTTGCTATTAAAAAAATATTGAAAAAAGGGTGTGGTTAACCAAAGAATAGGGCCACTATCAGGTCAGATGTTAAAATTCTTCAAGCTCTCAAACTAAGGTCTAAGTTTTAAAAATCTCTGAAAGGTAAACCAAATTTCAAATTTCTATGCTTTAGTTACCACATATTTTTTCCCATCAAGAAGAAAGGAAAATAAATAAGCCTTAATAAAAAGCATCCCAACAGCTGAAATACCTTCAGAGATTTAGAAGAACCAGCAGCTCTGCAACCTTAAACACCTCTGTCAAGTTCTTCTGGTTATGTCCTGGGAACACTATGGTAGGGAAAGGAAGCTATTTCTTTCCCAAACTTCTTCTAGTGTTCTTACTAAAAAGACTAACTTGAATATGGACAGTGATTGTGGTCTCAATCATTAACATAAATCATTATTACCTGGGCTATACCTGATAAAAATCGAGTCCAGGGCTCTATCTCCAGAATTCTAATTAGTAGGCCTGGGATGAGAGCTCCAGGAACCTACATTTTAAATAAGCAACCCAGGTAGCTTCTGACACAGGTGGTCCTCAGCCAACCACGAGTAAGCTCATCTTCAGTAAAGACCAAGTAATATTTCTGACATAATGGTTTAGATTTCCATGGGAAATCTAGGAATAAAGGACCTCCTTACATTGTGCTCCACTCTCACACTAAACACTCAGATTTGGCATGCTTTTTCTTTTTCACACACAAGACAACAAATCTGATGTTATACCTCTAATGAAGACCCAGAACTAGATGAAGCAGTCCAAGGCAAAGCCCAGAATGCATTAGTTTTGTTCTGAGGATTCCTAAAGATTCCTAAACTTGGCTGACCATGAACTTCTGCTGAAGGCCTTGGTAAAAACTTCCAGAAGACAGAGATCTTTATCTTTAATTCTTCAAAGAGTCTGGAACAATGCTGAACAGACAGAGATAGAAGGCACTCTTGCCTCTGTCAGGATGTGCAGAGAAAAGGAATTTTGATCTTGTTCCCATTTGATAAGACAGTCACTGAGTGGTTGAAGAGGAGGAAGCTGAAACTGCTGCTAAACTGTATTAGGTATGATTATATATTACAAATTTCATGCTAGTTTCTTTCTATAATAGTTATTTAGAGCTGGGATTTAAAGTTGCAATCCCCTCCAGTTTTCTCACTTTGGAAAAGTTCTTTGTGGATCAGGTATACTCTATCATAAAAGGAAGCTTTCAGCTTATTACAGTCATTGAAATTCTGTGGAAAACCACTAAGGACAGAATAATTCAGAGCTTTGTTTATGCACCATTAGAACACATGTCTTGAGTGTTCTCTACAAAGTCCCCCAAATAATCTTTTAAATTGATGTACCAATTTCCTCTAAACTAGTGAGTGGACTTTGCAAACATGATTTCTAGCAATCTGGAAAATTACCATGAAACATTATCCTCATTTTGCAATAAGAAAAATTAAAAGAGCAGCAGATTAAGGTGATATAGCAGAAATAATAGAAGCCTTGTAGTCATGCAGACTGGGTTCAAATACTAATTCTATCACTTACTAGTTGTGTGGATCTGAGAGTTACTTAACTTTTTCAAATCCCATGTGCCTCATAAGGAAAACAGGGAAAATGATACCAAAGTCCCAATAATTTGAGAACTTGAAAATATAAATAAAGCACTTAATTAAGGTATCTAGTTCATCCCAAGCACTACGTAAATGGCAGCTAATGTTATTATCATTCTAGATGAGAAAAATAAAAATAAAAAAGATTCTAATCCTCTTAAATGCCAGTCTAAAAGTATCTATCAACTCAACTTTTACAGTCAGGAATAAATTTTTGGTATTTGTTTAAATTTTAGGAGCCTTTCCACGGGAACTTTCAATTTACCCTTTCATCTACTATCCCAAACCAAAGTTTCTACATCTTTGATAATTAATTCTTCTAGGACCCACTACTTCCCCACCTCCCCACCACTACTTCCAAGACAACCATCTTCAGCACCTCTCCAGTTCTTCCTCCTTAAAGTCCTCTCCTTTCACTCCCTAACATTTTAGTTCTGAGACCTCTGCCTAATGCAAAGGACCCTCAAGAAGCCATTTACACAGAACCTTTATAGTTTGCAAATGCTTATACCTATATCGATTCTTAGAAACACTTGTTCCTTACAATAGCCCAGTTAGATAGACAAGGCTGATGTTATATCTCTATTTTACAGTTAAGACCAAAAATACAAAGCTAGAAAGCAGCATAACCCAGTCAAGAACTCAAATTTTCAGATTTCAAGTTCGGTACTACCCTACTCAACTTACAAAGCTACTACCTTTTGCTTATTCTTCCTTTATATCATTTGCTCATAAACTGTGCCAAGAAAACCTTCTTTGTATCTCTGGTATCTCTAGAGCACTGCTACAGACGACAATTTCCTCCCTACAACATTTTCTAGTGAATATAAAAAGTCCAAGCAACCCCAGGACACTGAGGCCAAAACTTACTTTCAATGCTTTCTGCACAATCGTCAAATAAGAAAGAATTCTGGGTTGCTGCATGAAAAGGGCCAAGATGCCTCGGCCAGTCCCTCCACACCACACTACATAGTTCAATTCTGTCAGTATCTGCCCTCTTTCCTACCTTCGAGAAAGTTTTCTTCAGTCTGACATACCAACAGGGACCCTTCGCAACCACGAACGACGCTAGTCACCAGACTCGTGGCCACAGCTAAGTCTTCCTTTCCAGGCATGGCAGAGGTTCCCCGGAACATTTACGAGTGTCCCTCCTCTCTGTCCACTCCTTCCTCGAAAAACTTCACCTTCCAGAGTCTGCACCTTCTCAGCCCCCTGCCCCCACCCACCGCTCACCCTTGCACCTCCTCCAAAACCCCCCGGCCTCCGGGGTTGACGGGCGGTACTTTCTCTCTCTCCCGGCCGGGCTCTCCTGGCCCAGTCGGCCGCCCGGGTTTGGCAGATCACTGTCCCCTTTGGTCCCCGGAGCCCGAGGCCCATCAGCCCGGTCCCTGCCCCGCCTCCCCGCCCAAGGCGCCAAGTCCTCCGGGCTCGGTCTTCAGGCCCGGGCCGGACACCGAGGGCCCAGGGCGTTGCGGAGAGGACAGGAAGGGACGACAGCGGCAGTCAGGGCACGGGGCGGGCCGGGCGCTCGGGTCAGGAGGCCCGAGGGCCCGGCTGGCTCTGGGCTCCGGTGGCCCCGACTCAGCCCTCCCGCCCCGCTAGACCCGCGCCTCCGCGGCCTGCCCTCACCTGATCCAGGTTCTCGTCGCTGCCGCTGTCCTCCGTGTCCGAGTCGATCACGACGCGGCCTTTCCGCTTCTTTACCATGGTGGTCCCCCGGCTCCCACGCCGGACGCCGCCCGGACTCGCCTCTTGCCCGCCTGCCAGTGGGACCGCCACTGCCGCCGCCGCCGCCGCCGCCGCTCGACCCACACAAAGGCGACCGCGCATGCGCGCTCCGCTCCGCCCCTGGCCCCGCCCCCTGCTCGTCGCACGCCGTTCGCCGGCGCCCGGTGCCCCGCCCTTCCCCACCCCCGACGCAGCGTAAGAGGCGGGGCTATCCGACGGGTTGGGTTCTGGGCAGAGGGCGGGAGTATCAGGTGGGTTCCTGGCCTCTGGAAGTGCTGTGTCTCTGCGCGGAAGCTCGGTGAGCCCCCTAGTTAGCTAAGATTGGAGCCCGCAGGGATCTGTGATCTCTCTGAGATGGCCCACGTGTCTCCAGCTTTTTAAGTGTCTAACACTGATGGAGTGTCAAAGGTGACGTCTGAGATCGCCGTCTTTTGAAGACACCAATCGCCTGGAGCGCGCCATGAGGAATGAACCTTGCCTAACTGGGCTGTGCAAGTGACAGCTGACCCAGAGGCTACATCTGAGTAGCCAAAAGAAAAGTGGAATGAAGGGTGTTCCAGGCAGAGGGAACAGCATGGGCAAAGGCCCAGAGATAATAGAGAAATGTTGGATTCAGGGAACTGAAAGTTCATTATAGCTGGAACAGAGGCCATGGTGCGTGGGGACAAGGAAGACGAGCCTGGGGAGTGCCATAATTCAGGCTATGTAAGCGACATTAAGATTAAGGAGTTTAAACTTTAATAGTGAAAGATTTTAAACTAAAGTAAGACATAATTAGATTTGTCTTTTAAAAAGGCTACTTAGGGAAAGGCAATATAGCTCAGGGGTTGAGTGTCTGCTTCCAGTGTACGAGATCCCGGGTTCAATTCCCCGGTACTTCCTAAAAAGGTTACTCTGGCAGCAGTGTGGAGAATGGATTAGAAAGGAATGGCAAGGGCAAGGAGACCGCTTGGGCTGTTGGTGTTAGATTGCCAAGAGATTATGGTGTTCTAAATTAGGAAAGATGTAGTGGGAATGAAGATAAATGGATGAATTCTAGGTAATTTGGAAGGTAGTCTACACAGGACTCAGGGATTAGTTGGAGGAGGGTAAAGGAAGGAGAGTCCCAGACACTGATGATGCTCAGATCCTGGCTTAGGAACTGGTGGTTTGTGGACCCTTTATCCAGATAATGAACACAAGAGGAAAGATAAGACTTGGGGGACTAGTGTGTGTGGGAACTAAGTTCAGTTTTATACATATTGAGTTTGCAATATAACTGATATAAATGGCAGTTCCAGAAGTGATTTCTTTGCAGGATTTGGAATATAGGGTAGGAAACATAAACTTCAATAATAATTTGAAACTGTTCTCAAAACTTCTTTGGTGTCCATTAATTAATTTATTCTGGTAGTGAACTTGGGAGTTAGAGTCCTGACTTTCCTGGGCATAGCTGGGCACAGACAGGCTGATAAGTTCTTGCTCTCAGGCTCCCCTTTTCCATTTTACTGTCTAAATTTTATTTTCTCCACCAAGTCACAATACCTATCACAAATGTGCACACCTTACGATAATAATAAAAGAAAATGTCATACATAGTGAAATCCCTGGGACTAAACACATATCCCACTGTCCAGTTTGTTGTCTGTCAGTTTAAAAAGGTGCTTAGGATTAAGTTGGGGGAAATAACCTAAATAAAGCCCAGCTATTACCTCTTAATCCCAGAAGGCTTTACCTAACATATAACCCCTGGACTTCTTTCTCCCAACAGACCCTTGGAACTGAGCTCATGGCCAAGATGACCCAAAATGACCAGGTCATCTCCCCATTTCTAG
Organism: Dasypus novemcinctus; assembly: GCF_030445035.2. Taxonomy (NCBI): domain Eukaryota; kingdom Metazoa; phylum Chordata; class Mammalia; order Cingulata; family Dasypodidae; genus Dasypus; species Dasypus novemcinctus. Next base: position 112,681,711 of record NC_080675.1, on the reverse strand, counting down.
CTGCCTTGAAGCCTGGTGCCCTTCTATGGGGGCCTCCTTTAAACATGTTAATACACAGAATTGATGAAAAGAAAGTTGAATTGTAATATAGTCAGTGATTCCTATCTGGAATTAAGAAAGGTATGTTCTTTAAGGGAAATCTGTTGATTTTGATAATTCTGCAAGGGATCTTCTAATGCTTCATGGATTTGGATTTAATCCACGTTCAGACTAAACAATGTCTAAATTGAATGAATATTTCCAATTTTTTTAGATATACTTGTGAGGAATAGAATACAAGTTCAGTTTAATTTGCTAGTGAATCCATAGTAGTTTTGTCATTTTGCGTTTTATCAAAAACACAGGTTAAAAATATCTTTTGTCCTGAGATGATCTGCATAAAATGCAATCCTTATAGCATTTTAAATGTGCATTCCCTTTTCAGTGTGTAAGTATGTATAATTGTAAGCTCTTGAGAGCATAGATTTTTGTCATAGTCACTGCTAATCATCTCGTTCAGCATCTACCTCAGTGCTTAGCATGTAGTAGGTGCTTGATAAATATATGTAGATGTCCACCAGCCTGCACCTGCCTGCAGCACTTGAGTCATCTGGGTTAACAAAGGCAGACTCCCGAGATGTGGGTCAACCCTCTCTCTCCCCAGCTCCTACCCTCCTCTCAATTCATCAACACGTCCTGGGGACATGATCATCAAAAAGGCCCCTGGTCTGAGCCTCGCCTACACACACACACACACACACACCAGTCTTCTCAGCACTGCAACTTTTCCACACACACAGAGCCCCAGGAAAGGGCAGGCGCTAAGACGCCACTTGCCTCTGACCTCAAAACTTGAAAAGCATGTGGCCTCAGGGTCTGGCCCTTCCTCACCTCTCCCCTAGCAGTGGTTCCCCTCCAGACAGCTACATTGCACCCTTCCTTACTTCCTTCATGTTCTCCCACCCCAGCACTGGCATCTTACTGCCCTTGTTGCTGTCTCCCCCACTAGAAGTGGAGTGCCAGCAGGATGGGGACTGAACTTGTCCAGGTCACATTTGGGCTGCCTTGAGCAGTACCGGGTCATGGAAGGTGTTCAATGTCTGACTGTGCAGCTATATGCTACAATGTTAAAGGAATAAAACAGTATGAAAAGGTGCATACTAAAATGCATGTAAAAGTACTGGAGAGCAAAGAAAGTGGTTCAGAAGGTGGGTTTAAGAGCGATGCTTCTCTTGTGGCCAGTGCTCACTTGCAACCACGTTCCTCCCCTTCCTGCCACACCACTGGGACACCTCAGTGAGGCCTCCCTAGCTGATTTCCAGGCAGAGGTGGTGTGTGCCACTTCCTGGACCAGCCCCTTCTTGAGTAAGCGCTCCTCACTCAGAAACTGGCCAGAAGTAGAGGATGCCCTTGGAGGACCCGAACCCTAAGGGCACATGGAACCCACAGTCAGAAAAAGCCTGGGTTCCAGGACCCCTCCCCCAAAGGAGTTGCTAGGGTCATTGGTTATGCAAAAGATCATAACCTGACCTATTCAGATATACTGATGTCATAATTTAAAATTTAAAAGTTATGTCCCCTTTGTGAACTCTACCCCAAACTCCAGGCAAATACTGAAACATGGAAACATACTCAGTCTTTTTTTACTCATTTTGCACTCGTTATTTCCTACCTCCTAAGGGTACAGGAATATGATCATCTTGCTCACCTTTGAATTGAAATGATTGTTTCCCAGTCCCATTTAATGCATGTACAGAGAAACACACAATCAGGTTTTTAACAAATGTGATTTCACACTATCCACTCTTCTATTACTTACCTTTATAACTTGATCCTCTGACATGAACCTCTGGGCCCTAAGCCTTTCTCAGTTCCACCTCATCCTGCTTACTAGCAATTTTATCGGGTTGGTGTACTGTACTTTAATAAAGCCTTCATTAACATAACAATATTTGACTCCAGTTTTTCATTCATAAATAATGCTCTGGTAAACATCCTTGTGAGTGTGGTTCTGTATGTAATTGTCTTTTGCAGTTGTGTCTTACTGCATGTGACAGTTTGAAGTTTTTGTGAATCCCACAAAGATCATGTTCTTGGAACTAATCCATTCCTGTGGGTATGGGATTCTTCGATTGCATTAGATTCAGTTAAGGGACTTTTTGATGATATCACTTATAGTTAGATTGCTTTAGGGCTTTTGATTGGACTATGTCAGTGAGGCATGACCCAGGTTGGGTCTCAGCCCTCTTGCTGGAGTCTTCTATAAGGAGAGAACTAAAAGCAGAAACACACAGACGTTCAGCTGCCATTTTACCCTGCCATGTCAGAGAGGACTCCAAGATTGCCCACAGCTACAGAAAGACAGAGAAACCCTAATAGCCTGAGGTAATATGGTATGATTTGGTAGTATGATGGCTTAAAAAATGTCCACAAATTATTTGACACTCCCTTCAAAATGTGGAGCTTAATTCCTTTTCTCTTATGTGTGGGCAGGACTTAGTGACTCATTACGAATTAATGAAATAAGGCAGATATGATGGTGGTTGACTTCCAAGACTGGGTCATAAAAGGTATTTATTCTCTCCTTCCCCCTCCCCTACCCCTTTCTCCCTCTCTCTTTCTCTCTGATTGATTGGTCTAGCTGCTATGTTGTGAGGACACTCAGGCAGCCCTATGGAGAGATCCACTTGGCTAGAAACTCTAGGAAACAGCCACGTGAAGTGAATCTTCTTGTAAACACATCCTCCAGCCCCATTCAAGACTTTAGATGACTACTGCGTTGGCAAACATCTTGACTGGAAGTTCATGAGAGACCCTGAACCAGAACCAGGCAGCCAAACTGCTTCTAGATTTCTGACCCTCAGAAACTGTGTGAGAATATAAATCCTTATTCATTTAAGTCACTATGTTTTGGGGTAACTTGTTATGCAGCAATAGATAACTAATACATATGGCATGCACTAAAACCTGTAGAGCCCTGGATCATGGCCGGCTACCAGACGTCCTTTGCTGTAAAGCAAGTCCTCTATTCTGATACAATGTTTCGTTGATCCATTGATAAGCCCTCTGATGTGGTGCTGACTGAGGACCCAGAATATGTGTTTTTTCCTATGCAACAAATCACTGGTCTGCCAGGATAGAAGGACTCAGTGTAGTTAGCTTGCCACCAAGTGACCTGCAGGGACTCAGTGTTGATCTTTGTTGCTGGCAGGTTGGTTATTTGGTGGTGGCAGTGGTTAGAATAGCACTGAAAAGTGGAAGCCCATGCCATTTGGGCCCAAGCATCACCTCCATCTCTGCCATTGCGTCCGTTTATGTGACCTTTGTGCCAGCACTGGGGTGGCTGATGACAGAGGCTCACTGATACCAACTGGCCAAGTGTCTCTGCCTCCTTGATTGTTAGTGCCTTTTCCATACTGTTTCTGGTCTTGGCCGACTTCGCTATCTATACACAGTGGACGACCAGGTACACTGCCTGAAGTTCTGCCCATTGAGAGGATTTTCCCACAATACTGTCTTTTTTTTTTTAAGATTTATTTTTTATTTATTTCTCTCCCCTTCCCTCCACCTCCACGAGTTGTCTGCTCTCTGTGTCCATTCACTCTATGTTCTTCTGTGTCCGCTTGTATTCTTGTCAGCAGCCCTGGGAATCTGTCTCTTTTTATTGCATCATCTTGCTGTGTCAGCTCTCCGTGTGTGTGGCACCACTCCTGGGCAGGCTGCACTGCCTGGGGTGGCTCTCCTTACGGGAAGCACTCCTTGTGCTTGGGGCTCCTCTACGTAGGGGACACCCCTGCGTGGCACAGCACTCCTTGCATGCATCAGCACTGCGCATGGGCCGGCTCCATGTGGGTCAGGAGGCCCTGGGTTTGAACCTTGGACCTCCCATGTGGTAGGCGGACGCTCTATCAGGTGAGCCAAATCTGCTTCCCTCACTGTCCTCTTTAGGAGGCAATGGGAACCACTGCTCCCTGCTTTGTTGCATCTCTTATTATGTTTCTCTTCTTATGTCTTTTGTTGTGTCTTGTATTAGCATGCCATGCCTGCCCAACATGCCAGCTTGCTGTCTTCTTTAGGAGGTACAGAAGGCCACTATCTATTAATAAAAGGGACAATCCACCAGGAATATATAAGTCATAAATATCTATGTACCTAACCAGGGTGCCCAAAATACATGAGACAAACTCTGGCAAAACAGAAGGGAGAAATAAACATCTTTACGTCTCCAATAAACGTTGGAGACTTCAACACCCCACTCTCATCATTAGATAGAACTAGACAGAAGATCAACAAGGAAACAGAGAACTTAAACAATACGATAAACAAGTTAGACCTAACAGACATATACAGAATGCTGCATCCAAACTCAGCAGATTACACATTTTTCTCAAGTGCCCATGGATCTTTCTCCAGGAGGGATCACATGTTAAGGCACAATGCAGCTCTCAATAAATATAAAAAGGAATGAAATTATACAAAACACCTTCTCAGGTCATAATGCAATGAAACTGTAAATCAATAATAGGAAAAAAAAATTCTCAAATGTGTGGAGGCTGAACAACACACTCCTAAATAATTACTGGGTCAAAAGAAGAAATTGCAAGTGAAAACAGTATATATATTGAGACAAATGAAAATGAGGACACAACTTATTAAAACTTCTGGGAGGAGGAAAGCAGATGTGGCTCAAATGATAGAGCGTCTGCCTACCATATAGGAGGTCCAGGGCTCAAACCCAGGTCCTCCTGGCCCATGTGGTGAGCTAGCCCACGCACAGTGCTGTCGTGCACAAGGAGTGCCATGACACACAAGGGTGTCCCCTGTGTAGGGGAGCCCCATGTGCAAGGAGTGCACCCTGCAAGGAGAGCTGCCCTGCATTAAAAAAGCGAAGCCTGCCCAAAGTAGCGCCTCACGTACAGAGAGCTGATGCAACAAGATGATGCAACAAAAAAGAGACACAGATTCCCAGTGCCACTGAGAATGCAAGCGGACACAGACGAACACACAGCGAATGGACACAAGAGAGCAAACAACGGTGGGGGCGTGCGGGGGGGAGGGAAGAGAAATAAAATAAAATAAAGATTTAAAAAATAAAAAATAAAACTTATGGGAGGGGGAAGCAGATGGGGCCCAAGCAATTGGGCTCCCATCTACCACATAGGAGGTCCAGGGTTTGAAGCCCAGGGCCTCCTGGTGAGGGCAAGCTGGCCGTGTGGTGAGCTGGCCCACATGGGGTGCTGCGCCATGCAGGAGTGCTGGCCCATGCGGTGAGCTGGTGCAGCAAGATGACACAACAAAAAGAGACACAGAGGAGGGACAATAAGAGACACAGCAGATCAGGGAGCTGAGGTGGTGCAAGAGAATAATCGCCTCTCTCCCATTCTGGAAGGTCCCAGGATTGCTTCCCAGGGCTGCCTAATGAGAATATAAGCAGACACAGAAGAACACACAGTGAATGGACACAGAGAGCAGACAATGGAGGGAGGGGCAAGAAATAAACAAACAAATAATAAATAAATAATCTTAAAAAAAAAACTTATGGAGGATGTAGGTGTGGCTCAAATGATTGGGCTTCTGTCTACCACATGGGAGAACCCAAGTTTGATATCCAGGGTCTTCTGGTGAAGGTGAGCCAAGCCCATGAGGGAGTGATGCAGCAAGATGGTGACACAACAAAAGAGAGATGCAGGATAGAGTCTAGGCCAGATGCAACAGAGACCAGGAACTGAGGTGGCGCAAGTAACAGGGAACCACTCTCCCAGATCATAGGTACCCGGGGTAGAATCTCCAGGAATCCTAGAGGAGAAAATGAGAAGACAAAAAGAAACAGTCACAGAAGATCACACAGCAAATGGACACAGACAGCAAACAGCAGGGGTGGGTGGGTGGAATAAGTAAATAAAATAAATAAATAAATCTTAAAAACAAAACAAAACTTACAGGATACAGTGAAAGCAGTCTTGAGAGGGAAATTTATAGCCCTAAATGCCTATATTAAAAAAGAAGAGGGAAGTGGATGTGGCTCAAGAGATAGAGCTTCTGCCTACCAGATGGGAGGACTTGGATTCGATCCCTGGGGCCTCCTGGTGAAAAAGAAGAAGACAAAATTGCCCTTGTGGCAAGCCAGTGCCCATGCGAGTGCCCGTGTGGTGAGCCAGTGCCCTCCCAAGGGAGTCATGCAGCAAGATGATGATGCATCAAAAGAGAGACAAGGAGAGAGTCAAGGTGAAGGGCAGCAGAGACCAGGAACTGACTGAGGTGGCACAATTGACAGAGAACCTCTCTCCCCATCAGAGGTCTCCAGAATTGAATCCTGGTGAATTCTAGAGGAGAGAAAATGAGAGGAGAAGACAACACAGACAGCAAAAACATCAGGGCAGGAGGAGGGGAAGGGGAAAATAAATAAACAAATCTTAAATAAAAAGAAGAAGAAGAAAGAGCTAAACTCAAAGATTTAAATGAACAACTAGAGAAACTAGAAAAAGAACAGCAAACCAACCCCAAAGCAAGTAAGCAAAAAAAAAAAAAAAAAAGAAATAATAAAGATTAGAGCAGAAATAAATGGAATCGAGAACAAAAAAAAAAAATAGAGAAAATCAACAAAACCAAAAGCTTGTTCTTTGAGAAGATCAATAAAATTAATAAACCCCTAGATAGACTAACAAGAAGAAAAAAGATGCAAATAAATACAACTAGAAATGAAAGGGGGACAGTTGTGACTGACCCCACAGAAATAAAAAGGATCATAAGAGGATAGAAGAGGATAGTATGATAAACTATATGCCAACAAACTAGACAACCTAGATGAAATGGACAAATGCCTAGAAATACATAAACAACCTACACTGATGCTTCAAGACAAGATATACAAGAACTTAACAAACCAATCACATTTAAAGAGATTGAATCTGTCATAAAAAATCTCCCAGCAAAGAAAAATCCGGGACCAGACGGCTTCACAGGTGAATTCTACCAAGCACTTCAGGAAGAATTAACACCAATCCTGATTTTTGGAAGAATTTCTTCAAAAAAATTGAACCCAGGTCCTCCCATATGGTAGACAGAAGCCCAAAGCCCAAAATTACCCAAAGCATTTTATGAAGCCAACATCACCCTAATATCAAAGACAAAGATACTACAAGAAGAGAAAATTACAGACCAATCTCTCTAAGGAACACAGATGCAAAAATTCTCAACAAAATACTTGCAAGTCAAATCCAAGAGCATACCAAAAGACTTACACATCACGACCAAGTGAGATTTATTCCTGGTTTGCAAGGCTGGTTCAACATAAGAAAATCAATCAATGTAATACACCATATTAACAAATGGAAGGGAAAAAACCACAGGATCATCTCAATCAATGCAGAAAAAGAATTCGACAAAATCCAGCATTCTTTTTTGATAAAAACACTTCAAAAAATAGGTATAATAGGAAAATTCCTTAATATGATAAAAGATATATAAGAAAAACCCAAGGCCAACATTGTACTCATTGGGTAAAGGTTGAAAGCTCTCCCTCTAAAATCTGGAACAACACAAGGATACCCACTGTCACCATTGTTATTTAACATTGTACTAGAAGTTTTAGCTAGGGTGATTAGACAGGAAAAAAATTAAAGGCATCCAAATAGGAAAACAGAAAGTAAAACTCTCCTTGTTTGCTGATGACATGATCCTGTATTCAGAAAATTCTGAAGTATCTACAACAAAGCTCCATGTGCTAATAAAAGAGTTCAGCAAAGTGGCAGCATATAAGATCAACACAAAAAAATCAGTATGTTTTTGTATACTAGTACTGAAAAATCTGACGAGGAAATAAGAGGGAAAATTCCATCTACAATAGCAACAAAAAGACTCATATACCTAGGAATTAATTTAACCAAAGATATACAGGACCTATTGCAGAAAACTACAAAACAATGCTAAAAGAAATTTAAGAAGACCTAAACAAATGGAAAGACATTACATGTTCATGGATTGGAAGAATAAATATAGTGAAGATGTCAATCTTACCCAAACTGATTTATAGATTCAATGCAATACCAATCAAAATTCCAGCAGCCTACTTTACAGAATTATAAAAGGTAATTACCAAATTCATTTGGAAGGGAAAGTGCACCTAAATAGACAAAAGCATTCTAAAAAAGAGGAGCGATGTGGGAGGAATTTCACTGCCTGACCTCTAAAAATTACCAAGCTACAGTGGTCAAACAGTATGGTACTGGGAAGCGGAATTGGCCCAGTGGTTAGGGTGTCCATTTACCACATGGGAGGTCCGCGGTTCAAACCCTGGGCCTCCTTGACCCGTGTGGAGCTGGCCCATGAGCAGTGCTGATGTGCTCAAGGAGTGCCGGGCCACGCAGGGGTGTCCCCGTGTAAGGGAGCTCCACGCACAAGGAGTGCGCCCCGTAAGGAGAGCCACCCAGTGTGAAAGAAAGTGCAGCCTGCCCAGGAATGGTGCCGCACACACGGAGAGCTGACACAAGATGACACAACAAAAAGAAACACAGATTACCATGCCGCTGACAACAACAGAAGCGGACAAAGAAGACGACAGAGCAAATAGACACAGAGAACAGACAACTGGAGTGGGGGCAGGGGAAAGGAAGAGAAATAAATAAATAAATCTTAAAAAAAAAAACCAGTATGTTACTGGCATAAAGATAGATACATTGGTCAGTGGAATAGAACTGAGACTCCAGAAATAAACCCTCACCTATACAGTTGTGTTTTTTTTAAAGATTAAAAAAATTTTTTTAATTTTATTTCTCTCCCCTTTCCTCCCCCACCCCTGTTTTCTGCTCTCTGTGTCCATTAGCTGTGTGTTCTTCTGTGTCTGCCTGCATTCTTGTCAGTGACACTTGGAATCTGTGTCTCTTTTTGTTGTGTCATCTTGCTGCTTCAGCTCTCTGTGTGTGCAGCTCCACTCCTGGGCAGGCTGCATTTTGTTCATGTGGGGCAGCTCTCCTTGTGGGGCACACTCCTTGTGCGTGGAGCACCCCTACACGGGGGTGCCCCTGTGTGGCATGACACTCCACATGCACGGCAGCACTGCACATGGGCCAGCTTGCCACACTGGTCAGGAGGCTCTGGGTATCGAACCCTGGACCCTCCTTGTGGTAGGCAGATGCTCTATCAGTTGAGCCATGTCCACTTACTCCAAGTCAATGTTAATGGGACAAAACAGTCTCTTCAACAAATGGTGCTGGGAGAACTATAACCAAAGAATGAAAGAGGACCCCTATCTCACTCCCTTTACAAGAATCAACTCAAAATGGATCAAAAACCTAAATATAAAAGCCAGGACTATAAAACTGCTGGAAAAAAAATGTAGGGAAGCATCTTAAAAACCTTGTGGTAGGTGGTGGTTTCTTGGACCTTATACCTAAAGTACATGAAAGAAAAGAAAAAATAAATAAATGGAACCTCCTCAAAATTCAACACTTTTGCACCTCCCAGGACTTTGTTAAAAGGGTGAAAAGGCAGCTGACTCAAGGGAAGAAAATATACGTAAATCACATGTCATATAAGCATTTAATAGCTAGGATATATAATGAGATGTTACAACTCAACAATAAAAAGACAAATGACCAAATTAAGAAGAAATACAAACAGCAAAAAAACAAACAAACAAAAAAATCACATGAAAAAATGCTCAACAGCACTAATGATTAGGGAAATGCGAATCAAAACTACAATAAGATATCATTTCATACCTATCATAATGGCCACTATTAAAAAGACAGTGAACCAACCACAATTGTTGGAGAGGATGTGGAGAGATAGGAACATTTATTCACTGTTGGTGGGAATGCAGAATGGTACAGCCACTGTGGAGGACTGGCAGTTACTAAAGAAGTTGAATATAAACTTGCCGCATGTCCCTGCAATACTACTATGGGTATACTCCTAGAAAAACTGATAGCAGTGACACGAATAGACATCTGTGCACCAATATTCATAGCGGCATTATTCACGATTGCCAAAAGATGGAAACAACCCAGGTGTCTGTCAACCAATGAATAGAAAAACAAACTGTGGTGTATTCACACGATGGAATATTATGCAGCTATAAGAAGAAATGAAGTCGTAAAGCATATGACAATATGGATGAACTGGAGGACATTATGTTGAGTGAAGCAAGCCAGACACAAAAGGACAAATACTGTATGATTGTGTTACTATGAACCAAATATATTGTGTAACATACTGTATAATTAAAAAAATTTGTATGTATATAGTACATTTAATTGAGAAATGTGTTTTTATACAAAGATGTTTTCTCTTTATTTGTAAATTAGTTTATATTTTCAATGATTAAATGTACAAAATAAAGTTTTAAAAATGCAGAAAAAAGTTTTTTTAAAGAATAAATTTAAAAGTGATGGGAAGAGCCTAGATGTAGCTGGGCCTTAGGAACAACTAGAATTGGCAACGCTAATGTTGACTGGAACTTCTTTTTGCCTCCCATCCATGTTTCTCTCAGTACTTTGATTTTATTTTCTTTTGATGCAAACCAGTTTCCTCCACAAGACTAGCAGGCAATTTGGCAGCCCAACAGCCTACTGCTGCTGCTGCTAGGGTTAGAAGGGCTCTTTCTCAGTTTTAGGTAAAAAAACATGGAGGAAGAATTCTGATTGGCTCAGTGCAGACCAATCAGCTGAAGTGGGGAAGCAGGGTTATTACACACATGAGACACATGGTTGGGATGGTGGAGAGGGAAGGTTGCTGAGCAGAGAAAACATTAAGCTCCGTTATGAGAAAAAATAAGTGTAATTTAGGCAGATGCCACCTAGGGTGAGAAATTGAAAATAAATATGAATAGTATAGATATGCGAGGTGCAATAAATTACAGAAGCCCTAGAATTTATGCTGTTGTATGTCTAGAATATTGGCCAAAGGAAAATGGCATTTAGCTCTGTGTGCCATGTTTTAAAATGGAGGTAGAAGAACTATTACGTGTAGAGTCGAGCAATCAGTAGACTGCATATAAGTTGTCTAAGGGCAGTAAGTATTGGTGCATTATCTTCGTTTCCTGTCTGCTATGATAAATACCACACAATGGATTGGCTTAACAATGAGAATTTGTTGTCTCACAGTTTTGGAGGCTGAAGAGCTTGCTTCCTCCTGGTTTGGTTGTGTTCTGGAGCGCTGCAAATCTTTGGATTTGCCTTTCCTGTTGATGTCCTCTCCTTTCTCTTCTGGGTTCTAGATGACTTCCAGCTTCTAGCTCCTCCCTGTTGCTTTCTCTCTATAAGGACTCCAGTAATAGGTTTAAGACCCAGCCTGGGAAGAGGATGTGGCTCAACTGATAGGGCGTCTGCCTACCATATGGGAGGATCCAGGGTTTGATACCCAGGGCCTCCTGACCGGTGTGGTGAAGCTGGCCCATGCGCAGAGATGTTGCACGCAAGGAGTGCTCTGCAGGGGTGCTCCCGCATGGGCGTGCCCCACACTTAAGGAGTGCGCCCTGCAAGGAGGCCGCCCTGCAAGGAGGGCCGCCCTGCAAGGAGGGCCGCCCCACATGAAAAAAAGTGCAGCCAGCCCAGGAGTGGAGTCACACACACAGAGAGCTGATGCAGCAAGATGATGAAACAAAAAAGAGACACAGTTTCCCGGTGCCACCGAGTGTGCAAGCGGACACAGAAGAACGCACAGTGAGTGGACACAGCAGACAACAAGGGTGGGGGGAGTGGAGAGAAATAAATAAAATAAATCTTAAAAAAAAAAAGACCCAGCCTGTTTCAATTGGCCACAATTTAACTAAAAATAACATCTTCAAAAGGTCCTATTTTAATGAGTTCATACCCCCAGGAATGGGATTAAGTTTAAGAACATGTTTTCCCCACCCACTGCTGAGGTGCATAATTCAACCTACCACTGGTGTCATTGGGTTTAATAAGGAGGGAGAAAGAGCAAAGACAGGGAAAAAGATTTCAATAGGATTTAGTCTTGGTGAGAAAAAGTTTTAAGAAGAGGAATCAAGGATAGTCAAGGATTTCCAGCCTAGGAGGATGTGAGCATTTACAAAAATAGGGAAGTTAGAAGAAGGAGTTAACATGGGGAAATAAGATGCATTCAGTTTTAGACATGTGCACTGAATTTGAGATGCCAGTGATATATTCCACAGCTTTAATTGACAGCAAATGGTTGGAAATGTATGCTGGGGCTCAGGGAAATTGTCTGTTGATACCTCATATTTGAGGCTAGAAAAGAAAATGCCCACTGGGCTTTGGAGACAATCCACACTTAAGACTGTGGAAAGAGGAAGAAGCGAGAACTAGTGAAGGGGGCGGATTGGGAAATTCTAAGGAAGTAGGCAACAGGCATTGTAGAGTCTGATAAGTGAAAGCAGAATTTAAAGAAGAGGAGAAGGTATGGAAACTGGTGATGGGAAGAAACTTTGAAAAGGTAGTTGAATTTTTGGTGAGGTACTTAGGAAACTTGGAAAAGAATGGATTTCACGAATACTGAGGATGGAGCTGGGAGAAGACTGCCAGTGGATACAATTTATTCAAATTCTGGCTGCATGCTTAATTCCTTCCAGACTATGCTAGGTGCTGGGAAAAGGATGAACAGGACAGTTCTGGTCCCAAGAACCTCACAGTGTGATAGAGAATGAGAGAAGTGAGTGAAAAATTAAGATACTGTGTTAAGAATGTAATTAATGCTACTGATTTGTATACTTGAAATTTGTTAAAATGGGAAATGTTATATTGTACCTATGTTACCACAACACAAGCTTTTTTAAAAGTTGAAGTTTCTGTAATAGAGATGTGCCCAAAATATACTAATAGAAACACTAAGGACCGCGAGGCCCCCGGGGTGGAGTTGGGCCCTGGACGGTGGGGCGGTTTGCTGATTAGATGCATCTCCAGGTATTCTGCAGAGGCAATTTCAGCAGATGCGGCCTTCTGGAACGTGGACAGATCTTGGGGGAGCTGTGTGGAGGGCAAGCACGAGGGGACCCAGGAGTCTGGGGGCGAAGAGGCATTGGCAATATCTGGGTCCTATTTGAAAGATGCAAGGATGGGGTTTGCTGCCATAGGTGGGACGAAGTAAGTCGAGGCGAAAAACTTCTCTAAAATGTCCCCATTTTCTCACATCGGACAGAAAAGGTCAAGAGGGGTGGAAACCGAGTCAACTGGCGAGCGGGTGGACCAAACAACTCAGTTCGGCAGGCTCCACAGCTAACCCGCCGGGTTTCCGCACCCGCCCGGAACTCTAGAGTCCTAACGCCTGGTTTGGCACCGGACAGGAAAAGGGGAGGGACTTGGACGGAAAAAGTGGGGGACCCGGGAGGAAGCCGCTCGTCGGCGCCCGCCTGGAAGGCAAGTTGGCGCCCATGGGAGAATACTGCGTCTGGATGTGGGAGGGCGACCCTGCTCTGGATGTGAGGGTTAAGGGACGGCGAAATCCAGCTTCTGGAGTTCGGTCGGCTCGAGTGTTCAACGCCGGACTCCCGGGTTAGTTTTGCCACTTACTATGTGACCTCGGATAATTTAATCTTGGAACCTTAGTTTCCTTGTCTTTATAATTAGAGTAGTACCTCTCAGAGTTGTGAGGAATCAATGAAAATATAGTTAGCACAGTGTCTGGCATATAGTTTAAGTCTTGGATATACAATCTTTACTAATATGTCTCTTTTCTAGTTGTGTAGGTTTACGTTGCCAGAAAACTCGCCTTTAACCTCTGCCCGGTATCGTCCAGTTAATGAGTTTTACTTTGTGTTTATTGGTAAAAATATGCAAAACGTTTATAATTAAAGTTATAAGTAACCATGCAACTGAGGGTTTGGAAAATAGGGTGAAAAATCTTACTCATAATCCCGTCATTCTAACACGCAACGTTATGCCTTTTTTCTTCTCCCTTTCTTTTTTTCCCTAATCTTTTTTTATCGGTAAATCTTTACACTTTTAGTATTAGTTATATACAATTTTGGCTCTTGCCTGTTAGCCCTGTAGTATTGTAGCCTATGTATGGGACTCACAAAAATCATTTTTATAATTATAAAATAACTCCACTCTATGGGCTTATCATTTGTTTCCCAAATTCCTGTATATGTAGTTACAATCATTAAGAAAAAGATTAAAAAAACAATAAAAAGCCGAAAAACAAGATCATTTAAAACTATCAGTAGGGGAGATTTAAATATTATCCATGATTCCAGCATCTCAGATCAACTGTTTTTATTTCTTCTGGTTCCCTTCCATTTTCCATCTATTTGAATTTGTGCTGTTTATATGGTTTTCATTTATTCATTCATTTATCCAACAAAGGACATCAGCCAAGATAGGAAGGCAGATAAACACAAGCTTTCTAATATGTAAGGGTGTAAGAGGTAGGCACAGGTTCTTGTAAGAATATGGAAGAAGAACAGTGTCGGTGTTCTTCAAAGACCACCAAGAAATAAAACAAACAAAAGAAACAATAAAAGCAGAAAAAATAAAAATAAATAAAAAACCAATAAGACATAACAACAAAGCACAAGGAACATGTCTGTAGTTCAGGTGTTCTTAACCTTTTTTGTTCCACGGACCCCTTTGCCAGTCAGGTGAAAAACCTTGGACCCTTTACTAAGTCCACATGTACTGTGTATTATTTAATAAATATACCATACCCGCACCAACACGTCCCCACAAGAATAATGTTTTTTGAATTTCATTTCACACTCACAGACCCCTTGTTAGGAAACCCTGCAGTAGTTGAATAAGTTGGGTTTATTACTCCTTGCACTGAGGGAGAAGTAACCATAGGGAACCATGGTCACCTCATTAAGAGTATTAGAAAGGTCTTTTAGGATTTGGGCTTGTGTTAGGTGATTTTGGGGTGTATACTGTCAGGAAGTAATTCTATGATGATCTTAAATCTTATCTAAGAGAGAAGACTAGAGTGAGGCTAGAGCCATAATTGCTCAAGAAGCAGCCGTCATGTATATTAGGCAAGATGGGATGTTCGGTCATTTTTGTGGTTTGAATAATGTTCATGTTTTTCGCTTCCTTCAGATGTGATTATGGAATGGTCTTGTTTTTATCTTGATTCATTATGGTCACAGAATGGCCTTTCCATTGTTGATGTTCTGTGAAATCATTCGATAGAATACCAGAGTCTAGTGCTGAGTGCCAGGCCTAGCAACACCAAGGCCTAGCTTCCTGATATGAAGGGCTACTTTATTCTTTTTCAGCAGAGAGAAGGAACATTGGAAAATTGAGGTTCTTGAGCTGCATTTTAAAGGAAGCACAGGGAAACGGACTTTGGCCCAGTGGTTAGGGCGTCCGTCTACCATATGGGAGGTCCGCGGTTCAAACCCCGGGCCTCCTTGACCCGTGTGGAGCTGGCCATGCGCAGTGCTGATGCGCGCAAGGAGTGCCGTGCCACGCAAGGGTGTCCCCCGCATGAGAGCCCCACGCGCAAGGAGTGCGCCCGTGAGGAAAGCCGCCCAGCGTGAAAAGAAAGAGCAGCCTGCCGAGGAATGGCGCCGCCCACACTTCCTGTGCCCCTGACGACAGCAGAGGCGGACGAGGAAACAAGACGCAGCAAATAGACACCAAGAACAGACAGCCAGGGGAGGGGGGGAAATTAAATAAAATAAATAAATCTTTAAAAAAAAAATAAATAAAGGAAGCACAAAAGTTCAGAGCATGAGCTAGGAGAGTCAAGTTCCTAGCAGTGTGACTAACAACTTGAGCAAGGGATTTGGAGCCTGAGAGTTTGGCAGGTGAGGAACTCTTAGGTTGGTCTCATTAAACTGGGGATGCTGCCCATGCGTGGATGGTTAGGTCAGGGAGGTGGGCACATTTTGAAGGACCTTGTATGTCATGTAGGAATTTGAATTTCTGGGGAGAGTTGCTGAAATGTAATGAAGGGAATGTCGTCATATTTAGAAAAATCACTTGTTTTTAGGTAAAGGATGAATTGGGAGAGGAGCTGGAGATCAGAGTTAGAGATGAGTTAAGACTTTGCCAGTTAAAGCGTATTCCAAGGGCCAAGAACAAGGGCATCACCTGGGAGTTTGTTAGAACTGTGAAATCTCAGGCTCAATCCCAGACCTACTGAATCAGAATCTTCATTTTAAAAGTTTCTTGGGTGATTCCTAGGCACTTTAAAGCTTGAGAAGCCCTGAGTTAGGAGAATGCAGTAGTTCTGGTAAGAGATAATAAGGCCTTGAACCAAGACACTGATATCAGAGATGGAAAAATGTGGGCATATTATTCATTCAACAAATATTGGAAGCCTTCTGCATACCAGTCTTTAAGATGGAGCTGAGGGAGCCATAATGAAGATAGTTTCTCCTCCTCAAGACACTGCCAATCTAGTGGGAGAGACTGGCAATTAAACTGGCCAGTACATTGCAGCAGGGAAAGTGTAAGCCTGTGATGCAGTGGGAACACCTGGGAGGGGCCCAGGTCATGGCAGAATTAGGTAATTTATGAAGGCTTCTTGGAGGAGATTAGGGATGTCTGAGCTGAGTCCCAAAGGATAAGTTAGCCAGGCAAAACTGGTAAAGGGTATTTCTGGCCCAGAGAGCAGCAATTGGCCAAGGTCTGAAGCCTAGAGAGGGATTCTGGGTGGTACTTGTGGTATCACAAGTATTTTCTGTGGTTAGAGCAGAGTGTTCAGCGTTGGCTGTGGCTATAGGTTAAGTTGGAGAAATGAGCAGAGGTCGGATCTGGAGGAGATCTGTACCCTGTGGAAAAAGTTGGGCTTTATTCTGAAGACTGTGGGCAGCCCCTGAATTTTTTTTTCCTCTGAAAGACGTTAATCAGAGAAGATGAATGATCAGTTTTGTACTTTAAGCCCCTCTTTATGCTGAGTGGTGGATAGAGTGGGAGTTGCATGCCCAGGGCCAGGGAAAAAGTGCAGTGATCTAGGAGAGAAGGTGGTGATCTGCTGAATGTGGGGCATGCAGGAGGAGGGGCGTTCTAGAAGGATGACAAGTCCTGTGTTTTAGTTAGAATGGTCTGGTGCCATTTTGATGTAGGCTCTTGGGCAACTAAGGCAGGTGAGCTGGATTGTTGCTTTATTGACATTTTGAGACTGTGAAAAAAAGTTTTTCAGTGCTCCATTTAATTCTGGTTTTTCATTCAGTATACTCTGTTTTTTGTGGGGTTTTTGTGTATGTGTGTGTTTGTGTTTGAAAAGACAAAGAAAGACAAAAAAAACCTATTTTATATTTTTTTATTTCCTCCCACGGGTAGCTGGAATAGGTATGAGAGGAGGCTGTTTTAACCTTCCTGGTTCCAGCAGCACTTCCTGCCAGTGCTCATTAAACATTGCTGCTAAAGGCAAAGTTATTTTATTAGAACTATAGTTGTAATATTACTAATATCTTCCATATGGAGAGGCAGCATCATCTAGTGGAAAGATTTAAGGCCAGGGTTCTGGTTCCAGTTTCCATACTGATTAGCATTGTGATCTTAGGCAAATCACTTCACCTTTTGGTGTCTGTTTTCTATAGAAAGGAAATATCTACCTGACTTGTCTCACAGGATTCTTATGTGGATTAAATTAGATAAAAGACATCAAGATGATTTGAAAACTAGTAAGAATAATATTTAAATGTGAGGTGATGGTGTTATTGCTATTGTTGTTTAGGATCTATCTTTTTTTTTAATTTTTTAAAGATTTATTTTTATTTATTTAATTCCCTTCCCCTCCCCTGGTTGTCTGTTTTCTGTGTCTTTTTTTTTTTTTTTTGCTGAGTCTTGTTTCTTTGTCCGCTTCTGCTGTGTCAGCAGCACAGGAAGTGTGGGCGGCGCCATTCCTGGGCAGGCTGCACTTTCTTTCGCGCTGGGCGGCTCTCCTCAGGGGGTGCACTCCTTGCGCGTGGGGCTCCCCTACGCAGGGGACACCCCTTCGTGGTGCAGCACTCCTTGCGCGCATCAGCACTGCGCATGGGCCAGCTCCACACGGGTAAAGGAGGCCCGGGGTTTGAACCGCAGACCTCCCATGTGGTAGACGGTCACCCTAACCACTGGGCCAAAATCCGTTTCCTTAGTATCTATCTTTGAAGAGGTCAAATAATGACTGATATTTAAAACTTTGGTACTCAAAATGTGGGCCTTGCACTATGGGCTTGTTTGACATGGAGAATCTTGGGGCCTTCATCAGGCCTACTGAATCGGTGAACCCTTTCATAGCCATTGTCTAACTTATCTTCAGAAGAATCCCTTAAGGTAGGCAGGGAAGGTTTCAAGCATCAACTGGCTTACCTGAGGGTAAACAGCTTCTTTAGGTGTAGCTGTATGAAACTGCCACTACTCGGAATCTTCACAACCGAATAAATGGGCACAGCCAGGTGTCAAGTCCAGTTTTTCTGACTTCCCATACAATGCTCATACAAATGTAGCCCCTCTTTTAATCGACGAAGTTCTAAAGTGTTGTCATTTGGTCTGTCCTATAGCAACTTAACTGAACATTTGAAGAGCCTATTGTGTTTTTAAATATCCAGCATAAAAATTTGCTTTAGAATTGACACAACCTCTTGAGATAGTTTTTGACAAACACTTGAATTATTTTGGGGTTGATTGTTAGCTCTATGAAGATAGGGCCTGAGTTGTTTATTCATCTTGGTATTATACACAATGCATAGTATATAATGTTTTGCTTATAGTAGGTGCTGGGTAAATGTTTCTAGAATTGGAAAATAAGTTCATGAATTTCACTATACATGATGTGAGCTGAAATTGAAATTGTGATGCATTCATTGCTACACTGTAACTCTTTCAATACCTCTTCTGTTATAGGTGAAATTAGGCTATTCACTGAAGTGTCTTTCCTTGGTGGCCCAGAGACAATTTTGCATTTTGACATTTTCTAACCATGGCTTTGGTTCACAAGTTGTTGAATGGCATTTATATTCTCAGAAAATGCCAGAAACCAAGCTTTGCCTCTCATCTATTTTTGGATACTCGTTTTGCAGACTATTGTTCCAGTAGTCTTCAGAAACCAATGGTTGCTCCCAACAAAGCCTCCCCTCAGAGGAAGACTGAAGAGGGTTTACAAGGACATCACCAGGGAGAAGTTGCTTTGGACATAACTTCTCCTGATGAGAAGCCTGAAGTTAGTTTTGATAAAGCAATTCAGGATGAAATAAAGGACCATTTGAGGCGCCTGAAGGATGATTTTGTGAATCGTTGGATAGGGCCTGAAGGCCGCCCTTTGCATGAAGTCTTGCTGGAACAAGCTAAGGTCGTCTGGCAGTTCCGTGGCAAAGAAGATTTGGATAGGTGGATAGTGACTTCTGATAAGACAATTGGAGGTAGAAGTGATGTGTTCCTGAAAATGGGCAAGAATAACCGAAGTGCACTACTGTATGGAAATCTGAGCACTGAGGCACCTCAGGATGGGGAGAGTGGCCGCAGTGGGTACTGTGCAATGATATCCAGGATTCCAAGGGTAGGTGGGGCCCAGCAGCCACAGTTTCTAGTGAACTGAGGTGAAGGTCACTGAGGCATGAACTAAGCAGACAGAATTCATTCCTGTAAATGAAAAACACCTGGCACATTATATGTGGTTATTTCATCTGAGTGGTGGGACACTAACTACAGGGCACAAGTGGAAGTAGAACCACAAGGGGAAGTGGTTCCTAAGGTACGGCTACTTGTTTCTGGGCATCTCTTTGGGCCAGAGCAAAGCATTTCTATATTTGAAGAACCCTGAGAAGTTAAACATTTGAGAGATCATGGAGGGAGATTTGCATCTCTCATAACATAGACTACAACTCCTAGCATGGCTTGGCTAGCATTTCCTTAAAGTGGTTGTAGGGTCAGCCTTTTTTTTCTAGTAAAGTTTTAATTTTAGAAGAGTTTTGGATTTACAGAGAAGTTGCAAAGATAGTACCAAGAGCTCCCATATACTCCTCGCCAAGCTTCCTCTGTTGTTAATCTCTTACATTACTGTAGTGCATTGTCACAACTAAGAAACCAACTTTGATACATTGCAATTAACTAAATTCCAGACTTTATTTGAATAAAGTTTTTCAGCAATTTTCTTATTCTGCCTCAAGATCCCATCCAGGATGCCACATTCATTTAGTTGTCATGTCTCCTTAGTCTCCTCTGGTCTGTGGCAGTTTCTCAGTCTTTCTTTCTTTTTTTTTAATGAAGATTTGAGAAATGCTGATCAGATATTTTGTAGAAAAACCCTCAGCTTCTTTTTTCCCAATTTTTTTTCCCTCCTGATTACACTGGGATTATGGTTTCTTACAGAGAATAGCCCAGAGCTGAAGCACCCTTTTCATGTATGGAATAAGGGGTATAAGGTGTTAACAGAACTTATCACTGACGATGTTAACCTTGATCACCTGCCAAGGTAGTCTTACCCAAGTTGCTCCACTGTGAAGTTAGTCATTTTTGTCTCCTTTCCATACTCTGCCCTTTGGGAACAAGTCACTAGGTGCAGCTCACATTTAAGTCAGGAGGTGGGGATTAAGCTCTTATCTCCTGGAGCAGGGACTATCTACATAAGTTATTTGGAATTCTTCTGTAAGGAAAATTGTTTCTTCCCCCATATTTGTTTACGCATTTATCATTTTTGTATGGACTCAGGCTTTGGGTTATAATCCCATATTATTTATTTATTGCTCAAACTGTTCCTGCTTTGGTTATTGGGCACTCTTTCAGGTTGGCTCCTTGTGTCCCTTTGACATGCCCTCATTCTTTTGTTTTTTGAACCTTTTTTGGCTCTGCAAGATGCTTCAGACACATTTTGTATTTTGCCTGTCCCAGCCCTAGACTTAGCCATTCCTCAGAAGAGCCCTGGTTTCTTTTTTTGGCGAATGATATTAGAAATCAGGATTTGTGCACTGGTTATGTTTGTTGCTACTAGGCTGTCACTGCTTCTAGGCCCTCTCAGTGGACAAACTTAGGAAATAAGTGTATCTATAATATTTCTGTTTCTACTCATCTGTATTATGCTAAACATGAGTTCTTACTGATATCTCCAACTCTGATCCAGTACCAGATGTTTCATTCTCGCTGTCTCCTCCTTGCTTATCTATAACTCCCTTCTGCGACAGTGAGAAACCATCTCTCAAAATCCGCCATCTATTTTTATTAAAAATTCGACCCCACTATACATGTAAATTAGAATTTTTAACCTGTTACTCCATGAGAAACAACTTCACCAGCTAGAGTATAATGTTTATGTAGTGTCTTTTGTCTTTAGCCTTACGATTTCCAATTAAACACCATCTTCTAAAGTTACTTAGGTCAGCTCCATTTTTTTCCCCCTGACCAGCCTGTGGCTTTTTGAGAATTTGTTGACTAGGTGTTGTTTCAGGGCTGCCCTGGACAGGCTCCCATGCCTGACTCTGCCAGCCTCTGGATGTTTGCTTGGATATTGTGCTAAGGAGAAAGGCAGATGTCAACATTAGTATTAGGCTCCCTCTCTTCATATAGGAAAAGAAAAAGAAAAAGAAAGGTATGTGTGTTCTTCCAGAGGCAGCAAACTATGCACTCAAGATTTTTTTTTCAGGTCCTGAAAATCCACAGAATGGTTTTGGTCAGTCCAGAGTTGAAAATAGTTTCATGACTAGACAGATTAATGAAAATACTAGGTAACATTTATTAAGTGTACTCTGCCAGTCCTTGTGCTAAGCATTTGACATATTTTATCCCATTTATTCCTGACAACAAAACTGTAAGATATGATCTTCCCCAATTTACAGATGAGGAAGCTGAGGCTTGATAAGGTTTAATAACTTAAAAGTTACACAGGTAGTACTTGTTTATATTGGAACATGGGTTTTCTTAAAATCAGATTACCTCTGGATTGCTTTCAATAAATTCCTTTGGAAATAAACAGCAAATTCTACTTTTGAAGAGAGATACAGTATAGATAGTAGTTAAGGACAAATGTTTTGGGGTTAAACAGCCCTGGATCTACCACTTATTAGCTGAGTGCTTAGTTTTTGCAGCTATAAAATGGAGATATTGATAGTACCCTTCTCATAGGGTGGTTATGAGGATTCAACAAGATGATGCATGTAAAGTGCTTATGTAAGTAATCAATGAGTGGTAGCTGTAGTTATTAAATGTCAGTTTTAAAACTTGAGCTTGGTTATTCATAGTGTTCTAGTTTATGGGAAGGCAATTGCCATAAAACGGGCCACTTAGAATCTATTGTTCCATTAGCCCAAGGAAGGAAAGTACATACAGTAATTCATTTCCATTAGTGAACACAAGTGAGTGCCTACCCCATTTAAACACTGTCCTGGGCCAGTCGTGTCTTGAACATTACCTTAGAAACATGTAACTCAGTTGGTATTTTGTGCTAAAATAAGAATCACCAGATTTATCTTTGTATGGTGCTAGGAAGCCAAAAAAGGCAGAAAAATTTCTAGTGAATCCTTTTGATGCTATTTATTGGTTTGGTGAGATTTACATTTTATTAATAGTGGAGAATGAGGTTAAATTAACTTTCCTTTCCATGCCTCAGGGCCCTTTTGAGAGGAAGAGGTCTTATGATTGGTCCCAGTTCAACACTCTGTATCTCCGTGTGCGTGGAGATGGCCGACCTTGGATGGTGAATATTAGAGAGGACACAGATATAATCCAGCGCAAGAATCAGATGTACAGTTACTTCATGTTCACCCGTGGGGGACCCTACTGGCAGGAGGTCAAGGTAATAGCACAAGGGTTTACTGTTTAGAAAAATGAGGTCTTTGAGATCATGGTTACATTGTAATTTTCATTTTTAATTCTTCTGGGAAGATGTGGGGAAGAAGGAAGAGGACCTAGGGGAGAGACTTTTTCTTTCATTATTATAAGTGGTTTTTACTAACCAGTAAATACTTGTGATAAGAATTGTTAGTGACCAGGTCCATGCTAAATCACAGGTACATCTCTGTGCCCAAGTAGATTTTTTTTTTCTTTTTTCTTTTTATTAGAGCAGTTGTAGGTTTACAGAAAAATCTACAGCAAGTTCAGAGTTCCCATGTTACCCTACCAAGTGACTTTTTTTAATACAAGATTTTGCCATGTCACCTCTTCTAGGCAACTCTAATTTTTAATCTGGTATCCCTAGTTTAGTAGAAAGGCTCCCTAAGCAGGAACAAATATAGTTTATAATCATCAGTACTTTTATTCTGTAAATGAGAAGATGAAGCTTTGAGAAAGTAGGTAGTGCTAACCTGGAGGAAAATAAGAGGAGATTCAGGGAGAGAGGGCAGAATCAGGTGCCCATTCCTTTCTTTTCCCTATTCAGGGTTTTAAATCATGAAACTCAAAAGCAAGTTCCCATTTTGCTCATGTCAAAACTTAAAAACGAAAACAAAACAACACAAAAAACCCTAAAGTAGTGTCATCCTGGATTCTCTTCCTTGCCCCAAATCCTGTCCAATAGTAAGTCATGTGACCTCTACTTCCAAAATAGACTCAAACCTGAGTATTTCTAGCCGTATCCTCTACTGTCATTCTAGTCTAGACCTTTGGGTTATTGCAGCAGCTTCCTTACTGGTTTCCCTATTTATCCACTGGCCCTCTCCCCTCACTCCTAAAATCCACTCTCTACAAAGCAGTTAGTGTGATTTTCTAAAACTTAATTTACCCACAGCCAAAAAAAGCATGAGCTATCTGTATAAGATCTGTGTGTGTATATGAAGACCTCCCTCCTCCTGAAAAAACCTTAAAAACATATCAATATCTACATATAATGTAATGGTTTATGGCAGAATAACCCTTGGGAAATGATCTTTTATTTTTAAAGATTTGTTTTTTAGTTATTTCTCTCCCCACGCCCTCCTTCCCCCCCAGTTGTCTGCTCTCTGTCCATTCACTGGGTGTTCTTCTGTGTCCGCTTGTATTCTTGTCAGTGGCACTGGGAATCTGTGTATCTTTTTTGTTGCATCATCTCGCTGCATCAGCTCTCCGTGTGTGCAGCGCCACTCCTGGGCAGGCTGCACTTTTTTCGCGCTGGGTGGCTCTCCTTACAGGGTGTACTCCTTGCGTGTGGGGCTCCCCTACGTGGGGGACACCCCTGTGTGGCATGGCACTCCTTGTGTGCATCAGCACTGCACGTGAGCCCGCTCATCACATGGGTCAGGAGGCCCTGGGTTTGAACGCTGGACCTCCCATGTGGTAGACGGATGCCCTATCCATTGGGCCAAATCCGCTTCCCAGGAAATGATACACCTGCTCCCCTACTTTCAGATTTATAGTATAGTATTAATTCAAATCTGGAGTCCTCCCAAACTTTTCCAGCCAAACAACACTATATGCTATACTATAAGCAAACAGGCACACAAGCTTAGATATAGAAAGTATTTGTTCATAGAGCTCTAGTATATTTGATTGTTACCTATTTTGATATGCCTTTTGAATTACTTCACTAGTCATTACTCAGTTCTTTAACATTAATGATTATATATAAATAAGTAGACATTTATTTTTTATATATATATATTATATATATATTTATTTATAAATAAGTAGACATTTATTTTTTACTAATGGTGTTTTCTTTTAATAAAGTACAATAGAATGTGACTGTGTTATACACATTAATAGACGTCTTTGTGTCCCTTTCTTTCTTATAAAATTAATTTTAAATTGCTTTTCATTAAAAATTTATGGGGCAGTTGTAAAAAGCCCAAATAGAGAACTCCACCATACCTCACCCACCCAAATACTCAGATCCATCAGCAGTGCCACATTTGCTGATTTCTGTCTGTTCACCATCCATCTATCCATCCATCCATCCATCCACCCACCCATCCATTGATTGGTCTTTCTATTTTCTAAACATTTGAGAATAGGTTGTATACATCATGCTCCTTGAACACATAATACTTCCATTTACATTTATGGAAAACAAGGATATTCACTTATATAACCACCATAAATACAGTTATTAAGTTCAAGGAATTTGATGTTGATACATAGCGTATAGTTTATAGTCTATTTTTGTATATATATCCTAATAATGTCCCCCTCCCTTTTTTTTTTTTTTGTGTGTGTGTGTGTGTGTTTTGCTTTTTTAGGAGGTATCAGGGATTGAACCCAGGACCTTGTATATGGAAAACAGGCATTCAACCACCGAGCTATATCTGCTCTCCAATGAGTGTTGGTTTTTTTGTTCGTTCATTTTGTTTTTAGGAGGTACTGAGGATCAAACCTGGGGCCTCGTACATGGGAAGCAGGTGCTCAACTACTTGAAGTACATCTGCTCCCCATCAATAATGTCCTTTTGAAACTTTTCTTCTCCATTATTAGATCTAGTCCAAGATCATGTGTTCTATTTAATTGTATCTTTAATTATAGAAACATATATACAACATAAACTTTCCCGTCTCAACCACACCCAAGCTTACCCTTCCGTGGAGTTAATCATATTCACAATATTGTGCTACCCTCACCACCATCCATTACCAGAATTTTACCCCAAATAAATCCTTTTTTTTTTTTTATCCCCCCCCCCCGCCCCCTGCCAGTTGTCGGCTCTCTGTGTCCATTCGCTGCATGTTCTTCTGTGACCGCTTCTATCCTTATCAGTGGCACCGGGAATCTGTGTTTCTTTTTGTTGCATCATCTTGTTGTGTCAGCTCTACACATGTGCAGCGTCATTCCTGGGCAGGCTGCACTTTCTTTCGCGCTGGGTGGCTCTCCTTACGGGGCGCACTCCTTGCGTGTGGGGCTCCCCTACGCGGGAGACACCCCTGCATGGCACGGCATTCCTTGCGCGCATCAGCACTGCACATGGGCCAGCTGCACACAGGTCAAGGAGGCCCGGGGTTTGAACTGCGGACCTCCCATGTGGTAGGCAGACACCCTATCCATTGGGCCAAGTCCGCTTCCCCAAACAAATCCTGTATCCATTATGCATTAGCACCCCATTCTCTCCTCTGCCCTTGGGAACCTCTGCTCGGCTTTCTGTTTCTATGAGTTTGTATATTCTAGCTATTTCATGTAAGTAGAATCATATAATATCTGTCCTTCTGTATCTGACTTATTTCATTCAACATGATGTCTTCAAGGTTCATCTATGTAGTGGTATGTATATCAGAACTTCATTCCTTTTTAAGGTTGAGTACTATGGCATTGTTTGTATATACCACATTTTGTATCCATTCATCTTCTGATGCACATTTAGGTTGCTTCTACCTTTTGGCTATTGTCACTAACACTGCTATAAACATAAATGTATTAAAACCTGTTCAAGGAAGTGGATGTGACTCAAGCAGTTGAGCTCCTGCCTCCCACATGGGAGTTCCTGGGTTCAGTTCCTGGTGCCTCCTGGAAAAATAAAAATAAACAACAAGCAAAACAAACAGAAAAACCAACTCAGTGGTTGAGCGCCAGCTTCCCACATACAAGGCCTTAGGTTCAATACCTGGCACCTGTACCTCAAGAAAAACCAATTCAAGTCCCTGTTTTCAATTGTTTTGCATTTATACCTGGAAATAGGATTGCCAGGTCATATGGGAGTTCTATAGACAATTTACTGAGGAATTACCAAACTGTTTTCCATAGTGGCTGCTGTACCATTTTACATTCCCACCAACAATGTACAAGGTTCCCTATTTCTCCACATCCTCACCAGGACTTCCATTTTATCAACAATAGCCATTCTAGAATGAGGATGTGAGCCAAAACGTATTTTTAATGAGGTAAATAAAATGCCAAATTGCGATGCAAAATGAGAAATTGACAAGAGGCCCCTGCCAGGTTTGTTTGACGGAAAAACAGGTAACCAGTCAAATAAGGATGGGACTACATTGAGATTTAAAAAAATTTTTATTTTATTTTATTTTAAAAGAGGTTCTGGGATTGGACCCAGGACCTCATACATGGGAAGCAGGCACTCAACCACTGAGCTACACTGTTCCCCTACTTTGAGGTTTATGGTATAAGCAGCATGATCTTATACAATGCTGGCTTATTATATGAGATTCAATTTGAGTTTGTTTTTATGTCAAAGAGTATCTTTGGTGATGAATAATTTTAGCAGTACAGTTTATTTTTTTCATTAAAATTTTTCATTTAAAAATCAAAATGATATAAGAAGATACATATATATTTAGAGTTATTATTATTTTATTTATTTCTCTCCCTTCCCCCCCCAGTTGTCTCCTCTCTGTCTATTTGCTGTGTGTTCTTCTGTGACCCCTTCTACCTTTATCAGTGGCACCAGGAATCTGTGTTTCTTTTTTTGTTGCATCATCTTGTTGTGTCAGCTCTCCATGTGTGCGGCACCATTTTGGGCAGGCTGCACTTTCTTTCGCACTGGGCAGCTCTCCTTATGGGGCGCCCTCCTTACTCATGGGGCTCCCCTACACAGGGGACACCCTTGCGTGGCACGGCACTCCTTGCGTGTACCAGCACTGCGCATGGGCCAGCTCCACACGGGTCAAGGAGGCCCGGGGTTTGAACTGCGGACCTCCCATGTGGTAGGCAGATGCCCTATCCATTGGGACAAGTCCGCTTCCCTAAGAAGATATATATTGAGAAGTATCATTTCCAATTATGTTCCTGTCTACCCTTTTGCCTCCCACCCTACAGAGATAACTACTTTTATTACTCTCTTATATAGCTCTCTGGTTTCTTTATGTAAATATAAACAAATATGAATAGCCCTATTTTCTCCTTTTTATTCAAAAATAAAAATAGGGTGTATTTTCTGCACCTTTTTTTTAAGTTTAGGAATATATTCAGTAGACCTTTCCATATGATTTCATGGGCTAGTCCTTATTCTTTGTTATTTTGTTTGGTATTTTCTGTTATGTGGATATATTATGGTTATTTAACAAGTCCTGATGGGCACTTAAGTTGTCCTCAGTTGTTATAATGAATAATGATGTCAAGCATAACTGCATACCTTGGTCATTTTATGTATGTATGGGTACATTTATAGGTGAACTTCTCACGAGTGGGATTACTGGGTTAAAGGGTAATGCCTAATTCCTGAGCTTGTCTGCTTTGCTTATAGTGTCAGGATATCTGTAGAGCCCTCAGAAGTCCCAATCTTTGAGGCACTGTTTACTGTTGCAGTCAATGAGATCCTGCTGAGACATGCTAGATTAGTGTTTGATTGAATAGCTGGGAGAAGGTGCATTCACCAGGGGGGGAAATCTTGGGGCCATCTTAGAATTCTGTCTACCACAGTACCAGCTACTCTCTAAAGGAGTTACACTAATTTGTACTGTTACATTAATTTGTAATAGTATACAAGTTTCCTATTTTTTCATGACCCTATGGTTATATAATAAATCCCTATTTTTTTTTTTTGCAAATGATAGGTAAAATGGTATTTCAATGGTTTTAAGTAGTGACGTAGAACATTTTATGCTTGTTAACTATTTTATTTCTTTTTCTACTGTTTGCCTACTTTTCTGTTGAGTTGTTTGATCTTTTTCTTAATTATTTGTAAAAGCTTGTGTTTAGGATGTTAGTCTTTTTGTCTATAAATGTGACGGATATTGTTTTCCTAGTTTATCCTTTGTCTTTTGCCAACAGAAAGTTGTAATTTATAATCTACAGTATCACTTTTTCTTTGGGATTTCTGGCTTAGAAAGCTTTTCATCTGTGTTTCCTTCTAGTACTTGTGTTATTTCTTTTTTAAAAATATTTCTATCTTTAATCCAAATGGCTGCTTGTCATAAGTGCATATATTAAATAATTTCAGAATTAAATT
Source organism: Dasypus novemcinctus (assembly GCF_030445035.2). Lineage (NCBI taxonomy): Eukaryota > Metazoa > Chordata > Mammalia > Cingulata > Dasypodidae > Dasypus > Dasypus novemcinctus. Next base: position 112,653,097 of record NC_080675.1, on the reverse strand, counting down.
TAAACTATTCTTTTTTTTTTTTAAGATTTATTTTTTATTTATTTTTCTCCCCCTTCCCCTTCTCTACCTCCCCCCATTGCCTGTTCTTTGTGTCCATTCACTGTGTGTTCTTCTGTGTCCACTTTCATTCTTGTTAGTGGCACCAGGAATCAGTGTCTCTCTTTGTTGCATCATCTTGCTGTGTCAGCTCTGTGTGTGTTTGGTGCCACTCCCGGGCAGGCTGCACTTTTTTTTTTGCGCAGGGTGGCTCTCCTTACAGGGTGCACTCCTTGCATGTGGGGCTCCCCTACACAGGGGACATCCCTGTGTGGCACAGCACTCCTTGTGCACATCAGCACTGTGCGTGGGCCAGCTAACCACATGGGTCATGAGGCCCTGGGTTTGAATCCTGGGCCTTCTATATAGTAGGCGGATGCTCTATCAGCCATATCCACTTCCCTAAACTACTATTCTTATATCATTGCAAGTTTATACAAATCCCTCAATTGCTTATGTTTCAACTATGAAGTAAATGCTTTCTTCTTTCAGATTCCTTTCTCCAAGTTTTTCTTCTCCAATCAAGGAAGAATCCGGGATGCCCAGTTTAAACTTCTGCTTGACAAGGTAATATTTTCTTGTAATTTTTGCTCAGAACTGTATTTCTTTAGCAAAGAAAGAACATTGTAGGGATGAGTTCAGTCCATTTTTGAGGGCTGGCAAATGAAAAATGAAAATTCCTACTCAGAGCCATCCCTGTTAGACCCAAACAGATGTTTATTCATGTAGACCCATGCTGTGGGCAAAATCCCTATCCTGGAGAAGTTTCAGTAGGGTCATCTTTTCAGCATACCTAATATTTTAACTTTAAAATATGAGCAGCATTAGATTCAGGAGAACTTCAAGGAGCCTCCATTAGACATCCACTCTTCTTAAATGACATTATCTAAAAGGGGTGAGAGGAAATAGAATGTGGAAAGAAGAGCAGTCTTGTACTACTTTGTTACAGCATATGTGAGCTATCGTATACTTGCTAAGGGCTGATAATATAAAGACCTAGCTGTAGTAATCATCCCATGGGATTTTAAAACTCCAAGAATAATATCCATGTATGAGATTTTTTTTTTAAGATTTATTTTTTATTTATTTTTCTCCCCTTCCTGCCCACCCCCCCCAGTTGTCTTCTCTCTGTGTCCATTTGGTGTGTGTTCTACTATGTTCACTTGTATTCTTGTCAGCAACCCTGGGAATATGTATCTTTTTGTGCGTCATCTTGCTACATCAACTCTCCGTGTGTGCGGCGCCACTCCTGGGCAGGCTGCACTTTTTTTGCACTGGGCAGCTCTCCTTACGGGGTGCACTCCTTGTGTGTGGGGCTCCCCTACGTGGGGGAAACCCCTGTGTGGCATGGCACTTCTTGCGCGCATAAGCACTGTGCGTGGGCCAGCTCATCATATGGGTCAGAAGGCCCTGGGTTTGAACCCTGGACCTCCCATGTGGTAGGCGGATGCTCTATCCATTGAGCAAAATCCACTTACCCCATGCATGAGATTTTAATCAACTTCTCCACTTTAAATTTAGATCTCTTCTATCGGATTCACCCTGGCTGATAAAGTGGATGGTCCATTCTTCCTGGAAATCGATTTTATTGGCGTATATACCGATCCAGCCCACACAGAAGAATTTGCCTATGAAAATTCTCCAGACCTTAACCCAAAACTTTTTAAATAGAGATCATGCGGTGGTTTTGTGTTACTAAACTAAGGGTAGTAGCATCCACAATGACACAGACAAAATAAAGCTTGTCTTTAACAACATCCCACCATGGCTGGTATGTAGTCTTTAAAACAAGGCTAAATGCTATTTCCAAGAGGATCTTTCTGAGTTGTGCCTTAGCTCATAGAATGTAAATACAGATGCAGAGGTACTATGTAAATAACTTAATTTTTTATCAGAATGGTTCCTATTAGGAACATTTCCTCCATGGGCAGACAGATTTCAAACAAGGAGTCTGTGAGATTACTTGATGGCATTCTACCACTTTATTCCTTATAGGTTTCTTCTGTTTTCTAATCCATCTTTGAGGAAAGGAGACTGCTGAGGAATATTAAGACAAAGATTTATAAGTCACTGGGAAATGAGATAGATACCTACTTAGAAAGCTAGTCCTCCAAAGATGAACAGTCCTTACCATATCAGTTCTTACTTTATAGTGATTTTTTTTTAATAACACTTTTTTTTTTATTAAAGTTTATAGTGACTTCTATGTAACAATTGGAGAAACTAAATCAGAATTAGACTGATGTCCCCAAAGCTTCCCAGTCATTGCATTATACAGACTGGATATGCTGAAAATAAGATCCTCATTAATACAGTTTATTTATTAAGATTTATTTTTTTATTTCTCTCCCCTTCCCTGCCCCCCACCCCAGTTGTCTGCTCTCTCTGTCCATTTGCTGTGTGTTCTTCTGTGTCTGCAGCACCCGGAATGTGTATCTCGTTTTTTTTTTTTTTTTTTTTTTTTATTTAATTTCCCCCCCTCCCCTGGTTGTCTGTTCTTGGTGTCTATTTGCTGCGTCTTGTTTCTTTGTCCGCTTCTGTTGTCGTCAGCAGCACGGGAAGTGTGGGCGGCGCCATTCCTTGGCAGGCTGCTCTTTCTTTTCACGCTGGGCGGCTTTCCTCACGGGCGCACTCCTTGCGCGTGGGGCTTCCCCACGCGGGGGACACCCTCGCGTGGCACGGCACTCCTTTGCGTGCATCAGCGCTGCGCATGGCCAGCTCCACACGGGTCAAGGAGGCCCGGGGTTTGAACCGCGGACCTCCCATATGGTAGACGGACGCCCTAACCACTGGGCCAAAGTCCGTTTCCCCTGTGTATCTCGTTTTGTTGCATCATCTTGCTGCGTCAGCTTTCCGCGTGTGTGGCACCATTCCTGGGCAGGTTGTACTTTTTTTGCACTGGGTGGCTCTCCTTACGGGGTGCACTCCTTGCACGTGGGGCTCCCCTATGTGGGGGACACCCCTGCGTGGCACGGCACTCCTTGCGTACATCAGCTCTGCGCATGGGCCAGTTTATCATACGAGTGAGGAGGCCTTGGGTTTGAACCTTGGACCTCCCATGTGGTAGGCGGACGTGCTATCCGTTGGGCCAAATCTCCCCAATACAGTTTAAATTGATCAGTGTTTATCATCTTAGAGAAAGGGGGAGGTAGGAAATGATAATATAGCTGGAGTACCCTCAGAGAGCCAAGTTTACAGATAAGGGAAACCTTTTCCATCATCTTGGTCTAAAATCCATTTTGTATACTTCCATGTAATTATCTTTTCTTTCTTAACAGCTTTATTGAGGTATAATTTATATACCATAAAATTCATCCATTTTAAATATACAATTCAGTGATTTTTGTTATGTTTAGAATTTTTTTATTTTTTTAAGATTTATTTATTTATTTAATTCCCCCCCCCTCCCCCGGTTGTCTGTTCTCTGTGTCTATTTGCTGCGTCTTGTTTCTTTGTCCGCTTCTGTTGTTGTCAGTGTCGTCAGTGGCACGGGAAGTGTGGGCGGCGCCATTCCTGGGCAGGCTGCACTTTCTTTCGCGCTGGGCGGCTCTCCTTACAGGGTGCACTCCTTGTGCGTGGGGCTCCCCTACACGGGGGACAGCCCTGCGTGGCGCGGCACTCCTTGCGCGCATCAGCAGTGTGCATGGGCCAGCTCCACACAGGTCAAGAAGGCCCGGGGTTTGAACCGCGGACCTCCCATGTGGTAAGACGGACGCCCTAACCACTGGGCCAAGTCCGTTTCCCTGTTATGTTTAGAATTATACCAACATTACCACAGTCTAATTTTAGAATAATTCTATCCTCCCCAAAAAGAACCCTCAATGTCCCTTTGAAGTTGTGCATATCTAACGTGTACAATCTGATTAGTTTTGACTTGTATATGGGTGTGAAACATCACAATTGAGAAAATGATTGTAAGCAGGAGTGTGGGGGCACGGGGCCGAGCCTCAGAGCTGCTGCCAGGTCTGCTTTTGGCCCCCATTGCCAGGGCAGTGCAGGTGGGGACCAGGTGGAGACCGAGATGGGTGCACCTTCCCGAAGCATGGCCAGACCTGTGTGGTACAGTACATGGGAATGCTTGAAGGTGGACAGAAATTGAGTCTTCCTGGCACGAACCAAGCCCTTTTAATTTATGCTAGGCAAGCAGGCGGTGATCTGAGGCTGGAAGAAGGGGTTGCCCAGATGAGCATAGGAAAGAGAGCCAAACTGTCCCCAGATTACACCACTGGTGCCTCTAGGCACCCAGGCGTCATCCCACCAAATGCCACTCCTGTCTTTGACATGGAGCTTCTAAAACTGGAAAGACAGGAATGGCCTCTTCCCTCTGCTCCCCTTGCTTGGATCTGCCATCCCTGGAGGGATCTGAAACCTCCAGACACGTGCACATTAATCCATATGGAGCTTTTCCTGATCTTTGTATAAACATCTACCCAGACTGAACGTGCTTTGTCATTCAACTTTGCCTCTGAGGTCTCCATTTCCTCTTCCCCTTTCTCCTTGTATATGTGTTGAATTAAACAATTTGCCATAAACCTCAAATTACTGATTTTTTGTTTTGGTTTAAGGGTGATGATTCAGTTTGTCTTCTGGATCTAGGTTTCCAGTTAAGTATATGTTCAGGTATTAACAGCACAAACAATGGGTTAACTTTAGAATAGGAATTGGTGTTTGGGGGTATGTGGTACAAGAATCTTTATCATCCTTTTTGGATGCAATTTTTATCTATTATATATTGAACATTCCTGCTGCTGTGCTGCAAAGCTATAGCAGATTTGAGGCATGGCTGAGGCTGAATTACTCTCCAAGTTGAGAGATGCCCCTGGGTTGAAGTAAAAGCCCTCCCCAAAACTGGGAAAGGAGAGAGCCTTTGCCTCTACCAGCCCCACCCTATCCTCCCCTCACACCCTGTGCCTTTTGAAAACAGAGTTTTCTCTGCCTTGTTGGATTCTCCAGGGATCTGTCCAGAGGCTAGCAGGGACCTCTGAAGCCTTTTTTGTGTCCTGGCTTATTTGTTTTCTATACTGTGGTTTTTCAGGACTTTTGTACTCTTCTCATACCTGTCAAAGCTCCATCACTTCCTAAAATTTAAGAACCTTAACTGAAAATTTCAATTGAAGGTGCTATTTGTAGATACTTCAGTGAAAGCCCAGTCATCTGACAAATCCTTGAGTGTTCCCTTAAGAAAATGCTGCAGGTCCTCACAGCTTCAGCATCTGTTTATTGATGTTCAGCTTCTGCTCCTCTCACTTTCCTGGTTTTTCCTTCCCTCTCACCCTTTGCTGTGTTGTGATTTGGTGACAGAAATTGTTGCTGCCCCCAACCCACTCTCCCGTCTCCTGCACTACATGAGTTTTGAGTTATTATTGCAATAAAAGTGCTTTATGCTGACTTTTCTCAAAAAAAAAAAAAAAGATTGTACTCCTTCCCACCAACCCCACCCCATCTCTGGGCAGTCTTCCATCTGTTTTCTATTACTATAGATTAGTTTGCATTTAGAAATTTATATAAATGGAACCATACAGTATGTACTCTTTTTGGTCTGGCTTTTTTCATTCAGTATGATTATTTTGAGATTCATCCATGTTCCAGTGTGTATCAATAGTTTCTTTTTTATTTCTGAGCAATACACCACTGTCCACAGTTTGTCCATTCACCTGTTGATGGGCATATGGGTTGTTGTCTTTTTTTTTTTTTTTGCTATTACAAATAAAGCTACTGTGAACATTCAGATACAAATCTTTGTAGGGACATATGCTTTCATTTCTTTTGGGTAAGTACCTAAAAGTAAAATAGCTGGATCACATGGTAGATGTATGCTTTTTTAAAACAAACTTGCCAAACCATTTTCCAAGTTTTACTATTTTACATTCTTACCAGCAATGTATGCAAGTTAGCCATAGTTTTTTTTTTAACATTTATTTTATTTATTTCTCCCCACCCCTTGTTGTTTTTCACTTATCATGTCTGTTTTGTCTTTCTTGTTCTTTTAGGAGGCACAGGGAGCCGAACACAGGACCTCTAATGTGGGAGGGAGGTACCTAACCACTTGGGCCATTTCTGCTCCCTGCTTTGTTGTTTCTCATTCTGTTTTTCCTCCCCACTGACTCTTGTTATGTCAGCTTGCGGTCTTCTTTAGGAGGCACCTGAGCCTCTGCTCCCTGCTTTGTGGTGTCTGTCATTATGGTTTTTCTTCTTGTGTCTCATTGTGCTAGCTTGCCATACCTGCCTGTCATGCCAACTTGCTGTCTTCTTTAGGAAGCACCGGGATCTGAACCAATGACCTCCTCTGTGGTAGGTGAGAGGCCAATCACCTGATCCCCATCTGTTTCCCCCCACAGGTTTCTTGATTGATCTGATCTCTGCCTTTTGATAGGAAAATGTGAATTTATCAAGCACCAAGGAGTGTACCATGTCTCACATATGCAGAATGTTTTAGTTTGCTAAAAGCTGCTGCGAGCAATATATCAGAAACGGGATGGCTTTTACAATGGGGATTTATTAGGGTAAAAGCTTACAGTTCTGAGACCATCAAAGTGTCCAAATCAAGGCATCATCAGGAGATCTTTCTCCCCAAGCTGCAGCTGTGGGCAGTCAGGCATACGGTGGTGTCCCCTCATCTCTTCCCCTCATCGGGGCCCTGTGGCTTTCAGCTTCTGGCTAAAATGGCTTCCTCTCAGCTTTTGCGTTCCATTGATTTCAGCATCTGGGATCCTGTCTCTGCAGCTTTTTTCTGTATCTGTGGGTTTTTTTTTTTTTTTTGTTTTTTTTTTTTTTTTTATAGGGGAGAGCGCGAACGCAGTCCCCCACTACCACAAATTATGCAGTCGAGTTTCCCACATTTGGGGAAATCGCAGGGGTCAGCACATCCGGAGTGCAATGGCTGTGGGTTTTTTTTATTCCTCCATTTATAAAGGACTCCATGAAGAGGATTAAGGCCCACTTTGGGTCATGCAGTCTAATCAGAGGCCCTTCACAAAGTAATTTAATCAAATTACAGGCATAGGAATGGATTAGCCCTAAGGACATGATTTTCTGGCGACACAAAAGCTTCAAACTGCCACATGGAACAATCAGTATGATAAAATCTGACAGGTACTGTGGGAATGTGAAGAAAAGACATGGTCACTTCTTCCTGGGATGATCAGGAAAGGACTCACGAAGGGTAAATGTAAACTTTAATTTTAGCTGGTCAACTTTTAGAATCAACTCATCTTTTTAAAAAACTTTAAAATTGAAATTTATCATTCATACATAAACATACATAAGTATGAATAAGTAACATAAGTAAACATAAGTAAAATTTGTGAATTTACAAAACAAACATGCATATTATCATACAAGGCTCCTGTATATCATGCTACCACCAACACCTTGCATGGTTGTGAAACATTTGTTACAAACTATGAAAAAGCATCATCAAAATATTACTGTTAATACTAACTATAGGGAAGCAGATGTGGCTCGGGGATAAGGCCTCTGCCTACCATGTGGGAGGACCTGGGTTCGATCCCTGGGGCCTCCTAGTGAAAAAGAAGAGAAAGCATGCCTGCACGGTGAGCCAGTGCCCACACAAGTGAGTCACGCAGCAAGATGATAACAAAGAGAGAGACGAAGGGGAGAGTCAAGGTGAAGCACAGCAGAGACCAGGAACTGAGGTGTTGAAATTGACAGGAAACTTCTCTCCACATCAGAGGTCCCCAGGATCGAATCCTGGAGAAAGAGAAGACAAAAGGAGAAATAGATACAGAAGATCACACAGTGAATGGACACAGACAGCAAAAACAGTGGGGGTGGGGGTTGGGGGAGGTGGAGGAGAAGAAAAAAAAATAAACATTAAAAAAAACATTAAAAAAAAAATACTAACTATAGATCATATCTTACATTTGGTGTACTTTCACCCCAATCAACTCAATTATTAACACCCTATTATTTGTTCTGTTAACTACAGACCATCACCTACCACTGGATTGCATTATATAGTCCCATGCTTTGTACAGTTCATTCAAAGTGTACATTCAGTGGCTCTCAGTTTCATCACAGAGTTGTGTGGTCAACACCTCAGTTTTAGAATGTTTTCATTAATCTAAAAGGAAAAACCCCATACTCCCTTATACCCCAATGTTGTATTGAAATAATTTCTTGCCATTGCTGAAAAAATTACATTATTACTGTTAACTATTGTCCATGAGTTACATTAGTTCTAATTGCATTCTTATATCTAACAGCATTCTTATATCTATACTATTAACACTCTTCATCTACCACCAAAAGCAGTTATACAATCCCTAGATTGTTTTCTACTTTCCTTTCAATTGACATTTACATCCAGACTACCCCTTTCAGCCACAATCACACTTATAAATCAGCAGTGGTATACTATGTTATTAATTTGAATATTTCCCCACTTTTATAATAAACCTTATTAATAATGCTACATACATTAAGCATCAGCTCCTATTCTCAACCCACATTCAATACAATAACCTATTCTCTAGAGTTTTCCTCTGTAAGTTTACTTGTCATATTTAGTTCATATTACTGAGACCATACAATATTTGTGCTTTTGTGTCTGGCTTATTTCACTCAACATAATATCCTCTAAGTTTATCCATGTTGCCATATGCATCCTGACTTCATTTCTTCTTACAGTTGAATAGTAAGTATTCCATTGTATGCATATACCACATTTTGTGCAAAAGTTAGTTCGCATACTTGCTGCTTTCAGTTTTTTTTTTTTTTTTAAAGATTTATTTATTTCTCTCCCCTTCTCCCCCCACCCTGGTCGTCTGTTCTCTGCGTCTATTTGCTGCATCTTTGTCTGCGGCACAGGAATCTGTGTTTCTTTTTGTTGTGTCATCTTGTGTCAGCTCTCCGTGCGTGTAGAGACATTCCTGGGCAGGCTGCACTTTCTTTCACGCTGGGCGGTGATCCTTACGGGGCGCACTCCTTGCGTGTGGGGCTCCCCTACGCGGGGGACACCCCTGCACGGCACCGCACTCCTTACGCGCATCAGCACTGCACATGGGCCAGCTCCACACGGGTCAAGGAGGCCTGGGGTTTGAACCGCGGACCTCCCATGTGGTAGACGGATGCCCTAACCACTGGGCCAAGTCCACTTCCCTGAAATGGTATATCATTGTATTTCCCTAACAGCTAGTGATGATGAGCATTTTTTCATGTGCTTTTTACCATTTGTATATCCTCTTTGGAGAAATGTCTATGTCTTCTGTCCATTTTTAAATTGGATTGCTTGCCTTTTTATTGTTGACTTGTATGATCAACTTTTGGAAGGCTATTAAATTTACAAAGAACGAATCTACCAAAATGAGAAATTTTTTTTATTTTTGAAAGTCATAAGCACTACAAAACTTAGAAGCTCCACTTAGGTGCGATAAACATGAATATGATGCTAAGCAACTCTATAGTCTTTTCCATAACGTGAACAAGAGGCTAGTTTGACAGAGCATAGTTATCCTTAAAGCAGCAATTCTCTAATTTCCATGTGGCCCTGAATCTTTTATTTGTAAATAAGCAAGGCTAGAATGAGCTATAGAGTTTTGTTTTAAGAATATGAGCGACCAAGAGCAATTCTGTGACGCGATCCAAAGATTTTCTTAAGCTTAAACAAAACGCTACATTTTCACATAGGCAAAATATTGATGCCATAACCAATCCATATGGCCCACAGTTTCATTAAGATTACTAATGTCTCTAGATTAGATGATGAAGAGGAGGCCTTTCTAGCTCAGCTTCCTCTATTCTTGTTATTGTTAAATTTCTACTGAAGCTTGTGGTATAACTAGCTAACATCAGGAGTGCTTTTGCCTAGGAGGTTTTGCATCCTATTAATATTAGACCCAGCAGAGGGACCTTGACATTAAAAAATCTGGGTCAAGAATCTATAGGATAGATTTCATTAGAAACCTGAGGTAAAGACCATTGCAAAGAAGAGTTTGTTAGCTTTAAGGTGATACTGTCTTTTCAGAGATGCAGCAGGTGAAGAACCCATAGACACCACATATAATATAAACAAAGTTTGAAGCAAAGGACAAAGGTCTTTTGACTCAAGTGGGAAGGAGAGTATAAATATTTACAAAAGGAAAAGTTCAGAACAAAAGATTATTTACAGGATGGTAAACATCATTAATCTGCAGCCTCAAGGAGGCCTCTTCGAGCTCCCAAAACTTTTGCTTTCTTCTCCTTTCGTTCTTGCTCGTGCTTCTTCCGTTGCTCCTCCCTGTGAAGGACAGGTCACACATTAGGCTCTGGAGAAGCCCGTAGCACACGTTAAAGCAAGTATTATTGGGCTAACGTCCAAACTTAAATGACATCCAGTACACTAGGGTACAAGACTTTTTTTTACAGGACACTATGCTCTATCATAGTAGTTCTAGAAGCTAGAAGCCACAGTGTTAAAAGGTTAAAAATTGGAATTTCCTTTTTATGTTAATTCAGCATTCTAATATTGAGCATAGAATTGTAACCAAGACATCTTGGAGCCCTTCTACTTTTTGTTTGTTTTAAATGAGAAATCTCTATTCTATCCTTGGAAGACAAAGGTCAATTTCAAAATCAATAGTCATCTAGTGAAAGTGATGGAACTAGAGCCTATAGTCTATTAACTCAAACTATTATCTTTTTCTGGGGGTACTAGGCAAAACCAAATCAAACCAAACCAAAAAACAAGCCCAGGATCATGTTAACCATCCCTGATGCTAAGCCTTGATGGCGGCTGGGTATAGGCAAGAGTCAAATGGCAGGCCTTCATGGCAGGAGGGTTCCAGGCAGGCTCTGTGGACTCATCCAGGACCAGCTGCAGCCCACGGGGAGCACTGGCTTTAACCTGGTTTTCATGCTGACTTAGAATGCCTCAAAGGATCATCTCTGAGTCTTTCCCAATGTAGGGCTTGATGCCTTAAGGTACATCTGGTTCCCTTGGAACAGAGGGATTGACTTTACCTATGTACATACACACCCTGGGCACTTGAGCGATAGTGCCTGGAGGGCTATCAACATGCATATTTTGGCGATACAGGTCATACAAGAATCTGGGTCCTCTTCTGAAACACCCGTGGAGTTCTGGAAATAATGCAGATGCTTAGGTTTACCCCAAACCTACTGAATCAGAATCCATTGCTGTGGGGCCTATGCATATGTAATTTTAGCAAGTCCCAGAGGTGATCCACTTTTAACTTCTTGTTAAACCCCTCAGAGGCTCTGCTTTTATATAGTCTTTCAAATTTAAGATAATTATGCAACTGGAAAATTAGGCACTCACCTGGTCTGCAGACGAGGTTGTTTGTAAGTCTTCTTGTGGAGGCTAACTCTGTTTACATGTTCATTCAGAGAATTATTTTCTTTAGACTGCCCCCATGGTTTCAGCTTTCCTAGTTTACGACAGAGACAAAGAGAGAGATTTAAGAAGATTCTTGTATTTATGTTCCCAATTTCATTCTGTTCATCTGTGGCTACCAGCTTGCTATCAACCTTTTTACTTGATTTTTATATTCATCGACTGTATATTCTATTTAATTTTATATTCCACAGTTGTAAATTACATTTTTCCCTCTAAAAATAAGAATGACTATTTTTAAATCCTTAGAAAGTCACAGAAAAAAAATCTTAACATGAAATTCAATTACAAAGCACATTAAAAAAAAAACCAAACATCACAACCAAGTAACCAGTGATGACCATTTGAAGTATATCCCATTTTATAGAAAGGACTTTCTACTCATCCGATCAGTTGATTCTTTCAATAATCTCTGAAATTATTAGTACTTATTTACTTTTCCTTCTATAAAGTAGAAGGAACTATATGACTTGTCCAGGATATAAAAATAAGTACAGATGAAGCTCTAATCCAGGTTTTCTAAAGTCACAACAAGAAATGAGTGGTGGATTTAAATGTAACATTGAGCACTTGGTATAGACCAGGCACTGTTCTAGGTGCTAGGGACACAGAAGTGAACCAAAGAGGCAAAAATCCTTGCCCTCTTAGACACACGTTCCAGGGGTGGAGGAGACAGATAATAATCACTGAACAAAGTGTCAGGTGGTGCTAACTGCTATAAAGAAATGTAAAGCAGGATAAGGAGATAGAGGGAGTGGGGGAGACAAGAGGGGAGGCTTCGAAGGCCTCTGAGGTGGTGACAATGGCGTGAATGCCCCAATAAAAGGAGGGAGCAGGCCGTGCAAAGTTCTCCTGGTAGAGTAGAGGGGCTAGCAAGTTTAAAGCCGCTGAGCGGGAACGAGCTCTGTGTGAGGAGTAGCCGAACCGCCAATGGAGATGGAACATAGGGAAGGAAGGAGGTGATGAGATGAGATTGGGGGGGGGAGAGGAAATCTTTGGAGGTTCTGAGCAAGGCAGTCAAGTGCTCTTTTTTCCTTTTAATTTTTTTATTTTGAAGTACTTTTAAACTTACAGGACAGTTATATAAATCCCACACAGAAAACTCTAATATACTCCTACTCATGCCCCCCAGATTCACTAATTTTAACATTTTGCCACATTTGCCATAGCTTTCAGTCCATTTCTAGAACAGAGTGTAGGTTGTATACTTCGTGCTCCGTGAACACTTAATACTGCCATGAACACGTCCCAAGAACCAGAATATTCACTCATGTAGGCACCTTAATTGCAGTTATCAAGATCAAAATATTTAACCTTGACATCAAGCTTAAAGTTTACATTCCAATGTCTTCATATATCCCAATAATGTCCCTTTGAGCCTTTTCTCCTCCTCTTGACTTGTTTTTAAATTTTTACAGATGGGGACAAAGAAGTTATTCTAGAAGTCCAGGTAAGAGATGATGGTGACCTGAAACAAAAGGGGTCGCAGTGGATGGATGAAAAGTAGTCAGATTAAAAAGATCTATGTCAGGGAAGCGGACATGGTTCAACTGATAGAGCATCCGTCTACCATACGGAGTCCAGGATTGGATCCCCAGGGCCTCTTGACCTGTATGGTGAGCTGGCCCACATGCAGTGCTGCAGTGTACAAGGAGTGCTGTGCCACGCAGGGGTGTCCCGTGTAGGGGAGCCCCACGTGCAAGGAGTGCACCCCGTAAGGAGAGCCGCCCAGCGCGAAAGAAAGTGAAGCCTGCCCAGGAATGGCGCTGCACACACGGAGAGCTGACACAGCAAGATGGTGCAACAAAAAAAGAGATGCAGTTTCCCAGTGCCGCTGGATAATGCAAGCAGACGCAGAAGAACACACAGCGAATGAACAGAGAACAGACAACGGGATGGGGAGGGGAGAGAAATAAAAAAAAAATCTTTGTCAAAGGTGGAGTTGAAATGACTAGCCAATGACTGGATGTGGGGTTTGAGTGTGAAGTGTCAAGAACTCTGAACAACTAAATGGAGAGAGGTGTCATAGTGCACAGATGGGGAAGACGTGGAGAATTAGTGGAATTGGTTAAATAGTGAGTTTTCTCTTTTTTTCCTTTCTTCCCCTCCCCCTCCCCCTGCCCTGCTGTTTTTGCTGTCTGTGTCCATTTGCTGTGTGATCTTCTGTATCTATTTCTCTTTTTGTATTATCTTCTCGTTTTTCTCCTCTAGGATTCACTGGGATTCAAACCTGGGGACTTCTGATGTGGAGAGAGGTTCCCTGTCACTTGTGCCACCTCAGTTCCTGGTTTCTGCTGTGCTTAACCTTGACTCTCTCCTTTATCTCATTTTGTTGCATCATCTTGTTGTGGGCACTGGCTCAGCACGTGGGCGCACTTTCTCTTTTCCTTTTTTACTAGAAGGCCCAGGGATTGAACCTGGAAGCCCTATCACTTAAGCCACATCTACTTCTCAGGGAGTCCTCTTTTACCAGAGTTTAGCTGATTCTTACCTCTAAATAACTCAGACTTATGGTTCATGAGCATTAGTAATTTAAAGACCAAACATGGGGAAGTGGACTTAGCCCAGTGGTTAGGGCGTCCACCTACCACATGGGAGGTCCGTGGTTCAAACCCTGGGCCTCCTTGACCTGTGTGGAGCTGGCCCATGCGCAGTGCTGATGTGCGCAAGGAGTGCCGTACAACGCGGGGGTGTCCCCTGTGTGGGGGAGCCCCATGCACAGGGAGTGTGCTCCGTGGGGAGAGCCGCCCAGTGCAAAGGAAAGTGCAGACTGCCCAAGAATGGCGCTGCACACATGGAGAGCTGACACAACAAGATGACACAAAAAAAAGAAACATAGATTCCTGGTGCCACTGATAAGGATAGGCGCAGTCATAGAAGAACCACAGTAAATGGACAGAGAGAGCAGACAGCAGGGGGGGATAAATAAAAAATAAATCTTAAAAAAAAAAAAAAAAAAAAAAAGACCAAACACAGTTACATAAACATGATTCTTCTGGGAAATTTTTTGTTTGAAAATAATTCCAGAAGCACTGAAAGATAGACTACATTATGTATTGATATTTTAAATGAATGTAAGGTCACTTTATTATATGCCCAAGAGTGACAGCTAGCCAAAAAATGTCCCAGGTGGTTGGACTGGTGATTCCCAATCTGGGATTCTTTGAGAGCTGTAGAGAAGGCATTCATTCATCCAAAAGATGTTAGGTTGCACAGGCTAATATTTCAGTTTCTTGATTCTGGCTGAAGTTATATTGATTTTGTTGGTTAGAAGTTCTGTCTTCGATTAATAAAAATAAAAGTGAAATAATCCTTTACTACTCATTTGTCTAAACAACAGTCCTTTGAATCTTGGGTTCATGTTGATGCAGGGGCATGGGGAGGAATTTTAGGTCAAGTACATCTTCCACTGCGTTACTAGAAATGTTTCACATCTTCAACTCAGAGTTGTTTAGTCCTACGTCTCTTTCATGCCCTGTACCTCAAACCATACCACATACCTTTGTGCGGCTCATAGTTGAGGGGACGAGACAAGCTTGCTTTAAGGTCAAACACTGGTTTCTTATTGGAGGCTGGAGTCTGCACCGTCTCAGCTGTCAACTTGAGTGGGGTAATGACTAAAAAAACAAACAAACCCAAGGCCAGAATTAGAGATAAAAGATTACGGCTACATTTTTATCGATGTATCCCTTCTTAGTCTTAAAAATATAATCTAGGGAAACGGACTTGGCCCAGTGGTTGGGGCATCCATCTACCATATCGGAGGTCCGCGGTTCAAACCCTGGGCCTCCTTGACCCGTGTGGAGCTGGCCCATGCACAGTGCTGATGCGCACAGGGAGTGCCGCACCACGCAGGGGTGTCCCCTGCGTCCCCCACGCGCAAGGAGTGCGCCCGTAGGGAGAGCCACCCAGCGCGAAGGGGGGTGCAGCCTGCCCAGGAATGGCGCCGCCCACACTTCCCGTGCCGCTGACGACAACAGAAGCAGACAAAGAAACAAGACGCAGCAAATGGACACAGAACAAACAACCGGGGGAGGAGGGGAATTAAATAAATAAATAAATCTTTAAAAAAACATATATATATAATCTATACAAACAGCCTGTGGGCTTAAAAGGGAATGAAAAAAGGGAAGAAAACAATAACTGAGGAAAATCTAGCCATAGTTTTATTTTCCCTGTTAAGGGCTTCCCAAATATTCTGAATGACTGGGACATTCCCTAGGATCAGCTGGGAGTTTAGTATACTGTTCCAAAACATAACTGGGTAATTTTTTCAGGTTGTTTCCCTGATAGTAGATACTTCTTTCTTATATATATATTAATAGTAATAGTTCCTTCACACAATAGGTGTAAAGCCTACAAGGAACCTAGTCTCATTATATACATATGAAAATATTCATGGCTTAGGTTATTAATATAGGCTATTATTTAAGAATATCAATTTTTAAAAATATATTTTTACTATAGAAGTTGTAAACTTACAAAACAATCATGTGCATGTGTAGAATTCCCATACAATACCAACATACCACAGTGTTGTGGGACATTTGTTATAGATTATGATTTAATATGATGATATGATATCATCAGACTATTACCACTAACTATGATCCATAGTATACCATTTAGCATATTTTTTCCTATACCCCCCATCCAAAAGAATATGAATTTTTGTCCATAGTTAAAAATATACCAGGATGGTATAATCTAGTAAGTCTTTTTGTTAGAGTTGGGCACTAAATATCTGGTACATTTGTTTTTTTTTTCTTTTTAGTGGGAAAGAGATTGAACCTGGGACCTAGTATGTGGGAATCCGGCACTCAAACACTAAGCCACATTGGCCTCCCTGAGTTGGTAATTTTGTTTATCTTGCTTTTGCTTGTTTTCAGAAGGACCGGGAACGGAACCCGGGACTTCCCATTTGGGAGGTAGGAGTCCAACTGCTTAAGCCACATCGGCTCCCAATCATTGTACATTTTATAAGCCTTTTCACTCACAGGGAAGCCACTTGGTTACAGCCAGTTCAGTGCCAAATGTTAACACTTGGCAATACTTATCAATGAGCAACTAGGACCAGGACAAAATTTATTTGTTTTAATTAAACAAAATTATTTGTTTTAATTAAACAAATAAAATAAAACAAAAGAAAACTTTGTGCTTAAGCTATCCCATTGTATCTAAATCAAGTGTATCTAAATCAAGTGTTGGCAGGGAGTGGACCCAGTGGGGCTGTGGTACGCAGTTGGTGGGAGCACAAATTGGTTCAAACTGGTGTAATTCAACTGGTATAGCTAAATGCCTGCATACCCTACAATCCAGCAGTCTACTCCTGGGTCTGGAGAAACTCTTGACACACACAAGAGACATGTTCAAGAATGTTCTTAGTGATGTATTTGTAGTAATAAGACTTTCATAATAATAAATGTTTGTGACAACCCACATGTCCATGAACAGTAAAATGGAGAAACTGAAATTTATCTGTACCATTAAAAAATACAATGAGAATGAAACGAACTATAGCTCATTTATCAGTCAAACGATTTTCAAGATGTTACGCTGAGTGAACAAAGCAAATCACAGAAAAAAAATCATAGTTTGGTTTTGCTTATGTAAAATTTGTATGTGAATAATAATTGAAGGAAAAAAATGATCCATCCTAGCTGAGCACACCCCTGAATTACTTCGAGGAGAAGGCTCAGAACGTGGTAAACGTTTAGTCTTGACCTCATACCCTTATCTGTATGACTGAGTCCTTTCTCATAAGGTAGGTGGCTGCTGTGCAATGACTCCCAGCTCCCTGTAAAATGACACAGTCACATCTTTGGTGAGGCAAGGTGCCATTATTTATCACCACCCCCTGCCTAAGCCCCTTGTTCCCAATATTATAGCATGATTTGGAATGTTACCTGGAATGCTTGGTTGCTGATACAGATAAGGTGAGGGGTGGGGTGTGGAAAAGGAAGGTCATTTAGAGAAGGAAGCATACAGTTACTATTCCTACCCCTGGGATTTTCTTGAAGTTGAGCTGTCAGTCTCACTAGTCAATCTTTAACTGAAGTCTTTAAGGTATGAAGAAATCTTCAGAACGAGTCTCCATGATAACTATTGAACCAATTCAGAGTAATTCAACAGGACTCTCAGGAGAATCTTGACATAGTGTGATCTAATACAGGTCTTGACCCATTGGTTATATTGTTTCAAGTCTTCACACTGCTATTGCATTATTCTTTTGAAAACCACATTGTGTGGTTTTCAACAGTGTGTGTAGAAGTAGACCTGTAGGGCTTCTTCTGACTTGCACAATTTTCCTGGCCCCCCCCCAATCTTACTAATTAGTGTAGCAATTATTTCACGAACTCTGTGGACTGAGACTGTTATTTCAGGGTCTTGCAAGACCATTCTGAGGCTGTAACGTACTTGTGATCCTCCTGGTCCCCGTTCCTGGAAGGGGTTGAGCGCTCTTCAGGGAGAGTCACCATCTTAGTACTACTTTGGGACAGGAGGAATGCCTTAGGCTGATTTCTGTTTCGTGCTTCTATTTCTGGCATTTCCCTCACCAGTATAAAATGAAAAACATGCCACAGTGAAATTTTGCTTTGGTAGATATGGAGATGCTTTAAGGAAACAGATATACTTAATAATTTCAGAATGACATATGACAAATGTGAAGTTTTTTTTACCAGCAGCTGAATCACCCTTGGTGTTCTTTAGCTTCTGTGGCCTGAGCATAGCCTGGCCTTTTGGGGTACTCCCAGATGTAACCACATGGGGAGACTTCCTGGCTGGAGTCTTGGTAAGTGAGCGTTTATGTTCATTATCTTTAGTGGCAGCTGAAAACCTAAACAGGACAGTAGAGTACAAGACAAGAGTAGCTGTTTTGAGTAAACTGTGTCATGCTTATAAACAAAACCACTTGACCATCACCAAGCAGTTAAAGTGTCTCAATAAATACTTGCTAGCTGGACGAGCTTCTTTTGTAGACTAGATATGCTCCTCAATGCCGACATTAAAGCAAATCATTTATCAACCTTCATTGTCTGTGAAATATGGGCTAGTGTTTTTTGTCCTCCCTGCCTTGGCTGTAGAAGGCAGAGATTGAGGGAGATGCCTGCCTGCTTCAAGTTACCGTTTAGGAGGCACTCTAGGAAGTTCCCCTTCTTTCTCCTCCTCCTGATGACAGCAAGTCAGGTGGATTGAGAGCCTGCTATGCCAGAAGGGACAGGAACAGATCTTATACCTTCCCAGAAGAATGGAATTCACTTGACTGGTCCACATAACAAGCTTATTCTCTACATATGGAAAATTCCCTTAAATGCATTTCATTGATTCTCTGATGCATACTTTTTCTACATTTTAACACCTCTGAAACTGGGATATTGTACAATTGGTAGCATGCTACAGTTAATTGGCATTGATTTTTCTTAGTGGTTCATAAAATAATGGTGTGTCTTTAATCAGTGCTGTCTTAGAATCAGTGAAATCCTGTGACAACTATAAATATACACTGGGTTGTTGGTGGGTTAACAGAAGGAATTTCTGGATTTATAACTAGACTTGATGATGATCCTGAACCAACACGCTCAAATTATTACCCAAGACTGTAATAGTGTTAACAAAGTTTGATGTGTTAGGAGATCCTGTGAAGGCCAGTCTGCTCTGTCCAGTTGCAGTGAAGCAAGAACTAAGCCCTTGACCCTGGTGTTCTCAAGCAGCAGTACATAAAATCAGTTTTGCCAATTATAGGTACTTCATATTCTAAGCCTAGTCAATGAACAGAATTCCAAACTTAGGACCATTTAAAAATTTTCAAAATGATGTTACATGATTGCAGGTGCTGTAGAAGTGTCACCATGTGCCAGCTCTAGTAGATAGTTCAAATGCTCTTAAAAAGGAAAGGATAAAATTTGGGATATTAGAAGAAAGGAGCCTAAAGATCTTCATCTGTGGGGACAGTCACAGTTGATATCAGGAAAGGCACAAGCAAAGAAAACAAGGGATCCTTGGGATATGAGAGCTATGACACTGTGGGACCCAGTGGGTTATAAAATTGGTACTTTGGTTAGAGTCCACTTTTCAGTTCAATGAATTGAGAAATTTTCTATAGGAATTTAACTTCAGGTTTGTATTTAAGTCAATGGAAAAATTCCTTTTTATACATCTTTGCAGGTATACATTAAACTAATAAAATGAAGACTATCTGTATATATCTTATTTTTTATCTTCTTATTAATCAAATGTAGGCTACAGAGGCTAGGAAAACCAAGAAAACAAAACACAAATTAAAAAACAAAAAAAACCCCAGAACTGATAAAAAACTTCACTGATCTTTCTCTGTGTTCTGATTTCTCTTTCTTTTTCACCAGCATAAAAACATATTTGAAATACAAAAAAGAAAACAAAAACAAAAACAAAACAAAAACATATTCAATGCAGTCCACTTGTAATACATTAGAAACACTAAAGCTTTGAAATCTTACCCGATTACTTTTTAGAGCAACTTCTTTACCTGACATTCATTTTTGTTGCTGAGAGAGCAGAGGGCTTGACTGACCGCTTTGGACATAAGATGCTCCGGCCTGCAATGACCTGAGACCGACGGTGTGAGCGCCGCGGGCTAATGGGAGTATCCGCCACAGAGGGCCTTTCTCGGAGAGGAACTGGAGTCACTAGCACTCCCTTATTAAGGGGCTGCCTCTGAAGAAGGGAAAAAAACATCATATAAAATCTTGGCCTTTCATGCAGTATTTTCTCCTTGGCAAAGTGCAGAAGAGCGCTCTCCTTCCTCTCCTCATTTCCGACCTACTTTTAATTCCACCTGTCGCCCACGCCCCATTCCCCACAACCTCATTCTCTTCTATACCATGTCTGGCTGTCTGGCTGTGCAGTCGTGCCTGCAACCATGTTGCTATGGTGATTCTGATGTAAAAAGTAACTTCTGGTTGTACTGAGTAATATTTTACAAGGACATCTTTTCCAGCTGCCATATATACCCAGGCATTTTCTAACTAAAGAAAAGATGGGGCAGAACAGTCTTATCTAGCCAAATGGGCAACTATTTTGGAAGAATAAGTAGATTCTCCTGGAAAAATGGTACTTTTTTTTAAGAAGGTACTGAGGATTGAACCTAGGACCTAATATATGGGAAGCAGGTGTTCAACCACTGAGCTACATCTGCTCCCCAGTGAGAGTTGGTTTTTCCTTTTTTTTTTTTTTAGGAGGTATCAGGGATCAAACCCAGGACCTTGTACATGGGAAGCAGACATTTAACCACTTGAGCTACATCCACTCCCCAAATTCTGTATGAATTTTTTTTTTTAAGGAGGTAATGGAGATTGAACCTGGGACCTCATATATGCAAAGCAGGCATTTAGCCACTGAGCTACAGCCACTTGGGAAAATGGTTCTTCTGAGAGCATGATAAACAGTTTAGTAAATACCAACTTAGAAAAGAAGCTGTTATAGTTAGTATATGGAATCTACAGATAATTTCTATCCTCTATCCCCAGAAGTAGCAATATTTCAAAGTTCTCAAAGCAAAACAAAACTAAACTAAACTAAAGATAAAAAAGAAGGGAGGGAAGTCAAAGAAGGGAGGAAGGAAGTACTCTTGAAATTGCTCTGAAGGGTTCCTCTTAGGTTACCTTTTTAAAAAAAATTATTGTAAAACAAAGAGTAATTAAATATTTTACTATCATTAGTCTAAGATCTGTTGTAAACCAGAAGAAATATAACTTCACTAAGCTGACAACAGAGAAAGGACTATTGAAATTGACAGTGTAAAGCCAAATGATGTTAAATTCTAATCATATCCTATGAAATACAAGCAACAAGGAAATTGTTAGTTTTATCACTGGGCACATGAACAGAAGAGATTCTATCATCTGAGACATAATTTAAAACTGAAAAAATAAAAACACACAAAAAACTGAAATACTCAGTAAATATACATCTTTACCATAAGCCAAGACCTGGGTTAGATGTATTAAGGAAACCATCACATTTAATCACATCTACTGTGCCTCCCTCTTTTAGTTTCCCCCAAAGTTCCCACTTTCTACCCTGAGTCTCCTCACAGGTTACTTGGTGTCAGGACCATTGGGTCTATGGTTTTATTTGAGCCACTTAGAATGTAACAGTGACTTGACTTGAACTGAACAAACTTCCTGATGTTTTTGTTAGGTAGACTGTCAACAATGCTGACTCCAGCAATACTAATCCATTAATATGGTTAAAAGATAAACTGTGGAAAAGTATTTGTAACATATACTATATGTCATTGATATAGGTAAATGTCTCATAAATAAGAAAAATGGGCAAAAGTCAAGAAAAAGCAAATTCACAGAAAAAAGCCATTTATAACATGAAATTGTTCAACTAATAAATCAGGGAAATGCTAATTCAAGTGAGGTTTTTTTTTCATATTGTATTGTCAAGGATTAAAAAATCTGGCAATTCCTTCTGTTGGCCAAAACAGGCACCATGAAGTGCAAATTTTCTGATCTTGTTGGAGAGCAATTTGGCAACCAGATCAAACAAGTCTCCTTCCTCTCATCATGAAAGTCAAGGAGAGGTTGGTTCATGGCCAGGAGGATTCTCTCTAGGATCCATGCTCACTTCCTACTGTCCATCGCCACCCAAATGACTAATCCTTAAACACATTAACTGTCAAGAACAACATAATATCAGCTATGGTGAAGTAACCATAGTTATTTCTTATTCCCCAGTTTCCAAATAGAGCATTCCAAATGACCCATCTGACAGGCCAATTCCTTCAACAGCTGCAAGGGGTATAGGTGGGTATTTTACAACTAAACTCATTCAGATGAGCCTATAAGGCTGGAGTTACACTAAATGGTAAGACAAGCCATCAAAGGCTATACTCAGGATTATGACTGAGGTAACTGGTCTGCCCTATAACTTTCAACTGAAAAATTAAATCATCCACACTATGTAGTATAGAGATCTTGACTCTTGATCAAATACTTTAAATAAACCTGGCTTCATGATTAAGGAAGATGAGTGGCCTGCTTCTAGACATTTTTGCAGCTAGCTTCTATCTATGCAGAAAAAAGAAACAAAGAAACTGTATGTCTACTCTATGTCAAGTACTGGCACTGGCCTCTTTTCCAAGCATTCAACTAGGAAGTGTAGTGATTGTAGAGATGCCTGACCCTTGTTAATATTTAAGAAAGCCCTATTAAAAAAAAAAAAAAGACAAAAGAGAATGGGGAGAGAAGCAGATGTGGCTCAAGCAGTTAGGCACCCGCTTACCATATGGCCCCTAATGACATCAAGCAAGACAGCGAGCTGATGCGATAGGCTGGTGCTGCAAGGTTACCCAACAAGATAATATAATGAGATGATGCAACAAGGAGACACAACAAGGAAACACAATGAGACACACAACTAGCAGGGAGTGGAGGTGGCTCAAGCAGTTGGGTGCCTCTCTCCCACATGGGAGGTCCCGGGTTCAGTTCCTAGTGCTTCCTAAAATGACAATGAGCAGACACAAAGAGCAGACAGTGACCACAAAACAAGAAGGAGGGTGGGGGAGAACTAAATAAATAAAATAAATCTGAAAAAAAAAAAAAAAGGGTTTTTAGCAGGTGTAGCTCAGTGGTTGAGTGCCTGCTTCTCATGTACGAGGTCCAGTTCAATCCCCAGTACCACCCCCATCCCCACACACATACAAAAAGATGAAAAAGAAAGCCGTATTATTGTTCATAATGAATATCTGCTTCTCTGAAATCTGTCTACTTTGCTAGATGGATACAAAGCAAGACGATGTTTAATGCTATGGCTTGGCTTTGTTGTTTGCCAGAAGGTTGTTTAACAGTGTCTTCAACTGTGGTAACAAGTGGTTTTAGAAATACTGGATTAAGCTTCTCACCATGGACCTTCTCACCAGGGGCCTTATATGCCTTTACTTTTTAAATTATTTAGAACTTATCACCTAGTGGGTTTCCCTATTAACCCTAGTTGACAGAAAACTCAAAACTGAACTGAGTTAGCTGACAACAATAGACAATGTACCTATTAACAGTGCTCATTTTCTTTTAAATTGACTTTACACAGTTTTATGTTGTGTTTTACTCCATAAACTGCCTCAAATTCTTTTTTATAAATAGGCAGGTTGTTATATGATTATTTACTATATTCTTTTTTTTTTTTAAAGATTTATTTATTTAATTCCCTCCCTCCCCCGGTTGTCTGTTCTCTGTGTCTATTTGCTGTGTCTTGTTTCTTTGTCCACTTCTGTTGTCGTCAGCCGCACGGGAAGTGTGGGTGGCGCCATTCCTGGGCAGGCTGCACTTCCTTTCGCGCTGGGCGGCTCTCCTTACGGGGTGCACTCCTTGCGCGTGGGGCTCCCTAAGCGGGGGACACCCCTGTGTGGCACGGCACTCCTTGCGCGCATCACCACTGCACATGGGCCAGCTCCACACGGGTCAGGGAGGCCTGGGGTTTGAACCATGGACCTCCCATGTGGTAGACGGACGCCCTAACCACTGGGCCAAGTCCGTTTCCCTATTTACTATATTCTTAATTCTGAAATAAACGTTTCCCACTTCCCTAGTTGGCACCCCCTTACCACTAGAAACCACCAAAGGCAACATCAACTCTATACTCGGCTAATATAACCTCCGGGTTGATTCCATCACCTTCTCTTACTCAAAGGGGCCTTGAGTCCAGCAGGACCTGGACTGAAGGTCACCCAGGGAACTCAGTTGCCAT
This sequence comes from Dasypus novemcinctus, assembly GCF_030445035.2. NCBI lineage: Eukaryota > Metazoa > Chordata > Mammalia > Cingulata > Dasypodidae > Dasypus > Dasypus novemcinctus. The sequence continues at coordinate 112,628,976 of NC_080675.1, read as the reverse complement.
AGGAAGCCTTTAAATTAGCCACTGTTAATCACGCCCTTCTCCTTTAGGTGAGAGGCCAGGGAAAGAAGATGCCTTCTGCCATAAAGTCAGATCATCCTCCACAAGTGATAGGGAAAAGGTATGAATACAGAAAACAGAAGAAGTTATTGCCTCTTTGGAATCATTTCTTCCTAGTGAGAATTCATTGTTTTATCTGGAGATGAAAATTCTCTTTGAAAACTCTCAGTATGGGGAAGGCAATTTCAAGACAATAAAGATATGCTAAATGGAAACAAATCAATTCTACCGGTAAAATGAAAAAAAAAAAAAAATTGAACATTAAAATAAAAGAGTTTAGTCCTGTTAAGCTCATAACTACATTGGCATACCTTCAGTTCATTAAATGAATTGTGTTCTTCAAAATGTTTCTTTTTTCTCTCAATATATTGATCAATGGACTCCATTTCCTTAAAACGGGCCTCATGAAGCTTCTTAAAGTCTGTAATATTGCATACAAATATGAAAATTAATGAGACAAAATCCATTTTTTCATTGTTTTTTTCCTGCTAACACACTTATTGTCATCTCTGCATCCCTGACATTCAACTTCAACATCATCTTTACTAAAACTTTAATTTCAAAACATTTAGTTTTTAGGAACTGAAGGACAAAGCATATTCATGTTTTGGATTATCAAACATTCACCACTTCCCCATTGTCCATTTCATTGCTAAATGACATAGCAGTTTAGACCAGAAGTAGAAAGAAATGACAGATTTGTACTCTCCCCTTACCAATTAATCAAATGGCCTTTGCAATTCATAATAAATTTGTTATTTTATAGTGCTTAGAAAGCTGTATGCCAGGGATAGACAAACTTTTCCTGTGAAGGGCTAGATAGTAAATAGCCACACACGGTCTCTGTCTCAACATCACTTCATCTTTTTTTTTTAAACAACTCTTTAAAGATGTAAAATCAATTCTTAGCTCAAGGTCTATACAAACAGGCTGTAGTTTGCCTATCCTTGCTCTGTGCTATTCTAATTACGCATATGAACACTTATTGAATTTTTAATATGCATTTTAAGAACTAGAATCACTCAAGAAATATTCTATTTGTCAAGCAATGTTCTAGTGATAAAAGAGAGAACAATTATATATCCAGAATTGGAGTCCCTTGGATTTACTGGGAACTTATTTCAAGGGGATATTGTGCCAAATGCTTTATAGACAATTTTTCTTCAGATATTTATTGAATACCTAGTACATGTCAGTCACCGTACTAGGTAATCCATGGTGGGGGAAAAAATTCTCAATTTATATAATAAACCTGATGAGATTGGTAGTATAATCCCTTCCATTTTTCACAGAGGAAGTGGGTTTATCAAGGATAAGTAAGTTGCCCAAGGTCTCAAGGCTAGAAAATGAGACAGCCAGGAGGAGGCAAGCCCAATTCCAGTGCCTGAGCTCTAGCTGCTGAGGTTCCCTGCCTTGCCAGCAGGCTCCTGAATCTTGTAGACCAACTGTCACTTTATGGTTCTTTGCGTACAAAACTTACTTGGAGTAGTGTTTCCAGTTTTTTTATTTCTTCCAGGTTTGGAAAAAACATCTGGGTAGAAAGACTTCTTTCTTTGTGAAGGTACCTTTGAATCTTCACTACCAAAATCTGCAGATACAAACAAATGAAGGATTTAAAAAATTTCTTCCCATTAAGAAACTCCTAGACATTAATACAGAGCATTTTCGGGTGCTAGGCTCTGTGATGTGGTAGGGCAAGTTAGAAACGGTATGTAAAGAATTTAGAGTTACATCCCTCTATAATTTTAGCTCGTATGCTTCAAGCAGTCAAAAACCATATTCTATATAGGAGTTATAGAAGTACATCAGAAAGTTTTCAAAACAATGTTTCTCAGAATTTTGACAGCAAACATGTCATTGTTATAATTAGTATGATAAAAATCACATAATCCCACCAGCCTAAGAATTACCATTAGCTTTTGGGCATTTTTCTTCTGCACCTCTTCACCTGCTCTTTTCTTTTTTTTTTGAGGTACTGGGGCTAGGGACTGAATCCCTGACCTATGCGGGAACCCAACACTCAACCACTGAGCCATCTTGGCTCCCCCAAGTTGTTTTTTTGTTTGTTTGCTTATTGATTTTGTTTTTTCTGTGCCTTGGTTCTCTTATTTGTAATGAGAATAATACTGTTTCAGTGATTCCAAGACAATTTTTTTTTTCACTTCAAAATGTCTGAAATAAGGATGCCTCTTACAATATTTGGTATGCTATAGTTAAATTGGCAGTTTTATTCAACTATAGTTGTGCTTCTTGCAATCAATTGTGTCATCTTCAGTGCAATGAGGATTGAAGTTTTATTTTTCATTTGTTTTTTAGGAGGTACCAGGGATTGTATCTAGGACCTAGTACATGGGAAGCAGGCGCTGAACCACTAGAGCTACATCTGCTCCCTGGGGACTGAGTACTTTGTTGTTTTCTTTTTTGAGGTACTGGGGGCCAGGGATTGAACCCAGGACCTCATATGTGGGAAGCTGGTGTTCAACCAATGAGCCACATCAGTTGCCCTGAGTTGGTTTTTCCATTTGTTTTATTTGTTTTTTTTTTAGGAGGCACTAGGAACCAAACCTGGTACCTCCCACACAGGAAATAGGTGCTCAAGTGCTTGAGCCACATATGCTCCCTTCACCTATTCTTGTTTTTCTTTGCTTTTTACAACATGGTGCATCAAAGGTTTGGTATTTTCCACTGCTTATGATTATCATTTTTCACATTGCTCTTTCTTGATCAACAATGAGGCAATCTATTATGAGATAAGCGAGGGAGGTTTCCAAAAATACTATTCATAAAGTCCCTGTCATCCCTAAGGTATCCCAGTGGACCCATAAAATAAGGCAAAAGAATGCTTCGACAGAGCGGGAAGGGTGCAGGGGTTTCTCCTTGGGTCTTCACTCTCAAATCAGAGGCAAAGTTTGATGAGAAGCAGGGTAGAGGATCAGAGTGAAGTCTCCCAAGATACTTTAATTTATTACAAATGGGAAATGGTAACTTTACAGTGGAAGAGCTTGAGGGATGCCACCATAATCAAGTGTTCAAGCTCATCTCATCAGAAATGGGACAAGTCAGCACCTGTGCCTCCTGGTGTGCTGCATGGAGAAAGACATACCCTCACTCCAGGGGCATCTGGATTCCTGCCTGAAGAGCACAGCCTGGATCTAACCATGAACAAATAGACAAGTCCAAGTAGGAGAACAAAAAAACTGCTCTGTATTAAAAAATGTCAATATCATGAGAGACAAAGACAGACTGAGGAATTGTTATGGATTAAAGTAGACTGAGAGAAATAATAATGAAATGCAAAGGATGATCTGATTGTTTTTTTTTTTCTATTTTCTTCAAAGGACATTAGTGGGAAAACTGATGCAATCAAATGGTCTATAGTGTAGATAAGCCTTTTCCATACTTCCTAGTCTTAGGATTCATTTATACTCTTTAAAAATATTAGTTCATTAAAAAATAGCAACAAACCCATTCATGTTAATACAAATAACATTTGTGAAAAATAAGCAAAAATTCCAAAATAAACAAAAACAAACAAAAGTAAGCAGAGTGGCATTATTTTACTATCTCTTTAATATCTGACTTAACAGAAAATAGGTGGCTTCTCTTATTTGCTTCAGCATACAATATGTTGCCATATGTTGTTTTGGTTGAAATATATGTTAAAAAACACACTTGTCTCACATGAATATATAATTGAAAAGGGAGAGTATTTTAATGCGTTTTCAGATGATTGTGGATATTCTTTGATACTACACCAAAATTTGACAAGTGGTCGTTTCTTAAAGATTAGTTGCAATGTGGAATATAAAGCTCTATCAGGGCATTTTTTGTACTCTATATTTCTAAGAAATCGAAATAAAGTCTTTTTTTTTAAGAAACACAAATGGAGGGATTTAGAGGTAAAGGGGCACATACCTGCAATTTACTCTCAAATATTTCAGGGAAAAAAATGCATATACTATATATGTATGTGTGTATGTATGCATGTGTGTATATGTATATAATAATAAATAATAATAATAAATATAATAAATAAATAGAAGATGAAGTAAATGGACAAATGGGTAAAAACATTAACTTTTGGGAAATCTTGATGGAATATACAAAGGAATTCTTGGTACTATTCTTTCAGCTTTTCTGTAAGTCTGACATTGGGTCAAAATAAAAAGTTAAAAACAACTACATGATCAGAAAATTTTTTTTCCAACTGCCTGTGGTAAAAAGGCTAACCAGACTTAATGGTCCCACCCTCATTTTTTCCATGTAATGAAAACTAGGTCCTAGAGGTAAGTCTCCTTTATAAAATGAGTAGTAGGGCATAAGATATTTGTTATTCTACCCCCATTTCTCACTCTTTCATATTTCTTTATATTTTGTTCTAAATCATGATTTTAAATTGGGGCTATGAGTCACATGCATCAAAATTACCTGGGGCACTTGTTAAAAAACTGTAGATTCCTAGGCTTACCACAGGCCTATCAAGTAAGACCCTTTCCTCCTGTCATTTTCCAGATTTAATAAGATATTTAAAGTTCTGGGGAAAATGGGAAGGTTGAGCATTACTTGAAAGTCTGCACTTAACTGCTTGGTAGACCCTGAATGGATCAAGGATCTCAATCCACTCTTGCCTCTTCAGCAAACCTTAGGTTTGTGCCCACACTTTGCTGCCATGAACCTAACATGAGACACTTTGTCACAATTAGTAGGATCCTTCAAGAACGAAGTGAGAAAGCACCAAATCCTGACAGGTATTGAAGAACTGAAGATTTATGCTGTTATTGAAACAAATTTCTAGCTCAGAAAGTTTGAGGAGGAGGAGTCTAGGAAGTTAGCAACTAAGGAAGGTATATACATTTACCATCACAAAGTTGGCTACAATCCTAGGAAGGAAGACTTTGCAGCTCCCCTCTAACTGTTCTGGTTGAGGAGGCAAACGGGTCTTTGTATGTGTCTTTAGAGTCAGCCTGAACATGCTGACAAAACAAAATGAGACAAAGTGGCCACAATAGTTGCTGAGGGCAGGGAGAAAGAAGAAGAGATGTGATGTGGGGGCATTTTTGGGACTTTGTGTTGTCCTAAATGATATTGCAGGGTCAGAGGCTGGACTTTATACATCCTGCCATAACCCACTGAATGTACTGGGGGAGAGTGTGAATTACAGGGTAGACTATTATCCATTTGGTGCAGCAGTGCTCCAAAATGTGTTCCCTGAGTGTAATGAGTGTGCCACAATGATGGGGGAGGTTGTTTGGTGTGGGAGGAGTGGAGTGTGTGTGGGGGTGGAGGGTATATGGGAACCTCTTATGTTTTTAAATGTAATATTTTTTGTGATGTATATATCTTAAAAAAATAATAATACAATTTACAAAAATGATGGGGGTGGGGAGGTGGGGAATGGGTTATATGGGAACCTCTTATGTTTTCTAATGTAATGTTCTTTGAGGTCTATTAACTTTAATTTTAAAAAAAGTGTAAAAAAACACAAAAACCAAAAAAACCAAAATGAGTTTTCCTGTCTCTTGTCATCACCAAGCAGAGACTAACTTCCCTAAACTTTCCAGTTTGTACACAAAGTTACTAAAAACAACCTGATGGTCTACTGTATTTGATGGTCTACTGTATTTTTTTTTAAAGATACTTGGCATACCATTTATTTTACTTTTTTCCACAGAAACTGCATTCACATCTCCTCGGCTCTTATCTGGAGAAGGAGCTTCTGCAACCAATTTTAGGTTCTGGTTTTCCTGCTGCTCCTGAATCTGAAATTCAGTGCGATCACTTATTTCCAACTCTGAATGTTCCTGCTACAAAATTTAAAGAGAAATAAATGATTTCAATGGTGCATAAGAAGTAATCTTTGTCTTCCAAAGAGAAGTAACAAAAACTGAGGTGGGGGTGGTAGAAAAGGTATGAGAATGAGATATTTAAAGGGTAGATTTGGTTCTCTGTGATACAAGTGTCATGAGAATGTGAAATCTGGGAAGAGGACATGCTAGGGAAAGCATAACAGAGTTGGCAAGATTAGTTGTCTTAGAGATGATAAATTAACATTAATCAGAGACCTAGATACTCTAGTGACCAATGGACCACATGAAGCTAGAAAATAAAAAAAATTAAGACTGTGTCTTATAAAAGTAACATATGAATGAAGGGATAAGGTCAAAGTATCAAATTGGAATGTACTCGCAGTGAGTGAGGGACATCCCTGACCAACCGCATGGCCACACCGTTGAAAGACTAAGTACAGGGTGACAGGCAGGCCTGGTACAAGTTAGGAAACAGAAAAACCACATTCAATGGTGGGACCTCTTTCCTTCTTATTTACTGCATTCACTTACATGAATACTTAATAAACCTTGATTTATTTGACAAATATTTATCGAGTGCTTCCCCAGGGACAGGCTGGGGGTGTGGTGGTAAGCAGCACAGACATGGGCTATGCTCTCACGGAGCTTACAGCACACCAAGCATTCCAAATGTCAGGGAGATGAGCGGCTTCCCTCTGAAGGGCCTGTAGGATAGAGATGGAAGGGGGAGCTGCCTGGAACTGAACCCAGGGTGCATGCGGCCTGCTCTGTGTGAGGACCACTGCCCAGGGTGCACGTGGCCTGCTCTGCGTTGAGGACCACTGCCCCAGATGTGTGCGGCCTGCTCTGCGTGAGGACCACTGCCCCGGGTGCACGTGGCCTGCTCTGCGTGAGGACCACTGCCCCAGGTGCACGTGGGCTGCTCTGCGTGAGGACCACTGCTCCGGGTGCACGTGGCCTGCTCTGCGTGAGGACCACTGCTCTGGGTGCACGTGGCCTGCTCTGCCTGAGGACCACTGCCCCGGGAGCACGTGGCTTGCTCTGTGTGAGGACCACTGCCCCGGGAGCACGTGGCTTACTCTGTGTGAGGGCCACTGCCCTGGGAGCACGTGGCTTGCTCTGCATGAGCACCACTCATGGGTGGCAGGGGTTGGGGCCACACCAGAAATGGGCTTTCTGCACACTGTATGACCTACCCCACAGACCAGCTTCATCTGGTAAACCCAGTATATACAGTTTGCTGATATTGTACGCTGCCAGCTAGTGACTTAAAAATAATTAAAAAAATTTTTTTACCTAAATTATTAGATGTTTTTTTAACCTTTTCCTTTTTTTTTTTTTAATGGGGGAAAGATAGGGGTAGAGGTCAGAGGAAGGGGAGAAAACAGTTTATTCTTTTTGTTTCTAATAATCAACATCCATGATCTAGGAATCATGAAAACTACAAAATTCTTACTGTGAGTCCAGGTGTTTTTTTCCTGTGGAGAGGAGTAGGGTCTGGGGCCCAAACATAGTGAAAAACCACCAACCTATATGAATGACTATGTTGATGGTCATGAAGACTATCTGAACATTTTTATCAAAACTCACTTCTCATTTACAGCTACCTGATATCACAATGGAATTTAAAAAGAAAACTCCCAATAATATACCAATTTTGGCATAAGAGGTGGCCTATTTGCGGTTTGCATGCTTGGCTCACCTTGGGGTCAGCATACTCTTGGAAAGCACGGTGGCGCCGCCTCCGGTTTTTGGTGGCATGGTTAACCATTTTCCTGTCCGTTTGCTCCTTAGTGCTAATCTGCATCTCAGTCTCATCACAGGATGATGCAGAAGGTTGACTTTCACCCTGTAAAGAGAGACATTAATAGGACATATCCTGTGCCTAGAGTTATAATGCTCAGGAAAAACCTGAATTTAAACCAAAATATAAACATATTACATATACAAAAGATAACGTTAAAACACTCTCGTACCAAACTATAGGCAAGAACAAGAATTATAAAACATTAAAAGAAACAATCACATTTAATAATATTAACTAATAAATTAGATATTCCAAGTTATCTTAGTGTGATTGAACAGGCAAATTATTAAAAGTGCATTGATTACTAATTTATATTGAATACACACTATGTCCCGGGCACTATACAATAAGTTAATACTAATTACAGCTAATACATGTTTACTGGACTAAATATTTACACGGATGATCTCATTCATTCCTCAAAGCCTGAGACAGGTATTAATATTATCCCCAACTCACAGATGGAGAAACTGAGGTTTAGAGTTCCAAGTAACTTGCCAAAGGTCAAAGTAAGGGAGTAAAGTGAGAATGGGATTTGCACTACTATGAACTAAGAGTAAAAAGCTACAATATCAGAACAGTATGGTATAGGTACCAGAATATATAAAACATACCTATGTAAGTAAGTAATCAAAATATGATAATGACTACTTTGTATTAGTGTGGAAAACTGGATTTAACACATGATGCTGGCAAACTAGTTAACTATGTTTTATATTTTTAGCAGGGGACATTGAAACTTGATTGTTTTCTCACACTAAAATGAAATCTAGATGAAGTTTATGCTGAATATATGCTCCCGTAATTTAAAAAAAAAAAAAAAGAATGAGCAACTGAAGAGACAATCATTAAATGCAATATGTGATCCTGGATAGGATCTAATAATGGTGGAGAAAAGGCCCAAAAGGACATTTTTGGGAACTGAAAAAATTGGAATTTAGATGGTAAGCTATAATCTTGAACTTGGTAACTATTCTTAAGGTTTAAAAAGTGAATATCCCAAAAAGCAAAGCAAAGAAAAAAAAAAAAGAAAAGAAAGAAAAAAAAGCAAAGCAAAGAAAAAGTGAATATTCTGGTTCTTGGGAAATGTACATGGCAGTATCAACTGTTCCAGGAGCATGATGATACAACTATACTTAAGTGCTCAGAAAATGGACTAATAGAGAGACAGATGGATAAGTTGATGAAGAGATAGAATGATATGACAAATGTGCCAAAATGTTAAAATGTGTGGATCTGGGTATCTGTGGGTATAGGGGCATGTTCGAGTTCTTTGTAAGGGGTTTGTATTATTTTTGTAACTGTCCTCTAAGTTTGAAAGTATTTCAAAATAAAAAGTTTTTTAAAAAATGAAGCCTGGATGGGTTAAAGATTTAAATGTAAAAAGTAAAACTAAAAAGCACTAGAACTGTGACTATGCCAAGCACCATTGAATGTACACTTTAGATAGATTGTGTTGTATGTGAATATGTCTCAATACAATACTTAAAAAAAAAAAGCACTAGAAAAAAATTGGTGAATATTTATAACATGAGTGTGAAGAAGATCTTTTTGAGCATATTATTTATCTAGAAAATACAATGGGAAAGCTAATTTGTTTTGGTGTTTTATATTGTATTGTAAAATTTAAAGTACTTATTTAGCACTCTCTGTCCCCACCCCTTTTAGCACAATGCCAGGGCAGGCCCTGTAACTGGTTTAAAGGCCTGTCTGCATGACTCCCTGAGGTGCTTTTGTTTTGTTTTGAGGTACTGGGGACCAGGAATTGAACCTGGGACCTTCTATGTGGGAAGCCAGCACTCAACTGCTGAGCTACATAGGCTACCCCCAGAGATGCTTTATTTTAATCCCAGGTACCTTAATCAGGTATGTTAGTCTGACAGTGACCAGGGAGGACCATGTTCATTCCTGAATGTACTGTGCTGTTCCCTGTATCATACTTGTCTAAATGTTGGCCTGAAGAGGCACACCTGGTTGAGATGAGGGAGTTTCCAGGACACAGCCAGACCAACCTATGTACAGAGCTGCCAGGCTCACGTCCCTGGATCAGACTCATAAGCCAGGATGTACAATGGGAAAATTAGGCTTCCAGAAGGTCTGATATTACCCCCACTCACTCAAATGAAATCCACAGCTGTGTATTGTCCAGTGATGACACTGGGGGTCTGGAAGCTTACATTTCTGTCTGTCCTTGGTAACATGAATGAGCTTGCTCTACCAGATATCTGGTGGCTCTCAGGTTCCTGGTTTCTACTGTGTCTTGCCTTGGCTCTCCCCTTCGTCTCTCTTTTTGTTGTGTCATCATCCTGTTGTGTGGATTGCCATGCGGGCCTGGCTCGCCACGTGGGCACGCCTTTACCAGGAGCCCAGGGATGGAAACCAGGTCCTCCCATATGGTAGACAGAAGCCCAATCACTTGAGTCACATCCACTTCCAAATTTTTGATTTTAGATGGCACTACAACTTAGTCATGTATCCTTAAGTTATTAAGAAAAAAGAAAAGAAAAAGACAGATAATGATGTAGTTGATGTAGAAACTTTTAAAGCTGGAATTCAAAGTTAACTCCTTTTCTGTTGTCCATCTTAAGTTAATTAAAACACGGAATCAAAAAGAATGTAGGTACAAGGTCCCAGGTTTAATCCCTGGTACCTGCTGAAAACAAACAAACAAATGAAAAAACCAACTCTCACTGGGGAGTGCATTTAGCTCAGTGGCTGAGCACCTGTTTCCCAAGTATGAGGTCCTAGGTTCAATCCACAGTACCTCCTAAAATAAGAAAGAAAAAAAATAATTTTGAATATTGAAAATTTCAAAATATTTATAACTTGGGATACAGAAAGCTACAGAGACTATAGAAAGAGAAGATTTTCAGTTCATGTTTATATTTACCTTCAATTCCAGAAATACAACTGATGCTTCCCAGGGCCTAGTTCCCTAAGGTCTTTCAATATTTTCCTCTATTTTAAGAACCCTGGTCCTAATGCATTCACTGGTCCATTTATGTGCCAGGCCTTGTCAAAAATCTTTGGGGTAGGCATATTTGAAGTACCATGATAACATCTCACATCAGCAGTGGGTTTACCACAAATTACTTTCAGAGTCTGTACAGAAAAGAGTTAACATATAGATTGAGTGGCAAAAGCAGGTAAGAGAGAGACTTCTGGGAGGATGGCGGACTATAAAGACACTGGATTCTCTTCTCCAAAAAAATAGCTAGAGGACAGGCTGAGATAACCTAGAAAGAGATCTTCTAGGGCTTAGAACACTGGGTGAAGGCTGGACACTGTGCAGAGGAGAAAGGCACAAAGGTGGAAAATCAAGACTACAGAACTGTGAGTTGAAACCAGGGGCTGCTGCTGCCGGCACCCTCCCCACACTAAAGACACTTTAGAATTCCTGGACCTCTGGGTCTGCGGGGACAGACAAAGGGGGCTCCAGGGATCAACCACCCCAGGAAAGGGTGGTGGGACCACATGGTTGTTTGCCCTAGGAGCCGGCACAGGACTGGGGAAATCCAACCCTCAAAATGTCCCTCTCTTGGAAACGGACTTTGGCCCAGTGGTTAGGGCGTCCGTCTACCACATGGGAGGTCCACGGTTCAAGCCCCGGGCCTCCTTGACCCGTGTGGAGCTGGCCCATGCGCAGTGCTGATGCGCGCAAGGAATGCCCTGCTACACAGGGGTGTCCCCCGCGTAGGGGAGCCCCACGTGCAAGGAGTGCACCCATAAGGAGAGCCGCCCAGCGCGAAGGAGGGAGCAGCCTACCGAGGAATGGCGCCGCCCACACTTCCCGTGCCGCTGACGACAACAGAGGCGGACAAAGAAACAAGATGCAGCAAAAAGCCACAGAAAACAGACAACCAGGGGAGGGGAATTAAATAAATAAAAATAAATCTTAAAAAAAAAAAAAATGTCCCTCTCTTCTAGTCAGGACCGATTGTTGAGGACGTACTTCTCCAGGAAAGGGGAGAGAAAGGGACAGAGCTCAAGGTTGACTCAGCTTTAGACTCACAAATTTGGTTTGCTGTGTCCCAGGAGCCCTTCCAGGCCTGGTTGCGCCGTGACATTGTTTGCCTTAGGAGCCGGCAAACTGCTAAAGATATAGGACCCTCCCAATCTCCTTCTCTACTAACCAGGAATGATTGTTGAGGAGTCAGAGGGGAGTGAAAATATTTCCGACCTGGGAAAAGGGAGGGGGCTGCCAGAGAAGGTGGAGAACTGTTTCAGAAAGTTTGAATTACAAGGCTCCTAGCCTCCAGACAGGAAGCTCTATCACATTGATTCAGTCTGTGATGCAACAATCACACACTGACCAGGCATTGAACTGAGCGCTTCCAAAGAGCGCCACTTGCTGGAGGAACAAGTAAGTGCACATGAGAAAATAAAAAATGAGAGGCTTTTCCTGGCTTCTATAGCCTCCCTCCCCAAGGCCCTAGGAAGCAAATCTACAGTGAAATACTGGTTCTGGTGCTCAGTTTTGAGCAACTAGCAGGGACAATCCTAACAACCCAGGTAGAGCCAAGAATCAAAGAGCAGTGGTAACACATAGCCTCCTGCCACTAAATCCCTACAAAAGAGAAAGAAATTGAGCATCTGAGTAAACTACATTCTAGTCAGACATCTAGACATGAGCAAAAAATTATGAGCCATACTAAGAAAATAGAAGACATGGCCCAAAAAAGGAATATATCAGAGCCCCAAAAGAGATGCAGGATTTGAGAGAACTAATCAGTGAGATGCGCACAAATTTCCAAAATCAAATTAATGCGTTGAGAGACAATACGGTTAAAGCGATAAATGAGGCGGCGGACTTGGCCCAGTGGTTAGGGCGTCCGTCTACCACATGGGAGGTCCGCAGTTCAAACCCGGGGCCTCCTTGACCTGTGTGGAGCTGGCCCATGGGCAGTGCTGATGCGCACAAGGAGTGCCACGCCACGCAGGGGCGTCCCCCGTGTAGGGGAGCCCCATGCGCAAGGAGTGCACCCCGTAAGGAGAGCCGCCCAGTGCGAAAGAAAGTGCAGCCTGCCCAGGAATGGCACCACACACACACGGAGAGCTGACACAACAAGATGATGCAACAAAAGGAAACACAGATTCCTGTGCCACTGACAACAGAAGTGGACAAAGAAGATGCAGCAAATAGACACATAGAACAGACAACCGGGGTGAGGGTGGGGAAGGGGAGAGAAATAAATCTTAAAAAAAAATAAATAAATAACTTAAGTATCTTTTAAAAAAAAAGAGATAAATGACATCAAGAAGATACTGAGTGAGCGCAAAGAAGAATTTGCAATCTGAACAGAAAAGTAACAATGCTTATGGAAATGAAAGACACAATAGGTGAGATAAAAAACACACTGGGTGGAATGGGGGAGAGTGTAGACTACAATGTAGACCACTGTCCATGTGGTGCAGCAGTGCTCCAAAATGTATTCACTAGGTGCAGTGAATGTGCCAGTGATGGAAGAGGTTGTTGATGTGGGAGGAGTGGGGTAGGGAGGTGGGGGGTGTATGGGGACCTCATATTTTTTTAATGTGACATTTAAAATAAAATAAAGAAAAAAAATTATCATATATATATATATATATATATATATATATAAAAGTCAAAGAATAAGTGATACAGAAGACAGAACAACTGAAATTGGAGAAAAGAATGGAAAAAGTTGAGCAGGGGCTCAGAGAGTTGAATGACAACTCAAAATGCAACAACATATGTGTCATGGGAATTCCAGAAGAAGAGAAGGAAAAAGGGGCAGAAAGTTTTTGAGGAAATAACAGCTGAAAATTTTTCAACTCTCATGAAAGAAATGAACTTACCTGTCCAAGAAGTGCACCATACCCCAATGAGAATAAATCCAAATAGACATATTCCAAGACACATACTACTCAGAATGTTAAATGTCAAAGATAAAGAGATAATTCTTAGATCAGCAAGGGAGAAGCAAACCATCACAAACGAGGGATACCCAGTAAGACTTAGTGTGGATTTCTCTTCAGAAACCATGGAGGTGAGAAGAGAATGGTATAATACGATTAGGATACTGAAAGAAAAACTACCAGCTGAGAATTCTTTATCCAGCAAAATTGTCCTTTAAATATGAAGGTGAATATAAAATATTCACAAACTAACAGAAACTAAGAGTTTGAAAAAAAGAATCCATCTTTGCAGGAAATATTAAAGGAAGCCTTAGAACCTGAAATAAAAAGACAGGAGATAGAGCTTGCAGGAGAGTATAGAAGAAAGAATAGCAGAAAGGATAAAAGAGTAAAAAGATAGATAAATACATGATATGACATATGAAAACCAAAGAATAAAATGGTGGAAGTAAATAGTGCATTTACAGTAATAACATTGAATGTGAATGGATTAAACTCCCCAATCAAAAGATGCAGGCTGAAAGAATGGATAAAAAAACATGAGCCATCCATATGCTGCCTAGAAGACCTAGGGATACAAAACAGCTGAAAGTGAAAGGTTGGACGAAGATACTCCACGCAAATAGTAACCAAAAAAGAACAGGGGCAGCTATATTAATATCAGACAAAACAGACTTTAAATGCAAAAATAATAAAAGGAACAATTCACCAGGAAGATATAACAGTCACAAACATCTATGCAACTAACCAGGGTGCCCCAAAATATATGAGACAAACTCTGGCAAAACTGAAGGGAGAAACAGACATCGCTACAATAGTCGTTGGAGACTTCAATCCCCACTTACATCATTAGATAGAACAACTAGACTGAAGATCAACAAGGAAACAGAGAACTTGAACAATATGATAAACTAGTTAGACCCTACAGACATAAACTCAGCAGGTTACACATTCTTCTCATGTTCTCATGGATCTTTCTCCAGGAGACCATGTTAGGGCACAATGCAGCTCTCAATAAATATAAAAAGACTGAAGTTATACAAAGCACCTTCTCAGATCATAGTGGAATGAAACTGGAAATCAATAATAAATGGGAAAAAAGTAAATTTCCAAACATGTGGAGGCCAAACAATACACTCCCCAATAATCAGTGAGTCGAAGAAATTGCAAGTGGAATCAGCAAATACATAAAGACAAATGAAAACGAGAACACAATGTATCAAAAGTTACGGGATACAGTGAAGGCAGTCTTGAGAGGGAAATTTATAGCCCTAAATGCTTAAAAAAGATGAAAGAGCTAAACTCAAAGATTTAACTGAACAACTACAGAAACTAGAAAAAGAACAGCAAACCAGTCCCAAAGCAAGCAGAAGGAAATAAATAATAAATATTAGAGCAGAAATCAATGAAAATGAGAACAACAAAAAAACCAAAAAACAATAGAGAAAAGCAACAAAACCAAAAGCTGGTTCTTTGAGAAGATCAAGAAAATTGACAACTCCCTAGGTAGACTAACAGAGAAAAAAGAGAATATGCAAATAAATACAACCAGAAATGAAAAAGGGGAAGTTACAACTGACCACACAGAAATAAAAAGAATCATGAGAGGATATTATGAGAAATCATAAGCCAACAAACTAGACAACCTAGATGAAAAGGGCAAATTCCTAGAAAGACAAAAATAACCTATACTGACACTACAAGAAATACAAGAACTTAGCAAACCAATCATGTTTAAGGAGATTGAATCCATCATCAAAAATCTCCCAGAAAAGTCCAGGACCAGATGGCTTCATGGGTGAATTCTACCAAGCATTTCAGAAAGAATTAACACCAGTCCTGATTTTTGGAAGAATTTCTTCCAAAAAACTGAAGAGAAGGAAAATTACCCAAAACATTTTATGAAGCCAACATTACCCCAATACCAAAGACAAAGATACTACAAGAAAAGAAAATTATAGACCAATCTCTCTAATGAACATAGATGCAAAAATTCTCAACAAAATACTTGCAAATCGAATCCAACAGCATATCAAAAGACTTATACATTATGACCAAGTGAGATTTATTCCTGGTATGCAAGTCTGGTTCAACATAAGAAAATCAATCAATAAAATACACCACATTAACAAATGGAAGGGAAAAAAACCACATGATCATCTCAATCAACATAGGAAAGGCATTCAGCAAATTCCAGCATCCTTTTTTGATAAAAATACTTCAAAATATAGAAGGAAAATTCCTCAAGTGATAAAAGGCATATATGAAAAACCCACAGCCAACACCATACTCAATGGGGAAAGGTTGAAAGCTTTCCCTCTAATAGGACCCCTATATGACTCCCTATATAAGACTCAACTCAAAATGGATCAAACCAAAATATACAAGGCAGGACCATAAAACTACTAGAAGAGGGAAGCAGATATGGCCTCAAGTGATTGGGCTTCCATCAACTATATGGGAGGGCCCAGGTTTGACTCCTGGGGCCTCCTGGCAAAGCATGCCCAAGCAGCGAGTCATGCAGCAAGATGATGACGCAACAAAAGAGAGAGGAAGGGGAGAGTCAAGGTGAGACGCAGCAGAAACTAGGAACTGAGGTGGTGCAAGTGACAGGGTACCTCTCTCCACATCGCAGGTCCCCGGGATCAAATCGTGGTGAACCCTAGAGGAGAAAACAGGACGAGAAGACAAAACAAAAAACAAAAAACAAAACAAAACAAAAAACTACTAGAAGAAAATGTAGGGAAACATCTTCCAGACCTTGTAGAAGGTGGTGGTTTCTTGGACCTTACACCCAAAGTACATGCAACAAAAGAAAAAGTAGATAAATGGGACTCCTCAAAATTAAACACTTTTGCACCTCACAAGACTTTGTCAAAAGGGTGAAAAGGCAGCCAACTCCATGGGAGAGAATATTTGGAAATCACGTATCTGATAAGGATTTAATACCCAGGATATATAAAGAGATATTACAACTCAACAATAAAAAGAAAAATGACCCAATTAAAAAATGGGCAAAAGACTTGAATAGACATTTGTCTGAAGAAGAAATATGAATGGCAAAAAAACACATGAAGGAATGCTCAACATCACTAATGAATAGGAAAATGCAAATCAAAACTACAATGAGATATCATTTCACACCCATCAGAATGGCTACTATTAAAAAGACAGAGAACTACAGGTGTTGAAGAGGATGTGGAGAGATAGGAACACTCATTCACTACTGGTGGGAATGCAGAATTGTACAGCCACTGTGGAGGACTGATTGGCAGTTCCTAAAGAAGCTGAATGTAGAGTTGCCACATGACCCTGCAATATCACTACTGGGTATATACCCAGAAAAACAGAGCAGAGACATGAACAGACATCTGCATACTGATGGTCATAGCGGCATTATTCACAATTGCCAAAAGGTGGAAACAATCCAGGTGTCCATCCACTAACGAATGGACAAACTGTGGTATATTCACATGATGGAATATTATACAGCTACAAGAAGAAATGAAGTCGTAACGCATATGACAACATGGATGTACAGAGAGGACATTATGTTGAGCGAAGCAAGCCAGACACAAAAGGACAAATAGTGTTTGATTGTGTTACTATGAACCAAATATTCTGTGTTTAACATATTGTTTGATTAAAAAAATATATATGTATCCAGTAAAAAAAAATTCATTTATTATTTTCAACCTGAAATAAGATGGTCAGTAAATATTATATTCCGAATTTTTAAAAAAGTTAACATAGCAGGCCTAACTGGCATCCTTTGAAAGATCTATTTACAAGGTTGGCCCTTGAGTGACAACTGGGAACTTGGATTTCTGGAGGGATCCCACTACCCTAACTGATAAGAGTGGTTCATTGTGTCAAAACAGTTTATACTGTACAAACAATGTGGCTTACACTGAACATATGCTTTCCTTCTGAGACTCTGAATTTTGGTTGTGCAAGGCAGCAGGTACCTAGATGACCAGTCCCCAGTAAAAATCTGGGCCCTGAGTCTCTGAGGAGCTTCCCTGGTAGATAACATTTCATGCATGTTGTCACAACTCAGATGCTGGGGCATTAAGCATGTCCTGTGTGACTCTACCAGCAGAGGACTTTTATAAGTTTGCCCTTAGTTTCCTCCAGACTTCTCCCTATATGGCTTTTTCCTTTGCTGATTTTGCTTTGCATGATTTTGCTGTCATAAATTATAGCCACAGTCCAGAGAGTCTTCCTAGTGAATCGCAGAACCTAGGGGTGCACCCCAATACCCAGACTCCTACTTCATTGAATTCTCACAATAATGGAATCAACAGAGCAGATATAATTCCCATTTTAAAAAAGAGGAAAAGGAGTTTGAGTTTTCCAAGGTCACCAAGAAAGAAACGACAGAGTTAGTAGTTAATCTGGGTCTTTACAAATTCAAATCCAGTTCCCTTCCTACTCATATGCTATACCTTGTAAAATGTGGTAACTACTAATTAACTTTTGCATTTTGGCAAGGGAATTTTGCAATTCAAAACAAATAGTTATGGGAAGCGCATGTGGCTCAAGCGATTGAGCTCCTGCCTATCACATGGGAGGTCTGTGGTTCGGTTCCTGGTGCCTCCTAAAGAAGTCAGTGAGCTGGCTTGACAGGCAGGCACAGCAGGCTAACACAACAAGATGGCGCAACGAGAGACACAACAAAGCAGGGAGCAGAGGTTCCCAGTGTCTCCTAAAGAAGATGAGCAAAGACAGTGAGCTGACAAAATAGGCAGGCACACAAGCTGATGCAAGCTGACACAAGAAGAGACACAAGAAGAAAAAACATAATGGGAGACACAAGCAGGGAATGGAGGTGGCTCAAGCAATTAGGCGCCTCCTTCCTACATTGGAAGTCCTGGGTTTAGTGTCTGGTGCCTCCTAAAGAAATAAGGAAGACAACAGACACAGCAAGTACAAACAAGGGGGTGGGGGAAAATAAATAAATAAAATCTTAAAAAAAAACACAACAACACAAAAAAACAAATACTTACGATGAAAGCATTCAATCCCTGGCACTATTACCAATAATAATCTCTTTGGTAAATAGACAGCATTTCTTATGTCATCACCAACTTGGTTTATCACTCAGTAGCTACATATGATTTGTTCTCTATCAGATGATGAAAAATGTTACTCACCTGATTCTCATTTTCTTCTCTTGCGTCTTGTTTAAGGTGGGCTTTCAATGCTTTTAGTAACTTGTCTGCCTGCAGGAAAGTCTTACCATTAGCGCCAAAAATCATATAAACAAGAAAGATATTCTGAACATTTTCTCATCAAATTGTTGTATTAATCAAATACACTCTGGGTAGGCTCTGAGAATATAACAATGGCCAAGATAAAATTGGCAGAAGGGGGAAGACAGATAAAGAACAAGGCAATTACAATACAATAGGGTAAGTGCCAACATGAGGACACTCAGGATGTTGTTAGAAAACATGTGGGGGGTGGGGGATATATGGGAACCTCATATTTTTTTAATGTAACATTTAAAAGAAAATAAAGAAGAAAAAAAAGAAAACATAGGTGAACTTGCCCACTACAAGACTTGAGCAGGTAATTAGACCTGCCAGTTCTAAGATAAAGAAATGCTGTCTCTAGAAGCTAAGATCCGAAGGATGAAGCAAGGAGAGTTAGACATAAGAAAAAGGTTAGAGAAAATAGCATGGGCAAAGATAAGAATGAGGGTGGAGTTTGAAGAACTAAAGGTGTTTAATGTAGCTGGAGCATTGAACTGTTGGAGCTGATTTGGTGAGAAAGCTGGAAACATGGGCAGTGGCCTGATCTTGCCAGGCTTTGTCAGCCCCTGAAGAGTCTGCCACAGGGCACTGGGGGACCAACTTTCCTCTTTCCACATGAGGGAAACTTTCCTACTTAATTTGTTCCAAAAAGAGAAACATTGATCTGATTGGTTATGCTTTCCTGTGTTCTAAAAGGCCAAGCATATTGATTGGGTTTCCTTTTCCTGGTCTTCTACCCAGCCTAGCCTCAATATGTAATTAAGAGCCAGAGACTTCCTTCTCAAGGGGTGCCCACCCCAACTAGCATGGCTCTTCTTTTCACACCATTTATACTCGGCCATGTGTCTAGGAGAGAGTGGTAGAGATACTGAAATTTTGTTTGGGTCTTATGGGACAGGAGAGACTGTACTTAGGTCACATCCTCCTGCCCAGTTTATTAGTGTTCTGCATCAAGCTATCAGGCACCATCTCAGCTAGCAATAATGTGGTACTTTGTTTTTGAAACCTACCTTAAGGTCTTCTCTTGAAAAGGGGTGACTGGCCGGACAGAATTCAGGCATTCTTGCTTCTTCTGCCTTTGTAATACCATCAAAACCTCACCAAACACCCAACAATGATGAAATGAGTTACTTGTGGCAGAGCCAGGAGAGGACATCTAGCCGGCAAAATGGTCTGGGGTTTATGCTCAAGAGAGCTGGAGGTGTAGCTGTGTTAACTATTAGCATACATCCATGCATTCCTCCAACAAGTATTTATTGTGCACTCTTCCAGGCAGTAGAGAAAAAGTGGCAAACAAAGTACACAAAGTTTATGACCCTCGAGGTGTTTCTAGAGGGTGAAGCAGCTTATTGACCAAGTAAGCTATAAATAAATGATATGATTTCAGGTGCTATGAATGCAACCAAGCCAAAATAAAGCTGCTGTCCGGAGCAGAAAGGGATCTTACCTGAGCTAGGATGGTCAGGAAAGGTCTTTCAAAACAGACGTGGTATTAGAATTGAGATGTGAATGAGGGGAAGAGGTAACAGGTGAAGATAGGGGGAAAGGTATTCAAAACAGAGTGAACATCAAGCACAGTGGCCCTGAAAGGCTGATGAATTTGAAGGACAGAAAGCAGCCAGTGCAGATGGAACACGGTGAGCTGAGGGCGGGGAGATCAGATAGGTGACCAGAGGCTGGGTCAAGTAGAAAATTTTAGGCCACAATAAGGAGTAGGAATCTCTTCCTCCTAACTATTCACTCTATTGTGGAAAAATATACCATAAAATTTGCTATTTTCACCATTTTAAGTGTCTAATTCAGTGGCATTTATTACATTTATAATGATGTGTAACATCAACACCATCCTTTACCAAAACCTTTTCATTGCCCAAAACAGAAACTCTGTACCCATTAAAAATAATTCCCCATTCCCTCTCTCTACCAGCCCCTGGTAACCTCTAATCAACTTTCTGACTATGAATTTCCTTATTCTAAGTATTTCATGTAAGTGGAATCATACAATATATGTTCTTTTGTGTTTGGCTTATTTCACTTAGCATCATGTCTTCAAGGTTCATCCATGCCATAGCATGAATCAGAACTTCATTCCTTTATACCGCTGAATAACATCTCATTGTACGCATATACTGCATTTTGTTTGTCCGTTCATCTATTGATGAACACTTGCATTGTTTCTCCCTTTTGGCTCTTGTGAATAATGCTGCTATGACTATGGGCATACAAATATTTGTTTGAGTCCCTGCTTTCAACTCTTTTGGGTATAAATCCAGAAGTGGGATTGCTGGGTAATAAGGTAACTCCATGATTAACTTTTTGAGAAATTGCCAAATTATTTCACAGTGGCTGCACCATTTTACATTATCCCAGCAATATAAAGAGTAATAGCCATCCTAGTGGGTGTGAGGTAGTATCTTGTGGTTTTGATTTACATTTCCCTACTGGTTAATGATGTAGAGCATTTTTTTCATATGCTTATTGGCCATTTATATTTTGGAGAAATGTCTATTAAAGTCTTTTTCTATTTTAAAATTGGGTTGCCTTATTATTGAGTTGTAGGAGTTCTTTATATTCTGGATATTAAACCCTTATTGGGTATATGATTTGTCTTCCTCCTAACGTTACTATAAAAAATTTCAAACCTATAGAAAAATCAAAATAGTATAATAAACACTCATATCCCCCACCATCCAGATTCAACAATCATTAATATTGCATCATATTTGCTCTCTCTCAAGATATATTTTTGCTGAACCATTAACTTCCAGACATCAGTACTTTACACCTAAAAGCATCAGCTACATCTCCCGAAAATAAAGGGATATTCTCCTGATTAATCGCCAGTGTATTGTCATCTCCTGAAAAAGTAATAATTTCCTAATATCATCTAATACTTAGTCCATATCAAATTTCCCTGATTGTCTCCAATTTTAACTTTTTGTTTCTTTCTAAATCAGGATCAAACCAAGTTTCCCACATTACATTTGGAAAAGTATGGATTTTATCTTAGATGTGAGGGAAATAATTGGAAGGCATTAAACAGAAGAAGAAGAATGACGTTTTCTAAGTTCCAAATATCACTGATGACCAATAAAATAGTATTGTGAGGCACAAGTAGAGGCAGGGAGATCAGTAGGGAGACTGAGGTAGGTCAAGAGATGGAGTGGTGTGGCCAGGTTTGTAGCACTGGAGATGATGCCCAGTGGTCATATTTCAGATGTACTTTACAGGAAGACTGACAAAAAGCATGGGTGTGGGTGGTTAAAGAAACAAGGATGAACCATTTAATGAGACTGGGAAGAGAACTTAATTGGTTTGAATTGACCATGCTGCTTAAGGTAAACTTAAATACATGAGTTAGTAGCTCAAGAGGTGTGGATTTGGGAGTCAGCAGCTATTAGAGGCGTTTAAAGTTATGAAAATGGATGAGCTCACGAAGGGAGAGAGCATACTTAGAGAAAAGAAGGCTGAAGAGAGAACCCTAAAACACTCCATCATACGTAGAGGATTTGGCAGAGGAAGACTAGGAGACTATGAAGGAGATGCTTGTGAGAAAGGAGAAAATTAAATATCAAAAAAGTCTAGAAGTGGAAGGGTTTTGAGCAGACGGGAGTATTCAGTCATGCCAAATGCTGCTGATAGGCAGGGATAAGCATAGAGATGGACCACAAGCTTTATAAGACATGGGGCATGGTGGCCTCAATAAGAGCAATTTCAGTAAGAAGAGAGAAATAGGGCAGTAGATGGAGGAGGACTTGGGGTCAAGAGGTTTTTATGTTTTTAAGATGGATGTCATTAAGAAATGACTGCATGCATTACAGTGGCTTGGAAGAAATTGGTGCAGGAGAGAGAGAATGGTTTCCCTAGCACCAAAGATTAGGTTGTCCTTAGGAGCAGTCTTTTACTCTAACAGGTTGGAAGGCAGATTACCTATGTACAGGTGTAGGCTGGTTGGAGGATTTAGTGATGGAAAGATGAAGTAATTCTTGGATGGCTATATCTAGTTTTCCATGACCTTTGAGGAAAAGTCATCAAACAAGGGAGGGGAGCCAATCTGAGGCAAGAAGTTATAAAATGATTGTCCTTGAGAGTGGAAAAGTTAATGACTATCAAGAAAGTACAGTAAAGTCAAATGCCCATTTTAAGATTTAGGGTGATAAATTTAAATTAAGTTCAATCAATAGAGGTAATTTTCTCCAGGGTCTGCTGCTTAGGTACACAGCACATAGCTGGGTTTAATCAGGGTTGAGATTTTGCTGGGTGAATATGGGCAGGGCAGGTGCAAGGAAGTGTCAATAGTTAGTCCTTGTAGTCTAAGGTGGTGAGAAGGATGTGAGGGCAAAAGCAAAAAGAGAAAAGGACCCAGTGGCCACATGACAAAGTACCAGTAACCACCTCCCTCATTTTGTTTCTCCATTAGCAGTATCTCAAAAGAGCAAGATAACATTTTTTCTTTAAAAAATTTTTAATATTTGTGGAACTTAATTTATTACTTATTAAATCTTGAAAATTTCTTAGAGCAATTTTTTCATTTTTTGTTATGTATTTGGAATTGAAAAGGCACTTATTTTAATGAGCTCCTGGGCTGTACCAATAGTACATAATTTAAAGCTTTTTATTACAGAAAATTTCAAACAGACACAAAAGTAAAGAGAATAGTGCAATGAGTCCCCATGTACCAGCCATCCAGTTTGAACAAGTACCAACATTCTTCTGTTCTTAATTTCATCTAGTCTCCCTCTCTTTTCCTGTAGTATTTTACAGGAAATCCCAGATATAACATTTCACCTGTAAATATTTGGTATATATCACTAACAGATAAGGACTTTATTTAAAAAAGGAAACCTAACTTCAATACCATAATCATACCCAACAAAATGAACACTACCTTAATGTAATTCAATGCCTAGTCCAAGTTAAATTTTCCCCAATTGCCTCAAAGTGCATTTTTATAGTTGGTATTAATAAAGCCTTGTACGGTCAAATTTGTCTGGGAAATGGTACCTTTAAACAAATATTTATCAGTACCTACTATGTTCCAAATATAGTGTCAGGAAATACTAAGTACCTCCCTAAAAATGTCACCTCTAAAGAAACAGGTGGTTAATTGTCTACCCGAGATCAGCTGCCTCAAGAGACAATGCTGGGAGGACTACAGTAGACTTACTGGTATTCTACTCTAGACTGACTGTGATTCTAGCAATGGAAGAAATTATATATATCATTGATGTGGCGACAGTAGCCACTGGAGGTGCTGAAGGCAGGGAGAGGGAAAAGGAGGTGTAATATGGGAGCATTTTCGGGTCTTGGAATTGTCCTGAGGGACATTGCAACAACAGATAAAGACCATTATATAATCTGCCATAATTTACAAAATTGAGTGGGAGAGAGTTTAAACTACAATGTAAATTATAATCCATGCTTAGCGGCAATGCTCCAGATGTGTTAATCAATTGCAATGAATGTACACTAATGAAAGAAGTTGTTAATGTGGGGAAAAGTGGGAGGTGTGGGGAGTGGGGCATATGGGAATTCTTTATATATATATTTTGCAACATTTTGTGTAATCTAAGTATCTTTAAAAATATATATATATTTAAAAAAAGAGACAATGATAGGATAGATAAGATAGATCTTTTAGTAAAAGATCTACCTGCCGTATTTCAGAGATCCAAGGGGTCATGAGGTCTTACTGTTAGCTAGAGCTTTACAATTAGGAGGGAGGCCTCCACTATAGCTTTTTTGCCAACTGAATTAACCTCTGGTGCATTATTCTGGCACTGCCAAGAAGAGATTGTAAATAACAGTTCTGAATAATTATTCAGTATCTCCAATATTCAGGACTGTAAAGACTTGCAAGGTGATGGTTGAGATGGCTGTCCAAGGAATTTAAATTGTAGTAGAGAAGATAACATACATATACTAATAACTAGAGTGGAAGGTGAAATCCTCCAAGTGCTCAAAGAGTAATTAAAAAAGATCTGTTTTAAAAGCACAAAGGGTGTACCAGGTGTAGCTCAGTGATTGAACATGTGTTTGGCACATACAAGGTCCCAGGTTCAATCCTCCATACCTCCTACAAAAAAAAAAAATTAAATAAAAAGGCATAGAGAGGGCCTGGATGACTGGGGGCGGGCCGTGTGGTCAAAGGAATGAAGAAGTAGGGATGAAGCACTAAGTAGGGGATGGCATTTCAGTTGGACTGTGAAGGATGGTGGAAATTATTCATGCAGAGAAAGAGGGAGAGAAAGGGGGATAGGGGAATATGAGGCTAAAGAGTCAAGATGGACAAAGGCACCAAGACAGACAAATGTGCCAGGTGTTCAAGGAGTGCCATGTGTTCAGGGACCAGTCCAGTTAAATGCAGTGGAGAATAAAAGATTCCAATTTAACTGCAACAAGTCTAAGGAACTTAAGCTATATTATTAAGTTTTTGTTCATAAAGTAAAGATGAGTCATTAAATATTATAGCACAGGGCACTAATGTTTTTTAAAAAGTCATTCAGAAAACATTTATGATGGTCTGATTTAGGCATTCATTCAGCATAAAAAACACAGCTTGCAGTCAGAGTATTCATTACTATTACAGGGGAAAACTAGGATACATAAAGAAAGCCAATCCCATATTGAATCCCCCCATTTCCCAACAGTTTGCAGTCTCGTAGTCAAAGACCTTTTTGATTTTGAAACAGAACACCACCACACAAAAGTGATCACTAAATAAAAAAATGATCAAACTATGTCAGGGCTCAGTTATAAAAACGTATTCACGGTGGGTGATCCCCTTAAAAGTAATTCTTTCTGCCAGGCCTCCAAATAAAGTTTCAAAAGATTATGGGTGCTATTACACAGAAGTGTTACTGTTTGGAGTTTTCCAGAAGTCGAGGTAATTTTTTCGGCAATTGCCTACCAATTAACGATATTAAAAGCAGCATCCCTTGAGCTTTTTTGGCCCCGCATTTCTTAAAGAACTCCCAATAAAACCATACCACACCTGTTTGGAGTAGCGGCCTACGTGAGCCCCGGAAAATTAGTCTCAAAACAAGGTGAAAACTATGGTCTTTCTTATGTTTCGCGGAGTTAGAGGGGCCTCCGAGAACTACTGCTGCCCCATCTCCTGAGGGCCCCGAGCGGTCTCTTCCCCGGGGTCCACCTTTGTCCCCTCATCCGACCAGCCCGCCCAACAACCTGCGCCACGGAACCCCTACCCTCAGGTTGGCCCGGAGGCCCAGACTCTTGGCCAAGTTCTGCAGGTCACTGTACTTGAAGGAGTCCAGCTCCTCTAGGGAGGGGACGGTCATCGCGATCTGCAATCCGGGCGACCACACAAAGTCTCAGTCCGCCAATCTCAGCAATGTCGTTCAAAACTCTGGCGCCACTCTAGGCGTTAACCAAGCAAAATGTTATAGACAGTTTAAATAAAGAATGCTGCATTTCCATTGGTTAAAAATGTTTCGAAGGCGGGGTTTCCTAACGTTGACCAATAGAAAGGCTGACTCTCCGTCCCCAAAGACGCACGCTCCTCCCCGTCGCTCACCAACACAAGCAGGCGCGAAGGGCGTGCGAGGCACGTTGAAGCAATGAGTGCGCGTCAGGGCCCGAGATTCACGATGTCCAATGAGGACGCAGGAATCCCTCTTGGGGCGGGGCCTGGCGCTTGTTCGAAACTGAGGCGCTGGCTGCGGAAAATGGCGGCCCGGCAGCAGAGGCAGCGATCGCGCCATACAAAATTGGCACGCGATGACTTTTGTGAGGGTGGAGTTCAGAAGGCGATTGACTCACCTTCTTTTACGACTTCCATGGAGTGGGACACGCTGGTGGTGAAGGGTTCCTCGCCGCTGGGTCCCGCGGGGCTGGGGGCGGAGGAGACGCTAGCCGGCCCGCGGCTGCCGCCGTGGTTGCGGCCGGAGAGGTGCGCCGTGTTCCAGTGCGCGCAGTGCCACGCCGTGCTCGCTGACTCGGTGCACCTTGCCTGGGACCTGTCGCGGTCCCTTGGGGCCGTGGTCTTCTCCAGTGAGTGGGGGCAGCGTTCTGGGCAGGCAGAGGCGGGCACAGGAGGATGTACTAGCCCTCTCCACCGCGTGGCTGAGAATTGGCTAGGAAGGAAAACGGGTTGAAGAGTTGGAAGGAAATGATCCCCTTTGGCAGTGGGAGTGTCTTTTATTGATAACTTTATGGCCACAATGAGTCTGACTTTAAGAGGAACGTTTTCCTCTTTAAGGCCCGTAGAGGTACGGATTCTGACTTGTGTTTGTCTCCCTAGGGGTCACGAATAACGTCGTTTTAGAAGCGCCCTTATTAGTAGGCATTGAAGGTTCTCTCAAAGGCAGGTACGTACCGGTCATTCCGGGTGGTTCTCAGGTTACCGACTCATTGAAACGGAGGAGCCTGGAACTAATATGCACTAGGAGAAAACTATTACCAGTTTGCGCTGGAAGTAAAGTTTATTCCATTCGTACGATATGTTTGAAGGATGCGCCTTGTACATGTTGGAGGTTTGTACGAACATAACGTATTAAAAAAGTGGAAAAGTTTTATTTGTAAGTTTTAAGACCTTTTTGATATGGCTAGGACTCCGTAGTGACATTGGCAAGTGAAACTTGGCTAAAAAAGATATGTTCGCTTGGGAAAAAAGGAGAAAATAATCTCTTCGTTTATGTGAGAATAACTTTCTATAAATTAAATCCTTTGAGATAACTAGAACATCTTAACGTTTACACGGAATATGTAATAAGCAATACAGGATTAATTTTGTCTGTAACCTGGAAAACTGGGAGATTATAAGTTGAATGTTATGTGTTCAAATACTACCTGGTAAGCTTTGCATCTTGCCTGTATTACAGGTGACAATATAGTACCCAGTGAGTTTGGTATTACAGGACTTTTCTGTTTTGAGTGTTGGATTTACCAGCAAGACACTTGATTCTGATCATAATTTGGTTCAATTTTAGGGTTAAAGTGTAGGAATTTTTACTTGTTTTACTCAGTAACCAGGAAGAGTTCTGCAGCCTGAATAAACTTCCCAAACTGGGTTAGACCCATAACTCCCTTTTTCCTAACTGAAAGATAGCCCTACACTGGCTACTTCCATCCCAAACAGAGAGAAAGGAGGGAATTGAGTAGTCTGTGACCAGAAGTAGAAGTCTCTGAATCTCCTATTAGGGAGGAGGATTGTCTAATGCTGAAACCACTAGCCACATGTGGCTATTGAACATTTGAAATGTGGCTGTCCTGAATTTGAGACATGCAATGAGTGTAAAATACCAGATTTCAAAGACTTGGTACCAAAAAAATAATATAGCAATAATTTTTATTGATAATTTATTGAAATGATATTTTTTACATACTGAGCTAAAATACTAAAATTAATTTTACCTGTTTCTTTACCTTTTAAAATAAGTAAAATAGAAAATTTTAAAATACATATATGGCTCACATTATATTTCCACAGGACAGTGCTGGTCTAGATCATTTGTAAAACACGGTGGAAGAAAATGTCCCTTGTATTTCTATATCTGTGGAATAAGAAAAGCCATGGGGGAAGTGGATTTGGCTCAACTGATAGAGTGTCCCCCAGCACATGGGGGGCCCAGGGTTCAAACCCAGGGCCTCCTGACCCTGTGGTGAGCTGGCCCATGTACAGTACTGATACACACAAATACTAATACACACAAGGGGAGCCCCACATGCAAGGAGCATGCCCTGTAAGGAGCCGCCCCGTGCAAAAAAAGTGCAGCCTGCCCAGGAATGGCACCGCGTACACAGAGAGCTGACATACCAAGATGACGCACGCCTCTTATTGTCTCTCTGTGTCTCTTGTGTCATCTTGCTGCACCAGCTTCCCAAGTGGGCCAGCTTGCCTTAACCACTTGTTGGTATTTTTTCCTATTATAGTTGATTTCATTTTACAGATAAGAAAACTGAGAAACAGAGAACTGTATTTGCTGGTGTATGGGAAGCATTTTCCTCCCCTGAAATTCTTTAATGTCTGTGATCCAGTGTAAGAATGAAAGGCCCAACAAGGTGGAAGGTGCTAACCCCTAATGGCAAAGCAAGGCAACTCAAAACAGCTCAGCAAAAATAGTCAGGGACATTCTACCTACTATGTTGATTTTCTTAGCAAAAATAGGGAGCCATAGACCACACAAATGATCAGAGGCAAAGTGTGTGTTTTTCCTCTAGCTAAAATTTTAGATTAAAGTTTTTATCATAACCCATGATTCCAAAGCTACAGAAATCATTAATTTAACTATGAATTCATTAAAAGTTTTCTTTTCCTTGTTTACTAATATTCAGTGTAGTGTTTCTTTTCTACTGCAAGCATAAGCATAATGTTAGGGATTTCTTTCCATTTATTTTGATCTATGCAGTATATGAGTTTCTACTGAGATACTTGCTTTGTCTGATTCAGTTAATTCCTACATAAGAATTAACTCAAATTAATGCACCTTTATTCTTTTTCATGGCTAGGTTTTGATTACCCTTATTCACAAAAACACAGTACTGTGTATGTGGTGGTGTTCTTCGTTTACCAATACATTTAGTGTATTTTATTTATTTATTTATTTATTTTACTATCGGTAAGAATATAATTATTTTTAGTG
Source organism: Dasypus novemcinctus (assembly GCF_030445035.2). Classification (NCBI taxonomy): domain Eukaryota; kingdom Metazoa; phylum Chordata; class Mammalia; order Cingulata; family Dasypodidae; genus Dasypus; species Dasypus novemcinctus. Next base: position 112,599,563 of record NC_080675.1, on the reverse strand, counting down.
GTGTGAGTTTTATCCTCTCTTCTATTAATAGAATTTTACTGGATAGTATACTTTTTTTTTTTTCCCTTCTTCCCCCTCCCCGCCACCCTGCTGTTTTGCCTTGTCCATTTGCTCTGTGATCTTCTGTGTCTGTTTCTTTTTGTCTTCTCTTCTTGTTTTCTCCTCTAGGCTTCACCAGGATTCCATCCTGGGGACCTCTGATTTAGGAGAAAGTTTCCCAGTTGCTTGTGCCACCTCAGTTCCTGGTTTCTGTTGTGTCTTGCCTTAACTCTCCCCTATGCCTCTCTTTTGTTGACAGCTGCACGAGTCTGGCTTGCCACATGAGCACACCTTTATCAGGAGGTCCTGGGAATCGAACGCGGGTGCTCACATATGGTAGACAGAAGCCCAATTGCTTGAGCCACATCTACTTCTCAATATACTCTTTTTTTTTTTTTTTTCTTCTCCTATCTGGTTGCGTCATCATCTTTTTGGTGTGTTGCTTTGCTGCATGGGGGCCTGTGCCTCTCCGTACAGGTCTGGGATTCCTTTTTTTTTCTACCATGAGGTCCTGGGGATCGAACCCGGGTCCTCCATATGGTAAACGGAAGCTCAATTGCTTGAGCCACAGCCGCTTACCCCAGTATACTCTTTATATAAATATAAATAATTTTTCAATTATCAAACCACTTTAAAATTGCTTTGAGGACATGTATAATGAAATGTGAACTTTTCTTGAAACATTTCTTTGTAATATTTGGATATGTCTTATATACCAGTGAATATGGTAAATGACGTATCTAAGTGGTATAACTAGAACTAAAATCAGCATCTTCTGATTCCTCATCCAGTGGAAAAAGGTAAGAAAATGGATGGCTTGCAGAGGAATAGGATTCCTTTTCTTTTCTTTCTTTTTTATTTAGTTTGGTAATTTATTTTATTTTATTTTTTATTATAAGTTATGAGTTTATAAAACAAATCATGCATAACTATAGGATTCCCATACATCACCAACCTTGCATTGTCATGGAACTTTTGTTACAATTGGTAAAAGATATCAAATATTTCTAACTATACTCCCATTGCTAGGATATGTATATTTTCCCCATAAACCACCCTATGATTAACACCATTATTAATAGTGTGCATTTGTTATAGTTCATGAAAGAATGTTCTCATATTTGTACTGTTAACCACAGTCTATCATCTACCACAGGGTTCACTGTTATATAGTTCCATGCCTTGGAAATCCATCCACAGTGTACACTCAGCAGCTCTCAGTTTCAGATAGAGTTGTGCTATCATCCCCTCAGGCAATTTTACAATGTTTTCATTACTCCAAAAAGACACATACCCTACCCTCGCACACCTTCCTGTTGTTGACCCTTGGCATTAATATAATACCTTCTTTGCACTTGATGCAAAAATATAACAATGGTACTGTTAACTGTAGTCCATAAACGGTTAGTTGTATTTTTCTAGTCTGGGTATTTTTTTAAGTTAGTTTTTGTTGTATCCACAAAAGAAAATCCATGATTTGAATTATAGTAATATATTGTTTAGTAAGCTCCCAAATAACTTGATTACTTTTTCTTCATCTTCAATTTTCTTCATTCTTCACAGGGAAATTGGTATAATGGTAGCTAATTTATAGGGTGATTTGTAGTTTTAAATATTTAAATGTTAGTCTTTTTACTTAGATGTTTTTATGCTTTTCAGGGGTAAATTACTTTTCTGAACTGAATTGTTAGTTGTACATTCATGATTGCTTTTATGACCAGAATCCACAAGGGGAATCTGTGATCTAGGGTATAATTATATTAAAATCTGAGTTGACCTTCCTTGAATGTGTCATTTCTTCAGTATTCCTTTTACAGCATAATTTTTACCTGTCTTTAGGTGATAGGAATGCTGTTGGGCACTGGTTAGTTTTTGTTGTTCTTTGAATATCTTACTTACTCATATTCTGTTTTGTTTTTTCCCCCTCCCCAGCACTTACAACCTTTTATTCTGTACTTTCTGTGAGATTTCCATTGGTTTCCATCTATATTCTACCCATGCTGCCCTGGCTGCTGTGAGAGGTCACTTCTGCCTTTCTAGTGACAAAATGGTATGGTGAGTAGACGTAAATATTCTTTGTCAAATAAATGTTAAATGATCTTCCAGACAAGGCAGAGTGTTTGTACCAAAGAAAATGCTAAATAATACCAGATATTGTCTCTCACAAAAGGATGCAAATGTGACCAAAAAACAACCTTGTAACATGATCATTATACAACTATAAAATAATTCAGAGGATATTTTCTCATTTAAAAAAGTTCTAGAAGGTAAGCTTTTGCAAAATAATTAATGTTCTAGTAGACACCTTTTGGGTTTGGTGCTCAGTCCCTGTCTCCCTTCCATAGGATGGGACCTTGTTTGTACCATGTGAGATACCATTCCCAGGAGATGGGATCAAGAATGAATACCAGATCCAAGCTAATCCAATTAGGTTTTCTACCCTAGGAATTTGAAATAAGGACCCACGACACTGGTCATTTGGTAGATAGTACTAGTGTTGAAATTGGGAAGTGAAAGCTCTAGTCTTGAGGTAGCTATTTTCAACCTTACACACATGTAGATGCAGAGAAATCTTGTTGGCAAAGAGAAAGAATGAAGCAGATGTTTAAGAGAAAAGTAAAAAATAATGACCTTGTAGCCTCATAGAGTCAGAAAAAGTAGCCTACTGCCTGTTTCTTTTCATAAATTAAATTAGATATTTCTTTATCTTCATAATATTCTACTTTTTATTTAAGATTTTTTGTTCATTACAACTAAAATAGCCATCAAGTCTTTTTTTGACTGATAACAACAACCACCACCAGTCATTGATGACCTTGTTTGTGTCAGGCATTTTACTTACCTCACTTAACTCATTTATTTTTCACCTAAATCTTTAATATAAAGAAAACTGGGGCTCAGGGAGGTGGTGGAACTGATATTTGAATTCATATCTTAATTTCAAAGCCCATTTTCCATTCATAAGACAGAGAGACTTCCTTTTTCAAATTTAAAGTGCTTAGATAACTTTCTAGCTGAGTTATGGATGACTAAACAAGAAAATCATATAAGCCCAACCATTACCATGAGATTGTTCAGTGCCCATTAAGTATACTATTTGTTCTTTATTGCAGATTTCTAATACAAAAATATGTACTTGAGATAGAATAATACTCTTTATTTCTAGTCTGTCTTATATAATTTCTATTTAGAATTAAGTTTAAAGAGGGAAAAATAAAGTATCTGTAAATGTGTGCTGTTAGTAACCTCAAATCTTTTTTAGAACAAGGCATAAGTAAATGTCCCAGCAGAGCTAGAATTGAGTTTTTACTTAGGGAAGTTAGCTTTTAGTAACAAAAATTTTTAATATAAAATTGAAAAGCACTATGGGATTTTTAGTAATTTCTTAGTCTTTAAAATGAGGAGTTGGACTCAAAGATAAATATATTCTTTTTGGTTAAGTAGAAACTTGGAAAGAAACTTGGAAAGCGTAGATAGCATGAGTCTGGCAAAATAATAAATCTGTGTGTTTATCAGTTAGAATGAATTTGCTGGTAATAGGAGACCTGACTAACAGTGGTTTTAACAAGTAAAGGGTGGGGATGGGTCACAGCTCCATGAGTCTTCTTGTGACGTAACAGTGGCAGGTGTCTAGGTCAACATCGCCATGGTTCTCTTAGCCTTTTCCACTTGGTTGCAGGATGGATGCTACAATTACAAGCATTATATTTATACACAGTAGCAACCCCAGCAGGAAGGAAAAGGATATGGGGTGTGTAGGAGGACAGTTCTCCTTTTATCAGGAAAATTTTCCTTATTATTTTTGGCCAGAACTAGGGTATGTGGCTGGGAAAACAAATATGTAACAGTAAAGAATAAGATTGTTGCAAATGGCTTATCTCAGTCATGATTCATCTCCTATAACTGAGCTTGCTGCTCCCCTAAGGAAAATCTGGGTTTCATAGCAAGGAAGAAGTGAGGAATGGCTACTGGGTAGGCAACCAATAGTATATGCCACAACACGATTAAAGTTATTCTAAATTTGCCACAGAATCCACTGGTAGAGTGCAAAACTCATCCTTGATTATTTTCATGACCCTCTTTTTTTTGTCTTTAGTTTGCCCCAGGATAATTTTGTCTCATATATTCCTTGCTGGAAAGGGGTAAGATAAGGTACATGAGACTCCGATGATTTGGATTGTCTTTGCATCTTGTTAATTGAGAAGTTGTTTTTCCAACAAAATAAGTCATGAGTCTTGAAAAGTAAATCATTAAGAAGGGAGATTTTCTTGACATATATTTGCTTTGGAGAGCAAGTTTACTTCAATAATAACAACTGTGGTATGATACTAATATTTTCTCTCTACATTTTCTGTAGCTATCTGTTAAAAACAAAAGCCATAGTAAATGCATCTGAGATGGATATTCACAGTGTATCTCTATCAGAAAAGATTGCAGAGGTAAAGTTTCATGATGGTTATTTTATTCCTTTAATATAAACAACTCTTGGTAATTTGTACTAAACTTGGGAGTGATGAAATGGTGTGGTAATCGAATAATCCTTTATACTAGATTCCAATAATCCTTTATATTAGGATTGGTATTCCTCATTAAATTTGTAACACAAAGCAAAATAATAAAGCCTGTGAACAAGAAGCAAAAAAAGGAAGTAAAGAAAGAAATGAGGGGAAAAAAGAGAAAATTACCAAGAATTAGAGAAAAAAACATACACAAACCAAGGGTGGGGGAGGGGGAAGAAGTACACTGCCTTTTCACTCTTGTTATGTACAAGGTGGGAAGCCAGAACCTCTTATGCTGAGGCCAAAACCAAGGCTGGTGTCTACTGTCCATCTCTTATGGGTCCTCCATAACCAAGAATACATAACAGTGAAAGAACAAAAACAACCAACATAAAAAAAAAAAAAAGAAAAAGGTACACTGGTTCTTTTTGTCCCAATTCCTTGTTCCAGAAGACACTGCTTCTGGAAGAAAAGAAGCTATGTATGTGCTGGGCCCTCAGATATCTGCCAGACTAAATAACACATGAAAGAGAAAGAAAAACTTAACCAGTGAAAAAGTACATAGGTCTTTTAAGTCCTTGTAGATGCTGGTATGAGGCCAGAAGCTGCTGTTGCAGAGAACACTGACACCAAGGCCAGAGTCAGTGCTGGGCCCTGGAAATGCCCACACTTAGAAGGAAAAAAACAAACTGAACCATCAAATAAAGTGCACTTTCCTCCCTTAATTTTTTTGAGGTACTGGGGAATGAACCCAGCACCTCATACATGGGAAACATATGTTCAACCACTTGAGCTACATCCACTCCCCTGCACTACCTCTTTATGTACAGGGGGCTGGAATTACTGCCCAGAGGGCTCAGTATGAGGGTAGTCTCTGAGCTGGTCCCTCAGATAACCCCAAGACCAACCTTGGCCCTCAATCCCAGTTTTTAAGGAGAGGTTTCCTCTGCCAGCCCTGGCCCCAGCTAGTCACTCCCAGAATCCATGCTGCTGTAGCTGCAGCCATTTCCACAACCACTGCCGAGGGCCTGAGCAATGAAGACTGGTCACTGATTTGTCCTTTTACTTAAAAAACTGAACTCTTGGCAGCCTGCCATTTCCTGTGGCATCCCTCTAGTTCTAAATCTCCATTCTGGTTCTGGGTTACCACCTAGTTAATTCTAACTTTTTTCCAGCTCTTTCATTTTTCTAGATGAAGGAATGATTTGTAAAACTTCTTACCCTGCTATTTTGTGCCTGCACTCGTATAGCACAATGTTTCTATATTTAAGTGGAATTAGTATAGATCTGAAGCCGATTCTGTAAGTGAAGATGTATATGGTAAACTCTATAGAAATCATTGTATATACAATTAGAGTAAAAAAAAAATCCTTAAATAATATTGCTATATTAGAAAATGCTCGCTTAATGCAAAAGAAAGTAGTAAGGAAGAGAGAACAAAAAAGACATGAGGAATGTAGAAAACTAAAAATAAAATGTCAAACAAATCCAACTAAATCAATAATGTAAATGTGAGTAAATTAAACAATCCAATCAAAAGGCAGAGATTGTCAGACTGGATAAGAAAACAAGATCCAATTATACTCTGTCTATAGGAAATACAGCTTAGATTCAAAGATAAAAAGTTGAAAGTGAAAGGATGGAAAAAGATACCGTGAAAACAATAAGCATAAGAAAATTGGAACATATGGACCATGATGTGAACCATTGACCATGAGGTGCAGAGATGCCCAGAGATGTACTTACCAAATGCAATGGATGTATCATGATGATGGGAGTGAGTGTTGGTGGGGGGGAGTGGTGGGGTGGGGGTGGTGGGGTTGAATGGGACCTCATATTGTTTTTTTAATGTAATATTTTTACAAAATCAATTAAAAAAAAAAAAGCTAGAAAAAAAAGATTGGAAATTGGAACAGCTATACTAATATGAGGCAAAATAGACATTAAAACAAAAATGTTATTAGAGATAAAAAGAAACCTTTTGGGAGCGAATGTGGCTTTGTGAGTTGAGCACCTGCTTCCCACATGGAGGGTACCGGATTCAGTTCCCAGTGCATCCTAAAAACAAAAAACAAACAACAAGCAAAACAAACGATAAAAACCAACTCATGGAGCCAATGTGGCACAGTGGTTGAGCGCCAGCTTCTCAAGAGGTCCTGGGTTCAATCCCTGGCCCCCAGTACCTAAAAAAAAATAAAAATAATAAACTTTTATAATGTCAAAAGATCAGTCCCTCAGGAAGATGTAGCAATTACTTACTTGTTTATTTTAAGCGTGTTTTCCCAGTGAACTTGTGTTCCTGTATCCTTGGACCATAAAAAGTAGATTTAGTGTACTATAAACACTAAGTCAAATATATATATGTATATGTGTGTATATATATATATGTATATATGTGTATATGAAATATAGAATTAAAAGGGTTTTTTTGTTGTTAACCTTGACTTCAACAGGAGACTGTATTATTCATAATCCTGTATTCCATGATAATTTTATTTATAGGCATAGGTAAAAGTACACAGAGAAACATGACAAGACTTGTTTTTTGTGTGTTTTTTTTTTTTAAGATTTATTTTTTATTTTTTTCTCTTCCTTCCCTCCCCCCCCCCCAGTTGTCTGCTCTATGTGTCCATTTGCTGTGTGTTCTTCTGTGTCCGCTTGTATTCTTGTCAATGGCACTGGGAATCTGCGTCTCTTTCTGTTGCGTCACTTTGCTGCGTCAGCTCTCTGTGTGTGCAGTGCCACTCCTGGGCAGGCTGCACTTTTTTTGCATGGGGCGGCCCTCCTTATGGGGTGTGCTCCTTGTGCATGGGGCTCCACTCCCCTATGCAGGAGACACCCTTGTATGGCACGGCACTCCTTGCGCACATCAGCAGTGTTCGGGGGTCAGCTCACCACACAGGTCAGGAGGCCCTGGGTTTGAACCCTGGACCTCCCATGTGGTAGGCAGATGCTCTATCCACTGAGCCAAATTCACTTCCCTAGACTTGGTTTTGTTTTTGTTTTTTAAAGATTTATTTTTTATTTATTCCCCTCCCCCCTGTTGTCAGTTCTCTGTGTCCATTCACTGTGTGTTCTTCTGTGACTGCTTCTATCCTTATCAGTGGCACTGAGAATCTATTTCTTTTTGTTGCATCATCTTGTTGTGTCAGCAAGCAAGATGATGCAACAAAAAGAAACACAGATTGCCGTGCCGCTGACAACAACAGAAGTGGACAAAGAAGAACACGCAGTAAATAGAGAACAGACAACCGGGGCGGAGGGGAAGTGGAGAGTAATAATAAATCTTTTTTTTTTTAAGGATTTTATGTATTTCTCTCCCCTTCTCCCCCCCCCCCAGTTGTCTCTTCTCTGTGTCTATTTGCTGCGTGTTCGTCTTTGTCCACTTCTGTTGTTGTCAGCGGTACGGGAATCTGTGTTTCTTTTTGTTGCGTCATCTTGTGTCAGCTCTCCATGTGTGTGGCACCATTCTTGGGCAGGCTGCACTTTCTTATGTGCTGGGCGACTCTCCTTATGGGACGCACTCCTTGCGCGTGGGGCTCCCCTACGTGGGGACACCCCTGCGTGGCAGGGCACTCCTTGTGCGCATCAGCACTGCACATGGGCCAGCTCCACACGGGTCAAGGAGGCCCGGGGTTTGAACCGCGGACCTCCCATGTGGTAGGCGGACGCTCTAACCACTGGGCCAAGTCCGCTTCCCAAATAAATCTTTAAAAAAAAAAAAAAAAAAAAAAAGACACAGTTTCCCAGTGCTGCCACATAATGCAAGCAGATGCAAAAGAACACACAGCAAATGCACACAGAGCAGACGTGGGGGGAAAGGGGAGAGAAATAAATAAATCTTAAAAAAAAAAAAAAGAAATAGATCTTAACAGACCAATAACAAAAAGAGATTGAGCCCGTGATCAAAAACCTCCCAACAAAGAAAATCCCAGGAGCTGATGGCTTCATTGGAGAATTTTACCAAGCATTACAAGAAGAATTAACAGTAATCCTGCCCAAACGCTTCCAGAAAATTGAAGAGGGAACACTCCCTAAGTTATTCTGTAAGGCCAACGTCACCCTAATAGCAAAGCCAGTTAAAAATAGCACACTCAAAAAAAATTTTTTTGCAGACCAATATGCCTTATGAATATAGAGCAAAAATCCTCAATCCAATAGCATGTTAAAAGAATTATACACCATGATCAGGTGAGATTTATCCAAGGTATGCAAGGGTGGTTCAATATAAGAAAATCAGTTACTGTAATAATATCACATTAATAGAATGATGGAAAAAACTCACACACGGATCATCTCATTGACACAGAAAAGACATTTTATAGGATGCAGAACCCAACCTTGATTAAAAAAAAAACACTTAGAAAAGTAGGAATTGGGAAACAGATTTGGCCCAACGGATAGGGCGTCTGCCTACCACATGGGAGGTCCAAGGTTCAAACCCAGGGCCTCCTGACTGGTGTGATGAGCTGGCCCATGGGCAGTGCTGATGTGCGCAAAGAATGTTGTGCCATGCAGGGGTGTCCCCTGTGTAGGGAAGCCCCATGTGCAAGGAGTACACCCCATAAGGAGAGCTGCCCAGTGCAAATATGTGCAGCCTGCCCAGGAATGGTGCCGCACACAAAGAGAGCTGACTCAGCAAGATGACGCAACAAAACAAGACACAGATTCCGGGTGCCGCTGACAAGAATAGAAGCGGACAAAGAAGAACACACAGTGAATGGACACAGAGAGCAGACAACTGGGGGGGGTGGGGGGGAGGGGAGAGAAATAAAAACCTTTAAAAAAACTAGAAATAGAAGGAAACTTTCTCACCATATAAATGGCATATATATGAAAAAAGTATATATATATAACATACTCAATGGTGAAAGACTGAAAGCTTGCTTTTTTGGATGAGGAACAAGACTAGAATGCTTTTTGATCACCATTGTTATTCAACATTATACTGGAAGTTCTAGCCAAAGCAATTAGGCAAAAATAAATAAAAATTCGAAAGGAAGAAGTAAAATTTTCCCTGTTTACAGATGACATGATTCTATATATGGAAAATCCTAAAAAATCCACAACAGAGCTACTAGAGTTAATAAATGACTTCACCAAAATGAAGACTTACAAGATCAACACACAAAAATTAGTAGGGTTTCTATATACGAGTAATGAACAATCTAAAATGGAAATCAAGAACAGAATTCCATTTACCATAGCAACTGAGAGCACCAAATATCTAGGAATAAATTTAACCAAGAATTTAAAGGACTTATACAAGGAAAACTACAAAACATTGCTAAAAGAAATCAGTGAAGGGAAGCGGACTTGGCCCAATGGATAGGACGTCCGCCGACCACATGGGAGGTTCGCGGTTCAAACCCCGGGCCTCCTTGACCTGTGTGGAGCTGGCCCATATGCAGTGCTGATGCGCGCAAGGAGTGCTGTGCGGTGCAGGGGTGTCCCCTGTGTAGGGGAGCCCCACGCACAAGGAGTGCGCCCCATAAGGAGAGCCGCCCAGTGCGAAAGTGCAGCCTGCCCAAGAAAGGCGCTGCACACACGGAGAGCTGACACAACAAGATGACGGAACAAAAAGAAACAGATTCCCAGTGCTGCTGATGAGGATAGAAGCAGTCACAAAAGAACACAGTGAATGGACACATAGCAGACAACTTGGGGGCGGGGGAAGGGTAGAGAAATAAGTAAAAAATAAATCTTAAAAAAAAAAATCAATGAAGACCTTATAAATGGGAGGACTTTTGAAGACAATAGTGTCAAGATGTCAATTCTTCCTGAAGTGATGAAGAAACTTCTTTGCCAAAGTGGAAAAGCCAACCATAGGATTTCTGTAAGGTTAAGGGGCCCTTAATAGCCAAAACCATCTTGAAATAGAACAAAGTTAGAGGACTCACACTTTCTAATATTAGAACGTACAGGAGAGTAGATGTGGCTTAAACAATTAGGTCCCGGGTTCGTTCTCTAGTCCCGGTAACTCAAGGACAGACATATAGACCAATGGAATCAGAATGAGGGTTCAGAAATCCTGACATCTATGGCCTGTTGATTTTTTTAAAATTTTTAATTTAATTAGAGAAGTTGCAGGTTTTCAGAAAAAGCATGTAAAAAATACAGCTTCCCCATATTTTCCCCCACCCCCTTTATTAACACTTTTCATTGGTGTGGTACCTCTGTTACAATTGATGGAAGAATATTAAAATTGTACATTAACTACAGTTCATAGTTTACATTCGGGTGTATTTTTTCCCCATATACTACCCTGTTAGTAACACCTTTCTTTAATAAATTATATTTGTTATAATTATTCATGAAAGAACATTTTAACAATTGTACTATTTTCTTTTTTAGGGCTACTGGGGATTAAATCTAGGACCTCATACATAGGAAACAGGTGTTCAACCACTGAGCTACATCTGCTCCCCAATGAGAGTTGGGTTTTTCATTTATTTGTTTGTTTTTAGTAGGTACTGGAGATCAAACCCAGGATGTCGTACATGGGAAGAAGGCACTCAGCAACTTGACTTACATTCACTCCCCTATAATTGTACCATTAACTATAATCTGTCATTTACAATAGGGTTCACTGTGTTGTACATTTCTGTTTTATCTTAATTTTTACTCTAGTAATATACTTAGGACCTAAAATTTCCTGTTAACCTCATTTGCATATATAATACAGTGCTATTATTACACTCACAATAATGTGTTACCATCATCACTGTCCAATTCCAAAACTTTACAATTAAACTAAATAGAAATTCTATAAAAATTAAGCATTAACTCCCCATTTTCTACCTTTGGCACAGCCATTGATAACCTATATTCTAGATTCTCACTCTATGACTTTGCTTATTCTATTTATCTCATATCATTGATACAACACAGTATATGTCCTTTTGTGTCCAGCTTTTCACTCAGCATAATATCTTCAAGGTTAATCAGTGTTGTTGTATGAACCAGAACTTCATTCCTTTTTTTTTCCTCTTCCTTTTCCTTACACTTTCTGGGACCTGTCCTGTCTTATAGCAGTTCAGCGCCCCACTTCACCCCTCCTTTTTTTTTTCTTGTGAGGTTTTTCTGCCCATTATATATCCCACCCTGGGGACCCAGATGGAGTCAATCCAGAATGGTCTGGTTTTTTTTTTTTTTTAAAGCAGTTTCATTGAGATATAGTCACACCCTATATAGTCCATCCCAAGTGTATAATCAGTTGGTCTTAGCTTAATTACAGAGGTGTGCATTCATCGCCACCATCAATTTTAGAATATATTCATACTCTAAACAGGAAAACCCATAACTCTTCTATTTCCCTATTGTTGAACCTTAGCATTGGTGTGGTTCCTTTGTTATAATTGATGGAAGAATATTAAAGCATTACTATCAACTACAGTCTATAGTTTACATTGGGTGTACTTTTCCCCATATACCAACCTCCTGTCAACACCCTGTAATAGAGACACACAAAGAAAAAAGATTCTCTATATTTGTACCATCAACTGCAGTCATCATCCCTGGGGTCCTCTTTTTTTTTTTTTTTTTTAATTAAAATGATTTATTTATTTAATTTTTCTTTATTTATCCCTCACTCCCCCAGATGGTTCTGTCATCTGCCTGCTCATTGTTTGCTTGCCTTCTACAGGAGGCAGCAGGAACTGAACCTGGGACCTCTCACATGAGAGGCGAGTGCCCAACGGCTTGAGCCACATCTGCTCCCCATGAGCTGCAGTGTCTGCTGGCTTGTGGCATCTGCTCATTGTGGTGGGGCCGGTGTCTGCTCTTCTTGTAGGCGGCACCAGGACCCGAATCTTGGACCTCCCACGTGGTAGGCAGGTACCCAACTGGTTGGGCTATATCTGCTTCCCCTGGGGCCCTTTTATATGCAGGACTCTTCAGTAGCTTGTATTCTGCCCTACGTCTCTGTAGACTTGGGTCCTTGTGCCTGGATATGCGTGGGGTTCTAACTTGCTTCTCTTAAGTAGCTCTATAGTCTGCATCCACAGAAGATGGAACCCGGGCCTGCTGTCTTCACAGCTCTCAAGCCGCATGGGACTGAATGAGGGGGAGGGGTCCAGACTGGTATGTCTGGTATGAACATCTCCTGTCTGATCTTGGGAGATTACTTGTATTCAGCATTTCTGGAGTCCTTCTCTGGTCTCTTGTCCTCCAGAGTTCCAAGCAAGTGAAATATTTAGTAGTTGATTGTGAGGGGAGAGTTTAGCAGTAGATGTCTTATGTCTAGCTGATGATGTCACTCCATAGGCAAGTGATTTTTTGACAAGGGTGCCACGTCCACTCAATTGGGAAAGAATAACCTCTTCAACAAATGATCCTGGGAAAATTGGATATCCATATCCAAAAAAAGAAAGTGGACTTCCTACTTCACATCATCTACAAAAATTAATACAAAATGGGTCAAAAAACAAATGTAAGAATCAAAACTATATAACTTCTAGAAGAAAACAGGGAAACATCTTTAGGACCTTGTGTTCCAGCAATGGTTTCTTAGACTTTACACCAAAAGCACAGGCAACGAGAAAAAAGAGAAATGGGAATTAATCAAAATTAAAAATTTTTGTGCATCAATAGACTTAATCATGAAAGTTAAAAGACAACCTACAGGGGAGCAGGTGAAGCTCGGTGGTTCGAGCGCCTGCTTTCCATATATGAGGTCCTGGGTTCAGTCCCCTGCAGAATGAGAAAAAATTATTTGGACACTACATATCCAATAAATGTTTACTATCCAGAATATAAAAAGAACTTTTACAACTGAGCAACAAAAAGACAAAAAATGGACAAAAGATTTGAATAGATGTTTCTCCAAAGAAGATAAATGGCCAAAAAGCATATGAAAAGAGTGTTAACATCATTAACCATTAGGGAAATGCAAATGAAAACCACAGTAAGATAACATTTCACAACTCTACCTTTTAAAAAAAACGGAATAACAGGTGTTAGGATTGGGAGAAATAGGAACCCTTGTTCATTGTTTCTAGAAATTAAAATGGTACATCCATGGTGGAAAATGTTTAGCGATTCTACAGAAAGTTAAGTATATAGAATTACTATACGACCCTAGAGTCCGACTTGGAGGTATATGCTCCAAAGTATTGCAAGCAGGGACTTGAACATCTGTTTCCCCCCTCACGTTCATAGGGGCATTATTCACTTTTGCCAAAAGATGGATGCAACGAAAGTGTCCATCAGTGGGTGGGTAAACAATATGTGGGTATACAAACAATGGAATATTATTTAGCTATAAAAATGAGTGAAGTTCTGATACTTGGGGTAACATAGATGAAACTTAAAGACATCATGTTGAGTGAAATAAGTGAGACAAAAAAACTGTTATCTGACCGATAAGAAATAATTAGAATAAGGAAATTCATCAAGTCAGAATTAGACTACAGGTAATCAGGGCAGTTAGTAGGGGTAGGGAATGGGAGTTGATGCTTAATTGGTAGAGTTTCTGTTTGACCTGTTATCTATATATTTCTCTTCCCAGCTCAAAGAGAAGATAATGCTAACACATACCAGCTTAAATTCACTAATGAAGCTTCTGAAGGAGGTGACCACTGAGCAGTCCAAGTCAGAAAACTGATCCAGAACCAAGACTTCAGTATCAGGTTCAGACTTCATTGTAATCTGCAACAAGTGCTGCTTGATCATTTCTCAAGAATGGCTGGCTCAAGAATAGGGGGGAAATGTCGTTTATTAGGCTGATTTTCCAAATGATTTGTGAAGCTGTTACTAGAAGATGAGAAACTAAGAAGACTTTTGTTCAGGTTTCATAGTTGTTTGCCTTAAGAAGATAAGTTGTTAGCTTCTTACCATTTTCATATTTCTAAAAACATCTTTGCTGGTAAATTTTGGGATTAGAAGGCAACATTTCATTTGTGCTCTGATCGACAGACACATGGCTGGTCTGAAAATAGAGTTGGAGTTAACGATTACTGTTATTCCTACCTGGAGCAATATTATGTGAATACTGATAAACGATTTTCTTTTGTAAAATATACTATAGGTAATATATAGTCAGTAAGTTGACAGGATAATATAAAGTTTATGTCTCTTTTTACTGTGTGTTTAACAGTCTAATAATGAATGATAAATATATTAAACATTCACAGAAATGCTGTTTTTCTCATATTTTGGTTTATATGGCATGTTGGATAAGTAGCTTATCAAATTATTCATTTAAATAAAAGGTAAATCAAACAATCTACTCTTTACTTGCAGTTTATACTGTAGTCAGAGATGAACATTTGTATAACCACAGAAAGACATGTAAAATTATGACTTTTATACAAGTTTTTTTATATATATATGTATATATATATATATATATGTGTGTGTGTGTGTGTGTGTGTATATATATATATATACACAAGATTTTGAAGAAATAAGGGGCAGAGAACTACAAGCACACATGACATATATAACTGTCCTGGATTGGGGGTTGGGGAAGGCCTCTCTGAGGAAGTGAAGCTTCAGCAGTGGTCTGAAAAATGAGTAGGAGTTAATAATTTGACAGAGAGAAAAGCATGTGTGAAGGCCCCTTGGGGCCTTTTGAGACTCTTAAAAGGTCTGCAGATATAAAGGTAGACAGAAACCAGAATGTGCCTCCTAAAGGATGTTTTTGATCTGGAGAGCCATGGGAAACCCTTGAGTAATTTTAATGGGGGAGGGAGTGGATGGAGGTGTGTGTCAGGATCAGATTTTTTGTTGTTGTTGTTGTTTTTGAGGTATCGGGGCCGGGCATTAAACCCTGGATCTCATGTGGGAAGCTAGCACTCAACCACTGAGCCACATTGACTTCCCTGAGTTTTTTTTTTTTGTTTGTTTTTAGGAGGCACCAGGACCTCCCATATGGGAGGCAGACACTCTACTGCTTAAGCCACATCTTCTCCCAGATTTACTTTTTTAGAAGTGGAGTTGGCTCAACTGATAGAACTTCCACCAACCATATGGGAAGACCTGGGTTGGATTGCTGGGGCCTCCTGGTGAAAAAGAAGAGAAAGTGTGCCCATTTGGCAAGCCAGTGCCCAAGCGAGTGACCTCGTGGTGAGCCAGTGTCCGCACAAGTACCCATGTGAATCCCCACATGGTAAGCCAGTGCCCCACACAAGTGAGTCACGCAGATGATGATGCATTGAGAGACAAGGGGAGAGTCAAGGTGAAGGGCCCCAGAAACCAGTAACTGAGGTGGCAGGCACAGTTGACAGGGAACCTCTCTCCCAATCAGAGAGGTCTCCAGGATCGAAACTGGTGAGTCGAAACAGGTGAGTCTTAAGGAGAGAAAATGAGAAGACAACACAGCAAAAACAGCAGGGTGGGAGGAGGGGAAGGGGGGGGAATAAATAAAAATAAATTTTTAAAAAGAATATCATTTAGGTCGTCTTCTGGTGGTAAATGGGTAGAAGGCTGGCTAGCCTACCAGTGAGGAGTAACTGGCAGTATTGCAGTCAAGAGATAAAGTGAGGCGGTGGACTTGGCCCAGTGGATAGGGCGTCCATCTACCACATGGGAGGTCTGCGGTTCAAATCCCGGGTCTCCTTGACCCATATGGAGCTGGTCCATGCGCAGTGCTGATGTGTGCAAGGAGTGCCCTGCCATGCAGGGGTGCCCCCGCGTAGGGGAGCCCCACGTGCAAGGAGTGCACCCCGTAAGGGGAGTTGCTCAGTGTGTAAGTGCAGCCTGCCCGAGAATGGCACCGCACATACGGAGAGCTGACACAAGATGATGCAACAAAAAGAAAGATTCCCGGTGCCACTGATAAGGATAGCAGTCACCAATGAACACACAGTGAATGGACACAGAGAGCAGACAACTGGGGGGCGGGGGAGAGGGGAGAGAAATACATTAAAACAAAAACAAAACCTCTTTGGCTAACTAAGTTAACATTTACATGCTAAATATAAAAGCATCTGAAATGCTTTACAGGCTCCCTGCCATTTTGGTCAGTAATAGTTACTGCATCATTATTCTATTTAGTATCTTCTCACCAAAAACTAAACTTGTTCACAGGCCTAGCCCAAGGTTGACCTTAAAGGTAAAAGCAGAATTGGTAAATTTGAAAAAGAAACCTGCTCTCTTCCTTTGGTTACCTGCTCCAGAAACCACCATAGCTAGGCATTAAGAAATTCAGTCTTTTGTCTTTCCTTCTTTGTTGTCCAAAGCGTATCCTCAGCATAGGTCTGTAGGGAGGCTCCTTCCTTCTCTGATCGCCATAATTTTACTTCATTATTTGGAACTACCCCATTCCAAGTAACAAACAGGCAACAAAATTTCAGTGCATTCTCAGCCCATGCTCCTTTATTGCTTAAAAAAAAATTTTATACATAGGTGCAGAGTTTCCAACTCTTTCAACATTGCCTTTTTACATCAAAGAATAAAATCCCTTCATAAATCCCAGATGCATAGATTTAAAAAGCTGCCTTTTGAATACAAACATATTCAGTAAAGTTAACATTGTAACATACAGCAATGATACAATGGAGAGGATGCAGAACAGCAAGTAAGCAACTTATAAGATAGATAAAAGCAGACTATGTGAAGGGCACTCTATTATTAGTCTTCTTAATGACAAGAGATGGGTAATGGTAGTACCAAGATTATTACTGTTGTCTCTCTTTAGAGACTGATGATAATGTATTGCAGGAATCTCATTCTTACTCCTGGGAGAAAACCTATTTTAACCAATGACACGGCATGGCTTATCATCCGAGGGAGGCAAATCTTTTGAATATGGTCAGTATTCTTATCTATTCTAACTTTAAAGATGGTGTAAGAGTATAGGTTCCTGGAGAAATCTGTGATATTTTGTTTTCTAGTACTATTTTTTTTTTATTGTGCCTTAGAGAAATATGGAGAGAGAAACTGTCCTTTATTGGTTTTACTGGTTGACAGACATGATATCAATAAGTGGCAAAGAGAGGAATTACATACACATGGGGTATGACATCTTAACTCCTGTACATAAGTGGAGACCAAATTCTGAAGTGACAAGAAGTCTAATTCAACTCTGAACCAATGGAGAGTTACCATCCTGTTTTAAACATTCCCAAAGATATTTGGAGTTAAGTTCCAGGGTAAAACTGTGAGGTTAAAATAATTTTGGAAAAAATGTTTTTTTTTACTATAAAATATAAAAACTGAAAGTCTTTCCTGATTTCTATATTTAGGGTTTTTTTTCAAATGCATTCCATTTGTATAGTATTTTTCATGTTCATGCATACTTATAAAGATTACTGCAAAGTCAGGAATCTTATAAAAATTTTGAGCTACCACAATGAATTGATATTTTTTTCCCCCTATCAAGAAAATAAATGGCCAAGTTTATTTTATCTTCTTTTACTTGGATAAAAAGCTTTAGGCAAGAAATTATGCAGTCTCAAAATTCAAATGGTATAAAAGGTTAAAATGTGAAAAGCAAAGTCTCTCCAAACCTTCCTCAGCCACCCAGTTTCCTTCCAGAAAATATTGTGCAGTCTGGCTAAACCATCAAGATTGTATAACCTCTCATTACAAAAAGAAACAAACAACTAAACTAAATAAAAGTTGTAAAATGCAATACAATAACAAGAGAAAACTACAGATAAATGAAGATTTTTGGACTATTCCCATGAAGTGAAATAGTCTCCTTTGCTGAAGGGGTCCTTTATTGCTGGTCAATACACGTACAATCCGTAATAGTTGTCTAGTTACCTGGAAACTTTATTAGACAAACCCCATATATTTATTTTCTGTACACTGGTTTTTCTAACCCTTTCTTGAAACTCTGCACCTTTCTATTATAGTTGTAGCAGCTTATTTATTTATTCAACATGCTTTTAGTTTGTACCTTTTGTTTTTAAACATGCTTGGGGACTAATGGAACCAGGAGGTTAAGAGAGGGTAAGCATGTTATGCCCTATTCCTGACAGTTTGAATGTCTTGCGGTTGCCCCTGTTTATCTTTTACCTCCCATTTTCAATGGAAGTAAGATAATCTTTTAATTAGAAAATGAAAATTGATAATCCAAACAAATTCAAGCTATTGGTTTATGTTTCTATTGCTTCCTTATAATAAATGCATATATAAAATTACTACTCACCACATAATACTGGACATTTTTGTTCATGCATTAAATTAGTATTCTAAAATCAGATTATGAACCTATTACTTGCATTTTCAACCAGATCCATTTTAATAAACATGCAAAGTAAACCCCTTGATTCAGAGAAATTATGGGAAATTACTAGGATACAGGCAAAGTTTCAACTGAAAATGTGGATTAATAGTGACTGCTTAGAACTGCAGGCAGGCTTTCCACATTTATTATAATTATTCAGAATAGAGGTACAATAGTCATACACAGATTGAAATTAAGATCACTACTCAATTATAAAAGGCTTATATGCAAATCCTGGTCCTTTAGGGTTAAGAATGATGTAAAAACTGAGAAAAGAAAAAGAAAATTGGGAGATGTACAGTCTTATGGAGCAGTTAAGTATTCTTGGGCCATTTCTTGACAGCTTTATCACAGAAGAGCATACACAGGTGTTGCAGGGATGAAGATGCTCTTATGCAGAATGGTTTCTCATCTGATTCACATTAATGAGCATTACCTGCACAGCTCCATGGGGGAAAGGAGTTTATTAAAAACAGCAGAGCTAATAACATAAACTCAAACATCAATGCCCTGAAATTTAGCATAGCCCTCTGCTTTTGAAAACTGTTGGCCAAGGGATCCTTCCAAATATGGTATATTAATAGCCAAGCAATGTTCTAATAGCTTAGATGCAATTTGCTTGCACCAGGAGCACCATAAGAATGTAAACTCCCTGAGGCCAAGGGTCTCTTCATATTTTGCATATCAGGTGCACAAAGAGTAAACATGATACCACAGTAACTCTGAAAAGTAATTACCTGCACACTTTGGAACTACAAAAACTTGTAGCATATTTTAACATTTAGATACATTAACATAGTTGCTAAGAGTAACCTTTAAATTTCTCCAAGTAACTGAACTGTTGACATCCCTGTAATAAGCAGTGGTGTTTCCATGACCTTGTAGATGTTTGAATATTGCTTGTTATTCCAAGGTCTCTAAACCAACCAACAGCATAGGACATTTAAAGAGAAGCTATACAGGGAAGTGGACTCAGCTCAGCTGATAGTGTCCGCCTACCATATGGGGAGGGTCTAGAGTTTGATCCCCAGGACCTCCTGACCCGTGTGGTGAGCTGGCCCATGTGCAGAGCTGTCACGTGCAAGGAGTGCGCCCTGCAAGGACAGCCGCCCCGCATGAAAAAAGCGCAGCCTGCCCAGGAGCGGCGCTGCACACACGGAGAGCGGACACAGCAAGATGACATAACAAAAAAAGAGATGGTTTCCCAGTGCCACTGAGGGTGCAAGAGGGCAAAGAACAACACACAGTGAATGGACAGAGAGAGCAGACAACCGGGGGGGGGGGGGGGGGGGGGGAGCACCGGGAATAAAAATAAATCTTTATGAAAAAAAAAAGACGCTATACACCAGTTTAATATAGCCTTGTTCCTATCCTTTGGAGTTCCCATGTAAGAATCAAATATTCAAGAAACACTACTTTCCAGATACCAGATATCACTGTTCCAAGAATTTAACCATTTTCAAGGTTTTAAGTGGCCCAGATGGATATGATGTAAAGGGAATAAGTCACTAATTACACTATTATATCCTGATTTGAGCTGAGCTGTGTTACTCAGATGAATTAAGAAAACTAGTTTGCTAGGTTCTCCTTATTAAAAGAATATGCAGTCATAGGCTATGGGCCTGGGCAAGCCTACATTAGGTTTAAAATAACAATAAAAAACTCTCTGGCTATTCCCTTCCCGGGGTTTGAGTTTCACCTTTAAATCCTAACTCCAACCATAAGCATGAGTAAAAGTTATCTAAGTTCTCGGGGTGTTCTGTTTTTGTTTTTTCAACCCTAAACAACAGATTTTTTTCTTCCTTTTAAGAAATGCACCCAGGAAACCAATGGAGAATGAGATAAAGCAGAAAACCCATGACATTCTATAAAGTAAATGTCTACTGTTAAAAGGAACATCTTAAGCAAAACCCCCACATATTGTTTCAGTGGAGCCAGAGTACACCTGTTTCCAGGTTAAGCACTAGAAAGGTTTCAACAGCTCTAACCCTGTTTTAGAAAACAAATAGGGTCTTTAATTTTTAACTTACAGAAGCTGGTATTTCTCACACATACTATCACATTCATATACATTCATTCAGTTTTAAAACCAAAAAAAAAGAAGTATATGTTCATTAACCAGAATCTTTTTCCTTTTATACAACTATTGATCAGAGCTCCACTAACTCAAGTGGTGACACTTATTTTACTATATAACTTTGCTATTACAACTTACTAAAGATGCAGAACTGTTATTGCTGCTAAAATTCTACCTCTTGAAAATTTTTCATTCATTTTATGGCTTTTTTTTTTTAAACAGGGAATATCCTTTCCTATACACTGTTATTTTGCATTTATTACCTTTTTAGAGGTATCTAAATTTTTAAAAATGCTTTTCACACTGGATTCTCCGAGGCACTAAACTACTTGAGCCAAGAGTACAACTACTTTAAATACACTATGAGAATCTAACCATGGGTCCCTGGAGATCTACTGCCAAAGGGTCTATTTGTTCAAGCTTGCATCTTCACACAAGATATATCACATTTAAAAATTGTGTTTTTTTTGTTTTGTTTTTTGTTTTGGTATTCTCTATCATAGTATAGAATCTAGGTCAATAAATCCTGGACTCTCAATAGTGAGATTTTAAAATCACCTCAGAAAGTACCATGTCCAAGTTCTCAAGGCAGCTTTTTATTATGCTTTCAAAACAACTACTTTTCCACAAGGAAAGTAGAAAAGAGTGAAAGCTGTCTGAAGCTTAGATAGCCAAGTAAGAGAGTCCACCTAGGTGGACTCCATCTAGTTGCAATTCCAGTTCTCATGTAAAGGCCTGGAATCTCATCAATAAACAATTCAGATTTGGAAACAGGAAGAGCCTACCTAAATTTCTAATCTAGGACACTCTGAACTACTGATAAAGTGTTCCTTGCATAACTCATCCGATGCTGTAGACAGGAGTGTAAATGATTTGGAGATTAAAAAAGCACTCACCAAAGCAATTAACATAAGCATCTTAGGCAAATAAAATTTAAAATAACTTGATGCAAAAGGAGTGGAAAAATAACAACTAAAAAGCATTCAATGTGAAGAGACTAAGAACAATCTCACTTCAAGCTAAGAAAGCAAAAGCAGTATCATGAAATGGGTTCTTATTTTGAGGTTTCACAAGACTGTCAAAGGCATTTTTTACCTCATGGAAAGCTTAAATATCCTCAAAGTATTTCAGATCATGAACACACATTTCTATTCAAAAGTGAGTCTTTTTGGCCTTAATCTCCTTTCCCCAGGAGAATTTCACAGGTTTAGGTATTTAAGAAAAAAGTAAGTCTAGATATTCCACTTTTTTTTACATGGTTATTATCAATAATTCATCCTGAAGTTTAAAATTACTACTAAGATCATGCACTAACCCCTAACATGTCACTACAATTTGCTACCAAGCGCTAATGCTTACAAAACTATACACATCTCAAAATGGAAGACATTGGTGATTTTGTTGTTCTTAAACAACTTGTAACATTTTGTCCACAAGTATTAAAATATACATATATATATTTCTATTGCACATGTCCCGTTTTAACCTTTCAAAAGAAAAACTGCCAGCTGACAAAGATGAGCCAAGAAAGCAAGCAGGCACAGCTACCTACAATGAGACATAGCCCTGCCTAAAATTATAGCTTTTACCACTAAAAGAGAATTAAAATAAAGCCAGAAGAAAAATAAAACTAGATGTATTAAGTAAACACTGGGCAAGTACAACTGAAATAATCCCATTTTGTTAAGTGCCATCAGGTAATAACTATGGAGGATGCAGGAACAATTAGAAAGGGAGCATTAAAAGTGATTTGTTTAGGGAAACAGATGTAGCTCATGCAGTTGGGCTCCTGTCTACCACATGGAAGGTCCAGGGTTTGATTCCCAGGGCCTCCTGGTGAAGGCAAGCTGGCCTGCGCAGAGAACTGGCCCACGCAGAATGCTGCCAGACAATGAGTGGGAGAGGGTGAGAAATGAATAAATTAATTTTTTTTAAAAAGTGGTTTAGCTGTGAACTAAAACTATAATGCAGTGGAGAGGCTGGGTTTGAAACCTGTTTAAATAAGTGGGTGAGAGCTGGTTTCACTAGTGCTCTGAGAATATAGGTACGTTCTATCCCCTGCCAAGTGATCCTACCCAAAAAAGTGGCCAAAAGGACATGGAGAGGATGGGCAACAGACATTTGAAAGATATATTCTCCATATATTATCAACACCCTAGTGGGACCCATGTATGTAGGTTCCATTCTGTCTTTCAACAATTCCAAAATGTTAAAGGAAAACACCAAGAAGTGGCCAGAAAGTCACTTAGAGGAAAATTTAAGTAACCTTTAATCAGTTATTTCTATTATGATTTACCACTAAGTAAATGATACTTCATCTACATTATGTAATTATTTTGCTAAAAAGCCTTCTTAGCACAATTCAAATTGGTTGGTCAATATGGCTAGTCATGAGTGCTCAACATTCCCCATTTTGGCCATTTCTGTTACTATTAAATTTTAGAAAATCTGCTTTAAATTCCCAGCATCAAAGCAAGCATGAATATGCAAAGCACGCAATCCTTAGAAAAAAGAGATGATTTATCTGTTCTTAATATCATCTAAGTTTTAAATTCTTTCTCTACTCACAAAGGAGTAAAAATTTCTTATGAAAAGACCTGATAATTCATACATACAATGGTCTTTTGTTGATTCAGAAGGACAGCTTTCCACTACAGTCTGTTCATTTGGCATATTTTTTAAGAGATGGAAAGAAAGATCCATATTTTTTGTTGCAACTGTTTTTCTTGTTTAAAGGTTTTTCTCAGACTCTAGATTATCTTCTGAGTCTATACTGATCCAACCACAAGTTTGGGAACATTGCTTGTTAGGTCACTTCCTAATGAAAAGTCAGTTCAACTTGGAAAAGAGTTACCTGCGTCCCAGCCTTTTTAGCCTAATATTACAACTATGACCTAGAAAAATAAAGCACATATCTAAGTACTCATGTTGTTCAAAGGAAAAGTTATTTATGCTTTTACAAAAAATGGAGTTATAGAATGTAAAACACTAAAATGTTAGATGGAGCTGTGTAAGAATTTTTGCTTCTCTTGCTTAGAAAGAAGTTATGTGGAAACTTTTTTTCTTCTTCCATTTTTCTATGTCCAAAGTTGAAGGCCAGTAATACTATATGGTCCATCACATCTTCTGAACTGAATAACCACTTATGCTAGTTTTCTTCTGACACTGGCAGCATGGAAAATCAAGTCTCAAGTACTATATAAGATTTCACAAAGAAGGATGACAAAATTTGGAATATAGCAGCTTCTCCATCCTAAGGAGGTAAATGGGGTTTCCATCACTTGACTCAAACTCTTCTTTTGCCACCCTTTCACTAACCCCAAGTATGTATCCACAGGGATAGCTTCTGCACAATCTGGTCAATCCGTGGAAGAATGAAAAAACATTTAAAAATACCAAATGTCCAAAGACTTCTGAGAAAAGTCAACACAGCTTCCTTCTCTAGGAGAAAAATCTTCGTCTAATCCAAAATGTGGATTTACACATGCAAAAATGTTTAAGAGACTGTAATGGTTTATACCCATATGAAATTAACCTTGAAACTTGTCTTTATTCTTCTTTATCATAGCAAAGGTTTAATTGCAAAATTGGACCTTTGTTCTTATTCAGCAAATCTATGTCACAGATGAGCTAACAATTAGATATATAAATACATATAATTTTAATATCTCTGATTCCAAAATGGAACATATTTTGCAATTTACTGCTGCAATACCAACTGTGCTTATTATGATAGTGACTTACACTGGAAGACAATAAAAAATCTGAAGTAATCCATACTTGCTATTTAGTCTTCTTGTTTGGAACAAAAGGTAAAGAATTCACAAATACCACAAGGTATCTACTTGTTCCAATTTAAATAGATTTGGGTTTGCAAAATAACTTCTTTACAATTAAATAGCAGAAGTTGCTTCTTCCTGGAAAAGTGGGCAGGATGACTGCATCAAAGGGGCTTGACAGTGTTGAATGAGAGGTGGAACAAAAAGAAAAGTGGCCTTTTCCATTCCAAATCATGTAAACAAAGTGTAGAAAAGAGATATCCACATTTCAAGAATAGGAAAAGTGGCCAGATAAAAGGAGGAATATCCACTCCAGGAGACAATATAGAAATACCTGGAAATGCAAAATAAAAACAGGAATATTAGGACAAGTACTTCTACATGAATTTATTTTTAAATATTAAAAAACACACACACATACTAAAAATATATATATACCTATTTTGGATTACATGTCTAAAGTAAAATGTTCAACCAGAACACTGAATTCAGTTTTGCCATCAGAAAAGCAGAAGAAGCCAGGAAAAAATACATGGGCACAATACAAAAAAGCTAGAGTTATATATAAAACTTGTATTATATAAAATGAAATATGTCAATTTCCTCTTATGCAAAATGGAGTAATATATTTGAAGTTTTTGATAGCCATAAGATATAAAATATATGCATTTAAACAGTTCTTTACTCAAAATCTGACACCTAAATATCTAATACCCAAAACCACATGTCGGGAGAGGGGATGAGGCATATGGGAATGCCCTGTATTTTTTATGTAACATTTATGTAATCTAAAGCTTCTCTAAAAAAAAAAACCAAAAACCACATGTCATCTTACTTTTGAATTACCTTCAACTATGTAAGATCTATGAACAGTAAGTGTAAACATTTTGTAAAACATAACCGTAAGTACCATGGCCAGCAAATGCCAAGTACATGAAAACACTGAATATACCCAGTTCACTGCTGCTAAATGTAAAATTGTTAAATAGCAAATATTTGCAAAAATAAACCACAGCTTTTTATCAAAAGCTTAAATAAATATTTTAGCACGAAAATGGTCAATAGTAACCAGCTAACTAGTTTTCCAGTCCATTTTTAGCCTGTCACATACATAAAAAAATTACCTCATCTAAACAACTGTAATAACCTCTTCTAGTTTAGGATAAGTCAGGGTTCTGGGGAAAGCAAATATAAATTAATTCAAAATCAAATCAGAATATGCATTTGTTGCAAAAGTAGCAATGGAAGCAATAGAAAAAAATTAGAGAAAATCCATACACAGGACTTTAGAACTCTATGGACAGCAGGGTTGCTTCACTGTGGAAATTTACTGAGGCTAATTCAAATTCTAATGGTAAAATAACTGGCAGTAATGTTGAGGGGTAAACAATATTCCAGGTAGTTCTTTTCAGAAGTAAACATGCTGAAAGAATTCTATATAAACCATGCAAGGTGTGAGAGCCTTAAAAAACAACACCTTTTCTTAATAAGGTACCTGTCATGATTCCTTTAAAAACAAAACCTTCAGTAATACCAACTAATAAAAATGCATACCTTCATTATATCTAAACCTTGCCTTCCAATCTATACCTTAATATTAGGCAATAATACCGGAAAATGATAAGCTTGTTTTCTCTTCAAAATGCCCAAATTTCACATCTCAGACATGACTACTGAATTTTACACATTCTAAACATCACACACATATATATGTATATGTCTCACACTGCAAAATCACAACTCCCATGTGAGAATGGCTGGATGAATAGCAGCTTAACAATTTCCCATAAGATCTTCACCTCTGCCCTTCTACCTTCGTTCTTCTGATCCCATCCCATAATGCTATTTCCTTATCAGGCTCCAAATTGCACTTTACCTGCTCTTCCTGAAATGTAAGGCATATGCCAATCTTACAGACTTTGTAATAGCTACTCCTTCTGTTCAGAAAGTAGTCCTCTCAAATATCTACAAAGCTAACTCCCTCATCTTCAAGTCTTTAGTCAGTGTCACTTTCTCATTAAGGCCTACCTTGGGCCCCTATTTAAAATGAAATCCTACCCATAGACATACTCCCACTCCTCTTTACTCTGCTCTACTTTTTTTCTTTCCTTGGCATAGAACACTATCTAACCTACTAAATAAGGTACTTACTATGTTTCTCGTTTACTATCTTGTCTAGAATGTAAGCTCCACAAGGGCATGAACCTGTTCTGTATGCTGATGAATCACAGGCACTCACAACAGCATGTGGTAGGCACTTAAGAAAAATTTGTTGAATCAATGAATGAATAGCAGGGCTCTAAACACACTTAGCCAAAATGAGTTAAAAACTTAAATAGATAACAGGTTCTACAGCTATTAGAGGAAGCTGGAACTATACATTCTGATATACGAAACTTACACATACACTCCCCACAAGGCACTTCTAGGTATCTTTTTTTTCTTATTTTCTTTTAAATGTTACATTTAAAAAATATGAGGTCCCCCCATATATCCCCCACCTCACCCACACCACCCCTCCCACATCAATGAACTCTTCCATCATTGTGGAACATCCACTGCACCCAGCGAATACATCCTGGAGAACCGCTGCAGCACATGGACAACGGTCCACATTGTAGTCCACACTCTCCCCCAGTCCACCCAGTGGGTCACGACAGGACACACAATGTCCAACCGTCCCTGCAGCACCAACTTCTAGGTATCTTAAGTCCCATGTTTTGTGCTCTTGATTATATGAAGTTAGAAAATCTAGTTTATTAAGAAAATGGGAAAACAGAAAATTCCAGTGTAGCTTTTAAGGTAGCTTAAAATCACTTCATGTGATAGCCTCCAAGACGGTCCCTAGTGACTGGTGCCTCCTGGTTTTAATGCCCTTTTATAGTCTGCTCCAAATATGAATTAAAGGTTGACCTATATGACGAACAGAAAGTTGTAGATGTTACAGTGACTTCTGAAGCAAGGTCATAAAGGGAACTTGTTCTCTAGATTCTGGCAAAAGCCAGCCACCATATCATAAGGACATTCAAGCAGTCCTGAAAGAGGCCTAACACAGCCTGAGGAAAAAATTAAACTTCTTATTCATTTCTCAAATATATATTGTTTCCTTTCTTTGAAAAATTTTATATTTGAATAGGTAATATATGTATATGTATATGAAATTTTAAAATGAAAATAGGTACAGTGTTTCTTGCATATTCTTTCAGAAATACGCTTATGGATACATCATGCCTGTGTAATTAGGTATATTTTACTCCCACAAATGGAAGCACACTATACACACTGTTCAGCACCTTGCTTTCCCCGCTTAATGTATCTTAATGATCATTCCATATTAGAACCAAAACTACCTTGTAAGTACAGAAACAACAATTTATTTAAAATAGTTCCCTATAGAAAGAGATTGCTGTCAATCTTGTGCCAAGTTTCCAATATTGTTTACCTGGCTCTAAATCCAATGATAAAGCCTCCCCTCCAAAGACCTATCATAAACACTATTATCTAAAGGTCATTTTAATCTTTTTCTTAACATTGGAAAATGTTTGATATGGTTTGATATGGTTATGAATTCCAAAAATAGATATTGGATTATTCTTGTAATCTGATCTGTACCTGGGCATGATTGAGTTATGATTAGGGCATTGAGTCCCCACCTTTTGGTGGGTGGGGACTCACAGATAAAAGGCAAGGCAAAGAACAGTGTTGAGGGGCTTTTAATGTTGGAGTTTTGATTCTGGAGTTTGATGCTGAAGACTTAAACTGGATCCCTGGGAAGCCAGCCTCAGGGAGGAAGGAACCTTGAAGCCAGAGTAAGGCAAGCCCCAGGAATGTAGGAACCCAGGAAGCCTGAACCCTCGCAGATGTCGGCGGCCATCTTGCTCCACATAGACTTTGGCGAGGGAAGTAACTTACGCTTTATGGCCTGGTATTTGTAGGCTCCCACCCCAAGTAAATACCCTTTATAGAAATCAACCAATTTCTGATATTTTGCATCAGCACCTCTTTGGATGACTAATACAAGGTTTTTCATCCTTAAAGCAGCTGTACATTGGATGATTTTTATAGAATACAATCAAGATACATAACTAAGTAGGTACAAAGTCTTTTATAGATTAGGTTAATGTCAATTAAGAGAGCACATATCACTCTTGTTCTTTGAATAACAGAACCCACTTTACTTCTGAGGAAAATTGAAAAGATACCAACATTACTCAGCACAGAATAAGCAGACTCAGACCTAGGAATCTTAAAGGTACTGAAAAACATCAGAAATTAATGATTATAAGATCAATTATTTTATATAATATTTGTCTATAATTAAAACAAGTATACACATTATGAAATTTACATATTAACATTTGCTTTTTATTAGCTGATTTCCTTCAATCTAATTAAACCTGCATTTTTTTCTTTATCCTCCCAAAATTGTTTGGGCAAATACAAATTTTTCTTTCTTTTTAAAAAATTAATATATTTGTTGAAAAAATAAAGGACTTACTTAAATAGGAGTAATTTAGTCATTTTTGTTCATCTTCTGTTAAAGCTAATAGTTTATTATTCGACTTCTATCTAGCTATTTTAAGGCTACTTAAATATATTTGGAATGGTTAGCCCACTATTACTTACTGTGCCAAGTCCTGAGTTCAGAATTTTGTTTTCTTTGCCAGATGAGGAAAATATAAAAGCACCTAAAGGTCAAGAAAAATGTTCTTCCTGTGATGAGGAACCTGAAAACAAAAGAAAGTTAAAATGAGGATACACCCCTTACTGGTGCTTCATGAATTAGTGTGCAAAATTATTCTATTGAACCACTATCGAAAAAACATCACTATCACAAAATTATTTAAAAGGAACAACTAAAAAGAAGTTACTCTCTACCTCCACTAGTATTCATTTTTAAAAGAACGATGTCAAACCTCCTGAACAGGGGTTCTTAAGTTTTTATGGAACACTGTCCCCTTTGAGAATTTGATTAGGGTATTGACGCTCTTCTCTGCCCCCCCCAATGTAAAACTGTCCATAAAATTTCCAGCAGTTCACAGTCCTCTACTTAAGACCTTTGCTTTAGTGTAGATGACCACCCCTACCAAATGTCTGTAAGGCAGGGAAGAAGAGGGTTCCGTTCCTTTTCTCTTCTCCGTATTTTCATTATTCTCCTAAATGAGATGAAAAAATTACTGGCAAAACCAACAGTAAGGTCTTATTTAGAAGTGCACAGTGCTGCTTTATTTAGTATTTTCAGCTCTGCTAAATTCAGGCCCAGCAAATAGCACAAAATCCATCAGAAACATTCACTTGTATAATGAAATGTCTTTTAGTACTGAACCTAACTACTGTGCCACTGTTTCAAAGAGACTTCACCGATTCAAAAACCTAGGAACTTATGGGGGGTGGGGAGTATGTGGGGACCTCGTCTATTTCTTGACTGTAACATTTTAAAAAAATAGAGGAAAAAAAAAAAGAACATATAGGAAGCCGTCTCCGACTTTAACCGAAGAGACTTAACGGGGGGTTATAACGACCCATATTACAAAAAAGAGATACCCCATAAAGTTAAAGAGGAATCGAATACAAATGCCCGACAGTATTATAAGTGTGCAACCCCACAACATTACAGTCAAATTACATTCTAACAGTTCCCCAAACTTTTTCTCATTCTCTCGGTAAAAAAAATTTCACAGGCAGACTCCTTTAGTTCTGGGGCAGAAACCAACGACAGTGAATTGTACAGAGAATTAACGTCAGCCGAGATTAATGCGCCATTAGGCAATTATGACCGGCACGTACAGCTTACAAGGATCATAGAAATGTGGGAGGTGGGATTGGGAACGAGTGGATATAGTCGAGGTCACAAGAGAATGTCCAGGATACAAGAGCTCAAATTAAAATCTCGGGGAGAAAGTGTCAACACCAAGTCTCAAGGTCAACAGGACAGGAACACAAAACACTCAGGGCCGCGACAGGTCTCGACGAATAATACCGGAGCCTCAAGCGACAGAGCAGGCGTGAAGCCATAAGGCGAGGAGCATAAATAAGTCAACAGCAAATCAATAAAACGAAGACAGTCTTCAGCAATAAATCCATGGCCGACTCACTGGCTTTCACTCGGGTGGGTCCGGTCCCTGGGGAACAACTCGAAAGCACAAAAGGAGCCAAAGGCAAGGCCCGGCGGAGGGCGGTGGCAGGTCGAGGAGGAAGAAGCGCGGGAGACACCCCCAGGAAATGGGGTGCGGGCCTCCCTCGGGCAGCCGAGCACGAATCGCTCACCTGGCCGAGGCCTCGGCCGATGCGGGCAGACTCCGCGCGCTCCCGCCCGGGCTGGGCCGCGCCACCTCCTCACCGCCTGCTCGCTTTTCCGTCACTGGCTTCTCGGCTTACCTCCACGGTCTGACAGACTCACTCGCCTGCCCAAGCGCCGACCCGTCCGGCCCAAAGGCCGGCTCACCCCGCGCGCCTCACTCCGCCATCTTCGTTCCTTCACAAGCCCGCTTGCCCGCGCCTGCCCCCGCCTGCCCCGCGGCCGCCAACCCACAAGCCCCGCCCCTGCCGCTGCGATCTGATTGGACATTGGCCTGGGTAACCGGGCGCTCTCTTTCTGTCAAAGCAGGTTGGAATGCACGTCAATCAATGAAGCTAGCCCCACGATTTCCATAGCCTTTTCAGTCGGATTGGGCCTATGGGTTGACTATTTAGGGCAGTGCCTTTGTAAATAATTTATTAAGAATGTAAAACGATCTCCGTGGAGAAGCAGTGTCACGTTGTGGTAATCTAGCCAACCATTAGGATAAACTATAATACCAATAATTCCACTCTTAAGGCCGGGAGCCTTTAATTCTGAGGGCAAAAAAGGACCCAAAGGAGGGAAGCGGACTTGGCCCAGTGATTAGGCAGATCGTCTACCACAGCTGGCCCATGCGCAGTGCTGATGCGCACAAGGAGTGCCCCCCCCCCACGCAGGGGTGTCCCCGTGTAGGGGAGCAGCAGGCGCAAGGAGTGCATCGGGTAAAGAGATCCGTGCAGCGGGAAGGAAAGTGCAGCCTGCCCAGGAATGGCGCGACACACACGGAGAGCTGACACAAGATGATGCAACAAAAAGAAACACAGATTCCCATGCTGCTGACAACAACAGAAGTGGACAAAGAACATGCAGCAAATAGACACAGAGAACAGACAACTGGGGAGGGGGGGGGATAAGGGGAGAGAAATAAATAAATAAATAAATCTTAAAAAAAAAAGTTAAAAAAAAAAAGGGCCCAAACGGGAAGCAGATGTGGCTTGACAGATTGGGCTCCCGCCTACCACAGGGCCGGTCCTGGTTTGGTTCCGCCGCCTCCTGGAGAACACTAGAAAGACAGCAAGCTGGCACCAGAGGCAGGCACGGTGAGCTGACACAACAAGATGAGGCAACAAGGAGACACAAAGAGGAAAGACAATGAGACACAATAAAGCAGGGAGCTGAGGTACCTCAAGCAATTAAGCCCCCAGGTTCGGCTCCCAGTATCTCCTAAAGAGAAGACAAGTGAAGAGGATGTGGCTCAAGAGACTGAACTCCCACCTACCACACAGGAAGTCCATGGTGCAGTCGGGGTTCCTGGTAACTCCTAAAGAAGACAGCAAGCTGGCATGACAGGCCGGTGTGGCAAGCTGACACAAAAAGATGATGCAACAAAAGACACAAGAAGAAAAATGTAACAAGAGACACAACAAAGCAAAGACTAGAGGTGGTTCAAATGATTAGGTGCCTCCCTCCCACATGGGGGGTCCTGGGTTCAGTTTCTGATGCCTCCTGAAGAAACAAAGAAGACAACAGGCACAGCAAGTGCAAACAATGAGGGGGTGAGGAGAAATAAATAAATAAAAGATCCAAATGATTGACTGCTACTTCCAGTTCTGGTCCATAGGCCAGCCCAGGACTTGTCACTTTTCTTTGAGGGTCTATTGGCCAGATGCAAACTGTTATAACTTGGCTGTTTTGTTGTTTCCTACACCCAGCTATAGGGCTCTGAGGCCCCTTCTTGAGCATTGCTGCCAGGAGGGCCAGGAAATGGTAGCTGGGGAAGCTCTCCTTTAGGGTTGACACTTGTGCCCCTTGATGAGCCATGTAGGTTCTCAGAGCTTCCCAAACACCGCTAATGCTGTCATCTGGGCTTATTGGAAATAGATTCCTAGGCTATACCTCCCCAAGATCTAGTTTGCTAAGTCTTCAGATGAATCCGAGGAATATCTACTTTTTACAGAAGCTTATGATAAAGGGCATCTACAAAAAACCTACAGCTTACATCATCCTTAAAGATGAAAGACTTCATATTTTCTCTTCAAGATCAGGACAAAGAAAGGGCACCTGCTACTACCACTTCTATCTAACATTGTACTAATGAGTGTAACCAGTACAAAAAGGCAAAACAAAAGCATATAAATTGGAAGAAATAAAATTGCTTCTATTCACAGATGACATGATATTTTATGTAGAAAATCCTAAGGAATCCACACACAAAAAAAACTAATAGAACGAATAAGTTCAGCAAGGTTGAAGATACATGATCAGTATACAAAAATTGATTGCATTTCTATATACCAACAATCAAAAAATGAAATTAAGAAAATTCCAGGAAAAAAGAAAACAATTTCACTCCCAACAGCATAAAAAAGAACAAAATACTTAGGGAAAAATTTAACAACACAAGCGCAAGATTTATGCACTGAAAACCAGAAAATATTGCTGAGAGAAATGAAAGAAGATCCAAATAAATTGAGAGACATTCTACGTTCATGGATTGGAAGACTCTTCCCCAAATGGCAATTCTCCCCCAAACGATCTAGAGAGGCAATGAAATCCCTGTCAAATTCCCAGCAGTCTTCTTTTTATAATTGACAAGATGATCTTACAATGTACATGAAAATCCAGAAGACCTAGAATAGTCGTATGTTGTACTTTAGGAATTGTGTGAAATCCCTGACAAAAGTGGTCATTCAGGGAGCAGGTGTAGTTCAGTGGTTGAGCACCTGCTTCCAATGTATGAAGTCCCAGGTTCAATCGCTGGTACTTCCTAAAAAAAAAAAAAGTGGTCGCTCAAGATTTTGCATAAGTATTTATAAAAACTAAGGGCTAGGGAACTATTCACCAGCATGGTATTCCACATATAACTGCTTCTGATCAAGGAACTCGTTTCATAGCAAATGAAGTAGTGAGAGAATGGCACATGCTCATGGAATTTACTGGTCTTACCATATTCCTCCAAATCCTGAAGTAGCTGAATTGATTGAATGGTAGAATAGCCTTTTGAAGACTCAATACTAATGCCAACTGGGTGGCAATACCTTGCAGGGCTGGGGCAGTGTTCTCCAGGAGACTGTATATGCTCTAAATTAGTGTCAACTCTATGGTGCAATTTGTGCCATAGCCAGGATTCACGGATCTAAGAATGAAGGGGTAGAAATGGAAGTGCCATCATTCACTATTAGTGATTCATTAGCAAAAATTTTGCTTCTTGTCCCCACAACCTTATGCTCTGTTGGCCTACAGGCCATAGTTCCTAAAGGAGGAGTACTCCTGCCATGAGGCAAAACAATTATTCCAATCAACTGGAAGTTAAGACTGCCGCTCAGCAACTTTGGGTTCCTCATGCCTCTGAATCAACAGTAAAGGGAGTTACTGTGCTGTGTGAGGTAACTAATTCTGATTACCAAGGGGAAATTAGACTGCCACTACATAATGGAGGCTAGTAAGACTAAGTCTGGAGTACAGGAGATCCTTTGGAATGTCTCAGTACTAGCACACCCTGTGATTAAAGTCAATGTAGACTCTTGCCCTGCTCTTTTGCCTGTGGACCTGTCCTGCCCTGTGTGCTGCTTTCACCATTTTTCTTCTGCCATGTGGCCACGCAAGTAACCCTGGGGATTTATAATCTATAATGGGGAACTGTAGCTTGTAAATCAGCCCTCTTCATCCCTTTTTATCCCCTTCCTCACTACCTGGGATCCCTGCTCAGTAATTTTCTGCTATTTTCTCCCATTTCTCTTCCCTCCCTACCTGAATAAATTACTGGCCTAACTAAAAAAAAATTTTTTTAATTAAAAAAAATAAAGTCAATGTAAAACAATAACCGAATTCTGGCAGGACTGCTAATGGCCTACATTCCTTCAAGAATGAAGGTTAGGGTAACCCCACCAGACAAAGAATCACAACCAGCTAAGGTGCTTGCTGAGGGTAAAAGGAATTGGAATGGATAGTGGAAAAGGTAGTTATAAACACCACCTATGACCATGTGACCGTGTGCAGAAATGAAGACAAATTATGAGTACTTATTTATTTTGTTATGAATGTTTATATAAAGCAAATCTTCCTTTCCTGTTATCCCCTTATCATATAAGCTCTATTAACTTTACATCATATTAAGTCACAAGATATCAAAGATAAGAGTGACTATCCCCCAAGGACTTGCATCCTCTTCTGGGGAAAGGGTTAGTGAGTTTTTTGGCTGTGTGCAGTACAGTTGTACCATATTAGGCAAAGTATGACTATGGTCTTGTATTTATTTGGATATTAAGTATGGTTTAAGGAGATGTGTAGGGGGGCCAACTTGACAAGGGGTGGACTGTGATGACAAATTTCCATGTGTCAACTTGGCTAGGCTATATTATCCAGCTGTTTGGTCAGGCAAGCACTGGTCTGATTGTTATTGTGAGGGTATTTCATAGATGGATTTCCAACTATAATTAGTGGATTGCTTCTCTAGCTGATTGCATCTGTAATCAGCAATGTGGGCAGTCTCTTCATCCAATCTGTTGTAAGTCTTTAAAAAAACAAAACAAAACAAAAAAAGATTGAAAGGTGAGGAATTTTCTTGTTTTTTTATTATTACTATTGAAATAATGAAAATGCTGTAATAATGGTTAAAGGGATGAACACACAACTATATGATTATATCAAATACCACTGATTGTACACTTTGGATGAATTATATGCTTTTTTAGTATGTATCAATAAAATTGATTTGTTTAAAAACAAAACAAAACAGAACTGAGGATTTCAGAAATCAGAAAGAATTTCTGCCTAAACCTCAGTCAGCAAGCTTCCCCTGGGGAATACAGACATGCCAGACTTCAGAATTACCTTTTTTGAAGTTTCCTGCTTGCAGCCTATCTTATGAAATACAGACTTGCCAGCCCCCAGGATCGGGTGAGCCAATTCCTCATAATATAAATAATATAAATCTCTTCTATTTATACTGTTCTGTTTTTCTGGAGAACCCTAATACACAAGTACACTATAGTTTTGGGAAGATCCTGTTTCTTATTTGAATAGAAATTATTAGAAAATTCTTCTTTAGAATAAGCTGAAATCTATCATTGAATACCCACCATTAGTAAAAAGAATCTTACATAATGTTTAGCATGAGTCAGGCACTCATATAATCCTCAAAGCAATGTATGAAGTTGTTATTATCGTTACATAACACTCATTTTGTAGTTGAGGAAAAAAGTACAGAAGATTTATATGAATTGCCCAAGTCCATGTGGTTGATTAAATGGTAGAACCATGATTTGAACCCAGTCAATCTGTTTCCAATGTCCAGGTTCTTAAATTCTGCGTTACATTACCTAATTCTATCTTGTAGAAAAATAACAAAGAGCCTTAAAAGACAGGTCCTCACCTGTCCAAATAAGCTATCAAGTCTTTATTTACTTTTCTTGCCTCTAGGTTAAAGCCCCATTTCCTACAAACTACCCAAGAAAATAACTTGCCCTGGATTCTCTCACTGCTCTGCTTCTTGGGAATACTTTGAAATGATTAAGAGCATGGACTCTGCTCTTATGGTGCGCCTATCTAATTGATGTGACCTATGGATTTAATAATGCTTTGAAATAAGCATTAATTTGGCACACTTAACTCTTTGCCAAACACATCATCATCTTGTTGCTCATCAAATTCTTTTCTGTGTCTTTACAAATGACCCATTGATTCCTTCTAGAATTCTGCTGGGCTATCATGTCAAATACAAGAGCAGATAGTTTCTAAAATCTATGCTCTTCCACTTTTTGCAAACTTTGCTAGTATCTACCTCTTCCTGGTCTCTATTTCCCAATCCTGATTTCTCAGGGATTACAAAGCAACCAGTATTGCCCCTGATATTCTGAGCATAGGTAAGGAGTTCACAGAATGCAGTCATCTTTTTGCAAACAGATTGTATGCCATCTTAAGTTTGTGATTCTGGCTCCACATGTGCTAGGAAGCAGCAACAGACAGCACAAAGTACACTTAAAATTTAGCATATTCATTCGCTAAAAGGAATGTTTTCATTCAGAAATTGAATAAAGTTCTTGAACAAATATTTCATAAATTGATGAACATCTCATTGGCAGCATTCCCCCTGATCAACACCCAGCAAAGGATATTTTAATAACAGCTAGCAATTTGCTATTTCACTGTTTGCAGAGAAAAGGCAACTTGTACACCTCTGCCTCCCAAAATTCAGCATCATGGAGATTGGTATTTCTCTTCACAGTACTTAAGTATATTTGCAGATTATAAGCCTCAAAGCCATACCACCATTTTAACCATTTGTTTTTTCCCAAAGTGATTAGGAAAATGCCAATATGACATCTGCAGAAAAGAAGACAGGAATCACAGAGCTCAACCAGGACACACAGCACTGAGTTACATACACCCAAGTGCAGCCTGAATTATATCCAACATATTTTTTTGTTGTTGTTGTTTCATCAGGGATATTTCACTTAAGTAAATTTCCATTTTATTGAAGTGTTACCCTATAAGGAATACCACATTTTAGACCTTTTCTTGATGAATTTTTTATAAGCTCATATTTTGATATCTTTAGGGCTAATTATCTGCTTGGAATTATTTGATCTACACTGGAATGTCTATTGAATTATTTGCGTTTTGTTTTCTCTTAAATTATTTTTTGGTTGTCAACATACCCATTTCAAGCAGTATTCTCATTAACATACCCATTTCCAATTTATCATGGTCTAGATAACTAAATCAACAAGTTTAGGGAAGTGGATTTGGCCCAATGGATAGGGCGTCCACCTGGGAGGTCCACGGTTCAAACCGCGGGCCTCCTTGCCCCACGTGGAGCTGGCCCATGCGCAGTGCTGATGCACACAAGGAGTGCCCTGCCACGCAGGGGTGTTCCCCATGTAGCGGAGCCCCATGCACAAGGAGTGTGCCCTATAAGGAGAGCTGCCCAGTGCAAAAGAAAGTGCAGGCTGCCCAAGAATGGTGCTGCACACACGGAGACCTGACACAGCAAGATGACGCAAGAAAAAGAAACAGATTCCCGGTGCCGCCGATAAGTATAGAAGCGGTCACAGAAGAACGCACAGAGAGCAGACAACTGGGGGGTGGAAGGTGGGGGAAAGGGGAGAGAAATTTTTTTTTTTAATCTTAAAAAAAAGTTTATTAAAATTGTTTCTAAAGAAAGTGTGTGTATGTGTGTGTGTGTGTGTTCTAGGGAGTAAGAGATTTTCCTGTGAATAAAACAGTTAATTGTGCTTGATATCTATTGTAGCCACCCAGATTTCTCTTTTGATTAAATCTTATTTCGTTAGCTGCATTCAAGTACTGGATATAGCAGTTCACCTACTTGATTTAATTCATGAATGACAATGTCTCCAGATAAATGTTCTTGCTAGTTTTAACGAGAGATTAGAACCTCAATGCTTCGAAGACTGCAGAGAACGGAGAAGACTTAGGCATCTCAAGACCAAGTTCCTGATTAGTATCACCCTCAGGGAAAGATGTCAAGCCAGTTACTTCATCCAGTTTAGATGATCCAGCTTCACTGCTGCCTGCTTCCTCCCAGAACTATGAAGAAAGAGCCTGCAGTCCCTCACAAACTTACCAGGTAAATGTCTCATGACTGCTTGTGTGGAGGAAAAGAAAAAGAAAATCTCCAAATTGGCATTTCTATTAAGCTAGATATTAAATAGATATTCATTGGCAAATATCAACTCTTTAATTTGAATTGCTTGTTGACTCAAAGCTCAGTCAGATTAATGTGAACTTGGGGAATTTCAGTCCAGTATTGGTAACTTCCTTCCAACCAATTCTGCTGCTAGTGTTTGGGGAGGATAAATACCTGGTTTGTAGCAGAGGGAAGCCCGTTCCAGTTTATAAAGATAGTCCTCTCTGAGGCATCTATGCAGTAAAACTTGCTCCAAATCCCCATCAACACTATTTTAATAACATTTTAAATATAAAACCTGAAATGATTCTAAAACCAGTTTGGAAAAATAGATGACCATTAGAATATTATAAAAAACACTGAAGGTAAGATTGAATAATTTGATTGTTCATGGCATTCATTTCTTTTGGACACTATTTAAAAACTGTAAGTATGCACCCAAACTTTGACCTAGTAATGCCACTCCTGTAAAATTTTTTTCAAAGAAAAAAGAGTCCTATAGGCTCCACTATATCATTATTTCATAACAGATAAAATTGGAAACAATAAGCAAATAAGGTAATGGTCACGTAAATATTACATAAGTTGGTAAAATATTAGGAAATCATTAATATAAGCTAGGGAGACCAGATAACAACATGGGGGAATATTACAATGCATTATTTTTTTCCTTCTATTTTGAAAATAAATTTATTAAATGAAAGAAAAGGTATTGTCTGTTAAGGCAATTACAAAGAATTTGGTGGAAAGAATAATAGTGTACTGAGGAAGTAGTTTGTTGACTTGGCTTTGAGCCTAAGACAGTCGGAAGAGTATCATGAAACCATGAGGTTTTTGCTTTATGTGACTACAATTTGTTTCTTGCTGCAACTTTAGTTTTGAATTGATGCCTGGACTGTCAGCAACATCCACTGTTCCAGACTTGCCAAAAGAGGGCAGCCGGCCTGCACTGGTACTAGCACTATGATCAAAGTTAGTCCCAATTTGGTCAATTTTCTTTTTTTTTTTTCTTCCTTTTTGAGAAATTCTTCAGAAAAGGATCCTATCTGTTGGCTCCCAGAGCTGTGTTCTACATCTTGGGTCATCCAGGGAGGTGTGGAACCTAAGTGGATGTTGCCAACTTTTGGCGTGTACTAATGGCCAATGAATGCCAGAGGTTGTCTTGTCCCTGTCAAGTCCTGGGGTTGGCAGCAGGTCCAAGTGTGTGGGCTGCTGTGAACTGCAGGCTACTTGGCTGATTTTCCATTTCCAGCTTCCAGGTGCCAAAGATCCCTCTTCTGGGTCTGGTACTGCTCAAGGTTCTAAGACAGACCAAACTACCTCCTGCCAGATGTGCTCCACCTCATGGATCTAAGCTGCCATCTCCTTGATCATCACCCTATTCTCTTTTCCCCATATAGGAATCCAAACCTCTCATCATGGATTTTTTCCTTCCCCTCCCCCGCCCTGCTGTTTCTGCTGTGTCCATTCGCTGTGTGATCTTCTGTACCTATTTCTCTTTTTTATCTTCTCTTCTCATCTTTCTCCTCTAGAAGTCACCAGGATTCGATCCTGGGGACCTCTGATGTAGAGAGAGGTT
Organism: Dasypus novemcinctus; assembly: GCF_030445035.2. NCBI lineage: Eukaryota > Metazoa > Chordata > Mammalia > Cingulata > Dasypodidae > Dasypus > Dasypus novemcinctus. The sequence continues at coordinate 112,559,486 of NC_080675.1, read as the reverse complement.
CCCTGTCAATTGCGCCACCTCAGTTCCTGGTTTCTGCTGTACTTAACCTTGACTCTCTCCTTTGTCTCTCTTTTGTTGTGTCATCATCTTTCTGCGTGACTTACTTATGTAGGTACTTGGCTTGCTGTGTGGGCACTCAGCTTGCTGCATGGGCACTCAGCTAGCTGTGTGGGCACTTGGCTCGCCACATGGGCAGTCGGTTTGCCATGTGGGCACTCACACAGGCACTTGGCTCACTGTGTGGGCACTCAGCTCACCACATGGGACTTGACTCACCATGCAGGCACTTGGCTCACTGCAAAGGCAGTAGGCTCACTGTGCAGAGTCTCAGCTCACCATGTGGGCACTAGCTTGCCATGCAGGCACACTTTCTCTTCTTTTTTTCACCAGGAGGCCCCAGGGATCAAACCCAGGTCTTCCCATATGGTAGGCAGAGACCGTATCATCTGAGCCACATTCACTTCCCTCATCACGGATTTTCTGAATTGTGCATAATCCTGGGGGCAATCGGAAACTTCTTTTTCATCGGATTTCAGCCTTTTTCTCCTACCAAAATCTATTGGTTTCTTGTGATCTGGGTTTACGAGATACTCTAGCAGTCCCCCATGCAACATGGTCAGGTTTTATAATGCATTAATTTCTTTCTTTTTTTTTTTTTTTACATTTTCCCCCCTTTATTAGAGAAGTTGTGGGTTTATAGAACCATCATGCAGAAAATACAAGATTCCCATATACCAGCCCACCACCAACACCCTGCATTGTTGTGGAACATTTGTTACAACTGATGATAGCACATTTTTAGTATTGTACTTTTAATTAAAGCCCATGGTTTAACTTAGGGTTCACTGTTTGTGTAGTTCCATGGATTTTTTTTTCCCAAGCTTATAGTTTATTTCTTTTTATTGCTGGATAATATTCCATTGTATGGATGTGCCACCATTTGTTTATTCATTGACCTATGGAAGGTCATCTTATTTGCTTTCAATTTTTGGCAATTATGAATAAAGCTATAAGAAGTTGTATGCCAGTTTTTGCAAGGGTTTAAGTTTTCAATTCCTTTGGGTAAATTCCTAGGAGTAAAATTGTTGGTCATATAGTGAATCTATGTTTAGATTTGTAAGAAACTGCCAAACTGTTGTCTTATGTGGCTATGCCACTATCAGTTGTCAACAGCAGGATCTATAATGTCCAACATCTGTCCCTGCAATATCATTTAGGACAACTCCAAGTCCCAAAAATGCCCCCATATCACATCTCTTCTTCCCTCTCTCTGCCCTGAGCAACTACTGTGGCCACTTTTTCCACATCCATGATACAATTTTTTCCATTGCTAGGGAGTACGGGGTATATGGAAACCTCTTTTATATATATATGTATTTATCGAAGTATATCATTCACACATGAACACACATAAACAAGTATATAGTAAAGATTGTGAACTTATAAAATAAATATACATAACATCACACAGGGGTCTCATACATCACCCCTCCACCAATTCTTTGCACTGGTGTTAAACATTTGTTACAAACTATACAAAAGCATTGTCAAAATATTACTACTGGGAAACGGACTTTGGCCCAGTGGTTAGGGCGTCCGTCTACCACATGGGAGGTCCGCGGTTCAAGCCCCGGGCCTCCTTGACCCGTGTGGAGCTGGCCCATGCGCAGTGCTGATGCGCGCAAGGAGTGCCCTGCCACGCAGGGGTGTCCCCCCTGTAGGGGAGCCCCACGCGCAAGGAGTGCACCCATAAGGAGAGCCGCCCAGCGCGAAGGAGGGAGCAGCCTGCCGAGGAATGGCGCCGCCCACACTTCCCGTGCCGCTGACGACAACAGAAGCTGACAAAGAAACAAGACGCAGCAAAAAGACACAGAAAACAGACAACCGGGGGAGGGGAGGGGAATTAAATAAATAAAAATAAATCTTTAAAAAAATATATATATTTATTACTACTAACTATATTCCTTATCTTACATTTAGTGTATTTTCCCCCTAACCCATATTATTTTTTTTAATGTATTTTTGTTACAGATATTGTGAACTAGTTCCATGGATTTAAAAAAATTTTTATTCTGTTATCATATATACAATCCAACATTTCCTCATTTAATCATATTCAGATATATTTTTCAGCATTCACAATGTTGTGATGCTACCATTACTACCATCCATTACCAAAACATTTCCATCACTCTAAAAATAAACTCTGAACATTTTAAGCCTTTTATTTTAAATGCATTAATCTTTAAGAGCTGATATAGTTTGGTATTAAGGAGATTTTCCTCAAATTGTATTTATTTTTATTAATATGTATGTCAGAATAGGTCTATTAGGCTTTATTGGTTTTTTTTTTAAGATTTATTTCATTTTACTTATTTCTCTCCCTCCCCCCCACCCCCGTTGTCTGTTCTGTGTGTCCATTTTGCTGTGTGTTGTTCTTTTTTTTTTTTTTTTAATCCGCTTCTGTTGTCAGTGGCATGGGAATCTGTGTTTCTTTTTGTTGCGTCATCTTGTTGTGTCAGCTCTCCATGTATGCGGTGCCATTCCTGGGCAGCTGCACTTTCTTTCATACTGGGCGGTTCTCCTTACGAGGTGCACTCCTTGCGCGAGGGGCTCCCCTACGCTGGGGACACCCCTGTGTGGCAGGGCACTCCTTGCGTGCATCAGCACAGTGTGTGGGCCAGCTCCACACGGGTCAAGGAGGCCTGGGGTTTGAACTGCAGACCTCCCATGTGGTATACGGACGCCCTATCCACTGGAATAAGTCTGCTTCCCTCAAATTGTATTTAATGTTACAATGTTCACATATATGTATTTTACAATATTGGCTAAGTTTTATTTTAGTCACTGACAGGTATACCTGGGGTAAGCCATGGTCATTACATTAGGGTTCCTCCAAAATTACTGCATCATCACGCCACCTATGTTTCACTTTCTTCGAATTCTAAAATTAGACACAAAGTGAGGCAAAGCTGAAGCCCCTTCCAAGTCATTTCAAATGCATTTTCAAGGCACAGGGTTGGGAAAAGGAGAAGAGGACATCATGTAGAACTTTGATGAATGATTCCAACTATTATTGTTTTGAGGCTTGTGGCATGTCACTAAACTTTAAAGTAATAGACATTTGTACCCTACACAGACTGAACAGACATAAAACTATGTCTAGGGCAGCAGACTTGGCCCAATGGATAGGATGTCTACCTAATACATGGGAGGTCCTACCACATGGGAGGTCCACAGTTCAAACCCTGGGCCTCCTTGACCCGTGTGGAGCTGGCCCATGTACAGTGCTAATGCACGCAAGGAGTGCCCTGCCACACAGGGGTGTCCCCCGCGTAGGGGAGCCCCACACGCAAGGAGTGCGACCTGTAAGGAGAGCCACCCAGTGCGAAAGAAAGTGCAGCCTGCCCAGGAATGGCGCCACACACAAGGAGAGCTGACACAGCAAGATGATGCAACAAAAAGAAACACAGATTCCCGGTGCTGCTGATAAGGATAGAAGCAGTCACAGAAGAACATACAGTGAATGGACACAGAGAGCAGACAACTGGAGAGGGGGAAGGGGAGAGAATAAATAAAAAATAAATATTAAAACAACCACAACAACAACAAAAAACTGTATTAAGTTTGAAGACATAAAAAGCCATGTAGGGAAGTGGCTGTGGCTCAATCAGTTGGGCTCCTGTCTACCATATGGGAGGCCCTGAGTTCATGTCCCAGGGCCTCCTTGTGAAGGCAGGCTCACCCATACACCCTGGAGATCCACTGGCCTGCAAGCAGCCCTCAAGCAGCCCACAAGCGCCACAGAGAACCGACTCAGTAAGGTGGCACAACAAAAAAGGGAGACAAGTTAAAAAAAAAACAAAAAAAACCACAGAAGAGTACACAGCGCATGGACACAGAGAGCAAAACAACAAGCAAGCCACAAGGGGGTGGATTAAAAAAGCCATGTAAAAGTTGAATACAATATGCCATTGAGGCCACATATGAGGGGGGAGACGGCTCAATAAAAATAAATTAACATTCTATTTTTAGGCTTTTCCTACACTGAACGAACCAGGGAATGAAGAAAAGAAATTAAATCCTACCTGGAACGAATAAGTGACTGAGGCTGTACCCAGAGGTGGACAGTGCTATCCATGATGCCCCCATCCAGTATGTCCACGCAGCAGCAGAGTAGACCTGTACTTCACAGCACACACCTAAAAGGGAAACTGATTTTAAACTTGAAGGGAATTCAGTTAAATAAAATTCTTGTTAAAACATGGACAAAGACAACAAGTTATTTTGTTTTAACCATAAGTATTTATTGATGGATCAAAGAATACAATTTTAATGGAACAATAAGGCACAACTGTGGATTAAAACAGTTTGCTATACAGCCAAAGGGGGAAAAAGCCACAATCGTAGAAACTTTAAATATGCACGTCAAGGAGCCTCTGAAGTACCTCTCTAAAGATCAGTATCAGGCAATTCTTCACTTTTATACAATTCCTATATTACATCACTTGATCACCAAGTCAGACTGATACTTCACAAAGAATTCATCATTCATTTATACTTGAGCCGTCCAGCCTGGCCACTCTGCTGTTCCCTACCCCTTCCCGATCCCTTTGTAGTGGTATTCTTTAGTAATTCCCTTTCCAAAGAATTGTGTGTACATCTTGGATAACCTTCCAAAGCAAGGAAGGAAGGAAGGAAGGAAGCAAGGAAGCAAGCAAGCAAGCAAGCAAGCAAGCAAGCGATGAGTCAGAGAAAGTCAGCCAGGGCCAGATATACTAATGAATAGACTCAGACAGACAGACATTAGGATGACAACAGCCTGATTCAATGAGATCTAAACTAAGCTGACTTTGGCAGAAAAAGTGCTCTGGCTTGCTCAAAAGGCCTATAATGCCACTCAGGTTGTGCCACCAATGGCAGACCCCCTTGTTTCTAAGGGATCAGCAGGGTCTACACAAGGAGCTAGGAAGCCAATGTAGCCAGGCAGCTAACATTACAATACATTCAATGCTTTGGACCTGTATCAGGAGACTGCTATGGCTTCCAGCATAATTATGTGCCAAGTGTAAAATTCATTGAGAATTTTGTGCAAAACTTGAAGACACCAAGGACTATCTTTAAATCTCTTGGACTGGGATAAGTTAGGCACTTCCATAACACTAATCTACTTTGTAAAGTGAAGTGAAAAACATTCCAGTGCACATAACACTGAGGCATAAACCATGTTGCGGAGGTGTGAATACAGGAGGCTTGACAGGTTGCCTAGCCTCCTTATTCAAAAAGCCATGAGAAAGTCCCCAAGCATATTGCCAGAGCAGCTATTCTGGTGGTGAAGGTGCCCCCAAACGAAGAAACCTCCAGGCATATGGCTATTTTCTGAAGTGTCAACACTGCACTAACAAGAGCAGCCATGTAGGAACATATGCTGAGAATCAGAGGCCAGAGGTAGAATGACTGGGGCAAGCCATCTAAAGGACTTGGCTCTACACCTCTCACCAAGGCCATCACCTCTCAAGAACAGCTCCATCTAGCAGCCCTTTGATTATAGAGCAGAATACAGGGACCAAGAGAGTCACATTCTTCTGAGAGAAGTGTTGGTTACCAAAAAGCTCCTGGAAAGGCCACATCCCAGAGACCCATTTAAGACTAAAGGTAGATAAAAACTGCCAGACCACTGAACTACTCTGCCAAGTCAGAAGTATATTTTACAGGTATAGCTTGGGATACCAAGTAGAACAGAGGTGGATTTTGAGGCTTAATAAAAAGCAGGATATTGAAAGACCAAGTGATTGGTGTGTTGAGTAACAGAGAAGTAGGAAGCAAAGGACATACAGACAAGGTTGAAGGAGCATGCCAAAATCTAGTTAGAGGGAAGGCAGCAGGTCTACATTTACTTCCAGTGAAAGAGCTTGGCTGGCTGGTTCTTGGCATGATTCCCTCTCTCACTTTCTCAGATTGAATGGGTGTGACATTCAGCAGCAGAACAGGGGAAGATGATATTTATAAATGAGAACCAGTGAATGGATACTGAAAAGAAATAGACTGGGTGTACCATTCTGTAATGCCCTGTTTACACCAAAGGCAGGTTTGTGTTGACAGAACATATTTGGGGTTGTCATGCAACAGCAGTAGTACTTTGGGAGAAGGGGGATAATGGGGAGGAGGTGGGGCTGGTGGACAGGAGGACTCTCAAGTTCCAGTTCTTAAATACTAGAAAGCAAAGAAGAGTTTGGTCTCAGTCCTTTAGTGAAGAAATCGGATGCTCATTTTCTGTTCTACGTCCACCTTCTCCAAAACCTGGGGGAAAAAAAATACATTTACAACTATCAAGGTCATAACAGAATATATTGTCCCCAGTTCTTACCTGCATAATGTTTTTTTTAACCTTCCCTCCTGTGCAGAATTCCACCTTTCCAAGCAAAGAAGTGACTGCCTGACCTTAACAAATTCTGTGAAAGATATGGCGCTGTCCCCATCCTGATCAGCCTCCTGGATGGTCCTGTCTGCAATACTGCCCAGCTGCTCATCTGAGATATTTACTCCAACCATCATGCGTAGCACCTGCAGGGCCAAGAAGTCAGGAATTACAGGGGACTTGGGGCTAAGGGTGCCTCCCTTCCTTTGATATCCTCAAATATAAAAGCCAGAAAGCTGAAACCCTTATCTTCTCATCTAGACAATGCCATTCTAGACAATGGCATAAGGAGATGTGTGGTAAGGGCATTGGACAGCAAAGCAAAGCCTCACAAGGTGAGACCCTTTGCATTTTGCCTTTCCCCATTCTTCCTGCCCTGAATGCAGATACGATGCCTGGTGGTACAGCAACCATCCTGGGGCTGTAAGGTGAAAATCATATGTGCTATGGATGCCAGAGCAAGAATGTAAAAGAAGCCTGGTTGCAGACATTATATAGGTATTTTATCAGCTCCAGACAATCTATCCCCACATTTCTTACTTTTTTTTTTGAGGTACCAGGACCAGGTACCTGGGACCTCATATGTGGGAAGCCAGCACTCAACCACTGAGCCACATTGCCTCCCCGAGTTGTTTTTTCCCATTTGTTTTTTGTTTTTTTTTAGGAGGCACATGGGACCGAACCTGGGGCCTCCCATGTGGGAAGCAGGACTTCAACTGCTTGAGCCACATCTGCTCCCACCCCACTTTTCTTTTTGCATGAGACAAATTAGTTCCCTTATTTAAGTTACGTTGGGAGGGCTTTCATGAATCCTACCTGAATATAAGTCCTCTCTGATAAAATGTTTAATTAACCCAGCATTTCCTAAAGCATGGCCCAAGGAACACAGAAGTCCTTGGAGCACTATTTATTAAATACCCTCTTTAGAAAAACAACATCAACCAAAAAAAAAAAGAAAAACAAAAAGCATATTTAAAGGTCTGTGAAAATTGTAGGAAAGAGAAGTTAACACTTAACTGAGAAAACTTTCCTCCCAATCATACTATTATCTTTGGAGTGTAAACATGCTTAGGAAATGGCTACCTTAAACAAAATCAGTGATTCTAATGATGTGACTCTGAGACAATATGAAAGGGATGAACTATGTCTGAGGAACAGTGTGCTTATCTGATGCCTCACATTGCTAGTCAGCTGAAAAGTCAGCATTCCCATAAGAAGGAAAGGCCCTCTAGCCTAATTGCTCACAGGCTCACCTTTACATCTTTCTCCAATCTCATGACAGAGGTTTTTTAAAAATCAAATTATAGGATTTTTTGGAAAGAAAAGAAAAAGCTGAAATATTGAGTTGCACCAACACTAGATGTTTATTTTCCTCACAAACCAATCCTTGAAAATAAGTGTACAAATGTACACAAATTGAAGAATTATAAAGCAAACTGAGACAAACCATTTGCCATCTTCCCTATCTATGGCCAACCAGACAAATTCATCCTCAATCAGCAGCTTCATTAGCTCTCAATCCAATCACTTTTTTAAAGTAAATTGGTACAATGTCCATAATCAGGTTTTTCATTTTTTTAAAAATATTTATTTTTTATTTATTTCTCTCCCCTTTCCCCCACCCCCCACCCAGTTATCTGTTTCCTGTGTCCATTTGTTGTGTGTTCTTCTGTGTCTGCTTGCATTCTTGTCAGCGGCACTGGGAATCTGTCTCTTTTGTTGTGTCATCTTGCTGCATCAGCTGTCCATGTGTGCAGCGCCACTCCTGAGCAGGCTGCACTTTTTTCGTGCTAGGCAGCTCTCCTTATGGGGCACAATCCTTGCACATGGGGTTCCCCTACACAGGGGACACTCCTGTGTGGCATGGCACTCCTTGTGCCCATCAGCACTGTGCATGGGCCAGCTCACTACATGGATCAGGAGGCCCTGGGTTTGAACCCTGGACCTTCTATACGGTAGGTGGATACTCTTTATCAGTTGAGCCAAATCCGCTTCTCCAGTCATTTTCTAAAATGTTTTATTTTTAGATTTATAGAATTGGATTGTGCACTGTGTGTGTAGGGAGTTTGGGGTATGTGGTGTTTTCCACAATGCTGCTTACTGTCACACTAAGAAGTATATTAGCAACCAGGACTTTTTTTTCCTTAATGTTTGTTTAGGGTTTTTGTATATAACCTTTATTAGTTTAAGAAAGCTTCCTTCTAGTTCTGGTCTTTTAAGATTTTTATTTTAATCATGAATGGGTAAAGCATTTTATCAAATGCTTTTCTCCTGTGGGAAAGAGCATATAATTTTTCTTCTTTAATCTGCTAACATCATGAAATACACTGATTTTCTAATGTTAAGCCAACTTTGAATTCCTAGTATAAATCTACCTTGGATGTACTTACCAAATCCAATGGATGTGTCATGATGATGGGAACGAGTGTTGATGGGGGGGGGGAGAGGGGGGGTGGGGGGATGGGGTTGAATGGGACCTCACATATATATTTTTAATGTAATATTATTACAAAGTCAATAAAAAATAAAAAAATTAAAAAAAAAAATCTACCTTGGTTTAATATAGCATCTTCTTCATAAACTGCTGGCTTTGATATATTAATATTTTGTTTAGGATTATTACATCTATGTGAATGAGAAAGGCAGGGATGTAGTTTTCTTGTACTGTCTTTATCAGGTTTTCATATCAAAGTTACAGTAGCCTCATAAAATGAGTTGGGGGGGAAATGGATGTAGCTCAACCAACTGGGCTCCCATCTACCATATAGGAGGTCCAGGGTTCGATGCCCAGGGCCTCCTGGTGAGGGTAAGCTGGCCCACGTGGCAAGCTGACCCATGAGGAGTGCCAGCCCACTCGGAAATGCCACCCCGCACAGAAGTGCCACCCTGCGTGGGAATGCCACCCAACGCAGGAAAGCCACCCCATGCAGGAGTGCCAGCCGCCACGGAAAGCTGGCGCAGCAAGATGATGCAACAAGAGACACAGAGGAGAGAAAATAAGAAGATATAGCAGAACAGGGAGTTGAGGTGGCGTAAGAGAATAATCGCCTCTCTCCCACTCTGGTAGGTTCCGAGATTGGTTTCTGGAACCGCCTAATGAGAATACAAGAAGACACAGAAGAACACACAGCGAATAAACACAGAGAGCAGACAATGCGGGGAACAGGGGTGAGGAGAAATAAATAAAATAAATCTTAAAAAAAAAATGAGTTGAGGAGTGTAGCAACTGTTCTTATTGAAATGTAATTCATGTACAATAAACTGTACACGTTTAAAATGTATAATCTGATAAATTCTGACATATCTACATATCTGTGAAACCACCATCACAATCAAGATAAGGAACAAATCAATCACCCCTAAAAGTTCAACCAGGACTTTTTACAAGAATCACAGAAGGAAAACATGACCACTCAGTCTTTAGGATAACCACACTGTGAACTTTTTAATATCCTCTGAATAGTTAAGAACTTCAAATTACCAAATGTTTAGAAATGGCAGTGCCTAGAAAGGTAAACTCTGTTCTTCTTTTACTTTGGTAAAGTGTTCATATTGTCTTCTAAGATGGAACTAGCTGTGTGACATATTAACAGTCCATGAGAATATTTGTCCTAAAGTCATTCCAGGTCCCAGGAATACTCTAGTATTGACTGGCACTCTGGCTATATGGTCTCCAATCCACTCTGTCCCAGGCTTTCTTTATCCAAATAATAGAAGATAAATCAAGGCTCCTCTCCAAAATATTCTTTCTGGCAGCCAGATCTGGGCCAGAGCATGAAAAGAAGGCAACTACAGAAACGACTGCCTCGACTTTTTCTCCTCAGAACTCTGAGACCCATACATAGCAAGTATCAACCAACATGTCACGGAAGAAAGATATTCCCAACTCAAAAGCAAGGGACTCCAAAACAATGATGTGCAGAATCTTTTGGTTTTTGCTCAGATATGGAAATATAAGACTACTTTGTGTGGTCTTTAATCTGGCCTGAGTAATCTTAAACTTGGAAGACTTCTGAAGATATAGGAAGTGTTCAGAGTTACTTCAGAATGAGTAGAAACCACTTTACTTTTTAGGGATATCTTGAAAAGGAGAAATCTCCATGGAAATTCCTGAATGTGTGCTAAACTCCTAGGTCTTCCAGACTTGGAAATATTAAAAAAAAAAAGGATGAAGAATTTTCTCCTCTCCTAAATTTCTAAAAGAGGAAAGAAATGGGAGGCAAAGAGTGATGTTAATAGGATGAAATTGCGATTAGGGCAGGGAATTGTTTACCAGAAGCAACAAAGGATGGTGAGCAGTATGCTCAGTGTATATCAACACTGCAGCAGCAACTTGAATCTCACACGGAAGCTCAAGGATAGAATAAATAACAGCTTTACCTAAGTGTCAACAGAATTACCTGGTTGACAACAAGCTGATTTGGCAATAACTGAACTTTTATCTAAACCAGGGGTTCTTAATTGTTTTTGCTCCACAGACCCCTTTTCCAGTCAGGTGAAAACCATGGACCCCTTACTAAGTCCACAATATACTGTGTACTATTTAATAAATATATCACATCTGCACCAACATGTCCCAACAAGAATGTTTTTTTGAAATTAAATTCAAGCCCACAGACCCCTTGTTAAGAACCCCTTATCTAAACCATCTTGCATATTTTAGCTGTCAGTCAACAACTAAAAGACATTTAATTAACTTTGAAGTCACAGAACCATCTGTCTGTGAGAATTCAATGAGCCATTTCAAGTTTCTCCTGGTCATCTGCTCTGACTTATATCTAGGACAGGACTCCATACACAGCAGGGATTAAATAAATGCTTAGTGAAGTAAAGAACAATTCCTGTCCACAAGAATAAGCAGGTAGGGCCCAAATATAAATTATCCACATGTATGTAAACTCTCCCACATACCTGTAACAGCTCATCACGGGAGATCTTGTCATCTTTATCCAAATCATAGAGTCGAAAAGCAACTAGTAGGGAGAAACAGGAAGTTAGTGGCAATTCAGTAATGCTTTGCTCCTTCTCAAGGAACAATTCATGTAAAGGAAACCAGACAGAAAACTAACACTTATTAATAGATTTTTCCAAGAGCAAGCGCCATTACCTGTATAACTTTTAAAGACATTTTAACATTTATCAGCGTGATACATCTCATAATTGATGGCATCTTAGATTTAATAAAATATGGTCACTTTTACAACAAAACAGAAAACTTCATGAAGAGAAAGCGGAATGTCCTTTCTCTTGCCCTAGAATGTTAAAACAAAATAAAACAAAACCTCACATAACCTATCAATTCCACCATGTACACTCAGGGGAACTAATGATAGGAACCATACAGGCCCATGCCAGGTAGCTATACAAAGTATTGTTCTAAGCATACAGCCTCTTTGGCAAATTCAAGTCTTTTTTTTTCCAGGAGGTATTCAGGACCTCACATATGGGAAGCAGGCGTTCAACCCACTGAGCTACATCCGCTCCCCCAAGTCGTCTTTTAAGGACTTCTCTTAACACTTAAGAATGCTAAAGGTAGAGGAGGTTCATTTCAAATAAAAGTGCCAAGAATGTGATGGTCTCCTGGCCTTACAATGTTTCTCTCTTTAACAAAAGATAAAGAAACTGGGATACATGAGAACTTTGCTTGTATCCATATAAGAGAAAGAATTCAGAAGAGTAAACATAATTCAGGCAGTGCCACACAGCTGAAGAGCTACCAATGAACAGTGAGAGAACACTGGATGAATGACTGCCTGCTATTCATAGCTGAATTCAGTGTGATTCTGAGGCTTTGAATCACTTGAGCATGCCACCGAAGTTCTTGGTTTTTCATTTTCAGTAGGGTGCCGTGAAGAGTAAATGGCCAAAACCCACAGCCCTAGAGTTATTAGGATACAGAGGATTAGACTCTGTCCTCTAGGAACTCATTATCTAGTAGAGGAGAGCAATTCAAACTACTAATTTTAACACACTTTTAATGCTATAAGACATTTGAAATACTGAGGGAACAAAGTGTTTGACATACATGACCTTTTGGTGGAGATAGGGAAAATACCAGCGGGGAAATAACATTTGAACAGAAACCTGAAAAAGTGTGGATTCCAGGCAGAGCTGTTACTACAGACAAAAACATGAGAACCTGGATGAATTTCTGAAAGTTTAAATATCACCTGCCCTCAAAAATATAAGGATGCATCCATTAAAAACTGAGGTAAAAACTTTAGAAAAATTGAATTTAGTCTTTGTAAGGTACATATCACAATTCTGGGAGGGGGGGGGGGTGTAGCTGGGAGAGACTTCCTTTCTTTCTTTGTTCTCTTTAATTTGGTTAGTTCCAAAATGTGAGAAACTGTATGTTTAGGGGGTTTAGATCCCAAGGAAGAATAGACAAAGATCACCAGTGTTCCTTAAGGAATATGTGGTTATAGAGGGCTCCTTAACAAGGGGTCAATGAGCTTGAACTTAAATTTAAAAGAACCATTATTCTTGTGGGGACATGTTGGTGAGAGTGTAATTTATTAAATAATACAGTATAGTGTGCACTTAGTAAGGGGTCTGTGGTTTTCACCTAACTGGCAAAGGGGTCCGTGGAACAAAAAAGGTTAAAAACACCTGGTTTAATATATTCCCCAAATAAATTGCACATATGCTATATACACAATATACTTCTGGATATACTGTTATATTTCTAAAATATCATAAATGTATTAACTGCTAAGCAATCATTAGGATGATTATGGGATGGAAATCTGTTTCCTATATAACCCATAAATACCTGTTTTGAATTTTTTAATCGGGTAACTGGAATATACACACCCCTTTCAGCCAAAGTACAAAAGCCTTTACAAAAGGCTGAATCCTTGAAACCCAATGGAGGACAACCAAAGAGAAGACCTTCAGGACCCTTTTTAGAAGAAACCTTGCAGCCATAGTAGTTACTTACCTGACTCCGACATTCCTGTCAATCATCCCTGGCTCTGAAGCAGCATAAATATTTTCTCCCAAGATAATGGTCAAATGCAGAAATGACTGAAGTCATTAGAGCATGTTCACAAATCCTTCCATCTTTTCCTCTTTTCTTTGTTATGTTTTGTTAGGGTCTTTCCCCCATCCTTGGTCCTATGACTTGGAGTCTCCTGAGCCATATTCCTGCATGTCCAGTTCCATGGCTTTAAAAATGCCATCTAATACAGACGACTCCCAAATGTGTACCTCCAGCTTTTATCTCCCCTGATCAAAGTGATGAGAAGTAATAAAGTATAGCGGTTAAGGCCACAGCCCCTGGGATCACTCTCTGGCTCTGTTGAATCCTGGCTCTGATATTTACTAGTTATGTGAATATGAGCAAATTACTTAACCTCTTTGTGCCTCAGTTGCCTCATCTGTAAAATGAAAATAACAGAAGCCACCTCATAGGGTTGTGAGAACTGAATGAGATAGTACACAAAAGGCACTTTGGACAGAGTCTGGAACACACCAAGGGCTCAATGTCAACTACCTACTACCACCTCTTAGCCCTCCTCTCTCATTATCACTCATTCCCTTCTCAATAATGCCTCGGTCACAACGAACTTTTTTGTTTTCTGAGCACACCGAATACTCATTTCTACCTAAGGTCCTTTATGTTAGTTGTTCCCTCTGCCTAGAACTGTTTCTTGATCTCAGTCTCTCAATGTCTCTCTTTTTCTCTCTTGCCAGATGTGAACAAGGAAGCATATAGCTTTACCTGCCACCGAAAGTCATCATATGACCACGCTTTAGGATGAAGCAGACTCTAAGGAGGGCAAAACAGGGCAACAGGAAGAACGTGGGTCTTTGGACAACACAATCAACTCTGCTTCCTGCTTCATTTGACTTAGTAAGTGAGATAATATATTTCCTTATTGTTTAAGACTGAGTCAGCTGAAGGCCTCCCACTCCAAAAAACTACTAGATCTAATAGTGATCTCTGAAAGATTTTCTTTAGGGTCAGTGTGAGCTAATGTACTGAGAGCATAGCAATTTAGAAAGAGAAAGAACTGCAAAGAAGACTAATCACCATATGTATTGCAGAAAATATCTGAATCTAGCCATGTGATTACAATGCAAGAGAAATATATATATATATATTTTTTTCTTTTTTCTTTTTCTTACTGCTAACCTCTTCTAATCTAAAGGTCTATAATGCAGGGGAAAAAAGAGGTTCAATTCAATTTGCCAAATACTATTTTATTTCTAAGCTTTCAGTGTGTAATTATAAAAAAGGAGATTAAAACCAGTTACTCTGTCATTCTGAATCCTCACTCACCTGTTATTTGGTTATCTAAAGAAGCTTTTCTCAAAGTGTCCTTCTAATATGTCGTATAAAAAAATGTGCCCCACGATTTTTTAAAAAGTGGGTTAATTGAAGTTGACCAGGTTTATTTACTGAACAATTTTTTTTTAAAGATTTGTTTATTATCCAACTCCCCCCTGCCCCCGCCATTGTCTGCTCTCTGTGTCCATTCGCTGTGTGTTCTTCTGTGTCCGCTTGTTCTCATCAGGCGGCACTGGGGAACTGTGTCTCTTTTTTGTTGCATAATCTTGCTGTGTCAGCTCTCCGTGTGTGTGCAGGCTGGCTGGCTGCAGTTTCACGTGGGGCAGCTCTCCTTGCACAGGAGCCACTCCTTATGTGGGAGGCACCCTCACACAGGGTCATCCCTGCGTGGGCCAGCATTCCTTGCACACAGCAGCACTGTGTGTGAGCCAGCTCACCACATGAGCCAGGAGGCCCTGGGGATCGAACCCTTAGACCTCCTATATGGATGCTCTATTTGAGCCACATCTGCTTCCCAACTGAACAATTTTTAAAAAAGAATTGTTTCATTTATTTTTCCCCTCCACTTGTTGTTCATACTTGCTTTCTGCTCTCTGTGTCTGTTTATCTTCTTTCTTTCTTTTTTTTAGGAGGCACCAGGAACTGAACCCAGGACCTCCCATGTATGAGGAAGCATCCAATTGCTTGAGTCACTTCTGCTTCCTGCTTGTTATACTTCTCATGTGTTTCCTTGTTGCATCAATTCGCTATCCTGCTTGTCTTCTTTTATTGTTTTGTTTTATTGCCAAAACCTGGGATCGAAATGCTTGTCTTCTTTAGCAGGCACCAGGAACTGAACCTGGGACCTCCCATGTGGAAGGCAGGCACCCAATGCTTGAGCCACATCCACTTTCCTTGAACAATTTTTTAAAAAATTTTTATTTATTATCCTCTCCCCCAGATGGTTCTCTCATCTATCTGCTCATTGTTTGCACGCTTTCTCCAGGAGGCACTGGGAACTGAACCTGGGACCTGCCAAATGGAGGCAAGTGCCCAATGGTCTGAGTCATATCTGACAAACATGTACTTTGTGACAAGAACTACACGGTGAGGGGACAGTGGGGAATAGAGACTTAGTTTGTGTATACTATTGAAATTAAGTTGGGGGAAACGGATGTGGCTCAATCAATTGGTCTCCCATCTACCACATAGGATAGGTCTAGGGTTCAATGCCCAGGGCCTCCTGGTGAGAGCAAGTTGGCCCATGTGGCAAGCTGGCCCATGCAGAGTGCCAGCCCACACTGGAATGACACCCCATGCAGGAGTGCCCCCTGTGTGGGAATGCTGCCCAGAGTGGGAAAGCTGCCCTGTGCAGGAGTGCCAGCCGACACTGAGAGCTGGTGCAGAAAGAGACACAGAGGAAAGAAAATAAGAAGATGTAGCAGAACAGGGAGTTGTGGTGGTGCAAGAGAGTAATTGCCTCTCTCCCACTCTGGAAGGTCCCAGGATCGGTTCCCAGAGCCACCTAATGAGAATACAAGCAGACACAGAAGAACTCACAGCGAATGGACACAAGAGAGCAGACAATGCAGGAGAGAAATAAATAAAATAAATCTTAAAAAAAAAAAAAAAAGAATTCACTTACCACCAGGTCTTGAAGATGTTTAAAAAAAAGTTGAGTTGGTAATAAAGCAATGAGACTTTATAGATTTAGGATGTTAGTTTTAAATCACATGGTAACCACAAAGGAAATATCAGAGGATATGCAAATTCAAAGAAACAGAAATTAGAGTGTAGTTTTCCAGGGATGGGGAGCAGAGGGAATGGGGAGTTGGTGCATAATAGGTATAGGATTTCTGTTTGGAACGATGGGAAGGTTTTAGTAATGGAAGGTGGTAAAGGTATCACAATATGGTGAATGTGATTAATCCTACTGAATAATATGTTTGGGAGTAGTTGGGATGAGAAAGTTTATATTGCATATATGTTCCCATAATTAAAAACAACAACTAAAGACAGAGTAACAGAGCAGGTGTGGGTCAAGTGGTTGAGCACCCACCTCCCAAATAGATCAGAGGTTCGGTTCCAGGTGCCTTCTGACAAAACAAAAACAAACAACAAGCAAACAAACTTAAAAACCAACTCAGGGAAGCCGTTGTGGACCAGTGGTTGAGCACCGGCTTCTCACATACAAGGTCCTGGTTTTAATCCCCTGGTTTTAAACCACAAAAAAAAGACGATGAATGCCATACATGCTAGAGGATGGGATCCAGGGAGGAGAAAAGACTCAAATGGACATCTTTGGGCCATATGAAGGACTTGAAATATGTACTGTAAGTTTTATATCAAATTCCTTGAACTGATAACTGCACTTTAAGGTAGTTACATAAGTGAATATCCTTGTTCTTAGGAAATGTTCATGGCAGTATTAAGTGTTCAAGGAACATGATGTATACAACCTACCCTTGAGAGTTCAGAAAAATGGATTGAAAAGTAGATAAACAGACAGATAGATACACAGATAGATGGATGGGATAGATAGATGGAATGAGAGAATGATGAGCAGATAGCTGAGATGTTACAGTAAATAAGGCAAACTGTTAAAATTGGTGGATCTGGTTATCTGGGGAGATGGGGTATGTTGGAATTCTCTGTGTGGGGCCTGTATTATTTTTATCACTCCCCTGTAAATTTGAAAGTATTTTTTTAAAGGTGTTTTTCTTTTTAGAAAGAGGGAAGAATACAGAAAAATCCAATGTATTCTTAATCCAGTTTAGCCCAGTGTAACACCTTGAAAAACTATAGTTCAATATCATAGCCAGGATATTGACATTGATACAGTTTATGATACAGAACAATTCCATTGCCACAAGGATACCTCATGCTGACCAATTAGTTCCTGCTCCCCCAAACCCTCTTCAATTGCTGGCAACTACTAATCTGTTCTCCGTCTCCATAATTTTGTAATTTCAAGAATGTTATATAAATGAAATAATGCAGTATGTAACCTTTTGGGACTGACTTTTTTACTTGGTATATTTCTCTTGAGATTCAATTAGTTGTTGCATGTATCAATAGCTTGTTCCTTTTAATTGTCAAGCAGTATTCCATGTAATGGATGTACTACAGTTTCTTTAGACCATTTACTTATTGAACATCTGAATTGATTCATTTTTTGGCTATTATGAATAAAGTTGCTTTATAAAGATTTATGTACACATTTTTGTATGAACATAAGTCATTATTTCTCTGGGATAAATTAATACCCAGGAGTACAACTGTTGGTAGTATGGAGTTGCATGTTCAGTTTTTTAAGAAACTGTTTCCCAGAGTGGCTGTACCATTTTACATAACCCCCAGCAATGTGTAAGTGATCCAGCTTCTCCATATCCTTGTCAGCATTGGAATTCTGATACGTATGTAGTGATAGCTCATTGTGGTTTTAATTTGTATTTCCACAAAGGCTCTCTACAGATGGCACATATGCATATGAAAAGATGTTCAACGTCATTTGCAACTGAACATCTTTTCATGTGTGTATTTGCGATAAATTTATCTTCTTTGGTGAAATGTCTCTTCATGTTTTTGCCTATGTTCTAATTGATTGTTTAGTTTTCTATTGCTGAGCTTTCAGAGTTCTTTTTTTTTTTAGGTATTGGGACTGGGGATTGAAGCACTGAACACTAGACTTGTGCGAAGCTGGCACTCAACCATTGAGCCACCTTGGCTCCCCTGAGTTGGATTTTTGCTTTTTGCTTGTTGTTTGTTTTTTTGTTTTTAGGAGGCACCGGAGACCAAACCTGGGACCTCCCATGTGGGAAGCAGGCACTCAACCATTTGAGCCACATCTGCTCCCTGCAGAGTTTATTATATATTTTAGATACATAGTCTCCCATTCTGTAGCTTGTCTCATCCTCTTAACAGAGTTTTTAGCAGAGTAAAAGTTTCAAATTTTGATGAGATCTAATTTATCAAATTTTCCCTTTATGAATCATGCTTTTGGTTTAAGGCTAAGGACTCTTTGCCTAGCCCTGGCCCTAGATCCCAAACATTTTCTATATTGTTTTCTAAAAATTTACATTTTACATTTAAGACTGTGACCCACTCTGAATTAATTTTTATATAACTTCCCGAGACTTAGCTTGAGGTTCATTGTTTTCCTATGGATGTTTAATCCTATTTGTTTGAAAAAGGCTACGTTTCCTCCATGGAATTACTTTTGCACCTCTGCCAAAAATTAGTTGGGTATATTCATGTATGTATTTCTGGGTTCTCTATTCTGACCTATTCTAGTTTCCTAGGCTGCTCAAGCAAATACCATGAAATAGGCTGGGTTAAACAATGGAAATTTATACCCTCACAGTTTGAGGCTGGGAAAAAGTCCAAATCAAGCATCATCAAGGCATAGCTTTCTCTCCTAGGTTTGATGTTCTGGGGCTGGCTGCTGGCAATCCTTGGTCCTTAGCTTGTCACATGGCAAGGCACATGGTGGTGCCACCTTGTCTCTCCCTTCTCTCCTGGGTTCTGCTGATATTTAGCTTCTGGCTACTCCCATCCTGACTGGACCCATCCTGACTGGGCTGGGCCACACCTTACAGTAACCTCATTGAAAGGTCCTCCTTACAATGAGTTCACACATACAGCAATGGATTAACTTCAAGAACATGTTTTTCTGGGGTACATACAGCTTCAAACTACCACATGTCCCACTGATCCATGTCTATTCCTCTGCCAATACCATACAGTCTGATTACTATAGATAGATATGTATATATAGCCTTGTATTTGAGTAGACATTTCTCTCACTTTAATTTTTCTTTTTCAAAATCGTTTTAGTTCTTTTAGTTCCTTTGCCTTTCGGTATAAATTGTTGGAGGCTGAATCATGTCCCCCACAAAAGACATGTTCAGTCCCAATGCCTGGTCCTATAGGTCTGAACCCATTTGTAAATAAGACCTTTGAAAATGTTATTAGGGTAAGGAGGACCCAAACTGAATGAGGCTGGGCTTTAATCCAATATGGCTGAAGTCTTTATAAACAAAGGAAATTGAACCCAGATGGAGAAGCCACAAAGAGCTAGAAGTCAGAAGTCAATAGAACCTGGTAGAGAAAGGAGAGGACACTGCCACGTGATGGAAAAGCCAAGGAACCCCAAGGACTGCCAGCGGCCAGCCCCAGAATGCCAGCCTTCAGGGAGAAAGCAATGCCTGCCTGATGCATCAATTTTGGACTTTTAGCCTTAAAACTATAAGCCAATAAATCCTTATTGTTAAGCCAACCCATTGTATGGTATTTGCTTTAGCAGCTGTGAAACTAAGGCATAAATTTTACAATAATCTTATCTAAACTACCAAAAGTCTTGCTGAAATTCTGATAGGCATTGCATTAAACTCGTATATCAATTTGGGGAGAACTGACACCTTTACTATGTTGAATCTTCCAAACCACAAGCATGGCATGTCTATTTATTTAGATCTTAGCAATTTCTTTTAAAACTAAACATGTACCTAACATATGACCCAGCAATTATAGCTCTGAGCATTTATCCCACAGAAAAACTTATGTTCACATAAAACCTACACACAAATGTTCACAGCAGTTCTATTCATGATAGCTGAAATTGGAAACAAAACTCCTTCAATGGGTGACTGGTTAAAAAAACCATGGTACATCCCTACCATCAATCAGCAATAAAATGGAATGAAATATTGAGACATGCAATGACTTGGATGTCTCTTAAAGAGTATTTTGCTGAGTGAAAAAAGCCAATCTCAGAAGGTCATATACCTTCTGATTCCACTTGCATAACATTCTTGAAATAACAAAATTAGAGAGTTGGAGAACAGATTAAGTGGTTTTCAGAGGCTATAGCCAGAGCTGTGCTCTAAAGGAGTAGTACAAGGGAGGCCTGAGGTAATGGAACAGCTCTGTAGTTTTAAAGTGGTGATGGTTACATGAAGCTACATGGGTGATGATGATACAGAACTACACACACACACACACACAAAGTGCTTATAAAACCAGTGAAATCTGAGTATGCTTTATGGATTGTACCAACGTCAATTTCCTGGGTTTGGTAGCATATGATAGTTACGCAAGATATTGTGGAGGCTGGGTGAAGGCTATATGGGACCTTCCTGTACATTTTTATGCAATTTCCTACGAGCCTCTAATTATTTCAACATAAAAAAGAAAAAAATGAAACAAAAGAAAAAGCATTACACCATTACATTATTACATTAGGTCCAGCAATTGGTGAACTCATATGCTTCTCTTTGCATATTTCTTCCATGGTATTGGTTGGTATAAAATAGATTTCAGGAAGACATTTGATAGGATATTTCTTGATACTTTGTTATTATAAAGAACAATAATTTGGAATACCCAAAATGTATGAATTTGTGTCAACCAGAAAGAGGTTCCTAATGGTATGATGTGGGGCTCTTTCAGTTTTTTATTGTTCTACTTTTCATCAATGACTCCTCAAAGAGGTTGTAATAAGCAAATATTATGCACTTTTGGACTGGAAATCAAGCAGCATAATGAACACAAGAGACAACAGCACGAGAACCAAAAAGAATCTTGATAGGCTGAAAAAAGTTGGTCTCGATCTAACAAAATAAAATGTGATAGGGATAAACTACAGTCTTGCACTTGAGTCCAGCAACAAACACAAACAAGGTCTAAGGGGTAAACCCCAAATGAAGCAACCATACACTGTTACTTCCTACCCTGTACAGCCCAACCCAATGTAATGTAATACAAACAGAAATATACCATATATAATGAGAATAGCAGTAATCCCACTGTTTTAAGGAGGACATATCTTAGGAATCATACTTCACTCTGAACCCAAGAAATATACTAAAGCACATAAAAAAATAATGAAAGTTTAAGGGGACTGAAAAACATACATCGTTATCATAAGGAATTTTAACAATTGAGAAGAAAGTGAGTTGAAAGAAAGACCATGGGTTAAAGATTTATCTCCAAATATATGAAAGCCTGCTATAGAAAAGAATTTACAAAATGAGATCCGGAAGGCTTTTCAGTTCAACAGAAAGGAGAATTTTTAAAAAATTCATTTTGGATAGGGCTGCCTCAGAAAAGGTATTAAATTCCCTGTCACTAGAAGTGTTGAAGAATAGGAGAGCGTAATAACCCAGGGTTTACAGACAAAGGAGTCTTGAGTGTGGAAGGGAAAAATATCTTTTTCTCACAACCTCTACTAAAATTTGGCATTTCCTTCATTTATGAACATAGGCAATAAGCCACAGCAACAATAGTAGTACCTGTGACTCTGACACCAGTAGAAATCAGATGTTTTCATTTCACGTTACATTGCTGCAGATATCCCAATTTATCATTTGTGCTCATCACTGGTGGGTTTTTTTGGTTTTTTTTTTTAGCACAAACATGTTTATTTACTAACCAAAGTAATGATCCGAATTAAACCAACACTGAAATAGTTGGATGCAAAATGTTTATGAAAAAGATAATGGAACATAATGATAATAAAAAAAAAGCAGTGTGGAGGTTTGCTTATTGAACTGAGCTTGTTCATCCTCATAGCTAATTCCTGTCCAAAGGTGATGATGGAATATTTGTTCTACTTTTTCATAGATCCAAGTACAGGTGACGTTGTTCATAACGTATGCCACTATTAATTTCCCATTTTCCACTTTTCTTGTTATTGTGCTTTCTTTCCCATCCCATTCTTGGTGTTGAATCAATGTACCATCTTTAAAGGTACAGAGTGCCTGAGTTTTTCTGCCATCATCTGTAGTTTCTTCAAACTTCTCTCCCAGGTTACAAGAAAACCGTGATGTTTTCAATGCGCTCTCAGTTTTTATGGTGAGGGCCTTGCTGTCAGTAGTGATGATACAATCTGGCTTGGCCAGTGCACCCATTTTTCGCAAAGCCATTCCCACTCCTACTTCCTTCATGAAGTCATCAAAGCCTTTGCTATCTATCAGGCACCATCCTCCTTCCAGCTGCTGAATGGAGGTCATGGTGGGCGCGGGCATGCAGGCAAGGGCAGTGGGAGCTGGGGCAGGTGCCCGAGCACGGTGTTCTCATCACTGTTTTGAATTATGATAGTTCTTCAACACAATGTTATGTCTTTTTTGTATAATAATATATTACTCTGTCACTAATTTTATTTTAATACTTAGTTAATTGTATTTCAGTATAACTGGTTTCCTTTATAATCCTAGGTATTTCAATTTATGCATTGAAGAACAGTATTCTGAGATGGGGTTGATAGGATTCCTCAGGTTGCCAAAGGAATTCATGGCTCAAGAAAAGTAGAACTTATGCTGTAGAGACAATGTAGGTAATAGTTTTGTGTTAAACCTGATGACCTTTAAAGTCTCTTCTAGGCCTGGGATTTAAAAAGCAAGGATAGTTTCATACGGAGTAGAAAGTCTTGTAACCATCTTCTACTTAACCAACTCACTGGATTCACAGATGCTATCATGTCTGCAAATCATTCCGACTGAGGCAGTCACATACTGAACACTTGGAGCTAGTGTGCTACCCTCGAGTATCCACTCTCATCCCCTGGGCTGGTTGCATACCAAGAGTCAGGTGTGTCAACTGTTCTAAAGACTGTTTATGCTATTTGCACTTTTTATAAAACATCGTGGGAAACGGACTTTGGCCCAGTGGTTAGGGCGTCCGTCTACCATATGGGAGGTCCGCGGTTCAAACCCCGGGCCTCCTTGACCTGTGTGGAGCTGGCCAGGCGCAGCGCTGATGCGCGCAAGGAGTGCCGTGCCACGCAAGGGTGTCCCCTGCGTGGCCCCCACGCGCAAGGAGTGCGCCCGTGAGGAGAGCCGCCCAGCGTGAAAAAGAAAGAGCAGCCTGCCCAGAAATGGCGCCACCCACACTTCCCATGCCGCTGACGACAACAGAAGCGGACAAAGAAACAAGACGCAGCAAATAGACACCAAGAACAGACAACCAGGGGAGGGGGGGAAATTAAATAAAAAAAAAACAAAAAAAAAAACAAAACATCATAATTTAGTTCTAATGAAAAGTGAAACACCAATGTAAAAAGAAAGTTATCGCAGGAAGTGGACTTGGCCCAATGGATAGGGTGTCCACCTACCATATGGGACGTCCGCAGTTCAAACCTCGGGCCTCCTTGACCTATGTGTAGCTGGCCTGTGCACAGTGCTGATGCGCACAAGGAGGGCCCTGCCACGGAGGGGTGTCCCCTGTGTAGGGGAGCCCCACATGCAAGGAGTGCACCCCGTAAGGAGAGCCGCCCACCGCGAAAGAAAGTGCAGCCTACCTAAGAATGGCGCCGCCCACACGGAGAGCTGACCCAACAAGATGATGCAACAAAAAGAAACACAGATTCCTGTGCCACTGACAACAACAGAAGCAGACAGAGAAGACGAAGTAGCAAATAGACATAGAGAACAGACAAGGGGGAGAGAAATAAATAAATAAATAAATCTTTAAAAAAAAAAACAAACTAAAGACACAAAGCTTTACCTAAAATAGTAGTCTTAAAAAAAGATATTGGAATTCGCTAATTAGCAAATTATTCAATAAATTTGAGGACAATTCCTTAGAGTTATATTTTCTTCCATATTCAGCTCTAACTCGAGTTTTCTACTCTTAATTGAAGTACATGATCTTGTGGTAAAGATGAGCAGTATTCTAGTATTCTGGTTCAAAAATCCTACCTGTACATATAAAACAATATTTATCTCAGTTCTTCTCAAACTCTTCACTTGAAGACTCAACAGACGAGTGTGGACACATAGCCCTATATCCAGGGAGACCTGGGGGTAGAGTCCAAACAAATCTGTATTTCTTTAAATATTTATATTTAAATATTTTTTTCTCTAAATCATCAATCAAAATTTGGTGGGCCACACTTATTCTGTGACTTCACATACCTCTCTGTGTACCACTATGCTCCCCTGTAAGAAAAGTTTGGGCTCAATCAGTTTAAGACAATTTCAGTTTGCTTTGAATAAAAAAAGAAATTCATTTCAGTTTCCTGGAAAAGTGTTGTAAGGGATTGGGCATTGCCATACATGAACCAATCAGGGCAGAAGGGAAATATAACAAATATCCAAGGAAAGGAGGCAAAGGGCATGGGGACAAAAATCAAATGTTGCACTGATCCAGTTGTCCACCCTTTCTTAAGTCACATCCAGAGTCTACCACACTCAGCAAGATGGGCTGTGGATTGCTATCATTACACACGGATGCGGACTGGGTCTTGCTCATTGTTGTTACCTTAGCACTTACCACAGTGCATGGCACACTGCAGGTGCTCAAGGAACTATAAGAATAATAATAGCAGGGAACATTTTTTGAGTACTTAATATACGCCAGGCACAATTTGAAGCACTTAACATACATTAATTCATTTAATCCTAAGGTATTCCATTTTACATATGAGGAAACTGAAGCCCAAAGATTTTAAATAACTTCCCCAAAGATTTTAAATGGCCAAAAGGTAATAGTCTCCACTCTTGGTAGTCTGGCTCTAGGGCCTGAGTTCTTAACCATTCTGCTCTCGTAAATGCTTATTCAATGAATGAATGAGTAATTAAATGATTTGTCAGATATGAGAAGCAAATATTTTAAGCCACCAAATTATAGCTCCTTACAGTGCAGTTTATTGCTTCGGCTGTTGAGTGGTTCTGGTCCATTCACATCTTTGCTTTTCTCATTATCCTCAATGGGTCGGAAATGAGCCAACGTTCTCATGAATCCACGGAAGTTTACCTGGTCTTCTCTGATTGGGAAATATAAGAGAAAAAAAAAACCCATATCAGTCATGATGATTATTTCTCACAAATTCAATATATTGGCAATAGCTTTAGCAACAGTAGTCTGAAAGTCCTTTTAATAAGATCTCTTTCCAATTGCAAGGCACTAAAGGGCTCATAAAACAAACATCTTAATTTAAACCTCATCCTACCTTGTGAGGCAGGTGTTATTGTTTCCACTCTATGGATGATTAAGTAGACTTCAAGAAATAACAGGACGGGAAGCAGATTTGGCCCAATGGATAGGGCATCCGCCTACCACATGGGAGGTCCACAGTTCAAACACAGGGCCTCCTGACCCGTGTGATGAGCTGGCCCACATGCAGTGCTGATGTGCGCAAAGGAGTGTGCTGTCCCCCGCATAGGGGAGCCCCACACGCAAGGAGTGTGCCCCGTAAGGAGAGCTGCCCAGTGTGAAAAAAGTGCAACCTGCCCAGGAATGGCACCGCACACACGGAGAGCTGACGCAGCAAGACGATGCAACAAAAATGAGACACAGATTCCCAGTGCCGCTGATAAGGATAGAGGCAGTCACAGAAGAACATACAGCAAATGGACACAGAGAGCAGACAACTGGGGTGGGGAAAGGGGAGAGAAATAAATAAAAATAAATCTTAAAAAAAAAAAACAAAAAAAACCCAGACTTACCAGGGTCAGTTACCTATTGAGTTTACTTACATCTCTTTTCAAAAAGGATCTGAAGTAGCTCCAGGCCTTCACCAGAGCAATTTAATCACTGCTTCTGACTCAGCAGGGAGCAACAAGTAGAGTCCTTTCGACCCACTGACTCCTCAGCAACCTCTCTTGTCTCCCCTACAGTGATGTATGTATACCCAGTGATATTTTAAGTGAAAGCATAGTACAGAAAAAGTTTTTAAATAAATTTAATTTTTTAATAAAGGTAATATATTATTGAAATTTGGAAAAAAGAAAAATACTATCCCTAGTTGTCCAATCAATTACAATCCTTGTTAATATGAATATATTTTCTCCCAGTAATTTTTTTTTTTAGATTTATTTTATCTATTTACCCCACCCCCCTTGCCACTTGTGTTCGCTCTCTGTTCTCTGCGTCCATTTGCTGTGCATTCTTCTGTGCCTGCTTGTCTTCTCTTCTCATCTTCTCTTTAGGAGGCACTGGGAACCGATCCTGGGACCTTCCAATGTAGGAGAGAGGTACTCAATTGCTTGTGCCACCTCAGCTCCCTGGTTTGTTGTGTCTCTCATTGCCTTTCCTCTGTGTCTCTTTTGTTGCATCATCTTGTTGTGTCAGGTCTCCACGCAGGCCAGCTCACCTTCACCAAGAGGCCCCGGGAATCAAACCTGGGACGTACTATACTGTAGATGGGAGCCCAATTGCTTGAGCCACATCCACTTGCCCCAGTAACTTTTCTATGATTTTTGGATAATTCTGAACTTATACATATGTAATTTTTAAATTATTTTATTTTAATTTTTTTTGTCCTTTATTAGGCTATTAATACATAAGAGCTTTCAATTCCTGAGCCAAAGGCCTGGTATATTAATATATGTGTTCACCTGAAATCACAAGACAAGTTGTATCCAGACAATAAAAAGTGATACTTTTTGGAGAGGGAAACAGAATGCAGGAGACAGACAACTAGTCCATTGGTACTGCTGTAGGTTATGAGTGGGGGGGGGCTGTTCATATATTCATAGATAACCTGAGCGGTATATTTTCTGTGCAATGTGTTTGGGACAGTCAGAACTGCAATAACTATGACAAAAACCCCAGTCCTGAAGAAACAATTTAGCAATGCAAACTCTATAAAAATGCAGACCAAATGTGCTAAAAGCTTATCTAGAATGTATGAAGTCCATGCTAAAAGCTTACCTAGGATGTGGAAGATATATGCTAATTCAAGCCTATTGAGCACTGAAACAAAAGAACCATTTGGCCCTTCCTCTCTGGCTAAAAGGAACTCAAAAATCTTGTTCCAGGCTCGAGTTTGAAACAGAAAGCTCCCGAGTCCGACTGGCCGTGAATAAATCATTTTTTCCTTCTTAAAATCATTCCTGAGCCTGGCTTTTCTATATGCAAATAACTGAACCTCTCTCGTCTTCTACAACAGTACAAGAGACAATATTTTAAAATGAACAGCAAACAATGCATGTATGATTTGTCTTAACAAATAATCCGGTTTCTTGGATTATTTTATGCTATCATGCCAGATTACGACATCTGACATAGAAAAGATAATTTCATTAAAAAATTGAGCAGTTTGACAAGACATGTTAGGGAAGGCTTAATTGGAAATTCATACTGATTAGAATATAAGAACAAAGAAAAAAGAGTTAGTTAATGAAGAGATGGAAAAGGGAACTTTGAGTCTAACAGAATATCTGAGATAAAATAATGAATCTGTTAAGATTAAAAAGCAGGTGAGGGATCACCAGGAACTAAAAGTTCAAAGTGAAATCAGGATCCAGATATAGGTCCAGCCAATTATGCAGAGAGGCCTGACTAAAATATAAGCAAGAATGCAAGATAAGTACCATGAGTCTGAAAGGAAACTGTGAACCCCAACAGAAAGGTGATCACAAGATGAGAAAAGGCAGAAACTCAGTTTCCAAGAACCAGGGAACCAAGATGAGAGCAAACCCGAACACAAGTCCTACCCAAAGCTGAGTCTGTGACCTTCTGCTTCCAGTTCCTCAAAATTTTGTATAACACATTTTTTCTACTTGTAAGCATTTCTCCAATCACTATAAGTGCTTCAAAACATTTTAAACATCTGCATAATTAGTCAGTTGAGTGCATGTATAATTTTATTATTCCTTCTTAATTGAATATGGATAATTAGATTTTTCTCATTTTTCATGAACCTAAATAAAGTACTGAAAAACTGTGTAAAAAGTTTTCTCAGTAGTTTTGAAAAACAGAGAAAACATTTTTATCATGCAACAGGCTAAACAGTAACCTATAAAAAAGAATCCTCAAAACAAAGAAATGAAGTATCTTGTTCTTTAATATAAAAAAAGAATGTACCAAGTGACACAGTTTGTTATTTCTCTAAGGCAGTGATTGAAACAACAGGTTGCCTGGTTACTGTGGCTACCTAGAAATAAATCCCAGTCTTTGTGTGCCCCATTGAGCAGATGTGGTATGTGGGGATCTCTGAAGTGCCTGGTAGACATGCAGTTCAGAGATCTTCTAAAGGTAGAGTTTAAAGGCTAGCTGATGAGCCTGTTATGGAAGCAGAGAAATTCAATGATCGTGTATGGAAGGCCAGGACTCAGTAACACTCTTGGGAAGGAAAATTTATTATGACTGGCAAGGCTCGGGGACTCCTGTTCAAAAACCCGAACCCTGAATAGGATCTTTGGGTTTCTTTTATACAGAGGATATAGAAGTGGAGAGTCAAATGGTGCTTATATGCAAAAGGACTTTTTGTTAGTTTCCTAGAGTTTCAAATGTTTTATCTGAGTATCAGATAGGTCTTGAATGAACACATATTCTCTAGGTAAGCTTGAATAAACACCTATCTTCCACATTCCAGGTAAGCTTGAATTAACACATTTAGCTGACACACAAAGCCCAGGTTATTTATGAAGAAACACACAGCCCCCCCGCCCCAGCCCATATCAAGCCCACTGTACTGGAAAGAAAGACTTTCTAGCTCTTTACTAGATATTACTGCTAACGGAGTAATATTTATTATAAAAGGAGAGTAAGATCTGAGGAATCAAGTAAGATTTGAGTCATAATCCAGAACAAACAGGTTAATGGGTACATACATATTACTTGCATCAAGTCTCTAAGTAAAAGGGAACCAAATAGTTCACTCTCAAATTTCATTCTTCAAAAAAATATTCTAGGAAGCAGATGTCACTCAGGTGATTGAGCTCCTCTTACTACCCTGGTTTGGTTCCTGGTGCCTCCTAAAGAAGATAGCAAGCCAGTGCAATGGGCAGGTGCAGCAAGCTTACACAACAAGAGACGCAAGAAGAAAAACAATGGAGACACAACAAAGCAGGGAGTAGAGGTAGCTCAAATGAATAGGTGCCTCCTTCCCACATTGGAGGTCCTGGCTACAGTCTCTGGTGTCTCGGTAGACGAACAGACACAACAAATGCAAACAATGAGGGGGTGGCAGAGAAATAAATAAATAAATCTTTAAAAAATATGTATTTATATACATATTCTATATCAAGTCCATGCTAATGGGACAAAACAGTCCCTTCAACAAATGGTGCTGTGACAATTGGTAATCTATAACCAAAAGAACGAAAGAGAACCCCTAGTTCACTCCCTATACAAGAATCAACTCAAAATGATCAAAGACATTAATATAAAAGCCAGTATCATAAAACTACTAGACAAAAATGTAGGGAAACATCTTAAGGACCTTGTAGTAGGTGGTGGTTTCTTGGACCTTACACCCAAAGCATGTGCAACAAAAGAAAAAGCTAGATAAATGGGACCTCCTCAAAATAAAACACTTTTGCACCTCCCAGGACTTTGTCAAACGGGTGAAAAAGGCAGCCAACTCAATGGAAGAAAATATTTGAAAATCTCATGTTTGATAAGGGTTTAACATCCAGGATATATAAAGAGATGTTACAACTCAACAATAAAAAGTCAAACGATCCAGTTAAAAAATGGGCAAAAACTTGAATAGGCATTTGTCCAAAGAAGTAATATAAATGGCAAAAAAACCCACAAAACATGAAAAAATGCTCAACATCACTAATGATTAGGGAAATGCAAATAAAAACTACAATAAGATACCATTTTGGGAAGCAGATTTGGCTCAACTGATAGAGCATCCGCCTACCACACAGGAGATCCAGGGTTCAAACCCAGGGCCTCCTGACCCGTGAGGTGAGCTGGCCCATGTGCAGTGCTGACACACATAAGGAGTGCTGTGCCACGCAGGGGTATCCCCCACATAGGGGAGCCCCACGCACAAGGGGCGTGCCCCTCAAGGAGAGCCGCCCCGCAAGAAAAAGTGCAGCCTGCCCAGGAGTAGTGTTGCACACACGGAGAGCTGACACAGCAAGATGACACAACAAAAAGAGACACAGATTCCGGGTGCCGCTGATAAGAATGCAAGTGGACAAAAAAGAACACACAGTGAATGGACACAGAGAGCAGAGAGCAGACAATGGGGGGGGGGGGGGAAGGGGAGAGAAATAAATAAAAAATAAATCTTTAAAAAAAAGAGATACCATTTCACACCTATCAGAATGGCCACTATTAAAAAGACAGAGGGAAAAAAAAAAAGAGAACTACAAGTATTGGAGAGGATATGGAGAGATAGGAACACTACAGACACTGTGGAGGACTGTTTGGCAGTTCCTAAAGAAGGTGAATATAGACTTGCCATGTGACCCTGCAATACCACTACTGGGAATATACACAGAAGAACTGAGGGTAGTGACACAAACACATCTGCTCACCAATGTTCATAGCAGCATTATTCATGATTACCAAAAGCTGGAAACAACCCAGGTGTCCATCAACAGATGAATAGATAAACAAACTATGGTATATTCACACGATGGAATATTATGCAGCTATAAGAAGAAATGAAGTCGTAAAACATATGACAACATGGATGAACCTGGAGGACATTACATTGAGTGAGGCAAGTCAGGCACAAAAGGACAAATAGTGTATGACTACATTACTATGAACCAAATATATTGTGTAACATATTGTAGGATTAAAAAAAAATTATATGAACCAAATGCATTTAACTGAGAAAAAGAAAATTTACCTGCAAAAAGTTCTCTACCCTAGAGGTGCAACAAAAATCTAGAAGCTGAATGTTCAAATGTGATTAGAGCAAGAAGCAGAGGTACAGCTTTTGTCAGAGCTTAGCAGTACAGCCCTGCATAGTCCTCTGCTTCCTCACATATACCCCCACCTAGTTTCCTTAGCAGGAGATCAGTGAATAGAATGGCAGGAGATACTGCAGTCAGACCAAACAGGGCTTAGCCTTAAAAAACAGCTTTCCATAAATATGTATTATGCTAATCCGTAACAAATGTTCCACCAGGGTGTGGAGTTGTATGGGAAACCTACACATCTGTATGAGTGTTTTTCAAGTTCACATATCTGTAACAAAAATACATTAGAAAAAAAAATAGTATGGGTTGGGGGAAAAATACACCAAATGTAAGATAAGGACTACAGTTGGTAGTAATATTTTGACGATGCTCTTGCATAGTTTGTAACAAATGTTTCACAACAATACAAAGAGTTGGTGGAGGGGTGATGTATGAGACCCCTGTGTGATGTTATGTATGTTTATTTCGTAAGTTCGCAATCTTTACTATACACTTATTGTTTATGTGTGTTCATGTATGAATGATATACTTCAATTAAAAAAATGCCATTATGTCTGAAAGACCAAAAAAAAAAGCATTATGCTTATTTATTCTTGGTGAATTGCCCCTTTTATTAATATATAATGACCTTCTTCATCTCTTATAACTCATTCAATGAAGTCAACATCACTTAATACCAAAGCCAGATAAATATACTATGAAAAAAAGAAAATTATAGACCAAATTCTCTAATGAATATAGATGTAAAAATCCTCAGCAAGGAAAGCGGATGTGGCTCAATCTACTGGGCTCTCGTCTATCATATGGAGGATCACAGGTTCAATTCCTGGGGCCTCCTGGTGCAAAGCAAGCTGGCCTCCATGGTGCAGAGAGCTGGCGGAACAAGATGATGCGAAAAAAAAAAAAAAGATACAGGAGAGTCAGTGAGAGACAGAACAAACCAGGGAGCGGAGGTGGCTCGGGTGATTGGGTGACTCTCTCCCACATTGGAGTTCCTGGGATCGGTTCCTGTTGCCTCCTAAAGAGAAGACAAGCAGACAGAAGAACGCACAGCAAATGGACACAGAGAGTGGACAGCAAGCACCGGCAGTGGGGGTGGGGGGAATAAATAAATAAATCTCAAAAAAAAAATCCTCAACAAAATACTTGCAAACCAAATTCAAAAGCACATTAAAAGAAGTATATATCTGATAATCAATGGGATTTTATCCCAAGTTTGTAAGGGTTGTTCAACCTAAGAAAATCAATTAATGTAATTTACCAAATTAGTAAATTGAAGAAAAATCACATGATCATCTCAATTGACACACAAAGGTATCTGACAAAATACAGCATCCTTTCTTGATAAAAAACATCCGCAAGATAGGAATGAAACTTTCTCAACATGGTGAAGTGCATATATGAAAAACCCCCACCTACCTTTGTATTCAGTGGTGAGCAACCGAAAGCTTTCCCACTGAGATTGGGAACAAGACAAGGATGCCCACTGTCATTAGTTATTCAATCTTGTGCTAAAAGTTCTAGCTAGAATAATTAGACAAGAAAAAGAGAAAAAAGAAATCCAAGTAGGAAAGGAAGAAGTAAATCTTACACTATTCACCATGATCCTATACCTAAAAAATCCAAAAAAATCCACAACAAAGTTTCTAGAACTAATAGATGAGTTCAGAAAAGTGGCAGGATACAAGATCAATATGCAAAAATCAATAGTGCTTCTAGGGAAGCAGATGTGGCTCAACTGATAGAGCATCCATCTACCATCTGGAGGGCCCAGGGTTCGATCCCCAGGGCCTCCTGACTCATGTGGTAAGCTGGTTCATGCGCAGTGGTTCCACATTCAAGGAGTGCCTTGTCAGGCAGGGGTGCCCCATGCGCAAGGAGTGCACCCTGCAAGGAAGAGCCACCCCGCGTGAAAATAGTGCAGCCACTCCTGGGTAGAGTGGCGCCACAAACATGGAAAGCTGACGTAACAAAAAAGAGATGTGGTTTTCCAGTGCTGCTGGATAATGCAAGTGGATGCAGAAAAACACACAGCAAATGGACACAGAGAGCAGACAACGGTGGGGAAGGGAAGAAAAATAAATAAAATAAATCTTTAAAAAAAAAATAGTGCTTCCAAACACTACTAATGAACAGCCTGAGGAGTGAAGTTCCTTTTCAGCAATGAACTAAAGGACTGGTAATCTGGCAGGCAAAAGGTGCAGGGAAGAATATTAGGGCAGAAAAAACAACATATGGTAAGCCATGGGTAAGATGCAGAAATAAGAGAAATCATAAGACGATACTAGGTACAACTGTATGCCAACAAACTATTTAATGTAGATGAAACAGACAAATTCCTAGGAACACATGAACAACCTACACTGACTCTAGAAGAAACAGAAGACCTCAGTGAATGAATCACCAGCTGGTGATGCAACTAGAAAAAGAACTTGAATAAAAGGGGGAAATGGTAAAGACAAATGAGTTTATATGGCTAAGGGACTTTAAAATGAGTCGGGAGGTCATCAGAGGGGTTGTGCTTACGCACGTCTCAGCAGGATCTCAGAGATAGTCAAAGTAGATACAATCCCAGGTAGTGGTGCTCCTGAGGGCTACAGAGACACCCAGGTCCTATGGTCATGGCAGATGGCTCTGGAGTTCAGTGCCTTGCCAGTGGGTGCTACTTTAGAATTTGTGATCCTGAATGTGAAGGAGTTAGACTCAGATGTGACTTCTCTACACATGCCTCTTCTGTCACTTTTACTGAACCTGTGGTTGGCACTGGGGTTGGTGTATGCTCAGGAGACTTTAATCTCTGGACTGTCCATGTGCCAGCCGGGCCCTGAGCCTCAGCTGAGTTGCAATACCTACTCTCCAGTTTGTTGGACTTACCCAGGTCAGCTAACAAGGAAGTAAGGATGGTCAACCACCACACCAAGGAACCGAGAGAGTCTACAACTGCAAGCAGGAGGATCTCATCCATTAGCCATGTGGGATCTAAGCCCCCTCTCAATTTAGAGGTTAAGTGGGCATTGCCATCCCAGGATCCTCAGGATGGAGAAATAAAATATGGATTAGAGTGAACTTACTGGTATTCTACTAAAGAGTTATTGTGACTCTATTAATGGAAGAAATTATATCATTGATGTGGAGACAGTAGCCATGGGAGTTGCAGAAGGCAGGGAGAGGGAAGAAGAGGTGTGATATGGGGGCACTTTTGGGACTTGGAGTTGTCCTCAATGATATTGCAGGGATGGATGCAGGACATTATATATCCTGCCATAACCCACTGAATGGACTGGGGGAGAGTGTAAACTACAATGTAAACTATAATTCATGCCAAGTAGCAGTGCTCCAAAATGTAATCATCAAATGCAATGAATGTACCACACTAATGAAAGAAGTTATTACTGTGGGAGAAGTGGGGGGTTTGGGGAGTGGGGTGTATGGGAACCTCTTATATTTTTTAATGTAACATTTCGTGTGACCTATTTATCATTAAAAAAAAATACTAGAAGGAAAAAACAAACAAAAAAACTGCCAGTCAAGAATTCTTTATCTGTCAAAACTGTCTTTAAAAAAGGAGGGTGAGTTTAAAGTCCTCACAGACAAACAAAAACAGAGATTATATTACCAAAAGACCGGATTTAAAAGAGATACTAAAGGGAATGCAGAAGCCTGAAAGGAAAAGACAAGGGCGAGAGACCTGGAGTAGAGTGGAGAAGTGAATATTATTAGTAAGAGTAACTTTAAAAGAGGGGGGGCAGGGTAACATGGAATGGAAATGACTGCTGGACATTTCACATACATGGAATCATGTAATATTGACCAATGAAACTGAATCAAGAACTCAGAAATAGACCCTCACAGCTATGATCAAGTGATTTTTGATCACCCAGCTGGGCCAGAAAAGTCTGTTCAACAATGGTGCTGGGAGAACTGAATATCCATAGCCAAAGAGGAACACTATTTCACACCTTGTATAAAAATTAACTCAAAATGGATCAAGGGGAAGCAGATGTAGCTCAAGTGATATAAGGCCTTTGCCTACCATATAGGAGGACCCAGGTTCAATACCTGGGGCCTCCTGGTGAAAAAGAAGAAGAGCAAGAGCGCCTGCGCAGCGAGCCCGTGCCCACAAGGCAAGCTGAGTGCCTACGCAGTGAGCCAAGTGCATATGTGGTGAGCCAAGTGCCCACATGGCAAGTTGAGTGCCCATGTGGGTGCCCATGCAGCGAGCTGAGTACCCAAGTAGTGAGCTGAGTGCCTGCACGGTCAGTCGAGTGCCCGCATGAGTGCCTGTGTGGCAAGTCGAGTGTCTACATGATTGCCCACACAGTGAGATGAGTGCCCACGTGGCAAGCCAAGTGCCTGCATGAGTGCCCACATGGTGACCCAGTGCTCATATGGTGAGCCAAGTGCCCGTGCGAGTACTTGCGTGGACAGCCAAGTGCTCGTGCAGTAACCCAAGTGCCTGGGCAGTGAGCAAGAGGCTGTGCAAGTGAATCACACAGCAAGATGATGACGTAACAAAAGAGAGATGAAGGGGAGAGTCAAGGTGGAGCGCAGCAGAAACCAGGAACTGAGGTGCTGAAACTGACAGGGAACCTCTCTCCACATCAGAGGTCCCCAGGATCGAATCCTGGTGAATCCTAGAGGAGAAAGATAAGAAGAGAAGACAAAAAGAGAAACACATACAGAAGATCACACAGTGAATGGACAGAGCAAATACAGCAGGGCGGGGGAGGGGGAGGGGAAAAGGAAAAAAAATGGATCAAGGACTCAAATACAAAATCTACAACCAGGGCAGCGGACTTGGCCCAGTGGTTAGGGCGTCCGTCTACCACATGGGAGGTCCGTGGTTCAAACCCTGGGCCTCCTTGACCTATGTGGAGCTGGCCCATGCGCAGTGCTGATGCGCGCAAGGAGTGCCATTCCATGCAGGGGTGTCCCCCGCGTAGAGAATCCCCATGCGCAAGGAGTGCGCCCTGTAAGAAGAGCCGCCCAGCACAAAAGAAAGTGCAGCCTGCCCAGGAATGGTGCCATATACACAGAGAGCTG
Source organism: Dasypus novemcinctus (assembly GCF_030445035.2). Lineage (NCBI taxonomy): Eukaryota > Metazoa > Chordata > Mammalia > Cingulata > Dasypodidae > Dasypus > Dasypus novemcinctus. The sequence continues at coordinate 112,523,134 of NC_080675.1, read as the reverse complement.
ACACAACAAGATGACGCAACAAGATGACGCAACAAGATGACACAACAAGATGACACAACAACAACAAAAAAGAAACACAGATTTCCGTGCTGCTGACGACAACAGAAGCGGACCAAAAAAAAAAGAAGAAGATGCAGCAAATAGACACAGAGAACAGACAACCGGTGTGTAGGGGGAGAGGGGAGATAAATAAATAAATAAATCTTAAAAAAAAAAATAAATCTACAACCATAAAACTCCTAGAAGAAAATTGAGGGAAATATCTTCAAGATCTTGTGGTAGACGGAAGATCTTAAAACCTTATACACAAAACAAGCAATAAAAGAAAAAATAAATAAACTGGACCTCCTCAAAACAAACACTATTGTTCCTCAAAAGACTTTGTCAAGAAAGTAAAAAGGCCGCCTACTCAATGGAAGAAAGTACTTGGAAACCACATATCCAATACGGGTTTGATATACATGTTATATAAGGAGATCATATAACTCAAGGATAAAAAGACAAGCAATCCAATTAAAAAATAGGTAGAAGACTTGAATAGACATTCTTCCAAAGAGGAAATACAAATGGCCAAAAAGTACATGAAAAAATGTTCATCCCTAGCTATTAGAGAAATGCAGATCAACTGCAATGAGATATCATTTCATATCTCACAGAATGGTCATTACTAAAAAAACCAGAAAACTACAAGTGCTGGAGAAGATGTGGAGAAACAGGAACACTCCTTCACTGTTGGTGGGAATGTAGAATGGTACAGCTTCTGTGGAAGACAGCTTGGCAGTACCTCAAGAAGCTGAATATAGAACTACTTTATGATCCAGCAATCCCCATTACTAGGAATATATTCAGAACTGAGGGCAAGGACAAACTGACCTTTGCAAATGATGTAAATAGCAGCATTAGTCACAACTGCTAAAATATGGAAATAACCCAAGTGTCCATCAACTGATGAATGGATAGACAAAATGTCGTATGTACATACAAGGGAATACTATTCATTTATAAGAAGAAATGATGAACATGGATGAACCTTAAGGACATATGTTGAGTGAAAGAAGCCAGACACAAAAGGACAAATACTGTATGGTCTCACTAATATGAACTAAATATGATAAGTAAATTCATGGAGGTAAACTCTAGAGTATAGATTATTAGGAGATAGAATGTGGGTTGAGAATGTGAGCTGATGCTTAATATATGTAGAATTTTATTTTATTATTTCATTATATAGAATTTTTAGTAAGGTTTATTGTAAAAGTGTGGAAATGAATATAGTTGATGGTAATACATTATAGTGAGTATAAATAACACTGCTGATATAGAAATGTGATTGTGCCTGAAAGGGATAGTAAATGTCAATTGAAAGCAAGCTAGAGGATAATCTAAGGACTGTATAACAGTAGTTTCAGTAGTGGATAAAGATTGCGGTTAATAGTATAAATAAAAGAATGTTATTTTACAAAGTATTTTAAGAATGGCGATTCATGGAGAAATTACTTATGGATGATAATTAACAGTAATATTATCATATTTTTGCAGCTATGGCAAAGAAGACATATCAATTCTATGGGACAACAATATGGGGCTTAGGGGGACATGGGATTTTTCCTTGTGAAGCAATGAAAACTTTCTAAAATTGAGGTGTTGACAGTACAACTCTGTGATGAATTTAAGATCCAGTGAAAATACACTTTGACTGTATTACAATGAATATGAGAACAAACTTTCATGAACTATAACAACTATATAATACTAATACAGGGTGTCATTAACTGAGTGGGTCTGGGAAAAATATGCCAAATATAAGAGATGGGCTATAGTTAGTAATATTTTGATGACGCTCTTTCATAGCTTGTAACAAATGTTTCACAACAATGCAAGGAGCTGGTGGTGGGGTGAAGAATGGGAGCCCTGCAGGATGATATGCATGTTTGTTTTGTAAGTTCATAACTTTTACTATACCCTTATTGTTTATGTATGTACATGTATGAACGATACACTTAACACAATTTTTTTAATTAAAAAAAAAAAAAACCCAGTTGCTTTGTTAAGCAATCAATGGTAACTAAGGAACCCTGAAAAAAAAGTTGGGAAAGTGATTCTACTAGGTTTACTTTGCATTGCAAAAGATCTGGATACAAAGCATAGCTGTGAAAGTTATCTCTGGACTTGTTTCAATGTTCCTTAGGTACGAAAAGAGGAAGCAAAAAAACCCGGAAGAATTCAGCACAGAAACCACACCTGAAACAAACAGGGCAGATCAGGGTAAGAGAAACAGGAAAAAGAGGGAGGATAGGAGGATTAATCATCAACATAAAACTGAAAACAGCAGGACTCAGTCTGATTCAATTCCTGTCTTACATAAATTGGCTACTAGTTTTCCTCTCTGACTTTATATCATTCAAATTTCCTGAGTGCCCAACTTCTTTACAACTTGCAAATTCTGTTGCTCTCAATTCAGAGTTTGAAAATTTACTCTCCAGGCATTTTATCTGATCGTGTCTTCAATGACAGTCTCATTGTTAAGAACTGGCACCCATATAACTTTTGAAATTTAAGTCCTTTGGGTCACGTAAGAGACAACTCACACGGAACCAGGAAGAGATTGGTTAGGGAATTACTTAAAACAATATGATAAGATTTTTTCATGAAAAAAGTACCTAATCAAATCAACAAATATTTAAATATTTACTCAGTATTTTTATATAAGGAAGGCATTGTGTTAGGGTAAGGCATATTAAATGCATAGCTTAATATCAGAAAAACCCAAATTAAGGAGTATTCTCTTTTTAAAAGTGCGTGTGTGTGTGTATGTGTCAGGAATGGATATAGTTCAAGTGGCTGAGCACCTGCTTCCCATGTACAAGGTCCTGTATTTGATCCCCAGTACCTCCTAAAAACAAAACAAAACAAACAAACAAAAAACCAACTCTTATTGGGGAGCAGATGTAGCTCAGTGGTTAAGCGCTTGCTTTCCATGTACAAGATCCTGGGTTTAATCTCTAGAATCTCCCATTAAAAAATAAGAATAGCAACACACATACACAAAAGTGAATGTGTGGTGTGGAAAATTGTTTTAAGAAAAGGTCAATGTTGTAAAAGACTGAAAAAAAAGCCTATGAAACTGTTCCAGATTAAAGGAGGCTAAAGAGGTAAGACAACTAAGAATCCTGTACTGGAGGTGAAAAAAGACTATAATGGAAATTATTGGATAAACAGGCAAGACAGGAATAAAAAAGATAATAGATTAATAAAGCAGAATAATAGATTAGATACAAGAATTATATCAATGTTAAATTTACTGAAGTTGATAACTATACTATGGATATATAAAGGGACATTCCTATTCTTAGCAAATAAACACAGAAGTAATAAAGGGCCATGATTATGCAACTTACCCTCACATGGCTCAGAAAAGCAATTATGTGAATGTGCATGTATATATGTATATATGTATATATACACACACAGAAAATAATGTGTGTCTATCTGTCAATCTATCTATCCATTTTTCTATCGAGAAAGTATTATACTGTCCAATATGGTTAATAACTAGCCGTATGTGGCTACTGAGTACTTGAAATATGGCTAATATTAATTGATATGTGCTATATATGTAAAATACACACTGGAGAGCAAAGAGTTAATATGAAAAAAGAATGTAAAATATCTCATTAGCAATATTTTAATATTAATTATAATTAACTTGCATTATATTTTTATTGGCTTACACTGACAGAGAAAGAGAGAACATGTAAGTGATAAAGTAAATGACGTACAATGTTAACAATATCACAACAGATGCATCTGGGTAAAAGATACATAGGTGTTCCCTATGCTATTTTTTTATTTTTGCAATTTTCTGTAAACGTGAAGTTATTACCAATAAAATTTTCAAAATGTCTAGCTTCATGTCAAAGACAGAGATAAGAATTTTGAAAATGGACTGATAATGCTTTTTGAGGTTTAAAACAGGGAAGTGGGTAGAACAAAAAGATATTCTAGCTATGACAAAGTCAGGAATGCCCAAGATAATCAGAGAGGATAAGAGGCCGAGATGAGGCGGTGGACTTGGCCCAGTGGTTAGGGCATCCGTCTACCACATGGGAGGTCTGCGGTTCAAACCCCAGGCCTCCTTGACCCGTGTGGAGCTGGGCTATGAGCAGTGCTGATGCGTGCAAGGAGTGCCCTGCCACGCAGGGGTGTCTCCCACGTAGGGGAGCCCCATGTGCAAGGAGTGCCTCCTGTAAGGAGAGCCACCCAGAGCAAGAAAGTGCAGCCTGCCCAGGAATGGCGCCACACACATGGAGAACTGACACAACATGACTCAACAAAAAGAAACACAGATTCCCGTGCCACTCACAACAGAAGCGGACAAAGAAGCAGCAGCAAATAGACACAGAGAACAGACACCCAGGGTGGGGCGGGAAGGAGAGACAAATAAATAAATAAATAAATCTTAAAAAAAAAAAAAGAGTCCGAGATGATCCGACCAATAGAATTATTCCAGATGAGAAACTAATCTGGAATTTAGTTTCAGACACTCACCCCTCAGGAAAGAAGGCATTGATGATCCGGTCCCCCAATGGGTTGATGGCAAGTTCTGGAATCCGCTGGAAATCTTCCCGGCTGCCAAGTCAAGGAGAGAATCACCTTGAGTTAGAGACTACTGGCCCTTAGCATGAACTCCTTCAATTTGAAACTGGTACAACCTAGAAGAATGTTACCTCCTGGAATTTACTTCTGTCGCAAATTATACCAAATAACTGCAATGAATAGCACTTTAATAACTGCCAAGTGTTTTTTGCACCAACTCAGGAGTGGAAGGAGCCAGATTTGACCATGCCACATTCCAGTGAATTCAGCACACAGGTTACGTCAATAGACAGACTAACAAGCAAATACTAAGCTGTCCCTGTAAATGATTCCTTGAACATTACCATTTTGTACTTAGTTATAAAGTTTGGGGAGTGTACAGCAAATAGGAAATATCAAACATTTCAGAAAAAAAATTAGGGCAAAAATACAGATGGTCTCACATACCTTTGATAAGCATAACGACAATTCCTAGAAAATGCAAGGAATTCTTAGGCAATATTTATTATATCCAAAGAAAGAATAAAATGTGGCAAGCAACTGATTACCATACTTCTTTGTCCCAACTCTAGCATTTTCTCCACTGCCTTCTACAGACTAGAGCTATAGAAGTATTTAAGCCTCAAACAAGAGAAGTAATTCCTGCATACTTGGAGATTATGCAGAAGTGAATATTATTAATAGTTACAATTCATTGCATACACATTACGTGCTGCTCTAATTCTGTTTAAATACATTATCTTATTTCTTCATGCCAATGTATTATCTATACCCTTTACAGCTCAGAATACCAAGAGTAAATGAGATAAAGTAGTGTGCCCAGTGCCATACAGCTATTAAGTGGCAGAACTGTACCTGAAATCTAGATCTCTAAGGCCAAAGCACATATTCTTTTTCTAATAAATAAACCACACTTCTTTTCCATATCAAACTTTTTGAGAGAAAAATTCAATAAATATTTTTTAAAGAACTTCTTCGGTTGATGTTCTGTAACAAGAATATAAAGCTGTCTCTAAGATATCTGGACTGTACTCTTCAAAAATATCCATGTCATGAAGGATAAAGAAAGGCAGAGGAATTGTTTTCAAAGGGGACTAAAGAGGCATGCAACTAAACTCAGTGTATGATCCTGAACTGGATTAGGAAAAAAAATTGCTATAAGGGACCTTATTGGGCCAACTGGAAATGTGGACCGTGTATTAGATAATTATACTGTATCAAAATGTTAAATTTCCTGATTTTGGTAATGAAGTATGTCCTTGTTACTAGGAAATAAACACTGAAGTATTTAGGGGTATGGGTCATGGTAGATGCAACTGACTCTCAAATAGGTTCGAAAGAAATTACATACACTCGTATACAGACTGAGAATGATAAAGTAAATGTGGCAAAATGTTAGCAATTGGTGAATCTGGGCACCAGATATATCAAGAGTTCTTTGTATCATTTTTGTAACTTTTCTGTAAGTTTGAAATTATTTCTATTAAAAGTTTAAAACAAAAAAATATATAAACCTGAATAAATCTGATTCCTGCCTCTAGAAATTTACTAACAAAGAGATAACATTACATTCTCCCGCCCCTTCATATCAAATGCAATGACAGACAATCATAGAATGTCCCTATTTAACCCAGGAGTCTATCACACTCTGTTCCTCATGTGGTTTAACATTTACATGGTGCTTAAGTAATTCAACAAGCTCATTACTATCACATCTGGTGACACAGGTATAAACTGACCAAGGGGACTGAGCACTTAGGGTAATAATTTTTATATCAATGAATGAACCAGAAGTCACTCATCAGATAACAGGATTGCTTAATATGATGAAAGACAAAAGGAAATTATTGAGGCTCTGATTATTCAATTCAATACAAACACGTACTAAGCTCTTATTACGTAATTTGTTCTATATTATAAAGTCCATTATCTCCAAAACATAGCTCCTCGTTTGACAGAAGTTGAGAAAAACTAACTACTACCTCTTTTAAATGGGAACTAAGGCTGATTTGAATTGTCATGGCCACATACCTCAGTTTAATGTCTAACAAGCTTAAGTAATTTTAGCTGAGAAAAGGCACAGTTTAAAAATCAGGTCTAGTATTAAGTAGTGAGTATATAACTAAGCTTGACCACCTTTAGTCTCAATAAGGGATCTAGTCTTGGGCTTCCAATGCCAATAAGGACTTAAACCCTTTGCTACTATTTAATTCTATTCTTAGAATTTAGATTGCAAATACAATGCAGTTTTAGCCATCAGACCAAGGGTTATACTAAGGATTGAAATTAAAGTAGGAGTATAAAAAATCATTTATAAACTAGTAAACAATATGCAAAGTTTAGGGAAGAAAATGTGGCTCAGGCAACTGGGCTCCTGCCTACCATATGGGAGGTCGCTGGTTAGAATCCTGGGGCCTCCTAAAGAAGACAGTGAGTTGGTACAACAGGTAGGCATGGTGAGCTGATGCAACAAGATAACACAATGAGAGACGTGGGAAAGAAAACAGAACGAAAGACACAACAAAGCAGGGAGCAGAGGTGAACCAAAGTGATTAGATACCTCCCTCCCACATCAGAGGTCCAAGGTTTGACTCCTGGTGCCTCCTATAAGAAACAAGGAAGATGAACAGACATGGCAAGTGAAAAACAACAAGGGGGTAGGGAGAAATAAATAAATAAATCTTTAAAAAAATATATGCAAAGTTTATTATTATTAGTTGTTCTATATAGTAGGATGGGGATCATTTGGGCAATTTCTCAAAATTTAGCTTCTGACACTTGTCCACCAAAGGCATACCTAAAAGAGAAGAATAAAAACTCCTAAGTAGCTCACACATGACAAGTACAAGACTTATTTGAAATGTAGATTTATATGTACTCATAAAAACACACAAACATTATATTCAACCTCATAATGTACCTAGGAAAATCTTTAAGATTTTTAGAGAAACGATATTATTACTGGAAGGAGGCAAGTCTGAATACTGAACTACGGCATTTTGTGTGACCAACCCAATGAGGAGAGGTTTTCCGGATATTCAAGGGCACAAGGATACTCTGAAAAACCAAGAGTTTGAGAGACCTTTAGAAACCCAGAAGTATCATCCCACTACACTACAACCAATCTCCTTCATTCTGCAAGTCCCTTCTCTTACCGACAGATTCAACTTCACTGGTAACTGCTTATATTTCAGGCACCCAGAAGTTGATCCTTCAGATGACTTATACGTAATGAGGAGATAAAAATCTCTTAATAGGATGAACCCATTGGAATACACATTTTATTAAGGAAACAAAACTTCCCATAGATTAATAGTAGAATGGAAGTATATTATATGGTATAACATATTTATTGATACTGATCTGACAAAACCAATATTTTAAATTGAACTGATCAGATAATTTTTGTTATTGACTTTTAAGGAGGTACTGGGGATTGAACCCGGGACCTCGTACATGGAAGCAGGCACTCAAACCACTGAGCTACACCCACTTCCCTGTTGTTTTGATAATAGAATATTTTCACACAAAGTGCCAATAAGTGCCAAAGCCAGTCTTTGTTAGTTGTCTGAAGTTTATTTTTGTGTTCTAGGGCCTGACCAGCTTATTTGCAAGGCTGCGTTCTGACTTTTGGTTTCAGATGTTGATAGCATATACACCTTTACCACCTCTCATTCTCTAAAATCCACTGAAATGTCAGTAAAAACATACACAAGGAAATATATCCATGACATAAGCAATCAGGGTGGGAGGAGCATACTAGTAGACAAGGGATTTTGACAAATTCTGGAAGTCAGATAGTAGATACGAATATAATGACAGGTAAGTCAGAGCATGCCGCTGATAAGGATAGAAGCGGTCACAGAACAACACACAGTGAATAGACACAGAGAGCAGACAACTGGGTGGGGGGGAAGGGGAGAGAAATTTAAAAAAAAAAAAGTGAGAGCAGAGGGCCCAGGAAGTCGCAGCAGAGCTTAGAGACAGTCTGCCCTGGAGATTCTTAGACAGACACCAAACTCAGAACTGCCAGGTATGGGAAGCAGTGTTCAGGGTAATTAAGGAAGTGTTTAAGGAAGGGGTCAGTTACTCAGCGCTGCAATAGTCCATCCCAAGAATACATAATCGTTTGCTCCCAGGATAAAAACAGAGAGCTGCTATGGAAAGAAATCAAAAGACCTACCTGGGTAGGGCTCCAAACAAGTAGGGGAGGTTGATACCCCAGAATATAGCCCCCTTATTTGGGTAAGAGGGTTGCAAATCTGTCCCTTTGCCCCTGACTACATACTTAACCAACCTAACTGGCCCTGGTCATGATACACAGCTCTTGAAGTCAGCCCTCCCTACAGGGACAGACCTGTTGGGAAAACAACCATAAATGAACCCAGCTTTCTACAGTAATCTACCCAGTCTCTTTGATAAATGTAAATGGACTATTAAGGTTCACCAGACATTTTGATCATATTAATAGCACAAAAGAGAAGGATCAAGATGAAAAGATATAATGATAATTCAGGGGATAAAGAGAATTCTTAAAACTGTAATAAATAACCCTATGGATATTTGATAATTTTTTTCCATGTAAAACCAAAAAAAGGCTTCTATGATAGCCCAAAAGAGAATGAGAAAGATTCTTCGAAATTAAAAAATGATTGTAGACTTAAAAAATTAATCCAGAAGGATTGAAAAATAAAGTAAAAAATATCTCCCAGAGAGCAAAGCAAAAAAATTAAAAAGCCAGAACATGTGAGAAAAATTAAGAGTCACATGACCCAACTGCCAATCAACACAAATGCCATAAAGAACAAAAAGAAGAGGGAGGAAATAAAAGAAATAACAGAAGAATATTTCCAGCAAATGACCCATTTTTAGACTAAAAAGGTTTGCCTAATGCTGAGCAAGAATAATGAAAAACAATCCACATACAAGCATATCTTAGTAAAATTTCACAACATCAGGAGGCAATTATTTGAAGTTTTCAGAGAGAGAGAGAAAAAAATTATCTATAAAAAGAATGAGAATTAGATTGGTATCATGCGTCTCATCTCTAAAACTCCATTCTGGAGGGACTGATACCACTGAATACAAAGCAAGAGCTTGGCTATAGAACTCTCTGTCCTCTAGGTAAAATCAAACAAGAAAATGAACTAAAAAATGGTCTAGGCGAGCAGATGTAGCAGGTTTGAGTGCCTGCTTCCCATGTATGAGGTCCCAGATTGAATCCCCAGAACCTTATTGAGGACACAATCTCTTAAAAGTTAAGATAATCTCTTTTTAAAGGATATAAAAACAACACAGTCAACTAGCACTTCCCAATAACTTCCTTGCAGAGTTTAACTGGCCAGTACTGTTCCCTATGGTCAACTTAACCTGTGTGATTTAATATCCAGGATTTTTATTACAGCATTATCTGAGAAAAAGTATTATCTGAAAGACTCAGTATTAAAATTGCCCAAAGCAGAGAATATTTTTAAAGTAAACAAATCACAAGCATTCAGCACGATGACTTTTACCAAGTGAAGAGTGCAACCAGCACACAGAATAAGAAATTGAAAAAATCTGATTGCTTCATTACCAGCATCTAGAAGCCCTATTCATACTCCCTTTGTCTCTACCTGCTGCTTTCCCTCAAAGGTAATTATTATCTTATTTTTTTAGGAGGTACCAGGGATTGAACCTGGGACTTGATACACATGAAGCAGGCACTCAACCAATGAGCTATACCAGTTCCGCTATCCTGACTTCTGACACCATACATTACACCAGTACAGAGGATATTTAAACAAATGAAACCATCTTTGCATTCAGATGCTGCCCTGGTTTACATTTTGACATGACCTAGAAAGGACCACTTACAGGACCCAGCTCCTTCACAGAAAGACCAATTTCAACCACAGTGGCGGATGTGTTCACCCAAAATATAGCATCTGAAGAAAAGTGAGACTTGTGAGGTTACTGTATATATTTATATTCAATGAAGTATCAATCTGAAGAGATGGCCCAATGTAAATGGGATTCTACAAGCAAACAGTAAATCAATCTGGCAAATACTATTTATAACGCTCCCCTTTTGGAGATTCACAATTCACCTAAGCATACTAAAGATGTGGTGAAATCCCTGTAAGAAGTCTGTTTAACCTTGTTTAGTGAGCTTTTCACAAATTACTTAGTCAATAATTTCTTTAACACATCTATTAAAAAACCAAGGAACTAGTGTTTTATAAAATATATTTTGGTGTGACTCTCAGAAAACACTTTGCTGAAAAGAGTAGAAGAGGAGATGGAGAGTGGGAGAGATATAGAGCAGGGGTTCTTAACCATTTTTGTACCACGGACCCCTCAGCCAGTCAGGTATTAGCCACAGGTCCCTTAGTAACTCTACATTATACTGTGTTGTATTTAATAAATATATCACATACACACTAACATGTCCCCATAAGAATAATGTTTTTTTGAATTTTCAGTTCAAGCTCACAGACCCATTGAAACCTGGGTCCTCATTAAGAATTCCTGATCTAGGGAAGCGGACTTGGCCCAGTGGTTAGGGCATCTGCCTACCACATGGGAGGTCCGTGGTTCAAACCCCGGGCCTCCTTGACCAGTGTGGAGCTGGCCCATGCACAGTGCTGATGCACGCAAGGAGTGCCCTGTCACGCAGGGGTGTCCCCCCCGCATAGGGAAGCCCCACGCGCAAGGAATGCGCCCTGTAAGGAGAACCGCCCAGCGCGAAAGAAAGTACAGCCTGCCTAAGAATGGTGCCGCACACACGGAGAGCTGACACAACAAGATGACGCAACAAAAAGAAACCCAGATTCCTGTGCCTCTGACAACAACAGAAGTGCACAAAGAAGAAGACACAGCAAATAGACACAGAGAGCAGACAACCAGGGCAGGGGGGTGGGAGGGAAGGGGAGATAAATAAATAAATAAATAAATCTAAAAAAAAAAAAAAAAAAAAAAATCCCTGATCTAGACAGCTTGCCAGAGTGAGAAGGTACAGTCGTGAGAAATCCCTGATAGTGGGTGACTCTAACAAAATGATTTACATATAATGCAGTAGCTGTTTGCTATATGGTACAGTATGTGGTATAGTAGTGTAATTTTTCATATATTCACTAATATGAATTCTGCGTCTTTAAATCTGAATTTATGAAGACTTACTCCTAAAATCAAAGGAATTATTAAAATAATGAAGGTGAAGGGGGAAAAAATTGAGATTTCTAGTCTGGTTATTTTCAAGTGCAAACTCACATGGTCCTAAAAGCACCTTGGTTTTTGCACATAGTAGGTATTCCATAGTACTGATTTACTGGCTGTGAAGCACAATTTTGCTCAGTTCCAGCTTCTAGTGATAGCAGTTGTTTGCCCTGAACAAACACAGCCTATGGATTTACCAGCATTCTCCAGCTGTTCTAGCCAAGGTTTATGTTCAAGGGCATTAGAAAATAAATTCGTTCTCCTTAGCTAAATCCCACTTCTATGCCAGAAGCCTCCAAAAGAAGACCTTAACTGTTTCATGCTAGTCACCAGAAAGGCAAAACAGTTTCATCATGTGCCAGACAAACAAAACTAGGGAGCAACAATAACGAAAAGGTTGCTATGGGAGGTGAAATAGAAAGTAGGGGTAAGGAGAGGTTTCATTTGACTATGGTAAGACAATTAGAAATATGAAATGATAGAACATTACATTACTCTGAGATCAACTTACTTCAGACCAAGGTTTCTGAAACTCAGCTCTGTAGGCATTTAGGGCAGGATAATTCTGCTGCAGGGAGCCATCCTGTGCCCTGTAGGATGTTTAGCAGCATCCCTGGTGTTTATCCACCAGATACCAATAGCATCTCCTCGTCTTGAAAATTAAAAATGTCTCTATAATTGCCAAAAGTCTCTTGGGTGGCAAAAGAGCCCTCAGTTGGGAAATACTACTAGAAATTAGAATATTGAATATCTTATCTAACATTAATACACATAAAGTATTGTACTCTGGGGTTGTGGGTTGGGTGATATGGTAGTTTGAAGCTGTATGTACCCCAGAAACCTAATCCATTCCTTTGGGTGTAAACCCATTATAAAGGTATGGCCCACTTCAATCAGGATGGGTCTTTTTCTCTTTTTTAAAAGATTTATTTATTTATTTATTCATTCATTCATTCATTACCCCCCATGTGGCTTGTTTCATTCTTTGCTATCTCTTCTCTGTGTCCATTCGCTGCGCGTTTTTTCTGTATCTGCTTATTTCCCTTTGGTGCATCATATTGCGGTGCCAGCTTTCCGCAGTGCACGGGCCGCCAGCTCTCTGCAGCGCATGGGCTGAGCCAGCTTGTCTTCACAAGGAGGCCCTGGGACACGAACCCAGAGCCTCCCATATGGTAGTTGGGAGCCCAACTAGTTGAGCCACATCCACTTCCCAGGATGGGTCTTAATCCTCTTTTTGGAGACCTTTAAAAACAGTTCAGACACAGAGAGTGGCCATAAGAGGCCACCATGTGCCTTGCCATGTGACAAGCTAAGGACCAAGGATTGCCAGTAGCCAGCCCCAGAATACCAGTCTTTGAGGAGAAAACATCATCTCAATGATGCCTTCATTTGGACTTTTTTCAGCCTTAACAGAGTGACCAAATAAATTCCCACTGTTGTTTGTTTTTAGTAGGGTTTATATTATTTTTTTAACCTTTTTTTTAAAGATACAAAGACACCAAATTCCCACTGTTTAACCAGACCCATTACACGGCAGCCCAGGAAACTAAAATAGGTGGGGAAATGAGAGGAGGACAACGAATTGCAGACCACTTGGGATTGCTAGGAATCTAACTCAAAAAAGCCAGTCTGCTTAGGAAAATGTCGTGGAAAGTACTTTCCTAAGAGCAGAATAATGGCCATCCAAACTAAAGGGAGTTGGAGGAAAAGCAACAAGCACATGGTGACAAATTTGTCACTGTCCTGCTTATTTAATTCCTTTGTGGATCAGACTCTCAAACACCAGGGAAGAACAGTTCCTGCCCTGTGTGTGTTGGATGCCTATCATGTCTGCCCTTGGGATAAAGGTGGCTATTCAGACAATGCCAGTTTCTGGTTTCTGTATAGAAAATAAAGAAAGGTGCTGCCTACCTGAGAGTCCCATTCTCTCCTTTGTCCAGACTGGTGAACCGGCTGTAGAGGCGGGTAATCTGACTGTGGGAAACTAAAGAACACAAAATTAGTCCAGGTTGGGGAAGCAGCCCTCCCGGTCAGACTGAATCCCAGCATGGCCCTTTAGGAGGCAGGTGTTTTTCTGGTCCCAGCCCACCATTAAATACTTCAAAGTAAAGAAAATGGGAAACTTTTTTTTTGGACTCTCATCTCCATAGTGTCAAAGCAGACAGTTTTAAAAGCTGAAAGGTGTTAGAAAATAAATTAAATTAAAAGCCATCAAAATCAATTCTTAGTAATGGAGTATGGACTTAATTAAGACTATGTGTTAAATGTCAGGTGGTTAAAATTTAACAAAACAGAGCCAAATTTAGTTTAAAGGGAAACCATGAAACTCTCACATTTCAACACCCTGACTTAGAGACCAAGAAAAGCATGGTTTGATTAAAAACACAAATCTCTTAATCAGTTTGGTGTTTTAGGCTGGCACTGCTGGGAAGGTAACTTGTGCTGAATTAAAGATCAGGGCCTGTCAAACAGATTCTACTTTTAAAATCTGGTTTACTCTGATCCAAGCATTAGAGGTTTTATCTTTTCCCTCAGGATTGGCTTTGGGGTAAAAGATCACTATGGTCTCTGGTCAGCCTCTGCTGGCACTGCGTGAGCTCTGCCCAGCTGCCAGTAAAGACCTTGAGTCATGGAAGCAAATTAGGGAATCTGTCAAATTGTCATATTATTGTCAGAAGATATCTATAAGAAAGGTTTTTTTGCTCCTTATTTTGGATTAACTCTGTAAACTCAGGCACAAATTGACAATTAAAATAAGGTAAAAACTGAGGGTATACAATAAAACTTTGAAAATGCAAAAAGAAATTTCTGGGAGTTTAGTCTCCCGGCAGACTGGAAGTAAGAGGGGAAAAAGGAGTTATCAAAGGGGAAAAGACAACAGCCAAAAAGGGTGTGGCAAGCCTGGACTTTGTCTTTAGGCTGCAACTTCAGGGCTTTGAAGGGGTGGTTGAAGTAGTTCTGATAGGTGTCCTCCTCCCCAGCTCACCGAACAAAAATCTAGTGGCAGTCTTCCGGACAAACGAACAAAGTAAGCAGAAGCAAAGAAGGGAGTGGCAGAGAAGCTGAAAGAAAAGGACACAGTAGGTGTGGCCACGAATTCTTCAGCATTAGGTTTCATCCTTTAAACTGGGCTCTGTTCTCTATTAGCCTCTGATGAGATCAAAGAGCAGAGAAGGTGCCTCATTCCCATCCAAGGCAGAGCCAGAAGGGGTCCAACCACTAAGGAAGCCATGTCAACTATTTTGTCAGCCCGGCAGGGGCCATCAGCTCAGTGTAAAGAGTACACTCTTTCGAGGTCAGGCAGACTGATTCCATTCGTGGTGCCACTGCTTTCCAGATAGGGATAAGTGAATGGGGTAGTGGGGCAGCTAACTGAGCACTTTCCTTTTCCAAGTGCTTGGCAAAGTGTGTGGCATTGTAAGCACTCCAAGTTAGCTATAATTACCATTATCCTTACATTATGAGCCTGAAGGTTCTAATTAATCTGTTTTTCTCATAACTCCACCAGTAACAACTGTTTTCTTTAGGAACCTAACCAGGTTATGCTTGCTCTGTCCCCTGGCTTAAAGACTTCTCTTGTGCTAAAGTTCCCTTTAGTTTAACAAAAGGGTACGTTCCCACTTGTTTAGATCAAAGAGTTACTAAATTTTCCAAAAGACTTTTTGAAATAACAAAATTTGCTCATAATCTCAACAAAGCTGTTTTCATTTCTTCAGATACCGTCCAATATCAGTCATTTTTAAATATACTTTACATAGTTGTAATAGCTTCCTTTTCACTTATTAATTCATGGTTTTCCTATATTGCTTTAGAGTCTTCATAACTATTTTATTTTTTAAAAAGCTTTAGATTACATAAATGATACATTGAAAATATAGGATTCCCATATATATCACCCCCTCCCCCTCCCACACTTTTTCCCATTAACATCTTTTAATAGTGTGGTACATTTGTTACAACTGATGAACACATATTGAAGCACTGCTACTAACCATGGTCAATAGTTTATAGTTTACACTTTGCACTGCACATTTTTATAGGTTTTGACAAAATATAAAATGGCCTGTATCCATCATTGCAATGTCATTCAGAATAATTCCAATGTCCCCCAAATGCTCCATGTTATACCTATTCTCCCCTCTCCCTTGCCTCAGAACCTCTGGTGACCACCATCTTTATATCAATGCATAACTTTTTTTTTTTAAGATTTTATTTATTCCCCCCTGTTGTCTGCTCTCTTGCATCCATTCACTGTGTGTTCTTCTGTGTCCTCTTGCATTCTCAGCAGCACCAGGAATCTATGTCTCTTTTTTTACATCATCTTGCTAAGTCAGCTCTCCGTCAGCTCTCCATGAGTGTGGCGCCATTCCTGGGTGAGCTGCGCGAGCTGCACTTTTTTGCGTGGGGCTCTCCTACGTGGGGTACACTCCTGCGTGGCATAGCACTCCTTGCGTGTGGCAGCGCTGCATGTGCGCCAGCTTACCACATGGGTCAGGAGGCCCTGGGTTTCAACCCTGGACCTCCCATATGATAGATGGACGCTCTATCAGTTGAGCCATGTCCACTTCCCATGCATAACTACTTTTATTGACAGCAAAATATTTAGTCTACTGGATCAGTTTTTTAGTGTTCAGAGTATTAAGTATATTTCAGATAAAAAGAAGGAAAACATTCAGATTATATTCTTATACTAGTTTCTTTAGTTGAGAAAATCAATGCATATGATAAAATGCAAATAGCAAAGAAGAATACATAATGATAATTTTAACTGCCAAATTCCCAGTCCCCGTTGCCATAGGCAAAAACTAATATTAGTTTCCTGTGAATCCCAGAAACTCCTTATGTGTATATATAAGCATGTATGTACAATAATTTATAGAATTTTAAAATTGGAAGGAACTTTATCAACTAGTCCAACCCCTTCAACTAACAGATGAGTCATCAGACATTTTTCTAATTTAGATCATCATCTGGAAGACGGACACTGAAATCTCTTACAGTATGAATTTTTAAATTTCCTAAGTACTGGTAGGGCATTATACCCGTATTTCAGAAAAAAAGGCTGTTTTTGGCTGCCTGAGTTAATAATTTGCCAAAATTTTTACAATAAATATGCAAATAAGCAGCCAAAACAACCAAAAAACTGCTATCTTCCAGGACAAAATTGGGTATCTGGCAAGGTGTTAATAAGAGAGTGTATATATGGGAACTCAATGTTTTATACATGATTTTTCGGTAAGCCTACAACTTCTCTAATAAAACCACCAAACAAACAAAAAACTGTATATCTGGAAACATTACTCAGTATGATCATATCTGAGCCTTTTTAAACTCCAGAACTAATGTTAGGATGATATTGTTAAAGAAAAAAAAATTCAAGCAAGCTTTAATTGAGGCCCTAAATCAACTGTGAATTATAAAAGAATATAAAGCAACCCCTAAGGAGTAGAGCTTAGAACCACCCCAACCCACCTATAAAAAGGAGCTACACGATCCACTTACAGGAAGTTATTGGAACTGCGTTAAATGAAGGCAGGACCTGTTTCCAGTAAGCTATTCTCACCGGAAGGCACTAAGCTAGTAGGACAGGTGCCCAAAATCCGTGCAATTCTTAGTAACCCAAAGGAAGTCTCAGGATTTGACAATTAACTCTCAGAAAAGGCTGTGTACATGACCATGTCTTAAACGAGCATATCTTTTTCTCCACTGATGGGCAAATTATTATTTTATATCACTGAAAATTATTTAGAGGTCCCTGCAAACCTCCCTGACTACAAACCTTTCTGTCATTGCTGCCTCCTACTCAGAGGATGGCATTTCAGATATGTGCCAATCACCCAAAGGAACAACAGGAGAAAGAATAAAACAAAAAGGTGGTAAGAAAAAAGTTATTTTGCCCTTGCCTTTGGCCTATTATCTTAATGCAGAAGACTAAATTGGTAACCTAGGGAAAGCACACAGGTACAGTCAAAAGTGACTATAAATGAAAGATTGAGAAGTCGAAGCCTGCACCCCAACCATTCCTCCTGAACACCACTCCAACATTTCCCCTGCTTCCCCCCACAAGAGGTCACCATAGCTTTAAGAGTTCATCTACTCCCTTAGGGAAACTACAGATTAAAAGAGATTTGAAAAACATTAATTTTTTTGTACACCTACCCTCTTAACATTGGGGAAATTTAAATATGGTCTGAATGGTAGATAATGTTATAGAATTATTATCGATTTTCTTAGGTATGATGATAGATAGTATTGTGGTTATATAGGAAAAATCATTATTCTCAAGAGATGCCTGTGGAAGTATATAGTGGTAAAATCATGGTATCTGCAACTTTCAAATAGTTCATCAAAATATAAATAGATAATGCAAATACAGCAAAATGTATTTTTAAAAAATAGTACATTATACTATTTTTTAACTTTTCTAATTATTTGACATTTTTTTGTCATAAAAAGTTAGGGAAGAAACCCTATACTCTTGAATCTGATAAATCCAGTTTACACTAAGTTGCCTTCTCATTACAAGCTGAGTTATCTGTTCCTTCTCTTCCGTGTTTGCTGCTTTTAGTAGTACACTAATCACTCTTTTGTACTATAACACTTTGTCTTTTTTCCCCTCCCTTTAAAAGCAGTGAACTTAGCTATATTTTTACAGCTGCTGCAGGGGCCAGTTATCTTTTAAATGAGTAAACCTCCAAAATACTCTACGTTGTGGACTACCTTCCCCTACAAAAAAGAAAAAAAATTTGTCCAAAAGCTGTCATCCCCTCAGAACCCAGTTCTCTAATATGACAAGTAGTTGTTTCTTACCCCTTTCTGGCAACAAATCAGCATAAAACTTAGGGCTAAAACTAGAAAAGCACAGAGCTGTATAAATCATTTAACAAAAGCCAGCTAAAGGTGTTAGGTTAAACAGTTCATCTGCATTTCAAAAGGAGACAGAACACAGCCTAATAAGAGTATAAGCCTTGACTGTAGGGACAGAACCTTCAGGCACCTTGGCAGGTAAGGGCCAGGAAGGGATCTTATATTTTAAAACAGTAGCAGCCTGAAGTTTAACTTCCACTTATATACTAGCCCAGGGAATTGTTCTCAAGCAATTGCCCATGACAGGCTTGTGCTCTTTGTTGGAACTACAGAGAAATTCACACTAGTTCTATCATCACTATGCCCTTTCAAACAAACAAAACCTCACCAGTCGGTAAAACTTACTTTCCAAACCTCTTCAATTCAACATCCTCCCCATACCACATGAAACACACTAGAAGGTAGAAACTAAAAATAATTACTACTCAGTTGGCATGAATTGTTTCTCGCTGATTAAGAGGCTATTTAAGAAAAAAAAAAAAAAGGTTACAAGTACTAAATGCCACAGAACTGTTCTCTTTAGAATGGTTAATTTTATGTTATGTGAATTTCACCTCAGCTTAAAATAAATAAAATGGGGAGGGGGTGTTTAAGTTAATGCACACCCAGAATATTGCTATATTTTAGTGAACTGAGGGTGGAGATTTCAGTAACTCCTAATTGCATCTTTTATTCAAAAGAGCTTTAATTTATGGAATACAGAAATATAAAAGAAGTTAGCAGAACAAAGAAAACATAAGCACATGTTTTATGCCAACAAAGTGTTTCTTAAAATGTTAGAAATCTCAAGATTGCTACTCCTTTAAAAGTTAATTTCCTTGAAAGGTTCAAGATTCAGGATGGAATGAAGAACAATAATTTTTAATTATATCAAATATTTAAATGAATATTGAATGGATAAAGTAATAATTATATCTGTGGGCTAGAACAGCAATAAAATATTAAAATACATCATAAAAGTTTACGTCCTTGAAATAATCTGAAAATTGTTCAAGTATTAAAATGCTGACACCCCCCCAATAATATAGCCCTAGATAATTTTTATAACTAGCACATGCAAAAAGTATTTTCCCAATAAAATGATTGCTAGCTATAGTTCAAAATGATGACAGCTAACACTTACATGTCACTTACTACATACTAAGCGCTATTCTAATTTAATCTTCATAACAATCCTATAAAGTTGGTACTATTATGAAACTGAGGTTAATGGGCCATTATTACTTTGAATTACTTTTTCAAACACTTAGTGATTAAATTTCAAATACTGACTAAACTACTGACATATGAATTCTAATCAATTCAGACTTATGAAAATATGTTTAAATATAATCAATTCCAATGCAAAGCTTTCATATGAATTTTAAAAAAGCAGTTTTCCTCAATTATACTATATTTTCTTTCTGGCAAAGAGAATAGGGGAAGGTTTTATACTTGCTCTGAAAGTATTCCTGATTGATAATTCCCAAAACTTTTTTTTTAGATTTATTTTATTTCTTTCCCCACCCCCACCCCGTTGTTTGCACTTGCTGTTTGCTCTCTGTGTCTGTTCATTGTATACTTTCTGTGTCTGCTCGTCTTCTTTTTAGGAGGCACCAGGAATCAAACCCAGAACCTCCCACCACATAGGAGGGATGCACCCAATCGTTTAAGCCATAGCCACTTGCTGCTTGTTGCATGTCTCACTGTTTTCTCATTGTGTCTCCTCATTGCATCATCTTGTTGCATCAGCCCACTGTCTTGCTCATCTTCTTTAGGAGGCACCAGAACCTGAACCCGGGACCTCCCACATGGTAGGTGGGCACCCAACTGCTTGAGCCCCAACCGCTTCCCCCATAACTCTTCTTAATAGAAAAATAAGTAGGGAAGCAGATTTGGCTCAACTGATAGAGCATCCCTACCTCATGGGAGGTCCAGGATTCAAATTCAGGGCCTCCTGACCTGTGTGGTGAGCTGGCCCATGTGCAGTGCTGATGCGCACAAGAAGTGCCATGCCACACAGGGGTGTCCCCCACATAGGTGAGCCCCACGCGCAAGGGGCGCACCCAGTAAGGAGAGCCACCCCGCAAGGAGAGCCGCCCCACGTGAGAAAAGCGCAGCCTACCCAGGAGTGGGGCCCGCACACACCGAGAGCTCTCATCAGCAAGATGACACAACAAAAAGAGACACAGATTCCCAGTCCCACCAACAAGAATACAAGCAGACACTGAAGAACACACAGCGAATGGATGCAGAGAGCAGAAAACTGGGGGCGGGGAGAAATAAATTAAAAATAAATCTTTAAAAAAAAGAAAAATAAGTGGAGGAAAACAGGACCAATTCCGCTGCCCTACCCTACCTACCAGGTATCTGTTCCTTTAAATTTTTCACATTATACAAAAATTACTGCTTTCTAAAGCAACTCAGCTGATAGGCACTAATTGGATAAACTGATGGCTCAACTCCCAGGGACAAAGAATGATTTTTCAGCAAGGTGAAAAAGATGACTTCCGGAAGCTACCCAAAATGCCCTAGGTTAAATTCTCCAATCCATTCATCTACGTATCAAGGCCCAATTCCTATCCACAAGGCCAGCCCACAGGGACTCTTCTTTTTTTGGGGGGGGGGCGGGTGGAGAGTGGGTACTGGGGCCAGATATTGAACCTGGGACCTCTACATAGGAAGCCAGCACTTGAGCTACATCTGCTCTCTTGAGCTTTGAAAGTAGGTGCCATACAACTTCACACACTCTTACATTGTCTTGCTCATCATCATTCTCCAGGGCTGATCTCTCCAACCAGATTGTGGGCATCGTTTAGCATTATCTGTTCTTAGTACAGAGCATAGTACTGAGCACAGATGCTGCAGAAAATCAGTAATTATCTAACTGACTAGGTTTTCTGGCTCAATACATATATTTACACTGGCTGTGGTTGAGAATCTCCCTCAAGCTTGACTTGCTCTTTGGTAAACGGGAAAACGGCTCTTCCAGGAGTACTTATGTCTACAAGTTACATGGGTAAAATAATAGAATCCTATAGTAATCCAGGCCCTACTCATATAGTTAAATGGAAATAAATCAGAACTGGATTACTGTTCTTGTCATTATGAGGCAAGAAGAACCCCCACCCTACGGTTTACACTTCCGCATTATGTGACTCTTTAAGTTCGAATATTTTAATTCTGATGTCACTGTATACTTAAAGAAGTTAAATTACAAGTATAGCCAGAGGTCATGGCCACAAAATGTAATAAAATGCTTGCTGAATCCAGTCTGCCTATATTTCTATTCCTAAAGTCAGAGTAAGTCATGAAATGACCATTAGATCAAGTGGTCAAACAAGTGCTGCAAATTATAAATAGCTGACTGCTTTCCAACATTTATCCAAAATTGTGCAAAGGACTTCCTTGGTAGGTGGTGAGTTTGCCATCATTAAAAATCTTTTAAAAAGAGGCTAAACCAACCTGACAAAGTGTGGGCCTAGATGACATCCCTTTCAACTTGAAGATTCTAGAAAATGGAACTTGTCAGAAAGCACCGTACATTTAATGAATCCCAGGCCACCACTGCCTGAGTAATTTAGTATCTTCCCAACATCTCTCAGTGTTATTTGCATATGGGCCACTGAGTTACTTACTGGTCACTCTATTATCGAAACAGAGATCATGAGTATACAGAGCTCAGATGCCTACATGACTCACAGCTCATTTAAAATACAAGAGTTCATAAAGGATTACTGGCAAAACATTGTATGCATTATCAAGCTAAAAAAATTGTACGATGGTGTTTCACCCAGCTTCTGAATTTCCAAAGCCCCGTTGTCCCTTCGTGCAGGCTACTGAGGAAGAGACTGGACTGTAAAAATTCGGCTCCCAGTACAAACTGACACAGATTTTTGGAGCACACCCAATGTCAACAACGAGTGTATAAAGTACACCCGCAAGGTGGAAATCAATATATCTGAAATTGGAACAGCAGGCATACTCAGTCTAAGTAAAAAACTGATGGTCACAGCATCCCTGCTTTATCTCTAGAAGTTCAGACTAAAAGAAGTCTCTTACTCTCAGATTCCTGACACTTTAAAGGTCTCCCGTCACCAAGTCACGTCTTCCAAACTCTTACTCTAAGGTCTAGATTTCTGGACTTATTTTTCCAGTTTGTGGCAAGAACCTGTTTGTGATTTCTCACAATTGTCAGTGGCTTTCTGTCCCTGCTCAGAAACGTCACAGGAATGGATTATGTCTTCTATAGGCTCCATCTAGAGTTCCTGAATTTGCTTCGCGGGATTCACCTGCTGTTCGGGATGCCTCTTAAATAAGGAAGGTTGCTGTCAGAAAAGATCAAGCAAAGAAGTTCGGAGGCTCTCCTGGGCAGTTGGGGGGCGGGCGGGTAAGAGTAGGGTGTCCGGTTCTACGGCAACCGACTAGACTGTGTCGCCTATGAGGGGAAGGACGGCCCCACAAGAGCCAAAGCCCCTCTGGCGAAGCTGCAGAATAGGTCCTCCAGCCGCGGGTCACAGGAGCTCCAGCGATGGGGACCGCCCAGGACCACCGCAATCTCACGGGCTCCCCAGCTTAACGACCGCCACCCTCAGTCCCACGCCCAGCAGGAGTCGCCCACCCTCAGTCCCACCCCCCGGCCCGAACTCACAGCCAGTCTCCTTCTTGATCTCCTCGAGCTCTTCGTCCCGCAGTAACGTGGAGGCCCGAGACCCCATCCCCGAGCCGGGAACTCCTACAGGAGCTGCGGCGCCTGAAGCGACGGCGACTGGAGGGAATGTGTGAAGAGAGGAAGAGAGGAAGAGCTAGGTAGGGGTCAAGAAGGGAGAGGGCAGGGTTTCTACTGCGGACCCGGAGGGAACCCAAGGGTGGCGCGCGGGGGAGGGTGACCCCGGGACCAGCCAATCAGGAGCTAGGCTGAGCCCTTCGCAGGAGCCGACGTAGGCGCTCGCAGCCCCAGCCCCCGAATGAATCAGCCCGGGTCCCGCAGAGGTCGGTCCCCGCCCCCGGAACCACGGCTGCCACCGGCCTTAAAGGGGTAATGCCACTTGTCGCTAGCGACCGCAATTAAAAGGGCAACGCCATGGAGCCGCCGTTTTACAACAGACTAACCCGCAGCAAGGAGCGTAGCCCAGTTCCACCCATCAGGTGATAAGGATTTCGGAGAGAAACAGTAACAGTAGATGGACAAAACGCCTGGGGGAATCCTAGCGTGCTTCTCCCGGGAAATGCACGCATTTTTCCTGGGCGGCCCTCTCTCCTCCCGACCGCAGGGGTCGCTGGGGAGCTTGCCTCGGGGCCGCTCGCTGATTGGCTCCTCGGGAAACGGCCGGGTCTTGACGCCAAGCCCTGGGCGCTTCCGCGCTGCGGTTTAAGTGTAGATCCCGGTAGACTTGTCTTTTCAGTTTGCTTTCAAGTCTGTCATTTGCTAGCCGCCGCCGGGTGACTTGGGCTCCCAAGATTTCTTCCTTAACAGCGGTTCCTCTTGTTTTTCAGTTCTATACTGAAGCTGGAGATACCATTTGACTGGAACTGGGGTCGGATTTCTCGAATATCCATCGGGGGAAAAACCCTAGCAGCGGCAAAGAGTAGAATACCTAGCGTATGGCCCGCCATTTATTTGAAGTTTCTTATTGTCTTAACAATGAGGAACTTTACTTTTTATTCTGTGGCATGTAATTGTTTTAATGAAAAAGTCTGAAGTCATCGTCTAAATTAGTACACCTCCTCAGGTGAACCAGTTATTTTCCAGTGCCTTTAACTGCCTACCACCCCCTTCCTACCCCTCAAGTGTTACTTTGTTCAGAACCTCTTTAAGGTATGGACGAACCAAATTCTGACAATTGTCACTTGGTGCCTAAGTACTAGGGACCTCAGTGTTTTAGCAAGCTGCCCAAAGTTTCTTTAGATTACGGGTTTTTAACTTTTCTTAAGGCTTTCACCGCTGAGCCTGAGCCGCCTCCTCCCCTCTTCCCAGGTGTTCCCTGCTGGCTGGGGTGTATCTCACCGAGTTGTCTTCCTGATTAGCCGGCTCTTGCCCGACCGGGTGATAGCTCTCTTCAAATGCAAAGAGTGGCATATTGAGTATGTCCTTAGAGAAGCCACAGGAGATTATTTTTATGTTGTGAATATGGGTATGGTAGAAAAATCTTAATGTCATGAATGTACCTTTTCTGTGTTTGCCTTGAAGCCGATCTCCTGATCCTAACCTGACTTTTCCCTTCCTGATCTTGAATCTTGTCTTTTGCAGCTGTCTTTGGTCAAAGCTTTCTGTGACATACTGTCTTTCTTTACTTTAACATTTCTTTAATTTCCATCTTTTCCAGACATTTCACAAAACTTTCTTAGATGTATTTTTGAAATATAAATTAATGTTTGTTCCTATGAGGGGCTGGATTTTCCAGTTTTATGTCTTCCTGTTTCTTAAAAATTTCCCCTTTGCCCATTGGATTCACATGAACAAAGAAGAATAATTTTCTCAGACTCTCTGGTAACTTGTTTCATGTTCTCTCTAGATGCATAAGTGTATACACATCCTTCACAAGAGAGGCCTGGTTTTAGTTCAGGGTCTATTACCTTCTTGCTGTGTGGCTTAGGGCAAGTGTCCTAAATCTCTAAGCCTAGATTTCCTTATCTGTACGTTGGGTAATGGTTGTTATAAGAATTAAGTGAAATAATATTTGTGAAAGCACTTGACAGACCTTAAAATATTATGAAAATATAGATTATTTATCTGACCAAAAATGCTATGAAGTTCTCGCTCTTTTCCTAGTTGAATTAGGCCATAGTTATTTGTCAATATTTTGTAAGTAGAGTAAATTGTAAAATTCAATGTGTGAATTGACCTAGTGTGACAAAAGCAAGCTGCTTTCAAATTTAAACCACCATAGAAAAGCACTTATCTGGGATTCTAATATCAGGCCATCCAAATAACAAAATTGCTTGAAAAGATCCTTTTTAAAAAAAAAGATTCATCTTTTAAATTATAGCTGTAAATTAAAGAATGTAAGTTTATTATAAATGATAGTTATTTCTAGGAGATAGAATTCTCTATACATTTCTGCATTGTTATAATTCTTTATAATGAGCATACATCATTTTTATAAAAAATGACCCTTGAAGTGACATCATGGCAGCCTGATGGGTTAATACATAAATTGTAATAGTGCTCAATCACTTATGCTTTGGTTGGTAACAATGTCAAACTCTGGAAATGTTGTTAATCCAGAAGAGGTTAGATCCTAGCATTGGATAAATGGTTTATTGCATCATGTGCCAGCAAGCATTTTGCTGATATCAGTTTTTTTTCATTTGTTCTTTTGGTTTTGGTTAATAAGATATATATATTTATGGCATATATATGTATACCTATATGTATAGCCTCTGAACATTCTGCTTGTTCCATTTAGCTAAGAAAAGAAAGGTGGTATTATATTTGTTATAGACAAGACAAGCCTACCTTGCCCAAAGTCTTACAGTTTTCATTTGCCAGTATATGATTAGTGTGGGTGCTTGCAATGATCCCCTTCTCATTCTAAAAAAGATTAACAAACCTGAATTACACTCATATTCTTCTTGTCCCTTACAGGTGTGGGGTAAGGGAAAATAACCCCATCCTCAAAAAAAAAAAAAAAAGCGCTTTTAAAAATCATAGATCTCTTTAATTTTCAAGTGGAAGATTATTTCAAGACTACTTTTGGAATCAAATAGCATGGATCCCAGCAGTGACTACCATTTCCTCAATCAAATTTTGTGGAGAAGGGTGAAACTCACGTTGGTTTGTGGCATCTTCGAAGGGGTGCTCCAGCATGTGGACCCTAACAAGATCATTGTCCTGAAGAAAGGTCTCACTCTATTTTTCATCATCTTCTGCCCAAGTTTCTTTTAAGAGATTGATGATTGACGTTGGGTAGTGACTTTGGGCTTCATGAACAACCAGGAGGGAGACACTATTTCTATTTTAGGGAATGGATGGGGGGAAGGTTAGAATCCAGTTTTCTCTGACAAAACCACATGGCTGTATATGCTGGTCTGTGACCACTTCTATACTGTTAGCATTTGAAAGTGGAAAATGTCAATATATGCTGTTTTTATTCAGCTGGCATGTTGAGTTGCTAGGGTAGTTATTTTCCTGGCATAATGAGTTAAAAGTTCACAATTGAAACGTGTGAGACAATAGTGTTATTGTTAAGCCAGATTAGAAGTTAAAATAGACTTTTGTGGGCTAGAATGGAACTGTAGCAGGTTTTTCCAACATTAAGTTAATAATCATTTATTGTTTGTTTTATATTCCAGGCATTGGGCTAGGTACTAGGGCTAAGTAGAGAGATAACATGTTCCTTGTTCTCAGAAAATGTAGTATAGTAAGGAGACTGATAAGGGGTAGACAAGTATAATACAGTGTGATGTACTGTATCCCTGATAGAGGGATGCACAAGATGCTCTCAGAAAACAAAGGTTTAGCTAATTTAGATCTGGGAGTGCTTGGGTTAGGAGTGTATGGAAGACTTCCTAAAGGAGGAATTGATAACAGAAATGAAGAAATCTGAGTAAGAGTTGATTGTTTGGAAAAGAGGGGAAGGTTGTTTTAAGCCAGTGATTCTCAAACTATCCGTGCATCAGGATTACCTGGAAGACTTGTTAAACCAGATTGCTGGGCCCCACTCCCCAAGTTTATGATTCTTTACGTCTGGGGTGAGAACCAAGAACTTGGATTTTTAAAAAGTTCCCAGGTGATGCTGTGCTGGGACCCACACTTCAAGAACTGTTGTTTTAAGCAGAAGGCACAACATGTAGAGATATAGAGACATGAAAACATGGTGCACTCAGAGAACCTTAAGTAATTCAATATGAGACTATGGTGAGAGAAAAGGCTAGAGAAGTAGGCATGGGACAGATGTTAAAGACCTAATATAGCCTTTGGACTCTATTCTGGAGGCAATAAGGAACACTGAAGGATTTTTAATTGGGAGTCATATGAATTTTCAGTTCCTAAAAATTTTAATGCTGTGTTAGTTAGAACTGTGCTCAGCTGCTGTAAACAGAGACCTGTCTATAGGGGATCAAACAAATTAGGAGTTTATTTTCTCATATTAAGAAGGCGGGCAGTACATATTTACTGTAACTCTTGCCAAAGTCATCAAGGATCCAGGATTCTTCATCTTTCTGCTCCGCCATCCTTAGCACCTGGCTTCTGACCTTGAGGTTATATGATAGCCGCTAGAGGTACAAACAGGAAGAAGGGAAGGGCAGAGGGCAAAAGGGTGTTCCTCCCAGCTGAGTCAGTGCCCTTGTAAAGATGTCCCGGCCATGTTATCTGCAAGGGAGACTGGGCACATGGCCAGCCTGAATAGGTGGCATCAAGTGTGTAACAATCAGTAAATGCCACCTGATTGTTCCGCAAAGTGTTCAGTCAGACAAAATACTTGGAATTTGTTGAATTTCTCTTTAGTCTTTAATTACACAGATTTAAATATTTGGCATAAATTGTATATATCACATAAACATTTTTTTAGTGCTATAGCAAGCATTTTTTCATGTTATTAAAACTTTAATGGATAAACCTTTTAAAGCAAAAAGCTTGAAAACATTTTGAAGTTATAATTGTTTTCTTAGGAATGATTCCCAGACATGAAATTACTAGGTTAAAGTTATAGATGTTTTAAATGTTTTTGATGCATATTTCTAAATAGCTTTTTAAAAGGGCTGTGTCTTTTTAATTTCCTACTAGCAATGTGTGAGTGTACTTATTCCAGTAACTAATCTAGCATTAGATTTTTTAAAAACTAGTATCTTTTTTTTTCTTTTTAAGATTTATTTATTTATTTAACTCCCCCCCTCCCTCGGTTGTCTGTTCTCTGTGTCCACTTGCTGCGTCTTGTTTCTTTGTCCGCTTCTGTTGTCGTCAGCCACATGGGAAGTGTGGGCGGCGCCATTCCTGGGCAGGCTGCACTCTCTTTCACGCTGGGCGGCTCTCCTTATGGGGCGCACTCCTTGCGCGTGGGGCTCCCCTACGCGGGGGACAGCCCCGCGTAGCACGGCACTCCTTGCGCGCATCAGCACTGCGCATGGCCAGCTCCACACGGGTCAAGGAGGCCCGGGGCTTGAACCGCGGACCTCCCATGTGGTAGATGGACGCCCCAACCACTGGGCCAAGTCTGTTTGCCGACTAGTGTGTATCTTTCCTTAATTTTTTTCTAAGATTTTATTGTACAACATAAAATTTCCCTTTTTTAACCACTTTCAAGTATACAGTTCAGTGGTATCCATTACATTTACAAAGTTGTGCTTACCATCACCACCATCCATTACCAAAACCCTTCCTTCACCCCAGAGATTCTGTACCCATTAAGCATTAACTTCCCATTTTATACCCTCCATACACACATCCTGCCCTTATCTTTATCTTTCCTTAACTTTTCCTAGTTTTATAGGCAAAAGTGATATAACATTTTAATGTGGTTTCTTCTTTTTTTTTTTTTTGACTGTGTTTTAATTTTTTCTTTTTTTAAAAGATACATAAATCACACAAAGTGTTACATTAAATATTACATATACCCCACTCCCCACACCCCCCACTCCTCCCACGTCAGCAACTTCTTTCATTAGAGTGGTATTTTGACTTGTTTTTAAAGATATTCCTAAAGAGGTTGAACAGCTTTCTTTACACTTGTTTACTAATTTTATGTACTAATCGGACAAAATGAGAGTGTCATCATTATGACAGCAGTGTGAAGGATGGATTGAAGTAGAAAGGAACTAGAATAAGTGTTCTTAACCTTTTTTGCCAGTCAGGTGAAAACCACGAACACCTTCTCAGAATGTAGTGGCAGATAGTTTTATGACATTCAACTAG
This sequence comes from Dasypus novemcinctus, assembly GCF_030445035.2. NCBI lineage: Eukaryota > Metazoa > Chordata > Mammalia > Cingulata > Dasypodidae > Dasypus > Dasypus novemcinctus. The sequence goes on along the minus strand of NC_080675.1, from coordinate 112,493,640 downwards.
CATCAGGTCTGACAGCTGTAATTTCGAAGTATGAAGGAGCATAAACAATTTTTCGAGATAGGCAACAACTGTAATGTGATATGAAATGAATATACTACTGTAATTTATTGCATATATTCATAAGTGAAGGAAATGCTAGGTTTCAGTTAGAGGTCAAAGAAAATAAAGATAATAATTTGATTTTTTTCAATTCAAGCTCATGGACACCCTGAAATCTTTCCACAGACCCATTGAGAGTCCATGGACCCCTGGTTAAGAACCCCCGAACTAGAGGCAGGGAGTATAGACAAAATCAGACAGACAAGAGAAATAATCAGGGAAAATGATGGAGGTCTGAATTAAGCATAGCAAGTATTAAAGAAGAGAAGACAGATTCTAGAAATATTCAGGAAATGGGATAAGTAACCTAGTAATCAATTAGATGATAAAGAACAATGGAAAATGACTCCTACGTTTATGAATCAGAGGATTGGTTGGGTAGTACTTCTAGTAATGGATAGAAATGGGAAGAGGAGCAGGTTTGTTGGTTAGTGGGAGAAGATGATAATTTCAGTTTTGAAGATTTTACAGTGTCTATGTCAGTTGAAAATGTGAGTGGAACTCAAAGGAATAATCCAAGCTAGAGAAATAGTAGGTGTCAATACAAAAAAGAAATGAATGCAATCATTTAAAGAGAAGGGAAAAGTATGTAGCACATAACCCTGGGGAATATCAATATGTAAGGGGCAGGAAGAGATTAGAAGCAGCAAGGAGACCAGAAAGAGCAAACCGGTGAGACAGTGTAACAAAGGTTATAAGAATGGGCATTAGATCCCAAGAGCAAATTATTTAACCCTTCTGAACCTGAGATTCTTCCTTAATTAAATGCCTATCTCATTAAGTTACTGGAGAATTAAATGTAAGGAAATTATTAACACAACACCTGTCATGGAGTGGGTATTCAATGTAGTTGGTAGCTCTTGGTAATTAGTAGGGAAAGAACTAAGCCTAGGGAATGTCATGTAAACCAAAGAAGGAAGGAGAGGGTAGTATTGTCAAAGTTTGCATAGGAGTTAAGTAAAATAAGACTTTTTTTTTTGATTGGCCGAATAGGCAGTTGGTGACCTTTATCCTCTGTAAGAACATTTTCAGTGGAATAGTGAGGGTAGAACTCAAATTATTTTGAACTGATGAAAGGTACAATGACAGCTGTAGTAGACAGCTGTTGTGAGCACTTCCATCCAGAAAAATGACAGCATATTGTGGATATGTTGTCTAAGCTTCTCCTAACTTCCTTACCTCCTCACAGAAGAGCCCTCTGTCCAGGAATTAGATTGTTGTTCCTGATAATTAATATTTTCAAGCATGTAGCATGACATAAAGCAAGGTATGGGCTCTAGAAGTGGTCACCTGCCATAAATTTTTTCTGGAATTACATGGACTAAAACTAAAAAGAAATAAAATAAATATAGTCCTTAGGCCTTGGAATATTCTTTGGAGAAGTTTAAATTCACTGTGTTACTATTGCCCTTTTTAGCTTCTCCTGGACCATTCTGGGGTTCCCTCTGTTTTTTATATCACTTGTTCCAAGTCTGTAGCTTTCTAATTTATTATTGACTCTTCATTCCTGCATTTTTTTGGAAATAATTTAAGGATCTTTATAAAGCTTATATTAGGGCATCATACTTTATTATAGTTTTAGGAACATATTATTTTTTTATTAAACAAATGAATTCTTTTCTATCACAGTGAAGAATGTGGAGACTGGTCGGAGTGTCCCAGGAGTGAAGATGTTTTTTGGACATGAGATTGTAAATGGTGAGAGCTTCATGTTCCCTGAATGCTGGTATTGGGCTTTGCAATAAGGAGTAAACTAGCTTCTCTGCCTCATTCCAAGATTTGATATAAAATGAGGTATGAGCTTGCCTTTAATATTGCATTTATAAGCTCTTTAAGTTGATATTTGAGAATTGACCCTCCTTTTGCTGTTTTGATGGATATACTCTGAACAGAATATTCCTACACAATTTTAATCATTTCTGTTTTAAAATCTAAGGCCTGCTGGGGCTCGTTAGGAAACACTCTGCCAGTACATAGTGAGACATTTGATCAGGAAGGACTTGTCCTTAACTAGCAAGCAAGTTTAACACTACAGGTTCAAAATCTACTCAAAGTTTCTTGTCTGAAATCTTGGGGCCAAATGTTTCAGAATACAGAATTGTTCTGGATTTTTAGGAAATGTATCACAGAGTGTATACTATTCATATTGTACAATATCTCAAGGAGGTATGGGCAGCACTCTGTATAAACACATTTTTTAGAGAAATGGTGGATAATCATACCAAGTGATATAAAATATAATATGTTAGGGCAGGTTTTACCATCAAAAGAGCTGCAATTTTTTTTTTTTCCATTTTCAGACGTTTTTGGATTTTGGATTTGCAGAGAAGGGGATGTGTAGAATGAACCTCACTGATGGTGATAGGAATCCCATGAAAGGTTTACTAGGAATTCTAGAGAAGCACTTGAAATGGGAGAAAGCCACCCTATTTTTTTTTGTTTCTGCCATTAGCAATGATGTCAGAGAGGCCCTGGGAGGTCTTGGAGAAAGACCCCAACCTAGGAGAGGAGGGTTCCTGACACAGTCATGAGAAAGAATTCAAGGACTAGTCATATAGTAACAGGAGAATTTAATGTAAAGGAAAAGTACTGCTGGGGCTAGGGGTGCTGTTTTATTGAGGCTGGGCTCCCTCCTCTTTCTTCCCCTCTATGTAAATGAGGACCTGTAAGTTCCAGTGTTCTCATTGATCTGCCATATTCAAAAGAGGGACTGAAAACTACAACTTTTTACTAACTCTGTGTTCCTGCCAGAGTGGGAACTGTCCTGGGGAGGGGATGATGAAGCCTGAGGTGACCGGGTGATAGATAGGCATTTTGTCATCTGGAATCTTGTAGCACTAGGCCTCGGCCGGGTGTTTTCCACTGCACTTAGGTATTATCTGATGGTAATTTTTCCTTTGGTCCTCCTCTCTGGCCAAGTTATCTCCTTTCTCCTACCTCTTTCCCTACCTCTGAAAGACTAGGTTCATTTGTTTGCCTGGAAGAGTAGATATAGAAGCACATCTGGTGTGTTTCAGGCAAGCCAAATGGAATATGAGAAACATGCTGGGAACAAAAAGTGTTCTTGCTTTGTCCCATACATCCCCAAAGCAGAAAGCCCTCCAAGGAGGAATAAAGTTCAGTGTTGTGGGGGCAGGGGGCCTGGGAGGAAGGGGACAGGAGAGATCTCTTGGGAACAGATAATGCTTTCTATTTCTTACTGTTGAGGAAGGTATGAGGAAAGGAAAGGACTGTAAATGAGAGATTAAAGTCGCCTGAAAGATTACTTTGTTTTGTGAAAGAACTAGAATTTAGTAGGAGATGAAAATCTCGCCAAATTAATGAATGCCAATCCAAAGCTACTTCAGGTTAGACAAGTCTAACAATCCTTTCTCAGTGAACATGCTGCCTTAAATGTTCTTTGTTCCTTGAATAAATTTTATGATGGCAGATGATGGTGGTGATCGCAGTGGGGATTTTTAATCATTTTAACTACCAACCTTTGCAGTAGAGCAAAGCTCTGGACTAGAACAAAGGTAAGCTTTGGATGGGTTTGTAAAGAGAAGCAATTGAAACAGCAACGCTGTCTCTTTAACTTAGAAGAGAGCTGACTGCTGCCCCGTATTATGGTATGTTCACATGGATATCATCTCCTTCTAAATTCTTTCCCTGGACTTGGCCAATGTTCATAATTTTTAAGACTTTCCTGAGGCCCAGTAAGCTATGGGCAAAGGCTCCCTGAAGAATACCTTGAATAAGAATTATGTACATAAAGGATAATAATTGGGTAATCAGCATTTTTAGTGAGTTTCTCTTTCTTTGCCCAGACTTAACACTTTCAGATAATGCAGGGAAAAGAGGTGTTTGAAATAGTGGACCTCTGAGAGGTATTTTCCCTGAAAAGTACTTAAATATACTTTGTTGAATTTAAAATGACATTGATTATGAGATGTATGATTACTTTTTATATCCTAAGGAAAAAAAGCTGCCAATTAAATCATCCTGCCTATTTATAGTAAATCACATCCAATTTCAGAGCTGTTTAAAACGTATACCTTAGAATCAATGAAATACACAAATTTCCTGGTCTCTTAGGTTAAAAATAAATGATACCAGAATCTCAGTGGAATGATGTTTCTCTCGTAATTCCTTTGAGATTTCCAGTCTAGCTTTCAATGCCCCGGCCTGTGAAAGTGGAAGGTACAGATCTGTGAATGATTTAAGATGAATCCCCCAAACAATACATAGTGAGGGAAGGTGATAAGGATTGGGTTAAATAGGGAAGAAAAAATGTCTCTAGAACCAACATGAATGAACACAAAGGCTCACTGAAACAAAAAAGGTAAAGAAGATGCAGAGGGGCTCCTAACCCAGCTGAATGATTAAGGATGCTGTGTAGGTACATAATATTGGGAGTCTTCAGTACTTTGAATAGACTTTTCTGCTCCATTTCTTTATTGATGGTGGAAGAAGGCCTCTATGAATGTCCAGTAGTAATTTCCAAGGACTGTTTGTGGAACATAGTCAAACTGGATGTGCGGAGGCAAAGGAGTGGTTAATTGCTTTCAGATGGGAAATTCTGTTGGAAGCCATTTGTTTATTTTACAGTGGAACTACTAGATGAAGTGGAGCAAGTTGCAGTGAAAGAAAAAGCATCTTCTGTTAGGTATGATGAAATAATTTTCTTATTTATGATTTCTCCCAAATGTGCACTTTAGGGTAGAAAGCCTTAACTTTAATTCACTAGCTGTGTAGTTCCTAAAAAGGCCTGAGGAAATAGAAATGAGTGGAAATAGAGGGATGCTTTCTTCCATCTTTAGATGGTATCCTTAGGTCAATTAAAGCAGTGGATGAATGCGTCCACAGTCCTTACCATTGATGTTTGGCAAAATCTGTGTATGGCATCAACAACAAAGAACAAGTTCACCTGAGTGTTGTTTTCTGTAAGGATAGCCTAAATACAGAAAGAACCAGGATGGATAAAATGGAAACTGAAGACCTAAATGTACGTGAGCCTCCTTCTGCCCCTGAGGCACCAACTACCTCTCTGCTGAATGACTTCAAATATAACCCATCTGGTTAGTACCATGGCTCTAAATTTTCTAGGCTCTTTTTATTGTGTTTCAGAACTCTTTAGAGTTGGCATAACCTTGAATCAAGGTTCTATATGGAATGCTCAGCTGGGCCATTGCTTCTAGGCTCTGAATTAAGATGAGCTATTATGATTTATTTATTTATTCAATATTTGAGTGTCTACTATGTACCAGGTATTGGGGATAAAAAAGTGAACAATAAAGAATAGCCTACCCTTTGTTGAGCTCTGATACAAATGATAGACTAAATACAATAAATATGTAAAATATATAGTATGCTAGTGCCAAGTGCTAAAGAGAAAAAAACAGAAAACAAGAATCCTGTAGGTAGGGTGGTTTTCAATTTTAGCCTAACTGAAATGGTGACATTTGAGTAAAGCCCTGAAGGAGATGAGGGGTTGAGCTGTCTGGATATCTGAGGAAAGTGTGTTTTAGGCAAAAGAGAAAAAGAACAAATACAAGGGCCCCAATGCCAGGATCTTGAAGGAATAGCAAGGAGCTCAATGTAGCTGGAGCAAGATGAGAAGTAGTAGGAGATAATATCAGAGAGGTAAGTGGTAGGGCAGGTCATGGACAATTTTGCAGAATATTGAAGGATCTTGAATTTTTACTCTGAGAAGAGTAAAAGCCATTGTCAATCTTTTTAATTTTAGCCATTTTGATGGGTACATAGTGGTATCTATATGTGGTTTTTATTTATTTATTTAGATTTATTTTTATTTATTTCTCTTCTGTTCCCCCGCCCTACCCCAGTTGCCTGTTCTCTGTGTCCATTCGCTGTGTGTTCTTCTGTGTCCGCTTCTCTTCTTGTCAGCAGCACTGGGAATCTGTGTCTCTTTTTGTTGTGTCATCTTGCTGTGTCAGCTCTCCGTGTGTGTGGCCTCCACTCCTGGGCAGGCTGAACTTTCTTTCGCACTTGGCGGCTCTCCTTATGGGGCGCACTCCTTGTGCGTGGGGCTCCACTATGCGGGGGACACCCCTGCATGGCAGGGCACTCCTTGTGCACATCAACACTGCACGTGGATGTGGACTGCTCCACACCAGTCAAGGAGGCTCTAGGTTTGAACCATGGACCTCCCGTGTGGTAGGTGGACACTCTATCCGTTGAGCCAAGTCCGCTTCCCTCTATATGTGGTTTTAATTTGACTAATGACTAAGGATGATGAACATCTTTTAAAAAATTTATTAAAGTATATCACTCATACATAAATAATAAGTGTACAGTAATAGTTGTGAATTTACAAAACAAACATACAACATCATACAGGACTCTCTTACCTCACCCTTCCACTAATACCTTGCATTGTTGTTAAACCTTTTTAACTAATGATTAAAGAGCATCGTCAAAATATTACTACTAACCAAAGTATTTTCCCCAACCCCCCATTGTTATTATTATCTTTATATCATTTATATATGAACATATATGAACAATAAGCATATAGTAAAAGTTGTGAACTTACAAAGCAAACATGCATAACATTGTACAGGGGTCCCATACATCAACCCTCCTCTAACACCTTGCATTGTTGTGAGATGTTTGTTACAAATTACAAAAGAATATTGTCAAACTCTTACTACTAATTATAGTCCTTATCTTATATTTGGTGTATTTTTCCCCCAACCTACCGTATTATTATTATTATTATTTTTTAAAGATTTATTAATTTATTTAATTCCCCCCCCGTTTGTCTGTTCTTGGTGTCTAATTTGCTGCATCTTGTTTCTTTGTCCGCTTCTGTTGTCGTCAGCGGCAAGAGAAGTGTGGGCGGCGCCATTCCTGGGCAGGCTGCTCTTTCTTTTCAACGCTGGGCGGCTCTCCTTACGGGGCGCACTCCTTGCGCGTGGGGCGCGGGGGACACCCTTGCGTGGCACGGCACTCCTTGCGCGCATCAGCACTGCGCATGGCCAGCTCCACATGGGTCAAGGAGGCCCGGGGTTTGAACCGCGGACCTCCCATATGGTAGACGGACGCCCTAACCACTGGGCCAAAGTCCGTTTCCCAACCTACCGTATTATTATTTTTTAAATGTTTTTTTATGACAGAAGTTGCAAACTTATAAAACAATCATGCACATGTGCAGAAATTCCCAAATGCCCCTCTATCAACACAGGACACTGTGTGGAACATTTGTTTCAAATGATATAATATCATCTGATTGTTACCATGTCCATAATGTACATTTGCAACACATTTTCCATACTGCCCCATTATCAACACAGTACATCTTTGGCATAGATGCAAGAATATTATATTATTACTGCTAGCCACAGTCCATTAGGTCACTCCAGCTGTATTTTTCTCATGCTTCTCCACATTCCCACCACTCTGCGATAGTGATGTAAATTTGCTCTAGCTAACAAAGGACACTCTTACATCTGTACCATCAACCACAATTCTCATCCACCTCTTGGTTTACTGTGCTATTCTGTTTCTAGAATATTCTCTAGCACTTTGTTAATTGGCATTTACATACCTAGGCTACCATTTTTCAGCTACATCCCCATTTATAAACTAGCTGTTACAATGTGTTACCATCCACTCTATACATTTCCAAACTTTTACAGTAAAGCTAATTAAAACTTCTACATACATTAAACATCATTAGTCCATCTCTGTCCTCCTCTTATCTCCTTTCAGAATCCACCACCTACTACCAGGTCTTGAAACTATTTTCCTACAATTTTTCTAGAAGATTTATGGCTATTGCTTTTATTTTTAGGTTTTTGATCCATTTCAAGTTAATTTTTGGATAAGGTATGAGATAGGGGTCCTCTTTCCTTCATTTGTCTATGGATACCTAGTTTATTCAGCACCATTTATTGCATGGACTGTTCTGTCCAACCTGTGTGAGTTTGACAGGCTAGTCAAAAATCACTTGGCCATACATGTGAGGGTCTGTTTCTGAATCATCAGTTTGGTTGCATTGGTCTATGTGTTTGTCTTTATGCCAGTACCATGCCGTTTTTACCACTATAGCTAGGTAATATAATTTAAAGTCTAAAGAGGAGAATTAGCTTTTCTTTTTTAAAATGTTTCTGGCTATTTAGGACCTCTTACCTTTCCAAATAAATTTGATAATTGTGTTTTCAATTAAAAAAATGCTGGTGAACTTTTTATTGGGATTACATTGAATCTGTATATCAATTTTAATAGAATTGACATCTTAATGATATTTAGTCTTCCAATCCATGAGCATGGAATGTTCTCCCAGTTATTGAGGCCTTTTTTGATTTCTTTTAACATTGAGTTGCAGTTTTCTGAATACAAGTGCTTTACATTGTTGGTTAAGTTTATTCCTGACTATTTGTGTTTTATCTGTCATATTTTATTTTCACTATTCTTGATACTTTTAGTTACTTTTATTGATATATTCTTCATTTCTAGACTCTCTTGTAGGCCTCTCTGTCTTTTCTTTTCTTTTCTTTTCTTTTCAGGCTCTAGCACACCTTTTAGAATTTCCTGAAAATCTGGTCTCTTGGTTAGAAATTCTCTCAATTTCTGCTAATCTGTGAATATTCTAAACGCGCCCTTATTTTTGAAAGACAATCTTGCTGGATATAAGATTCTTGGCTGGAAGTTTTTCTCTTGTAGTATCTTTTTTTTTTTTTTTTTTAAAGATTTATTTATTTATTTAATTTCCCCCCTCCCCTGGTTGTCTGTTCTTGGTGTCTATTTGCTGCGTCTTGTTTCTTTGTCCGCTTCTGTTGTCGTCAGCGGCACGGGAAGTGTGGGCGGCGCCATTCCTGGGCAGGCTGCTCTTTCTTTTCACGCTGGGCGGCTTTCCTCACGGGCGCACTCCTTGCGCGTGGGACTCCCCCATGCGGGGGACACCCTTGCGTGGCATGGCACTCCTTGCATGCATCAGCACTGCACGTGGCCAGTTCCACACGGTCAAGGAGGCCTGGGGTTTGAACCGCGGACCTCCCATATGGTAGACGGACACCCTAACCACTGGGCCAAAGTCCGTTTCCCTCTTGTAGTATCTTAAATATATCACACTACTGTCTTCTTGCTTTCATGGTTTCTGATGAGAAATCAGCACTTAATCTAATTGGGTGTCCCTTATATGTTATGCATTGCTTTTCTCTTGCTGTTCTCAGAATTCTCTCTTTGTCTTTGGCATTTTACATTCTGATTAGTATGTGCGGGCAGTGGCGGGCCTCCGGGAGGGTCGGCGCGGTTGGCCGGGTGGGCTCTCTGGACGGGGGCTGCCTCGCAGTCGAAGGGGAGGAGGGGGTTCGGCACGAAGCCGTTGGGCCCTCGCTCTCTCCGCTCAGGCACGGGGGACGCGCGGTGCAAGCAAGAACACCACGGAGACAAGGTCTAGGCACAAGTCTACTTTATTGTTGAAGGGGACATGGTTTTATAGGGTCTAGGGATACGTAGAGGGACTTGATTGGTGCCGGCGGGTGCTGTTGCTTACGTAGGCGGTTACTGGACAGTAAGCTGGCTAAGAGGTTAGGAGCAAGGGAGGGGAAGGGGAAAGTGTGGGCTGTCTAGATAACGGAGAAGGGGAGAAAGAGGGGCAGCGCCGGCTGCCAATACTGGGCGGGAAGGAGACGGGGACAAGTATGTATCTTGGAATTGGTCTATTAGGATTTTTTCAGATGGGAGTATGTTGTACTTCTTGGACATGGATATTTATGTCCTTCAATAGAGTTGGGAAGTTTTCTACCATTGTTTCTGCAAATATTCCTTCAGCTCCTTTTCCCTTCTCTTCTCCTTCTGGGATACTCATGACACACATGTTTGCATGTCTTTTGATGTCATTTAGTTCCCTGAAATCTTGTTCAATTTTTTCCGTTCTTCATCTGTTCTTTTGTATGTTCACTTTCAGAGACCATTTCTTCAAGCTCACCGATCCTTTCTTCTGCCTCTTCAAATCTGCTATTATATGATTCCAATGTTTTTAAATTTCATTGATTGCACCTTTCGTTCCCATAAGATCTGCTATTTTTCTATGTATGCTTTCAAATTCTTCTTTGTGATCATCCAGTGTCGTCTTTTTTTTTAAAAAAGATTTATTTATTTATTTATTTCTCTCCCCTTACCCCCCCAACCCTGGTTGTCTGTTCTCTGTGTCTATTTGCTGCGTCATCTTCTTTGTCTGCTTCTGTTGTTGTCCGCGGCATGGGAATCTGTGTTTCTTTTTGTTGCATCATCTTGTTGTGTCATCTCTCCATGTGGGCAGCACCATTCTTAGGCAGGCATCACTTTCTTTTGCACTGGGTGGCTCTCCTTATGGGGCACACTCCTTGTGTGGGGGGCTCCCCTATGCAGGGACACCCCTGCGTGGCAGGGCACTCCTTGCGCGCATCAGTGCACGGGCCAGCTCCACACGGGTCAAGGGGGCCCAGGGTTTGAACTGCGGACCTCCCATATGGTAAACGGACGCCCTAACCACTGGGCCAAGTCTGCTTCCCTCCAGTGTCTTCTTAATATCCTTAATCTCTTTAGCTATCTCATTGAATTTATTAAGGAGATTTGTTTGAACATATCTGATTAGTTGTCTTAACTCCTTTATGTCATCTGGAGGTTTATCTTGTTCCTTTAACTGGGCCATATCTTCCTGTTTCTTGGTGTGGACTGTAATTTTTGGTTGGTATCTTGGCACCTGGCTTACTAGTGTAATTATTCTGGGTGCAGTTTTTCTCTTTAGTTTAGGGCTTCCTGCCATTTCTCCCTTGCTGGTTGTACAGTGGGAACCAAGGATGTAGTTGGTGCTATAAGCTGTGGAGGCTCAAGTTGTCCTTTTTATTCCAGGGACCGATGAAGCTTCTCCCAACTTTCTCCTTTGCCAGGGGTGACAGAGTCACAGCTGTGTGGAATAATCCAAGTCTTGTAGGCCTAGACTCTAGTTACTTAGAGAGACTGGTGAAGCTTCATGTCCTTTTCTCCCCTGCCTGGGGTGGGGCTGGAGCTGCAGTTATGGGCAGCAATCTATGCAGTATAGGTCTGAGATGACCATGGTTGCCCCAGTAGACTTCCGATTATTCAGTCTGTGCCAGCTAACTGTACCTGCAGTTACCTGGATAGCCTGTTGCAGGGCCCACCAGCCTCCTCCCTGCCAGAGATGGGGCTTGCGCCCAGGCTGGGGCTGCAGGCTGATCTGGGTAAAGAAACCAGTTCCTACCATCACTGTGATTTTCGGTCCACCGGGCTTCCTTTCATGCTGGGGGCAGAGTCAAAATGGCAGCTAGTGGCCTCTTTCTCACCTGGACAAGTTCAAACTTTAGCTGTTCTTTTTTTTTATCTTTTAATTAAAAAAAAAAATTCCTGACATTACAGAACTAAACTGAAATGTATTAATATTCTACTCTTACATTTCCATGACAAACAGGAAAAAAAAAATTCATGAGCCAACAAAAAAAAACCCCACAAAACAAAAAACAGGGAGAAGCTTAAAGAACTAAATATGGACCTCAGCATTAACAGCTGAACAGAGAAAGGAATTAAAATGCTTTAATTAAAAAATCATGAGTGGATGATAAAGTGTGTAGAAACTGAAAATTTACAAACTATTTAAAACCTGGAATCGCTGACTGTTCAGAAACCACACAGATGGATCATGGGTGGTGGTGAACAGCAGAAAGTGATTATGGATGAATCTGCCTTGTTCTAGCTGCTCCCCATGCCACCTGTTTCCGAGGAAAGCCTGACATTGATTAGATACTGAGCCAGACTGATGCTGGCAGCAGATCCAGTGATGGTAACCTGCCTATCAGTAGATCCTTCCACTGGGTTCACAATTTTGATCTGCGCCCCAGACATCTGATAGATCTCATTGATTTTGGCACCTTGACGCCCGATTATGCAGCCAATCATATCATTTGGAATGGTGAGTTCATGAGAAGTAGTCTGAGCAGATGCATCCAAACCTGCACTGAATCCAGAGTTGTCATACGTCATAGGAAAATGAGACTGTTGCATCGCCAACTGGTGCAGCTTGGTCAAATCTGGCTGTGGAATGGCATACTGTCCTTGAATGGTATAAGCCTCTAGAGGTGGTCCCTCCAGGTCAGGGTTGAGGCACATGGACGCTTTAGCTGTTCTTAAGGTTATACTCTAGCCAGCTGAATCTACCAATTAGTAGCTGAAATCGGTGGCCAACTGTCTTCTCCACCCCTGTATTTGGGAAATGGAGCTTCAAGTTCCAGGCACAGAATAGCTCCTGGGGCAGCTTGTGCTGCCAAAGTAGGATGATCACCAGCCTCCAAGACTTGGCTGGTAATTTCCTGGAAAGGCTGGCAGGTCCCCCCAGCTTCCTCCTTGCCAGAGGTGGGGTTGGGGCTTTTTCTAGAACTGCAATCTGATCTGGATGATAAGAAGCCCGTCCCTATCAGCACTGTGATTTTCAGTCTGCCCCGCTTTCCCTTGTGCCAGGCGCGGAGTTAAAATGGTGGCTTCCAGCCTCTTTCTGACTTTAGCAGAAACTTTAGAGACTTTAGCAGTTCTCAGGATTATATTTTAGCCCGCTGAATTTACTTATCAATAGCTGAAGTTGGTGCCCAACCGTCTCTTCCTCCCCCATTTTTGGGAAGTAGAGTTTTCAATTCCAGCCGCAGAGCGGCTCCTGAAGAGGAACAGCTCCTGAGGCTGCTTTTGCCTCCAGTGGAGGATGGGCACCGGCCTCCGTGGCGTGGAGCACTCTACTTATGAATCTTCTCTGCTGATGGGCAGTCTCCTTCCATTCCTTCAAGGATGTTTCAGGATGTTCTTCTGGTCTCCTGGGGCCCCCAAACAGGTGCTTCAGCTAGCTCCAGAGAGCTCTGGGTGTTTACTAACTGCCCTGTAGCAGGAGCTGACTCTAGGAACTCTTTACTCTGCCGCCATCTTGCTGGTTCTCTGTTGAGCATCTTCTGATATGCTTATTTTCCATCTAAATATATTTGATGAAATGTCCAAATCTTTTGCCTGTTTTTTTAAATTATTGTTGTTTTCGTATTCAGTTTTGGGAGTTCTTCATATATTCTGGATACAAATCTGTTGTCAAATATATGCTCTACAAATATTTTCTCCTACTCTGTGGCTCGTCTTTTCATTCTCTTTAAGTAACTTTCAAACAAAACAGACATTTTTAATTTTTATGAATTCCAATTTCCCCAATTTTTAAAAAATGTATTGTGGTTTTTATGTTGGATCTAAGAAATCTTCACCTAACTCAAAGTTACAAAGATTTTTCTCTTATATTTTCCTCTTGAAGTTTCTTAGTTTTACATTTTACATTTAGGTCTTCAGTCCATTTTGAGTTAATTTTTGAATATGGTGTGGAATTTGGATAAAAATTTCTCTTTTGGCATTGTTAAAATCTACTTGTTCTAGCATTGTTTGTTGAAAGGACTATACTTTCTCCACTCAATTCCCTTTGTACCTTTGTCAAAAATCAATTGTCTTCTTAATATCCTTTATCTCTTTAGCCATATTTTCCTTCAACTCCTTGAATTGATTTAGCAGGTTTGTATGAACGTCATTGATTAGTTGTCTTAAATCTTGTGTCTCATCAGGATTTTGATTTGTTCCTTTGGCTAGGCTATCTCTTCCTGTTTCTTAATATGCTTGCAGTTTTTTTTGCTGATGTCTAGGCATATGATTCATTGGTGAATTTACTCTGATGGTCAATTTCTCACTCTTGCCTAGTGGTTTTGTTACATGGCTCTTTTTTTTTTTTAAGATTTATTTTATTTATTTCTCTCTCCCCCCCCCCCCCCCCCCGTTGTCTGCTCTCTGTGTCCATTCACTGTGTGTTCTTCTGTGTCCTCTTGCATTATCTGGTGGCACTAGGAAACTGTGTCTCTTTTTGTTGCATCAGCTCTCCACATGTGCGGTGCCACTCCTGGGCAGGCTGTGGTTTTTTCACACAGGACGGCTGTCCTTGCCAGGTGCATTCCTTGCACGTGGGGCATCCCTACACAGGGGCACCCCTGCGTGGCAGTGTGGCACAGCACTCCTTGCGCATGGCAGCACTGCGCGTGGGCCATCTTATCACATGGATCAGGAGGCCCTGGGGATCGAACCCTGGACCCTCCATATGGTAGACAGACATGCTATCAGTTAAGCCACATCTGCTTCCCTAAAGATTTATTTATTTACTTTATTTTTCTTTCTTTATCCCCCCCCTCCTCTAGATGGTTCTCTGGTCTGTCTGTTCATTGTTTGCTGGCCTTCTCCTGGAGCACTGGGAACTGAACCCAGGACCTCCCACATGAGAGGCGAGTGCCAAGGGCCTGAGCCACATTTGTTCCCCTCATGGCTCTTCTTTAATTTTTGGTTTAACTTTTTCTAAATCTTTACAACTGACCAGCTTAAGTTATCAAAACAGGGCCAGGGACCCATGAATAGGGCAGAAACCAGATCCAACAGGGTCTGGAACATAAGACTCCAAAAAGCATTTTGTCTTGCAGTTTCTCAGTCTGCCAGAAGAGGGCGCCCTCCCACAAATCTTGCCATGCAAGTGCCTCTTTCATCCTCCATTTGCTGGTGGTTTTGGTCTGGCTAGAGCTGAGAGTCAAAGTCTGCTCTGCTAGCCAAACTCTCTGAAGAGAAACCACTCTGCCCTCCGCCGCACCCTTCCTCTTTCTAGGGAGGAAGATGTCCATTCCTCTCTCAGTTGGCCATGGCTTTTACAGAGGTTCTTTGCCTTGGGGGTGGAAGATGGTTGTTGTTCCCAGCTGCTGGGTCAAGTAAATCGTTGTTTTCATTTTGGCCTCTTTCTCTCTCTGTCCCTTTCCCTCCTGGACTCTCCTGGTGTTTGGTTCAAAGGAGTTGAAGGAAAGTATGACTAAAGAGATAAAGGATATTAGGAAGACACTGGACTGGAGTTGGTTGGTATATGTCAGAGAGACTTGAATTTTTGGGTTGTCATGTGCCAGCTGGACCCTGAACCTCAGCGCAGTTGCAACACCCACTCTCCAGGGCTCACCCAGGACAACTAACAAGGAGGTGATGATCAACAACCACCGTATTAAGGAACCAAGAGAGTCTACAACTGCAAGCATGAGAGTTTCATCCATCAGCCATGTGGGATCGAAGCCCCCTTCACAATTAGAGGTGGACTGAGCATCACCATCCCAGAATTCTCAGGATTGGGGAATGAACTATGGGCTAGAGTAGACTTACTGGTATTCTACTATAGCCTTATTGTGATTCTAATAGTGGAAGAATTTATATCATTGATGTGGAGGCAGCAGCCCCTGGAGGTGCTAAAGTCAGGGAGAGGGAAAAAGAGTTGTAATATGGGGATATTTTCAGGATTCGAAATTGTCCTGAATGACATTGCAATGACAAGGTACAGACCATTATGTATCTTGCCATAGCCTACAGAATTGTGTGGGAAAGAGTATAAACTACAATGTAAAGTATAATATGTGCTTAGTGACAATGCTCCAAAATGTTTTCATCAATTGCAATGAATATTCCACACTAATGAAGGATGTTGTTAATGTGGGTTAATGTGGGCAGTGTGGGGAGTGGGTCATATGGGAATCCCCTATATTTTTATGTAACATTTATGTAATCTAAATATCTTTAAAAAAAAATAAAACAACAACAACAACAACAACAAAGACACTGGGTGAACAGAAAGAAAAAGCCTGTAATGAAAAGTAACAGAGCTTATGGGAAAGACACAATGGATAAGATTAAAAATAAATTAGAGGAAGCAAATATGGTTCAAGTGACTGAGCTCGTGCCTACCACATAGGAAGTCTGAGGTTTGGTTCTTGGTGCCTCCTAAAAAGGAAGATGAGCACACAACGAACAGAGAGTGTGCAAACTACAAGGGGATGAGGAGAAATAAATAAAATAAATCTTTAAATAAATAAATAAATAAATTAGAGGGAAGCTGATGTGGTCCAAGCATTTGAGCTCCTGCCTACCACATGGGAGATCCCAGGTTCGGTTCCCAGTGTCTCCTGGAGAAGATAAGCAAGACAGTAAGCTGGCATAATGGGCAGGTGTGGTGAGCTGACACAATGAGGAGACACAAAGAGGAGACTCAACAAAGCAGGGAGCTGAGTGGGTCAAGCGATTGAGCCCCCAGGTTCAGTCCCAGCATCTCCTAAAAAGAAGATGAGCAGACACAGAGGGTACACAGCAAATGGACACAGAGAGCAGACAGCGAGTGAAAACAATGAGAGGGGCATAAATAAAATAAATCTTAAATAAATAAATAAATTAGAGGGAAGTGGATGTGGCTCGAGCACTTGGGCTCCTGCCAACCATGTGGGAGTTCCAGGGTTTGGTTCCTGGTACGTCTTAAAAAAGACCAGGAAGACAGCAAGCTGTTGTGATGGGCTGGTGTGGTGAGCTGATGCAACAACATGACAAAGAGTGCAACTAAAAGACACTGTGAGGAAACACATTGAGAGAGACAAAAAACAGGAAGCAGAGGTGGCTCAAGCTATTAGGCGCCTCTCTCCCACATGGGAGGCCCTGGATTTGGTTACCAGTGCATCCTAAAAAGAAGACAAGTGCACAGCAAACGCAAACAATGAAGGGGGGAAAATAAATAAATAAAAATAAAAACTTAAAAAAAAAGTAAATTAGAACTAGGAAGCAGATGTAGCTCAAGCGGTTGAGTACCTGCTTTCCATGTACGAGGTCCTGGGTTCAAACCCTTTACTTCCTGAAAAACAAGAACAACAATAAAATATTAGAGAAAGCATATATGATTCAAACAGTTGAGCACCCACCTCCCACACAGTAGGTCCTGGGTTCGTTTCCTGGTTCCTCCTAAAGAAGACAGACAATGAAAAACAGCAAGCAGGCAACCAGCAAAAAACAAAAACAAAAACCCCAAACAGGCAACTAGCAGAAGCAACGAGCAAAAGAAGAAGGAGACAACAAGCAAACAACAAGCAGAAACAACTAGCAAACAGATGAGGGAGCCATCTGGGGGTGGTGTGGGTGGGGATGAAGGGGGGATTTGAGAGAGCGGGCTATAGTATGGCCACCGCAGCCAAAGCTTCAGGGAAGAGACTAGGTTGTGTGGGGGTGGGGAGGAGGTGAAGGAAGTAAAGGTGAGAAAGGAGCTGGGAAAGAGACATGGCACATGGCACAAGATGGCTGGAGAGGCAGCAGCACCCTTAGCTGTCAGGTGATCTGCTTCGGCCTCGGGACCCATTGACTGGCTAGGAGCTGTACCCAGATAGCCCATGGGAGCAGGAAGCCTGGGGCGAGATAGGTCCCACACTGGTGCTGGAGCCTGGGGCAGATTCCCAGGGCTACCAGGCATGCAATGGTGATAGTGCACCTTTGGCCCCAGGACCTTGGTGACTCAATCCAGCGTAGGAGGTAGGCTCGGGTGGGCAGCTTAGCCCTGCACTTGGGTGCAGTAGCCAGGAGGTGACAGAGGTGGCACTTGGAGTCACCAGTTTTGACAACGAGCTGCAGTGTTACAGATGTGAAGGTAATTTACAAGATTAAAATTAAGTTGGTTGCTGATGGTTCTGAACAAAACAACACTTATATTTGAGGTCTGCTATTATGTATGCCAGTTTGAAGAATGAAAATAGAGTTTTATTCTTGAGGATAAGACTTTTGGAAAAGTCTATTTTTTGTTGTAGAAACGTGAATTCTGAGACAGAATTTTCTAAAAGGCCTTTACAAAGTAATAGACTTTGGTGGAAGCATTTTCATCCAGTCAGCTTGAAGAGTCTCAAATAGACCCTATCACTGAGAAATCAAGATGGCAGTGCACTATGGGAAATTGAGGAAAATGGATTAATATACAAGTGCTGTGATAATATACAACTATGACAGTGTTCTTTTTTTTTTAAGATTTATTTATTTATTTATTTCTCTCCCCTTCACCCCGCCCCACCCCGCCTGTCTGTTTTCTGCATCTATTTGCTGCGTGTTCTTCTTTGTCCGCTTCTGTTTTTGTCAGCAGCACGGGAATCTGTGTTTCTTTTTGTTGCATCATCTTGTTGTGTCAGCTCTCAGTGTGTGCGGCGCCATTCCTGGGCAGGCTGCACTTTCTTTCACACTGGGCTGCTCTCCTTATGGGGCGCACTCCTTGTGCGTGGGGCTCCCCTACGCGGGGGACACCCCTGCGTGGCACGGCACCCCTTGCGCGCATCAGCACTGCGCGTGGACCAGCTCCACACAGTTCAAGGAGGCCTGGGGTTTGAACCGCGGACCTCCCATGTGGTAGACGGATCCCCTAACCACTGGGCCAAGTCTGCTTCCCAACAGGGTTCTTTTAAAATGGATTCCATGAAATAAAGATACAGGTTTCTCACCCAACAAAAATGGACAGTGGATTTGACTTTCTAAACACTTTTTGTATCATTAAAACAAGCACATTTTGACATTTGGAGAAGAAAGGTGGCATATTAATATAGATATAGTTTGTATGTTTGGAATTTTTTATAGTTTGATTTGTATGGTCTATATGGTCTATATAAGGTCTATATGGTCTTATAGAATGTTAACTTCAATAAAATTTCTAACACTTTAAAAATATATTAGAGGCATATAACAGCAGATTTGAATTGGCTGAGGACAGATTAAGTGAATTGGGTGACAGAGCATGTGAACTTGAAAAGACGAGAACAGAAAGAAAAAAGAATGGAAAAATTGAACAGGATTTCAGGGAATTGAATGGCAACACACAATATACAAACATACACATTATAGGTGTCCCAGAAGGAGAAGAGAATGGAAAAGAAACAGAATAGCTGAGGAAATAATGACTCAAAATTTCCCAACCCTTATAAAAGACATATCAGTATCCAAGAAGGACCATGCATCCCAAACAGAGTAAATCCTAATAGACCTTGTATCAGTTTGATATGGTTATGAATTCCAAAAATAGATATTGGATTATGTTTGTAATCTGATCTGTACCTGGGCATGATTGAGTTATGATTAGGGCATAGCGAAGAACAGAGTTGAGGGTTTCTGATTTTGGCGTTTTGATGTTGGAGTTTGATGCTGAAGACTTAAGCTGGAGCCCTGGGAAGTCAGTACGCAGAGGAAAGAGAAGCAAGCCCCTGGAAGAAAGGGAACTTGAGCCCAGAGAAAAGCAAACCCCAGGAACAAGGAATCCGGGAAGCCTGAACCTTCGCAGATGTTGGCAGCCATCTCGCTCCAAATAGACTTTGGTGAGGGAAGTAACTTAGGCTTTATGACCTAGTATCTATAAGCTTCTACCCCAAATAAATCCCCTTAATAAAAACCAACCAATTTCTGGTGTTTTGCATCAGCTCACTTTTGGCTGACTAATACAGACCTACTCCAAAATACCTATTATTCAGAATGACAAGTACCAGAAATAAAGAGAGGATTCTGAAAGCAGCATATACAAAGGAAGCTCAGTAAGACCACAGTGCTGATCTCTCATCAGAAACCACCCAAGCGAGAAGGCAGTGGTACAAGGTATTTAAGATATTGAAAGAGAAAAACTGCCAGCCAAAAATTTTTTTTTTAACTTTTAAAAATTGAAGTTTATCATTCATGTGTGAACATCCATAAACCATACGTGGATAAACTTACAAAACAAGCATGCATATCATCTTACAGTGCTTCTATGCATCACCTCACCACCAACACCTTGCGTCATTGTGAAATAATTTTTACTAACTATAGAAGAGTATCATCAAAACATTACTACTAACTATAGCCCATATCTTATATTTGGTGTATTTTCCTCTAGCCTACCTGGTTAATGACAGCCTGTATTAGTATTACATACTAGTTATAGTTCATGAGAGAACATTCTCATATTTGTTTTGTTAACCACAGTCCATCTTCACTATAGGATTCATTGTGTTATATAGTCCCATGCTTTGTACAAGCCATTCAGAGTGTACACTCAGTGGCTCTTATATTTATCACAGAATTGTGCTGTCATCACCTCAGTCAATTTTAGAATGTTTTCATTACTCCAAAGGGAAAATCCCAAACCCATTTTTACCCCCCGATTTTTGTCCCCCCCATTGTTGTCCTTTAGAATTGGTATATCTTTTTTGCCATTGCTGCAAAAATATTACATTATTACTGTTAACTATAAATAAGTTACATTAGTTATAATTTTCTCTTATATCACCATATACTTAACACTTTGTAAAGGAAGTACATTTTCTACTATTAACCAAAGTCTTCATCTACCACCAAAACCACTGTTTTATTGTCCCTACATTATTCTCTAGCTTCCTTTCAAATGAAATATTACATCTACAATATTCATAACAGGATTATTCATAATTGCTAAAAGATGGAGACAACCCAAGTGTCTATCAACCGGTGAGTGGATAAACAAAATGTGGTGTATGCATACAATGGAATACTATTCAGCTGTAAGAAGAAATGAAGTCGGAATGCATATGACAACAAGGATGAACCTTGAGAACATTATGTTGAGTGAAATAAGTCTGACTCAAAAGGACAAATATTGTATGGTCTCATTAATATGAACTAATTATGATGAGTCAACTCATGGAGATAAACTCTAGTGTATAGGCTACTAGGAGCTATTATAGAAAATGCATTGAGGGGGAGCTGATGCTGAATGTATGTATGTAGAATGTTTAATATGGTGGATTGTAAATGTGTGGACATGGATAAAGTCAGAAACACATTATAGTGAGTATGGCTAACACTGCCAATTTAAAATGTGAATGTGGCTGAAAAGGGTAATCTAGGGAGGTTAAAAAACGGGGGGAAAGCAAGAGAATGACAATGTATATGCAATATATGATCTTGGATTGGATGTAATAATGGAGGAGAAAATGCCCCAAAGGACTTTACTGGGATTTAAATACGGACTGTATGCCTTATAACAATGTAAATTTTCTTAAATTTGATAGCTACATTTAGGGTGGTTATATAAGTGAGTGTTCCTATTCTAAGGAAACATACATGGTTGTGCTAAGTTTTAGAGGAGAATGATGTATGCCGCCTACTTTCAAATGTTTAGAAGATAGGCGGATAGATCTGATAAACATAGATGAATGAATATAGATGATAGGTAGATATAATTAAATCAAACGACATACCAAATGTAGCAAAATGCTAATGGTTGTTAAATCTGGGTACCTGTGGGGGGATGCATTGGAGTTTTATGTATTGTTTATGCATTTTTGCAATTTTCCTGTGAATGTGAAATTATTTCAAAATTTAGACATTTTAAAAAATAAGTTGTACATATATGGGTAAGGTTATTTCTGAACTCTATTTTGTTCCATTGCTCTATTTGTCTGTTTTTTACTCTGATACCAGGCTATTTTAATTACTGAAGCTTTTCTCAGAATTAGGTAATAAAACTCCAGTTTTATTCTTTTCAAAGTTTTTGGGCTATTCCTGGTCTTTTGCATTTCTCCATGAATTTTAGAATCAACTTGTCAATTTTTATTTTAAAAAAGCAAGCAAAAAAAAAACACAAATTTTTTTAAAAGATTATTTTATTTATCTTTTCCTACCCCATCACTGTTTGCACTTGCTGTGTCTGTTCGTTTTCTTTGTTTCTTTGGAGGTACTGGAACTGAACCTGGGGCCTGCGATGTTGGGAAGGAGGCACCTAATCACTTAAGCCACCTTGGTTCCCCGCTTTGTTGTGTCTGTCATTGTTTTCCCTCTTGTGTCTCTTGTTGCGTCATCTTATTGTGTCATCTTGCCATGCCTTTCCATCATACCAGCTCACTGTCTTCTTTAGGAGGTACTGGGAACCAAACCATGGACCTCCCATGTGGTAGGCAGGGGTCCAGTTGCTTGAGCTACATCCGCTTCCCTGGAATTTTTATCAGGATTGCATTGATTCTATAGATTAACATGGGACATATTGACATCTTAACAATATTAAGTATTCTGATCCAGAAACCTGATATATCTCCATTTATTTAAATCTTAAATTTGTCTCAAAGACTTTTTGTAGTTCTCGGTGTATGTCTTGCACATCTTTTGTCCTTCCTTTCCCTAAGTATTTCATATTTTTCATACTATTAGAAATGATTTTTTTTTTAAAGGGCAATTTCCCATTGGGGAGTTTTGAGCAGGAGTAACATGATCTGACTTCTGTTTTAACAAGACTACTCCTCTGGATGCTTTATAGATACAGAAAGGACAGCAAAGATTGGGATAGGGATACCAGCTAGGAGACCACTGAAATATTTAAGGCAAGTACATATGGTGACTTAGACCCTGGTGGTGGCAGTAGGGCTGGTAAGTAGTGAAATTCTGGATGTACGTTGAAGGTGAAGGCAACAAGATATTCTGACAGATGTGAGATATGGGAGAAAGAGAGGAATCAAGGATGACTTCAATCTTGACCTGAGCACCCTAAGGTACAGAATTGCCATTAAATGAGATGGAAAATTTATGGGGTGAAAAATGTTTCTGGGGGATATGATTAGGAACTCAGTTTAGTCAACTTGAGTTTGAATATAAGTCTAGAGCTCAGAAGAAAGGTCAGAGATGGAGATAAAAATTCAGGAGTCAGGGAAGCGGACTTGGCCCAATGGATAGGACATCCACCTACCACATGGGAGGTCCAAGGTTCAAACCTCAGGCTTCCTTGACCCATGTCGAGCTGGCCCATGCGCAGTGCTGATGCGCGCGAGGAGTGCCCTGCCACCCAGGGTGTCTCCCATGTAGGGGAGCCCCACGCACAAGAAGTGCACCCCGTAAGGAGAGCCACCCAGTGCAAAAGAAAGTGCAGCCTGCCCAAGAATGGCGCTGTACACACGGAAAGCTGACACAACAAGATGATGCAACAAAAAGGAACACAGATTCCCAGTGCCGCTGATAAGGATAGAAGCTGTCACGGAAGAACACATAGTGAATGAACACAGAGAGCAGACAACTGGGGGGGTTGGGGTGAAGGGGAGAGAAATAAATAAAAAATAAATCTTAAAAAATAAAAAAAATAAAAAAAATTCAGGAGTCAGCTTCTAGATGACATATAAATCCTCAAGACAGGATGAAGACACAAAAGGACAAATACTGTATGATTGTGTTACTATGAACCAAATGTATTGTGTAATATATTGTATGATTTAAAAATTTTTGTATAAATCCAGAACATTTGAGAAATGTATGTTTTTATTCAACTGTTTTCTTTTTCTTTTTAAATATTTTTAGTATTTTCAATTATTAAATGTACAAAATAAGGTTAAAAAAAAAAGACTGGATGAAATCACCAAGAGAGTGAGAATGGTTAGAAAAAAAAAATAGGCACAAGGGACTGTATCCTATGGCACTCTAAAGTTTTAGAGGTTGGGAGATGAGGAGGAAATATATGTTATGTTGTACTTTTTTTTTTTAAGATTTTATTTATTTATTTTTCTCCCCTTCCCCCCCACCCCATTGTCTGTTCTCTGTGTCTATTTGCTGCGTCTTCTTTGTCTGCTTCTGTTGTTGTCAGTGGCATGGGAATCTGTGTTTCTTTTTGTTGCATCATCTTGTTGTGTCAGCTCTCTGTGTGGGCGGTGCCTTTCCTGGGCAGGCTGCACTTTCTTTCGCTCTGGGCAGCTCTCCTTATGGGGCGCACTCCTTGCGTGTGGGGCTCCTCTACGCGGGGGACACCCCTGCGTGGCAGGGCACTCCTTGTGCGCATCAGCACTGCGCACGGGCCAGCTCCACATAGGTCAAGGAGGCCCAGGACCTCCCATGTGGTAGACAGATACCCTAACCACTGGGCCAAGTCCGCCGCCCTCTATTTTTTAAAATTATGAGATTTAGAAAAGAATTAACTATCAGTAGCCAGAGAATTCCAAAAGTATGGTCTTGGCTGATCTCTAGGCCTAATTTATTTTAAACTATTATTTTTTTATTTTGAATACGCTTTTTAAAAGTGCATGTCTTGAAATATCCAGGACATAAACCTGTCAGGAAGAAAACATTACTGGATTATCATAGGAAATAAATAAATAGTCTATGTCATAAGATTATCCTTGGTGGGGCTTTTGTTTATTCTCAATGAACAAAGAGGATGTTAATGGGTGTGATGGGCTGACACAGGTGATAATAAGATAATAGACATTTGAGTTGCAATAGTTTAGCCATTTATGAGTATAGCCAAAATTAGTGGAAAGGCTACTCTTTTGTCAAGGAAGATAAGCATATCTAATGTTATCCTTCTCTATATATCTTTTTTTTTTTTTTTCAGAAAATCGCTTCGAATTTAATTAATTAATTTATTTATTTATATTTCTCTCCCCTTATCCCCCCAACCCCGTTGTCTGCTCTCTGTGTCCATTCATATTGTGTTCTTCTTTGTCCGCTTGCATTCTTGTCAGCAGCACCAGGAATCTGTGTCTCTTTTTTGTTGTGTCATCTTGCTGCATCAGCTCTCCATGTGTGCGGCGCCACTCCTGGGCAGGCTGTGCTTTTTTCGCATGGGGCAGCTCCCCTCGAGGGGCACACTTCTTGTGTGTGGGGCTCCCCTACATGAGGGACACCCCTGCATGGCATGGCACTCCTTGCGCACATCAGCACTACATGTGGACCAGTTCACCATATGGGTCAGGAGGCCCTGGGTTTGAACCCTGGACCTCCCATGTGGTAGGCAGACGCTCTGTCAGTTGAGCCAAACCTGCTTCCCTATCCTTCTCTATATAACTTTAAAAAAATACAATGTACAAAAATGATGGAGTGGGGGGATGAGGAGTGGGATATATGGGAACATCTTATGTTTTTTATGTTTTTTAATGTAATGTTCTTTGTGATCTATTAACTTTAATTTAAAAAGGTAAACAAAAAAAGTTAAAAAAATAATAATAATAAATAAAGGTATTAGGAAGCCATGTCTTCCAAAAGGATATTCATTGTTAAATGAAAAATAGAGTAAAATCCTATACATTAAAGATGACCAAAAAAACAAAACAAAAAAAAACCAATGTTATCCTTCTCCTACAGAAGAAGAGGAGGTGACATATACAGTCATTGATCAGTTCCAGCAGAAGTTTGGTGGTGCAGTAAGTATTTCCCTTAGTCATTCCCCGTATTATCTTTATGTGGGTAACATGTCTGTATCTTAAAATTTTCTCTTTATTATAAGATCTTTGGTGTTTTTCCTATTAATTCAACTAATATTTGAGTGCCTGTTATATTTCAGTCACTGTTCTAAACTCTGGGGTAAAACAGTTATCAAGACAAAGTTCCTATAGGGGCATTTTGGGGGCATTGGAATTGTCCTGCATGACATTGCAATGACAGATACAGGTCATTAAACATTTTGTCAAAACCTATAAAATTGTGTGGGCAGAGCATAAACTGTAATGTAAACTGTATTCAGTGGTGAGCAGCAATGTTTCAATATGTGTTCAATTGTAACAAATGTACTGCAATAATGAAAGATGTTGATAATGTGGGAAAGTGTGGGAGGGGGTGGGGTGTATACACACACACAATTTTTTTTTAGGTACTGGGGCAGGGGATTGAACCCTGGACCTCATATGTGGGAAGCCAGCACTCAGCCACTGAGTCCCACATCAGCTTCCCTGAGTTGGTTTTTTTGTTTACTTGTTTTTGTTTTTTCAGGAAGCATCAGGAACTGAACCCAGGACTTCCTGTGTGGGAGGTGGGAGCTCAACTACTTAAGCCACATCTGCTCCATCCCTATTTTTTTTAAAGATTTATTTATTTTTTACTTATTTCTCTTCCCTTCCCCACCTCCACCCCCCAGTTCTCTGCTCTCTGTGTCCATTCACTGTGTGTTCTTCTGTGTCCACTTCTATTCTTGTCAGTGGCCCGGGAATCTGTGTCTCTTTTTGTTGTGTCATCTTGCTGCATCAGCTCTCTGTGTGGTGCCACTCCTGGGCAGGCTGGACTTTCTTTCACGCTAGGTGGCTCTCCTTAGGAGGCACATTCCTTGTGCGTGGGACTCCCCTACAGGGGGAAACCCCTGCGTGGCACTGCACTCCTTGCACTCATCAGCATTATGTGTGGGCCAGCTCCACACAGGTCAAGGAGGTCTTGGGTTTGAACTGCGGACCTCCCATGTGGTAGGCAGACGCTCTATCCATTGAGCCAAGTCCACTTCCCCATCCCTTATTTATTTTTATTTTTTTTAAAGATTTATTTATTTATTTAACCCCCCCCCCCGGTTGTCTGTTCTCTGTGTCTATTTGCTGCGTCTTGTTTCTTTGTCCGCTTCTGTTGTCGTCAGCGGCACGGGAAGTGTGGGCGGCGCCATTCCTGGGCAGGCTGCACTTTCTTTCACGCTGGGCGGCTCTCCTTACGGGTGCACTCCTTGCGTGTGGGGCTCCCCTACGCGGGGGACACCCCTGCGTGGCAGGGCACTCCTTGCGCGCATCAGCACTGCGCATGGGCCAGCTCCACACGGGTCAAGGAGGCCCGGGGTTTGAACCGCGGACCTCCCATGTGGTAGACTGGCGCCCTAACCACTGGGCCAAAGTCCGTTTCCCAAAATCTTCTTTAAATGTAAAAAAATAAATAAAAAATAATTATAGCTTAAAAAAAGAGAAAAGTTCCTGCTCTCAAGGAGCTCATATTCTAATGCTAGACAATAAACAAATAATTGTATGTCAGCAGGTGATAGGTGCTATGGAAAAAAAATTAAGCATGTGTGGGGAATAGAGTGATGGAGAGTCACCTCTGAGGAGATGACTCTGGAGCAGAGACCTGTAAGTAGTATGGGAGCTGCTCTGTGGGTATCTATTTGAAGAAATTAAGGAAGCTTGAAATAAGTGCAAAGGCCCCAAGGCTGGTGCAAGCTTGACTAAGGCAGAGAAATAGCAGGGAGGTCAATGTGGCAGAACCACATTGAAGAAGAGACATAGGAGATGGAAGGGAATAGGAGGCAGATCATGTAGGCTTCCTAGACTTTGTAAGGATTTTGAGTTTGACTTGATTGAGGTGGAAAGTAACTGGCAGATTTTCAGCAGTCAGAAATTATCTGACTTATATTTTAAATGGACCACATGGACCACTCTGGATGCTCTAGTTAAATAATTTTTCTATAATCATTTATTTACTATAGAAGGGCAGTGACTAATTATTCAGCCTAGGGCAGTGTATTAGTCAGGGTTCTCTAGGGAAACAGAATCAACAGGAGATATCTGTCAATAGTATGAGATTTTACAAGAGTCTGTCACTGACCGTGGGGATGCACGGGTCCAGGTTCTGCAGGGAGGCTGCAAATCAGGGGCTCCGATGAAAGTTTGCAAAGGTCCTCGATGAGTCTCCTGGAGACATTGGCTGTCCAAAGACAAGCTAGGAAATTCTCTCTGAATGCCAAAATCACTTGTCCTTTTAAGGCTTTCAACTGATTGGATAAAGCATCACTCATTGCTGATGGCAATCTCCCTGACTGATGTAAATGTAATTAGCTATTTATGCAGTCAACTCACTGGTGACTAAAGTTCATAAATGTCCTTGAATTACAGTTAGCCCAGTGCTTGCTTGACCAAACAACTGGGCAAAATTACCTCACTGAAGTTGACACATTAGTCTAACCATCACAGATAGGTTCACGAATGGACTTCATGAACCTAACGAATGGACGTGATTGTCATTGAGCTTCCTATTTAGATGAAAGCTTATGCTTGTGTGTACACAAATACGTTATTCTAGGGAGAGCTTTCACTCAACAGATTCTTTTTTTTCCCTCTCTCTTATTAGATTCTTTTAAATAAAAAAAATAGCATTATTGAGATGTAATTCATATACCATACAATTCACCCATTTATAGTATACAATTCAGTGGCTTTTTTTAAGTAAATTCAGAGTTGTGCATCCATTACCACAATCAATTTTAGAACATTTTTATTACCTCCAAAAGAAGCCCCATAGCTAGTTATCACCCCCCTGTCCTCACTACCCCATCTCAGCCCTAGACAACACTAATTTACTTTTTGTCTCTATAGATTTGCCATTTCTAGACATTTCATATCAATGGGCTCATACAATATGTGACGTTTTGTGTCTGGCTTCTTTCACTTTGTATAATGTTTTTAAGGTTCATCCATGTTGTAGTGTGTATCATGTGTTACTTTTTATTGCCAAATAATATTCTATTATATGGAAATACCACATTTTATTTGCCCATAAATCGGTTGATAGGCATGTGAGTTGTTTCTACTTTTTTTTTGGCTTTTTTTGAATATTGCTACTGTGAATATTTGTATACAAATGTATAGTAGTCATATGTTTTTATTTCTCTTGAATATATACCTAGGAGTGGAATTGCTGGGTCCTATGGGAGGTCTATATTTAACCATGTGAGGAACTGCCAGAATGTTTTACACCTCTCATATTGTCATCTGTAGTGTATGAAGGTTCCAATTTCTCCACATCCTCAACAACACTTGTTATTATCTCTTTTTTATTATAGCCACCCTAGTGGGTATAGAGTGGTGGTTTTGATTTATTTGCATTTCTCTGATGGCTAATCATGCTGAACATCTTTTCATAAGCTTTTTGGCCATTAGTATATCTTTTTTGGAGACGTATCTATTCAGATCCTTTGCCCATTTTTAAATTGGGTTATTTGTCTTTTTATTATTGAATGGCAATTGTTCTTAATATGTCAACAAATCCTTTATTTTTCTATGGGAATAGAAAAATGAGGTAAGAACTTTTGCTCTAGAAATTTAAGAAATAGTTGGGAATTATTATCAGTAGTGAAATACAGCCTTTGTTCTCAGTTCTTAGCCTTCTTGTTTTTCAGTGAGGATGGAACTGAAATTCATGCCCCTTTTCTCATCAGTGATGAGAGATACTCAGAATGTAGGACACTTTATTCTCTCTAAAGGAAGATACTGTGCCTAGCATAAGTTACCATGACCTTCTAATCTTGAGTAATTTACCTACCTGTAAAATGGGTAAATGTAGATATTTTCATGAATTATGGGTTAAGGATTATAGAATTGTTCATTTTTTCCTTCTTTTTGTATTTTTTTATGTATCATGTTTTAAAGATTACAGATAATCAAATGACAAGAGTATTTTCCTGGGATACTACTATTTCAGTTTTCAGTAATTTAATGAATCCACAGCTTTAAAGAACCTGTTGATTGATTGTTTCTGTCATTCTGAACAGTGGTTACTATTGAACTCAGCCACTAGGTGTGTGCCTTTCCTTTCAGGAAAGTGCCATATGTTAAAGTGCTGCTCTTTGCATGAGGAATCTAATCATAGAGACTAGAATTCTTTCCAGTAGCTTCATTGGTAACAAAAGATATCTTGAATTTTCAACTCTGATTAGCATGCAGAGTATAAGTGATTTGTTTTCTAGTTGTGGAATACTTTTATTAAAACTGAAGAGGATCAGAAATGTTCAATGGTAATTTATGTGTGTATTTGAAATAGACGCTTGGGTTTTGGTTACTCAAATTTTACAAATTTTAAAACTAAAACTATGATCTACTTCATTTATTGCTGGCCATTTTATATGTGACTTTCATGATGTTATAATTCCAATATTTATTCTCTGGATATTTTTCCTTTTCTTCCTTTTCTTACCAGATGCTCCACATCAAGAAGCAGAGTGTCCTGAGTGTGGCGGCAGAAGGAGCTAATGTATGTCGTCATGGGAAACTGTGTTGGCTTCAGGTAAAAAATAGGTTTCTAATTTTTTTTTTAATTTTGAAATAAGTATAAATTCACTGGTAAATAAATTTTTGTCTTCCTTCTGTCACCCTTCAGTCACTGTTCTGTAGCTTGCTTGGAACATCTTTTACTCTTCTAATCTGAATTAATTCTTTTCAAAAGGAAAGAGCCTCTGTCTCCTTATAGATTCACTTTTTTTTTTTTAAGATTTATTTTTTATTTATTTCTCTCCCCTCCCCTCCCCTCCCTTCCCCCCCTCAGTTATCTGTTTTCTGTGTCCATTCATTGTGTGTTCTTCTGTGTCTGCTTGTATTCTTGTCAGCAGCACAGGGAATCTGTGTCTCTTTTTGTTGCATCATCTTGCTGCATCATCTCTCCGTGTATGCGGAGCCACTCCTGGGCTGCCTGCACTTTTTTTGCGCTGCGCGACTCTCCTCAAGGGGCGCACCCCTTGTGCATGGGGCTCCCCTACGCGGGGGATACCCCTGTGTGGCACAGCACTCCTTGCACGCATCAGCACTGTGCATGGGCCAGCTCATCATAAGGGTCAGGAGGCCCTGGGTTTGAACCCTGGATCTCCCATGTGGTAGGCAGATGCTCTATCTGTTGAGCCATATGGGCTTCCCTAGATTCACTTTTATAATCATTGCTGACTCGCAGGCTCTGCTTGGGGTCTTGGTTCCCAGCTCTGTTGCCTCATTTTAGATATATGGAAAGTTGCTTATACTTCTTTTTAGAGTGGTAGCATTCCACAGCAAGTTTCTTCCATGTCACTTTAGTTTCCCTGGACCTGTGAGGGTCTGATTGCTTCAAAAGAAGTTTGTAGACAGCCTTGAGAAACTAAGGGATGGGTAGCCACTTCTGGATCAAACCCAGCAGGAACGGTATTTAAGGACAGCCAAAGAAACAGGATGAAGCCCAACCAGTGCCTTCTACCCTCTGGTTAAGGCCAATTTCACTCACTGACTGAGAATATTTCATTAGGGTTGCAGTTTGCCTTCTTGAACTCTGTACTCTGGGATGTTTGCCTTCCCTATGGGAAAGAAATGGAGGTATATAAGCCCAGCCTTTCTCTTGCTCCATGCATTTTTTAGGTGAACATTAGCTTTCAGGTGACTAGGTTTGATTTAGTAGCATAAATGCAAATTATTTTAAACAAACCAAACTGCTCTTTACCAGAGCAAAAGAGTAGACTTTTTGGTAATGCAAGCCTGGGCAGCTCTAGATTATTTCCTTATTTGCCCACTTTTGTGTTCTAGGTATAAAGAGGATGTTCGATTGGTTATGGCTATTCTCTTTTATGACTGGAAGCAAATTAATGGGCACATTTTTTTTCAGCCAGGTCCTTGGGCCTATACATTATTTTTTTTTCTTTTATAATGAGAAATTTTTTAGGGGTAAAAACTTACAGTTCTGAGGCTGTGAAAGGTCCAAATCAAGGCATCAACAGAGATGCTTTCTCACCAAAGTCAACTACTGGTGATTCTGGCGTCTTGCCATGTGGCAAAGATGGCCGCAGATGTCTGCCTTCCCCCGGAGCCTTTTTCACATGGCTGAATCAAATATGGCAGCTTCCTTTTTCTCTCCATTAAATTTCTTTTAATACTTTTTTTTTTTTAAGATTTCTTTCTTTCTCCCCCCTTCCTCCATTGTCTGCTCTCTGTGTCCATTCACTGTGTGTTCTTCTGTGTCTGCTTGTATTTTCATTAGGCAGCTCTGGGACCGATCCTGGGACCTTCCAGAGTGGGAGAGAGGCAATCATTCTCTTGTGCCACCTCAGCTCCCTGGTCTGCTGCATCTCTTACTGTCTCTCCTCTGTGTCTCTTTTTGTTGCATCATCTTGCTGCATCAGCTTTCCATGTGGGCCAGCACTCCTGTGCAGGGCAGCACTCCACGTGGGCCAGCTTGCCACATGGGCAGCTTGCCTTCATCAGGAGGCCCTGGGTATCGAACCCTGGACCTCCTGTATGGTAGATGGGAGCCCAATTGCTTGAGCCACATCTGCTTCCCAATACTTTTTTTTTTTAAGATTTATTATAATTATTTAATCTGCCTCCCCCTCAGTTTGCAGTCACTCTGCTTTCTTTGTCCATTTGGTGTGTGCTTTTTGTGTCTGCTTGTCTTCTCTTTAGGAGGCACTGGGAACTGGGAACGGAACCTGGGGCCTCCCATGTGGGAGGGAGGCACTCAATCTCTTGAGCCACCGAAGTTCCATGGTTTGTTGTGTCTCTCATTGTCTTTCCTCTTTATGTCTCTTTGTTGATTCATCTTGTTGGGTCAGCTTGCTGTGCCTGCCTGTTGTGCCAGCTTACTTTTTCCAGGAGGCACCAAAAACTGAACCTGGGACCTCAGTGCGGTAGGTGGAAACCCAATCACTTGAGCTACATCAGCTGCCCTCCATTAAATTTTTAAAATCAAAGTATTATGCACTGTATTTTAAAAGCAAAAAAAAAAAAAAAAGGTGATAAAAGGCTTAAGAGGAAAATAAAAGTAGCCCCAATCCTCCTACCTTCAGAGACACCTCTTTTTGTTGTTGTGATAACAATACATAACATAAAATTTGCCATTTTAACCATTTTCAAGTGTACAATTCAGTAGCATTAATTACATTCACAGTATTTTGCTGCCATCCCCTCCAACCATTACCAAAACCTTTCTATTACCCCAAGTAGAAAGTCTTTACACATTAAGCAATAACTTCAAATTCCTCTCTCCTCCCAGCCCCTGGTAGCCTCTAATGTACTTTCTTTTTTTTAAAGATTTATTTATTTATATCTGCCCTCCGCTGCAGCTTCTCCCTGCCCCCCCATTGTTTGCTCTCTGTGTCCATTCACTGTGCATTCTTCTGTGTCCGCTTGTCTTCTCTTTAGAGAGCACCGGGAAAACCAATCTTGGGACCTTCAGAGTGGGAGAGAGGTGCTGAATCTCTTGCACCACCTCAGCTCTGTGGTCTGCTGTGTCTCTTATTGTCTCTCCTCTCTGTTTCTTTTTGTTGCATCATCTTGCTATGCCAGCTTTCCACTTGGGCCTGCTTGCTGTGCAGGCCAGCACTTCTGCATGGGCCAGCACTCCCCTCAGGCCAGCTCACCGCATGGGCCAGCACTCTACATGGGCCAGCTCTCCGCATGGACTAGCTTACCTTCATCAGGAGGCCCCAGGAATCAAACCCTGGACCTCCCATGTAATAGACAGGAGCCAAGGCTTGAGCCACATTTGCTTCCCTAATATACTTTCTGTCTCTATGAATTTCTTTTCCTATATATTTCACATAAGAATCATATAATATCTGTCATTTTGTGTATTTCATTGAGCATAATGTTTTCAGCTTTTATCCAATGGATGATATTCAGAACTTCATTGCTTTTTAAGGCTGAATAATATTCCGTTGTTTGTATGTAATACCTTTTATTTACCCATTCATCAATTGATGGAAACTTGGATTGTTTCCATCTTTTGGTTATTATGAATAATGCTGCTATGAACTTTGGTGTACAATTATCTGTTTTAGTTACTGTTTTCAATTCTTTAGTGTATATACCTAGGAATGGAATTGCTGGTTCATATGGTAATTCTCTGTTTAACTTTTTGAGGAACTACCAAACTGTTTTCCATAGTGAGAGCCAACTACTTTTAACACGTTGAAATGTTATTTATGGTATTCTCTTATCTCTAATAATATGTTTATTATTCCTTCTTTTTTCTTTTTCTTTTGAAAGAACTCTTACCCACTGTATTAGTCAGCCAAAGGGGTGCTGATGCAAAATACCAGAAATCAGTTGATTTTTATAAAGGGTATATATTTGGGGTAGGAGCTTACAGATACCAGGCCATAAAGCGTAAGTTACTTCTCTTACCAAAGTCTATTTCCACATGGTAGAGCAAGATGGCTGCTGATATCTGCAAGGGTTCAGGCTTCCTGGGTTCTTTCCTTCCTCAGGGTTCTTTTTTCCTGGGTTCAGGGTTCCTCTCTTTCTGGGGCTTGCTTCTATTTCCTCTGTGAGCTTACTTCCCAGGGCTCTAGCTTAAGGCTTCAGTATCAAACTCCAACATCAAAAACCCCTAACTGTTCTTTGCCATGCCTTTTACTTGTGAGTCCCCACCCACCAAAGGGTGCCTACTGGCACAAGAGGTTTACATAATTACTTAATCAAGTAAACCTATGAATCCAATATAATCTAATATGCCCAGAGAAAAATATCAGTGTACAAACATAATCCAATATTTCTTTTTGGAATTCATCAATCATATCAAATTGCTACACCCACCAAAAAGTTGCAATAGTAGTACAATGAACTCCAAAATATTCTTCACCTAGACTCACCAATATGTAAAATTTTTAAAATTCAAAACTTATTTCAAATTAAAAAATAAAATAACAGAAAAAGGCAGCTTAACAAGTTATGGAAGCATTACTCCTAAAAATTTCTGTCAAGGTACTTTTATCCATCTAATTCCAACTGTTCACTCAGTTGATCCTCTAGTGTTCAGAAAGGTACACATATGAACACAGATTAATTAAATGACACAATCAAGTTCTCCCTATTAACGAAAAAAAAGAAAAGAAAAAATGCTTAATTATATTCATATCTCATAAAACCAAACCCCATATTCCTTTTTTTACTGTTAGCATTAATATAGTACCTTCTTTGCCTTTGCTACAAAAACATTACAATGTTGTTTTTAACTATATAAATTACATTAGTTATATTTTTCCCATGTGTCAACAATTCTTAACACCTTGTAATAGAAGAACTTTCCTATATTTATATTATTAACCACAATCCTCATCTACCACCAAAGTCATTGTTTTACATTTCCTCTATTATCCTCCATTTGTCATCCAACTAACGTTAATCTCCCTAGACTAATTGTTTCAGCCACATCACACCCATAATCAAGTGTTTGTTACATTCATTATGTTACCATCAAGTCCATTACCACATATTTACATTTGACCTTATTAAACATTCTACATATAACCAGCATTGTCTTCCCCTTCTCATCCCACATTCCATCTCCCACCAACCTACACTTCATAGTCCAACACATTAGTCTATTCATTGTATTTAGTTCATATTAGTGAGACCATACAGTATTCATCCTTTTGTGCCTAGTTTGCTTCACTCAACACAATATCCTCAAGGTTCCTCCATGGTGTCATGTGCTTTCCTCATTGATTCTTTTTACAGCTGAATAATATTCCATCGTATGAATATTCCACATCTTGTTTATCCATTCATGAGTTAATCGACATTTAGGCATTTTTTAGCAATTGTGAATAATGCCACTGTGAACATTGGTATGCAGACATTGGTGTTTGCATCCTTGCTTTCTGTTCTTCTGAATATTTTCCTAATAACACGATTGCTGGATAATATGGCAGTTCTATATGTAGTTTCTTGAAGAACAGCCAAATTGTCTTTCCACAGAGGCTGCACCATTTTACATTCCCACCAACAATGAAGGAGTGTACCTATTTTCTCTATATCCTCTCCAGCACTTACGGTTTTCTGTTTGTTTGTTTGTTTGAATATCCATTCTGTATGATGTGAGAGGATATCCTATTGTGCTTTTTTTTTTAAAGATTTTTTTATTTAATAATTTCTCTGTGTCTATTTGCTGCGTCGTCTTCTTTGTCCACTTCTGTTGTCAGCGGCACAGGAATTTGTGTTTCTTTTTGTTGCGTCATCTTGTTGTGTCAGCTCTCCATGTGTGCAGCACCATTCCTGGGCAGACTGCACTTCCCTTCATGCTGGGCGGTTCTCCTTATGGGGCACACTCCCCATTGTGCTTTTTTTTTTTTTTTAAGATTTATTTATTTATTTAATTCCCCCCCTCCCCTGGTTGTCTGTTCTTGGTGGCTATTTGCTGCGTCTTGTTTCTTTGTCCGCTTCTGTTGTCGTCAGCGGCACGGGAAGTGTGGGCGGCGCCATTCCTGGGCAGGCTGCACTCTCTTTTCACGCTGGGCGGCTTTCCTCACGGGCGCACTCCTTGCGCGTGGGGCTCCCCCACGCGGGGGACACCCTTGCGTGGCACGACACTCCTTGCGCGCATCAGCACTGCGCGTGGCCAGCTCCACACGGGTCAAGGAGGCCCGGGGTTTGAACCGTGGACCTCCCATGTGGTAGACAGACGCCCTAACCACTGGGCCAAAGTCCGTTTCCCCCATTGTGCTTTTTTGATCTGCATTTCCCTAATAGCTAGTGATGTTGAACAACCTTTCATGTGTCTTTTGGCCATTCGTATTCACTTTGGGAAAATGTCTATTCAATTCTTTTTCCCCTTAATATTGGGTTGTTTGTTGTTTTGCCATTGTGTGCTCAATCCCTTATCAAATATGGAGTTTCCAAAGATTTTTTTCCCATTGAGTTGGCTGTCTTTTCACCTTCTTAACAAAAGCGTTTGAAATATGAAAGTGTTTAATTTTGAGGCAGTCCCATTTACCTATTTTTTCTTTTGTTGCTTGAATGTTGTGTGTAAGGTCCAAGAAACTACCACCAACCACAAGATCCTGAAGCTATATCTGTACATTTTCTTCTAGGAGTTTTATGATTCTAATTTTTGTATTTATATCCATGATCCGTTTTTTTTTTTAAGATTTATTTATTTATTTTCCCCCCTTCCCCTCCTCCTGCTCTGCTGTTTTTGCCATCTGTGTTGTCTTCTCTTCTCGTTTTCTTTCCTCTAGAATTCACCAGGATTCAATCCTGGAGACCTCTGATGGGGAGAGATGTTCCCTGTCAATTGCACCACCTCAGTTCCTGGTTTCTGCTGTGTTTCTCCTTGACTCTCCCCTTGTCTCTCTCTTTTGATGCATTATCATCTTGCTGTGTAACTCACTTGTGCAGGGCACTGGCTCACCACGCAGGCACTCACATGAGCACTCGTGCAGGCACTGGCTTGCCATGCAAGCATGCTTTCTCTTCTTTTTTGCCAGGAGGCCCTAGGGATCAAACCCGGGTCCTCTCATATAGTAAGCAGAAGCTCTATCAATTGAGCCACATCTCCCTCCCATCCATGATCCATTTTGACTCAATTTTTGTATAAGATGTTAGATATGGATAGCTAGTTTTCCACACACAGTTTGTTGAATAGGCTGTTCTGACCCAGCTGAGTGGATTTGATAACCTTGTCAAAAATCACTTGACCATAGACGTGAGGGTCAATTTCTTAACTCTCAATTTGATTCCATTGATCAATCTGTCTATCTTTATGCCAGAACCATTCTGTTTTTACCACTGTAGCTAGATAATATGCTCTAAAGCCTGGAAGTGAGAGTTCTTTGTTTTAGTTTGCCAAAGAGGTGCCAGTACAAAGTACTGAAAATGTGTTGGCTTTTATAAAGGGGATTTATTTGAGGTAAAAGCTTACAGTTACAAGGCAATGAAATGTCCAAATCAAGTCATCAACAGAGATGCTTTCTCACCAAAGCCAGCAATGTTGATCCTGGCATGTTGCCACGTGGTGAAGCAAGATGGTTGCTGATCTCTGCAGAGGTTTAAGCCTTTCCCTCTGGGCTCTTGAGCTGCTCTTTAGGCTCAGCCTCTTGGCTTCATGCTTTTTTATTTTTTATTTATTCCTCTCCCCTTCCCCTCTGTTGTCTGCTGTGTCCATTCACTGTGTGTTTTTCTGCGTCCACTTGCATTATCCTGTGGCACTGGGAAACTGTGTCTCTTTTTTGTTGCCTCATTTTGCTGCGTCAGCTCTCCATCTGTGCAGTGTCTCCTGGATGGGCTGTGCTTTTTTCATGTGGGGCAGCTCTCCTTGTGGGGGACCCCTATGCGGGGTCACACCAGCGTGACACGGCACTCCTTGCATACGGCAGCAGCACTGCATGTGGGCCAGCTCACCACACGGGTCAGGAGGCCCTGGGGATCGAACCCTGGACCCTCCATATGGTAGATGAACGCTCCATCAGTTGAGCCACATTTGCTTCCCATGGCTTCATGCTTAAGCTACCCTGTAGTCCTCTCTCTTCCATGGCAGGATGAAGCATGGCTGTTCCCTTTTTCTGTGTCTATCCATGTGAGTCTATTTATATCAGACCCAGCAAGGAGGTGGGGACTCAACCTGAGTCACACCTCACTGAAGTAGACCAATCAAAAACCCTAAAGAAATCTTATCAAGTAATCTAATCAAAGTCCCCTCAATTGAATTTAATGCAATCCAAGAGTATCATACCCAGAGGAATAGATTAGTTTACAAACATAATTCTCTTTTTGGGATTCATAAAATAATTTCAAACTGCCACATCCTCCAATTTCATTCTTTTTAAAGTTATTTTCAGCTATTCAGGATAAATTTGATTACTGGCTTTTCCAATTCTACAAAAAGGGATATTGGAATTTTTATTGGGATTGTGTTAAATCTGTAGATCAGTTTGGGTAGAAATGACATCTTAATGTTACTTAGTCTTCCAACCCATGAACATGGAATATCTTTCCATTTGTTTAGATCATCTTTGGTTTCTTTTAGCAATGTTTTATAGTTTTCTAGTATAGGTTCTTTATGTCCTTGGTTAAATTTATTCCTAAATATTTTATTATTTTAGTGATTATTGTAAATGGAATTTTTTTTCTACATTCCTCCTCAGATTTTTCATTAGTAGCGTAAAAAATGTTATCAATGTTTGTGTCTTAATCTTGTATCCCACTGCTTTGCTAAAACCATCTATAAGTTCTAATAGTTTTTTTGTGGATTTTTTTGGATTTTCTAAGTATAGGATCATATTATCAGCAAATAGTGCAAGTTTTACTTCTTCCTTTCCTATTTAGGTGCCTTTATTTCTTTTTCTTGCCTAATTGCTCTAGCTAGAACTTCTAGCACCACATTGAATAACAGTGGAGAGTTTGTATCCTTGTATTGTTCCCTATCTCAGTGGGACAGCTTTCAGTCTTTCTTCACTGAGTACAATGTCAGCAGTGAGTTTTTCATATATGCACTTTATCATATTGAGAAAGTTTCCTTCTATTCCTATCTTTCAGAGTGTTTTTATCAAGAAGGGATGTTGCACTTTGTCAAATGCCTTTTCGGCATCTATTGAAATGATTATGTAATTTTTCTTCTTCAGTTTATTAATGTGTTGTATTACCCTGGTTGATTTTCATATGTTGAACCACCCTTCCTTACCAGGTATAAAGCCCACTTAGTCAAGATGTATAATTTTTTAAAAATGTGTTTTGGATTTGGTTAACAAGTATTTTGTTGAGGATTTTTGC
Source organism: Dasypus novemcinctus (assembly GCF_030445035.2). Lineage (NCBI taxonomy): Eukaryota > Metazoa > Chordata > Mammalia > Cingulata > Dasypodidae > Dasypus > Dasypus novemcinctus. The sequence goes on along the minus strand of NC_080675.1, from coordinate 112,454,737 downwards.
ATCTATATTCATTAAAGAAATTGGTCTGTAATTTTCTTTTTTTCATAATATCTTTAATTTGGCTTTGGTATTAGGGTGATTTTAGCTTCATAGAATGAGTTTGGTAGCATTCCTTCCTGTTCAATTGAACCCGGGACCTTGTTTGTGGGAACACGATGCTCAACCACTGAGCCACATCAGCTCCCCTAAGTTATTTTGTTTGTTTGTTTTGCTTGTTGTTTGTTTTTATTTTTAGGAGGCACCAGGAACTGAACCCAGGACCTCCCATGCAGTAGGTGGGCACCCAGCTGCTTGACCCACATCTGCTTCCTTAAATGATTGGTAGAATTCACCTGTGAAGCTATCTGGTCCTGCCCTCCTACCGTTTCAGGGAGGTTTTTGATGACTGTTTCAGTTTTTTACTGGTAATTGGTTTGTTGAGGTCTTTTATGTCTTCTAGGGTCAGTGTGGTTTGTTCATGTGTTTCCAGAAATTTGTCCATTTCAAAATCTTTGTCTAGTTTGTTGTCATTCAGTTGATCATATGATCTTCTTTATTGCTGGGTCAGTGCTAATGTCCCCCTTCTCATTTCTGATTTTATTAATTGCATCTTCTCTCTTTTTTGCATTGTTAATCTAGCTAGGGATTTATTTGATTTTGTTGATCTTTTTGAAGAACCAACTTTTCTGTTGATTTTCTCTATTGTTTTTTAATTCTCCATTTCATCTTTTCTGCTCTAATCTTTATTATTTCTTTTCTTCTGCTTGCTTTGGAATTGTTTGCTGTTCTTTTTCTAGTTCCTCCAGGTGTGCAGTTAGGTATTTGGTTTTAACTCTTTCTTCTTTTTTAATATAAGCATTGAAGGGTATAAATTTCCCTTTGCTATCTATATCCTTTAAGTTTTTTTTAAAGTAGTTTTATTGAGATATATTCACATACCATACAATCTATCCAAAGTGTACTATCAGTGGCTTTTATTATAAACATAGGGTTGTGCATTCATCACCACAGAAGATTTTAGAACAATTTCATTACTCCAAAAAAAAAAATTCCACACCCCTTAACAGTCACCTCTCAATCCCTCTATCATTTCCCAGCCCTATGTAACCACTAATCTAATTCCATCTTTATAAATTAATTTATATTTACATTTTTTTCTAGTTCTACCTCTTTATTCAACTTGTGGCTTCAATAATTTATCATTACACCAATCTTTACTTCATAAGCCAGTGGTCATCACATCTCTGGCTTTTTTTTTTTTAAGGTGGGTAATATTTCTGTTTTATTTATTATTTTTCTCTATTTTTTAAAAAATGTATTATACAATATGTAGTGCTTTGTGTCTGGTTTCTTTCACTTAGCATATGTTGTGGGGTTTTTTTGCCTGATATTAACATCTTGTAACATTACATACATTTGTTCAGTTTCCAAGAAAAACAGTCTTGGAATATTCATATTTCACATGAGGTTTTACTATGCTATATAGTCCATGTTAAATTTTTTAGCTTTCCTTCTAGTAATATACATGACCTTAGGCTTTCCCTTTCAGCCACCGTTATACCCATATAATAGCACTGCTAGTTAAAAACACTATGTTGTGGGAAGTGGATGTGGCTCAAGTGATTGAACTCCCATCTACCATATGGGAGGTCCAGGGTTTGATTCTTGGGGCCTCCTGGTGAAGGCAAGCTGGCCTGAGTGGAGTGCTGGCCTGTACAGTTAACTGGCCCAAATGGAGAGCTGGCGCAGTAAGATGTTGCAACAAAAAGAGACACAGAGGAGCAACAATAAGACACAGCAGATCAAGGGGTGAAGATAGCACAAGATATTGAACACCTTTCTCCCACTCTGGAAGACCCAGGATTGGTTCCTGGTGCCGCCTAAAAAGAAGACAAACAGACACAGAAGATCACATAGTGAATAGACACAGAGAGCAGACAATGGGGGGGAGGGGATAAATAAATAAATCTTTAAAAACAAACAAAAAACACTTTGTTGTGCTTTCATCTTTTCATTTCCAAAGATTAACACACAACCTTTTTACCAATTCTGCACAAATTAATCCTCAGGTTTTCATTCTCTAGCCTCATTCTGTTTTCTGATGACCTGTATTTTAGTTATTAACTCCATGAGTGTATACAGTTTAGTTCATAATAGCTCAGTCATACCATATTTGTCCTTTTGTGTCTGGCTTGCTTCACTCAATGTAATGTCCTTCAGGCTCATCCATGTTGTCACATACGTCATGACTTCATTTCTTCTTATAGCTTCATAATGTTCCATTGCGTGAATACATCATAGTTTGTTTATCCATTCATTGGTTGATGGGCACCTCAGTTGTTTCCATCTTTTTGAAATCATGAATAATGCCACTATGAACATTGGTATGCAGACGCCTGTTTATGTTTCTGCTCTCAGTTCTTCCGGTATATACCAAGTAATGTTGTTGCTGAGTCACGTGGCAAAACTATATTCAACTTCTTTAGGATCTGTGAAACAGTACTCTACAGTGGCTATACCATTCGACATTCCCACCAACAGTGAATAAGTATTCCTCTTTCTCCATATCCTCTCCAACACTTGTAGTTTTCTGTCTTTTTAATAGTGGCCCTTCTAATAGGTGTGAAATGATATCTCATTATAGCTTTCATTTGCATTTCCCTAATTGCTAGTGATGTTGAACCTTTTTTTTTCCATTTGCATTTCTTCTTTGGGCAAATGCCTATTCAAGTTTTTTACTTTTTTTTAAATTTTTTTAAAGATTTATTTACTTCTCTCCCCTTCCACCCTGCCCCCGTTGTCCGCTCTCTGTGTCCACTTGCTGTGGTAATGTGTTGCATTATCAGGCGGTACTGGGAATCTGCATCTTTTTGTTGTGTTCTCTTGCTGCATCAGCTCTCCGTGTGTGTGGCGCCACTCCTGGGCGGGTTGTGCTTTTTTACACGGGGGTGGCTCTCCTTGCAGGGTGCACACCCTTGTGCATGGGGTACCCCTACACAGGGGTGCCCCTGCATGGCACAGCACTCCTTGCGCACGGCAGCACTGCGCATGGGCCAGCTTACCACACGGCTCAGGAGGCCCTGGGGATCGAATCCTGGACCCTCCATATGGTAGACAGACACTATCAGTTGAGCCATGTCTGCTTCCCCCATTCAAGTTTTTTGCCCATTTTTTAATCAGGTCATTTGTCTTTTTACTGTTGAATTATAGCATCTCTTAATATCATGGATATTAAACCCTTAACTGATATGTGATTTCCAAAAATTTTCTCCCATTGAGTCAACTGCCTGTTCACCATTTTGACAAAATCTTTTGAGGGAAGCGCCTGCAGCTCAAACAACTGAGCTCCTGTTTACCATAAGCATGGCCCAGGTTCGATCCCTGGGACCTCCTGGTGAAAAAAAAAAAGATGTCCCAGACCCATGTGGTGTGGCGCAGGCCCCCACATGGTGTGGAGAGGCACAGGCCCCCACGTGATGAAGCAACACACCAAAAAGACTATCATGCAACCAGATAGAGAAAAAAAAATTCTTTGAGATGCAAAAGTGTTTAATAGGTGGTCCCATTTACCTATTTTTTCTTCTGTTTTGCATGCTTTGGGTGGAAGGTCCAAGAAACCATCACTTACCACAACGTCTTTAAGATGTTTCCCTACATTTTCTTCCAGGAGTTTTATGGTCCTGGCTTTTATATTTAGGTCACTGATCCATTTTGAGTTGATTCTTGTATAGAGAGTGAGATAGGGGTCCTCTTTCATTCTTGTCGTAGATATCCAGTTCTTCCCGCACCATTTGTTAAAGAGACAGTTCTGCCCATTAACATGGACTTGGTAGGTTTGTCAAAACCTCACCATAGAGGTGAGGGTATATTTCTGGACTCTCAATTCTATTCCACTGATAAATGTGTCTATCTTTATGCCCATACCATGCTGTTTGTTTTTTTTTAAGATTTATTTTCTTTATTTATGCCTTCCCTGCCCCATTGTTTGTGCTCACTGTATGCTCTCTGTGTCCATTAGCTGTGTACTTTCTGTGTCTGCTTGTTCTCTCTTTAGGAGGCACTGGAAACTGAACCCTGGACCTACCATGTGGTAGGTGGGAGCTCAGTTGCTTGAGCCACATCCACTTCCCCAATACCATGCTCTTTTGACCACCTTAGCTATGTTTCAAGGTAAGGCAGTGAAATTCCTCACATGTCACTCTTTTTTTTAGAATGCTTTTGGCTAGTTGGGTACACTTTCTCTTCCAAATTTGGTAATTTGTCTTTTCTATTTCTGTAAAGTAGACTATTGGAATTTTGATTAGCATTGCATTGACTCAATAAATCATTTTGGGTATGACTAACATCTTCACAATATTTATTCCTCCAATCCATGAGCATGGAATGTCTTTCAATTTCTTTAAGTCTTCATTGATTTCTTTTAGCATTGCTTTGTCGTTTTCTGTATATAGGTCCTGTACTCTGGTTAAATTGATTCCTAGGTATTTGAGTCCTTTTGTTGTTATTGTACATGGAATTTTTTCTGATTTCCTCCTCAGATTGTTCAATACTAGTGTACAAAAACATTACCTATTTTTGTGTGTTGATCTTGTATCCTGCCACTTTGCTGAACTCATTTATTAGCTCAAGTAGCTTTGTTATAGACATTTCAGAATTTTCTAAATATAGGATCATGTCATATGCAAATAGTGAGAGTTTTACTTCCTCTTTTCCTATTTGGATGCTTTTAATTTTTTTTTTCTTATCTACTTGCTCTAGCTTGAACTTCTAGTACAATGTTGAATAACAATGGTGACAGTAGGCATCCTTGTATTGTTCCTGATCTTAGATGGAAAGCATTCAACCTTTCGCCATTGAGTACTGTGTTGGCTGTGGGTTTTTCAACCCACATATTGAAGAATTTTCCTTCTATTCCTTTATCATATTGAGGAATTTTCCTTCTATTCCTATTTTTGAAGTGTTTTTATCCAGAAAGGATGCTGGATTTTGTCTAATGTCTTTTCTGTGTCATTTGAGATGATCATGTGTTTTTTCCTTCAGTTATTAATGTGGCGAATTACATGGATTGATTTTCTTATGTTGAGCCAACCTTGCATACCAGGAATAAATCCCACTTGGTTGTAATGTATAAGTCTTTTGATGTGCTTTTGGATTTGATTTGCAAGTATTTTTGTTGAGAATTTTCGCATCTATATTCATTAGAAAGATTGGTCTATAATTTTCTTTTCTTGTCGTGTCTTTATCTGGCTTTGGTATTAGGGTAATGTTGGCTTCATAAAATGTGTTGGATAATTTTCCCTTCAATTTTCTGGAAGAGTTTAAACAGGATTGGTGTTAATTCTTCTCAAAATGCTTGGTAGAATTCACCTGTGAAGCCATCTGGTCCTGGACTTTTCTTTGTTGGGAGATTTTTGGTAATCGATTCAATCTCTTTAAATTGCTTGGTTTCTTAAGTTCTTGTCTTTCTTTTAGTGTCAGTGTAGGTTGTTTGTGCATTTTTATGAATTTGTCCATTTCATCTAGGTTATCTAGTTTTTTGACATACAGTTTCTCACAATATCCTTTGTTGATTCTTTTTATTTCTGTGGGGTCAGTTGTAATTTCCTCCCTTTCATTTCTGGTTGTATTTATTTGCATCTTCTCTCTTTTATAATTTGTTAATCTAGCTAAGGGTTTATCAATTTTATTGATCTTCTCAAAGAACCAACTTTTGGTTTTGTTGATTTTCTCTGTTCTTTTGTTCTCAATTTCATTTATTTCTGCTCAAATCTTTATTATTTCTTTCCTTTTGCTTGCTTTGGATTGGCTTGCCATTTTTTTTCTTTTCCAGTTCATTTAGATCTTTTATTTTTAGTTCTTCTTTTTTAATATAGGCATTTAGAGCTATAAATTTCCCTTTCAGCACTGCCTTCACTGTATCCTGTAAGTTTTTTGTTTTTAATAAACTTTATCTCCCCCAGCCCCCAAGATGGCCTCTTCGTCTGTTTGCATGTTGTTTTTGCTCATTGTTTTTGCTTGTTGTTTGGACTCATTGTCTGTTTCTTCTTTAGGAGCATCAGGAACTAAACCTGGTTCCTCCCATGTGGGAGGCAGGCGCTCAACTGCTTTGAACCACAACTGCTTCCTGCTTGTTTTGGGTTTTTTTGCTTGTTTTCTTGCTCATTGTTTTTGCCTGTTGTTGCTTGTTGTTTATTCTCTTTAGGAGGCACCAGGAATCATACCTAGGACCTCCAGTTGGAAGGCCAGCAACACTCAACTGCTTGAGCCATATCAGCTTCCCTGTATCCCATAAGTTTTGATAAGTTGTGGTTTCATTTTCATTTGTCTCTATATTTACTAATTTCACTTGCCATTTCTTTTTTTTTAAGGTTTGTTTATTTATTTTATTTCTCTCCCCTTTCCCCCACCCCAGTTGTCTGTTCTCTGTGTCTATCTGCTGTGTGTTCTTCTTTGTCCGCTTCTATTGTCAGCAGCATGGGAATCTGTTTCTTTTTGTTGCGTCATCTTGTTGTGTCAGCTCTCCGTGTGGGTGGCGCCATTCCTGGGCAGGCTGAAATTTCTTTCGTGCTGGGCGGCTCTCCTTACGGGACGCATTCGTTGCGCATGGGGCTCCCCTATGCGGGGACACCCCTGCGTTGCAGGGCACCCCTTGCGCACATCATTACTGCACATGGGCCAACTGCACACGGTTCAAGGAGGCCCGGGGTTTGAACCGCGGACCTCCCATGTGGTAGACGGCCCTAACCACTGGGCCAAGTCCGCTTCCCTGCGTGTCTTGTATTCTTGACCCTCAGATCCCTTTCTTCAGTTCTTCCTTATCCTATAATATGTGTGTCTGGATGATTTATTGTAGGTGGCCACAAATAGCCGCGTTTACTTATTTGATATTTTCCTTCTGGGAAGTCGTGCTTTCAACAATGGACTTAAGATGGTATTAGAAGACAAGAGAATTTTGAAGGTGAGTGTGTAAATTGATTCCTTTTGGTGAAATTAGCAGCCAGGTCCTAATTACTCTGCCTTCACCTTTTGATTCCTCAGGTTATTCATGATTGTCGTTGGCTTTCTGATTGCCTCTCTCATCAGTATGGAATTTTGCTGAATAATGTCTTTGACACACAGGTATGTGCAAGGAAACACTAGATTCAAATCTGTGTATATAGGGAATGAAGAGTTAATGCTTAAATCACACATAGTTTCTATTTGGGTTAATTGTAAAGTTTTGGTAATGATGGTTGCACAACATTGTGACCATAATTAATAGCACTAAATTATATATGTGAATGTGGTTCAAAGGGGAAATTTTAGATTGTATATATGTTATTAGAATAAAAATTAAGAAAAAAACATAGGATTCTACAACACAAACAGTAAGCCCTATTGTAAATGATGGACTCTAGTCAATATTACAATTATAAAATTGTTCTTTCATGAATTGTAAACAATGTACCACACTAATGCAAGGTGTTACTAATAAGGTGGTAAAGGGGAACTCTGTATTTTGTGCATAATTTTTCTGTAAACAACTTATTTATTTAAAAGAAAAAAAAAATCAGTCTTGTCTGATCAAAGATTGTAAGTCTTTTTTTGTGCTCTTTCCTGCATACTTCTCATGCAAGATGTTTGTACAATATGTGAGAACATGTAGTGAACTGTGAATTACTGCAGAAAAGTGACTTAAAATTATTTGTGATTACTTTTTCCTCATTTTGTTCCATAGTTGGTCAAATAAGCAACAGCCATGTTTTATTGCATTCAGAAAGTAGAACAATTTGTTGAGGGACGAAACGGGGTCCCTGTTAAGGGACGAGCGGGGTCCCTGTTGCGGGACGAGTGGGGTCCCGTTGTGGGACGAGCGAGGTCCCTGTTAAGGGACGAGTGGGGTCCCGTTGTGGGACGAGAGGGGTCCCTGGCGTGGGGAAGAAAGCCTCGTACGGCCGCTGAGGCTTCCCTCGAGGGCTCCGAAGGCGTGGAGGGCGCACGACCCAGGAAGAAGTCACGGAGACAGGCTGATGGCACAAGTCTGGTTTATTGCGGAAGGGGATGCAGATTTATAGGATTGGGGAGTGGTGTGGCGGGTTCTGATTGGCTAGGGCAAATGCTGTTTCCATATAAGGCAATGTTCTGGCATTGGGCTAGTGATTGGCCAGTAGAGTATGTGCTAACTCTTGATAGGCTGAAGCTGTTGCTGGGCAAACAGCGTACTAAGAGATTAGGTTCAAGGGAGGGGGGAGGGGAAGTGAGAGCTGGGCTAGGCGGGAGATAGGAAGGGGGAGGGCGGTGCCGGCTAGCCGTTAGCAGCAAAGGCCTAGTCAGGCGTGGTCACCTTGTCTAGGCCCAGTGGGCAGAGGCGGTGTCACCTCTTGCCGCACTGTTTGCCACTGAGGCAAGCCGGGTGCCCCTCCTCCCACACAATTTGGTGGTCATTCAGAAGTCTGACTGGGAGCCTTGGTGTGAGATGAACAATCGCATCTCTGCTTAACCTTTAACCACATATGAATTAATTAATGCTGATTGACATCTAGCTCAAGGGTGCAGGTTGTCCTGGATATGCCTGGAAAACTTTTGGCCCCAGATGTTATTTTGTATCAATTCTTTATCATCTACAGAACCCTAGAAAAATGAGAAATTCCTAGTCTAGTCTAGCTCTTAGAGCTAATCCAGGTTTCTGATTTGTCTGTGAAAGCAGTAAAAGCACTAATTTTCATTATGTTTTCTTTAAGTATTTAGTCTTCTAGGTTTATGCCAGTGAGAGGGAGATCCTGAATATTCAAGACTAGAAACTTTGGAGATGTATTATGAGTTGGCTAATTATTTTTCAGCAGCAATTCCTAAAAGTTAAATTTTATGTTACTATATGTTTTAGTGTGCCAAAGGCTGCCAAGGCGGTATACCAGAAGTTGGTGGACTTTCATAATGGGGATTTATTAGGTTGAAGATTACAGTTCAGAGACCATGAAAATGTCTAAACCAAGGCGTTGGGCTCCTCTGGGTTACCTCACTTTCAGCTTCTTGGTTTCTTCTACTTCCTCTCTCAGCTGCCAGGGGCCTCTCTCCACACCTCTGCTGATTCCAGTCCCTGGCCTCCCGGTCCCTTTCTCTCAGCCTCTGGGGGTTTGTCTCTGAGCTCACATATGTCTCTGTGGTCCCCTCTCTTTTTATTTATCCCTTTATAAAAGACTCCAGTAAGAAGATTAAGACCTACCTTGGGTCACACCTTCCTGAAGTAATATAATCAAATGCTCCCACCTTTAATAGGTTCTTGCCCACAGGAATGGACCAAGGTCAAGAACATTATTTTCAAGGGTACACGCAGCCTCAAACTACCACATTATTTGTGGGTCAATTTTGCTCCTTATTTGTCTGTTCATAATGAATTTTATGCCAGTTCTCTTGGTCACTGTATTAGTCAGCGTTCTCTAAGAAAACAGAACTGACAGGAGATATCTGTAAAGATTATGAGATTTTATAAAATTGTCTCGTGCTGCTGCGTGGATGCATACATCCAAATTCGGTAGGGCAGGCTGCAAGCCAGGAACTCTGATGAAGGTACTCAGTGAGTTCCTGAGGAGATGCTGGAGGTCTGAGGTGAAGATGGGAATTCTCTCCCTGAATGCTGCAACCACTTTTAGGGCCTTATTGGATGAGACATCACTCATTGCTGATGGTAATCTCTTCAGTTGATGGTAGATGTAATCAGCCATATATGCAATCAACTCACGATTAAAGTTCATGGAATGCCTTTGCATTACAATTAGCCCAATGCTTGCTTGACCAAACAACTAGCCATCATTACCTAACCAAGTTGACACATTAGCCTAACCATCAACAGCCCACCCATTCTCAACTTGGCAGCCATACACATCACCTTAAAACCTACTTGATCTCTTAATAAAACCAATAACAGACATATATATATATATATTTTTTTTTTTTTTTTTTTTTTTTCCTGCCTAACAATACTCAACTGTCCTGCATACAACTGGCAACACACCAAATCCCACCAGAATAGGGTTCAAGTCCTGGGTAATATATACTCTTAAACTTGACATCCTTAAACACTATAACATGAAACTAATACAACTTACATCATATGATAAGGGGAAAAAATAGGGAAGAAAATAATGATAATGGTTTTATGACATATGAGTACAACATACTCATAACAAAACAGGGAAGAACTATTTATGACCATTAAAATCTTCATTTCTGTAACTGGTCGTGTGGTCATATTTATCACTACCTTCTTCAACTACCCATTCCATGTTCCCTTTACCCTCTGCAAGCACCACAGCTGGTGGGGTTCTTTGCCTAGTGGAGTGACCCAAACCTTTATTCCTGAAGATTCTGGGCCATTGTTAATCCTGCCTGGATTAGGTTGTTGCAGATTTTCCACTGACATTAATCACAGGACATGGCAGTGCCAAGAGATGCCCTAGGGGATTTCCTGTATTCCAGGCAAACTCTTCTTTATCTCCATTGTTTAGGTATATCCTATTTCCCCTTGATAGTCAGGAACAGTCACCCCAACCAGTACAGTAATTCCCTTTGCCTGTTGATTCAGAGGCATGAGGAGCCTCTGAGGCATTTAAGGCAGCAGTCTTAAATTCCAGTGCAATGGAATAGTTGTTGTGTTTTCTGGTGGAAACACTCCTCCTTTTGGGACCTAAGACCTATGGAGCAGCAGAGCTTAAGGTTTCAGGGACATGACACAAAAATTTTTCAAGTGGATCACTGTGGGTAATAGTGAATGATGTCACTCCCATTCCACCCCTTTATTCCTGGACCCGTGAATCCTGGCTATGGGAGAAACAGCACCATAGAATGGACACTGATAGAGTATACACTTCTTCCTGGAGAATGTTGCCCCACCCCTGCAAGTTTATTACTGGCTAGGTGGCACCGTAATTGAGCCTCAAAAGGCCAACCACCATTCTATCAATCCAACTGCTTCAGGATGATGGGGAACATGGTAAAACCAGTGAATTCCATGAGCATGTGCCCATTCCTGCACATCATTTGCTGTGAAGTAGGTTCTTGGTCAGAAGCAATGCTGTGTGGAATTCAATAGTGGTAGATAAGACATTCGGTACATCCTCTAACGGTAGTTTTGGAAGAAGCATTGCATGCAGGGAAGGGAAATCCATATCTGTGTCTGTTCCAGTTAGAACAAATCGCTGTCCTTTCCATAATGGAAATGATCCAATGAAATCAACCTGCCACTAGTTAGCAGGCTGATCACCTTAGGGAATGGTGCCTTATCAGGGCCTGCTGCTGACAGATTGGGCACTCAGCAGTGGCTGTAGCCAGGTCAGCATTAGTGAGGGGAAGTCCATACTGATGAGCCTATGCATAATCTCTATCCCTACCACCATGGCCACATTGTTCATGAGCCTATTTCGGCAATGACAGGAGTCTCTGGGGAATGAGACTAACTGGTATCCACAGAACAAGTCATCTTGTTCACTTGATTATTAAAATCTTCCTCTGCTGAAGTCACCCTCTGGTGAGCATTCATGTGGGACACAAATATTTTCATGTTTTTTGCCCACTCAGAAAGTTTTATCCACATACCTCTTCCCCCAACCTCTTTGTCACCAATTTTCCAATCATGTTTCTTCCAAGTCCCTGACCATCCAGCCAAACCTTTGGCAACAACTCATGAGTAAGTGTACAAACTCATCTCTGGCCATTTCTCTTTCCAGGCAAAATACACAACCAGGTGCACTGCTCAAAGTTCTGAACATTGGGAGGATTTGCCCTCACTACTGTCCATCAGGGACATCCCAGAAAGGGGCTGCAGTGCCACAGCTGTCCACTTTCAGGTGGTACCTGCATATCATGCAGAACTATCTGTAAACCAGGCCCAAGTTTTCTCTTCCTCAGTCAACTGATTGTAAGGAATTCCCTAAGAGGCCATAGCTGTGGGCTGGGGAAGAGAAGGTGATGTGGCAGGAGTGGTGGCCATCACCATTTGGGCCACTTCCTCGTGTAACTTACTTGTACCTTCAGGATGCACTCAAGCCCTATCTCATATTTGCCACTTTTAGTTTATGACAGAGTGCTGCTGTGCATGCCCAACTTTATGGTTTAGTAGGTCAGACTATACCCAACTCATGATAGGCAGCTCAGGTCTCATGATAACTTGGTGGCCCGTGGTTAAGCATTTAGTCTCTACTAAGGCCCAGTAGCAGGCCAAAAGCTGTTTCTCAAAGGAGAGTAGTTATCTGCAGAGGATGGCATGGCTTTGTTCCAAAATCCTGAGTCTGCATTGTGATTCCCCTGTAGGGCCTGCCAAAGGCTCCAGACAACATCTCTATTTGCCACAACATTTCCAGCACCATTGGATCTGTTGAATCATATTGTCTAAGTGGCAGTGCAGTTTGCACAGCAGTCTGGACCTATTGCAGTGCCTCCTTTTCTTCTGGTCCCCACTCAAAACTACCAGCTTTTCTGGTCACTCAGTGAATAGGCCAGAGTAGCACACTCAAATGGGTAATATGTTGTCTCTAAAATTCAAAGAGGCCAGCTAAACATTGTACCTCTTTTTTGGTTGTAGGAGTGATAGGAGATATCCTTCACTTTAGAAGAAATATCTCAACATGCCCTACACCACTGGACCCCTAGAAATTTCACCAAGGTAGAAGGCCCCTGTATTTTTGTTAGATTTATCTCCCATCCTCTCTCACCCAAATGCCTTACCAAAAGTCTAGAGTAGTTGTTACTTTTTGCTCACTAGATCCAATCAATATGATATCATCAGTATAATGGATCAGTGTGATATCCTATGGGAAGGAGAGATGTTTAAGGTCCCTGCAGACAGTATTGTGACATAGTGCTGGAGAGTTGATGTACCCCTGAGGTAGGTCAGTGAAGGTATATTGCTGGTCCTGCCAGCTGAAAGCAAACTGTTTCTGGTGGCAATTGAGAAAAAAAAGCATTTGCCAGATCAATAGCTGCATACCAGTTACCAGATGTGTTCCTTTGCTCAAGCAAAGATAGCACATTAGGAACAGCAGCTGCAATTGGAGTCACCACCTGGTTAAATTTATGATAATCTACTCTCATCTTCCAAGATCCATTTGTTTTCTATACGGCCCAAATAGGAGAGTTGAATGAGGATGTGGTAGGAATCACACCCCTGCATTCATCAAGTCATTGATGCTGGCATTGATGGCAGACTGCAGAGTCTCTCCAGAAATTATGTATTGCTTATGATTTACTATGTTGCTAGGTAGGGACAGTTCTAGGGGCTTCCACTTAGCCCTTCCTATCAATAGCCCACATTCCACAAGTCAGGCAACTAATTTAGGTATAGTACCAGTTGGTGAATATGTCTATTCCAATTATGCATTCTGGAACTAGGGAAATAACCACATTTTACCCACTGTGAAATGGACCTGACCTCCATAAGTCCCTACTCTGACTGTTAGATCACAGTGACATTTTGGGTCTCTTGCAATTAATGTCACTTCTGAGCTTGTGTCAAATAATCCCCCAAATGTCAGATCCTTTCCTTTTCCCCAATATACAGTTACCCTGGTAAAAGGTCATAGCTCTCTTTGGGGAAGCCTGGGAGGAAGATGAACAGTATAAAAATTTGGCAGTGTAACAAGGTCTTTTCCGAGGGGACCTGGCCTTGCCTTCATTCAAGGTACTCTGGGTCTGTAAACTGTCCAAGTCTAGGAATTGATTAAAGAACTGTAACTCTCTGTAATTCAAGTTAGGGTTTTGTTCACTTGACCTAGAACTATTCTGCTTATACAGATCAAGTAGGAATTTAGTAGACTGCCCATCTGTTTTACTTCTAAGTACCCCATGATCTGTTAGCCAATGCTATATGTCTGTGCAACTCAGACTATTTTGATTGCTACTTTGAGTCTGCTTCTCTTTGTGATATCCACACCTACCTTGTCTTTGGTGATTAAGTGCTGCCACTTTGGCTTCTGCTGGCTGGGAATCTGATCATCCCATAGCATTTAAGGATCCTAATTCTGTGACAGCAGTTCTTATGGTACTATCTGACCCTACAGTGAATAGCAACCTTAAAGCTTTTCAAGGAAGATGGAGTTAGTCTCACAAATTTATTCCTCATGGTCCTGGTGAAAGGTATGTTTTCTGGACATCCCTGGGGTAAGTGGACAGGTCTGAGATGCTAAATCCATTCTAGCATTCCAGTCTCTCTAAGCCTTTGGGTTCCCTCATCTACAGTATACCAAGGAAATTCTGGCATTTTGACCTCAGGTAATGTTGGCCATCTTTTGGTCTGTGTTTCAGCCAGTCACACAAACTGTAAGAGCTCTTTCTAATCCCTTGAGCTGCAACACTGAATCCAGAATCTCTGCTTATTGGGCCCATATCAATAAATTCAGCCTGATCCAAATTTATAGTCCTTCCACCATTATCCCTCACCCTGAATATCTATTCCCACACACTTCTCCCTGATTTCTTTCTATATAAATTTGAAAACTCATGCAGTTCTTTTGGCGTACAGTGTACTTCCTCATCAGTCACACTTTGAACTTCACCTCAGGGGCAGGTCTGGAAGAAAAGAGGGGTGATGGGGGTTGGTCTTGCAAGCCAGTTACCTCAGAGCATTCTGTTGCAGTTTCATCTGGTGAGACAGGATTCATCTCTTCAGGTGGGGGTTGGATGGCTGACTCTTTGGAGCAGGCTGAGATGTTGGGCAGTTGACTCCTCAGGTTGTGGAGGAGGTCAGGTAGCTCTCTCCTCAGGACAAACCATTACAGTTTTATCTGGAAAAGTCTCAGGGTTTCAATGTCTCCATTGCCATCATCATCAACCCATATATGCCTCTTCCTAATCCTTAGGATTCCACTCCTTTGCAGTCAGTGCCCTCACTTTAACAGCAGGCACCCTGCAAGGTTGAGATTTTAGATTCTGTTGTAACCCTGCTACTCACACAATGAGACTCTGGGCTTCGTTCTCAGAGATTTCAAGTCTGCGGCTACACAAAATGATTCTCTTTCAGGGCTCATGTAGAAACTTTTACATCATTCATGCCAGTGTTTATGTTGCAAATTTGAAGGCTTCAGCTCATCTCTTTCTTTTGTAACAGTATCTAGTGTATTTAGGAACAGCCAGCCAACATCATTGCACCTTTTAACTCCATAAAACTCTATTAAGGTGTTAAAAACACTGTCTCCCAGAGCCTTGCCTCTTGTAAGAATGGAAGTAGTCATTATCCAGTCGTGATATTTTGCATATCTGTTTTGCCAACTCACACCACGGACTGTCAGTGGCCTCTTGATCGCTGAAAATAGTCATTAGTGCCCTTGAATCTTTTTTTTTGGGGGGGAGACTTTTTTTTTTCTCTCGATTTTTAATGTTACATTAAAAAAATATGAGGCCCCCATATGCCCCCCACCCCCCTCACCCCACTCCTTCACCCATAACCACAACCTCCTCCATCATCCTGAGACATTCACTGCATTTGGTGAATACATCTCTGAGCACCGCTGCACCTCATGGTCAGTGGTCCACACCATAGCCCACATTCTCCCACAGTCCACCCAGTGGGCCATGGGAGGACATACAATGTCTGGTAACTGTCCCTGCAGCACCACCCAGGACCCTTGAATCTTATCAGAGGGCCAATTTAAAAAAATCCCAGAACCAATTCAGAAATCCCATTTTTAGGATTCTGTTTCTCAAGAACCACCCCACTCTCCATGCCAAGTTGTATTAGGTTTCTCTAGGGAAACAGAACCAACAGGAAATATCTGTAAATAGTATGAGTTTTTATTTTATTATTATTATTTTTTAAGATTTATTATTTATTTATTTCTTTCCCCTTCCCCTCACCCCCAGTAGTCTGCTCCCTGTATCCATTCACTGTGTGTTCTTCTGTGACCACTTCTATCCTTATCAGTGGCACCAGGAATCTGTGTTCCTTTTTGTTGCATCATCTTGTTGTGTCAGCTCTCCGTGTGTGTAGTGCCATTCTTAGGCAGGCTGCACTTTCTTTCGCATTGAGCGGCTTTCCTTACAGGAAGCACTCCTTGTGCATGGGGCTCCCCTACACAGGGGACACCCCTGTGTGGCACGGCACTCCTTGCATGCATCAGCACTGCACATTGGCCAGCTCCACATGGGTCAAGGAGGCCCGGGGTTTGAACCACGGACCTCCCTTATGGTAGGTGGATGCCCTATCCTTTGGGCCAATTCTGCTTCCCTGAGATTTTATAAAACTGTCTCACACGACAATAGGGATGCACACGTCCAAATTCCGTAGCACAGCCTGCAAGCCAGAAACTCTGATGAAGGTCTTCTGTGGGTTCTCCAGGAGACACTGACTAGAAGTAGAGATGGAAATTCTCTTCCTGAATCCTGAAATCACCTCTCCTTTCAAGACCTTCAACTGATTTAGATGATTCGTCACTAATTGCTGATGGCAATCTCTTCAGTTGATGGTAGATGTAATCAGCCATATATGCAGTCAGCTCACTAATGATTAAAATCCTGAAATGCCTTTTTATTATAATTAGCCCAGTGCTTGCTTGACTAAACAACTGGGTGTCATTACCTGGCCAAATGATACATTTAGTCAATCATGACAATTACATGTTCCTTTGGGGCTTTTTTTCAGGATCTTCCACTGTATATAAATACAGGAGAACTGTTCATCATTCTCTTGAGTCCACTAGGCTTCCTGTTTAGACTTTATATGTATTGTCCAATGAAGGCTTTGGAATATCTTTCTACATATTTCTTTTCAGATCTCCATAGTGCAGCAAGCAGGAATTTAGAATTTTACCAGTTCGTTTTTCTTTAACACAGTATATGTTTATTGCTGCTATAACAAGTCATGAAAAATTTAATTGCCTAAAACAACATAAATTTATTCTCTTAACAACTATGGAGGTCAGAAGTCTGAAATAAATTTTACTTGGCTGAAGTCAGGGTATTGGCAGGGCTGGGTTCTTTTGGAGGTTTTAAGTAGAAATTGTTTTCTTTTTCAGCTTCTAGTGGTTTCCTATATTTCTTGTCTTAGAGCCCCTTCTTGAATCTTCAAAACTTCAATCTGTGCTTCCATAATAAAATCTCCTTCTCTGACTGTCTCCCTTTGCTTCCCTCTTATAAGGACACTTATGATTACTCTTAGGGCATGCCTGGAAAATCCAGGAAAATCTCCCCATCTCAAAACCCATAACTTAATTGCATCTGCAAAGTTGCTTTTGCCATATAAATAAATATTCATAGGTTCCAGGAATTAGGACATGGTATCTTAAGGGGCCATTATTCAGCCTACCACACCAATAATTATTGTAATTCTTAATTTTATTAGCTTTCTTTATCAAAACTTTACCAGAGTTGCTAAATGTAATAAAAATAATTCTTGAAGTTTATTTTCTTTTCTCAATCCTCAAAGGCACCATAGGGTAAGTATAAATAACCGTAAGGCAGAATGACTGGGAAGAGTGCAAACCACAACATAAATGATAATCCACGCTGTGTAGCAGTGCTTCAAAATGTACTCATCAAATGCAATGAATGTTGTCAATGTGGGAGAAGTGGGTGGGAGGTATGGGGAGTGGGATATATGGGAATCTCTTATATTATTTAATGTAACATTTTGTGTGATATATGTATCTTTAGAAAAAATAATAAAAAATGAAGAAAAATAAAATAAGGCAGGCAAATAAAAAAAGTAGAAAAGAAAGACAAGGACACATTAAAGTTGGGTGATCTTTTCCCTTTCTTAAAAAAGAATTTTAAGTATTAGAATTTGACTGAATAACTTTATTTTTTTTTTAAGATTTATTTATTTATTTATTTCTCTCCCCTTTCCCCCCGCCCCCCAGTTGTCTGTTCTCTGTGTCTATTCACTGCTTGTTCTTCTTTGTCCGCTTCTGTTGTCAGTAGCACAGGAATCTGTGGTTCTTTTTGTTGCGTCATCTTGATGTGTCAGCTCTCTGTGTGTGCAGCACCATTCCTGGGCAGGCTGCACTTTCTTTCACGCTGGGTGGCTCTCCTTACAGGGCACACTCCTTGCGCGTGGGGCTCCCTTATGTGGGGGACACCCCTGTGTGGCAGGGCACTCCTTGCACGCATCAGCACTGCGCATGGGCCAGCTCCACACGGGTCAAGGAGGCCCGGGGTTTGAACCGCGGACCTCCCATGTGGTAGACGGACGCCCTAACCACTGGACCAAGTCCACTTCCCTGACTGAATAACTTTAAATTCCATGATGGCATTGCCTATCATGTGGATCCTTGGGAAAAATGGTACTTAAAGGAAATTCTCTATATCTAATTCTACTTTTTCTGCCTTGTTAGCTCTCTGTACATATTCTATGGACTGGTCTATTTGTCTTTTTTTTTTAATGCCACAGGTTGCAGATGTCCTTCAATTTTCCATGGAAACAGGTGGCTTTCTTCCAAACTGCATCAGTACTTTGCAGGAGAGTTTAGTCAGGCACCTTAAAGTAGCCCCTAAATATGTCTCCTTTCTGGAAGAGAGACAAAAACTGATTCGGGTAAGTGAAAAAGGAAACCCCCATATGATGTTACTTTTTTCAAGTGTTTTCTCAGCAAGATTATCAGCCTATTTTAGAAATGACCAGTAAGAATAGGAGCACTGACAAAAATCTTAATCGCTCCAAGTGGGAACAGTTTATGATATCAAGTAGATAAAAGCCAAGATCCAGATTTGTTGGTTATCAATTAAAGAATACTACAAAATAAAATTTTAAATTGGGACAAGAGGAATTTTCGTGGGACTTTGGATTAGAGGGATATAACCCAAACCATCTATTGCTTCTCCCAAAATCAGATAGAAGAAATAGGGACTCAGAACAGATACTTGTACACCATTGTTCAAAGCAGCATTATTCACAATCGCCCAAAGGTGGGAACAGACCAAGTGTCCATCAACAGATAAATGGATAAAATGTGATATATACATGCAATGGAATATTTTTCAGTCATAAAAAGGAATGAAGTTCTGATGCATGTGACAACATGGAAGAACTGTGTTAAGATATAATATTGAGTGAAATAAGCCAACATATAAAGGACAATATTGTATGACTCCATTTATATGAAACATCTAGAATAAGCAAATTCATAGATACAGAAAGTAGATTAGAGGTTACCAAGGGCAGGAGGAGATAATGCTTAGGGGGTATAGGGTTTTTCTTTGGGATATTGAAAGGGTTTTGGTGACAGTGGTGATGTAGCACAACATTGTGAATGTAATTAATGCCACTGAATTGTACACTTAAAATTGTTAAAATGGGAAATTTTGTGTTATACATATGTTACCACAGGGAAAAAAATTAGTAAGGTAAAAGATTTTCTTTAGCTTCTAAGAAATACTAGTTATAATAGCCTTACATGCAAACTTAGGTCACAATCATATTAGTTATAATTGGTTATGTAATCAAGTGTACGGTCTCCAGCTTTGAATGAGAATCCTGAGCTCCCACTCTTGCTCTCTCTTCCCTCACACATGCTCATACACACACAATGTATATGTGTGTGTGTTCCCAGAAGACTAGCCACAGTGTGATAGTAAAAGGTAATAATTGAAGAAAATTACAGTGAAATTAAGCAACACTTGTATAAACAATTATTTTATTTAAAGTGTTGCATACTAGTCAGAGGAAATTATTTTGATATTTCTAGGAAAATCCAGAAATATGGTTCACGCGACCTCTTTCTCCTACTTTGCTAAAAATTTTGGCCCTGGAAACTACGTACTTGCTACCTCTTCGCTTGATACTCTTAGATGAGATGATGTCTGACCTAACCACCCTGGTGGATGGGTACTTAAACACTTATCGAGAAGGGTCTGCAGACCGGCTTGGAGGCACAGAGGTAAGTGTAGTTCTCTTGTGGATGTGTCTTCAAAACCTCCATTTCTGCTTTATACCTCATGAAGAGCACAATGATACATACTCTGTACTCCTGTGGCAAGTTTCATGGGGCAGAACTTCTTGGAAGCTCTTCTTGGAAGAGCTACAGTTTAGGCTTAATGGAGTTCCTTGAGCACCTTTTCACTAATATTAACTTTTGTTGCCAAGAAATAGTTCTGTCAAAGGATGGGTAAAATTAAGGTTTCATTGATTATTTTGTGAGATCAGTGCCATAAGAGAAAACTACCAGAAGTTGGCAAACTGCTGACTGCAGGCCAAATCTGACTCACAGACTGTTTTTGTTCAGCTCATAGGTGAGAATGTTTTTTAGGTTTTTACATTTTTAAAGGATTGTACAAAAGAGGAAGAGAAGGAAAAGAAGAAAACATGTGGCTTACAAAGCCTAAATATTTTGCTATTTGGCCTTTTATGGAAAAAGTTTGCAGGCTATTGCTACAGTCAATACTCACTGATGAATACTGATACAAACCAGACAATCACTTTTCAAAAATGACCCTAGAGGAGTGAATGTGGCTCAAGCAGTTGAGCACCTGCTTCCCACATAGGAGATCCTAGATTTGGTTCCTGGTACTTTAAAAAGAACAAAACAAAAACAAACAACAAGCAAAACAAACAAACAAACAAAAACCAACTCAGGGGAACTGATGTGGCTCAGTGGTTGAGCTCCAGCTTTCCACATATGAGGGTCCTAGGTTCAATCCCTGACACCCAGTATCTAAAAAAAAAAAAAAAAATCCTAAAGATGGTCAAAGAGCTAAAGGAAAACATAGACAAAGAACTAAAGGAAATCAGGAAAACAGTAGTTGAACACAGAATTTCCATAGAGAGATGGAAATTATGAAAAGGATCTAAAAGGCAAATGCATAAAATAATAATAAATCAGTGGTTTTGGACTCAATGTATAAATATATAATTTGTTACAAGAACTACATAGGTAAACAGATGTGGCTCAACCAATTGGGATCCTGTCTACCATATAGGAGGTCCAGAGTTTGATGCCCAGGGCCTCCTGGTGAGGGCAGGCTGGCCCACGTGGTGAACTGGCCCACACAGAGTGCTGGCCCATGTGGGAATGTGGCCCTGTGAAGGAGAGCCACCCTGCGTGGGAATGCCATCTTGCATGGGAAAATCTGCCTTGCGCAGGAGTGCCAGCTAACACTGAGAGCTGGCACAGCAAGGTGATGCAACAAGAGACACAGAGGAGAGAAAATAAGAAGACATAGCAAAACAGGGGAGCTGAGATGGCAGAAGAGAGTAATTGCCTCTCTCCCACTCTGAAAGGTCCCAGGATCGGTTCCTGGAGCCACCCAATGAGAATACAAGCAGACACAGAAGAACACGCAGTGAATGAACACAGAGAGCAGACAATGGGGGGAATGGGGAGAGGGGGGAGAAGTAAATAAAAAATAAATCTTAAGAAAAAAAAGAACTACATAAAGGTTAGGGGACAGAGGGTATAGGGACATAATCTGTGTATAACATTGATGTTAAATTGGTATCAAAGCAAAAGCAATTGTTACAGACTTAGGATATTAAATTTAATCTCATGGTAACTACAAAGAAATTATTGGAGAATTTGAACGCTCATAGAAAAATTATAGTACAGGTTGCCTAGGATGGAGGGCAGGGAAAATGGGGAGTTAACACATAATGAGTACAGGGTTTCTGTTTAGGGAGATGAGAAAATTTTAGTAATGGAAGGTGGTGAGGGTACTGCAATATTATGAATTTTATTAATTCCATTGAATGGAATGCTAAGGAGTGGTTGAGCTAGGAAAGTTTGCATTGTACATATGTTTCCACAATTTATGTAAAAAAGAACAACTAAATGTATGGGGTTTAATTGTTATACACGATCCTGGATGGATCTAACAAGGCAGATTATTGCACATATGAAAAAAAGTAGGATACAAACTATGAGCTTTATATCAATGGCAACTTCTTGAGCTTGTTAACTTCACTTAAGGTAGTTATAGAAGTAAATATTGGTCACCCACTGTGACAATCCCTCATGAAAACTTGAACACATTCATAGGCCTTATAGGTATGTCCCAGATAAACCCTCCTCCCTTGAATCCCCCATCACTGACACCCTACACCAATGATCCTCCCCTGGCACAGTTGTAACCCTTTTGTGATCCAAAACTTCTTCAAAAATGAAGCCAACAACATAACCAAATACAATTAATAAGAAAATGAAATATTAATGATAGTTTTAAAAATAAAAAATAAAATGCAAAAAAATAATTTTTTTGTAATAATAATAAATAAAATTTTTACAAAATAAATTTAAAAAAAAACTTTTCTGACATGTTGAGTTCCCATCCTGGGAAGCTATGCCACATTCTCTAATGGGATAGCAAGAATCCCCTGAGTATAGGGGCAGTGACCAGTGAAGGAGGATGGACCATTGACAGACCCTTGATATTGATGACTATACTTATGAACCTTCACTTTTGAAATTGAAACTTAACCAAGTATTATAGGGTGCCTAGGAGTTACTCTCTTTCTTTTTTGTCTTTATTTTTTTAATGTTACATTAAAAAAATATGAGATCCCCATACACCCCCACCCCTCTCACCCCACTCCTCCCCCCATAACAACAACCTCCTCCATCATCATGAGACATTCATTTCACTTGGTGAATACATCTCTGAGCACCGCTGCACCTCATGGTCAATGGTCCACACCGTAGCGCACACTCTCCCCCAGTCCACCCAGTGGGCAGTGGGAGGACATACAATGTCCGGTAATGGTCCCTGCAGCACCACCCAGGACAACTCCAACCCCTGAAAATGCCTCCACATCACATCTCTTCTTCCCACTCCCTACCCCCAGCAGCCACCATGGCCACTTTCTCCACACCAATGCCACATTTTCTTCGATTACTAATCACAATAGTTCATGAACAGAATATCAATAAGTCCATTCTAATCCATATTCCTCCATCCTGTGGACCTTAGAATAGTTGTGTCCATTCCACATCTATATCAAGAGGGGGCTTAGATTCCACATGGATGCTGGATGCAATTCTCCTGCTTTCAGTTGTAGGCACTCTTGGCTCCCTGGTGTGGTGGTTGACCTTCTTCACCTCCATGTTAGCTGAGTGGGTAAGAGTTACCTTTTGAGAGCCTCCTTCTTGCTCAGGTGTGGCCTCTCTCTAAGCCAGCTCAGCATATAAATGCATTACATTCTCACCAGTGTGGAACATGATTCTCAGGGATGAGCCTCCCTGGCATCGAGGGATTACTACCAAGCACCAACCAGCAGTGCAACCAGAAAAAGACCTTGACCAAAAGGGGGAAAGGTAAAGACAAATGAGTTTTTATCACTAAGAGACTTCAAGTGAGTCGGACGGTCATTCCAGAGGTTACACTTATGTACATCTCAGTAGGATCTCATTGACTGCTAAAGTAAATACTGCCTCAAATAGTGGGGTTCTTGAGGGCTATGGAGACAGCCAGACACTATAGGCAGGGTGAATAGTTCAGGACTTTGGCACCCTACCAGTGGGCCCTACTTTGGAATTTATGCTCCCCAGTGTGACAGAGTTGAACTCAGTTGTGGTTTTCCTGTACATGAGTCTTCTGCCCCTTCTATTTGAACCTATGGTTAGTACTAGAATTGATAGGTATATGTCCAAGAGACTTCTTAAATCTTTGGGCTGTCCATGTGACACTTGGGCCATGAATCTAAACAGAGTTGCAATACCTACTCTCCAGTTCACTGGACTCATCCAGAACAACTAACAAGAAGATGGTAATGGGTAGCAACCATCCCGAGGAACAGAAAGAGTCTGAAACTAAACCCCCTCTCAGTTAGAGGAGGGGTGGGCATCACCATCCCAAAGTCTTTGGGATTGGAGGAATGAATGATGGACTGGAGTGGACTTACTGTTTTTCTACTACAGATTTATTGTGAAGGAGAGAGTATGGACTACAATGTAAACTATGGGTCACGCTTGGTGGCAATGTTCCAAGGTGTGTTTGTCAGTTGTGACGAAGGTACTGCACTAGTGAGGAATGTTGTTGGTGTGAGGGTGTGTGGAAGGGGTGGGGAGCAGGGCATGTGGGAATCCCTTATATATATTTTTAGTGGCATCTGTGTAATCTAAGTATCATTAAAAAGTATTTTTTTAAAAAGTGAATATTCTGGTTCTTAGGAAATGTATATAGCAGTAGTAAGTGTTCAAAGAGCATGATGTGGGAAGTGGATGTGGCTCAACTGATAGAGCGTCTGCCTACCATATGGAGGGTCCAGGGTTCGATCCCCAGGGCCTCCTGACCCACGTGGTGAGCTGCCCATGCACAGTGCTGCCACACGCAAGGTAGTCCTGTGCCACACAGGGGCACCCCCACGTAGGGGTGCCCCACGTACAAGATGTGTGGCCTGCAAGGAGAACTGCCGCCGGTGAAAAAAGCGCAGGCTGCCCAGGAGTGGCACCACACACATGGAGAGCTGACGCAGCAAGATGACGCAACAAAAAAGAGATGCAGTTTCCCAGTGCTACTGGATAATGCAAGCGGACGCAGAAGAACACAGCGAATGAATACAGAGAGCAGAAAATGGGAGGCGGGGCGTGGATAAGGAGAGAAATAAATAAAATAAACCTTTAAAACAAACAAACATGATGTACATAACTTACACTCAAGTGTTCAAAAAGTAGGTTGATAGATAGGCAGACAAGCAGACGGAGATGATTAGATAGACAGAAAAACATGTGGCAAAATGTTTAAATGGGTGGATGTGAGTATCTGGGGGCTAGGAGTATGTTGGTGTTCTCTATATGGAGTTTGTATTAATTTGACTCAGTGTATAAATATGTAGTTTGTGACAAGAACTACATAAATGTGGGGGAATGTATAAAACCTATACTCAAGTTCAGAAAATGCATTGATAAATAGGCAGACAGAGAGCTAGAATAATTTATGGACTGATACAGAAAATTTGGCAAAATGTTAAAATTGGTGAATCTGGGTACGTTGTAGGGGAGCATAGAGGTATGTGAGGGTTCTTTTTATGGGGTTTATATTATTTTTGTAACTGCCCTGTGAGTTTGACAATATTTCAAAATAAAAAGTAAAAAAGAAAAGTGTAGGGGATTGAAAAAAGCATGTTAAAACCTTTGAAGATGTTAAGGTATACCCAAACTGAATGAGGATGGCCTGTAATCCAGTATGGCTGATTATAAACAAAGGAAATTGGACACAGAAAAGAGAAAACCATGGGAGAAGCAAGAAAGCTGAAAGTCAATGGAAACTAGAAGAGAAAGACGAGGGAAAAGTCAAGGAACCCCAAAGATCACTGGCAGCCAGAATGCCACAATCTTTAGGGAGAAAGCATTGCCCTGATGACACCTCAGTTTAGATTTTTCCCAAACCTCAGCACTGTGAGCCAATAAATTCCCATTGTTTAAGCCAACTCATATGGTATTTGTTTTAGCACCTAGGAAACTGACAGGTTACCTAGAAATAAATCTAGCTATAATAAATATAGATGAATAAAACTTTAGAGGATAAAACTGAAGGAGACAGGGAGTGGATATATCTCAAGTGGTTGAGAGCCTGCTTCCCATGTACAAGGTCCTGATTCAATCCCTGGTACCTCCTTAAAAAAAAAAAAAAAAATTGAAGCAGACGAAGGAGGACCTAAATGAATGGTGACACTAAGTATTTTTAGCTATTAATTATCCCTAAATTAACCCATGAATTTAACTCTATTCCGATAAAAGCATTAACCAGGATTATTATGGCAAATGAGATGATAGGGTTTTTAGGTATAAATAAACATGCTAGAATAGCCAGGCAATTTTGGGAAAAGAATTGTATTGAAGGAGGACTAATATAAGTCTTTCCAAATATTAAAATATACAGCTGTAATAAAGCAATTTGGGACTGGTACACAAGTACACAAATAAATGAAACAGAGTAGAGAACCCAGAAATAGATCCAATATATATCTGCCAATATGGTTTATAAGTAACACTTCCAATCAATGGGGAAAAGATAATTATTCAATAAATTGTCTTATGCAATTGACTAACCATTGTGGGTGGGTGGGGAGAATCAATTGGATTTCTGTTTCATTCTCTGTACCAAATAAACTCCAGATGGATTAAGTATTATATAAAAAATGGAACCATAAAGTTATTAGAAATAAAAGAATTTTAAAATTATCTTGCAGTCAGGAAAGCTTTTTATGCAACACGAAAATACTCAGAACCCATAAAAGAGAAGATTAATAAATTTGTCTTTAAAAATTTTGTATGGCAAAAGTACTGTGAACAAAGGAAAAAGACAGCCTACAGAATGGGAGAATATAATTGCTAACCATATATCTGATAAGGGTATACTATCTAGAATATGTAAAGTACTCCTACAACTCAACAACAAAAGATAAATAACCCAATTTAAAAATGGGCAAAGAATCTGAATAGACATTTCTCCAAAGAAGACATACAAATGGTCAATAAATACATGAAAAGATGCTCAACATCATTGGTCATTAGGGAAATGCAAACCAAAACCACAATGGGATACCACTTTGTATTTACAAGGATGGGTAATATTAAAAAATCAGAAAATAACAAGTGATGGTAAGGCTGCAGAGAAACTGGAACCATAATGTTGGTGACATTGTAAAATAGCTCAGCTCTTGTAGAAATCAGTTTGGTGATTCCTCAAAAGTTTTCTTCCTTTTTACAATTGAATAATATCCCACTTTATGTATATAACACATTTTGTTTGAACATTCATCTGTTGATGGACACGTGGGTTGCTTTCACCTTTCAGCAAGTGTGTATAATGCTGCTATGTTCCAGTCTCTGCTTTCAGTTCTTTTAGGAATATACCAAGAAGTGGCACTGTCAGGTCATATTATTCAGTTGTAAAAAGGAATTAAGTTTTGAAACATTCTACAACATGGACGACTTTTGAAGACATTATGTTGAGTGAAAGAAGCCAAACACAAAAGGCAAATATTGTATGCTTCTCTTACGTGTGATTCCTGGAATAAGCAACTTTCATAGAGACAGATAGTAGATCACATGTTACCGGAGCCAAAGAGTGGTGGGGAGAGGCAGTTTATTGTTTTATGGGCACAGTTTCTGTTTGAGATGATGAAAAAAGTTGGGGTAACGGATGTTGGTGATGGTAACACGGTATTGTGACTATAATTAATACCACTGAATTGTACAGTTGATTTGAAGGTAGTTAAAATGGTAAAATGGGACTTTTTTTTAAATTAGAGAAGTTGTATGTTTACAAAACAATCATGCATACCATACAGTATTTCCATACATGGGTCCATCACCAACACCTTGCATTGTTGTGAAACATTTGTTAAAAATAATAAAAGAATATCATCAAAATATTACTGCTAACTATAGTCCGTATCTTATATTTGGTGTATTTTTCCCACAAACCAACCTATTATTAATAGCATATATTAGTATTGTATATTTGTTATAGGTTGTGAGAGAACATTCTCATATTTGTACTGTTAACCACAGTCCATCATCCACCACAGGTTTCACTGATATACAGTCCCATGCCATGTACAATCCATCAAGTATATACTCAGTGTCTCTCAGTTTCATCACAGAGTTGTGCTATTATCACCTCAGCCAATTTTAGAACATTTTCATTACTCAGAAAGAAAAAATCCTATATTCCCTTATACTTCCCTGTTGTCCTTAGAATGATATAGTATCTTCTTTGCCATTGCTGCAAGCTTATTACAATATTACTGTTAAATACCTTGTAATAGAAGAACATTCATGTATTTGTACTATTAGCCACAATCCTCATCCACCACCGAAATCACTGTTGTATGGTCCCTAGATTATCCTCTAGCTTCCTTTTTTTAAAAAATCTTGTGTTTATTATCCAAATAATTTTTTTTAAGATTTATTTATTTCTCCGCCCGCCCTGTTCCCTCCATTGTCTGCTCTCTGTGTCCATTTGCTGCGTGTTCTTCTGTGTCTGCTTGTATTCTCATTAGGTGGCTCTGGGAACTGATCGTGGGACCTTCCAGAGTGGGAGAGAGGCGATTACACTCTTGCACCATCTCAACTCCCTGTTCTGTAACATCTTCGTATTTTCTTTCCTCTCTGTCTCTTGTTGCATCATCTTGCTGCACCGGCTCTCCGTGTTGGCCAGCGCTCCTGTGCAGGATGGCTTTCCTGCGCTGGGCAGCATTCCAGCATGGGCCGGCACTCCGTGTGGGCCAGCTTGCCCTCACCAGGAGACCCTGGGCATTGAACCCTGGACCTCCTATATAGTAGATAGGAACCCTGTTGGTTGAGCCATATCTGTTTGTGTAGCTTCCTTTCAATTGACACTCACTACCCCTTTCAGCCACAATCACATTTATAAATTGGCAGTGTTAGTTATACTCACTATAATGTTTACCATCAACTCTATCATGTCCACACATTTACAATCAATCATATAAAACTTTATACATGCATTAAGCATCAGATCCCCCCTCTCAATCCACATTCATTACAACCCATACTCTAGGTTTATTTCCATGAGTTATTCACTGTATTTAGTTCTATTAGTGAGACCATACAATATTTGTCCTCTTGTATATGGCTTTAAAATGGGACATTTTGAGTTGTATATATATTACTAAAATACAAAGTTTAAAAATGAAAAGTATTGTGAACAAGGTGTATACACACACACATAGTATCAGTATCATAGACTATCTTTGGGAGACTACACAAGAATATTTTAGATGCATCACTAAGGCAGCTTGGGCCAGGTTGGAAAAGAGATTTACTTTTCACTTTCACTTTATGCATACACTTGTACACACACACACACACAAACTATGTAGATAAATTGCCTTTTCAAAATATTAAAAGGAAAAATAGTACTAATATAATTGAAGGCACTAGGCGGTGCTATGTGAACACATTTGAATAGACACTCCATCGCCAAATACTGATAATAGAAGTGAATTTTAAGTACCGTATTAAGTTTAGTTATAGTAGACTTGTGTTCATTTTCTTTTCCTAGCCTACCTGTATGGAACTTCCAGAAGAGCTGTTTCAACTCAAGGATTTCCAGAAGCAGCGCAGAGAGAGAGCTACAAAGGAATATAGGGTGAATGCAAAGGGGCTCCTAATAAGGACAGTGCTACATTCAAAGAAATCAGTGACAGAGACAGCAGGGAAAGAAGAAAAAGTAAGAGGTTTCTTATTTCATGAAAATCCTAGGGTAAATACAGCTCCCAGTTTTACATCTTATGAGTCTCATGAAGAAGTAAATTTGCCAAAAGAATCTGAGAGTAAACAAACTAAAACAAAACCTCAACATCTACCTCCTATAAAGGAAGCAGAAGTTAGTGAAGATTCCAGTAAAAAAGTCATTTGTCCTGAGTCAAAGAGGGCAGAGGATCAGAGAAATACTCGAAAAGAACACATTAAAATATTCAAAAATGAGTTTCAGACAAGTTTATCTTTGAAAGAAGAGATAGAACAATTATTGAAAATGGAAAACAAGGAAGATTTTAAATGCACAAAACAAGATGTTTCAGTGTCTCCTCTTCCTCAGGAAACCAGAGTGTCTCCAAGTAACACTTTTTATCCTTCAAGAAAAGCTGTGCTTTCCGCACTTCCACCCTGTCCAGCTTTGGAGAAGACTGATCCCTGGATAAATTCTTCTCTAAATTTGCCTTAGAGAAGAAATTTGTCCTTAAGGGCATAAAGATGGCTCATTGTCCCTGATATCAGGGCCTTCCTTTTGGAAGCTTATAACTCACTGCTTAAGTTGCTCACCTAAGTTTGGTTTTGCCTCAGTCATAGGCTTTGGGAAAAATTAAATCCTCTTGTAGAAATTCTCTTCTCATTTTGCCTACTTCTACATTCCTAGTATTTGGATTAGGATGGGAATGAATAAGTTAAATAATGGAAGAAGTAAAATTTCTGATTACATCACTGTGCAGAAATGTTCCCAGTGGCCAGAGTGAATAATTATTTCTCATAATTTGGGTTTAGAGAATTTGAAGAAGGAAAAAGTTTTGGTTTTAGTATCAGGAAGAATCTATACTTTTAAATTTTTTTTCCTTATAGTTTGGTCTGAAAGGATTTGGTAAAACTCCTAGCAACTGTGCTGTAAGTTTTTTAAAAAAATCAGTACCTGACAACTTTACCAATCCTTTTTTTCTTTTTAAAATATTAACTTTAATTTTGGAAGTTTTCATTATCTTGTGTCAATGATAGATAATAGTTAATATGATTACAGATATCAATATCCCAGTTTTTATTTCTGTTTACTTCATTTAAGAAGATTTTGTCCATTTTCCTAACAAAACAGAGACAGTAGGCTTCTTTTTAGTATACCTATTATGTAAATTTGAAGTTTAACTGTTCTTTTTGCCTGGAATTGGCATACTTTCTTATTGTCAAGAGAAGGCAGCTTGTTCAACACCTTTTTTATACTCAATACTTAAAGATTATTCATATTCTTTTGTCTAAAATAATAAATTTCATTTGGCATTAGATTTTCTCACTTTTCTTAATTGGGTCTGGGTAGGAATAAATTGGAAAATGTTTGGGTTTCTAGGTCTTGAGTCCAGTTTAATAATCTGTAATTTGAAATGGTATAGGACTCTAATAATACTTATTGCATTTGGGGGAACATTTAGGGAAGTCCAGGATTAGGAACATCCTCGTCTGCACCAGCCATTCTGTTATGAGTGCCACTGAAAGGACTGCTATGATTTTCCAAATGGCAAAGGCCACATCTAGCTTGAGCTAAGATTGAGCAGGCCCAATAGCATGCAGTTGGCTCAGCCTTCCAATTGCCTTGTCTCATTCACCTTGTCCTTAGTTCAGAAAACCACATGGGGCCAATGTGATTCCAGGTTTACCTTGGTCAGATGCATCTTCAGGTTGAACCCAGAATGTGGTTAATCTAGGTTTACATTGAAAATCATGTGAATTCCTAAAGAATTCCTAGAATTTATTTATCTTCTTGTGGAACCATTAAGTTACTGCCCAAAACATATATATGCATACGTGCTAACAAAGTAAAATGTAATATCCTTTGTATTAAAAAAGGGATTCTTCTTTTATTACGTAGGTTGTATGACTACACTTTAAAAGGACAGTAGGATTGTGTTGGACCTTTGCCAAGTTGTTCAATATGGTAGCCATTAGCCATATATTACTATTTCAAATTAAAATTAAATTCATTGACATTAAATAAAATAAAAATTTCAGTTCCTCATTTGCACTTGCCACATTTTCAATGCTCAATAGTATCATGCCTGGGGCTACTGTATTGAACAGTGCAGATACAGAACATTTCTATCATTTCAGAAAGTTCCATTGGATAGTGCTATTTAGGAGATATTTTGACACTCTGAACTTTATGAGCCTTTTGGGTCTCATTATAGTATTTTTTTTTTTTTTTTTTTAAAGATTTATTTATTTATTTAATTCCCCCCCCTCCCCTGGTTGTCTGTTCTTGGTGTCTATTTGCTGCGTCTTGTTTCTTTGTCCGCTTCTGTTGTCGTCAGCAGCACGGGAAGTGTGGGCGGCGCCATTCCTGGGCAGGCTGCTCTTTCTTTTCACGCTGGGCGGCTTTCCTCACGGGCGCACTCCTTGCGCGTGGGGCTCCCCCACGCTGGGGACACCCTTGCGTGGCACGGCACTCCTTGCGCGCATCAGCGCTGCACATGGCCAGCTCCACACAGGTCAAGGAGGCCCGGGGTTTGAACCGCGGACCTCCCATATGGTAGACGGACGCCCTAACCACTGGGCCAAAGTCCGTTTCCCTCATTATAGTATTTTCTAAGTGAAACACTCATATACCTGGAACTACGTTTTCTCCATGTCTTCCGTCTAGCCTAGAGTTCCTACTTAAATTCCTTGTTTAGGGAAGATCCTTCCATGAAGTTCTGTCCTTTGCTAGATAGAGTGTAAAAAATCCCTGTGCTGTTTACAACCCTCCTGCTAGTGCTCTGTGCCATCACTCAGACTTCTTGCCTACATTGCACCCTAAATCTTTGGGAAGTCTGGATCCTTGTCCAAATCCATTGTTGAGTCTTTTACATACTCTGTGTTTTCCTAGTTGAGAGATTAAATCATACTCCCTGGTTTATTTATTAAAAAGTAATATAAATACCTTACAGAACAAAACAAACAAAACATCTGAACCACCATATCATGCTTGTACAGCCCTTCCTAGCACTGTGGCATTTTTCTTTCTATTCTCTTGTTCTCTCTATATATATGTATATGTATGTGTGTATATATATGTATATATACAAACACACAAACACACGTATTTATTCACACATGCATACATATATTGCAAATATATGTATATGCACACATGAACCAGAGTTGGAACCATACTATAAATATGTTTGTGTGTTTTTAAACATGTATTTTCCCTTTTATAATCCTAACAGCCAACATTTTCAATAGATGTTTCATTTTTAAATTAATATGCTAGGGGAGTGGATGTAGCTCAAGTGGTTGAGCGCCTGCTTCCCATGTACAAGGTCTCAGGTTCAGTCCCCAGTACCTCCTAAAAAAAACAAAACAACAAGCACAACAAATGAAAAAACTGACTCAGAGAACCATTGTGGCTTAATGATTGAGTGCCAGCTTCCCACATACGAGATTCTAGTTTCAATCCTCAGCCTGGTACCTCAAAAAAGAAGATATCCAGCATTATTCCTTATCAGAGAATGTAAATTAAAACCAAAATGAGAGGGAAACGGACTTTGGCCCAGTGGTTAGGGCGTCCGTCTACCACATGGGAGGTCCGCGGTTCAAACCCCGGGCCTCCTTGACCCGTGTGGAGCTGGCCCATGCGCAGTGCTGATGCGCGCAAGGAGTGCCGTGCCACGCAAGGGTGTCCCCCGCGTGGGGGAGCCCCACGCGCAAGGAGTGCGCCCGTGAGGAAAGCCGCCCAGCGCGAAAGAAGGTGCAGCCTGCCCAGGAATGGTGCCGCCCACACTTCCCGTGCCGCTGACGACAACAGAAGCGGACAAAGAAACAAGACGCAGCAAATAGACACCAAGAACAGACAACCAGGGGAGGGGGGAAAATTAAATAAATAAATAAATCTTTAAAAAAAAAAAAAAAAAAAAAAAAAAAACCAAAATGAGATACCACTATATACTCACTGGAATGGCTAAAATTGAAAAGACCAACCCCATCAAATATAGGTGAGGATGTAGAGCAAAAAGAACTCTCAAACATTGTTGGTAGGGACGTGAAACAGTACAAGCACTTTGGAAAAAGGTCTGGCTATTTCTTAAAAGTTCTGTGTACATTACCATATGAGACTGCAATTCAACTTCTGGATATTTATGCCTCAAAAAAGTTTATTTTTAAAAAATTAAAAATGAAGAATGACATCAAGTGTTACAGGATGTGGAGCAAATGGAACAGTAAAATGCAGTTTATGAAATATTTTGGCAATTTCTTATAAGTCTAACCCCATAATCTACACCTAGGGATTTATTCCAAGAACATGTACCTGCACAAAGACTTGTATACAAATGTCTATGATAGCTTTATTCTTAATAGTCCCAAACTGAAAACTACCCAAGTTTCCAACAGGTATATACATCGCAGCATATCCATACAATGGAATACTACTTGGCAATAAAAAGGGACAAGCTATGATGCATGTAACAATCTGGACAGATTGCAAAAATTTTTGCTGAGCAAAAGAAGCCAGACGCAGAAGATTACATACTGCATGTTTTCCCCCGAGATGGTTCCCTCATCTGTTTGCTAGTTGTTTTTGCTTGTTATCTGGTTGTTGTTTGTGCGCATTGTTTTTGCTTGTAGTTTTTTGCTCATTGTCTATTTTCTTCTTTAGGAGGCAGCAGGAACCAAACCCAGGACCTCCTGTGTGGGAGGCAGGCACTCAGCTGCTTGAGTCACATCTGCTCCCTGCTCCTTTTTGGTTTTTTTGCCCATTGTCTGCTCATTGTTTGTCTTCTTTAGGATACACCAGGAACAGAACCCGGACCTCCCATGTGGGAGGCGGGAGCTCAACTGCTTGAGCCACATCTGCTCCCTGTATGAGTCTATTATATGAAATTCTAATAAAAACAAAAATAACCTGCCAGAAAGCAGATTAGTGTTTGCCTGCAGGACAGGAGATGGGGACTGACTGCAAAGGGGTACAAGGGAACTTTATTTTCAAGTAATGTAATATTCTAGATCTTGATAGTTGTGGTGATTCTATTGATAATTGTACACTTAAAATATGTGCATTTTATTGTATGTAAATTAGCTTCAATATGATTTATTTTAAAAACAAACTTTTAGAAGCCACTGGCCTAATACATATTGGGAAATAATTGTTAGGGTAACAGTATTTTGTTAAATAATGTCAAGAATGGAAGGAGCAAATGTGTTGCTGTTACAGTCAAATGGAAGGTTTTTAAAATTTAAAGAAGACTGGGAGGGATGTGGATGTGGCTCAAATGACTGAGCTCCTGCCTACCACACGGGAGTTCCCAAGTTTGGTTCCTGGTGCCTCCTAAAAGGAAGGCGAGCACACAACTAATAGAAAGTGAACTCAAACAATGAGAGAGTGGGGAGAAATAAGTAAGTAAAATAAATCTGAAAAGATAATGGGGAATGGATATGGCTCAATCTGTTGAGTGCCCACTCCCACATGTAAGGTCCCAGGTTCAGTTCCTGGTGCCTCCTGAAAAAACAAACAAAAAGCAAAACAAATGAAAACTCCAACTCAAGGAAGCCAGTGTGGCTCAGTGGTTAAGCGCCGACTTCCCATATATGAGGTCCCTGGTTCAATCTCCAGCCCCTGGTACCTTAAAAAAAAAAAAAAAGGTTATATAACATGGTTATAAAATAAATAGTACAAAATGGCTTATAATGAAAATCATTATCCCCTTCTCCCATCTTTTATCAAACTCAGTTCTGTTCCTCAGAGCATCCACTTTTTAATACTTTTTCTTTTTTTTCCTCTTTTCCCCAATGAACTATAGTGTAAACTGGTAGATGTGGAACAATTGATTGAATGGCATTTAACTGTGATGCAAACCAGAAGGGCCAGTAACTTAACCTAACGCTGCTGATCTCTCCATATTGCAACAATAGCTTCTCTGATTTTTATGAGACATGTCCACATTCTGGAGTTGTCAAATTCTCCAAAGTGCATTATTGCTTATAACTTTTAAGCCACCTGATGTCTAAACCCTGAGTGTTTTAAATAAGAACCTTATAATGGGAACAAATTCTAATGAAACATTCTTGAGGAAAAGCCAAAACAGCAAGTTCCAGGAATGAGGGAAATGAGGGAAAGAAGTTCTCTTCGTTATTGTGTAACTTGTCACTATCCCCTACATAGTTTGCTTAAGAAACCATTGAAATAGCAAAATTTTGAGGTTAGAGGAAAGGAAACTCTTCCTCAGCCCTTCTTTTTGAGAAGGTGAATGTAAAATAAGTAAAATGTAAATGAAGATATTACTTATTACATGTGCCAAAGTAGTACATACTCCTACTTGCCTTTAAAATAGAGAACTCTGGGAAGCAGACATGTTCAGGTGACCGGGTTCCTGCCTACCACATGGGAGGTTGATGGTTCAGATCCTGGTGCCTCCTAATGAAGACAGTGAGCTGGCATGATGAGCAGGTACAGCAAGCTGACACAACCAGAGACACAAGGAGAAAAAACATAATGAAAGTCACAACAAAGCAGGGAGGAGAGGTTCCCAGTGCCTCCTAAAGAAGACAGTGTGCTGATGTGACAGGCAGGTGTGGCAAGCTAACACAACTAGATGATGCACCAAGAGACGCGGGAAGGAAAAAAAAGTAGTGAGAGACACAACAAAGCAGAGAGTGGAGGTGGCTCAAGCAATTAGGTACCTCCATCCCACATCAGAGGTCCCAGGTTCAGTTCCCTGTCCCTCCTAAAGAAACAAGGAAAACAAACAGACACAGCAAGTGAAAAAAAAAAAACGGGTGGGGATAAATAAATAAATGAAATCTTAAAAATAAAATAATGTAGAGAACTCTGAGCTGAGACAGTGAAGCTGCCTTATAGCAGTGACTCACATAGTAGGCCTCATTTGTGCATTCATTAGCAAATATTTTTTGAGCCAGGCACTGGGCAAGGTTGGGGAATTAGAGCTAAAAAGACACAGTTACTATTTTCAAAGGACTTAGTATCTATGGAAAAATGTACAAAATTATAATTGAAACAATAGTTATGTTCAAGGAATAAACAGTGATTTGGGAAGAAGAGTCAGTGTAAATTTAGAGAGGAGATAGCTCTTGCCCTACAGCTGAGACGTGTGTCAGTGGGCTTTTTGGGGGTGGAAGGGTGCGTTTCGGGTCAGAGAACTACAAGGAGTTCACTAATGAGGGGAAATAGGGGAAATATATATGGTGTAGTGGTGGGAAAATAGAGTCCATGTATCTGTTATGGCTGCTTGTTCATAAGCAAAAGAACTGACTCTGACTAATGTAAACAAAAAAAGGAATTTATTGGAACAATGACTGGTTCACAGAATTGATGGGAAAGCTGGAGAACTAGGCTTGGAAATAAGATTAAGGGCAGCTGCAGAACTCTAGGCAGCAGGATTTACTCAGCTGTCAGAATGAGTGAGTGCAAATATATGTTTTCCGTCTCTGCATAATGTGACTCAGGATTCAAAATCCTGAGAAAAAGAGCTTGATTGGCCTTATATTATGGGCCCAATCATCTAGGGTACCTTGATTTACTGTCCTAT
Source organism: Dasypus novemcinctus (assembly GCF_030445035.2). Taxonomy (NCBI): domain Eukaryota; kingdom Metazoa; phylum Chordata; class Mammalia; order Cingulata; family Dasypodidae; genus Dasypus; species Dasypus novemcinctus. The sequence continues at coordinate 112,418,118 of NC_080675.1, read as the reverse complement.
CAATACTTTCCACAAGGGGGAAAGGTAATTGCCCAAAAGGAATTCAAGTGCACTGCCAATTGAAGAGGGAACTACAGTTGAACTAATCACTAAAGCTTATACATTCATTGTTGAGGAGTTTAGGTTCTGTCCTAAAGGCCATGGGAAACCATTGAAGAATTGTGAGCAAGGAACTGAGATGATGAGAAATGTAGATTATAGATTATCCTGGCTTAATTTGGAGGATGGATTGAAAAGGTGTGAGAATAGTATCAAGGAGACTAGTATAAATACACTTGCATTGCTTCAAATGGAAAATGGTAAGTGCTTGAATTTAACTGGGACCTACAGAGCAATATAGAAATTGGTAGACTGAAGAGGAGGAAATATTAAAGATATTAAAGAAGTAGAATGAACCAAATAAATAATTGAATATAGGTGGTAAAGGTGAGGGAGAAATCTTGGTTGAGTCTCAGATTTCTGGTTTAGGCATCTCTTTGGAAGTCAGTGCAATTTTCAGAGAGAATACATTAAGAGGGCAATTTGAGGAATGATAATTGGACAGCAAGTTGAACTTTAGACATATCTCATTTAAAATATATTTGGGATCTAATAGTTGGACATATGGGAATATAGAGTTCAAGAATGCTAGAGAGATACTTACCTGGCAGGGGAGATACCATGATCACGAAGGTGGTTTTCCCAGGGCGAGGCTTATCCATTGCACTCCGGATGTGCTGACCCCTGCGATTTCCCCAAATGCGGGAAACTCGACTGCATAATTTGTGGTAGTGGGGGACTGCGTTCGCGCTCTCCCCTGAAAAAAAAAAAAAAAAAAAAAAGAATGCTAGAGAGGGCGGCAGACTTGGCCCAGTGGTTGGGGCATCCGTCTACCATATGGGAGGTCCGTGGTTCAAACCCCGGGCCTCCTTGACCCGTGTGGAGCTGGCCCATGTGCAGTACTGATGTGCGCAAGGAGTGCCCTGCCACGCAGGAGTGTCCCCCGCGTAGGGGAGCCCCACACGCAAGGAGTGTGCCCCATAAGGAGAGCCACCCAGCGCGAAAGAAATTTCAGCCTGCCCAGGAATGGCGCCGCACACACGGAGCGCTGACACAAGATGATGCAACAAAAAGAAACAGATTCCCGTGCTGCTCACAACAACAGAAGCGGACACAGAAGATGCAGCAAATAGACACAGAGAACAGACAACTGGGGTGGGGGGGGGGGGAGGGGAGAGAAATAAATAAATCAATAAATCTTAAAAAAAAAAAAAAAAGAACGCTAGAGAGATTTGTGAGCCATGAACATACTTTAAATGGCTGTCATGGAAATGAAAAGATAATTCACTTGTGGTTTAATAAATAGCCATTGTCAATATATCAACAACAAACTCTAACAGCTTTATTAAGATGTAATTCACAGTATAGTTCACCCATTTAAAGTGTACAATTCCATTTTTTACTATATCCACAAGTTTGTACAACTATCTCCAAAATCTAACTTTAGAACATTTTTGTCTCCCCAAAAGAAATACCAAACACATCAATTGTCAGTAACCCTCCATTTTGCCCTCCTTGCCACACAGCCCTTAGCGATCACCAGTCTGAATATTTAATATCAATGGAATTACATACAGTGTAGTAGTTTGTGACTGGATTCTTTCACTTAACATAATGTTTTCAAGGGTCTTCTATGTTGTAGCATATATCAGTACTCCATTTCTTTTTCTTTTTAAATTATATTGTATGTGATATATAGACATACCACATTTTATTTATCCATCCATCAGTGGACATTTGGGTTATTTCTACTTTGGGGCTTTTACGAATAATGCTGCTGTGAGCATTCATGTACAAGTGTTGCTTTTTTTTTTAAGATTTATTTTATTTATTTCTCTCCCTTCCTCCTGCTGGTTGTCTGCTCTCTTGTGTCCATTCGCTGTGTGTTCTTCTGTGTCCGCTTGTATTCTTGACAGCGGCACGGGAAGCTGTGTTTCTTTTTGTTGAGTCACCTTGCTGCATCAGCTCTCTATGAGTGCGGCGCCACTCCTGGGCAAGCTGCGCTTTTTTCGCACAAGGCGGCTCTCCTTGTGGGGTGCACTCCTTGCACATGGGACACCCCTGCATGGTAGGGCGCTCCTTGTGTACATCAACACTGCATGTGCACCAGCTCACCACACAAGTCAGGAGGCCCTGGGTTTGAACCCTTGACCTCCCATATGGTAGGCAGATGCTTTATCAGTTGAGCCAAATCTGCTTCCCTCCTGTACAAGTTTTTGAGTGAACATATGTTTCTATTTCTCTTGGAGTGGATTGCTGGGTCGTATGGTAATTGTATGTTTAACTTCTGAGAAACTGACAAACTTTTTCAAAGTGGTTACACAAATTATTTTAAATATTTCTTTAGCCAATATTTTGCATGTGTAATAACTTTGATGAGGAGATATACATTTTTATAGCATTGGAAAGTAAGGCGAACACTCTTGTAGCCATCCCAGGTCACACAATAGAACTTTGTCATTCCCTCTTCAAAGTCTCTCCATATGCCCCAACTCAATCATAGCCCCTAGTTTCTCTCCTAAGGTAGCCACTAGTCTGATATTCATCACATCCTTGCATTTTTTGTGTGGTTTATAAAGTCACTGTATCTCTAGACATTATAGTTTAGTTTTAGCTATTTTTAAATATGATGTGTCTTTTCAGACTTTCAATCTACATATTCCCCCTCTATTGTTTTCTTTTCCTTAAAATTTAACTGTTGAATAAATCAGGTCTTCTGAATTGTAGAATTTTCCATATTCTAGATTGTGCATGCTCATGATGTAGTTCAGCATATTCTCCTGTCTTCTATATGTCCTGCAAATTCGCAGCTGAACCCAGAGACTTTATAGGATTTTTTTTTTTTAAAGATTTATTTTTATTTATTTAATTCCCCTCCCCTCCCCCGGCTGTCTGTTTTCTGTGTCTTTTTGCTGCGTCTTGTTTCTTTGTCCGCTCTGTTGTCGTCAGCGGCACGGGAAGTGTAGGCGGCGCCATTCCTTGGCAGGCTGCTCCCTCCTTCGCGCTGGGCGGCTCTCCTTATGGGTGCACTCCTTGCGCGTGGGGCTCCCCTACGCGGGGGACACCCCTGTGTGGCACGGCACTCCTTGCGCGCATCAGCACTGCGCATGGGCCAGCTCCACACGGGTCAAGGAGGCCCGGGGCTTGAACCGCGGACCTCCCATGTGGTAGATGGACGCCCTAACCCCTGGGCCAAAGTCCGTTTCCCTTTATAGGATTTATGATCAGTCTCTTTGGGAATACTAATAGGTGGCTGTGTATTTTTTCATCAGGAGGCCCATAATGTCTGGTTTTTGCTTTCTTTTGATGTCAGCAGCCATTGCTGTCCAATGCCTAGATTCTTTTAGTTCAATGGGGGCTGCACAATGATGATATTCTATTATTTCAGTTATTAGCTAGATATATTTTGTAAGAAGATGCTTCCTCTTACCTACTGTTTGGTAACTCAGGAAATTTTCTTATAGAAAAAGCAAGTTAAGTGCTTGATTCTTTTATTTAGCCATTTTTCTAAATTACTGAATTATTCCATGTCATAATCAGAGATGGCCAATTGGTTGGAGTTTTTTGTAAATATCACTAAGTTACAGATTTAAACATAGTGAATAAGTTTCAATCCTCTGTAATCCTCATCCTTATTAAAGCTCAACTTGTCCCATCTTTGACTCATGGGGAGCTTCTGAGTCCTTTGGCATAATCCTAGCAGTCTTGATAACTTCTTAACTGTCTGAACTGTTAAAGATGCTCCAGGCTCATCTTGCAAATTTCCTGCCCTAGATCTGGAATCAGTTCTTTTTCCAAGAAATTCTCGTTTCTTTTTATGGGAAATGGCATTTTAAAATCATAACCTAAATGCTAGAGATATGCATTGTTACTAAGTTGGTCATTGTTCATAGGCCTTTTTGGTGGACAGAACAAGGGAAAAAGATAAAACACCTTGTGAGTCCATACTGATATTTCCAATTCAAATTCAGAACTGCAGAGTTTTTTATTTACTTATTTTTATATTACATCTGTATCTCTTACATCCAAAAAAAGCTGGTTTTTAAGGCCTTAGGGGAGGTTAGATTTAGATATCTTATAACCATTTACTTTATCTACTTTACACATGCAAAAATCTCATAGTCATGATACTAGTATCACTACCACCACCACAGGTGATTGCTGAAAACAGTTAAAGAATTTTCTTCCGCATAAATTGTCCCCATAGGTCCCCATTCTCTCCCCATTTTTAAATGATTGTATTATATCTATTAATACATTGCCAGATTATGTAGCTATTATATACTATTATCTCTCCCTTTTACCCTCAGTCTTAATTTTACAAGGAATTATGTATTTAATGTTTCTGACAAGTTTTTATGTCAGTGACTCTCTAGTCATTTTTTTTAACTCTTAAATCAATTTTATTTTAATTTTATTTTTTTGTCTTTTTTTTAATATTACACTCAAAAAATATGAGGTCCCCATATACCCCCACCCCTCTCACTCCACTCCTCCCCCCATAACAACAAACTCCTCCATCATCATGAGACATTCATTGCACTTGGTGAATACATCTCTGAGCACCGCTGCACCTCATGGTCAATGGTCCACATCATAGCCCACGCTCTCCCACAGTCCACCCAGTGGGCCATGGAAGGACATACAAGGTACGGTAACTGTCCCTGCAGCACCACCCAGGACAACTCCAACCCCTGAAAATGCCCCCACATCTCATCTCTTCCTCCCACTCCCTACCCCCAGCAGCCACCATGGCCACTTTCTCCACACCAATGCCATATTTTCTTTGATTACTAATCACAATAGTTCATGAATAGAATATCAGTAAGTCCACTCTAATCCATACTCTATTCCTCCTTCCTGTGGACCTTAGAATGGTTGTGACCATTCCACATCTATATCAAGAGGGGCTTAGATTCCACATGGATGCTGGATGCAATTGAAGCTCTGCCTCTGATAGTCTAATTAGGAGACATTCATGGGAATAATATTCCGAGTTCTTACATGATGAAAACAATTTATCTGTGCCCTTTATATTTTTTAAATTTTATTTATTTATTAAATATTCTTTTATTACAGAAGTTATGAACTTATAAAACAATCATGCACATGTGTAGAATTCCATATAACTCCCCTTCACCAACACAACATAGCATGGTGGAACATTTGTTACAGATTTTATGAGAAAATCATCAGACTATTCTCACTAACTGTGGTCCTTAGTGTCCATTTGTCATATTTTTTCCATACCCCCTATTATCAACATGGTACATCTTTGACACTGACGCAAGAATATTACAGTATTACTGTCGATCACAGTCCATAGGTTGCATTAAATATATTTTAATATTTAATATAATTAATATATAATATATAATAAATAATATAGTTTAATATATTTAATATAATAATATATATTTAATGAAGTACATTCGTTCTAGTTCACAGAAAGACATACTTGAATTTGTACTATCAACCACAATTCTCATCCATGTCTGGGTTCACTGTGTTGTTCAGTCTCTAGATTATTCTCTAGCTTTCTTTCAATTGACATTTATATCCCTAGACTACCCTTTACAGCCACAATCCCATTTATAAACCAGCTGCTACTCACTATAATGTGTTACCATCAACTCTATCCATTTCCACACTTTTATAGTAAAGTTAATTAAAACTTTTACATACACTAAGCTTAAGTAGTCCTTCTCAGCCTTCCTCTTATCTCCTAATAACCTGTACTCTAGGTTTTAATTCCATGTGTTTATTTTTCGTTTTAGAATAAATTAGTGAGACCATGTAATAGTCATCCTTTTGGCATACTTCACTTAGCATAATGTCTTCAAGATTCATCCATGTTATCACATGTATCCCAATTTAATTTCTTCTTCTGCAGCATAGTATGCCGTCGTATGTATATACCACATTTTGTTTATCCATCCATTGCTTGATGGATACTTGGGTTATTTCCATCTTTTGGCAATTGTGAATAATGCCTCTGTGAACATCAGTGTGCAGATGTTTGTTCATGTCACAGTTTTCAGTTCTTCTGGATATATTCCTAGTAGAGAAATTGATGGAAAATATGACAGTTGTATATTTAGCTTCCTGAGGAACCACCAAACTGTCTTCCACAGAGGCTTGTGCCCTTTATATTTATTTATTTTTTTTTTAATTTTTTTTATTTTTTATTGACTTTGTAATAATATTACATTAAAAATATATATGTGAGGTCCCATTCAACCCCATCCCCTCACCCCCCCTCTCCCCCCCCCAACAACACTCGTTCCCATCATCATGACACATCCATTGGATTTGGTAAGTACATCTTTGGGCACCTCTGCACCTCATATACATTGGTTCACATCATAGCCCATACTCTCCTCCATTCCATCCAGTGGGCCCTGTGAGGATTTACAATGTCCGGTGATTGCCTCTGAAGTACCATCCAGGGCAGCTCCATGTCCCAAAGATGCCTCCACCTCTCATCTCTTCCTGCCTTTCCCCATACCCTTCGTCCACTATGTCCACTTTTCCCATTCCAATGCCACCTCTTCTATGTGGACATTGGATTGGTTGTGTCCATTGCACCTCTATGTCAAGAGGAGGGTCAGATTCCACCTGGATGCTGGATGCAATCCTCCCATTTTCAGTTGTAATCACTCTAGGCTCCATGGTGTGGTGGTTGTCCTTCTTCAACTCCATCTTAGCTGAGTGTGGTAAGTCCAATAAATCAGATTGTAGGTGCTGGAGTCTGTTGAGGCTCAGGATCTGGCTATCACATTATCAGTCCAGAGATTCAAATCCCCTAAATATATCTTAAACCCCAACATTAACTGCACCTCCATGTGCCCTTTATATTTAAATGTCAGTTTTGTTAGATATAAAATCCTTGATTCATGTGTTCTCTCCCTGAATATCTTAAATATGTTATTCTATTTCTTTTCTGGCATAAAATGTTGCTGTGTCCATTAATATTCTAATTTTTTCTAATTTTATAAGCCATGTGGTCTTCTTACCTCGATGCCCAAAGGATTTTTCTATTTTTCTTTCAAGTCAAATAATTTTACTAGATTATGTTTTGGTATTGGTCGTTCTGGATCACTATTTTCAGATACATAGAATGCTCTTTCAAAGAGTAGTTTTTTAAATAATATTTTTATTTTGAAATAATTTCAAACTTACAAGACAGTTACAAAAATATACAAAACCCCATAGAGAGAGCTTCAACATACCCCCACTCCCGCACACACAGCCACGTTTGCTATTTCCATCCTTCTTCCCTTTTCTCTCTCTTTCTCTTTCTCTCTCTCTCCCCCCGCCTTTCACACACACATGTATATCTCTATCTTCTGAACATTTGAATTTGAGAACAGGTCATACATATATTTCTTGAACATAGTACTTCCATGTACATTTCTTATGAACAAGGACATTCACTTATGTAATCACCTTTGGTAAAGTTATCAAATTCAAGAAACATTGATATAAAGTTTACATTCTATATTCCAATTTTTTCTTATATCCCAATAATGTCCTTTTCTCCTCCATTCTTAGATACCATCCATATCAGGTATTACATTTATTATCTCTTTAGTAGCTCATTCTTTCTTTCCTTTTTTTACTGTGGAAATAAATACATCATAAATCTTCTCATCCCAGTCACTCCTGAGCATAACATTCAGTGGAATTAATCATATTCACAATGTTACAGTACCATCACCACCCTCCATTACTAAAACTTTCCTTCACCCAACACAGAAACCCTACGCTCATTTTGCATTAACTCCCCATTGCCTCTGCCCACTACCCCTGGTAGCCTATAATCTACTTTCTAGCTCTATGAGTTTGCATGTTGTCTGATACTTCTTTGATGTTACCATGGGGCTTATTTTCATACCCTAAATCAATAACGATCTTTTTTGCTTTGATAATAACAATTTCAATAGCATACATTTAAAAAAAGTTTCCTATATCCCTCTGTCCCCTCACCTTTATGTAATTCTTTTCACAAATTGTGTATTTATACATTAATAGCCCAAAACCATTGATTTCTCATTACATTTTATACATATACCTTTTAGATTCTATAGGAAGTAAAAAGTAGAGATACAAATAAAAAATGCAATAGTACTGGTATTTATATTTACCCATGTCATTATTTTTACTGGAAATCTTATTTTTTTATATGATTTCATTCAATTTTCCGGTGTCCCTTCCTTTCAACCTGCAGGGCCCCCTTTAGCGTCTCTTGTAGGGCCAGTCTAGAGGTGTCAAAGTCCCTAAGCTTTTTTTTAATCTGGGAATGTCTAAATTGCTCTCTCATTTTTGAAGGATAGTTTTCCCAGCTATAGAATTCTTGGTTGGCAATACTTTACTTTCAGCACTTTAAATATGCTTTCCCACTGCCTTCTTGTTTCAGTGGTTTCCGATGAGAAATCGGCACTTAATCTTATTGAGGTTCCCTTGATTGTGACATGTTTTTTCTCCATTGAGGCTTTCAGAATTCTCTATCTTTGGCATTTGACAGTTTGATTATTATATATGTTATAATAATAACAGCATGCGTCTGTTTGGTTTATCTTGTTTAGAATTTGTTGAGCATTTGGGATGTGAATATTTGCCTTTCATTAAATTTTGGACCTTTTCAGCCATTATTTCTTTGAATATTCTGTCTGCCCTTTCTTTCTTTTTCATCCACTGGGACTCCAAAATAAGTATAATGGGATGTTTGATGGTGGACCAATGGGTGCTCAGATTCTGTTCACTTATCTTCATTCTTTTTATTTCTCCTTCTCAGCCTGGATGATTTCAACTGTCTTATTTTCAAGTTCACTGATTCATTCTTCTGCCAGCTACAGTCTGCTGTTGAATCCCTCTAGAGAATTTTAAATTACTGTTACTGTGGTCTTCAGCTCTGTTTCCTTTTCATAATTTCCATCTCTCTAGTGATATTCTCTATGTGTTCATCTATCATTTTCTTAATTTCCTTTAGCTCTTTGTCCATGTTATCTTAACTCTTTGAGCATATTTAAGACCCTGTTTTAAAAGACTTTGGCCATGGTCATGGCAGAAGGGGTTCACTGCCATGACAGATGGCCCTTCTTTGGAGCTGGTGTTTCTGCGTGATGGAAATGGACTCAGAGGGGATCTCTTTTCACAAGACTTGCATGCTACTTTATTGGAATTATAGTTGGTGCTGGGTTTAAGATATATGTAGGGGATTTGAATCTCTGGACTGATAATATGACACCCAGGCCCAGAGCCTCAATAGACTTCAGCTCCTACACTTTGACTTATTGGACTTACTCCACTCAGCTAACATGGAGTTGAAGAAGGTCAACCACCACAACATGGAGTCTAGAGTGTCTACAACTAGAAGCGGGAAGAGTGCATCCAGTACCCATGTGGAATCTAAGCCCTCACTTGACATAGGTGTGCAATGGACACAACCAATCCAATGTCCACAGAGAAAATGTGGAATGGGTGTGGGAACGGTAGCCATGGGGGCTGCTGGGTGTGGGGAACGGGAGGAAGAGATGAGATGTGGAGGCGTTTTCGGGACGTGGAGTTGTCCTGGATAGTGCTTCACGGACAATTACGGGACACTGTAGATCCCCCCAGGGCCCACTGGATGGAACGTGAGAGAGTCTGGGCTATGATGTGGACCATTGACTATGGGGTGCAGTGATGCTCAGAGATGAACTTACCAGGTGCAATGGATGTATCACGATGATGGGAGAGAGTGTTGCTGTGGGGGGAGTGGGGGGCGGGGGCGGTGGGGTTGAATGGGACCTCATATATATTTTTTAATGTAATTAAAAAATAATAATAATAAATAAATATTAAAAAATAAAATAAAATAAGTAGAAAGGCAAAAAAAATAAAAATAAAAATAAAAGACTTTGGAATGTCTCAAGTCTGATCTTCCTCAGTAATGTTTTCTAAAGCTTTACTCTTCCTTTGCTTGGGCCTTTGCTTCCTGTTTCTTTGAATATATTTTTAATCTTTTGTTGAAACCCGAATATTTTGATATTTTAATGTATTATTGCTTAATTTGGACTCTGAGGCATCTGTTCCTTAAGATTGTGTCAAGCTAGTGTTATGACAGAGCTTTCCTTGAAGGCCAGGAGCTTTAAAAAAAGAGAGAAAGAGAGAAGGAAAACACCTTTTCCTGTCTTTGCAGATAACCTGTGCAAGTGCTGTCCTTCAGGGCTTATCCATACAATGAGTTTAGAGAATAGCTCTAGACCAAAGTACAATAGGACCTCAGCTTATGTGAATTCAACACACATGAATTCAGAATATGCAACTGGCAATAGAGAGAGAGATAACTAAATAGAGAGAGAGATAACTAAAATTTTTAAAAGATTATTTCTATGAATAATTTTGTTTACTTATTGCTACCAGTTTATTCGCCTTATTTATTAAAAATGTATAAATACACTTATTGTTTATGTATGTTCATATATGAATGTTAGGCCTCAATAAAAATATTTAAAAATGTGTGATAGGTATAGTCATTTAAGAAATTCTTATTAAATAATGGAATTGGCTATTTGCATGATTTTCAACTTATGTGAAGGATCTTGGAACGTGCTGGTCTGATAAAACAAGGTTTTACTGTATTGGGATTTCCCTGGTCCTTTCTGGGCATGTTTCTGAATTTGGGCATCCATGTTTGGCCCTAGGAATTCCTATATTTACACTCAGATACAAATGTCCCTTCTTCCCTAGGAAATAGTTTCCTCATGGTCCAGGGCACTGCACTGTATGTCCTACAGCCAGCAGTCCCTCACCTCAGGTAGCCACTTGACTCCTCTCCCACAGTGTTCCACATGCAGGGCCAGTTCTGGAACAGCGAGTCCCTTAGGCCACCAGGCAATTGGGCTAGACGGCTATGTTCCCTGGACGTCACACAGTTATGCTGCTCCCTTTGGAACTGCAACTGGGGATCAGCACTGAGAGAGTGGGAGATCTCTGTTTGGAGCCAGCAAGGAAAGGTGGGAGGGCCAGAGATCCTACCTCTTTGAAGTGGCTTTTAACTTGATTTAGCACCTGCCCTGTTACTGCAGGCCTTTAATTGTTTTCTGGAGCTTTGTGAAAGATGTTTCTGCCAGTTTTTGCTGGTTGTTCAAAACTTCTGTGGGGTAGGGGGTCTTGAAGTTTCTCACTTTGCCATTTTGATTGGACCCTCAGTATGTAGTTTGTGTTTAAATTTTAGGAAAGCTTTATTGAATTATGTTTTTAGTATTTTTTCTCTTCCCTTGCTCTGTTTCTTTTCTATGGGTCTTTTATTATCCATGTGTTGGATTTTCTTTGCCTATTGTCGATATTTGTCAATTTCTCTTTTAATCTTTTTACTTTCTTCATTTAATTTTGATTTGAAAAATAGCCCTCCTTTTCCTCTTATTTTTCTGGATATGTCTTTGTCTTCTGTGTTTGGTTTGTGTTCCTTTAGTTTAGTCTTTATTTCTAAAATAATTTTTTCTGTTATATTTCTAATTCCTTTATGGGTTCTGTCACCTCATTTCTGAGTATTTCTAATTCTGATTTATATTCTTTCATATCTTGTATAATTTTCTTAATGCCTTTTAATTTGTTAATCTATTTCTTTAAGTATGTCTTTCAGGCATGTTTTCATTAGGATGTTTTTCTGGTCCTAATTCTCTTTTTTCTTACAGTAAACTTGTATGGGATTTGACCTGCACACTTTCCTCTTGCTCATATTTATGTGAAATTCATTTTCTTAAAATTTTGGAAAGTGGATTAATTATTTAGCTTTCCAGCTTTACAGAGGTCCCTCTTTTGTTGATTTTGTGTAGGGTTAAAACTATGGTGGTTTCCTTTCTAAGATTTCCTGACTCTGTTTCCCTCCCTCACTTTTATCTGGAGCTTCTCTTTCCATCTTCACTGTTCTCCCTGTCATGGTCAATTTTTATTCCATACCCAATATTTTATCCTCATTGTAGGACCCTATTCTGGAAGGGAGCCTTTGTTGGTCATTTTCCAGAGTTCATGGGTCTAGACTGTTTCAAGTTGTACAGATCTTTATACTGTGGACACTCACTTGCTAACGGAGTTGGCAAAAAGCCTCTTAATTTCAGCTATTGTTCTCAAATTGGCCCTTGACTCTTTCTAGTAATTACTTATTGACTCTTTTAAGATTCTCTTCTTAGGTCTGTCTAATGTCGCATTGCTTCCCCTCTTCCCTCTCCCCCCGCCCATGGATATCAATAGCTCTTTTTTTTTTAAATTTCTCTCCCCCCGCCCCCCCCGCCTGTTATCTGCTCTGTGTCCATTTGCTATGTGTTCTTCCGTGTCCACTTGCATCCTTGTCAGTGGCACCAGGAATCTGTGTCTCTTTTTGTTACATCATCTTGCTACATCAGCTCTTCATGTGTGCAATGCCACTCATGGGCAGGCTGCACTTTTTTTGTCCTGGGCGGCTCTCCTTGAGGGGCGCAAGCCTTGTGCTTGAGGCTCCCCTATGCAAGGGACACTCCTGTGTGGCACGGCACTCCTTGCGCGTATCAGCACTGCACGTGGGCCAGCTCACCACACGGGTCAGGAGGCCCTGGGTTTGAACCCTGGACCTCCCATATGGTAGGCGGATGCTCTATCAGTTGAGCCAAATCTGCTTCCTTCAGTAGCTCTTTGTAGTTTGTCCCTACCTGCCTGTAATTTCAAGTTTATGGGACATTTTGTCACCTAGTTTTGTTATATTGTTCAGGGGTCTTGAGTTTGGGAATTTGGAAAGATGCAAAAACTGTCACCCCCACCACTACTGCCATCTTCCCAGAATTTTAGCATATATTTCTATTTTTACTGTAAGTTCTAGTGCTGTATCTGGTGATTTAGGTGTGCTCTCTCTTGGATCACTTGCTCTGGGGTATATCACCTGCCAAGTCTTGAGAACACTCAGGGAGCCCTATGGGGAGGTCAACCTGGCAAAGAACTGAGGACACAACCCACCAGCCTGTGAGGGATTATATCTTGTCAACAACCAACGAGGGAGTTTGAAAGTAGATCCTCCTCAACCAAGCCTTCAGGTGACTGCCACCCCAGCCAATAGCTTGACTGCAACCTCGTGAGAGACCCAAACCAGAGCCACCCAAATAAACTGCTCCTGGGTTCCTGGCTCTCAAAAACTGTGAGATAATAAATGTTTTTTTGCTTTAAGCTGTTATGTTTTGGCAGAAATTGTTACCCAGCAATGGACAATTAACACATCTATGAACAGATGAACCCACTTCATGGACTACACATCTGACTGCCTTCAGTGGCCTTTTCCCCCTAACATTTTAGTAAGGAAAATTTCAAACATACAGCAAAGTTAAAAGATTTCACAGTGAACACCCATATACTCATCACTTAGATTCCAGCAGTGACATTTTTCTGTGGCTTTAAAGACATCGTTTAGAATGTGTAGAAAAAACATTCTATTTGTAATGCTTCAACAATGTTTACAGAATTATGGATTCCAAGATGACCAGTTTTCAAGGCAGTTTTTTCAGACAATTCAGCTTAAACATTCTTCCCCCAAGTGGTAGCCCTTTGACTATTTAGGTACAAGTATCACAATTCTTCTGAATTTCCTTTTCTCCCTCTTCTCTCCATTTCTTGCTCTTCCCCTGTTATCCTGCTTCGGCTTTAGCTGGGTTTGGATCATTGGAAGCACTGGTGGGAGATGAGAGGGGGAGAGAAGCCAAGATGTTTATCCTTTCCTCTTTCGGCCCTGGGCATATCTCAAGGCAGGTGTATCTCAGTGTTGCCTTCATCTCCTCCATGGCGCCATTATCTGCCAGCCAGGACTGCCACGGTTTCACCTTCTGCAGGGTGATCCTGGCCCCTTAGCCCCAGAAATACCATTTCTTCTCTTTGTTCCTCCAACCTAGCGGTTGTAGAGTCTTCCTGCTGTTAATAATCCCTAACCTGCTTCATCATACATTTTGGCTTCTCGTTTCCTCCATCACCTGTATAATTAATTTACTACATTGAAGTTCCTCTGTTTCAAGGAGAATGCTTTCCATTTTCCTGGTTAGATCCTTACTGATACAGGGATATCCTATGTAATTTCTGAAAGAGATACATGTCATAAGTGGGCGCTTGTATAGTACTTAACACACTCATCTGTGATTTCTCCCAGAGACAGAAAAATATATTATTTGCATTTATGTTGTTTTATATATGCCCTACCACCCAGGTAATGTAGGGAAGATATAAGAGAAACCTGGTTCTCAAAGGTATAGTTGAAATTAGGTGAGGAGAACTTACAATAATGATATTTTTGGGAAAAGTGTATTAGTGAGGTATTTTAAGTATAGAAAGAAAGTGGTCTTTAGAGTGATATCCTAGAAAGGGGATTAGAAGAAACATGACAGCCAAGGAGGAATTAGGAAATTAAAATGAGGCACATGACTGAAAAGCTGAATGCATATTGACAACTCCTTTCAGAAAAAAATAAAAGTAATAATAGGTCCATTCATGATGAAACATGAACAGTAGTGATATTATATGATTCACTGCTAATGTTTTAAAAACAAAAAAAAAGAAAAAAAAATCAAAGCATCACCCATCAGTAGTGCTTCCCATTGCACAGCATATGTTCAATATTACATTTATTGTTATTTTTCTAAAATCTCAACAATGTATCACTTATTTTTTTACATCCCTCATGTATACAGCAGGTGCTGAAAATAGGAATTAAAGAAGAATGAGAAAATAAAACATGAATTTCAAAAAACGTTTCTGGAAACCACCATCATACAACTGAACATTCAATATAATAGTGGAGTAAATATTTAAAAAGAAAAAAATGTGAAAGCCTCTAGAGAATGAAGGAATTCTGACTAATGAACAGCAGTAATGAATTATAAATAGCAGACCTTGCCAGATTGGAGTGAGTGGTTTTCTGGGGAATTTTTAAATTAAGAATTCCAGGAACAAGAGTAGAAAAGTGTTAGATATTCTAGACTGGGCTATCAGTAAAGCATTTTGATCTAGCATCTTATGAAATCTCAATTACGAAATTAATTTGTAGTTGTTTCCAGGTGAGTGTGGTAACTGGGAATTTTCCAGGAAGACTTAGAGGAACAAATGAGCAATGGCAGGGAATTTTTTAAAAACTTTTTTTATTGTGAAATATACATAGAAGTTTATAAAATAAAAAGGTACTGTTTAAACAAAAATATAAAGTGAACACCCAGTTCAAGAAATAGAACATTGCCAGTACCTTAGAATTTCACCTTGTGTCCTTTTTCCATCACAACTCCCTTCCACGCCCAGAGATAACCATTATTCTGACTTTTATGGCAATCATGTCCTTGCTTTTCTTTTCATCCACCTATGAATTACCCAACAAAGTAGTTTTGTCTATTTTTAAACCTTACAAACATAGAATATATTTTTTCTTTTGTATCTGGCTTCTTTTAGTCAGCATTATTTTTTAATTTGTTTTATGTGTTGTGTGTCTATGGCTCATCCATTTTCATTGCCGTATGGTATTCCATTGTTCGCTTATACTACAATTTATTCTATTGTTATGCATTAGCTGCAGTAAACAACCCCCAAGTCTACGGGCTTACAATAACAAACCTTTGTTTCTCACTCTTTTTTTTTTTTTTTAGATTTATTTATTTATTTAATTCCTCCCCCTCCCCCAGTTTTCTGTTCTCTGTGTCTATTTTGCTGCGTCTTGTTTCTTTGTCCGCTTCTGTTGTCGTCAGTGGCACGGGAAGTGTGGGCGGCGCCATTCCTGGGCAGGCTGCACTTTCTTTCACGCTGGGCGGCTCTTCTTAGGGGGCTCACTCCTTGCACGTGGGGCTCCCCTACGTGGGGGACACCCCTGCGTGGCAGGGCACTCCTTGCGCGCATCAGCACCGTGCATAGGCCAGTGCCACACCGGTCAAGGAGGCCCGGGGTTTGAACCGCGGACCTCCCATATGGTAGACGGACGCCCTCACCACTGGGCCAAGTCCGTGTCCCTGTTTCTCACTCTTGATACTTATAAGCGGTATCAGCTTTGGCTCTTTTCTATATGTTTCCTTATTCCAAGATGCAGGCTGACAGAGCAACCTCTTTCTGGGACATGCCTTTTCATGGCAGATGCAGAAGCAATAGCTCTGGCAGTTGCTCAATATACATCTTAAAGCTTTTGCTTGGGTATGAAATATATTACATCTGTTCAAATTCTATTCGCCAAAGCATGTAACATGACCAAGCCAAATATCAATTAGTTGGAATGTATACTCCTGCCTTACGAGACAGGGCGAGTCACATAGGGGGAGTTATACGATTATTTCAAAAGAAAAGGTGGTGGGAAGTGGATGTGGCTCAAGTGATTGAGCTCCCACCTACTACATGGAAGGTCCCAGGTTGGATTCCCAGTGCCTCCTAAAGATGACAAGCAAGACAGTGAGCTGATGCGTTGAGCTGGCACAACAAGATGACACAACAAGAGACATGAGGAGGAGGAAAATTAATGAGAGAAACAACAAAGCATGGAGTGAAGGTGGCTCAAGCAATTAGCTGCCTCCCTCCCACATAGGAGGCCCTGGGTTCACTTCCAGTTACTTAAAAAAAGAAGACAAGCACACAATGAACAGACACAGCAAGCACAAACAATAAGGATGGGGGGAGAAATAAATAAAATAAATCTTTAAAAAAAAAGGAAAGGTGGTACACTTACTACCATTGTTGATATTTTGTGTATTTTGTTATTATAAACAGTGCTGCTATTAACATTCTTGCATATATATCTTGGTGCAATTGTGCATTAGTTTCACCAGGAGTGTAACTGCTATGTGTATGTATTTTCAACTTTACTAGACAATGCGAAACCGTTTTCCAGAATGGCTTTACTGATTTACACATACACCAGCAGTGTGTAAGAGTTCCAATGCACCACATATATCCTCATCACAGTATGTATAGTCTTTTTAATTTTTTTTTTGAAGATTTATTTATTTTTATTTAATTCTCCCCCCTTCCCCGGTTGTCTGTTCTCTCTGTCTATTTGCTGCGTCTTGTTTCTTTGTTCGCTTCTGTTGTCGTCAGCGGCACGGGAAGTGTGGGCGGCGCCATTCCTGGGCAGGCTGCACTCCCCTTCGTGCTGGGCGGCCCTCCCCATGGGCTCACTCCCTGCGGTGGGGCTCCCCTACGCGGCGAACACCCCCGCTGGGCAGGGCACTCCCCGTGGGCATCAGCACTGCGCATGGGCCAGCTCCACAAGGGTCAAGGAGGCCCCGGACCTGAACCACGGACCTCCCATGCCGCAGACGGACGCCCCAACCACTGGGCCAAGTCCGTTTCCCAGTCTTTTTAATTTTAAGTAATATAATCTAAGTAAGCAGTTGTAGCTCATTGTGGTTTTAATTTGAATTTCTCTGAATATTAATGAAATTTAACAGTTTTTAAAGTACATTGACTAGGAATATTTTAAAGCGTCTGTTTAAATCTTTTGGACATTTTCTATTGAGTTATCTTTTATTTTTAATGATTTCTAGGAGTTCAGTATATATTCTAGGTATTTCTTTGTCAGATATATGTATTGCAGATATCTTCTTTCAGTTTGTTTCTTCCATTTTCACTTGTAAAGGTGTCCTTCAATGAACAGTAGTTTTAATTTTCATCGTCTTCTTTTGTAGTTAGTGCTTTTTATGTCTTATTTAAGAAATCTTCCAAGTGCTTCTAAGGACTCTATCAAGAGAGTGAAAAAACAGTCCACAAAAAGGGAGAAAACATTTGTAAACCATATACCTGTTAAGGGCTTAATATCCAGAATATATAAAGAACTACAACTCAACAATAAAAGGCAAACAACCTAATTTTAAAAATAGGCAAAGAATTTGAGTAGACATTTCTTCAAAGACCAGTAGGCTCCATATTGTTTGTCATTAGGAAAATTCAAATCAAAACCACAATGAGATACGACTTCAGACTGAATAGGATGGCTATTATTTTAGAAAATATGTAAAAATAGGTGTTGGCAAGATGTGGAGAAATTGGAACCCCTGTGCATTGCTGGTAGGAATGTAAAATGAGGAACTATTGTGGTAAACGATGGCATTTTCTCAAAAAATTAAATGTAGAATTACCATATGTCCCAGCAATTCCACTCCTAGGTAAATACCCAAAATAATTGAAAGCAGGGACTAAAACAGATACTTGAATTTGAATGTTCATAATAGCATTATTCACAGTAGTCAAAAAGTGGAAACAACCCAAGTATCCATCACCACATAAGCAAAATATGGTATATCCATAAAATGGAATATTTTTCAGTCGTGAAAGGAATGAAGTTCTATTACATGCTACAGTATAGAAAACATTAAGCTAAGTAAAATAAGCCATATACAAAAGGGCAAATATTGTATGATTCTATTTATATGAAAATCTAGAATACAAAAATTCATAGAGACAGTAAGTAAGTGATTAGAGGTGACCAGGGGCTTGGAAGAGTGTGGAAGTAGGGAGTTATTGTTAAATGGGTACAGAGTTTTTGTTTGGGGTAATCAAAAAGTTTTAGTAATGGATGGTGGTGATTTAATTAATGAATAAATTAGTATACATTAATGAATATAATTAATGCCACTGAATCATATACTTTAAAATGGTTAAAATATCAAATTTCATAATATATATATATATTTTTAGGTACTGGAGCCCGGGGATTGAACCCAGGACCTTGTATATAGGAAGCTGACACTCAGCCACTGAGCCACATCATCTTCCCTGAGTTGGTTTTATCATTTATTTTGCTTGTATTTTGTTTTTGTTTTTCAGGAGGCACCAGGAACTGAACCCAGGATCTCCCATGTGGGAGGTGGGCACTCAACTGCTTGAGCCACATCTGCTCCTATATTATATATATTTTATCACAAAAAAAGCTAAAAAAGAAAAGTCAATTTTAAGAAGAGAAATCTTTCCTCACTCCAACATCTTAAAGGTGTTTTTCTTTGTTATATTCTTTTTGTTTGCCATTCACATTTATGTCTACAATATACCTGGAATTAGTTTTTTTTTTGTTTTTCTCTTTCTTTTTGATTTTAGTAGGTACTGGGGATTGAACCCAGGACCTCATACATGGGAAGCAGGTGCTCAACCACTGAGCTACATCTGCCCCCCAACTCTTGTTTTTTCATTTGTTTTTAGGAGGTACCAGGGATCAAATCCAGGACCTTGTACATGGGAGGCAGATGCTCAACCACTTGAGCTACATCTGTTCCCTTGGGTTTGTTGTTGTGTTTTTTGGCTCTTTTTTTTTTTTTTTTTTGAGGTACCAGGACCGGGGAAATGAACCTCATATATGGGAGGTCAGTGTTCAACCACTGAGCAACATTGGCTCCCCTGAGTTGGGTCCCTCATCTGTTTTGCTTGTTGTTTGCTCTCATTGTCTGCACTCATTGTTTTTGCTCATTGTCTGCTCGTTGTTTTTTGTGGTTTTTTGCTCATTGCACATTGTTTTTTTGCTTGTTGTCTGCTCATTTTTTCTTTAGGTGGCACTGATGAGCCTGGGACCTCCCATGTGGGAGGTGGGTGCCCAACTGCTTGAGCCACATTCTCTCTCCCTGGTTTTTAAATACAGTGTGAGGTAAGGATCCAATTCCACTGTTTTCTCTATTTTGGACCTAATTTTTCTGTACCTTTTATTGAAAATTGCAGTGTTCCCCCTATCAAATATTCATTGTCAACACATGATGGGTCTATTGCTGAATTCTCTATTCTATTGTATTGGTTATTTGTTTATCCTTATGTCAGTAACACACTTTTCTTTAGGAGGTAACAGGGATTGAAACTGGGACCTCGTACATGAGAAACAGGCTCTCAAACACTGAGCTACACCCACTCCCCTACACACTTTTAATTATAGCTTTGCCAAAAAAAAAATTTATTGTTGTAACATATGTACAACATAAAATTTCCCATTTTAACTACTTTCAAGTATTCAGTTTAGTGGTGCTAATTTCACATATGCCAAAGACCATCAGTTTCTGGCACCTGCTTTAATGCTTATGTGTGTGCTGCATATCCCACACAAGTAGAATGTGCTTGTTCTTCACCTCCCTGTGTTCCTGGTGTACCAGAGAGCAGTAAGACGGTGGTAACTGTCCCCTTATGCAGTTGGTGGTTGGTAGGTATACCTTAATTGTTGTTATTGCTCACTTTGTTGCCATAGCTGCTATACAGTATCTGGAAAAAGATTAATTTTATACTTCCAATGTCTTACCAGTGAAGTCTCCCTATGCCTCCTCCATGATTTTAAGTTAGGTAAGGAATCTGGGGAGAGTGTGTCTTAGAATTTATTTCTACTCTCATGTAGTACTTGCATATATCCCTAATTTTGTCAAGACTAGAATCTATGAACCAGTGGACTGTATTTGTTGTGGTTATGAAGAAAAACATCTAACTCAGAGAGATAAGACAAAAACCATATAAACATCATGATTCCAAAGTCAAGGAAAGATAATGTTGCTGGTATGGAGTTGAAGGCAATTGAGAAGTCAAATGGAAAAAATATTTTTAACTTTTTATTTTGAATGAATTTTAGAATTACAGAAAAGGTACAAAAATGGTAGAGTTTTCACTCAGGTTCCCCTAACATTAACATCTTACAAAATCTTGGTACATCTATCAAAACTAGGAAATTAATATTGATAAATTAATATTAATTAAACTATAAACTTTATTTGGATTTCACCAGTTTTTCCACTAATATCCATTTTGTTCCAGGATCTCATCTAAGATACCACATTGCATTTTATTGATGTTATTTTTTTAAAAGATTTATTTATTTATTTATCCCCCCCCTACTGTCTGTCCTTTGTGCCCATTCGCTGCGTGTTCTGCGTCTGCTTGTCTTCTCTTTAGGTGGCACCAGGAACTGATCCTGGGACCTTCCAGAGTGGGAGAGAGGTGCTCAATCTCTTGTGCCACCTCAGCAACCTGGTCTGCTGTGTCTCTTATTGTCTCTCCTCTGTGTCTCTTTTTGTTGCATCATCTTGCTATGGCAGCTCTTCGCTCTGGTCAGCTTGCCGAGCAGCCTGCCCTCTTTCACGGGCCATACTCCTGCGTAGGCCAGCACTCCACTCAGGCCAGCTTACCACATGGGCCAGCTTGCTTTCACCAGGAGGTCCTGGGAATCAAACCCTGGACCTCCCATATGGAGACGGAAGCCCAATCGCTTGAGCCACATCCAGTTCCCATGATGTTATTTTTAACAGCGTATTTTACCACATTTCATTCTCTACCTGTTTGTTGCTGGTATATAGAAATTCAATTAATTTTTTCTTTTTTAAATGGTTTTTAACATTTTTTATTCTGGTAGCATATACATACAACATAAAATTTCCCATTTTAATCAATGGGAAGCATGCAATTCAGTGAAATCAATTACATTCACCATGTTGTGCTACCATCACCACCGCCCATTACCAAAGTTTTCCATCACCCCACACAGACACTGTGTACCAATTCAAGCATGTGGCTATTTATATTTAAATTCATTAACATTACTAAAAATTAGTTCCTGGGTAGCACTAGGCACATTTCAAGGGCTCAGTCGCTACATGTGGCTAGTGGCTACCACGCTGTACAGAACACTTCCATCATCACAGAACGTTCTCCTGGACAGCACTGCTCTGAACCTTGTGACTTGCAGTGTGGTCCATGGAACAGGAACATGGGCATCACCTGGGAGCTAGTCGGAAATGCAGAATATCAGGCCCAATTCCAGGCCTGCTAAATCAGAATTTGTTTTTAACAAGATCTTCAAGTGATTCAAACGCTCATTACGTTTTATAATCACTACCCTAGATATTATTATCTCCAGTGACCATGTTACCCCTGTTGGGAAGAAACAGGCAGAACTTTTCCTAGGGATCTCTGGGAAACGTTTCTAACGGGGCACTTTAGCGCTGCTAACCACTATATCAGGCCTTCTAGGATATCTCCAGTGAAATACCTGCATGAGCCAGCCAGCCTGTCTCAGGACTTTCTAGGTGATGAATTTGAAAGAGAATGACTTTGGAATTAGACAGACTACTACTTAGCCCTTTGAGCATCAGCTGTAAAATGAGGTAATTAATGTAAAGTACTTTGCACAGTGCTTGACACAGAATAGATGCTCAGTAAATGTTCTCTTTTCTTTTAGATTTATTTTTTATTTATTTCTCTCCCCTTTCCCACCCTCCCCCCTCAGTTGTCTGTTCTCTGTGTCCATTCACTGTGTGTTCCTCTGTGTCTGCTTGTGTTCTTGTCAGCGGCACCAGGAATCTGTGTCTCCTTTTGTTGCGTCATCTTGCTGCGTCAGCTCTCTGTGGGTGCGACGCCATTCCTGGGCAGGCTGCACTTTTTTCATACTGGACAGCTCTCCTTACGGGGTGCACTCCTTGTGCATGGGGCTCCCCTACAGAGGGGACACCCCTTCGTAGCACAGACTCCTTGTACGTATCAGCACTGTGCGTGGGCCAACTCACCACACGGGTCAGGAGGTCCTGGGTTTGAACCCTGGACCTCCCATGTGGTAGGCAGACGCTCTATCCTTTGAGCCAAATCCACTTCCCAGTGTTAGTTCTCTTATCCTTACTTTCTCATATCATGATACTTTGATAATATCAGAAAGACCTATACATTACATTAATAGATCCCAACTTTGGAAAGATTTTACAATGGGAGATTAAAGTGAACTACTGGAAGATTGTAAACCTATGGTTGTTAGAAATTGCTCACTTTTAAAAAATAAAGCATTTATCCCTATATGGAAGCCATCATTTTAGACCAGGTTTTCCAGGGTTGGTAAGTTAACAAAAACGTTTTACATTGTGGTATTCAGGTCACTGGCAACTATTGTTGGTTAGAGAAGTCCATAGGCTACTTGCTTCAGAATGACCTTAGACCTTTCTAAAACTACAGATTACTAGACCCCATTTCCAGAGATTCTAATCCAGGACATGGAGCCTACGAATCTGGTTTTTAAAGGTTCAGTTTATACTAATGATCCACCAAATTCAAGAACCACTGTTACAGAGTATTTTAAATGTGAGATTAAAAAACAACTATCAGGCTGGGACCAGAATGATTATTTTCTTTAACTATTCTACTGGTTTCTGGATTTAGTTATTTTCTAAACATGCACATTTTTACAATTCTTTCCAGTTGTATACTTAGGGTGAGTTAAGTTTTTTGTATTGTTTTGTTTCGTTTTTTTTTTCTTTCTGGGAATCAGTCTGCATTTTATTTTACAGTACATTCCTAAGTTCCTGCATTTCCAAGGTAACCAGTCACATTCAGTTTAGCACTGCTGGTAACAAAATCACACAACTACCCTGGCTCCAAACACAGGAGAGGGTAATGGACATCAATACTTCCTTCTCTTTAATACTGCAGAAGACAATACATAAAACAATAAAATCTCTAAAATCACATGTCTTTTACAGTCCCGTGTGAAGGCATATTATTTATGTTAAAATTAAACCTAAAAAGAAAAACAAAGCAAAAAAAATTAAACCAAATGGGACATGCATTTAATCAATATTGTGTAAAGAGACATATCAGCTCTATCATGTTGGGAGCCAGATCACAAGGAGTAATTCTCACTAGATCTGAAATTAATCTGCTACTCAAACAGACCCTAGATCTCTCTTCACTTTATGTATTTCTTGTTCTATGTCTCATCAGTTCTTTTTCATAAATTATTTCTCTTTTCCACATGCATTATTCTTATCTCAGTTCAGGCTTATTTTTTCCCCTGTATTATTGCAGCACATTCTTCTCTGACTCCACTTTACAGCAGGTAGAATTAAAAAAAAATTTTAACAATTAAATTTTATTGATACACATTAATAAAGGATACAATTCATCCAAAGTGTACAATCACTGGTATTTGGTATAATCACATAGTTGTACACTTATCACTTCAATCATTATGGATTCCAATTTTTAATACAATCAGATCATGCTTAAAAGCTTGCAATAGCTTTCTGCTACCTCAGAATAAAGTACAAATCCTCAGCAGAATAATAAAGGATGTTTGAAGGCTGTCCTTACATTATTTTCCAATCTCATTTCCTTCCATTACCCTCAATCAACATGTGTTGTATCTTTCTTTTCTTCCAACCCAAAGGATACCGCATAATTTAATTCTACCATGGCATATATTGTTTCTCCTTCCTAGAATGCCACTCTCTTATTTCTGTTTGACAAATTCCTTTTCATCCTGCTTGACAGAGTTCTAATATTTTATAGACAGAATAGATTGCGCTGTTTTTTGTGCTCCTTTGGTCATGCCATTATTACAGCCCTTATTTCATTATGCATCATTATTAATTTATCTGTTTTCTTTACTCTTTGGAGGCAAGGACAATTCCTTATTTATCTTTTAAAATCCAGTATTTAGCACAATGTGTTTCACATAGAATGTGCTCTATAAATGTCTGTTACATAAATGAAGGAAAAATGAATATACCTCTATCAGCTCCTTATCTCTACCCACTGATTAGAGACTACATTTAAGAATGAAGATCAATGGGAATGTGAAATGGTACAACCACTTTGAAAAATAGTTCCACAGTTCCTCAAAAAGTTAAATGTTTAATAACCATATGACTCAGCAATTCCATTTGTAGGTACGTACCCAAGAAAACTGGAAACATTTCTCTATGCAAAAATTTGTATATGTACTTTGGATAGATTTATCCTTTATAAATATGTATCAGTAAAATTGATTTGTTAAAATTTTTTACATGAATGGCATAGCTGCATTATTCATAATTGCCTAAAAGTGGAAACAACCCAAATGTCTATCAATAGGTGACTGGATATACAAAAATGCATTATTCATAATGGCCTAAAAGTGGAAACAACCCAAATGTCTATCAATAGGTGACTGGATATACAAAATGTGGTATATCCTTATGTGGTGAATTGAAGTTGTATGTAATCCAGAAAAAAATGTTCTTAAATCGAATCCATTCCTGTGGGTGTGAACCCATTGTAAGTGGGACCTTTTTATGGGGTTATTTCAATTAAGAAGGTATGTAATTGAAATAATTCATATAAAGCACTTCAAAGACTACCTAACGTATAAGAGAGCAATTTATGTTAAATATTATTTTACTTTATCTACTAACCAAAAGTGACATACCTGACAGTTTTGTGAAATTTTAAAAGCAAGCTATAGCATAATATACTGTATATTTTTATTTTGTTATTTTATATTTTTCCTTCTCTGTGCTTTTCTTTAAAAAAAACTGAAAATATGCATGCAATGCCATTAGCTCAAAAAGATAGCATTAAAGATAGTGGTGGGAGCTTCAAAATATATATATATGGCGTAGTCCCATCAGGATAGATCTTAATCCTATTACTGGAGTCTTTTATAATCAAAACGAAATTCATACAGAGGGAAAGAAAGTGGAAGGGAGAAGCCATGAGCTGAAATTCAGTGAAAGCTGCAAAAGATTGCAGAGTCCAGCAGAGGGCACCATGTGCATTGCCATGACAAAGAGGAACCAAGGACCAAGGATCTCCAGCAGCCAGCCCCAGTACACTAGTTTTTTGAAGTATCACCTTGATGACATCTTGATTTGAGGTTTCTTTTAGCTTCAAAACTGAGCAAATAGGCGGCGGACTTGGCCCACTGGTTAGGGCATCTGCCTACCACATGGGAGGTCCGCAGTTCAAACCCCGGGCCTCCTTGACCCATATGGAGCTGGCCCATGCGCAGTGCTGATGCGTGCAAGGAGTGCCCTGCCACGCACGGGTGCCCCCACGTAGGGGAGCCCTACGCGCAAGGAGTGCACCCCGTAAGAAGAGCTGCCCAGCGTGAAAGAAAGTGCAGCCTGCCCAGGAATAGTGCCGCACACACAGAGAGCTGACACAACAAGATGATGCAACAAAAAGAAACACAGATACCCGTGCCGCTGACAACAACAGAAGCGGACAAAGAAGACACAGCATATAGACACATAGAACAGACAACCGGGGGGGAGCGGGGAGGGGAGAGAAATAAATAAATAAATAAATCTTAAAAAAAACCTGAGCAAATAAATTCCCATTGTTTAACCAGATCTATTTCATGGTATTTGCTTGAGCAGCTCAGGAAACTAAAATACCATACATCAGAATGTTATTCATTTTACAAAATCAATAAAAATAAATAAATAAATAAATTTCACTCTCAGCACTGCCTTTGCTACATCCCAAAAAAAAAAATGTTATTCAACCATGATAAAGGAATGAAGGAAGGGGATTGTGGAAAGATAGCGGAGTAGGAAGCACCAGGACTCATTCCTTCAGTCAGAACAACTAGTAAACAGGCAGGAACTGCCTGAGACAACTATATTGAAACTCTGGAGCCAGAAGAACACTGTACAGCATCCAGGGAAGAAGAGGAGAAAGAGGTTGATAAATTATGGTAAAGGAGAGTATACTGCTTTTCTCCATGTGGTGGTTACCAGCGCCCATACCCAACTACCACAGAAGGATGCCATAAGGTCCAGCTCCTGACTAGTTCTCTGGTGACAGAAAGGCACATAAAAATTCTCTTCCCCAAGACCAGAGATGGGCATGGCCTATCACTGATCATGGCTTTGGATTAGAGACTTCATATTGCTGGGGGCTAGGCTCTGAGGATGGCCATTGTTTCAACCCATCCTGGACAAAGGATGGCAGAAGATACTTACAGATGCTATGCTTCCTCAGGGCTGCCGGGAACAGTTAGTTGAAGGACTGCAATTGCTAGACAGTCCAAGAAAGTTCAGCTTTGGGACCCTTCCTATCGCTTTCCTGGGACACTTTGGAGCTGATCTGTGCCCCCTGTGTGGGCACAGCTGGAAAAGACTGACTTGGGAAAGTCCTTTCTAGTGTGCCCTTCTCCCAGATTTTGCCCTCCTGGCAAAAGCAGCTTGAAACAACAAAGGAGTGTAAGAAACTGTAGAGGCAGACAATCTGGGTCAAAGGCTTGCTGGCTCCAAACACCTGGGAGGGGAAGTCTGTCTGCTGGGAAAGAGGGGATGAATTAACTCCTGTAAACGAGGGAACTCCAAAACAACTAACAAGCAAATGTCCAGGACAAGACAGAGGCCCAGAAAAACAGGGAAAACCCTGTATATTGCATTTGCCTTGGGCACACCTTCCTGATAGGAGGACTGAAGTTCAAGAAAATCTCTGTCTTATCACCAGCTGGTTACAAAATCAAGAGGCAGACATCTCAGGGAATAAATCCAATAGTTACCATTTTAAAATATTAAAATGTACTATGTGCAAAAAAAAAAAAATACAAGACAAAGTACAAGAAATTATGGCCCATCCAAAAGAAGAGGATAAGAATCCAAAAAAACACCAATAAAGAAGAACAGAATGTAGATATATCAAACCAAAACTTTTTTTTTAAAGATTTATTTTTTATTTATTTCTTTCCCCTTCCCTGCCTCCCTCCTCCCCCCATTGTCTGCTTTCTGCGTCCATTCACTGTGTGTTCTTCTGTGTCTGCTTGTATTCTTGTCAATGGCATGGGGAATCTGTGTCTCTTTTTGTTACGTCATCTTGCTGCGTCAGCTCTGTGTGTGTGCAGCACCACTCCTGGGCAGGCTGCACTTTTTTCATGCTGGGCAACTCTCCTTACAGGGCACACTCCTTGTGCATGGGGCTCCCCTACACAGGGGACACCCCTATGTGGCACGGCACTCCTTGTGCGCATCAGAACTGCGCATGGGCCAGCTCATCTCATGGGTCAGGAGGCCTTCAGTTTGAACCCTGGACCTCCCATGTGGTAGGCAGACACCTTATCCATTGAGCCAAATCTACTTCCCTCAAACCAAAATTTTTAAAAAATTATCTTAACAATACTTAAGGAGAGGAAAGAAAATACATAGAAAGAACCAAAGGATATGAGGACAGCAGTGAATGAACAATGTGAGAATCTCGGAAAAGAGTTAGAAATTATAAAAGAAACCAAATATGACGGTGGAGTTGAAGGTCACAGTAACTAAAACAAAAAATTCCCAGGAGAGTTTCAAGAGCACTTTGGGTGGATGGGGTGGAGATCAGTGGTTGAGCACACACTTCATATGTATGAGGTCCAGGGTTCAATGCCTAGTACATCCTTAAGAACAACAACAACAAAAACAAAAAACCCCACATTAGATCTAGAAGAAAGAATCAGCAAGCTTAAAGACAAGATAATTTAAATGAGTCAGGCTGAGGAGCAAAAAAAGAATGATAAAGAGACAAAATATATGAAGAGACCTTTGGGACATCATCAAGCATACCAATATATGCACTGCTGGAGTCTCAGAAGAAGAAAGAAAGGGGGAAAAGGAATATTCAAAGAAATAATGATGGAAAACTCCCCAAACTTAGCTAAAGACATGAATATGCACATCCAAGAAGCCCAGAGAGCACCAAACAGGATACATTTGAAGAAAAACTGCTCCATCACATACTGATCAAACTATCAAATTCAAAGGACAAGGAGAGAGTTCTAAAAGCTGCAAGAGAAAAGCAACATGTTATGTACAAGGGAGTCCCAATTATATTGAGTGCCTATTTCTCATCAGAAACCATGGAGGCAAGAAGGCAGTGGGTTAAAATACTTAAAGTGCTGAAAAATAAACAACAACTGCCAACCAAGAAGTCTATATCTGGTAAGGCCTTCTTTCAAAAATGAGGGAGAGATTAAAACATTTCCAGATAAATAAAAGTTGAAAGAGCTCATCACCACTAAACCTGCCCTACAAGAAATGCTAAAGGGAGTTCTTCAAACTGAAAGTAAAGGACACTAGGCAGGAGTTTTAAATGGTGTAAAGAAATAAAGACCTCCGGGAAGGTAACCGTTTGTGTAAATATTAATGCTACTACTGTGTTGTAATTTTTAAAATGTAACTCCTCTTCCTACAGATGCTAAAATGCAAATGTATGAAAAGCAATGATAAAAGTGGCCATAGTGGCTGCTGGGTGTGGGGAATGGGAGGAAGAGATGAGATGTGGAGGTGTTTTCAGGACTTGGAGTTATCCTGGGTAGTGCTGGAAGGACAAATACTGGACATTGTATGTCCTCCCATGGCCCACTGGATGGAACGTGGAAGTGTGGGCTATGATGTGGACCATTGACCATGAGGTGCAGCGGTGCTCAGAGATGTATTCACCAAATGCAATGAATGTCTCATGATGATGGAGGAGATTGTTGCTATGGGGGGAGGAGTGGGGTGAGGGGGGTGGGGGGTATATGGGGACCTCATATTTTCTGAATGTAATAAAAAAAATTTAATTAATTTTTTAAAAAAGCAATGATAAATCTCTAGTTTTGAACACACATGTACAAAGATATAATTTGTAACAAGTACAAAAAAGGTGGAGTCATGGAGGGGTATAGGAAAATTGTATGTGTATGCTATTGAAGTCAATCTGGTATCAAATTAAATATGATTGTTATATTTACTATGTAAAAATTTAACCTCATGGTAACCACAAGGACAATTTATGAAAACCATATACAAAAAGAAATGAGAAGAGACTCATTATGGTACAATAAAAAATATGAAATAAATATGAATGTAGGCATTAGTGGAAGAATTAGGACAAAAAAAGGTATAATTTATGAAAACTAAATCACAAAATGGCAGAAGGAAGTCCTGCATTATCAGTAGAGAATTTAAATGTAAATGGTTTAAATTCTTCAGTCAAAAGGGAAAGATTGACAGAACGGATAAAAAAGCATGACTCAACTATATGCTGTTTACAAGAGATTCATCTTAAATTCAAAGACATAAGTAAAAGAAAGTGGAAAAGACAGAAGTAAAAGACTTTCCAAGCCCATGCACAGTGCTGATGTGCACAAGGAGTGCCATGCCATGCAGGGGTGCCCCTGTGTAGGGGAGCCCCATGTGCAAGGAGTGCGCCTGGTAAGGAGAGCCGCCCAGTGCAAAAGAAAGTGCAACCTGCCCAGGAATGGTGCCACTCACACAGAGAGCTGACACAACAAGATGACACAACAAAAAGAAACACAGATTCCCGTGCCACTGACAACAGAAGCGAACAAAAGAAGAAGATGCAGCAAATAGACACAGAGAACAGACAACCGGAGGGGGGAGAGAAATAAATAAATAAATCTTAAAAAAAAAAGAAAAAGAAAAAAGACTTTCCAAAGAAAGTGGAAAAAATATACCATGCAAGGAGTAACTAAAAGTGAGCTGGGGTAGCTGTATAAATAGCAGTTAAATAGACTTTAAGTAAAAAACTGTTCAAAGGGACAAAGATGGTCACTATATACTAATATAGGGGTCAATTAAAAAAGAAAATGTAACAATTATAAATATGTATGCACGTAACAGCAGAGACCCAATATATTTAAAGCAAATACTGACAGATTTGAAGGAAAAAATAAGTGGTTCTACAGCATTGTAAGAGACTTTAATATACCACTTTCAATAATGGATAGGACATCTAGACAGAAGATCTTCAATAAGGAAATAGAAGAGTTGATCAATGCTCTAAGCCAACTAGACCTAATAGACATATATAGGCTATTTCACCCAACAACAGCAGAATACATATTCTTCTTAAGTGCACATAGCTTTTTCTTCAAAATAGATCATTTTAGGTCACAAAAAAGTCTCAATAAATTAAAAAACATTGAAATAATATAATGTATCTTTTCTGACCACAATGGAATGAAGCTAGAAATCAACAACAGAGGGAGAAATGGAAAATTCACAAATATGTGAAAAATAAACCACATGAGCAGTCAGTTAAAGAAGAAATCACAAGGGAAACTGAGAAATAGCTTGAGGTGAATAAAAATGGAATGCAGCAAAGGCAGTGCTGAGAGGGAAATTTATAGCTCTAAATGCTTATATTTAAAAAGAAGAAAGATTTCAGATGAGAGACCTAACCTCAGAACAGAAAGAACTAGGCAAGTGAATGTAGCTCAAGGGTCGAGTGCCTGCTTCCCATGTAAGAAGTCCCAGGTTGATCCCTGGTAAAAAGAAAAAGGAAAAACCAACTCTTATTGGGGAGTGGATGTAGCTCAGTAGTTGAGTACCTGCTTCCCATGTACAAGGTCCTGGGTTCAATCCCTGGTACCTCCTAAAAACAAAACAAGCAAACAAACAAAAACTGGAAGAACTAGAAAAAGAAAAGCAAACTGAACACAAAGTGAGCAGAAGCAAAGAAATAAAGATTAGAACAGAGATAAATATAGAATTAAAAAAACAATAGAAAAAATCAACAAAACCAAAAGTTGGTTCTTTGAAAAGATCAACAAAATCAACAAAGCTTTAGCTAGACTGATGAAGACAAGATAGGAGAGAGGAGGTGGAGGTGGCTCAAGTGATTAAATGCTCCCTACCACTTTGGAGGTAAAGGTCCCAGGTTGGGCTCCCAGAGCCGCCTAAATAAACAAGAAAGACAAACAGACACAGCAAGTGCAAAACATTGAAGGGGTGGGAAAGAGTAAATAAATAAAATAAAGCTTTTTTTAAAAAAGAGATAGGAGATAGGGTACAAATAACTGAAATGAGAAATGAAAAGGGGCATTACTAGGAAGCAGACTTGGCCCAGTTGATAAGGCATCTGTCTACCACATGGAAGGTCTGCAGTTCAAACCCCGGGCCTCCTTGACCCATGTGGAGCTGGCCCACACTCAGTGCTGATGTGCACTAGGAGTGCCGTGCCACCCAGGGGTGTCCCCCGCATAGGGGAGCCCCATGTACAAGGAGCGTGCACCGTAAGGAGAGCTGCCCAGCGTGAAAGAAAGTGCAGCCTGCCCAAGAATGGCACCGTACACATGGAGAGCTGGCGCAGCAAGATGACGCAACAAAAAGAAACACAGATTCCTGTGCCGCAGACAAAAAGAACATGCAGCAGGGAAGCAGACTTGGCCCAATGGACAGGGCATCTGCCTACCACATGGAAGGTCCGTGGTTCAAACCCCGGGCCTCCTTGTCCTGTGTGGAGCTGGCCCACGGGCAGTGCTGATGAGTGCTGTGCCACGCAGGGATGCCCCCCACATGGGGGGCTCCACGTGCAAGGAGTGTCCCCCGTGGGGAGAGCCACCCAGCGCAAAAGAGAGTGCAGCCTGCCCGGAAATGACACCGCACACACGGAGAGCTGACACAGGAGGATGACACAACAAAGAGAGACACGGATTCCCCTGCCACTGACAACAACAGAAGCGGACAAAAAGAAGAACGCACAGCAAATGGACACAGAAAGCAGACAACTGGGGCGGGGGCGGGGGAAGGGGAGAGAAATAAATAAAATGAATCTTAAAAAAAAAAAGAACACGCAGCAAATGGACACAGAGAACAGACAACTGGGGCGGGGGGGAGGGGAGAGAAATAAATTTTTAAAAATTAAAAAAAAAGAAAAGGGGCATTACTAACTGTATTAGTTTGCCGAAGGGGTGCCAATGCAAAGTACCAGAAATCTGTTGACTTTTATAAAGGTCATTTATTTGGGGTAAAAGTGTAGAGTCACAAGCCTGTGGTAAGTCCAACTCAACTGAAGAGGTGCTTTCTTACCAAAGTCAGCTGCACATATTGAAGCAAGATGGTGGGCTCTCTCTGTCTGGTCTCTCCTTCCCCTCTGTGTTTCCTATTCCTCTTGAGTCCATGGGCCCAGCCTCTTGAGGCTTCCTGGTTAAGTGAGGCTGTAGTCCTCCCTCTCTCCTGGAATAGGGCTTATTTCTTTCTGGGCCTTCTATATCAGTCTCAGCTGTTCTGCTCCCTTCCCAAGGTCAGCTATGAACTATCAGACAAATGGCTCATCTTTCTCCTGGGCCTCAGATGTTTGAGCCTTCTCCTTTCTATCATATGGCAGGATCAAAAGTGACAGAGCTCTCTCTCTTGTGTGTCTGTCTGAGTGAGTGTCCATTTATATCAGAGCCAGCAAAGGGGAGGGACTCAGCCCAAGTCACACCCTCTGACGTAGTCAAATCAAAAGGTATACTAACACAACCAGTACAATGAGTAATACATAAACGTACAAATGGATTACTATGCCAATGAACATCTGCCATAAATGTTTATAGCACAGGATTCCACACTAATTATATTACCATGAACTCAATTGTCAACATATATTTCTATTAAACTCTTGCTCTAGTACTTTTTTTCGATTTTTTAAAAAGAGATTTATTTATTTATTTATTTATTTATTTATTTTTTATTTCTCTCCCCTTCCCTCCCCCACCCTAGTTGTCTTTTCTCTGTGTCTATTTGCTGCGTCTTCTTTGTCCGCTTCTGTTGTTGTCAGCGGCACGGGTATCTGTGTTTCTTTTTGTTGCGTCATTTGCTGCGTCATCTCTCCGTGTGTGCGGCACCATTCCTGGGCAGGCTGCACTTTCCTGGGCAGGCTGGGCGACTCTCTTTACAGGGTGCACTCCTTGTGCATGGGGCTTCCCTACACGGGGGACACCCCTGCGTGGCACAGCACTCTTTGCGCGCATCAGCACTGCCCATGGGCCAGCTCCACACGGGTCAAGGAGGCCCGGGGTTTGAAACGTGGACCTCGCATGTGGTAGGCGGATGCCCTATCCATTGGGCCAAGTCCGCCGCCTCGATTTTTTTTTTTAGTTTAAAAATGTTATCATGTGTTTGTTTTCGTTGATAGCTAATGTAATCTTTTCAAGGTTATGTTGTATCACAGTATAAACCTGTTATGAAATGGAAAAGATTCTAGATTTTTAATCAGGAGACCTGGGGCATCCCTTATTGTATAATTATGTGATCCTAAATAAGTCACTTTCCCTGGGTGTACTTCAGTTTCATAATATGAAAGATAAGAGGTTTAGATCATCATGAATGTTCTTTCAGTTTAAAAAAGTTTTGGTTCACTCTCCCAGATTCTGTTAATCCATAGGCCAAATCATGCCCACCCCCCAAAGCAGTTCTACATTGCTATGTTTCTCATATATCTTTCTTACCAGTATTTGGAAAATCATTAAATTAGGTTTTCTCCTTATCCCTCAGTATCATGTTCTACTATTATTAAATTATTTTAGACAAAAGTCGTAACTGTTACTGACTATATAATACTATGTTATAGTAAGTTTACAGCAGCTTAAAGTCAAAGGGTTTGTGTGTAACTTTTCTACATGAGATTTGGCACTAAATTAATGTCATTAGCCACAGAATGCCAATGCCACCATTTTGTATGTAACAATTATGGTTTAATCAATATAAATAAAGCTTTGTGTGTACTTTTATATTTTTTAAATATGAAGAAATGAGTAAAAGTTTGGTTTTATTTGGAACGGTTATATTGTTCAATTTGATTTATGTGGTTTATAACCCAGCTGGAATATACTCATTGCTGAATCCCTTTCTTTAGAAACACTCAGCCTCTGTATGTACTATGCTAGGAGCTCGAGATATACTGAGCAGCGTTGCTTTATGTGAAAGAAAGGCAGTCATGTCTGCAAAGGTCCTGGCATCATGCCTGGCACATTGTAGGCAAGGACCTAAGGCTTCGGCCAACTCTTCCTTAGATGGGCTGTTGCACCTTTGCCTCTGCTGAGCAAGCAGGGCTATGATAGGAGGAAGTGTCCATCCCCAAAATGCCAGTGAACCAGGAAATGGTTGAGCTGAGGGATCATGGTGATTGTGTTGAGAGGGGAGGGCCTTTGGCCTATCCAGGATGTGGAACTATTGCTCAGAAATGGAAATAAAAAAATATTTTCTTAAGGTATTGAATGGCCAAATAAGTTGTTCATCTAGGGCAGCTTTGCCCTTAGAGAAAAGTGACTATCAGTAAGAAATGTATTTTATATTATGACCCAGTTACATGTATGCATACATATTTATGACAAATAAAATGCTTAGAAATAATATTTACCTTTTAAAAAAAGATAATCCAATCAAAGACATCTGAGCTGAATATAATGCAATCAAAGGGTATCACACCCAAAGGAATAGATTCGTTTACGAACAAAATCTTTCTCTCTTTGGAATTCATAAAATAATCTCAAACTGCCACAGTACAGATTCCACTGAAGTATAAAGGACTATAAGAAGATACTGTGAAGAATTGTAAGCCAACATCTTAGATGACCTATACGAAACGGACAAATTCCTAGAACACACAAACTCCCCACACTGACTCAAAAAGAAAAAGATCTCAACAAACCAATTATTAGTAAAGAGATTGAAACAGTAATCAAAAACCTCCCCACAGGGAAGTAGATGTGGCTCAAGCAGTTGGGCACCCACCTACCTCATGGGAGGCCTCGGGTTTGGTTCCCAGTGCCTCCTAAAAAAATGAATGAGACAGTGAGCTGATATGATGGACTGGCATGGCAAGCTGATGCAACAAGTTGATGTAATGCAATGATGCAACAAGGAGACACAACAAGGAAACACAATGAGAAAAACAACAAACAGGGAGTGGAGGTGGCTCAAGTGAATGGGTACCTCCCTCCCACATGGGAATTCTCAGGTTCAGTTTCCAGTGCCTGCTAAAAAAGAAGACAAGCAGACATGGAGAGCACACAATGAACAGACCCAAACAGCAAGCACAAACAATGAGGGGGGAGGGAATAAATAAATAAATATCTTTATTTTTAAAACTCCCAAGAAAAGCCCAGGACCAGATGGCTTCACAGGGGAATTTTACCAGACTTTCCAAGAAGAATTAACACCAATTCTGCTCAAACACTTCCAAAATATTGAAAAGGAGAGAACACTCTGTAATTCATTCTTTGAGGCCAACATGACCCTAATACAAAAGTCAGGTAAAGATACTACAAGAAAAAAAATTACAGGCCAAATTCTCTTATGAATACAGATGTCAAAATATTCAACAAAATACTATCAAACTGAATCCAACAGCATATTAAGGGAATTAAACTCCATGATCAAGTGGAATTTATCCAGGTATGTAATGTTGGTTCAACGTAAGAATGTCAATTAACGAAACACACAACATTAACAGAATGAAGGAAAAAACCTTCATGATCATCTCAATCAATGAAGAAAGGCATTTTTTTGTAGGAGGTACTGGGACCGAACCCAGGACCTCATACATGGGAAGCAGGTGCCTAGCCACTGAGCTACATCTGCTCCCCAATGACAGTTGGTTTTCTGTTTGTTTTTTGTTTTTAGGAGGTACTGGGTAATGAAGCTGGGACCTTATATATGGGAAGCAGGCACTCAGCCACTTGATCTACATCTGCCTCCTGCAGAAGAGCATTTGACAAAATACAGCACCCTTTCTTGATAAAAACACTTAAAATACGAGGAATAGAAGGAAACTTCCTCAATATTCCAAAGGGCATAAACGAAAGGCCCACAGCTAGCATCCTTTTAATAGCGAAAGACTAAAAGCTTTTCCCACTAAGATCAGGAATAATACAAGGATGCTATAGCTCTGTCATGTTTGATTCTGGGACCCTGGGAGAGATGAATCATTCCCCTGATAGTTTACAGCTGAAGAGAAAAGAACAGCTGAGATAAGGCCTGGAAAGAAATGAGCCCTATTCCAGAATGATATATGAAGTAATGAGAGACGAGCCCTATGCCAGCCTATAGCTGAGATCATGAGAAGCTGGCCCATGGAGCCTTAAGAGGAAGAAGGAAGGAGAGACCAGGCAGAGATCACCGACCATCTTGCTTCAGTACATGGTGACAGACTTTAGTGAGAAAGCGGCCTTGAGTAGGACTCTTTAGGGCCTTATAACTGTAAGCTTTTACCCAAATAAACGCCCTTTATAAAAGCCAGCATATTTCTGGTACTTTTCATCAGCACCACTTTGGCTGACTAATATAGATGCCCACTGTCACCACTGTTAGTCAACATTGTGCTAGAAGTTCTAGCTAGAGCAATTAGACAAGAAAAAAAAAAAGGCATCTAAATAGGAAAAGAGGAGATAAAACTCTCACTATTTGCAGATGACATGATCCTATATTTAGAAAACTCTGAAATGCCTTCAGCAAAGGTACTTGAGCTAATAAGTGAGTTCAGCAAAATGGCAGGATACAAGATCAACATGCAAAAATCAATAATGAGGGAAACGGACTTTGGCCCAGTGGTTAGGGCGTCCGTCTACCATATGGGAGGTCCGCGGTTCAAACCCCGGGCCTCCTTGACCCGTGTGGAGCTGGCCATGCGCAGTGCTGATGCGCGCAAGGAGTGCCGTGCCACGCAAGGGTGTCCCCCGCGTGGGGGAGCCCCACGCGCAAGGAGTGCGCCCGTGAGGAAAGCCGCCCAGCGTGAAAAGAAAGTGCAGCCTGCCCAGGAATGGCGCCGCCCACACTTCCCGTGCCGCTGACGACAACAGAAGCGGACAAAGAAACAAGACGCAGCAAATAGACACCAAGAACAGACAACCAGGGGAGGGGGGGAGTTAAATAAATAAATAAATCTTTAAAAAAAAAAAATCAATAATGATTCTGTACATTAGTATTGAACAATTTGAGGAGGAAATCAAGGAAAGAATTCCATTTACAATAGCAACAAAAAGACTCAAATACCTAGGAATAAATTTAACCAAAGAAGCCCTTTTCTGGTGTTCAAGATGTCAAGGCAAGAACATGGTGGGTCCTCTGGTGCAAAATTCCAGATTTCCCTGGGTCTTCAGGTAGGAGCCATGATCAAGTGTGCTGACAACACAGGTACCAAAAATCTGTATATTTTCTCTGTAAAGGGGATCAAGGGATGGCTGAATAGACTTCCTGCTGCTGGTGTGGGTAACATGGTGATGGCCACAGTCAAGAAGGGCAAACCAGTATTCAGAAAGAAGGTCCATGCAGCAGTGGTCATTTGACAGCGAAAGTCATATCGGAGAAAAGATGGCGTGTTCCTTTATTTTGAAGATAACACAGGGGTCATAGTAACAATAAAGGAGAGATGAAAGTTTCTGCTATCACAGGACCAGTTGCAAAGGCATGTGCAGACTTGTGGTCCAAGATTGTATCCAATGCTGGTAGAATTGCATGATTCTCCAGTGTATTTGTGTAAAATAAAATAAACAAGAACATTAAAAATTATTTGCTCCCCCCCAAAAGAAAATTTAACCAAAGAAGTACCAGACCTATATGCAGGAAACTACAAAATAATGCTAAAAGAAATCAACGAAGACTTAAAAAAAAATGGACAGACATTCCATGTTCAGGGATTGGAAAACTAAATATTACGAACATGTCAATCCTACCCAAAATGATCTATAGATTCAATGCAATAGCAATCAAAATTCCAACAGCCTACTTTACAGAAATAGAAAAGGCAATTACCAAATTCATTTGGAAGGGAAAGTGTACCCAAATAGCCAAAAGCAATCTTTTTATTAAAAAAGATTTTATTTATTTTTAAATTTATTCTTCCCCCCTCATTGTTTGTGCTCGCTGTCTGCTCTATGTGTCCATTTGCTGTGTGCTTTCTTGTGTCTGCTCATCTTCCCTTTAGGAGGCAACAGGAACCAAACCCAGGACCTCCCATGTGGTAGGCAGGAGCTTAATCACTTGAGCCACATCCACTTCCCCAAAAGCATTCTAAAAAAGAAGAGTGATGTGAATGGAATTTCACTGCCGGACCTTGAGACATACTAGAAAGCTACAGTGGTCATAACAACATGGTATTGGCATAAAGATAGACACACTGATCAGTGGAATAGAATTGAGAGTCCAGAAATAAACCCCCAAATCTACAGCCAACTGGTTCGCAACCAAAACCATATTAACAATCTTTTTAACAAATGGTGCTGGGAGAACAGGATATCC
This sequence comes from Dasypus novemcinctus, assembly GCF_030445035.2. Lineage (NCBI taxonomy): Eukaryota > Metazoa > Chordata > Mammalia > Cingulata > Dasypodidae > Dasypus > Dasypus novemcinctus. The sequence continues at coordinate 112,379,368 of NC_080675.1, read as the reverse complement.
ATAACAAAAGAATGAAAGAGGACCCCTATCTCACTCTCCGTATAATAACCAACTCCAAGTGGATCAAAGAACTAAATAAAAAGCCAGGACCATAAAACTACTAGAAGAAAATGTAGGGAAACACCTTGATAACCTTGTGGTAGGTTGTGATGGTTAGGCTATTGTGTCAACTCAGCCAGGTTATTGTGCCCAGTTGTTTGGTCAAGCAAGCACTGGGCTAAATGTAATACAAGGGCATTTATGGACTTTAGTCACCATTGACTTTACTGCAGTGGTAAATCATAGATAGTTGGTTATAATTACATCAATCAGGGAGATTGCCATCAGCAAGAGTGACCCTTAACCCAATCAATTGAATGCCTTAAAAGGGGAAGTGATTCCAGCACTGAGAGAGAATTTCCCAGCTTGTCTTTCGACAGCCAACATCTCCCAGAACTCGTCAAGAACCTTCATTGGACTTTCATTGCAGCTCCTGGTTGCAGCCTGCCTGCGGAACCTGGACTTGTGCATCCCCACAGCTGCATGAGAGACTCTTATAGAATCACATACTATTGACAGATATCTCTTGTTGATTCTGTTTCCCTAGAAAACCCTGACTAACACATAGGTGATGGTTTCTTGGACCTTACACCCAAAGCATGAGAAACAAAAGATAAAATAGATGGGACCTCCTCAAAATTAAACACTTTTGCACCTCAGAGGACTTTGTCAAAAGGGTAAAAAGACAGCTGACTCAATGGGAAAAAATATTTGGAAATCACATATCTGATAAGGTTTTTAATCCATTATGTACAAAGAGATGCTACAACTCAACAATAAAAAGACAAACAACCTGATTAAAAATGGGCAAAAGACTTGAATAGATATTTGTCTAAAGAAGATACAAAAGGCAAAAAACACATGGCAGGGGAGCAGATTTGTCTCAACAGATAGGGCATCCGCCTACCACATGGGAGGTCCAGGGTTTAAACCCAGGGCTTCCTGACCCATGTGGTGAGCTGGCCCACGTGCAGTGCTGATGCACACCAAGGAGTGCTGTGCCACACAGGAGTGTCCCCCACGTAGGGGAGCCCCATGTGCAAGGAGTGCACCCCATAAGGAGAGCCACCCAGCATGGGAAAAAAAGTGCAGCCTGTCCAGGGTGGCACCACACACACGGAGAGCTGATGTAGCAAGATGACACAACAAAAGGAGACACAGATTCCCGGTGCCGCTGACAAGAATACAAGCAGACACAGGAGAACACACAGCAAATGGACACAGAAAGCAGACAATGGGGGGAACAGGACAAGGGGAGAAATTAATGAAAAATAAAAATCTTTAAAAAAAAAAAAAGAACTACAAGTAGTAGAGAGGACGTGGAGAGATGGGAACACTTATTCACTGTTGGTGGAAATGTGGAATGGTACAGCCACTGTGGAGGACTGTTTAGTAGTTCCTAAAGAAGTTGAATACAGATTTGCCCATGACCTGGCAATACCACTACTGGGTATGTACCCAGAAGAACTGAGAGCAGTGATGCGAACAAACATCTGCACATCAATATTCGTAGTGGCGTTTTTCACAATTGCCAAAAGTTGGAAACAACCCAGGTGTCTATCAACCAATGAATGGATAAACAAGCTATGGTGTATTCACATGATGGAATATTATACAGCTGTAAGAAGAAATGAAGTCATAAAGCATATGACAACCTGCATGAACTTTAAGTTGAGTGAAGGAAGCCAGACACAAAAGGACAAATACTGTATGATTGCATTACTATGAACCAAATATATTGTGTAACATATATGATTTTTTAAAAATTTATGTTTCTAGTACATTTAATTGAGAAATGTATGTTTTTATTCAGCTGTGGTTTTTTTCTTTTTTGTTTATATTTTCAATTATTATTAAACGTATAAAATGAAGTTTTTTAAAGAGAGCTATGCTATCACTTAAAAAATAAATGAGGTAGTGCCAGACTTCACCTTTATTGAGTGAAAAACAATCAAATCATTTTAAAAATAGTTTCTGTACATAATTTTGTATTTTAAAATTTACTATTATAACTTTTTTCTAATTAATTTTGATACAATCCATTTTTTCATGCCTTTTCTCAACACTCGGGCAGTCCTTACCTATTGTTTTGCAGGTGAACCAGACTATTGAAATTTTAGCATTTTTATAAATGAAACCTAATTTCACACACACACACACTGCATTTTAGACATAATTATAATATACATGCATATATATCAGTGGGTTTATATAAAGACAGGTGAAATATGTATAAGCAGTTCAATGCCAGCTATTTTTTTTTCTTTTCTTTATTTCTCTCAACTCCCTCCCCCCCGCCGCATTGTCTGTCTGCTCTCTTGTATCCATTTGCTGTGTGTTCTTCTGTGTCCACTTGCATTCTCGGCAGCACTGGGAATCTGTGTCTCTTTTTATTGCATCCTCTTGCTGCATCAACTCTCCATGTTTGCGGCACCACTCCTGGGCTGGCTGTGCTTTTTTCACACGGGGCAGCTTTCCTTGAGGGGCACACTCCTTGCATGTGGGGCTTCCCTACACGGAGGACACCCCTGCGTAACGTGGCACTCTTTGCGTGTGGCAGCACTGCACGTGGGCCAGCTCACCACACAGGTAGGAGGCCCAGGATTTGAACCCTGCACCTCCTATATGGTAGGCAGATGTTCTATCAGTTGAGCCATATCTGCTTCCCTAATGTCAGCTATTTTAATCAATCAATAAACTTTATGTAATTTTCTCAAAAGATAAAAGCATATAACAATATGGATGAACCTGGAGGACATTATGTTGAATGAAGCAAGACAGACACAAAAGGACAAGTACGTATGATTTCACTACTATGAACTAAATATATTGTGTAATCTCATGGAGTTAATAACTTGAATACGGGTCACCAAAAAGTAGAATGAAGTTAGAGAATGAAAAGCTGAGGCTCAATTGGTAAAAGAAATGTGTGTTAACCTTTGGAAATGAATTGAAAAGATGAAAACCCAATAATGTTTGTAACTAGTAGTATTATTAAATAGGTATGACTGGTATAAAGAAAAGTCTAAGGTCATGTATATTACCAAAAGGAAAGCTAAACAATGTTACATGGTAATGTATGGCATAGTAATAGCCCATGTGAAATGTGAATATGGGTAAAATTGCATATATAAGACCACTTTTCTTTGAAACTAAGCTAATATATGTTAATATTACAAGGTGTTAATATCAGACAAAAAAAAAAAACCATTATGCTAAGTGAAAGAAACCGGACACAAAGTACTACATATTGTATGATTCCATTTATATAAAAGGTAAATATAAATCAATTTATAAAGTTGAAATGATATTAGTCATTATATAAGGCTAGGGAAGGATAGTGGGATTGAGAGGTGACTGCTAAGGGATATGGGGCTTTTCTTTTTGTAGTAATGAAATCATTCTAAAATATTTTGTGGTGATGAATGCACAACATAGCAATTATACTAAAAGCCATTGATTATACATTTTGGGTAGATCATATGGTATAAGAATACATCTCAATAAAACTGCTTAAAAATAAATAAATAAATGTGTAAGAATAGCCAGAAATAGCAGCTTATATGGCAGGGAAAGCATAGAGAGATTGAGAGGTGAAGAATTTTCTTGTTGTTTTTTGTTTGTCTGTTTTTTGTTTATTACTAGTATTATTGAAAAAATGTTTTAATAATTGAAGTGATGAATGCACGTCTATGTGATTATACCAATACCATTGATTGTACACTGGATTAATTGCATGCTTTATTAATATATATCAATAAAATTGATTTATTTTTAAAAATTAGCTTGAGGCAAATATGTAATGCAGGGCCCTGTCTGTTTTATATGAGCCTGCATGGAGTCATGGAGCCTTCTTTTCTTGGGCTTGTGTTTATTGGCTTTAGGAATTCCCCATTTATAGTGTATAGGTGTTCAAGTGAATGCCAGCTCTACTCCCTTTGAAATAGACTTTCAGACTTCTGGAAAGATGGAGAATTAGAGAGGCAGAGTGATCACTTCTCTTCCAGAAAAAATAGCTAATGAATAGGCAGAGATTGTTGGGAGGGTTGCTCTGGGTCCCAGGACATTAGGGGAAGGTGAAATATCACCCAGAAGAGAGAGGGGCAAAGGAAAGGAGTCTCAGCTGGCTGAAAAATCCTGTGAATAAAGCCGCAGAAGCAGTAGGAGCACCCATCCCCCCCCACTTAGAGCAAACAGCAGTCTGTGGACTGCAGTGGCTGCAAACTGAGGGGGTAGCAGGGGCCTTCTTCCCCAAGAAAGGGGAGAAGGAGGGACATAGGCTACAGCAAATTCAGATTATGGCCAGCAAACTTGGTCTGCTGCATTGGAAGGGTTGCACATTTCCGGGTCAGGTTAGGCCAGGACACCATTTGCACTGAGAGCTGACAGGGAGCTAAAGATAATTTTCCTTCTCAAACACCCTTTTCACTGCCCTGGGCTAGTTGCTGAAGAGGCAGAGGGAGGAGGGTGTGGCCAGCCAAAGGAGAACAGTTTCTGAGAAAATTTGTTTCTGAAGACATTGTTTCCACACCACCCATTGTAGAGTTACACTGAATACATTCTCCCCTCACACCTGGAGTCTGAGCTAAGAGGTCTGCCAAAGAGCGCCATCTGCTGGCAGCCAGAAAAGTGCACAAAAGGGGAAAAATAAATAAGAGGCAATCTGTTGACATTATGGCTCGGCTCTCCAAGGCACTTGGAAACTGGCATGCATCCCATTACTGGGCCCTTAGTCCTGGTTTTAGCAGTCAAACAGGGGCAATCCTAAATATCTAGAACAAGTTGAACCAAGAATCAAAGAAGAATGGTAGCACACAGCTATTTAACAGTAAATCCATAAACAAGAGAGAAAAACTGAACATCAGAGTAAACTCAGCATCACAATCAGATGCCTAGACATCAGCAAAAGATTACAAGCCATGCTAAGAAAAAAAGGAATATATGACTCAGGCAAAGGAACAAATCAAAGCTCCAGGACTTGAAACAGCTAATCAAGAAGATCCATACAAATCTCCTAAATCAAATGATGGAACTGAAGGACAACATGGCTAAAAAAAATAAAAGACATTAAGAAAACACTGGGTGAGCACATAGAAAAATTTGAATCTTGGGTAGCTAAATAACAGAGCTCATGGGAATGAAAGACACCATAAGTGAGATTAATAGTGGGGAAGCAGCTGTGGCTCAATAGATTGGGCTCCTGTATACCATGTGGGAGGCCCTGGGAAGTGAACCCAGGGCCTCCTTGTGAAGGCAAGCTAGCCTGCACTGCAAGGAGAGCTGGCACAGCAAGATGACACAACAAAAGGGAGACAAGCAGACACAGAAGAACACGCAGTGAGGGGACACAGAGAACAGACAGCAAAACAAGCCACAAGGCGGGGATAAATAAATAATCTTTTTTAAAAATACAATAGAGGTACACAACAGCAGATTTGAAATCATGGAAGAAAGATTCAGCAATGTAGAGGACAGAAGAATTGAAATTGAAAAAAGAACAAAGAGAAACTTATGGAAAAAATGAGCAGGGCTCAGGGATTTGAATGACAGCATAAAGCACAGCAGCATATGTGTCCTGGGAGTTCCAGAGGGAGAAGAGAAGGAAAAGGGGGCAGAAAATATTTTAAAAATAATGGCCAAAAATTTCCCAACTCTAGTGAAAGACATGGATATACATGCCCAGGAAGGACAGTGGACTACAGTTAGAATAAATTCAAATAGGCCTTTCCCAAACACATAATATTCAGAATGCCAAATCACAAAGATAAAAAGAGAATTCTGAAAGCAGCAAAGGAAAAGTGAAATAGCACATACAAGGGATGCCCAGTGAGACTGAGTGTGGATTTCTCCTCAGGAACAATGAAGGTGAGAACACAGTGGTATTGTTGCCAGATTTTCTCTAGATTCTTGGTTATGTTACAAAAAAGAATTTAAGAACATGCCAGTTTAGTTAGGCCAATAGTCTATTACGAAAACAAGAGAAGAGGAATGGGAGAAAATAACATTATGCACCCCAGGTATACTTGTGTGCTTGTCCAGGCAGAAAGAAAAAAGGCTAAAAAGAGCTGATTTACGGATTCCAAGTTCCCAGGTGTACTTGTGTGCTGGTCCAGGCAGAACAAAAAAAGGCAACAACAGGTTAAAAAAAGGCTGATTTATAGACTACAAATCCAAGTCCTCAGGTCTACTTGTGTGCTGGTCCAGGCAGGGAGAGAAAGGGCGTAACAGGGTAAAAGGGTTGATTTAACTTCTGTGCTTGCTTTTTAAACCATTAATTACCCTGCCCTTGTTAATGTTTGGGGGAGGAGTCCCAGCTGTTTGCTGTTTTGATTGGTTACCCACCCATCAATTCCTCTGGGGGGCCCAATGGCAAGGCCCCTTGAGAATATCCGGGGCTTTTCCTTGACCCCATTCCAATGGGGAATTCTCGCAAGGTTCTTCCAGCACAGCCATCTTGTGGGGTCCTTCCCTCAGGGAGGGTTCTCACAGTCACACGTTTCACAGCCATGCTTTTCTGTCAGGTTCCAGATTCGTCTTTTCATTCTCTAAACTAGCCTGCCTCCATGTGATATAATTAAGGTACTGAAAGAGAAAAACTGCCAGCTAATTCTTTATCCAGCAAAACTGTCCTTCAAATATGCTGGTGAGTTTAAAATATTCATAGGTAACAGAAACTAAGAGAGTTCATAAACAAGAATTCTGCTTTGCAGGAAACACTAACAAGAGTTCTACAACCAGAAAAGAAAAGAGAATAGAGAGCAGCTCGGAGGAGAGTGTAGAAGTGAAGACTATCAAAAAGGAAACCAGAAAGGAAAAAGATGGACAAAAATAAGGTATGGCATATAAAAGCCAAAGATAAAATGGTTGAAGTAGGTAATGCCTTTACAGTAATAATATTGAATGTTAATGGATTAAACTCCCCAATCAAAAGACATAGGAGAAAAAAAAAAGAAGACATAGACTGACAGAATGGTTAAGAAATCATGAGCCTTCCTTATATTGTCTGTAGCATGCCTTCTTAGACCCAAGGGTGCAAACAGATTGAAAGTGAAAGGTTGAAATAGACTTTCTCCTCCTCCGGGTTTGTTCTCTTGAGTGATTTAGCGCTGGTAGTCCTTTGCCCTAGACTACTTCCACTTAATTGTTTCTCTCACAGTCCCAGATCTCTACAAGCTGCTTCTCTGCCCTCAGGACAAACTCTGAGAGGGTGAGCCTGAGACAATTTCCATTTCTCTGTCTCTCCAGATTTCCACCTGATAATTGCACTGACACACGTTTCCCAGTCTGTGCACAGGGGCCGCTGTGCTCCCTCTGGAACAGGACCAGCAATCCACAGTGGCAGCACATCCTGACTGCACTCCAATTTGTGCAGGGGGTGGGGGAGGGGCCAGCAAGGCTGCCAGGAGTTTCTCCTGCGCTTCACTACTGGCCAGTTAATGTATCCCTTCAACAGTTTTCTGTAGTTTTAGCAAGGTTACGGCTTTAAGATTTCTTTGTCGCCTTTGCTGGAGGGTGTTTGGAACAATGGCCACTTTTAGAGTTGGCTCCCAGAAATCTGAAGTAGCTAATTAAAATAGTGATCAGGCTAACCTGGGGGGGTGGGGGGTGGCACTCTGATGGTCTCCGTGTGACCACACATCAGTTGTTTCTCTGAGCCACCCTGGTCAAGTACAAATATCTGTCAATACCAGAAGATATGCAGAAAACTATCAGATCCAGACCTAGGCTGAAAACGTAGGGGGAAAAAACCTGAGCAGTAGATCAAGAGACAGTGGGCAGGCAATAGTTGGAAGGTGGTTGAGAAAAAGCAGTTACAGACTCTACTCTGCAGAATCACTATTATCACTCCAGGAGTTTGACAGGCACCAGCAAGGTAGGAAAGAGTCCCAGTCAAGCAGAAGCTGGATGGGAGCAGAGAATTGGGGGTAGTTTCTGACACAGAGCTTGAGTAGACAGATTCCTGTGCAGAATCTCTCTCAAAGGAGAGGAAGAGAGACTAAGAAATTTAAAAGAATGAAGAAAGAGCTTTCTGGGGCAGGAAGCGTCTCCGGCAGCTCTTGCAAACTCTTTGAAGTTCCTAATACATGGTAACCCAAGAACTGAGTGAAACAAATCATTGGTGCTGTTGATAAGAAAGATCCAGCCAACACCCTAACACTATTTGGAAGTCATACTGTATTTACTTCAATAAAAGTATGGGAAGGTTTAAAACCAAGTATGTTTCCTGGAAACCCAGTTTTTATTTTTGTGTTTATGTTTCTCTTTTACTTTTTTAATTTAAACTGTCTAATAAAATAAACTGTCTGTTGAACACTCACCACAGTTTTTGGCTGTCATGATTGTGTGTACTATTAACCAGTTAGTTATTTGTTGCTCATGTGAAATTTTGCTGTCATGGATTAGCGTGTTTAAGAACCCACGTGATGTGGAATGTTGGCTATAAAATATGCGAAAAGAGCTTACATTCTTGGGTGCTGTGATCATGAATTTGGGGTTGAACTCTTTTCAGCTCAGAAAGGTTCTCATTCATCTTTTCATGCTTAGATTTTTGGGCAGTTACAGTGAGTGATTATAGTCTGACAATGGAGAAATCTGTTATATGTCTTTGCTTCCTATCATACCTGCCTGAAAATATTCAGCTTTCTCTAGCATGTTTTTCCCAATAGAAAAATGTCTACTGATGTTAACCCACTAAGGAGTTTAACATATGCCTGGGCCTTTGGGGCATATTTATTTAGAGTTCTTTTTCTTAAGATGTGTGTTTCTCATGGGGAACATCAGAGTTAACTTCTGTTCTTACATGTTGTGCTATGTTCACTCTTCAGTGTTTTAGCCTGGCTGGCTTTTCTTCTTATCTTTTTTTGTGTTTGTGTGGGTCACAGCCTGAGAGTAAAGGGTCACATGTGGGCACATGTGCATGTGTGTATGAAATCATGACAAATGACAAATCTACAACACATACTAGACTTTCTGTTGAAACAAATAACAGTAACACAACTTTGTGACTCTACTTCAATAGATCTGCTTCAGATAGATCATTCTTAGGTATTTCACATTTTTGTATCATGAAAATAAAATGAAAAATTTATTTCCAAAAAAATAAAAATTAAAGAAATTTTCATAGGAAACAAGAAAGTAGTGATCCATAATTAGACCCCTCTCCCCTGAACCACCACCCTCAGAGTTTGTTGGGGGGGGTCTCTTGTACCACCCTGGCACCAGCAAGCCTCCCTAGGAGCCCAAGCTCCAGTCCCCACTGCTGCCCGCCTGGAAGGTGGGGAAGGGGGATGGTAGCTGCGGCAAGGAGGGAGAACTCACTTGAATTTATCACAGTTTACCAACCTCTTCTCCCACTCTTCCCTGGGTGCTGCACAGTATTCCACTAAACTCTGGAGTTTCAAAATAGTTGGTATAGGCAGTTCGTTCAGTAGTTGTATTAGTGGAGGGACTGATTCCCAGAGCTTCTTACTCTGCCATTTTCCCACAATCCTCTTCCAGGTTGCTTATCTTATGTTACTGAATTGTAGGGGTTCTTTATATATTCTGAATATTAATCAGATACATGATTTGCAATTATTTTCTCCCATTCTGTAGGCTGTCTTTTCACGTTCTCTCTGCAGAATGTCTTTGATGTTGACATGAGTCTTTTTATTTCCTCTTTTTTTTTTTTTGAACACCAAAAGAAAAAAAGACTTCTTTCAGGAACTGTCTCAAATTTCATTTCCTCAGAGAAGTATCAGCTAAAGTCTGTTTTTTTTTTTTAAGATTAGTTTTTAATTTTCTCTCCCCTCACCACCCCCCCCCCCAGTTGTCTGCTTTCTGTGTCCACTTGCTATGTGTTCTTCTGTGTCTGCTTGCATCACTGGGAAACTGTCTCTTTTTTGTTGTGTCATCTTGCTGCGTCAGCTCTCCATGTGTGTGGTGCCACTCCTGGGCCAGCTATGCTTTTTGATGTGGGGCAGCTCTCCTTGGGGGGTGCACTCCTGTGTGGCATGGCACTCCTTGAGTGCAGCTGCTCTGTGCATGGGCCAGCTCAACACACGGGTCCGGAGGGCCTAGGGATTGAACCCTGGACCCTCCATATGGTAGGCGGTCACTCTATCAGTTGAGCCACGTCTGCTTCCCCTATAGTGAGTTTTTGATAGTGACTGATGCCTCCTCAGCTTCCTAAGTACTTTGTACATACTCTTTTGTTGCTCCTGTCATGTTATATTTTGATTATTTTTTATCTAGTGTGAAAAATAGTATGTCAATTAAAAAAAATAATAAACGTTATTTTTAGGACAATTTTAGGTGGAAGGTTATTATTTTTAAATTATTGTGGTAATACATATGCAACATAAAGTCTGTCATTTTTAACCACTTTCAAGTATATAGTTCAGTGGCATTAATTACATTCACAATGCTGTGCCATCACTATCAACCATTACCAAAAGTTTTCTATCACCCATTATGCATTAACTCCCCATTCTCCCCAACTCCCACCCCTGGATACTTTCTATTTCTATGAATTTGCATATTCTAGTTATTTCGTGTATGTAAAATCATACAATATTTGTCCTTTGGTATCTGTCTTATTTCAGTCAACATGATACTTTCAAGGTTCACCCATGTGGTAGTATGTATCAAAAGTTGATTCTTTTTTATGGCTGAATAATATTACATTGTATGTATATATCACATTTTATTTATCCATCCACGGACATTTGTGTTGCTTCCACCTTTTGGCTATTGTGACTAATACTTCTATGAACAGTAATGCTGTTTTGAATATTGGTATCAATGTATCTGCTTTCAGTTCTTTGGGGTATATACCTGGAAATGTGATTATCAGGTCACATGGTAATTCTTCGTTTAACTTTTTGAAGAAATGCCAAACTGTTTTCCACAACAGCTGCATTATTTTACATTCCTATCAACAATGTATAAAGGTTCCTATTTTTCTACATCCTCACCAACACTTGTTATTTTTCATGTTTTATTTTTTTATAACAGCAATTCTAGTTTGTATTGAGGTGTTTTTCATTGTGATTTTTATTTGCATTACTCTAATGGCTAATGATGTTGAGCATCTTTTCATGTGCTTGTTGGCCATTTATATATCTTCTCTGGAGAAATGTCTATTGAAGTCTATTGGGGATTGAATCACGTTCCCCACAAATGGCATGTTCAGGTCCCAACTCTTGGTTCTGTGGGTTGAACCTTTTGTAAATAGGACCTTAGAAGATATGATTAGTTAAGGTGTGCCCAAACTGAATGAGGATGGGCCTTAATCCAATATGGCTGAAGTCTTTATAAGCAAAGGAAATTAAAGACAGAAAAAGGTTATCGGAAGCAAGAAGCTGGAAGTCAAAGGAATCTAAAAGAGAAAGGAGAAGACTCTGTGGCCGTGTGCATTGCCATGTGACAGAAAAGCCAAGGACCGAGGATGGCTGGCAGTCAGCCCCAGAATCCCACATTCTTCTGAGGGAAAACATTACCTTGCTGATGCTCAATTTTGGATTTTTCCTAGCCTCAAAATCACAGCCAATAAATTCCCTTTGCTTAAGTGAACGCATTGTATGGTATTTGTTTTAGCAGCTAGAAAATGAAAAAAAGTCCTTTACTCATTTTTAAATTGAGTTGTTTGTTTTTGTTGTTGAGTTTCAGGAGTTCTTTATATATTCTAGATATAAACGCTTATCAGATATATGGTTTCCAAATATTTTCTCCCATTCTGCAGGCTGTCCTTTCACTTTCTTGATAATGTCATTTTATGCATAAAAGTTTGCAGTTTCAGTGAAGTCAATTTACCCATTTTTCTTTTGTTGCAAGTGCTTTTTTTTTTCTATTCACAAAGAAAAAGTTCCAGTCCATCTTTTAATTAAAAAAAAAATTCCTTACATTACAGAACTAAACTGAAATGTGTTAATATTCTGCTCTTACATTTCCATGACAAACAAGAAAAAAAATTCGTGAGCCAAAAAAAAAAACCACAAAACAAAAAATGGAGAAGCTTATAAAATTAAATATGGATCTCAGCATTAACAGCTGAGCAGAGAAAGGAATTAAAATGCTTTAATTAAAAAATCACGAGTGGATGATAAAGTGTGTAGAAACTGAAAATTTACAAACTATTTAAAACGTGCAATCGCTGACTGTTCAGAAACCACACAGATGGCTCATGGGTGGTGGTGAACAGCAGAAAGGGATTATGGATGAATCTGCCTTGTTCTAGCTGCTCCCCATGCCACCCGTCTCCGAGGAAAGCCTGACATTGATTAGATACTGAGCCAGACTGATGCTGGCAGCAGATCCAGTGATGGTAACCTGCCTATCAGTAGATCCTTACACTGGGTTCACAATTTTGATCTGCGCCCCAGACATCTGACAGATCTCATTGATTTTGGAGCCTTGATGCCCGACTTTGCAGCCAATCAAATCATTTGGAATGGTGAGTTCATGAGAAGTAGTCTGAGCAGATGCATTCAAACCTGCACTGAATCCAGAGTTGCCGTGCGTTGTAGGAAAATGAGACTGTTGCATCGCCAACTGATGCAGCTTCAAATCTGGCTGTGGAATGGCATACTGTCCTTGAATGGTATAGGCCTCTAGAGGTGGTCCCTCCAGGTCAGGGTTGAGGCACATGGACAGGGTAGTGTGGGGAAAGCTCACACCGTCGCTGCCTGTGCTGCATCTGTCCTGATTACCTGCAAAGATGACCGGAGAACTGGAGGGCTTGGGCCGGTACGGGATGATCAAACCCTTGGGGGGGACTCCAACATGACCACGCAGATCTGTTTGACACACTCAGTGATGGACTGAGGAATGCCAGCGATAGTGATGACCCGCTCAGTTGAGTTGGGGTGCATATCCCCTGCCACCTGGCCCTGAGCCGCTGTACTCTCGTATTTCCTTGATCTTGCAACCACCTTTCCCAATGAGAGAGCCACATTGACTAGCATGGACCAGCAGCCTCAGGGTGACTGGGGGTCTACTGGCAGCTGTGCTATTAGTCATAGAGCTGCTGTAGTCCTCTTCCAGTTTGCCAATGATCATAACAAAGGCTTTAAAGGTGGCATTAGTGAGCCCAGCCCAAGTGATAATTCTCTCAGGACAATTACCTTCTTAGATGTTGATGTGCCCATCACTTTCCTCCCGCATCTTAACTGATTCTCCTTTCTTTCCGATGATACTGCCAACTTCCTTTCCATGCATAAGTAGCCAAATGGTGAGAGTGACATTTAATCCACCTTCAATCACACTGGTGTCCATGTCGAGCAGTGTTCTGGGGAGCTGGACTTAGAGTGGTCAAGTCTTTGGTCACTGCAAGCGCAAGGCAGCTGTGGGGAAAAGGTGCGGTCACCCCTCGGGCTGAAGCGTGGTTTGCTGGCCTGGCGGGGGAGCGGCCGCGGTAGGCCAAGCCGCTGCCCCCATAATAGGGTGGCTGGTCGGACTCACCGCCACCCCTGAAGGGAGCTCGGCATGGGCGCAGAGTGCCCTCGGGTCTCCCCTTCTCGGCAGCCATGCTTCCGCGGCCGCCCCTCCTCCCGGATGGCGCCACACCATGCCTTCTTTCTCCCTGTGCAGGCGCAGGGCAGAAAATTCCAGTCTGCCCTTTTCCCCTCCCCCGACAGCAGCAACAGCCAGGTGTGGGCGGAAAAATCCAGCCCGCCCTTTTCCCCTCCCCCGACAGCAGCAACAGCCAGGTGTGGGCGGAAAAATCCAGCCCGCCCTTTTCCCTTCCCCCGACAGCAGCAACAGCCAGGCGTGGGCGGGAAACTCAAGTCTGCCCTCCACCCCAGCAACAGCAGCCACCAATCCCTAAACCCTGCCCCTTCCCCCAGCAACAGCGACAGCCAATCCCTAACCACCACCCCTCCCCCGTCCAGTACCGCCCACTGACCTTTCGCCGGCAACCAATCAGAACAGGGCGTGGCTTCGACCAATCAGCCTTCCCCAGCCCCTATAAAACTGTTGCCTCTCCCTCAGTAAAGTGGACTTGCGTGTTTACCTTGTCTCCGCGGTAGTTCTTCTGCCGTGCGCCCTCCAGTCCTGAGAGCCCCCGACAAGGGCCTGGCCTCCCTTGTCCCCAGTTCGTCGCCTGCTTCTCCGGGCGACCCCTTCGTCGCCGGCTTCGCCGGGCGACCCCGTCAGCCGAACCGCGCAACCCCTTGTGAGACCGATCCCTCGTCTGCTGCCGGACCGACCCCTCGTCCCAAGTGGGACCAACCCCTTGTCCAGAGCTGGACCGACCCCTCGTCCGCAGCCAGACCCCACCTCTACCGACTGAGCAAGCCGCCGCAGTTGGCGCCCAACGTGGGGCAAGGCAACCCCACCACAGCCTCACTCCATAACCTGGCAGCCCCCCCCTCCTCTCTTCTCACCTTGGGACTTCTCTCGTGCAACATTGCTGCTACCTGAGCCTTGGCTACCTCATACGATCCACGGCGGTCTGGGAGAATCGCTGGATGGCTTTCTCCTTCCATGTCGGGGGCTTATACCGACCCGCTATGATTAAGAGGAGCCTTGGATTTCTCGGGAGCGCGCGCTTGCACGTCTGAAGTAATCCTACCACAGCCCTACCCCCTCCTCTCTTCTCACCTTGGGACTTCTCTCGTGCAACATTGCTGCTACCTGAGCCTTGGCTACCTCATACGATCCACGGCGGTCTGGGAGAATCGCTGGATGGCTTTCTCCTTCCATGTCGGGGGCTTATACCGACCCGCTATGATTAAGAGGAGCCTTGGATTTCTCGGGAGCGCGCGCTTGCACGTCTGAAGTAATCCTACCATAGCCCTACGCTCTCCTCTCTTCTCACCCCTATCTTTTCGCTCTGCATTGCTGCTCCTGAACCTTGGTGACCTCATATGATCCACGGCGGTCTGGGAGAATCGCTGGATGGCTTTCTCCTTCCATGTCGGGGGCTTATACCGACCCGCTATGATTAAGAGGCGCCAATAAAACTCTCAGGAGCGCGTGCCTGAGCACCTCCACCCCTGCCTTCACCTCTGCCTCCTCCCCTCCACGCTTGCTCCCCTTTGCCTTGCTCCACTGCTCGTCGTCCCGCCCTCCCCTCGTCGGGGCCTTCTCTTGGCCCGCGACCACCGTCGGAGCCCCACCGGCTCCGACCCCTCGTCTCACCGCGCACCTCGGCTCCCATCGCCGCGCTCTCAAGGTAAGGGCCCCTTTTCTTATCGGCTCCAAAAGGCCATTAGCAATGGGTAACATCCTATCTGCTAAGCAAGCCCCACAAGTTCGGGCCCTCACCGGTCTCCTAGACACTCACCGGTGTAAGATCTCTTTCAAACAGCTTCAAGTATATTGGGACCTTCTTCTCCCCTTTAATCCGTGGCTTACCACGTGTCAGCTTTGGGACCCGGACACCTATACTCGCCTTATAGATAGGGTCACTTCTGCTGTGGAGCAGGAAGGTAAAAGATTCCCTCCTGGCTTATTACAGGCAACATGAAGTCCACAAGAAATCTTGAAGGGTATAATCTATGATATGCTATATAAAAAAAGATTTAAAAGCAGCTATACCAAGAAAGTAAGAATTATGAGTCAACTGTAAATAAATTATATATTTCTGTTAATGTGTTGTAATTGTTCTGTGTTTGTCTGTCTGTTCGTTCAATGTCAACGTATATTGTGATACCTCCGGATGGTAAATATAAATTACTAGAAATCTTTAAAAGAGCTCTATTCAAATGGCCAAAAATTAAATAAGCGCTTATATTAATACTTAAGTTTATTATATTAATACATAAGTTTAAATGTTAATAAGATATCTACAATTAAAAAAAAATTGTAAGTCTTAATTAACAAAATTAACTGTACGTCTTCATAAAAAGTTGTTCTTGCCTAGATTAAAATGAATAACTTATTTTTCTTCACAGGATAATATAAAGAATGTAAAACTTATATGAATATTAAAAAGGTTAAAAGTTTGTAAAAATGCTAACGGAAATGTAATAAGTTTTGCAAAAAGACGTATTTTGTCCTAAAGTAAGATGGCTAATTTTTCATAAACTCTTGAAATTTAATTTGCATGCGGCAAGTGTAAAAGGTATTGTGATAACTTTACGTAAGGGAATGTGTTCTGTAAAGATAAAATTTATCTTCAATAGTTTACATTAAGGTATTGAATGGCTAATTCCAAAAGGTCATTCTTAAATATATATATATAAAACTGAATTGATGATAATAATAATAAAAGGTAATTTTATAACAGGAAAGATTAACAGCAACCAAGCTCCCCTGCCAACTTGCTTTTAGGAAACGGTTTCTAATATTGCATGCTACTAAGTATTTAAAGAAAAGTTATTCTTAAGGAAACAGAGGATGATTTTGTCTTTGCAGCCATTGTCTACTTAGCAACACCCCTCGCTATCGGCCTAGCCACTGTTGCGCCGGACGATTGAAACCTTAAACAAAGACTCCTCCTCACTGTCATCTTCCTATCTATCGTTACTATATTTACTGCCCTCATTCTCCTTCGTTTATAAAGCAGTCTCCTACAAACCACAAAGCTTCTGTCTTAAACATACCATTCTCAACCCTATCCTCTAAATGATCTTCTCACTTCCCCCACAGCCTTTAATACTCTATTTCTTTCTCATAACCTTTGCTTTCTTGATAATATTTTCCACCGTCTGTCTAGCTGCTACCGCACCAGAAGATTGGAACCTCGGCCAACGAATTCTACTCTCCATCGCCTTTCTGTTTATTATCCTCTTTTATGCTTTACTCCTTATCTTCCTCCCATAATGACTTCACCAAGCCTCCTCTTGTCCAAAACCATCACCCTTCTTTTCCTCACACTCCCCATTGCACTCACCAACCCCAGCCATCAGCCTTTTAATTGGACAGTAAGCCTCTGGCAGGAAAAAGTAATCCTCTCCTACAATGTCTTCGCTGCCAAGGAGAGATCAACTACCTGCAACGCGCTGTCATCCTGGACTTTTAACAACAGATGGATCTTATAGCCGCCGAGATCAACAAGAATTGGACATTGGCCACCCTTGCTTGCAATGGCAAGATACCGCCCCCTAAATTGTACATTTATATCCCCGTCATACTCACCTCCCTCTTGAGCCCCACTTCCCTCATTGCTTACTGCCTCTTGGGCCTCGGCTACTTGTTGCAGCTGCCATCCTGGTCCTTATTTGAAAAGAAGGGGGAAATGCGGTCACCCCTCGGGCTGAAGCGTGGTTTGCTGGCCTGGCGGGGGAGCGGCCGCGGTAGGCCAAGCCGCTGCCCCCATAATAGGGTGGCTGGTCGGACTCACCGCCACCCCTGAAGGGAGCTCGGCATGGGCGCAGAGTGCCCTCGGGTCTCCCCTTCTCGGCAGCCATGCTTCCGCGGCCGCCCCTCCTCCCGGATGGCGCCACACCATGCCTTCTTTCTCCCTGTGCAGGCGCAGGGCAGAAAATTCCAGTCTGCCCTTTTCCCCTCCCCCGACAGCAGCAACAGCCAGGTGTGGGCGGAAAAATCCAGCCCGCCCTTTTCCCCTCCCCCGACAGCAGCAACAGCCAGGTGTGGGCGGAAAAATCCAGCCCGCCCTTTTCCCTTCCCCCGACAGCAGCAACAGCCAGGCGTGGGCGGGAAACTCAAGTCTGCCCTCCACCCCAGCAACAGCAGCCACCAATCCCTAAACCCTGCCCCTTCCCCCAGCAACAGCGACAGCCAATCCCTAACCACCACCCCTCCCCCGTCCAGTACCGCCCACTGACCTTTCGCCGGCAACCAATCAGAACAGGGCGTGGCTTCGACCAATCAGCCTTCCCCAGCCCCTATAAAACTGTTGCCTCTCCCTCAGTAAAGTGGACTTGCGTGTTTACCTTGTCTCCGCGGTAGTTCTTCTGCCGTGCGCCCTCCAGTCCTGAGAGCCCCCGACAAGGGCCTGGCCTCCCTTGTCCCCAGTTCATCGCCTGCTTCTCCGGGCGACCCCTTCGTCGCCGGCTTCGCCGGGCGACCCCGTCAGCCGAACCGCGCAACCCCTTGTGAGACCGATCCCTCGTCTGCTGCCGGACCGACCCCTCGTCCCAAGTGGGACCAACCCCTTGTCCAGAGCTGGACCGACCCCTCGTCCGCAGCCAGACCCCACCTCTACCGACCGAGCAAGCCGCCGCAAAAAGGGGAGCGGGCGGGAAGGGCAGGAGGCCGGGGGTGGAACAATAGGGGCGGGTGGGAAGGCTAGGGGAGCCCCGCAGGCCCGGCGGTGGAGGAAGCGGGGGTGGGCTTGGGGGTGGGTGGACGAGGCAGCAGATGAAGGGGGAAAGAGACCCTGGGGCGGGTAAAGGGTGACGGAGGGCGTAGGCTGCGGCTGCTCCAGCTGCTGCCGCTGCTGGTCTGGGACTGTTGCATATGCTTTTGGTGTAAAGTCTCAGAATCGACTACCTAATACAAGGTCCTGAAGATGTTTTCCCAGGTTTTCTTCTAAGAATTTTATAGTTTAGCTCATGTATTTAGGCTGTTGATCCATTTTGAGTTGATTTTTATATATGGAGTGAGGTAGGGATCCACTTTAATTCTTTTGCATGTAGATATCCAGTTTTCCTAGCATCAATTTAGAGATTATTCTTTCCCCTTTGAATGGACTTGGAACTCTTCTCAAAAATCAGGTGACTTTAGATACGTGGGTTTATTTCTAAACTTTCAATTCTATTCCATTGGTCTATATATCTGTCCTTGTGCCAATTCTCACTATTTTTTTGATACCAGCAAATTGCATCTAGGACATCATACATGGGAAGCAGGCACTCAACCACTGAGCTATATCTGCTCCCCAATGAAAGTTGGTTTTTTCATTTGTTTGTTTGTTTTTAGGAGGTACCAGGAATTGAACCCAGAAACTCATACATGAGAAGCAGGTGCTCAACAACTTGAGCTACATCTGCTCCTTTCCACACTATTTTGTTTAGTGTATCTTATTAAGTTTTTAAATTGTCAAGTATGTGTTCTCCAACTTTGTTCTTTTTCAGGATGTTTTTGACCATTCAGGGCCCCTCACCCATCCATATGAATTATGACTGGCTGTTCTAGTTCTGCGAACAAGGCTGTTGGAATTTTGAGTGGAATTGCATTGAAGCTGTAAATCACTTTGGCTAGTATGGACATCTTAATGAACACAAGATATCCTTCCATTTATTTAGGTTTCCTTGAATTACTTTCAGCAACAATTTGTAGTAGTCTTGTACAAGTTCTTTACATTCTTAGTTAAATTTATTCCTAGATATTTTCTCATTTTAGTTGCTATTGTAAATTGAATTTTCTTAATTTCCTCTTCAGATTGTTCCTTGCTGCTGTATGGAGACCCCACTGATTTTTGTGTGTTGATCTCATGATTGTTGATTCAACCTCTTTAATAGATAAAGATCTATTCAAAATATCTATTTTTCATTGTATAAATTTTTGTAGATTGTCTTTGAAGAAATTGGTATCATTTAATCTAAGTTATCGAATTGTGGACAAAGAACTATTTATAATATCCCTTTCTTATCCTTTTAATGCCCAGGGAATCATTAATGATGGTCCCTCTTTCATTTTCGATATTAGTACTTTGTATTTTTTTTTTTTATTAGTCTGACTAGAGATTTATCAATTTTATCGATTGTTTCAAAGAACCCACTTCGGTTCATTGATTTTCTCTAGTTTTCCTGTTTTCAATTTCATTGCTTTCTTCTCTGATATTTATTTCCTTTTTCTACTTTGGATTTAATTTGCTCTTCTTTTTCTAGTTTCCTAACATATAATCTTAGATCATTGATTTTTAGATCTTTCTTCATTTCTAATGTATGTATGCAAAATGAATGTACATTATAAATTTCTCTGTAAGCGCTGCTTTTGCTGCAAGTCACAAATTTTGATAAGTTATACTTTCATTTTAATTTAGTTCAAAATATTAAGTTTTTCTTGATACGGCTTCTTTGACCCATACATTATTAGAAGTGTTTTGTTTAATCTCCAAATATTTTGGGATTTTCTAGTTGTCTGTTACTGATTTATATTTGATTCCATTGTGATCTGAAAGCATACTTTGTGTGATTTCTGTTCTTTTAAATCTGTAGAGTTGTTTTATGGCCTAGGATGTGCTCTATCTTGGTGTGGCAGTTTGAGATTATTTTATGAATCCCCAAAAGAGAAAGATTATGTTTTTAAACTAATCTATTTCTGTGGGTATGATACCCTTTGATTGCATTAAATTTGGTTGAGGGAACTTTGATTGGGTTACTTGATAAGACCACTTTAGGACTTTTGATTGGACTACAAGTCAGTGAGGCATGATTCAGGTTGAGTTTCCACCCTTTTGCTGGGTCTGATAAAGACAGAGACACAGACAGACAGACACAGGCGGAAAAGGAGTCCATCCTACCATGTAAGAGGAAAAACAACAGTTTCACCCATAGCTGAGTTCTGGGAGAGAATCAAGGAATGCTTAAGCAAGAAGCATGGGCCAGCTCACCACATGGGTCAGGAGGCCCTGGGTTTGAACGTTGGACCTCCCATGTAGTAGGCGGTCACTCGATCATTTGAGCCAAATCTGCTTCCCTGTAACTTTTTCTTTTTATGTAACTTCAGATTAGTGAAAAAATTTAAGAGTAGCAACTTTTAGCAAAGCTTCCCTATGCTTTCACCTGGATTTCCCAAATGTTAACATTTTACCACATTTGTTTTATTGTCTCTTTCATATACTTTTATTTTTCTGAACCGCTAAATAGTTTAGTGTATGTTTCTTAAAAACAGGGAGTTGTCTTATACAACCACAGTGATCAAACTCTGGGAATTAACATTGATAGACTACTGTCATCTAATCTATAGACCTTACTCACATTTTGTTAATTGTTCCAGTATTCTTTATAGCACACACACAAATCATGGCTCATGCATTATATTCAGTTGACATATCTCCTTAGTCTGCCTAAGATTCAGTTCCTGAATCTTAATTGGAGACAGTAAATTTGATCTCATAGTTAAGGTAGTATCTACCAGGCTTTTCCACTATGAGCTCATTCAGGCTGGCTCTGGTATTCATTTGAGAAGCCCGCATCTTTTTTTGAGCTCGTACTTACTTTGTGGAACTACAAGATGTTCCAGACTCGTTTGTATTTTCTTTGGTCCACCCTGGAATCAGTTACTTCTCCAAGGTTCTCTTGGTTCCTTTTCTTGCAGCATGGTGTTTAGACATCAAGATCTGGGCACTAGGTGTCCTCATTGCTTCTAGGCACTCTCAGAAGAGAGAACTAGGAAATATTTGTATGTTTATTAAACCATTTATACATGCACAACTGTATTTCTGTATCTGTTAAACATTTATTAAAAACTAAGAGTATATACTGATACTTTGGAATCCAATCCACTACCACAGGTTTCCTTTTAGTTTTTCCTGTTCTTTCCTTAAAACTTCTTTCTTCAACAATGAGAAACCCAGCACATTTATCTATCATCTATTTACTTATTTGTTCAATCCTACTATACACAGTTTCAAAACTGCTAACCAACTTTTACTAGGTTGATCACAGTATTTATTTTTTTTTAAAAAGATTTATTTTTATTTATTTCTCTCCCCTTTCCTCCGCCCCCCCCCCCCCGCAGTTGTCTGTTGTGTGTGTCCATTTTGCTGCGTGTTCTTCTTTGTCCACTTCTGTTGTTGTCAGTGGCACAGGAATCTGTGTCTCTTTTTGTTGAGTCATCTTGCTGCATCAATTCTCCGTGTGTGTGGAGCCAACCCTGGCAGGCTGAACTTTCTTTTGGGCTGGGCGGCTCTCCTTATGGGGTGCACTCCTTGCATGTGGGACTCCCCTACGGGGGACACCCCTGCATGTGCAGGGCACTCCTTGCACGCATCAGCACTATGCATGGGCCAGCTCCACACGGGTCAAGGAGGTCCACGGGCCAAGGAGGTCCACAGGCCAAGGGGGCCTGGGGTTTGAACTGCAGACCTCCCAGGTGGTAGACGGATGCCCTAACCACTGGGCCAAGTCTGCTTCCCAGATCACAGTATTTATATACAGTACTTTTGGCCTTTAGTTTTACAGTAGTAACCAGTAAAGATACTGTTTTGTCAGTTCCTTAGCTTTGTTCTTTTCTTCCCTCCTTCCTGCAGGTTGTCTATGTTACTCATTTGCAATAGTTAATTTGCTAATGTTTCTATTCCATTTTGGGTCTTGACCACCACCACTATCACACACACATACCCTGATAATTGTTATTGCTCTCATTTTTTATTTCTTTATCTTAAATAAAACATATCTCCTAAATCAACAGGATAATTTTCTTTACAATAAGAGCTAAATAGTATACTTTGTTTTATTTTCCAATGTCTTTTAACATCATAATAAAATTAACTATTGCATATTGAATTATTGCATACAATAAGTAGAAAGCCCAAGAGACTCTTCTATTCAGATAAAAAAAGAATATATTACAGTGAGGTGTAAAATAAAATCAATATATTTCTGAAGAACATTACATTTCAATTTGAATCTTAAATCTTAAACCTTTAAGGAATTGTGGATTAAATTTTATATGATCTATTATATCCCTGAAACAAAGAACGTAATTTTTTTGTCTAAAAAATTATTTAATTTTTTTTATTGTGCTAGCATATATATAATACATAGTTTCCCATTTTAATCATTTTTAAATGTACACTTCAGGGGTATTAATTACATTTACAATATTGAGTTATAATCACCACTATCCATTACCAAAACTTTTTCATCACTCCAAACAGAAACTCTGTACCTATTAAGCAAAAACTCCCCATTCTCCCCCTCCTCTTTCTTTCTATAAATTTGTTTATAGATATTCCCTATAAGTGGAATCATACAAGATTTGTTCTTTTGTCTCGCTTATTTCATTCAACATGATGTCTTCAAAGTTTATCCATGTTGTAGCATATATGAAAACTTGATTCCTTATTATGACTAATATTCTATTGTACAGATAAACCACAATTTGTTTATTTATCTGTTGACAGACACTTGTAATAATGTTGTTATGAACACTGTGCACACTGAGTTCCTGTTCTCAATTCTTTGGTTATACATCTAGAAGTGGGATTTTTGGTCATAATGTACAAAGACATTTAATCGAAAATGCAATATTTTATTAGAAACCAGAAGAAACTGGGCTTTTGTGTGAAGGCCATAGGAGGAAAGACACAGAGAACTGCACATCAGAAGTTCTAGGAGAAATGTGGTAGGCAGAATAATGCACCCCAAAGATGTCAATGGAACCTTTGTCTGTTAGGTTACATGGCTAAGAGGAATTAAAATTGCAGATTGAATTAAGTTTGCTAATCAGCTGATTTTAAATTAGGGAATTATCCTGGACTATGAAGTGGGCCCAAAGTAATCACATGAGTGTTAAAAAAAAAAAAAAAAGAGGAGGTCGATGCAATGTGAGAAGGACTAAACCATCACTGCTGCTTTGAAGATGAAGAGGCCATGAGCCAAGGAATGAGGGTGGCCTCTATAAGCTGAAAAAGGTAAACTCTTCCCTAGAGCCTCCAGAAAGGAATGCAGCCCTGCCAAGACCTTCATTTTAGTCCAGTGAGACCCACTGAACTGTAAGATGATAAACTGGTGTTGCTATAAGCCACTAATTTTGTGGTAATTACCACAGCAATAAAAAAACAATACAATAGACAATCTATAACTGAAATGTAAAGGACTCTATAACTTGGTCCCTACCTAGTTTATTTTTTTCCTCTATTATTTTCCTTTTGGTCTATGCTCCAGACAGAACAGCTGATTGTTAATTCAAATATTACCCTAACTGGTTTCAGTTGTTTCATCTTTGGGTCTGTGAAGCAAATCACTAAGATTCTAAGAGTCAGCCCTAAATAAAAAGATACACTCAGAGAAGTGCCACTTCCTTCTCATCCCTGCTACACTGTTTCCATTCCTTCCCTTCTTTCCATCTTTCCCCCATGGCTCTTTGTAGGGAATCAATTGGTTTAGTTTCTATCTTTCTTGAATTTCCTCTGCACAAATGGGCAGATACCTGTTTATCTTCTTGTATGTCTTGCTGTCTTACACAAAGGGTGTAAGATTTTTAAAAGTCCAATAAATTCAGCACAAGAAGGCTACTAAACGATCTTAGCAAAAGCTGTTCTGCTTAAGTGGTAAGGGCCAGACTGAAATGGATTAAAGCAGGACACATGAGGGCACTGAAATGTCAGCATAGTTAACTTTCAGGAAGTTCCAGTCCTTATACACAGACAAGCTCTACACTAGGGCACTTCTCACCACAGGTCCTGGTTGTTGGGTTACCCTCATTTGCTAATGAGGGTAGCAGGGGTTCAATCCATGCAATTGGCAGAAATAAGATCCTTTCATATAGAAGCTCACTGGGTGGGTGAGAGAACTGGGTAACACTTCTGATAGCTAGTCTGTGTTCTCAAGTCCTTGAATCCTAACGCCTTCACACTGGAGTCTTGCGTATGACACAGCTTCGCGGTCTTCGTGACCGCGTGAAATGAGCCCCAAATACTGTATACAATTGGCTTTAAACACCAGGCATTTGACGGGCAATCTATGACACCACACCCCCACCGCAAGAGCAGAAACTGGGGAATATCAACTTTTAGCCTATCCTTCCCTTCACGTGGTTTTGCCAGTGTTCAGTAACCCCAAAGAACCGAATCAAAAACACCCTCCTGCTTCCTGCCTCCGGGAACGAATATTCCCAGGACTACAGGCCGTTTCCACTGACGTTACTTCCGGGAAAAATAACCTTTCTCCAGCGGTTGCCGGCTTGGAAAGCTCTCGCGACATCTGCTCCCGCGAGATCTGCTTGCTCACTCTAGCGATGACATCCTCCTCCTCCTCCCCGCCGCCTTTCGGCAATCTTCGCCAGTCCCAGCCTCTACCAATCTGCACTCAGATAACATGGATCAAGGTCTCCCCCGAACCCCGGTCCGCGCGGGGCATCAGGCGGCAGCGGCGGGGTGCGGGCTGCACGAGGCGGGCGGCCGCGGCACTGCGGGCAGCCACGGGCTGGCGGCAAGGGGTGAGCGTGGGCGGGGCAGGGGTTAGCCAGCCGAGTAGCGGCTCGATTGTTCTGGCCTGGCTATGGCGCCTCTCCTCCCCCCCGCCATGGCTCCCCGTGTCCCTGCTCCGCTCCTCTCAGTGAGTGAAAGTGGCCGCCGCCGCCGCCGGCCCAGCGCCCGCAGCCGCCTCAGCGCCGCCGCCATCTTGGGGTCCCAGGAGCCGGCGAGGGAGCGAGCTAGGAGCGTCCACGTCCAACGCAGTCACCGTCCCACGGCCTCAGCTAGCGAGCCGCGGCTCCACCATCGGCGGGGCGACCCCCCCCCTCCGGACCCCGCCCGCACCCCGCCCCCCCTCCGCCGCCGCCGCGGCGGCGGGGCCCGGCGGCCCGAGGTGAGGCGACCAGACGTGGGCGGGCGAACGGAGGGGGGGCTTGTGTAGGCCCCGTTGCGCCCCTCTCTGCGGGCGACAACTGGGCCGCGTCTTAAAGGGGCCGTCGCCCCCGGCCCTTGGATTTGTAGGGGTTAGTAGGGAGGATGGGTGTGGACACTCCCCGCAGGGTTGGGACCTCAGAGACCTGGGCCTCGTCCTTCCCCTCTAAGATCTTTAGAGAGCCGGGGGTCACGCGATGACCTCAACTACTCGAGGAAGCCCGTGGGGCGCCCACACGTGGGGAATGTGTTAGACCAGGTGCACGTGGGACCCGGTGGGGCGGTGTCGGGCTAACACGTGTGTGGGTTTTGGGGTGGGGTGGGGTGGGGCATGGCGGGGGTGGTTGGGCTCCACTAGAAAACGGGTGAGCGTTATACTTGTCATTTTAAACAAATGAGATCTAAAGACTTGATTGTATGTTAAGCATCAGTTTTTGGGGAGCAAGTTGGGTGATGTTGTTGGGGCGGAGCAGGCTAACACGTGCACAGACTTAGGAGTGTGTAGGTGACACCTTTTCTGGTGTTTTGGCCTTTTGCAGGGCGTCTAGGCAAGTGTCATCCTATTTTGACATTCCTTTTTGAGCTTGCCAATGAAAACTACTACTTCCGTAATCACCAAGAGTGGAAGCCCCCTACAGTTTAGGAGTGATAGAGCCAAAGAAAGCACTCATTCTAGTTAACAGTCAACTGTGCCCCATGTTCTTTATTGATTCACACACTGTCGCTAGTTCCATGTTCACAAACTTGTTGGTAGGAAGTTAGAGGTTGACCTCACTGACATCACAGGTAGCCAGCTTACTATTCCAATGAGTGACTTACGTGATTCCTTTCCCAGGGAAGTTATTGTAGCTTACTGCTGGTGACTTTAAAACAACAGAATTTTATTGAAATATAATTCACATATCATAAAATTCACTCCTTTAAAGGTACACTTCAGTGGTGGTTCTTAGTATATTCACAACCATCACCACCATCTAATTGCAGAACATTTTCATCCCATAAAGAAGCCCAGTATCCATTATCAGTCACTCTTCGTTACTCCTTCCCCCCAGCACCTGACAACAATTAATCTACTTTCTATTTCTATTGATTTGCTTATTCTAGACATTTTACATAAATGAAATAATACAGTATATGCGCTTTTGTGATTGACTTTTCATGTTTTTCATCACGAAAACATGTTTTCAAGGTTCATTCATGTTGTAGAATGTATTGGTGCTTTTTTATTACTGAATAATATTTCATTCCAGTTGCATTTTATGTTTATAATTCTAAAGCTCTTCTTATAAAATAACAATTTGAAATTGTATTATATAAGGTAAAGTTTGCATATGTCTACAATTCTAAATTAAATTGTATTTTTAAGGGATTAAATCTCATTAATTTAGTATTTTATGTTATGTTCTTAAACATTTTGTTTCAGAAGAATCCAAAAAACTTAAAAAAAAATGTCTTTTGATAGGAAATGACTGTAGAGACTACAAAGGTGACTAGACAAATTTATAACAATAAAAACATACTGACCACAAGGTGGGAATGTGATTAAGACTAAACAACAGACCATAAATTATTGTGTTATGGTTTCACGAAATGAAAGTTATTCGTAATATTACCAAAGGAAGGGATCATAACAGCGTTTGACTGCCATTTGCTTGTGTAGACACAGGGCTAGGAAAGGAATAACAGACACTTTTTCTGCCCACAAGAAGATAAAAATCTGCTTGGGTATTTAACCTGTCATCACACAAATGTGCACAAAATTAAATGCTGGGACGCATTTGGATTTTAGAGTGGTCAGAATAGGATAGGCCTAAGAGGAAACTTTCGGTTTGTATAGGAAAATAAGTGAAGTGGTTAAGTTTTAAAGTTGGATCTTAAGTATAATAACTCTTGATAAAATAGGCTGCAGCATGTAGGAAGAGGATGGAAAGGGCAGGGGCTCTGATACTTGTTAAGCGTTTTACATGGCAGTCACTAGATAAGATACTTTTTACATTGTTTTAATCCTCACAAAGCCTTTTGAGGTAGATATCCCTATTTTACTGATGAGAAAATTGAAACTCAGTGAAGTCCCATGGCCAATAAATGACAGAAGTCAGGATTCTTTCCTGTGGCCCTTTTGCTTTCCCAGAAATAATTTGAAGAATATTTTGTAAAGGAGTCTAAAATTATCAATGAGATTCTTTATCTACATTAAGTCAGATATTGATTTATAAAGAAACATTAGAATCACTTGCTGATCATGATACAGTAGGTTTCCTTAAGGTTGAAAAGCTGATTGCAAAGAAATTTAATGCCTGTATCTTTAATAAGAAGTACATAAGGGAATTTTCCTTCTGTGTTAGATCTGAATTAGGAGACCAATAATAGTAAATGTAGTTGACAAATAATATATAAATTAATCACAGGGACTAAATGTTGCCCATATTTTTATAGAACTAGAGGAAAATCAGTAAACATTGTGATGTGTGTTTACTACAAGAATTGTAGACTGTATTATGGTCTCTAGAGCATGGTTCTTTGATTTTGTGTGGGCTCTGGACCCTTTGGCAGTCTATTGAAGCTTGTGAACCTCTTCACAAAATATGGCTTTTAAATGTATAAAGTACTGTTATATTTAAAATGCAAATTTACTTTTTATTATTGAGTTAAATAACAAATTTTAGTAATAGTCCTGCTAATACTATTATAGTTTGTTTTTTACTTTCAGAATGGAAGAAAATGCTAATTTCAGTTATAGAGTAGTGAAAATAAAGATGTAAAACTTTTTTCCCATCTTAGTTCATGTACCCTACTTTAAGAACCCCTGCCCCAGGAAGACTGGACACATAGCTAAGTTATATCTTATTGGGCAAAACAGTGGTTTCAATAATAAGAAGTAGGTTTATCTATTCAAACATGAACATGACTTCTTAGAGGAAGAGCAAATAGTTTACCTAAGGAGAAACCTGGTAATATAGTGGAAAGACACTGGTTTTGGACTTAAAAGACTTGGGTTTGAATCTCAGCTGTACCATTTCCTGGGTAAAGCTAAGTTTTTTGCGTTTCAGTTCTTATCTGTGAAATGGGAATAATAATTTTCACTTCTGAGATTAAATGGCATATTAATTATAAAACACTCAGCTTGTGAAGAAATAAGTATACCAAAGACTATAAAATACATTTAGCCTTAATTTGGGAGGAGAAGTTGTTATTATACAGTAGGAAGGAATAGCATGTATCAGATGAATGGGACTTTCTTGGGGTATTCAAGTATAGAGAACACTTTTTAGGAGTGGTACTAAGACTACTCTTACTTTTGTGAAGGAGCAAATAAGGTACCTCCAGGTTTGCATGTGACAGCTATTCTGGGTGGGAAATTAGCCAAGTAGGATAAATTGGGGGTAAATCTTTCAGATTTGTATGCATGAACAAAAAATGATGTGAGCATCAATATGGTAAAAAATAAAAAGGGGGGGGTGCTAGGCCAAGTGATCAGTTTATCCCTGAGAGTGTTGCCTAAGTGGATTGCCAGAAAGACCAATAAAATGTTAGTCATTACCAAGAGGATTATGAGAAATAAAATTTTAAAATGGACTGCCTTATCTTTATAAGAAACTGTACATCTTACACTGTTGATTAGATTCCAATTATTACATCTTATGAAGAACAAATTAAGCAGGAAAGAAGTTTCCAGAAAATGGCAGTTAAAATGTTGAAGGCAATGGTGAGGCTCTCATATAAAAATGAAAAAAAGAAATTTGACTCCAGAATGGACTGATGAGGATTGAGATGGACTATGATCATGATCAAATTGTAATGAATTAGGAAAAGCACAAATTTATAATCCTAGAAAATTAGAACTAGTTTGAAAGATGACTATTGCTTTGCAGATCTTGAATAATGAGTGGTTTGCTTATTTGTTAGCCCCGAAGGTGGTTTTAGGCTCAAAATCAGATGAGACACAATTTAGGAGTACTGAGCCAGGGACTTGTGATCCAGTCTTTAGTTCACGTCAACAAACCATTAATAATCCTTGGACCTGATGGTTGGTAAAGCTCTTTATTTCACTCATTTATTCACTCAGTAAATATATATTGAATACCTATTGGATGCTTTTTGATCATCAACAACTGTTGAGCATCTCCCATACTCAAGGGACTGTGGTAGACTTAGTAGAATATATACATGAATTAACCCAGTTGTGTATGTATGTGTGGAGTGTATAAAGGGCTCTGCAAAGCTAACCATAAAATTATGCACTCTAAATACCATAGAGAAGTATAAACCTAAATGTTTCTTTTGAGGTGCTGATCTGAATTACCAGCACTTAGATTTTGTTTGTTTTTAAAAAGTAAATTGAGACTTATTCTTGTCATTTGTTCAAATCTGCCTTGTTAACAGAAGCAGTGTAAGCAGTAGCAGTATAGTATGGCAGAACCCCTCTAAATCCTAGAGCCAGATGATCTGTATTCAAATTTTGACTCTCCCTCTTAACTAACTGCATGGCCTCTGGATAGCTGTTTAAGCCTCAGTTTTTTCATCTGTTAAACGAGGAAAATAATAGTCTCTGCTTCAAAGAGAATGATTGTGAGAAATGAATGAGTACATTTAAATGCTTACAGTGGTACCTCATAGTGCCCTTAACAATTTTTAGTGCTATTTTATTTCAAAATCCAATCAGTTTAATCTACATTTTAAATTTATAAAGTATTGATATCAGAACCTTTTATTATGAGCAGAAAATCTCAAATCTCTTTTTAGGTAAGGCAGGGAAAAACTATATCAATGAAGAAAATAGTTATGCATTCACTTTTTTTTTTATCCCCTCTCCCCCTTGCGGCTTCCTTTGTGTCCATTCACTGTGTGTTCTTCTGTGTGTTTGTATTTATTTTTATTTGTTCTCCCCCCTTGCAGCTTACTTGTTGTTTTGCTTTCTGTGTCCATTCTCTGTATGGTCTTCTGTGTTTTTACTTGTCTCCCTTTTCGTTGCATCACCTTGCTGAGTCAGCCCTCCTCCGTGTTTGCAGGCGGGCAGCACTCTGCAGGCCAGGAGGCTCTCCTAAGTGCTTGTGGGCTGGGCAGCTCTCCACGGTGCGGGCAAGTCTGACTTTGCAAGGAGGCTCCAGGACTGGAACCCAGGTCCTCCCATATGGTAGACAGGAGCCCAACTGATTGAGCCACAGCCGCTTCCCTGATGCATTAGCTTTTGTATTTGTTTATAATAACTACCAGTCGATGCTAATAGAAATATCTTTATAGTTAAGATGATAACTCAGACAGCAATGTGGTATTTTCCAACATTAAACTTTCAGATGCTAAAACATTTCTGCCCAGGGTGTCATTCTAATTTTAGTAATAGTTTGCTTTTTAGAAGTCATTCTTAGAACGTATAGTAAGCAGTCCATGGTCTGGAGCTGGAGTCAGGAGACTTATTCTGTAAAGGATCAGATGGCAAATATTTTAGGCTTTTCAGACCACACTGTCTCTGTTTTAGCTATTCAACTCTGCCACTGAAGTGCAAAAGCAACCAGTCAATATGTAAATGAACAAATGGGACTGTATTATAATAAAACTTTATTTATGGACACTGAAATTTTGATTTCATGTAACTTTCACATGTCATGAAATAAATTTTTTTTCTCAACCATTTAAAAAGGTGAAAGTCATTCTTAGCTTGCAGGCTTTCCAAAAATGGCCCATGGACTGGATTTGGCCTACAGACTATAGTGTGCAGAACCCTGCTTCAGAGTCATGGCTTTACCACTCCTTGGCTAGGTGATTTTGTGCAAGTTACTTGACCTAGAGGAATTAAGAATTAATTAAAATTCTTTAAAAAAAAATTATCCCACCCCCTTGCTACTTGCACTTGTTGTCTGCTCTCTGTGTCCATTTGCTGCATGGTCTGTGTCTGCTTGTCTTCTCTTCTTGTCTTCTCTTTAGGAGGTACCGGGAATCGATCTTGGAACTTTCCCATGTGGGAGAGAGGCGCCCACCTCTTGAGCCACCTCAGCTCCCTTGTTTATTGTGTCTCATTGTCTTTTCCTCTGTGTTTTTTTTTGTTGCATCAGCTCGCCATGCGGGCCAGCCGACTTTTACCAGGAAACGCCAGGAATCAAATCCAGGACCTCCCATATGGTAGTCGGGAGTCCAATTGCTTGAGCCATATCCACTTTCCTAATTAAGCCTTAATTCCATCTTTTAAATAGTGAAAATAATATATACTTTTTAAAGTTTTAGAAATAAATAACCCATGTGAAGTGCTTTTAATAAACTATGTATTATTATCATGTAATTGAATCCTTTCATTTATCAGTCAGACATTTGGGATCCTGGGGGGGATAACTGATAGTCCTAAAGTCTATCTGTGGCTTGCCAGTGGTGTTAACTCACAGCTTTTGACCTCAGCTTCTCTTTCTACCTTTCCACACTGCTTCCATGGAGGGTTGTAGTACCATTTAATTCAGTTAAAAATATTGCTTGATAAAACTGCTCTGTATGATATTGTAATGGTGGATACATGGCATTATGCCTTTGTCGAAACTCATAGAACTTCACAGCATAGAGAGTGAACCTTAATGTATACAAATAAAAAAAAAAATTAGGTTGGGGGATGCCAGGAAGGAATGCAGATTGTGACAAGAGAATTGTATTACAGATATATGAAACAACCTTATTGAAAGGGTTAGAAGGAAAAGTTATTGACCTGAGTAACTTTGTTTTTTGTTTTAAGATTTATTTATTTATTTGTTCCCCTACCCCCTGAGTAACTCTAGAAGTGAGTGAAATCTCTAGGACTAAAGGCAAAAGGATGTGTGCATAAGCACTGTAGGCTAGTTGATAAATTGTTTCCCACAGGGATATGGGTGAACAAGTCTGATACCATTATACACATATACTGGAATTGAACAATTAAATAAATGAATGATGGATGGTTTGAGCTAGGTTTGTCACTGTTGGAGTGGGAATTTACAAATGAGCAAGGAGGAAAGGTTAGAATGATCCATGTGGTAATGAGTTAGAGTTGGAGCCATCAGTACAAACTTGTTTTGCTTAATATAGATAAAGATGATTACATATAGAAATATTTATAGATATGTATATATAATTTGGGTTAGTATAAGCAGATATATTTCTGTACTCTGCCGGCTGAGAGGGTCAAAAGAAGTAACACACAAGGAGCCCAGATCTTGATTTCTAATACTATTTTCCAATAAAAGAAACCAAGTCCCTTTGGAAAAATGGCTGATTCCACGACTGGGGCAGAAAATATACAAAGTGAGCCTGGAACATTTTATAGTGCCAGAAAATAGGAGTACTCCCCAAGATCC
The DNA here is from genome assembly GCF_030445035.2 of Dasypus novemcinctus. Lineage (NCBI taxonomy): Eukaryota > Metazoa > Chordata > Mammalia > Cingulata > Dasypodidae > Dasypus > Dasypus novemcinctus. The sequence goes on along the minus strand of NC_080675.1, from coordinate 112,346,611 downwards.
AAAACCAAACAAAAAACCTTACATTGATGTGTATGTCAAAGAAGCAAAGGAACCAACTGAAAGAGCTCCCTATAGCCAATGCTGGAACGATTTGAGCAAAAAATAAAGTAGTATTGGATTATAACTCAAAGTATAGTTTGCTTTTTAGAAGTCATTCTTAGAATATGAGTACAAGAGTACATGATAAAAATACTGAATAGTAAAATACTGCTTGAAATACTACAAAGACATTTTTATTATCCTCTAAATACCTCTGATTTGCTAGAGGTCCTTCACACACTATTGAAATAGTTAAGATGTAGAGCTTTGCAGGCAGACATTTTGAAATAGAATCCTGGCTCTGCTACTGGCTGTGTGACCTTGGATAAGTTATTCAATCAGTTTCTTTTAAGATGGGGGCAATGATAATATTTATTATATAAGGATTAGAAGTGTTAATACATATGCAGAATGCACATGCATATAAAATGCTTGGCACATACTCTCAGAATATGTGCATAGCCTTCTTATTACAGTAGTATTTGATAAAACAAAATCTAAGAATTCGGACCTCACTTCGAATTCTTTGTAATGGAATCTGACTTTTATGTTTTTTTTCCCCCCCAGACTTCTTGAATAGAGGAAAAAGTCTGACATTAACAAGTGTTTCTCCAACACCTAGATTGATATGCACATACCTTCATTCATACTGTGTAAATTGTGGAGGGAAGGAAATGGGTAATTATATTTGGTGTTATATATAATCATCACAGGTCTGAGTGGCTGACAGATCTAGATATTGAAAAGCTGGATCCACTTAGTGTACAATTCAGCTTACTCTTATTTACAGATGATGATTTGTCCATAGGGTGAATTACCTAAACTACAATTCTCAGACTTCCTTTGGGGAGTCAAAATTCTACACAACTTCTCTGTTACCACCCACACCAGTCAATATGCCCATTACTAAATGAAAACTGACACTTAGTATAGGAAAACTATATATAAAAGTGAATTTTGGAATCTCGGCTGTTTTAGGATGTTTCTTTATATTCTCAGTAATACCTCTCCATGTCACTGGTATAATAATGGAAAACTACCTATTGGGACTGATAATCAAATTTTCCCGGCACTTTGTGCATCAAGTAAGCTAATGTTATTTCCTTTTGCTGAGGGATGAACTCAGTTGCTCAAGGTTTTCAGTCCTTTAATTTATCTCTTCTACACGAACATCTTTCTCAGCTACCTCATTCCCTAAAAGGGCTGTTTTCATGGAGCTGTGAAAGACATTGAAGACACTGGTTCTTCCAGTGATTGGGATGTTTAGTTGTGTTTTCAAATTTTGATTGGATAAATTATTATTAATTCAGGTTGGGTGCTTTTCATTAGAAGACCTCTGAAATAGAGTCTGGTCTTAGGGACCTCTAACATAGCTTGATTTCAGTATTTAGACCCTAAGTGCTTTATAAAGAGGGATTAACTTTTTTTGACCAAATGTTCTATCTGTGGCCTCTACTCCAGAACTCCCCTGAGGCACTTATGCTAGTAATGCTATTTCTTTTATTACTCTGATAAGGTGTATTTTTGTTTCCCATCTTGGTGAAGATTTTCTTCCAGGAAGATGAAATAAATGATTCTTTCCTAGGAGAAAGCAAAATTGATTTTTTTTTTGGTCCTTAGACATATTTTGCTTTGGGGAATAATACTCAGATATTTCATTAAGGAAGAAAAAGGAAGAAAAGTAAGGAAGGAAAAATGTGGATAAGCATTTTCTTATTATACCTATGAGGCAGGCCAAAGTATTCTCACTTTGCCATTTTCTTGGAATTTTGTGCTTACAGTAAATGCTAAACTTGTAGTGGTTTCACTCCCATATAGTAATCCCTTGGTTGAGCCGGTTGTGTCTGGCCTCCATGTCAGAGGGCTCTGTCTGCCTCTGGTTCTTGAGAGTAATAGCCTCTTAGCAAATAAGCAATTATCTGAATAGAAGTTGGGGTTCAAATGTAATATTTAAGGGGCACTCTGTGATTTATTTACCTCTACTTTACTATGACTAGTGTGAATAATTTACAGTTCAAACTTGGTTTCCTTTGAAAGTAAACGTAGGAGTACTGTTAGTAATTGTGCTGGGGCAGTAAGCGTAAATGAATACTGTTCTGTGCGTACCAGCTGGGAGGTATGATCACCTTAAATCATGAGATGTCTTTTGTTTGTGATACCATAGCAGAGTCTGATGGTGAAGAATTGGGGCTTTGCCCTGTTGATATAGAGATGGAGTGGACATCACCATCCCACAGGATGGAGGAATAAAATACGAATTAGAGTAGACTTACTGATATTCTACTATAGAACGATTGTGACTAGTAATGGAAGAAATGGTAGCATTGATGTGGAGAAAGTAGCCATGGTAGTTGCTGAGGACAGGGAGAGGGAAGAAGAGATGTGATGTGGGGGCATTTTTGGGACTTGGAGTTGTCCTAAATGATACTGCAGGGACAGATGCTGGACATTATATATCCTGTCATAATCCGCTGAATGTACTGGGGGAGAGTGTTAACTGCAATGTAAACTATAATCCAAGTGGTGCAGCAGTGCTCCAAAATGTATTCACCAAATGCAGTGAATGTGCCACAATGATGAAAGAGGTGGTTGATGTGGGAGGAGTGGGATGGGGCTATATAGGAACCTCTTTTATTTTTTAGTGTAACATTTTTTGTGATCTATATATATTCAAAAAAAATTCAATTAAAAAATTGACGGGAATGGGGAGTGGGGTATAAAGGAACCTCTTTTGTTTTGTTTTTTTAAAGATTTATTTTTTATTTCTCTCCCCCCCACCCCCCAGTTGTCTGCTCTCTGTCCATTTGCTGTGTGTTCTTCTGTGACCGCTTCTATCTTTATCAGCGGCACCGGGAATCTGTGTTTCTTTTTGTTGCGTCATCTTGTGTCAGTTCTCTGTGTGTGTGGCACCATTCCTGGGCAGGCTGCACTTTCTTTTGCTCTGGGCGGCTCTCCTTACGGGGCACATTCCTTGTGCGTGGGGCTCCTCTACACGGGGGACACCCCTGCATAGCATGGCACTCCTTGTGCACATCAGCACTGCACATGGGCCAGCTCCACATGGGTCAAGGAGGCCCAGGGTTTGAACCATAGACCTCCCATGTGGTAGGCGGACTCCCTATCCATTGGGCCAAATCCGCTTCCCTTATGTTTTTTAATGTAACATTTTGTGTCATCTATTAACTTTAAAAAAAGATAATTTAAAAAAAAGAGAGAGAAAAGAATTGGGGCTTTGGAGTCACCTATAATAGACCTGAATTCTGATTCTAGCTTGGGGCAGGTTATTTAACTTACCTAAAAGGGGGGTAAAATTTGGATTGTGAGAATGAATGAGCTAGTGTTATTAAAGCACCTAGCATAGTAAAGCTTCTCACACTGTGAGCTTTTATTCTGTTAGGTCCTTTACTCTCTCCTTCCTTCCATCATGACATAACTTTTTTTTTTTTAAGATTTATTTTATTTCTTTCCCCTTCCCCCACACTGTCTGCTCTCTGTATCCATGTACTATGTGTTCTTCTGTGTCTGCTTACATTATCAGGAGGCACTGGGAAACTGTCTCTTTCTTGTTCCGTCATCTTGCTGTGTCAGCTCTCCGTGTGTGCGGTACCACTCCTGGGCGGACTGGACTTTTTTCACACAGGGCAGCTCTCCTTGTGGGGCCCTCTCCTTGCGTGTGGGTCACCCCTATGCGGGGGTGCTCCTGCATGGCAGGGCACTCCTTGTGCTCATCAGCACCGCACGTGGACCAGCTTACCACATGGGTCAGGAGGCCCTGGGGATCAAACCCTGGACCCTCCATATGGTAGGTGATGCTCTATCAGTTGAGGCACGTCTTCTTCCCCATAACTTTATTTTCAACTAAGACTGACTTTGAAAGTTGTTTTTATGGTTAAGATTAGCTGTTAAGCATTTTACTGAAAGCAAAAATATTTTTCCACTGAGCCATTGACTTTGTTTTTTGTAAAATTTATATAGTTGTGGTGGGCAGGACATAGATGCCCTATCAAAATCTAATTACTGTTACCTCTTTCTAAAATATTTATGAAAACTTTCCCCCAGTTAGTTTTTGCAGAATAGCTAAAAAATATCTTGATAGTTTAGAGTGAACAAATTAAAGAACTGTCACTGGTTGCTTTTATTTCAACTAAATGGAGTGATAAAAATTTTATTGGCTATGAAGAAAAATTTTTTAAATGAGAATTTAAGTTTCTTTTCAATATTCTGTACAAAATAATGTATTCCCTTTTGGTTGGTATTTGGATTATTTTCCCATATTTTTAATACTTTGTTAACTAAATCTGTTTTAATTACTTAATATCATTCAGAAATGAAACCTAAGAAAAGCAGTTTTATTATACTATATGCATTAGTACAGACATTCATATTATGAACCAAAGGGAAATATTATGGTACTAAGATGACTTCCAACTACTTCTGGTATTGCATGATTCCTTATTAAACAACAAAGTAAGATAATGCAGAAAGAACTAGAGTAAAGAACAATTACAGTGATAGCAGAAGTTCCCTTCTATTCCTAGTTCATTGAATTTTTTTTATCATCAACAGATACTAGATTTTATCAAATAATTCTCTATCAAAATAATCATGTAGTTTTTGTCCTTTGTTCTATTAATATAGTATATAATATTAATTGATTTTTTATGTTAAGCCTTTATATTCCTGGGATAAAACCCACTGGGTCATGGTATATTTCCTTTTATATGTTGCTGGATTTGGTAATTTGTTGAGGATTTCTGTGTCTGTCTTCTAAGGAATATTGGTCTGTAGTGTTCGTCTGATATCTTTGCCTAGCTTCAGAATCAAGATAATACTGGCTTCATGGGAATAAGTAGTTAAGTGTTCTTTCCTATTCTGTATTTTGGAAGAGTTTGTGAAGGATTGATATTAATTCCTTTAGCTCTTTGGTGGAACTCACCAGTGGAGCTTTCAGTGCCTGAGCTTTTCTTTGTGAGAAGTTAGAAGCCTTAACTTTTATTAATATATGATCAAAATGATCACACGTTTCATTTTCTGTGATTTGGTTATAGGTACATAAAAGGAACTTCCGTATCCCAATCTGCTGTTACTCCAGTGTTCGTGTGAAAATAACTTGTCACTCCTTTATGGTCTTATCTACATCTATTAAAATATTATATAAAAAAATTATGTACTTCATTTATTTGGCCCTGATAATAGATGTGTTTTCTTGTTTTTGTTGTTACCAAAAAAGTCACGTAGAGACTACAGGGCATTCCCATATACTCAGTGTCCTCCCCCTTTTCCACTTTCCCCTATTAATAACATTTTACATGTGAATGGTACATTTGTTACAATTGATGTATAAATATTGAAGCATTGCTACTAACCATGGTCAATAATTTACATTATGGTTTACGTTTTGGACCATACAGTTTTATAGGTTTTGATGAAATTTAAAATGGCCTGTATGTTATTGGAAGATCATGCAGAACAATTCTAATGCCCTAAAAATGCCTTATTTTCCATCTATTCTATTCTTTTCTCCCCCTCTTCTTGGAACCTAGATAATAGATGTTTATAATGGATAATCAGTAGGAGTCATAAATACCTTGTGTAACATTTATTATGTTCTCAAACCCACAAGTAATCATTTTTTCCTGAACTCCTATGGCACATTATCTATACATCTGTTAAGTCACTTCCCATGTGTACTTTTAATTGTATTTATTTGTGTTCAAGTCAACACTCTGTGAAACAGATTTCCTTGAAGGAAATGCCGTTTTCTACATTGCACTTAGAGTTCAGCAACTGAATGACTCAGTGAATGAAATGTTACTCCAGAGTTCATGTGAAAATAACTTGTTCTTCCTTTTTAGTCTTATCTTCATCTATTAAAATATTATGGAGTTCATTAATTTAGCCCTGTTCCTGCTCTTTATGCCTTAGTCCTGCTGAATTAATTGTCAGTGTAACCTGTGGATCTGATTCAGTAGATCAGATCCAGTTACAATGCATATGGGCTACAGAATTTCTGAGTTACAGGAAAGTGGAGTAGGAAAAGTCAGATATTCTGATCCCTTAATGTTTGGCCTTTTGTATAAGCTATAGTCCATAAACTGCCACAGACTGTCCTAGTCCTTCCTTCCTTCCTTCCTTCCTTCCTTCCTTCCTTCCTTTCCTTCCTTTCCTTCCTTTCCTTCCTTTCCTTCCTTTCCTTCCTTTCCTTCCTTTCCTTCCTTTCCTTCCTTTCCTTCCTTTCCTTCCTTTCCTTTCCTTTCCTTTCTTTTTATTTGTTTCTCCCCCTTCCCTCCATTTTCTTCTCTCTGTGTCCATTCACTGTGTGTTCTTCTGTGTTTGCTTGTATTCTCATTAGGCGGCTCCAGAAATCGACCCTGGGACCTTCTGGAGTAGGAGACAGGCGATCATTCTCTTGCGCCACCTCAGCTTCCTGGCCTGCTGTGCCTCTGTCTCTCTTCTGTGTCTCTTTTTGTTGCATCATCTTGCTGTGCCAGCTCTCCGCTTTGGCCAGCACTCCTGCGTGGAGCAGCACTCCTGTGCACAGCAGCACTCTGTGTGGGCCAGCACTCTGTGTGGGCCAGCTTGCCTTCACCGGGAGGCCCTGGGTTTTGAACCCTGGACCTCCTATATGGTAGACAGAAGCCCAGTTGCCTGAGCCACATCTGCCTCCCTCTTTGGTCCTTTAAATGCTTTAAAGCTACTGTACCGTTCTTCCCATAAAAGGTTTATTCAACCTTTTTTACAGGTAACTTGGTAAATTAGGAATTAATTCTTAACTTAAACTCGTAATTCTTCAGATAGCTGACTTTAAATTATTGGTTCCCAAACTGGTCTTCTGAGATGGGGAGTAGATCTGGCTCAAGCAGTTGAACACCTGCTTTCCATATGGGGGGGTCTAGGTTCAGTTCCTGGTGCCTCGTAAAAACAAAAACAAAAAGTAAGCAAACAAACAAAAAAGACCAACTCAGGGAGCCAATGTGGCTCAGTGACTGAGCACCAGCTTCCCCCTTAGGAGGTCCCTGACCCTGGTACCTCCAAAAAAAAAAACTTCAGTGCTTTTCAAAAATTATACCATAGATCTTCCTGTGATATGTCAAATTCATGCTTTTATCACCTCCTCTTTTTAGCATTAAAAGAATGCCTTACGACTGCCATTTCAGCCAGCAGTGATGATATTCTACAAAGATGATTCTGAGATGAATCAGAGAACAGGGTTGTTGTATACTGGGTGTCACAAGGGGGCATTTGAACATTATAAGACCACAGACTGTTATCTTTCCTGGATAAATTGGTTTTGTTATTCTGTTCCTTCTGCTTCGGGAATAGTTTGCTGTTCTTTTCTAGTTCCTCCAGTTGTGTAGTTAGGTCTTTGATTTAACTCTTTCCTCTTTCTTTTTTTTTCTTTTAAAGGTTTATTTATTTCTCTCCCCCCTCCCTTCGTTATTTTGCACTCGCTGTCTGATTTCTGTGTCCATTCACTGTGCATTCTTCTGTTCTGCTTGTCTTCTTTAGGCAGCACTGGGAACTGATCCTGGGACCTTCCAGAGTGGGAGAGAGGCACTCAATCTCGTGTGCCACCTCAGCTCTGTGGTCTGCTGTATCGTCTCTCATTGTCTCTCCTCTGTGTCTCTTTTTGTTGCATCATCTTGCTGTGCCAGCTTTCCACTTCCATGTGGGCCAGGACTCCTGTGTGGGCCAGTTTACTGCACGGGCCAGCTTTGCCTTCACTAGGAGGCCCCGGGAATCGAACCCTGGACCTCCTAGATGGTAGACAGGAACCCAGTTGCTCGAGCCACATCTGCTTCTTGTCTTTCTTCTTTCTTAATGTAAGTATCAAAGGCTATAAATATCCCTTTGAGCACTGCCTTCACTGTATCCCATAGGTTTTGATATGTTGTGTTCTTGTTTTCATTCATCTCAGGATACTTACTGGGGAGCTGATGAGGCTCAGTGGTTGAGCAGCAGCTTCCCACAAACAAGGTCCCGAGTTCAGTCCTGGCCCCAGTACCTTAAAAAAGAAAAGATACGTACTGATTTCTCTTGCAATTTCTTCTTTGACCCACTGATTATTTAAGAGTATGTTGTTTAATCCCCACATATTTTTTAATTTTCCCTTTTTCTGCCTGCCGTTGATTTCCAGTTTCATTCCATTATGATCAGAGAGAGTGCTTTGTATAATTTTGGTCTTGTTAAATTTATTGAGATCTGTTTTGTGACCCAATGTATGGTCTATCCTGGATAAAGATCCATGAGCATTGAGAAAAATATATATTCCTCTGTTTTGAGGTACAATGTTCTGTGTACGTGTATTAGGTTTAGTTCATTTATCATATTATTCAAGCTGTCTGTTTCTTTATTGATTCTCTGCCCAGATGTTCTGTCCAGTGATGAGGGTGGTGTATTGAAGTTTCCAACTGTGATAAATTGGTTTTGACTTTAGCCTAGTTATTGAGGGATTAATTTTTTTAAATAATCAGTTCTTTTTAAATCTCCCTATATTGCTTCATAGTCATACCTCTTTAATTAGGATCATTCTCTTTATCAGCCAAAATAAATAGAACCATGAGATATAATATGTTTTGAAATAAAACCTCAGGAGGGAGCCAAGCAGCAGTTTATTTACTTTAACTTATATGTAATTTAAGAAATTTGGCTGTTTTTAAAACAAGTTTTTAAAAATCTTCTGGAGTGGATACATGTTAGGCCTCACTTTGAAAAGCAGAACTTATTAAAGTATTGAAGCAAACATTTTTCAACATTTTTTTCAGTATTATAAAGACTGATAATTACATACCATAAAATTCACCTGATTTAAGTGTGAACATCAGTAATTTTTGGGAAATTTGCAGAATTGTGCGATTATTGCCATAATGCCAATTTAGAACATTTCCAGTCCCTCCAACAAGATCTCTTGTATCCATTTACAGTCAGTTCGTAAACTGTGTCACTGATTTACTAATCTACTCTCTCTCTCTCTATATATATATATTTTTTTAAAGATTTATTTATTTATTTAATTTCCCCCCTCCCCTGGTTGTCTGTTCTTGGTGTCTATTTGCTGCGTCTTTTTTCTTTGTCCGCCTCTGTTGTCGTCAGCGGCACGGGAAGTGTGGGCGGCACCATTCCTGGGCAGGCTGCTCTTTCTTTTCACGCTGGGCGGCTTTCCTCACGGGCGCACTTCCTTGCGCGTGGGGCTCCCCCACGCGGGGGACACCCTTGCGTGGCACGGCACTCCTTGCACGCATCAGCACTGCGCATGGCCAGCTCCACACCGGTCAAGGAGGCCCGGGGTTTGAACCGCGGACCTCCCATATGGTAGACGGACGCCCTAACCACTGGGCCAAAGTCCGTTTCCCTCTATATATATTTTTAAGATTATATTTATTTTTTATTTCCCCTTCCCTGCCCCGCACCCCCCCCCCCCGCAGTTGTCTGCTTTCTGTGTCCATTCACTGTGTGTTCTTCTGTGTCCACTTACATTCTTGTCAGCGGCACCCAGAATCTGTGTCTCTTTTTGTTGCGTCATCTTGCTGCATCAGCTCTCAGTGTGTGCGGTGTCACTCCTGGGCAGGTTGCTCTTTTTTTCGCGCTGGGTGGTTCTTCTTATGGGGTGCACTCCTTTGCGTGTGGGGCTCCCCTACACGGGGGACACCCCTGCGTAGTGTGGCACTCCTTGCACGCATCAGTACTGTGCATGGGCCAGCTCATCACATGGGTCAGGAGGTCCTAGGTTTGAACCCTGGACCTCCCATTTGGTAAATGGATGCTTTATCCACTGAGCCAAATTCACTTCCCAATATATATTTTCTTAATCACTAATATGCTTTCCTTCTCTATGGTTTTGCCTTTTCTGGACATTTCATATAAATAGAATCATACAGTGTGATCTTTTGCATTGGGCATCTTTAAACACTTAATGTTTCTGAGGTTCATTCACATTGTTACATGTATCTATAGTTTGTTCTTTTTTGTTGTTAAATAGTTTTCCATTGTATGGATATGCCACATTTTGTTCCAGTCACCAATTGAAGGACATTTGCATTGTTTCACCTTTTCACTGTTGTGAATAACACATCTGTGAATGTTTACATAAAAAGTTTTAGTAGACATGTGTTTTCCATTTGTCTTGGGTAGATAATTAGGAGTGGAGTGCTAAGTCATATATTAAGTTTGTATTTAAATTTTTAAGAAACTGTCAAAGTTTCCCACAGTGGCTACAATATTTTACATTTTTACCAGTGATGTAGGAGGGTTTCAGTTTCTTTACATCCTCCCCAGTAATTACTACCTGTCTTTTTGTTTACGGCAATTCCTGAGAGTATGAAGTGGTTATTGTTTTTTTAATTTGTATTCATTAATGTTGAACGTCTTTTATGTGCCTGTTTGCCATTCATCTATTTTCTTTGGTGAGATATCTGTTCTATATTGGTCTTATTGGGTTCTAAAATTTCTTTTTGTATAGTTCCTAGAAGACCTTTATCAGATAAATGATTTCACATATTTTCTCTTAGTCTGTGGCCTTTTTTTACTTTCTTAATGATATCTCTTGAAGTACAAATGTTTTTAATTTTGATGAAGTCTAATTTATCAATTCTTTTTTTTAAATGTAGTCTTTACATTCCCTTAAGTCTTTTATTTTTTTAATTTTTAAAAATTTTTATTTATTCTCCCCACCCCCACCCCAGTTGTCTGTTCTCTGTCTCCATTCACTGCGTCTTCTTTGTCAGCTTCTGTTGTTGTCAGCGGCATGGGAATCTGTGTTTCTTTTTGTTGTGTCATCTTGTTGTGTGTCAGCTCTCCGTGTGTGCGGCGTCATTCCTGGGCAGGCTTTCTTTCATGCGGGGTGGCTCCCCTTCTGGGGCGTAGTTCTTGCGCATGGGGCTCTCCTACGCCGGGGACACCCCTGTGTGGCACGGCACTCCTTGCGCGCATCAGCACTGCGCATGGGCCAACTCCACACAGGTCAAGGAGGCCCAGGGTTTGAACCGCAGACCTCCCATGTGGTAGACGGATGCCCTAACCACTGGGCCAAGTCCGTTTCCTGTATCAATTCTTTTATAGCTTGTACTTTCGATATATTGAAGCACCAAGGAATTAAAACACTTTCTCCTAAAATTTTTGTAGTTTTAGGTTTTGCATCTAAGTTACTTTTTGTGTAAACTGTGAGGTAAGGATTTAACCTCATTTTTTTGTATATGGATATCCTATTGTTCCAACACAATTTGTTGGAAAAGCTATCCTTTCCCCTATTGACTTCCCTTGGCATCTTTGTTGAAAACCAACCATAAATCTCAGGGTTCATTTCTGGATTCTCAGCTGTGTTCCAATGATCTATATAGATATCTTTGTGCCAGTACCAGACTCTCCTGATTGCTGTAGCTTTATAGTAAGTAATTCATATTTCTTCTTTTTCAAATTATTTTGACTATTCTGGGTCAATCGGTATACCAATTTCTGCAAAAAAAAAAAAAAAAAGAAGTCCTGCTAGGATTTTTTATTTTTGTAGGAATTGTGTTGCGTATATGTCAGTTGTGGGAGAATTTTTTAAAAAAATTTTTAATGTATTTTTATTTATTATTAAAAGGTACTTAGATTACATAAAATGTTACATAAAAAAAATAAGGCATTCCCATATGCCTCGCTCCCCACACCTCCCATTTTCCCCCACAGCAATTTCTTTTGTTAGTGTGGTAGTGGTTCATTATGGCATTGATGAATACATTTTGGAGCATTGCCACTAAGCATGGATTATAGTTTACATTGTAGTTTACACTCTCCCACTCAATTCTTCAGGCTGTGGCAGAATATATAATGGCCAGTATCTGTCACCACAATGCCATTCAAGACAATTCCAAGACCTGAAAATGCCCCCATATTACATACACCTCTTTTTCTGTCTGCCTGACTTCAGCACTTCCAGTGGCCACTGTCTCTATATCTATGATATAATTTCTTCCATTGCTAGCAAATCGCAGTAAGTCTATAGTAGAATACCAGTAAGTCTCTATTCCATATTTTATTTCCCAGTCCTGAGGATTCTGGGATGGCAATGCCCACTCTACCTCCAATTGAGAAGGGGCTTCAATCCCATATGGCTTGATGGATGGGACTCCCCTGCTTGCAGGTGTAGGCTCTTTCAGTCCTTTGGTGTGATGGTGTCCATCCTCATCTCCTTGTTAGCTGTCCTGGGTGAGGTCAATGAACTGGAAAGCAGATTTGCAATTCCACTGAGGCTAGGGCCCAGCTGGCACATGGACACCAACTCTAGGTTCAGATAAAAGGAACAGAAAAGGCATATGTAGAGAAGTCACATCTGAGTCCAACTCTGTCACACCCAGGAGCACAAACTCCAAAGTAGTTTCAAACTGGCAAGGCACCAAACTCAGGAGCTATCTGCCATGACCATAGGACCTGAGTGTCTCCAGAGCCCCCAGAAGCCCCGCTCTTTTTTTTTTTTTTTAAGATTTATTTATCTCCCCCCCACTCTTTGTTGTTTTGCACTGGTAATCTCCTTTCTATGTCCATTCGCTGTACATTTTTCTCTGTCTGCTTGTCTTTTCTTTAGGCGGCACTGGGAACTGATCCTGGGACCTTCAGGATTAGGAGAGAGGTTCTCAATCTCTTGTGTCACCTCAGCTCCCTGATTTGCTGAATCTCTTATTGTTTCTCCTCTGTGTCTCTTTTTGCTGCCTAATTTTGCTGCGCCGGCTCTCCATGCAGGCCAGCACTCCTGCATGGGCCAGCATGCCATGCAGGTCAGCGTTCGGCATGGGCCAGCTCTCTGTGCAGGCCAGCTTGCCTTCATCAGGAGGCCCTGGGAATCAAACCCAGGACCTCCTATATGGTAGGTAGGAACCCAATCATTTGAGCCACATCCGCTTCCCAGGAGCCCCACTCTTTGGGGTAGTATCCACCCTGGCTGTCTTTGAGATCCTGCTGAGACGTGCATAAATGTTACCTCTCTGATGACCTCCCAACTCACTTTGAAGTCTCTTAGCCATATAAACTCATTTGTCTTAACCTTTCCCCCCTTTTATTCAAGGTCTTTTTCCAGTTGCATCACCAGCTGGTGCTTGGTAGTAATCTGTGGGAGAATTTTTAACAGTCTTTTAACTAGAAAGATTTTTTGCTCTCTTATCTCATTATTTAATCCTGACTTAACTGAAGTCTCTCAAGATAACAAGGTATAAGGCAGAAGGTTTTACCTGAAAGACAGTTGGGGGGAAAATTATCTTGTCTTCCTGTAGTGAATATATTCTGACTGTAACATGTCTTTGACAACATGAATTGACAAAATGCATGCAGGCTATGCCTCTTTCTTCCCCTCATTTTTATTTTGTTTGCTCTACTTTTCTAAACCATGTCTAAATCTTATTATGGCACTTTATTAAAAAATTGTAAAATGTTCTGCCAATGTATTTTTTCCTTGTAAATAGACTACCTCACACACTATGAATATAAATACAAAGTGAAGAAGGAAACAACTATTTTGAAATATAATACGGCTTTTCAATGCAACATGTTACTGTTTCTTATATATTCTTCCCATCCTTTTAACTTCTGCCTTTAAACTACTAAGCAGCATCTAATGAGAATTTTATCATGAAATTTCTACAGTCAGCTATCTTCTTGATGTCTCATGTTCTGGAAGATTTGATTTCTCTCATTGAGAGCAAGTGGGCAAGAGAAAGGGAGAATGACTAGTATTTCATCTTTCACTGCTTATCTCTGTTCTGCAGCCGTGTAGTCCGAGGCCTTTGTGCATGAAGACAGATTTGTTCTATGGCCTCGGAGTTGGGTGCCGGGGACGATGGCGGCTGCACTGAGCTGGCAAAGCCCCTCTATCTTCAATACCTGGAAAGGGCCCTCCGATTGGACCATTTCCTGCGACAAACATCAGCCATCTTCAATAGAAGTATTTCTAGGTATGCTACTCCATCTTTTAATTCTTCCCACATTTCTGAAATATTCTCATAATCCCTGTAGATTTTTAGGTTAAATTGTTTTTTTACTTTTGGTATTTTGATGTTTTCTTTTTCCTTTCAAGTGAAATTCTGTTAACCTTATTCAAAGAATCATTTTCTTCTATAAAGTGCCTGGTTCTGTTAACCTTAAATTATAATATTTTGCTGATTAGCTGTGATTGTGGACTTAAAATTCTTCAATTTATAGTGATGACAGTGAAGATGGACTGGATGACAATAATCCTTTACTGCCTCAGTCTGGGGATCCTTTAATACAAGTTAAGGAAGAACCTCCAAATTCTTTACTGGGTGAAACTTCTGGAGCAAGTAATTCTGGAATGTTGAATACGTACTCACTGAATGGAGTTCTCCAATCAGGTCAGTAGGATATGAGATCCCTCTTTTGACTATTGGTTCTCTTGAGGCAATCACCCTTTCATTCTTTTATTTTTTATATTTCTTTACTCAGAATCAAAATCTGACAAAGGGAGTTTATATAACTTCTCCAAGTTGAAGAAAAGCAGAAAGTGGCTAAAGGTAAGCGATAAGGAAGAATGTTTATAATCCAAATAACCTACTAAAATTACTAATAGAAGAGAAATTTATCAATTTATTTTTGCAGATTGGCAGAGATTTTTCTAGATTGAGTCTTATTCTAGACTTTTTTTTTTTTAGGAGATTACAGAGAAAATCTGGAAGATTCAACAAAGTCATTTTAGCACATATTTATTGAGTAGAAACCTCTGGGCAGGGGTGGGAGAATACAAAATAATTATCAGATGAGATCTTTGCCCTCACTGGTTCACACTGTAATCAGAGCTATTAGTCTACTTTTCATCTGTCCCTGATGAACAAATGTTGACTGAGTACATCCTCCTTGCCAGATACTGTAGGTAGTGAACAGATAGATAAGGTTCCTGCCATTTGAGCTTATATTCTAATAGAGGAAGCAGATAGTAAGCGTATAAACAAATATGAATGGGTTCTTTAAAGAGAGGACATTTCAACTGATCAGAGAGTATCATATGCAGATTAAGGTAAGAACATTTCTATCAGGAGGAACAACTCCAAAGTCCTGAGACAGGAAGCAAGCTATGTATATTTGAGAGAGAAAGAAGGCTAGAATGACTGGAGCACAGTATTTTAAGAGAATGGTAGAAGATGAGGTTAGAGAGCCTGACCAGGTAGGGCCTTGTAGGCCATGTTAAGGAATTTGGACTTTAGTTACAGTGGTATAAGCCATTGGAGAGTTTATAAGTGGGAGAGTAGTATAATCTCATTTACATTCTGAAAAGGTTGCTGTCATTGGCCAGACCAAGTTAAGGATAGCATTTCTTCTATCGAATCTAATAGTTTCTCTGTTTCATACTTTCCCTGAGAAGAGCTCAGGGTAATTTAAAGGTACTCTTTAATTTTTATCACTAGGTCCCTTATAAGGCTTATGTTGTAAAATCTGATTTGTCTCATATCAGTGAAATTTTTTTAGGCTAAGAATAGAGAAATCTTTATGCTTAGCCATTACACATATTGAGATATAATTCACATGTCATAAAATTCACTCCTTGAAAAGTGTCCAGGGAAGTGGATGTGGCTTAAGCGATTGGGCTCCCATCTATCATATGGGGGTTCCCAGGTTCAGTTCCTGGGACCTCTTGGTGAAAGCAAAGCTGGCATGGTGCCACAGAGAGTTGGCCTGCTCTATGAACTGATGCAACAAGGTGACACAGGAAAGACAATGAGAGATACAACAAACCAGGGAGCTGAGGTGGCTCAAGCAATTGGGTGCCTCTCTCCCACATCAGAGGTCCCAGGATCAGTTCCCAGGACCTGCTAAAGAGGAGACAAGAAGAGAGACAAGCAGACACAGAAGAATGAACAGTGAATGGACACAGAGAGCAGACAGCAAGTGCAGGTGGCAGGGTGGGGGGGAATAAGTAAAATAAATCTTTTTTTAAAACGTATCCAGGTCCATGGTTTTTAGTGTATTCACAAAGTTATGCAAGCATCACCACTACCTAATTCCAGATAATTTTCATTACCCCAAAAAGAAACCCCGTACCCGTTGGCAGTCACTTCCCATTCTTTCTCCCAGCTCCTATCATCCACTAATCTGCTTTGTTTCTGGATTTGCCTATTCTGTACATTTCATATCAATGCAATTAATCTAACAATATTTGGTGTGTGTGTGTGTGTGTGGCTTCCTTTACTTCGTATAGTTTTCAAATTTCATTCATGTGGTGTGTTTCTGTACTTCATTCCTTTTTATAGTTAACTAATATTTCATTTTATAGATATACCACATTTTGTTTATCAGTTCATCAATTGATGGACATTTGGGTTGTGTCTACCTTTTTAACCACTAAATTTCTTTTTCTTTATGTCTTTGTTTTGTTTTGTTGCCTTGTTATTTGTCACTTAATTAAAGTATCTTATGTGTAGTATAAATACTTAATACATTCTAGCCTTGTTGCTGTTTACAGCATTGCCTGTCTTACAGTGTTCTATAATTTGTGTCCCCTATGTTCAGTGGGTATCCTTTTGTTTTTCACTTGATTGGGTAGAGAGTAGTATAAGAAAAATTGGAATGACTGTCTCTCAACTATTTTTGTCATCGTTTTGAGGTCTGGAAAAAATAATTGGATTATAAAAGGAATTACTTCCTGGCAAAAGTTATAGTTCTATTTCTTCCCTCTTTCAGAGCATTCTGCTAAGTGATGAGTCCAGTGAGGCAGATTCCCAGAGTGAAGACAATGATGATGATGAAGAAGAACTCAATCTCAGCAGAGAAGAACTTCACAACATGCTGCGATTGCACAAATATAAGAAACTTCACCAGAATAAGTACAGTAAAGACAAGGAGGTGAGCGTTTCAGGAGAAACTGGTTTATATTTATTTCAGATACATCATTTAAACTTTATATTTAGGTATTGGTGTTGGTGGGTAGTGGTTATTTTAATAATAGCTTTATTGAGATGGTCATACCAAAGAAAAATTTTTAAATGTAAAATTCATTGGTTTTTAGTATATGTGTAGACTTGTGCAGCTGTCATTTTCCGATTCCATATTTTCATCACTCCACAAGGAAACCCTGTAGTGCTTAGCTATTATTCCTCACATTCTCTTCTTCTTTTCCATATCTGCATCCCTGGGCAACCATCATTCCATACCCCATCTCTACAGAAGTGCAATGTCTAGAATAGACATTGGAATCCTATAATGTGATCCTTTGTGTCTGGCTCCCTTCGCTAAGTATATATCTTCAAGGTTCATTTGTGTGGCATGTATCAGAACTTTATTCTTTTTGTTAATAATAATCCATTATTTGGATTTTTAATTTAATTTTATTTTTATTTTGTTTTTTAATTTTTCATCAGTTGATGGACATTTGAGTTGTTTCCATTTTTTAACTATTCTGAATCATGCTCCTGTCATGAGCACATTTTTGTGTAAATGTATGCTTTAATTTCTCTTGGGTATATATTAATATATACCTAGGAGTAGAATTGCTGGGTCATAAGGTACCTTTGTGTTTAATCGTTTCGGGAACTGCCAGACTGTTTTCCAAAGTGGTGTACCATTTTACGTTCTGGTGATTGTTTTTTAATGTAATTGCTCTTTGGAGGTGTTTCTGTCTTGGATAAACTCCCTTCTTCATACACTAATATTAGAATGATCATTGTTTTAAGTAGCATCTACTTGAATGCTGTTACCAAATCACTCTGATTTTTGTCAGAAGTGTGGCACTTTGTACATAATGAGCAATAGCATATTTGAACACCTAAAAACTTTTCAGCAATTAGTTAAGGTCTCAGCTTAGTTCATAGAGTTCTGAATAATATGCTAAAGATTTAAAACCTATAGAGGGGACAAACAGTAAAGTATCTGGCCATTTTGATTCATCCTTAAAGAGTTGCACCTTAAAGTCCAGTACTAAGACACTTGGTGCTTGAAATATTTGCTTATTTTTAAAAATGAAGTAAAACATACATATAGGAAAGTATGCATATTCTAAGTATACAGCTCAGTGGCTGCTCATTTAATTTTGACCTGGATAGAAGACCTTGTAATAGTTCCCTCTGTTACTCTTCTAACCTAGTTTCAGTCCTTGGCCAGCTCATTTGGCTATAATCCAGAAAAGAGATTCAACAATGGGCTACCTCATTTTAATTTATATTCACATTTATTTATTAGTAATAAGTGGGATGAAGTTATTGGGAGACTTGGGGATCAATTTAAATAAAATGTTTGAAGGGATTTGCTATTCCCTAGATGGAAAAAATGCATTAGTCATATGTTAGAATTCTAGCAGCCAAGGCATTATCCATAATATTAGAATCTCTTAGCAGGAGATGGAGAGAGAAAAGATTTGATAGATTGGTGAATTGGAATGACTGTGACTATTATAACCAATTTTAAGACTGAACGGATAGCAGGCATTAGAACCTTAGTAAATCTGAAGACCTTTGTGCAATCAATTTTTATCTCTCATATGTATGTCAGGACTAAATAAATATTTTGGTGGAAATGCAGAAGTATGAATAGTGTTCCTTTCTTAAGTTATTTCCAGCAGCTGGCCTTATGCATATAGCAACTGAATTTGTTTTGGAAGCCAAGGAAATAATTAACTTTGTACTAAATCCCTATTTATTTCCTTGTGGGGAGAATATTGAATTTAGGAGCTTTAATTTTCTTTGGCTCAACTTTCTCTAGTAAAGTTAATGTTCCCTGAAGGTAGTTCTATAGAACACAGGCCTTCTAAGCATCATTGCTTTTGCCTGCTTCAGTTGCAGCAATATCAGTACTACAGTGCAGGTCTGCTTTCCACATATGACCCCTTCTATGAACAACAGCGGCACCTACTTGGACCCAAAAAAAAGAAATTCAAGGAGGAAAAGAAACTTAAAGGTGAGCATTTGACCTGTCTTGCACTTTCACTTATCCTTTATTGCAGGATTGTATAAAAACCTACTGCTGCTTTTGAACTTTGAACATAATTCATAGAGTAGAAATTTGTTTTATTATCTGAAGTACCCACTTTATTTTATACTTAGTTTATGGTCTTTCTTAGAATTAGAAAACCATGGCTATGGATGCATTGCCAAAGGTTTACACCAATTAGTTTGTTTATTTTTTCTTCTACACATTCTGAAAATGTTAGGGAACGAGAAGAAGTTGATTATCCATAGGGAATGATGAAGAGAACTTGAAGTGTTTGGGATACATTATAATTGTTGCTGTGTGAGGTGGTTGAAAATAGATCACCTCCTGACGGTCCTCTTTAGTGTTTGGTATATGTTTTAAGGAATTGTCCTTTCCTCTTTTGTTGAGCTCTAAGTAGCTACAAATCTGGAAAGAATTAGGAAGAAACGTTTTAAACTATCTGAGCAAAGTCAATTTTATTTCTGTGAAGGTCTGAACTCTACTGAAAAAGGTTCTTTTTAGCCTTCTTCCCTTCTTTTCCCCACACCTTGTTTATTTCTGTGTTTTCCCATCCTCACACCCTTTCCCCCAATTAAGTTTTCGTTCCATGTATGATTATCCCCTCTCAACTCTTAGTGTCCTACCAGTTAATGCATTTGTTTCCACTTCTCCGTTAGTCTCTTTATCCATCTTACATTGCTACCAACTAGAAATAAGTGTACTTCCTTGTGACTATTACTTGAGCCCATGATACTTTGTAAACCTCCTTTCCTATTGTTTGGTTCAAAAGAAATTCAGTTCTCATGTTTTATTCTGTATTTCTCTTTCACATAACCAACAAGGAGTATCCAGTGTTCTTTTCCAAGGTAGCGAGATCTCCCTCTTGGAATATTCATGGGCCTGAGTAGATAAAGGGATAAACATTGCCAGCTTCAGGAGAAATGAGGCGAGAACTTTGAATCCTAAATAGTTCACAAAACTGTTTGGTGGCTCTCTCCTGAGTGTAAGGGAAACAAAAAAAAAATGCTGCCTTGTGAGAGTCTGTTCCTTTTGCAGCCAAGTTGAAAAAAGTGAAGAAAAAAAGGCGAAGGGATGAAGAACTTTCCTCTGAAGAATCCCCTCGTCGTCACCACCACCAGACCAAAGTCTTTGCCAAGTTCTCTCATGATGCACCTCCCCCTGGCACTAAGAAGAAGCACTTATCCATTGAGCAGCTTAATGCTCGTCGCAGGAAAGTATGGCTGAGCATTGTAAAAAAGGAGCTACCAAAGGTGAGTTCCTCCAGTATAGTAGATGGGGAGTATGTTTCTCTTCTCACCATCTAAGGAGCATCTGTGAGAGCTAGGTGATTTCACAGATAGAAATTCAGAAAGGAAATTAACCTGTTAAATCTAATAGAATGCTGAGTAATACTCTCAACTATTTTAAAAGAGACGATATGCTTTCTAGAGAATTTATAACATTTGGTTGTTTCTGAATAATCACAGGTTCTGGAAGAAAGTATGAATGATTCAAAAATATTTTTATTCTTTTACTTTGTATGTTTGCTTTTGCTAACATTTTTTATATAATTTCAAACTTAAAAGTTGCAAGGATCATGCAAGGAATGTCCATATACCTTTTATTCAGATTCATCAGTTTGCATTTTCTTAGTTAAATGCCTTATTATAATTTTAGTGTAATCCTAATAGAAATACCAACAATCTCTTTTATGGAGTTGTAACTGATATTCATATTGAAAAAGTTAAATGGATGCAAGCTAAGAAAACACTGAAAAGCTCCACCAAACATTGAAACGTACTATAAGACCACTACAGTTAAGACTGTGGTACTGGCACATGAATAGATTAGTGGACTTGTTAATAGGTGGTGCTGGGGGGAGTGGGCATAGCTCAGTGCTTAAACCCCTGCTTACCAATGTACGAGGTCCAGGGTTCAATCCCTGGTGCCTCCTAAAATTTTTTTTTAAAACAGGTGGTGCTGGGACAACTGGGTAGCCATTTGGAAAAAGATAAAATTAGATCTCCCTGTGTGTCTGTGTCTAAGTTCCACTCTAATCTAGTATAACTTCATCTTAACTAATTACATCTGCAAAGACCCTAATTCCAAATGAGGTAGCCATCACAGGTACTGGAGTTTAGGACTTGAACATATGTTCTGTGGGGACCATATTCAACTCACAATAGTGAGGAAGAAAAGAACTAAAGTAACTGAGGAGAATACTTTCTTGATTGGGTATTGTAAGGCTAAATACTAGAAGAACTATATGTAAATGTTGTGATTGACATGGTAAAAATGTTTCTCAGGAGGAATACATTAGCAGTTTTGAAACTACTTTTGTGTCTACTAGAATTGAAATATAAGTAAATAATATTATAGATAACAAGAGCAGAATTTCTCACGGTTGAAGAAGGAAGTGTAAATAAGGAAAAATTAGAGAGCCAAAATGAAGTCTTCGGAGGTGGACTGGAATCAGACAGAACTCAGTATAAATTCGGGTTTTTTAATATATAGCCATGCAGGTAGATACAGAAATACAGATTGCTGTGTTTGTGTGGATTCATGATTTTATATATATATATTTTTTTATTTTTATTTTTATTTTTAATTTCTTTTCTAGCTCTATTGGCTGAGAGGGCCTAGAAGCAATGATAACCCAATAGCAATGAGGATAACTAGTACCTAGATCTTGATTTCTAATTACCTTTTATTCTGTAAAGATGCTTCAGATAATGCCCTTCCAATGATAAAAAATGACTTTTCAATTGGAATACTTGGTTTTAAGGTGGCAACAACTACTTAAGAATTAGCAACTGGAAGTTTTTAAAGTCCTAAAAAATTCCTTTAAGCAGACATTCTGAGCTGGAACATAATAGTTAGAAATGGCTTGCAGGCCCCTCTCTGTGTAACTTTTAAATTCATTTTTCAGAATCAGTGGGGAGGGCTCTGGAGCAGCCAGAGAGCCACTCAGCTCTGCTTCTTCTGTATCTTTTGGGTCAAAGGGATCATCATGAGAAGTCAGGTTTCTTTTATTGAGGTGTTTTGTTTTGTTTTGTTTTTTAGCTAGGGTGGAGGACACAGCAAATAGAGACAGGTTTGGGAGTGCTGAGTCATCTTGTGTTAGGTCTGCCTTGGAATTTTTGTTTGGAAAATATGAGACTTAAGTGGTAGCAGAAATTAAGTAATAGAGGCAGCAGATTTGCCCAAACTGGAGGTGGGGCTATCATCACAAACTGGAAAGCTAGGCCATCTCCCTGCTAAGGATTCCTGTTTCTGGGTGTCTAGCTTCCTCAGCTTCTTGGAAGATTGGCTTTGGAAAGCAATGTGTTTGAATCAGGGTAGTGCTAGGATATGGGTATATGGTTACAAACTCCTAGTCCAATTTAAGCCTTATATATGATTCGGATTCTTTCCAAAAATATACAGAAGACTCTACTGAAGGCAGCCACAGCACTAACTTATTATTTTTAATGTTTTTTAAAGTAGCTTTATATGTAGTGCTGAGATAGCACATAAGGTTGACTTTTAGAAGCAGTGTATCTTGAAAATTGTTGGTTTGCCATTTTATTTTCTAGCCCTCTAATAACTAAAGACAATGTTAGTAATTTTACTTTAAAGAAAAAATTCTAAGTGAAATGTTATTTTTTAAAAATTTTAGGCCAACAAGCAGAAGGCCTCAGCTCGTAACCTGTTTCTCACCAATAGCCGAAAGGTAAAATTTGGTTTTATATTTTCTATTTTATCTTTTGCTGAAATATGTTCTGTTCTTTGGATCCATTCTTACTGCTCTTGTCTGTTGTGCCTGTTGATGATAATAAATCTAATAGTGCCTATGAATGTTTCTATATTTTCTCATTCTATTTCATGAATAAAATAGATATCGGGGATTTGAACCTTTTTGGGTACGACCATAGCCCACTCTCATTCCTTGGGCAGATCCACTGAATCCACTTGAGCTTCATTCTTTTTTTTTTTTTAAGATTTTTTTTTTTCTCTTCCCTTTCCCCCCATTGTCTGCTCTCTGTGTCCATTCACTGTGTGTGCTTCTGTGTCCACTTTCATTATCAAGCGGCACCGAGAAACTGCGTCTCTTTTTTGTTGCATTATCTTGCTGTGCCAGCTCTCCATGTGAGCAACACACTCCTGGGTGGGCTGCCCTTTTTTCACACGGGGCGGCTCTCCTTGCGAGGCAGCAGTGCACATAGGCCAGATCACCACATAGGTCAGGAGGCCCTGGGGATCGAACCCTGGACCTTCCATATGGTAGACGGACACTCTTATCAGTTGAGCCATGTCCACTTCCCGAGTTTCAGTCTTTTCTTATAAGAAGTGGTGATATTAACACCTTCTCTTCAAAGGCAGTTATACACTTTCCTTTGAGAATGGCTGTGAAGATCTGATGAGATAATGTTACTAGTTGTGTTCCCCTGGGCTAGTCAATCAATCTCTCCATTTCCTCATCTGTAAAATGGGGGTGATGATAATACCCACATCATTGGATTTTTATGAGCAATAAATTAGTTTAATATATGTTAAGCTTAAAATAGTGCCTAGGCATACAATAAGCAGTGAAAGGTATTGTTGTGTGAGATAGGGCTTTGTAACCTCCCAGCACATCTTCTTAGTTATTATACAGTTGAGCCTTTTTTCATCTTCTATGTCAATAAGCCTGTGTATTTCTCATTCCTAGTAAGTATCTGGGACTGGGTCACAGTACTCTACAGTATCATCAGTCAGAAGTTGGGAGGTGGGGGTGAGAGAGACATGGCAATAAGATCACTTTTTGCACAGAACAAAATGAGGACTGCTGTGGTTTAGAGCCATGGGGAACTCGCTCCTCGAATTGGGCCCTCCTCTTTGTGATAACATTATTGTCTTTTGCAGCTTGCCCACCAGTGCATGAAGGAAGTACGTCGAGCTGCCTTGCAGGCCCAGAAGAACTGTAAGGAAACTTTGCCTCGTGCCCGTCGCCTCACCAAGGAGATGCTTCTATACTGGAAGAAGTATGAGAAGGTGGAAAAAGAGCACCGCAAGCGTGCAGAGAAGGAAGCTTTAGAGCAGCGGAAGTTGGATGAGGAAATGCGAGAGGTAGTGCAAAAGCATAAATTTTTTAAAACCCAAATTGCTGCAGCCATATCAAGAGACTGCTTTATGCTTCATAAATTTTGAGTTTAACCAATGAAACTATCGCAGGTTTTTTGTGAGACAAGACTTTGAGAATAGTGACTGTAGTCGACCATTTCTGGGTTTTTTCCTTTTTCTTTCTTTTTTTTAACAAATCAGTTTTATTGATACATGTTAATTAAGCATACAATTCATCCACAGTGGTATTTGGTATAATCACATAGTTGTACATTCATCACCTCAATCATATTAGAGCATTCTCACTATTTCAATAATAATAACAAAAAACAAATTCTTCACCCCTCATTCTCTGTGCTTCCCCCACTGTGCATAGCTGCTGTTTCTGGCTGTTTTTTGTTTTGTTTTTTTCTCTCCCCTCCCCACCACCGTTGTCTGCTCTCTGTGTCCATTTGCTGTGTGTTCTGCATCCGCTTGCATTATCAGGCGGTACTGGGAAACTGTCTCTTCTTTGTTGCATCATCTTGCTGCATCAGCTCTCTGTGTATGCTTTGCCACTCCTGGGTAGGCTGTGCTTTTTTCACGGGGGGCGGCTCTCCTTGCGGGGAGCACACCTTGCGTGTGGGGCACCCCTACACGGGGGTGCCTCTGAGTGGCATGGCACTCTTTGTGCACGGCAGCACTGCTTGTGGGCCAGCTTACCACATGGGTTAGGAGGCCCTGGGAATCGAACCCTGGGCCCTCCATTTGATAGGCAGACGCTCTGTCAGTTGAGCCACATCCGCTTTCCTTTTCTGACTGTTCTTGCACAATTATTTTTTTATTTATTAAGCAATTTTATTGGATATATTATACCATACAGTCTATCCAAAGTGTGTAATCAGTGACTTTTAGCATAATCACAAGGTTGTGCATTCATCACCACAAAATATTTTAGAACAATTTCATTACTCCAAAAAGAAAAACTCCACACCCCTTAGCAGTCCTTCCCCAGCCCTGCATAACCACTAATCTAATTTCATCTTTATAAATTGATTTATATTTACATTTTATATAAATGGAATCATGCAATATGTAGTACTCTGGTTTCTTTCACTTAGCATAATTTTTTTTTTAGTCTGATATTAACATCTTGTAGCATTAACATACATTTGTTCAATTTCTTTCTTTTTTTTTTTTAAGATATGTTTTTTATTTATTTATCTCACTTTCCCCTTCCCCCAGTTGTCTGCTCTCTGTGTCCATTCGCTGTTTGTTCTTCTGTGTCTGTTTGTATTCTTGTTAGTGGCACTGGGGATCTGTGTCTCTTTTTGTTGTGTCATCTTGCTGCGTGAGCTCTCCGTGTGTGCAGTGCCACTCCTGGGCACTTTTTTTGCACGGGGTGGCTCTCCTTACAGGGTGCACTCTTTGCGCACGGGGCTCCCCTACACGGGGACACCCTGTGTGGCAGGGCACTCCTTGGCGCATCGGCACTGCAAATGGGCCAGCTCACTACACGGGTCAAGAGGCCCTAGGTTTGAACCCCGGACCGCCCATGTGGTCAGTGGACGCTCTATCAGTTGAGCCAAATCTGCTTCCCCATTTGTTCAGTTTCAAAGGAAAACAGTCTTAAATGCAATTTTACCCATATTCATATTTCACACACAGTTTTACTATGTTATACAGTTCCATGTTACATTTTTTAGCTTTCCTTTCAGTAACATACATTACCTTAGACTTTCCCTTTAAACTACTTTCATATCCATATATTAGCACTGCTAGTTACAAACACTATGATGTGCTTTTCACCATTTCTATTTCCAAAGATTTATAAATAGTGAGACCATTGCAAGTTTTTTGTGAGACATGAATTTTGAGTATGGTAAATATAGTCCACCGTTTCTGTTTTTATGATTTTGGTAACTCTTCCCTCCAACCTTCTCCTTTCTTCTTATATATGCTGACTTCCATATTCTGTGCAGCCTTATTCCTCTGTGTTTCCCTGGAGAAAAAAACAGAAAGAAAAAAAAGAAGAAAAAGAAAACAACTTATCTTGGCCTGGTTCCAGGTGCTGGCCAGTTTCAGTTTATTGCAAGATCAGGGCAGAGTGCCAAAATTAGGGCTGGTTTGGGACATGGACAAACAACTAGTTCAGTTTTCTCCCCTACCACCAGCACCTGCTTTGCTGTTTTCAGCCAGCAGCAGCCAGTAATATAGCTAATCCTGATGTCAGCTGATTTACACTGCCTATGTTGAGAGAAACAAGGGAAGAGGTTAAGAGGATAAAATCATTGTGTTATTGGTAAATCAGTTGGAATGAATGGAAGGAAAGTTGAGGGTTGGAGAAAGAAGGAACTCAAGATTAGAAGATGTTTTCTTTCAGGTATAGGTGGTACTACTGTCACAGCAGAGCTTTGGACATCTTTTGAGGTCTTGATTTTCCCTTCTTTTATCGTGTCTTTGAGGGTGAATATGGATTTTTTTGCGCAGTTCTCTTAAGTCTCCTGGGTAGCCTGCATCTTTGCACATAAGATAAATGTATTACTGAGCTAGTAAATGTTTGATACTGTTGAGATACTTACTTGCTAAGTTGAGAGGCATTTGACAGTTAGGTACAGATTTTGAAGTCTTATAAACA
This sequence comes from Dasypus novemcinctus, assembly GCF_030445035.2. NCBI lineage: Eukaryota > Metazoa > Chordata > Mammalia > Cingulata > Dasypodidae > Dasypus > Dasypus novemcinctus. The sequence goes on along the minus strand of NC_080675.1, from coordinate 112,319,991 downwards.
GTTTGGCTTAATATCTAGGTTTGTGAGGTGGTGGCTAACTGATGGAACTTGCATTTGTTGGTTATGTTGACTTACGTGATACTTTCTCTGAACGTTTGAAATCAAGCTGTTTTTGATGGATCTTTATTGTTCCCTTAATTTACTTGGTTCACTTAAACATATGGTAATTACTTTATGAATGGAGATGTTATTCTTTTTCTTAATTGTTTTAGTTTGGAAAAGTTTTCTTGATAATAGTACTTTAGTTTTGGGACATGAAAGTCCAATTAAAAAAAAATCAGCTTCCTGTCAAACTTTTTTTTTTCTGATTTGAATCTTATTCAAGTGCTATAAAACTATAGAGAGATTCTAGCACATTGTTTTATAAAGTACACTTCGGGGAAGCAGACGTGGCTTAAGTGATAGGGCTTCCGCCTACCATATGGGAGGACCCAGGTTCAATCCCTGGGGCCTCCTGGTGAAAAAGAAGAGAAAGCGTGCCTGTGTGGCGAGCCGAGTGCCGTGTGGTGATCCAGTGCCCGTGCAAGAGAGTCACACAGCAAGATGATGATGCAACAAAAGAGAGACAAGGGGAGAGTCAAGGTGAAGCACAGTAGAAACCAGGAAATGAGGTGGCACAGCTGACAGGGAACCTCTGTCCACATCAGAGTTCCCCAGGATCAAATCCCAGTGAATAGTAGAGGAGAAAAAGTGAAAGAGAAGACAAAAAGAAAGAGATAGAGAAGAGCTCACAGCAAATGGACACAGACAGCAAAAACAGCGCGGGGGGGGGAGGGTGTGTGTGTGAAAATATATGTCTTTTTTAAAAAAAAGGACACTTAGGGATTTTTGTCCTTTTTGACCATGTTCCTTATTTTATTTGGGTGTGTGTGTTTTGTTTTGTTTTGTTTTTTAAAGATTTTTTTATTTATCCCCCCCCTTGCTGCTTGCTTGCTGTCCTGTGTGTCCATTTGCTGTGTGTTATTCTGTGTCTGCTTGTCTCCTTTTGTTGCATCATCTTGCTGTGCAAGATGGGCACGGGACAGCTTGCCTTCAACAGGAGGCCCTGGGAAGCGAACCCATGACTTCCCATATGGTAGACGGGAGCCCAATAGGTTGAGCCACATCTGCTTCCTGTGTGTTTTTTGTTTTTTTGTTTTTGTTTTTTTTTACACTTTTTTTTATTAAAGTTAATAGATCACTAAGGACATTAAAATACATTAAAAAAACATAAAAAACATGAGGTTCCCATATACCCCCCACCTGTGTGTGTCTTTTTAACCCCTGTTTTGGGAGAAGTGGATGAAGGTTAAGTCAAATATACTTCAAGTGAGTTTTATTATAAAATAGTTATCCAAAATAATGACTCTTTGATATTTATAGTATATATTATATTTCATGTAATAATTCAGTCTTCTGCATTAATTTGTTTACTCATTTTATTGTTACCTTGAAGAATGGTTTTATTTATTGACCCAATAATTATTTTCCTTCCTTGGTGATTTCAGAGTCACTGAATTTAGTTTTCTCACATTTAAAAAAAGTTATATGTATGTGTATTTTCTCTGTATTCATGTTTTGTAGCTACTATTATCATAGGCAAGCTATGAGTTGTTATTGGAGTGTTTTCTTTCTTTGATTGTTCTCTTATTCTCAGATACCTCCTGCATTGACTTTCAGAATAATTTATTGCTCCCAGTCACGAATTTTGCCTTTTGGTCATGGATAAAAAGAATTTTTTTGACACATTTACAATTTTGAAAATAGTAATGTGATACCCAGGGTTATGAAAGAGAATGTTGTTTGAATTTAGTTGGTGTGTCTGTGCCATTATAGAAAAGTAGTATAGCAAAGAAGAAGAACATTTTAGACAGAAGTCTAAAGGAGAAAAAATTTCATATTTCAAAGGAGAGCCAAACATATGTTATTAGACTCAAGTGAAGGTTATTCCATGTTTTCAGTACCACTGACTTGGTTATAACAAAATTGTTCATCAGCAGTTTTTACCTTTCTTACAAATAAAGGATTTGTAAAGGAATGGAAGGTATGGATACTATTAGTAGCTTTGTTGAATTCTGTCAACTACTTCTTGGATGTAATCGATAATTTGGCTGTTTTTCATTTTTTATTTTTCCCCTTTAGGCCAAGAGGCAGCAACGAAAACTGAACTTCTTAATCACCCAGACAGAATTGTATGCCCATTTCATGAGTCGTAAACGAGACATGGGTCATGATGGGATCCAGGAAGAAATCCTAAGGAAACTAGAAGACAGTTCTACCCAAAGACAGATTGACATTGGTGGAGGGGTGGTAGTTAACATTACACAAGAGGATTATGGTGAGTCTTGAATCAGGAGTTAGAGGAAGTGAGTAACCTCCATTTTTGCATATCTAAGGCTATATACATTATCATCGCTTAAAGTTTGATCTTTAGTGATAGCTAATACTGATCAGAGTAGAGAAAGTGTGTGTGTTTATATAAAACAATCATATACAGTAAATTTTATTAGAAAACTTGCAAGTTTGAAAATATTTGTGTTTTGATTTGCTAGTAGAGACAAAAGATATTGAATCAGAAGAATTAAGTGAATATTTTCTCAGCAGAGAAAATCATCTTTCACATAACATTTTTGGTGATACAAGCATGAGAAAGAGACTGGTTTTGGTATTTTTTGTGTTCAGAAAGGGAGGGAAGAATTGGGGTGATAAGTATATCAAAACTTTGAATCCTCATTTTCTCACTTGTCCTGGCTGTTGGCATTGCTCCATGGAAGATACCCAGGATTAGGACACAGTAGAGCTCAGTCCTGTGGTAGTTTTTGTGAGCTGACTTTGACTGCAGGGGACCATGGCAGCCCTTTGCTTCCGTTGTACTTCTTTCTCCTTAACTCAATCAAAGAATTTGAACCATTCTCCTCCCCCACTTCCAGTGAGCTTAGGGATAAGAAGAATAGGGAAATCAGGGATCCACATATGTCAGTGTGAATTACTTCTTTGAAGGAGATCAGTTGATGAGGTATGATAATTTATAGGTTTTTCCTTTTCAGATAGTAACCATTTCAAAGCCCAGGCCCTGAAGAATGCTGAAAATGCTTACCATATTCACCAAGCTCGGGTGAGTCTTAAAAATGAATAAGTAAAGTGTAATTGGCCCTTAAAACACCCCACAACCATTTACGGAGATGGTCTTCCTTTAATTGTAATCACATTTTCCATTTACAGCATCCATTAGTATGTGTATGTGAGAATGTAGGGTGGGGACTATTTCTCTACTTGAGAACAGTAGGAATACTTAAGAGGTGGAAGACAAGTGAATACTTGTCTAAGCTTTAGGAGTATGTTGATTGAAGGTAGAACAGTTTGCCTTGTTTTTATCTAACTTCTAAGTTAGGTGGAATTAAATAGAGAAAACATAGATTAATATACTGCATAGAAGCCTCTGTACCTTTGACAGAAGTCAAGTCAAAGACAGACACAAATGTGGCAATCCCTCAGCAGCCCCAACCAATGAAACAAACTTAATACCAAGTCTTTCGCAAATAGCCTGATGAATGTCATATGGCTCAATGTATACCCATCAAAAAATACTTTTAACAATTATAATATTAAATTGTATTAGTAATATACTTTAAATAATGTACTTATGTTTTCATGTAACATATATATCACCTTACATTATCAGATTATATTAATCAGAAATTTTGTCCCAATTATTTTTCTCAGCACTGGGTAGAAATTTTATTTGCATTTAATATTTTTTTCCTCTTACATTCTTCTCCCAAAATAATTTTCAAAAATTTCCAGACAAGGTCATTTGATGAAGATGCAAAAGAAAGCCGAGCAGCAGCCCTACGGGCAGCAAACAAGTCTGGCACTGGGTTTGGGGAGAGTTACAGCCTGGCAAACCCATCTATCCGGGCTGGTGAGGATATTCCACAGCCCACAATTTTTAATGGCAAATTGAAAGGATATCAGCTGAAAGGCATGAATTGGTTGGCCAATCTCTATGAACAGGTGAATTTTAGAATTATGTCATACCCACTGTTTTGTTTGTTCTGTTTTCCTAACGTCATTGACTCAATTGTAATGGTAAAATGAGCACAAGATAATGTTTTAGATCTCAGCCGTTTTAAAAAGCCTTGTCCTTTAACAAGAGGCAGAAAGTTGCGCCTTGTATTTCTAACCTAGAGATTTTATTGGAAAATATTTATATCATGTATGTAAGTTTGTCTTAAGTGGCCTTGGTAAACTTGATTGTTTGCTTGCGTCCTGGCTTAGATTAGCTGAAGAACTGGCTTTGGCCTGTTGAGCCAATATATCATAGTTTACAGTTATAGCTGTGGAGTTGGCAAAAGGAATCGTTACAGTATTGGGTAATTGTGCTGACTTAACCTCTAGTCACTCTTGTTTGAACAAGTTTTTCATCTTGGTTTCATCTTTTGGGCAGTGGGTTGAACACTGATGGAATGCAGATGAACACAGAATGTAGTAACCCTGAGTGTTTTTTTTCCAGGGTATTAATGGAATTCTTGCTGATGAAATGGGCCTTGGTAAAACAGTACAGAGCATTGCCCTCCTGGCCCATCTGGCTGAGGTGGGTAGATGCAATCTCTCCATCTTGTCTCTTTATTCCTTGATATATACTTATTTTATCATTTAGCCATTCAACAAATGATTTCTTCAGAGTCAGTCACTTACAAAGCACTGTGCTAGGCTCTGTAGCATATGAAGACTATAAGACTTGATCCTTGCTCTCAAGGCCTTTTCAGAGGGACAGTATGTATAATGCTTTGGTTTTTGTTTGTTTTTGTATTTTATTTTAATTTAAAAAAATACTTTGGTTTTAACAGGGCTGGGATGTGTTTTGAGCATGTGTGGGTTTGAACCTCCTGTCCCCCCATTGAGAACAAGTAGTGTAGTAGCAAGAGTGCTGTGTTAAATCAGAAGACCTCTGTTCACTACTCAGCTCTATCCTTACTAGCAATGTACCTAGAGAAATCACATAACCTCTTTTGAACTGACTTCTCTTTGACACTCTCAGCTTTAGTTTCCTCTGCTGTCAAGTGGGAGGAAAATTACCTTGTAGTAAATTTGTAGAATTTAATGAGAAAATACGTATAAAAGCACTTTGAAAAGAGCAAAAGCTCAATACCAATTAAATATTAGTAAAATTCTTAGATCATCTATTACAGGAGAGTATAGCACAAACAAGTCAGTATATCATAAGTGTCTTGTGAAGATATAAATTAGAACCTGTCAATAGTCAGGAGAGGGAATAACAGCTCTATTTTTTCTCAAGGTGTGTGTGAGTAACTTCCTTGCCTGTGTTATTAACATAGTATAAAATTATTGGATGTGCCTATTTGGGAGCTAGGCACCATTTTTATAATTCTTATATTCTTAACCTGTTCTTGTTATTAATTAAAGTTTTGAATTAAATATTTACCTGCAGTTGGCTGACCCATTTTTTCTGTTGCAGAGAGAGAACATTTGGGGACCTTTCTTAATAATATCACCTGCTTCTACACTTAACAATTGGCACCAGGAGTTTACTAGATTTGTTCCTAAATTTAAGGTACAATAAATCCAACAAAACTTCTCTTCGTCTTTAAAATAAACTTTAACTCTTTTTTTGCTGCCTTTCTGATTTATTCAAGTATTCGTAATAGTTTTCATTTCTTAGACTATTTACAAAATACCTTGCATACATTCCCTATAAAAGTTTTTGATGGGAGCAAGAAGAGAACAGATTATATCTTCATATTTCATAAGTAGGAAACCAAAGTCCAGTTTGAATGGCTTGCTGCTTTAAGCCTCTTGATTTGTTTCTCCTGGTCAAACTACTGTAATAGAAATATCTGCCACATGTGTTTACTGTAGTTTTGGTAAATCATAAAATAGGTCAAGTGTCTTCTAATTTATGGCACTGCCTTCCGCTATATCCCAAATATATTCATTAATAATCTGTTCTTTTTATTCTCCAAAGCCAGACATTTAGTCTCAGTTCAGGTTATAATGTTTAAGTTAGATAAACTGAGAGTTGATTTAAATAATTCAGAGGAATTGAGGTAGGAAGTGCTAAGCAAGGAAGTATGTTGCATCAAGTTAAGACATGGACAAGATTTGAACAGGAATTTAGTTTGGGAAAGTTGTAGGGATGTGATTAAGAATGGGTGGGATTTGTTAATTGTTTGCGAGTAAAAAGGGAAAATGACTTCAATCTGTATTCTGCCCCTAAAGAGATAATTAAGTGATAACGAAGTTGCAGGGTGAGGAGGATTTTGTGGGGATTATATATATCAAATTTTGACACCAGCTCTGTGATTTTGAGTCTCTCTAACAGTTTTGGGATCCATTCAGTTTAAAGGGCATGGGGTAAGATGGAGATGGAAGACAAATGCTTATGTTTTGTAAGGAATACTAATATGTTTGGGATACCCCACATTTATGCTGTGACCCAAACTTTGTAGATGACTTGCAGATTTGGAAACTATTTAAAAGTCATATCTGTTCTGTAGCTTATTTTCAGTCAAGGAAAAGAGCTTTTTCTGAGGCCATTTGTTGAATATATTCTCTTGAGTTTTTGGCCATATGAAATCATACAGAGATTACCATTTTTTCTGTGTGTGTGTGTGTGTGTGTGTGTGTTCCCATTCATTCATGTTCAGTACATGTTGAACAATTAGGAAATTGAAAAATACAGCAGTCTTAAATTTCTGCAAAATGACGTAAGTGTTCAGTACTTCCTCCACTGGCCAATAGATGGCAATATGGTACTACTTAGGTCATTAGCTCCTTTCCTTTGGTTTTATACCTACACTTGTAAGTGAGCTTTAATTTGTTCATTGAACCTCTTTTGATGCTCTAGTTTAGGGGTGGGTAAACTATGGCCAAACTATGGCTTATAGGCCAATTCCAGCCACCACCTGTTTTTGTACAGTCTGCTAGCTAAGATTGGTTTTTACATTTTTTAATGGTTGATTGTTTTTTTTTGTTTTTTTTTTAAATTTATTTCTCTCCCCTTCCCCTGTCCCCCATTGTCTGCTCTCTCTGTCCATTCACTGTGTGTTCTTCTGTGTCTGCTTGCATTCTGTTAGGTGGCACTGGGAATCTGTGTCTCTTTTTTGTTGTGTCATCTTGCCGCATCATTTCTCCATGTGTGCAGCACCACTTCTGGGCAGGCTGCACTTTTTTTCGTGCGAGGCAGTTCTCCTTGCAGGGTACACCTTTTGCACGTGGGGCACTGCCACGCAGGGGACACCCCTGCATAGCATGGCGTTCATTGAACACAGCAGCACTGCTTGTGGGCCAACTTACCACACAGACCAGGAGGCCCTGGGTATCGAACCCTGGACCTCCTATATGGTAGGTGGATGCTCTCTCGTTGAACCACATCCACTTCCCTTAATGGTTGATTTTTTTAAAACTCAGAAGAATAATATTTCACGACTCATATGCAATTCAAATTCATATATATTGGAACACATTCACACTCTTTTGTTTACCTATTGTTTATGTCTGTGTTGGCACTACAATAGCAGGGTTGAATATACACTTGATTTGTGACAGGGCAGGGACCATATGGCCTAATGTATTTAATATCTGGCCGTTTACAGAAAGTTTGCTGATCCCTACTCTATTGCCAATAATCCTTTAGATTGTTATAAATATGTTCATTTCTGTTTGAAACATAAGTGTAGACTGCTCAGGTATATAGATTACATTCAAAAGGTACTTTGATTTATGGGTTATAACAGTCTAAAAGTTCATTTTATTTGTAGATGTGTTAAAACCACTACAGAGAATGATAGGTCTTTTTCCTCACTACTTTTAAGATTTTCTCTAAGTCTTTGGTTTTCAGCAGTTTTTCTATGATGTGCCTAGATGTGGTTTTCTTTCTCTTTACCTTTATAGGACTTATAGTGCTTTTTGAATCTGTCATTTAATAACTTGGTTTTGAAATGTCTCAGCCATTAACCCTTTTTTAAAAAAATTTATCCCCCCGCCCCCGTATCTACTTTCTGTGTCCATTCGCTGTGTGTTCTTCTGTGTCCGCCTGTTTTCTTGTCCGTGGCACTGGAAATCTGTGTCTCATTTTTGTTGCATCATCTTGCTGCATCAGCTCTCCGTGTGTGTGGCACCACTCCTGGGCAGACTGCACTTTTTTAGCGCAGGGTAGCTCTCCTTACGGGGCCTACTCTGCTCTGCGCATGGGGCTCCCCTACACGGGGGACACCCCTGCGTGTCAGCCATTAACTCTTCAAATACTGCTTCTGCTCCATTCTCTAATTATATACATGTTACGCTTTTTTTTTTAAAACCCTATCTCTTGTATCTCTCACACTCTTTTCTAAATTTTGTATTTTTTCCCTCCATGTTCTAGTCTGGATATTTTCTTCATTAATTTTAGTTTCTAAAATTTCCCTTTGGTTCTTTTATAATTTTTAGTATACCACTGAAATTATGTCTGTTTCTAATACTTTCATTTCATTATCTGGATCCTCTGTGGTTTGTATCTGTTATCTGTTCTTCCTGTTGGTTTTCAGTCATGCGATGTAGTCTTCCCATCTGTCTGGTTGTTTTTGATTATATGCCAGATGTTGTACAGGAACAACTTTAGAGGTACTTGTGGGTTCTGGGTACTGTTTTCTTGTTTCAGACAGGAGTTATATTGTTTGCCTGCCACTAGTATTTTTTTTTCTCCCTGGGGCCATAATATTCCATAGTCCCCTAATCTAGTTAGGAATTGGTAATTTGAAGCTGGGTTTAGTACTTATAAAGGCAAGTCAGTAAATGATTTACCTTTACTACTAGTACATAGCCCTTGAGTACCAATGTAAAGCTGGCAAGGTGGGTGGTCACCGGATTCCCACCTCCTTGAGCTAGTTTTTCTTCTACAGATCGACCCTACATCTCTAAAAAACTATGCTCAGTTTTTTAAAATGGCCTCTCAACTAGAACTTTTGGAATAGATAAATGCCTTTGGGGGAAAGATATACCAAAAGCCAGGCTTACCTTTTTAGGATTCATTCTTTTCTGGATTTTTCCATAATTCCATAATTCTTCACTGACTCAGTAGCTCTCTGATGCCTCCAAACACGTTTTGTGTGTGTTTTAATCTGGTCAGCAGGAGGATTGCTCAAGCCACCTAATCCACCACTGACAGAAGAACTCCTCTATTCATTTTATTAGCTTTTTAAAAATAATTCTGAATAACATATTTGTGATGATACTTTTAAGATTATTGGTAGAAAATAATCTATATATTGGCTTTTTTCCCAGGTGCTACCATATTGGGGAAATCCTCATGATAGAAAAGTCATCAGGAGGTTCTGGAGTCAGGTAACTTTGCATGTATATGTATATAAACAAGCATATGTGTAGTCATTTCTCCAGTTGATTTGAATAACTTCTAACATATAAAATCTTCCCTTTTTTTTAAAGATTTATTTTTATTTATTTATCCCCCCCCCCACTAGTTGTCTGCTTTCTGTGTCCATTCCCTGTTTTCTTCTGTGTCCACTTACATTCTTGTCAGTGGCACCAGGAATCTGTGTCTCTTTTTTTTGCATCATCTTGCTGTGTCAGCTCTCTATGTGTGCAGTGCCACTCCTGGGCATGCTGTGTGCGCGGGGCGGCTGTCCATACGGGGTGCACTCCTTGCACGTGGGGCACTCCTACACGGGGGACACCCCTGTGTGGCATGGCACTCCTTGCATGCATCAGCACTGCATGTGCGCCAGCTCACCGCATAGGTCAGGAGGCCCTGGGTTTGAACCCTGGACCTCCGATGTGGTAGGCGGACACTCTATCAGTTGAGTCAAATCCGCTTCCCTAAAATCTTCTTATGTGTTTCTGGATGCTGAACTTGAACTCCAGGATTATTCTTTAACAATCTAAAGACTAATTTTTAGCATAGTTTATGATTGCACTGACGACTTTAAAAAGTTTTGGTTCATTTCACTGCAGATCTCCATTCTACATGGAAGAAGCACATATTTAGAGCTATTTTAAACTTCTTGGCCCTTGGTCCTTACCTCATTACATAATTATGAATTGTCATCTATCTCCTTTCACCTTTTCATTTATTTACAGAAGACCCTCTACACTCAGGATGCACCCTTCCACGTGGTTATTACCAGCTACCAGCTGGTGGTGCAGGATGTAAAGTATTTCCAGCGGGTGAAGTGGCAGTACATGGTACTGGATGAGGCCCAGGCTCTCAAGAGTAGTTCCAGGTAACATGAATAGTAGTAACTGAACTCCATGGACTGGGGCAAAAAAAGAAACAAAAAGAACATATATTCATTTATATGAATTAATATCAAGGAAGTTTCAGAACATTGGCATGATATGGTCTCTACATAAACTATGTACCTGACCAATAGGCAAAAATTCTATTTGCGTTTTTCATGGGACATAAATATTAATGCTTAGAATATAAGCATTTTTTCTCAACTTCTCCCTTTCTACTCAATAATTATGATATTTTGACAGTTCTTTTTTTCTTCTAGGAAAATTTCTATAGAGGAAGGAGTCTCTGCTCTTTGTTTGAGAAATTATTTCTTAGACAGGAGGTCTAAGTAGAAAGTAGAATGTTACATTATATGGATGGGAGGTTCTGTCTGTTTTATGTAGGTTGTCCCCATTGCTTGGATGGTTATTAGACCCTCAAGAATACTTTTCTTAGAGATTATATACATATTTTTAAATAAAATGTTAACAGGATCCCAGTATCTTTTTTTTTTTTTTTTTAAGATTTATTTATTTATTTCTCTCCCCTTCTCCCCCACTCCAGTTGTCTGTTCTCTGTGTCTATTTGCTGTGTCTTCTTTGTCTGCTTCTGTTGTTGTCAGCAGCACGGGAATCCGTGTTTCTCTTTGTTTTGTCATCTTGTGTCAGCTCTCCGTGTGTGTGGCACCATTCCTGGGCAGGCTGCACTTCCTTTCGCGCTGGGCGGCTCTCCTTACAGGGCGCACTCCTTGTGCATGGGACTCCCCTACGTGGGGGACACTCCTGTGTGGCAGGGCACTCCTTGCGCGCATCAGCACTGCGCATGGGCCAGCTCCACACGGGTCAAGGAAGCCCGGGGTTTGAACCGTGGACCTCCCATGTGATAGATGGACGCCCTAACCACTGGGCCAAGTCTGCTGCCTCCCAGTATCTTTAAGGTCACAAACTGAATGGTTAATGAGGCTTTGTCTATAGAAAAAACAAACCAACAAAAGTCCATGGATTTGATGTATTTTTATTAGCACTTGGTGAGCTCACAGAACTTTCTTAGAAGTTCATGTTAACCAGCAGGATGGCATTTTCTGTGGAATTTTCTGTCTTTTGAAGGATGTTTCTATATTGAACTCTTGAAGGAGGAACATGCCCATGGCCAGGAACAGTAAAGACTGATTTTTGTATGCATTGTGAATTACTTGATTTTGAGTCATTTTTTTGGAAAGCATTTTTAGAAATAATGGCTTCTAGTAGGATAAAAAGATTTACCGCTAACTTGACATTTATAACACAGTGTTCGTTGGAAGATCCTCTTGCAATTCCAGTGTCGGAATCGGCTTTTGCTAACTGGAACCCCCATTCAGAACACCATGGCAGAGGTAGGCACTAATTAAAGCCTTAGGATTTATTGTACATTAAACAGAGTAGTTTGTGTACAGCATGGAATTCTTTACCCATGCCCAGCTGAAATGCTACTGCTCTGTACAAATTATAGAACCCATGTAAAAGGAAGAATTTGAACATAGCGTGCCTTAAGTGGTCTTTTGGGCATCAGTCCTGTTTTCTTATTCTTTAGTATAATGGCCTTTGTATTTATGTATGAAATAGTAAACACATTAACACTGAGAGGAGCTTTTCTTTCTTTTGGAAGGATAATTGATCATCTAGAACAAGAGTCGGCAAACTTTTCTGTCTGGGGTTCAGTAGGCTTTGCATGCTACGTGGTCATTGTCTAACTACTCAACTCTGCTGCTGTTAAATGAAAGCAGTCCATATACATTACATATATGAATGAGCATAGCTGTATTCCAAAAGAAATTTTATTTACAAAAACAGTTGACAGACCAGACTTGGTATGATAGGTCATAGGTTGCCAACCCCATTCTAGAGTTATTAGTAACAAGTTAGGCAACCTCAGATTGTGTTCACTTGCGAATCAGATTTTTTAAAAATTTGATCTTTAAAACTTTCCCACTGCAAATTCTGAGCAGGAATTTGAAAACTTTTAATTTGAAGTTAATTGAAAAATAATTGCATTTTTCTAATTAGCACTTAATAAAATTAGGGTTAGCTGATGAGGCATATGCCATGCACTCATTCACTCTCTCACTCATATAACACATGCACCTACACCTAGACATGCACACCTGCACTTTCTCTCATTCTCCACACCCACATATATCCTCACACACTATAGCCATACAGCTGTTTTGTTCTTTTGTTTCCAGCTCTGGGCTCTGCTACATTTTATTATGCCAACATTATTTGATTCACATGAGGAATTCAATGAATGGTTTTCCAAGGACATTGAGAGCCATGCTGAAAACAAATCTGCCATTGATGAGAGTGAGTACTGTTATGAACTTTCTTACTTTTTTCCTACCTTTCAGCATAGGCAACCAAATAAATGTGTTTCCTTCTACATAGAGTTTTTTCTCAATATACATAGAATGGAAAAAAAATTGTGTACTTTGTATGTGTTAAGAAAGAGTGAAAAAAAAAACTTAGGTGGTATTGTTGCAGTCTTGTAATCAAAGCAGAACAGGCAGAATTTCTAGAGTACTGCATTTTAGCATATAGAGCCTCCATTTCCCAGGTAGATCCTGAAATTCATATCAGAATTATATTCTTTGTGGAATGGGACTAGGCTTTTCTCCTGTGATAAAAAACAAAATATGTTAGAAGAATCATTTTTATAATTTTCATATATATTAGGATTTGTTTCTGTTATGAACATTTTTAACCTTGTTTATCTATACTTTTGACCTTTTTGAATATATCTGCCTAGTTTTATGAGCATTTTAAGATTTATTATATAGACAAGAAGTGATATCTACTAACTATTATAAAAGTCCTTAAGTAATTTCTTAGACTACAAGTTGTTGACATCTATCCTTTGAAAGATGACTTTTGGCTTTTACCTAGAAGGTAAAGAAAATTCAGATTCCTTGGTTTCCTACTTGGGACTAAAAATTAAGTCCCAAACTTATTTTAGAAAATCATTGAGCCAAAAGGTGTTTGAAGGGTTTAGTGAGAGATAAGCATGGTATTTGTTTTTAGTTGTTTGTGTTAAATCAATGTATGATTTATTTTTTTGTGGGGGGGACCTCGCATTTCAGATCAACTGTCTCGCTTACATATGATCCTGAAGCCGTTTATGCTGAGGAGAATCAAAAAAGATGTGGAAAATGAATTGTCTGACAAGGTATGGAAAGAAGACCTCATGAATTTAAACCTTAATAGGCAATAACTTGGTGTTTCAGAGGAGAAAAAAACAAAAATCGCAAAACAACCCTGAATATATGTTTATAGCTAATTTGATTGGAAAAAACCTTTAGTTAGAAGTAGGTCAAAGAGTCCTTAAAATGAGTCAGATAAGGCAAATAACATTTTTCCTTTGTGTTTAATATTTATTTTAATATGGAATATTTGAAATACTACAAAAGTAAAGAGAATAATATAATGAACCCCTTGTACCCATTATCCAGTTTCAACAATAATCAACTGAAAGCCATCCCCACCCTTCTGTATTATTCTGAAGCAAATCCCAGATGTCAAGTTATGTCATTTTTTAAAAAAATATTTTTGTATGTTTTCTATAAAACTTGGTCTTTATATATATACATATATATTACAAACAACGCATACTATTATCACCGCTACTAAAAAAAATTTTCCATTATGTTATCCTATGTCAAGTCAGGACTCAGATATCCCCAGTTGTCTTTGTATATGTGTGTGTCTCTCTCTTTCTGCCTCTCCCTCTCTCTCCTTATTTCCTTCTCTCTCTCTTTTTCTTAAAGAGTCAGTTTGTTAATATCAGTATCTAGGCAAGTCCACACTTAGCCATTTGGTCTCTTAAATATCTTATAATCCTTCCCTTCTTTTTTCCCTTGCAGTTCTTTGTTAAAGAGACTGAGTTGCTTGCCCTATAGCATTTTCCACCTACTGGATTTTACTGATTGCATCGTTGTAGTATTTACCTACATGTCCCTCTGTCATCTGTATTTCTGCAAACTAAGAGTTAGAGTTAGACTTTTAAATGTACTTTAGGTTGTAATCTTTTTTTATTTTTGGATACTTACCAGACTTGTTTTCTGTCGTATCCTGTAAATCCTCCCATTTCCCTTTTCTCCCAATTCTCAGTCTTTGGGGATTTTCCCTATCCCCAATAGATTACACCTATTTCTCACAGTTCTACTCTCTGCTTAGAAGATGCCTTTCCATATTCTTGGTACTATCATGTTATTCTCCCCTATCACTGCCAGAAGGCTGGATCATCTTGAAGGTGGTGACCTTTTTTGGAAGATTGTGGTGGGGATGTACATCTTACTACAAAGAGAACAGAAGTGTACCTTGTATTTTCTTTTAAATGACTGTTTTGTGAAACTGGCTGGTTTTAACTAAGAACCATCGTGCCTGTGTCACACAGATACACATGATAGAAGAAAAACACTGTTAAAACAGTGGGACCCTGAGGCCTTTATGTCATCAGAAAATTTTTAAAAAACAATAGCAGGGTTGTAATTTTCTTATTTTTGGGGAAATAGGAAAGTGATCAGAAGACATGTAGTTTTTTGGTTTTTTTAAATTTATTTTTAAAATATACTTAGATTACATAAAATGTTACGTAAAAAAATTTAAGGGATTCCTATATGCCCCACTCCCCACACCTCCTACTTTTCCCCACATTAACATTAGTGTGGTACATTCATTGCAGTTGAGGAACACATTTTGGAGCACTGCCACACAGCATGGATTATAGTTTACACTGTAGTTTATACTCTCTTACACTCCATTCTATAGGTTATGGCAGGGTATATAATGTCCTGTATCTCTCTTTGCAAATGTCATTCAGGAGAATTCCAGTCCTGAAAATGCCCCTGTATTACACCTCTTTTTCCCTCTCCATGCCTTCGGCAACTCTAGTGGCCACTGTCTCCACATCTATGATATTATTTCTTCCGTTGCTAGAATATAATAAGTCTATAGTAGAATACCAGTAAGTCCACTCTAGTCCATATGTTATTCCCCAAACCTGAGGATTCTGGGATGGTGATGCCAACTCTACCTCTAATTGAGAGGAGGCTTCAAAGCCCATATGGCTGATGGATGGAACACTCTTTTGCTTGCAGTTGTAGACCCTCTTGGTTCCTTGGTGTGGTGGTTGTCCCTCCTCACCTCCTTCTTAGTCACCCTGGGTGAGTCCAATGAACTAGAGAGTGGGTGTTGCAATTCCACTGAGGCTCAGGGCCCAGTTGGTACATGGACAGCCCAGAGATTTAAGTCTCTTGCGCAGATGCCTACCAATTCCAGGGACAACTATAGGTGGCATATAGTTCTTAACCACTGCACATAATATAAATTTCAGTCTCTTTACTATTAAATATACAGGCACTGGTACATAAGGATGCAGTCTTCAGGCTCCATTTAGACTTCCAAGAGAGATGAATACACAATTTTAATACTGTGTGATAAGGGATGTAATGACTATGTTAATGGAAACATAGAAAAGGGAGTAGTACTGTTAGAGGAAGTTATAGAAGGCATCAAAGGCTATGAGGTAGATCTTGGATGGTGAGTTGGCATTTATAAGATTTATGTGGAAAGTATATTAGAACCAGGAGAGACTAAAGGCAGGAAAATTCAAAAATATGACGAGGACCTCTATTAGGTTAATGGAAACAAATTGTGGTTAAAGGTAAATTTCCATATCAAGTTGAGAGAGAAATTTCAGAAATGTTAGAACGTGGGATGTGAAAAAACAGAGCTGGCTGAAGTTTTTCTTTTGGCAACTGAGTGATGCTCTTAAAATTTAGTGAATTGTGGAGAAAAAAAATTTTTTCTGTTGTTTATGCAATTACTGTAAGCTCTGTGAGGGATACTGTCTGTCATAGTAAGTAGTTGAAAATTGGGGGCTGGGATGTTTAAAAATATATTTTGGTAAGTCACCAAGATGAGTGATGATTAGTGCTATTGGAAATGGAAGAGATTGCCCAGGGAAAGCATGTAAAGTGTGACAAGAAAACTTTTTCTGAATATAATTGTTCTTATTTTTTAGATTGAGATTCTAATGTATTGCCAGCTGACAAGCCGACAAAAGCTGCTGTATCAGGCACTGAAGAACAAAATTTCCATTGAGGATTTATTGCAGTCTTCTATGGGCTCTACCCAGCAGGCACAAAATACCACCAGCAGTCTCATGAATCTGGTCATGCAGTTTAGGAAAGTAAGAGTTTATGTCAACTGCCTTGGAGTTGTCTTTATTAACCCACTTCAGGAAAAAAGCCTTAATGCCAAATAAATAAAGTATGTCAGTGTTCCATTATTGTTATGATGGTAGTAAGGACTTTTTAAAGCAGAACTGTTAAAAAGATAAGAAAATGGAAATACTTTCACAAAGATAAACGTTCAGAATTTGGGGTCCCTGTCATTCCTTAGAGTGATACCTGTTCACGACAGTGTTGTCCTTAAAATATCTTTTCCTCTTAGGTATGTAATCACCCAGAGTTATTTGAACGGCAAGAAACTTGGTCTCCATTTCATGTTTCCCTAAAGCCATATCAAATTTCAAAGTTTATATACCGTCATGGACAGATCAGGGTCTTCAACCATTCACGAGACAGGTAAGCTAATGTTAATATCTATTTACCCTAAGGATATTTTTGTAATTTGGAGGTTTATGGTATACTAGATAAATTTAGTAGAGAGCTTTTGAGTTCCCCAACAATGATGTATTTTAGCACAGAATAGACAACTATTTGTTGAGCATCTCATGGTAGGAGTTTAAGCATCCCTAAGGATTTAACTAGATTACCTTAAAGGCCCAATTCACTTCCATTTGCCATCTTCTTTTCTTAGCCTTTCCAAATCAGGAATGTGCACCTGTGTCCAAATATGTACTTGTACCAAGAGAGAGCAGCTCATGTCTGTGCCATTGCTGAAGTTGGTTTGTGGTGTATAATCCAGGACTGAATGTTACATGCTTATATGACATTTGTGCCTTATTACGCTTAGAATAGCATGTATGAGAGAACTAATTGGGTATCAAATTAATCAAATTTCCCTTCTTCTGAGGCTATTGGAGACTTGAAGTAGAATACCCTGTAGTCTTTTCAGAATCAGCAATCACAGATTTGGTAAAAGGTAATTATGTTAGATTAGAGACATTCTTTTCTGAATAAAAGATGTGTGGGTCCATTCTACAGCTTTGAGTTAGAATTGGCCTTGACATCTAGATTATGTAACAGAGAATTTCCTGAGTGACCCACATTTGAGAACCATGAATTTCTGTAGAGAAACAATATAGACAGTATTATCAAAATAGTGGTCCATATTTAGCCTAAAGAAATTGAAGTTGAGCTATGTTTCTTGGGTTTAGTTTTAAAAGTTTTTGTCTGAGAGATTGAGAGGTGATGAGTTTTATTTGGTTGGCTTTGGTTTTTTAGTATTATTAGTATTGTTTCTAGGATAATGAAAATGCTCTAAAAATGATTGAAGTGATGAATGCACAACTATGTAATTATATCAAATACCACTGATTGTACACTTTGACTAAAATTTATGCTTTATTAATATATATCAATAAAATTGATTCATGAAAGAAAAAAAAGTTTTTGTCTGTGATAGAACCAGGATGATAATTAGATAACCAGGGGGAAATGGACCAGAATTTTTGTGATTTTTGTTCAACATCATATATATGTATATGATAACAGTGCTGGAATTACCTCCTTACACCTTTAAGAACTTAGGACTTTGTGACATTTATGCCATGATTTTTGCTTGGTAGTATGACAACAAACTACTATAAACTCTTAAAAGTAGAAATAGTTTCACACTTAAAAGATTCTCTTTAATTTGAAACTTCTAGCCTAGTTAACTTCGTGATACTTATATTTGGGCTTTGGACTTACTTTGTTTACTTACTACTCTGCAGGTGGTTAAGGATTCTTCTTTCTCCATTTGCACCTGACTATATCCAGCAGTCTCTCTTCCACAGAAAAGGTAGGTGTCTTGATATTTGGGAAGGAAGGTATGGCAAGGATTTACCATACCTTTGTTTTGTTTTGTTGAGTGACTGATTTGGAACTAGTGCTGGTTTTGCCTGTATGCTAGGCCTTTATAAAATCTTGATAAGATTGAAATAAATTAGTCCTCTTCATCTGTAGGCTCTATGATTTGTAGCGATAACAGGAAGCAATTGAAAATAGTTAAATTAACTTTTCACATCCTTAATTTATAACTGCATTTTTTAAGAATTTCTTACCCTTGAAACTTGACAAAGTCACTGAAGGACTCCTGTTTTAACTAGGGACTTATTTCCCATCTCTTAAGTCTAAGAAAAAGAAGCCCCTCAATTTTGAACTTTGTTAAAAGTATTTAAAAACTTAAAAAAGAAAGTATTGAGGTCAGGGTTGGAAATCTTTCACCTCTGTCCGTTTGTTCTGTTCTGTTCTTCATCCTGGCATGAAAAAAAAAAAAAAGATGTTAGCCAAGGAACCAAAAGTCCCAAAGGTAGTTAATGAAGCACTTTCAATATGGCCCATATATTCCATATCCTCTACTGCAGTACAAACATAATGACCCTGGCTTCCATTAAAGTGGCTAGGTTGGAATTTTTAGAACATAAATACGTCTTCTGATTCCTTGTTCAAAATTCACCTGTTCTGCAGGCTTTAATTGGGTATTGTCACTTGGTGTGCTGTTGGATCTAACTTTGTCCTTTGGTATTCCAGGTATTAATGAAGAAAGCTGTTTCTCTTTTCTTCGATTTATTGATGTATCTCCAGCAGAAATGGCAAACCTCATGCTTCAGGGACTTTTGGCGAGGTGAGAAGTTTTTTCATTGTTTGTTAAAAGAGCCGTTGGGAATAAACAGGGACAAAGGTTGATTACTATGAAATGAAATATTTAATATTACGGTATATTGTTTTAGAGAGCCTCTCAGTCTTCTGTTAAGAATAAAATTTGTTACTTAGAAGAGATTAGTAATTCCATTTTGATCATTTAGTAATTGCATAATACTTCATAATAAACCTTAAATAAAACTATTTAAATTCCTCTCCCAGAAGATCTTAAAGTCCTCTAATATCTAGTTAGTCTCTTATGTTTTATTAATAGGCTTCTACAGGGCAAATGGTGGCTGCTAATGATTGCAGCATAGCCTGCCTTTAGAGTTGTTCTGAGCAACTTAGTTCTGCATTATATTTTTTGGCATAATGGCCTTAACTTTTTTACTTTGTGTTATGTTGATACAGTAATACCTTATTAGCAAAGGCTCTTTCCCTAATATGAGAACATGTTTATGATAGGGTTTTTAAATGAAATTGAATATTTCTTTTTTTAGGAGGTACCAGGGATTGAACCCAGGACCTCGCACGTGGGAGGTAGGCACTTCAGCACTGAGCTACACCTGCTCTCCTGAAAATTTGTTAACACCTAGAGAAGCTTTCCAGAGGATCTTAGTTTTCACAGTAGTAATCATGACATGCCAAGATAGAATTTACAAAACAAAAGAATGAAATGGCTTTATACTAAAGTAGGAAAGAATCAGCTGTTTCTAAAATGTTCAATATTCACGAAAGAGACAAGTTCATGAGAGACAACCCTTGGAAGGTTCCTAACTGCTATGAACGACCCTCAAACCTCCATGGAGCACTGAATAAGCATGTCTGATGTGGTTTGTTTCAGATGGTTAGCTCTTTTCCTGTCTCTGAAAGCCTCCTACAGGCTCCATCAGCTGCGCTCCTGGGGAGAGCCAGAAGGGGAGAGCCAGCAGAGATATCTGAGAAACAAGGATTTTCTTCTTGGGGTTAATTTTCCACTGTCCTTTCCCAACCTTTGCAGCTGCCCTTTGTTAAAGGTAAGCAATTAATTTAGTGTAATTCTCCTTTTCTTTGAGTTTATAAAAAGTAATAATATAATAAGTGATGGTCTGATGGCGCCAAAAAGGTCCCAGAGGAGTGGGTGCAGTGTATTGAATTAGGTTTTATATACAGTAAAGATATAAAGTTATCTTCAGTATACAGTTCAATGAATTTATACATATGTATATACCTGTATAACAACCAGATCAAGTTAGGGAACATTTTCGACACCCTAGAAGTTCTTCTCAGGCCCTTCCACTCAGTTCCTCTACTTCAAAACAAAGTTGGCATTTACTTCTGTCATCATAGATATTTTTATTCAGTTTTTGAACTTTATATAAGTGAAATTATCTGGTATGTACTCTTTTGTGTCTTTGTCTGGCTTCTTTTTTTTTTAAAGATTTATTTATTTATTTAATTTCCCCCCCTCCCCTGGTTGTCTGTTCTTGGTGTCTATTCGCTGTGTCTTGTTTCTTTGTCCGCTTCTGTTGTCGTCACCGGCATGGGAAGTGTGGGCGGCGCCATTCCTGGGCAGGCTGCTCTTTCTTTTCACGCTGGGTGGCTTTCCTCACGGGCGCACTCCTTGTGCGTGGGGCTCCCCCACGCGGGGGACACCCTTGCGTGGCACGGCACTCCTTGCGCGCATCAGCACTGCGCATGGCCGGCTCCACACGGGTCAAGGAGGCCCGGGGTTTGAACCGCGGACCTCCCATATGGTAGACGGACGCCCTAACCACTGGACCAAAGTCCGTTTCCCTGTCTGGCATCTTTTACTCAAGTATTTCACTGTCTGAATAGATCACAATTTACATCTGTTTTATAGTTGGCAGGTGTTTGGGTTGTTTCCAGTTTAGAGCTATTATGAATAAAGCTAATGTAACACATTCTTATGAATTTGTAGTAATATCTTATTGTGGTTATATATTGTATTTCCATGAAAAGTAATTATATTGAATACTTTTTCATACAATTACTGGCTAGTACAGAGTAGGTGAAGGGGAGAGTGGCAGGAAATGAGGTCAGAGATATAAGTCCAGTCCATGTGGGGTCTCAGAGCTTATTGCTTAAGGGATGGCTTTGATTGTGAATAAGATTGGTGACCCTGGAGAGTTCTGAAGAGAGGAGTGATAATTACTCTACTTGTTATAGCTTTGAACTGGATTAAAAGTTAAGAAGCTAGGACAGTATCTTCCATTTTCCTTGTATCCTCTAATAAATGTACTTGGTTGTTAGTTTTATGCGTAACTGTTATCAAATGCAGGATGTTCTTTGGCCAGATCTGTTGTTCCCTGTACACTAATTAGTCCTTATGATTTCCTTCTCTTTTATTTTCCTGGTTGGTTTCTCAAGTATTGCGGATAAGTCCATGTGCTTTTTGGACTCTGGAGATAGGCTTAATAATCCCAAAGGAGAGTTGGGTTCTAACCTGTTTGAAATATCGAAGTTAGTGGTGGTAGGAAGATTTCCTAGTGATGAAATATTTTTAGTGCATATACTGGGAACACTGATATAGCTGAAGGAGAATTGTTTAACCTAGTGTAGACTAATTCCTTCTTGAAATCCTTCAGTTTGGTAATATATGTTGCTACAATTATAATTTTTTACTAGTTCTATTTTTGTTATAGGAAAGCCCTATTTTCCCAAGGGTTTGTTATTTTCTATTATGTAGACACCTGCATCTTAATACTTGGAGATAAGCATCACTTAATATTTGTAATCTCTGTTTTCTGAAAATACAGTGGTGTGTAGAGCAACCTCAGTGAGGTCCTTATATGCAATTAATGAATTGTTTGAGAAATTCTTAGGTGAGCAGTATGCTTTATAGGAAATTGTGAGTGAAGTCCTAAAGTTTACTTAATGTAGGTTAGATTGGTTTCCATTTCCTCTTTAAATTTTATTTTCTGTGTTATGGATAGGCATTTGCTCTTGGGGTGGTTTAGAATGTACACCAAGATACTGAGCCTGTGTGCTACAGGTAGCTGAAAGCTCATCATCTATGCCCAAAAAAATACTGTTCTGCTTTTAATCTCATCTTCATCACTAACATATATACATTGAAATACCATCCAACCAATGTATTTTGCCAGAGTTTGTTTATCTCATAATTAATTGTAAAACTATCCGTTCTAACAAATCTTCTCTTTCAGCTAAGCAGAATGACCTTACTTGGCTTTCTTGAAGCTGTGCATAGGTTCTGAATAAAGACTTTTTTTTTGAAGTTCAATGTTTAATAATTACTAAAATCGTAATAAAACCCATTATATCTGTGACCTTTGAAGTTTGACCTCAACTCAATATTTTATACCACATCTGTTAAGTATGTACATATGCTAAATAGTACATATATATTGTTGTTGTTTTAGGCGGTTCTGGGAAATTGAATCCAGGACCTCATATACGGG
This sequence comes from Dasypus novemcinctus, assembly GCF_030445035.2. NCBI lineage: Eukaryota > Metazoa > Chordata > Mammalia > Cingulata > Dasypodidae > Dasypus > Dasypus novemcinctus. Next base: position 112,297,514 of record NC_080675.1, on the reverse strand, counting down.
GAGCAGGCACTCAACCTCTTGGGCTACATCTGCTTCATATACATATATATTTTAGTATATACATATATATTTTAGTACGTACATAACATACTTGTTTAAAACAAAATATTAACAAAACAATATCTACCTTCATATGCAGTGCACTGGCGTTTATTTTAATTTTTTTAAATGTTAGTTATAACCTATAAAATAATTTCATGACTCTCACAGCTCACAGTTTGAAAAATACAACACTGGATGACTGCTCAGTATTAAAATTGCAAGAGCACTAAAAAGTCACCATGTAAAAGGTTCTGGGGTCATTCATTTTCAATAAGAAAAGAAAGAAGCTGACCTTTCAGAATTTAAGAAAGAATCTCACTTCCTGAGTACGAAAGAAAAGTCCAAAAGCTGTTCAAGAGCAATTTATACATTTCCTTGCAGTTACTCTGATATGTAGTTAATGATGAAGGCTCACCTCTGCCTTAGTACATTCTGGTATATGCTTGTTATATCCCTTATAATCAAAGATAGCATAAAGGTAAGCAGGTTCGAAAAACTGGAACTATCCCCCACAAATTAAGAGAATGAAGTTTATAACTCAAGATGCTTGATATATTATCAAATATATACACACCAAAACCAGGCTTCCGAATTACATAGTCTTTGATTCAGCAAGTATGCAACTTAAAAAATATGGTTGACAAAAATGTGCCCTCAAAAAAAACCAGTAGCCCACCAAATATGGATAGTAGTGTAACTTAAATGTAGTAAGTATCTGCTGTGCTGTTTGAATTCTTCAACTAGTTTTAAATACTTGGGTTCTTTCTCAGTATGTTGTTTTTTTTGTGGGATAGATTCACCATGCCTGTACTTTGTGATTTTTGACTTTCCATTCCTGGTATGACTTATTCCCTGTCATTAATGTCTACAAAAATATTTCTGGAATAATAATACTATTTGCAAATCCTATAGGAGACTCCTTTGCTTTAGAAATCCTACTATGTAATCAGAAAGAAAATTTATTTTCATAGAAAACAGAAATGACTATTACTATTTTTTTTAATAGAACAGTAAGCATCCTTATTACATGAGCTAGGATGGAAGGGAAGAATTATTTGCCTTTCCAGACCTCGGTTTTCCTCAGGTAGAATTCCATCTTCTTGCCCTCTAGCATATAGCTATCTGCTCAGTCACACTGACCTGGCCTTGAAGCAGTGCATGCAAGAAGCTTGCCCTGCTGGAACTGCTCCTCCAGAAAACCTCTGGTTTTGGCATTCTTTTCCTTTTTATCATCTTTCTTCTGAATTTTCTTTGATCTTTCTTTGTTTAAAACCTTTCCCTTTTCTGGAGTCACCCTGGCCCTCTTCTTACAGCCCAGGGGCAGACTGGGTGGGACTGGTAGCACTGCTGGTGTGCTGTCAATGAACACAATACAGTTCTTCACCAGTGTCTTGTTGTGGACCAGCTCATTATTGGGTGCATTGTAAACAACATTATGATCCTTCTTTTGTGAGTACAGCACTCAGAACCCCAGGAGAAGTTCCTCACATCAACCTCAGGGCATAGTACTTGTTGCCTCCTTGCACACAAACTGTGTGTGTATGCGGGGGGACCAATCTTGGTGTTGACAGCCGGGCGTCCTAGCTCATACTTCCGCTTCTTGTGGTAGGGCTTTCTCTTGCCCCAGTCTTGCAGCACTTGTGCCAGTTGTCCCAGGAGATGCCAGTCACATGGCGCTGCCTGAAAAGAGGAAACAGAAAGCTTCACAGTCTGGTTTGTAAAACACTGTCCCGCCCCCCAGAAATGGCCAGTCTTTCTTCTTACTATTTTAAGCAAGTGTTCAAAAATATTACTTAAGGGATATTTGCTGTTATTTTTGTGGTGAATTAAAAACTCTTGAAGGACAATGGAAGTCTTGAAAGATTAGAAAAGGACCTATGTATAAATGTGGAGTCCCTCTTTAAAACTTGGAGGGGGTAGGAAGAAAACTTGAAAAAGATAACCAGAACCCTAACTAAAGCATTTGATTTTTTTAAAAATTTTATCTCAAGAAATTAATTAGTAACCATCTGAAATCATAATTCTCAGAAACAACTGATTGAATTCTGAAAAGATAATTTTCTTAGATTCATTTGTTTTCCTTCTTTAGTAGATGACAGACCAGGCAGATTAGAGGGGCATAAGTAACAGGTATAATGTATTAAGATTTTTAGGAGCAGGTGTAGCTTTGTGGTTGAGTGCCTACTTTGCATGTGCGAGGGCCTGGGTTCAATCCCCTATACTTCCTGAAAAAAAAAATGTTAAGTACTTTTGGGAGCAGGTGTAGTTCAGTGGTTGAGTGCTTCTTTGGTGTGTATGTGGTGGTGATGGGATTAAACCCAGGACCACCTTAAAGAAAATTTTTTTAAGACCTTTTTTTGATTATCCTTTGGATGCTAACATATATTCAGAAAAGTATAAATAATGTATATACAGTAACTTTTCACAAAACCTTATCAAGACTCTTCCAGAAGTCCTTTTGCACCCACTATTCCTTTCCAGTGCCCTTCCCTTCTGAGAGTTAGTGTAGACAGGTATTTGGGTCGTTTCCATTTTTTGTTATTACAAATAATGCTACTATGAGCATTACTGTGTAATAAATATTCTTATGCATTTTGTTGGTTATATACTTAGGAGAGTAAAATTGCTGAATAATAGTGTATGCATGTGTTCATCTTTAATAGATGCTACCAGACAGTTTTCTAAGGCACTTGCACTAATTTTCACTCTAATTCACAGTATATGAAAGTTCCAGTTGCTCTGTCTGACCAGAACATGTTATTGTCTGTCTCTTCATTTTAGCCCCTCTGAGTAGTAGTATCTCATTTATTATTAATTTGCATGCCTTTATACATTCTGGATATTAGTTCTTTATGTATTGCACATCTTTAACTCTACCTTGTTTTTCATTGTTTTAATGCTTTTTTTTTTTTTATTTATCTCTCCCTTCCCCAACCCCATTGTCTATTCTCTGTGTCCATTTGCTGTGTGTTCTTCTGTGACTGTTTCTATCCTTATCAGCAGCACCGGGAATCTGTGTTTCTTTTTGTTGCGTCATCTTGTTGTGTCAGCTCTCCGTGTGTGTGGCACCACTCTTGGGCAGGCTGCGCTTTCTTTTGCACTGGGCAACTCTCCTTAGGGGGCGCACTCCTTGCGCATGGGGCTCCCCTGCGTGGCACGACACTCCTTGCGCACATCAGCACTGCGCATGGGCCAGCTCCGCACAGGTCAAGGAGGCCCTGGGTTTGAACTGTGGACCTCTCATGTGGTAGGCAGATGCCCTATCCATTGGGCCAAGTCCGCTTCCCTTAATGCTTTCTTTTGATGAATAGTACTTTTTGTATCCTGTTGAAGACATCTTTGCCTATGCCAAGGTCATGAAGTAGTCTCCTATGTTTTTTTCCAAAAGTATTCTTGATTTACTTTTCACATTCAGACTGCCAAGGAATTGTTTTTGTATGTGTGAATAGTAAGGATTGTGGGGTTTTTTTTTGTATTTTTTGTGTGTTGTTTTTTTTTTAATGGTACCAGGGCTGGGGAATCAGCTCAGGACCTTGTATGTGGGAAGCTAGTACTCCCACTGAGCCACATTGGCTCACCTGAGTTGGTTTTTTCATTTGTTCTGCTTGTTGTTTGTTTGTTTTTTTGGAGGCACCAGGGACTGAACCCAGGACCTCCCATGTGGGAAGAAGGTGCTCAACGGCTTGAGCCACATCTGCCTCTAATAAGTTTTGGTATCTCGTAGTGCACAAATCCTTTAGCTTTGTTTTGCTGTTCTTAGCTCAAATTTTAGAATCAAATTTTAGAAGCCTTTTTAAAATCTCTTTTGGCAATGTTTGTAAGGCCACTGGTCCCCAATTTTTTTTTAATGTACCCCTATTGAAACATTTTTAATCCATTTCCCCAATACCTGTACCTTATTTTATTTAAAATTATGTACATCTACATTATTAACATAATATTTGCTTACTCAAAAGCCACTAATCTGTACAGTAAAGGATGCTTAGCTGTGTAGCATCCTTCATCTATGGTGATAGATGGAAGTACCCAAGGAAGGACCCACTGTTTCCTGTAGAGCATACTCTTTCTTCATGCAGCCTTCTCTCAAGTAAAACTCTCTCAAGCCCAGTTGCAGGGATATACTTGGGGATGGGGGTGAGGATGGGAATGGGATTCTGGTTAGGAAGGGTAGAGAGTGAATAATGATAAAGTGTAACAGTTAAAATATCCATTCCTCCCTTCTTCATACCCTTCAAGTGGGAAATCAATTTAGATGTTTGGACATTTTATGTAGTTCCTCTTGTCTTTGTTGTCTGGTTATTTTAAGCACCTTGTACTTAAAAGTTGAATAAATATTTGCTGGATGACTTAACTGAATATGGTACATTGGATTAGTGTTGGTTTTCCCTTTGATCCTGGATTTCATCTGAAGGAATAGCCTGCTGCCTGAAATTACAAGTATAGGTTTACTCCATATTTCAGATAGAGTTTTATGACAAGTTCTAACTTTTCCTTGTTGGAAATACCCAGGGAATTAGGAAAAGTGGATAGGATTGCTAACTTTTTTGATCATTTCTTGATCTTATTTTACATCAATTATTTTTGTCCTGCATTTGAGCTGAGAACTAGAGACATTTCTTGAGGAGTCCAGAGAGAAGCAAATATATGGAAACCTCAAGAATAATTAGCAGAAGGGACCGACTGTGAATGTTAGCCCCTGTAATAGTTATGTATTTTCATATAACAATCCTAAAACTTAGCAGCTTAAAAAAAAAAAACTTCTTTTCTCACACTGTTTCTGCTGATCAGAATCTGCAGAACAGCTTAGGTAGTGGTCTGGCTCAGAAAATCTCCTATGAGATTGTACTAGGGTTGCAGTTATCGGAAGGCTTGGCTGAGACTATAGGATCTGCTTCCAAGAGGCTCATTCACATGCCTGGCAAGTTTGTGCTGGCTGTTGCCAGGAGCCCTTGATTCCCTACTATGTGTATCTCTCCAAAGGGCTGCTTGAGTGTCCTTGTGCCATGGCAGCTAGTCTCCACAGAAGGAGTGATTCAAGAGAAAGAGTGAGAAGGAAGCTACAATGCTTTATGCAACTTACTTTTGGGAGTCACTAAGCCCAACCCACATTCAAGGGCAGGGGAATTAGTCTCTACCTTTTGAAGGGAAGAGTATCAAAGAATTTATGAACCTAATTTAAGATTACCAACAGTCCCTTGTTGCCAGGCTGATGCCATTATATTAGCTACTTCATTTCTTTTTTTTTTTTAATTTTAGAATTTTATTTTTTCAAACTTTGTTTCAAATTCAAAAAATAAAATAACAGACAAAATGCAGCTCAACAAGTTATGGAAGCATTACTTCAAAAAAGTTCTGTTCAGGCACTTTTATCTTACCTAATCCTAAAGTCAAACTCACTTATTCCTCCAGTGTTCAGAAAGATACACAGATGATCACAGATTGGTTAAATAACGTGATCAAGCTCTCCTTAATGAAGAAAATGAAGAAGAGGGAAACAAAATGCTTAATCTTACGCATCTCTCATAAAAGTAAACCCCATATTCGTTTTTTTTACTTTGAGGATTGATATAATGCCTTTGATTTTGCTATATAACATATTAAATATTACTGTTTTTTAAAAAAGATTTATTACTTTATTTCTGTCCCCTCCCCCCCCCCCCCCCGGTTGTCTCCTGTGTCCATTTGCTCTGTATTCTTCTGCGTCTGCTTGCATTATCCTGTGGCACTGGGAAACTGCATTTCTTTTTTGTTGCATCATCTTGCTGCATCAGCTCTCCATGTATGCAACACCACTCCTGGGCGGGCTGCACTTTTTTCACACAGGGTGGCGTTCCTTGTGGGGCGCACTCCTTGCGCATGGGGGACCTGCGTAGCAGGGTACTTCTTCTTGCGCATGGCAGCAGCACTGTGTGTGGGCTGGCTTACCACATGGATCAGGAGGCCCTGGGGATTGATTCCCGGACCCTCCATTTGGTAGACGGATCCTCTATCAGTTGAGCCATGTCTGCTTCCCAAATATTATTGTTAACTATACTCTATAAGCTACATCAGTTACATTTTTCCCCTTTATCACCATTTCTTAATACTTTGTGGTAGAACAACATTCCTGTATTTATATTATTAACTACAATCCTTATCTACCACCAAAATCACTGTTATACATTCCCCTTTATTATTTGCCAGGTGTTCTCTAAGTAACATTAACCTCCCAAGACTACTTGTTTCAGCCACAATCACATCCATAAATCAACAGTGTTTGTTACACTCATCATAATTGCTACTGTCAACTCCATCCATTACCACATATTTACAGTTTACCTTATTAAACATTTTACGTCCATCCATCATCAGCTCCCCCCTCTTAACCCACATTCCATCTCCTACCAACCTGGTACACTCCATAGTCCAACTCTGAGAAGACAGATAATGAATGTTGACTTAGCTACATCATGTTGTCTTCTTATTTCTGGTGAGCAATTCAGATCGAAGACTACCTGAGCTGTACTCATCAGTCAAGCCCAATCCCTGTCTCCTTCCTTCTCCTCGCTGACCCCTCTCTGACATGGCTGGGAATGAATCAGCACAGCAAGAAGCTCTTCCCCACCCCCCCTTGTATCTGTGAAATCCCTGTACTCAACCCACAGTGAATATTAAATTTGAGTTCTGTTACAGAGTTCAAAGAAATACCATTCTCATATCACTGGTTTAGGTATAGTATTAAGGAACTGACTAAAAATTAGTGAAAGGGCACAGATGAGTTGACACAGGTGTTCATGTCAAAATTTAGAGTCTTTTAAAATCTTGTAGTGTGAATGCTTTTCTGATGCTTATAGAGCAAAGGCCAGCATGATCCCCTGTGTTCCACTTAATTTTCATTGAGCTTCACCCTGCTCTACTGGTGTGAATTTCAAGGAATGAACACATATTTAGCTCAGGCTTTCAAAAATTCATTCTCTTTCACTCCTCTTCCTTCCCCAGTGATGCTCTGTCTAGAACTCCTTTCTTGTACTATTTTGTAGGGAATAAGAAGTATGTGTCTCAAATATAGGAAATATATGAATTAAACCTGGAAAGCCAGCGCTCAACTGTTGAGTCACATCAGCTCCCCTGAGTTTGTTTTTTTGTTTATAGGAGGCATCAGGAATTGAACCCAGAACCTGCCATGTGGGAAGCAGGCTCTCAACCACTTGAGCTACATCCACTCCCTATTTAAGTTTTTTTTTTCTCTTCCCTTCCCCGCCCCGCCCCAGTTGTCTGTTCTCTATGTCCATTTGCTGTGTATTCTTCTATGTCTGCTTCTATTCTTGTCAGCAGCACCGGGAATCTGTGTCTCTTTTTGTTGTGTCATCTTGCTGCGTCAGCCGTTTGTGTGGCCGCCACTCCTGGGCAGGCTGAACTTTTGTGCTGAGCGGCTCTCCTTTATGGGACATACTCCTTGTACGTGGGGCTCCCCTATGTGGGGGACACCCCTGCGTGGCACGGCACTCCTTGTGTGCAGCAGCACTGTGCGTGGGCCAGCTCCACACTGGTCAAGGAAGCCCTAGGTTTGAACCGTGGACCTCCTATGTGGTAGGTGGACACTCTATCCATTGAGCCAAGTCTGCTTCCCGCCTATTTATGTTTTAAACCCTGTTCTTTATTAAATGATTAGAGAGCTTTGACTGGCAGAATTCTCCAAACAGGAAGTTTTTGAAAACTCTTCCACTAAATTTTATTTTTCAGCTATAATATATCTGTCATCATTTCTTGAGATAGTGAGCACTGTCAGTACCTCTTATAGAAAGATCTGGGAAGCCATTGTGTTCATGGTTTTTCCTGTATTTTATTTTCCCTCTTTTTATTTAAAAATACGTATTACTTAAAATACGTGTAAAAATAGAATTCATATAGTCTAGCAGTTGATCTATAAACACTACTCAGCATTTAAAGTGAGACCTTTTCTCTTTAAGTTTGATATATTTAAGAACATAAGCAGAAAATTAATTTCTAGGTAAAGAAGACCTGGTTTTAACTTAAGTATTCATTTTTTAAATTTTAAATAAGACATGGACAGCAGAGCATGGCCCTTGTTAAATGAGTAAGTCTGTGTCGGGGAGATGTGTGTGTTCCCTGCTACACTGTGGCAAAGAGTGTGCCGCTGTGGAGCCTATCTTCCTGGCTTATTTATTTGCACTTCAGACCTTTGCATGGTGCCAAAGTTTCTTTCTAAAAGGCTAACTTCACTACTATGTGTATATGGTGGTGCTGGCAGTAAGATGCACACACCTACCAGTATCTACAGGGTAATAGGACACTCAGAAGCATGAGAAAGGGATAGCAGAATAGCAAAAGCTGGGACCTCATTATAACTCAAGTCACATCATCTATAGTGTGCCATTCTATTTTATCCCTATCACCCCTCTCCCTGCCACTACCACACATCCTTTTCAGTGGTGTTTAAGGTATCTTTTGTTTTCTTCCATGTGAAACATTAAATTTTTCTGTATCTAGCATTGTCTCGCAGTTCCTATTATGTTAAAGGAATAACATGATAATGTACCCAGGACCACCTATACTAAGGAATATTTGATGGAACCAGTGTTAAGAGGATATCAAATAGAAAGTATATATTGAACAAATGTTCTGGGGTAGTCAGGATTTCTCTTAAGTGAAGTCAATATTTTGAACTAGTGAATTTTTTTTTTAATCCAAAATCAGAAAGCTACAAATCTCCTTGACTTAGTGACTTCAGTGACACCATCTTAATATAGCTCATATAAGACAAGTGGATTTGTTCTAGTTTGGGAATGACCTCCCCTTAGGAATAGAATTATCATTTAAATAGATAGACTTATTGAAGGAAATGATCATTCTTTCATCTTCTGCTGTATTCTCCTGAGGTGAAGTAAAAAACAGGCTTCTGTTGAATTTTGCCATTTCAGGTTGCTCAAAATGAGGATAACTTGAAGAAATCCCTGGCAAAGACATTGTTTAGGTACTGCTCTTTAGAAGTTAGTAAAGAATTCAAAACTCTTTAGGTCAGTTAACTGCTGCTGCATCAACTTGTCTGCCCAGGAGTGTTCTGGGTGGCAGTAGGTGCCCTAGCTTGCAACCCTGAATTGTTTCTGCATCTTCTGTCTTCTCTTCTCCTAAGCCCCCAGATGGGGCAGGAGGAGCTGTTGCTAGTATCAGAAATACATTTTCAAGAAAATAAAAAATTTAGCTGAATTTTTTATCTTCATCTGTGGATGATCAGCAATGAGATTTTTTTTCCTTTGTAATATTCCTTAGCTCTTAAGTATTCAGTATGGAAAGAACAGGGTGACACCCACCCTTTAATAGTCTTCTGATAGTCCTTGTACTACATAAACATGTAGAAGGACAGATGAACTTCCGTGCAGATGCTAGCCAACATAAAATTGAGAACTCAGATGTTGCTGAAAAACTCTTAATCAGAAGGTTAAAATTCTTTTCTGAGTAATGACAGAGGCATCATCATCTACAGAAAACAACAAAACTTGTCGAAGTTACCTAGGTCCAGCTTTGTAATAAAGTATGAAGACTAACATACTGTGAAACAGAGCCCGATTATACTGGAGAACTGTTAAAACCTTTAATTTTTTTCACGACCATTATTTAGAAGATGTTGTTTGGTTCACGGAAGCAGATAATGGTGTATGTTCTACTAGGCCTTTTGAAATGCCTTGTCTCAGACTTTGATCCTGAAGAACACATTTACTTTGAGAGAAAATGTAAGCCCTTATAAAAAAGGTCTATATGAGTAGAGGAGCAGGGTATGTACTAAGCAAAGAAACCTTGGACTACCTTGTGTATCATCTTCATATTATTTATGGAGATCATCAGCCTGCCCTATTTGAGAAACCAGTAAAACAAGTGAGTGAAATAATCAAGAATGAATATCCAAATGTAAATTTGGAATCACTTGAAAGAGAAGCAGTATAAACAGAGGGAAAATCACATTGCACTGAAGAAGGAACTTCTATATCTCTGATAAAGAACACTGTAATCCCACTGAGAAATTCTTAAAATCTTTATGAATGGCTGTTAATTGAATCTTTAACATGATCTTTGAAGTCTGTTAAAATGTATTTTTGATACAATAATAGAACTGAAAATAGTGGTCAGGTAGAGGAACTAAAGAGGTATTGTTTCCTCTTTCTGATCACTTGTATTGAAGTCACCAAATAAATAAAAAAGCTAATAACCTTGCTAGATCTGTACTCCACTATATTAGCATGCACACAATGCTAAACAGATCTGACTTAAAGAAACATTTAGAAAGAAATTTTGTTGCTCACTGTTCTTAAAAAGTCCTTAGTTTGCATCTGCTGTATAATATAAATCAGAATTTCACACACACGCCCTTTTGTCTAATGAAAGTTTTGCTATTTTATAATTGGCAGTATCTCTTCCAGAAAAGGGTAGAATAGAAATGACCCATGTTTTAAGTACGATAGTGAAAGCACATTTTGCAATTAGCATGGTCCTTGACTGCATTATATACTTAATTTTCATTAAGGTTACTTTAGAATTAATAGTATTTGCTTTTTAAAAAAGTCTTTGAGTGAGATGTTTAATATGTGGCATTTCTTTTTCCATTTTGCTTACATCAAATATAATTATTCAGTGGCACTAATTTCTATTTCTGTTTTATAGTCTCTTGTTTTCAGCAGCCACTGTAAAGCAGTGAGTGGCTACTCAGACCAGGTTATCCATCAGCGGAGATCAGCTACCTCTTCACTTCGTTGCTGCCTGCTCACGGAGATGCCATCTTTTTTATGTGTGGCCAGTCCACGAGTAAGTGTCATGGGAGGACTAGGCAAACTAGATGGTATTTAAAGAAATTAACCAAATTTCAAGGAATTCATTTTGGGAAGTGGCTGTAGCCCAGTGGTTGAGTGCCTGCTTCCCATGTATGAGGTTCTGGGTTCAATCCCAGTACTTCCTAAAAGTAAATAAATAAAACCAAAAAAAGTGGCAAAAGAGTAGATATTCTTGAGGCCCTCTGCCCTTAAAAGACTGCAAAAAAAAAAAAGGAATCCATTTCTTAAACAGAACTCTTGGTTATTTGGGCCTTGAGAAACATGCAGATCCTCATTATTTAAAAAGGAGAGCATTCACTGTTCTGGCCTTGCTAAGACAGCACAGATAGTTATGAGATGGATAGGGGTGGCTTCTTTCCCTGACCACGTCTCTCTTGTGTAGGTTTTCTCATTTAGTCAGGGGCTCTGAACTACAGTGGGAACAAGCCATCTGTCAGGTAGATTATCACCCAACAGCAGGGTCAGGGGCAGCAGAATATTTGAAAAGGAGAGGGAACTATTTGTCACATGTATTGAGGTTTTTGAGGGTTTCTCATAGGGAGGGGGCCAGATGGAATGGGGGTAGGGGGATTTGATCTGGTCTTATCGCCTGAGTACAGTCTCCAAATAACAAAAGGAAACATAACACGCCAGCATCGAGAAACTTCTCAGTCTGGCATTTTCTTGCTTTCCTAAGCAGCCTTGCCAAAACTGCGGTTCTCAAGTATGTTCCATCTGAATAGTGACTGCTGCAACTTACCCCATTCAGCAGTCTTACTCTTATTTGGAGGTACTTTCTATTGCAGTTTCCACTTGGAGCAGCTGTCTGGATCCTTTCTAATAGTCTTTTGATCAGAACAGAGCACACCTGAGAATGCCACCACCCTCACTGCAAAGGCTCTCCTTGGCTCACTGGGCTTGTTTACTTTGTTTACATCTTCTATTCCATTTCTGACCTTGTTGGTCAGAGCCAAGCAAAAGCTCTCTTCTTGCATCTACAAAGAAGTGTATGAAGAGAGAGAGGCAGAATAGAGATGTCACCAGACTGGTAGGACAAAGAGTTTCTGTCTTCCAACCTTGTTGGGTTCCTTTTGCCCTAAGGGGCAACTTTACATTAGCCAGTATGCTCTATGTGCCTTACCTTTTTTTTAATCCATCTGTATATGTATCTTGTTTTCTCAACTTAACGCAGCAAGTCTGCTGTTTTCAGAATTCAGAGTAGGAGCAACTTTCCAAATCTTCCTTAGTGATACTTTTCTATAATTATTTATATCAGTTTACATCCTTTATTAGGTTTATCGAAGGACAGAATATGGCAGAGAGTCCAAAGAGAGATGATGAATAGAAATGAGGTGATGGTATTGAGTCCCATTGACTCCTACCTGCCTAGAATTATTTCTCCTGGTCATGTGCTGCATGAACTTGGTTCCCTTGCCATTATCAACTTTGTTTAGTTTACATTGGCTGTTGACAAACTATTTGGATTTTGTATGTAGAGATTTTGGTGCACCCAAAATCTTTATAACCAACTACTCTCAAGAGCAACCCCAGTCTCCCATCATACTACACGTACACCCCAAATGTACTAGTTCAGTTTTGTTTTCATAGAAACCATAAGTAAATTATCACAACCAGTGCTGCTGTTTGCCTAAAGAACAATTAATTGTAGTTTGAAGAAGACTTTAATAGCCATAAATGTATGATGGCAGACAAGGGCAAGGGAGCAAGAGAAAGCTCATTTCATTTGGCTGAAGGGCTACTTTCCAGCACTCTCTTTTCCTTCTCAGGTCTTCTACCTATATTGGTCTTAATAGAGTTTCTTCACATCGCATTTGTAAATGGGCTTAATTATACTGTGGTTATGAGAATAGGAGGAAGAGTTTTAAACGTCTCTGAATATTTCAAACATGCATAAGCTTTCACCTTCCATATCAGGCGTAGCATACAAATAAGGCAGCATTTCATGAGGTGCCTTAATTATTTTATATTGATTTTCTCCTTCTCTGATGGAGAGTAAGACAAACTGATTTCCTTTGAAGCCTCAACCCTGGCCTTGAATTAGAAAACAAATTAATTTCTGGCATATGCTATGAAAACTTAAGGTCAATTTGGGAAGAACTGTGCCACTGAGAAAGGAATTATAGGGACTGTTTTCTCATTAGCTGAGGGAATAATTCTACAGATTTAATAAACTAAGATCCCAGGAATTCATATTACCAAATAACTCAAGCGCTTGGAGCGGTTACGCTTCCTAGAGCCTAGAGCAAGAATACACATGTTCTCAGGAAAGAACGCGCTAAATGATTGAGGAGGCAGCCCATTAAGGTACTATAGTTTAGAATGTCAGTGAAGCAAGAAATGGGTTTGCTCATGTGGGACTAAAAGGAATGTGTATTCCCATTTGTGGGGAGGGAAGAATGGTATGTCATGCTTCTTCTCCCCCTGCTTCTGAGCACTCAGGTAAGGTCACTTACGGTTTCCAGGATGAGTGAAGGTTGTTTAGGATAGAGTTGGTTGGAAAGCAGGATTTATTCTAAATCAAAATAGACTTTTTGCCCCCATTTGGACTTCACGAGTTCATTGCTTATGTACTTAGTGCATGACATATCTTGACCCAGGGCTCTTGGCCAAAAAATATATATATGCTTATAATATATCAGAATATATTTCACTAAGAACCGAGCCTTGCACACCTCTCAGTATGCAACCTGGACTTGGAAGGATATTAGGAAAATGAAAATTGAAAAATAGCTGAAAGTTCTCAGCTGGAAAGTGTTTTTAAACCAAAAGAGTGCCTAGAAATGAATCTCAGGCAGGAAAAACATTCTTCTTTGTGTCCCTGTTCTACCCCTATTCCTCATGCTGAGTTCTAACTTTCGAATTTTGTTCTTGGAAGTATGTGCCCATAGTCTGTATGTCTATGAGAAATTCCAGTATCTAAGTTCTCCTTTTCTGCCAGGAAAAAACAATACATCAAAGCAGTTATCTTTTGAGTGTAAAGTTGGTTAGTATGAGTCTCCGATTAGAAAAGACTAAGTATGCTTTACTCTTCACTGTGTGCAGGCTGTTTGAGATATAGAACTGGCCTTACTTCTGTAGTCCAGGTCACTGTTTCTTTAACCTTTTTCATGGCTGTGTAGCTGCTGATTGTGAGATTCTGAAAATCACGTTGTAGATGCATATTGTCTGCTCAGGTACAGCATTTGCTGGGCTACTGCCAGGACAGATCATAGCAGGGAGAGACCCAGTTTTTATCCACCTGTCTTTATTTACTTATGCTCAGATTTCAGTGGGAAAAGTGAGTGCCTTGGAAGCAAAAGAGCACAATTCTGTGCTTGCTTCGGCAGCACCATAATACTAAAACTGGAACCATACAAAGATTAGCATGGCCCTTGCACAAGGATAACATGGAGATTCGTGAAGAGTTCCATATTAAAAAAAAAAAAAAAAAAAGTACACTCTTTGGGAGAGGATAAAGATGATATGAGATTACCAAAACCTCCTGGTATTAGCTGAATATGGTGTGCCTAACTGGGTTGTGATGCTGTCTTTGCTGTGACCTTCTGTAGTTTTGCATCTGAACCGTAGATGGCACTGCTCCCTAGCAAACCCAGTTCAGATTCACCTACAATCCAGAGTGGTTTATTCTCTGAATATTGGTGAAATGATGCTATTTCTCTGGTCTTGGTATCTCCTGGTCCCCAGTAGAGGTACCTGCAGTCTCATAGTCTCGATAGACAACTGACTATATATCCCAGGGCAGTATTTCTCAAGGTATGACTTGAGGTCCCTGGGTACTTGGTGAATGCCTACATCTGTTGGCCTCTCCTCAGACCTTTGGGATCAAAATGTATGTTTTTGACCAATTTCCAGGGAGGTCCTGATGCATACAGAAGCTTGAGAACCATCACCATAAACGTTGATCAGCATAAATATAGAAAAGTTAATAGCAGGTTGGAGAGATTTTATAAAACTGAGAAATAATAGCACTACCTAACAAGGAGCTGTACAGTAGTGTTTTCCATTCTCCTCTCTCCATACTTATATGCCCTTGCTCCTCGTACCCATCTCTTGGTCTTGCTCTGAGGTTCTTAATAAGCAATTTACTGCTTATAATGGGCTTTTAGCATTTTTATCAACCTGGGCTTGGCAGATAATCACAGCCTCCAAATTTTAACAAAAGGTAGGCTTGTCATCTTCAGCAGTCGTCTTATCATACAATTTCACAGTCATCTTGAATACACAGCTCCTTGTTAGAGTGGGAATGAACCCATAAAGCCTCTGATTCTAAATTGGCAGGAACCTTCTATTCTGCGGGGGAGGGGCAGGCAACATCTGAGTGTTGTTGGGCTGTACCTTGTAGTGAGATAAGAATTTGTGCACTGCCTTTGCCCTAGCCAGGAAATGAATCTGCTACTCTGACCATTGCTCTCCCATCCTCACCTTCCCCCCTCATCCCCCCAGCTTATGACCTGAAAGGAAGGTTCTTTTATCTTCCCTTTCTTCCCATTAGGTTTGTCAGTCAGCAACCTGGTCAAGGAATAGGAGGGAAAAAGTGTTGATAAACTTGGAAGCTTTGCCACGAAAGCATTAAAGATAGCTTCAATGATTTCTTATTAGCCCTGGTTAACCCATCCTGTGTGTGGCTAAAAGAACTTTTCCAAAAACAATATCTAACACTGAAGCGAAATGGCAAAGGGAATCAGATATAAAGAATTATTCCTGACCTGGTTTCCTAGTTTGCTATCTGTAAACCCCACCTCTCTTTGGATCTTCAGTTTGTTTACAGATTCATGTTATAGGAAGTTAACTTTTGACCTGGGGAAGCTCACTAAGTCCGCTATTAGGGACAGCTCACTTTGTCAGAACCAGGGCAGTTAAAACCACTAGCCTAAGAATTAGCCAATACTGGTCAGATGTCAGAGTTGAGATACCCAAAAGGTTTTATATGTGGAAAATGTGAAAGAATATGCATCCCTTTCACCACAGGTCACCGCAGTGCCATTGGAGTCTTACTGCAATGATCGAAGTGCAGAATACGAGCGGCGGGTACTGAAGGAAGGAGGGAGTCTGGCAGCGAAGCAGTGTTTGTTGAATGGGACCCCTGAACTGGCTACAGACTGGCTAAATCGATGGTCCCAGTTCTTCCCAGAGCCACCTGGAGGACTATGTAGCATCAGACCCCAGAACGGCTGGTCTTTCATCAGGATTCCAGGTGAGTCTTCCGCCTCTTAGAATATGTTCCCAGCTTTGACAAGGGGAGAATTAATGAAGTATTCCATGTGGTGATTTCACATATTTGGATTTCAAAGTTCTTAAGGCATCTACATCCTCTCTTGTTTGTTCCTTTCTTTTTCTCACTTGATATCATGTAAGTAAGAATGTTTAAATAACTTGTGACTTGAGTAGACAGAGAAGTGTTTTCTAAGTTTGTGCTTAAATACTTTCCTTTGACGAGCCTAGGGATGAGAAGGTATGCCATTCTAAAAAAAATGTAGAAGTAAACTCTTTAGGAAAGTCTCATCTGGTTGAGTGAGTTACAGTTGTCTTGTCCCATAGCCCAGTGGAATGAATGAGGATGTCGTCACTCTGCAAAAAGCCTAGTTTAAGTAACATAAACAGAGTCCTGCACGAAGCACTAGAGATCTGAATGATAGCAAGAGGAAAACCAATGCTTGTTTTGTGCCAAAATGCTAATGGGTTCCCAGACCTCTTAGGGTCAAGGTCAAGGGTTGAAAGAAAACTAGGTTTTCATCTTTGTGTTAGTGAGACTACTTTTAAGGAAACTGAACAGAGATGGTTATAGGCTTGTGTTCTTTGCTTACACCTGCTGAGAAACTGAAGAGTGGTAATTTAGGGCTACACTAATAGTTTTGGTTGTCCACACTCTTTTTGGCACATGATAGAAGTAAACTCAAGTGCCATTAAGCATTCAGAAGGGAGATTTTGTTATTTGTGAGTTTTAAGACCTGTTTTTTCCATTTACTGTTAATTTTACAAAGTTTCAGGGGGCATTGGGTCAACCTGTTAGTAGTTGTGGGAGTTCTTTGAACTGGGAGATGCATTTTTAGAGATATGAAAATGATACTGTAAATGGCCAGAACACAAGGAAACAGAGGCTAAAGGTGTTTTGTTTGAAAATAAGAGGGAAGGCCAAAGTGTAAAGCAAGCCTGAATACTAGTGGGAATATAAGGGTAGGCTCCAACAGGTATGGAAACCACAGAAGCCCAGGCAGGAAGTGAAAGAAATGAGTATTGAAAAAAACAAGATAGCACCTTATTTTCTCTTTTCTCCCTTCTTCATTCTTGCTCCTCCTTTCCCAGTTCAAGAGTCGCAGGCTTATTGCTGGCGCTGTGGGAATCTCTTGTGGCTTTTCCTGTTCTTTGAAAGAAAAATGGACCTTGTTTAAATAGCAGGAAGTGTCTGAGTTCTTTTAGCATCGATAAAAAGCACCAGCCTCACTGGCTGTTTACTGTGAGAACCAACCAGCTCCTCACTGACCCCATTGTGCTCTGTAGACTGGCTGGGATGAGGTGGGGGTGATCTCTAGAACTTGTATTTCATCTCTCTTTGCTCTATACTTTTACATTTTCTGTTTTCCCTGGGAAGGGTTGGTTCCATTACATTCCTTGAAATACTACCCAGTGAGTTTAGCACCTTGCATGAGTTTCCATGTTTCACCAGGAGAACAACGTACAACTCCCTTCCAAATTGAGTCCATCGCCACTCCCCTCACCCCCACTCCACTTGGAAAAAAGAGAGATCATTACTTCTGTTTCACTGATTTTACTGCTTGTAGGTTTCCTTTATTTTGTTTTCTTTCTAAACAGAATATTAAATTGTGGCTGGTAAGAACCCTGTATCTACATGAAAATACCGTAAGATTGTGTAGACTATTGGTCAAAATAGGATAGGTCTGTTCATTTCAACTTCTTTTTATAGTAATTATGTTTTAATTAATATAATATTTCAACATTGTTTGAGCTTCAATTTTAAGAAAGTGGCTGGGCACATGTTTGGCTTGACAGAATCAGGCTGATTTCTCGGGATTTGTGCTCCTCCTGGCTCCGTGCCTTGTTTAGCACCAGGTGGTGCTCTTGTCTAACACAACTTTGATAGCTCTTAAGGAATTAGGCAGTGTATTTCAGGCCCAGAAGATACCAACATGTGCAGAGAAATCTATTTGCTTAAGTCTTTCAAGACTATTGCTGAAGTCTGTTTCTTCTTAGGCCTTTTCCTTCAAGAATTTTAGGCTAAAGGCAGTCCAGGGAAGTCAAGTCTGGGGAGTGGGTGTAGCCTAGTGATTGAGTGCCTGACTGCCATGTATGAGGTCCCAGATTCAATCCCCGATACCTCCTAAGGAAAAAAAAAAAAGTTACAAGTCCATCCACTTCCACCTCCCCCATCTACACAATAACTAATCAACACCAGCCATCACTCTTTCAGGCACATCAGAGCTCTTTCCTTATAGGTTGTATACATATCTTTATCACTGAACTTTCCTAGCCCTGAGAATATGTTCATTCTGGTTAGCTTAGCTGCACAGTAGATATGACAGGCAGGAGTGTGTGAAAACCAGTTGTGACTGTGAGATGAATTGAAGCTTCTCAAAATTCAGACACAGGACAGGTTTGTATATGCTTAAATATTTGTGCTGAGGGAGTAGGTCTGAAATGAGAAAAAAAGGAAGCAGGATGCAGAGATCTGATGAGCTGAGCTTGCTCACTTTCATTCAATGGCTAAAAAATATATAGGCTACTTTGGAGAAAGGGTAATTGTGACAAGAATAAAACCTTGAACCTTTTATGAAATTGTTGCTGTCTGATCAGACTAGATATTTATACAGGCTCCCTAATCTGGTGCCAGGCAGAGGGCTTAGCAGTCAGTCTGTCCCAGCTGCAGTCATTTGATTGTGTTAGTAACGATACCCACAAGAAGAGCATTTCAATAATCTAAACAGGACCAAACAAAGAAACTGAACAAAGGTGTGTAGCACAGCAACAGGGAGGGGGTTACAGAGGGAAAGATGTGGCCTGGCAGTGTTCCGAAGGTGGGAAAAGGCAGGCCACAGTGGAGTAAACATCTAAGACCTATGGCTTTGTAGCAAAAACAGAGTGGCTGATGATTTGTTATGGTGCTGTCAGCACATCCGTTCTTGTTCGGTTTATACAATAATTGTACACTTGGCAAATAGTGGCAAGACCAGAAAAATGACTGTTGAGAACTCTTAGCTTGTCCTCAACAGAAGTTGTCTTTTCAAACCCGGAAACTAAAGATGGGCAGTGTATTTTTCTTAATGGTTTTCTTTTTTACTTTTAGTTGTTATCTATGTAATATCTCTATCCTTTCCCTCTCCCTTTTTGTGTCTCACAGCCACTTAAGTCCCCCAGCCCCTTAAGCCTCATCTCTTCCCCTCTTAATGGCAGCAATTGTTCAAGACATGTTTATGAACCCAGTCTGCAAACAGGAAACTCTACTTCCTGAAATATTATGGGAGTTGAATGATACTGAATGGATAGGAGATGAAAATCTGTGAGTTGTGTTCTTTAAAGATCTCTGACTGAAATGCTTAAAAAAAAGGAAAGAGGAAGGAGAAGGCACAAGTTAGTGAGTGAAAGCAGCTTCATTTCACAAGAGACCCAAGACCCAAAGTCATTCTTTCTGAAAAGTCAAACAAACCCTGGTGTCTTTATTGAATTACATCTTGGAATAATGGCATTTACCAGTCAGCCTATGTGAAATCATCCAGGAGAGAGTGTTTTTGTTTTTTGTTTTTTAAAGGTAGAGTATGTTTATTTGCATCTTTTGGTGTTTTCAGTGTTTCCAATGACAAGCAAGTGTAGTCCTTGTTTCTAAACATTCTTTTCTTTTCAAGAGGAAAACCATTTAATCACAAAACCATAGAAAATAGATTTCTCAGGTCCCTTATAGCAAATGTGATGTGGATATCTCCCTTAGAGTGAAATAGCAACATGTACCTGGTAGCCCTTGAGTACGGATGTGGAGCAGGGAAGCTTTCAAATGGTTTAACAGCAGATACCTAATTGGGAGTTGTCAGTTGGGAGGGAACCTGCCCTCTTTCAGGATATTTCTTCCCAGAGCATATTGGAATCATGGTTTAAGAGTATTTTGCATTATTCCTCTAGAGCACTTTCCTGCTCTCGTAGTCACAAGTATCCTGGGTGTAGCAATTTTGGCTGCATACATACAGCTTTGCAGTCAGTGATTTTGCTGCTTCAATTAAATATGCTTCCCCACCCCTACCCCCTTTTTCTTCTCCCCAGGCAAGGAGAGCCTCATCACTGACAGTGGAAAGCTGTATGCCCTTGATGTACTGCTGACTCGACTCAAGTCCCAAGGACATAGGGTCCTTATCTACTCCCAGATGACCAGGATGATAGACCTGCTGGAGGTAGGAGAGAAGGACCTTGGGGTTCCTAGGACAGCATGACATTTAACTGATAGGAATCATATGTCTATGACTAATGTTAGTCCTGTTTAATGGGAACTCCAAACCTCCTCTTTGTGATTTTATAGTCTGTAAGGGGAGCAGAAGCAGCTCTTGGCAGATGTTGGAATATGCAAAGGACTTCTATCCTGTCTCTATACCAGTGAAATAGGACACCCCTTATTCTCTTCCTTTACTGGGGGAGAAGTTCCCTAATTTTAAAGTAGATCAGACCCTAGGAATCTTCTTAGAAATTCCTCTGAAATTCTGTATGGAAAATCAGATTTAGGATTGGTTTTCTGTGTAAAAACCAGAGAGCTCTTCAACCTGAGTTAATGTAATGGTTCTCAACTTGATGACATATTACGGTCACCCAAGGGAGTTTTTAAACGATACAGATGCCTGGTCCTATCCCCAGAAATTCCTATTAAATAAATCTGGAATGAGGTCTGGGCATCAGGATATTTTAAAACTCCCGAGGTTGTTCTAATATGCAACCAAAATTGACAGCCACTGGAAAAGTGGTGAAAGCTATGTCTAGTACAGAGAAACTTTTGTTTTTTTAATTACTTTGTTGAGGCCCTCTCTACTTTCTTTTTGTCCAAGAAGTGGCTTATTATTTGAAGGAGAGGAGGTCATGGACATCGAAACAGGAGAGTGAAAATGAAGACAAATAATCAGTAACCCTAGAGTAGAAGTCTTTAGTGCAAGAAAGTTGAGAAGCCACTGGTCAAAAGGCTAAAGCCCCTGCATGTTAGAAGTGTATAAATATTCTTATGTTTTCCTGTGGGTTTTATATATCTATAGCTTCATATTCCAACCCTGCTACTATAGGGACTAATTTATAATAAACAAATGAAAATTGGGTCATGATCATTCCTATCTAGGAATAAGGAAATAGGGACCACATCCATGCAGAAAGAATAAGGCTTTGATAGCAATAGGGAAGCCAAGGCCAGCTTGCTGAATTTTGCAGTGAGTTTATCTGAATTCAGTGGCAGACTCCTTTTAATTATCTGGCATTTTCTTTCAGCAAGAGACATAACAAATGATATTTGAAGTCAATTTTTATCAGGAAGTCTTAGTTTTCATACTGAAAGTGTTTAGGCCCTTGGGTGCTGTTGACAGGCCAAACTATCTGGTTTGTGTTATGAGTAGGTCACCCATTTCTAAATGATGGGAAAATACTTATAAGTGACTATAAGTCACTACAAGGGAGGTGATTAAGCCATTGTGTTGGATGTAAATCCTGACTACATTAAAGGCCCAAGCAGCAACAATTCAAATAAAAGGATTGCTTGCATCTCTAATGTTCTGTTCAAACTAAATGATGTCAACAGCCAAAATAATATGAATAGCAGAGCAGATGTAGCTCAGTGGTTGAGCACCTGCTTCAAATGTGCAAGGTCCTGGTTCATTCCCTGGTACTGCTTTAAAAATGTGTGTGTTTGAGAGAGGGAGGGAGGAGGGAGCTATTCCTGCACTGGGGATTCTTTTTAGAAAAAAGTACACTTGCCTTGTCCTGAACAGTCAGAAATTAAAGATGTAGTAGTGATCTTCAGCTGCTAAGAATGACAGAAAAACATAAAATAAAAATTTTTTTAACAGAATGACAGAGCAATATGCTAAAGATTTCGTAAGGGAAATGATAACCCTTCTTTTTCAAAGCCTTATCAGTATATTGTAGAGTCCTAAAAGTTGATTAGTATTAAGGTAAGTTGCAAAGGAAATTGTGTGAGCAACCAAACAATAAGCTAGAGCTGGCAGGTAAAGGTGAATGTAGGTCCCTTTTTTGTCCCTTATTCTATGTATTGTATATCTCTAGGTACTCATTAAAAATATACTAAAATAAGTCATTCAAAGTATGTTAAGGAGTTTTCTTCAGGATAAGGTCTATAAACCCTTCCCACCAGGCTCAATTCCTGTCTATCTGTAATCCAGAAGTTATTTTTGGGAGGTGAATCCACTGAGTAGGCTTTACAAACAAGGCAAGCATCTAAATGTAGATTCTTATTTCTATGGGGAATTCTAAATTAGGGTAAGCAAACCCAGAACCTGAATTTCACAATTGCAGACATTCCTTAGCCATATGTATAACAGGCATCTAGGATACTGAAGCCAAAAAAATTTGCAACTGTTCGTATGCATTACTGAAAAGCAAAATGAAGCTGTTGTCTAGTTTTCCTTGGCACTATGCTGTCCTTTTCTCCTTCAACATTAAATTTCCTAAAAATTCTTTCTTTCTTTGTCTTAATACTGTTCACTCAAATGAACCACATTCTCTATTCCCGGATGTTAGTCCTAAAAATCTATATTGTAGGCATGGGATAACAATGCCCACAGTGTTTAGTGTATGTCTAATATATTTATTAGAAATATAAATGTATTGTGGGTCTTGGGATAAAGCAGGATTAGATTGGGATCTCTTATTTCTTTATCTTTCAAAGAGTGTTTTGAGTTTTCCAGTCATTTTCATAAAGGAATGTTCAGTGTAAACAATCATTAGAGACATGTTTCAGCTGTAAAACATGACCTGGTGCATGATCCTAGTTACAGAAAAGCCCTTCTGTATAGATGCTTTCTGTTGAGTAAACTTAACCTTTTCTTTTAAAAAGATAACTTGACCCTTGCCTTGCTTCTTCATTCTTAAAGTTTTTGCAGGGTTTTTGTTTTTTGTTTTTCAGGATTCTCTTTTTCCCTTGACATCTTGTACCCTGTATATCAAAGAGCAAAAGAAAAGCTTCCAATAAAGCAGAAGTTAGAAGCTCACATGGGACCATTGACTTGCTGTTGTGTAGCTGTTGAGCATGTCAGCATTGTTCTTTCATCCAGCAGCCTTGTTTCCTTTGTTCTGTGCCTTAGACTCAGATATCTGTTTGTTTGTCAGAAAAACTAGAAGACAGTGAAAGTCCACATATTTCTATAGGAGCCAGGTTTCCGTTCTGTGACAAATACTAGTTGTGGGCATTTCGTATTTGCTCAGTATTTTCTAAAGTGATTGATAGCCTCCTCCTTCCCTTGGGTTAGGAATCTGACTTTAATTTAAACTGCTCATGTATATATCAGATATTTTTCCAAATAAAATTCTGTATTCAGCAATGTTTTATCCTTTCACATGTTATCCAAATAGGACTTATGGGTAGGGGATAAAGGAAACTGCTTTATTTCCAGGACCAGGAATTTTTAGTGTGCCACAGTCAGGAGCCAAGGATATAAATGGGGGAGGATAAGGTAGATCACTAAATATATGTTAGGGGTTAATTTTATATTCACAGAGTCACCTATAGGGTCTTGGCTGTTGGGGGTACTACAGAAACTGATATTGTCCCTGTGCAATTGGGATGGTGGTAGCAAGCTGGATATCAGGCAAAATTTTTCCTTCCACCACCATTTTTACCCTAATCCAAGTTATTTTCTCAGTTGAGACCCCATCCCCAGTATTCTAGTAGTTGCACAGAACTTTTAACTGACTACAGATGACTTTTATTATCTCTCCATCTTCTCTTTTGAGATTCATTCCTGTTGCATCAAGCAACTGAGTCTGTAGTTTAAAGAAATAAGCCAGTCAATTTTCTCTGCAATACAAAAGTATTTGGAAAGGGTCAGCCAGCTGGTGCTGAATGTGGTGTGATTTTTTAAGTATTGAAACCCAGACAAATCTTGAACTGCATCAATATATGAAAATAGCACAACACAGAATTAAATCCAGAGCTAATGATGACATTTTAGACACTGAGTTGTGTAACTGCCCAGTCAGCCATCCAAATGCAGTACCTCACTGGGGAAAGATTCATCCTGAACAGACATTCTATCATCTATGATTTGGCTTCTCTTCAAACTCCAAATTACCTTTGGGAGCTGTGATTCTAAACATACTGGGAAGCTGGGTATTCTAAAACTGTCCCAGGGAATGGAAAACAAATTTGAGTCACTGTTAACTGGAGTTTTCATTAGGTCTTAGAATAATGAAAGGAAATTTTTCAGCTTACATTTGTGCTATTTTCTCTTAAACTTCAACTTTTTTTTCCATGCCATCTCTGAGCAAGGCACTGCACAATATTGTGCAACAGCTGATACAAATATCAGTTAAATGTGGTCTTTGACTTCAAGGAATTTGTCTAGTGAAGAAGATGTATACATATGCAACTGTCAAGTGAACTTGATATTAGTGTCAAAATTTTAAAATTGTATAAATAGAGTAAAAAATGACAAGAAGAGATAAATTTATTTTTAACTGGGTCACTTGAGGGATGCTTCACATAGTAGTGACATCTGAATTAGACTTAAATTGAATTTCAGCCATCAGAGAGGTGAATCCAGGCTAAGGAAGCCAGATGTAAAAAGGCACAGAGATGGGAAGGTACCAGACATTTAGAGGGAGCAAATGATGGTATTGGAGGAAAGGAAATTACACAAGTAGGTTGAAGGAGGATTATGGTGGGCCCATAGATGCCATGTGATAGGGTTTTACTCCACAGGGATTAGATAAGAGAATCAGTATTAGATAAGGGAAGAATGGATGCTATATTTCACTCTTGGGTGCAATTTGCCTGGACTACAGAGTGATTATAATAAAGGAAGATAGGAGCCTTTTTTTTCTAGTGCTATAACCCAAAGATGGAAAGGGGCCTTTCCAAAAAATTAAAATGACACCAGATCTGCAGGTTTGTGGCTCAAACCGAGTTCTTCCCCCAATTTGTTTTATCAAAAGGAAATCAAGTTAAAATGAACATTTAATTTTTTTATCCAATTATCCTTTCTTTATAATGATGATGGATGGGGATTATGAGCAGAGTAATTTAAAAATCTTAAAATGGATTAATGGGGGTCCCTCTCTCTTCCCCCCACCTCCCTTTTCCTCTGCTCCTTCCACTCCCCCATGTCCGCCCCAATAATTGGTGAACTTCTATTCGACCTGGGAAGCAGCAGAGGGGTTAAGCCAAGGGTTCTGGACCCAACCTCCTTGAGTTCTACTTCTACCACCTGCTACCTGTTTCACTTTAGGGACTTACTTAACATCTATAAAATAGGAGTAATAATAAATAAGTAAATAATTAAATAAATAAAGCTCTTATGGAAATAAGGTAAACTAAACCATATGCAGAACAGTGACTTTCACTTAGTAAATGCTCAATAAATGCTAGCCAATCCCCATCACTTCTTCAAGATGAGCCTAATCCCTTTTTATTACACCATTAAGCCTTTGTTTTTATTTAATATACTTTAAAAGAGTGAGAAGGCATTTGTTGAAACTATCTTGGGTTATGAAAACACCTCTCTTTGCATGGCACTGCTTAAAAAGTAGGACTTACCAGGGAGCTGGTGTGTTGTTCAGTGGTTTAGCTCCAGCTTCCCACATGTGAGGTTCTGGGTTAAATCCCCAGCCCTGGTACCTCCAAAATAAAAATAAAAGGTAGAACTTAATGGATGTGATCCAGAACTTACCTATCTTCTCAACTTGTATTCTAAGACAGTGTTTTTCAAACTGATGGGGTGAGGTAGAAGGCAGGGACCTAAGTAGAGATTAAGTAGGTGGGCTCTGATCTCTGGCCCCACAACCAGAATAGTAACACCTTTATTTTCTTCTCTATATTAGAGGGGTCCCACATAAGATTTTGCTTGAAAAAAGTGTACCAGAGCTTTAAAAATACTGTAAGAATCTCTTCTATCATGGTGCTTCTCAGGCTTACAAATCACACATTTTGTTAAATTGTAAATACCAATTCACTAGACGTGGGGTGTGGCCCTCAGTTCTGCATTTGTAACATACTCGCAGGTGTTGGAGTGGCACTTTTCTAAGGGCTCCCATGAACAGCAAGGTTCTAAGGGGACCCTGCCCTGCTTTCCTTCTGTAGCAGTTGTTCTCAACTGCGGATATAGAGTACCTAGTGGAATCACTTTGGAGCTTTTATTTTACTTCGAAAGTGCTGTGAGTACTATCAAATCATTTGTTGTTCGAATTTTTGTTTTTAACAAAACAGAATTGAATATTAAATCATTACATATTTTTAGGATTATAGGAAAAGGTAAGATCAAAAGTGGGCACAATTCTTGAGAATTGTTGGGAAAAATTAGGGATCTCTTTCGAAATGACTATTTAATTGTATTAGTAATTTCTACACAATCTGAAATGTTAGCAAGATGTAGAGAATACCTCTCGTATAACCAGAATTTGTGAATGAAAGAAATACTGAATTGCTTTATCATTTAGGTGTTTTTCTATGACTAGTCTATATATCCGTTCCTCTATTCAGCTTTTATCTGATTCTACTATGTCCATTTATTTATTTTGAAGTTATTTACTGGAATAAAGTCTAAGCTTATCTAAACCTTCTAAAATCCCACTGCTCCCCTGGGTGGGAAAACTAAAGCCTGAAGGAGGAGGAAAAGGGAAAAGATTCTCTTCTGTTGCCTCAGTAGTAGTAGGTTAATAGGTTCTCTGTATGTAGGTTTGATTATGGTCTAGGATTAATATACCTATCTTGTTCCAACTTTGATACACAAATGATGTGAACAGCAAGGTTTACAAGAAGATTCATTCATCACCACTTCTCACAGATTAGAAGTTTGGGTTTAAAAGGCAAAAGAGTGCCTGTGCGGGAAGCCCACCTCCTTGCAAAAGTACAAATCTGAGAAATGTATCTCTGCAAACTGTTACAGTGTGGTCTAGTTATTTTGTTAGTCTGTTTCTGGGTGGCAATATTGCCTGATTGGATTAGCTAGCCTCTAAAGATGATCATCATGTTATTTTTCAATTTCTTTCCTAAATGACTTCTCCCAAACATGCCTTCTCTTAAGCTATTACTCAGTTCCATTAGAAGGCTATACCATAAGATGTGAACTTGAAGCTTCCTTTGACTGAGGTAATATTTTCTGTGCCTCTTTAATTATCAAAGCTCTTAAGGAATCAGCTTGATACAGAAATAAATAGGAACAAAATCGTAAACAGAATGAAGATGTGTGCATTGATGGGCTTGTGTACTTGGTCAGCCAGCTTAGCCTCATAGGTTCTGAGCTCTTGGACTCCACTCGCCTGAAGAATAGACTGCCACATCCACTACCTGAGCTATACCAAATTTGCAGCAACCTTATGTTCTGAAATATCCTGCTAGGAATAATAGCTACGTATGTGAGTCTTGCCAGAAAAGAAATATTGTCCATAGAAAGCATATTGACTGCAGAAGACTAACCACAAGCATTTCCCAAATGTATAAATGATAATAAGTCTTTTTCAGTAGGAAAGATACTTTAGAAGCAAAATAATTATTTCATGGGGTGTCTTATAAACAAGTAGCCATGTTGAGCTTCTGATAACAGTTACTCTACAGATAGACTTTTGTAGTGTAAACAAGGGTAAAGAAAAAAATCAGTACTCACTTAGACATCATCTGGGAGAGGAATTTCAACTTCTAAAACTAGGGAGAAGTTCTCTTCAATTGAATCGCTTTTAAGACTCTTCTCCCATTTTTAAACATTGCATATCCTCTTATGGTTGATGTCAAGAGCAATGGGAAGGTTCCCTTGTCTTCTATGTCACTCTGTTGCTTAGGCCTCACTTAACTCTGACAGGAGAAGAAAGCCTAGGCTGTAAATTCAAGGACATTGGTCAGCAAGGATTTGCTGGGGGGGAACATATTAGGGCGAGTGTTAACTTGCTGAAAGAAAACTAGATATTTCCACAAATGTGAAAAATATCTGACTGGTAACTAACAATCCATTTTGGTTTGGAAATTGCTTTTTGTTTTGTTTTGTTTTCCCATGAAATCTACAGAAACCCACAGTGATAAGACCTAGTTTTCAGTTGAAATTGAAGGTGGTTAGAATCTTTGGGTTACCCTTGATTTTCACACATTGGCTGTTAACTCATTTAAAAATTAAATTCCTGTAGTTTTGAGATCACTTTGTCCCCATTCTGGATAGAATTTGCCACAGTATAGATCTGGTAGAAGGTGAGGGGATGCTTGTGAGAATTAGAATGCAGTGATTTGCATTCAGACTTATATTTTTTTACTCTGCTTGGCAGGAATATATGGTTTATAGGAAGCATACCTACATGAGACTTGATGGCTCATCCAAGATCTCAGAGAGGCGGGACATGGTTGCTGATTTTCAGAACAGGTAATCTAAATGGAAATTCTGAAAGTTCTCATTTTATTTTTCCTCCAAGTGCTTGAGATGGTAAATGTAAAAGAAGTGATAAGAACCTCAGATTGTTAAGCAGTCTATAGTATAGTTCCTCCCCTTATTAAGAGGTATCAATCCGCTTATAGTGATTTAGATCTGTTTGTCTGTGAGAGAGAGAAAGAAAAGGAAAATATCCAACAATTTGTGATTGAAATACACTTTCTTGCCAAATCAATGTCTAATTATTTGTCAATGAAAGAAAAGATTTCTGGGTAGGAGCTAAGATTCTCCTTAAGTGGATAATATGTAATGTAGAAAAAAGCCCTTAAGACCATATTCCCAAATGTTAACAGTGACTATCTCTGGGTGTCATCTTATAGTTGATTTTCAGTTTGTTTTTGCTTACCTGTTTCATTTTGTATAAGTGTAAAGAAAAATACCTTTATGCCCCTGCTTTTCTTTAAACATTGTATGTAGTAGGAGCACATTGCAGTGTAACAACTTGCGGTAGTGTACAGTCTGTTCAGCTGGCAGCTCTCAGTTACAGTACCTCTCCCACCTGATAATGAGCCTTTGAAATTTCCTACACTGCTTGCTGGATATACTGATCATTTACAGAGCCATGATTATCCTAAGTGCAGGTTCTCATTGTCATAATCAGAGTCTGATTACTGCTCTCTCCAAGGGGAAAGCAAAGCTCTGCCAGTAACAGCTCTTCCTTAGACCTGAAGAACTGAAGGATAGAGTAGATCTTATTGTTCTGTCAATCAGAACAATTTTGAATTTCTGGCCTTTAATTGTGTGGTCTCTTAATATTTAACCTTTGAA
This sequence comes from Dasypus novemcinctus, assembly GCF_030445035.2. Taxonomy (NCBI): domain Eukaryota; kingdom Metazoa; phylum Chordata; class Mammalia; order Cingulata; family Dasypodidae; genus Dasypus; species Dasypus novemcinctus. The sequence goes on along the minus strand of NC_080675.1, from coordinate 112,268,269 downwards.
TTATTGGGAAGAAGATTAAGCATATACCCATTTGTATTTAGGTACAGTTTTAAATCTCTTTCATTTCAGTTTTAAAACCTGGTTTAACTCAGATATAAAATACATCCATAGTTGAACACCAATGCCCATTGATTGAGATTTTTTGGTATGGCATTATCCTTTACAATGGTGGATATGTAAGGGGGATATATCCTGATGCTTTCATTTACAGTGTATACTATTTAGGCCAAACACTCTAGTTGAAAATCTATCAAACTCAAATACCTAGGAATCAATTTAACCAAAGATGTGCAGGACCTGTATTCAGAAAACTACAAAACAGTGCTCGAAGAAATCACAGAATGGGAAACAGATGTAATTCAGTGGTTGAGTGCCTGCTTTCCAAGTACGAGGTCCTGGTTTCAATCCCTGGTACCTCCTTAAAAGAAAAAAAAATCAAAGAAGACTTAACAAATGGAAAGACACTCTGTTAATGGGTTGGAAGAGTAAATGTCATGAAGATGTCGGTCCTACCCAAACTGATTTATAGATTCAATGCAATACCAATCAAAATTTCAACGGCCTACTTTACAGAAATAGAAAAGGCAGGTAGCAAATTTATTGGAAGGGAAAGTGTACCTGAATAGCTACAAGCATTCTAAAAAAGGAGAGCAATGTTGGAAGAACTTCACTGCCTGACCTTGAAACTTACTAATTACAAAGCTACAATGGTCAGGACATCATGGTATTAACATAAAGATAGACAGATTGATCAGTGGAATAGAATTGAGAGTCCAGAAATACACCCTCACCTCTTGGCTAACTGGTTTTTGACAAACCTACCAAATCAATGTTAACAAGACAAAGCAGTCTTCAACAAATGGTGCTGGGTATCCATAACCTAAAGATTGAAAGAGGACCCCTAGCTCATTCCCTATGTACGAATCAACTCAAAATGAATCAAAGACCTAAATATAAAAGCAAGGAAAAGGTAGGGAAACATCTTCAGGATCTTATGGTAGGTGGTGGTTTCTTGGATCTTACACCCAAAGCACATGCAACAAAATTTGAAGTAGATAAATGGGATCTCATCAAAATTAAACACTTTTGCACCTCAAAGGACTTTCTCAAAAGGGTGAAAAAACAGCCAACTCAATGGGAGAAAATATTTGGAGGTCACATACAGTAAGAGTTTAATATATATGATATATAAAGAGATGCTACAATTCAACAATAAAAAGACAAAAGACCTGATTTAAAAATTGGCAAAATGGAGGGAGAAGGGAGATTTTTACCTTCTAATTTAAAAAATTTTCCCTTTGGGAGAAAAAAAGAGTGTATGGGAATTCTCTGTACAATCTTTGCAACTTTTCTATAAATAATGCCAAATTTTTTTTTTAAAATGTAATAGGCATAAAATGACTTGAATAGACATTTATCCAAAGAAGAAATATAAATGGCAAAAAAAATATGTTCAAAACCACTAGCAATTAGGGAACTGTAAATCAGCTACAATGCTCCAATGAGATATCATTTCACATCTATTAGAATGGCCACTATTAAAAAGGCAGAAGACTACAAGTGTTGGAGAGGATGTGGAGAGATAGGAATGCTCATTCACTGTTGGTGAGAATGCAAAATGGTACAGCCACTGTGGAGGACTGTTTGGCAGTTCCTAAGTGAGTCGAATATAGATTTGCCATGTGACCTGGCTGTACCTCTAGTAGGTATCCATACACCCAGAAGAACTGAGAGCAGTGATGCGAACAGACACTTGTATACTGATGTTCATAGCAGCGTTGCTCATGATTGCCAAAAGATGGAAACAACCCAGGTGTCCATCAGTCAATGAATGGATAAACAAACTGTGGTATATTCACATGCTAGAATGTTATACAACTGTAAGAAGAAATGAAGCCGAGAAGCATATGACAACATGGATGAACCTGGAGGACATTGTATTGAGTGAAGCAAGCCGGGCACAAAAGAACAAATACTGTATGATTGTGCTGTTATGAGCTAAATATATTGTTTAAACTCGTGGAGTTAATAACTAGATTATAGGTCACCAGAAAATAGAATGAGGTTAGAAAATGGAAAGCTGAGGATTGATCTGTACAGAATTGGTGAAAATGTTGTTTATTAATCTTTGGAAAAGAGTGGAAAAGGTGAAAGCACATCATTGTGTTTGTTACTAGCAGTGCTGTTACATAGGTATGATAGTGGTTTAAAGGGAAAGTCTAAAGTCATGCATATTGCTAGAAGGAAAGCTAAAAAAATATAATGTGGGACTGATAGCATAGTGAAATCAGTCAAATGTTTGTTAATGTTACAAGATACTAATATCAGGCAAAAGAAAAAAAAACATTACACTAAGTGAAAGAAACCAGATATAAAGTACTACATATTATATGACTCCATTTATAGAAAATGTAAATATAAATCAGTTTATAAAGATGGAATTAGATTAGTGGTTATGTAGGGCTGGGGAAGGATAGAGGGATTGAGAGGTGACTGCTAAGGGGTGTGGAGTTTTTCTTCTTGGAGTGATGAAATTGTTCTAGATTTTTAAAATCTCTGGGGGTGATGAATACACAATACTGTGATTATATTAAAGCCATTGCTTATACACTTTGGATGGATTATATAGTATGTGAATATATCTCAATAAAACAGCTTTTTTAAAAAATATATAAATCATCACCATTCTTCTCGCTAAATTTTTTTTGTTTTGGAAAATATAAATGTTATTTTTGTTAACATGTGATGGCTTTATTATTTCATAAATGAATTAATATTTTTAAATCTTAAAAGAAAAAATCTAGCAGAGTTCCATCCAGACAGCTGTCCCTCAATGGAGAAGAAGATCTACTTTGGCCCTATTTCATTTTATTGTCATTTTGAGAAAAATAAGGCCCCAACATCCTACATCCAGACTTGGAGCAGCTGTATAGATAACTGGACCTAGCTTGTCACCTAGCAGAAGCTGTTAGCAAATTCTTCATCTTTTCTCAATTTTGAAATCAGTGAGGTATATTTTACCATGTCATTTCTTACTCCAACCCTGTTTTCCTAAGAACTCCACCTAACAAGAATCTTAACTATAAGATCTATAGATTATCTGTTTTCCCCAGGAAGCCTGTACTTTCCCCAGTCATAAGAGTGCATCTGCAGTGTGGGCACATTGGTATGAAGTATACATGAGTTGTATGATAGAAAAGCCATTAGAGGGAGCAGGTGTAGCTCTGGTTGAGCACCTGCTTCCCTTATATGAGGTCTTAGGTTCAATGTCTGTTACCTCCTAGAGAGAAATTTTTTTTAAAAAATACATAATAGGTATTCCATCTACTACTTTGTATTTATTTTCCACAAGTATATTTGCTACTGTACATTTGAGGATCTCGTTAACAGCAAAATTGTTTTGGACTTTTTTGTTTTCAGTAAATCAGAGTCTTTATATATTATAAAATATTTATGAAGGAAAACTTGAAAAATACTTAAAATAAAATCATCCATAACCCCACCACTGTTATTAATATTTTGGTATATATCCCTCTAATCTTTAATGTATCATGTGTGTGGTTATATTAACTCTTGATATCATATTGTAGATATGATTTTGTATCCTGATTTTTTTCTGTTGAACATTATACCATTAACATTTTTACAAATCTTAAGTCTTAATCGTTATTTTTTATGACCAATATGCTGTTACATTAGGTATGTATATCCCTTATGCATAATTTAATACATGATATTAAAACGTGCCTAAATCTTTTCACCATTTTAGATTATGTTCTTAGCATAGATTCAAAAAAGAATTAAGGTATGAACATTTACAACTTTATACATATTGTCAGATTGCTTTGTAAAAAGGTTCAACTGATTTAGGTTCCAACTAGAGCAGAAGTGTGTTGACTTCTAATGGTCTGGGCTTCTGAGTTGTAGAGCTGTAGCTGTTCTTCCAACTGATCCAATTTCCAGAAATCTGGACTATGGAAACCAGATCTCAGTATATTTTACAGTGGTCTTTTAATGAGAAAGTCAACACCAATATCTAATTTATTACCTCTAAAATCTCTCGTTTCATTGTGAAACAGTTATTTGGGAAATCCCAGTTGTGCTTAATAATTTTGAAAAGCTTAGTTCTGAAAGAAGGATATTTTCACCATAGAATTGTACTAGGTCTACTTATTTCCATTTTATTAGAAACCTGACTTGAGCTTTGAAACCCTACAAATGAGAATCTCTTAGGGAGCAGTAAGTTTATTGAGTCATTATTTGAACAACCATCATTTTAACACCCTGTGTCTAAAATTAGGCAAAATAAAAGAGACATAGTCTCCTGATCCCTGCCCGTTTTAGGAACTAGAAACTTAGAATTGGGATTTTCACTAGGCGATAATCTCGCATTTCTCATGTATAAAATCCCAACTGTGCCTGTTCTAACCTCCAGATAGGGAAGAAGTTATCACCTTATAAATTTGAACAGCTGCTGTAGCCCAATATAGAGAAAATGTCAGAAAAAGACAGGTGTTTTTGAAAACAGAAAAGCATTCTTACCAAATATTTTCATGAATATTAATGAAAAAACATCAAAAGAAAAGTTACAGTTTCAACTGGAAAGCCCTGTGGCTCAGAGGTCAGCCAGGGTCAACACCTATAAAAAACCATTTACATTCCCTTCATACAAGATTTATTTGTGAGGGATCCTTCCAGGAAAGAGTCTGACTGAGACTAAAGACTGTTTGGCCAGGATGTCCTGACTGGGCAACATTCAGAACATGTCATGGTGCATGATCCTAGAAGCCATTCACAAGGTCTGTGCTCTGTTGGCCTTGGTCTTTGCTTCCAGTCCTCCTTCCTATGATATTTACCAAACGGATCCCCAATCATCTAAATACTTAGGGTGACCCTTTGGAGAACATGGGGAAAAGTGAGTGCTATGTGAATTTTCTTTCTTAGAGTGTTACAAAGCTCCAGTGCCATATTTCATTCTGGTTCTTTTTTAGTCATTCGTCAAGCCTGCAGTCAGCCACATGCCTCTTACTTTGTGGGTTTTTGGGGTGCAGCGTTCTCAGTGGGTCATTAACTAAAGAAGAGTGAGACTAAGGCACATCTTTGCTGCGTAATTTCATAATCCCCTTCACAGACCACCCAGAAACCTGGTTTCAACAGCCTATTCCAAGAGGCCCTGAGTTGAGATTCCTTTTCAGCCCCCTAGAGGGCACCTCAGAATCTTACCTTCTGAGATTTTGTTTTCTCCTGTTTAGACAGCCCCAAAACTAAGTCACATTGTCAGTACTAGATATATTAAGTAGGAAGGAACTTCTCAGCAGTTTGATTTAGATGCTTTTATTTATAAATAATCCAACAGTGTGATCCAGAATAGGTATTAATTTCCTTGATTAAAACAACCCAAGAGCACTGTAATTCTTATTTGTCCTTTATAGTATGATAAAATCCATTGAATGCAACCAGAGATCACCACCAGAAGGGATCTTTTAAATGCATAATTAATATCTAAATAAAACCTTTTCCACCATTATATATCTAAGTTTTTTCTACTGCTGTCTTTCACCTAGATTTTTTTTTTTTTTTAAGATTTATTTATTTCTCTCCCCTCCTCCCACACACACCCCTGTTGTCTCTTCTCTGTGTCTATTTGCTGCGTCTTCTTTGTCTGCTTCTGTTGTTGTCAGCGGCACGGGAATCTTTGTTTCTCTTTGTTGTGTCATCTTGTGTCACTTCTCCGTGTGGGCGGCGCCATTCCTGGGCAGGCTGCACTTTTCTTTCGCGCTGGGCGGCTCTCCTTACAGGGCGCACTCCTTGCACGTGGGGCTCCCCTACGCAGGGGACACCCCTGTGTGGCACGGCACTCCTTACGCGCATGAGCACTGTGCGTGGGCCAGCTCCACACGGGTCAAGGAGGCCCAGGGTTTGAACCATGGACCTCCCATGTGGTAGATGGATGCCCTAATCACTGGGCCAAGTCCGCTTCCCTAGATTCTTTTAATAGTATTTTTTTTCCCCTGTATATAGTCCCCTATCTGTAAGCAGTTATCACATTTGGGGACTTAACCTGTACTCTGACTGTCTAGACTATGAAAACAACCCATTTTTCTGCCTGTATTTTTTGCTGTACTTTCCAACTGCCTTCTATCTCCCTTTCTGCCCCCCACCCTCAGCCATCAGTTTTCAGGCTCTGTACTTTCTCAGAAATTACCTAAAAAGCCCTAGCCATTGAGTAACTCCATGTATAGAGATTCTTCAGCCCTGAAAAACTTAACCCATTTTTATTTGAAGCTTTATTGTAGTTAAATATTCATGTGTGGGCCTATTAGGTACCAAACTTCCATTTACTTCATCCCATGTCTATGAGAAAATATGTATGAAAACTGGCAAATGCCTTTCAGGATTTTGGTTTACTTTATGTGCTTTAATCATAAAAGGTGACAACTACAACTTAAATAAAATTATCAAATATTAAACTTCATGATAAAATTCAAGGATAAACTAGTAGAACCTTTGTGTGAATACTAAGCTTTGGAATCATTACCTACAGAAGACTTCCCAACATGTTCTGTTATCCATGTCTGTCTCTTGCAAAGTTATATTTAATTTAATGCAAATAGTAGACAGATTTCTACAGGGACCTACCCAGCTTAGTGATCATCCAGGATGCTTATTTCAAAATAATTCCTTCACATTTGATGTTGATGTGTCATTAACTTAGTCACTTCAGCTGTATTCATAGCATCCTCATTGAAGGAAACAGAACTTCAAGTGACTTTACCAAGGAAAAACAGCATCAAGGGAGGAGAGAGCATCCGTTTTATGGAGTCCTATTTCTTAACAGATACCAAGTGCTTATTACTAGGGTGTAGTCACACTATGGTAGAAATTATATGAGAATGATTTTACCCAAATTGTCACTATCTTAAGCTCTTGATGGTATAGGTCACTGTCAGAAGAGCTTGGATCAAACTTGCCTCGAGTGCATTCCCCTTCTCTTCAGTCTTCTTCTCCCTCACTCTTCTTCCTCCTCCCTACAACATCTTCTTTCATACTGTACCTTGCTCTCCTCTCGATGGAAAGGCCTCTTCCTGAATTGGATCTTTCTCAAATTTCTTGAAACTCTAAAACATTTTCTCTTTCCCTTTCTTTCACCCAACCAGTAATGGGATGCCATGTCCCAGATTCAAGCAAGGTGTTAAGCATTAGGATTTTTTTAAATTTATTTTAAAATAATTTCTTCTTAGATAGGAGAGGTTTGGGTTTAACCTTCCAAGTTATCAAAGGAATTCACAAAAATTGTTTTTTTCAACCTTTCACTTCTATATAAATTAGACATTAGACTGAGAAGGAAAACTAAGCAGCTTAATTTAATTAATCCTGATTTCTTGTTAATTCCATTCACATTGGAAATATTAAGCTATGTTCTTAAAAAAGAAACGAACATTTAAGTTAGGATAATACAATTTTTATACATGGTAAAACAAAATAATTTTTTGTTGTTTAAACTACAATTTCTCTTTTTTTTCTTTATTAGAGAAGCTGTGGATTTACCTAATAATCATGCATAAAATAGAGGATTCCTATATTCCTCCCTATTAACACCTTACATTGGTGCGGAACATTTGTTATAATTGATGGTAACACATTTTAATGATTGTACTAGTAACTAATTCATGGTTTAACTTTGTGTTCACTGGGTAGTGTAGTACCATTAATTTTTTTTTATTACTCTTACTGTATATACAATTTAACACTCCACTTTCAATCACATTAAGATACATATTTCAGGGCTGTTAGTTATGTTCACAATGTTGTGCTAATCAGTGACATCAAGAACTACTAACTTTAATCAGTGTATTTTTTTTTTTATACTGGGACCCACAGAATGAAATTAATTTTGCATTTTGACCTAGTACTTATATATAATATCTGAAATAAATTTTGTAAAACAGTGCTTATCCTTATGACCTGTGATACATTTAATATTTTCTAATTTGTTCTATTTTTTCTTTAATTTGTATTTTCATGCAATCCACATTCACCAAACTGATTCATGAATAACACTGACTTAAATGACTTTCCAATTGTATTCCTCAAAATAGTCATAAAGAAAGGGGGGAAACGGACTTTGGCCCAGTGGTGAGGGCGTCCGTCTACCACATGGGAGGTCCGCGGTTCAAACCCCGGGCCTCCTTGACCCGTGTGGAGCTGGCCATGCGCAGTGCTGATGCACGCAAGGAGTGCCATGCCACGCAAGGGTGTCCCCCGCGTGGGGGAGTCCCACGCGCAAGGAGTGCGCCCATGAGGAAAGCCGCCCAGCGTGAAAAGAAAGTGCAGCCTGCCCAGGAATGGCGCCGCCCACACTTCCCGTGCCGCTGAGGACAACAGAAGCGGACAAAGAAACAAGACACAGCAAATAGACACCAAGAACAGACAACCAGGGGAGGGGGAGAAATTAAATAAATAAATAAATCTTTAAAAAAAAAAAAAAAGAAAGGGATAAGCAGCTTGATAACAAGGATTGTAAAGTTTGCTCACCAATCTAATGCAGTCTCCTCCTCTTAGAAATGTTCTGAAAGTTAATCTAGGGTGACAGGGACATGAAAATATAAGGTAATCTTAAAATATATATTTGTTACCTGCAAGAACTGGGTTCAAACTGAGTCCCTATTTGTGTGTGTATACACAGATAAATTTTACATAGTCAAAAGCCTACTTCTTCATGATCTGTCATGGACCTTGTTCCTAGAAGGTATTCAGTAAATATTTATGGCCTGAATGAGTGTCAGTGGCACTTTCTGTTTATTTGTAATTCTAGATTTCTTTAAAAGGCCATTGGCTGTAAACAGAAACTGAGAAAACTACAATCATTTCTATGTTAGGAGTCTTTTGGCATTCATCAAAAAGTATAATTTCAATCTGTCTTCATAGATTAATACTAAATTCAGTTCAGCACATAGATAGCATGGCATGGGTCTTAGTTCTCATCTCAGGTCATTTTTCTGGGACTCATTTTGTTTATCTTAAATGAGTGTTTTGAGCTAATAATAATCTAGTTCCTAGGCTCCTAGAAGTCATGGTTCTTGGGGGAAAACACCATGAAATACTGATGTATTTGGCCCCTTCATATGAACCAGGAATAGTTTGACTTGCTAAAAATATTGATAACTATATATAGAAGGAGAAGTCTTTAAGTCCACAGTATATAATGTGTTTTTCTGTTAGTATTACTGTATTACCTATGAGTCAGATTTTAACAGACAGCAAAAGTTTATTGGAAGAAGACTACCATCATTTGATTTAGCAATGGAGCACCTTTGTACAGTGTTATCAAGGAAACAATTCCTTTTCAGTTTTTTCTCTTAACACATCCTTTCCCTCTTCCGCAGGAATGACATCTTTGTGTTCCTGTTAAGCACACGAGCTGGAGGACTGGGTATCAATCTTACTGCTGCAGATACGGTAAGTAATGAGAGCACAATAATGCACTGGATATATAGGCTTTCTACTATAAAAATGTCTCCTGGTTTGTATTACCTCTGCTTTATGTCATGAACTTTTTATTTCTTTGCCATTTGTTGTGTTAAAAGACAATAGGTTGCATTTTAACTAGCTGGTACATTTTAACTTTCCTTTTGGACTTTTCTGTCCATTCTCTTTGAAGAAGTTTCTTACGCAATCATTCAAGTTTTTGTGTATTGTTAAGTGCTGGATACTGTGTTCTAGACACTTGAGGTACATCAGTGAACAGACTGAAAAAATAAGTCCAAACAGATTTGTTTTAGGAGCAGTAACTGAACAAATCAATAAGAATTATTTCATTCCTTTTATACGTTCTTTCATTATAGGAAACACTCTTGTGTTTTTGTACCCTAAATTTAAAATGATAGTGGAAGAGCAATGAAATTGGTAATTTAAAGAGTAAAGTAAGGGAAACAGACTTTGGCCCAGTGGTTAGGGCGTCCGTCTACCACATGGGAGGTCCGCGGTTCAAACCCCGGGCCTCCTTGACCCGTGTGGAGCTGGCCATGCGCAGTGCTGATGCGTGCAAGGAGTGCCGTGCCACGCAAGGGTGTCCCCCGCGTGGGGGAGCCCCACGCGCAAGGAGTGCGCCCATGAGGAAAGCCGCCCAGCGCGAAAGAAAGTGCAGCCTGCCCAGGAATGGCGCCGCCCACACTTCCCGTGCCACTGACGACAACAGAAGCGGACAAAGAAACAAGACGCAGCAAATGGACACCAAGAACAGACAACCAGGGGAGGGGGGGGAATTAAATAAATAAATAAATCTTTTTAAAAAAAAGAGTAAAGTAAAATAAAAATAAAAGAAGAAAAATAAATTAATTAAATTAAAAGGGCATTCCAACAAATAATCCATCCTTTCATACCCACTCTCCTCAGAGAAATATTCCAGCCTCTGAAAGGGAGAAGAAAAGAGCATTTCTTTTGAATCTCAGAATTATTCCCAGGATTCAAATATATTTAATAATTTCAGTAACCTTTAGACTTAAAAATGCATACATGGGAAATTGTTTCATAGAAGGCTTGTCACTTTATGGGGCTGTTGCAGTGCCTCTTTCTGAAATACAGAGCATCAGAATCCCCACAAGTGCAAGAAGGATTGCAAACTCTGCAGAGTCATGGAGAAATATGGTACAGGGTGAAGAGGAACTAGATCCTGTGTTTTCTAGTCTCTGCTCATGGACTACAGCCACACTTTATCCTTACTAATTACTATGCAGTAGTATTCCTTACCATCAAGAATGAAAAACAGATCCTATATCACTATGTAGACTATCAACTGTAGACTCAGCTGGACCTTCCTTGGCATCTAAAACTCTTTACCCGGGGGCATAGGGCTCCAGAGCCTGGAGCCATAGCTGGGTAGATGCTTTATCTGACATGTGCAACATTAGGCTCTGTAATTTTATGAAAGACTGTCAGTTGTAGGTGGTGTTCTTAAATGTGATGACTCACTTGGTGCCATATCAGCATAAATTTGGCTTTCTCCTTGTATTAGTCAGCTAAAGGGGTGCTGATGCAAAATACCAGAAATTGGTTGGTTTTTATAAAGGGTATTTATTTGGGTTAGGAGCTTACAGATACCAGGCCATAAAGCATAAGTTACTTCCCTCAGCAAAGTCTATTTGGAATAAGATGGCTACCGACGCCTGCGAGGGTGCAGGCTTCCTGGGGTTCCTACGTTCCTGGGGCTTGCTTTTCTCTGGCTTCAAGGTTCCTTCCTTCCTGGGCTACTCTTTCCTCTGTGTGCTGACTTCCCAGGATTCCAGTTTAAGTCTTCAGCATCAAACTCCAAAATCCAAACTCCAACATTGAATGCCCCCAACTCTGTTCTTCGCCCTGCCTTTTATATGTGAGTCTCCACCCACCAAGGGGTGGTGACTGGGTGGGGACTCCACTCCCTAATGATAACTCAGTCATGTCCAGGTATCAGATTACAAACATAATCCAGTATTTCTTTTTGGAATTCATCAGTTATATGAAACTGCTATACATCTTGTACCTCTTGTTTCTCTGCTTTCTCAACTGTTAAAGCATTTCATACAGTCCCAACTTAATCAACTTAGTTATATTCTCAGTATGAGTACAAATTTTATCATTTTCTCCTGATCTTTTGGACTCCTTTCAGCCCCTAGTCTGTCTATCCGGCCAGCCCCTGGCCCCCATCGTCTGTCGTAGTTATCCATCGTCGACCTCCACCCTGTACCCCGTATGTGTGTCCCGTCCCCGCACCCGCCCCCCACCCCCATGTATGTTAATCCAAGTCCATTCATTGCTACGCTGCTACACTGTGTTTTGTGGGTTTTTTTTTTTTTTTTTTTTTAAGATTTATTTATTTAATTCCCCACCCTCCCCCGGCTGTCTGTTCTCTGTGTCTATTTACTGGTCTTGTTTCTTTGTCCACTTCTGTTGTCGTCAGCGGCACGGGAAGTGTGGGCGGCGCCATTCCTGGGCAGGCTGCACTTTCTTTCGCGCTGGGCGGCTCTCCTCACGGGCGCACTCCTTGCGCGTGGGGCTCCCCTACGCGGGGGACACCCCTGTGTAGCACGGCACTCCTTGTGCACATCAGCACTGTGCATGGGCCAGCTCCACACATGTCAAGGAGGCCCAGGGTGTGAACCGTGGACCTCCCATGTGGTAGACGGACGCCCTAACCACTGGGCCAAGTCCATTTTCCCTGTGTTTTGTTTTTTAAAAATATATTTTTTATTCTGCGCCCCCCCCCCATCTGCTCTCTGTGTCCATTCACTGTGTGTTCTTCTCTGTCCTCTTGCATTCTTGTTATGTGACACTGGGAAACTTGGTTTTTTTGGTTGCATCATCAGCTCTCCATGTGTGAGGCGCCACTCCTGGGCAGGCTGTGCTTTTTTTGCGTGGGGCAACTCTCCTTGTAGGGTACACTCCTTGTGTGGGGGGCACCCCTACACGGGGGACACCCCCAGGTCACAGGACACTCTTTGCGTGCAGCAGCACTACTCATAGGCCAGCTCACCACATAGGTCAGGAAGGCCTGGGTATTGAACCCTGGACCCTCCATATGGTAGGCAAACACTCTTATCAGTTGAGTCACAACCACTTCCCCATGCACTGTTCAGACACCAGGAGTTCAACATGCAGCAAAATGAAGTTCCAGGGAAGCAGACTTGGCCCAGTGGTTAGGGCGTCCGTCTACCACATGGGAGGTCCACGGTTCAAACCCCGGGCCTCCTTGACCTGTGTGGAGCTGGCCCATGTGCAGTGCTGAGGCACGCAAGGAGTACTGTGCCATGCAGGGGTGCCCCCGCGTAGGGGAGCCCCACACGCAAGGAGTGCGCCCCGTAAGGAGAGCCGCCCAGCGCAAAAGAAAGTGCAGCCTGCCCAAGAATGGTGCCGCACACATGGAGAGCTGACACAACAAGATGACGCAACAAAAAGAAACACAGCTTCCCATGCCGCTGACAACAACAGAAGCAGACAAAGAAGAAGACGCAGCAAATAGACACAGAGAACAGACAACCGGGGGGGGGGGAATAAAATTTAAAAAATCTTTAAAAAAAAAAAAATGAAGTTCCATTTCTGCTACCCAGAGTTACTAGACATTACATTTCTAGTTGGGAGAGATAAAATTAAACAAAAAAAAACCCCTAATGAATAATATGAATGCTACTATAGGAAAGTGTAGCAGGTAAGGAATAATACTATTATCAGGGGTGCTGTTTTGTATGGGCTGATAAGGCCTCTCTGCTAAGGTGACATTTGAGCCAGTGTCTGAAGAAAGCAAGGAAAAAGCCAAGCATATATTAATATCTGGCAGGGAAAAAAGAACATTCCAGGCAGAGGAGAGAAATGCAGAGCCCTGAGATGAGAACATGTGTGGTATAATCAAGCAACAGCAAAGAGACCAGAGTAGGCTGAACAGGAGGAAAGAGTGTTATGAGATGGGGATGGGTATTGCAGAAGCAGATCGTGGAGGGATTAGTAGGTCTTTGAGATGGGAAGCCATTGGAAAAATCTGAGCAGAAGAATAACATGGTCTGGATTGAGTTTTAAATGTGTCCCTCTGGCTTCTCTGGGGACAAGGGGAGGAGGAAGACTGTAAAGGAGAAAGGTAGAAGCAGGAAGACCAGTTAGGATTTAGTAAAAGAAGGTGGTTTGGACAAGGTGTATGAAATAATTGCATTCTCTGTGTGTTGTAAAGGTAGAGCCAACACGGCCTACAGGAAGTTTCAAAGGAGGACTCCAGGGTGTTTGATCTGAGCAACTGAGGGGAAGATGGGGGAGGAGCAGGTTTGAAGGGGGAATTAAGAGTTTGCTTGTCACATCTGAGATGCCTATCAGACATTAAGAAGCAAAGTTGTCCAAGAAGCAGGATCTGGAGTGCAGGAAAAAGATTGGGGCCAAAGCGGACTCATCAGGTTATGTTAATAGATAATATTTATGGTCATAAGACCAGATGACCCTAGGAATGCCTACCTTAAGTTCATTCAATTAAACTGTATTTCCCTTCTTCTCAGCCATTTTTTCTCAGATTTGATCTATGGTTTCTTAGTGAATAGTTCCCCTAGTCTTTGATTTCATGATCAAAAAAAAAAAAAAAAAAAGATTTGAAGTGGGGCAGGTCTTCATCATTCTTCCAGTGTTCACATAGGTTGCCTTGTGGGGTGGGCACTCCTGCTAGCCACAAAGAACCAAAGTACTCCTAACTGATAGTTGGAAGAGTAGAAAGAAGTAGAAATTCCCTTTTCATCCTGGGAATATAGAGATGCTCGAAATATTGTGAGTTCTGAATTCTAAAATATTTTACATTTAATTTGTGGGGAAGGGCTGGGAGATTCACTTGTAAATTAAGAGTTCCTTGTATATTGCCTAGAAAAGTTGGACAGCAAGAAAAGAATGAGTTCCTAAATTATGCTTTGTGTGAACGCACATTACTCTTGGTGTGTGTATTAAAGAAACAGCAGGCTTAACTGTTTGCCTTGTGTTTTTCCTTTTCCCTGAGATTTATTTAGCTTTGGGAGATCTCCTGAATTGTTTATGGACAAAATGTCAGAAGAGGCTTAATCAGAATACAATTTGTTGGTATTTGCATACGTAGATATGTATTCATTAACAGTGGGAGACTATCTGGCCCCACTCTGTTAGTGAAGACCTGATTTCAGCATGTGATTAATGGAACTGCCCCTTCCTGGCTGTGTTTTTCTTTGTGTATTGGGCCTGAAGTAGGGATGGCTTTGCATTTGACTCTGTTCAGTAAGGGGTTGTTATAAACTGCATTATTTGTTTTTATTGTGTCAGACCTGTTTTGAATGTTTACATGTAGAGAGAGAATGAAGAGCTTTTTATCCCTTGGTTAGCAGTAAGAGAGATCCTGTGTTCCACGAGAGAGCATGGGACAGCTTTCAGTCCTCCAAGGGACTGAACTTCCACCCTTTCTCTAGGGGGGAAACAGCTCCACCTTCCAAGTATTGGCCCAGTGTTTTCCGGTTGTTCCTCTCTAGATTTTCCTGTTTTCCATTTCACTCCCTCATCCTCTGAAACTCCCTATCATTTTCCTATTTGGCCAGGCTTCTCCACCCCATCTCAACTCTCACTCTCCTTTCCTACACCCACCCCAGCTTGGTGTTTACAACTTCATGAAGGTGCTTACTGTAATACCTTTCCCCTTAGTCATTGCTGGGGCACGCTTTGTGGATTGACTTGCTTTAATCTTTCCCTGTTAAGTCAGTTGTTCTAGTCCTTTAATTGTTATTTGTCTGTCTTCCCGAGCTCCATAAACCCAATCACCAAAAAAAGATCTCATCTTTTCCCACTGTGGCAGCCATGCAGCCATTGTCTGCCCCAGCACTCTCCCCTATTCTTGTTACAACTGAGTCAGTGCTCATTTTGTCATCAAATTAAATAGTAACTATACACCCAGCATGGTTTGTAGTTCTCTGTTTTAACCTATTAGTGTATACATATTTTATATTCTTTTTCCCTGGGTAAGTTTTTGTTTCGTTTTGTTTTTAAGGAGGTACCAGGGTTTGAATCTGGGACCTTATACATGGGAAGCAGGTGCTCAACCATTGAGCTACACCTCCATACACCCCCAAATTCCCCACCTCTTTTAATTCATTTAAAGGATAAGTAGTCACTAAATTTGTTTTGGTTTTGTGTTTTTATTGCTTTGAAGTTAAAATTGTAAACCTCTCTGCTTAGGCTTTAATCTTTTTATTGTTTATGAACCCAAAAGAACCCAGGTTGAATCAGGGTTCCACTGAGACTTCCAGGAAAAAATGTAAATGTTAAGGAAGCAACTATGAAATGATTCATAATAGGACTCCCCATTATGAATTCATACTGAGTCATTGCCTTAGGCTTGGACAGCTCAAAAGTACTGTCTCTCAGGTATGACATCAGCCCCCAGTTTCCACATTTGTAGTCATTTTAGGTATGTTAGGCATGCAATGTTCCCCCTTAGTCCAACTGGAGGTCCCCTCTAAGTCATACCTGGCCCTCCTGCCTCTCTTCACCCTGCAAGTTGAAACAGGGTTTGCTAGAATTTTGCATGGTTTGTTGAAACTCACATGTTCTGTGATCAGGTTTGCTAAATTTCTCTACAGATGACAATCGTGTGTACTTCTAAATCTTAGGTCTATGGGCACTGTGGAGTAATAAGCTTTCTCAATGACTTTTTTTTTTCCAGGCTGTTTATAGCTTTCTCCCCCAGTGGTTCTAACCTGTGTTAAAAATTTAGGGATTATAAAAGCCAGTTGAAAGGGACACCATAGAAGAGATATAGTGGAAGTTCTCATTAGTAGGGCAGGAGCATTTGAAAATGCTCATGTCTTACGTCCATTTTGACCCTGAATTCTGCAAAGAATGGCTAAAAGAATTACCTCTTTTTAAATGAGAAAGCAAATACATTACTTTGGGATTAGTCTTAAGCAATAGGAAAAGCAGAAAAATAACTTAAAGACAGATGAACTCTTTGGGTCTTTTTTTTTAGGCTCTGTCTAGTGTTGATCAATCCATTAGAGATTCCAATGTCAATCAGGAACTATTTGCTGAATTTTACTTTGATGGAGAGTATCTGTCCTCAAATAAGACTAAATGGGAAGATTTTAAAAATAGTACAAATAATTGGACACCTGGAGAAGATAGTACTTAAATTGAGACTTGGACCAGGATAGACAATGCAAGGTTTTGTTAATAGTGCAGATTACAGAGGGAGGAAACCATTAGGTCACATGCTAAGCTCACTGTGATCTTAGGCCAATCTCTTCCTTGTTTGTAAGGTGGAGCACCTGCTTAGGGTTTTTGTGAGAATTCAGTGAGGTATCTATGCACACGAGTGCCAGACACATAGTAAGTGCTCAACAGATTTTAGCCATGATTTTTATTATTTCTAATAGGAATTCAGGAAAGGGAGACATCAACTAAGGCAAGAGAAATCAAGGAGGCCTTCCTGGAAGTGGTGACGCTTGATGCAAACCTTACAGACAAATAGAAAAAAGAGTTGAGGAATTCTAGGTCAGAGAAACAGCTTGAGCAAAAAGAAATACAAACAAATGTGATGTAAGTGAGAAGCACTGAAGAGACCTGTATGACTAAAGAGGACATATTTGTATTAAGAAAGAATAGGAGATGAAGTTGGTTCACTAAAGCAGGACCCTTATTATTTAGCAGAGTTTGGACTTGGTGTTTTATAGCGTAACTAGCAGAGAGAGAGAGCGATCTGTAACAGGGAAGGTTAGTCTACAGTGGTACCATGGTAGATGAAGAGAAGACTGAGACTGAGATCTGAGAAGCTTGCTGGGATAACAGAGCATTAGGGGTCCAGACTTAGGAGTCTCGGTGAGGGGCGAGACATAGGCCTGTGTAAGAGCCAGGTCCAGGATAATGACAGTGGGGCTGTGGAAAGAACAGGCTCATTTCTCAAGAAGCACCGCGTGGTTTTGGCAATTCAGTTGCCTATAGAGGAGACTGAGAAATGGGGACCATTTTAAACTGGGCTTCTTTCAGTAGGTCCACTATGGTAGATAGCAGCCTCAAGAACTGACCAGAAGTCTGTTGTTGGTTTTAGGATCACTTTGGGGCAAGCGGTGTTTACATTTTGTTGTTGCTGTTGTTGCTTGTTTATTGCTCTGCAAACTGGAAGTAGCTTTCAGGGAACCCTTTAAACTTTGCTTCCCTGGAATTCATGAGACAGGAAATGACCCTGTTGATGGGAGCATTTCTCCCTGAGAATGCCAAAAAAGAGCCATACCTCTCTCTCACTGCAGAGGGCCCAGTGTTAGAGGGAAGGCTTTTACATCTCAACATCCCTGGCCCACCATTTTCTTAGGGTGTGTGATCTGGGCTAAATTCTCTAATTCCTCTGGGTCTCAGTTTTCCTCATCTATTTAATGGAAGTCTTAATAGTACCTAAATTAAATGGTAGTTGTGAAGTTTAAATGAGTTAATACATATAAAGCACTTTGAACAATGCCTGGCAAATAGTAAGCACTGAGTATTATAACTAATACTCTTGTCACTCCCTCTTTTTAAAAACACTCTGAAAAAAGCCAGAAGCATGTCTCTCTTGCTCAGGGCAAGTGAAAGAGTGGCTTACGAGTAGATAGATATCTTCTCTGTCTTAATATCGTAGAAAGGAATTTGGCATCACTTATTATTACAGAGTGGCTTGATTGCTGGTCTTGCCCTGAGAGTTCCTCTGTCTTTATTGTATTCTCATACTATCTCTGCAGGTGATTTTCTATGATAGCGACTGGAACCCCACTGTGGACCAACAGGCCATGGACAGGGCCCACCGCTTGGGGCAAACAAAGCAGGTTACTGTGTACAGGCTCATCTGCAAAGGCACCATTGAAGAACGCATTTTGCAAAGAGCCAAAGAAAAGAGTGAGGTAAAAACAAGTCAAAGGGATTACTATACTAGTGGAGAAAATAGAAAGTCCAAACCAGACTGACCAGGCTAAGACTGTTTAAAGCCCTTTTTGCCTGCATTGGTCATGAAGGAGCTAGGATTTCTTCTGAATAAAAATTGAAATTGAGTCCTATACAACAGTAGTCTCAAATGTCTTGACCATTCTTATTCCTTTCCACCAGAATGATATCCATAGTCTAGATTTGGCTGTTCGTGTGGTGACTTTGATACCAGAAATGGTCCTCATGTTTGACATATTTAGATGAGAAAGAAATAACTTTTTTTTTTAAGAAATGACATTTTGAGCCCTTATCCTAGTACTCTCATCCTGATCTGCCCCTGAATTATATGCCAAACTTTCTAGTTTCCAAAGAGATGGTGATTTTTTGTTTGTTTCCATCCTAATTCAGTATTATTGGGTCTTCTAGTTATCAGTTAACAGTCCCAAACAAAGAAGTTCTCGTCCTTTCTGTTGGATGTGCCAGTCACATAGCCATGAAAGAAATAAGGAAACCGGAGACCTTACCTAAAGAACGGGTTGAGAAATTGTTCATTTCTTTCTGGATATTTACCATAAGGTTGTAGATGCCTGGGGGTGACATTTTGTCTGCTTTGGTATAGATTCAGCGGATGGTGATTTCAGGTGGGAACTTCAAACCAGATACCTTGAAACCCAAAGAGGTGGTTAGTCTTCTTCTAGATGATGAAGAGTTGGAGAAGAAATGTACGTATTCTAAACCTATTAATGCTTCCTCCTCCCTTGTAAAAGTTATTTTTCTAGCCCCACACATCTGAAAATGATAGGGGTATTTTGCTGTAGGCCAAGAGGTATTTTATATTAAACCCAAAAAAGGATGTTTTATGGAATAGAAGGCAAATGTGACTTCAAATAAATTTTCAACTTGCAACAGGAAGGCTATATCTATCCATAGACTTCCAGCAGTTTTGAATTTACTGTATTCTGGCTAGAGAAATATTTCTGTGGAGAAGATGGAGAAACACTGCTGTAACATACAAACCCTTCTCCCATGTATTTCTGGGTTATCTGTGAGCATTCTGAGAACTTTCCACAGTATCACATTAGAAAATAAGTTCATAGTGCTTGTGGTTGCCACCAACTCCTACAATCACACTTGGTCTGTGCAATGCTCAGACATAAGCAGCTGAAAAGAAAAGAGAAAAAGAGACAAGGCAAGGAAAGGCCCATAATAATTAAAGTTATCTGTCTTAAATAGATAGAAATCACACCTTGGAACATAAACATCAGAGTATAGTTTCACATACTTAGTTTCACATGATCTTTTTAAATTTTCTTGGTAGTGAGACTGCGGCAGGAAGAGAAACGGCAACAGGAAGAAACAAATCGAGTGAAGGAGCGCAAACGCAAGCGGGAAAAGTACGCAGAGAAGGTATCTCTGGGGTGGGAGACAAGGGACCAGGGGGAGGGCAGGGATGCTTACATTCTAGGCTTAGGAGTTCCGTGGCTTGTCATCAGTCGGTTAACTGGTTGGTATCCACCTCCAGCCCTGTGTGATTGGCAGCAATTTTTTGGTGATTGAAGTGTGATGAGGAGAAACATCTCTCCCTGGTAGACCTGTACTTGCCTCAAAGTATGAGGCTAAATAAAAATGGATGCGATGGATTTTAATTACTGTTAGATTATTAGATTTCATAGAACCCTTTAAAGGGCCTACAAGATTTTTAGAGCCAATTCTTCTACCAGAATTCTCTAGTATACTATTCAGGATCTTCTTCTGTTAGAAATAATAAATCTCTGGCCAATGTGTTCATCTCTTTTTCTCCAATACACACCAAGGGTTTGAACTCTTTTTCATTTCCCTTCCGATTTTCCCTGTCTGAGGCCATCAGGTTAGCTGCAAAGTGGGAAGTAGTTTTCCTACATTTCTCCTTATCTTGCTCTTTCTACAAAAATACTGTATCAGTAATTCTTATCCTTGGTCTTTATTGATGTGTAAATTGGAAGCAAGGCCTGCAGGACCTCTTCTTATTCTGGGGTCAGCACTGACCAGGTTCTCAAACTTATGCCCAAGGCTATTGGTTTGGCATCATTTTACTACCTTTCAGGAAGTGTTCCCTAATTTTTTCTCCTAGGTTTGGCCTATCTTTGGGTTGTACTACCCTTCCTGTCTTCATCAGTCCTGACTGGGCTCTAGTCTTAAACAAGATAGCCACCTAAGCTTCAGGCATCTCCATAGCTCTGGTCCCTCTAATTCTACCCTTGTCTGTAACCCGGTTCTGTGGCCTGTTTGGTTTGCCAGAAGCTTATTGTCTGGCCACATGTTAAAACTGGTTCTTTTTTTTAAAACAAAAACAAAAAACTATTTCCTTTTTAAGTGGAGGTCAGCTTCTTCCCTATACCCAAGCTTGTATTGGGGCCTCATGTCTCTTTGACCTGGCAACCTAGGATCCTATCTATGTTATATTATCTTCCAGTAGACATACCAGTACTTCCTATTGTATGATCTATACCCTCAATTGGATCTGTTGCTCAAATGGATCTGTTTCTAGCTTGAAGGATGCTCCTGGTACTCACTGATTTTATTTACAAAGCTAAAAAACCCTAGGAATAAACACTGCAGTCCCTCCTAGCCTGGACTGCCATCTCTACCCATTTCCCCATGCTCTATTTCACAATTCCACCTTCAAATTTCTAACTCATGGGAGCAGATGTGACTCAAGCAGTTTAGCAGCTGCTTCCCACACAGGAGCTCTCGGGATCAGTTCCCAGTGCCTCCTAAAAACAAAAAAACAAACAACAAGCAAACAAAAAAAAAAACAACTCAGGGTTGCCAATGTGGCTCCATGGTTGAGTGCCATTTTCCTGCATACATGGTCCCAGGTTCAATCCCTGGCCCCAGTACCTAAAAAAAAAAAAAAAAAGGCTAGCTCATCTCTTATTCTATTTAGAATAAAAACAGCTTTAGCACTCAGAATGTCAAAGAAAAAAAAGGTGTTTTTCTCATTGAGGATATTGTAGGGTTTACAGAGTTTTCATTAGTATGTTATTCCTGCTCTAAGTATAGAAATTTCAGCTAATAATACAGAGTGATTAAATAAATATAAACTACACAAAGACATACTTATTAACTCTAATATGGGTGTAGACACAAATGTGCTGTAGTGGGCGACTGTGATTCCCAGATATATCCAAGCACAGTTCTGTGATCTGTGGCAGAGCCTTATCGAATTTGGTTCTAGAACTGTTTAATGTAGCTCAGTCACACAACCCCAGAGTTCACGTGTCAATTGAGAAAACAATGAAAAAAATATGTATTCCTTTAGTACTGTGAGACCCTTGGTTCTCCTTATGCATATATTAAAAGAAGGCTGAAACTTCAGGGCCTTCTATTAGGCAATGGATTCTTAAACTTTATACCAAAAGCACAAGAAACAACAGGAAAAAAAGATAAATTGGATCCCATCGAAATTAAAAACCTGTGCATGAAAGGCTGTTATCAAGAAAGTGAAAAGACAACCTACGAAATGGGAGAAAATATTTGGATATCACGTATCTAAGGATTTAATACCAGAATATATGAAGAACTCCTACAACTCAACATTTAAAAAGACAACCCAGTTTAAATATGGGCAGAGGATTTGAATAGACATTTCTCCAGAGAAGATATACAAATGACCAATAAGCACATAAAAAGATGCTCAACATAGTTAGCCATTAGAGAAACACAAGTTAAAACCACAGTGAGAAAAACGAAATATAGAAGTTTATAATAAGGAGCAGATGTGGCTCAAGCAGTTGAATGCCTGCTTCCCACCTGGGCGGTCCTAGATTCAGTCCCCAGAACCTCCTAAAAACAAAAACAAAATAACAAGCAAGCAAAAAAAAACAACTCAGGGAAGCTGATGCAGTTCAGTGCTTGAGCGCCAGCTTCTCACATACAGGGTCCCAGGTTTAGTCCCCAGCCCCTGGTACCTAAAAAAAAGAAGTTTATAATATAAAGAATGAAGGTTCTGTCATTGTTTTACTCCCCAGTCCAATCTTCTCTTTTTTCATTTTAATTTATTTAGTTTTAAGAGGTGCCAAAGGTTGAACCCGGTACCTTGTACATGGGAAGCAGACACTCAACCACTGAGCTACACCTCCTTCCCCCACTGCCATCTTCTCTTAAAGCCTATCCTTATGCTTTTTTTGTATTTCCTGATTTGCGTGTTTCTAGAAGAAAAAGGAAGATGAATTGGATGGGAAAAGGAGAAAGGAGGGTGTGAACCTGGTAATCCCATTTGTTCCCTCTGCTGATAACTCCAACCTCTCTGCTGATGGGGACGACTCCTTCATTAGTGTGGACTCTGCCATGCCCAGCCCTTTCAGTGAGGTGAGCTCCTTGTAGATAACTTTCTTTGCAGCAGTCAGGATCTTGGAGCAGGAGCACCGTGTGGCAGCTTTTGCCCCTCCTGGAGTCCTGCCTTGGGATCCGTAAGGAGAAAACTAAATGAGGTCTGTCTGGCTTCTCCAGCCACTGCTTGTTCTGTTAAATCTAACCCTCAGCATTGAAGTCAGACAGAAGAGGGAAATAATGGCAAGACCTGTGAAGTTTGGGCCCTTGGGCAGCTGCCTCCTGGGGAGTGCTGTGGGTGCACTGTGAGCTGGTGCTCATCGCAGACCCTTCCTCCTCTAGATTTCCATCAGCAGTGAGCTGCACACTGGCTCCATTCCCCCTGACGAGAGCAGCAGTGACATGCTGGTCATTGTGGATGACCCAACCTCCTCAGCCCCACAGTCCCGAGCCACCAACTCTCCTGCTTCCATAACAGGGTCCGTCTCGGACACCGTGAATGGTAAGTGGTTGTTTTAGTTTGCCAAAGGCTACCAATGCCAAGTGTCAGAAATGTGTTGGCTTTTATAATGGGAAATTTATTTGGGGAAAAGCTTAGAGTTCTGAGGCCACGAAATCTCCAAATCAAGGCATCATCAGAGATGCTTCTTCACCCAAGTCAGCTACTGTTGATCCTAGGGTCCTGCCACATGGCAAAGATGGCTGCTGACCTCTGCCTTCCCCTCCCGAATCTCCTGTCTCCAAGAGCTCAGCTGTGGGCAGCCAGGCATAGGGTTTGTCACTTTCCAGGGACAAGCTTCCTCTATCAGTCTCTGCTGCTCCACCTTCTCAGGGTCCTGAGTTCAGCAGTGAGTTGTCGGGCCTATGGCTCATCTCTCTGTGGGCCTCGGCTTCTTGAGCCTCACAGGGCTTCTGTTTTCCTGTAGTCCTCTCTGTCACATGGCAGGATCAGTATAATATGGCAGCTCCCTTTTCATGTGTGTCTCTCTCTATGTCTCCGTTTTCATCAGACCCAGCTGGAGGGCAGAGACTCAATCTGAGCCACCCCTCACTGATGTAGTCCAATCAAGAGTCTCACATCCACAGGAATGGATTATTCAAAAACATAATCTTTCCTTTTTTTGGAATTCATAAAAGAATTTCACACTGTTGCAGTGGTGCTGCTGCCTCCCACGGCAGGGGGCCAGCGTGCTGCCTTGAGAGAAGCATTGATTTGGTGGTAGGTGAAGGTCCTGGTTTCTTCTGTGATCATGGCATTTTCTTCTTTCTCCAATGCAGAGTGGAATAAAACAAAAATGAGAACTTAAAGGGTCATGTTTTCAATAGCCCTGTCCAGTGAAAAGGAGACAAAGTTTAGGGAAAGTAAAATAAGAATTTTTTAAAGATGTCAGCCTCCTTTGTTTTCTGGTCATCTCTGTCTTTCATATTTCACCCTTATTTTTGCTAGTTATTTATAAAAGTTAACTTTTCCGCATCTTTCCTCACTTTGCTGTGTGGGGTCCAGTGTTGCTGCTGTATCTTTGGGAGCTCTAGGTTTAAAACTTGAGTCTACAAGACCAGTGGTGTACAGACGAAGCCCCTGGGATTCATTTAGTTAACAATCCAGTGTAAACAAGAAATTCAGGAGTCCTGGAACCCTCTAGAAAGAAAAGCAATTTGAGGAGTCAGGCTGTTTTTGGCTGTTTAGAGTTCTTATTAACTCTGTTTAGAAGGAGAGCTAGGCCTTCATCCAAGTCCTGGAACAAACACCCTGATAGCCAGCTTTCTCTGTCAGGGCAAGACGATGGTAACATTTGAAGAGAATCATTTTTTCCTCTTTGCCTATTTATTCCCACAGGAATTTCCATTCAGGAAATGCCAGCTGTAGGACGTGGTCACTCAGCCCGAAGCCGAGGCCGCCCCAAAGGTTCAGGAAGCACAGCCAAAGGAGCTGGGAAAGGCCGGAGCCGGAAGTCCACGGCAGGCAGTGCTGCCGCAATGGCAGGAGCCAAAGCAGGGGCTGCGGCAGCTTCAGCAGCCGCCTATGCTGCATACGGGTACAACGTGTCTAAAGGTGTGGAGCCCAGGGTAGTGCAGGCTCCTTTCTGGAAGCTATTGAGTATTCTGCTACATGGAACGGGTTGGATACCCTCCCAGGCCAGGAACCTACTTCCCAGATCCTAAATTGCGTTTCTGGTTCATCACACTGAGCAGTCTTAACTCTTCCCTTGCCCTCGGACCTTCATATAGTGCTGCCTTTGAATTAGAAGAGGTGAGAAAGAGAGCCAGATTTCTGGACTGTACTACTTGAACATTCAGAGTTTTCCCTGGCTTGAGAAGTGATTTTTTTCTCCTAGATTTTTCTCTGAGGCCCACATTTCAGTCATCCACGTTAGTATAGTTAATGTTTCTTCTGCTGTGTGTGTAGGAGTGTAACACGTGGATCCTGCTCTTGAAAGTATTGCAGAAGTAGGAAAGAGGAACTGTACATGGATTTGGAATGTGTTTAAAAGCAATAAAAGGCAGTAGGCAAATAAGTGAAAAGAGAGGGAAGGCCCTTAATTGTGGTTGTGGGTCAGAAAAAGAAGGAACCACTGGACCCGAGGTTGAGAAGGCTGCCAGTCTATGATTCAGAAAGGAGAAAGGTAAGGAAGGATTTAGGATGGCAACAAAGAGTTGGGAATGACCAAGACATGTCGTGACTCACCGAGCAGGTCGTGTGGTTGTGCCGAGAAGGAGCACTGAGAGTCAAAGTTGGAAAGCCATGGTGAGACCTGAAGTGGGGCTTTTTGCTCAGCTAAAGTCCTTCGCTTTATTGGGTATGTGACAAGGGACCTCAAAAAATTAGAGAAAGGACATACTGCCATGACCATGACAAGTGAAAGATAATTGTAGCCTTGGGATGCAGGACTTCTGAGAATGGTGAGAAGGGGAATGAATGGTATCAAAGTGTTCTTTTACAGATTTCTCTCCTCTTTCAAAACATGGCCTTACTATCTAGTACATAGGATTGTTGTAGGAAAGAAATTCACTTTTGAATAGAAAGTGCGTGGCCCATGTATAATTAAGGGCTCAGCAAATGTGATGTTTAATAGCCTAGCCTAATGTTTCTTAACCTTTTTCTAGGTTGTCACATCCTTGGAAAACAAAAATCATGCAGTGGTTTAAGACCACCATGGCAGGATCTCACCCATGGATGGGCAGAGTGGGATGCTCAGCAAGGTTTCTCGTGGAAACCTGGACTGAGGAGGCAGGAGGTGTAGAGGAAGCAGCAGATGGTAGAGTGTTGCAAGAAAAATCAACAGTGCTTGTTAACTGGGAAGGGAGAACGTGGGAAAGGACTGATTCAGAGATTACCCACAGTTCTACTGTGGATGAAAAGAGACAGTGTCTGCCCACCAAGCACTTAGAATGCTTTTTTAGGGAAGTAAAACCAGTGCAAAGAAACAAAGGAAGGGAAGCAGACTTGGCCCAATGGATAGGGCGTCTGCCTACCACATGGAAGGTCCGCAGTTCAAACCCCAGGCCTGGACCCGTGTGCAGCTGGCCCATGCGCAGTGCTGATGTGTGCAGGGAGTGCCCTGCCACGCAGGGGTGTCCCCCGCGTAGGGGAGCCCCACACGCAATGAGTGTACCCTGTAAGGAGAGCTGCCCAGCGCGAAAGAAAGTACAGCCTGCCCAAGAATGGTGCCACACACACGGAGAGCTGACGCAGCAAGATGATGCAACAAAAAGAAACACAGATTCCCAGTACCTCTGATAAGGATATAAGTGGTCACAGAAGAACACACAGCAAATGGACACAGAGAGCACATGGGGGGTGGAGGGATAAATAAATCAATCTTTAAGGAAAAAAAAAAGAAACAAATGAAGACTCATGTTAGACAACATATTACCAGATGTAGGTGGATTTGGTTCATACTAGGAAAAAGAGTTTACTGTTTCCCAGGGAGCCATTGCCCAAAGGTATTGAACTGGGTGCTTGAAGTAGCAGGGCTTGGCGAGCAGAAGTGGCCATGCCCAATACAGGGACTACACTGGTACAGATACAGGCTAGAGTATGGGCAGTCTTGTGCCCTCTGGCTAGACAGATTAGGGAGTGGAGAATATCTTCTAAAATGTTGAAGGAAGCAGCTATTCACAATTGGTGCCTCAGGAAAGAATAAAAGAAAATGCCTAATAGTTATACCTTGGCTTCCATGGATTGTCTCACAGCTGCTCTGTGCTTGAGCATGAAGGTGATATCTTACTCCATGTGGATGAGGTAGTCTGGAGAGGGCTTGGTGGATGTAGTTTTTCCCTTGAAAACCCATCCCTTTTAACTGAAAAGACAGTTGGCAGGAAGAGCAAGCAAACATGCCCTGAAGGGTTTAGTGGGACTGGCAAGAAGCAGCAGGGAGGGCCTCGCAGACCACCTCACCTCCCTTCCACATTCCACTTAGGCCTCAGGCTGCCCAGCGACTCCAGCAGAACTGGTGTTTACACTCTTGTCTCTCCCTGTGCCCACAGGAATCTCTGCCAGCAGTCCTCTGCAGACATCGCTTGTTCGGCCTGCTGGCCTTGCTGACTTTGGACCTTCAAGCGCCTCTTCTCCCTTGAGCTCCCCTTTAAGCAAAGGAAACAATGTTCCTGGGACTCCCAAGAGCCTCCACATGACCAGCAGCTTAACCACAGACTCCCTGGTCCGGAAACAGGGGAAAGGCACCAACTTCTCTGGAGGACGGTAACCACCTGGGCCCTCCAGCTTCCTTCAACCAAACCAGAAGAAGCTAGAGTCCTTGCCAGCGAACGGTGTTTGGATGTGCAACATCTTACATCCTAAGTCAGGGTGGAGAGGACCAGCTGGAGCAAGGGAAGAACAGGGAGGTGGTTGGTGTGAGCGCTTATATTACCTGTGTCTCCAAAGGAGTGCCCTGGGGTTGCCTAAAGGAAGAAGGCCCAGGGACAGGGGTCAGCCTCACCATATCTCAAAAGAACTTTATAGCCGAGTCTTAAGCCTCTTACTGGGAAAAGGCCTGATATAGACCCCCTCTAGATGCTCAGGCACACAGCTCCATCCCCATTCCACCCTTTGGCTCTGGTTATGTCCCTTGCAAAGGCATGCAAGTGCTGTGGAGAGCCTTCCTTGGTGGAGTCTTCTCTTAGGGTTGTGATTTCCTGTAGGGCTAGGAAGGGAGGGAATCGTGTACCTGGCATCCTCAGTCTCTGGGGAGCTTCCCAGGTCTCCAATCCCCATTTGCCAGTGTGTGATCATTGAAGAGAGCAGTGAGGGTGAGAGAACGTGGTGGCATGTAAAGATAACAGAAGGCTAGGGGACACATACCATAGGCAGTTGATTTCCCAGCATTTCCTCCCCCATCCTGCATGGTTCACACCAAAGAACCTTCAGGTCCCACCAGCAACAGTAGCAGCAGCCCTCACCCAAGGGACTCCCAGAAGCCAGTAAAGAGACCAGGATCCACCTCAGTCAGCAGGGCATCCTCACCGTCCTCTTGCAGACTCCTTTGCCCTTCCTGAATGCACAGTCTCCCCCAGCCCTTGCCCTTCAGCCCCCTGCTTGGCTGTATGCACTGTCTGTATTGCACTGAGAAAGGAAGGGACCGCAGGAGTGAGGTGAAAAGGATGGAGATAGGGCAAGTTCAGCACCAACCCTCCCAGCCTCAGCGCCACCAGCCTGAGCTTGCTGCCCTCCAAGAGAGGCAAAGGGATGGTTTTTGCATGGGAGGTGTTTCTGCCTGCCGCAGCCTGATGTCCCTGGTGGAGTAGGTGCTTCTGGGCAGGCCAGCCTCTAATTTGCACACCTGAAAATCGCGGAATTGAGTTTAGATAGATTGATTTTTAAAACTTTTTTTTGGAGTAGGGCTTGTAGGGGAATCATTTAATTTAAATCAGTAAGATTCCCCTGCCCAAACCCAGACTCCTGTGTACAGATGCTATTTAGAGGGAATCAGAAAAATGCCAAGCCTTTTTTCTCTTTGAATGTGCTGTCTATTTTTATAACTGAACTTGTACATATGTATAAAGAGAGACACATCTTTCTTTTACTAACTGGAGAAAAAAAAATCTTAAATAAAATGGAGTGAGATAATTTTATGTAAATTGGAGTGTCTGTGCTCTTTTTTCATTTTTTTAGGTTGTTTTTTTCCCCCTAGATGGCTCCCTCATCTGTTTGCTCATTGCTCATAGTTTGTGCTTGTTGTCTGCTTGTTACCTGTTTTGTTTTCTCTTTAGGAGGCGTCAAAACCAAATCCAGGACCTCCCATTTGGGAGGCAGGCACCCAACTGCTTGGGCCACATCCACTTCCTGCTCGTTTATTTTTGCTCT
The DNA here is from genome assembly GCF_030445035.2 of Dasypus novemcinctus. Taxonomy (NCBI): domain Eukaryota; kingdom Metazoa; phylum Chordata; class Mammalia; order Cingulata; family Dasypodidae; genus Dasypus; species Dasypus novemcinctus. Next base: position 112,239,249 of record NC_080675.1, on the reverse strand, counting down.
TTCGTCTTGCTTGTTTTTTTTTTGTTTTGTTTTGTTTTTTTTAAGATTTATTTATTTATTTAATCCTCCCCCCCTCCCCTGGTTGTCTGTTCTTGGTGTCTATTTGCTGCGTCTTGTTTCTTTGTCCGCTTCTGTTGTCAGCGGCACGGGAAGTGTGGGCGGCGCCATTCCTGGGCAGGCTGCTCTTTCTTTTCACGCTGGGCGGCTTTCCTCACCGGCGCACTCCTTGCGTGTGGGGCTCCCCCACGCGGGGGACACCCTTGCGTGGCACAGCACTCCTTGCGCGCATCAGCGCTGCGCATGGCCAGCTCCACACGGGTCAAGGAGGCCCGGGGTTTGAACCGCGGACCTCCCATATGGTAGACAGACGCCCTAACCACTGGGCCAAAGTCCGTTTCCCCTCGCCTTGCTTGTTGTCTGCACATTGTTTTCGCTTTTTCTGCTCGTTGTTTGTCTTCTTTAGGAGGCACTGGGACCTCCCATGTGGGAGGTAGACGCCCAACCACTTAAGTCACGTCTGCTCCCTTTGGTCTTTGCTGCTGTTGGGGCAAAATAAGGTTCGTGGAGGAATATGGCAGGATAAAAGGGAGGGAGGCAGAGCCCCAGCATTGTTCCTATGATCGGAGAGGACCAGTGGCTACTGGAACAAGGCGAGGGCTATGGGTAAATTTCAGTGGCAGTCCTGATGGGGTTTAGGAATTTGCCTCCAGCCATTAGAAAGGAGGCTTGACCAAGTACCTGGCATGCTGTGGCCGAGGTCTCAGGGTGTGGGCTCTTTATGACTCAGGTCTGGACCACAGGACTTAGACATAGGCAGCTTGGCCTAGTCCCACAGTCAAGCAGAGTTACAAAGTGGTAATTTTTTTTTTTTAACTTTTTTTTTTTTTTTTTAACTTTTAGATTACAGAAAAATTACATAGAAAATATAGGGAATTCCCATATACCCCACCCCCTCCCCCCCTCACATTTTCCCTTATTAATATTTTCCATTATTGTGGTACATTTGTTATAATTGATGAGCAGACATTAAGGCATTGCTACCAGCCAGGGTCTGTATTTTATATTATGGTTTACACTTTCACCGTACAGTTTTACAGGTTTTGATGAGATGTATAATGGCCTTTATCCATCATTGCAAAATCATGCAGAACAAGTCCAATGCCCTTAAAATACATGTTCCACCTTTTCTTCCCTCCCTTTCCTCTCAGAACCTCCGGGAACCACTATCTATATCAATGTTACAAGTTCTTCCATTACTACAATAATAGTCTACTTTGGTCCATAGTTGCATTCCCCCCTTCTGTTTGTTCATTCCTTAGTCTTGAGGATTTGGGGGTGGTGATGCCCGCTCTATTTCAGATTCAGAGGGGGCTACAAAGTGGTAATCTTAATACTGACAGTTTCTTCTCCAAAAAGCTCAGGTAAGAGATTACCCTTGCAGTGTGCAATATGTAAAATCTCCATTTAATAGCAACTTTATGGTCCCAATTTCTCCAACTGTAATATGTGTACACATACGTTTATATAAACCCCAGAACCAGCCCATTTTGCAAGTGCTGTGGATCATATTAGACCAAGTGAATTACTAGTGAACTGTGAAAGAGAGTTTTACTGTTTTCAAAGTTAGCTGTCAGAATCTTGCAAAACAGCAGTGAAATGTATATAGAGGGATTCCAGAGACAGCCATGCTTTGAAAATGTAGCTCTCTGATCAGTTGGGAAGAGAGAACTAGTTTCAGCCTAGATAGCCATTGGTGGGTCTCTGCTGTAGCTAAAATACTGATAGACTCTTGTGTCACCTTTGAGCAGAGTGCATGCTGTTCCCAAGTGTGCTGGCTGTGACCCCTCAGGCCTTGGCATGCCCTGCGCTTCCTTGGTCAGTGTGGACTGGCTCCTGAGCAGCTGCTGCTCACACAGTCACAAGGGTCAGCCTTTTCTTCGTTTTGTTGCTCAGGGCAGCACTTTCAGATATGCCAGTTCTTGTTTTTCTTGCTGGGAAGGTTGACCAAGGCTTCACACAGAACAAACCGGCATCAGTTTCCCAACCCAAACTGTGCCCTGTTGTCGTCACCTGTTATCGTCACCACTGGTCAGCAGATCCACTAGGTGGGGTTCTCTCCAGCTTCTATCTCAGCAGGGCGCCCAGCAGCATTACTGCTAGGCCCTCACCAAGGTCAGCAGTGGCCTCTCTGGGAACCCGACAACACTGAAATCCTTGCACAGCTTAGCTCGGGTGTGGATTGGTCAGTGCCCTCTCCTAAATAAGATGTAACTTTTAGAGCCTTCCAGTCTTCTGTGTCCCCAAACACTATCACAGTCCTCTTTCCCCCCTTTTTAGTGAGAGATGTGCATAGCCTTAATGTCCTGCTGCTCCATCCTCACCTGCCACAACCCTTACCCAAGGGTAGAGGGATAGGACCTGAACCTTAAAAGTAAAGGCTTCAAGCTCATTGACAACCTAAGTCCAGTCCCCAAGTTATGACGCATGCCCTGCTTACCCTTTTTCGGAAGACTTGCCTATCTCCCACGTGGTGGAACCCAGCTCTTAACTATGATCATAGGAGCAAGTTCCTCAACACAAGAAAAAAGGGGGAGAGGGCTCCAACATGGCTAAAACTCCAGGCCTGCTGTACAGGTCTGGGCTAGATCATTGAGGACAGTCCCTTTAGCCAGTCACCCTACCACATGAGCCAGTCCTGGAAACCCTAGGTAAGTCTGGATCTTAATGTTGTGGGTCTTTATGAGCTGCCTCAGAAGTCTCGGGTCTGCACTGGGGTTACTATCCCAGTTTCCCTACCTAGGGGGGAATTGAAACAACCACCCCTGGACGTGGTGGGGTCCCCCTGGTCCTGAGGGGTTGGGCTTGGCAAGTGGGCAATAGGCTGGGAATTGGAGGCCCATCCTTGCTTTGGTGACTGCAGACATTACAGCTGTAGAGCCTCCCTTGCTGATGCTTCTGAGTAGAGTCCATACATCCCCACCCCTGTGCCTGTCAACTCTAGAGTCTAGACCACCTGGCCATTAGAAATAATTCCCTTTATATGCTAAATAAGATTGGACTAGATTAGTGGGTTTAACTGTTCTGTGGGGTTTTAGAGATCTTCAGATGTGTCTCAAAGTTTCTCTTGAGAGATAAGTAAGGTGGCATGTGGGCCCACCCCACCCCGGATTCAGCTGAGCCTTTCTGCTTTTCTTGGAAATGTAAAGACTTTATTGAAAATTTCAACTGCTAAGAGAAAAATGAGAAGGAATTTAAATCCTGATTCATCCCTTTAGGCAGTACTTCTCAAACTAATATGCATATGAATGTTTCAAGACGTCTAGGGTGAAACCTGAGCCTGAATCTCTAAAGGACTGCCAGGTGGAGGCCCTTGCTGCTAGTCCTCGCAAGGCACCTAGAATAACCAGGCCTTAGGGTACCATCCAGCCCACCTGTCGGCATGAACTCTGACCCTCGTAAGCCCCCAACCTGTCCTTGGAAGCCCTACACAAGAACTAGGTCTTTATTTTTTCTATTAACTCACCTTAATCCACCTGATGAAAGAAAGTGAAATTCTAGCCTTTCCAGGAAACTCAGTGCTTTCTGAGTTTGTTTCATTTTAAAATTTTAAATTCCTGATTTTCTCCATCACTGTCCTTCTCTGTTAGCCATGTCCTGCCCTGTGTGGCCCCCACTGAGATGTCACCTGTTTTTGATTGCTGGCATTCCCTGGAGCGTCTGTGAGCCCACCTGGACACCCTGTTTTTATCCCAGGTCCTGGTCCCGCTACACACCTTCAGAGGCAGTCGGCTTTCTCAGCTCACTTCTAAGCCCTTCTCAGGCGTGGCGTATGGAGAAATTTGACCATTCTCCCATGCTTCTCTGAGACTGCTAACAAGTGGTGAAACCCTGCAACTTTGGAGGCAGCCTAATTCAGTCATCATCTTAATGCATTTTCAAACCACTTCAATGTGGAGAGGGTGGAGAGGACAGGTTCTGTTCTAGAGAAAGCAGGGTCTCTGGCTGTCTTGAAAGAGTGTGCCTATGCATTTGCTGTGTGGCAGCAAATGATCCTGAGGCGGGTATTTGCCTGGAGGGGGAGATTCCAGAAGAATGGAGTGGCAGGAGGTTGGAGCTATTTGAGCCATCGTGGGAATAACCCACCCATTTGCCACGTCCTCAGGATAGGGCTATGGAGGTGCCAATCCCAGTCTGGGTGTAAGTAGAAGTAGAAGGAAAGGGGAGGAGGGGGGATGACAGGCCTGAGGTCCTCTTCCTGCTCCCTCTTCTTCCTTGCTTCAGGTCCTGGGACTTAGCTGGCTTCCCTTTCCTCTTTAAAGCTGCCACCACCCACCCTTACTCCAGTTCCCCTCCCTCAAGGCAGGCTGCTCTGGGCACGTTGTTTCTTTATATTAAGGGGTTTTTTTGCTCCTCAAAATAGGGACACCATGGGAAGTGGGTGTAGCTCAGTGGTTGAGTGCCTGCTTCCCATGTATGAGGTCCTGGGTACAATTTTAAAAAAAGAAAATAGGGACATCTGGTAAAAACAGTACTGGACATGGCAAGTCACAAAGCTTAAGAAATTATCATATGGAGGAGGTTGTGGTCATGGCAGGAGGGGGGTGAGGGGGTATATGGGGACCTCATTTTTTTAATGTAACATCAAAAATTTTTTTAATAAAAAGAAATTATCATAGTTCCCATGGACTCCCTGGTTTATCATTCCTGGCACCTCTGATGAGAGAAATAAGCATTTCAGAGTGACAGGCTCCCCAGTTCTTGACCCCTTCTCCTAGGGAAAGCCCTTGTTCATCCTTTCTTCCCAAAAGGCAGGGAGAACGTGCGCCTGTGAACACCCGCTGGCAGAAGAGGCCGTGCCCCAGCCCCTCGGAGTAGGTTTTGTCCTGGGCCCCAGTGAGGCAGGTTAGTGTAGGGGAGAGGGAAGATGAGTCACAGTGGGACCTGGCGGAGAAAATGGCCGTGAAACCCCACCCGGGAACCCCTTGAGGCCAGGCCGCTACTAAGAACAAAGCTGGAAAGACCCCACTGAGACACTGGCCACAAGATCCCATTTAGAATTCTTCCGACCAAGAGTAAGGGGAGGCCCCAAATAACTCCAAACAAAAGGCCTCATGGGGGAAACGGACTTGGCCCAGTGGTTAGGGCGTCCATCTACCACATGGGAGGTCCACGGTTCAAACCCCGGGCCTCCTTGACCCGTGTGGAGCTGGCCCACGCACAGTGCTGATGCGCGCAAGGAGTGCCGTGCCACGCAGGGGTGTCCCCCGCGTAGGGGAGCCCCACGCGCAAGGAGTGCGCCCGTGAGGAGAGCCGCCCAGCGCGAAAGAAAGTGCAGCCTGCCCGGGCATGGCGCCGCCCTCACTTCCCGTTTGGCTGACGACAACAGAAGCGGACAAAGAAACAAGACGCAGCAAATAGACACAGAGAACAGACAACTGGGGGAAGGGGGGAATTAAATAAATAAATAAATCTTTAAAAAAAAAAAAAAAAGGCCTCATTGGCCCCCTGGAAGCTCTCAGGCGGGGATCATAAGGCAACCAATCAACAGAAAACAGCTGGGTCCCCCCCAATATTAGGAAAGAGGAGGAGGAAAGGTCTGAAAAAGGCCTAATTTGGGGACCCTCATGCGGACCCTGGGGTTGGGCACTACTTTTTTTTCAGTTTCTAAAACTCTTTACTCCCTAGCCTACCTTATGGTGTGTCCTTAAATTCCTTTACGCAACACAGTCAACAACCCAGAACTCAGAACATTCTGCTAACACCAAAGCTCAAAAATGAATGCTTGGCTGGCCCCAAGGGTGGGAATGGCCCCTCTGGGTCTGACTTGGACTGGGTTTTGGCCTGCAGTGGCCTCTCAAGAGAAAAGGGAAGCAACAGAGTTTAAAGTAGGAGGACATGATAGGGCGTTTTCTAAGCTCTCCCAGCCCACTCCATGCCCCCCAAGAGCAGCTCCCTGGAAGAATTGCCCAGGGGTAGCTCAGGATAAGCTACCTTATCAGACGGTAAGGCAGCTTATCCTCTACCTCCACCAGCACCAAACCCCCACCCCAGGAGCGGGGACGAGTTGCTGCAATGGATTCCAGTGGAAGCTCAGCTACAGTGCTTGGGGTTTGCACTCAGTCCAAGGGTGTGAAAGGGGCGGGAAAACAGTTGTCCACAGTCCTTTCAGAGAGCTAAAATTTTAACCCATTTAAGCACCAGATTTTATTTTGGTCAGAACGCTCTTTAAGAAATTTCCTGAAAATCACTGCTTGGTTAAACAGAACATACTGAACATCCCTTAACCCTCTCCGATGTTGGGGTTCGTGGAGCATCACGTGCCCTGAGGCTATGAGCCGCGACTGTCATTTGGCTAACACAAAACGATCCCCACAGCTACACTGCTGGAATTGTACCTATGCCTCAGTGACTTCGTACCTCCAGGAGGCAGCCCCTTCCCTCTTCTAATTTTCTTAATTCTTGGGGGCTTGGAAACCACTTTAGCAACCAACGAAAAGATCTCTGAAGAAGGAATTGTAGGGGTTCCTAGGAATGAGATCATTGAAATTCATCCTCCTTCCTGGCCCTGTCCTGGGCTCCTGTAACTGAGTTCTGGGTAAGTAAAGTGTCTTCTCTGTAGGTGAATTCTGGTTTGAACCAGCTCACAGAAGATTGTTGATATAATTTTACCCTCTTTTTTTTTTGAGGTACCAGGGCCATGGGTTGAACCTGGGACCTCTAATGTGGGAAGCCAGCACTCAACCCCTGAGCCACATCAGCTCCCCTGAATTATTTTTTTCTTTTGTTTTGCTTGTTATTTGTTTTTGTTTTTGTTTTTTCTCAGGAGGCACAGAAATTGAACCCAGGACCTCCCATGTGGGAAGCAGGCACTCGACCACTTGAGCCACATCTGCTCCCCTATTTTATCCTCCTTTTTGTGTTTTTAAATAGAAAATTTATTGATTGAAAAACACCTGGGGAGGGAAGGCTCTGCCAAAAGGTCTGGGATATCTGATAGATTGGTGCATGCTCACACCCTGAAAGCAATGGAAGCAAACATCATCAAGGGATTGCTTGGTAAGAGCAAGGAAAATGAAAGGGGTGATCTCTACAGTCACCGTCATTGAACCTGACACTCAGGGTCATCCCCCATGCTTCATCTTTATGGGACTAGGCTGGCCATCCCGGGAACTGATTCATGTCCACCGGCTGGGCCATAAACCATCTAGCAAAGTAAGAGAACATATCTTCTCCACACAATCTCAAGGGCCCAAGTTCCTTCCATCTTGTTTCTCCATTATCTCCATGCTTTTCCCTCATCTGTATGGTCAACGCTGCAAAAGAAGCTGCCATATAATGAAGGAAAAAGAAAACAGATTTTGGTGGATAACTGTTTGCCTTGGGTATGACACCCAAAAGGAAATTGGGGAAAACATTTATTTCATTGAGTATTATTTATTAAATACCTTCTGTGTGCCAGGCACTGTACACAAATAGAAAATGAAAAAGCCCACAAATGCAAGTGGGAAAATATTCAAGCTCATTACTAATCAAATAAATGCAAAATAAAAACAGTGAGTTTCCAACTTCCATCAGTTTGATTAAGATTTTTTTTCAATGAAGTTGCCAGAATTGGAGAAGGTACATGTAAATGGGTTTTATCACAACTCCAGGTGAAATGACAGACTTGACTGATATTACTATGAAACTAATGTAGTTGAAGCTTCAGGACTCCTCACTTATGTGAGCCCCCTTTATACAGATGGCATGGAGCATTGTTCTGCCTGGGGACCCCCTCTAAGCCTTGGAGGAAGTGATCCTGGGGTTATAGCTCTCTCTACTTTCAATGACAGCCTGCCCTTGGTGGCCTTCATCCAGCATCCAGAACCCCTTGTTGACCCCAAGGGAAAGATCCGAACAAGGTGCTGTTATACCATGACCCAGACTACTTGGCCAATTAGTCCCCTGAGAACTGGCCTGGAGGGCAGCAAGAGCAGAGAGGACTGGCTGAGCTGCTGCAGGGACCACGCTTAGGTCAATGAGCAAGGCCTAAACAAGCATCGACAGATGTTACAGAGGTGGTGATGGAAAACTTTCCTAAATGGTCAATAATTAAAAATGGGGAACAGATGTAGCTCAAGCGGTTGAGTGCCTGCTTCCCATGTACAAGGTCTTGGGTTTGATCCCTGGTACCTCTAAAAACAAAACCACACAAATGAATAATTTAAAATGTATATTTTTAAATGCTAAGGAAAAGACTACATTTTCTTGCTATTCTCTCTACAGAACATAATGTTGCAAAATCATTATCAATGATTTTCAATCTTTGGTTGAAAAGGCAACCAAAGAATATGTAGCCCGTCAAACCCACTAGGATGGCTATAATCAAAAAAATAAAAACAAGTATTGGTGAGGATGAGGGGAAATTGGAACTCTCATTCATTGCTGAGAATTTAAAATGGTGCAACCACTTAGGAAAACAGTTTGATAGTTCCTTAAAACGTTCAACATTGAGTTACCACCTTATGACTAATAATTACACTCCTAAGTATCTCAAGAGAAATGAAAACGTGTACACAAAAAAATCTTACACACGAATGTTCACATTCACATTATGCATAATAGCCAAAAAGTGGGAACGACCTAACTGTCCATGAACTGATGAGTATCTAAACAAGATGGTATATTCATTCGCTGGAATATCATTCAGCAATAAAAAGAAATGAAGTACTTATACCTGCTACAACCCCAGGATGAATCTTGAAAACATTATGATAAGTGAATGAAGTCAGACACAAAAGGCCACATTGTTAGGATTCCATTTCTGTAAAATATCCGGAACAGGCAAATCTAGAGACAGAAAGTAAATTAGTGGTTGTATTGCCAGGATGCTCTGGGTTTCCAGGTTCTCAGTTATATCACAAGAAAGAATTGAGAGATGTGTCAGATTAATGAGGCCAGTAGAAAAAGCTTATTGAGAAATGAGAGAAAAGAGCGTGCAGCAGAGGTGTGGGTGGGTGCGCTCCAGGCAGAAAACCAGGGAGGGGCGGGTGGAGCCTTTTTAAGGCCTTTCTGCCTGTCCCTCCCCGTATTAAGGAGGGATCTCAGCTATTTGCTGTCCTGACTGGTTGCCTTTCCCCTGTCAGCTTTCAGGGCACCAATGGGGACACCTTCCTGTTGGAGTTATTGGGCTTCTTTGGAGCCTGGGAGTTTCAAATGGGCCCTTGGGACCAGGGTCTTGGCGGGCTTTTCCTGCTGCGATGGCTACAGCTTTGTTCTCAGGCAGTGCCTTCCCTTGTTTCCTTTTCTAACCACCTCAGCTGCCTGGGCTTGAAAGAGGGGTGAGGCAAGTAATGAGAGTGGGAGTGGACCCACATCCTGGGGAGGACCAATGCCATCAGATAGAGGGAACTGTATCTCTCGAGAGAAAGGGTGGCTCCCAGGGCATTGGGGTAGTTGAGCAAGTCAGGCCCTGAACACTGTTGCAAGTATCTCTGGACGGGGCTCCTCGGGAAATGGAGGTTGGCTGTCACTGTGGGCCCCAAGGGGAGGGGAAAATGGATGTTAAATGTGTGGAACCAAGGTAAATGTGGGGGTAAGGGAGGAGCTTCACGAGAGTACACAAGGATGGATATAAAACATCTAATATTACACCATAACATATAGGGGACGACAGACTAATAAAGTAAACCACAATGTAAAACATAGGATAACTAAAAATTTAGAAAACTGTATATCCTAAAGTATGGAACACAATGTAAGCACAGATGTCACCTTGTTTGAAAGCTATTGTCTCAGAATCTGTACATCACTTTAAGTAAATATGATATAAATAAGTTATAAGAATATCGCTGTGGAAGGGAAAAGGTTTAATGGTAGATGTGGGGGAGTACTGTATATTGTATATATGAATTACTGTGGACTAGGGCCCTTGTGAAGAGAAGTTCAATAATTAGGGGGAAAAAAGAAAAAAGAAAAAGATAGGATGTAGAACTTTTCCAAGTCAACACATATTCTATATCTAACCTTTAAACCCATCGCTATATGCCATCTTACTAGTAAGGGAACCTGACATTATATTGGGCTTCAATTTTCAGGAAGTTTTGGATCACAGAGTGGTTCAACAATGGCAGCGGAGGAATACTGGTATAGGATACTATCGACAGGTGATATATGGCTGACAGGGAGCTGTACAGGGCATATGTCCAGGGTGCATGGTAATGTTTGGATATACTCATAGTGGCAACAATTAAAAACTACAGCTGGGGGTTACTGAGTTCCTGGCCGGAGGTGCTCTGTCGTGGTCCCCAGGGGAACAGTGGCAATCCCCCAGGTGCAACGGTAAGGACCAGGAAGGAATGAGGGTCCAACAGGGAGAGCATGATACTAATGACTATGCTTGTGAGCCTATATGCCTGAAATAAGAACAAGGCCTAGAGCAGCACTGTGCCTGGGAATTTCCTCCTGACAGCCTTCATGTTACTCAAATGTGGCCAGTCTCGAAGCCAAACTCAGCATGTAGATGCAGTGCATTCCCCCCAGCATGGGACATGACACCCGGGGATGAGCCTCCCTGGCACCGAGGGATCACTACCAAATACCAGCTGAAGATGGAACTAGAAAATGACCTTGAATTAAAGGTTCAATGCGGATCAGCAGAATATCCCTGTCTACATATAATAACATGACTTTAAAATGCTGTTTGACCTAATGTAAGAGGGAAATGGAAAGCAGAAATGAGTTTGTATGGCTACAAGTCTCTAAAAAAGAGTCTGGAGGCTGTCAGAAGGATTGCCCCTGTGCACAGCTGAGCAGAGTCTGGGAGACAGATGGAGTGGATGCAATCCCCAGGTATTGGTTCCTTTGAGGGCTAAAGAGACCCACGGGTTCTATGGTCATGGCAGACGGGGTTCACTGCCATGTCAGATAGCCCTTCTTTGGAGCTGGTGTTTCTGCGTGATGGAACTGGACTCAGATGGAATCTCTTTTCATAAGACTTTCATCCTACTTTACTGGAATTGTAGTTGGTGTTGGGGTTTAAGATATATTTAGGGGATTTGAATCTCTGGACTGACAATAGGATAGCCAGGCCCTGAGCGTCAACAGACTCCAGCTCCTACAATCTGATTTATTGGACTCACCTCACTCAGCTAAGATGGAGTTGAAGAAGGACAACCACCACGCCATGGAGCCTAGAGTGCCTACAACTGAAAGCAGGAGGATTGCATCCAGTATCCATGTAGAATCTGAGCCTCCTCCTGACAAAGAGGTGCAACAGACACAACCAATCCAAGGCCCACAGAGAAAAGGTGGCATTGGAATGGGAAAAGTAGACGTGGTGGCTGATGGATATGGGGAATGGCAGGAAGAGATGAGATGTGGAGGCGCCTTTGGGACTTGGATTTGCCCTGGATGGTGCTTCAGGGGCAATCACCGGACATTGTAAATCCTCCAGGGCCCACTGGATGGAATGTGGGAGAGTATGGGCCATGATGTGGACCATTGACCATGAGGTGCAGAGATGCCCAGAGATGTACTTACCAAATGTAATGGATGTGTCATGATGAAGGGAGTGAGTGTTGCTGGGGGGGGAGTGGTGGGGTGGGGGTGGTGGGGTTGAATGGGACCTCATATAATTTTTTTTTAATGTAATATTTTTACAAAATCAATAAAAAAAAGAAAAAGAAAGAAAGAGGGGTGAGGGGAATTGGGGATAAGGACCAAGGGGTATTTGGGGGGGCGACAATGGAAATATTCTAAAAAATATACAGCCACAAATAATGGAGAATAGGTTGAGAACATGAAACTACTTTTTGACCATATGTAACCATTTTTTTACCTGCAAAAACTGCAGTTTCATGTTTCAACCTATTGATAATTAGAAACAATAATGTTATTTTAATTATTTCTGTGATTTTTTTAGGTATTTGTCAGCATCTTCCTTTTCTCATTCAAAATACTTTTGTACTATTTCTGCATTTTTCTTAAGGAGGGCCTCCTCAAATTGCATAAATTTTAGGCTTCACACACCTGGATCCCAGGTTGAGAATGTAAAGTGATATATAAACTTTTATAGGGCAATTTAACAATACGTATAAAGAATCTTTAAACTATCCATGCCCTTTGGTGCAGCCACTCTACCTGTTTATTTCAGAGAATATTCAAGGATGCTGTAGGCCAAGGCTTCTCAACTTTAATGTGCAAACAGTCTCCTGGGGCTCTTGTTAAAAGGCAGATTCTGATGCAGTACCCTGGTGAGAGACGCTGGAATTCCGCATTTCCTATAATCTCAGATGATTTGGAATTTCCAGTCCACAGGGTTGCAGTGAGGGGGGTGGGCAACCTGAGAAGCCCGGCTGCAGAGGCCGCTCGAGCTGCCTGCTCAGCACAGACACCCTGTCCCTTCTCCCCACTGGCAACAGCCCCACACCCACACCTGGACAGCGACTTGTTCAAGGACCCACCGGAAATTCAGGCTGAAAGCTGTCAGAGACCAATTTCCCTTCCACCTTTAATGAAACTTTCATAAATTAGCCCAATCAGAGCCAAGCAAAGGACCTGAGCCTTCTCTCCAACCCCCACCCCACGGCCACCCACACCTCCCCCGTGCATACAGATGTGGAACCTTGTTGCCCACGACCTGCAGAGAAGGGTTAAATCAAGAGAACCTCAGGGAAATGAAACAGGAGACCTGAGAGAACTTTACCTAAAACTTGACCTTCCTCTCAAATTTTGAGTTTCTCCAATACTTATTTGGTTTAAGCCTATTTGAACTGAATTTTCTGTTAGATGCAATTGATACAAAAGGTGAATTCATGGCAGCATAATTGAACCTAGCAAAAAATTGGAAACAGGGAAATGGACTTGGCCCAGTGGTTAGGGCGTCCGCCTACCACATGGGAGGTCCGCAGTTCAAACCCCGGGCCTCCTTGACCCGTGTGGAGCTCTCCCACACATGGTGCTGATGTGTGCAAGGAGTGCCGTGCCACGCAGGGGTGTCCCCCACGTAGGGGAGCCCCACGCGCAAGGAGTGTGCCCTGTAAGGAGAGCCACCCAGCGTGAAAGAAAGTGCAGCCTGCCCAGGAATGGCGCCGCCCACACTTCCCGTGCCGCTGACGACAACAGAAGCGGACAAAGAAACAAGACGCAGCAAAATAGACACAGAGAACAGACAACCGGGGGAAAGGGGGGGATTAAATAAATAAATAAATCTTAAAAAAAAAATGGAAACAAATGCCTCATATGATAGGATTGGTTAAGTAAATATTTGTGTATCTACAGGGAGCGGTTGTGGCTCAAGCGGTTGAGCGCCTTCTTCCCACATGGGAGGGCCGGGGTTCAGTTCCCAGTGCCTCCTAAAAACAAAAACAACAAGCAAACAAACAAAAATACCAACTCAGGGGAGCTGATGGAGCTCAATGGTTGAGTCATCCTGGCTTCCCACATATGAGGTCCTGGGTTCAATCCCCAGTTCCAGTACCTAAAAGAAAAAAAAAGATCATATTTTCAAGAATATTTGCTGACAGGAAAATGCTCACAATATAATCTTAGGTAACAAGGTAGCATACACAATGATAGATAAAATATCATCGGTTTTATCTTTTCCCTTACATAGATATGTATAATTTTTAATAGTATGAGGGAGAACTAGAAGGAAGTAAACTCTCCTGGTAGAATTATGATTTGCTTATTCTGTATGCTATGTAGTCTGTATTTTCCAGATCATGTATTATTACTTCTACAATTAAAATAAGTGCTATTAATGAAAAGCATATATGTTTTTGTTTGTTTGTTTTAGGAGGCACCAGGGAATGAATCCGGGACCTCATACATGTGAAGCAGGTGCTCAACCACTGAACCTCACCTGCGTCCCCATATATGTTACACACACACACACACCCAGATGGCTCCCTCATCTGTCTACTCATTGTCTGCTCGTCTTTTTTAGGAGGACTGGGAACCAAACCGAGGACTTCCCGTGTGGGAGGTGGGTGACCAATTGCTTGAGCCATATCCACTCCCCCCATATATTTGTAAGGGACATTCAGAAAAAACTCAAAAGCAAGAAGAAAGAAAGATATTTCTCACAATCAAAACTTCCTTATAGGGGAGCAGATGTGGTTCAAGCAGCTGAGTGCCCACCTCCCACATGGGAGGTCCTGGGTTCCATCCCCAGTGCCTCCTAAAAAAACAAAAACAACGAGCAAATCAATGAAGAAACCAACCCTGGGGACTGATGTGGCTCAGTGTTTGAGCACCAGCTTCCCACAAATGAGGTTCCAGGTTCAATCCCTGGCCCCCGGTATCTCAAAAAAAAACAACTGATGGTGTGTCACCCTCAAACTATCTCAGTTCATGTGATAAAGTGGTAACGCCGTGACTCTCCCTCCCCCTCCACCCCAGTGTTTTCTAAAGGACTTTCGAGAAGCTGTTCTTCAGGCAAAGGCATGACTCAAATGGCTGGAAGGTCAGGCACCGTGGAGAGAGATTTTAGGGCAGGTATATCTTTTTCATGCTTCACGTTAGGTTCTGAACATTGGTGGTGTCACCCGCCCTGACGTGCAAGGCTGACTTTCAGTTTACCTGGGCATAGCGCCAGAGTTTCCTCGAAGTGGAAAAGGAAGCCCCCGGCTCTGTCCACAACCCAAATTACTGCTCTTAAAACCTCAGAGGGTATTTCCAGCAACTCTTCTCTTTATGCCTAGGCCGTTTCTTTTATAGATATGCATTTTTAGTATGTATTTTTACTTGTTTGTTTATAAATAAGCAATGAATCTTCTCAGTGTGAAATTAAAAACATACAAAAAGGCATAAAAGGTACAAGTCTCTCTCCCAATCCCATTCCTTGGCCCCCAGTTCCTCTCCTGGAAGGCAAACTGTGTTGACAGTTTCTTGTGATTCCTTCCAGACATATTTCTGTGTTTTGTAAAAGATGACTGTACTCACACTATGTGTATAACTCTGTATGCTTCCCCGCCACTCAGCATTATACAGAGACAGTGAAATGTTCTGCTCACCTTAGTAAACTGGCTGCATGAACACTTGTAATGAAGATGAGCC
Organism: Dasypus novemcinctus; assembly: GCF_030445035.2. Taxonomy (NCBI): domain Eukaryota; kingdom Metazoa; phylum Chordata; class Mammalia; order Cingulata; family Dasypodidae; genus Dasypus; species Dasypus novemcinctus. The sequence continues at coordinate 112,224,210 of NC_080675.1, read as the reverse complement.
ATTTCGTTGACCCTGTTGATTCTGTTGATTCTGTTAGACCATTCTAGTTTTTTACCCCCTTAACTCTGATTCTGCCCAAGACTTCAAAACAAAACCACCCGCTTGGGTTCAGCCAGGATTAGAGGCTACAGCCTGGGTGGGTGGTTTGCTCCCTGGGGACCCGGAGCTCTGGGGTCAGGAAGAGGACCAGGGTCCAAGCCAGAGGGACGAGCAGGGTGCTGCCGGCCCACGGGAGCTGGCTGTGCGGGCCAGGCCGGCGGAGCAGCTACAGACGGAGCTGGGTCGGGGGCTGCTGCCACGTCCGGACCCGGGAGGGCTGGGCTGCTGGTGAGGAAGGAAGCTGGCCCCCCTTCCCCTCCCGCTCCCCAGCTTGCCGGCGGTACAGGGCGGCGTGAGAGGTGAAGGGCAGTGACCGGGACGAGGGCTCCGACAGAGGGGCCACCTGCCAGGTGCCAAGCCCCAGGCAGAAACATGCAACGGCCCCCGTGGCTCACTGCCCTCCCTCCCCCAACATTTTTTTTCTGTCTTTTCCCCTCCTGCCTTTCTTTGTTGGCCCTCACCGAGGAGGCAGAGCCTGGGCAGCCCGAGAAGCCCTCCCTCCCTGTTCCCTGCCTCCTTTTCCCTTGCTCCCACCACCCCATCAGCCTCATTTGCCCTGAGTCCACTTCCCGTGGTGCCCCCCTGGGCAGAGCTAAGGCCTGCATTCATTCATTCATTCTTCCACTCACTTCAACTCATTTATCCATTTATTTGTTTAGCAAATACTTTTTGAGGGCCTAAGAGAAGCCAGGCTCTGGGCTGGGCACCAAGGGTACGGCAATGAGCAGGGAGCTGCCAGCTCCTGCCCTCATGGAGAGGAGCTTCCACTCCACTGAGATCAGAGATTATCCAATAACTAATTAGGTGTTGGTGAAAAAAATAGCAGTATTAGTAACAATAATAACCTACATTCACATAGTACTTTCAAGTGCTTTTCATCTAAACAGTGTATTTAAACTCAAGAATCTGAGTGGTAGTTATGATTATCAGTCCCAACTTGGCCGAGGATTTACAGCTAGTAAGTGGAGCCCTGGCTCTTGAACTCAGTTTCTCTGACTCCACACCCATGTCCCTCCTAAAAAGAGGAGCCACTGGACTGGACAGGAACTACCTCCTGGTCCAGGTCTTCCTATTACACTGGAGAAGGCGGAGCCCCAGGGAGAGGCAACACGCCTTACCTAAAAACATCAACCGGGTCTGGAAAGAGCCCAGTGCTTTCTTTGCATTTGAATAGCAGTTCAAGGCCTTGGACCAGGGAATGGCTAGTCTGGGGGTGCAGGGTGGTCATGGGGGGTTTGTCTCCTCCCTTCAACTGTACCCCCACCCAGCCCACCCCTCTGCTGCGTAGTCCTCTTCTGGGAGACCGCCCAGCACACTCTCCCCAGTGCCCACCCTTCCCTTATCAGCGCCCTTCTCTTGCTGGGAGGGTGGACTTGAATTCAGCAAACATGATGGGAGCACCGACCGCGTGTAGGCTCTGCTGGGTGCTGGGATACATGAGATGGACTTGGTCCCTGCCCTCAAGGGCTCACCGTCTGCTGGGGAGGCTGAGAAGGAACCGGGGGATTCAACAAGGAATAGGCTGCAAAATGGAGCACAGGTGCCAGAGACGCCGGCGGGACCCCAGGTCTGGGGGGAGGGGCGGGGGGAGGGCAGAGGTTCAGGGAGGCTTCCCAGCAGGTGGCATCTAAGCCGAGCCCTGAGGTCTGAGTGATGATGATTAGCCAGGCCAGCGCTGGGCGGGGAGAGACTTTCAGGAAGAGGAAAGGGGGTGTGCAAGATGCAAGGTGGAGGAGGCCCCCGCACGTTGCAGGTGCTTCGCAGGCTTCCGTCAGGCCAGCTGCTGTGGGATCTGTCCCGCAGGTATCATGCCTCTCAGGGCTGCGAGTGGCCTGGCAGCAGGATCCAAGTCTCCCTTCCTCCAGAAACCCCCACGGGCGACTGCTGGTGACCAGGCACCCCACGTGAGCAGCCCGTCATCAGCCTTCACCCCTGAGGCCCCCGCCCCTCCCAGCCAGAGCCGCGGACACCTGTGACGCTCCCCCCCCCCGCCCCCCCGCCCCCCCCATCGCCTGCCATCCTCCTGGCTGGGCTTGGGACGTGACTGAGCCCCGTGAGGGTCAGCCCCGGCGGGACACGTCACTGCCCAGCACCGTCTGACTGCGTCTTGGAAGACCGAGCGCTGCCTCCAGTGGGGACAGCGAGAGAGAGGTGGGGGTGGGAGCACCACCCCCAGGTGCCAGGGCCCTCCAGCGTCGTGCTGCGTCGGGAGGGCTAACAAGGCACCGACCCTGCCGTCCCTGATGTGCCTGGCAAGGGGCAGCCCCTGCCCTGGTGTGCTTGGGGCCCTGGCCTCACACAGAAAGACCGGGGAGAGAAAGGGCCAGCCCCGGACAGGCGCCTGCGGGCGGGGTCCGCGAGGCCACCCTGGGGCCACCGATGCGTGGCCGGTCCGCCCTTGCCCCTGTGGCTCCCCAGTCCCACATTCCGGCCGTGCACGCAAACATTCTGACTGAACGTCAGCCCAGGGAGGCAGCTGGCATTCCCCAGCTATGGTCGAGTTTTTCCCAGGGTCTTTCTCTCCAAGGGGACGGGTGACTTTGCGTCGAGAAGGGTGTCTCCCTAAACCACATTCCCCATAGGTCCCACAGCACCTCCCGCCTGCGCTGCATGCTGGGATACACAGCGTTCCTGCCCTCAGGGGTGTTCAGTTTAGTAGTGACAGCCCTGCTGGAGGTCACGTGACGGCAAAGCGCTGGGCACTCAGTGGAGGTGGGCAGAGGAGGGTGTGGGCACAAGGCCAGGCTGGTTTCTGAAGGACATGAAAGGTCAGGCAAAGTCGTCAGAAGAACATTCCAGGGAGGGAAAGCAGGCAGTGGGAGCTCAGGCTTGATGCCACAGAGAGGCCACAGGAGGAGCCTGGTGGCAGCGGGGCTGGGCGTGGAGGGGCACCAGAGGGGTGCAGAGGCTGGTGGGGAGAGCAGAGGACGGGCCTGAGAGAAGTTTATCCCCTGGGCCATGAGGAGCTACTGAGGGTTGTTGGTGTGGAAGTGTCCTGGCCACATTCATGTTTTAAATGGTAAGAAAAGCAAATATGCAGGTGACAAAACTGGGGGAAGGCTGATGAGGTCATGACAAAAGTTTCGGGAAATCCAATGGGCAGCAGGGCAGTGGAGGAGGGGGGACTCAAGAAGTTTTTAGATCATGTGAGGTCCGCAGAACTTGCAAGGGTCTGAGGGAGAAGGCTGTCCCCAGGTGTCTGGCTTGGGTGATGGGAGCTGTCAGGGCTGGAGTGGGCCACGAGGGGGTGGTCACCGTTGGGCTGAACCTCGACGGTGGGCAGATGGTCTGGGGAGAGTTTAGGGGGGACAGATCCGGAAGAGCCGAGGACGGGGACTGAAGTGTCAGGCAGAGGAGCAAAGGCACAAAGGGGAGAGAGCCAAGGGAGTGGCACAGTGTCAGGGGCCAAGGACGAGGGCTTGTCCCAGAGATGAGAGTGGGGCCAGCAGGAGGGCAAAGAGGAGAGAGGCCATGACGGGCAAGATGGCGACTAGGAGGCCCGGTGGCCTGGAGAGCAGGACGGGTGGGGCTGCTCCATTCCACCCAAGGAAGTGCCCAGGGCAGGGATGAGAGCAGAGGCCCCTGGACCAGGAAGGGTGGCTGTGGGACCTCCTGGCAACAACAAGAAGGAGCCAGGAGGAGAGCCGGCTTCCCCAGGAGGCCCGCCCCTGGCTCGGTGCCCCACAGCTGGGTCAATGCCACCGGTCTGGGGGTGGACGGTCCAGGACGCTGGGTGAGGAGGGCAGGGGACTGGCGAGATTGGGAGGGCTTTGGTCAGCCCCTCTGACAGCCACCACCGCCACTAATAAAGCAACCCTGCCCCGCCCCAGTTCTCCACTGCCCCCATGGGATTTATTGTCCAAACCGGGCCACTTGAGCGTGAAAGTCATCACTACTCCAGGGCAACAGGAACAGACCATGCCCGGCCGAGGTATCAGGGATATGTGGTCACCCCGGCCATGGAGACAGAGGCTGGATCTCAGGCCCTCCCTGTGACCCTTGCCTGCCCCTCCTGGCCTTGGGCACTGACGTTGGCCTCACACCCTGGTGTACTCACACCCCCATTCAAGGTCCACCTCCCCACACCCTCTGGTCCACTCTTTGCAGGGGAACAACCACCCAGAGGGATGTGGTTCTTCCTGAAGCTCGGTAAGGGGGGCGGTGTGGCTAGAGCCCTCGCGGCTTGTGCCCTGGAAGGATGCGCTGAGGCCTCCTGCACCACCCATGTGCCCTGCTAACCAGTGCCCCCCACCCTCTCTGCAGGACCCTGGAATCCTCCGTCTCCTCCCTCCTGCTTGACCCCTATTTCCAGCCGGCTCTGGCTTATGTCCAGCACTCACCCCTACTTGCCTGGAACCCTGCAACAGGCTCCCACCTGGTCTTGCTGCCTTCCAGCCCTCTTCCCCCTCCTCCCTGGGACAAGCACAGGCCTCTCCACACAACTCTCCTCTGCTTTCAAAGAAGCCAAAACAAACAGAAGGAGCGAAAACAAACAACGCTTCAGTGGGAGGAAACAGCACATTAAAAAATAAAAACCTCACCAGGGAACTCAAAGCCTTACATGATAATGTCTAACACTTCCTCTAAGATCTGGCTCGGAGTAGCTTTCAGCCTCCTCCCTCACACCCTAAGCCTCTGCCACTCAGCTACCTGCCAAGCTCTCTTTGTACCTCCCTTCCTTTGCTCCTACCATTCCCCACACCTAGAGAGCCTTTTCCCTCTACCTGCTGGGCTCCTACAGCTTCTTTAAGGCCCTTCTGGGATCTCCTTTGCCCTTGCCCTGAGCTCCTGGAGTCACCCGTACCCCAGGCCAGCTGTGAGGTTGGGTCTGTGCTTGTGTCTCCCACTGCTGGAGGTCGAGAGCCATCTCTGGGCCCTGCACGAGCCTGGAACATTGTAGGCTCAAGAGGGCAGGCTGGCCCTTCCTCCTCACTCCTGGTTCTCCAGGAGGATACCTGTGAGGGATGGAGAGAATGATTTCTGAGGTCCCTTCTGGCTCTGAAACTCTCTAATGCTGCCTCCTAAATTTGGGCACCCACCTGTCACCCTGCTACCTAAAAAAGAAGAGAAACATACAAGGAGCATGCTCCTGCACAGCAGTCCTCAAAGCATGACCCAGGATCCCTGAGGGTTCCCAAACCTTTTCAGGGGATCTGTGAGGTCAAAACTCTTTTCATAATAATACTAAGCAGTCATTTAGCTATTTTACTCTCATTTCCTCTAGAGTGTACACTGGAGCTTTCCAGAGGCTGGATTGAATGCAGAAACGAATAAGAATCCAACTGCTTCTATTAAGTCATACATTAAAAATATTAAAACAGGGAAACGGACTTGGCCCAGTGGTTAGGGCGTCCGTCTACCACATGGGAGGTCCGCGGTTCAAGCCCCGGGCCTCCTTGACCCGTGTGGAGCTGGCCATGCGCAGTGCTGATGCGTGCAAGAAGTGTCGTCCCACGCAGGGGTGTCCCCCGCGTAGGGGAGCCGCACACGCAAGGAGTGCGTCCCGTAAGGAGAACCGCCCAGCGCGAAAGAAAGTGCAGCCTGCCCAGGAATGGCGCCGCCCACACTTCCGTGCTGCTGACAACAACAGAAGGGGACAAAGAAACAAGACGCAGCAAACAGACACAGAGAACAGACAACTGGGGGAGGGGGGGAATTAAATAAATAAATAAATCTTTAAAAAAAAAATTTTTAAACAGGCGGCGGACTTGGCCCAGTGGTTAGGGCGTCCATCTACCACATGGAAGGTCCGCGGTTCAAACCCCGGGCCTCCTTAACCAGTGTGGAGCTGGCCCATGCACAGTGCTGATGGGCGTAAGGTGTGCCCTGGCATTCAGGGGGCCCCCCCCCCGCCACATAGGGGAGCCCCACAAGCAAGGAGTGCGCCCCGTAAGGAGAGCCACCCAGCACAAAAAAAAGTGCAGCCTGCCCAGGAATGGTGCCGCACACATGGAGAGCTGACACAAGATGACACAACAAAAAGAAACACAGATCCCCGTGCTGTTGACAACAACAGAAGTGGACAAAGAAGACACAGCAAACAGACAAAAAGAACAAAAAACCGGGGTTGGGGGATGGGAGAGAAATAAATAAATAAATCTTTAAAAAAATATATTAAAACAATGCCACTCTGCACTAAAATTTGTTTTGCAAAATATAGGTATTTTTCTTAAAAATATTTAATATGTAATGCATTTATTATTGTTATTCTTTTTTTAGAACATTTATCTTTATTACACTTTTTGAGTTTTTTTCTTTTTCTCTTTTTTTTTGTTAGAGAAGTTGTGAGATAACAAAACAGCCATGAAGAGTCTCCAAAAAAGAGTAGGGAGGTCATCAGGCGGTGATGTTTATGCATTCCTCGGCAGGGTACCAGAGACAGCCAAGGTAGACGGAACCCCAGGTACTGGTTCACCTGAGGGCTGCAGCGACCCACAGGTTCTATGGTCAAGGCAGATGGCTCTGGAGTTCAGGGCCATGTCAGTTGGCCCGACTTTGGAGTTTGTGTTCCTGAGTGTGATGGAGTTGGACTCAGAGATAACCTTTCTACACATGCCTCTTCTGTTACTTTTACCAGACCTGTGGTTGGTGTTTGGGTTGGTATATACTTGGGAGACCTGAATCTCTGAACTGTCCATGTGACGGCCAGGCCCTGGGCCTCAGCAGACTTGCAGCTCCTACCCTCTGGTTTCTTGGACTTACCCTGGCCGCCTGACAGGGAGGTGAAGAGGGTCAACCACCCCACCAGGGAGCCAAGAGTGCCTACAGCTGCAAGCAGGAGAATTGCATCCATCATCCATGTGGAATCTAAGCCCCCTCTTGATGTAGAGGGGGACTGGACATAACCATCCCAAGGTCCACAGGATGGAGAAATAAGAGTATGGATTAGAGTGGACTTACTGGTGTTCTGCTGGGGAACTATTGTGATTAGTACGGGAAGAAATTGTAATAGTGATGTGAAGAGAATGGCCATGATGACTGCTGATGGTAAGGGGATGGAAGAAGAGATATGGTGTGGGGGCATTTTCAGGATTTGGAGTTATCTAGGTGGTACTGCAGGGATGGATGCTGGACGTTGTGTGTCCTGTCATGGCCCACTGGGTGGACTGGGGGAGAGTGTGGACTACAACATGGTCCACTGTGCATGTGGTTCAGCGGTTTTCCAGAATGTATTCGCCAGGTGCAGTGGATGTGCTGCAATGATAGAAGAGGTTGTTGATGTGGGAGTGGTGGGGTGGGTGGGGTGAGGGGTATATGAGGACCTCATATTTTTTTAATGTAACATTTAAAAGAAAATAAAGAAGAAGAAAAAAATAAACAGCCATGCACACCATACAGGATCCTCATACATCGCCCCCCCTTACATTGTTGCAGCACTCTCAAAAGGATGTGAGTTCAACTGAGGCTAAGGCGGGTGGGGTTGAAGTGAAGAGAAATAAGGGAAACCTGTATAGAACAATATTTAGCTACACATACTTTGGAGTCAAGTAACCTGGCTTTTTTGTTATCTTTTTTTTTTCAGGAGATTTTATTTTAGGGATTGAACCTGGGCCCTTGTTCATAGGAAGTAGGTGCTCAGCCCCTGCTCTACATCTACTTCCTGTGTTTTTTTTTTTAAGATTTATTTTTTATTTATTTTTCTCCCCTTCTCCCCCCACCCACCCAGATGTCTGCTCTCTCTTCTACTTGCTGTGTGCTCTTCTTTGTCTGCTTCTGTTGTTGTCAGCGGCACGGGACTCTGTGTGTTTCTTTTTGTTGCGTCATCTTGTTGTGTCAGCTCTCCGTGTGTGCGGCACCATTCCTGGGCAGGCCGCACTTTCTTTCGCGCTGGGCGGCTCTCCTTACGGGGCGCACTCCTTGCGCATGGGGCTCCCCTACGCTGGGACACCCCTGCAAGGCACAGCACTCCTTGCACACATCAGCACTGCGCATGGGCCAACTCCACACGTGTCAAGGAGGCCCGGGGTTTGAACCGCGGACCTCCCATGTGGTAGACGGACACCCTTACCACTGGGCTAAGTCTGCTTCCCTGTTATTCTTAATTAATATTATTTCCTCAGTTTTAATGTCTAGCACAGTATTTGTTGATAGATATATCTACCTATACAGATATAGATACATAAACAAAAGCATTTTGGGGTCCTCAATACATTTTAATTGGTAAAGGGTTCCTGAGATCCCTGCACCTTCTCCATGCTCTCACTTTCCCCTGCTTCTCTCCCCACTTAGCAGTCAAATTTCCTGAGAGCTGGCTACTTTCCTGTCCCACAGCCCCTCAGCCCCGCCTGTGGCTTCCTTGCCATCACTCCCGAAACTGCTCTCACTGAGGCCACCAAGGACCCCTGGCATTTCATTCAGAGGCATTCCCCTGTCCTTTCCCTTGACCTTTTGGCAGCACGACAGCATCGTCCTCCCTCCTCTAGACACCCTCCCCGGCATCTCTGGACACTCCTGGTTCTCCTCCCACACCTTGGGCTGCTCAGTCTCTACACAACCTGCAGGGCCCGGGCCCTTGGCTCTCTCCTCGCAGGGAGACCTGGGCTTCTCTGGGGCTTCAAGCACCGCCTCTCTGTGGATGGCTCCTGACTCCCTAATCCAGCCCAGATTTCTCTCCACCGGCCCCTGGACATCCACATGGCTGCCCCTGCTCCCCAACAGACACCCTAAACCCAAATCAGTCTAACGCAGAGCAGACCTCCATCCTGCCCTGTTCGACTCCGTAACCCTGGCCAACCGTTCTCTGTGCCCTCCCTCCTACCCACCCAGCCAGCAGATCCCACCGACCTCACCCCCTAACCTGCTCTCACTTCCATCTGCCTACCCGTTCCCACTACCACACCTTGGCCCAGGTCACCATCCCTTCTGCCCTGACCCTCCTCCTCCACTGACTGAGCAGCTGGAGTGTGCTTAAGCACATACTTGTCTCTTCCCTGCTCACAATCCACAGGAGACTCTACACGGATCCCATCTCCACAGTGCAACTCCCAGGCCGGCTAGCACGGCGCGCTGCTGCCGCCTGCCTGGCCCCGTGTCCCCTCGCCGTGCCACTCTGTTCCAGCTGGGTTGACTTTGCCTCCCAGGTCACTGGAGACCCCTTCTCATGTCTGGCCTCATCGCCCCCTCCTCCAGTTAGGAGCTCTATGTGCAAAGAGCCCTGTTCTTTTCATCACAGAGGCACATTTCGTGCTGAGTGGGCACCAGTTTGTCCGCTCTGAGTTCCTTAAGAAGAGCTCTTTACTGCTGTGTGCCTGGTGCCTAGAACGGTGCTGGGCATGTGGAAGGGTAGTAAACACCTGCTGAAGGACAGCCCGAAGAACGGGAGCCCGTGCGCGGGTGGCAAGCAGCCCTCCCCACCCGGCAGCTCAGTACAGAGCAGGGCTCTCCCGTGGCCCAGGAGGCGGCAGTCACGCCGGGCTCCCTGCCCCCTGCTGCCTCTATCACGCTGTCCTGGTCAGCCTCCCAGAACCTGGCTTGCTCCACACTTTTCCCATCAATGGCTAAGACTCCAGGCTGCCAAGATTCCCCAGGCACAACTGTTGCCCAACTTGGTTGGCGCTGCCCCTGCCAGGGACACCCAGAGCCATGCAGGGTGCCAGCCGCAGCACCACACCCCCCCCAGGCTGCCTCCACGCCACCTAGCAGTACTGTCCCCTCAGAGGGGGCTGCTGCTCAGGGGGCTGAACACTTTTCAAGTCCGCTCAGCAAATAGACACAGAGAACAGACAACTGGGGGGGGGGGGCGGGGAGAGAAATAAATAAACAAATAAATCTTAAAAAAAAAAAAAAGCCCGCACAGCCAGCAAGGGGAGGGGCTGGGCTGGAGCCCGGCTCCCTGCTAATGCCTGTGGTCTTGGCCTGGCGGCCATTCCGCAGCCCAGCCGAGAAGCCCAGGGCCAGGCTGAGGCTCTGGGAAGGGTGGAGAGCTGTAATCTGTCCCCAGGAACCAGGTCAGGGAGAGGAGCAGCCAGAGACAGGCAGGAGGTAAACAAGCAGCAGCCTGGAGGGCCCCCTGGCAGCTGCATGGGCCAGAGTCCTGGCACACTGCGGTGGAGTCACAGGCCACACCACAGCCCAGTGAGTGACGCTTGAACCTCAGAAGTACAAGGGCTGCCAGGCCCTCCAGCCAACAGCTCCCCACTGTCAGCGTTGCCCCAGGGGATGTCACTGCCCTGTCCCAACCAACATGCTCCATTAGCCGGGAAGCCAGGGGTCCAGCATGGCCGTCAGGAAAAGGCAGCAGCTGTCCCTGTGGGGGAGGGTCTGGTCTGAGCTTTGAGCCTGCCTGTCCCTAGGGGACAGATGGGGAGGATGGGACATAGGGTCCCAGGCCTGTGCAGACCCTGCTTGCAGGGCTGCCTAGTACAGCCACATGGGCCAAAGGCTGCACGATTCGGGGGCATTTATCAGACACCAGAGGTGAACGGTGCCCAGAGTGGCGTGGCCTGGCAGTCCTGCCTGCTCGGCTGCCCTCTCCTAGGAGGGGGGAAAGTTGAGGAAGAGGGAGCCCTTTCCCCTGTTCCGAGCCTTCCAGGGCTTCACCACTTCCCTCACCTTCCAACCTGAATAAAGAATCTTATTAAAAAAAAAAAAAAAGAATCATATCCAGCACAGATAACAAAAGATCAGTTTATGGAAAACAGTATGGGAAGGCCTGGGAAGGCACCACGGCCCACAGTGGTGAGCTTCCCGGGAACAGACAAAGACCCCCTCAGCAGCTGTGCCTGGGCATCAGATCCAGCTCTGCCCAGGGGACCGGGAGGTGAGGGGCTGGCAGAGGCCTCAGGTCTTAGAGGGCCCCCCTCCTCACTGCCTGGGCTGAGGAACGGTTGGTGTGGATAGGTGGAGGGTCAAGACTCTTGGAGACAACCTGGGGGCCCCCGCCTGAGTGGTTTGGGATTAGCAGCAGCACTGGGGGGGAGTGTAGTCAGGCCCCAGGGGCCTGGGGAAGGGCCACCGCTCAGCAGGGCCCCTGTGTCCATGGCAGGGCCCCCACCCTGCTCACCACAGCAACATGGTGCAATAAATAAATAAAGTTTCAAGTAGTAAGTCAGCATCAGGCAGGAGAGCTGGAGGCTGGTGGGTGGTCCAGGCTTAGGAAGGGAAGCCCTGAGCCACCCACGTTGTCCCCTCAGGACTCCAGCTGAGTCAAGTCTACCTATGTGCCCTGGGGCAGAGGCCTGGCCCCGGCATCCACACAGGCACCCCTGCAAGGGCTTAGCTCCTCAGACCAGCGCCAGAGCCTGCTCGGTGGGGCAGAAGCAGGGCAGCTTGGTGCCCACGGCGTCAACAATCGCCTCCAGGTGCTCATCTTGTGCCTGGGGCCCACAGAGCTGCATGAAGTCCGCCAGGCGCAGCAAGTACTCCAGGTTGTGGCCTGAGAAGCCCCGGCAGGCCAGGATCTGTGTGGCGATGGCCTCCTCGGGTGCGGGGCCCAGGTAGCCAGGGTTCTGTGGGGTGGCCACGTAGGCCAAGGCCTTCAGTGGTTGATCGGGGGTATCTTGGGGGCAGAAGGTGACCTCCTTGGTGTCATAGCCACCGAGCACTGCCTCGCGCACATTCAGGTACTTCAGGGCCTCATTCACCTGCTCACCTCGAACCTGGTATGCCACGCCCCAAGTGCAGCCCTAGGAGGAAGCAGGGAACCTGGGGTTAGTCAGGACAGCTCCTTGCTGGCTCCTCCCCCAACCTAAAACATTAGGCCCCACACAGGACGGTGCTCTGTGAAGGAGGGGGGGTGGACGCCTGGTGACCCATCTAGCAAGGACGTATCAGGTCCTTATTTGTCCTTCCTTAGGAAAGGTTGTTAAGGTGATCTAGGCCTAGAGAGGACAGGATTCCTACTAATGTGTAATCAGGGAACCAGTTGCTCACCTGCAGCTTGACAGCAAAGATGAGTCTCAGACCCCCATCCAAATCCTACTAAACCAAAATGGGCATTTTTAAAGTTCCTCAGGGGCGATCTGCATGAGGAGCACAGTGCTAGCCCACCCTTCCCTTCGGCCAGAGCACCTAATCTTGCCTGAAGCCAAGGGCCCAGGAGCAGCCTGCCTGCGCCATCCATGCGGGGTCCCAGGGTTCCTCTCTGGACTCAGGCACTTACCTCACCATCTTCCAGGAGGGTCACCACACGGCCAGGCTTGGGAGGAAGGAAGGAATTTGAAAAAGACAAGTTTTAGAAATCGGCTCTGCCATCAGTGCCGGAGGGAGGGGAGGAGGCGGCGGTCACGCGTGGACGCAGGAGAAACAGGGGCAGGTGCACAGCAGGGGACCGCAACCCGGTGGGCCGCCAGGGCGCCGCCAGCCATCGCGGACCCACGGTTCACACGCTGCAGCCACCGCGGCGATCCCGCGGGCACACAATTAAGCCTCGCGTCCCGGGCACGGGTTTACGCGTTTCCCGCGTCAGCGCCGAGTGGGCGCCGGCGTCCCCGCGGTCCTGCCCCCGCCCCGGGCACGGCCCGATGCTCACCATCTTGTCGCTGCCCCGATGGAAGGTGTCCCCCTGCCAGAAGCGGCGGCTATAGCCGCGCACGAAGCCCACCCGGCTGTCGCTGAAGGCGAAGTCGGGCCTCCACACCAGGGAGCCGTACCCGAAAATCCACAGCGCGGGGCGGTCGCTGCCGGCGGGGGGCGGCTGCGCGGGGGGCGCCGGGGGCGGCGACGCGGGAGGGATGCTCTGAGGCGCGGACTCCTGCTTCATGGTGCCGGGCGCAGGGTCGGGCCCGGGCGGCCTCCGAGACTGGTGTCCGGCGCGGGCACCGACTGACCGACGGACACACGCACACCTGGCCTGGCACCGCTCAATCGCTCCAGCTGAGCGGACCCCCGCGGGGGCGCCCTTTAAATTCTCCGGCCAAGAGGCCCCGCCCACAGCGGCCAGCTGCCGCGGTGATTGGGGCGGGGCAAATCCCCTTTGGACCAATCACTTTTGCAGTTTGCCGCTCGGTGGACCGCGCCGCTCTCTGAGTGGATGACTGAGCTGCCCGCTCCAGGCCCAGCGCGCCCGCTGATTGGTTCGGCTTCCCCTCTGTAGCAAGCCCGACAGGAGTGATGCAACGGCAGGGGAGGTTTCCCCTACGCCGGCGTGCGGCAAGGTCGCCGCGGATTGCGTCAGGCGGTGGGCAGGGGGCGCGGGCGCGCACGGCCACGGCGCGGGGAGCCCGCTCGGCGCCCCTGTGGTCGGCAGGAGCCGCGGCGCGCGGGCCTGGGGCGGGCGTCTACCCCGCTGCTCTCCTCGCCGCGGGGCCCGTCCAGAGGCAGCGTGAACGCGGGTCCCCGGGCGCCGCCCGCGGCGGGGCCGTCGCAGCGCCCTCCGCGTTCCGCTCGGCTGCCTCACGCCGTTGGCCTGCGTGAGCAAACGGGGAAACTGAGTCACGCGCCTGCCAAGGGGCTTCCCGGAGGCTGCTAGGCCCGGCGCCCGGAGCTTGCGGGCGGCACGTGAGGGACCCCTGAGCCCGGCCCGGGCTCGGCGCAGCCGTCACGGGGCGGGGCGGCGGCACCTGCGAGAGCCGGCGAGGCGCGCGGCGCGGAGCGGGCCGTGCCCCGAGGGCCCGCTTCAGCGCTGCCCGGGCCGAGGCTTTCGCAGCAGTGACGGCCTAATCCCCGGGCACCGAGGCTCCGGGAGCGGCGGGCTAGGGGGTCGATCGAGGCCCCAGAGGCTGTGAGCGGCTGCCGGCCTCCTCCCCTTGTCTCTGGCCCCCCGGGGGTGGGTGGCCTGAGCAGCGCCTAGGGGATGTCCTTGGGGACTCCTCGGGCTAAAAAGGAGAAACTGAGGTTGCACAGGGCTCCCGCTCACGGAACTGCTTCCTGGCGACTGCTGGCCGGTCCTGGGCTACACCTCTGGGAAAGGAAGTGGGCAGTATTGCCTCTCATTCTATTCTAATTAGATATTAATAATTATCTGCACACTTCAAAATAGTCATTCCAAAGGTGAGGAGTGTGTATAATAGAAGCTATTTCTTTAAAAACAAAACCAAGTTATATAATAACTTCGTGAGGAATATGACTAAACTGTTATCAGAGGCTGTCACCAGAGTAGGATCTTCAATATTAGTTTATTTTTTATTTTTTAGAAGATCTATTTTTATTCCCCCCACCCAGCCCCAGTTGTCTGCTCTCTGTGTCTGCTTGTATTCTTGTCAGCACGACCGGGAATCTGTATCTCTTTTAGTTGCGTCATCTTGCTGCGTCATCTCTCCGTGTGTGCAGCCCCGTTCCTGGGCAGGCTGCACTTTTTTCGTGCTGGGCAGTTCTCCTTGCACATAGGGCTCCCTACGTGGTGGGGGGATGCCCCTTCGTGGCACTCTCCTTGCCCGCATCAGCACTGCAGGTGGGCCAGCTCATCAGGAGGCCCTGGTTTTGAACCTTGGACCTCCCATGTGGTAGGCGGATGCCCTATCCATTGGGCCAAATCCACTTCCCTTCAATATTAAACATTTATGAAAAAGTTTGGATCTTTTACGAGAAATATGAATTACTTTTTCCAACCAGAAAAATAAAATTACAGGCAAGGGGAGCAGATGTGGCTCAAGCTGTTGAGTGCATGCTTCCCACATGGGAGGTCTCAGGTTTGGTTCTCGGCCCCTGTACTTCAAAAAAGAAAAAGGGAAAAAGAAACCGGCTTCCCACATTATCCTACATAACAGGTGCTAGATTCAATTCCCACCCTAAAAAAAAAATTACCTTTTTCCCTCCATTCCCCACATTTGCTCTCTTTCTTTCCCTTTCCTCTCTGCCCAGTGCCTCTTCACCCATATGAGCACCTACTTTGCTGCTGACTCCTTAGGGAGAATATCTCTTCCTCCACTGAGAGCCTTGGGTGGTGAGTGGGTGGCCTCGGAACTGGTATAGACACATTGCCGGAAGTATCTGAATTGGCACTAACACCCCTTTGAGATGCAGCATGGTGATACAAATCAAGAATCATAAAATGTCCCTGCCCTTTGACCCAATACTTCCACTCCAGGAAATTATTCAAAATATGCCTGAAGATTTTCAGTGCATTGTTATTTACTATAGCAAAAACAAAAGAGAAACTTAAATATCCAAAAATAGCTAAATGTCTAAGTAAATAATGGTCAACCCACAAAGTGGAGGAATATACCCAACACACACACACACACAAAGGAAACATATCCTACAATAGGTGACTGGTTACATAAATTTGATGTGACCATAAAATGAAATCTGTGCAGCCATTGGAAACAATTGTGTAAATCTGTATTTATTGACTTGGAAACATATCTATGATGTGTAAGTGGAAAAGCCAAGTATTAAATAACCTAATATAACTTTGTTAATTAAATAACCCAGATAATGTTTATTTGCATAGAAAAGATTCCAAAGAATACAAAAATGTTCAAAGTGGTTACCTCTGAGTTGTAGGATTATGTGAGATTTGTACCTTCTTTTTAATACCAATTCAGTGGGAGGAGTGTAGGGGGTGGGGGGTGGGGTATGGGGGGGTGGGGTATATGGGAACCTCATATCTTTTAGTGTAATTTTTTGTGATCTATGTATCTTTTTTAAAAAAAGACAAAAAATTTTTTTAAAAGTTGGTTGAAAACCCATAAAGGACTCAAAGTGAAAAATATATATACCAATTCAGATTGGGATTTTTTTTAAGTGAACATATTCTTTTTGTATATTTAAAAAAGAAGGCTATTTCTATTTAGGAAAAATGTTAAAAATAAAAATAAAAAATTTACTATGAAAATTATGTAGGAAAAATGCCTATGATTGCATTAGTAAGATAAGAATGCAAAATATGAACTATCACGTGCACTATGATTAAAACTGTTAACAACAAAGATGCATGAGGAAAAAAGATGGGTGCAAATACTAATCATGGGTGTTGAGATTATAAGTGATTGACTTCTTTGTTTTCCAAATTTTATGAAACATAATTTTTAAATAATAAAAAAGTTACTTTTAAAGAGTAGTTAGGGAAGTGGATTTGGCCCAACGGATAGGGCATCTGCCGACCACATGGGAGGTTCAAGGTTCAAATGCAGGGCCTCCTTGACCAGCGTAGAGCTGGCCCACGTGCAGTGCTGATGCGCTCAAGGAGGGCAGTGCCACACAGGGGTGTCCCCCGCGTAGGGGAGCCCCACGCAAAAGGAGCACGCCCTGTAAGGAGAGCCGCCCAGTGTGAAAAAAGTGCAGCCTGCTTAGAAATGGCCCTGTACACATGGATAGCTGACACAATAAGAGGACACAACAAAAAGAGACACAAATTCCCGGTGCCGCTGACACAAGCAGACACAGGAGAACACACAGAGAATGGACACAGAGAGCAGACAACTTGGGGGGGTGGGGGGAGGAGAGAGAAATAAATTTTAAAAAATAAATCTTTTTAAAAAATACAAATAAAGAGTAGTTAATGGTTTCCTGGGACGTGAGGAGGTATATCAAATCACCTGGGGAACTTTTTCACAGTGCCCATTCTCAGACCTTTTCCCACTCTGTAAGAAACTTAGGTTTTAATAACTCCTTTTAAACATCAAAGCTCTATCAGGCAGAATCAGGTGTGCTCCCACGACCCTTTACCTCGCTTCTGTTTATTATCTATCCCTCTACCTCGTGCTTACAACAGAAACAACCGGTTATTGAGTGCTTCCCATATGCCAGGCAGTTTGCAAAATGCTTTTACATCCATTCTTACTTTAAACTTCTCCACTATTTTGTGAGGTAAATATCATTTTACAGATGCACAAACTGGAGCACAGAGAAATTAAGTAACCTGCTCCAGGGTGTTTGGCTCCAGGGCCTCCTCACTCAGAATCATTTGCCATCCTGCCTCTACTCACCTGAGAGGGCCCCGAGAGGAGGGTTCCTCTTCAAAGCCCCGAAGGAACTAACACAGTGCTGGCCCATGGAAGGTTCTCCACAAACACAGGTAGAATAAGTGAAGCTCTTACTTGGAAAAGTGAGGCTAGAGCACCCTGAGGTTCCCAGGAGAGGAGGAATTCTGGCTGTACCAAATCCTGCGTGACACAGGTTCAACCTTGACCCTCTCAAAATAGGAATCCTCTGGCCAATGGGTCTTCAACATCTTCCTGGGAACACGTCTTGCCTCTTCCCATCTTTCGCTTATCTTTGAAAGCCACATCTCCTTACCTCCCAGAGGGACACTCCCAGGCAGTAAACCACCCCACTCAGCCGGTTCCTCTTGCTAATCTCAGCAGCAAACACATCCCATCTTTCCTTTTAAAATCCCCTCAGGAAAGAGCTGTGGAAAACATGCCAGTAGAGTCGTGCCCAAGGCGGTGCCAGCTCCTAAGAGGTGATGAGTCTGAACATCACCTCCACTTAGAGTCACATGTGATTTGCACATGATGTGCACATGGTAGCTTCCTTTTTTGGCGCTTTCCCAAATTAACCTTTCCTTATTGTTCCCCAGATGAGAAATGGTCACTTCCCATTTCCTTATTGTCTGCTCCTTCTCACTTCTCGGTCCAGGCACCTCAATCAACTCCTGGTGTTAGTAGAGCACGACTATCTGAAATGAGGGAAGGGTGTGTTTTAGGAGCCAGGGAATTATGCTAATTCATCATGCCACATGATGAAGTTGCTTTATAAAGCTGCTGATACCAGAGGGATGAAAAACTTCCCAGACTTGAGCCCAGCGCCACCATTTACGAACTGGGTGACCCTAGTTTCCTCAGTTTTCTCAGCTGTGAAATGGAGGGTAATACCAGTATCTACCTTGTAGGGTTGTGATGAGGATGGAAGGAAATAACACCTTAGCCAGTGCCCGGCAAGTGGGAGCACTCAGTAAATGTTGGCCCCTTATTATTCTTATGCCAGACTACTGCTCACTTTCCATTTTATCCACAGCAGAGCCAGAATCCGCTGCTCAAGGCAGTTGCAGAAGAATTGAGTGGGTCAGGAAAGCGATCAGGGTAAGCATTTTAAATTTAGTGGAGGAAACCTCCGACCATCTCACCCTCCATTCTTGCCATGTCATTTACAGATTGTTCCAGCAAATAGAGTGCTAAGGGAGTAACTTAAAAACACAGAATGGGCGATAGTCTGCTCCAAACATACTATTACTAGAATAGTTGCTTGAGTAGAGCGATTTTCTGGGTACTCATGGGATGGGGTGAGGGGTGGGGAGAAGCACTAAAATAAATAAAATAAGTAAGCTATGAGGGACTACACCTCCCACCAACCTCTGAGATGTGAATGTGTCGTTATGTCCTTGGCTCAAGTGCAATGAGGAACACAGGGCCCACCAACACCCTGGCAAAAGGATGGGAAGCTGGAGGAGCTGAGTCCCTCAAAATAGTCCACCTCAGAGAAGGGAAAGCTGATTATACCAGCTGAGCCCAGGGCCAAGAGTAAAGGCTCCTTGACCCTCTGGCATAAAAGCAGGAACTGCAAGGACTCACCCAGGTACTGGCAGAAGGGCGCATGGGTTCCCTGCCCATTTTTTAGCATCCAAGGAGGGAGGGAGACAGGGTCCCTCTGGGATGTCGAGTGTTCCAGTGCCAGCTGCAACTCCTAGGGCTTGCTTTTGCCTCCAATCTGAGCCAGGTGGAGGGGTCATTAGAGATGGACAGGCAGGCCTGGGCACAAGGGAGGCCAGGGAGAAAGTGGCAAAAGTCACTTGTGGCAGATCTCCAAGGGGAAGGTGACTCTTGGAAACAGGAGGGCAACAAGATCTTGCTGTCACTTTCCATAGCAAGGGTCTCCACCCCAACACTGCCCACATCAGAAGAAGTTGACCTTTGGCTAGTGGGGTTATCCAAAGGCAGGGGCACAAAATGAAGCAATAGTCAGGCCAGCCTGGGATCTCAGCAGCTACCTGGTCCTAGGGCTACTGCTGGAACTATTCCGCCAGCCTTCAAGGCCCCTCAGGCCCAGCCCTGCTTCTGTGGCCTGGGGGAGTGGAAGCTCCAGAAAGATGAACAGACCAATGGGGGAACTTTTACTTGCAAGTGTTTTCAAACTTTAACTTTTCTTCCTCACAGTAATGTGCAAGAGTCTCATCCTTAGAGAGACTAAAGGTTGATGCAGTAGAGGGTTAGCTTCCCGAAGGAGTAGAGACCGTATTTCCTCGCCAATGCCTGGCATATGACAGGTGCTCCATCAGTGCTGCATGATTGAAGAAATGGATGAATTCGCCCCAGAGCACTGGAGTGGGCGGTGGTACTGGAGCTTCAGCCTCCTCACTCAAAGGCAGTGCCCTGATTCCCTTCCCTCCTTAGGATGCTCCCTGCGCGAGAATGACCTGAGGACTGTGGGGGAGTCGGCTCTGGCAGCTGCCGGGCTTAGCGTTGGGAAAGGGCCCGCCTCCTTGGACACCCTCCGGGACACGCGGGGGAAGCATCGCACTGAGCTCTCCCACTTTCCTCCCTCCGATTAGGGGCGCGGAGCCTGGAGGGAACTCCGCCCCACCAGGCCGAACACCGAGCCGTTCCCGCAGGCTCGTCCGGGTGCGCCCCCGGGACGGAGAAGAGCTGACCCGCGAGCCTGGGCGGGGGTCGGAGGGGACGGCGCGCCCGCCGCGCGCTCGCAGCCCCGACGGCCGCGCAGCGCCCCCTGGCGCCGGGCCGCGGGCTCGCGCCCCCCCGCCCCCCGGGCTCCCCGGGCGCCGCCGGGCGCGCGCTCCCAGGCCGGGGGCGGGGTTCGGGATGCCGGAGGCGGGGCCGAGCGGGCGAGGGAGTCTTCGAGAAACTCGCGGCCTTCGGCGTCTTCCCGGCCCGGGAAGTGAGCCGGGGTCGGGAGGCCGCAAACAGGAAGTCGGGCTGTAACAATGAGCGCGGGAGGCGGGGAGCCCGGGGAGCCGCGGGACCTCCGGGGCGCCCGCGGCGGCGGCAGGTGGACGGCTGACCCCGGGGCGAGCGGGCCGCACCTGCCTCTTCCGCCGCCGCTCGGCGCTCGGGGCCCGCCGGAATCCGGCCCGGTCGTGCGCTTTGGGCACGAAGGAGAAGAGCGCGGCTGCTCAGGGGCCAGTGGGACCTCCCAGGAGCATCCCTTCCCCGGGAAGGGACGATCACAGTTCCCTGAGTGAATCACTTCCATCCCTTCCCGGAATGCGGCAGGCCACGTGGGGCGGTGGGCTGGGTCCGCTGATCCTGTGGACCCACGGGGAGAGGCGGAGAGTGCCGCAGCTGTGGCTGCGTGTCAGAAGGAGAGTGTCAGTTCTACCTCGTTTTAGCCTAGTGGCCTTATTTAGCCTGGGGGTGGGGTGGGGTGTTGTGATGAGGGGGTGGAGAACCCGTGGGCTCTTTTTTTTCCTCCTCCCTGAATGGTCTGACGTAGCCCTGAGGCAGGAGAGGCGTTGGTCTCCTTCCCAGCCCGTACCTCTGCCCCACAGTGAGCTTCAAATGGTTACCAGCCCGGGTGAAGGGAGGGGGCTCAAATTGCAGGTGTTCCCAGAGCTGGAGATCACAGATTTATCCTCTCGGAAGGACACTGGCTCTAGGCTATTAAGGAACTGCCAGACTATTTGAGTTTTCTTGTGAAATGTTGGTGTGTTGGTGGGGATCAAACTTGGCATTTGCTAAGCCCTGGAAAGAAAGCACTCTGAGTGAGTTGAGTCTCGAGCTATTATCAGGCCTTGTTTCGGCCGGCCACGCCTGGGACATCTCCTGTTCACCTGACCACTCCATCAGGAAAACCTTGGGTACCTTACCTATGAGAAGGGAGGGGCCTTCAGGAAATCCTGGGGAGAGGAGAGCTTCCCCTGGGGCCTGATCACCCCCCAAGTGGCTGGCCCAGCTTCTCCCATGTTGCTAGAGGTGAGACCTGGCAGGTCCTACAGGTGGGAGCTGCCCAGACCAGGTCCATGCGTGGGTCCCCATTTCCTCAGAGAGCTGGCTTGGTGGGCTCTCCCAGCTCTCCATCTAGAGCACCAGAGCTGGCGATTGGGTGTAGCCAGCCGGCTCCCCTCCGGGGCTCGTCCTCGTGGGGCTGGCCGCCCGTGCCGCCCCGCACAGCCTGGCGGTGTGGACGTGCAGGCCCGCGGGTGTCCTACCTGTCCCCCACATGGGAGCCTCGTCATCTCGCCTCTGTGTCCCAGCCCAGTTTCCCCCGCCCCCCAGGGCCCGGGAGCCGCTTTCCTGTTTCATTTTGGGCAGGAAGAGTGAGGTCGTGTTGTTCTTCCCCCTGCTGCCGGCTCAGGCTGTGGGAACGGTTCCCTGAATGTTTTCCTGTTTGATACCCTGTGTGTGCAGCAAGGGGAGCAGGGAGCAAGCCATGAGCAAGGCTGGAGTGTGCATGCAGTGAGTGGGGACAAGCGTGGGCCACTGGTACCCGTGTTCTCTGGCATGAGCTCCCAGCGCAGGCAGGGCAGGCAGCAAGGAGACAGAGTCACAGGGAGAGCAGGTAGTGCCATCAGGTCCTGGACATCTGGTGGCGTTTTTTTGTTGTTTTTGTTTTTTTGCTTTACTGTGGACAGGCTGAGAGCTGGGAGCATCTGCTCAGCTTTTGGTCAGTGACTTCTTTTTTTTTTTTTTTCATCATTTTCTCTCCATGGAGTGTGTTTGCTGCTGTAGGAGGAGGACTGTGACACCATAGGGATCACCCTGTATATTAGGGAGCTAGGCATGAGGTCAAGGCTGGAAATCCCCTCATTAGTGTCTCAGCTAAAAAATCCTGGACTCAGGGAAGGCCACCTCCTCCTCACCTCCCTCCACCCCCCTCTTCAGTAAACTCCATCAGCTCTGGGAAGACAAGGTGCCCTGGCTGGCAGCTCTCTTGCTCAGCTGCAAAGAGGACAAACCCAAGGCAAAGGCCCACCCCCACTGGAGGCCAGTGTCCTGCCACGGCTGAAGAAAGAACAGGGTGCCGGTCCAGCTAAGACCCTGCAACAGTAGCAGGAAGGACCTAGCTGTCATCATGGTTCAGGGACCCCATTCTCCAACAAGGTAGTCCATTTGAATAAGGAAAATGGGCAGTATTGTCTCCTTCCCCAAAATGCCTCTGTTCCCGGGCTGACTAGGGAGCCCCACAAGCTTTTGCAGACTTGAAGAGAGAGAGGATGGAGAGAAAGAGAGGATGGGTCAAGGTCAAGAGGAATATCCTCGCAGGAATGGAAGGAGGGTAAAGGCGCAGCTGGCTGCAGAGCCTTCAGGCAAAGACAGCTAGCCAGGGCTGGGGAGTCAGATGGCTACGGCTGGGCTCCCCAAGATGAGAAGGTGACCTGAGGGTGGGCACTGGTTCTGGGGATTTGGCGGGGCACTTGGCAGCGTGTGAGCAAGGGGTTGGCATTCTTTGGCGTAAGAGGGCAGGGAAAGGATTCCCATTCTGCCATCACAAAGACAGGACCCAAGAAGGAATAAATTCCTGTACACATCTGTTCCATATTATAAATACACATTATATACAAAATAATGTTATAAAATGTAGAAAGATCAGTGCTTCTGATTCTTAAATTATCAAAATACTAGACTCCAAAATAAACTACAAAAAACAAACAAAATAAAAACTCATATTATTGATGTCTGAAGATCAGCTTCAAAGGTGGTCTGGTGGCAGTTTGGGCATGGGCAGGGCCCAGGCTCCAGGCCGTAGGGATGGGGTTGAGGGAGGATAGGGCCCAGAGCACCCAATTCCTCCCTCATTCCAAAGTAACTGCCCTGGCCCCCCCAGGTAGGCCTGGTGCCCCTGGCTGGTAGAAGGGGCAATCCATCTGCCTGTCTGCTGGCAGGAGCCCCGTGGCACCCAGGGCCAGAGGCTGGGGTGCTATAAGCAAGGCCCATATGCCATGGTGGGAGGCATGGGGCAAGCAGTGCTCCTCTCTCCTCAGGCTTTCACCTCACCTGCAGAGCAACCCCTGCCAAGAGCTGCACCCAATGGATTCCCAGCCCTTGCAGCCCTGCCCTTCCTGGCCCCACTCCCCTCTCTGATTTGGGCCTAACTGTTGCCATGGAGCCTGGGCCAAAGGCACTTTTGGGAATGCGGAGGCCCCCGGCAGCTCCGGGCCCCCAGGGCCCCTGCCACCGCGGCTGGAAAACAGGCTGGAGCCCTGGAAGGAGTTCTCTGAAGGCTTCTGCTGGCAGGCCAGGTCCAAATGGCACCTCTCCTCTTCTCCCTTCCCCTGGCTGGCTGACGCAGCGACCAGTCTGATGCCAGACAGACACCCAAAAACATGGGCGGGTATTGCATCTCTTGGCAAGTTCACAGTCTGTCCAGTCCATGTGGTTCCCTCCTCCTCCTGAGAGCAGCACGTTGCATATTAAAAACGCCCCATCCAGGTTGCAATGTAAACAATGCAGAAGGAAGGTCCAGGAGCTGGGCCGAAGCTGGGATGTCCTGGTTAGACTCCTGCCTTATACCTGGGGAGCAGGTGAAGAGCGGAGACGTGCGTTACCCTGGGGCCGAGCACTCCCGCCATGGCTTCTGCCCCAACACACGCCCATGTTTGCAAGCCTGTGCTCCGTGAGGTCCAGTGGAGGAACCCGGTGCGAAGGGCAGGAGGGACCAAGACAACCACGCTCACCCCCAGCAACTGGGAAGAAGCCCCAGGAGCTGGCCAGGTGCCACGGCCGCCCAGCCAGATGAACTTGCAGAAAGAGAGACCAGGCCTGCGCCGCGGCTCCTGTTTCACACCCTCTGTGGCAACAAGGCCGGCTGGGACCCAAGGGCAACTGAACCTGGCCTGCCCAGAAGGGGTTCTGACTCCACCCATCAGCAGGGGCCCCTCCAGCACGCACCTTGGGCCTGGGGTAAGCAGGCCACTTTCTCATTCCCAGCAGGTAGGAGGCGACCTGCTGGGAGGGAAGGCGAGCCCAGCACTCACCTCCGTGGCAATGACACATTCATTCCGCTCCTCTGATATCAAACACACGGACTGGTACATGGAGTCCCTGGAGGAGCATATCGCTGATATCCGACACTCTGGCTTTTCACTGAGGGAACACAAGACCGACAGGTGAGGTGGGATGGGAAGGGGGGAGGGGGGCACCAACCTGGACAGCTGAAGGGCACTTGCAGAGGTGGTTCTAGGGGAAAAGCACAAGAGTTAGGGATGCCAGTGCTGACCTGGGGTGGCGGTGGGGGGCAGATGCGAACACACCCCTACCAGAGCTACAGGACCCCCAAGTTTACCAGAAGGGTCTTAGGCCTAGAAAAAAGCCAGCATTGCCACTAGAGGCAAGCCACCCTGTGGAAAGATGTAAGTTGCAAGAGATACACGGTGACACTTGACATTTGTGAACGAATGAATGAATGAGAGGGAAGAACAAAGGACCCCTGGCAGAAATCTTATTGAAGGTTCTTCCTGTCAGTCACAAAACCCTCTGTTTGCTTAAAAGTAGTCAAGGGCCTGGTGCCGGCCTCCCGCCAGTTCTTGGAGCCCAGAAAGAAGCAGACGGAGGTCCGAGGCCTGCCCTGGGCCTCAGGGGGGCGCTCACCTGTGTAACCGCAGTGGCGCCTTCTCCCCTAGGCTTTTGTCGCTGTGGGGATACTTCCCCGGCATGCTCCCCCGCCCCAGGGGCCCTGGGGCCAGGTTATAGTCCAGCGTGTGGTTCTGCTGCTTGCCACAGTTGGACTTGTCCAGGCCACAGTCCACTTCCAGCTCCTTCTTCTGGTTTGTGTTCTTGAGCTGGGCGGCAGGGATCAGGTTGTCCTTCTGGAAGTCCGACAAGTTGTTCATGGCCTCCCTGCTGCCATCGTCGGGCCGCCGAAACCGCAGCTGCCGCACAGCCACTGCCACCATGGCCAGCATCACCAGCACTACCACCAGCCCCACGCCCAGCGAGACGGCCACCCAGGGGAAGCTGGGCGGCATGCTCACGGGGAACTCGCAGCGGCTGCCCACGAAGCCGTAGGGGCAGTTGCAGGCAAAGCTGTCCAGGGAGAGGCCGGGGTAGCAGGTGGCCCCGTTGAAGCAGGGCCCCGAGGCACAGGCATCGCCGGGCATCCGCACCTCGCAGCGCCGGCCGGAGAAGCCGGCGGGGCAGGTGCACGTGAGTCCGCTCCCTTGGTCATGGCAAGTGCCCCCGTGGGCGCAAGGGCTGCGGGTGCAGTCACTGATGTGGAGTTCACAGTGGGTGCCCGTGAAGCCCGGACGGCAGCGGCACAGACGGGTCAGACCCCGGTTCAGGCACTGGCCCCCTGTAGGGACGCACAGAGCACAGGTCAGCAACAGCCTGGGGACCTCCCCGCAGCCCAAGCCCCATCCCATGCCCTGGTACCCCAGGAACAGGGTGTGCACACCTCTACCTGCACAGCCAGCACCTAAAGAACCTCATGACATACAGCACTGGCCGAAGAGTCGGGAGCACTGGATTTTAGGGTGACCCTCGTTCTCTATGCCTTTGAGGGATCATGTATTAAAATTACTAGCATCTCACAGAGCGAGTAGAATCAGACAGGTATGCTTGGGTTTAAACCTCAGCTCTGTTTCTCTCTAGCTGGGGATCTGGTCCCTATGGCTTTACTTTATCTGTAAGCCTCAGTTTCCCCATTTGTTAATATGGAATATAACACTATCCCCTTCATAGGATTACCCCGAGTTCAAGTAGCATAATGCATGTAAGCAGAAGCACATGCTGGGTATATAGTATACTTTCAAATAAATGTAATTTTCATTAGAATCTTCACAGTCACAGGAAATTTTGACGGCAGGTATTGTATCTTCCCATTTAGTGATGAAGAAAATGTGGCTCCAGGGAGTTTGCATAATTAGCCATCT
Source organism: Dasypus novemcinctus (assembly GCF_030445035.2). Taxonomy (NCBI): domain Eukaryota; kingdom Metazoa; phylum Chordata; class Mammalia; order Cingulata; family Dasypodidae; genus Dasypus; species Dasypus novemcinctus. The sequence continues at coordinate 112,198,466 of NC_080675.1, read as the reverse complement.
CAGTCCTACAAATCCTCTCCAGCTCCTGAGGCTCCTGGGGCTACTCTCCTACCCGGTGCTGCCCAGCCTGGCACAGCGGGCATCACCAGGAGGCCAGGCAGTCAAAGGACAGCAGCATGCTTTGCGCCCCAAAAGGTGCTGAACGCTCTACATGCCTTGTCCCACGTGGCTGTGAGGCAAGATGAGGCCTTCAGGGGCAGGACTCAGACGGGACTGGCCTCCCTTGGGAAGGGACTTGAAGACAATGTCCCTCCTCTCTAGCCCAGACTTCCTGGGGAGAGCCAGAGGCCATCTAGCCAGGGCAGGGCCTGGGCGTAGGGGCGGGGATAGGAACCACGCAGGGTGCACGCCTCCCCCTCCGTGAAGGCCTGCGTCCGCTGCTGGCCTGCCCCTCTTTGGAAACCCTCACTAGCCAAGCAAATGGGGACTCGTCTCAGCCTGCCCCAAGTGACAGACAGGCCTTTGGCTCTTCTCCTCACCCTCCCTCACCAGAAAGTCTCCCTCAGCCCTGGGGCTGGTCCCCCAAGTTAGAGCAAGGGGAAGGACTCACCATTGGCACACGGGTTGCTGGTGCACCTGTCCACTTTCTTCTCACAGTTGGAGCCAGTGAAGGTGGGGAGGCATTCGCAGGCATAGCTGGCCCCCTGGCTGCGCTCCCGGCAGGAGCCCCCATTGAAGCAGGGGGAGTCGCTGCAACTCAAAGTGCTGTGTTCACAGTGCAGGCCATAGTAGCCTGGGGGACAGAGGCAGTGGTAGCCATCCTCCTGGTCCTGGAGAGAGACCATAAAGGGGGCCAAAGTCAGAGCCCCAAGGAATGGGCAAGGTGGCTGGGGCCCTACGGTGCCGGCCCCCACTGATAGCCACTGGCCATATGGGTTGGTGATGCCTGGACACCTCTGCCTTCCTGTGCTGGCCTGGGACTCACCTTGCAACTGCCTCCATTGCGACAGGGGTTGCTGTCACACTTGCTGAGCTCCAGCTCACAGTCCACACCAGTGTAGCCTGGGCGACAGGAGCAGGTGTAGCTCCGCTGCCCGCTGTTGGAGCACGTCGCCCCGTTCTTGCAGGGGGAGTGGTGGGTACAGTAATTCAGATCTGCAGACAGAAACCAACCAGCTGAGCAGGACCAGGACCCCCAGCCTCAGCTCTATGCACTGCAAGTCCCCCCCCCCATGTGTGGTTCAAAGGGGCTTCAACTTGAAGTCCCCCAGGTCCAAATGCTCTTCCTCCTCCCCCTAGTGGAATCGTGGGCGTTGAAGCACCTTGAACCACACCTGACTACTAGGCAATCCATCAAGGTTGAAAAAACCCAATTCAACAACTGCCTGCCAACAAAGCTCACAAATGCTGCCAGCCAGAGGAGGATAAAGGCAAGTAGCGCAGAATAGCGGGGAGGAAATCAGAAAGCGTTTCATGGAGGAGGGGCGTCTGACATAGGATGGAGGAAGGAGAGGTAAAATTTCAACAGGTGGAGACTGGTGGAGACTCAGAGGGGAGATGAGAAACACCACAGGAAGTGAGCACGCATTTTCAGAAGGAGAGGAGTGGCAGGGTATTTTGAGATATGAGTACTTGTTTTTTCATTTGGGAAGGACACGGGGGGGGGTGGACCAGACAGCAAATACTGTGACTGTGAGAGCTGTGCTTGCACAGGCTGGGTCTGTGGATGGGGGAGAGAAAAGAGAACAGGCAGGACCAGGCAGGGGATGGAGTAGAGGGACACACCATCCCCTGAACTGCAAGCCTGTGTTCTTTTCTTTTTTCTTGACAATGAGTCAGACCCCAAGCAAGTTCTTTCCACTCTGGCCAGCCCCCTGCCCAACCACCCAGGCCCGTGCTGGGTCTCCGTGGCAGTGGGCACATCATTTGGCCCTCATGCTGCAGCGGCTTCTGGGATACAGGGGAAGGAGAAGGAAAGGCTCTCTCCCCGACGGTCTGGGCGTGCAGGCCCCTGTGCAGCCAGAAGGGTGGCCAAGCCCCCTGACCACCAGGAAGAGCCAGCGGGGGCACAGACAGCCACCTGGCCAATGAAGCGCCCACACTGAGAAATCGGTTGGATGTCACTCCGCCCAGAAGCCCGGCTCACCCACAGCCTCGGGGCAGCTGGTGGGCACACCCCACCAGACAGGTGTTTAGGGGAGAGCTGCTCAAACAGCCCTGGCAGGTAAGCAAACACTTGGGGGGTTAATAGGTAACTACTGAGAGGTAGAAAGAGGAACTGAGCCTGGCCTCCCTCTCTTTGGTTTTTCTGGAATTTATGAGTGCAACCTCCAGTCACCCTCCTGGCTTTTCCAGCCACCCTGCCTCCCCTGCACCCACCATCTCATTCTGCGCCAGTAGTAAGCATTCTTAAAATCCCAAGATCCTTGAAGGAACAAGGAACTTGGGAGAGCCAGGTGAGCAGTCACGAAAGAAGCAGGGTCCAGCGACAGCTCAGCTCCTCGCCCGCTGCCCCCTCTGCAGTCCTCTCTTTATCCTGACTCACCTTGATCACAGAACAGGCCTCCCCAGCCCTCATCACAAGTGCATTGCCAGGGGGTGTTGCAGGTGCCGTGGCGACAACCATTGTGGGGGATACATTCGTCACAGAGGCGGCCCTGCCAGCCTGGGCGGCAGCTGTGGGGCAAGAAAGAGGCCAAGAGTGAGGTGCAAGGCCTGGGAGGGGAGGGCTCCCCACTCCCCACCCTCTGTCCCCAACTCACAGGCACTCGGCAGGCTTGTTGCAGTAGCCATTCTGTTCACTGCAGCCAGAAAGACAGATAGCTGAGAGAGGAAAACACGGACATGTGAGGCTGGGATGCAGAGGACTCGCGAGCCCTGCGCCCCCTCTCCTGGCCCTGGGAGTGCCCCCAGCTCTCCTGGGCTCACTGCCCACTCCTGGCCTCCCAGGGGAGCCATGGATGTCTTAAAGGGAATGCTGGCAGGGGGCAGGAGAATCCAGGCTGGCTGGAAGGCAGTAACGGGGGTCCTGGTGGGCTTTGGCATGATGGGGAAGAGCACCGGGAAAATAGAGGAGGTCTGAGTCCAAGCCTATCCTCAGCATTCCCAGGGATCCCTGAGGCCCAGCTAGTGGGCAGCCCAGACTGGCTCTGAGGGACAGAGGTGGTGGCTGAGACAGTGCCACCATGTCTGCTCAGGTGATCCCTCTCCATGCAGGTGGGAGCTTGGATGCTTACGCTGTTCGCAGTACTCTCCAGTCCAGCCGAGCAGGCAGGACAGGCTGCCATCTGGCTGGCACACGTAGTGGCCGAAGTGGTCATTGCGTTTTTTGCACAGGCGTGAGCAGCTGTCCCCATAGTAGTTGTCACTGCAGATGACCCGGTAAGAGTAGCGCAGCCTGATGGGGGTGCTGGTCTGCTCATCCAGCAACCAATTCTCGCCCACAGCTAGGGACCTCTGGATGGCGATCTTGCTGATGAGCGCATCTGATGGCAAAGCCTCTGAAGGGGCAGAGGGCCAGGTCAGGGAAATGCAGCCAGTCCCCAAGGGTGCCGGTAACTGCCAGCCAGTGCCCTCCTTAGCTGGGCTGAGGGTGATCAGCTGCCAAATCAGACCAGATGTCCAGATGACCCCCACCTGCCACCAAGCGGGCCAGAGGAGCCCAAGGGTCCCACTGCTTAGCTGCCCTATATGTGTGCTAGAGCAAAGAGGCTGATACCATTCAAAAAAGGGACAATAGAAGGATGTTAAGATATCCCAGTGCTATGGAGGCAGATAGGGAGGGGAAAGAGGTCAAAGGGGGGGGGGGGGAGAAAAAAGAAAAGAAAGAAAGAACGAAAGAAAGAAAGAAAGAAAGAAAAACTCCGGGCTGGGGAGGACCTTGGGAGCAGGGGTCCTTTGGTGCCCATCCAGGGGTTCTGCCCCCAGAGGTGGGTAATGGTTTTCTTTTTCCTTTTCAAAGTGAGAATTGTTGTGCTGCTGAAATATCCTTTTCCTCTGTGTCAGAACAACATCCCAAAGCCATTATTCCCTTTCCAAAGGAGCGGAATTCGCGAAAGGTGTAAAATACAGGAAGGGGCCCGTCAGCGGCGCTGGCAGCTTCAGCCTTTCTCACCGCCGTGCTCCGCGCGTTCCCACGCCAAAAATAACCCGCAGGAAACGCAATTGTGCTGGAGTCCAGGCAGCGGGCGGAATCCGAGCGTCCAGCGCGGGGCGCAGTTAAGCGTCCTGCCCCCCACCCCCAACCCCGCACTTCCCCCGCCTATAGCAGGTTAACCCTTTCGGCGCTGCGCCGTGTCGCCCTCCTGTGGCGGCCGAACGAGCTACTCACCGGGGCGCAGGTCGTCTCCCGGCGCGTGCCAAGCTTCGATGATGAGTGAGAAGGTGCCCTGGGAAGGGAAAGGGCGGGGGGAAGGATAGCGAGGTGAGCACGGGGGAGGGATGAGGGTGCCCTGCGGCAGCCGGTTTAATTAACCTAATTGCAGGATACAGTTACTGCGCCCGGGTCAACAGAACATAACGGGTGTGCGCGCAGAGTAGCTCGCGAGCAGGAAAGAGAGAAGAAACCCGTCCAGCGGAAGGATTGAGGGATGGGGGAGTGTATACAGGCACCATTCAGTGGAGAGGGGAGAGGGCGCGGGGGGTGGGGGCGATGGTGATGAAAACCCGTCCCAGGAGCTGAGAGAAGGGCGGGCGTAGCACTGGGACGAGTGAGAGCCTTCTCGGGGATGGGGCGCCACGAGAGAGTCGGAGAGAATCAGGAGAGAGTGCGCGCAGGTTTCTTTTTTGGGGGTGTCGAGGAAAGCTGGGGAGGGGACCTTGATCCAAGGACACCCCTCCTCTCGGTTTCCGTGACCTCCCAGCGCGCCCAGGCTGTGCTCACCGGCCAGGTGAAATTGAAGGGCAGTTGGAGAGGGTTGCGGCCCCCGCCGTTACTGTCGTCCGCGATGGTGAAGGAGTTGGTGCCCAGCACCGGCGTGGAGACGCTGCCGAAGGTGCAGGGCCCGGGCGAGACGACCGTCTGGAAGTGCTTAAGGCAGACGCGGAAGAAGGTCCGGCAGCGGGGCTCGCACGGCCGCCCGCTGGCCAGCACGCCGCGCTCGTTGGCGAACTCCAGCAGCTGCAGCTGAAAGACGCCGGAGCCCGCCGCGCTCTGCTGCACGGGGACCGGGCAAAGGAGGGGAGGAAGCGGTCAGCTCGGCTGGCGCCCGGGGCTCAGGCGCGGGGCGCGGCGGGAGGGGGCGAGGGGGCGCGGGACGTTACCTGCTGCCACAGTGCCACCAGCAGCAGTAGTGCCCAGCCAGAGGCGCTCCGGGCCGCGGCCGCCATCCCCGGGGGCGTCGCTTTCTCCACCCGCCAAGCAGCGGGCTCTGCTCCGGACGCCGCTTTCCCGCGCGTCCTCCCGCCGGAGGGGTCCCCGAAAAGCCGACCTCCGCTCAGGGCGCTGCTCTCGTCGCGCCTTTCCGCTAAGCTCCGCTCCAGCTGCCGCGGGTAATCCAGGTGAGGGCGACTGGGCGGCGGCCGCGTTGACTGTCCTCCAGCTAATCCTGGGGCGGCAAGCGAGCTGGTGTCCCGAGCACACTGCACCGAGGCGACTCTTGGTCTCGTGTTGCCGGCCTGCGCGCAGCGCCGCTACTGAAACCTGCGCCCTCGGGAGCCTTCCTTATATATATTGGCTCCTCTCCTCACCGCCTGTCACTCAGACTCATGGTCACTCTCCCCTCCCCTCCGGGCTCCTAGCTGCTACAGCCCCAGCGCCGCCCGGAGGGGGCCTCCTCCCCCGCCGCCCCCTCCCCGCCAGCCAGTCAGGCGCGGGCCCGCCCCCTCCGCGCCTCTCCCAGTCCCTGGGTCCCCCAGTTCTGCGCGTGCCGAGGTGACCAGTCCTCTGCGATCGCGGTTTGCGGGCCGAGACCCTGGCCCAGGGTGGCGAGGACGATGGCCCGGGGGTGGGGAAGGACGTGAGCGGGTGGTTCCCGGATAGTCGTGGGGGCGGAGACACTGGGGAGTCCCCGTAGGCGGTGCGTCCGCTGCGGGCGCTGGTTACCTGCAGCCCTCGAGCAGGTAAGGACAGCCTAAGCCTGGAAAGCGAAACCAGCGCCATAGGACTCCGATCTTCTCCGTCTCCTTCCCAGAGCTAAAGGAGCCTCCGCCTCGGCGATCCGACCCGTGAGCGCCCACCCACCACGCGTCGCCCGCGCAGCAGGGAAGCCAGCGGGCGCGTCCACCTCTCGGTGGCCACTGGGGCAAGGCGAGGGGCCCAGCTTCGAAGACTGCCGGGCTCCCTCCCTCCACCTGGTGGGCGGCTCCCTCAGTAGCTGCGGGGGGCGTGCCCAGCGCGTGCCTACCCCCTCCAGCCCCCGCCTGGGGCCGGCGCGTGCCAGCCGCTGGGCGCGTGGTCCCGGAGGTGGAGGGGGGGCGTGGTCCCCGAGGTGGGGGAAGGGGCGCGTCCTCAGCTGTATGGTAATGAGATTCTGGCTCCACCTCCGGCGCCTTCCCTCACCTGGCTCTCGCTTCAGTACCAGCGCCCACCGTCTCCCCGCACCCCAGCCGCCCCAAACCCCCGCCCGCGTCCTGTCGTTCCGCTGGGGCACGGAGCAGCTGTCCCGGCTCCAGAGTTGGCTCAGGCCCCTGGGAGGGTCAAGGCGAGGGGCTGAGGCCGGGCAGGCCCGGGTTCTCTCCTCGTAGGATTGGACGTGGTAGGGAACAGGAAGCGCGCGGACTTGTTTGAATTTCAGGCGGCTTCGCTCTCTCGCCGGCGCGGCTCCCCGCGCGGCCCCACTCCTCCGAGCGGTCGCAGCGCAGCTGCTTTCCGGGAACCCGGCGTGATCCCCGGAGGCCGGGGAGGGCTGGTTTCTCCCAGTCTGGGAGGTGCCGCGGAGCTCTCTCCGCGACGCAGAGGGCGGCGAGGGCGCTATGGCTTCAGCTGTCAGCCCGCGGGTGCGGTGATTTGCTGTCATCGGGCGATAAGATCGACTCGGGGGCCGGGGGTGAGGAGCGGGGACGCGGCGCGGGCCCGGGGGAAGCCTGGAGGGGGGGGGGAGGGGGGCTCGCAGCGCGGAGTCTGACAGCTGCCTATGCCGAGCATGGTCTGATGTTTTTGTTATTTTTTTTTCCTGAGGGGGGTGTGGATGGAGGATTGGAGGGAAAAGGATGAGAAACAAGAGGTTGGGAGCGTGGGTTGGGGGAAGGGCGAGGTGAGGAGACAGGCTCCGGGGTCCCCCACGCACGGCCACCCCTCCCTGCCACCATCTGGCGCGAGCGGGTTGGCGTGGGGAACCTGGGGGGGGGGGGGGGCCGGCAGATGGGCCCAGGCTGCGCCTGAGAGTTAATGTAGGTTATGGGCAGGCGGAGTCGCCAGGCCCGAGGGAGGAGGGAGCCCCTGGCTTGCCTTCCGGCGGTCCTGACAAGCGGACTCCCAGATCCTCTCTCCGCCTATACTACTCCGTGCTTCCGCAGATCTCTAGACCAGCTTAGAATGCCGGCGAGTGCCCCAGGCTCTTCTCGGAGCTGGCAACCAGCCCTAACCTAGCTCTGCACCACCCCCTCCAGATCCTGGCATGGGAGTTCATAAAAACTCGTCTCTTTTCCAACACTGGCACTTGCCTCACCCTCAAGGGAGATATCCAGTCCCACACGAGTACCCTCGCTCAGTACTGGTAGACCCGGAACACTTCTACTCCTGGTACACATCGGAACTTACGTGCCCAAAAGCACTTTGTCAGAGGTCAGGGACAAACTCAAGTGGGTGCCATACATCCTCAAAGAAGCAAAATGCGAAGGATCCCAGAGATCTACAAAGTCTCTGACCTGGAGAAGAGAGGGTTAAATTCTCCTCACCATCAGAAGACATTTATCAAACCCCTATTTGTGCTGTGTCCCAGAAACTCATTACCCTTCTAGGACACCGCCCTGGGCCTGGGTACCCACCAGCGCTCCCATCAGCTGGGGTCAGGCTTTGCCCACATTTGTCTAGCAGGAGAAGGTCGCGCTGCGGGCAGGCAACAAGCATGCCAAGGCCCGGGTGAGTGTTTCTCAACAGGGGGGCCTCCTGCCTTCTCCCATTCACGAATGGGGCATGAAGAGCCCGGTGCGCGACCTGAGAGCTCGCAAGAACTGGAGGCTGCGAGGCGAGCGGAGGCCGCAGATCGCCATGGGGTGGTACCCGCGTCCCCTCTGCCGACCCTGCCGTGGATGAGACCCTCGGTACCACCCTGCCCATATGGGTTCCCCCGGACTTGGGTCCTGGGTGGGTGTATGGTTCCCGCCCAGACGCGCACCCGCTGCACTGCCCAGCTCTGGAGCGCAAGCCGGGTCGAGGCCGAGCTTAACGCAGGGCCTTCCCCAAGCCTTCAGCTTCTGCTGCCGTCTCCGTGTGGCCACTGCCCACAGTCCCCCAGCAGCAGAGCCTGCACTTGGGGCCCCAGGAGCGCCAAGGTTGTCTTCCAGAGATGCCCCTAAGCTGATCCCGAGTTTTTGAGGTGCGGCAGGAACCGCGTTAGAGCCTTGGAACTCTTGCCGGATGGGTACCCCGCGCGCCCTCCCGCGCGGTTTTGCCCGGGCAGTCCCTCACCCGATGGCGCTTGTCGCTCGGCAAACTGCTGTTTGGAATCCGAGCCTTCCTGCAGCGGGAAGGAGCGCGGTGGGGGCCGGGCCAGAGCACCCTCCTGGCAGGCCGGGGGCGGGGGAGCAGGCCTGGCTTGGGCGGGGCGCTTAAGCCTTGAGGGGCGCCCCTGCGGTCGCTGCGGAGAAGCGGCCACGTGCAGGGAGCGGCGGCCAGGGAGCTGCACAGAAGGCGGAGAGATTTGCAAACTGTTGCTGCCACATGGCTGCTGCATTCGATCCATTCACATTGAAATGAGGCCGGCGCGTGCCTCATCTGCCGCAGGGCGCTGCCACGCGTCAGCCCCTCCCGCCGCGTGCCAACTGGGGCAGTGGGGCTGGCAGGGCCTGGCAGCAGCGGGGGCGCAGCCCAGGCTCTGTGACCAGGGGAGGGGGGGGGGAACCGAGCAACCCAAGACGCTCTGACGCCGCGGGTTCGCGGACCTTGGCCCTGCAGTTGGGAACGAGCCCGCAGAAAAGGCCGATAGGTTTCGGAGGGGGGCCGGGATCGATGCCGCCGCTCCCCGCAGATGCGCCCCGGCAGCGCTACTCTCCATCTGCCGCTGCTCGCACCTGCCGGTCAATAAATCGATTTTACAATTTAATGCAGCAGCTTCCCGCCGGCCTGGGACAGATGCCGCCGCAGAACCACCTCCGCCCTCGCCCCTCCCTCCAAGGGGCGCCAGCGGTTAGGGCTGGGATGCCCGCTCAGCAGGCGGCGCCCCGCAGCGCCGAGTTCACCTCCTCTGGAGCCCCTAGGAGGACTCACTGTGGGGCTTTGAAGGAGAAACAGGACGCAGTGGGTGTAGACAAGATGTGAGGGGCCCTGTAAGAAGGAGAAAGGGGTGGGGCATGGGCACCCAGGGACACTGAGTCCAGGCCTGTGGGACAGAGCAGAAATGGGGAGACTTGGTGTGGCGTGTGGGAATTACATGGCCCGTAGCCTAACGCCGACTCTACCCCTCAGTTTTCTCATCTGTGCAATAGGGATAATGATGATAGCCACCTGGGTGGCTGACTGAGGAGACTAAATAAGATTATGCATTTTCAGAGCCCAATAAACATAAATTTCCTTTACAACAGGTGACATCCAAACAGCCAGGAGCAGACTTGGGGTGGAAGGGAGACCCCAGACAGCAAATGACTTCCAGGAGAAAAGGAAGGAAAAAAGGAGAGCAGAAGGCAGACAGTCATAAGGGACGAGGCCTGAGGAGCAGATGGTGGGAAAAAAGAGAGGAAGGCTAGGTGGGGATACGAAAGAGGGATGAACCCTGTGGAAAAACTCAACGGTGAGGGCTTTTTCTGCTGAGGGGGGTGACAAGGTTCTTGGCTGGAGGGAGAAGACTAGAACTGAGGGAAAGGGTTTGGAGAAGAGGAGGAACCAACTGCCCACCGTCTTAGCCATCCAGAGATGACCAGGTGAGGGCCTCAGATACCACCCCTCCTCCTTCACGGGGGTGTTTCAGAGCAGAGGCCTATGGGAGGAGGGAGGAGGCAAATTCTGAACTGCTCTGGTCATTGATGGCTCTGGCTGCTTAGGGGGCTCGGCCCTCCCCATGTCACCAAGAAGGCACACTGTCTGGGCTGGACTGTCGCCTGGCAGATGGCTCATGATGACCCAAGGAAAGATCCCAAAGAAAGGATTCCGAGTAGGTGGGAACACTGGACAGGAGTCAAAGTGCCTGCCTCTGGCTCCTCATGAGAACAGGAGGGTCTCCCACCTCTCCTGTCTCCCAGGAGCCTGAGGGCCTAGACTAGCCCTATACTGTCCTTTGCCCTTTCAAAAAACCCAGTAGAGGTGGTACCTGAAGCTGGGGTAATTGGTGTGGACCAGGCCCTCTTCTTCTTAATGAGAATAGCTTTGGCATGCAGAGCTGATGGACCCAAGTAAAGAGAAGTGGAGGGTCCTTGACCTGAGAAACCTCTTCTGTCACTTGTGGTAAGGAGAAAGCTTTCCCCAGGCCTCGTAGTGCGGGTCAGGAAGAGAGAACGAGCGAGAGGCCTGCAGGCTGGAGAAGCTGAGGTAGGCCTGGCTGTAAGGACACACGTTGGTGGTGACTCCAGCAGCAGCCCTGACTTCATTTGCCAAGCCCAGGAGATGCCTGGAAAGCTAGGGCCCAGAGCCATACAAGCGGGTATTTCCAGCCACAGAGGAGGCCAGGGTTTAGGGCAGCCTCCAGGGCAACTTTCCCAGAGCCCCTGGCTTCCCCTTCCCTAGCTCCTTCCTGCCCCCACCCTAGAGAGTGAGCAGGAGGCTCAGCAGAGGGGAGGGAAGGCTCAGGATAGCCTAAGCCTGGAGATTCCTAGGCTACAAGGCCTCACCTCAGCCTGCCCTGCCCTCAGGAACTGGCTTCTTCAGGGCTCTGAGGGGTCTTACAGGGCCAGAGAACAGAGAGCACAGGCAGAGAGGCCTTGCTGGGAGTAACTGGACCAAAAGAAGACCCTCTGCCAACTTGTGCCGACGTGCAGCGTGTAGTGGGCTCTGAGAGCCTGAGTTTAAAGCCACCCCCTCAGCCACTGGGCGCTTGGCCTCCCTACCCTGAAGTTTTTCTTCCCCTGTAGAAGCTTCCTCTGCCCTGTTTTGTCCTAACCTCGACTCTCTTCTCCTTTTGCCCCTTCCCAGCATGCAGGTCACCCATCCCTGAGACCTCCTCTCTCTGTAACCTTTGACAGGTGAGAAGCTCTCCCCAGCCCTACCTTCCCCGAGCCCTCACTCCCTACCTCAGGCTCTGGCCTCCATTGCATCCAGGTCCGGTATGGCCCCTGACCCCTTGGTACCTGCTGGACCTTGTGTGCTCTCCACTTTCCCCATTGAGCAACGACTCATCTCGTGGAGGAAACTCTGGCCTCTTCTCATTTCCACACACCAATCTCTGATCTCTGACCCCTGCTGCCTCCCTGGAAAGAAGGGCTAGGCCTGAACCAGGAAGTGCTGTGTTTCAAATACTCTCACACACAGAGGAAGAAACTGGGGACAGGTGCCAACTCTATGAACAGCTGCCTGAGTGAGCAAGGTCTGTTCCTGGAGGAGGCTAGGGAGGAATCTGACTGCCACGGTCAAGTAGGTGATGGGTCGTAAGCAAAGGATGGTGATCAGCTGTCTCCTCCCACCGCAGACAGAATGAAAGGAAACAGGTTTCAATTGTTGCAGGAAGGATTTAGGTTAGACATACGGGAGAACGTCCTGTGACAGTGTCTACACTATGTAGTCCAGTTGTTAATCCAGGTTGAACTCTCCCCTGGAGCTGGAAAGAATTGCATGTCTATGCTTGCTAATGAGGAACGTGCCGTGCCTGTTATGAGCAAAGGACCTCCAGCCCAGAGAATCCTTAGGTCTAGACTTCTCAGAGATGCCCAGACCCCCTTTCAACTCCACTGAATGGTTTTTGGATAGTCTTTAAGCCACTGTGAGCTAATGCCAGTTTGCCTGCCTTGCTCCCAGCCCTTCTTCTGCCACCGTCAGAAATAAAAGTCCTATTAAAAAATAAAGTCGACTTTCTATAGAGAAAAAGAAGAGAAAGAGGGACGGAGGGAGGAAGGAAGAAGAAAGAGGAAGGAAGGAAGGAAGGAAGGAAGGAAGGAAGGAAGGAAGGAAGGAAGGAAGGAAGGAAGGAAGGAAGGAAGGAAGGAAGGAAGGGAAGGAGGGAGGGAGGGAGGAAGGAGGGAGGAGAAGGAAGGAAAGGAGGGAGGGAGAGAGAGAGAAAGAAAGAGAGGGAAAGAAAGAGAAAGAAAAGAAACAGGCCTCATGGAGCTATCCAGCCAAATGAACTTTGCAGCCAAGCGGCAGGCTGGATTTAAGGTCCAGGAACTATAGAGAAATTTCCAGAGCAATGGTGAATACTCAGGGTCTTGAAAGCCAGGGGTTTTAATAACAGCCTCAGCTGCTTCTGTAAATTTAGAAATAAATATACTTCAGCCCTCCTTTGTCCCTACTCACCTCAGTATCCTTAGTGCTCCTTGGACTGCTTGCCCGCTCCCACTGTTGGAACCACTCTGACTGCTGAGATACCTGCGCTGCCCTAGGACTGACTCCCCCAAGCCCCTCCCCTCCCTCCTGAGCAGCTCGATCCCTCCCCTCCCCCACGACCACCGCCCTTCTCTAGCTGAGGTTAAGGAAGTGATTTGCCTGGGGTCTTGTGTGCACCACCGGGTCTGCACATACCTAGCTCTGGGTTAAGGTCAGGGAGGCCACAAAGGAAAATAAGGTTCAGCCCGTTGCCTGTGGGAGGTGACAAGATCAAAGCACGTGAGGAAGAGGGTGATGACCTGCAGAATCAGGGTTCAGGGCGGGGCTGGGGCCCGAGGAGTCAGGGGAGGTTTTATAGAGGCGGAGAGACTACACAGGACCAGGAAGAAAGAGAAGATAGATAAAGACAAGAGGCAAAGCAAAAGACTCAGGGTGGGAATAACATAGGAATATCCTGAGCAGAGATTGCCTGTATGGACAAGAGGTTAGATAGCCAGGAGATGGAGAGCCTCCAGGCAGATGAATCTGGACTTGACAGCTAGGCATTAGGGAGCTCTGTGAGTTCTTGAGCAGAGGAGGTATTCAGCCTGATCTGGCTCTGACGTGCTGGCTGGTCTGGAACGGGGAAGTCCACAGTATAAGCCAGAGGCAGTTAGAAGTCTTTCTGATGTGTGGCCAGTGGCCAGGTGTTTGGCGATGTGTCCAGGGGTGGTGCTGTCTCTGAGCTGGTGACACCCGTGCACAGATGGCCGGGTGCCTGAGAATGCCAGACCCCTGATAACCTGCTGGGGCAGGCCCTGCACTTTCTTAACAGCAGCTGCTCTCTCCTCTTGTTTGCTGCTTTCCAGGTAGCCCCCTGCAAACATAAGAGCAGCGTCAGGACGTCAGGACTTCCTGGCTCCTGTACTGAGAATGGGGGCAGCTTTGGCCATGCCACTCTCCCAGCCAGCCTGACCCCCTTCCTCCTTTCACCCTCTGGGGCCTGACAGGCCAGGCTTGCTCGCAAGAGGAGAAAGGGCTGGATCAGGCCTGGAACCCACCGAGTGGAGAGTGACCTGGGTCCTATAGCTAGAAGCTCAGGGAGGGGAGGGCACGTAGAACAAGCCGATCGGTGATAACCAATGGCTTGCACAGCTGGGGGACAGGATCTCACCTCCTCCCCAGGCGGCTCCCTGCTCTTTAGATGGATCTGGTGATTGAAAGTCCTGCTGTGGCCAGTGTGGGCTGGGGGTATGAGCGGGCTCTCTTTGGGCGGGGCCTCCCTCAGGGGCTTCTAGAATGGCACTGCTTGGGTCTGGGGTGGCCCTGCCGGGTGCGCGGACCCGCCCGCTGCGCCTGCCTGGCGCCCTGGGCTGGGGCAGTTTAAGCGTGAGAAGCTCCAGTCTGTTCCCAGCTCGGCCCCTGGGGGTGGGGCAGCGAGGGTGAGGCTGGCCGCCGGTCAACCCTTCCCAGTCACACCGGGGAGGCCAGGCTCGGGTCAGCGCGGCGCGAGGGCCGGCCCTCCCGGCTGAGATCATCGCCCTCCGGCCTCACGGCAGCTCCCACCCCCCAGCTGAGCTCACGGTCCTGGCTCGCGGGGGGACATTGTTGTCTCCCGGGCCCTTCCCCCGGGCTCAATGAGCTGTTTGTTGGCACGTCCGGCGAGGCAAGGGGAGGGTGGGCACGGGCGCCCGCACACAATGGGGATTCCGTCCATTCTGAGGTGGCTGCGGGAACCAGGCTGGCTTTGTCCTGCGGACCCTCATTCCCACCATTTAGCGGAGCCGGAACTGCAGGCGGAAGGCCCGGGTGTAGGAACAACAATGTCGTCACCGCTTCTGTGGGGGAGGGTCCCGCAGGCTCAGGCTCCAGGGCGCCCGGGGACCCACGGCCCGGGCAGGCTCAGGGCCTCTTGGAACAGTTTCTGGGGCTGAGGTTATGCCGCAAACCTGAGGGAGAGTCCGGCCTGCAGATGGGCATCCCCACCTGCCCGCTGGTCCATCCGCAGGCCTGCGGCGAGCGTGGCTGCGGGCTCCTTGGCAAGCCCGGCATGCTCAGCTTCTGGGCACGCGAAGGAGAGCCCCAAGGGGCAGGACGATGAGTGAGCCTGACCTGCAGGCCCTTCCCCATCCACCTTGGGTGACCTGCCCATCCTCCTCTACGGTCGGGCTGGCCTCTGACCCCTCTCACTGCTCACCTTGAGCATGTGGATTGCCCATGACTCTGAGCAAGGCCTGCAAGAGAGGGTGGAACGGCTCCGATCTGTTTCTGGGCCTCTAGCCCAGCCAACCAGCCCCTTCGGAAGTGGCCCGGGCTGCTAAGACAACAAGTGTTTATTTTCTGGGGGGCGGGAGGAGGGGCAGGACGTCATTGCATTTCCCTCCTGCCTGGTGCTGCAGTGGTTCTCACAGTCTGGGCACTGGTGACATCACTAGCCTTTCCTCCTCAGCCCTGGCCTTCTTGCTTCCCCCTCCCCTCCTGGTGCCCGGGCCATGCTACACAGTTCTGAAGCTCCTGCTTCCTGTGCTGGCACTTCTGAGCAGGCACTCATGGAGGGTGTGGGGGCAGCCAGGAAATACTGGACCAGCCCCTCATTCACTCACTGCCCCCCACCCTGGGTCATTCAGGTTGAGTCCAGGATTAGCCCCTCTGTGCTCACCCCACCAGAGGGTTTGCTCTCCCAGCCAGGGCATGCTCCCCTATGCAATGCTGGCCCTTTAAGGGTCTTGGGAAGCCAGAACAACAGGAAATCCAAACGGCCTCATTAGGCAGCTCAGAACTCAGCACAGTAATTAGTGCCCTGAAAACAAAACAAGGAAAAGCAGGTGGTAGTGCCCCCCCCCATCTCGGCTGCCCCCGGCATGTCCTGTTAGTACCCACAGCGAGGCAGCTGGGATTGGACCCCCCTCCCTCCAAGCCCCCTTACCCCAAGCTCCTGAAGCTGCTGCCCACTGCCCAGGCCAAGGGTCAGAGCACAGGCCGCGGGGAGCAGGTACTGGCCCCTCTGCCAGCCGTTTCTCCCTAGAGAGATCAAGGCCCCAGGGAGGTACCCTGGGGCTCCCCTCTCCCTCAGCCAGGTGGCCACTTGTCCATAGTACCCTCCACCTGTTTGGAAAATGCTGTGACTGGGGAGGGGAGGCAGGTTGGCCCCCTCTAGAGGGAAAGGGGAGACCACCAGGAATCCCAGGCCAAAAAGGCCCCCTTAGGAGAAGGGAAAAGTCTGCTCGGTGGTCCTGCAGGTGCAAGACCACTGGGCAGAAGGGATGGCGGCTCACAGCCCTCTGGACAGATCCTGGGGATTTGCGAGCCCCCTCAGCTGATTAAAGCCTGGCAGAAGCCCAAAGGGACCCCAGGAAGTCCCCCTCGTCAGCTAGGCTGCAGGCCCTCCAGCTCATTTTTTATCTCCCCCCCTCCACATTTGACACAACTGAAACCCCACCCTGACACTCACCCCTTTATCTGCCAGGGGAGGGACATTCTGTGCTCCACTTAAGAAACAAGTAGCCCTCCAGCAAACATTTATGAAGTGGTTGCAATCTTCCCAACACCATTTTGGTGGGTGGTGGCAGGGAATATAAGTGTGATGGCTCTTTATAGTTCTTCCCTACAGCTTGAGAAAGCCTTTGAAAGCAAGGGCTGTGGCTTTGTCTAAGTGTGTGTAGCCACAGACCCAGCACTTAGTGACTGGCTGGTGCATGCTTGGAGGGGATGAAAAATGAACCAGGGGTCCAGACACGGACACCAGCGCGGGGAGGGCTCCGGGCCCCCACGGGGCTCAGAGGCAGGGAGAGCTGCCTCTGGGATAGCCACTGAGCAGTGATCTGGCCCCACTAACTACTATGAACTGCTGGGGTTGCATCCTGGTGCCAGTTCTAAAGAAGTTAACGGAGACTTCATCACTCAGTCCAAAGAGCTGTGCCCTGGCCGGGTCCCTGGGAACCTGGCCCGGCACAGCCGCTTTGGGGAGCTGCGTGAGGCATACCACATACTCACCTGTGAGCACAACTGCTGCAGCTCTGACCACCAGCTCCACTCTGCAAGCCCCCCACCAAAGTCTTCAGGAAGTACAGCCCACCCCGGGCCTGCCTGCCCCGCGCACGGCAGCTCCCGGGCGCCTCCCCCTGCACACCGCTGGGCCCAGCTCCATGGCACGAGGCTGCAGGGGCCTGAGTCAAGGCAACAGCAGCACGAACACAGCCAGCAGGTGCTGGGGTACTGCTCCCACTCACGCCGACTTCAGGAGGCTGGTGCAGATGTACCATGGCTTCAGGGGTGAAAAGGACAGGATCGTCACAGCTATCTACAAGGACACGTGGGCCCGGGCCAGAGCCAACAGAGCTAGCCTCCAGCAAGAGTGACAGCAGAGACAGTGGCAGCAGCCACTGCTCGGGCCTCTCCAAGACCCCTGGCTTGTGTCCCCGCACAGCCCCTGAGAGGCTTGCTTGGCTGGGGCCTTCTGGGTGTCTTCTCACTTCCTTCCCAGGGCTCCCCACTCCTAAAACATGTGCAATAAAGGGATTCTCAAAAAAAGGAGAAAAAAAAAAGAACTGGAATGGTCTCTGACCTCAAGGAGTTTACCATGTAAGCCCAGGATCTGGCACAGTGTCGCAGCACCCTGTCAGGGTGCCGTGCCCAGCCTTGGGGGATATCGCGGCCTCTGTGTGC
The DNA here is from genome assembly GCF_030445035.2 of Dasypus novemcinctus. NCBI lineage: Eukaryota > Metazoa > Chordata > Mammalia > Cingulata > Dasypodidae > Dasypus > Dasypus novemcinctus. Next base: position 112,181,317 of record NC_080675.1, on the reverse strand, counting down.
AGAACCTGGACTTCCTGGAGGGCCCTGGGACCTGGCGCAGAGCAATGACCGAGAGCACTGTGGGGAAAGCATCGCCGCTCCCCCGGAGAACAAAGCTGGGATGACCCTGGCGTGGGGGGTGGGGGGCGGAGCGGCACCCGGCTTGCAGGGCTGCAGGCAGAGGGGGTGGGTGCGGGGGGCAGGGGGGGGGGTGTTGAGGGAGGATGGTGGCCAGCCTAGGGCCAGTGAACGGGGCTGTAATTAAGCTGTGGGTGGGTTTCTGGTCACACTCCCGATTGGCTGAGAACAAAGGCCCCGGGCGTCATTGCCCCGGGGGACAGAGGAAGGGGCCGGGATAACCCAGAACCTGTGGGGCCGGGCAGCTGGCCTCCAGCTGGGCAGGCAGCTCCGCAGGCACCCCAGAGGCCACCAGCTGGGTGGTGATTTGTGAGGGGCTCCCGTCTGAAGCTGAGGGGGCCAGTCCTGCCGGTAGAGGTGAAGCAGACCAGCCAGGAAGTGACCAGAGGGTTACGGGGCCAGGAAACAGAGGGTCTCCATCCTGGTCACTTGCAAAAATCACCTGAGAAGCTCTCCAGTGATTCAGATCTAACCGGCCTGAGAAGGCCCAGGCCGCGGTACTTTCTGGAAGCTCCCCGGTGACTCAGGGCGCAGCCGGGGTTGAGCACTAGTGCCAGCTGGGAGCACGGGGCTGGCTTTAAATCCGAGGGCTTGCTCTGTCCCTCTTCTCACCTCACCGAGCCCACAGTACTCAGAGGCCACGCGCGCCAGGCCAGGGGACGGGGGTACCCTGCACCCAGCCGAGGGCACGTGGGGGTCAAGACAAGAGGGACGCGGGCAAGAGTCCCTGAGGCCCAGGGTGGGGCCTGCGGAGTGGCCCACCCTTCTCAGCCCTTCCCCAACTCGGGCAAAGTTTCCCCGAGAAGCAGTGGTGGCCAATCACAAGGCGAGAAGCCTGGGGAGGGGCGCCCCTGGGTGCCCTTGGCCCCAGCAGGGACCCTTCTGCCTCACCCCAGCCCCCTGGGCCTGGGGACAGCGCGGGAGGGAGGAGAGGTGACTCCAGAGCACCTGAGCCCAGGGTCCCGGCCCTGCACAGCGACGTGCTCCGGTCCTGAATCATTTCCCGGATATAGCTCAACGGCCCAGACTTCAAGGTTTTGGGGGGGAAATCTTTTTTCCAAGTTCCTCGATCTGTTATCCCCTCCCCCGCGGCCGGATAGGTCTGGACCAGTGTCCTCCCCGGCTCCCCCGGAGCCTCTTAGCTCGGGCCTCCTCCGCTGGGCGCCCTGACATTGTTTCCCGCCTCAGGAAGTCTCTGATGCCCTGCGCTGGATTTTGTTTTCCTTGTTATCGGGACAACTAATATTTTTTCCTGTGCGGAAAAAAAAAAAAGATTTTCCCAAGCAGATTACAGCTGTGGTGCGGGGGAGGGGCTGGAGGCTGCACCCTGCCTCCCCCCCACCTCGCCACCCTCACGGGGGCTGAGTTTCCAGCGAAGGAGGTGGCCCTGGTCCCCGAGCCACCCCCCTGGAGTGGAGGGGGGCGCCCTGGCCTGGGCAGAAAAGCCAGACCCCTGCCCCTCCTCCTGTGTGGCCCCTGCCCCCTGCTGGGAGTGTTGCCCCCCAGCCCAGGCCACATCTCGCAGGGACAGGGAGGGGGTCCCGGGCTCGCCTTCCTCTACTGCGGCTGCGGCTGGAGCTCTCCAGACCCTCGGAGCTGTTTCTTCCGGGACCAGAATTCGGAACTTTCAGGCGGCGCTGCAGGGCCAGGATGCCAGGAACAGGGAGAGCTGCGCTGGGAAGGGCGGCGCCGGAGGAGCCCCAGCGCCAGACGGACCGCGGGACCCTGGGCCTGCTGTGCCTCGGCCACCCCGCCTCTGGCACCCACACCCTCACACCTGCCTCGCCTGCCGAAAGGCGACCATGTGAGGGACACAGATGACAAAAAGTGTCTGACTCAATGGCAGGGCTCGTAGGCCTCTGGCCAGTAGGGTTGAGGCAGGTGTCTGAGTACCTGTGAGAGCCCCCCACACCAGCGGCCTAGAAACGCCAGGCCGCCACTGCGGAGGTTCTGTCTGCATGCACACCCGGGCGTGACGCACACACGCACGCACACGCACAGGCAGATCTGTACGTTCTCCCTTGATCGACTCTCACTTTCTGTGTCAGGGGGCTGTGGTTCTAGGGGTAGGCTGCCTGGTCCTTTGGGGTGGGTACCCACAGAATAACCACCACTGCAGCCACCTGGCCTTGCCTAAGATGACCAGGGTTTCTTTTGTTTTGTTTTTAATATTTTTGTGGATTTTTTTATTTTTCTACTGCTTTCTTTTTTAAAATTTTTATTTATTTCTCTCTCCTCCCCCCCCATCCCATTGTTTGCTCTCTTGTGTCCATTCTCTGTGTGTCCCCTTGCATTCTCGGCGGCACCAGGAATCTGTGTCTCTTTTTTGTTGCATCATCTTGCTGTATCAGCTCTCCGTGTGTGTGGTGCCACTCCTGGGCAGGCTGCGCTTTTCACAAAGGGCAGCTCTCCTCGCAGGGAGCACTCCTTGCACATGGGGCTTCCCTACATGGGGGACACTCCTGCATGGGCACGGCACTCCTTGCACGCGGCAGCACTGCGTGTGGGCCAGCTCATCACATGGGTCAGGAGGCCCTGGATTTGAACCCTGGACCTCCCATATGGTAGGTGCACGCTCTATCAGTTGAACCACATCCACTTCCCAGGATTGAGTTTTAATGTACATAAAATGCATTGAACAGTTCAATAGATGTTAGCTATTAATTACTGGGGGAAAAAAACAACAAGGGAAGTGGATGTGGCTCAACTAACAGAGCATCTGCTACCACATGGGATGTCCAGGGTTTGAAACCCAGGGCCTCCTGGCCCATGTGGTGAGCTGGCCCACGTGCAGTGCTGTCACGCACAAGGAGTGCCGTATCACACAGGGGTGTCACCCACGTAGGGGAGATCCACACACAAGGAGTGCACCCCACAAGGAGAGCTGCCACATGCAAAAAAAAGCACAGCCTGCCCAGGAGTGGCACCACACACACAGAGACCTGACGCAGCAAGATGCCATAACAAAAAAGAGATATAGATTTCCAGTGACAGCTGACAAGAATGCAAGTGAACACAGAAGAACACACAGTGAATGGACATAGAGAGCAGACAACAGGGGGGAGGGAAGAAGAAATAAATTTAAAAATCAATCATTTAAAAAAACAAAACAAAACAAAAAACCTCAATCCTATGGAAGGACCTGGGTTCAATCTCTGGGGCCTTCTGGTAAAAAAGAAGAAAAAGTGTGCCTGCGCAGAGATCCAGTGCCCGTGTGAGTGCTGGCTTGGTGAGCGCGAGTGCCCACGTGGTGAGCCAGTGCCTGCACAAATGAGTTACACAGCAGGATGATAACGCATCAAAAAGAGAGACAAGGGGAGAGTCAAGGTGAAGTGCAGCAGAAACCAGGAACTGAGGTGGTGCAATTGACAAGGAACTTCTCTCCAAGATTGAATCCCGATGAATCCTAGAGGAGAGAAAATGAGAAGAGAAGACAGCACAGACAGCAAAAACAGCAGAGCAGGAGGAGGGGAAGGGGAAAATAAATGAATAAATATATATTTAAAAAAACAAACCTCAATCCTTGGGAAGTAGATGTGGCTCAAGCAATTGAGCTCCCACCTACCACATGGGAAGTCTACAGTTCAGATCCTGGTGCCTCCTAAAGTAGACGAGCAAGACAGCGAGCTGATGTGATGGGCTGGTGTTGCAAGATGATGTAAGGACACACTAGGAGGAAAACATAATGAGAGATGCAACAAAACAGGGCATGGAGGCAGCTCAAGCAATTGGGTGCCTACCTCCCACATGGGAGATCCCAGGTTCGGTTCCCAATGCCGCCTAAAAAAGGAGGATGAGCACACAATGAACAGACACAGTGAGGGGGTGGGGAGAAATAAATAAAATAAATCTTTAAAAAAACAACTCGATCCTCAGGGGGAAAAGATGTGGCTCAAGCAGTTGAGCTCCTGCTTCCCACATGTGAGGTTCCAGGTTCAGTTCCCTATGCCTCCTTAAAAACCACAACAAATAACAAGCAATCAAATGAAAAAACCAACCAGGGGAGCCAATGTGGCTCACTGTGTGAGTGCTGGCTTCCCACATATAAGATCCTGGTTTCAGTCCCCAGCCCTGGTACCTCAAAACAAACAAACAAACAAAAAACCCTCAGTCCTCAGGGAGCAGATGTAGCTCAAGTGGTTCAACTCCTGCTTCCTATGTATGAAGTACCAAGTTTAATCCCTGGTACTGCCTAAAAACAAAAACAAAAACCAAACCCCTCAATCCTTTTTTCATCAAAGATGACACACTTGATTGCAAGAAATACCATTATATTATATTCCAATTAAACTGCCAATTAACTATAGCACACCAAATATTGTAAGAGGCATCCTTATTTTAGATACTTTAAGGTGTGAAAAATTTGTCTTAGAATTACTGAAACAGAGCATCGTTTTCATTACAAATACGAACCAAGGCACAGAAAAGGTTAGTAATGTGTCGAAGGTTAAGCAGCAAGTACACGGAGGAGCTGGGATTCATTCCCTGAGAGTCAGACTCCAGAGTCCCGTGCCTTAAGTGCTTCCAGTTTGTTTTCTAGCTACTCAAAGAGGACTTAATATTTTATTTCCATATCTCCAGGCCTCAAGAAGTATTTATTAAAAGGAATTAATTTTTTTTTGAAGATTTTTTATTTCTCTCCTCTTCCCACCCCCCCCCCCAGTTGTCTGCTCTCTGTGTCCATTCACTGTGTGTTCTTCTGTGTCCGCTTGTATTCTTGTCAGCAGCACCCAGAATCTGTGTCTTGTTTTGTTGTGTCATCTTGCTGCATCAGCTCTCCATGTGTGTGGTGCCACTCCTGGGCAGGCTGCACTTTTTTTGCCCTGGGCGGCTCTCCTTATGGGGCACACTCCTTGCGCGTGGGGCTCCCCTACGCGGGGGACACCCCTGTGTGGCAGGGCACTCCTTGTGCACTTCAGCACTGTGCGTGGGCCAGCTCCACATGGGTCAGAAAGGCCCTGGGTTTGAACCGTGGACCTCCCATGTGGTAGGTGGATGCCCTATCCATTGGGCCAAATCCGCTTCCCTAAAAGGAATTTAAATCTTCAAATAATCATTCTTCACTTAATCTTTTTGGTGTATCAAGAAAAAAAAAAAGACTTTAAAAATTTTGATTTTAAAAGAGAGATAACGATATTCCTCAATTTCTAACTTGAGCTCATATATCCTATGTAGATTAGTCAAAATTACTTCAGATGCAACTGAAATAATTAACCATAACGCAGCAGAGAATAACATATTTCCCATGCTCCCCAACTCAATAAACACCACGAAGTGGTAACTCAGGGCAGCCTGATGAAACTGGAAAGCTCAAAATATTTTCTGCTAATTTTGAAGTAGGTTCAGTTTGCCCAAATTTTTAAAAATTGACACTATTCTAGGGGTGGAAAGGTTAGAATTTTAAAAGCAATTGAATTTGATCAATAAACACTAGACTGAAATAAAGATCTAAAGGAGAAGGAAATCCTACGTAAGTTTGGAAATATACCTTTAACTGCTTAATGTACCAGGTAAGAGTACTACTCCCAAGAGTAATGTGAGCTCATGGTGCTCAGGAGAAAATCTGGGACACAGGAGTGTTCCGAGCAATAGGCTCACTGCCCGGTGTGCACAGAAGCCAGTGCCGTGAAACCAGGATTTTGAGAAAAGAAAGAGTCTTATTGTGAGGTTAACCAGCAAGGAGACAGGAGGCAAGCTCAACCTGTCTCCGCGATCTGAGAATTAAGGAAGTTTAGTGGGATGAGAACAAAGGGAGGTGAGGATAGTGACAGGGGTTGGGGTTAGAGCTGGCATATTCTGACTGTTTATGGAATTGTCTGTATGTGATAGTAATACACCCACAGACCAGAGCTTCCTTGTTGAGGGACCCCTCTAATTTATTTGACTCTGATGACTCCTCATCCTCGTAATCTTGGTTCTGAGGAGAATGGTTTTTGTTCCTAATGTCCAGGGGTCACCCAAGGGACAAGAATTTGTGTTTCTGTACATGCTTTGGTTTATAACCCACAGCCAAGTTTGATCACCTGTAAAACAAGCTCAGGGAAGACTTTAGTTATGGGAGAGGAAGAGATTCTGAAAAATGGGTTTTGACCTGAATCCTAAGTGTTAGTTATGACAACAATTTAGGGACTCCTGACTATTGCCTACCCCACAGCCTGGGTTTCAGTCCTCCCCTTGAGTTCCTCCCTCCCTCCTTCTTTCCTTTTTGGAGGAACTGGGTACTGAACTTGGGACCTTGCATGTGGGAAGCTGGTGCCCAACTGCTGAGCCACATGGGCTTCCCTGAGTTGTTTCTTAGTTGTTGTTGGGTTTTTGTTTTGCTTGTTATTTGTTGTTTTCAGGAGGCACTGGGAACCAAACCCAGGGCCTCCCATGTGGAAGGCAGGTGCCCAAATACTTGAGTCCATCTGCACCACACCCCCCTTGAGTTTTTAACATTCCTCAATCACGAGTCATTTGGGGTGACAGCTGCTCTGGCTGCTTCGTGCTGATTAGGGGTGTTGTTTGGGGCTGGAGGAATGGAGTTGCTTGGCATGAAGTTAGAGGTGCTCATGAGTCTCTGGAGTTGAAAGTGTTTGGGGGAGTAATACGTAGTGGGTGACTTCAGTGGAAAATCGAGTGATCGATGGGAACTTAACTTGATAAGGAGGAATATTCCTTGAAACAGAGTAAGAGGATTAAAAGACCATGTAGGATAGGCCAGAGAGGGTTGCCTAAGTTATCAGGGAACCAGGGGAAACGGCCAGTAAAAGATGTGAGGTGGCCCCAAGATGATTAAGGAAGCCCTAAATTTTGGAACAAGGCGGCAATCTTTCGGAGTTTAGTTACATCTTGAATAACTCGCCCAGACGAACTGATGTAGAAACATCATTCTTCTCTGAGAAAGGCACAGGTGCCACCTGTGCCCAAAGCTCTCCGGTTTGGAGGGCTATTTCTAACGGATGTGTTCCCTGTCTTTGAGGTTCAATAAGGCCAGACTGAGTACAGATGAGCCCGTTGTAGACCTGCAGGGAGACATTCTTCATGTCCCTTCTAGGTCTGACTAGCCATAACTGGGAAGGATCGATGTGGGATGGCATAGGCAGTGCCTTGCTTTTCTTCAGGTGGGTGGAGGATGGTGTTGCACTTCCATTGTTTTGGAGGGAAAAGCTGGTAGGAGGTGAGAGACCCTAAGCTGAGGTTTAGAGATGAGTTGAGTCTGTGGCGATAATGTACGTCTGGCATTAGGGAGACAAGCCCACAGGTCCCTTGCCAGGAGTAAGGGAGCACTACGTATATTTTGTATCTGCGTAGCCAGAAATACCCTGTGTCTTCTAAGGAAAAAGAGAGGCATAAAAACCTGGGAGAGTGGGTCTGAAGTGTTTATCCACGTTGTTTTTTGTTTTTGTTTTTAAAAGATTTATTTATTTATTTCTCTCCCCTCTCCCTCCCACCCCAGCTGTCTGTTCTCTGTGTCTATTTGCTGCATCTTGTTTCTTTCTCTGCTTCTGTTGTTGTCAGCGGCACGGGAATCTGTGTCTCTTTTTGTTGCGTCATCTTGTGTCAGTTCTCCATGTGTGCGGCACCATTCCTGGGCAGGCTGAACTTTATTTAGCGCTGGGCTGCTCTCCTTACGGGGTGCACTCCTTGTGAGTGGGGCTCCCCTACGTGGGGGACACCCCTGCGTGGCACAGCACTCCTTGTGCAAATCAGCACTGCGCATGGGCCAGCTCCACACGGGTCAAGGAGGCCCGGGGTTTGAACCGCGGACTTCCCATGTGGTAGACGGATGCCCTAACCACTGGGCCAAGTCCACTTCCCTATCCCTGTTGTTTTGCAAGGGGCTCGAGCACTGTTCTGGTGGCATGCCAGGGAGTCGACCTGGTGGGATAACAGGCGGAGGTCGGTGCGGTCCTGGGGCTGTCCCACTCAGAGTCAGGAGAGCAGTCTCTGGTGAGGGAAAGGCTGTGGTGTAGATTTCCACTAGCGACCTCTACCAGCAGGAGGTATTGGGAAAGAACACTACTTCTTGTGCTACCCAAGTCCAGGAGTAAGACCTGGAGGGGTAACTAGAGTTTAGAGCTTGTGGGAGGGGTCCTTGAGTTTGATGGCTGTAAGTGGAGTTGATGGTGCGCAGGGCCAAAAAGGGACAAGGTCACCGTTTTTGAAAGGCTTGTCCGTCCCAATCTGTAGTGTTGGGGTAGGGGAAAGTTGAAAATTCTAGAGGGGTGTAACTAAGGAAGTCCTTAGGCAGAGTGAATCCCCAGCTCGGGTATTTTAGGGTAAGGTTGCAGTATTTTGTGGGACTGTGTCCTAATGGTACTTGTAGGACAGCTTTAGTCTTCGGCGGCTGACCCGTGGGGGATGGAGTGGAAGGCTGGTTTCAATTAAGTATTTAAATACTTAAGTGTTAACAATCAGCCAATATGGGAAACGGACTTTGGCCCAGTGGTTAGGGCGTCCGTTTACCACATGGGAGGTCCGTGGTTCAAACCCCGGGCCTCCTTGACCCGTGTGGAGCTGGCCCATGCGCGGTGCTGATGCACGCAAGGAGTGCCGTGCCACGCAAGGGTGTCCCCCAAGGAGTGCGCCCGTGAGGAAAGCCGCCCAGCGTGAAAAGAAAGAGCAGCCTGCCCAGGAATGGCGCCGCCCACACTTTCCGTGCCGCTGACGACAACAGAAGCGGACAAAGAAACAAGACGCAGCAAATAGACACCAAGAACAGACAACCAGGGGAGGGGGGAAAATAAATAAATAAATCTTAAAAAAAAAAGTCAATAAGCTAATTATTGATTTATAAATAATAAATAATTAATAATTAATAAATAGCAATAAGTAATTATTTAACATCACCTAGTGGGACCCCCCCCATCACTTGGCAGGTGAGTGATGCAGGTGAAATTATAGACGATTTTGTCCTGCTCCCCAGTGAGTGGTCCTTCCCATGAGTAAGAAGTAGAGTCTTTCCAAATGCCACTGCAAAGTAGCCAGACTTGGCCCAGGCTTGGAGTCGTTATTCTGTACACAGGACCAACATGGAGATTGATTGGCTATGTCAGCTATTTTCTGAAGTGATTCCTGGTAGGGAAGTGGAGGCGGGTGACTAAAGATAAGAGGAGAAAGGAAGGGAATGAGAAGGATAGATCCTAGAACTTTTATGGAGTTCGTGGTGAGGGGATTTGAAGAAGTAGCAGTCCTAATGACTACAGAGAAAGTCATTAAATCTGTCAGGTAGTTTAGAAGCCTCGTTAGCACATAAAAATGATAAGACAGGGTAGCGGATGTGTCTCAAGCGATAGGTCTTCCACCTACCACACGGAAGACCCGAATTTGATCCCTGAGGCCTCCTGGTAAAAAGAAGAGAAAGCGTGCCTGTGTGTTGAGCCAGTGCCTGTGAAAGTGAGTCATGCAGCAAGATGATGTAGTATCAAAAGAGAAACAAGGGGAGAGTCAAGGTGAAGCACACCAGAAACCAGGAACTGAGGTGGCACAATTGACAGGGAACCCCTCTCCCCATCAGAGGTCCAGAGGATGGAATCCCGGTGAATCCTAGAGCAGAGAAAAGGAGAAGACAACATGGACAGTAAAAAAGCAGGGCGGGAGGAGGGGAAGATGGGGGATAAATAAATAAATAAATCTAAAAAAAAAAAGACGAATACAGCCAGGCCAAGACACCAGGCTCCTTTCAAGCATGACTTGTCCAGGAGTTTTTCTTTCTGAAGAGTAGCTTCAGGTGGGCGGCAGTTCACGGACGTGAGGTCTTTGGCACGGTTCGGGGCAGGGTGGGGAGGTTTGGTCTTGCTGACTCCCGCTCCGTGGAGACCGTTTCCTGGCTGGTTCCCCAGGATCGGCCCGGGATCCTCAAGGCGCTTAGCGGGTGCCAGTTCCCTCAGGAATGGTGAATCCACGCTTTTACGCCTTTCTGAGCCCAAGCCACGGAGTTCCTCCGCGGGAGGCGAGCTCAGGCGCTCACTGCCGGCCGCTCCTGCCGCCGCCTCGGGCGCCCTTGGGTGGGAAGGGGAGCGGCTCGGCCCTGTTACCCTCTCAGCGCCGGGAGGAAGGGGCTGCGGCGCGGCCCAGGTTCCTTTTCAAATTAACAGTAACAGAGAAGAGCTTCAGAAGTGAGTTACTCAATTATTTGTGGTTTGCAGTGTCTTCAGAAAATTAGCCTCGAGAGTGGTTAGATGGGAAATTTTATGTGGTAAATATGTCACCATGATTAAAAAACAAAACCCAGAGCCTTCTACAACACAGAGAGTGAGCCCTAATTTAACTATGGATTATAGTTTGTAACAGAGTCCCAGTATGATTGGTTCATCATTTGTAACAAAGGTTACCACACTAGTGCAAAATGTTAAGCGGGTAAAAAAGGGTGTGCGGGGGGCATACGGGAGCTGTGTACTTTCTCATCATTTTTCTCCAAACCTACAACTGCTCTAAAAGTCCTAAATGAATAAATTATTATAGTAAGTCAGATTAAAAATGAAAAGAAAGCAGCCCCGTCCCCGGGCCGGGTCTCCCCCTGCAGTGGGGACGGTCCCCCCCGAGGCTCTCCTGCGTTCCCGCATCAGGACAGCGGCTGGCGGTGGGTGGCGAGAAGGGGTGAGCGAGGCGAGCCAGGCCATCTCAACGGAGGTGGGAAGAAATATGAGGCTTTCTAGTGATACTTAATTTTTTCCAAAAAATAAGAAACTGACCTTTACTACTTTTTAATATGTGTTTTGACTGCCGTGTATACTCTACACAGAAACAGGTTCATAATCCAAAAAGTTTGGAGTCCACCCCTCTGTCAAGGGCCTTAAGTCCTGTCAAAAGCCTGCTGCGGGCCGGGGCCGCCGGGAGGGGCTGGTGAGCCCTGGGTGCAGATCCTCTCGGGCCTGGACAGACTCCTGGACACCACCCGGTAGTCGGGACCTTCCCGGCCCCCCTGGCCCGGAGGCCCCCCTTCCCCTTGCCCACCTCTCAGGCCCGCGTAGGCCGCAGGTGGGTTGTCGGGCCCTGGGCGGCCGAGTTTTCTGGGGGTGGGGAAGGGGGTGGTCCGGTGTGGTGGGCATACGCCCCTCACCCCGGGTTGGCTGCAGTGCGGCTTGTGCTTGTGAGGCTGGGGTCCCGGGAGCTGCCCTGCATGCCGTGTCACCCCCAGGAGAAAAGTCCCTGGCGGGGAGCGGCTCGCTGCCGGGAGGCTGTTTCCTCAAGCGGCCAAGGTAAGAAGTGGGGGATTTCCAGCCCAGCCCGCGGGGCTGACAGCAGGACTGGGGGCTCCTCTCCTTTCCCATGCAGCCCAGGCCAGGGTGAGGACTGAAGCTCCGGAGGGGTGAGGACTCGGGCCCTGTTAGTGGCAGGGGGTCGGGGCATACGAGAGCCGGCGAAGCCCACGCGCCTCCCGCCGCGGCCCCGGTCACCGAGGGAGCCGAGCTCAGGGCCGAGGCCCGGGGCTGCGCCTACCACCTGGCAACAGGGACCCAGCCCTGGAAGACCCCCAAGGGCATCTTGGGGGGTGGGGACTGGAAATCCAGAGCCACACTTACTCATGGGCCTGTGGGGATGACTCAAATCGATGAATGCCCCTGCCTAAATCCCGGCTGCCCCGGTTCTGCCCCGGGGATGCTGGGTGGGCTGGCGGTGCGGGAACCAGCAGGTCTAAACCTCGCCCTGTAAGGGTCTCCTAACCGGCTGGCCGTTGCTGCCAAGGAGGCTGGAGAATCACAGCAGCCAACGAGGGCCCTTTGGGAGCTGGGGGCCAGGAGCTCCCATCCCAGACAGTGACTCCACTCGCCCTGAAGGCTTGACCCACCAGAAAGCGTAGCGGAGTCTTCAGCAGTACTTTGTATTCCTGCACTGGGGCCGGTTACGTAGAGAGCGTGAAGCAGTCCCAGAGGCTGAGTGGAAGGAAGAGCGGTGGTGACCCGGTGATGGCTGTACACATAGACAGCTCAGCTCCAAAGTCACAATCAGGCCCCACAGGGAAACAGCTAGACTCCAACTCCACTTTTGTGGACGTGTGTGAGTTGCATTTATCACCTGGCTTCTGTGTGTATGCTTTTGCAGGTGCAGGCATGCTTTGCACAAGGGTATGCCTGTGCCATTGGGGAATGTCAGGTTGCAGAACAGGCAGGACTCCTCCAAGGTCCCTGGGCTGAAGGAGAGAATCAGAGAGGTGAAATAATAATACCAGGTGCCACTGCAGGCCTGCAACATGCCAAGCCCTGAGCCGGGGCTTTTTCATGGACCATCATTACTGTGCACAGCAACCAATCCCCTCAAGATGTTATTACTATCTCCATTTACAAATTGAGAAACTGAGTGAAGCTCAGAGAAGTTAAGTAACCAGCCTGAGGTCATACAGTGAGCAAAAGCAGTCCAGAATTTTTTTTTTAAAGATTTATTTTTTATGTATTTCTCTCCCCTTCCCCATCCCCTCCCCCCAGTTGTCTGCTCTCTGTGTCCATTGACTGTGTGTTCTTCTGTTTCCACTTGTATTCTTGTCAGTGGCACCGGGAATCTGTGTCTCTCTTTGTTGTGTCATTTTGCTGCGTCAGCCCTCCGTGTGTGTGGTGCCACTCCTGGGCAGGCTGCACTTTTTTTCACACTGGGCAGCTCTCCTTACAGGGCCCACTCCTTGCGCGTGGGGTTCCCCTATAAAGGGGACACCCCTGCCTGGCACTGCCCTCCTTGTGCACATCAGCACTGCGCATGGGGCCAGCTCCACATGGGTCAGGAGGCCCTGGATTTGAACCCTGGACGTCCCCTGTGGTAGGCGGATGCTGTATCAGTTGAGCCATGTCTACTTCCCAGCAGGTCAGAATTTGAACCCAGGCCTGTCTGAGGCCAAGCCAGAGATCGGTCTACCATGCCCTCTCAGTGCGATCCTCCTTGATTATGCTCCATCTGCTCCTCATCTATGAGGCCCTGGCTGGGGTGGCGTGACAGTCCTCTCCCCTCCTCCGTCTTCTCCCTTTGCATCCCCTCCCTTCCCATGAAAGAGGCAGCAGAGCCTGTTCAAGGCGGTGTGGAGCCCAGGACTTTGTGCCCAGACTGCACAGGCTTGTCTCCAGTTCAGAGAGAGTCAGGCTGGCCCTGGGCCGGATCAGCTAGGGCTGAACTGGGGCAGCTGTTTACAGTAAACAGAAAGCTCCTGAGGAAGGAAGGAGGGGAGGGGCTGGGGTCGTCATGGCGACAGGGACAGCAGCAGGGCCTTAGCCCTGATCCACAGCTCCTGGTAACACATGCCTGCCCCTTCTAGAGGCCGAGAGGCCCGGGGGAGGCCGGCAGGGCAGCCTGAGCAGGAGAGGCAGGGGCAGACAGGCCAGGCCCACGGCCAGCACCTGCCAAGGTCACACTCCCACCTCATTATGCATTTCTACTTATTAACAAAAACTACTGTTTATTGGGCTTTTATAGCATGCCTAGAACTAGGTCCTTGAGAATATGTTTTCTTATTTAACCCTAACAACGATCAGGAGGTAGGTAAAATAGTTTCTAATTTATATATGAGGAAACTGAGGTTAAGGGATTGAGCAGGAATTTTGGCTCAAAAACTCTTTCTACCAAGGTAGGTAGGACTTGAGCTAGCTGGTGAAGCTCTGAGCCCCTTAGCTTGTAGGGAAACTGAGTCCCTTGGGTGCCAAGGGGACTTTCCCAGCCTTCTGAGTTAGTCAAAGAGATTGCTGGGGGCAGAACCCATGTGTTCCCGTCCTAACCACTAGACCACATGGCCTCTCCATGCCTTGAGCTGGGAAGGTCCAAAGAGAAACTCCCTTTCCAGCCCCAGCCTGGAGTGTAGACTCTTCCCCAGCTACCACGGCTGCCCCAGTGGAGGCCAGGCTGGGCCAGGGTGCGGTGGGGGATGCTGGGGGTTTTCTGCCCACACATATGGTTTCCAGATTCCAGGGGATGAAAAGGAGGCCCTGAAGTGCGGAAATGGGGGATGTGTGATGACAAATTTAGACTGATTGCTTAAAAAAAAAAAAAAAAAAAAGCAAAATTTCCACTAGAAAACCAAAGGGAATTATTTGATTGTGAAACCGAGTGCCGTGAGGCACAGCATGGCTCGATGTGGAGGGGTATCAAGGGTTCTTCCGACATCGGCCGCTTAGAGGATGCCAGGGAGGGCAGGAGGCTCTGTCGTCCGTTCCTGGCTTCAGCCGCTGGGGTTTGGGGACAGGGATGGAGTCAGGCAGGACACCGGGGAGGACGTCTAGCGGTCAGGGTCACTTGCAGCGATTGCTCTCCTGTAAGGTCTGGGCCCTTCAGATCGCCAGACTCTGGTGTCCTGCCGGCTTGTGGCCAAGGATCCCCAGTGGCTCCCGCAGGGTGCTGCCCCAGTGGAAGCTGCAGCCACCCGAGTGGCTATAAAAGGACGTGCCAGAAGGTGAAGATTTGGGATGTCACCAAGTCCCAGTCTTAGAGGGAAACGGTCAGGAACAGAAGGTAAAAGAGAAACAGTTGCCTGGAATTCTGGACTGCAGCAGGCCCAAAGGGTCGAGGGTCAGAAGAGGACACGGGGGACTTTCTGGGGCTCCCAGGAGAGTGCCAGCCAGCTAGTCAGGCTGTTGTGCAAGCTCTGGGCTTCTCTCGGTCTCTTGGAGCGGTAGTGGTGCCCTCTCTCCAAGAAAGCCAGACACCCCCTGCCCCAAGGCGGCACTCCTGTCCCACCTTAGCAGCCACACTTTACAAACCTTAAGGGCTCCTCTTTCATTCTCATCTCGAACTTCATCCCTAAAATCACCATTTTTCAGGAGACCAGAAAAGTCTTCTTAAGTAAGCCCTTTTCTTCCAGGTCTGCCCTGATTCCCGAAGAGGCCATGAGAACGATTTGTGGGGGAAGAGATGAGACAGGGCTCACAGGGTCCTGGCCCTAGAACAGGGGTTCTTAACCTTTTTTGTTCCACAGACCCCTTGCCAGTCAGGTGAAAACCATGGCCCCCTTCTCAGAATGTGGTGGCAGATAGTTTTATGACACTCAACATCAGAGATCAGAGAAAATAAAGACATTAAATTGATTTTTTTTTTCAATTCAAGCTCACAGACCCCCTGAATTCTTTCCGTGGGCCCCTGGTTAAGAACCCCACCCTAGAGGAATGAAGGCCAGAGGAAAGGGGAAGAGAAGGAGAGCCGACAGGCATTCTCACGTGCCAGGCTCTGGGCTAACTCTCCAGAGGGGCTGCATTGCTTTCATTTAGGCTTCAGTAGAGACTCTCAAGGTCTGTTACATTTAATCATGTTTTGCAAGTGCAGAAATTGAGGTTCTCAGGATGTGACTTACATTGAGTTGGTAAATGGCAGAAATGCACACTTGCTCCTTCCTGATCACCGCCTTGTCCCTCAGCTCCACCCGTGTTAGATGGAGATAAGAGAATGAGTGTCATGAGGCTAGGACCGTGTCTGGCTCATGTGACTGACATTGAATCTCATGGGGAAGGGACAGGATCCTGGATGGAGCCTCATGTCAGCCATCACCTAGCTGTGAGCTGGTCACTTCTCTCCTTGGATTCAGCATCTAAAATCTGGAGATGATGGGAAACGGACTTTGGCCCAGTGGTTAGGGCGTCCGTCTACCATATGGGAGGTCCGCGGTTCAAACCCCAGGCCTCCTTGACCCGTGTGGAACTGGCCATGCGCAGTGCTGATGCACGCAATGAGTGCCTTGCCACGCAAGGGTGTCCCCCGCGTGGGGGAGCCCCACGCGCAAGGAGTGCGCCCGTGAGGAAAGCCACCCAGCATGAAAAGAAAGAGCAGCCTGCCCAGGAATGGCGCCGCCCACACTTCCCGTGCCGCTGACGACAACAGAAGCGGACAAAGAAACAAGACACAGCAAATAGACACCAAGAACAGACAACCAGGGGAGGGGGGGAAATTAAATAAATAAATAAATCTTTAAAAAAATAAATAAATAAAATAAAATAAAATAAAATCTGGAGATGGCACTGGCAGCTCAGAGGTTTGCAAACTGGGTCCCGGGGCACCCTGGCATTCCAGAGACATTGGGGTGGAAGAGGAAAGGACAGGTGGGGGGAACAGGGGTCTGGTACCCCAGGAAGCCCAGAATATCTATTTTAGGTGAATGTTTTATGTGAGCAAGGATTGCATAGACCCTAGGGACTCTCTTGGGGTCTCTTTAGTCTGATCATCTGAAGTCACTATCGAGGCAGTTCAGGTGCCGGGCTGCAGAGATGTCAGAGGGCCTGGTGGGAGGGTGGGGCAGACCATGTCTGGGTCCTAGTCCTGTGGGGGAAGCGAGGGAGGAAGCAGGTCCCAGAGCTGTACCATCAGGCCTCAGCAGGGGAGGTGAGCTACAGAGATATATGGCACCAGCGTCTGCACCTGGGAAACACAAACAGACCTTTGGCCACGGCAGCCTGGGAACCAGGAGCAGCACCCCACCCTCCTGGGATCTGGACCAGAGCCCTGCCCGGGCTTGTTCTCAGTGGATATTGGTCGCTGGCCACCAACCCAGGGCCACACTAACCTGCCAGGCCTTCATGGTACTGTTCCTGACTGTTCTCGCCTCAAGAGGTCTGCCTCAAGGTGATAGGTGAGAAAAGGCAAAGTGTTCAGGGAGAGGAAAACACCCAGTCAAGGAGCATTGGGAATGCGGGGCCAGTCCCCTTGATTTACATTCCTTTCATTGTCCATCCTAGACCAAAATTTGCCTCTCTGCTTGTTTTCCCTTTTGGAACCCGGGCAGAATGGTGTCCCTCCCCTGGGGACTTCAGCATGCACAAGCCTCTGAATATCATATCTCCATATTCCAGGTGGAAGAGCAAGCTGAGGGCTCCAGTGGCCCAAGAACTAGAACTCTCCATCATCCTCCCTCTTTCTTACTGCCCAGCGTTGGCAGCCTGTGACCACCATTCACCCTCAGCCGGCTGCAGGGCCCAGCCTCACCCCACAGAAGCAAAGCTGCCAGCAGGGTTCTTTGTGGTTCTGCTCCCGTGTGGCACTGCCCAGGGGCCCCACCATGAGGCAACAGATGGACCTATGGTCTCGAAAGAACAATGGTGGGGGAGGGGCCCTGGCATCGCCCGCCCCAAACAGGAAGCCCTGCAGGAGCTTCAAAGGGCTGGCAGGGCTAAGGGGCTGAGTGGCTGGAGCCAGTGCCAGGACTAGCGGCTGCCTGAAGAGATGCCTGCAAGGCCGGGATGCCCAGCCTGGTGGTGGGGGAGGCTGTGGAGGATGCCTTGCGCCCTCAGTCCAGCAGCCTGACCTGGGCGCAGGCTGAGGCATGGGGGCTCGGCCCCTGGGCTGCTTCCCAGCTCAGCGGCCACTCACCACCCAGGCTGCAGGTTCTTTCCCAGGTCACAGGCAGTCTGGCCCTCCAGCAAGTAACCATGAGGGGCAGGGCTGGCACCAAGCCTGCCGCCCACTCCAGCTCCCAGCTGCTCTACTCAGAGCCTTTTCCTCTCCACTTCCTGTTCACACAGTGGGGGGGCGGGAAGTGGAGGGAGGAAGCTGGGGGGAGGCGTGTAGGGGGGGATCCATTGAATAAAAGGAATTAACTGTTTCCCTCCTCTGACCTCTGGGAATTTCCGCCTGTGAAAGTGTCTCGAAGAATCTGCAGAGCTGGGGGAGTGGAAAAGAGGTGTGCCCTCTCTTGGACCCCTCCTCTCTACCCCACCCAGTGGTGGTGGGCCAGATAACTCCCTCTGGGCTCCTAACCTTTTGTTTTCCTGGCGCCAGGGGGGCAGTGGCAAGGGCAGCCTGGAGCCTGATGGCCTCAGAGCCCCCTCCCAACCAACTGGGTTGATGCCAGTCCCCGGCCCGCAACCTGAGACCTGCAGGGAGGGGCAGGGACTGCGAAAGGTGGCATTCCCGGGGGCCACGAGCTCACACCCAGGCCGCCCAGGCTCTGAGCCCTGGGCCCTCCCCTCCGGAGCTGGTGCCCTTGGCTGGTCTGCCTTGGGGACAGGAGAGAGGGCGGGCACACCCTCCAGCGGCCACGCCCCCAGGAATCACCCAGGGGATGGGGTCTGGACGCCAGCAGACAGCGCCCCCTGGTGCCCGCTGCCACCTGCGCAGGGCGGCCCCCAGGGCCCTCTCCAGGGCGGGCCTCAGGAAGCACCTGCTCCCCAGGACCAGTGGCCGCCCTGCATCTCCCCCAGGTGGCTTCCTTGTTTACAGGCCTCCTGCCCTGGCCCCAGCGTCACTGCCCCTGGCCACGCCTCCTATTTCCAGCGACGGCTCCAGAAGCCGCTCATTCATCTTGGTCCTGGCGGAGCAGCTGCTCCTCCCCTCCCCCTTCTGGCCTTCCCTCAGGCTCAGGGCCAAAGCCCTGAGGGCCTTCTGTCTCCCCTCCATTCCAGGCCTTGCTTGGTTTCCAGGGATCTGAGAGCCGCGGCTTCCCGTTGCCCTGACTCACGGGAACCCTGCTCTGTCAGTGCCAGGGAAGCTTGGGGCCTTTTCCCAGGAAAGAGGAAGCAGCCCAGGGCCAGATGGGCCGACTCAGGAGAGGACAGAAGGGGCAGTGGTCCCAGGGCTCCTTGGTCAGGCCCTCTGGAAGGGAGCACGAAGGCGCTGTTTAACTCGCATGTGTTAAGCACCCACTATGCACACAGACAGAAGCCTCAAGCTATTTTTTCTTACTAAGTGACCTCTCCCACAGCAGGCCAAAGCTTCCACTCCTCTCACTGGCAAGGAGGAGCAGGGGCCCGGAGCCCTCCACGCGCGTGTCTAGGTTTGAGGGGGGCCTTAGTAAATGTGGGGAGACAAAGGGCGTGGGAGCCCTCTATCCTCTCACATCTGCTCCCCTTCTTGCTTCTAGAGGAAAACGCGGAGTTTGAGGCTCATCCAAGATGAGCCTGGCAGAGGCCACGAGGAGACCCTGCTGTTCTACTGGCTGGGGAGCTAGGCAGGATGGAATTCAACCTGAGTGGCAACGAGGATTAGGCTGGAGCAGAGAGAAGCAGGAAGCCCCAGGCAGGTGGGTCTCCTTGGCGGATTCCAGGAGCACTCACTAGTTATTTTGTTTCTATCTGGGCCAGTTGGAAGGTCACACCCAGCCAGGGCAGAGCACTGGGCACAGTCCACAGGACAAAGGCTGTGCAGCTCCTGTCATGCGAACGACCCACTCCAGGCCTCCCTGGACTTCGTCTCCAGATACTACTCAAGATATGTCACCTGGAGAAGAGGGGTGGGGAGGAGTCCAGGTGAGGCCTCAGCATGAAGGTTAAATGTCAGGCAGCGGCAGGGCCATGTCAAAGCTGGACAGAACTGGGCAAGGCAGGCTAGCCGAGAGCAGCAAGCAGAACCCAGCCTGCTTAACGCTAATGGGGGGAGGCAGAATGAGGTGGTCAGAGACACAGTTAGGCAGTGGAGATGCCCAGAAAATTCCTGGGCAACTGGGAAGGGAACAGACTGAGGAAGCCCTAGTGGAGAAAGGGACTGGAGCCATCAGTGCCCCCAGTGGCCTAACTGCTGACGATTCGGTGGGGAGCAGCGCCACCTGCTGGCCACAGGGCAGTACGGTCCCTGCTCTGCGACGGGGACGTCAAACTGGAATTCCCAGCTGAGCCCTGCGGTCAGAGTGGGGACTGGGGTTCAGCGAGCAGCATATGGCAAGGCCATCCTGTCTCCTCTCTGGGCGAAGGACTGAAGGCCAAGGCTGGAGGGCAGGCGGGGCCCTGGCAAGCTTCCCTGTGGCCCTCCAGCCCCTCCTGGAGGTCATGCACACCCTGCTCAGCCAGCGTCAACAAAGCCATCAACTCCGGAGCCACCAGTGTAATGCAGACATTTAATGCTCTCTGTACCACCTCCCTGTCCTCCTGAGGCCTGTGCCCCAGGGTGCCCCTCTCCTGCCCCATCCCGGAGCACAGGAGCACACCCATCACCCGCACACCTTTCCAGGGCCTAGGGGCAGACAGTAGAGGGCTTTGGGCTTCCTCTGTGGGAGAAGAGTCAGAGGTCCAGAGGCCAGAGTGAAAAAACCAAACTCTCCCTCTAGGAGGTAAGGGGGATGTGTGTAGGGACTGCAAAGGGCAGGAGCTGGTAGATGCAGGGGGACGGTACTGGGGTCAGACCCCGACTTCTGCAGGCTAAGGCCGCCTGCTGGCGGGCAGGCCGAGCTGGTGTACAGAAGCTCTGAGGCAGGACTGAAGACCAGCAGAAGCTGGCAGAATGCGCTCAGCTGACGCCACGCGGGCAGCAGCTGTGACTCCACTCACTGACACGGTCATGGCCAGCAGTCTCGAGATGATGGAATATGGGCTAGGCTGCGGCCCTCCCAAGAGGGGCCAACAGCTGCCCCCGCCTGCCCGCCCCCCCCCCGGCAGGGGCAGCACCACCTACAGCCAGCTGAGGTGCTCCTCCTCGTAGCGCTGGGGGTCAATGAAGGGCCGGTCGATGGAGCGGATCATCAGCTCCCCGCAGTATACGCACTCAGCCGCCACCAGCTCGTCTAAGTCAGCCTTGAGCTGCTCCCGGCTGGGTCCCCCAGCCGCAGCCGCGCCCTCGGCCTCCTTGGCCCGGGCACAGCCCTTGGCTGGGGGCAGAGCAGTCCCCAGCTTTCGCTGCAGCTCCTCCAGCCGGGCCTGCTTGTAGGCGGGCAGGCCAGGCCGCACGGCCTGCAGCAGGCAGTCGGCGTGGAACATGTGACCACAGAGGAAGAGGTAGAAAGGGCGGTTGAGCAGGGGGAAGTCGCAGGCGGCACATTTGTCCTGGGGCTCCACGGTGCCGTAGCGGCCCCGCAGCTCCTGCAGGTCCCGCCGGATGCGCTGGGCGCTGGCTGTGGCCTCTTCCATCTCGCGCTGCAGCTCCTGGATGTGGTGGTTGTAGGCCTTAAGCGAGCTACAGATCGCCTCCTTAAAGTGGTCGATGGTGACAAAGTCAGGAAAGAAGGGCAGCACGTCCTCGATCTTGAGCAGGGGGCAGCTGGCCAGGCAGGCCATGGCCGTCCGCACATCTTCCTCCTCCTGCACCACGTGCCGTGCGATCTTCAGCCACAGCTTCTTGCGCAGCTCCTCATCCTCTTCTGGCAAGTCTGCACACTGCTTAGCCAGGTCCACGTCCACCTGCAGGGGAGAGTGGATGTCAGGGCCGGCCCCTTCCTGGCCCCAGAATAAAGACGATGGAGAGACAGATGACCAGGAGAATCTAGGCTTGGGAAGAGGCCCCTGAGGCCGGGCTCCCAGCCTTGCCGGCAGCAAGGATAAGGCCTGCTCATTAACAGGTCGCAGGTCCCTCTGTCAGCCAGATGAAGGCCCCGTGGGATGGAGCGCCTGCCTCCCATGTACGAGGCCCTGGGTTCAATCCCTGGTACCTCCTTTAAAAAAAAAAAGTGCCTAAGAATCACCTAGGTAGTGTATCCAAAACATAGATTTGGGGACCCCACCCTCAGACATTCTTATTTGTTAAGTCCTGAGTTTAGGTCTGGGAATCTGCATTTTAAACAGCACTGATCCTGCTGGTAGACGGTTCATTCTTTGAAAAATGAATCTTAAGAGCCCACTAGGCAATAGCTAACATGCTTGTACCAGGTACTGTTCTAAGTGCTTTTATATACAGTACTTTAATCAACTTTTTCAAGTACTATAATAGTATGCCTGTTTTGAGGCTGAATAACCTAAGGCACAGAAAAGTTCAGCAAATAGTCCAAAGTCACACAGCACAGTAAGTAGCAGAGCCAGAATTCAAACCCTGACTTCAGAGTCTGCTCTTAACCGTTACAATATGGTGCCTCTCTGCAATGGAAGCCAGGGACCCCAACCTCTAGCCACAACCCCTCCCCCACCACAACCCTTCAGCATCTGAAAGGTCCCTCTCCTGGCTGGGGTCAAGACTAAGTAGCTTACCTTCAGGGCCAGGTCCACGGCCTCCTCATACAGCTCCAGGACCTTGTAGACATGGACGCAAGCGCGGTGGTGGCCGTGCTCAGCGCAGAGCCGCAGTGCATACTTGAGGTCGTAATGCACCCGGTGCGGGCTGGCGCCTGCCTGCTCCAGGTAGGCCAGCAGGGAGGCTGGCTGGCCGCGGGCATACAGGGACAGCAGGTAGTTGTGAATGGCCTGCTCGGTCTCACCCAGCACGTTCACACAGAACTCCATGTAGCGGATGGCCTGGCTCACCTGCTGGGCCTCGCCACCCTGGCTGTAGTTCACCAGGGCAGGGATGAGCTGCCGGGCGTCCAGCCGGCTGCCCAGCTCGATCCAGGCATCCACCAGCTGGCGGGGAATGTGTCGGATGAGGATGGGCGAGAACTTGTAGAAGAGCTGGGGGTCGCGGTGGCGGGCGAGCACGGCCAGGGCCTCCTCGTAGGCCTCGTGCTGGCAGTGGTATGCCACCACCCGCTCGTAGTCCTGCATGATCACGGCAAAGTACACCATGTGCTCCGAGTCCCCGTGGCTGGCGAGCAGCTCGTGGATGGAGGCCCGGCTGGCAAAGAGCCACTCTTTGTGGCGGGGGCTGCTGAGGAAGGCACGGAAGCGCTCCCGGGTTTCCCGGTAGAGGGTGAGGGCCTCTGGGTCGCCCTGCAGAGCCCCGAGCCGGCTAAGGTAGAGCTCTGTCAGCCAGGTGGTAAGCAGCGTGGCCTGGGTACGCTCATTGGGCTTTAGACTGGCCAGTTTTCGCTGGAGGAACTCAGCCAGAGCCTCCTCCTGCCGGGCCTCTAAGAACTTGAGGGCAATCTCCTCAAAGTAGCTCTGGGTGAGGGCGTAACAGCGGGCGCTCTCCAGGTATCGACGCTGGCGAAAGCAGAAATCAGCCTCCCGGGCCAGGACTGTGTCCAGGCAGTCAGGCCGCTCCCGACAGTACTCTTTGGCCAGGTCAAAGCGGTTCATGTCCAGGTAGGTGCGCCAGACATCCCGGGCCTCCCGCTGCACATGGTAGCGGAAGACGGCCCGCTCGGTGTAGGCCCAGAGCTGGCCGGTGGAGGAGTCCTTCACCATGTGCTTCAGGGGCCCGAACTTCTCCAGGAAGTGATCCCGCAGCACCACCTGCCCGGTCAGCGTGCACACTGCCTCCACCCGGTCCGCCAGCAGCAGCAGGAAGTGGAACTGGGTCAGGACGATGGCCAGCGGTGGGCTGGCCCCAGGGCCTACCCCCTCCGGGTACTCCCAGACCCGCTCCTCACTCAGCAGGGAGTCAGGGCGCCCACAGTCCAACGCTCCATATAACACGCCATCCCCCATCATCCAGGCAAAGGCCCGGGGCGCAGAGCGCAACTTGGGGGTGTAGAAGGCCAACTCGCTGTAGCCCAGGCTGCTGGGAAACTCACGGAATGGTGGTGGGTGGTCAGTATAAGCCGCAAAGAGCCCTGAGAAGCCCTGGGCCTCAGCCCCTTCTGCTGCTCGGCCTATGAACTGGAAGAGGCGCTGCCGGGTGGTGGCAATAACAAAGCCACGCCCCTCGGGGCCCCGCTCCGCCTCGAGGGAACACACAGGAGCTGGACCCCCTTCTTCATTTAGCACGTACAATGGACGGAAGTAGAGGTCCGGGGCAGGGCCGAAAAGCCCACCCTCACTGGCCGAGAGTTCTGCTTCGAAGATCTGGCCTTGGGCAGTGCCGACCAGGATGGGGCCCGTGCTGCTCTCGGTGCCCTGGGCCTTGTTCCAGCCCACGCTCTCCACCAGCTGCCCCCTCCAGCGTGCTAGTGGCCGCACCTTCTGTCCATTGCGGTTCACGTAGAGGACCTCAGTGCTGCTCAGAGCAATCAGCAGGTGAGAGCCTGGAGTGGGGAAGAGCGAGTGGATGCTGCCTTCTTGCGCCCACCACTCTCAGATCCTATTCACCCACAGGCTTCCCCCCTCAGACCGCCGCTACTTCTTACCAGTATGGTCCAGGAACATCTTGTGAACTTTGGCATCATCCTTGCGCCCCAGATCCACATGGTTGGGTTCATTTGCCTTGCCCAAGTCAATGCTGTGGGGACAAGAGTCACAGCGTCAAGTCTGCAGAGGGTTCATCTTTTTTTGGGTCACAGGCCTCTTTAAGACTGTGATGAAAGCCACAGCCTTTCTTCCCTAAATCTTCACATACATATAAAATCCTGAGGAACCCAGAAACACACACAGAGCCCTACGTAGCAGCCTCAAGCTCCGGGAACTCCCCCACTTCATTCTGAGAAGTCACTAAGCAGAAGTCTTTTCCTTCTGAGCAGTGGATCTCCAGGGCATGGGGAAGAGAGTTTGCCAGGGCAAGAAGAAACAAAACTGAAAAGTAGCAGATGGTTATTGAGCACTTTCTATATACCAAGCACCATGCCAAAAGCTTCACCTAGTATTATCTCAATCTTCACAATAAGTTTGAGGGAGTACTCCTGTTTAAATTATATTTTTCTCATTGTTTTCAGATATATCCTCATTCAAACTAAAGAATCAATGCAAAGATGTATTTAAAAAATAAAGTTTATGATTTTCCTCCCAATCCCCTTTCATTCCCAACTATTTAGGAAAAATGATGCTAATGTTATCCTCCGTACACATAATTTTAAAAAAGGTTGTTGTGTTGCTGTTTTTAAAAAATGTCTTCAGGGAAGTGGACTTGGCCCAGTGGTTAGGGCGTCCGTCTACCACATGGGAGGTCCGTGGTTCAAATCCTGGGCCTCCTTGACCCATGTGGAGCTGGTCCAAGTCCAGTGCTGATGTGCACAAGGAGTGCTGCGCCACGCAGGGGAGCCCCCCCACGTAGGGGAGCCCCACACGCAAGGAGTGCGCCCCATAAGGAGAGCTGCCCAGCGCCAAAGAAAGTGCAGCCTGTCCAGGAATGGCGCCACACACACGGAGACCTGACACAACAAGATGACAGAACAGAAAGAAACACAGATTCCCGTGCCGCTGACAACAACAGAAGCTGACAAAAAGAAGAACATGCGGCAAATGAACATAGAGAGCAGACAACTGGGGCAGGCGGAGGGGAGGGAGAGAAATAAAAAAAAAATAAATCTTTAAATAAATAATAAATAAATAAATAATGTCTTCATACAGTATATCTATACTATGTGTATTCTTTTGAAATTTGCTCTTCCCACCTAATGATATTCTGTGACCATTCCCCTGGGTCAACAGATACAGCTCTCATTGTTTTAATAACTGCATAATACTACATTCTAGGGCCAAACCATAATTAAATCACAATTTTTCTGTATGGGTATTCAGCCTGTCCAATTTTTCATACCACAAATAATGGTACACAATCAAAACACTCATGTCTATTCCCTTGCAAATTGATGCTTTACTTTCTATGGGATATACTATCCAAAGTGGGATTGCTGGATCAAAGTTTTAGATATTTTAAATATTAAAAGACGGGAAACGGACTTGGCCCAGTGGTTAGGGCATCCGTCTACGACATGGGAGGTCCGCGGTTCAAACCCCGGGCCTCCTTGACCAGTGTGGAGCTGGCCCATGCGCAGTGCTGATGTGCGCAAGGAGTGCCGCGCCACGCAGGGGTGTCCCCCGCATAGGGGAGCCCCACACGCAAGGAGTGCACCCGTAAGGAGAGCCACCCAGCACGAGAGAAAAGTGCAGCCTGCCCAGGAATGGCGCCGCCCACACTTCCCGTGCCGCTAACGACAACAGAAGCGGACAAAGAAACAAGACGCAGCAAATAGAGAGAACAGACAACCGGGGGAGGGGAGGAATTAAATAAATAAATAAATAAATAAATAAATAAATAAATAAAATTAAAAGACGTCACTAGGGGAAGTGGATGTGGCTCAGGCAACTGGGCTCCTGCCTACCACAGGGGAAGTTGCTGGTTCAGATTCTGGTGCCTCCTAAAGAAGGCAGAGACTGTGATGGGCAGGCACAGCAAGCTGCCACAAGAGACACAGGAAGAAAAAACATGAGAGACACAAAAAAGCAGGGAGCGGAGGTGGCTCAAGCAATTAGGCACCTCCCTCCCACATCAGAGGTCTTGGATTTGGCTCCCAGTGCCTCCTAAAGAAACAAGAAAGACGAATGGACACAGCAAGTGAAAAACAACAAGGGGAGGGGGGGAATAAATAAATTTTTTAAATCTTAAAAAAAAAAAAAAAGACATCACCAGATTACTTTCCCAAACAACAGTGGCAATTTACACTTTCATCAACAACGTATGAGTCCATTTCCTTGGATCGTCACCAGTACTGAACATTACTGTTTTTAATTTTTGTCAATTCTGTTAAGTTAAAAAAAACAACCACAAGGTATCTTATTGTTATTCTAATGTGCGTTCCCAGAAGTTGAAAATAGCTTCATATGTGCACTGGAAATTTGGAGTTTCTCTTCTGTGAACTGCATGTTCATATTTTTTTGCCTTCCTTTTCTACCGAATTGTCTTTTTCTTATTAATTTGTAAGGCGTTCCCCTCACCCCGAGACGGCGCCCTCATCTGTTTGCTCATTGTTTTTCTCTTTGTCTGCTTGTTGTCTGTTTTTTTTCTTTAGGAGGTAAGAGGAATAGAGCCCAGGACCTCCCATGTGGTAAGCAGGCACTCTGCTTGAGCCACATCTACTCCCTGCTCATGTTTTTGCTCATTGCCTGCTCATTTTTTTCTTGATGTCTGCTCATTCTCTGCTCATTGTTTGTTTGTTTTCTTTAGGAGGCACCAGGAACCAAACCTGGGACTTCCCATGTGGGAGGCAGATATGCAACTGCTTGAGCCCCAATTTATAAGAAGTTTTTAAGGAATAAGGATGTCAATCCTTAGTCACTGTGTAACAAACTTTATTTTCCCATCTACCTTGTCTTGACCTGATTCATAGAGCTCTTTCTTTGTTTTGGCTTTGCCACTGAAGCAGTTTTTACATACTCAAACAGATCAAGATTTTTCCTTATGGTTTCTGGATTTCCTAGCTTATGTAAGGCTTTCCTCCTTCAGCCCAAAGTCACAGAAATTTATTATCCTTTTAATACACTATTTTTTATTTTTTATATTTAAATAATTATTCCACCTAGAATTCATTTTTATGATACAGTCCTAGCTTTTATTCCAGATATTTATTCCACAAGGATGACAATTTTCCTGACACCTTTGTCATATGTTATTTCCATTTGTTGTGGCTGTACTTCAGGACACTAGACCTTTCATTCCACTGGTCTAACCTGTGGGGAGAGTCACCTTTAACAGATGAAGGAAAAAGAATAGGGAGATCAGGTGACTTGCTCAAGATTTCATAGCTGGGAAATGGTAGAGCTGGTATCAGAATCTTAACTACTACACTATATTGGGTCTCTTTGGGAAAGGATAGGATATTTCCTGAAAATTCCAAATTCGCAGCTTCCCTTCCCAGAGTAGAAGAAATGCTCCAGGCAGTTAATAGACCAAAATGTCACCAGTTCACACGCTACCCCCAAGCCTTTTGGGCCCTTTGTTACCGGAGCAGTGTATCCTTGCCCAGGCTCATGCAGAGCTGATTGCAGGAGACTACAAGACTGGTGATGCGCTCAGATGGGGTGAAATCAATGCGCTGCTTAGTGAAAATGGGCACCTCCTTCTCCAGCTGGGCTTTCACGTACCCTGAAGGTGCAGAGCAAAGAAAAGGTTAGCTACAGAAGAGACAGAGGAAAGGCAAGGAGAGACAACAAAAAAACAGCACTCCTCTCTACTTTCCTGACATATTCCTATCCCCAAGAGCTTGGTTAACAGATAATTTGATATCAGTTAGTTGGCTAGTCACCTCTACATCAAGGGTTTTGGGCTTGTCCCACACTTCTGACAGCAGTGAAAGGCTGATCCTTTGAGATGCTATTGCACCACGATGCACCTGTTCCCAGCGGTAGTGGGGCACTGAGGGTTTGGGCATTCACCCTGACCAGTCTTTGGCCCTGCAATCCCAACTCAACTAAAGTAGTCTCGCTCCATTCTCTCCCCTCCCCTATGCCCAGGCTGTACTCTCAGTGAGTCTCCAGAAGAAAGAGACAGCTTGTCAGGCAGAGGGAGCCCTGGGGAAACACTCCAATTAGTGGTGTTTATGTAGCTGCTTTCCTTCATTTTTGTACCCTTGCTCAAAACACCCCAGTACTTCAGACTCCTTTGCCAACTCTGCACTACTCTCTATGAAAACTTCCCCTAAACTCCCGACTGCACCCAGTCTAGCAGAGGCCTAAAACACTTCATCTCCATTTTCCTTTGTTCAGTGACAAACAACAGTGACAAAGTTCCCTCTAGGACCATCCCTCCTTCCCCTACAACATTCCCCTTTCACCAGTTTCTTTGCCCATTCCTTCCTTCCCTCCCGCCTCCAGAGGCTCGATGGTGGTGATGGGACAGGACAATAAAGAATCAGGCATTAGAAGCGTGGAGTCTATCCTCAGTTCTTCCGATAGCTCAACTGTGGCCCTGGAGGCAAAGTCACTTCCTTTTCTGGGCCCTGGTTCCCTCTTAGAAGGACCCTAGTGGCAGGGCCTAGATCACGCGACTGCTCCAGTTGCTTCCAAACTTCGACTATCCACCAGCTCGGGGCAAAGAGAAATCAGGGGACCAGGGCAGGATTGCACGTCCCGGAGGTGAACCCGAGCTCTTGGAGTGGCCCCTCTTTCCCCGCAGGTGCCAGGAGAGCCGAGATGGGAAGCGCCACCCCCCCCTCCCTTACCCGAGTGGGGGATGCCCACGCTGGGGCAGCCGGGCTGCAGGACGGCCGAGCGGGAGAGCGAATCCTCGTACTCATCCAGGATGGATGCCATGGTGCCCGGCTTCTGGGCTCCTGGTCCGGGGCCCGGGGATCACGACAGGGCTTCCCCCAGGGATCCCCGACGCCCCGGAGAGGAAATTGCGACTCCCCAGCCTCGTCAGAGATCTGACAGAGCCTGGGGATCGGCCGCCGACGCGGTCCGAAGGATCTACTCGCTCTCGCCTGATAGAGCAAAAAGACCGGGAAGCCCTCCCCTTGAATCTGGCGCAGTCCTGCACCCCACAGGCTCCCTTCAGCAGATCTCAGGTGACCCCAACCTCTCCGCCGCAGCGCAGCTTACTCCCGCCCCCGCGACGCGCGCCTAAAACGCAACTTCCGGGTTCTCAGAGCCACTCGTACGCGTGCGCAGGGACGTCGCGCGGCCGGCCGCGAGCACACGGCGGGGAGGGCTGGGGAGCGGCGCCGGGCCCGAGGCCGCCCTGGAGGACGGGAGCTGGGGCCGGAGCCGCGGTCCTCAGGTCCTGGCCGAGGTGGGGAGGAGCCCTCCACCCACCCGTGCTGGGCGGAGCGGGGATGGTGGGCGGGCCCTACTGAACGGAAGTCCCTCCTTCCGGGACTCTACGGCTGTTCCGGGCCTTGACACTAGGAGGCGGTCTCGACTGTCTCAGGCTCCTGCCGGGACCCGCCAGCGCCGCTGCCCCAGCCCAGGAACCTACCTGTCCGCTCACCCTCCCCGCCTAGGCTGCCCTCCCTGAATGGACTGCTCAGCCAACCTGTCTAGCACCCATCCCACCTTTAAACAGCCCGCTGCCTCAGGAATATCTCCCGCTCCTCAATCTAATCGCTGTTTTGGTTATACACAAGGCACAGGCAGAGCAGACCTGCCCTCCCTTTTCCTGCACCAGCTTCCAGAAGAGACAGAACTGGTGGCCCGGCCAGTGGGAGGCCATGTGTCAGATACTGCCGTGACATGCTCCGTCGCGACTCATCGCTGTGGGGAGACCGAGCCAGGCAGGAAAGACAGAACACAGCTAAAGTCACTCAACAAAATATTGTTGAGCACCCTTTCTTTGCCTGGCCCTGAGCTGGGCGCTGGGGCCGCAGAGATAAGTACAGCGCTGTTCTTGCCCCGGATAAGATCATAATCCAACGAGGCATCGGGTCAGTAAATAATAGTGTAGAATTAGGAAAGCAATTGATGGATTCATTCAGAAGCTTACTCGTTCTACCAATGAGTGCTCACTCTGTGCCAGGTACTGCTTCAGGCTCCGGGGACAGAGAAAAAAACAGACAAAAGTCCTTGCCCTCATGGAGCAGACCCAGGACATGGCAACAGTGCAGAGGAGCGCGGGACAAACACCTGCAAAGCCTGGCAAGAAGGAGGAACAGTGACTGTGGAGGCCAGTAGTGAAGGTAGGAGCAGCCCGGCCTAAAGGTAGAGAAGGAGTCCTAGGTGGGGGTCTGTGAGGGCTCAGGTGCAACTGCAGATTTTCCATCTCCTACTGGCCTAAGAGACCCAGATGGAGTCTTCACTTCTGGGGCTCATGGACTCTACCTTGTTGCTAAAGTGAAAGCCTCTTGGCCAGAGTGACTGCAGTCCTGGATTTTGCAGGTAGCTCTGACAATGACCAACACCAACTTCACTCTCAAAAGCATCCTGAACTAGAATAAAATTTCAGAACAAAACAAAACAGCATCTAGATTTGCCAAAAGGATTGAAAGCAGGGACTCTTGCAGTTTTGCACACCAAAGCTCCTAGTGGCATGTTTCAAAATTGCCAAAATGTGGAAACAATCCAAGTGTCCATCAAAGAATGAATGGATAGGGAAACGGACTTTGGCCCAGTGGTTAGGGCGTCCGTCTACCACATGGGAGGTCCGCGGTTCAAACCCCGGGCCTCCTTGACCCGTGTGGAGCTGGCCATGCGCAGTGCTGATGCGCGCAAGGAGTGCCTTGCCACGCAAGGGTGTCCCCCACGTGCGGGAGCCCCACGCGCAAGGAGTGCGCCCGTGAGGAAAGCCGCCCAGCGTGAAAAGAAAGTGCAGCCTGCCCAGGAATGGTGCCGCCCACACTTCCCGTGCCGCTGACGACAACAGAAGCGGACAAAGAAACAAGACGCAGCAAATAGACACCAAGACAACCAGGGGAGGGGGGAAAATAAATAAATAAATAAATCTTAAAAAAAAAAAAAAGAATGAATGGATAAACAAATGTGGTACATACATGCACTGGAGTATCATTCAGCTATGAAAAGGAATGAAGCTCTGATACATGCGACAATGTGAATGAACTGTGAAGACATGTTGAGTGAAATAGGCCAGACACAAAAGGACTGATATTGTATGATCTCACTGATATGAAATAATTGGAAGAAATAATTCACATAGTCAGAAATTAGAATACAGGTTCCCAGTGGCAGGGCTGGAGATAGGGAATTGAGTTAATGCTTAATTGGTCCAGTGTTTCTGTTTGGGATAATAGAAAAGTTTTGGTAATAGATGATGATAATGGCAAAATGACATTATGAATGTAACATCACTGAACTACTTATTGCGGTCAAAAGCAGAATATTTAGGTGGTATATATGTTACTAGAATAATGTTTACAAAGAAAACAACCATAGGACTGTATAACACAAGCAGCGAAATTTAATATAAATTATGGGCTGTAGTTAATAGTACAATTATCACAATATTCTCTCATAATTGTATCCAAGTTACTATACTAATGCAAAACCTTAATAATGGGGTGGGTATATAGGAACTCTATTTTCTGCATGATTTTCCTGTAAACCAACAACTTCTCTAATGAATATATATGTATATGTGTATATATATATATATATATTTTTTTAACATGCCCAGGTTTGTGTGTAAATTGTGTGATCATGCTGCTCTTGCCGAATTTGGGTGCCAAACATGAGGACTTTGACTCTTACCAGCCCACACAGAGGGCTCTCTGGGCTTGAAGGGGCCCAGGCCCCAGTCCCAGAGACCTGCACTGTCCACGGTAACTTAACACCGCCTCCTGCCCCAGAGCGGCAAGCTCTCCCTAACTGGTCCCCCTTCTCCCACCTGCAGTTGCTGCTAAGACCCCACTTTTCCCACCTGGGCACTGCTGGACCCATCAGGTCCCAGGAGGGAAAGTGCCAGAAGGCCCACCCAGGGAAAGATAGGCAGGACCTTCCCACCCTTGGAAAAGGGATCCCAGGCAGGGAGCTGCTTTGCTCTGTTCCATGCATAAGGCTCCAAACTGAGACCACCTGCTGCCTGCATCAAGGAAACACAAACAGAGCTAACCAAGAGTCAAATAATCATAATTGGAGCATTTACCATTCTAAGTCCCTAATATTCATTATTATCTCATTTAACCCATTAGTAGTCAGACATCAGCAAAAGAGGTTGTCTCTAGCGCAGAATCCTTCCATCTACCTCAGTGCCCAAAGCCCCCTCCTTGGGTTCCACTGCTCTCTGGGGTATGGGGTGGGGCCTCAGTGGGCCCTGATGTGCTGATGACAACAGTACACCTCCTTGTACTCATTCTTCAATCCTTGGGCTAGATGTCAGAGCAAGAACCAGAGACCAGCCTTCTTAGCCTTTGCCAACCACTCACTAACTGTGACACTTTGTGCACATTTGATGTTCTTAGACTCAGTTTCTTCATTTACAGAAATAATTATGAACGACCTATCTGGGAGGTCTTTGTTGAGTAAGCGAGGTGATTTATGTGAAAACTCATTGCTATAGTGTCCAACATAGAGTAAGTGCTCAATGAATGCTAAGTATGGCTTTAATCTGACAGTTCCTCTCAAGTCTCCCCCTCCACGAAGCTTCCCTGGACCTCAGCTTCTCCTCAGAACTGCTTTGGCTCTTCTTGTCCTGTCCTGGCCACTTACTAGCACCTAAGTATGAAGCTTGGCCATGTTGGTTTGATACAACTGAAGTTGGTTGTGGTGAATAGCCCAGACATTCCCAGGCATGGAGATAACAGAGGTGTCTTGGGGAACTCACAGCCTCTACTCGAAACCAGTGTGGGAGTCACCAAGAGACAGGTACGGGCTGACTGCTGAGCCGGAGAGAGGATTCGTGTAGGGTGAACGTGAGCTAAGGCTTGAAGTGCATGAATGATCTCCAAGGGCAAAGAGGGGAAAGGGTTACTCCACGCACCAGGAGCAAAGGCCTTCGAACAGAGTGATGTTCAGCTGAAGGGCATGGGAGGAGAGGGAGGAGGAAATGAGACCAGCTGAGGTCAAGATTGGGAAAGCCACTGAATGGGCCAGCAGAAGATTTGAGACTGCGGGTGAGATCATCTGATGTGGATTCTATTAAGATGGGTGTCAACTGGGTGGAGACTACGTCAGAGAGGATGAGACCTGAGGCAGAGGCAGAGACAGAGAAGAAACTTCCAGGGCCCACCCAGGGAGAGAGAGCAGACTGGAAAGCCCGTGGGGCCAGTGTTTGAGGAGGGGCCACCGGACTTACTGTCAAATCAGGTGGGGGGAGGTGAAGAAAAAGTGCAGAAAGCCTCCCGGAGAGACCTGGCAGATGGTGGCTGTGGCAGCACTGTTGGGGAGGGGGAGGAGGTGGGTGGGAGTGGGTGGAGGCCACAACGATTACGTGCAGTTCTGGACAGCTGTGTGTGAGACTGTGTAAACTCAGGGCAGCCACTAAGCCGCTGATGTCAAACAATTCAATGAGTTTTCTCATGCCTCAGTTTCTACAACTGTAAAATTAGAAAAATCTACCTTAGACCTGTTTTAGTATAATAGAGTATGCAATCATGCAGCGCTGTGCGTATACCTAGAACTTGCTTAATATGAGTTAATTGTTAGTACTTGCTGGCTGAATGAATACCCTGAACGAAAGGAATGATTTAATTGCCTTAGTTTTTTGTTTTTGTTTTTTAAACAGACTACTTTTAGAGTAGTCATTTTGACACAACAGAAGTTGGTTGTTACAGAAAAAAGAAGATAGTACAGAGAGTTCCCATATATACCATGCCCTTTCCCTTGTTATTAACATCTTACATTAGTATGGTATATTTGTGACAATTAATGGACCAATTTTGATACATTATTATTATTAAAGACTATACTTTTTTCATATGTCCTTCGTTTTTCCCTCTTCTGTTCCAGGATCTGATCCAGGATGCCACATTACATTTAGTTGTCCTGTCTCCTTAGACTCCTCTTGGCTGTGACAGTTTCTCAGGCTTTCCTTCCTTTTGATGATCTCGACAATTTTGAAAAGTACTGATCAGGTATTTTGTAGGATACTCCATTATTGAAATTTGTCTGACGTTTTTCTCAAGATTAGGCTGAGATTATGGGTTCTTGACAGGTAAAACATTGTTATCATCCCATCCTCTCAGGATACATAATAATCAACATGACATCATTGTCAATGTTGACCTTATCACCTGGCTGAGGAAGGGTTTGTGAGGTTTCTCCACTGCAAAGTGTCCCTGTTGTCCCCCTTTCCATCCTGTACTCTTTAGAAGTATACAGCCCACACTTAGGGAGTGGGGAGTTATGATCCATCTCCTTGAGGGCGATCTACATAAATTATTTGAGATTTTTCTGCACTGACGATTTCATAACTCTCTCTAAACATTTTTATTGTAGTAATATATACAACACAACATCTCCTATTTTTTGTAACCTGCTTTTTAATTTTCACTTTTCAATGTAATTTTCTTATTTCACAGTAATGTATGTACACAGTTTAAAAAAGAGAGCTACAAGACTTATTAAGAAAACCTGGTCATTTTTTGTCCCAACCCCAGTTAAACTTTGTCCCATCTGTACTTACCTCTCCGTGCCCTGGCCATGCTGCTCTAAGGATATTCCCAGAATGTGCCATGCCCCTCCAGACAGTTGAGTATTCGGTGTGGGGGTTCACTTTGGAGGCTGTTCCTTCTGGGGTGGCTTGCTTCCCTGATACTCCCCTCCCTTGCTAAGATCAGGGGTCCCTCCCGGGTACTCCCCCAGCCCTGTGCTGGTCACCCTGCATTACCAGCCCCTGGTTCTAACTTGTCCCTCGGTAGACTGTGAGCTCCCTGGCAGCACGGGGCGCGGATGGCGTTGTCTGGTTTACCACCTCACGGCACAGGGCCTGGCACATTGTTGGCCCCTGCTAAAATATCCTAAGGAAAGAAAGCCCTTGGTCTGCGTGGAACACCTCTTCATCGGTCATAACTTCCTCCTGTCTGGTTCCCATTCCAGATGTTTCCAAACCCACCTGAATCACCCCAATTCTCAAAAATCCACCTCCCTTCTCTCACTGAGCGAATGTCAAAGCTCCCCCCACCCCGCCAAACATCCTCCAGCAACCTCGTTTGTCCTTTGTCTAGCTGGGAAATGGAAGCATCCTCATGACAGGGGTCCTCAAACTGGGGTTCTTGCATGCTTAGGGATATAAAAAGATCTTCCAAGGTGCACAGGGCACCTTGTTTTTAAGGGAATCCACTCCAGAGCCTCACCATTTCCATGGGCTCTTTCCTAAAAAGTCACCTTCAGAAGAAGGCACCTGGGAGCAAGTGACAGGTCCTCTTTCTACCTTCCCAGCTACTGCTTTACAAAAGAAAGGAACACCATTCGCCCAAATGAATGTTAATATAAATGTCAATATTCATAGTATCTGTTGCAGAGTTGGATAAAGAGGCCTTTATATCTCTTGTCATAACTTACCAAAATGTGTGGGAGAGAGTGTAAATATAATCCACACTTAGTGGCAATGTTCAAATATATGTTCATCAATTGTAACAAATGTACCACACTAAAGAGGGATGTTGTTAATTTTGGAAAGTGTGGGAGGGGTAGGGGGTGGGCATACGGGAATTCCATACATTTTTTTATGTAATCTTTTAAAAAATAATTTTAATAATATTCACACTATCCAATAAATGGCATCCTTTGAAACAATTTAATCTTAAAGTAATGTGATGTTTTAATTGTCATACAGGGGGAAGCGAACTTGGCGCAATGGATGGGGTGTTTGCCTATCACGTGGGAGGTCTGCGATTCAAACCCCGGGCCCCCTTGACCTGTGTAGAGCTGGCCCATGCGCAGTGCTGGTGCACGCAAGGAGTGCCCTGCCATGCAGGGTTGTCCCCAGCGTAGGGGAGCCCCACGCACAAGGAGTGCACCCCATAAGGAGAGCCGCCCAGCACAAAAGAAAGTGCAGCCTGCCCAGGAATGGTGTCGCACACACGGAGAGCTGACACCACAACAAGAAGACACGACAAAAGGAAACACAGATTCCCGGTGCCGCTGATAAGGATAGAAGCGGTCACAGAAGAACACACAGTGAATGGACACAGAGAGCAGACAACTGGGGGTGGGGTGGGGAAGAAATAAATAAAAAATAAATCTTAAAAAAAAAATTGTCAGACAGGGAAGCAGATGTGGCTCAAGCAACTGAGCTCCTGCTTACCACATGGAAGGTCCTGGGTTCAGTTCCCAGTGCCTCCTGGAGAAGAGGAGCAAGAGAGCAAGCTGGAATGACAGGCTGGTACCTCCTAAAAACAAAACAACAAAAAAAGATGAAATGTTTTATTAAAAGCAGCACAGCAACACAACCTGAAATGTTTAATAAAGTATAACAATACCAAGCGTCGGGAGGGTGTAGAGTCACTGCACCTCTCACACAGAGCTGGTGGGAATATAAAACAGTCCAATCAGTTAGTAGACACTTACCGTAGGGCCCAGAAATTCCATACCTGAGTATTTACCCAAGAGGCATGAAAATATATGTCCACACAAAGACTTGTACACAAATGTTTATAGCAGCTTTATTCTTAATTGCCCTGGACTGGTAACAACTCAAATGTCTATCAACAGGAGAACGGATAAATAAATCGTGATATATCCATAAACAGAATACTACCCAGCAATAAAAAAAGGACAAACTGCTATTACGCACAACAACACGAATGGATCTTAAAAACATGCTGAGCAAATGTACTCCCACGCAATGGAGTATTACTTGGTGTAGGAAGGAATGGAGTTCTGAGACCTGCTGCAACATGGATGTACCTTGAGAACATGCTGAGTGAAATAAGCAAGGCACATAAAAACTAATACTGTATGATTTCACTTATATGAAATATCTAGAAATAGCAAATTTGTGGACACAGAAAGTAGATTAGAGGTTTCCAGGGCGTGGAGGAGAGGGGTAGGGGGAATTGTGGCTTGGTGGGTAGTGTTTGTAAATTTTAGAAATTTTAACATAAGATTAATGAACAACAATCACAACCATGCTGAGTATAAGAAGACAGACACAAAAGAGTTCACAGAGTATGATTCCACTTATTTGAGATTCTAGAACAGACAAAAATTAAGCTACAGTGACAGAGCAGATCAACCGTTGCCTGGGGCCTGGTGTAGGGGGAGGGGATAGACTAGTAAAAGAGCAAGCAGGCCTTTTTAGGGGAGACGGAAATGTTTTAAAAAACATCTCTGGTCAAATGTCAGAATGTTAATTAGTGAATAGAAGGCAAAAGATAACAAAACAATATATAACCTGCTTTGGAGCCACTAATTCTTAAGGGGAGGGCGGAAAGCAGGGCAGGTGCTGTATCACCAGACCTGGGGTCACATCCTGGCTCACTCCCAGCTGTGAGGCCTTGGGCAAGTCACTTTGACCTGTATGGAGACACAGTCGCCTCATCTATAAACCAAAGATAAGAACCATATCAGTAGATAAGAATGAACAGTGGAATAAAAACTAGTTTCATTTTTGCATTCTGTATCTGGGTCACAGAAAAAGAAATTGCTGCATTTATACCTGACAAAATTTATATTATTCATTCTTAGGCAGGGTCTTGACTTCATCTGCAAATTTGTGCCCTGACACAGAGAGGAGATCATTGTAATAGCAAGTTCTTCAGAGTACACCATGCTAAATATTCTCCAACCCTCATTTGGTCCCCACAGCACTGTGGAGTAGGTTCTATTTTAATCCCATTTACAAACAAGGAAATTGAGGCCTGGAGGAGTCAACAGCTAAGAAATGAGACAACCTTGATATCAATCCAGGCCATTTGGCTACAGATTCTGTGCTCTTGACCATCAAACTAACTTGTCTGTAGTTGACAGTTGTAATTTGAGATTAAGAGGTAAAAAGAGCTTGCCTTGGAAATACTAGCCTCATACAGATGTAAATGGAACAAAACCCAATACCTTCATTTTAGCACTTTCTTTAAAAACTAGTGAAAGTTGATTTCATATTGGTTTGGAAAACTCTGCTCTCTGTTCCTGATCTCAACTGCCATCGTCTTTCTGGAGAGCAGTCTTTCCGAAACTATTAATAGGCGCAGAGGGACCTAGCTAGTATGACCAACTGTTCGGGTTTGTCCGGGACTTTCCAGGTTTAGCACTGAAAGTCCTGTGTCCCGGAACACCCCTTAGTCTTGGTCCCCCAGGCCCAGCTGTTCCCCAGTGAAATAATCCCAAAAGGAAAAGAGAAGCTGTGGTGTGACCTCCTGGATCTGGCTCCAGCTCCCTCTCCAGCTCATTCTTGCCCCGCTGGGCTCAGCTACTTTTAGTTCATCAAATGAACCAGAATTTTCTCCCTTCCTGCGCACCCCTGCCCCCGCCCCTCACCAGATTTGTGCTGTTTCTTCAGGCTGTTTCTAAACTCTCTTTGTTTGGTTCACACTCATTCTGAATCCAACCAGACTGAGCAAGTTTGGTGGGTATATATTGGTACATCCATACCCGTTGTTAAAATATTGAAATAGTTCCTTACTGGTTGGTAAACATCCACCTTGCTGAGTGTGCCCAGACTGCAGTATACCTCTCAGTCTCTCACACACACACACACACACACACACACACACACACCCCAGGACCCAGCTACCAAAGAGCTAATGTCTGGCCCAGCTTTTAGAAAGCACTATAGCACCAGGGCCAACCATACCAGATCCTAACAAGTTTGAATATCATCCCTTATTACATCTATGTAGAATATGAATTTATTTAAGTAATGCCAAGAAAAGAATTTGGAGAAATATAACTTTTAATGGAATACTTGTTGATTGCATTCTTTTTTTGTAAAGTTGCTGATGCTCATCATGAACATCATCATGATCATCATCATCATCAAATGATAGCACATGTTATAGGTTTAACCCCAGAGACTTGAGTGGATCTTAGAGGTAGCAGCCCCAACTTCCATTCAAAAGGAAGTTTTGGGGCCATAGACCCAGTCTTCAAAAAGAAGCAACTGTGAAGCAGACTTGGCCCAATGAATAGGGCATCCACCAACCACATGGGAGGTTTGCAGTTCAAACCCAGGCCTCCTTGACCCGTGTGGAGCTGGCCCACGTGCAGTGCTGATTGTGCAAGGAGTGCCCTGCCATACAGGGGTGTCCCCCGTGTAGGGGAGCCCCATGCACAAGGAGTGCGCCCCGTAAGGAGAGCCACGCAATGTGAAAGAAAGTGCAGCCTGCTCAAGAATGGCACCGCACACACGGAGAGCTGACACAACAAGATGACGCAACAAAAAGAAACACAGATTCCCGGTGCCTCTGATAAGGATAGAAGCAGTCACAGAAGAACACACAGCGAACCGACACAGAGAGCAGACAACTGGGGGGGGGCGAGGGATGGGAGATAAATTAAAAAAAAAAAAAAGAAGCAATTAAGGATGTGGTCTGGCCCAAGTGGTCATTGGACAAGTGCCTCTGGAATCAGGAAAAGAGGGAGGAAGGGACTGCCTACCAATCTTTTGATCATTTGGGCAAACCATGCACATTCTTCATCATTCATTTATTCAATCATCCCACAAAAATGAGCTCCTTCTAAGTGGGATGTCCCTGGGGTAGAGCAATAAGAGCCAGAAGATGCATCATCCCTTTCCTGGCCTTTAGTTGCTTACAATCAAGTTGAGGCATGAGATATCCACACAGGAAACATGTAATGTTCCCCCAAATCAATCAAACAGGCAAAGTCGGGTTTGATGTGGTGTGGAGCTAGGTTGGGGGAACAGGCGAGCCCTGTTTGTTCACCTTTGTACCCCCAGCACTTTCCACAGTGCCTAGCCCACAGTGGGTTCACAAAACACCACACTGAGACCCAAACTACTCAGTCCTTCTATTCAGAGGCATCATATTGATGTGTTGGTGAGGTTCCTCTATCTTTTTTCTATATATACAATACATACATTAAAAAAAAAAAAAGATTTCAATAAACTTTTTCTTTGCAAAAGCAACATGTAGAAAGAAGGAGAAAATATTGATAAGCAATGTAATATTAATAGCTGTCGTGCTTAAAGCTCATTACGTCAGGCAAAAGAGGCTTCCCGCCTACGTTAAGAGGGAAGGACTCTCTACATTTGCCCTTCATACGGGTCCCTCTTTCATTCTAATTGTCACCTTTTTTTTTTTTTGGTACCATTTGGGCTCAGACTGTTTATATAATTCTGTATCACTTAGCATTATCTTATAATATTTCCCCATGTTACTGAAAATTCTCTCTTTTTTTTTTAAAGATTTATTTATTTATTTAATTCCCCCCCCCCCCAGTTTTCTGTTCTCTATGTCTATTTGCTGCATCTTGTTTCTTTGTCCACTTCTGTTGTCGTCAGCCGAACAGGAAGTGTGTGCTGTGCCATTCCTGGGCAGGCTGCACTCTCTTTCCCGCTGGGCAGCTCTCCTTATGGGGCGCACTCCTTGCATGTGGGGCTCCCCTACGCGGGGGACACCCCTGCGTGGCAGGGCACTCCTTGTGCGCATCAGCACTGTGCATGGGCCAGCTCCACACGGGTCAAGGAGGCCCGGGGTTTGAACCGCAGACCTCCCATGTGGTAGACAGACGCCCTAACCACTGGGCCAAGTCCGTTTCCCTGAAAATTCTCTTAGCAAGAGAATTGCATCCTGGAGGTGGAATCTGATGGATGGGAGGATGGCCAAGGACAGGCCTAGACTCCGCCCTGGGGCCGAGTTAACAGGGATTCCCTGGAGGTTTTCAAGTGGGGGGTGACAGAATAAATCTGTTTTAGGAAGCCTGGGTGGACTAGAAATGAACAAGACGCAGGTAGGAGGTGATTAGTATGGCGGAGGATGTGGAAAGGAAGAGCGAGACTAAAACACGTCTTCAAAGAAAGAACTGAGGACCAGGGAAGAAACAGAAAGTGTTGGCAGAAAGCTCTGGATT
This sequence comes from Dasypus novemcinctus, assembly GCF_030445035.2. Lineage (NCBI taxonomy): Eukaryota > Metazoa > Chordata > Mammalia > Cingulata > Dasypodidae > Dasypus > Dasypus novemcinctus. Next base: position 112,140,521 of record NC_080675.1, on the reverse strand, counting down.
CTGGGCTTCTAGGTTCCTGGCTTATGTCACATAAAATAATTTAAGGATAATATTTTTTAAAAATGAATTAAAAAAATAAATAAAAAGAATTTAAGAAAAAAAAGAAAATTCTCCTTAACTTCATATTAAATAAAAATAAATGTGAAATTATGAAAAAAAAAGAAAGAAAAAAGAAAAAGAATTTAAGGACATGCCATAGAGTAGACAAAGGAGGAAAGAATTTATTAAGAGAAAAGTATACAGTCTGAGGCACAGGCCGCGGGCGTGCTGCACAGCGAGATGCGCGAGCGGGGCTCCAGCTCAGGCCTGTTTAAATCTTTCCACCTCCGCGCTCCATAATATTGGGGAAGGAGCCCCAGCTATTTGCTTGCCCCACCTGTCAATTCTCAGGAGGCCAAAGGTGAGACCTTTTGAGGGTATCTGGGGCTTTCCCTTGACCCCAAACTGGATCTTCGTTCCAAATGGGATTCTTATGGCCAGGATCTTGGAGGATCCCTCAGGTTTCAGGCAGGGTCTGCCTGCCGCGTTGCCTGTCTGGCCTCCGCTGTGGCCCAAGTCTTCCTTTTCCTACTTTAACCACCCTCAAAAGCAGTCCAAGTGTATCTAAGGTTTGGAACCTATTCAGAGGTCCAATTCCTTCCAACTCACTGGATCAAGAGAACTGAGCTACTATTGTTAGAAAGAAGAAGGGTAGAAGGGGGAAGCTCAGTGAATTAAAGGGGAGAGGAGCTCTTTTAGATACATGTTTTTAGGTGGCAACTCTTGCAGATGTTTAACAAATATTGGCTGGGACTGGGGATCAGTCTGATGGAGAGGAGGAAAGAGAAAGGCAGGGAGAAGCCTGAGCACTGGGCAGGGGGCGGTGGAAGGGAGGAGTGGCCTGCGTTGTAGGTGGAGAGGCCAAGGGCAGCCTGGCCGGGGTGGGGGCCATGGGGGTCATGGGGGGCTGGAGGGGCTAGCCGGGGAGCACGGTGAGGGAGGCTCAGCCCAGGCCTCGGACTGTGCCGCAAACACCCTCCCCGGACAGTAGAGAGAACATCCAGGAGCCCAGTTCATTACGTTGGTAAATAAGTGTTTATCATCAAATTGTTTTACTTTCATCATTCCCCCCCTCCCTAAGCTATCTGACCTTCCCATCTGAGTCTCTGGGCAGCAGGTTTGATTTGGGGGTCTCGGAGTGGAGTAGGCAGAAGGAATGGAAAAAAACAAAAGAAATGCATTTAACTCACCAAAACCTCTGCACAGCACTTTTAAAATAAACTCTTCCTAACAACTCGTGTTCTTTTGTTAACCCCTTTTTCAGCAGCAGAAAAATCATGGTGGTGGGGTGGGGGCAGATTTCTTTCAGTTCATATCTGTTGAGTTGAGATTTTGTTGTAGGTATCCCAATGTTTACAGTAAATTTAAACAAGATAAGGCAACGGAGATGCCTAATAAAAACTTGACCACCCCTGAGGTTTAATGTATGGACTGGTGATCCTGGAACTGACCGTTTTCTAGCTCCTTTGATCTTGGGGTAATTACACTGACCATAGGCCTCAGTGTGCTCACAGATAAAATGGGAGGAAGTGCCTCATCCATTCCCAGCAAACTTACTTGCTTTTGTTTGTTTGTTTGTTTGTTTTCGTGGTTTTTTTTTTTTTTTTGAGGTATCAGGATGGGGAATTGAACCTGGGACTTCATACGTGGGAAGCTGCCACTCAACTGCTTGACTAATAAGCCACATCGGCTCCCTTACTTGCATTATTATGAGAAAGAGTGCACTACAGAGCATCTACAAATCTAAAGCCCCATAAAACTGTGCTGTGATTTTGGAAGCAAGATGTTATTATCACTACGATTCATTGTCAACAGTAACAATGATAAGTCATGTTGATATTATGTACCCCTAATAGACTGTGATGATAAAATACTGTCAAAAACCCACAATCTTAAAAAAAAAATGTCAGGCAAAGTCCAATTCTGCAAAATACCTGATCAGTACTTTTCAAAATTGTCAAGATCTTCAAAAATGAGGAAAGCCTGAAAAACTGTTCACAGCCAAGAGGAGTCTAAGGAGACAGGACAACTAAATGTATGCGGCATCCTGGATAGGATCCTAGAACAGAAGAGGGATATTAGATAAAAACTAAGAAATCTAAATCAAGCATAGACTTCTGTTATTAATAAAGTATCAATATGGTTTGTTAGTTGTAACAAAGGAACTTTATTAATGCAAGATATTCATAGTGGGAAATGAGTAGAGGGTATATGGGAACTCTCTGGATGGTTGTCTCAATTTTTCTGTTAATCTAAAGCTGTTCTAAAAACTAAAGTATTTTAAAAACAACTTGGCCTTGACAGATGAGGGAGCTATTTCAGGTGGGAGGGATAAATAAATAAATCTTAAAAAATATATATTTTGTGCTAAAAAATGCTAACCATCTTCTGAGTCTTCAACAAATCATAATCTTTTTGCTGGTGGAGGCTCTTGCCTCAGTGTTGACGGCTGCTGACTGATCAGCATGGTGGTGGCTGAGAGTTGGGGTGGCTGTGGCAATTTCTTAAAATAAGACAACATTAAGTTTGCCTCATTGATTGACTTCCTTTCATGAAAGAATTCTCTGTAGCATGCAATGCTGTTTGATAGCATTTACTCATGGTAGAATTTCTTTCAAATCTGGAGTCAATTCTCTCAAACTCTACTGCTGTTTTATCAACTAAGTGTATGGATTATTCTAAATTCTTTCTTGTCATTTCAACAATGTTTGTCACATCTTTATCAGGAGTGATTTCCATCTCAAGAAACCACTTTCTTTTCTCAGCCATAGGAGGCAGCTCCTCATCCATTCAAGTTTAATCATGAGATTGCAGCAATTCAGTCACAATTTCAGGCTCCACTTTTTAAAAAAATTATTATTACTATATTTTTATCCCCTCCCCGCCCCCCCCCCCCCCCCCCAGATGGCTCCTTCATCTGTCTGCTTGTTGTCAGCTTCTCTGCTCGTCTTCTTTAGGAGGCCCTGGGAACTAAATCCGGAACCTCCCATGTGGGAAGCGGGTGCCCAATTGCTTGAGCCACATCCGCTCCCCCAGGCTCCACTTCTAATTCTAGTTCTTCCATGAATCACAGATGTTCTTAATGACATCTAGAATGGTGAAGTCTTTCCAGAAGGTTCTCAATTACTTTGCCCAGATCCATCAGAGGAATCACTACCAATGGCAGCTATAGCCTTACAAAATAGATCTCTTAAATAATAAGACTTGAGAGTTGAACTGCCTCCTTAATATGGGGTGCAGAATGGATGTTGTGTTAGTAGGCATGAAAACAACACGCATCTCGTTGTGTATCTCCGTATTTGGAGAGCTCTTGGGTGACCAGGTGCATTGTCAATGAGCAGTAATATTTTGAAAGGAATCCTTTTTTCTGAGCAGTATGTCTCAACAGTGGGCTTAAGATATCCAGTAAACCATGTTTAAACAGATGTGCTGTCATCCAGGCTTTATTGTTCCATTTATAGAGCACAGGCAGAGCAGATTTAGCATAATTCTTAAGGATTTTGAGATAGGTAAATCAGCACTGACTACAACTTAAAGTCACTAGCTGCATTAGCCCCTAACAAGAGAGTCAGCCTTTCTTTGAAATCTGAAGCCAGGCATTGACTTCTCTCTAGCTAAAAAAGTCCTAGATGGCATTTTTTCCCAATAGAAAGCTATTTGTATACATTGAAAATCTGTTGTTTAGTGTAGCTACCTTTATCCATGATCTTAGCTAGATCTTCTGGATTACTTGCTGTTTTTTTTTTTAATATATTTTTATTGAAATATATCATTCACATGTGAACATAAATAAACAATAAGTGTATAGTAAAAATTGTGAACTTACAAAATAAACATGCATAACATACAGGGGTCCCATACATCACTCTTCCACCAACATCGTGCATTGTTGTGCTTCTACGTTAGCACTTACTGCTTCACCTTGCACTTTTATGTTTCGGAGATGACTTCTTTCCTTAAACCTCATGAACTAACCTGTTATCTTCCAACTTTTGTTCTGCAGCTTCCTTACCTGCTCAGCCTTCACAGAATTGAAGAGATTTAAGGGCTTGCTCTGGATTAGGTTTTGGCTTAAGGGAAAGTTGTGGCTGGTTGGAGTTTCTACCTAGACATCTCAAACTTTCTCCATATCAGCTTTAAGGCTGTTTCCCTTTCTTATCATTCATGTGTTCACTGGAGAAGCACTTTCAATTTCCTTCAAGAACTTCTCCTTTGCATTGACATCTTGGCTGTCTAGCACAAGAGGCCTAGATTTTGGCCAATCTCAGCTTTTGACATGCCTTCCTCACTAAACGGAATCATTTCTATCTTTTGATTTAAAGTGAGAGACGTGTGATTCTTCCTTTCCCTTGAACACTGAAGGCCATTGTAGGAGGTTACTAATTGGCCTAATCTCAGTATTGCTGCACACAGGGACTAGGGAGGCCTGAGAACAGAGAGAGAGATGCAACCGCCGGTCAGTGGGGCAGGCAGTGCGCTCACATTTGTTGATCGTTTTCTGACTTGCATAGGCATGGTTTGTGGTGCCCCAAAACAATGACAATAATAATATCAAGATCACTGATCACAGCTCACCAAAACAGATATAATAATAATGAAAAAGGTTGAAATATTGAATTACCAAAACGTGTCACAGAGACAGGAAGTGAGCACATGCTGTTGGAAAAATGGCACTGATAGACTTGGTTCAATCTTAAAAAACACAATGTCTGTGAGGAATAAAGTAAAGCACAATTTAAAAAGGTGTGCCTCGGGAAGTGGATGTGGCTCAACTGATTGGGCTCCCAAGGCCCTGGGTTCACGTCCCAGGGCCTCCTTGTGAAGGCAAGCTGGCCCACCCCCGCGAAGAGCTGATGGCCCATGGCGCAGCAAGATGACACAAAAAAGGGAGACAAGCAGACACAGAAGAATGCACAGCGAACGGACAGAGAGCAGAAAGCAAGCAAGTAGCAAGGGGGGGATAAATAAAATAAATCTTTTTAAAAAAAGGTATGTCTTACTTTATACTTGGGGTTATAATTCAATACTACTTTGTTTTATTGCTCAAATCATTCCATTTTTGGACCCTAGGAGCTCTTTCAGTTGGCTTCTGGGTCCCTCTGATGTGCCTCCATCTTTGTGGGTTTTGTGTTGTTTTTTTTGTTTGTTTTTTTGGTCTTTTGTTGTTGTTATTTTAGCATTTCCTTACTTTCTGTACTACAAGATGCTCCGGATACATCTTGTATATTTCTTGCCCCAGTCATATAATTGGCCATTTCTCCAATGAGAAGGTGAATGCGTGTCTGGCTGGAAGTGGGGGCATAACATCTGTCAGATGGAGAGGGATACTGCCCAATCCACCCTTAGGAGGGGACTTTCCCAGAAAGAGCAGCCAGATTTGCAGTCATTAGCTGAGAAATAGGTGACTCATTAACTTCCCAGGTTGTCTCCTCCCTCCCCCTTGCTGACAAGACTGTCCCTAAACCAGCTCAGACAGAGGCACCTAGGTCAGAAAGTGGCTCCACCCATGATGCCAAAGGAAAATGGCCCATCTGAGGCCAAGTCAGGGTTTTTACCCATGCCTAGGAGATTCATCTCCCTCCCATAAAGAGAAAACTGCAGTGTACGCATTTGTGTATTATTTATACTCCCACCTGCAGAAAGCATTAAAGAGGATTTCCCTCAAACTTACAGCTACAATAAAACTAGGTAAAAGGATGAGAGCATTGTGAAAAAGAATACGTGTGTATATGTGTGTGTTTAGTAATTTTATCTCAAACGTGGGCCAGGACAGCTTCCCTTGGATTCCTGAATCACAGATCTCTAGCACCAGAAGAGCTTTCAGAGACCAACAAGCTTCAAGGTCAAGACTAATCAAGTGATTTCCTGAGGATGAGGTGGGGTTGGGAGGGTGTCACACAGTTAGTGGGCTGAAGAATTGGGAATAGAGGGACGAGTCTCCTGATGCCCAGTTCTTTTCAAATGCCCTTTCCAAGAAAGGAAAAAGAACAGCCTTTGGACCTTCTAGGAGGACAGACATTCGAACTAAGGGAATGTCTTAGTTCTTAGAAATGGGATCCTACCATTCCTCTATAAAGATTTTAATTATTTAAATCAGCAACTTTCTAGTGGTTGCCCTCTCCTTCCCACTCCAAAACAAACATCAGAGATCCTGAGACATTTTCCAAGGGACTTGGATTTATGGACTTTTATGCCATCAACGCTTTGAGAAATAGCATTATATTTTTCTTTCATATTCAACACTCCCCTCCAGCCCCACACCTTGCAAATAACACTCTCCCAGCCAGCTGCGGCTCCGGAATGGCTGCCTCCCTGTGCTAAGGTGTTTTCAGTGACCTTTGTAAAGGCTGGGATGAAAGACTGCCTTAGGGATCACAGAAAGGATTGTGGGCCTGGTGTCCCTTGGTGTGGCTGCAATAAAGAGAGGACATTAGCATCAGGCTCCTCTTCATTCACTCTCCTTGTGACCTTCCCTAGAGCTACCTGGAAGACCTTAACACGCAGTTTGTGAACTCTTCAAGGGAAGGACAGTGGGTGACCTAGAAAGCAGCATCTGCAAATAGGTAATTAATATGTGCTTTGGATGATGATGAAGATAAAGGTATTAGGTGTTTTGGGGATTTATAAAATATTCCAATGAGGAATGGTCCTTGAAAATCCATCCCTGCTTGCTTCCCCATCCCCCAGAGTTCCTTTAGCAGAGGGGAGTGAAAGTGTTTAAAGACTGCCTTCAAGCTGAGGCTAGAGGAAAAGCTCCACCAGAGTAGAGGACACGCCTGCCTGCTGTCCCTAGGCCTGAGTTTCTCTGCCTCACCCACCAACTGGATATTTCTAAAAATCTTTTGTTAATAAAATTATAAAATAAATTAAAAAAAGGAAATTCTGAAATTCTCCCTCTTCTCCCCAACTCCCCAGAAGTAACCTTTATTACCAGTTCCGGGTATGTCCTCCCAGACTTTTTTTATCCTCTGCAAACATATGTATGGAGATTCGTGTTTTAATTTGAACAAAGGTGAACTCATGCTGCAATACGTGCTCTGCAACTGGCTTTTTCCTCTTTCTCTGCCACGATGCCCAGATCGGCCTCATTTTACCGAGTCTTTGTCCTTGGACCGGTGTGGATCTTCTCTGAGCGTCGGCTCGCCCCGGGCTTGCTACCTCCAGGGGTCTCTCGGATCGCGGGGTGTCGTGGGCTGCGGGCACCGTCAAGCGGCCGAGGCGGCCGGGCCGGGGGCGGGGCCGGGGGCGGGGCATGCAGATGAGGTGGGCGGTGCCCCACATATACGCGCTCGGCGGCGGGCGGGCGCGCCCAGCCTCGGCCGACTCCGCGCGAGGCCACCGCACAGCCTGCTCCCGCCGCGCAGCCGAGCCTCGCCCCGGGCTGGCCCCTCTGCTGCCCCTGGAGCGGGCCATGCCCCCGCGGGACCTGAGCGAGCCCGAGCCGCCCCCCCTCCGGGCTCCGACCCCTCCGCCGCGGCGGGGCAGCGCGCCCCCGGAGCTGGGCATCAAGTGTGTGCTGGTGGGCGACGGCGCGGTGGGCAAGAGCAGCCTCGTCGTCAGCTACACCTGCAATGGGTACCCCGCGCGCTACCGGCCCACGGCGCTGGACACCTTCTCAGGTACGTTTTTTAACGGCCGCGGTTGGGGAGCGTGCGGCCGCGAGCCGAAGCCGGCACGCTGCGGGAGGCCGCGGGAGCCCGCGGGCTGCGAGGCGAGAGCGGGCCTGGAGGGGGCGCTGGCGAGGCGGGTGGGCCTGGTGGCCCCGGGACGCTCTTCCCAACGCAAAGCTTCCCTGTCCCCGCAGTGCAAGTCCTGGTGGATGGAGCCCCGGTGCGCATCGAACTCTGGGACACAGCGGGACAGGTGAGAAGCTCGGGGGTGGTCTCGGGGAGGGACGGCGGAGACTGGGAGGACCCTACTTGGAGCAGGAATCGGGAAGGTCTTGGGTTCCTGGTTACGAATCTTGAGTGAGGAGTGGATTCCTGCTCCTTGTGGCAGGAATTAATTACCCTACTAACCTAAAGACCTGGCCTTCCGCTCCAGGAGGACTTTGACCGCCTTCGCGCGCTCTGCTACCCCGATACTGATGTCTTCCTGGCCTGCTTCAGCGTGGTGCAGCCCAGCTCCTTCCAAAACATCACCGAGAAATGGCTGCCCGAGATCCGCACGCACAACCCGCAGGCGCCGGTGCTGCTGGTGGGCACCCAGGCCGACCTGCGGGACGACGTCAATGTACTGATTCAGCTGGACCAGGGGGGCCGGGAGGGCCCAGTGCCCCAACCGCAGGCCCAGGGTCTGGCCGAGAAGATCCGGGCCTGCTGCTACCTGGAGTGCTCGGCCTTGACGCAGAAGAACTTGAAGGAGGTGTTTGACTCCGCTATTCTCAGTGCCATTGAGCACAAGGCCCGGCTGGAGAAGAAGCTGAACGCCAAGGGTGTGCGTACCCTCTCCCGCTGCCGCTGGAAGAAGTTCTTCTGCTTTGTTTGAACAGCTGTGGCAGGGTAGCGAGCAGCGGGCCAGTGGCCAGAGACTTCTGGAACCTGGGGCATGGGGCCTTGGAGGAGGACTCCTGGTAGACGCAGGCTACCCCCTGGGACTCAGTTCCCTTCTGAATGCCTTTGGAACACGGGCCTGCTAACGGCCCACTCTGAATCCAGGGTGATCGTAAGGCCTGGAGGAGGAAGACGCTGACCCCGATTTCTGCAATCAGAGCTCAAAGAGAACCCACACTTTTATTTTCATAGGATGGTCCTAGAAGCGTCAGCCACCTCCAAACAGTTTGGGATCCACCTGGGCCCTCAGATGACCTGGTTGAATCAGCACCCCTTATGGTGGTCCCCAACCCCTCCTTGGCACAGAAGTAAGGATAGCCTGGGGACCAGCTAGAGATCTTGGAGGACTGGAAGGTGTCTAGGGCCGATTTGGCAAGAAGTTTGGGCTGGACTGTGTAAGAGAGGTCTGTGAGAGATTGAGAGAGCAGAAAGTGAGGCCTGGGGGGCCGTGGGACTAGAGGCAGGCTGGGGAGAAGGAGGCAGATATGAGGGCCAGGCTTGGGAAGAGGAAGCGCAAGGAGGAGAGCAGAGAAGTGGGGCAACTGAGGAGCAAGGCTGACGCCTGGGCTTCCCTTAACCCCCAAGGCCAGGGCGGCCAGGGCGGGCAGGGCAGCTGGTCCCTGGGAAGAGCTGGGTCTCAGGGCTCCCTAGGAACTGCCCAAACTGGCTGTGCCAGGAGTGGGGCAGGAAGTGAGAGTCCAGGCCCAGCAGGTGGAGGGGGAGGAACTGCAAGTTAGAGCCTGAAGAAGGAAGGGGTTGGGGTTCTCCCCCCTCCCCAGCATCACAGTCTAGGAGGTAGAGCAGTGCAGAATTGCAAATAAAGCGTTAACAGTTCTGAAACTGCCATCTGTGTCATGTCATTTCCTGGAGTACTCTGTGCCCCTCTGCCTCTTGCTCTGGGATACGCCTTCTCAAGGGCCTGACAATCCATAGAGGCAGATAAGGTATCAAAGGACTATTAGGGGCTGGACCAGGAGGCTGATGGGATGGAGATGGGGGTGGGAACCGAGCTGGGGCGGAGGCGGGGGTTGGACACAGGGATGCGTGGGGCTCCCCACTTGGAGCTTAGCTGGTTCCCAGGAGAACTAGCGTGGGAAGCAACCTGGAAACGGGTTTCCCCAGGTGTCAGCGCCAGAGCTGCTTTCCCATGACCTCACCTGGCGGGTGGGGCCACCCCCTCTCCTCCCCCTTTCTCGGGCAGTGCTCAGGCACTGGGTCTGGGGCAATCAGGGTGCCTTTAACTCTCCTGCTCTGGTCCAGCTGAGGCCATCTGGCAGTCCCCAGGGCCCAGTTTTTTGAGGGTGGGGGGTTGGGTGCTGAGCAGGGAAGGAAGCCTGTACAACCTAGACCTCCGCCACTGGACTTGGACTTCCCTCTGGCCAAACTTCTTGGACTCGGGTTTGTTGGACCTAGTGAAATCCAGGGTGCGCGGTACAAAGAATTTAGAAGTTTTGTCCTCGAGTTCCTATGGGAGCGAGGGTTCTTTGAGAGGGGCCCTGATGGAGGGACAGGGATCCAGAGACTTCCCTAGAATTGAAGCTGGATAGGACTTCAATGTACACGTCGATAAATAACCTTATTTTAGGTACCGGTAAGAAAACCAAGGCCCAGAGGGAAAAAAGATATCTCAAGAGGTGCTGTTCCTGTGGAGCAGTATTTCTAAGGCACTGAAGTCTCAGCCAGCTCCCTCTGCAGAGACTACAGCTGTGTGTGTGTGAGAAAGTGTGGCTGAGGAACAGAGAGATCCCAGCCAAGTGAAACCTCAGATAATCCGTTCCCCAAGTTTCGATTTAGCCAAGACTGCCTCCTACCCCGGAGGCCTCATCCCTGGGCTCTCACTAACCTTTGTCCCTGTACCCCCTCAGGCAAAGGTGCTGAGTCTCCCACCTGATTTCTAAGGCCTGCTATGACCTCAACCCAGCCTGACACAACTCTCTGAGGGAGACCTGAGTTCAAGTTCAGAGTCTGATATCAACCAGCTGCATGACTTTAGGCAAATCTTTGTGCCTCAGTTTCCCCATTTGTAAAATGAAGGCCTTAGGACTCTGGATCAGCCGTTTTCACACTGCACAGAGAGGCCTTAGTGGTGCCATGGGGTGGGGAGGAAGCCTTACCAGGTGCTGGCTGGGCCATCCCACTTCCAACTTCTTCCCCAGGTCTCTGATGATAATACCACATCTCCATCACCCGAATGCGAAACTCAGTCATCACTCCTCCTCCCGCACTCAGTCACCAGCCTGGTCCACAGCTCCTCTGTTAGCCTCACCCCACCCCATGTCCCTGCCCGGTGCTGCCTGCTCCAAAACACCCTGTGCTGCTGCCTTCTTCTGGGCATATGCCCCACTCAAGACTGATACTGCTTCTCACTGTCTGCGATGAACTAGCTTTCAAGGCCTTCTAGAATCTGACACCACGCTGTCCCAGGCCGACTTGTTCCAGTGTTCCCACACCTCGATCCCCAATTATCCCTTGACTTCCCTGATTCTAAGCCTTTGTTTTTGCCAATTCCCCTAGTTCAGAAAGTGTCCCTTGTCCCCACACCAGATACCCTGTTTCTCATAAGCCATCTTCTGGCACCTCCCTCCTCTAGGAAGCCTCCCTTACCTGCCTTCACGTCTGCACTGCCCTTGGCACAGCGAGGACACTCTGAGTTTTATCACTGACATAGGCTGCGTGTTCCCAGCTCAATGGAGAGTGTGAAAGCCCCATTTATACCCCCTATTCCCCTGCAGGGTCTCTGGCTCAGGCGATGTTTGCTGCTGGTTTCAAGTAAGTAAGGATAAAAAACTGACCAGTGGGTATCAAGGTCCTGCTCCCAGGTTTGTATCAAGGAGGCCTGAGAAGAATGACTTGCTGGAAAGTTGTGCTGAGGCCAGCGGCCCAAGCCAAGGCAGCCAGAGGGATTTACCTGTCCCAAACCCTCTGACTCTCTCGAGGTCTCTCTTATAAACGTGCCTCTCTTCTTTCCTAGGACAGCTTTTCTGTTTTTCTCTTTCGTCTTTCCTTCCTTTTCCTCTTTTACCCTGCTTTCTACTCTTGAATTACATTTAATGGAATATTTATTATATTAATTGGATGAAATGGGATGTTTCTGAAATGGGGGGATTTTGATCTTTTATACATATTCAGTATGACCTTATCTATGTCCATGTAGCCCTTAATTGATTTTAAACAATGTAATTTAAGTTACTTTAAAATAATAAGTCCTCACAGAAAAACTGGAAAATTCAAAGGAACTAAAAGATTAAAAAAATCTCTTGTCTCAAATCACAAAGACAATAACAACATTTTGGTGTACCTTCTTTCAGCATCTTCTATGCATATATTTTGAAACTTTTTTTGTTTCATGCTATATACGAAATCATGCTGTGTATATACTTTTTCATTTTAATTTTTGCACTTAGAATGTTAGGAGTGGTTTTTTTTTTCACATTGCTATAAACTCTGACCACAAGGCTGTAACTGTTAAGTGTATGTGCTTACTATTTCACCCTGACCATGGTTTTCCTTAGCATTTTTGTTTGTTACCAATGACACTATATCAATAATTGAGGGACGTGGACTTGGCCCAGTGGATAGGGTGTCCACCTACCACATGGGAGGTCCGTGGTTCAAACCCCGGGCCTCCTTGACCCATGTGGAGCTGGCCCATGCGCAGTGCTGAGGCATGCAAGGAGTGCCCTGCCACGCGGGGGTGTCCCCCACTGTAGGGGAGCCCCACACACAAGGAGTGCGCCCCGTAAGGAAAGCCGCTCAGCACGCAGGGAAGTTCAGCCTGCCTAAGAGTGGCGCCGCCCACACGGAGAGCTGACACAAGATGACGCAACAAAAAGAAACACAGATTCCCATGCCACTGACAACAACAGAAGCGAAGAAGATAGCAGCAAATAGACACAGAGAACAGACAACTGGGGTCGGGGGGAAGGGGAGAGAAATAAATAAATTAAATTAATCTTTTTTAAAAATTGGTTTTCTCTTCACCTTTGGGTATGTGACCATCTATAAAAAAAGTTCTTCATCTCTGGCTTAGAGACTGGGACCCAATGTAATCCTTTTTTTTTTTAAGATTTATTTTATTTATTTGTCTCCCTTTTCCCTGCATTATCTGCTCTCTGTGTCTATTTGCTGTGTGTTCTTCTATGTCCGCTTGCATTGTCAGACAGCACCAGGAAACTGCGTCTCTTTTTTTGTTGCGTCATCTTGCTGCATCAGCTCTCCGTGTGTGCAACACCACTCCTGGGCGGGCTGCGCTTTTGTCACGTGGGGCAGCTCTTCTTGTGGGACGTACTCCCTGCACATGGGGCACCCCTACGCGGGGGTGCCCCTGCATGGCACAGCACTCCTTGTGTGTGGCAGCACTGCTCATGGGCCAGCTTACCACACCATCCAGCCTGGGGATCGAACCCTGGACCCTCCATATGGTAGGCAGATGCTCTATCAGTTGAGCCACATCTGCCCCCCCGAGTGTAATCCTGACTGGCTCTTGTGAGGAAGCGTGGAAGTATGGGTTTGTGTGTGTATGAGAGATTGTGTGGAGATGGGGGAGGGAGGCGCAGGGGATTAAATGATGACAAGGTGTGCGTATATCTGTGTCTGTGTACATTTCTCTGCGTCCCTGTTTTTGCTCTTGTGTATTTAAGGTGGATATTGTCTGGGACTGTATAGCATAGTAAAACTACATGTGAAATGTGAATATGGGTAAAATTGCAGATATGAGACCATTCTTCTTTGAAACAACTAATACATGTTAATACTATAAGATGTTAATAACAGACAAAAAACATTATGCTAAGTGAAAGAAACTAGACACAAAGTACTACATATTTCATGATTCCATTTATAAAAATATAAATGTAAATCAATTTATAAAAATGAAATTAGATTAGTGGGTATGTAGGGCTGGGGAAAGAGAGGGATTGAGAGGTGACTGCTAAGGGGTGTGGACTTTTTCTTTTGGAGTAATGAAGTTGTTCTAAATTTTTCTGTGGTGAAGTATGTACAACATTGTGATTATACTAAAAGTCATGAATATACACTTTGAATAGATTGTATGGTATATGAATACATCTCAATAATACCAGTTAAAAATAAATATGCAAATATAGTCAAAAATAGTAGCTATGTTCATCAGGGGAAGCATAGAGAGATTGAGAGGTAAAGAATTTTCTTGTTTGTCTGTTTTTTGTTTATTATTATTGAAATAATGAAAATGCTCAAATAATGATTGAAGTGATGACTAAAACTATGCGATTGTACCAAATACCATTGATTATACACTTCGGATGAACTATATGCTTTATTATTATGTGTCAGTAAAATTCATTTGTTTGAAAAATAAAGTGAATGTTGTCTTTGTGCAAAACTCCAAATAACTCCACATACATACATGTCTGTGTATCTAGGTTGGTAAATATGGGTGTTTATCTTCAAGCAAGCTGTCCTTCGCTCTGCCTATGTGTCTGTGTGTCCCCATCACGTCTGTTCTTGAGAGTGTGCATTATAGACAGCTGCTCGTGGGTAGCAGGGTGTGTTTGCCGGCCCCTGTGCCTGTGTGTACGTCTGACGTGGGCCTGGGTTTTCGGGGCTATGTGTGTTCCCGTGGCCAGGTCTGTGTGGGTCTGCATGGGGCTCTCTCCAGGCATCTTTGTGCTGGGTGTTCAGCTTGGGCCTGGGGGCTGGTGTGAGTAGGTCTGAAGGACCTATGTCCTTGCTCTCTCCCTAGAAGCAGAGTGGTGCCAGGCAGAGGTGACACACCCTCCCGGAGCTCTGTGTTCTCCTGGGAACCAGCTTGTGAGCGTGAGTGAGACCGAGAGCAGACTGTGTCAGAAGTGCTGGCCCCTTTTGCAACCAGCCCAGGCCTCAGGCGGTAACCGCGGCTCTCACAGGTCAGACCTGCCCACTGCGCCTCTGCTGCCAGGAAACCCGGCTCCCAGGCGGGGCTGTGCTGCCTGCACTCGACTTGGGCCTGGGCCAGATCCCCCGGTAAGCCTAAGGCGGCTGAGGGGCCACATTAGTCATCCCATGGTAACCGCAGGAAGTGACAGGGCAGCACTGGCTGTCCCAAGGTCCCAAGGATCCCCCGCTTTCTGCCCCCTGCCCCCCACCCCACCTTCCAGCAATGCTTAGGCAGCCTATCTCCTCCACTATCACTTTCCACCCTTAACAGCTGAACGTCAAGAGAGGCCAGATGGCTTTCCTTAGCTCCAGTTTACAGATGAGAAGCCTGAGCACCATGACTAGAGTTCGGGCAGAACTGGGCATTGGACCCAGGTATCCTGACCCCAGGTCAGGTCTCTTCCCAGTGTCCCACCTGGAGGGTTCCACATCTAGAAATGGTTCCCTTGGAGGGCAGGACTGGGACACATGGTTCATGGGTCAGGCTAGGTTGTCCTAGACTGGGGAATGAGGCAGAGGAAGACTGGGTGGGAGGTGGAAGGGATAGATGTCAGCACAGAACCAGGCCTGCCCTCCCTGTGGAACTTTCTTGAGCCTTTCTCCACTGAACAGAAGTTAAAGGATTTGCTCCATAACTGGGATGACCAGGTAATTCATTGTCAAACTCAGGACTTTGTTTATTTTTTATTATTTGTATTTCAAAACTGAGAATATACAGAAAAATATAAAGAATAAACTAAAAACAATAAACCTACCAATGAGGGGTAGTAACTTTTACGTTTTAATATATATGGCCTCCTAAACATTTCTATATACATAATGTATACATAAAATTTTTAATGAAAATTAAATCATACTCTACATATTGTTCTATTTTCTGTATTTTTATTTTAAAATAAGTCATAAATATATGTTTATAAATATAGATATACATCATTCTACTTCATTGGGTAGGTAGATGGACCATAATTTATTTATCCAACCCCTATTGTTGGACATGTAGACTTTTTTCAGTGTTTTGCTGTTATAAATAATGCTGCAGCCAACATCCTTGTGCCATAATGACCTGCAAAATTATCAGAATGTTTCTTTAGGAAACATTCCTGGAAGAGTAAATGTAAGGTCACTGTCCATGCATTTTAACTCAGGACATTTTTTAAACCAAATAGGACCTCATTAATAGTTACAGTGGGAACACAGGCATAAGCCTGGACTTCCGGTCACCCGTAACCCCTCTGAAAGGTGGGAGCTCGTCATTGTCATCAGCTCCATGGCCTCCCCACCCTCTCACCTGCACCGTCCCTTCCCTCTCCAGGTATCCAGATGACTGCCTGGCTCCTTGGTAGTGAGGGGCAGCAGGGGGGACTTTGGTTTTGACCCTGCCCACAACTGCTTCCCCCCTCAGACCTGTATTCTCTGCGGCCATGTTCTGCTGTCTCTGCCCAATTTTTAAAAAAATACACTTAAAATTTTTAGAATAGTTTTAGATTTACAGGGAAATGGCGAAGATGGTGCAGAGAGCTCCCATATACCCATACCAAGTTTCCCCTGTTATTATCATCTTACTTTAGTATGGGGTAGTTGTCACTACTAAAACTAATATTGATATATTGGTCTACAGACGATACCTTATTCAGATTTCCTTAGGCTTCTGCCCTTCTTCCCCAGTGTCCTGCATTAGCTGGGGAGCAAGGGAGAGCCAGGGGGCAGCCTGTCCCCCTTGAATCTCCCTCCAGGTTTGACAGGGACTTCAGTTCCTGGGGCTGTGTGTATTTCTCTACCTACCGTCCCCCACCCCCCACCAACAGGCATTGTGGTCTGCTGACCACCCGCCTCCCATGGGGCTTGGGTGGCTCAGGCTTCTGTTCCAGCCCCATTCCGGTCTGGCCGGGCGACTTTGGGAAAATTACTGCTTTCCTCCTGGTCTGAGTTTCTCTCAATTGTGAAGTGGGGCTGATCCTCTCTGCCCCTCCCTGGCTCCCAGGGGACCTGCAGGGATAAGCAAGATAATAGCAGAGAACTGATTTGGAAGAAGCTATTAGGAGCCAAGGAAGAGACAGCAGCCAGGCTCGTGATCACAGGGGCGTGGACCATGATTCTTCCGACGGTTCCCAGCCTCCCAGGGCTCAGAACAGCTCCGACAGCTTTTGGCCTGTGGAGTTCAGGGCTCTTTTGTCCCACTTCCAGAGAGAGGGCAAAACCTAGAGCCAGGAGTCTGGACATCTGGAGATCAGACATGCAGAGAGCAAAGATTCTGGGGCTCAGGAATGTTGGCCTCCAGCTTGGCTGTGGGCTTACCCCCTGGCTGAGTGACCTTGAGCCAGTCACCGCCTCTCTCCTGCACTCAGACGGCCAGAGAGCCTGTAATCAGATGGCAAGAAGGAGCTTGTCCTCTATTCCAAGTCCCTTAGTTTTCACAGACTCCTGTGGGGGCCCCTCTTTGGGGGCCACAGACTAACCCTGCGCACAAGGTCATAAACTGGTTGCAAAGGAAATCATGTGGGAGAGAGTAAGTGGGTCAGAGAAAATCCACGGGAAGACAACCCCAAGTGAGTGAGTGGGTTTCCTCCAACAGTGTTTGCTTCTCCCTTGTTCTATCAGCCTCACCTTCCATGTTGGTTCCTTCTTCTCAGTCTAAAACCCAACACTAGGGGGCCTCTCCTCAACGCAGCACTCTCTGCGAGGAGGGCTCTGGCTCTTCTTACCTTCCCTGCCACACCTACAGCACCCTCTGTTATGGTCTGGGCAGCTGACCTCCTCGCCCGCAGCTTCCTCTTCTGACCCCTGGCAGGGTTTGAGAGCCCTTGGCACCTGCCTCTTCCCGTGGTTCCTCCTCCCCTGTGACCACTCCTGCTCGCCCTCCTCCCAAGGTCCTGTCCTCCCCTCTGCTCTTCTCTCGCCCGTCCTTCTCTGTGTCTCTCTCACTGTAGTCTTGTCACATCACCCTTCTACCGACCACTCCCAAATCCAGTAGCTCCATCTCCCCCAGCCCAGAACCCTCATTCTAGAGTCTGTGGGGCCTTGCCAGGGCCACCCAGCCTAGAATGCTCAGAGTTAAATGACCCAAAGACTTTATTTATTTTTAAAGATTTATTTTATTTATTTCTCTCCCCTTACCCTCCCCCCCCCCCCCCGCCCCTTTGTCTGCTCTCTGTGTCTACTTGCTGTGTGTTCTGTGTCCGCTTGCACCCTTGTTGGCACTGGGAAACTGAGTCTCTTTTTCGTTACATCATCTTGCTGTATCAGCTGTCCACGTGTGTGGTGCAACTCCTGGGAGGGCTATGCTTTTTTCACACAGGGGGGTTCTCCTTGTGGGGCACACTCCTTGCGTGTGGGACACCCCCACGCAGGGGCACCCCTGTGTGGCACGGCACTCCTTACATGTGGCAGCACTGCGCATGGGCCAGCTTATCACATGGGCCAGGAGCCCTGGGTTTGAACCTTGGACCCTCCATATGGTAGGCGGACGCCCTATCAGTTGAGCCATGTCCACTTCTCCCAAAGACTTTAAAGTTCAAATGTTTTTGCCTGACTCCTCACCCTATTTTACATTCCTTCTCATTTTTTTCTTTCTCATTCCTATCTTATACCTATGTTGTCTCATAATTTATGGACACTTTAAAGCTGCTGTCAATCCTTCCCCAGTAGGGCGAGGCACAAGCAAGCAAAACTAAGTAAGCAAGAAGAAAAGCAATAAAACCAGTCTCCGTTTGGCACCCAGGGGCCCTCACCCAGGCCCAGGTCTCCGGGCTGGCCCTCCTCCGCTCAGCTGTATTTCTGTCAGAGGCACGGCCACCGTCCGTCCGCGGACTCACACTCTCCCTCCATACGATCTAGAGTCAATAAGTTTTGGAGATTCTCCCCACCCCCGGTTTAGAGCTTCATGATTTGATTTCTTTCTTAAATATGTGATGAATAATTTTTAAAAGATAACTTTTCCTTATTACAAAAGCAATAGATTTTCATTGTAGAAAATGGAGATAAATAAAAAGAAGAAAGTAAAAACCATCTGTAATCTTATTAATAGCAACGGCTACATTTGGGTGAATATCAATCATTTTTTGGTCCTGCTCCCCTCACCCCACCCCCAACCATGGCAAGGGGCCTCTTTGTTTCCTTCCCGGACTGTTTCCTTGGTCTTCCTGGCTCTGGGCTCTGCTGATTCAACCCCCAGGAGCTGAGGGGAGGCAGGCTGAGGGGGAGGCCACACAGCACCCACGCGGTGGGGCTGGCTGCCCGGGGGTTTACACAACCCCCTGCGCGGAGGCTGGGCTTCCGGGTTTGGTCCCTGGGAGCTTAAAACACCTTCCCAGGCTGAGGTTGGGTGGGGAAGGGAGTGGTCTTGTGCAATCCGGCAAACCACTCCTCATTCAGGGCTGTTTGTTTAAGTGGGCAGGGATGGGTTTGGGAGAAACAACCAAGTTTTTGTCAGTGTTCCTTTGAACTGTGGGGGACCACAAATCTGGTAGCCAACTCCCCAGTTCGGAGAAGGCAGGGTGTGTTCTGACGATAAGATGGTGGGGGTCCTGACACGGAATGCCTGGAGGGCCGGGACGAGCACCTAACCACAGGCGTGCAGGCTGGGTGGGGGTGGCAGGTGGCTTAGCACCTGCCTGGCTCTAAAAGACCCTGGAACTCAGCACCTGGAATGCTGCCATGCAGTAAAGTGGGCCCAGGTTTGCCATGTCCCTCGTTTTCACAAGAAGCTAGACATGTGAATTTATCTAAATCTCCCGATTCTTAATAATGTTGGCAATCAATTAAAGAATATAAACCACTGTTTGGGTACAACAAAGCATGGCTGCAGGCTGCCAGGGTGCTACCTTTTGACAAGTCTTTAGTGCACCCCTAGTATGCGCCTCACAGAGGGTCACCTGGCCTGATTTACTTGGTGTTGCTTCTCTGTCCCTCTCCCTGTGGGGTGACCTCTCATGACATGGCCTGTTTACTTGACCACTCCTTAAAGCTCCTTTCTCCTGCTCAGAGCGCTAACCAACGTGGCTTCTGCTCACCAATCTCCTCACTGCCTGAGCCAAGCAGAGCAGCCTGCTGGTCCCCAAACAAAACAAGGACATCATCTCTAATGCCCAGCTGTTTTTGTTTGTTTTTTTTTAATTAGCAAAAATGTTTGAAAGTTATTCTGGTGGCATATATTCAGCATAACATTTCTTATTTTTCACCACTTTCAAGCATATAGTTCAGGACTGTGAATTGCATTCACTATGCTGTGCTACTATCACCATCATCCATTACCGAAACTTTTCCATCACCCCAAAATCTCTGTACCCATTACGCATTAGCTCTCCATTCTCCACCCCCTCCCCAACTTTATCAATTTGCATATTCTCTTTATTTCATATAAAGACGGCCCAGCTTTTGCACACATGATTTTGGTGTGCCTGGAACATCCCCTACTCCCACACATACACACCTGCTCATCTCATTCTTACCTCTTCCATGAAGCCCTTTCTCAACCTCCTTAATCTCCAGGTCTGGACCCGTTTCTGCGTTAATTAGACTACCTTTTGTTAGGTATGTCCTATGCGCATGTAGGGCCCAGCACAAGGGATACTCAGTAAAGAAGCCCCTCTCTTGTTCCTCCAGCTGAAGGCAGACATTCCCTAACTCGGTCCATCCGTTTGTGGCAGAGCTGGATATAGTGTGAGAGAACAGGGAGGGCAGCAATGAACTTTAGCTGCGGAGCAGGACCAAGGGGCAAGGAGGAGCTTTCCAGGGGCAAAGAGGCATTTGAAGTAGAGAGGTATGGAAGTTCCCCGAGAAAAGGGAGTCATTCGAGTGGGTATGGAGCAGAGGATGGCTGCGGGAGTTAAGAGATAGGGAGCGGTTTGGGACTAAATTGTTTTGTTACAGTGCTTGCATCCTGCGGCATCCCCACTCCTGTACGCCAGAGGGTAATCTCCAGGCAAGCAGAAGCGGCCTCTCAGCGTTCCTTGCTCCACACCTGACACCTGCCCGGCACAGTACCCCACTCAGACTGGTGACGCCAAGAGCGTGCGCAGCGCCCGGTATGGCGAGGGCGCCCCCTAGCGAGATTCGGGCTCCGATGCGCCTGAGCCGAGACTTCCCGCCAGGGACGGCGATTGGCCTGGCATCCTCTCACTTGATCTCCCCTACTCCGAGAGGTTCAACGTAAGCTCTTATTCTGTGTTCATTACTCTAGCATTGGGAGACAGGGTTTAGCGAGTCATTAATCACCCCAGGCAATAATGGGGATCATAACCAAAGATGGGGCAACCTGAGGAGGGGTTCAGCCAGGAAGGCTGAAATGGCTGGACAAGTAGGGGGCTTGAAAGATAAATATGCTGCCCCAGGAAGTGGGAACAGCCAAAGCAGGGTAATGAGCCCCACGCCCTGCCATCTCGTCTACTCAGTCTTAGGTGAACAACTACCATTTACTGAGGTCACGGAGTACGGTGTGCAGAAGACCAGAATGGCTCAGGCCACCTGTATTGCCAGCTCACGACCCAGTGGGAGGAGACAAGTGATGGAACAACCTCGGGGAGCTCTGTGCTTAGGGTCCCACTCGCAGACTCATGGATGGATGGGGCAGCACCCTCCACCTGGGTATTTCCTGAACGATAGCCTGAGCTGAGGTTGCAGAAGGGTGGGGAGGCGGTCTGCGTTGAGAGCACATGTACAAAAAACATGCAAGTGCAAGAGCTTCCCATCAAAGGACCATCCTTCCAGGTGCTAGTCAGGTTCTGCTGTTTGATCTGGGTGCTTGCCTCACCAGTGTGTGTGCAGTTATGGCAATTCACTGAGCTGTACACTTATGACTACAGGTGTAATTCATGTAGCTTGTATGTCAATCGTTTGTTTAAAAGCAGCCCCCAAACTCCTACACATTACTATTTTATTTTTCTGCAAAACCTGAAACCCTCTCTTCTGTAATTAGAGAGTCTGGAGCCGTGCTTAAATACGGTCCTCCCATCCCCGCTCCAGGACCTTGGGAACTCACTGAACTTGCTGTGGGGTTTCCTCACCTGGAGAACAGGGATAATAGTATGGGCATCACAGGGCTGTGGGCAGTGACTTGAACTACGTAAAGCACTTATAGAGGGCCTTCTATGTGCCAACAACTCTTCCAGTGTTTGTCTTGACTAGACTGAATTTCTAATGTCTGACACATAGGAGCTCAATAAATTGTTGAATAAGTGAATGAATAGAAGAGTTTTTTGGGACCAGGAATGAGGGTCAAAGAACAAATGGAGGGGTGTGGGTTGGAGTGGAGAAGCTCGACTAAAGGCAGGATCTTGGGGCTGTATTCTTGAGAAGCAGCTTCTGTGAGTGGGAAGGAGGGAGACCTGGTGACCTGGGCCAGATGGAACCCCCGTCTCCATGATAAACAGCCATGGTTCAAACCTGTGACCCCTCCTCTCCATCCCCAATCCCCACCTACACAGAGACCTGCCCAGCTACTGAACAGCTTGCAGGGGCGCCCGGACCGCAGGAGGGCAGACTTCCTGCCCCCACCAGCTGTGGCCCTCTTAGCTCTCACCCCTCCCCTCTGGTGGTCAAATCTGGCACTTCTCCCCACCCCGAGGCCTGGGGCAGTTTCGGGAGGGTGGGAAAACCTGCTAAACAGGGTGCCCTAAGCCTGAACCTGTTGGACAGGGCAGTCCCCCCTCCCCCCAGCCATCCTGTCCCTTTCCTGGCCCACAAAACGGAAGCAGAATTCCCACAGACCAAACTATTTTATTACACTGTGGGTGGACTGGAGCCTGTGGGGAGTTAGGGGGAGCCCGTAGGGGTGGGGGCCAGGCCAGGCTGGGGCTGGTCAAGCTCAGAGAGCTCCATCTAGGGAGAAGAGGAGGAGGAGGCAGAGGCCAGAGAGCCCCTCCAGGCCCCTTCACCCATCCCCACAGCATTAAATAAACAAAAAGCAACATTTCACAGCGCAAAATATACAGGGAGGTCCATCCCCCAGCCCTGTCTTCCAGGGCTGGGGGCCTCCAGCTTCTGACCCGGCCCCAGGTCCTTTCCCATCCTGAGGAGGCCCTGAGGTGGGGACAGGCAGTTTTTGACAGGAAACAAAACTCCACCTTCCTCTGAAATCCCAGGCAGGCAGTAGGTGAGACAGGTCCATCCGAGTTTGAGATTCCCGGCTCCAGGGCTTTTTTTTCTCCCAGACCCTGGAGCTTTTGTGGGCAAAACTGGCCTGAACCCCTGAGACACCTCCAAGAGAGGCGGCAGTCCCTGCCTCTGAGGCATGGGGGACCTCAGGGATGGGCGGGGGAGTCTGGTCCCAAAGTTTTCCCCAGCCCAGGCCTCCGTCTTGGCAAAGAGCAAGCAGGGCCAGGTGAGAGCTGGCAACAGACCCAGGCTGAAGGGCCAGGCAACTCCGGGCTCAGAGGGGCTGGGTCGTGTGGTTATAGACCAGGTGCTCGGTGTCCTCGGTGGTGGAGGCCATGGAGCTGGCGGGAGTGGGGGGCGGCCGGTGGCCATGTCTGTCGAAGCTCTTCCTCTGGTTCTTGAAGCAGCAGTAGGCCAGAAGGGCCACCACCACCACGATGCAGATGACCAGCAGCACCGCGATGGGCACCTCCACGGAGCCTGGGGGAAGAGGGGGCAGGATGAGGGGCTCCCAGGCCAGCCTGGTTCTGGCACCTCACCCCGCACTGTATCAGAGGAACCGAGTCTGAACGGATGCCAGCTGTGCGAGGCCACGGGCACCCACCCCAGACCTCAAGCACGCGCAGCCTGCACGGCTCCAGCTGGGAGCTCAGAGGGAGGGATTCCGGGGGGCCTGGGCTTGGGGAAAGGCCTGAGACTCTGAGGCAAACACCTGGCAGGCTATCTGCTATACTTCCCTCCCTTGCCCATGGCGGGCATCACTATTTGCAACCTCCTGAGGCAGCCACAAGCAGTCACGTGGGGCTGGTCCTTGACTACCTTGATGACAGGGCGGAAGGCAGCTTACCTACACTGGGAATAGGGTTTTCCCGCCGCAGACCAAACACGTCCTTCTCTGCAAAGCGATGGGGAGAGACTAGTTACCACTGGTTAACACCAAGGGCTCTGAGGCACTGAGACTCAGATGCTCTCCAGTGCGCTTCCCACTGCCCACCCCAGGGTCGCTGAAGGTGAAGGCATGACCAGCCCAAGCCTCTGGACAGAGCAGAGAGCTCTAGCTAAGCCTCTCCTCTCCCCGCCTTCCCCCCCACCCCCAGCTCCACTCACTGGAGATGCCACGACAGGACTCGAGACACTGCTGCTCCTCTTCAAAGTTGTTCTTGTTGCCATGACAGCCGCCATAGGTAAAGCGGGCGCAGTGCTCACTGAAGGGATTGTAGTACCAGCGTGGAATGCTCTCCTGGCAGAGCCCCGTGTCTGGCAGGTCCACACAGTGCCCTGGGGAGTGAGGAACAGGCAAAGGGGGAGTGAGGGGGGACCTCAGGGACCCCAGAAACACCTGACCCACAGCGGTGTTGCCAGAAGCGAGGGAGTGACATAAATCTTGGGCACAGGGAAGCGGACGTGGCTCAGCTGATAGAGCGTCCGCCTGCATATGGAGGGTCTAGGGTTCGATCCCCAGGGCCTCCTGACCCGTGTGATGAGCTGGCCCACGCGCAGTGCTGATGTGCGCAAGGAGAGCCCTGCCATGCAGGGACGACCCGTGTAGGGGAGCCTCATGCGCAAGACTTGCGCCCTGCAAGGAGAGCCGCCCCATGTGAAAAAATGGCAGCCTGCCCAGGAGTGGTGCCGCACACATGGAGAGCTGACGCAGCAAGATGACGCAACAATAACAACAAAAAAGTGACAGTTTCCCGGTGCCGCATGACAAGATTGCGAGTGGACACAGAACACACAGTGAATGGACACAGAGAGCAGACAATGGGAGGGGGAGAGAAATAAAAAAATCTTAAAAAAAAAAAAATCCTGGGCACAGAAGTAAATTACACTGATTTGTGTAGTTATTTTCCTTCCAACTTTTTTTTCAACTTTTCTGTCAAAGAGGTTTAAATTTTCTCTTTAAAACTGGCAGAATCTACCTTTTTAACAGAGGATGAGACTTAGCAGTTTACAATGTCCACCTAAAATTTATTAATATTGTTTTACTATATTTATTTTTTAATCATTAGTTCTCAATTTGTGGCAAGTAATAGTGGCTTTCCATTTATGACAGTAATGTGAAATTTCCTTTTTTTTTTAAGGAGGAACCAGGACTGAACCCAGCACCTGTATACGGGAAGCATATACTCAACTACTGAGCTATATCCACTCCCCAAAATTTCCTTTTTAAAATATATTAAATTTCAAAAATTGATTTACAGAAAAAATGTTAGGTAAATAACATCTCAGTGTTATGTGGGCATGGCTAAAATCAAGAAGGAGTTGAAAGAATGACCTGTGAGAGGGGGGTATAAGAAAACTCTACTTTCTGCATGATTTTTCTGTAAAACTACAACTGCTCTAATAAGAAAAAAGCTAAAAAGAAAA
This sequence comes from Dasypus novemcinctus, assembly GCF_030445035.2. Classification (NCBI taxonomy): domain Eukaryota; kingdom Metazoa; phylum Chordata; class Mammalia; order Cingulata; family Dasypodidae; genus Dasypus; species Dasypus novemcinctus. The sequence continues at coordinate 112,115,574 of NC_080675.1, read as the reverse complement.
AAAAAAAAAAAAAAAGACTGATGCTTGGGAAAACCAAAGCTCTCCCTGGCCCAGCCTGGCACCCCCCGCAGAACCCTTTGGCACCCTGGTGGAAGGAGAGCCTGGCAGGACTGGCATCGTCCCTGGGCCCCAGGGGCCTGGGGTGGCGGGGGAGCTTCACCTTTATCACTGGGGAGATGGAAGCTCTGGAGCTCATCGAAGCTGCTGGTGTCTGCAGAGATGAAAGGTCAGAGGCCAAGGCCCAGTAAGGGTCTCTCAGAGGTGCAGGGCACAGCTGTCGGGCCCTCCCCCTCTGCTGCCCACCCCGCTCCCGTCTCCCAGGCCTCACATTGGTCACAGGTGGCCTCGTCAGAGGCATCGGGGCAGTCGGGGGTTTCGTCACATTCCAGGAAGCTGTCGATGCAGCAGCCATCGCTGCAGCGGAACTGGGTGGCCTGGCAGGTGCCGGAGCACACTGGGCAGGGGTGGGCAGGGGCACGGTCAGGCTGGGCAGGGGCCGGCAGGTGCGAAGGCCCCGCCTTCTACCCAGCCTCTTGGCCCTGATGACGGGTCCTATTCCCTTTCCAAACCTCTAGAACTTTCCTACAAGCAGACGGGATGGGCCCTGACAGGAGGATGAAGGGCTGGAAGGGGGTGGTGGTGGTGGTCCCCCAACATACAAAGAGGGCAGGAATGGGCTTGGGCCAAGGCAGGCTACTCAGGGTTGGGGACATCATATGCTGGAGACCTGGCAGGGGTGTGGGAACAGGGAAAGGAGCAAAGCCCACCTGGATGGTGTCTTTCCACTGAGGGGCCTGGGAAAGAGAGAACAGAGAAGTGAGAGAAGGCAGGCCAGGCCCCAGGGGGGAGAGGACTGGGGACGCGGGGGCTGGGAATGGGGGTCCCCCACTGCCCATCTCCTATCCTGGTAAGAGACCACCCACCCTCGGGGGAAGTCACCTGAGACCTAGAGCTACCTCTCCAAGTCCTACCTTGCACTTCCCGGCAGGCTAGTTTGCACTCTTCTTCCCGAAGATAGTTGTTCTTGTTGCCCAAGCAACCTCCATAAATGAAACTCTTGCAGATCTGTTCCGAGGGGTCGTAGTACCAGCGGGGGAAGGAACCCCGGCAGCGGCCCACCTTGTAGGATGCGAGGCAATATTCTGGGGGTAGGGGAGCTTGTGAGATGGGGCCTGCAGGGCGATTAGCAGAGGGGGAGCTCCAGACACGATCGCCCCACTGCCTCCCTCACCTTCAGTCTGCTTGGCTGACAGCACAGTGACCGAGATGTTGGCAGTGTTTTCCGGCTGGTCCGAGTCGTTCGCTCTCAGCTGGAACAGGTAGGTGCCCTCCTTGAGCCCCCACAGCTCCATCTGGTCTGGATCTTTCCTCTGTATACAGGAGTGGCCATCAGGCCAGGCACCATCTGTTGCCTTTGGGCTGTCCCAGGCCCCCCAGGCACATACCCGCCCCCTGGGGAGGGCAGAGGGACTTGGCATCAAATGCATCCTCAGCTTCTATCTGCCCACCCGTGCCCAGCTGCTGCTGCTTGGCCTTCAACCCCAGAAAGGGGCACCTGGGGAGTGGAGGGGGGCCAGGGAGCCAGCCCAGTCCTCACCTCCACTCTGGCGGCTTTGTCACCCTGCAGGAGGTACCAATTTGAACTCCCCACATCCTTCAGCACCAGGGGTTCCTGGGGTTGTACCTTTAAGTCCATGCCTGCCCAGGCCTTGGGGATCCGGGACCCTGGGGGGAAGGCGAGGTTAGGTCAACTGCCACTCAACGGACCATGTCTCTTCTGGGGTGGGGGAAGGCAGGTGGCAACACTTGGCAGCCTGCATGGGGTGCAGACCGAGCTCACAGCCGAACCATCTTCCTGCTCTCCATTCAGATACATCTTTGGTATGTTGAAAACATTTTTATGTTGTAAAACCCACTTTATGAAGTAAATTACTGAACAGCACATGCCATATGATCTCATTCAGGGGAAAAAACAAACATATATATATGGTTTTTTTTTTGAGGAGAGCTTGTTCCTATTTTTACAATAAGCAGGTCCTAGTGCTAATTGCTTTAAAAAAGTTAATGTAACTATATATACATTTAAAAAAAAAAGATTGATTTATTTATTTCTCTCCCCTCTCCCCCACCCCGGTTGTCTGTTCTCTGTGTCTATTTGCTGCGTGTTCTTCTTTGTCTGCTTCTACTGTTGTCAGCGGCACGGGAATCTGTGTTTCCTTTTGTTGCGTCATCTTGCTGCATCAGTTCTCCATGTGTGTGGTGCCATTCCTGGGCAGGCTGCACTTTCTTTTGCGCTGGGTGGCTCTCCTTATGGAGCACACTCCTTGCACGCATCATCGCTGCATATGGGCCAGCTCCACACGGGTCAAGGAGGCCTGGGGTTTGAACCACGGACCTCCCATGTGGTAGACGGACGCCCTAACCACTGGGCCAAGACTGCTGCCTATATATACATGTTTTCAAGAAGCACCAGAGTCCATGGAGGCAATTTATTTGTATGTATGTTTTACATCCCTAAAAAAGAATCCCAGGATTTTTCCTCCTGTGTGTTTTTGCCTTGCTTCCTCGTGGTCCATGATGCCAGCTAAGGTCGTCAATACAGTGAAACCAAACTGACGGGATGGAAGCAGATTATTGCACCATTTTTCTAGATCTTTGAGTTGCACATCAAATCTGGGACTAATCACTCCATACTTGTTTAACCTCCCTGTGAGGTTTGCAACAATTTTCCCAGCTCTGTGATCATCAGTGATTTCAAATTCGCCAATGTAACCATGCCTCATCACCCCAGTTAGAAACCCAACCACGACTTTGGAGAATGGCCTGATAAGACCCTGGCGCCTGCCTCTCCTCACCATTGTTGATGCTCAAGAGTATCAGCCAGGACGTTCCTGTGCACCATTGTGGCGGCACAGAAAGATGGCCGAAGAGAACGGGACTGGCAAGTGCACGGAGTTATGGGAACAATATTTTTATAAACTAAATAAACGTGATAAAAACCCCTCATCCCTTGTTCTGCTGGCCAGAGGTGGGAAAGGTCCCCGACGGCCTCTGTGAAGCCCACCCGGACAGAGCCCTGGGCAAAGTGCAGGCAAGCCCGGGACCCCAGGGGAAGCAGCCTCAGCAAGACGGTGCCTCTGCCACCTCTGACAGACTCGACCTCCAGGACGAGGGGTCCCCAGGGAAGCACAGCCTCCCTCGACCCGACAGTGCCTGTGTGAGGCCCCCTCCCTGCTCAAGGGCAGGGGCTGGGAGGGGGAGAGGAGCACAAAGCAGGGCCCCTGCCTAGAGGGGTTCACTAGCGGCCCCCAGAAGATAAGGCCCAACTCCCAGAACCTAGAAATGTGACCTTATTTGGAAAAAAGGTCTTTGCAGATGTAATTAAGGATCCTGAGAGGAGATCATCCTGGATTATCTGGGTGGGCCCTTTAAGAGGCAGAAGAGAAGAAGACAGGGAGAAGGGAAGGCCATGTAAAGACAGCAGCCCAGAGGAGGGAAGGTACAGGGTGGGCACAGGAGCTGGAAGAAGCAACGATTCTCTCCTAGAGCCCTCAGAGAGGGTGTGGCCCTGAGGACACCTAGCTTTGGGACTTCTGGCTGCAGGACTATGGGAGAATAAAAGCCTGTGTTTGCAAGCTACCCAGTCTATGTAATCTGCTAAGAAAGCCCTAGGAAACTAATTTTCTGTTCTTGAGGGGATTACGGTTCAGATGGGGAGGTAAGTTAAAGGCACACAAAACCTACCACCACCAGGCAATGCTGGACAAGTGCACATAGACAAGGCAGGGGACACTCAGAGAAGGGAGAGCCGTGGGAGGCTGGGGAGCTAAAGGGAGCTTTCTGGAAGAGGGACAAGGGATTTTGCTTGGTTTTGCTTGGGAACAATGTGAGGTGTTCCTGATGGCAGCAGAAAACATGATGATAAGCCAAAGCAAGGAGTTGGAGATTTCCAAGAGCAGTTGGCAGCCAGCTAGGAGAGCAGCTGGGCTAGGAGCTCTGAAAAGGCCCTGGATGCCAGGCCGGGGTGTCTGGACTTGGGCCCACAGCAGGAGTGACAATCAAATATTTAACATCTGGTGGTACAGCAAAGGAAGAGACACTGACCCGAGCAGTGGAGCAGGGTTCCAGAGGCCCTGGCTGCCCTGGACATTGACCTCCCAGATGCATGACCGTGGTCCAGAGGTCCAAGGAGGGGCCAAGTGCTGAGGCAGCGGCTGCTCACCAATTAGTCTGGAAGTATTTCTTCTTTCTTTTTTTTAAAAGTGATGTCACATTAATTGGGAAATACAACCCTGGAGCAGCCAGGGTAAGGAAGACGGGCGAGGCGGGGGGAAGATGTGAAGTGCCGTCATGTGAGAGAGTGCAGGAGAAACTTCACCTCAGGTTGTCCTGAGACAGAAGGGGCTGTTGGTCTGAAAGGATGTCTCCTGACAAGGTCACCCCAAAGGGCGACCACTTCCCTGCTCTTCTGGGCTGCACTGCCCCGTGCCTCCGTGGCCATTCAGCATATTTCATTCCCTGCAGTGTGGCGCTGCGCCCAAGCCCAGCAATGGAAGGACATGGGCTAGGCCTGGGCTTCAGCTCGGACCCCAGCCAGTGCAGGCAGCTCAGCAGGGGGCCTCCGGGACCAAACAGGCGGGCTGAGGAGGTGGCTGAGGTGTTTCTATGGGGCCGGCGTGTGGGCCAGTGCAGGGCAGATGCCATGGGAGTGATCTGAGTTAGAGGGATGGCCAGGGGACGGGAAAGGAGGCGTGAAGGACAACACTCCCAACAGGCTGGGAGCTGGGGAGGCAGAGTCGGGCACAGGTGGAAGGAAAACCAGGCTCAGAGGGAAGGGGTTTTAGGGAAGTTGAACTTGAGGAAGACAAGGCTATCCAGAGTAGAACTGAGCAGCAGGCAGGAGGCATGGGTGGGAGCTCCAGAAAATCTCCATCTGTCTAGATGGATACAGATCTGGGGTCTGTTTAAAAAACCTGTTGTGTGCATGGGGACACCATGCCAGGTAACCCACCTGCATCATCTATCAGGGGCTGGCAGATGGTGGCCCACAGGCCAAATCCACCACACATTTTTAAAGGTTGAAAAAAATGTAAAAGGACAATAACATTTCATTAAGTGAAAATTACATAAAATTCAAACTTCAGCATCCATTGGAATATGGCCACACCTGTTCATTTACATCCAAACTATGGCTGCTTTCACTCCATGGGAGCAGAGCTGAGCAGGCTGTGACAGAGACCGGACGGTCCACAAAACCTAAACTCTCTACTGTTTGGACCTATAGAAAAAGTTTGCGGACTGTGACTGACATCACTTCCATTCATAACCACCCCCCTACAACTGCATTCTTGCCCCTCCTTATAGATGAGAAAATTCACACTGAAGGTTGAATGACTTGCCCAGGATCCATCACTAACCAGCTGAGCTGGGCTTTGAGCTCTTGTCTGCCTGACTCCACAGATCACGCTCTCTCCAAAAAACTATGTGCTACAGCTCTGATCGTGTGATTCTGACTACTTTTTGGGGTTTTGTTTGTTCCTGTTTTGTTCTAGTTTAGGTAACACAGGTACCAACAAACAAGTCAAAAGGTTGAAAAGGGAAGTGAAAATTAAGTCTCCCCTTCTCCTTAACTGCCCAGGTTCCTCTTCCCAGAGATACCCACTTTTACCTATTTTGTGTGTATGTGAATATCCAGACATAGCCTATGAATTCACAAACATCCAAATTTCTCATCTTGTTTTTCCCTTAAAACATAATGGAAAGCATTCCATACCAAACATAAAGAGCTTCTTATTTTTTTGCTCCATAATATTCCATTGTATAAATTCATCATAATTTGTAACCTATTTAACCAGTCTCAGTTCATTTAGATTGTCCCTCACCACTTTTTTCCTTGCTACTAAGAACAAAGCCGTGCTGCCTCAGATTAGTTATTATTTTAAAACAGCGTTTCAGTATTCAATTATAGGATGTGTTAACAGACATCGTTTCCAGTTCTTTGATACTATAAACAATGCTACAGTGAATAGTTGGCTAGTAAGTGGTTTCGCACATGTACAAATAGAGCTGCGAAGAGAATGCCTAGACATGGAATTGTGTCAAGGGCCATGGGCATTTAAGGTTTTGGTAGACAAGAGGCTCTACAGAAGATATTATCTCAGGTGTAAGAGCAAGTGCGAAAGAAGAAGAGAAGGTAAAGTGGTAAGACCAATTGGTAGGGCACCCACTGGTAGGGCACCCTCCTTGTGGACAGAGAGAGAAGAGTCAGTGGGGAGACTCAAAGAAGGTGGTCCCAGAGGTCAGAAGACCAGGATACATGATGACAGTCAATGGAGGGGAGAGGAGAGTTTCCAGAGAGAGGCTCCTCCAATGGTACTGACACCTACCAAAATGAAAAGGGTCTGGGTTCAGAGGTTTAGGGGAAAACAGGACAGGAGGACAGGAAAGGGAAGTGCCCATCTTGAACCAACCCCCAGAGCTCAGGGGCTTGGCTGGCAGTCAGGCAGGACTGAGATGGCCCTAAAATGGCCCCAGAGAGAAAGTCAGGGGAGGACCCCAGCCCCCTCCTTGTCTTTTTCATTAAGTAACCAGGTATGAGAAAGGAAAGGACAGGCTACCTGCAGCCCCACTGGCCACTGGAAGTGGCAGGCAGGGTAATGCTGCAGACCTGGTCAAATGAGGAACCCCAATCCCACGCAGCTATTTGTCTTCAAGCTCCAGGCCCAAGGACCAAAGGGCAGACCTCGGCCCTACCACTCCCTTCCTCCCCCCTCCAGGAGAGCAAAGGGCTTGAATGGCAATAAAGCCAGGCCCGGCCCAGCTGCCAGGCCTCTGGACATCTCCAGGGAAACACAGGCTCCACCTCCTAAGGCCAGTTCCTCACAGAGAGAGAGGGGGAGGGCAGAGGAGAGGAGGAAGGAGCAAGTCCTCCTAGCTTCTGGACCTCCCACCGCAGGAATCTGAACCGGGCAGGACTGGCTGGGCTGCCAGCAGGGGAAGGGGATTTCTCTACTCTCCAGAGGAGTCAGACCTTTAGAAGCCAAGTGCACGGCTCCACCTTGCCAGCCTTCATTCTCCCCCAGCCTCCAAGGGGACTCTGATGATCTTACCCACCCCCAACCTTTCCAGCTGAGAGCGGCCAGCTGAAAGTGGAACCCCTGATCACACACACACAGCTTCCCCCCACTCCCCAAAGAACTGCAGCACAAATGCCTGGAGCCCACACTCAGTCCAAGCCCATCCAGCTCCTTAAATGCCCAGGAAATCCCCACTCTACCCTGTCTTGTGCCAAAAACGCTGGTCCTGAGGGTTTCGATGAGGAAGGCTGCTCCCAAGCCATGTGGCCCCAATCCTGCTCAGCTCCCTGACGAAACCTCAGGGTTTCAGGCTCTGGCCTTGGAGTGAGACTCCCAGGGGGCCTCTGTTAGAGCAGGAAGGACACAGGCAGTGCAAGTCAATTAGAGTCATCACCACCTACACCACCTGCCACTTCCTTGTGGAACAGGCTTCAGTCCCAGTGGCCGGGCCTGGCCCAGAGACCGTACGCCCCTCCCTGAAGCCCCATCCCACCTCTCCTTGGACACTGGAGAATCAATGGATGGACAGGGAGAAGTGAGGGCCCTCAGCCTGGAGAGGGACTGATCTAGGAAAAGGTCAGAGGGGAAAGTCCTTTCTCCACTTTCTAGGATTGAGCTGGTCCCCAGTTCCAGCCCAACCCTGACCCCTGGGCTCTCCGGCCTCTGGTCCTGTCTTCTCCTGGGCTGTCCTGGGTCAGAGTGCTAGGTTCCAACTAGGGAGGCAGTCTCCTGTGAAACAGCACAGCCTTTTGGAGGTCACCCTGGGTTTGAGTCCTAGGCTAACCATTTATAGGTGATGTTATCCTGGGCCAATTACTTAAAATGCCAGTCTCAGTTTGCTAATCTAGAAAGTGGGATGGGGAAACGGACTTGGCCCAGTGGTTAGGGCGTCCGTCTACCACAGGGGGGGGTCCGCGGTTCAAACTCCGGGCCTCCTTGACCCGTGTGGAGCTGGCCATGCGCAGTGCTGATGCGCGCAAGGAGTGCCGTGCCACGCAGGGGTGTCCCCCGCGTAGGGGAGTCCCACGTGCAAGGAGTGTGCCCTATAAGGAGAGCCACCCAGCGTGAAAGAAAGTGCAGCCTGTCCAGGAATGGCACCACCCTCACTTCCTGTGCCGCTGACGACAACAGAAGCGGACAAAGAAACAAGACGCAGCAAATAGACACAGAGAACAGACAACCGGGGGAGGGGGGGTGATTAAATAAATAAATAAATAAATCTTTAAAAAAAAAGAAAAAAAGAAAGTGGGATGACTATTAATAGCACCCTTTCAGAAGCTGTCTGTTCTGAGGCCTCAGTGAGAGAATGTGTAGGACAGCACTCAAGAAACTGTAAAGTGCCAATAGATCAACAGGTGTGACCCATCCCTGCCCTGGAGCCCCGCCTGGCCAGAACAGCTCTGGAGGGGTTCTGGCCCCACTTTACTGTTACTCCTAGAAGTAAACAAGCTGGACCGACAGTCTACTAGATCCTAAGCAGAGAGCTCTGTCTGGCTCATTCCAGAAGTGAGCGGGGTATACACGCGGGCACACACACACCCCTTCTGGGACAGCTGACATCCCTCTCCTACCAGGTATCCAGACCAATGGGATGACTCACCCAGCACCCTCCTCACCCCTACCCCAGAGGCTCTAGGCTTCAGAGCTCCCCGTCTGGGTTTGGGGCAACCCCCCCTTCCAGCGATCTGTACCCCTCAGCACCAGCCATGGAGAGAAGTCTTGCCCACAGACTGGGCTTGCTCTTTAGTCACTAGGGTCTGGCGGGCTTTCCTATATCCCCAAAGGGTCCAACGGTCCCCAGAGGGAAGCGGCCCAGCCAGGAGAGGAGACTACCACCTGGCTCACTTGACAGGGCCCCATGCGGCCTGGGACAGTGCTTGGTGCAGGGCACCCTTCCAATCACAGGCTGCAGCCAGACAGCTCACTCTGTGACTCAGTCTCTCAGGGCCAGAAGTCAGGGACCGCGGCCCTGACCTCCTCTCTCCCTTGCACACACACCCACAGTTGAGGGCCTGCTCTGAACATCCTGAATTCAAGAGCCCCGGAGCTTGGCCCCTCCCACTCAGGTCCCCTTCTCTTTGTGCACAGCTTATACTGCCTACTTCAAAGGAGCTGGGTAGCACTGGACTCTCCTCACTAACTCCTTGCTGATGCTCGCCTCCCCCAGGACTCCATCGCCAGCGTCTTTTTCTAATCTCCCCAGATCCATCCATCCCGGCCCTCTCCTCACCTCCAAAGCTCTGGGCCCGCAGCTCCCGGTAGGAGCGGTAAACCTCCCGCGTGAGGTAGTTGATGAAGCCCTCCCTGGGCGCGAACTTGCACACGAAATTATGCTCATAGAGGCAGTTGAGGAGGAAGCAGGCAGCGACCGCGTCCTCCCCGGCGTCGGGCTGCAGCTCCACCAGCGCCAGGTTGCAGCCCTGGGTGGTGCAGCAGGCGCGGACGCAGTCCCAGCCGCGGCGCACGGTGGGGGAGCCCAGGAAGGCGGCCCCGTTGCTGACCGAGGCCTCGGTGTCGAGCACAAAGGCAGGCACCCCGGCGGTAAACTGGTCCAGGCAGGCGGCTCCCGCGGGCAGCCCGGTGGGCGCGGGCGGCGGCCCGGCCTCGGTGACCGTGAAGCCGAGCGCGCACAGGAGCCACAGCGCGGCGGCGGGCAGGGCGCGGGCCTGGGCCATCGTCCTCCGTGGGGCCGTCGCCCTCCTCCCCCGAGGGTCACCCTCACAGTACGGGCCTCTGGGATCCGAGGGGGCCGGCGACCTGAGAGAGGGGAGGGGACAGCGGAGGAGGCACACCTGGTCACCCCGGGATCTTCGGGGAAGGCGGGCCGGCCGGGAGGAAGTGAGGGGGAGGACCGGGGAGCGCCCGGGAGTGAAGAGGGGCGCGCGGGCTCGGTCCGCCCCGCACACTCCCGTGACCCGGCCGCGCGACGGCTGGACAGACTGAACGCCAGGAGCTCACGTACCCAGACACACTCAGCAGCGCAGAACAAAGAGCCAAACATGCTCCGGGCCCTCTGCGCCTCGCGGGCCCGGGCCCGGGTTACCTGCGCAGGTGAGCGGGGTGGGGCCGGGCCGGCCGGGGTTCCGGTCCCGGCTGCCTGCGCGGCTCCGGCCGGCGCTCCCGCCCCGGTGTCCGCTGCGCTGGGGAGCCGCCGCCTCGTCTCCAGTTTCTGGTGAAACTGAGTCAGCGTGGTCAGGGCGGGGCGGGACATTAACCCCTGCGCCGTCGGCCCCGCCCACTCCGGGGGCGCAGCCTCCCGCGGCCCCGCGGGGCTTCCGGCCGGGCCTCCCCCGCCGCGCGGCGCTCCAGCCTGGTACCCCGAGGGGCTCCGAGGCGCGAGGGCGCTCTGCTCGGGGCTGCTCTACACCACCTCCACCCGGTCCAGCCCCGCGCCCCAGAATGCGCCCGGAACCCCCGGGGGCGCGGACCCTGCCGGGGCGCTCCAGCCAAGTCGGGCTCGCGAGGGGCGGCGCCCGGGGGCTGCAGCCTCCGGCCTCCCGCTCGGGTCCGGGACGGCCGCCCCTGCCTCTGGCCTGAGGCGCTTGTGAAAGGGATGGGGGAGGAGAAATGAGGAAAAGCCCGATGCAAATGTCCTCGGCGTCCGTCACTAGCCTTCGGGAAATCCTCTTCATTTCGTGTTGCAGGAGAACCCAGAAGGGGAGGGGCTTTTGGGTGCTGACCGCAGTGTTGGTAACTGGAATCGCGGGTGTGTGCTCCAGCGTCACCGCCCGTGCCCTGAGAGAGGGAGACCCGAAGGCGTCCCAGCTTGACCAACAGTGGTTCGCTTTGCTTGAGGCTCTTCCCCTTGTACTCTACTCACTATTACGTTTGGGTCTCCGTGGGAGCTGAGTCTCTGTTATAGGAGCTGAGCTCATTAATCTGCTACCCTTTCTCTCTCCCATAAAGGAGGTGCTCCAGATCAAGAGCTGAACACGTTTTTTTTTTCTCTCTCTCCAGTGAAACAGCCATATCCATCGTTCTTGGAAGCTTCTAACTTACCAAAGGTTCTAGTTCACCAAACTTAACTCCCTTCACAGAACCGTGGAATCCTTGAAGCCACACTCATCATCTTTCTGAATGGAAACTCCTCTTAAAGACCAGTTTTCTACAGGACAAGATTGGTTCTATTAATGCTCTCCCGAAGAAGATACCCCACATCTCTTCATGCCGGCTGATAACCTCCCCACCCAGTAGGATTGTTCTGAATTCTCACCTGGTAGGACCTGTAGCCAACATTTTGATCATTTTCCTTACTGCAGCATCCTCCAGCTGCCCAGCTGAGGATGGGACTCTGGAGTCTATCTCCTTTTCTCTGGCTTGTGGGGGCTTTCCCACACTCCCAGGCTCAGTGGTGGAACCAGGGCAATGACGGTATGCTGGGAATGAAGCAAATGATTGTGCAGTTACAGGGATTAGGTAAAGTGACTGATTCCTGCTTGCCCCACTCCCACCTCCTATAGATTATATATATAAAGTTCTGAACACAAGAGAGTATTATCTTATGGGTGTTTTGTTTTTTCATGTGTCTCCATTACAAAAAAAAAACCCACGTTTCTCAAGCAGTGACAATGTCCCAAAACATTTCTACTCCATTTCATACCCAAACAAACCAATGGAGCAAGTACTATTTGTATCCCCATTTTACAGATGAGCTAATGGCTCAGGCAGGTGAACTAACCTGGGTTATACGGTACCTAAGTGGCAGAGCAGGCTTTGGAGCCCAGGCAGGCCAACTGCATTGCTTCAGTGCCTAAGCACTGACCGTTACTGCCCTTGGAATCCTGACTTCATCTGGAAGTTCCACCTTCATCTCAGATTCAAGGTGCCTGAAACAAAAACTCATTTTCAAGTGGTAAACAACCACCATCTGCATCTATTTGCTTGTGTGTTAAGTGCCTGCCAAGCACTTAACATGTAAGATTGCCAATGCTCACAACAGCTCTCAGAATTGTTTCCATGTTACAGAGAGTTTCAGTCACTCCATTAGGGTCATGGGGTGAAGAGTGGATCCAGACAAACTTGTACAGGGGTTGAGCTTCCAAGTTAGCTTACTGGGTTCAAATCTTGCATCTGCCATTTACAATCTGGGTGACCTTAGGTAAGTTACTTATACTCTCTATGCCTTAGTCTCCTTGTATATGAAGTGGGGCTTCCTAGGGTTGTTAGGAGGATTAAATGCATTAATACAAAGAAAGCATTTTACACCACATATGTTCAAGAAATATTACCTGAAAAAAAGTGACAGCCAGGATTTCACCCCAAGTTTCTCAGACATCAAAAACCCACACTTTTCTCATTACCTTATGCTGTTTCTTATATATAAAAAGAAACCCTACACATACATAAAAAGAAGCCCTACACATAAGGTAATCCATCAAAGCGCTGAAAGTGATGATTTTTTTTTTTTTTTTTTTTTTTAAAGATTCATTTATTTATTTAATTTCCCCCCCTCCCCTGGTTGTCTGTTCTTGGTGTCTATTTGCTGCGTCTTGTTTCTTTGTCCGCTTCTGTTGTCGTCAGCGGCACGGGAAGTGTGGGCGGCGCCATTCCTGGGCAGGCTGCTCTTTCATTTCACGCTGGGCGGCTTTTCCTCACGGGCGCACTCCTTGCGCGTGGGGCTCCCCCACGCGGGGGACACCCTTGCGTGGCACTGCACTCCTTGCGTGCATCAGCACTGCACATGGCCAGTTCCACACGGGTCAAGGAGGCCCGGGGTTTGAACCGCGGACCTCCCATATGGTAGACGGACGCCCTAACCACTGGGCCAAAGTCCGTTTCCCGAAAGTGATGATTTTTGAATGGTGGGAATATGGGCTAACATTTTCTTCTTTCTAGTTTTGATGGTTACCCTTGAGTAATCCCCTCCACTTGAGTGTGGCAGTACTTAGTGACTTGCTTCTAATGAATAGAATTCAGGATAAGTCATAGGATGTCACTTCCTAAATTACATTACAAAAAAACTATGCCTGGATCTCTCTCTCTTAGTGTCCTTCCTCTAGTGCAGGAATTACTAATGGGTCCACGGACCCCAAGGGGTCTGTAGAAAGATTTCAGGGGGTCCGTGAGCTTGAATTGAGAAATATCAACTTATTATCGTTCTTTTCTCTGATCTCTAACTGAAATCTAGCATTTCCTTCACTTGTGAATGCCCACCCTTGCTAGTTAACTCCTACTCGTTCAATTCAGTTCAAATGTTGCTGCTCATCACGCCTTAGGTCACACCCTCACTAGACATTATTCTGGCGCCTCCTACCTTTTCTTCAGATCACTAAACGCAGTTGCAGTCTTACATTTATTTATTTGATTAGTTGGTTAATATTTTTTCTTTTCATACTAGATTGTAAGTTCCATGAAGGCAGGGACTGTGACTCTTTTGGATCACAAATCCCAAGTCCTAAGCATAATACTTGGCCTACTAGAGGAACTCATAAAATTTTTGTTGCCCAGTGACTCTTTTTTTTTTTCCAAAAAAGATAGTCATGACAGTTTATTTAAATATAATTTTTGTGAAAGTAGGAAGGAATGGTATTCATGAAGATTTGAGGCAGTAAAACAGAGCAAAAGACAGTTCTAAAGTCTCTTTTGAAGATTTCAGAATTTCTGATTGGTTCAACTCTGTTCATGCTATTCTAGAATAAAAAATAATAATGATATTTGACAAGATTGAGTTTGTCAAAAGAGCAGAGATACTTGGAGAGTTAAAGTAAGTCCAGGAGAAAGCAAATGTAACCACTACCACCAAGCTTTGTTAGAAACCAGACTCTTGAAATACGTAATATGGTCAGTCTTGTTAAAGAAGATGTATTGGACAGTGGATGCTTTGGAAAACCATTTAAATGCCTTCTTCAAGCTTTCCTAAGTTGTGTGATTGAGAAAAAGAACAAGCTTCATGAGCCAGTGGCTCAGAACCTGATGGGTGGTGTTTCCTTCAGTTCTGTCTTGAGTGGCCTGGGCCTCCTTTTCATGTCATGAGTGGCTGTGGGCCTGTGAAGAGACTACCCTAGACTGGGGATAGTGTAAGTGCTGGGCACCGAAGGCATTCCAGTAATTTCCATAGAGTATTTATTTATTTATTTATTAAAGAAGTTGAAGGTTTAGAGAAAAATCATGTAGAAAATACAGCTTTCCCATATATGTCCCCCCCTCCATTTTAACACTTCATACTAGTATGGTACTTTTATTACAATTGAAGACAGATATTATGACTGTACTATTAACTGTAGCTCATAGGTTATAATAAGGTATATATTTTTTCCTCATATATACCTAATTATTGACAATGTGCAGCCCAGCTCCTGGTAACCTATATTCTAGATGCTGGCTCTCTGATTTTGCTTATTCTAATTGCTTTATATCAATGAGATCACACAATGTTTGTATTCGTCCCCCTACCCCCTTGTTTTGAGCTTGCTGTCTGCTCATCTTCTTTTTTTTCTTTCAGGAGGCACCAGGAACCAAACTTAGGATCTCCCATGTGGGAAGGAGACACCCAATCATTTGAGCCACCTCTGCTCCCTGCTTTTTGTCTTTCATTGTGTTTCCTTGTTGCATCGTCATCTTCTTGTGTTGTCATCTTGTTGCTTTGTCTTCTTGTTGTATCATCATCTTGCATCAGTTTGTTGCGCCAGCCCCTTGTGTCAGCTCAGTATTGCTGGTTTTCTTTAGGAAGCACCTGGAACCAAACCCAGGACCTCCCATGTGGTAGGCAGATGCCCAAAGGCTCGAACCACACCTGCTTCCCAATGCTTGTCCTTTTATGTGTGACTATTTCACTCAGAATACTGTCTTCAAGGTTCACCCATGTTGTCGTATGAGCCAGAACTTCATTCCTTTTTTTTTTTAAGATTTATTTATTTATTTTTATTTCTCTCCCTTCCCTCCCCCCGCCATGTCTGCTCTCTGTGTCCATTCGCTGTGTGTTCTGCTGTGTCTGCTTCTATTCTTTACAGCCGACTGGGAATCTTTGTTTCTTTTTGTTGCGACATCTTGTTGTGTCAGTTCTCTGTGTGTGCGGGGCCATTCCTGGGCAGACTGCACTTTTTTTCACACTGGGCGGCTCTCCTTACGGGGCGCACTCCTTGCGCGTGGGGCTCCCCTACATGGGGACCCCCTGCGTGGCAGGGTACTCCTTGCGCTCATCAGAACTGTGCATGGGCCAGCTCCACACGGGTCAAGGAGGCCCGGGGTTTGAACTGCAGACCTCCCATGTGGTAGACAGATTCCCTAACCACTGGGCCAAGTCCGCTTCCCTCATTCCTTTTTAATGCTGTAGAATATTCCATTGTATGTATATACTACATTTTGTTTATCTGTTCCTCTGTTGATGGACATTTGGGTTGCTTCCATCTTTTGACATTTGTGCATAATGCCATTATGAACAACATGGGTGTGCATTTATCTGATCGAGTCCCTGCTCTCAATTCTTTTGTGTATATATCTAGTAGAGGGATTACCAGTTCTATATGGCAATTCTATACTTAGCTTTCTGAGGAATCACCAAACTATCTCCCACAGCAGCTGCACTATTTTACATCATTCCATGAATATGTGCTCCTATTTCTCCACATCTTTTCTAATGTGTAATTTTGTTTTTAAAATAGTAGACTGAGAATGGGTGTAGCTGAATGGTTGAGCACCTGCTTCCCATGTAAAAGGTCTGGGTACCTTCTAAAAAAAAAGTAACCATTCTAGTGGGTGTGAAATGGTATCTCAGTGTGTTGTTATTTTTTTTAAGATTTATTTATTTATTTTCCCCCTTCCCCCACCCTGCTATTTTTGCTGTCCATTTGCTATGTGATCTTCTGTATCTATTTCTCTTTGTTTTCTATTCTCATTTTTTCTCCTCTAGGGTTCATTGAGATTTGATCCTGGGGACCTCTGAAGTGGAGGGAGGTTCCCTGTTAGCTAAACCACCACCATTCCTGATTTCTGTTGCGCTTCACCTTGACTCTCCCCTTCGTCTCTCTTTTGTTGCATCATCATCTTGCTGCATCACTCACTTGCATGGGCACTGGCTCACCACACGGGCATGCACTCTCTTCTTTTTTACCAGGAGGCCCCAGGGATCGAACCCAGGTCCTCCCATATGGTAGGAGAAAGCCCTATCACTTAAGCCACATCCACTTCCCCTCAGTGTGGTTTTGATTTGCATTTCCCTAATAACTAATGATGTTGAGCTTTTATTTGTTTGTTTGTTTTTTAGCCATTTATATATTCTCTGGAGAAATATCTATTCAAATCTTTTGCCCAGTTTTTAATTGGGTTGTTAGTCTGTTTATTGTTTTTTTTGTTTGTTAAAGATTTTATTATTTATTTATTTCTCTCCCCTCCCCCCCAGTTGTCTGCTCTCTGTGTCCATTTGCTGTGTGTTCTTCTGTGTCTGCTTGTATTCTTGTCAGTGGCACCGGGAATCTATGTCTCTTTTTGTTGCGTCATCTTGCTGCATCACCTTTCTGTGTGTGCGGTGCCATTCCTGGGCAGGCTGCACATTTTTCGTGCGGGGCGGCTCTCCTTATGGGGCACACTCCTTGTGCGTGGGGCTCCCCTACACAGGGGACACCCCTGCGTGGCAGGGCATTCCTTGTGTGCATCAGCACTATGCATGGGCCAGTTCACCACATGGGTCAGGAGGCCCTGGGTTTGAACCCTGGACCTACATGTGGTAGGCAGATGCCCTATCATTTGAGCCAAATCCACTTCCCTGTTTATTGTTGAGTTGTAGGATTTCTTTATATATTCTGGATATTAAACCCTTATCAAATATGTGGTTTCCAAATATTTTCTCCCATTGAGTAGGTTGCCCTTTTACTTTCATGATGAAGTCCTTTGATGTACAAAAGTTTTCTAATTTTGATAAGGGCCTGTTTATCTGTTTTTTCTTTTTTTAAAATATATCTTATTGAAGTATATCATTCTTACATGAACATATATATAAACAATAAGTTTATAGTAAAAGTTGTGAACTTACAAAATAAACATGCATAAATTTTTCTTTTGTTGCTTGTGCTTTGGGTGTAAAGTCTAAGAAACTATTGCCTAACATAAGATCCTGAAGATGCTGCTGTACATTTTCTTCTAGGAGTTTTATAATCCTTATTCTTATATTTAGGTCTTTGATCCATTTTGGGTTTTTTTTATTTTTTTTTAAATTTTTTGTGGTCACAAAACTTAAAATTAGTCAGCTGGACTCAATTTAGATGATCCCAATTTTGTTGGCCACATCCAAAGCATCATAGTCAGGAGCCAGTCAAACATATGTCTTCTTCCCTCCATCAGGCCTGATCAGGGTGTTGACCTTGGCCATACTTTCACCCATTTTGAGTTAATTTTTGTATATGGTGTGAGATAGGGGTCCTCTTTCATTATTTGTATATGAATATCCAGTTTTCCCAGCACCATTTGTTGAAAAGATTGTTCTTTCCCAATTGTGTGGACTTGGCCTCTTGTCAAAACAATTGGCCATAGATGTGAGGGTCTATTTCTGAATTCTCAATTCAATTCCATTTGTCTATATATCTATCCTTGTGCCAGTCCATACTGATTTGACCACTTTAGCTTTGCAATAAGTTTTAAAGTCAGGAAATGTGAGGGTTTTTGCATCTATATTCAGAAGAGAAATTGGTCTGTAATTTTCTTGGAATATCTTTACAAGATATTAGGGTGATGTTGGCTTCATAAAATGAGTTAGGTAGCATTCCTCTTATTCAGTTATTTGCAAGCATTTGAACAGATTGGTATTAATTCTTTTTGGAACATTTGGTAGAATTCACCTGTGAAGCCATCTCGTCCCAGGCTTTTCTTTGTTGGGAAGTTATTGATGACTGATTCAATCTCTTTACTTGTAACTGGTCTGTTGAAATCTTCTGTTTTGCTGGAGTCAGTGTAGGTTGTTCATTTGTTTCTAGGAATTTGTCCATATCATCTAGATTGTCTAATTTGTTGTTGCCATACAGTTGTTGATAGAATCCTCTTATGATCCTTTTTATTTCTGTGGGGTAGTAATCACCCCCCTCTCATTTCTGACTTTATTTATTTGCATCTTCCCTCCTTTTTTCTTTGTCAGTCTAGCTAAGGGTTTGCCAATTTTATTGATCTTTTCAAAGAACCAACTTTTGATTTTGTTAATACTTTCTATAATTTTTTTTAAATTCCTAGTTTCATTTATTTCTGCTCTATCTTTGTTATTTCTTTCCTTCTGCTTGCTTTGCATTTATTTTGCTGTTCTTTTTAGTTTCTCCAGGTGTGCAGTTATGTCTTTGATTTTAGTTCTTTCTTCTTTTTAAATGTAAGCATTTGGGGTTATAAATTTCCTTCTCAGCACTGCCTTTGCTGCATCCCATAAGTTTTTAAAAAGATTCATTTATTTATTTTTATTTATTTATTCCCCCTGCCTCCCCCAGATGCTCTTTGGAAGGTTTTGCTCACCTTCTCCAGGAAGCACCAGGAATCAAACCCAGGCCCTTCCACATGGGAGGTGAGTACCAATGGTCTGAGCCACATCTGCTCCCCATGTGCTGCAGCATCTGCTGGCTTGTGGCATCTACTCGTTTAGGCATCTGTTGGTTGCAGCAGGTGTGGCATCTTTCTCATTGCTGTGGTATAGCATTTAGCTCATTGTGGCAGGTGTGGTGTCAGCTTATTTTCTTTAGGACGCACTGGGACCTCCCGTGTGATAGGCAGGTGCCCAACTGCTTGAGCCACATCCATTTCCCATCCTTTGGTTTTTATATGCCATATATATATTTGTCTCTTTTCCTTTATTGCAACTTCCTTTTCTGTATAGTTGATCTTTTGTGCTATTTCTGATCCCTTTCTCATTTCTGTTTCTGTATATTTGTTTAATACTTTCTTTGTTGTTACCTAGGGGTTTATATTACACTACCTAAATCTATAACCTATTGATTTGAAAAGATACCAACTTAGCTTCAATAGCATACACGTTCTCTGGTCCCATATCCCTCCATTTCCCCTCTTTATGTTGTTTTTGTCCCACATTACCTCTTTTTTAAAAAGATTTTATATATTTATTTCTCCCCCCTCCCTCCATTGTCTGCTCTTTGTGTTCATTTGCTGTGTGTTCTTCTGTGTCTGCTTATATTCCCATTAGGTGGCTCCAGGAACTGATCCTGGGACCTTCTGGAGTGGGAGAGAAGCAATCATTCTATTGCGCCACCTGCTCCCTGATCTGCTGCATCTTTTATTCTTCTCCTCTGTGTTTCTTTTGTTGCATCATCTTGCTGCACCAGCTCTTCGCATGGGCCAGCACTCCTGTGTGGGGCAGTACTCTGTGCATGCCAGCACTCCACATAGGCCAGCTTGCCACATGGGCCAGCTTGCCCTCACCAGGAGGCCCTGAGCATCGAACCCTGGACTTCCTATATGGTAGATGGGAGCCCAATTGCTTGAGCCACAACTGCTTCCCCCACATTACCTCTTTATATTTTGTGTGTCCATTAAGAAGAAATATGCCTTTTTCCTGTTCAATTATATTCTGACTTGTAGGAATTACAGGGTAGAGTTGTATATTGAGGATATAATACTATTGGGTTTTGCATTTACCTTTTTAGTTTTCCTTACTGAAGCTCTTCATTTTTTCACACTACTCTAAGCCACTCTTTTCCAGACTCTTCCTTTCAACCTGTAGAACACCCTTTAGTAATTCTTGTAGGGCTGGTCTTTGGTTAATGAGCTCTCTCAATTTCTATTTATCTGTGAATATTTTAAACTCTCCCTCATTTTGAAGGACAGTTTTGCTGGATAAAGAATTTTTGGCTAACATTACCTTAAATATACCATACTACTGCCTTCTCACCTCCATGGTTTCTGATGAGAAGTTGGCACACAGTCTTATTGAGGATCCCCTGTATGTGACAATTGCCTTCTTCTTGCTGCTTTCAGAATTGTCTCATTATCTTTGACATTTGACGTTCTTATTAGTATGTGGTGTTTCAGAGTAGGTCTATTAGGATTTATTCTGTTTGGACTATATTGCACTTATTGGGCATGTATATTTATATCTTTCATAAGACTTTCATAAGACTTCCATAAAAATGGAAAATTTCAGCCATTATTTCCTTAAATATTCTTTCTGCCATTTCCCCCTTCTCTTCTGCCTCTGCGACAGCAATAAAATGAAATGTATGTTTGTGTGCTTCATGCTGTCACTCAAATCCCTGAGACACTGCTCAATTTTTTTCTATTCTTTTTTCTATTTTTCTGACTCTATGGTTTCTATTGTCCTGTCTTCTAGTTCATTGATTCTTTCTTTGGTCTGCTATATGCCTTTAGTGTATTTTTAAGATTTTTTTTTCTTTATCCCCCCCATTGTTTGCACTCAATGTCTGCTCTCTGTGTCTGTTTGCTGTGTGCTGTCTGTGTCTGCTCATCTTCTTTTTAGTAGGCACCAGGGACCAAAACTGGGACCTCCCATGTAGGAAGGATGCACTCAAGTGGTTGAACCACATCCATTCCCCGCAGCTCACTGTTTTGCTCATTTTCTTTAGGAGATACCAAGAACTGAACATGGGACATCTCTTGGTAAGTGGGTGCCCAACTGCTTGAGCCACATCCACTTCCCTTGGTGTATTTTCTTTTAAACTTTTTAAAAAATGTCTCCCCACTCCCCAAGTTGTCTGCTCTCTTGTCCATTTGCTGTGTGTTCTTCTGTGTCCACTTGCATTCTTGTCAGCAGCACTGGGAATCTGTGTCTCTTCTTGTTGCATCATCTTGCTATGTCAGCTCTCCATGTGTGCGGCGCCACTCCTGGGCAGGCTGCGTTTTTGTCGCACTGGGTGGCTCTCCTTACGGGGCGCACTCCTTGCGCTTGGGTCTCCCCTATGCAGGGGACACCGCTGCGTGGCACAGCACTTCTTGTGCGTATCAGCACTGCGCCTGGGCCAGCTCATCACACAGGTTAGGAGGCCCTGGGTTTGAACCCTGTACTTCCCATGTGGTAGGCAGACACCTACAGTTGAGCCAAATCCACTTCCTTAGTGTATTTTTTATCTCCATTATTGTGCCTTTCATCCCTATAATTTCTGTTATATGTCTTCTTAAACTTTCAAATTCTTCTTTATGCTCACATTGTCTTCTTCATATCCTTTAACTCTATATCCATATTTCCCTTCATCTCCTTGAATTGATTTAGGAGATCTATTTGAAAATTTTTATTAGTCTTTTCAAATGTTTTGTCTCCTCTGAAGTTTTGCCCCCTTGACTGAGTCATATCTTCCTGCTTTTTAGTATGGCTTATAATTTTTAGCTGATATCTAGGCTTCTGATTATTTCAATGAGTTAATTCTGAAGGTCAGTTTTTCCCTCTTGTCTAGGGAGACAACTTATTTGGTACTTGTAGAGTAACACATGTTTAACTGCTCAGATTTTTTCAGCTCTTCATTTCATTTATTCCTTGGATATAAGGTAAAATTTTTAAGATTGCACTTTTTGTGCAATTGTTTCTCCTCCAGGAGACAGCTGCCCTTCCTCTTTCCTTCTCTGGGAATCTTGATCCATTCTGTTTGTTTTTGTTCATAATTTTCTACCCAGCTCCTATGATTTGTTTAAATTCTCTCCCTCCCTCAGTGTCCCTTTTCTTCACACTTTTCAGTGCTGGGACCTGTCCTGTCTCATGCAGTTCAGTTACCATCACATCCCCCCCCACCCCCTTTTTTTCCATGAGGCTTTTCTCTTCTGGCTTCTTCCTTGTTAGGGAATCCTGCCCCAGGGAGGGTATCCTGCCCCAGGGAGCCAGGTGGGGCCATTTTGCATTTAGGAGGTCCAGCAAACAGACTGGATTGAGTGTGCGCGCCTCGTGCCAACAGGTCTGCTGCAGTCTCTCTTTTTTTCTCCCCCTGGTGGCACTTTGGTATGTGGCCTCCCTCAACTGCTTGTGTTCCACTCTGGGTCTCTGCGTACTTAGGTCCCTATGCCTGGATAGGCTGCTGTGAGTGCCTCTGTGGTCTGCATCTGAGGTAGGAGGGGCCTGGGCCATTCTGCCTCTGCACTTTCTAAGTTGTGCAGGACGTAGTAAGAGAAGACGCTTCCTGGGGATATCTTATGCCACCAAGTTGGTGATGTCATTCTCAGTGACTCTTGTGGTCCTCAAACCCTTCAGAAGATAAGAAACAGAAGAGGGAGGGAACTATCATAATAAAGCCTGCTGGTCAAAGAGTATCAAGGAAACAAAGTGTACAGGCTGCCTTCCTATCCCTGCTCCTTTCCACCCTTTCCTGAACTTCCAGCAATGCTCCGGAGAGGGCCAGGATACAACCACTGTGGACGAGGCCCAGGGCCAGCCTCTGGGGGCCAGAGCCTCACCAGGAAGGCAGGGAGCTTGGAAGGGTATGAGAGGAAGGGAATGGATGTCTGCTGAGAAGAGACTCTGGACACCATGCTGAGTGTTTACAAACATCACCTCATTTTATCCTCCCAGCAATACCATTTTGCAGATGAGAAAACAGATTCAAAGAGGTCATGAAACTCGCCCAAAGTTACAAAATTAACGAAAGGCAACGCTGAATTTGTCAGCCTTCACCAAAACTTGGGATTTTCCAGTCTACCATCCTGCCTTCCAGCCCTCAAACACTTCTCCCATCCTATTAACTTAGGGCCTAAAATTCCATCATAAACAATTCATCCACTGACCTTTTTTAAAAGCTCTCTTTTAGGAGTCAGTGTATGATGGCTGAAGTCAGTACCTTGGAAGTAGAAATTTAACATCATGAAGGAACCAGTACAAGACCTAAAATGAATTATGTAAACAAAAATTGGAATGTGCAAGATAAAGGGCACATGTGTGAGTTATTTTCTCATCCTTCAACTTGGGAAGATGCAATACTACCTGAAATTGACAAATTGAGAAAGATATTAGGTAAAGGTATAATGGTGATCACAGGAGAACTATAAACAGAATCTGTTATTGGTGTTGCCTCTGGGGCATGGGGCTGGAGAGAGGAGAAATACTTCATTTTTGATTCGTTTGTCCTTCTGAACTAGTCAGTTTTTAAAATTACGGTGTTCTTCTATTCTGTAACTTAGAAAAAAAGTTTAGGGATTTTGTCACAAAGAACTAAACAAAAATACTCTTCCTTCAGAATACTAATATGTCTAGAAGTATTTGTCCTTGACACCTTGGTAAAGGTGTGGTCTGTAGGTTTTTTCTGTGGCAGGAAGGACCTAAATCAGGAGGATCACATGGTACAAACATGGCTTCCTGAGTAGTTGCCTCTGGGGAATGGACACTGGAAACATGGCTTGACGAATGGCCTTTACAAGCACAGAGGGCAGGCAGAGGAGGTAATCCTCGCCCCTCACATGCTCTAATGGCAGATTCAGACACACCCAGGCACAGGAAGCACAGGCGCCTTGAGGGCCACAGATAACCACCCTCCAAGGCCATCCTCCAGCCTGAGACTGTGCCTAGCACAGCCACACTCTCCACAGGACACCTGCCAGCCAGGAAACCTGCTCCTGCAGGATCCCCTGACCACAACTTCTTGGGGCCAAGAGTGGATCTCAAGTGAGTGTGACTCAGGTCCTGTGCCAGAGCTGGCCACAAAGCACCCAGGGGGCCTAGCACCCCTCAGGACCCAAGGGCCCCTTCCTCCTCCCACTGCATGGCATGGCATGCTCTTGACCTTTGCTCACCCGCAGCTTATATCACTTTGGGCCCCAGCTGCTGCAGAAAGGGAGGCGGGCACAGCTCTGGAGTGCCACTTACTGGTAGCAAGGAGCCAGGTGACTGGCATTCCCAGCAATTGACAAAGGCCTACTGATCTTTAACCCTTGCCCCTCCCAGGATGTCTTGCCCCTCCCTCCCTCCCTCCTTCCTTTCTTCCCTGCTGGCCTCTCCCTCTGTTCCCTCTCACTTCCCTCTGCACCTTTGCCTTTACTGGCAGTTCTTCCCAGCTCCTTGCCCAGGCTAACCCTTCCATGCTGTCTTCAGACCCCGCTTCCTGCACGCCTCCCACCCCAGACAGGGAGAACTCAAGTAAGAAGATCAAGTGGGCTTCTGGGAGGTCCCGGAGGACATCGTCCACAGACTCAGAGTCAAAGTCCCACCTCGATCCCTCCAAAGTGCCCAGGTCCCGGAGACCCAGTCGGCTGACCGTGAAGTATGACCGGGGGCAGCTCCAGCACTGGCTGGATGTGGAGCAGTGGATGGATGCACAGGTTCATCAGCTCTTTCAGGTAGGTAGCAAGTGGAGGGTGGTGGAGACGAGGGGCCTGGGCCTGACGTGCACTGAGACCCGCAGGGAAACTGGAGGGCTTGGCGTGATATGCTCCTATGGAAGTAAAGCTTTTCCGAACAGCTGGAAGGAAGAGTCCAGAAATCTGCCTCCCTCTGATCTTAGCTCTGCCTCTAACTTTCTGTATGATCTGGTGCAGGTCTTTATTATTATTATTATTTATTTTAAAATTTTTATTTTATTTTTTATTTAATTTTTAATTTTTATTTTTTTGGTGCAGGTTTTTTAACATCCCTGAGACTTAGTTTCCTAATCTATAAAAAGGTGCTATCAATGCCTCTCCTATCTCCCCCCCTTTTTTTTTTAACACTTTTTAAAATTAAAGTTAATAGATCACATAGAATATTACATTAAAAAACGTATAACTCACTCCCCACCCCTCCACCCCGATCATTTTTGTAAATTGTATTTTTTTGAAGATATATACATCACAAAAAATGTGACATTTATAAACATAAGATTCCCCTATACCCCCTACCCCCACACCCTACTCCTCCCACCCCAACAACCTCCCGCATCATTGTGGCACACTCCTCGCACTCGGTGAACACATTTTGAAGCACTGCTGCACCACATGGATAATAGTTTACCCTGGAGTTCCCACTCTCCCCCAGGACATTCAGTGGGTTATGGCAGGATAAATAATGTCCAGCATCTGATCCCGCAATATCATTTAGGACAACTCAAAGTCCCAAAAAAGCCCCCACATCACATCTCTTCTTCCCTCTCCTTGCCCTCAGCAACTACTGTGGCCATTTTCTCCACCTCAACGCTACAACAGTCACAATAGTTTATAGTAGAATATCAGTAAGTCCACTCTCGTTCATAATTGATTCCTCCATTCTGTGGACCCTGGTATGGTGATGTCCACTCCACCTCTAGATCAAGATGGGGCTTAGGTTCCACATGGATGATGGATGCAATTCTTCTGCTTGCAGTTATAGGCACTCTTGATTCCCTGGTATGGTGGTTGATCTCCTCTTTCCCTTGTAGGACTTTCTGAGGCTCAGATGAGATAGCAGAAGGGAAAATGTTTGAAAAGTATAAGAGGTCAGGCTATTTTTCTTTTTCTTTTTTTTTTTTTAAAGATTTATTTTTTATTTATTTAATTCCCCTCCCCTCCCCCGGTTGTCTGTTCTCTGTGTCTCCTTGCTGCGTCTTGTTTCTTTGTCCGCTTCTGCTGTCGTCAGCGCACGGGTAGTGTGGGCGGCGCCATTCCTCGGCAGGCTGCCCCCTCCTTCGCGCTGGGCGGCTCTCCTTATGGGTGCACTCCTTGCGCGTGGGGGAGGGGGACACCCCTGTGTGGCAGGGCACTCCCTGCGCGCATCAGCACTGCGCATGGGCCAGCTCCACACGGTTCAAGGAGGCCCGGGGCTTGAACCGGGGACCTCCCATGTGGTAGACGGACGCCCTAACCACTGGGCCAAAGTCCGTTTCCCAGGCTATTTTTCTTTATGTCTTTATTTACTCCTGTCTTTAAAACACATACCTGTCTGGAGCTATCCTGTCCAGAACTGTAACTACCAGCTGTGTAGCTGGAAATTTAAATTAATTACATAAAATTAATTGAAATTTAAATCAATTAATATAAAATAAAAATGTAAATTTCAGCCCTTCAGTCACACTAGCCACGTTTCAAGTGTGGAATAGCCCCATATGGCTAGTGGCTACCGTGTTGTTTCCATCCTCTCACAATGGCCAGTGCTTGATTAGAGGGTTTGAGTAACCACAGAAGAGCCCTAATACCATGACCTGACTGGCCTTGACCCTGGCTCTGGAAGACTCTTTCCCTCCCCAAATCCCTGGTCTTTGCCCCTTGTCCCAGGAAGAGGCACTTTCTCACTTAGATACCTCCCAGTCTGACTCCAGGACTGGTAACAACCACTACTTCAACAACAGGAATAACATTTTGAGCACTTAACTATGTGGGAGGCTCAGTGCCAAGCCCTTGTGCATTATTTCATCAGTCTACAACACAACTCCATTAGGCAGGCACCGGTTTATAACTGAGGAAATGGAGGCTTGGAGACTTGAGTAATTGCCCACGGTCACTAGGCCCTGGGTACAGAAACTGACACTGGGGCTCTGGGCTGCAGCCCCTGAGCACTGATTTGTGTGGCCAGTGGTTCTCCTTACCTGAAACATCTCAAATGATATGGATACCCTGGATCTACCCCAACAGAATCTAAATCCTCTTGGGTGGAGCCCGGGCACTGGTCTTTTTTTACAAGCTCAACAATTAATTTTAAGGTGAGGTCAGGCTGAGAACTTTTGCACTGAGTTGAAATACCTGGCATCCTCCTGGCTGACCACACATGGATACATGGACCTTGTTTCTCCTTCTTGACTCAGGTAAAGGTGTGGTCTGCAGGTTTTTCTGTTTTTAGGGCAGCAAGGGCCTATGATTCTTGTGGGTAAGGGGTGTGTCAGTGACTCTGTGGCCAGGGGTAGTGACCAGTGATGGATGTGGCCCAATCTGATCTATGAAACTCACTGGGTCATGTGTCTGTAGTAACCTGAGCCCATTCCTAGAAGGTGGGGAGATGCCCTGGGGCTGGGGACAAGAGAGAAAAGCTTTCTTTGCTTGTGTCTACTCTGAGTTTGCCATGCACCCACAGCCCTTGACTACTTCCAGCACCCTCCCTCTCTCTACACTGCGTCAGTTTCAATTTCAAATTCTTGTGACTTAAATGGAGAGTCTCATGTTTAAAACAGCTCAGGGTACATACTTCCATGCTTGAGACAATGGCAGTTGCCAAAGTACGTTGTTGTGCAAGAGCAAGCAGAGGGGAAAGCTGTACAGTAATGAGCCCATAACACTAGAAAACAGGACATGTGGGAGGACTGCTCCCAGGCAATGACCAGAATAAAATTGCCATGGCAATTGTCCAAAGGTGCTAGGTGGCAGTTCCTCTCCAATCCCTACTCTTTGTGGCAGGAAGCAGCTGAGTGACTGGGGAGGCCCCAGCGGTCAGGAGAACAGTCTCAAGCCTGACCCAAGTCCAATTCTAGCTCCACACAAAGCCCCTCCCTAACCACCAGGTTCTACCTCACATGCCCATCTTGGCTAGCACCACTGGGAATGTTTAGTTTAGTTTAAGGGGACCCAGCTTTCCTTTACTGAAGGGAATCTTCCTGTGCCCTAGGTGTGCACCCTTGTTTGGGATCTTCAGATAAACTGAGTCTGGGGATGACAAATAGACCTGGATCTCCTGTTGTCCAGAGGTAGAGTTTGGATTTGGTGTCTAAGCAGGGACTTAAACACCCATGAGTCTCTTCTATTTTAAGGAGACCCTACCTCAACAACATGCCCTCCACCTTTAGTTATCACTCCTATTTCTTGTGCCCTTTGCAGCCAGACTCCTTAATAGATTTGTCCACACTCACAGCCTCTACTTACTTTTGCCTTCCCATCGCCACTCAAACCACTGAAATCTGGCTTCTTTTCCCACCACTTTATTGAGTGGTCACCAGTGACTGCCTTGAGGCTGAATCTAAGGTACACAGCAGCAGGGAACATTCTTAATCGCCGCAAAGTCTTGAGACATTCAATTTCTGTAGCTTCCATGACACTGTCTTTTCCTTGTGGCAGCTGGCATTTTGATGCAGACGATTGTGTAGTGATGTCTTGAAAATGCTTTTAAGAAACAATCTACTAAACTTTCAACTTAAAAAAAAAATTGCCTAAGTTTATGTTGTATATATGTTCCCACAATTAGAAAAAGAAAAGAATGAGCAACACAAGAGACAATGACAATTAAATGTGATACATAATGCTGGATGGGGTCTAACAAGGGAGGAGAAAAGGCTCTAAGGGACATATGAAAAAAATTGGAATATAGACTGTAAGCTTTATATCAATGTTAAATTTCTTGAACTTAATAACTGCACTTAAGGTGGTTATGTGAATGAATATCCTTGTTCTCAGAAAATGTACATGGTGGGAAGCAGATTTGGCTCAATGGATAGAGCATCCGCCTACCACATGGGAGTTCCAGGGTTCAAACCCAGGGCCTCCTGACCTGTGTGGTGGCTGGCCCTTGCGCAGTGCTGATGTGCACAAGGAGTGCTGTGCCACGCAGGGGTGTTCCCTGCATGGGGAAGCCCCATGCGCAAGGAGTGCACCCCTTAAGGAGAGCCACCCCATGCAAAAATTGCAGGCTGCCCAGGAGTGGCACTGCACACACGGAGAGCTGATGCAGCAAGATGACGCAACAAAAGGAGACACAGTTTCCTGCTGCCGCTGACAAGAATACAAGCAGACACAGAAGAACACACAGCAAATGGACACAGAGAGCAGACAACTGGGGATGGGGAGCAGGGAAGGGGAGAGAAATAAAAAATCTTTAAAAGAAAAAAAACAACAACAAAAGAAAATGTACATAGTGGTATTAAGTGATAAAGGATGGGAATGGGTGTTGCTCAGTGATTGAGCACCTGCTTCCCATGTACAAGGTCCTGGGTTCAAGTGTTTAAGGAGTATGATGTATACAACCTATACTCAAGTGTTAAGAAAATGGATGGACGGATAGATAGATAGATAGATGATAGTAAATAGAATGATACAGCAAATGTGGCACAGTGTTAAAATGAGTGGATCTGAGTATCTGGGGGTGAGGATAAGGGTGTGGTGGTGTCATCTGTATGGAGTTTGCTTTTCTTTTTGTCTTGTAAGTTTGAAAATATTTCAAAATAAAGTTACAAAAGTATTGTGAATTAATTTGTGAAGCAAATATTTGTTAGTTAATCTCTGAGCTTTACTCCATTTTTGGCCCCCATGGTGAGAGATCAGGAGTATGGGGCTTCGGTATAGAGTAGAGGTGAGAAAGGGAGTCAAATTCGGCAGCATCTGGCAGGAAACCACCAAATGTAACATAGAGTCACAATTTTAACACACGTGCTCACCTCAGAAGAGGTTGTTTGATAGATGCTAATTTTCTGAGAACTACTATCTCAAATTATGTTTTCCTAAGTAAAAAAATTCATGAGGGAAAGAACTTTTAGAATATTAACCCATATTCTCAACTCCAAATTGCAGTAGCAGTCTTACTCTTAGTAGCGTATATACCTTATATTTAATATGAATGATGTAAATATGGTTTGGGGAGCAGTACTGACACTCTTTTTTTAGACACAGGATTCTAATCATTAGAATTTATCTTGATTTTTCTGCCCTAAGCCCCCCCCCCCACCTTCTAATTACATATATGCTAGACCACTTGATAGCATCCCACAGGTCACCAAGGCTCTGTTCTATTCTTTTTTCCAGTTTCTTTCTTCTCTGTGCTTCGTTTTGGCTAGTTTATTTTGTAATGTCTTCAAGTTCAACTGGTCTTTTCTTTTGCTTCTAATTTCATCCAGTAATTTTTTTCATTTCAAATACTGTATTTTTCATCTCTAGATGCCTCATTTTGTTCTTTCTTACATCTTCCTTTTTTTTTTTTTTTTGCAAGTTGATAAGTTTATTATCTTTGATGAAAAATCTTCATAGAAAATTGCAGTTTGGTTTAGCTCTCAGCAGCCCACTCCTGAGCTCTGAGGAAACGTACCTTCTTCTGAGCTACCCGATCTTTCTTTTGGGCAAGAGCTATTTTGGGACAATTCCACCTCTTTTTAACTTCTTTCTTAGGCTTTTTCTCATAGACTGGATTCTCTCATATAGCAGCATGGGCTTTCTTGTACAGCTCCTCCATCATGTCTGGCGTTATGCTGTTCTTTATACATTGAGAGAACTGTTTCTTGTAACCATCTTCATCTTCCTCCATCAGGTAATGCATATAATCCGCAACGTTCTGACCCATGATATGCTTCCGATGTACTTCTGCATTGAATTTCTTGCTTTCTTGAATCATAATCGGGGAATCGTTTGGTACTGTGAGGAATGGATAAGCCTCCATCCACAGCTCCCTTCAAAGCCCCCAAAACTTTATTTCCAGTGGTAGTTCTGGCAAGTCCTGCATCCAAATAGCAGGTGAGGGCACCAGGTTGACCATCAATACTTTCCACATTATATTCATCTCCAGTTACTTCCACTTGGCCTTCATAGATCTTGTCCATGCCAAACCTGTTGAGAAGCCTACAGGCCAGCAGCAGGCCAGTACAATATTCTGCAGCATAATTTGTCAGGCCAACCTTCACACCAAACTTCAGGAGTTTGTGAGTATAAGCTGCACAGACTATCATATCCCCTTCTATATGGGCATAAGTGATCTGACAAATGATATCTCTGTTGGTTACATGAACTATCATCCTATATTTGGGTGTGTTGTACTTATTTTTATCCTGGATTACCAAGCGTTTCCAAGCATATAATCAGTTTTACCCTCTCTTCGTCTTCTAAATTTCACTTGGTATCTCTTGAAATAGGCCTTATTCTTGACAACTTTAACAAATCCCATCCCGCAGATCAGAGAAGAGCGTCTGCGGCTCAGCACAGACCTGCAGGCCTGGGAGCACTCTGGGGGGTAAAAAGCTACATCTTCCATTTCTTTCCTTATGGTCATGTTTTGTTGCTAATTCCATCATCTCTGTCATTTCTAGGTCTGCTTCTATTGACTGATTTTTCTCCTAGATATGGGTCATATCTTCCTGCTTCTTGGCATGGCTAGTGATTTGTTTTTTTTAAGATTTTCTTTATTTATTTCCCCCCCTGTTCCCTGCTCTCTGTGTCCATTCACAGTGTGTTCTTCTGTGTCTGCTTGTATTCTCATTAGGCAGCTCTGGGAACCAATCCTGGAACCTTCTAGATTGGGAGAGAGGTGATTACTCTCTTGCACCACCTCAACTCCCTGTTCTGCTGTGTCTTCTTATTTTCTCTCCTCTGTGTCTCATTACATCATCTTGCTGCGCCAGCTCTCCATGTCAGCTGGCACTCCTGCGCGGAGCGGCTTTTCCCACTCAACGCAGCATTCCCATGCAGGGCAGCTCTCCTGCACAGGCCACATTGCCACATGGGCTGGCATTCCGCGTGGGCCAGCTTGCCCTCACCAGGAGGCCCTTGGCATCAAACCCTGGACCTCCTATATGGTAGACAGGAGCCCAGTTGGTTGAGCCACATCCGTTTCCTGGCTAGTGATTTTTTATTGGGTATTTGAGCATTGTGTATCTACATTGCTGAGTAACTGGATTTTTAAAATACTTTTTTATTTTAAAATAATTTCAGGCTTATTTTGAAATAATTTCAAGCTTATAAGCCATCCTGCATACTATCCTACCCCCCAGATACCCAGACCCACCAATTTTAACATTTTGCCACCTTTGCCGTATTGTTCTCTGTCCTTATCTATCTATCATTTTATGAACACTTGAGAGCAGGTTGAACACATTTTACTCCTTGAACACATAATACTTCCATGTAGATGTCCTTCAAATCAGGATATTCACTTATGTAATCGCCTTAAGTGCAGTTATCAAGTTCAAGAAACTTAAAACTGATATAAAGGTTATATTCTATATCCTATTTTTTTTCATATGTCCCTATAATGTCCTTTTTAGCCTTTTCTCCATTCTTAGATCCCATCCAGTATCATGTATTGCATTTCATTGTCATTATATCTTTAATTTCTCTTTCTCTCTTCTTTAAATTATAGAAACATATATACAACTTAGATTGTCCCATCCCAACCCATCCCAAGCAAACCATTCAGAGGGATTAGTCACATTCACAGTGTTGCAACACACTCATTTCTATCCATTACTACAATTTTCTCTTAAAACCCCACACTAATTTTGCATTAACACCCCATTACTCCTGTCCCCTGGTAACCTGTACTCTACTTTCTGTCTCTATGAGTTTGCATATTCTCTGATAATTTATTTGCAATTACCATGGGTCTTAAATATAACATCCTAAATCATAATAATCTCATTTTCTTTGATTCCAATTTAAGTTTACGCATAAACTTTGTTCCTATACACCTCTGTCTCCTCACCTTTTGTAGTTCTTGTCACAAATTACATATTCATGCATTATGAGTCCAGAACCATTGATTTATCATTAAATTTTATGCATTTGCCTAAAAAATGGTGTTACAAATAAAAAATACAATAGCACTGACATTTATATTTATCTATGTCATGATCTCTACTGGAGATTTTTATTTCTTCATGTGGCTTCAGTCAATTGTCCAGTGTCCATACCTTTCAACCTGCAGAACTCCCTTTAGCATTTCTTGTAGAGTCAGTTTAGTGTTATGAAATCTCTTACCTTTATTTATCTGGGAATGTCATAATCACTCCCTCATTTTTGAAAGGCAATTTTGCTAGGTATAGAATCCTTGGTTGGCTTTTTTTTTTTTTTTTGCTTTCAGTGCTTTAAATATGTCTTCCCATTGCCCCTTTGCTTCCATGGTTTCCAAAGAGAAATCAGCATTTAATCTTATTGAGGCTCTCTTCTATGTGACTTGTTACTTCTTTCTTTCTTTTTTTTTTTTAAAGATTTATTTTATTTATTTAATTTCCCCCCTCCCCTGGTTGTCTGTTCTTGGTGTCTATTTGCTGCTTCTTGTTTCTTTGTCCGCTTCTGTTGTCGTCAGCGGCACGGGAAGTGTGGGCGGCACCATTCCTGGGCAGGCTGCACTTTCTTTTCACGCTGGGCAGTTTTCCTCAAGGGCGCACTCCTTGCGCGTGGGGCTCCCCCACGCGGGGGACACCCTTGCGTGGCATGGCACTCCTTGCGCGCATCAGCACTGCGCATGGCCAGCTCCACACGGGTCAAGGAGGCCCAGGGTTTGAACCGCAGACCTCCCATATGGTAGACGGACGCCCTAACCACTGGGCCAAAGTCCGTTTCCCATTACTTCTTTCTTTATCTTTGGTATTTGACATTTTGATTATAACATGGTGTGATATGAGTCTATTTAGGTTTATCCTCTATGGAGTGGAGTAACTGGATTTTGTTGTCCTCCTTTAAAGAATGTTGGGTTTTGTTTTAGTAGGTGGTTAAGTTACTTGTAGTTCAGTTTGATCCTTCTGAAGTTTATTTTTAAATTCCATTAAGGAAGCGGACTTGGCCCAATGGATAGGGCTTCTGCCTACCACATGGGAGGTCCGCGGTTCAATCCCTGGGCCCCCTTGACCTGTGTGGAGCTGGCCCATGCGCAGTGCTGATGCATGCAAGGACTTCCCTGTCACGCGGGGGTGTCCCCTACGTAGGGGAGTCCCACACGCAGGGAGTGTGCCCTGTAAGGAGAGCCACCCAGCGTGAAAGAAAGTGTAGCCTGCCCAAGAATGGCATTGCACACACGGAGAGCTGACACAAGATGATGCAACAAAAAGAAACACAGATTCCCAGTGCCTCTGATAAAGATAGAAGGGGTCACAGAAGAACACACAGCAAATGAACAGAGAGCAGACAACTGGGGGGGGTGGGGTGGGGAGAGAAATAAAAAAAAAAATAAATAAATCTTAAAAAAAAATAAACTCCATTAAGGACAGTCTAGAGTAGCCTTTAACCAAGGGGATAATTTATCCCCCTCCCCTACTAAAGCATGGTTCTTCTTGGGTCTCTACTAAATACTTGTGTGGATCAATGATGATTTCTCCACTCTGACTAGTTGGACCTTGAATGTCTCCCAGTCCTGTGTGAGGTGTGGGAACTGTTTACCTCAGTATCCATCTTTTCCTGATTTGTCAAATTTTATCCTATACATGTGAATTTAAGTTTTCAGCAGAGACTCAAGGGAACCGTTATGCAGATTTCTGAGTCTCTTTCTGCATAACTCCATCCTCCCCATAACTTTGTCTCATAACTTCCAGCCTCCTTGACTCTCTGAACTCTGATCTCTGTCATATCAATTTAGCAAGACTACTATGCTCTGCTTAGGCTCCCCTTCTCTCCTCTGTGGTCTGGAAATTGCCTCCAGGAAGAAATCCAGGGCAATTATAGAGTTTACTTCTTATTTCTCCAGGTCTTAGTAATGAGCTGTTATCCAATGTCTGAAAATGTTGTCCATATATTTAGTCTTGCTTACTTATTTATGTCAAGAGGACAAATTTGGTCCCTGTTGCTCCACCATGACCAGAAGCATAAAGTATCTGGTTGACTCAGTCTTCAGATCTCATATTAGAGGAAGCCTTCCTGAATCCCAGGATTGGTTCGTTTCCTCTCCTGTCTTCTTCCCAGACTCTCTCTTAGAGTGCATATTGCCATTTATTGCAATTGTCAGTTCACTTTTCTGTATCCCTCAGGAAACTATTAGCTTTTCAAGGGCAGGATCGTGTCTATAGTGCACTTAATAATCAAGCATTAAATAAATGAATGCTGAATGTAAGATGAGCTAGAAATAAAGGAAGCGAAAGGGAAAGATTGGATCTTAGGGTGACAGGGCTAAATTAGAACCCTAGCACTATTTATTTTTAAAAAGGTATGGAAGGACCAAAATTGTTTAACACTGGTTAGTGTTGGCAGTGGGTGGAGTAGGGAGGGTGGGTGAAGTTTTTAAATTTTATTTTGAAGTTTTCATTTTTAACTTTATAAATGGTTTTAAATTTTTTTCAATGACTAACTTTTAAAAACAGCTTTACTGAGATATAATTCATATAGCATACAATTCACCCAGGTTTAGTATCTTCTTAGTGCACAGCTATCGCTACAACCTAATTTTAGAACATTTTTATCTCCCCAAAAAGAACCCCATAACCTTAGCAGTCACACCCCACTCCCCACAAACACCCACCACTCTGCCAGTCCTAGACAGCCTCCACTCCAGTATCAGCTGGCCAGGCCCCTCTGAACCCCATGTGACTCTCAAACAGGACCAACCAGTCCCTTCTGTGCCTGAGATTGACCTGGAGGCGCTCATGGAACTATCCACAGAGGAGCAGAAGACTCAGCTGGAGGTAGGATGGCGGTCCCAGGCCCAGAGGGTGGAGAGTGAAAGCTGGGTTTAGACTAATGGTAGTCCAGGAACCCAAGCTCTGCCTCCTTGGATGGAATGGGGAAGGCTGATTCAGAGGGAGAGAGAAGTGCTAGGGGGCTGAGTGGGGGCTTGTGGGAAAGTCCTGTGGTGTGCGGACTCACTCTCTGCTCTTTTCTATCCAGGCCATTCTCCAAAACTGTCCATGCCCCACAGAGGTAAGGGATGTTCTATGGGTCTAGGGGTAAGAGGAGGTTCAGTAGGGAGGGAGGGGGAGGCAGATAAAGAGGAGGAATATTTGAAAAGGCTTGGACCTGGGTCCTTCTCTTCCCTGGTTCTGGGGAGATAGGGTCGGGGGGAGATTGGGAAGGGCAGTTTGATGGGTAGGAGTGACCCCACGTGTTGATCTCAACCCTGTTTCTCCCTCAGTCCTTTATCTCTGAACTCCTCAAGGAACTCAAGAAACTCCGGAGACTCAGCCGGCCTCAGAAATAAGCCTAGTAAAGCTACCGTGAGCAGCCTCAGCACTGCCCTGAACCTCTGGATCTTGGACTGTGGAAAGGGAAATAGTTCCTTGGGATATAGACAAGGAAAATGGATGATGAGGAGGAACATTTGGACATCGTAGCATATGCAGTCATAGCCTGTTCCTGTCAGCTGTGCTTTCTGGGAGCCAGGCATGGCTGTTGCCCAACGTTTTCTTTGGCAGTCAAGTGGATAAAACCTTTAGGAGCCCAGGTTGAATGAAGTGTGGAGTACATCTGTGCTGAGGGATAGGGAGAGAGGGTGAAATAATATACTAGAACGCCAACATTCTGAGTAACTGGGCTCTATCCACCAACTCACTCACTGTTCATCCATCCATCCACCCATCCACCCATCCATCTATCCAAACAGGTCTTGAGAATTCAAAGATGAGGGTCACAGCTCTGCTTCAAAGAGCTGACATCTAGCAAGGTCCAGAGGTCAAGCAGAGGGATGTAGCTAAGAGACACAAGCATCTTGGCATTGCCAACAAGCAAGACCAAAGTGACAAAGACTAGTTTCAAATCTCAGAAGGAAGACAATTAAAACTGAGCTGGGTCAGGGGGGGCATCAGCTCTTTTCTTGAGCTGGTTCATCCAAGACAGGAAGAGAAAAAGCAGAGGATATGCAAAGGATGTGAAGGGTATAGGCTGAGAGCCAGGGGTTGGGTTTAGGGGAGAGAAATTTCTAAAAGACAGACCCTGGGTCTGAAGGGCAGCTAGGTTGGTAGAGGTGACCTTGGAAAGTGGGAGGTGCTTTGGGCGTAAAGCAGTAAGCTGGATCTGCCCCACTCAGATCTGTGTATTTCCTGTATAACTGGTTTGAGGACTAGAGAGGCTGTGGCCCGGCCTGGTGGCTACACTGGACTACCCAGAGCACCCAGAGCACGTACAACAGTTTAGTTCAGATGAATGATTATTTATCCAACTGTGTTTGAGGCCACAAGATGGGTGGGACTGTCCTTGCCTGGAGGAGCTTCCAGGATGGCTCAGCCTTTTCTCTTCCCTCATCCCACATGACTAGGCCTATAGCCTACTCTACTCTTGCTGCCGCTCACAGAGCCCAAACTCAGGGCCAAACGGTTCTAGTGACAAGAGATGCTAGGCCCCAGGAGTCAACATACTTTATTAGATCCACTAAGTGTCAAGGGAGGGTTCCTGGACCCCCAGAGTCAGGTTTCAGGGCTTATCCTTAGAACCAGCCTGGTCTTTTCCCCTTTAAATCTCTCACTTCCAGTCCAGGCTTCTATGATAGAGGGTGCCTTCCTTGTGGTTCTTCCAGTCTTTGTCTTGAACGGGGAATCCTTCCTCCTTTCAGGGACACCAGAGTTCAGGAAGGGCCTATTCATCAGTATAGCCTGCCAAAGCCATCAATTTCCTGTCAGATGCCCCGAGGCTGGGCCCAGAGGGGGAGCTGGGGTTTCCTTAGTGCTCTCGGCCTGCATAAGGGGGGCGGTAGGCAGATGTCTGGTGCTCCTTGAGCTCAAAGGCATCATGGCCCTCCCTGTGGAAAGAAGAGTATAGGTCAGGGATCCCAGCCGAGCCTCAAGCCCTCTCAGATCCACCGAGCATTCTACTGGCATTCACCGGAAGCAGCGAGCACAGTAGAGATCCCCATCGCAGCCAGCACAGCGCAGGGTGGCGTCCTCATTGCAGATGCAGCACCAGGGGAGCTCCTCTTCCTCAGCCTCAAGTCTGGGAACCATAGCCAGAGCCTTCAGGAACCAGATAAATTGTGGGGAGGGGAGTAAGGCACTGATGGGGTATAGAGGGGCTGCTGAGGGAGCAGCTGGCAGGGCAGGGTGGAAGGTGGTGGTGGAGGCTTAGGGGGTCTGTGTCTGGAGCATTTCTTACCTCAGGTTCTGTCCTGCAGGGTTGGGCCCGAGACTGGGGAGCCAGCTCTGCAGGGATGTTGAAGCCACTTGCCTCATCCAGAGCAGCTTCTTCAGTGAGCTGTGGACAGGGCGAAGAGGTCCCACTCCCTGCTCCAGGCCCAGGCATCCTCTCCTAGCAATTCTGCACTCTGTGACCTCAGCTTTTCAACTCATCTTTCTTTACCTGGTGCCTACGGCAGCTGATTGCCTGTCTCAAGGAACTGGGTGGGCCTCAGCCAGAACAGGAGCTGCGGAGTAGTGCCCATCCAGCCCCAGAGTGGAGACAGGGTGAACGGGACTAGGTGGGTGGTGGAGCAATGAGGCACAGACAGGACAAGGGCTGGTCTGGTGGGTAAGGCAGGGCCCACCTGCTGCAGGACTCTCTGGATGGCTGTCTCCTCATCCTCATCGTCATCACTGTCTGGGAGGCGATAGTCCTGAAGGGTAACTTGAAGAGGGACAGACAGGAGCAGAGGAAGGAGGAGTGAGGCTGACAGCGTTTACCTGAGTGGCTGTACTCTTGCTCCCATGAGCTGGGTTTGGTTCTTCTCGGTGGCATATGTTCCAGAGCTGAGCAGCCTCTGCAGCCACTCTGCTCAGACCCTGTCCCTCAGTGCCCTACCCCTGCAGGGCTGGGCCACCACTGAAGCAGGCCTGAAGCTGGGGCTGGGGCGGGGAGGGACAGAAGCCTCAGCACCTGAAGGGACTGAGGGTCCTCTGACCCTGGGGCTGTCACCTCACCCACTGCTTTGCCCTAACACCTCCTGGTGGCTCTGGGCATAGGTCAACAGCTCTCTGGGCTGAGGGACCCCCCTGCCACCTGACTCGGCCCTGACAGAGTACAGCCATTTTGCAGAGCCTGGCCTGGGGGCTGGGGGGCATGAGTAAGCAGTTGGCCCCAGGCTCTACCTCCATCTGGGTTCAGCCCGCGCAGTACGGCCAGTCGCTTAGCAAGCGCCAGGATCTGCTCCTGCCTCGTGTTCTCCTCCCGCAGTGCCACTGCCGCCTCAGCCAGCAGCCTGCTCTTTTCCTCCTCCAGGGAGCAAGTGGTTTGCCCCTTGGAATCCGTACTCTGGCTCCCTGGGCCTCCCTGGTTGAGGTCGTTCTGGATAGAAGCAGCTGGAAGGAGGGAAGCAATCAGGGAGGCGGCACCATTCCAGATCTCTCATCAGAAGACACCGAGCCTACTTCTCAACTTTTTTTTTCCCTCAGACCACAGATCATCAGTTTTTTGCTCAGCACTAGCTCCTGTGGTTTACATTACAAACAAAATGAGCATTTCCTCCATTTTTCCAAATGTAAAATATGAATAATCTTAGTGTGTTTTCTCCAACCACACCCATCCCCATTCACCTATTTTAACATGCAGCCCTAAGGGTGGGTGTCCTGTTGTTTGAGGATCACTGCCCTGCAGGATCAGGTGGGGTAGCAGGAGGCCCAGGCATACCACTCTGCCTTAGAGGATTAGCATTTCCCAGGAGCAGCACTAAGAGGGCATGAAGAAGTTGAGGTCTTGTACATCACTGGTGGGAAGAATTCTACCAGAGTGGGTGTGGCTCTGACACAGTCATCTTCAGTTTAAAATTTCAGAACAAGAGGTTTGAAGTCACACTGTTTTGAGTTCAAATCCCAACTCTGCCACATAATAGCTGTGTGACCTTGGTCAAGTTCCTCAACTTGCCCAGGTCTCTGTCTGTTCATCTGTAAGATAAGGATTACTGAGGATTTTCAATGAGATTCAACCTCTAAAGCAGGGTTTCTCAATCTTGGCATGACTGACATTTTGGACCAGATAGTTCTGTTGCAGGGGCTGTCCTGGGCCTTGCAGGATGCTTAGCAGCATCTCCAGCCTCTACTCAGTAGATGCCAGGATTGACACGCCTGTTCCCCTCTTGTGATGACCAAAAACATCTCCAGACATCACCCTGAAGAGTAAATTCATTCTTGTTTGAGAAACATGCCCTAAAGCCTTCAAACAGCACTGTCCAGTAGGGTTTTCTATAATGTGGAAATGCTCCGTATCATGTTTTATATCCCTGCTGTCCAAGATGGTAGCCACTAGCCACATGTGGCTACTGAGCACCTAAAATGTGCCTGTATGACTGAGAAACTGAATTTTAATTTAATTAACTGTAAATAATCTTTTCCTTATCATCATCACCACCACAGAAAACATTCACTGAGCACTTACTATGAGCGAGGCATAGTCACAAGCGCTTCTCAAATCATCTCATTTACTCCTCACAAGTTCCCAATGAAGCATGTTTACCATACCTCCTTTTTATATGTGAGGAACCGAAACGTAGGCAGGTCAAGTAATTTGCCCACAGCTAGAAAGTGGTGACACTGGGATTCATGGTTGGATTCTAAAGCTCACGCACTTAGCCACTAGTCTTACACTGGCTCCCTGTGGAGTAAGCGTGCAATAAGTGGGAGGTCTTATAATATCATCTGTTCTCTGATTTATATACACCCTCCTGAGGGTGGACAGCAGAGCCTTTCCCACCTGGAGTTCAGAGGTGGGGGTGTTACCTGGCCCTCCTCGTTTCGCACGCTCATCAATTGCCACCTCAGCTGCCAGCTGTGTCACCAGAGCCTGTGCCTGTTGGGCCTGGGTCCTGCTGTCTGGTAGCTGATGTGCCTGTCCAGAGAAGGGAACTTCAGTGGGGGAAAAGAGGGGAAAAATCACACTATAAGGCCCCGAAGCAGAAGCAGTGTAGTACAGGAATGGATTCTGAGGACTTCTCCAGGGCCACATAATTGAGTGGGCCTGCCAGTGCGCAACAGGCCTAAGGTCCACCCTTTCCTGCCCCACCTGTCCTGGGTCCCTGGCCTGCCCTGGATCACAGGGCAGGGGTGGGAGGCTTTGCTGCCTCCTGCAAATATATAATTGTTCATGCACTTGGGCTTTTGCCAGGCCCTCTCCCTATGACCCTCATTCCACCCAAGCCATGGTACTCACCGGCCGGGGAGTCTGAGAGGATGGACCTCTGTCCTGCAATGCAGCAAGTC
The DNA here is from genome assembly GCF_030445035.2 of Dasypus novemcinctus. Lineage (NCBI taxonomy): Eukaryota > Metazoa > Chordata > Mammalia > Cingulata > Dasypodidae > Dasypus > Dasypus novemcinctus. Next base: position 112,074,986 of record NC_080675.1, on the reverse strand, counting down.
GTGCCTCCATCTCCTGGGTGGAAGGGATGGAACCCTGGGATTCATCCTTCAGCGCAGCCAATCTGGCTTCTATCTCCTCCTGCGAGGGCACTGACTCTGCAATTTCATGGGAGGAGCCCTGTAAGGGCCAGAGGGATCCCAAACCCAGGATCCCCTGATGGCATCCTTCAGGCCACTGTGCTCACCCCTACTCACTGGGCTTGTTCTCCTGGCGGAGCCGTGCCAGTCGCTCAGCGATAACCCGGTCTTGTTGGGTCGATCCCTGGCTCCGGGGAGTGCTGGACTTCTGCTTTGCTTCCAAGGCTGCCACACGCCTAGCAGGATATGAGATGGAGGCTCTTAAAGGAGGCAGAAGGCAGGGACAAAGGCACCCATTTACTATTTCCTTTCACATGACTTCTGGCATCTAGGGACGCCCCCAGTGGGCAACCTTGTGGCTTTGGCTCATGTCACCCTGCAGCCCAACTTAGCTGACCAGCGAGAGGCTCCAGCTGAGAGAACAAGGTCTGCCAAGTATCTTTCCAGGGGAGAGGGTTGACAGGCTGCTTTCGAACCCAAAAGGGCAGTCAAGAGCCTGATGGGGGGGATTTTAACCCTGTGCTCATTTGATCTAGAGGCTAGGAGGAGAATCCTGCTGTCAGGGCATCTCTGTCCTCTCCTTCCCCATTTGTCTCTTGTTCTACAGCATTTACTTCTTTTTTTTTTCAAAGATGTATTTATTTATTTATTTCTCTCCGCCCCCTCCCAGTGGTCTGCTCTCTGTGTCCATTGCTGCGTGTTCTTCTGTGACCGCTTCTATCATTATCAGCGGCACCGGGAATCTGTGTTTCTTTTTGTTGTGTCATCTGGTTGTGTCAGCTCTCTGTGTGTGCAGCGCCATTCTTGGGCAGGCTGCACTTTCTTTTGCGCTGGGCGGCTCTCCTTACAGGGTGCACTCCTTGCGCGTGGGACTCCCCTATGCAGGGGGCACCCCTGTGTGGCAGGGCACTCCTTGCGCCCATCAGCACTGTGCATGGGCCAGCTCCACATGGGTCATGGAGGCCCAGGGTTTGAACCGCGGACCTCCCATGTGGTAGGCAGATGCCCTATCCATTGGGCCAAATCCACTTCCCAGCACTTACTTCTTATAGTTCTGAGGTGGTGACCACTTGGAAGGGTTGGCAGGAGACACCCCTCTAAAAGGAAGAAATCTAATGTCAGAAGTCCTGCCAGGCAGTGCTCTACCACTTCCTGGGCTGAACAGCTGCCCACTGCTATGTTCTCCCCCAGGCCCACCTCTCACCTGGTCAGGACATCGTGGCACTGCTTGCAGACTTTCTGCTGGGTGCTCCCAGTCCGGGGCACTGCTGCACTGAAGCTTAGGCAGCCAGAACAGAAGGCCCGGCCACAATTCTTACAGCCGCACTACAAGAAATGAAGGAGGAAGATCTACCTCTCACCCGCCCCTGCAGGCTCTCCCCTGGGACTCTCCAGTCACACACAGAGGGAAGACACTTAAGTTGTGGTGAGCTGCCGGGAGGAGGATGAGGAATGGGGTTCCTAAGACCTAAAGAGAGTCAGGGTTGGGGGGCAGAGGATGAAGTAGTTCCTCAGCGTATGCAGTCTCTTTTTTGAATCAAATAAAGGTTCAGGCAGAATTTCCAGAGCTCCTACTTTGCTTTCTGTAAGGAAAACAAGTATGTAGAACACAGAAAGGCAAAACCCCACGCTTCAGGTCACCGACACTTCAACAAAGGAAAAGCAGAGAGTGCAGAGCCAAGCCTCCTCCGCTCTAGCAGAGATGGAGGATGGCTTGGCTCCAGATGGGATGATAACAATAGCTCCCATTTATTAAACACTGGCTGTATTAGACACCAAGCTCAGAACTTAAGTCAGATGACGAATGTTAATCCTCATAGTTCACACACATTATTTTATTTAATCCTGATGATCACCATTATTATCCCTATTTTAGATAGGCCATTGAGGTTACATGACTTGTCCAAACCAAAGTCACCCCAAATAAGAAAGCAGAGCTCAAATCTGGACCCTTAGACCCCTGACTCCAAAACCCAGGTTTCTAAGTGCCTCGTTGATCCTCCTCCCTACATGCCATTAGTTGACCCTATCTGGTTCCCATCTTCTGACCAAATGCTCTGCAGTTTAAGAAGCCTGTAGCAAACCAGGGGAATTTGGCAAATCCCTGCTGAGGACAAAAGAAACTTTGCCATAGTGCCCTGGTGGCAGAAGGAAGGCAGTGATCTAACTCAAGTGACCTGGGCAGGGCAGGCTGTGTTTGGGGGAAGGTTTCAGAGCAGAGGGAACAACGGACGTGGTGTAATGCAGCGGTCATAGGGCATCAAATAAGACCTGGCTGCGGGGAGGGGGAGTAAGGTGGGCAGAAGCAAACTCGGTCAAGAGAAAAGCGTAGCCTTCCAAAAACCACGACAGCGCACTTTACAGTTTAAAGGGCACTGTCATCTCGACCACCTCATCTGACCCTCACAAAATCCCCGAAAGCGAAGTTGTATTCTCCCTATTTTACGGAAATGGAAATTGAGGCTCAGTGACTTCACCAACTGGAAAGGGATGAATCCGGCCGTAAACTCGTCTTCAGATTTCAAGTCCTGTGCTTTTCCCTCCACTCCGCGTTCTCCCTCGCCCTCCAGCCCCCGGGGAGGGAAGACTCACCTCTTTCTTGAAGAGGATGAACTTGGCTGCGCAGCCGTAGCACCTACTCTCCATCGTGGCTCCCGGAGCGTCGGGGTCGCGAGGTTTGGGGTCAGGTCCGCCAGGTCCAGGGCCCCGGGACCCTCACCCAGCCCCGCCTCTCTCTACGCGCCTATCCGCTCCATTCAGCTTCGCCCCGGGTGGAGAGTCCGGAAAGGCCCCACTGCCCGAGAGCAGCCGTGCGGGAGCGGGGGCCGCTGGGAGTCGTAGTTCTTTCACGACTGCGGGACTCCCTCAGGCAGTCAAGCTTGACCCAGGACACGACAGTTCCCAGGGGGCTAAGCGCCATTCAGCCCGCCCGGAGCCGCCGTCCGCCGGGAGTCCCGACGCACGCTTAGACTCTTGGGAGTCGTAGTACGAATCGAGCCTGAGTCGGAATCATGGCGGTGACCAAGGAGCTATTACAGATGGACCTGTACGCGCTGTTAGGGATCGAGGAGAAGGCGGCGGACAAGGAGGTGAGGACGGTGGCCAGGAAGACAGATCCTGAGCGGCCTGGCTGCCCTTCTTGTCCTTGCGCCTCGCCCTTTGCTAGCACCCGTTCTCCAGATTTGGCCCGGGGCTGGGCGGGAGCGAGGGGTAGCCCGACGGCCTTAGCAGGTGCGGTGGTCTGAGGGCCTCACGGGGAAAGGGGGCGCTGGGGGCTCCAAGCGCTGGATGCCTGTGCTCTTCCTGTAGCCGCAGTCCGAGAGAGGCCCCAGGCTGAGCCTGAAGGGGCCTCAGCCTCCTCCCTGCGCCTGCGCAGTCTTAGCCTCCGAACCCGCTTGTCTTGACTGTGGCTGGTGGTGCTGTATCCATTCTCCCTGGGAGGCTCATTTAACTCCGCTTAGAGCCTAGGGAGAAAGAAAAGTTCCGGGATCACCTACTCCAAGTCTCCCTTTGGTATTGTGACCCATGACCCTGCCGTCTGTGTTTTTCTTTTCCACCGCAGCCCATTGACTCTTTTCAGGTAGCAGGTGCTCAGGTGCTGCCCTTCTTAACATGTGCTAGTGGGCCAAAAGCGAGGGGTCAGAAGGCTTAAAGGAGGTGCCTGGAGTTTCACAGGGAGTTGTTGATGAAGATGCCAAGGTATCGAACACTGATCAAGGCAGAAGCTGGACTTAAATTTCTGTCTTCCTCTGGATCATGGTGGTAGTTGTTGCAATGCAGAAAGGGGAGTTTAATAAGTAATTGAATCGCAAATTAATACCCATTAATGCCCCTGTACTGTCAAGCTGTCCTGCTCATGGACTGAGTGACTTTTGTGAGAAGCAGTAGCTCTGAGGCACAGAAGCACAGAGAGAGACGTAGAGGACCCTGGAGGAGGGATGCTGTCAGCCTGCAGGAATTGCCCACCGTAGCTGCAGGTGAAATCAGAAGTGCCCCACAGGCATGTTGATAGGGCACCAAAAGCATCTGCACCAATAATTTCAGCACCAATAATGCCTACCATTGATATAGTACTTGCTATGTGCTAGGCACTACTCTGAGTGCTTATATTTGTTAAATCGTTTAATTAGTACTTTGCTAATAGTGCAAAATGGTGGGACATTTCACACCAAATCCAGTCAGTGTTTTGGGATCCTGAAATTGAGAACTCCTGAAGAAGACAATTGGGATCCACTGATGTATATAGATTGATCAGAAAAGTGACATAATAGGATATTTAAGAAAATATTCAACATCAGTGTGCAGAGTGGATAAGGGAATGGAAGTGGGGATGGAGGAGCTGCCACCAGAGGGTCAGGTGGGGCTGTGGTCTAGGCAAGAGACCAGGGTCTGGGCTGGGCAGAGGTGGTGGGGCTCTCAGGTGCGTAAGGGACCTTTGAGAAAGCTCTTTAGAAAGGGTAATGGTATTAACATTTATGGGTTCATGGCCATGTGCCAGGTGCTGCTCCTGCCTTTTAGAAGGAGAAACAAGATTCATGCATAATTAACTATAATACAAGAGAGAATGTGCTACATCCCTTAAGAGGGATACCAAGTGCTGTGGATGTTCAGTGTAGGGGGAAATTGCTTAGTTTGGGAAAGAGGATGGGGGAAATGGAGAAGGCAATTGCAGACTTAAGAACAGAGTTTGAACATGTGGAGACTGAAGAAGGGTATTCTAACAAAGGGGAGAATATGTACAGTTTGATTTCTCTGGAACATAGGCTGAAAAGAAAGGGTAGAAAATAGACCTTGAAAAGTAGTTTGCAGCCTTTAGATACACTGGCTAGCTTCATGGTAATAGACACTTTTTGGTAGAGAACAAGGGAGACCTAGACCCTGGCAATCCTTCTCCTTGTTGCAACATCTGTCGTATTCTCTAGGGACACCTGGAGGACCAACAGGTACTCTTAAGTGCATACAAGCAAGTCCTAAGCTTTGGTCATCTGGGCATATATTTCAGGCGTTTTTAATTTGGCAGCCACAGAAAGCCTCCAGGAGCTGGCAAACCCCTGAAATTGTGTGTAATATTTTTTGTGTGTATTCGTTTTGGAGAAGAGGAAGTAATTCTTGCCTACAAAGGCTTAGAAGGCCCGATCTACGCCAGCTTCCTTGTGTTAATGATGGTGAAACTGAAGCTCTTAGAGGGTAGTTAGTGACAGAATTGGGACTAGAGCCCAGATCCCCTCCTGCCCAGCCCAGGTTGGTGCTCCTCCCACTGGGCCACCCTGGCCCTGTCAGGCACCACACCGCTCAGTGGTGGTGATAGGCACTAACACCAGATTTAACTTTTGTTCAGACCATTTCTCTGAGTCCAGAATCCATATATCGACCTGCCTTTTATGTCTTTATTTGGATGTTTCACAGGAGTCTAAATCTTACTATATCCAAAATTGAATTCTTGAACTTCTCTGTCTCCAAACCTGCTCCTTCCTTGGACTTCTCCATCTCAGTAAATGGAACCAGGAGTCTTTTTTTTTTTTTTTTTTAATTAACATATGGGCTTCTTTTCCCCAATTTTTATTGCAGTACAATATACGCAACATAAAATTTTCCATTTTAACCACTTCCAAGTATAGGATTCAGAGGTATTAATTACATTCACAGTGTTGTGCTAACATCAGCACCATCCATTACCAAACTTTCCCATCACCTCACACAGAAACTCTATCCATTAAGCACTAATTCCCATTCCCTATTGCCCACTGGTAACTTATCTACCTTCTGCTTCTGTGAGTTTGCAAATTCTAGTTATTTCATGTAAGTGAAATCATACACTATCTGCCCTTTGGTGTCTGGCTTATTTTACTCAACGTGATGTCTTCAGGGCTCATGCATGATGCACAATGCATCAGAACTCCAGTCCTTTTTTTGGCTGAATGATATTCCATTGACTGTACATATCACGTTTTGTCTCTCCATCTGCTGATGGAGATGAATAATGCTGCTGTGAACATTGGTGTGCAAATCTCTGTTCAAGTCCCTGCTTTAATTTCTTTTGGTTATATACCTAGTAGGGGGATTGCTGGGTCATATGGTAATTCTATATTTAATTTTATGAGGAACCACCAAAAAGTTTTCCACAGAGGCTGCAACATTTTATACATTTCCACCAACAAAGAATAAGGGTTCCTATTTCTGCACATCCTCAACACTTGTTATTTTCCTTTTTAAAAAAAGATAGCCGTTCTAGTGGGTAGGTATGAAGTGGCATTTCAATGTAGTGAGGTTTCTTTTTTTGGCTTGTTTGTTTGTTTGTAGGGAGAAATACTGAGGGAGACATTTATTTCAAACAAAACATATACAACTCAACAGAATAGCACTACAGAAAGAGGGTGCCCAATCCCTTTTATTAGCTGGCCTATTCTCTTCAGGCTATGGCAGCATTTAGGAATTAAAAATGAGTTCTAGCAGTGATTGATAGTCATTTAAAAAACCCTAACTGGCTCTCAAAGTTAAATGATTAGAGGGAATTTTAACATTAAGAAGGCTTCTTTCCAAAAAAAGGTACAGATTTTGAATAGCAGGAATTCTAGAAGGATAGAAGAGAGAAAATAAGAGGGGAGAGGAGGGGTCAATGAAAAATCTAGGAACTTCCCCAGAACTGAAAGAAAAGGTATACAGATTGAAATGGGCTGCAGAGTTAAGCAAAGCAGTGGATGAAAATAGTTTATAGAAAAGCTTGTCATTTGGAAATTGATAACACTGAGCAGAAATAGAAGTTCCTATTAAAGAGAGAGAAAGAGAACAAATCTCATGAAAGATCAGATATCAGAATGAATCTGGATTTTTTTTTTAAACAGTAACACTAGAAGTAACACTAAAAGCAAGAAGGTAATAGAGGAATGCCTTCAAAATTGTGAATGGATTAAGAAAATATTTTTAAAAAGACGTGAAAATAATGTGTGCTGTTTTTTCCAAGTGCTTTTCCACTGTGCAATGAGGTGAAGTTTGATAATTTTCTGTGTAGTGGTTAGATATTGTCTATTTTTATTTACATGGTGAAGAAAACAGCTTTAAATGTTTGTGGCCAAAAAAAGGATAGAGTAAGTTTATGTTGAATGTATGTTAATGGTGCTTATCTAAAATGTATGATTCAAATTTACAGTATGCCTTAATGCCTCTTTACAGAATTTGATAAACTAGGCTAGAAAACATCTACATTTTTTTTAAAAAAGATTTATTTATTTATTTCTCTCCCCTTCCCCCCACCCCAGTTTTCTGTTCTCTGTGTCTATTTGCTGCGTCTTCTTTGTCCGCTTCTGTTGTCGTCAGCGGCACAGGAATCTGTTTCTTTTTGCTGCATCATCTTGTGTCATTTCTCCGTGTGGGCAGCATCATTCTTGGGCAGGCTGCACTTTCTTTTGTGCTGGGCAGCTCTCCTTGCGTGTGGGGATCCCCTACGCGGTGACAACCCTGTGCGGTGACAACCCTGCGCGGTGACACCCCTGAGTGGCAGGGTACTCCTTGCGCGCATCAGCACTGCACATGGGCCAGCTCCACCCAGGTCAAGGAGGCCTGGGGTTTGAACCACGGACCTCCCATGTGGTGGACGGACGCCCTAACCGCTGGGCCAAGTCCATTTCCCAACATCTACATCTTGAAGATCCCTTTATGACTTCATGTTATATGATGATAAATATTATTATTCTCCTTAAAATTGAGGATTGATTCTTATGGTCCAAATGATGAACCTATTAATAAGTGATTGGATTAACCATGAGACTTGTTAAAGTACAGTATTGCAGCTATCAATTGGAGAATATATTATAAAATTTTCAGACAATATCAAAAACAAAATGTTTTATTTGTGCTCTAAAGAAACTATAATTCTGCAGTTAACTCTACTTTCTTATTGAAAAATTTTCATAACTTTGCTTTTAAAATTTCTTATAAAAACATTTGCAAATGACATACTTAGTTAATAAAATGTTTTAGCCACACCCCCGTCCCCCCAATTCTGAATGAAGTTCATTTCCGTTCTAGCATTTAACATCAGTCTCAAATTGGTCAGGTACAAGAGTAGACTAAACATACCTTTTAGCCTGGCAAGAGCTGCAAAGTATTCACCTCTCAAGTACTTTTTTCTCATTTAGCTAATGAAAGGAAAATGTGCAGAAAGTAGGAGACCCAACACAAAAAAAGGGAGTGCAGGGAATGTCAGGGGAAATAGTAAAAGTATCAGGCAAGGTGACAGTTGTAAAGTAAGTGCACAGCGAGGTCCTATTAAGCAGGATTAGTGGGATGAAAGACAACCAGGCTGTGCTAAGCCAGCCATGGCTTCTGCTGTGGTGCCACTTTTACTTTTCCTTAAACATTTTACTTTGAAATAATTTCAAACTTACTAGATTTAAGGTGGTTACAGAAGTGACTATCTTTGTTCTTAGGAAGTATTATGTTCAACGGACATAAAATATACAACCTACTTTCAGATGTTTAGTAAATAAATAAATAGATACATAGACAAGTAGGTAGATGGATGGATAGATGGATAGAATGACTATCTTTGTTCTTAGGAAGTATTATGTTCAACGGACATAAAATATACAACCTACTTTCAGATGTTTAGTAAATAAATAAATAGATACATAGACAGATAAGTAGGTAGATGGATGGATAGATGGATAGAATGATTACAGCAAATGTGACAAAAATGTTAAAATTGGTTGATCTGGATATCTGGTGGGGAGGAGCATATTGGCGCTCCCTATATGGGTTTAGTATTACTTTTGCAACTGTCCAGTAATTTGTGGCGCTAGCCCTTCCACAATTGTTTTTCCCTTTGATAATGACAACAAGCCCAGGTCTTGAAGTGGGGTTAGAGTCAACAATTCCCTAAGGTAGACCTTTCTGTTCCCCACCCATCCATGGAGACAGGTATGAGTTCACCCTGGTACCTTCAATTCCAGTCCAACATTCTAGTTTTCTCCCTTTTCATATTTGTAACTCCTTCCTCTGACAGTGAAAACCTGGCTCCCGATATCCTTAGATTTACTAATTCCAGCAGTTCCTCTGTAGCTCCTCTTACGTTCTTCCCACTCCCGACCCGCTCCACAGACACTCTCTCGCTCCCTTCAGGCTCTGACAGCCCTCCAGGCTGCTCCCCAGCATGCTCTCGTTCCTCACCTTTCTCTGGCCCCAGCACCCCTTACCAGGTCACGCCTTGCACACTTGGACACCTGCTCACCCCACGCAGGCTTGGATAGCCCTGACTGGCTTCCCTCCCTGTGGACAGCCTCCTCAGCCGCTGGGCCGCTTCTTCACAGAGACTGTCCTCACCCACCTGGGCTCCAGCAGCCCCAGCGGTCGTCCTTCCGGGGGATGCCCTTCTTCACCTGCTCAGGCTCTGGCCCTGGGCTGGGCCCGCTCAGCACCCTCCAGCCCATGCAGTCGCCTCCCTGGCTCGGCCTATCTAAAGGCTTTTAGGCTTTTGTTCAGGAGGGAAGGGAAAAGGGGAGGCATATACATTTAAAAAATATATTCTCAATGTAGGAATACTTTTAAAACGACAGAGAAAAATCATTTGTAATCCTATTACCCAAAGGTAGCTATTATCAACTTTTTGGTATATGTGTCCTTCAGTTTCAGACACACACACACACACACACACACGCACATACACACACATTTTTAATGCTACTTCTACGTATTTTGTCCAGCGTTTTTTATCCTGTGAACAGTTTTATTTGTGAACTTCCTCTATCTATAAATAATCTATGTGCAAGGTTTTCTAAAGAGCTTTTTATTTTGAAATAATTTCAAACTTACAGGACAGTTGCAAAAATAGTACAAAACTGGGAGGAGATGTGCCTTAAGCAGTTGGGCAGCTGCCTCCCACACAGAAGGTCCCAGGTTTGGTTCCCGGTACCTTCTAAAGAAGATGAGCAGACACAACGAGCAGAGACAACGAACAGACACAGTGAACAGAGATAGTTAGCAGACAAAGAACAGACAGACGAAGGAGCCATTTCAGGTGAGGGAGAATGTAATAAAACACATTAATTTAAAAATAATAATAATAGTAATAATACAAACCTCATATAGAGAACTTCAACATACCCCCACCCAGAATCTCAGATCCACCCAACTTTGAACATTTTGCCACCTTTGCTATATCATTCTTCCTTTCTATTTTCTAAACATTTGAGCATAGGTCATGTACATCATGCTCCTTGAACACTTAAAACTTCCATGTACATTTCCTAAGAACAAGGATATTCATGTGTGTAACCACCTTAAGTAATCAGTTCAAGAAATTTAACAATGATTTAAAGCTCTAGAGTCTGTACTCCAATTTTTATTAAGTCCCAAAATGTCCTTTTGGGCATTTTCTCCTTTATTATTACTATTTTTTTTTTTTAAGATTTATTTTATTTATTTATGTCCCCCCACCTGTTATTTGCACTTGCTGTGTCTGTTTGTCTTCCTTGTTTCTTTAAGAGACACTGGGAATCTAACCCAGGACCTGCTATGTGGGAGGGAAGTGCCTAATCACTTGGGCTACCTCCCTTCCCTTCTCCTCTATTATTAGATCCAGTCTGGGATCATATGTTGCCTTTAGTTGTTATTTTCCCTTTAATCTCTCTCTCTCTGTATATATCTTTCTGTAAATGGTGGGAACATATATACAAGATGAACTTGCCCATCTCAACATTTTATGCATTTGCCTTTTATGTATTTATTTATTTTATAGATTTATTTATTTATTTCTCTCCCCTCTCCCCCCACCCCGATTGTCTGTTCTCACTGTCTATTTGCTGCGTCTTCTTTGTCCGCTTCTGTTGTTGTCAGCAGCACGAGAGTCTGTGTTTCTTTTTTTGTTGTGTCAGCTCTCCGTGTGTGCGGTACCATTCCTGGGCAGGCTGTACTTTCTTTCACGCTGGGCGGCTCTCCTTACAGGGCGCACCCCTTGCACGTGGGGCTCCCCTACGCGGGGGCCACCCCTGCGTGGCAGGGCACTCCTTGTGCGCATCAGCACTGCACATGGGCCAGCTCCACCCAGGTCAAGGAGGCCTGGGATTTGAACCATGGACCTCCCATGGGCGCCCTAACCACTGGGCCAAGTCCGCTGCCTGCATTTGCCTTTTAGATCCTATAGGAAATAAAGAGTTTCAAAGTACAATTGTACTGGTTTTATATTTACCCATCTCATTTTATTTCCTGAAGATCTTTATTTCTTCATGTGCCTTCAGTCAATTCTCTAGTGTCTCTTTCAACCTGAAGAACTCATTTTAGCATTTTTGGTAGGACTGGTTTAGTGGTGAAAAAGTCCCTCAGCTTTTATCTGGAAATGTCTTAATCCCACCCTCATTTTTGAAAGACAGCTTTGCTGGATATAGAATTTTTGGATGACAGGTTTTTGCTTTCAGCACTTTAAATATGTCTCCTGCCTTTCTGCCTCCATGGTTTCTGGTGAGAAATTGGCACTTCATCTTATGGAGGGTCCCTCATACATGACATGTTGCTTTTCTCTTGCTGCTTTCAGAATTCTCTCTATATTTGGCATTCAGCATTTCAATTACATTATGCTGCAGTATGGGTCTATTTGGGTTTACCCCATTTAGAGTTTGTATTGTGCGTCTTGGATATATATATTCATGTCTTTCATTAAATTTGGGAAAATTTCAGCCATTATTTCTTTGAATATTCTCTCATCCTCTTTCTCTCTTTTTCCACCCTCCCCCCCCCTTCTGGGGTACCCATAATGTGTATATTGGTATGCTTGATGGTGTCCCTACAGGTTCCTCAGGCTCAATTATTTTTTCTTTTTGCTCCCAAGTCTGAATAATTTCAATTGTCTTATCTTCAGGTTCACAAATTCTTTCTTCTGCCAGCTCTTATCTATTGTTGAACCCCTCTAGGGAATTTCTTTTTTTTTTTTCCCTGAAGATTTATTTATTTATTTCTCTCCCCTTCTCAGGTTGTCTGTTCTCTGTGTCATTTGCTGCATCTTCTTTGTCCGCTTCTGTTGTTGTCAGCGGCACAGGAATCTGCTCCCTGCTTTGTTGTGTCAGCTTGCTGTGCCTGCCTATTGCACCAACTCACTGTCTTCTTTAGGAGGCACCAGGAACCAAACCACAGACCTCCCACGTGGTAGGTGGGAGCTCAGTTGCGTGAGCCACATCTGCCTCCTAAAGCAATTTTATTGAGATATATTCATATGCCATATAATACATAACAATTTCATCACTCCAAAAAGAAAAACTCCATACCCCTTAGCAGTCACCACACAATCCCTCTATCTTTCCCCAGCCCTATATAACCACTAATCTAATTCCATCTTTATAAATTGATTTATATTTACATTTTATATAAATGGAATTATACAGTATGTAGTACTTCGTGTTTGGTTTCTTTCACTTAGCATAATGGTTGTTTTGGGTTGGTTTTTTTTTTGCCTGATACTAACATTACATGGATATGTCTCCTTTTCCCTAGTAGGAAACAGTCTTTCCTCAAGGTCCCAGGTGCGATCTGACCGTTCTCCTACAACATTCTGTAGGAGAGTTCCATGAGCTGCCTTATTATACTCACAGGGCAAAATTTTGGGATGGTGAGCCTGAGCAAGTGTCCTAGTTCTGTCCTTTAGGCTATCACAGACAGATTGGCATAGACATACTTGTTCCCAGTATGTGCAGGGTGGCTCCTCAGCTCCTCCCTGACCTGAAACCAGGGATTGGCTGTGGGAACACAGGCTGGCTTTGCACTGAGCCAGTGAGGGGATAAGAGAGAGGCCAGCCAGGCTGCCACAAGATCCTACCATTTCTAAGTTGCTTTTTTCTTGATTCAGTGCTTCCCTGTGACTGCAACTCTTTAACTGCTTTCTGGAGCTTTGAGAAAGATGGTTCTGCCAACTCTTGTTTGTTGCTTAAAGCTTCTGGGTGGCGATAGAGCTGTGGAGTGGCTCCATCTTAATCACTGGAAACTCCTGTGTGCGAGATTTTGAAAGGAGGAAATCTTGATGATTTCAGCCTCATCAAGATGGCAGGCAGTCTACGCTTGTGAACTTTAAACCCAGCTGGAAGAATTATCTCCTCAAGAGGTTAATTTTGGCAATATGTAATTACCTTTCCTGAGAGAAAAGCCCCGTGCACATATTGTCTCCCTTCCCAGAAGTGGCATCCAAGAACCTGCTGCTTTCTTGCAAAGTTGAGACATATGAAGTGTGGTAGCCCTGGTCACCAGGCCTCGTTTCTAGTGCTTTTCTTCCCCTTCAGCTTGTTTAACACCTCCTGATTTCACTTTCTTCTTGGGGTGTATGTTTCTGGCACCCCAGGTCTATATGGCATGTAGGTTATATCTGGTGATGAGGCTTCCATGCTTCTGTGAGCAGGTGTTTTCAGTTCTTTGCCACACAGTGGCTATTGCCACTGCCACTTGAGGAAACCTAGGCAAGGCTTCTGCCTCATGTCCAAGCTTGTTTCAGTCAGAGAATCCCCTCCAGCAGCTTCTAGGACCTATCGAGGATCAGTGTGTTGTCCTGCCTTCCTAGGCCTTACCTAAGATTTCTTCCTGTTGCCTCTTTTCTCTTTGTTATTGTTGATCCAACTCGTCTATTCAACACCACAAATTAGATGTCTATTAGGCATCTCCAAAACAAAACCTTTGCAGGCTCCTAACCCAAGTCTCTCCATTGTTAGCCATCTTATGAAATGGCGACTCCATTCTTACATTGCTCAGTCCCCAAATCTGGCACTCATCTGTGATTCCTCTTGTTCTCATACCCCGTATTCAGTTAGTCAGCAGATCTTGTCTACTCTATGTTCCCAGTATATCCAGAATCAGATTGACCACACCTTACCATGCCGCCAAGTCCTACAACCCCGGCGTACTTGGGTGACTGCCACAGCCTTGTCACCATTTTCCTATTTCTGTTCTCTTCTCCACTCGGCTGCCAGATAAGTCTTCTAGAATGTAATTCAGATTGCATCATCTCTGCTCAAAACTTCCCAGTTCTGAATCCCAGTTCCACCATACTTAGAATAAAATCTAAAGGCCTTACTTGGGTCCAGGAAGCCTTATGGCCTCTCCTACATCATTTCCTGCCATTTTCCCCCTTGCTCCCTCTGCTCCTGCCACATTTCTCCTTGATTTTCTTCCAGTTCATCAAACACATTCCTGCCTTGGATGCAGCCTTTGCACTTCTAATCCTTCTGCTTCTAGTGTTCTTCCTCCAGACAATTGCATGTCTTACTCTCACAGTCTGTTCATATTTCTATCAAAAAAATCTCCAGGCCAGAGGCTTTCCCTGACTGCCTATTTAAATGTATTGCCCCACACCTTTGCTTTGCTGGCTAGTTCTAACTAGGGCACATCACTCCTAAACGTTCTGTCACATGTCCACTTGCTTATTATTGGTCTCTCCCATTTGAATGTTTTAAGTCCCAAAGGAAAGGCGGAAGGCACTTTCTTTGTTTTGTTTACTGCTATAGCTCAAGCATTTGAACCCGTGGCTGGCCTTTGGCAGGTACTCGATAAATCCTTATTCAGTGATTGAATGAATGTACATTATTCTTTTCTTAGGCAATAATACTTTATATGACAAAGTAAAATTACTAGAATAAAAGTAAGTACACTGAAAAGCTTTTGATTCATAAGTTACCCTTCAAGAAGTGAGGTTACCCACCTCTTTGCTCACCAGCCACAGCCCTGACTCCTGCAAGTAGCCTGCTATGGGCCGGTGTGCGGCCCAGCCCACTCAGAGAACACTTAGGAAATCACTTTACAGTGTTCTTTTTGGCTTCCTTTTCCTTTCTCCACATGTGTTTTATAGGAGGATAGAAACTTTCCTATAGATATTTTGATTCGACAAACTTTTATTAACTGTCTAGTCTAGTCTCTAAGTCTGGTGCTAGTGAAACACATGAAGAAGAAACCAGGTCTGTTCTAGCCTCTCCCTATCGGCCTGCTTCTATGGCCCATTATTTTGAAATGCAGAGGCTAAACTTGATAATTCCCCTTAGAAATTGATATCTTATCAAAATTGATTTCTTAGTGAGTGTAATTTAGTGCAAAAGTGACAATATTTCTAACTAATGAAAAGCAAGGCCAAGAATTGCTTGTTACGTCTGCCAAATGTTGACGGCCATCATAATAGAAAAAATTGAGCAATGTTGAGAATTGGACTGTGCCTTCCCAAGGCCTTTGTACTTACTAGCAGTTACGTTAGAAAGTGGACTTTGGAGTCAGACTGTGGATACTGGCTCCTTGACTCACTTAGTTTGTGACCTTGGGCAAATTATGTAACCACTCTCAGCCTTGGTTTCCTTATCTATAAAATGGGACTAATGATAGTCCCTACTTGATAACATTGTTGTGAGATTTATATCCCAGGAACTTCTTTAGCACAGAGCCTGGCTCAGTGTGAGTTTTCACTCTAAGTCAGCTCTTGGTGTTAGTTTTGTTACTCCACAGTCCTTACAAATAGCTTTCAAGTAAAAATGGGTCTCCCACAACTCTAGGTCAAAAGTCAAAAGTCTCCCACAACTCCATCCAAGATTGCCCTCTAGCCGTTCTTACTCTTTGCGGCCCTGACAGATCAGTGCTGATAAACCTGATTCTCCATTGAGGCAGTGGTCAGGGTAGGAAGGAGGTGGGGAAACATGTAGGGTAAATTTTGAGAAGCACCAGAGTTCACGATTCAGTTCAAATCAAATTAATGGAGTATATCACCGTGCACAAGGTACTGAACAGGCATAGTGAGGCTTTAGAGCTAAATAAGATACCACTTCTGCTTTGGACAGCTCACACTATAGGGTGAACTATTAATTCTGAGGTGGAATGAAACTGATTCAATAAAAGTATATAAGGAAAATACTGTAAGAGTAAGGAAGAAGACATGCTTCATATGACTGGGAGGATCAGGGAACTGTTCCCTGACGAGGTGTTTTTGTGTAAGACCTTGAGGGGAGAAAATATATCGCAGCAGAATTAGAGGTGATCTTAGTGGTCATTTACTTGCCTCACTTTATAAACAGGAGAATGGAAGTCCAGAGAGTTTATGAAACTTGCCTGAGATGACCAGTGAGTGTGTGTCGGGCCAAGACTGGAGTCCCAGTTTAATGTTCTTTCCACTTCTAGGCAGCCTGCGTTTGTCTTTCTCTTCTACCCGGATCTGAGGTCTCTCTCCTTGACACCCTTTGAAGCATACACAACTCACTCTATTAATTGGGTATTACTTGTGACACTGGCTGCTTTGAAATGCATTTTGAGTGATTCTCTCAAGACTCAAATTTTATGTCCATTTGATACCAATCAATTTGGGGGTTCCCTGCCCAATGCACATTAAAGAGCCAACTCAGTGACACTGGGGTTTCAAAGAGAGAAGGAGTTTATTTGGCATTGGCCAGCCTAGCCATGGAGACAGGAGCGCAGACCTCAGGTGTGTCTCCCTGAAGTATGGAGACTTTCAGTGTTTGCAGTGTTTTATAAGGCAGCAGGCTTAGGGTACTGAGCAAGGTGGTTTGCGATGATGAGGTCAGAGATAGTCTAATTACTGAGTATGTGCAGAGTGATCACATACTTAGGCTACGGGGCATGTCAGGTGAGCCAGCTCTGATGAGAACTGGCTTGGTCTAGCAAGATAGCTTAGGAATTTTGATGTTCAGGGCTCATCTATATTGATCAACAAGGGCGCTATGTGCAAGGGTACCCGACTGACTTCAGGGTTGCAAAACAGAATAAGGGGATACAAGCAGGGCCAGGTACAATTTGCTGTTACTGTTCAGTTACAGGGTAAAGATTTTGCAATTTCAAAACATGGCATCACACACACACACAAAGTTCCAACAAACTGAAAAAACCAAGACAAAATAAACCCCAACAACATAGCATTAGCATCTAAGAAACAAGGCATCTGGGTTACAGTTCAGCAAGTTATAACAGTTAACAGGTTTTTGCCTCTGTCTACTTCAAAGGCTAACACATCAAAGCTAAATTTCAGTGAGCTTTCCCCATTATTAGTATTTTCTTTTGGCTACATTACAATATATGAGAAGGTTAGTAATTGCCTAAAATACAATTTAGTGGACTAAAACACATTTGCTAATTTTCAGTTATATATTTACCAGAAAAACTACCAGAGAAACTTAATATTGACATTTTCAACGATGTTATATTCTAACATATAAATTACTTTAAGGAAAAAGCTATGTTATCTCTGTGCTGGTGCATTTAAATTTTTTTAAACTGCATTATTTCTTAACAGAAATGTAATGTAACACACCAACACTGTTTCTTTTAAATTGAAGAAGAGCTGGTTTTTGAGCAAGTAGAGAACAAAGAAGGGTTTGAAGGAGCCGCCTGAGCCTGAAAATGTGGAAGTAAAAGTGCCTGGTTTGACAAGGGAAGAGAGCAAAACTTAGGATGTGTTGAGGTGGCAGGAGGTGAACCTGAAATAGATGATTTGCTTGGGCCTCTGGGCCCTGTGGTGGTTCACCATCTGGAGGCCATGGTTGCCGTGGAGGCATGCCTGGCTCAGTCCACTGTCTCCAAGGGGGCCTTTCTCAAAGCCTCTTATCTCTAGACCAGGCTCTGAGGCCCGGAGGCTGGGCACTGAGCCTGGTTCCAGCAGGACCTGACCAGCTCTGGGGCAGGATGAGGATCAGACTTCTGGGTATTTTTCTGATGGTTAATTCACTCCTACATTAAGTTGTCTGGTTGAACTGAGATTCTGGTTTATTGATGTTCCTTGACTGCCTGTTAGGTCAAAAAAGGAATGAGTCATTTGTGTTTGTAAGCAGTAAGCTATTCATTAGCATTCAGGATAATACCTCACATTTAAATGACACCAAAGTGCATTCATATAAATTATCCCATTTGAGGTGATCTTCAAAACAGGTCTGTGAGGTAGACAAGCACTATTAGCTACAATTTATAGATGAGAAAACTAAGACTCAAAGAGTATGATTTATTTGCCCAGCATAAGGAGGCTAATAAATTCAGAGCCACTGTCCAAATTCAAATTTTCGACTTCTCTTTCAGAGCTTTTACATGACTTGCACTTTAGGAGAAATTAGGGCAATAAGAGATGGGTCTGTGGGCCCTGGAGAGCCTCCTAACTCTGTATGTGACACAGAGAGTTTCACTTGCTGTGAGTAAAGCTGTGTAACTTCAGTAAACCCAGGAGATATTAAGCCGAGTTGGACAGCTTGAAGAAGTGTGTTAAAATTTGTGTTAAAACTACTACAGTGGGGGGTCTGAATACACTCTGTCTGGCTTTTGGATCCCTGTTCCAGCCTTCTGTGCCCTGCTCTCACCTTTTTTCCTCTGCTGTGATGGCCATGCAAATAAAACCTGGGCATTTATCATCTATAATGGGGAATTGTAGTCTGTAAATCAGCCCGCTTTATCACTTTTCACCTCTTCACTCATGGTCTATTATTTTCTCCCATTTCTTTTCCCTCCCTACCTAAATAAATTACTGGCCTAACTAAAAAACAAAACAAAACAAAAAACTTCTACAGTGGGGAGTGGATGTGGCTCAAGGATGAACCTTGAGGACATTATGTTGAATGAAGCAATCCAGATACACAAGGACAAATACTATATGATTGTGTTACTATGAACTAAATATATTGTATAACATATTGTATGATTCCACTTAGATAAAATGTAAATATAGATGAAATTTGATTAGTGAATATGTAGGGACAGGGAGGGCATGCTAAGGGGCTGTCGAGTTTTTCTTTTTGGAGTAATGAAATAATTTTAAAACTTTTTGTGATGATGAATGCATAATATTATGATTATACTAAAAGCCGTTGATTTTTTTTTAAAGATTTATTTATTTATGGGAAGCAGACTTGGCCCAGTGGTTAGGGCTTCTGTCTACCACATGGGAGGTCTGTGGTTCAAACCCCGGGCCTCCTTGACCTGTGTGGAGCTGGCCGATGCGCAGTGCTGATGCACGCAAGGAGTGCCATGCCATGCAGGGGTATCCCCTGCGTAGGGGAGCCCCACGCGCAAGGAGTGCGCCCCTTAAGGAGAGCCGCCCAGCGCGAAAGAAAGTGCAGCCTGTCCAAGAATGGCGCCACCCACACGGAGAGCTGACACAACAAGATGACAAGATGACTCAACAAAAAGAGACACAGATTCGATTCCCTTGCCGCTGACAACAACAGAAGCGGACAAAGAAACAAGATGCAGCAAATAGACACAGAGAACAGACAACCAGGGTGGGGGAGGGGAGGGGAGGGGAGAGAAATAAATAAATCTTAAAAAAAAAAGAACATTTCCATTAAAATTTTTTAAAAAAGATATATTTATTTCTCTTCCCTTCCCCGCCCCCCCCAGTTGTCTGCTCTCTGTGTCCATTTGCTGTGTGCTCTTCTGTGTCCGCTTGTATTCTTGTCAGTGGTACCCGAAATCTCTCTCGTTGTGTTGCATCATCTTGCTGCATCAGCTCTCCATGTGTGCAGCCCCACTCCTGGGCAGTCTGCGCTTTTTTCTCGCTGGATGGCTCTCCTTATGGGGCACACTCCTTGTGTGTGGGGCTCCCCTACGCGGGGGACACCCATCCCTGCGTGGCATGGCACTCCTTGCGTGCATCAGCACCATGTGTGGGCCAGCTCATCACATGGGTCAGGAGGCCCTGGGTTTAAACCTTGGACCTCCCATGTGGTAGGCGGACACCTTATCCTTTGGGCCAAATCTACTTCCCAAAAGCCATTGATTTTTCACTTTAGATAGATCATAGAGTATGTGAATAAATAAATAAATAATTGTGCAGGGATAGCTAGAAATAGCAGCTTTGTACAGCAGGGATAACAAATTGAGAGTGAAAAATTTTCTTCTTTGTCTGTTTTTTGTTTATTATTATTACTATGGAAATAATGAAAATGAAAATGCTCTAATGGTGATTAAAGTGATGAATGAATAACTATGTGATTTTACCAAATAACACTGATTCTATACTTTGGATGAATCATATACTTTATTAATATGTATCAATAAAATTGATTTGTTAAGAAAACTTGTGTTAAAACTACTACAGTGGGGAGTGGATGTAGCTCAAGTGGTTGAGTGCCTGCTTCCCATGTACAAGGTCCCAGGTTGGATCCCTGGTCCCTCCTGAAAACAAACAAACAAATGAAAAAACCACCTTTCATTGGGGAGCAGATGTAGCTCAGTGGTTGAGTACCTACTTCCCTTGTACGAAGTCCTAGTACCTCCTAAAAAAAATTACTATGTAGCACAATGCAGATGACTGAGTGAGAAGCTTCAGCACTCCATCCCCCCACCGAAGCTTTGAAGAACCAGCAAGAACATGCAGAAACATCTCTTTTAAAGCTCCAGAAAACAGTTGCAGGATTGCAGTAACAGGGTGAGTGCTGAATTAAGGGAAAAGCTACTTAAAAATGGTAGGATCATTTTTTGCCCAGGCTGGCCCCACCCCTACTCTTTACCAGCTCCGTGTGGAACCAGCACAGGTGCCTGGTCCCAGTCCTGGAGGAAGGAGAGTAAACCTCATGCGCTTACTGGGAGCTTGATTATCTGGCCCAGTCTGTCTCGTGGTGGTCTAAAGGACTTGCCATCCCAGAACTTGCCCTGTATGTAAAAGGCGGCTCACAGATCTCGCCTACAGAACACTGTGGGAGAGCAGTCAAGTAGTGGCTGCCTGGGGCTGCTGGCTGTGTCCAGGGACCATGAGGAAACTGTTTCCAAGGGAAGAGGGAGACTTTTGTATCTGTAAATGGGGGGATTCCCAGGGTCAGGTACACATCCCGAAGGCAAAGCTTGCACAGAAAGGATGTGGGAGGCTCTATGCTTTGGCCTGGAGCAATTCGCCTAGCTCACTGTATGGATAAGCCCTGAAGGAGAGCACTGGTGTAGAACAATCTGCAAAGACTGGGGAAAATGTTTTCATATATATATATATATGTGTGTGTGTGTGTATATATATATATATTAGCTCCTGGCATCCAAGAAGCAAATACTAGCTGGATACAAGCTTAAGGAACAGATGCCTCAGAGTCTGAATTCCAGATATAACACCTTATTAAAAATACCAAAATGTCCCAGTTGCAACAGAAGATTACAAAAGATACAAAGATACAAAGAAACAGGAAGGCCCAGAGAAGATTAAAGCATTAAAAACCATCAATGAGGGAAGCAGACTTGGCCCAGTGGATAGGGCTTCTGTCTACCACATGGGAGGTCCAGGGTTCAAACCCCGGGCCTCCTTGACGTGTGTGGAGCTAGCCCATGCTAAGCGCTGATGCACGCAAGGAGTGCCGCACCACGCAGGGGTGGCCCTCATGTAGGGGAGCCCCACATGCAAGGAGTGTGCCTCGTAAGAAGAGCTACCCAGTGCGAAAGAAATTGCAGCCTGCCCAGGAATGGCACCACACACAGAGAGAGCTGACACAAGATGATGTAACAAAAAAGAGACAGATTCCTGTGCCGCTGACAACAACAGAAGCAGACAAAGAACATGCAGCAAATGGACACAGAGAACAGACAACCGGGGTGGCGGGGGGGGGGGGGGGGGAGGGGAGAGAAATAAATAAAATAAATCTTTAAAAAAAAACAACAAAACCATCAATGAGGAGGACCAAACCTGGGATATACCATATAAAGATTTTTTAAAATGGTCTTAAATTGGCTCATATGCTCAAAAAGCTAAAGGACAGGAAGTGGACTTGGCCCAGTGGATAGGGTATATGCCTACCACATGGGAGGTCCGCGGTTCAAACCCTGGGCCTCCTTGACCCATGTGGAGCTGGCCCATGCGTAGTGCTGATGCACACAAGGAGTGCCCTGCCACGCAGGGGTGTCTCCCACGTAGGGGAGCCCCACATGCAAGGAGTGTGCCCCATAAGGAGAGCCACCCAGTGTGAAAGAAAGTGCAGTCTGCCCAAGAATTGTGCCACACACACAGAGAGCTGACACAACAAGATGACACAACAAAAAGAAACACAGATTCCTGGTGCCGCTGGTAAGGATAGAAGTGGCCACAGAAGAACACAAAATGAATGGACACAGAGAGCAGACAACTGGGAGGGAGGGGAGGGAGGGGAAATAAATAAATAAATAAATCTTTTTTTTTAAAAGCTAAAGGAAAACAGGAACAAAGAACTAAAGGAAATCAGGAAAATAATAGGTGAACATCAAGAGAATATTGATAGATGGAAATTATGAAAAGGAACCAAACAGAGCTGACAACATAGTAACAGAAATTAAAGTTCCTTAGAAGGGTTCAACAATAGATTGGAACTGGCAGAAGAAAGAATCAATAAACTAGAATATAAAACAATTGAAAGCATCTAGTCTGAGGAGCAGAAGGGAGAAAGAATGGAAAAAAGTGAAAAGAGCCCAAGAAACCTGGGGGATATCATCAAGTATACTAAGGTATGCATTATGGGAGTCCCAGAAGGAGAAAGAGAGAAAGAGAGAGAATATTCAAAGAAATGATGGCTGAAAATTTCCCAAATTCAAGGAAAGACATGAATATATATATCTAAGATGCTTGATTAACTCCAAAATGGATAAACTCAAATAGACCAATGCTGAGGCATATTATAATCAAAATATCAAACACCAAAGATAAAGAGAATTCTGAAAGAAATTCAGTTGCAAGAAAGAAGCAATGTGTCACATACAAGGGAGCATCCAAAAATTAAGTGCCGATTTCTTATCGGAAAACGTGGAAGCCAGAGGCAGTGGGGAGACATATTTATGGTGCTGAAAGCAAAAAATGCCAGGCAAGAATTTTATATCTGGCAAAAATGAAGGAGAGATTAAGACATTCCCAGATAAGCAAAAGTTGAGGGAGTTCGTTATCGCTAGATAGGCCATACAAGAGATGCTAAAGAAAATTCTGCAGGTTGAAAGGAAAGGGCACTAGAGTACAGATCAAAGCTACATGAAGAAATAAGGATTTCTGGTAAGGGTAGCAACATGGGTAAATATAAATGCCAGTACTGTTGGATTTTTCTTTTGTATCTCCACTTTTTACTCTGTACAGGATCTAAAAGGCAAATGCCTAAAATATAATGATAAATCATTGGTCTTGGACTCACAGTGTATAAACATGCAATTTGTGACAAGAACTACATAAAGGTGGGGAGACTGAGTAGTATAGGGACATAATTTTTGTATACTCTTGAAGTTAAGTTGCTTTCAAAGCAAACAAGATTGTTATAGATTTAGGATATTATGTTAAAACCCCATGATAAGTACAAAGAAAATATCAGAGAATATGCAAGCTCATAGAAACAGAAATTAAAGTAAAGGTTGCCAGAGGGGGGGGAGGGGGAATGGGGAGATAAAATGCACAATGGGCATAGAGTTTCTGTTTGGAGAGACAGGTGAGTTTTAGTGATAGAAGGTGGTGAATGTGGTTAATCTCCCTGAATGATATGCTTGGGAGTGATTGAGATGAGAAAGTTTATGTTGTATGTATGCTTCCACAATTAAAAGAAAAGTTCAACTAAAGAGACAATATAATTAAGTGCAATACATGATCCTGGATGGGATTAAACAAGAGAGAAGAAAATGCTCTAAGGGACATGAATTGGATGTAGGAAAAAAATGGAATATAGACTTAAGCTTTATATCAGTGTTAAATGATATAAAATGAAATGAACAGCTGCACTTATGGTGGTTCCATTATCCTTGTTCTTAGCAAATGTACATGGCAGTGTTAAGTGTTCTTAGAGCACAATGCATACAACCTAAACTCAAAGTGTTCAGAAAATGGATTGATAGGTGGATGGATAGTTAAATGTGGTCAAGTGTTAGAATTGGTGGATCTGGGTGTCTGGGGGTATGTTGGGGTTCTTTATAGGCTTTGTATTGTTTTTGTAAGTATACTGTGGGTTTGAAAGTATCTAAAAAAAAAGGTTTTGTTTTTTTTTTAAACCCAAAAACCTAACCAGGAGCAGTTTCTGTTTCAGCCCAGGTTACCATTTAATATGTTATCCATTTGCATAGTCTCTTCTATTGTTGTTGTTGTTTTTTTAAGATTTATTTTTTTATTTATTTCTTCCCCCCCCCCCCCCCCCCACCAGTTATCTGTTCTCTATGTCCATTCACTGTGTGTTCTTCTGTGACCGCTTCTATCCTTACCGGCAGCACTGGGAATCTGTGTTTCTTTTTGTTGCGTCATCTTGTTGTGTCAGCTCTCCGTGTGTGCGGCGCCATTCTTGGGCAGGCTGCACTTCTTTTCGTGCTGGGCGGCCCTCCTTATAGGCGCACTCCTTGCAGGTGGGGCTCCCCTACGTGGGGGACACCCCTGTGTGGCACAGCACTCCTTGCACACATCAGCACTGAGCGTGGGCCAGCTCCACACGGGTCAAAAAGGCCCAGGGTTTGAACCACGGACCTCCCATGTGGTAGGCGAACGCTCTATCCATTGGGCCAAGTCCACTTCCCGTATTGTTTTTTCTCTACCTGAGTACTGTTAGTTATTATTTTTCTTTAAATCAATTCACTTCCACTTACTAACATTTTTTAAATAAAGGAAACTGATGGATTAGAAGAAAATGGACATGAATGTGATGTAGGATGTACCAGGCCCCAGAGAGAAGTTCTATCCACTGGGTGAGGGCAGAGACTGGGCAGAGAGCAGCTCAGGAGTTGAGCACCCAGGTCTCAAGGGGCGAGGGTCATAGCAGGCAATGGGGATGGGTGAGGGGCAGCCGGACCTAGGGTTTCTGGCAGATCTTGGGGATGCACCTCTCTAAACCCGGGAAAGGATTTGGGGATTTGGGCCTGATTGGATGCTTAGAATAAGGGTGGGAGGGAGGAGGCAGGGCCTGATGGAAAGGTATCATCTGACTCTGACAATGAGCAGGGTTGTGGACTGGGCTTCGGACTGGGAGCTGGTTTTAGGAAAGCGGACTGAGAGAGGAGGGCAGGCAGAGGCTGAGGCCCGGGAGGGAGTGCTGGGAGGGTTAAAGGGAAGGGGGCGCCCAGAGGTGAGAGCCTGAGGGTGGGAGGAGCTGAGGGTTGATCCCATTGCTCCTGCTGCACCCTGCGGAGCCTGGACCTTGGGCCTTGGATAGCAGGTCATGAGAGACACTGGCTTGGCATGAGGCATGAGGTACCTCCCTGGGGGTGACTGACTCTGCTTAGGTTGAGCCTTCTGAGTAATCCAGTGGTTCCTGCAGTGACCAGTCATTTGGGGATTTCTCTGCAGTGCTGTCTCGATACCTTAAGGTGGGCATGGGTCACAGGCTGTAAGGAATGAAAGTGACCAGTCTTTCCGGCAAAAGGGACTTTTCGATAAATGCCTAGAGCTCATTCGATAAATGCCTGTGACATCAGGCAGTCCTGTAACCTCCAGTGTTTCTGTAGGTGAGGGGACGAGATGGCTGCCACTACCCAGCTGTGAAGACTGACTGTTCTATTACTGGAACCGGGCCTGATAATGGCTTTCTAGCAGATTCACCCGGGGTGGTTTGTTCATTTAGTACCTGATGTCATACAGAGCTGCCTCCCTGTGCATCCTTATCTGAGCTCAGTCTGCCAGTCTGGCTTTTGAGAACTGGGCCTAATTACCTGTACCACTTACTTACCTGGCTCCAACTTTTATTACAAGAAAGGACAGCAGCCTATTTAAGAGTAATGACCTCTTCTTTATAGGGCATCTTTCTTTCAAGTTAATGATGGCCATTTTATATTTATGGGACCCCTTAGTGCCTGGCATTTTTGGATGAGTCAGGAGTTCATACCCATCAGGAGGTGAAACTGGAGGCCAGTGGGTCATCAGCGGCTCCTTGGTGCACCTGGAGCAAAGCCGGGTGGAGATGGCAGGAAACCAGCTCCCAGCCCCCTCCCAGCTCTGCGCTGGGGTTACTGCAAGTGGTGGATCCGTTGCGGGGCTTCCAAGCTTCCGGGGAAGGGCCTGTTAATTCATTGCTCATTCTTCCCCTCTGTGATGTGGGCTGTGAGGGGATAACATTTAGTTCCCAATTGGGTTCTCTTGGCAGTCCACTATAGTGATTTCTTCCCTTTTCCGGACTTGGTTTTTCAAGAGGAGGTGTTAGTAGATAGAGGGGGAAATTGTGAAACAGTGGTAAGGGCTCCTGGTATTAGGGCATAATCTATATCCTTCTACTCCTACGTGGGCCTGCAGTAATTGCACGTATTTTCCCTAGGCCTGCTTTAGGAGAGTTGTGTTTACATGATGAGAAATTCTTGAGGCAGCAGTCACTCCGGGAGGGCTGGGCAAAGCTGAGAATCCAGTTTGCAGCACAAAGCACCGGAGTCCAGGCCAACTGGTTCAAAGTCAAAACTGGCCTTCCAGGCTAAAATTGAGGAATAGGCCCTGCCCAGGGCAGGTTTAGCAGCTAAATATAGTAATAACAGGTTAATCAGGGCTAATCCACTTGCCCAGCATTCTTAGGCCATGGGTTTTGGTTGACAGCCACTCTGGAAGATCTCAGGCTACCTGCCCAGGCCCTCTACTTTTTGAATGAGAAAGATTTCAGAGCCTGTGGGAACTAATGAAGGATTGAGTTTTATAATTGCCACCAACACACTTAAAACCAGTCTTATCCACCTAGAGGATTCAAATTGGGTTGACCTGAGACCACTGTGGGCCAGAGTCCATCACTGGGGTTCCTGTCAGGCCAGCATTGTACTGGGCTGGGATCACTGGTTGCCTCCATCACAAGGAGATAAGGGAGAGATTTGGGAACATACACTGAGTGCCTCGTTTTTGTCAGGTGCTTCACATGGTTGTTTCCTTTAATCTTCACAACAGCCCTCTGTGTAGGCATTATTTTCCTCACTTTGAGTTGAAGAACTTGAGGCTGAATGACATTCAGTAATTTGTCCAGGGTTATGCTACCAGCTTGTCCAGGGTTATGCTACCAGCATGGGGATTGAAATTTGTTATAGATATAACATAGATTGTTCCCTTTTTAACATTTTTAAGTGTGCATCTCATTGTGGGTGTGCTTTGCGTTTTTGGAGGTACCAGGTATTGAACCTGGGACCTCGTACATGTGAAGCACACGTTCAACCACTGAGCTACTCCTGCTCCACCTCATTGTGTTGTTTTTGTTTGTTTGTTTGTTTGTCTGGTTTCGTCACTGTCTTTTTTTTTTTTTAATTTCTCTCCCCTTCCTCGATCCACCCCCCCCCCCCGCAGTTGTCTGCTCTCTGCGTCCATTCACTGCGTGTTCTTCTGTGTCCACCTGCATTCTTGTCAGTGGCACTGGGAATCTGTGTCTCTTTTAGTTGCGTCATCTTGCTGTGTCAGTTCTCCGTGTGTGCAGCACCACTCCTGGGCAGGCTGGACATTTTCGCACAGGTCGGCTCTCCTTACAGGGTGCATCCTTGCATGTGAGGCTCCCCTACGCAGGGGACACCCCTGTGTGGCAGGGCATTCCCTGCGCGCATCAGCACTGCGCGTGGGCCAGCTCACCACATGGGTCAGGAAGCCCTGGGTTTGAACCCTGGACCTCCCATGCGGTAGGCGGATGCTCTATCAATTGAGCCAAATCTGTTTCCCTCATCATTGTCTTTTTAGTGTTTCGCTTCGCGGCTCGGGGTCACTGTGCAGATCTGGGATGCCTTTTTTTTTTCTTTTTTTACCAGGAGGTCCCGGGTCCTCCATTTGGTAAACAGGAGCTCAGTTGCTTGAACCACAGCTGCTTCCCCTCTTTGTGTTTTGATTCATATTTCCCTAATGAGGAATCATCAGAGTTAAGCATCTTTTCATGTGCTTATTGGTCACTTCTATATATTTTTAAGAGAAATGAATATTGAAGTTCTTTGCCCATTTTTAAATTGGGATTATTTATGATTTTTTACTCAGAGAAATGGAAATTTTTTTCTTTGTCAATTGATCCATTGCATGTGTGTGTGATTTTTTTTAACTTAGCTTTATGCTTAGGAATTTCTTCCCCATCCTGAAAGTAGATTAATGGTCCCCTCGTTTCATTTTGTTTGTTTATATTTAGGTTTTGTTTTTTGTTGTTTTTAAAAAATCAATTTGTACTTTTGGGATTTGATTTGAGATGAAGGTCCAACTTTTTTCCCCCTAAGTCTTAGAAATTGTAATAGCATCTTTTACCATATATTAAATTTTTACACTTATTGCAATTTGTTTCTTGGGCCAGTTTATGTTTCATTAATCTTGCCTGCTTCATTTGTGCTTTATGATGCATTTTCTTAGGAGGTAGAGAATGTCTAGGTTCCTCAAGTTCCTCAGTGATGGAGACTCCATAAGCCTCTTCCATCATCCAGTCGAGTTTCTTACCCTTGAATTCTAGAGGGCTCATGTCATCTGCCCCTGCTCACAATGAGCACCATGTAGCTTTTTCTAATGGTTCCACTCTCTTGAATCACATGAACTTTCATATATTTTCAGTATCATACCTGAGTTAACTGTCATTTTTTAATCCATGTTGTCTCCTCTTCTCTGCCCAGGTTGTATTTCTTTGCCTATGTATACTCTCATTCTCTAGCATTTCTTCAATCTAAGTCTGTTCGTTCAAACCTATTTGTATGAATTTGTACTTCCCCACAGTTTTC
This sequence comes from Dasypus novemcinctus, assembly GCF_030445035.2. Lineage (NCBI taxonomy): Eukaryota > Metazoa > Chordata > Mammalia > Cingulata > Dasypodidae > Dasypus > Dasypus novemcinctus. The sequence goes on along the minus strand of NC_080675.1, from coordinate 112,046,381 downwards.
TTCTTTTTCTTTGGTCCAAGTTTTAAAATTTAACTAAGATATCCTTTTGACAAAAGCATGACTTTATTTCCAAGTTTTATTGCAATCATGTCTCTCTCTTTTCATGTCCTTTTTAGTTGTCAGGACCTTTTCCTCATTAAAGCACAACTTTTCTATTTTTCCTCTAAGATTGTCTGGGGCTTGAAGAGTAGTCCATGCTCTTTACACCCCGGTCTCCAATGTCCTTCCCATTCTCTCTGCTTGGAGAACTCCTACTCATCTTTTAAGGCCCAACTCAGAAATTGTCCCCTTTGGGAAGCCTGCAGGGCTCCGTTGGTCCCTCCTGCTTACAGCATCCTTCTCACTCTGTTTTCCCAGCGCTCTTCCTTGCTCAGCAATGCCCTTCCTTTTTAGTGTCAGGAAATATGCCTGGTTTTCCTCTGTAGCCACAGCCTCCAGCTCGGTGCCTGCACACTCTAGATGCTCCTTCAGTGGCCCCACGAGGGGTGGTAGAGTCAGTGCATGAGACTGGGGATTTTTTAAGGAGAGGACTGGGAAACACAGGTTCAGCCCCCTACGCCTTTCAATGGAGGTTTGGAAGTTGAGGCATGGGCCAGGCCTTGAAGCAATGGAGATGCAAAGTATCCTAATTTCATTGAGCCGGTTGTGTTTGGTTGGAAGTATTGGGAGTGTGGGAGACTGTAGGGATAAGGAGCAGGTTTGGGGTCCTCCCAGTTGGGGAGTGAGGTAACCTAGGTATAGTTGTACTAGTTGCTTCAAATAAAATTTGATGAAACTATTACAGATATTTGTCAGAGGAACATGTTCTGGAAAGAAAATTGGTTAAGGACGTAAATGAATGTATATAGATTAACATCCCAATTAGCACATAAGTACATTTTTTTCCCAATGAGAACAATTTTGTTTCCCTGTTTAAGTGAAAAGCCAATATTCTGGTATATAACATCCAAAATGAATTATAAAACACCAAACAGGATTGGTTTAATTTCATTCTTTTGAGTAAAACCCATAAAGCATTCTCTCAAATTAAAAACCAGAAAAGAATGTACCCCACACACAACCACCCCATGCCCCATTTATCTTGCTGGGCCTTGTCTGCCTTCCTTCTGTCCGTCTCTCCTAGATTTATAGAAGAGAACATATAACCCACTTTAAAAGAGACCCTTGATAACAGGAATAGGCATACCCACTAATTCTAGTCCTGAGGAAGTTCCTTCCCAGGACGGTGTTACAAGTTGAGACACTAGACATGGTGGAAGATGGGCTGCCTTGGAGACACAGGCAGGCACCACCTCTCCCGCCTCTTCCTCTCATACATCTCGGAGGGTGGCGAAAGAAGGTGGGGGCAGGAAGAGACCAGAAACAAAGGCAAAAGACGCCTGTAAGTGTGCGTAGGTGCTTGTATTCACTTGGTCAAGAAGGAAGAATGATTAGTTAATGTTGAAACCTTGAAGAGTGGCGAAATGGGGAAAGAGAATTAGCTTTGTAGCTTCCCATTTATATTGTGCATTGTTTTATATATGTTATATATTTTGTATTATTTTACTTTTTGAAAAAAAGTCAAATAAAAGACCCCAAAATATAAAACATATGATAAAGGCTACGTTTAAAATAAAAAGGAAATGAAGTTGGGGACACAATGGAAGAAGCAAAAGAAAGGGAGAAAAGATGAATAAGGGACATGAAGAGTAAAGATGATATTTTAAATGTAAGGTTATATATAAACCTATCACCTCCCTTTTTATGTTTATTATTTTTTTCAAATGGCAAAAACGCATCTAGGGCAGGAGGGGGCCTGGGGTGAGGAGGCGAGCAGGTGGGTCAGGTGTGCATAGGTGGACGGCTGGGAAGGTGGGAGGGCAGGAGGCACATCCACCCCTGCCCAAACCCTGGCCTGGGAGCGGCTCTCGCTGCTTCCAACTCGGTCAGGGGAGGGCTGGTGCTCGCCGTGGCCAGTGGGTGGCAGCACACCCCAGAGGTTCTCTTCAGTTTTCTGGGCAACGTGGGTGCCCGCCCTCACTTGGCGGTGGAGGTCAGAGTTGAGCCAGGCACCTGCCCAGCAGGTCCTCCCTGGCAGATGCTGGCTGCCTGCCCTGGAAGGCCCTTATTTAGCACGCTTTGGCTTAGAAGTTTTTACTGGTTCCTTCTGAGAATCCAGGAAAGCCGGTCTGCTAAGCTGCTCAGGGAAGTTCTGGTTCCGGAGGCTCCTCCTGCCAGGAGGTTTGGGCAGCAGGTAAATGCAGAGAGAAGGTGAGGGGCAAAGGCCTGCGGAAGAGTGGCGCGGGCTCTGGGCTTTTGTACTGTTTATACTTAAAACACCCAGGTAGGTAATAGGTGAAAGAGAATCTTGGTAGTTAGGTTTGATTTTATTAATGTAAGAAATAGTAGGGGGTTTCTTTTAAGTAAACAGAGATGCAAAGATGAAAACTGAAAATGAACCATAATCTCCCCACCAAGGGAACCTCTGTTGGCAATAAAAAATGTTAATAAACAAGACTTGTCTAAGGTTTGAAACTTTGAAATACTGAGAGGTATTAAATGAGAAGTTCATGCTTCCTTCCCCTTCCCCATCAGCCTCTCCCCGAAGGAAATCCCTAAGTTTCTTATGGTTGCTTTAAGAAATGAAAAAAAAAGGAAACAATACCTATACACATACCTAATACCTGTAACTATGTATATTTCTCTTATTTATTGGTTTTAATCCCCAAAGTGGTCATCTCTACATGCTGTTCTGATCCCTGCTTTTTTCACTCGTGATATCTTACAGACCTTTCTATATTGGCACATGTAGACCTGACTCTGTTCTAATGTATTTAATGAGCCTTGCTGTCGATGGGGATTTTGGTTGTTGCCGGTTGAGAGCTATTATAAACAGTGCTGCAGGGAGGAGTATCCTTGTATATTTATTTTTACATAATTCTATAAGTCCAAATTCTAGGCATGGGTCAGAGGGAAAGGACATTTTAAAATTCAATGGCTAAATTTTCCTCCAGAAAGATTGCCCCAGGTACACTCCCGCCAAGGCTGTGTGAGAGTATCTGTTTTCAAGTGGCTGTAGAAAAACACGGGACACTCTGCTGCTGCCCCTTCCAGGCACCCTTTGTCTTCTGCTGTGGTGAGAGCAGGCACTCTGCAGGAAGGAGGCCCAGCTCCTCTGCTGGTGGGCGGTGGCCGGCTCCCTCGGTGGGCTTTGCCTCATCCGTTGCGAATTCCCATGGTGTCGTGCAGTGACTCTCAGTGCCGGAGCCGGCAGCCTCTCTTTTAGGTGGGGATGGGGCCCACTTATCACTGTAAACAAGGTTTTCCTGCTTGTTGCTGGTCTGAGACCTGGGTAAGGAGTGAATGCCCACGACTTCTGACTCTTCCAGGTGAAGAAGGCATACAGGCAGAAGGCCCTGTCCTGCCACCCAGACAAAAACCCGGATAATCCCAAAGCAGGTGAGCCTCTGCTGGGGATGCGGGGAGGAGAGCGGCCTGTTCGCCCGGGCGCGGGGCCTTCGCTGATCTCAGCCCTGTGTCTGAGTGCTGTGGAGTGTGGGTGCACCCAGCCCACCTCCTCGGCAGGGCTCCCAGGGCTTCGCATCCCCTGTTAGGGGCACCTGGTCAGTTGCTCAGGGGCACGTTCTTTCCTGTAGCTGCTGGTCTGGCAGCTGCCAATGTTGACGTTTCTTCCATCCTGCGTCTTCTCTGAACTGCTCCTTCGAGCGAGCACACCATCACCAAGTCTAACTTTGTTTTTCTCCTCTCTCGTTTGGTCCTTATGTTTAGCTGAACTCTTCCACCAGCTTTCTCAGGCCTTGGAGGTACTGACCGATGCCGCAGCAAGGGTAAGCGCATCCTCTGTTTTCTGGGGGCTGGAGACCACGTCTGCCATCAGCCTAAACCCTAGACCCGGTGCCAGGCTGCTCCCCAGGGACCCTGGAGAGCGAGGCCCATGGGCCAGCAGCAGGAGCCGTGAGGTGCTGGGGCTTTGTTCTCCTGGCTGACTGGCTGCTCTGTGTTCATTTCTCCCACCAGGCTGCATATGACAAGGTCCGGAAAGCCAAGAAGCAGGCAGCGGAAAGGACCCAGAAGCTTGATGAGAGAAGGAAGAAAGTGAAGCTTGGTAGGTGGCGTCATAGCGCTGGGTGGTCTGTGGTTTCCTTTCCTGCTGGCCTCTGTCTTTCATCTCCTTCACTTTTCTTGCTGGAGCTTCAGTTCCAGCAGATCAAAGCCTCCTGGCCCAGCTGTGGGCAGGACTATTCTTCGGGGTTGGATTCTAAGGGCACTCTTAGGGGTAATGACAAGGACTAGATTTACTGGTAGCTGAGCATTGTGACAGATGCTTTATTATCTCCTTTAAATTAAATTATCACAGCTATCCAAGGAGGTGGGTATTACTAAATCCATTTTTTTAATTCTTTTTTTTGACTAGAGATGTCTAAACCCATTTTTTATATACAAAGAAGCTGAGGTACCAAAAAAGATATAATTTTGCTGGAGCTGAATGATAGACCCACACAGTACGACTAAAATCAGGCCATGCCAACTCTTCTTTAATTCTCTCAGCCTTATTCCTGCCTAGAGCTTTCACTCTGAGAAGCCCTTTCAGAGGGACCCAAAGAGGTCCAGGCATTATTTTATTATTTTTCTTTTTAACAGTTATACATTCACCTATTTCAAGTGTATAGTTCAATGATGTTTTAGTAAATTTATTGAATGGTGCAACTATGACTGTAAATCAATTTGAGAACGTGTTCATCACCCCAATAAGATTGGTCTAAGCATTCTTTACATACTTTCTCTCCCCTTCTTCTTGCCTATTTGGGATCCATATATTTAACATGTGGCTATGCCATCCCAGTACATTTATTTCTATATATTTTTAGAAATGTGTGTGGGTGTGGGTGGGGGCTCTAGGGAAGTAAAATGCACGGAAGGGAAGTCGTGTGTCTGGGCCTGGGAGCAGGACTGTCATAGCCGCTGCGGGGCGGGGAGGGCTCTGAACCTGGGGTGATGCCCTCCCACAGAACCTGCCCACCTCTGAGGGCGCCCCTCGCCAGGTCCACAGCTGAGTGGTGAGAGAAGAATCACAGCCAAGGCAAGGTCCCAGGTCAGGTGTGCCAATCCACAGGAGCAGGGGCTGGCAGCTCCCCGCCCATGGCATCCCTTGACACATGAGCACCCGCCTGCACCCTCTTCACCAACTGGAGGAAGCTACCTGGGTCGGCAGGAGCTGTTTTAACTCTTCCAGACCCTGATCGCTCAGCTGGCACCCGGCTGTGCCATGACCTTCCTTAATGGGAATCAACTTGAGGGCACAGGGCCTTGGAGGGAAGGGCCAGAGTTGCTGTATGGTTTCAGCCTGTTGGGAACTTTGGGGATCCTGAAGCAGCCAGAGCCGGGGCAGGCTGAGGCCACGAAGAAACTGCTTAGACCAGCAGTTGGGTCATTCAAACCCTTGTGCCTAGACCTGGAGGCCCGGGAGCGGCAGGCCCAGGCCAATGGGAGTGAGGAAGAGGAGGAGAGCCGGAGCACCAGGACGCTAGAGCAAGAGGTGAGTGCCCAGGCCCCCTGGCCGGAGCGCCTCCGGCCAAAGGAGGAGCGACCTGGTGGTCGTGGGCCCAGGGAGGGCCTGCGCCTTCCACCGTCTTCTGTGGGGTCTGGGTCACGTGTCCCACCCGCAGGTTGCTGAGCCCTAGCTGGCAGGTGGACTCTCCCAGGGACCTTTACAAGGTGAGCCAACTTGGAGCTGGATCTGCACAGAATTGTCACCCCCAAACCCCCTGCCCTGCAGATCACACGTCTCCGCGAAGAGGGTTCCCGGCAGCTGGAGGAACAGCAGAGACTGATCCGGGAGCAGATGTGCCAGGAACGAGAACAGAGGTTGAGAGGTGAGAGGTGCCCACGCTCGCGGCTCCCCGCTCCACGGCAGCTTCAGGCTGCCCAGCGCGCCCACATCCCCTGGGTGGTGGAGTCGCTGCGGAGGCTTCCCTCCACCTGCCAGAGCCCCAGGGAATCCCCACTCCGACACATACCACCTGTCCCTTCTTCCAACCACTTCTCTGGGGCCTGTTTGCTTTTGCTCTGCCTGAGACTTTTTGGCTCTGCCTGTCTTAGTCCCAAGCAGAGGTGGCTCTGGTTTGGAGCAGGAAAAGGCACTGTTTGATTTTGGGCCCTGGGATCCTTTGTTTGGGTAGAATGTAGTGGTCTGTATCGCTACCTCCTGCCCCAGCAAGTGTTTGGAGCTCTTCATTTGGAGAGTGCTAACAACGGGCAGTCCTCCCTAGGCGCGCAGCCACCTAGAGCAGGGACTCCTCTGAGGATGGGGTGGGATTGCGTCTACTCCCCCCCCCAGGCTCCTCACCAGGGCAGGGCCCATGTTGCCTGTGGTCAGGAGCGGCCTTTTCCAGGTCCTTTAGGCTCTGGGCAGTGTCTCCTTTGGGAGAGCCTCTGACTCCCTCATATCCTATCCTGCTTTTCCCAATTTTTCTAGGAAAGACAGAAAATACTGAAGGCAAAGGAACCCCCAAACTAAAGGTGAGCTCTGGCAGGATCCACGGGTCTCCTCAGCAAGAACAGGGATGTTTCCTGTGGCTCTCGGGGTTCTGGCTGGGGCGCTGGCTCCCGATGGCACTCCAGCACCACTACCCCTGCCCTTTCCGTCCTCCAGCTGCCTGGAAATCAGAACTGCTGCTCTGAGCTCTGCCGTGAAAGGCTCTCAATCTCAACCCTGGTGTTGTCAGGGCAGAGCATTGCCCAGAAGCTCTCATAGGAGAGTGTCTTCCAGGACTGGAAGCATCGTGGAGTGCGAGCAGGAGGCTCTGCCTCTCATTTATCAAAGGCAAAACGTTTTCTGGTGGTGCTTCCTAGGTTATAGGTGCCTTAAAGACCAGGAAGGTGTCTGTGTAAACTGGAGAGCCCAGGTCTGGCCTCTGGTCCTATTCACCAAAGGGCAGGGTTTAATGATGACACCGCCTTCTGTCTTTTCAGTTAAAATGGAAGTGCAAGAAGGAGGATGAGTCAAAAGGTGGCTACTCCAAAGATGTCCTCCTGCGGCTTTTTCAAAAGGTCTGCCCTGCTGACTTCCCTTCTTTCCCTGTCCTCTCAGTCCACATCCAAGGACCCTAAACTTCCCTTGTCATCTCTACCTGCTTCTTTGCCATCTCATAGACCCTAGGACAGCCTGGAGACTTCTCCCCAGGCCATGGTCCTCTTGTCACTCATGCTGCCATGTGCCCCTCAGCCCCGTCTCCTTCATCACCTAGGTCTAACTCTTCTGTCCTTTTGGAAGCAAAGGACTTGGCTGAGTGTGTTGGGAGAGAGGAGATGTGTGTATAGCAGGAAAGCCCAGTCCTCTTCACCACCTTCAGCCCACCCAGGCAGCTGTGTGCTATGCCAGGCTAAGCCCCCAATCCTTTGCCCATCTCGTCTTTGCTGTCCTTCTACATTTCTGGAAAAAAGCAAACCAAAACAAAAAACTTTCCCTTCTCCGACCTCCCTTCTCTGAGACACTAACAATAAGAAGTCATCCCCCAGCTGAAAATGCCCCAGTAGGCCTCAGGGCAGCCCCAGCTTGGGTCTGGCATGAGCAGACCATCCTGAAGTCTGAGCCATGCTTGCTGGGACCCCTCTTATCCCCACAGTATGGTGAGGTTCTCAACCTGGTGCTTTCCAGCAGGAAGGCGGGCACCGCGGTGGTGGAGTTTGCGACCGTCAAGGCTGCGGTGAGTTCTGCGTGAGGCTTTGGGTAGCCCTGTCATTCCAGAGGAGGGAACCCAATTCTGTGGGCCCTCAAAGCTTAGGTGACCCCTACTCCCCAGGGATTTCCAGGCCAGGCCAGAGCCAAGGCTCCACCCAGAATGCTCTGTCTCTCAAGAGCAGATGCCCTGCAGGTGAAGGATCGGATGGGAGAGGACTCTGGGGACTGAGGAAGATGCAGCCTCTTAGTTCCTTGCTGGCAATCTGCTGCCCCCACACCCTCCTCCCTACCTGGGAAGCTGGGACACCTCCAGCTTGCAAGTCTCAGCACTGCCTTCTCACCTCCAGTACTTCTCCTCACTCCTAAAAATCAGAAGGCTCGTACCCACCACTGTCCCATGAGAAGGGCCAGCACATCAGTGCACCATTGGGTTTGAAAGCTGCTAAGGTTGCCCTACTCCGCTGGGAGGACTGGAATGCTGGTTCTGGTTCTTCCCGTGAGGGTAGAGAGAAAGCTGTATAGCTAATTGCGTTTGTGGGAAATGATATGTTTGGCAGGAGCTGGCTGTTCAGAATGAAGTAGGCTTGGTCGAGAACCCTCTGAAGATTTCCTGGTTAGAGGGACAACCCCGGGGTACCATGGGCTCCAGCCACGCAGGACTGTCACAGGTGAGGAGCCAGGCCTTACCAGACTGGGGCTGCTTAAAGCTGAGGGAGATGTCTTCCTGTTTGGGCTTTCTCAGGGCCCTTTCCTCCCAAATTCAGGTTTTCTGGGAGTAGAGTGGGATAGATTAGCCCACCTGTCTGAGCAGGAAGGACTGTGATTGTGTTTGATCAGAGGGACCCTACCTCCATTGTGTTCTTTTTTTTTTCTTCCCACATCAATGATAATAATTTCTTCCATTGCTAGAATCACAATAAGTCTTGTAGTAGAGTACCAGTTAGTCCACTCTAGTCCATGTTTTATTCCCCAATCCTGAGGATTCTGGGATGGTGATGCATACTTCATCTCTAATTGAGAGAGGGATTCAGTCCCATGTGACTAATGGATGGGACTCTCTCCTGGTCCCTTGGTGTGGTAGATGTCCATCCTTAACTCCCTGTTAGGTGTCCTGGGTGAGTCCAATGAACTGGAGAGTAGATGTTGCAATTCTGCTAAGGCTTAGGGCCCAGCTGGCACATGGACAGCCCAGAGATTCAAGTCTCTTGGATGTACACATACCAATTCCAGCACAGGGACAGAAGAGGCACGTGTAGAGAAGTCATATATGAGTTCAACTCTGTCACACCAGGGAGCACAAACTCCAAAGTAGGGCCCCCACTGGCAAGACACCAACCACTAGAGCTATCTGCCATGACCATAGGACCTGGCTGTCTCCAGAGCCCTCAGGAGCCCCACTATTTGGGGTAGTATGTACTATGACTGTCTATGAGATCCTGCTGAGATGTGCATAAGCATTACCTCTGGGAAAACCTCCCAACTCATTTTGAAGTCTCTTAACCATATAAATTCATTTGTCTTTACCTCTTCCCCCTTTTATTCAAGGTCTTTTTCCAGTTGCATTGCTCGTTGGTGTTTGGTAGTAATTCCTAGTTGCCAGGGAGACTCATCCTTGGGAGTCATGTCCCATGCTGGGGGAAAGGTAATACATTTATATGCTGTTTGGCTCAGAGAGAGGACACATTTGAGCAACAGGGACGCTCAGGAGGCAATTCTTCAGCACCTTACAACACTATGCTACATTGCAATGTCAAGGATAAAGGCTTATGAGGATAGTCGCAAATATCAAGGGCCCATCAATGGACACTAGTCATTGCTCCTGTACTTGGGTGATTGTTACTGTTCCATTAGAGAATGGCAGAGCTCCCCAGGATAGGAATTCAGTATTCGTTCAGCTGTGTGACTCTCTACCCACTGTGGCAATACCCCATTAACACTTGAACCTCCATTGTGTTCTTAGACTCTACTTTCCCCCCACTTTCGTCCCTGTTAGGGTTCTCATCATCAGCTAAAACCTGGCCCCCCAGGTTTCTTGGTTGTGGTGTGAAGCATTTGGAGCTTAGAGAGCAGAAGGAGGGCTCACCTGCAGGAAAGGGGCAGGTGACAAGGGCAGCTGCTTCCTTCCCCAGCTTTTCATTTTTCCAGATAGGCCCGTGGCTGCCCCAGACAGAGACTGTCAAGAGGCAATATCTCTTTTTAGAAATCTTGGCTACTTGCTGACTCGGGGTGCTGCCTGCCCGGAGTCGGGATCTCCACGGGGTTAAGTAGACCTCCCAGCTGACAGGTGCCCTGCACCAGCTCTCAGTCCTCACAGCTCCACGGAGGCCTTGGTTCAGTCCCTCCCAGGGCCTGGGGTTTCATGGCCTGGATGCAGAAGCTGGGGCTGGAGGACTCCTAGCCACACCTGCCCCAGGCTACCCCTGCCCTCACTTTGGTAGCAGGAGAGCTTTGGGAGCAGGAGCTAGAAATCTGGCTCTTCCCTTCACTGAAATGGCCAGGCATAGGGGTCTGTCTGTGAGCCTCCGACTTGTGTTCAGAGCTCCTTGGGGGGGAGAATGGAGAATGCACACAGTGCCTGGCAGATGCTATGCCCCCGCTGTCCCCAGTCACACCACCCCGGCCATTCCATGCACCCCTGCAGCTGGCTGTGAGGACGGGAAGCTTTCTAGGAGTGTGTGCTAGAGGTGGAAAATGAACTGGTTCTGAGCCCAACTGGGGACTCATCTTTAGAGACTTCGTTCCCCCATCTTTAAGTTCCAGCATTTCATAGCCCAAGGTTGTGTTACAGAGAGTTTTATTCATTTCCTGCATTTGCAGAGAAGACTTTTAGCTTGGTGAAAAGAGAGAAGTCACAAGGCTGGGGGCGTGGAAGCAGTGTGCGTGAAGTGTCCCCCTCCCCTTTGCCTTGCTGGGAGAGGCCTGGGGGTCGGAGTCACACAGCCCTGGCTTTGGGTCTCCTGGCCAGGCCTGGGCTGACCCTGTGGGCTTGGCCCTGGTCAGCAGGCCCGTCCTCAGAGCGCTGGGCAGGGCCGAGGTCCCCAGGCCTGGCGGAGGATTCTGGGGCCCAGCTCTGCCTCTGGAGTTGAGTGTCTGTCCCCTGATCCAGTTCTCTCTTCTAGGTCCTGTGGGGAGGAAGGAAGGAAATCTGCCATTGTTTTTGCAGTATTTCCCCAAAGCTTCCATCACTAATAATTCTGGGAATTCTCAAAACACCTCTTTGCAAGTCTGCTGCCTTTGGGTAGCATTCCCTAGAGCGGCCTCCCCTCGGGCCCCAGGGGCCACCAGGTCTCTCCTGTCCCTTTCTCTGATGATTTGTTTGGCCTTTTTCCCACATCATACTCTGTCTCTACCTGCCTCTCTCTTCCTACCCCACCAGCCCCTCCCTTCCCTTAAGCCCCCAGACCCAGTCCAGTACCAGTGGGGAGTACTGACCTGCAGGAAAATTAGTGTTCATTCTTCTCCGAAGTCATAGCCACTAGTCACCTGCCTGTTGAGAACTTGAAATGTAGGTAGTGTGGCCAAGGAACTGAATCTTTATATTTTATTTCATTTCAATGACTGAATTGAAATAGTCACGTGTAGTGGCTGCCAGAATGGACAGTGCAGGTCAAGCGTGGCTCGTCCCCTCTCCTAGGTCTTCCCACCTCCCTCTTTGGCCTGGGTTGGGACACTGCCCGGCCTTGTCCTCTGACCTCCGCTTCACTGACTTCAGAGGGACTGAAGCAGCCACGCCCCTGTTCTGCCCAGCTATCCTCCCGCTCCCCCTGCAGTCCCCGGGGCTCTGCCTGGTGCTTGTGGTGGGCGGGTAGCCTCCCTTTCCCGGCCTGCCCGGCTTCCTTCAGTGCTCCTGCCTGAAGGGCCCCTCATGGCATTGCCAGCTGGCCTCTGCACCTGTCCCTCCACTCTGGGGTGACCTGGAGGACTGTTCAGGACCCAGAGGCAGGCAGAGCCCGGAGTTGGTGTCCCCACCTCCTCCAGTCCACCACTGCACCCTGCTCTCCTGGGTCCCAGGCTTCCGGCTCTTCTCTTCACCCCACCTCTCACCCATTCAGAAGCGGGGCTCACTGGGAAACTGCTCCCTCAGTATCTGTAGGACTTCCTCAAGAAGTGAAATCCCCAGGTCCACTTTGAAGGAGAAGAAGGGGTCACTGAGCTCCGGAGCAGGTGTCCTCTGGAAGGGGGGAGTGTCCAGGAGCTCCTCGTCCGCGTACTGGTGGAGGGGGCCTGCCAGGGAGCGCGCGGCGGGCAGGGGAGCCGAGAAGGCCGCAGCGTAGGCGGGCGGGGGCTCGAGGATGTTGGGGCAGCTGGAGCTCTCTCGGTAGAGGCGTGGGGGCTTAGGTGGGGCCAGCAGGGTGGCCCGCGGCTGCTCGTCCCCCCACAGTGGCAGGCGCCGGCCGTCCGTCCTCCCTCGCAGCTCCCGGATGACCTCTCGGTTGCTGTACTCCTCGTGGTCGCCACCGGCAGTGCTGGCCTGGCTCAGCACACTGCCCTGACGCCGGAGCCGCCGCGGCCGCCCCAGGCTCAGGCGCTTGAAGAAGGAGGCGTTGCGGAAGGAGCCTTTCCGCCAGGTCTCCATGGGACAAGCCTGGAGTCTGAGGAGCCTGGCAGAGGCTCAGGAGCAGCTCGTGACCATGTGGTCCCCGATGGAGCAGTGAGACGCAAGAACCGGGAAGCAGCCTTCCTGGGCTGGAAGCAGAGGCCTCTGGCTTCTGCTCAGCACAGACTTTTGGCCAGCATCTTTGATGGGGAGGGGAGGGCCAGAGAAGAGGGCACTTCGGTGTCCAGGAGAGCAGAGAGCTGGGAGATCCTGATGAGGGATCCCAGAGGGACAGTGTGGTCGGTTACATGAAAGGACCGTGGTAAAAACCCCAAGAGGAAGCAGCAGCACTTACTGGAGCCGGAGTCCTGGCCGCAGTGGTGGTATCAGATGGGGATCTTCCCAGGCTGGGCAGGAGCAGCCAGTGCGCTCCTTCCCCGGCACCCGGGCCCTGCTCCTCGCCGGCGGTCCCCTCGGCCCCTACGCCGTCTCCAGGGCAGCGCAGGGCCGTGCCCTCCCTGCTGGCAGCTCCTGCACTCTGATGAGCGGCTTGGCTGTTTGTGCTGCTGTGTGGCGTGGAGATGTGTTTTGTTTCCCGCTGACTCAGTCAGGTGGGAAGCCAGGTTTCATGCTCTGAGGTAATTGCAGCATCCGCAGGCAGGGACGGGGCGCCAGCCAGTGGCCAAACCCCAGGGCAGTGGGGAGCTTCGGATTCCTCTGGGGACTCGTCCGGGGGTGCCCTGCCTTATCTGTCACCACACTGCTCCCTTTCTCTTCTCGGCCCCCCGTGGGCCTGGCTCCCCAGCCCCCAGTGTGTCTGGGGGGGAGGAGCTGAGCGCGGGAGGGAATAAACTGAAAGGCAGGAGGGTGGAGCATTTGTTGGGGAAGGAAAGGAGACCGATCACTGCTGTGGGTGACTCAGGCCCTCAGTAGCAGAGCCTGCAGGGATCAGGGGCAGGAGGCAGAGGGCGTGTTAACGGGGCTCTCCACCCCCAAACTTTGAAGGGCTGATCTCCTCCCAGGGCTGGGTCCAGGGCATGCCAAAGGGGACCCCAAGCTTCCTTGGCTGAGCAGGGTTTTTGGGGGAGGGGAAGATGGCCCTGGCCTTTGCCTGATGCACGCCCAGCTGCCCGGTCCTCACCCTTCCCCACTCATGAAGGCCTCATGGTGGGAGCAGAGCAGGTGGGGGCCCTTCTCTGTGAGGGCCTCAAGTGGGGTCCCTTCTCTGTGAGGGGGCTGGGCCACATGGGGCTGCCACAGCTCAACCAAGCACGGCCTGGCAGGGAGGGAGCTCGCCTAAGAGTTGCTGCAGCCAGAGAGGAGGGGTGGCGCTGGAAGAGGCAGGGGGAATCCGGCTGAGCAACACTTCCTGATTCTGCACACCCCCCACTCCAAACCAGTTGGCCAGGGCCCTGGCGTCTTAAACCCCGCCACTCCCTTCTTATTTCCCGGGTCACTGACCACCAACCCTTCCTCCTGGCTCACTCCCTGGGAGTGTCTAGCTTGTGACCTGTGGCACAGGGCCTGCCAGCCTTCTACCCCGTGGAGGGACCACAGCACCTTGCAACTCCCGGCTTGGCTCACTTCTGCGCCATCTTGGGTGGACTTCACACCTCTCAGAGGAGCTCGGGTCCACATGATCATCACACAGCTTCCACCGCACTGAGGGAGGAAGTGATTCAGTTCCCACTGCAGACCTTATCAGGGCGTGGGGTTGGCAGTTCAGGACTTTGCTGGTTGAGCTGCTTCTCCACCCCACAGCCTTGGCCCATTGAACTGGTTGTTTATTATTCTTTTGACTATTAAAATGTAGCACTCCTTAATCCCCCGCATCGTGCTGGCAAGATCACAGTGGGAAGACGCACAAGCCCTGCCCTCCAGGAGCCCTGGTGTGTGTTTTTAGGAGGCAAGCTGGACCTGCACTTGTTTCTCTCTTCTGGGGTGGAGTGTCTGAGGCTGTGTTTAGGGCAGGGCTCCCCTCCTGCTTTCTCAGCAGGAGCCACCACAGGGGATGGCAGCGTGGAGGAGGCAGGGTGCTGTCTGCACCTCTGACAACCGGCCTTCGTTGGAAATCTGAGAGGCCAAAGCCAGGGGGTGGAGGAAGGGATGCCAAGTAAAGGGCTGAGAGGAAATAAAGGGAGGTGGGGGCCTGGCCAGCGCATGGTGAAGTGATTCACATGGAGAAGAACCAGAGCTGCCTGCAGGAGTGAAGGGCCAGGGACTGGGGAGGTCGTGAGGAGATGCCCTGACTGGGATGGGCTGACCGGGAGCCAGCAGGGGAGAAGCTGGCCCCGAGGGCTAAGGCCTGCTGGCCACCAAGGAACTTAGATGGGCTGGGGTTCCAGAATGATGTTCCAGGGCCCCTCACTCCTGGACATCCCCTGCTCTCCGGGCCCTGGATGGCAGCTCTGCCTAGCCCCTGACCTCTGTGGAGTGTGTTCTACGGTCCCTGATCTCTCTCTGTCCCCCAGGGCTCGGTGGTGTCGGAAAGAGACTACGAGAGCCTCGTCATGATGCGCATGCGCCAGGCAGCTGAGCGGCAACAGCTGATCGCCCAGACGCAGGAGGAGGACAAGGAGGGGCGGCCCACGTAGCCCCTAGCTCCAGCCCACCACCCCACAGCCCTTTTCTTAAAGCTCACCAATAAACTTTTCTTTTTTTAAGAGTCTACCTCTATAACGTACATGCTGGCCTGCCCGAGCATGGCCCTGGTTTCAGGGCTGTGTCTCAGAGGCGCCCCAAGGCTGGGCCTCCCTCCCTGGGAGTGGGCAGACCCCCCCAGGGAAAGGTTCCCCGCAGTGAGAGCCAGTGCGAGAGAGTGCCGAGCAGCAGCCACTCATCATGACCCTTTATTGGCTTGGCCTGGCTGTGCAGCCTGGAGCCATCCCCCTGCCCCTCAGCCTGCCCACAGAATGTGGCCTCCCCCACTGACCGAGCAGGGTTTCAGAGGCCAGCCCGTCACCCCCCATTGGCATTGAGCCAAGGCAAATGACAACGTGGGAAGAGGGAGGCAGAGCAGTCAGTGAGGCAGCAGCTGGGAGGCAGGGCCCCTGGTAGCCACTCCAAAGACAGGGCTCCTCTGTTCCTCGGCGTGAGGTCACTCCTTGTGCAGGCACCACACCAGCGTCTGGCCCACCCCGGTCATGCTCAGCACACGGAAGCCCCTGCGTTCCAGCTTGTCCAGGACTATGCGAGGAGGGTCATTGACGTAGTACTCCCAGCTGCGGAGAGACCAGGGTGGGGCGTGAGGGGCGCCCTGAGAAAGCTCCCCAGGCACAGCCAGTCTCTGCCGAAGGCCAGTCGCCAGCAGTGACTGACGCTTACTGGCTGCTTCCTGTGTGCCAGGCTAGGTGCACATCCCTGCCCAGCACTTCATAAGCATTTTCTCATGATAATAGTACTATTACCATTCCCATTTTATAAGAAAACTCAAAGGGGGTAAGTAACTTTCCTGGTGTCATACAGAGAGTAGGACCTGTGTCAGCCCGACCACGGCCACGAAGGCCCTGAGCCACTGCTGTTCCAGAAGAATGGCCTGCCCCTGCCAGCCCTGCAACTGGCTCTTCACCCGGGTTCCTGGCCCTTTGCTTCCTGCTCCAGACAGGTTGGCCCTTCTCTGGCATCAGGAAGGTCTGGTTTCCCTTCTTTCAGGTTTACTTCATGCTGCAGGGCCATTAAGTAGATAAAGGGCTCAAGGCCCAAGCTGGGCCCCTTGAGGCAAATGGCTCATGGCAAAGGGGTAGGGTGGGCTTTGCCCTCCAACCGGGATCCAACAGCCTGGGCCCAGCTGCCTTCTTTCCCCCTTTGAATTGAGAACTCTGGCCACTCCTCTCAAGAGGCGGTGAGGGAGCAGAAAGGAACACAGTGGTCAGTTGAGGCATGGACACAGTGTGAACGATGCCAAGGGACTTAGCCAAGTCCCAAGGCAGCAGCTGAGCTGGAAGTGGGACCCAAACTTCCTGCTCTCCATTTCTAGGGCTTGGTTTTGTGACTCACCCAGTGTTTCAAGACAGAAACCTATCTCTCTCTGTAGCCATCTCCATCTCCTATCTCTCTGTAGCTCTCTCCATCTTGATCGGGTCTGGCTTAGAGATGAGAGGGCAGGACAAGGAACAGACCACTTCTGGAGTCCCATTCCCAGGGAACCAGACCCTGTCCTGGTGCTCTACTAAGGCGGATCTGCCTTGTGAAGGGAGGGTCTGTGGGAAAGCTTTCAGAGTGAGCTGGTGCTCTGGGGGCGGGCTGGCCTGTCTGGAGGGCAGAGCCCCAGGGTGTATGAGCCCTGGGTTTGCCGATACTATAAAGGGAGCAAGGGCCAGTCTAGGGGCTGGCAGGGAGAAGACCCCAGGAATGCCACTACTTACAAGTTGTTTCCCAGGACACTTCTCTTTGAGGCCCCCAGATGCTGCATCAGCTCCGGATCTGACTGCTCATCACCCACCATGGTGGGGCCCACCTCCTACAAAGGAAGCCACAGTGGCCGCTTGGCTAGCTGCCAGGTAAGCGTGGACGGTCCCGCCTCTCCCTCCTCCTTTGCCAGCTAGCTCAGAGCCTGCTTCAGCTAAAGGCTGGAGGGGTTAGTGAAGATCCTCGGGTATTGAGCACAAGCTGGGGAGGGGTGGAGCCCATCAAGGGTCGGGCCCATCAGGCCAAGCCAGGCGGGCCCCCAGCCCCTCAAAGCTGAGCTGGGCATTCCCTGATGATTGGCACCTTCACATCAGGCACCACCACCCACACCTGCGTGACTCTGGATCACCTGAGGAGCAAGAGGAATGAAAGCATGGCCCCGCAGAAGCCTGGACACCGGTGTTCATGCAGCAGTATGCAGAACAACCTTCAGGTGGAAACCATCCAAATGTCTACCAACTAATGAAGGGATAAATAAAATGTGGTACAGCCCTGGAATATTATCTGACAATAAAAAGGAGTGAAGGGGAAGCAGACTTGACCCAGTGGATAGGGCATCCGCCCACCACATGGGAGGTCCGCGGTACAAACCCTGGGCCTCCTTGACCCGTGTGGAGCTGGCCCATGCGCAGTGCTGATGTGCGCAAGGAGTGCCGTGCCATGCAGGGGTGTCCCCCGCGTAGAGGAGCCCCACACGCAAGGAGTGCGCCCCATAAGGAGAGCCGCCCAGCGCGAAAGAAAGTGCAGCCTGCCCAGGAATGGCGCCACACACACGGAGAGCTGACGCAGCAAGATGATGCAACAACAAAGAGACGCAGATTCCGGTGCCGCTGACAACAGAAGGGGACAAAGAAGAGCACGCAGCAAATAGACACAGAACAGACAACTGGGGTGGGGGAGGAAGGGGAGAGAAATAAATAAATAAATAAGGAGTGAAGCACTAATACATGCTACAATATGGATGAGTCTTGAAACCACACTAAATGAAATTAGCTCGACACAAAAGATCACACGTTTTATGATTCCATTTATGTGAATATCCAGAATAGGCAAGTCGATAAAGGCAGTAGATAAGTGGTCACCCTCAGCTGGAGGGGTATGGGGGAAATGGGGAGTGAATGCTAAAGGGTGTGAAGTTTCTCTCTGGGGTGATGAAAATATTCTAAAATTGATTATGTTGATGGTTGCACAACTCTGAATATACTAAAAACTTAAATTGTATACTTAAAATGGATGAATTGTATGGTATGTGGATTATCAATAAAACTGTTATATTAAAACAAAACAAAATAAAAAAGAATCACCTGGGAGCACTTCTAAGACTAGATTTCCAGGCCCCACCCTAGGGAGTGTTTCCCTGGCCCAGGAACCCACCACTCCACAGGGGACTGGTTCTCAAACCATTGCCCTGGGGCACTGCCAAGACCTCCCCTTGCCCTGTGGTGAGCCCGCCAGTTATTTCCTTTGTCCCAGGAGACCTGTGCACCCTCTGGTGGGTCAACAAGCACTGGCCAGCCAGAAGAGGGAGAGGGGCGTCCTGCTGCAGGGCTGGGGATCCCAGTCCTATAGATCTAAGCTAAACGGGGCTCCTAAGCGACCAGGGCCAGCGCCCTCTTTTTCCAGATGGGGAAACTGCACCCAGAGAAAGGGACACGATTCCAGACTGCTGGGTCGGGCTCTTCCCTCCTGTAACCCCACTACCCCATCTCTCTCCTTCCTTTCTTCACAAGCAGGAAGTTCTTTCTTCTCTTCCTTTGCTAAGGCTTCAGGGGTAGAACTTCCTGGAATCGCCTGAGGGTGCAGCTACTGGCTGTGTGTGGACTAGGGACTTGGCACAGACGTTTCAGCGCGTTAGCTTGTCCTTTTCTTTTCCAAAGCTATTTCCCCTCGGTTATTCCACTTTTTTTTTTTTTTTCCTGCGAGGCGGGGCAGAGGGAGTTCCACGTGTCAGGCCAGGACCTCTCCGGGACAGGCAGGTCAGGAGGCGGAGGCGCCCGGGGGTCGCTCTGGCGCGGGGACGCAGGCGCCGGGTCCCCTTCGCGGCCCTGGCGGCTCCGGGCCGCCCAGAGCTCCCCGGGTCCCGGGAGCTGCGAGCCGAGCTTGGTCGGCATCCCCAGCCTCCCTCCCCGCGGTCCGGGGAGGCGTGCCGCGGGCAGGCCCCGGGGGGTGCAGCCACGGGCGGGCGCTGCCGAGTTGGGAGGCGCCAAGGTGCGGCCGCAGCCCGCCTCGGGCTCGGACCCGGCCCGAACTCCCCGAGCGGCGGGTACTCACAATGCGGATCTGGGTGCTGATGAGCAGGTAGGGCATGGTGCGTGCCCTCGGCCAGGCGCCCGCCCTGCTGCCCTGGGCTCCGCGCCGACGCCAGCGCCCCCGGCTGCACGACTGCGGCCCGCGGCCCCAGCTCCCGCTACTTGGGCTCCCGCCTCCGGGCGGCGCCAGTCGGGGCGCGCGGGGCCGTGACCGCCGGGCGCGCCAATCGGGAGCGGGCGCCCGTGACGCGCCCCGGCCTCGGCGGCGCGGTCCCGCCCCTGCCTCCCGGCCGCGGGCTCCCACTCGGGGTGCGCCCCGTGGCCCCGCCGCGGGGAGGGGGTGCGGGTGGGACTGTGGCCTGGAGGCCGGGGCGGCCCGCCGGGCCCTGCGGGCTGCTGCGCCAGGCACGCGCCCTGGCCCTGCGTGCCCTCCTGCCGCACCTCGGCCAGCAGGTTCCAAAGTCCTGCTGCTCGCCCGGGCCGGGGTGAAGTAGGGCAGAGAGCAAACGGCCGCCCCGCTGAGGCGCCGCCTGCTCCAGCCGAGCACGCCCAGGGACGTCGCCGAAGCTGGCGGCGGAGGCCCACTGCCCCGTCCCGGACGCTTCCCCCCAGGCGCTCAGGCGACGGCGGTAGCTTTGCGGCTGGCCCTGAATGCTGCGCCGAAAATGCTCTCCCCACTCCCGGCGCACCCGGCATTCCCGCCTTCCGGATTACTCCGAGCACAGCGGCAGTTCCTGTGGCCCCCCGGGGAACTAACTCTGTGAGCGCGCGAAGCGCTCGGCGGGGGACCTGAGCGCACGGAACCTGGCCCTGATCCGCGAGCCTCCGCGTCGCGGGAGAGCCGCGGGGCACGCGCAGGAGACCCGGCAGCACCCGGGGAAGAAGAAACCACCCGGCCCGCCCGGGCTTCGGCCAGAGGGGGCGGCGAGGTCACGCCGGTGTGTCCACGCCTCATCCCGACGCCACGAAACCCAACACTCTCTACCTGCCTGGTTGTGACTGGTTCTCTAAAACCCACGCACGCACACACAACTTGCAGCCTTCCCTCTCGGCGCTCGAAAAATCTTTGCTTTCTTCAGGAGACATTTATAGGCCATGCTCTGGTAGATGTAGAGAGGGAAGCAGGAGAGTGTAACCTGAAAGGCCCCTTATTGGACTAAAGTGTTATTCTGTAGTCCTTCCGCCTTCCCCCGACCCAGGACCAACAGGTCAGCTGGAGAGACAAACACACTCATGCCTACGGAAGGATTTGTCAAAACTGACAAAGGCTTAATGCCCAGAATATTTAAAGAACTCCTACCAATCAGTGGGGAAAAGATAAACCAGCAGAATAAACAGGGACAGATGATTTGAATAGGCATTTCACAAAAGAAAAATTGCAAGTGTAGAACAACTAGAACACGTGCTACTGTTGTGAATGCAAATTGGTATGATTTGTACAATCACTTTGGAAACCAATTTGGCTTCATGTAGTAAACTAAAGATGTACACATTCTATAATCCAGCCAAACCTAACCTAGATTAACTTCAGAAAGCTCTTATTTACACACACATCAGGATACATGTACGTAAGAATGGTCTGGGCCATGCTATTTATAATTAAGAAAACTAGAAATAAATATAATGTTCATTAAAAGTATAGTAGATTAAAATTTTTGGTAGATTCATACAATGGAAAATATGTAGCAGTGAAAATGAATGAAAAAAGCAAATCTGGAAAAATATAGAATAATTCAATTTACTTGAAGTGGGGTGGGCATAGCAAATGGGAAGTTAAGGCTTAAAATGTCGAGGGTTCCTATTTGGAATGACGGGAATGTTTTGGTAGTGGATGGTGGTGATGGTAGCACCACATTGTGAATGCAGTTAACAGCACTGAAATATATATGTGAATATGATTAAAGGGGGAAATGTTAGGTTGTATATATGGCAACAGAACAAAACGTTTTTTTAAAATCCAAGGAACTACACTACACAAACTGTGAACCCTAAATTAAACCATGATTCCTTGTGATCTATTAACTTTAATTAAAAAAAAATTTTTTTAAACCCGTGAACCTTAATGAATAGTACAATTATAAAATGTGCTATCATCAATTGTAACAAATATTTCATACCAATATAAAGTGTTGATGGTGGGGTGGCATATGGGAATCCTGTATTTTATGCATGATTGTTCTGTAAACCCACAACTTCTCTAATAAAGGGGAAAAAAAATACGTGGTCACACTTTTACTGCATCTACTGTGACAATGTGGACCATCCTTAGCAACCAGAAGATGCTGACATCACAGTGAAGGACACAGTTATTGTGAAGGGCCCCTGAGGAACCCCACGAAGGGACTTGAAGGTAGAGCTCAGTCTTCTTGGAAGATAAAAGAAGAGGCTTCAGACTGACAAATGGGGAAATAGGAACTGGCTATAGTTCATGCTGTCTGTGTCGTGTACAGAAGGAAAGCAAGGGTGCTGGGCTTCTGCCTCAAGAAGGGTCTGTGTCTGCTCACTTCCCCATCACCATCTTTATTCAGGAGAGTGGGGCTCTCATTGAAATCCAAAACTTCTTGAATGAAAAATCTATCTGCAGGGTTTGGATGACGCCAGTTGTTGCGTGTTCCGTATCTCAAGCCCAGAAAGATGAGTTAATTCTTGAAGGAAATGTTGAACTTGTACCAAATTCAGGTGCTGTGATTTGGCAAGCTGTAACACTTCAAAACAAGGGTATCAGAAAATTTTCAGATGGTATTTATGTCTCTTGAAAAAGGAAGAGTTCAGCGGGCTGATGAATAAGATCTAAGAGTTGTCCAGTTATGGAAACAAGATGCCAGACCTGTTTGTGATATTTTAAAGAGGTAATAAAATTCATCTGTTGTTTGAAAACCCACCAATATGTGGTTGAATTACAAAGAAAAGTAAGGAAATGAGAGAGCTGCATAATATTCAGGAAAGGATGGACTGGGGTTCTTTTTTTTTTCCTTTGAGATTTTTCTCCCCTCCCCCTGGCCCAAGTTGCCTGCTCTCTGTCCATTTGCTCTGTGTTCTGTGTCTGCTTGTATTCTTGTTGTGGCACCAGGAATCTGTGTCTCTTTTTGTTGTGTCATCTTGCTGCATCACAGCCGCCACTCCTGAGCAGGCCCCACTTTTTTCAGGTGGTGCAGCTCTCCTTACAGGGCGCACTCCTTGCGCGTGGGGCTTCCCTATGCGGGGACACCCCTGCATGGCAGGGCACTCCTTGCGCGCATCAGCACTGCGCATGGACCTGCTCACCACATGGGTCAGGAGGCCCTGGGTTTGAACCCTGGACCTCCCATGTGGTAGGCGGCCACTCTATCCATTGAGCCAAATCCGCTTCCCCAGGACTCGGGTTCTTATAAAGCAAAGGTGCTATTGTCTTTCCTGCACTGGGAGAGGGTGCAAGGACAGATTAAAGCACTCTATTCTTTGTAAATGTATTACAAATGTTCTTTTGTACCTACCAAATATTAAATAAGAACACCTTTTTAAAAGTGTCGGGAATCTTGGTGGTTGTGCTGCAGGGGTGAGGGCTCCAGGCGGAGGCATTTGGCTACGTCGGCTCTCTCCTAAGGGCCGGCTGGAAGAGGCGCTCACGTTCTGGGCAGACAGCAGGAACAGGAGCTCCTTGCCGCTTCAAGCAGGCAGTGGAGGGTGAGGAGGAGAGAGGAGGAAGGGCAGTGCACATCTCAAGCGGCTCTGGCTCGGCTCTATTGCATTTGCCGAACTGGTCTGCAGCTGCAGCGTAAGATAGAGACCTCATCCGCTCCCACCCCCTCCTGCCGATGCCCTTGGCAGCAGAGCGCCTGGCAGATAACATCGTCAATATCCAGGAGGAAATGAATGCCTCTGCTTGGTTTGCTCATCTGGCCTCACCTCGCACGGAGACAATCAGTTTATCTGGCAGAGCTGCCTCCCCTCCCTCTTCAGTTCAGCTTTTCATCACATCTGAGAAAGCATCGCGTGAGGGGCAAGGCCTGGCATTGCTGTCCTCCTTTCCTTCCTTCATCTCCTCAGCCTTGGGGGGGCCAGGCGAGGGGCATGTGGAGGTGCGTCAGGCCCGAGCCCCTCGTCCTGGAAGAGAGAGCAGTGCAGTGGGTAGACACACTAGGAAGCAAATAATCACAGAACTGAGTATGGAGATAAAGGAAACTTGGGAGCCAAGAAAGATGAAAAGATTAATTCTACCAGGGTGATGGGAAGATTTTCTAGAGGAAATGAATTTTTATTCCCTCAAAAATAAAGTTAATATTATTTATCATAGAAGCAATACATGTCTTTTACAGAAAAATGAGAGAAAATTTGGGAAAAGGATATTAAAAGCACTCTTTTTCCAGCACCAAGACAATCATGGTTAGTCCTTTGGTGTACTTCAAGAGGCACTCATAGAATTGAAACTTAAAAAGTGAGTAGGAGACATTGAAGCTTTGAACAACCAGGAAGAACTGGCAGGAACAACCTTCCCAAAGCTCCAGAAAATAAAGGACTGCAGTAACAGGGCCAGTGCCAAATCAAGCAATAGGCATTGTCAGCGTGTTCCCAAGGTCTCTGGCTGCCGTGGTCAACCTGGAGAGACTCTAACAGCCCAGGTCAGCAGAGGACCTGCCACTGCCACTCGACTTTCCTATAATGTCTCAGGACCTGGTCTTGGAGGGACCCAAAGCCAGGTGTTTCACTTTCAGCTGGTTCATCGTGCTCCCATTTATTCTGCAGGTTACCCCCTGAGTTTCCAAACAGTGGTAACAATCTGAAGATGCCAGCTTGTTGCTGGAGCAGGGCTCAGATACCCAGAAAGGCATCCTCATCTGATTATGGACCTAGCATTGGGAGAAGCACTGGGAAGAGGCAGGCTCAAAAGGCAACCGGCTGGTGATTAGGTGGAAATTGTGAACACAGCAAGCAGAGTCCTTTGCTTTTTGTTTAGTGCTTATACCCCTTGGGTCTCACATGTTGGTGACCAATAAAAGATTTACTCTGGAGAAGAAAAAAAAAAAGGCTTCATAAATGTGGTAGGATCTCGTGGTGCCCTGGCAGGCCCGCCCCCTACCCCTTCCCGGTTAAGAGTGGAGCCGGTGCTCCCAGCCAAGCCCTGGCCCAGGTCCAGAGAAGCCCTCAGGCACGTGCTGGGAGCATGTGTGTCTGGACTAATCTCTGGTAGTGGCCTGAGGGATGGAACCAGGACACTCATCCCTGGCTCATCATCCCAGAACTGGATCTGTGTGCAGAAGTTCACAGAGCTCTCCTAGAGCACAGTGTGGGAAAGTAGCCAGGTGGCTGTTTGGGGCCAGATACCTATATCCAATAAAACTGTCTTTCAAAAATAAGGAACAGATTAAGACATTTCAAGATAAGCAAAAACCGAGGGAATTCATCATCACTAGACCAGCCATACAGAAAGTTCCGCAGGTTGAAAGAAAAGGACACTTTCTCTTAGGAGATACATACTGTAAGGGTGAAGGGTCATGGTGTCAACAATTTTCTTTCAAATGGTTCAGCTTTTTTTTTTTATGGTTCATTTAAAAATTCATAATGAATATCTTATGAAGAGAGAGAAAGGAAACATATATATAAAAAATGAGGGAAGCAGACTTGGCCCAATGGATAGGGCATCCACCAACCACGTGGGAGGTCCGCGGTTCAAACCCTGGGCCTCCTTGACCCGTGTAGAGCTGGCCCATGTGCAGTGCTGATGCGCGCAAGGAGTGCCGTGCCTTGCAGGGGTGTCCCCTGCATAGGGGAGCCCCACGTGCAAGGAGTGCGCCCCATAAGGAGGGCTGCCCAGGGCGAAAGAAAGTGCAGTCTGCCCAAGAATGGTGCCGCACACACAGAGAGCTGACACAACAAGATGATGCAACAAAAAAGAAACACAGATTCCCGGTGCCACTGATAAGGATAGAAGCAGTCACAGAGGAACACACAGCAAATGGACACAGAGAGCAGACAACTGGGGGGAGGGATGAGGGGGAAGGGGAGAGAAATAAAAAATTAATTAAAATTAAAATTAAAAAAAAAAGAAAAGGACACTGGACAGTAAATCAAAGCTACATGAAGGGAAGCAGAAGTGGCTTAAGCGATTGGGCTCCCACCTACCATATAGGAGGTCCAGGGTTCATTTACCAGGGTCTCCTGGTGAAGGCAAGCTGGCCCTGGCCCACATGGAGAGCTGGCACAGCAAGATGGTGCAACAACAACAACAAAAGAAACACAGAGGAGAGACAATAAGAGACACAGCAGACCAGGGAGCTGAGGTGGCACAATAGATTGAGCACCTCTCTCCCACTCCAGAAGGTCTCTGGATTGGTTCCTGATGCTACCTATTGAGAAGATGAGGAGATAAAGAAGAACACACAGTGAATAGACACAGAGAGCAGACAATGGGGTGAAAGGAGGAATAAATAAATAAGTCTTTTTTAAAAAAAGCTACATGAAGAAGTATTTCTAGTAAGGGTAGTGACATGGGTAAATATAAATGCCAGTGGGGAGCAGACATGGCTCAAGTGGTTGAGTGCCTGCTTCCCATATGGGAGGTCCTGGGTTTGATCTCTAGTACCTCCCAAAAACACAAACAACAAGAAAACAAATGAAATAGCCAACTCATGGGAGCCGATGTGGCTCAGTGGCTGAGCACTGGCTTCCCACATACAAGGTCCAGGCTTCAGTTCCTGGCTCTGGTAACTTAAAAAATATTATGTATATAAAAATGCCAGTACTATTGGATTTTTCATTTATAATGCTACTTTTTACTCCCTATAGGATCTAAAAGGCAAATGAATAAAATATAATGAATAATCAGTGATTTGGGACTCATAATTTTTTTAGGAGGTACTGAAGAGTACCAGGACCTCATACACCTGGGAGGTGTATGCTAAACCACCACGTTACAGCCACTCCCCTCTTAATAGGCACCACCACCCCTTGAGATGGCGCCCTCATCTGTTTGCCGGTTGTTTTTGCTCATTGTTTGCTCTTGTTGTCTGCTCATTGTCTGTTTTGTGGTTTTTTTTTTTCCTTTAGGAGGCATCAGGATCTGAACCCAGGACCTCCCATGCAGGAGGTGGGCGCTCAACTGTTTGAGCCACATCTGCTCCCTGCTTGTTTGTTTTTGCTGAATGTCTGCTCATTGTTTGTTTGTCTTCTTTAGGAGGCATCTGGAACCGAACCTGGGACCTCCCATGTGGTAGGCAAGCACTCACCTGCTGAGCCACATCTACTCCCCCCCCATAATATTTTTAAACTTGAGCTTTTTAACAAGAACTACATAAAGTTGGGGGGATGTAGACTATAGGAACATAGTTCGTGTGTAAGATTGAAGTTAATTTGGCATCTAAGTAAACAAGAGTGTTATGGGTTTAGGATATTGAATTTAAGCCCCATCAGAGAACACGCAAGCTCACAGAGACAGAAATTAGAGTACAGGTTATCAGGGGTGGGGGTAGGAGGAATGAGGAGTTAATGCATAATGAGTGTAAAGTTTCTGTTTGGGAAGATAGAAAAGGTTTAGTGATGAAAGGTGGTGAGGGAACAGCAATATTGTGAGTGTGATTAATCCCACTGGATGATATGCTTTGGAGTAGTTGAGATGGGAAAGTTTATGTTGTATATACCTTCCCACAGTTAAAAAGAGAATGAATAAATAAAGACATTAGGAAAATTATGCAATACATGATCCTATACAAGATGTAATAATGGATGAGAAATGGTTCAAAAGGGCATTTTTTTAGACATGAAAAAAATTGGAATATAGATTGTAAACTTTATATCAAGATTAAATTCCTTAAACTTTATAAGTACCCTTAAGGCAGTGACATTGGTGAATATCCCTGTTCTGTGGAACATACGTAGCAGTATTAGGTGTATACAACCTACAGTCTAGTGCTCAGAAAATGGTTTGGTAAATAGATAGCTAGATGGATAGATAGGTAGATAGATGGATTGATAGACTGATGATTAATAAAATGATACAGCAAATGGGGCAAAATGTTAAAAATGGTAGTGCTGGGTATCTGGGATACAAGACTTTTAGAGTTCTCTGTAAGGGGTTTGACTGTTTAAGCTGTGCTGTAAGCTTGAAAGTTTTTCTAAATAAAAAGTTAAAAAAAAATCCTAAGCCAAAATCTAACCCTAGACCTAAAATCAAACCTTAACCTAACTTTCACAGTAACTCTAAACACAACCTTGAACCTAACCCTAGCCCTACCCTTAACAATAATGCTAGCCATTACAGCAACCCTAACCCTAAAGGAAACCCTAAGCCTAACCCTATTCGTAACCATATCCCTCAGAACAACCCTAGCCCTAACTAAGTATAACCACAAGAACTCCTAACACCAAGCCTAAGTGCAACCCTAACTCTAACTCTCAACCAAACAAAACCCAAAACCCATACCTTAACACGAATCCTAACCCTAACGAGAATCCTAACAATCTAAACCTAACTGTAGTTCTAACAACCCTAAAACTCTAACACAAGCCATATCAATAACAACCCAAACCCTAAACCTAACCCTTAACCCTAATTTTAACTCTAAGTTTAACCTTTAACCATCCTAAAAATGCTAACATAACCTTAATGCTAACCCTTAACCTAGTTCTAACACTAATCCTAATTCTAATCCTCAGTATACCAATAACCCAAACAATGCTAACCTCAACAAAAACAATACTCTAACCCTAAACCTATCCCTAACCCTAAATGATCCCTAACCCTAAATCCCTAACACTAACCTCAACTCTAAACCTAACAAAATCCCTAAGCCTAACACTAATGCTAATCATCATCAACAACAAAAAAAGTGAGTAAGTGGTATTAGTTCTGTTCCTTAAACTGTGGGGTGGGTACCTCAGTGCTTTAAAATTATTCTTTACGGCGGGCGGACTTGGCCCGGTGGTTGGGGCGTCCGTCTGCCGCATGGGAGGTCCGTGGTTCGAGCCCCGGGCCTCCTTGACCCATATGCGGCTGGCCCATGCGCAGTGCTGGTGAGTGCGGGGAGTGCCCTGCCATGCAGGGGTGGGGGAGGGGAGGGGGGGAGGGGGGAGCAGCCTGCCCAGGGGTGGTGCTGCCCGCGCGGAGAGCTGACACAACAAGATGATGCAGCAAAAAGAAACACAGGTTCCCCGGCCGTTGGCGGCAGCAGAGGCGGACAAAGAACACGCAGCAGGGTGGACGCAGAGGGCAGACGGCTGGGGTGGGGGGTGGGGGTAAGAGAAATAAATAAATAGATAAATCTTTAAAGAAAAATAAATAAATAAAATTATTCTTTATAAAGCACATATAGTATACACTTATATGTATAATTATCTCAGAATTAACAGGTTAATAAATATAACACCTAGTAAATAATTCATTTTGGCTGTTATTGATCTAGATTTAACTCTACTAAATAAAAAACAAATCTGGATTTGGTAAGGAGAGACTATTGAAAGGATTTGTGAAAAGTGGGAAAAGGGACCATTGCAACAGGGAAAGCACTCTGACCATAAGGGCCAACAGGAAACTCAAGAATTAGGCAAGGGAAGTGGACTTGGCCCAGTGGTTAGGGCATCCACCTACCACATGGGAGGTCTGCGGTTCAAACCCCGGGGCTCCTTGACCTGTGTGGAGGTGGCCCATGTGCAGTGCTGATGCGCGCAAGGAGTGCCCTGCCATGCAGGGGTGTCCCCGCATAGGGGAGCCCCATGTGCAAGGAGTGTGCCCTGTAAGGAGAGCTGCCCAGAGTGAAAGAAAGTGCAGCCTGCCCAAGAATGGCACCGCACACACGGAGAACTGACACAACAAGATGATGCAACAAAAAAGAGAAACAGAGATTCCCAGTGCCACCGATAAGGATAGTAGCGGTCACAGAAGAACACACAGTGAATGGACACAGAGAGCAGACAACTGGGGTGGGGAGAGAAATAATAAATAAATAAATAAATAAATAAATAAATAAATAAATAAATAGACAAAAAGGGTTTGTTTTTTTTTTAAATGTACAGAGGGCAAAGAACTGGGCACAGGGAAGTGGGATGAAAGATTGGCGTGATCAGATAGTAGATCTGAGAATATTTTATGCCAAAGCAGCCTATTTTCTGGTAGGAGGTCTTAAAAATCAAGGGTTGGTGAAGGAGGATGGTCCGTTGACAGGCCCTTGATATTGATGACTGTACTTATGAGCCTTTATTCTTGAAATTGAAACTTAGCCTAGTATTACAAGGTGCCTAAGAATTGCCTCCTGGGAGCCTCCTTGTTGCTCAAATGTGGCCTCTCTCTAAGCCGAACTCAGCATATAAATACATTACCTTCCCCACAGTGTGGGACATAACCCCTGGGGATGAGCCTCCCTGGTACTGAGGGATTACTATCAAGCATCCACTAGCAATACAACCAGAAAAAGGGGGACCAAAAGGGGGAAAAGGTAAAGACAAATGCATTTATATGGCTAAGAGATGTCAAAGTGAGTTGGGAGGTCATCCCAGAGGTTATGCTGCTGCACATCTCAGCAGGATCTCATTGATGGCCAAAGTAGATACTACCACAAATAGCTGGGCTCCTCCAGGCATTGGAGACATCCAGACACTATAGCCAGGGCAGATAGCTCAGGAGTTTGATACTTTGCCAGTGGGCCCTACTTTGGAATTTATGCTCCCCAGTGTGACAGAGTTGAACTTAGTTGTGATTTCTCTATACATGGCTCTTCTGTCCTTCTATTTGAACCTATTAGTACTAGTATTATTAGGTGTACATCCAAGAGACTTAAATCTTTCAACGTCTACATGCCAGCTGGGCCCTGAATCTCGACAGAGTTACAACACTTATTCTCCAGTTCATTGGTTTTACCCAGGACAACTAACAAGGAGGCAATGATGGACAACTACCATACCAAGGAACCGAGAGAGTCTACAACTGCAAGCAAGAAAACCCCACCCATTGACCCCATGCGATCACAGCCCCCTCTCAATTAGAGGTGGAATGGACATCACCATCCCAGAATCCCCAGGATTGGGGAATAAACTATAGACTAAAGTAGATTTACAGGTATTCTACTATAGACTTACCGTGATTCTAGCAACAGAAGAAATTATATCACTGATGTGGATGCAGTGGCCACTGCATGTTTTGAGGGCAGGAAGAGGAAGAAACCAGTGTAATATGGGGATGTTTTGGGGACTTGGGAATTGTCCTGAATGGCATTGCAATGACAGATACAGGCCGTTCTGTATCTTGCCATAATCTACAGAATTGGGTGGGAGAGAGTGTAAATTACAATGTAAACTTTAATCAACACTTAGTGGCAATGTTCCAAAATATGTTCATTATTTGCAATGAATGTACCACACTAATGAAGATGTTATTAATGTGCGAAAATGTGGGAGGTGTGGGGAACGGGGCATATGGGAAGTCCCTATACATATGTATTTTTTTAAAACACATTGCACATCTTTCTGTGTTGGTCCCTTTTTTTTTTTAATTTTTATTTTTTTTAAAGATTTATTTATTTGTTTATTTAATTCCACCCCCTCCCCCGGTTGTCTGTTCTCTGTGTCTATTTGCTGCGTCTTGTTTCTTTGTCCGCTTCTGTTGTCGTCAGCGGCACGGGAAGTGTGGGCGGCGCCATTCCTGGGCAGGCTGCTCTTTCTTTCGCGCTGGGTGGCTCTCCTTACGGGGCGCACTCCTTGCGTGTGGGGCTCCCCTATGCGGGGGACACCCCTGCGTGGCACGGCACTCCTTGCGCGCATCAGCACTGCACACGGGCCAGCTGCACACAGGTCAAGGAGGCCCAGGGTTTGCCGCTTGAACCGTGGACCTCCCATGTGGTAGACGGACGCCCCCACCACTGGGCCAAGTCCGTTTCCCCCCCTTTTTTTTTTTTAAGATTTATTTCATTTATTTCTTTCCCCTTCCCCCCCACCATTGTCTGCTCTCTGTGTCCATTCGCTGTGTGTTCTTCTGCGTCCACTTGCATTATCTGGTGGCACTGTTGTGTCATCTTGCTGCATCAACTCTCCATGTGTGCAGCGCCACTCCTGGGTGGGCTGCGCGTTTTCACATGGGGCGGCTCTCCTTGCGGGTGCACTGCATTCCTTGTGCGTGGGGCACCCCTATGCAGGGGCGCCCCTGCATGGCATTGCACATGGGCCAGCTTACCACATGGGTCAGGAGGCCCTGGGGATTGAACGCTGGACCCTCCATATGGTAGGCGGATGCTCTGTCAGTTAAGCCACATCCACTTTCCTGTGTTTGTCCTTGCAGATGTACCTCCCTTTTTTTTTTTTTTTAAGATTTTATATATTTGTTTACTTATTTATTTATTCATTCATTCCCCCCCTTGCGGCTTGTTCCTTTCTTTGCTGTCTCTTCTCTGTGTCCATTCACTGTGCATTTTTTATGTATCTGCTTGTCTCCCTTAGTTGCATCTTGCTGCACCAGCTCTCCATGGTGCATGGGCACCCAGCTCTCCGTGGTGCACCGACCAGCTTGCCTTCATGAAGAGGCCCTGGGACGTGAACTCAGGGCCTCCCATATGGTAGCCAGGAGCCCTACTGACTGAGTCACAGCCGCTTCCTCCCTATATTTTTTATGTAACATTTACGTAATCTAAGTATCTTTAAAAACAAACAAACAAATAATTAAATAAATAAAACGAGGCATTTAGAAAGAAATTCAAGGGTTGGAAGGAAGGCGAGAAGCTTAACAAATGTTTGGTTAACAGGTATTGTGTTCTGATTGATCAGTGAGGACAAGCAGTTCGACTAATCATTTATGAGGCAAAGAATGGGAATATAGAAGGTCTGTGTCTGTCCTGTCATGGGTAAACAAGGAGGAGCATTCATGAGCCTTACATATATCATATAAAGAAGGGTGGTTCTTTGCAGTAAGCTATTTTCCAGAATATAGGTGAGGTGATCTCTTAATTTCACTGTTTTCCAGGCAGACAGGGCAGGTAAAATTTAACATCATCAACTTTTAAGAAGTGATAATAATAAAATTGGAATCATAGTCCATAAGATCATAGCCTTTTTAGTTTCTAAAATTACAGAGTTGCATAAAATCACAAGGGAAAATGGAAATATAAAAGAATCTATGGGGGAGGCAGATTTGGCTCAACAGAGAGAGCGTCCACCTACCACATGGGAGGTCCAGGGTTTGGTACCCTGGGCCTTCTGACCTATGTAATGAGCTGGTCCACGTGCAGTGCTGATGCATGCAAGGAGTGCCCTGCCACACAGGGGTGTCCCCCAAGAAGGGGAGCCCCAAGCGCAAGGAGTGCGCCCTGTAAGGAGAGCCGCCCAGCACAAGAAAGTGCAGCCTGCCCATGAGTGGCGCCACACACACAGAGAGCTGACACAGCAAGATGATGCAACAGAAAGAGACACAGATTCCTGGGGCCACTGACAAGAATGCAAGCGGACACAGAAGAACACACAGTGAATGGACACAGAAAGCAGACAACTGGGGAAAGGGGAGAGAAATAAATTAAAAATAAATGCTTAAAAATAAATAAATAAATAAATAAATAAATAAATAAATAAATAAATAAATAAATAAAAGAATCTATGGGTTGGCATGAAAATTGGATCAACATAGCGCTAAAAGGAAAAAAACCCTAAAAAATCTAAATGGTATCTGAAGCTATTTAATCAGAGATCACTCAAATTTCAGCCTTACCCAAATGTTAAAAAAAAAAATCAACAGAGAAATGAGTAGCAAAGATTCCAGTTACATTTTGAAAATGGAAAAACAGTTTATGATCTTGTGTCTAATGTATTAATGACAACATAAGGCTTAAGATTTTTTTAGTACTGAGGTGTGTCTTATATTTAATTCAAAAGTTTTTTTTAATTAAAGAAGTTGTGTTTACAGAGAAATCATGCACAAAATACAGAATTCCCATAACTGCCTATAGCAGTTTGATATTATTTTTGAATTCCAAAAAGGAAGGGTTATGTTTGTAAACTGGTCTGCTCCTCTGGGTGTGATCAACCCTTGACTGTATTAAATTCACCTAAGATGTCTTTGATTTAAATTACCTGTTAAGATGAGGGTTTTTTTGTTTGTAAGATTTATTTATTTATTTTATTTTTCCTTACCCCCCTCTTCCCCAGGTGGTTCTTTCATCTGTCTGTCTGTCTGCTCATTGTTTGTTCACTTTCTCCAGGAGGCACCGGAACCATACCGCGGACGTCCCGCATGGGAGGTGGGAAGCCACATCCGCTTCCCACAGCCTGTGGCGTCTGCTCGTTTAAGTGCCTACTTGTTGCGGCAGGTGTGGTCATCAAGTTCGTCTTCTTTAGGAGGTACTGGTACCTGAGCCTGGGACCCCCGTGTGGTAGGTAGGTGCCTAACTGGTTGAGTCACATCTGCTTCCCAAGGTTAGGGTTTTGATTTGACGATGTCAGTAGGCCATGACTCAGGGTTGCCCCCTTGGTGGGCTTTGTAAATGGATGCTCACTCAAGAAGACACACAGAAGAAGACACAGGAAGAGAGAGAGCTCCATAGGCATGGAAGAGGAGAGAACTTGGTCATTTTGGTCCTGCCATGTGACAAAAGGAGAAGGCTCCAATAGCTAAAGCCCTGGGAAGAGAGGTGAGCCCTATGCCAGCCTACAGCTGAGATCAGGAGTTGGGCTCATGGAGCCTTAAGAGGAAGAGGCTCAATAGACCAGGTAGAGATTGCCTGCCATCTTGCTCCAACACATGGCAACAGACTTTGGTGAGAAAAGTACCTCTTATGTTACCTTGAGGAGGACTCTTTAGGGCCTTGTAACTGTAAGCTTTTCTCTCAAATACACTTCAGAAAAGCCAATAGATTTCTGGTACTTTGCATCAGCACTCCCTTGGCTGTCTAATACACTTCCCTGTTATTAATAACTTGCGTTAGTGTGGAACATTTGCTACAATTGATGAAAGCACATTTTTTAAACTTTATTTTGTACATTTAATAATTGAAAACATAAACAACAAAAAACTAAAAAGAAAACAAAGTTGAATAAAAACATACATTTCTCAATTAAAATCATACAATGTGTTACACAATATATTTAGTTTATAGTAAGGCAATCATATAGTATTTGTCCTTTTGTGCCTGGCTTGCTTCACTCAACATAATGTCCTCCAGGTTCATCCCTGTTGTCATATGCTTTACTACTTCATTTTTTCTTAGAGCTGCATAATATTCCATTGTGTGACTAGACCACAGTTTATCTCCTCATCTGTTGATGGACACCTGGGCTGTTTCCAACTTTTGGCAATCATGAATAATGTCACTATGAACATTGGTGTACAGATGTCTATTCATGTCACTGCTCTCAGTTCTTCTGGGTATATATCCAGTAGTGATATTGCAGAGTCACTTGACAACTCTATACTCAACTTCTTTAGGAACTGCCAGACAGTCCTCCACAGGGTTGTACTATTCTGCATTCCCACCAACAGTGAATAAGTGTTTCTATTTCTCCATATCCTCTCCAATCTTTCAATCTTTTTATATTTATTGAGAGCTGCATTGTTCCCTAACATGTGGTCTATCCTGGAGAAAGATCCATGGACACTTGAGAAGAATGTTTGGATGCAGTGTTCTGTATATGTCTGTTAGGTCTAACTTATTTATCACATTGTTCAAGTTCTCTGTTTTGTTGTTGATATTCTGTCTAGTTGTTCTATCTAATGATGTGAGTGGAGTGTTAAAAGTCTCCAAAGATTATTGTAGAGATGTCTATTTCTCCCTTCAGTTTCCCCAGAGTATGTCTCATCTATTTTGGGGTACCTTGGTTAGGTGCATAGATATTTATGACTGTTATATCTCCCTTGTGGATTGTCCCTTTTATTAATATATAATCAACTTCTGTATTTCTTAAAGCTTTTTTGCATATAAAGTCTATTTTGTCTGATATTGGTATAGCCCTTTTCTGGTTACTATTTGTGTTGAAGTATCTTTTTCCAACCTTTCACTTTCAGCTGGTTTGTATCCCTCGGTCTAAGGTGAGTTTCTTGTAAGCAGCATAGGGATAGCTCATGGTTTTTTTTGTTTTGTTTTTTTAAAATACATTCTGTCAGCCTTCATCTTTTGATTGGGGAGTTTAATCCATTCACATTCAATGATTTTTTTTTACTGTAAATGCACTATTTACTTCCTCCATTTTATTCTTTGATTTTCATGTGTAATATCTTATTTTTGCCTGTCTTTTTACTCTTTTGATTATCCTTTCTGCTCTTCTTTCTTCTATACTCTCCTTCAAACTGGTCTCTCCTGTCTTTTTCTTTCAGGATGTAAAGCTTCCTTTAATTTTTCCTGAAAATGTGGATTCTTTTTGTTGTTGTTGTTTTGTTTTTTGATTTTTTTGTCTTTATTTTAATATTACATTAAAAAAATATGAGGTCCCCATATGTCCCCCACCCCCTCACCCCTCCTCCCTGCATAGCAACAATCTCCTCCATCATCATGAGACATTTCATTGCATTTGGTGAATACATCTCTGAGCACCGCTGCACCTGATGGTCAATGGATCACATTATAGCCCACACTCTCCCACATTCCATCCAGTGGGCCATGGGAGGACATACAATGTCCGGTAACTGTCCCTGCAGCATCACCCAGGACAACTCCAAGTCCCGAAAACGCCTCCACATCTCATCTCTTCCTCCCATTCCCCACCCCCAGCAGCCACCATGGCCACTTTATCCACACCAATGCCACATTTTCTTCGATTACTAATCACAATAGTTCATGAATAGAACATCAGTAAGTCCACTCTAATCCATATGCTATTCCTCCATCCTGTGGACCTTGGAATGGTTGTATTCATTCCACATCTACATTAAGAGGGGGCTTAGATTTCACATGGATGCTGGATACAAGACTCCTGCTTTCAGTTGTAGGCACTTTTGGCTCCATGGTGTGGTGGTTGACCTTCTTGAACTCCATGTTACATGAGTGAGGTAAGTCCAATAAACCAGAGTGTAGGAGCTGAAGTCTGTTGAGGCTCAGGGACTGGCTATCATATGGTCAGTCCAGACATTCAGATCCCCTGCATATATATTAAACCCCAGCACCAACTACAGTTCTGGTAAAAGTAACAGGAGAGGCTTGTGAGAAAAGATCACATCTGAGTCCAGCTCCATCACACAGAAACACAGACTCCAAAGAAGGGCCAACTGA
Organism: Dasypus novemcinctus; assembly: GCF_030445035.2. Classification (NCBI taxonomy): domain Eukaryota; kingdom Metazoa; phylum Chordata; class Mammalia; order Cingulata; family Dasypodidae; genus Dasypus; species Dasypus novemcinctus. The sequence continues at coordinate 112,010,363 of NC_080675.1, read as the reverse complement.
CATGGCACTGAACTCCATCTGCCATGACCATAGGACCTGTGGGTCTCTGTAACTCTCAGAAGAACCAAAACCCGGGGTTGTATCTACTTTATCTGTCTCAGGGACTCTGTTGAGGTGTGCATAAGGGCAACCCCTCTGATAACCTCCTGGCTTTTTTTTTTGAGACTCATAGCCATATAAACTCATTTGTCCTTTCCATTTCCCCCTTGATTCAGATCAAAAAGCATTTTTAGCTCCTGGTATTATATGTAGACTGAGATATTCTGCTGGTCCGAGTTGACCCTTTTATTCAAGGTCATTTTCTAGTTACATCATCAGCTGGTACTTGGTAGTAATCCCTCGGTGCCAGGGAGGCTCATCCCCAGGAGTCATGTCCCACACTGGGGGCAAGGCAACACATTTACATGCTGAGTTTGGCTTCAAGACTGGCCACATTTGAGCAACACAGAGGCTCTCAGGAAGTAACTCTTAGGCACCCTGCAGCTCTAGGCCTTGTTCTTATTTCAGGTGCACAGGCTCACAAGCATAGTCATTAGTATCGAGAGCTCCTTGTTGGACCTTCATTCTTTTTTGGTCTTTGCCATTGCACTTGGGGGATTGTTGCTGTTCCTTTATGGACTGTGATAGAGCTCCCCTGGCTAGAAACTCAGCACTCCCTCAGTTGTTGTTTTTACTTGTATCCACTATGAAAATATCCAAACATTTTTATGTACCCTGGATATATGCCCTGTAGAACTCCCTGCCAACCATGTGTCCCCTGTCATTAACATCCCACACCAGTATTCCTCCGCTGCCATTGTTGAACCTCTCTGTGATCCAAAACTTCCTGAAAAGTGAAACCCAATATATTGCCATGGATTCTTTTTTGTAAACTCTCTCTAAATATTTTACACTCACCTTCATATTTGAAGGACAATTTTGCTGGATAAAGAATTCTTGGCTGGCAATTTTTCTCTTTCAGTATCCTAATTGTATCCTACCACTGTCTTCTCACTTCCATGATTTCTGAACAGAAATCTGCACTAAGCCTTACTGGACTTCCCTTGTATGTGATGATTTGCTTCTCCCTTGCTGCTCTAAGAATTTTCTCTTTATCTTTGATATTTGACATTTTGCATAGTATGTGTCTTAGAGTAGGTCTAATTGGATTTATTCTGGTTGGGGTATGCTGTGCTTCTTGAACAAGTAAGTTGTGAAATTTTCAGCTATTTTCCTTAAAAACTCTTTCTGCCCCCTTTCCCTTCTCTTCTCCTTCTGAAACTCCCGTGACACATACATTGTTGCATTTTGTGTTGTCATTCAACTCTCTGAGCCCCTGCTCAATTTTTTCCATTCTTTTGTCTTCAATTTTAGCTATTCTGTCTTCAGTATCACTTACTCTTTCTTCTATCATTTTGAGCCTGCTGTTGTATGGCTCAAATGCACTTTTTGTTTTGTTTTTAGTTTTCCAAGTGTCTGTTTATTTCAAAATGGTAAAGATTTATATATTATTTTTTATTACACATAATAAGCAATTTTTAGCTTAAAGTAAAAACTTCCACATTTTAAGTAAAAAGAAAAATAGATGTTTTAAAATGTAGATCTTTCAAGAGACAAAAGGGCTGAACATATCTTGTAGCACAGATTTATCCTTAACTATTCACATCTCAAAAGTCATTTTAAAAGATTAAAAAACTGACTAAAAATAATTTACAATCAATAATGATTAAAATCTCCTGATCTTTGGAAAAACCTGTAAATGACACATAATGTATTAAATTTACAAGCATTTACCAGCAGTTTAATTAAACATTTTTTTTTAAACCAGTATACAAAATGGTCTTACACTGTCACTGCAATTGTTTTTGGAGTGATGCTTATATCAGGAAAAGCATGCTTCACCAAAAACAGAATATCAACTTTCAAATGTTCTTTTCCAAAAGTTTCTGATTTTCAGCTTATGAGAGGACAACAGCATTTAATTACCACATCCCTTCCATATGGGATGTATGATAAACTATACCAGGTCATTGACAAGAACTGCAATATGCAGAATAATATGGCCAATCCCTTCTTGTCCCACCAGAAAACAGCACACAAGGTAAATAGAAAACACAGAAGCATAAGAATTGTTGCAAGCAATCTTGTAGTTTCAAACATTTTCTTCAGTTGTTTCCTGGGTCCCATTAAAAAACATGTCCTGGCTAATGCAGAAATATTTCCAAGAGTATAAAACACTACAAAAAGTTTCATGCCTTGGGGTAGCCACAGCAATCCAGTTCCAAGAAGAGAACAGAGAATGCCAGGAAGCATATGACAAACCACTTCACTCTGGTGTTGAAACTAAGGGAAGAGGCATCCAGGACCTCAATAATGTAGCTCTGTTCCTCTACTTCTCCAGCGCTGTCAGCAGAAGGATTTTAAGAGTTTCTCCTGGGCTGTGATTCTTTCATTCATTATTAATTTTGTTGCTACAGATTCCTGGAGGGACTGCAGAGATTAGTTATCATCAAAGACTTGAAGGATGCAGGAGTGGTGATTCCCAGTACATCCCCGTTCAACTCTCCTACCTGGCCTGTGCGGTCAGGCCCTGCTCCCCATCGTCCTGGCCGCTCAGGACCTGCCGCAGCTTCTCCATGGCCTTGGCCCAGGCCGCGGTGGTGGCTGCTCCCTCGCCAAGCCCTCGTGCCCACCTCAAATGTGTTTTTAATCTCACCTATTGTGCCTTTCATTCCCACTAGCTCTGTTACTTTTCTGTTCAGGATTTCAAATTCTTCTCTGTGCTCGCTCAATGTCTTATTTATTTATTTACTTATCCCCCTCCCCCCACACCGCCATTGTCTGCTGTGTCCATTCACTGCGTGTTCTTCTGTGACTGCTTGTCTTCTCTTTAGATGGCACTGGGAACCAATCGGGGGACCTTCTGGAGTGGGAGAGAGGTGTTCAATCTCTTGTGCTGCGTCAGCTCCCTGGTCTGCTGGGTCTCTTATTGTCTCTCCTCTGGGTCTCTTTTTTTGTTTTTGTTGCGTCATCTTGCTGTGTCAGCTCTCCACTTGGGCCAGCTTGCTGCACAGGCCAGCATTTCTGCATGGGCCTGTACTCCACTCAAACCATCTTGCCATGTGGGCCAGCTTGCCTTCACCAGGAGGCCCTGGGAATCAAACCCTGGACCTCCCATATGGTAGACAGGAGCCCACTTGAGCCAGGGTCAGATTTCTCCAGTCCTTCCCTGGCTCCCAAGGCAAACCAGTGTGGTCCCACCTGGTATGGAAGGGCTCATGAGACACAGCAGACCAAATTTGTGGGTCAGTCGCTGAGCCAGCCGCAGGCTGCATCCCTTCTCTCCCCTTTCCTGGGGTAGTAGATCCCCCCTCCCTTTGTAGTCGCAAGCCGAGAGGCCTGAGAATTCTAAAGTGTCTTTAGTGTGGGGGATGGTGCCGACAGCAGCAGCCACTAGTTTCAACTCACAGTTCTGTTCTTGTGATTTCCCTCCTTTGTCTCTCTTCCTCTGAGCAGTGTCTAGCCTTCGCCTGGTGTCCTAAACCCTAGATCTTTTTCTAGGCTGTTTCAGCCTGTCCTCTAGCTATTTTTCTGGAGGAGAAGAGCACATTTTTACACTTTTACTATTGTTAGCAGAAAGCTCTGGATTCTGGACTTTAGGTTCTGGGCTGTCACATAAAAGAACTTAAGGACACCCCATAGGGTAGGAAAGAGAGTAAAGAGTTTATAAGAAACAAGAAAAGAGATAAGTACACAACCTGAGACATGGGTTGCAGGCATGCTACAGGGTGAGAGGAGCACATGTGGAGCCCTAGGTTAGGTCTTTTTTAAATCTTTCCTTCTCCCCCTTCCTATGTTGCGAAGGGGCCCCGACTGTTTGCTGTTCTGATTGTCTGCCTTGTAATCCCCAACTGTCAGCTCTCAGACGACCAAGGGGAGACCTGTTTGGAGTTATCTGGAGCTTCCCCTTGTCCCGGGAAAGAGTTCCAAACTGGAAGTTGTTGCCAGGGTCTGGTGGGGAGGAAGTCTTTCTGGCTTTGTTCTTTAGTAGCAGCCTCCCCTCAGGGGGTTTCCAAGCCCCAGGTCTTGCAGCCCATCTTCTCTACCAGGTCCCAGCTGTTTTCCTTCTTTCCCCATACTAACTTGCCTCACTGTTAACCACAGTCCGCGGTTTAACTTAGGGTTCACTGTGTCGTGCAATTCCATGGATTTTTTTTTTCAATTTTAGTACCTTATATACAAACTAATAACTTCCCCTTTTAACCACATTCAGATAAATATTTCAGTGCTGGTAGTTACATTTACAAAATTGTGCTACCATCACCACTATCCATTGCCAAAACATTTCCATCATTTCAAATAGAATTTGTACATTTTAAGCCTTAACTCCCTATTTGAGTTTTTTTGGGGGCTTTTGTTTTTCTGTGATTTAAAAAAATTTGATGTTGCCTGATTACTTTTGCTGTTGCATGATAACTTATCATGTTGCATACATAACATATAACAGTCTGGTTGGCTTTTTTGCTTATAACCCCTTCGTAGTTTACAAAACATATTTTTGTTGCTTTCTATGTCAGGCTGACTCATAGATGGTTACTCCACGTGGCTGGAAGTATACCTTAAGGTCCTTCTTTTTTTTTTTTTTTTTAATTTTTTAATTTTTTATTGACTTTGTAATAATATTACATTAAAAATATATATGTGAGGTCCCATTCAACCCCACCCCCCCATCCCCCCTCTCCCCCCCCCCAACAACACTCGTTCCCATCATCATGACACATCCATTGGATTTGGTAAGTACATCTTTGGGCACCTCTGCACCTCATATACATTGGTTCACATCATGGCCCATACTCTCCTCTATTCCATCAAGTGGGCCCTGTGAGTATTTACAATGTCCGGTGATTACCTCTGAAGCACCATCCAGGGCAGCTCCATGTCCCAAAGACGCCTCCACCTCTCATCTCTTCCTGCCTTTCCCCATACCCTTTGTCCATTATGTCCACTTTTCCCAATCCAATGCCACCTCTTCTATGTGGACACTTAAGGTCCTTCTTAACCCTTCCTTGAGTGTTTGTCAGCTGACAAAAGCTGACCCCAGATTAGGGACCTCTTGTGGATAACCAAACAGTTTACGTCTTCTAATGTGATCTGCCAAGGCGCTATTGTCTAGTGCGTAGTAAATGGTTTGGATAAAAATCCATCCTCTACTTTTTTTTCTTTTTCTTTTATTTTCCCACTCACTATTATATTAAGCCAATATGAAATTAAGTCTGAGCTGCGTCAGAGGACAGGGTGGCATTTTCCTGGTAGAGAAGGAATCATTCTAGGCAGAAGCAATAGTAGAAACAAAGGTAGAAGGCGTGAAAACGCTGAGCACCTGCGGGTAACAGCAGGTGAGGTGGGAGGAAAGGTAACTTCAGTTTTCCCTTCCCCCCTCTCTCCCGCCCCGCCCCGCCCCCGCCCCCGCCCCGCGTCTCGCCGTGGCCCCGCCCCCTAGGGAGAACAGGGGCCGGAGGCGGGGCTTCGTGTGTCATCTGCCCGCGCCCTCCGTCGGCGCTTTGAGCTGGTGGCGCGCTTTAAACAGCGTCACCCGCATTGACTGTGCGCGGCAGTGGCGGTGGCTGCTGCCATGGTGGCGAGCCGCCGGGTGAGGGTCTCAGGGTTTGAGTTGATTTTCTTCCAGGCCAGAGCGCCTTCCAGGGCGCGGGGCGGGCCAGGCTTGGCGGCCCCAGCGGCGGCTTCGTTGTCCGCCGGGCCGTGGGCTCGGGTGGGGGTTTAGACCCCGCAGCGGGATTCCGTGATCTGGCCCCCGGGAGGTGTCGGAGGGGAGTCCTGGTTCAGGCTGGGAAGAGGCGGGTAATCGTGGGCTGGCGGAAGCCTTAGGGTCCGCACGGGAGTGAGGGTGGTCGGGAGGTCAGGGTCTGGGCTGTGGGATATTTCTGGGGGTTCGGCGTTGGGGTGGGTGAGTGGATCATGCTCGTGAATCTCCCTCCCACTCCCCAGCCTTCCCCGCCGCCCTCTGTACCTCGTGGCTCGCGCGGGCTGCAGGTGCAGCATGTCTAGCTTAGGAGCCCTGGGCGGCGCTCGCACCGGGCTGGGACTCTTGCTTGGCACCGCTGCGGGCCTTGGATTCTTGTGCGCCCTTTACATCCAGCGGTGGAAACGGACTCAGCGCCATGGCCGGAGCCAGAGCCTGCCCAACTCCCTGGACTACCCGCGGACTTCAGAGTCCATACGCGAGGGTAAGAGCCCCGTCCTGGCTGACGGACGCGCCGGGGTCGGGTCTGCCTTTAGGAGAGCCGCACGCGGGGGCGGGTGGGGGGAGCGGTAATGTCTGAGGACTTCACTTTCTTGGAAAGCTTATTGAAAAGAAAAGAAAAAATTCCAGGAAATATATTGTAAGAAGATTGTTTAGTTTTCACTTTCAATTCTGGCCACATAGTAAGTAGAGGAAGAGTCCAAAAGAAGGTAAAAAGAATAACTACTCTTGCAGGAATCAAGTGTTAAGGATTACTTATAATCATTAGAATTTTAAGGGACTTTGGAGACTAGTCCAGATATTTTGTCTCTCTTATGAGGAAACAGATTCATAAAATTGCATAACTTTCCCGAGGTTGTCACAGAGCAAGTGACTAGGGTTGGGCCTGGTCACCTAGTCCAGTGGACTTTTCACCGCTTGGGGCTGGGAGCTCATCTAATGTAATTGAAGCATTGTGTGGCTGGAAGCCTGCCACAGCTGAAATGGGTAGTGCTTTCAGTTATGCAAAACTTCCATGTTAACTCCTTTGACCAAAGCACCCAAGGCTGGTTCAAACAACCCCCTTCCTTCAGTGTTCAGATCATCTCACCCATGTTAGTTGGAAACGAGTGTTTTCTCTGATTACCAGTGCCAGGTGTGACTTTAGGCACATTGGATTGGAAAAGTTAGTTTTGGAAGTCTTCAAAGAGTTGTAATTGATTGTCAGCATGTTACAGCGTGGTTGTAACCTATTTATTGCAGGTGTGCTTGTTTTTCCTTCCCTTTCTCTTCTGTTTTGTTTTTAATTTCTTAGCAATAATCTTTCTTCTGCTGAGGTGGGAGAAAGTGGCCACATTCCCAGGGATCTTTACTGCTTTACCTGCTTGAACATTGTTGGTCGTGTATTGTAACCTGGCCTAGATTGTTACTAGATTTCCTTTAGTAAAGGCTTGGTATTTACCTGGACTCTGGGTGCTAACCTTCCTGGTTTCTTTTCTGTTCTTGCATTTTCTAGTCCTGTTGCTTAGGTGGCTATCAGGTTACTAGCATCTCACTGTGGGACTTTACATAGAGCTCAATTCAGGGTTGGGTCAGTGGGGCTTGCACATCATTTTTGTTTTTTCCTTAGAGAAATTGTGGGTTTATAGAACGATGCATAAAATACAGAACTCTCTTATACTATCCTATTATTAACACCTTTCATTGGTGTGTGTGTGACACTGTTACAACTGATAATAGCACATTTTTATAATTGTACTGTTAACTGTAGTCTACAGTGGTTTAACTTAGGGTTCACTGTTTGTGTCACGTAGTTCCATGGATTTTTTTTTATTCTGTTACCATATATTTACTCAAACATTCCCCTTTTTAGCACATGTTTTTGTCTAGTTTTTAATTTTTTAAAATTGTAATATATACAACATAAAATTTCTCATTCTAGCCACTTTCAAATATACAATTAAGTGATATTAATTACATTCGCTGTGTTGTGCTACCAACACCACCATCCATTACCTAAACTTTTCCATCACCCCAAACAGAAACTGTGTTCCCATTAAGCATTAACTTCCCATTCTGCCTTCTCCCCATTCCCGTGGGTTCTTTCTATGGGTCTGGATGGGCTTTTTCCACTGTACTTTTTCTCTTTGCCCCTCTCTGATTATATTAAGTAGAGTTCTTGAGAAGGGCACACAGTTTTCTTTACTGTTTTTTGTGAAGTGAGAGATCAGAATTTGAGTGAGCTCAGTTTTAGTTTTGCTTTGTGGTTGGTATTTGACTGCCTACTATTTGGGCACTGTATGGTAAGGTAGAGTTTTTCTTTTACTCTAGCAGGACAGCTGCTCTGCCTTTTATGTCCCACACTCTTGTAAGCATTTCACACTATCTGCTGGAAGGGCTCTGCTGGGGCACGTTCTAGGAGGAAAGCACTCTTGTTGAAAGGGCAGGATCTTAGTAGTTTTCTTTGTATGGTTATTTGGGACTTGTTTCCCTGACTTAGCCATTTGAGCCTTGAGGGTCTTCTCTGTAAATTAAACTTTGATGAGGAACAAGTGTTCTTGAATTCTGGGTGAGAGATCCTTTCCTCCCTGTCTCCTGTGGGTGTCACCGTCTCCTGTCCTGTTCCTTCAGTTATGCTGTTGCGGGCAGCCCCAGGTGAAGCAGGAGATGCTGCGGTGCTGCCCAGCCTTCCCCGAGAAGGGCAGGAGGAGGTGCTGAACCGCCTGGACTTTGTGCTGACCAGTCTCGTGGCACTGCGGCGGGAGGTGGAAGAGCTGAGAAGCAACCTGCAAGGGCTTGCTGGCGAGATTGTTGGGGAGGTCCGGTGAGTAGTAGGGCCTCTTCAGCTTTGCTCTCACCCCACCCCTCTGCTGCTTTTCAGCACAGCCATGTTTTGGCCTTTGCTGTCTGTTAAGGAAGAGGACAGTGCACAGCTTCTAATCTAATTTTGGGATTGCCTTGTACAAGCTCCTTGCCAGTCCCGGGACCTCACGGTCTGTTGTAGCATCTGGAACTCTTTGTCCTGCCTAACCCCATAAAGGCTGGGGCCCAGGAGCTGCTCCTGTTGCTCTCCTGAGGGGGGAGACTCAGGAATTTCTCTACCCTTGGCCCTTTGATGAGCAGCCTTAGTAAGAGGCTCCCCTGTGGAGAGGGAAAGACTGGCTGGCTGTGGCCTAATGGGCCCTGGTTTCCAGATCCCACATGGAAGAGAACCAGCGAGTGGTTCGGCGGCGAAGATTCCCGTTTGCCCGGGAGAGGAGCGACTCCACTGGCTCCAGTTCTGTCTACTTCACGGCCACCTCAGGAGGCACATTCACAGATGCCGAGAGCGAAGGGGGGTGAGTCATCTCTCCTGGAGGCAGTGCTGGTGGTGGCCAGGTTGTATTTTTTAAAAGTAATGTTTATCAATGGAAAATTCAGAACAGGTTGCTGTAAATAATTTTTAGAACAAGGTCAGGGTATAAGCAAATAAAATACAGAAAAGTTGAACAGACAAAAACCATCCAGTTTATATCATTCAGACAAACTGAAATGTTAACAGTGGTTCTTGCTCTCATCTGTTTTTTTCTCTGAATAGATCTTAAAAAATTGTTTTTATTGTGGAGCATATACAACATAAAATTACCCATTTTAACCACTTTCAAGTAAAAATCAGTAGTGTTAGTTACATTATAATGTGCTACTGTCACCACCACCCATTACCAAAACTTTTCCATCCCTCCAAACAGAAACTACCCGTGAAGCACGAACTCCCTATTCCCCACCCCACCTTTAGGAACTTGAATAGTCATTTCTGATTCTATGATTTTGCATATTTTAATTATTTCCTAAAAGTGAGATCATTACAATATTTTTTCTTCTTGTTTGGTTTATTTCACTCAACATGATGAATTCATCCATTTTGTAGCATGTATCAAAACTTCATTCCTTTTTACAGATGAATAATATTTCATTGTATGTGCGCAAAACCACGTTTTGTTTCTTTTCATCCATTGATGAACACTTGGGTTGCTGCCACCTTTTGGCAACTGTGAATAATGCTGCTATAACATTGTATAAATATCCGTTCAGATCCTTGCTTGCGATTCTTTTGATTATCCAGAAGTAGGATTGCTTGGTTTGTTCCTGAACTGGGAGGAAGGGCTTAAGTCTTTGACTGTTGAATATAAATTTGCTGTGGGTTTTTCATGTGTCCCTTTTATCATGTTGAGTGTTTTATGAAGAAGGGGTGCTGGATTTTACTCAATGCTTTTATGTATCAATTAAGATGATCATGTGGTATATTACACTGATTTTTTTATGTTGAACCACCCTTACATACCTGGAATAAATCCCACTTGATCATGGTTTATAATCCTTTTAAAGTACCATTGGATTACATTTGTTAGGATTTTTGTTGAGGATATTTGCATTTATATTCATAAGGGATATTGTCTGTAATTTTCTTTTCTTGTGATATCTTTTTTTTTAAAAAATAGATTTATTTTTTAAAATTTATTTCTTTCCCCTTTCCCCCCTTACCTTGTCTGCTCTCTGTGTCCATTCGCTGTGTGTTCTTCTATGACCGCTTCTCTCCTTATCAGCGGCACTGGGAATCTGTGTTTCTTTTTGTTGCATCATCTTGCTGTGTCAGCTCCATGTGTGTGGCGCCATTCCTGGGCAGGCTGCACTTTCTTTCGCGCTGGGCAGCTCTCCTTAAGAGGCGCACTCCTTGCGCATGGGACTCCCCTACGCGGGGGATACCCTTGCGTGGCATGGCACTCCTTGCACACATCAGCACTGCACATGGGCCAGCTCCACATGGGTCAAGGAGGCCTGGGTTTGAACCGTGGACCTCCCATGTGGTAAGTGGATGCCCCATCCATTCGGCCAAGTCTGCTTCCCTCTCATGATACCTTTATGTTGCTTTGCTATTAGGGTGATGTTGGCCTTATGAAATGATGAAATGAGTTAGGTAGTGTTGTCTCCACTTCAGTTTTCTGGAAGAGTTTGAGCAGGGTTAATGTTAATTCTTCTTTGAATGTTTGGTAAAATTGACCAGTGAAGCCATCTGGTCCTGGGTTTTTCTTTGTTGGGAGGTTTTTGATTACTGATTCAATCTCTTATTTCTTTGTTGAGATCTTCTCTTGAGTATAAGTAGTTACTCGGAATTTGTTCAGTTCAGATGGGTTATTTAATTTTTTGGACAGCTCATATTATCCTCATCCTTTTTATTTCTGTGGGGGTGATAGTGAATTGCATCTTTTTTTTTCTTAGTCTAGTGAAAGGTTTGTCAATTTTATTGATCTTTACAAGAACCAACTTTTGTCGATTCTATTTTTTTATTCTCTATTTCATTCATCTCTGCTGTTATCTTTATTATTTCCTTCCTTCTGGTCACTTTGGGGTTAGTTTGCTCTTCTTTTTCTAGCTCCTCCAGTTGTGAAGTTAGGTCTATGATTTGAGATCTTTTTTAATGTAAGCATTTAGAGCTATAACTTTCCCTCTCAGAATTGCCTTTGCTGAATCCCATAAGTTTTGGCATATTGTATTTTCCTTTGCATTCCCCTCAAGATATTTAGGTTCCCTGTGGTTTTGAATTTCTTTGACCCTCTGGTTAAGAGTGTATTGTTTAATATTTATGTTTTTGTAAGGTTTCCAGTTCTTTCTCTGTAATTGATTTCTAACTTCATTCCACTATGGTTGGAGAGATGTTTGTAATATTTCAGTCTTTTTGAATTTGTTGAGACTTGTCTTGTGACCTAAAATATTGTTACAGAGATCTCCAAGCATTAAGTATATGCTCCTGCCTCCCTGGAAGTTATCATCTTCCCACAGGAGAGGATTGTCCGTGTTCCCTTGCCATTTTTACTTGTGAATGGTGACTGTCCAGACGTCTTGGTGGCCCAGAAGTTCTGACCGTGAGGCCTTACAGTGAGGTGGAGTGGCAGGCAGGAGTCTGGTAGACAGCTTCCTCCAAGCCTGGTCAGTCTAAGGGGTTTTGATTTTAAGCCAGTAGTGCCATTTTGAAACTTTGGTCCCAAGGACAGGTATCTTAATAAACATCTTTGTTGCTGCAGCTGATGCTGTAGGGGCAGCATCTGCCCTGGTCGACTGCTAGCTCGACATCATGGGGTGGCCCACGTGAGAGCTAGAGGTTGACAGCACCTTGGCGGCCTCTGTTGACTTTTCTTCCTCTTCTAGAAAAAGATTGATGCAGAGAATAGTGAAGCCTATACTAGGTCAGTGTAGCTGATTTAGTTATAAACATGCATGTGAAACAAAGTTAAAATCAGCTATTCAGGGTCATTTTTTATTTCTGTAACAGACACTGTACTAAGTGCTTTGAGTTATTTTCGGTCACTTCTTTCTGCTAGTCTCCCTATTACTCAAACAGAGAACTTTGATGCCTTACGCAGGGTTGTACCACTACTAAGTGGTATCACTGTGCAGACTAGACTTGACCCTGAGCCTCATTCTCAGGGCTGTGAGGGTCTGTGATCTGAGGCATGGCTTGGTCATCAGGACACACAAGGGTTTCACAAGAAGACAAGTAGCAGGTAGCCCTGGGGAGCTCTACCCATTAACTAAGAGTGGTCACGGCTCATTGAGGCCTGATGCATGGCTGTACAGTTTGTTTAGCACATTTTACTAAAATAATTTCAGCCTTATTTTCTTGTTTAAATTTATTATATTTACCTACTTCTCTTCATTTTGTTTTCTAAGAAAATTAAAGTGTTGTTGTCCTTTTCCATGTCACTGCCATTGAGCACCTGTGCTAATTTTATTATTGCTCTTAAATGCCTTTTTTTTTTAAGATTTATTTTTTATTTATTTCTCTCCCTTCCCCGCCCCTCCCCCCCCCGGAGTTGTCTGCTCTCTGTGTCCATCACTGTGTGTTCTTCTGTGACTGCTTCTATCCTCATCAGAGGCACCAGGAATCTGTGTTTCTTTTTGTTGCGTCATCTTGCTGTGTCAGCTCCGTGTGTGGGGCGCCATTCCTGGGCAGGCTGCACTTTCTTTCGTGCAGGCAGCTCTCCTTATGGGGCGCACTCCTTGCACGTGGGGCTCCCCTATGCGGGGGGCACCCCTACTTTGGCAGGGCACTCCTTGCGCGCATCAGCACTGTGCGTGGGCCAGCTCCACACGGGTCAAGGAGACCCGGGGTTTGAACCACGGGCCTTCCATGTGGTAGGCGGACGCCCTATCCACTGGGCCAAGTCCGCTTCCCTTAAATGTCTCTTAAAACAAGTGAAGACTTGGTGAAGAGCTGTAGGCCTCTATCCATTGACTACAACTGCTTGGGTTATCTGATCCTATGATCTGTATTCTCAGGGGCTGGCAGAAGTGGTCCTTTTTATTCAATTTGCCCAGCACATTTGGGCCAAGAGATGCTTCCAGAAAACTGTTAGAAGGCAGAAATAAAAGTAACATTTGACACATACCTGGATTAAAAAGAGAGGGCTGGAATTGGTTTATAGTGGACACTGAGACTTAGCTTTTCTGTGTGGAACCAAAGTAAGCAGGTAACTTGGGTGGGGAACTGGCATTTGAGCTTTGTAAGAGCAACCTTCAGTGGAACAGGAGAGGTCACAGCTCTGCCTAAGATCATGATGTCGGACTCGGCTGTCTAAATGATAGTTTAAAGAAGTCACGAACCTCTGGGATCAGTGAGAGCCAGAGAGGTTAACCTGGGAAGCTTGAGGGTATTTTGCTGACTGGGGTGTCCACTGGAACTCCCATGGTCACAAGGATCAGGACAGGGCACAGGGAGGGGTGATTTCTTCATTATAGCTCCAGCAGACTCTGCTCCTAAGTAGTCCTGTGGCATGTGGAAGCTGATGGTGGTGCAAGACTGGTTTAGCTGGCTTTTCTCTGGGACAGTGACCATGGTGAAAAATTCTTTTTGCCATGGTCAGTGCCATGTAGGTCAGGGAGGAATTTTGGGATGGGACACAAATTCTGGAGTGGCTTTAAACAGGTGAGGCCTGGGGAAGAGGGACTTCTTTGAGGGATGAGGGGATAAGAAGGATTCAGTAGGTTTCCCTGCTCTGCTAAAAGCTGTATGCCCTCCTTCTCCCTCATTAAACAAAATAGTAACTTGAGGTAAGCTGGCTGTGCCAGAGGCAGAATCACTGTGACTCTATGAGCTTGCTCCCTGGGCATGATACCAGACACAACTTGGAGCAGAGTTGAGTCAGGTAGCTCTGGCCCCCTTGCTTAGAGGGAGCCTTGGGAGTCCAGCCCACTGTGGGAACCATGTGTTTCTCCTGTGTGCGCAGGTTTGATTTCAAAAGCGTCAGACTGTTAAACAAGAGGGCCACCTCTCTGGTAGATTTCTCCAAGGGCTAGGTTGGTGACAGAGGCGTGAGAGATTGGTATCAATGTAGAGATGGTAGTCCTGGCCACATGATGAAGTCTGTTCTCAGGTCACAGAAGCCGGCAATGCCAGATAGTAGGGTTTCACATTAGTGATACAGAAATCCTTGAAGTAGGGTGAGGTGCAATAAAAATCCTCCTTGCCATGAATCTTTGTCTCTTTTTTGTTGTGTCATCTTGCTGTGCCAGCTTTCTCTGTGTGTGGCCGCCACTCCTGGGCAGGCTGAACTTTCTTTCGCACTGGACGGCTCTCTTTTATGGGGTGCACTTCTTGTGCGTGGGGCTCCCCTATGTGGGGGACACCTCTGCATGGCAGGGCACTCCTTGCGCGAATCAGCACTGCGCATGGGCCAGCTCCACATGGGTCAAGAAGGCCCTGGGTTTGAACCGTGGACCTCCCATGTGGTAGGTAGATGCTCTATCCCTTGAGACGAATCAGCTTCCTGTACCCTTGATCTTTATTTTCAGGAGGGAAGGAGGCTTATTCTTAAATGACCTCAAGATTTGTCCGGTGTTTCACAACCTTCTGGTTCTGCCAGACCTGATTTTCCTTCACTTGATGTCTCTCTGGTGTCTGGTTCTGGCCCCTGACATCCTACCCTCTTCCCTGATAAATTGTCTAATTCAGGTGGCAGTCAGAGAAAACACCTTAATCAGCTGCTCGTGGAAGCTTATCCAGGAAAAATGTGGCTTCCTCTCCAGTGGCACATCAGGGTTGGGGCTCTCTAGAACCCACCTTGCTTAGATGGCAGCCCCAGATACACCTTCCAATTGGTATTTGCATCTTCCCTCTCACTTGCAGCTGCAAAGTGGTCCCTACCCCCAGCAAATTCCTAAGGTTCTCAAGGGTTACTCCTTTTGCGGTTTAGTTTTGGTTGCTGACTTGGGACCAAGGTATAGTACAAATTTCATTAAGATAGAAAACGTGGATATTTGTGGCTGCTCATGGCTTCAAAGGGTGATGCCCACTATCGGTTCAGGCATGTGCATTTGACTGATAAAGCAAAAATGGTTAGTAAACCCTTAGCCTAGTGAGTAGTCTAGCTGAGGAGATTATCTAGCTCTGTCAATGTCTTAGGGTTTTTATCTTAAACATTTATTTATAAAAGGAGAATATCCTCACCAAAGAAATCATATATAACATTAAAAGATAGAAGAAAAAATTACTTTTAATTCCTCTACCTCAAAAGACTACTGGCAACACTTTGGTACATACCCTGTGTTTTTTTAAGGATTTATTTTCATTTATTTATACCCAACCCCTCATTGTTTTGTACTCGCTATTTGCTCTCTGTGTCCATTCCCCATGTGCTCTCTGTCTGCTCATCTTCTCTTTAGGAGGCCCTGGGAACCAAATCTGGGACCTCCCATGTGGGGAAGAGGCACCCAATCACTTGAGCCACCTCAGCTGCCTGCTTTGTTGTATCTCTCATTGTCTTTCCTCTAAGTCTCCTTGTTGCATCATCTTGTTGTGTCAATTCGCTGTCTTGCTCATCTCCAGGAGGCACTGGGAACTGAACTGTGACCTCCCGTGTGGTAGGCAGGAGCTCAGTTGCTTGAGCCACATCTGCTTTCCCCATACCCTTATTTTTCCTCCCCTATTTTCTGGCACACTGGGTGTTAGCTAAGCAAGAGATTCTCAGAATGGCCCTGACCATCATGGAGGACCCCAGCTGGTCACTCTTATCCTGAGTCATTTTCCCAGCCTATAGTTCCCATAGGAAACTTTCTTGTGAGGTCTAATTTCTGTCCCTAAGTAATAGGAATGGTTCTTATTTGGTGCTTTGGACAACAGTACCATAGAAAGAACCCCTTTGTGGGTGGGGGGATAGACCCTTGGAGTTTGGAGGCTGAAGAATCCCTTCCCCTGACCCTGTTACTTATTTTTTTCTCCCACAGTTACACAACAGCCAATGCTGAGTCTGACTATGACCGGGACTCTGACAGGGGGAGTGAGGATGGGGAGGATGAAGTGAGCGGTGAAACTGTGAAGATGGGGAGAAAGGAGTCCCTGGATCTGGAGGAGGCGGCGGCTTCGGGCCTGGCGCCTGATGCTGTGGCAGATGGAGGACTCTCTGGCCTGGAGGATATGCTGCCCCTCCTGCGGCAGGCGGACGAGCTGCACCAGGGCAGTGAGCAGGGAAAACGAGAGGGCTTCCAGCTGCTGCTCAACAACAAGCTGGTGGTGAGGCTCCCAGCTGCCTGTCTTCTACCACCCTCCACACCCTTCCTCCCTGATCCTTAGGGAATGAAGGAAGGCTGATGTAGTTACGACTCCTGCACGGTGAAACAGGAAGGGAAATAGGGGTGAGATGGTTAGTTCTGTATCCTGCACGGGCTTCTGTTCCCCAAGTTGCACATCCTGTTCCAGGGAGGCCTAGAGTTGATCCCAGGGGCTCATGCGCTGTGCCTTGAGCAGGCTTTGCCTCCTGGAGAGGTGCTGTTAAAGAGCACCTCTATAGGGGGAAACGTAGAAGAACTGGAACGTTTTTTTTCCTCTCCCCTTCTGCTCCCCTTGACCACCTTGAAGCCTCCAACACTGTAAGTGACAAGTGGGTCAGCCACTCAACTACAGTTCTGTTCCCTGCTGCTTCACTGCCAAAATTTATGCTCATTCAGGAATAAAGGTCCCCAAAATTAGAATTTTCCCTTTTCTTGGGCAATTTCACATTTTCATTGTGTCAGCAAGACTCTCTTTTGCTTTGCCTCATTTAACATGTGGCAAATGGAGTTGACCTTTTCCCCTGACAGTATGAGACCAGAATGCCCTTACCTTGTGGTTGTGCAAAGTATTGGCTAGAGAGAATGTGTCACCAGTCAATAGCATAAGGGAGGTGGAGAGCTGGACTTAGGGGCTAACCTGGTTTCAATCAATGATTCAAACACTTTATTTATTTATTTGTCATTATTTATTTTTTTAATGGTACATTCAAAAAATATGAGGTCCCCATATACCCTGCACCCCCCTGGTTCAAACACTTTAGCTTGGAAATGCAAACCTAGGGTATGGGGAGAGGACCAGAGGCCCACTCTGAGGCTGAGGGATGAGGGGCCTCACACCTTCTCTGCTTGGTCTGCAGTATGGAAGCCGACAGGAATTTCTCTGGCGCCTGGCCCGGGCCTACAGTGACATGTGTGAGCTCACTGAGGAGGTGAGCGAGAAAAAATCATATGCCGTAAGTGGTAAGTACTGACAGGCATCTGGTGGGAAAATGACTGACTTTGCTTCTGGAGGTGGAGCTGGCTCATCTATGTGGGCCCAAGGGAACCACCAGGATGCTGGCTGTAGGGGCAATTGTGGCTCAGGTTCTGGCCAGAGACAAGTTCTTTAGCTCCCAAGGACCCCTGCTTCATCCTTGAGAAAGCATGGTCCCTCCTTCTCTGCACATCATGGTGATTGTGACACAGGCACACAAAAATTTTAAGAGTAGTTATATTAGCATTATTCTTTGCCCTCATTTCCCAACCACAAGGAGGGAGCCAACCTCCATTTTTAAGCTGAGAAGTTTTTTGCTGCTGCTTAGGAATCTTATTTCAGATATGGAACCTGTAGGGCAGGCGTTCTGAGAATATAACGACTGGAGTATATTTGAGTGCCCAGGAGGAAGTTATTTCCCAGCATGGGACATTATTGGTGGGTTCTACTTTGCTAGTTGCCAAAGTCTGCAACCTGGGTGTAGGATGCATCTAACCCCTGCCAGGCTTAGGGCTCGTCCTTGACTGTCGTGAGGTCACTGAGAATCTGGCAACTCAGAAAAAGAGACTGGTCTTATGGGGAAAATGTGTCCTGTCTAGCCATATATCCTCTGAGTCAGCCACCATCAATGGGCTGTCAGGTATCAAAGTTCAGAATGATCTTAAGTGGGTATTTACTTTCCTACTTTTATAATACAGCCTTGTAAATACTGTTGAATCTTTGATAAAGTAGAATCTGACAATACCTCAAGGTCATTGTAAACATTGTAAACATTCATTTTTTCCTTCTATAATCCATTCCAACAGTGTTCATGAAAAAAAAATTCTAAGCCAGAGGTACTTAAATGATTTCTTTTTAAGTGTTTTGGTTAATTCAGTGGCCAAGAAAATGATGCCTAATCTTTGGATGAAGTCAAGAAACAAAAGATGTACAGAAATAATTTCTGAGGTTTCAGCAGAATTATGAATGAAAGCCTGCCATTACTCAGCTATCAGTCTCCCTTTTCCAAAAGGGAAAAAAAAAGTCCTGCTCAGGTGTACCAGATTCCCGTGAATGTCCAGTTACTCAGCGTCACATGACCTAGGAATAGAGTGAACCATCTATAAAATCTGGAGTGGTCCAAATACATGGATAACACCAGTAACAGCTTGAAACTCTGCTGGCCCCAAATTGGGAAGAACACCTGATCTTCAGTCCAAACTTCTGAAACACATAACAACAAGGCCAGGAATGTGGCCAAACATAATCCAAAAAGTAGGATTTTTCAGAGGACAATATTGATGTGCATACCGCTCTTATGAGTAAAAGCACAGGCCCAAGAAAAGAGAAGTCCACATAACATTCCCAATTGGCCTTTTCCAGCTATCATTGGCAATGAAGTTAAAAGCCATTCCAAAGCAAATGAAGGGCACAAAGAGCACTGGATAGAAAAAGACCAAGTACAGAGCCAAGGCATATTTATGCACTATCGCAGACATAGCAAAGACAGCTGACACAGCACTAGATCTGAACTTCTTAAAGAAAAACCAGAGAAAGTCCTTGTAAGTATGGTAATATATCCAGTCATGGACTACCACATTCCAAGTCCTATACAGTTGGACTATGATGTAGAATTCCACCAATCCTGTCACCATGGTGTAACATCTCAGGAAAGGTATTGAACAGCAGTGCAAAAAGGCGGAAAAAAAAAAGGAAAAGAACCAGCACACATGGCAAGATGGAGTGAAAATATACACAGGGCCAGAACACAAGCACTGAAGGGCTCCTGTTTGATATTCTGAAACAAGGGTGCACAGAGACTTTCAAAGATGTAGTACACCTAAAAAAAGGTAACCAAAAATCTGTGCAAATTGTGTAGCAACATAACTCCTCCTTACAGTGAGAGTCCTGGAAGAGCTGTCGCGGTAGATGAGCATTGGTGGAAACAAGAAGTACGAGTCCTGGATGACTGGGTATCAGAACAGTGCTTGATTTCTCTTAGCTGAATCTAGTACCCAAGGGACTTTCTCTCTGATAAATGAATGGGCCTTCCATTACCAAGCAGATCTGTTCAAATGTAACAATGAACAAGGAAACTGATGGCACTGTATATGCTAATATAACATACATTGGTCCAAAACCTAAAATTCTAATCTGGAAGAACATGAAAAGTGAGCCATGGTAGAGAGAATGGATTGCTGGATGGGAACTTTTTGTATTCACTGGCCAAACGTTGAAAGAGGAAATAGGACAAAAACATAACCTACCTGGTCCAAACAACAATAGGAAATTTGCCAGAAGCATAGTAAGACAAGAGAGCAAACTCAAATACTAGCCTTCCTTTATCATTGTAATCTACCACCAGTGTACTAAGGATAAAGAGAATGAGGAGGGCAGTAAATGTGATATATTGTTCTGATGTGGTCCATCTCAACAGCTCATCTAAGAGCAATCATTTCATAATAAAAAGCTTTCCTTTTTCTTGAGGTGCCCTCACATCTTTAGCTCCGTGGTTGCTTTTCTTGCTGTCAAGAACAGAAAAAGATGTGAGAGCACACCCACCAATGTCTAATAATGCCAATTTTTTTTTTAATTTAGTTTTTATTTATTTCTTTCCCCCCTCCCCCCCAGTTGTCTGCTCTCTCTGTCCATTCACTGTGTTCTTCTGTGACTGCTTCTATCCTTATCAGCGGCACTGGGAATGTTTGATTTTGTTGCATCATCTTGTGTCAGCTCTCCATGTGTGCGGCACCATTCCTGGGCAGGCTGCACTTTCTTTCGTGCTGGGCAGCTCTCCTTATGGGGCACACTCCTTGCACGTGGGGCTCCCCTGCGTGGCAGGGCACTCCTTGCGCACATCAGCATTGCACATGGGCCGGCTCCACACGGGTCAAGGAGGCCCGAGGCCCAGGGTTTGAACCGTGGACCTCCCATGTGGTAGACGGATGCCCTAACCACTGGGCCAAGTCTGCTTCCCATCTGCCGGAAGTTTGATGAGAATGGAATGTCTCTGAAAGTCCTGCTCTGGGATTTTAACCTTTTAGGACCATCCTTGCTGTACCTAAATATTCTTTGCTATTTGCTGTTTCTAGTTGACCACCAGAAGGCAGCCATTCTGTGGGAACTCAAGCAAAGACTGTCCTCTCCACAATCTAGCTTGCACCTGGGTCAGAGCTTCGAGTTTAACCCAGGAATTAATGAATAGGATGGAGAACTTGGCAGGAACTGGTTGTCATTCTTTGATACTGTTTTCCTAATGAGACAATGCCCCCTTAAAGGAGGCAGAAATCCCCTCAATGTCCCTTATTTGTGGCCATAAAATCATTGTTTGGAAAAGGGATGTAGGGTCCTTCACAGCATCAGTTGCCTTAAAAATGTATTTGTTGTATTAACATATGATTACCATAACTCAAGTGAGGGAAAAGTTCATATTAGCTAGCCCACCACTTCAACAAATTATATTTGTTCCATTTTCTTCACATTTCCTTCCAAACCCTGTTTTAATCAAGGGAAATCCCTTGTTCTCTAGTGTGTAGGCATACTAGTCTAAGGTCCAATCCAACCAACACTCTTTGTTAAGAGCCTTCATGTGTTTGGTCCTTGGTTTCGTTGTTATTCTTGGTGCCTAGAAAACATGGATAGAATAAATGAAAGTCATCTCTGGTCAGACTTTGGTCCATTTGGCTCTTGTGTGGAGATTCTGACCTAGCACAGTGATTGATGTTTTGGATCCCTTTGAGAATTTTATCAAAGCTGTGGACCCTCTCCCTAGTAAAATGCATATAAACCTAAAATTCTAGACAATTTCTGAAGGATTCATGGACCATGAAACCTGTCCACAGACCACAGATGAGAGAAACCCTCCAGGGTCTCTTTATATTTGAAATGCTAAAATTTGTTTCAAGAACATCAGGTGGGTGTTATAAAAAGATGTTATAGAATGAACATCAGATAACAGAGGGGAAGCAGAAGTAATGTTATACAGACTCATCACTGAGAAGCCAAATGTGCCTTTTCATTCTGCTCAAGTTCACAACTATATCCAAACAAGTCTAGGTTGGGCAGGGATTAGTGAGTAATAAAGTAGTCAATCATTCTTCCCACAGCTCTTTCTATGGAAGGGTACATAGGAGCCCTTGTCAACTTCTGGATTCATCTTTGTCCTACAGGAAAAGAAGAAGCAGAGGCTGCTCTGGAGAAGGGGGATGAGAGTGCTGAATGTCATCAGTGGTAATAACACCTGGCATCCTGGGGGAAAGTCAGCCTGGTCGGCAGTGGAGGAGATGATAACCCTTTTTCTCTGTCCTGGCCACAAAGGCATTTGCCAGAATAAGGAGAGGGAACTCAGGTGCCCCCCACCCTGCTCCCCGGCACTCATACCATCCATACCTTAACCCCAGCCAGAGTAGAGAAGTTTTCTTTGGGAGGTTCCTTAGGGGCAAGGCAAGGGAGTTCAAGCTTTTTTCTATTGAAGCGTGGAGAAATGGGTAGCTTCATAAGTTATCCTAGTTCTAAAACTTGCATATTCTTGGTTCCTCAGGGAGGCTCAGTCACTTTGAAGTTTCCTTCTCCTGCAAAAGCTCTTCTTTCCCCTAGCTGCAATCCCCGGCTGGTGGTTGACTTTGGCTTCTTTGCTTGGTTCACATGAGGCACATGAGGAAAAGTAGATATGAGCCCCACCACCACCACCACCCGGGAAGTTCAGTGGTTAATTTATTACCTTAGATAAAGTTCTGGCAACTTGTATGGGTCAGAGCCTGGTCAATTTTGTGTCCTGAGCCCTGGTTCTAGCTCCTTGAGTGAACATTCAGTGAAAATGTTCTCCTCCTTTCTCTGCCTTCTTGCTTTCCATAGCTCTGCCCTTAGATTATGAGCTGACAGTGTTTCTCTATCTCTTGGCTGAGATTTTGTCAGGCCAGGATAGTTTTTTGGCTGTCATAAGTGCTGCTTCCCTGAGCTCCCAAGGATGGAAACTGGCAAACAACCTCTTAGCTATTCCTGGGAAACACTGTTTAGAATAAACATGAAAATGAGCCTTTGGTAGTGTCTCATGCAAATAACCCAAGATATTTAGTGAATATATGGAAAAGAATCTTGGGCTTGGGTTAGACATTTAACTGTGCTGGTGGGAGTAGGGCTGAGATAGTAAGACTGTTTTTGAAGATAGATGGGAAGCTGCTGGCTTTGTTCCCTTGTGGTTAAGATGTCAGGGATTGCGGACTGAAATCAGTCCATTCTTCCTCTACTTCTTCTGCTTCCTAAGTTAATTAGAAATTTCTTGACACCCACCCTAATTTCGTTGTCCTAGAATAGCTTCCTAAGTTCCAATGATACACCTGTACCATTCTAAGGCTAATAAATAGTATCTGCTTAGGAGACAAAGAGTAATATACTCTCTTATACCCTGATGCTGAAGTATTACAGATCTGCTTTTCAAGTTTTTGACATCTGTAGCTGAACTCTTAATGAAAGAAGGGAAAGTCCTACACTGGGGATTTGGACTGGGACCATGTCTAAACATTCTTAGGTATAAGGGAGAGATTTACTGTGGAGGACCCAGCATTTTTTTACCTGGTATATTCTGGACAGCTGTAAGCACACCAATGTTAGTTGAGGAATATTAATTGGAACCACAGGTCTGTAAAGAGAGAATTATATACAGATAGAAATTATATTTTCAGCTCTGGTTGAAGGGTGAAGGGGCAGAGGCATTGCAACCAGGTCTTGGGTGGGAAGCCTTGAATGTACCTAACTCCTTCCTTGTCCCTGAGCTTGCTGCTGCTTCCCCTCCTTAGGTTTGCAGTGCTTTGTGGTCAGCTGGCTGAGCATGAGGGCATCCAGAGGCGCATCCAGAGTGGCTTTAGCTTCAAGGTGAGGATAGCTTTGCTCCCTCCTTTGTGCTGGTCTATTTCAGATTCCTGCTACCTTTCAGCTCCCTTACAAGGGCTTTTCTTTTTTTGAAAGATTTATGTATTTTTAAAAATTTCTCCCCCCCCCCAGTTGTCTGCTTTCTGTGTCCATTCGCTGTGTGTTCTTGTGTCCACTTGTATTCTTGTCAGCAGCACAGGGAATCTGTATCTTTTTGCTGCATCATCTTGCTGCATCAGCTCTCCGTGTGTGCAATGCCACTCCTGGGCAGGCTGCGCTTTTTTTTTTGCATGGGGCCGTTCTCCTTACAGGGCACACTCCTTGCGCATGGGGCTCCCCTATATGGGGGACACCCCTGCATGGCACGGCACTCCTTGCCTGCATCAGCACTGTACATGGGCCAGTGCATCACAGGTCAGGAGGCCCGGGGTTTGAACCCTGGACCTCCCATGTGGTAGGCGGATGCTTTATCTGTTGAGCCAAATCTTCCCAGAAGGGCTTTTCTACAGCCTTAGTGACTTGCCTTTCCTCCCTTAGCAACTCTGGTGTCTGATGTTAGTTTATTTACATTTCTCCCCTCCCCTCTCAGGAGCATGTGGACAAAGCCATTGCTCTCCAGCCAGAAAACCCCACAGCTCACTTTCTTCTTGGCAGGTGGTGCTACCAGGTGAGTGATATCCCAGGGCTTGATGTAGGGTTCTAAGTGTCCTGTGACACTTACCTCCAAAAAGAAAAAAGGCCTCAGCTTCCTCGGCCTGGTTCAGATGCCATTTCTTCTGAATGCCTGTTATTGGTGTTTGGTACCCAGCTCTGTTTGTCCATGTCTGTCTCCAGTACAGGGTAGTCCATGTTCCTAAAGATACTTATTAAAACTTTTCATTCATACCTTAATCTTTTGGTGGCAGGTCTCTCACCTGAGCTGGTTAGAAAAAAAAACTGCTACAGCCTTGTTTGAAAGTCCTCTCAGTGCCACTGTACAGGATGCCCTTCAGAGTTTCCTAAAGGTACCAGGAGGGGAGGGCTAGAAATCAGCCAAAAATGCCAGGGTGACCATGTTTCTCCTAAGAACATTACTGGGACCCTTAATGGGAGGAATTTCTGGTAGGGGACAATTTTATGTTTGCCTGCTCTGTGGGAAAATAGAATCACCTAGAGAGCTTTTAAAAAATACAGACTCTCAGGCTTTATCCCAGGCCCAATGAATCAGTCTCTTGGCTGGAGACTGGAAATCTTTATTTAATAAATGCTAATCTGAATCTTGAATTTGGGAACCCCTTACTGAAATGTCTTCTTCCCTTTTCCAGGCTGAAGAACTACAGCCAGGATTTTCCAAAGCAGGAAGGGTTTATATTTCCAAGGTAAACTCACCTTTTTATAGATGAAAATAGGTATGTTGATGGTATTTCTGGGAACTCTTGAAGGTAGACATTTTCTTCCCCTTCTAGTCTCCCCTGGTATTATTTATCTCAGGGTTTTACTGTTTTGTGTCTTCTCAGTGCTACAGAGAACTAGGAAAAAACTCTGAAGCTAGACAGTGGATGAAGTTGGCCCTGGAGCTGCCAGATATCACTAATGAGGTAATACTTTTATCCAGCTTTTCCATCAGTTGCATGACCTTTTAAGGAAAGAAAAGCTTGCCTTGGGGTCTTAACTTCTTCAGGTAAGAGTCTATACTTTTGCATTTAGGCCCTTTTATATACATGTCACCCACAGGATGAAGACAGACCCCATAGGCACCAGGCTATCCTGGAAAACTATGATAACAGGACCCAGAAAGGAAGCAAAAGATTGGTTTGGGGAAATGTTGGCTCAGGATTTTGAATTCTAGCCTGTTTCTGTTTGTCTATTCTGTCTCTCTAGGATTCAGCTTTCCAGAAGGACCTGGAAGAATTGGAAGTAATTTTAGGAGAATAATCACATTACATGACTTGAGGGATACCACTACTTACTTGAAGAGGAGAATCACGGCTTTTTTTCATTGAGCCCTGCTTAGATCAGGAAACCATTTAGGGAATGTCCTGACTCCTGGGTCTAAATGCTACCTGCTACCATTCCCCAATTTCTTGCTTGTTGTCCACCAGCTAATTTATTCTATCTATTCCTTACTTACTCTGAATTTGGGGAGGTAGTTGAGGTCCGAGTTTCTGTTGTTCTCCCCTTTAATTCTTGAAAAATCAAGAAAAATCAGCACTGCCTTTCAACTGCTGGTGAGATAGATGAATTTAAAAGAGCTACTAGGAACAAAGCACAGAATGTGTTAATATTTTTCACTGATTAATATTTAATAATATCAATGTATATAGTCCTAAGAGCACACCATACCTACCAGGGCATGAAAGGAGGGCCAGGGCAGCCCATGATATTGCCCTCTTATCACCTATCATGTGGATTGTTAACTATATTCCTGAGTAGAGAGGCTGGACCACTTGACTGCCAGAGTCCTGGCAGCTTTTGGTAGTGGTACAAGGTTTATGAAGCTGTGAAACTGCCAGTCTGAAAAGCTGCCTGGAATGCATTATGGTACAAACTTGAAATAAACCAAATTTGATCGAATTGAAGTAATTATAGCCTCTTTTATGTATATATATTATATATATATATTATATATATTTATATATTTCCACTTATTAAGCTCCTTATTCTTGCTTGAAACTTCCAGAATTGTGTCCTAGGGCTAAGAAATACAGGATTCTAAATATTTAGAATATGCTCTTTGGTTAATACTATTTCCAGTGAAAGTTATAGTGTTAACATGTAAGACATAGGCAAAGAAACTTATTTTTCGCCTAAACAACACCTAATGCATCTAAACAGGTTGTTCCCTGCCCTTTCATGTTTACCTTTAGGGCTAACAGTGCAAAGCTTAATATCTGGAACGAAAATCCCACCTAGAAGAAAAACTGATCCAAGTTTCTAGGTCACAGTCACTTTATGGGAATATAAGACTGAGATGCTTTTATACGAAAACTGAGCTTTCACACCAGAATCTCATTTGGCTTTGTTATACCTCCCCAGGTTTGTTTTGTGGTAGAGGAATAAAAGAGAAGACCTGAGAGGTACTTAATACTAGGGATGAAACAATTTTTTAACCAAAACCTAGATAAAGTTTTTGGGTGGTTGATGAACACGTTACTTTGGTTAAGAGCTGGATTGGAAGACCCACTTGGTGAAGACAGTAGAAGGAAAGTGGGGAAATAAGGTAAAGAACAGAAATTAGGAAAAAGTTGTACAAACATTTAGCACCTAGCTACTAGGGAGATGACAAGGCTACTTTTATTTTAGTCCTTAGTTCCTTTAAAAAAAAAAAAAGTTTTTTTTAAAATCCCCCACCCCTACCCCCAGGATGGCTCCCTCACCTGTTCATTGTCCATTGGCTGTGTCTGTTTGTCTTCTCCAGGAGGCACCGGGAACTGAACCCAGGACCTCCCACACTGGAGGCAAGAGCCCAACCACCTGAGCCACATCCACTCTCAGTCCTTAATTCTTAATCCCTAAAACCAGGGAACAGACTACTTTCAAAACAAAGCTGTATGAATTTAAAACCCATGGTACCCCACACACACATACAAAAGGAAATGAGAAGGGACTCAAAATGGTATACTACCAAAAAAAAAAAAATCTATTTTAAATAGAGTAGGCATTAACAGAAGTGTAGAACAAAAAAGGTATAATATTTACAAAGGCCAAATAGCAAAACGGCAGAAGAAAGCCTTACATTATCAGTAGTTACTTTAAATGTAAATAGATTCAAAGACAGAGATTGGCAGTATGGATTAAAATTATTGGCAGGATGGATTTAAAATTAAGAAAAAAAATGACCTGACTATATATTCTGTTTACAAGATTCATCTTAGAGACACAAGTAGGTTGTAAGTGAAAGGATGAGAGAAAAAAAACATCCCATGCAAATAGTAACCAAGAGGGCTGGGGTATCTATGTCAGTATCAAATAAAACAGACTGTCAAAAACTGTTACGAGGAAAAAACGGAGGTCACTATATACTGATAAAAGAATCAATTTAATAAGACTAACACTTGTAGGTATATATGCAAATAACAGCAGAACCCTAAAACATACAAAGCAAATAATGAGATTTGAAGACAGAAATATTAAGACCCAACCAGACATACATTGAATACTTAATCCAACAGCAGCAAAATATACATTCTGCTCCAGTGCACATGGATCATTCTCCAGGATGATGTTAGGTCACAAAATAAGGTTCAAATTTAATAAGATTGAAATCACTGAATGTATCTTCTCTGACCACAATAGGATGATGCCAGAAAGCAACAGAGGGAGGGAGAACTGGAAAATTCACAAATATTTGGAACTTAAACAGTACATTCTTAATCAATGGTCAAAGAGATTTGACAAGAGAAATCAGGAAATATCTTGAGACAAGTAAAAACAGGAACAGTATACCGAAACTTACGGGATGCAGTGAAGGTAGTTCTGAGAGGGAAATTTATAGTTCTAAATGCTTACATTTAAAAAGAAAAACCTAAAATCAGAGCCCTAATCTCACAACTGGAGGACCTAGGAAAAGAAGAGCTAACTAAACCCAAATTGAGCAGAAGGAAGGAAATAACAAACAAAGATAACAGCAGAGATAAATAGAGAATTAAAAAATAGAATCAACAAAACCAAAAGTTGGTTCTTGGAAAGATCAATAAAATTGACAAACCTTTTAGCTAGACTGACAAAAAAAAGGACACAACTGAAATTAGAAATATAATGGGGGAAGCGGATTTGGCTCACCCGATAGAGCGTGTGACTACCACATAGGAGTACAGGGTTCAAAAACCCAGGGCCTCCTGACCCATGTGGAGAGCTGGCCCACGTGCAGTGCTGATGTGTGCAAGTAGTGCCAAGCCACGCATGGGTATCCCCCATGTAGGGGAGCCCCACACACAAGGAGTGTGCCCCTCAAGGAGAGTTGCCCTGCAT
This sequence comes from Dasypus novemcinctus, assembly GCF_030445035.2. Taxonomy (NCBI): domain Eukaryota; kingdom Metazoa; phylum Chordata; class Mammalia; order Cingulata; family Dasypodidae; genus Dasypus; species Dasypus novemcinctus. Next base: position 111,982,293 of record NC_080675.1, on the reverse strand, counting down.
GAGAAAAGTGCAGCCTGCCCAGGAGTGGCACTGCACACATGGAGAGCTGATGCAGCAAGATGATGCAACAAAAAGAGAGACAGATTCCCGGTGCCACTGACAAGAATGCAAGTGGGCAAAGAAAACACACAGTGGATGGACACAGAGCAGACAGTGGGGCAGGGGAAAGGGGAGAGAAATAAGTAAAAATAAATCTGAAAAAAAAAAAAAAAGAAATACAATGGGGATATTACTATCAATCCCACTGGAATTAAGAAGGACTATAAGGATACTATGACCAACTGTATGCCAATAAATTAGATAACCTAGATGAAATGGACAAATTTTTAGAAACACAAAAACTACCTACACTGTACTCAAGAAGAAGTAGAAGATCTCAACATACCAGTAACAAAGAGACTGAATCAGTAATCAAAATTCTCCCAAAGGAAACTCAGGACCTGATTGCCTTACTGGTAAATTTTTGTAAACATTGAAAGAATTAACACCAATCTTGCTCAAAAATTTGAAGAAGAGGGAACACTTCTTACTTCCTAACTTACGAGGCTATCACCCTAATACCAAAGCCAGATAAAGATAGCACGAAAAAAAAATTATAGACCAATATCCATTATGAATATAGATGAAAAACTGTCAAAGAAAATAGAGCAAACTGAATCTAACATCACACTAAAGGAATTATAGGGAAGTGGATGTGGCTCAAGCAATTAGGCTTCCATTTACCACATGTGAGGTCTGTGGTTTGGTTCCTGGTGCCTCCTAAAGATAGCAAGCAGGCGTGACGGGCAGGTGCGGTAAGTTGACAAAATGAGACACAAGAAAAACATGGTGAGACAGAACAAAGCAGGGAGCAGAGGTTCCTGGTGCCTCCTGAAAAAAAAAAAAAGGATGAGCAGGACGGCAAGCTGGCATGATGGGCAGGTGTGGCAAGCTGACATGACAGGATGATGAAATGAGATGAGGAAAAACAAGTAAATATGATATAGCCTGTGCATAAATTCAAAATTGTTTCCAAGAGTACCTAGTCCCCAAGATGGCCAAATAAGTAATATAGGCCCTATAGTCTCTGAATGTTCAAAAAGGATGTAAGACAAAAGTGTTTAGGGTTGCCTCCAGACGAGATGTGAAAGATATGCTAATTCAAGCTCACCGGAGATGTGAGGGATATGTTAATTCAAGCTCACCTAAAATATGGGGGTACTATAAAACTTATCTGGTACTCAAACACTTAACTAACAAGGAAACTCATTTTCTTTCACAAAAACACCATTTAACTCCCTACCCTTATATCTTTTCTGTATAAAAGGGAACCCAATATTCTATTCGGGGCTCGGTTTTTATTAGGACGAGAGTCCGCCGAGCCCGGCCGGTCGAAATAAACCAACTTCCTTCTCGGTACTCTCGTGTCCTGGCCTTCGATACCGCGCACACCCGATTTCTCTACAACAGAGACACAACAAAGCAGGGAATGGAGATGGATTAAGCTATTAGTCGCCTCCCTTCCACATTGAAGATCCCTGGTTCTGTTCCTGGTGCCTCCTAAAGAAACAAAGAAAATGAACAGACATGGCAAGTGTAAACAGAAAGGGGGTGGGGAGAAATAATCTTAAAAAAAAAAAAACTATCATGATCAAGTAGAATTTATCCCAGCTATGCAAGGGTGGTTCAATATAAAATAATGTAATACACCAAATTAATTGAACAAAGGGGGAAAAAACCCCACACGATCATCTCAACTGATGCAGAAAAGCATTTGACAATATCTAGCACCCCTTGTTAAAAACACTCAGAAAACTGGAATTAGAAAGAAACTTCAGGAGTTGTTGCAGCCAGGAGAGGAGTGGCTGGAGTGGCTCGAATATCTACATTCTGGTTTCTCTGCCTATCAAGAGTTTTGATTCATCATGGATAATCTGTCATCAGAAGAAATTCAGCTTAGGGCTCACCAGGTTACCAATGACTCTCTGGAAAGGACAAGGAGAATCCTGGGTTTAGCTATGGAATCTCGGGATATAGGAATCAAAACTATCATTATGCTGGATGAACAAGGGGAACAACTAAACTGCACTGAATAAGGTATGTACCAAATAAAGACACGAAAGAAGCAGAGAAGACTTTAACAGAACTGAACAAGTGCTGTGGACTCTGTCTGCCCATGTAATAGGATGAAGAACTTTGAGTCTGGTAAGGCCTATAAGGTAACATGGGGAGATGGTAGAGATAACTCATCTAACAGTGTAATAGCTAAGCAGCCAGGCCAGGTGACAAATGGTCAGCCTCAGCAAACAGCCACAGGAGCAGCCTCCCGCAAGTACATTAAACGTGTAACTAATGATGCCAGAGAAGATGAAATGGAGGAGAACCTGACTCAGGTGGGCAGAATCTAGGAAATCTAAAAAACATGGCCCTGGACATGGGTAATGAGATTGATGCTCAAAATCAAGAAATAAAGTGGATCACAGAAAAGGCTGACACCAACAAAGATCGTATTGACATTGCTAATGCCAGAGCAAAGTAACTCATTAATAGCTAAAGTTACTGCTGTACTTCTTTATCATTTACTCACTTTTCTAGCTCCTCCTTCAAAGCCACTACCTTTTCAGAGTATGACATTTTGGTCCCACACTCTTGTAATCTGGAGATAGTGTAGAGGAAGGCCCAGAACAGCCCCCACATTTCTTTACTTTCTTTTTCTCTTGAGAGTGGACTGCTCTGCTTCATTCTGGTATTTTCCTTCTCAGTTCAACCTCTTAGGCTGGCTTTCATATAAACATACAGAAGGAAGCAGTAGTTTTTGTTTGTTTTGGGGGGGATGAGGGGTCAGAGCTAAGGGGTTGTTACCTCAGTAAAAACCCTGCAGGCCTGGAAGCAAAACTGCATAGTCACAGGAAAGATCTAGTTGGGTCTAATTTTTAATTCAAGTTGCAGTTATTGCCAATTTAGGCTGTTTGGTTTTGGAGCTTTTATATGCAATGTTTTTGTTATACACAACTTTGCAACCTCTGCTGCAAAATGAGGAAAAGAATGAGTTTTTTAAAAGGTGAGCTTAATTTCTGAACTCTTAGTGATTAATGTATGTACATAGGTTCTGTGATCCCATTTCATATTCACCATTCAGGAACACTTTGTATAAATGAATGACTTTATTTTCATATTAGTAGTAGTACCATGTTCCTATTACAGGTCTACATCTTCATAAATTCATCATTAGTCTTTAAAGAAAAATATGTAAATATGTATGTATAACATGAGTTTCTCTCTTGAGCTGGGCCTAAAACTTTTTGGAAAAGTTTGACACATATATCAAGTGAATTCAGATTTACCTTAATGCCAAGAATTGTGTTTAAATAGGAAAGAAGAAAAACTTATTTTTATCTCAGGTAGAAAAATAATTAGATCGCTTTGGGCTTCAGACTTTTTTTAAAAAGCTAGAATTTATTGTTTAACTAAAAGTGATTTGGGAAATTATGTCTTTGGGAAATTATTGATGATTGCACTGTTATTCTCTTAGCTTTATGTATTGAACCATGTCCAGATCACATTTATTTAGATGCTGAACAATGTTATGGGACTCTGATTGGTATTTGTAACCTTTATTTAAAATCACCATCTGTACACATCATAGCTATTAATGGGGAACGGTTTGTCCAATTACCATTGATTGATCCTTAATTAAATTTCATTAAAAAAAAAATTTCAAGACAATAAAGAGTATATAGATACATATATATGGGGAAGCAGATGTGGCTCAAGCAATTGGGCTCCCATCTGTCATATAGGAGGTCCAGGGTTTGATACCCAGGGCCTCCTGGTGAAGGTGAGCTGGCCCACACTGAGTGCTGTCCTGCCCAAGGAGTGCTGCCCTGTGCAGGAGTGCTGGCTCACGCGGAGAGCTGACACAGCAAGGTGACACAATCCTGGAGGAGAAAAATTGAGAAGAGAAGACAAAAAGAGAAATAGATACAGAAGATGGACACAGCAAGAACAGCAGGGTGGGAGGAGGGGAAGGGGGAAAATACATTTAAAAAAAGATTATATATGAAAAGTCTATAGCTAACATAATAATGGTGAAAGACTGAAAGCTTTCCCTCTAAAGACAAGGATGCCCACTGTCACCATTGTTATTCAACACACTGGAAATTCTTGTCAGAGCAATCAGGAAAGAAAAAGAAATAAAAGGCATGCAAATTGGATAGGAAGAAACAAAACTTTCCCTATTTGCAGGTGACATCCTATAGGGAGAAATTACTAAAAAATCCAAAACAAAGATATCTGAGCTAATAAATTCAATAAAATGATGGGTACAAGGTCAATAAGCAAAAAAAAAGTAATGTTTCTATACATTAGTAATAAAAAATATGAAGAGGAGATTAAGAAAAAAATTCCATTTATAATAGCTCCTAAAAGGATCAAATATATAGGAATAATATAACCAAACATGTAAAGAACTTTTATATGAAAAACTGCAAAACATCGCTGAAAGAAACAAGTTAGACCTAAATAAGTGGAAGGACATTCCATATTCACAGATTGGAAGACTAAATATTGGTAAGATGTCAATTCTAGCCAAAATTATTTACAGATTCAAAACAATTCCTATCAAAATTCCAGGAGCCTTCTTTGTAGAAAGAGAAAAGCCAATCATCAAATTTACATGGAACTGTAAAAGTACGGAAATGGATAGAGTTGATGGTAATACATTATAGTGAGTATAACAAGACTAGTTTATAAATGCAATTTTGCCTTAAAGGGGTAATCTAGGGACATAAATGTCAACTGAAAGAAAGCTAGAGAATAATCTAGGGACTGAGTAACAGTGAACCCAGAGGTGGATGAGGATAATGGTTAATAACAAATACAAGAATGTTTTTCTATGAACTAGAACAAATGTATGTCACTATTACAAGGTGCTAAGAATATAGTGATACATGGGGAAAATACAATTAATGGAAATTATGGACTATAGTTAACAGCAATATCATAGCATTCTATTTTTAAAATTATTTTTTTAATTGTAATATTCTTGCATCAAATCAAAGAAGGTACATATCAATCCTAAGGGTTGATAATAGGGAATTATAATATTTTTTCTTTTGGACTGAGGAAAACAGTCAAAGGTTTACTGAGGTGATGACTGCAAAATTCTGAGAAAATGAAAGCCACTGAGTTTACACTTTGAATAGAATGTACAAGGCATAGGACTGTATAACACAGTGAACCATATGATAGAAGATGGACTGTGGTTAACAGTACCAATATGAGAATGTTCTCTCATGAACTGTAACAAATGTACAATACTAACGCATAGTGTTAATAATAAGGGGGAGGGAAGTGGATTTGGTCCAGTGGTTAGGGCGTCCACCTACCACATGGGAGGTTCCCGGTTCAAACCCAGGGCCTCCTTGACCCGTGTGGAGCTGGCCCATGCACAGTGCTGATGCACGCAAGGAGTGCTGTGCCACGCAGGGGTGTCCCCCGTGTGGGGGAGCCCCATGTGTAAGGAGTGTGCCCTGTAAGGAGAGCTGCCCAGTGCAAAAGAAAAGTGCAGCCTGCCCAAGAATGGCGCAGCACACCTAGAGAGCTGACACAACAAGATGACGCAACAAAAAGAAACACAGATTCCTGGTGCCACTGATAAGGATAGAAGCGGTCACAGAAGAACACACAGCGAATGGGAGCCAGACAACTGGGGCGGTGGGGAGAAGGGGAGAGAAATAAAAATAATAAGGGGGAATGGAAAAATATATCAAGTATATGCTATGGACCATAGTTAGTGGTAATAATCTGATCATGTTCTTTAATAAACTGTAACATATGTTCCAAAAAAATGTAAGGTTTTGGTGGAGGGGTGATGTGTATGGGAATTATGCATTATTATTTTGTAAGCTTAGTTTCTCTAATAAAAAAAAGAAAAAAGAAAAAGGAAACTATATGGAAGGGTAAAGGGCCTTGAATAGCCAAAACCATCCTGAAAAAGAGGGACAAAGTTGAAAGACTCACACTTCCTGATTTAAAAACTTATTATAAAACTAGAGTAGTTTCAAAAGTGTGGTACTGGCACAAGGATAAATACATAGACCAATGGAAAAGAATTAAGAATTAAACTCTCACAGCTAAGTCCAACTGATTTTTTATAAGAGTGCCAAGTCCATGTAATTGAGAAAGCATAGTCTCTTCAAAAAATGGTGCTGGGAAAACTGGATATCCATATGCAAAACAATGAAGGGGAACCCCTACTTCATACCATAGAAAAAAATTAACTCAAAATGGAACAAAGACCTAAATAAAAGAACCAAAACTATAAAACTCCTAGAAGAAAACATAGGGAGAAAAAGCATTAGCAACAAAAGGAAAACAATCAGTAAGGGGACTTCATCATGAAAGTAAAAAGACAACCTACAGAATGGGAGAAATACTTGGAAACAATCTATTTGTTATAGGCCTAATATTCATAATATACTAAAAAATCCTTACCCTACAACTCAACAACAACAAAAAATCCCAATTAAAAAATGGACAAAAGATTTATAAATAGACATTTCTGCAAAGAAGATACAGAAATTGCCAATGATCACATGAAAAGATGCTCAACATCATCAGCTATCAGGGAAATGCAAATTAAAATCAAAATGAGATACCATTTCACACCCACTAGAATGGCTAGTGTTTAAAAAAAACAAAAACAAAAACCCCAGAAAATAAGTGTTTGAGAGGATACGGAGAAATAGAAACATTTGTTCATTGTTGGTGGGAATGTAAAATGGTGCAGTGCTGTGGAAGACAGTTTGGCGGTTCCTCAAATAGTTAGGTATAAAATTACCATATGACCTGGCAATCCTACTTCTAGGTAAACCCAGAAGAATTGAAAGCAGGGAACTGAACGGTTATTTGTATGTTCATAGAGGCATTACTCCCAGTTGCCAAAAGGTGGCAGCAACCCAAGTGTCCATTAACACTTTGAATGTATAAACAAAATGTGGAATATACATACAATGGAGTTATTAATCAGTCATAAAAAAAGGGATGAAGTTCTGAGACATATGACAACTTGGATGAACGTTGAAGATATGTGGCGTGAAATAAGCCAGACATAAAATGACAAATATTGTATGATCCCATTGATATGAAATAATTAGAACAAACAAGTTCATAGTAAGAATCTAGAACACAGGTTACCAGGGGTCGGGGGTGGAGAATAGGACATTAATGCTTAATGGGTACAGTTTCAGTTTGGGGTGATGGAAAAGTTTTGGTAATGGATGGTAGTGATGGTATCATTATGAATGTAATTAACTCCACTGAATTATATAATAAAATGTGGGTAAAAGGGGAAGTTTTAGGTTGTATGTTACTAGAATAAAATTTTAAAAACCAAAGGACTGTACAACACAGTGAACCTTAATGTAAAGTATGGGCTATAATAGTATAATTACAATACTGTTTCACCAATTGTAACAAAGGTACCACACTAATACCAATTGTTAATTATAAGGAAAACTGTGTATGAAGGTGGGATATATGGGGATTCTATTTTCTGTATGACTTTTCTATAAACTTACAGCTTTTTAGTAAAAAAAACAAACAAAAAAACCTACCACAAAGCTACATTAAATTGGATCTTTCTATCTTCCTTTATACAGTGGGACCAACAGAGTCAGCAGTATCACTGTCTCGCCTCCCACTGCTGGCCATAGAGGCCCTTTGAAAGAGTTGGTTAAACCCACTCTAAGTAGAAATCTGAAGGGGAGGAGGAGGAGTATCTCAAATCCCTGAAGTAAAAAAGCAGGGAAAGTTCCAGACCTCTATAACACGAGACTTAATGGAATAAAAGCAAGGCCATAGGAAAGCTGGTATACCTGTTTTATAATATTATCCATTAGAATGAAGAAACAGTTAAGTTCAATCATCTGAATACAGGATTCTAAATAATGCACAATTCCCTTCCCAACCAATTTTCAAATCTTAAAACTGATCACTCCTAGCCAGTGCCAAGATAATATGGAGGCCCAATTTTGAAATATTCAACTTGCACCATAACTACTAAACAGCACAGTCACTACATATACTTTATTAGCAGCCTCACAATGAACCAGCTTACTTAAAGAGCCTCTGAAATCCTAGAATTACCTTGAGTGGGTCTTAGCAGTAAAAGACGAAGCAAGTAGAGGTAAAGGGCCAGTAGGCCTGCTCAGAACTTTACTTTAAACAGTTCATACACACAAATACCTGCTTCTGATTGACAGGGAATGTTTTACTGATAGAGGAAAAAAACCTGTGAGTAGAACCATTCCCTTTGCCACACGGCTCAGGCGTTTCATTTCACCATTTCCAGACAAAGATGAATTGGGTCTTCCCAGTTTTAGCACTCTTAAAAGCATGACTGTCCAGTACACTGCTGTTCATCCTGAGTCAACCCCAACACACTATATCAAAGGTATTCCACAGCTTCCCCCAAGAACCAAAGAAATCACATAGAGATTAATACACTCCAGAAAGAATAAACACCTCAGATCAGTTTGTGACTACTGACCTGTCTCCTGTTTACACTATCAGAAAAGCTGATACAATAGATGTTTTCCCGGAAGCCTTTTCCTGGTAGTCACAACAGGAAGAGGCCTGTGAAGCAGTCCTTTCCATTAGGATGCAGCACTTAAGGTTTATCACAGGGGAAAAAAACAGTGATTCAGTCTTTGGCATCTCCTACTCCATCTGCATTGATGGCAAACATAGCTTCAGCTTCAGGAAGACAGGGAGAGTCATAGATTTTGCAGATTCTGGTTTCTCCTCTTCCTTTCCTCAGGTACAGTCTGACCCAGAGAAACAGACAAAAGCACCAGTTATACAATTAAAAATTCCACTCCTGCCTTGATTATGGTAGATGTGGTTTTTTTAAGACATATATATTTCCCAGAGAGGACTTGGAGGTCTAGCTTTATTTCTTAGGCATAAGGCTACTTCTAATCCAGTGGACTCCATTTCTGTCCTGCCCCATCTCTTAGTGGACTGTATGTTACTGAAACAATTGAAACTTTATTTCTTTTCAATCAGGGAGAGGCATATTAATTATTCATATTCATTCTTACACACACGGGAACTTTTAATTCCTTTATGAATGAATGATCTAGAGGCAAAACCTATGTGAACCAGAGCATGATGAGTAGATTTAGCAAGACCTCCTAAATGTATAATTACACATAGCAGTAGCTTTAACAGGGTATAAATGGAAATGTTATGTTTTCATATTTACTTGACAGTTAATATGACATTCCAACAAGAATTCATCTATCTCATCACCTTACCTGGTTGTTGAGGCATGGGCAATGATGTTTCCTCCGATAGGTTTTTTGGGATCTGCAGCAAACATGGCTGCGCCATCCACTTGGGCTACCACCTGGTTAGTGATTACCACTGCTACACCAAACTGAGGGGGAAAGGATATATTTCACTTTTGTGGCCAGTCCTTTTCAGGACCTGTCCTTTTTCAAGGACCTTACTGCTGCCACCCCTTTCCCCAACAAAGCAACAGATGACTAAAGTCTCCCTTTCCTTCTTATCTGATAGCTCAGTGATACCAGGCCTTGAGGTCCTGACTTCCCAGCATGGCTCCTCTATGCCTATCCCACAGCTTACCTCATCGGCAAGTCGCAGAAGCATCCGCAGAAACCTGGCCAAGTGCATCTGCCTGGCTGAGAGTTCACCTCGACCAGAGTAGTCTGTTCTGTAGAGGGCGGTGGCACTGTCTACAATTAGCAGTGCATACCTACAGGGAAGAAGGATTCTCTAAACCTAAACCTCAAAGCAAGTCTGTCAAAATGTAACTAAAACTTAAATCTCCCCAATTCTAATTCTAGCTCCTATAAATTTGGCCAAACAGCCTATCTAAGATTTAGGGGAAGGGTTTTTAAAGCATATTCAGTGCTTTCTACTGAACACATACCTGGACTCTACCATCATGGCTGATGCTTGATAAAGGAGCTGGGTCTGGTGGTCTGTGTTGAACCCTCGAGCATATGCCACATTATCCAGGACATCACTACCAGAGAGGCCATATCTGGAAGGGAGGAGAGAACTTTTTTAGCTGGACATGGAACCCAGGCAAATTAGAGATTCATCTCTAACACTGAAATTTCCTGGATGGGTAGATAAGAATTAGTATTGACAGTGGTTTCAGGGCCAAAGAATGTAATCCCCTCCCTATTAGAAAGTCCAGGCAGACTACAGAGGGAATATGGCAGTACCAACTATTTCAGAGATCTACCAGAAAGGACTTTAGGATAAATCAAATTTATTCTTTGAGGATTCCTGAAGTAGAACAAGAAATTTTCAAATATAAGGAAACAACTGTTTTTTTGTTGTTGTTTTTTTTTTTAAAGATTTATTTATTTATTTAATTTCCCCCCCTCCCCTGGTTGTCTGTTCTTGGTGTCTATTTGCTGTGTCTGGTTTCTTTGTCCGCTTCTGCTGTCGACAGTGGCACGGGAAGTGTGGGCGGCGCCATTCCTGGGCAGGCTGCACTCTTCTTTTCACGCTGGGCGGCTTTCCTCAGGGGTGCACTCCTTGCGCATGGGGCTCCCTTACACGGGGGACACCCTTGCGTGGCACGGCACTCCTTGCGTGCATCAGCACTGCGCATGGGCCAGCTCCACATGGGTCAACGAGGCCCGGGGTTTGAACCGCGGACCTCCCATATGGTAGACGGACGCCCTAACCACTGGGCCAAAGTCCGTTTCCCAGGAAACAACTGTTATTCTCCTGGAAAGACCAAGGGCAGCACAATACAACTGGGACTGAAAAAAAAATGAGTCACTGAAACATCAATTAAAATAAATAAAATTTGTTTAAATATATTTTTCTTTTAGTTGGCAAAACAATCGTAAACATGGCCCTAGTTAATAAATATTGATTCATTAACAAATACTGAATGCATTTGTTCTAGGCTTAAGGATACAGTGAGTAGTCAAAACAAAGTCCCTGTTCTCATGGCGTACATTCTACTACCAGATCTATACTAGTACAAGAACAGCTGAATACTCCTTATTTATGTTACTGGACAAAATCATAATGACTTAGTCCAAAAGGGAAGGCTAACACTATTAAAACAGTATATTCAAAATGTGATTCCTGTATAAGAGCACCAAAAATTTTAGAAGGGAAGATACAATTCAGTATACACATCTTTAGAAAACCAAGATCAGAGATTATGTAAGCAGAGGAAAAGAGCCATGGTGCTGCAATCCTAAACTCCAACCTAATTTTATGCCCAAATGGTGTATATACATTCAATGGTTTTGACTCTTCAAATGGTAAACTGGGAAAGAGGATAGAGATTGTAATAATGAAAATAGAAAACTCAACTTAGCCTTTTACAGACTGCCACACCCAGGCAGGTTCCCATTTGAGTTTGTAACATCTGAACATGAAATTAAACTGTATTTATTAACAAGGTCTCAGTGCAAGGTGTGATAAGGGCCAAATTACCACCATTTTACCCTAGACATTTTACCCTAGGGAAAATAATTATAATAATTTTGAGAACCTATTTGAAAACTGTATTGGGGTTTAGAAAACATATAAATTCTTTTTTTTTAAAGATTTAATTTTTTAAAAAGGTTTATTTATTTTATTTCTCTCCCCTTCCCCTCTGCCCAGTTGTCTCTTCTCTGTGTCTATCTGCTGCGTGTTCTTCTTTGTCCACTTCTGTTGTTGTCAATGGCACAGGAATCTGTTTCTTTTTGTTGCATCATTTTGTGTCAGCTCTCCATGTGTGCAGCGCCATTCTTGGGCAGACTGCACTTTCTTTCGCGCTGGGCGGCTCTCCTTACGGGGCGCACTCCTTGTGCGTGGGGCTCCCCTTTGCGGGAGACACCCCTGCAGGGCAGGGTACTCCTTGCCTGCATCAGCACTGCGCATGGGCCAGCTCCCCACGGGTCAAGGAGGCCCAGGGTTTGAACCCTGGACCTCCCATGTGGTAGATGGACACACTATCTGTTGAGCAAAATCCACTTCCTATTATAAACTCTAACTGCTTAATTATTAAGGTATATTTTAAATATCAGAAAATTCACCTTAAGTGTAAAATTTGATGATTCTTGGTAAATCAGCAGTGTTGTACAATCAACACGATCCAATTTTAAAACATTTTGACCACCCCAAAAAGATCTGTGTCCATTTGTGGTCACTCCCATTCCTACCCCAGCCACAAGCAACCACTAATTTACTGTCCATATAGATATTTTTACTCTGGAAATTTCAAATAAATGAAATTATACAATATGTGGTCTTTGGGTCTGGCTTCTATCACTTAACATGTTTTTTTAAGGTTTATCCACGATGTAACATGCATTAATACTTTGTTACTTTTTATTGCTGAATAGTAAGCCATCATATGGATTAAATACATCTTGTTTGTCCATTCACTAGCTGATAAACATTTAATTTCCAGTTTTAAAATATTATAATGCTGCTATAAACATTTATGTACAAGTATTTATTCATGTACATTTTTTTTTAAGATTATTTATTTACTTTTTGGCCCTAACCACTGGGCCAAGTCCACCGCCCTCATGTACATTTTTATTTCTCTTGGGTAATAACTAGAGAGAAATTACTAGGTTATATGATAAGTTTGTTGAACCTTTTGACGAACTGCTAGTCTGTTTTCCAAAGTGGCTACACCAGTTTATGTTCTCAGCAATGCCTAAGGTTCCAGTTTCTTTACATCTTCGACAATATTTGTTAGTCTACCTTTTTGATGGCAGCCATTCTAGTGGGTGTGAAGTAGTATCTGTGGTTTTAATTTACATTTTTCCCTGATGACTAATGATGTTGAGCATCTTTTTATGTGCTTATTGGCAATTTGTCTATCTTCTCTGGAGAAAAGTCTATTCAAGTCCTTTGCCCATTTTCTGTCTTTTTGTTAAGTTGTAGGAATTTTTTTAAAATTTTGGATATTAAACTATTACATATATGGTTTCAAATATTTTCTCCCATTCTGCAGATTGTCTTTTCACTTTCTTGCTAATGTCCTTTGATGCAGGAAAGCTTTTAATTTTGATGAGGTCCAATTTATCTATTTTCTCTTTTATTGCTTGTTCTTAAGAATCCATGCTTAGTAAAAGGTCATGAAGATATTTCCCTATGTTTCCTTCTAGGAGTTTTATAGTTTAGTTTGTATATTTAGGTCTTTGATTCATTTCAAGTTAATTTCTATATATGGTGTGAGACAAGGGTCAACTTTCATCCTTCAGCATGTGGATATCCAGTTTTCCCAGTACCAGTTGCTGAAGAGATTATTCTTTCCCCACTGAGTGGGTTAGGTTACCTAGTGAAAAACTGGCCATAAATATGAGGGCTTATTTCTGAACTCTCAATTTGATTCTTTTGTTTTATGTCTGTCCTTCTGCTATGTTTTTGACTTGCTTTGCTTTTAGGAGGGACCAGGGATTGAACATGGGACCTCATACATGGGAAGGAGGTGCTCAACTACTTGAGATACATCTGCTCCCCAAAGTGTGAGTCCTCCAACTTTGTCCTTTTTCAAGACGGTTTTGGGTATTCAGGGTCCCTTACACTTCCATATGAATTTGATGATTGGCTTTTATACTTCTGCAAAGAAGGCTGTTGGAATTTATGTTGGAATTTTGTTGAATCTGTAAATCACTTTAGGTACAATTGATAACTTAACAATATTTAGGCTTCTAATTCATGAATATGGGCTGTCTTGCCCTTTATTTAGATCTCCTTTAATTTCTTTCAGCAATGTTTTGTAGTTTTCCATGGACAAGTCCTTTACATCATTAGTTAAATCTATACCTAGTTATTTGATTCTTATAGTTGCTAAGTTCTATCCATTATTGAAAGTGAGATATTAAAATCTCTATTATTATTGTTGAATTGTCCATTTCTCCCTTCAATTCTATCAGTTTTGTTTCATTTATTTTGGGGCTATATTGTTGGATGTGTATATATTTACAATTGTTTTATCTTACTGATGAATTAACCATTTTATTATAAAATGTCTTTAGTAATTATTTTTGTCTTAAAATCTATTTTGTTGACATTAAGCATAGCTATTCCAGCTCTCTTATGATTATTGTTTGCAGGTGGTATCTTTTTCCCATCCTTTTACTTTCAATCTATCTGTGCCTTTGAATTTAAAGTGTTTCTCTGGAAAACAGCATATGATTGGATTTTGTTTTTTATCCAGTCTGATGGCAATTCATAAATTCTTGACTTAAGAAGAACACTTTTCTCCACTAAGGTCATTCTTTTGAACCATATAATTTTGGTAAGAACAGATGTTGAACAATATGTGAAGAAACTCTTCTTTAGCCAAACTAACACTGGAAATTGCTACAGTGAGAGATGCAGTCATACTTCTCTCCCATCTAGTCTAGTAACATACCTTTCAGCTACTGCTAGCAGCCGTTCTGGCCGAAAGGTACCCTCAGTGTCAATGTACATGGCCTTTCCTTCACCTCCACCCCGGTCAATGGGAAGCTAGAGAGAACAAAAAAAACAGTGGAAATGAACATTTTATTTCTGACACAGCTGACCAAACTCCCCATGGCAGGTATTTAATTTCCCTTACTGCTCAATAAGGCCAAGGGAAAAACACATCGACAATCAGAAGTATGAGAGGTATTCATTTTGATAGCAGTTGGGAAACATGCCTACCACATGGGAAGTCCCAGTTTGGTTCCCGGTGCCTCCTAAAAAAAAGAAGACAGGCAGACACAGAGAGCACACATGAACAGACAGAGAGAGCAGACAGCAAGTGCAAACAACAAGGTGGGTAAAATAAAAATAAATAAATCTTAAAAAAAAAAAAGCTAGTAGGAGAAAATAAGTTCATGGAGTCCCCAGGATAGAAGTCACGTCCTCCCAGAGTTTGGATGGTTAGAAATATTGTCCAAAGCAGGTGATTAAAATTCTAAAACTACATATCAACACAAAACTGATCAATTCTCTCAAGAGTACAAACATTTGGAAGAACATTTACCTTAGCTTTAATATATATGGAAACCTGATGCAGTAACCAATTAATTTTAACTGAGCAGAGATCATTGCTGAGGGTGACTATCAGGGTTTGGCAGCGTGCCTGGGGCATTCCTAGCAAATTTAAAGTGTTAGCAAGTAAGAAGAAAAAATGATGTTTGCTCCAGTAGTACATATTAGATGTTAAAAAATAGAGGGAGAAAAAGGGAAAAAAAATGTGTAAGGAGAAGAAAAATAAAAAACAGAAAAAGGAAGGAATATGCAGTGCCATAAAAACTACCTCATGAGCAACATGGGAAAATCTCTGCTTTACGACATCCATTCCATGCCAGACATCTTTGAATTCTTCTACAGATTTGAAGTGAATGAAGTTAATGGGCAGTTTATTCCTAGAAATTACTTTGGAGCCAAAATTCACCTAAAATTCTGAGGAAAATTCTTTAAAACATGTTACATAAAATTTTCTTTCTTTTGTTATCTTTAGATTTTTTTTCACCACTCTTAGAAGTAAACATAGATAATTTTCTATGGATTTTCATACAAATACTTTTTATATATGTGGTTCTGCCACTCATTAGGTGACCTGAGAATATTAACTTCTCAGTTTCCTTTTCTGAAACATATAAAACCTGCCTTATGGGATTGAAGATTAAATATTTCATATAAAGTATTTAGCACAGTGCCTGATACACAGAAAGCACTCTGAAAACTTAATTATGATTTTGTCCACTTTTAGGTTGCAGGTTGACATACAAAATCTTTTAAATCATGGCAACCCACAGAAGGAGCAAAGGACATATATACCAGAAAAGGGGATCCTTGTATAAGAAAAGTTTGGAACCAGTGGCCAAGGAAACAGAAAGCAGAAGCTCCATCAGTTTTCTGAGGAGGAGGAAATCCTTATACCCAGGGGTAAAGGGAGGCAGAAAACTCACAGGAAATGAGCTGAATGAGGTCCCCCTTTCTCTCATCTCCTAGTATCTTCAGTGGTAGCAAGAGAAGGAATTCTTTCACTGCTAGACAGAAGGGAGGCCACAGGTAGCTGGGCATAAGAGCAGATTAACAGCAGGGAGTGGACAGGGTACCAGGGCACTGTTGGGCCAGGAGGAGTCTGGGGCAGACTCAGGGGATGGACTACATGCTCTGCTCTCCTGACTGTTTGCCTTCAACACCTTGCGCTTCCAGTGTCACTAAAGACATCCTGAGTATTAGACTGGAATGTTACCAAGTAGGCTGTTTTTAACAGCTGCTTTGTATCATAATTTTTCTTTCTCTTATTTTATAATGAGGTCAGTTGTTTCTAATTTTCACATTTTAATAATAGTGCAGTGTAAATTCTCTACCCATTGATCCTTGAACACATGTGATGTTTCAGTAAGGCATATTTCAGTCAAATAGCATGTACATTTAAGATCAGATTTGTTCCAATGGATGTGTCATGATGATGGGAACGAGTGTTGTTGGGGGGGGAGAGGGGGGCTGGGGGGGTGGGGTTGAATGGGACCTCACATATATATTTTTAATGTAATATTATTACAAAGTCAATAAAAAATAAAATAAAATAAAAAAAAGATCAGATTTGTGTTAAACTGTCTTTTAAGGATTTTTAAATTATACTTGTACTATGAACAACATTTTTATAACTAAACCGTAGTTCTCAACTTTACATAACATCATTATTAGACAGAGATCCAACACAGTGGAGTTTCATTCATCAAGCTGAGACAATCTGAATAATGTAAGCATATGTTTAGGTTTTGGTAATTTAACATTTCCTCTAGCTCTGGTTCCAGGTCTAGGCAGAAGTATAAATATTTCTATTATTAATGAATTAGCATTCTTTTTCTCTGAAAAAATTATCAAAGAATTATAGTTGTTCAGCCATCTGTGATAAGTTATTTTTATAGGGAGGATATGTTTGCTTGAGAATTGTGCTTCAGTCTATTGTTTACAGGCATTAATCTGACAACTTAGTAAATATTCCCAGGCTAGGATTCTGTTTGTACAACTTTAGTGTCAGCATGATATGATGAGATGCCAAGACAACTATGGATGTTGTGTACTGTACTCTAAATATTTATTCCACATGAATCCATGTCAAAACAACATGGCGAAAACATTTCTATTCATAAAGGCCACACATCATGTCAAATGACCTATATTAAGGTGGCATTTAAAACAGCTCTATTTTCCTTTAGCAATCAATTTTCTAATGGAACACAGGCAAGAACTATCATTTCTACAGCTTACTACCACTATTTTTCCTCTAAATGCCTCCCCTCTCATTACACTAAAAGTTCTCCTATGCTGCCTGCCCAACTCTTTCTTTCTCAGAATTATTTAGAAGAAAAGCCCACAATGGCTCAGGTCTACTTGATAATGGAAATCTAATTTGGTTTTCTCACAATGTCACACATATGGTAACATTTTGGTCTGCAAAGAAGAAAAGATCAGTAGAGTAATTAAGGAAAGAAACGTGTTTAAAATGACTAGTAATGGGAAGCAGATATGGCTCAAGTGATAAGCCTCTGCCTACCATATGGGAGGACCCAGGTTTGATCCCTAGGACCTCCTGGTGAAAAAGAAGAGAAAGCATGCCTGCAGAGTGAGCCCGTGCCCACACAGTAAGCTACGTGCCCACGTGGTTGAGCCAAGTGCCCGCGCAAGTGAGTCACGCAAGATGACACAACAAAAGGGAGACAAAGGGGAGACAGTCAATGTGAAGCACAACAGAGACCAGGAACTGAGGTGGTGCAATTGACAGGGAACCTCTCTCCACATTAGAGGTCCCCAGAATTGAATCCCTCTGAATCCTAAAGGAGTAAGATGAGAAGAGAAAAAAATAAAACAAAGTAAGTGAAAAAGGGCAATGATGAGAATAACAGGGGACTATCGAGCCAGGCTTCTTGATGTCAAATAAACATTTAATCATACAAACCAAAACATTTTGCTATCTCAAGAAACAGCATTGGCCACCTCAATACAAAAGTGGTGACTGATGAAAGACATATTTGTAACATGAAAAAACAAGGAGACAGATTTTCTTGGGTGACTTTAGAAAATCAGTCTCATTAAATTAGTTTCTACAGATTTGTTTTACTAAATGTGAATCCTATACAGAACACAGGATCTTGACAAAACCATATTTTTTATGCCATATATCATTCTTTTTATTTATTTATTTTAAAGATTTATGTATTTCTCTCCCCTTTCCCCCACCCCACCCTGGTTGTCTGTTCTCTGTGTCTATTTGCTGAGTCTTCTTTGTACGCTTCTGTTATCAGCGGCACAGGAATCTGTGTTTCTTTTTGTTGCATCATCTTGTTGTGTCAGCTCTCCATGTGGGCAGTGCCATTCCTGGGCAGGCTGCACTTTCTTTCACTCTGGGCAGCTCTCCTTATGGGGTGCACTCCTTGCACATGGGGCTCCTCTACGGCACTCATTGTGCACATCAGCACTGCACATGGGCCAGCTCCACACGGGTCAAGGAGGCCCGGGGTTTGAACTGTGGACCTCCCATGTGGTAGGCGGATGCCCTAACCACTGGGCCAAGTCCGCTGCCCTATTTTTATTTATTTATATCTCCCCCCTCCCTCCATTGTCTGCTCTCTGTGTCCATTCACTGTGTGTTCTTCTGTGTCTGCTTGTATTCTCATTAGGCAGCTCTGGGAACCAATCCTGGGACCTTCTGGAGTAGGAGAAAGGCTATCATTCGCTTGTACCATCTCAGCTCCCTGATCTGCTGCATCTCTTCTTATCTCTCCTCTGTCTCTTTTTGTTGCATCATCTTGCTGTGCCAGCTCTCCTTATGGGCCAGCACTTCTGCACGAGGCAGTACTCTGCGCACGCCAGCACTCTGCATGGGCCAGACTGCCTTCACCAGGAGGCCCTGGGCATTGAACCCTGGACCTCTTATACGGTAGATGGGAGCCCAAATGCTTGAGCCACATCCGTTTCCCCCATTTCTCATCTTTAACATAGCAATACACTGATCTAATAAACTCTTTTTGATAAGAGGACAGTTCATAACTGATTGTATAAGGGAAAAACACAAAAAGTAACTATTTATATTAGATTTTAAATTTATAACTCATGTCCTAAAAAATGTTACTTTGTTGAGACGATAAAAACTCACACTAAGATGGAAAGATACTAAGCCTCCATTATCATCCTGATATAAGGAAATATTTCGTTTCAGTTGCTCTTAAATCCCATTGAAAAGTTGCATCCATAGCAGGAGTATAATCTATCTAGATTAAAATAATATTTTCTCAAAATACCTCAAATTTATTTAATAAAGTCACAGAAGATTATTAACAGAAGAGTTGGTACATGAGCATGGGACAGATTCCAAAGGACTTCTTTTTGCGGGTGGTCACTCACAATAGCATACCCTTAAAGGCAGGGAAGGCCAGGACCCACTCAAGAGGAAACGAATTCCCTAAAACAGTGCTTGAAGTTGCAGAACAGGGAAAAATTTATCTATCTCTTCTATATCTTATTCCTTCTCTCTCTCACATCTTTCATTTCCAGAGATTTTGTAGTAATGTCTCTGTAGATGACTCTTAGTCCCGTATCTCTAAGTAACACAAATTTTCTTGTGGCTTTCTCCTTGTCACCTAAAACCAACCATCCCTAAATGAGAACTACCATCTTTCTATAAAAACTGTCTTCTCCCCTTCCAAAATCCTTTTTAAAGTTTACCAAATTAATACCTTGTTGGGCTGAGGAATTTTTAAAATTTTTAAGTTCTTACGGCTGGGGATTGAACCTGGTACCTCTTATGAGGGAAGTTGGCGTTCAACCACTGAGCCACAGCAGTTCACCTAAGTTGGTTTTTTCATTTGTTTGTCTGTTGTTTTTTATTTTAGGAGGCACCAGGGACCAAAACTTGGGACCTCCCATGTGGGAAGCAGGTGTGAACCGCTTGAGCCTCATCTGCTCCCTGAGGGATATTCTCCCCCATGACTCCCTCGTCAGTCAGCTTGTTGCTTCTACTCATTGTGTTCTCGCTGTCTGTTCATGAGTCTGCTCATTTTCTTTAGGAGGCACTGGAAACCAAACCTGGGGCCTGGGAGGCAGGCACCCAACTATTTAAGCCACATCCACTCCTTGCTATTTATGTCTGCTCATTGAGTAAGATCATTGCATCTGCTTGTCTTCTTTAGGGGGCACTTAGAACTGAACCTGGGACCTCTTTGTGGGAGGCAGGCACCCAAGTGCTTGAACCACATCTGCTCCCCCAGGGATATTTTTTATTGTCAGTCACTAAGTCCTGTCCTTTACAATATCTTTTGCATATATCCCTTCCTAGTGCCACTATTCTAGTTTAGTCCTGACCAGTAAATACCTTTAATAATCATACATCAAATATATTCTCAGCTTCTGCCTCTCCTGCCAATCTATATTTTTCTTAATATTTATTTATATTCCCCCCCCTTGTTGTTTGCTCATCTTCTTTTTAGGAGGCACCAGGAACCAAACCTCCCATATGGAAGGGAAGCGCCTAAACACTTTGAGCCATCTCTGGTCCATTTGTTGTGTCTCTCATTGTGTTTCCTTGCTGTGTTTCTTGGTTGCATCACCTCACTGCATCAGCTCATCGCACCAGCCTGTCACATCATCTCACTGTCTTGCTCTTCCTCTCTAGTAGGCACTAGGAACTGAACCTGGGACCTCCCATGTGGTAGGCAGGAGCCCACCTGCTTGAGCCACATTTGCTTCCCCAGCCACATCTGCTTCCCTCCTGCCAATCTATTAAAAGGTTGCTACCAGAATATTTCTGGAAGTTTTGCTCATGTTATGCTTTTGAAAAACACTTAAAGATTCCCATTCTTTATAGAATCAAGTAGAAACTTCTTTGCAGTCAAGACCTTCTAAAGTATAGTTTTGATGTATCTTTTTAGGGTTCCTAGAACTTTTCTACACAATCCCTGAGTCATGGAAATGGATTTACTTATTGTCTTTTCCTCTTATATTATGCCTTCCTGCCCTCTGTACTTCTATACATTCCATTCCCTATAATTAAATGCTTTTTAATTTTTCTAACTCTCCAAATCTAGCATTCTTCAGGGGTCTGGTCCAAACTCTTTTCTCTAAGATTACTCTATTCCAATGATTACTCTAGGATGAAGTAATCCTTTTCATCTTCAGAAAGTTATGCTACTTCCTCTATACCATTCATTTACAATATAGGTATGTCTTAGGACATCTATTCCATCATCTCTATCCATTCTATTATTATCTAGATTCTTACTGAGTGCCAAGCACTGACTTAGGTATTAGGATAAAGCAGAGAACAAGCCAGTTATAGGTTCGACCCTTATGAAGGTTTTAAGAGCGTGGGCTCTGAAGTCTGGTTTGATTATAGGATATGGACTACTTAAGTGCTGTTTGATCTTGGGCAATTACTTAACCCACTGTGTCTCAGTTTCTGAATTTGCCCACAAAGTAAAGCACAATAATGGAAGAGGAAGCTGAAGGAGTCCATGGGAGGATTTTTTCCTAATGGAGGAGATATTAGGAGATACTGATGAAGATAATCAGAGGTAAACAGGGTAACAGAAAGGTAGAATGGGAAACAGAAGTAATAGTAGAGGCCTTTAGAAGGTGACAAGAGATGCTAACCAGATCACAAGTAGGAGGAATGGCCTTTGAGAGGAAAATGACACTTTCTACATTGTAACCTGAGATAAGACAGGTGAAATGTGGGTAAATTTACAGATTTCATGTGAAGAGCAGGTTAGGTCATTGGCTGAGAGTGAAGGTTAAGGAGGAGCATGGTAGGTTTGAAGAGAAAAAATAAAGTATGAGATAGGTGTCTTACTGAGTAGGCAAATACACCTAAATGGAGAAACTCAGGAGATTCAGCAAGCTGTACTGAATGCTAATCTAAAGTTTGCTATCTTGAATTTAAAGTGAAGCCAGTCAGCATTATGGTATGATTTTTCCCCAGTAAAATCAGCTATTTGGGTACAGGCAGAGAAGAGAGATGAAGTTCATCTAAGACTGACATCTTCAGGCAGGGGATGTAAACTGAAGTTATTTGGAGGGGAATGATTTGAATCAGGAATTATAAAACCTAGCATAGTAAGAGGGTAGGTGAAGCCAGTAGAGGCCTGGTAGATGGTAAAAAAATATTTGATATCAATAGTCTGAAAGTTTCTAAGGTGAAAGAATTTTGCAGTAACAATCTATCTTCTAGCTAGCTATAGGATTCTTTTTTTTGTATTTTTTAATGACTTATTAGGATTCTTGATGACAGAGAAAATAGCTTTTGTGGCCATCCCCACAGATGTTTGTAAAATAACTTTCAAATGTCAAGAATCAACTGATTCTTGCTGATTTGATTAGCTAGTGCCCCAAGAACTTACCTGGCATGTAACAGCCAGGGTGTGACAGATCTGGGTCTTCCCAGTACGAAATTCTCCAAACATCTCTGTGATGGATCCAGTCTCAATTCCACCTTAAGAGCAATAAAAAACACTTCTCAGCATGAGAAAAATACTTAGAAATTATAATCATAGAAATCTCCTTGAAGCTCACTAGAAGTGTGCAGACATCATTTGAAAATCCAGTTTTCAACAAGAATTAGTATTTTTAAAACTTTCATTTGAAATGATTATAGATTTATAAGAAATGTACAGGGAGGTCCTGCATAGAGCTTGTTCAGATTTCTCCAGTTATATATGCACTCATTTATGTGTGTGTGTATAGTTTTATGCAATTTCATCATGGGTAATTGTAATTACCATCATAATCAAGACACAGAACTGTACCCTCACAAGTCAACAAGCAGTCACTTAAAAAATAAATTATACAAAAAAAAGAAAATAAATAATATCTAACATTTGCTAAATGTTTCTTGTGTACCTGGCATTGTACTATGCACTTATATGTACCATTTCATTTAATTCCAATTATCCATAAGGCTTATCCTCATTTTAAAGAAAACAAAGGCAAAGAAATATTAAGTAATTTGTAATTTTCCCAATGTAACACAGCTGGTAAATACTAGGGTATGGGGATGAATAACACTAACACTCAAATTAGAATCTGATTCCTAAACTCATGTTATTCTGCACCCTATGAAAAGGAAAACTTGAATGAGTAAACAGTTGGGGAACAGTCAATCAAAGAGCCAAACCAAACCTTGCAGTAAGTTAGAACAAAAATGCTTTAAAAAAATTTAAAAACTTTACATCTTTCCTTAAGCTCTAATGATTAGAGTGTACTACTATTAAATGAAGATTAAATTATTTAACTTACAGATAACTTTACAATTTTTTAGGCCAGCTCCCACCCATCAGCAATTTTACTTCTTCAATGTGGATGCTTCCCCTATCTGATAATATCTAACCCATAAATCCTACCCAAATGCTTTAATTTTGTTCTGTGACCTGGATTCTTTGTTAACTGCTATTCACAAGGTAGGATAAGGAATTACTACACCTTGAAGTAATTTGTCAAGTTCTTTGGAACCAGTAGTAATCTGTATGATCTCCGATCGCCTTTGGTGGAATTCAGTTGCAGTGGTGAAACCCATTGGAACTAATTTAGCTGCCTCAGTCTGGGGAAAATAAGAAATGTTAAACAAAATAATATGCTTAATAGAACAAAAACCAAGCAGAAAGTGGGAAAAGACAACATCTAACAAAATTTCCAGAATGCTCTCTCTTTAAAAATCATCAAAATAATAATAGTTCTAGTTCAAGGACTATTTTATCTCTCTGGATATAATGAAGGATAAATTAATTTCCAGACTCCATGATTAATTTTTAAATTGCCAATTCAAGTAGAATACACATGCAATTTAAAAAAAGAGGGGGGTGGAGAGTGGGGGTATATGGGAACCTCTTATATTTTTTAATATAACATTTTGTGTGATCTATGTATCTTTAAAAAAAAGAATAAAAAAATAGAAACTATTATAGACTCAAGCATATATAGTGTACCTGACTTACGACAAAGGTGATGATACACTGCAAAGTCAACATATTTAAACCTTTATTTCTTGCTGCATCAGTCAGGTTGTATCTGTTAACTTTCTACTTTATAAAATAAGGACATTTTGGGAAGCGGATTTGGCCCAACAGATAGGGTGTCCGTCTACCACATGGGAGGTCCGTGGTTCAAACCCCGGGCCTCCTGACCGGTGTGATGAGCTGGCCCACACGCAATGCTGATGCGTGCAAGGAGTGCCCTGCCACACAGGGGTGTACTCCACATAGGGGAGCCCCACGCGCAAGGAGTGCACCCCTTAAGGAGAGCTGCCCAGCGTGAAAAAAGTGCAGCCTGCCCAGGAATGGTGCTGCACACACAGAGAACTGATGCAGCAAGATGATGCAACAAAAAGAGACAGATTCCCAGTGCCGCTGACAAGAATACAAGCGGACACAGAACACACATGGAATGGACACAGAGATCAGACAACTGGGGGGGAGGGGGAGGAAGGGGAGAGAAATGAAAATCTTAAAAAAAAAAAGGACATTTCCCCTTCCATCTTTTTGCTTTCACATTAACCTCTTTATCTGTCAGCTGTGACTTTTCCTTTACTTTGTCAAGTTGAGAACATTTATGTCCTATTTTGTAACCACAGATTGATTAAAAAATTTAAGAATAAATGTACATTTAGAGAATTGCGGGAAGATGGTAAAGTGGGAAGCTCTAGGAATCAACTCTTCCACCAAAACAAGTATTGAACTGGTAAAAACTGTCTAAATTAATTTGGAACTCTGGAGTCTGGTGTAACACCGAAACATCCAGGTAAAGCTGGATGAATATCAGTTAATTTCACCTTCCATGTAGCTTAACCATACCCCACACCCCAACAACATGGCAGGCTGCTGTGGGAACTGTAGCCTGAGTTCCTGGCGCACCTTGCTGGTGGCAGGGTGGGCAAGAAAGACCTAATCCTCCAAAAGCCAGGGGTGTGTGGTCTGATTCTTGATCACTGCTCTTTATCATGGGGTAGGGGGGAAGAAGGAGAGGTCATCACTGAAGGCAGCCATTGTTTCAACCCCCCTAAGGCAGAAACAGTAGAAAAATCTAAAAGAGGTATTACCTCTTTTTCTTCCTTCCTTCCTTTTCTTCCCCCCTTTCTTTCCTCTTTCCTTTTAAAATAGTATGGAAAAGTCACAAACTGACAGAAAAAAATAATTTAAAAAACCTAACCCAGTATAGCAGTTTGATATAGCTATGAATTCCAAAAATAGATATTGGATTATGTTTGTAAACTGGTCTGTCTGAAGTTTCACATTTACTTAAATAAATTATGATTAGGGCTTTGATTGGGCCATGTCAGTAGGGTGACAAAAGAAGAGAGCTGGAGTTCTGGGATTTTTTTTAAAGATTTATTTATTTATTTCTCTCCCCTCCCCCCCCACCCTGGTTGTCTGTTCTCTGTGTCTATTTGCTAAGTCTTCTTTGTCCGCTTCTGTTGTTGTCAGCGGCACGGGAATCTGTGTTTCTTTTTTTTGTTATTGCATCACCTTGTTGTGTCAGCTCTCCGTCTGTGCGGCACCATTCCTGGGCAGGCTGCACTTTCTTTCGCGCTGGGCGGCTCTCCTTACGGGGCGCACTCCTTGCGTGTGGGGCTCCCCTATGCAGGGGACACCTCTGCGTGGCAGGGCATTCCTTGCGCGCATCAGCACTGCGCATGGGCCAGCTGCACATGGGTCAAGGAGGCCCGGGGTTTGAACCGCGGACCTCCCATGTGGTAGACGGACACCCTAACCACTGGGTCAAGTCTGTGGCCAGAGAGAGCTGGAAGTTCTGATTTTGGAGTTTTCAAGCTGGAACTAAGCACAGAGCCCAGAGAGAAATAAGCCCTGGGAAGAGAGGAACCCAGGAAGCCTGAACCCTGACCAACACTGGCAACCAGCTTGCTCCAACAAGTGGCAATAAACTTTGGTGAGAGAAGTAACTTATGCTTTATGTCCTGGTAACTGTAAGCTTCTACCCCAAATAAATACCCTTTAAAAAAAACCAACCAATTTCTAGTATTTTGCATCAGCACCCCTTTGGCTAATACACCCAGCAATCCCAGAGAGGGAGAATCAGATTTCTAGAATTACAGCATAAACTCAGAATGTCTAGTTCTCAACAAGAATATTACAGAAAACAAAAAGGAGCAGAAAAGTTTGGGTGATTCCGAGAGGGAAATATAATTTTTTTGGGGGGGAAATATAATTTGAAAGACATTAAATCAACTGTCTTAAATATGTTTAATGAGCTAAAGGATACCATGAATAAAGAACTAAAAGAGATTAGGAAAACAAACATCTGAATAAAATAAAGGGACAGGAATTATGAAAGGGAAACAAAGAGAAATTATGGAAGTGAAAAGTACACTAATTGAAATGAACTTACTAGAGGAAATCAGTAGCACATTTAAGCAGGCAGAAAAAAGGATCAGCAAACTTGATGATAAGACAATTGAAATTATCCAGTATGAGGTGGAGGAAGAAAAAAGAATGAAGAAAAATGAACAGAGCCTCAGAGACCTGAGAGGCACCATCAAGAGGCACCATCAAGTGGCACCATCAAGAGGCACCATCAAGGATACTAACATATGCATCATAGGAATCCCAGAAGGACAAGAAAGACAAGGGCAGAAAAAGTATTTCAAGAAATAATGGCTAAAAACTTCCCAAATCTGATGACAGTCATTAATATATACATTCAAGAAGGATAAATTCAAAGAGATCCACACCAAGATACATCCTAGTGAAACTGTAGAAATCCAAAGATTTCTTGTGATACAAGGGATAGTCAGTAAGATTAATAGCAGATTTCTCATCAGAAACCAGGAAGGCCAGAAAGCAGTGGGATGAGATATTCATAGTACATATTGAAAAAAACTGTCAAATTCTTTAGGTGGCAAAATCATCTTTCAAGAATGAAGGAGGGGAAGCAATGTGGCTCAAGCATTTGGGTACCCACCTACCACATGGGAGGTCCTCATTAGGTTAGGTTCCTGGTGCCTCCTAAAGAAAAAGAGGAGTGCACAAGGAACGGACAGAGAAGGCAGAGAGCGAGCCCAAACAACGAGAAGGGGAGAGAAATAAATTTAAAAATCTCAAAAGAAAATTAAAAAATAATAATAATGAAGAAGGGAGAAGGGAGAAGATGTAGTTCAGTGGTTCTGCTTCCCATGTACAAGGTCCTGGGTTAAATCTCTCAAACAAACAAACAAAGAAAATGGAGAGGTTCTGGGGACAGGTATTTAACTCCTGCCAAGTCTTCCCGCCGCCACGGCACTTGCAGGCCTCAGGTTTCCCCTGAAGCATGAGCCCACTTGCCCGCAGTAACCAGTGCTGCGTGTGTGCTGTGGACTGGTTTGCACCAGGACCGACACACAGCCTCAGGATCTTCCCCTGCACCCACAGCTCAGGCACCAGGGGAGCTCCGGGGTTGATGGCAGAACTGTGGGTAACCATGCCTGCCAGGCTTTTGCCATTTGTCCTTCTGGACTTGGGGAAGAAGACCCAGTGGCTCTCCAACCCTTCCCCCTCCGCCACCATTTCGGGCACCCTGCAGAGACTTTTTTTGGGGTTCCCACTGACTTCTGGGAAGGATGTGTGTCCCTCTGCCCCAAGCTCAGTTGGTCACTTGTCTTTGTCACAGTGACCTTTCCTACATGACCCTGTGGTGCTTTGAGCCCTCCGGGAATGACCAGGAAGGTACACAGAGCCAGTGGGGACCGTGGGGTCTGTAGAATAGCCATCACCAGAGGCGGTGGGTCTAGTAAAGGCCCTGCAGGAGCTCAGTCAAACAGTATGGTACTGGGGAAGTATGACTATTTATGAAGCCAAAGAGAAATTAAAAGAGACACCAGAAGGAACTTTTGATTGGAGACAATTCTCATTCAGACTACCTACTAACAATATCTGTTAAAATATCAGCTGAACCAACTAACCTGCAAATCGAATACCAAGATGAGAAATTCAGAGTGGACTCTATCGCACGGTGTCAAGTCCAAGCTTAAACAATTTGACAGTATGGTTCATCTGATAGACAACTATGTTCTGATGTGCAAGGATAAGCAGACTGGCCTGGAAGTCCCCCAGTATAGCACTGTTTACCTTTATCTGACCAAACCACTCTACACAGCAGCACCGACTCTGCACCATCTCTGTAGACTCAGGGGAAATAAGCAAATGTACCGGTACCATCTGGGGACTGCCTTTACCAACTAAAGAAACAGAAGGAGCAAGATAAATAAAGTAACAGTAGCTGTAAGACATTGGATGGGGGACAAGAAAGGATCACAGTATAATAGGACGAAAATAACTGGATACTTGTCTTAATTTTGCCATCATCTGCATGACTTTGGATAATTAAACCTAAGCCTAAATTTCCTCATTTATAAAAATGATAATTATTAGCTCTACCTTTCTCAGTGTCATTATGAAGGTCAAATGAGAATATACGTGAAAGGGATGGAGTTTCAAAACTAATGGGCTATCTAAGGGATTAAGTCACTACCTCATAATCACTTAAGCCAGTAAAATCACTTTTATGTCATTTATTAAGGGGGAAAAACTAATAAGCACATGATTTAGACTCACATTCTCCTGTGATTATTAAAGAACTTAATCTATGACAAGTTAACTGATAGATTATATACATTGAGTGCTTAATTAATATTCAAGCAATAAAAACTGCTTTGCTATGTGAAAGACATTTTTACATTGGAAGATATAGAATTTCACAAATCGAAGCAAAAAATAAAAATTGCTCTGAATTAACAATATTAATATCTTAGCGTGTATTTATTCCTAGTCTATGGTCTAAACATACATAATATATATATATATATATATTCTTTAATTAGAGAAGTTATAGGTTTACAGAAAAATCATGCAGAAAATACAGAATTCCCATATATCCCCTATTAACATCATGCCTTAGTATGGTACATTTGCTACAATCAATTTAAGATTTTATTATAATTGTACTATTAACTATAGTCCATGATTTATATTAGGGTTCATTGTTGTGTTGTACAGTCCTATGGGGTTTTTTTGTTGTTGTTATGCTTTGTTTTTTCCGTTTTTTAAATTATTATTATTATTACTATTTTTTTAAGTACCAGGATTGAACCTGGGACCTTGTATGTGGGAAGCCAGCACTCAACCACTGAGCTACATCAGCTTCCTGAGTTGGTTTTATCATTTGTTTTGTTTGTTGTTTGTTGTTTTTTTCAAGAGGTACTGGGAATGGAACCCAGGACCTCCATGTGGGAGGCAGGCACTCAACTGCTTGAGCCACATCCACTCCCTTTTTCTAAAATTTTTATTCTAGTAACACATTTATAACCTAAAAATTCCCCTTTTAACCAAAAGCCCCATATAAGTATACAAACATTTTGTTAAGGTGCTTTCTTGTATCAGGCACATTTTCCTACATAAATAAATACTATTCAAAACTGTTTTAGGGAAGCAGACTTGGCTCAATGGATAGGGCGTCCATTTACCACATGGGAGGTCTACGATTCAAACCCAGGCCCCCTTGACCCATGTGGAGCTGGCCCATGCGCAGTGCTGATGCGCACAAGGAGTGCCCTGCCACGCAGGGGTGTCCTCCGCATAGGGGAGCCCCACGCGCAAGGAGCGCGCCCTGTAAGGAGAGCCGCCCAGTGCGAGAGAAAGTGCAGCCTGCCCAGGAATGGCGCCGCACACACGGAGAGCTGACACAGCAAGATGACGCAACAAAAAGAAACACAGATTCCCAGTGCTGCTGATAAGGATAGAAGCGGTCACAGGTCACAAAAGAACATGTAGCGAATGGACACAGAGAGCAGACAACAGGAGGGAGGGGAGAAATAAATAAAAAAACTTGTTTCAGTGGTTGCATGATGAATATATTTCTCAGGAATGAGATCACAATATCTAGAATAAGGCATATACCACTCACTGTTAACTGGTAGTTAATTTGATAGTATTTATGTCATATTTCATGATATTACAGTTCTCTAGAGAAAATCTGAATTTATGCAAAGAGACACATATAAAGATAAGAACCTGGTAATTAGTCTCTGGAAAGGGGAACAGGATGACAGGAGAATGAGGGATGAGGGAAGAAGACGAAGTTTCACTGTATCCCCTTCTGTACTAGTCCCACCAATACCTTCCTAAATCATATAAGCTATACTTACCAGAATTTTATCAGCTTTGGCTTCACTAATCCCCTTAATATTTATTAGCTCCTTCTTTGGTGCATAGGCAACAGCCTCAACAGTATGGAATCCAGCTTCTTCCAATTTCTTCACGTCATTGGCATTTATGCCACATTGCTGCAAGGGAAGAAAATCATAACTGAAGCTTCAGTTCTCTTATGGGAGAAAAATGGGAAGAATACTTGCCCCACCTAATTTCACAGTAGTTGTGAAGAAGTGTGATACTATTTACAAAAGCTTTGAAAAGCATGCTTTATGTGTGAGGTAATCAACAACAAATTACCAACCCTTTCACTATCAGAGTCAGTATTTAACTAGTACAAAGTCATATACATTAAAATGGGCTCTTACCATGCAGTGGAATTAAACCAGAAACGTGCAAGCACTAGGAATAGACCACTAACTCCCAACAATTTATGACTGAGTCTAAACATGCCTTGAGACCCTGGTCCCTAAAAGGGCACTTTAAACCAGTTCTTCCCAACCTTACCACATCAAGTGCACACAGAATATGAAATTTCTACACTACGATGAGGTAAACAGATAAAGCTGCTCCAGAGTGGAGGGGATCACTATCTTGGCATATAAATAACTTTTCGTAGCACAATGACTGGATGTTCTGCTCCAAAAAAAACTGACGTTAAGATTGGAGACAGGGAAGCGGACTTGGCCCAGTGGTTAGGGCATCTGTCTACAACATGGGAGGTCCATGGTTCAAACTCCAGGCCTCCTTGACCCATGTGGAGCTGGCCCATGTGCAGTGCTGATGTGCGCAAGGAGTGCCGTTCCATGCAGGGGTGTCCCCTGCGGAGGGGAGTCCCACGTGCAAGGAGTGCGCCCCATAAGGAGAGCTGCCTAGCGTGAAAGAGAGTGCAGCCTGCCTAAGAGTGGCACTGCCCACACGGAGAGCTGACACAACAAGATGACGCAACAAAAACACAGATTCCTCGACCACTGACAACAAAAGAAGTGGACAAAGAAGACTTAGCAAATAGACACAGAGAACAGACAACCGGGGCAGGGTGGTGGGGGGAAAGGGGAGAGAAATTTTTAAAAAAAAAAGATTGGAGACAACCTCTTCTGGTCAGGGACATGTATTCTACTTTCCAAACAAACCATCCAAGGGCACTAGTCTCTCCCTATATACAAGGTCAGCTTTGGTTTTATTAGCTACCAAAACCATGACTTCTGAGGAGAACATCAGTTAGTGAGGGGATGTGTACATACCTGGGAGCCAAGGAGGGCTTGGGAGAGGGGAGCGAATGGTATCTGCCTACAGAACAAATCATGTTTGCTATTCCAGCAGGGAATGTTTAAGCAATGAGGAATAAATATGAATGGGTATAAGGATGCTCACGGTACCAAAAGTTATGACTCTGAACCAAAAATGCAGGCCCCTGACTCTGATGTTTTACCACAAAACCAATTACATAACTTTTGGGGTCTTGAAGCTCAGTTCGAGATGAGAGGAAAATGCATAAAGAGACAAGAAGAATCAAAACTTTCCTTTCCCTCCAACCCCCTTAGCCCAGGTCAGTTGCATTTGCACTGAATCACTGTACAATGGACAGGAATAGTGGGGGACTCCAGCTCTGGTGCTTAATGCTCTTGGGCATAGTCCTGGATCGGGAAAAGGGCTCTTTTACCTTTATATCCCCAAGTTGTTCTCTCTGCCTGTGACAGCTGTCTTGCTAGTAACTTCAGCATAGAAAGAAGAACTGAGAACAAAAAATAAATGTAGAAAAGTTGCTCCTTTCTCCCTGCATAGCTGGCCTAAGCCACTGGAATTCCCTGGACAGCACTTATATGCACAATGGAAACAGCATAGAGACTCTACCAGCGGCTTCTAGGGCTTCTTAGTTTCTTACAGTCCATCTCTGAGAAAGAAAAATGCTAATGTAGGAAGAGAACTATAGACTAAAGAGCCCTGGTCAGACAGGTTTAGCTCCTATATTAACTCTTTCCACAGAATCCTTGACAACCCTCATGCAAACTCCCATTTGAATCTTGATCTTGGGTGGGAAACCAATGGTTTATGTAAAGGCAGTGATTTCTCTCATTAGGCAGAAGAATCTTGTTCAGCATTATAATTCCAAAATTAACAACTAAACACATACCTCTAACCGTGAAATAGGTTGTGGGCCAAAGCTTTCTTCTTCCACTGAAGTATCTGCATTTGCTTCAAGCTGCATCTGCATAGCCATTACTGAAAAATACAGATACCCATTAAAAAGAACTCTAAACAAACCATGGTGTAAGTATGGAGCAGCACATTTAGTTTTGCAATAACTCTGAAGAAGCACTTGCTCAGGTTTTAGTCTAATGACTGACTTACCCATGGCAGGAAGAGCATACCTCCTACCAGCATTCCCCTCTATTTAGACAGTTAACTGTATCAGACTTTAGGAAGAGCCAGGACCATTTGGTTTCTTAAAGATGCACAGCTTAATTTAAGATTAACTATTCCCCTCTGTATCCTACCTTTTACTCCTTGAGGGCAGGAGCAAAGTCTTATTTATTTTTATACAATTCATGATACACTATGTTAGGTGTTTGGTAAATGTATGGAAAATGAATGCAGACATTCCAGGACTCTACTTTGAATTAAAAAAAAAAAGATTGATGAAAGGGCAAAAGGTTAAACAACTTTAGTTCCATTGTTCCCTTCTAACAAGAGGGTTTCTGGGAGCAGGCAGCGTGGAAGGAGGGAGGAGTGACAGGAAGGTACAGAATGGTTGCCCGTAAGCCTCTATTCCTGATAGGGAAACGTAAGCAAAAATTATAACTTGTAGACACATTTGTTGCTGCCAATAGGAGTGTATGAAATTCAAGGATCACCATTTTAGTCAGTTCTAGAGCTTCAGACACCTCAATGAATGAGCAAATGAATAAATATCATGCAAGCAACTTGCTCAGTCTAAACCCTTTCATTTAGCTCAAGGGTTCTTAATCTTTTGTTCCACGGACCCCTTTGCCAGTTATGTGAAAACCATGAACTCTTTACTAAGTCCACACTATACTGTGTATTATTTAATAAATATATCACATCTGCACCAACATGTCAGCACAAGAATATTTTTTTTATTTCAATTCAAGCTCACAGACCCCTTGTTAAGAACCCCTGATTTGTAAGGCCTATACCTAGTCAGGTTATTATGATAGAATTAAGATTGCTCAGCTTGGAAAGAAGAACTGAGAACAAAATAAAATTTTAATTATCTTCAAGGTATCAAGGTGTAAAAGTGAACAAGTCTTGATGTCCACAAGGATAAATGATCTTGGGAAGCAAATGTGACTCAAGCAATTGGGCTCCTGTCTACCATATAGGAGGTCCAGGGTTCAATGCCCAGGGCCTCCTGGTGAAGGCAAGCTGGCCCATGTGACGAGCCAGTCCACACAGAGTGCTGGCCCGCGCAGAGTACTGCCCTACACAGTAGTGCTGCCCCGTGTAGGAATGCTGGTCCACGCGGAGAGCTGGTACAGCAAAATGACGCAACAAAAAGAGACAAAGAGAAGAGATAATAAGAAACAGCAGCAGATCAGGAGTTGAGGTGGCGCAAGAGAACGATTGCCTCTCTCCTACTCTGGAAGGTCCCAGGATCCATTCCCGGAGCCACCTAATGAGAATACAAGCAGACAAAGAAGAACACACATAGAGCAGACAACACGGAGAGGGGGACAGGGCAGGGAAGAAATAAATAAATCTTAAAAAAAAAAAAGGAATGATTTTAAATCACATCAAAATAACCTGGACAGATATAAGGGTAAATTTAACCTAAAAAACAAGCGATTACAAAGTCTCCATTCTTGATGACTTAACAGAAGATGACCATTTTTGTCTTGATTGCTTAGGCATAGATCTCTTAGATGGCAAGTTTAGCACACTATGAGTATAGGATGATTCAATTTATCTAAATCACCTGCATGTAATTTTAATTTAATTAACTTTCTTTGTAATTTATGAAAAAAGATGGCATTGCAGAGAAATGGTAAAAGGTTGGTCTTTCCAGTCAACAGTGATGCATTGACTAGATAGTATTACAGAATAAAATGAGGGAAGCAGTTCTGGCTCAACTGATAGAATAAAATGACTTGACCACGGTATCTCACACCACTGAAAAAAATTAATTTCCAATTTAGATGGTAGATCTAAATGTAAGAAGTAAACAATGCTTTTAATGTACGAGAATATCTTCATGACTTTGGAGGATAGGAAAGATTTCTTAAACTGTATACAAAATATAACAACCATAAAATAAAAGACAAAAATTGGATATATTATATTCAGAACTTCTAGTCATCAAAAGACAGTATTATTGGAGAGGATTGGACAGATAGGAACGCTTACTGTTAGTGGGAATATAAAATGGTACAGCCACTGTGAAGGACAGTTTGACAGTTCTTAAAGAAGTTGAATATAGACCTGCCATGTGACCTGGCAATACTATTGCTAGGTATTACTCAGAAAAACTGAAAGCAGTGACGTGAACAGACATCTACGTTCACGGCAGTTATTATTCACAATTGCCAAAAGTTGGAAACAGGCTCAGCAAACTGACAAAAGATGATGCAAAAAGAGACACAAAGAGGAAAGACCATGAGAGATACAACAAACCAGGAAACTGAGGTGGCTCAGGTGATTGAACACCTCTCTCCCACATGGCAGGTGCCAGGTTCAGTTCCTCCCAAACAGAAGACGAGCAGACACAGCAAACAGCTATCTCAAACCACAAGTTGGGGAGGGAGAATAAATTTTAAAAAATAAGTCTTTAAAAGAAAAGTTGGAAACAACCCAGGTGTCCATCAGCTGATGAGTGGATAAATAAATTGTGGTGCATACACATGATGGAATATTATGCAGTGGTTAAGAAGAAGTGATGAAGCATATGACACATAGATGAACATGGAGGACGTTACATCAAATGAAGCAAGCCATATACAAAAGGATACTGTTTGAGTGCACTATTATGAACTAAATATATTACGTAAAATAATCAATTAAATTAAATTATTAAATAATAAAATAATAATTAGAATATAGGTCATCAGAAAATAGAACGAGAGTAGAGAATGGAAAGCTGATGGTTATTCTGTGCAGAACTGGCTAACAGGTTGTAAATCTATGGAAATGGTAAAAGCACATCATGGTGTTTGTGACTAGCAGAGAGCTATATGGGTATGACAGAGTTGAAAGGGAAAGTCTAAGGTCATGTATATTACTAGAAGGACAACTAAAAAAATGTAACATGGGACTTTATAATACGAATATGGGTGTTGTTGCATTTATAAAACTTACAAAATACGAATACAAATAAACTAAAGAGAAGGAAACAGAATAGCAGCTATGTATGTCAGGGGAAGCATAGAAAGATTAAGAGGTAATGAGTTTCTTTTGTTTGTTTTTTGTTTTTTAGTATATTATTACTGGAATAATGAAAATGCTCTAAAAATGCCTGAAGTGAAGTATGCACAACTATTTGATTACACTGAATACCACACTGACTCTACACTTCGGATGGATTTATGCTTTATTAATATGTGTCAATAAAACTGATTTTAAAAAAGACAACATTAACAGAATAAGTTAAACTACAGTTTGGGAAAAAATTTTGCCACATATAGAAATAACCAATGGCTGATAACAAGAATATAAAGAATTTTTTTCAAATCAGTTAAGAAAAAGACAACCCCTCAAAAAATGAGAGATTTCAACAAGCACGTCACAACAGAAGTTATCCAAACTGCCAATAAACATATCAACAAATGCTCATTCTCTTTAGTAATCAGAAAAATGTAAATTAAAACCACAAAGAGATAATACTGTATATCCACTAAAATAGCTAAATTTAAAATGTTGGCAAACAGAACAACTTAACATTCATAAACGGCTGGGTGAGGACAAATCAATATAAGCACTTTGGAAAACTGGCATTAAATGCAAAAGTTGAAAATAGACTAATCCTATGACCCAGGAATTTCACTACTCTGTGTTAAGCACCTGCAAAGCATGCACATGTGCACCAAAATATATGTAAGAATGCTCATAGGAGCCTTTCTCATAAAAGCCAAAAAACTGGAACCAAGACATGAGTATAATGGTTAAGGGACACTATACAATGAGAATGAACTATTGCTATAGGCAAGGGCGTTTTTTAATCTACAGACATAATGTTGCATGAAGTCAGTCATAAAATAATACATATAAAGTATTTAATTTACATAATGTTTTACACAGGTAAAATTAGTCAACGGTGTTAAAAGTCAGTGTAGTTTAGTGGTTATCGTTGAGGGAAAGAGGGGCAAGTACTACACAAGGGCGTGCAAGGGAGGCTTCTGGGATGCTGACGGCATTCTATTCCTTGACCTGAGCGGTGATTACACAGATATGTTTTTTTTGTAGTAATTCATGGAACTGTATACACTTGTGATGTGTGCGTTTTTCTCCCTGCACATTACACTATACTTTATAACTTTAGGGGAGAAAAACTCACTTCCCATTATTCCTTTGGCACCACGTGACCTGTTTTCCACATTAGATTATGAAAATATTTTTGGAAATGGAGGCTGGCACTTTGTAAGCAAAACAGCGTAACAGAACGAGAAATTACCAGGAATCCGGAAATCCGGCTCTGGCATTAAAAATCTGTGACCTTAACTACGTCACTACACCTCTCCGGGTCTCGACTTCTTCACCAGAGAATAGGTGTTGGATAGGAAGGTCTTTAGGACTCCTCCCAGCTTCGTAGACGGTTCATTCCCGTTTTCTCCACAACGGGCGCTGAAAGGCGGTTGCGCCGGGACCCGCGCCTGTTCCGCCATCTCCGGTTTCTCACTTGGCAGAGGAGCGGGATGAACCGGCTGCGGGAGCCGGGTCCGGGTCGCACTCCGGCTAACGCGGGGGCAAGCGGCGGGAAGGGGCCGCTGTGCGCCTTACACACTCACCTACGCCTGCCGCGCGGCTAGCTCGGCGGGTCGCGCACTCAGCCTTCTGTCCGCAGCCCAGCGCAAGCCCGACCGCCGACGGACTTCGGACCCCTAGTTAGCGCCACGCTTCTCTGTTCCCCGGCCCGGCCTTCGGCGCACTACTCAGGTGGGCCTTAGCTCCCCGCTACGGACCTCCAGCGCGCCTGACCTCTCCTCAGGTCCGGCTCAAGGCTCAGCGCGGGCTCAGCTCCGCGGCTTTCGCAAATCCCGCCAAACCCTCTCGGGCGGGCCACGCCAGCGTCAGCGTAACGTCTCCCCGCCCTTCCGGAATCCGATCAGCCGCTGCGGCCGCTACTTGCGAGCCAGGGGGGTGGGCCCAAAGAACTTGCAGGATACTGTGGGTTGCGTCTTCGTTTCTTCATAAGGATGATTTGAAGTTTGCGAGCGGCCGCCCTCTTCTCTTTACTAGATCGAGCACTACAACTCCCAAGAGGCACTGTGGTCGCCCCGGGACTGCATCCCCCAACAGGCACCCGGCGGCGCTGCAGTTACTGGCCGTCGGACTCCCTGGTGCATAACCTCGCTCTTGGGAGCTGCTTTTGAAAGTCTGGCACTTAGGGTCTCTCTGTGTCATCCAAATTCCCGGTTCCACTTGCTGTCCAGGTTCCTGGAAGTGGTGGAGCCGGAGAAGCTCTCGGATATGGATGAAACTAAGATGAGCTAGGATCTAGCGCTTCCGCAGGGAACAAATAGCAGAAATAGTACCGGCTATCTCAGAGACAATGCTAGTTAGTTGCAGACCGCCGAAATAAAGCAAATATCACAGCAAAGTGACTATTGCAATTCAGCGAATCACAGGAATTTTTTGGTTCCCTGATGCATATAAAAGTTGTTTACACTATACTGTAGTCTATGAAAATGTGCAGTAGAATTGTCATAAAAATGTACATACCTTAATTTAAAAGTACCCTTTAAAAATAAAAAGCAAAAAGAAGAATACTTTATTACTAACTACGCCTTCAGTGAGTCATAATCTTCTTGCTGGTGGAGGGTCTTGCTGGGATGTCAGTGGCTGTTGATTGATCAGAGTGGTGGTTGATGAAGGTTGTGGAAGCTGTGGCAGTATCTTAACAATAAGACAACAATGAAGGCTGCCACATCAATTAACTCTTCATGAAAGATTTCTCTGTAGCATAAGATGCTGTTTGATAGCATTTTATCCACAGTAAAACTTTCAAAATTGGAATCAATCTCAAACCCTGTTGCTGCTTTATTAACCAAGTTTATGTAGTATTCATGTCATTTCAACAATATTCACAGCATCTTCACTAGGAGTAGATTCCATCTCAATAAACACTTTCTTTGTCATCCCTAAGAAGCAACTCCTCATCTATTCAAGTTTTGTCATGAGATTGCAGAAATTCAGTCACATCTTCAAACTCCACACCTAATACTAGTTTTCTTGCTATTTCCAACACATTTGCAGTTACTTCCTCCACTGAAACCTTGAACTCCACAAAGTCTTCCATGAGGGTTGGAATCAACATCTTCCAAACTTCTGTTAACTTATTGATATTTTGACCCCCTCCCATGGATTACAAATGTTCTTAATGACATCTAGAATAGGAGTCCTTTCCAGAAAGTTCTCAATTACTTTGCCTAGATCCATCATAGGGATCACTACAGACACAGATAAGGAAGCTGCTATATTTGATCATGCCACATGAAAGAAAGGACTCCAGTTTCACCCACAGCTGAGTTGTAAGGATTGAAGCCCCCAGAGACTTTCTAAGAGCTGAGGCCCAGGGAGAGATGAGCCATGTGTCTGATAGCTCACAGCTGACCTTGGGAAGAGTCCTAGTGATTGTGAAATGTTATTTCTTTGTGGTTTTGATTTGCTTTTCACTGATTAATGACTTTAAGCATCTTTTCATGTACTTTTTGGCCACTTGCATATCTTCTTTAGAGATAACGTTTGTTCGAATCCTGTGCCTATTTTAAAATTTGGTCATTTGTCTTTTTGTTGTTGAACTGTAACAATTATTTATATTTCTGGATATTTATTAGATTTATGATTTGCAAATATTTTCTCTCCTGTAAGTTGTCTTCACTTTTTCAATAGTGTCCTTTGATGCACAAAACTTTTTAGTTATTAATGAAGTCCATTTTATCAATTTTTTCTTGTTTCTCATGCATTTGGTGTCATAACTAAGATTTTCCATTGTCAACCCCAAGGTCATGAAGTTTTATCCCTATGTCTTCTTCTAATATTTTTATAGTTTTAGTTTTTACATGTAGGCCTTTGATTCATTTTGAATTAATTTTTATATACGGTATGATATAGGAGTTTGACTTCATTCTTTTGCATATAGATATTTGTTGGAGAGACTATTCTTTTCCATTGAATGGCCTTGCAACCTTGTCAGAAATCAATGGACCATAAATATATGGCTTTATTTCTGAACTTTAAATTTTACTTCATTGGCCTTTGTGTTTATTCTTATTTCCTCACCATACTCTCTTTTTTTTTTTTTTTTTTAAAGATTTATTTATTTAATTTCCCCCCCTCCCCTGGTTGTCTGTTCTCTGTGTCTATTGCTGCGTCTTGTTTCTTTGTCTGCTTCTGTTGTCGTCAGCAGCACGGGGAAGTGTGGGCGGCGCCATTCCTGGGCAGGCTGCACTTTCTTTTCACGCTGGGCGGCTTTTCCTCACGGGTGCACTCCTTGCGCGTGGGGCTCCCCCACGCGGGGGACACCCTTGCGTGGCACGGCACTCCTTGCGCGCATCAGCGCTGCTCAAGGCCAGCTCCACACGAGTCAAGGAGGCCCGGGGTTTGAACCGCGGACCTCCCATATGGTAGACGGACGCCCTAACCACTGGGCCAAAGTCCGTTTCCCAATACTCTCTTTTTTTAAGATTTGTTTTTTTTAACCTCCCCCCCCCCATGGCTCTCTCATCTGTCTGCCCCATGCCTGCTCATCTGGTCTTGATGCTCTTTTTGTTTGTTTGTTTTGTTTTTTGTTTTTTCCTGTTTGTTTTTTTTTTCTTTCAAAGTATTTTTTTTTCTATCTGGTTGCGTCATTGTCTTTCATGGCAAAGGAGAGCTCAATTGCTTGAGCCACAGCCGCTTCACTCAATGCTCTTTTGATTACAGTTGCTTTGTAGTAAGTTTTGAAATTGGGCAGTAAGTCATTCAACTTTATATTTCTTTTCAAAATTGCTTTGACTATTTGGGGTCCCTTGTAATTCTATATGAATTTTCAGATCATCTTTTCAATTCCTGCAAGAAAGGTCATTGGGTTTTTGTGGTTTTTTTTAAAGATTTATTTTATTTATTTCTCCCCACCCCCTTGTTGTTTTCCACTTGCTGTGTTTGTTTGTCTTCCTTGTTTCATTTAGGAGGCCCTGGGATCTGAACCAGCAACCTCCCATGTGGTAGGCAGGAGCCCAGTACCTGAGCCATACCTGCTTCCCTCTTTGGGCTTTTTTTTTTTTTCAAGACGTATTATTTATTTATCCCCACTTGCTGCTTGCTTGCTGTCTACTCTCTGTGTCCATTCGCTGTGCACTCTTCTGTGTCTGCTTGTCTCCCTTTGTTGTGTCATTTTGCTGTGTCAGCTCTCCATGGGTGCGGGCCACCGCCTCTCTGTGGGCACGGGACAGCGTGCCTTCACAAGGAGGCCCTGGGAAGCAAGCCCAGAGCCTCCCGTATGGTAGACAGGAGCCCAATTGATTGAGCCACATCTGCTTCCCCCCCATCGGGTTTTTTATAAGGATTATTTTGCATCTGTAGAGCTGTTACTGGATTTTGTTTAGGTTCTTGACTATGCTATAGAAACGAATTTTAAGGGCATGTTGGGTGAGTTTCAGGTAGGGAAGGATGAAAAAAGAGAGAAAATAACAGATCAGGGGACCCAGGTAGAGAGGAACGGGTTGAAAAGTGATAAAGTGAGCTGATTTACAGGCTACAATTTCCCATTATAGATTATAAATCCCCAGATTTACTTGCGTGACCACATGGCAGAAGAAAAGTGGGGAGAGCGGTGCGCAGAGGGCAGGAACAGGGGTCCACGGGCAAGAGGGTGCATGAAAGAGAGCTCAGTCCTGGTGCCCGCCTTTTTGAACTATTGATTATCCCACCCCTTTGCTAACGTCAGGGAAGGAGTTCCAGCTGTTTACCATTTTGATTGATTATCTCTTTCATCAATCTCCCAGGAGGGCCCAATGATAAACTCCTTGGGGAATATCCGGGGCTTCTCCTGGCTTCCGGAAGAAGTCTTCTTCTGAGTAGCAGAATCGTGGGGAGGGTCTTCCAGCAGCTGTCTTGGGGTTATTGATGTCCACATGGACTCTCTGCCAGGATCCAGATCTGTCTGTTGATTCCCAATCTTACTAGCCTGTTTCAGAGCTCTTTGGGTTGTATTGCCATCTTAACAAAATTAAGTCTTCTAATCCATGAACATGGAATGTTTTTCATTTATTAAGATTTTTAATTTCTTTCAGAAATGTCTCACAGTTTTCATTACATAAAATTTGTGCCATTTGGTTAAATTTATTTCTAAATATATTATTGTTTTTCATGTATTGTAAAAGGAATTCTTCATTTCATTTTCAGATCTAATTGATTTTTGACAAGGCTGCCAAGTCACTCAACTGGGAAAGAATAGTCTATTCAACAAATGGTGCTGGGAGAATTGGGTATCCATATGCAAAAGAATGAAAGAGGACCCCTATCTGATACTATATACAAAAATTAACTCAAAATGAATCTAAGATCTAAATATAAGAACCAGGACTATAAAAACCCCTAGAAGAAAATGTAGGGAACCATCTTCAGGATCTTGTGTTGGACAATAGTTTCTTGGACTTTACACTCAGAATACAAGCAATGAAAGAAAAAAGATAAATGGGGCCTCTTAAAAGTTAAATAAAAAATGTGTATCAAAAGCCTTTGTCATAGGAGCAGGTGTAGCTCAGTGGTCCTGGGTTCAATAATCCCTGGTACCCCTAAAAAAATTAAAAAATTAAAAAGGACTTTGTCACAAAAGTGAAAAGACAACCTATTTAATGGGAGAAAATATTTGGAAACCACATATCCGATAAGAGTTTAAATCCAGAATATATAAAGAAATCCTACAACTCAACAATAAAAAGACAAACAGCCCAATTTAAAAATGGACCAAAGACTTGAATAATCATTGTTCCAAAGGATATACAAATGGATAAAAAGCACATGAAACAATGCTCAACAGCATTAACTATTAGGGAAATGCAAATCAAAACCACAATGAGATGTCATTTCACACCTACTAGAATGGCTACTTTAAAAAACAACAGAAAATTACAAGTGTTGGAGAGGATGTGGACAAATAGGAACACTCCTTTGTTGCTGGTGGGAATGTAAAACGGTTTGGCCACTGTGGAAGACAGTTTGGTAGTTCCTCAGGAAGCTAAATGTAGATTTGCCATATGACCTGGCAATCCTGCTACTAGGTATACAGTCAGAAGAACTGAAAGCAGCATCTCAAACAGATATTTGCATATCAATGTTCATTGTGGCATTAGTCACAATTGCCAAAAGCTGGAAGTAACCCAAGTGTCTATAAACCGGAGAATGGGTAAATAAAATGTGGTATATACATAGGATGGAACATGATTCAGTCATGAAAAGAAATGAAGTTCTGGTTCATGCCACAACATGGATGAGCCTTGAGGACATTATGCTGAGTGAAACTGATGTGGGCAATGGGTGGGAGGCTGTTCATCTCTTTGTGTCCTGACTTGTGAGTGTGGGACAGTAAGAGGCTGCAGTCCTGCCCTTGGTGACCATGGCAACGACTCCTGTCCCGGGAGGCCATTTAGCAATGCAAACTCTATATACATACCAGTCAGTCCAGGGAAACTCTGATGGTGGTGATGCCGAAGATTAAGGGAACTTGGACTTGGCCTTGAATGGGAAATATCATATAGCCCGTGCATAAATTCAAAATAATCTAAATCTGTATCCAAGTGTGCCTCGTCTCTAGGAATCCAGATCAGTGATATCGGCCCCATGGGCTTTAATTGTTCAGAAAAGATGTAAGACAATGTGTATTCAAAGTTGCATCCACATGGAATGTGGGCAAGATGCTGATTCAAGCTCACCTGAAATGTGGGTGATATGTTAATTCAAAACCTATCTGGTACTCAGGCAAACACTTAACTAACAAAGAAAGTAGTTTTCTTTGATAAAAGCACCATTTGACTCCCCACCCTGTATAAAAGGAACTTCCCTGAAAATCTTGTTCAAGGCTCGAGTTTGAAACAGAAAGCCCGCGAGTCTGACCAGCCGTCAATAAATCATTTTTCCTTCTCAAAATCATTCCTGAGTCCCGGCCTTTTTATGCGCAAATAATTGAACCTCTCTCAACTTCTATAACAAAATAAGCCAGACACAAAGACAAATATTGTATGATCTCACTGAAATGAGCTAATTATAACAAGCAAACTCATAGTTAGAATCTAAAATATAGGTTACCAGGGGATGGATTGAGGTTAGAGAATGTAGAGTTGATGCTAACTTACATAAAATTTCTATTTAGGTTGATTGTAAAGGTTTGGAAATGGATCGTGATGATGGTAGCACATTATTGTGAGTGTAATTAACAGCACTGAATTACAAAGGTGAATGGTTAAAAGGGAAAATTTAGGTCGTATATATTACTAGAATAAAATTTAAAAGATAAAACAGGACGGTATAACAGTGAGCCTCATTGTAGACAATGGACTATAGTTAATATTTCATGAATTATAACATGTACAACAACTATTACAAGGTGCTAAGAATAGGGCAGTATATGGAAAAAATACACCTAAACTGTGGACAATAGTTAATAGTACTATTAATTTTAATGATTTTAATAATTTTTCATCAATTGTAACAAAGGTAACTACTGTTTAAAAAAATTAGTACAATTACAAAAAAGTGCTATCATCAACTGTAACAAATGTTCCATACCAATGCAAGGTGTTGCTGGTGGGATGGTATGTGGGAATCCTATATTTTATACATGATTGGTCTGTAAACCAAAAACTTCTCTAATAAAAATTTTTTTTTTTTTAAAGATTTATTTATTTATTTAATTCCCCCCCCTCCCCTGGT
Organism: Dasypus novemcinctus; assembly: GCF_030445035.2. Classification (NCBI taxonomy): domain Eukaryota; kingdom Metazoa; phylum Chordata; class Mammalia; order Cingulata; family Dasypodidae; genus Dasypus; species Dasypus novemcinctus. The sequence goes on along the minus strand of NC_080675.1, from coordinate 111,938,050 downwards.
TGTCTGTTCTTGGTGTCTATTTGCTGCGTCTTGTTTCTTTGTCCGCTTCTGTTGTCGTCAGCGGCACGGGAAGTGTGGGCGGCGCCATTCCTGGGCAGGCTGCACCTTCCTTCGCGCTGGGCGGCTTTCCTCACGGGCGCACTCCTTGCGCGTGGGGCTCCCCCACGCGGGGGTCACCTTTGCGTGGCACGGCACTCCTTGCGCGCATCAGCACTGCGCATGGCCAGCTCCACAAGGGTCAAGGAGGCCCGGGGTTTGAACCACGGACCTCCCATGTGGTAGACGGATGCCCTAACCACTGGGCCAAAGTCCGTTTCCCCTAATAAAAATTTTTTTAAAGTTACTAAGTTAAGAGTTTTATTGACCAAGAAAATTTATGTATATACCTTAAAAATAAAACAGGATCACTGATCACAGATCACCATTAAAGATATATTAACAATGAAAAATTTTGAAATACTGAGACAATTATTGAAAGGTAAACATAGACACAAAGTGAGTACATGCTGTTGGAAAAATGGCACTGATAAGACTTGCTTGATGCAGGATTGCCACAAACCTTTAATTTGTAAAAACAAAACAGAACAAAAAACAATAACAGCCAGCTCACTAAAGCAAAGTTCAATAAAGCAAGTTTTGCCTGTAGTCACTCTGTGGTACTTTACTTGAGATCTGTAGGACCCTAAAGGAAGAAGGCATTGATTTTAATAAGGTAAACTTTACCATGGTTTATCAGAAAGTTTGACCTGTGACCCCAGTCTTAAAAAGATAGGGTTTCCCAGGCGAAAAAGAAAAGATAAAAGACATCACAAGCAGAATGGGCATGGAAATGAACAACGTGTTCAAGGAATAGCATTGTGATTTGCTGGAGGGAAGGAGCCATTGGAATTATGTATCTACAAGCCAGGGATTGCTGGCAGCCACCAGAAGCTAAGAGAGAGGCACAGGGCAGGTTCTCACTCACAACCTCCAGAAGTAAGCAACCCTGCTGACACTTTGATGTCAGACTCCAGAAATGTGGGAGAATAAATTTCAGTTGTTTTAAGAAACCCAAATTGTGGTGTTTTGCTCTAGGAAACTAATACAGCATTCATGAGGGTTTTTATAAATGCTTAATTGAAAACTTTGAGATATATCTTAAACTACAATGTGAGTGATCTATCTGAAATCTCAGGGAGGCAAACTCTAATAAAACCTAAGTTTAATCAGCAGAAAACTAATATTTTGTTGGAAGAACAATTATCTTAAAAGCACAGTCAGCCCAGAGCACAGAAAGGAAAAAACAGTGTCGTGTCCAAGTGATCCGTTTCAGTAGTGCAAGGATAATACAATAGTAGGAAATCTATTATAATTGACCATATTGATAGGCCAAAAAGAAAAGCCGTGTGATCTATTTCCTCATTCTGGAAAAGCCTTCATAAAATTCAACATAAATTCCTGATTAAGAAAACAACAACAAAAATAAGTTAGAATAAGATGTTTCCTTAACATTTTAATGAAAAAAGTAGATATCCGGAACAAGCAACATCATCTTCTTACTGGTGAAACTTTAGAAAGACTTTCATTAAAATCCGGAAAAGGAAAAAATCTATTGCCATGATTATGTACTATTGTTCCGGAAGTGCCACTGAGTGCAATAAGATAAAAGATCTTAATGTTGGGAAGGATTTGCAGTGATGATTATATACCTGGATAATTCAAGGGACTCAAATGAAAAATTGTAATAGACAGTAAGAGAGTACATTAGTATAGCTAATCACAAAATTTACAAAGATCAGTTGCTTTATTACATACAAACAATAACCAATTAGACAATGTAATAGAGAAAGCAACCCCACTCACAGTAGTAACAAAAATCATAAAATTGTAGGAATAAACTTTTAGAAACTTTCAGGACCTATAGGGAGAAATCTCTAAAACTCTATAGGACATAAAAGAATTTGAATTAACAAAGAGACATACTACATTCCCAGAGGAGAAGGCTCAATACTATAAAGTTGAAAATTCTCCCAATGAGTTCAATCCCAATTAGAATAACAACGAGATCAGTGGCAATCCCTGATAGTTTCCTACCTAGCAGTTATTGCTCTTCTTTATAGCTAAGAGAACCTAGTGTATGGAAGGTTGCTTATTAGTAAGATTTTGGATGACTTTTTTACCTTCCTCTGTATACTTTTCTATATTTAATTTTTGGCATGAATTTGTTTTGACTTGATGATAATTTAAAAATAGCAACAAAAGGGGATGGAGTGAGGAATGGGGAGTTAATGTTTAATATGTAGAGTTTCTGTTTGGGGTGACAGAAATTTTTGGTAACGGATATTATTGGTGATAGCACAACATTATGAATATAATTAACACCCATTGAATTGTATACTTGGAGGTCGTTAAAATGGGAAATTTTTGGTTGCATATATGTTACTACAATAAAAATGTAAAAAATAAAACAGCAACAAAAAAGATAAAACACCTAGGAATAAACTTAAGAAAAGTGTACAAACTATATAAAGGAAACTTTAAGATGTTAAAGAAGGACACAAAATGGAAAAGCATGCAATCTACTTGTATCGTGAAATTCAGCATCCTAAAGATATTAGTTCTCTCTTAGCTGATCTTTACATTTAATATAACACAATCTCAGTAAAAATTCCAATAAAGTTTTTGGGACTGGACAAGCTGGTTCTCAACTTTATATGGTAAATAAAAAGCAAAAAGACCCCTCCCACCCTCCTTCCCTTCCTTTCTTCCTTTCTCCCTTCCTTCATCTCTGTTTTTTTTAAAGATTTATTTATTTATTTACACACACCCCCCCTTGTGGCTTGTTCCTTTTCTTTTGCTGTCTCTTCTCTGTGTCTATTCACTGCATGTTTTTTTGTGTCTGCTTGTCTCCCTTTTGTTGCATCATCTTACTGCATCAGCTCTTCACGGCATGCAGGCCAGCTTTGCCTTCACAAGGAGGCCCTGGGATGAGAATCCAGGGCATCCCATATGGTAGATGAGAGCCCAACTGACTGAGCCACAGCCACCTCCATGTCTGTCTCTTTTTTAATGATCAGGGAAAGCAATTTCATGTCAGTATCCTTTATACCAAGAGGTATTTTACCAATAAAGTTGAAGCTGGGCCTTTATGGAGGTGTACCTGAGTATGTAGATGTCCCTGAGCCCATTTGGTCTTGGTGTTGATTCTAAGAACTTCTGCTTTGCTCTTACTTTGACTCTCTGGCTTCTTAGAGGACCCACCCCTTGAGCTGAGATATAGGGACTGTCCCACCCAAGCCTATGGCTGTTAGACTGTGGGGCGTGGGGAATTATAATAGATGCTATAGAGGCAGCTATAGTGTCCACAGTATTAATAAGTAAATTCTCCAGCTGTGTATCAGGAAATGTACCCCTCTTTTTTTTTAAAGGAAAGAGTAATTTGAGTGTTTATTAACACAACCTTCTAAACCTAGAGAAAAGATTAATGAGAACTTTAGGAGCTGTTAACATTGTAATTCAGTAAATTATTTCATGCAAGCAAATTGTTTTATATCTCTAACTTAGAAGCTCTTGAAACTGCTGAAAATAGCATGCTCAACCGTTCATTAAAAATCTCTGTATAGGGAAGTGGTTGTGGCTTCTGCCTCCCACATGGGAGGACCCAGGTTCCATCCCTGGGGCCTCCTGGTAAAGGGGTGCCCTGTGGCGACCTGGCAAGATGATGACCCAACAAAAAAGAGAGACGAAAGGGGAGAATCAAGGTGAGGCGCAACAGAAACCAGGAACTGAGGTGGCATAAGTGACAGGGAACCTCTCTCTACATGGGAGGTTTTCACAATTGAATCCTGGTGAATCCTAGAGGAGAAAATGAAAAGAGAAGACAAAAAGAGAAATAGACCCAGAAGATCACACAGAGAATGGACACAGACAGCAAAAACAGCAGGGTGGGGGGAAATATGGGGGGGTGGCGAGGAAAAAAAATCTCTATACAGCCATTCTATAAACAACCTAGTGCTTGTTTCTCTTATGATTTTCTGGATATGAGAAAGTACAGTATATTTTAACTAGTAGTGTGACACTGTGAGAAAAAATAAAGCATCTAAGTTTACATACCATCCACCATGATGTTTCAAGAGTTCTAGAAAGCAAATGGAGATATAGCTCCTAACTTAAGCGAAGCAGATGAAGGAGGCCAAGTGAACAAGAAATGCATTGCAGAAAGGCTTCATTGCTGAAAAGGAAGCAAAAATGGTCAATGAGACTCTGATAATGATCTGAGGATATAGGTGATTTGTTGGCATAAAGGTCACAGGTCATAGAACAGTTAAAATTCCCAAGAAGACAACTAAACCAAATCAGAACATTGAGACAACGGTAATTTGGACCATGGAGGTTAAATAAATGTCTGATGGAGCAAAGAGTTCCAGCCACAGAGAAACTGGTGCTGCAGATGGCAGAAAGGTTAGAGATTAGAACTCAAAGAGACTGAGCAGTTCAAGGAGGAACTCAAGGAGGACAGAGAGCCAGAGTCAGTGCCAGAGCCAAACTGAAGTCCCAGCGAAGCCCAACTTCAAGTGCTCTTGTTGGTGGTGGAGAGGGGTGTGAGCGTAGGGTGGTGGGTGGATGTAAGGTATGGGGTACTGTGTTGCGCAGTTGAAAGCGGGGTTTGGAGAGGCATCTTTCCTCTGAAGTAGACTAGAGAAGACTGACTTCTTTTTCACTAAATTGGTGTATGATGTGTTGAGATTGGACCTGAAACACAGGGCTTTTAGGCTTGGCAAAGATTTCCACGTCCAGGTGTATCCTGGAAGCCTGAGAGCCACCTTCTACTCTGCCATACCCTTGGTTCTGACGCAATGAAACAGTTCTCTTCAGAAACAGAAGTTCTTGTGCTCATCAGACTGTGAATAAATTCTAATATTTGATATTGTAGATCTTCATTTAATCTTCGGCTTCTCTTTTCTTAAAAAAAAATTTTTTTTTGGAACTAAAGCATATCTGTAGGATGGTCCAATGGTGACATGAAGTCTCATCCCTACAGAAGAGCTGCTTGCAAATTGCCCTTGTTTTTGGAAATAAACTGGTTTCCTTAGGTCCTTTACAGTAAATCGCTGCCCCCTGCTGGACCCTAAAAGCCATTGATCTCCTTTCTAGAATTTTATATAAACAAAATCTTACAGTACTTTTTTGTATCTGGTTTCTTTGACTTAACGTAATGCCTTTAAGATTCATCCGTGTTGTTGCCAGTATCAATAGTTTGTTCTTTTTTTATTGATGAATGTTCTATTCATTGTATGGATATTGTTTACAGTTTACATTTATTATGAAGAAAGTTGCTGTGAACATTAGAGTACAAGATTTAGTATGGACATATTCATTTCTAGTGGGTAAATACCTAGAAATGGGGTTGCTGCACTGTATAGTAAGTATATAGTTAACTTTATAAGAAACTGCCAAACTGCCTTTAAAAGAGGTTGTACCATTTTGCATTCCTATCTGCAGTATATGAGAGTTCCAGTCAATTCGCATCATATCTAACATTTGAATTGTCTGTCTTTTTAATTTAGTTGTGTTAGTCAGTGTATAGTGCAATCTATGGTTTCAGTTTTTAACTTCTCTATTGATGAATAATTTTTTTTTTTTTAAGATTTATTTATTTATTTAATTTCCCCCCCTCCCCTGGTTGTCTGTTCTTGGTGTCTATTTGCTGAGTCTTGTTTCTTTGTCCGCTCCTGTTGTCGTCAGCGGCACGGGAAGTGTGGGCGGCGCCATTCCTGGGCAGGCTGCACTTTCTTTTCACGCTGGGCGGCTCTCCTCACGGGCACACTCCTTGCGCGTGGGGCTCCCCCACGCGGGGGACACCCTTGTGTGGCACGGCACTCTTTGCGCGCATCAGCACTGCGCATGGCCAGCTCCACACGGGTCAAGGAGGCCCGGGGTTTGAACCGCAGACCTCCCATATGGTAGACGGACGCCCTAACCACTGGGCCAAAGTCCGTTTCCCTTGATGAATAATTTTGAGCACATTTTCATCCATCTTATTTGCCACCCATATATATTCCTAATGTGAAGTGTCTGTTCAAATATTTTGCCTATTTTAAGAATTGTTGATCTCGTTATCTAGTTGTAAGAATTCTTCGTTTTTTCTGCTTACAACTCCTTTCCTGGGTGTTATGTTTTGAAAATATTTTCTCCCTGTCTCTGGCTTGCCTTTACCTTTTCTTAAGAGGGTCATTTGAAGCTCAAAAGTTTTAAATTTTGATAGTTTTAATTTTGATAAGTAGATAAATCTTTTATGAATTTTAGTTTTTATGTCCTTCTTCAGAAATCTTTGCCTAACCCATGGTCACTAAGATTTTCTCATATATTTTCTTCTAGACATCTTATACACTTTTGGTTTATACATTTAAGTCTATGATCCATTTCAAATTAATTTTTTTTGAGCCTCAAGGGACTTTATTTTTTTGTCTTTATTCATTTTTTTAATATTACATTAAAAAAATATGAGATCCCCGTATACCCCCCATCCCCCTCACCCCACTCTTCCCCCTATAGCAACATTCTCCTCCATCATCATGAGACATTCATTGCATTTGGTGAATACATCTCTGCACCTCATGGTCAATGGTCCACATCATAGCCCACACTCTCCCACGTTCCATCCAGTGGGCCATGGAAGGACATACAATGTCCGGTAATTGTCCCGGCAGCACCACCCAGGACAACTCCAAGTCCCAAAAACGCCTCCACATCTCATCTCTTCCTCCCATTGCCCACACCCAGCAGCCACAATGGCCACTTTCTCCACACCAATGCCACATTTTCTTCGATTACTAATCACAATAGTTCATGAATCAAATTAATTTTTTATGATGTGTAAGGGGAAAGGTCAAAGTACATTTTTTTACTATGTATATCTAGTTGTTCAACAAAATTTGTTGACAAAATTATACTTTTCCAATTGAATTTCTTGCCATCTTTATTGAAAATTGGCCATAACTCTGGTCTATTTCTGGAATCTTTACTCTGTATCTTAGGTCTATATGTTTATTTTAATGCCAACTTCACACTGTCCTGATTACTGTTGCCTTATAGTAAGTCTTTTTTTTTTTTTTTTAAAGATTTATTTATTTATTTAATTTCCCCCCTCCCCTGGTTGTCTGTTCTTGGTGTCTATTTGCTGAATCTTGTTTCTTTGTCCGCTTCTGTTGTCGTCAGCAGCACAGGAAGTGTGGGCAGCGCCATTCCTGGGCAGGCTGCTCTTTCTTTTCACGCTGGGCAGCTTTCCTCACAGGCGCACTCCTTGCGCGTGGCAGCAGCACAGGAAGTGTGGGCGGCGCCATTCCTGGGCAGGCTGCTCTTTCTTTTCACGCTGGGCAGCTTTCCTCACAGGCACACTCCTTGCGCGTGGGGCTCCCCCACGCGGGGGACACCCTTGCGTGGCAGGGCACTCCTTGCGCGCATCAGCACTGCGCATGGGCCAGCTCCACAAGGGTCAAGGAGGCCGGGGGTTTGAACCGCAGACCTCCCATATGGTAGACGGACGCCCTAACCACTGGGCCAAAGTCCGTTTCCCTATAGTAAGTCTTGAGATCGGATAGTGTAAGTTCTCCAATTTTGTTCTTTGTTGTCAAAATTGCTTTGGCTATTTTTAAGTTATTTGCATTTCCATATAAACTTTAGAATCAGCTTGTAGTTTTTACAAAAAAGTGCCAGGGATTTTGATTGGGATTTTGCAGAATCTATAGCTCAATCTGGGGAGAACTGATTTTAAAAAATCTTTTTATTTTGAAACAGTTATAGACTCACAGGAAGTTACAAAAATAGTGGAGTCCTATGAGTGTTCACTCAGCTCCCCCCAGTGGTAACATCTTATATAACTCTAGTTGTGATCGTTAGACTAATGTGTAAAACTTGGCCAATAATTGTGCCCAGTTGTTTGGTCAAGCAAGCACTGGGCTAAATGTAATACAATGACATTTATGGACTTTAGTCATCAGTGAGTTTACTGCATAGATGGCTGATTATAGCTACAATGAACCAGAGAGATTGCCGTCAGCAATGAGTTTTATCCAATCAGTTGAATACCTTAAAAGGGTAAGTGATTTCAGCATTCAGAGAGAATTTCCCAGCTTGCCCATGGACAGCCAACATCTCCTGAGAACTCATAAAGGACCTTTATCAGACTCATCGGAGCCCCTGGTTTGCAACCTGCCTGAGGAATATGGACTTGTGCATCCCCGTGGTCACATGAGAGAATTTTATAAAATCTCACCCTATTTACAGATATCTCCTCCTGATTCTGTTTCCCTAGAGAATCCTGACTAATACAGTTTGGTACCAGGAGTGGTTCTTGAGGAACAGAATCTTAAACATGGGATTTCTGCAGTGGTTCTGGGAGTTTGGTAATTGGCTCTCTACTCTAACTGGACTCAAGTGAAGCCAGCTAGTAAGATAGAGAATCAGTAGATGGATCTGGAACCTGGCAATCAATAGGCCATGTGGACATCAATAGCTCCAAGATGGCTGCTGGAAGACCCCCCACAAGATTCTGCCATTCAGAACAAGATTTCTTCTGGAAGCCAGGAGAAGCCCTGGATATTCCCCAAGGACTTTATCATTGGACCCTCCTGGGGGATTGATGGGTGGGGTAATCAATCAAAACAGCAAACAGCTGGAACTCCTCCCCTGCCATTAGCAAAGGAGCAGAATAATTAATAGTTTAAAAAGCAAGCACCAAGGGAAGTGGCGATGGCTCAATCAATTGGACTCCGGTCTACCACAAGGGAGGCACTGGGTTTGCATGACGGGGCCTCCTTGTGAAGGCAAGCTGGCCTGCACCTATGGAAAGCTGATGGCTCACACCCATGGAGAGCTGGCACAGCAAGATAATGCAACAAAGGGAGACAAGCAGACAGAGAAGAATGCGCAGCGAATGAACACAGAGAGCAGACAGCAAGCAAGCCACAAGGGGGAAATAAAAAAAAAAAAAGGATAAATCTTTAGGGAAAAAAAAGCAAGCATCAAGCTTTTTGCTCCCTTGCCTTTGGACCCCTTTTCTTGCCTTCTGCACCCTGCTCTTGCCATTTTCCCCTTGCCATGGTCACCAAGCAAGTAAAACCTGGGCATTTATAATCTATAACGGGAAGATGTAGTCTGTGAATCAACCTGCTTTATTGCTTTTCAGCTCCTTCCTCTCTACCTGGGACCCATGATCTGTTATTTTTCCGATTTCTCTTCCCTCCCTACCTGAATAAATTACTGGTCTAACTCATCCGACGTACTCTTGAAATTCATTTCTGCAGCATAGTCAAGAACCTAGACAAAATCCAGTTACATCAAGGATACTAATGACTCCCTTTCCAATAATGAAGAGGCCCCTAACAGTCTATGGCATGAGTTGGCAATGGAGATATGCAAAATATCATCACTGGCATACCCTACTTCTATGCTTATAAGAGGCAAGGATCTGGGTGAGAGTGTTTTCAACACCTTAACAAGAGTTTCGTGGAGACAAAAGGTACAATGATGTTGGCTTGTTCCTCCTAGATACTCTGGATACAATTACAAAAGAAAGGGATGAACTAAAGGCTTCAAATTTGTAACTCAAACTCTGCATGATGTGAAAGTTTCTCTGTGTGTTCTGAAACAAAATCTTGTTTCCTACAGCCACAGGCTTGAGACCTCTGAAAACCAGACTCAGACTCTCATTGTACAAGTAGCAGAGTCACAAAGAAAACTAAAATCTCAACCTCACAGGGTGTCTGCTGTTAAACTGAAAGTATTGATTGGAAAGGAGTGGAACCCTGAGGATTAGGATGGAGACATATGGGATGATGATGATATCAGTGGGGATACTGCAACCATAAATCTGTGATGGTCTGTCCAGTGGAGACCACACTTTATCAGCCTTGTATCACCCAGCCTCCAGCTTGCCCTGGGGAGTCTGGACCTCTTTCCAGCCCTAAGGTGGGTACTAGCCAAACTAAAGCCTGCACTACCCAGCCCCCAGCCTGCCCCAGGAAGTCTGGACCTTCTCCTAGCCCTAAGGCAGGTACCAGCCAAACTCCAGCATGCACTGCCCAACCTCCACCCTGCCCTGAGGAATCTACCTTCCAACCCTTGCCTGAAGAGATTAATTCCCTCTTACCAGATGAAAATGCAAAGGAATACCCTGAGGTAAGTAGCTTGCAAGGCATTTCTAATCCTTCTTCTTACTCACCGCCCCCCCCACCCCTCTTCTTTTATTCTCTAGAATAAAATCACAACAAGCCCCCAAAGGCAAAATACAAAGTATGACACATGATGAACTACACTATACTCTGAAAGAACTGCATGAGTTTTCCAACTTATATAGACAGAAACCAGGGGAATGTGTGGAAATGGATACAAAGCATATGGGATAATGGTGGAAGGAATATAAAGTTGGATCATGCTGAACTTATTGATATGGATATGAACTTATTGATCTAGAAATTCTGGATTTAATGATGAAGCTGGCTAGTAAGAAAGGAAATCAATAGATGGATCTGGAACCTCGCAGAGAGTCCATGTGGACATCAATAACCCCCAAAATGACTGCTGGAAGACCCTCCCCAAGATTCTGCCACTCAGAAAAGACTTCCTCCAGAAGCTAGGAGAAGCCCGGATATTCCCCAAGGAGTTTTATCATTGGGCCCTCCTGGGAGATTGATGGGAGAGATAATCAATCAAAATGGTAAACAGCCGGAACTCCTTCCCTGCCATTAGCAAAGGGGTGGGATAATTAAAAGTTCAAAAAGGCAGGCATGAGGCCTGAGCTCTCTCTCTTGCGTGCTCTCTCGCCTGTGGACCCCTGTTCTTGCCCTCTGTGCACCGCTCTCACCGTTTTTCCTCTGCCACGTGGCCACACAAGTAAACCTAGGGATTTATAATCTATAATGGGAAATCGTAGCCTTTAAATAAACCTTTTATCACTTTTCAGCCCCTTCCTTTCTACCTGGGACCCATGATCTGTTATTTTCTCCAGTTTCTTGTTCCTCCTTACCTGAATAAATTACTGGCCTAACTCACCCAACGTGCTCTTGAAATTCATTTCTGCAGCATAGTCAAGAACCTAGACAAAATCCGGTAACAATGATATAGCTCGAGGGATTAGAAAGAGCTCTAACAGTTTGTTCAGGTGACTAACTGAAACATGGACCAAAAGATGGCCTAGCATGTCAGTTGAGATGCCTGATTTTCTCTGGTATACAGTAGAAGAGGGAATTCAAAGGCTGAGAGAGATTAGAATGCTAGAATGGATCTACCATTTAAAACCTGCCCACCAGGAAGTGGTTGTGGCTCAACTGATAGAGTGTCCACCTACCATATGGAGGATCCAGGGTTCTATACCCAGGACCTCCTGACCCATGTGGTAAAGCTGGCCCATGCGCAGAGCTGCCATGTGCAAGGAGTGTCATGCCATGCAGGGGCGTCCCCAGTATAAGGGAGCCCCATGCACAAAGAATGCAGCCTTCAAGGAGAGCCGCCCCATGCATAAAAAGCTCAGCCCGCTCAGGAGTGGTGCCGCATACATGGAGAGAGCTGACGCAGCAAGATGATGCAACAACAACAATAACAAAAGTGACAGTTTCCTGGTGCCACATGAGAAGAATGCAAGCAGATACAGAAAAACATACAGAGAATGGACACAGAGAGCAGACAACAGGGGGGAAGGGGAGAGAAATAAATAAAATAAATCTTAAAAAAAAAAACCCTGCCCACCCACCCCAGAGGACGTACCTTTAACCAGGGCTGTGAGGAATAACTTTGTAAGACTAACTCCATCTCCCTGAAGAGTTGTGTGGTTGCTCTTCTCTGTAGTCCAGATATTACTGTAGGAAGGGCTGTGATGAAATCAGAATCCTTAAACCTTATGGGGATGATCGGATCTCAGGCTGGTACAAGTCAAATATCAGCAGGCAATTAATAGCCAAAGACAAGGTAGGAGTGGCTACTGCAAAGAAAGGCAAACTCAAAGCAGCAATCAAAATAGTTTGAGTCACATAGAGTTATGGCCTTGACTGATAGGTCATGGGGTACCTAGAAGTGAAATAGATGGGCAGTCTATTTCTTCTGGATCTGTATAAGCAGAAGAGTTCTAGGCCCATAGAAAAAAGCCCTAACTCAAATTACAGACACAGAGAATCACAGCCCATTAATCAATTCCCAGACTTGAGACAGTTTATAGACCCAGAGCCCCCTGAATGACGAGAAGGCCAGGTCCCCTTGGGGAAGGATCCTGTTAAACTGCCAAAAGTTTATACTGTTAATCTTCCTCCCAGCTTTCCCCAAGGAGACCTATAGCCTTTTACCAAAGTAAGTGTACATTGGGGAAAAGGAAATGATCAGACATTTCTGGAATTATAAAACACTGGCTTAGAAGTGACATTACTTCCAGGAGACCCAAAATGTCACTGTGTTCTATCAGTCACAGTAGAGGCTTATGGAGGTCAGGTAATTGATGGAGTTTTAGCTCAGGTCCATTTCATACTGGCTCCAGTGGGTCCCTGGACCCATTCCGTGGTTATTTCCCCAGTTCTGAATGCATAATTGAAATGGACATACTCAGTAACCGGCAGAATCCCCACATTACCTCCTTGACTTGTGGAATGAGGGCTGTTATGGTAGAAAAGGCCAAGTGGAAGCCACTAGAACTACTCCTGCCTAGCAAAATAGTAAACAAAAAGCAATACCAGATTCCTGGAGGGATTGCTGAGATTAGTGCCACCATTAAGAATCTGAAGGATGCAGAGGTGGCGATTCTTAACATACCCCCATTCAACTTTCCTATCTGACCTGTGCAGAAAACAGATGCATCTTGGAGGATGAGGGTAGATTATCATAAACTTAATCAGGTGGTGACTGCAATCACAGCTGCTGTCTCAGATGTGGTATCACTGCTTTAGCAAATCAACACGTCCCCTGGGACCTGGTATGCAGCTAATGATCTGGCAAATGCTATTTTCTTAATTGCCATTAATAAGGATCACCAGAAAAAGTTTGCTTTCAACTGGCAAGGCCAGCAATATACTGTCACAGTCCTGTCACAGGGGTATATCAATTATCCTGCCCTATGTCAAAATATTATCCACAGGGACCTTGATTGTCTCTCCCTCCCACAAGACATCACACTTGTCCATTATATTGATATCATGTTGATAGGATCTACCAAGCAAGAAGTAGCAAAGAGGAAAGCGGATTTGGCTCAACGGATAGAGCGTCCGCCTACCACATGGAGGTTCAGGGTTCAAACCCAGGGCTTCCTGACCTGTGTGATGAGTTGGCCCATGCGCAGTGCTGATGTGTGCAAGGAGTATCCTGCCATGCAGGGGTATCCCCTGTGTAGGGGAGACCCACGTGCAAGGAGTGCACCCCGTAAGGAGAATTGCTCAGCATGAAAAAAAGTGCAGCCTGCCCAGGAGTGGTGCTGCACACACAGAGAGCTGACACAGCAAGATGATGCACCAAAAAGAGACACAGATTCCCAGTGCTGCTGACGAGATTCCCAGTGCTGCTGACAAGAATACAAGTGGACGCAGAAGAACACACAGCAAATGGACACAGAGAGCAGACAACTGGGGGGAGGGGAGTGAGGAAGGGGAGAGAAATAAATAAAAAATAAATCTTAAAAAAAAAAAAAGAAGTAGCAGAGACTCTAGACTTACTGGTAAGGCATTTGCGAGAGAGAGGAGGGGAGATAAATCCAACAAAAATACAGGGGCCTTCCAGCTTGGTGAAATTTCTAGGTGTCCAATGGTATGGGGCATGTCAAGATATCCTCTCTAAAGTGGAGGATAAGCTGTTGCATCTGGCCCCTCCTATGACCAAAAGGAGGCACAACACTTAGTTGGTCTCTTTGGATTTTGGAGACAATATTTTCCTCATTTGGATGTGCTACTCCAGCCCATTTACCAAGTGACCAGAAAAGCTGCTCGTTTTGATTGGGGACTGGAACAAGAGGAGGCTACTGTGCTAGCTGCACTACCACTTGGGCCATATGACCCAGCAGATCCAATGGATCTGGAAGTTTCAGTGGCAAATAGAGAGGCTGTCTGGAGCCTTTGGCAGGCCCCTATAGGAGAATCACAATGCAGACCCTTAGGATTTTGGAGTAAAGCCCTTCCATCCTCTGTAATAACTATTCTCCTTTTGAGAAACAGGTTTTGGCCTGCTATGGGCCTTAGTAGACACTGAATGCTTAACCATAGGCCATCAAGTTACCGTGATACCTGATTGCCTATCTGAGCTGTGTATTGTCTGACCCACCAAACCACAAAGTTGGGTGTGCACAGCAGCACTCCATAATAAAGTGGAGGTGGTATGTAAGAGATGGGGTTTGAGCGGGTCCTGAAGGCACAAGTAAGTCATGAGGAAGTAGCCCAAATGCCCAGGGTCACCAATTCTGCCATGTTACCTTCTCTTTCCCAGCCAACAGCTTTGGCCTCTTGAAGAGTCCCTTACAATCATTTGACTGAGGAAGAGAAAACTCTGGCCTTGTTTACAGATGGTTCTTCACAATATCCAAGTACCACCTGAAAGTGGACAGCTGCAGCACTGCAGCCCCTTTCTGGGACATCCCTGAAGGAGAGTGGTGAGAGCACTTCAAGCAGTGCACCTAGTTTTTCATTTTGCTTGGTAGGAGAAATGACTGGCAGTACATCTGTACATTGATTCATGGGCTGTTGCCAACGGTTGGTTGGATGGTCAGGGACTTGGAAGGAACATGATTGGAAAATTGGTGACAAAGAGATCTGGAGAAGAGCTATGTGGATAGACCTTTGTAAGTGGGCAAAAAGCATGAAAACATTTGTGTCCCATGTGAATGTTTACCAGAGGAAGATTTTAATAATCAAGTGGATAAGATGACCTGCTCTGTGGCTAATGCTCAGCTTCTTTCCCCAGCCACTCCTGTCATTGCCCAAATGGGCTCATGAATGAAGTGGCCATGGAGGTAGTGATGGAGCTTTTGCACAGGCTCAGCAACATGGACTTCCACTCACCAAGGCTGACATGGCTAAAGCTACTGCTGAGTGTCCAGTCTGCCAGCAGCAGAGACCCACACTCAGTCCCCAACAGGGCACCATTCCAGGAGGTGATCAACCTGCTACCTGGTGGTAGGTTGATTACATTGGACCACTTCCATCATGGAAGGGACAATGATTTGTTTTAACTGGAATGGATACATACTCTGGATATGGATTTGCATTCCCTGCACACAATGCTCCTTCCAAAACTACCATCCATGGACTTACCAAATGTTTTGTCTACCACCATGGCATTCCACACAGCATTGCTTCTGATCAAGGAACCCATTTCACAGCAAATGCTGTGAGGGAATGGACATATACCCATGGAATTCACTGGTCTTACCATGTTCCCCATTATTCTGAGGCAGCTGGATTGAAAGAATGGTGGAATGGCCTTTGAAGACTCAGTTACAGTGCTAACTAGGTGGTAATACCTTGCAGGGCTGGGGCAATGTTCTCCAGGAGGCTGTGTATGCTCTCAATCAGCATCCACTCTATGGTGCTATTTCTCTCATATCCAGGATTCATGGGTCCAGGAATCAAGGGGTGGAAATTGGAGTGTCACCACTCATTATTATCCCTAGTGATCCGCTAAGAAAATTTTTGCTTCCTGTTCCTGCAACCTTAAGCTCTGCTGGTCTACAGGTCTTAGTTCCAAAAGAAGGAGTGCTGCCACCAGGGAACAGAACGATGTTTCCATTGAACTGGAAGTTAAGACTACCACCTGGCCACTTGGGGCTCCTCTTACCTCTGAATCAACAGGCGAAGAAGGGAATTACTGTACTGGCTGGGGTGATTGATTCTGACTACCAAGGGGAAATAGGACTGCATCTACATAATGGGGGTAAAGAAGAGTTTGCCTGGAATACAGGAAATCCTCTAGGGCATCTCCTAGTACTGCCATGTCTTATGATTAAAGTCAATGGAAAATTGCAACAACCCAATCCAAGCAGGACTAACAATGGCCCAGAATCTTCAAGAATGAAAGCTGGGGTCATCCCACCAGGCAAAGAACCATGGCCAGCTGAGCTGCTTGCTGGGTAATGGGAATATGGAATGGGTAATGGAAGAAGGTAGTAATAAATATAAACTTTGACCACATGACCAGTTACAGAAACAAGGACTGTAATGGTCATGAATCTTTCTTCCTTGTTTCGTTATGAGTATGATTGTATATGTACATAAAACGAATGTTTTCTTCCCTAACCCTTTCTCTTATCAAATGACAAGTTGTATTAGTTTCTTGTCATAATATTTAAGGATAGCAAGTTTAAGAGTGAATTTTTTTTCATATTTCACCTAGTTATTTCACATATTTTAATTTTATTTTTTTTAATTCGTTTTTTAAAAATATTACATTAAAAAAATATAAGGTCCCATTCAACCCCACTGCCCCCACCCCACCACTCCCCCCACAGCAACACTCTCTCCTATCATCATAACACATCCATTGCATTTGGTAAGTATATCTCTGGGCATCGCTGCACCTCATGGTCAATGGTCCACATCATAGCCCATACTCTCCCACGTTCCATCCAGTGGGCCCTGGGAGGATCTACAATGTCCGGTAATTGTCCCTGAAGCACCACCCAGGACAAAAGAGTGAATATTAACCAAGGACTTGCACCCAATTCTGTAGGAAATTAATGTGTTTCCAGTTGTATGCAGGACAGTTGAATATTCTTTTTTTTTTTAAGATTTATTTTTAAAATTTATTTCTCTCCCCCGTTGTCTGCTCTCTGTGTCCATTCGCTGTGTTCTTCTGTGACTGCTTCTATCCTTATCAGCGGCACCAGGAATCTGTGTTTCTTTTTGTTGCATCATCTTGTTGTGTCAGCTCTCCCTGTGTGCGGCGCTATTCTTGGGCAGGGTGCACTTTCTTTAGTGCTGGGCGGCTCTCCTTACAGGGCACACTCCTTGCAGGTGGGGCTCCCCTATGCGGGGGACCCTCCTGTGTGGCAGGGCACTCCTTGTGCCCATCAGCACTGTGCATGGGCCAGTTCCACACGGGTCAAGGAGGCCCAGGGTTTGAACCGCGGACCTTCCATGTGGTAGGCGGATGCCCTATCCATTGGGCCATGTCTGCTTCCCTATAGTTGAATATTCTTAGACGGAAATATATATGTTTGTTATTGTTTTTACTTAGAGACTAAGTATGGTAAGATGAGTATGGTTGCCAATTGACAAGGGGTGGACTGTGATGGGTAGGCCAATGTGTCAACTTGGCCAATAATTGTGCCCAGTTGTTTGGTCAAGCAAGCACTAGGCTAATTGTAATACAAGAACATTTATGAACTTTAGTCATCAGTGAATGTACTGCATAGATGGCTGGTTACATCTACAATCAACCAGGGAGATTGCCATCTGTAATGAATTTTATCCAATCAGTTGAATGCCTGAAAAGGGTAAGTGATTTCGGCATTCAGAGAGAATTTCCCACCTTGTCTTTGGAGAGCCAACCTCTCCTGAGACCTCATAAAGGACCTTCATTGGACTTTCATCGGAGTCCCTGGCTTGCAACCTGCCTGAGGAATCTGGACTTGTGCTCCCCCATGGTCACATAAGAGAATTTTATAAACTCTCATACTATTTACAGATATCTCCTGCTGATTCTGTTTCCCTAGAGAACCCTGACTAATACACTAGTAAAATATCATAATTAGGAAATTGACATCAATGCAATACTGTTTTTTTTAAAAGATTTATTTATTTATTTCCCCCTCTCCCCCCAGTTGTCTGTTCTCTGTGTCCATCTGCTGTGTGTTCTTCTTTGTCTGCTTCTGTTGTCAGAGGCATGGGAATCTGTGTCTCTTTATTGTTTTGTCATCTTGCTGTGTCAGCTCTCCGTGTGTGCGGCACCATTCTTGGGCAGATTGCACTTTTTTTGCGCTGGGCAGCTCTCCTTTCAGGGCGCACTCCTTGCATGTGGGGCTCCCTTACGCTGGGGACACCCCTGCGTGGCAGGGCACTCATTGCGCACATCAGCACTGTATGTGGGCCAGCTCCGCACAGGTCAAGGAGGCCCGGGGTTTGAACCATGGACTTCCCATGTGGTAGACGGACGCCTATCCATTGGGCCAAGTCTGGTTCCCACTGCAATTTGTTAACTAGATTACAGGCCTTATTCATTTCCACCAATTTTCACATGCACTTATTTGCATGTGTGTGTATTTCTATGCAATTTATCCCCTTTATAGATCAGTGCAACCATCACCACAATCAAGATACAGAACTCTTTTATAACCACAGAGTGAAGACTCCCTTGTGCTACTGCTTTATCCACCCCTCTGTCCCTATTTTCTGCAAGCACTAGACTATTTTCCATCTCTATAATTTTGTAATTTTTAGAATTTTATATAAATGGAATTATAAGGCATTTAACCTTTTGATATTGGTTCTTTTTTTCCTACTCAGTATAATGATTTTGAAATCCTTCTAAGTTGTTGTACAAATAACTGGTTCCTTTTGATGGGTAATATTCCATTGTTTGATGTACCATCTATTGAAGGACATTTGAACTGTTTTCATTTTTTGTCTTTTATGAATAAAGCTGCTATTAACATTTGCATACAGGTTTTTGTGTGAACATCAGTTTTTCATTTCTCTGGGATAAGTGCCTAAGAGTGCATTTGCTCGATTGTATGACAAATGTATGTTTATTTTTATTAAAGAACTGCCGAACTCTTTCCCAGAGTGGTTACATCATTTTACATTCCAATCAGCAATGTATGAAAGATGCAGTTTCTCTGCATTCTCAACATTTGGTATTAGCACTGTTTTTTCATTTTAGCCATTCTATTAGACATATAGTGATAGTATTGATTCAATTTTCATGTCCCTATTGGCTAATGATGTCAAACATCTTTCATTTCATATGCTTATTTAATAGCTGTATATCTTCTGTGATAAAATGTCTGTTTGTCGGGAAGCAGACTTGGCCCAATGGATAGGGCGTCCGTCTGCCACATGGGAGGTCCGTGGTTCAAACTCCGGGCCTCCTTGACCCGTGTGGAGCTGGCCCATGCGCAGTGCTGATGCGTGCAAGGAGTGCTGGGCCACGCAGGGGTGTCCCCTGCATAGGGGAGCCCCACGTGCAAGAAGTGTGCCCCGTAAGGAGAGCCACCCAAGTGAAAGAAAGTGCAGCCTACGCAAGAATGGTGCTGCACACATGGAGAGCTGACACAACAACAAGAAGACCCAACAAAAAGAAACACAGATTCCTGGTGCCACAGATAAGGATAGAAGCTGTCACAGAAGAACACACAGTGAATGGACACAGAGAGCAGGCAACTCGGGGGGGGGGGGCGGGGGGACGGGGAGAGAAATAAATAAAATAAATAAATCTTAAAAAAAAAGTCTGCTTGTATCTTTTGCCAATTACCTAATTGGATTATTTTATATATATATATATATATATATATATTTTTTATTCCCCCCCACCCCAGTTGTCTGTTCTGTGTTCTCTGTGTCTATTTGCTGTGTGTTCTTTGTCCGCTTCTGTTATTGTCAGAGGCATGGGAATCTGTGTTTCCCCTTGTTGTGTCATGTTGTTGTCAGCTCTCCATGTGTGCAGCGCCATTCTTGGGCAGGCTGCACCCTCCCTCATGCTGGGCAGCTCTCCTTACGGGGCACACTCCCTGCGCGTGGGGCTCTCCTACACGGGGCCACCCCTGTGGCATGACACTCCCCACATGCATCAGCACTGCGCATGCGCCAGCTCCACACGGGTCAAGGAGGCCTGGGTTTGAACCGTGGACCTCCCATGTGGTAGACAGACGCCCTAACCACTGGGCCAAGTCCGCTTCCCATGGATTGTTATTTTTTTTTTTAATGGTTGAGTTTTTTTCTATTAATAGTCTTTATTCCAGATGGAAAAGTACAGTAGTTATGCAGAAACAAAACTACATAACAAAAGAGTAAGACTTTCAAAAATATTAAAGAAAACACAATAAATAAGGCATAGTAATTATATGTAGAACTCATGAAAAGCCTATAAAAAATGATAAAGTGGGAGTGCATGTGGCTCCAACAGACAATGAGCAGAAAATGAGCAAAAAAACACAAAAAACAATGAACAGGCAAGTGCAGAGAACGAACAAAAACAACGAGCAAACAGACAAAGGAGCCATCTCAGGGGTGGAGGATGGTAAAGCTATTTGTACAAAGAATACTGTACACAAATGTTGAAGAATGCTACCAGAAGATTCTCATTCATACAAAACCTAATGACACTCACAGGAACTTTATTACAACCATTCATTTTTAAAAATGCTGTAAATATAGTAATTACTTCTCCCCAATTCTAGAAAATAAGCTTACTATCCTAACATAAACCAATACATTCCCATGGCTCTCAAACTAGCATCTTTCATATCCTCCGAAAACACATAGTTTTCATAGAAAAATACCTGTAAACCAAGATTCATTCCTATATCTTATCTGACAAATGAATAATACATTAGTTCAGACCTCAGAGGTGTTTCTATAAACAAGTAAAGTGCCATTACTGGTATACTGTTAATATACCATAATAATGTATCATTCAGTGCAGTAACCAGCATGGATAAAGCTTACAAAGAACATGCAAATACATGACTGGAATTTTTTAGATTAACTACTTTGAAGTAGTTATAATTACAATTCTGAATAAAACTTGGCTTTTTAATATGTACATCATGTGACTATAAAGTAATAAGATTGTACAACAAAATCAAAGAATGTGTCTAAGTATCCAAATTAAATATTGTCCTTGGAATATTAGAAGACTTGTTTCAGGAGTGCTATCATTGTTAAAAGCAGTTTTGGAACCATTTGAGAGCTAATGTATAAGTGCCACTAAGAATGCTAGTCTTAGTTTGTTGGTCCAAATTGAATTTGACCACCAATTTTGATTCCAAATGGCTTTTACGGTTTTTAAATATCAAGACACCTTGAAGGATGAATATAGTTCCCAAAAAGGTGCCATGAAAATATTTTCAATAAGAAACATAACACTGAAATAAGTATTTAATCCTTTTAAGGGACAATACTTGGATATTCTAATATTTTACTTTAAAAATATTACATTTATAGTCACTCATATCCAACTAGAAAACATTCAGGTCTTAATTGAAATACATACATTTAATTGGATTTGACTCAATGGAATTGTAACTTGAAAATTCCATCATTTACAGAACATATCATCTGGATATTATGCCATGAATTAAGTTGCACTCTAACAAGAGACATTTATGTTCTTTAAGTAAATATGATTTTAACCACATAGCAAAGACTAGGAAAAAGTGATAAAAATCAAACAATTTCATAAGAAAAAAGCATGGATGAATGTCTTGGCTGTCTTAAAATTTTAACTTGATAGGTATAGCTAATTGAAGCTTATATTGATCTCTTCAATTCTGATTAGCAATCTTAATTATGGTGACCTCTAGCTATTTGATAAAGAAGTTTTGTGGAGCGGATGTAGCTCAAGCAGTTAAGTGCCTATTTACCATGTATGACGTCCCAAGTTTGGTTCCTGGTTCCTCCTAAAACAAAACAAACAACTTAGGGAAGACAGCTCTCTTGGGGAGCAGAGGTAGCTCAAGCAGCTGAATGCCTGCCTCCTGTATAGGAGCCCTGGGCTTAATCCCTGGTACCTCCTTAAAAAAAAAAAGTTTTAACCTACTTCTAAAATATATTAAGGACATCAGCTCTACCCCAGAGGAAAAAAGAAAAAATTATGTGACTAAATTTTTTTTTCTGTTAAAAACCATTTAATTATGATTTACCACCAAAAGCCAAAAGGCTGTTTTTCCAAATTTTTACAAATGGGTCTCTCTTTAAGGCTCACATGTTTGATTCTATGAACAAATAACATTCTTTTAAAGATTAAGCAGTTTTATTGAGATATATTCATATACCATATGATCTATCCAATATGTATAATCACAATGTTTTGCATTCATCACCACAAAAATTTTTAGAACAATTTCCTTACTCCCAAAGAAAAACCCCACACCCCTTAGTAGTCCTTCCCCAGGCCTTACATAATCACTAATCTATTTAATTTAATCTTTATAAATTGATTGATATTTACAGTTTATATAAATGAAGTCACACAATATGTAGTACATTGTGTCTGGTTTCTTTCACTTGGCATATTTTTTTTGTCTGATATTAACATCTTATAGTATTAATATACATTTGTTCAGGTAAAGAAAAATGTTCTTACATATGCAATTTTACCCATATTCATATTCAGATGAGGTTTTACTGTGCTATACATTGAACATTTTTTAGCTTTCATTTTAGTGATATACATAACCTTAGACTTTCTCTTTAAACCATTTTCATATCACAATAATAATACTCCTAGTTACAAACATTATGTTGGGCTTTCACCCTTTCTATTCATTTCCAAAGATTAACACACATCTTTTTAACAATTCTGCATAAGTTGACCATCAGCTTTCCATTCTCTAACCATATTCTATTTTCTGGTGTCCTATATTCAAGTTATTAACTCCATGAGATTACACAATATAGTTAGATCATTGTGCATTCAAACAGTATTTGTCCTTTGTGTCTGGCTTGCTTCACTCGACATATTTTCCTGCAGGTTCATCCATTTTGTCATATGCTTTATGACTTTATTATTTTCTCTCTCTCCTTTTCTCAATTTAGTTTCACAGTTTCAGCTCTTCTGTCTTCTGTATCACTTATTCTTTCTTTTATCATTTCTAGTCTGCTGTTGTATGCCTCTAATGTGTTTGTTTGTTTGTTTGTTGTTTTAAGTACTGGGGGCCAGGGATCGAACCCCAGGACCTTGTATGTGGGAAGCTGGTGTTCAACCACTGAGCCACATCAGCTTCCTTGAGTTGGTTTTATTTTTTGCTTTTGCTTGTTTTTGTTTTTTCAGGAGGCACTGGGAACTGAACCCAGGACCTCCCATGTGGGAGGCTGGAGCTCAGCTGCTTCAGAAAAATGCACTCCCCTCTAATGTGTTTTTTGTCTCACCTATTGTATCTTTCATTCCCATGAACTCAGTTACTTTTCAGTTTTTCAAATTCTTCTTTGTGCTTGCTCAGTGTCTTCCTGATGTTCTTTATCACTTTAGCCATATTGTCTTTCAACTCATTTGACTTTTGGAGATTTGTGTGCATCTCTTTGATTAGTTGTCTCAAATCATGTGTCTCTTCTGGGGCTTTGATATATTCCTTTTCTTGGGCTATTTCTTCCATTTTCTTAGTATGGCTTGTAATTTTTTGCTGATGTCTAGACATCTGACTAGGATGGTGAGTTTACTCAGATGCTGAATTTTTCTCTCTTTCATAGGGATTTAGTGGCTAGAGGCTGTGTGTTACTGTTGTTTCTTTGGTTCTTGGTTCAATCTGTTCTGGGTCTTTAGGATTGCCCCTGTTATTTGCTCAAATCTGGGCCCTGGACCCAGTAATGGGCTGCAGACCCACTTCCTAGAGCCTTGAGGAGGGAGGCTGTGAAGGCAGGAAAAGCCTCTCTTATCTATTTACTTAATAATTTCCTCTTATGCACGTCCATGGTCCCCAGCAGATGGCGATCTCTGACAGCCGTCTCTGTTCAAAGCCTGGTCAGAGTATGTTTGCTGCAAAACCAACAGCATCAGTGTGACAGAGGATCCTGCCTGGAGGCAAAGAGCCTTGTAATTCAAACCTTCTCAGAGGCAATTCTCCAACCCTTGCTGGCAGTCCCCTCCATTTTCCTAGGTGGGAATTAATTCCACTCTCCTCTGCATCCTCAACAACCAGTCCTGGTCAGTAGAGAGGGAGATTGAGAGGGTCGAATCTCTTTACTTCCTTGTCAGCTTCCAAGGCAAACAATGGTGCAGCCCCGCCCAGCCTGGAAGAGCTCATGGGACACAGCAGACCAAACCTGTGGGTCAAGAGCTGAGTCAGCTTTAGCTGTGTTCCTCTTTCTCCCGTCTCCTGGGTAAGTGGGTCCCTGAGGGGCCCCTGGTCTGTAGAACACCAGCCCCTAGGCCTGAGAATTCAAATCATCTATGTGGCAGGGGAGGATGCCAATAGTTGTTGCTTCAGCTTATTTTTTTAAGATTTATTTTTAATTTATTTCTCTCCCTTTTACCCTCCCCCCCCCCCCCCATTGTCTGCTCTCTGTGTCCATTCGCTGTGTTCTTCTTCGTCTGCTTACATTCTTGTCAGTGGCACTGGGAATCTGTGTCCCTTTTTGTCGTGTCATCTTGTTGTATTAGCTCTCTGTGTGTGCGGCACCACTCCTGGGCAGGCTGCGCTTTTTTCGCCTGGGGTGGCTCTCCTTGAGGGGTGCACTCCTTGCACGTGGGGCTCCCCTACACAGGAGACACCCTGTGTGGCACGGCACTCCTTGTGCGCAGCAGCACTGCGCATGGGCCAGCTCCACACAGATCAGGAGGACTGGGGTTTGAACTGTGGACCTCCCATGTGGTGGGCAGATGCTCTATCAGTTGAGCCAAATCCGCTTCTCAGCAGCTTCAGCTTTTAACTCACAGTTTTGCCATTGTGATTCCTTTCTTTTGTCCCTTTCTTCTGGGTGGGGTCCAGCCTTCCCCTGATGTCCTAAACTCTAGATTTCCCCCCCCCAGGCCATCTACCTGTCCTCTAGCTATTTTTCTGGAGAAAACAGAGTCTCAAGAGTCCTATGTCTTTGTAGTCTGCCATCTTCCTGGAAACTGAGCTAATGGTTGTTTGTTTTTTTTTTAGGAGGCACCAGGTATTGAACTTGGGACCTTGCACATAAGAAGCAGGTGCTCAAACCACTGGGCTACACCTGGTCCCTCTACAGGTTGAGTTTAAGGGAAGTGGACTTGGTCCAGTGGTTAGGGTTTCCGCCTACCACATGGGAGGTGTGTGGTTCAAACTCCGGGCGTCCTTGACCCGTGTGGAACTGGCCCATGTGCAGTGCTGATGCATGCAAGGAGTGCCCTGCCACGCAGGGGTGTCCCCCGCATAGGGGAGCCCCATGCGCAAGGAGCGCACCCCATAAGGAGAGCCGCCCAGTGCGAAAGAAAGTGCAGCTTGCCCTAGAATGGCGCCGCACACACAGAAAGCTGACACAACAAGATGACACAACAAAAAGAAACACAGATTCCTGGTGCCGCTGATAAGGATAGAAGCAGTCACAGAAGAACACACAGCAAATGGACACAGAGAGCAGACAAACGGGGGGGAGGGGAGAGAAATAAATAAAAAATCTTAAAAAAAAATAAAGATTGAGTTTAAGAATACTTCATATATTATAGATATAAGTCCTTCATTGAATATTTTGTTTGCAAATATTTTTCTTCCAGTCTGTAGCTTATTTTTTCATCCTCTTAACAGGGTCTTTTGTAGAACAAACTTTAAAAATATCCATGAAGTCCAATTTATATATTTTTTTCTTTTTTGGATCTTGCTTTTGGTATCATGTCTAGGAATTCTTCACTTAGTATTAGTTCTTGAAGATTTTCTCCTATGTTTTCTTCTAAAAGTTTTATACTGTTATGCTTTATATTTAATCTATGATTCAGTTTGAATTATTTTATGTATACGGTGTAAGGTTTAGACTGAAGTTAATTTTTTGACTTATACCCATCCAATTGTTCCAGCTCTATTTGTTGAAGAGACTATCTTCTACAAAATTGCTTTTGTACCTGTCAAAAATCAGCTGGCTGTACTCGCATTCAGAGGCCCTGTCTTCCAGCTCACTGATCCTTTCTTCTGCCTCTTAAAATCTGCTGTATATGCATATTTTCAGTGTATTTTAAAAAAAGATTTATTTATTTACCCCTCCCACTCCCTACTCACAGCACAGGCACTGGCTTACCATGTGGGCACTTGTGCAGGCACTTGGCTCACTGCACAGGCACTCAGCTTCACCATGTGGGCACTTGGCTCACCACTCGGGCACTGGCTCACTGCACAGGCACGCTTTCTTTTCTTCTTTTTCACCAGGAGGTCCCAGGGATCAAACTCAGGTCCACCCATATGGTAGGCAGAAGCACTATCACTTGAGCCACATATGCTTTCTTTCAGTGTATTTTTTAATAATTTCATTTATTGTGCCTTTTATTCCCATATTTGCTATTTTTCTATGTGTGCTTTCAGATTCTTCTTTGTGCTCATCCAGTGTTTTCTTAATAACCCTGATCTCTTTAGCCACCTCATTGAATTTATTATGATTTGTTTGAACATTTGTGATTAGGTATCTCAACTCCTTTATGTCACCTGGACGTTTAGTTTGTTTCTCTGACCTGGCTATATCTTCCTGTTTCTTGGTGTGGCTTGTATTTTTTGTTGGTGTTTTGGCATCTGATTTAGTTGATGTATTTATTCTGGTCTCAGTTTCTCTCTTTAGTCTAGGGCTTTCAATCTGTACTACAGCCCATCTTTGATATTGGTTCAACTTCTTTTGGAAATTTATAATGGCTCATTTTTAGCCAATATGAGTGTTTTTTTTTTTTAATTCCTGAAATTTTATTTTAAATTCCACCCGCCCTGTGTGTTCTTCTTTGTCCACTTCTGTTGTTGTCTGCGGCACGGGAATTTGTTCCTTTTTGTTGCGCCATCTAGTGTCAGCTCTCTGTGTGTGCGGCACTGTTCTTGGGCAGGCGGCACTTTCTTTCGCACTGGGCAGCTCTTCTTACGGGGCACACTCCTTGCACATGGGGCTCCCCCACGCGGGGACACCCCTGTGTGGCACGGCACTCCTTGTGCGCATCAGTGCTGCACATGCACCAGCTCCACACGGGTCAAGGAGGCCTGGGGTTTGAACCACGGACCTCCCATGTGTTAGATGGACGCCCTAACCACTGGGACAAGTCTGCTTCCCAGTATGAGTTTTTCACAGCTTTTTAATTTGTTTCTTGCTCTTTCTTCCTGGTGGGGGTGGGGAGGAGCCAAGGATGCAGTTGATACTATAACCTGTGGGGGCTGGAGCTGCCTGCATTGCTCCAGGAACCAAAGAAGCTTCTCCCACTTTTTTCCCCTGCTAGGTGTGGGGATGGAGCTGCAGTTGTGTGCAGTAATCCAAGCCATGCAGGCCAAGATCCCTGTAGTTATCCAGGGAGACTGATGAAGCTCCATGCCCCTTCTTCCCTTGCCTGTGGTGGGAATAAAGCTGGGGATAGAGCTGCAGGTGTGGGTAGTAAACTGTGTTGGGCAAAACCAACTGCAGTTGCCTAGATAGACAGTATGTTCTTCTGTTCACCTGGTCCCCCAAACAGGTGATTTAGATAGCTCTGGTTGATTACTAATGGCACTGTAGGATAAGCTGGCTCTTACAGCTCCTTACTCTGCCACCATCTTGCCTCTCCCCAAACAGTGGGAATTTATTGGCTCATGGATTTGAGGCTACAAGAAGTCCAAAGGCAAGGCAAGGTAATGCTTTTCCCTGAAGTCTGCATTCTGGGACTGGCTGCTGGCTATCTTTTGTCCTTGGCTTTTAGGTTACATGGTAGTGTACATGGCAGCATCTTCTTTCTCTTCTGAGTCCCACCGATTTCCTGCTGCTAGCTGTTCCCTGTGACTTACTCTGTTTCCAATTTTCTTTGCTTTTAAGGACTTTGGCCATATTGGTTTAAGGCCCACCCTCATTCAGTTTGTTCATACTTAACTAATAACATCTTCAAAAGTCCAATTTACAAATGGGTTCACACCCACAGGACCAGGGTGGGACTTGAAAATGCCTTTTACAGGGGACATGATTCAATTCCCAATAGTCATAACAATAATCACATCATTTATACATATTTTAAAAAATAATATAAGCATTTAATACTTTAAATTTCCTTTAAAGCACTGAGTAAGCTGTATCTCAGAAAATTTGCTATGCTGTCATTTTTGTTGTTACAAGATAAAGGGAAGCGGGTATGGCTCAACCAGTTGTGTGCCCACCTACCACATAGGAAGTCCTGGGTTTGGGTACTAGTGCCTCCTAAAGAAGACGAACAGACACCACCTCCTACCACAACGAGCTAGATGCTGCCTCCAAAACAAGTTAGACACCACCTCCTGCTGCAAGTGAGCTAGATGCCACCTCCTGCCTCAATGAGCTAATGCCACAAGCCAGCAGATGCCATAGCCCACGGAGAGCAAATGTGGCTCAGGCTGCTGGGCACTTACTTCTCATGTGAGAAGTCCTGGGTTCAGTTTCCTCCTGGAAAAGGCAAGCAAACAATGAGCAGACAGACAAGAGAACCAGCTTGGGGAGGGGGTATAAATAAAGGAAAAGAAAGTAAAAATAAAAGATACATTAAAAATTTTTAAACATATAAAACATAACATTTCCCATTTTAACTGTTCTCAAGTATACAACTCAGTGGTATTATGTTCTTAAATGTTGTTTTGTTTAAGTATTTATTGCAAAGAATGCTGGACACAATGTGATATGTGGCTGAGACGCAATACCATCCATTCCAAGGAAAACATCAACCATTACATGAGCACATAGACCATCATGGCTAAAACACAGCACCTGCCAGCTGGCATATTGCTGCCCATGTGTAGACCACACCAAGGCAGAGGTCACCTTTCAGTCTTTGTGAATTTGCTGTTTGGTTAGTGGTCTCCATCAGAGCTTAGCTCTCCTATCAAGATGAGCCAGAGGTGAATGTGAAGAGAAGGATCCTTTAGAAGGATCCTTTCTGTCGTACTTGAGCCTACACAGAGCCTGCTTCTTGCCCTGGGCTTGTGCTTGCTTGTGACCTTACAAATTCCCATTATAGGAATTCAAATGTGCCCTCTACTTTCTATGAAATAGACTTTCACCCCTCCTGGGTGCTCTGTCATATGACTTTATGCTGGTAATTCTTTGCCTGAGACTGCTTTGACTTGTTTCTGACAGTGCTCTAGTAGCCTGCAAGCTGCTTTTTTGCCTGCAGAATAGCTTTCCTGGTCAGTCTTTCAGGTTTCCACATACAGATCAGCACTGACATATAAGCAACCCAATATGCACATAGGGATTATTCTGCTCCCTCTAGGGCCAGGGACCCACAGTGGGAGTGGAGGATGACTACACTGTGCTGGGAAGAGGTAAGCAAGGGCATCATGAGGTTTACCTGTTTTTCACACTGCATTTTCTTGATTTGAACTCTTTAACTGTTTTCTAAAGTTTTGAAGAAAATGGGTCTGCCCATTTTTGCCAGTTGTTCAAAGATTCTGTTGGGGAATCTTATGCTACTATGTTGGTTGAGTGGAAGTCCCTAGTGTCTTGTCTTTGTTTTCAAAAGATTTTTTTTTGAATAAAGAATTCTAGGTTGACTCATTGTCACATTGACTGTATGGTTTTCTGATGAAGTCTGCTGTTGTTCTTATCTTTGGTCTTCTGTACAGAATGTATCTCTTTTCCTGTGACTATTTTTCTCTTTGTCCGTGGTATTCAGTAGTTTGATTATGAAACTGTCTTGATAAGATTTTCTTCATGTTTCTGTTGCTTGAGGTTTGTTGGACATTTTCATCAAATTTGGAAAAATTTTGGTTTATTTTCAAACATACTTTCTCTTTATGTCTCTCTTCTCCCTAGAAGTCTTCAATTATATGCTAGATCACTTGATATTGCCTCATGATTCTTTGATGCACTGTTTATACTTCTGGTCTTTCTTCTCTGCTTTTCACTTTTTGGGTAGTTTCTATGGCTATGTCACAAGTTCACTGATCTTTTATTCCTACTGTATCTAATCTGTTAACCCCATCCTATGTGTGTGTTTATTGGTTCAATTCACGTTTTCATAAACTCAAAATAAAACCCTATACACATTTGGCATTTACTCCCCATTCACTTTTTCTTAGAGTTTCATATACTTTTTTTAAAAAAGATTTATTTCTTAACCTCCCCCACTCCTACCCCAGTTGTCTGTTCTGTGTCTATTTGCTGTGTGTTCTTCTTTTGTCTGCTTCTGTTGTTGTCAGCGGCACAGGAATCTGTGTTTCTTTTTGTTGCGTTGTCTTGCTGTAAAAGCTCTCCATGTGTGCAGTGACATTCTTGGGCAGGCTATACTTTCTGTTGCGCTGGGTGGCTCTCCTTACGGGGCGCACTCCTTGCGTGTGGGGCTCCCCTACGTGGGGACACCTGTGTGGCACGGCACTCCTTGCGCGCATCAGCGCTGCGCATGGCCAGCTCCACACGGGTCAAGGAGGCCCGGGGTTTGAACCGTGGACCTCCCATATGGTAGACGGACGCCCTAACCACTGGGCCAAAGTCCGTTTTCCCTATTCAGCTTTTGGCCAACAAATTTGGTCTGCTGTGCCCCACGAGCCCTTCCAGGCTGGGAGGGCCTGCACCATTGTTTGCCCTGGGAGCCAGCACAGGCCTAAAGAGATCCAGCCCTTTCCAACACATGCCCTACTGACCTGGACTGCTTGTTAAGGATGCAGAGGGGAGTGGAATTGCTTCCTACCTAGGAAAAGGGAGGGGGCTATCAGCAAAGGTTGAAGAACTGCCTCTGAGAAAGTCTGAATTGCGAGGCTCTGAATAGACTCCAGGCTGGATCTTCTGCCATGCTGATGCTGTCCATGTTGCAGCAAACACACTCTGACCAGGCTTTGAACTGAGAGGGCCGCCATCTGCTGGAGGACCAAGGAAGTGTATGAAAGGAAACAAGTAAATAAGGAAGACTTTTTTTCTAGCCATTACGGCCTCCCTCCCTAAGGCTCTTGGAAGATCTGCAACCCATTACTGGGTCAAGAGCCCAGATTTGAGCAACTAATAGGATAATACTAAAGACCTAAAACAGGTTGAACAAAGAATCAAAGAAGACAGTACCACAGTCTCCCATCACCAAATTCCTACAAAAGAGGGAGAAATTGTATATCTGAGTAAACTCAGCATAATTAGATGCCTACACTTCATAAAAAAATTACAAGCGATACTATGAAAATGGAAGAAATGGCCCAAGCAAAGGAATATATCAAAGCTCCAGATGAGACAAAGGATTTGAGACAAGTCAACAAGATTCATACAAATTTCCAAAATCAAATTAATAAGCTGAAAGACAATATGGCTAAAGAGATAAAGACAGGGAAGCAGACTTGGCCCAGTGGTTAGGGCATCTGTCTACCACATGGGAGGTCCGCGGTTCAAACCCCAGGCCTCCTTGACCTGTGTGAAGCTGGCCCACGCATAGTGCTGATGTGCGCAAGGAGTGCCATGCCACGCAGGGGTGCCCCCTGCGTAGGGGAGCCCTACGCCCAAGGAGTGTGCACCGTAAGGAGAGCCACCCAGCACAAAAGAAAGTGCAGCCTGCCCAAGAAAGGTGCCGCACACAGAGAGCTGATACAACAAGATGATGCAACAAAAAGAAACACAGATTCCCGTGCCGCTGACAACAACAGAAGTGGACAAAAAAGAATACGTAGCAAATGGACACAGAGAACAGACAACTGAGGCGGGGAAGGGGAGAGAAATAAATAAATCTTAAAAAAAAAAAAGAGAGATAAGGACATCAAGAAGATACTGAGTAAACACAAAGAAAAAGTTGAAAACCTAAATAGAAAAGCGAGAGAGTTCATGGGAATGAAAGACATGATTTAGTGTGATCAGAAACACATTACAGGGAAGCAGACTTGGCCCATTGCATAGGGCATCTGTCTACCACATGGGAGGTCTGCGGTTCAAACCCCAGGCCTCCTTGACCCGTGTGGAGCTGGCCCATGCACAGTGCTGATGCACGCAAGGAATGCCGTGCCACATGGGGGTGTCCCCCACGTAGGGGAGCCCCACGTGCAAAGAGTGCACCCCATAAGGAGAGCTGCCCAGCGTGAAAGAAAGTGCAGCCTGCCCAGGAATGGCACCACACACATGGAGAACTGATGCAGTAAGATGACACAACAAAAGAAACAGATTCCCGTGCCGCTGAAAACAGAAGTGGACAAAAAGAAGAACATGCAGCAAATGGACACAGAACAGACAACTGGGGCGGGGGGGGAAGGGAAGAGAAAAAACAAGATTTAAATAAAGAAAAGAAACACATTAGAGCGAAGCGGATGTGGCTCAAGCGATTGGACTCCCACTTACCACATGGGAGGTTCCTGGTTTAGTTCCCAGAGCCTCCTAAAGAAGATAGGAAGCTGGCGTGATGGGCTGGTGTGGCAAACTGATGCAACAAGATGACACAATAAGAGACACAAGAAAAGCATAATGAGAAATGCACAAAAAATCAGGGAACAGGGAAGTGGACTTGGCCCAGTGGTTAGGGCGTCCGCCTACCACATGGGAGGTCTGTGGTTCAAACCCCGGGCCTCCTCGACCTGTGTGGAGCTGGCCCATGCGCAGTGCTGATGCATGCAAGGAGTGCCATGACACGCAGGGGTGTCCCCCACGTAGGGGTGCCCCACGCACAAGGAGTGCGCCCCATTAGGAGAGCCGCCCAGCACAGAAGAAAGTGCAGTCTGCCCAGGAATGGCACCACACACATGGAGAGCTGACGCAGAAAAAAAGACACAGATTCCGGATGCTGCTGACAAGAATACAAGTGGATACAAGAACACACAGCAAATGGACAGAGAGAGCAGACACCTGGGGGGGGGGGGGCGGGGAAGGGGAGAGAAATAAATAAAAAATAAAAAAATCTTAAAAAAAAAAAAAATCAGGGAACAGAGGTGGCTCAACTAATTAGGTGCCTGCCTCTGACATGGGAGGTCCTGGGTTCAGTTCCCAGTGCCTCCTAAAGAAAACAAGGAAGACAAACAGACACAGCAAGTGCAAACAATGAGGGGGTGGGGAGAAATAAATGAATAAAATAAGTCTTAAAAAAAAAAAACACGTTAGAGAGGAGTGGATGTGGCTCAAGCAGTTGAGAAACTACTTCCCACATGGGAGGTCCTGGGTTTGGTTTCCAGTGCCTCCTGAAAAAATGAAAACAAACAAGCAAAACAAATGAGGAAATTAATTCAGGGAAGCCAATGTGACTCAGTGTTTGAGAGCCAGCTCCCTACATATGAGATCTTGGGTTCAATTCCTGCAACACACCAAAGAAAACACACACACACAAATTAGAGGCATTTCGAGTAGACTTGAAATGGTAGAAGAAAGAATAAGTGGTACGGAAGATAGAACAGTTGAAATTGAAGAAAGAGAACAGAGAGAGAAAAGAATGGAAAAACAATGAGCAGGGGCTCAGGGAGTTGAATGATAACACAAAGTGCAACAACATATTTGTCATGAGTCCCAGAAGGAGAATAGAAGGGAAAAGGGGCAGAAAGAATATTTGAGGAAATAATAGCTGAAAATTTCCCAACTCTCACGAAAGAAATGAACTTACATGTCCAGAAGCACAGTGTATCCCAATCAGAATAAATGTGAATTGACCTATTCCAAGAAACATACTACTCAGAATGTCAAACATCAAAAATAAAGAGAAAAATTCTGAGAGCAGCAAGGAAGAAGCAAAGCATCACATACAAGGGACACCCTGTAAGTCCTAGTGTGGATTTCTGGATTTCCAGAAAACATGGAGGTAAGAAGACAGTGGTATGATACAATTAGGATACTGAAAGAGAAAAACTGCCAGCCCAAGAATTCTTAATCTCACAAAATTGTCCTTCAAATAGGAAGGTGAGTTTAAAAGATCCACAAACAGAAACTAAGGGAGTTTGTAAAAAAGATCCACCTTGGCAGGAAATATTAAAGGAAGCCTTACAGCCTGAAAGAGAGAGACTTGGAGAAGAGTATAGAAGAAAGAATAGCAGAAAGGATAACCAAAAGAGTAAAAAGACAGATGAAAATAAGACATGACATATGAAAACCAAAGATAAAATGGTGGAAGTAAATAATGCAATTACAGTAATATCATTGAATGTGAATGGATTAAAATCAAAAGACAGGCTGACAGAATGGGTAAAAAAACATGAGCTATCCATGTGCTGCCTATAAGAGACTCACCTTAGGCCCAGGGATGCAAACTGGCCTTAAGGAAAGGTTGGAAAAAGATACTCTTTGCAAACAGTAACCAAAAAAAAAAAAAAAAAAGAGAGAGAGCAGGGTTTGCATACCAACATTGGACAAAACAGACTTTAAATGCAAAAAAGTTATGATACAGAAGGATATTCTATATTTTAAAAGGGGACAATACACCAGAAAGAAATAACAGTAATAAATATCTATGTACCTGTAGCAGTTTGATATCATTGATGAATTCCAAAAAGAAATATTGGATTATGTTTGTAAACTGATCTTTTCCTCTAGGCATATTAGATTATATTGGACTCATAGGTTTACTTGATTAAGTAATTATGTAAACCTCTTGTGCCAGTAGGGCATTGAGTCCCCACCCTTTGGTGTGTGGGGACTCACAGATAAAAGGCATGGCAAAGGACAGAGTTAAGGGCTTTTAATGTTGGAGTTTGATGATGAAGCTGAAGCCCCAGGGAGAGAGACAGAGCTGTTCACCTGATAGTCTACAGCTGACCTTGTGGAGAGAGGCAAAGCCTAGAGAGCCTCATAGTCTACAGCTGACCTTGTGGAGAAAACAGAGATGAGCCCAGGGGAACCCAGGAAGCCTGGACCCTCACAGATGTTGGCAGCTATCTTGCTTCAACACGTGAAAATAGACTTTTGTGAGGGAAGTAACTTATGCTTTATGGCCTGGTATCTGTAAGCTCCTACACCAGATAAATACCCTTTATAAAAACCAACCAATTTCTGGTATTTTGCATCAGCAACCTTTGACTTACTAATACAGTACCTAACTAGGATGAAGCAGGCTAGATAGGGAATCAATAGATGGATCTGGAACCTGGCAGAGAGTCCACATGGACATCAGTAACCCCCAAGATGGCTGCTGGAAGGCCTCCACCCCCAAGATTCTGCTATTCAGAACAAAGACTTCTTTGGGAAGCTGGAAAAGCCCTGGATATTTCCCAAGGACTTTACCATTGGGTCCTCATTGGGGGATTGATAGGTTGAGTGATCAATCAAAACAGCAAACAGCTAGAACCCCTTCCCTGCCATTAGCAAAGGGGTGGAATAATTAATAGTTTACAAAGCATACCATGAGGCCTCAGCCTGTTCCGCTCTTGCCTCTGGACCTGTTCTTGCCCTCTGTGCACCACTCTCGCCATTTTTCCTCTGCCACGTGGCCATGCAAGTAAACCTGGGCATTTATAATCTATAATGGGGACCTATAGCTTATAAATCAGCCCTCTTTATCACTTTTCACTCCCTTCCTCTCTACCTGGGACCCATGATCTGTAATTTTCTCCCATTTCTCTTCCCTCCCTATCTGAATAAATTACTGGCCTAACTCACCTGGCAAGCACTTGAAATTCGTTTCTGCAGCATAGCCAAGAACCTAAATAAAATCCGGTAACAAGTTTGTCCCAAAATTCATGAGGCAAACTTTGGCAAAACTGAAGGAAGAATAGACATCTCTACCATAACTGGAGACTTCAACACTCCACTCACATCATTAGGTAGAACAACTAGATGGAAGATCAACAAGGAAATGGAGAACTTAAGCAATATGATTAACAACCTAGTCCTAAAAGAACGTTGCATCCTAAATTGTTAGGTTATACATTCTTCTCAAGTGCTCATGGATCTATCTCCAGGATAGACCACATATTAGGTCACAAGGCAGGACTCAATAAATATAAAAAAAATATTTTATACAAAGCACCTTCTCAGATCATAATGGAATGAAACTGGAAATCAGTACTAGACAAGAGAGGGTAATTTTTGCAAATGTGTGGAGGTTAAACAACATATTCCTAAACAATCAATGGGTCAAAGAAGACATTATAAGTGAAATTAGTAAATATATTGAGACAACTGAAAACGAGAACACAACTTATCAAAACTTATGGGATACAGCAGAGGCAGTGCTTTATAGCCCTAAATGCCTATATTAAAAAAAAAAGAGCTAAAATAAAAGATCTAACTGAACAACTGGAAAAACTAGGAAAAGAACAGCAAACCATTCACAAAGCAAGCAGAAGGAAAGAAAGATTAGAGCAGAAATAAATGAAATTGAGAACAAAAAAAGAATAGAGATAATCAACAAAACCAAAAGCTAGTTCTTTGAGAAGATCAATAAAATTGGCAAGCCTTTAGCTAGACTAACAAAGAAAAGATGGAAATAAATAAAATCATAAATGAAAGGGGGGAAGTTATGACTGACCCCACAGAAATAAGACGGCTCATATGAGGATATTATGAGAAACTGTATGGCAACAAACTAGACAACCTAAATGAAATGGACAAATGCCTAGAAATGCGCAAACAACGTACATTGATGCTACAAGAAACAAAAGAACTTAGCAAGCCAATCACATTTAAACAGATTGAATCAATCATTAAAAATCTCTCAATAGGGAAGTGGATATGGCTCAAGAAGTTGGGTGCCAACCTACTACATTGGAGGTCCCGGGTTTGGTTCCCAATATCTCCTAAAGAAGAGGAGCAAGACACTAAGTTGGTGTGGTGAGCTGATGCAGCTAGCTGACACAGCAAGATGATGCAATGAAGAGACACAGTGAGGAAAACACAAAGAGAAACACAACAAGCAGGAAACAGAGGTGGCTCAAGTGATTGGGTGCCTCCCTCCCACATGCGAAGTTCCAGGTTTGGTTCCTGGTTCCTCCTAAAAAGAAGACAAGCACACAATGAACAGACACAGAGAGCAGACAGCAAGAACAAACAATGAGGTACGAGGGAAAAATTAAGATAAATCTTAAAAAAAAAAAAGCCCAATAAAGAATAATTCAGGGCCAGATAGCTTCACAGGAGAATTCTATCCAACATTCCAAGAAGAATTAATACCAATTGTGTTTAAAGTCTTCCAAAAAATTGAAGGGGAGGGAAAATTATTCAACATATTTTATGAAGCCAACATCACTCTAATACCAAAGACACACAAAGATACTACAAGGAAAGAAAATTTCAGACTAATTTTTCTAATGAACATAAATGCAAAAATTGTCAACAAAATACTTGCAAAATGGGAAACAGATGTGGCTCAAGCAATTGAGCTCCTGCCTACCATATGGGAGGCCCCAGGTTGTTTCCAGTGGCTCCTGGAGAAGACAAGCAAGACAGCAAGCTGGCATGACAGGCAGGTATGGCAAGCTGACACAACAAGATAATGCACAAGGAGACACAACGAGGAAAGACAATGAGAGATACAACAAAGCAAGGAGCTGAGGTGGCTCAAATGACTGGAGTGCCTCCCTCCCACTGGTGAGGTGCTGGGTCTGGTTCCCAGTTCCTCCTAAAAAGAAAATAAGCAGACACAGAGAGCAAACAGCAAATGGACACAGTGAGCGCAAAATAAGGGGGGAATTAAAAAAAAAAATACTTGTAAATAGAATCCAACAGCATATCAAAAGAATTATACACCATATCCAAGTGGTTCAACAAAAGAAAATCAATTAATGTAATTCATTAATGCAGTGTGGTGGTTCAACAAAAGAAAATCAATTAATGTAATACACTGCATTAATGAATTGAAGGAAATAATATACATAATCATCTTGATCAATGCAGAAAAGACATTTAACAAAATCCAGCATCCTTTCTTGATAAAAACGCTTTGAAAGATAGGAATAGAAGGGAAATTTCTCAATATGATAAAGGGCATATATGAAAAACCCACAGGCAACATTGTATTCAATGGAGAAAGGTTGATAGTCCAGTGTTACCACTGTTATTCAATATTGTGCTAGATGTTCTAGCTAGAGCAATTAGTCAAGGGAAAAAAATCCAAGTAGGAAAGAGGAAGTACAACTCTCTCATTACTTGCAGATGACATGATCCTTTATTTAGAAAATTCTGAAATATCTAGCACAAAGCTATTCGAGCTAATAAACAAGTTCAGCAAAGTGTCAGGATACAAGATCAACACACAAAAATCAGTAATGTTTCTGTACACTATTACTGAACAATCTGAGGAGGAAATCAGGAAAAAATTCCATTTACAATAGCAATAAAGAGATTCAAATACCTAGGAATCAATTTAACCAAAGACATACAGGACCTATATTAAAAAAACAAAACTACAAAACAATGGTAAAAGAAATCAAAGAATACCTAAACAAATGGAAAGACATTCCATGGTCATGGATTCTAAGACAACTGTGAAGATGCCAATCTTACCCAAACTGATTTACATTCAATGCAATACCAATAAAAATTTCAACAGCCTACTTTACAGAAATAGAAAAGGCAATTACAAAATACACATGGAAGGAAAAGTGCACCTGAACAGAAGCATTCTAAAAAAGTAGAGCGGTAAGGGAGGAATTTCATTGCCTGACCTTGAAACATATTACAAAGCTACACTGGTAAAAACAGCATGGTACTGGCATAAAGATAGACACATCAATCAAAGTAATAGAATTGAGAATACAGAAATATACCCTCACCTCTATGGTCAACTGGTTTTTGACAAACCTACCAAGTCCATGTTAACAGGACAAAACAGTACCTTCAACAAATGGTGCTGGGAGAACTGGATATCCATAATCAAAAGAATGAAAGAGGACCCCTATCTCACTCCCTAGAGAAGAATCAACTCAAAATGGTTTAAAAACCTAAATATAAAAGCCAGGAACATAAAACTACTAGAAGAAAATACAGAAAAACATCTGAAAGACATTGTGGTAGGTGGTGGTTTCTTGGACATTTATACCCAAAGTATGAGCAACAAAAGATAGATAGATAAATAAGATTTCAAAATTAAACACTTTTACATCTCAAAGGAGTTTGTCAAAAGGATGAAAAGGCATCTGACTCAATGGGAGAAAATATTTGGAAATCACATATCCAATAAGGGTTTAATATCCATGATATATAAAGTGATCCTACAACTCAACAATAAGAAAACAAATGATCCAATTTAAAAACTGGGCAAAAAAGGGAGTGGATGTGGCTCGTGTGGTTGAGTGCTTGCTTCCATCATGGGAGGTTCTAGGTTTGGTTCTTGGTGCCTCCTAAAAACAAAGCCAAACAAGCAAACAAAAGAAAAAAACTAAGTCAAGGGAGCCGATATGGCTCAGTGGTTGAGCACAAGCTTCCTACTTACAAGGACCCGGTACCTCAAAAAAAAAAGGCCAAAAGACTCAAATAGATATTGTCCAAAGAAGAAATACAATACAAATGGAAAAAAAACAAAACAAAACAAACCATGAAAAAATATTCAACATCACTAGCAATTAGGGAAATGCAAATCAAAGCTACAATGAGACATCATTTCATACCTATTAGAATGGCCACTATTAAAAAGACAGAAAATTACAAGGGTTGGAGAGGATGTGGAGAGAAAGGAATAATTATTTACCCTTGGTGGGAATGCAGAATGGTACAGCCCTGTGAAGGACTGTTTGGCAGTTCCTAAATAAGTTGAATATAGATTTGACGCATGACCTGGCAATACCACTAGGTAT
Source organism: Dasypus novemcinctus (assembly GCF_030445035.2). Lineage (NCBI taxonomy): Eukaryota > Metazoa > Chordata > Mammalia > Cingulata > Dasypodidae > Dasypus > Dasypus novemcinctus. The sequence goes on along the minus strand of NC_080675.1, from coordinate 111,898,656 downwards.
ATACCCAAAAGAAATGAGAACAGGGACATGAACAGACGTCTGCACATCAATGTTCATAGTGGTGTTATTCACAATTGTCAAAAGATGGAAACAACCCAGGTGTCCATCAACTGATGAATGGACAAACTAGGATGTATACATATGACGGACTATTATGCAGCTCTAAGAAGAAATGACATTGTGAAGCATGACAAAACGGATGAACCTGGAGTACATTATGTTGACTGAAGCAAGCCAGACACAAAAGGACAAATAGTGTATGACTGTGCTATTATGAACTAAATATATGGTGTAAAACAATGGAGTTAATAACTAGAATATGGGTCACCAGAAAATAGAATGAGGTTAGAGAATGGGAAGTTAAGGGCTAACTTGTGCAGAATTGGTAAAAACCTGTGTGTTAATCTTTGGAAATTAATAGAAAAGTTTGTACTAGCAGTGTTCTTATATGGGTATGACAGTGATTGAAAGGGTAAGTGTAAGGTCATGTATATTACTAGAAGGAAAGCTAAAAAAGTACCATGGGACTGTATAGCATAGCAAAACTTCATGTGAAATATGAATATGGGTAATACTGAATATCTAAGATGCTTTTCTTTGAAACTGAACAAACGTTAATGTTACAAGATATTAACAGGCAAAAAACAAAAAAACATGCTAAGTGAAAGAAAGCAGGCATAAAGTACTACATATTGTATGACTTCATTTATATAAAATGTAAATATAAATCAATTTATAAAGATGGAATTATATTAGTGTTTATGTAGGGATATGAAAGGATAGAGGGATTGTGAGGCGCTAAGGGGTGTGTAGTTTTTCTTTTTGGAGAAATGAAATTGTTCTTCAATTTTTTTTGGTCATGGATATACAACACTGATTATACTAAGGGCCACTGATTGTACACTTTGGATGGATTGTATGGTATGTGAATATATCTCAATAGAACTGCTTTTAAAAAAAAGTCTAAAAAGATTAAAGAAACACTTTATACTAAAGATTTCATGTAAGAAACATTTTAATAGTGTACAAAATAATCTGTTTTCCAATCATTAAAGGAAAAACTTTCAAATAATTTTAGGAGAATAGCCAGTACTTTGAACAAATACAAATGCAAATAACTAGGTAAATATTACAATTATGTACTCCAAATGCAAGAAAGGGGAGCCCAATATTATAAGCCAAATCACTTTTGGAGCTCATCATTCCAGATTACCAAAACGTGTAAAACAAAATGCCTACTTTTTAGGTTTGCAGAAAAGAAATAAACTCTAATAAGAATGCTAATTCAAGCCTCACTATAAACATACCAAATTGATGACTAAAATTTTTTCAAGGAGTTCACGGAAATAGGGAACATCTTGATTTTTATGGCAAATGAGTTTAATGCTGACTTTGAAGCTTAAAAGACCATGTGATCTTCTGACTTATATCTCAGGAGGAAAAACCAGTCAAAAAGAAAGATATCATTCATGGAACACACAGGAATTTAACCTGATCCAGAAGCAAATCATAAATTCTTAAGATGAATTAATTTAAAACTGTAAGTATATTTTAGAATTTTAGAATATAAAAGAAGCAAAAAATTATCATGATTAGGATTAACTAATCGTTGGGTAAAAGCTTTTTCATATTTGTATACCTCACAGATAATATTGGTAATTCAATAAATAATGGAGATGCTTATTTGTGTATGAAGAGAGTGTAGTTTCAGGAACTGATAATTATTTTAAATTCATTACTTCTGCCAGAACTTGACAAACTGGAATTTTATATGTGATCTGTGAGTTATTATTTTTAAAAATAGAGAATCTTGCTGTAAAGCATCCTTCAGAAAGATGGCAACTGTCTAGGCAGAAAAGTCTCTATACAGCTATCTATTTCTATGTACATCTCCTTACTACATCATAAACACCAAAAAAACACTTTAATATCTTTAGTAAATGTAATAAGTCAAAATGAATGAATTTTCCTAGAATATGCTTAGTAGCAAGGAAACACTAATAGATGGTATATAATAAAAGATAGCAAGGCCCTTAAGAAAAAGGTGGTAACCATTCCAACAGCTGAATGTTATTGCTTTCTCTTAATAGCCTTTCTGGAAAGGAGAAAAAGGAGGATGAATAGTTTGAAGACTGACTTGTTTCTACTCTAGAAATACCTGCCACGCAAAAACGAGGCTATCTAAAAGCATAGTTTTATATATGGAAAACGGCTAATATTTTTGTCAGTAGTAATACCCTCTCTTATTGATGGTCTTTACGCTTGTACTAAAATAGAGAATACTCCTTTAGTTAGGAGAAATGTTCCCTAAGTGACCTACCACTAAAGCCTTTGGTAGAAAGATGAGCAAGTTAATAGTAGGCTATTTGAGGCTTTCTTCATTTCTGACTGTAGGGATTAAAAAACTAACCCTGCAAATGAGCTATAACATCACCAGAAGGAATTTTACTAGGCTTGTTTCTTCAGAACTAGACAAAGGTTAAATGGCAATGGTGACCCTGACATAATATCATTAAGTGCATCTTGCTTAGTAGTTATAGCTAATGTCCATGGGTCTACTGGTGGAAATGGCAGTCCTGAAGTAGATCTCGATAAATTTTCTTGACTATATTCTTCAGGTAGTTATCCTCCAGTGGCACATTAGATAGGATGTCAGCAATTTCATCTTGGCTGGTAAGAACAAAAGGTAAGTTAATTTTCTGGAAACTTAAACTTGTCTCCAATTAAATGGAATTCTTGGGCACAGTCAGTTTCCTAAGAAGCACAAATGGGTATTTCTGGAAATAACAGACTGTCCAGTTTGAAATGAGATTTCAAAACAAAACTTAAGAACCAGTTCTGTATGTAACTGTGAGTTATCTTGACCTAGTTGTCCTCTGTAATTCTATAAATCTAAACTGTTGGTGTTCAGATGGATTTGGGGTGGGCTAATTTTTTTTAAAGATTTATTTTTATTTATTTCTTTCTCCCCTCCCACCTCATTGATTGTGCTAACTGTCTGCTTGTCTTTTTAGGAGGCACGGGGAACTGAACTGGGACCTCCCATGTGGGAGGGAGGCGCCTAATCACTTGAGCTACCTCCACTTCCTGGGTTCATTTTAAGACCTGTCATCTCACAATCTGTTGGTAGTGTGCCAAAAAGTCACAAAATATATTATAGCCTAGTAGAATAAGACATTTTTAGGCCTGGTTCTGCAGACTGAAAAAAAGTATTATGACCACACATTTTTTTAAGTGATTAATCTGTTTTTAGGTCCACAAAAGTTGTTTATATGTGATTTGGGATAAGCTTAAGCACATTTTTTTCCTTTCTTTTTTAGACAGGAATATTCAAAACGTGGAGCAGGTAAAAGAGTACAACAATGGTCTCCAGCATCTAATGAAGATAAAAGGAAGCCATTGACTTTTAAAAGAATAAATTCTTCAAAATGAAGTCAAGATAAGTGACACACAAGAATTTACCTCTCACTACAGGTCATCCATTTATCAACTACTTTGAGGGATCTACCAAATGAAATTAAAAAGTTGTTGGGACCTCTATCCTGCTGGCCCTTTACTCACCCAATGTTCCCAAGGTGATTTTGAATGGTGAAAGGTAATGGGACAGAGGGATAATGGGCTGACAGAGACAAAATGATCTCAAACTTTGCAAATGCTGCAGAGCTGGAGAATAAAAGCCTTAATCTGTAAAAGACAAAATCCATAATTAAAAATACAAAATGAAAATAAACTGAAACACAAATATATTTCCCTTGTACACTGGCATGTAAAACTTAGGTGTACATTATTTCTTGCCATTATCAAAAGAACACATCTGAATAGATATTATTTAAACTATTCTTATACCATCATCATGAAACATATTAATAAAATAATTATTTTAATAAGTTTTCAACTAGTTACTTACTCAGTATTATTCACATCTATGTTCATAAGATTATAATTTGGTCCCCATCTCTTTAAGAATTCAATTTCCTCTCCAAGGAATCTGCAATGGCTCACTACCAATGAAATTTCTTGAAGCATCTGGGAAAACAGGAAAAAAAATAGATGAAATTATGAAAATAAGCATATCAATGTTGGGAAGAGGACTTGGCCCAATGGATAGGGCCTCTGCCTACCACATGGGAGGTCCGCGGTTCAAACCCAGGGCCTCCTTGACTCGTGTGGAGCTGGCCCACGCACAGTGCTAATGTGTGCAAGGACTGCCCTGCCATGCAGGGGTGTCCCTCGCGTAGGGGAGCCCGTGTGCAAGGAGTACATTCCTTAAGGAGAGCTGCTCAGCGCGAAAGAAAGTGCAGCCTGCCCAAGAATGGCGCTGCACACATGGAGAGCTGACACAATGAGATGATGCAACAAAAAGAAACACAGATTCCCTGATAAGGACAGAATCAGTCACAGAAGAACATACAGCGAATGGACAGAGAGAGCAGACAACTCGGGGGGGGAGGGAGGAAGTGGAGAGAAATGAAAAAACAAAACATATCAATGTGTAGTGACTCTGTTTATAAAGAACCCAAAGAAAGTTAAAACAATTGTATGTATCATTTCAGGATCATAGTTACAAAAATAAAATTTCAGTCCTGCTTTTGGTACAAATAACAAATTTTCTTTTAAATACTTTAATCAGATTTTACCTTAGGTACCTGATGTTGCATAGTACATCTTTTCTTCCAGTACTCCTGTTCCTCCACATACTGGAAAATAAGCTTATGAACCAAAAGAGAGGAGGGAGGAGCTTTATCCTCTAGGGAAGGAAAAAAAAAAAAATCAAAGGAGGGAATTATTCATTATTCATATGGTTTGTTTAAGCTAGAAATACTATATAAGCTAGAAATATCTTCAACCTACTAGGTGCATAAAAATCATCTTCATTTTTATTTTTAAATATACAAATCAACATATATGGTGAATAAAAGATATTCTTACGAAAATTCAAGATCTTATCACATACAGAATAGAACTTGGTTAAGAACATGGGCTTAAATGTAACACGAACCTGGGTTTAAATCCTGGCTTCCTTTAACTACCTGAGTGATTCTAAGCATAACAATTTTTTTGAGCTGTAGTTCCCTAATTTGTAAAATGGAGAATAATATGCCATAATGTTTGTATAAATAATACACATGACTAGTACAGAATAGTACTCATAATGGTATTTTAAAATTATGGAAATAGCTATTATAATCATTACTCAGGACCTAGTGATAATAAAAAAACTTTTTCTTTTAAAACCTACTCTGCTAAAAAAATTTTAAAATAAAATTTTATTGACGTATGTTATCCATATATGAACATATATAAATGTATAGAATTTGTGAATTTACAAAACAAACATGCATTTCATCATACAAGGCTCCCATACATCTCCCCACCACCAACACCTTGCACTGTTGTGAAACATTTGTCACAAACTATGAAAGAGCATTATCAAAATATTATACTAGGTATAGTTCAAATCTTACATTTGGTGTATTTTTCCCCCCAACCCACCCAATTAGTAACACCCTATATTAGCAGTATATATTTGTTTTTGTTCAGGAGAAAATATTCTCATACTTGTCCTGTTAACCACAGGCCATCTTCTACCCCTGGAGTCACTGTGTTACACAGCCCTGTGCTTTGTATAATCCATTCAAAGTGTACACTCAGTGGCTCTCATTTTCATCACAGAGTTGTGCTGTCATCACCTCAGTCAATTTTAGAATGTTTTATTCCTCCAAAAGGAAAAATCCCATTCCCTTTTAATCCTCCTACTGTTGTCCCTTAGTACTGGAAAAAAACCTTTTTACCATTGCTGCAAAATATTACAATATTAACTATCGTCCATAAAAATACATTAGTTATAATTGTTCTGTGCATCACCATATTCTTAGCACTTATAACAGAAGAGCATTCTTATATTTATACTATTAACCATAATCTTCACCCACCACTGAAACTGCCATGTTATACGTTCCCTAGATTTTTCTCTAGTTTCCTTTCAATTGGCATTTATTTCCACTGACTAGCCCTTTCAGCCACAATCACATTTATAAATCAGCAGTGTTAGTTATACTCATAATAATGTGTTACTGTCAAATCTATTCATTTCCACACTTTTACAATTTACCTTGTTAATAACTCTGCATACGTTAAGCATCATCTCTCATTCTCAACTCACCTTCTATTATATTTCATCGACTGGCGAAGGGGTCTGTGGAACTGCAATACAGTTAAGAACCTCTGATCCAGAGTTTACCTCTGTGAGTTTACGCAACATATTTAGTTCATATTAGTCAGACAATACAATATTTGTCCTTTTGTGTCTAGCTTATATCACTCAATATAATATCCTCTAAGTTCATCCATGGAGTCTTAAGCATCCCAATTTTTTTTTTACAGCTGAATAGTATTCCACTATGTGTATATACCACATTTTGTTTATCCATTCATCAATTGATGGACACTTGGGCTGGTTCCATAATTCAGGAATTGTGAATGAAGACTGGTGTGCAAATGTCAGTTCATGTCCTTGCTTTCAGTTCTGAATATATTCAGATCATATGGCAGTTCTATATTCAGCTTCTTGAGGTACTACCAAACTGTCTTCCACAGAGGCTGAACCATTCTACATTCCCACCAACAATGAAGGAATGTAGAATTCTTGTGAAGGAAGGTAGAGTTCCTGTTTCTCCACAACTTTTCCAGAACTTGTAGTGTTCTTTTTTTTTTAATAATGGCCATTCTATAAGGTCTGAAATGGCATCTCATTGTAGCTTTTTTGTTTTTTAGGTATTGGGGCCCAGGGATTGAACCTGGGACCTTGTATGTGGGAAGCCAGCACTCAACCATTGAGCCACATCAGTTTCCCTGAGGCGGTTTTCTTGTTGTTGTTGTTGCTTTTTACTGGTTGGTTGTTTTTGCTTTTTCAGGAGGAACTCGGGTTTTTTCAGGAGGGATTGAAACCAGGACCTCCCATTTGAGAGGTGGGCTCTCAACTGCTTGAGTCACACCTGCTCCCTTATTGTAGTTTTGATCTGCATTCCCCTAATAGCTACTGATGTTTTTCATGTGTTTTTTGGCCATTTGTATTTCCTCTTTGGAGAAATGTCTATTCAAGTTTTTGGCCCATTTTTTAATTGGGTTGCTTGACTTTTTATCAGTGAGTTGTATAATCTCTTGATATAACATGGTTATCAATCCCTTATCAGATATGTGGTTTCCAAATATTTTCTCCCATTGAGTAAGCACCCTTTTTACTTCCTTGACAAAGCCTTTTAAAGAACAACAGTGGGGAAATAGATATGGCTCAACCAATTGGGTTACCGTCTACCATATAGGAGCTTGATGCCACAGGGCCTCCTGGTGAGGACAAGATGGCCCATGTGGTAAGCTGGCCCATGAAGAGTGATGGCCCACATTGGAATGCCACCCCACGCAGGAGTGCCCCCCAGCGTGGGAATGCTGCCAGTGTGGGAAAGCCACCATGCGCAGGAGTGCCAGCAGATGCTGACAGCTGGCGCAGCAAGGTGACGCAACAAGAGACACAGAGGGGAGAAAAGAAGATGTAGCAGAACAGGGAGTTGAGGAGGTGCAAGAGAGTAATTGACTCTCCCACTCCAGAAGGTCCTAGGATCAGTTCCCAGAGCTGCCTAATGAGAATACAAGCAGACACAGAACATATAGCAAATGGATGCAGAGAATGGGAGGAATAGGGGGTGGAGAAATAAAATAAGTCTTTAAAAAAAAAAAAGAACAAAAGCGTTTAATTTGGAGGAGATATCTATTTTTTTTGTTGTTGCTTGGGTGTAACATTTAAGAAACTACCACCTAAAGATCTTCTTTTTTTTTTTGGAGGTACAGGGTATTGAACCCAGGACCAAGTATATGTGAAGCAGTAGTTCAACCACTGAGCTAAAAATGCTCCTACCACAAGATTTTGAAGATGTTTTCCCACATTTTCTTCTAGCAGTGTTAAGGTTGTAGCTTTTACATTTAGGCCCTTGATCCATTCTGAGTTAATTTTTGTAAAGGTGTGAGAGAGAGGTCCTCTTCTTTCTTTTGGATATGGATATCCAGTTTTCCCAGCACCATTTGTTGAATACTGTTCTAGCCCAGCTGGGTGGGCTTGAAAGCCTTGTCAAAAATCACTTGACTGGAGATGTGAGGGTCTATTTCTGAGTTCTCTATTCAGTTCCATTGGTCAATACGTCTGTCTTTATGCCAGTATCATGCCATTTTTACCACTGTAGTTAAGTAATATGCTTTGAAGTCAGGAAGTGAAAGTCCTCCAACTTTGTTCTTCCTTTTAAAGACATTTCTGTCTATTTGGAGCCCGTTACCCTTCCAAATAAGTCTGATAATTGGCTTTTCCATTTCTTCAAAACAGACTGTTGAGATTTTTATTGGAATTGTGTTGAATGTATAAATCAGTTTGGGTAGAACTGACATTTTAATGATATTTAGTCTTCTAGTCCATGAACACAGAATTCCTTCTATTTATTTAAGTCTTCTTTAGTTTCTTTCTTTTTGAGGTACCAGGGTGAGGGATTGAACCCTGGACCTCAGAAGTGGGAAGCTGGCGCTCAAATACTCAGCCACATTGGCTCTCCTGAATTGTTTTTTTCGTTTTGCTTTTTTTTTTTTTTTTTTTGAATAGGCAACAACTTAGGTTTATTGGCTTGCCAAAACAGGGGAGGACACATCAGATGACTTGTGGGATAACTCTCACCAAACAAAGGTAGAAACAGGATTATTATAGGATTTGGAAGAAAGACATTTAAATGAAAAAGTGTTTTAATAGACTCAATAGAATAGGGCTATGTATAAAGGAGTTTGCCTCAGGCCTGGGCATCAAATTAAACTGTTTCCTCTTTCTTTGAAAACTACAAAGTTATCATCAATGTGGAATGTGGAGTCTCTTCTACATCCTAGCAGTCTCTTCCATAGCCCTAGAACAGAAGAGTCACTCTCAATATCGGTGCTTAAAGAGAGTTCTCTAGTCCAAGCTAGAAAGATAGCTAAGGTGGCTGGAACTCAAAACTGGTGTCTAGGAGATACTTGGAATTAGAAGAAGGAGGTTAGCAGCCATAACTCTATCACTTGGGTCACATCAATGTCACCATCAGCTGTTAAGTATGAGTCAAGTGGCTTATTGCTAATAATAAAATACTCATGTCTGCAAATATTTTACTCTTTGTATGAATTAGAAAATACTTAAGATGATCCTTTTAGTAACATCACTGCCACTTAAATTACATGTGCTGCTTGAGAGGGAGAGAAAGGTAGAGTGCTACCTAGCAGCCTTGAGTTGCTATGGGCATGTATTTGCACATGTAAATTTTATTTATCATCTATGTCAGCAAAGAATTGTGAGTGTGAAGGACTGGAATAGTCGAAGAAGGCTTGGAGGAGACAGGCAGCTACATGGGGATAGAGGGAAGTGGAGTTGGCCCAATGGATAGGGTGTCCACCTATCACATGGGAGGTCCAAGGTTCAAACCCAGGGCCTCCTGACCGACATGGACCTGGCCCACGTGCAGTGCTGTGGCGCGCAAGGAGTGCCGTGCCACACAGGGGTGTCCCCGGCGTAGGGGAGCACAAGGAGTGTGCCCTGTAAGGAGGGTCACCCAGCGCGAAAAAAGTGCAGCCTGCCCAGGAATGGTGCCGCACACATGGAGTGCTGATGCAGCAAGATGATGTGACAAAACGCGACACAGATTCTGGGTGCCGCTGACAAGAATACAAGCCAACGCAGAAGAACACACAATGAATGGACACAGACAGCAGACAACTAGTGTGGGGGGTGGGGTGGGGAAGGGGAAAGAAATAAATAAAAAATAAATCTTAAAAAAAAAAATACATGGGGATAGAGCATGACTATGGGAATCAAGGAATTTAGGTCCTAATCTTTTTTTTTTTAACTTTTTAAAAAAAATTAAAGTTGATAGATCATAAGGAATGTTACATTAAAAAACATAAGAGGTTCCTATATAACCCACTCCCCACCTCATCATTTGTGTAAATTGTATTTTTTTGAAGATATATACATCACACAAAAAAATGGTACATTAAAAAATATAAGTTCCTGTATACCCCCCACCCCCCCACACTTGTTTTTTCGTTGTTGTTGTTTGATTGGTTTTAGGAGGCAATGGGAACCAAATCCAGGACCTCCCACATGGGAAGCAGGCACTCAACTGCTTGAGCCACATCCACTCCTCTTCAGTTTCTTTTAGCAATGTTTTGTAGTTTTCTGAATACAGGTCATTTATGTCCTTGGTTAGGTTTATTCCTAAATATTTGATTCTTTCAGTTGCTATTATAAATAGAAAATTTTTTCCGATTTCCTCCTCAAATTCCTCATCAGTAGCATATAGAAATGCCACTAATTTCTGTAAATTAATCTTCTATCCCGCCACTTTGCTGAACACATCTATTAGTGTTAGTAGTTTTGTTGTGGATTTTTCAGGATTTTCTATTTATGAGATCAAATCATCAGTGAATAACAAAAGTTTTACTTCTTCCTTTTCCATTTGGGTGCTTTTTTTCTTTATATAGCCTAATTGTTTTAGCCAGAACTTCTAGCACAATATTGAATAACAGTGGTGACATGTCTTGTTTCTAATTTTAGAGGGAAAGCGTTCAGTCTTTCACCACTGAGTATGATGTTAACTATGGGCTTTTCATAGAACCCTTTATTATGTTGAGGAAGTTCTTTCTAATTCTAGTATTCTGAGCATTTTTAACAAGGGGTGCTAGATATTGTCCAATACTTTTCTGCATTAATTGAGATGATCATATGGCTTTTCTCCTGTAATATATTAATGTGGTTTATTATACTAATTCATTTTCTTGTGTTGAAAAACCCTTGCATACTTGGGATAAAACCCACTTGATGGTGGTGTATAATTCTTTTAATGTGCTTTTGGATTTGCTTTGCAAGTATTTTGTTGAAGATGTCTGCATCTATACTCATTAGAGATAATGATCTGTAGAAAAAAGGTATTTATTTTTTCGTAGTATCTTTATCTAGTTTTGGTATTGGGATGATGTTGGCTTCATAGAATGAGTTTGGTAGCATTCTTTGCTGTTCAATTTTTTGGAAGAACTTGAGCAAGATTAATGTTAGATAATCTTTGAATGACTGATAGAATTCAACTGTAAGGCCATCTGATCCTGGGATTTTCATCTTTGGGAGGCTTTTTATTTGCATCTTCTCCTTTTTTTCTCTGTCAGTCTAGATAATGGTTTGTTGATTTTGTTTTTTTAAAAGATTTATTTTATTTATTTACTCTGTCCCCACCCCCCACTTGCGCTTCCTGTCTGCTCTGTGTGTCCATTTTCTGAGCGTTCTTCTGTCTGCTTGTCTTCTCTTCTCACCTTCTCTTTAGGAGGCACTGGGAACCAATCCGGATCTTCCAGTATGGGAAAGAGGCACTCAACCACTTCAGCCACCTTAGCTCCTTGGTTTGTTGTGTCTCTTTTTTGTTGCGTCATCTTGTGGCGTTAGCTCTCCATGCAGGCCAGCTCTTCACCACTGAGCATGATGTTTACTATGGGCTTTTCATATATACCCTTTATTATGTTGAGGAAGTTCTTTCTAATTCTAGTTTTCTGAGCATTTTTAACAAGGGGTGATAGATATTGTCCAACACTTTTCTGCATTAATTGAGATGATCATATGGCTTTTCTTCTGTAATTTGGACATGAGGGCCAGCTCGCCTTCACCAGGAGGTCCCAGCAACCAAACCTGGGACACTCCATATGGTAGATGGGAATCCAGTCGATTGAGCCACATCTGCTTCCCTCTTTGGGAGGTTTTTTGTTTTGTTTTTTTTAAAGATTTATTTATTTATTTAACTCCCCCCCTCCCCTGGTTGTCTGTTCTCTGTTTCTATTTGCTGTGTCTTGTTTCTTTGTCCGCTTCTGTTGTCGTCAGCGGCATGGGAAGTGTGGGCGGCGCCATTCCTGGGCAGGCTGCACTTTCTTTCGCGCTGGGCGGCTCTCCTTATGGGTGCACTCCTTGCGTGTGGCGCTCCCCTACACAGGGGACAACCCTGCGTGGCGCGGCACTCCTTGCGCACATCAGCACTGTGCATGGGCCAGCTCCACATGGGGTTTGAACTGCGGACCTCCCATGTGGTAGATGGACGCCCTAACAACTGGGCCAAGTCCGTTTCCCATTGGGAGGTTTTGATGACCATTTAAATTTCTTTACTCGTGATTGCTTTGTTGAGGTCCTCTATTTCTTTTAGGGTCAGTGTAGGTTGTTTACATGTTTCTTGTCCATCTAGTCCACATTGTCTATTTCTTTTTGGGTGTAGAGTTGTCCATAGTCTTCTCTCATGATCTCTCTTATTTCTGCGGGGTCAGTAGCAATGTCCTCCTCTCATTTCTCTTTCTTTCCCTCCCCCCCCACCTTCCCTCCCTTCCTTCTTTTCTTCCTTTTGTTACTGGCAATTGAACCAATGACCTCAGACCTGGGAAGCAGGTGCTCAACCACTGAGCTACACCTACTCCCCAAAGAAAGCTGATTTTTTCAATTGTTTGTTTGTTTAGGAGGTATAGGGGATTGAACCTGGGACGTCATATATGGGAAGCAGGCATACAACCTCTTGAGCTATATCTGCTCCCCCCCCTCATTTCTGGTTTTATTTATTTGCATCTTCTCTCTTTTTTCTTTGTCAGTCTGGATAACAGTTTGTTGATTTTGTTGATCTTCTCAAAAAACCAACTTTTGGTTTCGTTGATTCTCTCTGTAGTTTTTTGTTCTTAATTTCATTTATTTCAGCCCTACTCTTTTTTCTTTTCTTTGGCTTGGTTTGGGATTAGAGTGCTATTCTTTTTCTAGTTCTTCCAGGTGCACAGATAGGTCTTTGATTTTAGCCCTTTCTACTCCTTCTTCTCCTCTCTCTCCTTCTTCTTCCTTTTCTTCTCTTGCTTCTTTTCCTCCCCTTCCCCTTATCTTTCTCAGAGGTACTGGAGATTGAACCCGAGACTTTGTACATGCAAAGCATGCACTCAACCACTGAGCTACATCCACTCCCTCTTTCTTTTTAAAATGTAAATATTGAGGGCTATAAATTTCCCTCTGCACTGTCTGTGCAGTGTGCTGTAGTTTTGATAAGTTGTTTGTTTTCATTCTTCTCAAGATAGTTACTGAATTCTCTTGCAGTGTCTTCTTTGATCCACTTGATTAAGAGTGTTTAATTTCTATATATTTAAGAATTTCCCCCTTTTTTCCATTCATTAATGATTTCCAGCTTCATTCCATTATGACCAAAGAAAGTGTACATATAATTTCAATCGTTTTTAAATTTACTGAGACCTGTCTTGTGACCCAACATATGGTCTATACTGGAGAAGGCTCCAAGAGCACTTGAAAAAAGGATTATCCTGTTGTTTTGGGGTGTAATGCTCTCTAAATGTTTGGTAGGTCTAGTTCATTTATCCTATTATTCAAGCTTTCTGTTTCTTTTTTTATCCTCTGTCCAGATGTCTAGCCAATACTGAGAGTGGTATATTGAAGTCTTCAACTATTATTGTAAAGATGTCTATTTCTCCATTTAGTTTTGCCAGTGTGTGCCTCCTGTATTTTGGACACTTTGGTTAGGTGCATAAATATTATAGTTATTTCTTCTTGGTAAATTGCCCCTTTTATTAATATATAAGGAGCTTTTCCATCCCTTATAAGTTTTGCTTTAAAATCTATTTTGTCCGATGTTAGTATCACTATTCCAGATCATTTGCATGGAATATCTTTTTCTAACCTTTCACTTTCAACCTGGTCATGTCCATAGTCTACAAGAGGTGAGTCTCTTGTAGACAGCATATAGATGGCCCATATTTTTTCATCCATTCTATCAGTCTGTGTCTTTTGATTGGGGAATTCAAGCCATTAACATTCAATGTTATTACTGTAAAGGCATCAATCTGTCCATTTGTCTTTTGGCTTTCCTTTATCATATTTTAGTATTATCTGTCTTTTTACCCTTTAATTTACCCTATTTAATAATATTCATTTCTACACTCTTCTCCAAGTCTGTCCCTTTTGTTTTTTTCTTTCAGGCTGCAGCACTGCCTTTAGTTTCTCTTGTAATTCTGGTCTTTTGGTAACATACTGTTTGTTTTTGTTTGTTTGTGAAGACCTTAAACTTACCCTCATGTTTGAAGAATAGTTTTGCCAGATACAGAATTCTTGGCTGGCAGTTTTTCTCTTTCAGTTCCTTAAATATAATCATACAACTTTCTTCTCACCTCCATGGTTTCTGAAGAGAGTTGGCACTTAATCTTATTGAGACTCTCTTGTACGTGATGTTTTGCTTTTCTCTTGCTACTCTCAGAATATGCTCTTTATCTCTGATACTTGTCATTCTGAATAGTAGGTGTCTCAAAGTAGATCAATTAGGATTTATTCTGTTTGGGGTGCATTGTCCTTCTTGGATATTGATATTTATGTCTTTCATAAAGGTTGGGGAGTTTTCAGTCATTATTTTCTCAAATATCCTTTCTGCCCTTTTTCCATTCTCTTTTCCTAATGGGACACCGATAACACATATATTTGCGTTTCATGTTATTATTCAATTCCCTGAGGCTGTTACATTTTTTTTTCTCCCCATTCTTTTCTCCTTCTGTTTTCCCATCTTTTCTAGTTCAGATGTTCTTTCCTCAACATCACTAATTCTGCCTTTGATCAATTCAAATCTGGAATTACGTGCCTCTAACGTTTTCTTTTTTTTCAGGAGACACCAGGGATTGAACCTGGGACCTCATACGCAGAAACCTGGAGCTCAACCAACTGAGCTACACCCATTCCTCTCTAATGTTTTTGTTTTTTTTTAAACCCCCTCTTTGTGGCTTTTTGCTTGCTGTCTGCTTTTTGTGTCCATTTGCTGTGTGTTCTTCTGTGTCCGTTTTTTTAAATTCCCATTCCCCCCACTTGCAGCTTGCTTGCTGTCTGCTGTGTCCATTCACTGCGTGTTCTTCTGTGCTTTTGCTTGTCTCCCTTTTTGTTGTGTCACCTTGCTAAGTCGGCTCTCTGCAGCTTGAAGGCGAGCCTGCCTTCACAAGGAGGCTCAGGGACGTGAACCCAGGCCTCCCATATGGTAGATGGGAGCCCAAGTGATTCAGCAACAGCTGCTTCCACCTCTAATGTATTTTTAATCTCATCCATTGTGTCTTTCATTCACGTAAGCTCTATTATTTTTCTTTGCAGGCTTTCAAGTTGTGCATTATGCTCACCCTGTGTCGTCGTCTTTTTAAAAGCAGTGTTATTGAGATATATTCACATACTATATATTCCATCCAAAGTGTACAATCAATGGCTTTTAGGATAATCAGTGTTGTGCATTCATCACCACAAAAATTTTTAGAACAATTTCATTATTCCAAAAAGAAAAACCCCACATCCCTTAGCAGTCACCTCTCAATCCCTCTACCTAGTATCTTCTTAGTATCCTTTATCTCTTTAGTTGTATAACCCTTCAACTCTTTGATTTAGGAGATTTCTGTCATTATCACTGAACAGTTGTCTTAAATCCTGTATCTTGTCAGGATATTTGGTTTGTTCCTTTAGCTGGGCCATCTCTACCTGTTACCTAGTATGGCTTGTAATTTTTTGCTGATGTCTAGGCATCTGAATATTTGGCGAATTTACTTTGATGGTCAATTTCTCTATCTTATCTAGTGGTTATTTTTTGTTTTTGTTTTTTCCGTAGCTCTCTTTGATTTTTGGTTCAACCTATTCTGAGTCTTTAAAATTGCGCAGCTTAAGTTAGCGAAATTGGGCCAGCAACTCACAATAGGGCACAGATTTTCTTCTAGGAGTTGGGACTAAGAGAGACCTAAAAGCAGTTTTCTCCTTGTAGTTTCCTGGCTGGCAGCAGATGGTGATCGTCAGTGAACCTTTCCATGGAGGTGTTTCTTTCAGCCTTCGTTTGCTCATGTTTCTGGTCTGGCCAGAGACATGATACAAAGCAGACTCTGCTGGCCAAATTCACTTAAGAGAAGCCACTCTCCACCCCCTGCTGTGCTCTCCCTCTTCTCAGGGAGGACAATGTCTGTTATACTCTCAGTCAGCTGCAGTGGGCCAGAGGTTTTATCAAGGCTACATGCCTTGAAGGTGGGGGATGGGTTCCCTTCCCAGCTGCTGCAGGGGTTTAGTAACTCACGGTTGTTGTTTTGGGTTCTCTGTCTCTCTTTCCCTTGCCCTCCTGGGGACTGTACAGTACTATCCTGGTCTGCTGACCCCCAAAGCAGGTCCCTCAAACAGGTTTTGGTCCTTCTTCCATTGTTTTTGTGAAAGAGTTGAGCCCTGCCTGCTTACTTCAATGCCATCTTCCCAGAACTCCTCGAAACTTACTGGTTTTTAAAAAAGATTAATCTCTCTCAACCCCCTCGTAGTTTTTGCACTCACTGCCTGGTCTCTGTATCTATTCGCTGTGTTCTTCTGTGTCCTCTTGTCCTCTCTTTTTTTTTAAAAAGATTTATTTATTTAATTAATTTCCCCCCCTCCCCTGGTTGTCTGTTCTTGGTGTCTATTTGCTGCGTCTTGTTTCTTTGTCCGCTTCTGTTGTCGTCAGCAGCACGGGAAGTGTGGGCGGCGCCATTCCTGGGCAGGCTGCTCTTTCTTTTCACGCTGGGCGGCTTTCCTCACGGGCGCACTCCTTGCGCGTGGGGCTCCCTCACGCGGGGGACACCCTTGCGTGGCACGGCACTCCTTGCGCGCATCAGCACTGCGCATGGCCAGCTCCACACGGGTCAAGGAGGCCCGGGGTTTGAACCGCGACTCTTGTCCTCTCTTTAAGCACACTGGGAACCAATCTTGGGACCTTCCAGAGTGGGAAAGAGGTGTTCCATCTCTTGTGCCACCTCAGTTCCCAGGTCTGTTGTTTCTCTTATTGTCTCACCTCTGTATCTCTTTTTATTATATCATCTTGCTGCATCAGCTCTCCATATGGGCCAGCACTCTGTGTGGGTCAGCTCGCCAAACAGGCCTGCTTGCCTTCACCAGGAGGTCCCGGGAATCGAAATGTGGACACCCTATATGGTAAACTGGAGCCCATTTGCTTGAGCCACATCCATTTCCCAAAACCTACTGTTTTTAAAGCCTACATATTTGGATCATTACCCACGTAGTTTTATGTCTACCACACATTTCTAAGGAAAAATTATTGTTTATATTTTCTCTAATATATAAAAGAGTTCTCAAGGAGCAATTTACACTTTAAATTATGAATAAATTTTTAGATGCTTAAACGTTTTGAACTTACCATCCAGTAGAGATTGAAAATTGAGGTCAACAATCTTCCTCTGAGCCTTGTCCAAGAAAGGCAAACCAACTAGGAAAAACCAGAATAGTATAGTATCTACTTTACTTTTTTATTTTAAGTCACATAAAACTCAGTACCTAATCCTTCTGGGTAGTAGGGCTTTTTCATAGTTAGTTGAAGGCTTATCCTTGACTCTTTTGAGAATATTATTCTCTATGTGGTAAAGGCTCCCTGGAAACTGCTGAACTATATTGATTGGCAGGTCTTTTAAGGAAATTTTAGGTGTACTACACAACTATGTATGTTGAGGACTTCTCCTGTGACCCCTAACTTGTGTGCAAAGATAATTTTATTTTCAGGAACCACAAAAGGGAAATATAGATGGCTATGACCTCGCCATCTATGCTTTTAGCAATAGAGTAATGAGTTTTAGGTGGCCAGGATGGCTGCTTGCTCATGCAGAATGTAGAGTTATCTCCTCTCTCTCAAATTCAGATTTTCTTTGTTGACTATTTTTTACATATTAGGCACTATAGAAACCATAGTGAGAAAAACAGACATTACTTACATGTATGCCCTCATACATTACAGGTTAGAGGGCCATGGAGATAATTACACTAATTAATATGCAGAAAACTATAAAAAATGAAGTGCTATTAAGGAAAACTGTAGGAAGCAAAGAGAATGTATATCAGGAGGGCAACTGGCAGAGCAGGTAACAGGTAACTTAAGGAAGACTTTACTGAGAAAGTGATAACTGTGTTGTACTCTGAAAGAATATTAGGAGGAAGTTATTTACTGAAAAAGAAGAAAGAGCTTCTGGGCATAAGAAACATTGGTATATATATATTTTAAAGAATCAGTATGAAGGTCCTGAGGTAGATGGAATATGACTGAGCATGAAAGACTATTGCCATTAAAGGAAATGAAAGAAATCCTTTGTGGCCAATGCGCTGAGAACAGGTGAGAAGGTAATATGAGGCAGGAAAGGCAGGGAGAATTCAATTCATGCAGGGCTTTACAGGCTCTGTTAAATATTTTGATCATCAGCCTAACAATAGTAGGTCCAATGGTCAGATTTGCAATGATCTCTGTAGCTAGAGGGTGGAGAATGACATGGAGAGGGAAAGGAGAAAATGCAGAAAAACCAGTAAGAGTGCTCTTGTAGTCATACAAATTAGAGATGACTCTTGATGGCAAAAGAGAAAGAGAAAAGTGATGGTATTAAGAAATTAAAGGGAAGTGGATTTGGCTCAGCTGATAGAGTGTCTGCCTACCATATGGGAGGTCCAGGGTTCAAACCCGGCACCTCCTGACCCATGTGGTGAGCTGGCCCATGCACAGTGCTGATGCGCTCAAGGAGTGCCGTTCCACACAGGGTTGTTCCCTGCATAGGGGAGCCCCACACACAAGGAGTGCACCCCACAAGGAGAGCTGCCCTGTGCGAAAAAAAGCAGCCTGCTCAGGAGTGGTGGCACACACATGGAGAGCTGATGCAGCAAGATGATGCAAAAAAGGAGACACAGATTCCTGGTGCCACTGACAAGAATGCAAGCAGACACAGAAGAACACACAGCAAATGGACACAGAGAGCAGACAACAGGACGGGGGAATAAATAAAAGAAAAAACTTAAAAAAAAAAAGAAATTAAAAATCATTAAGTCTTACTGATCATTTGGATATGCTCAGTGAGGAAAAAAGAGGTGTAGGGTGATTCCTAAGTCTTATTTTGGACCTGGATGAAAGCTGATGCTATTATTCAAGAAAAAGAACATTTAAGGTTTGGAGGCTGGGAGGTTGGGAGGATCCTAAATTCTAATTTGGGCATGTTGAAACTGACTGGTCTAAGAAAAAATATCTATAGAAACTGACAGGCAATCCCAAGAAATTGGCTGGGATTCTGTCCAGTCATCATTCAGTGATGTTTATGTATTTTGATAAGCCCAACATATATGTATACTGCTTTCAATTAACTTTTAGTAACTCATTCTTAAATAAGAAAATATAGTCATTTGAGTAAATCCTATCACAAAAGACAGATGGAAAAAGGAAACCAGAGAAAATAGACATGAATAGCATGTTTATTATCTAAAATTTCTATCATCTAATGTAAATTCTATCATCTAATGTTATTCAATAACTGGCAGCTTTCACCAGCTGCATTTTTACTCTTTCCCTAATAAAATAAAATTCTATTATCACTAAAGTGACCACCTCTTTTTAAGATTTTCAGCAGTGTTTTCATTATGTCAAATTATTATTGCATTAAAATATAAAGATTTGAATCTTTAGTGAGTTCAGCCATACATTTTTTTGCAGATTAATTATCTAACTTTTGCTCCTCACCTACTGGTTCTCCAAAGGTGATGGTGAGTTCTATTGTGTCATAAAGAAAGGTGAATACAGCTTGATCATCACTCCACTCTATGACATCCCACTCAGACAAACTGGAGAGATAAACAAGATAGAAGCATTTCTTTAGCTAAAAGAAGAGAGATAACTTTTGACCCTACCCAAATAGTACCAACAACAGCTGGTGGTATTTTTCCACTAGATTGGGAGACAATATTTCAATTCATATAATATGAACATACAATTTTATGACTTTTTAAAAAAAAGATTTATTTATTCCCTCCTTCCCCCCCACTGCCTGCTCTGTGCCCACTCGCTATGTGTTCTTTTGTATTTGCTTGTATTCTTATTAGGCGACTCTGGGAACCGATCCTGGACCTTCTGGAGTGGGAAAGAGGCGATCATTCCTTGAGCCACCTCAGCTCCCTGATCTGCTGCGTCTTGTATCTCTCCTCTGTGTCTCTTTTTGTTGCATCATCTTGCTGTGCCAGCTCTCCTTGTGGGCCAGCACTTCTGCATTGGGCCGCAGTCCTGTGTGGGACAGTACTCTGTGCAGGCCAGCACTCCCCATGGGCCAGCTCACCACACGGGCCAGCTTGCCTTCACCAGGAGGCCCTGGGTTTCAAACCCTGGGCCTCCTATATGGTAGACGGGAGCCCAATTGCTTGAGCCACAACCGCTTCCCTTATGCTTTTGAAATAAATAAAAATTGGTTTAATCTAGCATTCTTTATCTGGGAAAGTCAAATCTGAACAATGAAAAGTGTTAAATGTTTTAAAATTGTAATTGCATCACTCTCCCACTCTCAATATTTTCAACTTACCTTTGAAAACATTGACTCTTTTGAGGCTATGCTGTACTATAGGTTTAAAAGTAACACATAAAACCCTATCGACCGCTCCAATAGCTTCAGACAATCCACTAAAATAGAGGATAAAAAACAAACTATTTGCTTTTCCTTACCTCAACTGATCCAGGAGCTCTTCAGTCCTATTTGTTTGTTTTTGCACAAAATCTATTTGTGCAAGCGTTTGCTCTTTCTGTACCTCCAGTTCTGAGAGATCCCTGTAAATTAAACCAGATATTCACAGAAAGGTAAGTCCTTTGTTAGAGAACTCAGACTCTATGAATATAAAAAAATCTATGACAAGAAGCCACATGACAGACAGTGCTCAAATGAGGCAACAGTGCAGGTGAATGGTATCCATTTTTGCATTCTCAGGTTTTTTATTTTTTTGATAAGCAGTAATCTAGAATTGTGGGTCTACATAGGAAAGGCCTAAATCAGTGTCTCTCAAATTAAGATCCATGAAGATATCTTGGGGACTCACTTGTTCTTTAAGATAATTTTTAAATTTTACTTTTTTTTTTAATGAATAAAAATATTAATATGGGCATACTAGAGATCATATCAATGCTCACTTCGAAACCGAGACATACCATAATTTCAGTGCCAACATTTGGTTTTGTGTTTAGTTTGTTACAGTCGAACCTATGCATTGTATTCATTTCACTAACATCAACTTTAATTTTAGTCAAATATTATCACCTCTCAAATTAATGTTGTGAATTGGAGTGTTTTTTCATTATTTGTATTTAATTTCTTTTTAGTTTTATAGTTGAATAAGATCTATAAGCATAAGAAATATATACCTCATTTTATACTTAAATACAATAAAAATAAAAATAAAAATAAATGAAAGAATTGAAAAAAAAAGTTAATGCTGGGTTTATTTTCTTTAAAAGGATCCTGATATATTATTCAAGCTTGAGAAACACTGCCTTGGATTAATGCACTGTAAACAATATACACTTAGAAACTATTGTTAACTAAGATGGCTCTAGGATCCAGTTCAAAGTGGAGCATAAGCCCTGAGCCAGCCTTAGTCAAGACTCACGTCCCCAATCCAGTCAGTCAGTCTTTGGAGGTAGGATGTCATTTGCCTGGTGGAGATTACCATGAAATTTTCTATAATTTTCTAAAATTTTCACTGAGATTGAAGGCTGACCTTTGAAGCTTTTCTTCTTCAGTTTTTAATTGTTCCAATTCTTAGAAAAGAAAATAAAACCACAAACTATTAGAATAGACACACTAGATACACACAAAAATCATATTTTACTGGAAATTCTATCTGACTTAATCTCAACTAAATATACATATATATCTTCAGAACCAAAGGTTTTACTCCCCCCTCCCATACATTTTATCTCTAACTAATTCTGTTACCTTTCTCTGCAGCTCTCATTTCAGAATCCCATTCTTCCATAGGATTGGCTTTCTCTTCATCCTCCAAATTCTTAGTTTCTAAAGCAGACAACATGCATTAGAATAACTCAGTCAAAAATGATTTATTAAACAACCATAGATGAAAAGAATAGACAGACCTAAAGTGAACTGTTAGTAATATTTCACAAACACCTACCTGCCTTTCCTTGCCAATAAAGCACTGGGGTATAATTATAATTTCATACAGAGACTGGTTTCTAGTGGCAGAAAGTGAACTTTGAGCCATATAGCAGTGATTTTCACTAACATCTGTCCACTTTGAAATGGGACACTGTTACATATCATTTGCATTATCAAATTGTTATTGTTAGGCAATCCCATAGGCTATGTAGGACCAGATGAACAAAAACACATGCGCACGCATTTTAAATTAAAAAATATATATATATTTTTTGGTAGCGGCTGCCAGGTATTAAACCTGAGACCTCATATGTGGGAAGCCAGTGCTTAACCACTGAGCCACATTGGCTCCCCTAAGTTGGTTTTTTCATTTGTTTTACTTGTTTTTGTTTTTTTTTCAATTTTTCAATTTTTATTTTATTTTTAAAAAGATTTATTTATTTATTTATTTCCCTTCCTCCCCGCCCCCAACCCGGTTGTCTGTTCTGAGTCTATTTGCTGTGTCTTCTTTGTCCGCTTCTGTTGTTGTCAGTGGCACAGGAATCATGTCACTTCTCCGTGTGGGCGGCACCATTCCTGGGCAGGCTGCACTTTCTTTCACGCTGGGCGGCTCTCCTTATGGGGCGCACTCCTTGCGCATGGGGCTCCCCTACACGGGGGACACCCCTGTGTGGCGCGGCACTCCTTGCGCGCATCAGCACTGCGCATGGGCCAGCTCCACACGGGTCAAGGAGGCCCGGGGTATGAACCGCGGACCTCCCATGTGGTAGACGGACGCCCTAACCACTGGGCCAAGTCTGCTGACTATTTTTATTTTTAAAGAAGCTTTAGATTACATAAGTGCTACAGAAAAAAAAATAAGAAGTTCCCATATGCCCCACTCCCTCCTCCTCCCATTTTTTCCCATAGTAACAGTATCCTTTGTTAGTGTGGTACTTTTTTTTCTTTTTTAAGAATATACCAGGAGGCGGCGGACTTGGCCCAGTGGTTAGGGAGTCCGTTTACCACATGGGAGGTCCGCAGTCCAAACCCCATGCCTCCTTGACCCGTGTGGAGCTGGCCCACGCGCAGTGCTGATGTGTGCAAGGAGTGCCCTGCCACGCAGGGGTATCCCCCGCGTAGGGGAGCCCCGCTTACAAGGAGTGCACCCATAAGGAGAGCTGCCCAGCGCAAAAGAAAGTGCAGCCTGCCCAGGAATGGCGCCGCACACACGGAAAGCTGACACAACAACATGACGCAACAAAAAGAAACACAGATTCCCGTGCTGCTGACAACAGAAGTGGACAAAGAAGATGCAGAAAATAGACACAGAGAACAGACAACTGGGGTGGGGTGGGGGGAAGGGGAGAGAAATAAATAAACAAATAAACCTTAAAAAAAAAAAAAGGAAGATACCAGGAACCAAACCCTGGACCTCCCATGTGGAAAGCAGGTGTTCAATTGCTTGAGCCATATCCATTACCCTTTAATTTTCTTTAAAAAACAAAGGAGTCATCCTTAAAACCATACACTCTTTCCATATCCAATCAGTAAGAAGTTTAGATTTTACCTCAAAAATATCTTTTGAATCTTTTTTTCATCACCCACCCTTGATAAAAGAAACTGTTCTTCCTTAACCATATCAGTCCAATAACTACCTGACTTCTCACATTTATTCTTTTTTTTTTTAAAGATTTTATTTATTTATTCCCCCCCCGCCTGAGTTGTCTGTTCTTTGTGTCTATTTGCTGCGTCTTCTTCTTTGTCTGCTTCTGTTGTTGTCAGCGGCACGGGAATCTGTGTTTCTTTCTGTTGTGTCATCTTGTTGTGTCAACTCTCCCTGTGTGTGGCACCATTCCCGGGCAGGCTGCACTTTCTTTTTGTGCTGGGTGGCTCTCCTTACGGGGTACACTCCTTGTGCGTGAGGTTCCCCTACGCAGGGATGCCCCTGTGTGGCAGGGCACACCTTGCATGCATCAGTACTGCACGTAGGTTAGCTCCACATGGGTCAAGGAGGCCCAGGGTTTGAAGCGGACCTCCCATGTGGTAGATGGATGCCCTAACCACTGGGCCAAGTCCGCCGCCCTCACATTTATTCTTGATCTACTCAAAGCTCATCTCTACCTGGCAACTAGTGTTTAACACCTTTCAAATGGATGTTTACTGTTTTTAGAAAAAGACAAAACTCTTTAAGAGACTCTCCCTTGTCTGTCCCTAGGGACATCTCCAGCTTATTCTTCAGATCTTAGCTTAAATGAGACTTCCTCAAAGGGAAACCTCTAAGTAGGTCAAATTTCTGTTATGGGACCCCATAACACCATGTAACCTTCATAGAACTTACCACAAAATTATTTGTTTAATGTCTATATTCGCGTCTAGTCTAAAAACTCCAAAAGGGCATGAGTAGTGTTTATTTTGTATGATCACTGTACTCTCAGGACTGAGCATTGTACACTGTATAGTAGGTATTCAGTAAATTTGCTGAATAAATAATGAAGGAAGAAGAAATAAATAGGGAGGCGTTCAGTAGTACCCAGAGAAGAAAGTGTGGTTGCTGGTATTTTTAGAGACAGAAGAGACGAATATATTAAGAGGAGGCAGAGAGGATGAATATATAAGGGAAAAGGGAAAGTCAGTGGTATAAGATTCCTGAGAAATCAGAGGGGATGTAATTTAAAGTTTAGGTAGAAAGATTTGTCTTAGGGGAGAAAAAGGAAGGAGGAAAAACTGGATGTAGAAAGATGAAAGTTTGCCTTGTTTGGCAGTAGGAAGTTCCAGCCTCACAGCTTCAATTTTTTTCTGTTAAAAAAAGGTAATGAACAAAGGAGTGGGGGTGGTTTAGGAATATGGAATTCATATATTCTTGTCATTTCAATGCAGAAAACATGCATTAAGCACATATTCTGTGCAAAGCATGGTGCTAAGGGCTTTGAAGGATTTGAAGAAATTTAAAAGCTGATATTTGCCCCCACTGAGCTTACAAATTAGTTAGAAAAATAAAACTGTACAAAAATCACTACAACACAAGGTGATGTGAGAGGCTCTAAAAGAAGTACCAACAAACTAGCCATGATAACTCAACAGAGGAAGAGATTTTCTATGGGGGGAAACAGCAGGGAAATGCATTAGCAGAGATAAAGCGGCAAGACTGCAAAGAATGACAAAATATGGACTGGAGTATAGGATGTGTAAGGAGGTACTGGCAAAACATGCAAGAAAATGGGAAGCAGTTGTGGCTAAACTGATAGAGCATTCGCCTACCATATAGGAGGTCCAGGGTTCAGTACCCAGCACCTCCTGACCCATGTGGTGAGCTGGCCCATGCACAGTGCTGCCACATGTAAGGAGTGCCATGCCACGCAGGGGTGTCCCCACACAGGGGTGCCCCACAAGGAAGAGTGTGGCCCACAAGGAGAGCCACCCCATGTGAAAGAAGCATAGCCTGCCCAGGAGTGGCGCCACACACACGGAGAGCTAATGCAGCAAGATCACGCAACAAAAAAAGCAACATAGTTTCCCAGTGCCATGTGATAAGAAAGCAAGCGGACACAGAAGAACACACAGTGAATGGACAGAGAGAGCACAAACTGGGGGGAAGGGGAGAGAAATAAAATAAATCTTTAATAAAAAACAAAAAAACATGCAAGAAAGAAAGATCTGCATATGATTGCAGAGAATATTAAATGCCAACCTCAGGAGGTTGGACTTTATTTTTTTTCCAAGGGAGTAACATAATTAAAGTTGCCTTTCATAATAATTAATATGACAGCAATATGCAGCCTGGACTGGAACGCAATAGAATGAAGGTAAGTATGTATAAGGATGAGTTATAAGAATTTAAATAGCACATTTCAGACTTAACAGGAACCTTAATTGGAAAGGGAAAGAATACAAAGAATGCTGGAAAAGCAGATATGGCAGAACTTGTTCTGAGATAAAAGACAATGAAAGTTTTGAGTCTTTCACACTATATAAGAATGGTGATGCCATGAGTAGAGATGAAAAACATTATAAGGAGAACAAGCTTTTGGATTTTATTTTGGAATAGGTGAAGATAATACATTCCATTTTATTTACACTGAGTTTTAGGTGCTTAAAGATAATTATGCAGAGATGTTCAGTCGGCAGCTTGAAATGTAAGTCTGGAATTCAAGAGAGAGGCTAAAGATGCCCTTACTCCGAGTGCCTATGTGGTGAGCCGAGTGCCCACAGGGTAAGCCAAGTGCCTGTGAGGCGTGCCAGTGCCTGCACAAGTGAGTCAGGCAGCAAGATGAGGACACAACAAAAAAAGAGAGACGAAGGGGAAAGTCAAGATGAAGCACAGCAGAGACCAGGAACTGAGGTGGTGTAATTGACAAGGAAACTTTCTCCACATCAGAGGTCCCCAGGATCAAATCCCAGTGAATCCTACAGGAGAAAGACAAGAAAGAGAAGACAAAAAGAGAAATAGATACAGAAGATCACACAGCAAATGGACACAGACAGCAAAAACAGCAGGGCAGGGGGAGGGGAGGAGGGAGGGGAAGAAAGAAAAAAAAAAGATGCCCTCACTCAAAATGATTATAAACTGATTAAGGGAAAAATCTGTGTCTTATATATCTTTAGGTTCTTTCCAAGGCTAAGCACACTACCTAGCATGTAACAGTTGCTCAACAAATGCTTGATAAATTTTATTGAGTTTGGAAATCATTCACATAAACATTTCAAGGCAGATGAAAGCATTAGGAAAGAGAAAATAGAAAAGCAGATGACAAAATCTAAATGCACACACTAGAGGTTAGTAAGAGAAAGAAAGGCCAACAAAGGAGACAGAAGGAATAGCCAGAAGAAAATAATAGGGTCTGGGTAGTGTAATATATAAAGATTAGGGAAATAAAAGTTTCAGGAGGAAAATAATCAGTAATGTCAAATGCGGAAAGAGGATGGGATGACTAAGGACAAAGAAATACCAAATTTGATGATTATGTAGAATTTTGAGATCTTTGAGAAAGTAGTTTCAGGAGAGCAAAATTAAGTCAAGATTGTGAAAGGCCAAACTGAAAGGACAGATAATTTTTAGATGGAAATAACTTCATCTATTAAAAACACAGAACATTATGGTCTAGGTTTAGAAGCACTTTCCAAAGAGACTTATGTGTCAGGAAGGGAGCTTTAATTTGCTCTAATTTAATGTCTGAAGCTGCTAAAACAATGCTTAATTAAGCATAGAGAAACCAGAGTCTCCACTTTAGGGAAACATTTAGATAAAATTAAATTTCCTTTTGGAAAATTATTCAAGATACTTTACCTAGTTCCATCTCAGTAAGATAGTTATCGATCTTTTTAAGTATGTTGTCCATCTCATCCATCCTTATCTGAAGTTTCTCCCTCTCACTCTAAAGACAAAATATTACAAACCATCCAGTTAAACCTCCAAAAAATATTATAAATGGCTAAAATTGTTAATATTACAATTACATCTAAATCATGACCAGGCAAACTTTAAAATGAAAGTCAAAGCTTCAGGTCTGGACTTAAAAATTTTATAAAAGCATACATCATAGATTAAAGTCATTTTTCTGTACTCTCCCTTATTCCAGCATTTTCATATGTTCTGTGAAATATTGATTCAATAGGATATTAATGTATTACTTTAAAAAAAAGAGCTCTAAAAAAAGTCTATGATCAAATAAATACAGGAAATAATGGTCAAACAGATTTATAGTTTTTTTCCCTTTATAGAATTTAGTTTTATTTTTAAAGATTTTTTAGATTTTAGATTTTGACTTGAGATTTTGATATGCTAGCTACTATATTTCTCCAAAATGGTGATATTGCATGTAGCATTTCCCAGACTTACTTGCCAATGGAAATTCTTTCATGTGGAGTATTTTTTTTATTAGAGCAAATATAGATGTACAGAAAAATAATGCAGAAAATAGTTTCCACATATTTCCTCACACACATACAGTTTTACCTACTATTAACGTTTTGCATTAGTGTGGTACTTTTGTTGCAACTGATGAAACAGTAATATTATAATTATGCTAGTAACTATAATCCATAGTTTACATTAGGATTCACTCTTTTTGCTGTAAAGTTTTAAAAAAATTTTAATTCTGGTAACATATATACAATTTCTCTTTTTGGGGTGATGGAAAAGTTTAAGTTATGGACAGTATAATGGTTAAATCATATCAATCTGGCTAGATTATTGCTTCCAGTTGTTTGATCAAGCAAGCACTGGCCTAATTGTTACTGTGAGGGTATTTCAGGGATTTAAATCATTGGTCAGCTGATTGCATCTATGGCTGATTACATCCACAGTCAACAAAGGAGAGTGCCTCTAGCAATAAGAGAAGTATTCCTCTAGTCAACTGAAAGTCTCAAAGGGAGAACTGATGATTTCAGCAGTCAAAAAGAATTTTATCTCTACTTCAGCCAGCCAGCTTTTCATGGGGAATTCATTAAACTCTTCATCAGCATTCCCACTTGCAGCATGCCCAACAGAATTCGGACGTGCCACTCTCCACAGTCATATGAGGCAATGCCTATAATAAATCTCATTTTATATATATATATGTGTGTGTGTGTGTGTGTGTGTGTGTGTATGTGTATGCACATATACTGTTGGTTCTGTTTCCCTGGAGAACCCCAATTAACGCAGATGGTGGTGATGGAGGTATAACATTGTGAATGTAATTAACACCACTGAATTGTATATTTGAAGATGGATAATACATAGAGCATTTGGGGAAATATTTAAACACAAACACATACACAGCTGCATATGAACTATGAGAAAGGTAATACTACAGTTCTTAGCAATGGGAGACCAGGAATCCTACAGTGCTTTATTTCAATATGAATAATGGATAACAATATTTGTGAGGAGACATAAGCCCCATATCACTGATTATATTCTAGTATTACTCAAGATACCAGGATTGATCACTTTTGATAAATTGAACCCCACATCTTACGACCAATTGCAATTTGGCCCAAATCTCTTTCACATGTCTACCCCCTAAAGAATATTCCTTAGCTTCTACAATTGTTATAAAGTCATTTTAATAATTCTTTCTTTCTTTGCTGTTAACCCTCTCAAATTACCTGAGCTGACTGCAAAAGCTTGCTGTAGAGAGCCACTTTTCCTTGGTGAGTGAAGACTTTAGTCATCTTGGTAAAACGTGATTTTATTTTGTTCAAGTAAATTCCAAAGGCCTTCAGCTGTAAAAAGAGTCAAAGGGTACATTGCATCAAAACAAATGAGCCAGAAAAGGTAAATTGTCTGGGAAAGCTGGCTCAGCTGCCACATGCTAGGCTTTGCCCATCCTCGACTCTGATTACTAAATTCAGGCACTTCTCATTTGCTAATTTAATTACATATGATTGCTTAAGAACAGAACCAAAGATTTAAGTTTTGATTCCTGCCTTAAATTCACTTATTCATATACAAATTAGAAAACAAAAAGCTCTTAATTGAACAAACCTTCTTAATATATTAGGGCACATATAAAATGGGTTTCCTTATTATTCAAACAATTAAAGGAATCTTTCCTTATCTAAATCTAAATAAAAAACAGAAAGAAACTAAATATATTTTAAATATATCTAAATAAACTTTAAATATATTTTATATATTGGTCATCTCGGTTTGAAAAGATTATACATTAACAATTATTTATGTCTGATTAAATAAAACCTTTGTAACATATTACAACTGAGAAGAACTCATAACTAGTTATCATGTAAGAGTTACTGATTTGACAATAAGCACCGTTCAAAGTGTTTGTTTTGATTCTTATTCAGAAAATGGACAATAGTACCTCCTCATCAGAGCAGTGTCTCATTTTTTCCCACAGGTTCCTATTTACATCAGTCAGCAGTTTATCTTGGTTCATTGCAGAAAGCTTTAATCTAAAATATGGAAAAGTTAAATAGCACAAGTTTCAGAAGCCAGCTTGAATAAACCAGTACGGATGCATGTTTAAATTAATCACTCAAAAACAGTGGCCAGCCTAATGATTTCAACACTTATAGAAAAGTTCAAGAATGTTATGGATCAAAAAGACTTCCCTCACAAATAAGATTCTCACCTCAGTGTATCATCTTGTTTCAATGTGAAAACATGTTGCTTATAAAGAAATTGTAAGGGCGATCAATGCATAATTGCCGTGAAGTTGCAGCTATTATTTTAATAGCTCCCAATTCAGTTCAGAGTCATACCACACTTTTATTTTTATTTTAATATAGTGGGCCTTTTTTAAAAAAAAAGTTTTATTTATTTATTTATCCCCCCCCACCCCACTCCCGTTATCTGTTCTCAGTGTCTATTTGCTGCATCTTCTTTGTTTGCTTCTGCAGTCATCAGCAGCACGGGAATCTGTGTTTCTTTTTGTTGCATCATCTTGTTGTGTCAGCTCTCCGTGTGTGCGGCGCCATTCCTGGGCAGGCTGCACTTTCTTTTGCGCTGGGCGGCTCTCCCTACGGAGCGCACTTCTTGTGCATGGGGCTCCCCTATGCGGGGGACACCCCTGCGTGGCAGGGCACTCCCTGCACGCATCAGCACTGCGCATGGGCCAGTTCCACACGGGTCAAGGAGGCCTGGGGTCTGAACTGTGGACCTCCCATGTGGTAGACGGACGCCCTAACCACTGGGCCAAGTCTGCCGCCATACCTCACTTTTATAGACTAGCATTTATCTTATGCAAAGTAAAACAATTTCAGACAATTTAAACATTCTAGACAAACCCTGAGATACCAACCTCTTAAAAAAAAAATTAGGTAAGGACCTTGTCTATTTTTTAGTATTGCACCTTAGTACTCAGTATAGCACCTATCACATAGCAGGTGCTCAGTAAATATTTGTTGAATGAACAAATTTGAAAGAGGCAAATCTGAACACCATAATTTAAATTTAACAGCATCTTAAGTTTTCTAGTTTTGAAAGTAAGTAACTCTTAAAGATTATTTTATTTCTTTTCAGTTTGTTAGATTGATTCAAATTTTGTTGGATAATCCTAGAAAAGTATGACAAACACTATTTTGGGTTGTAAATCTGGATTTACTAGAGGGAATCTAGATAATACATAATTTGTAAATCACTATGCAGCATTGACATATCCCAAGGTACTGAACTTATTCTGAGAAAAAACATGTTCTTTTACGTAAATCAATGTAAATTTATGATGTAAATCAAGGGCAAATGTTATAAAATTATAAACCCAAAGGCAATCTTGATTTTAGCCATTACATAAAAATCAGTTAATCACATAGTTTGAAAATGTTCTCTCTCAATTAACTCATATTAAAATCTAATAATTAACACTTAATGAGGACCTACGTTTTGCTAAGAATAGTAAGAAAACACTTCATAGATAATATTTCTACAGCTCATTTCTATCTGCTGAGTAGGTGTTATCTCATTTTATGGATGAGGAAATGAAGATAAAATGACCTATCCAAGCTAGTGTTGTAGCCAGCAGAAAGCTTCAATCCAACTACAAAGCTGAAACCCTTTCCTCCTATCACACTGCCAATCCATGTCATCAATTTTGCCCCATACTAGTATTATTCTAATGAAAACATTACCACACAGACTATTCACCCATCTGAAACAAAGCATGGACAAATATTAAGCTTTCATACTCTTCAATTTTGTGGTGGAGAGCTTCACAATCTTCTTTATAAATTTTTATCTTGGGGCGGTAAACATACTGGCTTAACATCAGATCTTCTAGTGTAGGTGGTGTATTTACAGCAAACTGAAAAAAAAAAATTTAAATCAATATTGATATTTTGTTGAGGAAATCATGTTTAAAAACCAATTCAAGAAGTGGATTTAGGGAAGCAGACTTGGCCCAATGGATAGGGCATCCGCCTACCACATGGGAGGTCCACAGTTCAAACCCAGGGTCTCCATGACCCATGTGGAGCTGGCCCATGTGCAGTGCTGATGCGCGCAAGGAGTGCTGTGCCACGCAGGGGTGTCCTCCACATAGGGAAGCCCCACACACAAGGAGTGCGCCCCATAAGGAGAGCTGCCCAGTGCAAAAGTGCAGCCTGCCCAAGAATGGTGCCACACACACGGAGGGCTGACACAACAAGATGACACAACAGGGAAACGGACTTTGGCCCAGTGGTTAGGGCGTCCGTCTACCACATGGGAGGCCCGCGGTTCGAGCCCCGGGCCTCCTTGACCCGTGTGGAGCTGGCCCATGCGCAGTGCTGATGCGCGCAAGGAGTGCTGTGCCACGCAAGGGTGTCCCCCGCGTAGGGGAGCCCCACGCGCAAGGAGTGCACCTGTAAGGAGAGCCGCCCAGCGCGAAGGAGGGAGCAGCCTGCCGAGGAATGGCGCCGCCCACACTTCCCGTGCCGCTGACGACAACAGAAGCGGACAAAGAAACAAGACGCAGCAAAAAGACACAGAAAACAGACAACCGGGGGAGGGGAATTAAATAAATAAAATAAAAACAAAAAACAAAAAACAAAAAAAAAGCATTTATTAAAAAAAAAAAAAAGATGACACAACAAAAAGAAATACAGATTCCCGGTGCCACTGATAAGGTTACAAGCAGTCACAGAAGAACACACAGCGAATGGACAGAGAGAGCAGACAACTGGGGGGGGGAAGGGGAGAGATATAAATAAAAAAAAAAATCTTAAAAAAAAAAAAGTGGATTTGGCTCAACTAAAAGAGCATCAGCCTACCACATGGGAGGTCCAGGGTTCAAACTTCAGGGCCTCCTGACCTGTGTGGTGACATGGCCCATGTGCAGTGCTGATGCATGCAAGGAGTGCTGTGCCATGCAGGGGTGTTCCCTGGGTAGGGGCGCCTCACGCGCAAGGAGTGCACCCCATAAGGAGAACTGCCCTGTACGAAAAAAGAGCAGCCTGCTCAGGAGTAGTGCCGTACACATAGAGAGCTGTTGCAGCAAGATGACACAATAAAAAGAGACACAGATTCCCAGTGCTGCTGACAAGAATACAAGCGGACACAGAAGAACAAACAACACATAGAAACAGAGAGTAGACAACTGGGGTAGGGAGAAGGGGAGAGAAATAAAATAAAAAATAAATCTTGAAAAAAAAAACAACAATTCAAGTTTCAGAGTGCCTATTAAAAGTTTGGTAAAGAGAAGTTGGATTTTGAATTTAAGCCTCTAATTTCAGTCTATTTCCCACAGGTGTTCAGGGGAACTACGGATGGTTCCATTCTCATGGGATTGAAAATGGCTATGCATTTAAAAAATCAATACCTGAATATTCAAACTTACCAGGAACCCCTTTACGAAAAAGAAAATGGATGCCAGTTTTCCAGATTATCTTTTTCTATTCCTCTTGTCTAGCCCTGATACTTCTATCCCAGGATGAATTTACACTTTGCCGGGCATGCTCTCCATTTGTAAAATAATGCAGTGAAAATGTGGTTATTTTAAAATATCTTATAGTTCTAATCTTACAACTTTTTGATATCCTTGATGGAATATTGGAAAAATAAAGTCAGTGCCTTACTTCACAATACTTATAAAAGCAAAGGAAAACAAAAACCCACAACTGTTTAATATTCACAGGCAATGTGGTGCTGATTAAATTATTTTGCCACTCAGAGCTTTGTTCTCCTTATGTATAAAGTAGGACTAATACTGGTCAGCCTTTTTAGATTCAGTCAAAAGTCTTTTAAAAAGGTACCTAGCCCATGACCTGCTAAGGTAATCCAACAAATACTGGTTTCCTCTCATTCTCCCTTTTCAGTCTATTAAAAGGAAGTAATGAACAAGGTTTTAATCTCCTTTTTCTGTACCTAACATGTCCTCTAGTGGATGTGCTAAAAATGTAGGAAAACGTTAATTATAATTGAAAGTTGGGGAAGCGGACTTGGCTCAATGGACAGACTGTCCGCCTACCACATGGGAGGTCCAGGGTTCAAACCCAGGGCCTTCTGATCCGTGTGGAGCTGGCCCACATGCAGTGCTGATGTGCGCAAGGAGTGCCGTGCCATGCAGGGGTGTTCCTCATGTAGGGGAGCCCCACGTGCAAGAAGTGTGTCCTATAAGGAGAGCCACTCCATGCAAAAGAAAGTCCAGCCTACTCAGGAGTGGCAATGCACACACGGAGAGCTGATGCAGCAAGATGATGCAAGGAAAAGAGACAAAGATTCCCGGCGCTGCTGACAAGAATACAAGTGGACAAAGAAGAGCACATAGTGAATGGACACAGAGAGCAGACAACGGGGGGGCGGAGAGGAGAGAAATAAAAATAAATCTTAAAAAAAAAATTGAAAGTTGATTTTCTTTCTTAAAAAACTATTTGTAAGGCTAGAATTAAAGAAATCAAAGCTATAAGCACTAGTCAAAAAGAAATGGCAACACTAGAACTCAGATTGTGTTTTCTAAACACCATTTTCTCACTAAAAGAAATCAGGGCCCCTTGGAAAATGGTTGACATAAACGAATAGTTAATGAAGGGATATTTATTTTTATAGAAATATTTAAATAAGAAATGAAGAAAAAATGAAGAAGAGGCAAGAGAGTTCTAGTGGGAAGAGACATATGAGGTAATAAGAATAACGATATTGGGGGCTCAAAAGATGTGTGCTCATCTTCCTTCCATCTCGATTTCTCTTTCATATTTAAGTATACAATTCTGAAAAAAAATTTTTGGAAAAAGAATAGGTTTATTGATAATTTACATACCATATAATTTACCTATTTAAGTATATAATTTAAAAAATTTTTTTTAGTATACTCACAGGATTGTGACTCCATCACCACAATCTAATTTTAGAACATTTTTGTCCCCCCTAAAAGAAACCCTGTACCCATTAGTTGCCACTTCCCATTTCTCCCACTCCACCCCAGTCTTAAGTAAAAACTTATCAGTCCATTTTATGGTTATTATAAATAATGCAGCTATGAACATTTTGCTTCCAAGTTTTTTGTACAGATCTATGTATTCATTCTTTTGGGTATTTACCAAGAAGTAGACTGCTTCTTGGTATATTCATATGAATATAAATATAGAATATTCATATGAATATTCTATGTTTACATTTTTTAGGAACTGCCAAAATGTTTTTCACAGCAGCTGAGCCATATTACATTCCTATCAGTGAAATATGACAGTTGCAATTTCTCCACATATGTGCCAACACTTGTTCTTTTTCTTTTCTTCTTTTCATTTAAAAAATTTATTGATTTTAAAAAAATTTATTTTAAAAAGTTTATCATTTGTACATGAACATATATAAACAATAAGTGTATAGTAAAAATTGTAGAGAAACAGATGTGGCTCAAACAGTTGCATGGGAGGTCCTAGGTTTAGTTCCCACTGCCTCCTAAAAAAAGAATACAAGCAAGACAGCAAGTTGATGCAACAGGTTGGTGCGGTGAGCTGATGCAATGAGATGACTCAATGAAGAGACACAATAAGGAAACACAATGAAAGACACAACAAGCAGGGAGCAGAGGTGGCTCAAGTGATATGGCACCTCCCTCCCACATGGGAGGTCCCGGGTTCAGTTTCTGGTGCCTCCTAAAAAGATGAGCACACAATGAAAAGACAGAGAGAGCAGACAGTGAAGGAGGAAAGAATAAATAAATAAAATAAATCTTAAAAAAAAAAAAGGTTGTGAACTTACAAAACAAACTTGCATATAGGGCTCCCACATCTCACCCCACCATCAATACCTTGTATTTGTTGTGAAATATTTCTAACAAATTATGAAAGAGGTTCCTCAAAGTATTACTAACTATAGTTCATATCTTTCTTTTCCCCCAGCCCACCCTATTATTATTTTTTGTTCATAAACCATTCAATTTAAAGTATACAATCAATGGAATTTGGTATAACCAGAGTTGTGCATTCATCACTTCAATCATTAGAGCATTTTCATTAATCAAAAAAAAAACACTCCACTATCATACCCATATGCTAGTGCTACTAATTATGAATTCTATAACGTGCTTTCATTATTTCTATTCATTTCCAAACATTTATAAACTGCTTTTTACCAATTCTGAAGATTAAACCTCAGCTTTCCATTCTCTAACCATATTCTATTCTCTGGTGACTTATATCTTAGCTATTACCTCGATGAGTTTGCTCATTATATTTAGTTCATAATAGTGAAATCATACATTTGTCCTTTTGTGCCTGGCTTGCTTCACTCAACATAATATCCTCCAGGTTCATCCATTTTATCATATGCTTCACAACTTCATTTTTTTACATTGTGTATATACCACAGTTTATCCATTTGTCAGTTGATGGAGATCCGGGTTGTTTCCATCTTTTGGCAACTGAACTGTGAATAACGTTGCTATGAACATCAGTATGCAAATGTCTGTTTGTGTCATCACTCTCAGTTCTTCTGAGTATATACCTAGTAGCTGCTGGGTCATATGGCAGATCTATAATCAATTTCCTTAGGACTGCCAAACAGACTTCCACAGTGGTTGTATCATTCTAAATTCCCACCAACAGTGAATAAGCATTCCTCTTCCTCCACATCCTCTCCAACACTTGGCAGTTTTCTGTTTTGTTAAGGTGGTCATTCTAGTAGTGTGAAATGATACCTCAGTATAGTTTTGACTTGCACTTCCCTCATAGCCAGTGATACTGAACATTTTCTCATGAGTTTTTTTGCCACTTGTATTTCTTCCTTAGAATTGTCTATTCAGGTCTTTTGCCCATTTTTTAAAATTGGGTCATTTGTCTTTATTAAGTTGTAGGGTCTCATATATCATGGATATTAGACCCTTGTTGGATGTATGATTTCCAAATATTTTCTCCTATTGAGTAGGCTGCCTTTTATGCTCTTCACAAAGTCCTTTGAGGTGCACAGTATTTAATGTTAAGGAGATCCCATTTATCTGTATTTTCTGGTATTGCTCTGCTTTGGGTATAAGGTTTAAGATACCTCCACCTACTTGTAGATGTGTCCCTACATTATCTTCTAGGAGTCTTATGATCCTGGCTTTCATGTTTAGGTCTTTGATGTATTTTGAGTTGATTCTTATACAGGGAGTGAGATAGGGATCCTCTTTCATTCTTTTGATTATGGCGAAAAGTAGACTTGGTAGGCTTATAAAAAAATCAGTTGGCGGCAGACTTGGCCCAGTGGTTAGGGCGTCCGTCTACCACATGGGAGGTCCGCGGTTCAAACCCCCGGCCTCCTTGACCCGTGTGGAGCTGGCCCATGTGCAGTGCTGATGTGCGCAAGGAGTGCCCTGTCATGCAGGGGTGTCCCCCGCGTAGGGGAGCCCCACGTGCAAGGAGTGCACCCCATAAGGAGAGCCACCCAGCGTGAAAGAAAGCACAGCCTGCCCAGCAATGGTGCCGCACACACAGAGGGTGACACAAGATGACGCAACAAAAAGAAACACAGATTCCTGCGCTGCTGACAACAAGAGAAGCGGACAAAGAAGATGCAGCAAACAGACCCAGAGAACAGACAACTGGGTGGGGAGGAGAGAGAAATAAATAAATAAATAAATCTTTAAAAAAAAAAAATCAGTTAACCATAGAGGTGAGGGTCTATTTCTGAACTCGCAATTTGATTCTATTGATCAGTATATCTATCGTTATGCCAAACCATGCTGTTTGACCATGGTAACTTTATAATATACTTCAAGGACAGGAAATGTGAGTCCTCTGACTTTACTCTGCTTTTCCAGTAATTTTTTGGTCATTCAGGATCCCTTTCTTTTTCAAATGAATTTGGTAATTGCCTTTTCTATTTCTGTAAAGTAGGTCATTGGAGTTTTGATTGTTATTACCTTGAAACTAGAAATCAGTTTGGGTAGAAGTGACATCTTCATGAGGTGTAGTCTTCTAATCCATGAACACAGAACATACTTCCATTTGTTTAGGACTTCTTTGATTGCTTTTAGCAGTGTTTTTTAGTATTCTTAATACAGATTCTTTACATTCCTGGTTAAATTAATTCCTAGATATCTGAGTCTCTTTTTTGCTATGGTAAATGGAATTTTTTTCTTGATTTCCTCTTTAGTTTGTTCATTACTAGTAAATAGAAACACTACTAATTTTTGTATGTTGATCTTGTATCCTGCCAATGTTCTGAACTCATTTGTTAGCTCTAATAGCTTTGTTGTAGATATTTTGAAATTTTCTAAATATAGGATCACGTCATATGCAAATAGTAAGAGTTTTACTTCCTCTTTTATTATTGGGATGCCTTTTATTTCTTTTTCTTGCCTAATTGCTCTAGCCAGAACTTCTAGCACAATGTTAAATAACTGTGATAATAGTATCTTTGTCTTGTTCCTGATCTTAGAGGGAAAGCTTTCAACCTCTCCCCATTTAGTATGATGTTGGCTGTGGGATTTTCATATATGCCCTTTATTATGTTGAGGAACTTTCCTTTTACGCCTATCTTTCAAAGTGTTTCTTTCAAGAAAGGATGCTAGATTTTGTCAAATGCCTTTTTCTGCATCGATAGAGATGATCATGTGGTTTCCCCCCTCAATTTGTAAATGTGGTATATTGTGTTATATATTTTCTTATGTTGCCTACCCTTACATACCAGGAATAAAACCTACTTGGCTGTGGTATATAATTCTTTTGATATGCTGTTGGATTCTATTTGCAAATATTTTGTTGAGAATTTTTGCATCTAAGTTCATTAAAGAGATTGGTCTTTTTCTTTTCTTGTAGTATCTTTATCTGGCTTTGATATTAGGTTGATAAAGGCTTCATAAAATGTGTTGCACCTTCATCACTTCAATCATTACAGCATTTTCTTTTATTTTTTTATTTTTCCCATATAACCCACTCCCCCCACCACATCATTTCTGTAAATTGTATTTTTATAGCATTTTCATTTAAAAATAATCATAATCATAAATAAAAAACAGAGAGACAAAAAAGTCCAATGTCTTCTTAATGTCTTTATTTCTTTAGCCATGTTCCCCTTCAACTCCATGATTTAATTTAGATTTGTATGAACTCTGTCAATTAGTTGTTTCAAGTCCTGTATTTCATCTGGAGTTGTGATTTCTTTGCCTGAGTCATATCTTCCTTTTTTTTTTATATGGCTTGTAATTTTTTGCTGATGTTTAGGCATCTGATGCTGAGTTTACCCTGATGTTCAATTTCTCTCTTTTGCCTGGGGATTTACTGTTTGTTTTTTTTTCAAAGATTTATTTATTTACTTCTCTCTCCTTCCCCCCACCCCAGTTGTCTGTTCTCTGTGTCCATTTGCTGCGTGTTCTTCTTTTTTTTTTTTTTAAAGATTTATTTATTTATTTAATTTCCCCCCCTCCCCTGGTTGTCTGTTCTTGGTGTCTATTTGCTGCGTCTTGTTTCTTTGTCCGCTTCTGTTGTTGTCTGTTGTCAGCGGCACGGGAAGTGTGGGCGGCGCCATTCCTGGGCAGGCTGCTCTTTCTTTTCACGCTGGGCGGCTTTCCTCACGGGCGCACTCTTTGCGCGTGGGGCTCCCCCACGCGGGGGACACCCTTGCGTGGCACAGCACTCCTTGCGCGCATCAGCACTGCGCATGGCCAGCTCCACACGGGTCAAGGAGGCCCGGGATTTGAACCGCGGACCTCCCATATGGTAGACGGACGCCCTAACCACTGGGCCAAAGTCCGTTTCCCCGTGTTCTTCTTTTTGTCTGCTTCTGCTATTGTCAGCGGCATGGGAATCTGTGTTTCTTTTTTTGTTGCATCATCTTGCTGTGTCAGCTCTCTGTGTGTGCGGCGCCATGCCTGGGCAGGCTGCACTTTTTTCACGCTGGGTGGCCCGGGATTTGAACCGCGGATCTCCCATGTGGTAGACGGACGCCCTAACCACTGGGCCAAGTCTGCTTCCCCACATGTTACTTTTATAATCAGAAGAAAATATAGTAAAAGTCATTGATTGTGTACTTTGGATAGACTGTATGGTACGTGAATATATCTCAATAAAACGTCTTAAAAAATAGGTGGCAAAGTGAGAAAAAAAAATTCACCTTATCAAAATCCATTAGGGAAGCGGATGTGGCTCAAGCAAATGAGCTCCTGCCTACCACATGGGAGGTCCTGGGTTTGATTCCCAGTGCCTCCTGGAGAAGACGAGCAAGACAGCGAGCTGGCATGATAGGCTAGTGTGGCAAGCTGACACAACAAGGAGACACAAAGACGAAATACAATGAGAGACACAACAAAGCAGGGAGTGGAGGTAGCTCAGTGATTGAGTGCCTCTCTCCCACATGGGAGGTCCCAGGTTTGCTTCCTGGTCCCTCCTAAAGAGAAGCAGACACAGAGAGTACATAGCAAATGGACACAGAGAGCAGACAGCAAGCACAAACAATGGTGGGGTGCAGAATAAGTACATAAAATAAATCTATAAAAAAAAAATCCATGAGTTTTTATACTAAAAACAAATGTACCTGTTACAAGGAAAACTTTCTACAGGAGAATTTGATTCTTTGATTCATATTTTGCTTTTGAATAAATGCTTGCCTTAATACAGTTTAGTAAAAAATATATATATATACTGTTTAACTGAGATAACTGTTTTGCTAAGAAATTTCACTTACTTTGGCTGGAAGATTACTCTGTCGGGGTTTCTGTATTAAAATATGGACCTGAAGAAGTATAAAAAACTCCCTTATTGTTATTTTCCCATCCTGGAGTTTCTGAGGAAAGAAAAAGAAAAGTTTCCATGACTACTCAAAAAAAAGGGAACCCACTCTTTCACATAACTACCTTATTTGCTTCTAAACAGCTGAAAAGCATTTTGTTGGCTATACATGAGCATACTTAATCTAAGATTTTTAAAAATATATATATTTATTATGTTTTAAAGATACTTAGATTACATAAATATTACATAAAAAATATAGGGCCAGTCTGATAGTCTTTCTCTTGTAATCACATTTTCATTTCTTCATGAAACTTCTAACAGTTCATAATTTTTCAGTTTTCATAAATTTAACTGGATATGTAAGAGTGAGAATTATTTTTTCTTCTTTTTAATTTCATTTTATTTGAATGGGTCTAGGTCCTTTTAATCTGGAATCTCCTCTTATAAATGGTTCTGCAACCCTACTTGCTCAGTAAAATTATAAATTCTATGAAGGAAAAGACAGTTCACTGCTGCAGATTTAATACATCATTGCCAGGTATGCAAATTTGAGACATGTATTCCAAGTTCCCCTGTACATCATTATTAAAAAAAAAAAAAATATATATATATATATATATATATAGGGATGCCTCGCTCCCTACACCTCCCACAGTAATACCACCCTTCATTAGTGTGGTATATTCGTTACAAGTGATGAACACATTTTGGAGCATTGCCACTAAGCATGGATTATAGTTAACACTGTAGTTTATACTCTCTCCCACACAGTTTTGTAGGTAAGAATGTGTCTTAAGGTTTTTGATAACAATAGTTATTATGATGACTTCTATTCCATATATTTAATTGCC
Organism: Dasypus novemcinctus; assembly: GCF_030445035.2. NCBI lineage: Eukaryota > Metazoa > Chordata > Mammalia > Cingulata > Dasypodidae > Dasypus > Dasypus novemcinctus. The sequence goes on along the minus strand of NC_080675.1, from coordinate 111,857,242 downwards.
ACATTAGGTCCTTAATAAGGAAAAGAAATTTAGTATTCTGTATTTTTTAAACATTTCATAATTTTTAAATAATTGAAAAAAAACCCACACATGATAATTAGTTACAGTAGAGATGAGAAATACTTTTAACATACTTCCTTCAAGCTCTCTTCACAAATTGTGTCTCTGAGAAACTGTGATTCCATTTGACTACTGCGGTGTGCTAGAAATAAAGGAAAATAAGGTGATTTAAAAGTCAAAACTATATTGTTAACTTAATTTTAGTTATCTTTCAGGTTTATGTACAGTTCATCCTCTAGAAGATATCCACTGGGATCTTTCTAGGAAGATACTAATTTAGCAGGGCAAAGTATATTAGTAGGCTCCATTCAACTTTTATTTGGAAAGTTTCTAAAAGAAATTTTATTTTCATAAATAACACACATAACGGTTGGAATTTTAGAGTCACAAACTACCAAACAGAAAAGAAATTGCAAGAGCAATCATGTATGCCAATTTTAACGAAAAGTACAAAATTCACTGAACCACTGACAAAGATGATATATAGACACTTCAGGTGGCTATTTACTGGCCCAGAACTACCCAAGGAGATGCAGAGGCCTCTCACCAAGAATTCAAATCCAATTTAGCACCAGAGAGGAGCTTCTGAAAACATACAACTGACAAATATCACATTTGGGAATATACTGTGCTAGATGTGGGCTAAATGGGGACTCGCACTTTATGATCAAAGTAGGTTTTGCTGCTCAATTTGTGGTTAGAAGGCAACCATTAAACTTTGATTTTAGTAAAATTCTTTCCCTTAGTCAGCACTCGGTTCTAGCAAGGAGCCCTTCCCTTGCATGATCCGGGAAAGAATACTCCACACCTTTGGCCATTATTTACACTTGTTTTTTTTTTTTTTTAAAGATTTATTTATTTATTTCTCTTCCCTTCCCCTCCAACCCCGGTTGTCTGTTCTCTGTGTCCATTTGCTGTGTGTTTTTCTTCGTATGCTTCTGTTGTTGTCAGCGGCACGGGAATCTATGTCTCTTTTTGTTGAGTCATCTTGTTGCGTCAGCTCTCTGTGTGTGCACCGCCATTCCTGGGCAGGCTGCACTTTCTTTCGCGCTGGGCGGCTCTCCTTACGAGGCGCACTCCTTGCACATGGGGCTCCCCTATGTGGGGGACACCCCTGCGTGGCAGGGCACTCCTTGTGCGCATCAGCACTGCGCGTGGGCCAGCTGCACACGGATCAAGGAGGCTCAGGGTTTGAACCGCGGACCTCCCATGTGGTAGATGGACACCCTAACCAATGGGCCAAGTCCACCATCCCATCATTTATACTTTGGATACAACCACCCAAAATGAGTTATTTAAGTTGTCCTTTCCATGATACCAGGGGGAAAGCTTACAGGAAAAAAAAAAAAAAAATTTCCCAAGAGAATTAAAGAAAGCACCAACTGCTTACTTTCCCTACCCTGGTAATGGGAGAAAAATATCGTGCCTAAAAGTTGGTCTTTTGCAGATCTTTTTTTTTTTTTTTTAATTGGTTCCGGAGATTGAACCCAGGACCTCATACATGGGAAGCAGGTGTTCAGCCACTGAGCTATATCCATTCCCCAATGAGAGTTGGTGTGGTAGTTTGAGATTATTTAATGAATCCCCAAAGAGAAAGATTATGTTTGTAAACTATTCCTCCGGGTGTGACACACTTTGCATTAAATTCAAAGAATTTAAAATTTACTTGATAAAATCAATTTAGGGCTTTTGATTTGACCACATCAGTAGGGCATGACTCGGGTTGACTCCCCACCCCCTTGGTGGGCTGATATAAATGGACCTCACTCAAGAAGACACACAGGAAGAAAGATAGGTCTGTCATTTTTATTCTGGGGCCCCAGGGAGAGATAAGCCATTCTCCTGATAGTTTGCTGCTGATATAGAAAACCCTGAGAGACAAGCCCTACGCCAGCCTACAGTTGAGATTGGGAAGAAGCTGAGCTCATGGAGCCTTAAGAGGAAGGGGAAGCCCAGGAAGGAGAGAGCAAGCAGAGATGAGCAACTATCTTGCTTCAACATGTGGCAACTGACTTAGGTGAGAAAGCAAACTTGAGTTGGACTCTTTAGGGCCTTGTAACTGTAAGCTTTTACCTCAAATGAATACCCTTTATAAAAGCCAACAGATTTCTGGTACTTTGTATCAGCACCCCTTTGGCAGACTAATACAGTTGGTTTTTTCATTTTTTTTCAGGAGGTTCCAGAGATCAACCCAGGACTTCATACATGGGAAGCAGGTGCTCAACCACTTGAGCAACATCTGTTCCCCTTGCAGATCTTAATGTATATGGTATTGATTATGAGATGGAATTCCAGTCTGGAGAAAGAGTGACAGCTCTGTGTTCCATTAGGCCACACCAAAGCCTTGGGTTTACTGTGAATAAGCCCTGTGAATGCCACTTAGCCTGGTGGGCAGGAATGAGCCATGGTGGAAGTAATATGCCCAGAGAATGGGATTTGGAACTTATCTCAGGTTGGCTCAGTTACCAACGTAAAAGACCCTTTCAGACAAAATTGTGACAAAATGTCATGATTTCATAGCTCTAGGAAGAGCACTGAGTTTTGGGATTCACAGCATGAGTATCTAAGCTCTTCAGGCTCCAAGTAAGGCAAATGCTACCTGTCTTTCCACTTTACTTCCCTTGGTCATAGCTTTTAAAGTAAGGTTAGTAAGAAAAAATGGACATAACCTGCTTTAACAGATGATGAGGTACATTCAAACTTCCATTCAACTCTTTTAATGCTTCTCTACATATTATAGGTTTCTGAAGAAAATCACACTATTCCTATAGTATATCACTTCTCAATTCATTAAAATAACTAAGAATTAAAAACTGAAAATTATTGTACTTATCAACTATAGCCCTTTAAAAGCTTGTACAACATTCAAATATCTCCTGAACTGAAGTACATTTATTAGTCAAGTAAGCAGATGACTGCTATTATTTAGCTTTCATGAAAATCTTACTGCTGAAGTCCAGAGAGGTCCCATCAGCCTTGATTGAATCCAGAGAGCTGCTGCAACTAGACGGGCTCCTGCATAGGCTTTTCATCAACACACTGTTAACATTTTTATCTATATCTCCTTCAGTCTGATGACCAAAAATCTGAAAATTATTAATTAAGGAATATCATCAGGATAAAGTTATGACATTGTATGCCTATGATTAAATGTTAACACTAACAAATACTATTGCTAACATAAAATTTATAATTCATATAAAATATCTCAGTAAATAGAATAAATTATAAGCAGCTTAGGCCTTTAACTAGATTTATAACCAAAGTAATTTTATTTAAAAATATATAGAAATAACTTTATGCATTATACTGAGTAAGCAAATTATTTTTCAGATATATCCAAGTTTTAGCCATATCCTATGCACTACCAAATCTTAATCTATCCAATTATTCAACTATTAGCCACTAGGGTCAGGGCCACAATAATGCACAAAACCAGAGTTCCATTTATGAAGAATAATAGCTGCGTATGGTAGCCTTGGCTGGAGTGCAGAGAAGAAACCTATTTCCAAGCTTTAGGTCTTCCTTCCCTGACACTCTTTAGGTTGTCAAATAAGTCATGTGGCCTTGCTTTTACCACCATTTTAACCACTTCACAGTCTTAAATGTCATCTTCATTTACCTACTTAAGCACATTTTTTAGAACAACATATTCTTGGTCTAAATGCAAGAATGTAAGCTCCATGAGAGCAGATTTTTTACTGTATATTCTTACTGATGGTAGTCTAGCACCTAAAACAGTGCCTGAACATAGCAGACACTCAATATTTATTGAAGAAATTAATGAAATATTAATTTCCAGACTGTAATGTTTACATTTTTTATCATTACTACTTTCTCTAAAGCTTCCGAGACTAACCAACTATTTTCTAATGACTTCATCTCATAAAACCACTATTTCTTCATGACCTTATTTTCTTGTAGAACTACTGAAATCATCTTTCAAGCTTACTTATATTTCTTAACAGAATTTAAAATTTATATTTTCTGTTTTTCATGAACCTCTGATACTTTCTAGTCTTTATTTTCCCACTTAAAATACTCCAGTTTGAGTGACAGGTTCTGTTTCCATGGAAGTTACCCAAGTCAGTGTTTCTCAAGTTAAAAAAAAAAAAATCTATGACTCTGTAAATAAATTCAAAACCTTGCTGATTTCACTTTGAGATACTGGGCTTGTCCTGGGAATTCTTCCACCCACCACAGAAATGGACTCTCAGCTTCTACCTGTGCTCATTTAGCCAAGAAAATTCAGTCAAGCTTTTCTTTACACAATTTACATAACAAAAAGATTTTTTTACCCCACAAATATTTATAATACTGAAGATGACTTTTCAAACGACATATATCCTGCCTGGAGATTCTCAGATGCAAAGCCACTCAAGAATTATTGGCCAATCACAAGGTGATGTATGTTTCGAGTTAATTATATAATTTCGACATTGGTGAATTTTTGTCCTTCTTTCCATTTCGGTTTTCTGTGACTATTTGTCACTTTAAATTGGTTTGAAGTCTAGCTAAGTAGTCATTTAATTCCTGAAGATTCTACACAGGAATATTTCTCTAACCCTATAAATGGAAATAATAAATTCCTATTTACTCAATACTAATATTAAAATTAAGAACATTCATTGGTTCAAAACAGGGCTTACCTGCTGATCTTGTGCATCACCAAGTCTTACCTCATTTTTTTTCATTTTTTTCTCATTCTGAGTATCATCGTCTTCTTGTATCCAAGTTCTTTTTTGGCTATTGCAGGTTTCTTCCACTTTATTTTGAGATAGTAAAATTTCTCTTTGATATGTCTCAATCAGGGCCTTTCCCTCAGTTCCTATGCTAATAGAGTCTGAAGAATTAATCTCACCAGGATACATGGGAAGATTTTCCTCATTTATATATTGAGATGGACTTAAGTCCAGCTGAGCAACAACAAATCCAGGACCTGAATCCTTGCTGGAGACTGGCTGAGTTTCTAAGTAATTTAAATCAGATGTGTCTGCTGAAATCTGCTCTTGTTCATCTATACCAGTGACACTGCAATTTCTCTTGTTTGGCAATCTCGGCAAAAAGATTCCCAGAGAACATCTTCTCACTTTATTTCTATCTTTTACGACTGTCATTACTGGAACGGAATTGATCGCTGCTCCATTATGAGAATTTCTTTCTTCACTTCTATTATCCTTAACACTGTTGGATACTATGTTATTATGCATTTCTGTGGCTTGCATACTATCATTGTGTGCTTTACTTGCTTCAAGTAAGTGTTCTGAAGGCGATGGTATACAAACAGCCTGAAAACCTAAAATGTCTTTTGTTTTTCCATTCAAATTATTCAGATTTGGTTTGATACTACTAAAATTTAGAAGATTAGATGCAATCACAAGATCTGATGGTTCTCTAGGATTAGCATGAGTTTGACTCGCTTGCTTAGTTAAGTCTAAGTTACTGTGAATATCTTTAGCTGTACCACCTTGAGATGTTTGCACACTTTCCTTCAGTTCTTTGTTAGAGGCTACAGTAATCTGTTTCTCATTATTCAGCATTTTGAACTCATTTTCACATTTGGGTACAGACAAATTTTCTACAATATTTAAATTCTTATTTGCAGCTTTAGAAAGTACTGTTTCATCTTTATTGATAATACTTTGTCCTTTTGGAAGTAATGGTGGTAGCTGGGTTGAGAGATGAGGCTGAGAAGCAACAAAATCATCACAAAAGGTCTTCTTTAAACTGTGTTCTGCATTATTAACAAGGTCCTCCATTCGATCCTCTGGAAGCTCAAAAGACACTGTCTTTAAATTAAGTTTAGTCATCTCCTCCAGGTCTTGATTACATTCTAAAGTTTGATTATCTAATAGATTTTGGGGCTCCTTTACCGGATCCTCTTGATCTTTGGGAAGTGTCATGACACAGTCTAACTGACCTTTGGTATTTGCTTGAGTGATTTCTGTCTTCTCTAACAAAGGAACAGGAGCAGAGATAAGCAGTCCCTCAGGTTTTGAATAATATTCACGGGCTAAATCGTTTGCATAAACAAAATCATTTTGCACTGGGCAATTACTAAATTTTTTCTTATCTTTATCACATAAAGACATGATATTTCCTTTTAGATTATCAACATCAGAAATAACATTTGGTAAACAGGAATATTTATCACTGGATCCACAAGTAACAGTTGCGTGACTGTTCCTAAGATCTTCATTTCTTCTTCCTGTGCTATTTAAGTGAAAGCTTTCCATTTTGGCTTTTTCCAATGTATAGGGTTGATCCACAACTTTCTCCATGACCTCTTCATCCATAACAGTGCTATGGAATTTGGTGATTTCCACCTCACCTTGATCCCCAGACAAGGTATTAGTAGGAGCAAAAGGTATATGATGCTGTTGCTCAGTATGAAAAATTTTGTTTTCTATGGCCATTGCTTGACTTTTAGTAAATTCTTTAGCAGAACTACCATAGCTTTTTCCTCTTGGTATTCCTAATTTTGGGTACTCATCAAGTATTTTCTCCATGGCTTGACAATCGATGAAAACAGTATGGGACTTGGTAACTTCTAGATCATTGTGATTATCTACAAACATTACAGTTTTATCCATAGGCTTAGTAGTTATTTCATTTGGTGGGACAGTTTTACATTCTAAAGCAACTGTGTGACTTCTAGTGATCTCCATGTCATCCTGCCCACAGGTATACAGAACTGTTTTAGAAGTTTCTGCCAAAGGCACAAAATGGAAGTCCTCTCTATCTTTTAGGGCACTTTTGTGACTGATTTCCACAGTACAACTCTGAGTGATATCCATACCATTTTTATCATTCTTCCAGTGGGTTGACTGGGACACTTCCATGTTACCATGAGCTACAAATGCTACAGGTTTCTCTATAGGACCACTATTAGAACATTCTCTCTGTAGAGTTAGCTGGCTGCTTTTTGCTGCTGGATGGTCATTTTCACCATTTTCTGGAAAGAAAACACTCTCCTCATCAGGAGATGTCACTTTTGGTTTTCCTAGAATGTTTTTAGAAATTATGTGTGGTCGTGGGGATGTTTCAGTATGATTTTTGGTGATTTCTTCCCATTCATCTGAAGGGCTTTTGCTGCGAGAATGAGATTTACTGGTATTCTCAGGTGCTAGACTCAAAGACACAAGAGGAGCTTGACCTCCTAAGTTACTAATATGACTTTTAGTCAAATCCATATCATCATCTGTGAAGAGTTCAGTCTTTTTGTCAGTCAGTGAAATAGAAAAAGAATTTGCCAGGCTCTGCTGTAATCTTCCCTTAGGTACATGAATAATTGAGCTACAATTTACATTCATTTTCCCATCCTCTGATACAGTTAAATGATTTCGGAGCATTATTTCTTTTTCAGCAACTGGTATGGTTGCTATCTTTACATTTGTCTGATCTTGCTTAAAAATTTGATGATCTATTGCAACTGTGTGACTCTTGGTAATGTCCATGCTATCCTCTCCTGAATAAGCACTTTTGTCTATGAGAAAAGAGATAGTATCCGGATTGGGATATATTTTAGAAGAATTACTGTCATGCTTTAGCAAATTTTTCTCCTCTCTCATACCTGACAGACAATTGGTCAGTTCCATGGCATCATTACAACCAGAATAGAAAACTGTCTCACAACCCTGAACAGTTGGACTAGAACAAATAGATTCTGAGATCATGGATGTTTTGGCATCTTGGTTAGAAGTCTGTGTGACTGTGTGTATTTCTGCTCCTATAATATGACTTCTGTTAATATGTATTTTGTCTGTGGAGTTTAAAGCAGGGTCTTGAAATGTAGCAGTTGGTTTATTCTTCAAGATTTTCTTTCCAGAAGCTTTAGTCTCATAACCTCTTGTAACACCCATCATGACATTGTGAGTTTGATTTTCTATTCCAGATGAATTATCTGCTGAGGGTAAAATTTGACTAGTGTGGTTAATCGTCAAGTCCATAAAGTCATTGCCACAAATTGTAGTATCACCACCTTTAAATTCTCTTAAGATGGCCTCACGGGATGTGGGAACTAAAGTCTGAATATTGGCTGTATGACACTGGGTAAAATTCATCTCATCATCTTGTTCTCTAAAGATTCTAGTCACATTACTGTTATCTTCCTCTACATTAAGAGATACATGCACCTGATGTACAGAAGAAGCTCTATTTGATTCTTTGCAATGAACCATTATCTCAGAATTTTCTTTACCAAGTCCTTTAGAAGGAGAAGCATTAGATTTATCCATTTTCAATCTTTTTATGAAGTCATTAAAATTTATTTTCTTTTCTGGGGAAGTGTTCTGATGCATGCAAAAATTTAATTCTTTTTTCATTCTTGAATCTTCATTATGGAGCTTTAAGTTAGCCAGAAATGATTTGGTATCTATCTTGGTGGACTTTTCACTTTTGGTACAATCTAAAAGGCCTTTGGTAATCATCACAGTGTGACTTGCTGTCAGGTCCATCTGATTTTCATCTGAAAAGATGACTGTCTGGTCATTTTCATGTTTCCTTCCATGGCTGTGTTCTATAATTGAAAACTATAATGAAAGCAAAAAATAAGAGATCAGACCAAATGCAAACTTTTTAAAAAAGGTATTTTGAGACAAGTACTATACAGAGAATACTATATAAATAAATAATCCTCAGTGATGGTTTCATGACATATTGGTTTGTCTGAATCAATGGTGTGGTTTGTAGCAAGTAATTTGTTATTAATACATTTTTTAAAAATCTATGAATAATTTACTTTGTAGTGTTCTGGACAAATTAAAAATCAGTGTCAATTACATACACACCCTCTAAAATGACTAAAAAATAAAAAAGACCCAACACCAAATGTAGTCATACTGAAAATTCTAATTTTTGTACTGAAGGTCATTCTCAACTTAAATAAAAAAGACTTGGAAAGGGATAAGTGCATGATGGCTACTTCATATTATACTCTGTATTTTTGGGAGTTGGGTTCTCTTTGAATCTTAATGTAGTGGATTTCTTTTTAAGGACATGGTCTAAATCCTTGCTACTTAAAGCATAGTCCATGGGCCAGCACACTAGAATCTACTAGGAGACTGTTAGAAATATAGACTGAAATCTACTGGATAAGAATCCATATATTTTTTTAAATCCTCAAGTGATTCATATGTTCATTAAACTTTAAGAAGTGCTGGTGTAACTAATATAACTCCCTATTATCTAAATTCTTAGTAGTGATTAAACTACCCTTAATTAAAAGGTAAGTTAGGAAGTTTTTACAGTCTATGTTGGTTCATTTTGTAGGTCATCCCTAAATCATGCCATCTCCATTGAATTTTTTGTTGTTTTAACTGTCAAGAAAGGTTAAAATAAGAAGTCACTTGCGTGCAAATGATGGAAACAACCCAAGTGTCCTAAACCAATGAACGGATAAACAAAATGTGGTATATACATATGATGGAATACTATGCTGCTATAAGAAGGAATGAAATTGGGACATATTTGATGACATGGATGAACCCTGAACATATTGTGCTAAGTAAAATAAGCCAGACAAAAAAGGACAAATATTGTATGGTCTCACTAATATGAACGAAATATGAAGAATACACACAGAAGAGTTAAAACCTAGAATATAGGTTACTAGGAGATAGGATGAGGGCTGAAAAGGGATATTGATGTTTAATGTATGTAGAATTTTTAATTAGCTTGACTGTAAAAGTATGGACATAGAGTTGATGGTAACACATTATAGTGAGTATAACTAACACAGCTGGTTTATAAATGGGATTGCAGCTGAAAAGGGTAGTCTAGAGATGTAAGTGCCAATTTAAAGAAAGCTAGAGAATAATATAGGGACTGAATAACATAGTGAACCCAGAGGTGGATGAGGATTGTGGTTAAAAGTACAAAAACAAGAATGTTCTTCTATGAACTAGAACAAATGTACATCACTGTTATAAGGTGTTAAGAATAGGGACTGAAAGGAGGACGCACGGCAGTTTTGATTCTTCCCTTACATCTTACTTCAGTTTGAGTAATTTACCACAAACTTTGTTATTGAAAACTGTATAATTTTGTTTCCAAAATATCTTTGAAAAAGTCATAGTTTGAAGAAAAACAATTCTTAACTAAAATCTCACAACTATAATGGATTATGAAACAAATTGTGAGAAAACTTTTTATGTCTAAACTTGTTATAGCTTGTCTAAATGAGTAGTACTTTTTTTGCTTCTTTCTGCAACAGATTTGGATAGGTTCTGGAAAACCTTGAGTTTAATGATGAATTGGTAAGTGATGAAAACAATCCCTGCTATTTCGTGGGATAACTTGCTCCAAATCTTAATTTGTATTAATTGTGTGTATTGTGTAGTAAATGCTTGAATTAAAAATTAAGAATGCTTGTCTTAAAGCTCTTTTGTTGTAATTATGAGATATGTGAATCTATCACTTGTATTTTTGTGTGATCAGTTTTAACTGAGATATTTTACATACAATAAAATTATTAAAATGTAAAACAATAATAGGGAGATGCATGGGAAAAACACAAAGTAACTTATGGACTATAGATAATGGAAATATTGTAATATTCTTTTAAAAATGTCAAAGAAAGTATGATGTTAATAATAGGGGGGTATGGAAAAAACATACCAAATATACTCTATAGACCACAGTTTGTGGTAAGAGTCTGATGATATTCTCTCATAATCTGCAACAAATGTTTCACAACAATGTAAGATATTGGTGGAGGGGTGTTGTAGGTAATTTTGCACATTATGCATGATTGTTTTGTAAGTGCACAACTTCTCTAATAAAAAATAAAAAGAAGTCACTTGCAGAAACTCATACCTCTCTTTGTTGCATCTGGGTCTGAATGGGAGCACAAAGTAATGTGTTCATCCCTATTGAGGAAAGAAAAACAACACTGCAGTCAATGACTTAAATATTATAAATCGCCAAGGGCTGTTGCTTTTCCTTTTTTAGGTTCTTCACCAGTTATAAGTATTTACTGGGGTTTTATCAGTTATTAAGCCTTTCAGAAAGACTTATGCATTATAGTTCATTAAGTTTTTTTTTTTTTTTTTAGGTCTGGGGCTAGGATTGAACCCTAGGACCTCGTATGTGGGAAGCCAGTGCTCAACCACAGAGCCACACTGGCTTCCCTGAGTTGTTTTTTTCTTGTTTGTTTTTGCTTTTAGGAGGCACTGGGGACCAAACTCAGAACCTTTCATGTGGGAAGCAGGCATCCAACTGCTTGAGTCACATCCATTCCTCCATTAAGACTTTTAAGGTCCTATTTTAGTGCAAGAGTGATCAGTGACGATTGTATTCTCTGTATGACTGAAATCTTTTTAGAATATGGTGGTGACTTTAAAGGCTGTGACTGGTAGAAGGTTTAAAGTACTTTTTTCCCCCACACTTAATTTTTTTTTTAATACCCCTTTGTGGCTTTCTTTTTGCATGCTGTCTGCTCTCGGTGTCTATTTGCTGTGCGTTCTTCTGTGCCTGTATTTATTTATTTTATTTCCCCTCTCCACTTGTGGCTTGCTTGCTGTCTGCTCTCTGTGTCCATTCACTGCATGCTCTTCTATGTTTTTGCTTGTCTCCCTTTTTTTTTGTTGCATCACCTTGCTGAGTTGGCTCTCCATGGCGCTTATGGGCCCCGAGCAGTGCTCCGCAGTGCTTGCGGGCCAGGCGGCTCTCTGCATCGTGCGAGTGAGCCTGCCTTCACAAGGAAGCCCCAGAAAATGAACCCAGGGCCTCCCATTTGGTAGACAGGAGCCCAACTGATTGAGCCACAGCTGCTTCCCACCACACTTAATTTTTATTTCAAAGACAGCAGAGGTTACTGGGTAAAGAATATCAAATGATGAGACTGAAAGTTAGGTCAAGATTTTGAAGGGTCTTTTATTACATGTGAAGGATTCCAGACATTCCCATTGATGGAATATGCATTTTATACAAATAATTCCAGAGAAGAAGAAAGCAGATTAAGGAGAATAACCAATAAAGAAGTTACTGCAATAGTTCAAATACATGATGAGAATTTGTGATATGGCAAGAAACAATAAGAGCTTAGACTCAAGATGTTTTAGAATTGAAATATAAAGGTTTAGGTAACAAACTGGACTTTGAAAATAAGGAAGGGATTGAAGATGCTATATTCAAACAGGAAATAGATTTTAAAATATTTAAGTCTAAAGGTAAATCTTTAGAACATTTTTAAAAGTTTATGGCAACCTCAAGTACATATAATGAATTACAGACTTTTTACTAAAGGTCTTCTTTATATATCATATTTCCATTCATTTACTCAACAAATATTGATTCAAAACCTATGTTTCAAAAACTCAGCTAACTATTAAGACACAAAGAAAAACAAGACAGCATTTGTAGCCTCAAAGAGTTCCTTGTTTAATAAGAAAGCCAGAAGTAAACACCTAAAATACAATGTGATAAATTCTCCAATAGACTGAAAAATAAAAGGGATACTGTGGAACACAGGAACAGTGACTAATTCCTTGGTTTTCTCAGAAAAGGCTCCATTTAAATCGGTGGTATTTAAGTATGGTGACAGTCTGTGAACTGCTTGTTATCAATTCATGATGAGATAAAAAGCTTGCAGCAACTGTAAATCATGTACTATTTCCTTCATCAAGAAAGCTTTGCTAAGACATAAGTGTCAGATGAACAAAACAGTGACTTAGTGGTATAGATGTCTTACATACTGGTATATATTGTAAGTTTGTGGATTGGCTACTTTAAGAGTACTGAAAATGAGCCTTGAAAACTGAGAAGACTGACTGAGGAAAGTTAGAGTAGGAAGAGCACCTTTGACAGAGGTATTTATAGATGCATAGCAGGAAAAAAATTTCCATATAAAGAACTGCAAATAGTTCATCATGGGTTAGAGCATAAAAGGAAGGAGATAAGGCTGGAAAAGAAGACAAACCAAATTATAAAGGGATTTCTAAGTCAGTGCTAAGGAGTGTGAGCTTTTTCCTGAAAGCAAAAAAGTTCCATTGAACAATTTTCAGCTGGGAAGCAATATGAGCAGATTTAGAAATTTGTAAAATGGATTGGAAGAACAAGGCTCAATACAATAGTCTAAGGAAGAATATAATGAGGACTTGAAGTAAAGCAGTGGCAGAAGGATTAGAAAATAGGTAACAGATTTGCAAGATATTTAGGGGAAGTGGACTTGGCTCAACTGATAGGCTGTTCCCCTACCATATGGAGGATCCAGAGTTCAAACCCAGGGCCTCCTGACCTATGTGGTGAGCTGGCCAAGCGCAGTGCTGCCGTGCACAAGGAGTGCTGTGCCACGCAGGGGTGTCCCCCACGTAGGGGTGCCCCACACGAAAGGAATGCGTCCTGCAAGGAGAGCTACCCTGCATGAAAAAAGCACAGGCCATCCAAGAATGGCGCCGCACACATAGAGAGCTGATGCAGCAAGATTATGCAACAAAAAAGAGACGTAGTTTCCCAGTGCCGCTTGACAGTACAAGCGGATGCAGAAGAACACAAGCGAATGGACACAGAGAGCAGACAACAGGAGGGAAGGGGATAGAAATAAATTAAATAAATCTTTAAAAAATAAAAAAATAAAAATAAAAATAAAAATATTTAGGATAGCTAAAAATCAGCGCCATTTGGGGAATAAAGAAAGAGTTCAAAATGATTCCTTGATTCCTGATTTGGAAGAATGATTGAGAGTGAGTCCAAGATAAGACAAGATAAGAAAAAAAGGGGAACATCAGGTCTGAGAGAAATAATATTCAGTTTTTGAAATTCTAACTTAAAGACTTTAGGCAAAGTACAAAATTCTCTTCATATACTTGATTTTTTTCATGGTTCTTTATATACTACTTTACTTATAAGGGAATCTGGATGAAGAGAAAAGTGTTTGATAAGAAAAGTATTCTGATTCATACTCACCAGTAATTTCAGAGTGATTATCTTCTGAATTCTTATTCCTAAAAATTAAAAGTATTTTCATACTTTTAACAATGATCATGAATCACAACAGTTGAAAGAGCAGGGAAAGAGAAGGATGTGTAGGGAGGGTGACTAGCAGAAAAACAGAGAGACATCATTTTAAAAAGACTCATCTAATACTGGCAGAAAAAATTAAGAGGCAATTTTAAAAACCCTTTTCAGATTGGTTTTAGTGGTTTGTTAATTTTAAGATTAGTATTAAAAGATGCTAGATATCTGTTTTTTGCTTATTTAAAAAAAGGATGATCCATAAAGCAATTCATTTCTAGAAATTTAGCCTTAAAAAATTAAGTAAAAAAAAAAAGGGAAACAACCCAAATGTCCATCAATAGGGAACTGACTAAATAAATGTTGGTACATGTATACAATAGATCATAATAGAATGAGGTAGATCTGTATGTAATAAGATGGAATTACTAAATGATTCCATTTTTATTTTTTTAAAAACAATATAAATATAAACAAGCATTTGTATATGCATGGAAAATTTCTAGAAAGACACCCACAATTGTCAACAGTGATAGTGTTATCTGTGCAGAATGGGTCACCTAGGGAAGAGGGAGTAGATATCTATTTTTTACTTCATTCCCTTCTATACCCTTTGAAACCATGAATACTATTACTTCCATCAACAACTTTAAATTTGAAAAAATTTAAAATTTACATGGTTCAAAATTAAAAGCACAAAATGCTCCTCTCCCAACACATTTATCCTCTAGCCATCCACTTCCCTTTTCTGCTGGTAATCAATCTTATCAGTTTCTTGTGATCCTTCCAGAGGTATTTTATGCATCTATAAGTCAATATATATACACATGCATACACATATATACACATATAAGTCAATATATATGTGTGTGTGTAAGTGAACACACACAAATTTTTCTTTTTCCCTCCTTTTCTCACGTAAGAGGTAATTGACTATGCACTTTGTTTTGCACCTTGCTTTTTCATTTTAAGTAATATGCTTGGTGAATTTTCTATAGTAACTTATAAAGATAAAAATTCTTGTTCTTTTTATCCAGTTGCATGGGAGCCAATCACATGGAAATTTTGTAATTTATTTAACCAGTCCCTTCTAATGGATCTTTAGGATTTGTCATGTCTTTTGTTATTTCAACAAATGCTGCAATCAATAACCTTATATATTCATCATTTCAAACATTTACAAGTGTATTGGTGAGATAAAGTCCAAAATGTGAAATATCTGAAACAAAGGGCATTTATAATTTTGAACAATATTGCCAAATTGCCTTCCAGAGGTTATCAAAATTTACAGTCCCACCAGCAATGATTTTTTTTTACCAGTATTCTTAACAAATTAGATGAAAACTGCATCTCAGTGAAGTTTTAATTTGTAGTTCTCTTATAATGAATGAAGATAAGCACTTTCCATTTCATCAGGAGTTACTGGTATTTACTTTTCTATGTATTAATAGTATAATAAAAAAGACTAATTTAATGAAAAAATCTGAAGACTTGGTATTTATTGTTTTGTACTGTTAATGTATGTTAAGGATGCATATACAAGAGTAAAACGTTTCATCATTCTTACTAAGAGTGTTATAATGTACCCATTTATCATATATAGCAGTATACTAAATTCTGCAAAAAAAACTGTTTTCTGAATTAATCCTAGGTAATCCACAAAAGGGACATAAAAACAAAAAACCAAAGAATATTATTTAAAAAAAACATTTAATAGAAATAAAGAACTTTAAATAATTTGAACCACATTTTCCTTACTTACAGCATAAGCAAAACATTTTCTCCTTCTGTTTCTAAAAATAAAGAAATAAAAATTTTTTCAAATGTACATTGATAAAGCATTAGAAAAATTATATAAGGACATTAACAACAATTAAAGAAGTTCCTTACTCTATTTTCCACCCTAATGGCTTAAGTTTTACTTTTTAAGCAATAAGATAAATAATAAATTATATCAATTATCTGGTTAGATAATCACAGTGAAGTTTTAAAGAAAGCAGATTTAGCAGGGATTGCAGTGATATATTTACCTGTAATTTCTGATGTTCTCACTGTTTTCATATGAGACTCTGTCTGGAATATCCTAAAAGAGAAAATAAAGATAACTGAAAATGTGCAATTTCTAATGAGAACCCTTTGATGTTAATTTATACTGTATTTTGAGCTCGATAAAAATAATACTTTGACTTCAGTTCCCTCTTTGTTACATCATGTACTATTTTCAAATGCCAAATAGTCTACTACAGCAAATCTGTAATGGTTTTCTAATGAGCTCTGACTTAATTATATTTTTATCCTTGCCAATAATCTAAAATATTCATTTTAGCCAACAAGTATTTATTAAGCATTCATTATATGCCTGGTATTACACCAGTGTTTTTATCTGAGTCAAACACATGATCCTTGACTTTGAGGGGTTTCCACAATGCAAGGAGCACCGGAATCAGCACATAATATTATAAACATCATCTAACTGATTTTGTTTATTAGAGAAGTAGGTTTATAGAGAAACCATGCAAAAAATACAGAGTTTCCTTATATTATCCTATTATTAACACTTTCCATTAGTGTGGTACATTTGCTGCAATTGATAAAAGAAGATGTATTTTAGTAGTGCTAATTATATTCACAATGTTATGCTACCATCACTACATCCATTACCAAAACTTTCTCATTATAGAAATTTTTCCAAATAGAAACTCTGTACATTTTAAGCATTAACTTCCAATTTCCTAACCTCACCCCAATTTTGTAAAAAAATTGTCAAAAAATTAAAGGTGCCTACTAGACTTTTTCTTTGGGGGGAAAAAAAGGAATATATATATATATCCCAAAGAACTGAAAACAGGGATTTGAACAGATGCTTGTATAACAATGTTCACAGCAGTATTATTCGCAATAGCCAAAGGAGAAGCAATTCAAGTGTTCATCAACAGAGGAATGGGTAAACAAAATGTGGTATATACATATAATGGAATAGTATTCAGTTATAAAAAGGGTTGAAGTTGTGATATACGCTAAAATATGGATGAACCCTGAAGACACACACTGAGTGAAATAAGCCAGGCACAAAAGGACAGATATTGTATGATTTTGCTTATATATAAATAACGACAACATGCAAATTCATAGAGACAGAGCACAGATTACAGGTTACAGAGGGAAGGAGAGGAGGAATGCAAAGTTAATGTTGATGGGATATAGAGTGTCAGTTTGGGGAGGAGGAGAAGTTTTGGTATGGATTTTGATGGTAACACAAAATTGTGAATGTAATTAATACCACTGAATTGTACACTTGAAAGTGGTTAAAATGGGGAAGTTCATGCTGTATATATTTTAACAGTTGAGAATTTTTTTAGTTAAAAAACAATCTAGAGGGAAGTGGACTTGGCCCAGCGGTTAGGGCGTCCGTCAACGACATGGGAGGTCCCCGGTTAAAACCCCGGGCCTCCTTGACCCGTGTGGAGCTGGCCCATGCACAGTGCTGATGCGCACAAGGAGCGTCGTGCCACGCAGGGGTGTCCCTGCGTAAGGGACCCCCATGCGCAAGGAGTGCACCCCATAAGGAGAGCCGCCCAGCGCAACAGAAAGTGCAGCCTCCCTAAGAATGGTGCTGCACACTCAGAGAGCTAACACAACAAGATGATGCAACAAAAACACAGATTCCCGTGCCGCTGACAACGACAGAAGTGGACAAAGAAGACGATGCAGCAAACAGACACAGACGACAACCGGGGTGGTGGGGAGGGGAAGGGGAGAGAAATAAATAAATAATCTTAAAAAAAAAAATCTAGGGAAGTGGATTTGGCCCAACAAATACGGAGTCCGCCTACCACATGGGAGGTCCAAGGTTCAAACCCAGGGCCTCCTGACCCGTGTGATGAGCTGGCCCATGAGCAGTACTGATGAGCTCAAGGAGTGCTGTGCCACGCAGGGCTGTCCCCCCACATAGGGGAGCCCCATGTGTAAAGAGAGCTGCCCGGGGCGCAAAAAATACAGTCTGCCCAGGAATGGCGCAACACACACGGAGATTTGACACAGCAAGATGACACAACAAAAACGAGACACAGATTCCGGGTGCTGCTGACAAGAATACAAGCGGGCACAGAAGAACACACAGTGAATGGACACAAAGAGCAGACAACTGGGGGGGGGAGCGGGAAAGAGGAGAGAAATAAATAAAAAATAAATATTAAAAAAAAAATCTATAAAAAGAACAGGAGAAAATGTAGATGATTTAAAAATATATTTATTGGGAAATGGACTTGGCCCAGTGGTTAGGGCGTCCGTCTACCACATGGGAGGTCCGTGGTTCAAACCCCGGGTCTCCTTGACCCATGTGCAGCTGGCCCATGCGCAGTGCTGATGCACGCAAGGAGTGCCCTGCCACGCAGGGATGCCCCCGAGTAGGGGAGCCCCACGCGCAAGGAGTGCACCCTGTAAGGAAAGCCACCCCGTGCAAAAGAAAGTGCTGCCTGCCCAGGAATGGCACCACACAGGGAAAGCTGAATCAGCAAGATGACGCAACAAAAAGAAACACAAATTCCCGTGCCGCTGACAACAACAGAAGCAGACAAAGAAACAAGATGCAGCAAATAGACACAGAGAACAGACAACCGGGGTTGGGGGGGAGGGGAGAAAAATAAATAAATAAATCTTTAAAAAAAAAAAAATATATATATATATATATATATATATTTATCAGGAGCAGATGTGGCTAAAGCAGTTGAACACCTGATTCCCACATGGGAGGTCCCGGGTTCTGTTCCCAGTGCCTCCAAAAAACAAAACAAAACAAAAAACAAACAACAAGCAAACAAACAAAAAAACTAATTCAGGGGAGCCAATGTGGCTCAGTGGTTGAGTACCAGCTTCCCAAACATGAGGTCCAGGGTTCAATCCCTGGTCCCAGTACCAAAAGAAAAAAAAAAAAAAAATATATATATATATATATATATATATATATATATATATGTCTCATTTGATATTTGATATTTTAAACACAATCTGGAAACCAAAAAGGAAAAGATGAGTAGATTTTACCATATACAAATTTAAAACTTTTATACAGGAAACCACTCAACAAGCAAAATCAAAATGGGTAAAAAAGAAATTGCCATATAGATGAAAAAGTGCTGATATCCCTAATAGTTAAAGAACTTAAACAAACTGAAAGAAAACAACAAACAGAAAAAGAATGACCTAGAAACAGTGACAAGCCCAACACAATGAGAACCTATAGCAGACAGACTGTAGTCTCTAAAGGACATTTTCTACTAAAAGGAACCTGGGCTCCTCGGGATATTTGAATCTGGTCTGAGGTAGAAAATACTCAGAATGAATATGAATATCTTGTTATATAATTAAGCAAAGAAGTTATCAAAATTATTGGATTTGTGTTAAAAGATATCAGAAGTTGATCTGAAGAGATTTTCACTGGCCAAAAATGAATAATTTTGAGTATCAATAAAAGTAATAACTGGAATGTACTGAAACACATCAACTATACTAAAGTCCACGAGTTCATAAAGACACTGAGGGAGGTCAAAATTCATTGGTTAACTTTGGAGGATGGTTGGAAACCAACTTATTATTTTAAGAGCTGGAAAATAAAGGGAGAAAATCATGCATTTAATCTGTCTTTCATATTTGAACAGTAATTCAGAGTAACCAAATAGCTGATATGGGAACGTTCTCTCAATAGAAGAACTGCTGTCAACAAATGAAGAATCAATAACAGAAAGAGAATATTAACAATTAGTAAACTCTCAAGAAATGGTGGGTCTAGGCAATATCATCAATGGCTGTTAACATTACAAAAACAGATATAACTGGGTAAGTGCCATCAGATGGAAGCACATAATACTACCTATGAATTATTCTTGTCCAAAAAAATCTTAATTTAAATCAAATCAAGCTTCCAGATCTAAGTATCGATTTATAGGAAATCTAGAGAGTAAGAGAAATGTATGAAATGACACTTCTGGTATGCAACCAGCAAAATTCAGAATGTGGACCACCATAGGACAAATGGTCATTTATTCAACAAATTACAAGGAATAAAAAGAGAGAAGAATAACTTACACATTAAGAGACTCAGGGGCAAGTGGATGTGACTCAACTGAAAGTACCCGCCTACCATATAGGAGGTCCATGTTTTGGTATCCAGGACCTCATGGCCCATGCAGTGAGCTGGCCCACATGCAGTGCTGCAGCGCACAAGGAGTGCCCTGCCATGCAGGGGTGTCCCCTGCGTAGGG
This sequence comes from Dasypus novemcinctus, assembly GCF_030445035.2. Lineage (NCBI taxonomy): Eukaryota > Metazoa > Chordata > Mammalia > Cingulata > Dasypodidae > Dasypus > Dasypus novemcinctus. The sequence goes on along the minus strand of NC_080675.1, from coordinate 111,836,969 downwards.
GAGTCCCACATGCAAGGAGTATGCCCCACAAGGAGAGCTGCCCTGCACACACACAAAAAAGCACAGCCCACCCAGGAGTGCTGCTGCACATACGGAGAACTGCCGCAGCAAGATGACACAACAATAAGAGACACATTCCCAGGGCCACCTGACAAGAATGAAAGTGGACACAGAAGAACACTTTCGCTAAGTGCGAAAGAAAGTGCAGCCTGCCCAGGAATGGTGCCGCACACATGGAGAGCTGACACAAGATGATGCAACAAAAAGAAACACAGATTCCCGTGCCGCTGACAACAACAGAAGCGGACAAAGAAGACGCAGCAAATAGACACAGAGAACAGACAACCGGGGTGGGGGGGGGGGCGGGAAGGGGAGAGAAATAAATAAAATAAATCTTTAAAAAAAAAACACAATGAGAAGACACAACAAAAGACACAACAAGCAGGGAGCGAATGTGGCTCAAGCAATTGGGCACCTCTCTCCCACATGGGGAGGTCCCAGGTTTGGTTCCTGGTGCCTCCTAAAAAGAAGACGAGCACACAATGAACAGATAGAGAAGACAGCAAGTGCAGCAAGTGGGGGAAGAAATAAATAAATAAAATGAACCTTTTAAAAAAAAGATTAAAGAAGGTAAAATCATATAGTTATCTCAAATAGATGCTCTAAAAGCCTACTCATTCCTAATTAGAAAAAAAAAAGTTTTAGCAAATTGGTATTTATTAGAAACCCTGTTTAAAGGTTACCATAGAAATTATATAAAGAGACCAAAAAAATCATAAAATAATAAATTTTAAATTATCCAATAAGGGAGAATGGGTGTACCAATTTTACCAATAAATGTAAACATCTACGCCCACCCCTGGCCGTTTTGAGGTACCAGAGTTGGGGTTTGAAACCGGGACCTCATATATGGGAAGCCACAGTCAACCAATGAGCTAAACCAGCTTCCCCAAGTTGGTTTTTTTGTTTGCTTTGCTTGTTTTTTGTTTTTAGGAGGTACTGCTGGTTCAACCCGGGACCTAGTATGTGGGAAGCAGGCGCTTAACCCTTGAGCTATATCCACTCACCTGTCCCTTTTATTTGAACCTATGTTTAGCACTATACTCATTAAATATATGTCCCAGAGACTTAAATCTTCTGTCTGTTCATACGCCAGTTGAGCCCTGAATCTGAGTAGGGTTGGAGCACCTACTGTTCAGTTCATTGGACTCACCTAGGACAACTAATAAAAGGAGGAGGATGGACAATGCCCCTCCCAAAGAACAGAGAGCATGCACAACTGTAAGCAAGACAGTTCCATCCATCTGCCCTGTGGGATCTAAGCCCCCTCTCAAGCAGAAACAGAGGGGGCATCACTACCCCAAAATCCTTAAGATTGAGGAATGAACAAACAGAAGGGGTGAATACAACTATGGGCTAAAGTAGACTTATTATTTTAGCAATGGAAGAACTTGTAACAAGGCAGTGGCCACCAGAAATTCGGAGGGGAGGGAGAGGGAAGAATTGGTGCAACATGGGGCATTTTTGGGACATTGGAATTTCTCCTGCTTGACAGTGCAATGATGGATGGATACAGTCATTATACTCAAAACCTATAAAATTGTATGGGTCAAAGTGTAAATTATAATGTAAACTATAGAGCACAGTCAGTAGCAATGCTTCAATATGTGTTCATCAATTGTAATAAATGTACCACATTAATGAAAGATGTTGTTAATGGGGAAAAGTTTGGGAGGGGGAGGTGGGAGGGTTAATGGGAATCCCCCCATATTTTCTATGTAACGTTTATGTAATCTAAGCTTCTTTCAAATAAATTAGAGGGAAGCAGATGTGGTTCAGCTAACTTGGGTCCCATCTACCATAAAGGAGGTCCAGGGTTCAATGCCCAGGGCCTCCTGGTGAAGGTAAGCTGGTCCATGTGGTGAGCTGGCCCATGTGGAGCGCTGCCCCGTGCAGGAGTGCTGGCGCATGCAAAGAGCTTACACAGCAAGATGATGCAACAAAAAGAGACAGAGAAGAGAGATAATAAGAGACACAGGCAGATCAGGGAGCTGAGGTGGCTCAAGAGAATGATCACCTCTCTCCCACTCCAGAAGGTCCCAGGATTGGTTCCTGGAGCCACCTAATGAGAAGACAAGCAGCACAGAAGAACACACAGCGAATGACCACAGAGAGCAGACAATGGGGGTGGTGGTGGTAGAAATAAATAAATATATCTTAAAAAAAAAAAAAAGCTAAAATCATATAATTACAGAAAACCCAAATAGTGTAATTCATAAGGTGGCTCTAACTGATATATAGCAAACCCTACACTCTAAAACTACAAAACATACTTTCTTTTCAAGTGTCTATGGAACATATGCACAAATTAATCACAAACATGGCAAAGAAAACTTCAATAAAAATCAAAATAGGGAGGTGGATTTCGTCCAGTGGTTAGGGTGTCCGTCTACCACATGGGAGGTCCGTGGTTCAAACCCTGGGCCTCCTTGACCCATGTGGAACTGGCCCATGTGCAGTGCAGATGCGCGCAATGAGTGCTGTGCCACACAGGAGTGTCCCCCGCTTAGGGGAGCCCCATGTGCAAGGAGTGCGCCCCATAAGGAGAACCACCCAGCACGAAAGAAAGTGCAGCCTGCCCAAGAATGGCGCTGCACACACGGAGAGCTGACACAACAAGATGACGCAATAAAAAAAGAAACGCAGATTTCCGTGCCGCTGACAACAGAAGCCGACAAAGAAGATGCAGCAAACAGACACAGAGAACAGACAACCGGGGTGGGGGGGAAGGGGAGAGAAATAAACAAATAAATAAATTTTTTAAAAAAAATAAAAATAAACAGATTAGCATTCTCTGACTACAATATAAATTAAAAAACTAACAACAATAACAAAATGCTCATACTACCTAAAATTTTTTAAATTTTATTTTAAATTCTTGACTCTTAAGAGGAAATAGACTGCTGAACATCAAGAAAATAATCATGAAAACAGTACATATAAGAATTATATTAAGGGAAGCGGACGTGGCTCAACTGATAGAGTGACTGCCTACCCTATGGAGGATCCAGGGTTTGATACCCAGGGCCTCCTGGACCGTGTGGTGAGCTGGTCCGTGCGCAGTGCTGCCGCACGCAAGGAGTGCCACGAAACGCAGGGGTGTCACCTGTGATGGGATGCCCCATGTGCAAAGAGTGCACCCCGCAAGGAAAGCCATACTGCATGAAAAAAGCACAGCCTGCCCAGGAGTGGCACTGCACACATGGAGAGCTGATGCAGCAAGATGACGCAACAGAAAAAAAGAGACGCAGTTTCCCGGTGCTGCTGACAAGAATGCAAGCGGACACAGAAGAACACGCAGTGAATGGACACAGAGAGCAGACAAGGAGGGGGAAGGGGAGAGAAATAAGTAAATAAAAATAAACCTTAAAAAAAAAAAAAAAGAATTAAATTAATAAATTAATTTAAGGAGATTGACACCTTTATGATGTTGAATCTTTTTACCCAGGAACATGGTATGCCTTCATTTATTCAGTTCTTAATTAGAATCAATTCTTCAATATTGCTTTATTGTTCATATAGATCTTATACACTTTTAATGACATTTATAGCAACAAAATATAATGGAAATACAAGGAGCCATTTATCTTATATCTGTTATTATTTATAAATAACAACCCTATTGATTTCCATATATTAAGTTTGTGCCCTGCTACCTATTGCTTGGAGTAGTATTTCAGTTACTATTCTTGGATTTTCCTAATAAACAATCATTTAATCTAGAAAATAAAAGATTTATCCCCTCCTTTCCAATTTTATAATTCTGATTTCTTTCTTTAGTTCATTTGTGTTGGTTAATATCTCCAGTACAATTTTAAATAACAGTGGTGACAAACTTTCCTGTTTTGTCCCTGACTTTAGAGTGAATGCTTTCATTGTTTTTCTTTTAAGTAAGTATAATGCTGAATAGCAACCTTTTAAATGACAATACTCTAATGCTTATCTAAACAAAATGCAGATTCTGGGAGTTAGTACCAACCTATTTGATTTGACACACAAAAAGCATTATCTGTAAAATATGAAGTATTTCCTTCAACTTACTTTATAGTATCTGCAAAGCTGACTCGACGAGAGCTTTTCTTATTTCTCAAAGCATTAGAATCCTAAGGGCAGAGAATATATGGTATGATTCTTAATAAAACCAATGTGCATCATGTCTCCTGAATACAATGGACAGAGATTGTTTCATTCTGAATTAATAGGTATATGATTCTCCAAAATATCTCAACCTAGAAGCATTTAAACATGAAAATAATTTCCAATATGAGTGATAATTAGCATGCTGGGACAAACAATACACACTTAAGGAAGATGATTACTCTCTTTTGCCTTTTCTCACTTCTTTTAAATAAATTGTTATTTGGCTATCAAGAAAAAAGATTGGGGGCAAAGGAAGTGATATGTTGTCTGTCAGGTACCCTTACTGTGATATACTCTTTTCATTTTCTCTCCCCATCTTCCTACTAAACAGGAGGAAACATTCTACTCACACAGACACCAAACACAAAAAAACAAAAGGCAGAGAGATAAAAAAATTCAAAGAGAATTTTATTGGGTTAATTCTGAATACCTGAGCATAAGTCTTATTGTAATAAAGAATCAGGAATGGTCATCCCTTCTGAATCCAGCAGTATATGTAGGTAAGGTCCTAGCAGTCTTCAGTCTAATAACAATGATAATACTGACAATGATAAATACTGGGACTAAAAGAGACTAATATATTTCTTACTGAAAAAGGAAAAAGAAAAACTGAAATTTGTGTGGCATATTGGAAAGAGCATGAGCTAGAAATTAGGAGATTAGACTCAAAATATGAGGGCTGCCACTAACTAGCTGTATGGGCTTAGACAGAACACTTAACCTCTTTGGACCTCATTTTCTCATCTATAAAATGAGGGAAATAGATTCAAGACTACTGGAAAGAGCCAGTTGAATCTGCCATTTACTCATTCAATCAAAAACAAAAAACAAAATCCATACATACAAATACAAATACCAGATCCTGTCCCAATTGATAATAAAGACAACAGTGGAAGGTAAAGGAAACAGATACACTCACTTCCTGCTCCAGTGGGTAATAAAGATGTTAAAACAAAAATTAACACAAATACAAAATTCTAAGTGTGATAAGTGCAATGAAGGAAAACTACATAAAATTCCTAATCTAGTCTGGGAACCTGGGAAGATTTCTTTGAAGAAGTACATTTAAATTGATATCTTAAGGATTTTAGAAATTAGCTAGATGAAGAGTTGGGTAGGAGAAAAGCATTCTAGGTAGAATGTGTGCAGAGGTTCTAAAGTGGGAAAAACTTTGATGCATTTAAGAAATAGAAAATTAGAGGCCAAAGCAGAGTTAGCACTCAGAATTTTATGCTCTCCAAAACTACATTCATTTCACCAGTCAACAAATGTACTGAAAGCCAGTTAGGTACCAGAAACTATAAATACAAAAACAAACAACAAAGTTCCTGACCTCAAGGAATTCTCAATTTAGAATGAACAGAAGTAAACAATTACAACAGAAAATGATAAGGGACGATTTTCTGAAAGAAGTGACACCAAAGCTGTCTTAAAGGACAAGGAGGGAGAAGTGGACTTGGCCCAATGGATAGGGCGTCCGCCTACCACATGGGAGGTCCGCAGTTCAAACCCCGGGCCTCCTTGACCCATGTGGAGCTGGCCCATGCACAGTGCTGATGCACGCAAGGAGTCTCCTGCCACAAAGGGGTGTCCCCTGCGTAGGGGAGCCCCACGTGCAAGGAATGTGCCCTATAAGGAGAGCCGCCCAGTGCGAAAGAAAGTGCAGCCTGCCCAAGAATTGCGCTGCACACACGGAGAGCTGACACAATAAGATGATCCAACAAAAAGAAATACAGATTCCCAGTGTCGCTGATAAGGATAGAATCAGTCACAGAAGAACACACAGCAAATGGACACAGAGAGCTGACAACTGGGGGGGGAGGGAAGAGAAATAAATAAATAAATCTTAAAAAAAAAAAAAGGACAAGGAGGAATCAACCAAATAAAGAAGAGGGAATACAGATTTATAATAAAGCAAATATGAGAAAATGTTAATTGCAGAATTTAGGTAATGAATACATGAGTGTTCATTAGAAAATTCTTTCTACTTTTCTGTAAGAAAATTTAAAAAATGCAATGATGGGGCAGGGAAAAGGAATAAAATGAGGGACGAGGCTTCTAGACAGAAGGAATAGCATGTATAAATATTTGCAGGCTTGGAAGCTCATTATCTTGTTTGGGAAATAGGCAATTTCAAATGGCAGGATAACTAGAGAGTGGCAAGGAAGAAGACAGGAGAAGTAAACAAGGGTTAAAAATCACAAATGCCAGCCATGATAAAATGTCTAGATTTTAATCTGAAGGCCATGGGATGTTTACTTGTATATATTCAACTGAGAATCATTTATGATTCTCTCTTCATATAGCTAATAAAGTTTCTGGCTATTAAAAACATCACTGAAACTAATGAATGTCAAGTTTAAAACACTTTTGTATTTAAATTGGTGTCCTTATCTCAACATTCTTTATTAATAAAATGTATTTCAGTGTCAAAAAAAAAAAAATCACTGAAAATAAGCATCTATAAAGCATTTGCACTAGAGACTTACCTGAATTGTTTCATTTCCACCTCTGAGGTCTTGAAGAGGACTCCTTGGGGGTTTCAAAATCTACAGGTAATAAAATTATTCAAGAAAATCTCACATATCTGTTGGTTATCAGTTTGTTTCAAGTTATACCTTGAGCAGAAAGGTAGAAATGCTAAAATTCCTATGAAAATCTCTAAAATTCCTCAAATCAATATTACTCAGTGCCGTACCTTATGGCAGGTTTAAATACTTAGTATCTATTTCCTTCTCCTTGCCCAGCCTCCCCAATTATTTTGAAGATCCACTCTACCACTTTCATCCCATGTAGACTGGGTGAACTCCAACCCCAACTCTACAGTCCTGATCTAGACCAAGATGCATGTTATTCTCTTGTCAAGAATGACAAGAGCAGGAAGGAGGATTTGACCTATATCAGAATAATCAGAGCCAACATATTCAGTCTTGAATATTTTGTTTCCCTATCCTGAGGAAACACTGTTCTTCATGTAGGGACATCTAGATGTACTACAGTAATCCTGGAATCACAAGGAGAGCCTGTTCTTTGATAATGATTACCCAGAAGAAGCAGGATCAGAGCAAAAAAAAGAGAAAGGAAATCCTACTGCTGGTGAAATGACTGGAACCTCTAGTCAGTATGATGTGCCTAAAGACATCCCTATCTTTGGGCTTCTCAAGTTTCAAAAGCCAAAAAGCTTTTTGCTTAAATCAGTTTGGTTGGATTTTGTGTGTGTGTTTTGCAACAGCTCCGTGTATCATGTTAAAATATTTTTAAACAGCTTTATTGAGATATAATTTACATACATAAAATTCACCATTAAGCATTCAATCCAATGATTTTTTAGTAAATTTACAGAATTGTATAAGCAAGTTAAATATTTGAGTCTTTATCCATAGGGCAATAGGAAGCCAGTCCAGGTGGAATAAGGATGTCACAATCAAAATTACTATGGTATATAGGCATCATTCCATAAAAGTAAAGAATTGTTCATTGTTTCTTACTGAGGAATGCCGTCTTCTAACAGGTCTCTCTGTATTATCACTGAAAGAAGAAAGGAACAAACTTTTATGTACACTTCAGTGAAAGACTGAATTTCCAGAAGCCATTATCACAGCACCCCTTACATGTGTTTATACTGGCCAGCACTTTCACTTTACATTAGGAAACAAAATTCATTTCAACAAAATTTAAATTCAGAATTTAAGAAGTCAATGTTTTAAAATACATACTGTATACTACAAGACTATCTTTTATTTATTTATTTATTTTGATGCATTATATTTTATTTAAATGTCCTCACCCTTTCGGAAGTCCTAAAGGGTGTTTCCACTTCTCTATTATTACAAATGTGGCTGCAATAAAAATTCCTACACATATATATGATAACATTCATGATAGCACCATTGTAACATAAAGTAAACTCCTATAGTGTAAATTGCAAGGACATAGTTTAAGCACATTTTAAATTTTGATAAAAATTGCAAAATTTCCTTTCAAATTACTGTAGCAATTTAAACTTCCAATAGCATATAAGAGAGTCCATTCCCATACATCCTTACCAACCTGAGATGCTTTCAATGACTTATATTTTAGCCAGTCAGATGGGTAAAGCTATGTTTTCTTTAAGTTTTCATTTAAAAAATACTAGTGAGGTAGTGTATGTTTTTATGTTTAAAAGCATTTGTATTTTTTCCTTTGGTAAATTTCTTTTGATATTCTTTACCCATTTTTTGTCTTTATTTATTTTTTAAACATTACATTAAAAAAATATGAGGTTCCCATATACCCCCCACCCTCCTCACCCCACTCCCTCCCCCCATAACAACAATCTCCTCCATCATCATGAGACATTCAATGCATTTGGTGATACATCTCTGAGCACCGCTGCACCTCATGGTCTATGGTAAACAACAGTGGGTGCAAAAAAAAAACAACAAAAAACAAAAACAAAACAGTGCAGTTCAATATAACTTATCCTATTTGCTGAGGTATATTTTTAAGATAAATGGGCTACAAATCAAGAGACTCGAGCTCTGGACCAAGTCTTGAAAATTCAAATGCCTGTGGAGGACAAGCAGATAATTCGGCAGATGTAAAAAATAAAAATAAAAAAAACAGGGGAGGGTGGGGACCTCATATTTTCTGAATGTAATAAAAAAAAAAAATAGGGAGTGTTGAGACTGTAATGATCTGGAGAGTTCCTGCCTAGGCTAAAAGTCATAGCCATTACTTCACTCCAGTTAGTTGTTGCCTAGCAAGAATATGAGCCCAGTGTTGCCAGACTTGATTTTTAAAGAAAAGCAAGTACATAGAATCTTGAGATTTTAAAAAATTTGGCAACTAATTAAAACTTTTTAAAGTATCAGGTAGGCCAAAAATATTATTTCTGTAGACTATAAAGAGGTCCCCAGTTTGTGATGTCAAATTTAGGAAAATCATTTCATCTCCCTGAGTCTCAACTTCCACATATTTAAATTGAAGAGATGGGGTAGCCTCTAAAGTCCATTTTAGGCTTGATTCTAGATGCATTTATACAAAGATCTATCAAGGAAAGCTTTGGCTTTGTAACATTTACTCCTGTTCCCTGGAACAGAATGAAAAAAGATTTCAAGAGTTATTGATGGGTCTTACTAATTGGAAAATCATCTTTGTCTGATAAAGAATAAAACATTTTTTGCCTCATTGAATGAACTTACTTTTCATTAGCCTCTGAAAACACCCCATCCATTTTTGAGGAAAAACTTTTTCTGTAACAAATGCATAATATTAGAAAAGGTGAGAAAAGAGGAAAAGAAACTATAACCTATGAAGAGATTTAAGAGGACAATTATGACTTCAGGGTTACTTTCTGAGGGAAGACAAAGAAAAAGAAGGGAAAAAACCACACTATTGGCTATAAAACATGAGCAATTTAAAAACGTTTGAGGGAAGCGGACTTGGCCCAGTGGATAGGGCATCCATCTATCACATGGGAGGTCCATGGTTCAAACCCTGGGCCTTCTTGACCCATGTGGATCATTGCAGTGCTGATGCGCGCAAGGAGTGCTGTGCCACACAGGGGAGCCCCATAAGGAGAGCCGCCCAGCGCGAAAGGAAGTGCAGCCTGCTCAGGAATGGTGCCACTCACACGGAGAGTTGATACAGCAAGATGACACAACAAAAAGAAACACAGATTCCCATGCCGCTGACAACAACAGAAGCAGACAAAAAGAAGAACATGCAGCAAATGGACACAGAGAACAGACAACTGGGGCTGGGTGGGGGCAGGGGCTGGGGCAGGGGCTGGGGCAGAGGCAGGGGCGGGGGAGAAAGGGGAGAGAAATAAATTAAATAAATCTTTAAAAAAAAAGCTTGAACCATTCCGTAATACGTAATACCTCTGGAAAATTCTCATGACTGATGTCTGATTGGGATGATAGGGATTTTGCTAGTTCAAAAAAAAATTTGGTTTAGTTTATAAAAGCTTATGAATTACATAATAATTCAGTCCCAAAATGGAGGTCAATTAGTTATAAAAATACAATGGATTTGCATCATACATATACTTATCTTATGAAGATCCAATTATAATACTCAGCAAAAAAATTTTAAGACATAAAAAGGACATTTTAATAGTGCTGCTTATTAAACTTGAAATTCCATTCAATGAGTATCTGGCCTGGGAAGAGTGTGAAATAAGCATCACAACTTTAGTTCTTACCTACATCTCAAAACATAAACATCTCACACCAAAACTCTATGTCTAAAGATATATTTTTCTTGTAACCTGATGCTAAATGTTTCATCCGAAGAAACTGTACAACCTGTACAACTGAAGAAACAGGGAACTTGTTCCAACCCTGGAAGAAAAGCCAGTTGAATTTATTGAGAGATGGTATATCAGAATCCAGCATGATACCGCCCCTATAATGCTTTATAGAAAAATTTAAGGCGGTGGACTTGGCCCAGTGGTTAGGGCGTCCATCTACCACATGGGAGGTCCACAGTTTAAACCCCAGGCCTCCTTGACCCGTGTACAGCTGGCCCATGTGCAGTGCTGATGCGTGCAAGGAGTGCTGTGCCGTGTAGGGGAGCCCCACGTGCAAGGAGTGCACCCCATAAGGAGAGCCACCCAGCGCGAAAGAAAGTGCAGCCTGCCCAGGAATGGTGCTGCTTACACGGAGAACTGACACAAGATGATGCAACAAAGAGACACAGATTCCCGTGCCGCTGACAACAGAAGCGGACAAAGAAGACGATGCAGCAAATAGACACAGAGAATAGACAACCGGGGTGGGGGGAGGAGGGGAGAGAAATAAATAAATAAATATTTTTTTAAAAAAGGACTTAAAATTGAAAATATGATTAAAAAAAAAAAGAAAAATTTAACTATACTCGATTTTCACTATATGCATTGACTTTAGAAGCTCACCCCTGGGCAAGTAAGATAAGATTCATTGCACAGTTCACTCACCCATATTAGCATTTCTTTTTTTTTTTTCTTTTTTTTTTTTTTTAGTATTAAAGTATATTTTTTATTTTATTTTATTTTTTATTTTTTTAAATATTTATTTATTATTATTTTTTTAAATTACATTAAAAAAAAATATATGAGGTCCCATTCAACCCCACCGCCCCCGCCCCCCCATATTAGCATTTCCACCACAACATTAAATTAATATCATATACATATATGGTAGAATTAATGTTCTTGGGAAACGGATGTGGTTCAAGTGATTGGGCTCCCGTCTACTATATAGGTGGTCCAGGGTTTGATTCCCAGGGCTTCCTAGTGAAGGAGAGCTGGCCCGCGTGGAAAGCTGGTGCAGCAAGATGACGCAACAAAAAGAGACACAGAGGAAAGACAGTAAGAGACACAGCAGACCAGGGAGCTGAGGTAGCCCAAGAGACTGGGCACCTCTTTCCCACTCCACCGGAAGGTCCCAGGATCAGTTCCCAGTGCTACCTAAAGAGAAGACAAGCAGACACTGAACACACACAGCAAATGAACATAGAAAGCAGACAGCAAGCACAAAAAACAAGGTAGGAGAAAAAAAATAAATCTTAGAAAAAAAAAAAGAATGTTCTTACTTTGAGCAATAATATAAAGAAAGCAGGTACCTAAAAGATATTTTACTTTATATGCTTTCATCAAACATAACAACACCTCATAACGAACCTGAAAGTCAAAGTGAAATAAAAGTCTGCTTATTTTTTAGCATCATTCTATCTAATTAGCTGTCAGGGTAGAAAGGATGATGGGCATCTTCTAAGATTTGATCTGTGACTTTCTCCTTTTGTCCTCCTTCACTCTCTCTGGATGCTTATCTATTCTTCTAGTTTCATTTACCTCATGTTCATAGATAACACACCTATCTACTTAAAATAACGCCAACTTTTTCTTTCCTACCATTTTTAGCTGATTATTTTTGCACTTCATTAATCTAGATAACTTATTTGTATTGCTACTTCTAAATTTTTCTAGTATTAGGCATTATATTTTCCCATTTTGGGAGGTTAAAATTAAGCTCTCTTTCCTGCGACCACCTCTATCACATAAAATCTAAAAGGAAAGAAAGGAAAGATTATAAGCCAATCTCACTCACTACCATATTATAAAAATTATAAATAAAATATCAGCAAAGAGAATATAGCAATTTGTAAAAAGATTCCTTGTGATCTGTTAATTTAAAAATTAATAAATTTAAAAAATAAATAAATAATTTGTAAAAAGAATCACGGTCCAGTTGGTTTTGTGCCAGAATCAATCTTGTAATCAATCTTCTAATTTACTCTACAAACAGATTAACAGGGAAAAATCATATGATCATCTCAATAGATGAAGAAAGGTTTGATGAACTTTAACATCCATTAGTGTTTAAAGAAAAACAAAAACAAACTGGGAACAGAAGGTAAATTCCTTCATCTAACAGTGTCTATAAAAAACAAAAGCAGGAGCAGATGTGGCTCACTCGGTTAGCGCCCACATTCCACATGGGAAGTCCCGATTCAGTTCCTAGTGCCTTCTGAAAACACAAAAACAACAAACAAAACAAACATAAAAGCCAACTCAGGGAAGACGATATGGCTCGGTGTTTGAGTACTGGCTTCCCAAATATGAGGTCCTGGGTCCAATCCCCAGCCCCAGTTCTTCAAAATTAAAAAACGAAACAAAAAACAAAAACAAAACCAACAAATAATTAAATTTTTGAAAACGTTCCCTTTGAGATCAGAAACAAAGATGACAGTAATTTCTACTTTTTGTCAATCCATTATCAAGTCTTAATAGTTCTATTTCTAATATATATCCCAAATCCATTCATTTCTATCTTCACTGCTACCACCACAGTTCAAGTTAACATTCTCTCTCATGCACAACACTGCAATAGTCTCCTCACTTGTCTCCCTGCTTTCACTAATCCCCCTACAATCCTTTCTCCACACAACAGTCATCTTCCTAAAAAATAAATCACATTTAAGACATTCCCCTACTTAAAATTTGTCAGTGGTTTACCATCATATTAAGAATAAACTCTTCAGCGGACTTGGCCCAATGGTTAGGGCGTCCGTCTACCACATGGGAGGTCCGCTGTTCAAACCCCGGGCCTCCGTGACCAGTGTGGAGCTGGCCCATGTGCAGTGTTGATGTGCGCAAGGAGTGCCGTGCCATGCAGGGGTGTCCCCCACGTAGGGGAGCCCCACGCGCGAGGAGTGCGCCCCGTAAGGAGAGCCGCCCAGAGCAAAAGTGCAGCCTGCCCAAGAATGGCACCGCCTACACGGAGAGCTGACACAACAAGATGACGCAACAAAAAGAAACACAGATTCCCGTGCTGCTGACAACAACAGAAGCGGACAAAGAAGACGCAGCAAATAAACACAGAGAACAGACAACTGGGGTTGGGGGGGGGAAGGGGAGAGAAATAAATAAATAAATAAATAAATAAATAAATCTTTAAAAAAAAAAACAAAAACTCTTCACTACAAAGCCCTATAAGATTTGGTCCAGGGAAGTGGATGTGGGTCAAGTGATAGAGCATCCACCTACCATATAGGTCCAGGGTTCAAACCCAGGGCCTCCTGGCCCGTGTGGTGAGCTGGTCCATGTGCAGTGCTGCCACGTGCAAGGGAAGTCATGTCACACAAGGGTATCCCCCACATAGGGGAGCCCCATGTGCAAGCAGTGTGCCCCGCAAGGAGAGCCGCCCTGTTGGAAAAAAGTGCAGTCCACCCAGGAGTGGCACTGCACACATGGAGAGCTAACGCAGCAAGATGACGCAACAAAAAAGAGACACAAATTCTCAGTGCCGGCAACAATGCAAGCGGACACAGAAGAACACACAGTGAATGGACACAAAAGAGCAGACAATGGCCGGGGGGCGGGGGGCGAGGGGGGGCAGGGAAGGAGATAGAAATAAAATAAATCTTTTTTTAAAAAAAGATCTGGTCCTGCTTGCCTCTCAGACGTCGTACTTCACCTCATACTATTCTCTTCCTCACTCATTAAGCTAGCCACATTGGTCTCTGTGTGTAGCCAAAGAAATTTCCTGAGTCAATGTACTTATATTTGCTATTTTGTCTTGGCAAAAAAGCCAAGAAAGCACTCTTTGTTAAAGTACTGTGTATACCTCTTTTGTAGCATTACTACAACTGTAAAAGTCTGCTATGTAAATTATTCTTGTTATCTCTCCAAAGTACTCCTGACATAACAGTAAGCTCTAAGAGAACAGGGCTGGTATCCCTTATGTTCACTGTTACATGTATTCCCAGAGCTAGCAGAGTGTTTTGTAAATAGGAACTGGTTGAGTAATTAAGAAACAATTTTTTAAAGTTACTTTTATAATTAGAATCACATATTTTTTCTCCTTTTCAAGGTGATATCAATCCTATTCCATTTGGGAATATTTTCAAACTCAATGCAAATAATATTCAAAATTCACAGATAAAAATATTAAACACTATCAAGTCATGATCACTTAAACAACTCCCCTCTTTTAAATAGTCATTGCATAGAGTGAAACAAGCCAGGCACAAAAGGACAAATACTGTATAATTGTGCTACTAAGGAGTAAATATATTGTGTAATCTCATGGAGTTAATAACTTGAATATAGGTCACCAGAAAATAGAATGAGGTTAAAGAAATGGAAAGCTGAGGGTTAACTTGTGCAGAATTGGTAAGAAAGGATGTGTGTTAATCTTTGGAAATGAATAGAAAAGGTGAAAGCACAACATAATGTTTGTAACTAGCAGTACTATTATATGAGTATGACAGTGATTTAAAGTAAAGTCTAAGGTCATGAATATTACGAAAAGGAAAGCTAAAAACTGTAATGTGGAACTGTGTAGCATAGTAAAATAGCATATGAGATATGAATACGGGTAAAATTGCACATTAGGACCATTAGGAAAGACTTGTGGAAAGTCGTCTGATGGCTGGGATCCCTGCTCCCTGCATGCTAAACAAGATTTTTGCAAGATCTGTATAAAAACCACTGCCAGCCTGGGCTAAAAGGGCATGGAGGGGAGAGATGGAAGGGAAAACAGCTTTAAGAGAAAAGCCATGGAAGCTGAGGTCTAGAATTAAAACATCTCTTTGGGTCAAGAGAGGGACCCCACTCATGTGTGGAGAAGGTAAGTTTGCCCCAGCATTTGAAAAGGGTGAATGTTCCAGCCTCTGGTTCAGGGAAAATTTTGCAGCCCCACACTAAAGAGAGGGTGAAGCACATTCCCCAAGGGTTAGGGAGAGTGAGGTTGACACCCCATTGCTCTGAGAGGGATGGGCTTTTCCCCCACAGATTAGGGAAGTCCAGGTTATCACCTCACTGTTCTGAGGAGATTGGGCCTGTATGCCAGAGATTAGGGAGAATGTTGCCGCCACCTCACTGTAATAAGGGGGTTAAGACTCTACCCCAGAAATTGGGTCAAGTGTTGCCATCACCCCAATGTTCTTGGAGAGTGAGGTCTGGAGGTTAGTCACCATCCAGATGCTTGATGGTGGAACTAAGATAATGGCCACTGGGCAAGCAGTGAGGCTCCCAAGGAGGAGAAGAAACCATCATCTTAAGAATGACTCTCAGACTTCGAAATCTAAAGGAGTATGCCTTGCAGGTTTTTGGAACTGTTGGGGACCAGTGATGAGTATTTCCCTTCCCAGTTCTCCTTGTGGTAATGGAAATGTTTATCCTATGTCTCTCCTTTTGTATATTGGAAGCATATAACTTGTTTAGTAAGTTTCACAGATCTACAGACAGGGGACTTTGCCCCAAGACAAACTTTATTTTCTTTAACTGATTCATTGTGATGTGATTTGTACTTAGTATTGCTACTCAAATGATTTAAGGATTTTTTGTTTGTAATGTCTTTTGGGGATTCAGAGGATAGAGTATGGGAGTTTGAGGTTATTTATGAATCCTAAAGAAGAGGATATATTTGTAAACTGCTCTGTGAGCCCCTTTGATTGTATCAGATTCACCTGAGATGTCTTTGATTAAATTACCTGGGTGTGAGCCCCTTTGACTGTATTAGATTTACCTGAGATATCTTTGATTAAACTACCTGTTAAGATTAGGGTTTTGATTCAACCATGTCAATAGGGTGTGACTCAGGTTGAATCCCTTCCCTTTGGTGGGCTGATATAAACCGACACTCACTCCAGACACACAGGAGAGGAGAGAACTTGGTCACTTCGGTCCAGTCACGTGACAGAAAGAAGTCTCAGACAGCTAAAGCTCTGGGAGGAGAGATAAGCCATTTGCCTGATAGCTTGCACCAAAGACAACAGAGCAGCTGAGCAACTGAGGAGCCCCAAGAGACTAGGGAGAGATCACCCACCATCTTGCTTCAACACGAGGCAACTGACTTTTGTGAGACAGTAGCCTTGAGTTGGACTCTTTAGGGCCTTAGTAACTCTAAGCTTTTACTCCAAATAAATACCCTTTATAAAAGCTAACAGATTTCTGGTACTTTGCATCAGCATCCCTTTGGCTGACTAACACAAAAAACAAGTACTTCTTATTAATATGGTACAGGCAAATGAGGGTGGTGATGTCCAATCCAAGGTGTTAGAAATTGTGCCATGTTCAACAGGCACACACATCTAAATTAATAAGTAACTGTAGGCTGCAGGGCTGGGTCGGGGTTGCTGGCGGTGTGCTTCATGGGTGATGGCCCTGGCTGGAAGGACTGAGGCATTATCTCCTGCTATTCTTGGCATGGCTACCGAGGCCTTGATCCACTCTTCATCATGAGAGGAGAGAGTTTGGATAAGATAGAAAGTATTCAAGGGCCATGCAAGCCAACTGTAACCAACTGCACTGTACTCCAGGCACTGCAGGAAGTGAGGATGCCTGAGCCTCCCAATGTTCCCATACAAGATTGACAGAATGCTCTTTTCTTCATCCTGGAGATGTTCATATCCAGATAAACTCCATACCTAAAGAATGTGCTGAAAATCCAAGCTCCAGAAATGTTAAGGTCAGGGGTCCACAGCTGTACCCATGGATGTGTACATAGTTGCTTGTGGAGTCACTCATACAGTGAAGCTAGGCAGCCAGATGATACTGCCACTGAGTCTGGAGAACATGGGAGCAGTTCCTTTTCAGAATTCCACTATCTCTTCAAGTGGTTGCAAAAAAATCTTCCATATATTTTGATTCTGGGTGTCAAACTTGTTCTGCAGCATATATTGGGAATTTCTCTCAGAATTGGGCTGCTAACAACTTTTATGTATGCAAACAAAAGCATTGTAAATCAGGTTTTTCTAAGAGAAAGGTGCTCAAAGATTCAGTGTGCTTGGTTACTGGTATTCTTAGCAGGATCTTCTGTTCTTTTATATTACACCTTTCAGTCTCAGTCACTCTATTTCAGCTTAGTGTTCTTAAATCCTACTTTGGACCATTCAAGCTTCTGGGCAATACCTTGGATAGTTGGAATTACAGACTTCATTCTGAAATTCTTCTTCATGGGCTTAAAATGCCTTATTTTATTGGTGCCTTCTTTCCTCATGTCTTTCAAATCCAAGGGTTACTGGTATATGCTTTTAGAAGAATTACGTCAGTATTACCGAACTTTTGTTCCCATACCAGTTCGGTTTTGTTACCTTATAAGCCATGGGAAGTTTGGTAATGTAACCAGATGGAGTCTTGGGATATTGCTGGCTTTACTCTACCTCATACTAAAACTTTTGGAGTTTTTCAGACATCTGAGAACTTTCAGACAGCTTTTGCAAATATTTTTTACACAACCACATATATTTTGTGAAGAGTGCATTATCTTATGGTTTAACAGAGAAAAAATATGTCTACTGTGCAGAACTGTGATTTCAGACCATATAAACAAATGGAAGGATGGAGCCACTTCATCATATTTTCAAATATATTAAGTTCTATAAACTAATAAGGCCACAAAATACTAATTTCATTTGGTTATAGTGCATATTGATAAAGGCATTAGAATGGATTTTCAGGGCTAGAAATTAAGAAAAATGTTTCCAAATATTTTTAGAATATAAGATTTTGTGTAGGTCAGTTTATCAGAAGATTAAATGAGTGGAAGAACTGTTTTAAAAATTACATAAATGATGTTCAACCTAACGTATATGTTACAACATTTATTCTATCTTAATTATTTGACAGATGAATGCAGTGTTAAATTGTAAATGTGTTTTTACCAAAACAGCAATTGGATAGCTAGAACTAGTGGTTTTAGAGAAACTCAGGTATTCTTTCCTGACATTGTTTTTAGAGTAGAGAATATTTTTCATAATATTTTTAAAATACACATTATCTGTATTCTCAAAAATTCTTATATTTTTGTAAAATTTGTATTTTTAAATGAAAGTTCTAAATGCTGTATTTTACCTGTAAAAATCATTTTCTAAGTGAAGATTAATTTACTGAGGATGATATATTTTATGACTGTATTCTCTGTAGAATGATTAACATTCATTTGTGGACCTCAAAAAAAAAACGTAATTGTGATTAAGCATGAAATTAAAATATTATTTTTTCCTTCAATTATGAGTGTTATTTGGACCTAGATACTTATAAACGGAACTGGTAGGTTTTTCATCTAATGTTGCTGTGAATCAAGAAAGTTTGGGAACCTCTGGTCTACATAATCCAGGGGCCTGCAAACTATGGCCATATTGGCCCTGGAGCTAAGAATGGTTCTTACCTTTTTAACTGGTTATAAAAGAACAAAACAGGGAAGCAGATATGGCTCAAGTGATTGAGCTCCTGCCTACCAGATGAGAGGTCTCAGGTTTGGTTCCCCGTGCCTCCCGGAAAAGACAAGCAAGACAGCAAGCTGGCACAATGGGAAGGCACAGTGAACTGATGCAAGATGATGCAACAAGACCCAAAGAGGAAAGACAATAAGAGACACAACAAACCAGGCAGCTGAGGTGGCTCATGCAATTGAGTACCCTTTTCCCACATGGGAGATATCAGCTTTGGTTCCCAGTCCCTCCTGGTGCCTGCTAAAGAGAAGATGAGCAGACCCAGAGAGTACACAGCAAGTGCAAACAATGCGGGTGGGAAGAATAAATAAAACCTTTAAAAGAACAATCAAAAAGAATATGTGACAGAGACCAGGTAACGTGAAAACCCCAGAATATTTAGTATCTGTATTTTAGTTTGCCCATTCCTGCATTTAGTTTATCAATATCTAGAGTTAATATTTTCCATAGTGTCCATTGATACAAGGCTCTAGACCTGTACTGTCCAATATGGTAGCTATTTAAATTTAACTGAACTGGGAAGCGGATTTGGCTCAACTGATAGGGCGTCCACCTACCACATGGGAGGCCCACGGTTCAAACCCAGGACCTCCTGACCCGTGTGGTGAGCTGGCCTAGTGTACTGATGTGCACAAGGAGTGCTGTACCACACAGGGGTGTCCCCTGCGTAGGGGAGCCCCATGAGCAAGGAGTGAGCCCTGTAAGGAGAGCCGCCCCGTGCAAAAAAAGTGCTGCCTGCCCAGGAGTGGCACCACACACACAGAGAGCTGATGCAGCAAGATGACACAACAAAAGGAGACATGGCTTTCTGGTGTCACTGACCAGAATACAAGCGGACACAGAAGGACACACAGCAAAATGGATGCAGAGAGCAGACAACTGTGGGGAGGATGGGGAGAGAAATAAATAAAAAATAAATCTTTAAAAAAAAATTTAAATGAACTAAAACGAAGTAAAATTTAACATTCAGTTCCTCAGACATAACAGACACATTTCAAGTGCCCAGTAGCCATATGTGCTAATGGGTACCATGTTGGACAGTACAGATCTAAAACATTTCCACTATCACAGAAAGTTCTATTGGACAACTTACTATCTAGAGTCAGTATTTTCTGTAGTCTCTTATTTAGCACCAAACGCATCATTAATACTACCATTTCAAGCATTTTTATGCATGTTACATCTAATTGACAAATTGTTAAAATTTCCAGTCACTCACACAGTCAGGGATTCTACTGTTTTGAACCCGACCTACAATTCAATACATTAATTCCCCATCTCCGTAAATCATCTCCCCCTTCAAGTACCTCCTCAAATGCCACCTTCTCCATGAAGCCTTTTCAAGTCTCTGTTGCCAGAAGCATCAAATAAACTCTCCCTTCACTGTGCTCCCATATTTTAGCATTTTCTATACTCCTTTACATTTTGTCTTGTATTATAGTTATTTGTGTATATTAGCTATTTCCCTTTCGGGACTGTAAGCTCCTCTAGGGTACAGACAGTATTATATTAATCTCTGAATCATCCACTCCTAGCCCTAGCACAAAACAAGGAAACCAATCAATAGCTGTGAAATTCGACAGATGCAGTGAAAATTTCAGTCATAGTATCTATGGTAAGTTTCTGCTTTGGTCATCATCCATATCCTTTATCTCTATTGAAGCCTAGTAAACCTGTCTTGAGATAAAGCGAGCAAGAAAAGGGACTCTGAGCATGAATAATGGACAAAGGAAGATAAAAACAAAGCAAAACAAAGCAACCAATTGTGGCTTACTAATAATATTGGCTCTATTTGTTCATGCTACGTCACCTGCAGAAAACGGAAAGCTTGTTAAGTGATGCTGAACACTCGGATCAGACACTGTAACTAAATCATAAAGAGCCGAGAGCTTATTGCTGTTATTTCTTTTATAGCTAAGAAAAGATTGAGTCTGAAGTACAAATAGCCCTGAGGAAAGAGTGGCAGGGGAGTGAGGAAGAGCCCAGGAGCGCTGACAGAAGACCGGGCGGGCTGGGGCGCGGAAACGGCGACGGTCAGGCAATCCAAGCCGACCGGAGGAGCCCAGCCAGGTGTGCGCGGAGCAGTGCTAGGAAACAGGGAGGCGACAGTGTGCAGGCCGAGGTGACGAAAGAAAGAGCCCAGCAAAGCGCGCAGGGGCGCCTACCATGGGCCCGGCGCTTTCGGAAGCCGCCTGGCTGAGGGCGTGCCTCTCCTCCAGCGGGATCAAAAACAATGCCCAGCCCTTCCAGGAGCCTAGGAGTAAAGGGTCTTTCTTCTTATAGGACATAGCCCACCTACTTGACAAATTGTCTTCAGACTTGTTCGCGGTCCGCGCTCTTCTCACGGACGGAACTCAGAGCGGCCGCTCGACGTCACTTTACAACGCCCGGACAGATCCAGTAAAGTTTTCAAACCTAACCGCCTAGCTAGCGCGCATGCGTAAAGCTGCTTTACGTGTTGGCTCCGCCCCTTAGGTTCCGGAAAACCGCCGTTCCTAAGATTCTTAGTTTTCAGCTTGTATGCCAATCTTATTTATCTCATTTTCTACTTAGTTTTTCTTTGCCCTTTCCCACTGCAGACTTCCACTTCATAGGAACGGCCATCTTCTGTTGATTGACTAAAGATCAGACTTTTTCTTCCGTACAAAATGGCGGCCTCCATAACATTGCGTCACATCCCCCTAGTATTACTCCCTATAGCGACCAGGAAAAGAGAAGTCTTCGGGACGAGGTGGCCGAGTGGTTAAGGCGATGGACTGCTAATCCATTGTGCTCTGCACGCGTGGGTTCGAATCCCATCCTCGTCGTAAGTGATTATTTTTGGCTTCAGATTTTGAACAAATAAAGGTAATCTTTGCGGAGTAGAAGCAGTTGAATATTCCAGTTATGATTTAACCTAGCACCGTTAATTTCAGGTTTGGGAAATTTGTGAGACACCTTTTGAAGCGTTCTGGTTTCACCGTTAAAGAAAAAGGAGGAAAAGACGTTTTCTGAGAGTCTGAAATTGTGCTGGATATAATTTCTTTTTATGTGAAGTAAAGAACAGTGCATAGATTCCACTATTATTACCATTCCCATATGTCCCGATGCTGGTCTGCTCCAAACTGAAATAACCCAGCTACTGACTGAAAGACTTCAATTATTGCGGACTCTTACCGAGGGTTTTGTTGTCGGCTGTTTGTTTTACCCCAGGGTTTTCAATACCTGTCCTGATTGTGAAATATCCGGTTTCACTTCGAAAGCTACTGTGAGACACAGTGTTCAGGATTCTCTTCCAGCCCCCATTAAGCTGCAGGTGCTCAGGAAATGTATACATTGGGAAACCTTTAAAAATTTTTGACATTTCCATCACTCCAAACAAACAGTACTAATTAAGCATTTTTTTAGTAATGGATGGTGGTGATGATAGCACAACATTTTGAATGTAATTACCACCACTGAATTGAATATTTGAAAGTAGTTAAAATGGAAAATTTTAAGTTTTATATGTTACCAAAAGAAAAAAAATCTTAAAACCATAAAATTGTACAAACAGTGTACAATACTGTATAATTTATACAGTATTATAAATTAAACTCCATAGGATTTATGGAGTATAACTTATATATAATTTATAATATAATTATAATATTGTTTCACCAATTGTAACAAAACTGCCCATTAATGCAAAGTGGCAAAGTGCTAATAGGAAAACTGTGGGAGGGTGGGAGGTATATGGGAAATCTGTACTTTCTGCATGATTATTCTATAAATCTACAACTTCTCTAATTAAAAAAAAATGCTGACAGTGTGTGGTACCTTAGTAGTATCTGGAAGCCCAAGAAATGAAGACCTGAAATATGGCTACCTTCCCAGGGGAGAGGAAGATGTGATTCTTCAGGTTAAGTTCAAGATTGAGCAGAGATGGAAGAACAGTAAGGGGAAACAGAATAGAGAAATTCCCCTCTTAAAAGGTCATCTGGCAGATTCATTCAACTCATATTTAACAACCTTTATTTATTCAGTATTTATTAGGTACAGGCACCACAACACTTTAACCTCACCATAGCTCTGATCATGATAGCTTTTTTATTATTCCATTTTACAGATGAGGAAACTGAAAGGTTAAGTCGTCAAAAGTTATTCAGCTCCTAAATTGCAGAAAGGACAGTGGAATCCAAGTCTCTTCCCCACCATCCTATACCATACTAGAGATTTATTTATACAAAGCTCTCCTCAATCCCCTTGCTGTAATGGTTCTCTCTCCCGCAGGAGGTGGCACCGCTCCAGCTCCTCCCCAGAACCCTGCCCCTGGCATGTGCAGGAGAGGGCGCAGCACTGAAGTGCAAGGTGTGACCCCTGCTCTGCTGGCTCCACTGCCTCTTCCTTCCTAGAGCCCAGTCCCTTGGGAGTGTTGACACCTCACTAGGATGAAGGTTTTGGTCACCAAAACACCTGTCCTTCAGCCTTGCTCGCTGATCCATTCTCCACCCAGCTGCCAGAAAGGGTTTCTCCCTGGGTTCTACACCCTCCCGAGGGGTCTGGAGTTGTTTCGACAGCTTGGAACTGTATATACCCCACAAAATCATGTTCTTCAAGCTAATCTATTCCTGTGGGTATAAACCTATTGTCCGACCTTTTGATAAGGTTACTTGAGTTAAGGCACGGCCCGGGCTGGGTCTTAATCCTCTTACTGGAGTCCTTCATAAATGGGATGATAACAGAGGGAGAGATAGAGGGATGGAAAGAGAAAGCCACCGCAGCAAGAAGCTTGAAAGCCAGGAAACCTGGAGGGCAAGGGAGAGGCCAGCAGTTGCTACCACCTGCTTTGCCGTGTGGCAGGGGAGTCTGGGGTCACTTGCAGGAGGTCTTGGAGAGAAATTTTTCTCAGTCTGGAAACTACGCTTGTAAACTAATAAATCCCCTATGTTAAAAGCCAACCCATCTTATGGTATCTGCTTTCCATAGACTAGCAAATTAAAACGGGGCCCATCCGTAGAATCCAGAGGGTTATTTGGTCAGGGGGAAATATTTCATTTTTATTTTCACTAATCTCTAATTGAAAGTCAGCATTTCATTCAATAAAAGTTAAAGTGATATAATTCATGTAAAATGTATAATGCCTATAGATAATAAGTCCTGGATACCTAGAGGTTTGTCACCATAAGAAATCACAGCTATTTTATATCACATTACATTATTGCTTTAAGCTCAACAATACCTCAAAATTATGGTAGTTATTAGATCTGCCATTAGATCTTGTAATGTTATGCATTTGTGAAGAGGTACATATATTATTTTACCACAGATTTTTAAAAAATATTTTGATAACTGTATTCCAACATAATTAGTGGTCTTTGTAGCCCAGCGCACTTAATTCTATGCATTTAGAAACAGTATTCTGAGACGGGTTCCTAGACTTCACCAGACTGTGCAAAGGGTCTGTGTCACAGAAAAGGTTAGGAGCCCCCAAGGGACAGCTCTAAAGACACTCCAAACACTGATCTCCGTTCCCTTTCCCTAACTAGGCCCTGCTTTCTCTCCACAGTACCTTGCAAATGCTGGTCCTACTCCTCTCCCTGGAACATGCCCCATCTGCCATCACTCCCCTTCCCATCCAGCTCCTGCCTGGCTGGCTCCTCCTTCAGATCTCAACTTAGATGATGTCCCTATCAAAAGGCCCCCTTAACACTGCACGCCTGTAACTCCTTCTCACATTTCCCTCAACTAGCTCCTGAACTCTCTCTTGCTTGGCCTTTGCACTCTTCCTAGATGCTCCTGAGGTGCCCCAGATTTTAAAGTGTTTAAATTGTCCATTAGTGCCGTGACCTTTCTAGAGACTGGCAGTGGTAGCCATTGTGGCTGGCAGGACTGCTGCATCATTTTCCTGAATTTTGCTTGTTATTGCAGTTAGAAGTTCCTTTGGAAAATTGATAAGACGTCAATGTGCCCAGACTCTCCAAAAATATATATATAAAAATAAAAAGGTGGGTACGAAATCCTCAACTGTAGAAGTACTGAAAATTCAAAGCACTATAAGATTTTACAGAAAAAAAGAGATAGTGAGTTTGGAAGCTTACTTTCTATGCCTCAGTTCTTTACGTGTTTTCCTGCTTAGTGATTCACTTATGGTTTCTTTCCTGTGAAATTGCAATGAGACCTCTTATGACAGGCCCAGATTTTTGCATTTCTATTGATCTTCTGATTAAAAGAACTATGCTTATTTTCCCTTTTTCTAAGAGAAACAAAAGAATCTACAATGTGCCAGATAATTTTAAAACAGTGGGGGGAAAAATACTTGGAAGTAGTAATGAAAAAAGAAATTTATAAATAACTAAGGCGCCATCTACTGGAATAGTTGCAAACTCAAGACTTGAACAAATTAAGTAGTTCTATAAGGACTGACTGCTACTTTTTTTTTTTAATTTTTAATTTTGAAATAATTCCAAACTTAGAGGACAGTTGCAAAAATAATACAAAACCCACACAGAGAGCTCCAGCATACTCTCCACCCAGATATCCAGATCCACCAGCTTTCCACATTTTGCCATATCATTCTATCCATCTATCTTTCATTCATCTGTCTATCTACCTCCAACCTACCTACTTTCTAAACATTTGAGAGTAGGTTTTACATATTATGCTTCTTAAACACTTAATACTTCTATGTAAATTTCCTTAAAACAGAGATATTCATTTATGTAACCACTTTAAGTACAGTTATCAAGTTCAAGCAATTTAGCATTAATATAAGCTTACAGTCTATAATGCAGCTTTTTCATATGTCCCATTAATGTCCTTTTGGTTCTTTTCTCTAATGTCCTTTAGTACTAGTCCAGGGTCATGTATTGCATGTAAATATCATTGTCTCTCTTTCTTTTTTTTAAAATTTTTTAATTTCAGTAACATATATACAACCTAAAACTTCCCCCTTTTAACAACTCAGATACATAAATCAGTGGTGTTAATTACATTCACAATGTTGTGCTATCATCACCATCATTCATTACCAAAACTTATCTATCACCCCAAAGAGAAATTCTGTACGAATTCAGCATTAACTCTCCATTTCCTATACCCATCCCAGCCCCTGGTAACCTGTAATCTAGTTTCTGACTCTATGAATTTGCTTATTCTAACTATTTCATAACAGTGAGATCATAAAATATTTGTCCTTTCTTTTCTGGCTTATTTCAATCAACATGATGTCTTCAAGGTTCATCCATGTTGTCGCATGTATCCAAACTTCATTCCTTTCAAAGTTGCCCAATATTCCATTGTATGTATATACCATATTTTGCTTATCCATTCATCTGTTGATGGACATATGGTTTGCTTCCATCTTTTGGCAATAGTGAATCTTTTTTTTTTTAAGATTTTATTTTTATTTATTTAATTCCCTTCCCCCGGTTGTCTGTTTTCTGTGTCTTTTTGCTCCATCTTGTTTCTTTGTCCGCCTCTGTTGTCGTCAGCGGCACGGGAAGTGTGGGCAGCGCCATTCCTCAGCAGGCTGCTCCCTCCTTCGCGCTGGGCGGCTCTCCTTATGGGTGCACTCCTTGCGCATGGGGCTCCCCTACGCGGGGGACACCCCTGCGTGGCAGGGCACTCCTTGCGCGCATCAGCACTGCGCATGGGCCAGCTCCACAGGGGTCAAGGAGGCCCGGGGCTTGAACCGCAGACCTCCCATGTGGTAGACGGATGCCCTAACCACTGGGCCAAAGTCCGTTTCCTGGCCATAGTGAATCTTGCCACTATTAACATTGGTGGGCAAATATCTATTCAAGTTCTGAGTATATAACTAGAAGTGAGATATTAATAGCTGGGTCATGCCGAGGAGTGATCAGAATTCTACACTTATACTTAACTTTCTGAGGAACTACTAAACTTTTTTTTCTCATGTGGTTGCACCATTTTACATTCCCACCAATAATGAATGAGTACCCCTATTTTTCCACTTCTCTCCAACACTTACCTTCCTTTAAAAAAAAAACAAAACTAGCCTTTCAAGTGAGTGTGAAATGATATCTCATTGTGGTTTTGATTTATATTCCCCTAATGGCTAATGATATTGAGCATCTTTTCAAGTGCCTTTTGACCATTTGTATATCTTCTTTGGAGAAATGTCAGCTCAGTCTTTTTGTCCATTTTTTGGTTAGGTTGTTTGTCTTTTTGTTGTTAAGTTGTAGGATTTCTTTATATAGTCTGGATATTAAACCCTTATTGGTTATATGTTTCCCAAATATTTTCTTACATTCTTCCTTTCAAGATGAAGTCATTTGATACACAAAAGTTTTTAATTTTGATGAAATCTCATTTATCTATTTTTCCTCTTATTGCTTATGCTATACAGTCTAAGAAACCGTTGCCTAACACAATGTCCTGAAGATACTTTCCTATATTTCTTCTAAGAGTTTTATAGTCCTGGTTTCTTATAGTTTTTTTTTTTTCAAGTTAATGTTTATCATGGTATGAGATAGGGATTGCTCTATTTATTTTGAGTAGAGATATCCAGTCCAGCATCCTGTGTTGAAGAGACAATCTTTCCCAATTGAGTGGACATGGCACTTTGTCAAAAATCAATTAACCAGAGATGTGAGGTTCTATTTATGAACTCTTTTTTTAAAAAACCCTTATTTTTATTTATTTCTCCCCCCTCCACCCCATTCCCCCCGTTGAGTGCTCTCTGTGTCCATTTGCTGTGTATTCTTCTGTGTCTGTTCATATTCTCACCAAGTGGCTCCAGGAACTGATCCTGGAACTTCCTGAGTGGGATAAAGGCAATTACTCTCTCTTGCCACCTCAGTTCCCCTGTTCCACCAAGCCTTCTTATTTTCTCTCCTCTGTGTCTCTTGCTGTGTCAGCCGGCACTCCTGCGTGGGGCGGCTTTTCCCATGGGAGGGGACATTCCGCATGGGCTGGCACTCCATGCGGGCCAGCCTGCCCCCACCAGGAGGCCCCGGGCATCAAACCCTGGACTCCCATATGGTAGACAGGAGCCCACTGGTTGAGCCACATCTGTTCCCTATTTATGAACTCTTAATTCTATTTCATTGGTTTATATGTTTGTCCTTCTGCTTGTACCATGCTCTTTTGTTTTTTGTTTTTGTTTGAGTTGTTCGAGCCGGGGATTGAACCTGGAACCTCATATATGGGAGGCTGGCACTCAACCACCAAGCCACATCAGCTCCCCTGAATTGTTTTTTTCTTTTTTTTGTTGTTTGCTTTTTTGTTTTTAGAAGGCACCAGGGACAGAACTCAGGACCTCCCATGTGGGAAGCTGGCACTCAACCATTTGAGCCACATCCGCTCCCTACCATGCTTTTTAAAAATATTAATTAATTTTTAATGTTACATTAAAAAAAATATGAGATCCCCATATACCTACCATGATTTTTTGACCACTTATAACTTTTTAATAAGCTTTACATCACAAAGTGTGAATCCTCCTACTTCATTCTTATTTTTCAATTCTTATTTTTCAAGATAGTTTTGGCTATCCAGAACACCTTTCCTTTCCAAATAAACTTGATGATTGGCTTTTCCATTTCTGCAAAGAAGGCTGTTGGAATTTTTACTGGTATTACATTGAACCTCTGTAAATTGCTTTCGGTAGAATTGACTTCTTGACAATACTTTACCATTTATTTAGATCTCTTTTTTTTTTAAGATTTATTTTTTATTTATTCCCCTACCCCACCCCACCCCCACACAGTTGTCTGTTCTCTGTATCTAGTATCTATTCACTGAGTCAAGGAGGCCCGGGGTGTGAACCGCGGACCTCCCATGTGGTAGACCGACTCCCTAACCACTGGGCCAAGTCCGCTTCCCTGTTGTGTCATCTTGCTGCATCAGCTCTCAGTGTGTGTGGTGCCACTCCTGGGTGGGCTGCACTTTTTTCACGTGGGTCAGTTTAATGCGGGGCGCACTTCTTGCATGTGGGGCACCCCTACACGGACACCTCTGCATGGCATGGCACTCCTTGCACACAGCAGTGCTGCACGTGGGCCAGCTCACCATTATGGCCAGGAGGCCCTGGGTTTGAATCCTGGACCTCCCATATAGTAGGTGGACGCTCTATCAGTTGAGCCACATCCGCTTCCCTATTTAGATCTTTAAAAATTTATTTTAGTAATGTTTTGTAGTTTTTCCATGTATAAGTCCTTTACATCCTTTGTTACATTTATTCCTAGATATTTGAATCTTATAGTTGCTATTGTAAATGAAAATTTTTTATTTCCTCTTCAGATTGTTCAATACTAATATTTAGAAACACTACTGATTTTGGGGGTGTTGACCTTGTACCTCACCACTTTGCTGTGTTTATTACCTCTAGTAGCTTTGTTGTAGATTTTTTGGGATGACTGCTGCTTTTGAAATATGCCCATTTCCCCCAAAAATTCAAGAACAAGCCACAGCCCAAAGAAGCCCTTCTCCATCAGTACCTCAGGAGTGTTACCCTGCACTATTGCAGGAGCCCTCAACCACATTGCAGAGCCAAGTCCTTAACCAAGATTTTCCAGATCTCTTACTCTTCCCTGCCAGGAGTGTGTTTTCATTCTCCTGGTGCAGCTTCTGGAAGACCCATTCTATCTCTAGAATAGGTGCTCTGGGAAGAACTGGCCAGTGTTTAGTTGGTGATGGTTTGCAGCCCAAACAGGCCCTTATGTGTCAGCAGCCCTTATAGGAAGGAAAAATTTAAATCCTGCAATTCTGGTGTACCTGCATTTTATTTCTTAACTTTTGCAAGAGAAACCTAGACTCCAGGCTCCAAGCCTTGCAAAGATTGGTTTTGGGAGGCAGGCAGTAACAGAAGTGAGTTCAGCTCACTTCCTTGCCATTTGGAAGTGTAGTCCCACTGTATAGCTACATCTGGAAAGACAGCCAGAGCAAGTCTAGAGAGATTCAAGAGTGAATCCTGCATTCTTCTGAGTCTGCAACACCAACCCCAAACGTTTTTCTTTACTCAAATCATGCCCTCGGCTACGTGCTATCACCTGCAAACATCCACCTTGATACAACAGCTTCTGGAAATGTCTACTGAGCTGAAAACTTAAATAACTTCTTCATGTTGATCAGTAGAGTGAAAACTGCTATCAAGTTCTATAGTAAACTTGCTTTGAAAAGCCAAAATGAATCTGTAATCACTAAGAGACTAGGGGGAATGGTAAAAACACTTGATAGTGTATCCCATGCTATTAGTCTTCTACTAAGATAGTGATGGTTAGTAAACAACCACCAGTTACACCTTTCCATCTCATCACACCAAAGAGGAGCAGTGCCCCAGATGGCCTCATTTTACATTTGAAATCTCCAGAATGAAGTAAAACTGCACCAAACACAACTCCAGTGGGCGGTAGTTAATGGAGACAAGAACTGAAGCCATCACCAATAATTCCACAGAGCTAGAACAGAAACAATAATTCCTTTTTTGACTGTGATACTATAGAATAGTAAGTTTTTCATATTTTACTTTGAGCTAAATAAAAATCATTGACTCTGAGCGCTTTTCTTCCCTCTCTGGCTTTCCTAAAGATTCTTTCTTAAATATACTTACCGAAACATTTTGATTGATCAATTCTAGGTCAAACTCTTTCAGTAATGCCTAGAAGTGTTACTAATGGGTAAACGAAGGCTGCATTTGTTCTGAACTAAGACATCATACATAGTGATTAAATCAGACTATTATAAAAGACCAAGCCATCTCAATCATCAACTTTCTGTTGATAACTCATAGCTATGGATTAAGAATTCTGATTTTTAAATTCTTGAGTGACACAACTTTCATAT
Organism: Dasypus novemcinctus; assembly: GCF_030445035.2. Taxonomy (NCBI): domain Eukaryota; kingdom Metazoa; phylum Chordata; class Mammalia; order Cingulata; family Dasypodidae; genus Dasypus; species Dasypus novemcinctus. The sequence continues at coordinate 111,806,300 of NC_080675.1, read as the reverse complement.
CGGAAAAAATTTTTTTTAGCTTTGAAAAATGAAATAGGGATCAGCTCATTGGTTGAGTGCCTGCTTCCAATGTACAAGGACCTGAGTTCATCCCCAGTACCTTAAAAAAAAAATTGGTTTCTGAGTACTCAAAGAATCACTTCCAGTCAAGTCTCCTTTCAATAAATAACAGTAATCATTTTGGTATAAATTAGCAAGTAAGAGAGGTAGCCTTTGTTTCAGTCTGATGCATGATACAAGACCTTAAAATTATTTTTTTTTTCCAATTTATTTCTCTCCCTTCCCCCTCCCCCACTCCCCGTGTTGTCTGCTCTCTGTGTCCGCTTCTGTTGTTGTCAGCAGCATGGGATCTGTGTCTCTTTGTTATTGCGTCATCTTGCTGAGTCAACTCTCCATGTGTGTGGCGCCATTCTTGGGCAGGCTGCACTTTCTTTCGCACTGGGTGACTCTCCTTATGGGGAGCACTCCTTGCTCATGGGGCTCCCCTACGCGGGGGACATCCCTGCATGGCAGGGCACTCCTTGCGCACATCAGCACTGTGCATGAGCCAGCTCCACACGGGTCAAGGAGGCCCAGGGTTTGAACTGCGGACCTCCCATGTGGTAGACAGACGCCCTAACCACTGAGCCAAGTCTGCTTCCTGAAAATTCTTAATCTTTACAATTTCCCTTCAAGTCTTTCTCTGGAAGATTGCGCTTTTAGGATGAGATATAAGATATATTTTTAAATTATAACCTACCTTAAGTTAGAATTTTGGAATGTTAGAAAGTTTACAAGGAAAAAGAATCAGAATAACTGCATCACTTATTATTTCTTTGAATTACTGAAGAATTCTCAAGAACCTTGTGTCTAGATGCCATGGTAATGAAGTGTTAGAAAATTTAAGGCACAAGGCTGTCTTTGTTTTTGAGCACATGCTAGATCTAGAAAACCAAAATCAGGAACTGCTTTTAGATCCCTCAGTTCTTTTTGATAAACAAGCAGTATTTGAATCTACTAATGCATATTAAAGTGGTTAGTCACATTTGTTTATTATTATAGTCTCCAAAATACCAGGTACAAGGTGCTCTCTTTCCATCCGTGGTGTAATAGACCCAAGGCCTAGGCACTTGGGAGTTGTGGAGTGGGAGACTAAAGAAGAGAGTCACTGTTGCAGAGATAACCCAAGTAGAACTAAAATGAAGAAAGGAGAGGATGTCTATAGGAACTCTGAACTTGCTGCATGATGTTTCTGTAAACCTACAACTGCTCAAAAAAAAAGTTTTTAATGAGGAAAGAGACCTTTTAACATTTTTTATTTAAAATATTTTACTTTGAAAGATATATACACAATGATACAATACATATATATTAAATACGGACAGTTTAAAAGAAAAATAAATTAAATGATAGATAATAAACCAATACCATGTACACACCACTTGGCTTTAGAAAAAGAACATAACTAGCACCTTTAAAGTTTTCTATGTGCCCCTTCTGCTGGCATCGTACCACCACAGAGGTAACCACTTTCCTGAATTCCATGTTAATCACCCTCTTACTGTTCACAAATGTGTATGTATGTATCCCTAAAAAAAGTGGAGTTTTGTTTTTGAATTTTATGTAAATGGGAATCATACTATATGTATATATTCATCTATGACTTCTTCCAGTCAGTACTGTTTTGAGTTTTATCCATATAATTAATTCATTTTCCCCACTGTTCAGTACACCACTGTTTGACTATACAATTAGGTATCCATTCTCTTACCGATGGATATTTTTGGTCTCCAGCTTTTTCTAATACAAGTATGCTGCTGTGAACCTTCTTACATGTCTCCTCATATACAGGGATATAGCTAGAAGTGGAATCACTGGTTATGCACATGTTCAACTTTAGGCAATTCCTGTTGTGATGTGGTTAAGACTGATGTAGAGATTGCAGTTTTGGAAACATGGATGAGCTTCAAAAGAAAGGAAAAGAAGCATGTACACAGAGGGTTTGGAGAGGAAGAAAACAATAATCATAATCATAGACAATACTGTTTACCATATGCAAGGCAGTATTTTAAGCAGAATGAGTGCCTTGGTGGTGACACCTGACTGCAGTAATTCACTCATCCAAACCCTGGGCACATTTATCAAGCTGTTCTGCTTCCAGCCTTAGTTTTCAATAATCCTGTGTTCTAGAAAACCCTCAATCCTGAGGACCAGTGACACAAACCCCAATAAGGCTCTGAAATGAGCCAATTTTCTTTAAGGCCTTTGGAAGCAACATTGACCCAAGCAAATCTGGGTCATCCATTGAGAGACAGACATTACAGGAAACCCGTGGTTCCAACCACAGCTGGAACCAAAGCCAAACTTAGAAATGCAGCTGCCTGAACAGCAGTTTTAGTCACTGCATTCAGCTGCCTCTGCCTCTGACGGAGTATAAATTGGTATAATTTTTTTAGAGGGTAGTTTGATGTTACCTATCAATCAGTATTAAAAGCTACTGACTCCAGACACTTAAAAAAATTGTTCTACAGAAACATTGCTACAAGTGTGAAAGGATATAATATAAAGATGTTCACTACAGTTTGTAATAATGAAAAACTATAAATATCAAAAAGTCCACCAACTGGGGACAGATTAAATTATAGTATAACTCACATAACATAGCACAATGCAGCATTTAAAAAAAAAAAAAAGAAAAAAAGATGTCCTAGAGAAAATCAAGTGGAAGGACATTTGTATGGTGTGATCCCATTGTTATTTTTTTTAATGTGTGTGACAGAAAAAATGTGTGTGTATATGTACATTTATGCATCTATGTATAGAAAAAAGTCAGGAAGGAAACCACTTAATTATTAATAGTGATTACTTCTACAGTAGGAGTAAGGAGAGGGAGGCTATAAAGAGAATTAACTTTTTAAAAGGCAGGATATCATTTTCTAGGGGTAGAAAAAGCACATTCAAACACAACCAACTATTAACTACAAAAAAGACCAGCCTGAGCTCCTAAAGTGCAGATGGCAGGTACCTTTTTCACAGGTTATGTGTAAATATCCTAGCACCTAGCATAGTATTTGGCTGACAGGCCAGTTACTTGGCTAGCATGTACAAGGTAGAATACATGCATGTGTACATGCACACACATAATACACACAACCGCCATTTTTAAAGTATCTGAAGATTAGTGGGGCCATTGTAGTCAGGGATTTGACTTGTTTTCAGTAGAGACCCTTTGGAGTAATGCTGTCCAGTAGAATTTCTGTGATGATAAGAATGTTCTCTATCTGTGCTGTCCAATATGGTAGCCCCTAGACTAAGTGGCTATTGAACATTTGAAATGTGGCTACAGCAACTGAGGAAATTTTGCATTTTTATTTCATTTTAATTAATTTAAATAGCCACAGTGAGTTAAGTATTGGACAATGCAACTTTGAAGAACCTGATGAAATATATACTCTTTTCTCAAAAAACTACACACAAACACAAAATTTTGCATACAATTTCAAGAGATCCAGGAACCTTCTCAAGCCCATCCATGTATCCCTAGATCAAGAACCTCTGTGGCTGACTAAAATAATGAGTAAAGGATAAACAGGGCAAGAGAGGAAAAGGATACAGAACTGAGCTCAGATAGAAAACAGGCAAAGGCTAAAGCTCTCATTCAGAACCTTGGAAGGCACCAGACTAGCCTCTACCACCCTCCTTCCCTCATCACACAGAATTCATTTAAATTACTGGTCTTCCCCGCACTGTTCTGTATGCTCCATACTGTACAGGGTGAGTGCAGGGACCACATCTATCATGTTCATCATAAACTACCCAGAACGTAGTGGAAACCTAGCACATAGTTGTCACTTAAATGTGTGCTGAGTGAATTTTATCTGTCATCTGATTCCTTCCAGCCCTAAGAGTCCAGAGCTCCTGAGTTAAGGAGGGTCTCAGCAGAAAGGGGAACTGCCTGGCTTACGAGGTAGAGAGCGTTTTCACAAAGTTGAGCAGATACTCAGAACCATATTAATCCTGTCACCCAGGCTTTTCCTATGCCTTATGGTTCAAGAGTCCCTTGTGATATGCAAGCCACGCAAATGTTTCAACAGTCAGAGACAGTGAGCCATACACTGGACCAGAGGGCCAAATATCCCCAAAGCATATCTCCTTGGGAGTTCTCCTCTTCCTTCTCTAGCTCTAGATGCCTGCTTCTCTCATACTGCCCCTCTACCTGAAATCCTTACGTCTCCAACTGGGCAAACTAAGTCATTGTTAAATGCCTCTAGCTTTGAGAAATCCGTGCTGACACCTCCAGACAGAACTATGCCATCCCTCTACTGGTGTCCTTCTTTGCATTTTGCATGTCCCATCATGTGTACTCCACCAATGCAGAGATCAGTCATTCGAATCTGTATCCCAGTGTGAAATACTTGGCCTAAGTAGATGCTTATGGACCACTAAATGAATATACACAATTGCTTTTTCCCTACTCACATTACTTCTGCTCAATACATGCTGGTCAAAGGCTATAGATTAGCTGTTAGTGAACCTGTCCAATTCACCCTGAAAACAAAATCCATGGTTCTCTATATGGGAATCTGAAGAAACGGAATACATGATAGATGTACAACAGAAGGGAAAGAAAGTAGAAAGCTGCTGTCTTAACAGAAGTCAAAGAGCTGTCCAAGCAAAAGTCCAATTCACCCTGAAAACAAAATCCATGGTTCTCTATATGGGAATCTGAAGAAACGGAATACATGATAGACGTACAACAGAAGGGACAGAAAGTAGAAAGCTTCTGCCTTAACAGAAGTCAAAGAGCTGTCCAAGCAAAAATGCAGGGCATATGAAAAAACAGCTACCATCATCACACACAATGTTAAAAGATTGAAAATTTTTCCATGAAGGTCAGGAACAAGACAAGGATGCCCACTTTTGCTACTCCTATTCAACAATGCACTGGAAGTTCTAGAGAAATTAGGCAGAAAAGAAAAAGATAAAAGTGAAAAGAAAACCAAAAAAATAGGAGAAAATATTTGCAAAACATGTTATTTTTGGGGTAAGGGTCTAATATCCAGGTTATATAAAGAACTCTTACCAATCAACAACAAAGACAGACAACTGAAAAATGGCCAGAGGACTTCAACAGACATTTCTCCAAAGGTATACAAATGGTTATTCCAGTAAGCATATGACATTTTTAGTCAGTAAGGAAGTTCAAATCAAAACTACAGTGAAAGACCACTTCACGCCGAGTAGGACAACTGAAATAAAAATTAAAAAAACAAAAACGGAAAGTAAGTGCTGACAAGGATGTGGAGAAATTGGAACCCTTGCACACTGCTGGTGGTAATGTAAAATGGTACACACTGATTGTGAAAAAGGTTGGCAGTTCCTCAAAAAGGTAAACATAGAATTACCATATGATCTGGCAATTTTCTATTCTTAGGTCTCTATACCCAAAAGAAGTAAAAACAGGGATTCAAACAAAAACTTGTACACAAACGTTCACAGCAGCATTATCCAAAAGGTAGAAACAACCCAAATGCCCATTTTTGATGAATGGATATTCAAAATGTGGTATATTCACACAATGGAATATTGTTCAGCGATAAAAATGAAGTACTGATTGATGTGAGGATGAACCTTGAAAACATTTTGCTACGTGAAAGAAGCCAGACACAAAAGGTCATGTTATATGATTCCATTTATATGGAATGTCTAGAATAGGTAAATCCATAAAGAAAGCAGATTAGTGACTGCCAGGGACTAGAGGGAAAGGCGGAAAGGATTAATGGGTTTGAGAATTCCTTGTGGAATGATAAAAGTGTTTTGCAACTAGACAGAAACGATGGTAGCACAACATTATGAATATACTAAATGCCACTATATTGTATAGTTTAAAATGGTTAACCTTATATGAATTTTACCTCAAGTAAAAAAAAAAAAATCAGTAAAAAAAAAAGTCACACAAGTGTTTGAAAGAAGGGCTGTATTTACAAACCAGAGAAGAGGATGCAAGTTGAACCCATTCTCCCCCAGTAGCTGCCCATGGGTTCAGCTCCTCTTCCTATGGCCCATCCCTGCCACAACTCAAGAAGCAATCCCTCCAATGGCCACAGTCCTCAGTCTTCTTGCCAGTCATCCTGTGCCCAGGCAGGCAGAGGTGAAACATACTCAAAGCCTGGCCCTTTATAGCGCTGGGCATGCAGGAACATTACAAGGTCCTGGGGTAAGGGGTCCTGTCGTATCAGCCGGCACTCAGCACAGAGGGGGTCTGTCTCTTGATTCGCAATAGCTACTTCAGCCTCCCCTGGTGCTACTGCCACTGTGTCCAGATCCTGAGGGGCTTTCTCAACTGCTCTACCCACCTTCTGGGCAGCTGCAGCCAATTCTTCCAGACTGTCTTTGTCTGGCTCTGAGGAGGGGGGTATAGAGTCTGTGAATCCTGGGGAAAGGTCACCCTCACAGAGCTCCAGCACACCCAAGCTCTGTTTGGCCTGATGCTCTGCCACCAGGTCCCGCAGCAGTTCCTCATCTGTCTTGGGAATATGGCCACCCCGGCCACGGGATGGGCCCCAGGCAACTGAGTTGTAGATGGGGTCATTGATGATGGGGTGGCCCAGGAACTGGAGGTGCACTCGGATCTGATGGGTGCGGCCTGTGAGTGGCCGACACAGTACCACACTGGAGTGGCCATTGTAGCTCAGCCTTTGGAACACTGTCTCACAGGGTTTGCCCCGGGGATCCACACGGCACACTCCCACTTTGTAAGTCACGACCAGGATGGGTTCCTTGCAGGTCACTTCCTCGGCTGGGAACTCCCCCTCCACCCGGCACACATATTCCTTCTCCAGCTGCACAGGAGGGAAGAAGGAGAAAGTCAGAATGAAGCCCAAACTCCTAGAGCCCAGACTCTCTATGGAGTGATCAGGAATGCACCAGTGTCAGAGGATTCAAATCCCAGGTCCATCATTTGCCGGTTGTGTGATTCTGGGACATCACTTAATCTCTTTAAATTCCATTAACTCATCTAGAAATGTGAGATTAGAAAAGCATTTATCTCATAGGGCTGTTGTAAGGATTCAATAAATTAAGTTGTAATGTGCTTGGCAACAAGCCTGGTATATAGTTAGAGCTCAATAAATACATTACACTCCAGATCCAGAATTACTAGTCTCAAGACAACAATCACTACCATTAATTTCTTCTAATAGGCCTCTTCCAACTTCACCCAGAATCCTTCCAAGCCGGCTCTTCCTACAATCTTAAAAACCTTGCTTGGACTGTCAGCACTTTTGATTTTTGCAAAGTACCAAGAGAGGCCGTGTATACCATCTATAAAGGTCATGTGAAACATAAGAGATGATAATAACCTGCCTTTGGCACTTTAGGTGCTGACCTTCCTGGAGGCTAAGTGAAAGGAAGATTCACTTTAGATCTAGAGCACAGTGTTGTCCTTTTTTTTTTTTAATATATCTTTAAGATTTTTTATTTATTTCTCTCCCCTTTCCCCACCTCCCCCCATTGTTTGTTCTCTGTGCTGTGTCCATTTGCTGTGAGTTCTTCTGTGTCCGCTTGCATTCTTGTCAGCAGCACCAGGAATCTATGTCTCTTTTTGTTGTGTCATCTTGCTTTGTCAGCTCTCCATGTGCAGCACCATTCCTAGGCAGGCTGCACTTTTTCTTGCACGGGGCGGCTCTCCTTGTGGGGTACACTCATTGTGCGTGGGGCTTCCCTATGCAGGGGACAGCCCTGTGTGGCACAGCACTCCTTACACGCATCAGCACTGCGCGTGGGCCAGCCCATTACACAGGTCAGGAGGCCTGGGGTTTGAACCCTGGACTTCCCATATTGTAGGCAGACACTCTATCAGTTGAGCCAAGTCCGCTTCCCATGTCTTTTAAAAAAAGATTTATTTCTCTCCCTTTCCCCTCTTCCATTGTCTGCTCTCTTGTGTCCATTCACCGTGTGTTCTTCTGTGTCCGCTTGCATCCTTGGAGGCACCGGGAATCTCTATCTCTTTTTGTTGCATCATCTTGTTGCGTCAGCTCTCCATGTGTGTGGCATCACTCCTGGGTGGGCTGTGCTTTCTTCGCACACTGTGGCTCTCCTTACAGGGAACACTCCTTGTGCATGGGGCTCCCCTATGCGGAAGACAACCCTGTGTGGCAGGGCACTCCTTGTGTGTGGCAGCACTGCGCATGGGCCAGCTCACCACACGGGCCAGAAGGCCCTGGGTTCGAACTCTGGACCGCCTATATGGTAGGCGGATGTTCTATCAGTTGAGCAACATCTACTTCCCTCAGTGACACCCTTTTGACATAGAGAATTCTAGAGTACAGGAGTAGCCTGCAGTAGATAAGAGCATGGCTCACCTGCCGGTCTCGAACCTGTTCATGAATTCTCTCAGAGACAGCAGCTGTCTTGGCAAACATGAGTACCCCGGAGGTAAGGCGGTCAAGCCGATGCAATGGGTGTAGCTCCTTAAATTGGTGCTCCTTGCCTAGGATGAAGATGACTGTATTGTGTCGGAAGCGGCCACAGGGGTGGACAGGAATGGAAGAAGGTTTGTCTACAACCACTACTTCTTCGTTCTCGGCTAGAAGGCGGATAGGCTCTGCTGTGACTGGTGGCTCATGTCTGTGCACAGTGTTCCGCAAGAAGTCATTGTCCTGCCAAAGACACAGGCAAACAGTCAGCCTAGGGGCCAGGAGCTTATAACTGGTCAACTTCACACCCGGCTTCCCATTCCTGGTCCAAATGTAAAAATATACACCAATTATGTAGTTAAATGATGTTACAGAGGTACAAGTATCAATAAGGAAGACTATTTACAGTACATCCTTAAGCAGAAAAAGCAAATGTGCATACTGTGACTTCATTTTGTAAGCATACAGGCAGATAGCAGGCACTGAAAAAGTTCTGGAAGGCTATACAGAGATATGTTAATGTTGACATCTCTGAGTGACAGAACTGTGAATCTTTTTTGGTTTTGCTTATTTGTATTTTCTCTACAATAACAATTATATTTATAAAGTAATTTTTTTTTAAATGGAGGAAAAACCTCCATAAATTAGCATTTTACATGACCTTGGAGAAAGGACACTGAGCTGTAAATCCACAGATCTGGACTCTAGACCTAGATTTGCCACAGGCTTACTTTGGCAAATCACTTAACTTTTCTTGGCCTCAGTTTCCTTATGTGTAAAATATGAGGTTTAGACCAGGCCTGTGCTTCTCAAAACTAAGTGGGGGAGGATGGGGAGGCGATGTAGCACAGTGGTTGAGGGCCAGATTCCCACATGGGAGGTCCTGGGTTCAATCTCCACACCAGTACCCTAAAAAATACAAACAACAAAAAAAAACTACACGTGGGAGAGGGGATTCAAACTACCTATTCCCCCAAATTTACTTATCTGCCCTCACAACCACGGTGAGCCAGCATTACTACAGGAGTGTCAGGTATGCAGTATGCCTTAGCTGTGATGGAATAAAAAAGGGGGGAGGGGCAAAACAGTGGGTTGGACAATTCTAGCCCTATCCTTGACATCTCACAATTCTACTACATAGAAAGCTGTACAAAAAATAGTTTAAGTAGTGGTTATCAGAACACAGGCTTTGGAGGTGGCACTGCTGTCTTACCTCTGTGAGCCTCGACTTCCTCACAAGTAAAATGGGGTGGCAATACCTACCCCACAAGGTTGTTAGAATTAAATTACTTAAAGTACATGAAATGCTTAACTCTGTGCCAAGCACAGAGTAAGGAGACAAAAAGGATAGCCGCTATTATTACTCGTGTATGGAGATCTACAGTGCAAGGCAGAAAGTAATCAGTGCTACAAGACAGCACATACAAGAAGCTATGAGAGAGAAGCAGATGTGGCTCAAGTGATAGAGCTTCTGCCTACCATATGGGAGAACCTGGGTTTGATCCCTGGGCCCTCCTGGTGAAAAAAAGAAAGCGTGCCTGCCTGGCAAGCCAGTGCCTGCCTGAGTGCCCATGTGGTTAGCCAGTGCCCCGCGCAAGTGAGTTGCACAGCAAGATGATGACACATCAAAAGAGAAACAAGGAGAGAATCAAGATGAAGTGCAGCAGAAACCGGAAACTAAGGTGGTACAATTGACAGGGAACCTCTCTCCCCATCAGAGATCTCCAGGATCAAATCCCAGTGAATCCTAGAGGAGAGAAAATGAGAAGAGAAGAAAATAAACAGCAAAGCAAAAACAAACAAAAAACCAGCAGGATGGGAGGAGGGGAAGAGGGGAAAATAGATAAATATTAAAAAAAAAAGCTATGAGAATTCCAAGGGAGCGGGGAAGGGGGAGACAACTTCTGTTACTTGGAAAAATGGAAGACAACTTCACAGAGGGGATAAATTGGTTAGGCTCTAGAGCATAGAAGCTATTTACGTGAGATGGGAGTGGAGGCTAAAAGAGTGTTCCAAGTGTAAGCAAGAATGTTTCAGAATTCCCACGGTTTTACTCTAGTAGGTATCTATAATTCTAGGGAAAAAAACAAAAACAAAAAACAGCTTCCTTTTCCATTCTCGCTCCTGGCCGGCTCAAATCAAGACTTCACCTTAAGCACGATGCTGAGATCCCGTACCGGCTCCTCGTTGAGACGGAGGCGTCCAGCTCGGATAGCAGCTTCGTAGTAGGCTAGAGGATGGGCTCGGAACTCGGTGCTAAAAACGTGCTGCAGGCTGTGACCCACCCAGCGGCCTTTGCAGTAGGTTCGGAAGTCGAAGTAATAGGGCCGCACCTTGCGCAGACCGCCCTCGAAGAAGTAGCTGGTCTCTGCGAAGTGCTCGTCGCTGAAGCTCACGCCAGTCCGCCGCCTTTTCGGGGGCGGCACGATGCGCTCTCCGGTCGCGCCTCGCCGCTTCTTCCGCTTGCCTGAGCCAGGGTCTGCAGCGGAGGCCTGCTCCGCGCTCCGGCCGGCCGGTTCCACTTCGGGGCCCACCGGTTCCGGGAGTTGTATACCGCTTGCATCGCCACCTGCGTCTCCGTTCTGCTGAGCTGGAGCCCTCAGCGCGTCCGCTACCGCGGCCGTAGTTGAAACTGTTTCCGCCATCCGGCCCCTACAACTACCCCAAGTCCTGGCAAAGATGAGCTGCCAGGAAGCGAAGCGCCAGAGTTCCAATACTGGAAGACACCGGCGACCGCCCAGCCACATAACCGCGCGGCCGCCGCTCCGGGGTCGCGATCTAAGGACGTCACTCGGTGCCAACCAATCAGTGAGGTTCTGTGCCTAGGCGCGGACTGTCTCTGAGCGAGTGAAAGAGCGAGAGTAGTGATCAAGAGAGAGCTGAACAAAAGTGCATCCTTTCCTGTTCCAACAACCTTACACAAGTGTCTTCTTATAAGATTAGTATGTAAAATACCACTTATATTAAGATTGGATTTTACTCTAAAAAGAAATCTTTGGGATTGCTCTGTGTAAAAGCCATGGTTGTGTATAGATCCCAGGTAGATATGCTCAAAGTCTGGAGAAACTCTTAAAAGCAACTTTATTTTAGAATTAATAAGCACCCGAATCAGGGTTCCACAACTCTGAATATGCTAAAATCCACTGAATTGTACACTTTAAAAATGTGATCATATGGTATATGATCACAATAAAGGTGAAATTGTATATATATATATTTTTTATTTTATTTTATTTTATTTTATTTATTTTTTATTACCAGGAACACTGCTTTCACACCTGTCCTTCCTCCTAACAGCATGGGAAGGGTTAGTGACCTCTCATGTATTTTCCCAGATGCTCATATCCTGTGATTTAAACTTCAAGTGGATCAGATGTACCTATCAGTGTTCTTAAAAGCAAAATACTGGAAACAATTTTGGTTTGCTTCGTTAGAGAGGGAATTATTGAAAGCATATTAGGACCTCATAGAATTCACAAGAGGGCTGTTGAACAGTTCAGAAAAAGGATCAAATCAAGCAAAGCCAACACTTCCAAGAATTGGAATAGCCAGATGAATGAGGGAAGAAACGTGTTTGGAATGCTGTTGTTCTCAAATATACTGTCGTGCAAAGGACTATCTGCCCTTGGAAATCTCTAAATCTCCCTGCATCTCTGTGTCCCTCTTTTAAGGTTCAGAGTCCTGGATGGAAGTCTTTAGTCAGCCAAACTTGGGTCACAAGCTTAAGCACTCACTCCCAGGATTCCTGGGGATAGAAGAATCTAGCCTTCTTTGGTTTTCAAAGTGGATTCCTCCAGATAGGTAAGCATTTGGAGCTTGAGTACCAAAGAAGGGATAAATGTTCAGACCAATTCGGTAGACCTATGGATCAGCCTTCACTGTACCTTTGTGGTATAAAAAGTTATTGTTGATTTAAGGCATTGTTATCAGATGTGTTACCACTCTGGATATAAGAAAGGGAAATCTTTTCTAGCTAAATTTCTTCTGCAAGTTATCAGTCTCACAAAACATACTGAGAGACTGCAGCTGACAGTTTTACTCTAGAGCAGTCTTAGGTATACACAGCTACAGAACTCCATATACGGAAAAGCCTGATTCCCAATCCCCTCCTCAGAATAAGACATAGATTTTTCCATTGATTGTGAGGTACATCAAAACCAAACTAGGGGGAAACGGACTTTGGCCCAGTGGTTAGGGCGTCCGTCTACCATATGGGAGGTCCGCGGTTCAAACCCCGGGCCTCCTTGACCCGTGTGGAGCTGGCCATGCGCAGTGCTGATGCGCGCAAGGAGTGCCGTGCCACGCAAGGGTGTCCCCCGCGTGGGGGAGCCCCACGCGCAAGGAGTGCGCCCGTGAGGAAAGCCGCCCAGCATGAAAAGAAAGTGCAGCCTGCCCAGGAATGGCGCCGCCCACACTTCCTGTGCCGCTGACGACAACAGAAGCGGACAAAGAAACAAAAAGCAGACAAAGAAACAAGACGCAACAAATAGACACCAAGAACAGACAACCAGGAGAGGGGGGGAAATTAAATAAATAAATAAATCTTTAAAAAAAAAAAAAAACAAAAAACAAACTAGGGGGAAGCGGATGTGGCTCAACTGATAGAGCATCCACCTACCATATGGAGGGTCCAGGGTTCGATCCCCAGAGCCTCCTGACCTGTGTGGTAAGCTGGCCCATGCGCATTGCTGCCACACGCAAGGAGTGCCATGTCACAAAGGGGCACCCCACATAGAGATGCCCCACATGCAAGAAGTGCACCCTGCAAGGAGAGTCACCCCACGTGAAAAAAAGCGCAGCCCGCCTGGGAGTGGCACCATACACACAGAGAGCTGATGTAGCAAGATGATGCAACAAAAAAGAGTTGCAGTTTCCTGGCGCCACCTGACAATACAAGTGGATGCAGAAGAACACACAGCAAATGGACACAGAGGGCAGACAATGGAGGGGAGGGAAATGTGGGAAACAAAGGCATGTTGTTTCCATGGAAGCAAGTTACTTTCTGACCACTGGGTCATGTTGTCCCTGGAGATGTACGTGCAGGTGGCTAATCTCTCTGGGAAACATAACATTCCAGCAGAACCCAGACTTGATATCTCAAGTAACCTGGGCAACAAGATTTATGAGTATATTTGTTTCAATAACATAATAGAACATCTTAGGCTTTAGTTACTCTCTTATCCACTGTGTACTGTGTTTTCATTAACACATGTTAATGTGTTAATGTGTGTTTCATTAACACATTAACAAGTTATGGGAATAGTTAGCTAGAATAGTTGCTAGTTCTCACGGTTGCGTGGGGTATATAAAGAAGCCCCTGATGTTAATAAACTTGTCTGATGAGCTTGAGGCTTCAATGCTCTCAGAACCCCTGATCCCAATCTTACTTTGTCTTTCATTCCCGATACCTTCGGGTCCGACACTCCGACAGGGAAAGGGAAAGAAATAAATTTTAAAAAAACAAACTAGGGGAGCAGAGTGGTTAAGTGCCAACTTCCCACATAGGAGGTCCTGGGTTCGATCCCAACACCTCCTAAAAACAAAAGAGAAAGCCAGCTCTCATTCGAGAGTGGATGTAGCTCAGTGTTTGGGTTCCTGCTTTCCAGGTATGAGGTCCTGGGTTCATTCCCCAGTATCTCCTAAAAAAAAACTGCTTCAAAGGAAAGACATCATTCTCTAAGTTGGTTATCTTACCCAGGAAATTCACAATGAGGGTAGCTGTTGCAATTTCTTCACATCCTTGCCAGCAATTGCCATTTTCCATTTTTTAATATATAATAGCTGTGTTAGTGGCTATGAAGCGGTACATCATTGTGGTTTTGATTTGCATTACCCTAGTGACTAATAATGTTAAGGACCTTTTCATATGCTTATTGTTCATTTGCATATCTTTTATGCAAATCCTTTGCCTATTTTTTCACTAGGTAATCTTTCTGTCATTCATTGAGTCATAGGAGTTCTTTGTATATTCTGCATACTAGACCCTGAGTGGATATATGATTTGCAAATATTTTCTCCCATTCCTTAAGAAGTGCAAAGGCCCTAGGTGAGAGGATGGCTGGCATGTACATTAGAGCAGAGTTTCTTAAACTTTTTTGTTCCATGGGTCCCTTTATCAGTTAGGCGAAAACCACAAACTCCTTACTAAGTCCACACTATACTGTGTATTATTTAATAAATGTATCACACCTGCACCAACACCTCCCCACAAGGATAATGTTTTTTTGAATTTCAGTTCAAGCTCACGAACCCCTAGTTAAGAACCCCTGAATTAGAGGGGCATTGAGGAGAACAGTGTGGCTGGGATGTAGTGAATGATGGGAGAACAGTAAGAGATGATGAGAGAAATACCAGGGGGCACAGATCCTGGAGCACCTTTAGTTTATAAGGATGTTGGCTTTTACTCTGAATGAGTTGGAAAGCCATGGGAGGGTTTTAAGCAGAGGAGTGACATGATATGACTTGTGTTTTAACAGGATCATCTAGTTGCTGTATGGAGAATAGACAGCTGAGGGACAAGGTTGAAAGCAAAGCAATCAGTTAGCTGACTATAGACCAGATGAATATGAGACTGGCTTAGATCAGGGTGGAGAAGGTAAGAACAGGATGCATTTTAGATGCATTTTGATTGTGAAGCCAACAGGATTTGCTGACAGATTGGATATTTAGGGAGAAAGGAAGAAAGCAGTAGAGGATGACTCTGGTGGTTTTGACCTGAGCAACTAGAAGGGAGGAGTTTCTATTAACTGAGATGGGGCTGTGGGTGGAACAGATTTGGGAAACAAAATCAAGAGGTGTATTTTGATGCCCATTAGAGAGCCAAGTAGAGGTGTTGTGTAGGCAGTTGAGTATTCAAGTCTGGGGTTCAGGGAAGAGATCTGAGCTAAAGATATAAATTTAATAACTTCTGCATGGAGGTGGTTTAAAGCTGTGAGACTAGATGAATAGAAAGAGTCCCTGCCTCTTGATGCTCATAGTCCATTGGGAAGACAGCCTGAGAAATAGACAATAAAAATTAAGTGTGAGAGGAACACTGTTTGGGAAAGTATCTGGTGCCTGGGAGCTCTGCCTTTGAGAGGGGAAGAGTACATGTGCTTGTTTAGATTGAAAAGGGTGAAGAGGAATTACTTCATAGACTCAGGGGTTTTATCCAGATTCTTAAAGGAGGAAATTGAGTTTAGTGGAAGGGAAAGGGAGATAATTCCTGGTCGGCATGCATGTGCAAGCAGAGCCCATGGCATGATCATGAGCTGACGGGGGCAAGAGAAACAGTAGAGCTTTTCATGATTTGACTGTCCTTCTATTCCCTAAAGTAGGAGTTCTGAGCTATTTGGGGGGTCATAGAATCTTCTAGACTGCTTCTAGAATCTGACGAAATTATGAAACCTCTCCTCAGAAAATGGGACACATTCACACAAGATTATGCATTTGATTTTAGAGGCTTCATAAACCTCCCTAAAGCCCCTGTGGCTCAGCTAGTCTTCCATGAATGCCAGGCCAAGGATTCCTGTTCTAAAGTGACAAACGTAGCTCCTGTAAGCCTTGACAGGGAACTTGTTCTCTGTATATCTCCTGTTAGTTCCTGGCATAGAGGGCACACTCCTGTCTTCGACTTGATCTCCTATGTACCTCTGGTCTTCTTCTTCAAGCCTCAGTTCATTTTTCAAACTGGGCTCCAGGGGAAGAGAATTGTAGGAAACTAATTTATTCTATCAGCCAGTGTATTATTCTTTATAAAATGGGGGAAATAAAATGCTTCATAGAGTTGGGGGGTGAGGATTAAATGAGTTAATTCAAGTAAAATACTTAGAATAGTGCCTGGAAAAACTATGGAGACAGAAAGCAAATCAGTTTTTGTGGCAGGGAGGGCTTGAAGGGAGGAATTACAGAGCGGAACAAGGGAATTTTGGGGGGTGATAGAGCTGGTTACATGATTGTATACATTGATCAAAATGCATAAAATGCATAAAACTGTACACTAAAAAGGGTGAATTTGCTGCATGTAAATTATATCTTAAACATTTTTTTAAAAGATTTATTTATTCCTCTCCCCTTCCCCCTTGTTGTCTGCTGTGTCCATTCGCTGTGTGTTCTGCATCCACTTGCATTATCCTGTGGCACCAGGAAACTGTGTCTCTTTTTTGTTGCATCATCTTGCTGTGTCAGGTCTCCGTGTGTGCAGCGTCACTCCTAGGTGGGCTGTGCTTTTTTTTCACACGGGGCAGCTCTCCCTACAGGGCACACTCCTTGCGTGTGGGGGACCCCCACACGGGGACACCCCTGCATGGCACAGCACTCCTTGCGCATGGCAGCAGCACTGTGCATGGGCCAGCTCATCACACAGGTCAGGAGGCCCTAGGGATCGAATCCTGGTCCTTCCATATGGTAGGCAAATAGTCTATCAGTTGAGCCACGTCCACTTCCCCTATCTTAAACATTAATGCCCAGCGCATTGTCAATGCTACATAGTGTTAGCAATTACTTTTTTTTTTAAGATTTATTTTTAAAATTTATTTCTCTCCCCTTCCCCCCACCCCCGACTGCTCTCTTGTGTCCATTTGTTATGTGTTCTTCTGTGTCCACATGCATTCTCAGCAGCACTGGGAATCTGTGTCTCTCTTTTTGTTGCATCATCTTGCTGCATCAGCTCTCCGTGTGTGTGGCACCACTCCTGGGCAGGCTGCACTTTTTTTCATGTGGGGCGGTACTCCTTGAGGGGTGCACTCTTTGCACATGGGACACCCCTACGCAGAGGTATCCCTGCATGGCATGGCACTCCTTGCGCCCCACAGCACTGCACGTGGGCCAGGAGGCCCTGGGTTCGAACCCTGGACCTCCCATATGGTAGGCTGATGCTCTATCAGTTGAGCCACATCTGCTTTCCAGCAATTACTATTGTTGCTGTTATGTACCAGGTGCTATGTTGGGTGCTGAAAGGACAATGGTACGCAAATATGGATATGACCCTGACCTCAAGGAGCCTACAGTTGAGTAGTGGAGAAAGACATGGATCAGATATTACAGCTATGACAAACACCACAAAGAAGAGATAAGTGGTGCTCAGAGAGCTGCACTCTGAAGGAAGAGTATTTGTTAAGTAGGCGAAAGGGTGGGGTGGAGGCAAGAGGAGGTGTTCCAAGCAGATGAAACACCATGTACAAAGACCATGGCAGAAGGGGATACTGTTTTGGAGAAATTCAAAAGTATGTTAGTATGAGAACTGAAAATAGTCATGCAAAAACTTGTACTTTAATCTTCACAGGGACATTGTTCATAAGAGCCAAAAAGTGGAAACAACCCAAATGTCTATCAACTGAGGAATCAATAACCAAATGTGGTAAATCCATACAATGGAATATTGTTCAACCACAAAAAGTAACACAGTACTATATATGCTATGACATGGATGAAACTTGAAAACTTTTTTTTTTTTTTTTTGAGATACTGGGCCTGGGGATTGAACCTGGGACCTCATATAGGGGAAGCTGGCACTCAACCACTGAGCCACATTGGCTCCCCTGAGTTGTTTTTTTCATTTGTTTGTTTGCTTTTGTTTTTAGGAGGTACTGGGGACAGAAACCAGGACCTCCCAATTGGGAAGCAGACACTCAACTATTTGAGGCATGTCCACTCCCAAAAACATCATTATAACTGAAAGAAGCCAGACACAAAAGGCCACATACTACATTTATATGAAATGTCCAGAACAGGCAAATTCATAGAGACAAAGTAGATTAGTGGTTGCCAGGGGCTATGGGAAGAGGAAATGGGAAGTGATTATGAATGGGTACAGAGTTTTTTTTCCAGAGCAATAAAAATGTTCTGGAATTAGGTAGTGGTGATGGTTGTGAATATAACTAAAAACCATTGAATTGCACACTTTAAAGGGGGTAGATTTTATGGTATGTGAATTATATCTCAATTTTTTTAAATCTCAAAAATGATGAATTTTATGGTATGTGAGTTATAACTCAGTAAAATTGCAATTAATTTAAAAAGAATGCTGGAATGGCTGAACCACAGACAGAGGAGGAGAGAATTGTCAGAAAGGACTAGAGAGGGAGACAGGGGATCTTACAAAGTCTTGCTACTCAAAATATGATCTGTGGATCAACAGCATGAGCATCAACTGGGAGTTGGTTGGAAATGCAGAATCTTGTCCCCATCTAATCCCCCTGCTCCACCTCAATCAGAATATGCATTTTAACAAGATCCCTAGTGGATACGTCTGCATATTGAAATTTGGGAGAAATACTGCTATAGACCATATAAAGTAGACATTTGTCATAATCTAAAGACACCCAGAGGGGGAAGCGGACTTGGCCCAGTGGATAGGGTGTCCACCTACCACATGGGAGGTCCGCGGTTCAAACCCCAGGCCTCCTTGACCCGTGTGGAGCTGGCCCATGTGCAGTGCTGATGTGTGCAAGGAGTGCCCTGTCACGCAGGGGTGCCCCCTGCATAGGGGAGCTCCACGCGCAAGGAGTGTGCCCTGTAAGGAGAGCCACCCAGTGCGAAAGAAAGTGCAGCTTGCCCAGGAGTGGCACCGCCCACAAGGAGAGCTGACACAGCAAGATGACGCAACAAAAAGAAACACAGATTCCCGTGTCACAAAGCATGTTACTGCTAATCACACTGAGGTTATAGGAGAGTGTCCAAGATAGAAGACAGCTCCCACGTGGTCTCACAGTCTGAGCAGTCCTTGGGGAGGGAGAGATCTCCATAGCTTAGGGTCTGGTTCTCAACTTTGCAACTCCAGGATCTAGGCTGGATTTGTTTAGGGCACACACTAACCAAACTCAGTGAATATAGGTGAGTGGTAAGGGTGTCAACTGGTTTATTTACCACTATAAGTTTAAATTATAAAATGTAATTTTCCAGTGACTGCACTTTTTGTACCCACAGTCAAAGGCACCTTTGCCTTGCTATCAAGATACTAGAGAGGCCAAATTTGAAATCTAAACTTGGTTTGATGAGCATGAAATCAGAGAAAAGGGCATAAATGAAGCACCTGTAATCTACACAGTGCCCCTTTCTATGGACCAGATACTGCCAGATTGTCTCTCTTCTGATGAGTAAGCCCTGCCAAAACTTGCCTATTATTTGCTACTTTGTCTTCTAACTTCCTTGCTTTCTACTCCCTGCTTTGCATATTTTTTCTAAAAACGGTTATAAAACTGAACAACAGAGCATCTTGTAGCCCCCTTCACACCAGTTGTTACCACCAAAGCCACATCGATTGAATTTGGACATGTAGAAACTATATCCTCAGCCAAGTTTTTTCTATTGATGGTTGGTTGATGTTCTTGTCACCTGTCTTTTTGGCAGAGGATAACTTGCCTGGAAGTTGGACTGGGGGCTTGGGAGGGAGGTGCATCTCAGCAAACCTGCTGATATCCCCTGAGGAATAGCAAAGGTCATCTCCTTTTAAAAAGCGTTTCTTACCCACACCTCCCTTTGCCACGCTCTTCTTTGGGAACTCTGGGCACGCTTCCATCACATTCTCTGTAATTCTTTGCTATCATTTGTACACTTGCCTGCCTCCATCGCGCATCCTCTCCCCTACTAAGCTGTAAGAAGGCTCTCCTCTACTAAGCTGTAAAAGTCTTTATCTGTCTGGAATTCCTGCTTAACACAATGCTTACACCACAGGAGCCTGTCACCTGTTGACTAACCGAATGGGGGAAAGTATCCTAACTCAGTGAATGGGACATGGGTCACTCGAGAGAATAGGAAAAGACTTCGCTTCCTTCCCCTTCTGAGTCCCTGAAGTGCTCTAATTTAGATAGGGAAAGGGTGAAATTTTAGGGGACAAACACCGGCCCAGAGAATTGCCGAAAAGGTAAACTGGAAACTCAGGAAACCAAGAAAAGTCAAAAGTCTTGGCAACCGGCTTCCTTATCAGACCGTGGGGTGGGGGGTGGGGGTGCTGGAAGGCGCAGACCGCACGCCTGGAACCCACAGCTCCAAGGGGAACGAGTCCCGGGCCCGCAAGAAGAGTGGCCCAGGCCACGTGACTCCACCCTTTCCTGGCAGCAACAGCCCCGCCCACCAATGGCCGGCTCGCGGCGCCTCACTTCCTCACCCCCCTGCGCTCCCCTAGACCAATCGATGCACAGAGCATCGCCGGGTCGGACGGTGATTGGAGGACTCCCCGGATCTGCCATTCGTAGACTCCGCCCCTTCGCACTTCTTCCCTTCTGCGGGTGGCTGAGCTGAGCCGAGCCGAGCGCTTGGGGCGGCTGGGTCGGCGGTTGGGGTAGGTGAAGAGCGGCCCGGGTCCCAGCGCGCTGGCTCACCCGCACCATCCCCACCTCGGAGTGCCACCGCGGGGCCTCGGGCCTGACTCATCCCTCCCAGCCAGTCCTTGAGGCCGGAGCGACTGAGGCCGGGGGTCAGGACGCCTGAGTTCCCTGCGCGAATCTGGACGCCCTGGAGGCGGGAGGACCCCTATGCGAGCAAAGTTACGGTTTGGGTGGGTTCACATGACTTCGGGGGTGGTGGTCGTGGGCTCGTTGTGGCCTCCGGGCATCAGTTCAGCCTGGGCTACCGTGACATATCTGTCCCTTTTACTTCCGGGCCCTCGCGACTGGCTGGACCCTCTCTCCTGAAATTACTCAGACCTTGCCCCAGCAGCTGTCTTGATCGGAAAGGTCCCTCCCGAAAGAAGGTATCAGTTCATCCTAAAAGCCTAGATAGCTGTGAAAGCCCCCAAACTGTGCGGAGCAGCTTTCAGTATATTTCCCAAGCAGACAGAGTAGTCTTGCTTAAAAACATGGATTTTTGGAGCGGCACAAGTAGAATTAGTATATTGGTAACTTGCCATGGGGCAACGTACTCTTCTGAGCCTGTTTCTTCTATAAAATGGGGAAAATGCCTTTCAGTGTTTCTATTTAAATAAGCACATAAGCTCAGCTTCTCCATGTAACAGCACATGAGCCTTTGCATTATGTCAGTTCTCTGGCATACACTTTTCATCAAGCAGCATTTTTACTCTCCTCATGTATATAGAACTGCAAGACCTTTAGTCTGTGCCTTTTTGAAGACGGACTTTAATTTGCTGAGAACAGGACAGTTGCATTTTGGAGATCTTTGGGGATACGTGCAGGCTGGTTGTCCACACTTGCAATGTTCTAGAATTTCCATTTTTAAAAACGAATTTCATTATGAAACAACTTGAGTGCAGAGCCAGAAGAGCATCCCAATTACCCTATTTTTATCTGTAACATATGACTCTGATATGCTTTTTAAAGTTTGGTTAAAAGAAACATCTTAAAAGTCTATTGCTTTTCTTCAAAGAATAAACAAATATCATCTACAGTCCTGTATACTTATACTGTATCCTTAAAGCCATTCCTTACTCACTTGAGCTTCTGTTTTTCAGCTCAGATTCCAAATGAAAATGTTTGAGGGCATTGACTCTAGAGCCACAAGATCTGGCCAGGATCTCTGGGCTGAAATCTGTTCCTGTCTGCCAAATCCTGATCAAGAGGATGGTGCCAGCAACACCTTCTCAGACTCCTTTGTGGATTCTTATCCTGAAGGCGAAGGCCCAAGGGAAACAACAGATTTTGCTGTGCAGCCAGCTCTAAAACCTTGGGCTCCCTTACAGGATTCAGAAGTATATTTAGCATCTCTAGGTAATTTAGGTGGCTTTTTCTTCTCTCTCTCTCTCTTTTTTTTTTAAGATTTATTTTATTTATTTCTCTCCCCTTCCCCCCTGTTGTCTGCTCTCTGTGTCCATTCACTGTGTGTTCTTCTGCATCTGCTTGCATTATCTAGTGGCACCCGGAAACTGTGTCTCTTTTTTGTTGTGTCATCTTGCTGCGTCAGCTCTCCGTGTGTGCGGTGCCACTCCTGGGTGGACTGCACTTTTTTCACACGGGTTGGCTCTCCATGCGGGGCACCCTCCTTGCGTGTGGGGCACCCCTACTCAGGGGACACTCTTGCGTGGCACAGGACTTCTTGCGCGCAGCAGCCCTGCAAATGGGCCGGCTTATTACAGGGGTCAGGAGGCCCTGGGGATCGAACCCTGGCCCCTCCATATGGTAGACGGCGGTCTATCAGTTGAGATATGTCCACTTCCCTCTTCTCTCTTTTTATTCAGAAGCTGGTGGTTTTAGGGAAACATGTTGAAGTTCTGTTATATCAAAACTGCTTTTCTATTCTTAGTGTTGTTGGGTTTTTTTCTCCTCACACATTTATCTCTCAGGTGTAATTTTAAAGGGTTGAAATTTAAGAGGTTGAAAGAGTAGGTTATTGGGAATGAGCTACCCTTTCCTTGCACATCACTGAAAACAGTCTTTGTGCCCTCCTGCTTTTGACTGTTTCATTTAAATTCTTCTTTCTTGGTGTTCAGTAGCATCCTCTTGCCTACTATTAGAGGCCCATATATTCAAATAACTCAAAAGTGCCAAACCTTATGCCATGCTGGAAAAAAAGATCGTGACCTCAGAGCTACATATGGACTTCTGAAGCTACAGTTTGAAAAACTATCATGTTAAATAAATTGATTGTTGGAATGTGAACATGTTAATATAAAATTCCTTCTGCCTCTTGTTAGCCATGTTATTAATAATTTCCTCAATATATCTTCAGTGCCCTGCCCTGTAGCCTGTACATATCTAGAGAGGCTCCAAACAAAAGAGATTCAGATTGCCCCATGGTGGTGGTGGTGGTGAGGGGAAGGGGAGAAATACCAGTCTAGGGCAGTGATCGTCAGTCTTTGGAATTGTGGTGTCCTTTTATTGTTGACTGTCCATCCATGTGATTCAGGGTGTGTCACAAAACCAATCCTGGGAATAATTTTTTGAGGAAGGAAAGGCAATTCAAGAAGAAAGAGGTTTTGAGGAAGGACAGAAAGAAGAGATAGAGGAGAGCTTATGGGATTGCTAAGCAGTATCTTGGAAAAATAAAAGGAATTTTGTTAATAATGTACTTGAGAAAAAAGAATAAAAACACAGGTGGAATAATGGATAATGAGAAAGTTGAGGATATAATGTGAAATTTGTTGGGCACCCATAAAAGACTAGATGTAAGAGTAATACTTGCAGCCATGACTGAAGGGATTGAAATTGTTTTGTTGTAGCTAGAGCATCTGTTTAATTATGATGAGGAGAGAAAGCAACAGTCCAAGAGAACTTGTTTGTGCTATGTGCTCAGGGGTTATAAAAAACTTTCATGGAGATAGTGATGATTTTGACTGGTGAAGACTGGTTGTGGAGTGAAGTTAAACTCCCCTGCTCCTTTCTAAAATAGTTAAGAAGATGGTTAAAATTTCCTTCTCTGAGGAAAATAAGAGCCATTTCTGTTACCCATGGCAGGGACTGGAAGACAATGGCAAGCAGGTTTTTTTATTTTTAATTTTTTTAATTTTTAAATTTTAATTTATTTATTTCTCTTCCCTTCCCTCCCCAACCCCGGTTATCTGTTCTCTGTGTCTATTTGCTGCGTCATCTTCTTTGTCCGCTTCTGTTGTTGTCAGCAGCACGGGAATCTGTGTTTCTTTTTGTTGCGTCATCTTGTTGTGTCAGCTCTCCATGTGTGCTGCACCATTCCTGAACAGGCTGCACTTTCTTTCCTGCTAGGCGGCTCTCCTTATAGGGCACACTCCTTGTGCGTGGGGCTCCCCTATGCAGGGGACACCCCTGCATGGCAGGGCACTCCTTGCGCGCATCAGCACTGCGCATGGGCCAGCTCCACACGGGTCAAGGAGGCCCGGGGTTTGAACCGTGGACCTCCCATGTGGTAGACGGACGCCCTAACCACTGGGCCAAGTCTGCTGCCTTAATTATTTTTTTAATCATCTATTTTATTAGATTACAGCTTTTTTTTTTTTAAGGAGTATACAGGGATTGAACCCAGGATCTTATACATGGGAAGTTGGGAAGCAGGCACTCAACTATTGGGCTAAATTCACTCCCTTTTTAATTTTTTTGTTTATTTTAGGAAACAAGCAGGTTTGAAGGATATAGTGGCATCTATTTCTGCCTGCCCTACCTAGGTCAGACTGGATCAGGAACTCAGAAGCTTTTCTAACCCAAACTGAGCACCTTCCACCTTGAACCAAGGCCAGACAGCATGAAAATAGTTTTTATTGCCAAATATATCTATATTAAAGAGAATCCACTAGTAAGGGCAATAGTTAGACTTAGGTAATGTGAGATATGCGTAACCCTTTACACATCCTCAAGAAGAAACTAAAACCTCTCAAAAGAGGTGAGCTCTTGTAGATTTCCTTGGTGGAAACTTAGAGTAAGGAAAGGTGTTTATTGTTCTGATCACTGTTGCTAGCCTTAGAAATGGAAACAGAATGGCAAATCATAGTTTTGTTGGTTTTGGGCTTGATGTCCAATTCCCCTCCCCCCAAAAGCCGTCATTTACCCATGTATTATAAGTGAAGGCAAGGCTAAGTTAAGGAGGAAGGTAAATGGTGATACCTTTTTTTGTATTTTTCAAAAGAAGAAATCTCCATACTTAAAATAGGAAGAAGAGGAATTAAACATCTATCACCAGGAAGCATGTGGCCCACTCTCAAAGGGATGACATTTGTTTTTGTTAGTCTCCAACATCCAGGCCACAAGTTGAACAACTTTAAAAAATGTTAAGGGATTGTTTTCCTTTCATCAAGAATCTAATCACACATAGAGATCTTAAAGGTCTCCTATTATTGAGTTCTCCTCAAGTCAATTTTAGTGTCTAATGAACCATTGGATCTCTCATCATTTCTCTCATTCTTTCTCATGAGGTTTGGAAACCCCTTCTTGTCTCATTGTAATGAAAAGAAAAATCCTTTACTCCTCAGAGAGACTTTTCAAGGAGTTGAAAAAAGATGATGGTATGCATCTGTTAAGTCAGGAAAAATAGGCATTCCTTAGAGAGATACCTGCTGAGCTCCTGTGATTTCAAAGAAAACATGCCATTGATTTATTTATGAGAACCTCTGGCTTTTCCCTTGTCTGGGGTTAAACGTTTATTCGATACAATGCAAGGTGAGGACAGTTGAAGGAAAGGAGAAATGTTTGTTCCTTTTTATCTGTACTCCTTAAAAAATAAGCCCTTTTGCAGGGGGTGTGGAGGTACTCATCAGTGAGAGAACTTTTAAGTTGACATTTTGCATTTTAGATTTAGATAAAATTTCGTTTCATATTCATTTTCCTTGTTAAGCTCCATTTCTTTTCTCTTTAGAGAAGAAACTGAGGAGAATCAAAGGTTTAAATCAGGAAGTGACCTCCAAGGACATGCTTCAGACCCTAGCCCAGGCCAAGAAGGAATGCTGGGATCGGTTCCTGCAGGAGAAGTTAGCGTCAGACTTCTTTGTGGATGGACTTGATTCTGATGAAAGGTAATTGATTCCCAGTCCAGTTCCAGGTGATTCCACGTGACCATCTGTTTCACTGAGGACATTTCTATTCCTCTAAAGAATTCAGGATAGTGACATCTAAGTCCTGATATTAGCTGATATCTGCATCGGTTCTTCTCTAAATCTTAGAAATTTTTCTTTGTGAGGTTGCTCTATTTGTTGTCAGCCCAGCAGCAGATATTTGAAAATGGGTATTTTTACCAAAAGGTAAATACTTTACATCTTGGTCACAACTGATTAGAGTTGAGGAAGAAATATTGTTTTCATTTTTAAATGCACAATTTACTTGAGAAAGTGGTAATTGATCAAAAGCCAGACCTCTGTGCCTTCTTACCTCTGAATCATCATTGCCTTACAGGGTTTCTATACTATTGTAGCCATTCAATAAATTTGTGTAGAATAAATGAATGAATTTATTAAGCATCTTCTCTGTAATGGCACTGTGCCATTGGATAGAGGGACCTGTCAGGAAGTGTTAGACCCTTTTATTTTTGCCCTCAGAACCAGTTAGGGGGAAGGGCTGTGTCTCAAGCAATTGAGCTCCTGTTTACCCTATGGAAGACCCAGATTCGATCCCTGGGACCTCCTGGTAAAAAAAAAAGAAAAAAGGCATCCCGACCTGTGAGGAATGGAGAAGCACAAGCCCCTGCATGGCAAAGCAACACACCAAAAAAAGACGATGATGCAACCAGATAGAAAAATAAAAAAGACTAGATGGGGAGAGATGACATATATAGACATACCTAAGAATGTCTGAGATATTCCAGATAGGTGGAAGTGACAGAAATCCTTTGGGCATTGAGAGGCCACTGAGCTCCCTATGGGCTCTGATATTGCTGCCAGGGAAGGAGGCAGGACTTGAACAGAACCAGCAGGTGGGTAGGATGCAGAAAGGTGGAGAAAGCATTCTGCCACAATGAGCAGTAGGGCTGGACACTCAGGAAAGTGGCCCTGCCACTTATATTGGTTGTATGTTCTTGTGACCTCTCCGTGCCTCAGTTTCCCACTCTGTAAGGAAAGGGTAATAACTCTTCATAAGGTTGTTGTGAGAGTTGAATGAGTTATTATGTATTGAGTGCTTAGAACAGTGCCTGGTACATGGTTTATAAGTGTTAGCTATTACTAATATTATTATTCTTTACAGAATTTTAAAGTTCAGTAAGAAAGTATTCAAAATAAAAAATTGTCAGGGAGAGTAAAGATCTGATTTTTTTTTTTAAAGATTTATTTTTTATTTATTTCTCTCCCCTTCCCTCCCCCCATTTATCTGCTCTCTGTGTCCATTTGCTGTGTGTTCTTCTGTGACTGCTTCTACCCTTATCAGCAGCACCGGGAATCTGTGTTTCTTTTTGTTGCGTCATCTTGTTGTGTCAGCTCTCCGTGTGTGCAGTGCCATTCTTGGGCAGTATGTACTTTCTTTTGCACATGGTGGCTCTCCTTACGGGGTGCACTCCTTGTGCGTGGGGCTCCCCTATGCAGGGGACACCCCTGCATGGCAGGGCACTCCTTGCACGCATCAGCGCTGTGCATGGGCCAGCTTCACATGGGTCAAGGAGGCCCGGGGTTTGAACCACAGACCTCCCATGTGGTAGGCGGACGCCCTATGCATTGGGCCAAGTCTGCTTCCCAAGATTTATTTTTTAAATTTATTTATTCCCCACCACCACCACCCTTGTTGCTTGTGCTTGCTGTCTGCTCTCTGTGTCTATTTGCTGTGTCTGCTTGTTTTCTCTTCAGGAGACACTGGGAACCAATTCTGGGACCTTCTGACATGGGAGAGAGGCACTTAATCACTTGAGCCACCTCAGCTTCCTGGTTTGTTGTGTCTCTCATTGTCTTCCCTCTGTGTCTCTTTTTTATTGTGTCAGCTCTCCATTCAGGCCAGCTCACCTTCACCAGGAGGTCCCTGGAATCCAACCTAGGATCTCCCATATGGTAGTTGGGAGCCCAATCACTTGAGCTACATCCACTTCCCAAGACCTGAATTTTAATGAAAGTCTTGGGGAAATATGCTCTCCCCTATTTGCAGTGTATCATTAACACTGATTTTGAGGGAAATGGCTATGGCCCAACAACTGAGCTTTCATTTACCATATGGGACTGGGGTTCAGTCCCCAGGACCTCCTAGTAAAAAAAATATATATTTTGAAGGTTCAGTGGGGTTAGATGAAGATGCTGCTGCTGATGGCATTGACAGTATATGAATAAAACCTCAGAGTTAATTTTTTTCCTTGTCGAATATAACCTCAAGATTTTATTGTCTTCATAATAAAACAAAAGATGAAGCTTAGAAATGGATCACTTGGCTCTTTCTCTGCTCATCTCCTCCCAGTTCAAATTGTTTACATCTCTCAGTAGCCATCATTCTCTTATATCTGCAAATGGACTCAACACATTCTAGCCTCAGCACAAACCTCTCTTTAGTTTTAAGCTTTCTACTGGAAAATTGGCTTAGTCTGTCCTCCATAGCTTCTCTGTTTCCTGTCACCACACTGCTTTCCCTGGGTATACAGAGAATTCTCACCCTTCTTGTGCTGTATCGCTTTGTGGGGTTGGTCCTTGCCACACTTCTTATAGAAAGTCCAGTGGGTTTCGGGAATGCTCTATGTGTTTGCAGAAGTACCATCAGCATGAAAAACCATAGTTACATTTTACTTTTCAAATATGTGCTCTAAGGTCAGACCAACTACCTTCTGAGGGTTCAGAAAATAATATAAATTTTGCTCTTTTCTGTCTTGAAAGGCTCAACCTAAATGAGCCTCAAACTGTCCCAGACATAGGAGATTTGAAGTTGCACCAATCCCTGTCCCACTAATAATTTGGTGTTTGTTTATTTCCTTTCTCCCCTTGAATATTTCCTTCTCCAGTTTTGAGGAAAAAAGACAAAACTTTCTCCTGCAAAGTTTTCAAGTAGGAATTCTCTTTCTCTGAAATCAGATCAACACCACAACTCAAGTTAACCTTTCTATGTGGTTTTCCCTTCTCTATAGAAAGAATTTTAATAGTTCTGAAAAGTGTGATAGAGGAAGGTTAAATGCCCTTGTACACGAGTCCCCTGAGCTGTGGGCATTAGAGTGCATTAGCTGCTCTTCTTGCCTTTGACTTCGGATTTGTTCCCCCTAGCTGACATCTGTGGGACTGCTGCTTTCTATCACCATTCAGAACAAAGACCAGGGAACAGAATATATGCATTTGTTTTCAAATTTTGAAGGGTACTGTTTTAAGTAAAGCCATTTGCAGTGGAATTGTGTGGGTCTTCATATTCCCCTTGTGGTATGTTTCTGGCAAGGGAGTAATGGGCTGAGAAATCTACTTGTCTGAAACCTAACTCCCCCATGCACTGGTGGGCATCTAAAGGTCCGTGCTATGGTTTCATTTCTTGGCTTAAGACTTTGTGCTATTGAAGAGCATGGAATGACATTTTCATTCTTTCTAGTCACTTTTATTTTACTGTGAATATTTAATAGCTTTAAAGTAGAGGATCCTGGATACTTTAGGAAGGTGGGAGGGGGACCACTAGCCTGACAGTCCCACTTCCCCCTTCCTCAGGATCCAGACAAAAAGGAAGCCCTCTGGCATAGTGGCCATTCCTTTGTGGGGGGACATTTGCAGCTCAGATGGTTCTAGCTTGGGGACTTCCTATAGGATAAAATATATAAATATAAACAAACTAAAACCTCTAAAAAAAAAAGCAAAAAAAAAAATCCCACTTAGTACAAATAAGTGCTGTAAGAATAATTGAGCCTTAGACTGCCTCAGGTCTAAGAGATTTAAAGATGCTCAGGTTTCTGCCTCACAAATAATTTGGTATTTATTTGAGTGTTTCTTCCCCTTGGCAATTTCTCATCTTTCTGGTTTTGAGGAAAATGAGGCAGGACTGAGGCATAAGCTCTTCAGCTATTCTCATCAAGCCTTCAGAGGCTCCACATTTGAAGGGGGCCTAATGCTGCTTATAGCCAAAGTACCTACCAGGGGGTAAATTATGCCGCGGAGATGCCAGGATGCACAGCTGTCAGAAGAGTATCGCCTTTCTCCCCCTGTTAGCAGTGAAAAACAATTGTGGGAAGAAATTGGTGGTGGGCGGGTAGGCAGTATTTGAGTAACTGAGATAATCATTAAGCAATTAATTAATCAGCAGGTCTGATGCTGCCACCCTTTTCTCCTCCTCTTTCGTAGTACCTTGGAACACTTCAAGAGGTGGCTCCAGCCAGATAAAGTAGCCATCAGCACAGAAGAGGTCCAGTGTCTGATTCCTCCAGAGTCACAGGTTGAGAAGCCAGAGGCTGGGGATGAGCCAGCGGCAGTGGAACAGTAAATTACATACACACACACACACATACACACACACCCAAGCAGCTGTCTCGGGTCCAGAGGGAAAAGTGGAGTGCTCAGCAGCAGGAATCAGAAGAAATCTAAGGAGCGAAAAGCCCAAACTTCCACTCCGCAAAGCAAACAGCTGCAGGCCCCCGAGGACATGCTTGGGGCTGGCATGTGTGACTGTCTTGGATGAAGTGACTGACCCAGTGGACTGCTTTCCCCTGTGTCTTGCTCAGCTTGATTGAGCTCTGTTGCTGCAGCTTAGAAGTCTGCTAATCCAGCGAAAGACCAAGTATGAAAGTACTTGGAGGACCTGAAGCCCTTGGCGTATGATGTATGAGTTAAGTGAGCTGCATTTTTCCTGTCTCTTCTGAGTGTTCCCTGCCTCGTTCCCAAGCATTCTTTTAGTAAGTTGTCAGGAGTGAGCGGGACCAAGAAGACTGAAGTCTGCCTCTTTGAATCCAAGCCCTGTCTGAGGCTATTATAACAAATCCGTAGTAAATAGAGGGACTCGAGGGAAAGAGGCAGGCTTTTCCTTCATCTGATTTGTTTCCTGGAAGAAAATGGGAGAAAGAAGTGTGAAAATGTGGGTGTTAATGTGTGTATATGGATATATTTTCTTTTATGCACGAATCCTTTCCCCCTCCCCCATTTCTTCCTGCATTTAAAAAGGGCCAGGTTCAAAATCAGACTGGTAAATATGATGTTAGTGTTTGACACCACTCCTGACTAGTTCCAAGTTTGTTCCTTGTACCAGCTTTCCCAACTGAGCTTGAGCTTCCCTCCTTGTTTATTATGTCCTTGTTCTGTATGTTTTGTCCATATAAAGTTTTCTCATCAGAATAGCTGTAGCTGTGTGTGGCACTAGTAACCAGGTTCCTCCCAGGGAGAGGCTCCCAGGCAATGGGGAGGTAAAGGCAAACACACACCACCTGCAGGGGAGCTGGTAACCTTTGGCAACCTTCTGTTTTTAACATATGCCCTCTGACCATCCAAACCCTGGTCTTCTTAGTAGGCCCTTGAGGCCAGGGCTCCATGGAGGTTCTTCCTGGGTAATGGGTTACAAATCCCTAATGATGAACACGGTGGCTGTAACAATCGTCAGAGAAAATTTGCTCATTTCTAAATCAAATATTTATCTTCTTCAAAAGGATGGGAACCAATCAGGTGATTTGGTCTACTCACTTAATGTGAAGAATATTTGTATAGTAATTTCCAGATGTACTTTCCTTTTTTTCCATTGGCTATCAGCATTAGCTTTATTGGTATTGCTTTTATTAGTAGGATACCTGTGACCTAGAGAGTGGCCCTCTATGGCCCCCAGGGTCTTTGAGGAAGCTGGAACACTGGCAATCACCTGGCCCGGGACTGAGCTTGCAAGCTGCCCCTCTGCCTGGGGTTCAGATGCCAGATCTCACTCTTCCTACAGAGCCATATGCTGGCTTGCTCCTGGATGGATAGGTTTCTTTTAAAAAATAATAAAATAAAAAGATTTTTCTTTTCCCTATGTGATAAACCAAAAGTTATTCTCAGTAGTAACAATTTAAGAAAAAAAAGCAGTGAGGTCCTAAAACACTAGCCATAGGCTAGTAAGAAACTAAAATAAGAGTTTCTGTAATTCAGGCAAGATTCTAGTTTTGCCTTCTCCCTACCTCCCCTTTTCAGAAGGGAGAAAATTTAGGTGAGGGGAGGGTTAGAGAAACCAAAAAGGAGTTGTAGAACTGAATTTTTTTTTTTAAGATTTATTTATTTATTTCTCTCCCCACCCCACCCCCCAGTTGTCTGTTCTCTGTGTCTATTTGCTGCATATTCTTCTTTGTCTGCTTCTGTTGTCAGTGGCACGGAAATCTGGGTTTTTCTTCTTGTTGCTTCATCTTGTTGTGTCAGCTCTCTGTGTGTGGGGCACCATTCCTGGGCAGGCTGCACTTTCTTTCGTGCTGGGTGGCTCTCCTTACACACAGGGCTCCCCTGTACAAGGACACCCCTGTGTGGCAGGGCACTCCTTGCGCGCATCAGCATTGCACATGGGCCAGTTCCACACGGGTCAAGGAGGCCCGGGGTTTGAACCGCGGACCTCCCATGTGGTAGACGGATGCCCTAACCACTGGGCCAAGTCTGCTTCCCCCGAAAGCCTTTTAGTCCCATGTAAAAGCCTAGTGAGGTGTGAGAGGAAGGCCCCAGAGCGCTCCTAACTGTTGTGACACGTCTCCCTAGCAGGGAGCCCAATGAGTTAGAACTATGGTTTCTTAATTGGCTTAGAGGTGACAACCTATGTGACAGCTCTAAGGAACAAATTTGATATTAGCCCTCAAAACTAACTTATTAATATAGATTTACTTAGGCTATTGAAGTGGCACTAAATTTGAGACCAAGGATCTTGGGTGCTGTCTTTATCTGTTTCATGGCTTATTCTGTGATCATAAATAAGTCAAATGACCTCTCTGCATTCCAGTTCCCTTTCAGTAATGGGACTAAGCATAGGAAACATACTAATTGGCCCCAAATGCTGATCTGTTTCCTTTGACCCTGGAAACTCCAAGGAACTCCAGTTAGAACTTCCTCAAATCAGTAATATTTATGAGTTGAGAAAGCCTTCTTATTGCCCCTAACCATCTTCCTAACTCCAGTCGTTAGTGAAATAGAAAGTTAAAGCAGATGGAGTGAAATTTTGTGGTAAACCTTGGAGTCTGGGAAGGGTAATTACCAACTTGTATAAGGCAGTAATGACCTGATACACCCAGAGACAGTTGGGTTGGAGCAGGGAGATGAGCTGAGTGACTGCCACTCTTCTCTACTGGCTCATGTACTCCTCACCCCAGTGCTTGGCAAGATCAGTGCTGGAATGGCACAGGCTTATGTCCAATACCTGCTCCAGAAATAGGCTGTGGATGTAGGCACAGCAAATAAACAAATGCTGCCGAGGCCCGTCCCTCCCAGGCAGGCCTGCCCACAAGGACTATTGCCGGGAGACCAAGGATGCCCTGGAGCCGCTCCCTGGCCCTGCCTTGGAGTGAATCCCCCAAGGCTGAGAACAGCCCCAGCCACATGAAACAGCCCATATATCCCTGAAAATTCCAAATATCCCAACAAGCTCTGGCCCTCCTTCAGTTGTAAGATGTAAGGCACGTTACGGCCAGAACAGTCTTGGGTCTGTGGGAGGGCTGTTTACTTAAACCCAGAAGTGGGTCATTTAAGGCACAGAGTCATTCATTTATTTGTTGAGCCAATGCCATGCTCTGGGCACAGTGCACAGAGGTGAATAAAACAAAACCACACTGGGGAGTGGATGTAGCTCTGTAGTTGAGCACCTCCTTCCCATGTAAGAGGCCTTGGGTTCAATCCCTGGTACCTCCCAAATAAAAAAGTCCATTCCTCACTCTCCCATTCTCCTAGAAATAACCAGTGTTAATTACTGTATTTGTCCTTCCCCAGAAAAACCCACATCTTCCCACACGGGACAATGGAGGGGAGGTGGAGTTGCAGCCTCTCTGATTTGGGTTGTGGGAGGTGTAAACCCAGGAAGCTTTGAGAGCTGATGGGAAGGACCCCAAGGCTAATCAGGGTAGGGAGCAGGAGAGAGGCAGTGCCAGGCAAGCTGAGTCCAGAAAATGGACTTGGAGTTAGATAGGGAATAGAAGGATAAGGGCATGGAGGTGGAGAAGAGCCTGGAAGAGGAAAACCGCCAAGACCTAAGGGCAAAAGGAAGTCTTGCCTGCAGGAGGCAGTATGGTGCAGCAACAGAGCGCGCAGGGTCTCCTGAAGAGAGCAGGGAGACAGTGGGCCCCTGCCCCTTGCTTCCCCATCTCCAGCCCCAGCCCTTACTAAGCCTTCAGTGAGCCGCCCCAGGAGACAGGAGAACCATACGAGAAGGCGAAGCAGGGAGGGTTGCTGTTACCTGAACGAAGAGAAAAGAGATGCTGAGGGGAGCTGGTGTGGCTCAAGCAGTTGAGCGCCTGCGGCCCACATTGCAGGTCGTGGGTTCAGGTCCTGGTGCCTCCTAAAAACAAAAACAAACAGCAAGCAAAACACAGAAAAAACAACTCAGGAGAGCTGATGTTGGCTCAGTCGTTGAGCACTGGCTTCCCACATTTGTGGTCCCGGATTCAATCCTCAGTCCCCAGTACTTCAAAAGAAAAAAAAAACAAAAACAGAGAGAGATGCTGAGAAGCCCAAACAGCAGATGATCTGTGTCCTTACAGTTCTGCTGAGTCAGCGATGGGGTGTAGCTGCCAAAAGAAGTTCTAATTTTAGGAATCAATAGTGAAAATGTACTTGGGGTATGGTTGTGTGAAAATGCATTCTCTGCTGGTCATGCCACCCTGAAGCATCATCTGGGCATCACACGGTGAGAGGGGCATTGGCAAATCATAGTGCTCCCTGGAGGAGGGTCCTGGGGGAGGAGGCTGGGAAGATCAAGTCATCTGAAGAAAGGTCAGGGCAATAAGATGGGTTTTTTTTTTTGCCCAGAAAAGAGACGATTTAACAGGGACAGAGAGACTTTAAAATATTTGGAGGAGTATTGGATAGAATGATAAGACACTGAAGTACAAAGGACAAGCTGGGACCAGTGAGAGGAAGTTTCAGGGAGACCGATTGCCATTCAGTACAAGAGAATTTTCTCATAGATACCTAAAAATGGGCAGGGCTGCCTTATAAAAGACAGTCACTGGGGAAGCAGCTGTGGCTCAATCAGTTGGGCTCCCGTCTACCATATGGAAGGCCCTGGGTTCGCGTCCCGGGGCCTCCTTGTGAGGGCAGGCTTGGCCGCACGCACGCTGCGGAGAGCCACCTAGCTGCAAGCGCTGTAGAGAGCCAGCTCAGCAAGGTGACCCAACAAAAAAGGGAGACAAGCAAAACACAGAAGAGTGCACAGCAAATGGACACAGAGAGCAGACAGCAAGCAAATTGCAAGGGGAGAGGGGAAATAAAATAAATATAGACACAGAGGAATGCACAGCAAATGAACATAGAGAACAGACAGCATGCAAAAAGCCACAAGGGGGGGGGATTGAAAAAAAAAGACAGTCACTAGAGGTGTTTAATCAGGTGTCAGAGAAGTTGTAGAGGGATTAGGTGACCCCTACGGCCCTTCCCAGGTGTGAAAGCCTGCGGTTGTCCACTGGAGACTGCTGGGTGCATGCTATTAGTATGTTAGCCCTGGCCTCCCCAACGTCTGGATGGGAGGGCTGGTGAGCTCTCCTTTCCCCTCCCTGAATGAAAAAACAACTCCTTTCCACAAACATCCATCACCTACCACCAAGCAGTCAGTCAGACCCTCCTACAACTCCGATCTCGGCCTCGCCCTGTGGAACAGGCTCTTGGGTGGGAAGATCACAGAACGGTGGGTGCCCCCTGAGCCCATGTGCTAGTTCATGTTCTCTAAACACATACCATGAGACAAGGGCTTGAATGTAGGCTGTTTATTTTAGGGAGCCAATAGGAAGAGGGAGCAAGGAGAATGAGACAGAGAAGGGTGCCCTGAGTGAGTGCTCTGTGATAAGTTAAGGCTCAGTGCCCCTGGGGTCACTCTGAGGGGCCATCAAGACCATAGTGCAGAATTTCCCGACTTGAATGATGGAGGAATCTGGGGTTTGACTCCACTGATACTCATCCCTCATTGGTTGGGGTTTGCCCCTGGGGAGTGTTAATACCCTGCCACTTCCAGATGCCCTGCAGGGGCTGAAAAAACCCTCCAGGCAGAGAAGGAGAGAGGTGGGACATTATTGAACTGCCCACTGCAGCTTCCGTTGGATGCAGAGGCCAGGCATTATGATCCCCCACTGTCCCTTTCCCATTCACTCCAGGATCCAGGGGCTAGGGCCTTGATCTTCACGTTCCAGTCTCTGACTCAGGGTGTGGACTGGTTCTGCCAGGTTAGCTAATTCTGTCTGGCTTGTCTGAATGTCCACCCATAACCTCTTGGACTCAGGTCTCCCCTCTTGCCTCAGCTCCCTCAGTGGGCTCTCTGTGCTAAGTGCACCAGGGCAGTGGGCTCTCCAGGCTGGCACCTCTTCTACTCAACACCCACCCCTGAACTTGGGACATGGTTACCTTAGGGGCACTGGCTCCCTCACCCCCACTGTACTGTGGTCAGGGTCAGGATAGTTCAAAGGTGGATGGGCCCCAGAATTTCCTGTGCTGATGGCCTATTTAGTGGCCCCAGTTAGAAGAAAATGCTCGGGGGAAGCAAATGTGGCTCAAGTGATTGGGCTTCTGTCTACCATATGGGAGAACCCAGGTTTGATCCCTGGGGCCTCCTGGCAAAGGGGTGCCTGTGCAGTGGGCAGTGCCTGCACGGCAAGATGATGACGCAACAAAAGAGAGATGAAGGGGAGACTTAAGGCGAGATGCAACAGAAACCAGGAACTGAGGTGGCGCAGGTGACAGGGAACCTCTCTCCACATTGGAGGTCCCCAGGATTGAATCCTGGTGAATTCTAGAGGAGAAAACAAAACAAAATAGACACAGTAGATCACACAGCAAATGGACACAGACAGCAAAGCAGCAGGGTGGGGAGGAGGGGGAGGAAAAAAAGCACTCAGAAGAAAGATCATTCCAAGATCCTGAGAGCCCTCACTTACAGCTTTGGAGACACTTGGAAGATGGAAAATCATGGCACTTGTGTTGAAGGCGGTGTCCCTAAGCAGGCTCAGAGAACGAGTGCAAAGTGCCCTCCACTCTTACTTCTTCTCTGGCCTGCCTTGGTCAGTGCTCTGGACCCTCCTCTCTCTTTTTCCTCCCCACCCCCCTAGCCCCACAGTCCTCCCTGGTACTCATGGTCTGTCCAGCCTGCCTCTTCTCTCCTATTCATATCAATGACTTCCAGGGGCCTCACCCTCTCTGATGTTCACACTCAGTGCTTCCTAAATTTTGCCTCATTTTTACCTTCCCTGCGCAGTGGTCTGAGGCCCCGTTCATCTCCTGGGAGAGAGTAAGTATTGACGACGCCGGTGGGATGAAGTGGAATCAAGGGCCTCCCTTGGTCGAGGAGGGGTGTGGGTGTGCGCTGGGATGGAGTTTGATCTTACCATTGTTAGCTGAGGACAAGCCTCTCCTAAGGTGGCAAATGTCCCACCAGAGGAGGAGCAGGGCCAGCAAATCAACACAGACCCCCCTTGAGATCTCAGAGACAAAGGGAAACCTATTTGGAGCTAAGCCCTAATCAGAAACGAGGTACTCTCACGCCTCCCTGCCGTCTACCCCACCCCCCACCCCCCTATCCTCACCCCCCCTTCCTCCTTCCCAGCTCTATCCAGCATCCCTTCAGGCTGGGGTTTGCTCCTGCGGCGTCACGGTTTTCTGCCCCTGTCCTTGTCCCCTTTTCTCAGTCCCATCTCTGACTCTGTTTTGCTTTGTTCATCCCTCAGTCCTGTGTCTCTCAGGCACTGCACCATCTGACTTGCACTTCGCCTTCTCCGTGCCGGATGTATGCCTGTTTCTCTTTGTCTCTGATCGAGTGTGTGCTTCTGTCTTAGCTGTATGTTTTTCTGCCTCTGTCTGTCCGTATTCCCAGGGGCCCTATAACTCCGGAAGCCCTGGCAGGAGTGGCTTTGCTGAGCTTGGAGCGTGGGACCGACACCCCATGTGTCCAATGGAGGTGGCTAAGGACACTTCCAGCCCAGCTGTCGTCATGGTAACAGCCAGGGCGGGCCAGGCAGGGGACGAGCAGAACCACGTGGGCTTGACCTTTCTGTGGGTGTCAGGTTTGAGCGGGAGCTGGGGACAAGCAGCAGCTACTGCTTCCCTCCGACTCAGCCCTCCGGGTTTCTGGGCTAGACTGAAAGAAGCGAGGGAGAAATTGAGAACCGGGACAGTTGGCAATAGAGTGAAGAGGAGAGAGAGATGTTCAGCGATCGTGACCTAGAGAAGCCCGGGAAAGAGGGGCGGGAGCTCAGGCCCGCGCGCGAACGCACGCACGTGCACACACTCCCGGCCCGGCGCCCACGGCCTCCCGAGGTGCGCGGCGCTGCGGAGGGCCCTCGCCGTCCCGCCTGGGGCCCGGCCCCCACGGCCTCCCGTGGTGCGCGGCGCTGCGGAGGGCCCTCGCCGTCCCGCCTGGGGCCCGGCCCCCACGGCCTCCCGAGGTGCGCGGCGCTGCGGAGGGCCCTCGCCGTCCCGCCTGGGGCCCGGCCCCCACGGCCTCCCGTGGTGCGCGGCGCTGCGGAGGGCCCTCGCCGTCCCGCCTGGGGCCCGGCCCCCACGGCCTCCCGAGGTGCGCGGCGCTGCGGAGGGCGCTCGCCGTCCCGCCTGGGGCCCGGCCCCCACGGCCTCCCGTGGTGCGCGGCGCTGCGGAGGGCCCTCGCCGTCCCGCCTGGGGCCCGGCCCCCACGGCCTCCCGAGGTGCGCGGCGCTGCGGAGGGCGCTCGCCGTCCCGCCTGGGGCCCGGCGCCCACGGCCTCCCGAGGTGCGCGGCGCTGCGGAGGGCCCTCGCCGTCCCGCCTGGGGCCCGGCCCCCACGGCCTCCCGAGGTGCGCGGCGCTGCGGAGGGCACTCGCCGTCCCGCCTGGGGCCCGGCCCCCACGGCCTCCCGAGGTGCGCGGCGCTGCGGAGGGCACTCGCCGTCCCGCCTGGGGCTCGGCTCGCGCTCCTGCCACCGGCGGGCTCTGGGTGGGTGGTTGTTAAAGGTCAGTTTCCCCACACTCAGGGCCCCCGCTCCAGACTCCTTCGGATCAAATGTCACTTTTTCCATATTGCAAAAGTCTTTATTGCTCTAAGGAAAATATGCTAAGACAAAAAGAGCCAAATGATTCTTTTAAAAATAGGAAGATTATAAATTCACAAGTCCGAAGAAAAACACCCAAAATAAAAGGCATCCCAATCCTCCCTCACTTCCCCCAGGCTTAGGTTTCCTCCACAGTTGGTTCCCATGCCTGCGAGTGGACTGCCCCCCGCAGCCACTTCTCTGACTAGGGCGCAAGGAGGGAAACCGAGTCAGCCGCTGCCTGTGTTTGAAGGGGGCTGGGAGTCACGGCCCCTCCCCACCCTCACACACCAGTCAAGGAGACTTGTCTCCCCAAGCCCCATGCCCCTCCTTCCTTTTCTTCTATAGGGACAGACACACAGACACCAGGAAGAGGAGCTCACAGGTGTGCGCTGACTCCTTGAGGGAGGTGTGAAGGGTGCAGGGCCACCTCGGGTCAGTTCCAGGGAGAACGCAGCTCACCCGTTCATCGCCTTTCCAGACATTCAGAAGAGCCCAAGCATTCCAGGACACACCGCTGTGGAAATCAAGGCTGCAGACTAGAGCGGAAAATAAGGTCTTATCATTTACTGAAATATCTACATTTACGAAAGAAATGAAGTGGGACATTCACCAGCATTACAAGTTTTCTTTCATACAAAAGTACAGCCCCAAATCCTCTCGGGGAGCTGCCTTTACCCAGCAGGGGGTGGGGTCTCACCACTCAGCAGGAGAAGAGGAGGTCTTGTGTCCCTCAGCAGGAGAGGAGACAGCAGACCCTGCGGTCCTCGTTAGTGCACTTCGAAAAGGCGATTGAAGTGAGGGCTGGAAACATGTCTGACCACCGTATTACTGGAGATCTCCCCTTTGAGGCTTTAACCTTCTTCCTCCAAGTCACAGATGGCGTCTTGTGGTCCCCTGTTTGGGAGCTGATCGTTACCGCCTCCTAGGTCCTCCCCTGGGAGAACCTCAGGTGCCTGTGCCCCCTGAGAACAGGGGACAGGGCAGAGGCCAGGAAGGTCACCAGTGCTCTGGCCCCGTCTTCCCCCCACAAGGCCAAAGCTTCCCTCTGAGTCCCAGACACAGGGACCACACCATTCATTTCTGTTAGTTGTGGTAGTTTCCCTGTGTGGGGCTCAGAAATGGACTTGAGGGAAAGCGGATGTGGCTCAAGAGACTGGGCTTCCGCCTTCCACATGGAAGGTCCCAGGTTCGGTTCCTGGTGCCTCCTGGAGAAGGCAAACTGGTGCGGTGGGCAGGCGCAGCAAGCTGATACAACAAGATGATGCAACAAAGAGGAAAGACAATGAGAGACACAATAAACCAGGGAGGTGAGGTGGCTCAGGTGATTGAAAGCCTTTCTTCATCATGGGAGGTCCTGGGTTTGGTTCTGGTGTCTCCTAAAGAGAAGAGGAGCAGGCAGCAACCTCAAGCAATGGTGGGGGTGGGGGGTGGGTGACAAATAAATAAAATAAATCTTTAAAAGAAAATGGACTTGGAAGGTGCATGTGGCTCAACTGATAGAGCGTCCACCCACTATATAGGAGGTTCAGGGTTTGAGACCCAGGGCCTCTTGGCCCGTGTGATGAACTGGCCCACACACAGTGCTTCTGCACACAAGGAGTGCTGTGCCAGGCAGGGGTGTCCCCTGCATAGGGGTGCCCCATGAGCAAGGAGTGCGCCCCGCAAGGAGAGCCGCCCTGCACAAAAAGCGCAGCCTGCCCAGGAGTGGTGCCGCACATATGGAGAGCTGACGCAGCAAGATGACACAACAAAAAGAGACACAGATTCTCAGTGCCGCCTTACAAGAATGCAAGCAGACACAAAAGAACACACAGTGAATGGACACAGAGAGCAGATAATGGGGTGGGGAGGGGGGTGGGGGGGAAGGGGAGAGAAGTAAATCTTTAAAAAAAAAACAACGACTTGAGCTCAATGCTAAGTCCCCTCCTTATTATGTTCTACCTAAGCCCCTTCCCTCCAGCTCCTGTCAGCCCCTCAACTCCTTTCTGAGTCCCCATTCCAGCTCAGCACCCACGGGATTCTTAGCAAACCCTGAGCCTCTGGCCAGTGGTGAAGAGGTGGAAGCTGGGGAGCATGGGGCCGCCTGGCAGTCGCTCCTTCCGGGCCTGTGACTCCTGATGGCGTCCCTCAGCTCCATCTCTTCTCTCTTCACGCATGCTCTGGGCTGGACCCACCGCATCTCCTGGCTGCTCAGTGGGCTAGGAAGCCCACCCACTATTTCACATCCTTTGCCTTTGCTCAAGCTATTCCCTTTGCTAAAAGCTTCTTTTCTGGTGAATCCCTCTTCTGCTTCGGGGCTCACCTCAAATGCCACCATCCCAGTGATGCTTTCCTCACTCTCTCCTAGGTTTCCCTGTGGCCCCCTGGAGCGTTTTATTCATAGCTATCATAACACACATCCCACTGGGCAGTCATGTCTCTATTTTTACATCTGCCTTTCAGCGGAGGCTGTGATTTCTGGCATGGACTAGGTCATATTGACCTCTGAATCGCCAGCTGGGTTCCGTTCACTCACTGATTGTTGGCACTCACCCAGAGAGGACCCTCGATGAGGGGGGTGGTGGTGAGCAGGAGAAGCTCCCAGGCCTCCCGGAGACCATGGGCTTACCTTCATGGCAATGAGTTGTAGGTGGAAGGAATCCCACCGCCCCCTTCCTTACCAGATCACCACTCCATCCAGCTGCAGGTGCAGTATTGCTGGATGGTTGCAAAGCAAGGGCCTCCTCACTGTCAGCTCCCTGCCGGATGGAGTGGCAACACTTGGCTGGCATCCGGATGGTGTTTTGCCAGCCCTGGGCAGCCGTCACCTGTAGTTGGCCCCACATCCCGTAGCTTTACCAACGCCCTTGCTGCACTAAAGAGGGCCCTGGAGAGCAGGCTCAGAGTGGGGAGAGAAAGCTGAGGGCATCCTTCCTGTCTTCCCTTCTTCCCTCTCCCTCCTCCCGGCTGGCTGCAGCTGTGCTGCACGATGTGGAACTGAACATAATCTTAATTACCGCTCAGCCCTGCTCATTAGTGCCTCTGGAAGCCAGAGAAGCTTCCGAGTTAGGAAGCCTCCACCGCAGTGGACGCCAGGGCCCCAGGCCTCCTGGGTGGTCGCTAGTCTCCCTCTTCAAGGGTTACGTCTGTGTGATTTAGGGTTCCTTTTTAGGCCTCCAGAGGGAGACGCCCCCCTCCCTGCAGGTGGGAAGGGCTGGAAATGGAATGGGGGGAGGGCTGGAGCTAGAGGTGGTGGAGGGAAGGCTAGCCCCTCCTGGGCCCTTGCTCTCCTGTGTGCAGAGCACGGCGGGGGCAGCATATTGCAGAACACGTAAAACTCCCCTGCAGTCAGAGAAAAATTAAATAAGCCAAATGAGCCCAAATCTAGACACACTGATGACTTACCTGCTTTCAAGGGACTTGAGCGAGGAACCCGTGCACTGTTCAGCCACTTTTTTTTTTGGTAGTGAAATGGAGTAAAGAACCATGAAGTGCCTGAAGACTGAACAAAAGGAAGCTGGGTGGAGGAGGAGAGAAGGGGCAGACCCTGGAAATTATAAACCCATAGGCCCAATTTCGATATGTGGAAAATCTCCTTCACAAATATCAACTCGTTAATAACCTAGAAGATTAAATGAGATAATGCACATGAAAACACTTTGAACTGTAAAGGGCTTTAGAAATTTAAAGTGTTATTATGTAATATTTCTGCTCACTGCAGACAATAAAACAGATGTTACAGGGAGACCGGAGATTTATGATAATGGCTCATCACCCATAAGGTACTCACACAATTTGGGCTGTTTCATTTAATTAGCCATTGCTTCTGAGGAAGACAACTGCAGAAGCCTTCGACTTGGCCTTCCCACTTCCCGCATTCTCTGTTCCTTTTACTTGCCCCTGCTGGATTAATCTTCCCTAGGCACAGTAAGTACTGATCATATACCCCTAACGATGCCTTTTGCTGACTGCAGAGAGCCTGGAGTCCTTGGCTCAGCAGTCAAGATCCTCTGCAGTCTGGGCTGTGAGAACTTTCCCGACCTCATTTTCCTCCTTCCATCCAGGCAGATGGAGGCTCAGGGAGAGTGAGTCACTTGCCCCAAACCACGGAGCTGCCAATTGGCAGCTTCGGAATCAAGCCCTCAAACCCCAGACACCTGAATTCAAAACCAGGGTATTTTCTTGCTTACCACTTTTTCTCTTAGACGGATATAGCTGCAAGGAAGATCTTCCCACATGGAGATTTTTTTCTTCTTTGGAAAGATTTCCTCAGGACAAATTCCAAAGAGTGAGATTACCAGGTCAAAGGATATTGATATTTTTGTGGCTATGTGAATTGCCATAATGCTTTGCAAAAGGGCTGGGCTGATTTGTATTTTAGCCAAAGATATAAATATATACGGTTTCACCAGACCCTCCTCTCCACTGGGAGTAACTTTTGAATAATTTGCAATAAGGTATTTCCTTGTTTTAATTTGCATTTCTTTGACCATTGAGGTCACATAGTTTCCATGGATCCCTTTACTATTTGTATTTTGTATTGTGCGAATTATCTCTTCATATCTGTGGCTCATATAATTATTAAGGTCTTCACATTTCAGAAACTGCACCCTAAAAAGAAGAAAAGTTGCCATAAAGGCGATGGGAACACCTGTGTGCATGTTGACACCAGGCTCAACAAAGCTGTCTCAGCCAAAGAAATAAAGAATGTCCCATACCATATACAAGTCTGACTCCAGGAAACATAACGAAGATGCAGATTCATCAAACAAGTTCTATATATTGGTTACCTATGTACCTGTCACCATTTTCAAAAATCTACAGTTAATGGGGATGGAAACTAACAGCTGATTATCGAATAAAATTATAAAACAACAAACTAAAGATATAAAAGCATATACAGTGAAGAGAACTTCTCCCACGTCTCCTATCTTCCTGTCACCCCATTTACTCCCTGGAGAAAGCCACTAATACCAATATTTTGTGTATCCTTCCGTGATATTTTATGCATAAATGAGCCTCTATATGTATAGAAATGATAACATACATGTTTTATTTTTTTAAGATTTATTTTTTATTTATTTCTGTCCTCCCTCCCCCAGTTGTCTGCTCTCTGTGTCCATTCACTGTGTGTTCTTCTGTAACCGCTTCTGTTGTAGTCAGCGGCACGGGAATCTGTATTTCTTTTTGTTGCATCATCTTGTTGTGTCAGCTCTTCGTGTATGCGGGGCCATTCCTGGGCAGGCTGCACTTTCTTTCGCGCTGGGCGGCTCTCCTTATGGGGTGCACTCCTTGCGCGTGGGGCTCCCCTATGCGGGGGACACCCCTGCGTGGCACGGCACTCCTTGCGCACATCAGCACCGCACATGGGCCAGATCCACACGGGTCAAAGAGGCCCGGGGTTTGAACCGCAGACCTCCCACGTGGTAGGTGGACGCCCTAACCACTGGGCCAAGTTCACTTCTCTCATAATACAAGTTAATCTGTATTATGCTCTTTTGGAGAACATTCCATATGAGTACATAGAAAAGCTTAAACCCTTTTTTTTTTTGAGATGCATTTATTTACTGCTCTCTGTGTCCATTCACTGTGTGTTCTTCTGTTTCTGCTTGTGTTCTCATTAGGTGGCTTCCGGAGTGGGAAAGAGGAGATAATTTTCTTGTGCCACCTCAGCTCCCTTTTCTACTATGTCTTCTTATTGTCTCTCCTCTGTGTCTCTTGTTGCATCATCTTGCTGTGCCAGCTCTCTGCATTGGCCGGGGCTACTGTGCAGGGCGGCACATCTGCACGGGGTGACATTTCCAGCAGGGCAGCCCTCGCGTGTGGGCCAGCTTGCCATGCAGGCCAGCTTGGCTTCACCAGGAGATTCTGGGCATTGAACCCCGGACCTCCTATATGGTAGGCAGGAGCCCAACTGCTTGAGCCACGTCTTTTTCCCTTTTTTAAAAAATAACTGTAGTGCTGTATGGGTATTCTACTCTAAGAAAACTTACTAAACAAAAATCCAGTTGTGCAAAACAATTTTTTCAGGAGATGTTAACTTCACAAATTGAGCCTTTAATTCTATAAAAATCCCCTAAATATTAAGCCACCTTCACATATTGCAGTTATGATTCATTTTACTGAAATTAAGTGTCTCTATTTATGACAGAAGTGTTCTACATAAAGAAAGTAAAGGCCATTTAAGTTGGAAATGATTCATTAAGCAA
Organism: Dasypus novemcinctus; assembly: GCF_030445035.2. Taxonomy (NCBI): domain Eukaryota; kingdom Metazoa; phylum Chordata; class Mammalia; order Cingulata; family Dasypodidae; genus Dasypus; species Dasypus novemcinctus. Next base: position 111,761,333 of record NC_080675.1, on the reverse strand, counting down.
ATCAATTGTTAAAGATTATACTTGGTTCAGATGACATGTCGTGACATGGTAAGAAAGCGCAGTTATATGTTTGAAAAAGTCTATCCTATGTAATTCTTGTATTTCTTAAAAAATCTCAAATATTATTATTCTATCTGTTCCCTTTGCGTTTTAACATAAGAGTGAGGAGTAAAGGAAAGGACTTTCAATATTAGTCAACGAGATGTGGTCCAGAGTTGTCCAAACTACTCAGGGGGTCCCATCTACCAAGGCCCTGTGTGGCATGCAACATGGCACAAGATGAAATGTTTCCAAAGAGACTAGACATTTGTCCTGACTCACATCAGAAGGTAGGGACATACCCTTCAAATATCCCCAATTTCCCTCAGTCACTGACCCTAGGACTGGCGTCTATGGGTTTATTGAAAACTGTCTTATGCTTTCGGTTTAGGGGCATGAATCTCCTGCATTTACTATCTGCTGTGTAAAGAAGCAGCTTTCTTTGTTTGCTCTGAAATTGCTTTGGGGCAATAAATGCCACTATTTGTGGAGTGAGTCATTGTTCACCCTATCTGTGCTTGGTATGATCTTTTACTCTTTAATCTTACCTTTTTTTGGAATTTATCTTTCCAAATCTGGCATTTTAGTCCATTTAATGCCTACTACCTAACTGCATAATTAGAATGTATGATAAAAGTCACCTGTTCATTGATTTGTTCACGTGTTATTCAAAGGTCTCCCTCATTTCCTCCAAGTCTTTGCTCAAATGTTATCTTCTCAATGTGCTCTACCATGGCTACTCTATTTAAAATTGAAACACTCCCCCCAACACCACCACCCTGCATTCCCACTCTCCTTACCTTGCTCTATTTTTCCATATTACTTGGCACAGTAGAACATAATATACACTCTTTTTTTTTTCTGAGGTACCAGGGCCAGAGACTGAAGCCAGGACTTCATGTGGAAAGCCAGCACTCAACAACTTAGCCACATCGGCTCCCCTGAGTTGCTTTTTTCATTTGCTCGCTTACTGTTTTTTGTTTATAAGGAGCACCAGGAACCAAACCCAGAACCTCCCTTGTGGGAAGCTGGCACTCAACTGCTTGAGCCACATCTGCTCCCATGTATTTTTTAAAGATTTATTTATTTATTTAAATGTATCCCTCCTCCCCCAGATGGTTCTCTCATCTGTTCGCTCATTGTTTGATTGCCTTCTCCAGGAGGCACCAGAAACCGAAACCATGACCTCCCACATGGGAGACAGGTGCCAAACGGGTGGGCCACATTCGCTCCCTGTGGACTGTGGCATCTGCTGGCTTGTGGCATCTGCTCATTTAGGCATCTGCTCGTTGCAGTGAGTGCGTATTGCTTGTCTTCTTTAGGAGGCACCCCAGGACCAAAACCTGGCACCTCCTATGTGGTGAGTGGGCACCCAAATTGAGCCACATTCGTTTTCCAGCTGCCATATTTTAAATTTTATAATGCATATTCTTCATCCTCACTGTAATGTAAGCTCCATTTTACCTATTAATATTTAATTCATTGATGTGTCCTAAGAATCTAGAACAGTTCCTGGTGCATAGTAGGTCCTCCGTAAATACAATATTTGTTGAAACTATAAATGATGCCTGCTCCTGTTGTGTAGAAGACACTGGGCTAATCATGTTGGGGCTTCCAAAGATAAATTTGCTGGAAGTCCTACACCCAAAGAGTACCTAGTCCAGCCTTAGAGTTGAGAAGCAGACATAACAACTACAATACAAGATATAAACTACTAGAGTAGAAGAAAGAGAATGCTTTCATCCGGAGGCAGTCGTGAAAATCTGAGGGAAGGAATGTGCTAAAGCACAGTTTGGAATGAGGAGGCAGAAACCTGAATTGAATCCTGAATCTTGAATATGCATGGCTGAATGAGACTGTGATAAACTCCCATAGTTACAGTTTCCTCATTTGTAAAATGGGGGTAAAAATTCTTATCCTAAGATCATGCCTATACATAGCTTGTGGTGGAAAAAACCTGACACAGAGTTCAAACTGAAACCAATATCAATTCCATTCTTCCTCTTAAATGACTATCAACAGGAGAGCACAAATTACAACATATAATGGACTATTATGCAATCACTAAAATGATAATTACAGATAGGAGTCTCACCTGATTCAGGATGGCAGCGTGAGACACTTCAGGACTCTGTCCCTCCACGGAAGCATTGCACAACCAGCAAGAATTGAAAGAAACATCTTTCTCAAAGCTCCAAAACAGTTAAAGGACTGTGGTAATGAAGCAAGCACCAAATCAAGAAAAAGGCCACTTAAAAGCAGTAGGACCCAAACAAAACAAAGTGGTAGGATCTCATAGAATCCTGGCTGGCCCCCCTCCAACCCCTCACCTGCTCGGTGAAGAGTTGGCCCACACTTCCAGTGCAGATCCCTGGTCCTGGTTCCAGAAGGAGCAGAATAACCCTCTTGTACATACTGGGTGCACATAAGACTAGCCTGAGGGATGCACTGTTCCACAACTGACCCTAGGTGTAGAAGGTAGCTCATGTAATCCTCCCACAGAATGCTGTGGGTGAGCAGTCAAACCATGCCGCCTGGGGCAAGGGCTCACTGGCTGCAGTACAAAGAGTGCAGGGTCCAGGGCCATGAGGAAATTGTTACCTAGGAAAGAGGGGACATTTGGAACTGGTAGTGGAGGAATTCCTAGGAACACATGCATGCACATGCCCAGGACAAGATGCCTGTGCAGAAAAGATCAGGGAGGCTCCTATACTGGCCTGGAGCTATTCTCTAAACTCATTGTAAGGATAAGCCCTGAAGGAGAGCACGTGCACAGGTCAATCTGTAAAGAGTAGAAAGGGTGTTTTCTTTTTTCCTTCTGTGGATGTTTGGGACTAGAAAATCATGTTCTTAAAGTGAATCCATTCTTGTAGGCATAACCCTATTGTTAGTAGGACCTTTTGATGAGGTTACTTCAGTTAAGACACTGCCTAGTGTCTTAATCCTCTTACTGGAGTCCTTTATTAACCAGATGGACAGAGGGAGAGAGAGGGGGGGAGGGGGAGAGGGTCACGGAAGCAGGAAGCTGAAATCAATAAAACCCAGGAGAAAAGAGAGAGACTAGCATATGCCACCATGTGCCTTGCCATGTGACAGAGGAGCTAAGGATTATCAGCAGCCAGTCTTTGGGAAGAAAGCATCACCTTGATGCTTTGTTTTGGACATTCTCACAGCCTCAAACTGTAAGCTAATAAATTCCCATTGTTTAAGCCAACCATTTCATGGTATCTGCTTTGAGCAGCCTAGAAAACAAAAACACTTTTCTTCTTCCTCCCCTCCTCTTCCCCCTCCTCTTCCTCTTCTTCTGGCATTCAAGGAAAACTCTGTCCTAACTCTAGATGGATACAAGCATAAGGAACAAATGCCCTAGAGTCTAAACTCCAATGACAACACATCCTTAAAATATCAAAAAGTCCAGTTTTCAATAAAAGATTACAAAATATACAAAGAAACAGGAATTGATGACCCTGGCAAAAATCAAACAAACAAACAAAAAACTAAGGTATTAGAAACCATCAATGAGAAAGACCAGACCTGGGACATATCAGACAAAGACTTTAGAAACATTGTTCTAAATATGCTAAAAAAGCTAAAAGAAAACATGGACAAAGAGGTAATGGAAAACATGAACAAAAAAACAAAAGAAATCAGGAAAACAATAGATGAACAAAAAGAAAATATCAATAGAGAGATGGAAATTATAAAAAGGAACCATACATGGGGCACAGATGTAGCTCAAGTAGTTAAGTACCTGCTTTCTGTGTATGAGGTCCTGGGTTGAATCCCCAGTACTTCCTAAAAAAAAAAAAAAAAAGTGGTAACAGAAATGTAAAATTGGCTCAGGTTTGAAACAGAAAACTCCTGAGCCTGGCTGGCCATCAATAAATCATTTTTCCTTCTCAAAAAAAAAAAAAAAAAGAAAAGAAATGTAAAATTTTCTAACGGGGTTAAACAGATTGGAGCTGAGAGAAGAAAGAATCAGTGAACCTGAAGATAAGGCAATTGAAATCATTCAATCTGAGGAGAAGAAAGAAAATGAAGAAAAGTGAAGAGCACATGACAAACCTGTGGGACACCATCAAACATACCAATATATGCACAGCGAAAGTCCCAGAATGAGAAGAAAGAGAGAAAGGGGCCGAGAAAATATTCAAAGTAATGGCTGAAAATTTCCCAAATTTAACAAAAAACATGAATGTTCACATCCAAAACACTTAATGAATACCAAACAGGATAAATCCAAATAGACTCACACTGTGACATACATTAATCAAACTGTCAAATACCAAAGATAAAGAGAAAATACTGAAAGCTGAAAGAGAGAAGCAATGTGTTACGTACAAGGGAGCCTCAATAAGATTAAGTGCCAATTTCTCATCAGAAACCATGGAGGGAAGAAGGCAGTGAGATGATATATTTAAAGTGCTGAGAGCAAAATACTGCTCACCAAGAATTCTATATCCAGCAAAACCATCTTTTAAAAATAAGGGAGATATTAAGAGTATTAGTTAGCCAAAGGGGTGCTATTGCAAAATACCAGAAATTGGTTGGTTTTCATAAAGGGTATTTATTTGGGGTAGAAGCTTACAGTTACCAGGCCATAAAGTGTAAGTTACTTCCCTCACTAAAGTCTTTTGCCATGTGTTGGAGAAAGTTTGGTTGCCAACATCTGCCTGGGTTCAGGCTTCCTGGGTTCCGCTCATCCTGAGGTTCATTTCTCTCTGGGCTCAGCTCCTCTGTTTTCTCCACAAAGTTAGCTGTACACCATGAGGCTCTCTAGGCTTTGCCTCGCTCTACAAGGCCAGCTATAGACTATTAGGTGAACGGCTTGTTTCTCTTCTCAGAGCCTTCTCTCTTTCCTCACGACCAAGCTCCTCTGTATGCTTACTTCCTGGGGCTCCAGCTCAAGACAGCATCAAAAATTCCAAGTCTGTCCTTTGCCATGCCTTTTATCTGTAAGTCTCCACCCACAAGGGGTGGAGCCTCAACACCCTACTGACATGGCCCAATCAAAGCCCTAATCATAATTATATCATGCCCAGTTTACAAACATAATCTAATTTCTAACTTTGGAATTCATGAACCATATCAAACTACTCCACCAGATAAATAAAAACTAAGGGAGCTGATCACCAGTAGATTGGCCTTACAAAGGATATTAGAGAGTTCTGTGGGTTGAAAAGAAAGTACAATAGACAACAGAATGAAGAAGAAATGAAGTTCTCCAGTAAGGGTAATGACGTGATTAAATATAAATTCCAGTACTATTGTTTTGGGTTTGTAACGCCACTTTTTACTTTCTACAGGATCTAAAAAGCATAAAATGTAATGATAAAGCAATGGTTTGGGACTCATACTACATAAACATGTGTAATAAGAACTACATAAAGGTGGGGGGATGGAGGCGTATAGGGACATCGTTTATATTTGCTATTGAAGTAAGTTGGTATCAAAGTAAACAAGATTGTTATAAATTTAGGGTGTTATGCCCTATAGTAACTACAAAGAAAATGTCGGAGTATATATGAACTCACAGAGACAGAAATTAGAGTACAAGTTGCTAGGAGTAGGAGCCAGAGGAGATGGGGAATTAATGCAAAATGTGTGTAGGGTTTCTGTTTGAGAAGATGCAGATATTTTCTGTCATATGTATGAAGAAAGGAAGGACAGAAGAGACAAGGACAATTAAAGGCAATACAAGATCCTGGATGGAATCTAATAAGGGTGGCGAGAAGGCGCAAAAGGACATAAGTGAGACATATGAAAAATATAGAGAGACTGCAAGCTTTATATCAATGTTAAATTTTTTGAACTTGATTACTGCACTTTGAAGGTTACATAAGTGATTATCCTTGTTCTTAGGAAATGTACATGACAGGGCTACGTATTTAAAGAGCATTATATATAGCGCCTATACACAACTGTTTAGGAAATGGATTGATAAATAGTTAGGTGGAATGATAGATTGATGATAGAATGATAAGGTGAATACAGTAAAAATGTTAAATTGATGATTTGGGTATGGCAGGGGTGGGAGTAGGGATACATTAGACTTCTGTGTATGGGGTATGTGTTATTTTTGCAACCGTTTTGTAAGTTTGAAGGTACTTCAATTAAAGTTTATTAAAAATTACTGAGACGTCCTTGTGGACACGGGCCCTGGTATCCTGCTTCACCAGTGCTTGAACGCGCTTTCGCTGCTCTGCCGGCCTCTCGCAGCCCCGCCGCCCGTCCCGCCCGCGCCGCCGCCCTGCTCAGCCGGCCTTGACCCTGGCAGGGGCGCCGGGCGACCACCAGGCCTCGGAGGCCGCCAGCACCCGCCAGACCACCCAGACCCTCGATTCTTACGTCTACCTGTCCATGCCCAACCACTTTGACCGTGATGTTGTGGTTTTGAAGAACTTTGCCAAATATTTTCTTCACGGATCTCGTGAGGAGAGGGAATATGCTGAGAAACTTAAGAAGCTGCAAAGAGGTGCCCGATTCTTCCTTCGGATCTCAGGAAACGAGAATGTGAAGACTGGGAGAGCAGGCTGGATGCAATGGAATGTGTGTTACACTTGGGAAAAAAAGGGTGAATCAGTCACCTTTTTGTGTAGTAATATGGAAAACAGTTTACAGTTAACATTAAATAAAAAAAGGAAGATCACAAAATTGTCCTTGATTACAACTGGGTAAAAATAATTCAAAATCTACTCAAAAATTAAATGTATTCTTGGGCTAGTCTGCAGATTAATTTACCTATTCATTCTTTTGTTATTTTTGTAATTCTACTTTTTAACACGTTTTATTCTGATGTAATTTCAAACTTACAAAAAAACTGCACAGTACAAGGAGTTCCCAAATACCTTTTTACCCAGATTCACCAGTTATTTGCATGTTGCTGCATTTGTACCCACCCCAAGCCCCCTCTCTTTCTTCTGGCTCTTGCTCTGCATATATATATATATATGCATTTCATAAGAATAAAGGCATTTTCTTACATAACAACAGGACCTATTTTCTATTACTTTTACAAATTGAAAGGCTGAGAAGAACGTATCTTCTTTTCCTATGATCCTGGGCACAGTTTCACTAGATTGAAGATGCAAGACTCTTTGCTGCATCCTTCAGGCCTCTTACATCTAAAAACACCAGCAAACCCCTGGGTCAGTCATGCCGTCCGCAGGCAGCCCCCCTCCACCATCACCTGGCTGAAGGGAAGGGTGAGTTTTGCGTCCCGCGGTTTTGGGGGAGGAGGGATTAAGATGGAGTCTTCTAGGGGGAGAGGAGCCTCTCGTTTCAGGACTGAAATCCTGTGGCTGTAGGTCCACAGAGGTTTCTGTGACTCAGAAAGCTCATCCACATGAGCTGAGCTTCCTAGGGAAACGGAATCTCAAGGGCAGGCCAGTTAGCTGCCTACTGGCTTTCCCCCCAGAGTCTGCTGAAAATGTTTCTTCAAACTGCTGGGCTTTGAGGGCCAAGAGGGAGGTGCTGGAGCCAGAGGTTGTTAAACAAGTCTGTCACTGCGATCCCTAGGCTTAGAGCCACTGCCATACCAGGAGGATTGCTTAAGGAGCTTTTTTTTTTTTTTGCAGGGAGGAGACCAATGCTGGGAGAATTGGGCAGCCTACGGTGCAGACAGCTAGGAGCATGGAAGAGATTTCCCATCAGTTTGTGGACTTGCCTGCCTAGAGTCAACCCACAAACACTGTCGCCAGGGTAACAACCTCCCACTCTTCTTACCATCCTTCTGAGCTACGAGAACCAGCAACATTCCCTTCCCAGTATTTTGGGCCCCAGGACTCCTTGACGCCTTCAGCGTCTTGCCCTGCTGGGATCAGTCCCGAGCACAGGCAGAACAGCCCCAGCGTGCGGGAGCCCACAGGAAGGAATTAACACCCCCACGCCCGCCGCCCCGCCCCCAGCCCCGTAGCTGGCCTGGCTCTGGCCTAGAGCCCCAGCCCTGATCCCACCCAAACCCCAGGACTAAAAACGCACTTTGCCCTTGGGGACTCCCCCTTCACCCGCAGGCTCCTCTTCCACCCAAACGCTGTTGCTTGTTATGTTTGTAATTTGGAGGCGTCAGCCCTCCTGGACTTGTTTCCTCCTCTATAAAAATGAAATAATGACATCTACCTTACAGGGCAAAGTTGCCTGCTGATGAGGCCCTTCAAAAGGTGAGGGCTGTAGAGACCACAGCAAGCCAGGACCCTCTGGGCTGTTAGGCCAGGACAGTGGGGAGACCGGGAAAGCAGGGGTCTGGGGGACTTCAGATGTACAAGCCGAGACTTACTGGAAAGGCCATCCCAGCTGTACTTACACATACGTTATGTGCACATATTTTGGTCCTTACAAGAGTCCTGAGAGAGGCAGTTATTACTTTATTAATCAATAAGTCCTTGTTTACACCAATGAAAACCCATTTCTAATATTCATTTTGATAATTAGCAAAGCACCTGATAAAGATCAGAGAAAGTAGCAGGAGGTAGCCAAGCACTTATAATAGCCAACTCTGGAGTGTGGGCTTATTATTTTTTAAAACAGCTTTATTGAGTCATAACTGACATACAGTAACTATACCCATTTTATGTACATTATTATTATTATTATTTTTGAGGTACACAGAGCCAGGGATTGAACCCTGGATCTTGTCTGTGGGAAGCCAGTGCCCAACCACTGAGCCACACTGGCTTCCCTGAGTTGGTTTTTCATTTGTTTTGCCTGTTTGTTTTTTCAGGAGGCACTGGGAACTGAACCTGGGCCACCCCTGTGGGAGGTGGAAGCTCAACTGCTTGAACCACATCTGCTCCCTGAATTTTTTTTCTTTTTTTCTTTTTCAAAGATTTATCTTATTATTCTGCCCCCCTCCCCACCACTGCAGCTTGAGCTCGCTGTCTGCTGTATCCATTCGCTACTTGTTCTTCTGTGTCTGCTTATCTCCCTTCCTTGTGTCATCTTGCTACACCAGCTCTCCTCAGTGCGGGCTGCCAGCTCTCCAAGGCATGGGCCAGCTTGCCTTACCAGGAGGCCCCAGGAATCAAACCTGGGACCTCCTATATGATGGACAGGAGTCCAACAGCTTGAGCCACATCTGCTTCCCTACTTGAATTTTAATGTACACTAGGCACATTAAGAAAAGTTCAGGGAAACGGACTTTGGCCCAGTGGTTAGGGCGTCCGTCTACCATATGGGAGGTCCGCGGTTCAAACCCCGGGCCTCCTTGACCCGTGTGGAGCTGGCCATGCGCAGTGCTGATGCGCGCAAGGAGTGTCGTGCCACGCAAGGGTGTCCCCCGCGTGGGGGAGCCCCACGCGCAAGGAGTGCGCCCGTGAGGAAAGCCGCCCAGCGTGAAAAGAAAGAGCAGCCTGCCCAGGAATGGCGCCGCCCACACTTCCCGTGCCGCTGACGACAACAGAAGCGGACAAAGAAAAAAGACGCAGCAAATAGACACCAAGAACAGACAACCAGGGGAGGGGGGGAAATTAAATAAATAAATAAATCTTTAAAAAAAAAAAAAAAAAAGAAAAGAAAAGAAAAGTTCAATGAGTTTTTCCAAACATCTACAACCATGTAACTATACCCCAATGAAGACAGAAAAGTTCATCACCTCAGAAAGTTCCCTCCTGCCTCTGTAGGAGTCCCCAAATGCACTTGGTGCCAGGCAACCACTGATCTCCTGGCACTGTGGATGAGTTTTTGTCTGTTCTAGAATTTCAAATAAATGGAATCGTACAGCCTGTACTCTTTTGTGTCTGGCGTCCTTCACTCAGCAAAATATTTCTAAGATTCATCCATGGAGTGTGTATCAGTAATACGTTCTTTTTAATTACTGACTTGTCTTCAGTTGGATGGATGGATATGCCATATTTGTTTATCCATTCTCCTGCCAATAGGTATTTGGGTGGTTTCCAGTTTTTGGCTCTTGTGAATAAAACTGCTATGAACATTCATGTACAAGTCTTTTGTGGATATATATTTTCATTTCTCTTGAATAACTACCTCAGAGTAGAATTACTGTGTCCCATGGTAAGCGTATGTCAACTTTATGAGAAACTGACTGTTTTCCAAAGTGGTTGTACCATTTTATACTCCTGCCGGCAGTGAATGAGAATTCCAAGTGCTCCATAGACTCACCAAAACTTGGTATGGTCATTCTTTTTAATTTGCGCCATTCTGGTGGCTGGGTATCTCATTGTGGTTTTAATTTGCATTTCCCTGATGGCTAATGGCACTGAGCATCTTTTCATGTGTTTACTGGCCATTTGTATAATGCTTTAGTGAAGTGTCTTTTGCCCATTTATTTATTTTTTATAATATATTTCTTTTTTTATTTACTCAACAAGTGTTTACTGAGGTCGTTGTGGTACTTATGGTACTTACAGTTGTTTCCTTTTATCCAGGTAAGGAAAGTAAGTTCAAAGAAGGATGTTTACCCAAGCTTTCTTAGAGTAGAAAACCAGCAATTTGTGGCAGTAACCCCAAATTACACTGTGCAGCCACCTGTACTGTAACGGGGAGGCCTGTCATGCCCGGGCTGTGCTGAGTGACATCTACCTGCTTAGGCTATACCCAAGGCACCCAGATGCTGTAGCAAAGCAGAACCAGCTGCTGCTTTAGCTTCCCGCCCAGTAAAAATAAAATGTAAAATCCAGATGTGCAAATGTCCACATTTTATAAATTACTAAACACTTAAATTGGAAAAAGATTCTGTAAATATGGCTACATGGATGTTTTGTAGACCAAGTAGACAAAGCAATTTTATTTAAAGCCCACAGGACAGAATGCAAAATGATACCATTTATGCAATAGACATCACATTGGTTGTTGAGTTATTTGCTGAAATTGTATTTCAAGCATTGATCCTGCTTGAAAGGCAGGTATAGAAAGGATTTCCAATATGATGAACAACGCATGGACTGAAAAGCAGATGAAAATATGCTTAGAATTAAGTACAAAGTAAATGTTGTGTTTTCTTCAACATTCCATCCACATTCTTGTTCTTAAGTAAAAGAATGGGTTCTAAGTATTTAATTTTTAAAAAGGAAAATGACAATAAGTAAAACAAGCAAAATACATTCTTAAAAATACATTTTATACACAGACACAGCCAAAACCTGGCAGCCACTGCCACATCTAGAAACAACTGTCGTTGGGAAGGTCTCCTGGTTTCCACCAAGGAGAGGGACTTTTCCTGATCTGCCACCCCGCACCGACTCCTACACAGTCTCGTACCCCCAGTCTAGCTGCAGAGAGGAGGAGCAGTCCTGCACGCCAGATCGCCTTCCTTCCTGCAGGGGGCGTTCAGGGGCGGGAGGGAACGCGGCCACCGCAAGCAGCACTGCCACCTTGTGGCTCGACAAGGTCCCACCTTCGGATAAGGCCCCAGGGACCCTCAGGGGGCCGCTTTCCTGTCAGAAGAAAACATTTTGGTAATTCAGCGACATTTGTTCAAATACAACTTTTGTTTTTCTTAATATGAAAGTACATAATTTTCATTTTATAAAATTTAGAAAGTAGAAATACGCAAAAAGAAAATGAAAAAAATCACCTGTAAACCCAACCCCCAATCAAGGTTAAGCTGTTGGCTGTGTATTCTTCATCCTTTTTCCAATTTTTTCCTCTTTTTTAAAAAACAAAAATGGGATCATACGGTGCATACTGTACTTTTCATAAACTTAATATAATATTGTGTATGAAATTTTCCAGTTGTTAAACATTATTCAGCCACATCTTTTTTTTAAAGAAAAATTCCCAAAATATACTAAAGTAGAGAGACTTCTATAGTGAGCGCCTTTATATAAATCATACAGCCTCAACAACTAAACAATTATCAACACACTGCCCACCTCCACAACATTTTTTATTTTTTTGAGGTACAGGGGCTGGGAATTGAACCTGGGACCCCATAAGGGGGAACCTAGCACTCCACCACTGAGTCACATCCGCTTTCTCCGTTGGTTTTTTCGTCTGTCTGCTCACTGTTTTTCTTTGTTTGTAGGAGGCACTGGGAACCAAATCCCCGACCTCCCATCTGGGAAGCAGGCGCTCAACTGCTTGAGCCACATCAGTTCCCCCACAGCATCATTTTTAATGACTGCCTTATTCCTTTCTTTGGGTGTCTGGGCCATATTTTAACTGAAACTTTATTGTTGAACATTACATTATGTCTGCTTTTTCACTCTGGGAAGCAATGCTGGTGTGAACATCCTTGTTGCTGAATCTTTACAGACATCCATGGTTATTTTCTTGGTTAAATTCCCAAGTAAAATAGATGATGAAGTTTGTAACATGGTTCATATATATTACCAAGATCCTTTCTAGAAAGGCTGAATTAGTAACCTTTCTAAACATTAAAAAGGGGGAAAAAAGGAAAGAGAGAGAGAAAGGAAAAGAAGAAAAGAAAGGAAGGGAGGGCGGGAGGGAGGAGAGGATCTTCTTTCCATATGATAGTGGGGAGAAAATTTATGACAAAAATGTTATAAATTCAGCAACGTCTTAAGTGACTTTTATTTTTACTAGTCACAATTACACCAACAGCCTTTTCCTCAACATTTTGAAAATGTCTTACTTCAAAAATTTCAAGCATACAGAAAAGTTTAAAGAATAGTACTATAAGCACCCCATACCTTCCACCAAGCTTCAAAATTTTTAAACATTTTGCCCCTTTGTCTTCTGTGTGTGTGTGTGTATATATATACACATCTATAAATATATATATATATATACACATCTTCTGCTGGGCTTTTTGGAAGTAAAATGGAAACCTCATGCCACTTCATCACTAAATACATTACCATGCATCTACTAAAAATAAAGGCACTCCCCTACATAACTACAAAACCATTATCACACCTAAGGAAGTTAACAATAATTCTTTATACTCTAACATCCAGTCTATATAAAAATTTCCCCAATTGTTCCCAATTATGGGTTGTTTTTTTTAAACAGGATCTTATCAGGGCTCATGAATAGCAATTGGATGTTTTATTGCTTTTATTTCTTTTAATCTAGAATAATCATTCCTTTTTTATCCCCATGACATTGTATTTTTGAAGACTCCAGGCCAGCTTCCCCACAGGATGGTCCACATTCTGGATATTAGTGATTGTTCATTCATGGTATTGTTTATTGTGTTTCTCTATCCCCTGCAGTTTCTGTAAAATGGCAGTTAGGCCCTTTGTAAAAAGAGCTGAACCCTTACTAACTGTATTATAGGTCCTGCGTATATTCTGTCCTTTCCTACCATGTGACTTGCAGTGCTCTTTTTTTTCAGAGAAGTTTACAGAAAAGTTATTCAGAAAATACAGAATTCCCATATACCTGTCCTCCATTATTAACACCTTGCATCAGTATGGTACATTTGTTACAACTGATGAAATAATATTATTATAATTGTTCTATTAACAATAGTACATGGTTTATATTAGGGTTTCCTGTTTGTGACGTACAGTCTTATTCTTTTTTTAAAAAATGTTTTATTCTAGTAACATATGTGCAACCTAAACTTGGCCTTTTTAACCACATTAAAATATATAATTCAATGCTGCTAATTATATTCACAATGTTGTGATACCTTCACCACCAAATCTTTTCCATCACCCCAATAGAAGTTCTGTACAATTGAAGCAATAACTCTACATTCCCTACCCTTATCCCAGTCCCTGGTAAACCTTATTTTAGTTTCTCACTGTATGAATTTGCTTACTCTAGTTATTTCATATCAGTTAGACCATACAATATTTGTGCTTTTGTGTCTGGTGTATTTCACTTAGCATGATGTCTTCAAGGTTCACTCATGTAGTTGCATGTATCTGAACTTTATTTTTATAACTGAATAATATTTCATTGTGTGTATATACCACATTTTATTTTTCCATTCATCAGTTGATGAACACTTGGGCTGCTTCCATCTTTTGGCAATTCTGAATAATGCAGTACTCCTTTTTGTAGGAAGAATGTACTTCCCTGCCCCATCAATGGAAGGTATGGCCTTAATGACTTTCTCTGGCCAATGAAATGTGAATGACATAAGCGCTTCCTTGTGGAAACCTTAAGCACAATGGCAGGCTTCCACAACTACTTTGTTCCTCTGCCATGAGAATGCATGTCCCAGACAGGGCCTATGTCTTTAGCCTGGACCACAGAATGAAGAAGATAACACAGCAGAACCTCAGGTGACTCCACCAATATGAAATGAAGGCTCATGAGAGATAAATCCTTGTTCTCATAAGCCACTGAGATTTTGGGGTCATTTGTTACTACAATAAAACTTAGGGAAACAAGTTAATATAGAAACTAATTAATTAACTGATTGCTATATAATATATAAGCATATACGTGAGATGTTATTTATTTCATCTACAGGTGACCTTGCTATATTCATGGATTTGAGGGTAGTACCCCTCGTAACGCTCTAGGTATAACCACTGCCTAATGTGTCTCTATATTAACTTATGACCTCAAGCAGCTGAAGACCCAGGGAAACGGAACCTGAGCCTGGGACCAGCCTATCAAAGTTAACTAACGATGGGAGTTGGTTAGAAGGCAGGGTCTGGAGCAAGAATTATTTGTTGGATAAATGAATGATTTTTAAAAAACTTTTTGTTTGGAAATACTTCTAACTAACAGGTTACAAAAACAATACAAACCCCATACAGAGAACTTTAACATACACTTACCCACCAGTATCCAGATCCACCAATTTTAACATTTTGCCAGATTTTCTATATCACTCTATCTATCTATCTATCTATCTATCTATCTATCTATCTATCTATCTATCTATCTATCTTTCTATATCTACCTACCTACCTACCTACCTACTTTTTTTAGTTTGCCAAAGGGCGGCTGATGCAAAGTACCAGAAATGGGTTTACTTTTATAAAGGGGAATTATTTGGGGGTAAAGGCTTACCTCAAGGCTGTGAAAAGTCCAAACTGAGATGCCATAAGAGGTGATTTCTCACCAAAGTCAGCTGCCAGGTGTTGAGATAGCTGGCCGCCTATCTCTGCCTACGTTTGAGCGCAGCTGCAGGGAAACAGGCATAGGGCTGGTCTCTTTCCCATCTTGTCTATCAGTCTCGGCTGCTCCATCTCCCCAAGTTCAGCTGCCTATTGGACATATAGCTCATCTCTCCCTGGGCCTCAGCTCTTTGAGCCTCTGGGGGCTTCTCTTCTTTTCAGCTGCCCCATGGGCCCAGCCTCTACGGGGCTTTTTGCTTAAGTGATCCCCTAGTCCTCTCTCAGATGGCAGGGTAAGAAATGGCAGCTTCTTTTTCCTGCATCTATTTCTCTGTTTTTATCAGATCCAGCAAAAGGGAGGGGACTAAACTTGAGTCACATGTAAGTGATATAGTAAGTGATATAGTCCGATTGAAAGGGTCTCACACACACAGGAATGGATTATTTCACAAATACAATCTTTCTTTTTCAGGGATTCATAAAATAATTTCAAACTGCCATTTTATCTATCTATCTATCTATCTATCTATCTATCTATCTATCTATCTATCTATCTATCTATCTATCTATCTATCTTTCTATCTATCTATCTATCTTTCTATCTATCTATCTATCTATCTATCTATCTATCTATCTATCTATCTATCTATCTATCTATCTATCATCTATTTATCATCAACTATTTGCCTAGCTATCAATCCATTTTCTGAACACTTGAGTGTAGGTTGAATACATCATGCTCCTTGAACACATAGTGTTGCCATATACATTTCCTAAAAACAAGGATATTCACTTATGTAGCCCCCTTAAATGCAGTTATCAAGTTTAAGAAATTTAACATAAGCTTACAGTCTACATTTTAAGTTTTTCATATGTCCCAATAATGATCTTTTGAGCCTTTTCTCCTCTCTTGTTAGAGCTTATCCAGGATCATGTATTGCAACTAATTGCCATTGTCTCTTTAGTTGCTTTTTCATTTATTTATTTTTTCATGGTAACATATCTACAACATAAACTTTCCCTTCTCAACAACTCCCAAGCATACCATTCAATGTAATTAATCACATTCTCTATTTTGGGGTACCTCACCACCTTCCATTACTAAAACTTTTTCATCTCCCCAAACAGAAAGTCTATACACATTATGCAATAACTTTCCATTTCCCCTGCCTCTGCCTCTGGCAACCTGCCCTCTAATTTCTGTCTCTTTGAGCTTGCATATTCTCTGATAGTTTCTTTGTAGTTATCATGCAGCTTAACATCCTAAATCTATAATAATCTCATTTGCTTTAATACCAAATTAACTTCAATAGCAAACATAGCTTTAATACCAAATTAACTTCAATAGCAAACATAAATTGTGTTTCTATACCCCTCTATTCCCCAACCTTAGTGTAGTTCTTGTCACATATACATTATGTGTCCCAAACCATGGCTTTATCATTACATTTTATGTATTTGCCTCTTTTTTTTTTTGGCTGGGTGTGTCTGTTCACTGTGTGATCTTCTGTGTCTATTTCTCTTTTTGTCTCCTCTTCTCATTTCTCCTCTAGGATTCCCGGGGTTTTGATCCTAGAAATCTCTGATGTGGAGAGAGGTTCCCTGTCACTTGTGCCACCTCAGTTCCTGGTTTCTGTTGTGCCTTGCTTTGACTCTCCCCTTTGTCTCTCTTTTGTTGCACACAACATAAATTGTGTTTCTTTACCTCTCTATTCCCCAACCTTAGTGTAGTTCTTGTCACATATACATTATGTGTCCCAAACCATGGCTTTATCATTACATTTTATGTATTTGCCTCTTTTTTTTTTTTGGCTGGGTGTGTCTGTTCACTGTGTGATCTTCTGTGTCTATTTCTCTTTTTGTCTCCTCTTCTCATTTCTCCTCTAGGATTCCCGGGGTTTTGATCCTAGAAATCTCTGATGTGGAGAGAGGTTCCCTGTCACTTGTGCCACCTCAGTTCCTGGTTTCTGTTGTGCCTTGCTTTGACTCTCCCCTTTGTCTCTCTTTTGTTGCACCATCATCTTACTGTGTGACTCATTTGAGTAGGCCCATGGCTTGCCATGTGGGCACTGGCTCGCCGTGCGAGCGTGCCTTCCAGGAGGCCACAGGGGTCGAACCTGGGTCCTCCCTTGTGGTAGGCAGAAGCCCAATCACTTGAGCCACATCCTCTTCCCTGTATTTGCCTTTTATTTATTTATTTTTTTTTAAAAAATATTTATTTTTATTTATTTAATTCCCCTCCCCTCCCCCGGTTGTCTGTTTTCTGTGTCTTTTTGCTGCGTCTTGTTTCTTTGTCCGCTTCTGTTGTCGTCAGCGGCACGGGAAGTGTGGGCGGTGCCATTCCTCGGCAGGCTGCTCCCTCCTTCGCGCTGGGCGGCTCTCCTTATGGGTGCACTCCTTGCGCGTGGGGCTCCCCTACACGGGGGACACCCCTGTGTAGCACGGCACTCCTTGCGCACGTCAGCACTGCGCATGGGCCAGCTTCACACGGGTCAAGGAGGCCCGGGGCTTGAACCGCCGACCTCCCATGTGGTAGACGGACGCCCTAACCACTGGGCCAAAGTCCATTTCCCTGTATTTGCCTTTTAGATACTGTAGGAAATAAAAAGTGGAGTTACAAACCGAAAATACAATAGTACTGGCATTTATATTTATCCATTTTGTTACCCTTACCAGAGATCTTTATTTTGGCTTTGATCTATTGTTCATGATCTTTTCCTTTCAACCTGCAGAACTCCCTTTAGCATCTCTTGTAGGGCCAGTCTAGTGGTGATGAAGTCCCTCAAGCTTTTATTTATCTGGGAATGTCTTAATCTCTCCCTCATTTTTTTTAAAGATTTATTTTATTTTTTATTCCTCCCTGCCCCCTCGTTTGCACTCACTGTCTGCTTTCTGTGTCCATTTGTTGTGTGCTCTCTGTGTCTGCTCGTCTTCTCTTTAGGAAACACTAGGAACTGAACCTGGGATGTCCCATGTGGAGAGAGGCACTCAATTGCTTGAGCCACCTCAGCTCCCTGTTTTGTTGTGTCTCTCATTGTCTTTCCTTTGTGTCTCATTGTATCACCTTATTGTGTCAGTTCACTGCACCTGCCCATTTCTTGTCTTCTCCAGGAGGCACCAGTAACTGAACCCAGGACCTTCCATGTGGTAGGCGGAAGCTCAATCACGTAAGCCACATCTGCTTCTCTCTCCCTCAGTTTTTTAAAAAAATATATGCCCCCTTGCCTTCGGCACTTGCTTGCTGTCTGCTTTCTGTGTCCATTCACTGCACATTCTTCTGTGTCTGCTTGTCTTCCTTTGTTGTGTCATTTTGCTGTGGCAGCTCTCCATGGGCATAGGCCATCAGCTCTCTGCAGGCGTGGGCCAGCTTGCCTTCACAAGGAGCCCTGGGAAGCGAACCCAGGGCCTCCCATATGGTAGACAGGAGCCCAATTGATTGAGTCACAGCTGCATCCCTCTCTCTCTCATTTTCAAAAGACAGTTTTGCAGGATATAGGATTCTTGGTTGGCAGTTCTTTATTTTCAGCACTTTAAATATGTCATCCCACTGCCTTCTTGCCTTCATGGTTTCCAGTGAGAAACTGGTGCTTAATCTTATGAGGCTCCCTTGTACAAAGAGATTGCTTCTCTCTTGTGGTCTTCAGCATTCTCTCCTAATCTTTGGTATTTCAATTAAACTATGCCATGGCTTGGTTCTCTTTGGGTTTATCCTGTTTGGAGTTCACTGAGTGTCTTTGATGTGTATTTTTATGTGTTTTGTTAAATTTGGAAAGTTTTTGGCCATTATTTTTTTTAATGTTCTCTTGTCTTTTTCTCTCTTTCTTTTCCCGCATTGCATATATTGGTACACTTGATGATGTCCAACAGCTTCCTCAAGCTCTCTTCACTTTTCTTTCTGTCTATTCCTCAGACTGGATGATTTCAATGGTCTTGTCTTCAAGTTCACTAATTCTTTTTTCTGCCAACTCCAATCTACTGTTGTACCTCTCAAGGGAATTTTAAAGTTTTCTTACTTAGTCTTCAGTTCCATTTGGTTCCTTTTTATAATTTCTGGGTCTATATTGATAGTCTCATTGTCTCAGCTATTGTTTTCCTAATTTCCTTTAGTTGTTTGTTCATGCTTTCTTTTAGCCTTTTGAGTATATTTAGGACCATTTTTTAAAAGTCTTTATCTGGTATGTCCCAGGTCTGGTCCTCCTGTCTGGATCCTGTCACCAAGAGGTAAAAATACCATCTCTCCATAGGAGAGGCTGCTAGCCTTCCACAAAGAAGGGCCAGACAGAGAAATGAAGACTCCTGAGTCCTGTCTAAGACCTATATAGCACCTCAGAACTAACCCTGCAACAGCATCTCCCTAAATGATGGGTGCTCCTTCCCTATCCCATATTTTGCAATTCCAAGAAAATATCCATGTTCCCCTCTGCCCCAAGGTTGGAAACTGAGAGAGAGAGAGAAAGAGAGAAGGAGGGAGGAGAGAGAGAGAGGGAGGGAGCAAGGGAGGGAGAGAGGGAGGAAGGAAGGAAGGAAGGGAGGAAGGGAGGAAGGGAGGAAGGGAGGAAGGGAGGAAGGAAGGAAGGAAGGAAGGAAGGAAGGAAGGAAGGAAGGAAGGAAGGAAGGAAGGAAGGGTCTTTCCAGTTTTTGCACATTGACCTGTGTGAGCAAATGCTCTCCCTCAGTGCTTATCCATAAAATGAGTTTAGAGAATTTCTCCAGGCTAAAGTGTACGAACCTCTTTAATTCTTTTCGCACAAGCATCTGATCTTGGGCATTCGTGTGTGTGTGTGTGTGTGTGTGTGTGTGTCCCTAGGAATTCCCATTACATGGATATGAATGTCCCTTCCTCCCTAGGAAATAGTTTCCTCACAGTCCCGGGCACTGGCAGGGCAAGTCCTGGGATAGTGAACCTGCAGTGAGTGTCCTGGTTCAGTCCCTAAGGCTGCTACCAGAGACTGGGCCAGACACACATGCTCCCAGTATGTCCATGAGCGGTCCTCTTCTCCCTCTGGAATTGGAACCAGAGACCTATACTGGGAGAAGTGTGAGCTGGCTCTGTGCTGAGCTGGTAGGGGTTTGGGGGAGCGGCCAGACAGGGTGTCACAAGATCCCATGACTTTTTTTTTTTTTAAAGATTTATTTATTTATTTCTCTCCCCTTCCCTCCCTCCCCCCAGTTGTCTGCTCTCTGTGTCCATTCGCTGTGTGTTCTTCTGTGACTGCTCCCATCCTTATCAGCGGCACTGGGAATCCAAGTTTCTTTTTGTTGTGTCATCTTGTGTCAGCTCTCTGTGTGGGCGGCGCCATTCCGGGGCAGGCTGCACTTTCTTTCACACTGGGCGGCTCTCCTTACGGGGCGCACTCCTTACGCATGGGGCTCCCCTACGCAGAGGACATCCCTGCGTGGCAGGGCACTCCTTCGTGCATCAGCACTGCGCATGGGCCAGCTCCACACGGGTCAAGGAGGCCTGGGGTTTGAACCGTGGACCTCCTATGTGGTAGGTGGACGCCCTAACCACTGGGCCAACTCTGCTTCTCCCCACCACTTTTAAGTTGCTTTTTTCTTGATTTGGTGCTCATCCTGATTCTTCAGTTCTTTAACTGTTTTCTGGAATTTGAGAAAGATGTTTCTGCTATTTCTTGCTGATTGTCAAAGTTTCTGTGGAGGGACAGAACCCCAATGTTTCTCACTCTGCCATTTTTTATTTTTTAATTAGAGAAGTTGTGGGTTTATAGAACAATCATGTATAAAATACAAGATTCCCATATACCATCCCACCACCATCACTTTGCTTTGGTCTGAAACATTTGTTACAATTGATGATAGTACATTCAAAAAATTGTACTATTAATTAAAATCCGTGATTTAACTTAGGGTTCCCTGTTTGTGTAGGGAAGCTCCATGGATTTTTTAAAAAATTTTATTCAGTTACCATATATATAATCTTACACTTCCTCCTTTAATCATATTCAGCTCTCTATTCCAGTGCTGCTAATTGTGTTCACATTGCTGTGCTACCATCACCAGCATGCGTTACCTAAACATTTCCATCATCTAAAATAGGAACCCTATATATTTTAAGCCTTAGCTTCTCATTCCCTATCCTTACTTGTTCCCCTGGTAGACTTTATTCTGGATTATGACTCTTTGAATTTGCTTATTCTATTTGTTTCTAAACCGTGAGATCATACAATATTTGTCCTTTTGTATCTGGTTGATTTTGCTCAACATGATGTCTTCAAGGTGCATCCATCTTGTTGCAAGTCTCAGGACTTCATTTCTTTTTATGGCTGAATAATATTCCATTGTATGTCTATATCACACTTTGTTTATCCAGTCATTGGTTGATGGACACTTGGGATCCTTCCATCTTTTAGGCAATTGTGAAAAATGCCGCTATGAAAATCAATGTGCAAATGACTGCCATTTTGATGAGGCAGCAGCAATGAATGAATGATTTGTTTGCATCCTAGTGCAGTAGTTTTCAAGGGCCAGTCTATGGACCACTGATGATCTTGGAGGTATTTTCAACAGGCAGGCACAAAATAAAGACTGTGTAGTGAGTTTTTTAAAAAGCCAATCAAATGTCACTTAAAAGACTATTGTTAATCCACTTGACCAATTATTTACTAATTTCTAAGGGAAAACATAGTAATTTAACAGTGAAGGAAACCTAATGGACACTACTTTAATCTAGTAATCAGAGTTATCTCACAAAATAGGATAAACGAATATTATGCACCTCCTGGTGTGGTATTTTTTTGCCAAAAATGTATAACTTGAATATAATTATGTGGAAACATCAGAGAAACCCAAACTGAGGGACATCCCCATAATAACTGACTGTACGTTTCAAAAGATGTTAATATTGTAAGAGATAAAGAAAGACTGAGGAAATATTCTAGTTTAAAAGAGACTGAAGAGACTGGACAACTAAATGCAATATGATCCTGGACTGGATCTTGGACATGAGATAGAGCAATTAAAATAAAAATACCAGTAGGGAGCGAGAGGGGGCACACTATTGGGACACTTGGCAAAACTCTAACAAGACACAGAGATTAACATTTTGCTAGACAGAGGTCATACTAGCTTTTATGTAGCCAGGAAGTTGTATTGTATCATTAATGCTAAATTTCCTGATTTTGATAATCACACTGTAGTCTTTCCAGATAAAGAAGCACAATACCTACAGTTTACTTTCAAATGGTTCAGAAAAAAAGTTTTATGTATGTAGAGACTATTCTCTATCTTGCTCTCTGGTGTGTGTGTGTGTGTGTGTGTGTGTATGTGTGTATATGTATATAAAGAATGATAAACCAATATGGTAAAAGATTAATAGTTGGTGAATGTTGGTGGAGAGTATTTGGAATTCTTTATAAATTCTTGCAACTTTTCTATAATTTCAAATTAATTTTTTAAGTAAAAAAAAATGCAGTCTATTGTTAATCCTGAAATATTCCCATATTTTTTAAATTAAAGTTTGTTTATAAATGAAATTATAGAGATAGTAGATGGTAGTTATTTTGTTCTTTAAAAAAATTTTTTTTAATTAAAGTTAATAGATCACAAGGAATGTTACATTAAAAAACATAAAAAAAAACAAGAAACATAAGAGTTTTCCATATAACCCACTCCCACCCCCACCACAGATGGTAGTTATTTTGAATGAACTTCCTTGGCAAAGTAAAAAGGTGGCCACCCCCTGGTGGTCCCTTCCCCAACGTTTTTCCTGCGTGCAAGAAATCCTAAAATGTGGGTAACACTCCTGCCTTCATCTAGTGGGAGGGCACAGGGTGTCCTCAGTGATGGGCCAAGAACAGCTCTGTGGAGGCCTCATGGGGCAGGAGGGACCTGCATGCACGCATTTTCCTGGGCAACAATCCATAGCACACATCGTGAGTGCTTCTGGAAAGGAGAGCCCAGCCTCCCTTGGCGTGTGCCTGGCTGTTGAGCCTGAAGTGTGGTGGGGCTCCAGAACCGACCAGCGGGACAGAGCTGACCTCCGTCTCAATCTAGAGAGGGCAAGTTGATAGACTGAGGGAACTATGGCAAGTGATAAAGGCAGACTCTCATTAAGCTCTGAGCTGTGTAGGGCTTGGACCTTGATGCAAGGGGTAGGATTTGGCTAAGCCAGGGGAGAAACTGGTGATCTGCCCTTCTGGGGGTCCCTACCACACTCAGGAGGAGCTCAGAAGGTGACTATGTTGTGGCCGTCATTTCAGGAAACAGAATCAGGTGGGGAAAGTCTAAGGATTAAAAGCCAACCCTTGTTTTTCTCACCAATTCCTGGTGGGGACGTTTAATTGACAGAACAGCACCCCTTCTCCTTCTCCACTATGAAGACTAGTATGTCCTCTGTCCCAGCAGAACCCAGGACCCTCAGCCACAGGCGAGATTAAGAAAGGGGGCTCTAATCCTCTGGGCAGAAGAAGCAGGGGGCTAAATCTGTTCTGTGGACCCTGTCAGGCCTGCAGGACAGGAAGAAAGGATCCTGCAGGCCCCTGCACTGACAGCTCTGTAGCACAAGTGACGTTATAGGCTGGGTGGGCTGGGGCAGGGCAGGAGCCAGCCCCACCAAGGGAACCCATCAGTGATGAGGTTAGGGGAGGTGGGGACACAGACCCCCTCCTGAAGGTACCGACCTCTCCTGGGCCTGTCTTCGGGCACAAGCTGGAACCTCACCAGGGGGATACCAAAAGCCACACGAACTGCGTCAAGCTGGGTCAGGATAGGGCTCTGTGTTGGGTGAGAACAGTGATCCCAGACTCAAGGGTGTGTTTGTGTGTGTGTGTGTGTGTGTGTGTGTGTGTGTGTTGAGGCCTGAATCAGGGACCATGATGACAGCTGGGGGAAAGCAGCATTTGGGGTACAAGCTAAGGATCAAGATTAGTGAAGAGGAGTAGACAGGGAGCCAGAGACAGCCACTGAAGACTCTTCACTGTTGGCTGAGTGGGAAATAGGGATGGGAACGGGGTGAGGGTTGAGTCCCAGGGTTAGAACTGAAGGAGATAAGCTGGTCCTGAACTGTGCTAGGGGTCAAGTGGCAGGGACAGGGCTGGGAAGAGTCTGGGGAAGATTGGGTCACTGGGGAAAACAGGGTGATTAATGGTAAGGAAAAGGGAAAGGAAGGAGGACAAGTCCAATAAAGGGAGAGGGAAAAAGGAGAGGGCCTGTCATTCTGTTCAGAACACGTGTGGGCCTCCCCAGCTCCCTGCAGATCGACATTCAGCAGATGGGGAGTCAGCGCTTCGAGAATTCATGCCTATCACTAAATGGAGGTTTGGGGAGCAGAAAGGGGGCGTTTGTGCCGAGACACAGGTTATGGGGAGGAGCTAGAGACGCTCAGTGGTGGGTTTGGGGGGGCTGCCTGCCTGGGGCTTGCTTGAAAGAGAGCTTGGCTCTCGTCCGCAGCTGCACCACCAGCTGCGCGCACTGAGGTGACCTGTTCTGCACAGGACTGTCTCAGTTCCTGCAACCTCGGGAGAGTCGTCTGAAACCTTGGGTCTAGAACATTCCGTTCCGCCCAAGCAGAGCGCAGGCCCCGGGAGCCGCGGCGAACCGCACACCCAGTGGGCGCGGCGGGACCCCGCGGGCGGCCGCCGCCCCTCGCCCGTCTGGGCCGCTGCGTCCGCGCGGCCGCCCATTCTCCGCCCTGCCGGCGGCGGCGGAACCGGCTGCGCGAGAGGCGCGCTGGGGCCCGCGCGTTCCGGCCGGCTCAGGGCTGGGGGCGGCGCTGCCGGGAAGAGCACGAGACCCCGAGCCTGCCGGGGCCCCTGGGGAGGGGCCGCTGGGCCCGAGGACGTGGCCCTGCGCCCTCATCCGCTCGCCCGTTTTGGAGGCGCGGAGCTGCAAGAGGGGAGAGCCCCCGACCCACACTGGAGCTCGGGCCACTGCTGGGGTCAAGCCGAGGCCACGGGGCCCATCACCCGCCTGGATTACAGGCCACTGTGGCCAGAGCCCCGGAGGCGGGGCCCGGGCCTGCGCGGCGTGGGCGAAGACCAGACGCGATGGAGAGATTTCAGGCCAGGGCGGGGCGGGGCAGGCTCGCCTAGCTGCTGTTGCCTGTTCCCTCCCCATGGAGGGAGTAATTTGCGTTGAGAGGAGGAGGGTTTTGCTGGCCCACAGGTGAGGCAGAAGTAGAGAGCCTCACCCCACCCACCTCCCCACCGCAGGAGCGTCCACCCGAAGGTGCCAAGTCGCCTTTGTTGTTACAGAAACACTTGTGCGGGGGCACTGACCTGAGCTCAGGGCGTGGAACGAGGCAGGTTCTTTTGCTAGAACGTGCACACACAGGTAACGTGATGTAAAATGTCTGTCATTCATTAAACATTGGACTTGTACCCAAGATCTTGCAAGGCACAAGGTCACTTCCCTTCCACGCTTGAAGCAGGACTCAGTCTCACCTCTCCCAAAGCCACATACCCAAGAGCTTTAGTAAATCATGAAGATTTTATTGCAGGCTTATGGAGGGACCGGAGGAACCAGGGGGATTTTCTCAGCAGAGGGTGCAGCGTTTCATTCCATGAGACACCTCTTCCCTTATTCTCCTTTTTTTAGTTGTCCCTCCTTGACCCTTTCTCTGAGCAGCCTCTGATTCTTTCCCAGCCCCAAGCTCTCCCTCCCGGATCTTCCTCTGGGCCTCCCCATCTCTTCCCTTTCATCAAGCAGAGAAGAGCTGGCCCTGCCTTTCCACAACTGCTGGTGGGAACACACACCAGACAGCCTGCTCAGCAAAGACCCTCTCACCCCCAGCAGTCACCCTCTGCTGGGTGGACAGCAAGAGTTTTTATTTCTGAAATACATACTCTCCCAGAGATCCACTTGAGATCTGTATTATTCCCATTTTACAGTGAGGAACCTGGGACTTAGAAAGGTTAAGTAATTTGCCCAATGTAATAAGGGCTGAACCAGTAAGCAAATTCAGGCAGTCAAGCTCCAAGGCTCATATCCTTTCCCCTGACCCAAGCAGCCTCACAGAGGGGCAGTTTAAATAGCCTACCTCTGGTGCAATGTCTTCTGGTCCAACCAGGAGCATCCATCATGGAATGGTTATATATGTGGTGTCCAGATCATGAAATGTGGAATGGCCCTTGCATCATTCTGTGCTGCTTTGGTATTTGAACTTGAAGCACTGTTTTTCAGATATGTCAGAGAGTTAAATTGGATGGCAGAACTATCCACATTTGTACTATTTTGTATTAATCAAATACAAATGTAGATGAGGTACATGTCCCAATTTGAGCCTCACAAGCCCCCTGAGACTGGGGTGAAGTGATTCCACCTCTACAATGTGAATTTCCTTTATGGGAAATTCTAACACATCGTATTTAAAAATGTCTTTTCCAAATATCACCAATTTTGAATGAATTATAAATACTATCTATAAATGCTATATAAATACTACATTTATATGATAGTTATATAGTAATATCTATGTGCCAGGTACTGCTCTAAACACTTTCCATGTATGAACTCTTTTAATAATTACCACAACCTTATGAGGTAGATATTTTTTTAAACTTTTTTTTAATTGAGGTTTAATTTGTATACATTAAAACAAATTTTAAAGTGTAGTTCTGACTTTTGACCACTGTATATAACCATGTAACCCACCTCAATCAAAATATAGAACATTTCCATCACCCCCAGAAAGTTCCTTTTGCCATTTCTCAATGTCATTCAAAGAAACCACCATTCTGATTCTTAATGACATAGATTAGTGTTGCCTATACTAAAACTTCACAAATACTCGTTTGTGTCTTCTTTGATTTAGTGTAATACTTTTGCGGTTCATTCATGCTGTAGCATATATCAGCAGCTTGTTCCTTATTGCTGAATAGTATATTCCATTGTGTGACTATATCACAATGTGTTTATCAGTTTACTTGGTGGGCACTTGGGTTGTTTCTAGTCTTTGACTATTATGAATAAAACTGCTGTGAACATTTACAGATCAGTGTTTGGGTTAGATTTTCATTTCTCTTGGGTAAATATTTTGGAGTAGAATTGCTGGGGCATCGATTAAGTGTTTTTTTAACTTACAAGAAACTACAAAACCTTGTTCTAAAGGGGTTGTTAAGTTCACTACTAAGGTATACAAAAGAGGAAAGTAAGGCCCCGTCAGGTTAATTAATTGCCCCAAAGTAACTTGCCCACACACATGTCGTGGAGTCTCTCTAGTTAGGAATAAATTAGAAAAAGACGAAGCAGGATCTAGGAAAAGAAAAGGCCGTAAGATGGAAGGGAAGAGGATGCTGCCCAGGGAACCGGCCTGGAACTGCCCTCCCCGAGTCCTGGGGGCGAGATCCCTAGCGCAGTGCCACTCCCCTCCCCTCCACGCCCTGCAGGCGCCCTGGCGCCCTGGCGCGCTACTGCTCGCCCAGACTCCCCATGGAAATAGGGCTGCCCTTTACACCCCGGGTCTCCTAGGAAACAGGAGGGCAGAACGATATTCCCAGGGCAATTCTCTGCGGATCCCGCGGATCCTGCGGGGGAGGGGGGAGGGGAGGAGAAAGGAGGGGAGGGGGGAGGGGAGCGGCCCCCTCTGCGCCCCTGACGCTGGCGTGGAGGCCAGGAGCCCCCTCCGGCCTTGGCGGAGTGTTTCAGACTTGGCCGCCACTGCCGCCGCCAGCCCCCAGCGGTCTGCACAGCAAGCGCTGGACTCTTAACCTCTTTTTCTCTTTTCTCCACTAAGTGATTTTTCAGGAAGCAGCTCACATGGAGAAGTGAGGTCACATTTGTATCATAAAATCAAACATCTCAGCTGAATTATCCTTTGGCTAGAAAGACACCAACTCGCAGATTCTAACAATAGAGGTGTTCACTTTGAAACAGGAGCGGAGAAAAATAGATTGTGTGTGTGTATAGAGCAAGGAAAGAGATGTTTAAATGTTGGCATTTTATACAGACAGCCATTTGAACCAGTAAATGCCATCCAACATACAATGGGTAATTGACTGAATACAAAGCAAACACATTTTCATCAATGAGATGGAAAGTACCTTTTATTAACCTGAAGATACACTCTCAGGAGGCCCAATTTACCTGGCAACCGTGAGCCTTTCTACCTTACTTGTCCTTTTGTGTTTATTTTGATTTACTTGAAAGAATGAAGTAGAAATATATATGTGCTCATGAGAAAAATGATAGACGTCTGAGAGGCCTAGTCCATCAAAAAGTTGTCCTCGGAGTTGAGTTGGGTCAGGTTAACCCCTGCAGAGACCCCAAAAGAGAGGCGGCCTGGCGATTTCATTGGGGAGACAGGACTTAGGCTCAAGAAGCAATTAGTGAGCACCACAAGACGGTCTGTACCTCACAATTATGTCACTAGTTATGGAAATGTGCTTTTTCTCCTAAGACCATAATTAGCCTACTCAAGCTGAATTAAAAATTCACTGAAATCTTAATTTTTGATGTAATTTTTTTGGAAAAGGTGATACGTTAACAAGGTCCCAACTTAGGAGATATTTGAAACATTTCCACAAAAGTCTCCCTTCTACCATAGTTCTCAGCTACTGGCTCCCATCTCCTCTCCTCCAGTGCCATTAGTCTGATCCTTCGGTTTCTTTATTCGTCAACAAGCACACAGGGATAATGTTCCCTCTTTTTCAACCAAAATTTGACACTCTTCCCACCATTCTGTATCTTGCTTTTTCCTCTTAAATGTGTCTTGGAGTTCTTTTCATGGCACCTCATAGAGAGCCTCCTCATTTAAAAAATAAAAAAGAAGTATATCAGAGCATGATAGTAATTCACAATATGAATGAATCATAATTTGATTATCCAGTCCTCTTATCTGTGGGCATTTAGGTTGTTTCCAATTTTTTTTTTTTTTTTTTTTTTTAGGTATTGGGGCCAGGGATTGAACCTGGAACCTTTTATGTGGGAAGCTGGCATTCAACCAGTGAATCACATTGGCTCCCCTGAATTGGTTTTTTCATTTATTTGCTTATTTGCTTTTTTGTTTTTAGGAGGCACTGGGGATTGAACCCGGGACCTCCCATGTGGGAAACAGGTGCTCAACCGCTTGAGCCTCATTGCTCCCTGTATACGTCATTTTGCATGTGCATTTCTTCTTTACCAACTTAAAGCGTGATAAGGAGGGGAGCAGATGTAGCTCAGTGGTTGAGCACCTGCTTCCCATGTACGAGATCCTGGGATCAATCGCTGGTACCTCCTGAAAAAAAAAAAGCACACTATAGCTTCCCTCTAACTCAAGGTTTTTTTGTTTTGTTTTGTTTAAAAATATTTATTTTATTTATATCCCCTGCTTCATTGTTTTGTACTTGCTGTCTGCTCTCTGTGTCTGTTCATTGTGTGCTTATCTTCTTTTTAGGAGGCACTGAGACCTGAACGTGGGATCGCCTATGTGGTAGGCAGGTGCCCCAACTACATGAGCCACATTCACTTCCCACTCAGGGGTTTTTAACTAGGGATCCCCTTGAGTGTCTGTGGAAAGATTTCAGGGGGTTTGTGACCTTGAATTGAAAAAAATCAACTTATTATCTTTATTTTCTCTGACCTCCGATGTTGAGTGTCATTTAAGCTATCTGCCGCTGCATTCTGAGAAGGAGTCCGTAGTTTTCACCTGACTGGCAAAGGGGTCCATGGAACAAAAAAGGTTAAGAAACGCTGCTTTAACTGAAGATCTTGCCCTGTCTGCATCTCCCCCTAACAGTGAATGAGGTAGATGTTGGTGATCTTTCCTCTACCTCTTTCATCCCTCAATACATAACGCATTCATCTTGGTGGCACAGCTTTATGACCTTTGGTATGACAGTATAGTGTTCCTATAAGACAATTACATAGTCTTTAATACTTATTATTTGATGCAATGCACTCTAAGTGTTATTTAATATATTTGGGGCAGTGATGATGGGGCGTATTGGATGAAGTCTGGAAATACATCTAGAAATTTTTAATTCATCGTTATGGAAATAACTTCTACTTATAAGGTGTAGCAGAGATGGAGAACTCATGTTCTTCTTCCATAATATAGTGAATTGTCAGGAAGGGGCTGCCCATCCAGGAACTGTATTTTCAGCCTCCTTGTCTACATGGGGCCATATAATCAATTCTCACTGATGGAATATGAACAGGGTTACATGTACCACTTTCAGAGCAGGTTTAAGAAATGTGGGTACCTCCTCCAAGTTCTTTCTTTGCCGATAGGCTACAGAGGATGACAAGGCCCTAGAAGGTGGCAGAGCCACGTGATGGAAGGAATCACCTGGGTCTGAGTCACCAGCTAGTGGTGGCCAAGAATATTAGCACTGGAGTGTTCTGTGAGGGAGAAACGTTTGTGCATGCCTGTGTTGTGCACGCCTCAGAGATGTTGGGATTTATTTGTTACACAGCTAGTGTTGCTTTAACACAAAAATCCTTTTGTTATATGTTGCATTTCCCTGGGATATAGCTTCCATAGGGAATGTAGATCAATCCTCTATTTCAGCTATGAGTTTGGCCCTTCTGTTCTTAGGGAGGTTATAATTTAGTTAAATGTTCTGTCTTTAGCCATGTCCTCTTTTAGCAGTTAGTGACCAGAATGAACAATAGAAGGTCTAAAGTGAAATTTTCAAACAAACATAAAGCTGAAACAGATAGCTTGGTGCTCAATAGAGAATCAGGATCCCAAGTTATCTATCCTGGAATGATGAGTCAAGGGCAACAAAATGCAATATAAGCATGCATGAAAATGTTTGTTGTGTTTTTTGTTTTTCTTTTTGCATGCAAATGATATGCTTTCATGGACAGTGGTTTGAAACAATTCTGTGATTCAGACATTATTATGAATTGGGATATACAACATTTGGAAAGCAATGAAAGAAAAAAGATTATCTCCATCACATGTAAGGGAAAAGCGATTCTTGTACTCTGAGGGATGCAGGTTACTCTCCACTTACCTGAACAAAGAATCTGGATCAGAATGTTTTAAATTGTCATTTATAGGGAAGCGGATTTGGCCCAATGGATAGGGCGTCTGCCTACCACATGGGAGGTCCATGGCTCAAACCCCGGGCCTCCTTGACCCGTGTGGAGCTGGCCCATGTGCAGTGCTGATGCGCGCAAGAAGTGCCGTGCCACGCAGGTGTGTCCCTTGTGTAGCGGAGCCCCACGCACAAGGAGTGTGCCCGGTAAGGAGAGCCGCCCAGCGTGAAAAAAAGCGCAGCCTGCCCAGGAGCGGGACCGCACACATGGAGAGCTGATGCAGCAAGATGATGCAAGAAAAACGAGACAGATTCTGGGTGCTGCTGACAAGAGCACAAATGGGCACAGAAGAACACACAGCAAATGGACACAGAGAGCAGATACTTGGGGGGGGGGCGGGGCGGGCAGGGAAGGGGAGAGAAATAACTAAAAATAATAATAATAAATTGTCATTCATATACTCTGAATGGGTAGAAATATCCATACAGGAAGCGGACTTGGCCCAGTGGTTAGGGTGTCCATCTACCACATGGGAGGTCCATGGTTCAAACCCCCGGCCTCCTTGACCCGTGTGGAGCTGGCCCATGCACAGTGCTGATGTGCGTGCAAGGAGTGCCCTGCCACGAAGGGGTGTCCCCTGCGTAGGGGAGCCCCGGGCGCAAGGAGTGCGCCCCATAAGGAGAGCCGCCCAGTGCGAAAGAAAGTGCAGCCTGCCCAGGAATGGTGCCGCACACATGGAGAGCTGACACAACAAGATGACGCAGCAAAAAGAAACACAGATTCCCGTGCCGCTGACAACAACAGAAGCGAACAAAGAACATGCAGCAAATAGACACAGAGAACAGACAACCGGGGTGTGGGGGGAAGGGGAGAGAAATAAATAAATAAATAAATAAATCTAAAAAAAAAAAGAAATATCCATACAGAGAAGACATAGAGACTTCCCTCTACTTGGAATACCCTGTTTATTTGAAAAATAATAATAAAACACATCAGAAAGAATGGATTCAAGAGATTAAAACCTACAGTTTTTTTATTCATTAAAACTCACATTTATAGGAAAACAGGGACTTGTTCTATGGCAGACTCTGTCTAGGTGCTGAACTCAGTGGTGAAATGGAATATTGTTCTCAGTGAAATTACCATAACAATAATAAATCAGGTTTATAGAGCTTGAGAGCACTACAGTCCAAGATAAATATAATTTGAGTCAAATACATAATTTTTTCTTTTTAGGTACCAGGGCCGGTGATTGAACCTGGGACGTCAATGTGGGAAGCTGGCACTCAACCACTGAGCCATACTGGCTCTCCTGAGTTGGTTTTTTTGTTTGTTTGCTTGTTGTTTGTTTTTAGGAGGCACCGGGAACTGAACCCAGGACCTCCCATGTGGGAAACGGGTGCTCAACTGCTTGAGCCACATCCACTCCCAAATATGTAGTTTTTAATTTTCTACTAGCCATGTTTAAGAAAGTAAAAAGAAACAGGTGAAATTAATTTTATTAATATATTCTATTTAACCTATTATATCCAAAATGCTATCATTTCAACATATATCCAATATAAAAATTACTAACAAGACATTTTACATTCTTTTTTTGGTCTGTCTTCAAAAGCCAGTGTGTATTTTATACTTACAGCATATCTTAACTCAGACTAACCATGTTCCAACTCACATGTGGCTAGTGCCTACCTCGTTAGACAGTACAGTTCCAAAAGTTCCATCCACATTATTTCATTTAATCCTCATAGAAACCCTCTGCCATAGTTATCATTATTTGCATTTTACTGATAATAAAATTTTTACAGAAGTGAAGTCATTACCCCAGGACATACAACAGTAATGGGAGAGCTAGTCGGGTTCAACCCCAACTCTCCTGATGGGCAGCATATCCCAGGAGTAAGTGGTTTTATGTGGAGTCACACAGAACTGAGTTCAAATTCTGACTCTGACATTTACCGCTGCATTACCCCAGGCACACATTTTTTTTCAAACTCTGACACTTGGTTTCATTATCTGAAAAATGGTAATAATAATAATAATAATAATCCTCATAGGTTATTGTGGGATTAAATGAGATAATGCAGGCAAAATGCCTACTCATCACAGAACCTGAACAAGGCAAGTGCTTCATGAAAACTAATGATTATTACCTTGATGACAAGCCAGCACTCTTGGCATCTTACCACACTATTCTGCAGGAGCGTCTTGGGCTCATTCTTGATGAGTAACTTTTACTAAGAAGCACTGAACTTGGTGACACGTCTGACTTCAAGTCCTATCTCATGCCATCACAGCTGTTTTTCTGTCTTTTTTTTTTTTTTCCTTTTTGGTCAAATGTATTGTTGTCATCTTCCAACAGTAGAGGGTGTGATGACTTGACAAACCACAAAGCAAATCCAGAAATGTCTGAAGCCAAACCTCACAGTTGCATTCTGAGACCCCTCCAAAGAGCCACCTCATAACAGAAGGGATCATAGGAATACCTGCCCCTGGGTTCTCGCGCTGTCCACCCCCTGCAGAGCAGAAGGGGAGGTGGTGGAATGTCCCCACGCAGGAGCTGGGGCGTCCTCACAGCGTCCTCTCTGCCTGGCCCGGGTATCCTTACTTATCTGCTGTGCCGTAACTTGACCTCTTTCCGCATAGCCAGGTTTAACTGCCCGCAAGCCAGTAGCAGAGTGTTTTTTTACCACCCTGAAAGAAATACTTTAATAAAATATGGGGTTGGAGTATCAAACGCACCAGAAGAAATATTGTGGTACCCACACATGCAATGTCTACTGGTTAGTGCCTGCGCCCCAAAATGTTTTACTTTCCACCATAAAGATAGGGGGTTACCAAAGACAGGCTCTCAAAGTTGACAGGTGATGAAATGAATCATCGTTCATTCACTCATTCAACAAATACTTGCTGGGCCTTTACCACGGACCAGGTGTTCTACAGGGTGTTGGGGATGCAACAATGGGCAAAAAAGACAGAATTGCCTTACAGCCTAGAGGGGGATATAGATATGAATCAAATCTAGAATTACAGACTATAGTAAGAGCTACAGAGGAGAGGGACATAGTGACCTGGGAGCAAACCACAGAGAGATCTGATCTGGCTGCCCTGAGCTGTGAAGCCTGGACCACTTGGGGCTGGGAGTGTGGGGGGATGTCTCAGCAGGCAGAGGGGCAAAGGTGGCCAGGAGTAGGCTGGGGTCACGTCAGGCTCTAGGATCACAGAGCTGGCTGTCAAGAACCTCTTTTATATGAAGGCCCACTGTGTGTCCTAGGAAAATAGCAGAGAGGATTTGGGGATTCAAGGTTGGGCCCTGGGGACTCCAAAATCAACTCTCCTAAATAAGAAAGTTAGAAAAATGCAAACCCAAACTTTCAAGAGAAGCAAACTGGGTGGGCAGGAGCTCCTCCTCAGGTAGGAGAGGATTGGATTGCATGGACACCTGTTCTGGGGAACTAGCTAGTGTCCCGCTCACAAGGTCGGGATGTTCAGGGTTTGGCCCCGAGTTGGGCCTGGTGAACCAACTCTCCCCTCATATGGACAAGGATGGCGACTGCAGCTGGCGGTCACGAGGGCTGGGGTAGTGGTCCTGGTTGTGTTTTGGCAGCCAGTGACTGGGGCAGTAAGAAAATGGCAGCTCCAGAGAGTGGTAGGAGTAGGAGAGGCAGGACAGCGAGGGCAGCTGCAGCAGAGTGCAAGCTAGTGCAGCCAACGCAGTGGAGGGGGGTCCTGGGGTCTTACCCCATGATTTCAGTGTGTTAGGGGCTTGCCATTAGAGACCACTACACTTTTATGCCTTGACTGACCTCCAGATTATGAAAATATGATGATAAAGGCCAAAAGTGTCCAGAACTAAGAGGTATGTGTGTGGAGCCTGGCTCATGGTCCCTTGGAACAAGTGGCAGTCTCTCCAGGGACAGTGTCAGCAGCACTGTCTCAGTGCTGTAACGAGCAAAATAACCACCTGGCACATTTAGGGTTTAAATAAGATCCAGGGCATCAAAACCAGCATTTATTGTAGGCTCTGACTCTTTGGCTACCTGGTTACTTCCTTTTGTAAATCCACCCAAGACTGAAACATACCAAAAGAAATGAGGTGAAAGTAGGGAGACTTTACATTCATGGTCATTTAAGACAATGTAAATACACACTCATTAAGTGGCTTCTTTAAAGCAAAACTGAAAACTTGTTTAGTTCAACATTTTTAGTGTTTGCAATAACTAAGATTCTATAGCAAAAAAAAAAAAGACTCTATAGCTAAGCTGAGGATACAAAGGTGGGCAGGATTAGACACTGTCCCTGGCCGCATGAAGCTCAGTGGGTAGTAGAAGAGAGGAGAGAGCCATTAATTAAAGAATTGCAGGGATAGCTATATAACCACACCCAGACAGGAGTGCCCTGAAGATGAGGTCCAGCTCACTGTGAAAGCTTACCACCAGTCTTCTATCTCCTGTATTGGGTCAGGGAGGATCCCCTGAGGAAGACAACTGAGAAGATCTGAAGGCTGAATAGGAGTTAACCAGGCAAAGGAGGATGGAGGGAGGGGAGGAGAGCATTTCAGGCAGAGGGAGGAACCTGGGGCAGGCAGGGAAGCAGGGGGCAGCTGAGCAACAAAAAGGTCTGTGTGGCTGAAGGAAGAGAGTCTTCGAGAAGGTCGGAGGGGAGGACAGGGGCCGGACCATGCAGAGCTATGTGGTGACACAGCAGATGTGGGTCTTTATTCTAAGAGCCAAGGGAAGCCTTTGAAGGAAGTGAGCAGAGTTGGGTTGGGATGGGAGCAATGTGGGTTTAGGGAGATAGGAAGGAGGCTACTGACTGCTGTAGTGCCTACAGATGATAGCCATCACCTCCCTCGTGACACTAGCGAAATGGAGTGGAGATGGAGAGCAGTGGACGAATGTAAAGGCATTTTGGAGGTAAACAGACAGGATTGGTAAGTGACTGGAATCCGGACTTGGGGAGAAAAAGGTGTTGCGTAAGATTCCCAAGCATGTGACCTGTGGAACTGGATGAACGGTGGTCATGATCATCATGACAGGCATGGAACATGGAAAGCAGGGCTGCTTGTTTGTTTTATTCTTCCCTTCCCTTTCCCTCCCCTCCCCTTCTCTTTTTCTTTCAGAAAGACCACGAGTTTCGGACATGTTGAGTTAGCATTACCTTTTTTTTTTTAAAGATTTATTTATCCCTCCACCCCCCCCACCCCGTTGTTTGCACTCGCTGTCTGCACTCTGTCTGTTTGTTGTGTGTTCTCTGGGTCTGCTCATCTTCTTTTTAGGAGAAATCAGGATCTGAGCCCGGACCTCCCATGTGGGAGGGAGGTGCCCAATTGCTAGAGTCACCTCTGCTCTCTGCTTGTTGAATTTCTCATTATGTTTCCTCGTTATGTCTCCTCATTGCATCATCTTGTTTCGTCAGCTTGCCATGCCAGCCCACCACATAAGTGCACTGCCTTGCTCATTTTCTTTAGGAGGCACTGAGAACTGAACCTGGAACTTACCATGTGAATAGCCAAGAACCTCGAAGCCCATAATGCAGAGCATTCTGCTAACACAAGGTCACCTTAAAACCTAGAGGAAGGGTCTGCTATGGAAACAAAGGCCTGTGCATTCCCTCCACTGACAAATAAGAAACATGAGGTGAACGGGGTGGGGGAGTCGGGGGGGGGGTGTGTGGCGTGTATGTTTCATACATTAAAACCCTGACACCCAATGTCAGAGGCAATTATTTTAGTCATTTTGGATCTCAATACTTCAGACATCTTGACCCATTTGAGGATATTGACAACATTTACTTGGTACTGAAAAGCAATCAGCACATTTTTCAGATCTGTGCACCCCAAATTGCTGAACCCTGATTTGACACCCCAAAATTTGGTTTCAGAGGCAGGCACCCCTCCTTCTATTATATCCTTTTTCTCTGGAAAAAAGAGGATCCTGAAAAGTTGAACTCCATGTCAGGAGAATGGAGAGTGTTTCAAACTTTCAAACTGGTGTTGGTGAAGGCCAGGATTTCAGCGGCAGATCACGCTGCCAGCAGAGATGCACACACAGAGCACGCTGGTACTTACTTATAAACGGTGTCAGGCATGCTTGAAACGTGTATTCACAGACCGTGCACACTTTAAAGGGAAGGCTTTTCAGAGACAGTTATTTGACAGTGAGTTATCTATGTTCAGACATCTGGTGCTAGCTTCTCCCCGTGCCTGAGCTCCTCGGTGGGTTCCGTTTAAGAAAGACGCCTGAACTGCCAGGTATCTCGTTCCAGCCACGGATTCCCTTTGATATATAACTATGTCTTCTTGTCTCCGGAGGAGAAGAGCAAGGTGTGTGGGTCGGGGCAGGACGCCCGTGTGAACCCAGGCGGAAGGCCCTGGAGTTAGGCAGAGCCACTCAGTGAGGGGCAGGAGGCAGCCGCCTGCCTGGGGCAAATTTTGAGAGTTAGAAGGGACCCTCTGGGAGCAGGGTGGGAACAATTGCAAATTACAATCACAAAACTCCCCCTTACAAGTCGGAATTCCTCTCACAAGGGTTAGCAATAAAATGTAAATGCTTAGAGCCCGGCCAGACAAAATTCAGAGATTTAAATTCACCCTGAGGCGTCAATGATGCTTTCCAGGTTGGGCCTGAAGGAGCTGGGAGAGAGACTCACCTGGGAGGTCTAAGGGGGCCCCCAGGGGAGGCCCATGCAAGGCAAATAGAATC
Source organism: Dasypus novemcinctus (assembly GCF_030445035.2). Taxonomy (NCBI): domain Eukaryota; kingdom Metazoa; phylum Chordata; class Mammalia; order Cingulata; family Dasypodidae; genus Dasypus; species Dasypus novemcinctus. Next base: position 111,723,724 of record NC_080675.1, on the reverse strand, counting down.
CACATAGTGGCTTTGGCTCAGAGCTGAGTCCAGGGCAGTGGGGGTCGGGGTACTGGTGCCGAGGGGGAGGGAGAGACCGTGGGTGAGATGAGAGTGGGTTCTACTTTGGGAGCCCGAGCAGGGTGGTGAGGCTTGCCTGGCTGGGTTGTCCGGTAGTGGGCATGTCCAAATGGCACCACCCTTTGGCTGCCCTCTCTGTAAGTCTCAGGTGCTTGCTTTCACAAAGCAGCTTCTATAGTCTTTTTATCAGTCTTGGCAACTGCTGTGTCAACCCAGGACCTTAAAATAAGTTGCTGCAAGACACTCTTTTCGGAGCCTATGTTCATGAAAAGCTATCCTGGCGCCACTTCCCCTTTCTGAGAGATTGCAGTTGGTAGTTGGTGAGGGTCAAACCAATTTAGGAGACAGAACCCACTGAACTCTTCTATCCCTAGTCTAATATAGTTTATTTATTTAAATTTTTTATGTATTTATTTTTCTCGCCTTCCCCCTCCCCAGGTGTCTGCTCTCTGTGTCCATTCGCTGTGTGTTCTTCTGTGGCTGCTTCAATCCTTATCAGCGGCACAGGAATCTGTGTCTCTTTGTTGTTGCGTCATCTTGTAGTGTCAGTTCGCCTTGTGTGCGGCGCCATTCCTGGGCAGGCTGCACTTTCTTTCGCGCTGGGCGGCTCTCCTTACGGGGTGCACTCCTTGCACATGGGGCTCCCCTATGCGGGGGACACCCCTGCGTGGCAGGGCACTCCTTTCCCGCATCAGCACTGCGCATGGGCCAGCTCCACACAGGTCAAGGAGGCCCGGGGTTTGAACCATGGACCTCCCATGTGGTAGGCAGATGCCCTAATATGGTTTTGAAGATGGAGAAGGGTTGTATTCCTCGGGTTCTTGGTTACCACTCATAAAAGAATTCATGAACATGACAGTTTAGTTAGGCCAGTAAAAAGCATTTATTTGGGAAATGGGGGAAAGAACAGAGCTTGCTGAGAAATGGGAGAGAAAGACAGAAATACACAACAATATTTGGTGTGGGCCCCTCCAACCCAGAGAGTTACCCCTCCAGGCAGGGAGAGTTCAACAGTTACCTTTTAAACTGTTAATTAGTCCACCCCCTTGATAGAAGGAAGGGCCCCAGCAGTTACAAGTTACCATACCTATCGTGAGGCCTTTTTGGAATATCAGGGCCAAGGGGAGGTCCCAGAAAAAGAAACTGAGACTTTAAGGTTAAATTCAAGGTCCCAGCAAGGTCTTGCAGCCATGCCCGTCTGCCGGCCATGCTGTCTGTCAGCCATGTTGTGGGTCGTCTTCTCCTCCATTACGCTGTACTAACCTCAGTTTTACCAGTTGCATATATCATTAAAAATAACATTTGGGATCTTAAGAGTTTGTGTATGTCTTTGTATGCTTACACTTAACATTACTACCTTATAACTTTTATTTCTTAAAAAAAACCCACATTTTTAATGTTTTTTTGTTTTAAATAGCTTTATCGGGTTTATTGGTTTTTATGGGATGCAATAAAACCAAGTGTTTAAGGGAGTAGACTCTGGAGCTAGATGGTCAGAGTTTGAATCCCAGCTTACCCAATTGCTAGTTGTATGACCTTGGGCAAGTTACTAAACCTGTTGGTGTCTCACTTCCCTCATCTATAAATTAAGCATGATGATAGTACCTGCTCATGGGCTTGCTGTGAAGATTAAGTGAGATCATGCATGAAGAGCTCTTGGGAGGATGCCTGGCACAGAGGAGCACTCAACGAGTGTTAGCTATTATTGTTGGTGTTTTAGGGTTTTGCTCCCCATATCCTCCCAGTTCCCTAAGCCATAGTTCAAGGTGTTCCTCCATCCTCTGAATTTCCTGCAAATTAGTAGCTGGTTTCAGACTACAGGTGGTGATGTGTCCTTTCATGAGAAGGAACATAAATTCTGCTTATCTCAATTTATGTGGTGTTTCCAACTGTTGATGCTCAATACCTAGATCCACTAATTTCATTTGGGGGTTGCAAAATGGTGATATTTATTAATCAGGATATTTTATTAAAAGGTGCTTTCCTTTATCTACTATTTGGTTGCCCACGGTAATGTTCACAAAGAAAGGCAAAATAAATGCTTGATTCTGTTCCTTTATTTACCAATTTCAAGATAATGATTATTTTCTGAAGATAACTGTTTTTTTAAATAGCACTACAATCTCATACATTTTAATGCATCTGATGGTTTTCAATTAATTAGTTATGATCCTTTTTTTAAGTTAAAATTTTCCCATCTTTGATTGGTGGAAACCTTTTTAAGTTGGCTCCTGAGTCTTTTCGACATGACCCCAGCAGTCGAGTGGTCTCTTTCCTCCCCAGTAAAACCAGGCGTCTAGGCTCATCTTGTCCTTTTCCTGGCCCAGACCTGGAATCAGCCATTATTTCCAAGAAGCTCTGATTTCTTTTGGTGGGAAATGGTATTTCAAGACTACAGTCTGGGTGCTAAGGACGCTCATTGCTACTGGATAGGTCGTTTTTTCTAGGCCTCTTCAGTTGACAGAGTTAGGATGGATGGATGGATGAATGGATAGGTAGAGATTTAGATAGATGATATAAAATGTCTCATGAGCTCTTACTGATACTTCTAATTCAAATTCAGGACTACAGAGTTTCTACTTATCCTTTTCTGTTTTATATCTCTTATCTGCTTTCTTCCACCTCAAGAAGCCTGGCTCTTAAGGACATAGGGCATGGAAAAATTAGAATATCAAATTATTAATCATCTACTTATTCCACACTTCACACTCAGTAGTCTCAGAGTAACAGCAGTACTACCACCATCGAAATAATTGCTAAGAGCAGTTAATTTTTTTTCTCATTTTGTCCCCCAATTGTCCCATTTTTAGAATTGTACTTTAGTTATATTGTTTAATGGCCTTTATATACTATATTTTCTCTCTTTTAACTTTCACTTGGTCTTAGTTCTATGAGTAAGCATATACTTAATACTTACCACCAGTCCTTAGGTCGATGTCATTTTGATTTTGTTATTTGTGAACTTTTAAGAATATATGTCAAAATAGACGACAAAGAAGCTTTTTGCTGCCCCTAAAACCACCAAACCGTCATTCATTCTGCCTGCCAGTTAGTTCACATGGTAGGATGCTGTGATGGTGCCAGTAAGAACTTTATACAATGGCTACAACTATATGTTTGTTGTGGGAAATTGGCTTACCTGTTTCTTATTGTAAATGTTACACCTGTTTATTGTAGATGTTACAGTTGTTAGATGTTGCAGTTGTTCCCTATTATTGTAGATGATAGGGCAGTTCTAATAGCAAACAGCTGCTTGGTAGTTTCCAATAAATACGAGGTGGAAACTAGGGTCGAGGCTGTCAGTTCCAGGAGCTGTGAGTCCCCTAGTTCTATCCTTGGTTCCTCTCTTGTGTTTCTCTTTGTCCTTTATTTCTGTAAGTTCTGCCTCAGCTTCCCTTTGAACAACCCTATTGCTGAGCTGGTTTTTAGCATATGTTGCCTCATCTAAATCTCCAAACAAATCCCATTCTACAGATCCAGAAGTGAGGCTGAGAGAAGTGAAGCAATTTGCCCAGTGTCATACAAATGGTAAGTAACGAAGGAGAGATTTGAAGACATGTCTGCCTGATTCTCAACCCAGCTTCCTTCACCCCTATGTTAGATACCCGTCAAGAACATAAAGAAAAGAGATGAAAATTTCTACTCGGTGGTATGCAATTCAACTGAGTGATATTTATAGGTGTTCCAAGCCTCACAACTCTTTATGAATACTTTGGGAAAAAAAATAGATTTAGAATAGTAAGTAGGTAAGAAAAGAAGAAATGTTCTTGACCAATTTTTAGACTTGCTTGATACAATTTAAAACTTCAGGAAGCTCATTTATCCATTTCATGAGCCAACAAATAATTGGTATGTGGCTTATAAAAGCTGTGGTACTTAGTATTAAAGCAAGAGAAAAAACATATTTTTTAACAAAATATACCCGTAAAAGAATACACACATAAAATATATGTACAGTTCGGAGAGTAATAAAATCAACACTCATGGACCCACCACCCATTTTAAAATTAAACATAGTATAGGTTTTCTACCTGTATCGTGCCTATAGAAATTAGAAGTAGATAAAAACAATATATGGGTGATGTTTACGTGCAGGAGAGAAGTTAAATAGCAAAGTTGATTTAGGAGCTAGTTTGAGCCTCCCAGAGACTTCACTTCTCTTTCCTAAAGTAGATTCAGAGGAAACCCAGTTCAGTGAAAAACAGATTATGTAATTGTATTAGACAGGATTCTCTACGGAAACAGAACCGACAAGCGATATCTGTAAATATTATGAGATTTTATATAATTGTTTCACACAACTGTGGGGATGAAAATCCATAGGGCAGGCTGAAAGCTAGGAACTCTGATGGTTTTTGATAAATTCTCTAGGAGAAGCTGGCTAGCTGATATAGAGGTGGAAATTCTCTCTTCCGGCTGCTGAAATAATCACTTCTCCTTTTAAGGCCTTCAAGTGATTGAATGAGACAACTCTCAAATGCTGAAGGCATCTCCTTAGTTGACTATAGATGTAATCAGCCATAGATGCAATCAACTTACTGATGATTTAAGACCACAAAATACCATCACAGTAACAATTAGGCTAGTCTTGCTTGACCAAACAACTGGGCACCTTTACCTGGCCAAGTTGACCCATGAACCTAACCATCACAGTCCACTCCTTGTCAACTAGGTGGCCACATACATCACTTTAAACTAAATCTCTAAATAAAAACAATAACAGATATATTTTTTTGCGTAGCAATACTCATCTGTCTGCATACAACTGGAAAAGCACTAAATTTCTCCAGAATAGGAGAATAATACCCTTGGATAATATTCATTCTTAAGTGTGATATCCTATAACAAATACTATAACATGAAATTAATACGACTTATGTCATATGATGAGATAAGATAGGGAAGAAAACAAAGATTTGTTTTATGTACATATATACATATACAAACAAACTCATAACAAAACAAGAAAAATACTCATGACCATTAGAGTTCTCATCTCTGTAACTGGTCACATGGTCATGGCTCATATTTATCTCTAACTTCTTCCAGTACTCATTCTATGTTCCTTTTATCTTCAGTTGGCTGTGGTTCTTTGCCTGTCAGGGTGATCCAAATCTTCATTCCTGAAGTTTCTGGGTCATTCTTAATCCTGCCTGGATTGGGTTGTTGCAGATTTCCATTGACTTTAATCACAGAGCATGGTAATACGAAGAGATGCACTAGAGGATTTAGGATCTCTTGTCTTCCAGGCAAACTCTTCTTTACCCCCATTATGTAGATGCAGTTCTATTTCCCCTTAATAGTTAGGATCAATCATTCAGCTAGTACAGTAATTCTCTTCTTTGTTGATTCAGCTTAAAGTGGCCAGATGGCAGTTTTAACTTCCAGTTCTGGAATCGTTGTTGTGTCTCCTGGTGGAAGTATTCTTCCTTTTAGAACTAAGACCTGTAGACCAGCAGAGCTTAAGGTTGTAGGGACAGGAAGCAAAAATTTTCCTAGTAGATCACTAGGGGTAATAGTAAGTGGTACACTCCCATTTCCACCCCTTGATTCCTGGACCTGTGAATCCTGGCTACAGGAGAAACAGCACCATAGAGTGGACACTGATTTTATTTTATTTTTTCAAAAGATTTATTTATTTATTTATTTCCCTTCCCTTCCCCTGCCCCACCCAGGTTGTCTGTTCTCTGTGTCTATTTGCTGCGTCTTGTTTCTTTGTCCGTTTCTGTTGTCGTCAGCGGCATGGGAAGTGTGTGCGGCGCCATTCCTGGGCAGGCTGCACTTTCTTTCGCGCTGGGCGGCTCTCCTTATGGGGCGCACTCCTTGCACGTGGGGCTCCCCTACGCGGGGGACACCCCTGCATGGCAGGGCACTCCTTGCGCGCATCAGCTCTGCACATGGGCCAGCTCCACACGGTGGACACTGATTTTAGAGCATACACAGCTTCCTGGAGAATATTGCCCCAGCCCTGCAAGGTATTGCCACCTACTTGGCACCATAATTGAGTCTTCAAAAGGTCAGGAGTGGATGTGGCTCAAGCAGTTGGGTGCCCACCTCCCACATGGGAAGTCCCAGGTTCAGTTTTTGGTGCCTCCTAAAGAAGTTGACCAGATGCTGCAATGAGCAGATGCTGCAACCAGCAGGCAGCATATATGACTCAAGCAGTTGGGCACTTGCCTCCCACATGGGAGGTCCCTGGTTCAGTTCCCAGTGCCTCCTAAAGAAGATGAGCAGACACAGAGAACAGACAATGAACAGACAGATAAGGAGCCATCTCAGGGTGGGGGGTTGGGGAGCAGGAAGAAATTTTAAAAATTATTTTTAAAAAATGGCCATTCTATGCCCTATCAAGTATGATAAGGGACATGGTAAGACCAGCGAGTTCCATGAGCATGTGCCCATTCCCACACATCATTTGCTGTGAAGTGGGTTCTTTGGTCAGAAGTAATGCTGTGTGGAATACTATGACAGTGGATGTTTTACTTTGCCAATGGCTGTTGATGCAAAGTATCAGAAATGAGTTGGCTTTTATAAAGGGGATTTATTTGGGGTAAAAGCTTACAGTTCCAAGGCTATGAAAAGTCCAACCCAAGTCACCATAAAAGTTGCTTTCTCACCAAACTCAGCTGCCATATGGGGAAGCAAGATGGCTGGTGATCTCTGCTGAGGTCTCAGCCATCCCCTCTGGGCTCACCATCTTTCAGAGCCAGCTCCTGGTGCTCAGCTGTGAACAACCAGTCACAGTGCTTGTCTCTTTCCAGGCCTCCTCTATCAGTCTCAGCTGCTCCACTTTTTCTTCCCAAGTTCAGCTGCAAGCTATCAGGCATATGGCTCATCTCTTCCTAAGCCTCAGCTCTTTGATCCTTGGAGGGCTTCAATCCTTACAACTCAGCTGTGGGTGAAACTGGAGTCCTTTCTTTCCCATGGCAGGATCAAAAACAGCGACTTCCTTTATCTGTGTCTGTGTTTACATCAGACCCAGCAAGCGGGTAGAGACTCAACCTGAGTCATGCCTCACTGACGTAGTCCCATTGAAAGGGTCTCACACCCATAGAATGGATTATTTCACAAACATAATCTTTCTCTTTTTGGGATTCATAAATAATTTCAAACTGCCACAGTGGATAAGGCATTCTGTAAGTATGGTGGTTTTGGCAGAGACATTGTGTGTGGGGCAGGCAAAGCCATATCCAGAGCTTGTCTATTCCAGTTAGAACAAATCACTGCCCCTTCCATGATGGACATGTCCAATGTGATCAACCTGCCACCAGGTAACAGCCTGATCACCTTGGGAAATGGTGCCATATTGTGGACTGAGTGTGAGGCTCTGTTGCTGGCAAATTGAGCACTCAGCAGTAGCTGTAGCCAGGTTGGCCTTGGTGAAGAGAAGTCCATGTTGCTGAGCCCATGCATAACCTCCCTCCCTACCACTATGGCCACTTTGTTCACGCGCTCATTGAGCAGTGCTGAAAGTGACTGCAGAAAGAGGCTGACTGGTATCCATAGAGCGGGTCATCTTATCTACTTGATTATTGAAATTGTCCTCTGCTGAAGTCACCCTCTGGTGAGCATTCATGTGGGACACAAATATCTTCATGTTTTTTGCCGACTCAGAAAGGTCTATCCACATACCTCTTCCCCGGACCTCTTTGTCACCAAATTTGCAATCCTGTTCCTTCCAAGTCCCCAACCATCCAGCCAAACCATTGGTGACAGCCCATGAAGCAGTGTACAAACACACCTCTCCCCATTTCTCCTTCCAAGCAAAATGAGCAACCATGTGTACTGCCTGAAGTTCTGCCCATCATTTCCTCTCATCACTGTCTTTCAAGGATGTCTCAGAAAGGAGCTGCAGTGCTGCAGCTGTCCACTTACGGTTGGTACCTGCATATTGTGCAGATCCATCTATAAACTAGGCTGGAGTTTTCTCTTCCTCAGTCAACTGAATGTAAGGAACTCCCCAAGAGGCCATAGCTGTGGGCAAGGAAAGAGAAGGTAATGTAGCAAAAGTGAGGGCCATAGGCATTTGGGCATGGTGGCTACACTAGGAGATGTATTTCCAAGTAAGGACCAGAAGGGGAAGATGGCAGAGGAGAAAGCACATACCGATGGGTGGGGAGGAAGCAGTGCCAGGAGGAGGTTGCCCTTGAGAGAAGGCACAGAATGGGGTAAAAGCACTGTCCATGGCTGACCTTCACTCCTTAGGCTCTTGAGCTGCATGGAAACATAGCGTGAGATCACCAGGACGATTGGAAAACAACCTATAGCAGTGGAAGGGGGTTCTCAAAAAGATGGGATTATGGCAGGGGTGGGGGTAGAGGTGAAGGGGACAGAGAAGGAGCCTTGAGTTCCAGGAATGATATTGCCATATTGAATGAAGCTCAGGGTCCGCCCCATTTTAAAACACCAACACTGGTAAATTGCTTGATATTTGGTCCTCAAGGGGGTCAAAGTTAATTACCATTTTTTTTCCTTAACTTTTTATTTTGAAATATTTACAGAACAGTTACAAAAATAATCCAAACCCCCAACACAGTACTCCAACATACCCCTTTCTGCCCCCCCCATATACCCAGATCCACCAGTTTTTAACATTTTCCCATATTTGCCATGTCTATCTATCTATCTATTTATCTATCTATCTATCTACTGCTTATATATCAATCCAAATTCTAAACACTTGAATATAGGTCGTATACAATATGCTGCTTCTTTTTTTTTTTTATTAAAGATTTATTTATTTATTTATTTCTCTCCCCTTCCCCTCCACTCCCCCGCCCCGGTTGTCTGTTCTCTGTGTCTATTTGCTGCGTCATCTTTTTTGTATGCTTCTGTTGCTGTCAGCTGCATGGGGATCTTTGTTTCTTTTTGTTGCATCATCTTGTGTCAGCTCTCCGTGTGGGCGGCACCATTCTTGGGCAGGCTGCACTTTTCTGTCGCACTGGGCGGCTCTCCTTATGGGGGGCACTCCTTGCACGTGGGGTTCCCCTATGTGGGGGACTCCCCTGCAAGGCATGGCACTCCTTGCACGCATCAGCACTGCACATGGGCCAGCTCCACACAGGTCAAGGAGGCCCAGGGTTTGAACCGCCGACCTCCCATGTGGTAGACGGATGCCCTAACCACTGAGCCAAGTCCGCCATGTAATCACTTTAAATGTGTTGTCAAGTTAAAGAAATTTAACACAGATATAAAGCTTATTATGGTTTCTATTAAAATTTCTTCATATGTCCCAATAATTGCGGTCACCCCTCGGGCTGAAGTGTGGTTTTGCTGACCTGGCGGGGGAGCAGCCGCGGCAGGCCAAGCCGCTGCCCCCATAATAGGGTGGCTGGTCGGACTCACCACCACCCCTGAAGGGAGCTCGGCATGGGCGCAGAGTGCCCTCGGGTCTCCCCTTCTCGGCAGCCATGCTTCCGCGGCCGCCCCTCCTCCCGGATGGCGCCATATGATGCCTTGTGGGGCGGCACCCTTCTTCTTCTTTCTCCCTGCGCAGGCGCAGGGCGGAAAAATCCAGTCTGCCCTTTTCCCTCCCCCCCCCCCACAGCAGCAACAGCCAGGCGTGGGTGGGAAACTCAAGTCTGCCCTCCACCCCAGCAACAGCAGCCACCAATCCCTAAACCCTGCCACTTCCCCCAGCAACAGCAACAGCCAATCCCTAATCACCACCCCTCCCCCGTCCAGTACCGCCCACTGACCTTTCCCCGGCAACCAATCAGAACAGGGCGTGGCTTCGACCAATCAGCCTTCCCCAGCCCCTATAAAACTGTTGCCTCTCCCTCAATAAAGTTGGACTTGTGTGTTTGCCTTGTCTCCGCGGTAGTTCTTCTGCCATGCGCCCTCCAGTCCTGAGAGCCCCCGACAAGGGCCTGGCCTCCCTTGTCCCCAGGTCGTCGCCTGCTTCTCCGGGCGACCCCTTCGTCGCCGGCTTCGCGGGCAACCCCGTCAGCTGAACCGCGCAACCCCTGTGAGACCGACCCCTCGTCTGCTGCCGGACCGATCCCTCGTCCCAAGCGGGACTGACCCCTCGTTCCGAGCTGGACCGACCCCTCATCCGCAGCCAGACCCCACCTCTACCGACCGAGCAAGCCGTCACAAATAATGTCCCTTTGAGTCTTTTCTCCTCTCTTGGTAGATCACATCCAAAATCTTGTATTGAATTTGTCCTTGTCTTTTTTGTAGCTCTTTTTCAATTTTAATTGTGGAAATACACCCCATAAACTTTCCCATCTCAACCACTCCTAAACATACCATTCAATAGGATAAATCACATTCACAATATTATGGTATTTTCACCACCTTCCATCACTAAAACTTTCTCATCTCTCCAAGCAAAATCCCTATACCCATTATGCATCGACACCCCACTCCCCCTACCCCTGAGGGCCCTGGCGATCTGTACTCTGACTTCTGTCTTTATCAGCTTGCATATTCTCCAATATTTCCTTTGTAGTTACCATGGAGCTTAAATTTAACATCCTAAATCGGTAACAATCTCATTTGCTTTGATATCAATGTACCTTAAACAGGGTACACAAACCATGTTCCTATCCCCTTCTGTCCCCCCACCCTTATATAGTTCTTGTCTCACAGGTTTATACATTATGAGTCCCCAAAGCACTGATTTATCATTACATTTTATGCATTTGCCTTTTAGATCCTGTAGAAAGTAAAAAATGGAGTTACAAACAAAAATGCATAGTACTGGCATTTATATTTAACCATATTCTTGCCCCAACCAGAGATGTTAATTTATTATTTTTTTTTAAGATTTTAAGATTTATTTAATCTCTTTATTTCTATCATCTTCCCCCTGCCCCCGGTTGTTTGTACTCACTGTCTGCTTTCTTCTTTTTAGCAGGCAACGAGAGCCGAACCCAGGAACACCCATGTGGAGGGCGGCACCCAATCACTTAAGCCACCTCTGCTCCCTACTTGTTGTGTCTCTTATCGTGTTTCTTCACTGTCTGCTTGCTGTCTTCCTTGTCTTCTTTAGGAGGCAACGGGAACTGAACCTGGGATCTCCCATGTCATAGGAGGGTGTCCACCTGCTTGAGCCACGTCCGCTTCCCTCTGTATTTCTTCATGCGGCTTTGAAGTCCTTTGCCTGTTTTGGTAGCTTTGAGAAAAATATTTCTGCCAGTTCACACTGGTTATTCAAAACTTCTTGGGGGACAGGGCCCTGAAGCATCTCACTCTGCCATACTGAACCCAAATCACCACTTATTACTCCTTCAGACAGACTTAAATTTTAATCCTCTGACACTTTGTGAGTTTTCTAATTTTCATGATAACAATTTCAGGCGCTGCTATGGATTAAAATTTTTAAAAAGCGATAAAACTATAGGAAAAGGGAAGTGGATGTGGCTCAGGTGACTGAGCTCCTGCCTACCACATGGGAGGTCCCAGGTTTGGTTCCCAGTGCTTCCTGGAGAAGGCAAGCAAGACAGCGAACTGGTGCAACAAGCTGACATGGAAAGCTGATGCAAAAGGGGGCCAAAGAGGAGACACAATGAGAGACACAACAAAGCAGGGAGCAGAGGTGGTTCAAGCGATTGAGTGCCTCTCTTCCACATGGGAGGTCCCAGGTTCAGTCCCTGGTACCTCCTAAAAAGAAAATGAGCAGACACAGAGATCACACGGCAAATGGACACAGAGAGCAGAAAGTGAGTGCAAATGAGGGGGAGCATAAATAAATACAATCTTTAAAAAAAAAAACTATAGGAAAAGTGACTTAAATGATTCCCAGAAGTAGGTTAGGAAAGAAGGACTATTTCTTTTTTTTTTTTTTTTTTTTTAGAGATTTATTTAATTCCTCCCCTTCCCCGGTTGTCTGTTCTTGGTGTCTATTTGCTGTGTCTTGTTTCTTTGTCCGCTTCTGTTGTCGTCAGCGGCACGGGAAGTGTGGGCGGCGCCATTCCTGGGCAGGCTGCACTTTCTTTCCCGCTGGGCGGCTCTCCTTATGGGGTGCACTCCTTGCGCGTGGGGCTCCCCTGCGCGGGGGACACCCTTGTGTGGCACGGCACTCCTTGCGCGCATCAGCACTGCGCATGGCCAGCTCCACACGGGTCAAGGAGGCCCGGGGTTTGATCCGGGGACCTCCCATATGGTAGACGGTCGCCCTAACCACTGGGCCAAAGTCCGTTTTCCAAGAAGGACTATTTCATGTCCACCACATTTAGCCAAGCCTTGCCCCATGACTTCATGAGAGTTTGGGCCCCTACTTCATGATTAGTTATGATGTCACAAGGAAGCCAAATCTGGAGAAATTCAAAAGCAGTTGAAGCCTTTAATTACCTAGAATACTCTGTTCAATTCATAATCCTACCCACAGAGTCTGAAGGTTCTCCTGGCTCCATATCCTTCCCAGTAATTTTCATTGTTGACTCATTTTATCTACCAGTTGGGTGATTGAGTAGGTTATATGATTTCATTTGAATTTTACTTTCTCTGATTATGAATCATTTTAAATCATCTGAAAAAAACAACAACAACAACAAAAACAGTTGAGCAGATTTCACTGTAACAAAACCACTGATATGCTCCAGTCCTTATAATGGAGGAAACTTTGGACAAAACAAGGAATCATACTTGACATCTTCAGAAATTACAAGGTAACTGCTATTTAATCCCATACTTGAGAAGCCTTTGAAATCAAGGCACTCTTACATGAGACCCTAACTCAGTCATTCTTCAACAAAAAAACGGTAAGCTAGATAAGAAACATGGAGAGTTATTTGGGAGAGCTGGTATAGTTCAGTAGTTTGAGTGTCTGCTTCCCATGTATGAGGTCCTGGTTCAATTCCCGGTACCTCAAAAAAACATGGAAACTCATTCAAGAGACATGCTGGAAGAGAGCTCTGTTATTTGGGAGTGGATGTAGCTCAAGTGGTTAGGCGCTTTTTTCCCCTGTATGAGGTCCTGGATTCAATCCCTGTACTTCCTTTAAAAAATTTTTTTAAGAAAATAGAATTATCCATAAATACCAGAGCCCAGCATTTCTCACACTTGAATAATATACCCCTTTTAAAGGAAAAGAAAAATCCCTAGATCACTCGTATCCACTCGTTACTGAAGTAAGACAAACGTAAAGTTAAGGTACTAATCCTAACACTTATTATAACAACCAATACAAATTTGCAAAGTCAAACAAAATTACACGTAAAAACAATTCAAACTGGCATCATTAGTTTTATGTGACAAATAATATTGTTTTTTAAATTTTTTTAAAAAGATTTATTTCTCCCCGCCCCTCATTGTTTGCACTTGCTGTGCCTGTTCATTTTCCTTGTTTCTTTAGGAGGCACTGGGAATGGAACCCAGGACCTCTGATGTGGGAGGGAGGTGCCTGATTGCTTGAGCTACCTCCTCACCCTACTTTGCTGTGTCACTCATGTTTTTCTTCTTGTGTCTTTTGCTTCATCATCTTGTTGCATCAGTTCCTCACACCTGCCCATCACGCCAGCTCCCTGTCTTCTTTAGCAGGCACTAGGAACCATACCACCTCCCACGTGGTAGGCAGGAGTACAATTGCTTGAGCCACATCCACTTCCCTATATTGTTTTTATTTTTATTTATTTTTATTTTTAAAGACTTATTTATTTCTCCCCCGCCCCCCCCCCCCAGTTGTCTGCTCTCTTGTGTTCATTCGTTGTGTGTCCTGTGTCCACTTGCATTATCGGCAGCACTGGGAATGTGTCTTATTTTTTTGTTGCCTCATCTTGCTATGTCAACTCTCTGTGTGTGAAATGCCACCCCTGGGCAGGCTGTACTTTTTTCGCGTGGGACAGCTCTCCTTGCAGGATGCACTCCTTGCGTGTGGGGCTCCCATACACGGGGGACACTCCTGCATGGCATGACATTCCTTGCGCTCAGCAGCACTGTGCATGGACCAGCTCACTACATAGGCCAGGAGGCCCTGGGTTCGAACCCTAGACCTCCTGTATGATAGACGGATGCTCTATCAGGTGAGCCACATCTGCTTCCCTAATATTGTTTTTACTGCAACTGAATTCCTGGCCAAGGTGACTGGGTGCTGACTGTTAGGGGGTAGGTTCTTTTGCATTTTCTTTTACTAAGGAAATTTCCCCATTTTGTGTGTGTGTGTACGTGTGTGCGTGTGTGTCATTGCAATTTGCATATTAGGTCTGCCTCGGTTCTTTTCTAATCGGAATGGGACAGTTTGGGTGGAGCTGCTTAGCACCGCCCCGTTGTAAATGCAAACTCAAAAGCTGAAATGGCATGGCAGTTACTTGATTACAAGATAGTCATTCAGACCCTCCAGGAATATTATATGATAATTTGTTTAGATTACCATCTAAACAGAGAATTCAAAATTAAAGGACAAGAGGAATCCCCAAAATACTTCCTTGTATCTGGTTTGACAAAAACTTCCAGAACCTAAACTTGGTATCAACTTTTATTGTGCCATGAACCCCTCTGACAGTCTGATCAAACTCATGGACTCCTTCCCAGAGTAATGTTTTGCATAAATAAATATGTGTGTGTGTGTGTATAAACAAATTATATAGAAATTTAGTATTCAAAATATTTTAAAAAACAAAAATGTGAATTCACATCAGTGCTTCTTTGTTAACACATTAAAGAGCTAGCATCAGGTCTAATAACTATCATAATTTCTAAGTAGTGATGAGTGTTTTGAAATATCTTCAGCAGCTGCAAAGTGGTGTACAAATATCTGATATCTTTAGGTGACGAATTCACAGACTTTTACTAATATTTCATAAAATTTCATAAATTTCAGAAGAGGTTAGTGAAACTGAAGGTGTAACTTTTCCCTAAGTTTATCAATCCACAGACCTCCAAGTGGTCCCGAGGACCCCAGGGAAAAACTATTGGCCTAAACCTAATCCAAATAAAATGGTTAAAGTTATACCCATATATTCAAGAGTAATCATCGGCTCGGATGATGAAGAGCTACATCTCTCTCCTTGTACAGAGATGCGTGGCCAGGAGCAAACACTCTGGGCAGATCTCTGGAGCTCTGTGGCACCACCCTCTGAGGAGCTAAATTCTCCTGCCATGATGAAGTTCTTGCCTGGCTCTTCTCCTGTTACCCTTTTTTCTTCGAAGATCCGTTTGTAGACTCCTGCTCTTCTCTGCAGGGAGGTGGGGTAGTCTCTCCCTAGCTCTTGGCCAGTCCTCCCTAAGAAGAGACCCAGGTTCCACAGTGCCCTTGTGTGGCTCCCAAGCCAGGAGGAAAGGTCCGAAGTAGACTGACTGCTCAGCTCATCAGGGCAGGGGAGGTTAACTCCCCAGAGTGCAAGGACCCTCCTTGGTTGTCAGTGTCTGGTCATAAGGAAGCAGGGCCAAGACACCCCGAGCAAGAGAGGCCCAGCTAGCCACATGGTGGCCCCCTCCATCCACCCTCTGGCGGGGAAGGGCTGCAATGTCCCAGGGTTGCTAGGCAACAGGAGAGAATTCAGCAATGAAGGTACCCCGAGGCTTGCTACACCCTTGGCGATGTGGGTGTGCGGTGTGTGTGGTGTGACACATCACTTCCACTGGAGGTCTGGAAGGGGGCAGAAAAAGTCCATATTCTCCAGCAGCCTAACAGAGCTCTTGGGGGTTCCAGCAGGGCTGACCCTGACTGCTCACTTCATTGTGTGTTGGAGATACCCCTCCCCTGCGGTCTCCCTCTTCTTTCCTCACCAGGCCCGTCCAATTCTGCTCTCTGTTCCTGGTCAAGGTGCTGAAAGGAACTCAAAAAAGAATCCATCAGAAGAAGAACCCAGCTGATGAGACTTCACAGCTGCCCCTGCACGTGGTATTAAGCACAGACCTGCATAGGCTCCCCAGTCCCAGGTCAGGCTATGGATAGCTACGTGACAGCCCTCTCTGAGCCTGACTCCAGTCCTCTAAAATGGAGTGAAAAAACCCATCAGAGAGTCATTACAAGGATTAAATATGTGTGTCAACCTGAATCTAATCATGAGGAAACCATCAGATAATCCCAGTGGAGGGACATTCTGCAAAACAACTGATTTGGATGCTTCAAAATGCCAATGGCATGAAAGATAAAACTAAAACTAAAAAAATGAGGGGCCAGTTTAGATTAAAGGAGATTGAGAAGGTGTGATGACTAAATGTACTGCATGGTCCTCGACTGGATCCTGGTTTTTAAAAAGAAGTAGAAAAAAACATGACTGGGGGAAGCAAATGTGGCTCAAGTGATTGGGCTCCCATCTACCACATGGGAGGTCCCTGGTTGAGATCTGGGGCCTCCTAGTGAAAGGCAAGCTGGCCCACGTGGTGAGCTAGCCTGAGTGGAGAGCTGGCCCACATGGAGTGTTGGCCCACACAGGGGCGTTGACCCTGCGCAGGGGTGCCGGCCTGCACAGAGAGGTGGTGCAGCAAGATGACACAACAGAAGAAGACACAGAGGAGAGACAATAGAGATGAAACAGACCAGGGAGCTGAGGTGGTGTGGAAGACAGAGTCCCTCTCTTCTACTCCAGAAGGCCCTGGGATCAGTTCCTGGTGTCACCTAGGGAGAAGACAAGCAGACACAGAAGAACACCAGAGAGCAGACAGTGAGCTCAAAAAGAACAGGGGGAGGGGGAGAAATGGATAAATACATGTAGCAGTTTGATGTGGTTATGAATTCCAAAAATAGATAAGGGATTATGTTTGTAATCTGGTCTGTACCTGGGTGTGATTAAGTTATGATTAGGGCTTTGATTTGGCCACGTCATAAGGGCGTTGAGTCCCCATCCTTTAGTGGGTGGGGACTCACAGATAAAAGGCATGGCAAAGGACAGAGTTAGAGTTTCTGATGTTGGAGTTTTGATGTTGGAGTTTGATGCTGAAGACTTAAGCTGGAGCCCTAGGAAGTCAGCATGCAGAGGAAAGAGAAGCCAGCCCTGGAAAGAGAGGACCTGAGCCAGGAGAAGAACATAGAGGAATAGAGAAGGCTCCTTAGACATGGCAGAAACCCCAAGGAGAGAGACAGAGCCTTTCACCTGATAGCCTACAGCTGACCTTGTGGAGAGAGAGAAAGTCTAGAGAGCCTCATAGTCTACTGCTGACCTTGTGAAGAAAACAGAGGAGCTGAGCCCAGGGGAACCCAGGAAGCCTGAACCCTCACAGATGTCAGCAGCTATCTCACTCCAACATGTGAAAATAGACTTTGGTGAGGGAAGTAACTTATGCTTTATAAGCGGGTAACTGTAAGGTCCTTCCCCAAATAAATGCCCTTTATAAAACCAACCAATTTCTGGTATTTTAGATCAGTACCCTTTTGGCTGACTAATACAATATACAAATCTTAACAAAAAGAAAAAAAGACATGATTGGGACAATTGGGGGAAATTTGCATAAGAACTGGAGCTAGTAATACTCTAGTACTAATTTTTTTTTAAAGATTTATTTTTCTCCTCCCCTCCCCCTCTTTCTCCCCCTTCCTGCCCTGCTATTTTTGCTGTCTGTGTCCATTTGCTGTGTGATCTTCTGTATCTATTTCTCTTTTTGTCTTCTCTTCTCATTTTTTCTCCTCTAGGATTCACCAGGATTCCATCCTGGAGACTTCTGATGTGAAGAGAGTTTCCCTGTCAGCTGTGAACCTCAGTTCCTGGTTTCTGCTGCACTTCACCTTGACTCTCTTTCATCTCTCTCTCTCTCTCTCTTTTTTTTTAATTTATTTTTTAATTTATTTCTCTCCCCTTCCCCTCCCCCCCCACTGTCGTCTGCTCTCTGTGTCCATTCGATGTGCTTGCATAGTCAGGTGGTACCGGGAAAATGCGTCTCTTTTTTGTTGCGTCATATTGTTGTGTCAGCTCTGTGTGTGTGCGGTGCCACTCCTAGGCAGGCTGCGCTTTCTTCATGCGGGGCGGCTCTCCTTGCGGGGTGCACTCCTTGTGCGTGGGGCTCCTACGTGGGGGCGCCCCTGTGTGGCACGGCACTCCTTGCGTACGGCAGCGCTGAGCATGGGCCAGCTCACCACATGGGTCAGGACGTCCTGGAGATCGAACCCTGGACTCTCCATATGGTAGGCAGATGCTCTGTCAGTTGAGCCATGCCCGCTTCCCTCATCTCTTTTATTGCATCATCATCTTGCTGGGTGACTCACTTGCGCAGGCACTGGCTCACAGCACGGGCACTCCCATAGGCACTTGGCTTGCCATGTGGGCGCACTTTCACTTCTTTTTCACCAGGAGGCCCCAGGGATTGAACCCGGGTCCTCCCATATGTAGGCGGAAGCCACATATGAGCCACATCCACTTCCCTCTCTTATACTAATTTGGAATGTCTTAGGGTTGCTTATGGTATTGAGTTACATAACCAAATGCTCTTTACTTTAGAAGACACACACTGAGAACTTGGGAGTGAGGCCTCACGGTGTCCATAACCTACAAGTGGTTTAGCAAAAAAAAAAAAAAAAAAAAAAGTTAACTGGTGAATCTTGGTCTACGGGTGTTCTTTGTACTATTTTTATAATGTTTTTTGTAGGTTTGAAAATTTTCGATGTAAAAAAGTATACAAATCTCTTAGCCCAGGGCCTGGCACAAAGAAGCAGTTGATAAATGGGGCCTCCTTCCTATGGTTATTTTGACTGTTGCATCTATGTGGGGGTGACTTCTTAAACCAGGCCAGGGACGCTGCACAACAGTGGAATGACAGGCTTCTGGCACGGGATAGTGGCAGGACTTGGGGTACTGGAGACTTGCTGGAGCCTCCCCGCTCTACCTGTCCCCTCAGGGCATGATGGACAGTGCTCCCTGAGAACCTGTGGCTCCTCCCCTCACAGATGCGCCTCACCCTGTGGGAGGAGGATGTCTGCGCCCACCCAGCCTAGTTCCCAGCCTGGCCTTTATAGACTTCTCTGCCTGGAAGTTAAGATTCTACAGCAGGAAATGACACTTTTACCCCAGGCTTGGTGGAGGCACAACTTGGAAAGCAGACAGTTCCTTTGTGAGAATTAGAAAGAGGTGCCCCTCCCTCTGGGTGACCCAGGCTGTGGACGGGCATCGGCTACCCAGCTGTTCCCAGCAGCCTGATGAATCCCTTCCAGAAAATATTATCTCCCGTTTGTTGAATGACAGGGCACTTCCTGTCCTGACTTAACATGGAGCCTCACAACAACTCTTCAGGATAGGTGGGATTTTGCCCGTTTCTCTTGTGGGAAACACGTTCTGAAAGGAAGGTTTATAGTCTTGCCCAGTATTGACCCAGCTAGCAAGTGCCTGAGCACGAGAGCCGCAAGCTCAGTCCGGGTCTTCCAGACTCCACCGCTCCCCTCCCACTGCCGCTCTTTCTATCCTTCTGTTTGTGCAGTTTTCTGCTGGCAAAAATCTTTCATCATGTGGTCTGCATACCTGCTGAGGCAGTGAAGGTGACAGGGGAAGAAACTGAGGCTCAGAGGAGGGACTTGCTCAAGATCATCGGAGGCTGGTGGCAGAGCCAGGACCTCAACTCAGGAATCTGCTTGCTCTGTGTCTTTACACCTCACGGACGCCCCTCCCTCATAACGACCCGAGGCTGAGACAGATATATTTCTCTGGGAAACTGGGATGGTTTGGGAACAAATGAACAGCCCTTTTTGCCTTCACTTTAGGGAAGTCCTTTGATTGTTAGAAGTCTATCCCTTTGGGGGAATTCTCATGGTCACCTCTCTACTCCCAGGATCATCTGCTGGCTTTACCTTTCGGGACATCTGTTTCTTACCCGGCTATGTTCCTGCCAGCCCCGGTGGCACACCCTTCCCTGCTATGTGTCTCAGCAAGCCAGGACCTAGCCATGCCCAAACTGCTTCCTCTATCTGCAATCCTATCCCTGCTAATGCTTCCTTAGTGGAACATCTAACCTTTCAGTTGTCTCCTTCTTTTAAGAGGCAAACCACCAACTGCCAGATGTCCAGTGTGATTCCTAATTTCTCTTTGTGCAGAAATTGCTTCTTCACTCCCTTAGCTGCCACCCACCGATCTGCCCATCCATCCATCCATCTACCCATCCAACTACTTATTCATCCATCCATCCACCCTTACAC
This sequence comes from Dasypus novemcinctus, assembly GCF_030445035.2. Taxonomy (NCBI): domain Eukaryota; kingdom Metazoa; phylum Chordata; class Mammalia; order Cingulata; family Dasypodidae; genus Dasypus; species Dasypus novemcinctus. The sequence continues at coordinate 111,703,659 of NC_080675.1, read as the reverse complement.
ACACCCACACCTGTCCATCCATCCACATATTCATCCATCCAATCATCTGGCCTTTCACTGTTCCAGCCTTTATTGAACACCTACAATATACCAAATAACAAAGAGGAGCAAGACCCAACCCTTGTGTTTGGGAAGCTCCCAGTCGATAGTGGGGGTGGGGGTGGGGCGGAAGGGGTGGGGTGGGAAGAGGGGGGCAGACAAGTCTTGCCATGGGTTAAAAGCTCTCCTAGAAAGGTACTGCGGACCGTGAGGCTTCAGAGGAGGAAAGGGCTAACCAGTCAGCTGCTGAGAAAGGCCTTTGGGCGGGCCAGGCAGCTGAGCTGTGACTCCAAGTCCCCTTCCTTCCTCTGTACCTCCTCTGTGACCATTGCTCCCCAAGTCCTTCATCCCGCTCACCTTTTTTTTTTTTTTTTTACCATAGGTGCTTGGACTGAGGGTGGACAAAAATCAAAGTTCCTTCCCTAAAATTTGCCCAGGGACTGGCTTTTCCCTACTGGCTTTCCCACTTTAGTTAGGCTAGCTCTCTCTTTCATCTGTCAGAACTCTCTTTTTGTTCCTGGACACTTGGACCACAGCAGCAGGAGAACCCCTCCCAGAGGACTGCCCTGCCTCTGAGTCTAGCAGCTTCCATAAAGGAGGCTCTTCACAGCTTCCCACTACCAGTGGGGGGTGGGGGGAAGGTATGCCTGCACTGCCAGGGGTCAGTTGACCCCCAGTCAGCCCACCAGGCTTCATCGGAAAGCTTTCCCCACCCCCGCCCAGCCAAACCCCATTGTTCTTGGGTCTGCCTCAAGCGCCTCCCCCAGGCATCTGGCAGACCCCTCACAGCAGCATGTTTGGGCTCCAGCTTGATCTTCAACTCCCTGGATATCTCTGGCTACAGGACTTGGACTCTTGGGACTCTGCTCTCTCTGAGGATCTGGCAGGGCTCCCAGGAGCAGTTCCGCTTCTTATATCTGGGCCGAGAACAGAAAAATTATCGGGTGGCTGCTTGATGGCCTCCTGTTCCCCTGAGCTGCAGTGGGTTTGAATATCTGGTTTCTTCCATCTGCAAACTGGCAGTGAGGTGGTGGCCCAGCAGGTCTGGGAACACTGCCAGGCCAGTGTCAGGAGTGGTACCACAGACCCCTTCATCCTGAGCTCCTGAACCCCTCACATCTTTCTGTCTCCCTTAAAGCCCCACCCCCCAAGCTTTCCTGCTGGGCAGGCGAGGAGTAGAAATGACCTAGCCTGACCTTGGTTTTTCGCGCCTCATCACAATGGCACAATCGGGATTGATCCTGTGGTTTTCTTTGCTTCTATGGGGACACCTCGGCAGGCGTGTCCTCTGTGCAGCCAGGACCAGGCAGTAACAAGCTGAAGGGCTCAGGAAGGGGGACGCTGCTGGAGACCTGGCATTCACACACACAGACACACGGGCCCCTGGAAGGTCCCTTTGGGGAACTTCCCTTTCCCCCAGGCTGCCCCTGGAATTGAAGTTCAGCTGGATGACCATGTTGGGAGGGAGCCAAGACATATCCCCTGGGATGTCCAGGAATTCACCAGTTAGACTCAACCCCTGGGTGAATCTGCTCTGCCCACCCCAGATGAAAGAAGGTAGGCCGATGAGAGAGGGAAGCTGGGTGAAGGAGACCATCACTAATACCCACCAATCAATGACAAAGACAAACCAAAGACAATTGGAACTTGCAGTTGAGTTGGCTGAAGTGCAGAAAAAACATCCAGGATATTATAACATGGGCATTTGGGCATGGTGATGGCACAGTATTCTAACATCCAGATGAAACCCAGCGGTCCTGCTTTAAGGCTGGTGGCCATGGGAATGAGTTTAGTACAGGATCCCCCCCAGACAACTAGAGGCTCTTGCTAAGCCAACAGCTCTTTTCTGGTTGTTCAGAAGGTCATTATGTCAACAGAACCCTTGGGGGCCAATGTCCATAAGTCGGATTCACCAAGTTGGGTCTGTGTGGTGACTGTGGAGATGCACTGCTCAGATCTCCTTTTAAAAGAAACTTCTATGAAGAGTGCAATTGGCTGACAGCCCCCAGCTGCTGCATTCTGGGTCTGCCTCAATGCTCACACTCCCTCCAGTGCTCCCAACCAATGACTGGGAATGGCAGGGGTACTAAAGCTGAACTCTTGCCCCCCAGTGGAAGACTCCTCTAATAGGTCCTCTTTGCCTCTTGTCCTGGCTGAGACTTAGAACTGCGGGACCCTTCCTACCTAATTCTCCCTTTCCCGTCTCCTTGCAGGGACATCAGACCTGCATTAGAGTCTGAAGGCTCTTCCTGCTCACTCCTGCCCCCTCTCCTTTATCCCTCCCAGGCATTTCCTCTAAGTCTCTTGGCATTTGCTTATCGGAAGGCCTGAAAGGACGGGGTCTAGTACCTTCGTGGTCTGGGTTCAGCACTACTGCAAAGTTGATCCTCAGGGTGGGCCAATCTGGGGAATTTTACAATTGTTGGAAAGGCCTGTGGGCAGAATCCCTTTTGGAGTTTTGGGAAGGAGGACTGGCGAGGGTGCAAAAATCAGAGACAATGAGCACAGTGCTCATTCTGGAGGGAGCAAATGTTGAATGGGGCCGGCTTTTAAATCCCAACTCTACCATCTCTTTAGGTGAGTCACTTAAGCTTAATTTCCTCATCTGTAAAATGGGAATACTTACCTTGCTGGGTTGTTGTAAGGATGAATGGGGACAATTTAACACACTTACCACAGCGCCTGGCACAGAGCACGCTCTCAATTTAGAGCACCTATTGTTTATTATTAGTATTTTCCCTTAGGAAGAGAAAGAATATCTTCCTCCTGCTTGAGCCAGGCGGTGGGTGGTTCAGTAAGAAAGGCACTGGGGCCACTGCGGGAGGGGGCCTGGGGCCTGGCTCGCCCTGGTGAGGGGCCCCTGGGAAAGGGGAGGGCTCTGTGCTCGCCCAGGGTGGGTGGGGCAGCTTGGGTCTCCTGCGCTGGGCTGGACAGTGCCCTGGCTTCTCCCCTGGCCTCTGAGGGCTTAGGTGTTCAACCTGCGTCTCAAAGAACATCCATTCAGCCAGGTGCTGAGATGAGCCCCTCCACTCATTCTGTCTTCCTTAATCCTTGCAGCAATCTACCTGAGCCGGTGTTGTTATTCCTGTGATGTGGTGGGAAAAGCTGAAGTCTGGCTCCCAGAGGTGGTCAGCAGCTGGTGAGTAGAGCTGGGACTTAATGGCTCTGGGTGACTCCAAGCGCAGTGCTCTCTGTCCTACAGAGAGGCACACCCTGGGACTGCCTGGCTATCTATGCACCTACTATGTGCCAGGCCCTTGGGCCAGGGAATGGGAATGTCGAATGAATGAGACAGACATGGTCCCGGCTTCACATCACTCACTGTCTCTGTGGGGGAGACTGACAAGCATTGGGGTCGTTACAGTAGAGAAATGTGAGTGCTCCCGAGGTGAGGCCCCCAGAGTCAAGGGGGAGCTGAAGACGGGGCTGGGGGATCAGGGAAGTCCTCCTGGGGAGTAGCGGCAGAGAACCACAGGTTCCCACAGAAGCGTTTCGTGCACCATTTGAGAAGCGAGGTTAATTTTCCTCTCTAAAGCAAGACTGCCCTCCAGGCCTCCCTCCCTCCCTTGCTCCCAGGGGCCCCACCTCCTCATCACAGCCTTAGGTCCTTGAAGTACAGCAGTTCCCCCGGGGATGTGTAAGATAGGTCTACCAGGGAAGAGCAAACCTGAGCTTCACCTCTCTCCCATGGGGCCTGCAGACCCAGCCTTCTGTCCTCTGTCCCCGGGGAGAGCAGCGGGACACCAGGCCAGACAGGCCTGTCCTCTGCTTCCCCTGGAAGAGTCTACATCAGCAAGCGCCTGTCCCCCCACCCACCCCCACTCCACCCCCAACCTTCTTACCTTCCTTCCTTGTAACTCTCAGTGCCAAGAATAACTTCCCCTTGCCTCAACCACACAGACATCCCCTTTCCTCCTTGTCATCTGAAAATGCACCAGAGGGCCTCCTCACTCAAGAAGTATTCCTGCCTAAAAAGAGGAGCCAGTGTCTCAGATCTACCCCCTTCTTGGGGGAAATCATCCCAGTGGTAGGTGTGCTCTGGACCTGGGCCTTTCCCAATGGGCATGCTCTTTGGCAGCATCCCAAAAGCTATTGGAAGCCCCCAAGAGTTCCACTGTGTAACACTGGCCCACTGGGCCAGCCCAAGCAAGTCACATTCTTTCTTGGATTCTCGACTTGCAAGCGACTGCTCCTACCTGGGGAAACAGACATCTGAGAGACTGGCTGGACCACGGGAGCTCAGAGGGGAGAACCACAGAGATGCCGACTTTTGTATACAAAAACAGCTTTATTAAAAATTCAGATTTTAAGAAAACAAAGCCCTCATAGGGTTCTATCAAAAAGTACAAAATTTAAATAAATGCATCAGAAAAGTGGCTGCCAGGTCCATCAGCCAGTCACTACCTCGAAGGTCTTGGGGTTTCAGGGGGTGGGCGCTGACTAGCCAGGAGGCTGCCAGAGCCCTGGGAGAAAGCTAGGCACAGAGGTCTTTGGATGCCTGCAGGGCTGGGCCTGGAGCTACCAGGCGAGGCCCTGCCTAGACTTTCCTTTCCTTTGAAAAATGGAAAGAACCTGGCAAGTGTAGCAAATTCTGAGATTTGAGAAGAAAGGCACGAAAGGCATTTATAAGGCACTACTGTTTACCCCAGCCAAGGCGAATGGGGTGGATGAATGCATACCGGCTCCAGATCGGTGTCACCTCTGGATCTGGCCAAAGGTTAAATTACGGTGATCCAAGCAGACTGCACAAATCTCTGCAGCCAGGAAGGGGCGTGGAGCCAGTCCTCAATCAGATGGACTATGTCACTGGCAAACTGATGTCTGGCCCTACCAGGGCATGTGGGATCTCACTAGTCCCCAAGAGATATCCCCAGTGGGGGGGCCCAGGCTTTCTGTCCAACCCTGTGCTCTGTACCACTCTGGGATGGGCAAGGAACATCGGGGTCAACCTTTGCCATCTGGGCATCTGGAGAAGCCCCAAGTCCCAGCGCCAGAGTTTCTCTGAACAGCAGGCTGAAGCACAAGAAGTTGGCATTGTCAAAGCCAGTCCCCAACAGCTACTGGCCTAGTACCCAGGGTTACTGGTGACAGGCCTCCCTGGTGACGTTAGGCAGTGGGTAGGCAAAGAGGGAGAAGTCAAGGATGTACTTGGGCACCACGTCCTGCAGCAGGGCCCGTGGGGTACTGCACAGGTGGTAGTGCAGGCTCTCAGGGCTGGCTGGCCGGTACCAGGCCTGGCGAGCAGGGAATCGGACATGGGGTGGTGCCCGCACCCACTCCAGCACCTGGTTGGCATCGGCCTCCAGCCGCTCATAGGAGCCCACAAAGTCGTAGCGCACTGCACAAGGCTGACACAGGTGGTACACGGGCATCCAGTGCTCGTTCATGCGCTCAGGGTCCTCTTCTGCTAGGTATCGCAGGAACTCGGGGAAGGTGACATCATCGCCTGCAGGGCTGGGCCCAGCTCCAGCTCTGTACCGCCTCACAATCTCGGCCCCATAGCGTTGCTGGTACTCTCGGATCTCACCAAACTTATTGCGGTAAGCAGAGAGAAGGCGTTCCAAGGGGTCTCGCACAAACAGGAACTTGAAGTAGTGCTGCAGGCGGTAGCGGATCTCCTCGGGCCGCAGGTCTGCCAGGAACACCAAGTCACTGCGGTGGTCCATCTTGAGGCGGACGTCCACGCTGTCCAGAACTCCCGCCAGCACCTTCAGCACCCGCTTCCAGTTAGAACAGGCCACCTTGGGGACGTAGCAGTAGAGGAAGCGGTAGCGGTCACTCACGAGGATGTGGCGCAGCAGTGTGCGCCGCTGCCCCACCGGCAGGTCCCAGGGATCCCGGGGCATGCCCGGCTGTCCGCACACAGCCCGCAAGGTCCGGTTCCGGACGTCCTGTCGCACCTCCAAGTCCGAGTCCCCGGCGTCCAGGGACAGCCCCCCGGGCCTGGGGGCCGTCCCGTGCCAGGCCGCGCCCTCACGGCTGGGAGGGTGCAGAGGAAGGGGCTTCATCTCGGCCAGGATGCCCCGCTCGATCATGAGCAGCAGCCCGCTGGAGGCCACGATCACCGCGAACATCAGCATGGACGGCAGTAGCAGGGGCGGCGCCCCCGGCCCGGCCCGGGTCCTGCCCGGCGGAGCCCGCCGTAGCGCCCGGCGCAGGGGCTCGGCGCCATTTGGGGCCGCCAGCGGGGTCAGCGGGCGCGGGAACATGGTGTCCCCGGCGCGGGGCCTGCGCGGGCCTGCCGGATCCGAGGGCTGCCCGGGCGGCGGGGCCCGAGGGCTCGGGTGCCGAGAGCCGGGAGAGGCCCGGGAGGGGAGGGCCGGGGGGCGGCCCCGGCGCGCGCTGGGTGGCCGGCTCCCGGGCTGCAGCGCCGGAGGAGGCGGCGGGCGGGCGCGGCGAGGGACCCGGGCCGGATGTCCCGCCTGGCCGCTCTCCGCCCCTGGCCGGGCCGTGACACAGGCGCGGGGGCGGGCCCAGGCCGGGGGCGGGGAGAGGGGCGGGCGCCCCCGCGGGGAGCGCGCTGGGGAAGGCGCGCGCAGACCCCCGCCCGGGAGAGGGCGCCGAAGCCAGGGCCGCCCCGGGCTGCCGGGCTTTGGGGACAAAAGCTACCGAGAACCCAAAGGCGGAGAAGACCCAAGCCGCGACCCCCTCCTCCCCGTCCTCAGGGAGCTGGGCGGAGAGGACCCGCATCCACCACCCCGCCACACACTCAGGCCTGGAGGAGCCCGTCCTCCAACAGTGGGTCTGGAGGCAGGAGGGCCGCGATTCCAAACACGCGGCGAGGCCAGTCTTTCCAGCTGGAAGCACAGGCCCCAGTATGCTCCCCCTCAGCCCCGAGGTCCTGGCCGCTCTGAGAACAGCCCTGTGGGAACAGCACTGTCAGGCACGGCCCAATGGCTCATCTCCATGGTGACCCTTGGGTTTAAGTGCCAGGTGGACTACAGTGCCTATCAGCTGGGTAGTGCGGAATGGGTAGAAATAGAATCTTCTCCCCTCCTCTGCTGCCCACCCACCCCAAGCCTCAAGTGGTGGCTACTCCTAGTGACAGGCGAGTGACAAGCTGGTGCTTTCCCCCCACACACATTTTGAAGGGTGCAGCAGCTGGGGGCACAGGGCAGCACAAGAAACAGCAGGAAGCCCCTTGGAGTCAAACGTGCGCAATGGCCATGGTGCCGAGTTGTGTCTAGGCTTCATCTTGAGATAGGGGAGGTCCACAGATTGCAGTAGTGAGAGTTTACTGACCTGAACTGGGCACCAAGCTAAGTGTGTCCTTCACAGGGCGGGGGGAAGGGCCGAGGGAGACTCAGTAGAGCACAGCAGTGATATGAGAGCCCCCTTAACAATGCAGGCACTTGTATTCATTACCTCCTTTAGGCACAGGGAGGTAGGTACTACGGGCATTCCCCTTGTACAGCAGAAGGAACAGAGGCTCAAGGAAGCTAAACCTCAATACAGGCAGGCCTGTCTCCAAACCTGAATTTGTAATCATGATCCTTCAGCGATTACTAGAGCACAAGCATTGATGGGAGATGGGGAAGCAGCTCATCACTGGACAGGCTATACAGAGAGGGCAGCGGAAAAGTAGAGAATTCCAGAGGCTTTGAGTTTAGTGGGAGAACTGAGCTGCCATTGAGTAGAAGAGGGCATTAGAAACCAGACTAAAAGACATGGCCCCCCAATCCTAGCAACATGTTGGTACAGAGATTGAAAGCTAGGCTAAGAATGGGAAAACTGGCAGCCTTGCCAGTGGCTCCCCACATCCCACTGATTGCTGGGGTGCATCCTCAGGCCGCTGAATGCAGGAGCCGAATGACTGCTTCACAAGTTCACATCAAAGTTCAGCCTTCCCTGCACTGCTCTTTGCTTCCAACAGCACTGAAGCGGTGGGCTTGTTTTCTACTTAAATCATTATTCTTTTCTCTTTACAGTATGTCTTACTTTTATAATGGAGGAAAAAGAACCCTTTATAAAGTTTTAACCACATGTGCTTATCTGTTAAGGTGGTTTTCTGTGCTAGGAGTCGAGGGAGTCGGTGTTTTGAGTGCAAGAAGAGCCACTTACGGGGAGTCCCTGAACAAGGTACTTATCTCTACAGCAGTTTCCTGTCTGTCAAATGAGGACAGGATACCACCCAGCTCATGGAACTCGTGGGTAAACTCACTGAAGGCAGTGACAGTGCACTGGAGATCTCCGTGCCAACAGCCCCTATGGAAATGGTGCCTGCCCCCATGCCCAGATGTCCTTACCAGAGGAGGCAGCCAGGCTCTGCCTCCCAGTAAACCCCACGGGCTGCAAGACACTGTGGTCCTAGGAGTTTCTGCTGACCAGTTCCCCAAGGGCATGACCCAAGGTGATGAGGTGGTATCTTCCTTACGCACCTACTCGGGGACCAGTTCCCAGGCCACTGGCAACCCAGGGACAGAGCAAGCACATAGCTCTGGCCACCCCTACGCCAAGAGGTCAACTCCTCCACCTCCTCCCCTGGCTCGTTCTTATTTCCTCCATTTTTGCTTATTGGCCTGTTTGAGCCCCTTGCTTTTAAGGGTTAAGAGGAACCGTCGAAATAAGAATGAACACACACGTCAAAAGATGACAGGACACACAGGAAATGATCCTTTTCTAAATCAATACAATTTCTCAAATTTATTTTTTCTTAAAGAAGTACTTCTAATCTCTGTCAAAAGGAAGGTGAGGAAAGGTCCTCCCTGCCTTGTAAACACTGAAATACAGATCTGGGAAACCAGGGTTCGAGACACACACAAAAAGTGCATTTTACAAAATATCAACTAAAATATATTTTACATGGATTATGCTTCCATTGAAATTCTACCAGCTGCATTTTCAGGTTCGAAAAAATATTTCCACATCTAAGATTTCAAAAGCATTTAAGTACTGGGCAGCAGACCCTGCCTCCTGGGAGGGGCCATAATCTTTCCTGTGGGTCAGGCTGGGCTCCGCGGCATCAAGGAATGGGCAGGTGCCAAGGCTGGCTCTCCAGAGCCTCTGATGCCACTCTGCCAACTTTCCAAACAGCTTATTCCATATGAGGGGACCCAAGTCCCTTCCCTTCAGGTTTGGGATTGGGTTTCCCAACTGTAAATTCACCTCACCAAGCCCAGTGGACCAATCAGGAGCAGTTTGTCTTCACCTGGACGGCACAGTGCCCAGGGGACCCTGGGGGGTCCTGGGAGTGCTCTCAGCCCCCGCCCGACTGTCCCCACCCATTGCCACCTCCTCAGCCTGCTGGGCCTGCCCCTGCCCCACCCCAGGGGAGGAGGACCCAGTGCAGTCCTCCTTGGCTCCTGCCCCCAGGGGTGCGCCTGCACGAGGTGCGCGGCTGGCAGGCTCTCAGGCCCAAGTCACACGGCACCCACCTCCCTCTCCCCGCCATGCTCCTCTTTGGTACAAATAGGAAATAACCAGGCTTCTCCAGCCCCCTCACAGGGAGCAACAGGGCCAGGGCCAGGCAAGGACGACAGGACGCTGAGCCTCCTGTCTACTCTGGGGAGCAGCATGAGGTGAGAAAAGGGCCCCTGGGCAACAGGAACCAACTGAAACCCACGTCCTTGTACGTCCCGGAGTGAGTGGCTGCAGCTCAGCAGGTCTGTGGACTGATACAGTGTTGATTCTCGCTGGGGTGTAAATTAGTGCAATCTACAAAAGACTAGGGTGAGGGGTGGCAGGGCGAGGGGAGCCACAGCACTCCTTTGGTTTGATTTCAGGTGGGAGTGGCTTCAAGGGTCATGTGTGAAGTTCTGCAAGAGGTTTCCTAGAACCTCCAAGTATAAGGCAAGAGAAAAGTCTTCAACAAATCAGGTAGCAATTTTCCTTGCCCCCTGCCCCCCACCCCCTCCCAGCACCCATCTGCCCTCCCAGACATGACAAACCCCATGGTGACCAGAGGACTTCTGGGAAGCCAAACCCGCAGGGTGGCCCTCACCAGGGAGTGGACGGCCGGCTGACTCAAGTGGGCCACACGACCATGAGGGCCCTGTCAATTTGTCCCAGCACAGGGGCTGCTGCAGCGGCAAGGAAGGAAAGCCAGGGAATGGCCCCAAGTCCAGGAAGAGGAAATCCATGCCCTGGAAGCCAGACTGGCTCCCGAGGCCTCAAAGGAATAAGCTCGGAGCTGTGCTAGAATCTGGGAGGGCCTGGCTCCGGGCTGATGGGGGAAGCAGCGGGTCACAGTGGGTGAGGTAAAGCTGGCCCCCACTCCCCCAGAGGGGCCCAGGGGAGGCTGCAGAGGGCCGGCTGAGTCTGGTTCCTGAAGGACCTTGCCCCTCCCGGAGGGCCCCGAGCCCCGTAGGCTTGGCCCAGCCTCAGGGAAGACTGCTTCTTCAGCAGTCTCTGCCCAGGGGACCACAACGAGGGGCCCTGGGCCAAGCTGAAGGCTCTGATGCTTTTCATGTACCCTGGCCTCCCCTCCCCTCCCCGTGGGGCCCAGAACCCATCAGGGCCCCTGCCCTCCCCCCTAAAGAGAACCACAGGCCAGCAACCTCAGGCCCCTGTGGCCCCATAACCAAGTGCTGTGCTTCAAGCAGTGCCCCCTGCCCTGAGCCCCACTCGCCCGAGGCAGCCCCAGACTGGGCACGAGGAGGCTACTGGGGGTTCTTGAGGATGCGACCATGGCGGAAGTCATAGACATGGCGGCAGAGAAACACCAGCTCAGGGTCCGTGTCCTCGGGCACCGTGCGGTGCGGCGGGGTGGAGTAGTCTGCAGAGGGCGGCACCAGAGCTGTCTTCCGGCTGGGGAGGCCCTCGCCTCGGCGCTTGGCCATGGCGCAGAATCTGCAGTGACACACCATTCACTGTCTTCCCCACAGGCACCACTGCCAATCACCCACCTGGTCCAGAGAGCTGGGACATCTCTCCAGCACCCCCAAGACTTGCTGCTGCCTCCTTCCCTGCCCCGGGGGCTAAGCCAGCTCTGCCAAACGCCAGTCCATCTTCTTTGTCACCAGAGAACCAACCCTGCCTGAGAATTGCCAATTCTCCTAGATTTACTTGAGAGCAGTACTATATAGACCCCCAACTCTCTCCCTCAGTGGGGCAACAATACCTTTCTTAGGCTTTAAAACAAATCAGATGGTAGAGGCAAGCTGTGAGGAAGAAAGTTTGGGTAGTTCAGCCCAGTAAGTGCCAGGGCAGAGCGAGATCCCCTTGGGGACCCAGGCAGCCCCCAAACAGCCCTGGGGAGTCTGAGAGGAGGCCAGAGGAGGTCTGAGGCCCCACCCACCTGCAGTACTCAGCAAAGGTCAGCACATAGCACTTCTCCTCAATGCAGGCCACGCTGTTCTGGTCCTGATGTCGAGATGCAAAGACTTCATTCTGCAAAGGCTCAAGGAGGGACGTTGAGGAGGTTGGTTACCAGGGTTACGAGGCCCCTAACTCCTGGCCTGAGATAACTCCAGCTAGTGCCCCCAGAAAGCCAAGGAACAAGTTCTCCGGAAAGAAATTCAGCCTAACTCAGCCACAGCCCCAAGGCATTCCTCCTGGGTGCCGAGCCACCCCAGATAGGCAGGTACCTGCTCTAGCCCCTGACCGCTATCTGTCCACGCCTGCCACCCAGGCACATGCCAGGCCTCAGCTAGGAGAAAGGAGATAAGAGCGTGCCCGGGGGACAGAGACCACGTTACTGACTACAGCCCCTGCTCCTGGCACACAGCTTGGGGAAGAGCCTAGGAGGTCCCAGGAGGAGGCTTTTCTCGCCCTGCCTCATACTGCAGACAACAGCAAAGGTGGCCAGGTGAGCCGCTCCACTTCCGTTCCGGTCACCATGACGATCCCATCCTGGCACCTCCCGCCCTCAAGATCTCCCTTTCTGCCTCCTTTTAAAACAAAGGTTGCAGTTCGTTCCCTTTTAACTGTGAACTGGGGCAACTGGGGGAAAAGGCTAAACCTGGCCCTTTTCCAGGTCTCCAATCTCTGGAGTCTGAAGCGCCAAGCTCAGGCACTCGACTGCCCACTGCTGCCCCCCACCCTGCGCTACCTTCTTCGTGGCACCACCTCTCCCTCGGACTCCCACTGTTCTTTGTGGTCCCTGTCTTCCCTGACCCGTCTGCAGGCAGCTCACCTCGTGCATGCTGGGACTGCGGCCTCCCTGTAAGTGCTCAGGTCTGTAATACCACAGGAGGCTCATCATCAGCTCTCCTGGGGTGACAAGAGAAGTGGTCATGGCTTAGCTGGAAGCCCGAGTTACTCAGCCAGGCAGGCGGGCTGGCCGCCAGCGTGGAGGCTCATCCAATCTCAGCGCCTGAGTCAACCCTGCAGGCTTCAGACACCCATATCCCTGGCCCCAGGCCAAGCTGGCATTCAGTGGCCTGGAATGCTGCTGGGGGCAGAGGGAAAAGGGGCACTGACAGGTGAGGTGGGGGGACAGGTGCCCTGGCCCTGGGGGCCAGAAGGGGTTAAGGAGCTGCTCCAACCCATGCCACAAGGTCATCTACGCAGCAGGGATCCGGCTGAGCACAAGGCAGACCCTGGGTCGGAAGCGTGGGGAGACGCACCAGGTCCGACTCCAGAAGGGGCAGATTGGGCCTGTAGCCCTGGAGCAAGGGGCCGCCCCGTGGGTCCTGGCCTGAGGCGGGGTACCTGATTCCGGGTTCTCCCACAGGGCAGAGATCTTGGCCACATAGGGGGTGGACGTCTTCCGCGGGCCTGACTTGAGGAGGACGGTGTCCCGGACCCGGATGGTCTCTCCGTGCCGCTCCACCGCCTGGTAGCTCTTTCGGATGGCTGGTTCTGGTTCATCCTGGATGGCCACCAAAGACAGAAACGGGCTTGAGAGGCCATGCTTGGCATGAGAAGGGATGAAGGGGAGGAGGAGGGCGATGGCACCCGCTCTACACCCTCCTCGGGGCAGTCAAACCAGAGGGTGGGAAACTGCAAAAGCAGGCTGCACACAGGCCTGTTCTCCCCAGACCTGGCTTCTGTGGACAGGACAGGGCAGGGATTCCCATGGCTGCAGAAAGGATGGGAAATGGAAACAAGGGTGGCAGAGTGATCCAAAACTGCTGGGGCTGTGCTCTGACGGCCACACCCCTGCCAGCCACTCACACTCCAAGCCCCATCAGGCTCCCTAGGGAAACAGTCTGGGTTCAGACCCTTAAGCCACCATTTCAAGTGGCAGAGCCTTGGGCAAATCATGTCATCTACTGCTATGCCTCAGCCTCCTCATCTGTAAAATGGGGACCAGGGGTACCGTCCTCATAGGGTAGGATTAAAGGAGATAATGCATGCAAAGTGCTAAGTTTAGTCCTAGCACCGAAGAAGCTGATGTTCCTCTCATCATCCCAAACACTCCGGGATCATCTAATTCTCTGCCCAACCCAACTCCCCCTACACTGACTTAACCTCAGATGGCAGCCACCAGCTGTGACCACGTGTCCCCTGTCCTGCCTAGGCCACGATGGTGGTATGGGATCAGTCGAGGCGGGGGGAACAGGCTGGGATGTCACGACTGGTTCCTGGGGAGTGAGTGAGCTGGAGCTCCTTGTCACCTCCCAAAGCTGCCTGAGCCAGGCGTTCCTGTGACGATATCAGCGTAGGTTCTGTGTCCCCACTGTCACCGCCCCCCCACCAGCCGAGAGCTGGCACTCACCAAGACATAGACGGCCTTCTCACAGGCAGCCCCAACCGGCACCCAGCCATTAGTGCGGCGGCGGCGGCGGCGGCGTGGACGTGGGCGCTGGACACGCGGCTGCTTGGGGTGGCTGGGCCTGCGGGCAGTCTTGCTCCTTGCAGTGTGCCTGCAGCCAGAGCCTGTGCGCAGACCTGACTTGGAACCGCTGGGAGGCTTGGCGCTTTGAGGGCACGCGCGGGCTACTGTCTGGGGCTCCGAGGTGGGTGTCTGAAGATGGGGGACGGGCTCTGCTGCAGGTGGCACACTGGGCACAGGGCATCCCAAGAGGGGGTGGGCAGGTGAGGCTGGGTGGCCAGCTTCCGGGAGAGGAAATTCCAGCTGGCCCAGGGACCTGCAGCCTTCTAGGAAAGGAGAGTGGGGTGAGGGCGGGTAAGGACAAGCAGTACACCAGTAATTCTAAGTGCGGCCTCAAAGACCCCTGAGGTGGCAAGAGGGCTCAGGAGCCTTTGAGGAGGATTTTTCCAACTTACTGCCCAAGGCAGCAAGGGTATTTCTTGACCTTGGAGATGGGCCCGCAGACATTTTCATTTCCCCTTCCAGCCTAAAAGATGGGGAGGCAGTGAAAATGGCTTCTTTAGCTCTGACATAAACTTCCCTACTCTAAGGCTTCCACAGTGCTTAGGAGAAGGGATTCTGGGGTCAGAAGTCCCAGCCTATGAATGCCTGACCTTCCACTTACCAGCTGTGTGACCTGAGACAAGTTGCTTTACCCCTCAAGTTCCCTGCAACATACATGGTAGTTGCAAATAACATGTAGGCGTTTTTCCTATCGATGTATTAACTCATTTCATCCTTACAACAACCCTATGAGACAGATACCATTATTACCCCCTTAATTTTACAATTAAGGAAACCAAGACACAGAGCAGTTACATGACTTGTCCCAGAGTCACAAAGTGGGGGAGCTGCGATTTTACCCTGGGCCGCCTGGCTCAGCATCTGTGCTCAATTACTTTCCGCACCGCCTCTCGAATGTAATGTGTTGAGAGTACTGCCTGAGACAAAGTGTTTTCTGGTGTCTTTATTATATTATTAGAGCAAGGGGGTAAGGGTCTTGGATCCCATAGGTTAGGTGTCTAGATCTGGGGAGCACAAGACAAGGAAAAGCCCAGGAAGCAGCCTATTCTCATTTCTTAAGAGCTCCAACTCACGCCAGAACCTGAAACAACCAGTCTGGCCAGAACCAAAGGCCCTATAAAGTTGTTTTATAGACCCCTAAAGAAGGGGTGAGGGTGAGGGGAGAGCCCTGGGAAGACCCCGCCCCTCATAAGCCCCCTCCCCGCCCCCACAGCAGGACAGAGGTGTTGGCCAGGATGGCTCTGTTCACCTCATTTCCACCCAGCAGTCAGGGAGAAAGCCTGGAGGAGCAGGTGAAGACACTCCTGCCAGTCTGGGGGAAGAGAGATGAGTTCAGGGCATGAGCCTCTCCAAGGTATCTGCGTCTCACTAGGAAGGCAGACACCAAAGCAGTGGGACCCGCTACCACCCCTTCTGCACCAGGGAGCTCTGCTTGTCTGTTTTCAGGGTGCCCGCTCCTAGCAAGGTGATGCTAAATCTGGACGCCACTTCATATTCAAAGCCTGCCTGGCCCGGGGACCGGCCGGCCTTCCCGTGAACACTCGGCGGGCATGCAGAAGGCCAGGTCTCCCTGAAAGTAAGGAACTGAAGCTTTCCTCAAGGAGGGCAGAAAGGACATGGAACAACTTGGCCAAAGCTTTCATTTCAATGTCCAATTTGCTACTCAGAGTCTAAGAAAAGGTATTTGGAGTCGGAGGATCGTCCCTCTCCTGGCCCCTGCACCACCACCACAAACGGACCTGCTGGGCCAAGAACTCTCCATAGACAACCTGGGCAGAGCAGGGCGAGGCCGAGGTGGACAGGGGCTGTCCTTCTGGGAACGCTCCTAGGCTTGGGGCACAGACTGGAGGGCTCCCTTCTCAGAGCCCCCTGCCTCCCATATAGATGCGAGTCCCCAAGGTACCCCTGCTCCTGCCAACCCTCCTAGGATACCAGGTCTCAGAGACTCCCTGGCATATGCCACCCCTGGGAAGGCTTACCTGCTGCAAAAGGCATTTTGTAGGGGCAGCCGCCACAGGTAGTGCCAATGTGGGACAGGGACAGGGGCAATACTCCGCAGAGGCTGTAGCCATTCACTCCAGTGTCCTCGCTGGAGCAGTAGCGAGAGGAGCCCCAGGGAGGGTGCTGGAAAGGGGTGCCCGTGGACACGGAGCTTGGAGCCAGGAGGAGCCCCTCGTTAGGTGCAGCCACGGGGGACAGCTTGCCCTCGGGGAGCATGGGGCAGGGGGAGTAGCCCCCACACTGCAGCCCGTCCTGGCTGCAGTACATGTAGAAGCTGCCTAGCGCAGTGAGCTCAGGCCCACCACACAGGCCACTGTAGTCGGCAGGGTTGCCAGGCATTGGCAGGGGCGACAGCTGGGGTGTGGGGAAAGAGGGCTGGTGCAGTTCCTGCTTGGGGGCAGGTGACTCTTCGCCTGGGCGTCCAGGCTCCGGCTTCAGAGATGCCTGCCCGCCCATCAGCAGGGGCAGGCGGGAGTGCAGGCCCAAGGGACTCTCCAGGGCCTTGCTTAGGGGCTGGTAAGGTGGCTGAATGGATGGGCCACGAGGCGTGGCAGATGGCCATGGCCCCTCGGGGTGCCCTTGCCAGCTGGCTGGGCCTCCAGCCTCCCCAGAGCCGGCCCTCTGCCGGGCCTTGGGATAGTTCTTGCCGTTGACCTTGGCCCACTTTGGCCGCAGGGCCCTGGGTGCCGGTGGCTCGGTGGAGCGCCCATCTGCTTCTGGGTGGGCACGTGGCAGACGCAGGGGTAGCTCCCGCTCCTGGCTCAGCTTCAGGAAGGCGGCTGCATTCAGGCTGGCCAGTCTCTTGGGAGCTGGGTCACCATCCCGGCGGGTGCCTTCATCTGGTGCTGGCTCTGGGGACAGGTCCCGACTTCCTCCTCCGAGGTCCCCCAGCCGGGGTCGCTTCTTAGAGGAGGACCAGCTGCCTGCGGCCCGGTCGCGCTCCCGGCTGCGATGAGGGTCTCCCCCTCGACTGCGGCGGGTGCCCGCCAGGCTGCCGGTGTCCTCCCGCTCCAGTAGCAGGTTATTGAGGGCCTCAGCATTGAGGGAGGCCAGACGCCGCTTGCGGGGTTGGGTGAGGCCGGCGTCCTCACTGGATGGGGCTGGGCTGGGGGGCTTGGGCAGGTCAGGGGGCAGGTCATCGGCCTCATCTGCACTGCGTGGGCCGGCCACATTCTCCAGGCGGGTCAGCAGCACTTTGCAGGCCTTGGGCTTCTCAGGGACTAGCGGGCGCTTACGCAGTGGGTAGTTCTTGCGGCGTCCTGTGAGGTGCCCTGGGCTCTCAGGCATGCCTGGCTCCACACCCTTCACCTCCTGCTCCGTACTGCTGCCTTCCATCTGCAGGGGCTCCCTGCGGTCTGTGGGGCCCGAACTCAGCATGGGAAGGGACTTCCTCCGAGTGTGTGTCATGGAGTACCTCCAACCTGCAGGACAGAAGGCAGGCGATGAGAGGGGCCTACCCGGGTCTACTCTCCCCTTCACTGCAGCCTGGCCTGCCAGTAGCCCCGACCTGCCCCCACCGCATCTGCAGCCTGGATGTTCCCTGGACCCCTACTCCAGTGTGCAAAGGTCCAGGGGGGTCACAGGCGACCAGCATCTGTGCCCGGCCTGGTCCTCCCCCAGCCCCCACCTTCAGGGTTCCACTCTGAATGGAGTCTCCAAGAGCCAACAAAGCAAAGCAGAGCCAAATCAGAGGACAGAAGGAGCTGGAGGCAAAGCTTTCTGTTTCCTCTACTCTTTTTTCTGTTTTAATATTTATTTTATTTATTTCTCCACCCCACCCCCACCCCCCCGTTGTTTGTTGTGTCCATTCGCTGTGTGTTCCTCCATGTCTGCTTGTGTTCTCATTAGGTGGCTCCGGGAACTGATCCTGGAACATTCTGGAGTGGGAGAGAGGTGATTACTCTCTTGAGCATCTCAGGTCCCCTGTCCTGCTACGTCTTCTTATTTTCTCTCCTCTGTGTCTCTTGTTGCATCATCTTGCTGCGCCAGCTCTCAGCGTCGGCCGGCATCCCTGCGCGGGGCAGCTTTCCCACGCGCTAGGCAGCGTTCCCACGCAAGGCAGCACTCCTGCACAGGGTGTCATTCCCATGTGGGCTGACACTCCACGTGGGCAGCTTGCCCTTACCAGGAGGCCCTGGGCGTCGAACCCTGGACCTCTTATATGGCAGAAGTTTCCCTCTACTCTTTTCTTTTTCCACTAGACACCCATCACAGGACAAGAGGTGGCTCTGGAGATAGTGAGCCAGGATGGGGCTTGGCAGGGCATCTCTTCCTCCAAAAGCACTGCCAAGGCATCGCTAACCCTGCCCCCAGCTGCGAGCTTTGAGACTGGCCAGAGAAGGATGAGAAGATGGGACAGTGAGGAGATGAGCTAGAGAACCTGCCTGCTAGAATGGGCAGGGGCCAAGTCCAGCCGAGTGCTCCCTGCCTGGCACATGATCAGGCGTAGCCACAACCTGACCTTGTTGGAAAAGCCCCATGAAGCGTGAGGGCCTGGCTTCAAGGAGCCATGGGTCAGGGGAGGTCTTGATTCAGGTTCTAGGGGAGGGCAGCCCAAACAGTACCCCAAAGGTAGGGAAGGGGTATCAATGGGTCTGGAAGCAGCATACTCCTAGGGTACAGAAAACCCTGGGGACCACAGCGTTAAACACCACTAGCCACAAAGAGCCGGGAAAATAAAGTACAAGAACTAAAGTGGGGGCAGAGTGGGGCTGCCGTGTTAGACCTGCCCTGCTCCCCAGCCTCCCTCCGGCGGGCGAGGGGGCAGGCTGGGCATGGGGAAGGAGGGATGGGCAGGCCGGTATGTATGTGTGTGTACAGCCGGCCCTGCCCAGTGAGGGAGGACAGGACTGGCTGTCCGCTGGAAGCTGGCAGGGCCAAAGCAGCGAGGGATGACAAGCGCCAGAGGGTTCAGTGGTCAGAGACCAATGGGCTGTTTATTCACCTCTCTCCTCAACCCAAAGCACAGGCTCTGCCAAGTAAGGTGCCAGACACTCCTCTGCCCCTTACCAGGCACCCCTGCGACCCTCCTCCCCACCAGCAGGCCCAGGCCTTTCAGCTTAATTTACCCACTGCTATTGTTATTCATACTCACTCTACCCACGAGGCAGGGAGCAGTCCTGCTGGGCCAGGGTTTAACCCTGAAAGTTCCAAGCCTGAGGGCTCCCAGGGAATCCTGAGCCCTTCCCAGCCAGCTCCTGTGGCCTTGGGCCAGTGGCTGGGGTTACAGGGCTCCTCGTCTCTGGGACACAGCAGTGGTCGAGAAGGAGTGCCCGAAAAACTAGGCTGAGGGCAATGTGGGCGACGTGGGCGACCCTCACCCCTGAGAAAGGACTCAGAAAACTGGAAAGGGAAGGCAGCATGCCAGGTGCTGCTCTGGCCACATGTAGGGACCTGCCGCAGCCCAGAGACCAGCCCCAGGCAAGATAAAGAGTCACAGAAGGCAAATCCACTCATTCCAGAGGTGCATACAGAGAGCTCGGAAAAAGCTCCCAAGCATTCTGCTAGACTCCCTTAAGAACCTTATTGTCCCTGTCTGCCTGGCGTGCTTCTCAGCAAGGTCTCCTCTCACTCTCAAAAGCACCACCATTTCTTAGAACCCACAGGCCCTCTCCTCACACCCAGAACATCCCCTGCTGGAGGTGGGGCAGCAGAAAACTAGAGAAGCAGAAGCGTTTACTTTCTAGGAAAGCCTAGGCCCAGCCCTCCCACACTCCCAAGGAGCCTGGTGCTGGGAGAATGAGCACACGGACCATGCAGCGGAGCCCACCCGAAGCCCCTCAACGGGCTCCGAGTTACCAGCAGAAGGGCCTGGAAATGACTAGGGACCAAGGCTGTGGTCACTTGAGCTCGTGGTCTTTGAAGACAGAGACACCAAGAGCACAGCACGGAGGGGCAAACAGGAAGACCGAGCTTTTAGGCCGGGTGTGTGAGAAAGTTCTTAGTAGGAGGTGGGTGGGCCCGGTGGGCCCGCCCCAGCCCAGAGCTTGCTGGTGGCCTGGCCTCATGAGTGCACGGTGTGGGAATCCTGGGAGCGTGCACCCCCCACACCACAGGCTTTCCCTCTCAACATACGAAAGGTCCTGCAGGGAGAGGTCAAGGTGCCGAGAAGGCACCATGACTGCATGTCTTCTCACTTTCAGGAGCCTGTCCCCACAACCTGACAATTTGTTCCCTGCTCTTTAACCTCCCATTCAGACCTCCAGTCCCTCCAGAACACACAACGTCCACAGGGGGGACAATCCTGGGTGCAAGTCGCAGTCCCAAATGGACGGTAAGACCCTCCCGCTGGCCTCCCTTGACTCTGCCAAATCCCGTCATCTGCTAAAACAGCCCAGGGCCGTCAAAAGCACTTTGCAAATCAGCTCCCCGGCTTCACGTGGTGCCTAAGGCAGCGGCAGCGTCCCCCACCATCCAGCGTCCCCCACCATCCTCGAGCAGAGGCTGGGGTCCCTGCTGCCTGCCCCTTACCTCACTCCTATCTGAGATCTATACGAGATGCTTGGCTGCAGCTTTTCCCTGGGGTGGGGCTAGGCGGAAGGGGCTCCCAACCTGCCTGGGCCCTCCAGCCTGCAGGGGGTGGCCCAGACAGGTTGTGGGGAGAAGATCCCACGAAAGCGGGAGGCCTGGTTCCCACTCCGGCACTACCGACCCTGCTGTCCCTCCCACTTACACAGGAGCTCAGCCAGAAACTTTCTACCACTGCCAAGAGACAAGGCCCGCCTGGGTTCCCTCAGCATTACTTTCCTCCTCACTGGGAGTCCAGGCTCCCTCCAGAGAAAGTTCCTAGGAGAGGCTCCCCAGGGCATACTCCTGCTCACCTAGACCTTGTCTAGCAGGCCTGCACTGGAGAAAACCAGTCTGACTGTACCCAGCTCTGAAGAGCAATCGGCGGGCTGCCAGGAAGGACAGTGGCTGGCTGGGGGTCTCCGGGCCTAAGACCCAGCATACGCACTCTGCAGGTCCAGTCCCAAATCCAAGTGTACTCAAGGGACAGCAAACAGACCTCTCAGGCCTAGGTACCCTGGGTCTCAAAATCAAGGGGGAGATGAGCGAGTGCCAAGACCCAGGCCTAGCTGCAGTGTCACAGCAGCGTCCGGGCCTCAGGGCCACCCCCAGCCTGCCCCGTGCCAGGAGAAGCCATCCCCACAGGAGCAGAAGGAGAAGGAGAACCTGTCTCTTGCCCTCAAGCTCAGGAGCACCAGGCACTGCCGCCCCCACCAGCGCGTGGGTGGAGTACCCCCAAGGTGCTTGGTGGGTGGCTGAAGGTTCAAGGAGGGAGGGAGGCTCAGAAGATTAGAGGGGAGAACAAGGGTGGGGTCCCACAGAAGCTGCACAGGGGCAGGAGGAGGCCCAGCCTTGACTACTGCCCTCCCCTTACTTCTGGAGCTCTAGACCGTAGCCTCTGGCCCCATCCTCAGGTCTCAGGTTCCAGCGCTCTGCCCACTGCTCTTCCAGAATCCGCCCTCATCCATGGAATTTTACCTTTTGCTCTTCAGGCTTTTTTGGGGGGTGGGGGTAGGGGGAGGTACCGGGACCACGGATTGAACCCTGGACGTTGTGTGTGGGCAGCCAGCCCTCAACCACTGAGCTCCGCTGGCCCTGCTTGGAGCTCTTAGGTAGAAGCAGACCCGGTGGCCACCTGGGTGAGGCCCAGGAAAGGCCCAGCCTTAAGCCACCTCTTCCAATTCAGCTGAAGCCACACAACTGGCACCGAGTTCAGCTCTGTCCTCTGCAGCCCCTCTTGGCAAAAATGCCCGCCCCCTCTCCAAAGGGAATAACAACACTTTCATGAGCACTGAGTTTCTTGAATCTTCCATCAGAGAAGAGAAGTGTGAAAACACAACTGTGGGCTCCCTTTCACTTAAATTCAGTTGCTGTTACTTCATGGTAAAACAGAGAAATGAAGCCACTGTGATTCTTATGGTAAAACCAGGTAAAGACATGGCTGGACTCTCGTATCCCCAAGACCTGGTAATGTAGAGAAAACAAAAGCTTTGAGTCACACAGACTTGGATTTCAATGTCAGCTCTGCCCTTTATGAGCAACTTCTCTGAACTTCAGATTCATCTAAAACTGGTACACCAAAATGAACCTTACCTATGAGCGGCTGTGAGGATCACATGAGTAAGCGCAGAGCCAGGAACAGGAGGCAACTGCCCCTCCCGCTCCTCCAGACTCCGGGAGGAGGACAGCCTGCCTCTGCCGGGGCCTGGGTGTTTCCCCACAGCAGGCAGCAGCTGGGAAGCCAGCTTCCTCCCCTGTAAGAAATCTGAAAACCCAGCCTGTACCTGAACTCTTCCACTGAAAGCACCTGAGTGTCCACCCTGGGCTAAGATGGTGGCACCGCTCCTTTTCCCTTGCAGGGCCCCAGCGTGGGACACTCAGTTTACAACATGGCAAGAGGGCAGGGACACAACAGCCACACACCTCTGAGAAACACACAACTCTACAGTGAAGGCAAGTTCTCCAGATGCTAAGAGCAGGGCTAGATCCAAGGGACGGGGTCAGAGGGCGAGTGTTATGCCTGTTCCCACCATCTGACAGCTTTGTCAGTGCAAGAGTCTCCACTCCAGCAGCTCGGAGCAGGAGCCACGCACACCGCCCAGGACAGTGGTGGACTCAGCCACCAGCCCCACTTCCCCAGTGCCCCTTCAGCCTCGCTTGCTGCAGATCACTCAATTCACTCTGCAATCAGGCCGGGGTCCTAGGAACGCCCAGGCAGGAAGCAGGGAGCACGAGTGAAGGGAACTGGCCTGACCCATCTGGACGCGTGCGGGCTTGTTTTACAGACTGCCCTCAGGTCTGGCGGCCATCTGAGGATTCGGCGTCCCTGGAGGCACCAAGCCCATCGATGGCCTGCCAAACCACCTGCTCCTCATGCCGGGGGCTCTGGGGGCCCAGAGGCAGGAGCAGCTGTTTAGGGAAGGTCCACTCCTGCCCCACACCATCAGGTCCCACCTTTGTTTGGCTACTCCTGTCCATTTTGACACATCCAAGCAGGAAAGCCCCAGGAACGGAAGCCCAGGGGCTTCTCCCAAGTGTCCTGAACCTCTGCTTCTTTCCACCTCCAGAGGCAAAGCTAGGCACCCTACCTCTGGGACTGTAAAGAAACACAAATCCCTGTGGGGAGGGAGGGGAGTTTTAGCTTAGACTATAAAGTAGAACCCCGTCCCCATTTTATATCAGAAACTCAGTAAATCACAGGAATCTATCAACAGTAGAGCCAGTGGAATCACCTTCCCATATAGTTAGAAATTACCAACACCTTAGTCTCGGGGCAAGGTCTTTCTACAGGTGGGGGTACTGAGAGTAAGACAAAGGCGTTCCCCTTAGATTTAGAAGCTGATACACACACACACACACACACACACACACACACACACAGGGCTCTAGGCTAGGACAGTGGGCAGAGAGCACTGTATTTAGTCACACCACAGGGCTTTAAGAAACTCTAGCCTGACAAATTAGAAGGTAATCTCCACGTTAATACAAGGAAGCCTTTAAAGACACATGTCCCCTCTTTAGGTGATCTGCCTTCCCTAAGCTTCTCCCCCACAGCACAACCCCTGTGTGTGTGAGGGGGACCTGGCTGAGCAGGTGCCAGCCTGGCTGAGCCACAGGGCTGTGCTCTCTGCAGCACTCCCAGGCACAGCACCTCTGTGACCTTTGTCCCTTCAGCCAACATTTGCTGGCCCTGCTGTGGCCCAGTACAGTGGAGGCAAGTGCCCACACAAGGCTGGAAGCCACTTTATGCCACTGCTAACCATAAGAGGGTTTGAGTAAATAGCCTGAATGTCTCTGAGCCTTGGTTTCCTTGTCCACATAGCAAGACTGTGAGGATTACATCAAATAAGGTTTGTGAAGTGCCTCGCAGGAAAACGGCATAAAGTGGGTGCTCACTATAAGCTCATTCCTTTTCTCTTTCCCATACATGCCAAGAACGAGGCTAAATTCTGAAGAAAAATACAAAAACAGTAAGAAATTGGAGCTAGGGCTGGCAAGAAGACAAAAGGAAGGGCAGAAAAGACAGATGGTGTGGCAAGGGCAGCTTCTGAGGGGACCTTTGGGTGGGGTCTTCTTTCGAACACTTCCTGAGTGTGTACTTCATGCCAGGTGTACTGTGGGAACAGGAACCCAGAAGAGAGTGGGCAGCATAAACATCTGGATGCAGGAAGGGGTGACAGATAAAAAGCTGAAATGTTGGAGGTAGGAGACAAATGCAACTTTTCCCAGACTCAATCCCACTGGATCCATGTCAGAAGGATGGACCTGGGATTACTCCCGGCCGGGGGACAAAAGGGTTCCAGGCTTAAGGCTCCCTCAGAGACTCCACACTGCCCATGCTGGGCCAGAAGTAAACCTACTCCTGCGGGCAGGACCGTTTGCCCCAAGAGTTAATAATAGGGGAAAACCAAAACAGGAAGCTCAGCCAGGACTGAGTGCCACGGGTCCTCAGCAGAACGAGAGGGAAACCTTCCCATCCTGATGCACAATTCTTCCAAAAAGATGATAACACTGGATGGATTTATGCTTTATTAATACGTATCAGTAAAATGGATTTAAAAAGATGACAACATTGGCTCACCAGCCTGCTCCAGGCACCTGCCCAGGAGCAGCAAAGGATATGTGTCGGTCCAAACACCAGGATACTCCAGAAATCAACCACTTAAGACTTCTAAACCGGCTTGCCAAGACCGTAGGCACTAACTCAAGTCCTAAAGAGAAGAAACTGACCAGTCAGGCCAAGATGGGCGCTCTGCCTTGAGCCTCCACGACAGGGCGCTAGCCTCCTCCTCAGTGAACCCCCATGAGGAACAAGACCCAAGAGGGGGCTTCCCGACACTCTGTGAGCAGGAACAGAACCGCACCACGAGGCTGACCCCACCAGAGTCATGGCTACCCAACCATTCGGTATCTCACACCTAATTAACCAAGTGATTACTGCTACCCTCAGAGGATGCAAACTCTATAGGGACAGGTGGTTCTGTCTTCCTTGCCACTAAATTCCACCCACAGGGCTTAATAAGAGCTTGTGGAATTAACAAAGATCTGGTTGCCCACCTGCTCCACCCCAAATAACATTTCTACCCTAGACAGATGGTTCTACCTATAGCACAGGACAAACACCCTCTGATCCCCAAACTCTTCCCCCATCCCTGGGAGTCCACTGTGCCTCTTCGATTTAATCCACAGTTCACCAGGATTACTTGAGGGAAGGTCTCATAGTTATACAGCACAAATCTCCTTCTCTATCATCCTTTTTTTTTTTCCTTCTTCTCCCTCCCAACTTGTCCAGCTACGTCAGGAAAATATCCCTCTCTTTCTATTTGTTACCTCCAGCCCCTTGAGTGAGTGAGCGTGGAACCAGAGGCACGCTCGAATCAAGATGAAGAACATCACCCACACTAAGGTGAAAGCAGCAGCAAAGAACCAGTGTCTGCATTATCAGCCCCCAAGCCCCCGAAGCGTGCCCGGCAGGGAGTTCTCAAATCACTGCCGAGACTTCTCTAACAGGGGGGCTAATGTTTGTCAACACTCATCTTGAGCCCAGCACAACAACCCTAGGAGGGAGCTGTCATCTCATTCTTAGGAGAAGAAAACAAAGGGACACAGAGGTAAAAAGAGAAGCCCACGAGCCCGCAGTTGAGAGCAGAGGCAGGGCAGTCCAGCCTGTCCACCCCAAAGCCCACACCCCCCACTGCAATGCGCTGCCTCCATCTAGGGTCTCACAGGACAGCTTCTGGGTCACAGACAGACTTCAAGATCAACTTTTGGGGAGCAGATGTGATTCAAGCGGTTGAAAGCCTGCTTCTCACATGGGAGGTCCCAGGTTTGTTTCCTGGTACCTCCTAAAAAACAACAACAAGCAAACAAATGAAGAAAAAAAAACCAACTTGGGGAGCCAATGTGGCTCAGTGGTTGAAGGCCAGCTTCCCACATACGAGGTCCCGAGTTCAATCTCTGGCTTCTCAAAAAAAAAAAGATCAACTTTCACAATCAATTTTATTTTCCTGTGTTGTTTTCATTTCTGGCATTACAACATATTTTCGGTCTTTCCTGATTTTTCCTGATTTTTCACCAGAAAGGAACTGCAAATGTACTCCAATTAAACGACACTTTACAGGCATCCATGTAATATCCAGGGAACAGAAACGTAATTTTAAAGGCTGTTTCTACAGAAAAGTTTGCCTTAAGTGCCTAGTAAGTTTACACGCACTTTTGAAACAAACCTGCAAAAAGGATGAGGGGACAGCACTTTAAAGATAAGACATGCTGCCCTGATTTTAAAGTAAAGTCTGAAAAAGTCTATACACTGTCCCCAGATGTCTAACCATATCTCTTGCCTCAGGTGAAACCCAATTCTTCCAGTACTGACTGCAACGAAGACTGGTAAGCGGTCATCACTCCCCAAACAACCAACCATCTTAATAGGCAAAGACATATTAGCTGCCCTTAGCTACCTTTTTCCAAATGAATAAATCCAAATCCTTTCAACGTTCTCTGAAGATCATCTCTTACAGTCATTTCATCATTTTTATAATTCTTTCCTGCGTCCTATCCAAACTGGGTAAGCCCCTCCAAGCACAAAGCAGGGGCTCCTCCTCACCACTGGGAGGGCCTGGGGACAGGAGAAAGGAGACTCCAGCTTCCCTTCTGTGTCAGGATATCATGGCTTCTAACAGCACCCTAATACCCTTCCCATGGTTTCTACAAAGATCGTCTAAAAATTAATATTTCACCTCTAAACCAGATGAAAATGTGATTAACCTTCAAGTGTTGCAAAACCAAATTTTCCCCAAACATGTTAGACAGGGAGTTGCACTTGGTGAAGGGCCTAAGTGTGGGAGATCCCCTCTCCAGAAATCTGAAATAGCTGCATCCATCACACCACGTGAAATCTCTGGATCACAAGAAGCAGAAAGATGCCAGGTCCCACACCTCTGTACCTGAGGAGAGGGGTCAAAGCACCTCTTCCCCAAGTCCACTGGGAAAGGAACTGGCACAAGAAAACAGATTTAGACCTAAGTTCCTGCCTGGCATTAATCCTGTTAACCAAGAAAAGGTTCTTTTTCTTTCATTCAGGTAATATGGTCACTGTGTCTTCAAAATAAGTTCTCAATTCAAATCTTGGTAAGACTGACATAAGCCCGTCCCTTTTTTCCCCTGGCGGATAGGGCCTACAGAAGATATCAAGGACACTGCCATTTCTCTGTGGGAGGGCCTTTGAGTCAGGTGAATAACCGTCTTTGCAGTTGTCTCCCACTGGGAAAATGAAATCTGGATGAAAACCCTCCCCAGGACACAGCACAAAGTCCTGGAGGTACCCGACTCCCCAGGGCCTGCTCACCACATCAGACCACGCTGCCCATCGGAAGCTGGTGCTTGGGCTCAGTGGCGTCCAGGTGCTCGCCAGGCCTGTCTGGTCCAGGGCAGACAGGTGAGCAGCCTCGTGGCCACTGCTGCTCTTCCTCCTCCTCCCTTTTAGCCATTTTACTGCTCATTAGCGGCAGTACCAGGAGGTGGGCAAGGGAACATAAAGGAGCTGAAATTTAAACCAGTCCATTTTACTCTAGTTAGGTGCCTCCCATAAAACCAGGCAGGACTTCATCTTCCAGGACCTCCCTGTCCCCTGACCTGGGGAGGTCTGCGCAGCCTGAGGGGTCAGGAGCTGCAGAGCCCCAGGACTTCAGACAGGGGCTTGGCTCCTAATCTTCATGAGCTCTGGACTGCAGACTGGATTCTGAGACTTTTCAGGGTTCACCAGCACTTCCAGCCATGTGCTGACCGGTCAAGCCCATG
The DNA here is from genome assembly GCF_030445035.2 of Dasypus novemcinctus. Taxonomy (NCBI): domain Eukaryota; kingdom Metazoa; phylum Chordata; class Mammalia; order Cingulata; family Dasypodidae; genus Dasypus; species Dasypus novemcinctus. The sequence goes on along the minus strand of NC_080675.1, from coordinate 111,676,097 downwards.
AGTGCTGAGGCTGTACACTCTCCTTGTACCCCAAAGGCCCCAAGTCCCCAGCACAATGGCAAGTTCACAAAGGAAGTGAGCCTTGCCAGACTGTGCTAGCAAATTCCCATAAATATTTGGGTCCGGGGTAGTATTGCTTATGTAAAACGCTTCCCCATTGAGAGATGCTGCTTTATTTACATTCTTCACAACCCATTCATAAAAAGGAGGCCCTTTAATGTTGGGGCTGTTCCTCTAATGCGCCATAAACTCAGCAGCTTTGGCTGGCAGTCTTAGTTCAACACAGGCTACTTCTCAACTCCAGAGACTTTTGTCCTTAAGATTTTTTCTTCCCTCCTTAATGACTCACCTTGCAACAGGGTGCTGAGGCCAGATGTTGCCAGAGCAAGGCCAAGAGGAAAACAGACAGATAAAATGAAGACACACACAAGAAAACACATAAGTTCTCCTGGATGCTGGGACACAGAGATGGAAAGGAATGAAAATAAGTAAATTGAAAATCCTCACCAAACTCCAATTTGAAGTATGTATGTTGGAAGGTTGGGGGGAATTCCTTCCAGGTTATGGAAACTTCTTTCATGGGTGTCAACTGCTGCCCAATTTATACCAGAGTAGGTGTGGAGGGGAGTATTTTTCAATCCAAAAGAAAAGATAAAGGAGAGTTCTTTCTGTTTTTTAAATTTGCATTATGAGTGAATAAATGAACAGGAATTTCCCCTGCTTTTTGCTGCAAGTGTTTATGGGGCTACTAGCTCCAAGAGCGGTACATTTGCTAAGGGTGAAGAAACTCAGGCAATCCCCAGGAAGAGAGGAAGGACTATGCCCTACAAAACACAACAAAAACAGCTTGAGCAGCTGAGAGAGTCCAGGAGATGCGTTCTGAGGTAGCTTTTCTCATGCTACAATAAAAGTGAAGAGAAGAGAAGTAGTAGGGAATTTTTTTTAATTGATGGGGGAGCGGTCTACATTGCCATGGCAACTGAGAGGGGTGGGTCTTCCCCCTTGGAAGGGAAATGCTGGTCCATTAATCATCAAACTGGGGCACAAAAGGGAGGTTTGGGGAAATGGGATGGATGCAGAATTTATTTTCTCACTGTCTAGACTCAAGCCTATCACTGGTCCTCTTTTCCATTTCCCCCATGGTCCAGGGTCGAGGGTGAAGAGAGGAAGTCCAGAGACAGATGGGATCCTAGCTTTCCTTTCAGATGGGTCCAGTGTGGGGCTGATCCGCCCATCCCATCTCAGCGATGCCCCCACAGACTCTCTCCTCCAACAACAGTCCCCAAAGTCCTGTTCACCGGACCAGACCCAGGAGTCTTTTTCTTTTTCATTCTCAGAACCATGTTTTTCCCCTCATTTACACCCAGGATTGAGAAGAGATAAAACATATGGATTCATTTAGCATGGACAACAAGGAAAATTGCATAAGAGCAGCAAAGCAGGGTGGAGAGAACAGCCTGCTGGGGTAGGAGGAGAACAGGATTACAGCCCTTTTCCAATTCATGCCTATATGGTGTCATGTGGGCAATCCACAGGACAGACGCTCACCAGCCGGACTATCAGAAACAGCAGCTAAACCTCATATGTTCCCGGTGCTAGAGCACCCCAAACATGCCCTACCTATCTGCCTTTTACAGAAAAGGGTGGAAACACCCAAGGACTCCAAACATTGCTGAGGACGCCGAAGGGAAGAGTTCCTCTCTTCTCACTCCAACTGCATTTCATCATTCACCACAAACTCTGTTCACAGGACTACACAGGGTAACCTGGAATATCCACACAAAAAAAGGTTTAATGCTCATGCCAGCCCTGTCCTTGAGGAACCCCCAACCTACAAAACCACCCAAGAGTCTGCTGTAAAATTCAGGGTCACAAGCTCAAACACAGACTCCAGGCCTGGAGGGGCCAGGGTGTCAGCGGGACCCAAGCCTGGGCCTTGAAGGACGAGTGGGGTTCAGGCGGGAGGAGAGGAAGGCAAACAGCTCCTCACTTGACCAAAGTGGTAGGAGCAAAGATGCAGGATGAGAAAGGTATGCGGCAGGGCTAGGGGAGAGTTGTGACAGTAATGCAGGCTTGATAAGGGGAGCAGCAGAGCAACAGAAAGGGAGGAAGACAGAAAAATGAGACAACCTCATCACTGACCAAACACCCAGAGCAAATCCTTCTAAACACTTGATCTGACTGACCTGAGGCTCCTGCCAGGTAAGAGCCTGTCAAAGGGAGGAACATTACTTTGGCAACTCCCCTTTACAGTCCAGCAGCCACACCAGACCGCCCCTTTCTTACTACCATGAAAAGAAGTTACTGCTCTGGAATCATATACCTCGTAGTCCCACAGAAGGCTCCAGGGCCATGGGATTCTTCATCATTCTCTGGACCTTAGACATGCAATTAAATTCACTCAGAATAAACTTCAGCCTCCTGCCTGAGGTAATACTTCCCTTCCCCACAATCTCAACTCCATTCAGGTTGGTGTCTAGACCCTCCTGGGGGCCAGGAATTAGCACCATGCCCACACTGCTCCAGTGCAAAGGCTGACGCGCAGCTTCCTCAGGGTGGGATTACATCCAGCCACAGCAGGAAGCTGTTTATAACCAACCCCACCTAAGGTTAACACTCTAACCCAGAGTCTCAGCAGAGGCCCATATTCAAAACAGCCAGCCTCCCTGTCCTGGTGGGCCCAACTCTTCCATTAGGTGTGGGGTCACATGAGGAGATACAGGAGCTCTGAGTGAGTTTTCACAAATGGAAAAACAGCGTCCAGTTTAGAGTGGTCACCGGTGGGGTTAGAGGCACCCAGAGCCTAAGGCAATGGTTCCCAAGTGTCCTCCAGCTGGCAAAGGACAGGGGTGGCCTTCTGGGACATGTTCTCTTTCTAGGACCCTTTTTTCCTTTCTCTGGAGGACATGGAGGGTGAGGGGAAGAGATTCTCAAGTAGCACAAAGGAAAAGGACTAGAAACCTAACTTTTTTTTTTTTTAATTATTAAATTCCTCCCTGGATTTATAGACTCAGCTTCTTATTTCCTTAGGTGGAAACCTCCTATGGCTAAAGAAAAGTGCTGAAGGCAGTTGTGGAGGAACTGCTGCAGCATATTTTGGGGGTGTCTCCTAGTCCCCAACCCAACCCAACTGGTCTGTACTCTAAGACTCTGTCGACAATGGGAGACCAGGAGATATCACAAGCCGGGTAAACCTCTGCCCATAGGCAGATTCTGCTTGCTGAAAACCCCTCATTCCTGACAGGCTCTAGAGCCGCTCACCCCGACAGTGGTCACAGTGAATCCAGCAACCCCGTGGACATGGGCCAGGGCCCACCGTGCGCACACCCTCACCCCCCGACCCTCAGTTCTGGCCGGGTCCATCCCACTCTTCCCGGGTCGGCGAGAAGATCAGTGGCTGGAGCACTGAGCCAGTGCCGCAGCTCTTCTCGGCGGGCTCCCCGGCCCCTGCAGTCCCCGAAGCAGAGTCCAGCCCTGTCGCCCGCCCCTCAGGGTGGGTGGCTCGGACCCGCTCCCCTCCCCGACGCTACCACCTGCGCCCGCTCCGGCGTCGCCTTTGTCCGGCGCGTCACCACGGAACGGGCCCCTCTGGCCCGACCTGACCCGGCCCCCGGCCCGGGAGAAGCCACGGAGAGGTAGACAGGGCCGGGCCAGGCCGGGCCGCGAACACGGGGTCCCGCTGTCACTTGGAGGTGGTCTGACAACTTCGATCCCCCCGCCCCACCTCGGACTCGGCCCTCGCCCCGCACGGTCCCCGCCGGGCCTCCCGCGGCCCACACTCCGCTTCTCGAACCGGTCCCCTTCCGTCTTCGGCGCCTCCCTTCCTCCCAGCCCGATCAGGTCGGGTCTACACTACCCCCCGCCCCGGCGCGGCCCCCGTCCCCTGCCCCCCACCCAGCAACTATCGGCCAGCTCCCAGCGCGGGAGGGCGCCCCCCACCCTGAGCAGGCGATCCCGCGGCGCCGCCCCCGGCCGCGGCCCCTTGCCTCGGGGACCGCGATGGGGGAGGGGGCGCGGAGGGGGCCTCGCCGCCCGCGCTCTCGGAGGCGAGCCGGCTCCGCCGCGGCGGGGAAACGACCGGCGTCCTGCCGCCCTCCACGGCCCGGGACGCCCGCGCCGCCGCCGCCCGGCCGAGCTGCCACCCCGCGGCCGCCACCCACCCCGTCCCCGGCCTGCGAGGCGGGCGGCCCCTGGGGGCTGTCACCTCGAGGCGCGCCGTGGTCCCCGATGGCGGGATCGTGGCGGCGGACCCGGGGGAGAGAGGCTGCGCGAGCCAGCGGGCGGCCGCACCTGCTTCGCGTCGTCCGTGCGTCCGTCCCTTCCCGGGCTGGCGGGGGCGGCGGCACGGCGCGCTCGGTGGGGCGCGCTGACGGACGGCCGGTCCTCTCCCCCTTCGCTCGTTTGCCTCCCTCGCTCCCTCCCGCCCGCTCGCCCTTTTCGCCCTCCTCGGACCCCTGCACCTAGCTTACCGGGACTGGCGGCGCGGACGGCGCAGCTCGGGGCGTCCGCAGGCCCCGGCCGGGCTGGAATCCGGCGGCTGGAACCCCCCGGGGGCGCTCAATTCCCGGGCTCCACGCTGCTGCGTCAGCGCCTCCTCCTGGGGGCCGGGGCCGGGCGGGCGGAGCGGGGGCCGCGGCCGGGCGGGGCCGTCGGGGGGGGGGGGGGGCGGCGGGCGCGCCTGGCCGGGGCGGGCGGACAGCGGGGTCCGGACGGGCGGGGCTGGCGGCCGGACTGGCGGACTGGGGCCGGGCTCCGGGATCCGCTACGCCGCTCGCGGTTCCCCCACAAACTCCCCGAGAGCGGAGCCTCCGCCGCCCTCCTTCCTGCTTCCTCGTCCACAGCCAATCAGCGGCGCGATTCTCGGCCAGCTCCGCCAATCAGCCGCCCCGCCCTGCGCTGGCCCCGCCAGCCAATCCGGCCCTCGGCTCCCCCTCCCCGTCTCCGACCAATCAGAACCGTGGGTCTGTCGTCCCAACGCAGGGGGCAGCACGAGGCGGCCGGGGGAGGCTGTGCGGGGAGTGGTGGGGCCTGGGGGGAGGGGTACGGTGCCAAGGGTGGTGGTGGTGGGGGGTGTTTTTCTTTGCCGGCTTCTTGGATTTTCTCTTCGTCTCCAGAGCCTGAGCCTGTATTCCATGGTGACCCAACCCTGGAGCCCCAAACCCCCAGCTGCTACCCTACCTTCCCCCGCCCCTTGAGAAATCTTATCTCGCCCTCTCCCTGACCGTCACCCCTAGACATCCCTCTTCCCCCTTACCATCCTCCCCAGATCCACTGGAGAAAACCGCGGGCCGAGGATCACCCCACCCTCGCCAGCGACTGCTGCCCCCCAGGGCAAAGCTTCGGGAAGACTCGCCGAAAATCAAGCGAGGACAACCCTTCTTTCCTGCAAAAAGGGCCCCAGACTCCGGCGTAAGGGCCCCGAGTGCTGAGAAGCCCCTCCCGCCCTTGCCTCATCTTTCCGACTTCCCTGCCTGCCACGTCTCCTTTCCTTTTTCAAGCAAGGTCGGTCCTGGCTCGGTAACCCCTCACCCGCATCTCTTTTTCCTCTTTCTCCCCTTTACCTACCCCCCCACCCCCCAGCTTCTAATTCACCCTTCTCAAAAGCAGAGTGTGGAACCTTCATCTATTTCCAGCTGACAGCAGAGCCTGGTCTGTGAGTCCTTGACACCCACACACCCTCTTCCAACCACCGCGGGGAACATCAGGGCTCTCCGCGGGAGGGGGGAGAAGGCGGGCAGCCTGACAGCCGCGGCTGGACTTCCTCTCTCGCGTCTCCAAGCCTGGCTGGGACCAAGTGTCGATTCTTACCTGGCTTCCCCCTCGTCACCGAATGCTGTGGCTCCAGTCTTGCACACCCACAGACGTGCCTTGCCAAGCCTGAGCACGCCCGTGTGGTCAGCGGGGTGGGTGGGCACCCAAAGCTGAGGTCACACCGGGAGAAGGTCCCTGTGAGGTGTGGAAGGGACTGTGTTGGCTCAGACACCTTCGTAGCACCAGAGCCTGCCTAGGGCTTCACTTCAACAAGCAGCGGGGATGCACACAGTAGGTTCTAGAGAAATGCTGAGTCCACCCCTGAACAAAGCCTCATTCCTAATTCAGGCGGGGGAGGGGAGCGTTGGAGGTAAAAGGAGCAGCAGTAGAAAGGGTAGTGTCAAGTCACCGGGAACTGGGAGCAGCCCAGGGAGGGGCTGGGCCAGGAACGCCCTGAGCAGAGAGAAACAGAGTGTCGAGTCCTCCCAGGTGGTCACTAAGCAAGAAAGAGAAACCCGGCCTTGGAGGGTGGCTGAGCAGCCCCTCCCTGAGGGTCTCCTCCTGCACTCCAGTAGTGCCAGCCTTTGCTAGGCAGCCTTGAAGGGAATCAGGGGTACTAGCCACTGTGGGTGGGAAATAAAACCCTAGAATGGTTCCCCCTTTGCCTCCAGAGCTGTCAAGGGGATACAGACAGTTTAACTGTGTTGGGGGACACTTAAAAGAGGGGTCTACTCAGCAGGGGAAGTATGTGAAATGGAAGCAAAAACTGTGACACAGAAATTACTCCAAGGGTCAGTTTCTCCTGGGACAACTGTCCCTTACTTCTCCCACCTCCCACCCTCAGGGAAAGCAAAATCCCCAAACCTATAAAAGTAGGACACTAAAGAAAATTTCTCTACTCCTTGAGCTTCCCAGGGCAAAGATTCCCAGCAGCTGCCTTCCCACCAGGCCAGCCCTACTTCCCCACCTTACAAAATTCTCCCTTTCCCTGCCCCATCTGTCCCATGGGCAGATTAGCCCCTTCTTGCCCCCCACTCTCCAGTGGAGATTAGTGGTTGAGAGTAACAGCAATGGTGGCCGCTGGAGCAGAGCCCTCCCACCTGGCAGTCTGGAGCCCAGGCCAGGCCGACAGAAGAGGGAACGGGCTCCTGTCAGTGGCCCAGCCAGTGCTGACCTTGGCAGCTCCTTTGTGCCTGCTATTAGGCAGGGAGTGAGGCCAAGAGGGTTAGAGGAGAAATGTACCTGGTCACAGGAAAGAAGTCCCAGGCAGCAGGAAGCCCGGCTCGGCCCAGGAAGTGGTGGCAGCTGGAAGTTGGAGGACTGGACTTCCTAGCAGAGGGGAAGATGCAGTGGCCCTAGGGTGGGGAAAAAAGAGCTGTCTTTCACCCGGGGCCCTCGTGGGAAGGAGAAGAGGGAACGCTGGCCGGAGGGGAGGCAGAGTGGTCGGTCATGAAAGCCAGCTCCAGGCGGCCCAGCCTGCCCAGCCTGGTCTCCCCCATGTGGGTGGCTATCTCCTTTGCCCCAGGAGGTCCTGACTGAGTGGGCTATGGTTTGGAGCCACAGGCCAGCTAAAGGCACTTGGTGTTCCTCCTATGTCAGTCTACTGATTTACCCCTGACCACTGCCCTGTCCCTCCTCCCCTACGCCAATGCTGCTTGTTGAAGCCAGTCAACAAACCAGCAAAGAGGAGGGTCTAAGGGCTGCACAACTTACCTTGGGCAAAGGGACCTTTCTACCTCTCCTCTCCTCACCCTAGTCCCAGGGACCTTTGCGACGATGGGGCCTCCTTCCCAGTCCAGAGCCCTTCCATGCCTAGGAAGGGCTCCACCTCTTCCTCCTTCCTTCAGCTCCCCTAACCTTTTCTGAGCCAGTGCTGCCCCCCACCCCACCCCACCAGAGCAGCTATGCCAATGCCTGGGGCCCAGCACCTTTCCTCACCCTGGCACACCCAGCAGGGCAGAGCTCCCCCATTGAAAAGGTTTGGCACTCGGTTCCTGGGGAGGAATGGATCCAGCAGATCATCAGAGCCACCCCCTTCCCTGCCGCTGGGTAGGGGGCTCTGTCTACTCTGGCGATTCCAGACCCATCAGGAAGGGTTAACTGCTTCCGAGCTGGAGAGCGGGGAGAGAGAAAGATGCAGAGAGGAAAACATCCAGGGCCGGGAGAACATGCCGCACACCCCTCCCCCACCGCCTACAAACAGACTGACAGCCGGGACAGACTGGCTGCTCCGTCATCTCCAGTCCAGCCGCCAGGCACCTCCCCCCACTGCCCGCCGCAGTCCCTGCAGACTGCCGGCCCTCGGTTCCAGCCACCTGGTACCCGAGCAGGGCACCCCAGCGGGCAGCGCAGTCTCTGTGGTGGCGGCAGTGACCACTTCCCCGCCCCCCTCAATTCCACACCCAGGTCCCACCTCTTTTCCTAGAGTGCCTGAACTCCAGGTCCCAGGGAACAGTCACTGAGCCACCCGGCCCCTTACCACTAGACCAGCTGAAGGCACAGCTCCCTGGGGGAGGGACAGGACAGCACCAATTAAATGAGCCTGCAGCACTCACCCCCTCCCCCATCATAGGAAGCCCCCGGGGGTGGGGGAATAAAGAAAGCTGGACTTTTATAGTCCTTTTGCTTTGACCCACTCCCTCTTAAAGGGATCAGAAACCCCCTCCTTAAAGGGATCTCCAGAAATTATTTGCCCCCAGGCAAATCCAAGTGCAGGAGGCTGTTTGGTTACTGCCTGCTGGGGCCTCCTTCCCTAAGGATGTGGGAGGCAGAAGTGTTCCCCCAGTGATTCTGAGCTGGAGGGGCAAGGCCCCCTCCACCGCCAAGCAGCCAGCTGTTGACTGTTGAGTGCCCAGCAAAGAACAGGACCTCTTCCTCCCCTAACTGCCTAAGGGGACAACCCACTGACACACTCTGGAGTGGGGGGGGGGGGGGGGAGATGGCTGTGTGGGACCCAGTTTCCGCACACAGAAAGAGCAAGGGGGAGGGGCTACATGCGCTCAGACTTTGGGGAACACATGTCCATGGTGTCGTGTCCAAAAACCCCCATCTGTCCAGAGCTAGCCTCCAGATTGCTGGCCAGGGGAAGGCTTTGCAGGCTGCCTCTCCCGGCAAAAACTGCTCCAGCATTTTCCCACCCCCCAATTCCGAACTCCTACCCTTTTGGGGGCCTCAGGCCTTCCCCTTGGGGTGCATTCAATGCCCTTCACCCAAGTTGTCCCCACCGCAGTGTCAACAGCTGCAGACCACACCCCATCTCAGGCTCTTCCCCACACTAGTCATCTGGTCCCCGGTGTCCCGACTCGCAGGCTCCCCGCTCCTCCCTGCCCCCAGCAAGGGATGGGGGATGGGCACACCTCGGCTCCCGGGAGCCCAAGTAGAGCTGCATTCTCTCCCTCCTACTTACTCCACACCTAGTCTCACCATGCCCTTGGGGCTTCAGGGTGCCAGGAGGGGTGGGTGTGAATGGAGGGGGCTGTCCAAGGATCACTCCAGCTTGAGAGAGGGACAGAGTCCGAGGCGCTCACCAAAGCCACCCATTCCCTTCCGCCTTTCCTGCCTTCGCCCACGGAGGGTCGAGGCTGCCGGGAGAGGGTTTCCCCGGCTCTTGGGAGCTTGCCAAGGCCCCCACCCCTGCCACTCCCTGGAGGAGAAGCTCCCGCAAGGACTGGAGCTCCGAGCTCTCTCCCCGCACACACCCCCACCACCACCCCCCGCATCCCGGGCAGCTGCGGCAGCCTCAGGCTGAGGTCAGGCTCCACCTCCTTTCTCGGGAGGGAGAGCGCCGAGGGTTGTTTGTTGTTGGGGTGTGAGCGGAAGAAGGTTCGAGATCACCTGGCCCGCTGGGCACCGGCCCGGGGAGCGGGGCGCGTTCGGCAGAAGCCCACCGCGCAGGGCGTGGTGCCGACCTCACCCCGCCGCCTCCCCGCCGGCCCTCCGAAGGCAGCCCCCACAGCTGCTCTAGTTCTTCCACCCAGCCGTCCGTGGAGTGGCCAGCGAGCCTCCAGGCAAGGCTAGCCCTAGGTTACCGGGATGCACAAGACTGCTTTCCTGCTCTCAAGAAGCTTCCAGTCGGGGGTGGGGATGGGATGGGGTGAGGGGGACTAGTAGACAGAAAACCGTGTGGTAACTTCGTGACAGCACTACGGAAAGGCTGCTGAGGAACCCAGTTCGCCCCACGGCAGGAACGTCCTGAGAAAGTCTGAGCCTGAGCAGTCTTTAAGGAGGAGCAGGTGTTCTTCAGGCCGATTTACCATTGATGGGGCGGAAGGTGCAGACACTTCCGGCTGGGGCACCGGCTTTAGTAAAGGCACAGAGCTGAGAAATACTCAAGGGGTGAGGCCCGAGATGAGGCTGGAGACGTGGCTGGGGCCACCCAGGCTATGTAGGTGCCATTGGAGGATTTTAAGTGAAGGGACGACCTGGTCAGACTGTGTCTCGCAGAGATCTGTCTGGAAAGTGAGGGCGAGTTGGGGCACAGGGGAGTGTGCACGCGTGTGGGGGGAAAGGGAAGGAATGTGGGGCCCCGGTTTCCTCCCTGCCCTCACTTCCCCAGGGGATGTTTATTTAACCCTGGGTCTCCACCCTCCCTTCCAGGTGAGGATTGGGTGGAAAGACTCAGTTTGGGCAGGAGTACTCTCAGTGCGGCTCCCAATCCAGCCGCTCCTGCCTGCCGCCTAGCAGAGGCTCTAGTCCTGTCCTCAGAGGACAGGACTGGGGGGGGGGGGGAGGCGGGGCGGGTGCCTTCACCTCCTCTCCCACCCTCTAAAATAGGCAGCCCTGCACTCCTAGAACGGATGCCATTTCCAGGAGCAGCTACAAAAAAGATGTCCAGCAAACACAGGGGCTAGCAGGTGCCCTTTCCCCACCCTACTTGGGAAACTGGACTGGAACTTCCGGGCAGTAGACCTTGCCAGTTAAAACCACATAGACAGGTAAATGCCCATGCCCGGGGACTGACCACTTGACCTTCGGGAGTTCCTTTCACCCTCATCCCAATCCCAGGACTAGGCACAAATACTGTGGCCATTTCACAGGTTAAGAAATTGAGGCTGAGGGCAAGCCTGACTCAAGTCACACAGCTGGGACTTAAACTCTGGCCTGCCTGACTTCCAAGTCAGGGCTCTTGACCCTCAAACTGAGGTGTCCACTGAGGGGTGGTGACAGTGCTGCCTTCAGCAAGCCTGGAGGGTCTTTCCCTGCTTGCCTTCCCCTTCTGGTCAGGTGGTGGATTGCCAGATCAACCCGGATGGGATGTGGGATGTCAAAGGAACTCGCCCTCCTTTCTAATGAGCCTTTGCCACACATCTAGAAGCCCATTCTCCTGGGATTTTCACTGGGGTCCCCAGCATAAGTCCTGGCCATTCATGTCAGCTCCTGAAGCTCCCTGGACCCTCTGCCTCCAGAATCCTTATCATCTCAAATCTGATCTCCTGGGAAGTTTCCTTCAAGATGAGATGGAAGGTTCCTCAGGCTCACATCCACTGGAATGCCTACAGCTCCCCGCTGTCTCCCGCACTAGCCTTCCCGACTACTCCTTTGCCTAGGTCTCTCTAATGAGACTGTAAACCCCTGGAGGGCAGGACTATGTTCTCAATTTCCCTTTTTGGCTTCCTGTACAGTCTTGCACCACCCTGCACCCAAGGAAGGACAGCATTCTACATCCCTCAGAATCTGGCCCCAAGGCACAAAGCCCCCGACCTTTCCCCATCCCCAGGCTAGTTAGGGGTCCCAAACTGGCAGTTTCTGAACAGAATTCAACAGGCAGACATGGTTCTATTTGGCTCTCACAGGGTTTTCAGAAAATTAAAATTGGGATCCAATGCTGAAACGTTTGGAGATTTAAAATAAAAATCCTTATTTCCAGGTCCTCTTGAAAAACCAGGAGATCTACCCTTGGCCCACATCTCCACTTGGCAGCAATAGACTGGAGGCAAGGAGCAAATACCAACTGTACAGGGCAGGCATGCTCCAGGTTGCCATGGACCCCACCTTGCCCACTTCGGGCATTTATGAGACCTGCCTGACTCCTGAAGGCTTTCGGGTTTTGTGACCCTTGTCCTGCACTGTGGACAAAAGAGATACCGATGGGTATCATGGGCCAGGACTTTGGAATACACACCTCTCTGGGACCTACCTGGGAAGCCTGTTGTGTTCTCATAGCCCATCTCTGATTGTGCCTTCGTTATTTTCCCAGGAGCAGATGTTGACTGAGCACACTCCATGATCCCTGGCCCCAGGCTGGGGATGAAAGAGGAAGTAAACATGGTCCAGAGTCTATAGGCTCCTCTAGGTGAGAATTGTGACTACGTCCAGGGAATAGCAGATACCTACTGATGTTTGGTGAATTGAATAGTAAATGATTGGTAGATAGTGAATGAATGAATAAACTAATGGAGAGAAGAGAACCAGATCAAAAGCCATGACATGTCTACGGTAATGGGTGAGGGTTATTGGGACCTCAGCTTTCTCAGGGGTCATCTCCTTCACTGCCACCAAGGCACATGTCTGCTCGGATATCAAACTGGCATATTCAGTGCAACCCCTCTCTGAGGAACCCCTGTGGTTTGTACCCACTGTGGGGAGGGATGGGGGTTCCTTAAACCCAGAAATGCAGACCCTTGGGCGATAAGGAAATCCAGATCTGGAATGGACAATGGGGGTAGGCAGTCACCATATATTTTCTTATTTAATTTCCAACAATCTTGTGAGGCAAATATTGTTCTCAAATTTACTAATGAATGAGGAAACTGAGACGTAGAGAGTCTAAATAACTGCCCAAGATCACACAGCTAGACAGCAACAGAGCCAGGCTTGGTGTGGCTCCAGAACCTTTGCTACTTTAAATATATATATGGCATTTAACGGAATGGTTAAGGAGAGGTCTAACCCTTTGTAGATGTAAAACCTTTACTCTTTTTACATTCCACATAAAGTAGTGGATAAGAATGCAAACTCTGAAGGCAGACTTCTCAGATAGGGGTCCTGGCTCTACAGCTTCTTAAAACATGTAAAGTTCTTAGAACAGTGCCTAACCCATAGCGAGTGTCGCCAAAGCCTTAGCAATTATGTACCTACTTCATCATGCCTCTATCCATCGTGCCACACCTGCACTCTGCTCCTTTCCATACTGGGAATCCAGTCTTGCAGCCCCTATTTGTAGTCCCTGTCTCCCATCTGGAGCCCTGACTACCAGGGTGCTTGTGGCTCTAATCTTTCCACTCAAATGCAGCATGGTCTGCTCTGGCCTCCCTTTGCTGGGCCTGGAAGAGGTGGGAGAGCCTCTTTCCCCACCATCCTCCCAACACCAGGGGAAAGATCTTCAGTGGCATTCCTAATCTCATTCCCTGTGGTGAAGTGGCTGTGTCTCCTACAGACTTCCAAACACAGCTCTGAACCACAGACCTCTTTCATCATCTGAAGCCAAGAGGAGAGGGAGTCATTCATGGCTCTTTGCCATCTTCCCTCAACCTCACCTAACCCACAGCAAAAGCCAGGACCAGCCCCTCCCAGCAGAGACAACCCCTGGGGAAGTCGCCAAACAGCAGTCTGGGCCCCGAGTACTGTGCTAACCAACCACATGCCAGCACTGCCCAGGCACCAAGGGGACCCGGAAGGTGATGAAGATAGCATTGCTTCTGACCTCAGAATGCTTCCGCTCCACCCAGCTGAGGAGAAACCTTCTGAAACTAAACAACTCAATTTTTTTAAAAGTGCAAAAGACTGGAATAGACATTTCTCCAAAGAAAATATACAAATAGATAAAAAGCACATAAAAAGATGCTCAACATCATTAGCCATTAGTGAAATGCAAATCAAAACCACAATGAGATACCACTTCACACCCACTAGAATGGCTATACTTTGGAAAATGGAAAGTAAGTGTTGGGGAGATGTGGAGAAAGAGGAACACTCATTCATTGTTGGTGGGAATTTAGAATCATGCAGCTGCTATGGAAGACGGTTTGGTAGGTTTTTCAGAAAGTTAAGTATAGAATTACCATAGGACCCAGCAATCCCTCTTCTCGGTATATACCCAGAAGAACTGAAAGCAGGGACTCAAACAGATATTTGCACACCAATGTTCATAGCGGCATTATTCCCACTTGCCAAAAGGTGGCAGCAACCCAAGTGTCTGACGACAGATGACTGGATAAACAAAATGTGTACATGCAATAGGATATTATTCAGTTGTAAAAAGGAAGGAAGGAGGTGGATGTAGCTCAGTGGCTGAGCACCTGCTTCCCATGTATGAAGTCCTGGGTTCAGTCCCCAGTACCTCCTTAAAAAGAAAAGGAATGAAGTCCTGATACATGCGACAACATGGGATGAACCTTGAAGACATCATGTTGAGTAACATAAGCCAGGTACAAAAGGACAAGTGTTGTATGAGCTTACTAATGTGAAATAATTAGAAGAAGCAAACTCATGGAGTCAGAAACTAGAATACAGGTTACCTGAGGCTGGCGTAAGGGTAGGGAATGGGGAGTTAATGCTTATGGTACTGGGTTTCTGTTTGGGGTGATGGCATCGTTTTGGTAATGGATGTTGGTGAATGTGGCACAATGTTGTGAATGTAATTAACAGCACAGACATATATTTGACTGTGGTTAAAAGAGGAAATATTAGGTTGTATATATGTTACTAGTATAAAAATTTTAAAAAGAACGATCAAATAAATAAATGAATCGGAAAAAAAGGAAAAAAGACCCAAGCAAGACTAGGCTAGACAATGAATGTATGGCAGGTGACATCTAGATGCAGGCATATAGTATGACAATTTTTTTTCCTGATTTGTGAATAGTATTCTTTAAAAAAAAACTCACAAGGGGATTTGTGAAAATCGTGTTATAGGGATGCAGTGAGCAATTGCCTTCACTGTTTCTCTCTGTTGGTGTATTTTATAGCAATAGGTAACATTTCTGGAGAGATTCCATGAGCTAGGCACCATGTTAAGTCCTTTCTTTTTTTTTTTTTTTTTAAAGATTTATTTATTTATTTAATTCCCCCCCCTCCCCTGGTTGTCTGTTCTTGGTGTCTATTTGCTGCGTCTTGTTTCTTTGTCCGCTTCTGTTGTCGTCAGCGGCACGGGAAGTGTGGGCGGCGCCATTCCTGGGCAGGCTGCTCTTTCTTTTCGCGCTGGGCGGCTTTCCTCACGGGCGCACTCCTTGCGCGTGGGGCTCCCCCACGCGGGGGACACCCTTGCGTGGCACGGCACTCCTTGCGCGCATCAGCACTGCGCATGGCCAGCTCCACACGGGTCAAGGAGGCCGGGGTTTGAACCGCGGACCTCCCATATGGTAGACGGACGCCCTAACCACTGGGCCAAAGTCCGTTTCCCATGTTAAGTCCTTTCTACACTCTTTTAATCCTCATCCAGTCTTCTGAAGTAGGTACTGTTATTATTCACATTTTACTGATGAGGAAATTGAAGCATAAAGAGGTTAGGTAACTTTCCCAGAGTCACACAGCTAATAAGCAGCAGAGCTAGGATTCAGATCACAACCTTCTCACTCTAATTGGTTCCTTCAGCACTTGCTTCCACAACCAATTCTCTAATCTTAACGTTTTCCAGACATCCCTTAGTAACTCATTTGGATTTCACACATGAAGTCTCTGTGAGCAACGTTCATCTCACTCCTAGATGGGAAGCAAAATGTTGCCAGTGAATTGTCATATTTCTTTGTAAAAAGAATATTCCTTTCTGCAAAGCCTCACCAAAAGTACCCTTTCCCTGCCCTCTGCACTCATAATGACACTGAAACAACAATGTGGTCTTTCATGAACATCAGATACACTTCAACCAGCTTCCAACTTCAGGCACAGCCTGCCCTCTCCCAGTGTTTCCATTTTGAGGTAAAGGCACAGCCTCCCACCTGCGAGTCAGCCTCGCTCCGCCCCCACTCTCAAACCTCCTCCTCCTCCTCCCTACCCCGCCCCAGGCCCCAGCGACCCACCCAGACTGGCAACCCCTCTCCCTCCTCAGCCCCACCCCCAGCATGCCCTTCAAGCAGCAGCAGAGGGATCTTTCCAAAACACACATCTTGTATATGCCACACTCCTGCTTAAAACCTTTCCATGAACAAAGAACAATTAAACACACACGCACACCAAAAAACCCACAACCATTCTGTGGCTCCTGCTCACTCTCAGGACCCAAATCTGCACCTGAGCTTTGGGTCCACCCCAGAAGGGAGACCCACTGCTCTCACCCCTGGGCTCAGTCACGCTCCTGAACAGGTGAAACACCTGCTCGAGCCAGCTGGCCAAGTCCTGACCAGGCCAGGCTGAGGACCACGGCTGCCATGGTTGCAACCGCTTTCCCTTGGATGGCAGGGCACCTGCACCTAATAGGTTCTCAGTGACAATTACCGAATGATGGATGAATAAGTGAATGAATGGCAGAGAGGTGCACCCTCTGCCCCTGCCGCAGTGGCTCTGCCATCTCATGGCTTTGCCGGATGGCCATAGAGCTGGACTTTCCCATTAGCTTCGAAAACTATCTCCTGCAGCTACACGGCGTGCCTGGCTCTGCCCACTGTGCCCAGCCTCATTCCTCCAAGCCTGGTTTGCCTCATTCTTCAGGTGTGGTGGTGACATGGCCTTGGCCACTGAGTCTCCAGTGAGGTTTTTGTGATTTGTGCATATTTTCACTGTAAAAGTTATTGACTCGATTTACTCAGCAACTAGAATGTCAGTAGTTATGGGTTTGACAGAGCAGACTCTTTGAAATCTGCAGACATGAAAGTTATGGTTCTGGCTTTGGCGGTCCAGATGGCCTCTCCAAGAAGCTGAGGACTGTGGCCTCAGAAGTCTGCTCTCTTAGCTGCTACTAAAAACCTGAGAATTTAGTTCAAGGCACTGGTTTGGGATTTCCCCTGCCTGCTCCCGGCTGATCGCACCCCCCAAGGCTGACTTTAACATTTCTGTTCAATCTGATTTCATTTAGATAAGCTTGGGGGGTGGGTATTCAGGAAGGGAGGCGGCCCCTTCACTAACCCCTCCCCCCCCATTTTGCAAGAATTTATTGGGCCCCTCCTTTAAGTCAGGTGCAAGGTGCTGAGGAAGTAGCAGCAAACCAGAAATGTGGGTGCTTGGATAGGCGATGTCTTTTTTCTTTTTTTTTTTAATTTCCCAACCCTATTTTTTTTTTAAAGGTTTATTTTTATTTATTTAATTCCCCTCCCCTCCCCGGTTGTCTGTTTTCTGTGTCTTTTTGCTGCGTCTTGTTTCTTTGTCCGACTTCTGTTGTCGTCAGCGGCATGGGAAGTGTGGGCGGCGCCATTCCTGGGCAGGCTGCACTTTCTTTCGCGCTGGGCGGCTCTCCTCACGGGCGCACTCCTTGCGCGTGGGGCTCCCCTTCGAGGGGGACACCCCTGCGTGGCAGGGCACTCCTTGAGCGCATCAGCACTGCGCATGGGCCAGCTCCACGCGTGTCAGGGAGGCCCGGGGTTTGAACCGTGGACCTCCCATGTGGTAGACGGACGCCCAAACCACCGGGCCAAGTCCGTTTCCCAAGGCGATGTCTTAAAGAATGGATAACAATATAATTTACTGGAATGATGAAAATGATTCATTTTTATATCCATCTCCTCCTTTGGCCTGAAAACTGTTACTTGTCTTTGAATTCCCAGCCCCCTGGACACATAGTGGCTGCTCAGGAAATGCTGGCTCTTCCTGAGTTGGGATTGCTGAACAGAATTCAAGTGGGCTGAGCCTGGGGTGGGCTGGCTGGGGGCAAGGAGACCAGGGTGAAGAGCTAGACAAGAGATGAAATGTAGACGGGACAGCAGGGAAATGAGCTGGGGGCCATTCCTAGAGAGAGCGCGCAGGCAGGGGGCTGGGGCGGGCTGAGGTTAGGAGGAAAGAGGGAGCTGAGCAGAGGCTATAAGAGGGTTGAGCCCGCAGGACTGGCCACCTGGGGTTTCCAGTCTTGAAACGGAGGGAACCTGGAAGTTTTCACGGGAATGAGGAACAAGGGATCGGGAACGAGCCCCCATCGGAGAAGGAGATGCCGTTGTACTGTTAGTGCTGTGGTGGGCAGCTAGGGCCAAGGCAGGGCTCAGGAGTTTAGGATTCTTTGGCCCTTCTTTGGGGAGGGATGACAGCCTCTCCTCTGGAGGTCTTGTCACCTCCTGGTGACAAGGTCCACACTCTGAGGCACTTCCAGGCACCGGCACCACCCCCACGGCCTCTCCAAGGCGAAGGGAGGCCAGGACGAGAGGCGTCAGTCCCCTTGGAGGTGCGGGCGGTCACATGGAGAGAGTGGAAGGACCCCTCATGAAGGTCTCCAACCCTACGGTCAGCAATGGGGCCTAAGGGCGTGTGTGGTGGGTTACAAGCTCCTGGGCATCCCCAGGCACAGAAGATGACAAGAGGCGGCCCCACGTGCCTCCCGGCCAGGACTCCCTGACTTCACCCTCCTTGACGCTGGAGCCGGGCAGCCTCTCTGGGGAGGGAGGATACCCAGGCGGACATGGGGACCAAAGAGGCTGACCCCTTCCCATTCCCATCCCCTTCCCCAGCTGTGAAGGAACACTGGGTGTACCCGGCTTAGAGGCACCCGGAGGTGAGGGCAGGGAGAGGGGTGCTGCGGGGCTGGGGCTTGCAGAGCTGGATCTGAATACCCAGAGGGTGATTCTTCGGCCTCCACTGTTGCCTGCTTGGGGCCTTTGAAACAGCTTTAGGATCAGGGAGCAGAGCCCCTCTCTCCCAGGCAACGGCGGTCTTATGAAATTCACTTGCGTCTGGCCTTATTTGGCAACCTTGCCATGGCCCTGAAGCCTGTCCTCCCATGTTGTCCCGAGGCCACGCTGCTTTGCAGAGGCCGCCTCTTGGGAGCCCAGGCAGATGCACAGGTGGCCGCCAGGGCCGGGCTCGCTCCCAAGGGCAGCTGCACGCTCACGCATCCCACCTCTGTCCTGGCTGCGTCTGCCTGCCTGCCTCCTGGTGAGTGTGAGGGTGGGGGTGCCAGTGCTCCCCGTGTTTGCCTCACGTAGGGCACAAGGACACGACGTGTGCCTGGATGGGCCTGGACAGGCCTGTCCCTGGGGCGTGGCCACACTCTTAGTCTTCTCTCTTCCTTCTCTCCTTCCACTGGCAGCAAAGGCAGCAAACGACGCTTCCTCCCAGGATCCCCTGTCCACCTCTGAGGAGGGAGCTAGTGCCTGCGCCATTCCCTGGGCCCCAAATGTCTTTCTTTTCTTCAAGAGAATTCCACTCTCCCATCAAGGCCTTACCTCCCACCTCTTCCAGGGCAAAGCTCTGTGTGGCTGCCTGGCAGTGCAAGGGGAATGTGCAGTCCCTCCCGGGCCCAGAACTGTGCTAACTCAGCACATCTCCCCGGTCTCTGGCCCGGGGCGTGGCCCTTAGTAACTGTCCTGAAAAGGGCTGTTACCGCATGCTTCATGGGCTGGGCAGGGGAGCAGTGAAGCCCATTCTTTTGCTATCTGACTTCGCTCTCTTGCTGGAAATAAGCTCAGGGGCTGGCCCTGGGGTGGCACGCCACCTCTTCCGCAGGTACCGCTGGTGGCATTTTTCTAAAAAACGTAGACACACAGTCACTTTGGAAAATAGTTTGGAATTACCTAGTAAAATCAATCATATACCCATTCCTGGGGATGGTCCTCAGAGAGGCTTGCAGGCATGTGCCAGAAACACTCACAGGAAGGTGTCAGAATAGCCCCAAACTGGAAACAACCCACATGTCTATCAACAGTAGAATAGGTAATTAAATTGTAGTAGTTTCACACAATGGAGTACTACACAAGAAAGAAATGAACAAATTACAGCTCTTTAACATGTGAATTTTAAAAACTATACAATGATGAGCAAAAGAAGCAGGACAGAGGAGACTATATAGAGTGTGATTCCAGTTGTAGAAAGTTTAAAAAAAGGCACCCTAAACAATATCGTTTAGGGATACATCCAGGGGTAGGGAACCACACAGACAGGTAAGGGGAAGATCATTACTAACTTCAGGACGGTCATCCCCTGGGGACAGTGTGCTAGGGAGGGGCGCACAGGCTTCTAATGTACTTGGAATGTTCCCTTCATTCCTTTGGGTGCTAGATATCCAGGAGTTTGTTTTTATCATTATTTGCATGTACATACTCCTCTGTATTTACCATACTTTTAACAATAGGAAAAAAAAGGATGATGTGTGCCCCAATTCTGTCCCCTTTCTCCACCCCTGTCCATCACTTTGTCCTCGGCTGGCAGAGGAGGGGCCAGGGTTCCTATCATAATGCCCTCCTTCTGTTTCCCAGTGGGTCAGAGAAAGGCTGTAGGGGGTGGGGGCCCCCCTCTGCAGCTGAGCCCTGGCTCCTCCAGGGTGGAGGGGTCTGGGAAGGCCTGGGGGGAGCGGGGCCAGGCCACGCCGGCTGGACTTGGCCAACGCTGGGGATTAGGCCGGGGCTCTTGTCCACCTGTCGTTTGACTCCTTGGGATGAAGGGCTACTGAGCACTTACTGGATGCTGCTGGGAGGGTTCATATACATGACAAACGGTCTTTGACCTTAAAGACCTTGTAATATACTCAGAAGCAAGAACAAGTAACTATGGTGCAAGCGGCAGGCACACTGCTACATGACTACCACCCACTCTTTCAATAAATATTTGTTGAGCACCTATGGTGCGCCTGGAAGTGTGCTGGGCGGCAAGCATATAGAGCCAGATAAATTACAGCAGGGAAGTCAGACATACCAGGTAAATGTGGTGGTGTGCAAGCACGCTGATGCACCGACTCCCGGGAGCAGAAGAAAGCGGCCTCGCCCAGGACGGGTGGGGTGAGGATGGAGGAAAGAGGAAAGGTTGGGGAGGGAAGAGCTTCCTGAACAGCGAAGCACCTGAGCTGAGTGAGGCTTTAGGCAGGAGGCAGCAAGCGCAAGGTGAAGGGCTGGAGGGACAAGCTGGAGCAAAGGCACAGGGGTGAGAGACACAGCAGGGAGAAAGCCTCCCTGCAGGGAGTGGGAGGGGAAAGCCAAGGCAGGTTAGAGTCACATTTGCTTTGCAGAGCTTTAAGTCTTATAGGTGCTGGGCAGCCACTGAAGGCTATAGGAGGGAGCTTGAGAGTTCATTCTGGCTCAGTATAGAGGAGGGACAGCGGGGATGGACTGGAAGAAAGGACTCAAGCCAGCAGATTGTTGTGGATCCAAGAAATATCTAGGAGATGCCAGGCCAGCCTTTATCTGAATATTTGGGCAAGGGACAAGGGGGATGCAGGAGAGGCCAGATTCAGGACCAGCTCCCTGCTGGGGGGTGGCCAGGTGGACATACAGGGAGAGGAGGAGCTCGCCCCCCCCTTTAGTATTTCACTATGGCCTCTGGACACTGAGGAGTACGAGGAGGGGCAGGCGGCAGGGGGCACCCAGGGGTGCGGATGGCACTGTCTGATCCCAAGGTCGTGGACCAAGGCTGGACTGAGGGAATAAGAAATATAAGCGTGTAAATCAAATATATGTACTTTAAAGAACTATCTTTAGAAGTTAAAGAAATGTGTACAATTAAATCAATAAACATATCATTTAGAGATAGGAAGTCAATGACTGCAAGAAACAGCTCCAAGATTCAAGTGTTTGCGTTTTGGGAGTGGGAAGGGGTGGGAGGGACAGAGAAAGGTTTTTGTTAAAATAATAAGCCTTTCAAACTATCATATTTCTAAAATCATGAACATAGAACATGTACAACATTTTAAAAGTAAAAAACACCAGCTTTTGCTCTGAGTTGATTATTTTTTGATTGTATGAAGTGATGGTGAAAGAGGACAGCCTTGTGGGTGTGGGTAAGATAAAACCTGAAGCGCGGTTGTTAGACTTGTCGGTGGTGGTGAGCGTCTCACCGGCCTTGCCATTCGCGGGCGCCATCTTCACGCCCTTTCATCTGGCCAGAGACCACGTGCTTGCCGTCAGCCACTCAGGCGCAGCAGTGCAGAGGAAAAACCGGGAACCATTTGTGCAGGGTCCAGCACCGGCCACGGACAATGTCAGGACTGTCTGCTTCAGGATGAAGTTCTCAACATCAGCCTTCCTGTAGATGGACTTGTCACCAGCGCCATTATGGCGTGCGAAGTCACAACTCTGGCACATAAACCCAGGAATAGTTCCGTGAAAAGCAGGAGCCTCTCTAGCAAAATCCTTTCTCCCTAGGGCTCATAGCGCAAATTTTTCTTCTGTCTTTGGAACTTTCTCGGCAAACAGGTCCAACGAGACGCGGCTCAAGGACTTGCCCTCGAGGGCGATGTCGAAGGACACGGTGGGCTTGACCACGGCTGCGCGAGTGGGATTGCGGCTCCGGGAGTCGTCGTCTGTTTTTTACTGTCCTCATTTGGCAAAACGAAACGTGAGCACTTTTGCGTCTGGAAACCAGAGCCTAGCTGCGGCGGGCTCTGCTCGCCTGCGATCCCGCGGGCGGCCGGCAGGGGTCAGGCGAGCTCCACGCACTGCTGGAGACGGCGCGCCGCGCCGGAGCCCCGCCCCGCGAGCGCGAACAGCGCCCCGCAGCGCGTGGGCCTCCGGGGGAAGGGACAGACGGGCCCCTGGAGCTGCCTTAGGCTGAGTGTCCCGACAGATAGCCACCCCGTCGTGGGTTCGTGGGCTTGGCGCCCCTCCCCAGCTCCCACGCCGCACTTACACCGGCCCTGGCAGCACTCCGCTAGTGCGGGGCCAGTTCACACCTCCGCGTCCCCGGCTCGTCTGTGACCGACTCTCCTTTCTGTCTTGAGGGGGCGCTGCGCAACCGGGTTGTCGCGAGAACCAAGGAACTAATGTTTACGGGCTGTTGTTACTAGATTATATTAAGACTCGGGTCTCTCCGGAGAGCTCTTCTAGGCCCTAAATCAGTTCTAAGAGATTGCGGTTGCCTCAGAATTAACCCCGCTCCTCCCTACCCCCACGAAACAGGATTTCATTAAACGTGGGTTGGGATCCAGGAATCTACGCTTTTTCCAGGTTGGTAAGGGTTGTGCCCGGACCACACTTAGACATCCAACTGGTACCCACAGAGCAGAGGAGCTGGGCTGGTAGTGTGAACGGCCTAAAATTGGAGTGGAATTATGGGCAGACTCAGAAAAATTAGTGCCGGCAGCGGGTCCTGTGAAAAGCAAGTTGCACGTGTATGTAAACAGAAAGTCCCATTGGAACCAAAGTTGAGGTGCCTGAGCTCTTCTATTCATAGCTCAGGTGACACGTTTTTTGGGGTGTGTGCTTTTATTATATTTTAAAAACATTTCTACTTCACATACAGCATCAAAATCATCACACCCTCCCAGGATGGCATGCTCTGGCAGCCAGCGCTGACTGGATGGAACATTCCATTCTGTCATAATCCAAGTGTCTCCACTCTGGCTGTTAGCCCAGCAAGGCCACCACTGAAATCACATTCACCTCCGACCTAGCGAGGGACAGGATGGTGAAATGAAGGGACAGCGCCATGAGCCTTGGGTCTGGGTGGAACTGGACTGTGATAGGAGAGGAGCCAATCCCCAGGCTGGGATCAGCACTTGGCTATAGGCCAAGTCCAGAAGACAGGAATGGGTGCCGCAGGCTGGCATTCTCAGAAATACTCCCATTTTTGCCACAAGCAGATCTGGATTCCAGCTCTAAGCTCTGGCCTTCGGAAAGCCAAATTGTCTTGAGCTTACAAAACAAAACAAAACTTCAGGATGGTTTCTAAAACTTTTTTTTTTTTTTTTTTTGGTTTCTAAAACTTATGAGCTCCCTTCTAGCTCTAAGACTCCCACTCTGGGCCTCCTCATTTCTTTAAAACCACTGGGAGCTCTGGGAAAGGGAGGCTAAGACCTTTCTTAACCTAAGGGCCAATTCCAGGCCCCCAAGCCCTCACTACCAGTGAGCAGGCTGAAAGACAGGAACAGGACCTGGAGCAGTCCCTCTTCCAGGACATTGGGTTGAAGCCAGACAGGAGGCAACAAAGTAGATTATTTCTCCCCCAGAACACCAATTCAGGAGCAGATGGATTTGTTTCACCATATGTTTAATACAAAATGGCAGCAGCCGCTGTGCAGCTGTACCAAAACCAGCCATAGGGTGTCCAGAGAAATGTGCACAGGCAGCCCTGGCTGGCGTTGAGCCAGCCAACCCAGGCCTGCTCTGGCAGGGCCTTTGCCCGCTGCCCAGAGCCAGCTGTGGGCGGACCTGTGGCCAGGAGTCCCCAGGGCCGATGGCAGAGCCCTGCAGAAAGGCTCAGAGGTGCTGCTGCAGAGGCCAGCACTGAATGGCTCCTCCACAAGCAGCCAGCTCTCTGCCTACCATGGATGCCCAGTGGCATAGATATTTAAGATGTTGTAAGATTCTAAGACTCCCAGAGTTGTGATTTTGACCCTAAAGAAGACCAAGAGGAATGGAGTGGGACTGGAGAGAGGCTGCTGGGCTAGTTGTTTTATTTTGAAGAAAAGGTACAACTACAAGATTAGAGTAAATGGAGAACACAATGCCAAAACTTTTCTTTCCCCAAAACAGAGAGAATGAGAAGGGAACAATCAGCCTAAAAATTTAACTCAAAATCCAGTGCAAATTGGGGGAAATTTTCAAATACCTATAATCAAACCAAAAGGGAGTCAGACCACTGACAAGATTTACAACACAATCTAAAGGAAAGTTAGGTGACTTAGAATATCCAAGATGAACTGAGCAAGTGGCAGGGTGCTTACTTATAGCCACGATGGCAGTTGCACTGTGCTCCTTCCAAGGAAGATCCTGTGCCAAGAACGAGGCTTCTGGTATACGTGAGAAGGTTCGAACCTGTCAAAGGCTCACCTGTAGAAAGAGGTGGCCATCTCACTGTTCCCAGAGGCCCATCCTAGGAGAAAGGAGCATTAGGCTCAGACACTGGAGAGCAGGGACACAGAGTTGCCAGAGCCCGTCCCAACAATCCCCAGAAAAGCCAGCATGCTTCCTGTCGAGTCCACTTTAAGTTGCCGGATGCTCTTCCTGGCCGGCTCACTGGCCCTGGCTGTGAGGCCCCTGGTGCTTAGCAGCTGTTGTAGAGGCCACCCTTGTGCAGAGGCCAGGAGCTGAGGCAGGAAGGTTAGCTGGGCAATAGCAGGGCTTGCTTTCGGCAAGTAAGAGAGCTGCCAGGTCTCTACTTCCAAAGGCACTTGGGTGTTGGGAAAAGGACTGAAGGGTCTTGGGACTAGTGGAAGTCTGCGTTGAAGGCTCTGCCGATGATCAGCCGCCTCACTTCACTGGTCCCAGCCCCAATCTCATACAGCTTGGCATCTCGCAGAAAACGGCCCATGGGGAAGTCGTTGATGTAGCCATTACCACCTGCAGCCGGGGTTTGGGCAGAGGAGAGAGGACAACAGAAGTGATAGGGAGTGGGCTGAAGCAAAGGAGGCAAATGGAGACAGGCCATAAGAGGAGGGCGATTAAAAGGAAGCAGCCATAAACCCACACAGCCCTCCACCAGGCCAAGACGGGGGACCGAGGTTCTTCAGGGCTTCGTCTCGCCACTGACATGACAACCAGTTTTCTCAAAGCTCAAGTCACCGGGCCGCTGAGGCGACTGCCTTATTTGCTCAAGTGAGTAACGCTATAGAATAGGCCACAGAAAGTAGAACTGGTAGCAAAGCTTATCAATGCAGCACAATCAGTGGACCACAAATGTCACGGAGCCAACCACAAAGCCAACTCACCACGCTGGGGAAACCATTTGGATCCATGTAAATAAGGATGTTCCTACGGCCACATGGGCATGCCCAGGACAAGATGCATGTGCAGCAAAGCGGGAGTCCCTGTGCTCTTGCCTTGGCTCATCTCTAGGCTCACTGTATGGTCAAGGAGAGCGCTGACATGGGCCAAGCTTCAAGGACTGGGAAAGGCACTTTTTTTTTTCTCTCTTAACTCCTGGCATTCAAGGAAAGCTCTTGATACTAGCTGATCCAGGCTTAAGGAATAGACTCGAGTCTAAAACCCAGAGACACCACACTAAAATGTCAAAATGTCCAGGTTGCAACAGAAGGTTATAAAACATACAAAGAAACAGGAGGCAGTATTCTTTCCAAAAGTTCAGAAGATAAGAGGGACTGATGGATGAACAGATAGAATGCTCTGGCAAACGTGGCAAAATGATAAAACAGGTAGATCTGCGTATCTCGGAGGGACTGAGAGGGGCATTACTTATGAGGCAACCTGTGGCCTCCAGCAGGTTGCTTTCCCATGTCTCCCTAGTCAGTAGGGCAGAAGGAGCTTCAAGGTTCCAGCTCTGCTTGGTTGGCTTGAGCACAGTGAGGAATGGAGAGGAAACCTCTTTCAGGAGAAAGCCACGTGCACCAGAAGTGACAGCAGCCCTGGTAGTGGGGGTGGGGGTCACTCACCGAGACACTGGATGCCGTCCAAGGCTACCTTTGTGGCGCATTCAGCTGCATAAAGAAGCACGGCCGCACAGTCCTGGGGAGAGAGCCTCAGGGTCGTGGGGCCTCGCCAGGGCCGGGTGGACCTTGTTCCAGTGCCGGCCCACTGCCCTAGCCTTTCCCCACGTGGGCTGGCCCTTACCTTGGGAGTGCAGTGGCCTTCATCGCAGGCCTTAGCGACGTTGTAGACATACTGCCGAGACGACATGAGGCGGGTGTACATGTCGGCCATCTTCCCCTGCATCAACTGGTCAAAGGGAGGTCACCAGTCAACATGCTGGAGCCACTGTCCTCGCAGAACATGCTTTCCAGGTACCAAGAGCAGGTCAGCAAAAGCACCCTGACAGCTAGGAATGGGGAATCCGGGGACAGTGAGGAAAGGGCACCTGCCTACCATGACAGGAGCGGTAGCACGTCTGGAGTTCAGGCCACTGTGGACTCAGCACCCTGAGGCGGCCCGCTGTCTCAGAAAGGGAACCCCCCACCCAGGCACCCTCTGCTGCAATCCTCGTTCACTTCCTGCAGCTTCTTCAGGCTCCCTTTCCCTTATGCCTCCCCACAATCGGCACACTTCACGCCCCGGCCTTGTGGTTCCTCATTCATTCATCTCAAACAGGAACCGAGTTGACAATGTGAGGAACTTCCTAAAAAAATCCCAGAGCCAGGTAGAATGCTGAAGAAAGGGCATTTCAAGCATTCAAGCTAATCTTGCTAGAGAAGGAGAGCAAAGAGCACGCCCCATGGCTTCATTCATCCACTGAAAATGTTACCCCAACAAAACGTCCCACTCACCTGGAAGTGGCCGATCTTCTGGCCGAAGGCTTCCCTGATGTGCAGGTAGGGAAGGGTGTGATCGAGGACGGCTTGCATGAGCCTGCCAGAAAAGAGAAAGACTCTGGGGGAGGAGCCTCGTTTCCCCATCACTGCCAATCTGGGCAGCAAATGCCAGTGTGGAAAGCCTGGGGTGGGAGGGAAGCTCAGCAAGCAAGGAACTGGAGCACCGGGGAGGAGAAAGCGAGCACGCAGACTCTCGTCACCCTGCCCTGGAACTGCACCGCAGGCCCAGCCCTTGTGCCCCTGCCTCCCGAGAACAGATGTGGCACTGCTGGGCCTCTGCAGTCGACGAGAACCAGTGCCTGGGCCCCGTTTCACAACCTGAATAGCTAAGCTCCACTGCTCTTTAGGCTGTGTTTTGCTCCGTGTGAGGAATGAAATACGGCAGGAGGAGGTTCCTTTTGCCCCGGGAGAGAAAGGGCAGTGGCTAGGAGGCCCCCCAAGGAGAAGGAGGCTGCTGCTTCCGAAGGCACCCACTGCCAAGGAGGCGGAAAGGGCCCAGCTCCCCGCCACAGCCTCACACTCACCCAAGTGGTCCGCCAGCCAGCACCAGCCGCTCCAGGTCCAGCCCGCTCATCAGCACATACACACCCTTACTCAACTGGCCCAGGATGTTGGAAGCTGTTGGCAGAGTGCTGGTCAGTGGGAAGAAACTCTGCACAGCCTCCTCACTTTTTAAGAAATTTTAACTGTGGTAAAATACATGAAACAGAAAATGTTATCGTTTTAGCCAGTTTTAAGTCTACGTTTCGGTGGCAAAATGTCATGTAACCATCACTGTATGTCCATTCGTGTCACATGGGTTAGTGATAGAAACTGCTGAGCACCTCTCCACCCTGTGAGCCAGGACACTGGAGGGCCATGGAAGGTGAGGGCAGGAAACCAAGTATGAAGAACTGCCACCACTGACCTGCCGTTAATGTCAGATGAGGTCTTTTTCCTGTTGACAGAGAAGCACCTGCACAGCTCTCCCTCCCTAGATGCTTCTTGTAACCAAAGCACACTTTTCTCTGAGAGCAGGTAGAGGGAGAGACGGGATCTAGGGCCCTAAGGCACCTAGGGCCAAGGTGATCAAATCCATGCCCTTGGTCTCATTAGCACGCGGTTGGGGTGGTGGCTCTCCCACCATGCCACACTGTACCAAATTTTCAGTTCTATCTCAGGGGAGAAAAATACCACACTCAAACGGAATTTCCTTCCTTTCACTGAGCCCAGCTTCTGTGCATTTATTCAGAAACTTTTCAGTATCATTAATGAGCAACTCACGGGCTGTACTAATACACTAACAAGTCTGAAAGACATTCACGACATGGGGCAGTCTTGCAGCTGTCCTCCAGAGACAAGCCCTGGGCACAGTGTTATTCACCTAGCAAACACCTCCTGCATCAATCCTGCTCAGCAGCCCTGGCCAGGAAGGACAGCTGTCCAAGCAGTCTCGGGAGGACCACACGGACAGGGGACTGGGTGGCAGGTCCATAGACCAACTGCATGTCACTGGCGAGCTGACAAGCCTCTCTGGTCAGGAGATGGGCTTGCTCAGCTTGAGAACAACCACATCAGCATGGGAAGGGATCAGGACTGGGGCTCTCCCATGCACACAGAAACTCACCAGGCACCTTGCAGTCTTCAAAGATCAGCTCACAAGTGTTAGAGCCCCTCATCCCCAGCTTGTCCAACTTCTTGGAGGTGCTGAAGCCAGGCATGTCCTTTCCAGGAAACAAAAGATGGCCCTATTACAGACCACCTTTCCAAAGATGCCAAGGAAAGGAAAGGCTCCTAGGAAGAAGGTGTGCCTACCTTCCCGTTAGGTCCCTGCCCTGCGCAGTGAGGCAGCATCCTGCTCCTATGGCCCCACTCTGGTCACGACACTGTTCCACTGCTAGAACCTCCTGTCCTCACACTCCATTCTGATCCCTGGCTCTCCTCTGGAAGCTGGCATTCTCCCCAGATCTTCTCCAAGAAACACCCCGTTCCCTGACTCCTCCTCAGCCCCTGGCTTTGTTTCCTTCCTCAGGGCAAAGAGCTTCTCAGACACTCCGCCAGCCCACTCAATGCCTTTGCCCTCTTGTCCTTCTGCCGTTTGGACTTAATGGAGTCCCATCCAGGATCAGTTCAGCCACCCGACTGCTTTGAGTGGGGCTAATTAGATGCAATATGTTCACAAGTAGCCAGCCGAGTACCTGCAATGCAGTTTTCCTTCCACTCCAGGCAGGCTACCTTGACATTTGCCATCTCAGCCACATTCTTTTTCTCCCTTAAGCTTTCTGACAGTTGCAATAATGCAAAACTCACGGAAGACTGCCAACTTTCCATACTTCCCATGCCCCAGATACCCAGATTCACCAACTTTTAATATTTTGCCACATTTGCTGTGACATTCTATCGATTTACCAGCCGATCAAGAATCAACCTATCATTCTATCTATCCATCTACCTATCCATCTATTATCTATTTACCTATTTCCTGAACATTCAAGTAGGTTGTATACATCATACTCCTTGAACACGGAGTTCTCCCATGTATACTTCCTAAGAACAAGGATATCTGCATATGTACCACCTTAAGTGCAGTCATCAAGTTCAAGAACTTTAATACTGATATAAAGTTTAGAGTCCATATTTCTATTTTTTTCACATGTCCCTATAATGTCTTTTTGGGCCTTTTCTCCTCTATTATTAGATCCAGTTCTGGATCATATATTGCATTTCTCACTGTTCCTTTAGTTGCTAGCCACACCCTTCTGGCTACTCAACTTTCTCCTCCTCTAGTCCTATTCAGCTACTGTTCCCACTCCTTACTAAGAGTATCACAAACCTTCACAACACTCATTAAAGCAAACCCAGGGGAGTGGGTATAGTTCAGTGGTTTGAATGCCTGCTTCCCATGTACAAGGTCTCAGGTTCAATCCCCGGTATTACCTAATTAAAAAAAAACAAAAAACAAAATACCCAAACTCCAAACTTGCTCTATCTCCCTCTTGCTTTTACTGTCCACATTTGTGAAGGTGCAGACACATTTGGAGTCCCATTTCCTTTCCCATCCACATGACAATCTTCCATAGCTTCACCAAGGTAACCAGTGACAAGCAGGTGGCCTCAATCCAATGGCCTCTTTTCACCCTTCATCTTCTTGGATCTCTTTGTATCACCTGGCTCTGTGGACCGCTCCACCATCTTCAGACCTGACCCATCCTCCCCAGACTCTGCTTTCTGACCAATCTCCTGTCAGCCCCCTTCAAAGTCTCCTCTGCGGCCTCACCTCCACCCACAGCACACAGAGATCATGCACGATCAGTTGAAAGGAACCATCTCTGGAAGCACTTCCAGGAGCAAAAAGCGCCCCTGACCACGCACCCACCCATACTCACCTTCTCCACAATGAAGGCTGTGATGCCCCGAGAAGCTGGCACAGCAGCCACATCTGTCTTGGCATAGACAATGATGACGTCAGCATCAGGGCCATTAGTAATCCAGAACTTGTTGCCATTGAGGATGTAGTAATCTCCTACGGATGAGAAACTGGCTATTTGCTCAAGCCATCTTGGCTCATCTCAGGTAGTCGATCCACAGAACTTTGGCTGAGGAAGAAGCTGCCCAGTTGGCGAATGATGCTGCAAAACCAGGAAAGGCCACCTCCCATAGTCTGTCTCTCTACCCATTTCAATTCTCAGATCAAGAGGAGCCTCACCTTGCTTTTCTGCTTTTAGCTTCATGGAAACAACATCAGAGCCAGCGTTGGGCTCACTCATGGCCAGGGCTCCAATGGACTCACCGCTGATCAGCTGCAAGGAAAACCCCAAAGGTCTTTGCTGTGACTCCAAAAGTACCCTATGGGAGCTCATTGTGATACTGCTTCTTGCCGTTCCACATTACACCCTGTAGTAGTTTGGTATTATTTATGATTTCCAAAAATAGAGATATTGGATTATATTTATAAACTGGTCTGTTCTTCTGATAGTAGATTGATTTAGATCCTGAGGTTTCACTTTTACTTGATTAAATTATGATCAAGGCTTTGATTCGGCCATGTCAGTAGGATGTTGAGGTTCTGCCCCCTTGGTGGGCGGGGACTCAGAGAGAAAACCGCACAGCAGAGGGGTGTGTGGGAATTTTGATGCTGGAACCCCAGGAAGTAAATACACAGGGAAGCAGGTATGTGACGAAAGACAGAAGGCTCCATTAGGCACGGCAGAGGCTCTGGGAAGAGAATGTGACTAATACTCTACTGCTGACCTTGTGAAGATAGTAGAGCAGCTGAGCCCAGAAAGAAATGAGCCCCACAGAGAGAGACAAGCCTTCTACCAGTCTACAGCTGAGAACAGAAGGAGCTGGGCCCATGGAGCCTTAGGAAGAAGACGAAGCTTGAACCCTCATAGACCAGCAGCCATCTTGCTCCAATATGTGGCAACAGACTTTGGAGAGGGAAGTAACTTATCCTTTATGGCCTTGTGACTGTAAGTTTCTACCCGAAATAAAAACCCTTTATAAATGCCAACAGATTTCTGGTACTTTGCATTAGCACCCCTTTGGCTGACTAATACACACCCCTTAAACTTCTCTTCTAGAGGAGGGCATTGGTGAGGTCCTAGAAGAGAAGCCTAATTATCTACGAGGCTCTAAATGCCTCTCCTTCTCTGCTTTCCTTTGCAAAAGAAGCTAGTTCTATTGGTTCATTTCTTAAAGTGCTCTTCTAATGCTATTGACTAAGTCAGGAATTCTGGCCCTATCTTTAACTGTTTTGAATGAAGTAGTTGAAAGCAAATCTCTGGCCCCTGTCTAAGCACCATTGGTTCAAGGTTATATCCCACAGAAAGCATGTCTGCCTTGTGCTCACCAACTGGGCAGGGAGGGTTTCTAACAGCTGACAGTTGCACCAGGAGGTCGGCATATGAATCTGCATGCCCATTCCCTCACCTTGGGAAGATACTTCTCCTTCTGGGCCTCATTCGCATTGCGCACAATTTGGTTGATGCAGAGGTTGGAGTGGGCACCATAACTGAGTCCCACTGCTCCAGAAGCTCGGGAGATCTCCTCCAACACCAGGACATGTTCCAGGTAGCCCAGTCCTGAGCCGCCATATTGAACTGGCAGTGGGGTTGGTGCAGGGCAAAGGAAAAAGTAGCACATAATAAACTGGTACAGTGACAGGAATCTTACATTTGTTAAAGAAACAGCCTTGTAGCACCTAACCTAAGTTTTATCTAGCAAGGGAATAAGCTTGAGTCCGTGGACTCTCCTTGTACGAGCTCACAGGACTGGTTTTGCCTGCTGCTCCTTGCTGGCTGAGGTTTGGTTCAGAAAAGAATCATTGCAATGCTTGCATTATCTCAAATGTGTTTCCTAATGAAGACAAGAGAACAATCTGAGCACCCACTATTTAGGAAGTTATAGCAGTGCAGAGGCAGATACACAAATGAAGAAAGAGAACTTGGAGTTTAACAGAGAAATACAATGAGGGAGGATTCAGAGTACTACGGACAGATCCAAAGCAAAGGGGAGTACGTGCAAAAAGGCATAAGGGAGGTGAGATGGTCACAGCATAGGTTTGCACCTGAAGAAGCATGACTGGGGACGGGAGACAGGAGGGCCACACCCCAAGAGAAACTCTGGGAGTGGGCTGGACAGCAGAGAGCAAAAGAGATGCCGGTAGGGAATTTCAAAACTCCCTTTAAAAACTGCTCTTTGGGTAAACCTTGGCAAGGCTCTCTGCACTCATTGACTCTGACCAAGAATTCAGGCCAGTCTTAGGGTTCTAGGGGAAGATCAGCAACTCCAGGCAGCTCATGGGCAATGAAAATTTGAAACCGTCACCAGGACACCTTGGGAGAAAGAGTCTTGTTAAGGATGTCCAGCAGCATTCCCCCTACTATTTCACATTTAGGTGGTCTAAATTGATTTTTAAATGGTTTCATATTTTATTGTTACTCATGATATAACTTTCTATGATCAGCTTAAATCCCAAGAACTGTCCTCCAACTGGTGAGGGGGAATATATAAAGAGAAGTGAAATGCATTCTGCCTCCCGTTCTGATCTTCTGAGTGAATATAAGCCGATTCTCCGGTCCAGGCCTTGGCTGGTGAGGCCTCAGCTTCCTCTACATACCAGGCACTGCATGCCAAGATGAGCCTCTGCTTCGGACAGACGCTAACACCCAAAACAAAGCCCAATCTCTCTCCCCCCTGCAAATAAGTGATAAGACCCACGGGGGACACTGGGTAGGCCCAGGGAGGGCCTATTAAATATATCCTCTGGCCACCTCACCTGGAGGCCCAGACAGACTTCCCCTTCCATCTGCTGCCAAATGAGCTCCAGGACAGGGAAAATGAGCTATAGGCAAAAGCCACTGATAGGGCACAGCTCAGGGCTCAGGGGAGGCAGTGACGCCAAGATGCTAAGACAAATGTTTGACTGAGAGTTTCCTAAATTCCCCCAATCACATGGCAGAGCTACTAAGCAAGCAGAGTTCAAGTGAACAACACTGGCCAAATCCCTTTGCCTTCTCAACATTGCTGCCGAAACAAACAGAAAAGTGTGTTCTTCTCTGGGCTGATGGCCAACTGCAGAGTGGAAGGCCAAGAGGAAGTTCTGGGTTTCTTTGAGCATGATCTGGTTCTCCTCCTTTCCTGCTTCTTCTGGACTTCTCCAGTGTTCAAGAAAAGTTCTCTATAGGGAAAGGAACTATACTTACCAGGGGCTGTGATGCCCAATACTCCCAAGCTCCCCAGTTGCTTCCAAAACTCCTGCCAAAAGAGTGGAGTGAATAGAGAGAGCTGTGAGAAGAAGGCAGCCAGCCACGGGGTGCCTGGCACACTTGGACCATGAGGTCCCAATGCTTCAGAGAAAAAGGATGCATTCGTAGGGAGGTTTCACTTACCAGAAGAGGAAGCAATGCAACTCCTAGCCCAGCCCAGCTCAGCTCCCACAGACTGGCTGTGCCCCGCCCCCCAGACCCCTTTCCCCCCCACCTCCAGGCCCCCCCAAGTCCCCCTCCCCCACCCCCTGCCCCAGGCCTCACAACTCACACGCAGGTTCTTGAATTCATTGCTCTGATCTATCTCCTGGGCCTTGGGGGCCAAGTGTTCCTGAAGGAATTTCACCATGGTCTGACGAAGCTAGAGGCAGAGAGGTGGACAGATGCCGCTGAAGCCAGGACATTATTGCTGCTAAGGACCGCATCTCCACTGCTGAGGATACCTTCAGGGACACTGCCCATTTTTTGTTGCTGGGCACAAGTAACCTCACCAAACAGAGTCCCACTAAAACTTAGAGGCCCTACTGGTTTCTGCTTCCCAAGAGACTATCTTCATCCCTCTCTCTTAAGGTCCTCAGTCTAGACATTTTTGAAGATTAGTTTTGAAATGCTACTCCCCCACATAAAATCATTCAGTGGCTTCCCACTGTACTTGGAATAAAACGCAAGTCCTTACCCAGGCTGTATTACAAGGCCCTGCATGAGCTGACCCTCGCTGACTCTTCCAGCCTTCCCCAGTACCTTTCTCACCCCTCACTCCTTGTGCTCCAGCCACACTCCTCTCTCAGGGCTTGGAACTAGTCCCCTCCCTGCCTCCCCCACCTCCCACTCCCCAGGCTTTTGCTAAAAGGGATTGATTACTCAAAGAGATTACAAAAACCTCTGGGCGGGAAAGCTGGAGAACAAGATTGACCCTCTCTGTCTGGGAGATTCCACGGTGGGCCCCTAGGACTTTGGAGTTCCCGGCAAGCTCAGGCACTTGCGCAGGGCCACAGGACCAAGACTTCCCTGCGAATTCCATCCGGCCTCCCAGGGCACACACACCTCCCTCCTTCCAGAAGGGATCTGTCTCCATTCCATTTGGAAGGTCATCAGAGTTCTTGTTTAACTTTGGGGTTTGAGGTCAAGCGCTGGAAAATACTGACAGTCACACTGCACTTCAGAACTTCTAATAGGTGCATTGAAAAAAAAGGATTTCCTGGTGACTGAGTTTGAGAACCAGGGCCTCTGACAGTCCTCAGCTGTAAGTGGACTTCACTGAGAGGGACGGCCCTTTTTGCCACCAGCGAGTGCCACGAGCCCCTGCCAACCCTTCACCAAAACACCAGCCGTCTCCCGGACGACCCTGTCACCCTCTAACTCAAGCCTTCTGCTCAGACTGGGAAGGAGGCCGGCGGGGCGGGCCACAGAGAGCGCACTCACGGCCCGCGCCCCCACGGCCGCCCCAGCCGCACCCGGCGGACCAGCGCCGAGGCCGCGCCCCGCCGACTGCGCGGCGCTGAAGGCAAGGCCCGCGGGCCGGCAGGAGGCCCCGGGCCCGGAAGGGCGTCTGGCTCCCTACCTGCTTCTGCTCTGAGTTCAGTCCGTTGATGGCATCGTCCACGGGCAAGGGCGAGTGCGCGGGCTGGGAAACCAGGCGTGCGAGCGGCGGCCGCGGCCGCGGCGGCAGCAGGCGCGGCCTCCCGCTCGCCACACGTCGCCCCAGCAGCCAGGCGGCGGTCGCCATGTCTGCGTAGCCGCACAGACGCGAGCGGGAGCTGCTCCCGCGGGCCTCGGGCTCCACCAATCCCGGCGCAGTCGGGAGGGGGTGGGCCTCTGGCCGCCGATTGCTCGCGGAGGCCGATCGGCCGCGGCTGCCCTCCCGAGGCCGCGCCGTCCTTGGCCACCCACACGTGGTGCCGAGGTCACGGGTCTGGGGCAGTTCTTAACTTTGAGTTATTTATTTTTGCGTTGGAAAGGAAGCAGAGCGAAGCGGCCTTGGTTGAAGAGATAGAGCATCGTCCTACCACACGGGAGGTGGGAGGTTGAAACCCGGGGCCTCCTTGACCCGTGTGGAGCTGGCCCAGGCGCAGTGCTGATGCGCGCTAGGAGTGCCCTCCACGCAGGGGTGTCCCCGGTGTAGGGGAGCCCCACACGCAAGGAGTGTGCCCCGTAAGGAGAGCCGCCCAGCAGGAAAGAAAGTGGCAGCCTGCCCAGGAATGGTGCTGTACACACAGGGAGAGCTGACACAGCAAGAGGACACAGCAAAGAGAGACACAGATTCCGGGGGCGGCTGAAAAGAATAGAAGGGGTCACAGAAGAACACACAGGGAATGGACACAGAGCAGCCAAGGGTGGGAGGAAGGGGAGAGAAATAAATAAAAATAAATCTTTAAAAATGAACAAACAAAAAGTTGGTATTCAAGAAAACACAGAAAGAGAGAGAGCGAGCTCCATAGACATGGCAGAGAAGAGAACTTGGATCCAGAGGCCCCAGGAGGAGAGATACTCATTAGCCTGATAGTTTGCAGCTGAGCCCTATGCCAGCCTGTACTGCCAGAGAGAAAGGAAGGCTGAACCCTCATAGAAATTGCCCACCATCTTGCTTCAAGAGGTGGCAAATGACTTGGGTAAGAAAGTTCCTTTTATGGTACCTTAAGCTGGACTTTTTAGGGCCTTGTAACTGTAAGCTTTTACCCCAAATAAATACCCTTTATAAAAGCCAACAGATTCCTGGTACTTTGCATCGGCACCCCTTTGGCTGTCTAATACACACCCCCGTGGGAGCCTGTTGGTATGCTAGAGGCCACACCCATTATTCGAGGGAAAAACGGAGAAGAGTTTGTCAGCCAATCTGGATTCCCAGACTCCAGGCCTGACTAAAATTTCCCCTCCAAACCAAAGCTCCCAAGTTGCCCAGGCCTTGGGAGATGTTTGGAGCTGCAGCTCTGGTTCTTGGCATCCAGGGAACTCAGAGGCTGTGCCCCTAGGCATCCCCATAGCACCCCAGGTCTCAGGAGCCATCCAGACCCTGGTTCTGGACTGAAGCTGCCAAGCTGAGCTATTTCTCTGGAAAAGGGCTGGCTTGAACACTTTCTTTTGGCCTAATCTTGGAAAGATCTTAGGATGTGGTCTCATTTTATGCCCACTGCCAGGTATCAAGTTTTACAGTTTAGACTGTGAAAGCCCTTCAAGAGCTCCAGAGTCAGCCAGACACTACGGGTAGGACTAACAGCTCAGGAGTTTGGCACTCGGCCAGCGGGCTCTACTTTGGAATTTATGCTCCCCAGTGTGTCAGAGTTGGATTCAATTGTGGTTTCCCTACACACAGCTCTTTTGCCCTTTCTATTTGAATCTATAGTTAGTACTAGAGTTGATAGGTGTACATCCAGGAGACTTAAATCTTCTGGCTTTCTATGTGTCACTCAGGCCCTGAATCTCAACAGAGTTGTAACACCTACTGTCCTGTTCATTGGACCCCGCCAGGACTTCTAACAAGATGATGATGCACAATGCAGAGTTTACAACTGCAAGCAAGAGAGTCCCATCCGTCTGCCCCATGGGATCTAAGCCCCCTCTCAGTCAGAGGTGGAGTGGGCATCGCCAGCCCAGAATCCTCAGGACTGGGGAATGAATGGTGGACTTAAGTAACTTACTGCTATTCTACTATAGACTTATTGTTATTCTAGCAATGAACGAACTTTTATCATTGATGTGGAGACAGTGGTCCTTGGAGGTTCTGAGGGCAGGAAGAGGGAAAAATACGTGTAATATGGGAGCATTTTTGGGACATTGGAATTGTCCTGAATGATGTTGCAATGACGGATACAGGCCATTATATATCTTGTCATAACTTACAAGATTGTGAGAGAGAGAGTTTAGACTATAATACACACTTAGTGGCAATGCTCCAATATGTGTCCATCGGTTGTAACAAAGGTACCACACTAATGAACGATGTTGTTAATGTGGGAAAGTGTAGGAGAGGTAGGGAGTGGGGCATATGGGAATCCCCTCCATTTTTTTTTAAAGATTTAATTTATTATTTTTTAAAATTTATTACTCTCCCCCTCCACCCCCCACCCCAGCTGTCTGCTCTCTGTCCATTCGTTGTGTGTTCTGTGCCCACTTGCATTGTCAGGCAGCACTAGGAAACTGCGTCTCTTTTTGTTGCATCATTTGCTGAGTCAGTTCTCCCTTTGTGCAGCGCCACTCCTGGGTGGGCTGTGGTTTTTATCACACGGGGTGGCTGTCCTTGTGGGGTGCACTCCTTGCACACAGGTCTCCACTACGCAGGGGCGCCCCTGCGTGACACGGCACTCCTTGCGCAGCAGCACTGCGTGTGGGCTAGCTTACCACACAGGTCAGGAGGCCCTAGGGATTGAACCCTGGACCCTCCATTTGGTAGGTAGATGCTCTATCAGTTGAGCCGTGTCTGCTCCCCCCTCGCTGTGTATTCTTCTGAGTCCACTTGCATTTTTGTTAGTGGCACTGGGAATCTGTGTCTCATTTTGTTGTGTCTTCTTGCTGCGTCAGCTCTCCGTTTGTGTGGTGCCACTCCTGGGCAGGCTGTATATTTTCGTGTGGGGTGGCTCCCCTTACGGGGCGCACTCGTTGCACATGGGGCTCCCCTACATGCGGGACACCCCTGCGTGGCATGGCACTCCTTGTGCGCATCAGCGCTACACGTGGGCCAACTCATCACACGGGTCAGGATGCCCTGGGTTTGAACCCTGGACCTCCCATGTAGTAGGCAGATAAGTTGAGCCAAATCTGCCTCCCTCCCCTACATTTTTTATGTAACATTTATGTAATCTAAGCATCTTAAAAAAAAAATTAAGTTAAAAAAAAATACAGTAATGCCACAAAAGAAAAAAAGAGCCCATTAAGAGATTAAAGATTAATTGTTCAGCTGCTTGCCTGCAAACAGCCTTGGGGGCCCCTGGAGACAACCTCAGGGCCTGGGGTGGGGTGGGGTTGAGAAGGAACAGGACTTCCCAGGCTACCAGGAGGGGGACCAGAGCCTTACTAGTGAATGCATCTTCAGTTTCTAAGACATTCCGAAACATCTCACAGACCCAAAAGAGGACAGCAGTAGTAGGAAGATTAAAGGTGCGTGTAATTAAAAGGAGTTGATTAGTGGCCTGAGGAAACCATACAAGAGGTGATAGCCATTCTAAACGCACAGAGAGGGCCTGGGAGGCTTCCAGTGGCCTCCTGCTCCACTCAGGCCACATGCCCCGTCAGGTCTCAAGGACGGTTTCGCCATAGCTCCCTTGGATCTCCACGGCATGGGGGCTCACCCCTGTCACCTTTGAAAACGGAGTCAGGAGTCTAGACAGACCAAGAATATGTTCTGTGGGAGCCTATCCAGGAACCCATTTAAAATGGCAGAAGGGGATGGCAGACAACAAAAAGAGGGCACAGACAGGTTATAATTAAAAGTTTAGACTCACCAGTCCTCACTGGGATCGAGGAGAGATACCTGCCTCTAGAACTCCTGGTTGATACTCGCCAAATGAAGTTGTAGGAGAAAGTGGATGTGGCTCAAATGACTGGGCTCCCGCCTATCACATGGGAGGTCCTGGGTTTGATTCCTGTGCCTCCTAGAGAAGACGAGCAAGACAGCGAGCTGGTGCGATGGGCAGGCACAGTCAGCTGATGCAACAAAAACGACAGAACAAGGAGACACAACAAAGCAGGGAGCTGAAGTGGCTCAAGTGACTGAGCACCTCTCTCCCACATGGGAGGTCCAGGTTCAGTTCCCGGTGCCTCCTAAAGAGAAGACCAGAAGACACAGAGAGCACACAGCGAGCGCAAACAATGAGGGGGGCGGGAATAAATAAATCTTTTTTAAAAACCCACACAAATGAAGTTGGAGGACACTGGATTCCTCTAGGATCTTGGCTATGTTACATAAAAGAATTGAAGAATGTGCTGGTTTCGTTAGGTTAGTAAAAAGAGTTATTGAGATATTAGAGAAAAGAACAGAAGTACACACCCAGAATGTGGATGCAGGCTCGTCCTGGCAAGTGGAGCACCTGAGTTAGGGGG
Source organism: Dasypus novemcinctus (assembly GCF_030445035.2). Classification (NCBI taxonomy): domain Eukaryota; kingdom Metazoa; phylum Chordata; class Mammalia; order Cingulata; family Dasypodidae; genus Dasypus; species Dasypus novemcinctus. The sequence continues at coordinate 111,636,362 of NC_080675.1, read as the reverse complement.
TGTCCTTCATCAAGGCCGTTCTTCGCTCCTCCCCGTTCCTAATGATGGGAAGGGCCCCAGCTGTCTGCGGTCCCAGTTGGTTGCCTTATGCTCCCCACCTGTGAGCTCTCAGGGCACCGATGGGAAGCTTGGTTGGGGGTTCACAGCCATGCTCTCTGCCGGTCCTAGCTGTGACTCAGGCTTCCCTTTGTTCCCTCTACTAACCTGTGTCCTGGTGTCGTGAGGGCGAAGAGGAGAGCTGGTGGAATTCAGCCTCTATTCCCTTTCCTCATTGGCTCTAGTTTTCCTTCTCTTGAACTCTTCACCTCAGGTGATTTAGCTCCCTGTCTGGATCCAGATATGGGGTGTGGCTGTCCCGCAACATTACTGTGGGACTCTGGTCAATTTTCTTGGATCTTTTCTGTCTCTATTTTTGTGGTCGCCACTTGTATTCTTTGGTTTGGATGGACTTCAGAATGAAGAAACACAACCTCAGTGCAGTCAAACGTTTATTAAATTACAGCCCAGGGGAAGTGGATGTGGATCAAAAGATAGAGCATCTGCCTACCACATAACAGGTCCAAGGGCTTGATACCCAGGGCCTCCTGGCTCATGTGGTGAGCTGGCCCACGTGCAGTGCTGCTGCACGCAAGGAGTGCCGGCCCACACAGAGATGCCCCCATGTAAGGGTGTCCCCTGCGCAAGGAGTGGCCCCTGTGCAAGGAGAGCCGCCCGCGTGACACTACAGCCAACCCAGGAATGGTGCCACACACACGTAGAGCTGACGCAGCAAGATGACGCAACAAAAAGAAGAGACTCAGATCCCCAGTGCTGCCTGATGAGAATACAAGCAGACACAGAAGAACACACAGCTAATGGACACAGAGACCAGACAACTGGGGGGGAGGGGGATGGAGAGAAATAAATAAATAAGTCTTTAAAACAATTGCAGCTCAGTGTTGCAGCTTGAACCTGGTCGGGGCAACGATGGAAGCACCTTAGTGTTACAGCTCAAGCCTGGCTTCTGGTAAGAGCATTGGTGAGAGTTTGGAGACTAAGTTAGCATTTTATGTTAATAGGGTAACTGGACTATCAGGCATTGATTGACTGATTATTAATTAGGTTAAGGGAACTTATTAATTGAAAAACCTCTTACCCTGAGACAACCAGCAAGATGGCAGCAGAGTAACGAGCTCCTAGAGTCAGCTCCGACTACAGGGCAGTTAGTATACACCCAGAGCTATCTGGAGCTGGCGTAAGCACCTGTTCAGGAGCTCCAGGAGAACAGAAGAGCATCCTGCAACATCATTGAAGGAATGGAAGGAGGAAACTGCCCATCTGCAGAGAAGATTCGTAAGTAGAGCGCTCCATGCCACGGAAGCCAGTGCCCATCCTGCACTGGAGGCACAAGCTGCCTCGGGAGCTGTTTCGTGGCTGGAATTGAAAGTTCTACTTGCCAAAAACAGGGAAGGAAGAGGCTGTTGGGAACCTTCAGCTCCTGATGAATAAATTCAGCAGGCTAAAGTGTAGTCCTAAGAACATCTAAAGTTTGAACCTGTCCAAGTAAGAAAGAGGCTGGTAGCCACCATCTTTACTCCACGCCTGGCATGAGGGGAAGCAGGGCAGGTTGAAAATCACAGTGCTAGTGGGGACCAGCTTCTTTCCATCCAGATCAGATTGCAGCTCTAGCCTAGGCCCCAGCCCCACCTCTGGCAGGGAGAAAGCTGGGGGTACCTGTGTCAGCCTCTTTGGCAAATTACTGGCCAAGCCACGGAGGCTGGTGATCATCCTACACTGACAGTGCAGGCTGCCCCAGGAGCTATTCTGTGGCTGGAAATGGAAATTCCATTTCCCAAAAACAGGGGAGGAAGAGATGGTTGGCCACCGATTTCGGCTACTGATTAGTAGCCTCGGCCAGCTCAGGTATGACCCTAGGAACAGCCATGTTTGAAACGTCCAAGTCGTAAAGAGGCCGGTGGCCACCATTTTGACTCTAGTCCCAGCCTGAGGGGAAGCCAGGCTGACTAAAAGTCACAGTGACAGTAGGAACCTGTTTCTCTCACCCAGATCGGGCTGCAGCCCTAGCCGAGGCTTCAGCCCTACCTCTGGCAGGGAGGAGGCTGGCAGGCCCTGCACCAGCCTATCCAGGTAACTGCAGGTACCTTTGGCTGGAACAGACTGAATAATCAGAAGTCAAGTGCGGCAACTGTGGCATCTTGGACCCGCACTGCAGAGATTGCTGCCCACACCTGAAGCTCCATCCCCACCCCAGCAGGGGAGAAAGGGGCATGAAGCTTCATCAGTCTCTCTGGGCAACTACAGTCTAGGCCTGCACGATTTGGATTATTCCACACAGCTGTGACTCTTGTCTCTACCCCTGGCAAAGGAGAAAGTTGGGAGACGCTTCATCAGTCCCTGGGGCAATGAGGGCATCTTGAGCCTCCACAGCTTATAGCACCAACTACATCCTTGGCTCCTATTACACCATCAGCAAGGGAGAAAAGGCAGGAAGCCCTAAACTGAAGAGTAAAACTGCACCCAGAATAAATACTCTACTAAGCCAGGTGCCAAGACATCAACAAAAAATTACAACCCACACCAAGGAACAGGAAGATATGGTCCAGTTAAAGGAACAAGATAAGCCTCCAGATGACACAAAGGAGTTGAGACAACTAATCATAGATGTTCAAACAAATCTCCTTAATAAATTCAATGAGATGGCTAAAGGATTAAAAATATTGAGAAGACATTGGATGAGCACAAAGAAGAATTTGAAAGCACGCATAGAAAAGGAATGAAAGGCACAATAAATGAAATTTTAAAAAACATTGGAGGGAAGCGACTGTGGCTTAATCAGTTGGGCTCCCATCTACCATATGGGAGGCCCTGGGGCCTCCTTTTGAAGGCAGGCCCACCCGCATGCTGCTGAGTGCTTCCTGGCACGCAAGCGCTGCAAAGAGCGGACTGAGCAAAGTGACGCAACAAAAAGGGAGACAAAAAGACAGAAGAGTACACAATGAATGGACACAGAGAGCAGACAATAAGCAAGCTGTGTGTGTGTGGGAGATAAAGTAAAAAATAAATAAATACAGACACACAGAAGAACACACAGCGAATGGACACAGAGAACAGACAGCAAGCAAACTGTGTGTGTGGGGGGGGCGGATAAAAAAACATTGGAATCATATAATAGTAGATTTGAAGAGGCAGAAGAAAGGATTGCTGAGCTTGAAGAAATGGCCTCTGAGGGTGAACATATAAAAAAGCAGTTGAAGAAAAGAATGGAAGAAATTGGATAAGGTCTCAGGGAAATAAATGACATAAAAAGACATGCAAACATATGTGTCATGGGTGTCCCAGAAGGAGAAGAGAAGGGAAAAGGGGCAGAAGGAATATTTGAAGAAATAATGGTGGAAAATTTCCCAACCCTATTGAAGGACATAGCTATCCATGTCCAAGAAATGCAACTTACTCCCATCTGAAAGAATCTGAAGAGACCAACTCTGAGACACATACTCATTAGAATGTCAAATGCCAAAGACAAAGAGAATTCTGAGAACAGCAAGACAAAAGCAATGCATAACGTATAAGGGATACCCAATGAGAATATCGTGATTTCTTACTAGAATCCATGGAGGCAAGAAGACAGTGGTATGATATATTTAAGATAGTATAAGAGAAAAACTTCCAGCCAAGAATCTTATATCAGGCAAGTTTGTTTTTCAGAAATGAGGGTGAGATTAGAATATTCACAGATAAACAGAAACTGAAAGAAGTTCTAACCAGAGACCAGAGTTTCAGGAAATACTAAAGGATGTGCTAGAGTGAGAAAAGACAGGAGAGAGAGGCCTGGAAGAGAGTCTAGAAATGAAGATTATATCAATAAAAATAACTAAAAGTTTCAAAAGAGTGGTGAAAATAACATATAACAGATAAAACCCAAATAGTCAGGAATAAACTTAATAATGATGTAAAGCGCTTGTATTCAGAAAAATACAAGTCAGTGTTAAAAGAAATCAAAAAAGGCCTAAATAACTGGAGGAACACTTCATGCTCATGGATTGGAAGACTAAAATATCATTAAGGTCAATTCCACTCAAATTGATATACAGATTTAATGCAATCCCAATAAAAATTCTACCATCGATTTTTTAAAAAATTGATATACCATTATCAAATTTATTTGGAAGGGCAAGGGGTCCTCCAGAGCCAGAAACATCTTAAAAATGAAATGCAATCTCTCATCTCCAGACTTTAAATCATATTACCTAGCTGTAATGGTAAAAACAGCATGGTACTGGTATAAAGACAGACACATAGACCAATGGAACCAAACTGATGGTTCAGAAACAGACCCTCACATGTATGGTCAAGTGATTTTTGACCAGCCTGTCAAACCCAGACAGCTCGGCAGAACAGCCCATTGAACAAATGGTGCTGAAAGAATTGGATATCCATAGGCAAAAGAAGGAAAGAAGACCCCTATCTCACATCTTATCCAAAAATTGACTCAAAATGGATGAAAAACCTAAAAATAAAAGCAAGAACTATAAAGCTTCTAGAAGAAATTTTAGGAAAATTCTTTGAAGACTTGGTGGTAGATGGTGGATTCTTAAAGGAGATGAGGAGTACTGGGATGGACTACTGATGTTTAATGTATGTAGCAGTTTTAATTAGCTTTACTGTAAAAGTGTGGAAATGTATGGAGTGGTTGGTACCACTAACAGCTAGTTTATAAATGGGGATGTGGTGGAAAACGCTGTCTAGGGATGTCAATGCCAATTGACAGAATGCTAGAGAAGAGGAATTGAATAGCACAGTAAACCAAGAGGTGAATGAGATTGTGTTTGATAGTACAGATGCAAGAGTGTCCTTTGTGAGCTAGAGGAAATGTACATCACGCTTGCAGGGTGGTGGGAATGTGGAGAAGCATGGGAAAATACAACTGGAGTGACCAGTAGACTGGTTAGCAGTAAAAATATGGTGTTCTTGCATCTATGACAAAGGTGTACTGTGTTGATAATGGCGCGATATGGAATATGTGTGCCAAATGTACACTGTGGATGTGGTAACAATCAGATGATATTACCTTATCTGTAACAAATGTTCCACCACAGTGTGGTGTGTTGATAGAGGGGTGTTGTTTGGGAATTCTGCATATGTGCATGATTGTTTTATAAGTTTACAACTTCTGTCATAAAAAACATATTTAAAAAATAATAGGGTGGGTTGGGGGAAAATACACTAAATGTACGATAAGGACTATAATTAGTAGTAAGATTTTGATACTCTTCCATTATTTGTAACAAACATCTCATGACAATGCAAGGTGTTGGTGGAAGGTTGGTATATGGGACCCCTGTATGATGTTATGCATGTTTGCTTTGTTAAGTTCACTACTTTTACTATACACTTATTGTTTATGTATGTTCATATATAAATGATATAAAGATAGGGAAGCGGATGTGGCTCAAGTGAAAAAAGCACAGCCCGCTCCGGAGTGGCGCCGCACACATGGAGAGCTGACCCAGCAAGATGACACAATGAACAGAGAGGCAGATTCCCAGTGCCGCCAAGAAAGCAAGTGGACACAGAAGAACACACAGCGAATGGACACAGAGAGCAGACAACGGGGGAGGGGGGAAGAGGAGAGAAATAAATTAAAAATTAAATCTTTACCAAAAAAAAAAGGAGATTCAGGAAGCAGATGTGGCTCAAGTGAAAGAGCTTCCGCCGACCCGTATGGAGGACCCGGGTTTGGTCCCTGGGCCTGCTGGTGAAAAAGAAGAGGAAGCTTGCCCGCGCTGTGAGCCAGTACCCGCACAAGTGCTCGCGTGGTGAGCACAAGTGCCCACGTGGTGAGCCAGGGCCTGCGCAAGTGAGTCACGCAGCAGGATGATGATGCAAGAAAAGAGAGATGAAGTGGAGAGTCAAGGTGAAGCGCACCAGAAACCAGGAACTGAGGTGGTGCAATTGACAGGGGGAACCTCTCTCCACATCAGAGGTCTCCAGGATCGAATCCTGGTGAATCCTAGGGGACAGAAAATGAAAAGAGAAGACAACACAGACAGCAAAAACAGCAGCGCGGGAGGAGGGAGGAAGGGGGAAAGGGGGGAAAATACATAAATACATCTTAAAAAAACAAACAGAATAAAGGAGATCGCAGCCTCCATGACAACACTTTCTCCTATTTCTTACAGCACCCCACGGGCACAAACTCAGCGCTGTCTCCCAGCCCTTGCTAGCCCTCCCACACCCACACTTCCCTTTCCTATTGCTTAACTGCATTCCCACTTGGAAACTAGCACTCATGCTTATCTGGGCGAGAAGCTCAGTGTCCCGGCCCTCCCTCTGGGGTGGATAAATTACCCCCTGCGGCAGTTCAGGCTCGCCCCTCCTCCCTCCCACAGTGGGGTCGGGGAGCTGCCATCCACTGCCCCTGACCCTAAGCAGCGTGGCCTCCCAGGGAGACCGCCTCCACCCCTCCCCCATCTCTGCCCTCTCCTGTGGACCCTTTGTGCTGTGCAAGTAATAAACAGGCCATTTGCTCAAAGTTTCTGTTTGGCATCAACAAGGTCCCCACCCCCTTCCCACCCCCAGGGACTCAAGTCCAGACACCTCAGCGCATGCACAATGTGGGTGCAGTGAACACACTTTGATGGTGCTTTTGGATACAGGTGCCAAGTTCACGATTATTCCAGGACACACAGGGTAGGGGCAGTGTGCTGCGAGCCACACGGGCGTGGGGCCTGGGGACGGGAGGTTGCTGCTAGCCTGTGGGTTGATTCCCACAGCTTTTGGGCCACCCCTGTGATTGTGTTTCCCGCCGGGGAATGCGCTGTAGGAGCTGATGCCTCCCGAAGGCGCCCCCACCCCAGTAAATTCTGTCCATTCGGGGTTGGGTGAGTGACAGGCCCCGCACCCCCAGTGTTCCCATCTCTTGACCGCATTGTCCCGCAGTGGCAATGTCACCTCCCTGGTGGGGAAAAGGACGTTACTGACCTCATAAAGGACCTTCCATCTGCAGGCATCCTCTGCTCCACTCTGCCTACAATAGCCCCCTGTGGCCGAAGGAAGATGCGAGGGGCTCCTACGGACTATCTGGGCTTGAGGGCAGATGTGCCCCCTTTGGCACTCACGGTCCCAGGCATTGTGCTATTTGCAAATTAGCACCTGCTCATTTCTCATCACCCCTGATATCAGGTGACACGGAAAGCAGGTCCTTTCCAGTGCGGAGTGGAGGAGAAGCGGGCGCTGCAAGAAATAAAAGTGACCGTTTCAGTGCCCTGCCTCTAGGAACCATAGAGCCTGGCTCTCCATCTGAGCTCCAGGTTTCTGCCAGCCAGACTCATGCTGACTGGTCCCTCTGGAAAAAGGAGGGAACGATGGAAATCCACAGGCCCCTGGGCTTCGGGACCGAGAAGTTCCCAGACGCGGTTCATGCGACGCCCCCCCCACACACACATACACACACAGACTTCAAGAGGTAACTTCTGGCATGTTATTGGGCCTTCGTGGAAACAGAAAGGATCACCAAGAGCTCTCAGGTCCTCCTGAGGCAGAGACCACCCGCATGTCCTGCGGCCTGGGTCATCAGCGCCCACCCAAGCAACAGAGCGTCATCCAATGGACGTGGACCCTTCAGGACTGCAGGTGCTCAGACCCCCAGGGAGTCACACGCTTGCGTGAGCAGGTGGCGGATGCCCCCTCAACAATGATCCTGTGGCAACACCAGAGAGGGCCTTTCCCTCCCTGCCTTGGCATCAGGGGGACCTCGACTCAAGGACACCCCACCAGAGGCTCGGCGCTAGTTCACTGATGCATCGGCCAAGCTGTCATCCACTGGGCAGCCGTTGCCTCGGACCGACTATGTCCCACCTCTGGCACTGGAAAGAGTGCCCAGCGGGCTGAACTGTGAGAGGTCCTCAGCCCTGGCACACTCGGACCCAAGCACTCCCGCGGACCTGTTTACTGATTCCTGGGCTGTCGCCAATGGCCTTGCAGTCTGGTCAGGTTCACGGAGGGAACCCAGTTGGAGAACCAGAGGTTCCCCAGTGTGGGGAAGGGACCTTTGGAAGCAATTGGCAGTGTGGGGAAGGCACCACCTGTGTTACACACGAGAGGCACATGGCAAGGATCCGTATCGCGATGAACGTCATTGGAGTGACCTAGCCCATAAAGGATACACTGAGCTGCTTTTCACACCTGACAAAGCGGGACATCATCCTGGGAGAGGGACAGAAGATGAGCCCTGCCCAGAAGATGAGGACAATGAGCTTACCCTCAGTGACGTCTGTGAAATAACTGAATTTCCCACAGGTGCTCCCACTGCTGGGTGGGTTCACCACCGACCAGAAAAGGGCATTTAGCAGCTGTTCGCAGAGGGGCTGCTCATAGCAAGTGGCCTGTATCAGCCACCTCCCACGATCCCAAGGCATGTCTGATGCCTCGGATGCCGTGGACACTATTCAGGTTATGGCCTTGCCTTTCCAGTTCTTTCTGCAGACCTAGTACATGCATGCGACACCATGGAAAAGCAGCTTTGTCATTCCTTTGGGTATCCAGATGACATCTCCCAAGAGAAGTGGTTGCACAACCACCCTGTCAGGACCAGTTTCTGCTGCCCTCTCTCGAGTTCTGCAAAGAAGGAAAACACCCGGGCTGTGGTGGCAGCAGGGGACCTGACCAGCTGCTGGATCTGCTGGACCTTGCTCCCTCTCTCTTGTTTGCTGAGTCTGACTGACACTCAAGGAGCTGATCTTCCCTGCCTCACGGCTGAACTAATACCAGGAGTCCTTCGCTTATCACCTGTGACAACAATAACGGCACGGCTGCTGGCTGTGCACTCTTCTTCACACCCCTGGACAGCCTGTCGGGTGCCGCCACTCCCAATGTCATGAAGTGGTAAATGGCTCAGTCATCTTTCCAATTGATTATCTTGAGCAATGCATGATATGCTGAGGGTGGGGGGCCCATGATTCTGAATTCACCTCTTACAGCAGATCATTATTGTTCTGGCTGGGCATAAGCACCCAGCCAGATGATATGCAACCTGTCAGCCACCTTAGTTGACGTTGTTGAGTTCACAGCATGAGCCCTCCAGGTTCAGTCACAGTCATTAGACTCTCTAGCCAAAGTAGTGTCTGATCATCACATTGCCATAGCTTTCCCCCTAGCCAATAAAGAGGCATATATGCCATTGCTAGCAGCTCCTGTTGTACGTGGGTTAATACCTCTGGGGAGATGTTAGGAAGACATGACTAAAATCCAGTGGCAAGGGGAGCAGATGTGGCTCAAGTGGTTAAGCACCTGCTTCCCATATACAAGGTCCTGGGTTCAATCCCTGGTACCTCCTGAAATATATCTCCAGTGCCTACAAGATGCACAAACAGACTCTATGTGAGACCTCTTCAACTCTCTCCCTGGCGGGTAGAAGGGGACATGGAAGCAACCACTGCCTCAGATAGGCCCAATCACCCACCTTGGAGTAATGGGTGCAGAAATGAAGCCCTCGCAATGTGCTGTAGCCACCGGTGTTCCCAACCTTTGCGGTCGATAGAGCTGAGAGCCACTGGCCAGTAGGCCCAACTGTCTCTGCCTTCACGCCTGGGGTGGGAGGTGGGCTTGCTGTGGAAGCTAACGTGAAGGAGGGCTAGGCCTGGCTGGGTGGGCTGCTGGGGGAGTCACAGGCTCGCAGCCCTCGCCTGCCCTTCCCCCTCAGCTCTGGTTTCAGTCTGTTCTGGGGAGATGTTGGGGCTCTCGGAAAAGGCCTGGAAACCCAGAGCAAGCAGCCCCACTCTCACTGGCAAGGAACCCTCCTCCTGTGTGGATAAACACCCCAGCCTCAGATGGTGAGTCGTCTCTCCCCTCTGATGTAGAGTAGGGTGTGCCCAGCTCCCATCCAGCGACCCTGATCCCAACAGTTTGGCCTTCCTGGGAAACTGGCCACAGTGGGATCTCTTCCCTTGCTCTTTTGAACACTTTGTGTGCTGTGTAAGGACTAAAGAAATCATTTGCTGAAAGTTTCTGTTGTGTTTGAGACTGTTCTCAGATGTACTGTGTAGCAATTCACTTCACACCAAGGTTTCACAACACAGGTAACACAAAAGCCAGGCCCTGTGCATTTGTCCAGACTGAGATGCTTTCTACTTCACTTGACTGCCTCTTGTATCTGCAGTCTCCCGTAAGTGGAAGGAAGAAAAGGAAGTCTTCAACCCCCAAAAAACCCATACAGCTGTCCTTCTGGTAATGCTTTGAGTCTGATGCCATACCAGCCTTTCTCATCCTCACTGTTGTAAACCCTTCCACCTTTCTTGGTGGACTGAGGCTGCAGTATACAGGGGAAGAGAGACTATGATTTAGTCCCTTTAAAAGAGAAGGGGGAAGGGAAGCGGCTGTGACTCAACCAGTTGGGCTCCCGTCTACCATGTGGGAGGCCCTGGGTTTGCGTCCCGGGGCCTCCTTGTGAAGGCAGGCTCGCCCGCCCACTGCAGAGGGCCGCTGGCCTGGGTGCCGCGGAGTGCTGCCGGCCAGCAAGCGCTGCGGAGAGCTTACTCAGCAAGGTGACACAACAAAAATGGAGACAAGTAAAAACACAGAAGAGCTCTCGGCGAATGGACACAGAGAGCAGACAGCAGGCCAGCTGCAAGGCAGGGGGGAATAAATAAAAATAAATGCAGACACAAAAGAACACAAAATGAATGGACACAGAGAATAGACAGCAAGCAAAAAACCTCAAGGGAGGGGATAAAAAAAATTAAAAAAAAAAAAAAGAGAGAAGGGGGAAGCTGATGTGGCTCAAGCAATTGGGCTCCCGTCTACATACAAGAGGTCCAGGGATTGATGCCCAGGGCCTCCTGTGAAAGGCAAGCTGGCCTGAGTGGCGAGCTGGCTCATGCAGAGTGCTGGTCTGCGCAGAGTATTGTTTCGTGCAGTAGTGCTGACCCATGGGAGAGCTGATGCAGCAAGATGATGCAACAGAAAGAAATGCAGAGGAGAGACAAGAGACACAGCAGACTAGGGAAGTGAGGTGGAGCAAGAGAATGACCACCTGTCTCCCACTTTGGAAGGTCCCAGGGCCGGTTCCCGGAGCCACCTAATGAGCACACAAGGAGACACAGAACACACAGCGAATGGACACAGAGAGCAGACAATGGAGGGAGGGGGAAATAAATAAAGAAATCTTTAAAAAAAGAGAGAAGGCAGCATATGTGCTCTGGGAGTGGAGCCGGAATTTAGGAGGAGAGCTCGTTCACTCACTCACTCATTCATTCGTTTGGCAAACATGCAGCACCAAGCTCCTGGTCCAGCACAGCTGTTTCCTGGAGTTCACGCCTGGGGCCCCCACCCCGATTGTTACGGCCTATTTCAGGGAAGGCTTTCAGGAGCGGTGAGACGTGGGCTGGCCCTTGAGTGGGACTCCGGGCAGCGGAGGCTTGGCGTGGGAGCACCCTTGGTGTCCGTGGGACAGCCCAGAGGGCGGCTGGATGGACAGGGTGGGGCAGTTCCTGCAGGGCGGGACGGGGCATTCAGGAAGTGCGGTGGCGGCTGGATCGTGCAGGGCCTTGGGTGCAGGCGCAGGAGTTTGTGTCCACGGCTTGCGCTGGGTCGAGTTCTCCTGGGCGGGAGCAGCAGGATCTTGGGGAGAGACCTCCTACCCTGTGGCCGACCTGAGGCCCTTGAAAACAGGGTGAGATGGGAGCCAAGACCCTATGTGGGGTCTAGAGGGTGAACCTCCATTTGGGGTTTAGAGCAGAAACCTCTTCTCTTCCAGAATTGCCATCTCCAAGCCTCTACTCTCCCCAGTCCTGGTTCAGGGCTTTCCAAGCTCATGCCCAGCCCTTAGCTCTGGAGGAAAAGAGAAATGCCCTCAGGATCCTGGGAGGGGCACCTCCTAGGGGGGCGACGAGCTCAGAAACCACTGGCCTGGGCCAGGGACCCTTGCCCTGAGGTCTTGGAGCAGAGCGTAGGCCCCTCCCTCCTTCACTACTACCTGCCTGTATGACCTGAGGCAAGCTTCTTACATCAGTATGTTCTTTTTTTAAAAGGATTTATTTATTCCCCACCCCCCCGCCCCCGCCACGGCTGTCTCTTCTGTGTCCATTTGCTGCGTGTTCTTTTTTTTGTCCACTTCTTTTGTTGTCAGTGGCACAGGAATCTGTGTTTCTTTTTGTTGCATCATCTTGTTTTGTCAGCTCTCCCTGTGTGCAGCGCCATTCCTGGGCAGGCTGCACTTTCTTTCGCGCTGGGCGTCTCTCCTTACAGGGCACGCTCCTTGCACATGGGGCTCCCCCTATGCGGGGACACCCTGCATGGCAGGGCACTCCTTGCGCGCATCAGCACTGTGCATGGGCCAGCTCCACACGGGTCAAGGAGGCCTGGGGTTTGAACCGCAGACCTCCCATGTGGTAGACGGGCGCCCTAACCACTGGGCCAAATCTTCACTATCTGTAAATATCATCAACTACTTCAGTTCTATTATGAGGCAAAAAGGAGATGGCATATTTGATGACTTATCACCGTATTTGGCACTGTTCTCATTTTTAGATCAGTCTTACCATATCCTGCTTTCTCCTACCCTTTCCCCTGCAGTGACTCTGGGCTTGTAACGGATCCCTTGCGCACATCAGCACTGCGCATGAGCCAGTTCACCACATGGGTCAGGAGGCCCTGGGTTTGAACCCTGGAACTCCCATGTGGTAGACAGACGCCCTATCCATTGGGCCAAATCCGCTTCCCCCTTTTTTTTAAAGATATTCCGTTGCATGGATATACCACAGTTTATTCAACCATTCTCCTTATATGGTCATTTGAAATATCAGCAATGCTGCAATGGATAACCTTTATGTACCTGTACGACATAGTACCAGAAATAGGATTCCTGGGTCAAAGGGTAAATGCATTTATAATTTTGATATTAATAGATATTGCTAAATTCCCCTGCAAGGGATTGTACCATTTTGCAGTCTAATGAGAGTGCCTATTTTCTCACAGCCTCACTAACAAGAGTGAATGGAGTTTTGCTTTTTTTATTTATTTTTGATGTACCGGGACAGAGGATTGAACTCAGGACGTGGTATGTGGGAGGCTGGTGCCAACTACTGAGCCACATCAGCTCCCCTGAGCTAGCTAGCTGCCTCCTCTGTTTCTGTTTGCTTTTTTTCCCTCTTAAATCATTGTCTTTCTTCTTTAGAAGGCACTGGAAACCCAGGACCTCCCATTGGGAGGTGGGTGCTCAACTGTTTGAGCCACATCTCTTCTTGAGTTTTGCATTCTGATGGATGAAACGTGGTGTATTAGTCAGCCAAAGGGGTGCGGATACAAAATACCAGAAATTGGTTAGTTTTTTTTTAAAGATTTATTTATTTATTTCTCTCCCCTTACCCCCCGACCCTGGTCGTCTGTTCTCTGTGTCTATTTGCTGCGTCTTCTTTGTCTGCTTCTGTGGTTGTCAGCAGCACAGGAATCTGTGTTTCTTTTTTGTTGCATCATCTTGTTGTGTCAGTTCTCCATGTGGGCAGCACCATTCTTAGGCAGGCTGCACTTTCTTTTGCGCTGGGTGGGTCTCCTTATGGGGCGCACTCCTTTCGCAGGGGCTCCCTACATGGGGGGCACCCCTGCGTGGCACGGCACTCCTTGAGTGCATCAGCACTGCGCATGGGCCAGCTCCACACGGGTCAAGGAGGCCCGGGGCTTGAATTGTGGACCTCCCATGTGGTAGTCGGACACCCTAACCACTGGGCCAAGTGCGCCGCCTTGTTTAGTTTTTATAAAGGATATTTATTTGGGATAGACACAGAGAACAGACAAGGCGGGTGGGGAGGGGAGGGGAGAGAAATAAATTAATCTAAAAAAAAAAACTTTCGTGTGATCTATTAACTTTAAAAACAATAATTTAAAAAATAACTTAAAAAAAAAAGAAAATAAAAAAAGCAGTAGCAAGACTGATCAAGAAAAAGAAAAATCACAAATTACTGATATCAAGAATAAAGAGGGGGACGCAGACTTGGCCCAGTGGTTAGGGCATCCGTCTACCACATGGGAGGTCCACAGTTCAAACCCCAGGCCTCCTTGACCCGTGTGGAGCAGGCCCATGCACAGTGCTGATGTGCGCAAGGAGTGCCCTGCCATGCAGGGGTGTCCCCATGTTGGGGAGCCCCATGCGCAAGAAGTGCGCCCCGTAAGGAGAGCTGCCCAGCGTGAAAGAAAGTGCAGCCTGCCCAGGAATGGCGCCGCACACACTGAGAGCTGACACAACAAGATGATGCAACAAACAGAAACACAGATCCCCGTGCCGCTCACAACAACAGAAGCGGACAAAGAAGACAATGCAGCAAATAGACACAGAGAACAGACAATGGGGGGTTAGGGGGGCAATGGGAGAGAAATAAATTTTTTAAAAAATCTAAAAAAAAGGAATAAAGAGATGGCAGCCCTCAGATCCTACAGATACAAAAAAGATTAAAAGGATATTTTTAATGACTTATGCCAATACATTTGGCAGTGTAGACAAAATGGGAAATTTCCTTGAAAAACAATTTACCAAAGCTACCCAACAATGGTAAAACAAAAACAGAAAAGCTGGATAATCTTTTACCTGATAAAGAAATTTATATCCACAATTAAAAACCCTCCCAGGAAAAAAACTCCAAGCCTAGATGGGTTCACACTAGTGAATTCTTCCAAACACTTGAAGAAATAATACCAAACTTAATCTTCCAATTTTATGTGGCCAATATAACCCTGATAACAAAACATGACAAGAAAATGAAATTATAGGTTGATATCGCTCATGAACTTAAACACAAAGACACTAAAAATATATTTATGGGAGTGGAGTAGCTCAGTAGTTGAGTGCTGCCTCCCACATACAAGGTTCTCGGTTCAGTCTCCATTACCTCCGAAAAAACCATATAAATTGAATCCAATGTTACTTTAAAAAGATAATGCATCAAATGCAATGAATGTACCACACTAATGAAAAGAAGCTGTGATGTGGGAGGAGTAGGTGGTGTGGGGAGTGGGGTATATGGGAGCCTCATATTTTTTAATGTAACATTTTGTGCGACTTATGTATCTTTTTAAAAAAAGATAATAAATCAGGGGAAAATAAATGGAGTTAATGCTTAAAATGTACCAGGATCCTATTTGGAATGATGGAAATATTTTGATAATGGATGGCTGTGATGGTAGCACTGTATTGTGAATGCAATTAAGAGGACTGAAATATGTATCTGAATATGATTAAAAGGGAAAATGCTAGATTTCTAAAAAAAAAAGGTAAAACAATGTAATTCACCTAATTAATCGAATAAGGGATAAAAATCATATGAGCATGTCAACAGATACAGAAAAAGCATTTGATAAAATTTAACATCTTTTCATGATAAACTCTCAGCAAATGAGATACAGAAGGGAACTTTCTTAGTCCAATGAAGGATACTACATAAAAGTCACAGCTAATGCCATACCTAATGGTGAAATACTGAACAATTTCCCCTTGAGGTTGGAAACAAGACAAGAATGTCTCTTAGCACTTCTATCCAACATTGCATTGGAGATTCTAGACAGTGCAATTAGGCAAATACGGAAAAGGTATTGAGATTGGAAAGAAATCGAACTGTCATTATTTGGAGATGACATGACTGCAAATGTAGAAAATTAAAAAGAATCTATTATAAACTATTGCAACTAATACGTGAATTCAGCAACTAACTGGATACAAGGACAGTACATAAAGGGTATAGGGGAGCGGGTGGAGCTCAGTGGTTGAGTGCCTGCTTACCATGTATGAGGTCCCAGGTTCAATCCCCAGTACCTCCTAATATAATGACAATAACAACAAAAACAATCCTTGGGGAGCAGATGTAGCTCAATGGTTGCGCACCTGCCTCCCATGAGAGCCCATATATGGTATAAACAAGCAACAATTGGAAAATGAGACTTTAAAAATACAAAAGAAGTTAAAAGAACCAAACGCATAATAAAACTAATGGAAGATGTGCAAGACCTCTACATTAAAATTACAAAAACACTGCTGGCAGAAATTAAAGACAACATAAATAAATGGAGAGTATACCACCATCACGGGTTGGAAGACTTGGTATTAAGATGTCAGTCTCCCCACACTGATCTATAGGTACACTAAATTCCTCATCAACATTCCAGCAGGTTAATAGAAATTAGAAAGCTGATTTTAAAATGTTTATGGAAATGCAAAAGACCTAGAATGGCAGAAGCAATCCTGAAGAAGAAAAAGTTGGGAGGACTTACACTACCAGATATAGCTGTTCTATCCTCTTAATGTTGATGGGATCAGTAGCATCAATATCATTTCTGATATTAGTAATTGTCTTCTCTTTTTTTCTTGGTTAGCTTGCCTAGAGATTTATCAGTTTTATTGGTCTTTTCAAAAAGCAGCTTTTCATGTCATTAATTTTTCTCAATTGTTTCCGTTTTCAGTTTCATTGATTTCTGCTCTATCATTTTTCTTCTGCTGCTTTGGTAGCTTTTACTGCTCTTCTTGTTCCAGTTTCCTAAGGTAGACGCTTAGCTGATTTTAGATCTTTCTTCTTTTCTAATATATGCATTCAATGCTATAAATTTCCCTCGAAGCACAGCTTTCACTCCAGCCCACAAATTCCCCCCCCCCCCCCGATAACTCCCTCGAGTTTGCTTTTGTAGTTGTTTGCACTCATTTGCTTGTTTTTGCTTGCTGTCTGCTCATTATTTTTTCCTCTCTCTCATTGTCTGTCTTTTCTTGAGGAGGTACCAGGAACTGAATCCAGGACCTCCCATGTGGGAAGTGGGTGCTCAACTGCTTGAGTCTACTCCCTGCTTGTTTTGCCTTTGGGCACTGTCAGCTTGCTGGCTGCTCGTTTTTGCTCAATGCCTACTCATTGTGTTCTTTAAGAGGCACCAGAACTGCACCTGGGACCTCCTATGTGAGAGGCTGGCACTCAAACTATGTGAGCTGCATCCACTTCCCATCCCACAAATTTTAATAAATTTATTTTTTAGCTCAAATTACTTTATCGTGAGACAACTTCAACCCATGTGTGATTTAGAGTTATGTTTAATTTCCACATATTTTGGGATTTTTCAGCTGTCTTTCTTATGAAGAATATACTCTATAGTATTCTTTTTTCTGCAAAACACTTAGTTTTATCCCATTTTAGTAAAATCAAATACCAAATGTATTCTCTGTGTATAGATTAATACAATGGAGACCATTTTCGTCTTCCAGAGAGACCTTTTTGTAGTAAATGTCTCAGTAAGGAGACTCAGGCTGGGTGTGTTATGTCCCTGTGTGTTATTGGTATCAGCTGGTACCACAAAAGGAGATAACAGCATTTGGCACAGACACTGGAGATCAGGGGCACAGAATTGCCAGAGCCCGTCTCAACAATACCCAGAAAAGCCAGCATGCTTCCTGTCGAGTCCACTTTAAGTTGCCGGATGCTCTTCCTGGCCGGCTCACTGGCCCTGGCTGTGAGGCCCCCGGTGTTTAGCAGCTGTTGTAGAGGCCACCCTTGTGCAGAGGCCAGGAGCTGAGGCAGGAAGGTTAGCTGGGCAATAGCAGGGCTTATTTTCGGCAAGTAAGAGAGCTGCCAGGTCTCTACTTCCAAAGGCACTTGGGTGTTGGGAAAAGGGCTGAAGGGTCTTGGGACTAGTGGAAGTCTGCGTTGAAGGCTCTGCCGATGATCAGCCGCCTCACTTCACTGGTCCCAGCCCCAATCTCACACAGCTTGGCATCTCGCAGAAAACGGCCCATGGGGAAGTCGTTGATGTAGCCATTACCACCTGCAGCCGGGGTTTGGGCAGAGAGAGGACAACAGGAGAAGTGATAGGGAGTGGGCCGAAGCGAAGAAGGCGAATGGAGACAGGTCATAAGAGGAGGGCGAGTAAAAGGAAGCAGCCATAAACCCACACAGCCCTCCACCAGGCCAAGACGGGGGACCGAGGTGCTTCAGGGCTTCGTCTCGCCACTGACATGACAACCAGTTTTCTCAAAGCTCCGGAAATCAGCTGAAGAGCTGCAGTAACAGGGTGAATGCCAACTTGCAAAAACAGCAGGAGAAAGACTCCAGCAAGTGGAGGTCATGGCACAGAAGGAAAAATGGCAAGTCACCGGGCCGCTGAGGCGACTGCCTTATTTGCTCAAAGAGCAACGCTGTAGAAGAGGCCACAGAAAGTAGAACTGGTAGCAAAGCTTATTAATGCAGCACAATCAGTGGACCACAAATGTCACGGAGCCAACCACAAAGCCAACTCACCACGCTGGGGAAACCATTTGGATCCATGTAAATAAGGATGTTCCTATGGCCACATGGGCATGCCCAGGACAAGATGCATGTGCAGCAAAGTGGGGAGTTCCTGTGCTCTTGCCTTGGCTCATCTCTAGGCTCACTGTATGGTCAAGGAGAGCACTGACATGGGCCAAGCTTCAAGGACTGGGAAAAGCACTTTTTTTTCTCTCTCTTAACTCCTGGCATTCAAGGAAAGCTCTTGATACTAGCTGATCCAGGCTTAAGGAATAGACTCGAGTCTAAAACCCAGAGACACCACATTAAAATGTCAAAATGTCCAGGTTGCAACAGAAGGTTATAAAACATACAAAGAAACAGGAGGCAGTATTCTTTCCAAATGTTCAGAAGATAAGAGGGACTGATGGATGGACAGATAGAATGATCTGGCAAACGTGGCAAAATGATAAAACAGGTAGATCTGCGTATCCGGGAGGGGCTGAGAGGGGCATTACTTATGAGGCAACCTGTGGCCTCCAGCAGGTTGCTTTCCCATGTCTCCCTAGTCAGTAGGGCAGAAGGAGCTTCAAGGTTCCAGCTCTGCTTGGTTGGCTTGAGCACAGTGAGGAATGGAGAGGAAACCTCTTTCAGGAGAAAGCCACGTGCACCAGAAGTGACAGCAGCCCTGGTAGTGGGGGTGGGGGTGACTCACCGAGACACTGGATGCCGTCCAAGGCTACCTTTGTGGCGCATTCACCTGCATAAAGAAGCACGGCCGCACAGTCCTGGGGGGAGAGCCTCTGGGTCGGTGGGGCCTCGCCAGGGCCGGGTGGACCTTGTTCCACTGCCAGCCCACTGCCCTAGCCTTTCCCCACGTGGGTTGGCCCTTACCTTGGTAGTGCAGTGGCCTTCATCGCAGGCCTTAGCGACGTTGTAGACGTACTGCCGAGACGACATGAGGCGGGTGTACATGTCGGCCATCTTCCCCTGCATCAACTGGTCAAAGGGAGGTCACCAGTCAACATGCTGGAGCCACTGTCCTCGCAGAACATGCTTTCCAGGTACCAAGAGCAGGTCAGCAAAAGCACCCTGACAGCTAGGAATGGGGAATCCGGGGACAGTGAGGAAAGGGCACCTGCCTACCATGACAGGAGCGGTAGCACGTCTGGAGTTCAGGCCACTGTGGACTCAGCACCCTGAGGCGGCCCGCTGTCTCAGAAAGGGAACCCCCCACCCAGGCACCCTCTGCTGCAATCCTCGTTCACTTCCTGCAGCTTCTTCAGGCTCCCTTTCCCTTATGCCTCCCCACAATCGGCACACTTCACGCCCCGGCCTTGTGGTTCCTCATTCATTCATCTCAAACAGGAACCGAGTTGACAATGTGAGGAACTTCCTAAAAAAATCCCAGAGCCAGGTAGAATGCTGAAGAAAGGGCATTTCAAGCATTCAAGCTAATCTTGCTAGAGAAGGAGAGCAAAGAGCACGCCCCACGGCTTCATTCATCCACTGAAAATGTTACCCCAACAAAACGTCCCACTCACCTGGAAGTGGCCGATCTTCTGGCCGAAGGCTTCCCTCATGTGCAGGTAGGGAAGGGTGTGATCGAGGACGGCTTGCATGAGCCTGCCAGAAAAGAGAAAGACTCTGGGGGAGGAGCCTCGTTTCCCCATCACTGCCAATCTGGGCAGCAAATGCCAGTGTGGAAAGCCTGGGGTGGGAGGGAAGCTCAGCAAGCAAGGAACTGGAGCACCGGGGAGGAGAAAGCGAGCACGCAGACTCTCGTCACCCTGCCCTGGAACTGCACCGCAGGCCCAGCCCTTGTGCCCCTGCCTCCCGAGAACAGATGTGGCACTGCTGGGCCTCTGCAGTCGACGAGAACCAGTGCCTGGGCCCCGTTTCACAACCTGAATAGCTAAGCTCCACTGCTCTTTAGGCTGTGTTTTGCTCCGTGTGAGGAATGAAACACGGCAGGAGGAGGCTCCTTTTGACCCGGGAGAGAAAGGGCAGTGGCTAGGAGGCCCCCCAAGGAGAAGGAGGCTGCTGCTTCCGAAGGCACCCACTGCCAAGGAGGCGGAAAGGGCCCAGCTCCCCGCCACAGCCTCACACTCACCCCAGTGGTCCGCCAGCCATCACCAGCCGCTCCAGGTCCAGCCCGCTCATCAGCACGTACACACCCTTACTCAACTGGCCCAGGATGTTGGAAGCTGTTGGCAGAGTGCTGGTCAGTGGGAAGAAACTGCACAGCCTCCTCACTTTTTTTTTTTTAAAGGTTTATTTATTTAATTTCCCCCCCTCCCCTGGTTGTCTGTTCTTGGTGTCTATCCGCTGCGTCTTGTTTCTTTGTCCGCTTCTGTTGTCGTCAGCGGCACGGAAAGTGTGGGCGGCACCATTCCTGGGCAGGCTGCTCTTTCTTTTCACGCTGGGCGGCTTTCCTCACGGGCGCACTCCTTGTGCGTGGGGCTCCCCCACGCGGGGGACACCCTTGCGTGGCACGGCACTCCTTGCGCACATCAGCACTGCGCATGGCCAGCTCCACACGGGTCAAGGAGGCCCGGGGTTTGAACCGCGGACCTCCCATATGGTAGACGGACGCCCTAAACCACTGGGCCAAAGTCCGTTTCCCAGCCTCCTCACTTTTTAAGAAATTTTACCTGTGGTAAAATATACGCAACAGAAAATGTTATCCTTTTAGCCAGTTTTAAGTCTATGTTTCGGTGGCAAAATGTCAGGTAACCATCACTGTATGTCCATTCGTGTCACATGGGTTAGTGATAGAAACTGCTGAGCACCTCTCCACCCTGTGAGCCAGGACACTGGAGGGCCATGGAAGGTGAGGGCAGGAAACCAAGTATGAAGAACTGCCACCACTGACCTGCCGTTAATGTCAGATGAGGTCTGTTTTTTTTTTTTTTAAAGATTTATTTTTCTTTATTTTTTATTTAATTCCCCTCCCCTCCCTCGGTTGTCTGTTCTCTGTGTCTTTTTGCTGCGTCTTGTTTCTTTGTCCGCTTCCTTTGTCGTCAGCGGCACGGGAAGTGTGGGCGGCGCCATTCCTCGGCAGGCTGCTCCCTCCTTCGCGCTGGGCGGCTCTCCTTACGGGTGCACTCCTTGCGCGAGGGGCTCCCCTACGCGGGGGACACCCCTTTGTGGCAAGGCACTCCTTGTGCGCATCAGCACTGCGCATGGGCCAGCTCCACACGGGTCAAGGAGGCCCGGGGCTTGAACCGCGGACCTCCCATGTGGTAGACGGACGCCCCAACCACTGGGCCAAAGTCCGTTTCCCAGTAAGATGAGGTCTTTTTCCTGTTGACAGAGAAGCACCTGCACAGCTCTCCCTCCCTAGATGCTTCTTGTAACCAAAGCACACTTTTCTCTGAGAGCAGGTAGAGGGAGAGACGGGATCTAGGGCCCTAAGGCACCTAGGGCCAAGGTGATCAAATCCATGCCCTTGGTCTCATTAGCACGCGGTTGGGGTGGTGGCTCTCCCACCATGCCACACTGTACCAAATTTTCAGTTCTATCTCAGGGGAGAAAAATACCACACTCAAACGGAATTTCCTTCCTTTCACTGAGCCCAGCTTCTGTGCGTTTATTCAGAAACTTTTCAGTATCATTAATGAGCAACTCACGGGCTGTACTAATACACTAACAAGTCTGAAAGACATTCACGACATGGGGCAGTCTTGCAGCTGTCCTCCAGAGACAAGCCCTGGGCACAGTGTTATTCACCTAGCAAACATGTCCTGCATCAATCCTGCTCAGCAGCCCTGGCCAGGAAGGAGAGCTGTCCAAGCAGTCTCGGGAGGACCACACGGACAGGGGACTGGGTGGCAGGTCCATAGACCAACTGCATGTCACTGGCGAGCTGACAAGCCTCTCTGGTCAGGAGATGGGCTTGCTCAGCTTGAGAACAACCACATCAGCATGGGAAGGGATCAGGACTGGGGCTCCTCCATGCATACAGAAACTCACCAGGCACCTTGCAGTCTTCAAAGATTAGCTCACAAGTGTTAGAGCCCCTCATCCCCAGCTTGTCCAACTTCTTGGAGGTGCTGAAGCCAGGCATGTCCTTTCCAGGAAACAAAAGATGGCCCTATTACAGACCACCTTTCCAAGGATGCCAAGGAAAGGAAAGGCTCCTAGGAAGAAGGTGTGCCTACCTTCCCGTTAGGTCCCTGCCCTGCGCAATGAGGCAGCATTCTGCTCCTATGGTCCCACTGTGGTCACGACACTGTTCCACTGCTAGAACCTCCTGTCCTCACACTCCATTCTGATCCCTGGCTCTCCTCTGGAAGCTGGCATTCTCCCCAGTTCTTCTCCAAGAAACACCCCGTTCCCTGACTCCTCCTTAGCCCCTGGCTTTGTTTCCTTCCTCAGGGGAAAGAGCTTCTCAGACACTCCGCCAGCCCACTCAATGCCTTTGCCCTCTTGTCCTTCTGCTGTTTGGACTTAATGGAGTCCTATCCAGGGTCAGTTCAACCACCCGACTGCTTTGAGTGGGGCTAATTAGATGCAATATGTTCACAAGTAGCCAGCCGAGTACCTGCAATGCAGTTTTCTTTCCACTCCAGGCTGGCTATCTTGACAACTGCCATCTCAGCCACATTCTTTTTCTCCCTTAAGCTTTCTGACAGTTGCAATAATGCAAAACTCACAAAAGACTGCCAACTTTCCATACTCCCCACGCCCCAGATACCCAGATTCACCAACTTTTAATATTTTGCCACATTTGCTGTGACATTCTATCGATTTACCTGCCCATCAATCTATCAACCTATCATTCTATCTATCCATCTACCTATCGATCTATTATCTATTTACCTATTAACTTAACATTCAAGTAGGTTGTGTACATCATACTCCTTGAACACGGAGTTCTCCCATGTATACGTCCTAAGAACAAGGATTTCTGCATACGTTCCACCTTAAGTGCAGTCATCAAGTTCAAGAACTTTAACATTGATATAAAGTTTAGAGTCCATATTTCTATTTTATTCACATGTCCCAATAAAGTCTTTTTGGGCCTTTTCTCCTCTATTATTATATCCAGTTCTGGATCATATATTGCATTTGTCACTGTTCCTTTAGTTGCTAGCCACACCCTTCTGGCTACTCAACTTTCTCCTCCTCCAGTCCTATTTAGCTACTGTTCCCACTCTCTACTAAGAGTATTACAAACCTTCACAACACTCATTAAAGCAAACTCAGGGGAGTGGGTATAGTTCAGTGGTTTGAATGCCTGCTTCCCATGTACAAGGTATCGGGTTCAATCCCCGGTATTACCTAATTAAAAAAAAACAAAAAACAAAATACCCAAACTCCAAACTTGCTCTATCTCCCTCTTGCTTTTACTGCCCACATTTGTAAAGGTGCAGACACATTTGGAGTCCCATTTCCTTTCCCATCCACATGACAATCTTCCATAGCTTCACCAAGGTAACCAGTGACAACTGGGTGGCCTCAATCCAATGGCCTCTTTTCACCCTTCATCTTCTTGGACCTCTTTGTATCACCTGGCTCTGTGGACCGCTCCACCATCTTCAGACCTCACCCATCCTCCCCAGACTCTGCTTTCTGACCAATCTCCTGTCAGCCCCCTTCAAAGTCTCCTCTGCGGCCTCACCTCCACCCACAGCACACAGAGATCATGCACGATCAGTTGAAAGGAACCATCTCTGGAAGCACTTCCAGGAGCAAAAAGCGCCCCTGACCACGCATCCACCCATACTCACCTTCTCCACAATGAAGGCTGTGATGCCCCGAGAAGCTGGCACAGCAGCCACATCTGTCTTGGCATAGACAATGATGACGTCAGCATCAGGGCCATTAGTAATCCAGAACTTGTTGCCATTGAGGATGTAGTAATCTCCTATGGATGAGAAACTGGCTATTTGCTTAAGGCATCTTGGCTCATCTCAGGTAGTCGATCCACAAAACTTTGGTTGAGGAAGAAGCTGCCCAGTTGGCGAATGATGCTGCAAAACCAGGAAAGGCCACCTCCCATAGTCTGTCCCTCTACCCATTTCAGCTCCCAGATCAAAAGGAGCCTCACCTTGC
This sequence comes from Dasypus novemcinctus, assembly GCF_030445035.2. Classification (NCBI taxonomy): domain Eukaryota; kingdom Metazoa; phylum Chordata; class Mammalia; order Cingulata; family Dasypodidae; genus Dasypus; species Dasypus novemcinctus. The sequence continues at coordinate 111,612,081 of NC_080675.1, read as the reverse complement.
TTTTCTGCTTTTAGCTTCATGGAAAGAACATCAGAGCCAGCGTTGGACTCACTCATGGCCAGGGCTCCAATGGACTCACCGCTGATCAGCTGCAAGGAAAATCCCAAAGGTCTTTGCTGTGACTCCAAAAGTACCCTATGGGAGCTCATTGTGATACTGCTTCTTGCCATTCCACATTACACCCTGTAGTAGTTTGGTATTATTTATGATTTCCAAAAATAGAGATATTGGATTATGTTTATAAGCTGGTCTGTTCTTCTGAGTGTAGCAGATTGATTTAGATCCTGAGGTTTCACTTTTACTTGATTAAATTATGATCAAGGCTTTGATTCGGCCATGTCAGTAGGATGTTGAGGTTCTGCCCCCTTGGTGGGCGGGGACTCAGAGAGAAAACCACACAGCAGAGGGGTGTGTGGGAATTTTGATGCTGGAACCCCAGGAAGTAAATACACAGGGAAGCAGGTATGTGACGAAAGACAGAAGGCTCCATTAGGCACGGCAGAGGCCCTGGGAAGAGAATGTGACTAATGCTCTACTGCTGACCTTGTGAAGATAGTAGAGCAGCTGAGCCCAGAAAGAAATGAGCCCCACTGAGAGAGACAAGCCTTCTACCAGTCTACAGCTGAGAACAGAAGGAGCTGGGCCCATGGAGCCTTAGGAGGAAGACGAAGCTTGAACCCTCATAGACCAGCAGCCATCTTGCTCCAATACATGGCAACAGACTTTGGAGAGGGAAGTAACTTATCCTTTATGGCCTTGTGACTGTAAGTTTCTACCTGAAATGAAAACCCTTTATAAATGCCAACAGATTTCTGGTACTTTGCATTAGCACCCCTTTGGCTGACTAATACATACCACTTAAACTTCTCTTTTAGACGAGGGCATTGGTGAGGTCCTAGAAGAGAAGCCTAATTATCTACGAGGCTCTAAATGCCTCTCCTTCTCTGCTTTCCTTTGCAAAAGAAGCTAGTTCTATTGGTTCATTTCTTAAAGTGCTCTTCTAATGCTATTGACTAAGTCAGGAATTCTGGTCCTGTCTTTAACTGTTTCGAATGAAGTAGTTGAAAGCAAATCTCTGGCCCCTTTCTAAGGACCATTGGTTCAAGGTTATATCCCACAGAAAGCATGTCTGCCTTGTGCTCACCAACTGGGCAGGGAGGGTTTCTAACAGCTGACAGTTGCACCAGGAGGTCGGCATATGAATCTGCATGCCCATTCCCTCACCTTGGGAAGATACTTCTCCTTCTGGGCCTCATTCGCATTGCGCACAATTTGGTTGATGCAGAGGTTGGAGTGGGCACCGTAACTGAGTCCCACTGCTCCAGAAGCTCGGGAGATCTCCTCCAACACCAGGACATGTTCCAGGTAGCCCAGTCCTGAGCCACCATATTGAACTGGCAGTGGGGTTGTGCAGGGCAAAGGAAAAAGTAGCACATAATAAATTGGTACAGTGACAGGAATCTTACATTTGTTAAAGAAACAGCCTTGTAGCACCTAACCTAAGTTTTATATAGCAAGGGAATAAGCTGAGTCCGTGGACTCTCCTTGTACGAGCTCACAGGACTGGTTTTGCCTGCTGCTCCTTGCTGGCTGAGGTTTGGTTCAGAAAAGAATCATTGCAATGCTTGCATTATCTCAAATGTGTTTCTTAATGAAGACAAGAGAACAATCTGAGCACCCACTATTTAGAAAGTTATAGCAGTGCAGAGGCAGATACACAAATGAAGAAAGAGAACTTGGAGTTTAACAGAGAAACACAATGAGGGAGGATTCAGAGTACTATGGACAGATCCAAAGCAAAGGGGAGTATGTGCAAAAAGGCATAAGGGAGGTGAGATGGTCACAGCATAGGTTTGGACCTGAAGAAGCATGACTGGGGACGGGAGACAGGAGGGCCACACCCCAAGAGAAAATCTAGGAGTGGGCTGGACAGCAGAGAGCAAAAGAGATGCCAGTAGGGAATTTTAAAACTCCCTTTAAAAACTGCTCTTTGGGTAAACCTTGGCAAGGCTCTCTGCACTCATTGACTCTGACCAAGAATTCAGGCCAGTCTTAGGGTTCTAGGGGAAGATCAGCAACTCCAGGCAGCTCATGGGCAATGAAAATTTGAAACCGTCACCAGGACACCTTGGGAGAAAGAGTCTTGCTTAGGATGTCCAGCAGCATTCCCCCTACTATTTCACATTTAGGTGGTCTAAATTGATTTTTAAATGGTTTCATATTTTATTGTTACTCATGATATAACTTTCTATGATCAGCTTAAATCCCAAGAACTGTCCTCCAACTGGTGAGGGGGAAGATGTAAGCAGAAGTGAATTGCATTCTGCCTCGCGTTCTGATCTTCTGAGTGAATATAAGCCGATTCTCCCGTCCAGGCCTTGGCTGGTGAGGCCTCAGCTTCCTCTACATACCAGGCACTGCATGCCAAGATGAGCCTCTGCTTCGGACGCTAACACCCAAAACAAAGCCCAATCTCTCCCCCCTGCAAATAAGTGATAAGACCCACAGGGGATACTGGGTAGGCCCAGGGAGGGCTTATTAAATATATCCTCTGGCCACCTCACCTGGAGGCCCAGACAGACTTCCCCTTCCATCTGCTGCCAAATGAGCTCCAGGACAGGGAAAATGAGCTATAGGCAAAAGCCACTGATAGGGCACAGCTCAGGGCTCAGGGGAGGCAGTGACGCCAAGATGTTAAGACAAATGTTTGACTGAGAGTTTCCGAAATTCCCCAAATCACATGGCAGAGCTACTAAGCAAGCAGAGTTCAAGTCAACCACACTGGCCAAATCCCTTTGCCTTCTCAACATTGCTGCCGAAACAAACAGAAGAGTGTGTTCTTCTCTGGGCTGATGGCCAACTGCAGATTGGAAGGCCAAGAGGAAGTTCTGGGTTTCTTTGAGCATGATCTGGTTCTCCTCCTTTCCTGCTTCTTCTGGGAACTTCTCCAGTGTTCAAGAAAAGTTCTCTATAGGGAAAGGAATTATACTTACCAGGGGCTGTGATGCCCAATACTCCCAAGCTCCCCAGTTGCTTCCAAAACTCCTGCCAAAAGAGTGGAGTGAATAGAGAGAGCTGTGAGAAGGCGGCAGCCAGCCACGGGGTGCCTGGCACACTTGGACCATGAGGTCCCAAGGCTTCAGAGAAAGAGGATGCATTCGTAGGGAGGTTTCACTTACCAGAAGAGGAAGCAATGCAACTCCTAGCCCAGCCCAGCTCAGCTCCCACAGACTGCCCTGTGGCCGTGCCCCGCCCCCAGACCCCTCTCCCCTGACCTCCAGGCCCCCCCAAGTCCCCCTCCCCTACCCCCTGCCCCAGGCCTCACAACTCACACGCAGGTTCTTGAATTCATTGCTCTGATCTATCTCCTGGGCCTTGGGGGCCAAGTGTTCCTGAAGGAATTTCACCATGGTCTGACGAAGCTAGAGGCAGAGAGGTGGACAGATGCCGCTGAAGCCAGGACATTATTGCTGCTAAGGACCGCATCTCCACTGCTGAGGATACCTTCAGGGACACTGCCCATTTTTTGTTGCTGGGCACAAGTAACCTCACCAAACAGCGTCCCACTAAAACTTAGAGGCCCTACTAGTTTCTGCTTCCTAAGAGATTATCTTTGTCCCTCTTTCTTAAGGTCCTCAGTCTAGACGTTTTTGAAGATTACTTTTGAAATGCTACTCCCCCACATAAAATCATTCAGTGGCTTCCCACTGTACTTGGAATAAAACGCAAGTCCTTACCCAGGCTGTATTACATGCCCTGTATGAGCTGACCCTCGCTGACTCTTCCAGCCTTCCCCAGTACCTTTCTCACCCCTCACTCCTTGTGCTCCAGCCACACTCCTCTCTCAGGGCTTGGAACTAGTCCCCTCCCTGCCTCCCCACCTCCCACTCCCCAGGCTTTTGCTAAAAGGGATTGATTACTCAAAGAGATTACAAAAGCCTCTGGGCGGGAAAGCTAGAGAACAAGATTGACCCTCTCTGTCTGGGAGATTCCACGGTGGGCCCCTAGGACTTTGGAGTTCCTGGGAAGCTCAGGCACTTGTGCAGGGCCACAGGACCAAGACTTCCCTGCGAATTCCATCCGGCCTCCCAGGGCACACACACCTCCCTCCTTCCAGAAGGGATCTGTCTCCATTCCATTTGGAAGGTCATCAGAGTTCTTGTTTAACTTTGGGGTTTGAGGTCAAGCGCTGGAAAATACTGACAGTCACACTGCACTTCAGAACTTCTAATAGGTGCATTGAAAAAAAAGGATTTCCTGGTGACTGAGTTTGAGAACCAGGGCCTCTGACAGTCCTCAGCTGTAAGTGGACTTCACTGAGAGGGACGGCCCTTTTTGCCACCAGCGAGTGCCACGAGCCCCTGCCAACCCTTCACCAAAACACCAGCCGTCTCCCGGACGACCCTGTCACCCTCTAACTCAAGCCTTCTGCTCAGACTGGGAAGGAGGCCGGCGGGGCGGGCCACAGAGAGCGCACTCACGGCCCGCGCCCCCACGGCCGCCCCAGCCGCACCCGGCGGACCAGCGCCGAGGCCGCGCCCCGCCGACTGCGCGGCGCTGAAGGCAAGGCCCGCGGGCCGGCAGGAGGCCCCGGGCCCGGAAGGGCGTCTGGCTCCCTACCTGCTTCTGCTCTGAGTTCAGTCCGTTGATGGCATCGTCCACGGGCAAGGGCGAGTGCGCGGGCTGGGAAACCAGGCGTGCGAGCGGCGGCCGCGGCCGCGGCGGCAGCAGGCGCGGCCTCCCGCTCGCCACACGTCGCCCCAGCAGCCAGGCGGCGGTCGCCATGTCTGCGTAGCCGCACAGACGCGAGCGGGAGCTGCTCCCGCGGGCCTCGGGCTCCACCAATCCCGGCGCAGTCGGGAGGGGGTGGGCCTCTGGCCGCCGATTGCTCGCGGAGGCCGATCGGCCGCGGCTGCCCTCCCGAGGCCGCGCCGTCCTTGGCCACCCACACGTGGTGCCGAGGTCACGGGTCTGGGGCAGTTCTTAACTTTGAGTTATTTATTTTTGCGTTGGAAAGGAAGCAGAGCGAAGCGGCCTTGGTTGAAGAGATAGAGCATCGTCCTACCACACGGGAGGTGGGAGGTTGAAACCCGGGGCCTCCTTGACCCGTGTGGAGCTGGCCCAGGCGCAGTGCTGATGCGCTCTAGGAGTGCCCTCCACGCAGGGGTGTCCCCGGTGTAGGGGAGCCCCACACGCAAGGAGTGTGCCCCGTAAGGAGAGCCGCCCAGCAGGAAAGAAAGTGGCAGCCTGCCCAGGAATGGTGCTGTACACACAGGGAGAGCTGACACAGCAAGAGGACACAGCAAAGAGAGACACAGATTCCGGGGGCGGCTGAAAAGAATAGAAGGGGACACAGAAGAACACACAGCGAATGGACACAGAGCAGCCAAGGGTGGGAGGAAGGGGAGAGAAATAAATAAAAATAAATCTTTAAAAACGAACAAACAAAAAAGTTGGTATTCAAGAAAACACAGAAAGAGAGAGAGAGAGCTCCATAGACATGGCAGAGAACTTGGATCCAGAGGCCCCAGGAGGAGAGATACTCATTAGCCTGATAGTTTGCAGCTGAGCCCAGAAAATAACGAGCCCTATGCCAGCCTGTACTGCCAGAGAGAAAGGAAGGCTGAACCCTCACAGAAATTGCCCACCATCTTGCTTCAAGAGGTGGCAAATGACTTGGGTAAGAAAGTTCCTTTTATGGTACCTTAAGCTGGACTTTTTAGGGCCTTGTAACTGTAAGCTTTTACCCCAAATAAATACCCTTTATAAAAGCCAACAGATTCCTGGTACTTGGCATCGGTCCCCCTTTGGCTGGCTAATACACACCCCCGTGGGGAGCCTGTTGGTATGCTAGAGGCCACGCCCATTATTCGAGGGAAAAACAATCTGGATTCCCAGACTCCAGGCCTGACTAAAATTTCCCCTCCAAACCAAAGCTCCCAAGTTGCCCAGGCCTTGGGAGATGTTTGGAGCTGCAGCTCTGGTTCTTGGCATCCAGGGAACTCAGAGGCTGTGCCCCTAGGCATCCCCATAGCACCCAGGTCTCAGGAGCCATCCAGACCCTGGTTCTGGACTGAAGCTGCCAAGCTGAGCTCTTTCTCTGGAAAAGGGCTGGCTTGAACACTTTCTTTTGGCCTAATCTTGGAAAGATCTTAGGAAGTGGTCTCATTTTATGCCCACTGCCAGGTATCAAGTTTAACAGTTTAGACTGTGAAAGCCCTTCAAGAGCTCCAGAGTCAGCCAGACACTACGGGTAGGACTAACAGCTCAGGAGTTTGGCACTCGGCCAGCGGGCTCTACTTTGGAATTTATGCTCTCCAGTGTGTCAGAGTTGGATTCAATTGTGGTTTCCCTACACACAGCTGTTTTGCCCTTTCTATTTGAATCTATAGTTAGTACTAGAGTTGATAGGTGTACGTCCAGGAGACTTAAATCTTCTGGCTTTCTATGTGTCACTCAGGCCCTGAATCTCAACAGAGTTGTAACACCTACTGTCCTGTTCATTGGACCCCGCCAGGACTTCTAACAAGATGATGATGCACAATGCAGAGTCTACAACTGCAAGCATGAGAGTCCCATCCGTCTGCCCCATGGGATCTAAGCCCCCTCTCAGTCAGAGGTGGAGTGGGCATCGCCAGCCCAGAATCCTCAGGACTGGGGAATGAATGGTGGACTTAAGTAACTTACTGCTATTCTACTATAGACTTATTGTTATTCTAGCAATGAACGAACTTTTATCATTGATGTGGAGACAGTGGTCCTTGGAGGTTCTGAGGGCAGGAAGAGGGAAAAATACGTGTAATATGGGGGCATTTTTGGGACATTGGAATTGTCCTGAATGATGTTGCAATGACGGATACAGGCCATTATATATCTTGTCATAACTTACAAGATTGTGAGAGAGAGAGTTTAGACTATAATACACACTTAGTGGCAATGCTCCAATATGTGTCCATCGGTTGTAACAAAGGTACCACACTAATGAACGATGTTGTTAATGTGGGAAAGTGTAGGAGAGGTAGGGAGTGGGGCATATGGGAATCCCCTCCATTTTTTTTTTTAAAGATTTATTATTTTTTAAAATTTATTTCTCTCCCCCTCCACCCCCCACCCCAGCTGTCTGCTCTCTCTGTCCATTCGTTGTGTGTTCTGTGCCCGCTTGCATTGTCAGGCAGCACTAGGAAACTGCGTCTCTTTTTTGTTGCATTATTTGCTGAGTCAGTTCTCCCTTTGTGCAGCACCACTCCTGGGTGGACTGGTTTTTATCACGTGGGGTGTCTGTCCTTGTGGGGTGCACTCCTTGCACACAGGTCTCCACTACGCGGGGGCGCCCCTGCGTGACACGGCACTCCTTGCGTAGAATCACTGCGTGTGGGCTAGCTTACCACACAGGTCAGGAGGCCCTAGGGATCGAACCCTGGACCTTCCATATGGTAGGCAGATGCTCTATCAATTGAGCCACATCTGCTCCCCCCTCGCTGTGTGTTCCTCTGTGTCCACTTGCATTTTTGTTAGTGGCACTGGGAATCTGTGTCTCATTTTGTTGTGTCTTCTTGCTGCGTCAGCTCTCCGTTTGTGTGGTGCCACTCCTGGGCAGGCTGTATATTTTCGTGTGGGGTGGCTCCCCTTACGGGGCGCACTCGTTGCACATGGGGCTCCCCTACATGCGGGACACCCCTGCGTGGCATGGCACTCCTTGTGCGCATCAGCGCTACACGTGGGCCAACTCATCACACGGGTCAGGATGCCCTGGGTTTGAACCCTGGACCTCCCATGTAGTAGGCAGATAAATTGAGCCAAATCTGCCTCCCTCCCCTACATTTTTTATGTAACATTTATGTAATCTAAGCATCTTAAAAAAAAAATTAAGTTAAAAAAAAATACAATAATGCCACAAAAGAAAAAAAGAGCCCATTAAGAGTTTAAAGATTAATTGTTCAGCTGCTTGCCTGCAAACAGCCTTGGGGGCCCCTGGAGACAACCTCAGGGCCTGGGGTGGGGTGGGGTGGAGAAGGAACAGGACTTCCCAGGCTACCAGGAGGGGGACCAGAGCCTTACTAGCGAATGCATCTTCAGTTTCTAAGACATTCCGAAACATCTCACAGACCCAAAAGAGGACAGCAGTAGTAGGAAGATTAAAGGTGCGTGTAATTAAAAGGAGTTGATTAGTGGCCTGAGGAAACCATACAAGAGGTGATAGCCATTCTAAACGCACAGAGAGGGCCTGGGAGGCTTCCAGTGGCCTCCTGCTCCACTCAGGCCACATGCCCCGTCAGGTCTCAAGGACGGTTTCGCCATAGCTCCCTTGGATCTCCACGGCATGGGGGCTCACCCCTGTCACCTTTGAAAACGGAGTCAGGAGTCTAGACAGACCAAGAATATGTTCTGTGGAGCCTATCCAGGAACCCATTTAAAATGGCAGAAGGGGATGGCAGACAACAAAAAGAGGGCACAGACAGGTTATAATTAAAAGTTTAGACTCACCAGTCCTCACTGGGATCGAGGAGAGATACCTGCCTCTAGAACTCCTGGTTGATACTCGCCAAATGAAGTTGTAGGAGAAAGTGGATGTGGCTCAAATGACTGGGCTCCCGCCTACCAAATGGGAGGTCCTGGGTTTGATTCCTGTGCCTCCTAGAGAAGACGAGCAAGACAGCGAGCTGGTGCGATGGGCAGGCACAGTCAGCTGATGCAACAAAAACGACAGAACAAGGAGACACAACAAAGCAGGGAGCTGAAGTGGCTCAAGTGACTGAGCACCTCTCTCCCACATGGGAGGTCCAGGTTCAGTCCCGGTGCCTCCTAAAGAGAAGACCAGAAGACACAGAGAGCACACAGCGAGCGCAAACAATGAGGGGGGCGGGAATAAATAAATCTTTTTTAAAAACCCACACAAATGAAGTTGGAGGACACTGGATTCCTCTAGGATCTTGGCTATGTTACATAAAAGAATTGAAGAATGTGCTGGTTTCATTAGGTTAGTAAAAAGAGTTATTGAGATATTAGAGAAAAGAACAGAAGTACACACCCAGAATGTGGATGCAGGCTCCTCCTGGCAAAGAGGAGCACCTGAGTTAGGGGGTGTCCTTCATCAAGGCCGTTCTTCGCTCCTCCCCGTTCCTAATGATGGGAAGGGCCCCAGCTGTCTGCGGTCCCAGTTGGTTGCCTTATGCTCCCCACCTGTGAGCTCTCAGGGCACCGATGGGAAGCTTGGTTGGGGGTTCACAGCCATGCTCTCTGCCGGTCCTAGCTGTGACTCAGGCTTCCCTTTGTTCCCTCTACTAACCTGTGTCCTGGTGTCGTGAGGGCGAAGAGGAGAGCTGGTGGAATTCAGCCTCTATTCCCTTTCCTCATTGGCTCTAGTTTTCCTTCTCTTGAACTCTTCACCTCAGGTGATTTAGCTCCCTGTCTGGATCCAGATATGGGGTGTGGCTGTCCCGCAACATTACTGTGGGACTCTGGTCAATTTTCTTGGATCTTTTCTGTCTCTATTTTTGTGGTCGCCACTTGTATTCTTTGGTTTGGATGGACTTCAGAATGAAGAAACACAACCTCAGTGCAGTCAAACGTTTATTAAATTACAGCCCAGGGGAAGTGGATGTGGATCAAAAGATAGAGCATCTGCCTACCACATAACAGGTCCAAGGGCTTGATACCCAGGGCCTCATGGCTCATGTGGTGAGCTGGCCCACGTGCAGTGCTGCTGCACGCAAGGAGTGCCGGCCCACACAGAGATGCCCCCATGTAAGGGTGTCCCCCGCACAAGGAGTGGCCCCTGTGCAAGGAGAGCCGCCCGCGTGACACTACAGCCCACCCAGGAATGGTGCCACACACACGTAGAGCTGACGCAGCAAGATGACGCAACAAAAAGAAGAGACTCAGATCCCCAGTGCTGCCTGATGAGAATACAAGCAGACACAGAAGAACACACAGCTAATGGACACAGAGACCAGACAACTGGGGGGGAGGGGGATGGAGAGAAATAAATAAATAAGTCTTTAAAACAATTGCAGCTCAGTGTTGCAGCTTGAACCTGGTCGGGGCAACGATGGAAGCACCTTAGTGTTACAGCTCAAGCCTGGCTTCTGGTAAGAGCATTGGTGAGAGTTTGGAGACTAAGTTAGCATTTTATGTTAATAGGGTAACTGGACTATCAGGCATTGATTGACTGATTATTAATTAGGTTAAGGGAACTTATTAATTGAAAAACCTCTTACCCTGAGACAACCAGCAAGATGGCAGCAGAGTAACGAGCTCCTAGAGTCAGCTCCGACTACAGGGCAGTTAGTATACACCCAGAGCTATCTGGAGCTGGCGTAAGCACCTGTTCAGGAGCTCCAGGAGACCAGAAGAGCATCCTGCAACATCATTGAAGGAATGGAAGGAGGAAACTGCCCATCTGCAGAGAAGATTCGTAAGTAGAGCGCTCCATGCCACGGAAGCCAGTGCCCATCCTGCACTGGAGGCACAAGCTGCCTCGGGAGCTGTTTCGTGGCTGGAATTGAAAGTTCTACTTGCCAAAAACAGGGAAGGAAGAGGCTGTTGGGAACCTTCAGCTCCTGATGAATAAATTCAGCAGGCTAAAGTGTAGTCCTAAGAACATCTAAAGTTTGAACCTGTCCAAGTAAGAAAGAGGCTGGTAGCCACCATCTTTACTCCACGCCTGGCATGAGGGGAAGCAGGGCAGGTTGAAAATCACAGTGCTGGTGGGGACCAGCTTCTTTCCATCCAGATCAGATTGCAGCTCTAGCCTAGGCCCCAGCCCCACCTCTGGCAGGGAGAAAGCTGGGGGTACCTGTGTCAGCCTCTCTGGCAAATTACTGGCCAAGCCACGGAGGCTGGTGATCATCCTACACTGACAGTGCAGGCTGCCCCAGGAGCTATTCTGTGGCTGGAAATGGAAATTCCATTTCCCAAAAACAGGGGAGGAAGAGATGGTTGGCCACCGATTTCGGCTACTGATTAGTAGCCTCGGCCAGCTCAGGTATGACCCTAGGAACAGCCATGTTTGAAACGTCCAAGTCGTAAAGAGGCCGGTGGCCACCATTTTGACTCTAGTCCCAGCCTGAGGGGAAGCCAGGCTGACTAAAAGTCACAGTGACAGTAGGAACCTGTTTCTCTCACCCAGATCGGGCTGCAGCCCTAGCCGAGGCTTCAGCCCTACCTCTGGCAGGGAGGAGGCTGGCAGGCCCTGCACCAGCCTATCCAGGTAACTGCAGGTACCTTTGGCTGGAACAGACTGAATAATCAGAAGTCAAGTGCGGCAACTGTGGCATCTTGGACCCGCACTGCAGAGATTGCTGCCCACACCTGAAGCTCCATCCCCACCCCAGCAGGGGAGAAAGGGGCATGAAGCTTCATCAGTCTCTCTGGGCAACTACAGTCTAGGCCTGCACGATTTGGATTATTCCACACAGCTGTGACTCTTGTCTCTACCCCTGGCAAAGGAGAAAGTTGGGAGACGCTTCATCAGTCCCTGGGGCAATGAGGGCATCTTGAGCCTCCACAGCTTATAGCACCAACTACATCCTTGGCTCCTATTACACCATCAGCAAGGGAGAAAAGGCAGGAAGCCCTAAACTGAAGAGTAAAACTGCACCCAGAATAAATACTCTACTAAGCCAGGTGCCAAGACATCAACAAAAAATTACAACCCACACCAAGGAACAGGAAGATATGGTCCAGTTAAAGGAACAAGATAAGCCTCCAGATGACACAAAGGAGTTGAGACAACTAATCATAGATGTTCAAACAAATCTCCTTAATAAATTCAATGAGATGGCTAAAGGATTAAAAATATTGAGAAGACATTGGATGAGCACAAAGAAGAATTTGAAAGCACGCATAGAAAAGGAATGAAAGGCACAATAAATGAAATTTTAAAAAACATTGGAGGGAAGCGACTGTGGCTTAATCAGTTGGGCTCCCATCTACCATATGGGAGGCCCTGGGGCCTCCTTTTGAAGGCAGGCCCACCCGCATGCTGCTGAGTGCTTCCTGGCACGCAAGCGCTGCAAAGAGCGGACTGAGCAAAGTGACGCAACAAAAAGGGAGACAAAAAGACAGAAGAGTACACAATGAATGGACACAGAGAGCAGACAATAAGCAAGCTGTGTGTGTGTGGGAGATAAAGTAAAAAATAAATAAATACAGACACACAGAAGAACACACAGCGAATGGACACAGAGAACAGACAGCAAGCAAACTGTGTGTGGGGGGGGGCGGATAAAAAAACATTGGAATCATATAATAGTAGATTTGAAGAGGCAGAAGAAAGGATTGCTGAGCTTGAAGAAATGGCCTCTGAGGGTGAACATATAAAAAAGCAGTTGAAGAAAAGAATGGAAGAAATTGGATAAGGTCTCAGGGAAATAAATGACATAAAAAGACATGCAAACATATGTGTCATGGGTGTCCCAGAAGGAGAAGAGAAGGGAAAAGGGGCAGAAGGAATATTTGAAGAAATAATGGTGGAAAATTTCCCAACCCTATTGAAGGACATAGCTATCCATGTCCAAGAAATGCAACTTACTCCCATCTGAAAGAATCTGAAGAGACCAACTCTGAGACACATACTCATTAGAATGTCAAATGCCAAAGACAAAGAGAATTCTGAGAACAGCAAGACAAAAGCAATGCATAACGTATAAGGGATACCCAATGAGAATATCGTGATTTCTTACTAGAATCCATGGAGGCAAGAAGACAGTGGTATGATATATTTAAGATAGTATAAGAGAAAAACTTCCAGCCAAGAATCTTATATCAGGCAAGTTTGTTTTTCAGAAATGAGGGTGAGATTAGAATATTCACAGATAAACAGAAACTGAAAGAAGTTCTAACCAGAGACCAGAGTTTCAGGAAATACTAAAGGATGTGCTAGAGTGAGAAAAGACAGGAGAGAGAGGCCTGGAAGAGAGTCTAGAAATGAAGATTATATCAATAAAAATAACTAAAAGTTTCAAAAGAGTGGTGAAAATAACATATAACAGATAAAACCCAAATAGTCAGGAATAAACTTAATAATGATGTAAAGCGCTTGTATTCAGAAAAATACAAGTCAGTGTTAAAAGAAATCAAAAAAGGCCTAAATAACTGGAGGAACACTTCATGCTCATGGATTGGAAGACTAAAATATCATTAAGGTCAATTCCACTCAAATTGATATACAGATTTAATGCAATCCCAATAAAAATTCTACCATCGATTTTTTAAAAAATTGAAATACCATTATCAAATTTATTTGGAAGGGCAAGGGGTCCTCCAGAGCCAGAAACATCTTAAAAATGAAATGCAATCTCTCATCTCCAGACTTTAAATCATATTACCTAGCTGTAATGGTAAAAACAGCATGGTACTGGTATAAAGACAGACACATAGACCAATGGAACCAAACTGATGGTTCAGAAACAGACCCTCACATGTATGGTCAAGTGATTTTTGACCAGCCTGTCAAACCCAGACAGCTCGGCAGAACAGCCCATTGAACAAATGGTGCTGAAAGAATTGGATATCCATAGGCAAAAGAAGGAAAGAAGACCCCTATCTCACATCTTATCCAAAAATTGACTCAAAATGGATGAAAAACCTAAAAATAAAAGCAAGAACTATAAAGCTTCTAGAAGAAATTTTAGGAAAATTCTTTGAAGACTTGGTGGTAGATGGTGGATTCTTAAAGGAGATGAGGAGTACTGGGATGGACTACTGATGTTTAATGTATGTAGCAGTTTTAATTAGCTTTACTGTAAAAGTGTGGAAATGTATGGAGTGGTTGGTACCACTAACAGCTAGTTTATAAATGGGGATGTGGTGGAAAACGCTGTCTAGGGATGTCAATGCCAATTGACAGAATGCTAGAGAAGAGGAATTGAATAGCACAGTAAACCAAGAGGTGAATGAGATTGTGTTTGATAGTACAGATGCAAGAGTGTCCTTTGTGAGCTAGAGGAAATGTACATCACGCTTGCAGGGTGGTGGGAATGTGGAGAAGCATGGGAAAATACAACTGGAGTGACCAGTAGACTGGTTAGCAGTAAAAATATGGTGTTCTTGCATCTATGACAAAGGTGTACTGTGTTGATAATGGCGCGATATGGAATATGTGTGCCAAATGTACACTGTGGATGTGGTAACAATCAGATGATATTACCTTATCTGTAACAAATGTTCCACCACAGTGTGGTGTGTTGATAGAGGGGTGTTGTTTGGGAATTCTGCATATGTGCATGATTGTTTTATAAGTTTACAACTTCTGTCATAAAAAACATATTTAAAAAATAATAGGGTGGGTTGGGGGAAAATACACTAAATGTACGATAAGGACTATAATTAGTAGTAAGATTTTGATACTCTTCCATTATTTGTAACAAACATCTCATGACAATGCAAGGTGTTGGTGGAAGGTTGGTATATGGGACCCCTGTATGATGTTATGCATGTTTGCTTTGTTAAGTTCACTACTTTTACTATACACTTATTGTTTATGTATGTTCATATATAAATGATATAAAGATAGGGAAGCGGATGTGGCTCAAGTGAAAAAAGCACAGCCCGCTCCGGAGTGGCGCCGCACACATGGAGAGCTGACCCAGCAAGATGACACAATGAACAGAGAGGCAGATTCCCAGTGCCGCCAAGAAAGCAAGTGGACACAGAAGAACACACAGCGAATGGACACAGAGAGCAGACAACGGGGGAGGGGGGAAGAGGAGAGAAATAAATTAAAAATTAAATCTTTACCAAAAAAAAAAGGAGATTCAGGAAGCAGATGTGGCTCAAGTGAAAGAGCTTCCGCCGACCCGTATGGAGGACCCGGGTTTGGTCCCTGGGCCTGCTGGTGAAAAAGAAGAGGAAGCTTGCCCGCGCTGTGAGCCAGTACCCGCACAAGTGCCCGCGTGGTGAGCACAAGTGCCCACGTGGTGAGCCAGGGCCTGCGCAAGTGAGTCACGCAGCAGGATGATGATGCAAGAAAAGAGAGATGAAGCGGAGAGTCAAGGTGAATCGCACCAGAAACCAGGAACTGAGGTGGTGCAATTGACAGGGGGAACCTCTCTCCACATCAGAGGTCTCCAGGATCGAATCCTGGTGAATCCTAGAGGACAGAAAATGAAAAGAGAAGACAACACAGACAGCAAAAACAGCAGCGCGGGAGGAGGGAGGAAGGGGGAAAGGGGGGAAAATACATAAATACATCTTAAAAAAACAAACAGAATAAAGGAGATCGCAGACTCCATGACAACACTTTCTCCTATTTCTTACAGCACCCCACGGGCACAAACTCAGCGCTGTCTCCCAGCCCTTGCTAGCCCTCCCACACCCACACTTCCCTTTGCTATTGCTTAACTGCATTCCCACTTGGAAACTAGCACTCATGCTTATCTGGGCGAGAAGCTCAGTGTCCCGGCCCTCCCTCTGGGGTGGATAAATTACCCCCTGCGGCAGTTCAGGCTCGTCCCTCCTCCCTCCCACAGTGGGGTCGGGGAGCTGCCATCCACTGCCCCTGACCCTAAGCAGCTTGGCCTCCCAGGGAGACCGCCTCCACCCCTCCCCCATCTCTGCCCTCTCCTGTGGACCCTTTGTGCTGTGCAAGTAATAAACAGGCCATTTGCTCAAAGTTTCTGTTTGGCATCAACAAGGTCCCCACCCACTTCCCACCCCCAGGGACTCAAGTCCAGACACCCCAGTGCATGCACAATGTGGGTGCAGTGAACACACTTTGATGGTGCTTTTGGACAGGTGCCAAGTTCACGATTATTCCAGGACACACAGGGTAGGGGCAGTGTGCGGCCAGCCACACGGGCGTGGGGCCTGGGGACGGGAGGTTGCTGCTAGCCTGTGGGTTGATTCCCACAGCTTTTGGGCCACCCCTGTGATTGTGTTTCCCGCCGGGGAATGCGCTGTAGGAGCTGATGCCTCCCGAAGGCGCCCCCACCCCAGTAAATTCTGTCCATCGGGGTTGGGTGAGTGACAGGCCCCGCACCCCCAGTGTTCCCATCTCTTGACCGCATTGTCCCGCAGTGGCAATGTCACCTCCCTGGTGGGGAAAAGGACGTTACTGACCTCATAAAGGACCTTCCATCTGCAGGCATCCTCTGCTCCACTCTGCCTACAATAGCCCCCTGTGGCCGAAGGAAGATGCGAGGGGCTCCTACGGACTATCTGGGCTTGAGTGCAGATGTGCCCCCTTTGGCACTCACGGTCCCAGGCATTGTGCTATTTGCAAATTAGCACCTGCTCATTTCTCATCACCCCTGATATCAGGTGACACGGAAAGCAGGTCCTTTCCAGTGCGGAGTGGAGGAGAAGCGGGCGCTGCAAGAAATAAAAGTGACCGTTTCAGTGCCCTGCCTCTAGGAACCATAGAGCCTGGCTCTCCATCTGAGCTCCAGGTTTCTGCCAGCCAGACTCACGCTGACTGGTCCCTCTGGAAAAAGGAGGGAACGATGGAAATCCACAGGCCCCTGGGCTTCGGGACCGAGAAGTTCCCAGATGCGGTTCATGCGACCCCCCCACACACACACATACACACACAGACTTCAAGAGGTAACTTCTGGCATGTTATCGGGCCTTCGTGGAAACAGAAAGGATCACCAAGAGCTCTCAAGTCCTCCTGAGGCAGAGACCACCCGCATGTCCTTCGGCCTGGGTCATCAGCGCCCACCCAAGCAACAGAGCGTCATCCAATGGACGTGGACCCTTCAGGACTGCAGGTGCTCAGACCCCCAGGGAGTCACACGCTTGCATGAGCAGGTGGCGGATGCCCCCTCAACAGTGATCCTGTGGCAACACCAGAGAGGGCCTTTCCCTCCCTGCCTTGGCATCAGGGGGACCTCGACTCAAGGACACCCCACCAGAGGCTCGGCGCTAGTTCACTGATGCATCGGCCAAGCTGTCATCCACTGGGCAGCCGTCGCCTCGGACCGACTATGTCCCACCTCTGGCACTGGAAAGAGTGCCCAGCGGGCTGAACTGTGAGAGGTCCTCAGCCCTGGCACACTCGGACCCAAGCACCCCCGCGGACCTGTTTACTGATTCCTGGGCTGTCGCCAATGGCCTTGCAGTCTGGTCAGGTTCACGGAGGGAACCCAGTTGGAGAACCAGAGGTTCCCCAGTGTGGGGAAGGGACCTTTGGAAGCAATTGGCAGTGTGGGGAAGGCACCACCTGTGTTACACACGAGAGGCACATGGCAAGGATCCATATCACGATGAACGTCATTGGAGTGACCTAGCCCATAAAGGATACACTGAGCGGCTTTTCACACCTGACAAAGCGGGACATCATCCTGGGAGAGGGACAGAAGATGAGCCCTGCCCAGAAGATGAGGACAATGAGCTTACCCTCAGTGACGTCTGTGAAATAACTGAATTTCCCGCAGGTGCTCCCACTGCTGGGTGGGTTCACCACCGACCAGAAAAGGGCATTTAGCAGCTGTTCGCAGAGGGGCTGCTCATAGCAAGTGGCCTGTATCAGCCACCTCCCACGATCCCAAGGCATGTCTGATGCCTCGGATGCCGTGGACACTATTCAGGTTATGGCCTTGCCTTTCCAGTTCTTTCTGCAGACCTAGTACATGCATGCGACACCATGGAAAAGCAGCTTTGTCATTCCTTTGGGTATCCAGATGACATCTCCCAAGAGAAGTGGTTGCACAACCACCCTGTCAGGACCAGTTTCTGCTGCCCTCTCTCGAGTTCTGCAGAGAAGGAAAACACCCGGGCTGTGGTGGCAGCAGGGGACCTGACCAGCTGCTGGATCTGCCATCTGAGACCTTGCTCCCTCTCTCTTGTTTGCTGAGTCTGACTGACACTCAAGGAGCTGATCTTCCCTGCCTCACGGCTGAACTAATACCAGGAGTCCTTCGCTTATCACCTGTGACAACAATAACGGCACGGCTGCTGGCTGTGCACTCTTCTTCACACCCCTGGACAGCCTGTCGGGTGCCGCCACTCCCAATGTCATGAAGTGGTAAATGGCTCAGTCATCTTTCCAATTGATTATCTTGAGCAATGCATGATATGCTGAGGGTGGGGGGCCCATGATTCTGAATTCACCTCTTAAGGCGGATCATTATTGTTCTGGCTGGGCATAAGCACCCAGCCAGATGATATGCAACCTGTCAGCTACCTTAGTTGACGTTGTTGAGTTCACAGCATGAGCCCTCCAGGTTCAGTCACAATCATTAGACTCTCTAGCCAAAGTAGTGTCTGATCATCACACTGCCATAGATTTCCCCCTAGCCAATAAAGAGGCATATATGCCATTGCTAGCAGCTCCTGTTGTACGTGGGTTAATACCTCTGGGGAGATGTTAGGAAGACATGACTAAAATCCAGTGGCAAGGGGAGCAGATGTGGCTCAAGTGGTTAAGCACCTGCTTCCCATATACAAGGTCCTGGGTTCAATCCCCGGTACCTCCTGAAATATATCTCCAATGGCTACAAGATGCACAAACAGACTCTATGTGAGACCTCTTCAACTCTCTCCCTGGCGGGTAGAAGGGGACATGGAAGCAACCACTGCTTCAGACAGGCCCAATCACCCACCTTGGAGTAATGGGTGCAGAAATGAAGCCCTCGTAATGTGCTGCAGCCACCGGTGTTCCCAACCTTTGCAGTCGATAGAGCTGTGAGCCACTGGCCAGTAGGCCCAACTGTCTCTGCCTTCACGCCTGGGGTGGGAGGTGGGCTTGCTGTGGAAGCTAACGTGAAGGAGGGCTAGGCCTGGCTGGGTGGGCTGCTGGGGGAGTCACAGGCTCGCAGCCCTCGCCTGCCCTTCCCCCTCAGCTCTGGTTTCAGTCTGTTCTGGGGAGATGTTGGGGCTCTCGGAAAAGGCCTGACAAGGCTGTAGATGTGGAAACCCAGAGCAAGCAGCCCCACTCTCACTGGCAAGGAACCCTCCTCCTGTGTGGATAAACACCCCAGCCTCAGATGGTGAGTCGTCTCTCCCCTCTGATGTAGAGTAGGGTGTGCCCAGCTCCCATCCAGCGACTCTGATCCCAACAGTTTGGCCTTCCTGGGAAACTGGCCACAGTGGGATCTCTTCCCTTGCTCTTTTGAACACTTTGTGCTGTGTAAGGACTAAAGAAATCATTTGCTGAAAGTTTCTGTTGTGCTTGAGACTGTGTTCTCAGATGTACTGTGTAGCAATTCACTTCACACCAAGGTTTCACAACACAGGTAACACAAAAGCCAGGCCCTGTGCATTTGTCCAGACTGAAATGCTTTCTACTTCATTTGACTGCCTCTTGTATCTCCAGTCTCCTGTAAGTGGAAGGAAGAAAAGGAAGTCTTCAACCCCCAAAAAACCCATACAGCTGTCCTTCTGGTAATGCTTTGAGTCTGATGCCATACCAGCCTTTCTCATCCTCACTGTTGTAAACCCTTCCACCTTTCTTGGTGGACTGAGGCTGCAGTATACAGGGAAAGAGAGACTATGATTTAGTCCCTTTAAAAGAGAAGAGGAAAGGGAAGCGGCTGTGACTCAACCAGTTGGGCTCCCGTCTACCATACAAGAGGTCCAGGGATTGATGCCCAGGGCCTCCTGTGAAAGGCAAGCTGGCCTGAGTGGCGAGCTAGCTCATGCAGAGTGCTGGTCTGCGCAGAGTATTGCTCCGCGCAGTAGTGCTGACCCATGGGAGAGCTGATGCAGCAAGATAATGCAACAGAAAGAAATGCAGAGGAGAGACAAGAGACACAGCAGACTAGGGAAGTGAGGTGGAGCAAGAGAATGACCACCTGTCTCCCACTTTGGAAGGTCCCAGGGCCGGTTCCCGGAGCCACCTAATGAGCACACAAGGAGACACAGAACACACAGCGAATGGACACAGAGAGCAGACAATGGAGGGAGGGGGAAATAAATAAAGAAATCTTTTAAAAAAGAGAGAAGGCAGCATATGTGCTCTGGGAGTGGAGCCGGAATTTAGGAGGAGAGCTCATTCACTCACTCACTCATTCATTCGTTTGGCAAACATGCAGCACCAAGCTCGTGGTCCAGCACAGCTGTTTCCTGGAGTTCACGCCTGGGGCCCCCACCCCGATTGTTACGGCCTATTTCAGGGAAGGCTTTCAGGAGCGGTGAGACGTGGGCTGGCCCTTGAGTGGGACTCCGGGCAGCGGAGGCTTGGCGTGGGAGCACCCTTGGTGTCCGGGGGACAGCCCAGAGGGCAGCTGGATGGACAGGGTGGGGCAGTTCCTGCAGGGCGGGACGGGGCATTCAGGAAGTGCGGTGGTGGCTGGATCGTGCAGGGCCTTGGGTGCAGGCGCAGGAGTTTGTGTCCACGGCTCGCGCTGGGTCGAGTTCTCCTGGGCGGGAGCAGCAGGATCTTGGGGAGAGACCTCCTACCCTGTGGCCGACCTGAGGCCCTTGAAAACAGGGTGAGATGGGAGCCAAGACCCTATGTGGGGTCTAGAGGGTGAACCTCCATTTGGGGTTTAGAGCAGAAACCTCTTCTCTTCCAGAATTGCCATCTCCAAGCCTCTACTCTCCCCAGTCCTGGTTCAGGGCTTTCCAAGCTCATGCCCAGCCCTTAGCTCTGGAGGAAAAGAGAAATGCCCTCAGGATCCTGGGAGGGGCACCTCCTAGGGGGGCGACGAGCTCAGAAACCACTGGCCTGGGCCAGGGACCCTTGCCCTGAGGTCTTGGAGCAGAGCGTAGGCCCCTCCCTCCTTCATTACTACCTGCCTGTATGACCTGAGGCAAGCTTCTTACATCAGTATGTTCTTTTTTTAAAAGGATTTATTTATTCCCCCCCCCCCGCCCCCGCCACGGCTGTCTCTTCTGTGTCCATTTGCTGCGTGTTCTTTTTTTTGTCCACTTCTTTTGTTGTCAGTGGCACAGGAATCTGTGTTTCTTTTTGTTGCATCATCTTGTTTTGTCAGCTCTCCCTGTGTGCAGCGCCATTCCTGGGCAGGCTGCACTTTCTTTCGTGCTGGGCGGCTCTCCTTACAGGGCACGCTCCTTGCACATGGGGCTCCCCCTATGCGGGGACACCCTGCATGGCAGGGCACTCCTTGCGCGCATCAGCACTGTGCATGGGCCAGCTCCACACGGGTCAAGGAGGCCTGGGGTTTGAACCGCAGACCTCCCATGTGGTAGACCAATGCCCTAACCACTGGGCCAAATCTTCACTATCTGTAAATATCATCAACTACTTCAGTTCTATTATGAGGCAAAAAGGAGATGGCATATTTGATGACTTATCACCGTATTTGGCACTGTTCTCATTTTTAGATCAGTCTTACCATATCCTGCTTTCTCCTACCCTTTCCCCTGCAGTGACTCTGGGCTTGTAACGGATCCCTTGCGCACATCAGCACTGCGCATGAGCCAGTTCACCACATGGGTCAGGAGGCCCTGGGTTTGAACCCTGGAACTCCCATGTGGTAGACAGACGCCCTATCCATTGGGCCAAATCCGCTTCCCCCTTTTTTTTAAAGATATTCCGTTGCATGGATATACCACAGTTTATTCAACCATTCTCCTTATATGGTCATTTGAAATATCAGCAATGCTGCAATGGATAACCTTTATGTACCTGTACGACATAGTACCAGAAATAGGATTCCTGGGTCAAAGGGTAAATGCATTTATAATTTTGATATTAATAGATATTGCTAAATTCCCCTGCAAGGGATTGTACCATTTTGCAGTCTAATGAGAGTGCCTATTTTCTCACAGCCTCACTAACAAGAGTGGATGGAGTTTTGCTTTTTTTATTTATTTTTGATGTACCGGGACAGGGGATTGAACTCAGGACGTGGTATGTGGGAGGCTGGTGCCAACTACTGAGCCACATCAGCTCCCCTGAGCTAGCTAGCTGCCTCCTCTGTTTCTGTTTGCTTTTTTTCCCTCTTAAATCATTGTCTTTCTTCTTTAGAAGGCACTGGAAACCCAGGACCTCCCATTGGGAGGTGGGTGCTCAACTGTTTGAGCCACATCTCTTCTTGAGTTTTGCATTCTGATGGATGAAACGTGGTGTATTAGTCAGCCAAAGGGGTGCGGATACAAAATACCAGAAATTGGTTAGTTTTTTTTTAAAGATTTATTTATTTATTTCTCTCCCCTTACCCCCCGACCCTGGTCGTCTGTTCTCTGTGTCTATTTGCTGCGTCTTCTTTGTCTGCTTCTGTGGTTGTCAGCGGCACAGGAATCTTGTGTTTCTTTTTTGTTGCATCATCTTGTTGTGTCAGTTCTCCATGTGGGCAGCGCCATTCTTAGGCAGGCTGCACTTTCTTTTGCGCTGGGTGGCTCTCCTTATGGGGCGCACTCCTTTCGCAGGGGCTCCCTACATGGGGGGCACCCCTGTGTGGCACGGCGCTCCTTGAGTGCATCAGCACTGCGCATGGGCCAGCTCCACACGGGTCAAGGAGGCCCGGGGCTTGAATTGTGGACCTCCCATGTGGTAGTCGGACACCCTAACCACTGAGCCAAGTGCGCCGCCTTGTTTAGTTTTTATAAAGGATATTTATTTGGGATAGACACAGAGAACAGACAAGGCGGGTGGGGAGGGGAGGGGAGAGAAATAAATTAATCTAAAAAAAAAAAACTTTTGTGTGATCTATTAACTTTAAAAACAATAATTTAAAAAATAACTTAAAAAAAAAAGAAAATAAAAAAAGCAGTAGCAAGACTGATCAAGAAAAAGAAAAATCACAAATTACTGATATCAAGAATAAAGAGGGGGACGCAGACTTGGCCCAGTGGTTAGGGCATCCGTCTACCACATGGGAGGTCCGCAGTTCAAACCCCAGGCCTCCTTGACCCGTGTGGAGCAGGCCCATGCACAGTGCTGATGTGCGCAAGGAGTGCCCTGCCATGCAGGGGTGTCCCCATGTTGGGGAGCCCCATGCGCAAGAAGTGCGCCCCGTAAGGAGAGCTGCCCAGCGCGAAAGAAAGTGCAGCCTGCCCAGGAATGGCAGCGCACACACTGAGAGCTGACACAACAAGATGATGCAACAAACAGAAACACAGATCCCCGTGCCGCTCACAACAACAGAAGCGGACAAAGAAGACAATGCAGCAAATAGACACAGAGAACAGACAATGGGGGGTTAGGGGGGCAATGGGAGAGAAATAAATTTTTTAAAAAATCGAAAAAAAAGGAATAAAGAGATGGCAGCCCTCAGATCCTACAGATACAAAAAAGATTAAAAGGATATTTTTAATGACTTATGCCAATACATTTGGCAGTGTAGACAAAATGGGAAATTTCCTTGAAAAACAATTTACCAAAGCTACCCAACAATGATAAAACAAAAACAGAAAAGCTGGATAATCTTTTACCTGATAAAGAAATTTATATCCACAATTAAAAACCCTCCCAGGAAAAAAACTCCAAGCCTAGATGGGTTCACACTAGTGAATTCTTCCAAACACTTGAAGAAATAATACCAAACTTAATCTTCCAATTTTATGTGGCCAATATAACCCTGATAACAAAACATGACAAGAAAATGAAATTATAGGTTGATATCGCTCATGAACTTAAACACAAAGTCACTAAAAATATATTTATGGGAGTGGAGTAGCTCAGTAGTTGAGTGCTGCCTCCCACATACAAGGTTCTCGGTTCAGTCTCCATTACCTCCGAAAAAACCATATAAATTGAATCCAATGTTACTTTAAAAAGATAATGCATCAAATGCAATGAATGTACCACACTAATGAAAAGAAGCTGTGATGTGGGAGGAGTAGGTGGTGTGGGGAGTGGGGTATATGGGAGCCTCATATTTTTTAATGTAACATTTTGTGCGACTTATGTATCTTTTTAAAAAAAGATAATAAATCAGGGGAAAATAAATGGAGTTAATGCTTAAAATGTACCAGGATCCTATTTGGAATGATGGAAATATTTTGATAATGGATGGCTGTGATGGTAGCACTGTATTGTGAATGCAATTAAGAGGACTGAAATATGTATCTGAATATGATTAAAAGGGAAAATGCTAGATTTCTAAAAAAAAAAGGTAAAACAATGTAATTCACCTAATTAATCGAATAAGGGATAAAAATCATATGAGCATGTCAACAGATACAGAAAAAGCATTTGATAAAATTTAACATCTTTTCATGATAAACTCTCAGCAAATGAGATACAGAAGGGAACTTTCTTAGTCCAATGAAGGATACTACATAAAAGTCACAGCTAATGCCATACCTAATGGTGAAATACTGAACAATTTCCCCTTGAGGTTGGAAACAAGACAAGAATGTCTCTTAGCACTTCTATCCAACATTGCATTGGAGATTCTAGACAGTGCAATTAGGCAAATACGGAAAAGGTATTGAGATTGGAAAGAAATCGAACTGTCATTATTTGGAGATGACATGACTGCAAATGTAGAAAATTAAAAAGAATCTATTATAAACTATTGCAACTAATACGTGAATTCAGCAACTAACTGGATACAAGGACAGTACATAAAGGGTATAGGGGAGCGGGTGGAGCTCAGTGGTTGAGTGCCTGCTTACCATGTATGAGGTCCCAGGTTCAATCCCCAGTACCTCCTAATATAATGACAATAACAACAAAAACAATCCTTGGGGAGCAGATGTAGCTCAATGGTTGCGCACCTGCCTCCCATGAGAGCCCATATATGGTATAAACAAGCAACAATTGGAAAATGAGACTTTAAAAATACAAAAGAAGTTAAAAGAACCAAACGCATAATAAAACTAATGGAAGATGTGCAAGACCTCTACATTAAAATGACAAAAACACTGCTGGCGGAAATTAAAGACAACATAAATAAATGGAGAGTATACCACCATCACGGGTTGGAAGACTTGGTATTAAGATGTCAGTCTCCCACACTGATCTATAGGTACACTAAATTCCTCATCAACATTCCAGCAGGTTAATAGAAATTAGAAAGCTGATTTTAAAATGTTTATGGAAATGCAAAAGACCTAGAATGGCAGAAGCAATCCTGAAGAAGAAAAAGTTGGGAGGACTTACACTACCAGATAGAGCTGTTCTATCCTCTTAATGTTGATGGGATCAGTAGCATCAATATCATTTCTGATATTAGTAATTGTCTTCTCTTTTTTTCTTGGTTAGCTTGCCTAGAGATTTATCAGTTTTATTGGTCTTTTCAAAAAGCAGCTTTTCATGTCATTAATTTTTCTCAATTGTTTCCGTTTTCAGTTTCATTGATTTCTGCTCTATCATTTTTCTTCTGCTGCTTTGGTAGCTTTTACTGCTCTTCTTGTTCCAGTTTCCTAAGGTAGACGCTTAGCTGATTTTAGATCTTTCTTCTTTTCTAATATATGCATTCAATGCTATAAATTTCCCTCGAAGCACAGCTTTCACTCCATCCCACAAATTCCCTCCCCCCCGGATAACTCCCTCGAGTTTGCTTTTGTAGTTGTTTGCACTCATTTGCTTGTTTTTGCTTGCTGTCTGCTCCTTATTATTTTTCCTCTCTCTCATTGTCTGTCTTTTCTTGAGGAGGTACCAGGAACTGAATCCAGGACCTCCCATGTGGGAAGTGGGTGCTCAACTGCTTGAGTCTACTCCCTGCTTGTTTTGCCTTTGGGCACTGTCAGCTTGCTGGCTGCTCGTTTTTGCTCAATGCCTACTCATTGTCTTCTTTAAGAGGCACCAGAACTGCACCTGGGACCTCCTATGTGAGAGGCTGGCACTCAAATTATGTGAGCTGCATCCACTTCCCATCCCACAGATTTTAATAAATTTATTTTTTAGCTCAAATTACTTTATCGTGAGACAACTTCAACCCATGTGTGATTTAGAGTTATGTTTAATTTCCACATATTTTGGGATTTTTCAGCCGTCTTTCTTATGAAGAATATACTCTATAGTATTCTTTTTTTTGCAAAACACTTAGTTTTATCCCATTTTAGTAAAATCAAATACCAAAATGTATTCTCTGTGTATAGATTAATACAATGGAGACCATTTTCGTCTTCCAGAGAGACCTTTTTGTAGTAAATGTCTCAGTAAGGAGACTCAGGCTGGGTGTGTTATGTCCCTGTGTGTTATTGGTATTCTTTTTTTTGCAAAACACTTAGTTTTATCCCATTTTAGTAAAATCAAATACCAAAATGTATTCTCTGTGTATAGATTAATACAATGGAGACCATTTTCGTCTTCCAGAGAGACCTTTTTGTAGTAAATGTCTCAGTAAGGAGACTCAGGCTGGGTGTGTTATATCCCTGTGTGTTATTGGTATCAGCTGGTACCACAAAAGGAGATAACAGCATTCGGCACAGACACTGGAGAGCAGGGCACAGAGTTGCCAGAGCCCGTCTCAACAATCCCCAGAAAAGCCAGCATGCTTCCTGTCGAGTCCACTTTAAGTTGCCGGATGCTCTTCCTGGCCGGCTCACTGGCCCTGGCTGTGAGGCCCCCGGTGCTTAGCAGCTGTTGTAGAGGCCACCCTTGTGCAGAGGCCAGGAGCTGAGGCAGGAAGGTTAGCTGGGCAATAGCAGGGCTTATTTTCGGCAAGTAAGAGAGCTGCCAGGTCTCTACTTCCAAAGGCACTTGGGTGTTGGGAAAAGGGCTGAAGGGTCTTGGGACTAGTGGAAGTCTGCGTTGAAGGCTCTGCCGATGATCAGCCGCCTCACTTCACTGGTCCCAGCCCCAATCTCACACAGCTTGGCATCTCGCAGAAAACGGCCCATGGGGAAGTCGTTGATGTAGCCATTACCACCTGCAGCCGGGGTTTGGGCAGAGGAGAGAGGACAACAGAAGTGATAGGGAGTGGGCCGAAGCAAAGGAGGCAAATGGAGACAGGCCATAAGAGGAGGGCAATTAAAAGGAAGCAGCCGGAAAACCACACAGCCCTCCACCAGGCCAAGACGGGGGACCGAGGTGCTTCAGGGCTTCGTCTCGCCACTGACATGACAACCAGTTTTCTCAAAGCTCAAGTCACCGGGCCGCTGAGGCGACTGCCTTATTTGCTCAAGTGAGCAACGCTGTAGAAGAGACCACAGAAAGTAGAACTGGTAGCAAAGCTTATCAATGCAGCACAATCAGTGGACCACAAATGTCACGGAGCCAACCACAAAGCCAACTCACCACGCTGGGGAAACCATTTGGATCCATGTAAATAAGGATGTTCCTACGGCCACATGGGCATGCCCAGGACAAGATGCACGTGCAGCAAAGCGGGAGTCCCTGTGCTCTTGCCTTGGCTCATCTCTAGGCTCACTGTATGGTCAAGGAGAGCGCTGACATGGGCCAAGCTTCAAGGACTGGGAAAGGCACTTTTTTCTCTCTCTCTTAACTCCTGGCATTCAAGGAAAGCTCTTGATACTAGCTGATCCAGGCTTAAGGAATAGACTCGAGTCTAAAACCCAGAGACACCACATTAAAATGTCAAAATGTCCAGGTTGCAACAGAAGGTTATGAAACATACAAAGAAACAGGAGGCAGTAGTCTTTCCAAATGTTCAGAAGATAAGAGGGACTGACGGATGGACAGATAGAATGCTCTGGCAAACGTGGCAAAATGATAAAACAGGTAGATCTGCGTATCCGGGAGGGGCTGAGAGGGGCATTACTTAAGAGGCAACCTGTGGCCTCCAGCAGGTTGCTTTCCCATGTCTCCCTAGTCAGTAGGGCAGAAGGAGCTTCAAGGTTCCAGCTCTGCTTGGTTGGCTTGAGCACAGTGAGGAATGGAGAGGAAACCTCTTTCAGGAGAAAGCCACGTGCACCAGAAGTGACAGCAGCCCTGGTAGTGGGGGTGGGGGTCACTCACCGAGACACTGGATGCCGTCCAAGGCTACCTTTGTGGCGCATTCACCTGCATAAAGAAGCACGGCCGCACAGTCCTGGGGGGAGAGCCTCTGGGTCGGTGGGGCCTCGCCAGGGCCGGGTGGACCTTGTTCCAGTGCTGGCCCACTGCCCTAGCCTTTCCCCACGTGGGCTGGCCCTTACCTTGGGAGTGCAGTGGCCTTCATCGCAGGCCTTAGCGACGTTGTAGACGTACTGCCGAGACGACATGAGGCGGGTGTACATGTCGGCCATCTTCCCCTGCATCAACTGGTCAAAGGGAGGTCACCAGTCAACATGCTGGAGCCACTGTCCTGGCAGAACATGCTTTCCAGGTACCAAGAGCAGGTCAGCAAAAGCAACCTGACAGCTAGGAATGGGGAATCCGGGGACAGTGAGGAAAGGGCACCTGCCTACCATGACAGGAGCGGTAGCACGTCTGGAGTTCAGGCCACTGTGGACTCAGCACCCTGAGGCGGCCCGCTGTCTCTAAAAGGGAACCCCCCACCCAGGCACCCTCTGCTGCAATCCTCGTTCACTTCCTGCAGCTTCTTCAGGCTCCCTTTCCCTTATGCCTCCCCACAATCGGCACACTTCACGCCCCGGCCTTGTGGTTCCTCATTCATTCATCTCAAACACGAACCGAGTTGACAATGTGAGGAACTTCCTAAAAAAATCCCAGAGCCAGGTAGAATGCTGAAGAAAGGGCATTTCAAGCATTCAAGCTAATCTTGCTAGAGAAGGAGAGCAAAGAGCACGCCCCACGGCTTCATTCATCCACTGAAAATGTTACCCCAACAAAACGTCCCACTCACCTGGAAGTGGCCGATCTTCTGGCCGAAGGCTTCCCTCATGTGCAGGTAGGGAAGGGTATGATCGAGGACGGCTTGCATGAGCCTGCCAGAAAAGAGAAAGACTCTGGGGGAGGAGCCTCGTTTCCCCATCACTGCCAATCTGGGCAGCAAATGCCAGTGTGGAAAGCCTGGGGTGGGAGGGAAGCTCAGCAAGCAAGGAACTGGAGCACCGGGGAGGAGAAAGCGAGCACGCAGACTCTCGTCACCCTGCCCTGGAACTGCACCGCAGGCCCAGCCCTTGTGCCCCTGCCTCCCGAGAACAGATGTGGCACTGCTGGGCCTCTGCAGTCGACGCGTACCAGTGCCCAGGCCCCGTTTCATAACCTGAATCGCTAAGCTCCACTGCTCTTTAGGCTGTGTTTTGCTCCGTGTGAGGAATGAAACACAGCAGGAGGAGGCTCCTTTTGACCCAGGAGAGAAAGGGCAGTGGCTAGGAGGCCCCCCAAGGAGAAGGAGGCTCCTGCTTCTGAAGGCACCCACTGCCAAGGAGGCGGAAAGGGCCCAGCTCCCCGTCACAGCCTCACACTCACCCCAGTGGTCCGCCAGCCATCACCAGCCGCTCCAGGTCCAGCCCGCTCATCAGCACGTACACACCCTTACTCAACTGGCCCAGGATGTTGGAAGCTGTTGGCAGAGTGCTGGTCAGTGGGAAGAAACTGCACAGCCTCCTCACTTTTTTTTTTTTAAAGGTTTATTTATTTATTTAATTTCCCCCCCTCCCCTGGTTGTCTGTTCTTGGTGTCTATCCGCTGTGTCTTGTTTCTTTGTCCGCTTCTGTTGTCGTCAGCGGCACGGAAAGTGTGGGCGGCGCCATTCCTCGGCAGGCTGCTCTCTCTTTTCACGCTGGGCGGCTTTTCCTCACGGGTGCACTCCTTGCGCGAGGGGCTCCCCTACGCGGGGGACACCCCTCTGTGGCAAGGCACTCCTTGCGCGCATCAGCACTGCGCATGGGCCAGCTCCACACGGGTCAAGGAGGCCCGGGGCTTGAACCGCGGACCTCCCATGTGGTAGACGGACGCCCCAACCACTGGGCCAAAGTCCGTTTCCCAGTCAGATGAGGTCTTTTTACTGTTGACAGAGAAGCACCTGCACAGCTCGCCCTCCCTAGATGCTTCTTGTAACCAAAGCACACTTTTCTCTGAGAGCAGGTAGAGGGAGAGATGGGATCTAGGGCCCTAAGGCACCTAGGGTCAAGGTGATCAAATCCATGCCCTTGGTCTCATTAGCACGCGGTTGGGGTGGAGGCTCTCCCACCATGCCACACTGTACCAAATTTTCAGTTCTATCTCAGGGGAGAAAAATACCACACTCAAACGGAATTTCCTTCCTTTCACTGAGCCCAGCTTCTGTGCGTTTATTCAGAAACTTTTCAGTATCATTAATGAGCAACTCACGGGCTGTACTAATACACTAACAAGTCTGAAAGACATTCACGACATGGGGCAGTCTTGCAGCTGTCCTCCAGAGACAAGCCCTGGGCACAGTGTTATTCACCTAGCAAACATGTCCTGCATCAATCCTGCTCAGCAGCCCTGGCCAGGAAGGAGAGCTGTCCAAGCAGTCTCGGGAGGACCACACGGACAGGGGACTGGGTGGCAGGTCCATAGACCAACTGCATGTCACTGGCGAGCTGACAAGCCTCTCTGGTCAGGAGATGGGCTTGCTCAGCTTGAGAACAACCACATCAGCATGGGAAGGGATCAGGACTGGGGCTCCTCCATGCACACAGAAACTCACCAGGCACCTTGCAGTCTTCAAAGATTAGCTCACAAGTGTTAGAGCCCCTCATCCCCAGCTTGTCCAACTTCTTGGAGGTGCTGAAGCCAGGCATGTCCTTTCCAGGAAACAAAAGATGGCCCTATTACAGACCACCTTTCCAAGGATGCCAAGGAAAGGAAAGGCTCCTAGGAAGAAGGTGTGCCTACCTTCCCGTTAGGTCCCTGCCCTGCGCAGTGAGGCAGCATTCTGCTCCTATGGTCCCACTCTGGTCACGACACTGTTCCACTGCTAGAACCTCCTGTCCTCACACTCCATTCTGATCCCTGGCTCTCCTCTGGAAGCTGGCATTCTCCCCAGTTCTTCTCCAAGAAACACCCCGTTCCCTGACTCCTCCTTAGCCCCTGGCTTTGTTTCCTTCCTCAGGGGAAAGAGCTTCTCAGACACTCCGCCAGCCCACTCAATGCCTTTGCCCTCTTGTCCTTCTGCCGTTTGGACTTAATGGAGTCCTATCCAGGGTCAGTTCAACCACCCGACTGCTTTGAGTGGGGCTAATTAGATGCAATATGTTCACAAGTAGCCAGCCGAGTACCTGCAATGCAGTTTTCTTTCCACTCCAGGCTGGCTATCTTGACAACTGCCATCTCAGCCACATTCTTTTTCTCCCTTAAGCTTTCTGACAGTTGCAATAATGCAAAACTCACACAAGACTGCCAACTTTCCATACTCCCCACGCCCCAGATACCCAGATTCACCAACTTTTAATATTTTGCCACATTTGCTGTGACATTCTATCGATTTACCTGCCCATCAATCTATCAACCTATCATTCTATCTATCCATCTACCTATCGATCTATTATCTATTTACCTATTAACTTAACATTCAAGTAGGTTGTGTACATCATACTCCTTGAACACGGAGTTCTCCCATGTATACGTCCTAAGAACAAGGATTTCTGCATATGTACCACCTTAAGTGCAGTCATCAAGTTCAAGAACTTTAACATTGATATAAAGTTTAGAGTCCATATTTCTATTTTATTCACATGTCCCAATAAAGTCTTTTTGGGCCTTTTCTCCTCTATTATTAGATCCAGTTCTGGATCATATATTGCATTTGTCACTGTTCCTTTAGTTGCTAGCCACACCCTTCTGGCTACTCAACTTTCTCCTCCTCCAGTCCTATTTAGCTACTGTTCCCACTCTCTACTAAGAGTATTACAAACCTTCACAACACTCATTAAAGCAAACTCAGGGGAGTGGGTATAGTTCAGTGGTTTGAATGCCTGCTTCCCATGTACAAGGTATCGGGTTCAATCCCCGGTATTACCTAATTAAAAAAAAACAAAAAACAAAATACCCAAACTCCAAACTTGCTCTATCTCCCTCTTGCTTTTACTGCCCACATTTGTAAAGGTGCAGACACATTTGGAGTCCCATTTCCTTTCCCATCCACATGACAATCTTCCATAGCTTCACCAAGGTAACCAGTGACAACTGGGTGGCCTCAATCCAATGGCCTCTTTTCACCCTTCATCTTCTTGGACCTCTTTGTATCACCTGGCTCTGTGGACCGCTCCACCATCTTCAGACCTGACCCATCCTCCCCAGACTCTGCTTTCTGACCAATCTCCTGTCAGCCCCCTTCAAAGTCTCCTCTTCGGCCTCACCTCCACCCACAGCACACAGAGATCATGCACGATCAGTTGAAAGGAACATCTCTGGAAGCACTTCCAGGAGCAAAAAGCGCCCCTGACCACGCATCCACCCATACTCACCTTCTCCACAATGAAGGCTGTGATGCCCCGAGAAGCTGGCACAGCAGCCACATCTGTCTTGGCATAGACAATGATGACGTCAGCATCAGGGCCATTAGTAATCCAGAACTTGTTGCCATTGAGGATGTAGTAATCTCCTATGGATGAGAAACTGGCTATTTGCTTAAGGCATCTTGGCTCATCTCAGGTAGTCGATCCACAAAACTTTGGTTGAGGAAGAAGCTGCCCAGTTGGCGAATGATGCTGCAAAACCAGGAAAGGCCACCTCCCATAGTCTGTCCCTCTACCCATTTCAGCTCCCAGATCAAAAGGAGCCTCACCTTGCTTTTCTGCTTTTAGCTTCATGGAAAGAACATCAGAGCCAGCGTTGGACTCACTCATGGCCAGGGCTCCAATGGACTCACCGCTGATCAGCTGCAAGGAAAACCCCAAAGGTCTTTGCTGTGACTCCAAAAGTACCCTATGGGAGCTTATTGTGATACTGCTTCTTGCCATTCCACATTACACCCTGTAGTAGTTTGGTATTATTTATGATTTCCAAAAATAGAGATATTGGATTATGTTTATAAGCTGGTCTGTTCTTCTGAGTGTAGCAGATTGATTTAGATCCTGAGGTTTCACTTTTACTTGATTAAATTATGATTAAGGCTTTGATTCGGCCATGTCAGTAGGATGTTGAGGTTCTGCCCCCTTGGTGGGCGGGGACTCAGAGAGAAAACCGCACAGCAGAGGGGTGCGTGGGAGTTTTGATGCTGGAACCCCAGGAAGTAAATACACAGGGAAGCAGGTATGTGACGAAAGACAGAAGGCTCCATTAGGCACGGCAGAGGCCCTGGGAAGAGAATGTGACTAATGCTCTACTGCTGACCTTGTGAAGAGAGTAGAGCAGCTGAGCCCAGAAAGAAATGAGCCCCACTGAGAGAGACAAGCCTTCTACCAGTCTACAGCTGAGAACAGAAGGAGCTGGGCCCATGGAGCCTTAGGAGGAAGACGAAGCTTGAACCCTCATAGACCAGCAGCCATCTTGCTCCAATACATGGCAACAGACTTTGGAGAGGGAAGTAACTTATCCTTTATGGCCTTGTGACTGTAAGTTTCTACCTGAAATGAAAACCCTTTATAAATGCCAACAGATTTCTGGTACTTTGCATTAGCACCCCTTTGGCTGACTAATACATACCACTTAAACTTCTCTTTTAGACGAGGGCATTGGTGAGGTCCTAGAAGAGAAGCCTAATTATCTACGAGGCTCTAAATGCCTCTCCTTCTCTGCTTTCCTTTGCAAAAGAAGCTAGTTCTATTGGTTCATTTCTTAAAGTGCTCTTCTAATGCTATTGACTAAGTCAGGAATTCTGGTCCTGTCTTTAACTGTTTCGAATGAAGTAGTTGAAAGCAAATCTCTGGCCCCTTTCTAAGGACCATTGGTTCAAGGTTATATCCCACAGAAAGCATGTCTGCCTTGTGCTCACCAACTGGGCAGGGAGGGTTTCTAACAGCTGACAGTTGCACCAGGAGGTCGGCATATGAATCTGCATGCCCATTCCCTCACCTTGGGAAGATACTTCTCCTTCTGGGCCTCATTCGCATTGCGCACAATTTGGTTGATGCAGAGGTTGGAGTGGGCACCGTAACTGAGTCCCACTGCTCCAGAAGCTCGGGAGATCTCCTCCAACACCAGGACATGTTCCAGGTAGCCCAGTCCTGAGCCGCCATATTGAACTGGCAGTGGGGTTGGTGCAGGGCAAAGGAAAAAGTAGCACATAATAAATTGGTACAGTGACAGGAATCGTACATTTGTTAAAGAAACAGCCTTGTAGCACCTAACCTAAGTTTTATCTAGCAAGGGAATAAGCTGAGTCTGTGGACTCTCCTTGTACGAGCTCACAGGACTGGTTTTGCCTGCTGCTCCTTGCTGGCTGAGGTTTGTTTCAGAAAAGAATCATTGCAATGCTTGCATTATCTCAAATGTGTTTCTTAATGAAGACAAGAGAACAATCTGAGCACCCACTATTTAGAAAGTTATAGCAGTGCAGAGGCAGATACACAAATGAAGAAAGAGAACTTGGAGTTTAACAGAGAAATACAATGAGGGAGGATTCAGAGTACTACGGACAGATCCAAAGCAAAGGGGAGTACGTGCAAAAAGGCATAAGGGAGGTGAGATGGTCACAGCATAGGTTTGCACCTGAAGAAGCATGACTGGGGACGGGAGACAGGAGGGCCACACCCCAAGAGAAACTCTGGGAGTGGGCTGGACAGCAGAGAGCAAAAGAGATGCCGGTAGGGAATTTCAAAACTCCCTTTAAAAACTGCTCTTTGGGTAAACCTTGGCAAGGCTCTCTGCACTCATTGACTCTGACCAAGAATTCAGGCCAGTCTTAGGGTTCTAGGGGAAGATCAGCAACTCCAGGCAGCTCATGGGCAATGAAAATTTGAAACCGTCACCAGGACACCTTGGGAGAAAGAGTCTTCCTTAGGATGTCCAGCAGCATTCCCCCTACTATTTCACATTTAGGTGGTCTAAATTGATTTTTAAATGGTTTCATATTTTATTGTTACTCATGATATAACTTTCTATGATCAGCTTAAATCCCAAGAACTGTCCTCCAACTGGTGAGGGGGAAGATGTAAGGAGAAGTGAATTGCATTCTGCCTCGCGTTCTGA
The DNA here is from genome assembly GCF_030445035.2 of Dasypus novemcinctus. Lineage (NCBI taxonomy): Eukaryota > Metazoa > Chordata > Mammalia > Cingulata > Dasypodidae > Dasypus > Dasypus novemcinctus. Next base: position 111,577,334 of record NC_080675.1, on the reverse strand, counting down.
TCTTCTGAGTGAATATAAGCCGATTCTCCCGTCCAGGCCTTGGCTGGTGAGGCCTCAGCTTCCTCTACAACCAGGCACTGCATGCCAAGATGAGCCTCTGCTTCCGACGCTAACACCCAAAACAAAGCCCAATTTCTCCCCCCTGCAAATAAGTGATAAGACCCACAGGGGATACTGGGTAGGCCCAGGGAGGGCTTATTAAATATATCCTCTGGCCACCTCACCTGGAGGCCCAACAGACTTCCCCTTCCATCTGCTGCCAAATGAGCTCCAGGACAGGGAAAATGAGCTATAGGCAAAAGCCACTGATAGGGCACAGCTCAGTGCTCAGGGGAGGCAGTGACGCCAAGATGTTAAGACAAATGTTTGACTGAGAGTTTCCGAAATTCCCCCAATCACATGGCAGAGCTACTAAGCAAGCAGAGTTCAAGTCAACCACACTGGCCAAATCCCTTTGCCTTCTCAACATTGCTGCCGAAACAAACAGAAGAGTGTGTTCTTCTCTGGGCTGATGGCCAACTGCAGATTGGAAGGCCAAGAGGAAGTTCTGGGTTTCTTTGAGCATGATCTGGTTCTCCTCCTTTCCTGCTTCTTCTGGGAACTTCTCCAGTGTTCAAGAAAAGTTCTCTATAGGGAAAGGAACTATACTTACCAGGGGCTGTGATGCCCAATACTCCCAAGCTCCCCAGTTGCTTCCAAAACTCCTGCCAAAAGAGTGGAGTGAATAGAGAGAGCTGTGAGAAGGCAGCAGCCAGCCACGGGGTGCCTGGCACACTTGGACCATGAGGTCCCAAGGCTTCAGAGAAAGAGGATGCATTCGTAGGGAGGTTTCACTTACCAGAAGAGGAAGCAATGCAACTCCTAGCCCAGCCCAGCTCAGCTCCCACAGACTGCCCTGTGGCCGTGCCCCGCCCCCAGACCCCTCTCCCCTGACCTCCAGGCCCCCCCAAGTCCCCCTCCCCTACCCCCTGCCCCAGGCCTCACAACTCACACGCAGGTTCTTGAATTCATTGCTCTGATCTATCTCCTGGGCCTTGGGGGCCAAGTGTTCCTGAAGGAATTTCACCATGGTCTGACGAAGCTAGAGGCAGAGAGGTGGACAGATGCCGCTGAAGCCAGGACATTATTGCTGCTAAGGACCGCATCTCCACTGCTGAGGATACCTTCAGGGACACTGCCCATTTTTTGTTGCTGGGCACAAGTAACCTCACCAAACAGCGTCCCACTAAAACTTAGAGGCCCTACTAGTTTCTGCTTCCTAAGAGATTATCTTTGTCCCTCTTTCTTAAGGTCCTCAGTCTAGACGTTTTTGAAGATTACTTTTGAAATGCTACTCCCCCACATAAAATCATTCAGTGGCTTCCCACTGTACTTGGAATAAAACGCAAGTCCTTACCCAGGCTGTATTACATGCCCTGTATGAGCTGACCCTCGCTGACTCTTCCAGCCTTCCCCAGTACCTTTCTCACCCCTCACTCCTTGTGCTCCAGCCACACTCCTCTCTCAGGGCTTGGAACTAGTCCCCTCCCTGCCTCCCCACCTCCCACTCCCCAGGCTTTTGCTAAAAGGGATTGATTACTCAAAGAGATTACAAAAGCCTCTGGGCGGGAAAGCTAGAGAACAAGATTGACCCTCTCTGTCTGGGAGATTCCACGGTGGGCCCCTAGGACTTTGGAGTTCCTGGGAAGCTCAGGCACTTGTGCAGGGCCACAGGACCAAGACTTCCCTGCGAATTCCATCCGGCCTCCCAGGGCACACACACCTCCCTCCTTCCAGAAGGGATCTGTCTCCATTCCATTTGGAAGGTCATCAGAGTTCTTGTTTAACTTTGGGGTTTGAGGTCAAGCGCTGGAAAATACTGACAGTCACACTGCACTTCAGAACTTCTAATAGGTGCATTGAAAAAAAAGGATTTCCTGGTGACTGAGTTTGAGAACCAGGGCCTCTGACAGTCCTCAGCTGTAAGTGGACTTCACTGAGAGGGACGGCCCTTTTTGCCACCAGCGAGTGCCACGAGCCCCTGCCAACCCTTCACCAAAACACCAGCCGTCTCCCGGACGACCCTGTCACCCTCTAACTCAAGCCTTCCGCTCAGACTGGGAAGGAGGCCGGCGGGGCGGGCCACAGAGAGCGCACTCACGGCCCGCGCCCCCACGGCCGCCCCAGCCGCGGCGCCGCGCACCCGGCGGACCAGCGCCGAGGCCGCGCCCCGCCGACTGCGCGGCGCTGTAGGCAAGGCCCGCGGGCCGGCAGGAGGCCCCGGGCCCGGAAGGGCGTCTGGCTCCCTACCTGCTTCTGCTCTGAGTTCAGTCCGTTGATGGCATCGTCCACGGGCAAGGGCGAGTGCGCGGGCTGGGAAACCAGGCGTGCGAGCGGCGGCCGCGGCCGCGGCGGCAGCAGGCGCGGCCTCCCGCTCGCCACACGTCGCCCCAGCAGCCAGGCGGCGGTCGCCATGTCTGCGTAGCCGCACAGACGCGAGCGGGAGCTGCTCCCGCGGGCCTCGGGCTCCACCAATCCCGGCGCAGTCGGGAGGGGGTGGGCCTCTGGCCGCCGATTGCTCGCGGAGGCCGATCGGCCGCGGCTGCCCTCCCGAGGCCGCGCCGTCCTTGGCCACCCACACGTGGTGCCGAGGTCACGGGTCTGGGGCAGTTCTTAACTTTGAGTTATTTATTTTTGCGTTGGAAAGGAAGCAGAGCGAAGCGGCCTTGGTTGAAGAGATAGAGCATCGCCCTACCACACGGGAGGTGGGAGGTTGAAACCCGGGGCCTCCTTGACCCGTGTGGAGCTGGCCCAGGCGCAGTGCTGATGCGCGCTAGGAGTGCCCTCCACGCAGGGGTGTCCCCGGTGTAGGGGAGCCCCACACGCAAGGAGTGTGCCCCGTAAGGAGAGCCGCCCAGCAGGAAAGAAAGTGGCAGCCTGCCCAGGAATGGTGCTGTACACACAGGGAGAGCTGACACAGCAAGAGGACACAGCAAAGAGAGACACAGATTCCGGGGGCGGCTGAAAACAATAGAAGGGGTCACAGAAGAACACACAGCGAATGGACACAGAGCAGCCAAGGGTGGGAGGAAGGGGAGAGAAATAAATAAAAATAAATCTTTAAAAACGAACAAACAAAAAAGTTGGTATTCAAGAAAACACAGAAAGAGAGAGAGAGAGCTCCATAGACATGGCAGAGAACTTGGATCCAGAGGCCCCAGGAGGAGAGATACTCATTAGCCTGATAGTTTGCAGCTGAGCCCAGAAAATAACGAGCCCTATGCCAGCCTGTACTGCCAGAGAGAAAGGAAGGCTGAACCCTCACAGAAATTGCCCACCATCTTGCTTCAAGAGGTGGCAAATGACTTGGGTAAGAAAGTTCCTTTTATGGTACCTTAAGCTGGACTTTTTAGGGCCTTGTAACTGTAAGCTTTTACCCCAAATAAATACCCTTTATAAAAGCCAACAGATTCCTGGTACTTGGCATCGGCACCCCTTTGGCTGTCTAATACACACCCCCGTGGGAGCCTGTTGGTATGCTAGAGGCCACGCCCATTATTCGAGGGAAAAACAATCTGGATTCCCAGACTCCAGGCCTGACTAAAATTTCCCCTCCAAACCAAAGCTCCCAAGTTGCCCAGGCCTTGGGAGATGTTTGGAGCTGCAGCTCTGGTTCTTGGCATCCAGGGAACTCAGAGGCTGTGCCCCTAGGCATCCCCATAGCACCCCAGGTCTCAGGAGCCATCCAGACCCCGGTTCTGGACTGAAGCTGCCAAGCTGAGCTCTTTCTCTGGAAAAGGGCTGGCTTGAACACTTTCTTTTGGCCTAATCTTGGAAAGATCTTAGGAAGTGGTCTCATTTTATGCCCACTGCCAGGTATCAAGTTTAACAGTTTAGACTGTGAAAGCCCTTCAAGAGCTCCAGAGTCAGCCAGACACTACGGGTAGGACTAACAGCTCAGGAGTTTGGCACTCGGCCAGCGGGCTCTACTTTGGAATTTATGCTCTCCAGTGTGTCAGAGTTGGATTCAATTGTGGTTTCCCTACACACAGCTGTTTTGCCCTTTCTATTTGAATCTATAATTAGTACTAGAGTTGATAGGTGTACGTCCAGGAGACTTAAATCTTCTGGCTTTCTATGTGTCACTCAGGCCCTCAACAGAGTTGTAACACCTACTGTCCTGTTCATTGGACCCCGCCAGGACTTCTAACAAGATGATGATGCACAATGCAGAGTCTACAACTGCAAGCAAGAGAGTCCCATCCGTCTGCCCCATGGGATCTAAGCCCCCTCTCAGTCAGAGGTGGAGTGGGCATCGCCAGCCCAGAATCCTCAGGACTGGGGAATGAATGGTGGACGTAAGTAACTTACTGCTATTCTACTATAGACTTATTGTTATTCTAGCAATGAACGAACTTTTATCATTGATGTGGAGACAGTGGTCCTTGGAGGTTCTGAGGGCAGGAAGAGGGAAAAATACGTGTAATATGGGGGCATTTTTGGGACATTGGAATTGTCCTGAATGATGTTGCAATGACGGATACAGGCCATTATATATCTTGTCATAACTTACAAGATTGTGAGAGAGAGAGTTTAGACTATAATACACACTTAGTGGCAATGCTCCAATATGTGTCCATCGGTTGTAACAAAGGTACCACACTAATGAACGATGTTGTTAATGTGGGAAAGTGTAGGAGAGGTAGGGAGTGGGGCATATGGGAATCCCCTCCATTTTTTTTTTTAAAGATTTATTATTTTTTAAAATTTATTTCTCTCCCCCTCCACCCCCCACCCCAGCTGTCTGCTCTCTCTGTCCATTCGTTGTGTGTTCTGTGCCTGCTTGCATTGTCAGGCAGCACTAGGAAACTGCGTCTCTTTTTTGTTGCATTATTTGCTGAGTCAGTTCTCCCTTTGTGCAGCACCACTCCTGGGTGGACTGGTTTTTATCACGTGGGGTGTCTGTCCTTGTGGGGTGCACTCCTTGCACACAGGTCTCCACTACGCGGGGGCGCCCCTGCGTGACACGGCACTCCTTGCGTAGAATCACTGCGTGTGGGCTAGCTTACCACACAGGTCAGGAGGCCCTAGGGATCGAACCCTGGACCTTCCATATGGTAGGCAGATGCTCTATCAATTGAGCCACATCTGCTCCCCCCTCGCTGTGTGTTCCTCTGTGTCCACTTGCATTTTTGTTAGTGGCACTGGGAATCTGTGTCTCATTTTGTTGTGTCTTCTTGCTGCGTCAGCTCTCCGTTTGTGTGGTGCCACTCCTGGGCAGGCTGTATATTTTCGTGTGGGGTGGCTCCCCTTACGGGGCGCACTCGTTGCACATGGGGCTCCCCTACATGCGGGACACCCCTGCGTGGCATGGCACTCCTTGTGCGCATCAGCACTGCACATGGGCCAACTCATCACACGGGTCAGGATGCCCTGGGTTTGAACCCTGGACCTCCCATGTAGTAGGCAGATAAATTGAGCCAAATCTGCCTCCCTCCCCTACATTTTTTATGTAACATTTATGTAATCTAAGCATCTTAAAAAAAAAATTAAGTTAAAAAAAAATACAATAATGCCACAAAAGAAAAAAAGAGCCCATTAAGAGTTTAAAGATTAATTGTTCAGCTGCTTGCCTGCAAACAGCCTTGGGGGCCCCTGGAGACAACCTCAGGGCCTGGGGTGGGGTGGGGTGGAGAAGGAACAGGACTTCCCAGGCTACCAGGAGGGGGACCAGAGCCTTACTAGCGAATGCATCTTCAGTTTCTAAGACATTCCGAAACATCTCACAGACCCAAAAGAGGACAGCAGTAGTAGGAAGATTAAAGGTGCGTCTAATTAAAAGGAGTTGATTAGTGGCCTGAGGAAACCATACAAGAGGTGATAGCCATTCTAAACACACAGAGAGGGCCTGGGAGGCTTCCAGTGGCCTCCTGCTCCACTCAGGCCACATGCCCCGTCAGGTCTCAAGGACGGTTTCGCCATAGCTCCCTTGGATCTCCACGGCATGGGGGCTCACCCCTGTCACCTTTGAAAACGGAGTCAGGAGTCTAGACAGACCAAGAATATGTTCTGTGGAGCCTATCCAGGAACCCATTTAAAATGGCAGAAGGGGATGGCAGACAACAAAAAGAGGGCACAGACAGGTTATAATTAAAAGTTTAGACTCACCAGTCCTCACTGGGATCGAGGAGAGATACCTGCCTCTAGAACTCCTGGTTGATACTCGCCAAATGAAGTTGTAGGAGAAAGTGGATGTGGCTCAAATGACTGGGCTTCCGCCTATCACATGGGAGGTCCTGGGTTTGATTCCTGTGCCTCCTAGAGAAGACGAGCAAGACAGCGAGCTGGTGCGATGGGCAGGCACAGTCAGCTGATGCAACAAAAACGACAGAACAAGGAGACACAACAAAGCAGGGAGCTGAAGTGGCTCAAGTGACTGAGCACCTCTCTCCCACATGGGAGGTCCAGGTTCAGTCCCGGTGCCTCCTAAAGAGAAGACCAGAAGACACAGAGAGCACACAGCGAGCGCAAACAATGAGGGGGGCGGGAATAAATAAATCTTTTTTAAAAACCCACACAAATGAAGTTGGAGGACACTGGATTCCTCTAGGATCTTGGCTATGTTACATAAAAGAATTGAAGAATGTGCTGGTTTCGTTAGGTTAGTAAAAAGAGTTATTGAGATATTAGAGAAAAGAACAGAAGTACACACCCAGAATGTGGATGCAGGCTCGTCCTGGCAAAGAGGAGCACCTGAGTTAGGGGGTGTCCTTCATCAAGGCCGTTCTTCGCTCCTCCCCGTTCCTAATGATGGGAAGGGCCCCAGCTGTCTGCGGTCCCAGTTGGTTGCCTTATGCTCCCCACCTGTGAGCTCTCAGGGCACCGATGGGAAGCTTGGTTGGGGGTTCACAGCCATGCTCTCTGCCGGTCCTAGCTGTGACTCAGGCTTCCCTTTGTTCCCTCTACTAACCTGTGTCCTGGTGTCGTGAGGGCGAAGAGGAGAGCTGGTGGAATTCAGCCTCTATTCCCTTTCCTCATTGGCTCTAGTTTTCCTTCTCTTGAACTCTTCACCTCAGGTGATTTAGCTCCCTGTCTGGATCCAGATATGGGGTGTGGCTGTCCCGCAACATTACTGTGGGACTCTGGTCAATTTTCTTGGATCTTTTCTGTCTCTATTTTTGTGGTCGCCACTTGTATTCTTTGGTTTGGATGGACTTCAGAATGAAGAAACACAACCTCAGTGCAGTCAAACGTTTATTAAATTACAGCCCAGGGGAAGTGGATGTGGATCAAAAGATAGAGCATCTGCCTACCACATAACAGGTCCAAGGGCTTGATACCCAGGGCCTCCTGGCTCATGTGGTGAGCTGGCCCACGTGCAGTGCTGCTGCACGCAAGGAGTGCCGGCCCACACAGAGATGCCCCCATGTAAGGGTGTCCCCCGCACAAGGAGTGGCCCCTGTGCAAGGAGAGCCGCCCGCGTGACACTACAGCCCACCCAGGAATGGTGCCACACACACGTAGAGCTGACGCAGCAAGATGACGCAACAAAAAGAAGAGACTCAGATCCCCAGTGCTGCCTGATGAGAATACAAGCAGACACAGAAGAACACACAGCTAATGGACACAGAGACCAGACAACTGGGGGGGAGGGGGATGGAGAGAAATAAATAAATAAGTCTTTAAAACAATTGCAGCTCAGTGTTGCAGCTTGAACCTGGTCGGGGCAACGATGGAAGCACCTTAGTGTTAGCGCTCAAGCCTGGCTTCTGGTAAGAGCATTGGTGAGAGTTTGGAGACTAAGTCAGCATTTTATGTTAATAGGGTAACTGGACTATCAGGCATTGATTGACTGATTATTAATTAGGTTAAGGGAACTTATTAATTGAAAAACCTCTTACCCTGAGACAACCAGCAAGATGGCAGCAGAGTAACGAGCTCCTAGAGTCAGCTCCGACTACAGGGCAGTTAGTATACACCCAGAGCTATCTGGAGCTGGCGTAAGCACCTGTTCAGGAGCTCCAGGAGACCAGAAGAGCATCCTGCAACATCATTGAAGGAATGGAAGGAGGAAACTGCCCATCTGCAGAGAAGATTCGTAAGTAGAGCGCTCCATGCCACGGAAGCCAGTGCCCATCCTGCACTGGAGGCACAAGCTGCCTCGGGAGCTGTTTCGTGGCTGGAATTGAAAGTTCTACTTGCCAAAAACAGGGAAGGAAGAGGCTGTTGGGAACCTTCAGCTCCTGATGAATAAATTCAGCAGGCTAAAGTGTAGTCCTAAGAACATCTAAAGTTTGAACCTGTCCAAGTAAGAAAGAGGCTGGTAGCCACCATCTTTACTCCACGCCTGGCATGAGGGGAAGCAGGGCAGGTTGAAAATCACAGTGCTGGTGGGGACCAGCTTCTTTCCATCCAGATCAGATTGCAGCTCTAGCCTAGGCCCCAGCCCCACCTCTGGCAGGGAGGAAGCTGGGGGTACCTGTGTCAGCCTCTCTGGCAAATTACTGGCCAAGCCACGGAGGCTGGTGATCATCCTACTCTGACAGTGCAGGCTGCCCCAGGAGCTATTCTGTGGCTGGAAATGGAAATTCCATTTCCCAAAAACAGGGGAGGAAGAGATGGTTGGCCACCGATTTCGGCTACTGATTAGTAGTCTCGGCCAGCTCAGGTATGACCCTAGGAACAGCCATGTTTGAAACTGTCCAAGTCGTAAAGAGGCCGGTGGCCACCATTTTGACTCTAGTCCCAGCCTGAGGGGAAGCCAGGCTGACTGAAAATCACAGTGACAGTAGGAACCTGTTTCTCTCACCCAGATCGGGCTGCAGCCCTAGCCGAGGCTTCAGCCCTACCTCTGGCAGGGAGGAGGCTGGCAGGCCCTGCACCAGCCTATCCAGGTAACTGCAGGTACCTTTGGCTGGAACAGACTGAATAATCAGAAGTCAAGTGCGGCAAATGTGGCATCTTGGACCCGCACTGCAGAGATTGCTGCCCACGCCTGAAGCTCCATCCCCACCCCAGCAGGGGAGAAAGGGGCATGACGCTTCATCAGTCTCTCTGGGCAACTACAGTCTAGGCCTGCACGATTTGGATTATTCCACACAGCTGTGACTCTTGTCTCTACCCCTGGCAAAGGAGAAAGTTGGGAGACGCTTCATCAGTCCCTGGGGCAATGAGGGCATCTTGAGCCTCCACAGCTTATAGCACCAACTACATCCTTGGCTCCTATTACACCATCAGCAAGGGAGAAAAGGCAGGAAGCCCTAAACTGAAGAGTAAAACTGCACCCAGAATAAATACTCTACTAAGCCAGGTGCCAAGACATCAACAAAAAATTACAACCCACACCAAGGAACAGGAAGATATGGTCCAGTTAAAGGAACAAGATAAGCCTCCAGATGACACAAAGGAGTTGAGACAACTAATCATAGATGTTCAAACAAATCTCCTTAATAAATTCAATGAGATGGCTAAAGGATTAAAAATATTGAGAAGACATTGGATGAGCACAAAGAAGAATTTGAAAGCACGCATAGAAAAGGAATGAAAGGCACAATAAATGAAATTTTAAAAAACATTGGAGGGAAGCGACTGTGGCTTAATCAGTTGGGCTCCCATCTACCATATGGGAGGCCCTGGGGCCTCCTTGTGAAGGCAGGCCCACCCGCATGCTGCTGAGTGCTTCCTGGCACGCAAGCGCTGCAAAGAGCGGACTGAGCAAAGTGACGCAACAAAAAGGGAGACAAAAAGACAGAAGAGTACACAATGAATGGACACAGAGAGCAGACAATAAGCAAGCTGTGTGTGTGTGGGAGATAAAGTAAAAAATAAATAAATACAGACACACAGAAGAACACACAGCGAATGGACACAGAGAACAGACAGCAAGCAAACTGTGTGTGTGGGGGGGGTGGATAAAAAAACATTGGAATCATATAATAGTAGATTTGAAGAGGCAGAAGAAAGGATTGCTGAGCTTGAAGAAATGGCCTCTGAGGGTGAACATATAAAAAAGCAGTTGAAGAAAAGAATGGAAGAAATTGGATAAGGTCTCAGGGAAATAAATGACATAAAAAGACATGCAAACATATGTGTCATGGGTGTCCCAGAAGGAGAAGAGAAGGGAAAAGGGGCAGAAGGAATATTTGAAGAAATAATGGTGGAAAATTTCCCAACCCTATTGAAGGACATAGCTATCCATGTCCAAGAAATGCAACTTACTCCCATCTGAAAGAATCTGAAGAGACCAACTCTGAGACACATACTCATTAGAATGTCAAATGCCAAAGACAAAGAGAATTCTGAGAACAGCAAGACAAAAGCAATGCATAACGTATAAGGGATACCCAATGAGAATATCGTGATTTCTTACTAGAATCCATGGAGGCAAGAAGACAGTGGTATGATATATTTAAGATAGTATAAGAGAAAAACTTCCAGCCAAGAATCTTATATCAGGCAAGTTTGTTTTTCAGAAATGAGGGTGAGATTAGAATATTCACAGATAAACAGAAACTGAAAGAAGTTCTAACCAGAGACCAGAGTTTCAGGAAATACTAAAGGATGTGCTAGAGTGAGAAAAGACAGGAGAGAGAGGCCTGGAAGAGAGTCTAGAAATGAAGATTATATCAATAAAAATAACTAAAAGTTTCAAAAGAGTGGTGAAAATAACATATAACAGATAAAACCCAAATAGTCAGGAATAAACTTAATAATGATGTAAAGCGCTTGTATTCAGAAAAATACAAGTCAGTGTTAAAAGAAATCAAAAAAGGCCTAAATAACTGGAGGAACACTTCATGCTCATGGATTGGAAGACTAAAATATCATTAAGGTCAATTCCACTCAAATTGATATACAGATTTAATGCAATCCCAATAAAAATTCTACCATCGATTTTTTAAAAAATTGAAATACCATTATCAAATTTATTTGGAAGGGCAAGGGGTCCTCCAGAGCCAGAAACATCTTAAAAATGAAATGCAATCTCTCATCTCCAGACTTTAAATCATATTACCTAGCTGTAATGGTAAAAACAGCATGGTACTGGTATAAAGACAGACACATAGACCAATGGAACCAAACTGATGGTTCAGAAACAGACCCTCACATGTATGGTCAAGTGATTTTTGACCAGCCTGTCAAACCCAGACAGCTCGGCAGAACAGTCCATTGAACAAATGGTGCTGAAAGAATTGGATATCCATAGCCAAAAGAAGGAAAGAAGACCCCTATCTCACATCTTATCCAAAAATTGACTCAAAATGGATGAAAAACCTAAAAATAAAAGCAAGAACTATAAAGCTTCTAGAAGAAATTTTAGGAATATTCTTTGAAGACTTGGTGGTAGATGGTGGATTCTTAAAGGAGATGAGGAGTACTGGGATGGACTACTGATGTTTAATGTATGTAGCAGTTTTAATTAGCTTTACTGTAAAAGTGTGGAAATGTATGGAGTGGTTGGTACCACTAACAGCTAGTTTATAAATGGGGATGTGGTGGAAAACGCTGTCTAGGGATGTCAATGCCAATTGACAGAATGCTAGAGAAGAGGAATTGAATAGCACAGTAAACCAAGAGGTGAATGAGATTGTGTTTGATAGTACAGATGCAAGAGTGTCCTTTGTGAGCTAGAGGAAATGTACATCACGCTTGCAGGGTGGTGGGAATGTGGAGAAGCATGGGAAAATACAACTGGAGTGACCAGTAGACTGGTTAGCAGTAAAAATATGGTGTTCTTGCATCTATGACAAAGGTGTATTGTGTCGATAATGGCGCGATATGGAATATGTGTGCCAAATGTACACTGTGGATGTGGTAACAATCAGATGATATTACCTTATCTGTAACAAATGTTCCACCACAGTGTGGTGTGTTGATAGAGGGGTGTTGTTTGGGAATTCTGCATATGTGCATGATTGTTTTATAAGTTTACAACTTCTGTCATAAAAAATATATTTAAAAAATAATAGGGTGGATTGGGGGAAAATACACTAAATGTACGATAAGGACTATAATTAGTAGTAAGATTTTGATACTCTTCCATTATTTGTAACAAACATCTCATGACAATGCAAGGTGTTGGTGGAAGGTTGGTATATAGGACCCCTGTATGATGTTATGCATGTTTGCTTTGTTAAGTTCACTACTTTTACTATACACTTATTGTTTATGTATGTTCATATATAAATGATATAAAGATAGGGATGCGGATGTGGCTCAAGTGAAAAAAGCACAGCCCGCTCCGGAGTGGCGCCGCACACATGGAGAGCTGACCCAGCAAGATGACACAATGAACAGAGAGGCAGATTCCCAGTGCCGCCAAGAAAGCAAGTGGACACAGAAGAACACACAGCGAATGGACACAGAGAGCAGACAACGGGGGAGGGGGGAAGAGGAGAGAAATAAATTAAAAATTAAATCTTTACAAAAAAAAAAAAGGAGATTCAGGAAGCAGATGTGGCTCAAGTGAAAGAGCTTCCGCCGACCCGTATGGAGGACCCGGGTTTGGTCCCTGGGCCTGCTGGTGAAAAAGAAGAGGAAGCTTGCCCGCGCTGTGAGCCAGTACCCGCACAAGTGCCCGCGTGGTGAGCACAAGTGCCCACGTGGTGAGCCAGGGCCTGCGCAAGTGAGTCACGCAGCAGGATGATGATGCAAGAAAAGAGAGATGAAGCGGAGAGTCAAGGTGAAGCGCACCAGAAACCAGGAACTGAGGTGGTACAATTGACAGGGGGAACCTCTCTCCACATCAGAGGTCTCCAGGATCGAATCCTGGTGAATCCTAGAGGACAGAAAATGAAAAGAGAAGACAACACAGACAGCAAAAACAGCAGCGCGGGAGGAGGGAGGAAGGGGGAAAGGGGGGAAAATACATAAATACATCTTAAAAAAACAAACAGAATAAAGGAGATCGCAGACTCCATGACAACACTTTCTCCTATTTCTTACAGCACCCCACGGGCACAAACTCAGCGCTGTCTCCCAGCCCTTGCTAGCCCTCCCACACCCACACTTCCCTTTGCTATTGCTTAACTGCATTCCCACTTGGAAACTAGCACTCATGCTTATCTGGGCGAGAAGCTCAGTGTCCCGGCCCTCCCTCTGGGGTGGATAAATTACCCCCTGCGGCAGTTCAGGCTCGTCCCTCCTCCCTCCCACAGTGGGGTCGGGGAGCTGCCATCCACTGCCCCTGACCCTAAGCAGCTTGGCCTCCCAGGGAGACCGCCTCCACCCCTCCCCCATCTCTGCCCTCTCCTGTGGACCCTTTGTGCTGTGCAAGTAATAAACAGGCCATTTGCTCAAAGTTTCTGTTTGGCATCAACAAGGTCCCCACCCACTTCCCACCCCCAGGGACTCAAGTCCAGACACCCCAGTGCATGCACAATGTGGGTGCAGTGAACACACTTTGATGGTGCTTTTGGACAGGTGCCAAGTTCACGATTATTCCAGGACACACAGGGTAGGGGCAGTGTGCGGCCAGCCACACGGGCGTGGGGCCTGGGGACGGGAGGTTGCTGCTAGCCTGTGGGTTGATTCCCACAGCTTTTGGGCCACCCCTGTGATTGTGTTTCCCGCCGGGGAATGCGCTGTAGGAGCTGATGCCTCCCGAAGGCGCCCCCACCCCAGTAAATTCTGTCCATCGGGGTTGGGTGAGTGACAGGCCCCGCACCCCCAGTGTTCCCATCTCTTGACCGCATTGTCCCGCAGTGGCAATGTCACCTCCCTGGTGGGGAAAAGGACGTTACTGACCTCATAAAGGACCTTCCATCTGCAGGCATCCTCTGCTCCACTCTGCCTACAATAGCCCCCTGTGGCCGAAGGAAGATGCGAGGGGCTCCTACGGACTATCTGGGCTTGAGTGCAGATGTGCCCCTTTGGCACTCACGGTCCCAGGCATTGTGCTATTTGCAAATTAGCACCTGCTCATTTCTCATCACCCCTGATATCAGGTGACACGGAAAGCAGGTCCTTTCCAGTGCGGAGTGGAGGAGAAGCGGGCGCTGCAAGAAATAAAAGTGACCGTTTCAGTGCCCTGCCTCTAGGAACCATAGAGCCTGGCTCTCCATCTGAGCTCCAGGTTTCTGCCAGCCAGACTCACGCTGACTGGTCCCTCTGGAAAAAGGAGGGAACGATGGAAATCCACAGGCCCCTGGGCTTCGGGACCGAGAAGTTCCCAGATGCGGTTCATGCGACCCCCCCACACACACACATACACACACAGACTTCAAGAGGTAACTTCTGGCATGTTATCGGGCCTTCGTGGAAACAGAAAGGATCACCAAGAGCTCTCAAGTCCTCCTGAGGCAGAGACCACCCGCATGTCCTTCGGCCTGGGTCATCAGCGCCCACCCAAGCAACAGAGCGTCATCCAATGGACGTGGACCCTTCAGGACTGCAGGTGCTCAGACCCCCAGGGAGTCACACGCTTGCATGAGCAGGTGGCGGATGCCCCCTCAACAGTGATCCTGTGGCAACACCAGAGAGGGCCTTTCCCTCCCTGCCTTGGCATCAGGGGGACCTCGACTCAAGGACACCCCACCAGAGGCTCGGCGCTAGTTCACTGATGCATCGGCCAAGCTGTCATCCACTGGGCAGCCGTCGCCTCGGACCGACTATGTCCCACCTCTGGCACTGGAAAGAGTGCCCAGCGGGCTGAACTGTGAGAGGTCCTCAGCCCTGGCACACTCGGACCCAAGCACCCCCGCGGACCTGTTTACTGATTCCTGGGCTGTCGCCAATGGCCTTGCAGTCTGGTCAGGTTCACGGAGGGAACCCAGTTGGAGAACCAGAGGTTCCCCAGTGTGGGGAAGGGACCTTTGGAAGCAATTGGCAGTGTGGGGAAGGCACCACCTGTGTTACACACGAGAGGCACATGGCAAGGATCCATATCGCGATGAACGTCATTGGAGTGACCTAGCCCATAAAGGATACACTGAGCGGCTTTTCACACCTGACAAAGCGGGACATCATCCTGGGAGAGGGACAGAAGATGAGCCCTGCCCAGAAGATGAGGACAATGAGCTTACCCTCAGTGACGTCTGTGAAATAACTGAATTTCCCGCAGGTGCTCCCACTGCTGGGTGGGTTCACCACCGACCAGAAAAGGGCATTTAGCAGCTGTTCGCAGAGGGGCTGCTCATAGCAAGTGGCCTGTATCAGCCACCTCCCACGATCCCAAGGCATGTCTGATGCCTCGGATGCCGTGGACACTATTCAGGTTATGGCCTTGCCTTTCCAGTTCTTTCTGCAGACCTAGTACATGCATGCGACACCATGGAAAAGCAGCTTTGTCATTCCTTTGGGTATCCAGATGACATCTCCCAAGAGAAGTGGTTGCACAACCACCCTGTCAGGACCAGTTTCTGCTGCCCTCTCTCGAGTTCTGCAGAGAAGGAAAACACCCGGGCTGTGGTGGCAGCAGGGGACCTGACCAGCTGCTGGATCTGCCATCTGAGACCTTGCTCCCTCTCTCTTGTTTGCTGAGTCTGACTGACACTCAAGGAGCTGATCTTCCCTGCCTCACGGCTGAACTAATACCAGGAGTCCTTCGCTTATCACCTGTGACAACAATAACGGCACGGCTGCTGGCTGTGCACTCTTCTTCACACCCCTGGACAGCCTGTCGGGTGCCGCCACTCCCAATGTCATGAAGTGGTAAATGGCTCAGTCATCTTTCCAATTGATTATCTTGAGCAATGCATGATATGCTGAGGGTGGGGGGCCCATGATTCTGAATTCACCTCTTAAGGCGGATCATTATTGTTCTGGCTGGGCATAAGCACCCAGCCAGATGATATGCAACCTGTCAGCTACCTTAGTTGACGTTGTTGAGTTCACAGCATGAGCCCTCCAGGTTCAGTCACAATCATTAGACTCTCTAGCCAAAGTAGTGTCTGATCATCACATTGCCATAGATTTCCCCCTAGCCAATAAAGAGGCATATATGCCATTGCTAGCAGCTCCTGTTGTACGTGGGTTAATACCTCTGGGGAGATGTTAGGAAGACATGACTAAAATCCAGTGGCAAGGGGAGCAGATGTGGCTCAAGTGGTTAAGCACCTGCTTCCCATATACAAGGTCCTGGGTTCAATCCCCGGTACCTCCTAAAATATATCTCCAGTGGCTACAAGATGCACAAACAGACTCTATGTGAGACCTCTTCAACTCTCTCCCTGGCGGGTAGAAGGGGACATGGAACCAATCACTGCCTCAGACAGGCCCAATCACCCACCTTGGAGTAATGGGTGCAGAAATGAAGCCCTCGTAATGTGCTGCAGCCACCGGTGTTCACAACCTTTGCAGTCGATAGAGCTGAGAGCCACTGGCCAGTAGGCCCAACTGTCTCTGCCTTCACGCCTGGGGTGGGAGGTGGGCTTGCTGTGGAAGCTAACGTGAAGGAGGGCTAGGCCTGGCTGGGTGGGCTGCTGGGGGAGTCACAGGCTCGCAGCCCTCGCCTGCCCTTCCCCCTCAGCTCTGGTTTCAGTCTGTTCTGGGGAGATGTTGGGGCTCTCGGAAAAGGCCTGACAAGGCTGTAGATGTGGAAACCCAGAGCAAGCAGCCCCACTCTCACTGGCAAGGAACCCTCCTCCTGTGTGGATAAACACCCCAGCCTCAGATGGTGAGTCGTCTCTCCCCTCTGATGTAGAGTAGGGTGTGCCCAGCTCCCATCCAGCGACCCTGATCCCAACAGTTTGGCCTTCCTGGGAAACTGGCCACAGTGGGATCTCTTCCCTTGCTCTTTTGAACACTTTGTGTGCTGTGTAAGGACTAAAGAAATCATTTGCTGAAAGTTTCTGTGTTTGAGACTGTTCTCAGTTTGTGTTTGAGACTGTTCTCAGATGTACTGTGTAGCAATTCACTTCACACCAAGGTTTCACAACACAGGTAACACAAAAGCCAGGCCCTGTGCATTTGTCCAGACTGAGATGCTTTCTACTTCACTTGACTGCCTCTTGTATCTGCAGTCTCCCGTAAGTGGAAGGAAGAAAAGGAAGTCTTCAACCCCCAAAAAACCCATACAGCTGTCCTTCTGGTAATGCTTTGAGTCTGATGCCATACCAGCCTTTCTCATCCTCACTGTTGTAAACCCTTCCACCTTTCTTGGTGGACTGAGGCTGCAGTATACAGGGGAAGAGAGACTATGATTTAGTCCCTTTAAAAGAGAAGGGGGAAGGGAAGCGGCTGTGACTCAACCAGTTGGGCTCCCGTCTACCATGTGGGAGGCCCTGGGTTTGCGTCCCGGGGCCTCCTTGTGAAGGCAGGCTCGCCCACCCACTGCAGAGGGCCGCTGGCCTGGGTGCCGCGGAGTGCTGCCCGGCCAGCAAGCGCTGCGGAGAGCTGACTCAGCAAGGTGACACAACAAAAATGGAGACAAGTAAAACCACAGAAGAGCTCTCGGTGAATGGACACAGAGAGCAGACAGCAGGCCAGCTTCAAGGCAGGGGGGAATAAATAAAAATAAATGCAGACACAAAAGAACACACAATGAATGGACACAGAGAACAGACAGCAAGCAAAAAACCTCAAGGGAGGGGATAAAAAAAATTAAAAAAAAAAAAGAGAGAAGGGGGAAGCTGATGTGGCTCAAGCAAATGGGCTCCCATCTACCATACAAGAGGTCCAGGGATTGATGCCCAGGGCCTCCTGTGAAAGGCAAGCTGGCCTGAGTGGCGAGCAGGCTCATGCAGAGTGCTGGTCTGCGCAGAGTATTGCTTCGCGCAGTAGTGCTGACCCATGGGAGAGCTGATGCAGCAAGATAATGCAACAGAAAGAAATGCAGAGGAGAGACAAGAGACACAGCAGACTAGGGAAGTGAAGTGGAGCAAGAGAATGATCACCTGTCTCCCACTCTGGAAGGTCCCAGGGGCGGTTCCCGGAGCCACCTAATGAGCACACAAGGAGACACAGAACACACAGCGAATGGACACAGAGAGCAGACAATGGAGGGAGGGGGAAATAAATAAAGAAATCTTTAAAAAAAGAGAGAAGCCAGCATATGTGCTCTGGGAATGGAGCCGGAATTTAGGAGGAGAGCTCGTTCACTCACTCACTCATTCATTCATTTGGCAAACATGCAGCACCAAGCTCGTGGTCCAGCACAGCTGTTTCCTGGAGTTCTCGGCCCCGGGGCCCCCACCCCGATTGTTACGGCCTATTTCAGGGAAGGCTTTCAGGAGCGGTGAGACGTGGGCTGGCCCTTGAGTGGGACTCCGGGCAGCGGAGGCTTGGCGTGGGAGCGCCCTTGGTGTCCGGGGGACAGCCCAGAGGGCGGCTGGATGGACAGGGTGGGGCAGTTCCTGCAGGGCGGGACGGGGCATTCAGGAAGTGCGGTGGCGGCTGGATCGTGCAGGGCCTTGGGTGCAGGCGCAGGAGTTTGCGTCCACGGCTCCCGCTGGGTCGAGTTTTCCTGGGCGGGAGCAGCGGGATCTTGGGGAGAGACCTCCTACCCTGTGGCCGACCTGAGGCCCTTGAAAACAGGCTGAGATGGGAGCCAAGACCCTATGTGGGGTCTACAGGGTGAACCTCCATTTGGGGTTTAGAGCAGAAACCTCTTCTCTTCCAGAACTGCCATCTCCAAGCCTCTACTCTCCCCACTCCTGGTTCAGGGCTTTCCAAGCTCATGCCCAGCCCTTAGCTCTGGAGGAAAAGAGAAATGCCCTCAGGATCCTGGGAGAGGCACCTCCTAGGTGGGCTACGAGCTCAGAAACCACTGGCCTGGGCCAGGGACCCTTGCCCTGAGGTCTTGGAGCAGAGCGTAGGCCCCTCCCTCCTTCACTACTACCTGCCTTTATGACCTGAGGCAAGCTTCTTAGATCAGATTGTTCTTTTTTCAAAAGGATTTATTTATTTCTCCTCCCCCTCCCCCGCCCGCACCACAGCTGTCTCTTCTGTGTCCATTTGCTGCGTGTTCTTTTTTTTGTCCACTTCTTTTGTTGTCAGTGGCACAGGAATCTGTGTTTCTTTTTGTTGCATCATCTTGTTTTGTCAGCTCTCCCTGTGGGCAGCGCCAATCCTGGGCAGGCTGCACTTTCTTTCGCGCAGGGCGGCACTCCTTATGGGGCGCACTCCTTGAACGTGGGGCTCCCCTATGTGGGGGACACCCCTGCGTGGCAGGGCACTCCTTGCGTGCATCAGCACTGCATGTGGGCCAGCTCCACACAGGCCAAGGAGGCCTGGGGTTTGAACCGCGGACCTCCCATGTGGTAGACCAATGCCCTAACCACTGGGCCAAATCTTCACTATCTGTAAATATCATCAACTACTTCAGTTCTATTATGAGGCAAAAAGGAGATGGCATATTTGATGACTTATCACCGTATTTGGCACTGTTCTCATTTTTAGATCAGTCTTACCATATCCTGCTTTCTCCTACCCTTTCCCCTGCAGTGACTCTGGGCTTGTAACGGATCCCTTGCGCACATCAGCACTGCGCATGAGCCAGTTCACCACATGGGTCAGGAGGCCCTGGGTTTGAACCCTGGAACTCCCATGTGGTAGGCAGACACCCTATCCATTGGGCCAAATCCGCTTCCCCCTTTTTTTTAAAGATATTCCGTTGCATGGATATACCACAGTTTATTCAACCATTCTCCTTATATGGACATTTGAAATATCAGCAATGCTGCAATGGATAACCTTTATGTACCTGTACGACATAGTACCAGAAATAGGATTCCTGGGTCAAAGGGTAAATGCATTTATAATTTTGATACTAATAGATATTGCTAAATTCCCCTGCAAGGGATTGTACCATTTTGCAGTGTAATGAGAGTGCCTATTTTCTCACAGCCTCACTAACAAGAGTGGATGGAGTTTTGCTTTTTTAATTTATTTTTGATGTACCGGGACAGGGGATTGAAGTCAGGACGTGGTATGTGGGAGGCTGGTGCTCAACTACTGAGCCACATCAGCTCCCCTGAGCTAGCTAGCTGCCTCCTCTGTTCCTGTTTGCTTTTTTTTCCTCTTAAATCATTGTCTTTCTTCTTTAGGAGGCACTGGAAACCCAGGACCTCCCACTGGGAGGTGGGTGCTCAACTGTTTGAGCCATATCTCTTCCTGAGTTTTGCATTCTGATGGATGAAACGTGGTGTATTAGTCAGCCAAAGGGGTGCTGATGCAAAATACCAGAAATTGGTTAGTTTTTTTTAAAGATTTATTTATTTATTTCTCTCCCCGTACCCCACGACCCCAGTCATCTGTTCTCTGTCTATTTGCTGCGTCTTCTTTGTCCGCTTCTGTGGTTGTCAGAGGCACGGGAATCTGTGTTTTTGTTGCGTCATCTTGTTGTGTCAGTTCTCCATGTGGGCAGCGCCATTCTTAGGCAGGCTGCACTTTCTTTTGCGCTGGGCGGCTCTCCTTATGGGGCGCACTCCTTTCGCAGGGGCTCCCTACATGGGGGGCACCCCTGCATGGCACGGCGCTCCTTGAGTGCATCAGCACTGCGCATGGGCCAGCTCCACACGGGTCAAGGAGGCCCGGGGCTTGAACCGCGGACCTCCCATGTGGTAGTTGGACACGCTAACCACTGGGCCAAGTGCGCCGCCTTGTTTAGTTTTTATAAAGGATATTTATTTGGGAAAGACACAGAGAACAGACAAGGGGGGTGGGGAGGGGAGGGGAGAGAAATAAAGTAATCTAAAAATAAAAACTTTTGTGTGATCTATTAACTTTAAAAACAATAATTTAAAAAATAACTTAAAAAAAAGAAAAGAAAAAAAGCACTAGCAAGACTGATCAAGAAAAAGAAAAATCACAAATTACTGATATCAAGAATAAAGAGGGGGACGCGGACTTGGCCCAGTGGTTAGGGCATCCGTCTACCACATGGGAGGTCTGCGGTTCAAACCCCAGGCCTCCTTGACCCGTGTGGAGCTGGCCCATGCGCAGTGCTGATGCACACAAGGAGTGCCCTGCCACGCAGGGTTGTCCCCATGTTGGTGAGCCCCATGCGCAAGAAGTGCGCCCCGTAAGGAGAGCCGCCCAGCGCGAAAGAAAGTGCAGCCTGCCCAGGAATGGCGCCGCCCACACTGAGAGCTGACACAACAAGATGATGCAACAAACAGAAACACAGATCCCCGTGCCGCTGACAACAACAGAAGCGGACAAAGAAGACAATGCAGCAAATAGACACAGAGAACAGACAATGGGGGGTTAGGGGGGCAATGGGAGAGAAATAAATTTTTTTAAAAATCTAAAAAAAAAAGAATAAAGAGAGGGCAGCCCTCAGATCCTACAGATACAAAACAGATTAAAAGGATAGTTTTAATGACTTATGCCAATACATTTGGCAGTGTAGACAAAATGGGAAATTTCCTTGAAAAACAATTTACCAAAGCTACCCAACAATGATGAAACAAAAACAGAAAAGCTGGATAATCTTTTACCTGATAAAGAAATTTATATCCACAATTAAAAACCCTCCCAGGAAGAGAACTCCAAGCCTAGATGGGTTCACACTAGTGAATTCTTCCAAACACTTGAAGAAATAATACCAAACTTAATCTTCCAATTTTATGTGGCCAATATAACCCTGATAACAAAACATGACAAGAAAATGAAATTATAGGTTGATATCGCTCATGAACTTAAACACAAAGACACTAAAAATATATTTATGGGAGTGGAGTAGCTCGGTAGTTGAGTGCCTGCCTCCCACATACAAGTTTCTCGGTTCAGTCTCCATTACCTCCGAAAAAACCATATAAATTGAATCCAATGTTACTTTAAAAAGATAATGCATCAAATGCAATGAATGTACCACACTAATGAAAAGAAGCTGTGATGTGGGAGGAGTAGGTGGTGTGGGGAGTGGGGTATATGGGAGCCTCATATTTTTTAATGTAACATTTTGTGCGACTTATGTATCTTTTTAAAAAAAGATAATAAATCAGGGGAAAATAAATGGAGTTAATGCTTAAAATGTACCAGGATCCTATTTGGAATGATGGAAATATTTTGATAATGGATGGCTGTGATGGTAGCACTGTATTGTGAATGCAATTAAGAGGACTGAAATATGTATCTGAATATGATTAAAAGGGAAAATGCTAGATTTCTAAAATAAAAAAAGGTAAAACTCAATGTAATTCACCTAATTAATCGAATAAGGGATAAAAATCATACGAGCATGTCAACAGATACAGAAAAAGCATTTGATAAAATTTAACATCTTTTCATGATAAAAAGTCTCAGCAAATGAGATACAGAAGGGACTTTCTTAGTCCAATGAAGGATACTACATAAAAGTCACAGCTAATGCCATACCTAATGGTGAAATACTGAACAATTTCCCCTTGAGGTTGGAAACAAGACAAGAATGTCTCTTAGCACTTCTATCCAACATTGCATTGGAGATTCTAGACAGTGCAATTAGGCAAATACGGAAAAGGTATTGAGATTGGAAAGAAATCGAACTGTCATTATTTGGAGATGACATGACTGCAAATGTAGAAAATTAAAAAGAATCTATTATAAACTATTGCAACTAATACGTGAATTCAGCAACTAACTGGATACAAGGACAGTACATAAAGGGTATAGGGGAGCGGGTGGAGCTCAGTGGTTGAGTGCCTGCTTACCATGTATGAGGTCCCAGGTTCAATCCCCAGTACCTCCTAATATAATGACAATAACAACAAAAACAATCCTTGGGGAGCAGATGTAGCTCGATGGTTGAGCACCTGCCTCCCATGAGAGCCCATATATGGTATAAACAAGCAACAATTGGAAAATGAGACTTTAAAAATACAAAAGAAGTTAAAAGAACCAAACGCATAATAAAACTAATGGAAGATGTGCAAGACCTCTACATTAAAATGACAAAAACACTGCTGGCGGAAATTAAAGACAACATAAATAAATGGAGAGTATACCACCATCATGGGTTGGAAGACTTGGTATTAAGATGTCAGTCTCCCCACACTGATCTATAGGTACACTAAATTCCTCATCAACATTCCAGCAGGTTAATAGAAATTAGAAAGCTGATTTTAAAATGTTTATGGAAATGCAAAAGACCTAGAATGGCAGAAGCAATCCTGAAGAAGAAAAAGTTGGGAGGACTTACACTACCAGATAGAGCTGTTTTATCCTCTTAATGTTGATGGGATCAGTAGCATCAGTATCATTTCTGATATTAGTAATTGTCTTCTCTTTTTTTCTTGGTTAGCTTGCCTAGAGATTTATCAGTTTTATTGGTCTTTTCAAAAAGCAGCTTTTCATGTCATTAATTTTTCTCAATTGTTTCCGTTTTCAGTTTCATTGATTTCTGCTCTATCATTTTTCTTCTGCTGCTTTGGTAGCTTTTACTGTTCTTCTTGTTCCAGTTTCCTAAGGTAGACGCTTAGCTGATTTTAGATCTTTCTTCTTTTCTAATATATGCATTCAATGCTATAAATTTCCCTCGAAGCACAGCTTTCACTCCAGCCCACAAATCCCCCCCCATAACTCCCTTGGGCTTGCTTTTCTAGGTGTTTACTCATTTGCTCCTTTTTGCTTGCTGTCTGCTCTTTATTATTTTTATTCTCTCTCTCATTGTCTGTTTTTTCTTGAGGAGGTACCAGGAACTGAATCCAGGACCTCCCATGTGGGAGGTGGGTGCTCAACTGCTTGAGTCTACTCCCTGCTTGTTTTGCCTTTGGTCACTGTTGGCTTGCTGTCTGTTCATTGTTTTTGCTTGTCTGTTCGTTTTTGCTCAATGTCTACTCATTGTCTTCTTTAGGAGGCACCAGAACTGCACCTGGGACCTCTTATGTGAGAGGCTGGCACTCATATGCATGAGATGCATCCACTTCTCATCCCACAGATTTTAATAAATTTATTTTCATTTAGCTCACATTACTTTATTGTGACACTACTTCATCCCATGTATGATTTCGAAGTGTGTTTAATTTCCACATATTTTGGGATTTTCAGCTATCTTTGTTATGAAGAATATACTCTATATTATTCCTTTTTTTTTTTTTTTGCAAAACACTTAGTTTTATCCCATTTTGTAAATCAAATACCAAAAGAAATTCTCTCTGTATAGATTAATACGATGGAGACCATTTTCGTCTTCCATACAGACCTTTTTGTAGTAAATGTCTCAGTAAGGAGACTCAGGTTGGGTGTGTTATGTCCCTGTGTGGTATGGGTATCAGCTGGTACCACAAAAGCTCATGAGCAGCTCGGCACAAGACCTTAATTAAGAGAAACTCATAACTTAAAATAAAAATTGTCCTAGAGCTTAAAAAAAAAAAAAAGCCAAGCAGGATGTGAGAGAATGCAGATCACATAAACCCATAGAATCAAGGGCATTAACACTGTGCACAGAGAGGAGAAATGCACTATGCAGTACATTTACACTTGTGAGACAGGTGCACTATGAGAAATTCTCTGTTTAAAAATTAATTACTACTGCAAAGGCAGGCTGTTGGTTCAGTTGTACTCTTGGTTGTCCACAGACCTGAAAATTTCCATCTTTGATCTGTTTTTGTTTTTCTAACATATTCTTTCTACAGGGACCTAAACTTTTTCTTTTCTAATGTCCAGTCTCTTTTCACATTTCTCTCTTTAAATTTTTAAACCATAACCATCAAATCTATCATTAAACATAATACAGCTATCTGCAAAAACAAAGTTCTGGACACAAAGAGACTGTCATGAATAGGCTCTAACTTATACAATTCTGTGGTCAAATGAAATAATTCTGATACATGAAAAATTAAGCAATTTTGAGAATTATTTCAGACAAAGTATGACTTCATCTACACTTTTTTTTTGAGGTACTGGGGCTAAGGATTGAACTTGTGTGTGGGAAGCTGGTGCTCAACCACTTAGTCACACCAGCTCTCCTGAGGTTTTTTTTTTGTTGTTGTTGTTGTTTTCATTTGTTTTGCTTGTTTTTTTGTTTTTTCTTTTAGGAGGCACCAGGGACTGAACTTGGGACCACCCATGTGGGAAGGAGACACTCAACAGCTTGAGCCACATCTTCTCCCCATCTACACATACTGAAATGTACTTCAGGCAGAATATGCAAAGACTTATTCTTCAACATATATCAAACCTTATGCAGGGAAGTGGATGTGACTCGACCAGTTGTGCACCTGCCTACCACATGGGAGGTCCCACTTTCGGGTCCCAGTGCCTCCTAAAGAAAACAAGCAGACGCCTGCAGCTCGCTTCAATGAGAGCTAGATGCCTGCACCCTGCAAAAATGAGCAGAAGCCTAAAGACGCAGATGCCACAGCCCGTGGGGAGCAGATGTGGCTCAGGCCAGTGGGCCTGGGAGGCCCTGGGTTTGGTTCCTGGTGCCTCCAGAGAAAGCAAATTAAACACTGAGCAGACAGACAAGAAAACCATCTGGGGGAGAGGGAGGGGGTAAATTGAAATAAATACAAAAACCTTACAAATAAACCACTTCATGCAAGGAACTTAAGATTTAAGAATACATGTCTTACTTTCCTTCAAATTCAGCTAATTCCTTCAATTCAAATTAGCAATCAAGCTAAATGTTAATAACTAGTGATATCAGCTCTAAAATACATTTAAAAATGCATCAACCTTTTCCAGTTTTTTTAAAGATTTTCCCCCTTCCCCTCCTCCCACCCTGCTGTTTTTGCTGTGTTGTCTCCTCTCTTCATTTTCTCTCTCTTCTAGGATTCACCGGGATTTGATCCTGGGGACCTCTGATGGGGAGAGAGGTTCACTGCCAATTGCACCACCGCAGTTCATGGTTTCTGCTGCACTTTACCTTGACTCTCCCTTGTTTCTTTTGATGCATCATCTCCTTGCTGCATGACTCACTCGTGCGGGCACTGGCTTGCCATGCAGGCATGCTTTCTCTTCTTTTTCACCAGGAGGCCTCAGGGATCGAACCCAGTCCTCCCATATGATAGGCGGACACTCTATTAGTCCAGCCACATCCACTCCCCTGATGAGGCCTTCTATGTTCAATTTCTATGCCTGAACTTTTAACTTGCACTTTATCTCATACTGTAATCTTGTAAGTTGTAATTCACTTCGTCTTGCTGGAAATGCCAAAATTCATCAACTGCTTCCCACATAATAGTAACAGCCAAGACAAATCCCAGAGGAGCCCAGTAGGTGTAGAGAGTCTATTTTCTTTTCTTTTTTTTTTTAAATGTAGAACACTTCATGAAATTTGCATGTCATCCTTGTGCAGGGGCCATGCTAATCTTCCCTGTATTGTTCCAATTTTAGTATACAGGCTGCTGAAGCAAGCACGAGATAGACTATTTTCAATGCTGGTACAATGAGCAGGATGCTACTAAAAAAGAGAGATTCAAGAAAAACTTGAATCATTCATATAAAACCCCATTATAAAAGAAAATACAGGGAAGTGAATGTGCCTCAACTGACAGAGCATCCATCTACCATATGGAGGATCCAGGGTTCAATCCCTGGGGCCTCCTGACCCGTGTGATGAGCTGGCCCATGTGCAGTGCTGTTGCCACATGCAAGGAGTGCCATGCCATGCAGGGGCATCGCTGCGTAGGGGTCCCCCATGTGCAAGGAGTGTGCCCCTCAAGGAGAGCCACCCCGTGTGAAAAAAGCGCGCAGCCTGCCCAGGAGTGGCGCCGCACACACGGAGAGCTGACACAGCAAGATGACGCAACAAAAAAGAGACACGGTTTGCTAGTGCCGCAGGATAATGCAAGCAGACACAGAAGAACACACAATGGACACAGCAGACAATGGGGGGTGGGGGGAGGAATAAATAAAATAAATCTTTAAAAAAATAAAACAAAAAATAAAAGAAAATGTTTTTTTTCCTTTCCAAATGGAATTTCTGGGATGTTTTTCTTCATACTTTTCAGGACATCCAAACCATACTGTGCCAGCTTTGTCTTTGACAAATAATTGTCAGTCACAGCAACTGGTCCAGAAGAATTTCCATCCACCCACCACAAACCAATCTATTCCTTTTTATACAAGTTATCCTAGCTCATGGTAACATATGGTAATCACTTCAATCATTTTCACCACCTTTTTCAGACACCATCAGTGGCATCTCATCCAAACAGGTAGACTCGTGCAAGTTGATACCTGCTATGCCTGTTGGCCCCTGGCCTGGAGCCCACGGCGCTGCAGGTCATACACCTGTGGTTGGCAGTGTCTGCAGTGGCGGCACTATGCACCTCTGTAGTATTTTTATTTTTTCTTTTAAATTTGTTAAGGTATATATTTTTTGGCCAAGAATGTGCACAGAAAATATATTCAGCCCTTCTCACTGGTGAGAATCATTTTAACTGGGTTTACACTTCAAATACTTGACACATAACCAACTACAGGAATGTTTGCCTAAGGGCAAGGACTTTTAGCTCTTTGAGTTAGGGTGCAGGTGTTTATTGCTTGGGTGGCTCTGGGCAGCCTTAGAAAATAACGATGTTGAAGGAGGAGAGGGGAGGGGAAAAAATGGGGAGGAGCAGAAAAGCTAGGAAATGGCCGAAGCCAGTTTGCCTAAGAATTGAAACAGAGTTGTGCCTTTGGTAAACCAATAAGGAGGTCTGCCATGGACTTCATGTGAGTAAAAGATCCAGTGTGTGTGCGTCTGTTTGTGTGTGTGTAGGGGGGCAGGATTAATTGTGCAGAAAGCAAACAACAGGGACATAACCATGCTTAAGAATGCAGGGAGGGAAGCGGACTTGGCCCAGTGGTTAGGGCATTGGTCTACCACATGGGAGGTCTGCGGTTCAAACCCCCGGCCTCCTTGACCTGTGTGGAGCTGGCCCATGCGCAGTGCTGATGCGCGCAAGGAGTGCCCTGCCACGCAGGGGTGTCCCCCACATAGGGGAGCCCCACATTCAAGGAGTGCACCCCATAAGGAGTGCCGCCCTGCGCGAAAGAAAGTGCAGCCTGCCCAGGATTGGCGCCGCACACAGGGAGAGCTGACACAACAAGACGACGCAACAAAAAGAAACACAGATTCCTGTGCCACTGACAACAACAGAAGTGGACAAAGAACATGCAGCAAATAGACACAGAGAACAGACAACTGGGGAGGGGAGGGGAGAGAAAGAGAAATAAATAAAATCTAAAAAAAAAAAAAGTCTATACCTTAAAAAAAAAAGTGCAGGGAGGGAAGTGAGCGTGGCTCAAGGACAGAGCATCTGTCTACCATATGGAGGAGCCAGGGTTTGATCCCCAGGGCCTCCTGACCCGTGCGGTAAGCTAGTCCACGTGAGTGCTGCCGCACACAAGGAGTGCCGTGCCACGTAGGGGTGTCTCCCGCGTAGAGGAGCCCCATGAACAAGGAGTGTGACCTGCGTGAAAAAAGCGCAGTGCTGCACACATGGAGAACTGATGCAGCAAGATGACGCAACAAAAAAAGAGATAGTTTCCCCAGTGCCGTCTGACAATGCAAGCAGATGCAGAAGAACACACAGTGAATGGACACAGAGAGCAGACAATTGGGGGGGGGAAGAGGAGAGAAATAAATAAAATAAATCTTTAAAAAAAAAAAAAGGGGACAGGGAGAACATGGGCAGCCAATAACCACTAACCTGGTGAATGGAGTCTGGCACCTACCTCTAATAGGGAACACCCTCAGAAGACAAGCTATGACTCCTGGAAGCCAGGGGTCTAGTCACAGAGTCATTAGAAGAAACAAATTCTGGGTTAAACCAGAGCCTTGAACTTCTTAACTAGTTCAACTGGGTTCAGTAGGCATATTTAGGTTAAAAGGCCACTTTCATTCCTCGGTATTAGAATATTTACAGAAGTATTTATTTTAAAGTAGCATTTTTTAAAAACCAGAAGTGATTTAGATTAAAAGCTCCAAAGTATATTGTTTCAGGTAAGGTGTTATTACCAGCCATACCTTCAACCCATTTATTAAGCCAAACCATTTCAAGCAAATTCAAGTTCATAATTTTACAATGAGGTATAGAAGCCCAACCATGATGAGACAGAATATGTCCCAGGTTAGATGGGGACAGCATGGCTCCTCAATGCTATCTTCTGTGGAGCACCTGTGCTCTACTGTACAATTAAGGTTTTTCTTTCTGCAAGTTTGCGTGTGGGCTTTCAGATCCTCTGGCTCTTGATTATTCTAATGGTGTGCTGCTTTGTTGCCCAGGAGGCCGATCCAAGCCTCCAGGTCTGTCTTTGGTAGGCTTCCATCATTGGTGAGGCTCGGGAGAGCTGACCATCTGAAGGTTGGGAACACTTGCTGAAAGGAGAAGCTGCCATTTCACCACACAGCTGTCCTTAACCCTACTGCAGAAGCTGTTTACATCAGGGGATGGCGAGTCCTAGATCATAACCAGGAAAAAGGTATCCTAAGGGGCTTCCTCTGAGAGTTTATCCCCAAGAGGGAGCCATCTGGCCACTTCCTTTTTATCACATTTCTAATAAATGCTCCATTTCTTCAAGGGCTGTTGTAAAATCATTTACTTGACTGTTATATATGGTTTGCTGTTCTAGGAACTGGATCCTTTCTTCACCTTTCATCTTTAACTTTACTTTTAAGGCCTGCATGGAGAGACATTCAAAAAGAAAAAAAAATGACAACTCGACTCACTAACCACAGGAGAACATTACACCTCTATTCCATTGAGTAAGACTACTAGAATATCGACAGACAATTTATTTTCTTAAATTTGTTCTTTGTTCATCTATGCTCTTTTTGGGAGCTGTCCCTCTATACTATAGACTCCTTTATCCAGCCTGGAGCAATGAAATCCAGCAGGGTTCAATACAATATTAAAATGAATCATCCAAACAATTCAGAGCAGCTCAGACTCAAGGAGGACTACAGGACCATTTTCCTTGAGAAATACACTATCAAGTTTCCCCAGCACAGACTTCCTATAGGTCCCAGCTCTCAACTTTGAGCAACGCAGTGTGTTGTACAATGGCTCAGGCCCCAGAGATGTGAACAACTCTAAGAAGGAGTCCTCTGAACAGAAAAATGGAAATTAGTGGAAAAACTGGTGAAATCCAAATAAAGTCTGTATTTAGTTAATAGTAAACTAGCACCAGGGTTGCTTTCTTCCTTTTGGCAAATTTACCTTGCGAATTTTTTTTTTTTTTTTACGAGTTCAGAGTTTTTATTAGTAACTTTTAAAATACATAACATAAAGTTCTTTAATTATGGAAGGGGACTGATTTCCCTCATCATACCCCTCTGTGAATGTACATATTCATAAATATATGCCTATGTAGCCATTAGGCTATAATCATACTTTTCAGAGGACTGTTAAGTATTCACCTGAGGGGAAGTAAACAAAGTTAGAAAAGGACCTTTATGTTAAGGGGTTGTAAGCCACAACTGTAAAGACTGTAAAGACTTTTGGATCCTATGATCAATTTTAGCCCAGAGATTTTCCATGGATTCTCAAGATTTTAGTGCAGTGTTCACTGTCAGATGTACATGTCACTGGGTACTCCCAGTTGCCTTGAAGACTAAAGCTGCCACACGGCAATGGAATCTTAGGGAATTCCTAGGACACTTTTCATTTTGAGGTGAGTCATCTTCAGAACAGAGAACCTCAGTGAAATCTGGGGCCATAACTCAGGATGTGATACATCACCTATATGGCAGATCCATCCCAAACAAGGACACAAGACCTAATTTCAACTGCATTCTTTTTTGCTACCAGGTGTTCGTCAGCACCAGACGAGGTTCCTGGGTCATGAGCCGTATATCTGATGATGGCTATCCTTGGGACATGGTGTTCCACACCCGGTTTAGCTCCATGCTCCAAAATGTCCTCCCATGAACGGTTTTGGAAGGGGAGATAATATGATCATGAAGGTGGCTTTCCCAGAGCAAGGCTTAGCCATTGCACCCTGGATGTGCTGACCCCTGAGATTTCCCCAAATGTGGGAAACTCGACTGCCAAGTGGTGGGGGACTACATTCGCAATGTCCCAAAATTTGAGTCCAGAGGTAAGATGGGTTTCAGAGCAGACCCAATCCAGTGGTTCAGCGCAATTTCTCCACAATTCCCGTGGATCTGCCCTTCTCTGGACCTTCATCCTCAGCACGGTAAATGTTTGTCTGCTACAATTCCAGACTACAACCTTCTTGGTCACATGGCTACCTAGATAAATTATACCTTGTGAATTTAAGATGTTAACATAGGGGACCTGAATTCTCTGCATTATCTCTGCAACATTTTTGTAAATCTAAAATTATTCCAAATTTAAAAGTTCATTAAAAATAAACAGGGGAGTACCAGCAAGATGGCAGTGAAGTAAGGAGCTCTTGGAGTCAGCTCCTGCAACAGGGCAGTTAATAAACACCCACAGCTATCTGGACCTAGCTTTAGCACTTGTTTTGAGGGCTCCAGGAGACCAGAAGAGCATCCTGCAACATCCTTGAAGGAATGGAAGGAGGAGACTGCCCATCTGCAGAGAAGAGCCATAAGTAGAGCGCTCCACTCCTGGAGACTGGTACCCATCCTTCACTGGAGGCACAAGCCTCCTCAGGAGCTATTTTGCTGCTGGAATTGGAAGCTCCACTTCCCAAAAATGGGAGAGGAAGAGACGGTTGAGCACCAACTTCAGTTACTGATGAGTAAATTCAGTGAGCTAAAGTATAATCCTAAGAACAGCTAAAGTTTGAATCTGTCCAAGTCAGAAAGAGTCTGGTAGCCGCCATCTTAACTCCGCACCTGGCACGAGGGGAAGTGGATCTGACTGAAAATCACAGTGCTGGTGGAGACCAGCTTCTTTCCATCCAGATCAGATTGCAGCTCTAGCCTAGGTCCCAGCCCCACCTCTGGCAGGGAGGAAGCTGGGGGGACCTGGGTCAGCCTCTCCAGGAAATTACTGGCCAAAATGTGTAGGCTGGTGATTATCCTTCTTTGGCGGCGCAAATTGCCCCAGGAGCTATTCTATGGCTAGAATTTGGAGCTCCATTTCCCAAAAAACAGGGGAGGAAGAGACAGTTGAATGCTGATACCATCTACTGATTAGTAAATTAGGCTGGCTAAAGTATAACCCTAAGAAAAGCTAAAGTTTGAACCTGTCCAAGTTGGAAAGAGGCTGGTGGCCACCACTTAGACTCTGCCCCCAGCATGAGGGGAAGCTGGGCTGAATGAAAATCACAGTGACCACAGGAACTGGTTTCTGTCACCCAGATCAGCCTGCAGCCCTAGGATAGGCTTCATCCCTACCTCTGGCAGGGAGGAAGCTGGCTAGCTCAGCACCAGTCTATCCAGGTAACTGCAGGTACATTTGACTGGCACAAACTGAATAAACAGAAGTCTACCAGGGCAACTGTGGTCACCTTGGACCCGCACTGCATAGACTGCAGCCCACACCTGAAGCTCCATCCCCGCCCCAGCAGCGAAGAGAGGGGAGTGAAGCTTCATCAGTCTCTCTGGGCAACTACAGTCTAGGCCTGCACAACTTGGGATTATTCCACCTAGCTGTGACTCTGGTCTCTACCCCTGGCAAAGGAGAAAGCTGGGAGACGCTTCATCAGTCCCTGGGGCAATGAGGGCAGCTTGAGCCTCCACAGCTTATAGCACCAACTACATCCTTGGCTCCTTTACACACCCAGCAAGGGAGAAAGTACAGGAAGCCCTAAACTTAAAAGAGAAAAACTGCACCCAGAATAAATACTCTACTAAGCCAGATGCCAAGATACCAACAAAAAATTACACCCACACCAAGAAACAGGAAGATATGGCCCAGTTAAGGAAAAAGACAAGCCTTCAGATGACATAAAGGAGTTGAGACAACTAATCATAGATGTTCAAACAAATCTCCTTAATAAATTCAATGAGATTAAGGATATTCAAAGAGATTAAGGATATTAAGAAGATACTGCATGAGCACAAAGAAGAATTTGAAAGCATACATAGAAAAATAGAAGATCTTTGGGAATGAAAGGCATAATAAATGATATTAAAAAAACATTGGAATCATGTAATAGCAGATTTGAGGAGGCAGAAGAAAGGATTGGTGAGATTGAAGACATAGCCTCTGAAAGTGAACACACAAAAGAACAGATGAAGAATGGAAAGAACTGAACAAGGTCTCAGGGAAATAAATGACAGCAAAAGACATGCAAACATACGTGTCCTAAAAGGAGAAGAGAAGGGAAAAGGGACAGAAGAAATATTTGAAGAAATAATGGTAGAACGTTTCCCTACCCTATTGAAGGACATAAATATCCATGTCCGAGAAGCACAACACACTCCCATCTGAAAAAATCTCATCAGAATGTGAAATGTCAAAGACAGAGAATTCTGAGAACAGCAAGAGAAAAGCAACGCATAACATATAAGGGATATCCAATAGGAATAAGTGCTGATTTCTTATTAGAAACCATGGAAGCAAGAAGACAGTGGTATGATATATTTAAGATACTACAAGAGAAAAAAAACTCCCAGCCAAGAATCTTATACCCAACAAGATTGTCTTTCAAAAGTGAGGGCAAGATTAGAATATTCACAAATAAACAGAAACAGACAATTTCTAACCAGAGACCAGATTTTCAGGAAATACTAAGTGGTGTGCTAGAGTGTGAAAACAAAAGACAGGAGACAGAGGCCTGGAAGAGAGTCTAGAAATGAAGATTGTATCAAAAAAACTAAAAGTTTCAAAAGAGTGGTGAAAATAATATATGACAGATAAAACTCAGATAGTCAGGAATAAACTTAACCAAGGATGTAAAGCACTTGTATTCAGAAAACTGCAACTCAATGTTAAAAGAAATCAAAAAGGCCTCAATAACTGGAAGAATATTCAGTGCTCATGGACTGGAAGACTAAATATCACTAAGGTGCCATTTCTACTCAAACTGATATATAGATTCTATGCAATTCTGATAAAAAATTCCACCAGCATTTTAAAAATAAGTTGAAAACGTGATTATCAAATTTACTTGGAAGGATAAGGTGTCCTGGAAGAGCCAGAAATATCTTAAAA
Source organism: Dasypus novemcinctus (assembly GCF_030445035.2). NCBI lineage: Eukaryota > Metazoa > Chordata > Mammalia > Cingulata > Dasypodidae > Dasypus > Dasypus novemcinctus. The sequence goes on along the minus strand of NC_080675.1, from coordinate 111,543,471 downwards.
AAGAAAAGCGAACTCTCATCTCCAGACTTTAAATTATATTACCTAGCATGGTACTGGCCTAAAGACAGACACATAGACCAGTGGAACAGACCCTCATGTGTATGGTCAAATGATTTTTGACCAGCCTGTCAAACCCACACAGTTTGGGCAGAAGAGTCCATTCAACAAATGGTGCTGAAAGAACTGGATATCCATAGCCAAAAGGAAAGATGACCCCCACCTCACAACTTATCCAAAAATTAACTCAAAATGGATAAAAAAACCTAAAAATAAAAGAACCATAAAGCTTCTAGAAGAAACTGTATGAAAATATCTTCAAGACCTGGTGGTAGGTGGTGGATTCTTAAAGGAGATGAGGAGGACTAAGAGGGACTGATGTTAATGTATGTCAAAGTTTTAATTAATTAGTTTTACTGTAAAAGTGTGGAAATGTATAGAATGAATGGTAACACATAGTGAGTAACCTCTAGGGATGTGCTGCAAATGGTGTCTAGGGATGTAAATGCCAATTGAAAATGCTAGAGAATAATCTAGGAACTGAATAGTACAGTAAACCAAGAGGTGAATGAGAATTGTGTTTGATGGAACAGATGCAAGAGTGTCCTTTGTGAGCTAGAGCAAATGTACGTGATTATTGTAGGGTGATGGGAATGTGGAGAAGCATGGCCACTGGAGTGGCCTATGGAGTGTGGCTAGCAATAATAATGTGCTGTTCTTGCATCTATGCCAAAGACGTACTTTGGTGATAATGCGGTAGTATGGAAAATGTGAGCCAAATGTACACTATGGATGTGGTAACAATCAGATGATATTATCTTATTTGTAACAAATGTTCCACCACAGTGTGGTGTGTTGATAGAGGGGTGTTGTTTGGGAATTCTGCACATGTCCATGATTGTTATATAAGTTTATAACTTCTGTCATAAAAATAAAACTTTAAAAATAATAATAGGATGGGTTGGGGGAAAAATATACCAAATATAAGATAAGGACTATAAATAGTAAGATTCTGATAATATTCTTTCATAATTTGCAACAAATGTCACACGACAATGCAAGGTGTTGGTGGAGGGTTGAAGTGGGAACCCTGTATGACATTATGCATGTTTGCTTTGCAAGTTCACAATTTTTACTATACACTTATTGTCTATGTATTTTCATATATACATGATATAAAGATAATAATAGGGTGGGTTGGGGGAAAATACTTTGGTTAGTAGTAATATTTTGATAATGCTTTTTAATCATTAGTTAAAAATGTTTAACAACAATTCAAAGCATTGGTGGTAGGGTGAGGTATGAGAGTCCTGTATGATGTTATATATGTTTGTTTTGTAAGTTCATAACTATTACTATGCACTTATTGTTTATGTATGTTTGAGTGATATACTTCAATAAATTTTAAAAAATTAAAAAATATATTATTGTATTAGTCAGACAAAGGGATACTGATGTAAAATACCAGAAATTGGTTAGTTTTTATAAAGGGTATTAATTTTGGGTAGGAGCTTATAGATACCAAGCCATAAAGCATAGATTACTTCCCTCACCAAAGTCTATTTCTATGTGTTGGAGCAAGATGGCTGCAGAAGTCTGCCAGGGTTCAAGCTTCTTGGGTTCCTCTCTTTCCAGGGCTTGCTTCTAACTACAGGCTCAGGGTTCTTCTCTTTCCAGGGCATGCTTTTCTTTCCTCTGTGTGCTTACTTCCCGGGGTTTCAGCTTAAGACTTCAGCATCAAACTCCAACATCAAAAAGCCTCCAACTCTGTCCTTTGCCATGTCTTTTATCTCTGAGTCCCCATCCACCAAGGTGTGAGGACCCAATATCCTACTGACGTGGACCAATCAAAGCCCTAATCATAATTTAATCACGCCCAGGTACAGGCCAGTTTGCAAACATAATTCAATATCTATTTTTGGAATTCATAACTATATCAAACTGCTACAATTATTAAAATTAAAAAAATAAAGAGGTGAGCAGATGTGGCTCAAGCTAATGAGTGCCTGCTTCCCACATGGGAGTTCCCGGGTTCAGTCCCCCGTACCTCCTGAAAAACAAACAAACCAAAAAAAACAATAAGCAAACAAACGAAGAAACCAACTAAGGGGAGCCAATGTGGCTCAGTGGTTGAGCACCAGCTTCCAACTTATGAGGTCCCAGGTTCAGTACCTGGCCCAGTACCTCAAAAATAGTTAGATAGATAGATGGACAGATAGATGGATGGATAGATAGATAATATTCTTCATAGTTTTATATATTGTAGTAGGCAACAGTCATTATATCTCTGAGGGTGATATCTGCCTCTTACCTGTAACTCCTCCATCTGCTTTTTGGCTGTTTCATTAAAAAGCTTCAGCTCATCTTGCAAAGTTTCCAGCAGCAACTAAGAAGAAAGTACAAGGTGTAACAAATCTTTATTGGAATATGAAAACGTTTACCTAATCTCTTCATATAAAATGGGAGTTGAATTAGATGATCACTAAAGTCCCTTCCATTCATTCGACAGTGCCAGGCACTACATCCGGGGCCCTTGAGGAACTCAGGCCACAGGAAGAGCGAGGCTAGTGCACTAGGTGTGTTTTGTGCTATACAGGCAATATGATCAAAATACAGTTGCCACAGATGCCTGGGAGAGCTGGGGAAGGTTTCCATACCTAGCGTTCTCTGATTCTAATAATATAACTGATGTTCCCAGGTGGAGAGATCATACAAGCTTGAAAAAGTTTAAGTCCAAACAATTACCTTCCTACTGCAGGGAAGGAGTCAAAAAGCCAAGAACCCAAATTTAATTCCGGCTGGATCTTTGCATCATGTAGTTCTCAGCAAGGAAATAAAGGGAGAAATGTGGTAATGTGTAGCATGGAGACACTAGAAAGCTCTCTATACAAGTCCATCTCATTATTTGTTTTAGGCTCAAAGTCACCTTCCAAAAAAAACATGGTATTTTGAGAATTCACATCTCACTGCTTTCTTTTGCCATCATGGATAAACAAAAAGCCACTTCTTGGGGTTTACTGAGCGCATAGCGGAGACCAACTCAGATTTTACAGAGCTCACGATCATCTGACTACCCATTCATACCCATGTCCTCACCATAGAGTCCGTGTGCTCCACAGTGGGTTCTTGCTGTGATGCCAGGGTTTCACTGCCTAAAACTGATGGATACAATACAATCAGCCTCATTTAGCGAAATGTACCTTAAAAGTAAAGAAAACCCCACCATGGATAAGTACAGCAGCATCCATGAAGGAATTTCTCCAAGCACCTGGTCCCTGACTCTCTCTCTGAGTTTTTACCTTAGCAGGGTCACTCAAACCTCCCCGCTAGAGCTACATTCCATCTCTTTCCTATCTAGGTTTGAATACAGACACAAGTTCATTCTGCTTTCTCCTGGCCTTACTGAAATAGGCTGGAATTTTTCCAAAGGGAAGGTACACATTGGGTCTTTACATTTCTTGGTAAAAGTAGTGCACGTATGTGGTAACTTAAAACCATACAAAAGCATATCTGGTGATTTCACCATACAATGAGATCTGTAAATTGATTAGCACCATCCAAAGTCAACATTTCTTAATTCAAAAGAGGACTGTGCCTTTTCCCTGGGCCTTTCCAGGCTCAACTCAGTCTGAACTCCCACTCTCCCACCTCCCTTAAACTCTTGGCAAGTCCTTCTTCTGCTTTCTTCTTTGCTAGGGATCCTACTCTCCAGGGACAGGGTCAGAACAGGAGCTACATTTTAACCAATGATTCTGATAAATAACTAGGTTTAGGAAGTCTTGAAATGGCATTAATTTTTCTCTTTCCACCTGAGAACAATATCGTTTCTCCCTTAAAAGAACAAAATGGTTTCTGGTATATTTACAAAGTCACACTTAGCACCAAATGAATGGCATAAAGTGTTCACATAAGGAAGAGACAAAGTTCTTTCTCCACAACCACTGGAGCTCTGTTATCAGGCAAAATCAATATCACATGAGGGAGAAAGTAGTTGGACGAAAAGAACTTCTAAAATCTGAAGGGCTTAGTTAAGCCACACTTGCACTGGCCAGTTAATTGCCACAGTGGACTGCGGATGGACCAGAGTCAACTCAGGAAGAGGCAAGGTGCACTGATGACTGGGAAGGCAGCTGTGTGTGGTCTCTCACCTGGGCTGATGCCCTTGCCTTCCAAAATTGCCAAACAGTTGTCCTGAAACTTCTCCAGCAGTTCCACCTTCTGGGTCAGATCCTTCAGCTCTCCCTGTTGGGGTGCCATGAAGACAAATCAGGTTTCCCTCACTCCCAGACAGCCACAGCACAAGCTGGGCATCTTCTATTTCTGTCCTTGGGGACCTGGCCATTTCAAGTTTGTTCCCAGCTCGTCCTTGTGGCAATTGATGGCAGAGGTCTTGTGGGTCTCTTACCTGAGTTTCAGTCAACTTTAGGTGCAGCTGCTTGTTGGTGGCCTCTAAGAGCTGGTTCTTATCCTTGAGTTCTTCCTCTGATTTCTGCTTACTCAATGGTCTGTAGCTGTAATAAGTGTACTTATATGAAGAGATGGATGTGTTACAAGTATGGGCCCTGGAGTCACACAAACAGGGGTTCGAATCCTGGCTTCATCACATAGTAGTAAATGTCCTTCAGTGGGTTGCACAACCTCTCTGAGGCTGTTTCCTCATTTTTTAAATTAGGATAATACCCATACTTCATAGTATTATTAGTATGAATATTACATGTACAATTCTTAACACAGCTAAGAATGGTATTTTATAAATAATAACCATTATCATCATCAATATTGAAACTTTTCAAAGTTTTCTGAGTCCTCCTTGTTAGCATTTGCCTTCAGAACTTTTAAGACATGCCAAAGTAAAGGATTTGGAATTAGAACCTATTTCTACAGACTTTTCAGATTATAGTATTTCTGTCTTCAGGACTGTCCAAACTTCCAAGCTAGCCTCAAACAGAGAGAAGGACTCTTCTCCAGGATTTCACACACCCTCCACCCCACGCAGAACATTCACCTCAAGATCAGCCCTTCCTATTAGAAGCTTCACACTCCTGTTGATGGGCCATAGCTGGGTCTAAGTTCCCACCAGCAGTGGTCTAGTAATCTCCTGTCTGATTCTCGAGACGGCAGTCAGCATTGCCGAGTCTTGCCCTGACAATGGTTCTCAAACGTGCTGAGCCTCATCTCTAAAAACTCCATTTGGTACCCAAATGGTACCCAAACCATAACACAAACAGATGCCATGAATGATTCTCATGTGCAACCAGACTGAGAACTGCTACCCTAAAACAGTGGCCCAGTTTCACTTACCCTGATGCTTACCTTTTTCTAATGTTCTTCCTGATGGCAGTGTCTGCAGCTTTTGTCTGCCTAGAGAACCAAAAACAAAGAAAGTGATCCCAGCACTTGTGCTGTAAACAAGGCAGAATAAAGAGTCTGAGTTTCTAAGAAAGAATCAGAGCTAACATTCCAAGCAATAGCACAAGTTTGTGAAGCTCTGAGGGCCCATGCACTTTTGTTTTAGCAGATTTCTGAAAAAGGCTTATTAAGAAAGAACAAGACCAACAACCTGACAGACCTGTTCCTGCTCAAGATGGTGTGGCCATTTCATATTGATCTTACTTACATAGGGAACTGAAAACATCCACACGACACTGGGGCTGGACTGAGCTAACAAAAAAACAAGTCCCCACCCCCAGGACGACCACTTAGCGCTGGTGTTTGACCCCCACCATTTGCACACTCAGGGCAAGCTGTAGGAGAGGCAAAAACACCTTTTGTCATAGCTTTCTTGCTGTGTACCTTCAGAAGTGACGTTCTGATGCTGTACTGCTCTGGGCCACCAACCATAGGCCAATAGATCAGGTACCTCGTGAGTCCAAAATCTATTTTCTAATTCATGGTATCGAGTAGTTTTTAACAAGATGTTCTAATTATGAACCAATGATCTGACTCTCACCCATTCTCGCGTCTCGTTTTCATGATTTTCGTAACATCATTCTCTGAACTTCCAGAATGAAATTTGGAAATGTCTAATTCTTTGGACTTAACAGGTAACAGACTCTTAGAAATGGCTCGCATTTGCGTGTCTGCAAAGGAAAATAAGAAGGTGGAATTTTAAGCAGCTTGACTCAAAAGCTGTAACAACAAAACAAATGTATCTCCATTCCAAGTTGTTATAAACCTTTATCCCCATTCTGGCCAATCTCAATTTCTAAAGCTTAATTCAGAAGAATAAGACTTCTAATAAGACTAATAGGAGATAGAAACCAGAATTCGTGTCCAAAATGTGACCATGCAGTGTGTTTGAGGATAGCCAAAAGCTGGATGACACACCATACTGAATGGCTGGACTGTATAGATGTGACTTGAGGTTGATACAAGCAAAGAACAAAATGAGAGGCAGTTTTATATAATACTTATGTAATCTAAATTATCTTTAAAAAAGAAAAAGTATGTTAAAAAAAAAAAAGGCAGCATGGAAGTAAGCAGGCAAAACTCAGCACAAGCTTTCATGAGGCACCACTGGAACTGTACCTGCTTCCAAAACTCTCAAGACTCCCAAAGAACTCTGCACACTCTCCTAACTCCTCAGCCCCCAGGTTGCTTTGGAGTTTTCCTATGAATTGCTGCCATAGTTGTTTTTGCCAGACTGTCTTTATGACTACTGTTAAGAGAATGTTCAGTAAATGCTGAATAAATGAAGCAGTTCACAGCTCTACAGGTTGTTACACAGTCCTTGGTCTCTAACTCCAAGTGTTTCCTCTGGCCTTGCATGCTGACTGGCTCTACCACCAGCCTCTTTATCTGCTTATCCCCCATTAAGGTGAGAGCTGCCCAGCTGGCATTCTATTCTGATCTTGCTAGACTGTGGCAAGATAACCCGGGTACTGGCCCTACCATGCATGCCACTCTCCTACCCCAAAAGAGAACATTTTTCCCCTAGTCCTTCTGCCAGTCCTCCATAAACAGTCTGTCTCCCATTTATTTTCCACAACAAATTCAAGTTAAGTTATTCTGGAGTTAAGCACTCCCCTCCTCCCCACTGTCTACCCACCCCCCCAAACACACAAAGAGCACAGAAGTGTTTCTAGCTTAAACTTTCACTTTGTTCACTATACGAGGACTGCCTTAAGCTTGACTTATTAGGAGCCATAACAAATCAAGCAAGTTGAAAAATAAGATGCAAAGCACTGGAACAAAGTCTTTGGGATGAATATGATTTTTCAGGTTAACAGATTATTTCATTGATAGGTACACTTTCTGGGTACCTTCACTCTCTATTTTAGATATTATTACCCACAAAGCAAATATTAAAAGGGTTATTTTTGAGGTCTCTGTGGTAAAAGGTAATCTCCACTCTCAAATATTAATAAGTTATAGACAATAACAAATCTATCCCGTGTAAAAAAGAAGAGTAAACCGATTAAAATTAACACCAGTCACTGAATCAGTTCCAGTAGCCCATATTTGATAGAACCTACAGGTGGCATTGTAGGAAAAAATGAGCAGCACTAAAGACTGTCCTTAAAATGGGAAACACTAGGAGGGGAATTGGATAGCTGGTGTCAGGGAAGGGAAAGAGGCTTGATTTTCACTGTATAACACTAATTTTTTTTTAACATGTGCATATATGAAAAACTTAAAAAAAAGAACAACTGACCTATGCTCAAAAATGAAACAAAAAAACTGGGAGACGGCTTAAAATGTTAAACTACTGCGGTTATGTATGATCCGTAAAGCCCACACAGGGATAGCACAGAGACAAAAACTTCCACCTTGGTTTTAGATAGTTACCACCACTGAACCAGGTAACTGCTGCAGACCCTCAGGCCCTGTTGATGCCCGGATTGCCATGGAGGGGCTCTGAGGCAGGATGAGAAATCACCCTTTGTGCCCTTGGAGCAAAACCTATTTGCCTCACAGATCAATCACACCACTGCTCATTAACCAGTTGCACTGAGCCATCTGGAAAAGGATCATAAATAGCTGCTGCACACTCCACCACAAAAGTTGTCTGGTGTCTGAAGCTTATTCTGTGCTATAAGTTTTAGCTCAGGCACCTCTCGACAACTGCAGGTACTGTGCAATGACTTTTAACCACAAGCAAGGTAACAGAAAGCAAAATGGCCATGCAGTTAAAAATGCTCTTTCTAATGTCTCTTTCTTCTCCCAAGGCTCTCACACTACTCTGTTTAGGTGTGACTTCTCTCCTAGTTCACTCAATAAACATTATGGAGAGTGTACTATAAGAGAGCAGCTGTGCAAATATAAATGCAAACAAACATGGTGCAAACAACCTAGTGTCCTTCCCCCTAAGTATTCCACTTCTTAAATAACTTCTCTGCCTCTCCCGCGACAACAAACCCAGATCCTCAAGATGGCCCCGAGTCTGGAAATAAAACTGATAACTGATTATCTTCGAGTTTAGAAGAGTAACTGTAGAACAACCAGCAGCTTGAATCTGATTGGTGGGATGCGGCACGGTTAGGCGTGAGGAGACTGCAGGGCAGGTCTAAAGACCCAGCACTTGGTCTTTCCTCTAATTCCCACCATAAATCTGCACAGCCTGGTTCAAGAGCAGTCAGCAGAATGCCCACGGAAGGCCCTCTTCTGCCCTGCATCCCCGCTCGCGGCCCCACTCCACGGCCGGACCCCCCCCCCCCACCCCGCAACAGTCCCCGCCCACGAGGCCCGGTCCACGCACCTGCTGGCAGGCCGCCGCTCAGCGCAGAGGGGGGCTGCAGAGTGTACACTGTCTTCACCACGCTGGTCATTGTAACGAAGCGGCACGGCTGGACCCTGGAGGGTCCAAGGTTAATGTGGCGCAGCGCTAGGCCAACAGGCGGAGAACCCGCGGAGGACGCGACCCTACGGAAGGTCGGGAAAGAGAAAATCTCCCATTTCCAGCCCACCCCGTCCGCCCTCCTCATCCAGCCCAGTCCCGAGACCCGGGAGAGTCGAACCGAACCGCCGTCTGCTCCCGCCCGCAGTTCTCGATGCTCTCCTTTAAAAGATGCTCTGCAGCAACTGCCGCGCCGCGGGCCGCGTCTGCCGCCTCCTTTTCAAATGGAAACTTCCGGTGGCTGGGCGGGCGGGGCCCCATTTCGCGTGCCGCAGGCAGCCATGTTGTACGGAAGACTCTGCCTTGGACGATGGCTTCAGGAGCTGCCATGCTGTACGGCTGGGAGCGGGAGCCCGAGGCTCCTAGCGGTGGGTGTTGGAGCCTGCAGGTGTGGGCCGGCTGCCCTTGGCAAACCTGAATGGAGCTATTAAGCCACTGGCCTTATGTTCCGGGTTTGGGAAGGAAACGTGGCCACGTTCAGAATCCATGTCACAATCCTCATTATTTGGTCTGTGATTGTTAATGGGGGTTGCATGATGCCCGATTGCCGGGACACAGGTTTTGCGAATGGGCAGAAAACAACAGATTAAGGGATGGATTGTGGAGGGTGGGGCCTGGAGAAGAGGACCTGTGGGCTGAAATACCTGAGGCATGTACTAGCAGTCCTAACTTTAATATTGTTTATACATATTTTAAGCAGAGATTCAAAGCTACTCCTAATGAACAGGATAGTTATCAAGCACTTGATGTACTTATACATGTCATTCGACAAATATTCTTTCAACGCTATATGCCGGATATTACACAACGTGCTGGAGGGAGGAAAACAAAGATCAAGGCTGATCTTGGCTCTGCCTCTGTGAGTTTACAATCTAGTGCAGGAAACAGCAAACAACCACACAACTGTGGTACAACTTTGAAAGCTAATTTACAGTATGCTGTAAGAGAATAGCAGGAGACTCTAGATTAAATTGGGGGCAACAGGGGAAACCTCCTTTGATTCCAGAAGGATGGGTAGGAGTTAACCAGCTGACAAAGGGAATAGGAGGGGAAAAGAAATGCAAGGCCAAAGGCAGGAATGGACTTCTTTTGTGGCAGGAACAGAAAGAAGACAACTGAGTGTTAAAGATAAAGCTGGAGAGATAAGAAGAGTCAATTTGAAGGCCTTGCAGTCCTTGGTAAAGAGATTAGATTTTATCCTAAGAGTAATGGGAAGCCATCGAAGCCTTATAGCAGGAGCCCATCATCCAATTTATATTTTAAAAAGCTCACTCTTCAGAGTGGACTGAAGGCAGCCAGAGTGAACCCTGGGAGGCATTTGGGAGGCTATTGTAAGCATTCATGCAAGAGATGATGGTGGCTGGGTCTTGATGGGGGTGGTGAGTATTAGAGAGGAGAGAAGCAGACACATTTAAGATAGCTTTTGGAGGTAGAAATTCAGGACTTCCAGGTAGATTGGATCTGGGAGAGTGTAGAGGGTTAAGGAGAAGGAGATGTCTCCCAGGCTTGAGTAATTGTATGGATTTTTTTTTTAATATTTATTTATTATTATTATTTTTAATTACATTAAAAAAAATATATGAGGTCCCATTCAACCCCACCGCCCCCGCCCCCCACTCCCCCCACAGCAACACTCTCTCCCATCATCGTGATACATCCATTGCACCTGGTAAGTTCATCTCTGAGCATCACTGCACCCCATAGTCAATGGTCCACATCATAGCCCAGACTCTCTCACGTTCCATCCAGTGGGCCCTGGGGGGATCTACAGTGTCCCGTAATTGTCCGTGAAGCACTATCCAGGACAACTCCACGTCCCGAAAACACCTCCACATCTCATCTCTTCCTCCCGTTCCCCACACCCAGCAGCCCCCATGGCCCCACACCCATTCCACATTTTCTCTGTGGACATTGGATTGGTTGTGTCCATTGCACACCTATGTCAAGTGAGGGCTTAGATTCCACATGGGTACTGGATGCACTCTTCCCGCTTCTAGTTGTAGACACTCTAGGCTCCATGTTGTGGTGGTTGACCTTCTTCAACTCCATGTTAGCTGAGTAGAGTAAGTCCAATAAGTCAAAGTGTAGGAGCTGAAGTCTGTTGAGGCTCTGGGCCTGGGTGTCATATTATCAGTCCAGAGATTCAAATCCCCTTCATATATCTTAAACCCAGCACCAACTACAATTCCAATAAAGTAGCATGCAAGTCTTGTGAAAAGAGATCCCCTCTGAGTCCATTTCCATCACACAGAAACACCAGCTCCAAAGAAGGGCCATCTGTCATGGCAGTGAACCCCTTCTGCCATGACCATAGAACCCGTGGGTCTCTTTATCCCTCAAAAGAACCAATACCTGGGGTTGTATCTACCTTATCTGCCTCTTAGACTCTGTTCAGTTGTACATAGGGGTATTCCTTCTGACAACCTCCAGACTCTTTTTTAGAGACTCACAGCCTTATAATCTCATTTCTCCTTTCCATTTCCCCCTTACATTAGGTCAAACAGCTTCCCGAAGTCATGTTATTATATGTAGACAGGTATATTCTGCTGTTCCGCATTGAATCTTTAATTCAAGGTCATTTTCTAGTTGCTTCTTCAGCTGGTATGTGGTAGTGATCCCTCGGTGCCAGGGAGGCTCATCCCCGGGTGTCGTGTCCCAGGCTGGGGGGAATGCATCACATCTACACGCTGAGTTTGGCTGTGAGAGTGGCCACATTTGAGTAACATGAAGGCTGTCAGGAGGAAACCCCCAGGCACAATGCTACTCTAGGCCTTGTTCTTATTGCAGGTGCTTAGGCTCAAAAGTGTAGCCATTAGTATCAAGAGCCCACTGTTGGGCCCTCCTTCCTTCCTGGTTCTTGCCGTTGCACCTGGAGGATTGCCGCTGCTCTCCCAGGGCCCACAACAGTGACCCCCCGGCCAGTAGCCCAGTACCCCCCCAGCTGTTGTTTTTAATTGTTTCCACTATGAGTATATATAGACATTACCATATACCCTGGGCATATGCCCTGTATAACTCCCTGTCAACCATATATATCCTGTCAATAACATCCCATATCAGTATTCCTCCGCTGCCATTGTTGAACCACTCTGTGATCCAAAACTTCCCATAAAGTGAATCCCAACATAATGTCAGCTTCAGAAGAGTCTTAGATCACCAAAATTCATATATACAATATACAGTATTTCCCCAGATCCACCATAAAACCTTTTCCCTTCCACAGCAATAATCTTTTAACTTATTCATATCATATTTCCTGAAACTGATGTACAGATTCCGAAACTATAGTTTTCAAACAAGGTAACATTTGTGCTTACTATGTGGTCCATACTTTAGGTTGTACAGTTTTCTAAATTTTTTAGTTATCCTATGTTTTGTCTTATGGTTTTCATTATTAGTCTGTCGTCCCCTATATATTTTTGGTGTAATATTAGCTGTTTTATATTCATCCTCGTGTACTCTCACATAACTCCTCTTTTGCCCCCTTGTTTACCTTTGTTCCATCCATTGCACGTCCATTTTCCCCTCCCCTTAGGGCCCACAACGCCTGCCAATCTAATGCCCTGGGAGCCGCCCTTTCTCACGAGAGATACAGTTCTCTCTATTCGACGGCATTAGTCTTCCCCAGGATATGGGTCCACCCCACCCAATGGTAGAACCCACCTTGGCAAATGAGCCTTCAGCTATTCCCTCCGGAGTCTGTGCCACATCAGACCATACCCCCTGAGCGTCCTAACCAGATAACCCTCCTACTTATACTTTGATACGTTTTACTCAACATTTAGTTCTCAACGAACTTCTGGCACTCTCCCATGTTTGTATGTTGCCCCTCCCTCCCACCTATTTCTTGGACCATATTACTCCTCTTCCCATCCCCAGCCCCCCTCAAACCCAGAAAACCCCACCCGAAGGTAACCCCTTGCCCCCATTTTGTCCCTTCTTTGTGCTCATACTTACCCCCAGCTCATCACAGATTCCACCCCTACAGACATTAACTCACATCCTCTTTGTCTTGAGCATTGGATAATTTGACAAGTATATGTCTTGGGGTGGGCCTGTTGGGGTTTATGACCAGTGGAGTGCGCTGTGCTTCTTGGATATGTACATCTGTCTCTTTCAGTAGATTTGGGAAGTTTTCATTCATTATTTCCTGCAACACTCCTTCTGACCCCTTTCCCTTCTCTTCTCCTTCTGGAATGCCTATAATACATATGTTTGAGCGTTTTGCGTTATCATTCAGGTCCCTAAGTCCTATCTGGATTTTTTCTACCTTTTTATTGACCACTTCTACTATCTGTTTGATTTCCAATGCACTGTCTTCCACATCACTAATTCTCTGCTCTGCCTCTTCTAGTCTGCTGATATTTGCTGCAAGTGTATTTTTGATTTCTTGAATTGTGGTGTTCATTTCCATCATATCTGTTATTTTTTTGCGCATGTCTGCAATTTCCCCTCCAAGTGTTGTCTTCACGCTGTTAACCTCTTTCATTACTTCATCAAATTTGTCGGTGATAAATGTTCTGAGATCTTTCATTGCTTGTGCGAAGTCCTGCCCCCCTTCCTGATTTTCAGTTTGTTGATTGGATTCAGCCCTGTTTTCCTGATTACTGGTTTGGTTTGTAGATTTTTGTTGCTGTCTTGTCAACATTTTTTCTTGATGGGTTTAATCAGTTCCTTAGCTTCTTTGTCTAGTCTTGGAGATTAATTAGCTGTTGTTTTTGCATAAGTGTTATATCTTCTCTTTGTCACTTTGTTCTTCTTATTCCAATTTCTTATTGCTAGTTAAGCTCACTTTAAAGGAAAGTATTAGTGCTGGGGAAAGTCAATTGTGTAAGGAAGGAAAAAGTGTGAAGTAGTATTGGTGATATATGTTTACAAAGCAACAATATGAGTTCTGGGAGGATGGAGGTTAGATCATGTAAATTGTGTAGAGTTATAGTAGTAGGAAAGTACCTATAATGAGGCAGATGACTGAATATGGGAGGAATGTGGTACGTACTAAGAGGCTATTGTTTTCGTGAGAGAGAGAAAGAGAAAAGAAAGGTAATAGTTTCAGGGACGAATACCAGATGGAAAACTAAACAAAGGTATTAGAAATTAAGAGTTAGACACTTTGTGGATCAAAGAAGGGGAGATGGAATATAGGAGAGATAGCAGATGGTGGAGGATATCAAGTTGTAGGGGAAAGGGGATAGTGTAGATAGGCTAAATCTATTCACAGAGAAATGAGGCAGTGGAGGGTGAGGAAACCCAGCAAATGTGAGGTATTTCCTGTAGGACCTATTGTATTGTTAAGGTAAAATAGTATAAGAAGAATATTGGGGACAAGAAAGAGGATTGAAAAAAAAAAAAAAGAACAACAAGAACAACAACAACAACAAAAAATAAAAAAAATAAAAAATAAAAAAAACACCAAAGAGCAGAAACCCCGCCGCCAGGCTCAGCTGGGCTCAGCTGGGCTCCGGTCCCCCACCCGCCGCCCGCCGCGGCTCGGCTGGGCTCGGCTGGGCTCGGCTGGGCTCGGGTCCCCCGCCTGCCGCCCGCCGCGGCTCGGCTGGGCTTGGCTTCCCCTCCCGCCGCGGCTCGGCTGGGCTCGGCTGGGCTCGGCTTTCCCGCCCGCCGCCCGGAGCGGCGCAGCGTGGCTCGGCTCTCCCGCTCGCCGTCCGGCGCGGCGCGGCTGGGCTCGGCCGAGCTCAGCTGGGCTCGGCCCCCCCGCCCACCGCGGCTCAGCCGGGCCCGGCCGGATTCGGCTTCCCCGCCCACCGCCCGCCGCCGTGGCGCAGCGCGGCTCGGCTCTCCCGCCCGCCGCCCGCCGTGGCGCGGCTAGGCTCGGCTGGGCTCGGCTCCCTCGCCCGCTGCCCGGGCGGCTCAGCGCAGCTCGGCTCTCCCACCCGCCGCCCGCCGTGGCGCGGCTGGGCTCGGCCGGGCTCGGCTGGGCTCGGCTTCCCGGCCCGCCGCGGCTCGGCTGGGTTCGACTGGGCTCGGCTGGGCTCAGTTCCCCCGCCCGCCGCCCGCCGCGGCGCAACGCTGCTCGGCTCGGCTCTCCCGCCCGCTGCCCGCCGCGGCATGGCTCGTATCCCCCGCCCGCTGCCCACCTCGGCCCAGCTAGGCTACCCTGGCCGACGCCCGCCGGGGCTCTGCGCAGTGCTAGCTGCCTCGGCTCCGCCTACCCAAGGAGGGAGTCCTCCACACGTAGCTGGGATCTCCGTGTATATTTCACAGATGGATCCTCTCTGTTACCTTCCCTCCAAATCGATGTCCAGACACCTCCGGACCAGGAAAAATCCCGAAACAGCCGGTCCCAAAGAGTCTCTGACGCCTCCCAGCCGATTCCCCCCAGGAGCTAGTAACCGGGAAGTTCACTCAGCTGCCATCTTGCCTCCCCCTCCTGAAAAGTCCCAAATTATATCTTATAGACCAGTCCTTTCCGTTACCTTCCCACCAAATTGATGTCCAGACACTTCCTGCCCTGAAAAAATCCTGAAAAAGCCTGGTCCCGGAGAACCTCCAGCGGTGCCCAGCTGCCTCTTCCCAGGAGAGACGGCAAGGCAAGCTCACTCAGCCACCATCTTGCCGGAAGTCTCTGTATGGATTGAGATACCGTTTCCTGAGATGGAATCACAGGAGCAGGAGTCAACAGGTTGTGTTGGGGAGAGATGGATAGTTCAGTTTTGAATGTAGTAAACTTGAACGACCTTTGAGACATTCAATTGGAACTATCAAGTAGGTTATTATAAATACAGGCCTTGAGCCCGAGGAGAGTCTGAGTTGGACATACACTCTTGGATGTCCTGGGCATAGAGATGTATTTAAAGCCATGATATTGACTGAGATCATTTAGGGCCAAGGACAAGGACAAGGACGACCAGCATTTACAAGTTGCAATGATAAGGTGGTGCCTGGCAGGAAAACTGAGAAAGCTGCCAGAGAGGTGGGAAGAAAACAAAGAAAGGGTGGTGTTGGGGAGTGGATTATGTCCCCACAAAAGGCATATTCAGGTCCCAGTTCTGGTCCTTTGGGTGTGACATTTGTAAATAGGATCTTTCAAGATGTTGATGTGGGCTATGGGTGGCAGGCTCTTTGTCTCTTCAGAGATAACCTAAACTATCTGTGACTTGTGGGTATGGGATGATAAAAGGTTGCAGTCCTGCCCTTGGTGAGCAAGAAACAGTTTAACAATGCAAGGTCTATAAACTTTAAGTGTTCAGGGGAAATGCTAAGAAAATATGCTAAAAGCTTATGAATGCCTGAGGTCCATGCTAAAAGCTTACCTAAGGTGTGGAAATATATGCTAATTCAAGCCTATTGAGAACTGAAACAAAAGGACCATTTGGCCTTTCCTCTCTGCATAAAAGGGACTAAAAAATCTTGTTCAAGGCTCGGGATTCAAACAGCAAGCTCCCAAGTCCAGCCGGCCATCAATAAACCATTTTTCCTTCTCAAAATCATTCCTGAGTCCTGGCCTCTCTATACGCAAATAATTGAACGTCTCTCAAATTCTACAACAATGTTATTCGTTAAGGTGTACTCCAACTGAATGAGGGTGGGCCGTCATCAATTTTGGTGAAGTCCTTATAAGCAAAGGAACTGGACACAGAGAGAGAAGCCACGGGAGAAGCAAGAAGCTCAAAGCTAACAGAACCCAGAAGAGAAAGAAGATCCACCATGTTTATTGCCATGGGACAGAAAAGGCAAGGAACCCAAAAGACTGCCAACCAGCCAGAAGATATTGACCGGGGAAGGAAGCCTTCTAGCCTCTGAAACCGTGAGCCAATAAATTCCTGTTGTTAAGCCTACCTATTTCATGGTATTTGTTGTAGCCACAGGGAAACTGAAATAGGAGGTGTCCCAGAAGTCAAGAAAGAGGTAACCCTAACCACTGGGCCAAACTGGCCCATGCGCAGTGCTAATGTGCGCAAGGAGTGCCGTGCCACACAGGGGTGTTCCCGTGTAGGGGAACCCCACATGCAAGGAGTGTGCCCCATAAGGAGAGCGGCCCAGCACGAAAGAAAGTGCAGCCTGCCCAGGAATGGTGCTGCACACAGGGAGAGCTGACACAACAAGATGACGCAACAAAAAGAAACACAGATTCCTACGCCGCTGACAACAACAGAAGCGGACAAAGAAGAAGACTCAGCAAATAGACACAGAGAACAGACAACCGTGGTGGGGGTGGAGGGTGGAGGGGAGAGAAATGAATAAATCTTAAAAAAAAAAAAAAGAGTAATCGTAAACCCATTGAAAGCATTTGAAAGGCATCCATTTAATTTAACAACATAGAAGTCATTGGCAGGTATAGCAAGAGGAATTCCGGTGAAGGGGTTAGTGTATTAGCCAATGGGGCCCTGATGCAAAATATCAGAAGTTTGTTGGCTTTCATTAAGGGCATTTACTTGGGGTAGGAGCCTACAGATACCAGGCCATAAAGAATAGGTTACTTCCCTCACCAAAGTCTATTTCCACATGTTGGAGCAAGATGGCTGCTGACATCTGCTAGGGTTCAGGCTTCCTGGCCTCCTCTCTTCCTAGGTCTTGCTTCCCTCTGGGCTCAGGCTTCCTCTGTTCCCAGGGCTTGCTTCTCTTTCCTCTGTGTGCTTACTTCCTGGGGCTCTAGCTTAAGACTTCAGCATCAAACTCCAACATCAAAGCTCCAACATTAAAGAAGCTCCAACTCTGTCCTTTGCCATGCCTTTTATCTTTGAGTCCTCACCCACCAAGGGGCGGGGACTCAATGGCCTTCTGATATGGCCCAATCAAAGCCCTAATCATAATTCAATCATGCCCAGGTACAGACCAAACATAATCCAATATCTATTTTTGGAATTCATAACTATATCAAACTGCTACAGTTGGAATGAAAGTCACATTAGCGTGATTTGAAAAGTATGTGAGAGTTGAGGAAGTAGAGATGGTATGCACAATCTAGAGAGTGTCTGTGAACAGGGCAGAGCAATTGGGCAGTAACTGGAGGTGGATTGTGGAGCTCGAAGATAGAGATAATGTTGGATGATTGACCCGGACCCGCCCGCGGGCCAGGCCAATACGACAGGACGTCTCCTGTCTGACCAAGCTCGGGGATCTAGAAACAAAGCAAATGACACAGAGACAGGGACAAGAGACACTAAGAATGGAGGCAAGACAGGATTCTGATCAAGCCTTGTTTATTGGGGGTAGAACATGGGAATATATACTGAGGGAAGGGAACATGTCCACAGGTGATAGGCTAGTCTCGCAGGTGACAGGCGTCCAAGGAGGGGATTGGCTGAAAGTTTGCACCGGGTCTGCAGAGTTTTGCGCCTTGCACATGCGTGCTGCTGTGTTTACCAGAGTTGTGGTGGGAAGGGGAGAACAAAGGAGAAGAAGAAAATGGCGGGGCAGGGTTGTGAAATCTGCCATGTTGTTGGAGGCTGTAAACAGACCTCACAGCGGTTGGCTCCCCACAGATCCCCCTTCTCTGTTTAATGTGTTATGAACTGAAGAAAAGAACAGCTGGCGATGGCTCACGTTAGGGCAGGGCTTATACTCAGTGGTGATGTGCGGCTGCAAGGTGCTCCCGTACTGAGGGGGGCTGTGCCTATCTTAGGTCGGGGCTGCACCTGTTGAGTGATCAGTCTTACCCGTCATTGGGAAGCGTGACAGCAAAAGGCCACGTCCCTGTCTTAGGTTGACTGGTGGGTCAGCCCAGTTGCCCCTCATTGGCTAACCAGACCAGCACCTCAGCGACAAACGACTTGCAACAGGGAGCTCTATACCGTGCATGAACTGAGATTAGTGGGCAAGGTCACACCTGCCCTGGTATGTTTAAGCCAGGGTGCCCGCTGCCCTTATGAGCTGCTAAATCCCTTACTGAAGCCATTCAGCGATGTCAATTAGAAAGAGAAGGTTAAGCCGTGATAGGGGCCATGGTGTTCATGGGCGGGGAAACAGGCAAGGAAAGTAAACACTATTAGAATACAGGTTGGAGATAAGGCAGCATAAGAAATTTGCATTTTCCAAGATTGGTTGTTTATTCTTCGGTCCGGATAGGCTGGTATTGATGAACAGCAGCAAGATACATAACGTGGGCAGAGATTTGCTTCATCCTTTCTTGGAGAAATTTAAGGAGGCAAGGTGCAAATGCACAGATTAAAAGGAAAGTGATTAGGGGGCTGAGGAGGGGACCTAGCCAGGTCACGAGAGGGGAAGTGAGCCAGGCGGATAAGGAGGTTGATTGGGAGGGCAGTATTTCTTCCCGCAATTCTCGCAACTTCTTAACATTTTGTTCAACAATACCAGATTCATTTATATAGTAGCAGCATTCCTCCTGGAGGAAAAGGCAGGTTCTCCCTTTTTTCAGCTGTAAGTTAAGGGCCCTGTGGTTTTGAAGGACTACTTGGGCAAGGGATGTTAGTTGCCGCTACAGAGAGTCAAGAGACTTTGCACTGGATTCTAGGCTAATTTGTCGTTGTTGTTTAAAGTATTGCAAGCTGATGAGGCCATGACCAAGAGCACCACCTGCTGTGGCAGCTGCAGCGGCTGAACCTGTGAGGCTAATTTTTTACCAATATAGGGAGGAAGGCGGCTCTCTTTGACACAGATGGGGAGAGTAAAATTTTTAGTTTGCCTTCTCCATAGTATGTTAGTTGTGGGGTAATGGCTACTAGGATGCAAGGCCTCATTTTTATAGAATAGAGCATTTTTGGGTATAGTTAATTTTCCGACAATCATAAGTAGGATTCTTGGTTATGATTAAATTGTAAGAGGGAAACAAAGTCACAATAAACTGAGTATTACTATTTTTAAAGATAGTTATGGCCCAATTTTTAACATACATACAGGAAGGATGGTTACCGATGCATAAGCGTTGATAATCAAATGGTAATATGAGATTATCGATTCTTTGTCCTTCTTCATAGAGTTTGATTGGCAATCAATCATCAATTGGTCCAGGGAATATATGGGTTCTATTCAGATATATATGAAAGAATGAATCTTTCCAGGTTAACACTTTAAGTAATGGGGGGTTAGGTATATAGGCCCAATAAGTGTAATTACTGGCAGCTTCTTCATTACTTACGATCACCATCATCAGAAGTTGGAGGAGACCCCATCTCTTCATTCTGGGGTTTAATCCTCTTCGCAGGCAACCAAATTTGTTCTCCATTTTCTGAAATGATAAGAGCATAGCCTCGCCCCCTTACTTTAATCCTGCCTTTTTTTCATTCATTGTTTAAAATATCTTTCCAGAATATTGGTTGATCTTCGTTTCCTGCGTCCACTATAGATATTTGACATTTTTCAAAGTGACATCCCGCAGGTGTCAATGAATTATAAACATTAAGAAAATTTAAAGTAAATAAAGCTTTTGCTAATTGATCTTTTGGTGTTATAATACCATTATTTCCCCCTTTTTGTTTTAAAAGCATAGTTTTTAGGGCATGATGGCTGCGTTCAACAATGGCTTGACCTGTAGGATTATAAAGAATACTAGCAACATGTTGAATACCATATTTTAAACAGAAAGATTCAAAGGATTTACTAATGTAGGAAGGTCTATTATTAGTTTTAATTTTCACAGGGCATCCCATTACAGCAAAAGCAGACCAGAGGTGTGAGTGAACATGATGAAACCGTTCCCCACTTTGAGCAGTAGCCCACATAAAATGAGAATAAATGTCAATATAAACATGAACATATTGTAGTTTACCAAAGGATGGTATGTGAGTAACATCCATCTACCTTAATTGATTAGGAGTCAGGCCTCTGGGATTAGTTCCAGCCTGAAAAGGCACCACTGTTAGTGCTCCCACAAGTAGGACAAGTGTGAATAATTTCTCGTGCCTGTAGTCTTGTTAACTTTTGATATTTATTTCGCAGGCCTTTAGCATTAATATGAGTTAAAGCATGGCAATCACGAGCACTTTGTAAACACCCTACCAATAAAACAGCTCGAGCATTATTTGATGTCATAGGACTAGGCAAAGAGGCATGAGAGATATATGAATAAAGTAAATAGGTCTTAACCTAATGACATGTTGCAAGTCAGCGAAAAGTTGAGATAACTCATTAGTAGCAAAGATATGAGCTGTTTCAATATGCTTAACAGTAAGGCCTACATATTCAGATTTACAGACAACATTCAAAGGTTCCTTAAATATTGTTAACACCTTAATGATGGCAGCAAGTTCAGTACTCTGAGCAGATGTGAATGAAGTCTGCCAAGCCTGTTCTTTTCAAGAAGTAACGTATGCTGCTTTTTTATTACTATTACTATCAGTAAATACTGTACAAGATGATTGGGCTATGCACATAGGCCTGAAAAGCACTGCAAAAGTTCATTGTTGGGTTTTTTACAGATAGAGGAATGCAGCTGGCTTGATTTGTCTAAGAAGACACTAAAGAAAGTCTTAGCAAGTTTTAAAACAAAGTGATAGCAATACAGCTGGACTTTAACGTTTTGCAACAAACTAGCAGTGTTTGGGATTGCTGCATACTAGTGTTGTTACTTTAATCTATGATAAGAGGTTGTTTTTGTGACACATATTCTTTTATTATAATTAAAACCATAAATAACTACATTGTACTTTTCTTTAATATTATGCTGAAATATTGGTAACTTTATACACTCTTAAGCATTTATAGAAAACTTTTACTCATACAACTTTAATTAACAGAGGGTTAAAGGAAAGAAAAAACTTGTTAATTTTATAACACTGTAAAACACCTTTTATTTAACTTATAACATATTAAATGAACTCAATCATTACTTTAATTTTTCTTTCAAGGTAAAAGAACAAATCTCTTATAATTAGTTTGGAATGAAAGGCTACTGTTCAGGATTAGGTTTTGAGAAAGCAGTTCTGAACATTACGTTCCTTCAAAAGAGACAAAACCTTCCCCTGTTGGAACACCGAGGAAATGATAAGCACAAGAAGCACGAGAAGCTATCTTGACAAGACAGAATTTCTTTGTATACTGATTATTGAGGATAAGAACTTTTACCAAAACAGATTAATGATAAGAGGCCTTGAGAAAGAATAAAAATTTTTGACTTTGCATCAGCATACTACTTGATACTAAAGCCTTTAAAATTTTATAGATAGACCCATCAAATCTTATTCAACTTTAACTATAAAATTTCTTTTTCCACAAACCTTCTGCACTTTTAGTATTCACTCAGGTTTTGTTCCATATTTTACTCTTTCTTAATAACCAATCATTTTATCTTGGGACAAAATCATTTCCTATTTCCTTAATAATAAAAACACATTTCATATAGCCCACATACGAAATTATCAAGCAAACTTGTTATAACATAATACCGTGAACACCAAACAACCTTATTAAAATAATGAACTTTAAATACTTAATAGCATGGAATATCAGAAACAGTTTTCTAGAAGCAAGTTGGCAGGGGAGGCTGGTTGCTGCTAATCTTTCCTGTAATAAAATTACCTTTTATTATTATTAATTCAGGTTTGTTTAATAATGACCTTTTGGAATTAGCCACTTAAATACTTTAATGTAAACGATGCTTCATAAGACCTTTTATAATTATTTATAACCATATAGACTATAATTATATCATTTTAAGACAAATTTTACCTTTACAGAACACATTCCCTTAAATTTATTACAATACCTTCTATAACTTGCCACATGCATTTAAGTTTCAAGAGTTTATGAAAATTAGCCATCCTACTTTAGGACAAAATACACCTTTTTGCAAAAACTTATTAAATTTCAGTTAGCATTGTCACAAACTTTTAACTTTTTTTTTTTAATATTCATTTAAATTTTGCATCCTTCATATTATCCTGTGAAGAAAAATAAGTTATTCATTTCAATCTAGGCAAGAACCATTTTTTATGAAAAGGCATAGTAATTTTGTTAATCAAGACATACAATTTTTATTATTGTAGATATCTTATTAACATTTAAACTTATGTATTAATATAATAAACTTAAGTATTAATATAAGCGCTTATTTGATTTTTGGCCATTTGAATAGAGCTCTTTTAAAAATTTCTACTAATTTATATTTACCATCCAGAGGTATCACAATATATACTGACATTGAATGAACAGACAAACACAAAACAATTACAACACATTAAGAGAAACATACAATGTATTTACAATCGACTCATAATTCTTTACTTTCTTGGTATAGCTGCTTTTAAATCCTCTGTTATATATCACATCTTAGATTGTACCTTTTAAGATTTCTTCTGGAATTCATGTCACCTGTAATATGCAAGCTTGTGCTTGGAAACATTATTAGTTATCAGCAATTAGTTAAAATAACTTGAGCAGCATAAATGTAGTTAAGTTTTTATTTTGCAGTTTAGGCAGACCATTAACACACATTTTTGGATTATTACTGTAAGACTATACTGAGACTTTGAAATTCTGGAGAAAACTATTGATTTAAAACTGAAAATTCCTTTTTAAACCTTGATAAACATTTTATACTAATTTTAGTATCTTGGTTAAATAAGCCCAATCAGAATTAGCATGGAAACAAAACAAAACACAAATGTTGCCACGTTTTTCTCTCATTCCAGTGGCTTAACTATATTAGCCTTCACTAGCCCAGAGCTACATTGTTATGTAGACAGCAGGGAGTTTGAAGAGTTGCGAAAGGGATTGGCGTTTCCTGGAAGAAAGTTGATTGCCTCATAAGCTTGTTTTGGTTTCGGGGCCTGTGGCTGGCCCTGCCTCCCGTTTCCCTGATGGGGAGGGAGAGGTTGGCCCTGCATGTCGGCAATGAGGACAGACTCTAGGGGCACTACTAGGCTTTTTGTTAAATACCAGGGGTGGGACAGTCTTGGGAGAAATGGCTGGGATCACCGCACTTAAAACAAGCTCTTTTTTGCTGCGGCTGTAAAACCTCTTTTAAAGTGGCGGCCATAGCAAGGCCTTGTTGGTAGGCGGGGCTAATTTCAGGACAAAGCCTGATGTAACCAGAGAAGTCCTCCTTCTTTCTATAAGGTCTGCTTGCGGCCTGACAAGCCGCATTTGCATTTTCAAAGGCAATTTGCTTTACATAGTCTGTTTCTGTGTTGGTATCACCAAACAGCCTCTCTGCAGCCGTGCACAATCTACCTACAAAATCTGAAAAAGGCTCCTCTGGCCCCTGTTTAATATTGGTGAGGGAGGAGGCAGGGCGTTCTTTTGTGGGCAACCTTTTCCAAGCCTTAAGGGCAGCAGTTTGAATTTGAGCAAATAGGCCAGGGTCATACCTACATTGATTTGTATTATCTCTATAATCATTTGACCCTGTAAGCATATTAATACTGCACCCGTTGCCAGCCTGAGCATTACTCCTGGCTGTATCGGCACAGAACTCAGCGAACTCGGATTTCCATAATAGGTAATCTCCCGCACTGAGAGCAGAGCGAGCAAGAGTACGCCAATCCTGAGGTGTGAGCCAGGCATCGGCAATGTGCTCCAAGATGGTAATAGTACACGGAGCAGTGGGCCCATAGGTGGAGGCCACGGTTTTAAGCTCTTTTAAAGATTTAAAGGGGAAAGTGGAATGCGCACGAAGTACCTTCACCTCACCATCTGCCTCATTGTTTTGCCCCTCGGTTTGCCTCTCGGTGACCGGTTATGCAAAAAAAAAAAGAAGGGGTTTTTTAATCACCGCAGGGGATGCACGCCTGGGTGGCCTTTGTAAGCAGGCGCAGGTGGGCGGGAAGTTGATAAAAGGGGTGTGGTTAACTGCCTTTCTGCATTTATGAAGTTCTAATTCTTTTAGCTGCTGTAACTCCTTTATGAGTTGTAAATGCTCCCTCTGTAAGCGAATTTGCTCTCTTGTTTTCTCTATCTTTGCTATGACTCCTTGGTTATCCTGACTTTCAAAATTGCCAGCACCGGTAGGGCGATTGGGCGGTGGTGTGGAGGGGGAGGGAGCATATGGTGGCGGGTAGTCAATGGCAGTGAGTTTCACTGACTCGGACTCGGGGTTAGAATTAGAGGTTTCGGAGCTTGAGCTTGTGCCAGTTTTCTTTTTGCACCTATTTTTATTTCTCCTACCTATTTTGGGTATCTCCTCCTCACTTTCTATCTTAATAGAAACTGAATCTGAATCGACAGGAGGCGGGATTCTACACGGTGTCGCCTTAACTCCGAGATCCTGACCGTGTGATTGCTAAGGGCGGTAGAAGGACTGGATCCGGGGGGAATCCGGCCCTGTGACAGAATCTCTTCACCCGTTGTAATTACATTTGCCATGACTGCATCTCTATGGCAGACACAAACTGTATCATTGCATCTATGCTCCCTTCCTGTGGAAATCAAAGAATTCTAGGAGCTGTTTAACTTTAACCCTTACTCCTCGTGCCTTTAAAGCCTCATGTAGACCTTCTACACACACTTTATGCTCACTCATTGCTTGTCCCATACTTTCGCTGATCACTTACCGAGATCCTAACCATGCAGCAGGCTCCTGGCGGTGTCTCTTTGTTCTCCGAGATCCTGACCGCAGGCTCCTGGCGGTGTCTCTTTGTTCTCTGAGATCCTGACCGCAGGCTCCTGGCGGTGTCTCTTTGTACTCTGAGATCCTGACCGCAGGCTCCTGGTGGTGTCTCTTCAAATATTTTCTTTTGGGCCCATCAATCGGCGTCTTCTATATCATTGCTTGGTTCTGGCCCCACGTTGGGTGCCAAATGACCCGGACCCGCCCATGGGCCAGGCCAATACGACAGGACGTCTCCAAGCTCAGGGATCTAGAAACAAAGCAAACGACACAGAGACAGGGACAAGAGACACGAAGAATGGAGGCAAGACAGGATTCTGATCAAGCCTCGTTTATTGGGGGTAGAACATGGGAATATATACTGAGGGAAGGGAACGTGTCCACAGGTGATAGGCTAGTCTCGCAGGTGACAGGCGTCCAAGGAGGGGATTGGCTGAAAGTTTGCGCCGGGTCTGCAGAGTTTCGCACCTTGCGTATGCGTGCTGCTGTGTTTACCAGAGTTGTGGTGGGAAGGGGAGAACAAAGGAGAAGAAGAAGAAGAAGAAAATGGTGGGGCAGGGTTGTGAAATCTGCCATGTTGTTGGAGGCTGTAAACAGACCTCACAGCGGGTGGCTCCCCAAAGATGATACTTGTTCTGTTGTTCTGTTGGGAATGAGCTAGCTGAGAGGAAAAAAACTGTGCTTTAGGAGGGAGAGGGGATGAACAAAGGAGTAAAGTCCTGGAGAAATGGGGAAGGAAGATGAAGTCTAAAGCAGCGTCTTCAAACTCTTTTGTACATATGCCCCCACAAAATAATTTGAAAAACTATATATGCTCTCAACCTCTTTTTTAAATTAGAGAAGTTATACATTTACAGAAAAATCATAAAATACATAAAATGCAGAGTTCCTATATATTACCCTGTTATTAACACCTTGCGTTAGTGAGGTACATTTATTACAATTCATGAAAAATATTTTTATAATTGTCCTTTTAACTAGAATCCATCATTTACAATTTTATGTTTGTTTTGTACGGTCCTACATAGGTGTTTTTAAAATATTTTACCTAGTAGCATATATGCAACCTGAAATTTCCCCTTTAAACCACATTCACATATATAATTCAATAGTATTAATTACTTCACAATGTTGTGCTACCATCACCAGCATCCATTACCAAAACTTTACATCAGCTCAAATAGAAACTTTGTACAATTTAAGCATTAACTCCCCATTCCCTACACCCAACATAGCCCCTCACAACCTATTTTCTAGATTCTGACTCTATGCGTTTGCTTATTCTAATTATTTTCTTTCAGTGAGTTCATATAATATTTGTCCTTTTATGTCTGGCTTATTTCACTCAACATGATATCAAGGTTCATCCATGTCATCACATGTAGCAGGATTTCATTCCTTTTTATTGCTGAATAATATTCCATTTTATGTATATACCACATTTGTTTATCCGTTCAATTATTAGTAGACACTTAGGTTGCTTCCATCTTTTGACAAGTGTGAATAATGTCACTATGAACATCGGTATGCAATATCGGTTTGAGTCCCTGCTTTCAATTATTTTGGGTATATATGTAGATGTGGGATTGCCAGGTATAGACCCCAGAAGATCATGTCCTTAGAGCGAATCCATTCCTGTGTGTATATAAATCATTGTAGATGGGGCCATTTGATTGATTCAGTTAAGAGGCCTTCCTTTTTATTAGAGCACTTTAACAGAGCATGACTCAGGGTGGATCTTAATCCTCTTATTGGAATCCTTTATAAATGAAGGAATAAAATCCTCAGACGCAGAAAAAAGCTACAGAGACAGAGAAACCCTGAGAGGCTGAGAGAGAGATCCCAGACACCTGAGGATGGACTCAGCAGAGTACAGAGGCACAAAAAGAAGTCCCCAGGAGGCTGAAGGAGATGAGCCCATTTAGGTGCTGCTGCCACATGCATGATCACCCACAGCTGCAACTTGGTGACACAGCATCTCTTGATGATGCCTTGATTTGGACACTTCCACAGCCTCAGAACTATTAGTGTTTTTTTTTTTGTTTGTTTCATTTTATCACTATTTGGTTTAGGGCTTAATTAGTGTCTAGGGCTAATTAATCCCCACAACTTAGTCAAGACCCTTCTGAACTTTAACCAATGACCTGTAAATGATGAGGTTTTCGAGTCTGGCTAATGGGAACAGGTTCTGTTTCCAGCTGTGTGTGAGCACCATCTCCTGTTTACTCTTTTTGTGTGGTTCTTTCCTTGGCCGCAAGTAGTTTCCTCACACTCAGGTGTTGAGCAGTGCTCTGGTGGCTAATGGAGGGCTCCTCTGCATCTCTGGAATTCTGCGTGTCCCTTTCTCCTCTCCAGTGCTTTGCCCTGAGCACTCAAGCCGCCTTGGTTGACCCAGACACACAGATGACCCTTCAGCTCATGGTGTCTGCAGGGCTCTCCCTGGGTAGAAAGCTGGGGCAAACATGGGGGGTGGGGGATTTGTTTCTTGTCTCTCCACAATTACTAGACTTTGTCGCCTAATGTCCAGTGTCTTGAAAACCATTATTTCATATAACTGTTGTTGTTTTTTACGCACTGGGACCGGTGATTATATCCTGGACCACATGTGTGGGAAGTTGGCACTCAGTCACTGAACCACATTGGCTCTCCTGAGTTGGTGTTTTCATTTGTTTGCTTCTTGTTTGTTTTTCTGTTTTTAGGAGGTACCGGGGACTGAACCTTGGACGTCCCAGGTGGGAAGCAGGCGCCCAACCACTTGAGCCACATTTGCTCCCTCATATAATTCTTTCGGGGTTGGCTGTTTCAGGCAAGAAGATAAATCTAACCCTTCCTACTTCAATCTTGGCTGGAAGGGGAAGTTTATATGTATTTTAAATATATTTTTGTTCAAACCATGGAGATGCAGATTCAGAGCGTTCAATTTTTGGAAAACATCCATCCTACATCCTATTTCAAAAGTCAGTCCTGTTTGTCAAACCCATCAGTCAAATCAGACTGACATTCTATCACAAAAAATCTGATTTCAGTTTTCAAGCCAAATATACGGGGTTAGTATGAACCCTGTTTGACCATCTTGTGGGAAGCTGCCTCTGGCACTAGCATTGTATCGGCCATCTTAGATACTAACCCAGTTAGGTTTCTATTCCGCCATCCTCACTGAAGTAAGTGAAGTTTCTATTTCTCTTTACGCCACTCCCCCGGGCTCTGATTGGGCACTCCCTAAAGCACGCGAAAGTTTTTCCGCGGACGTTGCCAAACAACCATCTGCGCATGCCTGTGGCGCGAAAACCGAAAATCTAGTTACTTAATCATTTACCAACACATGCGCTGTGGTCAGTACGTACTACCTTCTCCCTTCCTAGTTATAAATACCCCTGACCGACCCTCAATAAACGAGACTTGATCAGAATCCTGTCTTGTCTCCATTCTTCGTGTCTCTTGTCCCCGTCTCTGTGTCGTCTGCTTTGTTTCTAGATTCCCCGAACTTAGTTGAACAGGAGACGTCCTGTTGTGTTGCCCTGGCCCGCGGGCGGGCCGGGTCACCATCTCACTTTTGAGTTTGAATCCATAGA
Organism: Dasypus novemcinctus; assembly: GCF_030445035.2. Taxonomy (NCBI): domain Eukaryota; kingdom Metazoa; phylum Chordata; class Mammalia; order Cingulata; family Dasypodidae; genus Dasypus; species Dasypus novemcinctus. Next base: position 111,514,604 of record NC_080675.1, on the reverse strand, counting down.
TGAAGAAGGCACAGAACTGAGCCACAGGGCTGCCCCATCGAAAAGTCTCAGAAGCTCTCTAGTTTTGCTCTCTCTCAAGCAGAGCATTCTCAAGTAGTCTTTTTGTTTTGCATACATCAGAATGAATAAAGGGATTCAGAGTAGGATTCTGAATAAGGGGGAGGGGACAACTGGGAAAGTGGTGGCCAGGAAGAACTGGCAGACAAAAGGCCCCTTCTAGGAAGATTAATAGGAAAAGTGGGAGCATATGAAGCATGAGGCTCTGGAAATGGATTCTCTTAAAATTATCTGTGAAATAATTAGAATATGCAAATTCGTAGAGTCAGAACTTAGAACACAGGTTACTAGGGGCAGGGTGGGAGTGCGGAATGGGGAGTGAAGGCTTCATTGGTACAGAGTTTCTGTTTGGGGTGACAGAAAAGTTTTGGTAATGGGTGATGTTGATGGTAGCGTAACATTGTGAATGCAATTAACACCACTTGAAAGTGGTTAAAATGGGAAATTTTATGTTGTATATATGTTACCCGTAGTGTATACAACACAAATGGTGAACCTTAATGTAAACTATGGACTTTGGTTAATAATATAATAATATTGGTTCATCAATTGAAACAAAGGTACCACACTAGTGAGGCAGGTCAATATAGGGAAAGGGCAGACTCGGGTCACAGCTGAAGACCCAACAGAAAACATGCCCAGCAGACCATGTGGCTGTGAAACCCTGCCTGGAAACCTCCTGAGGGGCAGGCTGCCTGAAAGATCCTGCGAGACCCTGGCCACAAGCTCCCTTCTGGAACTCTTTCCAGGGTTAGGGGAAGCCCTAGACACTGTCAAACAAAAAGCATCAACACTGGCCCCTGAGAACCAACAGGTGGGGCAACCAATCAGAACAGCAAAACAGCTGGGTCCTCTCCTCAATATTTTAAAGGGCGGGGGAGGAAAGATTTTACAGAGGCCTGACTTGGGGCCCCATTCGCGCATCTCCCTCTGCAGCACACCCATAGTCCATGTCTAGGATTGTGTACTCTTCTTGTTTCTTAATGAACTCTTTACTCCTTTGACTACCCTATGGCATGTCCTTAAATTCTTTTATGCAACATAGCCCAGAACCTAGAAACCCAGAACCCAGAGCCTTCCGCCAGCACTAATGCAAAATGTTAATAATACGGAAAACTGTGTGTGTGGAGATAGTGGAGGTAGATGGGAATGCTGTCGTTCTGCATGCTTTTTCTATAAACCAACGACTTCTCTAAAAAATGAAAAAACGATGACTACCAATCTTCTAGAAAGTCTTCATGTCACTGCAGAGGAATGCAGGCCCTCGTTTGAAGGCCTCTGATGTGAAGCTGTAACTGAGGGTTAAGAACTAACAAATAGGGAAGTGAATGTGGCTCAAGTGATACGGCTTCCACCTACCACATGGGAAGACTTGGGTTTGATCCCTGGAGCCTCCTGGTGAAAAAGAAGAGAAAGTGTGCCTGCGTGGTGAGCCAGGGCCTGCGTGGTGAGCCAAGTGCCCTCTCAGTGAGCCAGCGCCCACACAAGTGAGTCACACTGAAAAATGATGATGTAACAAAAGAGACATGAGGGAAGCGGACTTGGCCCAGTGGTTAGGGCGTCCGTCTACCACATGGGAGGTCCGCGGTTCAAACCCCGGGCCTCCTTGACCCGTGTGGAGCTGGCCCGTGCGCAGTGCTGATGCGAGCAAGGAGTGCCCTGCCACGCGGGGCTGTCCCCGCGTAGGGGAGCCCCACACGCAAGGAGTGCGCCCAGCGTGAAAGAAAGTGCAGCCTGCCCAGGAATGGCGCTGCACACACAGAAAGCTGACACAATGAGATGACACAATAAAAAGAAACACAGATCCCTGTGCCACTGACAACAACAGAAGCGGACAAAGAAGAACACGCAGCAGATAGACACAGAGAAAAGACAACTGGGGCAGGAAAGGGGAGAGAAATAAAATAAATAAATAAATCTTTTAAAACAAAACAAAACAAAAACAAAAAACCAAAGAAAAATGAAGGGGAGAGTCAAGGTAAAGTACAGTAGAAACCAGGAACTGAGGTGGCGCAGCTGACAGGGAACCTCTCTCCACATCAGAGGTCCTCAGGATTAAATCCCGGTGAATCTTAGAGGAGAAAAAGTGAAAAAGAGAAGACAGAAAGAAATAGATACATAAGATCACACAGCAAATGGACACAGACAGCAAAAACAGCAGGGCGGGGGAGGGGGAGGGAGAGGGGAAAAGAAATAAATCTGTGAAAAAAAGAATGAACAAATAATTATGATTGCTAAACCATTATATAGATGCATTTATACTATAAAATAACAAGAGGTTAATACTTGAAATTACTGACGCTGGCTAGAATGGTCCCACCCATCTAGCCAGCTCACTCTAGACTTAAAACCACCCGTGTGTATGCTTACTAAGTGATGGCTTGCTATAGTGACTGAGTTCACCCTTGTGTGTGCTTACTATTGGGATGGTGACCACTCCACCCTCCTCTGTTTAATATCTGCATGGAAAACTCTGTGACCTCTATTCTGTCCTTTCCTATCTCAGAAACTTGATCTCTGAAAATTATTGTAACTTTGTAACTCGCCCCAGGTTTGGGGTCCACCTGCAGCTTATTCAACCTCTTAGTGTTTATTAATGAAGGAGCCTGTGTCCAGCCCCATCCCAATTATTCATTAGCATCCCAGTGTTATAAAATATTAGAATTTCTGCAGATCAGGGAGGCGGTTTTGGATTAGAAGACCATTGTGCTCCATTGTGTGTACCAGCAATGAAATGCTTTTTCTCTTGGAAACCCTGATGTCTCAGGAATTGGCTTTACAGATGTATCAGATGAAAAGAACCCCCTTTTGCTAGGTATCAATTTCATAACTCTGGGGGGACTAAAGACAAAGGGGTCCCTGAAAGATTCAAGGTTCTAGGGCCCCCACGAGAGAGGTAAGCATGGTAATAAGACTCTATGGCTGCGAGACCCTCTTGGTCTAAAAGCTCGACAATTGGTTTATCCTACCTCGCTGACAGTCCAGGCTTTAAAGTTGCTTTAAAGCTTCAAAGAGAGAAAGAGTTCAAGCCCAGACATTTAAGTGAATGCATGGATCACCAAGGTAGAAGTGAACTGGAAAGTTAGTTTGGTGGCTCGAGTCCCTTAAACTCATTCCAGAATGATTCCTCTTGCTCTGACCTCTCCACCTTTTCCTGTTTTCTTTCTTTTTTTATATATTTACCATACTTTCAGGGATTCAAGTCCCCACCTTAAGTCTGTTGGTTAAGTATGCTCCTGAACCTTGAGTCTGTCTTGTTAGATATACTCTTGAAGATTAAGTCTGCCTGTTAAGTATTCTCCTGAAAAGTACCCCAGAATATAGGAAGTACTAAGTATCTGTTAAATGGTGTGTGTTGGTTAAGTACAATAATGTTCACTGTCTGTCTAAACTGCTGAATTAGGGTTTAACTGCATTTATACTGCTCGAGTCTTCCTAATTGGTTACTGGTCACTGAAATTCTTTAAAATGGGAAATTCTAATTTTATTAGCATTCCTAAATATAGTCATTTAGGCTGTATTTTGAAAGACAGGACAATGTTAGCCATGAGCCTATGAAAAAGCAGGAAATAGTTTTTCCTTTTGCAAAGGTATATATAATTCAATATAACTTAGAATCAGGAGGAAAATGGCTCTTTTGAAAAGAATGCTGTATCTCAATACGGTCAGGATGGCTCTCTAAAATCAGTAGCTGAGCGGGCAAAAACTCTACTATTATTGCAAATGCCTCCAGGATAATTGTTCCAAGGTGTAATTGAATTTTTGGTGAAGCAGTACAGAAACTGAGGAAAAGTACTTTAGCTTTGCTTAAAAGCCAAGTTGAGAAAAGCTGGGTGGTATTGGAAAACTCCAGTGAACAAAGTCAATTGGAGCAGGAGTAGAACAAAAAGTAAAACTCCTTCATCCATGCCTCAAGGGATGGGAGACTTTTTAATTTTTTTCCAAATTTATTTATTTATTTTTTAAAATTTATTTATTCCCCCCTTGCTGCTTGCTTGCTGTCTGCTCTGTGTCCATTTGCTGTGTGTTCTTTGTGTCTGCTTCTGTCCCTTTGTTCCACCAGCTCTCCGCAGTTCAACAGCTCTCCACCGGCGCAAGCCATCAGCTCTCTGCAGACACAGGCCAGCTTGCCTTCACAAGGAGGCCCTGGGAAGCGAACCCAGGGCCTCCCATATGGTAGACAGGAGCCCAATCGGTTGAGCCACTTCTGCTTCCTGGGAGACATTCTTAAGAAATTTCAAATATTTAAAGCATAGCTTCCTAAGGAGAGGAGGAATGGCCTTAAAGGGCCTAACCTGGGCGGCGGACTTGGCCCAGTGGTTAGGGCAACCGTCTACCACATGGGAGGTCCGCGGTTCAAACCCCCGGCCTCCTTGACCCGTGTGGAGCTGGCCCACGCACAGTGCTGATGCGCGCAAGGAGTGCCCTGCCATGCAGGGGTGTCCCCCGCATAGGGGAGCCCCACACGCAAGGAGTGCGCCCCGTAAGGAGAGCCGCCCAGCGCGAAAAAAGTGCAGCCTGCCCAGGAATGGCGCCGCCCACATGGAGAGCTGACACAGCAAGATGATGCAACAAAAAGAAACACAGATTCCCATACCATTCACAACAACAGAAGCGGACGAAGAAGACTCAGCAAATAGACACAGAGAACAGACAACCAGGGTGGAGGCAGGGAAGGGGAGAGAAATAAATAAATAAAATCTTAAAAAAAAAAAAAAGGGCCTAACCTGGGACCCCATGTGCACATCTTACCCTGTAGCACACTTGCAACCCATGACGCAGGCTGTGTACTTACCTCATTTCCAGTTTTCTTGTTTCTTAACAAAGTTTTTTATTTTTTTATTTTAATGCTTCACGAATTTGCATGCCATCATGGCTCAGGGGCCTTGGTAATCTTCTCTGTATTGTTCCAATTTTAGTATATGTGCTGCTGAAGCAAGCACCTTAGTAAATTCTTTGCTTCCTTACCTACAATAAATAAATAAATAAATAAATAAATAAATAAATAAATAAATAAATAAATAAATAAATAAAGCATACCTTCCTAAATACACCTTCCTTGCTAAAAAACCTGTTAACCAAATAATACCCAGATAATTTTTTCTCCAACTTATTTATTTTTTTGTTCATATATATATATATATATAAGTGTTTCCAAGAACAAACTTGCATATTACAGGCAACACTGATCCAAGGACATCTTAAAAACTGTTAAAAAAAAAAAAAAGCAACAAACAAATGAAAAACAAAGGTGCGTAATGATGGAAAATCCGAAGGCAACCATACCAGAAGAATGAGATTTATGAGCCAAATTAGTGACATATGTTTCTGTTTTTGTAACAGTCTATTTGAGTACTCCTGGAGCCAGAAATTAGAGAAGCCAAACAGGATGAAAAAGGTCATTGGGACTGGATGTGGCTCCAGCAATCGAGCACCTGCCTCCCACATGGAAGGTCCAGTGCCTCCTGAAAAAAAACCAAGCACAAAAAGAGAAAATATCAACTCAGGGAAGCTGAGTAGCTCGGTGGGTGAGTACTGGCTCCCCACATACGAGGTTATGAGGGCCCAGGTTCGATCCCCAGCCCCTGGTACCTCAAAAAAAAAAAGGTCAAATGGAAATCTGAATATAGAAACTATTGAAAAAAAGGATTTCCCCCCCTTTTTTAGGCTTCTTGACCTATGCTGCCCTAAGGGCTTTCTCCTTGAGAGAACTATTGGGGGGAGGGCTAAGTGTGATAAAATGAGGAGATGTGAGTTTAGCTTAGAACTCTGTCTACTATGCCTGGAAATTAAGAATGATGGCGGGGGGGAGTGGATGTGGCTCAGGCAGTTGAGCACCTGCCTCCTACATGGTAGGTCCTGGGTTTGGTTCCCAGCACCTCCTGAAGAAGACAGGTGAACAATGAGCAGACATTGAGCAAAAACAACAAGCATACAATGAGAAAAATCACCAAGCAGACAATGAGCAAAAAAAACCCAAACCCAACAACAATAAGCAAGATAGCAAACAAACAACAAGCAGAGTGAGAGCAAAAACAAAAAATGAACTGGGGGAAGCAGATTTGGCTCAATGGATAAAGCGTCTACCTACCACATACCCGTGTGGAGCTGGCCCATGCGCAGTGCTGATGCGTGCAAGGAGTGCCCTGCCACGCAGGGGTGTCTCCCACATAGGGGAGCCCCACGCGCAAGGAGTGCCCCCATAAGAAGATTCGCCCAGCGCAAAGAAAGCACAGCCTGCCCAGGAGTGGTGCCGCATGCATTGAGAGCTGATGCAGCAAAATGACTAAAAGAGACACAGATTCTGGGTGCTGCTGACAAAAATACAAGTGGATGCATCAGAAACACAGTGAATGGATGCAGAAAGCAGATAACTGGGTGGGGGGGGGGAAAGGGGAGAGAAATAAATAAAAACAATCTTTAAAAGGAAAAAAATGAACTGGGAATGTATGTGGCTCAGGCAGTTGGGCACCTGCCTCCCACATGGGACATCCCAGGTTTGGTTCACAGTGCCCCCTAAGAAGAAAGAAACAAACAATAAGCAGACGACAAGCAAACAGATGAGGGAACCGTCTGGTACGGGGAGGGAATGAAAAAAAAAGAATGATAGGGACAGAGGAAATGTTACAGGATAAACCTTGGTTCGCATAGTTTGTCCTGTAATTCCCCAATAAGTTTTTTAATAGTTTTGGGATGAGAATAATTAATCCAATTGCCAAATTTCAGTAAGTAAAGAATAAGATCTGTGGAAGTTATGAAAAATTTTTTTCTAAATTGTAATGAAAACAAAACAGGGAAATAGGTGTGGCTCAACCAATTGGGCCCCTGTCTACCATATAGGAGGTCCAGGGTTGGATGCCCAGGGCCTCCTGGTGAGGGCAAGCTGGCCCACATGGCGAGCTGGCCTACACAGAGTGCTGGCCCATGCAGGAAAGCCACCCCGCGCAGGAGAGTGGCCGATGCATAGAACTGGCGCAGCAAGATGATGCAACAAGAGACATAGAGGAGAGAAAAGAAGAAGGCAGAGCAGAACAGGGAGTTGAGGTGACGTAAGAGGGTAATCTCCTCTCTTTCAGTCAGGAAGGTCCCAGGATCGGTTCCTGGAGCTGCCTAATGAGAATATAAGCAGACACAGAAGAACACACAGCGAATGGACACAGAGAGCAGAAAATGAGGGAAGCGGACTTGGCCTAATGGTTGGGTGTCCGCCTACCACACGGGAGGACCGCAGTTTAAACCCCAGGCATCCTTGACCCGTGTGGAGCTGGCCCATGCGCAGTGCTGATGCGCGCAAGGAGTGCCGTGCCATGCAGGGGTGTCCCCCGCGTAGGGGAGCCCCACGTGCAAGGAGTGTGCCCCATAAGGAGAGCCACCCAGCGTGAAAAAAGTGCAGCCTGCCCAGGAATGGTGCTGCACACACGGAGAGCTGACACAGCAAGATGACACAACAAAAAGAAACACAGATTCCTGTGCCACTGATAAGGTTAGAAGCAGTCACAGATCACACAACGAATGGACACAGCAGACAACTGGGGTTGGGCGGGGCAGGAAGGGGAGAGAAATAAATAAATAAATCTAAAAAAAAAAAAAGAAAGCAGACAATGGAGCAGGGGGAGGGGAATAAATAAAATCTTTTTAAAAAAACACACAAAAAAAGTAAAACAATTATAGTATATCCTCCAGAGCCTAATAGTATGCTTTTAAGATTATTTACAAATTTAAGGTACTATAAAAACAAAGTGGTTTTTGTCTCCTGTGATAGAAAAGAAAAAAGAAAACATTTTACATAAAATATCATTATTTTAATGTTATTGTACTTGTGTGTAATCTCCCAGGGTTTATACAGATAGTAATCAATTAACATTATGTTTGTTGAATCTTTAAGAGGATAAAGTTGTAAGTTTTTAACTAATGAAATTATTATAAACCTCTTTTAAAAATAACTTTTCCTTAAAGTGAAATGACTAGTTTTTCACAGAACACAATGAGGGATATAAGAAAGACTTAATGTATAGAAAAGAAGTATGTTTGTGAAGACTTGTTTTGTTTTTAAAGATTTATTTTATTTATTCCCCCTCCATTGTTTGCATTCGGTGTCTGCTGGGAGCTCCCATGTGGGAGAGAGGGGCTCAGTCGCTTGAACCACCACAGCTCCCTGCCTTGTTTTGTCTCTCATTGTCTTTCCTCCTTGTGTCCCCTTGTTTGCATCATCTTGTTGCATCACCTCACTGTGCCAGCTTACTGTCTTGCTTGTCTTTTCTAGGAGGCATGGGGAATTGAAACTGGACCACCCATGTGGTAGGCAGGAGCTCAGTCACTTGAGCCACATCTGCTTCCCAAAGGGAGTGTGTTTTGTCTTAAGATAAAATGGTTGGTTTTCATAAAATCAGGGTGGACATATGTAGGACAAGACCTTGAATGGATATGGAAAGTTGTAGAAGGATACAATGAAAAAGTTAATATTGTCAGTATTTTAAAAGTTTAAATACAATGGGACCAGAAAGAAGAAATTTATTTTGTCAAGAAAATCTTTAAATTTCTGTGGAGCACTATCTAATTTAACCTGACTAGTCAGTTTACTTAAAGGGCAAATCTAATGTGGAACCTAAGATAGTAAACAAGATTGTAATATTCTGTCTGTTGTAATGCCCTGATGCATTTCAAAGTGTTTTGAGCATAAGATAGAAAGGTATTTGCAAAGTCCTCTAAGGGACTGGGAAAAATGTAGAAATAATAAACTTCTCCATCTGGGAAATTCCTACTATTCTCTCAAACAATGGCAGCTTCCAGCTTACGGAAGTGGTAGAACTATGCAAGGTAAACCTTTGAAAAAGAAACGTGCTAGTAAGCTGAGCCCTCAATCTCGAGGCTTGCACTCATGAAACTTATTTCTGTAAAGATGAAGCTAAACTTAAGTATAATTAATGCCTAAGAGTATTATCTAGAGAACCTCTTTGTTACTCAAATGTGGCTTGCTTCTCTAAGCCAAACTCTCACTACCTTCCCCTCTATGTGGGAAAGGACTTCTGGGGATACATTTTTCCCTGATAAAGTGAGACTTACCTTCCAGAGATTTTTCCCGGCAATGCAGGACTTGACAATTCCCAGGGATGGACATCCCTGACAGCATGGAATTAGACCAAAAGGGGGGAAAGAAATAGGACAGAATAAAGTTTTAATGGCCAAGAGGTTTGAGATAGAAATGAGAGGTCATTCTGGAGGTTACTTTTACGAGGCTTCCACCAGATAGTGGGGAAAAAAGCCACAGTAGGCAAAGCCAGAAAGAATTCTCTAAATTATATCTAAGGAAAACTGTAAAATCATTTCCCCAAAGTAATATGGTTATTAAAATCTATAATTCTCAATTTATGTGTTAAATTTATTTTCCAGAAAGTCTCTGAATTATTCTTATGCCAGTCATACCATGGAACCCAGAGGTCAAAATGATAACCGGCTTCCTCTCTACTTTGTAACGTCAACACTCCTTTTCAGCATGAACGGGTCAGAAAGATCTGATGCCCCAATTATCCCCAAGATTGGGAATTTTATAAACAGGAGGGAGGAGTTGTAACCGAGGGTTAAGACCTAACAAATAATTGATTGCTAAATCATTATATAGATGAATTTATACTATAAAATAACAAAAGGATAATACTGACGCTGGCTAGAATGGCCCCGCCCCTCTAGCCAGCTCACTGCAGAGTTAAAACCACCTGTGTATGCTTCCTAAGTGACGGTGGTTCTGCACTGCGCTCACGCTGTGTGTGCTTACTACTGGGATGATAACCACTCCACCCTCCTCTGTTTAATATCCACATGGAAAACCTTGTGACTGACCTCTACTCTGTACTCGGAAACTCCCCCTGGTTTAATGTTTAATAGTGAAGGCCTGATGTCATAGAATTTCTGCAGGTCAGGGAGGCAATTTGGGGCCAAAAGGCCACTGTGCACCATTGCTTGTGCAACCAATAAAACTCTTTCTCTCTTTGAAACACTAGTGTCTCAGGAATTGGCTTCAAAAAGGCATCGGGAGAAAAGAACCCGCTTTTTCTCCATATCATAGCCATTGAGTGAGTGATTACTGCTTCCTTCACTGTGACAGAAGGAATGGAGAGATAAGAAGGTGGGAGCAGGTGTAGGTGAGTTTGGGATTTGATGCCTCGAAGGTGAGGAAATCTCTGAAAGCTTTGCATTTCTTTATGAAGAATGAGTCTTTGGCCCACTGAAAAGAGGGAGTAAAGGGTGAAGGGCATCAGATATTTGAGGAAGGGGGAAATGGTCATTCCAAAGAATGGAAACTAGTAACTAGAATAGAAACTAGCTGAGCAGGGCTGAGGGCACAGCTGAAGTGGGTGGTCATGAATTCAATCTACACCAGTCAGCCCAGCTGTGATTTTCTTTAGCAGTGATGAAGTTCTTGTTGGTTTGATGTTCGTGAATTTGGTAGAATGCTGATCTTTTCTCTATGTTGAGACATAATGTGAAATAATCAATCACACAGACCTGAGATAAAAGAGAAGTTTATCAAGGTCCTTCCAGGGCTCTTCTGGCTTTGGATGGCCAGATATTTATATAATGGCTTCCTTTTGTTTCTCATCTTTCCAGCCAATTGAGTTACAGTTTCTTCTCTTAAGCATAAATACCTCCAGACCCTGAGTTAGTCTCCCTTTTGTAGGATGAGGGTAGGAAGGGTGAGGCATGTATGTTTTTCTATACCCAGGTAAATGGGATTTTTTTAAAAAAGATTTCTTTCTTTCTTTCTCTCCCCTTCCCCCCACCACCCCCCAATGCCCCAGTGTCTGTTCTCTGTGTCCATTTTGCTGCATCTTCTTTGTCCACTTCTGTTGTTGTCAGTGGCACGGGAATCTGTTTCTTTTTGTTGCATCATCTTGTTGTGTCAGCTCTCTGTGTGCGGCGCCATTCCTGGGCAGGCTGCACTTTCTTTCGCGCTGGGCGGTTCTCCTTATGGGGCGTACTCCTTGAGCGTGGGGCTCTCTTACACAGGGGACACCCTTGCATGGTAGGGCACTCCTTGCACACATCAGCACTGAGCATGGGCCAGCTCCACACGGGTCAAGGAGGCCCGGGGTTTGAACCGCGGACCTTCTATGTGGTAGACGGATGCCCTAACCACTGGGCCAAGTCCGCTTCCCAAGGTAAATGGGATTTTGATGGATAGCATGGGGTACTAGAGAGCTTGCCACAGCCCATGCATACTGTCAAAGAATGAGATAAGGCCACCAGGGAAGAAAAGATCAGAAATATTCTGGGGAAGGGGTGAAGGTTGTAAACCAAATTTATTCTCTTTCCTGATACCCCTCACCTACCTCCTCTGCTGCCATGCATTGGGAAAAGAATGGGATGAGTAGGAGAGGGCTGGGGAAGTTTGGCTTATAAATTTCTTGTGAAATGTCTCTTCCAGAATCAGACTCAAGCTGGGATCTCACCTGAGTTCCTTGGTATGGGATGTGCCACATGCTGATAGCATTTAAGTTTCTGCCAGTCAAATCAATCTCTAACTCTGTCACCTTAAAGTTCCCCAAGGGCCACGGCCATGGAGAGGACAGGTTTTTCCACAGTAATAAACTATACAATTAACATTTTAAAAAACATCCAGCACACATATTCGTACTCTGAGTGTGAGTTCAGAGATCTGTGGACATAAAGGAGAAATGACCTCGAGCCCCAAATGAATGTTAATGTAGTTTTATTTTAAAGCGTCATGGAGGAGAGTATCCATTTCTTGAATTTTCCAAGGCAAACAGGGATGCTTTGACGGGTTTCCCCCTACCTCGCAACACCTCGCAACATGCTTTTAAGCCCACATGTGCCCAGGGCCAGTCACAGTAATCGCCCATCCTAACAATACACTGAGTCATCTGCTGCAACCCACAGGGAATGGGAAGTGTGTTCAGTCCCACATTCCAATGTCAGTGCCAGAGTGGCACCCCAGGTTACCCACTGCTGGGGTCGCCTGCTGTTGGTCTCGGCTGTCCTAGGGGTGGAGCAACAGTTTAGATTACTGTTGGGTTTCAGTCCCTTGGCCCCAGGAACAAAAAGCAAATCCGGTTGGTACATCAGCTGCACTGGCCCATCTGCCTTGTGGAAAGATTGTGTGGCCATGGCCTGGTGGGCCACAAATGGGACCCAGAAATCCCCATGTAGGACTCTGGGGTACACCCAAACTCTGGTGCCCATCCCACCCACCCCTCCATGCTGTCTTTACCATTTCAAAGTCACAGGTTTTGGAGCCCCAGTCCCAGACACCACTGTTGCCCTTTGCAAGACACAAAAGAGGGTGTGGAGAAGCAGGTTCTTTTTGGTCCAACATCGTGGGGCGCTTCTGGGCCTGGCTGTGTGATAGCAGAGGGACGCAGGCCACGTGCAAAGAAGCCAGGACCCGGTGAGCAGCCTTAGGCCGAGAGGCTGAATTCTACCTGGGCACCAAGAGAGAAGAGGTCCCAGTCCAGGGGACACACCCAAGTTAAGTCCTTGCCACTGTCTCTCCTTCCCGATGCCAGGAGGCAGGATGGGTTTGATTCCCCCGTCTTGGCAAGGTGCTGAGTGTCCTGTCCCCGCTGCTGCGGTCTTCTGTCTCCTCCACAACTCCATGTCTCACTTGGATTTCTGTTCTACTTCTCCTGGGCTATTTAGGGTGGGAGACAGGAGACGGGTCCCAACAATAGAGGAAAAACAAAACAAAAGAAAAAACGGATTTGCCTCTACCTCTGCCATAGAGAAGTCTGTTTAACCCTGGAAACATCCCTTCCTCTCTCTGATACTCATTTGTAAAACAGCCTGCACATGTAGTTTAGGTGCCATAGCCCAGGAGCTGCCAGGAGCCGAGGGGGTCCCCAAAGCCCCCTGAAAGGCAGCTGTAGAAAGGGAAGCTGAGCTGGCTCTGTACTCCCCCACCCCGCTGCCACCAGAGCAGATGCTTTTGATCTGCTTTACACATTGTGTTCCACAGAAGGGTTTTTTGAAGAAAAGGTCCTGAGGCTGCAAAGTTTGAAAACTGCTGGACTAAATGATCTCTAAGGGCCCTCCCTTCCAGTCTGAGATACTTGGTCTTCTGAAGCCCAGTTCAAGTCATTCCTCCTCCAGGAAGCCTTTCTGATCATCCTGTCCTGCCCATCCGAGCTCCAGCAATCAGCAACACCAACCGTGCCAGGCATGCGGGCCTCGGCACATGAAGCATTTTGATGACCCATCCCACACATTCGTGTGTATGGCAGCTGTTTCCCCAACTAGGAGGAGAACTCTTTGAAGGCAGGAGTTCAACTTTCCTTTCATGTCTCTGTCCCTTGCAGTACCAACTGCAAAGTAGGTGTTCAGTAAATTCACTGATGCTACCAAGTTGTTTTGAGTGCTCATGTGGGATCGCACCCCTCAGTGAGGCTTTTTGCTTTGGGGAAGGGGAGTCAGCCTGTGGTCTGCTGGGTGCCCCCCATAGAGACCTGTCATTAGGAAGCTGGGGACCCCACCTTGGGAAACAGCTTCAGACTCCTGCCCTCCCCACATGGGTTACTGCCTGACTTGAACTCTGACCAACCTCCACTGCCCCCCAGTGCCTCTCCTGGCAGGGGCTCTCCACACACCGCAGCCATGGCAGAGGCGTGCTGTGACCTCTGAGGCCGGGAACGCCACGATGCCCAACGGCCGGCAGGTGTTTCAGCCAGATTCTGGAGGGAAGTCTTTGCACAAGGTAAATGGGGAGGAATTCCAGGCTTTGTTCCGAGTATAGCTCCCCTATAGGCAGATGGAAGCCTACATGGGGGTAGTTTTTAGCCCCGAGCCAGTTTCCCCAAGGCAGGGGCACAGGAGGAGATGGGGAGGTCTCTGTGTGGAATGGGCACTGTACTGGGCGTCAGGAAAACCAGCTCTGCTACTTCCTAGCTATGTGACTTTGGACAAACCACTTGACCTTACTTAAGCTCAATGTCTTTACATGGAAATTGGGGGGCAAAAACACCTGCTAACTGCAGGCTCCCACAAAGTAGTGATTTTCCAAGGAGACAATGGGTGTGAAAGTGCTCCATAAACTAAAAAGTGCCAGGATGTAAAGGATTATTATTGTTTACTGACCGGGGAGAGCACCAGAGCCTGCTTCCAGAGGGGGACTGCCCTGCAGTGTCGGCGTGCTCTGAGATTGACTGTCCTTCCTTCTCCCACTTCAGTCCCAGCAGCCATTTCTGCCTGGTCTTGAAGAATTTCTGGCTAGACTGGCATGTGTGAGGGGAACAGGGGCAGTTTAGGCTAGAGGCCCCTGGTCCATCCTGGCCTAGAGAAGCTCCCCAAAGAGAGGATGTGTCCTGATAAAGAGCGCATGAAACGTGTGAGCTGCATGAGGCTGCTGACTTCCTGTGGCTCTTCTGGTTGTGAAGACACCCTGACAGCCTCCCAACGGCTGGGCACCTTAGTTCCACTGAGCCCCTTGCCAAATGGTCCTGTCTTCCCGATAACCGGAGCTCCTCCTCTGGCTCTCCCCTCCAGAGGGTGGGTCCTGGTTGGCTGAGTAGGGGCAGAAGGGCCCTCAGCAGGTCACAAGGGAAGCCCAGCGTTCCCTTCCAAAGACCCTCCCCACCGAATCCTCCAGATGTGGGCATGAGAGCAGCCCTGGCCAAGGCTGGAGCATAGGTCAGGGTTGAAAATCCACAGCTGGAGGGTAAGACCTCTCCATGCTGATTCGGGGAAACACCTTCAGACTCCAGCCTGGTGCTGCGCCCCCCACCTCCCTTTCCATCTCAGACAGGGGCTCCATGCCCCGACCCGATCTCTTCGGACCCCCCTCAGCTGCTGTAACCCGAGGTGTGGGTGCTGGGCCTGCGCAGCCAAACGTCTGGCAGATCCGGCTGGCTGTTGGGCAGCATGACGGGGCTGCTGTCCCCTGGTCCTGCTCCTGGCCCCCCGCGGCCCTTCCAGGATGAGCTGCTGTGGTGGGAGGTGGGCAGTGATGGGTCGTATACGGTCTCTCTCAGTGCCAGCCACAGGGTATCCCGCTTCCCATTCAGCTGGCCCCGCTCGGGTACTGGCTGCCCCGTTTCATCCAGGTCCTCTGGAGAGGCACCCACCGAGTCGGTTACACGGGCACTGGGCTCAGAGGTGCTTAGGCAGGTTTCATCGGAGACACTGAGGCCCTCCAAGGTGCTGGCTGAGGAGCAGAGGCAATCGGAAGGCTCTGCTGTCTTGGGCTTGGGGGAATGGGCTGAGGCTCCCGGCGAGGCCTGCGGGGGTTCAGCCTTCTGCCCTGGGGAGTCCTGCCTGGCCCGGGTTTTTGGGCTGCTGCCAGCCTGCTTATAGGGGGAGGAGGTCTGCAGGGCTGGGCACTGGCTGAAGACAGCTTGGTGGTCCAGGAACAGTTCCCTTGGGGAGGCAGGGGCAGGTGGGGGCCGAGAACAGCAGGGCCCATCGTGCAGCTGCAGATCCTCAGAGAGGACCGAGGGCCGGTGGGACAGCTTGCTGGTGGCTGTACTGGTGTCAAAGCTGGGGCTCCGGCGCCGCGCCAGGGGCTGTAGCTCATACTGCTCTGAGCAGGACCCCGGCGCCTCTCCCGCTGGCCCTGGCCGTGGGCGGCCTGCCTTCTCCCCACCGGGCTCCCCAGTTCCGGCATCCCATGGCAGGTGGGCACAGGGCCAGAGGATCTGCCCACAGTTCTTCTCTGGCCCAAAGAAACAGCACAGAGATTGGAAGAAGAAGCTGGCAAAGCCACAGCTGACGCACTTGACCATCATGAGGACGATGCCCAGCTTGCGATAGAGCAGCACCGTGGCGGGCAGCATGAGCACGCCGGCGGCAAACAGGGCTGCCGCCCCCACCGCCGTGGCACAGCTGGTCTGGCGCAGCGAGAATGCCACGCGGCTCAGGCGGTCAGGGTGTGGGCACAGGTGATAGGAGATGCAGTAGTTGACAGTGAAGTCGACAGACAGGCCCACAGAGGCCGAGAGGAAGAGTGCCTCGGCAGTATTGAGCTGCCACTCTAGTAGGACCAGGAGTCCCACGGTGAGCAGTACAGTGCCCGCCACAGTGGCCACAGAGAACAGGCTGAGTGGAACATTCCAGGTGCCCAGCAGCAGCGTGGCAAAGGCCAGTGCCAGAGCCAGGCCCAGCACCACCGCGGGCTCGGTGCTGAGGCTGTGCTGCAGGCTGTACAGCTCCAGGTGGCTGGTGAACCAGCCCCGGTGGAGGCCTGGCGGTGCGCTGCCCAGCTCCGCTGCCAGCCAGTGGCTGACCTCGGTGTAGAAGTGGTGGGCCTGGCTGTAGTCCGGACTATACTGGAAGTTCGTCTGGAACTGCAGGACCAGGGCGGCCAAGCTGCCGTGGGCATCGAAACGGGGCCCCAGGTCCCGGGGGCCATCAGAGCCTTGCTCCAGGGCCATCATCTTCAGGCAGTGCAGGAAGAACTGGGGGGCCCACGGGAAGCCGGCGTGGCCGCAGCAGAGACCTGAGCCCGGCTCGGCGCAGCGGGGGCTCTCCATCCAGCGCTGGAGGGCCTCCACGAAGCACAGCGTGGGCCAGCCCTCGGGCTGGGTGCCAAAGAAGCTCTGATTGCGGGCCCGGTGGCAGAGTGCCAGCAGCCAGCGCTGGGCCTCGGGGCTGCTGGCCGCGAAGGCGGGGTCACTCACCACGGAGCTGTTGCTGCGAGGGTCCAGGGGGTCGCCGGTGTCCACGGGCAGGACGCCCCACACCAACACCACCGGCATGTGGCCGCCCTCGCCCTGCGGCAGCCGCTCGAACAGGAACTGCTGGCGGTACTCGGCGTCGAAGCGCTCGAAGGGGTGGCTGGGCCGGAAGACCTGGCCGCGGGGAGGCGGCAGGGTGGGCAGCCGCAGGCGGGGGCTGACGCCGGCGATGTAGGCGCCCCCTGCCGCCAGCGCCGCGAACCAGCAGATCCAGATGTAGCGGAACTTGATGACGCCGCAGGGCAGCAGGCGCTGGAACAGCAGGCGCGACGTGCCGGCCGCCGCCCTCCGCAGGCCGCGGAGCCGCCGGTGCAGGGCCAGGGCCAGCCGCCGGGGGGCGCTGCCGCCCCACGGGCCCCGCGCCGCGAGCGCGCAGCCGCGGGCCAGGTAGCGCTCGTGCAGCACGGCGGAGGCGGGCAGCCAGGCGAGCGTGAGCGCCAGGTGCGCCAGCACGGCCGTGCCCATGTAGAGCGCGAAGCAGCGCACGGCCGGGAGGCGGCTCAGGTAGCTGGCGTAGAAGGCCGCGCCGGTGGTGAGGCCCGAGACCAGGAGCAGGTAGCCGAAGTGGTGCATGGTGCGACCCACGCGCTGGGCCAGCCCCCCGGAGGGCAGCTGGCTCTTGCTGAGGCGCCACAGGTCGAAGAAGATGAGCGTGTGGTTGGCGCAGACACTACTGAGCAGGACCAGGGCCGCCAGGTTGACGAAGGGGAAATAGGCCATGCGGAAGGCGACGCGGTAGAGAAAGAAGGCCACGAGCAGGGAGCCCAGCTCCCCCAGCAGCACCATGAGCGTGAGGAAGAGCGAGCGCAGGTAGAGGGCGATGCTGAGGAAGGTGGCCGCCAGTGCCAGCACGGGGTACACCGTGTCCTGGGCCAGGTAGTGCCTCAGCAGCTCTTGCTTGAGGCCCAGGTCCATGCCGGTGATGGACGTGTAGTTGTCCGAGAGCCCCCAGGGGTCCACGAGGCGGTCCAGGTAGATGCCCATCATGGAGGCACCCTTTTGGGTGGGCAGGAAGAGCAGACTGTACTTGAGGGAGGGCACCTGGTAGTCAGCTGTCTGGGGGCTCAGGAAGTCCCGGTCCAGCAGGAAGTGGAGGAGGTGGTACACAGCGCTGCTCTGGGAACACTTGGTGGGAACCAGGGCACAGCGTGGGGGCTTGTCCGGCCTCGTTCCCAGGCAGGAGGGCACCAGGGCGCCACGGTGGTAGTAGAGGGCGCAGGCCCGCAGCAGGGCCAGCGTGCGGGCTGCGTCAGCCTGGGTCGTGTCCAGGCAGGAGGAGCGATTGGAGAGCACGGCCACATAGTTGCCCAGGGACCAGCTGGGGCAGCACTCGTTGGCTGCTGTACGCTGGCATAGGGCCCCAAAGTGAGTATGGGAGCGGATCTGTAGGGTGCACACAGCAGGAGAGAGCTCAGGGACAGCCCACGAGCCCACATTCCCCCAGCCCTGCCTGAGGCCCTCTCACCTCCTTTCAGTCTGCAGGGCCCAGGCAGAGAGGTAGCTGGATGGCCCAGCAGAACTGGCTGGGCTCAGAGCTGCCTGTTGGCTCCTGGCCCAGATGCCAGCAGTCACATCCTGACTCCATCAAAGAAGAATCGCAGAGGTGCTTAGAGGCCCTGCCCTAAGAGCTCCTGCAGGCCACCCGACCCCTCCCCCCCAACTCTGCACGGCCTGAGCCAGGAGTGGGAGGGGAGATGGCAGCCACAGATGGGACAGGGCAGGGGATCCAGGGAGCTAGAGGCAAGCAATATCCACTAGGCCACTTAAACCCTCCTAGGGCCAGGGCTGATTCTTTCTCAGACCTCCTTGGGCCTCCTTTTCTCTCCCACTCTATTGCTGATTCCACGGTAGCTGATGCAGTGCAGAGACCACTGGCCTGGGAATCAGGGGACCTGTTCTGCTACCAGTTTGGCTGTGTGGCCTTGGGACTGAGGTAATGGTGCTAACAATAGTAGCACTCGTTGAGATTTACTATGCCAGTCACGATGCTTTAAAGTACCATTATCATCCCCATTTTATATATCTGAAGACTGAGGCACAGGCAGGTAAAGAAACCTGCCTGAAGTCACACAGCTCGGAAGTATTAGAGCTGATGGCAAGTGTCCGATTGACTCCAGATCACTTGTTTTTTGTTTTTGAAAGTAATCGGGATTGAACCTGGGACCTCTTACATGGGAAGCAGGCTCTAAACCTCTGAACGACACCCACTCCAGAGCACATGTTTTTATCGTGCGTCTCTGGACACTTCCGATACCCTTGTGTAAAGGAGGGGGTTGGCTTCTTTAGTGGTTTTCATACTGTCGGGCAGCAAGCCTTTTTTCACAGGTTGTGTGTGATTGGATGGGCCCTTCTTGGGTTGATGGGGGCTGGGGGCTTGAAGCCCACTGTCTTAGCTCCCTGGGCTGAGACCTCCTCAGCAGCCCTCAAGGGTCCTCTTCAGGACCTTTCAAAAATCCCCAGGCTGGCGGCTGCATGGTCTCCCTCCCAGCACTTGTATCTTGACTCTTCCCCAAACAGCTGAAGCTTCCTTTCCCATCCAACCCGGAGCCCCTCAGCAGGGCTGGCATCATTTGCTAAGCAGGGGATGCTGTTCACTGGTCCACCTGGCAGGCCTGGCTCAGCTCTACTTCCCCGGGATCAGGTCCCAGGTGTCCCTGGTTCCCCCCAGCCCCTGGCACCTCCCCCGCCGACTCACCTGGTCCTGCTCCATGCGGCACATGGAATGGATGGCGTGCAGGTTCCACAGGCTGCCCGCTGAGGTGGACATGAACACCAGCTGTGCGTAGCTTTTCTCTGCAAGACACCACCCGGAGCTTAGTCCTGCTTCCCCAGGACCGCGTAAGGTCTAGATTCTCAAGAGCCAGAAACCTGTGCCTGGTTGTCTGATCCCAGACCAGCATCCTGGCCCCTGTGCCCTACCCCGCACTGGGCTTAACCCTTCCCAGCTGGAGCACCTCAGGCCTGCCTTGCCCTCTGAGCCACCACCCAACTTCCTTGGCTTGAGCATGGTCAGCTGGCCACCGACCCTTTCTGTTCCCAACTACACTCTTCTAGGTTTAGTAGCTAGGGTGGGCATTGGGCAGAAACTGGCCACACAGCAGCTTACCAGGGGGGCCGCAGAAGAAGCGTTCCTGTCCTCTGTCTTCCAGAGGCTCGACCATCCTCCAAGGCCGGGCCATGCCTTCCTGGGCACTGCCCCAGGGTGCAGGACTCAGAGTTGTGGGAGAGTTCGAGCTGAGGCAGAAAGAATATCTATGCCAGGGGCCATTGAGGAGCGAAGGGCACGGAGAAAGCCGGAGCCCACTCCCCAGGGGGGCCCTACCAAGCCCCTCTGAGCCACCCCTCCCTGGGGGCTTCATTCGCCCTCCCTTTCCTGCCCACAGCTGAAAGACGGAGGCCTGCTACCTGTTCAGCGCCAGGTCTGAGGACAGGGAAAGCAGCTTCGTGGGGCCCGTGAGGGCCTGCAGGGCTCTCCAGACCACGAGCTTGTGCCCAATGTCCGTGTCCCGAGGTTCAAAGCCCTGCAGGGAGAGGGGCAGAGACTGGGCAGGCGGGCCGGGTGAGGAGTTCTCATCTGGGCCCTTCTCAGTTCTGCCCTTCGGGCCCCAGGTGCAGGGAGGACCTGCCCGCCTGTCTGGACTGTTGGGCACGAGTGCTCCACCTCCCGGACACTCTCTGGAAGGTTGCGCACCCGGCGCGGCCACCCCGGCGCGGCCACCCCGCCCCCTGCCGGGCCACTCCATCTCTCTGCCCCAGATTGAGCTGAGGTGATGAGTTCTGAGTTCCCCCCATCCACCCTTGTCCTCTCACCAGCAAGGGCTTGGAGAAGTCAGGCAGCTGCGCCCCCAGTAGTCCAGCCAGGGTGCACAGGAGGACGACAGCCAGGCACAGCAGCAGCACGGCCACTGGCCACTCGGCAATCAGCTGGGAGTAGCTGGGGAAGAGGAGGGAGCCCACGTGAGTTGGTGTCGGGTGTGGTGGCAGGGGCCTGGGTGAGCTTAGCGGCTACCCAAGACAGGAGGGCCGGTCAGCTGCACAGTGGGGCTACACTGGGCACCAGCCCGGCCACCCCGCGGGGCCCAGGGAAGGCCAGGCCTACCTTCTTGGCATCTGGAAGGCCTGTTCCTGCCTGTGGGAGGGAAGAAAAGACATTTGTTTGCCAGATTCCTCCCGTGGACAGGGTGGAGGTGGCTGTCCCACTCCCGCCCTCCAAACCTTCCTTCCTACTGCATCCGGGCCGCCTCCTCCACCGGAGGAGGCTGCCTCCTAATGAAGGAGTCCAGAGCCACGTGGGTCTGTCCCACTTTTGAACCCTGCCCCACCTTCCAGTGGCAGCTGGCAGGCTGCTGGACCCCTCCTTACCTGACGCTGACCACATGGTGCTGCACAGACCGTGGCTTCCAGGCCCCATCACGCTGTGAGGGGGCTGGGGAAGGGCTGAGGCTGGAGCCGTGGGAGCACAGAGCTGCCCGGTCCCCCAGCCCTGGCAGGGAACTGCCCCCCCGGTATTCCTGCGGTGCCTGGGGATAGGTGAAGTGGGCAGGGGCCAAGGGGCTGGACAGCCCCACGGGCTGGAGGGTGCCCGTTGCTGGTGGAGGTCCCGAAGAGCTGGAAGGGTCCTCGAGGGGGCAGCTTTGGAGGGAGCAGCTTCTCTCCGGGCTTGCTTCTGGGGCCACAGCTTTGGCCTGGGGCCTGCGGAGATGAGAAGTAGAGAGGATTGGGGCTGAGGACGGGGTGGCCCCTTCTGCCCCAGGAAGCCCCGACAGGGAAATGGGGGCTCAGGGTGGTTCCATTTCTAGTCCTCAGGGAGAGGCAAGGAGGATGGGGACTCGGGGACTACACCCCCAGCCTACTTCTCGGATCCCTTCTCATTCACTCAGCCATCCATGTACTCGGGAAACATTATTGGCAGCCTGCTACCTGCCAGCTACTGCGCTAGGTGCTGAAAGCGCTTCCACATGTGTGAGCCGTTCACTCCTTCACAAAAACCCTGTAAGGGAAGTGTTTCCCTCATTTTAGAGATTTGAAACTGAAGTTCTGAGAGGGAGACTTAACTGACATGAGGAAGAGCTGGGACTCGAACCCAGTTCTTCTGACTTGCAGTCCTCTGCTATTTCTGCTACCGTCATCTGTTCAGTCTCTTGTCAGGCATTTACCCAGTCCCTGCTGCACTCTTATTCCCACCTTAGGGCCTTTGGGCTTTCTCTTGCTTCTGCTGGGATGCTTCTTCCCCAGGTAAGTGCATGGCTCACACTCTTTCTTCATCTGGGCCCTTGTTGAACTATTACCTCCTTAGAGAAGTCATCCCTGAGCACCTTCTCTAAATCAGTCGCCCACCAACTCCCTAACCCCTTACTCTGCTTTTTATTTCCTCATAGCACGTGCCACGACTGGATACTGTGTTCCCTAGCTGTCGTGGTTACCGCCTATCTTCTTGTGGAGCTCTGGAGAGCAGGGACCTGGCCCATTTGTTCACGGCTGTATCCCCTGTGCCTTGAACAGTGCCTTGCCCACAGAAGGTGCCCAGGGGACTTTAGCTGAGTGGATACTGAATGCTGGACTTAGTGCTGACGGCGGTGCTAGGACGAATAAGACCCAGCCCTAGGCTCTCACAGTAGGTGGGAGATGTGGATGGTCTGACAAGTTGAGTACTGTGACAGAGGGAGTCACGGAGGGCTGGACGCCCTGAGAAAGCTCCGAGGGGTACCCAATTTTGATGGGGATGGGGATAGTGAAGGAAAGCTTTGCAGAGGCGATTGCCATCCTTCCATCAACCCTATCATGGGCTACGCCTGGGGCGGGCTTGCTCTGTGAGGGTATGCTCAGGAGGGGGAGGGGTTGGGACCCTGCGGAACTTGCTAGGGAGAAGTCAGCAGTATAGGCCTCTCCCAGAATTCCTCAGGAGGGCAGCACTCCGGGCATGGCCCCAGCCCCGACCCAGGACAGGAGAGGACAGCTACAAAGCAGAGTGCCTGAGGGTCGTGGGGTGTTGCCCAGAGGGGTTCAGGACTGGGCAGCCTTGGCTGAGGCCTGTCCCCCACCCTCCACCCCGCCTGGCTCACCCGGCCAGCCAGAGCTTGCCTGGCTCATGGGAGAGCTGGGTCTCTGTCGAGCCAGCCCTGGTTTCCAGTCTTGCCTGGTGCACTGCTGGAGGTGCCATGGGCCACTGTCCCAGCCATGGTGGCAGGTAGAAATTGCCACAGAGGACAGGCTCTGCCCAGAGAACATGTAGAAGAACTAGCATAGCAGTCTGGGAGGGAATGACCTTTATCTGAGTGTAAAATGTTAGAGCTGTGAGGTGGGCTTCTGGCTCCATCACTCTTAGCGCTGAGGCCTTGGCAAGACACATAATTCTTGGAGCACTGGCATCTTTGTCAATAGAGGGTATGTTGATAATGCCTGCCTCTCAGAGTTGATATGGAAATTAAATGATAGAACATATGTGAGGTGCCTGGCACGGAGCCTGGCATGTGGGAACCATTTGCCTTCTTGCCCCTTCCCACATTCAATGTTGCAGTGACTGTGTACTTGAAGGAATATATTTGTATTTACAATTTGACCTCCTTAGGCACCACAGATAATATATCTCCATTTTAGGGCTTCTGACACCTTGAGAATCTCACTACATATATAATTATAAATGCTTTCCTTTTTGTTACCAAAAGCTGCAGTGAAGTTTGATCTCATGATTTAAATCACTGATATCTTTTTTACTAATGCAACATTTAGAAAAATAGGAATTTGACCAAAGTTGTTCTAAAGCAAGACCTTAGAAGAGTCCATAATGTTAATGGCACAAGCAACTAGTGTCCTGGCAGATAAAATACCCTGTAGACCAATCCTCATGGGCCAAAGAGAAGCTGAATAAATGGCCTGGGATTACATGTATACATGTGGAAAGCGCCGCCCCCCCACCCCCATCTCTTTTGAGCACCTGTCATATGCTGGGCACTGTGCTTGGTCTGGGTTGGGCCCTGAAGGCATAGAGATCACCCATCAGCCTTGGTCTCTCTCTTTAGAGCAGGACCTGCCTTCCAGGCTTTGGGAGGGTGGGGAAGCCAGGGTGGAGGGAGAGGCCTGTTCCAGCTACCCGTGGGCTCTGAGCACTGCACCCTGGGCTTGTCGAAGGAGCCAGGACCCCACTTAGGGTGTCAGTTTCCTTCGTGTTAAGAGAAACCACATGCCAGGGAGTGCGGGAGGAGAAGGGGAGTACCCTCTTAACCAGTCTGCCAAGCCTCCTGAGCCCACCCCTTCCTTCACTGGCTCCTTCCGAAGAGGGATTCCAGCCTCCCCATTGGTGTGATTCTACTGGGGTGTCCCCAGCCACAGCTCCTTCCCTTCAACCCCTTCTGTCCATCTCCAGGAACCCAGGATCAGTTGCCCCCAGATGTCTGCCTTCCTCATGTGCTTGCCTCTGTCAATGTGGCAGAGTTGGAAACCCCCCACATTCACACTGCCAAAGAGCTGGACCTTTGTCTCAAGCTTCCCAAATGAAAAGAGCCAAACTTCACTATTCTCAGAAGAAAAGCTTTGTCCTGCCAGCCCCAGCAACCCTCTGCCCTCAGGAGACCCAGGAATAATCTAAGTTAAGCACCCAGGCCTCATCTTGCAAGGGGCTTTCATTCTCGCCCCTCAGTTCCATGGTGCTGACTGGGATGAGTAACTGCCTGGGCCGTCTGCCTGGTCCTCCTGGCCTGGAAGCCAAGTGACAAGGCAGGCGGGCGGGGGCGGAGGGGTGGTGGACAGTGGTGACGCAGGCCACCCTCAGGAGGCCAGTGTTACAGCAGCCTGGCCTGCCTGACGGGCCCAGACACAGAGCCCCCCGCTCAGCGCTGTAAGGGGCGAATGTGCATGTGTGTCAACCGTGCCTCGAAGCCCATAGAACACAGTCGTGTGGACATCCAGGAGAGGCCTCAGAGTGGCCAGGACAGGTGGTGAAACAGCTCACACCATGAGGGGGAAAAAAAGGTAATTAAAAAACACAACAAATTAGCTACTTCAAATGGCTCTGTAGTCATTGCACTTGTAAAGTGAAGGACTGTGTGTGTGTGTGCACGCGCGGGGGTGTGCTGTCTTATTCACTTTGTATCCGTTCCCAGAACATGCTACTTAGCTCAGCAGGAGCATATTTGTGTTTCTTGAATTAAATTGAATTGAATTGAGTCCCTAACTCTGATTAGTGTCCAAGGTCTCTGGGGAAGTACAGAAAGAGGCCAGAGGTCTCAAGGAGTTGCTGGAAGAGAACAAGTGGTTCCTGTGCCAGGAATGATGCCCATGTGCAGGGGATGTGAGCGGATCGGGCAGGGCTGACCCTCAGCAGGGTAGCCCAGGCAGCAAATGACTCTCCAGTCCCTTCTAGGGATGCGACTGGTCCCAGGCCCCTGCCCTGTCCCAGGTCCAGCCCTGGCCTCTTCGGTCAGGCCGTGGTCCCAGGTGGCCTCATGGACCAGTAGACCCATCCTGTGTCACCCCCTTGAAGAAGGCTCTGTGCTTGTCAGAGTGAAACGTGGCTCAATCTGTCCAGGCTGAAGTGGTATCAATAAAGGGAGGAAAACATTTCTTTCTACTCCAGGGGCCATTTTTGCCTCTAAGGTACAGAATGGACGTTTTAACTGGGGCAGTCTGTTGGTAACGTATCCACCACTTTTGCTCTCAAAGAATGCCTTTTACTTCAGTCCAGGAAGGGGAGAGAGGCAGTGCCATACCAGGGGAAGGATTCTGGGGGCGGCACAGCCAGGCAGGGCACAGAAATCGCGCCATATTGCTACCTGGTTGGCCGTTCCCTCACACATATGGTGGAGGGAGGAAGAGGAGGGGCCCCCGGCATCTGGGCTCTCAGCAGGAAAGAGACCCTCCTGCGCCGCCAGCCTGGGGGCTTCTCCAGGGGCGGTCCAGTCAGCCGGCCTGAACCTCAGAGCCTGCCTGTGCTAGCGGCTCAAGCGAGAGTGCTGGTGGCTGCCACACGCGGGGACTCAAGCCCACACGTGCACAGCCGGGCCAGGCAGGCGACTGGCGGAGATGGACAAAGACAGTTCCTGACGTGGCGGCCGAACGACTGCCCTCCCCCAGGACACCCGCCTTGTCGAGCCTGCTGTCCACGACCCACGCGCACCCTCGTGCACACCGACACGCTGGAACCCGGACTGAGGGTGCTGCGGGCGCGGGCCTTCCTGAGATCGCAGGGGCAGGGCCTGGAGGGAGGGGCTGGCCGAGGGGCTTAGGAGGTCCGCGGGGGGGGGGGGAGCACCCCAGCCCAAGGGCCAAGGCAGCAGCAGTGGGTGGGGCGGGTCTCCCGGCGGCGAGGGCGATAGGGGGTATCAGCTAGGGGCTGTCAGGAAGCGGGGGAAATTGCTTCGGCAGAGTGAGGGCGTGGCAGAGGGGCCCGGAGCGAGGAGGCCCCGGGGAGGAGCTCTGGGAGGGGCTGAGCAATGAATGGGGAGACAGATGGCGGCTACTGTGGCTACCTGGGGCGCGGATGCTGGGGAAGGGTTGCGAGCTGGGGCTGCGGAGCGGTATACGCCCTACCTTTCCGGGGAGCTGCCGTCTGGGGCCAAGGGCTCCCCCTCGGGCCGCTGCTCCCCTTCGCGACCCGGGCCGGGCTCCGGACAGCTGCCGGGGCTGCTGCCGCTGCCACCGTCCATGCCCGTGGGCGGCGCCGCTGTCCGGGCGCTGGTGCTGAAGCGGCTCGGCGGGCTGCTGCGCATGCGTCAGCTCTGGGCGGGCGCGGTGGGCGGGGCCGAGGAGGGGCCCAGCCGCTGGGCGCGGCGCCGGGGCGGGGACGCGGCGCCGAAGGCTCCCGGGCTGAGGCTGTGGCCCGAGAGCCGCTGTTACGGGTCCGGCCATCTGGCTAGCGCCCTCACACCGGCCTTCCCCGGGGGCCTCGGGCTTCCCGTAAGGAACCAGGGAGCGCGGCCCCGCGCACCACGCCGAGATCCGCACAGCCCGGAACTCAGACCCTTCCAGCCGCGAAGAGGAAGCCGCTCAGCGCGCCCGCCTCGCAGCGCAGGTCACCGAGCGGTCGAGAGGCCGGCGACTTTGGCCTCTCGGTTCTGCTCAGCGCCTCCCTCTCCTCCCCACTGGGGCTGGGCACCTGCTCAGACTAGGTCATCACATCCTTCTGGACCTGGACCTGGGTCTGGGCCCCTCAGACCTGGAGCCCCGACCCCATTCTTCAAGTGCGGGAGCATGGGAGGAGGGAAAGGAGGAGACGCTCAGAGGACCCCCAGCTCCTTTTCTTATAGTCACCCCTGTACCTCCACGCTGACGTGGAGGTAGCCAATAGCCACTCATCCCACTTGCCGCCTCCCCAGAATGGGGAGGTGGGGGTGTTTGGGGGGTGGTTTGTGCAGAGCACATTTGGGTGTGACGAGCTGTGGGCAGGCCTGGCTAGAGGGCTGTGGCCCAACTGAGGAATCCCAGCAGCGGAAGAGGGTTCCAGAGGTGGGATTTGGATGGGCAGAAATGTTTTTTTCACAGCAAGCAGACTGTTGAAGGCTGAAGGAATGGATTTGGGGAGAGTCAGAACCCAGGAACATTTGGAGTTTTGGTATCTCTTAAGATATGTGCAAAAGCCCGTCTATGCAAGGCACGATTGGGAATAGAAGTGAGAGAATCTAGAAGTGTAGAAGTGGCAGGTCAGCCTGAGGAGCTTACGGGCTGACTGGAAGGATAGGAGTCCAGCCCGTAAGCTGGTGCCTGCAGCGCAGAGTGTGGTCAGGCCCATGTGATGGTTGATATAAGCTGCAGAGAAGGTTGCAGTTTGTAAAGAGGGAGGACTTTTCTGAATGGACCTTAGGGAAGGCTGTATGGGATGATGGAGCTTCAGTTGGCTTGGAAGTTTAGGCTTTTTGACAATATGGAAGTAGTGGAAAGGGAATGCATTTCTGGTAGAGATGGGGAGGAATTATGCAAACCAAGTTAAGGAAGCTGGAAAATTCAATGCATTTTCAGGGAATGGTGAGAAATTCATCTGAATAATAAGAATTTACTGAAGGCTTCTGATCTGTAGAGTAAGGCATATGAGATGGAACCTTGGAAGGTCTCCCAGGCCAAGGTGTACAGGATGGGGAAGAGGCGATGAGGCCACACTTGAGGTCTGTGGCAGTTTGCAATTATTTTATGAATCCAAAAAAGAGAGAGATTATATTTTTAAACTAATCTATTCCTGTGGGTGTGATACCCTTTAATTGCTTTAAATTTGTTGGTGGGTCCTTTGATTAGATTACTTGATAAGATTGAGTTAGGGCTTTTGATTGGATCACATCAGTGAGGCATGACTCAGGTTGAGTCTCTGCCCCCTTGCTGGGGCTGATAAAACCTAGAGACACAGAGACAGACAGACACAGGAAAAAAGCTGCCGTATTTGTTCCTGCCACACGAGAGAGGTTTCATCCAGGGCTGAGCTGCAAAGAGAGAAGACCCTGAGAGGCTCAAAGAGCTGAGGCCCAGAACGAGAGAGAGAGGAGGCCTGGTAGGAGACAAGCACTATGCTAGGCTTAGCTGTAGTTGCAGAAAGGAGAGGCCTCGGCAGTGATTGGTGGCCATCCTGCTTTACTATGTGGTAGCTGACTTTGGTGAGAAAGCACCTCTTATGGTACCTCGATTTGGACTTTTCATGGCCTCGGAACTGTAAACTTTTACACCAAATAAATCCCCTTTATAAAAGTTAACCATTTCTGATACTTTGCTTTGGCAGCCCTTTGGCAAACTAAAACAAGGTCTTTTGATGAGAGGGGGCAGAAGGGAAAAGGAAAGAAAGATAGCCCCATACTCAGTGGGCACCACTGAGCCAAACTTCTGAAAGGCCACCTGAGGACCCATTTTCACAGGTAGGGTGTGTTCCCTGAGTGCCAGGCTGGATGTGAAGGAAGATGGGCTCTTCGCATCAGAGTATGGCTTCCAGAAGGCTGTTTATTAAGAGAAGATTCCAGTTCAGGCCCATGCTTGGTCAACAGGGCAACCCACTGAGACTCCCCATCTTGTGTCCTGTTTCTTTCTTCTGCTTCCTCAGTGACATGGGCCTGGGGAATGTTCTCCCCATCCCCAAACAGTGCCTGGGCCTTGGCCATGGGGCACCCTTCCCCATGACAGTGCCCTCTGCCATGGCAGTGCCCCTGTGGAAAGTCAAGTGAGCAATGACGTGGTCAGATGTCTATGCCATTTGACCCAGGATTAACCCCCACCCAGGACTGGGGAGAACTCAGGACCCCAGGGCAACAGCAGGGGGTTGTGGTGAAGGATTGACTGGCAAGGACAGCACAGGATGACTGTTCCTACCCCTGGGCCTGTGGCTTTGATGAAGCCAGAGCTCTGAGCAGGCAAAAGGGGAGGAACCTAGATTTATTGGTTCTCATTTCTTGAGCTGAGATATGACTCCTACCCCCTACACCTCAGTGTATTTTATCAAAGAGGCAGAATGATCTCATCTCCCTAACCTTACCCAGGAACCCTTGAAGAGTGATTAGAGATCTTGCTAGGCTAGGTACTGCAGACAGTCTGTACTTAGAAGCGAGGGTGAGGCTGTGGGTGGCCATAGAGGAGCTCACTGCGGGGTGGGAGGAGACCAAGGGTAGGAGGTAGCCAGGTGAGTATGTGTACCTTCTCATACAGGTAGTGTTCTCAGTGTAGACAGTGCGTGTGGTGTGTTCATGTACAGGGCTGGGTGCTGTATTTGCATACAAGTAGCCATCTGTACCCGTGCATGTGTGCATGGGGGGATGCAGGTACATGCCTGCTGTGTGCACCGATATATGCATACGGGGTGCATGTGCAAGGTTGGGTATCCATGAGAATGGCAGTGTTGATGAGCCTGTGCCTGTCCCTGAGCAGGAGCCAGATGCAAGAAACCAGGAAGAACAGAAAGTAACATCAAGTCTTTACTGCCTCAGGTTAAAGAGGCCGGGAATCCTGTGGTTTAACCTTCTGCCTGGTTGCAGCCACTCTTGCCGTGGCAAGGCCACATGAGTTTCTTTGCCTCTTGCCACAGGCACAGGTGGGAGGAGAGAGATACCACCTTGCTTCTGGGACCCTGGGTGAGCAGGGGTGGGGCTGGGTCCCCCCTCAAGGTGCTGGATAACTCCCCAGTCGGCTTATCTCCTAGGGCTAATCAGGGCTTGGGACTGGTGGGGAAGAGGCAGGCCTGACTGCCCCAGGGTTGGGGGCCTTCCTGGGACCCTGTTGGAGTAGCCCTTGCCTCAACAGGGCTCAGCAGTGCCTGGAACACGTATTCCTCTGGCAGAGGCAGGCTCCAGGGGCCCCACAGCGTGGTTAGGGTTTGGGAGTAAGCCAGCCATCCAGCCAGGCTGGAGTGGGGTGGGGGTAGCCAGGAAATCAGAGAAGCCTAGAACAGGCGGAGAAGCAGCAGGAGAGAGGATGCGTTGCTGGGGCAGGGAGGGGGAGTGGAGAAAGGAGAGAGACAGATGGGAAAACAGAGCAGAGAATGCCAAGGAGAGGGCTCAGCCGGCAGGGGGCGAGGCCCCGCCCTGCAGTACTGAAGGCTGAGCCTGTTCCCTTCTCTTCATTTGGGGAGTGGTGGCTGCTCCCTGAGGGGCTAAGAGGAGCCCAGAGGCCCCCCGAAGAACAACATGGAAGTGGGGAGGAAGAGGGGGGAGGGATGGGGAACTTTCCTGACCTGTGGAAAAGGAAGGGGGAAAAAGCAGCAGCTTTGTGCAGTTGGTTCAGCAGCGAGACACCTGTCTTCTCCCTGGCTCTGATTTTGTGCCTACACCCCCACCCCCAGCAGGCTCCGCAGACTTGGTCACTTGCCTGACACTCACTCCTTCACGCATTCACTCAACAGCTATATACTGGAAGCCAAAACAAAGTTCAGTTGCGCTTCCCTGTGTGCCCAGGAGCTGGCAGAGCCGTCCCGGGAAGATGGGGCTTTAGGACGAGTGGGCTCTTTTCCCCATGCTGTCACCTGTCTGCCCTCCCAACATCGGCCAAGTCCATGACCCTGAGGGAGGCTCTCGGCGGTGGCAAACCCCGGTTCCTCTGCTGCTCCTCCAGGCGGGCCCCATCTACCTCCCCATCGGCCCTCTTCAAGTCCCACTTAGCTCAGCCCAGGCTCTGCTCAGCCCTTCTGAGCTATGTCTTGGCTCCTGCTTGTGACCTGATCCCTGCTCTTGGCCTTTGCTCATGCCTTCCTGCCACTTGGAAATGCCTCTTGCTCAGCCCTGCGTGCCACCCTGCCGGAAACCTGCCTCGGTGGGCCTTCCTGCCTGCCCAGCTCTGGGCCCAGTGGGCTCATTCTGGGTAACCGACCTGACTGGCCATGGGTGTGCTGAGGTGCTTCCTTGGTGTGAATCACCTACTTGATGCGATTTCTGTTTCTTGAGGGCCAGGGTGGTCTTTTGGTCCTTTCGAAGGCTCTAGGCTCCGGAACCAGCCACGCTTCCACAGCCTCCCTGTGAGCTTGGTTCCCCGACTTCCCTGGGCCTTATGTGTGCACTGGGACAAGCACCTGCCTGTTTCACTCCTGAGGTTGAGGATCTAGTGAGGTGAAGACTGTGTAGGTGTGCTTCTTAAACTATAAAGGGTTCTGCAAAATATGAGGACTTGTTTTCATTTTGGAGCCTTGCCTCCATCACTCAAACACACCTGCACACTCACACGGGTTGGTATGCAGCAGACGCGGCTGCCTTTTTGCCCTTTCCTTTGCCACCTTCCTTCTTTCTCCAGACTTTCCACCCCACAACCTCCCAGTCCCGGTGCTTGCCTGACTCCATCTCTACCAGGCAAGAGCAGGGAGTGATACAAAGAGCACTGGACTTCACCAGGAAAAGTATAGTTTACTGTACTCTAAGCTCAGTCTCTTTCCTCCTTTCCTCCCAGGGATGCACATACACCACCTCTTCAAGGCATGAAAGGGATAAAACTGCTCCCTCTGGCAGGAACCTCTATAATCAGGAGGTCCCGGGCATGGCCGCTGGATGGACACAGAGGGCTCAGCCATCGTGGCGGGTAGACGGAAGCGTGTCCCCCAGCCCCGGAACATCACACCCCCACACTGGACACCTGGATCCACTCCTGCACTCAAAGTCATGTGTTAATTCATTTCCATTTGGGTCACTTTCAGTCCTGCAAATCACTCATGTTGTGTGCCTCTCATGTGCCAAGCCATGGTATCCCTGTCCCTCTAGACTCTTGATCCTGTGTAAACACCTGGCATAGGGTTGGAGAGGAAGGCATGGAGAGATCAGCGTACCCAGGGCAGGGAGGGCAGGGTGGGTCAGTGGATGGGGCCTCTGGGGACTCGGAAGGCCCTATGATCTCTGCCCTTGTGACAAGCCTTCCAGGGTCCTCACTGCCACTTCCTGACTCCTCCCGCCTGGACTGCAAGTGGGTGGGAAACTTGGGATCTGAGGCAATTTGTCATTTGTCTATATGCTGTGCTCTCATTGGGTGGAGCTGCTGAGGTGCCCTGGTGCCAAGGCTGGCCTTGTCTTGGGACTGGCGCTCAGGTCACAGTGGGCAACCCCTAAAATGGACCCAGTGCAAACACAGTACATTCTTTTTTTTTTTCTGACCCCCAAGTCAGAATATAGGATGTGGCCACAGGGCTCTCAGGAACTCATATGTTTGCTGAACTCACAAGCTCAAATGTTCACATACACACACAGGCCCTAAAGCAAAAGCCCAGCCTCTCGTAGGTCGCGCCCCCTACAGCACCCCCAGAGCCACCCCTTTTCGTGGCCTTCTACTTGTGCCACAGGTGCTCGGTTAGGTCAGCCCCTGACTTGTGCCCACAGTCCTTCCTGCCCCTCGTCCTTCATCTAGTGAGTGGGGAGGCCGGGGCAGGAAGAGCCCCATGGGGCTGGCTTGGGAGAGTGAACAGGATCTGGGTTGGAAAAAGGAGAAAAGAGGTGACAGGCTTTGGGCAGGGAGGGGTTCCTGGCTCAGGCCTGGAAGCCAGAGCTGCTTTACCCCCATGCCCACCAAGGTGTTTGAGGGACAGGAGGTGGCTGCTCTGGAAGGGACCTGGTGCAATCCCGTCAACCCTCCACTGAACTCCTCTGCCTGGGCATGGCAGAGGCTGTGAATCCCATTACTCTTTGGATGAATTGTATGCTTTATTAGTATATATCAATAAAATTGATTTGTTAAAAGGGAAAAAAAAAAGAAAAAATCCAATTATAACTCAAATGGAGGGCAGAGGCACAGGGGCCCAGCCCAGGCGGGGGGCAGGGCAGGGGGGCAGGCACACACGCAACACCCAGCAACCCAGATACACGTTGCACTCTTGAGAGACACAAAGCAATGCACACAGACACATGACATCTCACAAAGGCATAGGTCCAATTAAATATGCACACACACAAGCAGAGGGACACAGGGCCCTCTGAGCAAGCACAACCACACACACAAACACCCTCTCACAGAGACCTCCTGCCCCCTGCCCATACAGAGCCAGACCCTCACCTGAGCTTGCAGAACAGGGGGCAGGAGGAAAGCTGGGGCTCTGTCTGTCCTTAGGTGTGTTTGTATAGCATAGGGAGGGGCCGAGATGGGGCAGGTGCACGGGGGTGGGCTAATCCTTAGCTGGGCAAAGATCAGGGCGGGGATGGGGTGGGAGGAGAGGGAAGTGGGGAACAGATTGGCCTGGTATTGGGATGCCGTAGACACAGGGCAGCGCCCAGGAGCCCCCTAACCCCTTGCGGAGCTCCTCCCGAAAGCCGGGGTACCCATTAGGGCTCTGCCCACATTAGCGAACCCACCGATTCCTGCAAGATAGATAGGATGATCGCCTCCTTCCACAGGTCGGGGAGGAAATAGTGACCCTGATGGGGGGACCCTGGGTGCTCAGCTCCAGGCCTGAGTTCTCAAACCTGTTCCCCCAGCCCAGGGAGCTAGCCTGGGAGTGGAAGTTGCACAAGTCAGAAAAGGGAGCTTTAGGGAAGGGGTCTAGGAGAGCAGGAAGGGGGCTTAGGGTTTTGGAGTCAGGGCTGCCGCCTTGCTCTGCCCTCTGCAAGCCCTCAGGGCCGGGCCCCGCATGGCCCCTGTGACCCCCCTGGGGGCGCCGGGCCCCTTGCTCTGTGGGCTCCGGCAGGCTGGCTTCCGGTATGCCCCCCACCCAGGCCATTTGCCCTGTTTCCTCTCCTGTCTCCCTGTGTTCTTCCTTCTAATGCCTCTTGCTCTCACTACACTGTCTGCTCCTCCACTGCAGGGAAAACTGTGGCCCTTAGTCACTTTTGCATTTCCAGGGACTGGTCCAGTGTCGGGCACATAGGAGGTGCCCAGTAAATACTTGGTGAGTGAATGAAGATTCGGAGTTTTGATCTTGTTGGATAATAACTGGCCTTCATTTCTGTGTTTATATTTTTTGTGTTTATTCTCTCTTTCTCTTTTTAAAGTACCTTTATTTTTTTATTTTTATTTTTTTAAATAAAGTCTTACTTTTTCTTTTTTTTTTTAAGATTTATTTATTTATTTATTTATTTAATTCCCCCCCCCCTCCCCTGGTTGTCTGTTCTTGGTGTCTATTTGCTGCGTCTTGTTTCTTTGTCCGCTTCTGTTGTCGTCAGCGGCACGGGAAGTGTGGGCGGCGCCATTCCTGGGCAGGCTGCACTTTCTTTTCACGCTGGGCGGCTTTCCTCACGGGCGCACTCCTTGTGCGTGGGGCTCCCTCACGCGGGGGACACCCTTGCGTGGCACGGCACTCCTTGCACGCACCAGCACTACGCATGGCCAGCTCCACACGGGTCAAGGAGGCCCGGGGTTTGAACCGCGGACCTCCCATATGGTAGACGGACGCCCTAACCACTGGGCCAAAGTCCGTTTCCCTAAAGTATCTTTTAAAAAAATTTTTTTTTTCTTTTAGGAGGTACCGGGGTTTGAACCTAGGACCTCTTCTTATATGTGAAGCTGATGCTAAACCACAGAGCTATACCCGCTCTGCAAAAATTAAATTCGTTTTTTTCTGGAAAAGAAAGAGGCAGCAGCAGCTGCTGGTCCATGCACTCAGGCCCCCTTCCCCACACCTGAGCTCGTGCTGCTCCCACTTTGGCTCGCCATGCTGTGGCAAAACTGAGGCCATGTAAGATTCCCCATCCTTGTCTGCGCAGAGGGGCTCCAATAGGCTTCCTTTTCAGTCAAGGAGAACGAGAACCATGTGAGATCTAAAACAAGAGAAGGTAACAAGAGCCACCATTTCCAGGATTGCTGTAAAGAGCCTGGATGAACCAGTTGCATTTGAATTATATTAAATTCATTTTATAAAGGTAACACATAAGGTCTCTAGCAGCTTTATTCATAATTGCCCCAAATTGGAAGCACCCAAGAAGTCTTTAAAGGTGAATGTATAAACATCCGTACACTGGAATATTATGCATTGATAAAAACAAATGAGCTATCAAAACCAGGAAAAGACATGGAGAAATCTTAATAGTGCCAAGTGAAAGAAGCCAGTCTTAAAAGGCCGCATGCTATATGATTCCAACTACATGACATTCTGGAAAAGGCAAAACTATAAAGCCAATAAAAAGATCAGTGGTTCCCAGGGATTTAGGAGGAGGGAGGGATGAATAAGTGGCACACAGGGCATTTTAGGACAGTGAAACTATTCCATAGGATACTGTAATGGTGGATACATGATATTACGCATAGAACTGTACAACAGAATGAACCCTAATGTAAATCACAAACTTTAGTTAATAATAATGCATCAATATTGGTTAATCAGTTGTGCCGTGTTAATGCAAGATGTTAACAATAGGAGTAAAGGGGGTGGGCGTGGTATGTGGGAACTCTACTTTCTGGGGAACTTTTCTATGAGCCTAAAACTGCTCTAAAAAATAAATGTCTATTAAAAAATAACAACAGCATACACCCAAGAAAAATTAAAACCTGGGTCCTCACAAAGACTTATACATGAATGTTTATAGCAGCTTTACTTGAATTAGCTAAAAGCTGGGAACATTTCAAATGTCAATCAATAGATAAATGGATAAACAAATTGTGGTATATGTGTTCAATAGAATACTATGCAGCAGTAAAAAGGAATGAATTATTGGTACTCATTACAACATGTCTGAACCTCAGAATAATTATCCTGAGTGAAAGAAGTCAGACAAGAATACATAGGAAAGTAGATATGGCTCAAGCGATTGGGCTTCCATCTACCATAGGGGAAGTTCAGGGTTAGATTCGATTCCTGGGACCTCCTGTGAAGAGGAGGTGGCCCATGTGGCAAGCTGGCCCCAGCAGAGAGCTGGCACAGCAAGATGACACAACAAAAAGAGACACAGAGGAGAGACAATAAGAGACACACCAGATCAGGGAGCTGAGGTGGTACAAGAGATTGAGCATTTCTCTCCCACTCCAGAAGGTCCCAGGACCGGTTCCTAGTGCCACCTAAAGAGAAGACAAGCAGACACAGAAGAATGCACAGTGGATGGACACAGAGAGCAGACAAGGGGTGTGTGGGGGGGAGGATAAATAAATAAATCTTGTTTTGAAAAAAAAGAAATATATACTGTATGATTCTGTTTATAAAGCCCTAGAATTTTATAAAATTCTAAAAAGTGCAAACTAATCTATTGGGCTAGAAAGCAGATCAGTGATTGCCTGGGGATGGGGTACTGAGGGTGGGGAGGGGTGGAAGGAGGGATTAGAAAGGGGTAGAAGGAAACTTCCAGGGCTGTGGTGGTTTGGAGATGTTCCCCAGAAGAACATGTTCTTAAGTGTCACCCATTCCTGCGGGTATGAAGCCATTTTAAGTAGGACTTTTTTTTTTTTTTAAAGATTTATTTATTTATTCCGCCCCCCCCCCCCACCCTCCCCCCGGTTGTCTGTTCTCTGTGTCTATTTGCTGCGTCTTGTTTCTTTGTCCGCTTCTGTTGTCGTCAGCGGCATGGGAAGTGTGGGCAGTGCCATTCCTGGGCAGGCTGCACTTTCTTTCACGCTGGGCGGCTCTCCTTACGGGGTGCACTCATTGCGCTTGGGGCTCCCCTACGAGGGGACACCCCTGTGTGGGGGGGCACTCCTTGCGCGCATCTGCACTGCGCATGGGCCAGCTGTACACGGGTCAAGGAGGCCCGGGGTTTGAACCGCGGACCTCCCATGTGGTAGACGGATGTCCTAACCACTGGGCCAAGTCCGTTTCCCTTAAGTAGGACTTTTTGAAGAGGCTACTTCAGTTAGGCCTGCCTCAATCAGGATGGGTCTTAATCCTATTACTGCAGTCCTTTATAAACAGAACCCAGAAGAGAGAGAAAGCCATAGAAGTAAGAAACTGAAATTCAGTGGAACCTGGAAGAGAACGGAGAGGCCAAGAGAGGCTGCCATGTGCCTTGTCATGTGCAGAGGAGCCAGAATCAGGGACCACCAGCAGCCAGCCCCAGGATGTCAGTATTTGGGAAGGAAACCTTCCCTTGATGAATCCTGAATTTGGACTTTCTCTTAGCCCCAAAACTGTGAGCTAATACATTCTCACTGTTTAAGTCAATTACATGGTATTTGCTTGAGCAGTCAAGGAAAGTAAACACATCCATAATGGAGGGAAGTGGACTTGGCCCAGTGGTTAGGGCATCCGTCTACCACATGGGAGGTCCGCGGTTCAAATCCGGGCCTCCTTGACCCATGTGGAGCTGGCCCATGCGCAGTGCTGATGCACGCAAGGAGTGCCCTCCCACGCAAGGGTGTCCCCGCGTAGGGGAGCCCCACGCACAAGAAGTGCACCCGTAAGGTGAGCCGCCCAGTGTGAAAGAAAGTGCAGCCTGCCCAGGAATGGTGCCGCACACACGGAGGGCTGACACAACAAGATGACACAACAAAAAGAAACACAGATTCCCGTGCCGCTGACAACAACAGAAGTGGACAAAGAAAAACACACAGCAAATGGACACAGAGAGCAGACAACGGGGGGTTGGGGGGGAAGGGAAGAGAAATAAAAAATAAATCTTAAAAAAAAAAAAGAACATAATGGATATGGTCATTCTCTTGATTGTGGCAGTGGTTTCCTGGAAGTATACATATGCCAAAATTTATCATATTGTATGTTTAAATATGTGCTGTTTATTGTATGTCAATTTTTTTTAAGATTTTATTTATTTCTCTCCCTTTCCCCCTTCCCCCCCCCCCCCCCCCCCATTGTCTGCTCTCTGTGTCCATTCACTGTGTGTTCTATGTTCGCTTGCATTCTTGTCATGTGGCACCGGGAAACGGTGTCACTTTTTTTGTTGCGTTATCTTGCTGCATCAGCTCTGTGTGTGGCACCACTCCTGGGTGGGCTGCACTTTTTTTGTGCGGGGCAGCTATCCTTGTGGGGCTCACTCCTTGCGTGTGGGGCACCCCTACGCAGGGGACACCCCTACGTGGCACAGCATACCTTGCGTGTGGCAGCACTGTGCGTGGGCCAGGTCACCACATGGGTCAGGAGGCCCTGGGTATTGAACCCTGGACACTCCATTTGGTAGGCAGACACTCTATCAGGTGAGCCAAACCACTTCCCTGCATGTCAATTTCATCTCAATTAGAGGTGTAAAAACAAAAGTAACAATCAGATCCTAAAAACATCTGAAAAATGAAAAGGAGGTAAAAGAGGATTCTCCTCTTTTTCCATGGTGGGCAAGAAAGCAGAGTATTTCTGCATGCCAGGTACTTTTTACAGTATCTGTCAGCTCGACAGCTATTGGAGGTAGGTGTTATTATCATTTCTCCTTTTGTAGATAAAAAACTGTGATTGAGAGAAGTTAAGAGCTTAGTCCAAGGCTGCCCGACCAGGGTGCAGCAGGTCCCAGGCAGGGATGGTCTGAATCTAAAGCCTGGGCCCCTTCTCCACGTCACATCATCCCTCCTTTTAGGATTGCTCTTTTGACAAATTCCAGCCCGCTTTGGTAATGTTATGGGCAAAGGACTTTTGTTCCTTACTAGCCCAGGAGCTAGTAATCCATTCAGCAGTCATCTACTGCAGGCTGGTGGGAGCCAGAAGCCAGGGCTTGGAGGGTGGGCTGAGCCTGGGGAGGCTGGAGCTCCGGGGAGCTTTCCAAGGGTGGGCCTCTAGTGCCCCTGGCCCTCCAGCCTACACCCCTGATGGTCCACCTGCGGCCCACCATGCCCTGTCCTCACCAGCCTCCCAGGAATTCTTCCAGGAATCCTCCTCTTCTCCTTAGGGAACCCAGCAACGTAACTTCCCCAGCCCTGGTCCCAAGCCTTTGGCAGGGAGCCCAAAGGAGAGGCTCGCATCCTCCCAGACCCCCAAGGAGGAAAGTGGGGCTGCCCTGCTGAGGAGTCGGGTGGGCGGCTCCATGCTCAGGGCTCGAGGTTCAGGACCTCAGTTCTCGGCAGCTCTGGGGCCAGGGTCTGAGCAGGGGGTCTGGGTCCAACCAGCAGGAGGGAGAGAGGAGGCACCAGTGCCTGACCAGCCGAGCCAGCCAGGGGCCCCTGCCCCCTGTGGGGTGGACAGGGGGCAGGACAGCCAGGCACCTTAACATCCTGTGGGTGGGCAGATTCTTCATGGCATGGGGACAAAGGTGTCCCTGCCCTGGGCGTGGGCTGGAGAGAATCTGGCCTCAGTTATTCAGGGCGGCCCCGCCACGGACACTGCCAGGCAGGTCCCTGACCTGCTCTCCATGCAGAAGCTAATATCATCCGCCCAGGCTGATTCACAGGTTTCAAAGCTCAAAGAGCTCAGATGACATCATAGGTGCAAGGGGGCTCTGGAGGTGTCAGATGCAAGAGCAAGGAGCTGTGATTATTGTTATCAGGATAAACATTGATGACCTATTTGCTTTCCCAGCCTCGCGGTCTCCCCCCTTGTTCAGCCCTGGAGAACCTCCCCCACGGCCGCAGCAGCCTTGTTGGTGTTTCCTCCTCAGCCTCCAGGCTCTGCCTGTCTCCACCCCCCGAAGCACCCTCTTAGCCCGAGGGTGACCAAATGTCCAGCTCTGCCTGGGACTGAGGGGTGTTCTGGGCCCAGGACTTGCAGTCCTGAAGTGGGAACAATTCTAGGCAGACTGGGGCCCTAGTCTCCCTACTTCCCTCCTCCCCCGTGGCAGCCACTGCACCCCTGGCCGGGCCTTCCAGCACTCTCTCACGCCCTGGCTGCCCTCTCCTGCCTTGAAGCCCCTAGGCCTGGCGAAAGCTCCCCGGTTGTGCCACCCACGGCCACCCCAAAGGCCAGTCCTCTTCTCAGGGGGCCTGGCCAGCTCACGCCCGTTCTTCGGCCTTCCATGGGGTTCTGTCCTGCCCTCATCCTTCGAAGCTCTGCCAGAGCAGAGCCCTCCCCGCACCTCACCGACATGAGGGGCCGCTGGGGAGAGCTTCCAGCTGGGGGAGCCCGTTTGCCCCATGTGAGCCTTCCAGCCTCTCTGCTTGCCCTGTTGGTACCCCTTCCTTCTGGTCCAGAGGAAGCCGGGTCCTGGGGACACGCAGCAGGCAGTTCTGCTCCCCACATCAGGAGTCCCCTACCCACTGTGCCACCCCGCTCCCCCCGCCAACCAAGCAGTCATGTTGAGGCTCCAAAGCCCCCAAGACTCCCCAGTCACTCTTCCCCTGATCCCCCTCCGCCCGGCCTGGCTCAGACCCCTCTCTCTTGCACCTCATCATCCCCTCCTAACTGCATGCTCTCTCCCTGCGTTGGATCCATCCTGGCACCAGCTTTAAACCACTGTGTGGCCTCATCAGCCAGCTCCTCAGGACTCCGAGATCAAGTTCATACCCTCCGTCTGCTCTGCAGTGACTTCCCCAGTGTGGTCTCTACCTCCCCGACCTAAGGTTTTCTTGCTGCCAAAAGCCACGGCCACTTTGCTGCCTCTTCCCAGGCAGCACTCCTGAGGGAATGCCTTCTCACTACTAGCCCCCTGCCCAAAGCTTGCACATCCCCTTGAAGCTCATACCCTGAAGAACTCCTCAGCAGGCCTGAGTCACAGCGGCCCTGGCCTAGGGCTCATGTTGCCAACTATTGGCGAGCGCCTCTGAGATGGAGCCTGCGCCTTTCCCTCTTTGTTTCCTTGCTGCCTCTGCCGGGTGAAACGCACTGTAGATGCCCTGCTGATGGGACGTTGTGGGCAAGCCCTGATGGATGCCACCCAGCTTCTAGGTGTGGGCAGTTCCTGGCTGGGGGTTGCAGGCAGGGTTTCTGGGAAAACATTGTGAGTCCCCTGTGTACCCACCATAGAGAAAACAGCCTTGACCAAGGAGACCCCAGCTCCAAGCAGAGTCCACCTCCCACAGCTGCACCTGGAGTTGGACAGCCTGTGATGCCCCAGCCTTGGGTGTGCCCAGAGAGCAGGTTCCCAAACCAGCCTTTCCTGACCTCCTGGTGCCTCAAAGGGCTGCGGCCCGGGTCCCGCCCTGCTTTGGCATGGGTGTTCTCGGGAGGGGTGTGGCCCAGACTTTGTTCCTGGCAGCTGGCACCCACCCAGGGCTGGGCCCTCATGTCCCACCTCGTGCATCTGGGGGTCTTCCCTGGTAGGGAGCCTCCAGAGCTCTGGCCTGGCTTGAGAGGCTTGTACAAAGACCTCTAGTCAGTAGGAGTCCGGACAGCAGCTTCTTGAGATGGGTGTGGCGATGGGGGGCTGGTTTGTAGGAAAGGAAGACTGTGCTTGCAGCCACTTCTTGCCCCTTCTCTGTCCCTTCTCATTTTGAGGGTCATCTGCCCAGCAGCCAGGCTTTCATGCAACTGAGGCTTGCCCACCCTCTCCCTCAACACTCAGCTGCCCACTCAGAGCAGGCAAGTGGCACCGATGCCTCGGAGGCTTACCCCAGCCAAGAAGGAGGGCTCCTGAGTGCGAGCCTGGGGCAGGGCCTGGCGGGGTCTAGAAACACATGGCCTGCTTCCAGAAGCACCCGTGCCAGCTGGGGAGAGACCGTGGCCAGGGCTGGGAAAGGAAGAGGAAGGACACACTCCCCAGAGGGGTTGGTGCAGGAGCCTGGCCTTGCAGGGGATGCAGAGGGTGCTGAGGGTGCCTCAAGACCACCCCCTCCGGGTCACATGCCATCCCAGGTCTTGAATGGGTTCAGGCGCCAGTGCCCACAAAGATGCTGTGGGTGTGGCATCGGCCCACTTGGACGATGGCTTATCCCAGAAATGGCCGAGGCAAGAAGAAAGTTATTTTGAGCCTTACTTGGGGTCATACATGGTTCCAGGTATGAGGTGTTGCCTGTGATATTTCATTTCACCTGCCCGTGGCTCTGTGAAGTAGGTACAACCTTATTAACTTTAAGATTTATTTTTTATTTATTTCTCTCCCCTTTCCCCCCACCCCCCAGTTGTTTGCTCTCCGTGTGCATTCACTGTGTGTTCTTCTGTGACTGCTTCTATCCTTATCAGAGGTACCGGGAATCTGTGTTTCTTTTGTTGTGTGGGCAGCACCATTCCTGGGCAGGCTGCACTTTCTTTCACACTGGGTGGCTCTCCTTATGGAGTGCACTCCTTCTGCGTGGGGCTCCCCTACGCGGGGGACACCCCTGCATGGCAGGGCACTCCTTGCTTGCATCAGCGCTGCGCATGGGCCAGCTCCACACGGGTCAAGGAGGCGCCGGGTTTGAACCGCGGACCTCCCATGTGGTAGACGGACGCCCTAACCACTGGGCCAAGTCTGCTTCCCTAGGTACACCCTCATTTTACTACTGAGGACCAGAGAGATAGGGCCTCACCTAAAGTCTCACAGCCGGTGAGAGAACCCACCATCCCATGCTGCCGCCTCTTCTGACAAGGTGGGGGGAAGGCCAAGGGCCACAGTGCTTCTATTTTATTGCTCATCCACCAGCAGGGCAGCCGTTCTGGAAACAGTGAATGAGGTCTAGGCCTCCGGGCCCCCGCCGCCCCCCATGGGTGGCTCTCTGCCAGGGCTGTGCTCTTGGCAGGCCTCCCCTGCGGGCTTCGCTCCCCTTTTCTCCCCAAGTAGAAGCCCGGACTCCAGCCAGCTCCGCCTCAGGGGCTCCGGCGTGCGCTCCGCTGACCTCAGCTGCGGGCGCCCAGCGGTGGGGATGTGCTGAGCTATTTGGCCCACCCCTGCAGAGGGGGGAAAGGAAAGAAAGATCAGCAGAAACAGGGTTGGAAGGGCAGGTTGGAAGAGAACCCCGGCCCGGCCCCAGCCGCGGCGGCAGACAGGCCGTGCAGTCCTGGGAAGTCGGCGCCGCCTCTCGGCGTTGCAGTTTCATCAAAAAAATAAATAAAACTTCTACTACCGGGTGGTTTCTCTATTTCTGGGGGAGTTGGGAGGGAGTTTCGGGGCCGCAGGGGAACAAGGCCCGAGGAGCACTAGGGGAGAGAGGGAGACGCGGCGCCCCCGGCGCCCCCGGGGCGCCCCCCGCGGCCGGGCTTCC
Source organism: Dasypus novemcinctus (assembly GCF_030445035.2). Taxonomy (NCBI): domain Eukaryota; kingdom Metazoa; phylum Chordata; class Mammalia; order Cingulata; family Dasypodidae; genus Dasypus; species Dasypus novemcinctus. The sequence goes on along the minus strand of NC_080675.1, from coordinate 111,471,600 downwards.
GTGACTCGGCTGCCCCCTGGCGGCGGCAAGAATAAGAGCCGCGGTCTCCCGGGACCACCACCCAGCTCAGCCCCCGCCTCCGCCGCCTCAGGGCCGACTTCTCCCCAGGAGAGTGGAGGGTGCTCTGAGGGTCCTCCCCACCCACCGTCTCCCTCAGGACTGCTTGCATTCTGGGTGGAAAAGGGAGCCAGAACCTATGGATGGGATACCCCCAGGTGTGCGCAGGGCAAGTGGGCTATTCGCGCACGTGTTCACTCCGTAAGGCTGATGGGGGGTCTGTAGCATGGGAGGGGACCCAGAGGCACTTGGCACACCATTCCTGCCGTCAGGGAGTCTCCGTCCTAAGTGGGAGCAGACAGGCCAACCGCAGACTCAGGAGGAAGTGGGAGAACGCAGGGGGGCTGCTCAGGGCGCGAGTGTGGCGTAAGTAACACGAGGAGGCACATGGAAGGCTCCCGCGGGCCCCTGTCCTCACTGCTGGTTTGTCCTGGGCATGTGGGCCTCCAGCCTGCTGGGCCCAGAAAGCTTGGCCTCTAGGTCAGGTCCTGAGTCTGGAAGGTTCTGAGTCTCTGCAGGACCTTCCAGAAGAGCTGGGTCACCCGCGACTGCTGCTCCGCCTGTCCCCCCTGCTGCTCTCCTGCTCCCACCCTCCGCTGGGAACGGGGTCTAGCGGAAGGCAGACTTCACCCCTGCAGCCTCCTCCATCTATGCCCTTCGTCCTCAGACCTGGTCTGGGGACCCGGCTTCCAAAGAGGGTGGGAACACTCGGTCTCAGCTGCCACCCCCCTCCCAGGCCAGCGTTCTGTGGGCCTCCCAGCCCCAACAAGAGCGTGTGGGGAAGGCAAGGTGAGAAGTGTGGCTGCCCCCCTGCCCAGGGCCCGCCCCTGCCCCCCGAGGCTGGGCTGCAACCGGCGGCCTGTGTGGCGCGGGATGAGAGGGTGGGGGAACGGGGGCGAGTGTGTGTGGATGTGCGGGAGGGAGAGGCGCGGGGCGAGGAGCCTGGGTGCGTCACCGACACTGGGAAAGCAGACGGGTCTGACTCAGTGGGAACATCCGGCGGGAAAGGAAGAGAGAGGGGGGGAGCAGTGGCATTTCTAAGCAGGATGGGAACTCCGGGGCGACAGAGATCGGGCTTGGGGTCAGAGGTGCCGTGTGAAGGCCGGGACGGGAAATGGGCAGGTCACGGTGGGCAGGAAGGGGCAGTTCAAGGGGAGCAGAGGCTGGACTTCCGGCTGCCTGGGCTGGCCTGGGGAGGAGAGAGAAGGCGGCTGGGCTTTCTGCCCTGGAGACAGAAGGGGACACGTGGTAGCATGGGGCTGGGGAAACTGAGGCCTGGTCGATGAGGATTTGAGGAATGCAGGAGCTTCTGCCACCTCAGAGCTTGGCTGTCAGGCCCTGTAACTACTGAAAAAGACCCGGGTGCTCCTAATGCAGACACACACCACCCCCTTCCCAGCACTTCCAAGTTCCAGAGGCCCTAGGGCAGGACTGGCAGGCTAGCTGCCCCCCCTCCCACCCCTGGGGCACGGAGACCAGTCTCAGCTGCATGGGGAAGATTAGGGCAGAGGCTTTCCTGAGGAGGGCTGCGTGGGAGAGGGCAGGGACCCCAGCACCTGGGCCACGTCCCGAGAACTGAAAGGGCCAGCCCTGGAGAGCAGGGCCAGGAAGGCCGTGGAGTTGGGGAGACCAGGGGGAAGGCTGACGGTTAGCTCTGAGCAGTGGTGGCAAGGGCCCTGGAGGAAGGCCCGGCTCACCATACCAGGGGGCCCCAATCCAAATGGTGAGCCTCCCAGGAGTGGCTATATTTTAAAATATAGAGAGGACAATGTTTGCCCGAGATGGATGACTGACTAATGTTATTTTAGGTATGCGGTTCTTTTTGCTGATCTGTAGGGATGAGGTTCTTTTTTTTTTTTTTCCCAAAGATGTATTTATTTATTTATTTCTCTCCCCTCCCCCCAAGTTGTCTGTTCTCTGTGTCTATTTGCTGCATGTTCTTCTTTGTCCGCTTCTGTTGTTTTCAGCGGCACAGGAATCTGTGTTTCTTTTTGTTGCATCATATTGTTGTGTCAGCCCTCCATGTGTGCGGCGCCATTCCTGGGCAGGCTGCACTTTCTTTTGCGCTGGGTGGCTCTCCTTACGGGGCGCACTCCTTGCATATGGGGCTCCCCTACTCGGGGGACACACCCTTGGTGGCAGGGCACTCCTTGCGCGCATCAGCACTGCGCATGGGCCAGCTCCACACGGGTCAAGGAGGCCCGGGGTTTGAACAGCGGACCTCCCATGTGGTAGACGGACGCCCTAACCACTGGGCCAAGTCTGCTTCCCAAGGGGATGAGGTTCTTGATCCTCTCAAATTCAACCAACGCTGAGGGGGAGAGCAAGCAGGAGTGGGGAGGCACATCTGGGCTGGGGGAACACTGGGGAAGGAGGGACGGCATCTACACTGGCGGCCCATATTGTCTGCAGGCTGGCCCGGGTTGGGGTCCTCTTGGGGCACAGGACCTTGGGTCAAGGCAAGGTCTGGGGCAGCCACAGCCGCCTGTGTGGGCTCGATCTGCCAAGGATAGGTCCCTGCCAGTCCGCCTGGGGATGCTGGGACAGGACAGGGAGAGGTGCTGGGCAGGGCCAGCTGGCTGCCGGTGGCCCGGTCGTCGCCCTCTGAGAGTCGATGGGTGGAGGCGGCAGCCGCAGCGTTCCTGGCTGGGAGCCCAGAGGAGTCTTTTGTAATCACAACATGATCTCGTGTGCTGAGCGGTGAAGCCGGCAGAGAGAGGCCGGCAGAGGCCCGGCTCCGGTAGCTCCGGCTTTCCTCCCTCTCAGCCCCCAGGGCTGCTCTGGAATTCTCTCGGGGCCGCTGTTGCCATGCACTCGGCTGTGAGTGGCACCTTGCCTTTGGTGGGGGGCTTCTTGGGGCTGGGAGAGGGCTGGGGTATCAGGTAGCCACACTCGAGGCAGCTGGGGACAGCTGGGCCTGGGAGGAAGGGGGCTGCGCCTCGGGGGGGTGAGGGGCTGGGCGGAGGCACTGCCACACAGAGCCCCTTCGGCCAGTCAGGAAGACGCCCGGAATCTCGCTGCGGAGGCCCGGCGTTCCCGGGGTGGCCCTGCTGGGCCTCCTGGCCGAGCCGGCTGTCTCCTGCCCCAACTACCAGCAGATCGCGCCTGGAGAGGCCGGCCTGTGGGAGCAGCCCTTGCCTCCAGGCCTGGGGAGTGGGATCCAGGGCCTGAGGGCCCCGGATGGAACAGGGCCCTCTCTTCTTTCTGTGGTTCTGGGCCTGGGAGCCAGACAGCGCCCCCTCGACCTCCCCGGATCCCCTGGCAGCTTCCCAGTCACGGCAGGTTCTGCTGCCAGAGCCATTTATAACTCCCATTCCAGCCCTGCGCGGCAGCAAAGCTCCCTGGAGAGCCGGGGGAGGGGCAGCCCTCTGCTGGGAGCTGCCGGCCTGGGTCCCAACGAGGCAGCGAGACGGGCAGGCAGGCCTGGCTGGGGTGGGGGCTGAGGGCCTCCCACGTACCGTCCCCCGCGAAGCCTCTTCCCTCCCTGGTGACCCTCACTCTAGGCCAGGGGTCTGCTCCTTGGGTGTAGGGAGCCGAATGCGGAAGTTGGGGAACCGGCGAAGGGTGCTCCCAGCAGTCTGGAGCTTGGTCCCCCCGCCCTCACAGGGTCCTCAGGGGGCTGAGCTCCCAGTGAGCAGGCAGGAGGGGAAGGACGCAGAGCTGGACCGGAGGATAGTTGCCCTGCGCAAGAAGAACCAGGCCTTGCTCCGCAGGTACCAGGTGAGTGGGCTGCGACATGGGCCCAGCCGGCAGGGGGAGGGGACGGGGGACAGACTGGCCTGGCCTGCCCTCCCGGTGTCGGCATCAGGCTCAGGAATGTGTCCTGGGCCTGGGGCCAGGTAGGGTGGGCGTGGTCCCTTCAGGGGCCTGGTCAGGAGCTGGGGACTCAGCCGCGCAGTGCCTCTGCCCCCTGGCGTCCCGCGGCTGTCACTCCGCGTAGGCCTGTCGGCGTCTGGGTCTTTGTGTGTCTGGGGGGCCGTGACTCGTGCTGACCCCAGGCCCCCCCGCAGGAGATCCAGGAGGACTGTCGGCAGGCAGAGCAGGGCAGCGCGTCCGGGACCCCGTCGCCGCTCCTCCGACCCGACGGCCTCATGGTCACCATCAGCCAGGTTCCTGGCGTAAGCCTCACCTGGGAGAAGGGTTGGGGTGGCAAGGAGGTGGAGGCCCAGCCTGTGCCAGGGGATGACGGCCCCAGCTCCTCTTCTATGCCCAACTCTGGTTCTGGGCTTGACCCATCGGCCACTGCTGCCCCAGGCCACGGCTGTCCCAGGCCATAGCTGAGAGGTCACCAAATAGAAGCCTCCTTCTGCCCTTTTCTAGCCCCACTGCCCTGTGCCGCTGTCCCAGAGCACAGGCTGCTCCTAAACCCCCGACCTCAGGGCCGAAAAACCCTCTGGGACGTGGGGGACAGAGAAGCTGAGGATGAATGTCTGAGCGACAAAGCCCCATTGTCCAAGCACCCTGGATTTCCCAGCTCAGAGATGACGGGCCACTTTGGCATCCTGAGCCCTCGGGTGGGGTGGCCCTGGGCCCCGCATAACCTAATGCCATTGGCATGCGAATGCCCGCGGGAGTCAGCTTCTCTGTGGGCATTCCAGGGAGGGCCAGGGCTGGAACCTGGGCCTGGGGGACCACCCAGAGGACCCAGCCCCCAGCTCCTGCCCAGCTCTGCCCAGGTGGCCTGAGGGTGCAGGCACCTCACTCCGCAGGAGAAGCGAGTGGTCAGCAGGCAGTGGGCAAGGAGCACCCCCGGACCTGGCGCAGCCACTGAGATGCTCGAGGACGAGGACGGGGAGGATCACACGGCCTTCTGCTCGGGGGAGTGGGTGGAGCTGGCCGTGACCATGGAAAACAAAGCAGAGGTGAGCAGGGCCCTGCGGGACATGCAGGCACCGGGCAGCGCCGCTCCCCCTTGCTTGGCTCTGGGGACACTGCTGGTCTCTCATCTCCTCCAGGCCAAGCGGACTGTAAGTGAAAAGCCCACCAGAGCCAGGAACCAGGGGGCAGATGGGTCATCTGCAGGGGGCTGGGGCCAGAGCCGCCCCCCGCCGGCCACCGTCTCGGATTCTACACAGAAGGTACCTCTTCAGGAGGGGTTGGGGACATGGATGTGGGGGTCCCCAATTGGGGAAGGCAGAGAAGCTGAGTCGTCTGTGCTTCCCATCTGTTGGCTCCGGCAGCACCCCAAGAACTCCCCCCCTCCATCCCTGACCTGGCCAGTCCCTGCCCTGGTGGCCTCACAGACACAGCGGTAGGAGGCAGGGTAGGAGAGATGTGATCCAGCGCCCTAGCCCAGCTGGATCTGAAACAGCGCCCCTAGCCTGGACAGCGGGCAAGGGGCATGGGCGCCCTGGCCACGTGCCAGCCGTGACCTCTAGGTGGCAGCAGCTCCTAGCCCTTGCTCTTGCGCGCAGCCTCTGGGTACCCCTCCCGCCCTGGGCCTGTCCATACACCCCTCACAACAACTTTTTGGGATCATGCTATTATTATCCTCATCTTACAGATGAGGAGATGAAGCACAGAGAGGTCAAGGAACTTGTCCCCAAACACACAGCAAAGAGTGGATTTCCATTATGCCCACAGCAAACACAGCTCCTCAGAGATGGAGTGGACTTGATTCTTAGATGGAGGAGTCAAGCCTTGAGAAGGAAAGGGGGTGGGAGAAGCTCTGGATCTCCATTCCCAGCCCAGGGCTCTTTTTGTTTCTACCCCTTGTTGCGGAGTGACTTCTCCTTACAGGGCGGCCGGGAGTGCCAGAGTCCAGGCTTGATCCCAGGCACAGCTCCCTGGCGGCCCGTCCGGGGGCCCCTGGACGTGGGCTGGGACTATGCCCAGTGGAAACAGGAGCGGGAGCAGATCGACCTGGCCCGCCTCGCTCGGCACAGAGACGCACGGGGTGACTGGCGCCGCCCGTGGGACCTGGACAAGGCCAAGCCCACGTGGGTGGCACGGCTGGGCACTTGCTGGGACGACATGTGGGGAGATGGGGGGGACCTAACCAGGGCCGAGCTTGGAGGGCTGGTGTGGCCCTCCCCAGGATGGGGTGGCTGGGCCTTGGGCTCAGGGCTTTGTGTGGGTGCTGGGTCCCCCACCTCTCTTGGGCCCCTGTCTCCCTGGTGCTTTCAGTTCTGGGGCTAGGGTGGAAGGAGGTGGTGTTGGTACAGGCCCTGCTGCAGCCTCTGTGCACCCTGCCACCCAACAGCCTGACCCCCTCTCTGTACCTACGTAGGTTACAGGACTCCAGCAAGTCCAGGGAAGAGGGTGTGGCCCGGGTGGGCAGCAGAAGGGGTGAGTCAACACCCTTCAATCTCCTTCCCCCCTTGGTTTTTTTTTTTTTTAATCCCTCACTCTCCTCTTCCTCTCTTTTCTCTGTTGGTTTCCTACATATTTACAGAGCTGGAAGGAATATTGAAGAACATCTTTCTTCCTCACTATCAAAGATGGGCACCACGGCCTCCCCTCCCACCCTCCAAGCCCACCGTTCTTGTGTCGGGTCCTAACCCTGGACGGTCTCGGGAGGAAGTTCATGCAGAAGCCAACACTGGCATGCTGTGGGGGCGTTGGTCTCACATGGGTGGGAGTGCTAGATCCCCTGCCCTCACCCCATTGCTGTCTGTGAAATGCTGGCCCCCTTATTTTATGAAAGAGGAAGCTGGGCCTGGAGAGGTGAGATTGCTTGTTGAGTCACTGAGCCAGGGAGAGGCAAAGCAGGCACAGGACCCAGCTCTCTTGATCCCAAGGCCAGGGCTGTTTTGGGGAGGCAGAAAACCCACAGATGGACCAAGAGAAGGACCACCAGCTTCCTGCTCCTGGAGAAACTGGTGTTTCTGCTTTGGACCTTTTGGCATCCACCCTACCCCATTTCCTTTACCCCCTAAGGTCCCAGGAGCCATGGGAAGCTGCAGACCCCACCACTGCCCTCTGATGGAAAAGGTGAGTTGGGGTGGAGGAGAAGCTGGCTCCAGTCAGCTGGTGGAGGAGCCAGGCTGCTACGTCTCTCTCTTCTTGACCTGATGGGTCATCCCTTGCAGGTGGTACCACCCGGGGTGGGCAATCTGGCAGACTCTTGCAGGCACCGGCCGCAGGCAGCAAAGCCCGGGGGACGGAGAGACTGACCGGCAGGGCCCGCAGGTAACGGGTGGCGGAAGCAGGATCAAGGGGGGCACCTGGGGCTGCTGATTGCCTGGCTCTCTCCTGCCCTGGGAGGGTGGGACCGGCACAGGCCAGGTGTCCGCTCAGCCCCCGGGACTTCCACCTCCCTGCTGCCTGCTGCCTGGTGGCAGGTTAATGAGATGCCGTGAGGGGCCCTCGGTGGAGGCAGCAGCAGTGAGCCCGGTGCCCGGGGAGGCTGGCAGTAATTACTGCAGTCACCTCCCCCTGGGGAAGCCGGCATGCCTTTCTCAGGCAGGGACATGCCTGGTGTCCCCATAGAACTCAGGGAGCTGCAGGCTTGGCCATAAACAGCAGCTGGGGGCCTGGAATGGGACCTGGATGGTCTGTGTTCAGAGGAAAGGGTCGGATTTGGGGAACAAGGTTGGGCTGGGTGGAAAACATCCTGGGGCCTCTTTCTGACTCTGATTTCACTATGAGACCCTTGGGCATTAGCTTCTCACCTGGGCCACTGGCTACAGAGCGGGTGTTGTGTGTGTGGGGGGGGGGGGTGAGCTAGGAGGAGGGCCTGCCCCATGCTATATTTCTACAGGTGGGATATGAAGGAAGACAAGGAGGAGCTGGAGAGTCAAGAGGTGGGTACTTGGGCAGAGGATGGGGTAGGCTGGGATCAGCCTTGAGTTCACCAGCCAACAGAACCCATCTCTTGTTTCAGGGAAGCCAAAATGCCAGAAAGACTCCGAGCGAGGAGGAACATGTGCAGAAGTCGAACAGGACAGAGCTGGGCAGGCTTGAGAGTGCCCCGGCAGCTATCCCAGCCCTGGCATCCCCAGAGGGACAAAAAGGGGAGTCAGGAACTTCCACAGCCAGTTTGGCTCCTGGCTCTCCACAAAAGACTGACTTGGCTCCCCTTGACCTCTCTCCAGGAGGGGCCAGCAGCCCTGGGCCCGGGGAGGGTATGTGTGTGCTCAGTCCAAGGCCTGGGCCCCAGGAGAGCCCTGTGACCTGGCCGGACGGTTCAGAGCAGCCCCTGGGGTCGAATGACCACCAGGCTGAGCTGGAAGCCCAGACTGGTTCTGAGTCACAGAGGGAAGGAAGGCCCTCAGAGCCCAGAGAAGATGGGTTTGGCAAGCGTGGGGCCCGGCAGGGCCTGGCACCGAGAAGCAGGCCTCCCAGGGGAACTGGCCAAAGGGCCAGAGGCACAGGAGGTATGAGGAGCAGGACAGGGGGTCCTGGCCCTGCAGGAAAATGCTGAGTAAAGCTCCTGGAGCTGGGGAGCCAGGATGGGGAGAGGAGGAGGGAATTCAATCAAGAGTCTTCTATGTGATGAGCATCTGGTAGTCAGTGGCTTCTGCCAGGCTGGCTGAGCAGTTTGGCAAACTCTCTGGCAAAGCGATGCTGCAAGGGCAAGGAGCTGTCTCCTTCCCTGCACGTGTCCCCATGCATATGTATGTTTTACGAGTAGGCCCAGCCCCTTGTGTATTCCCATGCTGAGGCTGGGGAGCCCTGGGCTGGCCGACTGCTGCCTGGACCACAAGCCTTCCCCGCCATGGCAAGAGAGCAAGGCTTGGAAGCACTGAGCACCTGTTGCGGCTGGCTTGCCGTCCTCCCCCAGGACCTGGGCTCCCCCCTCAGCTGCCAGCTTTGGGCTCCTTGGTCCAGGCAGCCTCTGTGGCTGGCATGGCAGCCGGGGCCTGGGCTCTTTCCCATGCCTTGTGCCCAGTGACTCACAGCCCCAGATGCCTTAGAATGGCAGAATCAGGGTAACCTTGGCAGCCACCTGTCAGCCTCCCTCCTTTACTGAAGAGGAGGCTGAGGCCCAGAGAAAGGAAGGCCAAACAGCTGGTAGAGATAGGGTTGGGAATGGAAAAGCAGAGGTCAGGTCTGCTCTGCCAAAGGGAGGGTCTCTGGAAAGGACTCCTCTCTGAAATGGGGTGGGGTGGGGTGGGGGACAGCCTCGGCTCACCGCAGTAGAATGGGAAAACTCACTGCCAGGAATCCCCTCCAGGTCAGACATCAAGTGCCCCCTGAGTGGAAGCAAGGCCCTGGTCATTCCTGCCCACTCCTTCTTCCTCTTCCCCTACCACCTCTCCAACCATGCCATGCAAAGCATCAGACAGGGACTCAGGGAGACAGAAGCAATGCCTTCAGCTAAGTGCGACAATGGGACTTGTCTTTCCTACTTAAGTCTCCATTCCTGCCCCTCCCCTGGGGCCCACGTCTGGTGAATTACCCAGACTCCGCACAAGCTGTGGCTTCCTCTCTATTCAACAAACATTTCCTGAGCACCCACTAAGAGTAATCCAGCCAGTGGGCGACGGGGACTTTGCCAGCAAGAGGGAGGAAAGAAACCTAGTCATGTGGCAGTTCCGGGCTGAACAGTGGTTGCTGAACAGGCATGTTGCCTGGAGGTGCTCAGCAGGGGTTTGGGGCAGGGTGGTGGTAGGACCCCAAAGGGAACCATCCCACCTCTGGTTGGCAAAGGCAGGTGCTCCTCTCTTTCTTGTTTCACGTGCTCTTTGCTTTCAGAACTTTGGATCTCACCATGTGCTCCCTTCTGTTCCCCTTCTCTCTGCTGAGGTTCCTGGGCCTCACATGTCCCCTTTGGGATCGATGCTATGTCCAGATCTTCCCCAGGATTTCTCACCTGTCCTCTGAGTGTGAGGCCTAAACCATAGGATCCCAGCCCAGACGTCCTCTCTCCGAGGGCTCACTGGCTCTTGGCTGCTAAGAGCAGTGCTTCTCATACTTTAATGTGCAGGCTAATGCAAATTCTAGCAGTATGTCTGGGGTGGGCCAGAGAACTCACATTTCTAATAGGTAATGGCTACATTGTTGGTTCCTGGACCATACTTTTTGGGTAGTAAGGGTGTGGACTAGTATATATGGAGAGCTGGGGAACAAGGACAGTCTAAATCCTAAGGGTTTGTTGCTGGCTCTGTGGAGGGTGGGGAGAAAGGTGCCCAGGGGGGAGGAGGGCTTCCTGGCTGCAGAGCTGGGTAGGATGCTAAGGCTCCTGGGCAAGATGCTGAAGAGGGCAGTGAATGGATGGTATCAACTTCCTGTAGTGGAAAATGAGGAAGCGGGTCAGGAATGGGATAAAAGGGAGTGGGAGAGGTTGGTGTGGGGTCAAACAGGAATTTTGGAAAGACTTGGGGATGTTCCTACACATACAGAAAAAAGACCCCTGTGAGATATGACTCGCCAGGGGTGAAGACTCTAAACTCAAGTTTTCCTCTTGCCTTCTAGTCACGTGAAGATGGCTTTAGAGGGTGGCACAGACCCTGGAATCTATGGCTCCCAAAGGATGGTTCTGGGGTAGAGTATTTCATACAGAGTCCTTGAATGTGAATATCTCCAAAAGCTATTTTGATCAACAATTTGCATTCTACGAGTCACATACTCTTCCCAAGCTCCCAGTGCTGCCAAGTAGAGAGGTGTGCCTTCATGAAAAGGTCTATGTCAAGGCACATTTGACTATGGGATGGGGGATGTAGAAATTGGGCAGCACTCAGATTCAGTCTTCACAACAGGACCTAAGCAGTAGGGAAAGCTTAACAGATGGGCTATGGAGAAGCAGGCTTCTCTCCTGGAAGGTGGAGAGGGGGAGGGAATCATCTGGAAGGATGTTAGGAGAAAGGAAGTCATGGGAGTCCCTACAGGATGGCCAGAATGGAGACTGGACACAGGGCATCTTCACTGGAGGAAGATTGTAATGCGAGGCAAATAACACTGAGCTTTTCTCAGAACAGGGGAGCTCTTCTTCAGTATCCTGACACAAAAGCAACCCCCAGCTGTCCATCCAGCTTGGCCCCGCTGCCCCCATGACAGAACCAGCTATGAGCAAGAGGGAAATGAAGTCAGATGACCTCCCACAAACCTCGGTGTCATGAAAGGCTGGTGGTATCTCTTCCTGGCACCTTTCTTTAAAGTTCTGGCTGGGAATTTTTCTTTTAGATGCCCTTCTTCTCTCCAACCAACAGAAAAGACTACTTGTTAAAGTCTGGGAAAAAGTGGGAAGTTTTTCTTTAGTGGTGGTATCAGAAACCTAGGGGCAGAGCTGGAAAAAGAAGAGCAAACAAGTGTAGTGAGGATCCAGCAGAAAGAGCTTTATCTAAGGTGCCAGAATGAGGAGGGCAGAAGAGGCAGAAGGGGTCTGTGTCCCAGCCCAACTCACCTTGGCAAAAGGGAAATGCCATAGACCAGATTTCAAGGGCAGTGTTTTTTGATGACAGGCAGCACTGTGGAGTAAACAAGCAAAGGTACTGGAGTCTGACAGACTGAAGCTGAAACCCAGGTCTACCATGTGCTAGCTGGGTAATCTTGGTCAATTTTAACCTCTATAAGCCTCAGTTTCTTTATCTACACAGTGGACTAATACTACCCACCTTGAAGGGTTGTTGAGAAAATTAGAGATAAGGATAGGCAAAATATACCCAGCACACAGTAGGCACTCTAATAACAGTAGCCTGGCACATGAAAGGCTCCATAAATATTTGTTGAATAAAAGATCTCATTTGGTGTGATCTGCCTGCTTTTTAAAATCCTTTATCTTCTCTTCTAGCCTCATTTTCACCAGGTGTCAATACACTCTCAGGGAAACTTGGAGAGATGGTTTGTAAAGTTATCTGCAGCCCCTACAGAACAGTGAGCTTCTTTTAATCCTCCTGGGTGGTCCAGTCTAGTTCAAAGCCTCAGGAGTTGGCCCTGCTTGTACTGTGAGTGTTCTTTGCCCCCACACACTGGCCCCACAACAAGGACGTCCTAAACATTTCCCCCTTAACTTCACACACTGGTTCTCACAATTCAGAGTGGCTCTTCTTCTCATCTATTTACAGCATTAGTGATTGTGTGGTCTTTAATATTTTCCCCAGAAAACCAACCCCTGTGTGGAGTTTCCTCCATGCCTCCATGGCTGCATTTTCTTGTGGTCAAGGGAGAGGTAACTGGGGATCCCTAGATACAAAGGAAAGGTCCTAGTTATCTAAGAAGACACAAGATTGGCAGGTTTGGCCACCAGTCAACTCTAGTCCCAACCCTGGCAGCTGAGATAGGAGTTAACAGGAAAAGCTAGCACTAGCCCCCGAAAGAATAAAGGAAGTGGCGAAGATCCCCATAAGGCTGTATCTTCTTACTTTTGGGACTCAACCAGGGAGGTTAAGGGAATAGGAGAAACTAAAAACACTACTTCCCTTCTGCCTCTCAGCAAGTCACTTATCAGTGTCCACAGACGTTGGCACAGTACCTCTTTCTGAGCAAGGGTTATGAGGGCTTCTGAGGAAGGCCTGACACAGGGTGACCACAGCCTTACTGAGCAGAGAACTCAGGCTGGAAAAGGGAATGAGAGGAGCCTTAAAGCATAGGCATAAAGCAGGGACTGTAGCTGCTTTCTCTCAACAAGTCTGCTGGGCCTTACGTCACAGCCCCTCATTAAGCATCCACTTGATGCCCAGCAAAGTGAAATAGCGCAGACCCAGCACCAGAAAGAGCAAAAGTGGCACCCACTGCTCCTTATAAGGACTGGCTGGAGAAGCAGCGGCCGGGGCAGGAGGTGAGGCAAACACATCAGTACCTTCAGGGGAGGGAGAAGGGGGCCTCTTTCAGGCCAGCCTCTTCCTTAAAAAGCTTTCCAGGGCAAGTTCTTAGGCAACCATCAAGTAACAATGTAGGCTTTTCCCCTTTTCTTGCAAACTCTGGGAACACTGTGTTTCCTACCCCCCAGCCCCAGCCAGGGAGCCTGCTTCAGCCAAGACAAAGGGTTGAAAGTCACCTCCCTAACTATCTGTCAAAAGAGAAATACCCTAAGTTACGGAATCAGAGGGAAAGTCCAGGCTAGTGGTTCTCAAACTTTACTGTGGACCAGAATCACCTGGAGGCTGGCTGAAGCAGCATGCTGAGCCCCACCCCCAGAATTTCTCATTTGTTAGTCTGGACACTGGTGTAATGTTGACCGCTAGTCTCTTCATGTTTCTTTCCAGGCATCATTTTTGCCCAAAGGGAGAGATGTCCCTTTGAAAATTCATTAGCTCATGTGTATACTCTATAATTTCAGTCCCAAGATCTCAAAGCCTTTTCATACCTATTATCTCCATTTGAACTCATAAATTCCCATTTGGTAAGGAAAAAGGAGAGGTCATAGGCCTTAACCAGCGTCATTGTTGAGGGGCCAGGTTTCCTACCTTCCAGTTCAGGGTTCTCTCCTAAGAATGCACAGCCTCCTACCCAGAGCTTCCTGGCACTCTGTACTGCCTACAGCTCAGACTGGCTGCTGTTACACTGACCAGACTACCAAGAAGGAGACAAGGGGGCAAGTGGCTCCCAGGACACAAGTAGAGGGACCTCAACTACTGTCTCTCAACACTGAGGTAGCAGAGAGGTGTATATTTGAAAGTCCTCAGTATCAACAAAATTTCTTTTTGGACAAGTTGGTTTTGAGACTTTCAATGTCATCCTTACGTTCTGGTTTGTAATGTCACACAGAACAAAGCCTCAGAGTACCATCTATGAAACAAAGGAGATGTTCTCAGCAGAACTTACTGGTTTAAAGACTGGTTTATAGGCAGACAGTAGAGAAAAATGATTTTCATAGTACAGATTACTGAGGCTGACATATGAAGTTCTTGGCACACTGTAGTCACTAAGTAATTGTCGACTTAATGGTAATGGTTTCTGGAAACTATGCCTAAAGAAATTTAAAATCGTATTGCTATTTAACTAATAAGCTATTGCAAAAACTGATTCTTCAAGTTAAGAAAATAGGGAAGCAACAGGGAGACTCCTGTCTGGCATGGCTGTAAATTCCTTGAGGGCAAGAACTGTGTGGTAATTTTCTGCTCCCTTAGTAGTAGCTTAACAGATGTTTTAGAATTGAATGAGGCTCTGGGAAACTGCTTGGCCAGAGGGCTCCTTACAGATGAAGTGCCCCTAAGCATGGATACCAACGGGAGGCTCAGCTGTTTCTGCACTCAGAATGGAGTGCCTGGGAGAGTCTGGGTACATGGTGAAAAAAAAAAGTATTAAAAAAAATTAGCTACTGGAGGAAACTGAAAGCATAACACAATTGGCAGCAGAAAACCACAGGCTACGTCAGCAAGTGAAACAAATGTGAACAACAACAAAAACCTGCCAAGAGAGCAGGTATTTTTATAGCTCAACAAGGGGCTGTAGGGCTGGGACAGAGGAGACAACAAATGGATCAAGTATCATACTTTGCCTCCATTAAGTACCACATGGAATATAGCTGTGGAATTCTGGCGCTTGAAAAGAATAGGAAGGCCCTCACTTGGAAGTAAAGAAACTGGGGCCGAGAGGTCAGTGCAGGGGTTCTCATTAGCAGCCCATCCCCTTGAACCAGTTTATGGGCTGTGGATATGGGTGCAGAGGTGGAACACGACTGGAACACCACAATAATACCAGGGCCAGCTCTATCCAACATAGTCTGCCAAATGATCAACCAACAAGTACCTACGACTATGTGCAGGGCAATGGGCTTAATGCTCATCACTCGAAGGAAGCAAAACCATTGTGGGTGCTCTCCTATTGAGGGAGACAAAAAAAGAAGCGCCCTTTTGTTTTTGAATCGCAATTCCAGAAATACCTCCAGACTCTGCAGGGAGGACAGGAAGGACAATTATTACCCCTTTTAAGTAGCTGTGGTAGCCCTAAAGCTAGGGACCTGACCTTTCAGTTCTCCTCGAAGAAACATGTAGAAACAAGTAGATGCTCTCCAGTCAGCATTTCAAAACAGGATATAAATACTCAACTAAACATACTATCTTAGAATTCCCCAGTGAAAACTGAAAAACAAGGTAGAAAGAAAAGCTTCCAAAGCTGTGGTCTCTGTCCATGCAGAAATCTAGTGCTGTTAGGAAGAAATTTCTTATGCTTGAAACTTCAGAGAAACACTTCTTTCCACCTCAGTACCAACGGCGGAAAGAAATGACACCTAAACAAACTCAATTCGAGGGCTGAGCAATTCCCTGAACCCTCATACTCCAAAAGCACACCCTAAAGAAAGGATTATCTTTTTCTTCAAAGTCAGGCTGACAGAGGAAAAAAGCATAGTCACTTCTAATGTAAGCAAACACCTAGAAATGATCTTGGTAAAGTGCAGGGGCAAAGCAGTTCAAGGAGAGTAACCTGCCTTGGCACAGACCTCCCCTTCCTGGTTCAACACTTGATGGACAATTTTGCAAAATTTCTAATTGCTGAAAACATGCTATGCCAACCACTGCTCCCCAGCCCACTGGGTCCTGGTCTGGTCCAACAGTGTCCTTCTTATCAGCCAGCAGGTTCCTGCCGTGCATGCTGCTTTATGTGCCCAATGTGTGAAGCTGAGTGCAGCTACAGAAGTCACATGCCACCATCTACAGAAAGGAGGGGCTGACTGAAAGGACCTCGGAAACTCTTTACTCCCCTTCTGCTCTGCCTTACCAAGCCTTCTCACAGAAAGCCATTGTGTAGGCTGAGGAGGGAAATAAAAGAAGGGCGGACTTTTTCCATGCTTCCCTGCAGACTACAAGGTGATGTAAAAGCACAGTAGCTAACCTCCGACAGCTCTGGTGAAGTGCAGGCCTCAGGGGGCCCCACCAACACGGGCTTCTGACTCCGGATTTGTACTGGGCAGTATTGTCTAACAGTGAGCTGAGCTCAATTGCTTACCATGTATTCTGCAGCATAACTAACACTTTATATTTGTGCTTTTTCACCCACATGTCTTTTAATGTTTCCTTTAGGAGAGAAAGCCTCACCCTTGAAGCAACCTATCCCTTCTTTCAGCTACTTGGCTCTCTAACCTCCTCTGTTGTAGGCAAAGCTCTGACCAAACCACTGCAGATAATATAAGTTTGTCTGTCAGTGTTAGCACTTCTTGAGCTATCTAAAGGCCAAGAGTTTAAAGGTGAGAACAGTGATGCTACGTGACAGTTTATTCTTACCTCAGCTCTCGGCCAGCTAAATGTTTGCAATAAATCTTAATATTTATGCTTACTGGTCCCTTAGCTTCATCGGCTAAGCATCTGCTCAGAGTGCCAGTAAAGCAGAACTTCTTTTCAACCCTTTTAAGGTTGGCAGAAGCCGGCTGAGCTAGATACCACTCTTCTTCAGACCCCATGATTGCTTCTGGACTAAGAAGGATTCCTGCCATCATTGCTAATCAGTTCAGTCAAATCATCAGGCAGGCCCTGAGAACACATTGATTTTCTCCTAAAAAAAAAAAAAAAAGAATAAAAAGAATCAACTTACATAGACTTAGGCAGAGTTCTTAGAATGTATTTTTGTTCACCTGAAAAATAAAACTTTTTAAAAATATACAGGACTTTTTAAGTACAGGTATATCTTAAATGGCTGAATTATAAATAATGTCTCTGGTCATTTTCACAGCCAGAGCTGGAGTTAAAGTCCCAATTCCAGTAAAGGCTTTAGAGA
Organism: Dasypus novemcinctus; assembly: GCF_030445035.2. Taxonomy (NCBI): domain Eukaryota; kingdom Metazoa; phylum Chordata; class Mammalia; order Cingulata; family Dasypodidae; genus Dasypus; species Dasypus novemcinctus. The sequence continues at coordinate 111,455,007 of NC_080675.1, read as the reverse complement.
TTCAGGAGGCCAGCGGCTGGACCTACGAGTGGTTTCTCTAGACTCTTTGATTCATCCCAAGGTGGATTTAAACAGTCCAGGATGTAGGGGTCAGGATGGGGACAGGGGAGTGGACTCCCAGATGTTCTCCTGCAAGTTCAAAGGATTCTTGAAATGAGATCAATTTACAAATTATTAAAATATAGGACTAAAAATTCACACAGTAAATATAAATTACAGGTTATTACTGAAGTTATAAAGGTGGCATTTTATGTTTCTTCCCCCGTCCCCCCCCAAATTTTTTTTTAAAAAGGCCCCATAGGCTTCCTAATGACTAAAGTCCCAGTAAGGTGCTAAGAAATCTCTTCTAGCCAAGAGACCCTGGGGATGCTACCAGCCTGCCTGAAGGTTAGGACAATCCATTCGCTATTATCTCACCTACTACAGGACATGGCTTACAGCAAGGCTGCTGTCTTGCAAACTTGGATCAGAGCTAACTCCAGAAAACCGAAAAGGCAAACTGTTTTAGGACTCAGGTGGGTAAGTTCTTTTTCTTTTTAAAATACCTCATTCCCCAAAAGGAAACATTAAGGGGCTTACTATGTTGTCACTACCCACTTGATTGCCTAAAAGCAAATAGCAGAAGGAAATGGAATCCAAATTGAGGAAGTAAAATTCTTGCTGTCCCAGAGCTATACAGATGTCATTCCCTTTGTTTCTTATCTCCTTAAAAAAATATATAGGCTGCCTATAAGTAGGGCTTATCAGAAAAGGTAAAGACAAGCCAATTTAACCTTTCCATGGTTGGTCTACTAACTGGCTATCAAAGCTATGTGCACAATCCTGAGTTTGAAGTCCACCTTCTAGCCCTTCTGATTCTGTGCTACATCTCAAAACCAGAGGATGGTGATCAAAGCTCTGGTCTCACAACTGATTTCAGCCCAATGGCAAGGCTACTTTGTCCTTACAGGCTCAGGAAAGAGAGGAAGGAGCAGCAAAAATAAAATAAAACAAAACACTTGCCAGTCACTCTACTTACACAAGCTTGCTCTTCCAAAATGAACTCTGAGGGAAGGCCAAGGGTTGAAGCATAGCTACAATGCTCTTTCCTTTCCTTCTTCCCTGGCCCAAATCCAGATACTAAGGGCTGCAAGAGGAGGCCTCTTTAGTAGGGACACTGTGGTGGGCAGAGGAGGAGATCAGTCCCCTTCCCCACTGCTTCTGCTTCTCCTAAGGTTTTCCACAGTCATGTCAACAAGTCTAAGAATGGTTACACTGTTTTGTGTAAGAGCAAAGACTTATCTTTCTGATATAGGAGGGGAATAGGGAGAAAAGTGGGTGATGAAAAAAATCGTGTTTGGGCCTTTCTAGCTAGCTGTACTTTGGGGACCAGCAAATATCCCTTACTTGACCCCATCAGTCAGTAGCTACCCAGGGTGTGGGAAGATACATATAGTTCTAGATTATTATAGCTTCTAGTGCATATGTCAACACCTATATACACGATCTATAAATTAAACGCATCTGTGGCCACTGCAATAGGTTAACATACCTGAGCTCCACTACTTTTGGTGCCCTCCTCCTTGCGAGAGCTTCAGCTTATGAAAAAAGAGCCCCTACAGCTCCCTCCTTCCCCTGAGTCTTGGGGGAAAGCCCGAGTCACCCCAGCACGTAAGCGACACAAGAGCAGCAAAGCAGAAGCGTTCGGCGCTGGGATCTCCCCACCCCTCCCCCCACCCCTGATCGCTCCAGGCCCTGGCGCGTCACAGTCCTGGGAAGACCAAACCGGAGACCCGAGGCGAACCGCTGTCCCTTGACTGAAGATTCGGCTGGGGGATCTGCCCCCCGGACGAGCTGGCGGTCGTGGAGGGGGCGTTCACTCCAACAGGGGTCACTCTCGCGGGGTCCCCGGCCCGTCCAGAGGAAAAGTCCTGCCTCTGGGGCTGGGGAGGATGGCACCTGGCCGCCCCCAGCGCGGAGAGAAGAGGGGGTTCAGCGGCTCCCGGGCCCCGCCGCCGCCGCTTCCTCCTCGTCCTGGTCCGGCCCGCGCGGCCGCTCGAGTGGCCCGGCCGGGGGGCTGTCGGCAGGGGGCTCCGAAGGCGCGGGTCGCGCCGCCTGCAGCGGGGGTGCGACGCGCGGCGCCTCGCGGCGGGACGACCCCGTGGCGTTGGGCCCCGTCGCCGCCGTCCCCGAAGTCCCAGACGGGCCGGTGGCGTTGGAGCCGCCGGGGTGCGGACCGGCGGCTCCCCCCGAAGTCCCGGCGCCGACAGGCTGCCAGATGAGGCTGTAGTAGACGGCGAGCACGATGGCGGCCAGGGACACCGAGAGCACGTAGGCGAACACGGTGGCGAGCCGGACCCACTTCTTGTTGGTCTTGGCCGCCATCTTCGCCTTCTTGTCCCCGGTGTAGGTGGCCGGCTTGCCCCGCTCGGCCGGGGCCGCGTCGCGCTCCTTCATGGGGGGGCCCCGGCCTTTGCCCCGGTGCTCCACGGCCCCGGCTGGAGGGGGCCTGGCGGCCTGCGAGGACAGGGCAGGGGCGGCCCGGCGCCCTCGGTCCCCGGCGGCTCCGCGCTCCGCCGCCGCTTCTCACGCCGCCCGACCGCAGCCCGCCACCGCGTCGCCGCCGCCGCCGGGGCCTGGGCCAGTCACCGCCGCCAGCGCCGCCGCCGCCGCCGCCCCTTCAGCTGCTTCCCCGCCGCCGCCACAGCCACAGCCGCCCGGCTCCGCGTCCCCATCCGCCGCCGCCGCCGCCTGCCCGGCCGCCGGCCGCCCGGTCTCCTGTGGCCGCGCGGACAGCGCGCGCTCCGCTCCGGCCCGGCTCCCCCGCCTCGCGCGCGGGCCACGGGGGGCGGGGGAGAGCGCGGCTGGGGGCTGCCTCTTAAAAGGGCGATGCCGGGGTCCGGAAGTGCCGGGCTGGGAGGAGGATTGCTGTTGGGCGCCGGCAGCCCCCGGCGGGACGCCCCGTTAGATGAGAGTTAGTTAAAGGAGGCTGGTTCTTAAAGGGGCAATGCCTCCGCAACCCTGCAGGGGTTGGCAGCGGGAGCACGGGAGCCCCCCGGGCTTCTTTAAAGGGGGAACGGCGTGCTGCGGGCGGAGTGCGGAGCTGGACTGGGGCGGGGACGAGCGGGCGGAGCGCGGAGCCATCAACTCTGGCACAGCCTTTCTTAGTCTTTCCCCGCGCTGACTGCTGTGGTAGTGACAGGAGGAATAGCAACGGCGTCGGCTCCCGGACCTCAGTTTACCCCCAGAGTGGAGCTGATACCACGGCAGTGCTCTGGGCTGCCGTCCGGGTCCACGTGCCCTCCAGGCGGCTCTCCGGCCCTTACACGCTTAGCCAGTTTGGCCCACGTCCAACGTAGGCAGCGAAGGCGCCTGGAGTTCGCACTGTAAACAGGGTGGGTCGCACGCCTTCCCCCCGCCCCATCCGGGCTGGTCGTCGCAGCTTTGCTGGGATCCTCCCTACTCCCTGTCCCTTTAGAGCCCCTGGGTCCGGCGCCCAGGCTTCCCGGAGCCTCCGGGACAAAGACTCAGTCAGAGCTAGTTCTCCGGACTCATCTCCCACCTCGGTCCCAAAGTTTGTGACAGTCCTACGTCCCATTTTGGGGGCCTTCTGACTTACAGGTTTGGGCTTGTTTGGACCCAAGGGACTGCACTGAACCGGTGGAGTGAGGCTCCCAGCGTTGCCCGTCTTTGATCCTCTCCCGGCCCCAGAGGCTGGACAATTGCTGCCCACCCTTCCCAAGTGAGATCTATCCTCACTCGGCTCCAGGCTGGGGGCCCGGCGGTGAGTGGGTCTTGTGCCCAGTCATTGGGTTCTCCTGGGTCGGTTCCAAGGACCCCTCTGCCAGTGGACTCGGGGGGGGGGGGGGGTGTTCCCTGTGCCATCCCCCTCCATCCTCCTTCTGTCCTCCCCATTCCCTCTCTGTAAGGCTGTCCAGAATTTCTGCTGCCCTCCTCCTATGTTGGGGAACTGTGTGTGGACAGGCCAGGTGTCTGAATGGGTGTGGGGAGCCGGCTGTGGGCATGAGGGGTTCCATGGGTAGCCCTCCCTCCTGCCCCTGCACATGTGAGAATAACTCCTTGGCTTTTTACCCTATGGGGCAGGACCTTTGCTAACCTTCCCACATCCTCCTTTCCCTCACAGGAACCTCTGGTTTCTAGACACAAATTACCCCTCGCCTCTCCCTCCCCTGTGCAAGGAAGCCCCTTCCTCCCTCAGGTGCCCTGCCATCTCAGAGACACAGGTCAAATGACCGCCACAACTGAGTGTGCTGACTGACTGCTGGAACCACAGGCCTAAAACCCAGGCCCTCAGTCCCACTCCTGGCAGGTCACCGGCAACAGCTAACTGGATGCCTTTTGCCTTCTGAGCAATTTCAAGGACATTGGAAGCTTGGAGTGTTTATTGCCTTCTGTGGGCTGATGGGGAAAAATCAACCCACTCCTTCCCTACCCTGCTCCCAGGTTGACCAGAGTTGACCTAGCACAGCGGCCCCTTGGGTCTGAGTTAAAATCCCTGACCTGTCTCTGAAAGTTCTTGTTCTTTCCCCTCCCCTACTCTCTGGCCTTCCTGGCAGGATTGATCATAAAATCATATTAAGGAAAATTATTCTTAAAGATTCTAGGTAAGACTAACCCAAAGTCTCCTTCAGTCCTCTTTCTTGAATGCATTCCATATTTCTTCTGTTGCAAATTAGACTTCTTTCGTCTTCTTTGGTTCCCACTGGCATAGGAAAACGTCACTTTTTTCTATACTAACATATAATATACTTGAAGCCCTTATTCAATTCCTTTCTTCCTGTTCTTCTTCAAATGAAGCAATGTCAGATTCTTTAACCTGTCATCAATAAGGCCTATTTATTATCTGAATTTACATAGTGTCTTTTACCCCAGGAACTCAAAATGCTTTCAGATATAATTGAGTCTGTTCTCCCTGGTGCCTGAACCATTAAGAAACCATTAGTGTACTCCTGTTCCAGGCAACTAAATGGCCCCCTAGTGGCCTGAAACTGAATATACTTCTCTAAGTGCCTCTCCCCAGTGAAGGGCAGGCAGGAATCAGAGCATGAAGGCAGTTTGGGGATGGAATTGACCACAAAGGACCCTTGAGTCCCCTCCACAGCATCTCTGCAGAGCACTCTCCAATATCAGCTAAAGACCATCCATGAGGGTGGACCTTCTTTTCTGCTACCTGAGGCAGCCTTTTTGGGCTTTGACCAGTTCTGACCGGTTCTAAGAGCAGCAAAAATCGTGCCCTGATTATATGCCAAGTCCAATGTACTAAGCACTTAGGTTCCCTGTCTTATTTAAGTCTCACAACAATCTATCATGTCGTTACTATTTACCTTCATTTTATATATGAGGAAACTGTCTCCGAAAGGTTAAATAACTTGCCCAAGAACTAGATAGAGAGCACTCACACCTGAGCCTTTCTGACTCCAGGGCACTAGGTTCTTAATCCCTGCTGTTCTTCTAGGTGGAGCTGAACTCCCCTTCTGTGGTGGCTGCTGGGGTCAAACACCCAGACCACCCTCAGCACCATGCACGATTCCCCTAGCGGCCAGGAATGTCGGCTGCTGATGGCGCGCACAGTTGAGTCTGTCCCTGGGACTTGCTCTCAGGTGCCAAAGGGAGCTGCCTCTCCTTCCTGGCCTACCAGGCTAGTAAATCAGGCCAAGTTACAACGAAACCTGGACAGAGATCTACTGGGCCTGCTGGGGAAGGAAGAGGGTTATACCCTGAAGGAGCCGCCAGAGGAACCAACATGTACTACAGGAACCGTGAGAGAGTATATCGGACTGAGCCCTCAGTACATATCAGCTTGATCAAGGGAGGTGAACATAGTCGAGTACAGGAGAGTTTATGGACATGGGAGAACTCTCCCATGATACAGGAGTCCCAGTTCAGACAGGGATCCTGACAGGAGAACTATCAGAAGTGCTGTGGGAGAAGGTGGAGGAAAGGATCAAAAAGCTCAGAAAAGTGGGCATGCTATAGGGTATTCTATGTAGGGCCAGAAAACCCACTTAAGTTTTGTGGGAAGGTCCAGAGGTTACTCTTATTGTCAAAGCAAAAATGTATTCCCTGGTGAGGGGGTATCAGCAACACCAAGCAGCTCAGCCTTGGCTGTCCTCTGTAGGCCAGGGTGATGGCAGGTGCTCCAGTAAAAAATCACAATACCTTGTCCAGTTTCCAGACCCAGGTCAATTTTTAGATCCAGAACCCACTGACTCAAGGAGAGGTCAGGGCCCCAGAAGGAAGGATCCTTCAGTACTATGGCAATATAATAATGGTTCCTCTCCAAAGGGGCCTATGGCCTTTTATTTGGTTTACTTAACACTGGGAAAAGTAGAAAGCCAAACATTTTAAGGTCTGCTGGATGGAGGATCTTAACTGACATTGGGACCTGGGGACTTGAATTATCATCATAGCGGTATTAGTCAGCCAAAGGGGTACTGATGCAAAGTACCAGAAATCTATTGGCTTTTATAAAGGGTATGTATTTGGGGTAAAAGCTTAGAAGGCCCTAAAGAGTCCAACTCAAGGTTGCTTTCTTACCAAAGTCTGTTGCTATGTGTTGATGCAAGATGGCAGTCTATCTCTGCCAGGTCTCTCCTTCTTTTTTAGGCTCTGTAGGCCCAGCTTCTTCCAATCTCAGACATAGGGCTCATCTCTCTTCCTGGGGCTTTAGCTGTTTGAACCTTCTCCTTTCTGTCACATGGCAGGGCTGAAATGACCAAGTTCTCTCCTCTTCTGTGTCTGTGGAGCGCTCACTCTTCCCTTGTCTTCTTTCTGTGTGTCTTCTTGTGTCCATTTATATCAGCCTACCAAGGGAGAGGGGATTCAACCAGAGTCACGCCCTACTGGTCAAATTGAAGCTCCAGTCTTAACATAATTTAATCAAAGACCTCTCAGCTGAATCCAGTGTAATCAAAGGGGATCACACCCAGAGGAACAGACCAGTTAACAAACATAATCCTTTTTTTGGAATTTATAAATAATATCAAACTGCTACAATGATTCCTGGGTAGAGTGGTCCAAGGTGAAAATAAAAACAGGCTCATAGGCAGTGTCAAATGGCTTGGCTGATTGGTTAAGGACATAGAAAGAAAAATATTGAAGGATTGAGAACAAGAAGGTCTTGAAAAGAGGTATGTGAATGCATCTATGGGAGTGGGCAAAATGTAAAGATCTGCATATTACATGTTAATGGCAACCAGAGCGTATCCACCACAGAGGAGGCATTGAACAACAGAGTAGATAGACTGACAGCCTCTGTCATCAACCACCTAGTGTAGCCAGAACAGGCAAATGAATTAAATGACCACAGTGGCACAGATGGAAGCTACACATAGGCACACATGCCGTATTGTGGCAGAGTGGCTCAACAAGGGGCTCCTACTTACCAAGGCTGATCCAGCTGTCACCATCAGATGTCTAACCTGCCAGCAAGAGAGACCAATGCCGAGTCCCTGATATGGTAGCATCCTTCAAGAAGACCACGCAGTTGGTAACAAGTTGACATTGGACATGTTCTACTCTGGAAGGGGCAGAGACTCATCATGAGTTGAACTGGCATGTATTCTAGATAGGGTGTGTCTTTCTTGCTCAAAGACCTCAACTAGCACCACTCTCTGAGGGCTTAAAGAGTGTTTGATTCACTGACGTAGCATTGCATCAGACCAAAAGTTCCATTTTACAGCAAAAGCGTGGGCATGTGGTCATGGGATCCAATAGTCCAATCCCATACCTCCCTACCCAAAGCTGCTAGCTGAACAGAGATAATAGATAATAGAGACCAGCCTTTCAAAGGTGCAGCTGAAACACCCTTCTAGAGATAATGGGACACCATGTTCCAGGATGAAGTATTACCCCAATCAATAACCATAGAATGATTCTTTGCTCCAACAGGTAAATACATAGTTCTAGGAACCAAGGGCTAGAAGTAGGACTGTCCTACTTACCATCACTCCCAGTGGCCATTTTGGGAGAATTTGTGTTTCCTGTCCCTGTAATTTCAGGCTCTCTGGGTTTAGAAGGTCTGGTTTATAAAAGGGAAACACTTCACAGGGACAGAACAAGAATTCCACTAAACTTTAAGTTATGGCTCTCTTCACTCCTTCAGACTCTTTGCACCAAGAGAGCAGCAGGCAAGAAAAGGCTTCTACACCTTGCCCCTAGTGGGGTAGTTGACTATGATCCTTTGGAAGATAGAGGGCTGCTGTTGCACAATGGGGGCAGGAAAGAACATGTTTGGGACTCAGGTGATCCACTGGGGTATTTCTTGGTACTCCCTTGCCCAATTTTTTTTGGTAAATTTTATATTTATTGTAACAAAAATTATGACATGTTCATTTGTGCATTCTACTTTAATATAACTCTTGGTATATAAATGATCTAATTGAACTCTATGTAGTCATGCTGATTATGGCAGCAGTAAGGACCACAATTAAAAAATTTCAAGAGGTGGGGCGCAGAAGAGGAAGAGAAAGGCTAGAGTCTCCTTGGGTGCAGGTTATTTTCCAGTGACCTCGAACGTGTCTTGTTTAAACAGAAATACTCTAGCTGTTCAGCCTCACTGATGAATGAAAAAAAGGTGGGTTATGAGGTGGGGGTGTGTGAGAAAGTCTCATCAGAGTAGGAAGAAGAGAAAAGTCAGTTTTCCCTTGCCCAATTTTTATAGTAAATGAACGAGTTCAGCAGCCTGGCCTGCTAAAAGTTGATCTGAGTAAGCCATCTAGACTAGCAGAAGTGCAAGATGATGGTAAGAGAATCCAGATTAGATAATAGACCCCGAGACACCAAGATTAGCTGCAGCAGTGGGAGATATAGAGTATCCCACTTTCCTTCTTGTAAGTTTCCTGGAGAAAAAGATTACCAGAATACTGGAAGAGTTCTTCCCAGGCAGAGTGACCTTACTCTAGGAAGCAAGTAGATCTGAGCGGTGCAAGGGGTAGACTGTTGTGTTTGGGAGCAAGGCACTTGTCCCTCAAGTTGCAAGGAGTGTTGGCTGCTGATGGCTCCCAGCTGAGCCTCTCCCTGCAATTTCTTTCAGTCACTGAAGGAGCTGCCCAGCCTGACTTCTTGAACCCTCCCCCTGGGGTAGTCTGCCCAGGCAAGAGGGAGGGGGCTGTGTGTGTCAAAATTCCAGCCTCTGGCCTCAGTTGGGGCCAACTTGGATCATGCCAAACCCAGAGTCCCCTGTGGAGGAATCCTTTGTTGTGACTGCATCACTGATCAATTTTTTCCTTTACTCAATTCTGGGTCCTTCGCTCTCTTAAAGGTTGTTTCTGAGGGCATCCCCCAATAAACTTCCTGCATGCAAATCTATCTCAGAATGTTTCTTGAGGAACCCAACCCAAAATAGGCCCTGGATTCTAACCTTTGGAACCCCAGAGAACAAGTCTATTCAATCTGAAAGTGGACACCCTCGCCACCTGTGTCTTCTGTGCTGTGGTGCTGTGGTTCTGTGGTTCTGTGGTGGTTTGAGGCTTGTTTAGGCCCCAGGAAAGATTACGTCCTTTGAGCTAATCCACTCCTGTGGGTATAAACCTGTTGTAGGTGGGATCTTTTGTTTAGATTACCTCAGTGGGGTAATGACCCACCGTGCATATTCTCTTACTGGAGTTCTTAATATAATAAATGGGATGAATACAGAGAAATACACAGGAGCTCAGAGAGGAACCCATAGAAGCTGAGAGAGGAAGCCACAGGAGCAAAGAGAAACCCACTGAAGCTGAGAGAGGAAGCCACAGAAACCAGGAAGCTAAAAGCAACGAGACCTGGAGGAGAAGGAAGACACTGCCATGTGCCTTCTCATTTGACAAAGGAGTCCAAGATTGCCGGCATCCAGTCTTGAGGGAGAGAGAGTCACCTGATGCCTTGATTTGGACATTTTTCTGAGCCTCAGAACTGTAAACTTATAAGCTAATAGCCCCCATTGTAAAAGCCAACCCATTTCTGGTATATTGCTTTCAGCAGCTTTTAGCAAACTAAAACAGTTTCCCTCTGTTGGCCCTGTGTATTGTGTGTCCTGTATCCTGGCTGCCCTCCACCAGATGTCCTCTAGCTGGCATGTTTCTCCATGATAAAGCAAGCTTAACAAACCAAGAATGAGAATGGAATTGAGGCTTTCTTGGTTCTAGGGTCCTGGCTATACATACACGGTGGAACCATGGGTGAAGCCTTTAGAAATCGAAATTCCTCACCTTCCTTCCTCCTTTTCCATCAACCCATCCTATATGCTGATTTAGAGGGTCTGGATGCAGCAAGGAATATGCAGTGCTACCGGAGCTTCCCAGGTGATCCTGGTGTGAGACCAAGACAAAGAATTACTGGGCTCTGTGCTCGACACTAATTCGGCAACATAAGAGCCTGTCTGCTTTTTTTCCTCCCCAGCCTTGTCATTTGACTCATATGGAGCTGGCTCTCAGCAAAACCCCACAGTTTTATTCGTGTGCTTCTGCTAAGCCGTTACTTCCCCACTCTGCCTTTGTACAGTCGGTGCCTTGGAGCCAAGCCCAGATCTCCCAGTTAAACCGTGTTCATTTTACCTTGTGAGGTACAGGCCATTGCCCCAGTGGGTCAAGATGTTTTTGGATCCATAGTTTGTCTCCCAACTTCCTGCTGTTCACAGAATTGAGGGACTTATCCTCTGTGGCTTTGCTCAAGTCCTGATAAAAAGGTGGACCGAGACAGGGGTAAAGACAGAAGCAATTGGCCAATATTGAGGGCATTCCCTGGGAGCAATGCACCATGTCTACCAGAGAAAGGGCCCATCTAATTGATGAAAACTGCCCTTTTACAAAGATGGAGAAACAGAGGCAGAGAGGATGAGCAATCTGTTCCAGAACATCCTGCTGGGGTAGGAGCCAAACATTCCCTGCTATCTAAGCTGTCATCTCTAGATTTTCCATCTTTCAGAGGAAAGGTGGTAGCTTCAGGTGACAAGGTTAGACTTTTTGATTGGAAAGAGAGAGACTTATAGAGCTGGAAGGAATCCTAGAAGTGACCAAAAGCTTCACAATTTAGAGAGCTGATGTAATTTGCCAATATCACACAACAAACTCTTGCTCAGTTTGGGATTAAAATCCGGATTTCTTGAGGGATGGGTTCAGTGCTCCTTCAGCTGTATCTCTAGGTGAGTTTGATCCAAAATGGCTCTCAAAGGGAAACATACACGTCACTGATTCTTTTCCACTTCTAGTTCTCAAAGGACTTTGGATAGGAGTATAAGCTACATCTTCCTGCTGGGCTTCTCTGGGAAACTCTGATTGCCTCTCCTCCCCTACCCAAGGGATTAGAACCTCAGCACCTGCTACCCAGCTTTGTCCCTGCCTCCACTTATACGCGGCTCTCACAGTTCAGAGGAGAGCTGCATCTGGAGCCACAACTGTACAGACAGGCGACAGCTGGACAGCTCCTGGTCCTTCCTCTCAGACTTGCCTCCTCAGCTGGTGGACAAAGGTGGCATGAAGGCGGTGGGAGGCTGTCACTGGTCAACGATTTGAGCTCCTGTGCGCATGACTTCATGAGTTCAGAACACTTGGGGGACAGTCTGCCTCAAGTGCACAGCCAGGGACTCCTAACAAGGCCACCCTGGGAAGGTGGGCACAGCCCCTGGACCACACAAACTGCTGCAGAAAGAAAATCCAAAGAGCATGTTAGCGAAAACACTTATGTAAAGAACAGCATATGTGCTGAGAGGAAGTAATAAGCAACATTGCATTTCCCCTGCCAGTTTCTGCTAATAACACTAGTTATGATAAGGAAACTGAGTTCATGTGCAGGCACTGTATGAAGCACTCGAATTATCCGCTATGCCACTGAATCCTTACAACGTCCCTGTGAAGCGTTATTATGCCCGTTTATCAGGTGAGGAAGTTGAGGCACAGAAAGGTAAAATACGGCAAGATAAACCAGCTAGCAGGAGGCTGGTGTGTAGAGTAATGGGTGTGGCTTCCTGTGCCAGACTGGTAAATACAAGACAAGAGGATGCAACCACTGAGCCACCTTCATTCCGCACGTCAGCTAGCCATCTGCCCAAGGCACACAACCCAGGCGTCTAGGCCCTTGAACCCCACTGCTTCATCAGGTAAGCACTGGCATCAGGTGAGAAGCTGACCTAACTTGACCACTTTGGCTGGTAACTATGTCACCCAATGATTTGAGTCCAGCTTCCACCACTAACTTCTCTGACGCATGGGTAGGGGAACCAAAGCGTAGTGCCGCCACACAAAACCACCGAGCGAGCAAGTAACCTTGAGAACTGCCTCCTGGATCCCAGACCACAAGCTGCATCCAGGGAGGCAGCACTGGCTTGAATATAATTTCTTATGACTCAAAACCCACACATGCTAAACTCTCCAGCGTACGTATCTCCCTCTCCAGCGTACGTATCTCCACAGATCAGAAATGATATAGACCCATTTGCAGTGTCTCAGAACCTCTCCCTGGATGCCCCATCATTTCCCCAGGAGGTATGCGCTCCCCACTGCGTCCAGTAGGGGGCATCCTCACCCTTCCACCGCCACCACGGGAGTGCAGCTGCAGACCCGCCCAGCTCAGCCTCGCACCCCAAAGCCTCCTTTCCCAAACTGGGCATTCCTTTAACCTCTGTAATTTTCTCCATATCCACTCTACTATGGCTTACATATTATTTTTCTGTGTCACATTCCTAAAAAACCTCAAATGTATTTTTAAAAGGGGTGAAAAATACCCTTCTTAATGGAGGTTTTCCCGGTTCTTCTCCATAGATTTCCCGCATTCTTGGAGCTGGCTGTGCAGGATGTGGGCAGAATACAGGCCCCCCATCGAAGCTTAGTGGGGCCCTCAAGAACTGGCTCGGGCTCTGGCGTCGCTGGATACCGATGGGTGGGGCTCAGGTCTCTGGGATTCCCAGCCTCAGCGTTCCTGGACAGTGGGAGATTGAAAGGACTCGAGTGTCTAAGATCCTGGCCTCCCTGCCTTCCCTGTGGAACCCCTGACCCGTGAAATGAGGAGAGGCGCTTGCCCCTTCCCCTCTCTGGGCTGAGAAGAGGCCTGTCTTTCCAGGCGGCCAGTGGAGGGAGGGGCTGATGACAGCAGGACAGGCAAGGTGCAGGGGGCAGGGGCGGGCTGCAGGTGACAGGTGCAGGGACTTTGGAAAGGGACAGGGATTTCCCTTGCAAAATCCATTCAAACAGAGAGAGGGGTAAGCCGATCCCAGGGAGGGAAGGGAACTGCAGGGCCTACCAGAGGGGCCCCCAGAGGGGCCCAAGACTGGAGAGGGGGGAGCAGGGAGAGGCGAGGGGCTCAGGCCTTGCCCCAGGCTCCACTCCTCTGGTCTTAGATTACTTTCCTGGGGATTAGGTCTGTGCTAGGAATTCCCTTAGCTCTAGCTTCTACCAGACCATTTACCAAGTCTATTCTCCCTGAATAATGTTCCCATCTGCCCCCCATTCTCCTGCCCTGGCCCTGGTTGACCAGCAGAGGCAGTTCCGGGGCCTGGATGATGCTCACACAGCTGGTGGGGCTGTGCAGAGAGCCCTGGTGGGACCTGCGGCAGAAAGCCTGGCCCTGAGAGGGGAAGGAAGTCATGGGTCCAACTCCATATTTCCCCAGCTGGGCTAGGAAGGGAGATAAGAGGAGCAGGTTAGGCAAGAGGAAGTGGGCTGGGGCTGAGCTGGGCTCGGACCGAGCTCAGCTGGAACAGGGGTGGTGCTAGGGCCAGCCACACCGAGCAGGGGCCCAGCGCTGAGGCCCCCCGGAGCAGCCCTGCCCCGAGTGTCCTCACCCCATGCCCCCAGGGTGGGCAGAGGGAGGCAGCCCACCAGGAGAGCTCAGGGCGGCGGGGAAGGGCTGCTCACAGCAACGCTGTGTGTGGAGCTGTGGAACAGTGGCTGGTCACTGGAGGGGCCAGAGGGCCGAGAGGAGGGAGTCACATGTGACGGGCGAGGGGTGATTGCCTCACTTGCACCTCATTTTCATGCGGAGGAAGATTGAGAAAGAGGAGCTGTGTGTCCAGCAAGCTTTGCTTATTCAAAACACTTAACCCAGCTGAGCGCTGTCCCCACGTCTCGGGTGGTCCCAGCCCCCCATGGACAGACCCCCGCTCTCCTGCTCTGGACCTTACACTTTGGAGGCCCCTCCCCTGGTGTGCTCCTTCCCCCGCCCCCTCCCCAGGCCAGGCCTGGGCAACCGTGTCCCCAGCTGGTCCCCATGTTGCTCCCCCTCCATGTGGCACACCACCCGACCAGGTGCTACCGGTGGGACTGAGGCCCCGTTCCAGGGCGACCAGGCCGCATGATCCGCCCTCAGCTTTGAAGAGCGCAGAGAAGGAAGCCCTGAGCAGGAAGTGCTGAGCAGGGGTGAGGGCGGGGGCTTCCAGGAGGGGTGCCGGCACTGCCGGGGCAGGAGCAGGGACCACAGCCCCCCATGGCAGGCAGAGGGCAGAGGCTGATTTACAAGGCAGATGGGCCTCTGGCTGCAGCCCTCAGCCCCGCACCCAGCCGCTGCCTCCCCGTGGGCTATAAGAGCACCCAGACTTCCTGACGGGTCCGAGGCGGGTGCCATGTGAGCCCGGCTGGGCTCCCCCTCCCGCCCGCCCTGCTTCCTCCCCTCCTCCTGCCTGCCCCGGTCTGCCCAGCCTCCCCGAAGAGGGAACGTGTGGCACCATGTCTCTGCTCAACTCTGTCCTGCTGCCCCCCGAGGTGAAGGCCTATCTGAGCCAAGGGGAACGCTTCATCAAATGGGACGACGTGAGTGGGGCCGGGGCGGCCGGGCCGGGCGGCAGTGGGGGCTCGTCAGGGTGGGTGGGCTGGTTTATATCTGCCAGGACCCGGGTGCCTCTGTGGGTTGTTCAGGCGCTGCCTCAGTGACAGGGTAAACAAACCTGGGGTGCGGGCGTGTGCCCTGGGTGTGTGCCTCCGGACCGTGGACCTGTGGCTCTGGGTCTGGGGGACAGAAGGGGGGTAGGTTCTTTGGGTCAGGGTCTATCCTCCGCAAAGCCCCGAAGAAGAGCGGGGCTTGGGGCTCCTAGTCTCGGCATTAGTGGGAAGAAAGCAAGCCCCGGAGCTGAGGCAGGGTCAGAAGCAGAGGTGGGCTGGGCCCCCACTCCCAGGGCAGACCCCCACTCTTGCCTTGGCGGGGTGCCCAGACTGGAAAGCTTCCCCCCTCCCCACCTTGCCCTGGCCCTCACCTGGGGAAGCCCTGTTCTCCTCTGAGTTGCTCCAGGAGTAACAACAAAAGAGAGGGAGAATTAGAGGTGCTTCTAGCCCCGGGGACCTGGAGAGGACTGGACTGAGTGCTGCTTGCCTTGCTGGGTGCAGCCTTGCTCTCAGCCGCCCACTGCACCGGGAGGGAGGCTGTGGGGGAAGATAATGCAAAGGCTCCAGGGAGAGGGTCAGGGCTGCTTGTCCTCTTTTGGGTGAGGGGGCTCCCAGGCCATGAGTGAAACCAGGCTGGGGCTCCAGGCCCTGCAGGGTTGCCCTGAGTGTGGTGAGACACTTCCTGCTTCCTTAAAAGTGGTGTGGTTGAGGTGGGGTGGCCGTGGCAATGCTGGTGGCATGTCTTAGGAGCCTGAGGAATGAGGGAAGTGGCTCAGAATGAAAGTGAAGTGGCCTCTCTCAGTTCCTCTGGGAAGAATGTGTAACCTGACTGGGCAGAGGGTCGACAGTGTGGGGACACGCTGTGTGGCCTTCTCCCCAGGCCAGCACCTGAGTACCTGGCTACCCCTGCCCCTTCCAAGGGGCACATTCCCTGGAACTTGCTTTACCTGGGTAGGCATCTCCCAAGCCTAGTCACTGGGGACATGCCCCTGTGAGACACAGCTCTGCTCCGTGACCAACTTCACCCACTGAGCAGATGACACGTGGTGCCAGGTTGAGTAAGCACAGTGCAGAAGATGGAATCAAACCCCATTGCCTCTCTGAAATGTATTTGGTGGGAGAAGCTTTCCTCCTGCCCCTGGGAGAAAACTCAGCAAGCCGCAAGATGTTCCGTTCAATCTTGGGTAATAGACAGTCCCAGGGTCATTTTTCATCCCCAAACTTAGTCTTAGTTCAGAAACTCCATCTTTAATTTAGAATGACATTTTCTGCCCTCCTCCCTCTAGAAATGGTTTGGGGCAGGCTGCAGGCCTTCTAGAAAGGGCCTGTCGTGTGCTCCCCTGCTCTTCCTTCTCCAGGGCCCCGTGGCTGGGCGCCTCCAGGGCTGGGGTCCAGGGAGGGAGGTGGGGAAGTTCTTACTAGAACAGATAAGATGATAAAGTGGCTCATGATTTTTGAGGCTGGTGGAAGGTTAACACATTGTTTTCCAGTGAGGAGGGGGGCATTTTCAAGGATTCTTGGGAGATCCTGCCCAATGGGCTGGGAATCTCTTCCATGAGGTCTCCTGACATCTCTACTTCAGGTGGTCCCTGATGCTGGCACCCCTTGGAGTCTAGTGGCCTCCTTCAGCTTCCTGGGCCCTTTGCCCCTCCAGGAACCCACACCAGCCCTCTCTCTTCCCCATGGGCTTACTCTGGTCCCCCGCGAATACTCATGCATCTGTTGCCACACACACTCAGGGGTGCAGGCACTTTGGACACACCAGCAGCTTTCTGACTCTGTCACCAACAGAGCCAAACCGTCGTCACTCGCTTGGTAACCCAGGCAGGAGTCGGCTCCCACAACCACAAGGGTCACGTAAGCTCTCTGAGTCCAGCTGGAACCCCCTCACTAGGCTTGAGGGGAGGGGTCAGTTACCCCCAACCTTCCTGATACAGCTTTCTCCAAATTTGGCCTCCTTATAAAGTGTTCTCTTTCCCCCAATCTCTGATCACCCCTGACCTGACTGAGAACCCGTGTTTGTAAATTCTGCATGTGATCTGGTTTGGTATGCAGCAACTATTATGCCGTGTTGCCGTGGTGAAAACTTCACTTTTACTGTACATACAAAGACCATTAAGATAAAAGCAGCATATGTGCTCTGGGAGTGGAGCCGGAATTTAGGAGGAGAGCTCGTTCACTCACTCACTCATTCATTCGTTTGGCAAACATGCAGCACCAAGCTCGTGGTCCAGCACAGCTGTTTCCTGGAGTTCTCGGCCCCGGGGCCCCCACCCCGATTGTTACGGCCTATTTCAGGGAAGGCTTTCAGGAGCGGTGAGACGTGGGCTGGCCCTTGAGTGGGACTCCGGGCAGCGGAGGCTTGGCATGGGAGCACCCTTGGGGTCCGGGGGACAGCCCAGAGGGCGGCTGGATGGTCAGGGTGGGGGCAGTTCCTGCAGGGCGGGGCGGGGCATTCAGGAAGTGCGGTGGCGGCTGGATCGTGCAGGACCTTGGGTGCAGGCGCAGGAGTTTGTGTCTAGGGCTCCCGCTGGGTCGAGTTCTCCTGGGCGGGAGCAGCGGGATCTTGGGGAGAGACCTCCTACCCTGTGGCCGACCTGAGGCCCTTGAAAACAGGCTGAGATGGGAGCCAAGACCCTATGTGGGGTCTAGAGGGTGAACCTCCATTTGGGGTTTAGAGCAGAAACCTCTTCTCTTCCAGAATTGCCATCTCCAAGCCTCTACTCTCCCCACTCCTGGTTCAGGGCTTTCCAAGCTCATGCCCAGCCCTTAGCTCAGGAGGAAAAGAGAAATGCCCTCAGGATCCTGGGAGAGGCACCTCCTAGGGGGGCGACCAGCTCAGAAACCACTGGCCTGGGCCAGGGAAGTTTGACTTGAGGTCTCGGAGCAGAGCATCGACCCCTTCTTTCTGCAGGAAACGGCCATCGCCTCCCCAGTCATACTCCGTGTGGATCACAAGGGCTATTACTTGTACTGGACATATCAGAGTAAGGTGAGGCGGCCTCTACCGACCGTGGCCCTGGGCCCCTGGGCATGATTCCTGCTTATCCATCATGTCCAGGAAGCATCTGTACAAGGTGGGGGTGGAGGAGTAGAAGGTGGGGAGTACAGAATGTCCTGGAAGGGTGGCTCCAGGGCCTCTTCTGTGGGCTTGCATCAGGCCCCATACCTGGGAGGAGGATGCAGTCCCTCCAACCCATGGCTGCTCGGGGCCCAGTTGCTCCAGCCTGAGCATCCCTTGGAGATAGAAAGGAAAAGAGCTGCTGCTGAAGGACTATTCTCTGCTTGTTGTTGCAGATAAACTTGAGGGCTCAGAGAGCTCAGAGAGAGGACTCAGCAGCTGGACAGGAGGAAGGCAGGGGGACCCCAAGGGGAGACCAGGGTGGTGGAGGAGAAACTTTGGGCCACAGCTCCAGAGTAGCTCCAGCGGCCAGTGAAGGAAAGAACGGAGAGGAAGGGAGGAGGGTCCCCCTGGGTCAGGGGAACCTGAGCAGCAAGATGGGAAGGGTTGGGGTCTGGGCAGCCCAGACCGCCTTGAAATCCAGAGCAGGCCGTTGGCCAAGATAGGAAGGGCTGTGGGAGTCCTCTCCTCCCTGGTCTTCTTCCTTTACCCGGCCTTTTGGCCCCATACTCTCCCTTCAGGAGACAGAGTTTCTGGATATCACCAGCATCCGGGACACCCGCTTTGGGAAGTTTGCCAAGATACCCAAGGTAAGTGGGCCCAGCTGAAGCCCAGGCTCGGTGTGGCCACCAGCTCCTCAGGGCAAGAGCAGGAGTCCCTGCAGGGGTGGGAAGGCTGCTCTCTGGAGCCAGGGGAAGGACCCCTGCCCTGAGCCGAGGAAGGGGCGACCACCCCTGGGCCTCCCTGGGCTCTGAGCGTGAACCAGGGCCCAGTGAGTGCGGAGGTTGAGGGTCTGGAAGGACAGCCCAGTGGCTGCCCCGGCTTCTCTGGGAGCAGCTGCCTACCCTCCCCACCCTTGAACTGGTTTGCCTATATTTGCCTGATACTGGTAGGAAAATTGGAGGAAGAAATTGGTGGGGAGCAGGATTTCCTGTGTCTGGAAGTCATGACTCCATTCCATCTTCAAACAAATGCTGGCAAACAAAACACACAGGACTTCCAAGCCCAGTGGCGTTGGTTCATCGCTTCCTGTGGGCCTCTCCCTCCTCACCCCAGCCCTGGACTCGCGAATTAGAAGAGGCAGAGGCCTGTGGGTCCTAACATGGGGAAGGGACTCTGCCCCCGTGGGACGTAGATACGGTGGATGAGCGGGAGGGTCCGGGGAGCCAAGCGGGAGCAGGGAGGCCTACCTGTTCCGGCCACTTGCTGCAGAGTCAGAAGCTCCGGGAAGTGTTCAACATGGACTTTCCTGACAACAACTTCCTGCTGAAGACACTCACCGTGGTGTCCGGCCCCGACATGGTGGACCTGACCTTCCACAACTTCGTCTCCTACAAGGACGACGTGGTCAAGGTGTGCTGGGGGGCACCTGGCCTGGGGCTCCGCACGGGGGACACCGGCCTGTGCTGTGGGGTGGGGCCACCTCTGGGGTCAAGGGGCCAACTGCTGTGCTCTGGGGTCCCGCAGGTCTGGGCTGAGGACGTGCTGGCCCTGGCCAAGCACCCCATGACCACCAACGCTCCCCGCAGCACCTTCCTGAACAAGATGTAAGTGCCAGGCCTTAGAGTTGGCAGGCCCCAGCGCTACCAGCCCCAGGGCCCTGATCCACTGCTTTCTGCCTCACAGCCTGGTGAAGCTCAAGATGCAGCTCAACCCCGAGGGGAAGATTCCCGTGAAAAAGTAAGCCTCCCCTTCTCCCTCCCCACACTTCCACCCGGCTCCCCAAAGGAGCTCCCTTCGCCAGGCCTGACCTTCCTTTCTGCCTGGTGCCTTTCTCTGCTCTTTCAGTTTTTTCCAGTTATTTCCTGCTGACCGGAAGAGGGTAGAAGCTGCCCTCAGTGCCTGCCACCTCCCCAAAGGCAAGGTGAGTGGTGGCCTCCCCACTGTCCAGCCCGGCATTCTCACTCCCACCTGAGCTGGCTCTGACCAGAGGGCAACTTGGCCAGGAATGGGTTGGGGGGAGGTGGGAGGGTGGAAATGACATCACAGTTCCAGCCAACAGCCCGGTAAGTCAATGAATCCTGGATGGAGCAGCGGTGACTGATACTGGGCATGGAGGGGGAGCCAGGGCAAGGCAGATGAGAGGCCCGGTTCCGGTTCCGAGCAGGCTGGTCTGCACCCACCCCCACGGCTGCGGGCAGTGTGGGTGATGGGAGGGCAGGGTGTCGGGGGAGTGCGTGCAGGGCAGGTGGACTAGGCATGCAGACTTGGAGCCCGGAGGAGCAAGGAAAGGCTCTGCAGGGTCAGGAGGCAGGCTGCCAGGATCTGAAACGTTGCCGGAAAGGGAGCCGAGTGGAACGAAGGGGGAAAGCAGCCAGTTACAGAATTCAGCTCAACACAGGAAACCATGTTTTCCTTTCTTTTTAATTAGGTAATTAATTTTTAGTAACAACAGTTGTATGCAGGGTCTTCCCATGAAGTGCCTATGAGAAATAAGGAGCCCCCTGGGCAGGTGTGGCCTTAAGCCAGAGTTCCAGGCCGGCCAGTGGAGGCAGTCCCAGGCCCTCCTTTCCCTTGGCAGTGCTCTTGTGTAGGGCACAGCCTGCACCCCAGGGAATATTTTTTCCTGGTAAGAATTTGGAATGTTGTAAACAAATAAAAGGTAGCCCCCTCTGATCACCTGTCCACACAAATCCCAGAGGAAGACTCCCTGTAGTCACAGCTCTCAGGCTGCTGCCCACTCGGAGCCGAGTCAGCTGCAAGGGATCCAAGCGTGGCGGGGGGCATGGGCCCCTTTGCGTGCCTGCAGCCAGCACTGCCTGCTGCCAGCACTGCCTGCTGCCGGCAATCCACATTCCCCTTCCTTCTCTCCTGCCTCCTGACCTTGGCTAAGGTCTCCTAGTTTATCAGCTCTCTTCTTGTCCCAGTTGAGGCCACTGGCCAATCTTTGATTGGAGCTGCAACTCCAAAGCAGGTTTGGGTTTGAGGAGACCGGGTCAAGCTCTCCTACACATACCTTCTGCTCCAAACTAAGACTGACACTGACCTTCTAGCATGATCCTGTAGGATATTTAATGATTTTTTTTTTGGTAGTGGGGGGTACAAAATGCTAAGGCACAGAATCCCCAAGTGCCCCTACTCCACTTTCTGTTTCTGTTCCTATGGATTTGCCTCTTCTGGACACTTCATGTAAATAGGATCATGCAATCTGAATCTGGCTTCTTCACTTAGCACAAAGTTTTCAAGGTTCATCCCTGAGGTAGCATGTATCAGTGCTTCATTCTTTTTACTGACAAATAATACAACGGATATATCACATTTTGTTAATCTGTTCATCAGTTGATGGACATTTGGGCTGTTTTCACTTTTTGGCTTCTCTGAATAATCCTGCTATGAATACTCATGCCCAAGTTTTTGTGTGGACATATATATTCATATTCCTTGGTATGTATCAAGGGATGGAATTGTTGGGTCATTTGGCAATGCTGTCTTTAACATTTTGAGGAACTGCCAAACTGTCTTCCAATGTAGCTGCACCATTTTACAATACCATCAGCAATGTATGAGGGTTCTAATTCCTCCACAACCTTACGAGCACTTGTTATTGTCTGTCTTTTTTTATTTTAGCCATCCTCCTGGGTGCAAAGTGGTATCTCATTGTGGTTTTCATTTGCATTTCCCTAATGACTAATGATGTTGACCATCTTTTCATGTGTTTATTGGTCATTTGTATATCTTCTTTGGAGAAATGTCTATTCAAATCCTTTGCCTATTTTTCCAATTGGGTAATTCGTTTTTTATTGTTGAGTTGGAAGTGTTTTGGATATATTCTGGGTACAACTCCCTTTAGATATCTGATTTGCAAACATTTTATCCCATCTCATGGGTAGTCTTTTCACTTCCTTCCTGGTGTTCTTTTTTTTTAAAGACGGTACCAGGGATTGAAACTAGGACCTTGTACATGAGAAGCAGGTGTTCAACCATTGAGCTACGTCTACTCCCCCTTCATGGTGTCTTTTTTTTTCTTTTGGTGGAGGTTCTCCTTTTTTTGTTTTTTAAGATTTATTTTTTATTTATTTCTCTCCCCCTGCCCCATTGTCTGCTCTCTGTGTCCATTCACTGTGTGTTCTTCTGTGTCCACTTGCATTCTTGCCAGAGGCACCGGGATTCTGCATCTCTTTTTGTTGTGTCATCTTGCTGCGTCAGCTCTCCTTGTGTGCGGTGCCGCTCCTGGGCAGGCTGTGCTTTTTTCGTGCAGGGTGACTCTCCTTGTAGGGGCGCACTCCTTGCGCGTGGGGCTCCCCTACGCGGGGGATACCCCTGTGTGGTACGGCACTCCTTGTGTGCATCAGCACTGCTCATGCGCCAGCTCACCACACGGTCAGGAGGCCCTGGGTTTGAGCCCTGGGCCCCCCATATGGTAGGCAGACACTCTATCAGTTAAGCCAAATCTGCTTCCCCATGGTGTCTTTTGATGCATAAAAGTTTTTAACTTGGATGAAGTCCAATTTATCTATTTTTTCCTTTGTCACTTGTGCTTTTGGTGTCATATATAAGAAACCATTGCCTAATCCAAGGTCATGAAGATTTACTCCTAAAAGAGGTTGTTTTTTGTTTTTTAAATGATTTTAGCTCTTATATTTAGGCCTTTAATGCTTTTTTTTTTAGGTACCGGGGACCGGGGATTGAACCCAGGACCCTCATATGTGGGAAGCTGACACTTAACCACTGAACCACATCAGCTTCCCTGAGTCGGTTTATTTGTTTATTTTATTCGTTTTGTTTTTATTTTTTCCTTAGGAGGCACCAGGAAGCGAAACCAGGACCCCCCATGTGGGAAGCAGTGCTCAACTGCTTAAGCCAAATCCTCTCCACTTTAATGCATTTTGAATTATTTTTTGCATATGATGTGAGATAGGGGTCCAGTTTGTTCTTTTGCATGTAGACATTCTGTTTTCCTAGCATTATTTGGTGAAAAGACTCTTCTTTCCCACACAAAGAATGGTCTTTGGCACCCTTGTTGAAAATCGATTAACCATAAATATGAGGGTTTATTTCTGGACTTTCAATTCCATTCCATTGATCTATATGTTGATCCTTATGCCAACACCACACTGTCTTGATTACTGTAGCTTTGTAGTAAATTTTGAAATTGGGAGGTGCGAATATTCCAATTTCATTCTTTTTCAAGATTGCTCTGACTATTCTGATTCTTTTGCACTTCCATACGAATTTTAGGATAAGCTTGTCAATTTCTGCAAAGAAACGAACTGGGATTTTGATAGGTATTGTGGTGAACTCATAGATAAGTTTGGGCTGTAATGCCATATTAACATTTAAGTCTTCTGACCCATGAACATGGGATATCATTCCATTTATTTAGGACTTCTTTAGTTTCTCTCAATCATGTTTTGTAGTTTTCAGTGTACAAATTTTATTTTATATTTTTTGTTAAATTTATTCCTAAGTATTTTATTCTTTTTGATGTTATTGTAAATGAAATTGTTTTCTTACTTTCCTTTTCTGGTTGTTGATAGTATATAAAAATACAATTAATTTTAGGACATTGTCCTTGTACCCTTCAACCTCGCTGATCTCATTTATTAGTTCTAATAGTTAGTGTGTGTGTATGTATTCCTTAGGATTTTCTATATATAAGGTATGTCATCTGTAAATAGAGATCGTTTTATTTCTTCCTTTTTTGATATGGCTGCCTTTTATTTCTTTTTCTTGCCTAATTGCCCTGCCTCCAGTACAATGTTGAATAGAAGTGGCAAGAGCAGACATTCTTATCTTGTTCCTGATCTTAGGGGGAATGCATTCAGTGTTTCACCATTAAGTATGATGTTAGTGTGGGTTTTTCATAGATGCCCTTTATCAGGTTGGGGAAGTTTCCTTCTATTTCTAGTTTGTTAAGGGTTTAGGATTTTTTCAAATTCCTTTTCTGTCTGTTGAGATGATTATGTAGTTTTGTTTTCTATTAATATGTTTATTATATTGATTCATATTTTTAAAGTGGAACCAACATTCAATTCCTGGACTACATCTTACTTGGTCCTTGTATATAAACCTTTTTAGATATTTTTGCTAGACAACAGAATTCATTCAAAATTTGATGTTTATGCTCATAAGGGATATTCATCAGTAGTTTTTTTTTCTTTTCTTTTATGATGTTGTTGTATGGTTTTCTTATCAGGTTAATATTGACAGAATGAGTTGGGAAGTGTTACCTCTTTTTTTTCGGAAAGGTTTGTGAAGGATTGCTGTTAATTCTATAAAGTTTTGCTAGAATTGAAGTGAAGACATCTGTGCCTGGACTTTTATTTGTGGGAAATTCTTTTGATTACTAATTCAGTCTCTTGATATAGGTCTATTCAGATTTTTTTTTCCTTTTTTTAGTTAACTTCGGTAGCTTATGTCTTTCTCAGAATTTGGTTATCTAATTTGTTGGCATATGATTGTTCATAGTATCCCCTTACAATCCTTTTTATTTCTGTAAGGCTAGTAGTAATGTCCTCACTTCCATTCCTGATTTTATTAATTTAAGACTTTTTTCTTTTTTTCTTGGTCAGTTTAGCTAAAAGCTTGTCGATTTTATCTATCATTTGAAAGAACTAACATTTTGTTTTGTTGATTTTTTTCTATTGCTTTTTTAGTCTCGATTTCATTTATCTCTGCTCTAATTTTATTGTTCTCTTCTTTCTGCTTGCTTTGGGCTTAGTTTGCTTCTCTTTTTCTAGTTTCCTAAGGTGCAAGTTTAGATTATTGATTTGAAATTTTTCTTCTTTTTAAAATATAAACATATATACTTCTACAAATTTCCCTCTAAGTACTGCTTTAGCTGCATTCTGTGTGATTTCAATTCTTTTAAATTTATTGAGGCTTGTTTTGTGGCCTAACATATAGTCTATCCTGGAGAATGTTCCATGTGCACTTGAGAAGAATGTGTATTTTGCTGTTGTTGGGTGGAGTGTTTCATTTTTTATTTTTTAAAGATTTGTTTTATTTATTTATTTAGTCCCACCCCCTGTTGTTTGCACTTGCTGTGTCTGTTCATTGTGTGCTCGTCGTCGTCTTTTTTTTTTTTTTTTATTATAGGGCAAGCATTGTACTAAGTGCTTTTTTTAAAAGATTTATTTATTTATTTATTTCTCCACCCTCCTTCCATTGTCTGCTCTCTGTGTCCTATTTGCTGTGTGTTCTTTTGTGTCTGCTTGTATTCTCATTAAGTGGCTCCGGGAACCGATCCTGGGACCTTCCAGAGTGGGAGAGAGGTGATCATTCTCTTGGCCACCTCAGCTCCCTGTTCTGCTGCATCTCTTATTGTCTCTCTTCTGTGTCTCTTTTTGTTGTATCATCTTGCTGTGTCACCTCTCTGTGTGGGCCAGTACTCCTGCATGGGGCAGTACTCCGTGTGGGCCAGCTCGCCACATGGACCAGCTTACCTTCACCAGGAGGCCCTGGGTATCAAACCCTGGACCTCCTGTATGGTAGACAGGAGCCCATTTGTTTGAGCCACATCTGCTTCCCTGCTCGTCTTCTTTAAGAGCATCAGAAACTGAACCCAGGACCACACATGTGGTAGGCGGGAGCTCCATTATTTGAGCCCCATCCACTTCCTGTGGGTGGAGTGTTTGTATGTCTGTTAGGTCTAGTTGGTTTATGAAGTTGTTCAAGTTTTCATTCTCCTTGTTGACTGTCTGCTGAATTGTTCTCTCCATTATTGAAAAAAGGGTTTTGTTTTTTTTTTAAGATTTATTTTATTTATTTCTCTCCCCTTTTCCTTTTTGTCTGCTCTCTGTGTCCATTTGCTGTGTGTTCTTCTGTGTCCGCTTGCATTCTTCTCATGCGGCACCGGGAAACTGTCACTTTTTTTGTTGCGGCATCTTGCTGCATCTGTGTGTGCAGCGCCACTCCTGGGCAGGCTGTGCTTTTTTCATGCGGGGTAGCTCTCCTTGCAGTGTGCACTCCTTGCGCGTGGGGCTCCCCTATGCGAGGGACACCCCCGTGCGCTATGGCACTCCTTGTGCGCGGCAGCACTGTGCATGGGCCAGCTCACCACATGGGTCAGGAGGCCCTGTACCAAACCCTGGACCTCCTGTATGGTAGGTGGATGCTCTGTCATTGAGCCACAACCGCTTCCCATGAAAATAGTGTTTTGCAAATTGATTATTTCTCCTATCACTTTTTGCTTCATGCATTTTGAGGTTTTGTTGTTAGATGCATGTATATTTATATTTAAATGGCTTCTTTTTGAAAATTTGTCCTCCACTTAAATAAAATTTTAAAAAAGCCTACTGCTATGGCAAGCAGCACCACTAATTTCTGACCTCTTTTCCTCCTTGTTTGAGTCACTCTTGGTTCCAATCCTACCCCTCAGCCAAGGGACTAGCCAGTGTCCAAATTCAGGACTGGAGCAAACCAACTAAGTGTCCTCCCCACTCAGCAACTATAGCCTTGAAAAAGACATGCTCAGGGTGCCTCTATCTGCCTTGAGATCCCCTTGCCCAGGGCTGGGACTGACTTGTGGTTTTTCACTCTGATGAGATGGGGACAGGGTGGTAAGGTGACTCTCTATCCCCCAGAACGATGCCATCAACCCTGAGGACTTCCCAGAATCTGTCTACAAGAGTTTCCTGATGAGCCTGTGTCCTCGGCCAGAAATAGATGAGATCTTTACTTCCTAGTGAGCTTCTTGGGCTGGGTTGGGCCTGGGGAAGGGGTGGTGGCTAGCAATCCCCTCCTCCACAGTCATGCTGGGACTCAGGAGGTTTCACTGGAGAAGGGGCGTTGCCTGAGCACCCAGGCCTGGGCGATGAGGACCTGTTCTCCTCTCTCTGGCCTGCAGCCATGCCAAGGCCAAACCCTACATGACCAAGGAGCACCTGACCAAATTCATTAACCAGAAACAGCGGGACCCACGACTTAACTCCCTACTGTTCCCACCAGCACGGCCCGACCAAGTGCAGGGCCTCATCGACAAGTACGAGCCCAGTGGCATCAACGTGCAGAGGGGTGAGGCCTGGGGGAGCCCCTCACCTCCCTCTGTCCTGTCGTGCTCTGCCAGCTGGGCTGCAGCCCTGACAGCCACCCCCTGTCCCCAGGCCAGCTGTCACCTGAGGGCATGGTCTGGTTTCTCTGTGGGCCAGAGAACAGTGTTCTGGTCCAAGACAAGCTGCTGCTCCACCAAGACATGACACAGCCTCTCAATCATTACTTCATCAACTCGTCGCACAACACCTACCTGACAGGTGGGCCCTGGCGGCCTCGCCGCTGCCCTCCCCTTTTACGGCGGCTGCTCCTGTTCCTGGAGACCTCCCCCTGCCGCCGGCTGTGCGCCAGGACAGACTGTGCTGGGAGGGGGGACGGGGAGGGCCGGCTGCCCTTAAGTGAAGCCCTGCGCCTCTGTCCTGTGGCCCAGCCGGCCAGTTCTCAGGCCTTTCCTCGGCTGAGATGTACCGCCAGGTGCTGCTGTCGGGCTGCCGCTGCGTGGAGCTGGACTGCTGGAAGGGGAAGCCCCCCGACGAGGAGCCCATCATCACCCACGGCTTCACCATGACCACGGACATCTTCTTCAAGGTGTGGGCAGTCCGGTGGACGTGCCCCGGGCCAGAAGCTTGGCGGTGGGAGGCGGTGGTGAGGCTGGAGGGGAGCAATGGCTGGAGGGCCCCAGGCCTTCCAGTGCTGGGACTAGAGGGCAACCAGTGGGGACGGGGCCGACAGGGGCAGTGGGTTCTGTGTGTGCACTGACGCTGGGGCGTGAGGCGTCGGCGGAGGGAGCCTGAAGTGCTGACCTCTCTCCGCGGAATCCCTTCTCCCCCAGGAAGCAATCGAAGCCATTGCAGAAAGTGCCTTTAAGACCTCCCCTTATCCTGTCATCCTGTCATTTGAAAACCATGTGGACTCGTGCGTATCCGGGCCCCTTTGGCCTCTGCCCTGTCCCCAGCCTGCTGCCTGCACCTGCCCTCCCCTCGGCTGACCCCAGCCTCTGGCCATCCACCCAGCACTCGCCCAGGTCTCGACACAATCTCCCTGGGACCCCAGGTTCTCCTGCCTGTGACCCCACCTCCCTGACCTCTGGAGCCTCTGATCTGGGTTATTAGGTGCACAGAAGACGGATACGAGGTGGGGCCTGGGCTGCTGAGCCCACGCCCCCTTCTGCTCCCTGCAGGCCCCGCCAGCAGGCCAAGATGGCTGAGTACTGCCGGGCCATGTTCGGGGACATGCTGCTCACGGAGCCCCTGGAGAAGTTCCCCGTGAGTGAGGGGGCTTTGCCTGGGGCATCTGAGCCTGGGGGCTGGGAGCCCAGGGCAGTGAGGACCAGGTTAGGGAGGCATGAGGTTCTTTGGGAGGAAACATGTTAGGCACTGTGCTGGGCTCTGGGGTATGTTAGTGGCCAGGACACACCCCGGCCCCAGGCTGCAGACCCTCTAGTGGGAAGGCGGACAAGTAACCAGGCCATTATAACCCCAGTGTTTGCTAGGTGGGTATGTGGGGAGTCCTAAGCTGGTCTTGGGGGACCAGGGAAGGCTTCCTGGAGGAAGTGATGTCTAAGCTGACACCTGAGGAATAGAGTGGATTTACCTAGGTAGATTGGGGGCAAGAGTATCTAGGGAGGAAATGGGATAAGGTGGGCTTTGACTTAGGAGTGGAGAGTGGTGAGAGAAGAGGCTAGAGAAGCAGGCCAGGGGCAGCTCAAGCACAGCTTGTTAGTAAGGAGTTTAGTCTCCACCCTGAAGGTGAGGGGATGCTGCTGACCCTCTCCCTCCCCGTCCAGCTGAAGCCAGGCAGCCCCCTGCCCAGTCCCGAGGACCTTCGGGGCAAGATCCTCATCAAGAACAAGAAGAACCAGTTTTCTGGCCCAGCAGCCCCCAGCAAGGAGCCTGGTGGGGACACTGAGGGCAACGGCCCACCCAGTGCCCCTGTGGAGGAGGACACAGGTGAGCCAGCCCGAGAGTGGGGGGTCTGGGAGAGGGGAGGGGCCGGGCTTGCGCTGACAGCGCTGTGTGTGGCAGTGTGGACTGGCGAGGAAGGGGCAGAGCTGGAGGAAGAGGAGGAGGAGGAATCGGGGAGCCTGGATGAAGAAGGAATCAAGAAGATGCAGTCGGATGAGGTGCGGGTGGATTGTTCTAGGTCCTTCTGCCGTCCTCCACGTTAGAGCCTCCCGGGGAGGGGTGTGGGGGCCTGGGGCCAGGCTCCTGAACTCTGCACCGTCCTCCCCAACTCTCTCCTCCCCAGGGCACAGCTGGCTTGGAGGTGACAGCTTATGAAGAGATGTCCAGCCTGGTCAATTATATCCAGCCCACCAAGTTCATTTCCTTTGAGTTCTCTGCCCGTAAGTTAGCACGTGGTGGGGTGGTGGGGTGGAGAGTAGGCTAGATTCAGGGGAAGGCTCTCAAGAAGCGTGTCCTGACAACAGGAGCAGCTTGATGGGTGGCGAGGCAAGGAGGGGGCCCTCCGCTTTCCTTGGACTCGGGGCCCCGTCTATAAATACCCAGCGGAGTCAGGCAAAGGGCTTGCTTAAGTGCCTGTGGCTCCCAGTTTCCCAGCCCTGTACTGAGGAACTTGGCTAAGCAGCCTGCTCTGGAGTGTGTCAGCGACAGGCAGGCTGCTTATGACAGGCCATCTCAGCAGGGCGGGCCTGGGGCTCCTGCAGCTTCCTGCAGCTCTGAGGCTCTGGGACCGAGTCACCAGCTCAGCCCAAGGCCAGAATCCCTGGCTCCAGGAAGGAGGCTTCCTGGGTGGGGTGCACATCTGCCCTTGTACCTCTTGTGCACACCTGTGCTCTTTACCGGGATCTGCTCTGGATATACGTGCACGTCCCCACCGTGAACGCCTCTTCCTGTACCCGCTTCTGCACAATTGGACCTGTGGCTATGACACCGAGCCCTCTTTTCCCTTCACCTGCAGCCTGTGCCCCACCTCTTGGCCCAGGTGCTCAGCCACAGCTTCACTCCCTGCACAGGTCACAGTGTGTACCTGGCCCTTGGGCTCATCCTCAGCAGGCTCTCCACACCCTCTGTGCCCACCTGTGGCATGCACCCCTCATCCTCTAGGACCAGGGCACATGCCCCAGTCCTGTGTGGATCCATAGCTGAGGAGCAGCCCTGCCACCTGCACGGCTCAGCACATCTGCCCAGGGACTGGCCCAGAGCCCCGGTCCTCAGTGGAAACGCTGGGTCGCAGGCCTCCCCACGCTGGAGAGAGCTGCCCCAACGGGGAGGGCAGGGCCGAGGGAGGGGACCGCCCGATGTGAAACGCACTTCTTTCCTCCCCTCTCCAGAGAAGAACCGCAGTTATGTCATCTCCTCTTTCACTGAGCTCAAGGCTTACGACCTGCTCTCCAAAGCCTCTGTGCAGTTTGTGGAGTATCCTTGAGGCCTCACCAGCTGGGGACCCTGGTGGGGGCTGCAGGTGGGGACAGGGCCCCCGGGGGGGGGGGGGCTGCCGGGTCTCCCAGGTGCAGGCGCCCTCGGCCCGGGCCGGGCTCCTATACCCAGGCAGCTACAACAAGCGCCAGATGAGCCGCATCTACCCCAAGGGCACCCGCATGGACTCCTCCAACTACTTGCCCCAGATGTTCTGGAACGCAGGTTGCCAGATGGTGGCCCTCAACTTCCAGACCATGGGTGAGGGCACTCCCAGGGCCCGAAGAACTGTCCCTTGCCCTCCTCCCACCTTCATCACATCTCTGGGGTAGGGGGGTCTTTAAAATAGACTGGGGGGTCCTGCTGTTTGTGAGTGTGAGGGGTCGGGGGTCTACGTGCATTCGCCCAGGCCTGGCGGGTCGCACAGGTGAGTATGGCCGGGAGGGTGCCACGGTGCCGGTGTGGGTTCTGGCCGCAGCTGCATGTGGCTGTGGGAACACCTGCGGCACCTGCCTCAGCCCCCCCCGGTGGGCCTGCAGCCAGGTCACGGCTCTGTCCCGGCTGACTCTGGGCGGTGGCCTCTTCCTGAGAGAGGAGACCCCCTAAGGAACCAGGCTGGGATGTGAGAAGCCCTCAGCCTTACGGCCTACCCATCCTCCCCATTCTAAGACAGGAAAGACTGGGGAGTGTGGGAAGGAGACTGCGAGCAGGCTGGGCGGGGCCTTCCTCACCCAGTGCCCTTGTCCCCAGACCTGCCCATGCAGCAGAACATGGCGCTCTTCGAGTTCAACGGGCAGAGTGGCTACCTCCTCAAGCACGAGTTCATGCGCCGGCCGGACAAGCAGTTCAACCCCTTCTCGGTGGACCGCATCGACGTGGTGGTAGCCACCACCCTTTCCATTACGGCAAGGCCCTGAGATGGACAAGCGGCCGGGAGGGCCGGGGTCTCGATGAGAAGGAGGCAGGCACCCACTCCTCCACTCCCAACCCCCTCCCCTGATTTCCTGAAAACTTCAGCTCCAGCCACTTTCGCACAGGAGCAAGTTGCCTTGGAAACTGCCTCCTCCTCAGTACTGGAGGCTGCCTCTTGGTCCCCATGGAAACCAAGGGGAAGGGCTGAGGCTGGGATGGGGGACGGGAGGAAGAGTGGGCAGAGTGGGCCGAGGATAGCAGGAGCCCCAGGCCCCGGGGGGAAGGCCCTTGCCTGTGGAAGGAAGCACATTGGCCCGCAGCTCTTCCCTGAAAGCGGGAAGCACCCTGGATGCCCATGCTGATCTCTAACCCCTGAGCCACACAGCTTCTCCTGGGGGCCAGAGCTCACTGTGGCTGCTCATGGTACCAGGGGTGGCGGCTTCAGCCACAGGGAGCCAGAGGCCCTGGGAGCTTAGGGAAGAGGCCAGGTCAGGGCACTGATGCTGCAGCCCCGCCCTTCACCAGGTGATCTCTGGGCAGTTCCTGTCGGAACGCAGTGTGCGCACCTATGTGGAAGTGGAGCTTTTTGGTCTTCCTGGGGATCCCAAGAGGCGCTATCGCACCAAGCTGTCACCCAGTACTAACTCCATCAATCCTGTCTGGAAGGAGGAGCCCTTTGTCTTTGAGAAGGTGGGGTGCTAGGGCAGGGCAGGTGCTGGGTTGCCCCTAGGTTTTGGCTTCTACTCAGAGAAAAGAAAAGAGTTCTCGAAACTTCTCCCCTTCCACTCCTCACCCTGTGCCCTCCTCAGTTCCAAGAGTTCAAATGCCAGGTTTACTTGGTGGGCAGGATTTTGAGTGAGCACGCACTCACATGCAATTCGAGGCAGCAATGTGAACTTCTGGGGTGCAGCGTCCCATGGCACCATTGCCCCCGCTGGACACTGTTGGCAAAGCTGCCCAGGGCTGTTGGCACCCAGAGCCCCCATGTCCAGCCCTTCCCCCTGCGTGAGAACAGCCACGGCGTGAGTTGGGGGGTTGTCTATGTGCATGGCCTGGAGGGTGCCCTCGGTCTCTGCTCACCAAACCTGGCCACACCTCCCAAGTTCCCACACTGACCCTGAGATGTCTGGAGCTGGGGCGGGGGGCAGCTTGGCTCCCTCTCTCCTCCCCAGCCTGTCCCATCTTGCACTCTCCCCAGATCATGATGCCAGAGCTGGCTTCCCTCAGGGTGGCTGTGATGGAGGAAGGCAACAAGTTTCTCGGACACCGCATCATCCCTATAAACGCCCTGAACTCTGGTAAGGAGAGGGGTCTTGCCTTGCTGTTCCCATGGGGTCTGAGATGAAGACGAGCATTGGGAGGCTGTCCAGGGGGTGGGATGGCTTCAGAGAGACGGCCCTGAGGCCTTGCCTAGCCCTCTCAGCTTCCAGGGATGGGGCAGGAGCAGTAGGTCTCCAGGAGACCCACCTAACAGGAATGTCTAATTTTCTGGAACTGCTGGGGCAGTGTCCCAAGAAGCTGACATTTATTGGGCATCCCAAGAGTTTACAATACGTTCTCACTTCATCTTCGCAATAACCACATGAGGTCGCCACTGTTGGACCCATTTCACAAACGAGGAAACATCTCAGAGACCTAAAGTAACCTGCCCAAGGTCACACAGCCAGGGAGATGCATAACCGGACTCAGACTCTGGCCTCTCTGACTCTAAAGCCAGAAGTCTTGAGTCCCGGGCTGTGGGAAGCGGCCCGGGCTCATCCCCTGACCCCATCACGCCTGCCAGGGTACCACCACCTGTGCCTGCACAGCGAGAGCAACATGCCCCTCACCATGCCTGCACTCTTTGTCTTCCTGGAGATGAAGGACTATGTACCTGACACCTGGGCAGGTAGGAAGCCCCCCGTGTGCTGGGGCCCCAAGCTGGCTCCTCTGACCACCCCCAGCCTCCAGAGTGGGGGGGTGAGGGCAGGGAGAGGCATCTCTATATCAAGCCCCTGATACCCCTATGCACCCAGACCTCACTGTGGCCCTTGCCAACCCCATCAAGTTCTTCAGCGCCCACGATAAGAAGTCTGTGAAGCTCAAGGAGGCCACAGGAGGTCTGCCTGAGGTCTGTGTCGCCTGCACGCTGCCAGGGGCTCACCAACTTCGTTATGTGGGAGGAGAGGGAGGGGGCAGAGTCTCAGGAAGAGGGACAGAGGGCATGGCCATGAAAGCCACCTTCCTAACCCCACTCTCCCTGTACAGAAGCCCTTCCCACCCCGGAACCCTGCTGCGGGCCAGGTCATTGGGGCATCGTCCCTAACCAGCAACGGGTCGGCAGGTAGGCACTCGGGGCCCTCCCACCCACTGCAAAGGGCCTCCACCTCTCTGGCTGCACCCATTGGCACATCCCCACCTGGCGGCGGCTCTTAAAAAAAAAAAAGACTTTCATCTGAGGCGGGAAGGAGCCAAGCTGAGCCAAGGGGGTCCCCAGGCACTTGTCAGCCCCCTCCTGTGGCTCTTGCAGCAGCGGGGACCAGGGCCAGGGAGGAGGCCACGAAAGAAGCCGCGGGTAAGGCCTGCTGGGCCCCGGTGACCTTGGGCATGAGTCTGGGGAGGGTCTGTGGGTCCTGGGGTTGAGGCGCACGAGGCCTGGGACTGGGCGGCCTGGACGGCGGCGCTCCTCACCCCGGCCTCCGCAGAGCCGAGGACCGCCAGCCTGGAGGAGCTGCGGGAGCTGAAGGGCGCGGTGAAGCTGCAGCGGCGGCAGGAGAAGGAGCTGCGGGAGCTGGAGCGGCGCGCCGCGCGGCGCTGGGAGGAGCTGCTGCAGCGGGGCGCGGCGCAGCTGGCGGAGCTCCGGCCGCCCGCGGGCGCCAGCGGGGGCCGCAAGCTCGGTCCCGGCAGGGGTTCCCGCAAGAAGAGGTGAAGGCCGCGGCGGGCACCTTGCCCTCTGCCATGCGGGCACCGGAGGCCAAAGGCTCATGGTCTGTCCTCCGCAGAACGCTGCCCTGCGAGGAGCCCTTCGGGGCTGCCTCGGGCGAGGGCCCCGAGGGAGCGGACGCGCGTGTGCGAGAGCTGAAGGAGAAGCTGGAGCTGGAGCTGCTGCAGCAGGGCGAGGAGCAGTATGAGTGCATCCTGAAGCGCAAGGAGCAGCACGTGGCTGAGGTGCCCCGCGGGACCCTGAGCCAATAGCCCCTCCCGCACCCCGGCTCCTTGAAGACAACCCAACCCAAGTGGGGTATCCATTCCAGGGGTGGGAACCAGCCCGTGGGGTAAGCGTGGGGGCCCAAGGAGGATGGGGGCGGGCATTGGAGCTGCACCAAGCCCAAAGCTTCCGCTCAACAAGGGCTTCTCGCTAAGCCCCGCCTCCCTCCCGGCTCAGCAAATCGCCAAGATGATGGAGCTGGCCAGAGAGAAACAGGCGGCAGAGATGAAGGCCCTCAAGGAGACCTCGGAGAAGTAGGACTACTGCCCTTCCACCCCTGACTTTCACTTCCCAGCAAGGGCTCAGGCTCCCAAAAACATCTCCCTGATGGCTGTCTCCGCAGTGACACCAAAGAGATGAAGAAAAAGCTGGAGGCCAAGAGGCTGGAGCGGATCCAGGCCATGATCAAGATCACTGCAGACAAGATGGCCCAGGAGAGGTGAGCCCTGGAGGGGAGGCCAGGACTCAAACACCAGGCCAGTGCTGAGCAGAGCCCGCTCCACGTGGGAAGGCGCCACCCTACGAGAGGATCCTGACTCTGTCCCCAGGCAGACGTGTATCTCTTTACTGGCTCTCACAGGCTGACCCTGCCTCTGCCATCTCTGGTGGGATAATTTCCTCTTTAGGCAGAACCCAGCTACCAACACTATTTGAGCAGAGAAGGGTATTTGAGGGAAAATCAAGCATGCCAAGAGGGAGGGGAAGCTTGGGGCTGGTGAAACCTTAAGGGACAGTGTTTTAAGTGAGGAAGAGCCCCCACAGCTTCCAGTGGACCCCACATTCTCCTTGGGCCCCCACGCTTACCCCTCTGGCTAGTTCCCACCTCTATGATAGGTTTCCTGTTGTGCCTACAATCTTAGGTGGCTCAGTTTCACCCAGCTCCCTCCTGTCCTTTCTGAAGCTCTGATTACCCCCAACAGGTTGAAGAGGGAGATTAACAGCTCCCACATCCAGGAAGTGGTGCAGGTCATCAAGCAGGTGTGTAAGGGCGGTGTGTTCTTCCCACATGCATGTTTCTCTCTCTCTCCCCCCTCCTCCCCCCACAGGTGGGAAGGGGTGGCCCTAGGCCCTTACTTCACCCTCAGGAGGAGATGCACTGTGCAGAGTTGCCCGTGCAGCCAGGGACTGGAGGAGGCACTGCGGGGTTCTGGCCTGTGTGTTGAGGTTGGGGTGGCAGATGTGTGGATGGAAACGCTATGGGCTAGCTGGCTAGGGCAGGATTGGGGTGGGTGGGTGAAGAGTGAGGAAGGACTTTCTGAGGCGCCCAGAGTCAGAAAAGGGGTAAAGCCTGGACCGAAAGCTCCCCCTGGGAATTTTTTAACAATAATAAGCTCTCATCTGCTGAATCCTGACTTGGTGCCAGGTGATTTTTATGTATCATTTCACTTAATCCTTCATGATCCGGTGAGACAGGTATTCGTTTCCTCATTTTACAGATGAAATAAAACACAAAACTGTTCAACGAGGTTACGGAATTTGTCCAAGGTCTTACAGCTGGCTAGCTGGGATTGCAGCTAGATGCCAGCCCAGATCTGTCTGTCTGTGTGGTCCTGATTCTCTGCTTGTCACCCCCCACCTAGATGACTGAGACCCTGGAAAGGCACCAGGAAAAACTGGAGGAGAAGCAGGCAGCCTGCCTGGAACAGATCCGGGAGTTGGAAAAGCAGGTAACAGGCCCCCAGGAGAGGCGGCCTGGCTTCAGGGAGCTGCCAGTAAGAGGTCGGGGACCCCCCTCCATCATGGGTGACACACAGGCTCTGGCTGCCACAGGGCCCAGGCCCCTTCCAGATGAGGCAGCTCTGCACATCGCTGCACCTTGTCAGCAGCCCCTCTCCTGAGAGGGTCCCTGCAGGCTTGCTGTCCCTCACCCCAGTCTCTTGGGAGCTTGAAAGCGACTGGGCGTCTTGCGGGGAGGAAGAGTGGACAGCTGGCCCCTCCTGAGTCTGATGGTGGTCCCTGCTGTCCCTACAGTTCCGGCAGGAGGCACTGGCAGCCTACGAGGACAGGATGAAGGGCCTGGAGGCCGAGGTGAAGGAGTCGGTGAGGGCCTGCCTCAGGGCATGCTTCCCCTCCGAGGCAGAGGAAAGATCCGAGGAGGACCCGCCCATAGCAGCTGTGGATGCCCAGGAGAGCCATCTCTGATGTCACCGTCCCACTCGGACCTTCAGCAAGACTTTCAGATTCTTCTCTGGGACATGGCTCCAAAGCTCCAACGGGAAAGGCCCCCAGCACTCTGAGGCTGCAGGAAAATGGGGCTCTCTTGGACACTAGAGCCCCCTCCTCACTGGTCATGCTAGAAAAAGGGGGAACCAGGTACCATTAGGACCGGGTCCCATCTGGGGCCTGGAGGTCCTCCCCAAATGGACTTTCTGCTCCCTACCCTTCTTCCCCATCTCTGAATGGGTCACATATTTGTTGAGGGCAAAAGAACACGGACTGGGAGGCAGGAAATGGAGTCCTGGCCCCATTCTGCCTTCCCTGGTGGTGCAATCAGTGGTGCCCTTCTCTGGCCTCGGTTTCCTCACCAGGAGGCTTGGACCTGGCCTCTTAGCACCCTCTAGCACTCCACCTTACCACCTGTGGTTCAAGCAGGACCAAACTTCCAACCCTCTTGCTGCACTGGCAGTGGCTCGTCCAAGCTCCTAGGCCCCATCACAGGCTTGCCCTGAGTTGGCCTTGTCAGCGCCCCGTGGCAGGGCCTGGCACTACCTCCGAGCTCCCTGAGCTGGCAGCTCCCAGGCTCCCAGGCTCCCAGGCTCCCAGGCCGAGGTCCCTTCCCTGGCCTCCCGCCCATGGGGGATTGCAGGCTGACATGGAAAAGCTGCCTCAGCTGTCTGGCCCTCAGGCCACTGAGACACGTGGGGCTGGGGCTGGTGGTGATGAGCGTGCAACGGCCTCTCAGGCTCAGCCCTGCCCTGAGCCTGGATCACCCCTTCTTCTAGCCTGGGGGGCACTTCTTAGCATGTCCCCCCCATTCAGGCTGCCTGACAAGGTCAGCAGCCTCTTTTCTTCTGAATACGCAAGGTTTATTTATTGTTCTCTTTCCTATTCCTCCTAAAGAACTTTGTCTCAACAGTTTCTGCTTATGCCTGGCCTCTGTTCTACAGTTAGGAAACGGGGGGCAGGGGAGTGGAGTGCCCCCAAGATGAAGGAGGCTGGGAAAAAACACAGACAAAACACTTGGGAGCTGAACCTGGGCTAGGTCCCTTCCAGTCCAGTGGAATGGCCCCGCCTCTGGACTTGAAGCAGACTCACTTCCCCTTCTGTCGGCCCGGATGCCACCGTCACTGGAAAGAGAGGTCACCTCCATCCCCCACCCAGATGTGACCCTTCCTTGTCTCCATCCTTGGGGCTGGGGCAGAAGAGCCTAGTGCAAAAGAGTTCCCACCCCCTTAGGGAGCCCCGGAACGTCAGGCCGTCTGGGCCCCTTTAGGAAGCCTTAGAGTGGTCAGGCCAGGGGCCAGATTTTCAGAGCCCTGCAGCAGCGATGGCTGGCCCCAAAACTTGCTGTACAGGGGCCTGTGGGCAGCCATTAACTGCGCCAGTGAGTAAGGTGCCAAATCCCAAATGGGGACAGGCATAGGCTTGGGAGAGCTAGGGTGGAGGCTGATTCTGGGAAGCAGTTGTTTTCTTATCAGAGAGTTAGAGCAGATGCCATTAGCTGTGAGCACCTGTGGCTTCGGAAAATAAACAGGAGCCCCACCCTCACCCCTCTGGTGGCCTGACTTCTGGGATTTTACCTGTGCTCAGGTGCGGGGGGCAGGGGGCTGCTCATCCATAGGAGTAAGGCCTGACTTTGGTCAGCCTGCTCCCATCTCCCCCCGTGTGCCCAGTGGATACAGCTGGAGGTGGGGCACTCATGCCCCCAAGGCCAGTGCCAGTCTGTGGTCCTCCAGCAGCCGGGCACTCAGCCGCCCCACCTTTCTCTTTTCCCGCACCCTCTGGGTAGAACCCTGCAGGGATGAGGATCTCGGCCTAGAGGTGCTTGACCCAGGCGCGTGGGCATAAGCCAGAGAAGAGCCTAAAGGAGCTCTCTGAGCAGCCCCTGGCCTTTGCCACTGACTGCTCAGGGGCAAGAGAGGCTGCCTTGCCTTCGCCCCTTGCAGGGCCGGGGCGGAGTCTCTCTGTACCTGTCTCTGGGGCTGAGCAGCCCAGCAGTGGGGAAGGGTATGCCATGCTGCCTCTTGGAGAGGCCTTTGCACAGAGACGGGGAACTTCCCATGAGGCCAGACCCACCTCCCCACCTCCCCTCTTTCTGTCCTCTGAAGAGAGACAAGGTGCTCCCTGGGCAAATGCCATAGCGCCAGCCTGGGCTCTGGAGGTGAATTCATCTCTGGCTGCAGGGGATGTGCAGAGGAAGGGTTGGTGCCATCCCGGGGGCACTGGGGCAGGTGAAGGGCACTGGGGCTCCATTCCTGCTGT
This sequence comes from Dasypus novemcinctus, assembly GCF_030445035.2. Taxonomy (NCBI): domain Eukaryota; kingdom Metazoa; phylum Chordata; class Mammalia; order Cingulata; family Dasypodidae; genus Dasypus; species Dasypus novemcinctus. The sequence goes on along the minus strand of NC_080675.1, from coordinate 111,416,271 downwards.
GTCTCTCTGGGGCTGGGCAAGGTTCCCTTTCCACTCACCATGCCTCGGTTCCACCTTTCGCACAAAGAGAAGGGTCCCTACTTCCTTCCCGGTCCCATTGCTGACTCAGATGCTATAGTCCCCTGCTGACTCACCTCCCACCCCACCCCCCAGACGCTCCCTGGATCTCCCAGCCACGTGCTACCAGGCCCAACTCTGCCGCGCTGGTGCAACGTGACAGGGTGAGGGGGCTGGTGACACTTGAGGAGGGAAGAAGGGGGTGGGGGTAGGCAGGGGAAGACAGACAGACGGTGACAGACTGCAGACCAGAGGTGGCTCTGGGAAGGAGCCCTTGTGCCAACCTAGGGCCTGAAGGGGGAGAGGCTCAGCAGGTGGGAGGGGCGGGGGAGCGCCAAGCGCCTGCCTGCCCCCTGCCTGCCTCAGCTCCGGCGCCTGTCAGCCTTCAGCTCCCTAAGCGACAGCTTCTAATTCCGGCTGTTGGTGCCTCTGTGCTCTGCAGCAAAGTCTCAGCTTTTTTTCAGCTTTGCTATTTCTTTTCTGTTCAGAACATACTGAGCCCACGGGGAAGTCAGAGCAAAGGCTCCAGGGCCTGAGACATGGTACCACGCCTCCACCCCATCCTGTCACAGACCTGGCCGAGTTGGGGATGCCAACTGGGGCAAATGGAATAAGAGCTCCTTCCAAAGGGCACCCAGCATGGCATTCTCTGCCAGGCTGGGGTGAGGCCCTAGAGGGGACCACCTCAGCTCCAGCCTGTCTCTACCCACCACAGGGTACAGGGACAGAAAGAAAGCTGAATTACCTTGGGAAGGCTCAGGGATGAGGGGGCCTGACTCTTCAGGACCAAGGAGGTGCCCAGTCCATGTTCAACTGCTGCTTTTCTACCTGGGAAGAGAAAGGGGAGGGGCGCAGCCTGGTATATCAGGCTCTGAAAGCCGAGAAAGAAGGAAGCTGCAGAAAAGAGAAATTGAGTCAGCCAGGGAAGAAAAGCCTTTCCTCTGCTATCTAAGTAAAGAAGGAGAACATTCCTGTTTCCTTTCTGAGGGCAGAAGGTCGGTCACTGGAGAGTCTGTCCCCACTCCTGGGCTACCATGGCCCAGGGGGGATCCCGCAGCTGGGGATGGTGATGGACAGAAGGGGAGTGGCAGGCCTCTCTGGTCCCGTCAGGCTTAGCTGTCATAGGGGCCCTGAAAGAGTCTCCAAGCGGCACTCTCCTCAGGTCTGAGGGTGGCACTGGGCTTTGAGGGCTGCACTCTGAGTAAGGGCAGCTCTTTTCCTGACACTCTCCTGCTGGATCCTGCATGAAGCAGGCAGGGAGAGTATTATCAGCTTCATGTTACAGATGAGATATATGGGCCTGGGGTCATACTGCTAGTAAATGCCTTCAAGTGGAGACTTAACTCTGACGTCAAATATGCCCTTTCTATGACACCATGAGATAAAATTGGCAGAGCCCTGACTAAGGGCGTAAAAAAATGCAAAAAAGAATGAAAGGGGCTTCAGGTGTGTGCAGTTGTACATCACACGCTCCCCACATGACAGAAGGGGCGTGGGAGCCCCTGCTCCATGGCCTGGGTTCTGATCCCAGGTGGGGATCCCTGGAGCCTGGGAGCCGGAGAGAGGTGAGAGGCACAGGCTGTAGGACTTGGCCACTCGCCAAACCTAAGTCCACTATTTTCTACCCAGAAGCAAATCCTTTCCTTCTCTCATCTTATCACCACTTTGCCCAGGCCAGGACACCCGCATTTCTCCCTTGATAGGAGGGGACCCTGGAAAGCAGCCCTAAAGGGTCCCTGTTTTTCCTGCTTCCACACCCCCTGCCTGGAATATTCCCATATTTCTTAGTAGCCAGATCCTGCTCAGGGTGCAGGGCCATGTACCCCCTGCACATCCTGGAAGGACCAACTCAGAAGTCCTGTCCTCCTAAGATTCCAGAGTTGCCCCCTCCCGGCCCCTGCAACTCCATGTTTTCTTCCAAGGACTGTCTTGCTTTAGTTATTTAGAAGATGGATTGAGCCCTCTGCTTTTTATGTCCTGAGCTATTCTTCCTGCTTGAGAAGGTAGGTCTCTTTCAGTCCAGAACCCAGCTTCTGCCTCTGTATTACCCCCAGCAAAGTCCAATGCCTGGCTCATGGAAAGTCTCAGTAAACTCTGGAAGTTGCTGCCTGGTTCACTTCTTACTGTATGACTACCCATTCCAACTCTCCCCTATTTGCACATCCCAACCCCCCCTCCCCTTCCCGCCTCAGGAGCCCTGACTCCCTTAACCCAGACTCGCACATGCCCCTCCGTGCCTCTCCACTCCCATCACAGAGCTGGCACCAGAGGGGCATGTGGTCGTCCGCTCCCCCCCGCCCCCCGCCCCAATAGGAGTCAGCTATTGGGCAGGGTCAGAGCCCGGCTGCCCGGAAGCGGTTTTGTGTTCAAAAGAGAGACGGGGCGGGGGGTGGGGTGGGTTGCGTGTGTCCCTTGTTTTTTCCAGGATGGCAGCAGGTACTGGAGTAACGGAAAGGCGGCTCCCGGGAGTTGCTAACGCTCCGCCTCACTCCCTGGTCCTAATGCGCGGCTCCTCCAGCTCGGCAGCCGCCGGAGCGGGCGTAGGGGGCTTGTTGCCAGTTTTGGAGACGTCTGAGCATACCCTCCCCCTACACCCTCTCGGAGTGAGCGTGTGCGGGAGGAACAATTGTGTGTGAGTGCGTGATTCGCTGCACTTCGAGTGGCAGTTCCCAGACAGACTGAACGTCCCACCCCCCGCGCGCAGATCATGCCCCCCCCCATCATGTCCCCTTGTCCGCCTTCGCGGCCACCCTCAGCTCGCGCATGGTCTCTCATGGGGTCTCGTTTCCTCCCACCCTGGACCGATGGGAACAGCCCGTCTTCTCCGACGGGCCGTGGTCCCGCCAGTTTCTAAGGAGCCGAGGGCACCGACTCGGTTGGGGGCGGAGGGCGGGGAGAAGACTGCGACTTTGGGATTGGCCCTGTGGGGTGCATGTGGCCCCCAGTGAGCAGCCCCCGCCTCCGCCCCGCAACCGCCGCCGCAGCCCCAGGGGAGCGCGGAGGAGGAGCCGCTCCTCGACTGGGTGGCCCATGGAGGGGTGGGGGTCAGGGACTGTCTCCCGCCCCTGGCCCACCTCTGCCCTGACGGCTTTGCCCGCTTCCACTACTTATTGCCATGGAGACCCCCGAGGCTATAAAGCCAGGTCTCCAGGCAGGCGGCAGCTCCGGCGCCACTGAGCCCCCCAAGTGAGGAGCAAGCGCCCCGGCGTGGCCCGGCCCCCGCGAGAGGGGAGGAGGCGGAGGAGCGGCGCCAGCAGCTTGGGGAGCGGCGCACCCCGCCAGGGCTGGAGGCACGCGCGTTTGGCGGGCGCCACCGTCTCAGCAGGGGAGCGGGGGCTGCCCCGGGTGCGGGTGAGAGGCGCGGCTCCAGACCACGAGGGACTGCGGGACGCCGGACACGGGGAAAGCAGCGGGAGACTCAGTAGGGGGACGGAGCTTCGGCTCCCGTGGTCTCGTGGCCGGCCAGGCGGAGCGCCGAGTAGCAAGCAGCCAACACCTCCAGGCGGGAAGCCCAGGGAAGGAGCGGCGAGACGCCAGGCGCGCGGCCAGGAGCGGCGGGGCCGCCGAAGCCGTGGGGACGACCCTCGAAGGACCCCAGGACCCTCGGCTGCCGCCGCCCACGCGGAGAAGGAGCAGTACAAGAGCGCAGGCGGGGGCCGGAGCCCCGCCGGGCGCGGGAACAGGGGCGCCCCCGTGCGGAGCTGTCGGGCCGCCAGGTCGCTGCAAGGGCCATGCTCAAGCCCAAGGATCTCTGCCCCCGAGCGGGCACGCGCACCTTCCTGGAGGCCATGCAGGCGGGCAAAGTGCATTTGGCCCGCTTTGTGCTGGACGCGCTGGACCGCAGCATCATCGACTGCCGCGCGGAGCAGGGCCGCACGCCGCTCATGGTGGCCGTGGGGCTGCCGGACCCCGCGCTGCGCGCGCGCTTCGTGCGGCTGCTGCTCGAGCAGGGTGCGGCCGTGAACCTGCGGGACGAGCGCGGCCGCACGGCACTCAGCTTGGCGTGCGAGCGCGGCCACCTGGACGCCGTGCAGCTGCTGGTGCAGTTCAGCGGCGACCCCGAGGCGGCCGACTCGGCGGGTAACAGCCCGGTGATGTGGGCGGCGGCGTGCGGCCACGGGGCGGTGCTCGAGTTTCTGGTGCGCTCTTTTCGCCGCCTTGGCCTGCGACTGGACCGTACCAACCGTGCGGGCCTCACGGCGCTTCAGCTCGCCGCCGCCCGTGGCCATGGGACCTGCGTGCAGGCCCTCACTGGGCCCTGGGGCCGAGCCGCCGCCGCCGCCGCGGCCGCCGCGGCCCGGGGCTCCAGCTCCGACAGCCCTCCAGGCCGCCCGGCCCCCGCGCCCAGCCCCGAGCGCCGACGACCCAGCCCCCGCCGCCTACCGCGGCCTCTCCTGGCCCGCTTTGCGCGAGCGGCGGGAGGCCATGGTGGCCACGGCGGCCACGGCGGCCACGGCGGCCACAGCGGCGAGGCAGGCTCGGGGGGCAAGGGCTCCGGTCGGCACCGGGCGCAGGGCAGCGATCGGCCCGAGCTGGGCCGGAGCATGAGTCTGGCCCTCGGTGCCGTGACCGAGGAGGAGGCGGCCCGCTTGCGAGCTGGGGCCCTCATGGCCCTACCACACTCTCCTCAGTCTTCGGGGACCGGGCGATGGCGCTCGCAAGAGGTGCTGGAAGGAGCGCCCCCGACCTTAGTACAAGCCCCCATCGGCCTTAGCCCCCACCCAGAAGGCGGGCCCGGCTCTGGCCGCCTGGGTTTGCGCCGACGCTCCACAGCCCCAGACATCCCCAGCCTGGTGGGGGAGGCGCCAGGGCCCGAGAGCGGTTCCGAGTCAGAGGCCAACGCTTTGCCTCTCACGGAGGCTGTGGTGCTGCACGCTCAGCGGTAAACCGCGCCGAAGCCGAGTCTTGAGCCCTGCTCTTCCCTCTCCCACCTCTCCATCTCCGCTCCCCTGGGATTTCTCCCTTTCTTCCAGGTCCCCCACTTCCCGGCAGCTCCCTGGTGGGATTCCAGAACTTGCCCCCATTGCCAAAGGAACTCCGCCATCAGCCCTATCTGAGAGTGACCCCTAACTTGGTTCTTTTTGTGCTGGCTGGTGTTCCTGCGTCCGTCAATTCCCTTCCCTACGACCTGCCTTTCTCCTCCCTGGAAGGCAAGGGATAGAAGGCAGGTTCCATAAGCTAGAGTCTTCCAGCCAGGAAGATGGGCCACCCTGGGCCCGCCTGGGTTCCTGCCGGGTCCCCTTCTCCATGCTGGGTTCCCCAGACACCCTGGCCGGCAGGCAGAAGAGTTAGTCTTGTGAAACAAACGCGGGCCTCCCCATCTCTGTCTAGTGATGTGCTGGCAATAATGCCACAAACGAAACCTCCCTTCCCCTGAAGTGGTGAAGAGGGGCACCGAGAGGAGCCCCCGAGACTTTCTGGACAGGAAGGCTGATTAGGAAGGAACCGGGGGCTTAAGTTTTTCTGAGGGAGAAACTCCTCTGCCTGAAGACAATGAAAGCAGATTTGGGGATGGGTGAGAGCCCCTGGGGTTGAACGCCAGTTGTCCCTTGAGACAGCTTCTGGGTGATTGCAATTCTGCCTGCCTCTGCCGCGGGCAGACCCAGGATTCAACTTCTTCTTTGACTCTGTGGGGCCAAGAGCTGCGGGTCATCCCCGGGGCGCTGTCCTATTCCTAGCTGATTTCCCGGCTTCTGAGCCACCCCGCGCCTCAGCTAGGCTGGACTGAAGTTGCATCTTTGAGGTTCAGTACCTCAAGGCCTCACCAGCCACAGGCTCAATCTGCCCGTGGCCTGGCCTTATTTCCGCTCACTCTCAGACGGAAAGGACTTAGCACTTCGCCCGCCCCCATCGCCTCCCAGCGCCCGGGCTCTGCACGTGGGTGCTCCCGCAGGGTGGAACAGTTGCGAAGGCTTTGCTTAATTGTCTTTCTTCCAATCCTCAAAGAACTCGTGTTTTGAGCCTTTGTATATAAAGCAGAAAGCAGCGGGTCTGATCCGAGGCTTAAGAACCTGACAATGTCTCTTTAAATAGAAGCTCGGCGAGGGGGATAATTGACTGAAATGTTTGCCGCGTTAAAGCGCGGCGCGCGGGAGTCGGGAGCCCACACGAGCCGCAGGTCGGGGTTTAAATAACATCGAACTCCGGCGGGAGCTGCAAGGGGCCTGTCAAGGGGCTTCCGCTTCTCGCTGGGCCGCTCATCGAGGGCTGGGCGGATGACGGCTGCTTGAGGTCGAGACCAGGACGCCTGCCTCGGCCCCACCGCGTGGGTCGCCGGCCCGGCCCAGCTCCATTACGGGGCGATGAGTGAGTCAGAGGCAACCGCGGAGAAGCGGCGAGGGCCCTTCCTGGGCCTCGGCCCCCCCCGCCGCGCCCCGCCCGCCCTCACTGCGTGCCTGCCTATCAAGGCAGGCTGTGCGGGGATCGGCGGCTAACGCGCGCTGGGCGCTCCCGAGGCGCTGGCCCACGCGTCTGCGCGCTCGGCCCGCTGGGGGGCAACGAGGGCGGGGCCTCCTTTTGGGAACCCCGGAAGTTGAGCGTGCTGCCTGCCCCGTACCTGCTTGCGGTGGGGTCTTTGCCAGACGGCGATCTGTTCGTTTTGGAAAAACAAGCATTCTCAATAGTAACTCCGAGGAAATTGCTCAGAGCGATAATGACCCTTGCTGAGAAACCCGGCCTGAGCGTGGAGGGTGGAGGGCGGGAGCGGCCGGGGGCAGGCGTCACACCCCCGAGGGCGGCCGGCCGCGCGGCCCGCGCGCTGCACGTGATCTCTGGTGCCCCCTGGTGGCAGCGCTGTGCTTCCCCTCGGCGTCCTGGTTCGGCGTTTGGGATCGCCGCTGTGTACTTCTCCCTCCCTGTGTATTTACCCTCTTCCTTTTGTGGAATATTAAATCCGGATACTTGAATTCATTTAACAGCAGTGAAGTGAGAAACAGTTAACAAAAATCTCGCATTCGGAGTAGCAGGAGCCAGATCCGTCGCTAAGGATCCCAAGATCTTCCGAGTTCAGAGAGCCCCTGCCTGCTTCCGGAAAACTGGAGCTGCCAAGCCCTCCTTTAGGATTTCTGAACCTTGGGACTTGCTGATTATGCACTGTTTTCGTCTGATGATATTTGCTTTCGTTTCTGAGGTGTTTCATCCTTTTCCCATCCCCTTCTCCCAAAACATCTGCCTCTCTTCCGTCCCTCTGTCAATGTCTGGATGTGCGATTGGCTGAACAACAGGGAAGCCCTGCAGAGCCGGAGGGAGAGGGTTTGGGGTGGGCGTGGGGGGATAATGGATACCCCAAGTGCAAACTGCCTTTTCCTGATCCTTGCTTGCTCGCTTTTTCCCTTTTCAACTGTGTTTAATTTTCATGGAGTTTTAAATTGTGTACGAATATAAGTATTTTGGCTTCCTAAGAAACGTCATGAGGTCTGGGTTGCATATTGTGTGGTGGGTGCCATCCTCTTTCCAGTGTGGCAGACATGTGGCTTTCTGGTCAAATGTCACCTTGGCCCTCCTTTATTGGGTAAACAATCACGAGGGCTTAGTGGAGTTGCCAAGGGCTCGGTGGTTCAGAGTAATGCTTCTAAAAAACCACAGCAGCTCTTTCCTGTCTGAACTGAATTGTGTGCTTGACTGACTTGCTGTTCTAGATTTCTTACTAGGGACAACTTATAAATTCTACCCTGTTTTGCTCTCCTGAACTTCCTCTCTTTGTCAGCTGGAGGGCATCCAGACTGGGTTCCTTTCTTCCTCTCTCCACTTTAGAAGAGACTTTTCTAAACATTTTGCTTTTCCAACTCTTCTTGCTTTCGTCCTTGTGAAGAGTCACAGGCGACCAGAGCTGGGTATTCTGAGATCAAGCTCACAGTTGGCCTGCTTGCAGCACTCAGTGACGTATGCACACCTTTTTGGAATGACACTGTTTGGTGGAAGGACTATTAGTGACTCAAAAGAATAGTTAATAAATCCAGTATTACTCAGTTGAGAGACCTGGCCTCTCTTTGCCTTAGCAACCACTTCTGACTCTTGGCTACCTTTGGAGAGATGGAGGCTGCCTTGGTTTCTGCCTTAGGTTAGCTCCACCCCTGCCCATCCTGCTGTTTTCCTGAGGTTAAGTCACAGGTGCTGCTTCCCACTGTGCCAGTGTGGCTGGGGTTGTAGGACCAGGGGAGTTGTCTCTGTGCAAATGCTGTGGTGAGCAGAAGGTCTGTAGGGCTCCTTGCTCCTGGCTGAGATGGTTCAGTGGACGCTGGGGTGGGGGCTAGGATGAGATCTCAGGGAAGGAAGTCACAGACTCAATGTCAGAACTTGAAGTTGATATTTTTACTGACCTCCTACTACCCCCAGGACTAGAACTGAGGGTTTTTGATTTCCAGCCACTGCCCTGCTCTTTCATAATTCCACACTGTTATCTTCAGTTCTGAGAACCGAAACAGAGACTTTTCTCATTGGAAGCAATTGCAGGCCACTTCCTCCGGACAGATTGAGCAGAGCAGCCTCTGACTTTCCAGGAAGTGAGAAGGAAACCGGGGGAGGGAGAAGCTGCTGCTGAAAGTGGTCATTAGCCCCTGTGATGCCCCTGGCTAGCACAGCACAGGTCCGAGGCTTTCCTGGCCAGACGCGTCTCCCCCTGGGAAGCAGCCCTGTTTAGTTCTCATCTCTTCAGTCCCAAGGGCCTTTCACTTCCTGTTTCCCTCCTCTGCCCTCATTTCAGGCCCACACCCCTGCACGGGACTTGGGTTTCCTGCAGCCCACGGTGGCCCTTGGGGTGCTCACATGGGGAAGGGCCACACCACACCCCCACTACAGGGCACCCAGCTCCAAGGCAGCCTGTTTTCACTCAGAGACAACAGGAAGCCCACAGGTTTTTGAACACCCAGTTTAATTTAAAACAGGCACAAGTGCAAACAATTCACAAAAGTTTCTAGGGAAGATATGTTTGTTTAAAACTCTGACCTTTAAAAAAGTCCTTGCAATTATTATTATTTTTTTGCCCCAAAGCAGGCCACTAGGGAGCAGAGGAATCTAAAAATATTGTCTAGATAGGGTCCAGACTCCTGAAGTTCTTCCCTGGAATTCCCTGTCTCACAGCAGCTCTGAATGAGGAGGGAAGGAGGATGAGGGGCAGGTGTCTAAGGAGGCAGCTAAGGGTAAAGAGCTTGCACAAGCAGGGTACCCATGCTCTTGACATGATGGAACCCCACAAGCTGGTTCATCTCGCCCAGATGAGGATTCTGGAGAGGACTGCATCCCTGACCGGTGTGTCACTGAGATGAAGTCCACAGGTTAAACAAAGTTGCCGTTTGCTTACCATGCCTGTCTCTGCCTCTCCGACTCCAGGGTACAGAAGAAACTCAGAAATGATGCTGGACGCCCTTCCTGAGCCCCCAGGATGTGCTAGGCTCAAAAGAGACCGCCTCACTGGTCAGGGAGAAACATGGGACTGAAGAGGAGAGAAGCCAGGCCAAGAAAGCAGGTCCCTTCAGAGCAGAACTTAGCTGGAGGGAAGATGGGGTGGCCTTGCTGAAGCTGGCTGTGGGTGGCCTGAAGGGACCCAGCCTGATGCAGTGACTTCCTCCCCTTACACACACACACACACACACACAACCGTGTTTGCACCACCTTGTAAAATGAGACCACCTCTTCCACCAACCCCCTTCTTTCTCTCATCCAGAAAATGCACCCCCCTCCCATGGCTGGGAGCAGGCCGTTCACCATCCTGGGCAGGCTGCGAGAGGAGGGCGTGTGTCAGTGCAGCGGGCTGGGAAAGGAGTTCAGGGAGGACTGCCTTCAAGAAGTCAGACACAAGGGAGGGAGAGGGATGCGGGTGATTAAAAACCTTCCCTGTGTCCCTCTCAAGAGACCCCAAGGTTTGGCACTGGAGCTGGAAACAGCAAGTATCTGTGTAAAGCTAGGCAGTTGGCCTGCTCGGGTGGCCTGGGATGCTACTGTACACTATCTTTAAAAAAGACAGCAGCCCCTTCTGCTGCTTGGCCTCAGTGGTCGAAAATGCTGGTCTGCGCATTTCTTAGAAATATCCCTGTGCAAATAACAAGGGGTCATCCTGCGGGAGGGGTCTCCATCATCCCAAAGGCAACTGGGGCCTCTCTTGGGAAGTAGAGAGGCCGAGGGGACAGGTCCGGCCTGGCCCAGTGGGCTGAGTGGCAGGAGGGTGGGGTGGGCTTCACATTCAATCTTTGGAGAGAATACTGAGAGAACGAGGCAGGCGGGCCCTGCCGGCGGGCTGGCTGCCTGCCCCCTGTCCCCTGCCTGCGGAGGGCTCAGCAGGTGGAGGTCTGCTTGTGGTAGAGCTGGATCAGGGGCACCAGGCACTCGGGCAGCCCCGTCTGTAGCAGGAAGGGGTGGTCCAGGAGCTCCTGGGCTGTGGCTCTCTCCTGGGGGTCCCGCACCAGCATCCGCTCCAGGAAGTCTCGCAGCACTGGGGAGACCTGTGGAGACAGGGCAGCGAGGGGAAGTCACCGCCGGCAGTCACTTTCGTGACCTGTCTCCTTGGTCGCGGCATTGTTCCAAAGTCTTTAGCTCTCTGTTTTCTTATTTCCTGGATCCTCCCAGGCTCCGTGCTTTTTGTATTAACAGGTAAGGAAGGCAGGGCAGCATCAGTCCAGGAAAGGTGTCTGGCCTGCCTCTAGGGGGAGCTGGCGAGCAATGGAATTAAGATGCCTGAAGCTCTGGGGCACCTGGGCTCCGGATCTCAGGCACAACCCATCCCTGCTTCTCAAGACTGAGCATTCCGGCTCTGCAGCCCGGTGGAAGAAGCATGGAATTGTCATCAGGTGATTCAGTCCTGGGTCCATCTCTGATCTTGGGCAAGTGGCAATTTTCTCTAGGTTTCAATTTTCTCAACTGCAAAATGGGCTCATGATAAAGTGTGCTTGCCCTGCCTGCTACACAGGGCTTTAGGGAAGATGAAAGAAGAGGTCAGAGATGAGGATGTGCTTTGAAAAATAGAAAAGAACAAGGTGGGACTTGAAAGATTTTGTTACTTGCAAGGTTTATCTAGTTCCTTTGGAGCCAATATCTTGGGATAACGCTGAGCCTTGGGTTCTCACGGAAGGCTTCAGCCTCTGGGGAATTAACCAATTGGAAATTTCCCCTATCTGTTAATCTTGTGGGCTCCAAGGGCCTGGAAGCTTCCTTCTCAGAACCTGATTCCCTGTGTTTGGACCACGGAACTGTTTTTTGCAATACATTTAGGGACTAGGACCCAACCCCTAGAACATTTCTCACTCTGGCCACCAGATGGCAGTGCCACTTTGCAGCCCCACCTACCCACCCACCCAGTGTTGACCTGGCTACCAGCAGGGGGTCCCCACGGTCCACAGGAAAGGCCTGCGGGTTCCGGGTAGATTAGGCAGAAATCACTGGGGAAACTGGCTTGGATGTGGTCAGGATGTGCAATGATGGAGGGACAAACTGGATTTGCAATGACGATATGGATCACCTGGCAAATGGGGTGGAGTGGTTTGTGTTCAATTAGGTGCCTTTGGATTCCCGCAGGCCATCAGGGGTCCCTGGCATCCTTGTTTTCCCTCCTCATGGTATCTCAGGGCCCCCTTCTGGGTCTGAGGCTCCTCAGTTGCTTGCTGAGGAGTGACTGCTGTGCAGCTGCAGGTGGGGCACTTACTGGAGTGAACGTGGGCATGTGTGCAGTAGATGTGACTCCACAATCAGGGACAGGTTTTGAGTGGAGAAAGAGGAGCATTTTCTGGGAGCTCCACTCCCCCTGCTCTGTGGAAGGGAGAGGCTGAGGCCTGGGAGCCTCGGGGAGCATGGGCTCTGGAAATCACACCCTGTGCACCGACTGACCTTGTGAGAGTTTTTCAGCTTGGGTGGGGGGCTGTCCCGGAGCCTCTTCATGGCTTGCACTGGGGAGTCGCTGAAGTAGGGCGGCTCCCCATCCACCATCTCAATCACCATGATGCCCAGAGACCAGATATCCACCTGCGAAGGAGAACGTCCCTGACCCTGCTGGCTGGAGTGTGGCCACTTGGTAGTAGGGCGCTGGAGGGAGCAGCGACCAGCTCTCCTTGGTGTTTCCATCTCCTTTCTCCTCTGGCCACCTGTCCTGCGGCCAGTTACTCCCTGCATGAGTGACCAATTACCGTGAGTACGAGGTTATCAGCCATTCTGAAAAAGGCAGAAGCCTGGCGACATGTCCCCCGCTCCATCCTTGAGCTGGGGGAAGCACTTTCAGGACCTACCCCTGGCAGCAAAATCACAGATGACAGCAGCGCCATCCAAGAGGGGGCAGGGGGCAGTGGGATAGGGTATTGACCAAGTGGGGAGCTGAGAGCCAGGGCTGTTTTGGGCGGGGTGCTCTGGAGGGCGCCACAGTGGAAGAGCCATGTATTCCTAGGCCTCTGGGGAGGCCTGGGGGGTGGGGGGTACCTCAGTTGCATACAGAGCCCTGGAGATGACTTCAGGAGCCATCCAGTAGGGGGTTCCCACCAAGGACTTCCTTTTTGGGACGTCTTTGCTGATCTGAGCACAGAATCCGAAGTCGGAGAGCTTCACCTGGAGGGAGCAGAGAGATGAAAGCTGGATCAGGAGGAGCGGCGATACTGGGAGGAGGGAAGTGGGGGGCATAGGGCTGGGGAGGGGTTTACCCTGCCGTCGAGGGTCAGCAGGATGGAGTCACTCTTGATGTCCCGGTGGATGACACCCTGGGCATGCAGGTAAGCCAGGGCCTGCAGCACGGCCTCGCATACAGTGGCAATCTGCTCCTCGTTCAGCCTGGAGGAAGAAGGCAGGGCCATGGGCGGAAGACAATGTTAGCGTCTGCTGGGCCGGGCCCAGCAGGGGTCCCTGGTACTGGCCTCGCAGTCCCTGGGCAACGTGCTCAGCAGCCCAGTGAGGCCACAGCCCTCTCCCCGACTCTCGGAGATCTCACCCCAAGTGAGGGGGCGGGGCTCAGGACGATCTGACTGGCTCCCCACGTCTTTTAGGCCAGAGGCTGCTTGAGACCCCTGCCAGGGCCATGGCGGGGTGGGAACAGCCGGGACCGGGGGCCCAGCCTCCCAGCTGCCCACCTGACTTGGGAGACGATGTCCGTGAGGGCCCCGCCCTGCAGGAACTCCATCAGCACCCACAACTCCTCGCCCACCAGGTAGCTCTTGTACATCTCCACCACGTTGAGGTGCTGGTAGTCCCGCATGATCACCACCTGCAAGGAGCAGGCGGGGTGCCTGGGTATGGCCGTGCCCGAGGGGCCTGGCCACCCCCCGCCCCGCTCCCAGGGGGCGAACCTGGTTCCGTGCCCGCCACCCGTCTCGAACACCCCCCCCCACCTCGTTGAAGAGCAGCTCCCGGCGCTGCTGCTTCCTGAGGTCCATCATCTTGACGGCCACCTGGCGGCCCGAGTGCTTCTCCCGGGCCAGGCAGACGATGCCCGTGGAGCCCTCGCCGATCTTCACGTAGCTGTCCAGCAGCAGCCGGGGGTCACCCTGGTCCACCACCATCCTGAGCGCCGCCTTGAACTGCTCGTGGGTCACGATGCCTGTGTCCTCGCCAGCCAGGGTGCCCTTGGCTGCTGCAGGGTCCTGGGGCAGGTACAGGTTGCTGGTGCTTATCTGGGCATGCCGGGTGCGGGGGGAGCCTGCCGGGGAAGGCCGGCCCGGAGGCGGGCCCGCGGCCGGGGTCGTGCGGAGGGACTTCTGGGGGCTGCTGGTATCCACGGTGGCCAGAGGGCTGAAGTTCCCCGTGGACTGGTCTGCGGGCAAGGACTGGGCCTTGGCCACCAGGCGGTGGGGGGAGTCTTTCTGTGGTGGCCAGAAAGAGGAACTGAGCTGCAGGGAGAAAGAAACGGGAAGGGGTTTGTCTGTGGAAGCGTTTGGAACCACCTGCCCCGGGGAGACCTCTGGACACTGCCAGGGTCTGGCAGGGTGTCAGACCAAATTAGGGAGATGCTGTGAGCAAAGATCTTCAGAGAGCTGAAGGCACACCATAGTCCTGCATGGAAACCGGCCCCTGGTGCTCCAGGGCGAGCAAGCCGAACAACAGCTCTTCGCATCCACCCTGCTGCGCCCAGGAAGATGAAGGAAGCTGAGCCCCTGGGGTGGCCTCACACCGGGCACTTCTTCCTTGGTAATTGGCAGCCAGACCCCAGGGAGGCCACCGTGACAGGGAGTCCTCCCTCTGAGCTGTGGGGCTGTGCATGGAATCTGGGTCAGAGAAGCTCTACCTCGGGGGGCTCGCCCCTATGGAAGGGGCCCCGGGCAGGAGGGATGGCAGGGGGGCGCCGGGCCAGCTGGGGTCTGAGAGCGCTGCTTGCCCGGCAGCAGGGAGCCGGCGCTGCAAGTCTGCACTATGAGGTTAGGCCCCCAACAGAACACCAGAGAGCCACATTCCCATCCGGGAGTTTGCAGGGGTCGCCCGTGGGCTGAGGGTCTGGTAACCCAGAGACCTGGAGTCAGGAGGGTAGACCCAGCCAAACCAAATCCTGGGCCAAGGGCTGGGCGGGGGGGTGTGGTGGCACATGAGAGCCCCGGCCCCCGGTGAGCCCTGCTGAGGCCCAGCGCTGGGAGCCTCCCAAGCCCTCCTGCTGCCCCTGGCAGGAAAGGGGCCCATCTTTGGTTCTTCCAAAGGGGTTGCTGATGCACAGCATGACCCCTCCCAGGGATGATGTCTTTTTTGAGCGGGTACCTCACAGGGACACTGCAAGGGCAGGACTTAGGGGTGGTGGAAGGAGAGGCCTTCTCAGGACTTCTCCAGAACCCCTCCCATCAGCAGTGGTCTCGATGTCCAGCGGAGCTGGGCCCGATGCCCCGAGCTGGACCGCCGTGCAGGAAGTCTCGGGCAGTCAGCCCGCGCTGGGCTGTTTGCTCAGGGGCCCGGGGTGGGGCCTCGGGGCCTGCAGGTTCAGCCGTTCAACACTCTCCCCAGCAGGCTTCCAGGCGCCCACCCGTACCCCAGTCCCTGGCCTTGCCTGGGGCCAAGCTGTGGAGATGCCCTGTCCACGCCACGGGCGGGCTGTGCTGGCGCAGGATTCGCCTTTGCAGGGAAGGAGCTGGGAGAGCCTCCGGGACTGCTTCCACCGTAATCCTTCCCCACTGGGCGTACGTGGACAGTCAAGAGATTCTCTTGCATCTTTGCCCAGCACCAGACCCTCATCTTTTCCTTCTCTGTGCAGTGAGTCAGGACCTGGGTTCCAGTCCTGCTTCTGCTCTGACCTGTGATGAACCTTAGGTGAGTCGCCCTCTCTGAGCCTCAACACCAGCATGGCCTGGGGCGCAGGGGTGGAGGGCTGGTTCCATCCTCACCCCAGCAGGGTCTGGCCCCAAGTACTCCTAGGATGGCCTTGCAAGAAAGAACCACATGGAACTCTTTAAACCACTCTAAGAAAGGGAAAGGGGGATGCAAAAATGGAGTTAATTAATTGTTACGGGCTCTGAATTAATTGTGGAACTACTTGTGTGGCTGCGATGGCTTTTCGGTGAAGGAAGCCACTAGAGGAGTCAGGTGTGGGGCTACACTGATGCCCCATTTTCCACGGGGACAGGGCGGGGTTCTCCAGCGGCAGGCTGGGGCCATGAAATAGAATTTTTAGAGCTTGCCCTTTATTGAGGGTTTACTACTTTGGTGAGGGCTTTAAATGCATGATCTTATTTAATTCTCACACCAACCCTATGGGAGGTGTGCAATTATTATCCCTATATGTAGATGAGGAAATAGGCTCAGAGAGGTGCAGTAATTCCCCAGGCACTGAGTCAAAAAGGGCAGAGCCAGATTTCAGTCCTGGTCAGCCTGCCCCTGCCCCTGGGTTGTGGTCTCAGGGGTGTCCCGTGTCCTTGGCAATAACAGAGTCCATGCCAAGGTGCTTAACCAAGGTAAGCTGATTGCTGTGGTCTTCCGACTCGGCCCTTCTCACTCCAAGTGGAACCACCTCTAAATCCCCCAAGCTCCTAATAAACCGTCTTACCTCTCCAGTCGCCCTGACCCTCATCCTGGGGCATCTTTTGCTCTTTAACCAAAGCAAGTGACTGCTGGCCATGCCGCCTGGGGGCTGAATTCAGGAGAAGCTCAAGCCACAGACCCTGCTGCGGCTCTGCTTGGCCTACCTCAGCCACTGGGGCCCGGACCTCCCGGTGCCGGGGCGCTGGCTGCGGCTATGGGAGTTGCTGTGAGGGCCAGGGCTGACCCCTCTGGGATGTGTCGAGGCGCAGGGGGGCTGCTGGCTAGCCCAAGGGTCTCGGGTGGAGGGGCGCGTTTGGGGAAGGAAGCCTGATAATCCCCGACTGCGCTGGGATCTGCCTAAAGCAGCGGTTCTCAACCAGGAGTAATTTTCTCCCCAAGGAACATTTGGCAATGCCTGGGGAGACATTTTTGGTAGTCACAACTGGGGGTGCTATTGGCGCCTGGTGTTTAGAGGCCAGGGCTGTTCCTAAACATCCTACGATGCACAGGAGAACCCTCGCAACAAGAGTTATCCGGCCCCACAGGCAACAGCACTGAGAAGCCTGCTGGAGCACTCAGGGGCCTCAGCCTTTCTTTTAGGGAGCCTGGCTTGAGAGGATTTATTTAGGAAGGCAGGCGCCAGGCACCGAGAAGGAAACCGCCCCCCTGCATTCGGAACCGTAGTCTCTGAGCATAAGACACACCCGGGGGACATGCCAGCAGCCATGGCAGGTACCTGGTAGACTGTGGAAGGACGGACAGGCAGGCAGAGGCTGGGGGATGAGCCTGCTCCCTGATTGGGGTGCGGGTCGGGGCCCAGAAAGCAGCATGTCAGCACCCAGCCTAGTGTTGACACCCTTTCTCCAAATCCTCGGAGCCCACTGGCAGGACTCCGCGAGGCCAGAGAGGGATCCACGTCCAGTTCTCCCCTCCCTAGCCGGGGGCACTGTCTGCCTCCCACCTGCGTTTTCTGGGAAACATCTCCCCAGAGGCATAGCCCTCCAGAGACCCCTCAGCTCACAGACCCCCACGTTCTCTGCACTGACACCAAGCCCGTCCCACCTCTCACTCCCATTGCCCACCCCACAGGAGGTCCCAGCCCACTGTCCTCCGTCCCTGTGGGGGCTTGGAGCCAGCTAGGGTGCGTGTGGCCGGGGCCTCGGTGGGTGGCAGCCCAGCGCCTGAAGGCTCGAGCTGGCATGACCTGGGGAGGTCCCGTCACCCCCATGCCTCCTTCGGCAGGGCCACGCTCCTGCCATCGCCCACGGGGGAGGCCCCAGGCTCGTTCTTCACGCCTTGCAGGGGACGGCAGCCTCGATGAGCGCTGCCACCGTGCAGCTGTTTCTTAGGTCTGACTTAAAACCCGCATATGGTAGCCTAAGCTCGTTCCTGCCTGTCCCTCAAGAAGGAGCTAGAGAACAATTGGCTGCACAGCCATAAAACCTGGGTGAGCCAGAAGAGCGAGCCCGGAGGGCCGGGTGAGCGGGCGCCTCTCTCCTTCCTGGCTGACTCACCATACCTGGGAGCCAGCTCACCCTCTCTGAGTCAGTCTTTTCATCTGCCCGGTGGGAAGAAAGGCTGCTGCTGTCACGGGGACAGGATGTCGCGGGGCATGAGAGGCATCAAGGACGTTCTCAGTCTGCCTGCTAAGGGGCAGAAATGCCCCATTTGGGCTCTATTCCCTGTTTCCTTTTTTTTTTTACAAGGAAAATATGCATTTGCGAGGCTGTCATGTGTGCCAAAAGCCGGCTCTCCTGCTGCGCTGGGACCCTGGCAAATCCAGTCCTCTAGCTTCTCACAAGGCACACACACTCAAGAATAAGTCATTAAAGAAAGGTTGAGCAAAACAACTATAAAAAAGGGGAAGCGAAGGGAAAGGAAGGAAGGAAAAATTCCTCACGAGAAGAGAGGGTGAAGGTGAAAATGTGTGATGCCCTCGCAGGCCGAGTCTAAGGAAGCCTCTCACAGGTCTGGGGAGAACGCGGTGGCAGGCGGGGGGTGGAGCCGGGAAGGGGTTCCGAGCAGAGGGTGTCGCAGGGACCTCTTTCTGCCGGGGCCTGCGGGGGCTGGGCCCTGGGGCCAGGGAGCCGGCCTCCCTGGGCTGGTGGATGGGCCCCCTCGCGGGGGCGTCCGCAGCACTGTGGTCACCCGGGACACCGCGGCGGGCGGGCATGTCAGCCGGCACACGCCAAGCCTGCGAGGGTCCCCCGGAAGACGGCTTCCTGGCCCCCTCTGACTCACACGTGCTAGGCCCGTGGAGGCGGCGGGCTCAGTTTCTTGATCATCTGGCCCCACAGGCTCTCCCCAACCTGCTGGCAGTGGGAGGCAGAGCCTGGGTCCCCAACACCCATGCCCCTGTGGACGCGCTGCCAGGCCCGCTCCCCTCGCTCCTGACAGTGACGGAGGACGGCCCGGTGCCTGCCCTACCTTGCTCTGCGGCGGAGGGCCGGGCTTGCTGCTGCTCGGAGGAGCCGTGGCCGTGGCTGTGGCCGTGGCGGGAGTGGACAGGAACATGCTTCGGAACAGCCTGCGCTTCAGGCTGCTCTCCTGGGTCTTGGGGCTGGGGCTGCCCTCCCCGCCTGGCCGGCCCATGGCCGAGCCCACCAGGCAGGACTGCGGCCGGGTCTCCTCAGAGCCCTGCCTCACGGCCTTGGCCCCACGTCGGCCGGTGGCCACGGGGGACGAGGCACCCGGTGGAGAGCTCTGCAGGCAGGCACCCAGCTGCAGGCAGCGCTGCGTGGCACCCTGGAACTCGGCGGGGCCCAGGGACTGTGCCTTAGCGGCCAGGCCGTTGGGCAGGACCCGTGGGCTCTGCGGCTCGGGCCACGGCACCTGCCGGTGGCCTGCTGGGGTGCCCCCGTTGCAGCTGAGGTAGAGGCCGTGGGGGTCCGTGCGCTCAGACTGGGGGCTCTGCAGGTACATGTCCGGGTCGGCCTCCCAGTGCTCATCCCCCAGCAGCCCCAGGGACTGCGCCCGCCGTCGGCTGGTGGGGCTGCGGCCGCGCAGGGTGTTAGAGCTGATGACCGACAGCTTCTGGATGTCGTTGAGCAGCCCCGAGATGTAGCCGTCCGTGGGCACGGAGCTGCCCCGCACCACTGTCTGTAGGGAGGAGAGAAGGGCGAGGGTGAGCGGCCTGCTCACAGCTGGGAGGGGCGGCCTGGACACTGGGGCTCCGAAGGACCCTGGGCAACGGGGCCTTTGGGAGGACGCCACCCAGCCTCCACGGAACTCCCTTGCAGTGCCCTCCGTCCCTTCGTTCATTCTCAGCCACTTACCCGGGCCCACCATGGAGTCTTGGTGCAGGGATCCAAGAGTGAATGTAGGGAAGCAGATTTGGCTTAATGGATAGAGCATCCGCCTACCACGTGGGAGGTCCAAGGTTCAAACTCCGGACCTCCTTGACCCGTGTGGTGCTGGCCCATGCGCAGTCCTGATGCACGCAAGGAGTGCTGTGCCACGCAGGGCTGTCCCCTGCGTAGGGGAGCCCCACACACAAGGAGTGCACCCCATAAGGAGAGCCGCCCAGCATGAAAAAAGCACAGCCTGTCCAGGAATGGTGCCGCACACATGGAGAGCTGACACAGCAAGATGACGCAACAAAACAAGACACAGATTCTGGGTGCCGCTGACAAGACTACAAGCAGACACAGAACACACAGTGAATGGACAGAGTGAGCAGACAACTGGGGGGAGGGGAGGAACGTAAGGCCCATTTTCTTTTTTCGGAGGCCAGAGGAGCAGACAGGGTAGTAACTGCAGCGCCACAAGCCAGCCTGCCAAGTGGGGTGGTTGGCCGAGCTTGGGGAGCACTGGGGTGGGGGTGGGCCCCGGGCTGGACCAGCTCGACCTGGCGGCCTCCTGAGTTACGTCCTGAGCTCTCTAAGGAGGCAGGGCCTGCCCAGGACCCTCCTCCACACACGCTTGGCTTCGTGGCCTCTATATCCAGACCGGGCTCCTGACACCAGCCCCTCCCTGGGCTCCTGGATGGGCCCTTCTAGACACACACAGCTAAATTCCCCTGGTCTGGGAAGCCCCCAGCCCCCCCCCCCCCCCCGGGACCCCAGGCTCCTCTGCAGGCCTTGGCACCACTGATGCCACCTGCTTTGAACCTCTGTGATCAGAGGGGAAATCAGCTTTACTTTCGGCCCACTGATAGGATTGTCGGGTTAAATACAGAACACCCAATTACATGTGCATTTCAGATAAACGACGACTACTTTTTTAGTACAAGTATGTTCCCAGAATTGTATGGGACATACTCAAACTGAAAGAGCCTTGGCTGTCATCTGAGATGCACATGTAACCGACGTCCTGTGTTGTTCTTGGCTAAGTCTGGCCACCTTAACAACCCCGCAGAGGCTGACACCCCCACGAGCCTGCTAATGGAGAGCTGACGAGGGGTTCCTCGGGGGTTTCGTGATTTCACCAGGAAGTTTTCTGAGGAGTGGGAGAGGCTGAACTCACACCCTCCCCACGCCCCCCGCCCAGTCCCCGCCCCCTGCTTTACCTTCATGGGCTGGAGCTGCACCCGCGTGATGCGCGAAGGGTCCACCACGGGCTTGGGGCGCCGCAGCGTGTCCAGGATGTTCTGCCACTGTGGGGGGAGGCCCACGAACTTGCCTTCTTTGGGGTCAAAGGAGGTGTGGACGCGGTGCTGGAAGTTCTGCGGGGCTGAGATCTCAGGGCGTTTCTTCTTTTTCTTACGGAACATGATGTCTGCATGGGGAGGGTTGAGTCGAGGTTAGGCGGGGGTCCACACAGATGGGACCAGGACAGGAACGGCCACAGAGGGTGCCAGGGCCACCGGGTTGGGGCTCCTGCCCTGCTCTCCGCACAACACAGCTCCCCTGTGCCGTTGCCCTGGCCCCTCTTGCCCAGGGGCCTCTCTGACCCTCAGTCTCCAGGCCGCCCCTCCCTATCGCCAGCAGGCTGCTCACCCTCGCTCTTCTCCCCTCCCCTACAGACAGTGGTGCACGGCAGCTCCATGCCCACGGCTACAACTTCCTCAGGGAAATGGCTGGCTCTCAGCACAGCGGCCCCAGAAACAACAAAAGCACCATAAATAAGCCAACGCAGACTATAAACAAGGAAAAGAGGTGTCTGTCTCCTTGTCTGCGCCAAGTCCCCTGCCGAGGAGGAAGACTCTGGGGGTGGGTGTGTTTTTATAAAATCCAAAGCCCATTACAAACAGCATTTCACTGTTGAAGAATTTAAAAATGCGGGAGCCAAGGAGGAAAGCTAGCAAACTCATTTCATGAAGCTATTATGACCTTGATTCTTAAACCAGATAAGAACAGCACAGAAAACAAAAATTTGAACATAATGAGCATAAATGTGAAAATCCTAAATGAAACTAGCAAATCGAATCCAAAAGTATATTAAAGTTTTTGTTTGTTTTATAAATCACAATCAACTTGAGTTTGTCCTGGGAAGGTTCAACAATAGAAAAGCTGTTAATGTGATACACAACATTAATAAAAAGCCAACAGGGAAATGGATGTGGCTCAGTTGGGTGCCCGCCTACCACATGAGAGATCCCAGGTTCGGGTTCCGGTACCTCTGAGAGAACACGAGCAGACACTGTACCTGCTGCAATAAGCTAGAGACTGCACCCGATGCAACAAGCAGATGCCTAAACAAGCAGATGCCACAAGCCAGCAGATGCCGCAGCCCATGGGAAGCGGATGTGGCTCGGGCTGTTGGGCACTCGCCTCCCATGTGGGAGGTCCTGGGTTCAGTTCCCAGTGCCTCCTGGAGAAGGCAAGACAACAATGAACAGACAGGTGAGTGGACCATCAGGGAAGAGGGGATAAATAAAAATAAATAAATTCTAAAAAAAAGAAGTCAACCAGCCCACGTGAGACATGTTGTCCACTCGGGGGGCTGTTTCTCTTAAGACCAGGGAACCCCCAAAGGGTCTCAGGGTCACTGGGTGCTCTGTCCTCGCTTCACTTCAGAAAGGTCCTGAGACAAAGGGATTGGGGTGGGGCAGGGCAGAGAGGAGAGGGGGTCCCTTTTTCTCAGCTTTCAGGATTCTGATTGTACAAAGCAGCATTGCAGACCTGCCTCCATCCCTTGTCCTGCCAATTGTGGGGTTGCCCGCGGCCTGCGGTCTTTACCACTGAGCTCCACCAGCGGTGAGGAGTGACATGGGTGTGCAAAGGTTAACGCCACTAGGTTTGAGAGCAGGAAACTGGAAACCCGGGAGCTATGACGACTCCCAAAGGGCTGCCCTAGCTTAGCCTCGGGGGCCTGGGCCTGGGACCACAAGTCTTTGGAGGTCAGGTGCCCACCTGGATGCCTCTGCACCTGAAGGGGCTCAGAACAGTTCAGCGGGTCCTTATGTCACTTGGAAAGGTCACTACCAGGTTTTAAGAAACAAATGAACATCCAGGGACGCTCTCCACACATCTGGAGCACAGGGCGGTGGCCCTCTCCTTGGTTCCTTGCTCGCCCGGTTCTGCAGTAGCTCGGCGATCTGGAGGCAGCTGGTCCCCATGAGAAAGGAAGCAGCCCCCGAAAGCCACCGCTTCTCCAAGAAGCCACGAGTGTTCATCCTGTGCCAACCATCCTGAAGCTGTTTCATACTTGCTGGAATGTCGGCCCCTTCTCAGGACCTTGAGGTTCCTGGGTCAACTAAACCCTCCCTGAGGGCCAAGCCACACACACAGGGCCCCTGGGGACCAAGGACCTGGGAATGAAATACACCCACTGGAGTTGCTGGTCCGTCGCTCCGCGGGGAGACTCTGAGCAAGTTCCTTAAACGCTTTGAACCTCAGTGTTCTTTCATCCATAAAATGAGGTTCATAAAAGATATCTCACAGGGCTTAGGGGGCATTAGGTTGCAATTTCCCAGTAAACGGTGGCTGTTTCTCTCGCTGTCTCACCTCTCTTTGGCTCCCCGTCTCTGAGGGCCGGACTCTGTAGACGCTGGGGCCCAAGGCAGGCACATGCCTTGGAGGACGCTGAACCCCGCTCCTCAGATTTGTACTGTTGAGGGGTCAGGCCAATTTCAGGGTTTGGGATCTGGGGCCCTCGCTATGCTTCCCTTACGTAAGCTCCTTGCGGTTTGCTAAAATCTGATCTCCTCCCACTTGGCCCTTTCCTTTTGCTACAGAAGAGTCTTCCTTCAGTTTCTCCAAGAAGCCACGCAGGTCTTCCCTGCCTCCTGGACAGACCCTCAATCCCTGGATTCGTTTGGCTGACGGTTTCAGCCTCCTCCCCAGCTCTGTGAATTCTTCCGGAGGAGAAGGGACTTACTCTAGAGGTGAGGAAGACTGGAGAATACTTTCTTCCCCAGAACAGCCCTCTTCCCAACTCCTGTTCCACTCCCACCCCTACACCTTACCCCTCGCCCTCAACCCAGTCCCAGCATCTGCTGCAGGAAGGTGCAGGACAGCCTCTTGAGCGAATGGTCTAAATGATGTGGGATCTTCCTCCTGAGTCCACTCCACCAGCAATTTCTGAACAAGTTCTTCCCAGAGGCAGCAGGAAACACCTGAGGGGAAGCACAGCCCAGCGTCCTAGGGTAGGGGGCTATGGTGATGAGGGTAGGAGAGCAGATGCAATGGACAAGTTCAGGCTTCCAGGTGGAGGGAGTAGAGATTTAGAAATCAGAGCCTGTCACTTATGTCATAGGGAGTTGGCCTAAAGGGAGGCTGCTAGCACTCATCTGAAATGTGGTGGGGTCAGGACTGCCTGGGACAACATGATTGTGCATGGAGAAAATTCAGAAGAATCTACATGCAAACTATCAGGATTAAGAAATGAATTTAGAAGGTCCCTGATACAAGGTTATATATATATATGACAACTGTATTTCTACATACCACCAAAGGATATAGAAAGTGAAAAAAATTTAAAGACACCATTTATGAAAACATTAGAAATAGCAAATATCTAGGAATAAATCTAAGGAATGATGTGCAAGTCCCCTACACTGAAAAGTACAAAACATTATTAAAGACATTCATGAATATTCATGGATGTAAGGCTTGATATTGTAATGATGTCAATTATTCCCAAATTAACCTAGAGCTGTATTTCAGTCTTAATAAAAATCCCAGTACATTTATTCTTGTAGAAATTGGCAAGCCAATTCTAAAATGAACAGGGAAATATAAGAAACAGGAATAGCCAAGACAATCTTGAAGAACTAAGTTGGAGGATTACATCATTAGAATCAAGATTTATTATAAAGCTACAATAATTATTGGTAGAAGGATTGATGAATAGACCAATGGGACAAAGGAGAGAGTCCAGAAATAGCCCCACTGATTTATGACAAAGATGACACTGCAATGTGATGGGGCATAAATCTTTTTGAGAAATGTCACTAAAGCAATTAGATATCCCTATGAGAAAAAAATGAATCCTGGCCTCTAATTCGTACCATACCCAAAACTTAATTTGAGATAGATCATAGACCTAAATGTGAAAGGTAAAATGATAAGCTTCAGGTGGGAGTGCTGGGGTGGCAGAGGTGGGCTGGGGTGTTGTAGTCTGGTCCTGAGTGACCACTTGGTGACCCAAGGTGTGGGTAATAGTTTGGTTGGTTTTCCCCAACCATGACCTTCTGGGGCCAAAACATGTCTGTACTCCTAGGTCACAGAGCCAAATTCATCTTTACCAAGTTTCCTTTGTCCAAGGAATTCTTGATGGTATAGGTTAAGAGTAGGGTATTATTTTTAAAGATTTCATTTACACTAGTTTTCAAGTGGAGTATGACTATAACTAACACATACACAGCAAAACATTCATTGTGGTGTGTTTGACGGGTGGGGCTACAGTTGGTTTCCCCCTTCCCCATCTTTCTACTCTTCTAAAATTTCCTTAAAGCCTTAAACTACTTTCCTAAAAAAAAAAAAAAATTTTTTTAAGAAAAAATTTTTTGTGAAAACTGAGCTTCTAAGAGATGCCCACACACTCAAATGTCCAGCATTACCCTAGTCGCTGGATGTGAAACCCCTGAGATGCAAATATCTCCTTCATCCCTCCAGCAGGGGGGCTCATGTCCTTGGAGCTCACCCACCTGCTCAGACAGGGGCTCTCAACATGCCAGTCCTAGGTCTCAATTTTCCACCCCAGCTGCCCACCTCTGACCCAAGGCCAAGGATTCAGGGCCAAGGCGAGGCCGTTTGCAGGTCAGCCACAAGCCAGTTCAATCAAACCAGGCCGTGTCTGCCTTGCAAGCTGCCATCACTACTGTCTCCGTCTTTCTGCATCCATGCTCGCTTCATCTTCAAAGAAGACACCCCTGAGGAGGGATAGGGTTATTTTCCTTCAGAGAGCCAGTCTTTGCCTTTCCTTCCACCTAGCCTGGAAGAAATGACGTGGGCCTATGACCCTGAGGTAGAGCCGGAGGTGGGGCACCAGCTGGGGCAGAGGGTGGCCTCTGGCTGCCCGAGCCTCTGCACCTGACACCTCGCCTGGACACAGGGACACCAGGGGGGGCCACGCTGAGGATTCCTTCTCAGGCTGGGAGGAACAGCTGTGGTTGAGCACTGCTTTGAATTGGCCTCTTCCGAACGTCTGTGGGCATGACCTTCTAGCCACCGGCCCACCCAGGACTGGGACCTGAGGGCGCCCAGTGCCGGGGGAAAAGCCCAGCCCAGCGTGGTTTGAGAAGGAAGCTCCCCCTGCTCAGCTCCCGCTGTGGCTGCTTCCTCTTGCCAGATCCTGCCAGATGGGGGCTGGCAGCTCCTGGCAGAAGCTTTCTAGAGGAAATGTGGCCACACCCAGTAAACCCGAGGGCGGAGCTGGTAGGAAAGTAGAGGAAGCCACAGGCCTGGGTCACTGAAGGGTGGCACTGTGGTGCTGGAGGAGCAGGGGACCGGGTAAAAGAAAGGGAAGGAACTCTTTTGAGCACCTGCTATGTGCTAGGCCCTTACTCACGAAAAATAACCCTGGGAAATAGGAGTTGTTATTATTATTCACAAAGCCAGATAGGAGTCAGAGAGATTAAATAACTTGGCAAGGTTACAGAACGAGGAAATGGCTGCATTGGGGTTTGAGCCCAGATCTGATTCCGGAGCCCTGGCCGCAAGGACTCTGCCGGCTCTAGAGGAGGTAGGCAGCTGTTAACTCCTTCCCTGGAGGTCCAAGGAACAGCAGGGGGCTGATGGACTCCTGGGGGATGGGCGTGCCTGGAGGCGGGGGCCAGGCAGGGGCAGTTCCCTCACCGAGGCTTCTAGGTTCTTCCCGGAGCCGCTCTGGGATTCAGTCCTGACTCGCAGGCCGACCCTTCCCTGGTTTGGAAACAGACGGAGTAGGTGAAAGGTTTCCAAGCGGCCATCCTGGGGGCTTGGGGGCCAGGGACTGGCACCGTGAAAAGCTGCAGAAACAGCAGGAGTGCGTTTCCTGCAGCATGGGAAGGGTCCAGGGCCCCTCTGCAGGGTCTCAGCTAGAACCAGGCGACCCGCAGGCCTTGGCTAGACGAGTGGGGGCAGGGATTTTGTTTGTTTGTTTTTGGCTGATGCTACTTTTCCCCAGTGACAAGGGTGTTGGTCCTAGAATAGTCAGACAGGATCCCTGTAGCAAGGCATTGTGGTTTGACTGGCCCAGGGTCCCCACCAGATGGCAAAGCAGCTGTAGTGGTGGGAGGGGCACTCTCCCCACCTGCTCCTCCTCTGGGGAGAGATATTCACCTTTTGGGGCCTGGGAGGCCAAGCCCACCCGGCCCACCCCGCCCACCCTGATAAGGGCCTGCAGCCCAAGGCAGGGCCGGTATTACACAAGCCTGCCTTTAGAGCTCAGCCCAGCACTTAGGCAGTCAAAGGAAGTGCTGCCATTTCAGGCAGTCCCCTCCAGAGTGTCACCTCCTTGTTCCAAACATGCTCTGATATTTCCAAAATTCCTCTTTGAGAATCACCTTTGGGGCCTGTCCTGTGTCAACAGCAACTGTCTCCTAAACCTCACCCCCTGCTCTTCCCCTAGGGGCAGTATCTGTGGTGGTCGCCCCACCTTACCCTCCAGAACTGGCTCTGAGGGAGTTTGGGCTATTTCGACAAATTGAATCTCTTTCAAGGAAAGGACATTTAGCTCACTGAAGGGGTTCACCAGAAAACACTGTAGTCTGGGAAGGTGGTTTCCAGAAAGAGCCAAAAGTTGTTTGTAGCTACTCGGAAGGGGGCAGATTTGCTTGATTGCCTAAGTTCTGGGATGCTGTTAAGCTGCTAGGAACGAGGCCCCGAGCGGTAAATGGTGCAGATTCCCCTCTATTGCTGGCCCTGGGGGAAGAGAGCAGGCAGCTGCTCCAGGTCAGCTCCTGTTCCCCAGAGCCCTGGGTACCTCCAGCTGGACTCCCCGGTGAGCCAGTGCGGGAGGGAGCAAAAGAGGGAGGCTCCCCTTGCTTATCAGAGCCACATCCAGGGCTGCCCGCTGAGTGCCCGCTCCATGTGGTTTGTGACCTTGGCCTAGTCTCCATATTTCCATCGGTGACATCGGAGGGGGATGGGGGGTTGGGGGGGGGGGAACAAGGCAGCAGTTGTTCTAGCTTGAGGACCAATTTTGGGTATTTTTAATAATCCTCACTCAGGGAGTGCTTCGCTGACACACAGGCTCTGGGTTGAGCATTTTACACACAGGGTCTCATTCAATCCTCATCTCAAGCCCATGATGTAGAATTATGACTGTCTGCGTTATACAGAGGAGGAAACTGATGTTCAGGGAGATGATGAGATTCACCCAAGTTGAGCAGCAAAGAAGTGGCGGACCCAAGTCTGACTGCCCCAGACCACGACGTGAACACCCGCCTCTGCCGGCAGCCACCACCATGCCATCCCGTGTCATTCTCAGGGCCCCTCCAAGACACTTTTGGGGAAGGACCCCTCTAGATTCACCAGGCCGAGTTCTAAGAGTCTGGGGAAGCACGCCCGCTCCAGCCACCATCCACTCACAGAGGGGCCTTCGGACGACGGGCCATCTGCCCTGCCGGCCGGAGCGGAGCGGGGACCTCTCTACAACCGCTTTGGGGAGACCATCATCCCACACGCCACAGAGGGATAACCCTTACCTGGCCGCCTGGCTGAGAATGACCATGAACGGAAGCAGCCTTCCATGGGAGCCGAGAAGACTTTCCTAAAATTTTACTTTCTGGAATTTGGTTAGATCTAAAATTACATTATGCATTCATTTATTCAAAATGATATTTGTGTGCCTCCTCTACCTTGGGCTCTGGGGACCATGGTGAAATCCTCGCTCTTGTACAGTCTACTTGGCCTTTTTCAAAATAGATGTCGCTCTACCCCACAGCCAGAGGAGACCGTGAGGCCGGCGGGAGGCTCAGCTGTGGTCTAACGCCCCCGCGGCCTTCACTTCAGTGCTCCTGTGCTGTACCCAAAGGGGCCTGTCCACGCTCTGCTTGGATGCGTTCAGGTGCTTCTCCCCATTCCCAGGCTCTGCCTCTGCTCCTCTGTCCTCCCCCTGCTCACGGTTAGAAAGTTCCCTGTGCGGCGCTGAAGGCTGCCTCCCCTCGCCTCCGCCAGGGACCCGGGCCTGCATCTGCCCTGCGTCACAGGACAGGAGGTGGTACCCAGCCGCCGGGGGGAGGGGCCTGGTGAGAATGCCATCTGCTTTTCTCAGCAGTTGTCACCTGCAGGGTGGGTGGGTCATACCCCTAGGCGTGGCCCTCACCCCCACTGCCTGCAGGCTTCGGAAGGTCTGCCCAGGGCCAATGAGCTGAGAGTCCCCAGGAGGCTGAGCAGTTTCCCGGAGGTTCTGCTGGCCCGCTGGAGGGGCCAAGAGAGCTGCCAGGCTCGCCAGAGTGGAGGGCAGCAAGCGCAGAACAAGCCAAAGGCCTGGGCTCCCCGCCCGTGTGGCCGGTCCCATGCTACAGCTCCCAGTGGATCCCCAGGGGAGAGCTGATGCGGCTGCTGTTGAAAAGAAGACAATAATAATGCTTGTTCAATCACTTGTGTCAACACTCTAGCTGAATGAGAGGCAGAAGAGCCAGGCTGACCAGCAGGGGAAGGTCAATATTGACTCAGGCCACCTCTCTGCCAGGCCCCAGCACGCACCGCAGTGTGGCAGTCCAGCCCTCGGGGCTCCAGACCTGAGCCAGACCGGCCCTCTGACCTCTGGCCACTGTGCTTCGGCAGTGGTCCACGGCCCTGGGCTTTCCTGGGCATGGGGTTAGCTCTGAGGGAAGAGTCTGATGGGTGACCCTCCCAGGAGGGCTGCCCGCCAGCAACCTGTCTCACCGGCCAGAGGCCCGAGTCCCCCAGAGTCCTCAGTGCCGAGCCAGAAGGACCGTCAGAGTCCCCTCCTCACAGGATTGCCTCATGTTTTCACAGCCCTCACCTTTTCAATTACTGTTTGTTCACCTCCACACGTTATGCTCATAACACCCCTGTGAGTCGGGCTGAACCTGCTTGACTGTGCCCATTTTCAAGACGGCAGGAAGGAGAAGAGGAAGGGAGTATACACAGGTCAAGTACCCACCCTGTGCCAGATACTGAGCGAGGTGCTTTTTATTAGCTCACTCAATGATCACAACAACTCCACGAGGTAGATATTAGGTGCTCCACTTTACGGATGAGCAAATGAAAAAGGAATTATCTGTGAGGCTGGGATTCAAACCCAGATCTCTCCAACTCCAAGCCCTGTGTGCTCATCCACCAGGCCCAGGGTCCAGAGATGTCAAACGGCTTGCCCCAAATCACACAGCTCCTTAGAGCAGAGATAGGACCGGAAGCCTCAAGCCAAAGGCTCCCCATGCCCCAGGCAGCACCTGTACTAACGGTGTACCCAGGTGGGCACCTGTGGCATATACAGAAGGTGCTGCTCACGTGCCACCAAGGCTGGATCCTCTTCTGGAAAGAGCCCCTTCCTGGCTTCCACGAGACCCAGAGACCTTGAGTCAGGATCTCCCATGACCTTCCCTCTGCCTTTACTGTCTTCCCAATGCTCTGCTCTAACACCGGCAACCATCTCCTGCCAACAGCCTGCGCATTCTCAAAGTTCTCCAGGAAAGGAGGGCTCAGTGTAGCCAAACCTTTTCTAATAATAACAATTGGAAGCTGGTGCCCCACCAATGAGGTTGTAATAATTTATTATTACAGTGACTCCTTACAACTATTCTATGAAGAAGGTATCATCATCCTCCTTTTATGGATGGACATTTAAAGGCTTGGAGAGAAGTAACTTGCCTAAGGAGTCAAAGGCAATGTCAGGATTCAAACCCAACTCTTTCTGGTTCCAAATGCTGTGTTCTCAGCCACTGCCCTAAACATGGCCTGAGGAGAACCCACAGCATTGTAATGTATGCTGCAGCAGCCACGAAATTCGCACAGACATAGACCTGAGCCCCCACCTCGAAAAACAAGCCACAGGAGGCTAAACACACACACACCAGAATGGGGCAAGAGAGAGAAAACACAGCCTATCTCCACCCTGGGACTCTTCCTGGCCAGTCCTTGGTATCCCTAGCAGCATTGACATCCCAGATCCCACGCCGCTCACTGGGTGTGGGAGGGGCTGCAGCGATTCCAGCAGGTCTGGAGGTCTGGGGAACCAGCTGGCAGGCTGGGATGGGCTGAGCAGGCACCTCTGCAGGTAGCTCCCCGAGGACCTGCTGCCTCCTCCTGCCCTGCTTGGCGCAGACACCAGGCCTGCCTCACAGCCCTTCCTGTTCCAGGAGCCTGTTTCCCAAGCATGGATTCAACGCACGCTGGCCTCGGTGACACGGCCTAACCCCAGACAGGCATCAGACTTGACAATAAACAGAGGCCAGGCAGTGGGCAGGGCAGGGCAGCCGAAGCCCTGAGCACTCACCCCGCACCTGGAGTACAGGGACCACGGACGCTGCCTGTGGGTACCAGGACCAAGCCAGCTCTGGAGGGCCACCTGCCTGCCTGCTCCCCCTCCCAGCCTGTCCCTCCAGAGGTCTTAAAAAGGCTCCCGACACCCTTCCGGGGCCAGAGATCCAGTCACTCACCGCCTGTGGGCGCCTTCCTCGCCTCTCCTCACTCTTCAGTGGGCAGCGCTCTCAGGCACCCAGGGGACGGAAGACCCAAGGACCTTTCTGGGCCAGTTCTCCGCAGGCCTGGGCTGAATCAGATCAGAAATACGATGGGACGAATGTAGCGTTTCCGCAGACCTTGCGACTGGCCAGAGGCCAGGGCACTGGGAACTGCCCCACGCCGGCTCGCGACCCAGCGGCCGATCTCAGGTGGAAGGGGAGGCGACTGGGGGCGCAGCACCGCTTCCGGGGCCGCGCCTCTCCCTGCCGCGCTCCCAGCCTGCGCGGCCGTGGGGTCCCTCCTCGCAGCCCCGGGAGCTGCGCCCTCTCAGGGACGAGTCGCCCCCACCTCCCGCGCCACGTGCACCCCCACAGGACGGTAGCCCGAAGCCGATGCAGCCCCAGGTGGCGGGGACGGGGGCTCCAGACACCCATGTGGGGGGAAGTCATGCACCCAGGGGCGCCGAGCTCTCCGTGCCGGCGCTCAAGGCCCCTCCGCCCAGGGCAGCTCCCCGGGCGCACCGCGCGCCGTCCAGCCGCGAACTTCGGGGAAGGAAAACTCAGAGAAAGTTCCGGGCCGCCCGGGGCCGCCGGGGGCGCGCTAGGCACCCACCTGCCGAGCGGGAAGCCCTGGAGAGGTGGGATAGGCCCGGGAGCTGGGCCCGCCCTCCACGGGAGGGGCTGGGCGCGGGCCGGCGACGAGAGGCCGCGCCGACACGTTTGCGCAGCGCCGGCCTCACCTGGCCGCGGGTTTGATTTCAGGGTGTGGCCTGGGGGAGGACTGAGCCAAGTACCCGGGAAGAAGTGGCCGAGGGGCGCAGGGGCGGCGGCCAGGGGCCTCTCTACTCGAGGGGCGCCTCCTCTTTCCAGCCCTCCATGTGACCCCACTTCAACCCTTTCCCTCCATCCCTTCGGGCCGGCCCTTCGCCTTGTGGCCTTGACCCGGCTCGGCCGGCTGCGACTTCCCTGCGGCCCCAGTGCCCTTCCGCCAAGACGCTGGCAAGACTTGGATTAAGGGCTGAGCGCTGGGTCAGGGTGTCATTAACTTCCTAATTTACATCGCGGCACGCTTCCGCCGCGGCCGGGCGGCTTCCCTGGGATCTGAGAGGTGCTGTGCCCACCCACCAGCCCCAGCTGGAGGCCTAAAATCTGTCACTTTAGCCTGTCAGTCCAATTTGGACAAGGCCACAAAATGTCCTGGGGCACCCCCTTTCTTGTGCAGGCAGGAAAGTGGGGTTCAAAGGGACTCTAATTCCCCTCCTAGAACTTGCTGTCTAGAGCTGTCTGGTCTCAGGATTCCAGGGTAGGGGGCTCTGGGAAAAGAAAGCTTCTAGGAGCCCTGCACCCCCGGTCAGAGGATAGGGCCCTGTTCCAGAGCCGAGGGCCTGGGGTTCCTTTGTTCCTTCCAGAGCTGGCAACTTCCGGTGCTCCCTGGTCATGCACTGGCCTGATGAGGATGGCCACGCAGAGTGGCTCATGCCTAGCTGCCTCTGCCCTGCTCCCTTGGCTTAGAGGCTGGGTTTCCATGTGTATGGGGGGAGGGTTGAAGTGGCAGGTGCCATCTGTCTGTCTTTTCCTCAAACAAGGAAGTGAGAAGACCCCAGCTGTCCTTGACTTGGGCCCCAAATGGCTGCCAGCCTGCTGTGGCTGGGTGTCTGCCAGTGTCATAGAGCAGGGGCCAAGGGCAGGACAGGGATTTCGATCATGGCTGGGCACCTCAGACTTCAATTATTAATGGTAGGGCACTATTGCCACATGGCTTTTTTTGTTTTTATTAGCAAAATAAAGTTCCAGTTTATTGTTGGATAGCATTGTCACACAGCATGCTTGTTCACTGATTCTCTAGACATATCAGTGTTCTTTATGGACAAATCATTTTGCATTATGGGCTCAATTGCTGTGCAGTTTATTCTAAGGCTCCAACCAAACAGAGGTCTGGCAGCCACTGGGAAGTCACCTGCCCCAGCAGGCCTGTGCCCTGTCTGGCTGTACGACGACCCGATGCCCTCAGTCCCCCTGGAGGGAGGGGCATGGCCAGATGGAGATGCTGGTCCCGTGTGCCCTGAGGGGTAGTGTTAGGCTGGGGCAGCTAAGGACAGGCGCTCTGGCCACCTTCCTCCACACACACACAATGCGTGTATGTGCCCCCTCTCCTTACCCTTTCTCTCTCCCTCTTCCTCTGTCTCCCTGAGCTGATTCTTTCTCTTTCTTCAGACCAGACGACACTGTAGGTCTCAACCTCTCAGCCAACCCCTCCTGTACTGTGGTTCCCCAGGAAGCTGACTGCTGAGCCTTGGACAGGAGGATCGTGCTCAGCAGGGGTGACGCAAGTACGGCTTTCCCCACAGGCTGCTTACCCAGGGCCTGGGGTGCACTGGCTGAAAGGCTGCCTCCAGGAAGCGGGCTGTGCGGGTGGGGGTGAGGGTGGGGGTGATTGCTGAGCAGATGAAATGAACCATGAATCGAAGCTAGAGTGAAATGCATTACTTCCCTGAAACAAGATCAGCACCTGAATTATATTTTACTGATTCACAAATGCACATGTGAATTATTTTCTTTTAATAAAATGCCTTATATATCAAAAGCACAGCTCCAAGCAGTACTTTTGAACTGTTGAACTATAATAAAGTGTGCATATTAGACTATTATCAGAAATGAACTGGTATTTAATTTGGTTTGAGTCTTGGTTTGAGTATCCCAGAAATGCTACTGACCAAGACCCCTCCCCACCCTGTAGGGACTAAGTTGACCCAACCCTGGGTTCCTCCCCACTTTAGGATCTGCAATAGGGTTTGGGACGCTGAGCGAGGCAGAGGCTCCCAAACAAGCCTGACCAAGAAAGTAATGAATCTCCCATCCCTGGAGATATTCCAGAAGTCAGATAACTATCGCTTAGGCATGCCAGAGAAAAGATTCCCACACCACAGACAAGGCTACGCTGAGGGACCTCTCCGGCCCACGACAACCCGTTTCTGCAGTTCCAGTCGTATCTACGCGTGGTTCAGCTGCCCCAGGTTGGACGACCCTCTGCACATGGGGGTAGCTGGGACGCGCGGGGAGCAGGGCTGGGTCCTGAGTGGTGAATTCCTGTGTGTGCCTCTCCCCTCCGCTATCTGCCTCTGAGCTGGGCCTCGTGCCTGCGGTAGCAGGAGCAGCCTGGGAAGAGCGTCTGCTCCAGGGTCCTTGTGCCTCCCGCCAGCCTATTCCCAGGATGCCTTGCTGAGCACAGGGAGGGGCACCAGGCACACCCTCTTTGGAAGAGGCGCTGGCACAGGCCTCCTGCCTGAGGGGGTTGTCCAGGCACTGCCCTTCTATAGTTGGACAAATTGGGCAGGAGCTCTGGACAGGGCCACCGAGAACAGACACCTCATCGCGGGAAATGGCTCTGGGAGCCCTGCCAGCTCCGGGACACAGGCCGGTGCGGGCCGTGTGGTCTGGGAGGGCTGGTGGGTGGCCCGCTGGGCTGGGCACTTCCCGGTTATCTCCCTGCCTGTGGCTGCTGGGGCCTGTTGTGACATCTGAGCGCCAATAGCCTGGGCAAGGGCCACAGAGGAAAGATACCATCAAAGCACAAACGGTTATCCTGTCCTCTGCACCTTGGTGCTGCGTGACTGGAAAAGCTTCCGGGGCTTGAGGATGCCTGGCGACAAGCTCACTGGCTGCTTCCAGGGCTCCTTTCTCTGGATGACTGCCCTCCTCAAGTAACAGTTGTAATCACAATGGCAGTTACCGAATCCTTCCTCAGGGCCAGGCCAAATGCTAAGCTATTTATTTAGGCATATTATCTCACTCGTTTTCACTACCACCCAGGTACCTTATTCTCATTTTACAGATGAGGAAACTGAGGCTCAGAGAGGTAAAGGAAGTAGATGAGGGTCTCAGTGGTGGAGACAGAATTTGAAGCCCAGTGTATCTGACCCAAAGCCTCTTCTAACCAGGGGTCCCTGGTCCTGACAACTGCCTTATATGAGCTGGCTCGTGTGGGGTCAAGTCCCTGGGAATAGTTCGTGGAGGGAGGTAATTTGCCTCTTTGTGCCAACTCAGATTCTCAGATTCTTTCAGCAGATAAAGCTACAAATTGGTAAGTCAACCCAACAGGCCTGTCTATTCCAGATCCTGGAGAGAGAACCTCAGCCCTAGGAGGCAGTACCGTCGGGGGCCTGATTAGGAGTTTAGGAAAGGTCCCTGAGCCCGGCTGCCAGCCTGGGCCTCTGCAGAACGAAAGCACCACACCCAGAAACTTTAAGCCTCTCTTTGCCTGCGTATTCTCTAGCTCTGCATTGTACTAGGCTTCCTGTGCCACTGGGAATACATAGGACTGTCCTCCCCAAATAAAGACCACACTGAGGGCTAAGCCTGCCTGACAGTGCCAGAGGGCCCTGGTGACCTGGGACGAGCTGCTCAGAGGCAGGGACCACTATCCATCCACCTCATGGGCAGCAGGGCAGGCTGAGACCCCCTTCCCAGGTATGGGGGAGCATGAGCTGAGCTGCTCTGGGAAGGTCCAGGAACAGAAAAAGCCACCTCTGCACTAAGGACACTCATTTTAGAGACATGATGAATCCGTTTAATATCTTTTAGATATGACTGCTTTGCAGCCTCCGCCTGCACATAATGGTCTCCAAAGTTCCATCCAAATGTCTTTCGCTGGCAGTTTAGCTCTCTGGCAGAACAGCTGGAAGCCTCCTTGAACGCAAGCGCTTCGTTGTCCTTTCCTCTCTCTTCCACGCCTTTAGCTCCCACCCAAGGCCTTAGGGCGAGCTGGGGCTGTGGCCCGCACGGGTGCTCTGGACCCGGGGCCTGACTTTCAGGAAGGACAAGGAGGCATGGGGGAGGGGAAGCCCTGTGCCTCACCAGGCGAGGACTAGGCTGGAGCCTCAGGGAAGGAGAGTCTGAGGAAGCGTTTTAGGTTGACCGCCCATGCCCCATCCACAACCCTCTGGGCAGGAAATATTACCTTTAATGAACGAAATTCACGGACTCCAGGCCAGGTGGCCTCCTGGGAGCACTGACCAGTGGCCCTGGGTCAAGGTTAGAAGGCACGACCTGCCTAACTGCCACTTGCTTTGCTTAGTGCATACTTCCATCCCTTCAGGGTCCTTCCTGCCCCCGGTCTCTGGCCCCGACCTGACAGAGTCCCTTGGATTGCCCCAGGGGTGGCCAGCCTGTGGGACAGTCATGTGAATGCTGCCACGCAGGGTCCTGGTGAGCCCTGCCCCTGAGGGACGATGGGCTGCCCTGGACAGGTCCGTCCTGGTCCCCCGCCAGGGCCCGTCGTCTCCTCCCGGAGCCCTTCACCCTTGCTCACTCTGGGCCTGGCACTCTAGCCCCTGGGGCCTGGCTCCATCCCTCGCCAGGGTCTGGCACCTCCGCCTTTCTCCACCTTTCTGGAGCCCAGACCCATCATCTTCCAGCAAGACTCACTATAATGGAATATAAAAGTCTTCTTGTCCAGCTCAGACCTGGTGGCAAAGTGACAGGCCTCCTGCTTCTGGGATCTGTCCTCTGATGGTTGTCCCTAGACATTTAGAGTCCTGCCTGGGGCCAAAAGTATATCCCAGAGAAAAGACCACCTGAGGTCAAGCCTCTCTTGTTCCCAGATACTCTCACTGTTACTGTTACTCTTGGGCTTAAGACATTCACAGCCTCATGGTTAAAATAGAAAATGCTCCCTGGGACCAGTAGAACTTGAGTCAATCTATTGGCATATTAGCTGGATCTCCTCCTCAGAGGGTGCCTTGGTCCCTGGAATGGCCCCAGGTGGGACGGGCAAAGTTAGACTGAACATTCTGAGGACTCCCTTTGGTTCGATGTGCGACAGCACTCGGGGTGGGCAGCTCCCTTCCCGGGCAGCCCACTTCTTGTCTGAGCTCCTCCCCCCTCCCCCACCCTGGGACTGGGCTCTGGACATGCAGGGAGGCTGAAGCATAACTGGCTCCCTCCACCCTATATGCCCTCTTGCACAATTCCACGTGGAATCTCATTTGAAGCTGAAAAAAAGAAAATGGAGGCATGAGGTGCTCCAGGCCGGAAAGCCGTCCTCCTAGTTCTAGCCCTGCTGCCGCTGCTGCTGCAGCCTTCAGAGGCCCGGGTCACCGGGCAGGCAGCAGGAGGCCTTGAGCGAGGTGGCTGGTTGGTTGCTATTTGCCCTGGGGTGTGTAGGCCAGTCCTTGCTGCACTGGGGGCAGAGGCCAGAACCTGCCAGCTGGCAGCTGTCTGCACCTGCTTCTCTAAGCACCCAGAGGACCAGCTGGGCAGCACCCAGGTCCGGCAGCCTGGGCCTGTAAGAAGAACACAGTCCTGCTTCGGCCTCTTAGTTTGAGGCCCAGGGGGCCCAAATGCAAACCAGAGCACAGCAGATTGTCACCTGGGCAGACAGATGCTGAGATTTGCTGACTGAGACAGCTCTCTGGGAGGAAGGGTTACCCAGAGAACCCACAGGTGTACAGAAAAGGTCATCGTTGTCCATCTGTAATTCACTGGGTCTCTACACCCACCTGGTGTGTCACAATTAGGTTTTATGGAAGACGCTGCCCCACTAGGGTTGGGGGAGTCCATTTGCCAGGGCTGAGGTGGCTGCTCATCTCGTTTTGAGGGAATTCATTTTTTACCTGCTGAGTCCCCAGCAGGTGAAAGCCCATCATGTTCTGGCAAGAACAGGACCTGGGATTGCCTTCCATAGAACAGATACCTTTTAGGTAGGAAAAGCAAAAAGTTCCCGAGATGGAGCCTTATGGTGTCTGGACATTTCCAAGTCACTTGTCAGAGTGGTCAAGAGTGGTCAAGGACCCTGCTGGGATCTCCAGCCTGGGCCCTCTATATGCAGCATCTCCAAGTTTGTGTTTTAGATTGGGTCCTCATTAGTACCCAATTCTGCAAGGATGACAAGACCACAAGCCCAAAGACGAGTGGGGCCAGATCCTGGCTTCTTCCATCACCATGTGAGGTCCTCAAGACCTCAAACTCTAAGAAAGGAAACTCTTAATGAGCCCAAGTAATTCCTTAGAGAACCTCAGCAAACAAACAATTTGTTATTTGGGAAAAAGTGGATCTGGGTTTGTATTCCTTCCCGGCTTTATTAAGCGTGGATCTATCAGCAGCCAAAGAGCTTTAGCTTCTCTTCAGGGGAGGGTTCTTCCAAAGCCACCTCCTCCATGAAGTCTTTTCTGATGCCCCTAAGCCACAGGTATGATCTCTCCCTTATAGTGCTTTGTTCTCCTAACACTAATAATCATCACAGTGGTGGCAGTTAGCAGTTATCTTTTACTGAGCACTTGTATGCCAGCCATCCTGCTAAGAGTGTCCAAATATTGTCTAATTTAATCCTACCAATGACCTTACTAAGTAGGGACTATAATTATCTCCATTGGACTGGAGATTGAGACCTAGATAGATGAAATAATTTATCCAAGATCACTCAGCCCTGCTGACTCCACACTATTGATCTCGCCACCACCCTGCCTCTTGCACTTACATATCTTCCTGTGTCCTTGTCTTCCGTCATATCAGAAGATGTCAGCTGTTTTTGTTTTTCATTCTTAATTTTTCTTGTACATCTTTATAAAATTCCACATGAAGAACACCTCCCAGGAGTGGTCTTTAGGCACGAGTCTGGACTGCAGAGTGGTCAAAAGGATGAAGCCACCCACCTGCCGACCATGGCTCTGCAGCTCAGCTGGCTTCTGGCTGGGTTGGCCTCACAAACTCAGCTCTCCTTTCCATTTCCCTGTTTAAGGGTTGTAACTCCCCAAGGGCAGGGGCTGTGTCCTCTTTATTTATCAGCAGTTCCCCCGCCCCCTGTCCCCACCGCACCAGTGCTTTGACCTTACTAGGCTGGCAGTCCATGTCCCTTGCCTACAAGAGTGAGCCAGCACAAGCTGCCAACTGCTATCTCCAAGGCTGCCTGGATCCCACATCTTGCCAGGAAAAGACAAGATTGCCTTTATCTCACACCTCACACTTCTCCCCTCAGCCCACAGTGAGCCCTGGGGCTGAGCTCTGATGGGGGTAGAGGGTGTCTCCACAGCAAGCGGGTAGCTTCCCAAGACCAGTCAGATTGCCCACTCAAGGGCCAGCCTTGGCTTCGGGAAGCTGAGGGCTCTTTCTGCCCAGAAGCTTCCATTTTCCCCACTCTGTTCCAAACTGTTGGAGAAGACCAGCTAATCACTTCCTTCCACCAAGCCTGGCTCGCAGAAATGAGCTCTTTCCTCGAGGTCCCCAGCAAGGCAGGCTGCGCGATGCCTACTTAGGAGGGAGGGCGGCTAGCCTCTGTCCTACCGGGAGCTGCTCCTGAGTCCTGGGCCTTTCCACTCAGGAGCATCCTGCAGGACTGGCTCTCTACTTCTGGCCCCAGGTCAGAGTGCGCTGGGGGTGTCCTGGGGCCCTCTGGGGAAGGAGTGCAGCCTTTCAGAGTCTCAGCTCTTCCCTGTCTGGCCTTGCCCCCTCACAGAGGGGCCTAGGTATGTATCAGAAAGCCAGTAGTCCAGAGCCCTCTCTGAGCTCCCTGAGCCCTTTAAAAATACCAGGTAGCCTTTTCTCCTCCCACCTCCAGGCCCTGGCCTGGTCCTCACCCTGCCGAGCCGGGCTGGTGAGCCTTCTCCCTCCGCTCCCTCCTGTCCCAGCCAGCTGCCACGCTGCTGTTTGCTGGTGCTCGGTGGCCTCTGCCACTCGGTCTCAGCTGGATAGCAGCCACTGCTCAGCCCTGCATGCCTGGAGGACGCCCAGGCGTGGAGTCACCTTTTCAGAGGAAGCAGGAAGTGCCCCCACAGCGGGTCATTTTCTTCACCCTGGAGCCAAGGGCGGGAATTAACTTGAGTGGGAGATGCTATGAGTTCCTGGGACTCTGGTCCCACGTGCTCCTCCAGGCCAGGGGGTATTCCTTGTCATTCTTGGAAGTTGGGCACGGTGTGGACTCTGCCTTGGGCCTGGAGACCCTGGGCCTGCCTGCTCCTTCCCCTGCGCCCGGCCTGCCCCGGAAGGCTGACAAAGGATCAGTCTGTCCTTGGGGGAGTGGCAGGTCCCCGCAGTCCCCGCACTCCCTCCTCACTGCTCCTCTCAGGGGAAAGGAGCTTGTGACCCGAATCACGTGCTTCCAGAAGGGCTGCTCCTGGGGCCAGGCCTGTCCTAAGTAAGCACCTTGTCACGAGGGAACCAGGCTTGCCACTTCCCGGCCTGGCAGCAGGACCACTGCCAGGGAAGCTTCCCTGAGAAGGGGACTCCTTTCTTGGCCCGAAGGCCTCATTCCCATGTAGACGAGCTTCTGCTGAGGCCGGGGCCCCGCAGGCCTCGGGGCCACACAGCCCAGAGCTCATCCTCTACTCCTAGAGCCCAGCTCTCCCCAGAACCAGCTTAGGGAAGGACCCCCAAGCAGAAGTGCAGGCACCTCTGACCTTGCCAGCGAGAGAACCAACAAGAGCCATGGCATCAGCCTTGCCTGTCCATGAGGCCCAACGCTTTCTGAACCCGAGCTCCTGGGGCCTGAGGTCCCTGGGGCAGGCCAGGGCCATTAGCCCTGCAGCAGAGGTGGGGAGCCCACAGCTCGGGAGGTGGAATGGGCTTGGCCAGGCAGCCCCGTGAAGCCGGCCTGATGCTGTGTCAGAGTTAGAATCTGCACCAGGTCAAGCTCAGTGCCAGGGCGTGACTTGGAGCCTGGAACAGAGTGGATGCTCCAGAAATATTTGTGAGATGGATTCATGAGGGAGTGTCCCAGAGGCAATGGAGGTCAGAGGGGGCTCCTGCAGGGGCGTCCTGGTGGCACTGGTCGGGTCCAGCAGAAGGGGCAGGTAAACCCAGGAACCGCAGAAACAAGCACGTCTGCCAGGGAGCAGAGGCCAGGTCTGTCTGGGCTATTTCAAACTTGATCTGGAAAGGGAGTGGCAGGTTGGGCGGGGCGCCGGGCTCCTTAGCCCAGAAATCCACAGCAAAGACCCACGGGGATGTCAAGGGGGCCTGTCCTGTGCCCAGGTAGGGACGGCCTCCACGTCTGGGCTCTGCCAGCCCCAGCCCCGGAAGCTGGAGCCCGCAGCGGGGGCAGCAGGGACCTTACCTCAGCCCTCCTTCTGGGCAGCTGGGTCTCGCACTCTCCCACTGCAGGTTGATGCTTGTCTCGAGCCCAGGAAGCGGCACTCCCTTCAGGCAAAAAAGAAAAAAAAAGAAGAAAGAGGAAACCTCAGTGCTCTTCTCTACCAGTCACTTCTCCAGAAGGCTCCTGGTTGGTGTCTTCCTCCTGTGTGAGCACAGAGCCTGCCTCCCTCCGCGGCTTACTCACCGGTGTGCCCGTGAGGCTGCCAGCTGTGTGGGGGAGGCAGGGGGCCCACGCCGCACAGCCTGACACACTCTGGGGCAGGCCCTGTGGGGCCAGAGGCCCGAGGGTCCGGCCTGAGCACCAGGCCGGGCAGCGGCCCCTGGCTGGGCACGGAGCGGGAGGGGGCTGTGCTCTGACCAGTACCCTTCTCCCTGCGTGTGCCCCCGTGAGCTCCGCCGAGGACCCAGCTGGCTGCTGACACTGCATGGGAGAGCGACAGGATTCCCGGGTGGGAAGCTGTGTCCTTAGGGCCCAGGGCTGTCAGGAAGAGGGGCAGCCGATGCGTGCTCCCCTGGCAAGCTGGCCCGCCGCCCCCATGCCTCGCCAGGCCCTCTGGACCACTCCCCCTCTCCCTTGGCATCTTGCTGTGTCTGTGTCCTGGGGACCCAGAGTGGGCCGGGGCCCACCCTGAGCTCCCCACCCTGCTCAGGCCCACGGGCTGGCGTCCTCTGCCCCCAGCACCCGCCTCAGGGCCTGGGCTGGCCCAGATCTCTCAGGCTGAGCGGCTGCCAAATCCCCCATCCCCAGCTCTTCACCGCACCCACTGCTGACCTCAGCAGGGGCCACACACACTTACACACACTCCCGCCCGCATACTCTCCCATCCACATCCACGCACCGACACACACACTTCCGCGTGCGCTCCCCCCCGCACATGCACACACACTCACACACGCTCACGCTCACACCCAGCGCAGGGACACCTACCTGCCCAGCCAGCCTAGGCTGACCTGGCCTCTCTCTCTCCAAATGCCCCTCTGAGCCTAGAGGCCACTCCTCGACAGAATCATCCCTGTGGGCAGTGAGTTCAAAGCCAGCCCAGGAGGACTCCGGGCGCCTGGACAAGACGCCCCTTCTCTGCCGACACCTCCAGAGGACACGCCGGCAGCCTGAGCCACCATATCTGCTATTGCACTCCACCAGCCGGCCCCTTTCCCGAGGCACCGCTGGCCCCGGCAGCGACTTCCATATCCCAAGGGGGTGACAGGAGACTCGCGGCAAGTCCCATCTTCCTCGGAGCCCAAGGTGGGGGTGGGGGCAGGGCGAGCTGGAAGGGGCGGGACTCAGAGACAGCTCCAAGTTCCCAGATCCCAAAATAATCAGATGCCAACGCGAAGGAAGACAACCTCTGGACGAGCGGGTGACTCAGTGCCGGGGGGCGGCTTAGTCACCTGGGCGGCTTCTCCCAGCTCCCGGCACGTGAGGCAGGGCGCGCGGGGCCCTCCCCGCCGCGGCCGGCGCGCTGGAAGGGGCAGCGGCCGCGGGGACAGCTCAGCCCGGCGGCCTGGCGCGCCGCCCGCCGCTCGGCTCCCCTCCCGCCCCTCCGCCGCCGCGCGCGCCCGCTCACTTTCTGATTTCTCAATTGAATCCTTGGGCAGCGACCTGCTCGTTTGGGGTGCTGGGCTGCTCCAACGTTGCTTGGCAATTGCTATATCGTCGCGAGTTGCCATGGGGAGGAGGGTGATGTCATTGACATAAAAAACCCACTGAATTTACAAATCAGCTGGGGCTGGAGCTATTTATAAAAACACGTTTTTCTCTGCCTTCCTTTACGGAGGGGGAGAGAAAGGAAGGACTGCCTGCCCGACTCGGTCTAAGTCCCCCCCCACCCGGCCCCACCCTTTCCCCCAGAAGCCAGAGGGTCCCACCCACCCACCACCTACGCCCTTGGAGGTGCCAGGTTTGGACTCGGCCGGGGCCCTGGCCTCAGCCCTCCCCTTTTGGGGTCTCACCTGGTTTTGCTGAGGGGCAGAGAGAGAACGCCCACAGGGAGTGCTGGGCGGGGCAGGTGCCAGCACCAGAAGCCAGCCCCTGGTCAAACACAGGGGCATCTGCAGGTAAGTGACTGGAACTCCTAGGCGAAGCTCCCTGAGCCCTGCAGCTGGAGCCCGTGTTTCCACAGGGCCGCGCCCAGCCCCTTCGCTGGCTCCCTTTCTCCTCCCTGCATCCATCCAACTGTGCAGCAGCCAAGCCCCAGTCTCGGTCCCT
Source organism: Dasypus novemcinctus (assembly GCF_030445035.2). Classification (NCBI taxonomy): domain Eukaryota; kingdom Metazoa; phylum Chordata; class Mammalia; order Cingulata; family Dasypodidae; genus Dasypus; species Dasypus novemcinctus. Next base: position 111,373,063 of record NC_080675.1, on the reverse strand, counting down.
GCTGGCCTCTCTCCACACTCCCCCGTCACTCTTGCTGAAACACTGTCCTCTCCATGGCTTTGACAATCGACCTGGCAAATGCTTGTCCCAAAGCCCAAGGTTGTGGAGGCGCCACAGAACGCACATGCAGGTGGCCCCTCTGGCTGGCCAGCTCCCACTCCCGCTGCCCGCTGCAGGGGGCAGCTCACTGTTGAGGACTGAATCATGTACCTCACAGCAGACATGGCCAAGCCTTAACCCACATTCCTGTGGGTGTGATTCCATTTGTGAATAGGACCTTTGAAGATTATTAGTTAAAATGTGGACTCACTTGTGAATAGGACCTTCAAAGATTCTTTTCAGATGAGGCCAAATTGAAATAGGATGGACTTTAATCCACATGACTGGAGGTGTTATAAAGAGAGGAGATTCAGATGCAGTTAGTAAGGAGTAGGAGATGCTAGAGAGAAAGAGCTACCGCGCGATGGAAGAGTGCCATCACCAGAACACTGCTGATGTTTGGATTTTGGACTTCTAACCTCCAAAACTGGGAGCCAGTAAATTCCCACTCTTTAAGCCAATCTGTCATGTATATTTGGCATAATAGGCTGGCAAACTAAGGCATTCCCCTAAACTCTTCCCACCTGCCAGCCTCTCGCATCCAAGGTGGCACTAGACTCGCTGTATTATTTTTGAAAGTTCTTCCTTAGATTTTTTCCCACAGTGAAGTCATGTGGCATCAGGGTTAAAAGCCCAGGCTCTGCGTTCTCAGAGTCCTGAGTTCACAGCCCAGCTGTTGTGACCTCTGGCATGTCACTTAATCAGCTGAACCTCGATTTCCTCATCCATAAAATGGGGATGTTTTTGCCTGCCTCACAGGATTGTGGGAATTAAATGAGCTAAAGAACAAAAGCTTGTGGCATAGGGGACTCGGCATCCAGAGAGTCCAACACATCTCCCTTCTTCTCAGCTTTCATGACTGCATTGTTTGTTGCTCATCTTTATCCACCCACCAGCCACTGTCAGTTTAACCTTCCAAAACCATAAACCCAATCACGTCCTGGGCAAGGGTCTCAGGCTGCACACACAGATATTTTTATTGAGCTGCACATGGCATTACGAACAACAATTTGAATTAGTGGCCAACAGGAACTATTGCCCCCTTAACTAGGTTATTAGTTCCTTTTGGAAATGAACTTGGTATTCTCTTTTTGTTTCTTAACACAATTTTGTGAGTAAACATAGTTCTAAATAATCCATGTCTGCTCAATCTCACTACGGATCTAGGAAATGCAAATTAAAATAACAAGGATATAACCGCTTCCCTTTACATGAGGAGAGAAAACAATGGCAGGTGGGAGAGTGAATTGGTACTATGTGCTTGGAGGCCAATTTCAAGGTCTTGATCAAAATGTTTAAATGTTCATACATTTCATCATGCAAACCAACCTCTAGGAATCCATCCTAAGAAATAATTGCACATGGGCTCAAACAGCTTTGTATGTGAACATTCATTGCAGCATTCTTCATAACGCAAAAATTGAAAGTCACCAAAATGTCCATCAGTAGGGGGCTGATTAATACATCATAGTACAACCATGCAATGGAACATTCTGCAGCCTTAAAAAGAGTGAGGCTGGTCCATCTGTTATATGCATGTGGACGGATGACTGTGACAGTTGAGGAAAAAGAGTGAGCTCCTGGACAATGGGCATGGCATAATGCCATATTTGTTACAAAAGAAAAGGTATTTCTATATCTCTGTGTTTACCACCAAACTGTTACTAGTGATTGCCCCTGGAGAGTGGAGTGGTGGTGGGCATTGTCATGAAGATGTGAAGGAGCTAAGGCAGTAGACAGAGCTTAATTAATTTTGTAACAATAACTTATTCAAGTAATGTTTTAGTTTAGTTTGTCAAAGGACTGCCAATGAAAAGTACCAGAAATGGGTTGGCTTTTATGAAGGGGATTTTTTTGGGGTAAAAGCTTACAGTTCCAAGGCTGTGAAAATGCCAAATCAAAGCACCATAAGAGGTGCTTGTGCACCATTGTCAGCTGCCACTTCTTGAAGCAGGATGGCCTCTAATCTCTGCCAAGATTTGAGCTCAGCCGTGGGCAACCAGGCGTAGGGCTGGTCTCTTTTCTGGTCTCTTCGCTCAGTCTTGGCTGCTCCACATTCTGCCTGAGTTTAGCTGCAGCTATCGGCATAGGCTCGTCTCTCCTTGGGCTTCGGCTCTTTGAGCCTCTCCGGGGGCTTCTCTCCTTTTGAGTTGCTCCGAGAGCCCAGCCTCTTGGGGGATTCATGCTTAAGCTATCTTCTAGTCCCCTTTACATGGCAGGGTCAAAAATGGCAGCTTCCTTTTCCTATGTCTTTCTGTCTCTCTGTGTCTCTGGGTTTATATCAGACCCAGCAAGCGGGTAGGGACTCAACCTGAGTCATGCCTCACTGATGTAGTCCGGTTGAAAGGGTCTCACACCCGCAGGAATGGATTCGTTCATAAACATAATCTTTCTCTATTTGGGGTTCATAAAATAATTTCAATCTGCCACATACAGTAGTTACAATTGCTCTCTTTAAGAACTGAGATGTTTCTAGTTTTTTGCTGGTTTCTGAGAAGCAGGCAGAAATTCTAGAAGAAACCATCAATAATGTAATAAATCAAGAAAAAGTATATGGCTTCCAGATTTCTGCTACAGTATCTAGCTGATAGTCATTTCATGAGAGGAACCGGGAACAAAACAAACCCACCTCCCCTTTGCAGGCCAGTCTTTGTGTCAGTCAGATCTTGTACCTCCCAGCCACGGGATCCCACCCTGGTTCTATCTTGAGGAGGCAAGGAATTTACTGATGGCCGTCTGGTAACTCCCAGAACTGGTGAGCAGCCTGGAGAATCGTGATCAGGACAGAGGCCAGGAGAGACCTGGGGTCTCTGTGCATCAGGACTCCCCAGATTCCCAGACCGAAGGGGCTCCCACCACTCACCATCTGTGGGTCTCTGCACATGAGTCAAAGACCAGAGGGAGAGTTGGAGTGACTGGCTCAGGTCATGTGCCTGCTACCTCCTGCTTTGGCGGAAGGGAGGGTATCCTGGGGCCAGTGGTTCCCGTAACACACATGATATGGGAAAGAAAATAAGGGTGCTGCTACTAAAGGAAAGGGGAATGAATGCTGCAGGCCAAAATCCAGTCAATGTTCACCACGGTGTCTTTGTCACTTTTTTCTTTTCTTTTTTTTTAAAGATTTATTTTATTTATTTCTCCCTCCCTCCCCTCCCTCCCTCCCCTCCCTCCCCCAGTTGTCTGCTCTCTGTGTCCATTCACTGTGTGTTCTTCTGTGTCCACTTGCATTCTTTTTTTTTTTTTTTAAAGATTTATTTATTTATTTAATTTCCCCCCCTCCCCTGGTTGTCTGTTCTTGGTGTCCATTTGCTGCGTCTTGTTTCTTTGTCCACTTCTGTTGTCGTCAGCGGCACGGGAAGTGTGGGCAGCGCCATTCCTGGGCAGGCTGCCCCCTCCCTTCACGGTGGGCGGCTCTCCTCACGGGCGCACTCCTTGCGCATGGGGCTCCCCCACGCGGGGGACACCCTTGCGTGGCAAGGCACTCCCTGCGCGCATCAGCACCGCGCGTGGCCAGCTCCACACGGGTCAAGGAGGCCCGGGGTTTGAACCGCAGACCTCCCATATGGTAGACGGACGCCCTAACCACTGGGCCAAAGTCCATTTCCCATCCACTTGCATTCTTGGTGGCACCAGGAATCTGTGTCTCTTTTTGTTGTGTCATCTTGCTGCGTCAGCTCTCCATGTGTGCAGCGCCACCCCTGGGCAGGCTGCACTTTTCTCGCGTGGGGTGTGCTCCTTGCACGTGGGGCTCCCCTACGTGGTGGACATCCCTGCATGGCATGGCACTCCTTGTGTGTGGCAGCACTGCATGTGGGCCAGCTCCACATGGGTCAAGGAGGTCCTGGGTTCGAACCCTGGACCTCCCATATGGTAGGTGGACGCTCTATCAGTTGAGCCTCATCTGCTTCCTATGTCACTTTTTTCTAATCATTTTCATCCTTGAGTGTGATCATTAGCAATTGCTGATTCATTTATTATAATTCTCTTTGTGGACATCTGAACACTGATGGCCTGTGCAAACTGAGACCAGTTCCTCTACTCTATCATGTTGCATGACTTTTTGATTTGATCAGATATCTGCAAGCTTAGATGAATTTCTTTCACTGGTTGGAGAAAGAGGGGAGCTGCTGGCCGTGGGAAGAAACCCAGTGAAGGTTTGGCTGCAGCTGTCTGTGCTCCAGGGCTGATGGGGTGCCCTCTGCCCTCCTTGATCCCCGTGGGAGTCGCCTCCTGCCAACCCCAGGAGGCCACAAGCTCTCCAGGGCAGGAAACCCAGCTCGGTGCTTGGCTCTGCTAAGTTTGTTGAATGCATGAAAGAACATCTGAAGAGGCTCTGTGCCTTACCCACCCTTAGCATACAGTGAATCACAGAGCTGACAGGGGTTCTACAATCATCAGCCCACCCCGCCTTCTCGGATGAGATAACTGCAGCCCCAGAGATTGATTCAGCAAAGCTGCAGAGGAAATTAGAGGCAGAGTCGGGACTGGAACTCAGCTTTTCTTTCTCACAGACCAGTGTTCTTCTCTGAGTGTGATGTGCCAGCGGCTGTGCTATTGTTGTGCTGGTTCTGCGTGTGAATATTGGCTCCCAGGGAGCTGCAGCTAAACCAAGGCCCCTATGTTCTGTTCTGTTCTGTTCTATTCTATTCTATTCTATTCTAGTCTATTCTATTCTATTCTAGTCTATTCTATTCTATTCTATTCTATTCTAATTCTAATTCTAATTCTAATTCTATTCTGTTTTTTTTAGGAAGTACTAGGATTGATTCCTGAGACCTCATTGGTGGGAATTAGGCACTCAACCACTGAGCTACATTCACAACCCACCCTGTTTTGTTTTGTTTTTTTTAAAGATTTATTTTATTTATTTATTTCTCCGTGTCTGCTCTCTGTGTCTATTTGCTGCATCTTCTTTGTCCGCTTCTGTTGTTGTCAGCGGCACAGGAATCTGTGTTTCTTTTTGTTGCATCATCTTGTTGTGTCAGCTCTCTGTGTGGGTGGCGCCATTCCTGGGCAGGCTGCACTTTCTTTAGCGCTGGGCAGCTCTCCTTATGGGGTGCACTCCCTGCACGTGGGGCTTCCCCATGCGGGGGACACCCCTGCATGGCACGGCACTTCCTGCACGCATCAGCACTGCGCATAGGCCAGCTCCACGCTGGTCAAGGAGGCCCGGGGTTTGAACCACGGACCTCCCATGTGGCAGACGGACGCCCTAACCACTGGGCCAAGTCCGCTTCCCCCCACCCTGTTTTTTACGTCTCTTCATCTGCCCAATTTTGGTGAGTTGGGTTTAGCTGGAACAATTGGTTACATTAATGTGTTACCATTGCATAGTTGTAAAAAATCTTTTGGGGATGTTTGAAAAGGCCACCTAACAATGAAGTCCTAAAATATGCATAAAGTGATGATTATCCAGTGTTTTCAAAGAATAAAAATTTTCAGAAACAAAGCCTAGGTTTCGTGTTTGGTGAATATTCCCTGTTGCTGTCAGCTTTCTCTAGGTCCTCACATTCTTCCCCACGCTCCCCACCCCCTTGCCCTGCGTAAACAGAGGGTGCTTTATGCAGGCCTGTCTGACGGCTGCGCAGGGCCTGCCTCTACCCGCCTACACTCGCCAGCACCTCTCACTGCTGGGCTGGTAAGGGCGGAACAGGTTCTGTCTACCTCCACCTACATCACAAGCCAGGGCAGGACCCAGAAAGGAAGGCCTTGGATTCACGAGTCCCGCACTCGGGAGCTGGCACGCCGTCGGAGGTGCCCCTGAGCCCTGAGGCTTCCTGCATGGTGGGGTGGCAGGACACCTCCAGGGCACCCACCAGCCTCCCAGGTTCGGAGCAAAGAGGAAGATGGCCAGGTCAAGTCCTGGGGGTCCTCCATGGGGAGGAGCCTTCGGGGCCACCGCTCCAGGTCCCAGCTGTGCCCCCTGCCCCAGCTCTGCTCCTTCTTCCCCGTGGGCGGGGTGGGGAGGCAAGGTGAGGAGATGCCTTGGTGGCTGGGCACGGCGTGAAGAGGTTAGGTGGCAGGGGGCTGAAAGCAGGACCAGTGGCCTTCTCTCCCCCATGCTCCCGAGGAGCGGGAGTGCCTATCACACCGCATATTAGGGACTTTGGCCAAGAACTCTTCTTCCTCAACAAAAGCCACATTGTGGAAATCCCAGGAGGTGTTACTACTGCAGTTGACCGACAGCTTTGCCGCCTGGTCCCTGGCCCTCTGGCCTTGCTCGGCAGGCCCAATGCTGGCCCTCTGTCTAAAAACAAAGAAGGGCAGGGAGGCCCTTCAGTCTCCAGCCTGGGCTGCAGAAACTGCCTGGATCCTGAGGGGCAGGGAAAGGGGCCAGGAGGGGAGGGGGTCGCAGTGTGGTCTGAGCCCATTCCCTGAGACGCTAGCTTAGCTTCCCCCTTTCCTGAGGCCACAGGGGGAGGCAAGAAGAGAGGGTAACAGGGGCAGGTCTGGAGAAGAGCGAGAAGGTCTGAGAGGGCAGAAGCTGTGGTCTTCCCTTCCTGCCCAATCCCAAGTCACAGTGCTGTGGGGGGATAAGGGAGGGGTGCACTGCCAGAATGTCATCAGAACCGGGAGAGACCCTCACAAGCAGCTCTGCTGGTGACCTCCAGAGGTCTTTTTCCTCAGGAGAAATGGGATTTCTCAAGGAAAGAAGAAATACCTTTCTTTTTCCAGGACTTTCTAGGAAGGTGTGTAGAATTGTGAAAGTAGTTTTCATATTATGCCAGTTTGGAGAGAAGAGGAATCTGAGGCTGAAAGTGTTTTAAAAGCTTGCCCCCAATCAGCCGGAAAGCAGCAAAGCAGGATTTCACTCCAAAGCCCTAGCTTTCACTGTGATGCCCCGTGGTTGAAGCCAGAACTCATGGGGAGCTTTGGCTTGACTGTTTCTGGTGACACTGCACAGAGGGCTGAGGGCTGCGTGGAGCCGCTCGGTCAGGCCTGGCCCCGGCCTGCTCTGACAGGGGGCTGCGAGTGCTGCTGAAGGGCTGTGCCTGCCTCTTTGGCTGGAGGTTTCATCTCTGCGGAGCGGCAAGGATCGGGGCCATTAGTTCTCAGGAGGAGCCAGCTCTCAATCCCCAGAAGTTCAGTGGCTGGCAGCAGGCCCGGTAGAGGCATTTCCTATCTATGAACCTCTCCCGCAGCAGCCTCTGTGGGAGGAATTGGCGCATCCCCGGAAGAGCAGGGACAAGGAGGGTCTAGTGGTAACTGGCTGGCACATCACCAGGGACAGGGTAAAAATGAAAAGGCTTTTAAAATTAGAGTGAAATGGTGTCCCCTCTAGGCTCTGGCCACGCAGCCTCAGAAGTGAGTTAGGCTGGTCAAGGGGAGGCTTCTGGATTTGATTCTGTGGAGTTACAGGGCAATATGAGGGCCTGCTCAGAAACCAGTCAGAATCTCCAGTGCGTCCTTTCGTCAGCGGAGGATATGACGGGCCTTTCTTGCACCAGCCCCAGTCCACCAAGAGCAGAGCCTCCCTGACACATCGCAGCTTCTGTCATGAGCAAGGGCTACTGAGAAATCTGACACACAGGGACTCAAAGGCAACAAAGAGATTCATTTGAAAGTCCCCAATGTCTGCACAATTACTGTGGCTAAAAGTTTTTTTTTCTTTTTCTTTTTGAGCACATACTGTAGGCTATGTACTGTGCTAAGCACTTGCCAGGCATTAATTCATTTATTCCCCACAACAATCAAATTAATAAATACATCCAACATATATATTTTCTAGTACTTACTAGGTATGCTACTGTACTAGACCGAGGATAACTCAGAGAATAAGACAAGCCCTTCATGTAAGTCCTCTTGAAACTTACATCTAGGGGGGAACTATTATTACCCCTTTCAGAGAGGAGGAAACTAAGGCCTAGCAAGACACTGATTTTCCCAGGCCACTAAGTGGCAGGGAAGGTGTTTGAACCCAGACAATCTGACTTGAGAGCCCACAGTGCTATTTTGACTCCCCACAAATCCTTCTCCAACCCTCACCCCATAACTTTTCTTTTTTTAAAAACTTTAGTACATTTAATAATTAAAAATATAAACAATAGTTACAAAATAAAAAGAAAATACAGTTGAATAGAAATATACATTTCTCAGTTAAATGTACTGGATACATATAACTTGTTTTTTAATCATACAATGTGTTACACAATATATTTGGTTATAGTAACACAATTATACAGTATTTGCCCTTTTGTGTCAGGCTTACTTTGCTCCACAGGTTCATCCATATTGTCATATGCTGTACGACTTGATTTTTTCTTATAGCTGCATAATATTCCATCGTGTGACTATGCCACAGTTTATCCATTCATCAGTTGATGGACACCTGGGTTGTTTCCATCTTTATGTCTATCATCAGTAATGTCATTACGAACATAGGTAAGCAGATATCTATTCGTGTCATTGCTCTGTTTTTCTGGATATGTCCTGTAGTGATATTGCAAGGTCATGTGGCAAGTCTGTATTCAATTTCTTTAGGAACTGCCAAAGTCCTCCACAGTAGCCGAACCATTCTGCATTCCCACCAACAGTGAATAAGTGTTCCTATCTCTCCACATCCTCTCCAACATTTGTAGATCTCTCTTTTAATATTCTGATAGGTGTGAAATGATATCTTATTGTAGCTTTGATTTGCATTTCCCTAATCATTAGTGATGTTGGCATTTTTTCATGTTTTCTTTTTTTTTGCCATGTGCATTTCTTCTTTGGAGAAATGTCTATTCAAGTCCTTCACCCATTTTTTTAATTGGGTCATTTGTCTTTTTATTGCCATTGTAACATCTATTTATATATCCTGGATATTAAACCCTTATCAGACGTGTGATTTCCAAATATTTTCTCCCACTGAGTCAGATGCCTTTTCACCCTTTAGACAAAGTCCTGGGAGGTGCAAAAGTGTTTAATTTTGAGCTGGTCCTGTTTATCTATTTTTTCTTTTGTTGCACATGCTTTGAGTTTAAGGTCCAAGAAACCACCACCTACTACAAAGTCTTGAAGATATTTCCCTACATTTTCTTCTAGTAGTTTTATGGTCCTGGTTTTTATATTTAGGTCTTTGATCCATTTTGAGTTGATTCTTGTATAGGGAGTGAGATAGGGGTCCTCTTTCATTCTTTTGGCTATAGAAATTCAGTTCTCCCAGCGCCATTTGCTGAAGAGACTGTTTTGTTCCATTAACATGGACTTGGCAAGTTTGTCAAAAACCAGTTGACCATATAGATGAGGGTTTATTTCTGGATTCTCAATTCTATTCCACTGATCGATGTGTCTATCTTTATGCCAGTAGCATGCTGTTTTGACCACTATAGCTTTGTAATATGTTTCAAGGTCAGGCAGTGAAATTCCTCTCATGTCACTCTTTTTTTTAAGAATGCTTTTGGCTATTTGGGTACACTTTCCCTTCCAAATGAATTTGGTAATTGCCTTTTCTATTTCTGTAAAGTAGGTTGTTGGAATTCGGTATTGCATTCAATCTATAAACCAGTGTGGATATTTAGTCTTCCAATCCATGAACACAGGATGTTTTTCCATTTGTTTAGGTCTTCATTGATTTCTTTCAGCATTGTTTTGTAGTTTTCTGCACATAGGTCCTGTACTTCTTGGTTAAATTAATTCCTAGGTATTTGAGTCTTTTTATTGCTATTGTAAATGGAATTTTCCCCGATTTCCAACTCAGATTGTTCAGTACTAGTGTACAAAAACATTACTGATTTTTGCATGTTGATCTTGTATCCTGGCACTTTGCTGAACTCATTTATTAGCTCAAGTAACTTTGTTGTGGATCCTTCAGAATTTTCTAAATGCAGGATCATGTCATCCACAAATAGAGTTTTACTTCCTCTTTTCCTATTTCGATGCCTTTAATTTTTTTTTCTTGTCTAATTGTCCTAGCTAGTACAATATTGAATAAAAATGGTGACAGTGGGCATCCTTGTCTTTTTCCTGATCTTAGAGGGAAAGCTTTCAACCTTTCCCCATTATGATGTTGGCTGTGGGTTTTTCATATATGCCTTTTATCATATTGAGGAATTTTCCTTCTATTCCCATCTTTTGAAGTATTTGTATCGGAAAAGCATACTGGATTTTGTTGAATGCCTTTTCTGCATCGATAGAGATGATCATGTGGTTTTTTTTCCTTCAATTTGTTAATGTGGTGTATTGTGTTGACTGATTTTCTTATGTTGAACCAGCCTTGCATATCAGCAATAAATCCCACTTGGTCATGATGTATAAGTCTTTTGATATGCTATTGGACTCTATTTGCAAGTATTTTGTTGAGAACTTTTGTATTTATGTTCATTAGAGAGATTGGTCTGTACTTTTCTTGTAGTATCTTTATCTGGCTTTGGTATTAGGGTGATGTTGGCTTCATAGAATGTTTTGGGTAATTTTCCCTCCTCTTCAGTTTTTTTGGGAGAGTTTAAACAGGATAGGTGTTAATTCTTCTCAAAATGCTTTGTAGAATTCACCTGTGAAGCCATCTGGTCCAGGACTTTTCTTTGCTGGGAGACTTTTGACGATGGATTCAATCCATTTAAATGTGATTGGTTCAAATTTTTCCTTTTTTCTTCCAAACACTATCCATGTGGCAGATACTTGGTTGCCTCTCTAAATCCATCTATCTTCTTTCTTATTGTTGGAAGAAACCCAATGTATTTGGATGTTCACTTTTCCTACTTGTGTGCTCAGGTAAGGGGCCCCTTCCCAGCCCCAGCCCTAGGGGTTGAATCTTTTTTTACAATTTTTATTCTGATAACACATATACAATCTAAAACTTCCCCTTTTAACCACAAATATATAATTCAGTGATGTTAATTACATTCACAATGTTGTGCTACATCACCATCATCCATTACCGAAACTTTACAATCAGCCCAAATAGAAACTGTACAATTTAAGTATTAACTCCCCATTCCCTACTCACAACCCAGACCCTGGTAAACTATTTTCTAGTTTCTTGACTCTATAAATTTTCTTATTCTAATTATTTCATATCAGTAAAATCATACAATAGTTGTCCTTTTATGTCTGGCTTATTTCACTAAACGTATCTTCAGAATTTATCCATGATTGCTTCTCAGCCTTTTGGCTAAAATCAAGTGCAGAGTTCATCCATGTTGTTTCATGTATCAGAAGTTTTCCTTTTTAAGCTGAATAACATTTCATGGTTATGTATATACCACATATTGTTTAGCCTACTTATTGGTTGATGGACCCTTGGATTACTTCCATCTTTTGGCAATTGTGAATAAAACCACTATGAACATAAGTGTGCAAATAACTATTGGAGTACCTGCTTTCAGTTCTTGGGGTATATACTTAGAGGGTGAATCTTGATTAGTCTAAACCAATTTGGTAATTTCATTTTCTTTGCCAGGGATTAGTTTAGGCCCCTGGTATCCTGGCATGTGACAATGATCTGGCCAAGAGACATGAGGGGAAGTCTGCTAGGAGGGTTTTTGGGAAAAGTTTTCTTCTGCTGCTCAAAGTTGTTGAACCTGCAGAACTGTGGCAGTCAACTGGGGCTGTCAAGGGGACCAGCCTGAGGACAAAAAGCCAACATGCTGAGGATTGCAGAGAAGAAAGATGGAAACACCTTGGGTCCTTGATGAATTGCTGAGCTCCAGACTGGTCATTATGTGAATAACAGATGTCCTGTTATTCACACAATGACATATTTTGGATTGTTTTTCTGATTTTTGTAGCTGAAAACTGCCTATCTTTTACAAGCCAGCTCCAAGCCCTGAACTCCATGGTGACATCCCAACCCACAATGGTCTTCTCCTCCTGAGAACATATCAGCTCCATTCCTTTGGCTCTTGGTCATGGCTTACTCTGAGATGTCTGTTTTCAACTGACTTATTTCTCTCTTTTATTTCTTAATTTTCTACCTTTTTCTAACGAATTGTAAACTCCCTGAAGGGAATGAGCATGTCTGACATTTATATTTATATCCTTTATGGTGCCTGCCATTAATGTGGATACCATAGTAGAGCTTAAAACTATTTATTGGCCAATGTTTGCCACATTCTAAGAGATTATTTGCTGCCCTGGAGGGGGTAAATGAACACGTTTCAACAAAAAATTAAAACAGGAGTCAACGGGTTGCAGCTGGAGGCCTGAGTGAATCAGCATGTCAGGCATTTCAACTGTGGTTCAGAGTCAATGCTGGATTACAACAGCTTCTGCCGCCTCCTGTGTGCCCGGCTCTGGCCTGGGAGCTAGTGAGACGGAGATGAATCCAATGCTTCCTATGAACCAAGCAACCTCATGTTAGACCCTGCACAGTGCTCCCAGTACCCTGGACAACGTGGCACCACCGCAGAGGCTGGCTTCCTGCATCAGGGCTTGCCTGGAACATGTATTTGGCAAATTATACCCTGCTGAGAGCCCATTTCAAGCTCTTTTCATCATTTCTGGCTATGTGCACATGGTTCAGAGTTTAAAGGTGGGAAAGAGAAAAGGTGCATTTCTCTGGAAGGATGTTGATCATTTCACGGGATGAAAGGTCAATTAAGGAATTGAATAAAACCAATGCCAGTGCCACTCAACCATTATCAAGGGAAGGACTTGAACAGTCCCTGTGAGCTGTCATCTATGATTCCCTGTGCCAAAGAGCAGGCACTTGCATTTAGGGGGCAAATGTGGGCAAAGGCAAAAGCAGACCAAATGCTATTTCTGGATTCTTCGTTGCATTGCTTAATGCAAAGCCAGCAAACTTTTCTTGAAAGGGTCAGATAGTAAATATTTTTAGGCTTTGCAGGCCACATATGGTCTTTGTCACATAAAGTTTTCTTTTTTGCGATAACTCTTGAAAAATATAAAAAAACATTCTTAGCTCAGTGGCTGTACAAAGCAGACACTGGGCCAGATTTGGCACATGGGCTATAGCTTTCTGACCTCTGGCTTGATGCACAAGCTCACCACAGAGAAATGGAGGGGCAAGGATGGAAAGGCAAACAAAATTAGTATCTTTAGTTTAACTGGCTAAATAGTTTCAGGGTACACCACTGACAGATCTGACTGACTCCAAAAACTGCTGTATTATTTCGGGAGATAACATTTGCAGATTTAACCCAATGGTCTTTCTGCTATATTCCTCCTTTCCCTTTCCCTATTAAACAAGTGATCACCTCTTATTCATTGCCTAAGGAGAGGGGTGTAACAGGGCATAAAATAGAAATAGTTTCAAAGGCCTAAGCTTTACCAGGAAGAGTCTCAGAAAGAGACTAAACGTCTTGGCCTTAAATGGGGTGTGTAAGTCCTGCTCCCTAAACCAGAAAGCCATTTCTCCTGGTGGGGAAGAGGAGCAAGATGCATCTGCAGGTGACTAGAGAGGACCTGCCTCCTGCTTCTACCAGTGTGGGCAACAAGACCTTGCCAGGTCCATCAGAGCAACCTTTTTTTTTTTTTTGTAAGATTCTTGTGCCCTGAACACAGCACAGCAGCAACAGAGAGCTGTGACTGAAGACTGGGACTGAATGGGCCTTCCTGATACTTTGGATACATCGGTGGCTGATTTTGAGACTGTCTTTTTTACGTACAATTATTAGGTTCCCAATAGAAACAACTAATTTTCCCTATCTCTTGATTATAGAACACCATGTTTCTTTCACTTACCTTTATTATATTACAGGTTTACCTATACTGTGTCCTATTAAATCCAGGGATAGTAAGGTGTCAATAAACTTACTGGAATCCTAATCTATTTGAGAGGTTTCTAGAGAACCTCAGAACCAGATCAATATAAGCTTCTTTAGTTCTTAATATTCTGTAAAGTAGCTTCACTTTTTATTCTCTTTTTATAAAGGAGGACACTGGCTCCAAGAGGTTAAGTAACTTATCCAGTGCCACACACTTGGAAGCAAGGACTTGAGCCAAGGCATTTTGGCTCCAAAAGCAGTGTTTCTAACCACCACGCTAGTGTTTGGTTTGGCACTCTAGGCAGGGAGCCACCTCAGTACTGCAAGTCATAATAGGGTATAAAAGACACAGATCTTATATACCCAAAGAGTTCCTCTAAGTTGAAGAAGTAAGGCATGTATATGTACAAATACAAGTCACACATCAGGGGAATGGTACAGGTAGGAGCTAAGAGACTGTCCCCCATTGCCCTATATCATAAAACCTTGAGAACTGATCTACATGCTAGGTTATTGGACAGGCCTGTCTGGGTGGGTCCTGGGCAAGTCCTTATCTATTAGTGATGGGGTATACTTGATCTAGAAGTCCTTCCTAGCAAGGCTAGTTGACTTTTGTTTACTCTGCCTAGTCCATTTCTGCCTTTATGACCCACTAGACACACTGGGACTCCTAAATTTGCTGCACCACACCCTCACTCACCCATAGCTATCTCATTTCCTTGAATGAGCCAATCTCATTGGAGCTTCATATGTATCATCCTTTTGAGTATTTTCAATTACATTATTCTGTTAGAAGATTTTTTTTTCAATTGTTTAAAATGTAAAATCAAATATGTATCTTTTTGTTCTCATATTTCAATGGGTATTTTTTATATAATATCATCCTCACTTCGTTAATTGCCGTACTGAAACAATTCAGTAAAATGCATCACATGACCAGGCCAATAAAATAAACTACTTTTGAAATGGCATAAATAGACTCATATAACTAAATATTTAAACTGAATGTGAGGCTGAATTAAACACATGCAGGAAATAAAGAAGTGAGCATTTTGATGGCATAAATACACCTGTGACTATAACATTCAATTTTGAAAGGGTTTAAATAGGACAATGAAGTGCATCATGATGTAATGCCAGCAGTCAATTACAAGAGAAGGTTGAAGAAACATGGACAAAGCGGCACACTGGAGAATGTGAGATTATGATTCCAGTTACATCTAAAGCCCATGAAGCGGACTTGGCCCAGTGGTTAGGGCGTCCGTCTACCACACGGGAGGTACGTGGTTCAAACCCCGGGCCTCCTTGACCCGTGTGCAGCTGGCCCATGCGCGGTGCTGATGCCCGCAAGAAGTGCCCTGCCATGCAGGGGTGTCTCCCGCATAGGGGAGCCCCACGCGCAAGGAGTGCGCCCCGTAAGGAGTCACCCAGTGCGAAAGAAAGTGCAGCCTGCCCAGGAATGGTGCCACACACAGGGAGAGCTGATGCAGCAACATGACACAACAAAAAGAAACACAGATTCTCATGCTGCTGACAATAGAAGCGGACAAAGAAGAACACGCAGGGGGGAAAGGAGAGAGAAATAAATAAAATAAATCTTTAAAGAAATAAATAACATTTTTCTTCTCAAGGCTCCAGTATAATAAGTTTTTGAGCCTGTGGCTGTTTTCCAATATTTTTAATTTAGTACTTACTTTGAACTATGGGCTCATCTCAGAGTACATAAAATTAAAAGACACTTACTTAGTCTTTTGTTCATAAGGAGTTTGAATAACTATTGTTTCCCATGCAGAGTCTAATCTGACTTGAGGACAATACTACCCAGCAGCCCAAAATTTGCCATATGAGCCTCTAAGGAGCAAGATTATTGGAAGTAGTAACCTTTGATGGAAAAAAAAGTATATTTATAGAAATTTAGTCTAAGTTTATTATTGTTTATTCCAACAACATCAGTGTGTGGAAACAAGTTTTTATAAAAAAGTTATAAAATGTGTAGTTTTGAAAAAAGTTGAATTTTATATAATTTAATACCTATGTGTATATATTTAGAAACAGAAAGTTATAATAGGAAGATGGAAATTTTAGAAAATTTATCTCTAATAGGAACATTGTTAAACATAAAAGAATTTTCAGCATACTAAAGACATTTAGATATATTATCTTCAATGATTTTTTTTCAAATTCTACTCAATTTATTCATTTTTTAAAAAGATATTACATTAAAAAAATATGAGGTCCCCATTCGCCCCCACCGCCCCCACAATAACACTCTCCCCCATCATCATGTCACATCCATTGCGTCTGGTGAGTACATATCTTCAATGATTTAAAATTATTTGCACTCCTTTCTTAATTCCAAAGAAACCTTGCTCTTATATTTGGATGCTAAAGCTTCCTAAATTTCCTTTTTTTTTTAAAAGATTTATTTATTTCTGCCCCCCTTCCTCCATTGTCTGCTCTCTGTGTCCATTTGCTGTGTGTTCTGTGTCTGATTGTATTCTCATTAGGAGACTCCAGGAACCGATCCTGGGATCTTCTGGAGTGGGAGAGAGGTGATCATTCCCTTGCGCCACCTCAGCAACCTGGTCTGCTCTGTCTGTTATTATCTATCTCTCCTCTGTGTCTCCTTTTTGTTGCATCATCTTGCTGTGTCAGTTCTCTGTGTGGGCCAGCACTCCTGCACGGAGCAGCACTGCTGTGCAGGGCAGCACTCTGCATAGGCCAGCTTGCCACATGGGCTGGCTAACCTTCACCAGGAAGCCCTAAGCATTGAATCCTGGACCTCCGATATGGTAGATGGGAGCACAATTGCTTGAGCCACATTCACTTCCCCCTAGTTTTTTAAGTAACACGTTTTTAATTTTTAAATGTAGAGAATGGCAAAGGTAACAAAAACATGGCCTATCATTTCTTTACCTAGATTATCCCAGTAATACCTTAAAAATGTATGCAGGAAAAAAATATATATAGGGAGCAGATGTGGTGCAAGTGGTTGAGCACCTGCTTCCCATACGGAAGGTCCTGGGTTTGGTCCCTGATGCCTCCTAAAAACAAAAACAAGCAAGCAAACAGATGAAAAACAACAACCTGGGGGAGCTGATGTGGCTCCATGGTTGAGTGCCGGCTTCCCTCATACAAAGTTCCAGGTTCAATCCCTGGCCCCAGTACCTCAAAAAAAATTTTTTTTAAAAATATATACACACATATATGTATGTGTGTGTATGTATATGGTCAAATAATTCAAAATGTTCAGAAATACACAGACTGAAAAGTAAAAGCTTTCATTCTTTCTTTCTTTACCACTGAACATTCTCCCAAAGGTAATCTTTTGTTTAACGAAAACTGAAAATGTCTGGAATTCATCTTTCAAAGTTGAAGTTGGGTCAGCCATCTGTAAGAAGGGCTCATGTCTAATTGGAAGACTAGCCTTCACTGTCAGTGGCAAGGTATCCCAATAGTCTATAGGAAAGGTAGTCTTTATTAGTTCCAGGCCTCCTACTTTTCCAACTGTCCTACTGATTATCCCTTTAAAAACTAATGAGCCTCGGAAGTGGGGAGGACAACTATTACAAACTGCTTTCTATTTGAGAACTTGTGCCAATGTTTCTGTCAGATAAATTTAGAAAAAATTCTCAATTAAAGGGGATATTTAAATTCAATAAATATTGCCAAATTGCCTTCTTACAATGTACCACTTTGTACTCTAATAATATATTACAGCATGTTTCCCCCTACCCCAACAAAAACAATTTTCAATGATTTACTATGTGAATAACAATTTCTGGTTTATTTTGCGTTCTATTTAATTAGGAATGAAGTTGAACATCTTCTGTATATTGGTCTGTGATTTTTTTTTTCTTTAGTGGATTGTTTGTGTCCTCTAGTTCTACTGATTTTCTATTTTCTTCATTTTAAGAGTTCTTTGTATTTTAGGTAAAATAGTCCTAACATGTTTTATTCATTCAGGCACTATTCTAGGCACTGGAGATAAAATAGTGAAAAAGGTAAATCTCTGTTCTTAAGGAGTGGATACAGAAAGAAATATATACACATACATACATGTGAGGTGCTCATCAGTGCTATAAAAAAAAAATACAAAATAGAAAGTAACAGCAGTGTGTGTGTGTAATGCTAGTTTATACAAAATGGCTAGAGAAGGCATCTCTAATAAAGTGGAGATTTGAAAAGACATCTGAAGGCAGGGAATAAGCCATGTGAAGATCTGGGAAAGAGCATTCCAAGCTGAAGAAATGGCAAGTAAAAAGGCCAGAAAGAAGTTGTTAAGTTTGAGGAGCAGCAAGGAAGCAAATGGACCACAATGAAATGTTCAAGGAAAACAGGGAAGAGGTCAAAGAAATAGTGGGGTAGACATACATATCATTGAAAAGAAACTAGAGAATAATCTAGGGAATATATAATAGTGATTTTGGTGGCAGATGAAGACTGTAGTAAATATTACAAATACACTATGTATACAAGAATATGAACTCTTCATGGGAAAATTATAACTACTGTAATTTATGGATGATAGTAATATTGCAATATTTTGCAGTAATGGCAGACAGATACTGTTTCAATTCTAAGGGACAACAATAGGGGGGTAAAAGTGGGTTTGGGATTTTTCCTTTTGGAGTAATGAAAATGTTCTAAAATTGACGGAATTGAAGACAGCACAACTCTGTGATGAAAATGAGAGCCACTGAGTGTACATTCTGAATGGATTGTACAAAGCACAGGGAATCCAGTGGTAGAAGATGGACTGTGGTTAATAGGACAAATATGGGAACATTCTCTCATGAATGATAACTATATAATACTAATATAGGATGTTAATAATTAGATGGGGGGAAGGAATACACCAAATATAAGATATGGGCTGAAGTTAGTAAAGCAAGACACTGAAGAATTCACTAGACGGCAGCAAAACCTGTCAAGAATTTAAATTTACCACCCAATCTCAGAGTAAGGACTTTATCAAAGTGGTGGACTGAGAAATTCGGAGAGCAGAGAGGTAGAAATAAAAGAAATATATAACTTTACAGGAATAGAACAAGAAGCAAATATGAGAATGTTCGATGAGCTCTATTTTAAGCAAAGATTTCAAAACTGATTACCTTTCAGATCCAAGTCATGTTTCAGTGCTTCAAATATATACATTTAAATGTTTTTAGTTGAGATATAATTAGAAGATTTTATGCTTTCTAGCAATCTTAAGAGCAGTAACAGTGACAAGTAAAGAGAGGGGAAAAAAATCAGGCACCAACTTAGAGATACATTAGCTAATTTTAAGGGCCACTCATTGCCCCTTTCTACCAATTTCCTTCCCTATCCCCAGGTGGCTAGGTGTTAATTCATGTCTCCTTTTGGGTATCCAATCCTTCATCTAGACCTATTCTCTCCCAAGTTATTCTATGCTTCACAGTTCTCTCTTTATTCTGACCTCCTGTTTTCTCCAAATCTTCAAAAGAACAAAACCTCCTCTATTCCCTTCATTGATTCTTGCCAACTCCATGTCATTCTGCTTGTAATAAAGTTAAGATTATTCTGTCTGAAAGGTTGCTAAGCCTGGTTTGAAACCTATTTCCATTTCTAACAACCATATTCCTAATCAAGAGACCCAGTTGCAGTAGATCCAATAGATTATATAGATAGACCAAGGGGCTTGGTGGATTAAAGGTGAAAACATTAAAATATTGACAATTTTGACACTTGAAATTTAAGAAAATTTGACCTTGTGTAAATAATTTTACCTATTTTTCAATCACATATTGGAAGGCCATAAACACCTAAGGAAATGCGTAGCATTCTTGTCATAATCCTATCTAAGTCTAGGATATATAATTTTCCTGCCTGCACAATTAAGCCATTTATTATCTTAGTTTCCAAAAGGTAGATGAAATGTCAGAAACAAATTTAACAAACATTATTTTATTATTTACAAAATACATGGTGATCATGAGGGTACATACACGTTACAAATTATAAAATGGAAAAGTAGAGACAAACTTGCTAAATGGAAAGGTAGCTATCCTTATGGAACTATTTAGAATAAAACAGTTCTTTATTAAAGTTAGACAAAGCCAAGACTAGTGACATTGTTGTGTAAAAAAATACTAGTTACCTAGAAATATACCTCTACCAAAATGTAGGAAAGTGTTGGCAGTATATCCAAATGTGTCCTAAATTAAATTATAGCAATATATAGTGTCTAAAATACAACCATTTGTTTTAGGCAAGAATCTGTCAGAGACTTGACTGCCTATCTTGATGAAAGAGTAAAGCCCCAGGACTGATTAACATTCCCACCTTCCATAAGGCTTTGTTCAGGTGACTCTGGAATGTGGTGTCAAACACCCCATTCATTTCTGCTGCAAGTTCCCTCAGAACAGACACTGTGTCCTCATCACTGGCATTCAGAATCCGCACAAAGAACTTATTCCACAATTCACCAGCTTTTAGCCTAAAAACATATAAAATCATTTCCATCAAGCACAAGCACATGAAAGTTAGGACTCTTTTTTTGGTAAACTCAGTAGTATGTTTATGCACTGAGATGATTTGGAAGAAAAGTGATTTTTTTCTCCTCTAACTTTTCTATAGCCTAGGTCATTAAAAAGACTATAGTTTTTTCCCCAAGTCCCTACCAGTGGTTTATTATTTACAACCCTCTGAGAATTCTAAACCTTACAGAAGTAACTATTGCTTAAATCTATGATGGTTGTAGCTTTTTTAAATCAGAGAAACTTCTATTATTGTATAAGACAGGACTGTTAGGAAATTCCAATAGACTCCACCTGTTTCTGCTTATGTTAATTGGACCTGCCTGAGACCAGAGCCAGCTGGAAATGCCTGGATCTAGCCTATATGTTTTACATTACAGCTCAAGCCTTAAAGTACATGTAAGAGATAATAAGATTGGCTAAATTCTGAATTAAACAAAGAGAAATAAACAATTCATATGTTGAGAGAAGGGAATGGAGAAAGGGCATCAAATCTTCAATAATTTTTTTTTGACCTAAGGATGTACCAATAAGTGAAAGATTGGCAAGTGTGTGCTGGGAAGTTATTAGCTATGATAAGCTGAAGTGGAACATAGGATATGTAATAAGTTTTATGAGTGGGTTTGAGGGAGTACTAGGTTTTGAGATCAAGCAGCTCTCATTAAGAAATCATTTACTTTCTTCACTAAAGAGATTCAGGTCCGTGATTCAGTTCTACTCACTCGCTAAATAAATAATAGCCTAAAATTAGTATATAATTTAGAAATTTAACTCTCTTCAAGAGATATTTATTAATGTTTGACTACAATACTTACTAGAAGTGAGTTTAAGATTAATACCAATTGATTAGAAAATTATTCTTATGAAATGTTTCTATTAATACTTCTAAACTGAGAGACTTCGATATTAAAGTCACAGTCTACATGATACACTAGGTCAAGAATAATGTCCTGAAATCTGAATAGGTTGAATCTTAGAGATCCCTTTATCTTGAATTAGGTGTCCTGCAGATACACTAATGAAAATTAAGGCTACCAAAGGAGAAGCACCCAATAGAAAGAGAATTATTTGGATAAGCAAAGACCCTGAAATCACCAATACTTACTCAGAGATATTCTGGCTAAGTTTCCAGAGGGAACCATCCCAGACGACCTGTAGGTGTTCCTTGAACAATAGTAAATGTACTAAATCTGCTATACCAAACAGGTCTACCTGAAATCACAAAAAGCACCATCAACTAAAATAATCCTCTGCTATTCTCATGGTAGCCTATTCATGTGGGAAATTGAAAAGCATAGTGCTTAACCAAGTTGACTTTATGACATAAATTTTCATTTATAACACTGTTCCTTACCCTTTCAGTAAAGGGAGATGCTCCCCAAAGAAGTGATCAATAGAGCCAACTCGAATTATCCTTGGAACAAAAGATGACAAAAATATCTGGACTATCAAATCCATATTTGTAAACCTACTGAATTTGCATGTACTCTAGCTATGTTCTAAAAGTGGTTCACGTGATTAGCCCAGGTTCATGCTACATAGTCAATCAGCAAATCCCATTTGTCCAGAGCTGAGTCAGAAGGGATTTTTTTCACCTAAAGGCCACTGTATAAAAACTTTATATTTGCCCTAATTTTCTTCCCATATATTTAATTTAATCCTCATAAAAATTCTGATGTACAGAGAAGAGGTTGTTATCCTTATTTTACAGAGACGATCACTATAAAAGACCACAAGGATGATAAGTGCATAGAAATGCCCCAGGCACTTAGGTTACTGAGTTAGTCATATGTCTGAATGTGTATGTGTATATTCTTCAGTGCTGTGACAGAAAAATGGTACAATTTGCTTGACTTGGTGATATTTGAAAAGTAGGTCATCTATTCCAGGATAGACAATACCAGTAAACACTAGCTTTCATAGATTATCTAGATAAGAAAGACCTTAAGAAACCCTCTCCATATTTGCCCAAGCTTGTTTTACACTTACCTGGTAGGGAGAAGAACATTTAGCCAGGATCTTTTGTCCTTCCAGGATCTGTACAGTCCGAAAGCCGCTGAGGGTAAAAGCGTCTAGCTGTACCCTCAGGTCGACACTGCAGGAGAAGTCCACTATCTTCAAAGCCTGATTGTTCTTATTACAATCATAGGGATCGTGGATTCTGAACCCAGATTTAAGAGAAAGAGATAATAAAAATAGGCCATGAAAGAAGCTGCATAGCTGTTTTTTTTTTAAGGTACTGCAGGTGTGTCTTAGCTATGACAACAGCTCCCTCCAGTGGATAATTATGAAAAATGCACCTGTAAGAGCAGTGGCAGTGTCCGCCCATGGGGAAATGTCAAGTTAGTTCAGCGGTACAAAGTATAACTAAACCACAGTGCATGGCTACCATAGAACATTTATTAAGTTTCCACTATATGCAAAATGAGTACTGGAATGGAAGTAGAGTGCAGGTCTCAGCCTTTTACTGAATACACTAACACGTACAATGGCAATAATTTATACATTAACAGAAATATGGTAGAGGAAATTAAGCTTTTATACATGTCATAGACTTCCTTGTTTACTCTTATAGATTAGGCTCTCCAAATATCGTTCAGATTTTTCCTTCCCAGAGTTTAACTGAAAATAATACATGAGTTTCTTTGGTAAAGTGCCACCTGTATAATACATTTTCCTGTTTATATTATAACACATATTCTATTTTACTCAAGTTATCTATGGTCCCAACCCTTACTTAAAAAAAAAGGCTTTAGGCTTTAGAACATGAACTCTGTACCCATTAATTACATTTTCTTGCGTTTATCTATTCTATCCAATAAAGCTATTCATTGAAGATACACAGGAACTATATCTTAGAGAAAAGAGTGGATCATTTTCATGTACTCCTTGTTCTACTTGCCTCAATTACTTCCCTCAAACTACTGATTTCCATTGGTTGCAGATCATACATTCTTGAATATAGCTTTGACTAATTCAAACACATATTGTACCATGGCATAAAATAATCTAATTTACTTTAAAATTTACAATTGCTGTTTTTTCCTTGACATGGGATCCAACTTTGTTCCTGGCCTTCATAACATTATAATTCCCCAAAACTTGGGCAAGGCAGAAAGGATTAATAAAAAGAAGGAAGAAAGTCTCCTACCCCTATATTTCGCCACTAACTGACAGTTACCATGGGTAAAGCATTCAACGTCTTTGAATCACAATTTCCTCACAAGAGAGACTGGAATTAAGTGATTTCTTAAGGTTCTCTCTGGTTTGTGAATTGATATGAAATTTCTTATCAAACTATGTGTTTTCAGGGAAGTGGATGTGCCTCAAGCAACTGAGCTCCCACCTACCACAGGGGAGGTCCTGGGTTTGGTTCCCAGTGCCTCCAAAAGAGAAGATGAGCAAGACACAGAGAGCACACAGTGAATGGACACAGAGAGCAGACAGTGAGCACAAACAAAGGAGGAGGGGTAGTGGAGATAAGTAAATAAAATAAATCTTAAAAAAACCAAACACACACACAAAAACAACTATGTGTTTCCCTGGGATCCCCTGGTGGCTGAGAGAAGGAAATCTGAACACACAGAGCTCAAATGTTCAATTCTAAAAAAGCTGAGAAAAATCCCTTTGCTTCTATTTCCTACAGCCCTGAGAACTCCAGCACTATCCTGAACGTTCAACGTTATAGAATACAGTGAAAACAAGCAAAGTGACCAACCAACCCAAAAAAGTATACCAGGAGATTCCATCTGGACTGCTACTACCCATATCTGGAAACACTTAGGGCTTTTTATGGTCACCATGACTGGGGGAATGTTACTTGTATTTAATTGGGTATGTGTGTGTGGAGGGGGATCTAAAATATCCTAAAACATCCTGCAATCATTGTACGGACAGATCCTTACAAAACAGTTGTCTCATCCAAAATATATTGGCTGAGAAGTGATTTCTTAAGGTTCTTTCTGACTTATGAATCATGAAGTTTCCTATCAAATTTGATAATGCTCCTTTAACACTATATGCTTTCCCAGGATGAGAACTGCTGCTACATTATGTCTGGTGACGCCTTTAGAACTACTTAACCAGGAAAGGGTGAGATGTTTCTTACTATTTTGTTTATAAATCCAGAAATACATTGAGGGTTCTCTTAAATTTCATTATTTAGAGTCTAATTCAGTCTCTTATAGATTAAGTAGTTAGGAGAAGAAAGAATGAGTCTAGTTATTAGTGTATCCCAGCAACATTAGGGAGACTAACTTCTTATCCAAGTTACAGGCTTAGTGCAGACAAACATCTTTAAACCCAGCAGGTTTACTCACATACCATGAGACTGGTGATCAAAAAAAGGGTATGCTGGCCCTTTAAGTCCTTTTCATAAAACAAAAAATTTTGGACAATCTTCTCCTTGTTTATGTCTCAATGTATTTTTATAATTGTAGTTCTTACTTGACTTCATTTCTTATTTCCTCTGTGCTCACCCTTTGAACCTGAAGGCCAAACTGTTTTATTTGAGCCCTAGGCATAGTTTGCATTTGTACTCTGGCTTTACCCATTCTCTTGGCAATTCTTCAACTTGGCCTAACTTAAGCTTTGGTTTATGAAACTGAGCAGTTCCTTAATTTTGCTAGTATCCTTGCTGGATCTGTAGTGTTCCTACTCAAAGAACTAGAAAACCTATTTCATATTTCACAAAATATTCATGTTGTATTTCTCTTCTTTACAAGAATCATAATACTCTGAGTGTATTTTCTCATTGGGTAGTTTTTCTTTGAATTCTTTAAAAGTTTTTACAATGATTATTTACTTTTAGATAGCAAAATTTTCTTAATATAATGTTTTTATCACTATATTTATCAAAAGGCATAAGAAAATGGCAACTATCCATGCTTTTGAAGAAAGGTGAGAGGACTGAGAGAAAGAAAAGGACCAACCTGTTCCTAAGAATCAAACTCCTTGGACTCAAGTCACCATGGACTATTTCCGCTTTGTGTAGTTTCTCCACTATTGTCAAAAGGTTATAAATAATCAATACTATTACTTCATGGGTAATAAATTCACTGTGTTGAAGAAGATCCTGGCAATAGAAAGATAGAAACACAATGACTAGTTCTTAAAGTTCGGTGGAAGGCACACTATGTGTTTTATTATTATTTTAAAAACTGTCCAGATAAACTATATATACTCTTTAGTACATTTCACATGAAAATGTAATAAAAAATTACAAAAATGTTTCTACCTATTCTCTATTGTATTTATATTTAACACTTAATAACTACTAATTTGTGCTCTTCTTTGTTGTTCTCTACTAAAATGTAAGGTCCTTGTAGGCTGGGTCTATGTCCCAATTTTAACAACACTGTAATCTTTCCATAAAGTTTGTAAGGATTTAATGAGGATTTAATGGATGAATAGCATCAAGGATAAGACTGGCCCACAATAGGTGCTCTATAGAAGGGAGTAGAAGGTAGTTTTAAAACATCCTCATTCCAACAACTTTAGAGAATTCATATCACCATCAACATACCAAATAATAAAATGAAATACTGTGCCTGGTTTTAAAAATATCCAGTGGGGGTAGTACAAATAAAACAAGAGTGGCCATGAGCTGATGATCATCACATTTAGATGACTAGTTTCTGGGAGTTCATTGAACAATCTGTCTACTTTTGTATATGTTTGAAGATTGACATAATAAAAAGTTAAAAAAACAAAAACAAAAAACAAACCCTTGGGAAAAAACTGCTGTAGGCTTTTAATTTACAATTTAATTGATTATTTCTAGAAGATGGATGGGAACTTTGTACTAAATTCCTTTGCTAAATGGAGAATAAATCTCTCTGCTGAAGGACTTTAAATGATATGTTTTTAGTATCACGGCAAACCTGAAGGGTGAAGCAGTTTATATACTGGTGCCAAACAATACAGCCATCTTGGTATTGGTAACAGTTGCACAAATGATCATACTCCTCATTTAAACGTTCCTTTAACTTGAGGTTGATATAAAAATCCCACGGGACAGGTACAGAAGATACCTGTAAGACATTATATTTTAAAAATAAGAGCAATTAGGATCTATGGTTGGCAGATTGCAAAACACACTTCCTCCAGCCCTCCTAAATACCACAATACAACTAATAAAATGTTTTAAAAGGCATAAATCTACAGTAAAGAGGATACCATAGCAACAAAATTCTGGAAGCTGGAAACAGAATAACAAGAATTAATAATTCACTTAGACCCAAGGAAAGTTAATTCTAGCAATGGAGAAAGCTGAGGAGCAATGAAATTTATATTGCAAGATCATCTCCCTATAGCAAAGCAATATCCAATTATTTCTGGAAGTAAGAGTGAGGGTGGTGGAATTAATAGGAACCGTGAACACTCTTTAAGAAGTTATACCCCAGATTCTCTTTCCTATTTCATGTAGCCCAGACCAGCAACTGCCATGTTCTCTCCTATAGAGTAGAAACAGAAAGGCTTTGGGCAAAAGGACTTTAGGCATGTTTGAGGGTGGGAATACCATATGGAAAAGAGGAGAAAGTTTATAAATCAAATGCTAGGATATATCCTACCTCCACCTCCCCAGACTAATTTTCATACTCAGCTTTCAGAAAGTTAGCAGCCAGACTTATATACTCCAGGCAAGAAATCAGACTTCTCTTGAGGGTTCTAAGCAGCTCAAGAGAGAAGACCAAAAGATTGGGGGGTTCTCCAACAAAATGGCCAACCTAGATCGTCCTACAATGAGGTTTACAGCTGTCAAGGCCCAGTCACATGTACAGAGCCTTTATCTTTTCGTGTCCCAAACAAATATTAGTGGACAAAAACTTAGAGAAAGTTAGGACAGAGATCAAAACAGACAAAAGAAACTAGGACAAAACAGATGACATAAAGAGAAAAATATTTTACAGCACCATTAATATCCTAGAGAGACAAAGTAAAAGAACAGAGAGATGGAAAATGAGATGAATTTTAGAGGACCTGTTCAGGAGAGTCTCTATCCTAATAAAAGGAATTCTAGAACAAGAGAAGAGAAAAAACTGGGACAGAAAATAATTTTTTCCTTAAAGAAAATTTCTCAGAACTGAAGGAATTTTTAGATTGACATGACCATTGATCGAGTGCCTATCATATGGGTGATGACAGACACACCAAGGTATATGACTGAAATTTCAGAAAACTGGGGACAAATATAACATTCTACAAGGATCCAGAGAAAAGGGGAAAAAGTTTCACACTAAGGTTCAAGAACAAGAGTGACAAAAGATTTTAAAAGCAACACTAGAAGCTAAAAGACAATAGTTCATTTCCAAATTTCGAAGGGGGGGAAAAAAGAAAAGCAAACCTAGAATTCTATATCCAGCCAGACTCTCAAGTAAATATGAAGAATAAAAAATTTTCTGACATGCAAGTTCTCAAAAATTTTACATTACATGTATCCTTTCTCAGGATTCTACTAAAGGAAATGTATTCCCTAAACTATGAGGAATTAAATCAAGAAGGAAGAAAATTTGGGATCCAGGAAACTGGGTATTTAATGTAAGAAAGAAATGAAAGGAATCCCTAGGATGATGGTGAGTAGAAATTTAAGGTAACACTCTTTATGTCAAGTCTAGAGTATAACTTGCCCAGATTGGAGCAGGCCAGAAAATTTCAGTAGAGATTTCCTCAAATACATAAAATTGATATTAATGTATTTGAACATATGGAAAGATTTACATGTCTCTCATTTTTGATATGTGATGGCTGACTTTCTTATAATGAAACTTATAGACTATCAGAAGCATGTGATAGTTCCCAGAGGCCAGAGTAACTGCTTAAACCGACATTATTTACAAGGTAATTGCAATTATAAACTGGTCCTACCTTTATTATGGTTAACTCTGCAGAATTTCTTGGCGCCACTCGGAATAACTTGTAATCTTCACATATTAGATATTCTTGTTTAATGCAATAATCCTCGTTATCTGTTAAAAGGTTTGATTCCATTTAAAAATCACTGTGAACATTTACACACCTCTAGCCTTTATCTCCTGGTTTAAGGGCTAATATCCCTGTTAGATTCAGTTAGTGGCATCTAGAATGCTTTTCAAAATCATCTGTTAAAAATTGAAAGAGGGGAATACATAATTCCCATCGTTACTGGGACATGAACTTACTATGTCAAGTTCGATTATGCTGTTTATGTGTATGGAATACTTACAGTGCTCAAGCATATAAACATTTATTTGTACACTGTCATATACAAAAGGACATACATTGAATGATACTTACCTAGTTCAACTTCCTTCCCTATTTCCAACTTAGGCATTGGCCTATCTTCGACAAAAAATTCTGTAGAGGCACTTAATTCTGGTAGGGATTTTAGAAGCTGTCTGCGATGCTGGGAACACCAGGGTGACTGCATAGGGCTTTCTGGGGGGAGGGAAAAGGTTGGAAAAAGAAAATGACCCAGAAACCTAATGCTTAAAATGGATATTATAATAGAGGAGGTAAGGAAAACATGATTACACAATCAACACTGCTAGTCTATATTTATTTGTTACAGGTTTTTATGATACTGAGTTCAGTAATTCTAATTTGTTCTAGAAAGTTCACAATTTATGGCAACTTTTCTAGTGAAGAAAAACATACAGCTCAGTTTGCTGAGATAAATAAATGTTCACCAGGCATGGATGCAGATGTTGCTTGTAAGTTATATGTATGACTAATCCTACCTGCAGTCTCATTAGTAAGCTCCAGTTTCTCAGGAATTTGAAGGCATTTGATGGAAGAAGTGCTTGTAACTGAGGCAGAAGACGACCCAGAGAACCCAGAGGAGTGTGTGGCTTCATGACTATCTTCAATAATTGGGCTGAAAGAACCACAAACGAGTCAGTCTCACAGGGATAACATATACCAACTTATCTTTGTTATAATTTTATTTGCTATTCAACAGTCTCATTTTGAAAAATTTATTTTATAAATAGTCTCATTTTGAAAATCCATTATTTTCTTGAATCAGCAATAGGCTCATAAACAGAATCTAGGTAACTTCATTTATCTTGGTTAACAAACATTGCACAGCTTTAGATTTCTGGATTTACACTTTAATTACCTAATCTATCATAAATGTCTATACTATATCTATTCTACACTACTGAGAAACATTGACTAAGACACTACCTTTCTTCCTTTTTATCCCTTTCCTGGACTTTAAACTCTGATAAGAAAAGGCTGAGAGGAAAAGAAAAATTTAAATCACTCAAGGTGGATACATGATAACAAATGATAAAAAGTAGGTTAGGGAAAAAGTTAAAAAATGTAGTTTTAAAATGACAAATTAGGGGAGTAGATAGATGTAGTTCAAGTGGTTGACGGCCTGCTTCCCATGTATGAGGTCCCATGTTTGATCCCCAGTGTCTCCTAAAAACAAAACAAACAAACAAACAAACAAAAATTCTCATTGGGAGCAGATGTGGCTCAGTGGTCAAGTGCCTGCTTCCCACGTAGAGAACCTGGGTTCATACTCCAGTACCTCCTGAAAAAAAAAAAAAACTAAACTAAAAAATCACAAATTTGCATATTAAAGAATGTCTCTAAAACCAAAGAAATGGAAATGTGTTTAAATTAGCTGAGTTTTAAATATGTATTGATCACAAGGCTCAGTCCCTAGCTCTCTATGCCATTCCTTCATACTTATTCCCTAATGCATTTTCATTTCTGTCACCTTTCATTTCCAACTCTCTATCAAAAGATACTTTGCCTTTAATATATTTCTAGCTGTCTATTGGAAATCAATATCAAGCTATTTTACCATTATTTAAAACTCAATAGTAAAGAAAAAAAATGAATGTATTATTTTTCCCAATCATCTACACTTTGCAGAGTTTCCTCTAAGGTACCATAATCCTCCCGTACTTTAGTCTTGTAACTATCAAATGTAATTTTTCCAGCCCTCACATTGAAATTAATCACTAAATCCCACTGACACTATCTGGGGGAAAAACTCTTTTGGCCTTCTACAACTTCTCTAGCATAGGCCCTAATCGTAACAACCTTGTAAGTTATCAAAATTATGTCCTTCTTCACATTAACCAATTTTGGACAAAGCCAAAATGAAAACTGTCTAAGAAAGGCGAAGAATTCTACAGCCTATAAAATAAAACAGGAATTAATTAGAAATTCTTTATTTACTACCTGCTCATTCTATCCCAAGTCTTTGCTCAGAATGTCTGCCTCTGCCTATTATGCCTTATTGTCATGTAAAGCACTTAGCACAGACTATGGCAGATAGTAAGAGCTTGATAAGCAATCACAATAAGTGACAAGCACACACAGATTAAGGGAGCAATCAAACAATATGGTTTATATGTTCTGTAATCCCCAATTACCTCAGTTTTTTAATGCTGAGAGTTTGATTGTAGACAATACCACAAGCAGTCTGTTGGTCCTCAGTGGTCTTTACATCTAAATCGTCTTCGTGTAAGAGTCTCTCAGAATCAGGAGGGAGATCCTTCAAGGATATTATCTCATGAAAAGGAGTGGATACAAAACGAGCTGCTCTAGCGAAGTCACAAGTATCTTCTGGGTTGGGACAAATAGTTACATTTCTAAAACCTGTGATAATAGCATCCTCACTCAAGGGCTCAATTCCTATAAATTCGTCCTGAAATAAAGAACATATAAAGAATAGGTAAAATATTTCAATGGGTATATGAATGGCTGTTATTTTTTCACTTGAAGAGACACATTAAATCAGTGATTTCCTATACAGGGTACAGGAGTAGTACATCAGAATCTCTAGGGGAAGATCATTTTAAAAGGTTTATTATAAACATTTGAGACAAATATTTATAGCATGAAAACAGCAAACTATATTTTACAAAAACAAACAAACAAAAACACTGTGAAGAATGTCTTGTGTGGGATTCTTCACACAAGAGAAAACACTGTATAGTGTTTTTCCCTAACCAATTTCACCGAAGAACTAGAGTTACCAATATTATTTTTCTTTTGGCTTTGGCCTAGAAAATGTTCTGATAATCTACTCTCCTCCTAGTTTTTAAGTCTTCTTACCTTATGCCACATAATTTTTATTTTATTTTTTAAAAAGTAATTCATAATCACTGTAGAAAATATGGAAATTAAGGGGAAAAAATCACCTGAAATACTATTACCTAATCAAACACTTCAACTATGCATTTAAAATACAACTTTGTCTTTAAAGGTAGTATATAGGGGAGAAGGTGTAGCTCAGTTGATTGAGTGCCTGCTTCCCATGTATGAGGTCCCGGGTTCAATCCCTGGTACCTCCTAAAAATAAACAAATAAAAGTAATATTATGCATATGGTTTAAAAAGTTAACTAGTTTACCTCTTCCCATATTTATGTCCCTTATCAACCTGAAGTAGTCAGTGTGGACATTGTCCCAAATTCCTCAAGATTAAGGAATGAATAAAAATAAGGGAGACCAATGCAGATCTATTGTTATTGTAGTTATTATCTTGTGTTAATGGAGTGTTTTGTAACATTGATATAAAAAAAAGTCAACTAGTTTAAAAGAATATACAGTGAAAAGGTCTCCCTCCCACCTTCTTATTGCTGAGAGGCAACCACTGTCACCATATACATCTGGTAGGATATATGCACAAGCATATTCTCTGCATTTAAAAGAGGAGTTTCTAAAACAAGTGAAATTATAGTACGTATGCTATTAGGCATATATTCCAGCAACCCAGAAGAGTCTATGGAGTCTTATAATTAAAGGTGCTCCAGTCCCATTCTAGCTATAGTGAAGTGGAATTTCCAAGGATGAAGCTCAAGCATATATTTTATTTTAAATACTTCCTCAGGGAATTCTGATATAGTCTACTGACAGCAATGATGTAGAAGAATAATTACATACTGTGCTGTGGAAAATACCACCAGGGAGCATAGACAGTTTGTGTTTGTAGGTGGTGGTTCTAGGTTCAGTTGGTCTGGGATAGGTGAAATTATTAAAAGAGTCAGCTAATTTAATCTAACTTTCTCTTATTCTCTGGTAATCCCTAATCAACCTTCTGTCTCTACAGGTTTGCCTGTTCTGGACATTGCATATAAATGGATGCATATAATATATGTGGTCTTTTGTGTCTGGCTTCTTTCATTCTGCATGATGTTTTTAAGGTTCTCTCTCTCTCTCTCTCTCCGCGCCCCCCCCCCCCAGTTGTCTGCTCTCTGTGTCCATTCGCTGTGTGCTCTTCCGTGTCTGCTTCTATCCTTATCAGTGGCACCAGGAATCTGTGTCTCTTTTTGTTGCGTCATCTTGTTATGTCAGCTCTCCATGAGTGCAGCGCCATTCTCGGGCAGGCTGCACTTTCTTTCATGCTGGGCGGCTCTCCTTACAGGGTGCACTCTTTTGCGTGTGGGGCTCCCCCATGCGGGGACACCCTTGCATGGCACGGCACTCCTTGTGCACATCAGCACTGTGCATGGGTCAGCTCCGCATGGGTCAAGGAGGCCCAGGGATTGTACCGTGGACCTCTCATGTGGTAGGTGGACTCCCTATCCAAGTCCGCTTCCCGAGGTTCACTCTTAAAAACATGTTGTAGCATGTATCAGCACTCTGCTCCTTTCTATTGCCAAATATTATTTCAGTGTATGGATATACCACATTTTGTTTATTTATTCATCAGTTTGATGGACATTTGGGTTGTTTCTACTTTTTAGCTATTTTGAATAACACTGCTTTGAATATTTGTGTACAAGTTTTTTTTGGTGTTATCTGTGAACATGTCTTCAATTCCCTTGAATATATACCTAAGAGGAGAATTGCTGGATCATATGGTAATTCTACGTTTAGTATTTTGAGGAACTCCTAAACTGTTTTCCAAAGCAAGTGTACCACTTTACATTCCCACCAGCAATGCATGAAGGTTCTAATTTCTCTACATCCTCACAACATTTGTTATTGACTGTCTTTTATTATATCCATCCCAGTAGGGATGAAGTGACATTGCATGTGGTTCTGATAAGGATTTCTGTAATGACTAATGATGGTGAACATCTTTCATATGCTTCTTTCAAGTCAGTGATTTTAATTCTAATTCTAAACTTTTGTGAGAAATGAATGAAACAATCCACTAGCCAAGGTATCTTAACTTAGGGATACTGGTCCTTACACAAATATCTGGAGGCACATCTTCATTTGAGGCGATGCTTTCTGAAGTTTTGAGAATTGCAAGGGGTTTTCGTTGGGCTAAAACCTGTGGGGGATCTGCAGGAGGACTGGAAAAAGATATGCTCCAATTAGCACTTTTTAATCACTTAAAAAAGAAATCTCCTAATTCATCTTCATTTATAATTTAAAAAAATATTTTAAGCAAAAATAAATAAATAAAATCACACCTGATAGTGTTTTTCTCTGAATGAAGAAACTCATCAAAAATGGAGAAAGGTACACTAGGACCTATAGAAAAGAGAGACTAGATTCATACTTAGAGCAAATGTTCTACTCCTCAAGATAACAAGATAATTTATGTTGCTGATCTTTCTGTTTAAAAGCAGAAAGGCAATCTACTTTTTTAAAAAAATAATGAAATGTTCAAATATATAAAAGTAGAGAGCATTTAATAATTTAATGACGGATCATCTCTCATCTATATCCCCACACCAACCCACCCCTTTCATTACTCCCCAAACCTGCCCAAACCCAGACTATTTTGAAGCAAATCCAAGACATTATATAAAAAATTTCATCTGTAAATTTTTCAATACTTATTTCTGAGAGAGGTTTTTTAAAAAGAAGTATAACCTCAATACCATGATCACATCTATAAAATTAGCAATTTCTTAGTATCAAATATCTAGTGAGAAGTTTCACATTTTACCAATTCTTACAAACATTTTTCTCCCCTTAAGTTTGTTTGAATTGGGGATGCAGAGTAAGATCCATATACATGATTGGCTGAAATGCCTCTTTAAAATCTCTTTTAATCTATAGGGTTCTCTTCCATATTTTTTTTTTATTGTAATTCTTTGCTGAACAAACTGGGTTATTTGCCCCATAATGTTGGATTTTGCCAATTACATCCTCTTGTGGTACTTAAATGTTCCTTCATGCTTTGTATTTTCTATAAATTGGTGATTAAAATTAGAGGGTTAATCAGATTTGGGTTTAATTTTTTTTTTTCAAGACTATTTGTAAGTGGATATTCATGTTTATAGCACTTTTAGCATGTTTCTGAATGGAAAGGAGAATTAAATTGAATATAAAATAGTTTTTGTTCTAAAGCTTTTCTCAAAAAACATTTTCCTTTGGTTGCTGGATACTTATGATATATTTAGCTTAATGTACAGTAGCTAGAGTAGAAGATTATTTGGTAGTTATTATAAATTAAAAATTACATTTAGACTGAATATTTCAAAGCACCAAGAAATCTTATGGAAATACTCTTTCAATTATAGCTATCCTATCTTTGAATCATGTACTTCACTCAATTCCATAATTCAAAGATAAAATAATACCTTAGTCCCTCTTTCTGCTTTCTTTCAGTTTCCTGTACCACAAATAAGAAAAATATTTATCATTTGTTACACAATGCATTTATTACACAGCATGCATTTCCACATTGTCAGCAAATTTTTCATGATTGTCAAATACAACTAACTCACCTGTAGAGTGAGGCTGTTCTTGCCAAATATTTTCTGCAAGTGAAGTTTCCCTGTGAAGAAACTTGTTTTAAAACAAGTGCTCTGTAACCACACAAAGAGCTGTTTAATTTTCAAAAATCCTCAAGAGGCTTTTTCATTAAATTCTAGTACACTCAAAGCAAATTCTTTAAGAAGATGGAAATTTCAGTCATTAAAAATGTAGAAGTATATCTGACAATAGATGTTAAGTAACATTTACAGTATAAGCAGACAGCAAAATGCTAAAATGTCATTTTTATAAAAACAAAAAAAAACGGAACACAAAAGAAGATATACCAAAATGTTAATAGTAGTCATCTCGGTGTAAAGAAATGGGTGATTTTACTACAAAAGAAGATATACCAAAATGTTAATAGTAGTCATCTCGGTGTAAAGAAATGGGTGATTTTACTTTTCAAAAAGTGTTTATATTTTATTTTGAATGTTTCTATAAGAAAGATTTTTTTAAAAGTAGGAAGTCAGTACCCTGTGCTCCCCATCAGCATCAAAGCTTGTGTTGTAAAAAAGACTTACAAAAATGTCTCAAGACTAAAAGTCAAGGAGACATCGACGTCTCTTTGACACTAGAGAGCCAAAGGTTGGTTGTAAATGCTCTCTCTGTAAGCACTATCCCTTCAACCAACATGGTCCTACCTGGTACAAGAGTTCACTGGACAATCACATAGAGTCATTCCTGGCAATTCCTGAGACTTGGATGCAATTCTCAGTTCAGCTGTTTCCTTCATAGGCACTTTCTCTTCTTGCTGTTTAAATTAAACATTATCAATGTGTCCCTTCCATCCAGAAAATGCTACCTAGTCCCAACCTCTAGCTCCAATATTCACTTTATCATACTCTTTCCCCAGATACCCACTACCCATATAGTGTCTATACCACAAAAGTTCTTCTCAAAAACTTATGTTTCTAGTATAAACTGGTACTGTTGTACTCAACTGAGCAGTGCCAAAGATATATTGAATTTCTTTAGTTAACCCCATTGTAATGGAAAGTGACTAGAAAAAAAAAATAAAGTCATAATTAACACAAGAATGGTTTTGAATATAACCAAGAAGTCAATAAAGTGCATGACTCATGTCACATGCCATAAATTACCTTTGAAGTCACCTGTTAAATTACTTTCCTGCTCAACTATGTTGCTACCAATGGGTAAGAAACTCTGAATGAGATTTGGGAGGATTTTTATCGTCTAAATGTTTATATGGTTTATACTTGTTTCAAACTTTGCTGTTTTTGTGAATTAAAAAAAGAAAAATTACCTGATCACCCATTCTTTCTTGCTGAGTAGTTTGGATTTCTTTTAGCTTCTTTTCCATCTCTTCGATCTGTTTCTGCATTTCTTCTCTCTTCTTTGCACTGGTCAGTAGTTCCACTAGAAAGTCAAGTTGGCTGAGGCATTATTCCTTGCAGCAATTATTCAGTCAAATCTGTTTTTGTGGATCATGTTTTCAACATATATATATATGTATAACATATGAAATAAGTAGAAAGAAAGACCACAACTTGAAGTCTAGGTCTCTATTCTAGTCAATAAAAAACAAAATACCTGGGCACAACTCTGACTATTTAGGTTTCATTGGGGAATAATATAAGGCCCTTGTGACACTAACTACCTGGGACACACAAATGCACACACACAAGACAAAAATCAGTGTTAAAGAGAATAAAACAAGTGATGTGAAAATATGACCGGGTAAGGTGATGAGGTCAAGGTCTACCAGGTCTTAAAACTGGGTGGACAGGGAAGACCATTTTGATAAAGTGATGTTAAAGCTCTCACCTGAATGAAAAGGGGGCAATCCTATAAAGATAAGGGGAAAGATTTTAAGCCAAGGGACTTGCTGGCACAAAAACCCTAATGTAGTTCAAGGATGGGAAAGAAGGCCAGCATAGTTGCAGTATAGAAAGAGGAACAATAGTAAAAGATGAAGTTGGAGAGGTAGGCAGGAGTCAGCTCACATGGGGAACTAAAGGTTGGGATAAAGAATTGGTACTGTATTCTAAGACAATGAAATATCATTGTCACATCATAAAAGAGTGACATATCTGACTTACTTTTTTAAAAGATCATTTTGGTTGCTATGAGGAAAATGGATTTCTGGTAACTCAAGAATGAGCACAAAAAGTCTAGTTGGAGGTATCCACCTAAGAAATTGTGTTTTAGATCAAGGTAATAGTGGAAATAGTGATAAATGAAAGATTTCGGATATATTTTGGTGGTAGTGCTAACAGGTTTATTATTCATTAGATGTGGGGGAATGGTAAGGAAAGAGGGATAAAGGACGACTTTTAGATTTTTTTTGGCTTGAACAATTGGGTGCCTGGTTATTCCTTTTATTGACATGGGTAAGCCTGGTGTGTGGTGTGTGGCAACAATCAATAATTCTCTTTTGGAGTATGAAATGTCTATTAGGACAACCAAAGTGCAGGTAACAAAATACGAGCTTTCAGGTGAAATGTTGTGAGAATCTATGATTTGCAAGCAATACTTAATCCAATAAGATTACCTAGAGAAAGCTGCAGAAAGAGAATATAATTGGAATATTTGAGGACTCTGTCCTGGATGAGAAGAACAGCAGTAAAAACAAAAATTGAGAGGGAATACACACCAAGGAGGAAGCCAAGCTCTTCGTAAAGAGAGGCATAAACTGTGTAAAAACTAAGATCAGGACTGAGAAATGGCCACTGGATTTGGCAAAATAAGTTTCTGGTAACCATTACTAGAGGTGTTTCACTGGACTAGAAAGAATGGTTGCAGAAATAATGGACAGTGAAGAAGATAAAACTGATTACATCTTAAGAAATTTTGCTATGAAAAGGAGAAAAATGGAGTAATGGCTGGAAAAAAATATGGGGATAATGGAGTACTTCTTTTTTTTTTTCAAGGATGAGAGGTATTAGAATATATTTGTTTGATGGTGAGAATGGTTTAGTAGAAAGGGGAAAATGGTAAGAGGAGGAAGAATGAAAACTTTAAGAGCAAATCCTTGAGAAGGTGAGAGGGGTAGACTTTAAAACCCAAAAGGACGGAAGCAGACTTGGCCCAGTAGATAGGGCATCCATCTACCACATGGGAGGTCTGTGGTTCAAATCCCGGGCCTCCTTGACCTGTGTGGAGTTGGCCCATGCACAGTGCTGATGTGCACAGGGAGTGCCCTGCTACGCGGGGGGGTGGGGGGGTAGGGGTGTGTGTGGGGGTGCCCCCAGTGTAGGGGAGCCCCATGCACAAGGAGTGCGCCCCGTACGGAGAGCCGCCCAGCGCGAAAGAAAGTGCGGCCTGCCCAGGAACGGTGCCGCACACACGGAGAACTGACAGCAAGATGACGCAATAAAAAGAAACACAGATGCCCGTGCTGCTGACAACAACAGAAGCAGACACAGAAGAACACACAGCGAATGGACACAGAGAACAGACAACTGGGGCAGGGCAGGGGGGAGGGGGGGCGGAAGGGGAGAGAAATAAATAAAAATAAATCTTAAAAAAACAAACAAACTCAAATGGACTTTGATAAGACCAGAGAAAATTTAACCATTTTAACAAAAAGGAAGTCTGACAGAGTGTATGGGTACAGCTGCATATAAGATGGTCGATTTGGTGGAGATAAAATGGAATTACCATTAGATTGTTTCTATTTTCTTAATGAAGTATGAAGCAAGGTTATCAACTGAGGAGGGGTAGGGAATATAAAATATTTGAAAAGATGAGAGAACATGAAATTAGTTGTTTGTTACAGAGAAATTAACCTGCTAGGGAATTGCAGTACGACTGCTAGGCACTGGTGAATGCCCTTTTGAGATTTGTGGCCATGAATTTAACGTGAGATCAAAATACAATATTTGGTGCAGGTTTGGAGTAAGCAGGGTTGAGGTTGTATTCAGTGAATATAGCAAGAAAGACAGAGGAAAAAAGTGATTAAGTGCATTTACAGTAATTGTAATGGCAGAATGGCAGGTCATAAGGATGGCAAGGAAAAGTAAAACAAATAAAAAACAAACAAAAAACCACAATGTGATAGGGATGGATTGGAGATCTCAAAGAAGCCGAAGAATTCCAGGAAAGAAGTCCTAAAACAAGTAAGCTAGAAGAAAAGGATCTTTGAAATTGAAATTTCTGCAGTGAAACAGTTATTGGGTGACAAGATCAACAATGAAACCATGGGAGGAGTAACCAGTAGGATTGAAGAAGAGATCACTGTGTGGTAGTCAAGGAATTGAGAAGTTATGGTAATGGACAGAGTAGTGATGGAAATAAAAC
Organism: Dasypus novemcinctus; assembly: GCF_030445035.2. Taxonomy (NCBI): domain Eukaryota; kingdom Metazoa; phylum Chordata; class Mammalia; order Cingulata; family Dasypodidae; genus Dasypus; species Dasypus novemcinctus. The sequence continues at coordinate 111,333,893 of NC_080675.1, read as the reverse complement.
ACTGAACCAGGTGCTTAATGAATGAATAATAGAGTGACTGGATAGTCTCAAGTGAGAATACTAAGGAGGGTCAGGAGGAAGAAAAAAATTGGAGGGCCTGAATCTCAAAGAACCTAGAGTTTTTGAAGGAAGAGGGAAAAAATAGTTCAGAGGTAGCAATGAGAAGAAAGCAATATCATTCAGGACAACTCCAAGTCCTGAAAATGCCCCCATATCACACCTCTTCTTCCCTCTCCCTGCCTTCTTGCAGGGACAGATGGAGGACATTATATATTCTGCCATAACCCACTGAATGGACTGGGGGAGAGTGCAAGCTACAATGTAAACCATAATCCAGGGAAGTGGACTTGGCCTGGTGGATGAGGCATCCATCTACCACATGGGAGGTCCGCAGTTTGAGCCCTGGGCCTTCTTGACCCGTATGGGGCTGGCCCGCAGGGAGTGCCGTGCCACGCAGGGGTGTCCCCCACGTGGGGGAGCCCCATGTGCAAGGAGTGCACACCGTGGGGAGAGCCGCCCAGTGCGAAGGAGGGTGCGGCCTCCCCAGGAGTGGCGCTGCACACACAGAGAGCTGACGCAGCAAGGTGACGCAGCAGAGAGAGACACAGATTCCCATGCCGCTGACAACAACAGAAGCGGACAAAAGAAGAATTCGCAGCAAATGGACACAGGGAGCAGACAACTGGGGCGGGGGAGGAAATCTAAAAAAAGATTGAAAAACAAAACAAAACCATAATCCATGAGGTATAGCAGTGCTCCAAAATGTATTCATCAAATGCAATGACAATGCCACACCGATGAAAAAGGCTGTTGAAGTAGGAGGAGGGGAGGGAGTGGGGAGTGGGATATATGGGAACTGCTTATATTTTTTAATGTAACATTTTTTGTGATCTATGTATCTTTAAAAAAAAAAGACAATAAAAAATTTAGATTTTCCAAAAAAAGAAAAAAGAAACACAACTACCTTGTCCCTAGGGTCTGCCTGAGGCTTCCCTTGCTTTTCCCATCCCTCCCAAGAGTAGTAATCAACAATAGTCTTTGAAGACAGTTTTCAATAGTAGCAAGAACCTACCTTATTACAGGCATAAGGATGTATAAGGATACAAACTATATATACAGGCGGGAAATTATAGGTTCATGAACTAGATTGAGAGGCCAGTTTAGGATATGAGCATTAAAAAAATCCTGAGGTCAATATCTCTTTTACCTACTCAAATCCAATGTAATTTCCAAAGAGATCCTTATTTGGCCACCTAAGAATAAAATGTACCTTCATCTTACTTTTACATCCCTTCGGTGTAAGCTAGGATTTCCCTTAAGGAAACTTTCGGCAATTTTTATCTAGGTACGGAATTCCTTTTTTAACCCATATTTGACTATAGTTGCAGCTTATATCATTGTAAGGGTGGTGAATTTTTTAAAGCCTTACTCAACTTGCTTCTTCCTTTCCAATAATCCCTTTCTTCTACCTAGACACATGGGGTTCCATATTTCAATATATTATTTGAGTTCAGAGCACTTTTGTCAGTCTTGGTAGGTACTTGTTTACCATTACCAGTTGAGGTAACAAATGGAGGCAATCTCAGCTTACTAAAAGTGTGTTTTACAAAGGTTTGCTTTTAACTTGTCACTTGGAACTCAGAAATGATTTTTCCTCAGAAATAAATTATAAGTGATGATATGTTTCTCAGCTAGACCAACAAAGATCTCAACTTTTAAGACAGCTGAACTATCATAGCAGGTTATTTTGCATACTCAAGTTGAAAGGAACATTTCCTCCTTTTCTGGTATAGTTCCTACTCAAAATGCCTAAATGGGTAAAATTTCTTTCTGCCCCTCCCATACCTACTTTTCTATACTCTCCAATATTCTTGCCCGCCTTCTTACCTTTTGCCCCCAATAATACTCCAAGCTCCAGAATCATTCTCCCCAAGTTCCAAGATTCTCTATTTATGGTAAAACTTACCTTAATTTAGTAAGAAGATGATGTCTTTAACAAACAATATAAACAATTATCACCTAAGTGACTGAAGTTGAGATGTGATCAAGAATGCTAACCTAAATGAGCCCTTGGAGAAATCTCAGGCAGAGAATCAAAGGCATAGTGAAATATTTCAGGCAACATTAGGGAAAGTATCGCATGTACATATGTGCACATCATAGCCCTCTGCCCTTTGAACTGGGAAATATAAATTGTTCCTACGGTTTATACCTTCTTCTCCTTTACGCCTTTTTAAAATTTATTTTAAATTAGGGAAGTTGTAGGTCTTTATTTCTGAACACAGACTGTTTTTCTCCCCAGGGGTTTTCAAGGAAAGCAGCAATGGGAGTTCAGTTAAAATACAGATAGAAATAGTACAACCACAGCAGCATCACAAAGGTACAAACAATTGAGCAATGTTCCTGAGACTTAATATATCAACTCAGTCTTCCTACAATTAATTATTATTATTTTTTACAATTAATTTATTTTCATACACTTGAACTAGGTCAATATACACACCTTCCCTTTGCTCTTTTAATTTCTTCCGAAAAACTTCAGCCCGGATTTCTTCAAAGGAGAACTCTCCTACTCCTGCATAAATCTTCTCTTTACAATACATCATTTTTTCTTTCTTCTCTTGAGACTCTTGATGATGGCTTTGAACCCTTTGAAGGGGATCTCCTTCCTTTCCAGGCTTTCTGGTGCTTAGAATGTGGTTTATACTGGGTTCAATTTTACATGGTGTCCTAAAAGAAGCAAAATATTGCTCACTATAAAGGTCAAAATGAGTTATTTCTTACATGTTTTGACAAAACACAAGGACACTATCAGTGGCGCAATACTAAAGAGTGATGGAGTTCAAAAAAGAAAAGAGGCTAAAAATAATTTATAAAAAATCATCTACAATTATGTTGAAGAAGAAATTTAGCCAGATAAGTTAGAGTCCACCAGAAGCTTATACTCCTTATAGATGAAAATAAATCTTAATATTGCATTTTAATCTTAATACTCTATAAAACACAGTGTATGAAAGGTACTCAGTCTAAGTAATATAGTCTAATAGCCCATTTCCTACTGTAAACACCCAAAAGAATTAGGAAATATATTAGGTTGGTGCAAAAATAATTGTGGTTTTGCACTGTTGAAATTTGCCATCTGATATTGGTATACATTCTTAAATAAATGTGGTTATGTTATACATCAGTTTAATGTGCATTTCTTGTTTTATGTTTTTTTGCTAATGACTTACTTGATGTTTATTTTATATTTATTTCAGACTATTGAAATTATGTTAGACAAAAAGCAAATGCAAGCAATTTTCTTATTTGAGTTCAAAATGGGTAAAAGCAATGGTGACAACTTGCAACATCTACAAAGCATTTGGTCCAGGAAACGCTAACAAATGTACAGTGCAGTGGTGGTTCAAGACGTTTTGCAAAGGAGATGAGAACTACTTGAAGATAAGGAGCATAGTGGCTGGCCATTGGAAGTTGACAATGACCAATTGAGAGCAATCATCGAAGCTGATCCTTTTAAACTACATGAGAAGTTACCAAAGAACTTAGTTGATTATTCTACAGTTGTTCAGCATTTGAGGCAAATTGGAAAGGTGAAAAAGCTCGATAAGTGGGTACCTCGTGAGCTGACTGAAAATCCAAAAAATCGTCATTTTGAAGAGTTGTCTTCTCTTATTTTATGCAACAACAATGAACAATTTCTCGATCAGATTTTGATATGCAATGAAAAGTAGATTTTATACAGCAATTGATGATGACCAGCTCAGTGGCTGCGCTGAGAAGCTCCAAAGCACTTCCCAAAGTCAAACTCACACCAAAGAAAGGTCATGGTCACTGTTTGGTGGTCTGCTGCTGGTCTGATCCACAACAGCTTTCTGAATCCCAGCGAAACCATTATATCTGAGAAGTATGCTCAGCAAATCGATGAGATGCACCAAAAACTGCAATGCCCACAGCTCACATTGGTCAGAGCAGATATCTCAACTGTGGCTGTGGATGGGAATCTTATGTGCCTTTTTTATGACTAAAGATACCTGGTCCTCATCCCAGATTCACTGAATCAGAACCTTTAATAATAGGGTCCAAGTGTCTAATATTTTAAAAGTGTCCTGAATTTCTTCAATTTGTTAAAGGGTATCTACAAAAACCACAGGTAACACCATACTCAATGGTAAAAGACTAAAAGCCTTGCCTCTAAGATCAAGAAGAAGACAAGGATGTCTGCTCTTCCCATTTCTATTCAACATTATACTGGAAGTTCTGTCAGAGCAATTAGGCAAGAAAAAGAAATAAAAGCCATCCATATTGGAAAGGAATAAGCGAAACTACACGTATTTTCAAATGACATATTACATTTAGTAAATCCTAAAGATGTGTTAAAAATCTATCAGAACTAATAAATGAGTTGACCAAAACGGTCACAGGATATAAGATCACTACACAAAAACAATTGTATTTCTATATACTTAACAATAAACAATCTGCAAATAAAACTAGAAAACAATTCATTTATAATAGCATCAAAAAGAATAAGATACTTAGGAATAAACTTAACAGGAGAAGTGTAAAATTTATATTGAGAACTACAAAATATTATTGAGAGACACTGAAGAAGAATTAAACAAATGGAAAAGCATCCAATGTTCGTGGATGAGAAGATATTATTATGATGGTAATACCCCTTAAATTGGTCTAGAGATTCAATACAATCCATGTCAAATTCCCACCTGGCTTTTTTTTTTTTTTTTAACAGAAATTGACAGGCTGATCCTAAAAGTCATATGCATTTTTTGTATAACATTTATGTAATGTAAAACTTCTTTAAAAATCGAAAACAAAAACAATCCATTAAAAAAAAAGTCATATGGAAATGCAAGGGAGGCCTAGAATGATCGAAACAATCTTGAAAAAGAACCAATTTGGAGGACTCACATATCCTTATTTCAAAAGTTACTACAGGGAAATGGACATGGTTCAAGTGATTGGGCTCCCGTCTACCATATGGGAGGTCCTAGGTTCAGCTCCCAGGGCCTCTGGTAAAAGTGAGCTGGACCGCATGGAGAGCAGGCCTGCAGAGAGAGCCGACGCAACAAAGGAGACACAGAGGAGGGATAATGGGAGATGGAGTAAACCAGGGAGCTGAGGTGGCTCAAGCGATTGAGTGCCTCTCTCCCAAACCAAAGGTCCTGGTGCCTCCTAAAGAGGAGACGAGAAGAGAAGACAAGCAGACACAGAGAGCACACAGTGAATGAACACAGAGAGCAGAAAGTGAGAGCAAAAATACAATGGGGGGAGGGGGGAATAAATAAATACAATGAGGGTGAGGGGGAATAAATTTAAAAAAATCTTTTTCAAAAAAGTTACTTTGAAGCTATAGTAATCAAAACTGTGATACTGGTATAAGGATAGACAGATAGATCAATGGAAGAGAATTAAAAGCCTATTAATAAACCCCACACATTTATGGTCAATTGATTTTCAACAAATGTGCCAAGACAATTCAATGGGGGAAAGAATAGATTTTTCAACAAATGGTGCTGGGAAACCTGGATATCTACAAAGAAAAGAATGAAGTTGGACCCCTATCACACATCACATATAAAAAGAAACTCAAAGATCTAAGCATAAGAGCTAAAACTGTAACTTCGAAGAAAACGTAAGAGTAAATCTTCATGACCTGGGAAGCGGACATGGCTTAACCGATAGAGCGCCCGCCTACCATATGGAGGGTCCAGGGTTCGATCCCCAGGGCCTCCTGACCCGTGTGGTAAGCTGGACCACTCACAGTGCTGTCGTGCACAAGGAGTGCCATGCCACACAGGGGCACCCCCTTGTAGGGGTGCCCCACACGCAAGGTGTGCGCCCTGCAAGGAGAGCCACTCCACATGAAAAAAGGGCAGTCCGCTGAGGAGTGGCACTGCACACACGGAGAGCTGATGCAGCAAGGTGATGCCAAATAATGCAAGCAGACACAGAAGAACATGCAGTGAATGGACACAGAGAGCAGACAACGGGGGGGGGGGGGGGGGAAGGGGAGAGAAATAAATAAATCTTGAAAAAAAACTTCATGACCTTGGGTCAGGCAAAGTCTTAGTTATAAAACCCAAAGCACAAGGGACATCTGTGCCTCAAAGGACCATCATCAAGAAAGAGAAATGACAACTCACTAAATGGGAGAAAATATTTACAAACCATGTATCTGTTATGGAACTAAAACAACCCAAATGAAAAGTAGGCAAAGGATTAAAATAGACATCTCCAAAAATATACAAATGGCCAATAAGCTCATGAAAAGATGTTCAACATTATTAGTTATTAGAGAAATGCAAATCAAAACCACAATGAAATACTACTTCATACCTACTCGGTGAATATAATAAAAAAGACATAAAAATAAGTGTTAACAGGGAAGCAGCTTTGGCTCAATCATTTGGGCTCCCATCTACCATATGGGAGACCCTGGGTTTGCGTCCTGGGTTTGTGTCCTCCTTGCGAAGGCAAGCTGGCCCGCGTGCCACAGAGGGCTGACGGCCCGCACACCACGGAGAGCTGGCGCAGCAAGATGACACAACAAACTGAGACAAGCGAGCACAGAAGAGCGCACAGCGAATGGATGCAGAGAGCACAGAGCAAGGAAGCCGCAAGGGGGTGGGGAATTAAAAAAAAAAGTGTTAACAAGGATGTGGAGAAACTGGAAATATCATACATTATGGGTGCAGATGTAAAATGGTGCCGCCTCTTTGGAAAACAGTTTGTCAGTTCCTCAAAATGTTAAATGATGAGTTACCATATGACCCAGCAATTCTCCTGGACATATGCCCAAGAAAAATGAAAATATAAGTCCATGCAAAAACCTGTACACTAATATTCAAAGAGGCACTATTCATAATAGCCAAATGTCCATTAACTAATATAGGATAATAAAATGTGGCATAGTCATACAGTGTAACGGTATCTGACAGAAAGGAATGAAGGAGTGTTTGTTAAACAAAAGAAAAAACTACACTCACAGAATTGTTTTGAGGATTGAAGATGATGATGTATACATAGAATTTACATTGCTTGGCACATATTAAGTCCCAAGTATTCAATAAATGGTACATGCTGTATTACTGTTATTATTATAATTATCATCATAGTCAGACTAGACCAGAAAACTGGTTATAATCACAGTTCTGTGCCAATTAGGCAAATGACTTTGGGCAAGTCACTTAACCTTTCAGTACTTCAGCCTCCTGATTTATATAATGATGTTCAAATTCCCCTCCGGGACAAGTAGGATCTGTGCACAAACCAAAATGACTGGGGAGAGGGGACAGGGGCATTGGGAGGAAGTGGAGTGGTTAAAAGGCTGCTCTACTTCAGTGCTTCCCAGACACAGGGATTTCATAAGTTATCGGGATAGAGGGGCTTTTTGAGAAAAGAATGAAGTACTGATACATGCTACAACACGGATAAACCTTGGAAACATTATGTTAAGTGAAAGCCGATTAAAAAAAATTTCTATTTATATTAAATGTCCAGAATAGGTGAATTCACAGAGACAGAAAAATAGATGAACAGTTGTCTAGTGCTAGGGTGGTAGTGGTAGAGAATGGGGTATGACTGTTAATGGGTACAGGCTTCTCTTAGGGGTGATAAAAGAATTCTAAAACTGATTGTTGTGATAATTATATGATTCTAGGAATATACTTAAAACCACTGAATTGCACACTTTAAATGGGTGAATTGTATGTAGGTAAATTATATCTCAATAAAACAATTTTTTAAAAAAGCTTCCCAGGTCATTCTAAATGCAGAACTAGAGTTAAAAAACCATGGGTATACAGGAATAGGGATATAGTGGAAATGAGAAAGAAAAAAAAAGAGGTCATTAAAATGATGAAATGAAGTAATTAAATCTTCACAGATGTTCTATTCATTATTTTTGAGGTCATACCTTACAGTTTTGGTTTTCAGTGTTATTTATATAACATGGACTATTCATAAGATTAAAAGAAGGGAAGTGAATTTAACGCAAGTGGTTGAGTGCCTGCTTCCCATGTACAAGGTCCCAGGTTTCATACCCAGTAACTTCTAAAAACATAACAAACAAAAACTACTCTCAATGGGAAGGAGATGTAGCTCAGTGGTTGAGCAACTGCTTCCCATATATAAGATTCTGGGTTCAATTCCAGGCACCTCCTAAAAAGAAAAAAAAAAGATGAAAAGAAAAAATACTAAACTAAATATTAAAACCAACTTAGAGTTTGAAGGAACAGGAAATCACACTAGGAACTTTCAGTATGAAAGAGAACATATTACAAAAGATACATAGCTCAAAAGAAATTGCAGTCAAAAAACTTTGGTTCTAGATCTGGATCTGATACCTAGCTGTAACTGAGAAATAGGTTATATAATTTTCTTGTATGCAAATCTGTTTTATCTACCTCAAAAATTGCACAATACATTAAAAAAAAGTCTTCGTGTTTGATAACTTCTTACATAAATGCTTTCTGTGTTTTCTCAACTGAAACAATGCAAAATCAATTGACATTGTATGAATTTTAAAGCTAGCTAGAATGCTTCTTAGATAAAATGGAATTTGAATTTAGTTTGGAACAAATTAGGTCCATTTTTTTTTCAATTTATACTTAAAAATTTAGGGGGTATAATGTCCAAAAAGAGGCAGTTTACTAAATGCAATGTGGTTCACCAAGTGCAATGAATGTCTCATGATGATGGAGGAGGTTGTTGTTATGGGGCAGAAGTGGGGAGAAGGGGGTGGGAGGGATATATGGGGACCTCATATTTTTTGAATGTAACATTAAAAAAAAAAAGAAAAAAAATGCAATGTGGTATCTTGGATTGGTTTCAGGAACAGAAAAAAAGTAGAAAAACTAGTGAGATCCAAATAGTCTAGTTAATATTAATAGTATTGTACCAAAATTAATTTTTAGTTTTGACAAATGTATCATGATTATATAGATATTAACATTAGGAGAAACTGGATGTAGAATATATAGGAACTCTCTGTATTATCTTTTCAGCTTTTCTATAAGTTTAAAATTATTTCAAAATAAGAAGTTTATTAAAATAAAAAAGTCATCTTAAAATTGGGAGAATCAATTTAAAATTAAGGAAAATAAAACAGATATACTTCTTGGGATCCAAATAATTCATATATTTAAATGAGCTCTACATACAATATATTTCCAGAAGTACTTAATTTTGTAAGTCCATCCATCCAACCATTCAATAAACATTTATTTAATGACTAGTCTATGCCAGGTACTGGAGTTGGAGTTGGGAGAGACAGTCCCTGACCAAAAGGAGGCCACACTCCAGTGGGTAGAAAGAAACAAAAGAAACAAGAAAAGCTATGATAGGAGGTAAAAATAGTGATCCAGAGCACATAAAAAGTAGAGCAGGGGGAAGCAGTTTTGGCTCAACTGATAGAGTGTCCGCCTACCATATGGAGGGTCCAAGGTTCAATACCCAGGGCCTCCTGACCTGTGTGGTGAGCTGGCCCACATGCAGTGCTGATATGTGCAAGGAATGCTGTGCCACACAGGGGTGTCTCCCGCATAGGGAAGCCCCACACGCAAGGAGTGCGCCCCACAAGGAGAGCTGTCCTGTGTGAAAAAAGTGCAGCCTGCCTGGTAGTGGTGCCACACACATGGAGATCTGATGCAGCATGATGATGCAACAACAACAAAAAGCGACAGTTTCCTGGTGCCACATGACAAGAATGCAAGTGGACACAGAAGAACACACAGCAAATGGACACAGAGAGCAGACAACAGTGGGGGAGGGGAGAGAAATAAATAAAATAAATCTTAAAAAAAAAAAAAACCAGTATAGCAGGGAGCAGATGTAGTTCAAGTGTTTGAGCATCTGCTTCCCATGTATGAGGTCTTGGGTTCAATCCCTAGGATCTCCTAAAAACAAACAAACAAATAACAACAACAAAAAACAACTTTCATTGGGGAGTGGAGGTAGCTCAGTGGTTGAGCACCTGCTTTCCATGTATGAGGCACTGCGTTCACATTCTAGTACCTCGTTAAAAAAAATTTATAGCTAAGGCAGATTGGGAAGGGGGTGATATGGAAGGGTGGTGGAAGTGCTTCAAAAAAGGTTTCCTGTAGAGTACATCTGAGCAGAGTCCTAAAAGAGGAATAAGAATTAGTCAGGTAGAAGAAGAGGGAAAAGGGTAGCCACAAGGCTATTTCAGACAAGTTAGACTTGTTCAGACAAGTTAGACTTGCAAACAATTGAATGTGACTACAAGTGGGGGAAGAAAAATGACCCCACATGTTGGCAGAGCCAAATCCTGAAGGGTCTTGTAACTACTGTTAAGGAGTCTGGATTTTATCCTAAAGGCTATGGGGAGCTAGCAAGGAATTTTGATCAGGGAAATGACATGAACAGATTGGCATTTTAGAACTGTAACAGCTTGGGGAATGTATGGGGAGGGATAAGACTGGACACAGGAAAATTAGCTGGGTTGCAGTAATCTTAGCAAAGAATGATGGGGACACAGAAGTTATATAGACGATTTTTAAATTTGGCTGTACAAGAATTTAAAAATATAATAGTTAATCACTATGCGATGTCAAAAGATAAGTGATTTTAACTAATTTTCTTACTCTATGAAAAGCTCCTACATATCACTAAGAAAACACAACCTAAAGAAAAATGCTACAAGGAGGTCAAATAAGACACTCACAGAGAGTTTAAGTTCAACATGTTCTAAACCATATTTATTTTGACATAATTCACATTGTGATTTGAATCTATGAAGTAATTTGAAACATTAGAAAAATTAAAATCCAAAAATGTGTGCCTATCAATTACGTCTGATAAATTTTTTTAATGTCCGCCCCCCCAACCTTTGTGGCTTTTTGTGTGCTGTCTGCTTTGTGTCCATTCGCTATAAATTCTTCTGTGTCTGTATTCATTTATTTTTATTTCCCCTCCCCCCTTGTGGCTTGCTTGCTGTCTACTCTCTGTGTCCATTCACTGTGGGCTCTTCTGTGTTCTCGTTTGTCTCCCTTCTTTTTGTTGCATCACCTTGCTGAGTCAGCTCTCCATGGCATCTGTGGGCTAGGCGGCGCTCCACAGTGTGCCGGTGAGCCTGCCTTCACAAGGAGGCCTCAGGATGAGAACCAAGGGCCTCCCATATGGTAGATGGGAGCCCATCTGATTAAGCCACAATGCTTCCGTGATCATTCTTTTTTTGAAAGATTTATTTATTTATTTACTCCCCCCACCCATTGTCTGCTCTCAGTGTTCATTCACTGTATGATATTCTATGTCTGCTTATCTTATCTTTAGGTGGCACCAGGAACTGATCCTGGGGACTTCTAGAATGGGAGAGAGATGCTCAATCTATTGCACCATCTCAGCTCCCTGGTCTACAGTGTCTCTTATTGTCTTTCCTCTGTGTCTCTTTTTGTTGTGTCGTCTTGCTGTGCCGGCTCTCTGCATGGGCCAGCTCTCCTGGCACAGGCCAGCACTCTGCATGGGCCAGCTTACCGCACAGGCCAGCTTGCCTTCACCAGGAGGCCCTGGGAATTGAACCCTGGGCCTCCCATATGGTAGATGGGAGCCCAATTGCTTGAGCCACATCTGCTTCCCCTGATAATTCTTTGTAAAGGCCATGTGATTTTCTTAAAAAAAAAAAAAAAAAAAAAAAAAGCTTCCCTTTTATTGAACTCTTATTAGAATTTTTGCTCAAAAATCTTATTTTTGTACTTCCATACACCTAGCATATAGTGGCATTGTAGATTAGTTACAAAGAAACTGCACTGAGACACAGAATTCAATCTAATACTAGAACTCAGCAATTTTATGTATTAGACTAAATCTAGATGGGTGCCTGATTATCTAACCACCACTTACCGTACTTTTTCTTACAAATAGAAATGCTAATGATTAGGAAGAAGAGGAAAAAGATATTCAAAAGGAAAGAGCAGGGAAGTGGATTTCGCTCAACTGATAAGAGAGTCTGCCTACCATATAGGAGGTCCAAGGTTCAAACCCAGGGCCTTCTGACCCATGGGGTGAGCTGGCCCACGTGCAGTGCTGATGCGCGCAAGGAGTGCCGTGCCACATAGGGGTGATCCCTGCATAGGGGAGCCCCACGTGCAAGGAGTGAGCCCCGCAAGGAGAGCCGCCCCATGTGAAAAGGTGCAGCCTGCCCAGGAGTGGTGCCGCATACACGGATAGCTGACGCAGCAAGGTGACGCAACAACAACAAAAAGAGACATGGATTCCTGGTGCCGCTGACAAGAATGCAAGCAGACACAGAAGAATACAGAGTGAATGGACACAGAGAACAGACAATGGGGGGGAGGGGAGTGAAATAAATAAAAAATAAATCTTTAAAAATAAAGGAAAGAACAGGATGAGAAGGAAAATAATGACAATTTCTAATTACTGTCAAGAACAAAGGCAGAACATCTTATTTAAATCACAGTCTTTATCTTTGACTAAAGTACTATAGGTATAAACCTAATTAATAAGTTTATTCCTTAATAAGAATATTACCAAATGGTCTTTTATTCCTAATTAAGCAAAGGAATATAGACATGAAAGAAACATGAGAGGAGCAGATGTAGCTCAGTGGTTGAGCACCTGCTTCCCATGTATGAATGAGGTCATGGGTTCAATCCCTAGGACCTCCTAAAACAAACAAAAAGAAACAGGAAACTCTTGTTACTTTCATCCACATAAAAAAAGAAAATATACCGTTGGAGACTAGGATAGATGCTTACGCTCACTCTTAGTAATTCCTACTTTAAAATATCTGGAATTCAAACTTACATAACTGGTTGCGGCACAGTCTCTTCCACATATGGAGTAAAACTGGGAAGCATAGGAGGTACAGCTGTCACAGGAGCTGTATTACCACGAGGCTGCCATAAAGAAGAAAACTGAAATCACTATGGTTTTACGTTCTGACCTATGCAGACTATGACTAAATATTCAAGAGGAATTGAGAGATGCTAAAAATACTCTCCTAAATCTGACTTTTTGGCATGCTGGCAAGACCTAGGAGTCCTTACCCTGTACTCCAAGGGCCTGCCTGTGTTCCAAGGGCCTGCTTTCAGCTCGTTCTCTTTGGCCCTGGGCACAGGGGGTGCTATCCAGGGCTGGACTGCAGGCTTAGACAATTCTGCTCTAGAAGCCTCATCAGCGTTTTCATCAAAAATAGCAATTCTAGAATTACTTAGCATCTGTTGAGGAACTGGATTTTGGAGTCCTCTGTTCTGGCTTGGAGCTAGGAGAAAAATATTAAAACTTTATATAAAAACTTTAATTATCAACTGAGATGCCAGATAAGGTATACCTATTCTTCCCCAAATCAAGGAGATCACTTCTACCATAGAATCAAATGGAGATTTAAAAAATAATAATTAAAATAAATCTTCATAGAGCAATTAATAACCTTCTTATCCATTCTGTATTTTTTCTTACACTATCCCTCTCCCTCCAATCTTTTATTCATAGATTTTCAAAAAGAAACTCTAAATCCTTTCTAACACTGTCCAGTTTTGACTAACCTAACCTCATTCTTCAGTTTTAAATTTTCTTTCACTGAAAACGAAAGCAGCTGAAGTCTAGAGACCACAAGTCAATCCATTTATTAGGGGTGTTTTTTGTTGTGGGGCAGGTTATTACTCACATCAAGCATCATCATGATCTGGATAAAGTATCCTTTAGGATTATATGTCCCCTTTGCCTCAGTTCTAGAATCTCCAAGCAACATTCTAATAAATTTAGTTCCCAGATAAACTGATATCAAGAAAAGACAAAAAGCATTCTGATTTACAGGTCTAATTGCTATAAATTTAGTCAATAAAAGGTTACGGTTCTTTGAGTATACCAAGAGTAATTTCTGGCCTGAAAAGGCTGAAGACAAGATCCTTCATCATGTTACTACTATTCTTTAAGGCTTTGCTAGGTCTAAGCCTTCCTCTTAACAATGCCAACTATTTTACTGCATTTTCTTCTTTTAACTAACAACCCTGAAACTCAGAAAAATCTTGATGCCTCCTAACTATTAGGCTTTTTCTTAAGACAAAACTGCTGACACCTTTTGGTTTTACTGCACACTGTAATCCCTACCACCCCAGCTATCCTTAGACTTCTTTTGTTTGCTACCCAGTACTCAGAAAACTAGGGCAATGTTCACACGTATATTTATGCATTATCTCTTTACATAATTTGTCTACCACCTGAGCCACAGAATATTAATACTCTACAATAACATTTAACAAAATTACCCTTGAGAGCACGTCCTATGCGGCTGATTGGAGCTCTTGCTGTCTTTTTCCCTTTGCTTTTTAGATCAGCCAGTGTGCTTCGCTGTGGTTCAAAATATCCAAACATTTCCTCTTCCTCCTCCTCTTTCTCAAGTGCCAACAGAGTTTGTCGAGATACTCGAGCTTGGAATTGTCTAGAAAGAATGGACAACTAACTTTTGGTGACATAACCACTACTCACCAGATTTAAAATTTCTAGTTTGTTAATATAAATGGCAGAATAGTGACACAAGGGGAAGAAGTATAGAAATATCTCTAAGAAAGTGTTTATTCTCTCAGAAATAAAGAGGAGCACTTTGGGATCAGAGAAGGTTTTAGCTAGAATATTTAGTTCCCCCTTTAAATGTTCAAGTTTGACTGAATAACAAATTAAAAATACTCTGAAGAGCCAATCATCAAATTTATATGGAAGGTTAAGGGGTCCCAAATAGCTAAAGCTATCTTGAAAAAGAAGAATCAAGGTGGAGGACTCATATCCTGATCTTAAAACTTATCACAAAGCCACAGTAATTAAAACAGCAAAGTACCAGCACAAGGACAGACATATAAGACCAATGTAATATAATTGAGAGCTCAGAAATAAACACTCACATGTATGGCCCACTGATTTTTGACAAGGGGCAAAGATCACTAAAACGGGAAAGAAAAGTCTCTTCAACAAATGGTACTGGGAAACCTGAACCTCCATTTGCAGGAAAAAAGGAGGACGACCCCTACCTCACACCATATACAAAAATCAACTTGAAATGGACCAAAGACCTAAATATAAGAGCTAGAACTATCAAACTCCTAGAAAAAATGTAGGGAAGCATCTTCAGGACCTTGTACTACACAATTGTTTCTTAGTCTTTACACCCAAAACACAAGCAACAAAAGAAAAAAGAGATAAATGGGACTTCTTCAAAATAAAAAACTTTTATTCCTCAAAGGAATTTATCATGAAAGTAAAAAGACAGCCTACACAATGGGAGAATATATTTGGAAACCACATATCTGATAAAGGATTACAACCTAGTACATATAAAGAAATCCCTCAATTTAAAAGCAAAAAGAGGGAAGTGGATTGGCTCAAGTGACTGAGCTCCTGCCTACCACATGAGAGGTCCCTGGTTTGGTTCCCGGTGCCTTCTAAAGAAGATAGCAAGTTGGCATGACAGGCAGGCATGTGGCAAGCTGACACAAGAGACACAAGAAGAAAAACATAATTAGAGACACAACAAAGGAGGGAATGGAGGTTCCTGGTGTTCCTAAAGAACATGAGCAAGACAGCAAGCTGACACACTAGGCAGGCACAGCAAGCTGATGGAACAAGAGATACAAGAAGAAACACAATGAGAGAACAATAAAGCAGGGAACGGAGGTGGCTCAAGCAATTAGGCACCTTCCTCCTTAATCGGAGGTCCTGGGTTCGGTGCCTGTTGCCTTCTAAAGAAACAAGGAAGATGTGCAAACAATGAGGGGGTGGGGAGAAATAAAGTAAATCTTAAAAAAAAAAAGACATAGACCCAATTTAAAAATGGGCAAAAGACTTGAACAGACACCTCTCCAAAGAAGATACACAAATGGTCAGAAAGCACATAAAAAGATGCTCAACATCATTAGCTATGAGAGAAATGTAAATTCAGACCACATTGAGATACCATTTCACACCATTTAGAATGACTGCTAATAAAAAAATGAATAATAAGTGTTGGCGAGGATACAGAGAAATAGGAACACTCATTCATTGCTGGTAGCAATGTAAAATGGTGTAGCCACTGTGAAAGACAGTTTGGTAGTTCCTCAGAAAGCTAAGTATAGAACTACCAGATGATTTTACAATCCCACTACTAGGTATATACCCAAAAGAATTGAAAGCAGGGATTCA
The DNA here is from genome assembly GCF_030445035.2 of Dasypus novemcinctus. Taxonomy (NCBI): domain Eukaryota; kingdom Metazoa; phylum Chordata; class Mammalia; order Cingulata; family Dasypodidae; genus Dasypus; species Dasypus novemcinctus. Next base: position 111,317,717 of record NC_080675.1, on the reverse strand, counting down.
AACAGATATTTGCACACTGATGTTCATAGCAGCATTGTTCATAATTGTCAAAAGATGGCAGCAACCTGAGTGTCATCAACCAATGAATGGATAGATAAAAGGTGGTATATATACAAAATAGAATATTATTCAGCTGTAAAAAGGACTAAAGTTCTGATATGTGTGACAACACGGATGAACCTTGAAGAAATCATATTGCGTGAAATAAGCCAGACACAAAAGGACAAATACTGAATGACCTCACTAATGTGAAACAATTAGAATAAGCAAACTCATAGAGTCAGAGTATATAATATAGGTTATGAGGGGAGAGGGTAAGGACAGGGAATGGAAAGTTAAGGCTTAATTTGTACAGGGTTCCTATTTGGAATGATGGAAATGTTTTGATAATGGATGGTGGCAAGGCCAGCACAACACTGTGAATGCAGTTAGGAGCAATGAAATATATACGTGAATATAAATACAAGGGAAAATGTTAGACTGTATATATGGTAACAGAATTAAAAAAAAAAAAATCCATGGAACTACACTATACAATGAACCCTAAGTTAAATCATTGACTTTAGTTAAGAACACAGTTATAAAAATGTGCTATCATCAATTGTAACAAATGTTCCACACCAATGCAGGTTTTGGTGGTGGGATGGTATATGGGAATCCTGTATTTTATGCATGATTATTCTGTAAATCCATCATTTTCTCTAGTAAAGGAAAAAAAAACACTCTGAGGATCACTATTAGGGTGACTAAGGACTGAGATTTAAAAATTTCTTGAGGACAGAGATGTCCTTCATCAACTTTTTTTTTTCCATTTATTTGGTTCTTTGTTTTTTCTGTCTTTTTTAAAAAAAGATACAAAGATCACAAAAAATGTTACATTAAAAAATATAAAAGGTTCTCATATACCCCACCCCCACCTCCACCCCCCCACTCCTCCCACATCAACAACCTGTTTCATCACTGTGGCACATTCATTGCATTTGGTGAATACATTTTGGAGCAGTGCTGCAGCACCTGGATTATAGTTTACATTATAGTTAACACTCTCTCCCAGTCCATTCAGTGGGTTATGGCAGGATATATAATGTCCAGCATCTGTCCCTGCAATATCATTTAGGACAACACCAAGTCCCGAAAATGCCCCCACATCACATCTCTACTTCCCTCTCCCTGCCCTCAGCAACTACCATGGCCACTGTCTCCACATCAATGATACAATTTCTTCAATTGCGAGAGTCACAATAGTTGTATAGTAGAATACCAGTAAGTCCACTTACTTGTCTTTACCATTTCTGCCTTTTATCCAAGGTCTTTTTCTAGTTGTATCACCAGCTAGTGATTGGTAGTAATCCCTCAGCACCAGGGAGGCTCATTCCCGGGTCTTATGCTGTGGGGAAGGTAGTACATTTACATGCTGAGTTTGGCTTAGAGAATGGCCGCATTTGAGCAACATGGAGGCTCTCAGGAGGTAACTCTTAGGCACCCTGCAGCTCTAGGTCTCGTTGAAATTTCAGGCACACAGGCTCATAAGCATAGTTATCAGTATCAAGGGCCCACCACTGGACCATCCTTCCTTGGTCTTCGTCCTTGTACTTGGGGGATTGTTGCTGTTCCATTGGGGAATCTGACAGAGCTCTCCTGGCTAGGAACTCTACAATCCCTCAGTTGTCGTTTGTAACTCTAACTACTATGAAAATAACTAACGAATATCTGAACATTTTTATATACCCTATATACATTCCCTGGAGAACTCCCTCCCAACCATGTGTCCCCCATCAATAACACCCCACGCCAGCATTCCTCCCCTGCCAAGGTTGAACCACTCTGTGGTCCAAAACTTCTTCAAAAATGAAACCTAATATTTGCCAAATTCAATTAGTAGGAAAATGAAATAGTAATGATAGGTTTAAAGATTAGAAATAGAATACATACTAATTTAGAGAAAATAAAATGGGGTATTAAAAATGAAAAATATAAATTACTTTGTTTTTGACATTTTGCCTTTCATCACTGTAAAAGGTGTTGCCCTGTATGTACAGTGGCAAGGCAATTTCTTTCATTCCTCCCTCAAGGTCTACATTCTTTTTTTTTTTAATTTTTAATTTTGTCTTCAAAAAAGTTTTAGATCACAGTAAAGTCACATATACAATACATTTTTTATTATAAAATGTTGAAAATTTGCAGACTAGTTGAACAGTACAATGAGCACCTATTTATCCTTCACTTAGATTTGTCAATTGTTAATATCCTGCCATGTCTATTTTATCTCTGTATCTCTCTCTCTTCACACACACAATGCACTGTCTTTTGCTGATCCATATGAAATGAGGTTGCACACAATGTGAGATTTTACTTTAGCAAAGCTGGCAGAAGTAAGGAAGACTGAAATACTCCATACCATGCTGTTGCTACACTTTTAAGTATTATCAGAAGCATAAAAATATGGAATACATTGCAGATGCTGACCAAGATGGAGTAGCCCTACTACAGCCTCTCCTTTACTGAATAGAATTTAAATTCTGGGACAAAATACAAAAAGAAGCGACTGAGGACACTACTGGAAAGTAAACAAAAGCAGGTAAATTGTGGAGAGGAGTCAAAACTTGAAGAGGCAACCCACACAGGGTTGAATTTCCTGTTTTTTGTTTTTCTTTTTCTTTTCCTTTTTTCTCTCATAGCGTTGCACTGTTGCAATAGTGGTGTGGGAAACTAAAACGCCTAGAAAAAAACACCATCCTTTCTGGCCAAAGGACTGCGAAAAGGGACTCTGAGGGCAAGAGTGTAGGATGAATATTGGATAGGAATGAACCGAAGAAGGGAATCTTCTAATTCTGTGTATGAATTGGCACAATTCCTAGGCTCACTCATAAGCTGTGCATGTACAGGAAACACCCAAAGCAGCATATAACACACTTTGAGAACTGAACTATGAAATCAACCACTGCCCATGCCCCAGGTTATCTCCTGAACAGCATGGGAAAGGCCTTGAACACTAAATTGACATTAGAACCACACCTATATAAGGTGAGGCAGAACTTGTGATATGAAGGTTGGTTGCCTACTAGTATAAAAACATCAATATTCTCCTGAGTCTCATAACATAATATACAAAATGTTCAGGACACAATCCAAAATTACATAACATCCAAAGAACCTGGAAAGTATGACCAATTCTCAAAAGAAAAGACAACAGATGCCAACTCCAAGATGACCCAGATGCTGGGATTTTTAAACAAGAGATCTTAAAGCAATTACTATTACTACATTCTACGAGGTAAAGGTAAAGACATTTGAAATGAATGGAAAGATAGAAGTTCTCAGCAGAGAAACAGAAAGCATTAAAAAAAAAAAAGAAAATTGATATCAGAAAAATAAAATCGATGAAATAAAAAACTAACTGGATAGAAATGACAGAGATAAGAATGTGTGACCCTTCAGACTAATTAATAAAAATTGGCATACCTGGACAGATGAAAAAAAATCTTGGAAAAGGAGAACAATGTTGGAGGATTCATATTTCCCAATTGGAAAACATAACTAAAAGCTATAGTAATCAAGAGTGTTGTGCTCAAAATGGATCAAGCACATATATACAAGAGAAAAAAACAAAACTTGTGGAAGAAAACAGGGAAAAATCTCCAGGAACTTGTGTTAGGGAATGGATTCTTAGAATTTATACCAAAATCACAAACTAAAGAAAAAATAGATAAATGGGACTTACCAAAATTAAAAGCTTTTATGCAAAGGACATTATCAAGAACATAAAAATGGGGAGCACATGTGGCTCAAAGAGTTGAGCACCTGCTTCCCACACAGGAAGGTCCTGGGTTTGGTTCCTGATGCTGTCTAAAAACATAAAAGCAAACAAGCAAACAAACAAAAAAAACCAACCCAGGTCCTGGGTTCAATGCCTGGACCTGGAACCTCAGGAAAAACAAAACAAAACAAAACACAAAAGGCAACCTACAGAAGGGAAGAAAATATCTAGAAAACATATTTGATAAGGCTTTTTTTTTTAACTGGATACTATAAATTTTGGGGGGATCATAAAATGTTACACAATATATTTGGTTCATAATAACACATTCATACAGTATTGGTCCTTTTGTGTCTGGCTTGCTTTGCTCAACATCATGTTCTCCAGGTTCATCCATGTTGTCAAATGTTTTACAACTTCATTTGATAAGGCTTTAATATACAGGTTATATAAAGAATTCCTAAAACTGAACAACAAAAAAGACAAACCCAATTAAAAAATGGACCAAGGACTTCAAAAGACACTTCTCCAAAGAAGATACAGAAATAGCCAAAAAGCACATGAAAAGATGCTCAACATCATTAGCCATTAGGGAAATGCAAATCAAAACCACAAACAGGACATTCACCGTTGAACAAGATAGTGGGGTAAGATGCTCCAGGGTGCCATTCCTCCATAGACTCTTTGAATACTAGCAAAAACTGGCAAAGCCATCTTCCACAAAACTCCAGAAAACAGTTAATTGGTTGCAGTATCTGGAGGAATGACAAATCAAGAAAAGGCGGCCTTAAAAACAATAGGAGGGAAGCGGATGTGGCTCAAGTGATAAGGCCTCCACCTACCATATGGGAGGACACAGGTTCAATCTCTAGGCTTCCTGGTGAAAAAGGAGAGAAAGGGTGCCTGTGCAGTGAGCCAGGTGGCCACATGGTGAGCCAGTGGCCGCCAAGTGAGTCATGTAGCAAGATGATGATGCAACAAAAGAGAGATAAAGGGGAGAGTCAAGGTGAAATGCAGCAGAGACCAGGAACTGAGGTGGCACAATTGACAGGGAACCTCTCTCCACATCAGAGGTCCCCAGGATCGAATCCCAGTGAATCTTAGGGGAGAAAGACGAGACAAGAAGACAAAAAGAGAAACAGATACAGAAGATCACACAGCGAATGGACACAGACAGCAAAAACAGCAGGGTGGGGAAAGGGGAAGAAAAAGATTATTATGACATATAAATTATTTAAAAAAAACAACAACCAATATGAGAAGTGTGGTGCCCTTGCTGGCCCACCCCCGCCACTTTAGAGCACATGTGGAGCCAGTCTGTGCTCCTAATGTGAGTCTGTAGTCCTCCCATAATGGGTTCTGTTCGAGAGGGTACACAGGAACCATTAGGCACATCCTGGGGTGCTGTATGCCTGTGCAAATCTACTGAAAGACCAAACCAGGAAACTTACCTCAAACTAGAACTTGCCCTGTAAGCAGAACAGCTAAAGTAGTATAATAAGCAATTCAGTCACAGTGGCCTAGGGAAAACTATTAACTGTTTTAAGTTATATACTAAAGCAACCAGGAGGAGGAGGAAGTCTATTTCAAAGGGAGATGGAATAGGCATTCTGAATCTTATAAACAGGGGAATTTCTAAGGTCCCAAGGGGGCTCAAGACCAGAAGAACAAAGACTGAAAAAAGAGAAAGAGGACCCTGCACTTCTTAATAGGAGGATTAAACTCTGAAGAAGAGCCCCAGCCAACACAGAAGCAATGTGCAAAGATTATGAATGGTGGTTTTTACATTTGTTCGGTTGTTTTTATTAGCTCCTGGCACTCAAAGGATTAAAGTCCTATCATTAGTCATAAAAACTTAAGGAATTTAAGGACTAAATCCCAGAGTTAAAATGTGCATGCAACAAAAGATTACAAGACAAATAAACAGGAAATGGTGGCCCATACAAAGGAGTAAGATAAAAATCCAGAAACCATCAAATGAATAAAACAGACCTTGGACACAGGACAAAGATGAAAAAATAAAAAACAAAAACAAAAACAAAACCTTCATTATGCTCAAGAAGATTAAGGAAAACATTAAGAAATATATCAGGAAAATAATGAATGAATATAAGAATCTCAATAAAGAAAGACATAAAAAAAGGGAAAGCCAACAATAATTGAAATGAAAAATTTCTGAGAGTTTCAATAGTAGATTGTATCTGGCAGAAGAATCAGTGAACCCAAAGACAAGACAAGACAAAGACAAGAAATAATTTAGGCTGAGAAGAAATAAAGAAGTAAAGAGAACAAAACCTAAGGGATCTGTGGGACACCATCAAGTGTACCAAAATATGCATTATGAAAGTTCCAGAAGGAGAAGGAAGAAAGGTGCAGAAAGAATATTAAAAAAAATAATGGCAGAAAACTTCCTGAATTTAATGAAAGACATGAATATGCATATTTCAGATGCCCAGTGAATCCCCAAAGAGGATAACCTTTAAAAGAACCACACCCAGACACAGGGTAGTCAAACTGTTAGATGCCAAAGACAAAGAAGAAAGTTTTGGGAAACGGACTTGGCCCAGTGGTTAGGGCGTCCGTCTACCACATGGGAGGTCCGCGGTTCAAACATCGGGCCTCCTTGACCCGTATGGAGCTGGCCCATGCGCAGTGCTGATGCACGCAAGGAGTGCCGTCCCACGCAGAGGTGTCCCCCGCGTAGGGGAGCCCCACGTGCAAGGAGTGCACCCGGTAAGGAGAGCCGCCCAGCGTGAAAGAAAGTTGCAGCCTGCCCAGGAATGGCGCCGCCCACACTTCCCGTGCCGCTGACGACAACAGAAGCGGACAAAAGAAACAAGACGCAGCAAATAGACAGAGAGAACAGACAACCGGGGGAGGGGGGGGGGATTAAATAAAATAAATAGATAAATAAAAATAAAATAAAAAATTAAAAAAAAAATAATAAAGTTTTGTAGGTTGCAAGAGAAAAGCAAGGTATTATATACAAGGGAGTCCCAATAAGATTAAATGCCAATTTCTCATCAGAACCTATGGAGGCAAGAAGGTAGTAGGATGAAGTAGTTAAGGTTTTAAAAGAAAACATTCACCAAACAAGAGTTTATATATGGCAAGACTATCTTCCGAAAATGAGAGATGCACCCACCTCCTGCTACAGGGAATTAAGTAAATACCCAGAGCTACCTGGAGCTAGCTGAAGCACCTATTTGGGGCTCCAGGAGGCCAGAAGAGCATCCTGCAACATCCTTGAAGGAATGGAAGGAGGAGATTGCCCATCTGCAGAGAAGGTTCATTAAGTAGAGCACTCCACTCCATGGAGTCTGGTGCCCAACCTTCACTGGAGACACAAGCCGCCTTGGGAGCTGTTCTGCAGCTGAAACTGAAAGCTCCACTTCCCAAAAATGTGTGAAGAAGAGACGGTTAGGCACCAACCTCAGCTGCTGATGAGTAAATTCCGCAGGCTAAAGTATAATCCTGAGAACAGCTAAAGTTTGAGCCTGTCCAAGTCAGAAAGAGGCCTGTAGCCTGGCATGAGGGGAATTGGGGCGGACAGAAAAACACAGTACTGGTGGGGATCAGTTTTTTTTCCATCCAGATAAGATTGCAGTTCTAGCCTAGGCCCCAGTGCCACTTCCAGCAGGGAGGAAGCTGCAAGGACCTGTACCAGTCTCTCCAGAAAATCAGCTGGGTAAGATGTAACCCTGGGAACAGTTGGGGTATGAATCTGCCCAAATTGGAAAGAGGCTGGTGGCCGCCATTTTGACTCTGCCCCCAGCCTGAGGGGAAGACTGGCTGACCAAAAATCACAGTGACAGTAGGAACCAGATTCTTTCACCCAGATCAGCCTGCAGCCCTAGGATAGGCTTCAGCCCCACCTCTGGCAAGGAACAGGCTGGCGGGCCTGAACGAACCTATCCAGGTAACTGCAGGTACCCTTGGCTGGCACTGACTGAAAATAGGAAGTCTACCGGGGCAACTGCAGTCATCTTGGACCCACATTGCATAGATTGCTGCCCACACCTGCAGCTCTATCCCTACGCCAGGCAGGGGAGAAAAAGGCATGAAGCTTCATCAGTCTCTCTGGGCAACACAGTCCAGGCCTGCATGACTTGGATTATTCCACAAAGCTGTAACTCTGTCTCTACCCCTGACAAAGGAGAGAGTTGAGAGATGCTTCATTGGTCCCTGGGGCAATGAGGGCAGCTTGAGTCTCCACCGCTTATAGCACCAGTTACAACTTTGGCTCTTACTGCACAACCAGCAAGGGAGAAAGGGCAGGAAGCCCTAAACTAAAGAGAAAAACTGCACCCAGAAAAAATACTCTAGTAATCCAGATGCCAAGACACCAACAAAAATTACAATCTACACCAAGAAACAGGAGGCTTTAGCCCAGTTAAAGGAACAAGACAAACCTCCGGATTACATAAAGGAGTTGAGACAACTAATCATAGTTGTTCAAACAAATCTCCTTAATAAATTCAGTGAGATGGCTAAAGAGATTAAGGATATTAAGAAGACACTGGATGAGCACAACAAAGAATTTGAGGGAAACAGACTTTGGCCCAGTGGTTAGGGCGTCCGTCTACCATATGGGAGGTCCGCGGTTCAAACCCCGGGCCTCCTTGACCCGTGTGGAGCTGGCCATGCGCAGCGCTGATGCGCGCAAGGAGTGCCGTGCCACGCAAGGGTGTCCCCCGCGTAGGGGAGCCCCACGCGCAAGGAGTGCGCCCGTGAGGAAAGCCGCCCAGCGTGAAAAGAAAGAGCAGCCTGCCCAGGAATGGCGCCGCCCACACTTCCCGTGCCGCTGACGACAACAGAAGCGGACAAAGAGACAAGACGCAGCAAACAGACACCAAGAACAGACAACCAGGGGAGGGGGGGAAATTAAATAAATAAATAAATCTTAAAAAAAAAAAAAAAACAAAAAAAACAAAGAATTTGAAAGCATACATAGAAAAATAGCAGACCTTGTGGGAATGAAAGGTGCAAGAAATGAAATTTAAAAAACATTGGGGAAGCAGATTTGGCTCAACTAATAGAGCATAATAGAGCATCTGCCTATCACATGGGAGGTACAGGGTTCAAACCCATGGGTCTCCTGACCCGTGCAGTGAGCTGGCCCACGTGCAGTGCTGATACGCACAAGGAGTGCCATGCCACACAGGGGCGTCCTCCGCATAGGGGACCCCAAGTGCAAGGAGAGCCGACCTGTGTGAAAAAAGTGCAGACTGCCCAGGAGTGGCGCCACACACACGGAGAGCTAACGCAGCAAGACGACGCAACAAAAAGAGACACAGATTCCCAGTGCCTCAGACAAGAACACAAGTGGACACAGAAGAACACACAGCAAATGGGTACAGAGAGCAGACAATTGGGGGGGGGGGGGCAAGGGAGGGGAGAGAAATAAATAATAAATCATTTAAAAAAATAAAATGACTAAAATGAAATAAAATTTTTAAAAAATTCATTTAAAAATAAAAACATTTAAAAAATTGGAATCATATAATAGGAGACTTAAGGAGGCAGAAGAAAGGATTGGTAAGATTGAACACATGGCCTCTGAAAGTGAACATACAAAGGAACAGATGATGAAAAGAATGGGAAAAATTGAACAAGGTCTCAGAGAACGAAATGACTGCAAAAGGCATGCAAACATATGTGTCATGGGTGTCCCAGAAGGAGAAGAGAAGGGAAAAGGGGCAGAAGGGATATTGGGAGAAATAATAGAAAATTTCCCAAACCTATTGAAGGACATAGATATCCATGTCCAAGAAACACAATGTACTCCCATCTGAAAAAATCCAAATAGACCAACTCCAAGACACATACTCATCAGAATGTCAAACACCAAAGACAAAGAGAGAATTCTGAGAACAGCAAGAGAAAAGCAATGCATAACACACAAGGGATACCCAATAAGATTAAGTGCTGATTTCTCACGAGAAACCATGAAGGCAAGAAGATAGTTGTATGATACATTTAAGATACTACAAAAGAAAATCTTCAAGCCAAGAATCTTATATACAGCAAGGCTGTCTTTCAAAAATGAGGACCAGACTAGAATATTCACAGATAAAACAGAAACAGAGAATTTCTACCTAAGAGACCAGATTTTCAGGAAATACTAAAGGGTGTGCTAGAGCCTGAAAAGAAAAGACAGGAGAGAGAGGCCTGGAAGAGAGTCTAGAAATGAAGACGATATCAATAAAACTAACTAAAAGTATCAAAAGAGTGGTAAAAATAAAATATGACAGATAAAACTCAACGAGTCAGGAATAAACTTAACCAATGATGTAAAGCACTTGTATTCAGAAAACTGCAATTCAATGTCAAAAGAAATTTAAAAAGGCCTAAATAACTGGAAGAACATTCCCTGTTCATGGATTAGAAGACTAAATATCATTAAGATGTCAATTCTGGGAATCGGACTTGGCCCAATGGATAGGGTGTTCGCCTACCACATGGGAGGTCCGCGGTTCAAACCCCGGGTCTCCTTGACCTGTGTGGAGCTGGGCCATGTGCAGTGATGATGTGCAAAGGAGTGCTGTGCCACACAAGTGTGTCCCCCGCATAGGGGAGCCCCATGTGCAAGGAGTGCACCCCGTAAGGAGAGCCACCCAGCTTGAAAGAAAGTGCAGCCTGCCCAAGAATGGCGCCACACACACGGAGAGCTGACACAACAAGATGATGCAACAAAAAGAAACAGATTCCTGGTGCTGCTGATAAGGACAGATGTGGTCACAGAAGAACACACAGCAAATGGACACAGAGAGCAGACAACTGGGGGGGAGGGGGACGGGGAGAGAAATAAATAAATAACTCTGAAAAAAAAAAGATGTCAATTCTACTCAAGTTGATATACAGATTCAATGCAACTCCAATAAAAATTCCACCAGCATTAAAAAAAGAAAACATGATCACCAAATTTATTTGGAAGGGTAAGGGGTCCTGAATAGCCAGAAACATCATAAAAAAGAAAAGCAAACCCTCATCTCCAGACTTTAAATGATATTATGTAGCTATAGTGGTAAAAACAGCATGGTACTGGCATAAAGACAGGCACATAGACCAATGGAACCAAACGCATGGTTCAGAAACAGACCCTCGCATGTATGGTCAAGTGATTTTTTTTTTTAAAGATTTATTTATTTATTTAATTTCCCCCCCTCCCCTGGTTGTCTGTTCTTGGTGTCTATTTGCTGCGTCTTGTTTCTTTGTCCGCTTCTGTTGTCGTCAGCGGCATGGGAAGTGTGGGCGGCGCCATTCCTGGGCAGGCTGCTCTTTCTTTTCACGCTGGGCGGCTTTCCTCACAGGCGCACTCCTTGCGTGGCAGGGCACTCCTTGCGCGCATCAGCACTGCACATGGCCAGCTCCACACGGGTCAAGGAGGCCCGGGGTTTGAACCGTGGACCTCCCATACGGTAGACGGACGCCCTAACCACTGGGCCAAAGTCCGTTTCCCTGGTCAAGTGATTTTTGACTAGCCTGTCAAACCCACACAGCTTGGGCAGAACAGTCCATTCAACAAAAGGTGCTGAAAGAATTGTATATCCATAGCTGAAAGAAGGAAAGAGGACCCCTATTTCACATCTTATCCAAAAATTGACTCAAAATGGATCAAAAACCTAAAAATAAAAGAGCCATAAAACTTCTAGAAGAAATTGTAGGAAAAATATCTTCAAGACCTGGTGGTAGGTGGTAGATTCTTTTTTTTTTTTTAAAGATTTATTTATTTATTTAATTCCCCCCCCTCCCCTGGTTGTCTGTTCTTGGTGTCTATTTGTTGCGTCTTGTTTCTTTGTCTGTTTTTGTTTCTTTGTCCGCTTCTGTTGTCGTCAGCGGCACAGGAAGTGTGGGCGGCGCCATTCCTGGGCAGGCTGCTCTTTCTTTTTCACGCTGGGCGGCTTTCCTCACGGGCGCACTCCTTGCGCGTGGGGCTCCCCCACGCGGGGGACACCCTTGCGTGGCAGGGCACTCCTTGCACGCATCAGCACTGCGCATGGCCAGCTCCACACAGGTCAAGGAGGCCCGGGGTTTGAACCGCGGACCTCCCATATGGTAGACGGACGCCCTAACCACTGGGCCAAAGTCCGTTTCCCTGGTGGTAGATTCTTAAAGGAGGTGGACTGAGATGGATTACTGATGTTTAATGTATGTAGAAGTTTTAATTAGCTTTACTGTAAAAGTGTGGAAATGTATAGAGTGGATAACACATAGTGAGTAACAGCTAGTTTATAAATGGAGATGTGGCTGAAAATGGTACCTAGGTATGTAAATGCCAATTAACAGAATGCTAGAGAATAATCTAGGAACTGAATAGCACAGTAAACCAAGAGATGGATGAGAATTGTGGTTGATGGTACAGTGCAAGAGTGTCCTTTGTGAGCTAGAGCGAATGTACATCACTACTCCAGGATGTTGGGAATGTGGAGAAGCACAAGGAAAAATACAGCTGGAGTGACCTTAGACAGTGGTTAGCAGTAATAATATAATATTCCTGCATCTATGCCAAGACGTACAATGTTGATAATGAGGCAGTATAGAAAATGTGAGCCAAAAGTACACTATGGACATATTAACAATCAGATGATATTATCTGTAGCAAATGTTCCACCACAGTGTGGTATGTTGATGGCGGGGTGTTGTTTGGCAATTCTGCACATGTGCATGATTATTTTATAAGTTTATAACTTTGTTGTAAAAAATAAGGTCTATGATTTTGACAATATTCTTTCGTAATTTGTAACAAATGTCTCATGACAATGTAAGGTGTTGGTGGAGGGTTGATGTATGGGACCCCTGTATGATGTTATGCATGTTTGCTTTGTAAGGTCACAACTTTCACTATACACTTAATTGTTTACATATGTTCATATATAAATGATATAAAGATAATAATAATAGGGTTGGTTGGGGGAAAATACTTTGGTTAGTAATATTTTGACAATGGTCTTTAATTACTAGTTAAAAAGGTTTAACAACAATGCAGGAAATGGGAAGCGGACTTGGCCCAATGGATAGGGTGTACGTCTACCACATGGGGGGTCCGCGGTTCAGACCCCGGGCCTCCTTGACCCGTGTGGAGCTGGCCCACGTGCAGTGCTGATGCGCACGGGGCGTGCCATGCCATGCAGGGAACTCCACGCGCGGGGAGAGCTGCCCAGTGTGAAGGAGAGTTCAGCCTGCCCAGGAATGGCGCCACACAAGCAGAGAGCTGACGCAGTGGGATGACGTGACAGGGGGAGACACAGATTCCCATGCCACTGACAACAACAGAAGCGAACAGGGAAGAACGTGCAGCGAATGAATGCAGAGAACAGACAAGTGGGGGGTGGGAAGAGGAGAGAAATAAATAAAATAAATCTTAAAAAAAACAAAAAATGCAGGGAAGCGGACTTGGCTCAATGGATAGAGCATCCGCCTACCATATGGAAGGTCCACAGTTCAAACCCAGGACCTCCTTGACCCGTATGGAGCTAGCCCACACCCAGCGGTGATGCGTGCAAGGAGTGCTGTGCCATGCAGGGATGTCCCCCACGTAGGGGAGCCCCACACAATATGAGTGTGCCCCATAAGGAGAGCTGCCCAGCGTGAAAGGAAGTCCAGCCTGCCCTGGAGTGGCGCCGTACACAGAGAGAGCTGACACAGCAAGATGATGCAACAAAGAGACACAGATGCCTGGTGCCACTGACGAGAATAGAAGTGGACACAGAAGAACACACAGCAAATGGACACAAAGAACAGACAACTGGAGCAGGGCGATGGGAAGGGAGAGAAATAAATAAAAACAAATCTTTAAAAAAAAAACAACAATGCAAGTTATTGGTGGTAGGGTAAGTCATGAGAGTCTTGTATGATGTTTATATGTTTGTTTTGTAGGTTCACAACTATTATTATACTTATTGTTCATGTATGAGTGATATACTTCAAAAAATAAAAAAATAAAAAATTATAGTGGAGAATAAAAATTGATAGACTCAAAAAAACCAAAAGCTGATAATATGAAAATATCAATAATATCAACAAACCTTTAGCTAGACTAACAGAAAAATAAGAGAGAGGATGAAAATAAAATCAGAAATAAAAGGAGGACATTACTACTGACTCCACCAAAATACTATTAGAGGCTACTATGAATAACTATACCAATAAATTAGATCACGTATATAAAAGGACAATGTCCTAGGAACATAAAAACTACCTACAATGACTCAAGAAAAAAATAGAAGATCTTAACAGACCAATAACAAGTAAAAAGAGTGAATCAGTAATCAAATACATACCAACAAAGAAAAGCCCAGAACCAGATGATTTTACTGGTAAATTTCCCCAAACATTCCAATCCTGCTCAAAGAACCTGAATGAAGATGCTTCCTGATGTATTTGTGTAGTTTTAAAGTTTTGATTCTTATCCATTCTATTATCAAAATATCTGGTCCATTTTGAGTTAATTTTTTTATATACAGTATGGTCCATTTCCATTCTTTTGCTTATGGATATCCTGTTTTCTCAGCACTGTTTGCTGGAGAGACTACTCTTTCTCCCATTCAGTGGACCTTTGTTAAAAATCAATAGGCTAGGGAACCGGGATGTGACTCAAGTAGTTGGACACTCAGGAGGTCCCAGGTTCGATTCCCAGTGCCTCCTAAAAAGATGAACAGAGATCAGACAGCAAGCGGTATCTTCATCTATTGCTTGATCTCAGGCAGACATCTTTCAATATTTCACTATTACATACTGTTAGATTGAGGAAGATACCTATTCCTACTTTGTGAAGTATGTTTTAAAAAATATGACTGTTATATTGTTATAGAATTTTACCAAATATTTTTTCTCTATTTATTGGGATGATTGTATAATTTTTCCTCTTCTGTTAACATGTTATGTTGCTTTAATTTATTTTCAAATATTAAACCAACTTGCATTTTTGGAATAAACTTCACTTGATCATGATGCAAAAAGAAAACAAAAAAACAAACAACAACAAAAATCAATTGGCCATAGATGTGAAAGTTTATTTCTGAACTCTCAATTCAATTCTAAAATTGGAAAGTGTAAGAACTCTAACTTTGTTCTACTTTTTCAAGATGGTTTTGATTATTTGGGGCCCCTTACCCTTCCATATCAATTTGATGATTGGCTTTTACATTTCTGTAAACCACCTCCTGAAATATTGATTGGGATTGCATTGAATTTGTAAATTGCTTTGGGTAGAAGTGACAGCTCAACAATATTTGGTCTTCCAATCCGTGAACATGACACAGCCTTCCATTTATTTAGGTCTTTGACTTCTTTTAGCAATGTTTTATAGTTTTCCATGTATAAGTCCTTTACATCCTTGATTAAATTTATACCTAGATATTTTGATCATTTTAGTTTCTGTTTTAAGTGGAATTTTTTTCTTCATATAGATTGCTCCTTACTAGTGTACAGAAAATACTGATTTTTGTCTGTTGGTATTGTGTCCTGCCACTTTGCAGAATTTGATTAATAGTATTGTTGTGAATTGTTTGAGATTTTCTATGCAGAGGATGGTTTCTTAGACTTTACACAAAAGCATGACCAATAAAGAAAAAATAGATAAATGAGGCTTCATTAAAATAAAAAAACTTTTGTGCATCAAAGGCCTTTATCATGAAAGTAAAAAGTTAACTTACAGAAATGGGAAAATATTTGGAAACCACATCTGATTAAGCATTTAATATTTGGAATATATAACGAAATCCTTTAATTCAACCACAAGACAAACAACCTGATTAAAAAATGGGCAAAAGACTCAAATAGACATTTCTTCAGATAAGATACACAAATGCCAATAAACCCACGAAAAAATTGTCAAACACTTCACCGAAAGTTATATAGACGGCAAATAAGCACATGTAAAGATGCTCATCATTTATCAGTAGAAAAATGAAAATTAAAACCAAAATAAGAAACTATTACATACCAATTAGAATGGCTAAAACTAAAAAGGATGAAAAACACACAATTTGAAGTGCTGAAAATGATCAGAACTGCATCTCAAAAGGTACAAAATGGTACAGCACTTTGAAAAAGAGTTTGGCAGTTTCTTGTAAATTTAAACATGTACTTACCATATGATCCAGCAATCATACTCTTATGTATTTACCCAAGAAAAACAAAAATCTTTGTTCTCACAAAACCCTTTCTATGAATTCCCACAAAACTGGCTTTATTCATAACTACTAAAACCTGTAAAAAGTCTTCAAGTGGTAAATGGATAAACTGGTATATCCAAACGATGAAATATTTCTTAGTAATATAAACGAATAAACTATTGATACCAGCAAAAACATGAATGAATCTCAAGTACATTATGCTAAGTAAAAGAAGCCAGATTCAAAAGGCTACATACTGTCTGATGCCATTTATGTGACATTCTGAAAAAGGAAAGACTATAGGTTGGAGAATAGATTTGTAGTTGTCAGGGGCTTGTGCTGGCTACAAATGGACAGCACAACAGAAAAAACTTTTTTAGAGGATGATGAAACTTTTTTGTGGTGATAGAGACTTCATGACTATTCATTTGTCAAAACTCCTATACCAAAGAGTTAATTTTACTGTGTGTTAAGTAAAAAGTTTTAAATATATGTTTTAATTTGAATAGTAACAAAGTAAACTTGCCAGTCCATTAGAGAGCATTTCATGCTATTAATTTTAAAGAGTTAAGACATGCTCCAGAAAAGTGGTTTACCGGTGCTGAGATCGCAGTCTTTCCAGTGGTTCAGCCTTCTGTTGAATCCCTTCCTGAAATAGCATATCTGCTTTCTTAAAGTTTTCTTTAGCTTCGTATTCTTCAGCCCATGAGATATAGAACTGAGCAAGTGAAACTCCAATCCCTTGGTTGTGTAAATAACTGTACATATCCAAAGGTTCATTGCATAAGTGCCCCTGTAACAAATTAAGAGCATTAACAGTTAACCAAATTCGATTCACTACTGAGTGCCTAATTATGTGCCAAACAGTCATGGGAGATAGTATCTATATAATTCCTGCACTAAAGAAAATATATCTATACAAAGTAATAAGGACTATCACATTTTTTTTAAAGGAAGACCTAAAAAAAGGAGCTAAAGTGAGAAATTAATTTGTAAGAAAATGGGATAGCGAAGAAAGGCTTCAAGAAGGGTGATAAACAAACTTAGCCTTGAAGGAGAAATAGACTTTCATTAGGAAGAGAATGGGGAGGGAAGGCATTCCAGGCAAAGTAAATAGCATAAGCAAAGACAAAAATTACTTGGGGGTACAGGTAAGGTATGAGTCTGGAGAAAAAGGTTGTGAAAGGTCTTGAATGTTGAGCTAATCAATTTTTAATTTACCTGAGAATCAATGTACACGCGTTGGAATGGGAGAGCTCTTAAGTAAAGAAATGACCTGATCAAACGTGGATTTTAGAAGGGGCTTTATAACCCTAGGTACAATGTAGATAATTATAGCAGCAAGAGGGAATGAAAATCAAAATCCCACACCATAAATATTTTTATATACTTTCTTAAGGAAAATAAGGATATTTATCCTTTTATATGGGACAAAAAAAATGTTATTTTAAACAATTTTAAGCATAGTGAATAAAATTTTATTTTATTCCAGTTAACATTGCATCGAACATTTTTCTATGCTGCTGCTTACTCTTCACTATTATTTTCAAACGGCTGCATAATGTTTCATCTAGTAGATGTTCCATAATTTAATTATTCTATTTCTGGATATTTAAACAATTTTGAATTTTTCTCAATTATAATATCATAATAAATATCTTCCAGCATACACTTTTGTTATTCCTAAAATAAATTCCTAGAACTATGTTAAAAAAATAACAAATTGCTTTCTAACTTTCTAAATAGGATTAAACAAATTTGAAATGCTAGATTGTGATGTGGGCTATGGGTGGGAGGCTGTTCATCTCTTCGTAAATAACCTAAGCTATATGTGTCCTGACTTGTGGGTGTAGAACACTGAGAAGCTGCAGCCCTGCCCTTGGTGACCATGGCAACAACTCTAGTCCCTGGAGGCAATTTAGCAATGCAAGCTCTATAAACTTTAAATATTCAGGGAAAATGCAAAACGAATGTGCTAAAAGCTTATCTAAATGTATACTAGAAAAATGATGTGCTTGGGTGTAGTATAATGTCAAAGGATCAAAATTTCTAAATGCTTACTCTCAATTTTTTTTTTTTTAAGATTTATTTATTATCCCCCTTCCCCTCCTCCTGTCCTGCTGTTTTTGCTGTCTGTGTTGTCTTCTCATTCTCTCCTCTAGGATTCACTGGGATTTAATCCTGGGGACCTCCAATGGGGAGAGAGGTTTCCTGTCAATTGTGCCACCTCAGTTCCTGGGATCGAACCCAGGTCCTCCCAGACGGTAGGCGGATGCTCTATCACTTGAGCCACATCCGCTTCCCTCTCAATTTTTATACATATCCTGTATAGTCTACACATTCTTTCAGTAGCACTATCTAGACTCCATACTTTTTACTTTATGATAATTTTATTGTTCTTCAGTTCCAGTACCAGGTAAGCCTAAGTAAACAGATAAATTATTCCAATTAATTGTTAATTTTAATAGCTACAATTAAATACAATCATGGAATCTTGGAATTAAAAGTCACTTTAGAGGTTCATTTAGTCCAACCTTTTATAAACTACATATAAAAATGGTGACTTAGATAGAATGGAGGACAAAAATTCACTGGTATACAACAGGGATTTTTAGTCTCTTGGCTAACAAATTGTTTAGCAGTCTTGGGGCGCCATCCTTTGTAATTAATAATCTCTGCTATAAGCTCACCAACCTGTAAATAAGAATGCCAAACTGACACGTCAAGTGCCTTAATGAAATCAAAATAAATTTTGCCTTCAGGATTTACCTAATTTTTAGACTAGTACCTATCTGAACTTTAAAAGTCCTCCTCAAGAGATCTGTTTTAGTAAATAAATATACCAATAGATTTCAAATGTCAATATTTTGTCAAATTACCATAATTGTGAAAAATTTTTAATTTTATTGCTTAGTTTTCTCTAATCTCTTTTAGTATAAAAGCAATAAAATTAATGTCTAAGAAACCCTGGTCACTCATTTTATGAAAAATATTTACATGAAAAACAAAAGAAATGTCCTAGAAATAAAAGAAATACATGTCAAGTGAGACAGTACAAAGTGGTCAGTCACATATTTTTGGCTACAGCAATATAAGAGGTGAGAGAAACCCAAAGACTGATAAAGAACTAAAACATCAGTTTTTTAAGGTGGTATTTCTCAAAAAGGGGAGAAAGGGATAACAAAATCACTTTGAGGCATTTACCCCCAAAAAACTACTGTTATCATCTGTTGAAACCCACATGTCCTCTCCCCAGTTCAGTTGCATGGCCTGGTTATGCTTAACATAAAATAACCCAAAATCCATGGAGAAAGATATACAGATCTGTGATCAACCTTAAAAGGATGAAAAACATTGTATTTCATTTCATACTTAAAGTAAAATCAATTTAACAAATAATAAGTATGTACTACATGCTTAGTATCTACTAAATGGCTCAGATTTTGTTTTCTGGTTTTTGTTTTTTGTTTTGGTGTACCAGAAATCTCTAGAGAAAATTATCTTGGTTTAATATTTTAGTCTCAGATGATATTTGAGAAAGACTTACCAATTTAAGCCAGAGATTGAGAAATCGAGGATCATTATAATATCGTTTTTCTCCTTGTAGTGCTTCTACAGCTCTTTCTAATAATGTTGACATGTTACTCTCCTTCCCTCCCTGAGGATAGTTCTGCTCTGTCCAGTTAATATATCTGAATGGGAAGGAAAAGAGTACTTTTAAGTAGAAGGTGTGTTTTTGCTCTTGTTCCAAAAACCATTCTGGATTCTTTTAGTCAGAAATATCTCATATATCACAATTATACCCTCAGTCAGTATCCCTCAAACACACACCACTTTCTTCTCTGACAAACTGCTTCATACTGTGCAGTTTGACAAGCACAGCCATAAAGATTAATCTGCTAACTTTCTGTTGTCCTTGCTAAGTAAAAAGACTTACCTATCCCATACATCCAGAGGATCATTTCCAGTGTAAAATCTAATTTCAGATTCAAATGCCCTGAAATTTAAACAGAAAATGTCAGCATGTGGCACAGTAACAATAGCCAAATCAACAAAGACTACCTCCATTTCTATTCATTTATTAAATCTTTAATATCATCTAGATAGAGGCAGTAGAGTTTGCTAAATAAAAAGTAATATCTATCTTATTTGGTTGATTAGTGCTAAATATAAAGTGGTACACAGTGAGGACTCAATAAATAATAGCTATTATCACACATGTACATGACAGTGTTGAGCAAACTATGCACACATGCAAAATATAGAAATAATAAGAGTCTTAAAGCTAAGGAAAAACACCATGGATAAGAGGTAAATAGAGAATAGTCAGAGAATAATAAGACCATATATAATTTGGGGACTATCTTAAAGAATAAAATATGACTTTGAAAGCAGAGGGCTATGACTAAGTTAAGATTTACCAGTTAGAGTAGAGGAGATGTAATAGATAATAAAACACAAATTTGGGGAAATGGACTTTGGCCCAGTGGTTAGGGCGTCCGTCTACCATATGGGAGGTCCACGGTTCATACCCCGGGCCTCCTTGACCCGTGTGGAGCTGGCCATGCGCAGTGCTGATGCGTGCAAGGAGTGCCGTGCCACGCAGGGGTGTCCCCCGCGTGGGGGAGCCCCACGCGCAAGGAGTGCGCCCGTGAGGAGCCGCCCAGTGTGAAAAGAAAGTGCAGCCTGCCCAGGAAAGGCGCCGCCCACACTTCCCGTGCCGCTGACGACAACAGAAGCGGACAAAGAAACAAGACGCAGCAAACAGACACCAAGAACAGACAACCAGGGGAGGGGGGGAAATTAAATAAAATAAATAAATCTTAAAAAAAAAAAAAACAAACAAAAAAAACCACAAATTTGTATAAAAGATAAATCAACAAAAACTCTAGAGGAGCAGATGTAGCTCAAGCAGCTGAGCACCTGCCTCCCACAAGGGAGGTCCAAGATTCAATTCCAGGTGCCTCCTGAAAAAACAAAACAAACAACAAGCAAAACAAATAATAAAACCAATGCAGGGACACTTATGTGTCTCAGTGGCTGAGCACCAGCTTCAGACATATGAGGTCCCAGGTTCAATCCCTAGCCCCCGGTATCTCAAAACAAAACAAAACAAAACAAAAAAGCCTCTATTAAGAGGTTATGTTTGATATAAGTAAAAATAAAATAGTCCCTGACACAAAGGATTTTACACTTTAATTAGAAAAATAAGACACACAAATGAAAAATTTACCAATACAAAACATTATAGAATATTACAAACGCCAAGACTGGATAGCGAAGGCTTTAAGAAGTCAAAGGGAGCTATCATAGAAGCAGCCTCAAAATGTGGGACTCTATAAATGTTTGAAAATGGATAGAAGTGATGGGAACACACTATTTTGAGGGCAATTAACAGTGCTGAATCGTGCATGTGATTATGGCAGAAAAGGAAAGTTTAGGACCATGTATGTCACAAGAAGGAAAGCTAGAGGGTGAAACATGGGACTGTATAACACACTGAAGTTGTGGATGACTGTGGTTAATAATATAAATTTAAGAATGTTCTTTCATGAACTATAACAAATGTATGTCACTATTACAAGGTGTTAATAATAGGGTAGTATATTGGAAAAAATTTAACTAATGCAAATTACCAAGTATAGCTAACAGTAACATTTTAATTTTTAAAAACTCAATTGTAACAAAGATACTATACCAATGTTAATGGTCAATAATAGGGATATAAGGGGTAAATGTTTTTTCTTTGTTTTATGTTTAGAGCAGTGAAAATGTTCTGAAATTGATTTTGGCGATGAATGCAGAGCTCTGTGATTATACTGAAAGCCACTGACTGTACACTTTGGATGGATTGTATGATATATGAATAAAACTAATTAAAAAAAAAAAAAGGTGGGACTCTGAAAAAAAACCTTAAGATTTGTCAGAAAAAGGGAGCTTTCCAAGAGAGGGAATACGGTACTGAATAAGGTTGTGAAGTAGGGAGTGTTTCTCCAGAGGAATTTGAACAGACCAAATTTGAGTGAACCTTAAGCTGTAGCATAAAGTCAGTATTGGAGAATAAATGGAGCCACATGAAGAGGTAAGAAGGACATGCTTTCAATCTAAATTTAAAAAGTTTGTATTTCATCTGTTCAAGCCACTATTAGTTCTTTAACTAGAAATTATCTTGAATTTGATAAGGAAATATATTAAAAAGATTAATCAAGCAACATTATAGAAAAGGAGACATTAGAAGAAAGGAGACAATTATGAAGCTAATACAGTGATTGAAGTATGAGTTAATGAGAAGAGTACCTGTAGAAATGCTAGATGACAGCACAATTCTGAAACTGAGAGCAACTGAGGGTACACTTTGGACTGTACAAGGCAGGAGACCATATTACACACATTAAACCCAAGGTGAATAATGGACTGTGGTTAACGGTACAAATATGAGAACGTTCTCCCATGAACTATAACAAATAAACAATACCAATACATGGTGTTAATAACAGTATGGTTTGTGGGGAAAATACACCCAATAGAAGTTATGGACTATAGACAGTAGTAATATTATGACAATGTTCTTTCGTCATTTGTAACAAATGTGTCACAACCATGTAAGGTATAGGTAGTAGGGCTATATATGGGACTCCAGTATGTTATGCATGATTGTTTTGTAAACTCCTAACTTCACAAAACAAAACAAAACAAAACACACCCAGAACACTACTGATAAAAAATCAGCACTTCTCCAAATTGATCAACAGATTTGAGGAAATTCAATCAAAATCCCAGCAGGCTTTTTTTTAAAGAAAATGACAAGTTGATTTTAAAATTTATTTGGAAAGGCAAAGGACCAAGAATAGCCAAAACAATTGTGAATAAGAATAAAAGTTGGAGAATTCACTCTACCTGACTTAGACTTATTACAAAGTTATAATAATAAGATAATGTGTTATTGGTGAAAGGACAATTAGATCAGTGGAACAGAATAGGAGTACAGAAATAACCTACACATATATAGTCAAATAATTTTTGACAAGCGTCCCAAAGCAATTCAATGTGGAAAAAAAAAGTGGTCCTGGAACTACTGAATATCCATATGGGGAAAAAAGAACTTTAACTCCTACCTCATACCATATACAAGAAATCAATTTAAAATGGATCACAGACCTAAACATAAAAGAGAAAAGGATAAATCTACTAGAAGGAAACACAGGAGACTATCTTTGCAACTGTGGATTAAGTTCTAGAGAAGACATGAAAAGCACTAACCATAAAAAAAAAAAAATTGAACTTCATCAAAATTTAAAACTTCTGCTCATCACAAAACACCACTAAAATTTTGTATAAGACAACCATGAACTGGGAGAAAATATGTGCAACACATATACTCAAAAAAAGACTTATATACAGAATATATTCCTGCAACTCAACTTAAAAAATGGGCAAAACACCTGAATAGACACACCACAAAAGAAGATGTATAAAAGGCCAAGAAGCACACAAGAGAGTGCTCACATCATTAGTCATCAGGAAAATGTGAATTAAAACTATAAGATGCTACTGCATACCTACTAGAACGGCTAACATGAAAGACTGACAACACCAAATACTGGACTAGATTTGAGGAAACTAGACTCTCACCCGTTACTTACTGGTAGGAGTGAAAAATGTTTACAGCCACTTAAAAAACCAGAGTGCTGGCAAGGGTGCAGAGAAACAGGTTTCATGCAATGCTGTGGGAATATAAATGGTACAGCCACTGTGGAAAACAGTTTACTGGTTCCTCAAAAAATTAAGTATAGAATTACCTTCTACCCAGCTATCCCAATCCAAGGCACATACCCAAAATAACTGAAAGCAGGGACTCAAACATTTGTAAATCAATGTTCATAACAGTATTATTCACAACAGCCAAAAGGTGGAAGCAATCCAAGTGTTCAACAAGGGATGAATGGATAAACAAAATGTGGAATATCCATACAATGGAACATTATTCAACTGCAAAAAGAACCCATGTTATGATACTTGCCAGAACATAATGAATGTTAAAAAGACATCATGTTGAGCAAAATAAGCCAGGCAGAAAAGACAAATATTGTATGATCTCATTTATATGAAAAAAACTAAAATATGCAAATTCATAGAAAAAAGATTATAGGATGGGGGTGAGTGGGGTCTGGGAAGTTAATGCTCAACGGATACAGAGTTTCTGTCTGAGATGATAGAGAAGTTTTGGTAATGGATGGTGTCGATTCACACTACATTGTGAATATGATCAATACTACTAGAACTGTATATTTGAAAATGGCTAAAATTAGAAATTTTATGTTCTATATATGTTGCTACAATAAAATTTTTTTAAAAATCTAAGCATTTTATTGTATGGTAATTATGTTTAAAACAAATATACACCACTTCAATCCTTAGCAAGTGACTAAATAAAATTACAGTGAGAAAGCAGTGAGTAAGATCATGTCAGGTGAGTTATTAACCAAAATGGAAAGGAAAGAAGGTCATCTATGAAAGTACTTAGTACATTAAGTGAAACATTTAAGTAATTATATGTTATAAGCAGAGAAAAAGACATTTAGAAAGCAAGTAAAAGATGTAAATAACAGCAAAACAATCCTGGAAAATTTGAATACAGAAAGAAAGCAGAGGGCAAAGAATAGAGACAGGTAAAACAGAATAGGAAGATAAGAAAAAGGGAGAGTAGTTAGAAGTGAAAAAACTAGTACAATGTCACAGAAGTCAGGAAGAGTTAAGAATAAAATAGAGGGAAGCAGACTTGGCTCAATGGATACAGCGTCCACCTACCACATGGGAGGTACATGGTTGAAACCCAGGACATCCTTGACTCATGTGGAGTTGGCCCATGCCCAGTGCTGATGTGCGCAAGGAGTGCCATGCCACGCAGGGGTGTCCCCTGGGTAGGGGAGTCCCATGTGCAAGGAGTGCGCCCCTTAAGGAGAGCCACCCAGCGCAAAAGAAAGTCCAGCCTGCCCAGGAGTGGCACCACACACACGGAGAGCCGATACAACAAGATGACGCAACAAAAAGAAACACAGGCAGCTGACTTGGCCCAGTGGTTAGGGCGTCTGTCTACCACATGGGAGAGATCCGCAGTTCAAACCCTGGGCCTCCTTGACCCGTGCGGAGCTGGCCCATGTGCAGTGCTGATGCACACAAGGAGTGCCCTGCCATGCAGGGGTGTCCCCCACGTAGGGGAGCCCCACGTGCAAGGAGTGCGCCCCGTAAGGAGAGCCGCCCAGCGCGAAAGAAAGTCCAGCCTGCCCAGGAGTGGCACCACACACAGGAAGAGCTGATGCAGCAAGATGACGCAACAAAAAGAGACAGAGATTCTTGGGCTGCTGACAAGAATAGAAGCAGATACAGAAGAACACACAGCGAATGGACACAGAGAGCAGACAACTGGGGGGGTGGGGAGGGAAGGGGAGAGAAATTTAAAAAAAAAAGAATAGAGGGAAAAAACCCAAATGATAATGAAAGTTAAAAAAAAAAAAAAGCCATCGTCTCTGAAATAAAACAAAGCCCAAAGAGCCAATGACATGGACAAGGATATTCACTACATTATAACAAAAAATTATATTAAAAAAAATTATAATTTGCCTACGATGGAAGTTTTTGTCAGATTGTAAGACTGTGACACTTTATTCTACTTTTTTTTTAAAGTATATTTATCAAAATTAGGCAAATAAGAGTATATTCTACAGGTCCATTTGAACAACGACTATATTTCACCTTTTATTAAAAAAACTAGATAGTTTGTTAAATCATTATTGAAAAATTTCCTAGTATAAATCCAGTTCCTCTGAGGGCTTACATTACCTTTACAGGCCATATTCTAAAAATACTGTCCTACAAAGTTGAGTATACATGAAAAACAGCAGATTCACTATCTCTCAGTACTCAGAATCCAAGGAAACAATCTCTCTGATTACCATTAAAGAGTTAAGTCTGTTTAGGAGTCCAGAATACCATATTACTTTGGGAAAAGGTCATGATACTTGCTTTGTTATGCTTATCATTACCCTCTGTATGAAATGTATGTCAACTGATCCAGAGGTCGCTCCATGGTGAAATTAAATCCTATTGTCCTATTCTTTTTTTAAGATTTATTTTATTTATTTATTTCCCCTTTCCCCCTGTTGTCTGCTCTCTGTGTCCATTTGCTGTGTGTTCTTCTATGTCCACTTGCATTATCAGGCAGCACTGGGAACCTGCATCTCTTTTTTGTTGCGTCATCTTGCTGCATTAGCTCTCTGTGTATGCAGTGCCACTCCTGTGTGGACTGCGCTTTTTTCATGCGGGGCAACTCTCCTTGCAGGGTGCACATCTTGCGCATGGGGCACCCCTACACGGGGGTGCCCCTGCATGGCACAGACTCCTTGCACACGGCAGCACTGCGCATGGGCCAGCTTACTACACAGGTCAGGAGGCACTGGGGATCGAACCTTGAACCCTCCATATGGAAGACGGAGGCTCTATCAGTTGAGCCATGTCTGCTTCCCACTATTGCCCTATTCTTAATCACACTTGAGGAGAGGATCTTTAGATAGCTGTCGTATGATGAGAAAGTAGATGGGGAACTGATTCACATATGACCCATTTTCGAGGAGCAGTTCACCATCCTGTATGGATCTACACTCACATCTTCTCCCACAGTTGGGGATGAATGATGAAAGGTTGAACCCCAACCATTCTACATACCGTTTCTGCTGCTGAAGAGTAGTGTTACAAGCAGATTCTTGCTGTGCCAATGCTCCCTGAAGTGTGGACATGATCCGCCCTTGCCTTAAGGGTTGTACATTTTCTTTACTCAGCTCCCATTCATCTCCCTCCAGGGACATGGCTTCACTGTGAAGATGGAAGTAAAAGTAAGTCTTATAACAACATTGACTTACTACAGCACTAATTTATTATAAATGGTTTCAGATAGGTGATTATTCATGATTTTTTTAGGAGTGGTTGAATATGGATGGGCTAGTACTTTAGTGGGTTATTACACTCCTAAGCTTCTGAGCCTTTTTTCATCCTCTTTCCAAATTAATGGAGTGGTAGTATTGCCTGATGGAAGAAAGAACTCGGCAGGGCTATTGTGGACTGTGCTATCAGACTAAAAGTTTAAGTAGGGAACAAAAGAAGGAAAAAGTGTTATAAATTTGGCAGCAGTTCTATGCCTACCACTAAAAGCATCATGTAGCTTAATTTAAAATTAGCATAGTGTTGTGAGACAAATGGCCCAAGTTTCAACTGATGACTTAAAACTTAAGTTTGAATATATGGATAGCCCAGAGTAGAAGCAGACAATTGTACAATTCACTGGTCACAAATGACCCCCCAAATTCTACCACTGAGGGAATCCCCACAAATTTTTTGTGGGGAGGGGTCACCATTATGTGTTATATGCTCTGAACTTTAGAGCTCTCCAATGGTTATGTGTTATATGCTCTGAACTTTAGAGCTCTCCTACTTCTGACCAATACATTTCTCTGTAATTAAAACCAAAAAAAGACATAAACATAATCTTCAAAAAAGAGAATGAACATTATGTGTGAAATTTATGAGATGGTAGTTGAAAACCCTCTTGAAGAACATAACAGAAGTGATTAATAATTAGGTTGTAACCACTCACATCTTTTTAACTATATTGTTTGAACCTGCAGGATCTGGCACACATTAAGCACTGAATAAATGTTTGGTGAGCACATGTGAATTTCTTCTCTTGCTCTTAAAACTGCTCTTAAAATAGCAATTAAACTACCTCAATGAAATGACCCAAATTGAGCTGTTCTCTATTTCCTCCTTCCAGACCTGCTCCTCCCATTCTTCCCCAACCTCAAATAATGGTGATTCCATTCTTTCAGTTGCTCAAGACAAAACTCTTAGTGCGAACTCTGACGCCTCTCACACCCCCAGTTAGCCAGCAAATCCTGTCAGCTCTACCTTCAAAATATATCCAGAAACCAACCTCTTCCCATCATCTTCACTGCTTACAGCCTGGCTCAAGTCACCAACTTCTCTTGGCCAGATTATTTCCATAACCTCTTAACTGTTTTTCTTACTTCCACCCTTTCCTGCTTTCAGTCTATTGAACACTGCAGCTGAAGTGATCCTATTAAAACTCAAGTCAGATGATGTCTTTCCTCTGCTCAAAACCTTCCCATGACTTTCCATATCCCACAGAGTAAAAGATAAGTCTTTACAAAGGTGCCCTGCATCCCCACCCCTTTCACTTTATTTCCTTCTACTTTCCTGGTTCATTTTGCTCCAGGAACACTGGCCTTGGACATGCCAGATACAGGTCCTTCCCACAACAGGTCATTGTATTTCTATTCTTCCCCCAAGATGTGTGTGTGACTAGCTCTTGTGTTTCCTTCAAGTCTTGATCTAAATGACACATTCTCAGAGAGGCCCCCTATTCAAACCTATCTAAAATCACACCACCATCTCCCCTAACACTCCCTATCTCTCTTTCTTGTTTTATTTAGTACTTACTGTACAATCACATTTTATCTTGTTTATTGTCCGTCTCCCTCACCCCCATCCCACCCCAGAACGTAAGCATCACGAGGACAGATTTTTGTGCTTTTATTTGCTGTACCTAGCATTTACTAGGATTCAATAAACAATTGTTGCAGAAAGGAGCTCGTAACGCGCCTTTATGTGGGTATTGTGTACTCCACAATGAAAACGCGCACAGAATTCCAACGAGAACTTATATTTTTAAGGAAAAGCAGCAAACATGCAAGGAAGGGCTTTTTCAGATCTCTACGCTACTGGCATAATAATAGTTCCTGGCATTTTTTTGAGCACTGATTTGGAGGCAGTTACTAGACAAATACTTCGAACTTACTCAAAAGCCCTGCAAGGTAGCGTTAACATCGGCACTTTCCATATTAAAAAGGTCCGAGATCAAATGTCTAGCAAATGGCTGAGTTGAAACATAAACAGAGACCACTGCACAAATAGCCTTGCTTTTTGTACCACTGGGTCCCACAGCCTCCTTTGCTTTGAACCTGGATGTCCGCGGATTCTCACGTGTCCTCAGCGCACTAAGGTGAGTGCTCATCTAGCGTCTTCACCTGGGTACCCTCCGTCAGAAACGAACAGGAACCTGCGGGACCTGCTCTTCTGACCTTTCCATAATTGGTATGAGAGGAGTCTCCCTCACCTGCCAACCACCCTCGGGTCTCACAGGCCCAGTTCCCAGCAGCCCTTCTCCGGAACCTACCTGAGAGCACCCCCTTCCTTCTTCATCGCCGCCATTGTGCATTCCCGGCTCAAGGCCCTCGTCTTACCGCAGAACTTTTCTCAGAGCCGCAGGCCGTATGACTTCCAAAACCTGCCCTTAGAGGTACTGAGGTTACCAGAGGGTATTCCCCGACAAAAGCATGCACCCCAATCCTTCACAATCCATCCACCTCAACCCCACATTCCTAGTCGCCAAGTTTCAAATTTAACGGTCCCGCGCGAACGGCGTAACCACGCCCCTCCGCTCCCCCGCGCTTGCGTTTCTCGCCCAAGGCATTCTGGGGCTTGTAGTTTATTCCGGGTTTAGTAGATGCTGTTGCGGTGCATCATGGGAGTTGTGGTTTCGGGGTTAGATGGCTGTCCAGGTATCGCAGGCCTTGGACGCTGAAAGCTCTCTGCTGGTGTTTTTTTTTGAGTCGTAGCTCTAAGGAGTCTCTGAGCCGAACTAAGAATGCTTTAAGCACAGAAATTTCTTTGGTGTTTTGAGGGTATAGAGGTGTCCTTGAGTCCCTGCCCTTGGCCTGACTTTTTTTCTGGGGTAGTTAGCCAGACCTCGGTCATGCCCTGCTGCTTGTCCCAAGCCTTCTGTGCATCCACGGTGCTTCGGCCACTCTTGCCTGGCCTTCCTGCCCGACTTTTTAATTCATGAAAGCTCTGTTCTAGTTCTGCACAGTCCTACCAATTGTGCACTCTTAAGGAAGCCACATAACCTCTCTGACCCTCATGTTTTCTTCATTTATAAAATGGGGGTGATACTTCCTTGCTTTCTCTTCTCTGTTATCCACAGGCAGAAAACATAGCCATGCCATGGTTTGCAAAGTTTATACCTCTTTTCCCCTTCAGGAAACCATCCTGATGGAATGGACACTTAGCCCCAATTCTCGTTTCCTGGGAAGGAACTATGGTGGATTCAGTTGTGGCCAGGGGCACAGGGTCTTTTGTACTCACCAATGTACAAGAGACTTCTCCAGGAAGTTAGTGGGGTTAGTGGAAGAGGTGGAAATTCCCCGAGGAGGGAACTGGGAGTGAGTATCCCCTACTCCCTGGCTCTTGGTTCCCAACTTTCTCCATCTGTGTTCATACTATGTAAACTCCTCTTTCCTCTACATCATCAGGACTCTTGATTGCAAGAGATTGGAAATTCAGATCAAACTGGCTTACTCAGAAAAGGGGCTTTACTGGCTTATAAATAAAAGACTTCAGATGACACTAACTCAGGAGTCATGTGGTGTCATCAGAACTGGCCTCTCTCCATTTCTTACTTTTGCTCTACTTCATTTTGGTTTGTTGTCATTCTCCATGTGGCAAGAGCATCAGGCCTTTATCCTCCTAGATTCAAGTTCAGATTCTGGAGTCACCTTTTTTTTTTTTTAATTGACTTTGTAATAATATTACATCAAAAATATATATGTGAGGTCCCATTCAACCCCACTCCCCCCACCCCCCCCCTCTCCCCCCCAAAACACTCGTTCCCATCATCATGACACATCCATTGTGGAGTCACCTTGATTAACCCCTTCCCCCCACCACCCCCTCCAAAACACTTACTGGGGTTAGTGGTTTCAAGGCTTTGATTGTCCTGCCCCAAACCATGTCTTTCACCTTGAGCCTGAGAGAGAGGAATGAGTGGGAACATAGGAAGTTCTGGTTACTCTTTAGTTCTAAGTCCTCTATGTCCAGGAAGCCTTCCTGAATTGTGGGAGGTGTAGCATGTGGGATTCTTTCTTTGGCTCATTTTATCTCTTCCCTTATACCAGTACTTACCTATTACCTCACTTCCATTCCTCAGGGTGTCCTGATAATATCTACAACTTCTTAATTTTGACTGCTCCCTGTAAACCATCTTAGAAATGTAATATTTGCTCTTTTGATTTCAGTCTTTCTTGTAGCCTGGTCAGATGCCCAGTGAACTGTGGTATAACAGAACAAGTTGGGGGCTAAAACTTTTGCTTGTTTTGCCAGGAAAAAAAAAAGAGATAGATTTTAAAAAGCAAAATGTATGTCTGAAGATCCTCTTAGTCTTATTTAGAACATGAGCTCTTGTTAGGCTGGATTGTGACTTCAACAGCACCACCAGTGGTGAGAAAAGTCAGGATTAAGCTCATACACACTTATGTAGAAACAGGGTGAGACAAAGGTTCAATGTGAGTACCTATGGAGTGTCTGACATAAGTGGAACATAGAAGATGTAAACAATGAACTAGACAACAGTTCTTGCCCTCAAGGAACTTTAGGCTAGTAGAAAAAGCAGACAAAAATCAGACAATTTTTGTGCATTGCTGCCACAGCCAGAGGTTAAATAAGGGCAGAGAACCATGGAAATACCTAGGAGGAGGTTTCGACCTGGTCCTGGGGGAGGGAAATTTTCTTAGAGAAGACTTGCAGAGCTAAGAGAACTTGCACAAACTACTGAGCATAATAATACAAGTTGTGTAGTAGCTGAAGTTTTCTACTGCAGGTGTCCACCCTTCTCTATTCACCACTTTCTATTGAGTTCCTCTTATGTAGTCCTCACCTCTTTAGACCTCAGTGCTTGCCCATCAAAACTTACCTGTCCTGTGTTCCATTGTCACTCACCTAATGGTCATGGTGAAAATTTATTAATGAAGTTATAAGATGTTTATAAGGTAATGTTCTAGTGCAGTATTTTCCCCATCATGTTCTAAGATGCTAATAGATGTTACACGAGAATAGGATTTGGTGTTCAAGTAAGTTTTGGAACTGCTGGATTACATGGGTTTTTTTATTTTTTTATTTTTTTTAATTAGAGAATTTGTGGGTTTACAGAACAATCACGCATAAAATACAAGATTCCCATATCCCAGCCTATTATTGACACCTTATGTTGGTGTGGAACTAAGTGGGTATCTTTACTCCTTAGAGCCCTTAATGTGCCATTGTGCACCATGAATCTCCAAGTGAAGCATTGTATTAGTTTTCTTTTGCTGCTATAATAAACTAATACAAATGTAGTGGTTTAACACAATATTAATACAATTTTATTATCTTACAGTTTGGTAGGTCAGAGGTTTGACACTGGTCTCACTGAGCTAAAATCAAAGTGCCAAGGCTGTGTTTCTTTCTGAAAGCTCTAGGGGAGAATCCTCTTCCTTGACATTTCCAGTTTCTAGAGACCTCTGGCATTTATTGGATCATGGTCCCCTTATGCCCTCTTCAAAGTCAGCATTGTAGCATCTCTCTGACCCTGCTTTTGTCATCATCTCTTTCTCTTACCAAAGTCAGTAAAGTTCTCGACTTTTAAGGACCCATGTGATTACACCGGGTCCACTGAGCTAATCCAGGTAACCTCTCCATCTCTAGGTCCTGAACCTTAATCACATCTGCCAAGTCCCTTTTACCATATAAGATAGCATACTCACTGGTTTTGGGGATTAAGACAAGGACAGTTTTGGGTGGCCATTATTCTGCTTACCACAGGGCGTGCTAAAATATGTTAAGAGTTTCCAAAGTCATTTAACCATAAAGAAACCCATCTTCTATAAAGAAACCTACCCCCCGCATCTTCTTTCAGAACAGATTTGGGAGGTAATACTCAACATGTTGCCCCCTCCAGGGGACTTTGTATTTTAAGAGGAGGGTCCAGGAGAAGAAAATTCATCGAGGAATAATTTTTTAAAATAAATTTATTTCAAATTCAAAAAAAAAAAACTAATAAGCAAAAAGGGCAGATCAACCAGTTATGGATGGATTACTCCTAAAAATGTTCTTTCCAGGTACTTTTATCTCATCTAATTCCAACTAACTCAACTTTTCCTCTAGTGTTCAGAAAGATACACAGATGGACACAGATTGATTAAGTGATATAGTCAGTTTCTCCTTAATGAAAAAATGAGAAAAAAATACTTAATCATATTTTTATCTCACAAAACCAAACCTCATTTTTTTTTACCTTTAGCATTAATATAGTACCTAATTTACTTTTGCTACAAAAAACATTACAATGCTGATGTTAACTCTAGTCTATAAATTACATTAGTTATATTTTTCCCATGTAAGGAATACACCTTAATAGTGGAATTTCAGGCACAGTGGCAACTGGTTAACTCAGGAGACTGTTCTAGTGAGCCCCTCAATTTCATCTTTTCACTTCACATGCAAAGCCAACCTTACCTACATCAGTGACTTGTTAGATAGATTTAGTTGTCAGAGAGTCCATGATTTCTTGCTTTGTCTTATGGAGATATGTGTTTCTGATTGTACAAAAGCTGGTTTTCCCCAAGCTTTGTCTTCATGTATTATATACAGTAAAGCTTTGGCAGGCTCAACACTGTGAAGATGAAAACTTCTGGGTCTCCAGGGAACCCTTGAACTGACTACTTGTTTATTGTACAACCACAGGAGGAGGGAGGGACTATCTGAGGGTGGAAGAAAGGTCAAGGGGGGACAGAATGGCAGGGGGAGGGGGATTTTCTGGGCCAGATGGAACCACATCTGGGAAAGTAGCATCGCTGTGTTAGCCTTCACCCCAGCAACAAATCAGCCAATTAGAGCAGCAGTTGCAATTTAAACTTGCCAGTGATGAGGTGTCTTGAAGTGAAGGAACCAATGAGAAGAGGCATAATAAGCCAGATCAACTTGTGGTGCCAAGAGGAAGGGAGGTGGAGGGTGAAAAGATGCATTTAGCCTGGGGCTAGAAGTTGCTGGCTCTTGCTCAGCTGCATCTGACAGTAGCTGCTACTGACAAGATACTAGGGTACTCACCAAGGAGTTGGGTCCCCTCTTTTCAATTCTGTGAAAACTTCTTTCTGATTTATTGCAAAAGTACCTGCTTTTATGGGTCTTCTCAAAATTGGAACTAGCTTCACCCAGAATGTCCACACTGAGATATGCAAAAAATATGCGTGCTGAATGAGGGGATAGTAATCATCAACTTGCATCTGGCAGTAAAGAATGAAAAGGTCAGAATGGACCACAAGCTGAGAAAGAAATAGTCATAAAGCAGGGCTGGTAAGAAACAATGGAAGATGTGGAGCTCAATAAGCTATGTAGCTAATAGGAAGTGCAAAATGAGATTGTTTTACCCTGGCATTATCCTGATCAGAGTTTTGTGCTCCAAGAAGTTCTTAGAGAATCTGAAGAATTCCTGGGTAATAATCATTGTGCTCATTTTCCACATGAGGCACTCCGAATTCAAAGAAGTAAAGTGGTCATGAGAGTCACCCATGAGGAAGAGCACAGCATGATCAGAATGCTGCCAGGTTCTTACTTTAAGCCCAGTGCTCAGGGTACCACAAACCTTAATTCTAAATTAAAGGATTTGACTAATATTTAATAAACTTCAGCTTCCAGATATATTCTGGGGGAGGAGTGGATTCAGGGTCTCTCAGCATCGTCTGTAGTGGGAGGAGCTTCCACTAACTCCAACGCTAGGCAAGTCCTGTGAACCCGTGGGTGGGGCCCCAGCTGGCAGTTTTGTTTGCCTTTGTGGAACAGGAATGCTGAAGACAGGAGGCTTTTGCACACGGGCTTGGGGGGAACTGGACAGTGACCCTAGGCCTGGCCCCAAGGACTTGTGGTGAGGGGGCCTGCGGCAGGCGCTGGCCCTGTGTGGCACTGGCCCCCAGCAGCACTGCCTTCGTGCCCGGGTATGAGGACACAGCCCACTCTAGTATCTCAAGGACTGCCCTTGTGAGAGCATTGAGGGACTCCCTCTGCCTCCCCAGGGCTCCAGCCTCAGCATTCTCACAGCAGGCACCAGCAGGGCTCAGATTGTCCTTGTCCTCCAGCAGCCTCAGAGATAGAGGCCCCCAGCCAGGGGGCAGGAGCAGGAGAGAAAGAACATGGCAGGTGCTGGTGGAAACTACAGGGGATGGACCGGCTGGTGAGCACCCTGACCACTGGGGGAAGCTTTAGCAGGGGTGCTGATCCAGAGTTGCTTATAGGGCTGTGCAAATTATGCCACACGCAAGAGTGCCTGGCCAGAGGCACAAATGGGGGTGGCTGTCCCTGCTTTGTCTACTCAGAAGGAGTACCTTTAAAAAAATTTGTCTTCCCAAAGGGGCCACGCTTTTCTAATTCACACAATGCACTGGTGTGCTAGCTGTGGCCCTGGGAACGGGGGTCCTGTGGAAGAGCCAGTGGAATTTTCATTACTAGTGTGCACGTGACTACACAGTGGTGAGGACTGAGGAAGTGCGTCAAGCAGGCAAAGCTCCCTCGATTGGTAAATAGCAGTGGGATGGCTCTTCTAGGAGCTGGAAGTTGACAGAGGATGCAGAGTCTGGGGGGTGGCTAAGTCAGGGCTCCTGATACTTCTGTACCAGGCTGCTTCCTCTCTGTCTCTCAGCCATGGCCTCCTGGGGCTTGGTGCCTACTGCGGGAAGTTTGCTTCTGACAGTCTGAGGTGCCCAGCCTTGGGAGGCATTCCTGCAGATCCGGCCTCTACATTCCATTTGCCAGGAAAGGCTGGAGGTCAGAGGCTCCAGGCTGGGAGAGCCAGGACTACTGGAAACAGTGTAGTTTGGACAAATGTGGGTGTCAAATGTGGAGATGTTTGGGCTGCCCAGTGAGAAGCTGGCCATAGCTAGGTGTGGTATGATTCTGGGAAGAATTAAGCAAGTTGTCAAACTATCTGGCCTTGGTTCTCACCTCTGCTCTCTTCCCTAGAGGCTTTTCTGGTCTTGCCTGGAGGTGTGGGTCCAGCCAAGATGGGCCCAAATTCTTCACTTCTTAAAACAACCTTGGGAGACTGAGGGACACTGGGAAACCAAGTCTGGGACCCTTTTAGAGCAACTCCGGAATGTTCCAGAACCCCAGGCTCTCCTCTGGGTTTGAACATGTGAAGATTAAAACACTGTCTCTTGAACCAAGACCTCCGGGGAGGGGTTGCTGATATCTTTCTTCTAACACAGGTTCTCCAAACTATAGCAGCAGAAGATGACCCAGACACATTCAGAGTTAGAAAAACATCATCTTCTAACAGAAGATAACACAGGGCTGCAAATCTCTCTGGATTCAGCTTGGGCTTCTTCTGATCTCCTATCCAGCCCCCTTGTAAGGAGTTACAGAAGGGGGTGGACATTCCAGGGGAAGGAGGCAGGATGTTCACCAGATCTGGTTCTTGTGATTTTGTCCAGGGAGCTGTGTGGTGTGTGAGAGGCTTCTGCCACCTGTGAGACATGTGCCTGGAACAGACTCAGACTCTGGACACAGATGACCTATGGCAGATGTCCCGGGAAGACCCTGCCACACAGACAGGTATGGGGGAGGCTTTTCCCTCCCACCCATGGGCTGAAGTTTCCTCAACTGCAAACAAGGAAATTGAGTCCCTGACTCCCTTCTAGTGGTCAAAGGCTCTGAGTGCCTGATGTTTCCCTCACTGGAGTATAAGAGCCATGAAGCAGAGCCTATCAGTTCTTGCTCTTCATTGAATTCCCAGGACCTGGCCCAAGGCAGGTGCTTGATAAATATTGGTTAACTGACTGACTGATGGAAATGAATGAAAGCACATGACCATGTTGGGCCGATCATGGATGGCCTAGGATGACCTTCATTCCTCCAAGAACATTTGTTAAATATCTATTTTGTGTCAGGGGTTGCACCAGGCACTAGGAGGGAAATAAATAGGAAAGAATCATAAGCCATAGGCTCAAAATAAAACAAATTCCCTCTACAACATAGCAGCTTGTGAGCTATGACCTGGTTGTGTGCCTGGAGTTAGGGGAACCTGAGCGGATGCCACCCCTCCCCTCCCCCAACTGAGCCTGGGGACAGGGAGAAGGGGAGTCAGAGAGTGCTGCCCAGGAGGCCTGGACAAATGAGTAGAAATTAGCTAGAAGGGGAGAAAGGCTTTCCAGGCAGGAGGAACAGCACGTGTGTGTGTGCAAGGGAGTGCTACTGGCATCAAGTGGGCAGAGGCCAGGGATGCTGCTGACCCCTCTACAGTGGACAGGACAGCGCCAGGCAAAGAATTAGCCGGTCCAGAACGTCAGCAGTGCCGAGGCTGAGAAACCTGGCTCAGGTGAAACTAAAAACTGATGTCGAAGAGATTTGTGGGCAACGTGACTTCACTGCAAGCTGAGGGCTGCGTCCGGGCGCCGTGAACACATGTTGTGGACTGAGGGTCAGGCCTGTTGAACTTGAGCAAATTCAACAAGTTAGAACGGGATCACGATCTGAGTGAATACACTGTGGTAGCAGGCATGATACTGCATGGCGCTCAGGGATCAAATTTTTAAAAAATTGATTGCGATGGGGTGGGGGCGCATAGTGGGGCTAGAGGGACAGGATGAAGGAGGAGCACAGAGGTAGATGTGGGTATTGCCCGGGTTTTAGTTCTAGTGCTGGGTGGTAGTTCATGGGTGTTTCTTATATTATTTTGATATAAATGATTAAACATAAATGCAAAAGTGGGCCATGCCTGGATCAATGAAGAGAGAGCTTTATAAGCCAAGGATTGTGACTAATAACAATTACATGCCCCTGGAGTTATAATTAAAAAAAAAAAAAAAAGACTCACCTATGGTGAATGACTAATAATACATTCATACCATTATACTCATTGCAAAAATATCTGTGAGGGGGAGAGAAGGTGACAGGCTATACAAAAAGACAAAAGTTGGCAACTTGGAAAGATTGCCACTTGCCTTGGGTATGACTTTTTCCCTGCATATATGTCATCTTGGCCAAGTGATGGTGTCCAGTTGTTTGGTTAAGCAGGCACTGGCCTGATTATTACTATGAGGGTATTTCATGGATTTAAATCACCAGTAAGTTGATTGCATTTATGGGTGATTACATCAACAATCAACTGAGGAGATTGCCTGCAACAAGGAGAGCATCTCATCCAGTCAATTGAAGCCCTTAAAAGGAGAGCTGATGATTTCAGCGGTCAGAAAGGAGAGTTTCCAACATCACTGCAGCCAGCCAGCTTCTCCTGGGTAATTCATCAAAAACCTTCCCAGCTTGTGGCCTGCCCTGTGGAATTTGGACTTGTGCATCCCCACATCCCCACAGTTGTGTGGGCCAGTTCTTATAACACATCTCATAATATTTACATGATATAGATACGTATCTCCTGTCAGTTCTGTTTCCCTGTTGCCCAGAGAGCCCTGACTAATACAACAGCAGGCCATGGGGAATCAGGAAGGCATGGAGGTGGGGGGAAGACTGGCTCTTCCCTCTTCCCTTCAGATCCAGGCCTGCATGGGAGACTGTGTCATGGGGTTATCACAGTGGAAGACCCACGGCTGCAGGCCTGGCCTTCCTGTTGCACACCCTGCCAACCCGGTGCCCCTATCAGGTCCTTTGGCTACTCTGCCAGGAGCAAAGTACCAACCCTGCCCCACTGCCCCTCTGCTAGGCACAGCTTGGTTCCATTCACATTCAGTCATTCTGCTGGACAGACATGGAAAATTGATAGCATTTTCTTTGGCACCTTCCTTGGCCCCCCCATAACCCCCCATTGTCCTTATGCCCCTCCCCCCCCCCAGGCTCCAGTTACCCAGGCCCTTCCCTCCTCTCTCTCTCTTGCAGAATTTCAACTAGTCCCAAATACCTGGAGAGTACACTCTGCTTCAGACTTTCTTTACTTTCCACCCACATTACAACTTAACTGCCCTAAATAGAGGGTGTATGGAAAACTTTGCTGTCCTATGTCCCGTTAAATCAAGACATTTCTCTCTGAGACCAACTATTCTATAAACATCTGGAGAACTATCTTTAGTGGGACTGATAGATTTTTTATTACAATAAACTTCCCATATAGTGTATGTACATTTTAATAGGGGATATCTAAATATAATAGCTAATGCCTCAATCAAAAGAAATAATTCCAATGGTGGGAGTTCTATGGTCTTTGGTGGGAGATAAAAATCACCAAATGTCTGTGTAAGAAATGATCTTAGAGATCTTGGGATCTCTCAGTTCACAGATGAGGAACTGAGGTCCAGAGAAGTTAAGGTATTTGCCCAAGGTCACACAGCATATGGGGGTAGAGTTGAAAGCACAACCCAACTCCCATTCCTTCTTTCATTCAGTCAGTCACTCAATCAACAAAGTCTTATTGGGAAGCAGATGTGGCTCAAACAATTAGACTCCTGTCTACCATATAGGAGGTCCAGGGTTTGATACCCAGGGCCTCCTGGTAAAGGCAAGGTGGCCTGCGTGGTGAGCCAGCCCATGAGGAGAGCTGGCCTGTGCAGAATACTGCCCTGTGCAAGAGTGCTGCCCTGTGCAGGAGTGCTGGCCCATACGGAGAGCTGGCACAGCAAGATGATGCAACAAAAAGAGACACAGAGGAGAGACAATAAGAGACGCAGCAGATAGGGGAGCTGAGGTGGCGCAAGAGAATGATCACCTCTCTCTCACTCCAGAAGGTCCTGGGATCAGTTCCTGGAGCTGCCTAATGAGAATACAAGCAGACACAGAAGAACACACAGCAAATGGACTCAGAGAGCAGGCGACCAAGGGGGGGAGGGGGAAAAAATAAATAAATCTTAAAAAAAGCCTTATTGAACATTTGGTATTACATGCCAGGCATGAACCTTAGCAGTGGGGAAACAAACACAAACAAGACAAGATCCCTGTTGCCAGGAAGCCCCCAGATTAGTGAATGAAGACAGACTAGTGTGGAAAGATACTTACAATGGAGTGAGGCCAGTTATTCAACAGAAAGATCATATGAAAGGAGGCACATGGAGGAAGGAGAGAGAAATTCTGAGGCTGCTGCACAAGACTTTGCAGGAAGTCTCCTGACTGCGTCTAGGATTTCTCCATGTATGTTAGAGTTTCAATATCACTCTCCAAAGCGGGGAACTGGACACCAGGCAGTTTTCGGGACAGCTGCTCTCCACCAGCTTGTCTCAGTTATCTGTTGACAATCACAGTGGGCCCAGGCTGCATTCCCAGCCTTAGGAAGCTTTGCTGCACCATCAGTATCCATGGCCTACCCAACACCAATTCCCCTATGCTCCTTTGCTCACAGGATGGTTTGCTGAGATGGCAACAGGCTCTCTCTCAAGCAATGGATTATGTGTTGCCCTATGCAGGCGGGAAAATTCTACTCCCCAATTCTCAGCCTCCTATGCAGCTAGAGTGGTCATTTGATCCAGCTCTGACCCTTACAGAAGTCTGAAGAGGGTGTGGGTGGGAGAGACACAATTGGCACAGCCCTCTTGCTCTTCTTCCTACCTTGGATATAGATATGAATCTGGAGCTGGGTAACATCTTGTGAGTAAGAGGCAAAGACAGGAAGATTAAAACCAATATGTTAAGGAAAGCAGAATGGAAAGGTAGAAAGAGTTTGGCTTTATGACTGCATCACAGAGTTGTTGCACCAGCTGAAACCTGCTAACCCCAGACTCCTTGATGTGAAGAGAAAAGTAATACCCTATTTGTTTGTTGTTGTTTTTAAGATTTGTTTTTAATTTATTTTCTCTCCCTCCTCCTCCCCCCCATTGTCTGCTCTCTGTGTATATTCGCTGTGTGTTCTTCTGTGTCCACCTGCATTCTTGTCAGTGGCACTGGGAATCTGTGTCTCTTTTTGTTGTGTCATCTTGCTGTGTCAGCTCTCCATGTGTGCAGCACCACTCCTGGGCAGGCTGCGCTTTTCTCGTGCAGGGCGGCTCTCCTTACAGGGCACACTCCTTGCACATGGGGCTCCCCTACGCAGGGACACCCCTGCATAGCACAGCACTCCTTGTGCACATCAGCACTGCATGTGGGCAAGCTCACCACATGGGTCAAGAGGCCCTGGGTTTGAACCTCAGACCGCCAATGTGGTAGGCGGACACTCTATCAGTTGGGCCAAATCTGCTTCCCTACCCTATTTGTTTAAGCCACAGTTTGTCAAGTTTTCTCTTACTTGAGGCCAAAATCACTCCTAATGAAGACACCATCTGTATCGGTCATGGTCCTAACAGGAAACCAATGATACACTCAAAGCGAGATTTAATAAAAGGGTAAGGGAAGTGGATGTGGTTCAAGTGATTGAGCTCCCACCTACCACACGGGAGGTCCTTGGTTCGGTTCCCAGTGCCTCCTAAAGAAGACAGCAAGCTGGCATGACAGGCAGGCATGGCAAGCTGATGCCACAAGATTCACAAGAAGAGAAACATGAGAGACACAACAGAGCAGGGAGCAGAGGTTCCCGGTGCCTCCTAAAGAAGACAAGCAAGACAGTGAGACAGTGTGACAGGCAGGCCCGGCTAGCTGATGCAACATGATGATGCAACAAGAGACACAAGAAGGAAAACACAGCGAGAGACACAACAAAGCAGGGAACGGAGGTGGCTTAAGCAATTAGGCTCCTCCCTCCCATTATCGGAGGTCCTGGTTTTGGTTCCTGGTGTTTCCTAAAGAAATAAGGAAGATGAACAGACACAGCAAGTGCAAACAAGGGGGTGGGGAGAAATAAGTGAATAAAATAAATCTTTATTTTTACAAAAGGGTACTTTTCAATGGTAGGAGCAGGGTTGAAGGGCAGGAATAAAGGATGGTGAATACCTAGGGGCTAGCAGCAGTGGGTGCAAGTATCAGGAGCTATTCCTGGATGCCAAGGAGAATGTAGCAACGGGAGAGCTGCCGCACGCACGCTGTGACTGAAGGTAGAAGACGCACTGCTGACAAGCATGGCATCACCGAGGAAAAAATACTCCAACCCCTCTCTCTTCCCAGCTTCTAATTTCCCTGCCAGTATCTCCCACTGGCCAAGCCAACTGGAAGCCAGAGGGCACGAGAACCTGGTTGACGAGGGCCTTCCAGGACACTACTGAGTAAAGAGTGAAAAGGGAATCAGGAGGCACAAATGGGAAATATCCAGCACACCTCCTAATGCATGTTTCTAACTTACTTCCTCACTTTGGAATAATGTTACTGAAAACCTAAGTTTGCCAAAGGTGGCCCTGGGACCAGAGCTGTGTTCTCTTGACTGTACAACTGGTAATGAGAGGAATGTGTGTCACCACGCATCACTTGTTTGACTTGACTGCCAGGAAGTAAGAGGTGAAGTGTTCGAACTCAGTTTTCCCACATTTTATGGCATATTGTCATCCAATTTTTATTATAGGCCTCTTTTTAAAGTTATTCATTTATCTTTGAATGACTCTATCATTTGTCATTTATTGTAAGTTGTCTCAAGTTAGTTTTGGAAATAAGTGGAGTAGGAACAATAATTCCTAACATACTTACGGCAAATGGGCCTAGGTTTGGCTGTGGTAACAGATTCTCAAGTATGGCCTCAACGAGACAGAGGCTGTTTCTCTCTTAAGTGAATGTCTTGGCTTCTGCAGGCCATGCCAGCATGGCAGCTCTGCTTTGCGAAGTGCTCAGGCGTGCAGGCCTCGCAAGTGCTTGGCTACCACCTGCTCCTGGCCAAACACTGATCATCTGCCGAGACCCTCACCAAGTGGAGGGCTCTCCAGCTGAGCAGTGGCACCGGCCCTGGGCCTCGCCCCAGGACCAAGCCCCTTGGCTCTGGCCCTGATCCACCTGCTGTTATAAGACCCCTGAGGCCCAGTGACCCTCTGGGCACCTGGATCTCAGGAACATTTCAGGTTTGGAATGTAGTTTCCCTCCCACCCTGGGGAGCAGTGTGTGATGGTGGGGAGAGGAGGGTTGTATCGGTGCCCCAGTCGGCTGCCATGGAAGGAGGAAAATGGGGCTCCTTAAGAGGTAAATGCCGGACTGGGGTGGTTTCCCTTGGGAAGGTAAGTCTGGCATGTAAATTCCTGAAATGTGACCCTCTTGGGGGCCTGTGGCTGAACCGTGCTAGAGTTCGTATAAGGGGGCAGCCTGCAACACTCTAAGTTGTCCATAAATAATGTTATTGTAGCTTATTTTTTAAAGGTTTATTTACCCCCCCCCCAACCCCCCGTTGTTTGTGCTCTGTAGCAGTTTGGTATGGTTATGAATTCCAAAAATAGATAGTGGATTATGCTTGTAATCTGATCTGTACCTGGGCATGACTGAGTATTGATTAGGGCACTGGTGGGTGGGGACTCACAGAAAAAGGCATGGCAGAGGACAGAGTTGAGGGCTTTTAATGTTGGAGTTTAATGCCGAAGCCTTAAGCTGAAGCCCTGGAAAGTAAGCTCACAGAGGAAGCAGAGCAAGCCCTGAGCCCAGGAAAAAGAAGCCCGAGGAAGGGAGGAACCCAGGAAGCCTGAACCCTAGCAGATGTCGGCAGCCATCTTGCTCCAACATGTGGAAACAGACTTTGGTGAGGGAAGTAACTTATGCTTTATGGCCCGGTATCTGTAAGCTCCTACCCTAGATAAATGCCCTTTATAAAAACCAACCAATTTCTGGTATTTTGCATCGGCACCCCTTCGACTGACTAATTCATGCTCTCTGTTTGTTCTCTGTGTCTGTTATGTGCTCTCTGTGCCTGCTTGTCTTCTTTTCATGAGGCACCAGAAATGGAACCCAGGACCTCCCATGTGGAAGGGAGGCACCCAATCACTTGAGTCTTATCTGCTCCTTGCTTGTTGTGTCTCTTGTTGTGTTTTCTTGTTGTGTCTCCTCTTTGTGTCATCTCATTGTATCATCTTTGCCGCACCAGCCTGTCACATCAGCTCACTGATGTATCTTGTTCACCTTCTTTAGAAGGCACCCAGGAACCCAACCAGGGACCTCCCATGCAGTAGGCGGGTACTCAATTACTTTAGCCATATCTGTTTCCCTGTAGTTCTAACTATAATTGGTTAATTAGCTTGCATGGGGTGTTGTCCTGGCCATCTTGTGTTCAGATTCACCCACCACAAGAGGAGAGGGACTTTGTCTGCAACCCCTTTGGCTGGAAGGCCCCATCCAATGAGGGGAAAGTCTAATCTCATGGTGCAAATATCCAGGAAGTGTGCGC
This sequence comes from Dasypus novemcinctus, assembly GCF_030445035.2. Taxonomy (NCBI): domain Eukaryota; kingdom Metazoa; phylum Chordata; class Mammalia; order Cingulata; family Dasypodidae; genus Dasypus; species Dasypus novemcinctus. Next base: position 111,273,754 of record NC_080675.1, on the reverse strand, counting down.
CTTGTCCCAAGCCCGGCTCCTCCCTAGTACGGGGGCTTTGAGTCAGCCTTAGGGCAGGACTTGACGAGGCTTGGTGCGGTCATGGGCCACCTCCAGCCACCTCAATCTTGGGTCAGCCTTGAATGCCTCCTGACCTCAATCTATCCTGGGGCACCCCGAGGACAGGCTGAGTCTCCCGGCCTTCTGTGAGGAGAGACATCCCCACAGACTCCCCAGATCTCTACTCTTGCCCGTGCTGGATCCTGGAGGTATATCCAGAGTGATTCAGAGTAGACACGAGGCAGGGAAGGAAGGCCCCATGGGTCCTGGCTCCCCACAGCGGGGCTCGGCAGTCGGTCTTCTCAGTCTTCACAATCAGAGACTTGAAACAACATCAAAACTATTGTCCCACACAGATACTTTTGGTAGTGAAAGAAGGTACTTTAAATTATTCTGGGATAACAGGTATGAACGAGGACTGTCCTAGGCAAATCCAGACTCATGGCCATCCTAACCCTACCTCTGGGGGTGGTACCCATTGCACCCCAATCCCGCTGGTCCTCCATCATGCTGGGGCTCATGCTCCAGGCCAACGTCCACCATTCTCTGCTGCCAAGAGCCCTGGCCTTCTGGCTGTGCTTCCTGAGGGCCTACCTGCCAGGGCACAGCCCTGCCCACTGTCCCTGAAAATGGACCCCCACCTGATAAAATGGCCCTCCCCGCCCCTCATGCTCCACCCCAGGCAGGCGATGTAACTCCCTTCTTTTCATTCCCTATGTCTTGCTGAGGGCTGTGCAATGTTCGTTGTTGGGGGTCTCGGCTCCGGGAAGCAGCGGTGCTGTGCGCTCTTCCGGGCAGCGCTGGCCTGGGTTTGAGTCTGTCCTCAGGTGTTTCCCTCTGGCACTCTTCTTCTGGCTCATTTCTCAGAGGCTGGCCAGTCCTGGACCTTCTTTGCCAATGGGAAAGCAGTCACAGTGGCCATGCCGGGACAATCATCTCTTCCTTCTGGAGCCTTGGAGACTTCCATCAGACTGGAGAGGGTAAAAGTGAGGCGCCCAGTAGCATATCCACCTGGTCCTGCAAATATTGACTTCACTCATGCTTCTCTGAGCTTTCATATCCCCCGCCCCCCCCCACACCCCCTGCTCTCTCTTGCCAAATGCCCCTAGACACTAAATCTGTTGAGTGGCTTGAGGTTTGAAATCTAACAATATCAGAATCCATCACTTTTTAATTGAAACCAACGAAAATCTTCTCTCGACTGTCCTTCCACAGACTTTTGGGCCTCCGTTTTAAAACTTCTCACCTTCTCCCTCATGCTATATTGTCTGGATTTTAAGCAAAATGAGGATGGGGATTTGTCTTTTTCATCTTTGAATCCTCTCCAGATTTGCTAATTGAAGTGTGGTCTGTACTGAAAAAATCCTTGGGAGATTCATTTACCCATTTGGTTTTTTTTTTAAAAAGATTTATTTATTTATTTCTCCCCCCGCCCCCCCCCAGTTGTCTGCTCTCTGTGTCGATTTGCTGTGTGTTCTTCTGTGTCCACTTGTATTTTTGTCAGCAGCACCAGGAAACTGTGTCTCTCATTGTTGCATCATCTTGCTGCGTCAGCTCTCCGTGTGTGCGGTGCCACTCCTGGGCAGGCTGCGCTTTTGCTCAGGGCGGCTCTCCTTACGGGGCGCACTCCTTGCGTGTGGGGCTCCCCTACGCGGGGGACACCCCTGTGTGGCACGGCACTCCTTGCACACATCAGCACTGAGCGTGGGCCAGCTCCACACAGGTCAGGGGGTCCTGGGTTTGAACCCTGGACCTCCCATGTAGTAGGCAGATGCCCCATCAGTTGAGCCATGTCCACTTCCTCTTATTAGGTTTTGAGCAGCACTGCCCGAGGCAGGCAGCACAGTGCTCCTTAAGAGTTGGACTGAACCGGGGAAGTGGGGTATACTTTACAAGTGGATAAAGGCAAGGTAGCTCTGAAATGACTTGTTTTGTGGGTCTGTTTTACCATCTCTATTAAACCATAAACTCTTCAGGTCAGGGACCATATGGATTTAATATATTTTTCCCTGGCTCATATTCAGTTTCCATTGCCTGGGAAAGGCAGGAACTGGGGTGATAAACTGGGAAGCTCTTTTTGGTCCCAAGCACATTGTCTTCTGTCTCTAATGAGTAGATGCCAGCAGAGGAAGGCAGAGAAGTGGGTGACATGGAGTACCAGTGGGTGACACGGAGTACCAGCAGCCCCCAGTGGTAGGGGAGCCTTGGTCAGGAGAAGTTTTCGATAACCTGGGCTGGAAACAAAATAATTGGCAGCGCTGGTCGCTCCTTCTCTCTTTCCTGGCCCTTGTCCATCAGCTTCCCTTCTCCTCTTTTACCTTCTAGCTTTCCCGGTCACATGGCCAAGACCTCAGGGACAACTGAGCCCTTCATTACACATTCTACACAGCTGTGGCTTTCTAGGAACCAGAAAGGGCCATGATAAGGAATCTGGCGCCTGGTTTTGTTACTGCTCACATTTGCAGAGTATTTGGGCAATTCCTTTCCGAGGACTCAGACATCAGGCTCAAGCCAGGGAAGACTGAGTGCATCCCAGATCTGGCTTTCCAAGGGTGGTCAATTCCCCTGAGATCACAGCAAGAAAAATAGGGAGTTGCTCTGGAAGGGGGTACAAAATAAAATAACATTGCCGAGGAAGGTCTCCTGAAAAGGTGATATTTGAATATTTGATTTTTTTTTTTTTTTTTTTTTAACCAATGAGCATTTATTAAAAGCCAGTGGTGCACCAGGCACAGTTCTTGACCAGCAGGCTAAAAAATACAAATGATGTAACCAATTCATTTATTAGTGTATCTGATTAAACAAAATACATTTCATAGAAATGATTATAAAATGCATTGCAGATAGAAACAGATTATCTTTTACACATACATATCTTATGGTATCCTACCTAATTATTAATAAAAACCAGCCAACCCACATGGTAAGAGAAGTCAGCAAACCACCAGTTATTTCCTTATCTTAGGTAGTAAAGGAGAAAAACCTGCTGTCATCAGTATAGATGCCCTGTTTCAAAACTGCTAGTATAGGTCACCTATAATCTTGAGAATTCAGTATGTTCCATCCTGTGTTAAATCACTATTATATTTTTGGGTTGAAAGATTAGTTTTGCTTTCAAAGTAAGTTTGATTTAGTTTGACCTCAGGTGGGCAAAATCACTCCATTAGGTATTAGTCACAGGAATATAACAAAAAAATATTCTTGTCAATACTGAATTGAGAAGTTAAGATACATAGGTGATTGAAACCAGAAAAATAACGAGCAGCATATATAGAGGCCCAGCATATAGTTTATTTTAATGAATGTTCCATGAGCACTTGAAAGAATATAGTTTTTGCAGTTGCTGGGCATAGAGTTCCACAAATGTCAGTTAGGTTAGGTTGGTTGATAGTGTTATTCAAATCTTCTCTATACTCACTGATTTGTGTGTATGTGTGTGTGTGTGTGTGTATACTGGTTCTATCAATTAATGAAAAGGAATATTAAAATCTCCAATTATAATTATGGGTTTGTTTGTTTCTCCTTTTAGTTTTGTCAACTTTTGCTTCATGTATTTTTGAAGCTCAATTATGTCAGGTGCATACATATTTAGGATAATTATTTATTTTGGTGAATTGACCCTTTTACCTTTATAAAATGTCCCTTTTTACCTTTGGCAATACTCCTTGACCTGAAGTCTGTTTTGTTTGCATTGTATCTCTTTTCACCATCTTTTTACTTTTATATCTTTTACTTTGTCTTAATATTTAAAGAACATCTCTTGTAAACAAACATAGTTAGGTCGATCTTTTTCAACCAGTCTGGCAAGTTCTGCCTTTTATTTGGCATGTTTACTCCATTTACAATTAATGTAGTTACTGACACAGTTGGGTTCAAATCTCCCATTTTGCTATTGATTTCTATTGGTCCCACATGTTCTTTGTTTATTACTTGTTTTATGCTTTCTTCTGGATTGATTGTTTCAATATTCCATTTTGTTGCCTCTATTGGCTTTTTAGCTATATTTGTTTTATTTTTAGTGATTGCTCTAGGGATTATGTTATGCATCTATGATAGTTAAGTTCATGTGTCAACTTGGCCAGGTTATTGTGTCCATTTGTTTGGCCAAGCAAACACTGGCCTGATTGTTATTGTGATGACATTTCATGGTTTTAAATCATCAGTGAATTGGTTGCATTCTGACTGATTACATCCACAATCCACTGAGGAGAGTGCCTTCAACTAGAGAAGTTCTCATCCAATCAGTTGAAGGCGTTAAAAGGAGAAATGATGATTTCAGCAGTCAGAAGGAAGAATTTCCATGTCTAGTTCAGCCAGCCAGCTTCTCCTGGGGAATCCACTGTAAACCTTCATCGGAGTTCTCAGCTTGCGGCCTGCCCTGAAGAATCTAGACTTGCCTGTCCCTGCAGTCAATTCCTATAAGTCCCAAATTACTTAAATACTATCTATATATCCTCCCAGTTCTCTTTCCCCAAAGAATCCTGATTAATATAGCATCTTTAACTAGTCTCAGTCTGCTTTAAATTAATATTATACCACTTCATATATTATGTAAGAAACTCACAATGTTATGCTTCTATACCCCTTCCCGTCCTTCGGCTATTGCTGTCATATATTTTACTTCTGCATGTGTAATAAACCCCATATGGTTATTATTTATGCTTTAAATAGTCAATTGTCTTTTTAAATAAGGGAAGAAAATAGTCTTTTGTATTTACCCATTTATTTGCTATTTCCAATGTTCTTCATTCCTTCCTGTAGATCTGATTTTCTACCTGGTATCATTTCTCTTCAGTCTGAGGAATTTCCTTTAGTATTTCCTGAAGTACAAACCTGCTGTCAATGATTTCTCTCAGCTTTTGTTTATCTGAAAATGTCTTTATTTCCCTTTCATTTTAAAAAGCTATTGTCCTGGATATGATTTTCCACTTTTTTATCTGGCATTCCATTGTCCTCTGATTTGCATTGTTTCTAAAGAGAAGCTAGTCATTTTTCTCTGGTTGCTTTTAAGATTTTCTTTTTATCTTTTTCTTTTGGAGGGGGGCGTGGATTTTTACTATGATGTGCCTAGGTATGCTTTTCTTTCTATTTATCCTTCTTGGGATTTCTGAGCTTCTTGAATCTGTAGGTTGATTCTTTTCATCAAATTTTTGGTTTTGGCGGCTATTATGTCTTTTTTAAATGTTGGTTCTATTTCTTTTCCTCTCTTTCTGGGGCTCCAATTACATGTACGTTGGACTTCTTGATATTACCCCACAGATCATTGAGGCTCTCTTCATGGATTTTTTTTCTCTTTCTTTGTCTCAGTTTGGATAAGTTTGATTGACCTGTCTTCAAGTTCACTGATACCTTATTTTTTTGGTGTTCAATCTGCTATTAATCCAATCCAATGCATTTTAAAAATATCATATATTGTATTTGTCAGGTCTAGGATTTCCATTTGGTTCTTTTTCAGGATTTACATTTCTTTCCTGAAATAACCCATCTATTCACCCATTTAGTCATCTTTTCTTATAAACTCTTTAACATATTTATAAGAATTGTTTTAAAACTCTGGTCTGTTAACTCCAATAACTGCATCATTTGTGTTTCCTTGTTTTCTCTTGATTATGGGCCACATTTTTTTCTGCTTCTTTGATCATCTCATGCTTTTTTCCTAGTATTCCAGAAATTGTGTATAAAAGAGCCTCAGAGAGTGTGATGGAGCTGGACTCAGAAGTGACTTTTCTATACATGCCTCTTCTGTCACTTTTACTGAACCTGCAGTTTGCGCTAGGGATAGTCCATACTTAGGAGACTTGAATCTCTGGACTGCCCATGTGCCAGCTGGGCCCTGAGCCTCAGCAGAGTGGCAACTTCTACTCTCTGGTTCGTTGGTGTTACCCAGGTCAGTTAACAGGAAGGTGAAGATAGTCAACCACCACACCAGGGAATCAAGAGTGCCTACAACTGTAAGCAAAGGAATTGCATCCATCATCCATGTGGAATCTAAGCCCCCTCTTGATATAAGAGGTGGAGAGGACATCACCATCCCAGGGTTCACAGAATGGAGGAATGGAATATGGACTAGAGTGGACTTACTGATATTCTGCTATAAAACTATAGTGATGAGTAATAGAAGAAATTTTAGCATCGAGGTGGAGAAAGTGGCCACAGTAGTTGCAAAGGGCAGGGAGAGGGTAGAAGAGATGTCCTTAATGATATTGCAGGGTCAGATGCTGGACTTTGTATATCCTGCCATAACCCACTGAATGTACTGGGGGAGAGTACGAACTACAGGGTAAACTATTATCTGTGTAGTGCAGCAGTGCGCCGAAATGTGTTCACCAAGTGCAATGAGTGTGCCGCAATGATGAGGGAGGTTGTTGGTGTGGGAGGAGTGGGGTGGGGGGTGGGGGGTATACAGGAACCTCTTATATTTTTTAGTGTAACAGTTTTTTTTTGTCATGTATATATCTTCAAAAAAATACAATTTGCAAAAATGATGTGGTGGGGAGTGGGAAGTGGGTTATATGGGAATCTCTTATGTTTTATGTTTTTTAATGTAACATTCCTTGTGTTCTATTAATTAAAAAATTTTTTTTTAAATAATAAAAATAAAAATTAAAAAAAAAACATTAAAAAAAGAACCTCAGAGAATAAAGTATATACATTTGTATGTTATCCAGAAAGTACAATCCTTTTTCTCTGTCTGGTGGCTGGGTTGAGAAGCTAATGATTCAGATTCCTCCTAGAATAGAGTGGAGCTGGGGCTAGGCTGCAGCTTTCTTTAGATTGAGTTTACTTGTGATTAGCCCAACTCAGTAACGTCTACCTCCTCTTTATATTGTCAATATTTTGAGCTGGGAGCAGGTGGGCTGCAGTTTCAGATACATTTGTTTCATCTTTGGACTCAACTCCAGGAGAGCCCCAGAATCTAAGTGCCATGAAAATGTGCAAGACTTTGTTATTTCCCTCCGTTTTCAGGCCCCTCCTCCACTGCCACTTCTGTAGCAAAATTCAGGAGGGGAGACTGGGGATGAGGAGGGTGTGAAAATTATCACGCCAAATGATGTGGATTTTTTCGTTTGTTTTTTGGAGGTACCTGAGACCTCGTACATGGGAAGCAGGTGCTCAACTGCTGCGCTATACCTGCTCCCCAAATGATCTCTTTTTTACACTGGGGCTCTTCCAGATTTCAGTCTGTCCTACCAGCTCACACCACAGCTCAGTGGATTTCTCTTCATCCTCATGAACTCTCCTTCTAAGACATGCTTCTCCATCTGCCTATCCCTAAACCAGGCATACATCCAAGCATAGAAGCTGTTGTGACCTGCATACCTACAAAGGGCTTGTTTCTTCCTGGAATTCATCAAGGTTTCCATACATCAACTGATCTTTACTAACCCAATAGAAAAGTATGATTTTAATTTTGTCTGGGTTTTTCTTGATAACATGGAAGTAAACGATTTCCATATCTCCTTTCATCCTAACCAGAAGCAGAACTCTCCTGGTTATTAGAGAAGCAGTAAGGAGATAAATGTGACTGGGAACAGGACGGGGAGAAGCCTGAGAGTCAACCAAGAGAGAGTTCATGCTCAGTCTCATGGGCAATTGGAAAGACTGGCTTTTACTTTGAGTGAGATGGGAGGCCATTAGATGGTTTTGAGCAAAAGAATGACATGATCCCTGTCAGTGACATGGGTGTTGACAGTATCATTCTGGCTTCTGTCATAAGAATAGACTGTACGAAGGGGAAGAGACAGGAAGGCCAGTTATTGCAACAATCCAGGCAAGAGGTGATGGTGGCTTGGACTAGCGTAGCAGTGGTGGGGTGTGAGAAGTGTCAGGGTCTGGATACATTTTGAAGGCCAAGCCAACAGGGTTTACTGACAGGTTGGATGTCAAGTATGAGAAAAAGAAAAGAGTTGAGGACGATGTCAAAGTTTGTATCTGAATAACCAGAAAGACAGAGTTGCCTGGTTGAGATGGGGAGGACTGAGGAGGGGTAAGTTTATGGGAAATATTTTTAAGCATTCCAGGTAGAGATGTTGGGTAGGTACTGGGTTGTATATGTAAGTCTGGGAAGAGAAAAGGGCAGAGCTTATACATTTTTTTTTTATGACAGTGAATGAACGTGATTGACTCCATTAGTCTGATTTTATATAGTAATAGCTAATATTTATGAGTCCTTACTCTATGCCAAGGGTTGCTCTACGTTCCTTAACATGAATTAATTCATTCAGTCCTCACAACAAACTAAGAAGGAGATTCTATTATTATCATCCACCAAAGAGAGATACAGAGAGATTAGGCAATATTCACAAGACCATACAGCTAATAAAAGATACAACCAGGATTTGAGTTCGGTAGGTCTGATTCATGGCTTACTTTTCAAACCACTATCCTATCTTGTCTCCCAAGTGGTAACATTTACCCCTTGATATAGTTTATTCTCCACCTGTAATAGCATACTATACATATTCACAATCTCTTATTTGAACTCTGGGGCCAGATGGCATGATACATATACCATGTGTTTTGCTAACACCTCCAAGAGGGTCTGGGTTGGCATCCGTAAATAAATTCAACAACAACAACAACAAAAAAAAAGGTGGAAATAATCACCCTAAATGGGTTAGAGACCATGAATAGCTTCACATTATTTTGTGTTAGCTTTGATGCCAAATATGTATGCACACTGCCTAATGCAGCTTGCCCCATGGTTGGCCAATTGAACATGTGTTGTGCTGACTCCCACTGTAGGACAGGGGAATGGAGGGAAATAAAAGGGAGAGGCTTTGGTCCATGGTTTCGGTCACTGCAAGAGAAACCCCTTGATCTTTTGGTGCATTTATGACTAAATGTTACCCCAGAAAATGCTGGAGCATCTCCAATAGGAGCCTCTTTCTCCAAGGCTCTCTCTAGCAACAGCTGCGTCTTAATAGTCCCACCTCATGCTCCAGTTGTTGGATCTGCAGGTCAGGGCAGGCTGTGTGAGAGCACAGAGGCTGAGGACACTTCTTAAACCGTTCCATATTGGTAGTTGCCATCTTGGCCTAAGAGCGGACAATTCTATTAAGAGAGAAGGTAACTATAACAATGCCATCTGGGTGGCTATGGCCCGAGGACCATGCTGGATCCAGAGACTTTGCCCACAGTTGAGCTCTCCCTTTGGGGGATCAGGTGACTCCAAGGTTAAGGGGCAAAGAGTTCCCTGAGACTAGAGTTTGGAGCCAGACTTCCCTCCACCTCTCTGAGGCTCAGTGCCCACATGTGGATGCTGCCCCGCATGCTGTCTCCTCCCACTTCCTCCAGGCACTGACTGCCCTCTGAAGCAGAGCTGTTAGATGCAGAGTCCATTGAAATCCAAACTTTAGGACAATCTGTCTGGCTTTGTCTGGGATCCAGGCTGGTCAGCAATAACCAGGGAACGAAGGACTCTGGAGACAGGAGAAGAAAACTTTAATGGTGTACTTTAAAGGCAGGTAAAAGGGATCAGGGCCCAGTTCCTCCACAGTCCCAGGTTTACCCCTCTGCCTGCCCTCTTGGAGATTTCCTTTCAAGGCTGGTGAGCAGCCACGCTGCTGGCACGCTTCTGCTGGCCTGCCCCCACTGCAGCTGCTGTGCAGATTCTCGTGGGGAAGGTGGGGTGGTAGTGGTGCAGCCAAAGAGGTATGTGCCAGGCAGGTCCCCTCTCCCAAGCCATGGGCCTCTCTCTAGTCTGAGGGACTCAGGCCTAACTTAACTCAGCACTGCTTTCCAGCAGGGAGTCTCCAAGCCGTACACTTCCCTGGAGTTGGAGGGTGAAGAAGCAGGATTTGGGAGGGCAGAGAGAGCTCTAGTTCTCTGTGGCACTGGGCTTCGGTCGTGCCATCTGCTCCCCTCAGGCCATGCTTGTGATGCTGGGGTGAAAGCAGTCACCACTGGGTGCCCTAGTTAATTCATTGTACCTGGTTGCTTCTAATTGTATGTAAATGTATGCAAGTAAACACATCTCTGGCTATCCCAAGAGGCTTGGTGTTATTTTTGTTCAGATTCCCTCGTTGGGAATGTGGGGTTCAGTCATTTCCCCTCTACTTCCCTTCCTTTTTCTTTCAGAAATTCAGCCCTAGACCCTGCAGCAGAATGGAGAACCAAGAACCTCAAAATGAAAGCCTGGAAAAAATCCCCAGGCCCTCATGGAAATGGGTATACTGCCTGTGAGACTCTTTTCTCCTGGTAAAGAAATAGGAGTGAGGGAATTTTCATATTTTTTATGCAATAATAATTTTATAATTAAAGTAAACTTAATGTTCTGGTTTTGAATATACTGGGAATGTAGATTATAACTGAAAGGAAACTGAACCACAATTTTGCTGGAGCGGTGATGGTGGCACTATCAAAGAGGTATTTAAGACACAAATCTTATCCAGTTTTAAATTAGCAATAGCTCTGTCAGTGCTTGGCACTAACACCAAGTGGCAGGGACACTGGTGGTTCTTGGGGCCCAGGCAGCTGACTGATCACACCCCCACCGCTCCTTCCCTTTTCTGGTAGGGAAGGGAAACTAGCATTTCCTGAACGTCTACGTGGCTGGCACCACGTTAAGGACTCACACATTTGTCACCTTATTTAATCCGCATTTTATACAAACAGATGAAGAAACTGGGACTCACAGAAGGTAAGTAGCTTATCCATGGCACAGCAGCAGTCTGTGAATGTCTCAGGACTCAAAGTCCCCACCTTTCTCTCCCTACTAGCTACCTCCCTAAAACAACCCGAAGCAGAGGAAAGCGACCAAGGGGCTCAGTGACTGTGCCTCCTAATTGCAGGGAAGGCTGGGGGAGAAAGCCTTGACCTGCACAACCATTTTTATGCAAGGATGGTATGTAGCTTCTAGGTTACGTTGGCTTCCATTTCACTCCCACACTCTGCTGAACTCCACGCCACGTTCTTTTTCTGCCTGAGAAGTTGTTCTGGACCTGGGGACACCAAGGATTTGCTGAGTTGGGTACCTGTATGCTGCTTTGGATACCTGTAGTTTGGAACGACCTGGATCAAGCTTCTGGGGTGTGAGATTGGGGCCGATACAGAATCTTCCTTGTTTCCTGAGTAAGTAAAGGATTTGGGTGACACCAGACACTCTTACCCCCAAGGCAGATGTGTCCGTGTCCTCCTGAGGGAATTTAACACTGAGTTACTAAAAACAAACAAGCTCAAGCTTTGGTGTCTTTTTCCTGGGATGGTAGTCCATCTAGGAGAAGGGCAGGGTGCATTCTTCCATCACCTCCAAGCCAGTCTCAGTTAAGGAAAGGGGCTCTCTTTTCTTTCTGTCTCTCTTCTTATAGGGCAGATGGAAGAGGTGGGGGACAAGATGGAAAGGGGGTACTTTAGGGCCTCTTCTGTAAACCTGCATTAGCCAATTTACTGATTTCAAAGTTAATTCTCCTCTTCTTTGTTAACACAAAATTCTACCTAGAATTATATTTCTGAATCCCAGATGCACATTTGAATACTTTGGGGAGCTTTTAAAAATTCTAATGCCTGGATCTAACTCATCTGGGTGCAGCCTTGACATCAGGAATTTTATGAGCCCCCCTGGCATTTCTAGGGTACAGACAAGCTTAAAAAATACTGCATCCGAATCACCCGGGAGACTTATTAAAACACAGGTGCTGGATCTCGCTTCACCCTCAGAGTTTTTGATTCAGTAGGTCTGGAAGGGACTCAAGAATTTGCATTTCTAACAAGTTCCCAGTTGATGCTGATGCTGCTGAACTGGGGACCACACTTTGAAAACTTCTGTTCTACAGAGTCTCTCAAGAGGAAGGCAACTGTGAATAATAATAACCACTCTCATTTATCAAGTACTAACTAGATGCTTGGTGTCAAACATTTTACATATATAGCCTTATTTATTCCTAGAGTAATTATATTGTGTGTAATATGATTTAATAGGTAAGTTATATGCTCTTTTTAACATGTATGGGTATTTTGTATGTGTTAGGTTGGATTACTCAACTAAAACATACATTTTCTGAAAACAGAACCAATGGCTTTTCCCACTCTGTCTGATCTTTCTATCCCTGTCATAAGGTTGTCACACACTGCAGAATGTATGGTAATAGCTACCATTTGTCGAACATCTCCTAGGTGCTTCATATAGTTTATTACGGTTTCTACTCCTAATAGCTACATGAGGATGGTACTGTGATTATCTCCATCTGATAGGTGATGTAGCTGAAGTTCAGAGAAGTTAACTTACTAGTCCCAAATCACCAGCAAGTGCCATTGCTGAGATTTGAACCCTCATTCATCTGACTCTAAGCCTTGTTCACAGCATTATCTGTGACCATCTGGCGAGAGAACCAAGGAGTCCTGGTTCTCTTCAAGGAGCCCTGGTCAATGACTGGTTTGGAGGAGGGGCCTGGGGTTGTGATGACTTCAGAAGTAGCTATGAAAATGGGGGTACTATAAGACCCTTGGGCCCTACAGTTTTAATCTCCCTGTGGCAGTTTGATATTGTTTATGAACTCGAAAAATAGATGTTGGATTATGTTAAAAGTAGACAGATTGTCTGTCCCTCTGGGCATATTAGATTATATTGGATTCAAAGGTTTCACTTTTTCTTGATTAAATAACGATTAAGGTTTTGATTGGGCCATGTCAGTAGGACATTGAGTCCTTGCCCCCTTGGTCAGCGTGGACTTACAGAGAAACTGCTCGGCAGAGAAGGGAGGTTGGAGTTTTGATTCTGGAGCCCAGGAAGTAAACATACAGAGAAGCAGATAGGTGAGGAAGGAGAAAACGTTCCATTAGACACAGAAGGAACCCTGGGAGAGAGACAGAGCCATTCAGCTGATACTCTACAGTTGGCCTTGTGGAGAAAGCACAGCAGCTGAACCTGGAGAGAAACAATTCCCAGAATAAAGGAACCCAGGAAGCCTGAACTTTTGGCAGACATCAGCAGCCATCTTGCTCCAACATGTGACAAGAGACTTTGGTTAGGGAAGTAACATGCTTTATGGCCTTGTGACTGTAAACTTCTACCCCAAATAAAAACCCTTTATAAATGCCAACAGATTTCTGGTATTTTGCATTAGCACCCCCTTTGGCTGACTAATACTCTCCCCAAATAACAATAACTGGCATATAATTGGTACTCAATAAATATTTATTGAATTGAATAGCACTGATTGCACTTTAGGTTATGGTAATTGACTATCTACTATTTTGCATTAATGTCCTCTTATTCCTTCTTTTGTGTTAGTTGTACTTCCACAAATGACTACAAAACAACAAAACACTAGCAAATCGAATTCAGCAACGTATAAAAAGGATTATATACCAAGCAGAATTTATCCCAGAATTGCAAGGTTGAATTAACATGCGAAAATAATGTGACACGCAAAACCAATAAAATAAAGAACAAGGGAAACGGACTTGGCCCAGTGGTTAGGGCGTCCGTCTACCACATGGGAGGCCCGCGGTTCAAGTCCCGGGACTCCTTGACCCGTGTGATGAGCTGGCCCATGTGCAGTGCTGATGTGCGCAAGGAGTGCCCTGCCACGAGGGGTGTCCCCCGCGAAGGGGAGCCCCATGCACAAGGAGTGCACCCATAAGGAGAGCCGCCCAGCGCGAAGGAGGGAGCAGCCTGCCGAGGAACGGCGCCGCCCACACTTCCCGTGCCGCTGACGACAACAGAAGCGGACAAAGAAACAAGACGCAGCAAAAAGACATAGAAAACAGACAACCAGGGGAGGGGAGGGGAATTAAATAAATAAAAATAAATCTTTAAAAAAAAAAAAAGAACAAAACTACATGATCATTTCAATGGATGCAGAAAAAGCATTTGACAAAATCCAATATCCTTTCATGATTAAAAAAAAAAACACCCCAAAAAACTAGGCATAAAGGTTAAGTCTTCAACCTAATAAAGGATGACTATGAAAAATCCACAGGGCGCAGATATGACTCAAGTGGTTGAGCTCCTATCTCCCACACGGGAGGTCCTGGATTCAGTTCCCAGTGCCTCCTGAAAAAAAAAGCACAGAAAACCCCCAAGCAAAACAAATGAAAAAACCAACTCAGGGGAGCCAATGTGGTTCAGTGGTTGAGGGCTGGCCTCATCCTGGGTTCAATCCCTGGCCCCTGGTACCTAAAAGAAAAAAAAAACTTCACACCATACCTCAGATCAAGACAAAGATGCTCACTCTTACCACTTCTATTCAACATAGCACTAGAGGTTCTAACCAAGGCAATTGACAAGACAAAGAAATAAAAGGCATCCAGATTGGAAAGGAGGAAGTAAAACTATATTTAGATGATATAATCTTGTATATAGAAAATCCTAAGGAATACACAGACACACACATACTATTAAAACTAATAAATGAGTTCAGAGAGGTTGTATAAGACAAGATCAATGTGTGAAAAAAACAATTGTATTTCTATATACCAGCAATGAACATTCTGAAAATGAAATTAAGAAAACAATTCCGGCGGTGGACTTTGGCCCAGTGGTTAGGGCTTCCGTCTACCATATGGGAAGTCCGCGGTTCAAACCCCAGGCCTCCTTGACCCGTGTGGCGCTGGCCATGCGCAGTGCTGATGTGCGCAAGGAGTGCCCTGCCATGCAGGGGTGTCCCCTGCATAGGGAAGCCCCACGCGCAAGGAGTGTGCCCTGTAGGGAGAGCCGCCCAGTGCGAAAGAAAGTGCAGCCTGCCCAGGAATGGTGCCGCACACACGGAGAGCTGACACAACAAGATGATGCAACAAAAAGAAACAGAGGTTCCCCTGCCGCTGACAACAACAGAAGCAGACAAAGAAGACACAGCAAATAGACATAGAGAACAGACAACCGGGGTGGGGTGGGGAAGGGGAGAGAAAGAAATAAATAAACAAATCTTTTAAAAAAAAGAAAACAATTCCATTTTCAATAGCACCAAAAGAAATAAAAAAATAAAATAAAAATAAAATAAAATTCTTAGGAAAAAATTCTTTTAAATGTTCAAAACTTGTACACTAAAAACTACAAAATTTTTTGAAAGAAATTAAATATCTAAAAAATGGATTGACATCCTATATTTATGGATTGGAAGACTTGATAGTGTCTATTTTTTTTTTAAAGATTTATTTTTTATTTATTTCTCCCCTTTTCCCCCTCCCTGAGTAGTCTGCTCTCTGTGTCCATTCGCTGTGTGTTCTCAGGTGTCTGCTTGTATTCTTGTCAGTGGCACCAGGAATCTGTGTCTCTTTTTGTTATGTCATCTTGCTGTGGTAGCTCTCTGTGTGTGCAGCGTCACTCCTAGGCAGACTGCACTTACTTTGCATGGGGCAGCTCTCCTTGCAGGGTGCACTACTTGCGCATGGGGCTCCCCTATGCGGGGGGACACCCCTGTGTGGCACAGCATTCCTTGCATGCAGCAGCACTGTGGGTGGGCCAGCTCCACATAGGCCAGGAGGCCCTGGGTTTGAACCGTGGACCTCCCATGTGGTAGGTGGATGCTCTATCCATTTAACCAAATCTGCTTACCCTTTACATTTTTTAGATGGCAATGTACCCAAAATTGACCTATAGATTCAATGCAAAACCTATCAGAATCCCGCTGCCTTTTTTTTTTTTTTTTGCAGAAACTGACAAGCTAAAATTCATATGGAAATATGGAAATACAAGGGACCAAGAATAGCGAAACAATCTTGAAAAAGAAGAACAAAGTTGAAGGATTCACACTTCTCAATTTCAAAACTTACACATGGCTACAGTAATTAAGAGAGTGTGGGGAAGTGGACTTGGCCCAATGGATAGCGTGTCCATCTACCACATGGGAGTTCTGCGGTTCAAACCCCGGACCTCCTTGACCCGTGTGGAGCTGGCCCACATGTAGTGCTGATGCGCGCAAGGAGTGCCATGCCACGCAGGAGTGTCCCCGCGTAGGGGACCCCCACGCCCAAGGAGTGCGCCCCGTAAGGAGAGCCACCCAGCGCGAAAGAAAGTGCAGCCTGCCCAAGAATGGCACCGCACACACAGAGAGCTGACACAAAATGATGCAACAAAAAGAAACACAGATTCCCGGTGCCACTGATAAGGATAGAAGCGGTCACAGAAGAACATGCAGCGAGAGGACACAGAACAGAAAACTGGGGAGGGGAGGGGAGAGAAATAAATAAATAAATAAATCAATCTTAAAAAAAAAGAGAGTGTGGTACTGACATAAAGATAGACATAGAGATCAGTGGAACAGAACTGAGAATCCAGAAATAAGCCCTCATGTTTATGGTCAATTGATTTTCAACAAGGATACTGAGACAATTCAATGGATGAAAGAATAGTCTTTTCAATAAATAGTGCTAGGACAGTTGGATATCCACGTGCAAAAGCATGAAGTTGGATCCTTATCTCATGCCGTACACAAATATTAATTAAAAATGGATAATAAGCTATATGTAAGAATTTAAACTATAAAACTCTTAGAAGAAAACATAGGAGTAAATTTCTATGATCTTAGGCTAGTCAATGGTTTCTTAGATATGACACCAAAAGTATAAGCGATGAAAGAAATTGGACTTCATCAAAATTAAAAACATTTGTGTTGTAAGCAACACCATCAGGAAAGTGAAAAGATAACCCACATACTGGGAGAAACTATTTGCAAATCATATAAGGGACTTGTATCCAAAATTATGTAAAGAACTCTTAAAACTCAACAATAAAAAGACCTATAACTCAATTAAAAATGGGCAAAGGCAGGGAAGCAGATGAGGTTCAACTGTTTGGCTCCCGTCTACCATATGGGAGGCCCTGGGTTCACTTCCCAGAGCCTCCTTGTGAAGGCAAGCTGGCCCACACCCACAGAGAGCTTACGGCCTGCACCCACAGAGAGCTGGCGCAGCAAAATGATGCAACAAAGGGAGACAAGCAGACACAGAAGAATGCACAGCAATTGGACACAGAGAGCAGACAGTAAGCAAGCGGCAAGGGGAGGGGATAAATTTTAAAAATTATTTTAAAAAATGGGCAAAGGCTTTGAATAGATATTTCTCCAAAGGAAGTATACAAATGGGCAATAAGCACATGAAAAGGTGCTTAATATCATTAGTCATTAGGGAAATACAAATCAAAACCACAATGACTCCTCAAAATGTTAAATATAGAATTACCAAATGAGCGACAAATCCACTCCTAGTTATATATACCAGGAGAATTGAAAACATATGTCCACACAAAAACGTGTACATGAACGTTCAGAGCAGCATTATTCATAATATCAAAAAAGTAGAAAGGATCCAAATGTCCATCAACTGCTAAATGGCTAAGGAAAATGTGGTATAACCATACAATGGAATGTTATTCAGCCATGAAAAGGAATGACGAGCTGATGCATGCTACAACTTGGATGACCCTTGAAAATATCATGCTAATTGAAAGAAGCAAGTCATAGAAGAAATATTTGTATGAAATGTCCAAATAAATAAATCTGCAATGAATGGATTAGTGGTTGCCTAGGGTTGGGAGGGAGGGCATTGAAGGGAAGTGGGGAGTGATTGCTAATGGAGACCTCAGGGTGATGAAAATGTTCTGGAATGAAGTAGTAGTGATGGTTGTACAACTCTGTGAATAAATAAAAATCCAGAGAATTATATACTTTAAATGGTTGAATTTTATGGTTTGTGAAATATATCTCAGCTATATCTCAATACAGATAAAGACTATAAGGACAAACAAGCAGGAAGGCAAACAGGAGATGTGTCTTATACCTCCTGGTCACCCTGAAGTTCCTAATATGGTTTGGGCACCTAGTAGGTGCTCAATAAACACTTGATGTAAAAAAAAAGTTTCTTCTCAGAAAGTAAGTAATAATTATTTCAGTTAAACCTATTGGGGATGCATAAAAAATAGGAAGAAAGCCCATTGCTGAAGAAATCAAATGGCATAAAGTCCCCAAAACATAAAAATAATTATTTTTAAAATAATCACATTTCAAAGATAGTGACCCACACTTGTTTTCAGTATGAAAGAAATGGAATGCAGAAGGCTTCTGCCTAGAGGGAATATTCGAGGAATAAACATTTAAGCAGAAACTTCCTTCCTGTAGACAAAGAAACAGGTCAACTCCAGGAATGCTTTCCAAGGAACAACATTCTGAACTCCAAGCAACATGGAGCCTTTTTCCCTCTTCACTCTAAGAGCTTGCCTTGGCACAGTAACAAGACTAGTCTATAACCCTGTCTTGGAGCTGATGTAAATTGGACTCAGAGATGAGTTTTTCTCTAAGGTCAATAAATTGTAACGCCAGGAGATTATAATACCCTCATTGTGAGAGGGGTCAAGATTGAAAAGAAAATTCTATTCTAAAGCATCAGTGAATTCTTAATATTTTTCTCTTGTTGCAAAATCCAGAATTGATGCTGATATTTTCGTTTTTCCATCACAAGTTTACATAGGCTCAGACAATGCTGAGGAATCCAGGAAACCTGAAGTAGGCTCCGTAACTGATTTGGGGCAATAGTTCAGAGTTCTTTGGGTATTCCTTCGTTCCTCAGGGGTTTATTACATCTAGAACTGGCTTAATGGCCCTGAAGTCTTAGGAGAGAGCCTAATGACCTTACCAAGTAAAACGGTATTGATAATTCAAGGCTGGCTCTAAAGTAACGACTTGATATTAATTCAAGTCACTGATTCTGGTGCTCTAACCCTTGCCAAGGAATAAGTAAGCCAGGTTAGTGGTACAAAGAGCAATCTCAGCAAGGCGAGACCCATATAGCAGTCCCTGGTTTCGTGTAGCTCTCACCCTGGGGAGAAAGACAGCCTAAGATCTCTCATACAGCCCTTTAAATGCTCATTTGGATTCAAGAGAATCATTTTCAAATGGGGATGATAATGTTAAAAGAAGCAGCCTCTCTAACACAGGATGACTTTCACTGAAATGTCAGTATTTTATGAGTCCATAAAGAGCTGACTATTGTTTCCTGGCCCAAGGTGAGGAGAGAGAGAGGTGGCAAATGCAGGAGGAATCCAGGGTCTGAAGAAAGAGTAAGGAGATAAAGAAAGAGTGCTGCTCTGGGGAGAGGGAGGAGGAAGTTGGCGGAGAGGGAAAGGAAGTCCAGGGATTGGGCAGAAGAAGAATGAGGGCAGTGAGGCTCTATCCTCATGTTCAGAAAATTCCATGGCAATGCGGGGTGGACAGCAGAGCTTAGTGCAGCATATCTGCCGGGCGAATTGGCTCTAGACACCAGACCAGAGACACCCTGGGTGTGTTGGCAGGGCTCTCCAGCACCTTTTTCTCACTGGCCCACCTGACACCCTGACACGTGGGCACTCATCCTTGAAAGGCAGATGCGAGTAACAGTGGCTTCCTGGGACTCCTCCCCTGGCTTGTCTCCAGCAGCTAAGAGGACTTTTTCTCTGAGTCCACAGTCTCTCTGAATGGTTCTTGGCTGGCAAACCCTTCAGCCTGACCCCGAGCCCCATCTGGCTGTGTTCAGAAAAGAAATGTGGAATGCTGGTTGGTCCTACACAGATCCTAACCAAGTGACAGACAATAGTCCCTTGTCCAGCCATGCATGTTAGCCTAGACCCACAGGACCAGGGCAGGGGCGAGGAGATGGGGCAGTGTGATGAATGCAGGCAAGGAGAGAAGTAGGAACTGAAAACGAGCCCCAGAGCTGATGCTGGGCCACTGGACCGCTTCCTGCGGGTGATGCAATAGATTCCGCCACAGGTGGTGGTGGTGGTGGGAGTGTTTGCAACTGAGAGGTTGGAATTTACCTCGCTAGGCTGCCTCAGGCTCAGTCTTCCTGTTCTGGGGGCAGGGGGGACAACGTGTGAGTGCTGGGGGAGGGGTGACTCACCTCCGTGGGGAGAGACTAGGTGTGCCTTTCAGGCTGCAGATGTACGGGATGTGCAGGGCTTTACTACCAGAGAGCCGAGGCTTCAGATCAGGGTTCTGTTGCTGTTTGTCTTAGTTTGTTAAAATGGTGATAGCTCCCTCTTGGGGTTATTAAGGATGAGAATGAGATGCCTTTTGCATCGTGCCTGGCACTTAGTAGGTGCTCAACAGATAGGAGCTGTTTTGGTAATAACCCAGGACCTCAGGCAGGATCGGGATAAGAGCCTGGAGCTGCCCTGAGGTCCTAATCCCTGTGGAGCCAGCCCACTGACCCAAGCTTAGGCCACCTCTGAATCTATCAGAGGAAGAAGGATGGAAATGTGAGTGTTCGAAGGCCATCTATCAGTGGCAGAGCTGAAACTAAACCTACAACTCCTGACGTCTGCCTGGCCTAGTGCTTTTTCTACTCAACTTGATGACAGATGGGTGTTGGGAGCAGGGAAGAAGAGGGGCATCAGACATCTCCAGAACTCTTCTGTGAGAGGACAGGCAAGCCCATTTGGCTCAGCCTCCCTGGGAAGGTGGTTCCTTTAGCTTGTCCAGTTCCAACTACTTGCTGCCACGCCCTCCTCCGGACCCCAGATTCTCTTTGCGCTCGTGTTTGGATGTGTTTGTTAGCATTCCGGTTTGGGAGGAAAGGGTGTTGATATGCTCAAGGATCCTCCTAAGGATTGTATCTGCATCTCCAACCCTTGGTGTGGAAGTCTGGCACATAGTAAGTGCTCCGTGAGTGTTAATGAACTTATATCTGGGTGCTTGACCCTCTCCCACTTCAGAACAATGGTGCATAAGAGGTTGGCGTGGAAACAACCCGTCCAACTCTCCTTCTTGTCCCAGATGCTTCTTCAGCTGTAGGTTCAAAACCTGGGAGACTTTAGACCCAGAAGGGACAAGTCTGCAGTTCTTCTGGGTGATTTCCTTCATAGCAATTGATCAATCCATCTCTGGCCTTGGCAGGAAATGTCTGAGATTTTCCTGCCAATCTCAAAGAGAAGTACGTGTTAATGTACTGATGTACCTTTACCCAGGAAGGAGACTGACATCCTGGGGGAAGGAGAGAGAAGGGACTATATTTTGGTTGGATTTCTTCACTCCTTGGTGGAATAAAGCTAACTTCTGTGGGCTGGGCATGCTGTGCTCTGGGCTCCAAAGGGACCAGGGGAGAGGGGAGCTGAGGACACCACCCTGAGGGCCCGGCCTGTAGTTTTTCTGTTTGTCTCCATAGACTTAGTAAGCACCAGCATGCACAAAGCCTGGAGGAGCGTGCCCCAAAGGTACCAGAGAGTAGAAGACAACGTCCTTACCTTCTGGGAGGAATCTGCTTGTGAGAAGACACTAAGGTAAGGACAGATATTCCATGTGGCAAGCACGATGTCAACAGGACATTCATTGAAAGTTCCCACTCCCCAGTCCAGAGCTGTTTATATTTTTTAAAACTTTATTTTCATTCATTAGTTAATTTTTTCACTTTCTTTTATTAGAGAAGTTGTAGATTTACAGAAAAATCATGCAGAAAAGAATTCAATCCTAGCAGGCCGAGGGGGCAGAGATCTCAAACTGAGGATTGCTTAAGTGAGGCAAGGGTTGCCCTCCACATGGGCCTACAAGAGCCCTGGACTCAGCTGTCCATCAGGGTGGTGGTCCCCTTGTGTCCCATTGAGGAAGCCTCTGCTTGCATCAGCCGTATTAGAGGAATGGGTGTCAGTTCCCTCAATGCCTCGGAAGCCTACAGCCATACAGAAAAACAGGCCCCATAGGCCTCTCCTGCGGGTGCTGCAGGGAACTGGGCAGTGCTGGCCTTTGGTGGGAACGCAGCCCTGGGGATGTCCTTCCAAGGCCATCTATCCAGAGCAGCGGCTTCCTCAGCAAGCACGTCCAGGCCTCCAAGGTCCAAACAACAGGGCCCCCGGCATCCCCAGACCTCACCACACCACATGTCAGCACTCGCGCCACACAGTGGGTCAGGCTGCTGACTCTCCACATCCCAAGCAAAATGAGGCAGAACCGGGGTCTCCAGGGTTTCTGCCTTCCAGACCAGGGTCTCTAAAAGACCCAGCCCCCTTTCTTGCCAGAAGCAGGTGCTAAGATGAACTACACAGGATCATAGCATTCACCACGGGCTTCACACACGCTCAGCTGAGCAGGCGTGCCACCTGATACAAAAGCAGGCTCTGAGCAGTCCTGTCCCTCATCTTTCTGCTCCTCCTTATTTGGGCTGTGTTTTTGAGGCTACTTAATTATATTGACTTCGAACAGGTGCCACTGATAGATAGATAGATAGATAGATAGGTAGGTAGGTAGATAGATAGATATTTTTAAACCCAATTAGAAAAAGTCGTGTAGTCACAGAAACAGAGCCAGTAAGTTTAAAAGGCTTTCCTCTATCTGTCCCATTGCAACCAGTAAGAAATAGGAAGAAGCAGTGCTTTGCAGGTCACCCACATCTTTTGCTCTCCAAAGAATCCATAGGGGATTCTGGTGACCATATTTTCCAAAGCTCCGAGTCGAGGATGTGGGCTGACAGTTTTTTAATTCAGCTCACCTGGGAAAGAGCCAGGCCCCATGACTCATTTTCCTGATTCTGAGGCTAGCCTTCAAAGGTTTGCACTAGACACATTCTGAGAGTTTTCTGCCAGAATTTGGATTCACCATCCAGCTTACTCCTGACAACGCCTGAATGGGGTTGGCAGTGAGGCCTCTTCTCCGTGGGGTCTCACCCAGTTCAGATCCTACCTGATGCCCCGTCCCTTGTCCACAGGAAGGGTGGGGCTTGGCAAGAGGTAGGGGCCTGGTGTCCATGCGAGAAGAGTAACCATGGCCGAGACCCCATCTCTAGATACTGGACTGGAAGTGTAATCCTCACACCCATCTCTCCCCTTCTCATACAGTTTTTCTTTTTTTTTGAGGTACGGGGGCCAGAGATCTCGCCAGGGATTGAACCTGGGACCTCGTATGTGGGAAGCCAGCGCTCAACCACTGAGCCACATCGGCTCTCCTAAGTTGGTTTTTTTCATTTGTTTGCTTGTTGTTTTCTTTGCTTTTAGGAGGCACTGGGAACCGAAATGCGGACCTCCCACGTGAGCAATAACTGCTCAACTGCTTGAACCGCATCCACTGCCCTCATATAGCTTTAAAGTATTACTACTTTTATTTTAAAACAAATAGGCTAGGAGAAATGCTGCATCCCTTGCCCAACCAATCATGCATTCCCTGTGGGGAGAGCTCTCAGTGCTCCTGGAACCTTTAGTTTTCACTGGTGTCTCCTCTTGGATGACACAGAGGCAGGCAGCCATGCACACCCACCGGGAAACCGGAAATGTGGGCTGAATGCCTGCCCCCGGGCCTGGCGAGAGGCCGTCTCCCAACGCAGCACCAGAGACACCTCTTCAGGCTGCCCTGCAGGAGGAGTGAGTGGTCCCTTCTAAGCGGCACTCAGACACTGTGCTAGGGCTGGAGTGGAGTCGTGGGCCGAGGGTCCATTCTCAAGGTCAGGGGCCTGTCTGGGTGTGAGTGAGGGGCTGTGCCCTCTGGCTCCCACCTTGGGACTCCCAATGTGCCAAGTGCCCATGATCTCGAGGGTCCCCACGAAAGGGTATCTACTGAGCAACTATGCTTTGTCGGGGTGCAGGACCCGAGATCACCTGTGCGGGTGTGTTTGTATTGTACAGTCCTATGTTTTTACACAGTTTTTTATGGAAAAAAAAAATTATTCCAGTAACATATATATAATCTAAAGCTTCCCCTTTTAACCACACTCAAATACATAATTCAGGGCTGTTAATTACATTCACAGTGCTGTGCTACCACCACCTCCATCCATTTGTACAACTTTTCCATCACCCCAGACAGAAACTCTGTACCAAATAAGCATCAGCTCCCATTCCCTCCCTCTGCCCTGGTCCCTGGTAACCTGCATTCTAGTTTCTGACTCTATGAATTTCCTTATTCTAATTATTTTATATCAGTGAGATCATACAATATTTAGCCTTCATATTTTTTAGTGAAAAATATTTCGTGGAGTGTTCTCCAAACAAAACTGAACATAGGTCAAACGTCCTAAATCATAGGCCCTGAGTTTCATCTTACTTTTAGGTTCTCCTGGGCTTTAGGGTGGTGGCCTTAGTCTCCGTGTTTTCCTTTCCTTCAGGTCTCTGAATTCCTAGAGGTTTTCTCTTTAGTACCTGCTTTTTCTACTTGAATCCCATTGAACCTGTGATTGGCAAGTAGTCACCTCATTGACTAGGGAATTAGCAGAATTAAAAGAAGTCAGCGAGCAGAAGCCAATCTGTCTCTTCTGGTATCTACTCACACATACACAAACACAGATACACGCACCCTAGAGAAACACAGATACACACATATACACACACTATACAAAACAGAAGAGAGGCGCTATTCCCCCTCCGCCCCCCCACCCTTGCACACAGATGGAATGATTCATGGAGAGATAAATTTGTTCCTTTAGAGCAAATCCAGCGAGGGAAGGACACCCAAGTTTCCCAGGTCTTGGATCCCTTCTGGAGGGGGTCAAGCACTATAGGCATCCTCCACCAAGACCCCCAGGGTACCCATAAATCAGTTTCTAATCTACCCCCTCCCTGGGGGTTGAGTTACAAACCTCAGTAACCCCAGGGCAGCCTGCCTGGTAATTCCTATTATTCAGCTGTCAGCTGGGTTTTTAAAAGCCTCCCTTCCCTGCTATCCAGTTACTAGAGTTTTAGAGCCCAGTCCTTGTCTCAAAGAGAAATCCTATAGCCAGGTGAAACAATGGACAGGGCTCCTGCCCGCTCTCCTCCGGGAGCTGGGTTTTCTCCTCCACTGAGAGCAGCCTCCCTTTAACTCTTTGCATTCCTCCCAGGTTGCAGGGGAAGGTTCGCCTCCCTTTCAGGCCTCCAGGCTGACGTTTTTCAGAGCAACTTTGCTTTTCCCTTGGGATCCTCCTTCCAGAGCCAGCATCAATCAGCAGAGGAGAAAACAAGTTGGGGAGAGGAGTGGGAAGAGAAAGAGGGAGGAAATTCACCGAAATGGGCATTTGCTCTGAGTCCAGTCTAAAACTCAGGGTTCAGCCGCACGAGGCCCCGGCACTGCTGAGTCGGCGGCTACGTTTTGGAAGGTGTGGAAAGGGGCTACTGACCTCCCTGACCCCTTGATCCCTGACAGTATTCACTGGTCCTTCCAGCTCCACAGCTGGGTCCTCTGCTGCCTGACCTTAGAAGCTGAGGGCACTGGAGGCCAGCCACAGGGTGTCCTTCAGAACCAACCTAAGGGCCCAGACTGGGAAGGCTTGGGAGAGAGGTCTTAGAAGACGGTGTGACCCTCCTGCCATATTTCAAGAGGCTCAGACCCAAGGAAATGACCCCTTCTTGCTCCCCAGCTTCACTGGGACCTTGTTCCCCTACAATGGTGATTCTTAACCTTTTATAGGGTCACAGACCCTTTTGGGAATCTGTTATAAGTGATGGAGTCACCCTCCAGAAAAATGCGTGCACCACAAACACAATTTAGCACTGTTTCAGGGGTTAACAGACCTTAAAGCTGAGGACCCTGGTGAGTGCATGGATCCCAGATAAAAACCCTGCTCTACTAGCGTCCCTGCCTATGGACCCAGTTCTACCTTGCTGGGCTGGGCTGAAGCCCACAGAGCTTTAGCTGCCTGGGTGGGTCAGGAGAGTTAGGATGTTCTCCCCAGCAGGGCCTGCTGTCCTACAGGGCAGATTGAGAGCTGCTTCGTCCCTTAGTCCCATTCTTGACCCTAAGTAATGCCCCCGGGCACCCCTGGCTAGGCTGAGACACAGACTCAGGAGAAAAGCCAATAAGAAGAGGCGATGGAGGGAAGGAGGGATGGAGGCAGGTGCTTCCCTGCAGGAGGCCAGCTAGGCTCCATCTCCTCACTTCCCCATTACGTGTGGCATGAGTATGAGGTCACCCTGACCAGCTCTGACACTCCTCTTGGCCAAGCCTTCCTGTTAAATAACATACCTTCTTTTGGCTCCAAGCACCTCTTGCTGGACATCTATCAACTCCTGGGGACCAGGCTGCTGGCCAACCTTGACCTTCCCCTCTTTCCCTTTTCCCTCTTCTCTGTCCTTCGGGGACAGTATTTCCTACTCTAGCAATCACAGCCCCCAATCTACCTGGCTTACTCTCTTTCAGATGCCCTGTGAAGGAGCTAGGGAGAGAATGGGTAGGAGAAACGGTGCAAGGAAGCTTCAGGCTCCACCGAGCTGTGTTTCTCAGGCCCACAATGCAAATGTGTCTGAGTTTACAACCCAGGGAGAGAAGCTTGGTGATTACAGCACCATCAACCCCCACTACCTCTGGTGGGTCAGACTCCTAGTCTGCTTGCTTACCTAGTCTGTTGCAAGGACTGGCTCACTTTCACTGATTTCTGGACTCCTCACTTATCTTTCCTAAAATTCAGGCTTGGTCAAGTCACTCACCATCTATAAAACCTTTGTAGTTCCTCTTTGCCTTCGTAATAAAGGACATTTTCCTCAGCCTGGCACTTCAGGGACAACTCTCTAATCTGACCTAAACCAACCTGCCCATGCCCACTCGTCCTAAATCCCAGCATGCACCCAGGAATCCAGTCACCCACCATGCCCCTGCTCCCTGGGCATACTTCCCCGTCCAGCAGGTTTTTGGGGTTTTTTTGTTTTGTTTTGTTTTGTTTTGCTGCCTCTGAGCTGTTTTTATTTGGTCTTCTTTATGGAAAACTTCCCCCATCCTTCAAAGCTCAACTCAAAAGCCATCTCCCTGAAGCTCTCCCCAGTCTTTGCATTCTGAGTTTTTCTGTATCCCTAGCAGTCATCATCCCTGGAATTAAGACTTTTTTTTTTTTTTTTGCTGTTTTCCATTATTTTCAGGTTTACCCTTAAAGCAGATTGCAAGTTCCTTGAGGGCAGGCATCAGGTTTTTGGCACCTAGTCCTGTCACAAAGTAGGTGCTCAATAAACGTTTGTGAGGTAGTCCATAGACCCCTTGCAGAACAGTTGCGTGATACATAGGACGTGTTGCCCTCTCGCCAGCACCAGCACCATCTCTGGATGTTGCCATGAACAGGATGTGTGTCACCTGCCCAGGCAGCTCCTGCGTTCTTGATCCTTCCTCTACTCAGTCAGAGTTCATTTTGCAACTGTCCAAGCCCAGTCAAGAAGAGGACACGAGAACCCCTTTGGAGGTTTGATCCGAATATCACTCGGTAACAGTCAGACACAAGTCCTCCCCTTCCTACGGCTTTGGGACTGGAGTTTTCTTCTGCCCTGTTCCGCAGCCGTGACCGAGAGAGCGCTGGGCCGCCAAGCCGGGATGCAGGGGGACCCTCGCCTCTGAAAGCTCCCCGCCCCCTCCTCCCTTCCTTGTCTGGACCCGACTTAATCACTCAGTCTACTCTCGAGAAAGAGAAGACGAAAGTCACTTTGGCGCTGCCTCAGTCCCCCCACCCCCCCCCCCCCACCCCCCGCTAACAGAAAGGACTCAGGGACTCTCTGGGGCTTCCGGAGCCTGAGTAAGAAAAGCGATCCGCGCGGGCGACGGCGCTTCAGCTGCACTTCTGGCCGGGGTAGGAATTTTGCTCGGCCCCTGGCAATGTTTCCAAGTGCAGGTTCGCACATTCGTGACCGTCCCTGGCAGCCGCCCAGCTCGGGCCTCGGGGCGCCACTCCCCATTGGCCGGCCCTCGGCGTGACGCGCCAGGGGGCGGGGCCTCATCAGCTGTTTGCGGGATGCCCCGAGCGGGCGTATTTTGGAAACAATACCGCGCGGTGCCGAGTGGCCTCCTCCCGCGCCGGCCCGCGCCGGCTGCCGCCGCCTCCCCGCGCCGCGCCGCCCGCCGCCCGCCGCAGCCCGGTGAGCGCCCCGGCGGCAGGGGCCCGGGCGGAGCTGGGTCGCGCCTCCTCGGGGAAGTGGGGCGCGGAGTCGCGCTGCGCGTGGGGGTCCGGGAGGGGCTGGGCTGCGGGCGTCCAGGGTGCCCATGAAGGACGGGCGCTGGGGTGCAGGAACGGGGTGCAATTCCCACACCAGGGCGCGCTGCTCCAAGAGGGAAGGCGAGGGTAGCATTTGGCACCCGGAGAAGTTGGGTCCAGGTGGGCAGGGGATACTGGGGTGCAGCGCAGAGCGGACCTGGGCGTCCCGAGAACGGCCCGGCGTCTGGGTCTACGCCGGGGTCGGGCTGGGAGTTGTGGGGCGTACTGCCTCCCCTCGAAGTCTGAAGGCTCCTCTCCTTAACAGCTGGGCTTTCCCCCTCCTTCCCAATCGAGTCTGGGCGCCAAGCCCCCGAGCGCTCGTCACGCTGGACCCTGGCGCGGAGCCCTGGCATCACGACTCGGAGGCCGAACCTCTCTCCTGGAATCACCCAGGTCTGCGAGTGTGTGTGTTTGTGTGTGTATGTGTATTTGTGTGTGTATGTGTGTGTGTGTTCCCAGTTTCTAGCCACAGCGAGGCTCAGGGTGCCTGGCCGCTGCCTTCTCCTAGGAGGAGGGAGTCTAAGTTCAGAATCCCTTTTAGAGCCCTCTGGCTGGGATGGCTCCAGCGGGCTTTAATTCCACTTGCTAGGAATAAAGCCTTCCGTGGCAGTGCACTCAGGAAATGCCCTCTCCTACCAGTCTGGACATCACCTCTTCAGCTCAGGGAAGAGGGAGGAAAGATCTCTTCTACATTTTATCCCTGCTTAAACTTGAACTTGCCCAGCAGTCCTCCAGAGGCTCCCACGGACTGGAGAGCCACCTGCAGTGCCATGGACAGTGGAAGGGGTCCCTGGGCATGCAGAGCCACACCCTCTAACTGCACCTCCCCCACTGTCCAGCCTAGGCAAGGGCTGAACTTTGGGGCTTTGCTGGAAGGGGGAGGGGAAGGTGACAGACTTCAAAGGGAAAACCAAACAATGACTTCTGCTTGTGGCTGGTCTTTGGAGGGCCCCTTCTTAGGTTGTAGCCATCACTCTGGGATTGTCAGCCTTTAGGGAGGAGGTTGGAGGACAGGAGGAAAGCTGCTGCCAGATGACTGGCGGGACAGCACTTGGTCCACTCAGCAGGAAACTTTGTTTCCTGGTGCTAACGAGCTGGGTTTCCACCCCCTCCACCGCACACCTTTGGGAATCACTATCCTAATATAGTGCCTGCTTTGCCATCCTGGCCAGCTTCTGTGTCCAAGGAAAAAGGCAGAGACAGGACCACAAATAGCTCAGGGACTGGATGGGGTAAAGCGGGGTAGGGGGGCAGGGTGGGGGCAAGCACCTCAGAGAGATTCTGCATTTGAGAGCTAGGATTTCTGAATTTAACCGAGATTCCTTTAGGTACTTCACCAACTCACAGACCATTTGGCTTGTTCTTCAAAGGCAGGAAACTAGGGGACAGAATTCCCAGGGAGCTTTAATTGAGTCTGACAATGACAAACTTGGTCTCTCTGTACTCTTGCTACTACTGGCTCTGGAGCCCTGAGGGGTTCCTGATGTGTGTGTGTGTGTTGAGAGCTAGATTGGGAGCTCAAGATGGTGAGCTTGGTGGCTCCAAGCTCAGACTTCCACGAGCCATCAGGTGGAACAAGAGGAACTTCTTTATCACCAAGAAACTCATATCAACAACCTGAATAGTACAGGCAGTGAGTGAGGTCACAGAGAGGGCTGAATTTCACTTCCTTCTATGAGGCAGGTTGCACCAATCTCAGGTTCAGCACTGGCAGAAATGGTAGGCTGTGGGCACAGGGATTTAAAGTCCTGAAGACTGGTGAGTAAACTGAGTTGGGGGAGTCTGGATACTTTCTCAGGTGCTGGACCCACCTTCTAAATCTAAGACAGCCTGTGTTGGGCAGACATCTCTACTGTGCTCCCGGAAAGAGAGCTGAGAGGGCAGCTGCAATGACTTATTTGGTGGGTCTTTCTCCCCTCTCTCTCAGGACCGCCTTGTACTACACAGCAGAGCCTGTTTGTTGTGTTGCGCAAGCAGGGGGTGGAGCCTTGGGTAGATGGGCTGCAGGGCGGGGCTTAGCAGGTTTGGAGGGAACCTGGCTAGAGAAGAATTGCTGGCTTTTGTTTTTGCTGCTGAGCCTGTAGTTCAGCTCAGACTGAATCAAGAGCTCGGTGGTTACTCCTCAGTGTGTGATTGTGTTTGTATGTGTGTGTGTTGTGAGCATTGTGTGTCCAGCCAGTCAGAAAGGTCACAGCCCCTTTCTGTCCTCCTGCAGCTACTCAAGAAGCCTAGCCTTGTTTGCATTTCCCCAGGTACCATGTGTGCTTGATGCTAACCTTGCAATATTGCTCACAACACTCAGAGTCAAACTTCATGACCAGCCTGGGTCAGGAGAAGAGGCTGAGGAGAGGGTGGCTCTGGGTGGCCCAGGGAAGAAGTATGGAGAGTCCCTGATCACTGAGGCAGTCTGCGTTTTGAGGGTGGGTATCACCCTTGGCAGTACTTTATCACCTGCATAGTATGTCATCTGCACCTGGCTGGGAAGCAGGAAGGGGAGGGGAGTCTTTCCAGGTGTGGCCAGGGTGGGGGCAGCATCCCAGATGCCTCCGTTGCTCACCGACAGGGGAGATGGAGCCACCTCAGTGTGTGGAGGAGCTGGAGGATGATGTTTTCCAGCCAGAGGATGGGGAGCCAGGGACACAGCCTGGGGACTTGCTCTCTGCTGACCTGTTTGCCCAGAGACAGCTGGACTGCCCCCTCAGCCTGCTTCAGCTCTTCCCTCTCACCCACTGCTGTGGCCCTGGGCTCCGACCCACCAGCCAGGAAGACAAGGCCACCCAGACCCTCAGTCCAGCCTCCCCGAGCCAGGGTGTCATGCTGCCTTGTGGGGTGACCGAGGAACCTCAGCGACTCTTTTATGGTGAGTGCTCTTAGCCTCAGGACTTCTCCCATACAGATTGGGGGAAAAGAGGGGACTTCCCCTCCTTAGACCTGCCCTTCGCTATTTCCTTCCCCAAACTGAGCATCAGGGGGTGTTCATTCCTCGACTCTCACCCGTCTGCCTCTCTGCTTGTCATTGCTCCTCACCAGTGCCCTTCAGACCCCGGAAAGGGCAAATGGGCCTGCTCTCCTTTCTGCTCTTTTGTCCCTCGCTGGAGGGCTCCTTGGGCCCACGGTGTCTCCTGGGTCTGAAGAGAGGCTGCCGGGGCCCCAGCTTTTACACCCTGCTCTCCTGGGAGTGGCCCAGCCTGCTGTGCTCTGGTGGGATGTGCCTTCCCTGAAGTGGCTAGTGCCGCCCTGGAGAAGGCTGGGGGATCTGTGACTCACTGTTGACCCTGAAGGGGAAAGCCCAGCCCCTTCTCGGAGGGACGGCTCCTGAAGGCAGAAGGTGGCTTCCATTGTCACTTGGGACTTTCTGTGCTTGGAAGGGGAACTGGAGAAAAAGGCTGGGCCTGTTTGGGCCCATTGCCAGTAGAAAGGTTGTTTCCAAGGCTAAATCAGACAAGACCCCTTAATTTGTGGGTTGAAACGGCTTGTTTTATGAGAAATATGCCCTCCTCTGACTAAAGGGCAGGGATAGACACTCGGGCGTTTTCTTCTTTTAGTATAGCGGCTTAGAGATGGAGGGAAGAGGCTCAGAGGCTGTCTTGCTCAAGTCTGACGGAGCAGAGTTGAGGAGACGCTGCAGTTCTTCCCAGAGGGAGCTGCCCTGTAAGGCAATTCTGACAAAGTACCTCTGGCGGGAGTCTGAGAAGTTGGCTAAGGCACGCTGGTGGGGAAGGTGAGGAGGCGGGAGGAGGCAGGCGGGCTGCAGGCGCCCCTAGCGGCAGGTCTGAGGCCGGCTCGGTAAGTGTGGCATCCTGGTCTAGAGGTCTCGCCTGCAGCTGCCTCCAGAGGAACTTGGATCTGAACCACTTTCTCTCCCAAGTTTTCGCGCCCCTGCCCAGAGCTTCTGGAGCTGAGACCGGCCTCCCTCGGCTGCACTGGAAAAGCGAAGAGACTTTTTTGTCTTCTCTTTCTCTGTCCCTTGCTTTGCCAGAGCCAGGAACTCTTAGACCTGGCCCCAGCTCTTTTCCAGAGAACGGGCTTCAACCTTCAACATGAATAATAAATTATGGCCAAGTGTAGCCTCGTAAATAAGGACAGAAGGTTGGCAAGTTCACCCAAGCATATTACCAGCCTGCCCTTTGCCACGGCTCCGGTGGTGAATGGAGAACTGAAGGGGAAATTGGAATGATTCTCTTCTACTCTCCCAGCATCAACTTTTATACACTTCAGGCAGTTGGCAAGTCAGGCTGTCTGAGCTTGGCCGAGTGCCCTGATGAAGGCAGGCTGGGTTCCTCTCCCTTCGCACACTCAGGTTTACCCTTGGCCCCAAGTTTCCCCCGGGAGAGGCAGGCCGTGGGGAGGACAGGATGGGGCAGTCGTGGAGAATGCTGAGATGTGGGCATTCTGTCTTCGCAGGCAATGCTGGCTACCGGCTCCCTCTCCCTGCCAGTTTCCCCGCAGGCTTGCCGCTTGCGGAGCAGCCCCCTGAAGGGCAGTGGCAACATCGAGCAGAGGTACAGATTGCCCGAAAGCTTCAGTGCATTGCAGACCAGTTCCACCGGCTTCATATGCAGAGGGTAGGCACGGGGGCTGGGGAGGCGAGCGTGCTGGGGACGTTGGGGGGGCAGGACGTTCCTCCATCCTCTTGTCATCTGCTCTCTCTCTCAGGCCTCAAACACAGGGTCCCATGGCCTTGGCTATCATGATTCCTGCAGGCTGGGTGGGTCCCACAGGAGGCCCTCTCTGAGCTGTGAGGTGGTTATCTGTCCACTGTTGGCTCAGACTTCAGAAGAAAAGATGCTGTGTCCCTTCTTAGGAGTGGGATGGCTTTTCTACAGTCTTGCCTGACAGACTGTTCCTCCTGGAGGCGGGTGTTGGGGGATTGTCCCTCCAAGACCTCAAGGGAAGACATTCAGTGTGCTGTAATGAGGCCGGACAGTGGGGGGGGGGGGTTGCCTGGCTGAGGTGCAGTGGGACCTGGGCAACCAGGCAGAGGGATGGGGCCTGAGTGGGGGAAAGTGGTGGAACTGGTTGTAATCTGACACTTTCCAGCTGGGGAGGCCCTTCCCTTGGCCTCGTCTGGGAACTGGGGCCAGGGACTCTGGAGAGTGTACCTCGGAGAGTCTCTCCAGACCGCGGCTGGCCGCTTGGCCGGCAGCCTGGCACCAGCCCCGCCAGGGCGGAGCCTCGCATGTCAGCCGAGCATGTGGCAGAGTCCGTCAACAAAGGCGGCGGCTGGCAGGCTCGTGCTGGAGGAGCCCTCCGTGCCACTGGCTGGAGGCTGCCCTCTCAGCAGCCGCCCCCGTCCTCCAGTCCCTTAACCCTTCCCCTCTGGGCTGGCTTTCTGGGTGGCTGCCAACTCAGGGAGAGGAGCCCAAGGCTGGATCCTGGCTGAGACCTCTGAAGCAAAAGCCCACCACCTGGGTATAAATGCACTCCCTACCTCTGGGACCAGTGTCCCTGGCTCAGCAGGCTGTGTGTCTTGTCTGCCTCTGTCAGGAAATAAAGAGAATAAATAATGCCGCAAGATCTGACAGACCCTGAGGTTAGATGGTAACTTCGGGTGATTGGTGGAGAGTTATTGGTCTCTTGTTGGCTTGACTGAAGGGCCAGGCTAGCAATAGGGGGAAAGAGGAATTGCCTTTGGTTTCCTGAGAACGGGCCATCAGAAGTTAGATACGGTTAGTGCCCTCTGTCAAGGAGTTCCGAGGGAAATCAGAGGCAAAGAAGTGGGGCTGGACCTCATCCTGGTAAGCACTGCCTCGTCCCTTAGTAATGGGAAAGGGATAAAAAGGCAGCCTGGCCGCCTCCTCTGGCCCTGAGCTCCAGTTCCCCTTCCCTTCTTTGATTATTATGTGGAAACTTGGCTTAGAGCTTCCCCTTCAGTCCATGTGTGGACTCACTCTGATTATTGGTGTCATTCTCTTGGCCTCCTTCCTGCCCATTCACTCCACTCAGGCGGTGCAGACCTGTTGCTGAGTCCAGCTCAGAGCTTCCTGTCCGGGGACTGCCGTTGATGGGAGAACACTGGTGGTAGATTTCTAGACCCCTCTCAGCTATCTGGCACTTTTCCATTCACGGTGTATCTGATCTACCTCTCAGTAGTTGTTTTCCAGAATATGTCCCTGATCTGTTGGGAAGCCCTCATAGGCTTGGGAGCAGGCTGGGAGGCCTTCCTGCCTGCTGTGCCCTGGCACAGGACTCGAACACAGCACAGGAGGCTTTCTTCCTGGCCCAGCCCTCAACAGGGCAAGAGGCCCTTTTCCTAAGGCCTGCCCCTGTTTTTTGCTGGTTGGCATCATCTCTCCCAATTTGGGGTTGCCACTTTGAGGGCACGATGTCAAACCATCGGTCTTGCTAGAGGGGGTGCTATTCTTGCAGCTAGAGCCACCCCAGCCAGGGAGAAGAAGGGAAAAAGCCGGCAGAGCCCGAGGAGATATACATGAGTGTCTCCCCTGCCCTTTCCCTCACCCCGCACCCTCCATCCTTCTGTCATCTTCCACCTTCTTCTACCCCACATCCTGTGTCTTCCTCCTCCTCCTGCCCTCCTACCTACCCAGTGAGCCCTTCTAGCCCAAAGAGTGGTCTTTCTCAAATTTTCCTTTACAAAGAGCCAGGCCCAACCTTTGTCTGGAGGCCTCTTGCTTTTAAGCCTCCTCTTTTTTATCGGGGTGGGGGGTGTTGTCTATAAGCAGATGGAGCACTGGCACTTCTTCTGCGACCTTTTGGCAACTGGTTTTAAGAAGGGGGTCATTTTTTGGCATTGGGCTCTTACATAAACTACAGGATAATATTTTGTACCTGGTAAGTACTTTGCCGCTCCTACATGCTTTACTTCCTTTCCCTGGTCCCTTCTCTCATCTTTGCAGTCAAGGAAACTGAGGCACTAGAAAGAAAGTGATTTAGGATTAAGTCTCTGGGTTTCAGATGCAAAGTCAGAAGGCCCAGGTTTGAATACCAACTCTGCCACTTACTAAGCATTGGGAAGTCACTTGACCTCACTGAGCCCATTTCCTCTTCTGTAACTTGGAGCTAATGCCACAGAATTTTATTGTGAAGATTAAGTGAGAAAAAATACCTATGAAAGTTCCTGGCATACAGGAGTTGTTCCTTAATGCTTGCTTCCCTCTATCCGTCCATAATCCTGATTACCTCCTGCATTTGTTCTTGTCGGTTCACAAATGATTTCCCACTCCTCCTTCCAGGCCGATTCTGGAGCAGAGCTGTCTCCCCAAAGCTCCGCTTTACCTGCCATATGCAGGGAAATCTGTGTCCAAGCTGTTCAGTTGTGGGTCTTGGCTCCCTGCAGGCCCCTTTTGTATCCATTTCTCCACACAGAATGATGGTCATTCCCATTATTGTGGGCTGAGTTTCAAGAGCAACTCAAGAAGCAGTGAGAAAATTGAAGAGGCCTGTCCATCTCCTTTCTCCTTAGAGATCTGGGAGTGTCTCAAGGCCAGACAGTGGCCACTGGTCTGTGAGTTCTGTAGGGTGTGTGAGCCCTCCCACCTTTTGTCTCTGGCTATGGACCTCAGTTATTCTTCCTCTGCACCAGAGGAAACCTCCTCCCTCTGAGAGGGAGGCGTGTGATAATGGGGCTGTACGTTGTAGGTTGGCCTTATAGCAAATTGAGTATCTCAACATGATCCCAGACACAAGAGGGTTCCAAATTGCCCGGGATGTCAATTTCTGCAGCCAGAGCTCTCTAGCCAGATTTCTGCAGAAGCATTGCTGAGTGGAGCTTTTGCCTGGTTGCCCAAGTGATCAGTTCAGGGTGGTTGCTCTGGACGGACAGGCAAGGAGCTGGAGGCAGAAGATCAGAGCCAGTGAGATGCTCTCTGTCAGCTCTTTGGATCTCCAAAACAGCAAGAAGTGAAAGTCTTTCCAGATCTCGTTGCACTTCCCACCCTTCCTTCGGTTGGCTCAGGAGTAGATGATTTCCCTCTTTGCTCCTCTGTGGGTTGACAGGCTGCAGGAGCTACCCCCCGGGATATGCTGACTGTGCCTTACTTTGGACAGGCTCTGTGAGGGTGGTGCCTGGTGTTTCCCTGTTGGTCCAACGTCTGCAGGAAGGAGGAAATGGGAATTTGCCTCCTAACCGTGCTCACAAGGCCATTCTCCCTTTTGTGGTCTCCCCCGGCATGGCCGTAAGGAGGGGCACTAGCTAGTGTCCCCTCCCTTGGGAAGGTCTCCCATTCCAGTGGCACCCTCTTGAAACTTGTGGAGGTATTTCCGGGAAGCTTTAAGAAGCCAAGAACGCTCAAAAAAGTAGCTACCGTAGAGATCTGAGTGAGTGAAGCTACAATACGGTTAGAATTTTCCGTGTTGGATATGGCTTTTTCACTTGGGCCATTGGAATAGCTCCATTCAGAACAATCAGATTGGGAAATTCCCTCAATAGTAATTAGACTTTTTTGGAAAATGAAACCTGAAAAAAAATTGCAGCCAGTCAGTTTAAATAATTTTTCATTGCAATTTCATTGAAAGGATCCTGGGCTTAGAGGCAGATCTGTGTTAAAGTCCCAGCTCCGCCACTTGTACTGTTCATGCGCATAGCAATTAGTCTCTCTGAGACTCAGTTTCGGATACTTACCTTGCAGAGTTGATGTGAAAGCCCTTTGTAAATTGTAGTCCATATAACTATTAAGGTATGGACATTTTCACACTTTTGAAAATGTGTTAAAAGATGACTTTAGGGTTTCGCTTGGACCTGGCTTTGTTGTTCTTGGGGAGCTCTTTTGGAAGCCACATCCTAGTTGGTGTTTGTTTGGTTTATTAACTCGCAGTTTTTCTGCCCAGCAGCCTGGATCCTTTGTTCAGGGAACCCCTGACTGCTTCCTGGCCTTGGGGATGCTCTTATTTGTTGGTGAATGGTTTTCTGAAACGCCAACGGTGGCTAATGAGGTTGGTTGTTCGGACACTAGTTGAGGCCCGCTGGGTAGGGGCCCGAGAGACCAGCTGGGTAGGGCCCCTCGGGAGCCAGCCTCTGTCCCTGGAGTGGGAGGGCCATCTAGGACAGTGCCAGGGGGAAAGTGAGGTGGGGGAGGGGCTGTCGAGAGAGGGTGTGCGTGAGAGCTGGCGCTGGGGCCGGGGCCGGGGGCCCTGTGTTTGCTCTGTGGCTGGCTCTGTTTATATCGCTCGCTATATTTAGCCTCTGAGTCATCAGCGTGGCTGACGAGAGGCCGAGTTCCCCACACACTCTGCACCTGACTACTCTGTCTTCCAGGAGAAGGGCCTTGTACTTCTGGACAGTTCATTCCCTCCCCACCGAGGCAGGCCTTGGGGAGGGGAGTTAGTATTTGAGTTGTTGTTTTTCTAGGGGACAGATGGGGAGAGAGGGGCTGGGATGGCACTAAGAGAGAAGGATACAGAAGAGTGTGTGTTTTGCCTTTCATCCACATCTGGCAGCCCAGGGGCACGTCTGTGACCAGAACAAGAACAGCCAGTCTGTGTGTTGAGGGGGAGGGTTCGAACCGTCTTCCTTGGCCGCGTTGCCTTGTCCTGTCCAGGAAACTGGCTCCAGGAGGGTCAAGAGCAGCCAGCTGCGAAGGCCTTTGGAACCACAGTGGACCTGCCCGGGCATGCCCTCCTCCCACCCCTCTGACCAGGCCCCCACCACTGCGCTTTCCTGTGCTCTTGAGAAGTTGACGTGAGTCTGATGGAGCTGTTCTCTGACTGAGGGAGATGGAAACACCTAACAGTCCTGGAGGAAACTGGGCAAGGACCTCGGTTTCCTACGTCTAGGTCATGGAGGTGCAGAGAGCCGGTGGTGAGTGAGACTCTGGGGGCATTGGTGGACGAGGACAGCCCCCAAAGAGCCTCGGTGGCTGGAACCAGTGGCCTTTGGTTGTGCTGGAGGAAGGCCTGCTGTCTTCCACGGAGAACCCCTGGCCCCAGGCTGCTGTTTCTTCCTTGGAGAAGTGAGTGCCATCACCATGGTGACAGCCAGTGGCTTCACTGTCCTGTCAGCACTGCTCGCTGGGCTGCGGAAGTTCTTGGCAGAGTATTTTTTTTCCCTTTTCTGTTTTGCCATGCCACTCGCTCGCTTGCTCGCTGCCGGTCCTCTGGGTCAGAGGCTGTCTGGGGCAGCCTACCTGTTGGCCCAAGGGGCCACCCTGTGGGTTTCAGCATCCCTGGAATTCTGAGCCCAGCTCTCTGAGGCTGCCGTGGCCTGTCTCAGAGTGGGAAGGCAAGGATTTCCCCAGGACTCCAGGAGCCTGCTGGGAAGAGGGTGCTCCTGGGGTGGGCCCCGGGAGCAGAGTGTTGAGGAAAGTCTCAGCGGAGGGGGTGGGCACTGATTATGCACCTAAGGTTAGAGTGAGTGGGCCCGTAGGCCCCCTGCTTATGTATGTTTTTCTCATTTAATCATGGTAAGCATGTCTTTCTAGGCCCCATTATACCTATTTGGTAGGAAACTGAGGCTCAGACAAATGAGATAAAATGTCCAAGGTGTACTGTAAATGTCTGAGCAGGAGTTACACAGATTTAATTAATTCTAAAACCAGGGTCTCCCCACTACCCCATACCTGCTCCTCAGCAAGCACACCCCAGAAAGTAAAAATACAGTCGTTCTCCCATTCATCACCCTGACCCTGTTCTGCCTCATATAATACTTAGTTTTGTGGTCTTACTTTTCTCTCCATTAGAATGTAGAATAATTGAAAACCAGACTTACACCTTAATAATCTCTGCATCCCTTATTACTCAGTTGGGTCCTTGGTAAAAACTTGCTGAATTGAACAAAAGCATCTTCCAGACTTCTTTCAAGTGGGATTTTCTTGAAGTCTCTCTTATGTCAGTGTTTCTATTCTCAACAGAAAGGCACTTTCTTCATCTTGGCTTGGGTAGATTTAGAGTATGAAGGAGAAAGAGGTAGGAAAAACGTCACCTTGTAGAGTGCATACCTCCCTGTAAACTAGGGCACATGCAGTTCTGTATATTAAAGAAAGTGAGTATGATCTCAGGACATGGTCTGAAGTTATAATTTCAGGCCAGGTTTAGGTTTGTTTCCATCTGCTCTTCAGTTTGCTCCAACTGAGAAAGATTTATTTTTTTTCTGGTCCACAGCATCCTTACTAAATAGTTAATGATCTGGAAACAG
This sequence comes from Dasypus novemcinctus, assembly GCF_030445035.2. Taxonomy (NCBI): domain Eukaryota; kingdom Metazoa; phylum Chordata; class Mammalia; order Cingulata; family Dasypodidae; genus Dasypus; species Dasypus novemcinctus. The sequence goes on along the minus strand of NC_080675.1, from coordinate 111,234,813 downwards.
TGGCTTTAAACATACTAATAGGGAGCAGTGCCATGATGATTCTCGTGGAAAAGTTAATACTGTTTTCAAGACGTGAATAAACACACCATAATATTTTAGTCAAGGGTTGAAATACTGAGAGTCATCCCCCGCACCCCCCAACCAACTTGCTTGGGGTGAGTTTTCTAAGCCTTTGCTTCCCCATTGTAAAGCATTGTACAGACGTGAAGACCTACCCTCCCCAGGTCTTTGTTAGGATCAAATGAGAAGATAGGGGCCTTTCTAAAGCATGAAGGGCTGTGTGTTCTGAGTATATTATAAATTATCTGTTTGGTTTGCATTTCATGTGGCAGGTTCTTTTAAAGCAGGGCACAGCATAGCTTTGCTTCTTTTTCTAATTCTTTGGGGGTGAATTAGTTCTTGCTGGAGCATCTGGAACACTGGTGACATACAAAGCCCCCAGAGGGTGTGAATTGGATCCGAAGGGGCTGAGGCAGAGGGAGATTCTTATCTAGGAGGGCAGGGAACACTCTTTGTGCTTGGGGCAGAGGCCATGTGGGATGAAACAGAGTTTGATTTGTGTAATCCAACCTTGTCAGACACCACAGCCAGCTCTTTTAAAAAAAAAAAAAAAGCCTTTTACTAGTTGGGTCTCTCTCTAGGCAAGAGGCTGATACTATCACATAAAGTAAATCTTTAGACCTGGCTAGACATCAGTTGTTGCTGGCCTCAGACAAATAGGTTATCGTGCAAAGCTGACTTTTCTGTAGTCAGTCCACTGTGCACTTGTTGAATACCTACTGTGTGCCCCTGTGTGTTCCCTGTTATACAGGATGAATGGTCGTCCATTCAGTCTCAGTGCCTCGCACACAGCAGGGGTGATTTCAACACTAGGCTCCTAACTGCCTTCCTTCCCTGGTCACAGCAAGAAAGTGAGACGTGAGGCGAAGAAAAACCGTAGGTCTCTAAAGCTCTGCTCCCTTAACTGAGGAAAACACTTCTTTCTACCATTTTAGGGCCTCTTTCCTTGGGGCATTCACCTATATTCCTTCCCTACCCTCTAGACTCTGAGTTTGAGGGTTCTGGTATAGGTAAATTCCTTCTGGCCTCCCCTGTAACCCAGTCCCCATCTCTGAGGGTACCCCAACCATGAATTTTGGGAACCCTCAGTCTTGGTGAGGGATGCTGGATCGGAGGCTGGAAGAGCGGGACCTTGCTCCCTTGTGTTCCCCTCACTGATTTTAGGTGATGTGCTGGGCGCTGTGCCAGGGGCCTGAGTGTCTGAGGGCAGGCACACTCTTTCCTGGTTTCCCTTCCTTCTGAGAACCTTTCCCCCACCCCAACCCCTCCTGGAAGGATCCATATTCTCTGGTGTAGTGGCGTCTTTGTGTACTTCATCTCATTCAGCGAACGTTGATTTCCTTCCTCCTCACTGTTTCTCTCACTGGCCTCCCTTCAAGTCCTTTTTTCATTCCTTTTTAGTCAGCCTTTTTGTTTAATAAAATTTAATTTATTGTTGTTTCTCATAATCGGGGCATTCTTTGATTTCTTGGTCTGAGGCAGCTTGGTTTCCTTCTGGTAAAGGACCTTTGGAGGCTGCTCTGGGGTAGGAGAAGGCAAGGTAGAATATGTATGGCCCCTGTGCATGCCCAGAGACAGGACTGAGGGGCTTGTAGATGGATCCGTAGGCCCTGCTCTGGCTGGTCTTACAGCTGCTGCAGCAGCCACTTGAACTGTGGCAAGCCAGCCCGTTCCCCAGGCCTACACAGGCCCAGTGCCAGGCTGACAGTATTCCGTTGCTGGAGCTCTGATTTGTAATCCTGAAGGTAATTGTGGATGCCAAACTCTGAATCATCAAACTTTAGGGTTGGAAAGCTCCTCGGTGGGTTCCAAATGCCTGTCTGTGGTCTGGCTGCCATAGAGCCACCTGGGCAGGTTTTACCTTTGGCTTGACCACTAGGATAAATCATTACTTTGGTGGGAAGAGATTGAAAGGCACTGAAGAAAACACCAAATCATTAAATGTTTTCTCCTAGGCTATATATAGGATTATGAGTGATTTCATTTTTCTCTGCTGTCATATCTTATGTTTTCCATTTTTCTATCATTAACATGTATCACTTTCATGATTAGAATAATATATGGGAACCTCTTGTTTTTTAATGTAACGTTTTGTGTGATCTATTAACTTAAAAAAAGATAATTTTAAAAGTACAATAAATGCAATTTCCAAATTTTTAAAAAGATGTTGCCCAGGAGCTTGTTCAAAATACAAATTCCTGGGCCATATCCACTGGAGGTTCTGACCAAATTAGTATTGGTGAAGCCTGAGGACTCTGTATTTACAGCAGGAATTCACTTGATTTGATGACATGGTCAGGTTTGTAAACCCTGATTGAATGCTAACAGCCTCATTTTACTGATGAAAGTGAGGACTACAGTCAGGTTGGTGGGAGATCCCAGCCTACAGCCAGGTCCTCTGACTCCTAGCCCAGGGTCCATCCACCACCCAAAGTGCCTTCGTTTCTGAGTCATGGGCCCTGTGGACTCTCACAGGCAGAGGCTGAACCTGGATGCTTCCCAAGGTCTGCCTCTGTGCCCTGCCTCCTGCCCTCAGGCCAGGTGAGAAGGGGGGACTTGGTCTACTCCTTTTTAGGAGTCTGGCTCTTCCTGTCCTCCTCCTAAGTTGATGATTCTTTGCCTGTTCCTACGCATTCTGCTCGTTAGTTGTTTCCATGCCACAGTGCACACTGTTGTGGGTAAAGCCAACTTCTGCCAGCAGAGATTGGAGCTGAGATTTAGGTTAGAGCTGGAAGGTTCCTGGGGCATTTTCTATTCCAGGCCTCTAATTTTTAGTTGAGGAACCTTAACCTTGAGGTGGGAGATGATTTTTTTTTTCAAGGTCACATGCAAATTCAGGGTAGAACCAAGATTAGAACCTGGGTCTTAGAGCTCTAGTACTAATGCCTTGAGCCTAGTAGCTGACCTGCAGCCACCCTTGGGAGCTGTTCTGGGAGGTGCATGTTCGAGAATGGCTGTGATACAGCAGAAAAGGGGCATTTAGGCCTCAACCTGCTGGCCTGACTCCCAGCAAAACCTTGGCCTTCCTGTCTGACGCACTTTCTGGCCACAGCTGCTTCTGGGTCTTCTAACAACCCACATGGTGGGGCTGAGGGAGCTACCTTGCCTCATCCTCAGAGATCTCAGGGTCCAGGAAGTTACTTAGGTAGCAGGTGGCCTCCCTTAGAGGAATGGGGGAAACTGAGGCATATAGAGATGAACTCCACCCATGCCCCAAATCATCAATCTTGTGACCCTTCCTCCTTGGTCTTTGGGCTGTTTTGAGATGCTTTGCTCCTGCCTCATTGAAGGGGAGGATAGAGGACCTGCTTTGGTGTAAAGATGGATGGTGGCTTAGTGGTACTGGGTAGATGCTGCTCTAGAGCCTGATGGTCCAAGCACAAATCCAGTCCCGGCTCTGTGACCCGGTCACCTAATTTCTGTTTCCTCTTCTGTAAAATGGGGATGATAAGAATAAACACCTACCTCATAGGGTTTGCTGAGAGGACCAGAGGAGTTTAATGTAAAAGGCTGTGTACCTCCCACTAAACCAGGGGTTCTTAACCTTTTTTGTTCCACGTTCCCCGTTGCCAGTCAGGTGAAAACCACACATCCCTTACTAAGTTCCCGGGTCTGTGTATTATTTAATAAATATATCACACCTGCACCAACATGTCCCCACAAGAATGTTTTTTTAAACAATTTCAGTTCAAGGTCACCGGCCCCTGCGCTCCACCATGCCTCAGGATCACCCTGCTATATTGCCCATTCGGATCCAGTAGGTCTGCGTTTCTAACGAGCTCCCAAACAGAGGGCGCGGCTGCTGATCCAGGGACCGCACTTTGAGAAGTGAGGATGTGGCGCACACAGAGCCTGGCCCGCTCAATGGTGCTGTTGTATCCCCGATTGTTATTGTTACTTGACCTTTCCAAACAGGCACCTGAGGAGACTCCAGATTCCAGCAGCCTGGCCTCTCCTGGGAGCAGGCTTTTCCTGGATTCCCCTTCTGCTCCACCACGTGACCTTTGCACCTGCCCTGGGCCGCAGCTGGGGGAGTGGGAGGAGGCGGAGGGCCTACCCAGCTACTGCAGCCTGCTGTCTTCAGGTTTGCAGCTGAGTCCATTTTCATGCTGCTTTACTCTAACCAGATTTTGTTAAGCCGGGTGTGTTTCCTCTTTTTACTCATCTTTGTTTACAAAACACGGGGAAGCCATCAGTCTCCCCAGCGGCAGGCTGCCAGGCCTCCTTCTGTGGCACACTCCTCTTGGCCTTCCCCTCCTGGCTGTAGCGGTGCCTCCAACTTTCTGGGTTGCTTTCCTGTCCCCCCTTCCTCAGGAGAAAAGAGGAAAGTGACTGCCACGGGTGCAGAGCATTCTGTGTTGATGGGGTTGTGAGGGCCCAAAGGTGAGCCTCTGCATGGCCTGAAGCAGGGCCCCGGGGACCCTGCAACCTGCATGGTGGCCTGGGGAAGGGCCAGGGAGGCTGGCAGCCCGACGGAGCCACGACGCTCTGGGAGTCCAGGAAACCCGGGCTCACCTTCCTGTCCTGCCACTGACTTTCTCCTGCTCCCATCTGGCTGGGAGTTGCCTGGTGCGGGCCAGTGCTGTGGTTAAGGACAGCCTGAGGGTGGGAGCGGGCTCTGGCCCCGCCCAGAGACTTCACAGGAACTTTCCTGTGGGCCACGCTGCTGAAGGCTCCCCTCTGCTCACTAGGTTTTCCTTCCCCTGCCTGCTAAGGATCTGGTGGAGGGGGCCCCAGTCCCATCCTCCTGCCCTGGCAGACAAAGAGACAAAAGAGCTGCCTCTTCCAGCCGTGGGGTGATTGGAGCCCCTTCCAAGATCCTCCCCAATCCCTCTGGACCTCTGTTGGCCCCTGTGAAAGGGTACCTGTGTGGGTGTCTCACTGGCCGCAGTCCTGCCAGCCACCGACCCCTGACCTTTGCCCCCAGCTTCCCTGCCTGACAGTAGGACCTGGGATAACCTCCGGAGCGTAGTGTGCATTCTTTGTTTTTGTTTTCAAGTATGTTCTTGCTTAACGTTTAATTGGCTCCAGTCGGTAGGAAAGCGCTCCAAGAGGGATTATTTATGGCTTACTGTCAAGAGCAGCTATAAAAAGGGCAGCACTGAGCTGGAGATGCTGGGAAAGGAGAGGGGGCGGGTGCACAAGTGTGTGTGTGTGTATGCGTGTGCGTGCGTGCGCGCGCGCGTGTTTGCACTGGATGAAATCAGATTTTGCTGCCTCAGCAGTGTGGTTTAAATTGAAGATTAACCCTTTGACCTTCACAGTGTCAAATCACTTGCAGATGGAGGCTCCCCCCTCCTCTTCCCCCTTGTTCTCTGTGTTACTTTGGAGTGGGGGGAGAGCGGGGGGCACTTCTCTTTCTTTCTGAAGAAAGTTTGTTGTTCATGCAGCTGAGGTTTGAGGGGCTCAGGAGCCAATCTGATTAAAAGCAGCACTTGGCTAAACTCTGGAAAATCCTGCAAGCAGGGGAAAAAGTTTAATCCTCTTGTGCGCAGTGCATAAAGAGCCTGGTCTTTTCTTTTTAATGTTAGAACTGCAATTGTTTTTTGAGAACTCAACTTTCTCCTCCTCCTCCCCACTTCTCTGTCCCCCCTCCATCGCCCCCACCCCACCCCTGGTTTTCTGTACTGATAGGATTAAAGTGCTATGGATCTGAACTTTTATTGGGCGCGATAAGGAGTTGTGTTTGGGAGTTACACTGGTGTTTTTCCCTTTCAGCACCAGCAGAACCGAAATCGCGTGTGGTGGCAGATCCTCCTCTTCCTACACCACCTGGCCCTGAACGGGGAAGAGAACAGGAATGGGGCAGGTCCTAGGTGAGGGTGCGCTGCCTTCTTCGCATGGGGCATCAGGAGTACGATCTGGAAAAGCAAGGACGTCGGAGGCAACTGGCACTGTGGCTCATGAAGTCATTTTTTGTTAGTGTTTTATGTTTTGATTTTTAACATTTCTCTCTGTGTATACGTAAGACATACCCATATGGGACCTTCTTTCCCCATTCAGGGCCTCGACCAGGAATGGGGGGGCCTTTGTCAAACACTGTTGAAGGGAAGGCTGATGTGTCTATGACTGTGGAACCTCCCAAGGCCTCTGACCAGTTGCCGAAGATGACCAGTTAGTGATGTTCTCCCGGGAGCGGACTGTAGCTTTTCCCCAGGAACTCGGTTATGAAAAAGGAGACTGGCTTAGACTCCCAATTCCATCAAACCTATGGGCCTTCCACTGCAGATGGAGGTCCTGATCTCGATGGTGACACTGCTTTACCCACCAGGACCTTGGCCAGGGACTTTCCAGCTGAGCATGGCAGCTTTGCTAGGCCAGGAAGCCCGCACCACGCCTGGGCTCTGATTTGGCCCCAGCCAGTGCCCACCCCAAGGGCTCAGGGATTCTTGTCAGACCCTGTCATCTCCAACAGACCTCAGGGAGGGTTGGGTTTCTCCAAGGACCCCTCAAACATGCCACAGAGTAACCCAAACTTCTGGGTAAGCCTCAAATCTGACCTGGTCCCACTTGGAGGTCCCAGGATTGGTACTGAGGTTCAGAGTCACTGTCTCTGGCTAGCTAGGATCAGCTGGGTGTCGACCGTGGATGAACTGAATAGCCAGCCAGTGCATGGTAGCAAGCAGCTTGTGCCTTTGTCAGCTCCCTCTAAAAGACTCAGCCACCAGATTGCACTTCACCCCCAGCACCAGAACTGTAGGGCATAAAGGGACAGGTCTGCAGTGGGGCTGGAAATGTGGTGGCCATCCCACCTGTAAGAGTCAGCCGTAGAGGAGCCCAGACCCCTCGGTTTGCTTGGAAACAATGTACCTCCTCCTCTTTACCCCCGTTCCTTTACACATAGTGGGATATAGGAAGAAGCCAAGGCAGTGACTTTGTGAGCTGAAAGGTGTCTTTTAGACTAACAGTGATTACATATGGAGCCATCAAAGGTGGGGACACGTTTCCTATCTTTCTCCAGCTAGCCTAGGAGGATGTGCTGTGGAACACTGCAGGATCAAGCTGCCTCTGAACTTCTCCCTTCTCTCCCTGTTGTGGCACTAATGGAGAGAATTTAAAGCAGCCGGTCTGGCATCTCCAATAGCAGACTTGTCTGAATAGACACAGGGAATCAGTTAACCAGACATCTGGACTTATATAATTTTTGCATATCTAAGACAAGACAACATTGGTGCTAAAGATAAAGCAAGGTCCAAAGAAAAGGTGGCTTTCCTGGGCAGAGAAGGGTGAGGGGTCGGGGGTGGATGTTGGCTACCCAATGAAACTAGAGGAGGAGACCAAAATGGATTCTCAAGTCTAAACAAGCCCAAGCTCCTCGATTCTGCAGAGTGGAGGTCTTAAGTGCTGTTGAAGGAGGAATTCATCTTCTGGATGTACAGTTGGTCGGGTCATTCACTGCACAAGGGCACCTGCAGAGGGAGCTTGTGCGGGCTGAAACCCAGCCTGTGCGCTGCCCACCAAGCTGTGTGCCCTTGAATGGGCTGTGTCTGCCCAGAGGAGGGGATGCTTTTTCCTAATTTGCACAAAGGTGCCACATGGGCTCACAGAGTCTCTGAGGAGGACCTCAAACTCGGCCTAGGTCTTTGTTTTGCTTTGCTTGGATATTCTGGAGGTATTACCTCTTATTGGCCAGAAATATATTCTCAGGGTGTGTACCATGGTTTGTCTGCTAAGAAGGTGGGTTCTGGCTTCCAGAAGCGGGAACCTAGGGAACAGGCAAGAGGACTGGCTCTGGGACACGCTGACCATTGTGAAATCCAGCCTTCCCTGTGTGTCCTCAGACCATTTCATGATGTGTGTAGGGAATGTATTTTTTCCCTTCTCCTGGACCAAGACAGGCTGTTGGTGTATGCTGGGTAGCACATGGAAGAAAAAACAGGATTATTTATACTGGCCAGTTTTAACGCTTTTTGCAGACTTTCCCCCTGAGCTGAGAGGGCATTTGAAGTAGGCCTTGGTGCTGAGGCAAAGCCATTAGCTTCAGAGACCTAGCCAGACCCCGGCTGGACGCCCTGTGGCCTATCCTGAGAACTGAGTTCAGTTTGGCAAGCCCACCTGACCACCCAGCCTGGGGCCAGGGGGAGAGCTGTCGGTCCGACTGCACTGTCCCCTTGTAAGGAGAGGCCAGGAACTCACTCAGTATCCTTAGGCAAGCCAGGGCAAAATCTAACACCCCCCTGCAGACACCCCACCACCCCTACAGAGAGAAAGAAGAGAAAATCAGCCCTGAGTTAACTGGCAGAGTGGCCCGGGGAGGGGGAGAGAGTCCCCCTGGCTGGCTGTTTTTAATTGGCCTGTAGACCTAGACTGGCCCCTTTCCCCTCTGCCTGGTGAGGAGTCCCCAGCATTCCTCAAGTCCAGCCTCAGGAGACCAGCCCCTCCCCCGAGCCCCCCCTCCCCCCCAGGAGCCCAGCTGTCTCCGGAGGGGGTGGGGAGTCAGGTTTAGAGGGAGGGAGTGTCTGACCTGGGTTCTGACCTGTAACCAGCTGTAGACTTGTGGGGCTTCTGTGGCCTGCTGGGGTGGGAGAGGGACTGAAAATCTCCCTTCTCTGGAGAAATGCCCTGGAGGCAGGGAGGCCTGAGAGCGACATCAAAACAGCCCTTCCAATACAGAACCCCAGAGCAGGGATTTCTAGAAGCCGGTAATCAGATGGGGGGAGGGCACCACCCCCAGGCCCACCTCTCCTGCCCCCTCGAGGTGGGAGGAGAGCCCCGCCTGGCCTCAGGCCTGTTTCAAAGCCTGGGTGGCTGGAGAGTTGCCCCTGGGTCTTCTTGCCTTGCTCAGTCAGAGGTGGAAAAAGATCACCTCTCAGTGACCTTCCCGAGCCCCTAGGGAAGTGTGGCAGCGTCCCGAGCTATGCAGCTGCTCGGAGCCCAGTGGCCCTCCATGCCCCGCAGGTGCTCCGGCCTGGGCCTGGCGGGTGGGGGTGTTTGGGTTTGAAGCCTCCTGGGAAAGGCGTGGGGAAGCCACAGCCACAGGGACTGTCCTGCTCAGCCAGGGGCGCCTGCTCCAGGAAAGGAGAGCTTGTCTCTTCAGGAGCCCTGCTGGGGCGGCAGCAGAGGCTGGACGCCCTGGGTCTCCCAGGTGCCGGGGGCTGCCTGTGAATCAGTGCTGCGCTGGCGGAACTGGCAGAGTCCCTCCATGTATAGCTGAGACCCTTGGTGGGAGGCCAACCTGGCCTGACTCATTCCAGGAAGGGGTTAACCATGTCGGCCTGGGAAGCCTCTGGGGTGCCCTTGAGATGGGTGGCCTTAGAGCTGGTGGGGACTTCTAGGCTTTAGAGAACAGCAAAGAAAGTTCAGCTCTTCTTTGGGTGTGCCATGGTCCAGAGCCGAAGGTGCTCCAAGCTCCTGGGCCCACCCTGCCCCGTCTCTGTAGGTGGCCAGTGCCTCTCCCTGCTCTACAAGTGTTGCCCAGGGGTCTGCCCGACCCCCGGCCGTCCAGGTGCTGTCCAGGGGGAGACCCAGTGAGAATGTAGCATTGTGTTCATCCCCAGGTTAGTTGCCCTGGAGTCTCTGGACTCTGCCTCTGGGAGAGGGACAAGGAAAAAGAGGGAGGGGAATGGGGACCCCTTTTTTTGTAACCTGTACAGAGTATTTGGCTTTATATTCTTCACATGCATATATGTGTATGTGTGTATCTTTTCCCCTGTCAACTGGTACAATTTTTAATAAAAACCATTTAAAGCAAAGCTGGTCTGTCTTTTCCAAGGTGTAAAAACGCAAGGGAGGGAAGTGGATGTGGCTCAAGCAGTTGGGTGCCCACCTACCACAGGGAAGGTCTCTCGTTTGGTTCTTGGTGCCTCCCAGAGAAGACAAGCAGGATAGCGAGCTGGTGCAATGGGTTGGTGCAGCGAGCTGACACAACAAGATGACACCATGAAATAATGCAATGAAGAAACACAGACACAATAAGCAGGGAGCAGAGGTGGCTCAAGAGATCGGGTGCCTCCCTTCCACATGGTTCCCAGTGCCTCCTAAAAAGAAGATGAACAGACACAGCGCACACAACGAACGGACAGAGAGCAGACAGTGAGCACAAACAATGAGGGGGGGTGGATAAATAAATTTTTTTCTAAATGCAAGGGAATCAGAGAATTAAAGACTCCTAACTTCTCAGCTGCCTTCCCTAGTTATCCTGGAGACCTCCTGGCCTTGTCAGGACTTCCTTTCCCCTCTTGGAGTTGAGAACAATGATTCTGACTACACAATAAGCAGCAGAGCAGAGGCCCCTTGGGGCATAGAGTCAGACTTGGATTTGGAGCCCTGCTCCAGCCTCCACCAGCTGAATGTTCTTGGGCAAGTTAGGAAACCTCTCTGAGCCTTCAGTTCTTTCATGTGTAAAATATAGCTATGCCTGTCTCACAGGATTAAAGGAAATATGTACAAAGGACAAGGCCACTCACTGCTGGCACTTGGTAATGGCCCCTCAGTGACGCAAAGGGCTCAGAGCAGCTCCTCTCCCCTATACCTCCACCCTGCAGTCAAACTGGGGTTTGGTTTCTTTACAGAGGTAGCACCTCAGGAAGCATGCTGGCTGTAGGAGGACTTCCTGGCTTCTTTGTGAATTAACAATTTGTCTGACTCAAAAGGGCAATTTAAAGCTCTTGACAAGGGTTCTGAAGATGACTCCTGGTCCCATCAGCCATAAGGCCTGAGTGTAAAGGCTAATTAGCCTTGCCTGTGCCAGGCCCTGCGTGATTCAGGAAGTCTGCTGCACGCCTGGGCCAGCTCGGGCTCTCTTGTCTACACTAGGACAGAGCTGGCACTTGGAGCTCCATTGACTCATCTAGGCCAACCTCTTCATTTTACAGATGAGTAAACTGAGGCCCAGAAAGGGAGGTTAATTTTCGATTTGGGTTATTTAAATAGCTGAGTCAGTCTGAGAGGGGTTCACTCATCCATCTGTGTTTCCATTTGGAAATTGCTATGCTCGTGCCCAGATCTGCAGGGCAGCCAAAAAGTTGTCTATTTTTAATGCCAAATAACTGCCTCTTCCCCTGTAAAACATGGCACTTCTAACCACTCTATATTTGGATAGAGAAGTTTATTTTTACTGGAGTGTGGTAGAAGTGGGGCCTGGTGCCATGTCTGGATGTTATTCTACATTTCACAGACCGGGTTGCAGTTGAGCCCATTAAGCAGTTCTGTGAAGTCCGTAAGGAATTAGTGGATGACTGGTAATAGTCATACCTTTCTCTCCAGTCATCTACCCCTACCTTGGGTAAGGCTGCACCCACTTGCTCAGGCTATAAAACCCAGCAGCTCACCCTTGGACCCTTCTGACTTGGAAATGTCTCCTGTACATCTCTCTTTGCTGCACTGCCTGAATGTAGTTCCTTTTGCCCGGGTAACTCAGAGCCTCCTAACTTCCATGGTGCCTTCTCTGCTGCCAGGGGACCTTTCTAAAGGACAGAAGCTGACTGTCACTAACTGGCTGAATGATAATGGGCAAGAAAGTGACTTTGCCTTTCTGGTCCTTGGTGTTCTCATCTGTAAAACAGGATAGGTTCAGACCACATATATGTGGCCTGTCTGGATTTTACTCAGCAGTTTCTTTGTTGGGTCTTGAACTCTTTGAAAGAAAACTACAGCTCCTTCTCTCAGGAAAAGGCACATAATATGCCTACACTTGAGAGTTTTTAAAAATTAAGATCTCTGGCAATTCACTGAGTCTCTTGATCTGTCACTTGGTCCCCAGGTTTAAGAATTGTGGTTTTATTGCAAAGGAAAACACAAAAGATCAAGTACTTCGAAAGCTTGGAAACCAAGACAAGCTCTTTCCTCATTCTGCTTTTGACTTTCCTCATATCACAAGAAGGTATCTTGACCTCCTGTATAACTCACCCTTGTATATGCTGGGAAGGAGGAGGGTGCATTCTCGGGAGGCACTTGTGTAATTGTACTTGTGTTCTCGATTGTAGAGATGCACACTTCTCCATCAGCACACTTGGAGACTGAAACTGTGATAACAGCCTGGTCCTTCTGGAGACTACCACCCCAGCCCAGATGGGCAATTTTTGGCCACTGTTGGCTTTGCAGCCTCCTATATGATCCAGTTTGAAGAGAGGCAATGATGGGCCTGGGTGCCTTTCTATAAACTCGGATAGGAAAGGGGTTTCTGATCAAGGTGTCTCAGAGCTTCATGCTGAATGAGCTGGTGTGAAGTAGTCAGACGTTGAAGGCGTAGGGGAACGTGGCCTGTGGCTGTGGGAGACCCAGGAGCTGACACCAGCAAAGGCCTGGGAGCTCCGGGCAGCCCTGATTAAAGGTTCTTGTTTTTCACCTGAGTGAGTCCAGGGTTCTGCCCAGCAACTCTGTCTTTGAAGTGGAGAGGGTTCAGTGCCTGGTACCTGGTGGCAACCTCATTTCTAACACACCATTACATTTGGCAAATGCCCTTGAGCACAGGTGCCAGTTTCGTAGGTTCTGAACAAGCACACACCCCTCCCCCCCAAATGGGCTGAGTTCTGTTCTAAACAGCAACTACAGAACCCCACCCTACCCCACCCCTAGCCTAGTAGATCAAGGCTGGAGTCAATGAGCCTCTTGCCTGAGCACCAGAGCTTTATCCTACCTCAGTAATCTGCAGCTTATTTGCAATCCAGATACACATCCCTGAAATGCAGAAAGAGCTCATGACAGTTCACTGACTGGGGAACTGAAGTTCACCGGTAAGAGTGTGTTTTATACCATCAGGACCAGCAAATATGACCTTCACTCCTTACCACCACCAGTCGCCATTTACCCAGTACAACTATCACCATGTTCTTGACCACCAGTGGGCATTATTGTGTGAACGTCTTCTTGCACATCTGGATAAACTACAGGCTTTCCCTGGGCAGGACTGGGTTGCCTCATTCACCACTGTGTCCCCACTATCCAGCAGAGCATTTGCTCAAAGATCTTTGAGGAAAGAAGGAGAATAAAGATTGGAGAAACGATAAGCACCAGTGCTGTGGTGTCCTCACAGGGCACATCATCCACCTCTATATTTATTGCTGAAGGCCTCCCTGAGGAGTCCACGGAGCTAAGTGGCGAGTGGCAAAATGAGCCTTGTTTCCTTTTCTTCCTCTGCCAAAGACTGGCAATCCGATTCAGTGGATTTTCATGACACTTGACTTGCTCACCCCAGTATGGTTCAATGCAGGAATTTCTGGGCTGAGGTGGAGCGGGAGGAAGAGAACATTGGCATCAGGACAGGTGGGCTTTGAGCAATGTGGGACCAAGTGTGGGTTTGCAGGGGCTGGTCCGTGGGTCCCGTGTGCCTTGGTGAAGGATGCCACAAATGGGTTTAGAGGCTGAAGGTGGGCTGAGTCAGCAGCCTGCCAGCCTCCCTCCGGCAGTGCTCTGCCAACCGCCACCCTCCCCCATCCTGAGGGGGGCAGACGTAGGGGCAAGGGGAAGGGGTTTCCTCTTCTCCAGTTCATTCCAGCCATCAGCTGTCAGAGCACGGAGGAGGCTGAGGCCAGGGTGGGGGTGGGTGGGCGAGGTATTGAGCCCAGGAGTAGCTTGCAGTGTTTAACATCTTGACTTCAAGGAAGTTCTCTCTGATAACTGATCCAAAACTACTCTTTGGACTTTGCTCTTGCTACCCATTGCTTCAGCCTGCCTCTCCTCTCGACACTTGCTACAGGAATAAGTGTGTCCCTTTACAAGCTGAAGAAGCTTTATTTTTTTTAAAGTTCTTTGTTCTGTCGTGAGCCACAAACAGAAGCTCTCCCAGTGGAAGACTTGGTTCCTGAAACAAAGAGTTAATCTCCCTCCAGCGGTATCCTTTCAGACCCCTGAAACCTGTGTCAGCGTTCTCTCACCCGCTCCCCCTGTATTTAGCCTCAGGACTGCCACACAAAGGCTTCTCTGTTTCTGGCCGGGCTGGAGTCACATGCTTTCACTCTTAACCCCAGAGCTTTAAAACTAAACACCCACCCTCTTTGGCCCCAGATGACCCTGTTTACGTCTGCTGAGCCAATTCCAAACAGCAACAGTAGTGAAAACTTCTGTCGGTAGAGACTTCTTGACTATTGGCGTATGGAGAACAAATCTTCACTTTGTATAGCGTAAGGACTTGAAGAAGTTTTGGGAAATGGCTTAGAGGGAAAAAAACAAAGGAAGCCAGCAGCTTGTCCCAACTTCTCTATTTTCAAAAATGTTTCTTACCAGAGACCCCAGAGGCTTAGGCTAAAACTTACAAGAAACAGAATATAGTGAGCAGATTTTTAATGGCTGAGAAGGAGCATGTTCTGGATTTTCCTGTTGATACTCTACTTTGTTTAACCCTTAAGGAAAGAGACTTTTTCTTTCATTTTTTAAAAAATGAGGGCTATTCCCTTTGTTCCATGTCTTTGAGGGTAGGAAAGAAAGATTCCCTTCCTTGGTTTATGGGTGGGAGCTGTGAAACTGCAGAGGCTTCTGGAGAGGAAGTCTGGACTGATCCATTTCCAAGTCCCTGGTCTGAAGGACTTGTGTTTCTGTTTTTTACCCTAAAGCTTTCTTTTCTTTCAGTCTGTGTGGCAGCCCACGTTAACTGTGAAGGAAGTCAAGCTTCCTTTGATTGTTCTTATACTGACCAAAGTGGTAGAAATTGAAGGAAAAATACCCTAGCCTGAAAATGCTCTAGCATTGGGGGCCCCAGATTAGGTATTTGTAAACACAGTACAGATAACAGAAGTTATCAAGTACTTATTGGCTTCATGCCCATCCTTGGAGTGAAGTAGTGGAGATGGAGCCAAGTAAGTTGATTCCATGTCCCAGAGGTCAGTGAAATTTCTTAGGCAGGGAATGGCAAATAAATTTCACACCTAGTGATGCTGAGAAATTGGTAGTCACCTGTGTTGAGAAGGATTCTGAAGCTGTATCTTGGCTTAGCAGAAAAGAGAGCCATGATCAATGAGCAATGTCTTCTAGGCTTGGAAGAAGGATATAGCACATATTTGTTATCCCTGTCCCAGTGCAATCTCAGAAGGTTAGATTATTGTACATATTCAAGGATAAGAAGAAAACAGGCAGTCCAAGAGAGGCAATTGTAGATGGAATGAGAGAAGTAGTAATTATGGCAGAGACAGTGGTGCTAGCTAAACATTGTACTTACCCCTGTAAACTAGGTAGGCCATGTGACAAGTTCTGGGCAATGAAATATAAGCAGAAATAATGTGTCATTTCTCAACTAAGGCAGAAAATGTCCATGTACCATTTTTTACTCTCTTGTCTCTTATTCCAGTGATTGAGGAGGTCTCTTGTTCCAGGTAACACAGATACAAAATGGTGAGACTCCATCATCCTTGGCCCCTGCATGTCTCTGTGGAGCAGAATGCCTGGCCAACCTGCAGTGAATATGTAGCACATAGAGAGAAATCAACCCTTTTTTGTATGTGTCCATTGGGATTTGGGCATTACTTTATTTATACAGTATAACCTAACCTATTTTGACTACTGTAATCAAATGGGAGCAGCCTCCCACCTTTTTTTTTGCTTGCCTATATTTGAGATCACTATTTTAAAAAAACGAAATCATAGAACTTTGAAAGTCACCTCTGATGTATATGAGAGTCCCCAGTCCGGAAGATGCTCTTTGAGATAGGGGTTACAATTTTTGCAAAATAGTGGCATCATGTATGTGAAAGTAATTGAAAGTATAAGCAATATACAAATATAATATATTTTTACCATCAATTCTAGTACAAGTACTTGTCCTACTAATACTGCTATCACTGCCTGGGGCCAGAGAGAATGGTGAGAAGGAGCAGTTATGAAGAGAAGAGGCTTCAGAGTTATGAAGACACTGATGTTAGGGGACTTGGGCTGGAGAAATCTAAATACAAAAGGTAAAAGAAACCTTGGCAATTTAATCATATGTGAAAGGATTTCTTAGGAGAAAAGGCTGATTACTCTCTCTGATCACAAGTAACAAAGTATTTCCATGCTAGGATCCATTCACTGGCCTCTCCAGAAGTGTTTGTACAGATGGTTCAGTTTATATACTATTAAACACAAGGCTTGATGATCAGTTATCTCATTTTCTTCTTGACTGCTGCTCTTCCTTATTCCCATCACAACTACTCATATATTTACTGCTACACAATTGCCCAATCTATTTTCTGTCCTCTGCTGGCCACTTCCCATTCCACTGTTTCACAGCCCTATGCAGCTCTCATTGTGATTTTAACCATTTAGAGTCTTGCTAATTGTTATTAGGATCTATAATATAAATTTTTATATCTCTGTTTCTTTAGGAAACATTCCTATAAGTACAGTTTCTAGCTCAGAGGCATAAGGAACACTGGCTGCTAAAAATAGATAAGCCCTCTCCCCACCCCAAGTCTCAGGGACTTAGCAATAAAAGTTATTTCTCACTCACCCAGCAGTCTAACACTAGAGGTGTTTGGTAGGTAGCCTTCCATATGATGATTCAGGAATCCAGGATCCTTCTAGCTTGTCACTCTAAGTCTTCTGCATGTACCTTCAAAAGCCACTAGAAAGGGGGAAAGATAGGATAGGGAAAGCACATCTGCTTCTTAATAATATCAGCTTGGAAGTTACACACACCACCTCCATTTTCCATTAGTGTGAACTAGTCACATCGTGCCACTTATCACAAGGGAGCTGGAAAACGTAGTCCCTGGCTGGGCAGCAACTTCCCAGCGTTGCCTGTACACTGTGGAAAGGAAGCACATATTGGTGAACAGTTAATCATCTATGACCACAAAGGATATGGATTTTTCAAAAGTCCTTGATACCTGTCTGTAAATTACCTTCTAGAAAATACATACCACTGTACACTCATTTACATCTAACATGACATCAGCCAAAACTGAGCACAGCATTATCATTAAAAAATTTTTTTTTCGCATGTGATAATTTGATGGGTGAAAACGCATGGGCTGGGCTCTGGCTGGCCTCAGTGCTGATCTTGAAAGGGTCTGGAAGTCTCTCCTCTAGTGGGTTGTTCATGTCTGGGCATGGGGACAGCGAGGAAGGCACTTTTATTCTCAGGTCCCGTGGATTTGTTTTAAACAGAGGAGGAAAGTGGGACAGTGGGGATGAAGGAGCAACATTCACTGAGCTTGCACACTTCCCTGAGCACTAGACTAAGTTTTCCAGGGTAGTGAGAATTGACTGGGTATGATGCCGAGCGACACTGATACCCTGGGAGAACTGGCAAACTCCCAAATTGGGAGTGACGGACAGCCTTGGCCAGGAGCGACTGCCACACAGTCTGGGCTCTGTGTCCCTTTCCTAGACCCCTGGGCTCAAAGGCCCTTTCTAGGGAGTAGCCTCTCCAGCTCAGCTTTCTCAAGGGAGTGGCGGGCGGGACAAATTCCCATTTGTCTCCGGGCCACTAGGAAGTGTGTGCAAGGGAGGCAAGTTATGAGCAATCTGTCACCTTCTCTCAGAATTGGTGACGGCAGGTGCTCTGATGAGAGGCGCTAGTGTTCCTCCAGTCCAGCGGTTCTTTCCTTCCCTGAGGCCCCAAATCCAGGCGGTCGACCTTACTCCTGACCTGCTGTGTCCTCTAGACGCGCACACCTTCTTTCCTGCTTTCAGGATAACCTTCAGAAATGGACCTTTTTTGGGGATGGGGGTGGGGGGAAGAGACCAATTTCCTCGAGAGAGGTAGGGCAGGGGAGCAGCAGTGAGAACGCTGCCGCCCCCAGAAAGGAAGCCAGAAAGGAAGCCAGAGGCGCTTTGAACTTCTCCCACGGAGCTGACAGGAAAACTACAAAAACACCGTCAGACTGCATCAGGACGCCAATGGAGCAACCGGGAAGGCTTGGCTCCTTTGGAATGGGTCCCCCCCACTCGGCAGGAGGTTTGCTTCTGGGGGCGGGAACACCAGCTGGAGTGAAGAGCAAGTCTGGCTGCTCAGACGGACTGCAGTGGAAACAGGCTGGGTTTGAAGGTCCCGTTGTGCTGTTTGTTTCTGGCAGACAACAGAGCCAGAGTGAAGGAGGATATAAAAAGTAGGTGCCATGCTTGCTTTGGTGGCACACATATTAAACTTGGGACCATACAGAGATTTGCACGGCCCTTGCGCAAAAATGACATGGACTCGTGAAGTGATCCATATTAGAAAAAAAAGAAAGTTGAGGTGCTGATAGCTGGCTGGACGGGGGATGCTCAAGGTGAGGCGTGCAGGGGCTTCCAAGAAGTCACGCCGACCAGGATCCTGAAGAGACTGTGCTGGGGAGGGTACAGGGGCACCCAAAGGGCCAGGGAAAGCTGCCTTGGCTCCAGGCAGTGGGATGGTGACAGGACTGGCAGGGTTTTTACAGAATCAGCCACGTCATTGTGGGATTCCTTGTTTAAAATTTTAAGACAGGGACAGCAGAAATTAAACCAAGCGCGGCGCCCTGTGTGACCATTCAGGCTGCACACCCCAGAGGTCGGCCCTGGGCGGGAGGCTATCCAGTGTGAGGGGTCTGGAAGCTCCTGGATAAATAGAGGTAAAAAGGATGAGTCCACATTATAGATGTGAAGGTCAGGGGTGAAAACAAAACAAAACAACAACAACAACAACAAGAAAACATGACTCCCTTAGGAGTCTTCTCGTTTTAAAAAATATTGGGGAAAAACACTCTCCACTAACAACACGTTTTTAACTTTTTAACAGGACTTCACATCTCTAAAACCATATAACGTAGGTGACAATTTTATGAGCCACATTACACATAGCACATTTTATGTTCCTAAACGACCTAAGTGATTTTTGTAGGTCCTTAAAGGACACTAAAATAGTACATGCTAGGGGAGAAAAAGAGAACTGTATGTGTTTGTATTTCCTTACCAAATTTCCATATTCCTTTTACAGAAAACCCAACTCTCCCACCATCCCCCTATTGTCCAAAATGCCTGACCATTTCGCATCCCTGGTCCAATCCAGTTTTGTTTTTCACTTATCCCTGTGTTGTCTTTCACAGTTTGGAGACCGACAACTCGCCAATATCTTTAGAGTTGGTGTCATTTCGCCACTCACACAGTCTTCCCAACCCCAGTCCACCCTCCGCTAGCCAGTCAATACATGCTTCAAACTCTCTGAGATGAGAGCTCACCAAAAAAGTAAAGGATCTTAGAGCTTGCGGAGGGAAGCAGGGGCAAGGAGGCTAGCGCTCAGGCCCCGAGCAGGCCCAGCTGCCTTTCCTCTGCCCTCAGGTGGTTTAGTCTCCTCTCAAATGCTCACCCTTTTAGTTCCAACTTCACTCTCTGGGTAACGGGGACGGGGTGCGGAGGGGTGGAGGGATTATAACCGCCCACCAGGATGCAGTATCCAGTGGCAGCCCTAAAGATGAATAACCGAGCCTGGCCAATTTGGCTCTTGGCAGCCACCAGCCCTCCAAACTCCCTGCTCTATACCTGTGGCCTTAGGGAGCAGGGACTGTCGCTCGGGGTTTGTGGCACGGTGTTTTCTTTCCTCAGTGGGGGCTTTCCAGCCCTCTCGTGGGAATGATGTACTGACCATCTCCCCAAACTTAGAGACTCCGCCCCGTGGAATGATCTGCCAGCTTGATGTCAGGCCAAAGAAGCAAAATCTTTTGCTCAGCAAGTCTGTGAGACCCTGGATCTCCTCAGGCATAACAGGATGAGGAGCCAACTTCAGAGGGAGACACACAAGCAGGGTGATGAGTCGTAATATACCTCACGGCCCAGGGGAGAGTGTCCCGGAGAGGCTGGGAGCTAGAAGGAAACTTAAAGAGGCAAAGATCTCCCTCTCCCTACAGCCATGATGCACCTGGAGACTGCACCACCGCCCATTTCTTAGCAGACCAGGGACCTCACTCCACCTCCCCTGCCACCCACACGCTGCCCCTAACTCCTTCTTGGGACCAGCCTCGTGGCTGAGATGGGAGCAGAGCCAGTGGCCCAGCAAGGTTTTTGAGAGACAGGAAAAGGAAGGGTCCCATCCTCAATCTGGAGACCAGAGGGCAGGCCTGCCTCGCCGGCTCTTCCTGCTGACAGACTCCGGCCAAGTTCAGCCACCTCCCTCTGCCCTCGCTCCTGCCCCGCCCCACCCCCACGCCCAATCCGTGGGGCCACAGTCAGCCTCCCAGGCAGCCCCTGTCAGGAAGAGGCCCAGTCAGAGACAGTCCCTTGGGGAGGACCAGAGGTCAGGGTGGAGGGTCGGGGGCCCGACGGGCAGCCTTTCCCCACTTGCAGTGACGGCAGCGGGCGGGAGCCTGGCCAGCGGGAGGCCGCGGGCGCCCAGGGCAGGCCTCACGCCCTCGTGGCCAGGGTTACTGAATCTGCCAGCTGTGGAGCCGGCCCGTGCCAAGTCTGCCCTGGCTCCGTCTAGTCGTAATCGATGCTGGCGCCAGGCCAGGCCCCCTGCCAGCTCCGGTCACACTCGGCTAACAGGAGAGCCCAGCCCATTAACTCCTCGGCTAAAGCCCACTGTCTGGGTCCCTGCCCTGAGGTTTATTTACTCCGGGGGCTGGACGGTCTGGGGCCGGGAGGTGGCGGGCGGGAGGGGAGCAGCGGGGCTGGGGGAGGTGGGCTGGACTGCGGGGGCTGGCGGGCGGCTGGGGAGAGGGCTGAGATAAGGCTGAACCCTGGGTGGGGGCCAGGGGGGGGGCAGGACTTTAGGACTTTGGTGGTGTACAGAGCCGGAGGGCTGGGGCGGCTTTTTTTTTTTTTTTTAACCACATCAAAGATTTCCTCTGTAAAGACACAGCAGGGCAGATGCACCTCCAGAGGCTGATCCTGTACCTTGTCGGTGCCAGCAGGCTCTGTAGACACTGGCTCCTCAACCCCCCAGACCGTGGCCTTCAAATCCTCCAAAAGAACATTGGAAAAAAAAAAAAAAAGAACATTTTACTCTTATATTTTTAAAGTTGGGGTTTAAGATTTTTCATCACCAGTTTAAATAGTTCCAAAGGATGTCCTTCTAGTATTTTACGAATATTGACATTTTATCAAGTTCCAGCACTCTTTTAAATGTTCAATGGAATAAAAATCAAAGCAATTTGATATCCTCTATTAATTCATTTTAAAACAGGGTAACAAACTTTTTTTTAACAATTTGGAAATTTGCATTATTCCTTTTCCTCCATGGACTAGTATTTCCATTTCACTCCTGCTATAGATTTTATTCTAATGTCATATATTTTTTAAATGATTAATTCATTGTTTAAAGGTTTATTATTTTATCTATTTATTTCTCCCCACGCCCTTGTTGCTTGCACTTGCTCTGTTTGTCTTGTTTCTTTAGGAGGCACTGGGAACTGAACCTGGGACCTCTGATGTGGAAGAGAGGTACCTAACTGCTTGAGCCACCTTGATCCCCTGCTTTACTGTGTCTCTCATTGCGCTTTTCTTCTTGTGTCTCTTGTTGTGTCATCTTGCTGTGCCAGCTTGCCATGCCTGCCTGTCACATCAGCTCACCGTCTTCTTTAGGAGGCACTGGGAACCCAACCGGGACCTCCCATGTGGTAGGCAGGAGCTCAATTGCTTGAGTCACATCTGCTTCCCCAATTCATTTTTTAATTGTAGTAAAATATATGTAGTGTAAAAATAATTTTAAATATTTTAAGTGAACAAGTCTTTGACATTAAGTACATTAACAATATTAAATAACTTTCACTTCTCTTTCCAGACTATTTTCATCATTCCAAACCAAAATGCATACTCATTTAGTAATAATTCCCAACCCCCCATTCTCACACCCCTGGTAACCACTATTCTGCCTTCTGCATATATGAGTTTACTTATTCCAAGTATTTCATATAAGAGAAATAATACAATATTTGTCCTTTAGTTCCTAGTTTATTTCATTTAACATGATGTCTTCAAGATTGATCAATGTTGTATCATGTGCCAGCACTTCACATCTTTTTATGGCTGAATAATATTCCACTGTAAAAAAAAAAATATATATATATACACACACACACACACCACGTTTTGTTTATCCATTCATCAGTTGATGGACACTTGGGCTACGAAATCTGTCCAAGTCCCTGCTTTCAATTCTTTTGGATAAATACTTAAAAGTGGGATTGCTTGGTCATATGGTAATTCTCTACTTAACTTTCTGAGGAACTGCCTAACTGTTTTCCACAGTGACTACACCATTTTACATCCCTTCCAACAATAAACGAAAGTTCCTATTTTTTCATATGCTTACCAACAGATGTTATTTTCAGCTAAAAAAAAAAAGCCATCCTAGTGGGTATGAAATGGTATCTCATTGTGGTTTTGATTTGCATTTCTTTAATGGCTAATGATGTTGATCATCTTTTCATATACTTGGCCATTTGAATATCTTCTTTGGAGAAATATCTATTCAAATCCTTGGCCCATTTTTTAATTGGGTAGTTTGTCTTTTTGTTGTTGAGTTGTTGGAGTTCTTTATATATTTATACATATTTTTTGGGTATTAAACCCTTATCAGAGATGTGGTTTCCAAATATTTTCTCCCTCTCTGTAGATTGTCTTTTCACTTTCTTGACAATGTCCTTTGATGCACAAGAGTTTTCAATTTTGATGAAGTCCATTTTATCTATTTTTTCCTTTTGTTCCTTGTGGGTTATTTATTTATTTACTTATTACTTGTGGTTTGGATGTACGTCTAAAAGTACATTGCGATTACTCCATTACTTCCTTTTTTTGTAATTATTTTTTTTTAGTGTGCCATTTTGAGTGTCGTCTTCTTTTCCTTTCTCTGTATTTTTAAATTATTTTCTCAGTGGTTACCTTTGTAATTACAATTACAATTAACCTCTTAAACTAATAGTGACCTAGTTCAACTAGTACCAACTTAGTTTCAGTAGTATGCAAACTCTGTATTTCTATATATCTCCTTCTCTCCCCTTTATGTTGTTACTGTCTCACATTACATCTTTAAACATTGTATACCCATTAGCATGGATTTAAAATGTTATTTTACACATGTGCCTATTAAGTCATATAGGGGGGTGTTATTACAAACTAAAAGTACAAAAAGACAGAATTTTACATTAACTTATATACTTACCTTTACTATTGTTCTTTACTTCTTATGACTTTGAGTTACTATTTGGTGTTCTTTTACTTCATCCTGAAGGATTCCCTTTAGCATTTCTTGAAGGGTAGGTCTTCTGGTAATAAACTCTTTCAGCTTTTGCTTCTCTGTAAATGTGCTGCCACTGTTGTTGTTGGGGCTGGAGTCATCAACTTGTGACCTTTCTGAGCTACTTTTGCTTCAAATAGGGGAATGGAAGGAGAAAAGAGAAAGTAAGAAATAATCATTTAAAAAGGTACTGCCTCTTCAGTACTCCTCTGCCACTTTTGCCTGAGGAGGGGTGGAACAATGGCTGCCCTCAGAGCTGGCCCCCCAGGGATCTGAAGTAGCAGATTAGAAGCAGTGATCAGCAATCCAGCCAGACACCCTGGATTCTGGAGGACTAGGTCATTGTAGGCCAGGCTGGCGTCAGCAAGCTGCACCAGGAGCCGGGGCTGTGGTCCGCACTGCTGCCTGCCACGTGGGAGGGGGGCGGGAGTGGTGCCACTGCACACAGGGGGAAAATCACTGATATTTGTCACAATTCACCAGCCTCTTCCTCCAGCTCTTCCCTGGAGGCTGCACAGGGTTCCACTAGACCTCAGAGTTTCAAAATAGTTGATTCCAACTGTTCCTGCCAGTTCAATAGTTGTTTTGGTAGAGGGACTGATTCCTGGAGCTCCCTAGACCTTCACCTTCCCACAATCCTCCCTAATGTAATGTATTTATATACTTGAAAAAAATTTACCGACTAATCTACTTTAAAAAGTCCAACTTCCTTTGTTCACAAAGCTCTAAGTGTTAAAACATTTTATTTTTATTTTTGTTGTTTTAACAATTAATAATCACTTGATCAGAACAACATAAATAATAGTATAATTTGACAAAAAACATTAAACATAAAAAGTAAATTTTTTTTTTTTTGGAAAGGCCTCTCCTAATGAGATGGTTGGGGGCAGGTTTTCTCCCCCAATTAGTTCATATATATGTGGATGGCTATTACTTATTACTAGACTGAAACAGGGTTTAGCATCCACTCCATTACTACATCTTATTGTTATAGATTTAAATAAGGAGAAATATTGTTAAAACAAATAAATAAATAGATGGAAACATGAGTTTTGTTATAGGCATGTCATTCAATTCTTTGAAGTTCTTCCAAGTTATATGACTAATTTCATTATTATCAAAATGTTTTTAGCCATCTGCTGACCATGTGATTAGTGACACCTTCAATTTTGCTGAAAGTAAAGAATTGGAAACCACCTGACTTGTTAAGAGTCCTGGAACCCCCTCATTAGAGTCACTCACTTTCCCTAGACGTCCCCCACTGCCTCTAGCTGCCACGTTGCTTAGTGTCCTAGAGGCTTCTACATCTGAAGCTGTGCACGCTGGCGGGAGTCAGCAGAATGAGAGGTTCTGCTTCCTCTTCTAAAGGCCCCACATTTTCACTCCCTCTCCCTCTGTGAAAGGGGATGCATTGTCTTAAGTGGGTCACTTTTAGGAAAGCACAAGAAATTGAGGATCCAAAAAATGGATTCTCTTTAAGTTATCTTGGTTCATGAATCCCTTATTGAAAGCCTGAGGTCTGATTCCTGAATTTGATGATGAAGAGACTAAAATTTTACTCAAGGGCTAGAACTTCACTTGTGATCCCTTTTCTAGGGGTGAGCTAAAAAATGGATATGGTTCCAATGCAGGGGTGCCTGTGGCCACCACTCCAGTTCTTCACAGCTCTCAGACTGCCCTTATCGGAGCTAATCTCCCTTCACCCAGGCCAGAGTTTCTCAAGCTCGTGTCTGCATCCTGTTGTTTATTATTCCTATGTATTGAGGCTCCCTTGAACTGAGAGAGGAAAGTGTCTGGAGGCTGGGTAAGATCCTGCTCATTGGAGTTTGAAACATTGGTCTAAACCAATTGGAAAAAAAATTGAGGAGCAGCATCCCCAACTCTTTGTAAATTATATACATGTACTTCTGTCAATCCATATGTTGGATATTAAACTTATTTTTATTTCAGATTAAAAACATAAACTGAAGTTTATTCCCTCTTCTCCCCCAACACCCCCCTCCCCCAGCCCAGGGATGGTCTTGTAGATGTCTTAACCCATTGCGCTAGACCCTAGAGCTGTCATTAAAGATTGTCCTGAAAGACCCAGGGCATGCATGGGGCAGGAGGTATGAGATTGGCACTGGAACTTCATTTCTGGCCTTTTCAGAGGCATTGTGCTCTCCAGTTCTTCAGGCAACATTTACTAAGATGATGTGCCTAGCACTGTGCTAGGTTCTGAGACTACAAAAAGATGCAATCTTTCCTCTGAAGGAGGTTATAGGGTAGTGGAGGAAGCAGAGAAGTCACTCACTGTCTAGGTTTTTTTTTGTTTTTTGTTTTTAATGGAATTCCTATCACATTCCAGGCCCTATGTAGGGGCTCAGGATAAACCAATAAGCAAAACTGCACATCAGCTCTTTAGGGAGCTTACCATCCATGACTAGATATGAGACGTGTACTTGTACTGCCCAACACAGTAGCCACTAGCCACACATGGGTGTTTAAATTTACATTCATTAAAATAAAGTAAAATTAAGAAGTCAGACTCCCAATCCCACTAGCCACATTTCGAGTGCTCAATAGCCATATTGTTCTACATATTGGAAGGCGCAGTTAGAGAACTTTTCATCCCTGCAGACAGTTCTAAAGCACCGGGTATGGTCACCACTGTGGATGGGATGAGCCAGACCATCTGCAGGGCCCTTGGCAGCCTACCCAGTGCCACTATGCCCGTTTGAAAAAGGTTTTCTTTCTGGGGTGTGGTGGTGGAGTGGGATGGTGTTGGTGTAGTTGCGTGCCAGGGGTAAGGCTTGGCAAGTAGAGTGCAGCTCTGGGCCTAAGAAAAGTCAGAGTCTAGAGAACAGGAAATGTAAATATCAGGTCCCTGGAAGCAAATGTGTCCAGGGCTCTGAGTTAACGGTCTAATCTCCTCTCCCACTATGCTCTTGCACCAGTGCACCACGTGGTCTTGCTTACCATGTGTTCTCAGCCTGTCCTTTCCCTATGTCTGTTTCTCCTAACGCCCTTTGAGGCTCAGCTAAAACACCACCACTTTCCTCCTCAAGGCCAGTCCTAAGTCCTTTATGAGGCTAACTAGCATTTATGGAGCACATATTTCATTTGTGTTATTGGTGTGCTATTGGTGGGCATGGGATGCAGAATGTAGTGGTGAGGTCACAAGGTGAATATGCAGCCCCGAGACTCAGTGTCAGTGGCTGTCACTCCCTTTACCACATTAGGTCCATCGTGGTCTTGGTTTCCTCACCATCATGAGTGCCCATTCATCAGGCAATGGAAGTCTTAGGACACAGCATCCCCACTCCTAGACTGCAATTTCTGCAGAGCAGTAACTGTGCTTTGCACGTCTTTGTCTCCCCCCCGCCTCACCTTACACATAATAGACACCAAAAAAGGATTAGTTGAATATATGAAGTCCTACAACCCAGCAACAAAAAGGCAGACAATCCCATTTAAAAATAGGCCAAGGACTTGAATAGACATTTCTCCAAAGATGATATATAAATGGCCAATAAACACATGAAAAAATGTTTAATGTCTTTAACCATTAGGGAAATGCAAATCAAAACCTCAAGATACCATTTCATACCTACTAGAATGGCTATGATTGAAAACACAGAAAATAACAAGCACTGGAGAAGATGCAGAAAGATAGTAACCTTCATACATCATTGGTAGGAATGTGAAATGGGGGAACCACTGTGGAAAACAGTTTGGCAGTTCCTCAGAAAGTTAAGCATAGAATTACCATGTGACCAGACAATCCCACTTCTAGGTATATACCTAAAAGAATTGAAAGGAGGGATCCAAACATATTTGCACAATGATGATCATAGCAGCATTATTCTCAGTTGCCAAAAGATGGAAGTAACCCAGTGTCCATTAACAGATGGATGGATAAATAAAATGGGTTATACACATACAATAGAATATTATTCACCCATAAAAAGGAATGAAGTTCTGATGCATATGACAACATGGATGCACCTGGAAGACATCATGTTGAGTGAAATAAGCACATAAAAGGACAGATATTTTATGATCCCATTTATAAGAAATAAGTAGAATATTCAAATTCATAAAGTGAGAAACTGGAATATTGGTTACCAGGGGCTGGGTGGGGGTGGGGAATGGGGAGTTGATGTTTAATTGGTATGGAATTTCTGTTTGGGAAGATGGAAAAGCATTGGCAATGGCAGATGGTGACTGAGGCATAACTTTATGAATGGAACCAGCACCACTGGATTGTTTATTTGAAAATGGATAAAATTTTAGGTTGTATGTAAGTTACCAGGAAAAAAACAACAACCATACAACAGGAAGAATGAACCCTAATTTAAACTTTGGACTAGAGTTAATAGTATAATTATAATAATAAAGTTTCATCAGTTGTGACAAAGATACCACACTAATGCAAATGTTAATAATAGGGAAAACTATGTGCCTATGGCAGCAGGGGAGGTATATGGGGACTTTGTACTTTCTGCATGATTTTTCTGTAAAACTACAGTTGATCTAGTTGAAAAAAAACTTAAAGGACAATTGTGAAAAAAATATGGTATATATACACAGAAAAAGGAAGTATTAGTTGAAGGAGTCTACTCTTTCGTGCCTCAATGGTGAGACTAATCCTTGCTAGTTAATAATGGATTAAAATCTTCATAGATTCTCAGAAGAAGCTGGCATGTAAATAGCCACTTACCCAGTATTGTTCTCAAAGATGAAGATGTTGGACAGATCTCACTCTCCTTATGCATCAGAAAATCCTCCTCATCTGGATGAGTTGCAAGAGAGAAAGACATTATTGCTCAAAGACATCTCAGCAAAATGCTTCTGCCAGGGTCTGGCCAACTGCTTCCTCAAGCCTGCAGGCCTCCTTGCAAGCCCAGGCCCTGCCTGGAGTAGCTACATCTTCTGATTTCAGACTGGACCCTGTGCAGGGCAGTCCAAGGAATCACTGGTGCTGACACTGGGGGTGCAGTGTGGCCCAAGGAGAAGAGGACTGGCCTTGAGAAGGGCCTGGGTTCAAATCCTGGTCCTGCCAACAGTGACCCTGGACAAATGACTCAACGGCTTGAGCCCATTTCTATAACTGCCAAATGACCAATGATACCTGCTTCACAAGGTTGTTGAGGAAACTGAGTGTTAATAAACCCCTAACATATGGTTTAAGAGTTAAGATCAAGGAAACGGATGTGGCTCACACAGTTGGGCTTCCATTTATCATATAGGAGGTCCAGGGTTCGATGCCCAGGGCCTCCTGGTGAAGGCAAGCTGGCCCAGGTGGCAAGCTGACCCACGTGGAGTGCTGGCCCACGCAGGAGTGCTGCCCTATGCAGGAGTGCTGCTCTGCTCAGGAGTGCCGGCCAACGCAGAGAGCTGACACAGCAAGATGACGCAACTAGAGACACAGAGGAGAGACAAAAAAGAGATGTAGCAGAACAGGAAGCCGAGGTGACACAGGAGAATGATCGCCTCTCTCCCACTTTGTAAGGTTCCAGGATCTGTTCCCAGAGCTGCCTAATGAGAGCACAAGCAGACATAGAAGAACACACAGTGAATGGACACAGAGAGCAACAATGGGGGGGAGGGGGAGAGGCGCAAAAACAAGAGAGTTAAGATCCTGATTCTGCCACCTACTAGCTGTGGGACATTAGTTAGACAAGTTACTTAGATGCTCTGGGTCTCCACTGCCTTTACCTGAAAGAAGGAATCATAGTAGTGGCTAATTTATAGGGTTGTTGTGAGGATTACTTAACGCCTAACACATAGTGGCCATTCAGTGAATGTTAGCATTTAATATTTCATCTTTCCCCAAAGTGATGTAAGCAAGGCCACAAGGCGATGTAAGAAGGTCCTGGGAGGGTCACACACACTCACCTGGATGAGAACCCAGCTCTACATCCTAGTCCAGGACTGAGAATCAAGCTTCTGGTCAAAGCCTTAGACCTTGTTCTGGCCAGTCCCTGGGCCCACTGCCAGGCTCATGGGCCTGCTGGACAGTGAACAGCCCACCCTGCGAGTGGGGGCTGCTGGCCTTGCTCCTGTGAGGAAGGCCCGGGGAGCCTCTTTGTGGCTTTGCCCCTTGTCCTGCTGGCGTCTGCCTTGCTGCCTATGGCCCTACTCATGCCTGAGGTTCACTTGTATGCCCCAGAGAGGGGGTGCCTACCCCCTTCATCGCTGGGGATGAGAAATGGTACGAGACAGCAAAGAAGCATTTGGGGGCCAGAGAAAGAGAAGGCAGGCCTTGGCTCTGCCCCCGCAGCTATCCTGAGAGCTGGTGTGTGGTTAATACACAGCAAGTGCTCCAGGGAGAATAAAACCTTGGCTAAGTGGTGAGGAGGGCCGAGGAGACAAGAGCTAGAAGAGGTCCTTGAAAGGAGAAAGGGAGAGTGCCCAAGATTACAGACCAGGGAGGGTCTCCTCTCCTCTCCATTTTATAGATGAGGAAAATGCCCACGGGGAGGCATTATTTGCCCAAAGTTATAAAACTGGTTGTTGGAAAGGTTTGGAATAAGCCAGGCCTCTTGATTGCCTGCTCAGCTTTCCATCCAGTGCCGACTGCAGCCCTTGCCTACCACTCTGAACCAGGCTATCACTGCCTCCCTGCTGCACACCACCCGAGAGTCCAGGCCAGGGAAGGAGGCTAGGATGAGACCTGTGGCCCGTCTTCCCTTGAGATACCACCAGGATAATCCGAGCATGCAGCCCTCTTTTTCCCAGTCACCACTAGCAGCCTGAGATTCCTGGTCATCTCATCCTTCACACCTTCCTCCCCACATAGCTTGGTTATCCCCTAATCTGACCCAATTCCCCCCAACCCTTCCACTCTGTTCTCGGGAACTCAAGGGTTGTCATCAGCAAAATCTCTTTATTCACTCAACCTTCTCTTTAAACATTCCTTTCACCTTCTTATTCTAAAGAAAAGATGCCTGATCCCAAAACAACAGCTTCCCTGCAGCCACATCAATAGGTGACTATTTTTCCTCCTACAGCCCTTAAATGAATGTGGCCTGGAGGTAGAGTTGTCTTCCTTGCTCCTTATGGCTATTTCTAGGTTTGCTTCTCTTCCCTCCTCACCCTAAAACTCCAGCTCCTTTGAAGGTCATGGCCATCAGAACAAACCAGCCACACCCCTTCCGCCGGCAACACTTAACCATACCCCAGGCCACTCCTCCCCACTCATTCTCAAACTCCACTCCTTCACTACTCCTCCAGACTTTGATAGTCATTCATTCATTTGTTCATTCAACAAATATTTTTGAACACTTACTGTGTGGAATTGAGGGTATGGGAGTGGACCAGAGAGAAAACATCTAGCCTTCAAGGCTCTAAAATTCAGATGGGAGCAAAGATAATAAACAAATAACCAAATACTATATAATATAATGTGAGGCAGAGATGCTGGGAAAGGAGAAAAGGCAGATGGCAGAGTAATGGCAGGAGTCAGGGGATGTGTTTTAGAGAGGGCACCTCCGACTCTCTGTCTTTGACCTCCTCACTCCCCGCTTCTCTTCCCATTGCTGCCACTCATTCCTGTGCTCAGACTGTATCACTCAGTGCCTCTGAAATCCTCACTCCCTGACCACCTTCCAATGTTTTCAACTCATTCACTCTGCTACCTTCATTAGCGTAAATAGTGTTTATCCCCTCTGGGCTCCCCATTCCATTGAACTCAGCCCACCCATCTTTCCCTTTCCAATGGCCCCTTTATCTCCTCCCCCAACCTCCTTCTCCAGTGATTCTGCAGCACATGACAATAACCACCTCTTTGCACAAGCCCTCATCTCTCATGCCCCTTGTTCATTCCACTGGATTCTCCTAATACGGCTCAGCCCTGCTTCAACCCAACACCCTGCCTGCTCTGCACCTGCACTGAATAGCTGAACATGGCTGGGGGAAAATTCACAGCCGTGCTGATTAGCCGCACTTTACATTTCTGACCACAAACCTCTAGTGGGCCCTCAGCTTGCCCTGTAATCCTACTGTATTTCTCTAGTAAATTCACTGCCTCACTTTCCAGATGACTGTTTCACATCATCTCTTCTCTTCTCCCACCCTCAGCACCTCTGCCCTGGTCCCACTTGTAGCTGATGTCCTTGCTTTTTACTTCACTTAGAAAATAGATGCAATCAAATGAAAACTGCCTTGAGTTCTCACTGTCAGATCTTCCAAAATGCCTGCACCTGTCCCAGTCGCTGCCTTTCTTTCACAATGATGGCCTCTTCTCGCATTCCCCAGGGGCCCACCCCTGCAGCGGCCCCCACATCCCAACCCCTCACTCCAGGATTTTGCCTGAAACTTCCCTTCTCCCTTCTGCACTATCCAATTCCTCTTCTCTGTCAGATCATCCCCTTCAGCAGGAAAACATGCTGTAATCTCTCTTACCTTCAGAGCAAACCCTTCCCTGACCCATACGTCCTGCAGTTCCTGCCCCATTTCCTTCCTCCCTTTTACAGCACAACTCCTTGAATTGGTTTTTCTGCTCTCTCCACATCCTCACCCCCTTCCCTCTTAACCCACTCCAGCCAAGCTTTTGTCTCTGCCATCTGTTGAAACCACACTTGTCAAAGCCACCAATGACCTCCTTGTTGGCACATCCAAAGTGAGGCAGGCTAGTATAGGGCAAAGAGGAAAGGACAAGTCACAGCCGTGACCCGGCAGAGAACAAGGCCGAGAGACCCTGCCCGGAAACCCCCTGAGGGAAGGCTGCTACTGTGGGAGAGTGTGGGCTATGGTGTGGACCATCGACCGTGAGGTGTAGCAGTGCTCAGAGATGTGTTCACCAAATGCAGTGAATGTCTCATGATGATGGAGGAGGTTGTTGTTATGGGGGGAGGAGTGGGGTGAGGGGGGTGGGGGGTATATGGGGACCTCATATTTTTTGAATGTAACATTAAAAAAATAAAGACAAAAAAAAGAACAAAGCCAGAAAGACCCTTCCAAGAGCCTGGCCATGAGGTCCCATTTGGAACTCTTTCTGGGTCAAGGGGAGGCCCCGGATAACCCCAAACAAAAGGCCTCATCATTGGTCCCATGAGAACTAGCAGGTGAGGACCGAAAGGCAACCAATCAGAACAAAAAGCAGCCGGGGCCCCTCCCAGCAGCAGGAAAGGGGAGGAGGGAATAGTGGTTGGAATAGGGGCAGCCCCTCAATCCCAAATGCTCCTCTTTGCCTGGAGGAGCCTCCATCCACATCTGGGTGTGTACTTCTTTTCTCTCATTAATTAATAAACTCCTTTTTACCGGCCTAACTAAACTGGCATGTTCTTAAATTCACTTATGCGACATAGCCAAGAACCTAGAGGAATCCAGTATCCCCCAACTTCAAAGGGTCAGTTTCCTGTCCCCTCAGCAGTATTGGATGCAGGAAAGAACACACTCTTCCTTGAAATGCTGCCTTCTCTCGGTGCCCGGCACTCACATTGACCTGGTTTCCTCCTACCTGGACGGCTGCTCTCCTCCTGCTCCTTCACTGGCTCCTTCTCTCTCTCTCTCTTTTTTAAAAGATTTATTTTATTATTTATTTCTCTCCCCTTCCCTCCCCCTGTTGTCTATTCTCTGTGTGCATTTGCTGTGTGTTCTCCTGTGTCCACTTGCACTCTCGGCGGCACCAGGAATCTGTGTCTGTTTTTGTTGCATCATCTTGCTGCGTCAGCTCTCCTTGTGTGCAGCGCCAGTCCTGGGCAGGCTGTGCTTTTTTCACATGAGGCAGCTCAATGTGGGGCGCACTCCTTGCACATGGGGCTCCCCTACGCGGAGGACTCCCCTGCATGGCATGGCATTTCTTGCACATAGCAATGCTGTGTGTGGGACAGCTCACCACACAGGCCAGGAGGCTCTGGGGTTGAACCCTGGACCTCCTATATGGTAGGTGGATGCTTTATCAGTTGAGCCATGTCCGCTTCCCTCCTCTTCTTGATCTCTAAATGTTAGCATGGCGTGGGGCCTTCTTTCCAGTTTATAGTCTCTCCCTGGGCAGATCTCATCTAAGCTTGTGCCTGTAAATGTCATCGAGAGGCTGGAATCTTTGAGAGGCAATGTGGAAAAGAGCAGCGAATAAAACAGGGGCTCCAGAACCACTGCCCAGGACAAATCCCTGCTCTGTCCCTGAGTAGCTGTGTGACATTATTTAATTTCTCTGTGCCTCAGTAAAAAGGTATCTTACGTGGAGCCTCTGAAAAGCAGAGTCTGATATAAAGGCTTAAGAGTGAGTAGTTGGGGAGCAGATAGAGCTCAAGTGGTTGAGCACCTGCTTCCCATGTATGAGGTCCTGGGTTCAATCCCCAGTACCTTCTGAAAAAAAATAAAGAGTAGTTTATTTGGGAACATGATTCCAAAAAGCAGAAAGAAAAAGAGGAAGAGTGATATAGGGATAGAGGGTGGACTGGGTCAACAAATTGGCTGCCCAATGGGTGACTTTCTCATTCCTATAGGACTTTCTGAGCAGCACTTCAGAACCTGCCAAAAGAAAGAGGGTACTAAAGTCCCTCATTAGTTACTACGTGGAGCGTTAACTTTCCTGCACTTGTGGGTGAATGCTGAGTGGGCTCTGTGCATGACCCCACCTTCCAGTGTCAGGAAAGCACTGTGGCAGGGGGTGAGAGACAGGAAATGAATCACTGTCAGGTTGTATTTGCATGACCCAGGACAAGGCCTGTGCTCAACTGGTCACCATAGTAGCAGCTGGGACAAGAGGTGAGGCTGAGTGCACTTACAATGGTGCACAAGACATGCCCAGGACAGACGGGTATAATTATAGTGCCTGCCTTCCAGGATGGCAGAGAGGATGAAATGATTAGTGCAAATAACTGTTGAAAGTGTGCCTGGTCCTTAGCATATGACGAGAGACATGGTGGTGACTCCTGCTTTGACATCTCCCTGCTGGCCTGACATCTTGGAGGCCCATCATGTCCTTCCCCCAACCCAGTTCTTCCTCTAGTCTTCTCCATTGCAGCTACATGGCCATGCCCATTGTTTAAGCAAAAACTTAGGAGCCAACCTGGATTCATCTCTCTTCCCCACCCCTCACATCCAATCCATTATCAAACTCTATCTTCAAAATACAGGCAGTCTGACTTCCCAATTCATGCCCATCACAAGGTGGCCAGTCCAGTGCCAGCCACCATTCTCCTCTTGCCTGGTCCTCTGCAGTAGCCTTCCAGCTGTCTCCTGACGCCACTTCTGTCTCGCTACAGTTCATTTTCCCAGAGCAGTCAGAGGGATCCCATTAAAGCAGCCTCTAACAGCTTCCCCTTACTCTTTTTAAAAATAACAGCTTTACTGAGATACAATTCACCCATTCTAAAGTGGAAAACTCAGCATTTTTTAAACAAATCAATTTTATTGATACATATTAATAAAGCATACAATCCATGGTATTTGGTATACTCACATAGTTCTTCACTGAGCACTTCTTCATTATTAGAGCATTTTCATTATTCCAATAGTAATAAACATCTCTCAGTCTCTCTACGCTTCCCTAGCTGTAGATAGCTGCTAATCTGTTTCCTTCTCTCTAGTTTATTTGTATTTATATTTTGTATAGATGGAGTTGAGCAATATGTGGTACCTGTGTCTAGTTTCTTTCCCTTAGCATATTTCCTTTTTTTTTTTTACCCTTAATGGAAGGTTATTAATATGTTCCTGGGGTTATTAATATGTTACTCAATCAATTGGGCTCCCATCTACCATATAGGAGGTCCAGGGTTCAATGCCCAGGGCTTCCTGGTGAGGGCACGCTGGCCCACACAGCGAGCTGGCCCACGTGGAGTGCCGGTCCATGTGGGAATGCCGCCCCATGCAGGAGTGCCACCCTGCATGGGAATGCCACTCAGCACGGGAAAGCCGCCTCATGCAGGAGTGCCGGCCAATGCGGAGAGCTGGTGCAGCAAGATGATGCAACAAGAGACACAGAGTGACAATAAGAAGATGTAGCAGAACAGGGAGCTGAGGTGGCTCAAGAGAGTAATCACCTCTCTCCCGCTGTGGAAGGTCCCAGGATCAGTTCCTGGAGCCGCCTAATGAGAATACAAGCAGACACAGAAGAACACACAGTGAATGGACACAGAACAGACAACGAAGGGGACGGGGGCGGGGGTGTGAAATAAATAAAATAAATCTTATAAAAAAATATATGTTACTATATACTACTGTCCATAGATGGCTTTTATTTATCTGATATTAATATCTTGTAACATTAATGTACATTTGTTCAGTTTCAAAGAAAAACAATCTTATATATGCAATATTACCCATATTCAAATTTCACTGATGTTTTACTCTGCTATACAGCATATATATATATATTTAATATATTTACAGAGTTGTGCTTCATCACCACAATCAATTTAGAACATTTCATCACCCCCAAAAGAAAATCTTTAACAGTCGCTCCCCACTTTCCCCCTAACCCCCAGGCCTGCCCCCAGTCCTAGACAACCCCTAGTCTCCTTTCTGTCACTATAGATTTGCCTATTCTGGCCATTTCATATAAGTGGAATTGTACAATAGATGATCTTTTTTGACTGCCTTCTTTTTCCTGTTGTTCTTAAAGTCCATATTTCCTGCCACGGCCTTTAAGACTTTCGGTGGCCTGGTGCCCACCCTCGGCCTCCCCAGCAGCCTCTTCTCCTTGTCCACGGCCTCCAGCCATACTCATCTCACCTTGAGCAGGCCCGACTCCCTCACTCCTCAAGACCTTGATGCTTGCTGGTTTGTCTCTTTGCCCGGACCCCTCTTTCTGATAACTGTGTACGGGCCAGTCCTTCTCAGGATTTGGGTGTCACCCCCTCAGCAATGACTCCCCTCTTTTCCCTCCTACTTCCCACCATTTCTATTATTACCCCCAGCTTACTTTTCCTCAGGGCACTTACTCTCTGAAATATTTATTTACTTTCTTGTTTACAATCTCTCTCCCCCTTTAAACCTGCACAAGAGCAGGATTCTGTCCTGTTCACTTCGGCATCCTCAGCCTCTGGACCAGTACTGGGCACACAGTTGGTGGTTGGCACTTGCTGAATGAATGACTGGGTAATGCTTCTGGAAATCCAGTCGAGCAGTTTCCACAATTCTTTCTGCACTGTAAAACAGCACAAGACACCTTCAAAGTTACAAGTTCTTCCCTTGGTCCAATGACAACCCCTCACATCGTGATTTACACTCATTTTCTTTTTTTCCAGGGTATTAGGGTCTGCACTCTCACACACCTTCACCACCCCCCACCTCCACACACCAGCTAAGCTCTCTTCCCTTAGGCTTTCCTAAAGGAGCCTCTTCCTGGAGGCCCTTGCTCCCCCAGGGAGGAACACCCCATTTGTCAACTGGGAGTTGCTGCTCCAAACACACATAAAACACCACGGCTTGAAGGCATCTCGTCCTGGGCTATCTCTGCCCTATTATTGCCAAGTTGCATGTGCTTTGCTGTCTGTTCTGCTTTGCGTCTTTCCTCCCTCGTTTCTTCGGAGCCCTAATACTGCCTCCTTTCTTTTTCTTTAAAAATCTCAGCCTGGTGGGAAAACAGGCCTTTTCATACATTGCTGGGAATGAAAACGTCACATCCTCTATGGAGGACAATTTTCAGTATCTCTCCAAATTACAAATGACCCCTGTGGCCCTGCCTGTGACAGCAAAGGGCTGAGAACCTACCACCCAGGGACATCAGCAGAGGCTTGACTTAGACAAGGAACCCTCTGCAGCTGTGAGAAAGAAGGGAGAACTCTGCATGTGCACTTCTAGAACTATGTCCAGGACACATTGCCAAGAAAATACCATGATTATAGTAAACTGGCTTTTCAACTTATTTATTTACTTATTTATTTTTGAATTTGCATGCACAGGAGCTGTGTCTCTTTGGCTCTCCTTTCAAATTTATTTTATTTTTTTGTAAACTACCTTTGTTATAACAAAAGGGAAACTAAGAAAATATATTGACATAAAGGAATACTGGAAAGAGGTAAAATATTTTTATTAGGGGTTGAGAACTGTTCGGGAAAACAGGTGGAAAACTCACTGACCTTTTTGTATCATTTATATATTTGAATATTGTGACTGTATTATGTTAAAAAATAAAATAAATAAATAGATGTGAAAGAAGACCACAGTCCGATGAGGGGGAGATGTGTCCTTCTTACCTTCAAGAAGCTGGAAGTTCAGCCGCCACGGCTGGGTGCAGATGGCAGCCCCCGGCAGTGGCAGCTGAGATGCTCAGTGAGGCCCGTCAGCCTCGTTTTAGTCATCAGTGTGCTCCCATTGCCAGCAATGGATGGCACCAACTGGGCACTCACTAAATGCTTGTTGAAAGAAATAAATACATGAATGGAAAGATCCCTATTTGAATAGTGGAGCAGTTCAGTCTTGGTGAAGGGTCCCCACTGTTAGAAGGTTTTCAAAATGGGGGATTCTGAGCCAGGAGGAAATAGCAATGCTGTTTAAATCAGAGGTCAGAAGGTGGCACTCCAGCTGTGGTGCCACAGCTCTCCCAACAACAGATTTCCTGTAATTTTCTTGACACATGGGGTCTGGACTACCATATGAGTAAATGCCAAATATAGTATAATGACAGCAATAACGAAAAAGTAATAAAAACCCAGTGGAGGCAGAATCACCTCGACATGGGCCTGATCATCCGGCCCCCTGTTCTCAGGAGCTCAGAGCTCTTCTCTTCCAAACTGAAGGCTGTGGCTCACTTCCAGGCAGGGCTCTGTGCTCTGGGCTGTGTGGTGCTGCCAAGAAGAGGCCAAGCACAAGTCTGGAATACACAGTGGGCTCCTGGCCCTGGCCCTGGGTGGTGGGCATCTGATATGCCCTGACAGGAGTGTCAGGTGAGGCAGGAGCCCAGGCCAGAATTGCCCAGCGCCCCACCCAGCATGCGCCCTCACCTCCTCCCGGGCACTGGCTGCCACCTTGCAGCTGGTCTCGAGTGAGGCAGGGAGTGAGGCAGGACGGGCCTCTGCTGGGCCCCCTCTCTCCCTCCTCCCCACATCTGACTCAGGGGTTTCTGCAGATGGGTAGCTCTGTTTGCTTTCAAGCCTCCTCTACCAAATCGCCCTCCCTCTTCCTACCCTGGGTGGGGGAGCTGTCTGTGAGAGGAGCTGGGCTTTTTCTGCAGACTGGAGGCCACCAAAACCCTGGCCTGAGGCCCCAGGGCCTAACAGGGAAAGTGTTGAGTCGGAGCAATTTGCCTGGAGCTGGATATTAGATGAACCAGGGCCCCGGGCGCTGTCACCACCCGTGCCTGTCAGATTTTGGCCTTCCCATCCCTTCATCTCCCCAAACCTTGGCTCTGAACCCAAGTGAACGTCCCTCAGCTGTGCCCTGGGGTGGAACACCCGTGTGGCTTCAGCTGCATGTCTCCCTGGGACATGAGCATGTGCTGGCAGCCCTGGAATGGGGAGTGGCAGGCTGTGGGTGATGGGCTGAGCCCCTGGACCCTGCTAGAGAGGGTCCTGAGGAAGTGTCAGCATCCTTTGCCTCCTTGCCTCAGAGTGAGTAGTATTTAGAGTCACCCCTTGAGCTTATTTGTCTGGCCCAGGGGTCAACTGGGTATTTGCCCTTCTCTAGGACAGATGGACCAGACCCTGCCAGGGTCCTAGCATGATGGGTTCAAGGCTGGCTTAACTGCTCCTGCCAATCTCCTCCTCTTCCTTCCTGTCCTTCCCTCTTGCCTCTCACACTCAACTCCACCTCTTTTTCTGGAGCTCTAGTTCCTAAACCCTCCCCCATTACTACCCGGAGGAATGCCAAACCCACAGCACAGAGGCCATCAGCTTTTTCCAGAAGTCAGGAAGAGTTGAGGCAAGGGAGGGGCCAAGAGGCCCTGTGGAGAGGGTCTGTGGCTATTTTCACTTCTCAGGAACCCTCCCACCCCCAAAATTGGAATCTCTGCCTTTCACTTCAAAGTCGGGGAGGTAGACAGGCACCTCCTGGGATTGGTCACTCAACCAGAGCACTCCTGTGGCAGGCCCGATCGGTGGGCTGCGGGACCCTTCCCTGGCAGCCCAGCAGCTGGACAGAGGGTGAGGAGCCCCTCCCGGCCGCCTCAAGCCGTGGGGCCTCTCGGGTTCCCTGGGTTCCCTGCAAGGGAGGGGGCTGCTGCAGAGCCAGCTGCAGCTGTGGGAAACCACACACCGCAGCCTGCAGGTGCAAGGGGCCTGGGGGAAGGGGAGGGGATTAACTATTTCTTGGGAGCAAGCCTTCTCTGTACTTTCCATTCCCAAACTGTGGTTCCCCCAAGATATCGGGCCCCACATGTGAGAGGAGTGTAGGGTGGGGTAACGACACAGAGAAGTCAGGGGATTTGTGACCCAGGGATGCGAGACCACCACCCGGGATGGCAGGCGGCTCTGAAGCCTGCAGAGAGGGGTTAAGGCTCAGGCAGGCACCCTGCTGACTCTGGAGCTGGCTTCAGAGGCCGAGAGGGCCGAGGTGCTCGGCACCCTCGAGTATCAGGTTCCTTTTCTGTCCATGTCACGGGTCCCTGCCCCTGGGGAGGCAGCTGGGAGCCTCATCCTCAGGGCACGGTCCTCACCCCACCCCGGGTCTGCCCACTGAGGACCCCTCAGAGGCTGCCCGGGTGAGCACTAGGGGGGCTCAGGGGAGGGGCCGGCGGGCAGGCGGCCCAGGGCCGCGGCGGGCGCGGTGACCACTAGTGCCGGGTAAACCTCAGCTGACCACGGCTCGGACGCCGCGCCGGGGTCGTCCTGGAGGCTGGAAGCCATTCGCAGGGAAAGCTTCCACATGGTTCCCAGAACGCCCCTTTCAGCTCTGCCCACCCCAGAGGTCAGTGCGAGGTGCCTGCTGCCTGTCTGCCGGCACGGCTGTCCTGACTTCTCACCCTGCCGGGGCTTGGGACAGCATCAGCCTGCCCACTGTGGAGCACCCATTCGAAAGAGTCTTCTGGCAAGAGGCCCAGGAGGCCCAGGGCCCTGTGGGAAAAGGTCCGTCTTGTCCTTGTTTCGCTTTCTCTCCCTCTTCCTTTTCATTCTTCCCAGGGTCACTCAGACGCCGCTCCCCCCCTCCCCCACCTTAATCTTTGCTAAATGTGAGAAAGGTGACTCTAGAAAGCGTTCTTACTGCACACGTTTAAGCACCCACTCCTTGTCAGGTGGAACTGAGGCCTGACCCTGGAGGTGCTCACAGCCTGGCAGGGCAGACATTCGCCTGTATCCAGAGGCACAGGCTCCTCCAGGCAGAGGAGGGCCCATGATAATAATGTTTTGAATGATGCAGAAAAGGGTAAGAGGAGCTTAGGATCGAATTGGGGAGATAAGAATTTGAGCGGTAACATCAGGCAGTAGGGGACAGGGTCGCTTCCCACCGAGGTAAAGAGAGGGTTTCTAGGAGGTGGTATTTGAAGTGGGCGGAATGTCAGGAAAATGGGCCTGAGTCATGGGCTTGGTGCCAAAGCAGAGGCTGGGAATATCTCCTTCCACTGGGGGAAACACTGGAGGGGAAATTAAGCATATACAAGGGTGAAGACTCCCCCGAGATAGCAAAAGTGAGGGAGTTGTCTATCAGTCTCCCTCTACTTAACCTCTACTTCCTTAGGAGGGAGGGGGCGATTACTGCTCCCCCCCTCCTCAATTTCTGACCTTTTTATTTTTCCCATCTTAGTTTCCATCCTCAGCAACCCCTTCTTTTCCATAAAGGAACTGCCCATTCCAACTTAAGAAGCCTCTTACAAACGTCCTGGTAGAATGTACACATTCCGAACCCCTTCTCCTGCCTGATGTGTCTCTCTCACCTCCCACATCCACTGTCTAGTCTCCATTTTTCCAAATGCTTTCTTTTCTTCAGTCTACTGCCTTCACGACTTGGTTACAGCAGTGCTGTTCGGAAACCCTTCCTTGCGTAAATGTGCCCCTCCTGCTAGAGAGCATATGCTTTGAGGAGAGAGACATTTCCCAGTGCTCTGGGCAAATGAGTTGCTCATTAAATGCTCCTTGGCAGAAGGAAGTGGAAGGGTACATTGAGGTGAGGAAGGCTGCTGGCCTGGCTGAGCTCTCTTAGAGATGCAGCTTCTGCTTCAGGCCTCTCCACCTCTCTCCATCCTCTGTCATGAGAAGCAGTGTCTTGGGATGGGCAAGGGTGGGGGGCTCTGGCCTTGCAGCTCCCAGCACTGTGGGCTTTAACAGCAAATACTGACTTTTGGCATCTTCTCTGGCCTGATTGCTAGCGCTCACCCAGGCCAACAAACACTCACTCTCTTTCTGTCCGATGCCGTGCAGGGGCGTGCACACACACGCGTGCATGGGGCAGGGTCGGGAGCATGCCAAGCTCATGTCTGCATTGCTTTGGGCTGCAGCTGAGAACGGCCACACGCCTCCTCTCTCCCTTTGCTTTTTGCCAACATTTATCTTGGCAGGGTGCAGGCCTGTATACTACAGGCCAAAAGAGACCAGAGTGTCCTGCTCTCCCACACCCTCACCCACCCTCCCACCCGCACAGCCCCGGCGGTGCCGAAGCCACCTCCAAGAGCCAAAGGCTGTGGCTCCTTTGTAAACAGAGAGTCTATCTGACCTAAGCCATGTGGATAATCTGGTGAGGGCTGGAGAGCAGTGGCGCCCATCCTCCACGGGAGAGGAGCAGCCAGCCAGGGCCAATGCCAAAGCCCTGGAAGACAAAAGCGGAAGATTTCACCAAGTGGACCGGAAGGCATCTAGGGAGCCCAAAGACTTCTCCCGTCAAACTGCCCACAAGGAAATGGACTTGAGCCCCCGGGGCCTAGCTCTAACTTCAGGAAAGTATGGCTCCTGTGATATTTGGAACTTCTGCCTCCCTCCTTCCTCTGGTATCCCCCACCCCTTAAAGCCTCTCCCAGCAAGCATATCCTGGGTCCTAGAAGGGTAGCATATTAGCTCTTTATGCCACTGGGGGAATTGAAATGGTTGTGATGTTTTAGCTGTAACTGTGCAAGGAAAGTTACACAGTGAAATGAAACTGGCCGCCAGTTAAAAGAATTTTCATGAGTTGGGAGGGCTGGGATTTTTCCTTCCTGGTTTTACCACCCACCCCCCCCCCCATCACCTCTCTAGTGTGTCCCCTTACCCAGCTCATTC
Organism: Dasypus novemcinctus; assembly: GCF_030445035.2. Lineage (NCBI taxonomy): Eukaryota > Metazoa > Chordata > Mammalia > Cingulata > Dasypodidae > Dasypus > Dasypus novemcinctus. The sequence goes on along the minus strand of NC_080675.1, from coordinate 111,192,654 downwards.
CAAAATATGGGAGAAAGGGTTGTGCCTAAGGAGTGACTTCGAGGTATCTGGAAGGAAACTAGCTCTTCTCCACCAAGTGTTGGGGCCCCTTCTTCTACTCTAAAACTAGCTCTTCTCGAGATACTCTCCGTTCTGAAGATCCAAATGTCTTTATCATGAGGCTCTGGGTGAAACAAAACCCCATATCATCTCAGCACCTAAACTGAATCCAATTTCATCTCATCTAGACCTCAGTCAAATTCTCATCCTAACTTCTCTCCCAGCTACCCCAGCCCCAACCAGTCACTACAGCAACTCTAAAGTTACCCCAAAGCACCAGAATCTCACATTCTAAAACAGGAAGAGACCCTAGAGCTCATCAATTCCAGCCCCTTTCCCGCTCATGTTAGAGATGAGGAGAAGGAAGTCCAGTGAGGGGAAATGACTTGTCCAAAATCACAGAGCTAATTACTGGCAGAATTAGGATCAGAACTCAGCACTTTGCTTTCCAATCTAGTGCTCTTTCAGAAAAATCATATCACTTGGCATTTCCACTCAGTTCAGAGTTTGTAAAGACATCATTGGAAATCCGAGGATGAGGTATCTATGAAAAGTCAGTTTCTATTTCCCCCAAAGCTCTCGTTTTGTGTTTTATTGCCCTAGTAAACTGCAGCAGGGCTCTGGTTTGGGAGCGGGTAGCGGTGCTGGGGGCTGCTGAGCTGAGTCATGGAGCTCCGGGGATCCTAGCCTGGGCCGATAAGGGCTTGTCCAAGCCAACCTAGGGAGCAGACGTGGGCCCTCCATCCCCAGAGCTTCTGGAAGAACAATTTGTTTTGCAGGGGCTGTAGTCGGGGTTGGAGAGTGACAGACGGCAGTATGGCCCTGGAGCCTGCTGCAGCTGCTTCCTGTTGTCAGAGGGCTCCTCTACCCACCGAGGGGCTGAGCTCCCTGCCCCCATGGCTCCTGCCTGGCTCTCCAGGTGGTCATCTGCCTCAGAAGGCCAGCGACTTCCCACAGACCCAGAGGAAGACTCTGATCAAGGAGTGAGAACTCAGGCTGAGGAAGAATTTGGCAGCCAGGCTCATTTCCAGCCTTATCGCTTACCAGCCCCTGCATCTCTTGAATATGCGTGTTCGTTCCAGTCCAGGCTTCCTTTCCCATCTGGAAGACCGTTTCCATCCTCCCTGCAGAGCCAAACCCTCCCCATTCTCTGGGCCCCCTCAGGGCCATCTCTCCCTCGAAGGCCCGTCCACAATGGCTACCGTCCACCGCAGGTGTACCAGACCTCCGGTATGAGACTATGGGCCCTAACTTCACACTGCCGTGTTTGTGGTTTAAAATTTCACCTGGGTTTGTTTTGTCTTCCCTTTAAGACATGAAGACTCAAGATTTCAAGACAAGAGAATCTGGGTTTTAACCACTACCTCCTACAAACAAGATTCCCCCACAGAGCTGCGTTCAGAGCTGACCCTATTGTAATAGAATGTCTCTGCCTTGGTTCCTGTCTGAATTCTGCCACAGTTCACTCTGGACACTGTGGTGTGTTGTGAGAAGAAGAAGGGTGACTTGGGTTCCCCTCCCTGGAATGCTCTGCCTGGTAATCACGTTGCCTTGTTTCAGGAAGTTGATGGAGGCCTTGCCTCTCCAAGCTTGCTGGCTCTCACTGCTTCTAGTTCCCCTATGACTAATAATGAGGGTGTCACGGGGCTGGCCTGAGCTGACCACCTGCTCCTGGGACAGAAAGGATTCTTCCAGTATGATGATTGCAGGTGGACAGCAAGGGAAGGGGAGAGTGGTGGTTCCTGCGGGGTACCAGCTTCAGAGGCATGGCTCACACATCACTCCTGATAGGGACTGTCCAGCATCTGTCTCATGCCTTGTGGTTCTCTTCACCCCAAACTTCAGGCAGGGCCTGGCTCCCTCTCCCCGGGACGTCTGAGAGGGGCTGGAGTAGGGGTGGACTGAGCAGTAAGCCGGCCTCTCAGCCCTGTGCTCTTCCCTCCATTGTGAAATGGCCTTGGGTGAGGGCCAAGCAGGAAGCTGCCTCCTATAGCTTCTGATGCGTGGCATGGCGCCTGGGGTGTGAGCTGGGCTCAGGCTCTTCCCTGCCCCATGAGGCTGACATAAAGAGCCCACCTGCTAGGAGGCAGCTTAGCTACCCTTGGCTGGTCTTGAGGAGTCTATGCCCTCTTTCCCCACAGCCATATGGGATATTTGGAGGGGTGTGAAGGGCAGTGGAAAATATGTGGGCTTGGGGCTCCAGGTTTGCAACCTCTCTGCTGCCATTACCTAGATTTGTCACCTTAGGCAAGTCACTCCCCACTCTAGGCCTCACTTAGTTTTCTTAATTGTGAATAACTAGAAGGTACAAGGTAAGACTAGAAAGATCCCGGAGGCCCTTCTAGCTTGATATTGTGACTCACTGATGCTAATGATTCATTGATGTCATTACCAGAACTTGGCTCTGATCTGACCCGGAACCTTTGTTTCTTGTGTCTGTCTCGGTTTCCCTATAAAAATCTGCATCTGTTGGTTTCTCAGACGGGTGGAGCAGGATTCCCTAGACAATCAAGGATGAATGATGACATAAAGACGAAGAAATGAACAGCATCTGTTGCTCTGGGGAGATAGGACACCTGTGTAATTTGTGCTAAAACTCCAGCTATATAATTTCCTGTCCTTGACTTCTAGTCAGGAAATTTAAAAACTTGGGACCTCTAGTTGTCATGAATAAAGGGGCCCCTCCTCCCAGCCACTAGACCCAGAAAGCTCTCCTCATGAAAGTGTGGGGAAGAAAAAAGCAGGAAAAGGGCAAGGTCGTCCAATGCTTGAACAATAACCGGGCTTGCCTTTCTTGGCCTCAGTTTCCCCTGATACAACAGGGGACTGTGGTGGCCCCCTTCCTGAGGTTCAGTAGGGAGGGAAATTCTAGACAGGCAGGGAAGAACCTATTAAAGCTCATCTACATTTCATGAGTGCCACCATGAGATTTTGTAGAAGGCTGGTCTTCCAGGCACGTGGAAGACAGGCACTGTCCATGGGTACAGCTCATAGGATACTGGGAATTCCTATACTCCCCAAAGCCCATCACCTGACATCCCACCATCAGAGTCTTTTCTTTGTTTAACATTGCCTAAGTTTCCTCCAGAAGTGGGGCTGTGTGACATATTAACCATGCCACGAACATGTTAGCACGGATTAGCTACCGGGTGGGTAGCCTCTGCACAGCTTGCTGGGGCTAGTGACGCACTGAGGCTTTGGTGGGGGTGGGGGAAAGGCATTTGGAGGACTGAATATTTGTGCCCCAGGTCACTTACTGCCTGAGCAGGAGGGGAGATAATAATGAAACCTGGCCTTTTTACCATCTTCCTTATTATTCGTAAAATGTTTTTATATACATTCATATATTCAACTCCACCACAGCAGTGAGGGAGATATTCCCCTTTGTGCAGTTGAGGCTCATAGGAATTAAAGTGACTTTCCTTCAGTGACACAGCCAAGAAGTGCTGCGATGTGCCTAGAATCCAAGGATTGAGCGCTCAGAAGGCAGGATTTTGCCTCTAAGTATGTGTGGAGAGGGGCCGTGGGGCGGTGGTGGGGCAGGTTTAAGGGTGGTGGAGAGAGCCATGCCAAGAGGGAAGAAGGGCAAGATGAGAGGTAGAAAGTGGGATCTCAGCTTCCTTCCCCAGCTTTTCTACTCTGCCCAGGGCTGCTTTCTCCCCTCCCTCCCACCACATGTTTGGACATCTGAAAGGTCCTAGCGCCATGGTTAGGCTGCACACCTTGCATGTTCCCTGGGCCCAGATGCAGTGTCATCTGCCTGGGGTTCGAATCTCCACTCCACCTCTTACTAGTTTTGTGACCCAAGGTAACTCGTTTTACCTTTTGGTGGCTCAGGGCTTCCACCCTTGAAAGGGACATAAAACAATACTCACAGGACTAGTACGCAGACTCAAGAGATAAGGTATGTGAAGGGCCTAGAAAAAAGCTTGGAACGTACTTCGCTCTCAATAAAGGTAAGTAAACTACTACCTGAGAAAAGTCTCCAGGTCCCTGGGAAGAAAAACAGCCCTGAAAGTGCCGTGGTCAGGAGCTCAGAAGGCCTCCTCCCTGCTGGGGCCCGGCGCTCACTTAGTCCTTGAAGGAAGGGTGGGGCGGGTGATAATCTCTTACGCAGAAAGCTCAAGCCTCAGCAGAAGTCATTTTGAAACCTAGTGACCACAATCTTGGATATTCTCACGGTGTAAGGTAAGGGATGGGACAAGAAGATCCGCCACAGCTGGGCCTGCCTCGGCTGCGCGCTTCCTCCGAGGTCGGAGCGCCCCCTGCCGGCCCCGAGGAGCGCCGCCGCCGCCCGCCCCCTGCGGGGTGGTGGTGGGAAGGGTGTGTGCGCACCCGAGCGGGGTGGGGGAACGCGTGCGTGCGTCCTTGTGCGAGTGCATCAGTGCTAATTACTGACGCTCGTGGGCTCTAGAGAATTCCTTAGGTCCCCCTGGGGTGGAGTGGAGTGGAGTAGGGTGGAGGAAGAAAAGAGGTAACTCAAGATTTTGGAAGTGGAAGTGACATTACAATGTAGTCTTAAGTCTTTAATGTAAAGGTGAAAAATAATGTCTATCTCCTGAGTGCTTACTATGAGTCCAGGGAGTGTGTAGCAGTGGCTTCAGGATGGCTGTTCTCTCCCTCTGGGCACCTGGGTTTCCAGGGCACAGCCTCATCTCCTTCTGGCCGCCCTTCTGGCCTCCTCTAGGAGACAAACACCTTCCACTGACTCACGAGGTGTCCACGGTGACTCACTCCTGTCAGCCTGAACCCAAACCACTTGAGTGCCGTTCACTGCTGTTTTGATGATAAACTCCTTCCTTCACCCTGAGCTGAACTACAGTCAGTGCACTGGGCTCAGTGAGGCAGCTCAGAGCCCAAGGTGTGGCTCCCCTCGGGGCAAAATTGAAAACAGTCAACCTGGCACAGATGACAGACCCGACGGCACAGTGTCTGGCAAGGTGGGCACTAATGCAGGGGTGTTGTCCTTGTAATCCGCTTCTGTCGAACAAATCCATCCTGGAATGTAGGATATGGGAACAGCCAAGTCCAATGTAGGTGACTGGATGTAATAATGCACATGCTAAGTCATTTAATCCTCCCCACAACACAGTGAAGTAGGAATTTTAAAATTATATCCCCATTTTATAGGTGAGAAGTGGAAGGGTGTAAGTAATTTTGGGAATAAGTAAAAAAGGTTAGTGGGTGTCTCCTGTGGAAAACTATGTAATATCTAGTTGGCACTGCTCTGGGTTATCTTGACTCTAGCCTTTCAGTGCCTTTGAGTTGTTTAACTTGGTAGGTTTTAGAGAACTAATGGCAATGCAAATGATTCTTATCTATGGGCATACAAATAATTTTTGTTTAGTGAAGGGACAACCCTCATTTCTTTCAGAAAATAATTTTGCTTCTGTGTACAAATTTATTTCAATATTCTGCACCTGTAAATTTGTACTTAAGTTCAACAAAACTTTAATTTTTTTCTTCAAATTCTACTCAATTTATTCATTTTTAAAAAAGATATTACATTAAAAAAATATGAGGTCCCCATTCACCCCCACCGCCCCCACCCCACCACTCCCCTCCCAATAACACTCTCCCCCATCATCATGTCACATCCATTGCGTCTGGTGAGTACATCTCTGGGCATCGCTGCACCCCATGTCTCGTGTTCCACACCATAGCCCACACTTTCCCATGTTCCATCCAGTGGGCCATGGGAGGACATACAACATCTGGTAATTGTCCCTGGGGCACCACCCAGGACAACTCCAAGTCCCGAGAATGCCTCCACATCTCTTCTCTTCCTCCCCTTCCCCGCACCCAGCAGCCACCATGGCCTCTTTTTCCACACCAATGCCACATTTTCTCAATTATTAACCATAATAGTTCATGAATAGAATATCATTAAGTCCACTCTGATCCTTACTGTATTCCTCCTTCCTGTGGACCTTGGCTTGGTTGTGTCCATTCCACATCTATGTCAAGAGGGGGTTTAGATTCCACATGGATATTGGATGCAATCCTCCTGCTTTCAGTTGTAGGCACTCTAGGCTCCATGGTGTGGTGGTTGACATTCTTCAACTCCATGTTAGCTGAGTGGAGTAAGTCCAATAAATCAGAGTGTAGGAGCTGAAGTCTGTTGAGGTCAGGGCCTGGCTATCATATTGTCAGTCCAGAGATTCAAATCCCCTAGATATATCTTAAGCCCCAGCACCAACTATAATTCCAGTAAAGTAGCATGAAAGGCTTGTGAAAAGAGATCCCATCTGCGTCCAGCTCCATCACGCAGAAACACCAGCTCCAAAGAAGGGCCAACTGACATGGCAGTGAACCCCATCTGCCATGACCATAGAACCTGTGGGTCTCTTTAGCCCTCAAAAGGACCAATACCTGGGGTTGTATCTATTTTATCTGTCTCTGAGACTCTGCTCAGGTGTGCATAAGGGCAATCCTTTTGACAACCTCCAGACTCTTTTTTATAGAGACTCATAGCCATATGAACTCATTTGTCCTTTCCATTTCCCCCTTAATTTAGGTCAAACAGCATTTTTAACTCCTGTTATTATATGTAGACAGGGATATTCTGCTGGTCTGTGTTGAACCTTTAATTCAAGGTCATTTTCTAGTTGCATCATCAGCTGGTACTTGGTAGTGATGCAAGGTCATTTTCTAGTTGCATCATCAGCTGGTACTTGGTGCCAGGGAGGCTCATCCCCAGGTGTCATGTCCCACGATGGGGGGGAGGCATTGCATTTACATGCTGAGTTTGGCTTCGAGACTGGCCACATTTGAGTAACACGGAGGCTGTTAGGAAGGAACTCCTAGGCACAGTGCTCCTCTAGGCCTTGTTCTTATTTCAGGCGTAAAACTTTAATTAATGTAGATGAGAATCATGATTCCACCTTTCTTTTGGAAATTATCTTTTAATAGGGGTCATGCAATTTGCCTCCAGCCATTAAGACAAAAATGAGGAGCACTGGGGTTCAAACCCAGGCAGCCAGGATCTGTGTTTATCACCACCATCTGACATACCATGCACTGTAAGGTTTAACTGCATTGGAGTAACGACCGGTGTAAAACAACCCTTCACCTTACCAAGTACATGGACCCTAATTCTAACTCTCACTCTAGTAAAAACCTATTAACTAAATTGCTCATTGGGAGAGATGATTTTAGATGGGATAGGGAGGAGCACTCATCCAGGCCCCCTGCCAGGCGACTGGGGAGACCAGGGTGGTTCTGTCTTGTGGGTCTCTATAGTAGCCCTGCGTGGGAGGCAGCCAAGGCTGGTATGGGAGCGGCCCTGGCCGTCTTCGCCGAGGGGCTCCGTTTTGCTCTTGGTGCTGCCTAGGCCTTTGCTAAGGGCGCTGTCATGTGGGTGGGGGTTTGGGGGCCATTTTCACTTCACAGTTCTGGGGTGTGAGAGAGGGGAGTGGGAAGGTGTCTGGGCTGCAGATCTTGGAAACTGTGACTCAGCCTCCTGCGTTGCATACTTGCTTCTCTGTCCTAATGACCCCTTTGTATACATTTAAATTACAATTCGATTAATGACATGTTACCCTGCCTGCACATAATTGCAAATTGGGATTTTGGTTGCTGGATAACAACAAGACTTAACCACGTCTTATTGACATACACTCTCAGTTTCAATATATGCTGAGCTACCTTTGTTCCTGACTGCTCATAAACAATTCCATTTTTCTCACTGGAGAATTTTTTTTCAGATCTGCATTTTCAGAAATTGATTGGGTTCATTACTGCTTTTGTTCATTAATGTTTTAATCTAAAAATTTTTAATTTGTCAACATAATTTTGTTTCATGGTATTTGTTTACCCACCCCCCCATGGCTCCCTCGACTGTTTGCCCATTGTTTTTGCTTGCTGTTTGTTTTTTGCTCCTTGTCTGCTTGTTTCTTCTTTTTATGGAGGCAATGGGGACCAAACCCAGGACCTCCCGTGTGGAAAGCAGGTACCCGACTGCTTGAGCCACATCTGCTCCCTGCTTGATGCTTTTTTGGCTCATCGTTTGCTTGTTGTTTGGTTGTTGCTCGTTGTCTTGCTTGTTATCTGCTCGGGTTTTTTGCTCATCTGCTCATGGTTTTTTCTTATTGTCCGCTCATCGTTTTTGTTCAATGTCTGCTCATTGTTTGTCTTCTTTAGAAGGCACCAGGAACCAAGCCTGGGACCTTCCATGTATGAGGCAGTTGCCCAACTGCCTGAGCCACATCCATTCCACATAGTATTTATTTTTATGATTGCTCTTATTTATGGCAAATGATATTGGTTTTCCATTTAAGAAAATGATATTAAATAAACATATTTAAGTATGAAATGAGTCACTTTAAAGAAAAATGTTAACTAACAGTACAGGTGGTATTAGGATGATGGCCGAAATCAGGATAGTGATGTCCAAATGACAATGGTGAATGGTCTATAAATAGTAACAGTGACCAAAACTGTTTATTGGGCATTTATTATGTGGCAGGCCCATTGAAAGAGGCACTGTTCAATAGAACTTTCTGCGATGATGAAAGTGTTCTATATCGGCATTGTCCAAGCTACCTGTGGCTGTTGAGCCCTTGAAATGGGGTTTATGTGACAAAGGAACTGAAGTTTTAATTTTATTGAATTTTAATTAATTTACATTTAAATTTAAATATCCACATATACCAAATTAGGCAGTGCAAGAAAATCCTTATAACATCTATGAAATAAATATTATTACTGTTATTTCCCAACAAATGAGAGGTTGCCTGAGATCAACGAATAAGGAGCAAAGGTCGGATCTGAACCCAGACCTGCCTGACTCTAGAACAGTTGCTCTTAATCACCTCCCATGGAAAAAATACAGCCCAAAGAATACTCTGTCAATAGCTGAATTGTGTGGCCCTAGTGTGATGCTAAAACTGACAGAATTGGGCATTTTCATGGCTACAGTGGTTTATTCTGTTGGGGGTAACTTTTAGACTTCACCTAAGGTGGCTGGCATGCCTGTTGATTCTTGAGTAGAAATGAAGTGTGACTGAGCCCATGGGAAGCAGGTGAGATTTATTCACATTGAAGGCTAATCTTGATGGGGCTCCAGATGAATCGCAACCTCCAGGCTGTGAGCTCCTCAAGGGCAGGGCTATCTCCTTCACCTGATGCCTTCTGTACCTACCCCATGGCTCGAAAGAACATCATCCAATATTTGGTGAATGATAGAAGCTCAGAACCTGATGGTCATCATTAAAGTCAATCCTTTAATCACACAACCACGGTAAATGGTTCCACTTGAACACATGACCACAAATATTAAATGGACTCTCACATTGCCTGACAGACAACCCATTCCAGTATGTTTCCTTTCTGATGATTGCACACTTTCTTCCAAACTTTCAGCACCCTCTGCCTCCTTTTTGCCTTAGACTGATGACCTTGTGTAGTAGACATTTTGTTGGCCTGTGGTTCCTGGGGATCTGAACCTATTTGTAATTCTGCCTTGGGTGAATCTTGGTGAGAAGAAAGGAAAATAAAGGGATCAAAGTGCCCCTCTCCTCACCCATCCCTAGCTACTTGGACTCAGGCCTAGGGCTGGCTAATCTCATGCTCCCCATCAGAACTTTGACCTCTGAGTGACACCAAGGCCCAAGACTCTTTAAACATTATTAATAGCAGTGACCACTACAGAGTGCTCCTCTGTTTACTCATAGAGGGGTTTTCACCAGACTGTTCCTGTATGTGTTAGTCCTGTGGCATGTGAAAATGATGCCTCAATTTTTTATTTTGGCCTTTATCTCTTTTCTGAACTCCAAACTTGTATATTCAGCCTCTTACGTGATAGTTCCACTTGGACACTTAATAGGCATCTCAGATATTACGTGATCAAAACAAAACTTTTCATCTTTCTACAAAACTTTTTATTCATCAAGTCTTTCCTATCTTAGTAAATAGCACCACCACCCCCAGTTACTCAAATTAGGAGAGGGAAGCAGATGTAACTCAAAGAGTTGGCAATCCTTCTGACAACCTCCAGACTCTTTTTTAGAGACTCGTAGCCATATAAACTCATTTGCCCTTTCCATTTCCCCCTTACATTAGGTCAAACAGCATTTTAAAGTCATGTTATTATATGTAGACAGGGATATTCTGCTGATCCGCATTGAACCTTTAATTCAAGGTCATTTTCTAGTTGCATCTTCAGCTGGTATTTGGTAGTGATCCCTCAGTGCCAGGGAGGCTTATCCCCGGGTGTCATGTCCCATGCTGGGGGGAATGCACTGCATCTACATGCTGAGTTTGGCTTCGAGACTGGCCACATTTGAGTAACATGAAGGCTGTCAGGAGGAAACTCCCAGGCACAATGCTGCTCTAGGCCTTGTTCTTATTGCAGGCATATAGGCTCACAAGCATAGTCATTAGTATCAGGAGCCCACTGTTGGACCCTTATTCCTTCCGTTGCACCTGGGGGACCTGCCGCTGCTCCCCTAGGGACCACGACAGAGCCCCCCTGGCCAGGAACCCAGTACCCCCAGCTGTTGTTTTTAATTGTTTCCACTATGAGTATATCTAAACATTACCATGCACCCTGGACATATGCCCTGTATAACTCCCTGTCAACCATATATAGCCTGTCAATAACATCCCATACCAGTATTCCTCTGCCGCCATTGTTGAACCACTCTGTGATCCAAAACTTCCTGTGAGCTGGTGTTTCTGTGTGATGGAACTGGACTGATGGGATCTCTTTTCACAAGACTTTCATGCTACTTTACATGAATTGTAGTTGGTGTTGGGGTTTAAGATATATTTAGGGGATTTGAATCTCTGGACTGACAATATGATAGCCAGGCCCTGACCTCAACAGACTTCAGCTCCTACACTCCGATTTATTGGACTTACCCCACTCAGCTAACATGGAGTTGAAGAATGTCAACCACCACACCATGGAGCCTAGAGTGCCTACAACTGAAAGCAGGAGGATTGCATCCAGTATCCATGTGGAATCTAAGCCCCCACTTGACATAGATGTGCAATGGACACAACCAATCCAATGTCCACAGAGAAAATGTGGCATTGGTGTGGGAAGGGTGGCCATGGTGACTGCTGGTGCGGGGAATGGGAAGAAGAGATGAGATGGGGAGGCGTTTTCGCGACTTGGAGTTGTCCTGGGTGGTGCTTCACGGACAACTACGGGACATTGTAGATCTCCCCAGGGCCCACTGGATGGAACGTGGGAGAGTGTGGGCTATGATGTGGACCATTGCCTATGGGGTGCAGCGATGCCCAGAGATGTACTTACCAGGTGCAATGGATGTGTCATGATGATGGGAGAGAGTGTTGCTGTGAGGGGGAGTGGGGGGTGGGGGCGATGGGGTTGAATGGGACCTCATATTTTTTTAATGTAATATTTTTTAAAAAAATGAATTAAAAAAAATAAATACTCAATTAAAAAAATAAAATGTATCTCATCTTAAAAAAAAAAAAGAGTTGGGTGCCCACCTACCACATGGGAGGTCCTGGTTTTGGTTCCTGGTGCCTCCTAAAGACGAGCAAGACAGTGAGCTGATGCAATGGGATGATGTGGTGAGCTGATGCAACCAGATGACCACAATCAGATGATGCAACGAGGAGACACAATGAAGCAACACAATGCCAGACACAATAAACAGGGAATGGAAGTGGCTCAAATGATTGGGCACTTTCGTCCCACATGGGAGGTCCTGGGTTTGGTTCCTCGTGTCTCCTAAAAAAAAAAAAAGAAGACAAGCAGACACAGAAAGCAGACAGCAAGTGCAAACAATGAGGTGGGGGGAGAAATAAAATAAATCTTTAAAAGAAAAACGTCTAGGGGGTGGATGTGACTCAAGTGACATGGGAGGTCCTGGGTTTGGTTCCCAGTGCCTCCTGGAGGAACAAAAACGGACAAACAAAACAGATGGGAAAGCCAACTCAGGGAATCTGATGTGGCCTAGGGATTAAGCGCTGGCTTCCCACATACGAGGTCCTGGCTTCAATCCCCAATACTCCTTAAAAAAAAAAAAAGTCCAGGAATCATTCCCAATTCCTTAAAGCTCACATTCAATCTGACATAAATCCTGTTGACTCTAACCTTCAAAATTTACTTTATTCTCTACTGCAATAGTGCTGGCACAATAGTGCTGGCACTTGGATTTCTGCAGTAGTCTCTGTGGTAGGCTGAATAACAGTCTCCCGAAGATGTTTACATCCCAATCCCAAAACCTGTGAATATGTTACCTTACATGGTAAAAGAATTTTGCAGATGTGATTAAATTAAGATTGTTCCATGAGAAGTTATCCTGGGTTTTCCAAGTGGGCCTAATATAATCACAATGGTCCTTATAAGAGGGAGGCAGGAAGCTCAGAGTCATTAGCAGAAGATGTGAGGATGAAAGCAAGAGATTGGAATGATGCAAGGAAGGAGGCCACCAACCAAGGAAAGCAGGAGGCCACTAGAAGCTGGGAAAGGCAAGAAATGGGTTCTTTCCTGAAGCCTCCCAGTGGAAAACAGTCCTGCAAACACTCTGGTTTTAGACTTCTGGCCTCCAGAACTGTAAGAGAATACAGTTGTGCTGTTTTTAAGCCACTAAATTCATGGCAATTTGTTATAACAGCAATAGGAAACTAATAATTTGTCTCCCCATTTCCTACCTTGCCTCTCTACAGTCCATTCTTCACACAACAGACAGGGGATTAAAATTTAAAAAATTAAAAATGAAAAAAAATTTTAAAAAAGATTCTTAGATTACATAAATATTACATAAAAATATGGGGGATTCACATATGTCCAGGGGGATCCTTTAAAAATGTAAATCAGATTGTCAATGTTCTCCTTAAAGCCTCCTTGAAAAGAAGATTCTTTGAATTTGGAACAAAATCCAAACTTACTGTGGCCTATATTAGAAAGATCCTACATGATCTCCAAACTCTCTCTACTCTTTCTTCACTTCTCCTTTCCCAAGTGTCCTACCCACCTCCTTACATCTTTTCCCCCAACCCCACCTCCACCTTGCTGACACAGGGCAATTGGTTTCCATCTGGGAGCCTGTGCTCTATACATTTCCTCTGTCTGAGACACTGTCTGCATATCTTTGGATTCTGTTTAACCCTCAGCTCCAAGTTCTCCTCCTCACCCCAATCTAGTCCTTTAATTACTCATTCGTATCACCCTGTTTAGTTGTCTTCACATTACTCATTATCTGAAGCCATACTGTTACTGGATTTTGTCTAGGTTCTTGAATATGCTGCAGAAAGGAATTTCAAGAGCACGCCAGTTGAGTTAGGCCAGTAATTTATTCAGGTATGGAGGGAAAGAGAAATGGGAGAAAATAACAGATCATGGGTCCCAGGTAGAGAGGAAGGGGCTGAAAAGTGATAAAGCAGGCTAATTTACAGACTACAATTCCCCATTATAGAAAATAAATGACCAAGCTGTCCTTGCGTGGCCATCATGGCAGAGGAAAAACAGTGAGAGCAGGGCACAGAGGGCAGTAACAGGCACATGGACCAGCACTGAGACTGGCACTGAAACATGGTGAAGGCAAGAGTGGGGGGGGGGGGCTCAAGGACAAGAGAGCTCAGGCCTTGTGCCTGCTTTTTGAACTATTAATTATTCCACCCCTTTGCTAATGGCAGGGGAGGAGTTCCAGCTGTTTGCTGTTTTGATTAATTACCCCACCCATCAATCCCCCATGAGGGCCCAATGATAAAGTCCTTGGGGAATATCTGGCGCTTCTCCTGGCTTCTGGAGGAAATCTTCTTGGAGTGGTGGAATCTTGTGTTTGTGTGTTTTGGGTGTGTGTGTGTGTGTCTTCCAGCAGCCATCTTGGGGCTGCTGATATTCACGTGGACTCTGCCAGGTTCCAGATCCATCTATTGATTCCCTATCTTACTAGCCAGCTTCAATACCACTTACTCCTTTTGTTTATACTTTATTTCCTACCTATCCCTTTAGCCCAAGTTCCAGGAGACCAAGGATTTAGCTTGTCTTATATCCTGCTGTATCACCAACCCCTAGAACAGTACCAGCCTCAAGCACTCACTGAAAGCCTATTACATGATTCAGTGTTGACTTTACAGGGGGCCTAGTTTAAGCTGGCTACTGGCAGAGGAGGTTCTAGAACCCAGGTCTCCTGACTCAATCTAGAGGTGGAACTAAAACCCTAGAGCAGCTGAGGTGGCAGCCCTTAGGACCACCCAGCCTGGTCAGAGGAGAGTTCAGAGGATCCCCACGACAATTTATTATAATGACTGATAATGAGAACAGGAGCAATAATAAAATAACACTTTCTATGTGCCAGGCCCTGTTCTAAGTGTTTATTATATGTTAACTCATTTACTCTTCACAACAATACTGCGAAGTGGATACTATTATCTTGACTTTTACGATGAGGTAACTTGCCCATCATACAGCGGGATAAACAGAGCTATGTTTCTATCTAACCTTTTTTAAAAATTTATTTAACGCGCTTTCTCACTCCTTTTGGGGAGCCCAGATCCGCCCACTGGTCCTTCTCGCAGTTCCTCGCAGGGGACAGTGGGGGCATCTCAGGGCGCGGGCGCCGACGCCTGGTGGGCGGGGCGGGGGTAGGACGGAGGCAGGGATTGGTGGAGAATTGAAACCCAATAGAGGAAGTCCCGCCCAGGTAGGCGGAACTTCCGGTCCCAACTGCTTGGGGTTTAGGCTGACGGAGCAGAGCCGGCAGCGCCGGGATGGTGCTGCTGGAGAGCGAGCAGGTAGTCAGAATCTGGTCTGTGGAGGGACGGATGCGGCTAGGGGCTTGTTCCTGCCTGCGGGAGGGGCCGGGACGTGGCGCGGCGAGCGTTTGGGGTTGCCTAACGGGGCCGGGCTTGTTGTGTTCCAGTTCCTGACGGAGCTGACCAGACTGTTCCAGAAGTGCCGGCTGTCGGGCAGCGTGTTCATCACCCTGAAGAAGTGTAAGCAGCAGTCTTCTCGACAAGGCCGGAAGGAAGTTGGGGCGGGCGCCCTGGAAGCCAAACGATTCCCTCGCCCGGGTCTCCAATGTCTGGGAGCCACAGGCGGAATCTGCCTCGGATCCCCGCCTCCCCCTACCTTCATTTACCCTGTTCTGGGCACATTCAGGGCTCAGAAAATGGAGAATTGTGGCTGGTGTGCCCCCTACTCCCCAAGCATGTCTGGGTTGTTCTTTTGACAAGGATCCTAAACTCCGCTACTACTTGATTTAATCGGTTTGATGTTACAATGTTTCCAGAGTGGAGATGGTATATATAGTTCTGTAAGGTTTGGCCAAACCGACAGCGATAAGGGATGATAATAGAAATTAGATAGAGCCGGTAAATTCTAAGTATCCCTTCCCCACCATTTTATTAATTTTTGTCTACCTGTTCATGTATGGCCGTGTTCACCAGGATGTATTTTTAATGCAGATGATGGTCGAACTAAACCCATTCCAAGGAAGGGTACCGTGGAGGGCTTTGAGCCCTCTGACAACAAGTGCCTATTAAGAGCTACTGATGGGAAAAAGAAGATCAGCACTGTGGTGAGCCGGATTCCTAACCCTCCAATCTTGGAGTTTAAAGATGAGTTTAACTTTGAGGATGGGGCCTGACTGAGCCAGACTCCCCCTTTCTCTGCCAAGAACTAGTAAGCGAGTTGCTCCCCAGCTATTACCAGACCAGGATCTTTCTTTATCACTTTAATAGAAACCCCAATAACAGAATTAAAAAGAAAAAAAGAGGTCACTTTTTTGTTCTAAAATAGTTGTAGAAATAAAATTAGCATATTAGTCCTTATCCCTACTTTGAGTAGCAGTTGACATAAATTTTCAATTCCTTTTTCCTTTTCTGTGCTGGGGTTAGTGAACAGATGATGCTCTTAAGCTGTATTCCAGTATTTGTGGTTCACGCTGCAAATATGTAGCTATGTGTTAGACTGAGAGAATATACATTTAGTCAAGAGCTCTAGTCTTCCCTTTCAAGGTGGAGGTTGAATATGACAAAGCAGGAGACTCCCTGGATTCTGAGTACTGTCTCCTGCTAGCCCAGATCTGGACTGCCTCCAGTCACATTACAATAGGACATTCAGGAGATGTAGTTGATAAGTCTCCCTTTACAAGTTCTCTTGATAAAAATTTTTACAGTGGAGCAAGCTAATAAAGTCTTAAAAGTTATTAAAAAAAAACCTAAGGAATCTTCTTCAGAGTAGAATTTCTCTTATTATGGTAGCTTGTATTATGCTAAAATTGGCCTGAATGGAAGGCAGGTTTAAAATATGATGATGGAATGGTTTAAATGTATCTTGCACAACAATTTAACGCTGAGAAAGCCTCAGGTTTCTCAGACCCTAGGGAGAAAATACGATGCAAAACATGGAAGAGGTTCCCATGGGATAAGAAGCGAAGCTTCTATAGGAACCTGCTTTTTGCTCTTTTCCATTTGGGTGCAGTTTTCAGTTGTGTGGGAAAAGGTACAGAGCTACTTTGTTTCTCAGGCATAGGAAAGTGGCCTTTAGTGTATATGACTCCTGAAGTTGGGGAATTCTAAATTTGAAGGATTAGGGTGTTGTCTTCATGAAGCTTTTGGAGATCATCTGGGTTGGGGCAGGGGATTCCTGTATGGAT
Organism: Dasypus novemcinctus; assembly: GCF_030445035.2. Classification (NCBI taxonomy): domain Eukaryota; kingdom Metazoa; phylum Chordata; class Mammalia; order Cingulata; family Dasypodidae; genus Dasypus; species Dasypus novemcinctus. The sequence goes on along the minus strand of NC_080675.1, from coordinate 111,176,032 downwards.
AACGGAAATTATCTCTTTTTACCTTCTTTTCCAGGTGAGCTCCAAAGAAGTTAATAAGTTTCAGATGGTGAGTTGTGATGGTGTTCCCTATGTCCCCTTCTCAGGGCAGGAGTTGGCATAATATTGAACACTGAGTTAAGATTGATATTTGGGTTCACTCTCCCCCTTGTTATATTTTACCAATATTTTACAAATGGAAAGCTGCCAGGCTGTGAATTCTGCTTCCAGCATCAACACTGTCTTTATTCTAGTTTAAAAGACTACATTTTGTTGCCTTAGGCTTCTGATAACCCTCTACCTATAGTATAGCTGAACAAAAAATTGTCTGCAGTTTTCCCTTTTTGTGTTAAAAACAAAGCAGAACAGGGAAGCAGCTGTGGCTCAATCAGTTGGGCTCCCGTCTACCATATGGGAGGGCCTGAGTTCGCTTCCTGGGGCCTCCTTGTGAAGACAGGCCCACCCACACACTGCAGAGTGCTGCCCGGCCTGCAAGCGCCACAGGGTGCTGACTCAGCAAGGTGACAAAACAAAAAGGGAGACAAGCAAAAAACACAGAAGAATGCAGGGACGGACACAGAGAACAGACAGCAAGCAAGCCACAAAGGGGGGAGAGGAAATAAATAAATACAAAAAACCCCACAAAAACCCAAAGCAAAACAAAACAAAGCTAAAAAGGTATAACTTGCTGTGGGTGAGTGTTGCAAAAGCTGCTAAAATGTGAAAGTGTTTTCTTTACCTTTTTCCTTAAAATGCAATTGCCCCATAGAATTATATTTTTTATCAGGTAGACTTTCTGATTTTGGCTACCCTAAATTCATTATGGAAGTGGGGCAGCTGCTTCACTAGTTGGTAACCCTTTCCATTAAGGCCATGCTCTGTTTTTCAGGCTTATTCAAGTCTGTTGAGAGCCAACATGGATGGGCTGAAGAAGAGGGACAAAAAGAGCAAGAGCAAGAAGACCAAAGCAGCACAGTGAAGGGTCCCTGACTTCATGCTTTCACCAACTAACCACTGAATTATTTTTCCTTTGTTTTTTCCTTTTGGCCACACACACAGCTAGGTTTCTGGTTCCCCCATAGTGGCTGATTTCATGTGAGTTACAGGGTCATTTTGGAGGGAAGAAGGGCAGAAAAAGGGCTGTAGTATTTACAGGGTAGGTGTAGTTAGAAGCCAGGTTATTTTAGACCTGGCTAATTGGTCTGTGTTGCATGATTGTGTATTCCTGGGTTATAGTTTAAAGGCCTTTAGCCTTCTCTGTGAAGAGTAATGTATCATTAAATGCATCTATTTATCAGCATGGATTGTCTCTTTTATTTTTCCCACCCCATTTAATAGTTTCTGACAACTACTAAATGCTTAATGAATAGGCTTTAGTGGAATCTTTAAGGTTGCTGGAACTGAAAACTGACAAATTTATAAAAAGTTATCTTACGGGCATTCTTCCCACCTAACTATAATTTTATCATAGTTTCTTTAGCAAGTTTGAATGAGTTCTCACAGCTAAATGAAAGTCTGCTTAACTGCCATAGGATAAGCATATTATAAAATTATCCAGAATAAATGATGCCAAAGTAATGATTTTTAAAAAAATGGTTTTTAGTTTGGCATTTTCACATCTAATGTTAGGGAAATGGGAAGAACAAAGCTGTTTTCTGGTGTTCTAGCTCCATGAATCCTTTAGTGTTAACAGATTTGCAGTGAAAAAGCACCAGATATATGAAAACATTTATTCAAAAAGCTAAATTTATGATAATATACAATATAAAACTGACAGGACAGTTCAGAATTTAAAGTTAATTTAAAATTACAGTGAATGTACAACATTCTATAGTATAAATCCCTGGCTGAACAATGTAATGACAGTTTTTTAGGATTAAAATAAGATTCTGTAGTAGTCATCTCTGTAGCTGTACAGGAATAGCACAGACACCCTGCAAAAGAGGGAAAAGGTAGATTAAAAGGACAGACCATAGGTAAGCATAATGGGTAGAGAAGAGCGTTAATAAATATATATATATATTTTTAGAGCACTTAAACTGTAGGAGCTTTGTTCAAGGAAAAACAGGATGGAAAGTTAGTCACTAAAAACATAACTGACTGGCAGGTCGTGACTGGCAAGGGTCTGCACTGTGGTCCTACACGAGGAGAGCACTAGTCACCTCAGCAGGCTTCACTGCTGCTTTTAAGTGGATAACAGGAATCACTGGCATTTTGACACGAGGACATAAGCAGTCACAGCTCTTTTCTTTCATTTAAACATATTTCTACAAGTGAATAACCTGGGTGAACAAATTAGAACTGGGATAGCTACCCTTGGGACCACTGTGTTTTGTCAATGACAAGATCATGACCAAGTGATCGACAGTCCTGAGCAAGATTTACTGGTTGCCAGTTGTAGTTCTAACATAACAGGCTGACATCAAACCTCAACAAGGCAATAAAATATGTGTCACTCTAAAACCTCTCCCTGAGGGCCAACCATGTGAAATGTGCATTTAAGTGATTACTTACTTTTTCTCTACTTTGATGTTATAAATTTCATCACAGACTAATTTGAGGTATCTTTGCTTTGGCAGGCGTGACAGCAGCTGCTTCACAGTTGCGTTAAATGCCTGTTCATCAGCATCCCACTAGGAAAAAATAGACAAGTCTTAGACTTAACAGCAGGGCACTAGAGTTTATTAACTGGCCTTCTCTGGGTCACTGATGAAATGCCAACACCTTTCCCTGTTCAAGTATACCAGAAGAAAGCAGGTAGAAGGAACCAGGAAGACTGGTGGGGGACCGTGCTGGTGGTTCTTCCTTTGAGGCATTGTTTTCCTTTGAAGATAAGATTATCTTACTAGAGCCTTTTTTGTAATGCCACAGCCCCAGTGTGCTAATAAGACTTTAGACCAGTTATTTCTTCCTGCTGTTTCCTTTGTATAAAATGGAGATAGCACCTCTGATGTGATCCATTTGAATGACTCATAAATCAAATTGACAGTAATGTATGCTCATTTTCAAGACAACAACAGAAAACATAATATGAAATGTTAGTTCTCAGGCAAAGTTCACTTTTTATCTAATCTGGGACTACAACACTCTGGATGGACCAAAAAAACTATCTTTTTCAAAAAATGACATGCAAAAGCCACCTGTAGCTATGATTATAGTTAAGCATTATCAATAGCAAAGGGAACTATAAATTCAAATTATAGAAGTTCTTAAGGTCTTTGATGATAATGACTTATATCCATCTGTAAGAAAAGCATATAAAAAAGGACCTAAATTAATTTTAATCTTTGCAAAAGGATCTTCTACATAGTTTTAATTCTACAAATAGGCTTCCCTAGCTAGAATGAAGTTTGAGAGCCAGCATAGTATAGTGGCTAAGAACACATGTTCTGCGAGTCTGCCTAGGTTTAAATCTTGGCTCTGCTACTTACTAGCTGGGAGACATTGGGTAAAATATTTAATCTCTCTGCTTCTGTTCTCTTATCTGTAAAATGGGAATAATAGTATTAATACCTTTCTTTTGGGGTTGTTATGATTAAACAGTTAACATTTGTAAAACACTTAGAACAGGGCCTCCCAGAGCCTGACACATAGTAAAGGTACTACGTGTTTATTAAATAAAATAAAAATAATGTATTTCTAAAATTTAAAAAGTCACTAGAAAAGTATGATTTCCTCAACATATAATTTAATAATATATGCTACATAAAAGGAACAATGTCATTGAATTCCTGGAATTGCCAGAAAAACACTTTATCACTAAGAAAATATAATACCTTTTTCATTTTCTTTTGGCAAATTAACAGCAAAGCTTTGGGATTTTAAAGGCCATGGCACAGAAGAGTTTATCTTGCTTACCTCTAACGATAAAAACTGTACAATTGCTTCTTTTGGTAGATCCACCTGTCAATACACAGAAAGGTGCATCACCTATCAGGCAGCTCTAGACAGCACAAGCTGACTTGTGACTATGGTGTCACTCGGGACTGTGCAACCTGAATAGGGCTGGCAGAGTCTCAGATGCCACTGTGCTACAGAACAAACTTAATGAACTACGCAGTGGTGAGATCAGCACTGATGAACTATAAGCTGTGGAAACTACTCCCAGTTACCTCACACACCAACCCACATCCCATGTCCTCAGTAAACTTAGTGAGGCAAAGGCCTGAAACATTAAGAAAAATGATTTTTGTTTTCATTTCCTCCCATCTTTCAGAGGAAGAAAATAAGAGAAACAACAACAACAAAAGGGGGGAGGACTCTTCCATTTTCTCCCTAGTTCTTTGCAGTTTTAGATGGCTTGTAGTTTACATATCAGCAAGGCCTGCATCAAATATTGTTGACACTGAGCAAAAAAGTCCTAACCTCTCAGGAAACTACTATTTACAGTGTGGACAGAAACCATCCTCAAAATGTTGAAGAAAGTGACTTACAGCCAAAATTTCAATTTCACTGCTTTTCTGATGTAAGTTGGCAAGTGAGGTCTGAAGTCGTGTTTGTACCTAACAATAAGAAAATGGAATTCAGAGTACATCAAACCATGTCATCTTGACATATTAAAATTCTGTTCTAACGAATATTCACAGAGTGACAAACCAAAGCTTTGAAGGTATTCCAAACGTTATCTAAAGATTTGCTCTTAATCCATCTCAGAAAGACAGAAGTCCAGCCTGTTAGGATCTCAGGGAAAATAAGATTTTATAACCTATCTTGCTCATTTGTTTAATAATCCTTTTATTGCTTATTTATTTATAATATTAAAATCATACCTAAAAACGTCTTAGTATAATGAAATAGTACACTCTGAAGCATGGTGATTTCAGTATTAAGCTAAATTTGGAGAAAGGGGCACCTGACATAGCAAGAAAGGATACAGAAATGAAATATATTAGGTGATGAAAGCAGTAGGTAGACATGAAACATCCTAATATCCTGAGAAACAGGAGAATTTGGAAAAATTAGGTACCTGATCTTTGTATTTCAATCTAATTACATTTCTAAGTAATGACCCGTCTCACATTCACCCTCTTCCCAAATGAGGCCAGTGTCCTGCCCATGCTTATTAGCACTGTCTGCACCACCTTTCCTACTGTCCCTCCATAAAGCCTTTTTAAAAAAAAGTATTTATTTCTCCTTGCCCCGTGTCTGCTTTCTGTTTCCATTCGCTGTGTGTTCTTCTGTGTCTGCTTGTATTCTCAGTAGGCGGCTCTAGGAACCGATACTGGGACCTTCTGGATGGGGAGAGAGGCAATCATTCTCTTGTGCCACCTCAGCTCCCTGATCTGCTGCATCCCATATTCTCTCTCCTCTACGTCTCTGTTTGTTGTGTCATCTTGCTGCGCCAGCTCTCCGCATGGGCCAGCACTCCTGCGTGGGCAGTACTCTGCATAGGCCAGCACTCTGTGTGGGCCAGCTCACCCCACGAGTCAGCTTGCCTTCACCAAGAGGCCCTGGGCATCAAACCCTGGACCTCCTATATGGTAGACAGGAGCCCAGTTGCTTGAGCCACATCTGCTTTCCCATAAAGTCTTTCTTGATCATTCAAGCTCATCTCTATCCTTCCCACATGTCCACAGCACAGTTCACTCTCACATTCAATACATTTAATTCAGCATTCTATTATGTATTTTGTCCTACTGGTCTCCCAATTGTGTTATGCAAATACTTCTAAGGTTATAAACTTTTTGAGGACTAGGGCTGTCTCCTATGTCTTTTATATTTTACACAGTATTCAGTACAGCATCAGCATATAGGAGAGACTAAATACATGAGAAACTTCCCTCAACTCTTTGTGGCAGACCTCTTCTGCTTTGTGATTGAAAATGAAACAACAAAAAACCCAGTCTGCCATTAGAGCCACAATAGAAAGTTTTGTTTACATTCTGACACACAGCTGCTTCTAGTTGCACACAATGTGTACTGACACCTCTTTGTAAGACAACAGGTCAGAATTTGGCACCAGAAAGAGGCTTTGTGTTGGTGAAATTTTCAGAAACCACTAAATTAGGGAAGTGGGAAGAAAAATATTTCCAGGAAACTCCCTGTTTCTTATTTTCCTTTCCTGTTTTCTTTCTTAGGAAACCAAAGAAACCCTGACCCATGTACCTGTGTTTCATACCGCCTCCTAGTGCTGGCTGACAGCTTCTCCGGGGCTATCACACTCACACTGGGAACAACTGCTGCTCCATGGATTTCAAACAAACCTGAAATAAAGAGTTTCAGAATTGATGGGTTTACCTGATCCCACTTTCTGTAACATACCACAGAGAGATGGTAGAATCACCCTGTTCTGATTCTAAGGGCTAGAGTACATCTGGGCTTTGTTTTCTATCTCTGCTGCCCCTTGCTCTTGACCAGGGAGGAGCCCAGAACCCCACTCCCAGGAGTTTTGATGCTTCTGACTGCTCTCCTTGGGGGCTGGGGGTAGGGGAGTGGTGAAGGTACAAGAGGCACAAAAATTCATGAATCTAAGAAAATCAAACTTAGTATCTCCCAAACTCTAATACTTATTTCTCCAAGGAATTTAAAAATACTTATCTTCAATCTACTGTATTGGGAATTTTTCCAGGAAAATTATCCACATTTAACTTATACAATAAACTGAGTCAAAGGAAGAAAGCCATTTGTAAAAACAAGACATTAAGCAGAGATAAACCAAGGCTCAGAAAAGTCACCTAACACCTATTTGTTTTGTCACTTTCAAAGCATAAGGATAAATTCCATTTGGTACAATTTATTGGACTAATTATTGTTACTTTAAAAGTATCTTTCCAACAAAACAAGGAGTTAGCCACAGCAGTAACTGCTTAGAACAAACATGCATAAGTAACACAAGGCATTATTATGTTTGGATTATAATTAGTAATTTATACCTGAAGCATTAGAAAATGAACCCTTCAGATTTTGCACTGCAAGATTATCGGAAGCTTCTCTAAAAATAAGCAAACAAAAACAATTAGGAAACAGTCAACAGGGCAAGAGCAACACCGATCACTTTTAGTGGGTCACACTTACAGTGACCCACTTTTCCTATTAATTAGAGAAAAATATGTTCCTCTTGGTTATTAGTAGGAGAGAAAGCAAAATCTCACATCAAAAATTTTGACTTAGTTATGATTTGGGGCAAGAGTAAATTAAGTTATAAAAGAGGTAATTTTAAATGAACAAATGCCTAAAGAAAACATTCTGATTTATTCAACTGAGTTTGAAATCCTGGCTCAACACAAGAAGCTAATTTCAATTAAATAAAATATGCATTCTTTCCTCACTCCTCACAATACAAGGAAACATTAGCAACACATACCCCACCCTCATCATGGCTCGCCTTGGCCATCACCCTCAGGACAGCCCTTGGTAAATCAGGCTCTTCTTTCAAAAGCTGTGAATGGATGTTCTTCCAAAGGCTGCGACTTAATTTATAGCCTTTGAGACACACAATAGCACAGTATCTTGGGAATACAGGGAAATAATCACACCAAGGAAACATTTTGAACCTAGATTTTCCCATTAAACTTAATACCCAACTAGCCTTCGAAGTGTTTGAATAGTGTTCACTCATACTCTTAAGTAGTTGAATGTTTTTTCGTTTTCTTTCCTAAACATTTGTCTCTGATTTGGGCCTGTGGTTCTAATTCCTGGTGACTTCAAGAGCATTATATTCCCTTAGAAAAAGTCTGATGGTGAATACATTCAAGCTAGGGGCAAATGGACAAAGGCAGAGAAGGGAGAAGAAAGCAAGAACTTTTATTTTAGTCAGGATTTCTCAACCGAGGCACTACTAACACTTGGGAAAGCTGTGTCTTTGCGTGGGGGCAGGGAGCATCCCATGCACTGCAGAATGTTTAGCCACGTTCCTGGCCTCTACCTACCAGATGCCAGTAGTGACAGTCCCCCAGGGTGACAACCAAAAATGTCCGCAGATTTTGCCAAATGATCCCTGGGGGAACGGAGCGGGGCAGGTTGCTACAGCTGAGAATCACTGTTCTAAGTAAAAAAGAATTTGACTGTTGCATTTCCTGATTATAAACATTTACATGTACTTTGCAAATATACAGAAAAGCTTAAAGAAGAAAATTAAGATCCTCTGTAAATAACACTAATCCCCTGTAAATTCACTAATCAGAAATAACTACAACTAAAAATTTGGTACAATCTTTCAGACATTTTTCTTTGTATGGGCTGTGTATTTTGGTTACAACAAAGATGGGATAATACCATATACATCCTATCTTTCCATGTCAATAAACTTGGTTTTCCTAAAATCATCATTCTTAAAAGGATACATAGTATTTCACTATATTAACCATAATTCAAACAATCTTCTAATATATATTTTGATATCATAAACCAGAGATTCTCAAAGTGTGGTCCAGGGACCCCTAAAGGTTCCTGAGATCCTTACAGGGAGTCCTCACGGGCAAACTATTTTTATAATAATCTTAAAATGCTGTTTGTCTTTTTACTCTCATCCCCTTAGAAATGTGCAATGGAGCTTTCCAGAGACATGACATCTCACAACTGATTGAATGCAGAAGCAGAAGTAAGAATTGAGTTCTCTTCTAGTAAGACATTCAAGAGATTACAATGTGTGAAAGAGATTTGCAAAAACGTAAAACAATGCTGTTCTTAACAAATTTATTTTGTTTTGGAAAGTATAGTTATTTCTCATTAAAGGTACAGTATTAAAAAATAATAACAAAAGGTGAAAAAAAGACAAAATAAAGAAAAAAAAGAAAAAAGTACAGTATTTAGGTTAACATGTAATGAGTTTATTGGTATTTCAAAATGAATAAATAAACATGTTTCAGTTTGACTTTCTAAAACAGAAAATGATAGATTTAAGTCACATAAACAAAACCTCTTTGGAGACCTTAATAATTAATAATTTTTAAGGCTGTAAAGGGTTCTGAGACCCAAAAGTTTGAGAACCACTATTTTAAACAATCCTTGATAGACATCTTTATAGATATCTCTGTGGAAATATTTTTAGTACAAATTCCTGAAAGTGGAGTTGTTAATTCCTGAAAGTGGAGTTGTTGAGTCAAATTTTTTCATTTTTATTTTGAAGTCTTTTAACTTATTTTACTAAATTGCTAGCAGATATTTGAACTAGTTTATACTCCCAGCACGAATCTATAAGAACTTTTCCCAGAACACACATTTTTTTCAAATTACATTGACAAAAGACTACTCCAATTCTTTGAGGGGCAGGCAGAGTAAGATAATGGCAGGTAGACTTTGGCTCCTTAGTCCTTTCAAAATGATAGAAAATTCTTTGAAATGTTACGAAGAGCAAATGTTAAAAGGGGGATATGATTCTTCTTACATAAGGGGTCATATAATTAAAGTGCTGATTGAATTATTCAGAATAAATTCAGTGGTTCATTAAAAGTTGTTCTGACTTATCTTTATTTCCCAGAAAGATCAAATTGACTTTTCAAATAAATGTATATATGTTCTATATGGGCAGCTGCAGCTGCTTTTCTGGGCTTTTGTTTGCTAACTTACCTGATATTCCTTTCATCACTGACTTTAGTCCTCAGTTTCTGCACCATGTGGTCTACAAGATCAGACTCCAGTACACGTTTCTCTGTTTGCCTTTCTTTCTCAAAAGACTTAACCTTAAAAAGAAACAAAATGGATCCATCAAGATTTCTGAAGCCAAAAGCCTTGATCAGAGTACCGCAGTAAGATTATTAAATCAACAGCATAGAACAGTGTTCTCAACCTGCCGCGATTCCCGCCCCCCGCCCCAGGGGCATTTGGCACTGCTCAGAAACATTGTGGTTGTCACAACTGTGGGGGATTCTACTGGCCCCTAGAGGCCAGAGGCCAGGGATGCTGCTAAACAGCCTACACCGAACAGGGTAATCCTCAAAGTGCCACTGCTGAAAAGTGTCTAGGCTAAAACAGTTTATCGTAGATGACAGAATTTTTTTAAAAAAGGGCCATGATCCAGCTCCCATTTCATTTGATTTGTTCACATATTCTTCCCTTAAAAATCCTCTGGCCACGAAAGTTTCTGAGACCTCAGTAATATCTAGAAGCTCTCCCTCTGCTTTCTAAACTCAAGTCTTGCCATGCTACCGTGCCACTTTTATAGCACATGCTTTCATGCTTTATTTAATTTTTTTTTAAGGTAACACAGGCCGGGGAATGAACCCGGGACCTTTTTATGTGAGAAGCCGGCACTCAATCACGGAGCCACATCGGCTCCCCAGAGTTGGTTTTTACATTTGTTTTGCTTGTTGTTTGTTTCCGTTTTCCTTAGGAGGCACCAGGAACCAAATCTGGGACTTCCCATGTGGGAAGCAGGTGCTTAACTGCTTGAACCACACCTGCTCTCCAGTACACACTCTCTAATCTTCACTCCATGGCCAGTGTCCAGCCTTGGCCTGGGTTACCATATTTTTCACTGTTATCCCTGTCTTCAGTTTTCTTCACTTCAATCCATGCAACGTATCCCTGCAGATTAATTTTTCTCAAATACAACAATGTCCCTTTACCCAAAACATTCAGTGGCTCCCTACCAGGTATTACATGAGGTCCACATTCCTTGGTTGGGCATTTAGGTTCTCCATGATCCAGTTATAACCATTCTCTCCTGCTTAAGTAAGTTTCTTTACAATTCTTCTGCATCATCCAAAATGAACTATTCAGAGTAGTGCCAGACTAGTTGTCTGCTGTTCTGCCTCTATCTTTGGGACAATTTACTGGTAAGAACTACTATCACCTTTGCAAGTCCCTCTGCCTACAGGGTCTTTTCAGCATGTACCTATATCCTGCCTATCCATGAGGGTCCAGCCTAAATCCCATCTCCACCTGAAGACTCTCCTGCTACCTCTGAAGTAGCTCCCAGGCTGATGAACCATCAGAGAACTTTATCTATAGGACTTCATGTACTTAGCATTTTCTAGCCTATAATCCTTCATGAATGTCCTAGGTGAGTTTTACAGGTGGCCCAGCTGCCTGTGTGGAGGCAGGTTCCAGACCACAGTGCAGGGCTGGGGAACCTAAACAGAGCTCAAGGTCTTGCTAAGTAGAGGAGACAGACTGGAGTTTAGATAGGCCAAGATGGCTGAAAATTGGGGGGCAGAGGACCAAGGAGGAGAGAGCTATATACTCACAGGGAAAGAAAGATTTCTGAGCCTCTGCAGAGGAGTTCACTCATGTCTTGCTGAATACTGATTTGTGCATGGGTGAGAGGAAACTACTTGATTCTGGGGAAACAACCACTAGCAAAGCGAAAGCAGAATAATTTCTGGAATTCACACAGGGCTAGGAATCGTTCCTGTTCTCACCAGTCAAAGTTGGAGAAACATTATAATACTCAGGGCACTGGGCAGAATCCTCTGAAGGGTAATGCCTTAACAGTGGGGCTAATTAGCCCTAAAGACTGACCTGCACTTGCCCTAACAGACCTTAAAATCAAGCCTAGAAAGGAGCAAACAGAATCTACTCTTAACTACATTCCAGAAACAGTCCAACAGTATTTATAGGAATATAAGAAAGTCTAGCATCTGAAATGTAAAATTCGTATGTGCAACAATCAATGAAAAATTACTGGGAATGCAGAGAGGCAAAAAAATATGACTTATAACCAGGAGAAATGCAATTGACAGAATCAGACCCAGAAGTATCAAAGATGATGAGACTGGTGGACAAGGACCTAAAAACGACTATTATATATATTATAAAGGGTGTAAAGGGAATAAGAACCATGATGAGGAGAGAAATGGAAGACATAAAAAGACAAAAAGACACAAATACAGGCATCCCTCATTTTCTTGCATTTTGCTTTACTGCCTTTTGCAGACATGGCTTATTTACAAATTGAAGGTTTGTGGTAATCCTGCGTCGAAAGTCTATTGGTGCCATTTTTCCAACCACATGTGCTCACTTCATGTCTCTCTGTCACATTTTGGTAATTTTCGCAATATTTCAAACTTTTTCATTATTATTCTATCTATTATGGTGACCTGTGATCAGGATCTTGGATGTTATTACTGTAATTGTTTTGGGGTGCCACAAACTGTACCCATATAGGATGCCATATAGAATGGTGAACTTAATGGACACGTGTGTGTACTGAACGCTCCACTGAGGCTGTTCTCTTATCGCTCTCCCTCTCCTTGGGCCTCCCTATTCCCTGAGGCACAAAAATATTGAAACTAGGCCAGTTAATAACCCTACCATGGCCTCTAAGTGTTCAAGTGAAAGGAAGAGTTGTATGTCTCTCGCTTTAAATCAAAAGCTAGAAATGATTAAGTTTAGGGAAGGTGACATGTCAAAAGCCAATATAGGCTGAACTTTAGGTTGAAGTCAATGCTCATTTGCCATTCTGAAAATCCTAGGGCCCTTAAGAATTATGCTAAATCTAGGAAGCAGATGTGGCTTAAGCAGTTGGGTGCCCACCTACCACATTGGAGGTCCCAAGTTTGGCTTCCAGCGCCTCCTAAAGAACATGGGCAAGACAGTGAGCTGATGCAACGAGATGACGCAACAGAGACACACTGCGAGAGACAACAAGCAAGAGCGGAGATGGCTCAAGCCACTGGGTCCCTCTCTCCCACATGGGAGGTCTGGGTTTAGTTCTTGGTGCCTACTGAAAAAAAGAGAAGATGAGCACACAACGAACAGACACAGAGAGCAGAAGCGAGTTCAAACAATAAGGTGGTGGTGGTGGTGGCAGAAATAAAAAAAAAAAAAAAAAAGGAATTATGCTAAATCTAATTGGCCTACGCTCTATAAATGCAACAACAAAGCCTGGATGCATATCTGTTTATAATATGGTTTAATGAATATTTTAAACCCACTGTTGAGAACTACTGCTAAGCAAAAAAGTTTCCTTTCAAAATTTTATTGCTCACTGGGAATGTACGTGATTATCCAAGAGCTGTGATGGAAGATGTACAATGAGATGAATGTTGTTTTCAGGCCTCCTAATACAACGTCCATTCTGTAGCCCATGGATCAAAGAGTCATTTTGTCTTTCAAGTCTTATTATTTAAAAAATAAATTTCTTAAGACAATAGCTGCCATAGATAATGATTCCTCTGAGGGACTGGGCAAAACAAACTGAAAATCTTCTGGAAAAAATTAATCATTATAGCTGTCATTAAGAACATTCATGATTCACAGAAGGAAGTCAAAATAGTAACATTAACAGGAGTTTGGAAGAAGTTGATTCTAACCCTCATTGATAACTGTGAGGGGTTCAAGACTTCAGTGGAGGAAGTAACTGATAGAAATATCAAAAGCTATGATAGAAATATCAAAAGAGAACTAGAATTAGAAGTGGAACCTAAAGATGGGACTGAATTGCTGCAATCTCAGGGTAAAACTTTAATGGATGGGAGCTGCTTATCTTATGGATGAACAAAGAAAGTGGCTTCTTGAGATGGAATCTATTCCTGATGACGATGCTGTGAACACTGTTGAAATGACAACAACAGATTTAGAATATTCCATAATATGGATTTAGTTAATAAAGCGGCAGCAGAGTTTGAGAGGATTGACTCCAATTTGGAAAGAAGTTCTCCTGAGGGTAAAATGCTATCAAACAGCATAGCATGCTACAGAGAAGTCTTTTGTGACAAGAAGAATCAATCGATGCAGCAAACTTCATCTTTGTCTTACTTTAAGAAATTGCCATAGACCCCCCCCAACCTTTAGCAACCACCACCTTGATCAATCAGCAGCTATCAACATTGAGGCAAGACCATCTAGCAGCAAAAAGATTATGATTCTCTGAAGGCTCAGATGACGGTTAGCATTTTAGCAATAAAGTATTTTTTAATTAAGGTATGTACATTGTTTAGATGTAATCTTCCTGCACACTTAATAGATTACAGTGTAGTGTAAACATAACTTTTATATACATTGGGAAAATGAAAAATTCATGTGACTCATTTCATCGCAAGCTTCTTTATATTGTGGTGGTCTGGACCTGAGCCTGCAATATTTCTGAGATATGCCTGTATAATGTGTACAGATGAAAAGAAATACAGTATAGTGAATAAAAAATATATTGGATGGGATTAGATACTAGAGAAGAAAAGGTCAGTATACTATCTAAAATAAAGCAGAGGGAAAAAACACAACTTCCATGAGCTGTGGGGCAATTCAAATGATTGTCATATTGTAATCAGAGTCCCAAAAGGAAATGGGAGGAGTCAGATAAATATTTGAAGAAATAATGCCTGAAAAATTTCCAAATTTGATGAAACCTATAAATCATAAGCTATAAATGTTAAGGTCAAAGAAGCTCCATGAATCCCTAATATTAGATACATAAAGAATATTACACTAAATCAGATCATAACCAAATTATGGAAACACAGTTTTAAAAGAAAATCTTAAAAGCTGCCAGAAAATAAAAAAGATACATTTGTATATAAGATATATAGCAATTTCGGGAAGGGGACTTGGCCCAGCGGTTAGGGCGTCCGTCTACCACATGGGACGTCCGCGGTTCAAAGCCCGGGCCACCTTGACCTGTGTGGAGCTGGCCCATGTGCAGTGCTGATGCGCGCAAGGAGTGCCGTTCCACGCAGGGGTGTCCCTGCATAGGGGAGCCCCATGCACAAGGAGTGCGCCCCATAAGGAGAGCCGCCCAGCGCAAAAGAAAGTGCAGCCTGCCCAGGAATGGCGCCGCCCACACTTCCCCTGCCGCTGACAACAACAGAAGCGGACAAAGAAACAAGACGCAGCAAATAGACACAGAGAACAGACAACGGGGGGGGGGGGGGGGGGGGGGGGGGGGAATTAAATAAATAAATAAATCTTTAAAAATAAATAAATAAAAATGTTAAAAAAAAATAAAAAGTACTTAATCTATTAAAAAAAAAAAAGAAAAAAGCACAGATGGAACAAATAGAAAATTAAAAGGAAAATGGTAGGTTTATACCCAACTATTTCAATAACTACAGTACACATTTAAGTGGTCTAAACACTCCAATTAAAAGGCAGGGATTGTCAGAATGGATAAAAAAAGCAAAATTCATCTAATGACTATCTCTAAGAAACCCTCTTTAAATATAAAGACACAGGTTAAAAATAAAAGAATGGATAAAGATAAACCATGCAAATACTAACCAAAAGACTTCAGAATAAGAAATATTACTAGGGATAAAGAGAAACATTTCATAGTGATAAAGAGGTGACTTCAACAGAAAGATATAAAATCTTAAAGTTGTATTCACTTAATAACAGAGCTTCTAAACACATGAAGCAAAAAATGATATAACTGAACGAAGAAATATATAAGTCCACAATGACAGCTGGAGTTTCAATATCCCTCTCTTAGTAAGTGACAGAATAGGTAGACAAAACAATAAGTAAAGGTATAGAAGATTTGGAAAACATTATCAACTAACTTGCCCTAATTGATGTTTATGAAATACTCCTCCAAACAAAGCAGAATTCACATTCTTTTCAAGTGCATATGAAATAGCCACTAAAATAAACCATTCGTGGGACTTTAAAACATGCCTTAATAATTTTAAGGGGTAGAAATAATAGAATATATTCTCTGATTACTATGGAATTAAAGTAGAAATCAATGAATAAAGTTACATGGAAAATCTCCAAATATTTGGAAATTAAACCATACACTTCTAAATACTATAGAACAAGGAAGAAATCATAAAGGAAATTAGAAAATATTTTGAGCTGAATTAAAATGAAAATACTACATATAGAAATGTATAGGATGCAACCAAAGCATTAATTAGAGCAAAATTTATTGCATTAAATGCCTAAATTGGAAAAGAAGAAAATCTAAAATCAATGATTTAAGCCAAGTGCCAGCAAACTTTTTTTTTCTGTCAAGGGCCTGATAGTAATTATTTTAGGCTTTGTGAGCCACACACAGTCTCTTTCACATACTTGTATTTGGTTTGTTTTCATGGGCTTTTTTTTTTTTCTTCTTCTTCTTCTTCTTTAAAAAACAACCCTTAAAAATGTGAAACTATTCCTCTCTCATAAGCCATACAAAAATAGAGTGTGGGCTGGATTTAGCCTGCAGGCCAACCCCTGATCTAAAGTTTTACCTGAAGAAACTAGGGAAAAAAACTAAATCCAAAGTAAGCAAAAGGAAAAAAATAATAAACAGAATCAATAAAATAGGAAAAAAAAAAAAAAAAAAAAGAAGAAAATTATTGACATCTAAAGCTGGTTCTCTGAAAAGACTAAGTTGATAAACCTCCAGCCAGGCTGATCAGGAAAAAACAG
The DNA here is from genome assembly GCF_030445035.2 of Dasypus novemcinctus. Classification (NCBI taxonomy): domain Eukaryota; kingdom Metazoa; phylum Chordata; class Mammalia; order Cingulata; family Dasypodidae; genus Dasypus; species Dasypus novemcinctus. The sequence goes on along the minus strand of NC_080675.1, from coordinate 111,159,802 downwards.
AGGGAAGACACAAATAACCAATACCAAGAATGAAAGGGGCTCTCACTATACATCCTACAGATAGTGAAATAATATGGGAATATCTGAAAACTTAGAGGAAATGGACAAATTCTGGGAAAGATACAAACTACCAGAGCTCACTCAAGGTCAGCCTGACAATGGTTTCTTTGAACTTATATCCAAAGTATAAACAATGAAAGAAAAAAATAGATAAATGGGACCTCCTCAAAATTAAAAACTTTTGTGTATCAAAATACTTTGTTACAAAAGTGAAAAGACAACCTAATCAATAGAAGAAAATATCTGGAAGCCACATATTTGATAAGGGTTTTTAAAATCCAGAATATAAAAGAAATACTACAACTAAACATTAAAAAGACAAACAACCCAATTAAAATATGGACAAAAGACTTGAACAGACATTTCCCCAAAGATACACAAATGGCTAAAAAACACACGAAAAGATGCCTAACATAACTAGCTATTAGGGAAATGCAAATCAAAACTACAATGAGGTATCATTTCACACCCACTAGAATGGCCACTATTAAAAAACAAAACAAAACAGAAAATTACAAGTATTGGAAAGGATGTGGAAGAATAGGAACACTCATTTACTGCTGGTTGGAATGTAAAATAGTACAGTTGCTGTGGAAGACAGTTTGGTGGTTCCTCAGGAAGCTAAGATCGGAATTTAAAGTATTAGCCAGCAAACCTGATACTAGGTATATACCCAGAAGAATTGAAAGCAGGGACAAATATCTGCACACCAATGTTTACAGGAGCATTATTCACAATTGCCAAAAGATGGAAGCAACCCAAGTGCCCATCACCCAATGAATGGATAAACAAAATGTGGTATATACATTTGTGGTATATACATTTGAAAATTATTCTACTGTAAAAAGGAATGAGTTCCTATTGCATGCAATAACCTGGATGAACCTTGAGGACATTATGCTGAGTGAAATAAACCAGACACATATTGTATGATCTCAGTGATAGGAACTAATTATAATAAGCAAACTCACAGAATTAGAACCTAGAATATAGGTTACCAGGGGATAGAATGGGGTTAGAGAATGGGAAGTTGATGCTTAATTTGTACGGAATTTCTATTTAGTGTTGATTTCAAAGGTTTGAAAATGGATGGTGGTGATGGTACCACATTACTGTAGCTGTAATTAACAGCACTGAATTACAGAGGTGAATGTGGTTAAAAGGGGAAACTTTAGGTTGCATGTGTTACTGAAATAAAAATTAAAGATAAAACAGGACTATATAACACAGTGAACCCTATTGTAGATGATGGAGTACAGTTCATAGTACAAGAACGTTCTTTCATGAATTGTAACAGATGTATGACAACTTATAAAAGATGTCAATAATAGGGTAGTATATGGGGGAAAATACACCTAATGTAAATGATAGACAATAGTTAATAGTACTATTTTAATAACCTTTCATCAATTGTAACAAAAGTAACCAGTGCTAAAAAAAATTACAATTACAAAAAAGTGTTATTGCTATCATCAATTATAACCAATGTTCCACACCAATGCAAGGTAGTGGTGGTGGTGGGATGGTGTATTGGAATCCTGTATTTTATGCATGATTGTTCTATAAACCCACAACTTCTCTAATGAAATCATACCAATTCTATATAAACACCTCCAGGAAATAGAAGAGGAGGGAGCTGCCCAACTCATTTTAGGAAACTAACATTATCCTGATTCCAAAAGCAGACAAAGACATTAGAGGAGGGGAAAAGAAGAGGAAAACAAAACAAAACAACAGATCAATAACCCTCACAAAGATAGACTAAAAAACCCTGAACATGATGGAAAAGTTTTGGTAATGGATGTTGGTGAGGGTAGCACAACAGTATAATTAACAGCATCGAGTTATATATTTGAATGTGGTTAAAGGAGGACATTTTAGGTTGTATATATGTTATGAGAATAAAAATTTTTTAAAAAACTATAGATGTATATAACAAACAGTGAACTCTACTATAAACTATGGACTATAATTAATAATATAATTATATTAATATTGTTTCATCAAACTTAGTATGGTACCACATTAACTGAAAGTGCTAATAATAGGGAGCATAGGGGAACTTGGAGGGGGGAGTATATGGGAATTCTATTTTCTGCATGATTTTTTTGTAAACCTACAATTTCTCTAATATAAATAAATAAATAAATACTTTTTTTAAGTTAAGAAACAAAAAACAAAAAAACCCTGAGAAAAACTTAAGCAAATTGAATCCAGCAATATATAAAAGAGTAATATCTCATGATTAAGGGGGTGTTATGTAGGAAACCAAGGTTGTTTTAACATCTGAAAATCAACCAGTATTATTGTGTTGGGGGTCCCCAAGCCACTCCCAAGTAAAATGATTCACTAGGATGCCTGAGAAGTTCCAGCATATAGTCATACTCATGGCTGTGATTTATTATGGTGAAAGGACACAAAGCAAACCAGCAAATGGTAAAGGCACATGTGGTAAAGTTTGAAAAAAGTAGGTACAAGCTTCCAAGATGAGTCTCCCAGTGGACCCACACAGGACATGCTTAATGCCCCCAGCAATAAGTTGTGATAATATGTATGAAACATTGTCTACCTGGGAAGCTCTTTAGAGACTTGGTGCTCAGGGTTTTCATTGGGTGCTGATCACAGAGGCAACCTCTGCCTAGCACATAAAATTTCATAATCTCAGAAGCAAAGCAGGTGTTCAGCATATACCACATTGTAGAGACAGTTTAGACATAGTGAGCCATTCTTATCAGGAAATGGTGGCTTCCAGATGCCAGCTAAGGGCCAATCTTGCAAACGGACCCTTCTAACTTATATTAACTCTCTATGCATAGTAAATCATCTCAATATATGCAGAAAAAGTTTTTGACATAATTCAAAACTCCCAGCAATCTAAGAAAAGAACTTTTTCAACCCAATAAGGACATCCACAAAAACCCTAAAGCCAACAGCACACATAACTGTGAAAGACGGAATGTTTTTCTCCTAAGATTGGAAAAAAAGCAAAGGTGTCATCTCTCAGCACTTCAATTCAATGTTGTACTGATGGGTCTTAACCTTTGCAATAAGGCAAGAAAAAGAAATAAAAGGCATATGAGTTAGAGGGAATAAATAAAACTGTTTCAATTATTCATAGAAAAAATTATAATCTATGTATAAAATCCAAAAGAATCTACCAAAAAACTATCAGAGCTAATAAAGAGAGTTTAGCAAGGTTGCAGAACACAAGGTCAACAAAGAAAAATCAATTCTATATCTATACACTAACAATTGGAAATTGAAATTAAAAACACAATACAATTTACAATAGCATCAATAAATGAGTTACTTAGGGATAAATTCAACAAAATATATCTATGACATGTATACTGAGCACAATAAAACAGTGCTCAAAGAAATTTGAAAAGACTTCAATAGATGGAGAGAGAGACCATGTTCAGAGATTGAAAGTCTTGATATTAAGATGGCAATTCTCTTTAGGTACAATGTAATGCCAGTCAAAATTTCAGCAGGTATTTTTATAGAAATTGATAAGCTGATCTAAAAATTACAAGGAAATAAAAATACCTTTGAATAGTCAGTACAATTTGGAAAAGGACAAAACTGGAGGATTTGAACTAATTGATTTCAAAAGTTATAATAAAGCTACAATAATTAAACTGGTTGCCAGTTTGGCATAGGGTTCAAGGAGAGGCATATAGTGCTAAGGACCAGAATAGAGAGTCTAGAAACAGATCACCTAATATAGAGACAACGGATTTGCAACAAGGTGCCAAAGTTATTCAATGGGGAAAAGGAGTTTTCAACAGTTCTGGAACATTGGGCTATCTCCACATGTAAAAGAGTGGACCCTTTGCAGGGCACTGATGTATAGGGGCTCTATTTTTTTTATGGATGTGTAGATAGCATCGCTCCTAATCAAGGTCAACCTGTATGTGAACCTATATTTGTATATATACTATTTTATTTAGTTTATATTTTATAAAAAATGAGATTATCTATAAAATACTTCTAGAACATGCCTTAGTGGTGTGCTGGCTCCTAAGATTAAATGCCTCAAATGCTTACATTGATAAGGAAAGAGGCTGCAGAACATGTAAAACCAAGTTAGGACACAAACAGATTTTATGATTCTGTTTAAGCTGAAGGGGTAAACCAAGATAAATAAATAAATAAATAAATATTTCATTTAAAAATACCTAGAAATAAAGGGTATGAAGTGGCACATTTATGAATATTTTTAGTTAAATGCAACAAAGTAGAAAGTCAGGAAACAGCCAGAGAAAATGTAAGCCAGCAAATATCAGTTCTATTTATTATTATTATTATTTTTAATGGAAAAAGAGAACAAGGAGCACAAAGTAGGGAAAAAACCATAACTAAGTTCTGTTTTTTGTTTTTTTTTTTTGGACTCTAAGAAAGGTGTTAAGATTCAGTTTTGTATTCCTTGTTGTATACCTTTGATCAATAACAAGCCCTGCAATTCATAGGGAGAGCTGATAAGATAGATTTCAGCCAGCCAACAAGAGCTGAACCTCCGTGGGAAACTGGGTGCTCCAGAGGTAATACATAGGAAATCTGTTGAATTGTGAAAAATTTCCTATGATCTTTACCTTGACATGGCTTCCCTCTTTATCTGAGACAAGAGCGACATAGGAGATTTCATGATGTCTGCAGTATTCTTGCAATTCCTCTTGGGACTGAAATAAATAAACACAGTGTATAAAACAGAGCACTTGGAAGAGCCTCAGGTAATTAAGGAGAATGAAAATACTGTTCTCAATTGTATTCTCAAAATGAATTACTAAACGTGCTGACTCCAAGGGATATAAACATTCAGCAAGAAAAGCACACAATCCATAGTAGGAATAATAACTCTTGCTGTGCACAACCAATGTGGTCAGAATACTTAAGAGGTTTTAAAAGCTTCAAATCTTAATATAAGTTGCCCAAAATCACCACACCTGTAAACACACACACACATACACACAGAAAGCCTTTGAGGAAGCAAAGGAAACAAAAGATCAGCAGATGAAAAGCAGCAGTGAAGCATAAAGCAAAATAGGGCAGAGAAGCCTGCAGGGCATGCCACTGTGCAGGACTGATGTTGTTGGTCTTAAATTTACTGCAAGACAGAACACTTTTCTCACCCAACTTACAAAACAAGTGGAAGTTGTTTAAAGATGTTGCTCAGCACATTTCTGATGCAGACTGTTTCACAACACACACACACACACACGGACAGAAGTCACTTCAGAGATCTCTCAGCAGGTGCTGTGTGGGTTGCCCTAGTCATCTCTTCATATTCTGGGCCATCTTTAGTGTAGCTGGATGTGTGTACAACCCGGGTGCTCACCTGCAGGTGCAGCCCCTTCTGTGAGCCTCTTGTGGCAGTACAGACCTCAGTTTTCTAAGGGCCTCCTATTCTAAAGGGCAGGCAGGGGCTCAGGGCACCCCTTTCCTTACCTCCACACTCAGGACTGATGACTGTGGGAGTCTGAGGCTATGAAGGCACAAACACACTAAACACAAAATGCCTTTGGGAAGTGTGAGAGGCTAGATAATGCGCCCCGCCCCCCGTCCCCGAAAGCACATGGCCCCCATCCTCTATCATCCACCACTTTCCCCTCAATCTCCACAGTCACATCCTAATCCCCAGGACCTGTGACTGTTACCTCATATGGGAAAAAGGACTCCACAGATGTGATTATGATAAGGAGCTTGAGATGAGGAGATTATCCTGGATCATCTGGGTAGGCCAAATGGAATTACAAGGTCCTTATAAAGGGAGTCAGGAGGATCAGAGTTGGAGAGAGACAGTAAGGACAGAAGCAGGGGGTCAGAGAGAGGAGGCTATGTGGCTGGCTTTCATGATGGAGGAAGGGGTCATGAGACAAGGGGTGTAGGTACAGTCCCTAGAAGCTGGAAAGGTAGGGAAAAGATCTCTCCTAGACCCTCCAAAGCAGCCAGTACTGCCAACTCCTTGATTTTAACTGTGTAACTGATTTTCGGGCATCTCATCTCTAGAACTATAAGATAATAAATTGATGTTCTTTTAAGCCACTAAGTTTGTGGTAATTTGTTATAGCAGAAATAGGAAGATAATACAGAAAGCAACTATAACCACAGAGAAAACAGTTTGATGGAATCTACACCTGTACGGGAAAATTTGTTACTAAAGCCATGCCTGTTTGTACTTCACACACAGGGGCTTTTTGCCTCCTTACCTGTGAGCAGTCATACATGATTTCTGCTGTGATTCCTGCTGCCCAGAGTTTCTGGGTTAGGTTGATGGCCCTGGACATGGACATCTGACCAACACTTACAACCAGGAGGTCACAAGAGCTGACTGTAACCTGGATCAGAAACAGAGAGTGTAACAAAAGTCTTTGTTTCACAGTGACATGGTACATGGAAAACAATATTTAAACAATGTTTATATTACTCTTTTAAGACAGAAATTATTATAGTCATGTAATTCCCAAGTATATGAGGCACTCTCAATTTCATGCCTATTTATAGACTCTTTGTTTTTAAAATTGAGTGGGGTTAAACTTATATGGTGGCAGATCTCTAGTGCTTAGAATTGTTGAAGATATAACGGGCAGAGGTAAAAGAATATTTTCAAAGTAGTTCTACTACGACAATAGACAATAATAATTCATCTTTAACATGAAGTTTCCCTCAAAAATCAATTACACATAAAATTAAATTGAAGACATTAGCACTTAATATGGACAAGTTGAAGTGAAAGCAATTCTTCACTGGTAAACTGAATTAAAGTATACATTTTAAAGAAATAATGGTATTAACATTTAGCATTCAATTATTAAACTACCGGCAAGTAAAGGGCTTACCTTAATAAAAATACAATATTTAAATTAACATATCAATTGTCTGGAGACAATAAGTTCAGATCATACAGCCACTTAATTTAGAGAGATTAAATTATGGGTAGGTTGGCAGGAAAAAAAGAGAAAATATAACAGCTATTTGGCCAAACGTATGCCTCAGACTGGATGGAGAAGGGAAATAGCTGTCCCCACCCTTAGCTATCAGAAGGATATTCTTTTCCTCTGAGAACACTAATTGTTTCAGAAACCCAAAGGCAAAAAGACCATTTCTAGTGCTGTAGACTACAGCAAGATTTCTGAACAAGGGGCTTTGATATGAGTCTATTAACAACTACCATATCTCACACCCACAGAGTGCATTACAGAAAAGGAAAGTGAGGCAAGGAAAGGATGAATGAATTGCCTTAGGTCACTCAGCTAGAAAGCAGAGGGTAAGGATGGAAATTCTAGGACTGACACCCAGTCTTAAGCTATCCTGTCATGGTTAAGATAATTTCCAATACTCTCAGTCTATTGCTGTCACATCTGAGGCTCCATGGAAATTAATGCAAAAGGTAAATAATACTTTAGAAAGCAAAGGTGCCTCAAAGGATGCTGGAGCGGGAACGGATGTAGCTCAAGCAGCTGAGTGCCTGCCTCCCACATGGGAGGTCCTGGGTTCGGGTCCCAGTGCCTCCTAAAGAAAACAAACAATAAGCAAAAACAACAAGCAACGAGCAAAAACAAGCAGAAAATGGATGTGGCTCAAGCAGTTGAGCTCCTGCCTCTAACATGGGAGGTCCCAGGTTTGATTCCCAGTGCCTCCTAGAGGAAAAAAACAGACAATGAGCAAAAACAATGAGCAAAAACCAAAACAAAACAAAACAAAAACAATAAGCAGACAACGAACAAAGACAAAATGAGCAAACAATGAGCAAATAGATGAGGGAGACAACTCAGGGGAGCCAATGTGGCTCTGTGGTTGAGCACTGGCCTTCTGTACATGAGGTCCCAGGTTCAATCCCCAATACCTAAAAAAAAAAAAAAAAACCTGGAAAGAACTTACAGGCTCTTCCATGTTGATGACAGCAGCAGATATCTTGTCTATAGCTAGGCTGACTCCAATGGCAGTGGGAACTGGCCCTAGAGCCTGTGGTCCTCTAAACTGGGGAATCTGTAGAGAAAGACATATATTTCTGGTTAATAAATAGAGAAGAAACTGTGATTATGGGGAAACTACTGATTTAGGACAAGCACTCTATCGGCAACTTATTATCTAAGAGTTCAACAAAGGGAAGCAAGTATGTGTGCCTGTGTGTGTGTGTGTGTGCGCGCGTAGAGAGAGAAGCAAGCATGCATGCAATGTTGGAAATGTTATCAAATGCTGCATCTAGATCTGCATTGTTCAATATGGCAGCCACTAGCCACATGTGGTTACTGAGCACTTGAAATGTGGTTAATCTGAATTGAGTTGTATTGGTCATGTAAAACAGACTCTGGATTGCAAAGACTTAGTATGAAAAAAACCAGCTCATTCATATATTTTTTGCCTGTCATTTTATTTTTTGAATTTGAAAAAGTTTGAAAAAATTTTTTTTCAGAAGTTCTGATTACAGGCTGAAATAATATTTGAGATATATTAATATTAGGTTCAATGAAATGTTACTAAAATTAATTCCATTTCTCTTTACATTTTTAATGTTAAGAGAAAAATTTAATATTACATATGTAGGTTCTGGCTCTAGACCAAGATGGAGTAGGCTCATTTCTCTCTATTCCTCCCAAGTACAGCTAAAACTTCTGGACATTACATATAAACCTCACTCAACTCATGGTGAGTTCCCTGGGGTTGTTTTTCTTTTTCTTCGAGAAATTGTGGGTTTACAGAATAATCATGCATAAAATACAAGATTCCCATACACCATCCTATTATGAACATGCTACACTGGTGTGATACATTTGTTACAAGTGATAAAAGCACATTTTTCTAACTGTTCTATTAACTTTAGTCCATGATTTAACTGAGGGTTTGTGTTGTGCAGTTCCATGGATTTTTTTTTCCCAATTTTTATTCCAGTGCCATATATATTAATAGAACCTAAAATGTCCTCTTTTAATTACATTCAAAGATACAATTCAGTGCTATTAATTATGTTCTAAAGTTGTTGCTACCATCATCACTATTCATTACTAAAACTTTTTCACTGTTCCAAATGGGAACTCTGTGTAACTTTTAAACCTTAATTACCTACTCCCTACCCCCACCTCATGACCTGGTAACCTATATCATAGATTCCCTTATGAGTTTGCTTATTCTAATTATTTCATATGCATGAGATCAAATAATATTTGTCCTTTTGTGTCTGACTTATTTCATTCAACATGATGTCTTCAAGGTTCATTCCTGCTGCACATGCATCAGAACTTATCACTTTTCATGGCTGAATAATATTCCATTGCATGTATGTACCATTCATCAGTTGATTTGACAAGTGGGTTGCTTGCATCTTCTGGCAACTAAGAACAATGCTATGAACATTGGTGTGCAAATATCTATTCGAGTCCCTGCTTTCAATTATTTTGGGTATATATCTAGGAATGGGGTTGATGGATCATATTGAAATTCTATACTTAATTTTCTGAGAAACTGCCAAACGGTCTTCTACAGAATCTTGTACAATTTTACAAAATTCCCACCAGTAATGAATGAGTGTTCCTGTTCTTCCACATCCTCTCCAGAACTCGTAATTTTCCATTTTAAAAATAGTAGCAGGAAGCAGATGTGGCTCAAGTGATAAGGTCTCTGCCTACCGTATGGGAGGACCCAGGCTCGTTCCCTGAGATCTCCTGGTGAAAAAGAAGAGAAAGCGTGCCTGCGCAGTGAGCCAGTGCCTGTGTGGTGAGCTAAGTGTCCAGGTGAGTGCCTCTGTGGTGACCCAGTGCTTGCACAAGTGAGTCATGCAGCAGGATGATGACACAACAAAAGAGAGACAAAGGGGAGAGTCAAGGTGAAGAGGAACAGATATAGCAAGTGTAAACAATGTGGGGGTGGGGAGAAATAAATAAAATAAATCTTAAAACAAACAAACAAAAAACAACAACAAGTAAAACAAACGAAGAAACCAACTCAGGGAAGCAATGTGGCTCAGTGGTTCAGTGCAGGTTTCCCACATTCAAGGTCCTGGGTTCAATCCCTGGCCCTGGTACCTCAAAAACAAAAACAAACAAAAACAAAAAATCCCACAGGCCCCCGCATCTAAAAAGGCTGAATGAGGTGCCGAGACATCCACCCTTGCCCAGATGTAATGAGACCCTACCTAACCCCCACTCCCACCACGGTGGCATCAGAGAAGGCCAAGTGGGAAGGTGGAACTTTCGTCCCTGCCCAGGGGTAATGAATGCCTCCAACAGTATCAGGTGATGTCAGGATCCCTAGGATCCTGGACTTCTACCCCACCCAAGCAGTAAGAAGGTGACTGCCCACTGGGGTAGTGCCCTGGGAGGCTGGGTGCAAAGCTGGAACTTTCATCACTACCCACTGCCCCCATGGTATCAGAAGAGGCATGTGGGCAGAGTAATGAACAGCCCCACCGCCTCCTACCAGGGAAGTGTCAGCAGAGTCTAGGGGGAGCCCGAATTCCCACTCCCACTTAGAAATAACAAGGCTGAGTGGGGAACCTGGACCCTCACCCCCACCTGGCAGTAGTGAGGCAGCGCCTCCTTTTCCCCGCTGGTGTGGTGTCAGACAAGCCGTGCCTAAAACTGAAGGTTTAAAGAACACTCAGACTGTCATAACATAAAACCCTAAATGCCCAGGATAGAATTGAAAAGTATGTGTCATGCCAAAAAAACTGGGAGATCTCAAACTGAATGAGAAAAGACAATAAACAGATATCAAGATGACACAAAGGCTGGAATTATGTGACAAGAATTTTAAATCAGCTACCATAAAAATACATAAAAAACCACTTATGAACATGCTCAAGACATATGAAAAAAATCACAAGTCTCAGCAAATAAAAGATAAAAAGCTCACTGGCTGGGCTCAATAGCAGAATGGAGACAAGAGAGGGAAGAATTGGTGAAACTGAAGATAGAACAAGAGAAATCACTCAATCTAAAAAAAAAGAAAACAGACTAAAAAACAAAATGAATGGAACCTCAGGAACATGTGGGACTATTAACAAAAGATCTAAAATCCATGTCATCAGAATCCTTGAAAGAGAGTTGAAAAAGAAGGCAGGGCTGAAAAAATATTTGAGGAAATAAAGACTTAAAAATTCTCCAAATTGGCAAAAGATGTAAACCTCAGGTGCAAGAAACTAAGCAAACTTCAAACAGGATAAATCCCAAAAGTACATGCCAGGATACATTACAGTGAAATTTCAGAAAACTAAAAGTTAAATAAAAAATCTTAAAAGCATCAAGAGTGTTTTTTGCTCTCTTTCCTACTAAGGGCAAAAAACACCCTGAATGGCAGCAGATTTCTCATCAGAAACCATGGAGGCCAGCAGGAAGTGACATAACATTTTTCAAGTTCTGAAAGAAATGGCAGCTCCACACCCAATATCCAGGAAAATCCTTTAGGAATGAAAGAGAAATAAAGACATTTTCAGACAGGAATACTAAAAGAACGTGTCATCAGCAGATCTACACTAACAGAATGGATAAGGAAGTTCTTGAAATGCAAGGGAAATGAAAATAGGAGGCTTGCTAACAGCAGGAAGGAAGGAAGATGGAAAGAGCAAAATTATGGATAAATACAACAGACTGACTTACTCCTCTTGAGTTTTCTAAGTTAAGTTCGACAGTCAAAGCTATAGATCTCAATGTGTGTAAAGGAAATATTTAAGACAATTTTACAAAAGGGGGATGGGTGAATAGATGAAAAAGGAGGTAAGGTTTCTATACTTCACTTGAACTGATAAAATGCTGACAACCAGTACATCTCTATGGAGATGGAAAAGCTCTGGTATCTTCACTGTAGTGCTGGTTTCAGAAACCTACCTATGTGATAAAATGGCACAGAACTATACACATACATTATACCAATGTCACTTTTCTGGGTTTGATATTTTACTATAGTTATGTAAGATCTAATCACTGGGGGAAACTGGGTGAAAGGTGCATGGAACCCCTCTGTGCTGTCTTTGTAACTTCCTGTGAATGTAGAAAAGTATTTAAAAATAAAAGTTAAAAATATTATAATGTGGTTCACTTTATATGAAAGATATACAGGTGTTCAATTATACTACTGATTCAATTTTTCAACAGATTTGAAAATAGTCAAACAAGTAAAGAAGTAATAAAATTAAACCAGAAAGAGAAATAAATAGCAGGCTGCACTCACCAGCAGGTCATATCTGCCACCAGCTGCAAGGATTTCGGGTACAGCCCGTTGCCTTCGTTTGATGAATGCCACAAACTGGAAGATGATTCCGTTGTGCTGCTGCACCTTGTAAACCAAGCCCAAATTGATTAAGACCTGTAAAGTGAAATGCCATATAAATGAGATTTAGAATGTGGAAGAAACTCTGCAAATGCTATTTCCCATCAACAGTATCAGAACAATCTATTTAGCATAAACAAAATATTCAGCAAGATCTGGTACAATGTCTGTTTATACCCTGCCAACTAAGAAAAATTCTCCTCTCTTCAAGAATAACCATCTCTCTAAGGCTACTTAACACTACAGGGATTGCTACACAATAGGAATTGTGATACTTCAAAGAAATCCTGATTTAAGCCAAAATTATTACTAGCTATCAAATGCTCCAGAGAGTAAAAAATAGTTTTTCTGGAAAAATAATCGACTTACTAGCAATAATAAAATAAAACCCATTTCCCCCTTGTGCTATTACTAATGCTACAAATCTGTACTGCCAGAATCAAACAGTTGCCAAACCTGTAACTTGATGCCAAGTTTCTTCAATAGTCCAACAACCTCCTCCAGATCTTTTAAACCATATTTTACCAATTGGGCAACAGCTGTTTTCTGTTTTATTAATGAATTTATTGTTGGTGTTAGATCTTGCAAATCTCCCTTCTGTTCAATAAATTTATAGAGCCGACACAGCTGGAAAGCAAAGAAGCACCATTAGCTTCCAAACAATGACAGGGAAAGACTCACTTTGTACTGTGTTTGGTACACACAGGGGGAAGGGTAGAACTTTTGTTTCTGTGAGAGCAGGAATTTTATCGCCAGAGGTAATTTTAGCCTTTGTTACAATCCTTATTGAGGATTACGGTTTCCAACAACTCTAAAGCTATTTGCTTAAGTGCTTTAGGCACATATTCCCAGTTCTTTCACACACACACTTATACTCAATGCTGACCCCAGCACAGCGGAACTAGCAGAGCTACCATTATATATTTTCAAGCCAGGCTTGTTCCTCTTTACCTTTCTGATTCCCATGAATTCCTATTACTACAGGCACATAAATGGGGAGGGAGGCGGGACACGGACATGACAGAAAGACACAAAGTCTGACTCATTCTAATACTATCCTCAATCTGCCAGGAACTCCCTCTTCTCCCTTTGCTTGAATAATTCCTACTTGGTAGCCCTGGGATGCTGCTTGGATGTCACCTCCTGCAGCAGCCTCCTAGAAACATCTTCCCCCAGGGCTCACACATCGAACCCAATTCTGACCAGCAGTACCCTTTATCTCCCCCAGAATAAGGCAGGGCCTAGAGATTATCTTGTCTGTGGGCCAGACGTAGTTCCTGGCACATAGGAGGTAAAAGAGGAAATAATTATGATGAAAGAACAAGAAAGAAAAGTCCCAGGATCTAAAGTCGAAATTATCAAGAAACAAGATTACGCTATATTTACGTTGCAGACAAGCACAGCTTGGTTCATCTAAAAATTGGTACATGGAAACTAAGAGCTGAATGAAGACAGTTTAGTAGAGCTTAATATAATAGTTAATCATAAATCACTTGTATTTTTAAAAAATCCAAAAAGTGTTAAACCTCCTATAATCTGTTTATAATCTGGATTGAATCTGGGACCTCATAAGTGGGAAGCAGGCACTCAACCACTGAGTTATACCCACTCTGCTGTTTACTTTTATTAAAGATAAAATTTTAAAATTATAAAAGTCTCTGATTTAAAATTCTTTTTTTCTTCCTAATAAAATTAAAAAACAACAACATTTCTTCTCAATGAATTTTAACATAATAGTACTCCATTAATAAACCACCAGAGGGAAGTGGACTTGGCTCAATGGATAGAGCGCCCGCCTACAACATGGGAGGTCTGCAATTCAAACCCTGGGCCTCCTTGACCCGTGTGGAGCTGGCCCATGCACAGTGCTGATGCACGCAAGGAGTGCCCTGCCACGCAGGGGTGTCCCCGCGTAGGGGAGCCCACGCGCAAGGAGTGCACCCTGTAAGGAGAGCCACCCAGCACGAAAGAAAGCCCAGCCTGCCCAGGAGTGGCACTGCACACACAGAGCTGATGCAGCAAGATGATGCAACAAAAAGAGAGATTCCTGTGCTGCTGACAAGAATACAAGTGGACACAGAAGAACACACGGCAAATGGACACAGAGAGCAGACAATTGGGGGAGGAAAGGGGAAGAAATAAAAAAATAAAAAAAATAAACCACCAGAAGCACTGGAGTCACTCTCCCCAGATTTCTGTTCTCATGCTATGACCAACTAATGCCATGCGACTATGGACAAGTTACAACATTTGGATTTCAGAAGTCTCATCTGTAAACAAGAAGACTGCGCCAGATATGTGAAACTCATTTGCAACATTTCTACTTCTCTTTTTATTATCCTCAGTTCCATTTTGAAATAATGAAAATAGCAAATGCCTTTATTAGATAATAATTTTCCCATTTTAAACTAATCAAACATACAACTTCTAATTAATACTTCTTCCTATCATAAGATAACCAGTGGGTAGATATTTAGCAAAAAGTGAAGAAGTTGACACTTGAGCAACCAATTCAGCTCTATCATGAGCAAGTATAAACTGTCTGTAAGAAACATGAAATTAGTTCAAGGAAGTTTCTGGGTTTGACCTTGAGTTAAAAAGTTGTATGATTTGTAAGTTTAAGCTTTCCGTACTTGAGCAGACTCTTTTTTTTCTCTATAGAAGTTCTATTTATTTTACTCTGAAGAAGCATTCAATTAGTGCTCTGAATTAAAAACAGAGCAACAGGGAAGCAGATGTAGCTCAAGCAGTTGGAAGCCTGCCTACGACACGGGAGGTTCCAAGTTTGGTTCCCAGGGCCTCCTAAGGAAGACTAGCAAGACAGCAAGTTGACATGACGGCTGGTGAGGCAAGCTGAGGCAACAAGATGATGCCATGAGAAAACACAATGAGAGACACAACAAGCAGGGAGTGGAGGTGGCTCAAGTGATTAGGCACCTCTCTCCCACATGGGAGGTCCCGGATTTGGTTCCTGGTGCCTCCTAAAGAGAAGACAAGCAGGCACAAAGAGCACACAACAAACAGACACAGAGAGCATCAGTGTGCGCAAACAATGAGGAGAGAGAATAACTATATAAACAAATCTTAAACAAAAGAAAACAACAACAGTACAATAAAAGCAACTTTTAATATAAACTAACAAGAAGCTGCAATGCTAGTGGCCATTTGGCAGTGCAAAGAGGGGAAAAAAAGCAGTAGAAGACTCTTTCTGCTCTATATAAATAGGACTATTTCTGCACATAGGTGTGTGCTGTGTACCTGTCTAGGATCTTATGTACATATGGTTCTTCATATTTGAATATTATGCCATTGGGTCGTTCATTAATATCTCCTCCAATATCAGATATTTAAGTTTAAATATTGAAATCCTATCTGGGTCTATTTTTAGAACTCCTGGTGCTATGTATCTATTTTACTTTCCCTATCTGCATATTTGACAGGTGATATCTTTAAACAATGGCTTATACACACCCTGTGAAAATTGTTCTAAGAGATGAGGGCAGATATATGCTATATGTATCCCTTGTGGCTTTTTTAAGGCCACATGAATTAAGAAGTTGAATTCAGACTGTGGGCTATCCAACTTATTCCTCTTTATATCTTTGGCACTATGCCTGCCATACTGCAGGTGCCCAAAAGGTTGAGTAATTCTGTCTTGCCTATGTACAATCATGTTTTGACCCATCCCATATGGGAATTTTGCTGATCACCACAAGATTATGTAATGGACTGTCAGACCAGGAGTTAGATGGGTTCTGGAAAATTCAGAAAAAAATCTCTTCTAATATAAATATTCAAGAAGATATCAGAAATTCATGTGGTCTTCTGCTATTCAGCTGCTGGATTAAGTGTGGGTTACTGTGCCAAAGATCTGGGATTGATCTGGTGCCTGTAGGGTGAATATGATGAATCTGTTTACACTGTAAGATTTCCTCATTGCCAATGGGCTCCCACGTAAAATTTTAGGTGTAGAAAGCAAGAGATGTAATTAAACTCTGCTGAGTCAGAAGACCTGGGGAGATGTCCAAATGCATCTGCCAAGCTCTATGCCTCATGCTAGTTCCATTTCATCTACTTCAGGGAAGGACAGTTAGTGCTAGATCTGTTCAATGGGAGGTTCCCCCTAGTATAGTCTTTATGATGGGTGTAAATGAAAAAGAAAGGATCTGATGACCAAGTAGAACAGGGTGATTAAAGCACATCAGGAAGACCCATGGAGAGATAGTCTTTGATCACAGCATTAGTTTCTCTCTTCTCCTAATCTCAGAGGTTGCCATGGTACCTATTAACCCTCAGAGGAAAAACTGTGCCTGAGTCCTGCTACCTTACTGGAATAAGAATTTGATGACATTTCCTGGTATCACAAAATTACAGAGAAAACTGTAACAACACCATCAAAAGGTACTTACTCTATTAGAAGACAAAGACAGATTACAAAATTTAGCTTCAACTTCTCTCTTCGTCAGCTTTTCCATCTAATGTAGAAGAAAAAGATAACAATGAGGGTCTCCAAATTTGGCCTTGGATAAAGATATAATTTCTAGCTCATATAATGCCATAACTAAAGTTGTTTTAAAAATTGAAAAACCCCTGACACACAGGAATTAAAAGAGAAAGTTGTGCATGTTGAATGGTGAGGTAATCCAGACCTGGACAGGCTTACGCAGGGGTTTCTGTTTGGGTGGGGAGCGAATTACTCAGAGCTGTCCTCCCCTAATAAAAGCCAAGGACTGATAAGCTCTTAGCATTTCATCACACATTGGCAGATGGGCTTGTGGCCATGGAATATGAACAAGAATGAGCTGAAGCTCCTCTGCCTTATTTTATTGTATTATCACTGCGCAAGGAGCAGAAACACTTTGTGGGGAGAAAAGAACCATTAAGAGACAAACAGCCCTTTCATCTCAGCCACCAATATGCCATCCAGGTTGAGAAAAACCTGGAAACTCCAGGGCCATGTGAGGCCGGTATGGGCCAACACCAGAAGCATCCAGGAGGCTGGGGTGACGCTAGTGGCATGCATCACCACAGGATCAACTTTGACAAATATCACCCAGTTTAGTTTGGGAAGGTTGTTATGAGACATTATCACCTGACAAGGAATCAGAGCTTCTGTCCAACTGTGAACCTTGACAAACTGTGGCCCTTGGTCAGTGAGCAGACATGGGTAAATGCTGCAAAATACAAGACTGGAGCTGCTCCCATCATTGATGTGGTGCGACAGAGTTACTACAAAGTTCTGCGGAAGGGAAAGCTTCCAAAACAGCCTGTCATTGTGGAGGCCAAATTCTTCAGCAGAAGAGCTGAGAAGAAAATTAAGGATGTGGGGGGAGCCTGTGTCTTGGTGGCTTGAAGCCTTATGGGGGGAGGTTTATTAAATGCTAACATGCTTTTCCCTTGAGGTCCGAGTGTAGATCCTTTGGCACCTCTACATCCCAACTGTGCAGCTCATGTCAAGAATAGTCAGCATCAGGAACCCACCATAACCAGGTTTTAGGGCAAAGACTGTGGAGCCTTAGCCAATTAGCAAATTTGAGCCTTATTTTCATCTATAAGAATGGTAACCTGTTCATTTTAGTTGAACACCTGTTTACATTGTTTACAGTGGGTGAGAGAATGAACCTTACCTGTTCCAGTCTCAAAAGAGGATGGGTCACCTCTATCTACAGAGTGATAGAGTTGAGGCAATTCTATAGGGCTAAATTCCTGAGCCTAAGGATTTCTTTCTGGGTCCCTTATTTTGGACCAAACCTTTTTAATATTAACCAGAATCTAGGATTAATGTTGTTATTCTTCTAGTGAAAAATGTATCTAGTGGAAAAAATTGGGAAATCCCGAAGTCCAGAGACGGACTTAGGTTTTCTAGGGTTTATGTCTTCCTGTTGAAGCCAAACCACAATAATAACCAGTGCTTGTGTACAGATAAGGCCCTTGGTGAACTCAGTGTAAATTATTTGCTGCAACTTTTACAGTTCTGGAATTTGACTATTAACCCAAAATAAAGATATCTAAAACCTTGAAAAAAATAAAAAAATAAAAAAAGAGACAAAGTTGGGGCCTTTGATGTGTACTTGCCAGATGAAAGAAAAGTCAGTCAAGCCTTCTGGAGTTCTACTACTATTTCTGCCTTAATCATAGACTGCCTGGCATTGTTAATTGTTAAATCTCCTGGATGCCTCTTAGTTCCTTTATTGTCAAAAAAAAAAAAAAAAACCAATTAGAAAAGATGAATATTCGCCTCTATGCTAGCACCACAATATAACTGTTTTAATTTTTCAATGTTCCCCTTTCAGACTCCATTTCTGCATTCATATTATAATGTAATGATTACTACAATTGTGCCTAAATGAGGGAAGAGTACTGGAGGTGCTGAAGCCCCAGTCCCACACCAAAGGGTGAGAAATGAGGCCCTGAACCACTATCCACCAATTCATTCAATCAAAATCTAGCTGATAAGCACGGGCAAGTTGGAAGAGTTAAGGGCAAAAGCCTATTATTCTCAATACTAACCGCAACCCCCCACCCCCTTGGCCTCTGTAAAATAAGGATAACAAGAGCACTTGTAAGGATGAAGCGAGCTAATCCATATAAAGTACTCACAATACCTGGCACACAAGTAGGTGCTCAATAAGTGTTATAAATGATACACATTTATATCATTTTATATTATTATATATATTATGTATTATTATATATACATAAAACATAAATAAAATATTTTTTATTATTGGCAAGTATCAGCACCAAATTAGTGATTTTTTTTTGCTTCAGGAAGTAGATTAGTGAATAACTTTATTATCTTATAAGTTAAATAAGATAATTCAATTGTTTTAAATCAGAGGTCACCCTTCATAAACACCCTGGGGACAGCTGTAGTATGGGCCATAGTATAGAGTAAGAGCTCAACAAATCCTTGTTAGACAGCAATATAATCAAAGCTAATTGGTTCTTTCACATTAGAGTGATGAGGGAAGGACATAAAACTCCCAAGTCATCAACTTCTGATGTTCATTTTAAATTCTACATAAACAATCCAATATATTGGGTTATTATGTTATATTTCAGTGCCACTTTTAAAGCAACTCACAGAATACACGAGGCCAGGTAAGACAGTTGGATTGTATGGTGCAGTGATGAGTGTGGTCTTTTGTTGAATTCCAGATTTTAAAATGCTTCAAAGTAAACCATGAACTGGTATGTAATTCATAGTTTATCCACTTCCTACAATATAATGTAATGCAAACAGATTCTCTTTATCCTTAAGAGTCTAGACTTGACTATAATAGTTTCGTGGTTGTGTTTCAATAAGAAAATAATCATAAATCATTATCTTTCAACATCAAGTCATAGTAACTAAATACTTACCACAGCATCATACAGAATAACGTAGACTTGACTGAGTTTATCTTCTGGGATTCCACAGTGTAAGAGTATTGCTTTCAGTAATGTGGTATGGTTCAAGTAAATACTGTAATTCCTTTCCTAGGATACAGAAAAAAATTATTTTCATCATAAAAGCAGTATTGCTACATGATCAAATATGGACACTTACCATCAATTTACCACCCTAACATAATGGGAAGATTGAATTTTAGCATATTTCTCTGTTCATTTTTTTTATATGCATTCTTTTTACATAGCTGTACTTAAAGAATATAACAATATTTTATGATCAAAACTGCTCTGCTGACTGGTCTTCAGCTATATATAAAAGCCTGAGAAAGTTCATGGAGATTTTAAAGAGGGAGGGGATCTGGCTTCAATAGCAATTGACCTATATGTACAGGCTGGTGGAAAGTTACCACTACTGTTATCCACATACGTCAGTTCTTAAGCATTGACACGGCGGTGGGCTGTGTGCTGAGTGAGGTAGAGTGGAATTCAGAAAAAGCAAGACACGTGGGCTCTGCCCTGAAAGAGCACTTACTCAGGTTGGAGACAAACAACTACTACAACTCCAGGTGGTAAGTGGATGTCTCATATCAAGTGCTTTAAGAGCTAGGAAGAATAGGGGACCAACCAATGAAGAGCAGCAGGCTCCCTGGGGAGAAAGGGCCCCAAACCACAGTGCAGCAGAGAAAAGACTCTCTTGACGAGGAACCGCCGTGACTGCCCGACAGCACAGAGCGCGCTTGTGGGATGGGGGGAAGATGCCTGACTAGAGAAAAGGCTGTGTTGGAAAGAGCAGGGAGTCAGACCCGTGAGGCAGGGTGAAAACATGATGAAAAGTTAACCTGGAGAGTTCAGAGAAAAGGAGGAGGAGGGTGCCACAGAGGGTTCTGAACAGGGTAGGAGCATGCTAAACGCCTCCCAGTATGACTCTTAGCCTGATTTCTTGCATTTTGGAAGTACAGGAAGAGGAACAATACTTTCTACCCGCCCAACAAAACAAAACAAGCACACAAAAACAAAACCAATTCTTGTCAAGGTAGAGGTAAAAGTCTAAGATTAACCTCAAAACGAACACTGTCGGACTCTTTTCAGTTACTTTACCAAGGAGGGGATTCACTGCCAGCAGAAACTAGGAGAAGCAGTTCTGCAGCTGATGCTTTCCCCATCATATTTGGTGAAGGACTCTAGCAGGGGTAATCTTGGAATATTAAAATCTGGAAAGCAACCTGAAGCACTGGAAACTCCTGGATGATTTCATAGATAGTGTAGATGATTTCAGCAATGGGCAGGGAGCTGTTGTTGGTAGAAGTGACAATATCAAATGCACATTCCAGAAGTTCTTTGGGATGAAATCGGTCTAACTTGCGAGGTCTGAACACACGTTCTATACAGTATCTGGAGAGAGAAACCCAGATTTCTAAGGTCATGCTTACTAGAAACAAATATACAAAAAGACATTGTTAAACAAAAAAAAGAAGAAACAAATGAAAAAAATTAACCAGTGGTAAGACCAAGAGGGCTTACAGATCGAATTGGCCAGAACAGCCTTGCCTTTTGATATAGGTTCCAGTTCCTAGTTCTGCAACTATTAAACTATGAGACATTTTTTAAAATGTCTGAAATAGAGATGAAATTACAAAAAACAATTCTACCGTAAGTGCTTACTTTCTACCCACACCTTAGGACTATAACTATTACTGGTTCACTTGCAGCTGAGAATAAAAACACATAAAGAGCTTTCATTTTGAAGACAAACTTTAAAGGATGGTGCCTCATTGACAACAATACTACTTCAATTTATGAGGACCTCAATGTTTGACTCCTGTGATATTTAAACACACAGAAAACCTCTTTCCAAGGCTGAGTGCCTGGAGGTCCTCAGCGGTCGGCATTCCTGCTGGGTTAAATCTGCTTCTCTTCAAGTAGCTTTTGTGCAATTACCTGTGTAGGCAGTTTTCACACAGAGATCATTGGCCACTTGTTCCCCCAATTAAATTTTAAAAGGGGCCACCTGTGACTGAGAACAGCCAGATGTTTTTTCAAGGAACCATTTGTGAAAATAATTAGTGATGTTGCTTGGGGGCATTTAGAAGGCACAGGAATGTCATGGTTCCCAACTGCTACATTGCTTCTGAAGGGCAGGCTGACAGGTCCTGTCACTTAAGAAAGTGATACTGCAGCTGGGCTTTGTGACAATATTCCAAGCTCAATACACTGAACCCAAAAGTCTTTACTGGGTAAGGATCATAGAAGAAAAAACATCTTCCTCAGTCTCTTTACACATCCACCAAATAGAAACTCCCATTGTTTCTTACCTTTTTAAATTCAGTATATTATTTCTTGCCACATATCTTGCAAAAGGAATCTGAAAGAGACACAAAGTTTTAAAAATCAATGTCATGATGTGTTAACTACCACATTCTTTTAAAAAAATTATCTTTACTGAGATAAAATTCACACACAAAGTTCACCCTTTTCAAGCATACAATTCAGTGTTGTTTTATTTTAGTATCTTCACAGGGTTGCTGTGAAGGTTAGTGGCTAGGAAAGCTAAGTTGTAGTACTCAGTTATTTCATCAAACACTAAACTAGGTATTAATATCTACAATTAATTGACTTTAAGTAAAGAAGAAAAGCTTGATGATGTGTGTGGGCTTCAATCAAGCTGAAGCCTTTAAGAGCAAAAACAGGTTTTCCAGGGAAGAAATTTCAAGACTGTGTATCAACTGCCACCTGAGTTTCCAGCCTGATGACTTGCCAGCCCCCAAAATCATGTAAGCCAATTCCATAAAATATATCTCTTTATCTACACATTCTTTTGGTTCTGCTTTTCTGGAGAACCCCAAATGACACAGTTTGCACCGGTCACCACTCACACTCCTTCTTAAAATGTCCCTGGGTGCTTAAGTCAGCACTAGACTACACTGTAAAACTGACCATCAGTCTTAGTCATTTCAGCATATTGTAAGTTTGAGAAAATTCAGTTTTAGTTATATATACTCTGCTAAATGTTTATTATTAATATATAAACTAAAATCAGTGCAAATTACTTGGTTCCCTGTGAAATTTTTTTTTTTAAGTATCAATTATGATAACAGACTCAAAATGGGGTATTATCTCTTGCAGTTACTTTTCTGATTTTCCTAAAGATCTCTTAGGAGAAATTTTTAATAGCCACCTACACATAATAACCACAATTTAGAAAGCTACTGTCAGATTGCCCCAAGAGACCCAACAAAATATCATTAATTAATGGGTCAAATTCTAAAAGGGTAATCACTTTTTATTTACCTTTTCCATTCTTTTTCTTAAAGATTTATTTATTTTTTATTTATTTCTCTCCCCCTCTCCCCCCTGCGCCCCAGTTGTCTGTTCTCTGTGTCTGTTTGCTGTGTCTTCTTTGTCCGCTTCTGTTGTTGTCAGCGGCACTGGAATCTGTGTTTCTTTTGGTTATGTCATCTTGTTGTGTCAGCTCTCTGTGTGTGCAGCGCCATTCCTGGGCATGCTGCACTTTGTTTTGCGCTGGGCAGCTCTCCTTCCGGGGTGCACTCCTTGCACATGGGGCTCCCCAGCGTGGGGACACACCTGCATGGCAGGGCACTCCTTGCGTGCATCAGCACTGTGCATGGGCCAGCTCCACACGGGTCAAGGAGGCCTGGGGTTTGAACCGCGGACCTCCCATGTGGTAGATGGATGCCCTAACCACTGGGCCAAGTCTGCTTCCCCTTTTGCATTTGAACAGCTCACAGAAAAGGAGTTGATGTCTAGAAATTTACACACTAGTTTCCCTATATTTAGGGAATAGAAGCCAATTTTAAATACAATAATACAGCTATATAAATGTTTGTAATACTACCCATTCTTTAGCAAAGCCGAAATGCTGAATATCCTATTTATTTACTCCTAACTTAAAATAATTCCAAACCACTTTACTGTTTAAGAAAAAGAAGCCAAGAATATAGAAGAAATTTCCTCTTGAACAATAAAAGCAAAACATGCTTTTGCAATAAGCCACACAACACAGATATGAAAAAAAGAAAACACTTTGATTCCATGGCCCCCTCCAGAAAAATTAAGTTAAAGGCTTAAGTGTATTTTTTGACACCTTACTCTATGGTGATACAAAGGAGTTGGTGTAGAGGATCATTTATGTACATGTTTAAACCTACATAAACTATGTGCACACAAATACACACAGTGTACATTATATCTGTACCCAGATTTTTAAAAAACGTTTTCTATATAACAAAAATGGGATATTAGATGTTCCTTTGAAACTTGCTTATTTTCCAGTTAACAGTATATCACAGATATTCCTACAGATCAAATATAGATATGGATATATCCAAATATATACATATATTTGACTTTATACATATATAATAAACATATGCATTTGAGCATATAAAAGTAAAAATCTAAATTTTCTTTTTAATAGTTGCCATAATATTGATGCAATTAATTATTCAACTATTTTCCTACTGATAAACATGCAGTTTTCAGTTTTTGTTTACCACAAAAATACTTTTAACCCGTATAAGTAATGTGTTTTATTTCTTTGGATAAATCTCTGTGGGACTGCTGATTCAAATGATATAGTATGTGCATTTAATATTTTTTTACTTTATTAAATACTTTCAGATTACTTTTCTAAAAGATTTGGTAATTACATTCACATCAGTAATGTATGAAAGTACCTATTGCCTTGTACCCTTGCTATCCCTGGATGATATTAATTTATATATTTTTGCCAGTCTTATGGGTAAAGTTGATATAGCTTTGATTTGCATTTATTATTATTAGGCTAAAATCTTTTCAGATATTTGTCAGCCATGTACATTTTCTCTTCTGAGAACTACCTGGTTGTAATCTTTCCTTATTTCTCTTTAAAGCTGATGTCCAAAAAAAACCCCAAAACAATTTTTAAGTGCTCTCTGAATGCTAGGTATGAAACCCTTGTCTGATGTATGAGTTGCATGTTTTCTTCCAGCTTACTGTGCAGTGCTACAGATGTGCTTCTTAGCAGCCAACACCATGTGAATGAAATGACTGCTAAGAATGGTGCTGCTAAAGGGAAGCCCTGGGAGGTCAGAAGAAAGCAAGCAGGAGAAAAATTCACCATGCCCAGAGTCAGAAATATTTGCTGTTACAAGAATTTAATTATCTTAGACATTAACATGTTAAGATGTTACCAAAGATCTGGCGAGAAGCAAAGGAAAAAAACTACACTTATCTGTCTGAGTTGTCTAGGTTAACTTGGCTGGGACCATTAAGTGGAGCTCAGCACTGAGGTGCAGATGAGGCACTTGGAATGCAGGCTCTGGTTTCTAGGGCCATTGCAAGCCACTTGTGCTATTAGCAAGGTAGATGAATGTAGGGTCAAATGTTTACTTAATTCCAATTATGCTCTCACACTAGTAACTCCCTTAAGAATAAGTTTCTTAAAAGGTGACGTTTGGAAATTAAGCCTAGTGACAAAGATGATCAGTAAGGGTACTCCTTTAAAAGGGACACCATCACTGCGTCCCGCCTGCCAGCAAGCATCTCCAGCCTCACCCGCAGGTCGAAAGGAAGCATCACCAGCATCCCACTGTGATCCATGAATAAGGCGGCTTCATTGTGCTCATATATTTGCCTATTTCGGGGAAGCAGCAGCGGAGTACATAATTCAACAGCTCCTACGTCAAATAAGAAAAAATAATCACCAGGTTCTCATTCTTCCTAGAAAGCAACTTAAAATGAACACAAATCTGATAGTTAAGTAATCTGCCACTGGGACTGTTGAAATCATCATCATTTTATCTTCCTTCAATTGTCTAAACTAATAATGGAGAGCTCATCTAGATTAAGTTTGTCAATTTAGTCCTACTTCTGACTCCATAAACCAGCTGTAGTTTGGTAGCAAGGTTATAAATCTTCAAAGCAGTTTCTCAAAAACCTTACCTGTAAAACTGAGCTTAAATTTTACATTATATCAATTGCTTGTAACTGAACTTTGAAGTAAAATATGGTTGTATTAAAATTCACTAACACTACTTTTTTTCTTTCTTTTTTTTTTTTGCAGTAACCGGGATCAGGGATTAAACCCAGGACCTCGTGTGTGGGAAGCTGGCGCTCAACATTGAGCCACACTGGCTCCCCTGATTTGTTTTTTCCATTTGTTTTGCTAGTTGTTTGTTTTTGTCTTTTATAAGAGGCACTGGGGAACGAATCCAGGATGTCTCATATAGGAAGCAGATGCTCAACTGCTTGAGCCACATCTGCTCTCCAGCACTACTTTCTAATGATGAAGAAACATCTTTTGAGAAGGAATAAGATTTTTTTAAAAAAGGACATACCATGCCTTTTAAAGATGCGGATGATGGTTTCACACACATGTTGCTGTATCTTGGCCGTATGGATTGAGAAGCTGCCCTAAAATATGACCAATTAAAATAATATTATCAAAGCTTAATCAAAGAGATGCCCTAAAATATTAATATGTGGATTGCAATACGTTCTACACAAAAAAGATGTCAATGAGTCAGTCTATCTCCGAACAAATTTGGGGAGAAGAGACCGCATGTCTTGCAATGCATCCTGCCTCAAAATGCACGCCCTTACTTTTCCAGAAAAGGAAAGGCTGCCTGAGTTCCAAGTCCAAGCTCTTAATCACTTTTCTATATGCCTTTCAGAGAGAGTTAATCAAATATAAAGGACCTTTATATTTGAAGACTGGGAGTCTCAGCAGTACTATGGAGAGATCAAATAACCCAATGGCATCAGGCTCACTCCCACATATTTTGGGTGATTCATAGTAAGCACTTTAAAGCTATGTGACATTTACATAGTATGTAGAGGAAATGAAACTTCTTTTTTCTTATTACAAAAATAATCCCATTTCACTAAAATTTAGAAAGAGAGGAACGAAGAGAAAAAATAAAGAAAATCACCGATAACCCTGCAAATATCTAATATTGATGAGCAGTAAAATGCCATTTGGCATTTAATATCTATACTGGTCTTTCACAAATTTTACCTCTACTTTCTCTACTACTCTTTAAAAATTGTCATATTTTAAGCATACGGAAACATAGAGATTACACCAAATATCTGTGTGCCCACTTCCCAGCTTTATTAAATTTTAACACTTTGCTATATTTCAGACAACCTTATCCCTCACCCTTTTTTTTTTAAAGAAATAAAATGTTGAAGGTTCCCAGATGTGGCTGTGCCTCAGAAACCACCTGGAAGGTTATATATATATAATTCTGAAGTGCCTCACACAGGAAGATTCTGAGTCACTAGAATCTAGGGCCTGAGCATCTATAATACTCTAAGGCCTTCCAGGTGATTCTGATGTATTACTGTATTACTTGATCTGAATTTGAACTGGGTGGATGTTTTAGGCTCTGGACAGCTGGGCCAGGGCTCAGATCCTAAAGGCACTTCTTTTTTTTTTTCATTTAAAAACAATTTATATTTATTTAAGTATATGTTTATGAACATACATAAACAATAACTATATAATAAATGTTATGAACTGTAGCAGTTTGATATGGTTATGAATTTCAAAAATAGATACTGGATTATGTTTGTAATCTGCTCTGCACCTGGGTATGATTAAGTTATGATTAAGGCTTTGCTTGGGCTACATCATTAGGGCATTGATTCTCCACCCCTTGGTGGGTGGGGACTCACAGATAAAAGACATAACAAAGGACAAGAGTTGAGGGTTTTTGATGTTGGAGTTTTGATGTTGGAGTTTGATGCTGAAGCCTTAAGCTGGAACCCCAGGAAGTAAGCTCACAGAGGAAACAGAAGCCAGCCCCAGGAAGAGAGGAACCCTAGGAAGAAGCAAGCCCTAGAAAGCGAGGAACCCTGAAACCCGAGAGAAGCAAGATCCTGCAAGAGAGGAACCCAGGAAGCCTGAACCCTCACAGACATCAGCAGCCATCTTGCTTCAACATGTGAAAACAGACTTTGGTGATGGAAGTAACTTATGCTTATTGTTTGTTATCTGTAGGCTCCCACTCCAAATAAATACCTTTTTATAAAAACTAACCAATTTCTGGTATTTTGCATTAGCACGCCTTTGGCTGACTAATACATGAACTTACAGAACAAACATGCATAATACCACACAGGGCTCCCATACATCACCTCACACAAATACCTTGCATTGCTGGAGATTTTAGTAACAAATTACGAAAAGGCCTCATCAAAGTATTACTACTAACTATAGTTCATCTGTCTAAATGCACTGCTTCTTAATCTTTTAGGTGGGTGAGGAAGGCGAGTGGGTTAAGAACTCCCGTAAGTGATTAACAGTGTAGTACTTCTTCCTGGAATAATGCAGATACATAAATCTTGCATATACTCTTTGAAGTTTCACAGACATCAGACTAAGAACTAATATTGGTGGCATTAAAGGAATGTTAGGAATAAGGGAGGGACTGACTCCTTTCTGTGACCAGGCTAAGCTCTCTTTGGGAAGTCTGGCTTAAGCTCACCTTCAGGATGTCGCTGTCGTAGGTGTAATCGATGGCAGGAGAGATGCGCTGGGAGAAGATCTGGGCCATCATGGTGCGATAGGCCTTCCCATCCACATTGGCCAGGGTGTGGTGCAGCACTTCATGCAACTCCGATTCCTCCATCTGTGGAGGGGGAAGCAGCTCACTCTTGAGCAGTTCTGTGGCTGTGGGCCGCTTGGCTGGATCATGGTTCAGGAGCCAGGAGATGACAGATTTCTAGAAGAAAACCCAGGCATGCCACTGAGGGGCTATGATGGGAAATTCCCAGGAATTCTCCTGACAGCTCAGTGATTAGTTCAGGCCAAAGAAAAGATACCACAATTCTTGTATGTAATGGTCCATTTCAACTGGTATTTCTGAAATCTCTGTATTTGTCATTTTTCTCCTCTGTACTTTATCATGGCCACAGAATTGTGCAGGATTGTAAAAAGTATTTATTAAAAGATGGAGGCTGTTTTATATTTTATTGTCACAACCAACCAAAAAATCCTCAACTCAACAAATATACAGAAGCACTACTAGCTTAGGCCTGATCAATACAAATTATTGTGTAAAAAAAGATGTTAGAACATGAAACAGCTTTAGATGTCTAATTTTAGTAAATATCGTGATGCATATTAGCTGCTGGAATCCTTAAGGTAATGTAAAACATTTTTTTCTTCTCCATTTATTTGTACTAATAACATTCCCTTGAATTCTTCTGATTTGTGTTTCTCATTTGTTATACCTTCACATTAAGCAGGGAATCATTTGAAGGCAATCTAAGCTTTTGAACAGTTCCTTAATGATTCCTAATTCTCTTGTTTATAAGGAGTTAGAGGAATATTTAAAGGACCAGAAAACGTCAGTTTCTGAACAAAGCTTATTAAACATTTTCTAATTATACGTCTTTAAAATACTTTCCCCTCCATATCCTATCCATGTCTTAGGCTGAAATAAAAACATACCTAATTGCTTTTTGTGTGATGTGGTAGTTTTCTATTATAATGGAAAAAAACTGAAAACTGACATGATGTAACTTAGATGAAAATTTATTTTGAGTTAAAATGATAAAAAACAGTAACACCCAATTTAGCAAAATAGACATGTAATACTGCTTATTTTCTCTGTGTGTGTGTGGCAAAAACTGTATTATTCTTAGCCTAGAAGCCTTTTCTATGTTGCTGCCTTTCAGTTGGAAAGCAATGATGTCAGTAGTGGCTGTAGTGCCAATTTTTTTACAGTCTAAACTCAAGCCCTCAAGGATACCTAATAAACATGTAATGATAGGAGAACAATTGTCATTGTGAGTTGCTCTTGTGTTTGTAGTTTAATGAAGTTCCTATGCTATGACAGCTGTTGACATGTGGAAATACTATTACTGACCTTGGTACAGATAAAGGCTGTGACATGAACATTTACTTATAACATCCAGAAACAAAGCAAATGATTCCATTCAAATAAGAAACATGACTACATATTTTCTAATGGTCCTTTACTATTTAAATATATGAGGCAGAAGGAGTACTGTGGTGGTTTGAGTCTTTTGTGGACCCCCAAAAATTATGTCCTAGAGCTAATCCATTCCTGTGAGCATAAACCTATTGTAGGTGGAACCTTTTGATGAAAGTACTTCCGTTAAGGACCTTTGACCAAATTATGTGAGCCAGAGTGGGTTATAATCCTCTTACTGGAGTCCTTTATAAATGTAGGAATAAAAAGGCATAGAGGGAATGAATAAATTGAGTAGAATTTGGAAAAAAATAAAAAATAAAGTGTTGAGACCCCCCCAAAAAAAAGAAAAGAAAAGAAAAAAATTACACATCCTGTAAAGACTTTAGATAAAATATGACATCATTTTGGAAGGAATTGTAGACTTCTTCAGGCTTTCCCTGGACAACTAACAAAATGATGATGATGGACAAGTGTCATTCCAAAAAGCAAGGAGTATCTGCAATTGCAAGCAAAACAATTCCTTCCATCTGCCCCCTAATATCTAAGTTCCCTCTCAGCCTAAAACAGAGTAGACATTATCCCAAATCCCTCAAGACTGAGGATTGAACAAATATAATCAGGGAGTGTAATCAGGGACCAAAATAGATTTATTGCAGATATTATCTTGTGTTAATGGAAGAACTCGTAACATTGATGTAAAGATAGTGGTTGCCAGGTGTTCAGAGCAGAGGGTGAGGGATGGATAAACGGAACACAGGACATTTTTAGGACAGGGTACTACCGTGTTGCATACATGACATTACACATTTGTTAAAGCCCATGAAACTGATACAATACCAAGTGTAAACCATAATGTAAACACAGACTTTGGTCAGTAGCAGTACTTCAGTGTTGGTGCACCAACCGTAACAAATTTACCAGACTAATATGAGAAGTCAAAAATAGGGGAAATTATGTGTATGTGTATAGGCAGGCAAGGTCATACGGTAATTCCCCTTAGTTCGGTGTATTTTCTCTGTAAATCTAAAACTTCTCTAAGAATAAAATTTATTATTAAAAAAAAAAAAAAAGGCACAGAGGGAAGTGGACTTGGCCCAATGGATAGGGCATCCGTCTACCACATGGGAGGTCCGCAGTTCAAATCCCAGGCCTCCTTGACTGGTGTGGAGCTGGCCCATGCACAGTGCTGATGCACACAAGGAGTGCTGTGCCATGCAAAGGTGTCCCCTGCATAGGGGAGCCCCACGCACAAGAAGTGAGCCCCATAAGGAGAGCCACCCAGCGCAAAAGAAAGCGCAGCCTGCCTGAGAATGGCGCTGCACACACGGAGAGCTGACAAAAGATGATGCAACAAAAAAGAAACACAGATTTCCGGTGCCACTGATAAGGATCGAAGCGGTCACAGAAGGGGGGAGGGGAGAAATAAATTAAAAAAAGGCACAGAAACAGAAAAAAGCAGCAGAGACAAGATAGAAAAAACTCCTAGAAACTGAGAGAGAAGGTCCAGGGGCCAGAAGCTGAAATCAAAGGAAAGGAGAAGCTGGCCACTGAAGCCAGAAGCTGAAAGCAACAAGGCCATTGTGCCTTCACATGTGCCTGACCGCCCACAACTGCAGCTTGGGGAGAAAGCATCTCCTGATGAAACCCTGATTTGGACATTTTTCTCAGCCTCGAAACTGTAAGCTGTTAAACTACTAAATTCCCATTGTAAAAGCCAACCCATTTCTGGTATATTGCCTTGGCAGGCTTTAGCAAACTAAAACAGATACATAGAGCCAGAAATGAGTCTTGTTAAACACTACTGAATTACGAACATTAATGTTAGTTTTTTTTTTTAATGGGTTATGTCTTAAAAAAAAAAAAATTATTTATCCCCCCTCCCTCCATTGTCTGCTCTCTGTGTCCATTCGCTGTGTGTTCTTCTGTGTCTGCTTGTATTCTCATTAGGTGACTCTGAGAATTGATTGGGGACCTTCAGGAGTGGAAGAGAGGCGATCATTCTCTTGTGCTACCTCAGCTCCCTGGTCTGCTGCATTTCTTTTTTTTTTTTTATGCGGGCTCCTCCAGGCAGAGAGAGCCTACCCTATATATATATATATATATATATATATATTTTTTTTTTTTTTTGTCTTTATTTTTTTAATGTTACATTAAAAAAACATGAGGTCCCCATATACCCCCCACCCCCTTCCTCCCACTCCTCCCCCCATAACAACAACCTCTTCCATCATCATGAGACATTCATTGCATTTGGTGAATACATCTCTGAGGACAGCTGCACCTCATGGTCAATGGTCCATACCATAGCCCACACTCTCCCGCAGCTGACCCAGTGGGCCATGGGAGGGCATACAATGTCCAGTAACTGTCCCTGCAGCACCACCCAGGACAATTCCAACCCCAGAAAATGCCCCCACATCACATCTCTTCTTCCCACTCCCTACCCCCAACAGCCACCATGGCCACTTTCTCCACACCAATGCGACATTTTCTTCAATTACTAATCACAATAGTTCATGAATATGCATTTCTTATTATCTCACCTCTGTGTCTCTTTTTGTTGCTTCATCTTGCTGCGCCAGCTCTCCATGTGGGCCAGCAATCTTGCACGGGGCAGCACTCTGTGTGGGCCAGCTTGCCTTTACCAGGAGGCCCTGGGTATCAAACCCTGGACCTCCTATATGGTAGACGGGAGCCCAATTGCTTGAGCCATATCCACTTTCCATATTTAATTCTTTCATTTTACAGGTGAGGAAAGTTAAATTCCAAAAAGATAAAGTGATATGTCCATACAGATACATAGCCAATAAACAAGAAATAGCAAATTAATACACTGTTCTATCTAGATTTCTGTTTTCAATGTTAATAATTTAAATAAGGGGGAAGCAGATTTGGCTCAATGGATAGAGCGTCTGCCTACCACATGGGAGGTCCAGGGTTCAAACCCAGGACATCATGACCTGTGTGGTGAGTAGGCCCACTTGCAGTGCTGATGTGTGCAAGGAGTGCCATGCCACGCAGGGGTGTCCCCTGTGTAAGGGGGCCCCACGTACAATGAGCGTACCTCATAAGGAGTGCTGCCCTGTGCAAAGAAGGTGCAGCCTGCCCAGGTGTGGCACTGCATACATGGAGAGCTGACAGAGCAAGATGACGCAACAAAAAGAGACGTAGATTCCTGGTGCCACTGACAAGAATCCAAGTGGACACAGAAGAACACACAGCGAATGGACACAGAGAGCAGACAACAGGGTGGGGGGAAGAGAAATAAATAAAAAATAAATCTTAAAAAATATATAAATAAATCAACAAAGGACTTTGCCTTGATCATAATTGTGAATGAAACTCAGTTTATGGATGAAACTTCTATATGACAAGAGAACTAACACTTTGGAAGGAGTTCTCACAAAGACTAACAATCAGCACTAAAAGAGAAGACACACTAGAAGCACAACACACAAATTCACTAACAATATTCTTTCTTTTTAGCTGCAAGTCTAATTTATGACATGATTTACATATACACTCTCTGATATTTATGGTGTTGAGAAATTATTTTGCTTTAAAATTTTGTAGCATCAAATTGTCTAGAAAATTCAACCCTCCCCTTTATAATTTGAGCTACTTCAATTACAAACCAGAACAAAAGTATAGTTTTGAATGATTTTTTTTTTCTTAAAGTTCCAAGCTTTATCTGAAACAATGAGCTGTAAAAGCATTCTTTTTCTTTCAATAGCTTCAGCCAAGGGTCTAAATAGCACTTCAAAAGCACAATGAACCACACAAAAGAACCCTCCTGTAGTTTGTTAATTTTCTATGCCAGCCCTTGGCATTTTTATGATGTATTTCAAGTCTAATAATATTTTAGGTGCTTTATCTCTTGAGTTCCCCCGCCCCAACATTATTCCCAGGACACAAGAGAATGAGTGTGGCAGAAGATTACTAACTGAAAAAGAAGAAAAACAGTAATTAAAACCCAAGATGGAAAACACAGTAATTAAAGCATCAGAAAATTACCTGCTTTGTATGTTCTCCATCATCGAAGTCTTCTGGAAACTTAGGTGAAGTGGGCTAAAAGGATATTATATTCAAATCAGCAAATCCTTGCCAGACTGTGACAGTGAAAGCATTTGTTCACCACGAGTAATAAAATAAAAAACAGAAATAAAAATTTGCTAACAAGGGAAGACTGAGGTGATAACCTTCTTGAAACCCAATGTCCATGCTTCCAAATATACACCTATCATTTTAATACAAACATTATTCAAAAGACAGCTTAGGTTTATAGAAAGTACCTTATCTGAGGACAAAGTATTTTAAAGTCTGTTTTTTCAGAGAAAGATAAAGTAGCTTTATTAAACACATAGATGAAAAAAGGCAAAGCAGCAAATCACCAACATGTAGTAAGAGAAAAACACTAACTTTAAAGCTCTACCTCCCCCAAAGTCTCCAAAGCTCTCAATCTTCCGTTAACTGGAACTACAATTATAACATTAACTTGACTGTTTAGATACTCTTGAAATGAGGGAACACACATGCATTTTAGATTTAAAGAAAGGACATCAAGGACAATCATGTAAGAGCAATCTCAAATTAGGCAAGGATACTTTACCTATTTCTTTACTACATGAATACAGTTGTCCATGCTATAGTGGTGGTAAAATAATTCAACTGTTTTCCAAAATATCTAGTGGAGTATTTTTAGTTAGGCCATGTGTGATTTCACCTCCTGTTTCACTCTGCTCAGGAAGAAGTTGGTTCTCCATGCAAATTGCTTATGAATATCTGAATCTAAATGACTCTCACCTAAACATTACTCTCCACTTAGATGTTATTGCCATTTTCCAATAGGCATCCTTGCTCTCACACAATATAACATTAGTTCCTTTTAGTTTGGGCAATAATGGAGGCAAAGGATTAATCCCAGAACACAAAGGAAGATTTCAGTGTGGCGGGGAAGAAAGAGTAAGTTCAATTCAAGTGGTTGATACTTTCCTCAGGTCTTTTTTTTACATCTGATTATTGTGGTATTCTTTAGGCATTACCACACTGGGTCCATTCAGCAGTAATCTTTAATTTCTAGAAGTAAATTGTCATAATCCTTATTGTTTATTCCTTTTGCTTTAACTGTTTTGATAAAACCTAATATTTAAAATTCCTTCTTTGCTTTATTACCAAGAATGAAATCTCTCAGAATAATTTTTTAAAAAATAACTATAACTAGCGATTTCTACAGGGAAGATTTCCAAAAACAAACAAAACTGTGGAAAGTTTTTCATCCCTGGAGGCGCATAAGTAGAAGCAGATTTTCACTCACTAAAAATACAGAAAAGAGACAATAAGATCCCTTCTAGGTCTTTGGCCACCAAACTGCTATTTTAAGAACTTAAGTGAAGTGACTTCTCCTGCTTAGAAAAATGTTTCCCTGTAAATAGATGAACTAGTTAGCCTGGCATGTCTCAAGAAATGAATCACTAAATTTACAGTGGGATACCCTCTTCTATACTATTAACACCAGAAAAATACCTCACCTTGAATTAGGATTTTCATGCTAGGATTCAGGTTACCGGAAATTTATGCAAAGAAATATCTGATACATACATCTCTGAGTTGGTTGAGAACAAAGATCCTTTCTGAGGCTGTGACCATGGGATGATAGGACATCTCAAAGAAGATGATACCCAGGCTGAAGAGATCTACCTTCTGAAGGGAAAAAAAACCTGTATTTAAAGAGCCTTGATATGAAAGTTTAATTTACCAGGGATTACACTGGGATATGCACTGTTAGCTTGAGGGAATATAGTTGGCATAAATGAAAAAACAAACCACACTAGAAAAACTGGATGATTTGTTCTATAAAATTACAAATATAAAGCTAAAATGATATTTTAGACTTAGATATTGATAAAACATTTGGTGTGACTTCTGTCAACATTTGCCTTGAAAATTAATTGTAACTGGTTTAGCTATATTCACAAATGTAGATAGCAATACTAGCTGAAGAATGAAAATGATAAGCTAAAAGAAAAAGGACAACCAAGATGCATCATTAGAAAGTGCTTTGCTTGCATCTTTACTAATCCTTTCAAACGTGAAACAAATCAGGTGGCAGACTTGGCCCAGTGGATAGGGTGTCCGTCTACCACATGGGAGGTCTGCGGTACAAACCCCAGGCCTCCTTGACCCGTGTGGAGCTGGGCCATGTGCAGTGCTGATGCGCACAAGGAGTGCCCTGCCACGCAGGGGTGCCCCCCACATAGGGGGGCCCCACGCGCAAGGAGTGCACCCCGTAAGGAGAGCTGCCCAGTGCAAAAGAAAGTGCAGCCTGCCTAGGAATGGTGCCGCACACAAGGAGAGCTGATACAACAGATGACACAACAAAAAGAAAACACAGTTCCCATGCCGCTGACAACAACAGAAGCGGACAAAGAAGACGCAGCAAATAGACACAGAGAACAGACAACTGGGAGGGGGGAGGGGAGAGAAATAAATAAATAAATCTTTTAAAAAAATTTGCAAGAATATTTTTCAATATTACGTCATTTTTCTAAAAGAGGTTCCTAAAACATAATTTTAACATACAGTATTTATCTGGATTTTTAAAATCATTTATTGAATCAGATCCCTGTTTTTAAACATTTAGTTATTTTTCATTATTATAAATAATGCTGTGATGAGTCCCTTTTACATAAATCTTTTGGACATCCCTCATTGGTTCCTTTGGATAACCTTCTAGAGTTACAACTGCTGAGCCAAAGAACAGAGCACATCTCAGGATTCATGACACTGCCATACTGACTTCAGAAAGATGACACTAAATGTGCCTGCCTATGCCCTGGTGTTTGCATGTCTGTCTCCCCATACCCTCATCCTCACTTTTGTTGAGTACTTGGAGGACTGTTTCTACTTTAGATATTTTTATGTCACTGCCAATGCACCCTGTCAGAAGCAAAACCCAGGCTTGAGTTTCTACTGCAAGTTTAAGAATAGGCTTTGATATACATTTCCTGCTACTTTTAAAAAAATTTAGCTCTACACTCTTGTCCTAGGTGATCTCACCCAGTCTCATGGCTTTAAATCCTATCTGTGTGCTGATGACTCTCAAATTTATACTTCTGACTCTGACCTTTATCACTGAACTTTTAAATCCTGGATCTCTAAACCACCTACTGGGCATCTCTAAACAGATAACTCACGAGGCATTTCAAACTCAGTATGTCTTAAATTGAATGTTCTTGCCATCTTCTTCTAACTCACGTATCTTTCCTCTAGGTTTCCTCAGCTCAGTCAACTAAGATTACTTCAGGCAGAAACCAGAGCACTACACGTTTTTTCCCTCATTTCCTCACCTCACAATCACTCCCTTGGGAAGTTCTGTCCATTCCCCTCATATCAGCACACTTCTCTCCATCTCTGTTGCTACCACTCTATCTCCAGCTACCAGCCTCTCCACCTGGATTTCTGCAAAGCCTCTTGGCAGCTGCTTGGGAAGACTTTTGTTCAAGATTCTTCAATGGCTCCCTATGCATTCCAGATAAAATTCACACTCCTGTTGTGTGCTAACCTGGCCCTGCAAGCTCTGACTGCCTTCTTCTGCAGTGTCACTGAGCCTCTGGCCACCTGTTGCTTACCAGACTAGTTATGCTAGCCTTCTCTGAGTCTCTTAATCTGCCAAGCTCTCTTTCACCCAGGATCTTCTCTTTACGCATGCCGCTCCTCTGCTTCACCCCTTTTCCCTGAGGTGTACCTCCACCCCCAACCTTGCATGGTTTGTCCTTCTCATCCTTTATCCTTGGGGAGCCTTTTCCTATCAGCCTCTCTAAAGAGATGCCCTCAAATTGTTCTCCTGTCCCTGGACCCCATTTCTTTTCTTCTTAGTACTTAACACAATTCATGATTATTTCTTTTGTTTTTGACTTGTTTATCATGTTTCACCCACTTCTGTATAAGCTCCCTGAGGGAAGGGACCACATCTCTCTTACTCATTTTGCCTGACGTGTTCCCTGTGTTCCTGGTTCCTGGCTGGGGGTGTTCCTGGAATAGGAGTAGGTTCAAATATTCTTTTGATGGATGGATGGACAGTAAGCTTCTTGACAGCTATGGTGCGGCTTCCTTCACCATGGCCCCTGAACAGAACAGACTTTCTCTCTCTCTCTACATTTATATTTATGCTTTATATATATGTTGAATGAGTAAGTGAATGCTCATAATTATTTCAGCTGGTAGCCAAATCCTAAATGCTGTGATCTTCATGTTCTTACTATTATCTCACTCTTAAAACCTTTACTTCCCCCATAAAGGTTTCCCCTTTACCTGGTTGTATGCAGATTTGGTGCTTCCCTGGACCTCTGGGCTTACGTATAAGGCAGTGCCAACCATTCCAGTCAAATGACCTATGTAAAGGAAGGCAGAGGGAAAGTTTTCCAGCAACAGGACTCACGGTTAAGGCAAATTTTTATTAAAAAGAAAAAAAATTAGCACTAAAGCATGACATGTAACCATCTGTTTATTGTTCACACTACTCACTAAAAGAAGTGGCATACATTTTACAAAAATGATTAACCACAGGTCACACATTGCCCCACACAAGGAGGTCTCTGCTGTCACAGTGAAAGGTCAGTGTTGGGTGAAGACAATCCCAGACAGACCAGATTGCAAGGGAGTCCCATATTACCAGCTGGGGTTAAACAGGATGTAACTGTCCACCCAGCAGAGGCAATTATTCAAGTAACTTAAGCTCTAATGTCATAGAGGTCTGAAGAACAAGTAACACAGTGAAAAGGGGAAAAAAAAGCATTTTCATAATTTTACTATTTTAATGCATAATTACCACTTGCTTTAGAATAATCTTTATAAACAAGATATAGAATTCGGGTTAAGAAGTTTTTTGGTGTACGTTTAATATACTAACTAAATATACAGTGTTCTGGATTTACCTGAAGGGTCTGATTTAATTAAGTGATCTGCCTGATCGTCTTGCTTACCGTCTGCCTAAAAATGCAAATAAACCAAATATCAAATTAAATGTTATATTACTCCCTAAGAACGGCTTATCCATTTCTAAATGAAGACTGAGCGCAAATATTACATGTAAGTCATAATGATTGTAATAATACTCCTTGTAAGTTTGGTTTGGTTAACCCACCAATAACAAGGTCACAGGAAGCTCAATGAAATCATGTGGGAGAAGGGCAAGGCACAGTAGAACTCTTTCCTCAGCGCAGAAACACTGGAAAGTTTATAGAAACAATTTTTTTTCATATTGAAAAGGCCAAAACAAAATCTATTTACTAGGAAAAGTGATAGTAAATTAAAAACAAACAAACAAACAAAAACCCAACCCACTGCAACAGACTCTTTCTCATTGATGTTAATCTTTCAAGATCAGTTTTCACTCTTCTTTTCTAGAGGCTGGACACCAACTTCCGCTCTTACCGCTAGCTCTTCTTGGTAGCCTCACTTTCCTCTACTGTCTCTGTAACAGCATTGTCTTGGGCATTACCCAAAATTGCCATTTTTATATCATCACTCTACCTGCGTCCTCATTTTATCTTGCTTTATCAACCTTTGAGGTAGGCACTAGTTAGTATTAGGCACATTTTACATACAAGACACTGAATGGTTAACTAACTTGTTGAAGGTCACACTACAAAGAAGTCCCAGTCCGTGGGACTCTAAACTCTTCTTACGCAGCTCACTGCACCACAGCCTTGTCTGGATGGAGCTAATCTGTAGTGTGGGATCACTTTCCCATCGGATGGTTCCTGCATAGTTGTGGCACTCTTCAACATGCTCTGGTCAGGACCACGTCCTTACTGTCTCTTTCCCACTCTTTCCTCTCTGCTCCTTCTAACCTACCTTCTCGGTTAGTCTCTATGGTTGTTCCCACCACTAATCAAACCCTATTTTCCTTTTCTGACCCTTTGAATTAACTTCACTTACTATGTATTTTGGTGGCTAATAACTCCAGCCTACGGTGTTAAGTAAAACACTTCCTCTGGCACTTTGGGCCTGCCATCTCCATGACCCCTTGACCTTCCAGTCTCCCTCTTCCTGTTCCCCTACACCTCTTAGTTTCAGCCAACCAGACAACAAGCTGGTCTTCAGACAACCCACATCTGCTCACCCCAGGCCCTTTGCTTGTGCTGCTCTTTCTATCTGGAATTCCCAGCCCTGGCACCAGCATGCCCTGACCTCAATCTCTGCGTAATGGGCTTCCAGACATCCTTTTAGGCCCCTATGAAATGCCATTTTCTTTATACAGCCTTTCTTGATCCTTACAACCACATGTAAATTTTCTCCTGTCTTTCAACTTTTAGGTCATTTTTCTTACTTTATGTTATTTAGCCTTGTAGGCTAAACAAATACTCTCCTAGGCTGTGAAGAATGAATACCTTCTGAATTATATGCTGTCTAGAACTGGTTTATTTTTTGAACCAACTGAAAGGACCTTGTGTGTAAAACATCCAGTCCAAGACCTGGCATGTTAGACCAAAATACCGAATTATCTCATGAAATAATATATGCTTTTGACCTAAATATCATCCACAAGCCAATCATTTCATTTCCCTCACATATACTGCATTACTATTTCTATATCCACAATTTCAAAGCCTAAAAAAATCACTTGCAATTTGCCCTTTCAGCCTTACATAATTTCCTAAGGATTATATAGCAGAGTTCAGTGACCTCATAATCTTGTCTTCTAACACTTTCAGGATTATGAAGGCATGGGTCTCTTTTCAGTTACAGTCTAATTTTAAAAATACTCACAGCAAAGGCTAGATGGTCTGTTGCCAAACCAAAATCACCTATTTTCACATGGTCGTCAGAATCCAAAAAAATATTGACAGGCTTCAAATCTCTGTGAATCATTCCCTGTTGGAAGACACAAAAGAAACCAACCCTTGTTTCCCAATCATAATTTATAGTTCTTTCTGTTTCCTAAGTTGAGAGGTCAATGTAGTGATGAAAACCCAATGAGGTCCCTTCCCATGGAAGAGCTTGGTCCAGGCTTTCTGGCCTCTGCAATGCCTCCTGATGGTCCTGCCAGTGGCCTTTCTATCATCTCCCAGTTCGATCTGGGGTGGTCTTGATCAGGTCAAATCCAAATCCCAACATGGCATACAAGGACCCCTCTGCCAGGTTCACCAACTTACCCTCCTTTCTGCTGAATCACAAAAAATTCTGGTTGAGAACACAAACAGCATTTTCATTCCTTGCCCTATTTTTTCCTTCACACCATATCCCCTGCCTAGGAAACTCTTGCCTTCCTCCACTCATCTGAACTGTATCAACATTAACAAGTGCCAACTCATGTATGAAGCCTTCTGCAGCAATTCTAACGATTCGACTTTGCATCCCCAGCACACATGGTAGATGCTCAATGTTGTATGTTTGTTTATTTTGTTTTTTCAAGTACCGAAGCTGAGACCTTGTATGTGGGAATCTGGCGCTCAACCACGGAGCCCACCAGCTCCCCTGAGCTGGTTTTTTCATTTTTTTGCTTGTTGTTTGGTTTTTTGTTTTTAGGAGACACCAGGGACAGAACATAGGAGCTCCCCTGTGGGAAGCAAGCAGGTACTCAACTGTGAGAGCCACATCTGTTCCCTCAATGATTACTTGTTATATTAACATGGCTCTCTTTCCTTCTTTTTTTTTTCTTGTTTGTTTATTATTGAAATAATGAAAATGCTCTAATAATGATTCTCTCTTTCCTTCTTGACAGCTCATAATGCTTTCTGTTTCGTGTATACTGGAAATTATTAAATGTAATAAAACACTTCATCATATGATCTTTTTTCAAACCATTACATGAAGGTAAAATTTGGCTCCTTCAAAAAAGCAGCTCTCTAAAGCATGGATTTTGTCATATACTCATTTCTCCCCATATTTCTAGGCATGGTACAGTGTTAGAAGCCCAGCAAGTGATTAGCAAATACTGAGCAAATTAAATGGAAAGGAAGAAAGCACAAAGGGCATGGATCTAGGACACGAGAGTGATAGCACAGTCATAAAGTTCTAATTGCTCTCATGAAATCAGTTTTATTTCTACCCTTGCAAATTCTGCTTCCACCAAATCATTGATAAACTATACATGTATAAAGTAAAGCCCTGGATTTTCAGTATTAATATGGTATAGCACAAACATTTGAAGGTTAAAGAAAATTGAGGCAAAGGAAAAAAATCAATGCATTTATACTGGTTAATGTACTAGACAATCCCAGTTTTAAAATCTAAGCAGTATTTCATTCTGAAGATAGGTCCATTAGCATTTACGCTGAAACGGCAATTTCTAGCTATAACGAGACATTTATACTTGTGACAAATTATGTTATTCAAAGAGTCTAGTTCCTATCCTTGCCAGATGAATTTCCATTTTCTCCATGTTCCTAGGAAGAGCAGTCTAATTCAGTCAGAATCCAGTAAGTTGGCATGTATTAATCACACCGTCACTTTATTCTAAACTACTCAACGTATCACCCTCACAACCGTCATGTTGAAATATTTCCTCCTAACCCAGGGGATTGCCCACTTTTTTCTGTAAAGGGCCAGACAGCAGTTTTAGGCTTTAGAGGCCAGACGGCCGCTGTTACAACTACTCAATTCTGCCATGGCAGTGTGAAAGCACCAAAGACAATATGTAAACTAGTAAACTAGTGAGCATGTCTGTGTTCCAATAAAATTTTATATATGAACACTGAACCTTAACTTTCTATAATTTTTTTTCTATTAGAACAGTTGCTTTATTCTTTTTTTTTGCAAATACTTTTAAAAAATTTATTTATTTTATTGTTTTTTTAGAGATAAATAGATCACATTTATGTAATTTTCATGTGCTATAAAATACTACTTTTGAGTTTTTTCCAACCATTTAAAAAGAAAAAGCCATAATTAGCTCAGAGGCCATATAAAATCGGTTGTGATTTGCATCTGCCCCATAGGCTTGAGTGTGTCAATCCCTGTTCTAACCTACCAGGCTTTCTTTGAACTCTTTTCTTGTCTTTTGACACTTCGTTCTATTCCCTACAAAAATAGATTACTGGGGAACAGATGTAACTCAAGTGGTTAAGCATCTGCTTCCCACTTATGAGCTCCTGGGTTCACTCCCTGGTACCCCCTAAAAACAAAAAAACAAACGAAAAAAACAGCTCTCACTGGGAAGTGGATGTAGCTCAGTCGTTGAGCTCAGGTTTCCCATGTACAAGGTCCTAAAAAAAAAAAAGATGATCTCAGTATACCCATACTTTCCCCTCTACATATGATTTTTTTCTCCATTCTCACAACACTTTATCCTTTTTATTCAGTTATAAACATTATGTAAATATATGTTCTCAGAATTGAAATGTTTTAAAGTTTACTTTCTCATGGATGTAAGCTAATCCATCCAGAATCTCTCGAAAAAGTCTCCACAGTCTGCTGCTGTCTTGATACAGTCCCTGGTCGATGGTGTCTCGCAAAGTGCTCTTTTCACAGTACTCCATCTATGGACACAAACAAGCCAGTCAGGATTTGATTATACAATGAGTGTAAATTAAGGACAACTGCAATTAATGTTATCCTTCAAAAATATGTACTACGATTTTAAAAAGTTATGGGAAAGCCTTGATTTTTATTAAGTAAAAATTTGGGGAAACATTTATAATCTCAACACTCCAATAATATCACTTTATTTTTCATACTACTTATTTTTAAAAATAAGACTTGTTTAAAATCCTTGTCACAAATAATATGAAAAATATGAGAATTAAATTTAAGCAAATGTTTATTTATACTGTTTTATAAGATTGCTTCCAAACCCAAATTCCCAAGAGGGGTTAATTAATCTAATGATGTCACTGGCCTTTTTTTTTTTTTAAAGCAGTTTTATTAAGATATTATTCACTTACCATATGGTCTGTCCAAAGTGTACAATCAATGGCTTTTATTTTATTTTTTTAAAAAGATTTATTTATTTATATATCCCCCCCCCCCCGCCCTGGTTGTCTGTTCTCTATGTCTATTTGCTGCGGGTTCTTTGTCCGCTTCTGTTGTTGTCAGCGGCATGGGATTCTGTGTTTCTTTTTGTTGCATCATCTTGTTGTGTCAGCTCTCCGTGTGGGTGGTGCCATTCTTGGGCAGGCTGCACTTTCTTTCGCACTGGGTGGCTCTCCTTACGGGGTGCACTCCTTGCGCATGGGGCTCTCCTACGTGGGGGACACCCCTGCGTGGAAGGGCAATCCTTGCGCGCATTAGTACTGCGCATGGGCCAGCTCCACACGGGTCAAGGAGGCCCAGGGTTTGAACCACGGACCTCCCATGTGGTAGACGGACGCCCTATCCACTGGGCCAAGTCTGCTTCCCACCAGCCTTTCTTATTTGTACATTAAATTTATGACAAGTGACCTTCAAGTCTAGAGCAAAACATTAATTAAATATTAATTAAAACATTCAAAAAACAGATTTGACCCCTTAATCATATTAATGTATCTGAAAACAAGGCAGTATCTGATTAATATTAATCATATTAATGTATCTGAAAACAAGGCATTTAAATCTTAAATCAACCTTTAGCATTCGATTTATGAACTACCCTATACGCGTCAAATGAGTGCCAGAGTTGAGATTTCTCATGAAGAAGGATTTTATTGTTTTGAAAGCAGAGGAACACCTGTGCTGATTTTCTTGTCCTCAGAATGACTGTCTGCAAATTCTGATTCATCTTCCAGGTCCCAGCCAGGGCCTCTGACCCCCAAATGTCATGATTCCACTCACTTCACATGCACTCCTCAAAGACTTCTGTCTCATTTAATCGTTTA
Organism: Dasypus novemcinctus; assembly: GCF_030445035.2. Taxonomy (NCBI): domain Eukaryota; kingdom Metazoa; phylum Chordata; class Mammalia; order Cingulata; family Dasypodidae; genus Dasypus; species Dasypus novemcinctus. The sequence goes on along the minus strand of NC_080675.1, from coordinate 111,115,344 downwards.
GAGGGTAAGAGCACATGGTAAAAACTTAACAAAGAGCAGTTTGGGTAGCAAATGCTTTATTATATATGTAAGTGGTACCTCCAAGCTATCTGCATTATAGAATATCAAAGATCAGCTCTAACCCCAGGAATCAACCAATAAATTAGTCTCTTTTAGTCTCCAGCTTGTCTGAGGTTCCTTCTTCCACATTTAAAGATCTGCCTGCTTACAGATATAACTGAACAACTAATAATGATCCATGGTTCTGTTCACTTTCTTTTTGGTTTGTAGCTCGCTGTTCAGGATGCTGCCCCTCAAAAATGAGTAAGCAGGATAAAACCTAGGTTGTTTTTTTTTTTTAGGCGGTACCAGGGATTGAATCTGGGACCTCGTACCTGGGAAGCATACACTCAACCACTGAGCAACACCTATTCCCCATAGGCTTATTTTTAACAATGCCTTATCAGAACTGGTTTGTTCATGGCTCTTGTCCCCTAGAGGTTTGTGTACATGCCACCTTGTCTAAAGTCATGTCAGTGTTTCTTCTGCACAAATGCATTTGTGTGCACCATATCTTACTTGTCCAAATTCAGCTTGTTAGAAAAAGAGGAGTTTCCGAACATGCACAACTAGCATGTTAAAAAATTATAAAAGCTATCATTTCTGGAACTCAGATATGGTTCGAAGCACATCACATGTATTACCTGTTTGTTTTTCCTCAAAACGAGTCTGACAGATACTATTATTTAATTTTCAGATGGGGAAACCAAGGCACAGAATGTTTAAAAACCTTGCCTGAGCTCATACAACTGAGGATCCAGGATGTGATTTTACATAGCCTGAGTCCAGAGCCCATAACCACTGCCGCGTGCCATCTCTTGCTACGGTACAGGAAAAAAAGAGTTCAAGGGTAGAGGAAAGGGCCTCAAGGCCATGATCCTTTCTGGCCAATTAGTCCTGATGACATCTCTTCTGTCTACTATTTGTTCTAGTCTCCTGAAACATACCTATTAGCAACTACTGGGAGTTGCAAGCCAGGGCCTCACCTGAATATACAGGTAGTGTACAGCCTCAGTTGTCATCGATGCCTCAGTGTCATGGCAACCGTTCTTTCCATTGCAGTCTTCATCCTAATCCAAAAGGAACACATGAGAATTCAAAATGGGGGTTGAAATTAAAAAAGAGTATCACCATCAGCAAGTATCTGTGTTCTCCCTCCTATGTACATGGCTATCCTGTTGTCTGTGAAGGTCAGTGAGCAGAACACAACCACTGTTCTTTGGAAGTGTTCAGCATTTTTAATGCAATTTTGCTATTACCCAAACCCACCATATGGTTTACAGGTCTGTCACCACACAGACCAGTGATGGAGAAAAAAAGGAAACAGGTAGGCATTAAAGCTGTGCAATCTACAGAATGACTCCACCGCAAGCCAAATCTTGATCATCATTACAATCCTTCTATAGATAAGAAGGGCGGAATGTATACAGTCTAATATTTTAAGGCTTCAGTTTTATTGGAATGTCTTCCATTGGTGGTAGGTTTACTCTGGGAACTGAAGACTAGAAATCCATCTTCAGCTAAAACAATTTGAATGTGACAATTTACTAAAGGCGTGCTGCCCTCTGGCCTCCACGCCTGAAGAACAAGTGCTAGGTTTGCAGCCACTGTAATTCTCTGGACTGCTTTTCCACATGCTCATTTGTTTGTCCCCTACAGATCATTTTTCTTCCATAAATGAATGAATGAGTGTCCCTCAACCAAGGAATGGATAACTGAATGTGGTACATACCTATGATGGAATATTATGGTATTCTAAGAAACGAAATTGTGGTACATGGATGAGCCTTGAAGACATTATGCTGAGTGAAATAAGCCAGACACAAAAGGACAAATATTGTATGCTCTCACTATCATGAACTAAATATGAAGAATAAACACATGGAGTTAAAACCTAGAATATAGATTACTTGGAGATAGATGAGGGCTGAGAAGGGGTACTAATGCTTAATGTATGTAGAACTCTTAATTAGCTTGACTGTAAAAGTGTGGAAAGTGATAGAGTTGATGGTAACACATTACAGTGAGTATAACTACATGGCTGGTTTATAAATGGAATTGTGGTTGAAATGGGTAGTTTAAGGACATAAATGTCAACTGAAAGAAAGCTAGAGAATAATCTAGGGACTGAATAACATAGTGGACACAGAGGCAGATGAGGATTGTGGTTAACAGAATACAAGAATGTACTTCTATGAGCTAGAACAAATGTACAGCATTGTAACAATGTAATTAGAATATGGTGATGCATGAAAAATAATATAACTTATGGACTACAGTTAATAGGAATGTTAAAATATTCTTGTATCAATGTCAAAGATGGCACTACATCAATGCTAAGGGTCAATAATAGGAGTTATGGGGAAACGGACTTTGGCCCAGTGGTTAGGGCGTCCGTCTACCATATGGGAGGTCCGCGGTTCAAACCCCGGGCCTCCTTGACCCGTGTGGAGCTGGCCATGCGCAGTGCTGATGCGCGCAAGGAGTGCCGTGCCACGCAAGGGTGTCCCCGCATGGGGGAGCCCCACGCGCAAGGAGTGCGCCCGTGAGGAAAAGCCGCCCAGCGTGAAAAGAAAGAGCAGCCTGCCCAGGAATGGCGTCGCCCACACTTCCTGAGCCGCTGACGACAACAGAAGCGGACAAAGAAACAAGACAAATAGACACCAAGAAGAGACAACCAGGGGAGGGGGGGAAATTAAATAAATAAATAAATCTTTAAAAAAAAAAAAATAGGAGTTATGGGATTTTTCCTTTTGGACTGAGGAAAACAAAAAATTTACAGAAGTGATGATTACACAACTCTGTGATGCAAGTGAGGTCACTGAGTACACACTTTGGATAGATTGTACAAGGCACAGGACTGCATAACACAGTGAACCATGTGGTGGAAAATGGACTCTGGTAAACAGTACAAATATGACAGTGTTCTCTCATGAGTTATAAAAAATGTACAATACTAAGACATGGTGTTAATAATAGGTGGCATATGGAAAAAAAAACCAAGTGTACACTATGGACCACAGTGGTAACAGTCTGATGATATTCTTTCATAATCTGTAACAAATGTTTCAGAACAATGAAAGGTGTTGGTAGAGGAGTGATGTATGGGAATTCTTCACAGTATGCATGACGGCCTTGTAAGCTCTCAGCTTCTCTAATAAAAAAAATATATATTTATATAAAATACTATAACCACCTCCCCCAAATATTTAAAAAAAAACATTAGTTGGCATTTGACTACTTCTAATATACAGGTTTTTGGGGTTTTTTTTTTGATGATGATGCATTTTTTATTAACACTTTTCCCTTTATGAAAGGAAATAAAAAAGGTCTGCTCTGAAAAAATCAGGTTCTACTTCTGAATCAATTATATACTCTGGGAATTACCCATAGAATATTGTTACACTCTTGGAAGCTTCTACCCATTGATTAGAATGCTTGTGAAATGCCCTTAATGGAGAAAAACCAGGATTATAAATTTGATGCTATCCTAATTTAATGCAACCTAAAACCAGACATAGATAACTTTCAGTTTAGCCTAAGTTTAGATTATTTATGCAAAACTTTCCTGGTTAAATTTATAATTTAAAATTACTGAGAAGTTTTAGGTACTTTTAACAGACAAGATAAATACTTATGAAAAGAATTGTTTGACACCTTCAAACCAGTTTAACTGTTTAACAGAGTCTACAAGTAGACTTTTCTTTATCTACTGTGAATGCACCCTTATGCCTCCTCAAAATGACATTTTTATACCAAGAAACAAAGTTAATGCATTTGGCCCCAACCTGAAGACTGTTTCTCTGAAGCAACAATGGACAGCCCTAGCAGTTAAAAAGCTTCACCTCTGAACTTCACGCACAAGCCTTGAGGGGCTCTGCTGGCCCCTCAAGAAGGGGCGGAATGGAGTGGAGTCTGAGACTTGGAGCAGTGCTTCAAACTTTTTTGACCATGAGCCATGCTAAGGAAATACATTTTATATCATACCCTTTACACATACTTGTGAGAAACAAGTTCCACAAACAGGGTATACTCTATTAGTGACATTTTGGATTCTCCGGTCCTCCCTAGCATATTAAAAATTAAATAAAGCTGGTTATGGTTCTCTAAATGGCTTTTTAAAAATCTATAACAGTTTAAAACCCTGTTTTAAAGGAGATTTATGAAAATAAATCATGATTAATTGATAATGGGGAGAGACCAAGGTAACTGCAATTTGGCTGTCTAAACAACCAATTTGCTTTCAATCAGCATCCTTGAACACATAAAATTTCCTGAAATCCTCTAGGAAATGGATAGAAAAAAAAAAGCAGTGTCTCAATTTACACCTCTCTTCTAGAAGGAGGTATATATTATCATTTGGATAAATTAAAGTCTATCAATAAATATGGAGGAGCATTATTTTAAAAGAATGATCATGTTTTAAAATCGCAGGTTTGTACATTTGCATGTCAGATCGGTGCTTTAATATTTTACTTGAAGTTTATAAAATCAAATGTTAATTTCCTTACATGCCCATACTATAAAATAAATGATATGATTTCTATTTATGTATTTACCTGATTATGACTCTTACTATTCTCATCTTCATTGTCAAAGATGATGTCACTTTCAGAATCGGAAGCAGGTCTTAAAAAGAGAAATAGAGAAATGTTAGAGAGAGTAAAATCTCTGATATATTTCTAAAACTCAAAATGCTTTGTAATTACTAGAGAGCAAAGAGGCTACAAACACTTTAACATCACTTCATGGGCATAAATCTATATAGAATGCCATGCTGATTTTTATATCCCTAATACATGAAACATAGAATTCTTGATTCAAATAAAAATCAGCCGGATTAATTTTCCTGGAAAAAATTACTAGCTAAGAGTTACTGATAAATTCTATTCAACTAGATAAAATAAAATGAAATCAGGTCACAGTCATGAAAGTATATGACCAAGGTGAATTCTGAAATGCATAAACTTTGGGATCATAATTTTTAATTTAGGTAATCTCTTTCTGAGTTGGAAGCTCTTATCTAAAGGAATGTCTTACAAGAAATTTTATTAAATGTATCAAGATCAGATATTCGAAGTAATTTCTGGGTTTTGGTAATCTTTTGAAGATTTAAAAAACAAAAAGTTTTGATTGCATTTAGATACTCTCTAAACGCGGTTTTCTGGTTTTCTTTTTTTAACATTGTAAGCACAGGCTTGGATTTCTATATAAATCACTTTTTCCCCGGCGTGGGCTGGGTGGGATTAAAGATAGGCCCCCCCCCCATGCTGACTAAGCACTCGCGCTCCTACAGGAAGGACTGCGAGAAGACGCCGTCGTGCTCGTCCTCGTCCTCGTCCTCGTCCTCGTCGCTGCTCGAGCCCGGGCCCGTGGCGGGGAAGCGGGCGCTGGCTGAGCGCTCGCACGACGTGCTCCACTCCACCGAGCTGCTGAGGATGGGCGGCGGCGCGTTGGCCTCCACGCTGTCCGTGTGGCCCTCCGGCAGCCCGGGCGCACCTCTCCGGTCCTGGGCCTGCAGCCCGCGGTCGGGGGGCGGCGTCCCGGGCCCCGCCGGCCGCTCGTGCCGCTCGATCCAGGCGTTGTAGTAGCGCACGATGTTCTCGTGGTGCAGGCGCGACAGCAGCGTCACCTCGCCCTTGATCCTGCGGAAGTGCCTGCTGGCCGGGTTGATGGGGATGCGCTTCACCGCGTAGCAGCAGCCGTCTAGCTTGTTCTGCACCTGCCGCCCGGAAGGGGAAGGGACACGGAATTGTCATCTGGTCAGAACCTGGCACAAACTGCCATTTTATACAGTTGTCGCCTCCTCTCCTCCCCAGAAGAACCTAGAGTTCTAAGGGAGAACCAACATCTACAGGGGAGAACCACATTTCTGAAACTCTTTTAAGTTGAATCACCTCTCCTTTCCAAAACAGAAAATGTCTCACCCCAATCAAGATTTATTTAACTTGCTAAGAGACCCTGGGGCAACACAAAATACCATTTTAATCATTAACTTTATTGACAGTTACTTCCCTGCTTTCCCAATATCACATCTGCTATCTAAATTTCTAAGCAAACCTTGTTTTCCTTGACTTAAAAAGCTGTGTGTATTTGGGTTTACTTAATTCCCCAGAGATGTAATTTTCTTTCCTAGAAAATGGCATTTATATTACTTTCCTTGGCCCAAACAGTTACTGTAGGATTAAAAGAGATAAAAAGTTCAAAGTACTTGTACCGAGGTCTCACAGAGAAAGGTGCTCAGTAAATAACAGTAATAAGATACGAAAACTAGAACAACAAAATCAAGAGCATAATAAAATAATAAAAGTATAAGAAAAAGTTTCAAAGGCAAATTCCACTATTATCCATATCTTGGGTGGTTTCACTATGCAATTGGATTGACTGAAATAAGTTCCAGAAAATTCTTTTCACTAGACCATTCCAGTCCCAACCATACAGACTGATGTGTCGACATACTTAAGGAAAGTAACAACTCAGTCATGGACGGAGGGAGAAACTAGATTACAAAAGAAGAAACAAAGCATAGTTCTCTTTAGATTATTTTGTCTAGAAATAGTGGCAAGAACAAAAGCTTTGCAGTAAAATAGATGTGATCTGAATACTAGTTTCATCTCTTAGTAGCTGTGTAACTTCATGCAAATTACATAACTTCTCTGAGCCTCGGTTCCCTCATCTGGAAAATGGAGATAATACTGACTCATCTGGAAAATGGAGATAATACTGACCACGTAAGAATGTCATGAGATTGAAATATGGTGTTCGTAAAACAACTGTCAAATGACCTGAAACACTGAATGTGTTTTAATGTAGCTACGCGTACTTTTCCTGCCATTTACTAGCGATAATAGTGGGAGGATTTGCCATTTTTCTACTCATACATTTAATCTACCTGTCTTTAGGGCAACTATATGAAATCTAGCATATAATGTAAGTCACTGATGGGTGTTGAATTAGCTACAATGGAAACTCCTAGGAATTCATTTATTAGAATGGGAAGGTATATAAACAGTAATGGGTTTAATTGCTAAGGAAATGACAGATCACTGAGCAGCCTGCTCTGCCCTAAGGCAGAAATACAGAGTTGGGAGGGGGTGGGGTTTTCAAAAAAAAAAAAGGGGGGGGGGACTTAAATTACTAAGATGTTTTTGTTATATGAGCTTCCTAACCATTCTTAAGTATGTATCTGTAAGGAAATGAAGATACTGTTGTTGTTTTTTTCAAGAATATAAATTATAAAGAAGTTAAAGGTGAGTTAAAGGGATAGTATATACATCAATCACCCATTCCTCAAAGATAACTGATCATCCTGATCAGGATATCTGTCTGTCCTATTTAGACAACTAGCTGTTATATCTATGCTTTCATGAAGAAAGCTGAACATTGCCTATAATACTATAACTTCCCTTTGGAAAATGTGCTTAAGATGATCTTTCTGGCTCTTACTACTGTAGAATAACTAATTCAAGTCTTTTGTTAGTGTAAAAGGCCTTCAGTGCAATTCTGGCAAGACTTCATAGTACAAAAATACTTTCTAGTGAGACTTTCAGAATCCTAAGTAGACATTTGCCCTTTTTTTAAAAATTATCTTTTTTTTAAAAGATACATAGATCACACAAAAGACATGTGTCCCCTTTTGATGGTGGGCCACCTTCCTATGTGTAAAATAACATATACCTTATAGGAATTTAATAATGAGTATTAATCTGGGTCTCCTAAAGTCAATCAAAATACTTTAATTACATAAAAGTAGCTAAACTTTTTTCTACAAGGGGCAGATAATAAAAGTCATCCAAATAGGGAAGTGGCAGTGGCTCAATCAGTTGGGCTCCCGTCTACCATATGGGAGGCCCTGGTTTGTGTCCCGGGGTCTCCTTGTGAAGGCAGGCTCACCCGCAAGCGCCACGGAGAGCAGACTCAGCAAGGTGACGCAACAAAAAATAAAGGGGAGACAGGCAAAAAACACAGAAGAGCATGCAGTGAATAGACAGAGAGAACAGACAACAAGCAAGCCACAAGGGGGGGGGGCAGAAATAAATAAAATACAGACACAGAAGATTGTACAGCAAATGGACAAAGAGAGCAGACAGCAAGTAAAAAGTCGCAAGGTGGGGGGCGGGGGGGGGGGGAGAAAAAAAAAGTCATCCAAATATACTGAAATGAAGAGAGGAAGACCTAATAACAGCACACATTATTAAGCTACACTGGTTTCCTGACTCAGTAAAAGCTGGAAAATAAAAGCCATCAAAACCACCTGGGACCATTTCCCACTTTGAATTTCCATCTCTGTTCTAACCTTGAAACTCTTTTATCCATAGTAACTCCATGTAACACTCCAGCAAATTGGAGAAAAAGAGAACCACTTCTTTTTCTGAACCAAATAGCACAAAAATATTCTTCACTCAGAGGTACTGACACCACTTGAAGTACTGTTATAACCATGCATTTTTTTCATGTTAAAGTTCTATATCAAGAAGAGAAGAGGAATGATGTGTCCTTTTAAATAAAGTCTTTAATTCCAGGAAGTTGAAGATGATCATAGTTTCAAATGGTGGAACTCACTCCCCTCCCCAATCTAAAATAGAAGTATTTGCAGAAATGGAACAGAGAAATAATGCTAATAGGGACGGGAGATAAATCTATAACTCCATCACACCTTGATGACAGCTCCAAAAGCGCCTTTGCCGAGAAGCTGTAATTCTTCAAACTCAATGAAATACCGGGAAAACTGTTTCTGTGTCTCACTGAAGAATGCAGCACTGGGTAGCTGGTTGCTAGGAATAACGGTCTCAACATAATCTTGCCCTCCAGAATCTGAGAGAAAACAAACAGTAAGAGACAAATAAGACATTAAAAATATAGCAAGAGCTACCATATCCAACAAGGAAAGTGATGCAAGCACTGGAAGAAAGGTCCCCAACAAGTATTTTGAAAAAGGTTACCTCTTACCTGGCCACATCCTTTCATACTTCTCATCTTGTCCTCCTTAAATAGGTAGAAATATATAATTATCCCAGGTGGGGGCAAGAGAAACAGAGTAACTAAGTGACTGAGGTAGAGAGCCAGAACTCAAACCCTCAGCCCAAGCTTTTGTGAAGTTCCTTAACTTGCCTGGTCACAATTAAGGGGTGACCAACAGAAACTAACTTAAGTAGCATCAACGAAATCTAGTGATGACACAACAATTGGGGTTACTAAACATTACTAAATATTAAAAGCGGCTACACCAGTGGACATTCCATGGGTAGAGACTGGGAAGATGAGGGTGGCAAAACAGTTCCATGCAGTCCTCATCAAATGACTGGATTTATGCATAGCTCTGCTAAGACAGATGCTGCTTCTTCCAATTTCAGGTTTACACATATTTTCAAAATAATTTAATGTCAAACAGGGTATCCAAAAGAAAGGGCAGCAGACTCACCTTCAGGACTTTGCTCCAGTAAAGGCATTTTTGCCTGAGGATTTATAAACCTGTGTTGTAATAACTGCTGAGGACTCCATCTTTCCTTGTCATCCAAGCAAACACACCTCAGGGAGGGGGAAAGAAGAATTTGAGCAACTCACATAGCTAGTTAGTCCAAGGCACTTAAATATGGGTTTATTTTTTAAAGGTACAAATTAGAGAGTTCATGTTAACTATGGCAATATTTACCTATTAGGTCAATTTAAATTAAAAAAATATTCCTGCAGGATTAGATGCTGAACACCAGGCTGGGTGCAGTGGGAAATAAAAGTATAGTCTCTAGAGGCAGGAAGACTTATCCTCATGGAACAATTGAAAAAAAAAATTATGATAGCACAAGAAGGCTATGAATTTTCTCTTCCATTAACAGTTTAATGACTTGCCATGCTAAATTAAGCCTTTCTGGGACCAGTCATAACAAAGCTTTCTAAAGGGAAAGCAAATCAGATAGCTTTTGGAGGGTTGGGCCCATATGATAAACTTTCATTGAAGCTTGTTCATAATATGAAGTAAATTGGTAACAATTAAGGACTAAATTTTAGAAGTCCCACATTTCACCACAGTCTTTCTTTTAAACCTGTTTCTTAAGCCTATGAACTTACCATTTAATGTTTTAATAAACAGGTTTTTTGTTTTTTAAGGAGCAAAAACACACATTTTCGACAAGTCATTTTAAAAAATTATTTATCCCCCCCCCCCCCCCCCCCCCGCCCCAGTTGTCTGTTCTCTGTGTCTACTTGCTGCATCTTCTTTGTCTGCTTCAGTTGTTGTCAGCAGCACAGGAATCCGTGTCTCTTTTTGTTGTGACATCTTGTTGTGTCAGCCTCCGTGTATGAGGCACCATTCCTGGGCAGGCTGCACTATTTCGTGCTGGGTGGCTCTCCTTATGGGGCGCACTCCTTGCGTGTGGGGCTCCCCTACGCGGGGGACACTTCTGTGTGGCAGGGTACTCCTTGGCGCATCAGCACTGCACGTGGGCCAGCTCCGCAAGGGTCAAGGAGGCCCGGGTTTGAACCACGGACCTCCCATGTGGTAGACGGACGCCCTATCCACTGGGCCAAGTCTGCCGCCAGAAAGGTCATTTTTTTAACCCAGGGGTCTCAAAGTTGGGTCCTTAAGCCAACACATCTGTGTCATTAGAATCACCTGGGAATGGGTTACAACTACAAATTCTACCTCATCCCACACCTAGCAAATCAGCCAATCTGGGAATATTCACAGTACTGAGGCTTAACAAGCCCTGCATGGGGGTTCTCAATCCAAGCCAAAGCCTGAACACCACCATTCTAACTAAACTAAACTGTCTAGGTCTCCCAGGGATGGCGGTGATAACCCAAGTCAACACGTGGTGGGGCTTGGCTCTAAGTGTAAACAATGTGCTTAATAGAAGCAACTACCAGGGTGAGCTCTGAATTTAAAAATCTATACATATAGAGTGGTGGCGGCAACCATCACAAAGGGTAATCATTTGTTTTATTATTTTTTTAAGTCACAGAACTGAAAGGCAAAGCACTCCTAATTTCATACCTTGGAAGGGCAAGGAAAGATTCCAATAAAACCATTTGCATAACACACTCTATTGTTCCTTAAACTTGAAATTATTTTTACTTATATAAGTAAAAGTTGAATACCTTTCTCCTTGAAAATATTAAAATATTACTGAAAGTGATAAAGTCTTTGGCCACATCCCCCCCTCCACTTCCTTCCCTCCCCTTAGTGTCCATCATTCCAGACCGTTTTCTGTTCACACAGCTAGCCAAACAAAAAATATGGCAGTATTGGGTGGACAATGGTTTTTAAAAAATGACATCACCCTGTATATATATATATATTATTCTTCAGCTTGCCCTTTTCATTTAAACTATGTGTCTTGGAGATCTTTCTAAGCCAGTTGTTAAAGATCTTTTTAACCGCTGTAGAGGCCTGAACCTATCAGAATTTATTTATACATTCTCCTACTATTACACTTCCAGGGTTATTTCCAATTGTTCACCCATACAAAAAAAACACTGCAATGAAAATCCCTATACATGCCTTGTTGGGTTTCTGAAATGTATATCTACTTTAACATAGCTGAGATATTATTGTGATTGACATGATAATAAAACTGGCTCAAATAAATGTGAAATTTTATCTTTAAGAGATTTTATAAGTCACCAACATCTTACTTAGATGAAATTCTCTGAGCCTATAATTTGTTAACACAGTAGCCAAAAGTAGCAAAGGCAGACACTATGTCCAGCTTTGAACCAATGGAATGAAATGCCTAGAAACATACACATTAAGTCCAAAGTCCTGACTGCTGAGGAGTTGGATGGTAACAAACCCTATTAAGCACAGCCCATGCCCCAGGCACCATCTCAAAGAGGATCCTCTCAAAACCTCAGGAGGCCGGAGCATTATCTCTGTTTTACAAGGGAGTTTAAGTCACTTAGTAGGGTGTAGATATAGAATCTGAACCCAGTTGCTGGTTCCAGAGTCTGGCGGGTCTTCCCAACCACAGAAACTGACTTAAAACAAAATCTTCCTCCAAAGGGTGTTCACCAATAAGTAAAAATAGGCACAGATGAAATGCTGCCATGCTGTCGTTGTTTATGTTTTCTTTTTAACTGGGGCAGGACAGGCGGCATCAAAGGTAGTAAAACAATACCCGTAGCTCCTACTTAACAAAGCACTGTCTATCAAACCACTTTAGAAAGAGAGAGGACTATAAAAACATTTTAAAGCAGGGGTTCTTAACAAGAGGTCCATGAGCTTGAACTGAAATTCAAAACAAGATTATTCTTGTGGGGACATGTTGGTGCAGGTATTCTATATTTATTGAATAATACACAGTATAGTGTGGACTTAGTAAGGGGTCCATGGTTTTCACCCGACTGGCAAAGGGGTCCATAGAACAAAAAGTTAAGAACTCCTGTTCTAAAGGACAACCAATAGTGCTGATGTGAAGTTCAAAACTGAAAGAGTATAGAACTATTTTCTGTCAGACAAGAACTAGGAAAGTTTCAGCTATGGAACCAGTCATTTTGCTACTAAATGTGAAAGATAAGGTCTACCAAAATCTCCCCGTGCTGTTCTCAAAAACACACAATGCTATCAGCAACCTTTACTAAATTACTCTTGACCTTCATGAAGAAGGGCAGAAAGCTAAAGGAAAAATTTTAACTAATAAAATGAGTCTTTCCTTTAGTGGTTCTCTCACCGAATTTCCTCTGATGACATTTTAGCTAACCTCATTGTTAGGGTTCATTTAAATAAATATTTTTGAAGTTCTATTGCATTAAAAAGAAATCAAACAATTTCTTCAAGAATCTTAAGATATTTATATTCTTTAAGGTGAGAAGCCTGCATAAAGAATCAAAGTCAGTACTTTTACACAACTACATTTATATCACAACTACTTCCACTTTGTTGGTACACAGAAACAATCTTATTTAAATAGCTACTTACACATTTGTAACAGATAAGACAATGAAGTGATAGGAAATAACAATATAGATAAGGTCAACTGGCAATTGGGATGTATAGGGACAGGGAAAGAGACGTGGAGGGTTAAAGAAAAGCCACAAAGGAAACGAATGAAATGAATAAAAGTAAGTAGTTGTGGGAAACGGAGGTGGCTGAACCAACTGGCTCCCATCTATCATACAGGAGGTTCAGGGTTCCATGCCCAGGGCCTCCTGGTGAGAGCAAGCTGGCCCACATGGAGTGCCAGCCCAGAAGGGAATGCCACCCAGGGCGGGAAAGCTGCCCCATGCAGGAGTGCCAGCTGATGCTGAGAGTCGCAGCAAGATGACACAACAAGAGACACAGAGGAGAGAAAATAAGAAGATGTAGCGGAACAGGGAGTTGAGGTGATGCAAGAGAATAATCACCTCTCTCCTACTCTGGAAGGTGCCAGGATCAGTTCCTAGAGCCGCCTAATGAGAATATAAGCAGACACAGAAGAACACACAGCAAATGGACACAGAGAGCAGACAACTGGGGGGAATGGGGATAATGGAGGGGGAGGGGATCTTAAAAAAAAAAAAAAAGTAAATGGTTGAGGAAAAAGAAATAAGCTGAGAAAAAAGACAAGAGTCTTAGAAAGGGAAGAAGTCCAGTCAACTTGTGCAGGAAAGGAGGATCAGGGGAGGATCTGGAAAAAACTCAGACTGCAGGGATCTTAGTTCCCATTTGACAGAGAAACTGAGAAAACTGAGCTCTGGCTTGGACTGAGAACAGGTAGGACAGAAGTGCAATTTTCTGAAGCACAAGCTAAAGTCTGTACTGGAAAGAACTGACATGAGGGACCCAGACAAAGGCTTCAGCCCGAAAAAAGCCTTTCAGTAAGGATTCTCTCAAACTGGATAAAATTGGCCTGTAGAGCAAAATTATCACTTTCCGGTATAAAAAACTCTCTCACTAGAACAGGGATTCTTTGTTTGTTTGTTTTATTTTTTTAATTGATTTTTTAATTGATTTTATAAAAATATTACATTAAAAAAAAAAATGAGGTCCCATTCAACCCCACCACCCCCACCCCACTACTCCCCCCGCAGCAACATTCACTCCCATCATCATGACACATCCATTGCATTTGGTAAGTACATCTCTGGGCATCTCTGCACCTCATGGTCAATGGTCCACATCATGGCCCATACTCTCCCCTATTCCATCCAGTGGGCCCTGGGAGGATTTACAATGTCCGGTGATTGCCCCTGAAGCACCATCCAGGGCAACTCCAAGTCCCAAAAGCGCCTCCACATCTCATCTCTTCCTGCCATTCCCCATACCCATCAGCCACCATGTCCACTTTTCCCACTCCAATGCCACCTTTTCTCTGTGGACCTTGGATTGGTTGTGTCCGTTGCACCTCTATGTCAAGAGGAGGCTCAGATTCCACATGGATACTGGATGCAATCCTCCTGCTTTCAGTTGTAGGCACTCTAGGCTCCATGGTGTGGTGGTTTAGAACAGGGGTTCTTAACCCTCTTTGTTCCATGGACGCCTTTGCCAGTCAGACAAAAAAAAACAGACCCCCTACTAAGTCCACACTATATTGTGTATTATTTAATAAATATATCACATCCGCCACCAACACGTCCCCGTAAGAATGTGTTTTTTTGAATTTTCAGTTCAATCTCAGGACCTCCTGAAATCTTTCCACAGGCCCCTAAGGGGTCCATGAACCCCTGGTTAAGAACCCCTGCACTAGAGTTAAGATGTCATTTGCATTTACAACTTGGCTGAAGGAGACACTGCTAATGGAGGAGAATGGTTACGAAGCATGAGAGGCAGAATTGCACTCCTAAAGCAATTTTCTAAATAGAGGCCTTGTCTTTGAGTCTAGAGGAACCAGCAGCAAAGGTGCACTGAGGGTCCTCCATTTGGGATAACCAGGCATAGCAACGGCCATAGCAATCCCCCTTGACTTCTGAGAGTACACCAGGCAATCTCCCCAAATTCATTTGAAAATCAATTATTAAGTCCAAACGAATTTAGGAGAATGTTGGAGTTGAAGGAATGATAAATGTAAGAAAGAAAACAGAAAATATGTGGTTGGGAAAGAATTGGGAAACAAAAACTCAAATCCTGTTCCTCAGCTTTTCAGTTTACACATCACTTAGGTGCTCAGCACACCCAAGCACAATCAAAAGTACAGGAATAAAATGCAATCAGAAGTATCTCAATGATACTCACTTCTTTAGAAAATCTTGAAAGTCAGCTGGTAAATCACTAGGGATGGTCACAGGATACTCTCCACATTCTTGCCCTTGGCTGAGGGAGAGCAGCAGAAGGCCAAGACGCCAAACATCCCCTTTCTTCCCTGTTTTATAAGGCAGGGCACTGTCACTAAAACGAACTCGGGTTTGCTCGAAAACATCTTCCTTGCAAATGTCTGCCAGGCGCTTGGAAATGCTGTAGTCTGTAATCTTGATATTGCCCATTGCATCCACCAAGACGTTTGATGCGCTCAGGACCTTGTGTACCACAGAGTTGCTGTGCAAATAATCAAGGCCTGCCAAAAGCTGAGATGCATATCTGCGAAGCTGATGCACAGGGATGGGGCCAGAGTGGCTTAGGTGTGTTGTGAGGGAGACCCCGCTGACGTGCTCCACTAAAATGTCTACCACTATGGAGTCGTCTTGCTCTTTGAGATTCATTGCAAAGTAGCGTACTACATTTGGATGACTCAGTTTCACCAGTGAACTAAATTCCGTTTCTGCCCCTTGAATCTGAAAAGGACAAAAAAAAAACCAAGATGATATTGGGCTGATCAGCATTAACTGGTGTTTCATTTCCAAAGTGAAGTATTTGACAGAAAATATACTTTCAGAGAAAAGGAGAATGAATATGTCCTGAATTGAAATTTCCCTTAAGCTATATGGTGCAGCTAACAGTTCATAAATATGGAAAGTTTAGTTAATTCTCCACTTCTTATCTCAAAATCTAGTCTGGAAATACTATAAAATTAGTGAATAGCTTGTGAAAACAATTTCTTTTGAGACTTGGCCACCAGAAAGAAGATGAAACATTAATTTTAAAACAGCCTTTTCTGATAATAAAGATATGTGGTCAACGTTTTATTAAAGTACTAATACAAAGAAAAAACCCAAATTATCTATATTGCCAGTATCCAAAGACAACAATTGTATTGTATTTACTTAGTTTTTTTCTGTACAGAAATATACATATATTTCTAAATGCAATGCTTGACTACTGTTTTATAATCTCTTTATTACTTAACACTGCAATATGCAATATTAAATGTTTTCCTTAAGTTCAGTGTTAAAAATTAACTTTAAAATTTTCTAGTCCCTCCTAATTCAGTTTTGAAACAATATTCAAAGCATGGAGAAAATATAAATGAATGCAAAAAGCACAATTACAAAATACTATTTTGTCCCAGCTGCAGAGATGTCTGTAATGCCGTAATAAGAGCTGAAGAAGGAAGAAGCTGCAAAAGTTTTGGCCATGCTGTGAAAGTTTGGACAGAGGTAACAAGGGGCTAAGAAAACCAAAGAAGGGGCTGGACTCCAAATGTCCCCTCTGGCTAAACCGATCTCAAACCACTCCAGCTAATCTCTGCATGTTAACCAAATACAGAGCTCTTTTTTTTTTTAAAGATTTATTTAATTTATTTATTCCCTCCCCACCCTGCCCCACTGTTTGCGCTCACTGTCCGTGCTCTTGTATCTGTTCATTGTGTGCTCAACTTCTTTTCAGGAGGCACCAGGAACTGAACCCAAGACCTCCCATGTGGGAGGCTTGAGTTTCCTCCACTCCCTGCAGAGCTCTGTTGTCATCTCTTCAGGCTCCTGTTGTTCAGGCAGTCACCCCGGACACATGTAATACCTACCTGCTTTCTGCACTTGTCAATTTTCTCTTTTTCTTGACTAGTAAGGAATGGGCCCATCTTTTTCTGCCACTGAAGGACCCACTCATACAACAAGACAAAGCTGCCAGTAGCTGTTTCCAAAGCATTATAGATGACTTTTCCAAGCTGTTCATCACTGTCTGCACAGTAACAGAAAATTAATTAATCTCATAGTTAAAGCAGTGAGTTTAACAATGGGTACTAAGTGCTAACTATGAAAAATATGCTCCTTTGTAACCAATTTTTAATATTTAACAATATACCCTGTGCCTTAAAGTATTATTTTTTACAAGGGGACAAGAATCAACAATGAGGTTGTAGAATCAGACCAAATGAAGAGACTAGTGTTTTATTCTACTAGTCACTATTCACGATGTTACTCTCACAACCAATTCACTTCTGATGACTGTGCTGATCAGTGCGACACAGTTGAATATCAACTAAAATGATAGAATCTGGATATAAAAAACATTATATCTAGATTATTCTGTCAATGGAGATTATTGTGTACAGTAAAAACATGCTTCAGTAATTTGGAAATTCAAACACATTAAAGGCTTTCTAAGTATAAAATTTGCATATGCTCAGTAAATACAAACTGGCCAGTGGTTTCAAGAGAATGAACTGGAAATGGGAGTTTAAATTTGAAACTAGATAGAGAAACACATTTATTTAGTGATAGGCATATGGTTCCCACTTGTACCAGGGAGAGTTAAACTTCGGCAACACTAACAATTTTCTTTTACACGTACATATTTTCATTAGACACTATGATAGAAAATTTAATGAGATACTGGAAAATGGAGAAAAATACCCACAATATCACCATCTTGTTTTATCTTTCCAGTAGTTCCCCTACTTTTTCCCTCCTTCCCATTTTACCAAATCATAGCATATATAGCAGGTTTTTCACCCTCAGCACACTGGCATTTTGGGCTAGATACTTCCTTGTCGTAGGAGGTGGTCCTGTACAGTGCAGGATGTTTAGCAGCACCCCTGGCCTCTTCCCACCAGATACCGTGACCACCCCTACTCCAGGCGTGGCCCCCAAAAATGTCCCCAGACATCACCAAATATCCCATAGGGGACAAAACAGTCCCTGGTTGAGAACCACTGATATGTAACATTCTGCTCTTAGCATATAAGCATTTTTCCATGATGCACCATGTCTTCACAATGAAAACAAATTTTTTAAAGAAACACTGATAATTATTTCTTTTCATTTGAAAAATGAAAAGTACAGTAATCTGTATATATAAGACAAAGTGCCCATAGCAAAAATATTTTGGAGAAAGATGGCTAAACTAATGTAAAATTTTTACCTGAGAAGCATTTTCTACTTCATAGAAATATTGATAATTTATAGATATTAATTAAAATGATCTGCTATACTTGTCACAAATAACTCCTAACATTTTCTTATTTTATCTTATTTTTTTAGGAGATACTGGAGATTGAACCCGGGATCCTGCATATAGAACAGGCGCTCAAACTACTGAGGTCCCCAACTCCTGACATTTTTAGCCTAAGGAAGAAAAATCCTGATGTTTGAAAATTTGTCAAACAAAGGAAGCTACCTGTGGCAAGTGGGATTAAATGACTCACATTCGAGACACATGATATTAAATGTTTATGGGACGGACTGTGATGTTATTCACATAAAGCCTAATAAAATCTGTGCAGTATGCAGTACAGTTTCTTGCAATCTCTATTTCCCCAGTTGGGACTAGGTAGATATTTCATAATTGCTGCTTTGTTTTGTTTTTTAAATACTTTCACTTTATTATTGCCATTTTCTTCTTCTCACTTTTGCTTGATGGGAATAATAAAAGAGACAAAAGAACACACTGCAATGAGGCTAAAGGAAAATGTTACCAAGAGAACTCCTCTACTATATGCTAACAATGATCATTTATAAAGACCATCTTTATAGTGTTCTATCTACACCCATAAATAAGTTCTTTTTTTCTCTCTAGTTATAGTAACTTTAAACTGGAAAACAAAAATTAATTAGTTGATCTTTCATAAGATGATTTCACAGAAAATTAGGGCATATTTTTAAAACTAGAACCACTGTTGAAAAAACAAATAAACAACTAACTCAGTGATTTTATTAAAAAATCTGTCTAATGAGTATAGGTGAGAATAACAGACAGAGTCATGGTGATAAACAGGTGGGTTAATTTGCCTTCCTGATTTCACCAGGTTATTACACAATAGTGAGTTTTAGGTTAATTCCATGAATCTGAAATGCCTCTGAGTCAAGGACGTTTTCAGATCGAAAACCAATTATCTCAACCAAGGTCTTAAACCTGCCCAAAAATGCTGTACCGAACATGGCAGGCTCTCTGCATGTGCAGGACCCTGAACTGGCCAGCAACTTTTGGCCACCCATGGTTAAGTGTCCAGTTCATAGGCTATTCAGATATTTGGTTTCTTATCCTTGTACCTGCTGGCCACTCCCTGGAGGCTTACCTATTTACATGTACTTCCTTAAAGAGAAAGGAACATGATGCCAAGAGAAAGATAATTCAATTTAGATAATTTGATCAGCTTTTAGCTCTGGTAAAAAACAGTAATGAGATTGAAAATTAAAGTTGTCATATTTGGCATTTGCAAATAATCCCTAAAATGAGTGGCTGTATCTGTATGGCTAATGTAAGGTGATGCTCGTTTAGGGCAAAGGAAGTAGATTCTGAAAGCCCAATTTTAATATAAGCAATTCAAATTCTGAATTGCTGAACACCTTCACTCCAAATAGTCATCGGCGGAGAAAACTGCTAAATAAAACATTTAGGAAACAAGGTCGTTTTCCTGGTCAGGTGCAACATGCCAAGCAGGAAAAAGCCAGGCAGATGAACGTCAACTTAAGAAAATGAAGCTTGTTTGTTAAAGATGACAGGCCTTAGAAATCATATTGCTAAAACATATTTTTTCAATAGCAGAAACACATAATGCAACATTCTGTTTTCTATTATAACCATTTTTTGTTTCAAAGATAATTATAGTGATGACAAATTTAAAATCATCTCTATGCTAACAATATTTCCAAGAGCACATATATTTATTTCCAAATTACAGATGGGGAAATCTTAATAACTTTTTCTTCTGGTCATCAGGAATGAATGGGAACAAGCATGACTCACTCCTGCCTTGAGGGTTTTCCTTGGACTTTGCTGGTTAGATGTCACAGTCTTTATTCTATCCTGCACCTTAATGATTAACTTCTGTCATTAGAATAATTTAAATTACTTACCAATACATTTCCCTTTGTGCACCATGAGCTGATCAGGACTACCCATATTGAAGTACAGGACTTCACAAGAGCCGGGAGAATCTTCACTACTACATATAGAATACTGACGTTCTCGCCTTAAAAATAAATTTGGACAATGATTTTTTTCTTTAACTTAGGATTAATATGGGGAATCCTTGCCCCACCATTTTCTCCTGTTTATTAACTATTCACAGTTTAACATCCATCTGTACTAGGAATTGAATTGAAATGCTAATGGGAAAGGAGTTCAACATCCCTACCCACCCTCTCCCCACTGTGGTATTCTCCATGTGAATTCTACAAACCCTTAACTCTAGATTTATGCTGTCTAATATGGTGGCTGATAGCCACACATGGCTATGGAAATTTAAATTAATTGAAATGAAATAAAATTAAAATTTCAGTTCCTCAGTTGCAGTTGCCATAATTCAAGCATTCCATAGCCGGAAATGGGTAGTGGCTACTGTATTAGAAAGCACAGACATAAAACATTTCCATCATCACAGAAAGTTCTATTGGACAGCAATAATTTAGCTCAATTCCACATTGATTCCACTTCTCTTCACTCCCATGAACATGCATCTCTGGAGAAAGCTACAAAACAGGGGGCTATGGGGACACTACATGGTCCTGGTTTCCAATTGTGCCCTTGACCATTGAATGCTCATTCATTCTTTTAATTGTCTTTGGTAGATAGTCCTACTCATTCCCCTCCACAACTTCTCCAAAATACTTGCAACCCAACCCCCCACTTCATTTATTTTCCCACTTTTTTTTCTAGAGAGGGAGCAATAGCTGGGAAGCTAGATTATAATGCTAAAATAATTAATAAATGGGGGAAGGGGTTGTGGGGAAGAGGTAAGGGATATAGCTCTTGATGATCAGCACTGGATATTTACAAGAAATGCTACACAGATCTCTAGAAAACTCTCTTCTCACTCTAAAGCATGATCTTGACTTATACTTATTGAGAACATGAGGCAACAAGGAATGAAGCCCTGTAATTTCTATTGTTCCACCTTTAGAGCTTACTTGGCATCTGCACCATTCTTTCTTTCTCCCAGATTCTGAGGAAGGTCAGCTACCATGATCTCAGTTCCATTCCCTACTTCTCCTCTGGGATCATGGTCTCTCAGTCCCTCTCTCCTGTATGTTCCATCTGTCCCTCTACATTGGCTCTTTCCTCTCAGCCTATAAATCTCTCCCATTCCCCAAAACCCTTCCCTCAATCCTGTACCACCCAGCCCCTCTTGTTCTTCATATTCATATTCATATTCATATTCATATTCAAACCTCTATACTTGCTGTCTCTACTTCCTCACCTTTCATTAATTCCTCCTGACACTCCAATGTCAATAAAACTGCTACTTCCTTCCCATCCACTCTCAATCTGATTTTTTCCCTTAGTTCTTTTACATTGGTCGGTGGCATAGTCATCCACCCTGTCTCACTGGCCAAAAACTTGCAAGTCATGGTGGGCTCCTTGATCTCCTGCATCTAACAAATCCCCCAGGTACCATCCTTACCTCTCCATTTCTCCTGTCCTCATTCAGGGCATCACCAACTTCCTCTTGGACATATGTAATGCTCTGTCATTAACTAGTCTCTTCACTTCCAAACCCCTCCATCTTCTCTTCCCCAAACCTTGACCATCCACACTCCTGTCAGGATCTACTATGATGGGGTTTGCTAATATTTCATTCTCATATCACATGTGTCCCCATATTATAAGTACTAGGGAAAAACTAATCTTTGGTGGTCCTGTTTAAATTTCTATTTCTAAAGTTATTTGTGCAACTAAGGGGACACATAGATGATAATCAAGAAAAGGATAAAAGTAAACTATGGTTTAAAATGATATGCTAGACTTATTTATATAAATTACCCAGAAGCACCTCTACATGCTAAAAGTCATTTTGCTCTTTAGTTTACAGTATGTTAATGCTTGGTTTTAAGGTGCTTGGGTATACTAATAACCCCATCATGACAGATAAATGCAAATACAGTGAGAGTGTTAAGAGTGCTAGTAAGAAAAGATATATAATTAGGATAGAAGGAAAAGTAGAGAAAAATTTTAAGTAAAAGTTGCAAGAAAATGATATATGTGGTATATGCCACATAGGATAGACAGTTTCACAGCAGGAACAATTCTGAAGGATTAAAAAGCAAAAAGCACAGAGTTTAAAAGTAATGAAGATGCAAAATTCAATGCCAACAATGTGTATTATTTTCACTCAAAAGATAATTTTACCTAGATGTGTATATATTGGTTGCTCATACTATCTACTTCGGATTTATCAACACCTGGGTTTAGAACAAGCTTTTGGAACCGAACCTGTTCATAAGTTGAACAGCTTCTGAACTCCCATAGCTATAGGAGTAGCTATCCCAGTACAAACAAATACAATACATTGTTCAGAAGCAGGGACACTGTGGTTTCATCATAAATGATCTATTCTAGGATTGGGGAATGTTCATGCGGGTTTACAATATAATTAGGAGCAATACTCATGTTATCAGTTTTTCCAAGTAGCTTATAGTAAGTATATACCCTACTGAGGATAGAGGATGTTTGAAACAAAATTACTGAATATTAACTAGGTCTTATAAAGAACAGTCATAAATCAAATTTAGAAGACTACATTAGGTGTATGGGACCTTGATACCTGAAAAAAAGAAGAAAAGATGACAATGAAAAAGCTAAGTGGGCAAGGGGAAAGGTGGCAATTTGTCAAGTGAGTACTTGAGAACTGTGCTACCATCCAAAGAGTGCTCCACCAACATGGCTGGCCAATGGTATAGATAATTGGGATGGGATGGATACAGGGACTCTCATACCTGAGACATACAGGGGCTAGGATATTCTCACCTTCTTGCCTAATTCACCAAGGTACCACAGAAAACTCTAGCTCTTGATTCCTCAACTTGAAACTCAGGGTAGCTTGGTTGAAACTAAGTTAAAAAGAATTCCTGGTATTGTTTAATTTGAGGTGAACCAGTCTATGCCTCCATGGAACCAATTAGAGAAAGGGAGAATAATGAAGGACGCCAGGTTTAGAGATGTATTAAGGACTGCTCCCATCTTCCCAACCTTTATACTTTAGGTGTTTGTTGTTCTATCCAAGACACACAAATGCCACTCTACAGGCATTATATAAAAAGTTGTTTTATCAATGTCGGTATGTGTATATGGGCGGTTGAGGGAATTTCCATTCCTCCTTTGAATAAGCTTGCTTTTTTTTTTTTTTAAAGATTTATTTTATTTATTTCCCTCCCCCCACCATTGTCTGCTCTTGAGTCCATTCGCCGTGTGTTCTTCTGTGTCTGCTTGCATTCTTGGCAGCACCAGGAATCTGTGTCTCTTTTTGTTGCAACCTCTGGCTGCGTCAGCCCTCCATTTATGTGGCACCACTCCTGGCCGGGTTGTGTGTTTTTCGTGTGGTGCAGCTCTCCTTGCAGGGCGCACTCCTTGCGCATGGGGCTTCCCTATACTGGGGACACCCCTGTGTGGCATGGCATTCCTTGTGTGTGGCAGCGTTGCGCATGGGCCAGCTCACGTGGGCCAGGATGCCCTTGGTTTGAACAGTGGACCTCCTATATGGTAGGCAGAGACAATTTCAAACTATGTTGCCTACTGGAAGTCCATTAATATTCTGGCACAGTTGCAGAAATAAGTGGGAGGAGTTACAACCTTAACAAGAAACTGTTCCCAGGAACAATATTCAAAAATACTTAATTCACCTTAATGGCAGGTGTCTAAGCAGCAATAGCAAAATAATTTTCTGAGCTGAATTTTAAAAAAATATTTAGGAAAAAAACGAAATGCTTCTTCTTGTTTTTTAATAGACAAGTGATATCCCAAAAGTTCATATAAATCTTTAGTAAGGTTCCTAAAATGTTTTTTTTTTTTAATTTTAAAAATTTTCTCTCCCCTTCCCCCCACCCCAGTTGTCTGTTATGCCCATTCATTGTGTGTTCTTCTGTGACCACTTCTATCCTTATCAGCCGCACCGGGAATCTGTGTTTCTTTCTGTTGCATCATCTTGTTGTGTCAGCTCTCCATGTGGGCGGCGCCATTCTTGGGCAGGCTGCACTTTCTTTTGCGCTGGGCGGCTCTCCTTACGGGGTGCACTCCTTGCACGTGGGGCTCCCCTACGCGGGGGACACCCCTGCATGGCATGGCACTCCTTGCGCACATCAGCACTGAGCATAGGCCAGCTCCACACGGGTCAAGGAGGCCCGGGGTTTGAACTGTGGACCTCCCATGTGGTAGGCGGACGCCCTACCCATTGGGCCAAGTCCACCTCCTGTTTCTTTTCATAGAAGCAAAGTAAGGGTTGGTTTTAAGGGCTGCTTAGAGTCTCATAAGACTCAATAATTAAACACATAGTTCAATTATAATACCTACGTTACTTAATAACCTGCCACTCATAAATGGGTTCTGCACAAACATTTATTTCTTATCTACAGGGGGCCACAGTAAATAGGGTAGGGAGTCTCAATTTTTGTGGGAAAGGATATGGAGGAAGTGGGAATGCCCTTCATGTGACCTCAGGTGACAGGGAACAACCCAGGAGCCCACCTGCAAGGACAGGGAAGCTGAGTGCCCTCATTAGCAACATTGGAGGAGCCCTGACAGCAATGTGGGTTTCTGTTCTCATATAAAGATATTCCTACACCTGTGCCCATTTCGGTCCATTCCCCAAATCTGTGGTGGAACCTAAGGAGTTAAAAGACATGTTGTATAAAATTTGATTAGATGGTCATTATTCAGATGAAAGAATTTTCTAAAAATCACTTACGGAGTAGTTAGATCACTAAAAATCAGATCAAACTTACTGGAGACATGACTGTGAAGTGTTAAAGGCTGTTATAAAGAGGTTTATCTACAGCAAACGAGCTGCAAGTCTGGTTTCATTAAAGATATTTGGAAAGTGCTAAATGAAAATTTTGTCTTCTACAATTAATATATTAAAATATATAGGTTTTTAAAAACTTATTAAAACTACTACCTGAAATACCCACCAAATTTCACTACAAGTTGTTTTAATTCTACATCTTTCATCCTCCCAGATCAGAAATCCCAAGAACTTACTTAGTTCTTCCTGAGGAGTTTGTCCGGTGTTTACCATTTCCTATAAAGTCCGGAGAACCTCCATGTAAAATGGTAGCTGTTCTATGTACTCCTGGGTCTTTCTTAGAGGTATGATCTTGGTTTGATAAACTAGCAATTTCCAAGCGTTCCTAGAAAAAGCAAAACCTTTGCTAGACATAAGTCACAGACTGAAGACAGTCATGGTATGTAATTATAATCTTAGTATAGACAGCAAATTAAGCTGAATGTTTACAAATACAACAGAGTTGAACTTAATTTTCAAAAGTTAATGTTAAAATACGTACCCGTTCAAGAAGCACAGTTGGAGGTCCAGGTTACAGTTACAAGATAATGTGAATTTTATACATGCAAAGGCTTAGAATCTTGGAATATGAGTGAGAAAGAAGAGCAAGAGGCCATGAATAGAAGACAGGGCCAGTCAAAGCGAATAAGGAGTGATTGATGGGGAACACAGAGCAGATGTTAAGACAGGAGGGGTGGTAGAAACAGTAAAATCATCTTACATTATACAGGGCTCTGTATTTTTATATAGGCAGTATCATAGGAATAATTACATGAGGCACAAAGGAAGGCATTATTAGTTCCATTTTAAGGGATGAAAATGAATCACAGAGAGTGTCACATCCCAGGTCACAGAACTAGACAGTAAAAAAGCCAAAGCTTTCAGTCAGGTATTGCTTCTGCATATGCCGGTGCCTCATTTTGCTACACCTCATAGTTTCCCTTAAGTTAAATTCTATAATCCTACAAAAAACAATAAGTAAAAAACTTCTCTGGATTTCTCCAAATATGTAGTTTTGACTGAGTTGGATTCAGGAAAGGTAAAGGAAAAGGTATTTTATCCTTTTTACCATTGCCTTTAAAATCCGCTCTGTTGAATCATTCTTCTCTATCACTGAATGAAATCTCGAAGCATATTGTTTTCATTCACTCTTAGATATGAACAAATAGTTTTATCTTCCAAGTATTAAAAATTCTAGTCTAAGCTAATTATTAAAGCTTCAATCTCTTACCTAACCTCTTCTTTCCTTTGACTTATTGTAGTTACACAAAGTCATGTGCATACAACTCCAAATTTTGCTACCTATTTGGGGAATCTAAGATTTGCAATGATTATTTTTGGTTTTATAGTGCTTCATTTTAAGCTTTGCTACTGAGAGTAACATGGAAGGGAAAAATGTCATTAAAAGAAATAACGTTTTTTGTTTAGTAAAATGTAAACTACTTTAGTAAATCTTGGTAGAATTAATGCTAGAATACCTGCTTAGCCATTTCTTTCCTTTTCTTCTCTTCTTTTATCTCTTCTTTCCTTCTCTGAATCTCATGAAGGATTTCACGTTGCTGAAATAAATCACACTATCATCAAAAATCCATATAACATGTAAATTCTGGAACCACAGAAAATGTTGTGAATTTCAAAAATTCAAGCCCCTCTTTCCTAAAAAACCTCAATATATGAAACTGTAATACAAACTGCAATGAGATTATTTTATCAGAATTATTATGCAATGGGCATTTCTACTTAGATGGGTTTGAAGACTGCTGGGAGAGGCATTTAATCACCACCCTCCATACGTCCGAGAGAGGCTTTCACTTAGCTTGAGAAGACTTGACTTAGCTTCTCCTCTTTGGTATTTGCTTGTCTACAGAGAACACACACTTGTGGCTGCTCTCTGCCAGGGGGTCAGGGGCTGACTCACTGGAGGAGGGTGAGACTGTCCTCAGCACTGGGTCTGCAGTAGGGGTGGCCAGGGCACAGGCACCGGGCCTTCACGCCATAGACCTCCACATGCATTCCTAAGCCACCTTTCTCAGTATTAAAAGTGGTATTTTGAGCTTCATCCACTTGACTCATTTATCTATTGCTTAATTCATTCTGAATTTAGGTGGGAAAAGGACTGTTTCAATTAGCTCCCTAAAAGCCCAGACTGCAATGAAAAAAACTATTAAGAGCACCAAAAACTCTTAACAGTAATACTACAAAATGTAAAAACTTACCCCAAGTTTACAGATAAAGAAGTACACCAAAACAAGACTTTTGGTTAAATAGTCACGAAACATGTGTCTTACTAAAACAATGACAACAACAAAGAATCTTAAATGCTAAATGATAATCAGGCTACACAATTAAATAGGTGATAAGCAGTAACAGAATGAATGGCACTCACAAAGAGATATTGTTAACATCAGGACAAGATGAACAAGATGAAGCAGAAAAATAAAGAAAAATAAATAAATAAAAGCCAGGCATAAGAACCTAAGAAAAGCAAGGGGAAGAAAAAGAAATCCTAGAAATAACAGTAAGAAATAGTTACATCTACATGAAGAAAATTAGAAATCTTCATCAAGAGATAAAAATAAATGGAGAATCATCCCTGGATGGGGAGTTTAATATATAAAAATATCGATTCTTTCCAAATAAAAATAGAAGTTTAGCATAATTTCAATTCAAATCCTAAACAGTTAATTTATTTTGTTTTATTTTGAGAAAGCAATACTACAGTTTGTCTCTAAGAATAAATGGGTAAGAATGGCTGAGAAAAACACATTTTTAAAAAAGAACAGGAAGGGAAGGGACAAAGAGAGCTTGACTTTTCAGATATTTTAAATAGCAATTCAGAGTTTGGTAGAGGCAAGAAAAAAATAAAGAGAAAAGACAAAGTCAAAAAATATTCCCACAAATGAGACAGGATCTTATATCTTCACACAAATAGATTAAAGAAAAAATACAAATTGTTAGTGAACATAAAAATGTTCCACCTCTGGCTTTTGCTATTCATTTGGGCTTGAGATATTTGTTTCACACAGGGAAGAGGAAAACTCAGTGAGTTCCCCAATAGCTTTACAAGTGCAGAAGGATCACGGGAGGCCCGGTTAACTGCCTCTTTTTTTATTTTTATTTTAAGTTTTGAACCAAGGGTACTAAGTGGCCCTGATTATTGAGAGGGAACCACTCAATTATTTTCCAGTTACTCTTAAGACTCTTCTCACACAAATCCACATTTCTTGAATCAAATACTGAGAAAAATTTAAGGGTATGCAGAGAGAGAATAAAAACTCATAGAAGCTGGCAGTCTTCCAGGCTGGCCAGCAGCATCTCACCTCCTGCTCCTCTTTCCGCTTGGCCTCTAACAGCCGCCGCTGCTCCTCCTGAGCCCGCCTTTCCAGCATTTCTTCATGAAAGGACTTGGGAGGGGGCTTGTTATGTTCGCTGAGAAATGATTGTACGTGGTAAGCCAGTTCAAATATCATCACCTGAACATGCAGACCAAAATCAACCACAATCAAGTAAATAATGATTTTCAACCTTTGATTGATAATCAAAGGAGAGTGGCTACAGAAAAAACATGACAACAGTCAGAAACCACTTAGAGAGGTGTTATTCATTTTTAGATGACACGATCTGAATTAGGTATGAGATGCAATCACAGCAGGAAAAAGCTTTTAAATGGCTCATCTCACTGTGCTGCTATCCAAGACAAATCACTAAGTAGACAAATAAAATGTGTTACTTTTCTTTTGTACACCTATTCAATTTATTGGTATTTTCTGTGTTATAAACCCAACATAGTATTTTTCTATACAAATCTGATGAACTATCTAAATCTGGATTAAAATAAGAACTACCTCTCAACTTAGAAAAACTGTCTACATAATGACCGTTGTAGAGAGAACACTCTTTGCTAACATCGGAGCTTTCATCTATCCACATGGCATACTGAAAATATTCTGTCAGTGTACATAGGCAAATATTCAAAGGTCTTACCACCTATCTACCTGCTAATAATAGCCTAGCAGGAGGTTAATCAATACTTAGAAAGGCTTTCATTTGCATTTAGGGGAGCATTCTCAGGTAGGGCCAGAGCCCCGCTCACAAGACATTCTTCTTTTCTTTCAGTGTATTTTCAAAATTTATTTTTAACAGATACTTAGATTACATAAATGTTACATAAAAAAATAGAAGACGTTTCCATATGCCCCACTCCCCACACCTCCCACCCTTCCCCTCGCTAACAACTTCTTTCATTATTGTGGTACATTCATTGCAATTGATGAACACATTTTGGAACATTGCTACTGTTCATGGATTACAGTTCACATTGTAGTTTACACTCTCTCCCACTCAATTCTGTAGGTTATGGCCGTATATATAATGACCCGTATCTGTTGTTGCAATGTCACTCAGTACAATTCCAAGTCCTGAAATTGCCCCTGTATTACACCTCTTTGTCCCTCTCCCTGGTTTCAGCAAGGACATTCTTTATGTGAACATAGGAAGTCACTCTCCTCTACCCCATAAATTATACCTAGGTTAGTATATCAATAAAAAAAGGGTTTCTGAGATCTCGCATTGACTAATAAATTCAGTCCCAAAGAGTGCCAAGCTCCTTATGTAGATAAGGAACCCCACATTGAGATTTTTCAATTATAATGAAGCAATTTAATCATTCTTATTTCAGCTATATGTTTAAAATGGTTTCAAAAGGCACTTAGGGGTGGATAAACAATAATAGCACTCAGGTACACTAAAACAAAGAAGTTAGTGAATTTGGTGTTCCACCTTTCTCTCAGGGGATAAAATATATAGAAACCACAGCTATTGTTGGGGGAAATTAATGTATTTTTCGTGACATCAGAAGATTTGGTAGTTACTGAATATACTTCAATTTATAGTTGAGAAACACTCAGTCTAGAGTCTAAGAGGCAAGATCTTCTAAGAAAAACTTTTCTAAGGAAAGCGGGGGAAAAATAGGCACTTTCTTTTATGTCAAAGAGAAACTACTTCTAAATCATAAAGGATCCAGGAGTCAAGTGATGGAGAGTTTTTCCTTTGCAAGTCTATTTAACTTACTAGCTTTTCTATATGAGACTTCTCCAGCATCTATATGGTTCGTTTCCTTCTTTCCCTCAGGCCTCTGCTCACATATCACCAATTTGTTAGGGGTTCTCCAGACCTTCTTACATAAAAGAGCCCCACTCACCATCACTCTCTAAACCCCTTAGTCAAATTTTTCTTCGTAGACTTATCACCCTGAGTTGTTATGAAGTTATTTGCTTGCTTTCTGTATGTTTCCCTCAGGACATGGTTTGCATGGTTTTGTTTGCTGCAGTTTTCCCAGGACTACTGTGTGGAAAACACACAGTAAATATTTGTTAAATGAATTAATGAAAGAATAAATGAATTTGCCTTTACTAACTAAAAAAAAAGAGGCTGAGTCTAGAGGAGTACACCTATGTTTACTTTTATATTACAGGAAAATACAGGCCTACTTATAGAATAAAAATATTTCAGAGGCAAGAAGTATTCAATAATAAATTACTTTTGAGTATCCCCGTTTACATAATTAAATAACTCATTATTTTAAAGTTGTTTCTTGGTGACTGCAATACCTCATCGAATCCCTAAGCCACATTTTAATACCTAATTATATACAATTTGACTTAAAAATAAATCTACTTCTCTAGAAATTATGTATATTTTAGACTTCCCAGTAGTCAGAGCGAACAGAAACAGG
This sequence comes from Dasypus novemcinctus, assembly GCF_030445035.2. NCBI lineage: Eukaryota > Metazoa > Chordata > Mammalia > Cingulata > Dasypodidae > Dasypus > Dasypus novemcinctus. The sequence goes on along the minus strand of NC_080675.1, from coordinate 111,084,573 downwards.
TTTTTAGATAAACAAGAACAGTGATCTGCACGGTACATTCCCATGTTTAATGCCCTTTCAAATTTCATTACATGTGGATACCTCAACTGGATACTAGTATGCCTTTAACAACACTTTATATCCCTTTTAATCAAGATGTGCTCCCTTTGCAAATAGCAGCTGTAGAGTATTGATAGGAATAGTATGGGAGTCTTACAAGTTTTTGGAAACACAATAAATATTAAAAATCACAAACTGGGACTCCCACTCCCAGGAAGATGAAGTAGATGTAATTTTTCCTATTCCTACTGAGTACAACTAAAAACGCTGAACATTATATATAAAACAAATAAAAGAAGATTCTGAAAGGCAGAAAGAAGAGAGCAGGCCAGCGAGTGATCCTGGGACCCAATAGTTATCTGGGTTTACATTTTGCACATATTTCAGACTAGGAGCTTAAGAAGCCAGCAACTTAGAAAGAGGTGCAAACAAACAAACAAACAAACAAAAAGTGCCCAGAAAAGTCCGCTCTCTTTAGTCAAAGGACCCAGGAAAGGGGAAGCCTAGCAAGACGGAAACTTCCAGATAAACATCACAGAAAAACTGGTAACCCTAACCCCACCCCTGCCAGCAGAGGCCAAGCGGAGAACTCAGGCCTCCACCCTCATCAGGCTCTAATAAGCCAACTCCCAGGGCGCCCCCTACCCACACTACTTTCAATCTCCAGAGCGGTGTCAGAGAAGGCCAACAAGAGAGGCAGGGCTTTCAGGCCCTCCAGGCAGAAACAATGTCCCCCTCTCCCCAGGTGAAAGCAGAGGCCCATGGGGAGCCTGGACTTGTACTTCAACTGGCAGGAACAAGAGACCCCTCCCCTCCCCAGTGGGAAAGTGTCAGAGTAGGCCTAGTGAAGCAACTCTTACCTCAGATTAGCCGTACAAGGCTATCAACCTTTCCCCAGGGTCAGTAGAGGTCATGTAGGGAACAGGAACAAGGCACTTCTAACCCTCTGAGTCAGAGGGGATCACTGAAGGCCTAGTGGGGAGCTGAAATTCCTCCCCCACCCCCTGAAGTAACCACAGGTCTCACCCCTCCCCTCAAGAGTCAAGGAGACCGACTGGAGAACCTGGACTTATAAATTTGCAGTAATGAGTGGTGTGCCCCTTTCCTCTGCCAGATTGTATCACAGGAAGCCCATTAAAACAGAAGATATAAATAGAATGCAGAGTCTTATAACATAATGCCCAATAAGTCTAGTTTCTAATAAAAGAAATCACTTGTCAGACCATGGACAAGAAAATTTCAAACTGAATGAAAAAAGACAATCGACAGATGGCAGCAATGAGATGAAACGTATGTTAGAATTATCTGACAAAGATTTTAAAGCTGCCATCCAAAAAATGCTTTAATAAGCAATTACAAACATCCTTGAAACAAATGAAAAGGTGAAAATCTGAGCAAAACCCTGGAAAGTCTCAGCAAAGATATGGGTGACGTAAAGAAGAATGAAATGGAAATTTAATACCTGAAAAATAACAAATAAAAAAACTTACTGGTTGGGCTCAACAGTAGAATGAAAAGAACAGGAAGAATTTGTACACCTGAATATGGAGAAATAGAAATTACATAATCTAAAAAACAGAAAGAAAATAGACGGAAAAAAAAAAAAGAACAGTGCCTCAGGGACTCCTGGGATTATAACAAAAGATGTAATACTCTGTCATTGCAATCCCAAAAAGAGAGGAGGAAAAGAATGGGGCTAAAAAGTATTCAAAGGAATAATGGTTGAAAACCTTCCAAATTTGGCACAAGACATAAATCTACAGATTCAAGAAGGTTAGTGAATCCGAACAGGATAATCCCAAAGAAATTCCCATGAAGATACATCATAGTCAAACTTCTGAAAACCAAAGACAAAACAAAACTCTTGTAAGTAGCAAGAGAGCATTGACACCTATTCTATAGCGGAAGAAAAACAATCCAAATGACAGCAGATTTCTCATCAGAAACCATGTAGGCCAGAAGGAAGTGGCATAACATTTTTCAAGTGATAAAAGTAAAGAACTGTCAACTCAGAATTCTATACTCACTGAAAATATCCTTTGGGAATGAAGAGGTTATTAAGACTTCTCAGAAAAAGGAAAACTAAGGTAATTTATTTCCAGCAGACCTACTCCAAAAGAATGGCTGAAGGAAGTTTTCTAAACAGAAAGGAAACGATAAAATAAGAAGCCTTGGAGTATTAGGAAGGAAGGGAGGGAAGAAAGGAGGACATAATAAGCAAAAAAATATCAGTAATTACAATAGATTTTCCTTCTCCTTGGTTTTCCTAAATTATGCTTGTATAGGTTTATTTCTGGGTTCCCTGTATTGTTACATTAATCTATGTGTCTATCCCTTAGTCAACACCACAGTCTAGATTACTGCAGCTGTTTAAGTCTTGATATTGTTTATGCTGACTTCTCCCACTTTATTTTTTTTTAATTTTTTAAAATTAATAGATCACAAGGAATGTTACATTAAAAAACATAAAAAAACAAAAAACATAAGAGTTTCCCATATAATTTATTCTTCTTTTCAACTATATTGTTCCAAGTTTTTATTTTAATTCACGTCTTTGGACTAGCTTCTAGAACATATAAAGAATTCTCAAGACTCAACAAGTATAAAAGCAAACGATTCAATTATGATAGCAGATATGGCTCAAGCCATTGAGCACCTGCATCCCACATGGGAGGTCCCAGGTTTGGTTCCCAGTGCCTCCTAAAAACAAACAAACAAAAGGCAAACAACAAGCAAACAAACGAAAAAAACAACTCAGAAGAGCCTATTGGCTTAGTGGTTAAGCACCAGTTTCCAACATGCAAGGTACCAGATCAATCCCCAGTACCTCAAAAAAAAAAAAGAAGAAAAAATAAATTAGGCAAAAGACATGAAGTAACATTTTGCCAAAGATGATATATGAATGGCAAATGAGGACGTGAGGACATGAGAAGATGTCCAGCATTACTAGCCATTAGGAAAATGCAAATTAAAACTAAAATGAGATATCATTGTATACATCTATTAAAACAGCTAAAAAAATTTTAAGGTATCCAAAAATGACGTTAAGAAAACAGTCCCATTTACAATGGAATCTAAAGAATAAAATACTTAGGAATAAATTTAACAAAAGAAATGCAAAACTTATACTCTGAAAACTATAAAACATTGTTGAAAGAAATTTTAAAAGATCTAAATAATTGATAAAACATCATGTTCATAGATGAGAAGTCCAACATCTAGATGGCAATACTCCCCAAAATGATCTACAGATTCAACACAAGCCCTATCAGAATCCCAGCTGACTTCTTTGTAGAAATAACAAGCTGATTCTAAAATTTATTTGGAATTGCAAGGGACCTTGAATAGCTGAAACAATCTTAAAAAGAACCAAGTAGGATGACTCATACTTTCCAATTTCAAAACTTACTACAGGGAAGTGGACTTGGCCGAGTGGTTAGGGCATCCGTCTATCACATGGGAGGTCCGCAGTTCAAACCCCGGGTCTCCTTGACCCGTGTGCAGCTGGCCCATGCGCAGTGCTGATGCGCGCAAGGAGTGCCATGCCACACAGGGGTGTCCCCGCGTAGGGGAGCCCCACGCGCAAGGAGTGCACCCCATAAGGAGAGCCACCCAGCACAAAAGAAAGTTCAGCCTGCCCAGGAATGGCGCCACACACACTGAGAGCTGACACAAGATGACGCAACAAAAAGAAACACAGATTCCTGTGTCACTGACAACAACAGAAGTGGATAAAGAAGAACATACAGCAAATAGACACAGAGAACAGACAACTAGGGGGGCGGGCGGGTAGAGAAATAAAATAAATAAATCTTAAAAAAAAAAGGCAGCTTCCTTAAAAAAAGAAACTTACTACAAAGTGTAGGTAATCAAGATAATGTGGTACATGCACAAAAATAGATCAATGGAATAGAATTGAGAGTCCAGATGTATACCCATACATCTATGATCAAATGATTTTCAACAAGATCATTCAATGGGGAAAGAACAGACTTTTAAACAAACAGTGCAGGACAGCCACATGTACAAGAATGAATTTGGACTCTTATCTCACAGAATATACAAAATTGAACTTAAAATGGGTCAAATATCTTAATATAGGAACCAAAATTATAAAACTCTTAGAAGAAAACATAGGCAAGTTTTTTCAAAACATTCTGTTAGACAATGGATTCTTAGAATTTATATCATAAGCATGAGCAACAAAAGAAAAAATAATCAGACTTCATCAAAATGTAAAACTTTGTGCTTCAATGGGAGAAAATACTTAGAAGACATTTATCTGATAAGGGTTTAATATCTAGAATAAATTATGAACTCCTACAACTCAATGACAAACAACCCAATTAAAAATGGGCAAAGGAGGGAGCAGATGTGGCTCAAGCAGTTGAGAGCCTGCTGCCCACACAGGAGGTCCCAGGTTCTGTTCCCAGTATCTCCTAAAACAAACAAACAAAAACAACAAAAACAAACAACAAGCAAACAAATGAAAAAACCAACTTAGGGGAGCCAATGGGGCTCAGTGGTTAAGGCTGGCTTCTAACATATGAGGCCATGGTACCTTAAAAAAAAAAAGGCAAAGGACTTGAATAGACTTTCTCCAAAGAAGATATACATATGGCCAATAAGTACGTGAAAATATGCTCAATATTATTAGCCATTAGGGAAATGAAAATTAAAATCACAATGAGATACCACTCACACCCCCTAGAATGGCTACTATTTGGAAAAAAAAAACAAGTATTGGTGAGGATACAAAGAAACAGGAACCTTACTCTAGCACATTGTTTGTGGGAATGTAAAACTACAACTGCTATGGAAAACAGTTTGGCAGTTCCTCAAAAAGCTAAACATATAACTCACATGACCTGGCAATTCCACTTCTAGGTATAAAATTCCAAAGAACAGAAAACAGTTACTCAGACAATATTTGTACATCAATGTTCATAGCAGCATTATTCACAATAGCCAAAAGATGGACGCAAACTAAGTGTCCATCAACCAGTGAATGGATAAATGAAATGTGGTGTACATAATATATATATATATATATATATATATTATATCACACACATACACACACATAATGGAATATACTTCAGCCTCAAAAAGGAATGACATTCTGATACATGATATTACACGGATGAACCCTGAAGACATCATGTTAAGTGACATAAGCCAGATACAAAGGGACAGATATTGTATGATTCCACTTATATGAAAGAGCTAGAATACGCAAATACATAGATATAGGAAATATTGTACAAGTTACCAGGACAGGGGTGGAGGGAATGGGGGCAGTTAATTCATAATGGTTTCAGGGTTTCTCTTTCGAGTATTGGAAAAGTTTGGGTAATGGATAGTGGTGAGGGTAGCACAACACTGTGAAAGTGATTTATCCCACCAATTGTACACTTGGGAGTGGCTGAAATGGGAAAGTTTATGTTGTAAAAATGTTTTCACAAAGGAGAAACTAAAGAGACAATGACAATTAAATGTAATATATGATCCAGGAGTGGAACAAATAATGGAGGAGAGTATATTCAAAAGGATATCATTGAGACATATTGAAAAATTGGAATACAGACTGTAAGCTTTATATGAATGTTAAATTTCTTGAACTTGGTAACTGTATTTAAGGTGGTTACATAAGTGAATATCCTTGTTCGTAGGAAAATGTACATGGAAGAACTAAGTGTTCAAGGAGCATTATGTATATAACTTACTGTCAAATGTTTATACAACAGGTAAGTAGCTAGATAGGTGGATGGAGAGAGGACTGGACAGATACAACATTACAGCAAATGTGGCAAAATGAGCACCTGAGTGGGGATATGTTGGAGATCTTTGTATGGCTTTTACATTATTTTTGCAGCTGCCCTAAAATTTGAAATGATTTCAAAATACAAATTAAAAAATAAAATAAAGAAATGAGCTCTCAAGCCACAAAAAGACATGAAGGAATCTTAAATGGATATCGCTAAGTCAAATAGCCCAGTCTGAAAGCTATATACATAGGATTCTAGCTGTAACAGTTTGAAAAGGCAAAAATATGAAGGTAAAAAGATCAGTAGTTACAAGGAATTTGGGAAGAAGGATGAAAAGGTGATATACAAGGAATTTTTGGAACCCACAGAACTGTACAACACAGTGAACCCCTGAATGTATGTTATGGATTTAGTTAATAATAATGTATTCATATTGGTTCATTAATGTGTAACATTAACACACAAAAGTGTGTGGAGGGTATGGGAAACTGAATTATTTGCTCAATTTTTCTGAAAATCTAAAAGTGTTCTAAAAATTAAAGTCTATTATTTAAAAAGATAAAAATAAAATTTAAAATTGTGAGAATATTAAATGCTGGCAAGGATGTGGAAAAACTGGATCACTTGCCCACTGCCTCATGGATTAAAATGGTACAGCCATTCTGAAAAATTGTTCGGCAGCTTCCTGAAAAAAAAAAAAACACATAACAAAAAACTAGGCAGCTAACGTACCACCCACAATTGTACTCCTGGGCATTTAACCAAGAGAAAGGAAAACTTATGTTCATACAAAATAACACCTTTGTTTGTAATAGTCCCAGACTAGAAACAACCGAGATGTCTTTCAAAGGGTGAATGGTTAAATAAATGGTAGTAATCCACACCATGAAATACTATTCAACAATAAAAAACAAAAACAAAAAAACCCTACTGATATATGTAGCCACCTAGATGAATTTCAAGAGAATTACGTTGATTGAAAAAAGCCAATTCCAAAAGGTTACATACTATATGATTCCATTTATACAAACATTCTTGAAATGTCAAAATTATAGAAATGGAGAACAGACTAGTGTTTGCCAGGTGTGAAAGGCAGGGTAAGGGTGGGAGGATGTGGCTAGAAAAGAGCAACCTGGGGGATCCTTGTGGTGACACAAATGTTCTGTATCTTGACTATAGCAATGGCAATATCCTAGCTATGATATGAACTACAGTTTTGCAAGATAGTATCATTGTGGCAAACTGGATAAATGGTACAGGGATCTCTGTGTATTATTTCTTACGACTGTATGTGAATCTATTATTACCTCAAAATAAAAAGTTTTAAAGCAAAACAATTTTTAAAAAATCACAAATTATGAATCCAAGAAGCCAGAGGATTTCTGTATTGAATTTTCAATATAATTCTATAATATTTTCAGCTACACATTAGTGTACTCTGACACTAGAAATCATTCCAAAGGCCTAGTGTTTTTTTTACCAGGTTGTACTCATCAATCACTAAAGTCCTTGGAAATAACAACTGAAGTGGATATAATTTTTACAGCCAAAGGCACCATGCAGATCACATTATGACTCACTATGTTACAGAATGCACGTAAAGAACAGTCTGTTCATTTTATAGGACTTCTCTTCAGCAGAGGTCCAAAATGGGGATGGTGGGCTAGGGCTAGTCCTTACTTAATGCTTCTCAGTTTTGACATGATGGAATAATTAAGCACAAGCTGCCTAGGCAAAAACACAAAGATTTTACACAAAAGTGAGGAAAAGATGGATTATATTCAAAGGGAAAAAGTATGGCTAAGGAATCCACAGTAGTCATCTGCCCTCAGAAGCCACCAAGTTTTGCTGCCTTCCAGAGAGCGTTGCCATTGGAGGGAGAATGCGTGTGCTCCCCAATGCTCAGAGGGTTACAGGAGAATTTAGTACTGAATAAAGTACTCAGGTACTGAAGGGACATTGGAGTAGAGTATGTTGCCAATTGTCGAGAAGGAAAACAGTACATTCTAATTAAAAAAAGGGGAGCGGTGGCCAAGTTTGGTTAGAAATTACCCATCTGTTAGACTTTCCCAACACACAGATTTAAGTCAAGATCAAGTCATGATAGCAGGCCCAAAGTGTGAAAAAACTATGGCCACATTCACATCAATTGCTTTCAGAAAAATGCTTAAGCACCATTAGTGCCACCTACACACACTCTACAATTTGTAACTCATAAACACTGTAAATTAAAGAAATACAAATTACAATGTTCCCCTTCATAGCTACCAATAAAAACAAAACATTCTAGCCCAAATTGGATTGAGGTATATTGAAAAAGCCTTTAAACCAAAGAAAGGGCAGAAAAGTAAATGCTGGTGAACACAATGAGATTTTTATTGCCTTCTTTTATATAGTTTAACAAATCTTACCTCCCCACAATGTTTTTTGGCCAGCTCTTCTAGGCGCGATTTTAACAAATTAACACTTTCATTTGATAGACCTTTGGCATTCTTTAACTCTATTTCAGGGACTCTGGAAAAGAAAGGGCAAAAAGGGAGTCACTCCAGAAAGCACAGTGTGTTCACATAAACATTTGCTAGGTTCTAAACAGTCCTGGGGATTTCATAGGGGCCTCATATGTGAACCCCTCGGTGCCACCAGCAACAGTTCCCTTAATCTCAAAAGGATTTCAACTATATCCCAGCAACTCCAATTGACACAGTGCTTGGTGTGGGGTCACTGGCACCCTGTGTGGAGGAAGTGTGTTGGTCAAAAGCTTCAGTCTGGGCTGTCAGACTTCTCTTTCTGATTTCAGTTTTATAATCTGATTAAAAGTTTCCATGTTCCTGACATCAATTATTATTTACTGCCTTTGGGTTGCCCTAGACCCCCCACCTTTGTGTTTCTTCTTTAAAAAAAGCAATGTTCCAGCTCTTACACCCCACTCTGTGGTACTTTATTTTTTTTTTAAAGATTTATTTATTTATTTAATCCCCCCCCCACCCCCGGGTTGTCTGTTCTTTGTGTCTATTTGCTGCGTCTCGTTTCTTTGTCCGCTTCTGTTGTCGTCAGCGGCACGGAAGTGTGGGTGGTGCCATTCCTGGGCAGGTTGCACTCTCTTTCGCGCTGGGCGGCTCTCCTTATGGCACGCACTCCTTGCGCTGGGACACCCCTGCGTGGCACGGCACTCCTTGCGCACATCAGCACTGCGCATGGGCCAGCTCCACACGGGTCAAGGAGGCCCGGGATTTGAACTGAGGACCTCCCATGTGGTAGACGGATGCCCTAACCACTGGGCCAAGTCCGTTTCCCCTGTGGTAATTCTTGATGCTGGCTTACACCCAACATGCTCTGGCTCTTACTGCTCACTGGGAAGAGTCCAAGTGCTCTGTACTTGCTTGTGTGCTCCAGCATAAAGTAGAAGAACCAGGCAAGATGGCACCACAGTGATCCACCCAGTAGTCCCACAACCTGCAAGTCACTCTTCTGTGATTGGAAACAAGGTGGAAATGTTCACTCACTCATGTATAGATCTAGTCACCTACTCTACAAACTGACTATTCCAAGTTTGCCTAATTCATATTCCTCTTTATCCCTAAAGAACTTCTCTAAGAGTCAACATTTTCTATCAAAGGAAAGCTCAGGTTACTTTCTTTTTTTCTTTTTCTTTTGGAGGTATCAGGAATTGAACCCAGGACCTCCTCGTACATGGGGCAGGTACTCAACCACTGAGCTACACCCACTCCCCAAAGAGAGCTTGTTTGTTTGTTTTTTTAGGAGGTACCAGGGATCAAACACGGGACCCTGTACATGCAAAGTAGGCGCTCAACCCTTGAACTACATCTGCTTCCTCAGGTTACTTTCTACTCCAAACCAATAACAACTCACGGACATGAAAAAGACTTTATTTAATTTTACTGTAAGTGTAGCTGAGTCAACACGTCCTACCAAGTATTCCTGAGTAATACATGGTACTTTAAGTTAGCAAAGCCTATTCACCTACTCTATGTATTCTCCCAATATTTTGGTGTGATAGATTATTATAATCATTATCTACTTGGATAGATAGAAATCTGAGAAAGTAGCTTATATTAGAAAACAATAATAAAAATACTATACAGTCCTGAGTCCTCATATGGCCCATCTAACCCAGGACCATTTACAGAAAAAGAAAGTTTTCCTACACAATATGATTTCAAAAGGTTCAGGAATGTTCCTCTAAGTCAAGTCTTCCATACTTATTTTTTAAAAATTAAATAAATATTATATAACAATATTAACAGAATGGTGAAAATCTCATATATAATACTAATTAATGAAACATTTTCCCTAATTTTCCAGTGTTCTGGCAAATTAATGTCCTTACCACATTAATTCAAAATTTTATATAGTTGATATAATTTTTATTTTCTAATTTTTAGTATTTCCATGTTGTTCTTAAGAATTATTCCACAGTATCTTTGCTAAGTGGACACATCAAGATTTACCTGAATAGTTTTCTAGTGCAGTGGTTCTCAACCAGGGATGATTTTATCCCTTAGGAGACATCTGGCAATGTCTGGAGACATTTTTGGTTGTCACAAGTTGGTGAGGAGGGTGCTCCTGACATTTAGTGGGCAGAGGTGAGGAATACTGCTAAACATACTATAAGACACAAGGATAAGTCCCCAAACAAAGAATTTTCCAGCCTAACATGTCAGTAGAGCCAAAGGTTGAGAAACCCTGTTCTAGTGTCTGACATTAGACTGCCTGCAATTTTTTACTTTCATAAGAATGCTACAATGAACATTTTAGCACTTATATATAAAAGTTTTTCTTCATTTTGATATTTCCAAAAGAATAAACATTTTGAGTTCTTAAGGCACTGTCTTTTCCTTCATAAATATATACAGCCTTAAATTCATTACCTAACTTTTCTATACCTACTATATATACTCTAGATACAGTTTTGGGAGCAATAAAGGGTTAACTGCCTTCAAAGGAGTTCATCCTCGAACTATTTGGATTTTCATATCTTCCATCACCTCTTAGGAATATAAATTCCATAAATTTACCACCCACTGTGTTAGGTCATGTTCCCTTTTATTTGTCACTTCCCCACTCAAAAATTGCTGGGACCCTGTAAAGTAAGTTCAAACCACGTAACATCATGCAGGCCAATCTGCCTTTTCATGTGGAATGTCTAGGGAAAGATTGTATTGAATAGACATAACATTAAAAAAAAAAAAAAAGAAAGAACACATGTGTCCTGAGAACTAGTGCTTTTGTTCTAATCAGTGCTTCTCAGCCAGAGCTGGTACCACCTCGAGGGGAGTCTGGAAATATGTGTGGTTTTTGTGGCTTTCTCAGTCGAATGGAGAACACTCCTGGCATTAGGGGGGAGGGGCCAGGGAAGCTATAAACGTCCTGCAGGGTGTGGGACAGCCCCACACAGGGAAGCACTATGGCTCTCAACACTCCTTTACTCTAGATATAAAGGTCCTATTAGGCACAGAAGGCTACTCTGAATTTAAGGACAATCGAACTTAAAAACTAAGTATACAACTGCTTTAATAGTCATCATGCCTTCATCCTTTCCTTCTATAATTTTCCTCTTCTTATTTTATGAAGACTTAGGCAAACAAAAGCTAACACATCAGAAAAAGCAATTAGTCATTGTACAAATAACAGTATCTGTAGTACTATTCTACAACAACTTAAAATAAGATAGACTTTTTGACAATATCTATTGTTGAAATAGTTTTGATCAAACAAGGGGCAGGAAATAAAAGTTTAAATGGAATGGGGAAAGGAAAGAGAAAATACCATTAATTTCAACCTTCTTAGCTGTCAAAACAGAAAACTGAAATCACATCATAGCCATTTGCAATGTACAATGTATAAAGGTACTCACACATCTGGATAGGTGGGTGGGCATTTAACCCTCAAATCCACTTTCACATATACTTCTTCACCAGCCAGGCCCTGAGGGTACAGAACTAAATTGATTTCAGGGGGCTTTTTGACCTAAAAGAGAAAAAGAAAATAACACTTTTCCCCTAGACAGCCAATTAATAAAGATTAGGATGATAATCAACTTAGCTCAAAAGTTCTATTTTTAAAATATGATATGTAATTATATTCTATATAGATGTTTGGCCATACTTTCTTAAAGCACATGTGGCAGTTTGATATTGTTTATGAATTCCAAAAATAGATAAAACTGATCTGTCCCTTTGGGCATATTAGATTATATTGGATGCAGAGGTTTCACTTTTACTTGATTAAATAATGATTAAGGCTTTGATTGGGCCATGTCAGTAGGACATGGGATCCCTGTCCCCTTGGTGGGCAGGGACTCACAGAAAAAACAACAAGGCACAGGAGTTGATTGGAGTTTTGATCCTGGAGCTGGGGAAGTAAACACACAGAGGAGATACATGAGGAAGGAGAGAAGGCTCCATTAGACATAGTCAGAGGCCTCGAGGAGAGAGACAGAACAGCTGAGCCAAGAAAGAGGCACGCCCCGGGAAGAGAGAAACCCAGTAAGCCTGAATCCTTGGCAGATGTCGGCAGCCACCTTGCTCCAACACGTGGCAACAGACTTTGATGAGGGAAGTAATTTATGCTTTATGGCTTGGTAACTGTAAGCTTCTACCCCAAATAAATACTCTTTAAAAAAGCCAACAGATTTCTCGTGTTTTGCATCAGCACCCCTTTAGCTGACTAATATAGCATGGTTTAAAAACAAAATCTGTGCCAGAGAGAATGCATTTTCCTTGTCAAAGTTTTCTAAGGAGTGAACCAAATGTTCTGCTTAGCTTCCTTTAAGTGCTGATCATGTGTTGGGTGCTATTCTAGACACTGGGGGTACAGGGGTAAATCAAGGCAGACATGGTCCCAACCAGCTCATACAAACTCAGAAGACAATTACAGTGAAGTAGAGTTGGCCCAATGGATAGGGCATCCACCTACCACATGGGAGGTCCAAGGATCAAACCCAGGGCCTCCTGACCTGTGTGATGAGCTGGCTAATGTGCAGTGCTGATGTGTGCAAGGAGTGCCCTGCCACACAGGGGTGTCCCCCATGTAGGGGAGCCCCACATGCAAGGAGTGCACCCCATAAGGAGAGCCACCCAGCATGAAAAAAGTACAGCCTACCCAGGAATGGCGCCGCACACACAAGGAGGGCTGACGCAGCAAGATGACACAACAAAAAAATGAGACACAGATTCTGGGTGTTGCTGACAAGAATACAAGTGGACACAGAAGAACACACAGAGAATGGACACAGAGAGCAGACAATTGGGGGGAGGAGGTAGGGAAGGGGAGAGAAATATAGCGGGGAAGGACAAGATATTTTAGAAGGCAGACAAGGGAAACCCTGTCTGAGGAGGGAATATTTGAACTGAGACCTGAATATTTAGATACTCACAAATGAAAACGCTTGACATAGAAAAATTTCATAACTCGTCTACAAGTGTATATGCTTTCAATAAACTGCTTTTTATCAAATATTGTCTTTTATTTATATAACTTTTTTCCAAAAAGGATTTGAGACAGTTTATATGATATATACAAAATGAAAAGTTGGGAAGCTGTATTAGTCTGGATTCTCTAGGGAAACAGAGTCAACAGGAGATATGACACATTAGCCTAACCATCACAGTCTACCCCTTGTCAACTTGGCAACCATACACATTACCTTAAACCATTTTTAGTCTCTAAGTAAAAACAATGACATGTATATATATATTTCCACCTAAGAATATTCAACTGTCCTGCATATAACCAGAAACACATTAATTCCCTACAGAATAGGGTGCAAGTCCTTGGCTAATATGTACTCTTAAACTTGACATCCTTAAATATTATGACACGAAACTAATACAACTTGTCATATGAAAAAGGGTTAGGGAAGAAAACAAAGATTTCGTTTTATGTACATATACAATCATATTCAAACAAGGAAGAAAGATTCAAGACTATTACAGTCCTCATTTCTGAAACTGGATATGTGGTCAAAGTTCATATTTATTGCTACCTTCTTTCACTACCCAGTCTATTTCCTATCATCCTCAGCAAGCATCTCAGCTGGCTGTGGTTCCCTGCCTGGTAGGGTGACCCAAACTTTCATTCCTGAAGATTCTGGGCCATTGAATTGGGTTGTTGCTATTTTCCACTGATTTTAATCACAGAGCATGGCAGTACTAGGAGATGCCCTAAAGGATCTCCTATATTCCAGGTAAATTCTTCTTTACCCCCATTATGGAGACACAATCCTGTTTCCCCTTGATAGTCAGGATCAATCACCCTTCATTGTCTGTTGAGTCAGAGGTAAGAGGAGCCTGAAGGGGCCAGGTGGCAATCTTAACTTCCAGTTCAATGGAATCATTGTTGTGTGTGTTCCCTGGTGGCAGTACTCCTCCTTTTGGAACTAAGACCTGTGGACCAGCAGAGCTTAAGGTTGCAGGGACAGGAAGCAAACATTTTCCTAGTGGATCAATAGGGGTAATAGTGACTGGTGCCACTCCCATTCCACCCCTTGATTCCTGGACCCATGAATCCTGGCTATGGAAGAAACAGCACCAGAGTAGATGCTGATATAGAGCATTCACAGCCACCTGGAGAACATCGCCCGAGCCCTGCAAGGTATTTCCACCTAGTTGGTGCTGTAATTGAGTCTTCAGAAGACCATTCCACCATTCCATCAATGCAGTTGCTTCAGGATGATGGGGAACATGGTTAAACCAGTGAATTCCATGGGCATGTGCCCATTCCCGCACATCGTTTGCTGTGAAATGGGTTCCTTGATCAGCAGCAATGTTGTGTGGAATGCCATGGCAGTGGACAAGACATTCGGTAAGTCCATGGATGGTAGTTTTGGAAGAAGCACTGCATGCAGGGAATGCAAACCCATACCTAGAGTATGTGTCTATTCCAGTTAAAACAAGCCACTGCCCCTTCCATGATGGAAGTGGTCCAATATAATCAACCTGCCACTAAGTGGCAGGATGATCACCTCCAGGAGTGGTACCATATCAGGGCTGAACGTGGGTCTCTGCTGCTGGCAGATTAGGTACTCAGCAGTGGATGTAGCCAAGTCAGCCTTGGTAAGGGGAAATCCATGTTGCTGAGCCCATGCAAAAACTCCATCCCTCTCTCCATGGCCACTTTGTTCATGAGTCTATTGGGCAATGACAGGAGTGGCTAGGGAAAGAGGCTGAGCATTAGCTACAGAGCAGATCATCTTATCCACTTGATTATTAAAATCTTTCTCTGTTGAAGTCACCTTCTGTGAACATTCACATGGGACACAAATATTTTCATGTTTTTTGCCCATTCACAAAGGTCTATCCACATAGCTCTTCCCCAGACCTTTGTCACCAATTTTCCAATCATGTTTCTTCCAAGTCCCTGACTATCCAGCCAAACCAATAGCAACAGCCCATGAATCAGTGTACAAACGCACCTCTGGCCATTTCTTCTTTCACGCAAAATGAACAACTAGGTACAATGCTTGAAGTACTGCCTACTGGGAGGATTGGCCCTCACCACTGTCTTTTAAGGATGTCCCAGAAAGGGGCTGCTGCAGCTGTTCACTTTCGGGTGGTACCTGCATATCATGCAAACCATCTGTAAACCAGGCCTGAGTTTCCTTTCCTCAGTCAACTGACTGTAAGGGACACTCCAAGAGGCTAAAACTGTGAGCTGGGAAAGAGAAGGTAACATGGAAGCAGTTGAAATGCAGATCCTCAGGGCAGGGTGGAGGCTGGGCAGTGCAGACTTTAGTTTGGTTGGTACCCACCACAGGGCTGGAAGGAGGTCCAGACTTCCTGGGCAGGCTGGACGCTGGGTGATACAAGGTTGACAAAGTGTGGTCTCCACAGAGCAGGCCATCACAGGTGTATCTAGCAAAGTCTCAGCAGAATTTAGGGTTCCAATGTTCCCACCAATATTATCATTATCCCATATGTCTTCATCCCAATCCTCAGGGTTCTACTCCTTTCCAATCAATGCCTTCACTTTAACAGCAGACACCCTGCAAGGTTGAGATTTTAGTTTCCGTTGTTACTTCGCTACTTGTACAATGAGAGTCTGAGTCTGGTTTTCAAAGATCTCAAGCCTGTGGCTGCAGGAAACGAGATTTTGTTTCAGAACACACAGAGAAACTTTCACATCATTCATGTGTGTTTAAGTTGCAAATTTGAAGCCTTTAGCTCATCATTCTTTTGTAACTATATCCAGAGTATTTAGGAGTCAGCCAACATCATTGTAACTTTTGACTCCACAGAACTCTGCTAAGGTGCTGAAAACACTCTCAGACAAATTCTTTTTTTTTTTTTTTTTTTTGGCAAATTCTTATTTCTCATAAGCGTGGAAGCAGGGGAATCTAGTGATAATATTTTGCATATCTCCATTGCCAACTCATGCCATGGACTGTTAGTGGCCTCTTCATTATTGTAAAGGGCAATCATTAGTAACCTTGAGTCAAATTCAAGTATAGAGCCAACGGCAAAACTCCTAGAACCACCTCATATATCCCATGCGTAAGATTCAAGAACCACTTCTGGTAACAAGCTGTATTAGTCAGGGTTCTCTAGGGAAACACAATCAACAGCAGATATCTGTAAATAGTATGAGATTTTATAGAATTCTCTCATGTGACCATGGGGATGCACAAGACCAGATCTGCAGGCAGGTTGCAAATCGGGGGCTCTGATTAAAGTCTGATGAAGATCCTTTATGAGTTTCTGGGAGACACTGGCTATCCAAAGACAAGCTGGGAAATTCTCTCCAAATGCTGAAACCACTTCCCCTTTTAAGGCATTCAATTGATTGGATAAAATGGCACTCATGGCTGATGGCAATCTCCCTGGTTGATCGCAGATGTAATCAGCCACTTATGCAGTAAACTCACTGATGACTAAAGTCCATAAATGTCCTTTACAATTAGCCCAGCGCTTGTTTGACCAAACAACTGGGCATAATTACCTGACTGAGTTGACACATTAGCCTAACCATCGCAGAAGCTGAGGGAAGAAACATTTACTGAACACATATGGTCCAAGCACTTTGCCAACTTGGCAAGGTGGGTATCATCCACAAATGATAGATAAGGCAGTTCAGGTTCAGAAAAGTAAAAAAGACAGAGCTGAAATTCAATTTTTCTCCAAAACCTGTATCTTTTTCATAAGTCACTCTGCCTTGTTAATGATATGCCAATATTGAGAGTTTGCCCAGTTGTTGTGATTGAGCTTTGACTTTGTCTCTGAATGTCCAGGCAGCAAAAAGAGAAACGTGATAATATCAGAAAGGAGAATGTATAAAAATTCCTTTGGGGACAACAATGTACTTACCAAACTAAATTTTAACAAAAATTTATAACATTAGAGCTTCCATATGGTACTCTGACTTTCATAATTAACAATGTTCTCATTAGCTAAGTATATAAAATATGTAAAAGCAGTATTTTATATTACTGTTTGATACAAGCTGTGGGTACTTCAGTGTAACATAATTCTTTGAACATGGTTCTGGGGAGATTTAAACACTTCATGGCTCAAGAGGTCTTTATCTATTTATTCACCTATCACGTATCTTTCACCCATACTTATTGAGGGCTGACTCTATATCAGGAAATGTGCTTGGTATAGACGGGTGAGAAAAACAGATGTGTGGTTCCAGTTGTCACAGAACTTCCAGTCTGGTAGGGAGAAACACATAATAAATACGTAATTACAAGTATAGAAAGTGCTGTTGGAGAAATGGTACCCTACTTGGAGAAGGATCCAGGTGGTTGATGACTTAGTTATGGTTATCCAGGAAAATCTATCCAAAGATGTGGCATTTAAGGTGAGACAAGCCAGAGACAGAGCATCCCAGACAAAGGAAAGAGGCTCAGAAGTGAGTAGGAGATTGGCGTCTTCCAAACCAAAAGAGGACAGTCTGTCTGGAACATAGCGAGGTAAAAGGGAAAGCAGGTGAAGCAGGCATGATAGGAAGCAGTTGGATTACAGGACCCTGACCAGGTAAGATATGTGGATTTTATACTAGTTGGGATGTTGTGGCAGGATTTTAAGGTGGGAATATGATCTAATATATATTTTAAAAGGTCATTTTTGGCTGTTGTGTAAAGAATGAATGGAGTAGAGCAAGGGCAGAAGTCAAAAGCTATTATAAAGTGGAGTGCACGTAACCCAGTGGTTGAGCGCAATAGCAGTCTGGTATTATTTACGAATTTCAGAAATAGGTACTAGATTATGTTTATGAACTGGTCCGTTCCTCTGGGCATATTAGATTGGATTAGATTCAGAGGTTTCACTTTTACTTGATTAAATAATGATTAAGGCTTTGATTGGGACATGTCAGTAGGATGTTGAGCCCCCACCCCTGTGGTGGTCAAGGCTCACAGAGAAAATGACATGGCAGAGGAGAAAGTTAAGAGTTTTGATCCTGGAGCCCCAGAAAGTAAACACATAGAGAAGCAGATACATGAGGAAAGAGAAAGCTCCATTAAACATGGCAGAGGCCCTGGGAAGAGAGTTGAGCTGTTTGCCTGATAATTTATAGTTGGCCTTGTGGAGAGAGCAGAGCAGCTGAGCCCAGAGAGAAACAAGACTTATCCCAGCCTACAACTGATTTTAGAAGAAGCTGGGATCACAGAGCCTTAAGAGGAAGAAGAAGCCTGAACCCGTGCAGATGTTGGCAGCCATCTTGCTCCAACATGTGGGGACAGACTTTGGTGAGGGAAGTAACTTATGTTTTAAGGCCTGGTAACTGTAAGCTTCTAAACCAACATATATCTGGTATTTTGTATCAGCACCCCTTTGGCTGACTAACACACTCGTAAAAACAAAACAAAACAAAACAAAACAAAACAAAAAACAAGCCTATTATAAAAATGGAGCCTGTGTTCATGGCAATGGAAGGAGAGAAGGTAGAAGATGGGCTTGAGATATATTTTGGAGGTAGAACTGGCATGATTTACAAACAGATTAGGTATAGGCAATGAAAAAGAGAAGAATCAAGGATGACTCAGCTTTCTGGTTTGAATATTTGGTATAAAACTAATGATAATTACCAAGATGGGGGAAGGCTGGGAAGAGAGAATTTTTAAGGAAAAATCAAATGCTCAACTTTTGTCACACTGAGTTTGCAATACCTGAGCACATCCAAGTGGAAATATCAAGTAGGCAGTTGGATGTGTGTGTTTGAGAAGCTTCAAATGAAGACAAAAAGTTCGGAGTTGCTTGCAAAGGGATTATATTTAAGATAAGGAATCAGATAATAAGAAGAGGCCAGGAATGAACCCCAGGATGCTCTAACATTCAGAGGTTAGATAGAGGAGGAAAAGCTGACAAAGAAAGCTGCCAGTGAAGGAGAACACAGGAAAGTACCTTGTCATAAATGCTCCCTAGGGTTGTGTAGGATGAGGACAGAATGCATCCACTGGCTGGGTTAAGGAGTGACGTGAATTCAGCAGGCACTGAATGCAGACCCTACTGTGCTGAGGAATGAATATTAGATGAGGAAGGGAAAATATCATCTAGACAAGTTTGGGTTTGAATATTGAGAAAGTCAGAGAATAGGACCAAAATGGAGGGAGGTGTGAAATCAAGAGAGGAATGTGTTTTGTACTGTTTTGTTTTTGTTTTTTAAGGAAGTACTGGGGATTGAACCTGGGAACTCACACTTGGGAAGCAAGTACTCAACCACTGAGTTACACCTGCTCCCCTGTTCTGTTTTTAAAGGTGGGACATGAGAGGATGTTGATGGGAATGTTAAGGAAGAGCAGAAAAGATACAAAATTAGGATCTGAAGCAACAAAACCCTTCAGAGGGCAGAAGGTAGTAGAACCTGGGCACAACAGAGATGGACTGGACTTTGATAGGAGGAGGGGCCCTTGTTCAAGAGTAATAGGATTTCTTGGTGAGACTAAACCAGCAGGGTTCCAAGCTACCTCTCACCTCTTCTGCCAGGGCAGTGCAGCATTTATCTGCTTTATGTATCAGACGGAAACTGTAAAAGAACAGTCGTATCTTAAGAAGGGTCATTTATCTTATATAATATATTGTCACACATGTTATTTTGCCTTTTTCTTTTTGCTATTGACCAGTGGAAACTTTATTTCAGAACAGCATATGGGAATAGTACTCTAAATCCTTATTGACATAGTTCAAAAGATGCAAAAAAAGAAAAAAGGAAAAAAATTAGTGGAGAATTTCAAGGGACCCAAATGATCTGAACAATCTTGAAAAAGAATAGAGTTGGAGGACTCATACTTTCCAATTGTAAAACTTACTGCAAAGTGACAGTAATCAAAACAGTGTGGTACTGACATATGGAGAGATACACTAAACAATGGAAGAGAACTGAGAGTCTCGAAACAAGTTCTCAAACACATGGTTGATTTTTTTTTTTTTTTAGGTACTGGGGCTGGAGATTGAACCTGGGACCTCACTTGTGGGAAGCGTGCGCTCAACTCAACCACTAAGACACACTGGCTCTCTTGAGTTGGTTTTTTAGTTTGTTTGCTTATTCGCCTTTTTGTTTTTAGGAGGCATTGAGAACCAAACGTGGAACCTCACATGTGGGGAAGCCGGTGCTCAATGGCTTGAGTCACATCCATTACCTCAACTGTTTTTTTTTTTAAGACTTATTTTTATTCACTCCTCCTGCTCGCTGTTTTGCGCTCACTGTCTGCTCTCTGTGTTCATTTGCTGTGTGCTCTCTGTGTCTGCTAGTCTTCACTTTAGAAAGCACCACAAACCGAATCTGGGACCTTTCATGTGGAGAAGTGCTCAATCACTTGGGCCATCTCAGCCCTCTGCTTTGTTGTGTCTCTCACCATATTTCCTTTTTGTGTCCCTTTGTTGGATCATCTTGCTGCATCAGTTCACCACACCTACCCATTACACCAGCTCGCTACCTTGCTCATCTTCTCCCGGAGGCACCAAGAACTGAACCTGGGACCTCCCTTGTGGCAGGTGGGAGCTCAGCCGCTTGAGCCACATCTGCTTCCCTCAAATGATTTTGACAAGGGTGCCTAGGCCATTCAATGGGGAAAGGACAGTCTTTTCAACAAATAGTGCTGGGAAAACCGAATACCTACATGCAAATGAATAGTCGGACCATTTCCTTATACCATGTACACAAATTAACTCAAAACAGATCAAAGACCTAAATATAAGACCTTAAACTATAAAACTCTTAGAAGAAAACAAACAGGAAAAACTTCATGGCCTTGGATTTGGTAGTGGTTCCTTAAGTGTGACATGAAAAGCAGAGGCAACAAAAGGAAAAACAGTTAAATTGGACTGTACCAAAATTAAAAACTTTTGTGCATCAAAGGATTCTTTTGAGAATGTGAAAAAAAAACCCCACAGGATAGGAGAAAATAATTGCAAATCATTTGTCTAATAAGGGATTAATATCCAAAATAATAAAGAACTCTTATGACTGAACAACAACAAAAAAACAAAACAACCCAATTTAAAAAACAATACAGAACTTGAACAGATATTTATCCTGTTTCTCCAGAAAAGATATACAAAGGATTAATAAGCACATGAAAGGATGCTTATCATCAAACATTTGAAATGCAAATCAAAACCAGGAGCTATCACTTCACACCCACAAAGATAACTGTTTTTAAATAATAATAATACTTACGAACAACAAAATGGAGACTAACAAGCCTTGATGAGGATGTGGAGAAATTAGAACCCTCATGCATTTAGTAGCTGTGGAATACAGTTTCCAGTTCCTCAGAAAGTAAAAAAAAAGGGACTATGATATGCCCTGGTAATTCCACTCAGTAGGTATATAACCAAAAGAACTGAAAACAGGGACTCAAACAGATACTTATATAGCAGTATTCACAGCAGCAGTACTCGCAACAGCTGAAAGACGAAAACCCCAAAGTCCATCAACAGATGAATGGAGAAACAAAATGTGGTATATACATACAATGAATAATATTCAGCCAAAAAAAGGAATAAAGTTCCATGCTATGACATGGATGAAGCTTGAAAACTGTATGCTAAGTGAAATTGGCCAGTCAAAAGAACAGATTTCATACAATTCCACTTACATGAAATAACTAGAAAAGGCAAATTGTACTAGGCTACCAGGGTCTGGAAGGAGGGGGGCTCTTACTTAATGGGTATAGAGTTTCTGTTTGGGATGATGAAAAAGTTCTGGAAATAGTGATCACAGTTACACAACATTGTAAGTATGCTTAATGCCACTGAAATACACACTCAAAATGGTTAAAACTGGGAAATTCCAAATTGTGTATATTTTACCACAATATAAAAAAGGAAGAAAGAAAAGGGGAAATGTCTTTTTTTGTTTTTTTAATTCATCTCCCTCATTTGTCTGTTTGGGTGTTTTTTTTTTTTGCACTCGCTGTCTGCTCTCTGTGTCCATTCTCTGTGTGCTCTCTTGAGTTTGCTAGTCTTCTCTTTAGGAGGCATCAGGAACCGAACCTGGGATCTCCCATGCGGGAGAGAGAGGCACTCAATTGCTCGAGTCACCTGTGTTCCCTGCTTTTACTCTGTCTCTCATTGTCCTTCCTCTTTGTGTCTCCTTGTTGCGTCACCTTGTTGGGTCAGCTTGCTGCGACTACCCATCACACCAGCTTGCTCTCTTGTTCATCTTCTCCAGGAGGCATCAGAAACCAAACTTGGGACCTTCCATATGGTAGGTGGGAGCTCAACTGCTTGAGTCACATCCACTTCCCTGGGGGAAATGTCTTCTTAAAGTAAGATATTCAAGATCCAGCAGGGAGAAGTGGATTTGGCTCAACGAACAGAGCATCTGCCTACCAGAGGGCAGGGAGATCCAGGGTTCAAACCCAGGCCTCCTGACCCATGTGGTGAGCTGGTCCATGCGCAGTGCTGATGCGCACAAGGAGAGCCATGCCATGCAGGGGTGTCCCCCGCATAGGGGAGCCCCATGCGCAAGGAGTGTACCCTGTAAGGGGAGCCGCCCCATGTGAGAAAAGCACAGCATGCCCAGGAGTGGCACCATACACAAAGAAAGCTGAGGCAGCAAGATGATGTAACAAAGAGAGACACAGATTCCTGGTGCCAGTGACAAGAATACAAGTGGACACAGAAGAACATACATCAAATGGACACAGAGAGCAGACAACTGGGGGGTTGCGGGGGAAAGGGGAGAGAAATAAAAAAATCTTAAAAAAAATAAAAAAACAAACAAAAAAAGACTCAGCAGGCCCAATGTGAATGGCTAAATGAAGGTGTTAAAATACAACCATTCTACTTAGGAGTGATGGTATTTCTGTTTTTGAGGCAACAAATCAGGAATAGCTGGTTTCTTTATAATTGGAAAGAGCAAGAAGTATGTAAACAATAAGAAGGAGAATTACAATTAAGAGCAAGATGTCCAGATAAAAACTACAAATGCAAACCAAAGGACAGGTCTTTCTTGGGCCCAATATAGAAAAAAACTTGCAACATGAATAACAAACGCCACATGAAGTGAGTAATCTCTGTATATGTAAGATAACAAATCTGGTTTAATATTCTCTTTTGTCTTTATGAAGGAAATTAAAAGTATATCTGAACAGGGAAGTGGATTTGGCCCAATGGATATGGTGTCCACCTACCCCATGGGAGGTCCAAGGTTCAAACCCAGGCCTCCTGACCCGTGTGATGAGCTGGCCCATGCACAGTGCTGATGTGCGCAAGGAATGCCATGCCACGTCCCCCGTGTAGGGGACCTCACGTGCAAGGAGTACACCCCATAAGGAGAGCCACCCAGCTCAAAAAAAGTACAGCCTGCCCAGGAATGGTGCCACACACTACAGAGAGCTGACGCAGCAAGATGACGCAACAAAAAGAGACACAGATTCTGGGTGCCACTGACAAGAATACAAGCAGACACAGAACACACAGCAAATGGACACAGAGAGCAGGCAACTGGGGGAGGGGTGGGGAAAGGGAGAGAAATAAATAAAAAACAAATCTTTAAAAAAAAGTATATCTGAATGTAACTAACCATTTAGTGTTCCAGTAACTTCCACAGCAGAGCAACACTAAGCAGGACAGTAGTGATAACGGCAGTGGCCCAGATAGTGTCCACATAAACTTTTAGGGAGGAGAGTTTTGGTGCAAAGCAAAAAGATACCTGGATGCACAAAGATTTCAGCTTTAGAGGTACCTGAACCCAGTGATGATAGCCTGGATGAAGAAACACACCCATGGGCACTGAGGAATAACATAAGTTGGGGACAAACCCAACAACTTGTTTGGATCAAGTACCATGTGAGGCCAACCCAATGTGACACTGAAGTTACCAGTCTGACTGGCTACTTAAAAGGCCCTAATCTTTGTTGAACAGAGTTTAACTGTCCAGAGATATATTCCTTCCCATAGGGCAGAAATTTGGGGGGATTTCTCAGCAGATTAATAATCCCCCAAAGTCTCTTTTCTCCTTATTCCTTAGCAATAGCTTCTATTGCTGGATATCAGACTCTTTTGCAGCTAAGTGTGGCCACGGGGTTAATTTCTGGCCAATAAGATTTAAGAAGAAATACCAACTGCAACTTCCAGGAGTGATCTTAAAGGAAAGGATGTAACTTCTTTGTCCCCTTTTCCTTCCATCTGGCTAGAATGCAGATCTGATGTCTGTAGTTCAGACATTTTGGACTATGAGAGACAAACCAAGGATAGTGGAAGAGCAAGGCAGAAGAAGCCCTAGACTACAGACTTTCCCAAAAGAAAAAAATAAACTTTGTTTTATTTTAAGGTTTTTTTGTGCTGATATTAGGGCCTTCAAGGACTCCTCCACGAGTGAAAACAGGATTGATTAAATATAGGTTCACCACCAGATGCTGGGTGGGGTAGGGCCTGCATGAAGATAAATGATCATTAAAATTTGTGCTGATAGAAATCTTTGATTTAACCTGAATAAGGAAATAATGAATTCCTGGAATATTTGCAGATAAACAAACACAAAGCAAGGTGTAACCAAACTCTTTTTGAGCACACCAAAGGAAAGGAAACACACAATGCAAAGTTTATCAGCTACAAAATAAATGAAGTCCTGAATGAGAAAGTATTTGTTTTGAAGGCTGGAAATGAACATGACATGAAAGCAGCACAAGTAGTAATGGAGAGAAGGCCATATATTCCCACAATAAGATATTAATTAAATTTGCATCTTAATAGATTCATCAAGTTGGATACTCTCCTTAACTGTTATCAAATAGCCCAACAATTCCTCAGAAATAACAAGCAAGAGTGATACAAACTTAGCCCTAAAGCATGTGAGATAATGCTCATTCGGAGCTCCTGTTTTTTTAAAAAATCAGCTCTTCAAGAAACAAAATGAGTCAAGAATCTAAAAAATATCTCAAAGTGAGGAACACTGGACGTGGGGACCCTGCTCTGAGCAAATGCAGAATGTGTGGTAAGTGCTTTTCTCGGGCACTTCCTACCACTCAGGCACAACAAAATAACGTGCCAGATTGTGTTTACAGTACTGGAGTGAAGGGCAATACTAAAAATGTGAATTTTATCAGCCATTTCATGCAGCTACAAAACTGAAGCATGAAAGTCAATGACTGTGATTCAACTTCACTCATTTATAAGACAAGGGCAGAGGGAAGATGAAATTGGGGAAATTAATTGAAGATGACACACAATTCAAACCACTTTCACGTGTTTGGTTTACAATTGTTACCTAGGATTCTGCTAATCATATTCTCTCTGAATTTTGATGGCAAGACTTTGGTCAACATGACCTCTTATTTCTCACCTGCTTCAGAAATCCCCACGTTCTGTAATATGAGGGAGAAACCAATTTATGTGAAAACACAAAGAGTCCAGAAATAAAGCAACATGTGCAAGGTAGAGAATCTGGGCTGGCCTTTGGTTTTCTTAAATAGTGAGGATGACAAATATTAGATTAGATAACACCCATACAAATTTTATGTTAAATGCCTTAAAAATTACTAATTTCTCTTTTTCTAAAGATGAATATTTTCTGCAACTAATGTAAAAATCACCAAGTTCATTCATCAGATGTCCAAGTATTTCCTCTTAGCAATCTAAAAAAATGCTAGGTTCTTAAAAGTTTAATAACCTACAGCTCCACTGTAAACATGAAAATATTCAGAAGTAAATCTGAATTCTCCCCCAATTATATGCATGTAATGCTATTCCAATAAATATGCCACAGATTTTTTCAATCAGGCAAGCTAATGTAAAACTAGTGAGGAAAGTTCCGTAAAGTGAAAGGTAACCACATTAAATATCAAGGCTTGGTATAAAACTATAGTAATTGAAGCAGTATGGTAGTATTGCTTAAATAGATTAATGGAATAGAATAGAATAAAAAGTCAAGATATAGACACAAAACCTATGGAAATTACTCCATTCAATTAAAAATTCTGAGAGCTTGATTCCAGGCATAGGGCATATAGTAGTGAACAAATCCACAGACCCTGTCCTCCAAAAACCAGCAGTCTCATGTAATGTAAAGGTGGCATTTCAAATGAGTAATGTAAAAGACTAAAAAACTCATCAACTGTTGGTTTAACTGGTTAGCTCCAGGGGTGGGGAAAGGGTGGGGAGAGAGTGTGGGTGGCTAAATCCATCCCAAGATGGAGCTAAGAAGTGATTTCTATGTTTACTTGGTAGAAATTTTAAAATGAAGTCATGAAAGAACTAAAAGAGAGCCTTGGAGAATTCATTTTTTGGGTAACACTGGATTAGAGAAGTCTTGTCCAGAAACAAACAAACAAAAACCCAACCACAGCGACAATAAAACAAAAAAATAGGTATTTTGACTATATAGGTATAAGAAAAAAGACAATACAGTGGAAAACTGGACAAGGGACAAGAACAGACAGTTCACAGAAAAAGAAAATCCATGGATTGCAAACAAAGATGGTCTAAATCTTTGAGATTATAGTTCATCTATCTGCTGGCAAAGATGAAAAAGTCTGAGGTATAAAATGGTAGATTTAGGAAAACAAGCACTCTCATACATTACTGGTGGGCTCAAAGATAGAAGCAAGCTTTTTGGAGGGAAATCTACAATAGCCATCAAATTATAAATGAGCAGATTCTTCGCTGATACGGAAAACTAGCCAAGCTAATTAAGTTAACGAGAAATCCATAACTATCTGGTAAATCATATTTTAAACCAGAGGTGTCTGAACTTTTCCAGTTCATAAAATAACTTTTAGCATGCTCTACAAGAATGTTTAATTATTTATAAATTATATGTGCTTCTAACCTGAAATCTACATTATAACAAGTCTCCCCAAAAGAAATTTAAAACAAAACAAAAAAAAACTGACCTGAATTTATCAACTGCAAATTTGGCGGGAATAGGCATGAGCCTATTTGTAGTTTTAATTTATCCCACTCTGTGTAAATATTTGAACATTCATTCATTTTGTTGTCTTTGATTATAGATGCTGCCCCACACACCATAGGAGGTACTGAGTAATGTGTGGTTCATGCACACATGCACATGAACACTTCTGAATTCTGGAATCCATCAGGCCTCAAGAAGGGACTGTGGGCCTGCACAGGCTTTTCCCAAAGAAGAGTGGCAAATAGCAGGCGATAATACACACTTGTTGAATAACTAGACTCAGATTATGGCTTTATGACTGTTAATTACTTGCCTTTGGAGCCTCCCTAAAGTGTTTAGGGCCATTTGCCCTGTATGCTACCAGCCAAAGGCAGCTATTTGAAGTCTGCCTGTTCTCTAGGGTGTTTTGTTAGTCTTCTATCTTGTTACAACACAGCTGGCAGCTGTAAATTCTTGGGACTGCCAGTATTCCTACCTTCAGCAACTTCTTTTCCCTTTCTATTTTCCTGCAGCCTTAGAACCAGATAACTAGGTTTGTATACAGTAAGGAAATCAGCTCTAAATGAATTCTTAGGGGCTTAGCATTGAGCAGGGTGACGCTATTTGTGACACGTATTGTGTGATATATTTTGGCTGCTAATGGGCGGGTATACTTCCTGATTCTCAATGTTTTGGAACAGAGAAGTTGCCAGATCACTAGAAAGTTATGTTATCTTATTGTAAGCATATATAAGAGAAATATTTACATTTTTGCTATTTTGGGTTAAAAACATTTTTTTAAATTAAGTGTAAATTAAATGTAAGCTCCTGGTGGGGGGTGAGTTAGAGATTTTTCTGTTTTGCCCACCACTATACTCTCAATGCCTAGAACAATGAATTTTAATGAATGAAGGAAGCAGCCCATTGGGTGAGAGGTAGAATGTTTTGCCCTGACAACTCAGAAGATCCTATTTTTGGAGGAAATTCTGGACATGTAGAGAAGGCAGATGCTATGGAATGACAGAATTAAATACAGATGAAAGAAGGTACTATTTTAAAAATAATATTCATAGACATATTAGTTTGGTAGATGAACTCTTCAAAGGGAGTAAGGTTGGGAACTGTCAGTACCAGCAGTTTATTATGTGCTTTAATTTACCTTCAGACAATAAGGAAAGTAGTATTTTAAATGAAATGCCATTTTAAAATGTCTAGACTCATCAAATCCCCATTTCCATTACAGCCAAGATGAATGTAGTCTCTACTCTCAATTAAGCACCTTACAGGAAAGTACATAAAGTTCCTCCAAATCGGAAAACACAGTGACGATGCCTGGGGAGAAAAGTGGGGATTATCTGGGTTATAGTTTTGAACACACAGGAGCATGAGATTGAAAGGGATCCTGATTGGGGGCCATCGGTAAGGCCTATGCAAGCTCCCCAAACGAATAAAGCTGCAATGGGTCTATATAAATGAGGGCATAAGGCATCCTCAGTGTTTTTCAGGAAAACATAAAGGGTAAGGTTAGAGGGAGACAGGAATGTTACGGGGTCAGTGTCAGCAGGGAGAAGCAGCAGTGCCAGTTAAGAGGAGCCGACCTGGGGAGCAGACGTTAAGAGAATTCCACACAGAGGGTGGTTCTAGAGCTCGGCCGGGCGGCCGCGGGTGGGTTCAAGGACAAAAACTGAGCGTGAGTGGAATGTGGCAGGACCGACGGGCTGCAGGATCCCGAGGGGCGGCCCAATCTGGAAGCTTCTAGTTCCGGGCCCTAGCCGGGGGAGGCCCGACCGGACGACCCACGATTCCTACCGGTCCACACGCGTCAGGCCTCAGGTCTTGGAAGTCGGCCCCGTAGATGGCCTCCAGCGCCTGCAGCTCATGGTCCTGCCGCTGTGGGTAGCTCTCCGGTGGCTCGTCGCGACCGCGCCCGGGCGCCCCACGGCCCCCAGCCATGGCAGCGCGGCGGCCCAGGCAGGCGGCGGGGCGCCCCGAGCGGGAGCGGGGGCGGGGCTCCGGGCCGGGGGCGGGGCTCCGGGCCGGGGGCGGGGCTCCGGGCCGGGGGCGGGGCTCCGGGCCGGGGGCGGGGCTCCGGGCTGGCGGCGGGCTCGGGGGCGGGGCGGAGCTCTGCAGCGTGGCAGCGACCGAAACCGAGAAGAAGGGAGGGAGGCAGAGAGAGGGTTTTGCCCACGGCCTATTGTGGGATCGAGGATAAAGGAACCTGCAGGAACGTCGGAGATCAAATCATTGGGAATCAGATGACAACGCCAAATTGTGTGATTTTCACCAAATAAGTCTCTTTAAAAAGAGAAGTGTCTGCTGGAATTCCTCCAGCCTGGCGTGGATAGCGAGAGGAAAAGCTCTTTACGGGCGGCAGACTGATATGTTCTCAAGCCACTTATCCGTCTAACCTTCACTTGTCCCAAAACAAGACGACCAGGGTCAAAATTGTCACCACTACTCCCTTTCCCCCCGTTAGGCGCCCCAAACCCATCACCTTAACTATAGATGCAACACGCAAGCATGTCCTCTGCCCCTACATTCCCATCTTTAGGGATCTCTGGTACCACCTGGCAATTTCAACCGAAAAATGTCTTTCCACTCTGGCATCCATGAAGATAATTATACTTCTTCCCCAGTTCACCTAAGGCGAATTTAGGGAGTCTTTCTGTTTTATCTTTTTTCCAGTCATATTTTTTCATATTTATAAAATGCTCTATTCTGACATCGTTGCTCTTCATTCTCTATTGCCTACTAATGCTGCGTGTCAATTTAGAATAATCCTGTCATGTTGCCTGAAGTTGGGTTTAATGTTTCCTCTGTCCACCTTGCTTGCCCCTATACTGTTTGTTGAATAGGGATTGTGAAATATTTTGCTGTCATCTGTCTGTTCAGTTCTGGCCAGATAACACAGATGCACTAGCTTGTCCCAAGGCCCATTTCTTACCCTCCACCCAGGACCTGTTCTTTTCCAGTGATCCCTGTCTAGGTAAATGGCACCACCACTGCCCCAGTGGCCTAGGCCAACTAAGTGTCATACTGGACTCCTCACAATTTCTCAGCAATCACATCCAGATAGTTACCAAATCCTGTTGTTGCTATCTTTTAACTATTCTTCTAATCTCTCCATCTCGTGCCATCTTATTGCCACTAACTTAGTTCAGGCCATCATTATCTCTTCCCTGGATTACTTCAGCGGCTTGCTAACCCATCATTCTGTCATTATTCTTGACCCACTTTAAACTCTTCTTCCCACTGTAGTCAGAGAAATATTTCTAACTCAGAAATATGATCAAATCACTCCAATCTTTAAAATTCTTTTGTTTCCCCATTGTTCTTTAAAAAAAAAACTCTAAGGAAAATTTCAAACACATGTAAAGTAGAGGAAATATTATAATAAGCTCCCTTGTATTCATCATCCAGCTTCAACATTTATAAGCATTTTGCCAATCTTATTTTATCTCTAAAATAAAATCTTAGGCATACTATTTTTTCTATGAATGCTTAAGTATGTATCTCTCATGGATAAGGGCTTTAAAAAATAATAATAAATGTAACAAAATACCATCCTTACACCTTAAAAAGTAACAACTTAATATCTTTTAATACCCAGTCTGGGGAGGGGATGTAGTACAGTGGCTGAGCGCCTGCTTCCTGTGTACAAAGTCCTGGGTTCAATCCCCACTACCTCCTAAAAAACAAAATCAAAAATAAAACCTCAACTATTTCCATTTATCTAAAGTAAGGATCTGTACTCATTATTGGACCTATAATATAATATAATAAAAATAATGAGCAAAATTAGAAAGGATTATATGACAATATTGAATCTGACTTTAATGGTTGTTCTGTGGCCATGTTCTCATTATTAGGAAATATAAAAACAGTATTAATGGCTGAAAGGGCATTATGTAGACACTTAGAGCCAAAATGATGCAAGGAAAAATATATATATAATGATGCAAGAAAAAATATATTCTCATATACGAGAGAGATGACGAAAAGGCAAACGTATGATAGAATGTTGACCTTTGTGGCATTTGGGTGAAAGACATATGGGAGTTCTTTGGATGATTCTTGCAGCTCTTCTGTTAGTTTGAAAATATTGGGTGGGGGTCAGGGTTCAATGCCATTGCTGGGCAGGGGTGTTAGGATTTCCCTATTACCATCCTCTTGGGGCAGGGAAGGACTTCCTCTACTCCTCCTCATGCAACCTCCTTACTACTGGGCTGAGGGGTGTTAGAAGTGCTGACTCCCTGCTAGGCCTCCTCTGACATTGCCCTGGTGGGGAGGGGGAGTGGTGCCTCATTACCAATGGGGTAGAGGTGGACGTCAAGGCTCCCCACCCAGCCTTGGCTTGTGGGAGAGACCATTGGCTTTTTTTTTTTTTAAGATTTATTTTTATTTTTTTAAATTTATTTCTTTCCCCTTCCCCTCCCCCCACCCCCGCCCCAGTTGTCTGTTCTCTGTGTCCATTTGCTGCGTGTTTTTCTTTGTCGGCTTCTGTTGTTGTCAGAGGCATGGGAATCTGTGTTTCTTTTTGTTGCGTCATCTTGCTGCATCAGCTCTCCATATGGGCAGCACCATTCCTGGGCAGGCTGCACTTTCTTTTGCGCTGCGCGGTCTCCTTACAGGGTGCGCTCCTTGCGCGTGGGGCTCCCCTATGCGGGGACACCCCTGTGTGGCACGGCACTCCTTGCGCACATCAGCACTGCTCATGGGCCAGCTGCACACGGGTCAAGGAGGCCCATGGTTTGAACTTCAGACCTCCCATATGGTCAATGGACGCTCTATCCATTGGGCCAAGTCCATTTCCCTCAGGCTTTTTTCTTTAGTGTTTATGTGGAGTGCTTAGCAATTATTGCCTAAAGGTTTTCTGTCTTCTTAGGCAGCCTCTTTCCTGGTCCTCGTCTGTACCCATTGGTGTTTTCAGGTTGCTGGCTTCTCCTTTTTCCAGTTGGGATATATGAGGAACAAAAGGAAATCCTGGGGAACTTACCACTGTGAGGTTCCTTCTGTCCCAGATTCCTAGTTGATCTGCCTTCTTCTCTCCACCTTTATGAGTCTTCTCGGGTTTGTTTCATATGTAATGTCCAGGGGGTTTTAGTTTCCTTAGTGGGAAGAACAGGAAAAAGTATGTCTATTCCTTTTTTACTGAAGTAGAAGTTCTTCCTAGAACCATATTATTTGTTATTTGTTTCCCTCCAACCCCCAAAATTAAGCTCCCTAAGGGCAGGAGCTTTTTCTGTCTGGTTCGTTGATGCATGCCCAGACCTAAAATAGCACCTGACACATAGTGAGTTTCAATGAATATTTGTTCACTGACTGAAGTTAGAAATGTGGATTGACGCAGTAGAATGGAAAGCCTTGAATGCCAGTCTGAAGAGTGTCTGCTCTTGTAATATTTCAAAATCTGAATAATGTACTGGTTCATAGATTCAATCATTGTACAATAATATGGGAAGGGCAAGAAAACCAGGGTTTACTGGGAAGCCACTATGTATTAGGTGCTGTGCTAAGTGCTTTCATAAATCTTATTTCAGGTGAATACTGGACTCTACAAGGCCATGCAGGAGAGATCACCTACAGAGGTGACACCCAGCAAAATCTTGAAAGACTACTTGAGTAGTTTATAGTGATTTGAGGAATGAAAAATGAGGAAATGAAAACAGGATGAGGTAGAACTCTTTTCTTGACTGTGAAGGACCAGGAAAGACAAACAGTAGGGAGGATATAGACAGAGAGATTTAAAAATCCTATTTAAATACACTAATGTTCTATGAAGTGGGTAATGTTATCAAACCCAGGAGTCATATAGAAGAACTGATGGCCATACACAGCCAGGAAATGGCAGAATTTACTTTGAATGTTAGCTATTTCACTCCAAAGTCCATGTGCTTTTCATTTTACCACTCCTCCCCATACCCTGCCCCCCACAAAAAAAGGTTAAAAACATTTTTATTTGCATTAGAACAGTTTGCTTTCTAATAAAACGTTTCAATTACTCCTCACCAATAGGAAGCTGGCAATAATGCTTACTCATTGGCTATAGGAAGGAACTTCATACTGGTCTCATCTGGACCCTCTTAAAGTTTGTTTGCACTTGCACATCTGCTCCCTGCTTCAGGACTTCTGTCACTGGTCTGAGTTGTTCATTGCTTAGACATCTGCTTGCTCAAAAGACTGACTGTGGTGGAGGAATGCAATAGCTCTCTGTCCTTCCACTTGAGGATGTTTATTCATGTGTATAAAGCACCTGCCACGGGCGGATGACTGTGAGCTCATAGTTTCAGGAACTGTGTTTATCTCATCTTTGGGGATCAGTGCTCTCCTTGGCCAGCAGTTTTGTCTCTCAGAATGCTGGTCAGTGGGTCTCTTTATTCCTGGAGTCCAAACTGAAAATGAATCACCAGTATTTGTGTGTGTGTTTTTTAATAGTTTCAAATTCCATTTATTTCTTTTTAAAAATTCTATTTCTGGAAGCAGCTGTGACTCCATCAGTTGGGCTCCCAT
Organism: Dasypus novemcinctus; assembly: GCF_030445035.2. Taxonomy (NCBI): domain Eukaryota; kingdom Metazoa; phylum Chordata; class Mammalia; order Cingulata; family Dasypodidae; genus Dasypus; species Dasypus novemcinctus. The sequence continues at coordinate 111,050,959 of NC_080675.1, read as the reverse complement.
CTACCATATGGGAGGCTCCGGGTTCCCATCCTGGGGCCTCCTTGTGAAGGCAGGCTCACCCACACGCTGCGGAGCACTGCCCAGCCCACAAGTGCCGTGGAGAGCCAACTCAGCAAGGTGAGGCAACAAAAAGGGAGACAAGTAAAAACACAGAAGAGCGTACAGCAAATGGACACAGAGAGCAGACAACAAGCAAGCTGCAAGGGGGGAGGGAATGAAAAAAATTCTATTTCTAAGAAAATTCTTTAATTAGTTCTTCCTTCCTCCTTTCCCCTTTCCCCCTCTCCCACCCTGCTGTTTTTTTGCTGTCTGTATCTATTCCCTGTGTGATCTTCTGTATCTGTTTCTCTTTTTTTGTCTTCTCTTCTCGTTTTTCTCCTCTAGGATTTACCGGGATTCAATTCTAGGGACTTCTGATGTGGAGAGAGGCTCCCTGTCACTTGTGCCACCTCAGTTCCTGGTTTCTGTTGTACCTCGCCTTGACTTTCCTCTTCGTCTCTCTTTTTTTTGTTCACTTGTGCAGGCACTGGCTTGCTTCATGAGCACTCGGCTCGCTGCGTGGGGATGCTTCTTTTTTTTTAACCAGGAGGCCCTAGGGATCAAACCTGGGTCCTCCCGTATGGTAGGCGGAAAGCCCTTGAACCACGTCTTCTTTCCTCTTTAATCTGTTTTAATGGTTTATAAGCTTTAGCAATATTAGTGAGATCTACTGAATATGTTGACAGATAAAATGAAAGTAATTTTATTAAAGCAGTACACATATGACATAAAAGTGAAAGGAAAAAGTATATGGCAAATGAAATTTACACTTTATCATTGCCATAGTAAATGACATCATGTTGGTGATCACAGAGAAATGAGGGCAGACATGTTTCCAGTCTTCTAATGGTAAATAATTAGATGCATAACAAAAAAATATTAAGAAAGGCTATATGATAAAGAGATTAAAAACACATATATACTAAGATGTATTTTGGAACTAAGCTGTAATTTTCATACCAGTGTTTAAATTTTTAAATACTAATTAAACTAGCCAATTGTGCATAACTTCATTAGGAGAGGAGGAGCTTGTAATTAGGAAAGGCTTTCTTTCCTAATGAAGAAGAGGGGGGAGATTAATATGACTCCCTAGTTTGGAGCGTAACTAACTTACCACGCAGATGGAAGGAATGTAGGAAAAGACCAGATATCAGGGAGAAGAGGAAGAGTTCTGTATTAGGCATATTCAGTGTCAACTGTCTCTGGGTTAAGCAAAGAAAACAGTTGAAAAGAGTAATATGGTAACTCTTTTTTCTCTCCCTAATGCTGTTTACAGGCAAGTTATCATATTTAAATGAAGAACGTATGGAGAGCAAGGCATTTATAATACAAGACAAATGACAATGTTTTGCTAGACTGTGTAATAAATACCGTCTAATTTTCTCTTTAGCATCCATTTACTTTTCAGAGCCCTAGATCATATTCAGGGGATCACATTTTCCAACTGAGGAATTAGAAAAGAGGAAAATTAGATTTTATTAAATATTCCAATTGTTGTGAGCAAACCCTTTTCAAATAGCTGTTGGAATAGATTTAAATAGAAAAAAAAATAGGGGGAAACTGATGTGGCTCAAGTAATTGGGCTCCTACCTACCACATGGGAGGTCCCTGGTTCGGTTCCCTGTGCCTCCTGGAGAAGACGAGCAAGACAGCGAGCTGGCGCGTTGGGCAGGTACAGCAAGCTGATGCAACAAAGGAGACACAAGGAGGAAACACAATGAGAGACCCAATAAAAGCAGGGAGCTGAGGTGGTTCAAGTGATTGAGTGCCTTTCTCCCACATGGGAAGTCCCAGGTTGGGTTCCCAGTGCCTTCTAAAGAGAAGATGAGCACACACAGAGAGCACACAGTGAATGGACACAGAAGCAGACTGTGAGTACAAACAATGGTGTGGGGCAGGGAATAATAATAATAATAAAGTAAAGTCAACATGTATATACTTGCAATCAACACTGTAGAATATTTTCACTAATTTTGTAATATTAATATTTTATCAATATTATCAATATTTATTTTATCAATATCAATATTCAGCTGCTTCCCTGATTATCATTACCATTTTTTTAGTCATCTGATAATTCATATTTGTTGAACATTTTATAGGATGAAGGTTTAAATTGTTTTCTAAGAGTTAAGCCTTCTAATAGCTTCCTAAAAAGTAACTTGTAAGTTAATGTAGAGTTAATAACATAATTATTAATCTGTCATTTATATGACAGAAAATACAAACTGTAGAATTCTCACAATCAGCTTCCAGAAGTATGGCTTCTAGCATCATCTGAGGATAAATGTGAATGTTTACTTAAATAACTCAGTTAAGAATATCTTTAGGAGAAAAGATATTACATTTAGGTAGAAGTGGTAAAAATATTCCATTTAGAATGTTAAAATGAATTAACTGCACAGAATACTTTTCATAGTAAAACCCTTTCTTCATATAAAGTCCCAAACAGGGAACCAAGTATGTGAAACAGATGTTTGGAGTTGTTTTGCTTGAGTTGTGATGATCAATACAGGGCTAAGGATGCTGAAAACTCCTTGGAGAATACTACATAAACTGATATAAAGTGGTAAAGTAATGCAATATTAAGAGAAATATTTGAGGGAAGCGGATGTGGCTCAAGCTATTGGGCTCCAGTCTACCATATAGGAGGTCCGGGGTTCAATACCCAAGGCCTCCTGGTGAAGGCAAGCTGGCCCACGCAGAGTGCTGGCCTGCATAGAGTGCTGGCCTGTGCAGAATGCTGGCCCATGTGGAAAGCTGGCTCAGCAAGATGATGCAACTCAAAGAGACACAGAGGAGAGACAATAAGAGACACAGCCGACCAGGGAACAGAGATGGAGCAAGAGAATGATTGCCTCTCTGCCACTCCAGAAGGTCGCAGAATTGGTTCCCAGAGCCGCCTAAAGAAGAAACAAGCTGACACAGAAGAACACACAGCAAATGGACACAGAGAACATACAATGGAGGGAGGGGGGAGAAATAAATAAGTCTTAAAAATAAAAAATAAAGAGAAATATTTGAGTTTTCCTTTATTTTATTTTCATGCATATATATATTTATTAAATGTGTTTATATATTTTAAATATATTTTTATTACATAAGTCATAAACTTACAAAACAATCATGAACATGTGTAGAACCCTGATGTGTCTTTTTTTTAGAATTTATTTATTTATTCCCCCCCCCTTTCCCCTTCTCCCACCCTGCTGTTTTTGCTCTGTGTTGTCTTTTCTTCTCATTTTCTCTCCTCTAGGATTCAATCCTGGAGACCTTTGATAGAGACAGAAGTTCCCTGTCAATTACACCACCTCAGTTCCTGGTCTCTGCTGTGCTTCACCTTGACTCTCCCCTTGTCTCTCTTTTGTTGCATCATCATCTTGCTGTGTGACTCACTTGCGTGGAGTACTGGCTCACCATGTGGGCACTGGCTTACAAGGCAGACACTTGCACAGGCACTGGCTTGCCGTGCAGGCACACTTTCTCTTCTTCTTTTTCACCAGGGGGCCCCAGGGATCGAATCCAGGTCCTCTCATATGGTAGGCAGAAGCTCTATCACTTAAGTCACATCTGCTTCCCCTGATGTTTTTTAAATTAAAAGTTTATTATGTCAATGTTACACATTACTCAGTTAAAACAAGATTTTAACTACAATGACAATAAATCTGCTTTAGTTGGTGGTTGCACTGCCCCCCTTATTTTTGTTCATTCCTCAGTCTTGAGGGATTTGGAACAATGTCCACTTTGACTGCTTCAAGATGAGAAGGGATGTAGATATTATGGGACAGAGCAATGGAATTTTTTTTTTTTGCTTGCTATTGAAGATACTCCTTGCTTCTGTGATGCGGATGGTCCATCTCTTTGTTTTGTTAGTTGTCTAAGGCAGGCCTAAAGAACTAGAGAGTAGGAGTTGGCCACTTATCAGCTGGGTTTCAGGGTTCCACCAGGATAAGAATAGTCTGAGGGCTTTAAGTCTCTGCAAAATATACTTAAGAGGTATATTGAAAATTATAGGAAGTAGAAGAATCATGATTTATAAGAGAGTACAACTATGTTATTTTGGGGAAATGGCTTTTCATATAGTCCCAGATAGAACCTGCTGAGGGATTATTGATTTCATGCAGACTTGTGGCTTGCCAGTGGTGTCTGGACATCCCTAGGCCCCTCAGGAGCAATTTTGTTTGAGGCTTTGTTTACTATGGCATTTTGTGAAGTCTGGCTGAGACCTGTATATATGTATGGAATGTCTTCCCAACTCACTTTGAAATCTCTTAGTCATAAAATCTCTATTTTATTTAATATTTCTCCCTTTGGATCAAGGTTTTTCTCCAAATGCATCGCTAATTAACTGTTGGTAATAATCCCTTTGTGTTGGGGAGTCCCATCCTCAGGAGCTATGTCCCACATCAGGGGGACGTAGTGAGTCTATTTGCAGAGTTTAGCTTAGACAGAGACCATGCTTGAGTAACAAGGAGGTTTCAGGAGGTAACTCTTAAGCATTAATTATAACTAAGGAGAAGTGGACTTGGCCTAGTGGATAGGGCGTCCGTCTACCACATGGGAGGTCTGCAATTCAAATGCCGGGCTTCCTTGGCCCATGTGCTGCGCTGATGCACACAAGGAGTGCTGTGCCACGCAGGGGTGCCCCCCGCATAGGGGAGCCCCATGCACAAGGGGTGCGCCCCGTGAGGAGAGCTGCCCAGCACAAAAGAAAGTGCAGCCTGCCTAGGAATGGCACCACACACAAGGAGAGTGATGCAGCAAGATGACACAACAAAAAGAAACACAGATTCCTGGTGCCGCTGACAACAACAGAAGTGGACAAAAACAAGAACACGCAGCAAATGGACACAGAGAACAGACAATGGGGGGGGGAGGGAGAGAAATAAATAAAAAATAAATCTTTAAAAAAAAAATAACCAGGCTTAGTTTCATTATTACAGGAATAAAGTTCATAATCTCAATAAGGTTCATCGAAATTGCAGCCCCCTGATGTTGACTCATTAAACAGGCTATCAGTGACTTGGGACATCACTATTTAATCGCTTTATAGCTATAAAGTGTGGATTAAACCCATTTTTACAGAATTTGTCAAACACCTTCAAACAAAATATACCAGTTGCATTATTGTAAAGTATTCCCAGGTTTATTAGTCTTCCAAAAGGGTGCTGATGCAAAACACCAGAAATCTGTTGGTATTTATAAATGGTATTTATTTGGGGTAGAAGCTTACATTTGCCAGGCCATAAAGAGTAACTTACTTCCCTCACCAAAATCTGTTGCCATATGTTGGAGCAAGACAGCTGCCAATGTTTACAAGGTTTCAAGCTTCCTCTTCCTCTTGAGGCTCTGCGGTCCCAGCTTTTTCCAATATCATCTGTAGGGTGGGATAAGTCTCATCTCTCTTCCAGGGTTCGTTTCTCTCTGGGTTCAGCTGCCCTGCTCTCTCCACAAGGCCAGCTGTAGACTATCAGACTAACAGCTCATTCCTCTTCCCGGGGCCTCTGCCATGTTTAATGGAGCCTTCTCTCTTTCCTTATGTATCTGCTTCTATGTGTTTTTACTTCCCAGGTCTCCAATATCTAAACTACAACTTTCTCTTTTGCCATGTCATTTCCTTTCCTATTGATGTGGCCCAATCAAAGCCTTAATCATTATTTAATCAAGTAGAAGTGAAACCTCTGAATCCAAGCTAATATGCCCAGAGGAACAGAAGAGTTCACAAGCATAATCAATATCTATTTTTGGAATTCATAAACAATATCAGACTGTTGCACCAGGTTATATCTTATTCTGCAGTGAAAAAAACAAAAAGCAAACTTTAAATGTTTTGATATCTTTTGCTATCTGACAAAGAATATTTTAGATTTATACAGTGATCTGGTTAAAAAAGAAACTGTCAAAGAATCCTCAGTCAGTTTTGGAAATAATCATTGAGCACTACATTAAGCACTGCTCACTGAAAACATGACCTACATGCCCTTAGGGATGTGTATTCAGAAAATGGTTATTCAAAGTTTTATTTGACTCAGAGCTAGCAATGAATTTGAGCATCAGCCGCCATCAGTGCCAGTGCCAAGGGTGGCTTTGGGAGATGTAGCTCCCACCTTCGTTCTTTCCGTAAGCATCTCAAAACTTCTTAGTTGTTATAATAATAATAATAAAAAGTATCCTAGCAATGCAAATGCCACTTCAGGAAAAATCCCTAATTCTTCCCTTCTTCTCCAGCACTCCCACCATCCGCATTGCTGCTCCAAAGTCCATCCTATAAAGAAATTTTGTAGTTGCCACTGGCAGCTGTTATTTCTGAGGTTTAAGGTCATATAATACAGATCAATACCTGCCCATCAATGTTTTCTGGTTCTTGCCCTTTTCAAAAGCTATTTTCTCTTTGATGCCTAACACATTTATGCTTTTATCCTTTGTCTTTCACCTTAGGAATTTTGGAAACCATGTGGTAGAATGCAGTTACAGATATCATATTCGTTGGTCTTTTAACTATGCTGGCTTTCATATTTGCAGTGCAGTGGAACAATACGCGGTTGTACGGACAGTCCTCTTGTCCCCTTACATTGCGGGTAATGTTTTCAGGTTTTGGAATAGTGCTACCTGCATTTTCAGTTCTCCTTCCTCTTTCCCACTGCCTTTGCACCCTTTGGTTATCACTTTTGCTCCCTTCCCTCCCTATATCACTCCAGCACTGAATGACCAGAAGTCTGGGCTCTGACTTCCTTTGGCATCTTTTCCCAGCAAGGACAAGCTGGTTCAGGGATTGTGATGATCATAGTTACCTGACAATTCCAATGTGTAGAATGATAAATACAGAGACTCTGTCGTACTTTTTTCCTTTGGGCTTATTTGTTCAGAAAGAGTAATTTGTTCTACATTTACATGTGTATGTATTCTTTTAAAGAGTTTCCACTCATTTAAATGTTTAAATGATTTATCTAAAGCTTCATATTTTTCCAATTATATTTATTGCTGAAAGAACTAAATTGATAAGATTCAAATAAACTAGGTTAGTGTTCCCAGAGAAGTTTTTAGATATGGCAAAGTTTTCAGATATTTTCTGTACTAATGATCCGTGTTACTTTAAAAAGAACTAGGGGGGAAAAAGAGCTAAGATTTCTTTAAATTAGTTGAATTGTTTGATCAATATAAGTTGCTTTTTAGTCCTTCGCTTAAAAACTCAGCCATATTTGCAATAGTATCCTACAAGTCAATACATAGTGGAAAAATAAAACTCCCAGGGTTGAAAAAAGAAACTAACAGTGCTTAGGTTCATTTTACAAAGATTTTCGCATAAAAGGTGGACATGTGAAACAGAAGGTCCAAAGGATCTGATGAAAATGGCCATGATGGTCAGTTATAGGAGGGGCAATGCTGAGATTTGAGAGAAGAGATGTCAACAGAATGGGAGTGATGGACAAGTGAAGGTACTTGCTTTTCAAACATTACCAAGAATTATAGGAATGACAGGTATGGATAGATTTTATTCCTTAATGATATCAGTATTGGAATCCAATGACATAACAGTGGACTACAGAAAGAATTATGCTGACCAAGACTAAACCCTCAGAGAATTATAAAGAAATGAAAGGTTTCTTTTTGTTTTTTGTTTTTTGGGGGGGTCCAAAAGTACATTTCTAGGCTGTACTTCTCTCCTCAACTCCAGACTCATATATCCAAGTACATAGGCCATGGGTCCACTTTGCTGTCTGAAAGGTAACTCAAGTTTAAGATGTTAAAATCTGAGCTCCATCCTTAGCCCAATCTGCTTCTCCCATTGTCTCCTCCAATCTTCTAGATGCTTAGATCAAAATTTTGTTGTCACCTTTTGCACCTCTCACCAAATCCTATTGCTCTACCTTCAAAATAAATCCAGAATTTGATAGATTTTCACTGTCTCCACTGCTACTAGCTTTTTCAAGACACCATCATCTCTTGTCTCTCCTGTATCACAAACAGTACCACCATATCAGAAACAGTTCCATGGTATCACACAAGTCCAGGGGACATCATTTACATTGAATTCTAAGGCTAAATATCTCCCTGCTTCAGTTCTTGCTCACCTTCACTCTATTGACAACATAGCTGCCAGAGTCATTTTTTAAAAAGATAAGTCAAATCATGTCACTCTTCCATTCAAAATCCTCCAGTGGCTTCCATTTGTCAGAGAAGAAGTCAAACCCCTAACAGTGATCTTCAAGGCACCACATGATCTGACCTCCTACCCTCCTCTTATTTCCTCTGCTTTTCTCTCTTACCACTCTATGCCTCTGGCCTATTTGCTATTCCTTGGATTCAGCAATTAAATTCTTGACTGAAGGGGAGCAGATGTGACTCAAGCAGTTGAGCATCTGCTTCCCACATGGGAGGTCCAGGGTTCAGTCCCCCCCAAAAAACAAACAACAAGCAATCAAATGAATAAACCAACTCAGGGGAGCCGATATGGCTCAGTAGTTGAGTGATGGCTTTCCACATGCCAGGTCCTGGGTTCTGGGTCCCTGGCCCCAGTACCTAAAATAAATAAATAATTCTTGCCTGAAGACATCTGTGCTCGTTTTTTTCTCTGTGGCTTTTTACTGCCCTTCCTTCAGGTCTTCTTTCAAATATCACCTATCAGTGAGCCCTTCCCTGGCTACCCTATTTAAAAACAAACCTCCACCCTCCTTTGCTTTCACAGTTCTTGTCCATTTGATATGTTTTGTTCACATATATATCCCTTGTGCCTGCAACAGCAGTTAGCATATAATAGGTGCTCAACAAATTGTTGTTGAATGGATAAATGAATAAGTGAATGGGTTGGATGAGAGGTAAAGAGAGTTCAGAGATGATTTCTTATTTTTTACTTGAACAAAAGAATGAATGGTGGGCTATTTCCTGAGATATGGAAGGTTGCTAGAGAAACAGGATTTTTAGGACGAATTATACTTCAATTTGAGGTTTATTCAGTTTAAAATGCCTATCAGATATTCAGGTGTGTAAGCAGAGTTGGTCCTGTGGATATGGACTTGAGGACTGGGTCACAGCTAGAGATAATATTTAGAAGATGTCAGCATAAAGATGACATTTAAAGAAAAAGACTGGATATAATCTCTAGGGAGGGAGAGAGCTGAGGCAGACCACCTGGCATACCTTGATACTCTAATATTTTGTGTTTAATTGAAGGAGCCATCAAATGAAAATGAGGGATAGCCTGTGAGATATGGATAAAAGTGATATGTTGGGAAGTGGATGTGGCGCAAGCAATTGGGCTCCTGTCTACCATATTGGAAGTCCAGGGATCAATACCTGGGGTCTCCTGGGAAAAGCAAGCAGGCCCACATGGAGTGCTGACCCATGCAGAGTGCCACTCCGTGCAGGGGATGCAGCAAGATGATGCAACAAAAAGAGACACAGAGGAGAGACAATAAGAGACTTGGCAGACCAGGGAGCTAAGGTGACACAAGAGAATGATCATATGCAAAAGAATGAAAGAGGGTTACCATCTTATACCTTATACAAAAATCAACTCAAGATGGATCAGAGACCTAAACATAAGAGCCAAGACCATAAAGACCTTGGAAAACAATGTAAGGAAGCATCTACAGGACCTTGTAATAGGAAATGACTTCATGAACTTCACACCCAAAGTGCGAGCAGCAAAAGAACAAATAGATAAATGGGACCTCCTCAAAATTGAAGCCTTTTGCACCTCAAAGTCAAGAAAGTGAAAAGACAGCCTACCCAATGGGAGAAAATATTTGGTAACCAAAAATCTGATAGGAGACTAATATCCTGCATATATAAAGAAATCCTATATCTCGAAAATAAAAAGACAAACAACACATTTTAAAAATGGGCAAGAGATTTGTACAGACACTTCTCCAAAGAAGAAATACAAATGGCTAAAAAGCACATGAAAAGATGCTCAAAATCACTAGCTATTAGGGAAATGCAAATCAAAATTACAATGATATACCATCTTACTCCCATTAGACTGGCAGCTATTAAAAAAACAGAAGACTACAAGTATTGGAGAGGATGTGGAGGAATGGGAACACTCATCCACTGCTGGTAGGAATGCAGAAGGATCCTGCCATTCTGGAGGACAGTTTGGCAGTTCCTCAAAAACTAGCCATAGATTTGCCACATGACCCAATAATTCCACTGCTGGGTATATACCCAGAAGAACTGAAAACAAGGACACAAACTGATATATGCACAACAATGTTCATAGCAGCATTATTCACTATTGCCAAAAGTTGGAATCACCCCAAATGCCCATCAACAGATGAATGGACAAATAAAATGTGGTATATATGTACAATGGAATACTACTCAGATGTAAGAAGGAATACAGTACAAACACATGGAATAACATGGATGAACCTTGAGGACCTTATGTTGAGTGAAGCAAGGCAGGCACTGAAGGACAAATACTACATGATCTCTCTGATATGAAATAAGCAAACCAAGCTGTCTCAGAGAGCTAGAGACTGGATGATAGGTTTACAGGAAATTGGGGAGAAGAGGAAGGTTGTGAGCTGACACCTACATGGGTGAACTCTATGATAAAGTGGAGGTAAATAGTTGTAAAGGGAAGGGTTAAGACAGGGGCAAAGGGACACTATTGGGTGGGGCTTTGCAGACTTGAGGGGACTAGGGTTGGGAGGATGGGTCAGATGACCCAAGAAACTGGGAGGAGGGTTGGGGGAGCAGATGAACATGGGAGATTGTTGGGTATGTGGTTGAAACAATAATGGTGAGAAAACTCTTTTAGAGGAAAACTCTTTTAGAAAGGGTTACTTGTTTAAGGCGCTTAATGGGCAATTAATTAAAAAAAAAAAGGGACAGAGGAGAGATAATAAGAGACTTAGCAGACAAGGTAGCTGAGGTGGTACAAGAGAATGACTGCCTCTCTCCCACTCCGGAAGGTCCCAGGATCGGTTCCTGGAGCCACGTAATGAGAATACTAGAAGACACAGAAGAGCACACAGCGAATGGACACAGAAAGCAGACAATGGAGGGAGGGGGGAAAAATAATAATAAACATACCTTTAAAAAAAAAGTGATATCGTGGAAGCCAAGGGAGAAAGAGTAATTTAAGAAGGAAGGAGGGAAACGGACTTAGCGGTTCAAACCCCGGGCCTCCTTGACCCGTGTGGCGCTGGCCCATGCGCAGTGCTGATGCGCGCAAGGAGTGCGCCCGTAAGGAGAGCTGCCCAGCACGAAACAAGATGCAGCCTGCTCAGGAATGGCGCTGCCTACACTTCCCGTGCCGCTATCGACAACAGAAGCGGACAATGAAACAAGACGCAGCAAATAGAAACAAAGAACAGACAACCGGGGGAGGGGGGAATTAAATAAATAAATAAATCTTTAAAAAAAAAAAAAAAGAAGGAAGGAGAGGTTCAAATGGTAGGAATACCCACTAGATTTGGCAATATAGAGGTCATTGGTGTGCTTGCAAATAGTTTCAGTGGCTTGATGGGAATGGAAGTTATTTTTAGAATAGATTCAAGAGTAAATGAAAGTTTGAATTCAGACAGTGAGTGTAGACACTTGCTGAGGAGTAGAGAAATAGAGTCGTAGTTGGAGAGGTGTGGCATTAAGGGAGGTTTTTTAAAGACTACATACTATGTTTCTGTCCTAACTTATAAAAATAGGAAAGAGAAAGCAAACATGCAAAAGAGTTGATGCCTGTGGGGAGTCAAAAGGAATGGATTCAGAGCACAAATGAGAGTCTGATCTTTTGTGACACAGAACACTGTGGTTATAACAGAAGGGGAAGAGAAGATATGGATGTGGATGCAAGAAGGTTGAAGTGTTTGATGGTAGGGATATAAATAATTTCCTCTCTTTTCTCAGTGAAATATGAAACCAGGACTCATATGAGGTGAGTCCCTGGTTGAGGAAAGAGGAAGAGGCAATGTGTTAGGTCTGAGTAGAGAAGCTAAATAATATAAGCTTTGGAGGGAAAGAAACGTAGCAGTGTGCAGTAAGTGCTGACTCGAGATTTTAGTAATGAATTTAAAGCAAACCCAGTCAGCCTGGAAGTGAGATATTTGCCAGCCAGCCTCAGTTGCCTTGGTGCAAAAGTAGAGAAAGCAATAGTTGGGCTTAACCTGGATTGGGGTTGTGCCAAAATCATGCAACAGAGAAAGAGGAGAAATGGAGTTAAGACTGTGTGCAAATGCGTGTAATGATGGATCACAGATTCTAGGCTGAGTGAGGGTGGAAGTAAAGCTGGGGGTGGGGGGTGGAGAGTGCGAAGTTGTAAGATCTTGCTGAGTCTGAAGAACTGTTGCAGTGGCATCCCAGAGTAAGCACTCTCGAAGGTTCAGAGGTGGAGCTTAGAGTGAGAGGTGGATGCTTGAAGGTGAGATTTTGGAGGTGGTGCTATTATTGGTAATGATGAGATCTGTGTGTAACCTTGTGTGGTGGTTTGAAATTGCGTGTACCTCAGAAAAATATATTCTTAAATTTAATCCATTCCCATGAGTGTGAACCCATTGTAAGTAAGAGCTTTTCATGAGGCTACTTCAGTTAAGATGTGACCCACCTCATTCAGGATGGGTCTTAATCTTCTTACTTAAGTCCTTTATAAGTGGAATGAAATTCAAACAGAGACAGAAAGCCACAGGAGGCAAGAAGCTGAAAGAGAACTCAGAAGAGAAGGAAGAGACCAGGAGATGCTGCTATCTATCTACTTTGCCATGTGACAGAGGAACTGAGGATTGCTGGCAGCCAGCCTCAGAACCTGATAGTCTTTAGGGAGAAAGCATCGCTTTGATGGTGACTTAATTTGGATTTTCTTTTAGTTTCATAACCATAAGCAAATAAATTCCCATTGTTTAAGTCAGCCCATTTCATAGTATTTTCTTGAGCAGACTAGGAAACTAAAACACCTTGGAAGTGAAGGAAATGATCTTTGGAAGAGAGGTCAAGGAAAAGAGAGGCCAAGACTATTGATGGATCATCCACATGGACATGAAGTCCCCAAGATACAATCCTAGGAATTGGGGAGGAGAGTGCTCTGGTTATCCTTGAATGCTGAAGAACAATTGGGAGGTTGTACAAGGCAGAAATAAGGAGGAAAAGTAGGTAATAAAGCCCAAAGGTATGCATTTCAAAAGAGTTGAGGATTTTAGGGAGGAGAAAGACATGGTTAGAGAGTGACAATGGGGAGCAAGGAGGATATCCTGGCTCTGAGATTTGTTGGTTGTGTAAGAGAGAAATCAGAATTCACCTGAAAGGAATTCAGAGTTGTCTGGGTTCACTTAAATCACAGCAGCAAGGGATTATTTAGAGGTGAGATTGAGGATTTAAGAGAATATGCTGATTGTGGATCAGAAATTATCAAGGAAACATACATAGAGTTTTGGAGAATGAGGAAGGGTAGAGGATTGGATCCAATGAGGGGATGCTCATAGCAGTAGCAGCATGATGGGATTTCACCCAGAGGAACATGCAAATGATTGGATGGTATGAGGACCTTTGGTGATTGCTCCTTTCTTCATCTAAAGATGGTGTAGTACTTGGGCTGGTAGACTAAGGAGATAGAGGCACTTGTTCTTGCAAGTCTTCATGACCTGGCAGCATGAAAGTATGCTCAAGCAAGTATGAAATAAAAATGACTTAGTGATGTTTGCATCACTTTGTGAGTGTCTGTATGTACTAACATATTTATTTACCCAAATGAATTTTGTCCTTTAAATTTGGAATTAAGTTTATACTTTTAATCCAAAACTGTGCCATTGCCTCCTAGTCAGACTATATGTCATACTATTTTATAGTCATAGCTCATCTTTTATTAAAGACAGTATTACTACTTTGATCACTTAATCCACCAGAATTGACCCTAGATAAATCTTTAACTCTTCAAAAAAATCAAATTTATTATTAGTATGTATTTGTTATGATGTGGAGCCAGTTGCTACACAGTGCGTAGTGAGTACACCAGTTCAGGCACAACAGAGACTTTCAGCAAATAACTGCTTTCTTACTTACAGAGCACAAAAGGTCCAAAAGTGCAGGGGAAGATGTCCCATCATGGCTGGTTCCCTGCAGAAGCCAACTGCTATGGTCAGTATCAGGCACGGTGGCTCCGCATGCCCTGCTTCACTGTGGAGAGGATGAATGCCTGTGTTGCTTGAGTGTGAAGTGTTTATACACCCTGGGTGGGGGTAGGGGGACCCTGACACTGAGCAAAAAGCATCAAGCAAAGTATATAAAAAGTATCAAGCAAAATTTGTGCAGAGTCCCAACCTGATAAGCAGCTGGGGGCTACCTGTTCCCAGTTATGGGTTTAAAGTTCAGTTATACCATTACATCAGACTTATTGTCTTCTCCTGGCTATGGAATGGAAACATATTGAAACAGCTCCACACAGAGAAAAGGAGGGGGAGGAAGGCAAGGGCTGGGAGATGGCCACTGGCCTGTCCATGACTTCCCCGCATATGATCAGGGATACAGGAAAGAATGTGCCAACTTCTGAAGGTGACTGTAAATGAGGATCCCAAAAAAGTGTTGAGAAATCATATTTGTCAATAGCTAAATAGCTTTCCAAGGTAACTCCTTTGAAGATAATAGCACTCAATGGGCTTTTTCAGTTTTGGTATATTTGCTATTTAAAAATTAGTTGGCTGGGGAGCAGATGTAGCTCAAATGGTTGAGTGCCAGCTTCCCATGTACTAGGCCCTGGTGAGGCAGGTTAATATAGGGAAAAGGAAGGCTTGGGTCACAGCTGAAGATCCAGCAGCAACACAATCAACAGATCACATGAGACCCTGCTAGGAAACCTCCTGAGAAGAAGGCTGTTGAAAAGACCCTGCGATGGGAACCCGATTTGGCTCAAATGATACAGTGCCCGCCTACCACATGGGAGGTCCAGGGTTCAAAACCAGGGCCTCCTGACCCTTGTGATGAGCTGGCCCACATGCAGTGCTGATGCGTGCAAGGAGTGCCGTGCCACACAGGGGTGTCCCCAGCATAGGGGAGCCCTACATGCAAGAAGTGAGCCTGGTAAGGAGAGCCGCCCTGTGTGAAAAAAGTACAACTTGCCCAGAGTGGCACCGCACACACAGAGAGCTGACGCAGCAAGATAATGCAACAAAAAAGAGACACAGATTCCCGGTGCCGTTGACAAGAATACAAGCAGACATAGAAAAACACACAGCAAATGGACACAGAGAGCAGACAACTGGGGGGGGGGGGGGGATAAATAAATAAATAAATAAATCTTAAAAAAAAAAAAGATCCTGCGAGATCCTGGCCTTGAAAATCTCATTTGGAATGAGAGGGAAAGCCCTGGATACCCTGAAAATGCCTTACCATTGGCCCCCTGAGAAATGACAGGTAGGGCAACCAATCAGAACAGCAAACAGCTGGGGGGAGCAGGGCGGGGGAAGCACAGAGAGGAAAGACTTTAAAAAGCCCTGACCTGGGGTCATATGCGCAACTCAGCCTGCAATATGCCCATGGTCCATGCCTTAGACCATGTACTTCTCTTGTTTTTTAATAAGCTTTTTACTCCCTTGCCTACCCAATGGCGTGTCCTTAAATTCTTTTATGCGACAAAAGCCAAGAACCTAGAAGCCCAGAGCCATTTGGTAACATTATTTGGCAAGGAGGTCAGGAGACAGAGAGGCAAACGGCACTCCCCCGACCCCTGCTGAGGACGGGTGAGTTTTAATTAAAGCCTGTCTGTACCCTCCTTTGTTTTATTAGAGGCCCTGAGCTGAACTCCCAGGCCCCTGAGAACATTTGCCTGTAAGCTGTAGAATAATCTCTGCTTTTTTAACGTTCCTCTTAATGTCGGGTTTAACTATAGAACTTGGTCCCTGAGAGTGATCATGTGATGAACTCGCTTGTGCCTATCTCCTAAAACCTCTCAAAGTAGGCAAAAGAAAGGTCCCTAGCTAGTCCTTTCCTAGCAGGAAAGTCCTGTTTGGGAGCTGAGGTCTGGGAAATGGACCCAGATGTCTTTTAAGACCTCTGAGGCTCTAGGGATGCCCAGAGACATAAGGCTCTTGATTCCTGGAACATGGGGACAGCGAGCAAGGCTCCCAACCTCCAGGATGCTGGCTTGGTGAGCAATCCATCCAGCCAGGTCTAGCAGTGGGATGCCACCAAGACTATTCTCCCCCGGATAATGGGCAGCTTCTAATTGGGCCAATTTGCCTACTGATAGTCTAAAAAGAAAGAGGCTAATCTTTTCCTGCCACACCATGTGGCTGCAGTATGGCTGAGAGTGGGCCCTGTATGGAACCCTGAATTCCAGTTAAACCTGTGTAAGAGAGGACAGAACAGACAGATCTGAGGGCCAGAGACCATGTGGTCATGTCTCCTTAAAGGGGATGAGGAAATGCTCTACCAAACAGGTCAATTAAAGCTCAGGGTGGGAAGCAGACTTGGTCCAGTGGATGGAGCGTCCATCTACCACGTGGGGGTCCATGGTTCAAACCCCGGGCCTCCTTGACCTGTGTGGGCCTGGCCCACGTGTGGTGCTGATGCGCACAGGGAGTGCCGTGCCATGCAGGGGTGCCCCCTCATAGGGAAGCCCCACACGCAGGGAGTGTGCCCCATAGGGAGAGCTGCCCAGCACGAAAGAAGGTTTACCTGCCCAGGAGTGGCGCCAAAGCGTGTGTGGAGAGCTGACGCAGCAGGATGGCACGACACAGAGAGACACAGATTCCCATGCCGCTGACAACAGAAGCAGACAAAAGAGGAACACACAGCAAATGGACACAGAGAACAGACAACTGGGGCGGAGGGTGGGGGAGAAGGAGAGAGAAACAAACAAAAAATAAATCTTTTGAAAAAAGAGCTCAGGGAAATTACTCAGAGGTAGAACCTAAAATCTCAACCTTAAGGAAGCAGATGGGGCTCAACCAATGGGCTTCTGTCTGCCACTGGGAGGTCCTGGGTTCACTTCTCAGGGCCTCCTTGTGAAGGCAAGCTGGCCTGCACCCATGGAGCGCTGATGGCCAGCGCCCATGGAGAGCTGGTGCAGTGAGATGACGCAACAAAGGGAGACAAACAGACACAGAAGGCACAGCAAATGGACACAGAGAGCAGACAGCAAGCAAGCAGCAAGGGGGGAAGGAGATAAATAAATAAAATAAATCTTTTAAAAACACACACAAAAAACCCATTTATTTCAAAGAAAGCTGGTAGAGGCAATATAAATATCCTCTTGGTAGATCCTAGTGTTACCAGATTTTGTCTAGGTTCTTGACTATGTTGCAGAAATGAATTTCAAGAGCACATCAGGTGAGTTAGGTCATTAATTTATTCAGGTAGGGAGGGAAGAGAAATGGGAGAAAATAACAGATCATGGGTCCCAGGTAGAGAGGAAGGGGCTGAAAAGTGATAAAGTGGGCTGATTTACAGCAATTTCCCATTATAGATTATAAATGCCCAGGTTTTACTTGCATGATGACCATGGTAGAGGAAAAATGGCGAGAGCAGGGCACAGAAGGCAAGAACAGGTGTCCAAAGATGAGAGAGCTAGTTCAGGCCTTGCATCTGCTTTTGAACCATTAATTATTCTGCTCCTTTGCTAATGACAGGGGAGGAGTCCCAGCTGTTTGCTGTTTTGATTGATTACCCCACCCATCAATCCCTCGAGGGGCCCAATGATAACGTCCTTGGGGGAATATCTGGGGTTTCTCCTGGCTTCTGGAGGAAATCTTGTTCCGAAATCTTGATTTCTCTGGTTCTCCAACCCCCCTTAACTCCTGTTTAGAAACAGCCTTCTCAGTTTTCAACAACTGGAGACTGTGCCACCAAGATGGAGAAGGTCAGGAGGGACAGGCACAGGGTCTAGGACAGGTTCATCTTTTAACTGCCCCATTAAAGCCACCAGTCACCTCAGGGTTATCTGAATCCAGGCTCCATGTCAGCAGGAACCTGGCACAAACTGTCTTACCACATGGACCGCTGGGGCCTTGCCCCAGGGAAGGATGGAAGGGGTCTGAAGTAACATGTGAACCATCAACCAGAGTAGTGACCCTTGACATGGCAGATTAGATGATTAATTTTTTTAAAAAGATTATTTCTTTCTCTCTCCTCCCCCCCCCCCCCCCCGGTAGTCTGTTCTCTGTGTCTATTTTCTGCATCTTGTTTCTTTGTCCACTTCTGTTGTTGTCAGCAGCATGGGAATCTGTGTTTCTTTTTGTTGCGTCAGCTTGTTGCATCAGCTCTCCATGTGGGCGGCGCCATTCCTGGGCAGGCTGCACTTTCTTTCGCGCTGGGTGTATCTCCTTACGGGGCGCACTCCTTACGTGTGGGGCTCCCCTACGTGGGGTACACCCCTGCGTGGCAGGGCACTCCTTGCGCACATCAGCACTGTGTGTGGGCCAGCTCCATCCGGGTCAAGGAGGTCCGGGGTTTGAACCGCGGACCTCCCATGTGGTAGATGGGCGTCCTAACCACTGGGCCACGTCCTTTTCCCCCTAATTTTTTAATTAACATGGGAGCCAGTTATTCAATCCTAGCCTGCACTCTGGACCACTCTGACCTTGACTGTGCCTAATAAAGGGAGGGAATAGGGGATCAAGGTCTAGGGCATTTGCTAACCTCTCCCCTGTAAAATAAGGAACCTCCTCATATGCCATCAATTAAGACTTAAGAAAGAAAAATTTTCCTGTTTATTCCTAGCTCCTTGCCTATTCCCTTGTAACATTCCAATTCTTCCAGTGAAAAAAGCCTTACTCTTGCAGCCCCCAGAGCACCACAATTCATGTTTCACTGAGGGCAGAGCTTCTCTGGACCCCTTAACTACAAACTTAGCAGCCGTCCAGGGATCTTCCTGGAGGAACTAAGCTGGAGGGTCCTACGTGAGGTTTCTGCCATGGACAGACACTGGGAGCTTTGCATTAAGGTAATTTTATTTTATTTTAAAGATTTACTTATTTCTCTCCCCTTCCCACCCCCCACCCTGGTTGTCTGTTCTCTGAGTCTATTTGCTGCATCTTCTTCTTTGTCCGCTTCTGTTATTGTCAGTGGCACTGGAATCTGTGTTTCTTTTTGTTGCGTCATCTTGTGTCAGCTCTCTGTGTGTGCGGCACCATTCCTGGGCAGGCTGCACTTTCGTGCTGGGCAGGTCTCCTTACGTGGTGCACTCCTTGTGCATGGGGCTCCCCTACGCGGGGGACACCCCTGCGTGGCAGGGCACTCCTTGCACGTATCAGCACTGCGTGTGGGCCAGCTCCACACAGGTCAAGGAGGCCCTGGGATTTGAACCGCAGACCTCCCATGTGGTAGACGGACGCCCTAACCACTGGGCCAAGTCTGCTTCCCTAAGGTGAATTTAAAGGTAGGTCTTTTCATAAACTAAGCTCAATGTGTAAAATTTGCTCTTCTGTTCTAATCTGTGCTTGCTTTAATTTTTTCAGTCTGCTCATGCCTAGGAATTCATAAATCAGATTTAGGTTCACCTGTTACAAAGTGGATAATGATGAAAGGTAACCTAAAAATGAATCTTTAAATGTCTATAATATTTTGCAATTGAATTTGATGTATTAAAAAAATCACCTGGAATTAGTTCGACTGCTGGAAGAGCAGAAAAACTTAGCAGCATTAATGTTACTAATAAGATAGCTTTAATTGCTTAGTTAATAAACAAAAGTGCCCAATTTGTTCTAAAGTAAAAACAATTTGGAAACTGTAACTAAGAGTTAAGATCATTATATAGATGCCTTTATATTATAAAACATCAGATGGATAATATCTGAAGTTGCTATAACTGGGTGGATTTAGCCTAGAACCTACTACTGTGATGGTAATCTTAGACTAATTTACCTTCGTTTATGGTTACTTCAGGTCTAGCCATACCCTTGCTTATACTTGCATAGTAATGGTAATTATAAACTAAATTTACCTTTGATTATGATTATTTTGAGACTAGCTTACTAGTTTCACCTCGTCCTTGGACTTCACGTATTGTGATGATAATTCTAAATGGAGTTTGCCTTTGCTTATGGTTATTTCATGACTTCTGCCCCACCCCCATGATTCAGAGGAAGGCAAATTTAAGACACCCCTGTCTCTTGTCCTTCCACTGGCATTAATATTCCTGCTTTTTCTTGTGACTCCAGGTGTGGACTCGATTGCTGTCTGGTGGAATTTTCAACCCTCATGGCTGGACATCCACTCTTCTAGTGCATTGGCCGCTGGAGTCCTGTTATCTCCGAGGACTGGGGAGCAGGGGGCCTCCCACCTTGAGTGTTAATGTTCCTAAACGCAACAAGTCATGAGAAAAATCAGATTTTTCTGAAATGCCAATGACCTCAGTGAGTGTATATTGGAATTAGTCTTGTTCATCCAAGGTCTATCAAAATTAAAATGGGAAGTTAGCAAAGCTCTGAAGTAAAGGAAAATGTTGTAAATGGTATTATAAAGCATTGAGAACAATTTGGTTATAAGCCAGCAATTAAAGAACAAAATTCTCATGCAAAACAGCTTAGTCACAGTGCAAATCAGAGTAATCAGAAATAGCCTCCAAAGAGATCTTATGACTATAATGTTATTTTACAGTTAAACTTATTTTGTAAAAGAATGCAAATTAGAAGTAACATTAGTGAGTTGTGTGTTTGTGTCTAACTCTCTATTTGTGTTTGCCTATTTGTTCAGTGTATATCTTCATATATTGGGCTGGTAATATCAAATTAAAAAATGAAAATTCTTAAAAGAGCTCTATTCAAAATGTTAAAAATTAAATATGCAGTTATATTAATATAGCCTGTGCATGAATTCAAAATTATCTAATTCTGTATCCAAGTGTACCTGGTTTCTAGAAAGCCAAACAAGTAATATAGGCCCTAAAGGCTTGAAATATTCAGAAAGGATGTAGACTGAATGTGTATTCAAAGTTACATCCAGACAGATTGTGGGCAATATATTAATTCAGGCTTACCTGGAGGGTAGGCAAAATGTTAATTCAAGTTTACCTGGAATGTGGGGGATATATTAATTCAAAACCTATCTGGTACTCAACCAAACACTTAAAACTCTAAGAAACTAACAAAGAAAAGTCCTTTTTGCATAAAAGCATTGTTTGACTCCCCACTCCTATGTCTTCTGTGTAAAAGGGACCAGAAATCCTATTCAGGGCTCGACTTTTTGGACAGGAGTCCACCAGGCCCAGGTGGTCATAATAAATCTTCCTTCTCAGAATATTCCTGAGGCATAGCCTTCAATACATGATCATTGAATCCTTTCTGCTTCCATAACATTTCCTGGGACTTGTCCAGGATCACAGTGAAGGCCAGAGATGGCAGCATTTTGTTGCCTCTTTCAGATGCCTCTAAAATAATAGCTGGATTTCAGCTATTATAATGGTAATCTTAAACTAATTTACCTTTGTTTATGGCTACTTCACTAGATAGACATCTAGTGCTTACTACAGTGATGGTAATTATAACTTAAATCTACCTTTAATTATGGTTATTTCATAACTATGTTCACCTAGCCCCTAGACTTCCAACTATTGTGATGGTAATTATGAACTGAGGTAATTATGAACTTTGTTTATGGTTGCTGCAAGTCTGGCCCCACCCCTTGCCTCCGCTTATGGTTCTGAAGCAAAAAAAAAATTGTATCATAGCATTAAAAACATTTTGGTTATAAGCCATTAATTAAGAAAGCCACAAAGGGGTGAAACTGTGAACCCCTAGTCTGGAAAAGCCAGCAAAGGAAAGCCTTTAGGGAAATCTTTCAAGTGTTGTTTCACAGTTGAACTTGTTTTGTAAAAAAAGAAAAAGAAAAGGAAAATTTTAACCAACTAAGTTGTGTTTTCTGTCAAACTATTCATGTCTGCCTATTTACTCAGTGTATATCTTCCTGTATCAGGGTAATAATATCAAATTAACAAATAATTCTTTAAAAAACTCTATTCAAATTGTTAAAATTAAATATGCAGTTACATATGCAATAAATATTACTAGAACCCAAATTAGGCTAAGTGATATGGAAAGCTCATATAAACATCTGTATATAAAAACTATTAGGGGAATCGGCAGTGGCTCAATCAGTTGGGCTCCCGTCTACCATATGGGAGGCTCTGGGTTTGTGTACTGGGGCAGGCTTGCCTGCAAGTGCCATGGAGTGCCATCTAGTGCACGAGTGCTGCAGAGTGCTGACTCAGCAAGGTGACACAACAAAAACGGAGACAAAACACACACACACACACACAGAAGAGCGCACAGTGAATGGACACAGAGAGCAGACAGCAAGCAAGCCCAAAGGGGGGTGGGGGATTAAAAATAAAAATAAAAATAAATAAAAAATAAGGGGGCCAGGTTTGGCAGATTAAAACTCTGTCTTCTAGGCAGGGGAATAAAGTTGGCTTTTCCTGTAGTTCCCCATTTTAAACCTTTTAACAGCCTTAAATAAGGGTAATTACTAACCCTATTACCAAATTTCAGTAAGTAAAGGAAAAGTCCTTTAAAGCTATGAAAAAATCCTTACTAAATTATAATTAAAGCAAATTAAATAATTATAGTATATTTTGGAGCCTAGAAGTCAGTATACTTTTAAGATTATTAACAGTTTTAAAATTTTATCAAAGAAAAGAGGTTTTAGGCCCCTGTAAAGAAATGAGAAAAACAACAACAACAACAAACCCAACATTCTTTGTTTAAACAATAATGGTTTCAACTTATTTGGCTTTGGTGTTGTATCTTGGGTTAATGGGATACCAGGTTAATAGGTTAACAGTATATGTACTTGATCTTTAAAATGGTAAAGGCTGTAGGTTCATGTTTAATGAAACTGAGTTGAAGAAATGTAAACCTGCTCTCTCCTAAATGTGTGAAGTACAATCCATCGGTTGCTCATTGTAATCTAAGGTAAATTAACCAGTCAATGTAATTGTGTTTAAGTATAAAAAGTTTGTAAAAGCATCTTCCAAATTGAAGCATTTGAATGGCTATTTCTAAAAAGCCATTATTAATTAAAAATCTAAATTAATATTAATGGCAAAATGTAACTTCATAGCAATAAAACCTGTCTGAAAGTTACCTCAAAGTGCATATTCAAGTGGTGGTAATGAAAAGTTACCTTGATTCCACTGAAAATCTTCAGTTTTCATTTTAAAAATAGAAAAAGTCATTTTTCCTCTACTGCTGATGTAAAATACCTGTGTAATTAACATCTTCATAGTAAAAGTGTAAAAGTAAAAAGCAAAGTACTAAAAGTTTGTTTAATATATAACACATTGCATTAGAAATGTTTGAAGGATATATAAAAATCAAGAGATA
Organism: Dasypus novemcinctus; assembly: GCF_030445035.2. Lineage (NCBI taxonomy): Eukaryota > Metazoa > Chordata > Mammalia > Cingulata > Dasypodidae > Dasypus > Dasypus novemcinctus. The sequence goes on along the minus strand of NC_080675.1, from coordinate 111,027,671 downwards.
AACTTCAACATTGTCAAACTCTCTTGTGCATTCATACCAGATGTCCAATACACTGCAGGGTACTTCTCCATATGAGTTATTGGCTAGGTTGGTCACTGACCCCTAAAACAAGAAAAGTATCTACTATATCTCTTGTCATGCTTCTGAAGTGGATGGGAACTACTTTGCAGTTTCAAACTCCTGCAGCAGCCAACTGTGGCTCAGTACAGTCAAATGTACAACGGATATCATCTCCAGACTGGCACTGTTTCATAGTGCCAAAGAGTGCTATGCACCAGGCTGGTAAAATCTACTTTCCTAGTTTCTCTCTAGGGTCAACGGTGCTGCAGCTTCTGTGAAGAACACATGAAGTGGAGCAATGAATACCAGAATACTGTGAGTAGAACTTAAACACAATTGGCACTATAGCTTGCTCCCAAGGAGAAATAACCTGTATGGTATTGCTTTAGCTATTAATTGCAGCTCAAGAAAAAACTTATGCATTGAGTAGTACATTAATTAGTACTAGGTACTGCACCCATATCCTATTCTGAATATATTTTTGATAATTATGGTAATACTTCTAGTAATTCATATGCAAAGGAACATCAAACATGTTAAAAGTCCTGATCAATTTCATCTTCTGAGTAGTTAATGAATATGTCTATAAGATAAAAAAATAAATGGCCATCTTGCCTAAAAGCAGTGGAGTCAACAGTTTTTTTAATTGAAAAAGCCACCAAATTAACTTGGGGGCAACCTTTCACAGTCTCCAACCCACACCAGGTGAAGGATGCGCTTGAGCCCAGGGACACCAGTGACTTACAGGTAGTTAGTTAATTAATACCAGGCTCAATTACTAGAAATCCCCAAGGTGCAAATAAGGTGTGTTGAACTCTCAATCCAGCAACCTACTACTGGTAAAGGGCCCACAGTCAGATCCTGAAGAACCTCCCTGAGACTCTTTACCAAAACTACTCAAGCAGGCCAGATCTAAAGGATGAACCTCTTGTGAAACCAAACATTAAACAGTTCACAGATGAAAGCAATTTTATTAAGAGAAAAATTAAAAAGGCAAGCTATGCAGTCGTTTCTCAATTTGAAACCATAGAAGCCAGAGCTCTTCCCCCTGAAACTTCAGCCCTGAAAGAAAACTAATTGCCCTTACCTAAAGTTTAAAGCCAGCAGCTAGAAAATGGGCTAATATTTACACAGACTCTTAAGTATACTTTCCTTGTCATTCACACTAATGAGAAAAAGGCTTGCTTACTAACTGTAAGTCAACTATTAAACACAAACAAAAATCCTAAATTTACTTAGAAGCCATACTGTTACCTCAGGAAATAGCAATTATGCATTATCCAGAGCATCAGAAAACAATCACAGCTATAGCAAAAAGAAATGCTCAAGCTAATGCAGCTGCTAAAGCAGTAGCACAAACCTGGGTTTCCCTCCTACCCCTTATTCCAGCACCTGTACTAGTACTTAAAATTCCACAGTGTACCCAGAGTAAATAAATCAGGGAGCTAGCTTGGGGTTCACCCTGGAAACTGATGGGTAGCTTGTTGGAAATGCTCAGGTCTACCTGTCAAGAACAGTGCAGTGAAAAGTCCTTCATGAACTTCACCAAGGCACTCACCTGGGGAAGGATGCCCTAACCAGCTTAGCCAAATGGGTTTTTAAAAGACAAAGCCTGGTAAAAACAGTAAAAAAAATTATCAGGAGTTGCTCAATTAAAGCCAAAATATGAAAACTTTACTCTGTAGTTCTGATCACTCCCAGAGCTATTATAGCTAAAGGAATGTCCAGCTTGGTGTACTAATCCAGAATAAGGTCAGCTACCCAAGAGTGCCAGTGCACCAGAAGCACCTGTTGAAACACATGAGTGCCTGTAGTTGAACAACCCGAGATACCTCTTCAAAAGACAAAGCTAAGTTGTGTCTGTGTCAAAATCAACTGTTTCCTTTAACTCTAGAGCAAATGTCTATTGCTAGAAAAAAGGCAAACCAGACTTCCCTTTGAAAACCTTGCCTCTTTTCATCTCCTTTAGCTTAACTGAAAAGAGAAATGCCTCGTCTCATTCCTCTCCCCTACCATGAAAACTGATACTGGCAATGTATTCCTAACCCCACTGTCTATTGCAATTTCTCTCTGAAGTTAACCAACAGCATCAAACAAACAAACAAACAAACACACGTGCTGTTTCCCATCAACTTTAGGAAAACGCTGCCTTTGCGGGCACCTGAACTTTTCTAATTCTGTGGTCCAGTGTCCTCTTAGTAGGACCATATATTCTCAAAATTCTAATTAAGTTTATTTCTTCCAGGATCAACATCTTGTTAGCCATATGAAAACTTCACCCAGATTCATACAGGATGCCAGATCCGTCTTCCTCCAATTGAAATAAAATAACAGAGTTCTATACCTCGTCAGGTAGGGCCTACAGCCCATAACCAGCAGGAAGTAGCTACAGAAGAAAGATCATCTCCCTTCAGCACCCCTTTAAGATTAAAGGTGTAAACTCTCTGATGGGGGAATAAAGCAGGCAAGTAAGATAGAGAAATAATAGATGTATCTGGAACCTGGCAGAGAGTCCATGTGGACATCAGTAACCCCCAAGATGGCTGCTGGAAAACCCCCACCCCTAGGATTCTGCTTTCCAGAACAAAGACTTCTTCTGAGAGCAAGGAAAAGCCCCAGATATTTCCCAAGGACTTTATCATTGGGCCCTCACTAGGGGATTTATAGGTGGGGTAATCAATCAAAACAGCAAACAGCTGAAACTCCTCCCATGCTCTCATCATACTTTCCTGCTTCCTCCCCTTAATAATAACTAGAGTATGTGCTTTAATAAATAATGCGGTAAAAACACAGACACTAGCCCACTTCATAACCCCAGAAATAGTGATGCCAAAGCTTCATAAACTTGAGCAAGGCCTCAAAGGGGGGATATAATATAGGCTGTGCTTGAATTCAGAATTACTAATTCTGTATCCAAGTGTACCTAGTTTCTAGAAAGCCAATCAAGTAATATAGGCCCTATAGGCTTCAAATATTCAGAAAGGATGTAGACTGAATGTGTATTCAAAGTTATATCCAGACAGAATGTGGGTGATATGTTAATTCAAGCTTACTTGGAGGATAGGTGATATGTTAATTCAAGCTTACCTGGAATGTGGGGGACATGTTAATTCAAAACCTATCTAGTATTCAAACAAACACTTAAAATTCTAAGAAATTAACCAAAAAAAAAAGTCCTTTTTGCCTAAAAGCACCATTTGACTCCCCGCTCCTACATCCTCTATATGAAAGGGACCCAGAAATCCGATTCAGGGCCTGGCTTTTTGGACAGGAGTCCACTGGGCCCAGCCAGTCATAATAAATCTTCTCAGAATATTCCTGAGTAATAGCCTTCAATAGGCAATCATTGAATCCTTTCTGCTTCCACAAAAATATATGTAAATGAATATTTCTGGAACCCAAATTAGGCTAAGCAGGATGGAAAGGTCATATAGAAATCTGAATATAGAAACTACTGGGAAAGGGGGAAAGATTTTCTAAGCTCTTTGATCTACCCAGCCCCCAGGGACTTCTCTTTGCAAAAGCAATGAGGGAAAGGCTAGGTGTGTCAGATTAAAACTTTATCTGCTAGGCTGGGGAATCTAAGAATTATTTAGTCCTATAATTTCCCAATTTAAACCTTTTAACAAACATGGTGGTTAATAATCCTATTACCTAATTTCAGTAAGTAAAGGAAAAGTCCTTGAAAACTATGGAAAGGTCTTTCCTAAATTATAATTAAAAGAAATTGAACAATTATAATATATTCCAGAACCTAGCAGTCAGTACGCTTTTAAGATTATTCACAGTTTTAGAATTTTATGAAAGAAAAGAGGTTGTCACTTCCTGTGAAGGAAGGAAAAGAATATCCATTGCATAAACTGAGGTGGTTTCAATTTTATTTAGTTTGGGTGTTATCGCTCTAGGTTTATAGCATACCAAGTAAATAAATTAACATTATAGGTATTAAATCTTTAAGATGATGAAAATTATAAGTTCATGCTTAATGAAATTAAGATAAAGTAAATTTCATTGGTTGCTAATTGTAATTTAATAAGCTTATTTAAAGGTAAAGTAACTAGACTATGTGGTTTTGATTATGAAGAGTTTATAAAAGCATCTTCTAAACTGAAGCTTTTAAACAGCTAATTCCAGAAAGCAATTATTAATTAGAAACCTAAATTGATATTAATAACAAAAAATAACTTCATAACAGAGAAACCTATCAGAAGCTAGCTCAATCTGCATATTAAAGTGGTGGTAAGGAAAGATAACCTTGATTCCATTGGGAATCTTAGATTTTTCATAAAATAATGGAGAAATTAGTTTTTTCTGTACTGTTATAGTAAAATACCTGTTAATTAATGTCATCATGGTAAAGGTGTAGAAGTAAAAAGCAAAGTACTAAGATGTATGTTATACATTGCTTTGGATGTGTTTAGAAAGTGTATAAAGATGAAAAGAGATAGATTGCACTATTGTCAAACTGTCTTGTGCATTCAAGCCAGGACCAAATACCCTGCATGGTACCTCTCCATTTGAGTTATTGGCTTGGTCTGTCACTGTGACCCCTAAAACAATAAAAGTATCTACTACATCTCTGAACATGCTCCTGATGTGGATGGGGAGTACATTGCAGTTTCAAACGCCTGCAACAGCTGACAATGGCTCAATACAGCCAGATGTACAATGGACATTACCTCCAGAATGGCTGTTTCATAGTGCCAGAGGGTGCTATGCACCAGACTGGTGAGACACTGGAGCCTACCTTCCTACCTTCTCTCTAGGATCAACTGTGCTGCAGCATTCTGGCTCTGTGAAGGGCATATCAAATGGAGTAATGATTGCCAGAGTGATGTAAGTAGAACTTAAACAAACACAGCAGGCATTATGGCCTGCTCCCATGGAGAGATAACATGTATAGTGTTGCAAACCTGGAGCTTAGATCTATTAACTGCAGCTCAAAGAGGAACTTGTGCATTGATTGGTATTTAGTACTATACCTCTATGCCTGATAATTGTGATGATATCTTTTCTATTCTGGAGCATATGCAGAGAGATATTGAACATGTTTAAAGTCCTGGTTAATTTAATACATTTTCTAAGTAGTTAATGAGTGTGCCTATAAGGTAAAGGAATAGCTCTCTTAAGTACTGTCTTTATTTAGCTTGCCATTATGCTTGTCTCATTGTTGCCTATACTATCTTTGTGAGTTTATATCTAGGACAGTGCCTCCTTCATACCTCTCCTAGCTGTCCTAAGCATAAAAACTGATGTGGAAACTGGGGTTGGCAGTTTATACCCAAACCTAACAGGTCTACCACAATCTCTCCCTAGAGTTAACCAACAGCATAAAAGAACCCAAGGAAGAATGCTGCTTCCCATCAATTTGGGAGGATGCATCCTCTGAAGGTACCTGGCCTTTCTCACTTTTGTGGTCCAATATCATGGCTGGCCCCCTTTTTGGGTCTGCTTACAACTATCTTATTTATCCTCCTAGTAGGACCATGTATCTTAAATTCTAACTAAGTTTATTTCTTACAGAATCAACACGTTATTAGTCATGCGAGGATTTCATCCATTTCCACCCAGGGTGCTGGGCCCATCTTCTCTGAACTGCAATAAATTAGCCAGAGGTTTACCATAATTCTATTGCAGTTGAGGTTTTACACCTTGTCAGGTAGGGCCTACTGCCCCTAACCAGTGAGAAGTTGCTACAGAAGAATGACCATTGCCCTTCAGCACCCCTTAAGAATAAGGGTGTAAACCCTCTGAGGGGGAGTTGAGGCAGGTTAGTATAGGGAAAGGGAAGGCTTGGGCCACAGCTGAAGATCCAGCAGACAACATGGCCAACAGACAACATGACCAACGTCCATATGGCTGTGAGACCCCATCCAGAAACCTCCTAAGAAGGCTGTTGGAAAGACCCTGTGAGATTCCAGCCATGAGAATTTCATTTGGAATGAGAGGTAAAGCTCTGGATCCCCTCAGAAGTCTTCACCATTGGTCCCCTGAGAAATGATAGGTGGAGCAACCAATCAGAAGAGCAAACAGCTGGGGAAGGAGGAAACACTTAAAAAAAGCCCTAACCTGGGGACCCATGTGTTCAACTCACTCTGCAGTATATCCGTGGTCCATGCCTCAGACCATGTACTTTACTTGTTTCTTAATAAACTCTTTTTTTTTTAAGATTTATTTTTAAATTTTATTTCTCTCCCCTTTCCCCCCTCCCCATTGCCTGCTCTCTGTGTCCATTTGCTGTGTGTTCTTCTGTGTCTGCTTGCATTCTTTTCAGTGGCACCAGGAATCTGTGTCTCTTTTCGTTGCATCATCTTGCTGCATCAGCTTTCCAAGTGTGTGGTGCCACTCCTGGGCAGGCTCCACTTTTATCATGCAGGGCGGCTCTCCTTGTGGACATACTCCTTGTGCGTGGGGCTCCCCTACATGGGGGACACCCCTTCGTGGCATGGCACTCCTTGTGCGCATCAGCACTGTGTGTGGGCTTGCTCACCACATGGGTCAGGAGGCCCTGGGTTTGAACCCTGGACCTCCCATATGGTAGGCGGACCCTCTATCAGTTGAACCAAATCCATTTAATAAACTCCTCACTCCCTTGCCTATCCCATGGCATGTCCTTAAATTCTTTTATATGACATAAGCCAAGAACCTAAAACCTCAAAAACCAGAGCCATCTGGTAACATAGGCCTCAATCCCCAATACCTCCTAAAAAAAAAGGTTAAATTAGGTTGCTTTATGATCACTATGTGTGTGTGTACATGCGTGTGTGTACATGTGTCTACTGAGGCTCCCTGGGGTGGGGGGGGAATTCAACTTTCCACCTTTGGATAAATTCCCTGGCAAGTCTGTATGTATGAGGACCATTAGAAATTAGGAAACTGCATTAGGAGATATAGTCATAGATTCATATCAGTTGAAAACGAATTCCCAATTGACATTGGAATAATATGGAATGCATTAAGGGATGTATTAGTATCTTTTTAAACAAATAATTGTTTTGGCGGTAGTTTAACACACCCCAAACAAAGTCATAAAGTAAATACACTTAGCCCAATAATGAAAATACTGAATTTTTGACTTCTAAACCTTCAAGCAAAAATTCTCGAAAGCCACTCACCCTTTGCTAATTGCAAAGTAACTGTTTTCTTTCATTTTTTGAAATGCAAGTCAGTGCTTTATTTACATCTATGGAGAGAGAATTTCAAACATATTGGAAGGTGATGATTTTCCCCCCTTTGACAATTGTTTTCTTTCTTTTTTTTAATGGCTTTTTTTTTTTTCAGAAGATACCTGGGATTGAACCTGGAACCTCATACGTGGGAAGCAGATGCTCAACCACTGTGCTACTCCCACTCCCTGGCATTTGTTTTCTTTAAGCATCAAACAGGAATGAATTTTATAGTTACCCTTTATTGAGTTTCTTTGATATGCAGATACTATGTTATGGGTTTTCATTAATTTGGTATTTTTATCCTTGTTTGGTAGTAGAGGAAACTGAATTTAGAGGGTCAAGTAACTGCCCAACGTTGTGACTGGAAATGGTGGAGCAGGCATTCAAACCCAGGTCTGGTACCAACATTCATGCTTATCCCGTCCTCCCACCCCCATCACACTATACTTTCTAATCTTTACACAGGTTTGCCTGTGGAAAGAGAGAAGCTGTGTTTCCAGGAAAAGAGAAATGGGTTATCACTGAAACTAAACTTACATACATTTTTTAAAAAAAGCTGTCTAAATGACAAATTTATCGAAGACCAACATGTTTTTAGATATGAAAACCCCAAAAGTTCAGTTCAAAGATATCCAGAGGCTCTATTATCAGCTACCACTTTTCTTTTACAAGGACCTAGGATATCCCAACAGCCACTACCAATAACCATAGAGATTTTTAAAAGTCCTGAGTCAATACCTTCCATTCCCAAGATATAGTCTGTGTTCTCTTAAATATGCAGTGCCCAAATTTCATAACTATCTGTGAGGATAGTATGGATTATGCTGTGGTAGGGAGCAACTCCAAAAATCTTAGTGGCTTAACACAATAAAGGCTTATTTCTTGCATATACAAAATTTGTTGTGGGTCGGGTGGCTCTCAGGGCATCTGCCAACCATATGGTGACTCAGAGGCACAGGCTGCTTCCATCTTTTGGCTCTTCCATATCAACACAAGGCTTCTTCCATCATTGCAATGGTAGGGTAAAAGAGATGTGAGAATCACAAAAAGCTTTTCACTGTCTCAGTCCAGAAATGACTCGTCACTTCTGCTCACATTTCCTTAGCCAAAATAGTCACATGACTCTGCCCAACTGCAAGGGAAGGTGAGAAAGTTTTCTGTGAGCCTGGAAGAAGAGGAGAACCAGATATTGGTGGATACTAGCAACGTCCACATAATAACCTGTATTATTCATGTCTTTTATATAGGCATAGAAATAACCATTTGGAAATAAAACTGCTTATTCCAGATGGGTAGGCTGTGGTCACATGGACTCTTCTGAGCATACTGCTGCTTGGGCTTACCAACACAAATATACTTCTATTTCTCCAGCTTCTCTCTTTCCTCCTTTAGTGAGCAGACACATAGAAGCATGTGAGTTTGCAGGTGGGGGAGCAAAGGGGAGGAGGATACCCTTCATGATGAGAAGGAAGAAAGAAGGGAAAACTAAAACTCATAGGCTACATATCATTTCCTCTGTCACCTTGGTCTTTTCCCAAAGCCTATTCCATCTCTTCTTCCCCCTAACCAGATCGCTTCCTTACTCTTCAATAAATGCTTAAGAAAGTTGGAATCTGGAAATTCTTCTGAACATAAATGGATCCTATTACATTCTGTAAGCTTATTCTGTGCATACTGTAGGAAAGATTTGTTATTAGTACATATGTGCAGATTTTGCCCATCACTACCCCATAGGAGTATAAGATTAAAAACAGAGAAGGAAATAGTAGGAAGTTTTGTTTTGTTTAAGATTTATTTTATTTATTTCTCTCTACCCTCTTGTTGCTTGCATTTGCTGTGTCCATTTATGTTGTGTGCTGGTCTTCTCTTTCTAGGAGGCACTGGGAACCAAACCTGGGACCTCCAATGTGGGAGGAAAGCACCTAATTGCCTGAGTCACCTCCACTCCCTGCTTTTCATTGAGTCTCTCATTGTGTTTCCTCGCTGTCTCCTAGTTGCGTCATCTTGTTGCGTCAGCTCTCTGTCTTGCTTATCTTCTCCAGGAGGCACCAGGAACCGAACCCAGGAATTCCCATGTGGCAGGTAGGGGCTCAGTTGCCTGAATCACATTCACTTCCTGAGTTTTGTTTTTTAAGACCTATTTTCCCATGGTTTCTGAAGGGAAAATCCTTAGGAAATTCCAGTAGGTATATAATTATCTGAAACAGGTAATTGGAGAAAACTGAGATTCTATTCTATTCCAAACCACTGTGGACCTCTTTCCAACACACTGTCTTAACTTTTGTAAATTGAGTGAACTATTGGCTCAGGGAGTAGAGTAACTCTATTAACACTGTGGAGACTGAAGGAGGCAGGCCTTTGGAGACAGGAAGACCTACAGACTGAATAGGACCTTGGAGGAGAGGAGGTTCTTACTCCTCAGAGCCTCTGCCTCTCACTCTTTTAGCCACCAACTCTGCTTGGGAATCCTATCACCATATTTACTATTTCTATAGGGAAATGGATTCTGAGGGCTAAACAGCTAACAAAGACTTTGGGAATACAAAGTATTTTCCAGTTGGGAGAATGTCTTTTTATACTATTGATTATGGGGAAGGAATACAAGGAAAATTTAGTAGTAATAGCATTATCTAAGAGCTAGGGATTGCCTATTTTTTAACTTTACTCCATTTCCCATTATATATTATATACTATGATTTTAGTGTAGTCTAGAAAGTTTTGGGGAAAAATAATCAAAATTGGATAGCACATAAATGAGTTGGTGTTTTGTCCTAATCACCTGCCTTCTGCTATGGCTGTATCAATCAGGTGATTGCTGCTGGTTGTTAATACTGGCTAACTCATATGAACATAATATCTGTACACGGTAAGAAATTAAAGTGGACTATAATTAATTTATGTGGTTTCTGACCTTTTCAGGATGAAGAGGTTTCTTGCTTTTAAAGTACTCTTTATATCTGCAAAATGGACTCTTTTCTATACCTTTAGCCAATACTTCTTAGCAGTTTTGAATTGGGGTGGGGGTAAGGGTGGGCAAAGGGGTATATTCACAACTGTTACCAAACAACTTTATCTATACACATTCTTTCCCAAACTGTATCTAGCTTGGATGTTGGTGAATTATTACTATGATTTTTGTTTGGTAACAATTGCTTTGTAAGATGCTAGGGGCTTCATCTTGAAAAACGTGTTTATAATGCTCAGAACTAATCTTTACTAGTGAAAGTGGCACATTTATTTTGAAAATACAGTTAGTGTAATTAATTTTCTCTTCCCCGTTCCCCCCCCCCAACTGTTTAAGATAACTGTCTTCTTACATAGAGGACTATTATGTTCAGGTATTGGAAGAATTCAAAGACATGCAACACTTGGATTCTTACCCTTTTAAGGTGAGTAATAAGAAAGGGTTACCAGTGAAAGCAAAGCAGCCATGTTGTATATGGGGCCAATATTGGACAACCAAGAAAAAACTCTGTAATTTTAATCAACTTTTAAAAGTTAATTGTCCACGGGAAGCGCACTTGGCCCAGTGGTTAGGGCGTCCATCTACCACATGGGAGGTCCGCTGTTCAAACCCCGGGCCTCCGTGACCCGTGTGGAGCTGGCCCATGCGCAACACTGATGCGTGCAAGGAGTGCCGTGCCTCGCAGGGGTGTCCCCGCGTAGGGGAGCCCCACGCACAAGGAGTGCACCCCTTACGGAGAGCCTCCCAGCGCGAAAGAAAGTGCAGCCTGCCTAAGAATGGCGCCTCCCACACGGAAAGCTGACACAACAAGATGACCCAACCAAAAGAAACACAGATTCCCGTGCCACTGACAACAACAGAATCGGACAAAGAAGAAGACGCAGCAAATAGACACAGAGAACAGACAACCGGGGTGGGGGGGAAGCAGAGAGAAATAAATAAATCTTTAAAAAAAAAGTTAATTATCCAGAGGACCTGTCATACCAGTCAATATGTCGAAGTGCCCTACCAGATCCATAGTCATTAAAAAGAAACCATTTTTTATAAAGTCAAACCAAGCATATCTTGTCTTCACCTTTCTCAGTTCTCTTTAATCCAGATCCTTTTTCTGGATGCCATACATTTTTATTTCTCCCACTCAGCTTCTTACTTTACCGTTTCTTAGTGCATACATGATTATCCCAGCTTCCCAATCTTTTGCAATTCTTTTCCCAGCCAACTCTCCCTCCCCAGTAATTCGCCAGAACAGGGTTATGTTGTGTAAATTTTAGAAAGGACACTAATACAAAGGCCCAGGAAACCATGCACTGGGATCCTAAATTCCATCTTTCTCAAATTCCTTTTTTTTTTTTTTTAAGATATATTTTTATTTCTTGGGCTCTCCTTGCAGGGAGCACTCCTCCCCCATATACTGGGGACACCCCTGTGTGGCATGGCACTCTTTGCGTGCTGCAGCACTGCGTGTGGGTCAGTTTACCACACAGGCAGGAAGTCCTGGGTTCAAACTCTGGACCTCCTATATGGTAGGCTGATGCTCTATCAGTTGAGCGACATCTGCTTCCCCTCAAATTCTTAAGCTACAGCTAAAGCCCCACTGAGGAGCCGGCATGACTGGGCTCCTAGCCCAGGTGGCAGCCCCTGCAGAAGAGAGGAGCAATAAGGCCAGTAATAGATCGAGCCAAGCCGGGAAGAGCGAGGAGTGTGTCCACCACAGGCAGATGCTGACGGCGTGCGCCCCCCCCACTCCCCGCGGAGGAATACACGCAGCGCTGGCCCAAGATGGCGCCCTCCCCACGGTCGCCTCGGCGCGGAGGCGGTGCCGCGTGTGTCACGTGACATCCCACCGTCCCGGCCGCCAGTCGCGCGGCGCTGCTGCCAAGGGCTTGCGCTGAGAACCCTGAGGTGGCGAACGCGGTGTCCTTTTCCCGCTAGGGGGTTCCTCCTCTGTCCCCTCAGACCCGCGAGGCTCACTCCCAGCGGCGGAAGGCCGGAGCGGGGAGAGGAAGAGGGGCGCCCAGTAGTGTAAAGGCAAAGAGGGGCTGCGGAACCTGGCTCGCAGCACCCGGCGCCGACGCGGGAGGTCCCTGTGCCCGGCGAGGGCCGGGCGGGAGGAGACCGCCTGGGTGTCCTGGCGGATGGCGGGGGGACAGGGTGAGGTTGTTGGGCAGATTCGGGGTATTCGGCCCAGACCATGGTCACCGTCGGGGATTCGTGGGTCCCTTCAGGCTTCGACCACTGGGCTTGGGCGTTTCACGGGTTTCTTATCGCCAGTCAGCCTCAAAGCCAGCAGGATTGAAAAATAGCTCCAGCCAAATGTTGGAGAGGAGCTGAGCCGTCAGCCCGAGGGGACTGGAGAGGGATGTCCCGTCCCTTTGGGAACTGATAGAGCAGGGGCTGAAGAGGGCGGCAGCAGCGCAGAGCCCATCAAATGCCTCCTTCTGGATTTCTGTCCCTGCTAAGTGGGCTTGGCGGCGCTGGCCACCCGGAAGGAGGGACAGACGACGCTCGGCGGGCTCTGACCGCTCAGCTTTCATGTGGCTGCTGACGGAGACCCAGGGGGAAACTGACATGGGGGGCAGCCTCGTCTCTCTCCCTCCCCGCCTCCCTGGCATCGGGGTTGGAGATGTGGAGACGTGAGGGGGCCCATCAGCTTGCCCCGGGTTCACCAGAACTCCGCGAGGCACCCGAGCGTCCCTTTGCGCCCGGGGGAGGAGAGGCTCCGCGCGGGCTCCGAGGCGGTCCGGCGGGCAGGTAGCGAGCGGAGCCGGAGCCCCAGCCTCGCCATGGGGCATAACGGGAGCTGGAGCTCCAGAAACTCCAGCGAGCCGCTCAACGCGTCCGGCGCCGAGACTGTGGGCGCGAACCGCAGCGCGCTCGGGGAGTTGGGCGAGGCGCAGCTGTACCGGCAGTTCACCACCACCGTGCAGATCGTCATCTTCATAGGCTCGCTCCTCGGTAAGCCACTCACCGGGCGCCTCCCGGAGGGAGCTCGCCCGCGGCACAGACTCGCGAGAGCCGGGATCTGGTGTCGCTGGAGCCGCGGTGGGTCTCGGGGTGCCTGGCATAGTGCAGGTAGTTGAAGGTTTTTGGAATCCCGGGGTAACTGCAGTGAAGTTTTAAGCACGGTCGACTTCAGGTGCCAAACTGGAAACAGAAGAATTCTAATGGGGCTTTCTCTTGGCCGGAGAATCGGTGCCTGGACCAGGCGGAGGTCGCCCTCCTCGGAGCCCTAGCAGAACGCTCCGGGATGGGCGCAGGGAAGTGCACATCATTCATTACTTCCCGGGTGCCAGGGTGGGGCTCTGGCCCGAGCTCTTGTTTACAAATAGCGAGGAACAGAGGTTTTGTGGGAATTTGTTGCAGATGGCTGGAATAACTGCTACCCGCTCTGTTAAAGACGTGTTTTGTGCTCCCATCTATTCCCTATATATAAAATTATTTTGAAAGACCCTTGCTTGCGTCTTTATGGCTTGCTTCTAAGAAACTGACCAGCTGGTAAACAACCCTGTGAAATTAAACTGTGCTGCCTTCAGCTATTTTTAAAACCCTCAAACAAACCAAAACCCACTCTACTTCCCACCTATGCTTTATTTGAAGTACAGAGTGAAGACAGGATTAACAACAACAAAACAGGTGTATTTTTGTTCAGAGAAGAAATGATGAACGAACTGAAATGAGTGACTTGTAAAAACGTTTGCCCATCAGTGTGAGAATTATGGGTACTCGTGGTAGTTACTCTTTATTTAAAATGATAAATCATACAATCTATATTCTTTTGTTATGAGGTTTGTTGAATGTGCTACGCATTACTTGTTAATATATGGCTCCCCTTTAAATATAAAGTTTCTGATGTAGCCTTTTTTGAAGGTTCAGGGGATTGAACCCGAGAGCTTGTATTGAGAAGCATGTGCTCAACCACTGAGCTACACCTGCTCCACCATGTAGCATTTTTAAGGATGTACAAAGATTGTTTATGATTATATATGGTACTGTAGCCAAGAGCAATCTTCAAGTTTCAAAGTAGAAATGCATTACTTTTTAGAGGCATTAGTGAATTTCCATGGAAACCAGGGTTGCTGACATCAAAAGGACTGAGTTGGGAAGAATTTTAGTGTTTGGAATTTCCCTTCATAGTTTCTCTAATTGTCATCATCCCATCTCACTCTATCATAATATTTAGTCATCCATTTATCCTTATGAGGGCATTTCTGGCTTATGTCTAGATTTTTTTTAAAGATGTATTTTTATGAGTGGAATGTTAAATGCACATTAACAAAGCGAGAACCCATTTTCCAAATATCAGCGTTAATTTGACAGACACTTATTGAGCATCTAATAGGTGATAGGCATTAGGTATTTAAATTCCAGTATTGTCCCATGCACTTATGGTGTAGGTTATCATGGAGGCAGTAGAAGTGGATGCATTTTTATTTCTGCAGTTTTAACTTTTAACCAACAGGTATTTATTTTTATTTTTCTCTTTTCCCAGTATTTCCCCAGTATTTTCCCCAATATAATACCATTTTAGTGAAGTGAAATAAATTTGCTTCTTCTATTTGTATGTTTTTTAAAAAAGCAGTTTTGTTGAGGTATATTTACAACATAAATCTCTCCAAAGTGTGCAATCAATGGCTTTTAGTATAATCATAGTTTCGGCATTCATCACCACAAAAAATTTTTAGAGCAATTTCATTACTCCAAAAAGAAAAACTTCACATCCCTTAGCAGTCATCTCTCAATCCCTCTATGCTTTCCCAGCCCTACATAACCACAAATCTAATTCCATCTTTATAAGTTGATTTATTAATAAACTTTCAGTGGTGTTATACAACTATATTGGAACATGTGCTGGCTACTTCTAGTTCTAAGTAAGTAGAAGAGTTTACCCTGTCTTAACTAGGTCCTTCACCTGATGCTGGGACCAGCACTGAAATGAAATCCCATAAGCTGGCCATAAGGACAAGACTCTTAGAGCAGACGTCATACAGGTACTTGACAAAAAGTGAAACAAATAAACAAAAACAAAACAAAACAAACCAAGTCCAGAGTCTTTGGGTGCTAGGTGAGGACAAGAAAAACCTTAGTCCTTTTGTATGATAAGGCTCTTCTTTCCTTAGGGCAATAATAGTTGTGATCTAGTCTGCATTGTCCAATATGGAAAACACTAGCACTGTGTCTATTTAAAATAAAATTTAAAGATATTAAAACTTCATTTCTTCAGCTGCATTATGTGCAATTCAAGTGTTCAGTAGTCACATATGACTGTCAGATTGGACTGCGCAGATATATTAATAAAACAATCCCATTATTGTAGAAAGTTCTAGTTGATGGTGTTGGTCTAGGTTCTAGACATAATAGCTTTTTGACTGAGAGTGAATTTAATCATTTAGTTTTTACATCTTTGATTTTAGGTGGGAGAAGGGTGCAGGGTGGGGGAGGATATAGTCCCCAAGAATTTCCAGTGATTTTAGAGACACTTAGAATTGTTAAATATTTCTACCACTAGATTCACTATTCCCTAATATAGAAATAATGATTACATTAATATAATGCTTTTTATGTGGCAAGCACTGTTTTAAGTGCGTTATGCTAAATGCTCATTGAATTCCTAAGAACTCTGGGGTTGTCTTTTTCTTTTTTCCAAAGATTTATTTTTTATTTATTTCTCTCCCCTTCCCCCCAGTTGTCTGCTCTCTGTGTCCATTTGCTGTGTGTTCTTCTGTGACTGCTTCTATCCTTATCAGCGGCATCGGGAATCTGTGTTTCTTTTTGTTGCATCATCTTGTTGTATCAGCTCTCCATGTGTGCAGCGCCATTCCTGGGCAGGCTGCATTTTCTTTCGCGCTGGGTGGCTCTCCTTACAGAGCACACTCCTTGCACATGGACTCCCCTACGTGGGGGACACCCCTGCGTGGCATGGCACTCCTTGCACGCATCAGCACTGCACATGGGTCAGCACCACGGGTCAAGGAAGCCCGGGGTTTGAACCGCGGACCTCCCATGTGGTAGGTGGATGCCCTATCCATTGGGTCAAGTCCTCTTCCCTGGGGTTGTCTTATTGTTACTATCTCCATTTTATGTACTAAGGAACTAAGTGAAACACAAGGAGGTTAAGATACTTGCCAAAAGTCACTGAATGAGTAGCAGGGTTGAGATTTTAAATCCTGGCCATCTGGTTGAGAGGCTGTACACCAGCTCCTAGCAGGAATGCATTTACTTGTTTACACAATCATTTGATGTTCCCACAGTGTATTTTATTATTAGTCTTTATAAACACTTGATTTCCTTTCTTTCTGCACTGATTTCTGGCAAGATGGGCTGTTGAATCCTTCAAAGCAATGCCATGTAGATTTTACACTGACCCCCTGCAAACCAATTGGGAAGTGGCAGCTTGTTGCAGTCCATTCAGTTCAAAGGTGCGGCTATGGCTAAATGGGTCCAAAGTCAGATATACAGAAGCAGCAAAACTGGCATCTGACTCAGCATTATTTACCATGGGCAGGAGGTGGGCATCAGTCTTGCTTTAGATAAAAAGGCAGGACAATGAATGAGAACATTGGTAATTTTAATATTAAAGAAAAATGGTGTTGCAAGAAGTGTTCCCATAGTTTGACTCTAAGAGTTGGAGTACTGTGGAAATAAAAGGCAGAAGCTGTGTGAAAGTGTTAGCTCTGTTTCCCATGTCCTTTCCATTTATGTTGCTTGCAGTGGATTCAGGAATTTCCAGAGAAATCTGCCCTTATTTCAGCTCTTTTCTACACAACACCTTAAGCAACTTGCAAAAACTACTTTTGTGGATGTCTCCAAAGTGGAAAATGATTTTCCTCTTGAACTTTGGTTATGCCCAATTTGACCTAGTGGTATATTTTTGTCTCTTCCACGTTACTTGGGCCCTTCTAAGAGAGATTTCCATTAGTTCCTTTTTATTATCAGAGGAAGCATAAATCTAAATAAATTTCTAGAAATGATTTCAGAGAATGTGTGCAAAAGTGAAAAGTTTTCTTGTCTCCTTAAAAGCTTAGCTTCAATTGCATTGAAATTATAAGTGATTTATAAGGAAATGCCTTCAGACAGACTCAAGCAAAGCTTTGGCCACACTTAATTCTGAGGAATGCTGGGAAGCCGTTCTTCCTGGCCAGCACTGAAAAGTTGCTTCACTAAATCAGAGGTACCCTGAAAAAGCTTTCAGATTAAACCACAGGTTTGATACAATTTTAAATAAAATTCTAACAGTGGTTTATCGTCAGTTTGGAATTCATGCTTTTTCTGATTATTTCTGATGAAAAGTTCCTCCCCATGGGCAAATTTATAAAGGTAGAGGCATTTAAACTGTTGTTACAGTCTTTCTTTTTGTCTCCCTCACTTTTTTTTCTTTTGAGTTGTTTTAAAAATAACAAAAACATTTTGTTATATTTGTTTCATATCTTTTTTAAAAAGATTATTTTATTTATATATATTTCTTCCTACCCCCTTGTTGTTCGCATTTGTTGTGTCTGTTCGTTGTGTGCTCGTCTTCCTTTTAGGAGGCACCAGGAATTAAACCCTGGACCTCCCATGTGAGAGGGAGGCACCCAATCGATCTAGCCACCTCCACTCCCTCTTTTTTTTTAATTTTTAAATTTTTAAATTTATTTCTCTCCCCTTCCCCCCCAACCCCCCCATTGTCTACTCTCTGTGTCCATTCGCAGTATGTTCTTCTGTGACTGCTTCTATCCTTATCAGCGGCACCGGGAATCTGTGTTTCTTTTTGTTGCATCATCTTGTTGTGTCAACCCTCTGTGTGTGCGGTGCCATTCCTGGGCAGGCTGTACTTTCTTTCGCGCTGGGTGGCTCTCCTTACAGAGCGCACTCCTTGCGCGTGGGGCTCGCCTACACGGGGGACACCCCTGCGTGGTATGGCACTCCTTGCGCGCATCAGCACTGCGCATGGGCCAGCACCACACCGGTCAAGGAGGCCCGGGGTTTGAACCGCGGACCTCCCATGTGGTAGACGGACGCCCTAACCACTGGGCCAAGTCCACTTCCCTCCACTCCCTCTTATCTTTTTTTCAATTTTATAAAAATTAACAAAATGTTACAAATACAATTGAATTTCCCCTGTTCCTCTCCCCAATTCATCCCCCTCCTCTTCCAGAGGTAGTTGCTATGCTGAATTTGGTGTACAATATAAACATCTTCCCTGCCTTTGTCCTTTTGCTTCTGCCCAACTCTTGCCTGTGGTCTTCAAGTTTTTGCCAGCTGATACTTAGTCATTGCCTATTGCATGGAAAGATGAATCTGTATACAATGCTGCTTTCCAATTGATGGTTACCTCATCTAGTAAGACATACATGGAAGTTTGGGACATTTATAGAGGGCCTTTTAAGAAGAAAGAAAGTGTATTGCTAATGGGAGATGGCTGCTTCCTGTGCAATTTAGGTACCCCTGACTCATCTTCCTGTGCAATTTAGGTACCCCTGACTCATCTGCAAAGAATCTACCAATCAAGAACACTGCTTTAGCTTTACATTTACACTATGTCACATTATTTCATTCAATTGCCATAATAACCTTGTAAAATAATGTAAGGGACATTTTCTGTTTTTATTTTTTCAGCGCACCCCTTCTAATAGCATCTCCCCTCCTCAATAATATGTGTACACCCATCAGTGAACCTCCCTTGTGGTTTTCATTAGAGTTCTTAGGTGCAGAAAACAGAACTTACTGTCAAAAGAAGACACAGCTATAAAACTATTTGGAAAAGAAAAACATTTACTTGCAAAGATAGATTGCAAGGGGGTCCAGGCTTTAGAAGAACTGGCTTGCCAAATTAAACATACAAAGATATTTAAAAGAAACAACCATATGATTATCAGGTTTACAGTTACTCTATTCTTGGTGGAAAAAAGCAGTTTTCTCACATGAATATTATAACCTCAAAGATTGTGTCATATCTTCAGACATCAGCATTGCAAAAGTTTTTTTCTCCTAGGAGTCATTAACTTACAGGAAAGGCTCAAGATTTCATTTATTTTGGTAACTAGAACTAAATACAGTGGTCCTGGGTTTTTTATGTGTCCTTTTTTGGTGTTGGTGGTAACTCAGGGTGCAAATGTTTTTTCCTCTTGACTGTAAGACCTACTGTGCACATTTTTTCATACAAGGCAAGGTGTTAATTTTGCTTTTACACCAATCTAGCCAGTTTATGAAGCAATAAATTTATTACAGGGTTGCTGTTAAAGTTTCTCAGCTGCTAAAACAAATATTGTACATTGTGTGGGCATGGTTTTGAGGCAAGGAAAAGTCTCAAACTGAGGCATCAGCAAGGCTATGCTTTCTCCCTAAAGACTGTGGTATTCTATGGCTGGCTCCTGGCGATCCTTGGTCCTTGGTTTTTCTGTCACATGGTGATGGCTTTTCCTTTATTCTCCAGATTATATTGACTTCTAGCTTCTTCCCATGGCTTTCTCTCTCTCTGTCTGAATTGCATTCTGTTTATAAAGGACTCTAGTAATCTGGATTAAGTTCATTCAGATTCAATTGAGCCACACCTTAACTGAAGGAACATCTTCAGGATATCCTATTTATAATGGCTCTATACCCATCAGAACCCAGTAGGACCAAGACCACGAACATGTCCAAACTGGGGTATACAGTTCAACCCACGACAGTTGCTTTTTTGGAAACCAAGCTTGGATCCCACAGATCTAGGGACACAGCTAAGAAATATGCACAATTATATCACTTGGTTCTAGCAGAAACCATGAAGCTATTACCCTATACCACCAATGATGTGAGGGATTAGATCCTAGAACCTTTGAACATAGCTAGCGCAGAAGAACCAAAGGCATCTGGGATTTTACTGTGCTTACAAGATTATCTGATGATGCCCCACCTAAACACCACTTCATGTTAATCATGTCCACTTTCCGTGGGTACATCTGCTTGGCAGAAAAAAAACACTGCAGCCTAGCTGCAAGACTGTCTGAAAAGTGTTGTTTTTAGCTTTCCACCCTTTGTAGCAGATGGTTGGAGGATAAGGGAGGGAATATTGAGTGAGACAAACTGTAGTACCTGCCATTTTCTACTTCATATGCTTCCCTTTATGACTGCCCCTCACAATACTTTCCTTGGCTTCACTCACACCCTGGAATATGGGGGTGGGCACATGATCCAGGCCTTGCCGATCCCACAATCTTATTCCCTATCCACTGTGATTGACTCAGGGATGGTCATGGGATCGAAGCTTGGGCAATCCAAGTCCTTGCTATAGAGATGCTAAGCGGAGATAATGGAAACCAGGAGCTGTCTGCCTAGGAGAGTGTAAGGCCAACACAGAAAGAAGCAGAGCTGAGAGAGGGAGGGAGATGGGGGAGAGAGCGATAGAGAGAGAGAGACAAAGAGAGAGAGACAGAGAGAGAGAGAGACAGAGAGAGATCTGATGTCATTGAGTCCTTGGTGGTCCTGAGCCTAACACCACCCCTGCATTTTCCAATTACATGTACAGAACAAACACTGTGCTCCCCTCTTCCCAAAAAAGCCAACCAATCAAGCAAAAAACACCACTCCTTGTTTTAGTTAAATTTGTTTGAGTTGGATTTCTGTTACAACAGAAATATCCTGACTGATATATAGAGTATTTTTGTCACTAATCCTTTCCAACATTTGGACAAATAAATTCAGAGCAATTGGTGTCTTGATTTATAACACACTCTACAGTGAGGCAGGACCTGATGCCATTCAAGTCTGATAGGAAAGGACAGTGGCTGAAACCCAGGACCAGTGGAGAACTGGGCAGGGTCCTGGGATGGGCGATAGTTGGAGAGGTGATGTAAGGTCTGGCAGTTGACGAGGTCAGGAGCAGAATGTCATTCTCCTGCTCAGAAGTAGAGCCTGAGAATAAGAATCTAGTTATATTGTAAAGGTGGTGTGCAGAGGCAGAAGCTCAGAGAAGATTCAGCTGGACCAGTGGCAACTGTCCTGAATCAGCATATGGCCTCTTTGATTCTTTTTTCTTTTGGTTAAACATCCTTTTTTTTCCCCCTTAACAATAATTTCCATGTAAACAGATAAATAACTATCCATAAATAGTTGTTGATAGTTAATTAATGTGAAAACTTAATAGCAAGAAAGAAAAAGTCTGGCTGTGTTAGAAAAAGGAAAATTGCCATTGTTAGATGTAGCCTCTCAGGAGATGAGCTCAACAGTTTCTGAACCATAATCTGGCTTCAGTTTTCCTGTGTGATTATAGAGCTTCTGGGAAGGCCAGTGGGCTACTTGGTGAGTCTTGGGAAATATAACCCTTGCCACATTCAGGGCATCTAATGGCCTGGGGATGAGGTTCTGGACATCTGCAGGCAGATGGTCTAGAATGAGCTGCTCTGTGTTTTCTGATTTGCACTTTACCACAGCCGGTGCTCAGCGCTCAGCACAATCAAAGTAGAACATATCTGTGGGGGTTAAATGAGTGTCCTCAGGTGATCTAAGCGCAGGGCACATCAGGGAGAGCCTGTGCTTTGTCAGCACAAGTACAGATAGGAATCTGGGCCACACTCACTCAGGCATTGTTAAGTTAAATAGACAATACAAAGGCAGAAAGCACAGAGCAAGTGGAGGAAGGTGGAGAGGAGTAAACCAGCCCAGCCTCCCCACCTTGTTTCAATTTCTTTAACATGTCGGCTCAATACTACTAAAGCCATTGCCCTTGCCATTTCCCCTGCCTTGGAATGTTCTTCCTTGATGCCTTCCCTCCCTGGCTGGCTTATGTTCATCCTTTAAAATGCAGCCCAAATGTCAGCTCCTCTAAGAGGGCTTCCCTGATCACTTATCTAAAGTAACTCTCCCCTCACTCCCATCACATGACACTGTTTATTTCCTCGACAGCAGTTATAACTCCAGAAATTACCTTGTTTTTTTGTTAGTTTTGTTCTAAGGTTTGTTCAGAACCTTAGAATGCGGGTTCCACAAAGACAGGGACTTTGTTTCATCCATTGCTGTGTTCCCATCTAGAATAGCACCTGACGCATTGTTGGTGCTCAAAAATACTGAGTAAATGAATGGCGTGCTTGGGGACAATTAGACGGGTGATTAGCCACTATTCTGATTTGCATGTGGCTTAGGAACCTTGTGGAAGTGAACATGACCTTGGCTACAGGTCGGGTTCATACACATAGAGACATGTCCAGTGGACTGGTACCTACCACAGGACCAAGATGTCTGAGGGACAGCAGGTCTCCATAGGAATTCTACAAGGCCAGAGCTTTATAACTTGACTTTAAAAATTGGAGTCAGCTTGTGAACTAAGACAGGAAGCCTTTTGAATTAGCATAATCTGTATGGGGACATCACTATAGTTTTTGGAGGCTTTTGGATCCTGGGCAAGGTCAATATTATTGCTGGAAGTAGCCTGGTGGCATGACCCTTCCTGTGGGAGGGTGGTTTTAATCTCTTATGATTATTGGCAGAAGGGAGCTGCAGGAGGCATCTGACTGACTGTGCTAGCACAGATGTCTCCTAGGTGTGTGGGATCACAGTGGTGCCCTTGAGTTTTTATCAACTGTTAGGGGACTCCTGCTACCTGTCTATCTGAATGGGAACTGAGGTATTGAATTAAGGTAAAAAACAACAGAGTATTTTGATTCTAGCCAAGAGAGCAAGGAAATGTTGGGTTGGAACTACCTCTCACCCCTTCTTTTTGCACAACAGAATGTTGTGGGTTTTACGAAAGAAGTTATACAAAGCTGATAGAGTGTGTATGAGTGTAAAATAAAGGCTGATCACCACTTGTTTCACTCATTTGTGCATATGTAGCTTTCAGCATCTTTTTTTAAAGTTAACTTTTTTTTTTTTTTTAGATAATTTTAGCTATACATGCAGTTGTAAGAAATTATATGGAGAGGTCCAGTATACCCTTTACCTGGTTTCTCCCAATGGTAACATCTTGCAAAACAATAGTCCAATTTCACAACCAGGTACTGTTGTTGATACAGTCAAGATACAGGGCATTTCCATGACTACAAGGATGCTTCTCATTGCCCTTTTACAGCTATACTTCCCTCCTGCCTGTCCCCACACACTTCTTTTTTTTTTTTTTTTTTTTTTATTGACTTTGTAATAATATTACATTAAAAATATATATGTGAGGTCCCATTCAATCCCACCCCCTCACCCCCCTCTCCCCCCCCAACAACACTCGTTCCCATCATCATGACACATCCATTGGATTTGGTAAGTACATCTTTGGGCACCTCTGCACCTCATAGACAATGGTTCACATCATGGCCCACCCACACACTTCTTAACTCTTGGCAACCATTCATCTGTTGTCCATTTCTATAATTTTGACATTTTAAGAATATTATATAAATGGAATTAATGGAATGATATAGTTTGTAACTTTTTGGGATTGGATTTTTTTTTCCCCACTCAGCGCAATAACCTTGGAGATTCATCCGGTATGTTGCATGTACCAATAGTTTGTTCCTTTTTATTTCAATTTCATTTATATCATGTTCTTAGATGAATGCTTGGGGAGCCCCACAACTTTTCTGATTACTCTTAAGTTGAAAAAAACCCTCAATTTATAGTAGTACTTAATATGTGCAGTCAAGTGTAAAAGTTAAAGTGCCAAATTTGATTTAAAACGAAAAGTTCTCCCCTCCCTGCAACCTCAAACCCAGGTCTATTGCCTGGGAGGAGCCTGAACTTGGGTAAAGGAGTCTAGTCTGCTTCCTCCCCATGAGCTTCAGTCCACAATTTCTTGACCCTCTAGGATGGAATGGGGGTGGGAATTGGTGGTGTAGAGGGTGGAGAAGGGAGAGGTCGGAGGAACAAAAGAGGCCTTACTTGACTGACACTGTTGTGAGTGACTCGAGGCTCCCTCAACTCTCATCCGAGGTCCTAATGATGCTGATGCCCTCTCCTAGTCTTGGTTGATAGTTTACTTTCTTCTCAGTCCTGTGAATGCCTTTGAATCTCCAGTTTTTGTCTGCGGAAGCCCTTTTACTCCTGCAGGTGATTCCCTTGGACAAATCCTGACACCTGATGCCATTGCTCTCACACCTTGGTCCATGCCTGATCCATGGGGAACTCATGTGCATCCTTTGCCCTTATAAATTCTGGGAGTGTAGGGAAGTGGACTTGGCCCAGTGGTTAGGGCGTCCATCTACCACATGGGAGGACCGCCGTTCAAACCCCCGGCCTCCTTGACCCGTGTGGAGCTGGCCCATGCACAGTGCTGATGCATGCAAGGTGTGCCCTGCCACGCAGGGGTGTTCCCCACGTAGGGGAGCCCCACGCGCAAGGAGTGCGCCCTGTAAGGACAGCCACTCAGTGTTTAAGAAAGTGCACCCTGCCCACGAATGGCGCCTCACACATGGAGAGCTGACACAGCAAGATGATGCAACAAAAAGAAACACAGCTTCCTGGTGCCACTGGTAAGGATAGAAGCAGTCACAGAAGAACACACAGCAAATGGGCACATAGGGCAGACAACTGCGGGGGGTTGGAAGGGGAGAGAAATAAATAAAAAAATTTTTTAAAAAAATCTAAAAAAAAAAAAATTCTGGGAGTGTAGATGGTGGACCGTAGTTGCTTTTTTGTAGCAGCTGATCAGCCCATCTCTCTGCCTTTCACTTTCTCAGACAGGAACTTGTCACAAGTTCACAGTGAGACCCAATTGCAGGAGACACAGTCAAGCTGTCTGAATGGGCTTTTTGGATCCCCCTTACTTAGGCTTAAAGGGAGAGACTTATACCCCTCCCCTTCCTACTTGGGTGGGTATAATTCACAGCCCACCACTGCTCTCTCTCTTCTCTCCTCTTTTATACCTTCCAGGCAGGTGAGGGGTTGAGTCTTAAAACCCATTTGGCCTTAACTTTGAAAAATTTGCATCTTGATCTGACACGGTACTTTTCGTACGCTATATTTTTATATCTTGGTGCCTTCTAGAATTTTCTGTTTCTAATTTAAAAACACTAATGTTAATTTAAAAATGCATTTCTTCCTCAAAATTTATGAAGCAATTTTATCTAAAGTCTTCCAATTCATCTTTGACATCAGCCCCTGCTTTTGCTGGAAGAACTTTAGGAGCTATCAGTTTTTCAGGGCCCAACATCATCATTTCCAAGTTGTGTGAGATACCATATATATTTTCAAAAACTCATATATGATGTGGCTACTGAAAATTTCACACTAATCCTCAAGTAACCATTTTGATCTCCATAGGACAGTTTTTTTCTCCCTACTTGTCTGGTTGCCTTTCACAAACTCCCTGATATACCAATGTGTGGCTTTTTAAAGGGACTTTCTAAAACCTGCAGTGTTGAGCTCACATCCCCAGTAAGGAAAGATGATATTGTTGCTTCCTTTTTAATTTATTCCATCAAATGACTTCTACAAAGAAACCAAAGTAGCCTTGATCGAGATAATTTCAGTCAACTTGTCTTCTCCAAGCAATTCAGAAAGTGTATTAAGAGTGACTTCATATTTTCTGAGAGGGAACTTTTGAGAAAACCTCTGCTTTGTATTGGAGGGTGTGTGATAGTTACTCACTGGCTCCCTGGGCATCTCTATATGTTCATTTGCACCTTTAATTACAGCTACTTCTTGGTTAGGACTTCCTGTGCAGTTTCTGAAGACAAAAAACACTTTCAAAGGCTGCTAAATGGGAAGGAAAGAATAACTCTCTGAAGTCAACCTGAGTGTGAATTTAATTTCCAGGAACACAGAGTTTAAGTGAGACTCAAGCAGAGACAAAATGATCAAATTTCAGTTTCCAGACCTTCTCACTGATTGATGAGAATAGCACCTTTCACATTTGTCCTGTTGTTTCTGTGGCCTGCTCCCAGGGCTGCAACTCTTTAGCAGCAATGCATCTACGAATTATCAGAAGTCCTAAAATGAAGCTTTCTGCCTCTGCCACATGAAAGATGGGATTAAGGACAAGAGGGTTAACTGCCCTATTTCTCTGTGGGATGCTGTTATTGTTAAGATTGGATGGGACTTTTCTCTGAAGAGTGCCAAATCATTTTTCTTGTTTGTAACAAATCAGTAGGCTCTAGCTGGAGAGGATCTCACCAGGTGCTTTAGGAAGGGTAAATTCTAGCCTGACCCTGCTGCTGAGCGGTGAATGGACTGCTGGTAAACCACTTTGCCTCTCTTCTTCAATGTAACTGCAAGGCAGACAGTCTCAAACCTAGTGTGCTTAAGAATCATTTTTTAAAAATGCAGATTCCTATACTTCATTGACAGGAGTTCTGTTTTAGTAAGTCTGATGTGGGGTCTTAGAGTTTATATTATTAATGAGCACTCTTTATGATTTTGATGCAAGTGCCTCACACTTTAACACACTTCTGAGGGGTGTCTAGCTTAGTGTCTGTGGAGATGACAGGTGGGCATTACACACACTCCCAAGTTAGCCCTGAGCTTCAGATGATGGGGGTAGATGTCAGGAGAATGAAAAGAGAGAAGGATGGCTGTTTAAGGTAAGTGCTGGTGTCATTAGAAGATTCTTTTTTTTTTTTTATAGTGTAGTAATAGTATTGACTACAGTCCTCACATTATCCTTGCAAAGAGAGTGGTTGGGATGAGGAGGATGTTAGGAATTTAACTTGGGGTTATTGGTACCAGTTCTGCCCACCTTTGAATAACTAATGCCCTTTAAGGTATGTGGGTGACATAGACAAAGTAGAGTCTCTGAGTATGAATAGGCAGGGTGCCTCCTCAAATCTGATTTAGAGAAGGAAACTTACCCCAAACTTTTATAAATGATTTGATCTCATTTCCTAATTCTGACCCTGCCAACCATCTCCATATCAATCCATGTCCCATAAGTAATAACTAAAGTATTTGTCAAAAAAGACAGGGCATATGCCATTTAGGGTATATTCCTTTTGACAACTAGTGTTGGGATTATGTGACTGCTCCCCATCATCTTAATGTGCTCATTTCCTACCTCTTGACCTAATATCTCAATGTGGAGGATTAACTGGAATACTTGGCTGTCAGAAACATGATAGAACTATTTGAAGCTATATAAATTGTAAAACACTTGTTCTATGCAGAATTTTTAAAAAAATTGACAAAAGTTTCATTAAGATAAAAATTAAAAGTTTGGGCAATGTGCACCATTTTATGGGGACTCATCATATACCATCCCTAGTGTTTTGGGCTCCTCTTCCCCTCTGCAATTTTAGTTGTGATATTCTCCACCCTATTCTGGGACTTCTTTTTTTTTTTAAGATTTATTTTTATTTATTTAATTCCCCTCCCTTCCCCCGGTTGTCTGTTTTCTGTGTCTTTTTGCTGCGCCTAGTTTCTTTGTCCGCTTCTGTTGTCGTCAGCGGCACGGGAAGTGTGGGCAGTGCCATTCCTCGGGCAGGCTTCTCCCTCCTTCGTGCTGGGCGGCTCTCCTTATGGGTGCACTCCTTGCGCGTGGGGCTCCCCTACGCGGGGGACACCCGTGTGTAGCATGGCACTCCTTGTGCGCATCAGCACTGCGCGTGGGCAAGCTCCACACGGGTCAAGGAGGCCCGGGGCTTGAACCTCGGACCTCCCATGTGGTAGACGGACGCCCCAACCACTGGGCCAAAGTCCGTTTCCCTATTCTGGGACTTCTTGATTGCTCAATAATCAAAGCCTTCAAGTTCCACCCACCCACCACCAGTCTAGGCTTCCCAGTGTCCCTGAGATATTTTAAGTCTAAATGTGTCCTTCAAATATCCTGTATGCATATATTAAGTTTAAGCATGTTGTTTAAATATCCAGTATATATGAAGCTACAGTGCTAACCTGGGAACTAAGTCTTTTTCAAAAGAGCAACAAGCATTGTAGATATAGGAACATACATAATAAAGTAGAGGATCATCTTTAGTTGGGCACAGAAGAACAGAGAGAGCAAGTGGGTGACCACAAGGACCAATTAAGAGCTATTTGGCTTTGGGGAGAATTGTAACTTATTCAGCATGCAAATCTCTTATTAGAATGTGAACAACAAGGGAGCATGTGGGCAGCTTAAAAAAATATACTCCACTTCAATTTGGTCTGCTTATTAGACCTCCTTATTGTTAATATCAGGCATCTTTGATTTGGGCAGATGTGACTTTTCTGTACTATCCCAGGTTATAGAATGCAAAAGGTTGTTTAATCTCTTGCTGTCCCCTTTCCATCTTAAAATGAGTTTATATTGTTGGGTAGTTAGGAATGTAGGTTTATTGAACCCATATATTATCTATTGATTTCATGTTAATGTCAATATGTTGACTCATACTGAATTTACCATCTACTGAAACTCCCAAGTCTTTATTTTGTACACTGCTGTTATGCTTCTTTTTCACCATCTTTGTCCTTATTCAATTTAGAAGCCCAGATTAGTACTTTAATTTTATCATTATAATTAATCCAATTTAGCCAAAATGTTTTCATTCTTTTTATCAATCTGTTAAATTTTGGGAGAAGGAACTCTATTTCTATTACATAACACATTATTGCTCTCAGTGAAACTAGTTATGTAACTTTTGTATCTCCATCTAGATTATCAATAAAAACATATTTGAATGGTCCTGGGAGAGATTGGAGGTCTTGGCACAACAGACCTGCTAATCTAGGTTGAGTTTAATTCATTTGTCAAAACCCTCTTGTAATAATTGATAAACTGTTTAATAATGCATTGACTAGAACTATCATTCAGCCTATATTTCTTTATCTTGCTTGCAAAATTATTTTAAGAACTCTTATCAGATACTTTATGGAAAGCCAGCTATACTATGTGTTACTGCATTTCTAGGCTTACTGATATAAAGAAATAAAGAGAATCTGATGTGACTTATTCATAGGACATTCATACTGACTCCTAGTGATTGTTTCTTGCCTTCCTGTCAATAATTCATTCTAGCATCAGGTTGACCAATATGAATTTTGCTATATCTTTTTCTTCCCCTTTTCCCTGTCTCTGGTCTTCTGGTTCCTTTCCTATTCTCCCAAATTCCTTAAAAATCTCCAGAGTTGGTCTAGAATAGTACTTCTTAAACTTTCATGTGTGAAAGTATCTTCTAGATTATACCAAATTATACTTTAGATGGATTATATGGTTCTCAACAAAATAGCTTTTAAAAAACGTGTCTTCTAGAGGTCTTATCATAATGCAGTTCTGATTCAGGAGGGCTGGGATGGGGCTTGAGGTTATGCATTTCTAACAAACTTCCAGTTGATGTTGATGCTGTTGGTCCATGGACCCAACTTTGTGTAATTAGGGATGAAAATACTTGGTCTTTTAATTAGATCTGTGTTAGGTCTCCTCTAGAGCAGGAAGGAGGTCTCTGGTAGGTAATGCTGTCATGTTCATATCCCCACACTTATGAACTCACCAGCATCTTTATCTTTCCACAGTTATTTCCCTCATTCTTTTTATCTTCAACATCTCATGCTCTTGCTGCCTCCTTTACCTCTAAGTCCTATACAGATTACTCTTCCCTCTCCCTCTGTGGTCTTCTCTTATAGTGCCTTTCTTCTTTCTTCTGTTCACAGTCTTCTTAGAGAGCAGCCTTAAATTTCATGTTTCCATTTGATCACCTCCTTATTACTTCTCACTCACCAACTCTCATTAAGTCACTCTCCTCTTTGAAATCCTTTCATGACTCCCCGTTCTTCCCAGCTCCTTACAGCGGCATTCTATGGCCTGGTTCCAGTTCCCCTCTCCAGCTAATCTCTTACATTCCAGAGGTTCCAAACTACTCGTGGTCCCAGGGCACATTATTCTCTTTCTAGCCTCTTTGCTCTAGCTTTTGCTCTTCCTCCGTCAAAAGGAGGATTGGGAGTCAGGGTGAAGGCTCTTCCTTGCCTTATTCACCTGGCTAACTCCTTTCCACTGTTTGTCTCCCCTTAGAAACTTAAGTTCCTATATTTGCTCATACTTACTGTTTGCATACTTCAAGAATGGGTGAAAGGGGAAATACCTGTGCTTTCCCCTTCTAGGTTGCAGCTAAATTGTATAATTAATGTGAGGATTATTTAAGGATACCAGTTCACTTGGCAAAGTTACTGTAAACCTTGTTCAAAAAATAAAAGAAGAATTAACCATCACTCTGTAAATTAAGAGGAAGAAAATTATTTTAAATTAGGTTATCATATAAGTTCCTCTATCTGATCTGACACAATATTCATTGACATTATGGCTCCATGGGATTGCAGAATAACATTATTTTACCAGCTAAGAATTATTTTCACGAATGTGATCCACAGAGACAGTGATGGATGATAAGGCTTTCAGATGATAACTCAGAATTTTGGCAACATCTTGTACTTGCCACCCCTGAGAGTAGAGTAACAAACAGGGTTCAGAAAGTGGCCTTATGCAAATCACTAAACTAATTGGGTTTTCTTGACAATAACTGGAAATTGAGATGGAGGTCTGCCTGAAAAGATACAAACACTGAGGCCTTAATCAATTATTAGTTAATGATTCAAGATATAGCAGCCCAGGCCCAAAATAAATTAAATTAAGCTTAAAAGAAACTAGGCTGTAGCCAAATAAAAATTTTAATAAAATTTAAAAATATTTCCCATAGCTGTGTTCATGATCTCTCAGGCAACAAATACAATTAGCTATCAGATGCTTTGTTGCTATGGCACTTGCAGATATGAGAAAGGCTGGTGAAAGGTGGAGGTTGAAGGCCTGACAGAATTAAAACCTTATCTCTTAAGATCATTTTGCAAATAAGGTTTTAGTACGCAACAGATATTCTGTAAATATATGTGGAATGAATCTAAATTATGTGAAATATTTAAAATTAAATGAAGGAAGCAACTTTGCTTTTATTAAGCAACTGCTCTTTATGGTGTGGTTTTGTGCTTGCTGGATCATGTTGTGTCCTAGATTCCTGGGATTATAGAGAAAGGCATGTAAAAGAGAATAAGAATTGTCACCTTAATTAAGGATATAGCATGTATTGATATAATTTCCTTTTCCCTAGAGACACGTTACTGTTGATGAATTATTTTCTAGCAGAAATGCCTGGAGTGAGAGCTCCTGTCTTTTACTGATTTCCTGACCTGTCCATTTCTGGATAATGACTGTATTAGTCAGCCAAAGGGGTGCTGATGCAAAATACCAGAAGCCTGTTGACTTTTATAAAGGGTAATTTATTTGGGATAGGAGCTTACAGATACCAGGCTGGAAAGCATAGGTTACTTCCTTCACCAAAGTCTGTTTCCACATGTTGGAGCAAGATGGCTGCCAACGTCTGCCAGGGTTCAGGCTTCCTGGGTTCCTCTCTTCCCAGGGCTTGCTTCTTTCTGGGCTTAGGGTTCCTTTCTTCCCAGGCCTTGCTTCTCGTTCCTCTTTGTGCTTACTTTCTGGGGCTCCATCTTAAGACTTCAGCATCAAACTCCAACATCAAAACTCCAACATTAAAACCCTTGCATCAAAAGTTCCAACTCTGTCCTTTGCCATGCCTTTTATCTGCCCTACTGACATGGCCCAATCAAAGTCCTAATCATAATTTAATCATGCCCAGGTATAGACCAGTTTACAAACATAATCCAATATCTATTTTTGGACTTCATAACTATGTCAAACTGCTACAATGACTGTCTTAGTTTATATTGCCTTTCAGTATGATATATTTATTCAGACTGAACTCACCTCTGGGAGCTGGATCAGAAAACCAAGAGACCATAACCAGAGCTAGAGATAATATTTTAATTTTTGAATATACATAATCATAATGATCTGTTTTGTGAAATAGTCCTTGGCCATCCCAAACCTTTTCCTCTTTTGAGAATAATGTTCCTGGGATAAATATAGGATTTTACTTGAGACTAGGATGGGGAGGTAGGCAGCAGGGCTCTGGAATCAGATTATTCTGCTTTTAAGTTCCTGTTCTGCCACTTAGTAGCATTTTGTTCTTGGGCAAGCTTTTGTTGTTCTTAAAATAAGTTATTTCTTTTTGTAAAATGATCAAGAATTTAGAAAACATATCATGGCCTCTAAGGAGGTCCAGCCAAGCCCTGTCTAGTGAACCCTCAGTCCCAATTCAGGTTTCTTTTACTTGGTCCACAGCCATTAGGTGGATGGTGAACAGGTTATGTTTCTGATAGTTCATGGGCAAAAGGGTGAAGAGTCAGCATTTATTTTTTCTGGGTGATATTGAAAGCTTCTCTATGTTTGTTGTTAGAATAATGAGTATTTGCAAAGCAAATAGAACAGTGCCTGACACTTAATAAATGCCATATAAGTGTTTGAAAATAAAATCAAAAGTATAATTTGTAACTCAGATCAGAATTAGAGTATCTGATCCCATACGACTCAGATCAAAAGAGCTTTATTTCACCATCTTCTCAGACTCTCAGTGGACTGGGCCTGAGTAAGGCTGATCTTCTCAGAGACCTTTCACCCCTGTTGTTGGGTTTCTGTCTCTGTTCAGTTAACCTGTATTAATTGTAACTTTCTGGAAATGGAAAATGTCTCAGAGGAGCCTCTTCAGTGTTCTGTGTTCTGTTCTATAGGTGCCTTTGACAACCCTGGACCAGAAAACTTGTGTGAATTGATATTTTTACAAAGTATGTAAAAAAAATATTGCTTTATTTTCTAAATTGGAACCACTAAAAACTGAACTTCATTCGTTCTTGCCTTTAGGCTCTCAGAAGAGAGAGAATGTGAAAGGTTGTGGTGTGCTGGTCAATGCATAACAACCGGCTCTGATTTGTAGCATTTGCTGATTTTCCTGGTGTGACTCCTTCTACCATGGCCAATTTCAAGCTACCGATGTGACCTCATTGACGTGGAGGTGGGAAGAGATGTGCACAGTCAGCTTTCAGCAGCTGGGAGCAGGCTCCAGCATACCATCTCAAGACTGGTTTCCTAAGCAGATTGGAGAACTGAGGAGATGTGCCTTTCTTTCCAGCCCACGAAGAGGCTAAGATGCCAAATGTAGCTCCTTTTAGTATTGTCATTAGTCCATTCATTCATTCTGTATTATCAAGCATCTGCTATATACCAAGCACTACTCTAGCTATTGGAGCTATAGTGAACCAGCCAAAGTCCCTTTCCTCATGGAACCTATATCCCAGTGGAATGTATTCAATTTCAACCCCTCAGACACCAGCATTCTCATATTTGTGGACAATTTGAGTCAGTTCCTGTAACACCTAAATTTATCAAATGAGGAAACTAGCATAGACGTGTTTGAAATGCCTCATTTTATTTTGCTTGGGTGTGAAGCAGAGTTTATGGAGGAGGAGGAGGTAGATCTGCTCTCCAAATTATTCCATCTTGCAGTTGCAGAGACCTTAAACCTTGCAAAGTCAGGCACACTGGCTATTGTACCGCTATGGTGAATTAGAGAGCAAAGAAGATAATCCAGTTAACTTTCAGTTATGAGCCATTACCTGCCCCATTAAAGTTATGAGAGCTGGAAGTTTTTCAGAGTGGATAAACTTTTGGAAACTGACGCTTGAATTGTGAAAGCCCACGTCCTAGAAAAGGGAAGGAAATATGCTGGCGACACTGGTGATAGCAGAGCTCCAGAGAGCTCTTTGGGAGAGGATTTAGAATGCTTAGTGAACAGCCTCGAACGTTTCCTAGTGAAAATCATTGAGACAGGGCAGGCTTACTAACAGATGGTGTGCACTGAGGTAGTGAGTTTTACTATAGGAATGTAGGTCCCCAGGAAACTCAAAAGCTTTAGATAAGCGAAAGGAGACAAACTTTTTTTGAAATTGTTTGATGCTGCATAAATTCTGCTTAGGTTACAGGGCTCTCCAGGGCATCTGCCTATGCTGTTTGTTACCTGCTGAGTGAATGATTCATTTGCAGACAGTATCTAATGCTGCTATTGCCTTACCTAGCATGGCCATTCCAGCAAAGGCCGATTGATCATGGACCATTCACCTCTGTGTTTGGAATTTGCACTGCTCATTCATGCCCAGGCCACCTTGATCTTCCTTGGATGCAAGAGGATCCATTTCCATCATGTTGGTTTGAACTTAATTCTTGATCATGCTGTTTTTAACCAAATGCAGAAAACCCAGACTCTTATTTAATCTTTAGGAGCCCTCCTAGCTGCTTTGAAATGACCAACATTTACCTGAGTATGGACTATGGAGTACCCAGCAGCAAAATCACCTTTTCTGGGGAGTAGATGTAGCTTAAGTGGTTGAGTGCTTGCTTCCCATGTACAAGGTCCTGGGTTCATTTCCTGGTATCTCCTAAAAAAATTACTTCCTGGTGTTTGTTAAAAATACCCATTCCTGGGATGACCCAAATCTACTAAATCAGTCTCTGGAGTGGAGCTTAGGAATTTGCATTTTTAAATAAGTTCCCCAAGTGATTCATAGGTACACTAAAGTTTGAGAACCACTGGTTTAGACTCATAGAATGTTAGGAAATAATGTCAGAATTCCCCTAGGTCCAACCTGTATCCCACTGGAACCAGTGCAGCCCGCCCGACCCTGGAGTTAAGCATGAGAGAGGTTTTTAGCCTAATTTTCCCAGTTAAATTAGGATGCTCACACAATTTAATAGACTATAAGGACAAAACCCCATTTTCCAGGGTCACCATTATGTGACACTTTGCTGCCAGCAGGCCCAGATCAATTAGTCATTACAGATGAAGGTGAATGTAGTTAATTATGTAGTTTTTAGCTGCTAAAGTTTAATTCTACATTATATTATGAAAACCGGGTGTATTTTTATAATAATTGGCAAAAAGAAGGTCAGGATGAGTAAACACTTTCTGTGCCTCTGACTTATGTCTGGATCACTTTAGTATTTGTGTGCCATGTGTGGATTCTCTCAAATCATTAACATTTTAAAAAATCATTCTGCCTCCACACTTAGGTGCTTCTGACCCATTGCTGTCATTTTATAGACATGAAACTCAAGAGGCAGAAGGTTAAAGGAACTTGAGCAGGCATGTAAGGGCTGCTGCTTTTAGGCAAGCTTCTTTCGTTTGTTGGCAGGAGGGGAAGAGCCCTGCAAAATTCTCTGCGGAGTTCCTGGCAGACAAAATCCAATGTTTCCATTTAAGACACATATTGTTTAGAGAAATTGGATTGAGTTTTCTATTCAATTTGGAGAAACTGTATCTTCCTCTTACCTTTTGGAGACGGCCAGTGCATGGCTGAAGCAATTGAGGCCAGGGGACTGCTCTCAGGTGTATTGTAATTATCAAGTCCTGTGATAATTGTGTCACAGTTAATTAATTGGAAGACTTGTCTCTAATTTACTTAGGAGACCTACTGGTGGTTCAATTAATGGGCTGTAGCAGCTGCCTGGGAGCAAGGGAGAGGTTAAGGGAGGGAGGATGGGTTTGCTTTATTTTGCATTCCCGTTCCTTCCTCTTACCCCTTCTTTACCTGACTTGCCTTGGAGACCATCCTGGCTTTAAAAAAGAGCACAAAAAGTTTTCTTACTGTGGAATCAGCAGGAAAATCATTCTGTTAAAGATGGCAGAGGTTTTGGTTTATTTCCTCAGAGGATGCTGTGAGCTGGTAAACCTTTACCTCTTCAAATGTGCTTTGTGATTGTTACTAAAGTAATGTTTTCTGGAATGTGGCCAAACATGAAAAGTAAGTTTGATGGCAAAGGATAAGGACCTTAGAGCTATTTCTGGGAGGTTGAATCAATGTTTTTGACTTCTAAAACTTGAGCAAAATCTTAAAATGTCCTTGCTCATGTGGCAGTTGCTGCTTGTTTCCTACTCAACATTCATCCTCCTACTTATTACTTACTTAAAGGACTCAGATTTTGTTTAGGGCAAAGACGTGCCCAGTTAAAAATTACTTCCTTGAAGCCAGGGGTGGCTGTGTGGCCATGTCTGACAAAAATGGAAGTTTACTGGGCAGTGCTTTTGGAATGCCATTTTTCTTGGTGAAAAGAGGCGGACTAAGCTGGCACATGCCTCTTGTCCTTTCCTGTGGCCCTTCTCCCTTTCTGCCTGGCAAACGGATGTGATGCCACCTAGAGGTGGAATAATCGTCTTGTAATCAGGAGGACAAAAGCCAGGGGCTAAGAAAGTCAGGAGTAAAAAGCTAGAAGTCTGGGTTTGGTCTTTTTTTTTTAAGACGCGTCCCCAGCTGTCTTGTGGACTTCTGGTTATGTGAGAAAAACAATCTTTATTTGAACTACTATAGTCAGATTTCTGTACATAAAGTCAAATACAACTTTTGGAAAGTGTTGGTTTGGTGGTCCTTATCTACAATGTATTTATAGTACATGGCAATGTACAGTTTGACTTATATAAATTTGGAAATTTTAGATATAGAGCAATTCCACTTTGCTAGGTTTATTCTGTTAGAAGTTATAGGACACCAAGATTCAGAAACTTGCCAAATGTTCTACCTAAGGCAGTACTTAGCAGAAATCAGGTATTATCCACACTGTTTGCAGCCCTTTGTTAAGAAGGATTATTTTAAAAGGTAGAGCAGTCAGGAGCCAACAAGATTCCCTTGTCTTAGGGTGTTGGGCCCAGAGGGATTTGCCTACAACACACAACCAAACTTTGTGGGCATGACCTAGTGACTGCTTCAAAGGGAAAGAGGTGTTTTAACCTCTTTTATTTCCCCCTCTGGGGCAGAAATGGTGATCCAGGATCACATATATCCAAAAATCTGTTACCTTATTTGAGGCAGTTACAATAAGCAGGTTTTCTCCAAAAGATTTTTAAAATTACATATAACATCATTCCTGAGCAAAAATTTATTATAATCATTTTGCAACAATTACATGCTCTTTTCTTATTGCTTTTTGTATAAAATCTTCTAGATCTTACTGTTAGTTGAAACAGATAGCAATTGTGGATTGATAATTCTATTTGTTTATGGCAAGAAAGGAAAATAATTGTGTGGTGAGTATTTCAGTACCATTAGGCTAACGGAGAGAAAATTTTCCAAGGACCACATGGGCAATTACTTTATTTTATTTTGTTTTTTTTTTTAAGATTTTTTTTTAAAAATTATTTCTCTCCCCTTCCCCCCACCTCTGTTGTCTGCTCTCTGTGTTCATTTGCTGTGTGTTCTTCTGTGACCGCTTCTATCCTTATCAGCAGCACCAGGAATTTGTGTTTCTTTTTGTTGCATCATCTTGTTGTTGTGTCAATTCTCCGTGTGTGTGGCGCCATTCTCAGGCAGGCTGCACTTTCTTTCGCGCTGGGCGGCTCTCCTTATGGGGCGCACTCCTTGTGCGTGGGGCTTCCCTACGCGGGGGACACCCCTGGGTGGCAGGGCACTCCTTGCACGCATCAGCACTGCGCAAGGACCAGCTCCACACGGGTCAAGGAGGCCTGGGTTTGAACCGTGGACCTCCCGTGTGGTAGGCAGATGCTCTATCCATTGGGCCAAGTCCACTTCCCAGCAATTTGTTTATATTCCATGATGATTCTCAAACTTTTAGCAACTACAGACCACTTAAAGGGTATTTTGTGAATGAGTTGACCATAATGTGAAGTAAACAATTTTAAACTAAAGACATAAAATATTTTAATAATTAAAAACCATTTGAAAAATTAATAAATGTTTCTCACATCAGTGAAAGAGATATTGCTTTCAGTTTCTAAATAAAATATCCAATATTTACCTAGATGATAATATTTTGTTTTTTTCCTTCCTTCTTATTTTACTAAACTAGAAAATAGTTTTTCATAATTTGAGTCTATCAGTAATGACAGCACATATGTGACAACTCCATCAGTTTGGAATGTTTGGATAACTTAGATTGAACCAGTGTTCAGAAATCATGGAGAGATTTCCTTCTAAAGACCAGAATTAGTGCTTCGTCAGATGTTAAAATCTACAAGCATATCTCTTCCAAACTTGTCGTTCAGTCTTCTCAAAGTATCTCTGTAGTTTATTCTCAATATTTAAAATAAACTTATTTTGGCCCTGAATGAGAGGATCAGGAAAATCAAGATGCTGACGACCTTGCTGACTCTTGCTGTTTGAACCATGAAGCTTCTCCTTCCTGACATTATCTGTACAGACTGGGCATGCTGTAGTCTCATTCCTCATTTTGAAAGTTTGCATGAGCACCCTTGACAGCCAGAGTACTTCTGAGTGGAGCAATCAGTCCACTGCGCTTTGCTTGTTTCTTTGCAGAGTATGCTGAGAAAACATATACACACTGGCTGCGATTTGATGATATTGACATTTTAAACAATTTTCTACAATGCCACGTTAAAATTTGGAGGACTATTGTGTGTGTCATCTGGTTTGGATGAATAAAGCAGGGGGAATTTTGGCATACAGGTAAAACTTCTTTGTGTAGGACTCTCCTTTCTTATAGCAAACACAGCAGCTGTTCCATCAGCAGTGATCCTAATGCAACTTTTGCTATTTATATTGTAGCTTACAAAATAAAGGTTAACCAAATGAAAAACCTCTTCTATAAAATAGATTTTGGGTGATAGACGGAACCAAAAGTTTTAAGTATTTCTCCCTGAAATATGTCCTACCCATGTGCCAATTGATATGCATATGTCACACACCATTGATTTCATCTAACAATAAAGCAAAATACGTGCCAGTGCACATATGTGATTACAGTTATTCTTCCATGCTTGTGCCACTGATGTATGATGCCCTCCAGAGCCATTAATAATTTTGTCCATATTTGCATAATCTGTTTTTCCTTAGAGCAGAGGTCATTGATCTTTCACCTGGCATTTTGAGTTTCTTGGAAATAGAGAAAGTAATATTTCCTTGACTTTGTATGAGAAATGGAACTTTCAGTAATACTTCTGTAGGTTTGGTTTCTTCTCTGCCTTTAGTGACAAAATGGGTTAATTTCAAACTGGAAAGCATTATTTTGTACTTGTTTGGGGAAAACTCAGTAAGTTTGAGAGGTTGCTGAGCAATTTTTGAAATGCAGTTTGAAAATGGTATGAAAGTTTTGACTGCTTCAAGTCACCATTTGATAAGGGTTTAATGACAGAAACCCACTGGCAAATGGAATAACCTCCTTAGGCATTCCTTGGCAATTGATTGGATTTCTCTCACTTGTGTGAAATCATCACACTTACGTATATTCCATTCTCTACTTATAGTAGCATGAGGTTCACTGTTAATATTTAAAACATGGGAAGTGATTTGGCCTAACGGATAGGGCATCCACCTACCACATGGGAGGTCCAAGGTTCAAACCCAGGGCCTCCTGACCTGTGTGATGAGCTGGCCCACGCGCAGTGCTGTGTGTGCAAGGAGTGCTGTGCCACGCAGGGGTGTCCCCCACATAGGGGAGCCCCACGCGCAAGGAGTGCGCCCTGTAAGGAGAGCTGCCCAGTGCAAAAGAAAGTGCAGGCTGCCTAGGAATGGCGCCACACACAAGAAGAGCTGAAGCAGCAAGGTGATGCAACAAAACAAGACAAATTCTGGGTGCCGCTGCCAAGAATATAAGCAGACACAGAAGAACACACAGCAAGGACACAGAGAGCAGACAGCTCGGGGGGCGGGCAGTGAAGGGGAGAGAAATAAATAAAAAATATATTTAAAACATTGTCCTGAATTCAAGTATTTCGGTTGCTCTTTTCTTTATTACCTTTGTATCTTGAGCACCTTTGAAGCAGCCATTAATTTGTGTGAACTGGGAACAAAACATAACATGCTAGGAACAGTGAAATTGCAAACTTTTTAAATAGTAAAACAGATGTCAAAATAGCTACACCAACTACTCTCTTTAAGAGTGTGGTGATTATGGTGATTAAGAACAAAACAGAATTGGCATTGATATTCTAATCAATTTTGCATTTTTAATTTATGAGATATATGTATTTGGCAGTTTGAGATTTTTTATGAATCCTAAAACTAGAAAGATTGTGCTTGTAAACTAATCTATGCCTCTGGTGTGATACCCTTTGTATTAAATTAAAAAAACTTAAGTTTACTTGATAAAATCAGTTTAAGGTTTTTGATTCGACCACGTCAGTAGGGCATGACTCAGATGGAGTCCCTGTCCCCTTGGTGGGCCTATAAAAATGGACACTCACTTAAGAACACACCGGAAGAGAGAGAGCACGCTGTCATGTTTCATCCTGGGGCCCCTGGGAGAGATGAACCATTCACCTGATAGTTTGCAGCTGAAGAGAACAGAGCAGTTGAGCAGCTGAAAAAGCGGGAAAGAAACTATTCCTATGCCAGAGACTGATAAAGGAAGCCCTCAGAGACCAGGCAGAGATCACTGACCATCTTGATTCAACATGTGGTAACTGACTTTGGTGAAAAAACAACCTTGAGTTGGACTTTTTAGGGCTTTATAACTGTAAGCTTTTACCTCCAAATAAAGACCCTTTATAAAAGCCAACAGATCTCTACCCATTTGGCAGTCCAATACGATGTGATTAAAACTATTTCTCCCAAACTGCCAAATCCCCATCAGACTACTTGACTGATTTATTGCCTGAGAACCTTGTACTGTTAGGTCCTTTAATGACACAGCAGGTTGTAGCATCATGCCTTCTAATAGAAAGTTCTAAGTTTATCCGTTCATTCATTAACATTAATCGAGTGCTAATTCTATGTCAACCACTTTGTTAGATAATGAAGAAATAAAGATGAGCAAGATACAGTCCCTCCCTTTAGGGAGCCAGCCCCTGGTCTGTTGGGGAAGACAGAAATATAAACAAATATTTCTAATTCATTGTGCTTAGTATAATGGTGGACAAAACTCAGTGATAGCACAACATGGCACATGGAAACTATAAGCAATTCAGAGTTGTTGGAGCATAAATTATAAGGCACAAAGTGGTAAAAGGTGAGGCTGAAGGGGTGGGCAGAAACCAGATTCCAGAAGGCTGAACATGGCTGGTTAGGAAGCTTGGGATTTGTCTTTTGGGACTATATATGCATATAGAGGTTGAATGAGGGGAGTCAAGGATGATGTTTAATATAGAATGTATGAGATAAGGTGTTCAGTTTGGTACAAGTTAAATTTGAGATGTGTTTTAGTCTGCTGGGCTGCTGAAAGCAATATACCAGAAATGGGTTTGCTTTTACAATGGGGATTTATTAGCTTACCAGTTTATAGTTCTGAGGCTGAGAAAAATGTCCAAATCAAGGTGTCATCAGGCGATGCTTTCTCCCTGAAGACTGGCTGCCTGTGATCCCGGACTTCTGTCACATGGCAAAGTACATGGCGACATCTGCTGGTCTTTCCCTACTTTTTCATTTCATTACTTTCAACTTCTGGTTTCTGTGACTTTTTCTCTCTCCGTGTTCATCCCATTTATAAAGGACTCCAGTAAAAGTAGTAAGACCCACCCTGGATCACACCCTGGTCAAATAATTTAATCAAAAGGAAGGAAGGTTTACACCCACAGGAATGGATTAGCTTTAAGAACAGGATTTTCTAGGGTCCATCCAGCATCAAACTGTCACAAGGTGCCTCTGGAATACCCAGTTGGATATAAGAATCTAATACTTGAGGGGATAAAAGTGGAAGCCATCAGAAAATAGGTGGTAGCTCAAGCCAAGAGAGAGGATGAGTTCACCTATTAAGAAATGTTGAGTGGGCATTTTAAAAAGTAGATGGAAGAAGAGCACTCCTGTGGAAGAGATAGTGAAGGAATCATCAGAGAGGTGGGAGGAGAACTGGTAGTGAAGTGCCACAGAAACAAAGGGAACAGAGCACTTCCAGGAGAAGGGAATGATTAATGGCATTAAAAACTGCAGAGAAAGACTAGATGGTGTCCATTGGATTGGCAAAGGGGAGTTCATTGATGACCTTGGGAGAGAATAGTTTCTAAAGTTTGGTGGGAGTTAATTGGTGCAGCTTTAGAAGTTAGAGGGCTCTCTTTTAAGTCATTGTGGTCAGATGGTAGGATTTCCTAAGCAGAGACATTCTGAGTGATCACAAAGTTGAGGGTTTTCACTGTGTGGGTGAGTAAAGTAAAGAGAGGTTAAAGTTCATTAGAATTAGTAATCCTAGAATTATGAGTCTGGTCACCCACATGAGACCTCGAAATTATCCTAGAAAACAGCAAGGCCTGGGTAGGGCAAACTATGAGTCAGGTGCTGAAATCTTCAGCAAACAAGAAAGATTGCCCTGGAGGCTGGTAGGTTACAGAAATCAACATGAATAGAAGGTGATATAGCCAGATAACAGGAGACTTAACCGAGGCAGAGTTTGTCCGAATATGGGAGCACAGTGGTCTAGAAGTAGGAATAGGGAGAAAGGAGTCTGATGACCCAATTCCTAACCCCAAGATGTGGGTTACATAGCAGAAAGAACCGCAGTCAGTGGGGGAACCAGGTCTCTTGAGTTTTAGTTAAGGCCCAAGCTGAAGGAAGTAGTGAGGTGTTGACAGGCTATTGTTAAGTGTTAATCCTAATCATGAAACAGAAGTTCTAGAGCAGGGGTTCTTAATCTTTTTTTGTTCCATGGACTCCTTTGCCAATCAGGTGAAAACCATGGACCTCATCTCAGAATGTAGTGGCAGATAGTTTTATGACATTCAACATCAGAGGTCAGAGAAAATAAAGATAATAAGTTGATTTCTTTTTTTCATTTCAAGCTCATGGACCCTCTGAAGTCTGTAAACCCCTGATTAAGAACCTCTGTTCTAGAGTATGCAGTGGAGAGGTTAGGGAAGGAGGAGAGTAAAGTGGAACAAGGTCAGGGAGAGTAGTATGGGGAAAGGAGTGCAAGAGAGTACAATTTTGGATATTTGACAAGGATGGGAAATGTGATGGAATTAATTGGTCTCAAGATTTCAATAGATCTTTGACATTGTTTAGGTATTTACAGGCCCCTCAAAATCACCTGACGATCACTGACCTGCTCCAGTTAGGGATGTGTGGCCCCTGTGACCATATTCTTCTTCCAACATCGTGGCATGAGGTTGGTGGGCTTTTCCATGAAGCAACAGCATATTGTTCAAGGTTTAAAAGCATTGGAGTGAAAGAGTAGTGACTGAGTTTTAATCCTAGCTTTGCCTCTAACATGCTTTGTGGTCTTGGGCAAATTGCTTAACCTTCATTTTAAAGTAAGGGGGGTGGGCTGGATAGTCTGTCAGGCTCTGTGGTGGTTTAGAGCTGTATGGACCCCAGAAAAACATGTACCTACAATTACAATCCATTCCTGTGGGAATGAATCCATTGTAAGTAGGACTTTCTGATGAGGTTACTTTGGTTAAGGTATGGCCCACCTCAATCAGGATGAGTTTTAATCCTATTTCTGGAGTCCTTCATAAGAGAATGAAATCCAGACAGAGAAAGAGATAGCCATAGGGAGAAGCCAGAAGCTGAAATTCAGTGGAACCCAGAAGTGAACAGAGAGACCAAGAGAGGCCTGCATGTGCACTGCCATGTGACAGAGAAGCCAAAGACCAAGGATCCCTGGCAGCCAGCCCCAGAACTCCAGTTTTGGGAGAAAAAGGCATTAACTTGATTTGGACTTTTTTCCAACTTCAAAACCCTATTTTCGCATTGTTGATCCATTGTGTGATATTTG
Source organism: Dasypus novemcinctus (assembly GCF_030445035.2). Lineage (NCBI taxonomy): Eukaryota > Metazoa > Chordata > Mammalia > Cingulata > Dasypodidae > Dasypus > Dasypus novemcinctus. Next base: position 110,984,062 of record NC_080675.1, on the reverse strand, counting down.
CTTAAACAGCCAGGAAACTAAAAGAGGTCCCTTTCATCTCTGAAATGTTACATTGACTGTGCATGTTCCCTGGTTTTCTTTCATTAGATGTGGTGCTTATGGGCCACGTGGCAGTTAGTAACCTCTCACTGCAATCTCTACCAAGCTGAGCCTTCTTGCTGGCACAGCCATATACATGTACATCCAGCAATGCCTGCTCATATTTCCACTCACCTGTGATAGTCAGGGAAGATCATGTCCCAGACTGTGAACACATAGGAGTTTCTCAAGTGTTTTGCTGACCTGACTTCAAAGGATAGCCCTTTGGTCAGCTAGCGGTCCCTGACTGTCACTCTGGTCATTATTTTTTTGTCCTATTCTCTTCTTTAGTATAATGGTGAGCTTTATTATTAAAAGAGCTTTAAAGTGTTTGCATAAATAAAGGCAAGTATTTGTAGTGAGGAAAAATTTGGCTGTCCCATTTTTTTGTGTCCTGATCAGGGAAATACTGCATGTGTAGTGGAAAGAGAGTTAAGTTGGAAGCTAGGAGACCTGGGTTTAGTGCACCTGTGACCTCATTCACAGGTGGATGCTAGTTTGATAAAGAGAAATAGTATTTAGAAAAGCATTTGCTCATATTTAATGTTATGTTTGCCTGCATTTGGATTGGGTGAGTCTCGACGAACATGATTGTAAGTGATTTTGTGTTCAAGGATATTCACTTGAACCTATTCATAGGGATAGGGAGGGAAGAAGATAAACCTGTTCTGTTCTTAGCATATATTTTCCATCTTGTTTTTATGTTTCCCTGGTAACCATAACTTTGATAAAGAGTTCTTGCCAACCCTAATGAGACAACAGACTAAAGAATGAAAGAAGAGAGAACATAAATAGCACCGGGGACCAACATGGATTTCCATTAGGTGTTTTCAGAGTTGCTAAACTCAATAATTGGGTTTCTTGTGAGACTTTTAATTGCTATAAGAAAAATAGGGTGAAATAAATTAACCTCATAAAGCAGCCAAGCTCTAGAACTGGAAAAGAAGGCTCTATTTGTGAGTTGAATAACTTTTTAAAAAAAATTCTAAGGGGACAAAAGATACTGTATGTAGCCCACCAGTTCTTAGAGTATCTACCTGGCCATCGTGAAAACTTCCCACTGGAATGTAAGTGAAGAAAAACACTGGTTTTCATAAGACACTAGCTAGAAATTTGGCAACAGAAATAAAAGCATAAACATTATTAGCATAAAATAAACATCTGTTATAGATTGAATTGTGTACCCCCAAAACAATGGTGAAGTCCTACTCCCTGGTCCTATGAATGTGAGGCAGAGTGAGTGATACTGCCCCAAACCAAAGAATGCCATGGATTGCTGGCCACCCACCAGAAGCCAGGGGAGAGCATGAAACAGAGTCTCCTCTTTAAGAGGGGAGCATGGCTCTGGCAATATATTGATTTTGGACTTCTAGCCTCCAGAACCATGAAACAATACATTTCTATTGTTTAAGTAAAGTAGTCGGTAGTACTCTGTTACAGCAGCCCTGGAACACTAACATTTATTCCTCTATCACTGGATCAACTCGTAGAACTCCATTTTGAAAACTGTAGCCCACACTGATCTAGTGTTCAACAAGATGAGAGAGAATCCAACTGTATTAGGCCTAAATTCTTGTGCAGAAGAGGGCACTAGCAATAAGATTTCCCAGGTACAAAGGGAAAAGAGATACGCTGAACTCCCTCTTAGTGGTGTGTGGCGTCTGTTATTTATTTTACATGCTTAATATCAATTTAAAAATGCATGTTAGTGAGATCATGAAAGGGGTCAAAGGCATATGAACGCAGAAGTGCTTATTTTTATTCCATTGCTCAGTATGCTTCTTTTTAAAAAATACTCTTTTAAAAAGTCCAAAATTGGTGAGGAATATAGAATAGATTCAGATATCTGTGAAAAATCAATAGCAGATAAGTCAGGTGATGGCAGTTTCAAGTGTATATGTGTGTGAGCAACTTCTTTGAGTTAAGCAAGATGATAATTAGACTACTTAAAATTTTTATCATACGTCATAGTTGTCAGAAATTTTCACATATATTATCTTATTTCAGTTTTTCAGCAGATCAATTAGGCAAAGAGGGTTGGCATGTTAATCTCATTATGTATAGGATGATATTGTGAATCAGGATTTGACCAAGTCATAGAACTAATCAGCAGTGGGTGGTAGATGAGAATCTGTGGTTGTTGACTCTCAATCCAGGGGTCTTTCTGATATTTTATACTATGGGCAAATACATAGCATTGAAAAGCTCTGTATATATAAATGAGTCAACTTTGCTTGGGTCTGAGAACATATGCATTTCTCCAGGAATGGCTTTAAAACACCAGGTGTTAAGAGTGATGTGAAAATTGGATGGGTTGGGGGAAAACACACCAATAGTTTGTAACAAATACGTCATAGTTTATAACAAATATTTCACAACAATGAAAGGAGTTGGTGGTAGGGAGCCTTGTATGATCATATGCCTGTTTGTTTGTAAATTCACAGATTTTACTATCATTTAGTGTTTATGTATGTATGATATACTTCAATAAAATTTTATTTTAAAAAAGAGTGATTGTGAAATTATTTGTCCATCTAGCATGGATTGTTCAAAGACAAATATTTTCTCTGCAAACAAATCTTACCAAACAAATTATGACTACATTTGTAGTTAAATGAATAATAGACACTAAAATTTGTGTTGCCATAATAATGGTATTAGTCAGCCAAAGGGGTGCTGATGCAAAATACCAGAAATTGGTTGGTTTTATAAAGAGTATTTATTTGGGTTAGGAGCTTACAGATACCAGGCCATAAAGCATAAGTTACTTCCCTCACCAAAGTCTACTTTCACGTGTTGGAGCAAGATGGCTGCTGACGCCTACAAGGGTTCAGCTTTCCTGGATTCCTCTGGGCTCAGCTTCTCTGTTTTCTCCAGCTTCAGCATCAAACTCCAACATCAAAACTCCAACATTAAACCCCGCCCCCCCAACTCTGTCCTTTGCCATGCCTTTTATCTACTAGCACAAGAGGTTTACATGATTACTTAATCAAGCAAACCTCTAAATCCAATATAATCTAATATGCCCAGAGGAAAAGATCAGTTTACAAACATGATCCAATATCTCTTTTTGGAATTCATCAATAATATCAAACTGCTACAATAATCTTAAGTTGTTTCAGAAATCGCTGTTTTTACTTTTGTTGGGCTCAAAAGGTGACATATTGGCTCTTAAATTTAGGAATTTAAAAATTACTAACTTATAAGTTGGAAAGGGGTGCTTGGGCAGTGGATGGCGTGATGGTGCAGGGATGTGAGGGTGTGTCAACAGTGTTGGAATGTGAGGGGGAATAGGGTGGAGAGTTTGGTTTGGACTATCCATGGAATTGGGGGGAGGGCTGGAGGAAGGAACAGGTGAACTCTGGGGATTTGCACATCTGTGGTTAAAACTACAATGGTAGGAATGTTCTTTTGGCAAATATGGCAGGGGAGGGTTACTGGCACAGGGTGTCAAGGGTAGGAGGATATGTGGGATAGGACACACCTGGGTCATGCTTCCATGGAATATAAAAATGTCCATCTTGTCATAGTATGTTATCTCAGTGGATGGAGACCCACACAATAAACAACAAAATATTGAACTCCCATCCTGGGGAGTCCTGCTGTGTTCTCAATTAGAGGGACAAGAATCTCTCAAGAGGGAAGTGGACTTGGCCCAGTGGTTAGGGTGTCCGTCTACCACATGGGAGGTCCGCAGTTCAAACCCCTGGCCTCCTTGACCCATGTGGAGCTGGCCCATGCGCAGTGCTGATGCGCGCAAGGAGTGCCGTACCATGCAGTGGTGTCCCCGCGTAGGGGAGCCCCATGCGCAAGGACTGCACCCCAAAAGGAGAGCCACCCAGCGCGAAAGAAAGTGCAGCCTGCCCAAGAATGGCACCGCACACAGGAGAGCTGATGCAGCAAGATGATGCAACAAAAAGAAACACAGATTCCTGGTGCTGCTGATAAGGATAGAAGTGGTCACAGAAGAACACACAGCTAATGAACACAGAGAGCAGACAACTGGGGGAGGGGAGGGGAGATAAATAAATAAATAAATCTTAAAAAAAAAGAATCTCTTAAGAACATAGGCAGTGCCTAATAAAAGAAAACAGACCAATATACCAAACCCTCAATATTAAAGCATATGACTATGAACCTTATTCTTAAAAAAAAATTTTTTTTAATTTTTAAAGAAGCTTTAGATTATATAGCTATTACATCAAAAACATATAGGGGGCAGCAGAAGTGGCTTAACAGGTAGAGCATCCACTTACCATATAGGAGGTCCAAGGATTTGATACCCAGGGCCTCCTGGCTTGTGTGGTGACCTGGCCCAAGTGCAGTGCTGCTGTGTGCAAGGAGTGCCAGCCCACACAGGGATGCCCCCTTGTAAGGGTGCCCCCTGTGGAAGGAGTGGCCTCTGCGCAAGGAGAGCTGCCCTGTGGTGAAACCACAACCTACCCAGGAATAGTGCCACACACATGGAGAGCTGACGCAGCAAGATGACGCAACTAAAAGAGACACAGATCCCTAGTGCCGCCTGATGAGAATACGGGTGGACACAAAAGAACACACAGCGAATGGACACAGAAAGCAGACAACGGGGGTGGGGGTGGGGGGAAGAAATAAATGAATAAATCTTTAAAAAAGAAAACAACAACATAGGGGATTCCCATATGCCCCACTGCCTCCCCCTCCCACATGTTCTCACATTAACAAAATCTTTCACTAGTATGGTATATTTGTTACAATTGATGAACACTTATTGAAGTATTGCCACTAACCATGGACTATAGTTTACATTATATTTTACACTCTTCCCTGTATAATTGTATAGGCTATGATAAAATACATAATGACCTGTATCCATCATTGCAATGTCCTGCAAGACAATTCCAATGTCCTGAAAATGCCCCCATGTTACACCTTTTCTTCCCTCTCCTCAAAACCTCAGGTGGCCACTGCCTTTATATCAATGACAAAAGTTCTTCCATTGCTAGAATAATAATGTTGGTAATAGAATAATAGTAAATCTACTTTAGTCCATTGTTAATTTCCCAGTCTTGAGGATTTTGGGATGGTGATGTTCACTATTTCTAATTGAGAGGGGGTTTAGATTCCATGGGGCAGATGGATGGAACTGTCTTGTTCGCAGTTATAGATACTCTCTGTTTTTTGGCATTGGTGTTGTCCATCATCATCATTTTGTTAGTTGTCCTGGGTAAGTCCAATGAACTAGAGAGTAGGTGACTTAGTGGTTACCATAAGTCCCAAGGGCAGGGGGAGGGAAGAATAGAATAGATGGAACTTAGGGAATTTTTAGGGCATTGGAATTGTTCTGCATGGATCTTGCAATGATGGATACAGGCCATTATAAATTTTATCAAAACCTATAGAAGTGTACAGTACAAAATGTAATCCATTATATAAACCATTGACTATGGTTAATAGTAATGCGTCAATATTTGTTCAAGTGTAACAAATGTGCCATACTCATGTAAGATGTTATCAATAGGAGTAAATGTGAGATGGGGACAGGGTAGGATATAGAGGAATTCCCTATATTTTCTATGTGACTTTTCCATAACCTAAAGCTTCTTAGAAAAAAAAAAAAAGACACTGGGGGAACATACAGAAAAAATTGTCATTGTACATAAAAGATAACATATCTTATGGTGATGAAAGATAATGAAAAATTAAAATTTTTGTTTGGGTATTTTGTTTTTTAATTATAATTTTTAAAAATTATTTTTATTCATTTTTTTGGCTTTGTTTTTTGGGAGGTTTTGGATTGTAGGGGAGGGCAATGGTATAGGGAGTCAGTGATGGGGGTTGTGTGGAATGGGTGCACCTGTGGCATGACTTTATGGAATATGAATATGTTCAAGTGGACATGGGGTATTGACTCAGTGGGTGGAAATCCACACAGTAACTGAAAGAATATTGAATTACCATCCTGGAAAGTTCTGCTACATCCTTTAATAGAGTTGCAAGAAGCCCAGGGGTACATGGGCAGTGCCTAGTGAAGAAGGACAGACCAATATGTAAGGTCTTTGACATTGATGGTTATACTTATGAACCTTGTTCATGTGAAAATGAAACTTAGCTTAGTATTACGTATTGCCTAAGCATTACTTCCTGAAGACCTCCTTGTTGCTCAAATGTGGACTTTCTCTAAGCCAAACTTAGCATAGAAATGTACTACTTTCCCCCCAGTGTGGGACATAACTCTTGGGGATGAGCCTCCTTGGCATCAAGGGATTATTACCAAGCTCCAACTAGCAATGCATGTGAAAAAAGACATTGGCCAAAAGGGGGAAATATGAAATGCAAATGAGTTTTATGGGTAAGGGATTTCAGAATGAGTCAGGAGGTCATTCCAGTAATTACACTTAATGCACATCTCAGCAGGATCTCATTGACTGCCACAGTGAACAGTACCTCAAATAGCGGGCTCCTGAGGGCTCTAGGAACATCTAGAAATCACAAGGAGGGCAGACCACCTCAGGAATTCAGCACCCTGTCAATGGTCCTTATTTCAGAATTTATGCTCCCCAGTGTAAATGTGTGTTAGACTCATTTATAGTTTCTCTACACATGACTCTTCTGCCCCTTTTATTTGAACCTATGATCAGCACTATACTTGTTAAATATATGTGCCAGAGACTTAAATCTTTTGGTCTGTTCATATGCCAGTGGAGCCCTGTATTTGAGCAGATTTGCAATACCTACTCTGTAGTTCATTGGATGTGCCCAGGACAATTAACAAAATGATGATAATGCACAATGCCAATCCCAAAAAATGGAGAATATCTGTAACTGTGAACAAGACACTTCCATCCATCTGCCCCATGGGATCTAAGCCCCCTCTCAATTAGAAACAGAGTGAACATCACCATCCCCAAATCCTCAAGATTGAGGAATGAAAAAATATAAAGGTGGAATGCAACTATGGACTAAAGTAGTCTTATTCTAGTAATGGAAGAACTTATAACACTGATATAAAGGCAGTGGTCACCAGAGGTCCTGAGGGAAGGGAGAGGGAAGAATAGGAATAGCATGGGTTATTTTTGAGACATTGGAATTGTTTTGAATGACATTGCAATGTTGGATACAGGCCAATATACATTTTGTCAAAACCTGTATAAATGTGCGGTGGAAAGTGTAAACTATAATGTAAATATTGACTGTGGTTAGTAGAAATGCTTCAATATGTGTTCATAAATTGTAATAAACATACCATATAAATGAAAGATGTTGATAATGGGGAAAAGTGGAAGGAGTACGGGGTGGAGTATATGGGAATCCCCTCTATTTTTTATGTATCATTTGTGTAATTTAAAGCTTATTTAAAAATAAAATAAAAAAATAATTATTTTTTATAGGTATGAATAAAACCAGCCTCTCAAACAAAAGTGAGTCAACTCTGTCTGCCACCAACAGATGGAGGTATTGGTTGGATCCTGAAGTCTGTTTTCTGTTAGTCTATGGTGGACTAGTGTTTGCTGGGCTTGTACTCAATTTTGAGGGGTTTGATGAGCATAATTAATCTTATTGATTTCTATTTGGCCAAAATTAGTTCAATGTTGAAAATGATGGTAGGAAGAAGTATTGCATTACCCCAATTCTTATTGGCTCTTAAGAAAGTAAAGATGATACAAGGTGCTAAGACAATGATGAATTCTGCAAGTACGAATCATTTGACAACAGAAGGACAAATTAAAAATCTTGTAACACATGCACACTAATTAGGCAGTTAATAATACAGGGGAAGATGGAAAGAAAAGGAAATGAAAACACTTTGGAGTTGCTCAAGAAGGGATCATTCCATACCAAAAAGGGATGCCAATTAGCCTAATATTCATTTAAGAGAAGGTGAGGAGTTTGAGAACTTAAAGGCTTGGTCTTGTGAAAAGACTGCTGATTAAATGATTGAATGAAGCCATGGATAGTTTCACAGACTTTAGAACTGTTATCAGCAGCAAATCATCCATACTAGGATGATTTAAAAAATAAACTCCTAAAGGGTTGCCAACTCTTGGAGTATCATTGAGGAGGGGATGGTGTTGTTACTTAATAACTACATGTATTTTGGAAAAACATGTCCAATTCAAAGGAAGATCAACCAAAAGAAAAGGAGATGACTAGTGATGAAGCTTTGAAGAATACCATATGTTTGGTGGAAATGCATCTAAAAATGCTTATTTAAGTCACTTGGTAAATAGCCTCTTGGCACTTAATGTTATATAGTAAATTTTTATTTCTTAATGTTGTTGCTTTTAGGAAAAGCATGATTAGGTGGTTTCACAGATAGCATTTTATCCTGTAATTTTAGTATCTGCCCTGAAAAATCATTAATCAGAATCACTAACGGAGCAAATTTTGTCAGTTTGAATTTCACCATCTAGCTTTGTGCTTTTCTGTTTGGTAATAAAGATGTAGTTAATGAATAGATTGGCCAAAAGGAGGGTTAAGAAGAGAATAAGATGAAAAGTAAATGAGCTGAATGGCAGTCGTGGAGGACAGTCTGGCTGCTGGCTGTGATGGTGCTGATAGAGGTGTCTGTATTTCCCACTTGGCCTGCCTGCGAGGAAGCTACTTTACCTTCCACTGAATATCCGTTAATGAAAAGAACTTTAGTCTGTGGATGGATGGCTTCTCGTTTAAAATGAGATGCTAATGAATGGCCCATGGTCCTCATGAGATTCACAGATTCAATAGCTCGGCATTTGCTGCAACCAGTGTTGGGTTTTCAGTCCTATTCTGTCATCTTCTTGGTCCATGACACCCTCCCCTTCAGACACTAGGGCCAGAAATCTTTCAGAGATATTTGAATTCTCTATCTCCTCCATTCTTCAATCTAATCTGGCACCAAGTCCAATTGCTTCTACCCTAAAATGTTTCCCATATCATGTGCTACTGCTCTAGTCCAGAATTTGTCATTTAGAAGTTGAGTAAGAAAAGTTGGGCTCAGGAATCAGACCTGACTTGGAAACCTGATTGCCACTCACTAACTTAATGGGTTTGGGCAAGTTAAATTTAACTTCTCTAAGTTTTATTTTTCTCAGTCAGAAAATAAGGTTAGTAAGAGTTCTTATCCCATTTTTATTTTTTTAGATTAATTTATTTCTCCCCCCCCCTTGTTGTTTGTGCTCACTGTCTGCTCTCTGTGTCTGTTTGTTGTGTGCTCTCTATGTCTGCTCATCATATTTTTTTAAGGAGGCACCGGAAACTGAATCTGGGACCTCCCGTGTGGGAGGGAGGTGTCCAATCACTTGAGCCACTTCTGCTCCCTGCTTGTTGTGTCTCTTGTTGTATCTCCTCATTGTGTCATCTTGCTGCATCATCTTGTTGTGTCAGTTCACCACACCAGTCCGCCTTATCAGTTTGTTGTCTTGCTCATCTTCTTTAGGAGGCACCAGGAACTGAACCTGGAACCTCCCATGTGGTAGGCAGGTGCCCAACTGTTTGAGCCACATCTGCTTCAAACCATGTTGTTGTTTTGAAGGCTAGATGAAATAATACAAGGATAGTGCTTAGTATCAAATAAGAATTAGCTATCAGAGCTTGCATTATTATAGAAGACTCCTAACTGGTTTTCATTTCTCTAATCTTTTGCTTTGACTGCTGTCAGAGTTACATATATTTTTGAGCACATGATTCAACACACACCAGTAGCAGCAGCAGCAGCAGCAGCAGCAGCAGCAACACCATAAAAGACCTTTCACAGCATCTCATTACCTATCGGATAAAGTTTGTCTGTTGAGACTTCTTACAGTTAGATCCAAGCCTACCTTTCCAGCTTCATTTCCTATCATGTCCAGGTTGTCAGCTGATGCTGCCCCCTTCTCCTGCCCTCCCATCCCTGCCCACGTCACACGCCTTTAGCTTTCTCTTTACCTTTGGACCACATTGCTCCTTCAGTTTGGAAGGAACATCTCATCTGACTTCATCTACTCATTCATCAAGGTCCACCAAGTCAGACTTCATACCTTCTTCCTTTCTCTCATAATAGTCTATGCATCTCTTTTATGCAACTTATTTCTTTCTGCCTTAAAATAAGAGTTTACTGAGTTGATTTCATGCCTCTGCCACCATCACATTCTAAACTTGGTGATGTAAGGAATTTGTTTGAGGAATTTTGTATCTTCTGTAGAATCTAACTCAGTGGGTTGCATATTTCCAAGTGCTCAGGAAATAAATGCTGAATTGAATAAAATAATTATAGCTTCATTAGCCCTTACCCATTTAACAGCAGTCTCGTTTGCAGTGCTACTCCAGGATTATTTCTAAGTATCTTTCCATTTTACGTTTTGGGTCCCTCAGCAGGGATCAGTACACAGCACAGCATTAACATTAGATGAATGTAGGTACTTTGAATTCAAAGCACAGTAGATTAGATTCCCAGGCAGGTTGAGTTTTTTTGGTTGCTAGGAAATCATAAATAAGAAGGTGGCCCTTCACCAAGCATTGGCCATCTGACTGGGGGAAAAATTTGTGTAGGTACTCTTGAGATGAAAGGAGAGTATTTCAAGTCCATCCAGGGAAAGTTGGAAAGGGGTTTTGAAGCATTTATCCATAGACCAGTGAGGAACCACAGTAGATTGTTAGGGCAGGGGGTATCAGGTCAAGGGGACAATTGAGGGAAATAACTTTAGCACTTGGTGGGCACTGGCTGTTGGGTACTGCTACTGTTAAAGCCGATGAAACTTGCATTAGGGAAGGGATGTGTTATGTTATTTCTCTCTACCGAAATACTTTGTATATATTCCTGTATCTCTCTACTTTCTACCTTACCCTGGGTGCTAAGAGTTAGAATATTAACAAAGAATGGTTTATTAGTCTCTAGTTTTTCTTTGTAGAATCTCCCTACTCTTACTTTCATGCCAGATGGGAACCTCAAAAGAAACATCTCAAAAAATTGTTTTTCAACTGCTCTATTAGACCTCTAATTGAGAATTCTTCATCTTCTGTGAGCCCCTGGTCTGTTGAGAATCTGATACAATTTATGGACCCATTCCTTAGTTAATTGCACATGTGTATGTATGCTTAATATTTTTCATATCATTTCAGATAGTTCATTTGACCTCCAAATTCCATTTTTGCCTATAGACAAACTTATAACCCTGTTCAAAGTGCACGTTTGCCAACTGCAGTAGTTTTCTATTACAGAGTAGTGAATTACCACAACCTCAGTGGTTAAAAAAATATAAATTTATTGGAGTTTACATGTGTATTACTCAGCCAAAGGGGTTGTATTAGTCAGCCAAAGGGGTGCTGATGCAAAATACCAGAAATTGGTTTGTTTTTATAAGAGTATTTATTTGGGGTAGGAGCTTACAGATACCAGGCCATAAAGCATAAGTTACTTCCCTCATCAAAGTCGATTTTCACATGTTGGAGCAAGATGACTGCTAATGTCTGCAACGGTTCAGGCTTCTGGGGTTCCTCCCTTCCGGAGTCTTGCTTCTCTCTAGGTTCAAGGTTCCTTTCTTCCCAGGGCTTGCTTCATCCTGGCCTCAGGGTTCCTCTCTTCCTGGGGCTGGCTTCTCTTTCTTCTGTGAGCTTACTTCCTGGGGCTCCAGCTTAAGGCTTTAGCATCAAACTCCAACATCAAAAACACTCAACTCTCCTTTGCCATGCCTTTTATCTACGAGTCCCCACCACTTGCCCTAATGATGTGGCCCAATCAAAGCCCTAATCATAACTTGATCATGCCCAGGTATAGACCAGATTACAAACATAATCCAGTATCTATTTTTGGAATTCATAATGATATCAAACTGCTACACTCCACCCTCTGTATTCCCAAAAGACACTACAATATTAAAAAAAACCTTAAATCAGTAACAATGCAAGCACTAAATCAATCATAATCAATTTAAAGAAATACAGTTTGTCTTGGGAAAGAAACTTACTAAACAATTTATCTGTTTCCAATACACAAATGGACAGACAACGAATAAACCTTTTCATTACAAATAAGGAGATATTGGGAGGGAAACATAAGTCATGGGTCCTCTATGGTTCAGTAAACCTGCAGCGCATCCTCCATTCGATTTCAGTCTGAGAGTCATCCTTAAGAGGATGGTTTCTTCTCCTTGGTGTCTTATGGGAACCCACCCTTTCCACAGGCTTGCCCAACTACCATTTTCTTGGTTCCATCATCATCAAGCATAGGGTGTCAACCAAGCCACAACTCTCCCTCCAAGAGTGTTGGGGTGATTGCCATACCTTACCCAGTCTTTGGTTTAGAGTCTTAAATCCCCTAGTACAGTAATGTGAAGACAACATTCCCCCTAATCTTTGGCATACAGGCTCAACCCTCTCAATGAGTTAACTACTTGGCCTTCTCTAACCTTTGGCATACAGGCTCAAGCCTCTCAGAGCAATGAGTTGACTACCTGGCCTTCCCTAGCCTTTGGGGGACAGGTCCACCCATCTTAGACCTGTGGGGTGCTGACCTTAACTGCACTAATCCTCTGGAAAAGTGCTCCACCCTCCCTATACCCTCATACAGCAAAACTCTCCCAGAACATCAGGCAGGAACCTCCACTCTCTTCAACTGCTGGGGCAAACTCATGCTCTCTGTACGCATGGGTGGGGTTCCTCTGTTGGCCCAAGGTGATGTTTTAATTCCAGATCTCAGCTTCCATGGTTTTCTTCTTGAAGTTGTTTCCCCTTTAGTCACTCCTTTCCATGTCCCTTTTAGTCCAAGCTGACAGTGATTTTGTTCATACAGTTGTCTCAAAAACCTTGTGGGTTTTGCATGCAAGAAGCAGGGGTCCAAGCCATCAGACAGTAAGACTTTCCACGATAACTGCATCTTCAATTTTGATTTACAAGTTCCAAGTTTAATTAAGTCCTCCAGTGGGGTGCTTTCTTCTGGGAGATTGATTTCCAAAATCAGTTTCTGTTTTTTTTTGTACCCAACACTTCAGTTCTCAGCATCTCTCTCTCTTCTAGTATTTTGCTATAAGCTGCAAGCAGAAGTCAAGCCACATTCTCCAAGTTTACTTTGGAAAGTTCTTCAGCTAAATGTCTAGGCTCACCATTTTCAATTTCTGCCTTCCATAAAACACCAGGAGTTAATCTTGCTAAGTTTTCTGCAATTTTAAAACATGGATTGCCTTTCCTCCAGTTTCCAATAATAGTTTCATCACTTACTTCTAAGGCATCATAAAAAGTCTCTTTAGCCTCCGTATTGCTATCAACAGTCTCTTCAAAGCACTGTAAGTCTTTTCTTCCAAGCACCTCACAATTCCTCCAAAAAATACCCCTTACCCATTTATAAAACCATTCCAGCATTTTGGTAATGGCAAAAGCACTTGCCCACTCTTCGGTACCAAATTCTGTATTAGTCAGCCAAAGGGGTGCTGATGCAAAATACCAGAAATTGGTTGGATTTTATAAAGGGTATTTATTTGGGGTAGGAGCATACAGATACCAGGTCATAAAGCATAAGTTACTTCCCTCACCAAGGTCTATTTTCATGTGTTGGAGCAAGATGGCAGCCGACAGCTTCGAGGGTTCAGGCTTCCTGGGTTCTTTCCTTCCAGGACTTTGCTTCTCTCTGGTTTCTTCCCAGAACTTGCTTCATCCTGGCCTCAGGGTTCCTCTCTTCCTGGGGCTGGCTTCGCTTTCCTCTGTGAGCTTACTTCCTGGGGCTCCAGCTTAAGGCTTTAGCATCAAACTCCAACATCAAAAACCCTCAACTCTGCCCTTTGCCATGCCTTTTATCTTTGAGTCTCCACCCACCAAGGGGTGGGGATTTAACACCCTAATGATGTGGCTCAATAAAAGCCCTAATCATAATAACTTTATCACTCCCAGGTGCAGACCAGATTACAAACATAATCCAATATCTATTTTCTTTTTAAAGATTTATTTTATTTATTTCTCTCCCCTTCCCCCCTGTTGTCTGCTCTCTGTGTCCATTTGCTGTGTGTTCTTCTGAGTCTGCTTGCATTATCTGGAGGCACTGGGAAATTGCATCTCTTTTTTTGTTGTTGTTGCGTCATCTTGCTGCGTCAGCTCTCTGTGTGTGCGGCGCCACTCCTGGGAGGGCTGCGCTTTTTTCACGCAGGGAAGCTCTCCTTGTGGGGCATCCCTATGTGGGATCACCCCTGTGTGGCATGGCACTCCTTGTGCATGGCAGCATTATGTGTGGCCCAGCTTACTACATGGGTCAGGAGGCCTCAGGATTGAACCCTGGGCCCTCCCATATGGCAGGCGGATGCTCTATCAATTGAGCCACATCCGCTTCCCTATGAAAGGTATTCATTTGGGGTAGGAGCTTACGGTTACAAGGCCCTAGAGAGTCAACTCAGGGTACCATAAGAGTTACTTCTCACCCAAAGTCTGCAGGCATGTGCTGAGGCAAGATGGCAGGCAATGTATGTGAGGGTTCAGCCTTCCTCTTTCATCCTAAGGCTCTGTGGTCCCAGTTTCTTCCTATCTCAGCTGTAGGCTGGCATATTTTCATCTGTCTTCCTCTGGGGCTTGTTTCTCTCTGGGCTCAGCTGTTCTGGTCTCTTCATAAGGTCAGCTGTAAACTATCAGGCAAATGACTCATCACCCTTTCCGGGGTCACAGGATCCTCTTCCATGTCTAAGGAGCTCTCTCTCTTTTCTCGAGTATCTGCTTCCATGTCTCCTTGATTGAGTATCTCTTTATATAGCCCACAAAGGGGGTAGGAACTCAACCCTGCATACCCTAATGATATGGTGGAATCAAGCCCTAATCTTGATTTAATCAAGTAAATATAATGCCCTTGAATTTAAATCAATCGAAGTGTATCATGCCCAGAGGAACAGACCAATTTACAAACATGATCAATATCTTTTTTTGGAATTTGTAAATAATATCAAATTGCCACACCACAGGTCAGGAGTCAGGATCCTCTGCTCAGTTTTACTGGGCTGAATCAAGATGACATCTGGGGCTGTGACTTCATCTGAGTTTTGGAGTCCTCTTTCAAGCTCATTCAGATTGTTGGAGAAGTTCATTTCCTTGTAGTTGTGGGACTGGGGTCCCCCTTTCTTTCTGGCTAGCAGCTAGGATTCATCCTCAGCTCCTAGATGGCTCTCTTTGGTCCTAGTGACATGACCCTTATGTAACATGGCATCTTCTTCAAAGGCAGGAGGAGAATCTCAAGCCAATCTGCTATGAAGGACTCATATATTAGGCAATGCTGTCAAGGGCATGACTATCCCATTATATTCACAGGTCTCACCAGCACTCAAGGGAAGGGGATTACATAGGGTGTGTACACTAGGGGTGGGCAAGCTTGGGGGCCATTTTAGAGTTCTGCCCACCATACCAATTCTCAATTTTTTTAGTTTTGGTGGTATGACATAGTGATAGGTTGAGAAAAGTTATGAAATGTCACAAATAATATATCAACAAATTATCAAAATTTGCTATTTTGTTTTAATAAGAGTGTGTTGTGGGTTGAATTGTGTCTCCCCAAAAGATTTGTTCAAGTCCTCATCCCCGGTCCTGTGAATGTGACCTTCTTTGCAAACAGGTCTTTGAAGATGCGATTAGTTAAGATGAGGCCATCTTTGGTAAGAAGAGGGAAATTGGGACACACAGAGGGAGAACGCCATACAATGATTGAAGTGCTGCCGCTGTTAGCAGAGCAATGAGAAGGATTGTTGGCAGGCTACCAGAAGCTAGGAAGAGGCGAGGGAGATTCTCCTCTACAGGTTTCAGAGGGAGCCTGACCCTGCTGACACCTTGATTTTGGACTTTTAGCCTCCAAGACTTTGAGAGAATACATTTCTTTTGTTTTCAGCCTTCCAGTTTGTGGGTCTTTGTTACAGCAGCCTTGGGAAACAAAGAACTAATTTGTGGTTATCCATGAAATGATGTTACTCTTTTTCCCTAGCTCTGTTGAATGGAAAGGAAATTGATAGAATTCTTTTAGCCCATCTCATAGGCTAAATAATGGCCCCCAGTGTTTCACATCCTTATTCCTGGAACTGATGAATGCCACCTCATATGGCAAAAGGAATTTTTGCAGTTAAGATTAAATGAAAGTTTTTGAGATGGGAAGATTATCCTGGATTATCTGGGTGGACCCTAAATGTAATCGTAAGTGACCTTATATGAGGAGGCAGAGGGAGATTTGACAGCAGGAGGCGGAATTGTGACAATGGAAGCAAGAATCTGGAATGATGCAAAGAAGGGGTTATAGGCCAAGAAATGCAGACAGTTTCCAGTAGCTAGAAAAGGCATGGAAACAGAGTCTCCCCTAGAGCTGTTAAAGAACCAGCCCTATTGATACCTTGACTTTAGCTCAGAGAAACTGAATTTGTATTTCTGGACTCCAGATAGTAAGAGAATAAATCCTTGTTGTTTTATACCAATATGTCTGCTAATTTGTTATAATAGTCATGGAAAAGTTATATACCCGTAATAGCTGTAAATAACTCTGGGTACAGTGATGGGACTTCATCACCCCACCTATTTGCTACCACATCTAAGGAGAGAGTGTGTGTGTGTGTGTGTGTGTGTGTGTGTGTATTTATTTATTTATTTATTTATTTATTTATTTATTTATTTTAATGCACTGAGACTATTTGGAAGTTTGAAACTCCAAAAAGAAGAAGAGAAGCTAGATGGGGAATATCTGCAAGAATCAAATGTGCTTGGGGTAAAGGATTAATATTATGCTATTGCAGGGAGGTAGTAGGCCTTTCCACAAGAGTTGCTCATGATAATCAAAAAGAGTACTAAAAGAAGGAAGGGGATAGAAGGGGGAAAAAAGGATGGATGAAATGAAGGTGAGGGGAGGACAGAGAAGAAAGAAGAGATCAAGAAGAACAATTTGGCTCTGCTGACTTGATCCATAAACAGCTTGTGTCACGTGGCTTCTCCTTGGGAGGATTGATGGCTCAAGGCTGGAGCTCGAGGAGCCAAGGGAACTGCCAGAGGTTGATGTCGTGACAGGTTTTTCTTCCCCATAGCCTGGCAGGAATGTCACATGAACTGCTGCCGCCATCATGGCTTCAACAGCTGAGTTGTGTGGGCTTCTAGATCTAAGAATATCCATTACCCTTTAAACATTTTTAGGGAGAAAAAGGTACAGAGTATTTTTTATTTCTCCAAATATGAGTATTTTTCAAAATACGGATGATACGGTCCTCGTAAAAGTAAAATTATGGGCTCTAAAACTGCAAAATGAAAAGCTCCCAAAAGGGTTCCTGCCTGTTTTTAATGGTAAAAATAAATAGATGTGTGGGGTAAGGTCTGTGCTACCACTTGAACAGAATGAAGAGGAGAGCATATGTGCAATGTTTTTGGAATCTTAGATGTCTCAGAAAATGTTCTATAAGGCAAAGGTACCAACTGGGGATCACTTCATTCAGGTGCAGGGCTAAACCCATTACCTTGATCAAGACAAGTCACTTAGTGAAGGTCAAGTATCTTAAGAGGCAGAGACCCTGGCCCAGCTCTCCTTGCCCCTTCTTGTGGGCATAAACATTGTCCAGGCAAAACCTTGCTATGTGGAGGACTGTCAAGCTGACCAGAAACTGAATTTTGCTGTAGCCCCACATTTAATTGGAACCACTGGGTTAATGGGCTTATGCAAGCACAATTAGGGACACGTCTTAAATAAAGCCTCTGTCTTGGGTTCTAGAAAAACCCAATAAAGAATCGCAGCAGGCTTTTAGAAAAGTAATTTTAAAAACTGTGTGCATAAAGTGTTATTCTGACTTTCAGTGACCTCCTTCAGTGCCCTAGATAAGATGTAGCTGTGTGCCAGCTCCAGTGAAGAAGTATCCAAGTTGTAAATTCCTATTTCCTAGCTCATTTGTATGCTATACTAGAATCCTATGACTCCACCTTCCTCATTGCTTTCAATTTTAAAAAGCTCCCCTGTACCCACTGTTGACATTGGGTGCCTGTTTGTTTTCAGGCTGGTTTGTGAGAAAAACCTGCTACATCCTATGTTCTGTGGCCTCACTGATCACGTTGCCCCTAAAGAGCAAATTGTGTCAAAAACGTGCTAAAGACTCTGAGAGGCTGAAGAAATCAATTGGTGGGCAGCTGCTCATTATCCCAAGTGTAATTTCTGCTGGATTCAGCTTTCTCCTCAGGCCACTGTAAACCTCATCCATTGATTTCTGGTGCCCTTCTCTCTTCTTGGTCTCCAGTGGATGGTGGAATGTCTCCACAGCTCCAGCTGGCTTCTTCAGTGAGATATAATTTGTCAACTCAGTAGGGTGGCATCATGACCTAAGTTTTGGTTGGGTCAATCTGAGAAAATAGCTAGAATCCAGTTAATCTTATGACTGGAAGAAACTTAAACGTCATACAAAATCTTGCCTTCCCTTCCTGCTCCCCAGGCACCCAGACTGTCTCTTATTCCAAAATCCTTGAGTAAAGTTGCCACAGTTCTCATCACTCATTATAGATGGTATTTGATGGCAGAGGCATAGATCCTCCAGGGTCCTCAGCCTTTTTCACTGTGAATCTTTTTCTTCCTGTCAATTCAACCTCATAAATACTCTAGAACAGAAGTTCTTAACCGGTTTTGTTCCATGGACCCCTTTGCCAGTCAAGTGAAAACCACAGACCCATTACTAAATCCACACTATACTGTGTATTATTTAATAAATGTATCACATCTGTACCAACATGTCTCCACAAGAATAATGTTTTTTTGAATTTCAGTTCAAGCTCATGAACCCCTTGTAAAGAACCCCTGCTTGAGAATCTCTTCTCTTGCCCCTGCCTTAGTCATCCCCAATGAAGGGCTGCTATGTTTCTGAGTCTCCCTCTCACTCCCCTCCAACCACTCTAAAATTCACACCTAGGAAGTGGATATGGCTCAAATGATTGAGCTCCCGCCCACCACATGGGAGGTCCTGGGTTCGGTTTCTGGTGCCTCCTAGAGAAGATGAGCAAGACAGCAAGCTTACATGACTGGCTGAAGCAGCAAGCTGATGAAACAAGATGACACAACAAGGAGATACAATGAAGAAACACCAAGAGAGAGACAACAAAGTAGGGAGCGGAGGTGGCTCAAGCAATTGAGTGCCATTTTCCCACATGGGAGGTCCTGGGTTCGACTTCCAGTGCCCCCAAAAGAGAAGACAAGCAGACACAGAGAGCACACGGTGAATGGACACAGCAGACAGTGAGCACAAACAATGCGGGGAGGGGGTGAAGGGGAGATAAAATAAAATAAAATAAATCTTTAAAAAACAACACCCACCCCACCCCCACCAAAACCCACAGCTGATTATTGCACTCAGCTGCTTATCACCCTTCAGTGGGCTCCTTTAGCCTCCAGGGTTGTGTTCGAACTCCTTGGCCTGCCCTGGGGACCAGCTCTTGGTTGACTGGCCATGCTTTCCAGGACTCCTGCCCCATGCTGTCGCCTCTCCCTATCTTTCTTTAACTCATTCTGTCCTCAAAATTGAGCACTCAAACCCCCACTTGAGCCTGATGCCCTTTTTCTGTGGTCCCCTTGCACCTTTTAGCACTACAGCAAACTGGTAGGTAGGTCTACCTGTCTAGATATCTAGCCTGCATGTTTATGGGACTGATTGGGGTCAGCTGGCATGAGCACCTGTAAATCAGTTCTGTCTTTTCTCTCTTCACCTCAGAATTTCACCAGCCGCTGTTTTGCTTTTTTGTTTGTTTTTGTTTTGGTATTTTGTGGATGTTCTGTCTTCAGGATGGATCATAAAAGTGGGATTGCTAGGACATATGTAAATTTTTTATAGATATTCTTCCATAGAGGTTAAGACATTTTGTATTTCCCACCAACAATGTAGAAATGTATCTGTTTCTCCACAGCCTTGCCCAAACAATGTGTTGTCAATATGATAGATGAGAGATGGCATCCAAATGTAGTTTTTTTTTTAAGATTTATTTATTTATTTCTCTCCCTTCCTCCCCCACCCCGGTTGTCTGTTCTTGTGTGTATTTGCTGCATCTTCTTTGTCCGCTTCTGTTGTCGTCAGTAGCATGGGAATCTGTGTTTCTTTTTGTCCCGTCATCTTGTTGTGTCATCTCTCCGTGTGGGCGGCACCATTCTTAGGCAGGCTGCACTTTTTTTCGCACCGGGCGGCTCTCCTTACTGGGTGTACTCCTTGTGCGTGGGGCTCCCCTATGCGGGGGACACCCCTGCGTGGCACAGCACTCCTTGCGCACATCAGCACTGCGCATGGGCCAGCTCCACACGGGTCAAGGAGGCCTGGGGTTTGAACCGCGGACCTCCCATGTGGTAGATGGACACCCTAACCACTGGGCCAAGTCCGCTTCCCCAAATGTAGTTATAATTTGCTTTTCTCTTTCTATGAGATTGAGCATTTCCCCCCATATTTAAAAGGGCCATTTGCCTTTCTTTTTCTTTGAACTCTTCTCCTCCTCCTCCCCCTCCTCCTCCTTCTTCTGTATATTTTTCTATTTTTTTTTTTTAACAAATCCATTTTCTTGGTACATATTTAATAAAGCATATAATTCATCCAAAGTGTACAATCAATGGTATTTGGTATAATCACATAGTTGTGCATTCATCACTTCAATCATTATTAGAGCATTTTTATTATTTCAAAAATAATAAACAAAAAACAAAAAAGTAGACAAGAAAATTCTTTACCTTTCAATCTCTCTGTTTCCCCTGATGTACATAGCTTCTATTTCTGGTTAGTCTTGCCCAGTTATTTATTTATTCAGCAGTTTTATTGAGATATTCTTATCAGATTTTAGGATCTCTTTATTCATTGGGGAGTTCAGTCCTTTTTGAAACAAATTGCAGATATTTTCTGTCACTAATCTTTTAACTTTACTTAAGATTTTTCTTTTGCCATAAATATACATTTTTAAATTTTTATATTCAAACTTATCAATTTTATCTTTAATTGCTTCTGGATTTTGAATTATAGAAAAGTTTTCCTGTGCCTAGATTATAAAATAACTCTCCATTTTTTCTTCGAGTACTTGTATACTTTCGTTTTTTAACATTTAAATCTCTGATCGATTTAGAATTTATTCTAGTGTATGGTGTGAAGTATGGAACTATTATCTTTTCCAAATGTTATCCAGTGTCCCAACTCCATTATTGAAAACTCCTTCTGTTGCTCAGTGAATTGAGATGCCATCTTTATCATATTTTAAATTCCCAAATGTACTTGGTCTGTTTTTTGATTTTCTATTCTGTTCCATTGTTATTCTATTCATGCTCCGTCCCCCTGCTTTAATCAAAGAAGCTTTACAGGATGTTTTCATAACCATAGGACTATTCTCACTTTACTCTTCTTTTTCAGGTTTCCTAATTATTAAGGATTGTTCATTTTTTTCATATGAACTTCAAAATCAACTTGTCTATTTCCAGAATCAAATAAATTTACTGGTTCTATTATTGGATTCACATTAAATTTAAATTTTAACTTGGGAGAAATGATGGTGTTATGATGTTGAATAGCCCTAGATAAGAGCCAGCAATGTCTTTTCATTTGCTCAAGTTTTTGTTCAAATCTTTACAGGAACTTAAAATATTTCAACAAACAATGGCAGCATTTTCAACTTTATTCATATCCTTCTAAGAGCAGATGTTGCTACAAGAAATCTTATTCATCCCGAAGGCCGCAGGCCTACCCTCACTGCCTGTGCTGTCGGGAACATACCGGAGACTTTCCGTGTCGCCGCCAGCACAAGACCTCGCACAACATGGCTTGGGTCCGTACTGCGCCACAGCGTCTAGAGAGATGTGGGTCCTCGAAACCTCGTTAGTGCCGGAGCTCGGGCCGCAGGCAGCCCCGTGGCGCGGAGGAACAGAACCTCTGGATGGACTCTTCCTGGGAAGCTTTGCTAATTTGCTGCAGCTGGACAATGTTCCTCATTAATATCTGTGTGTCAGCATAATCGTCACATCATTTCACTGTGGTGGCAGGGACTCAGCTCTGGAATTCTATCTAGAAAAAGCACCTGGATCCCAGTCTTTCAATGGCTTCGAGACATCCCGAAGTACCTGCTCTTGAGCCTAGTGGGCCTCTGGGCAAGATGTCCCTGCCCATCGGGATGTACCGCCGGGCATTCAGCTATGATGATGCCCTCGAGGACCCTACGCCCATGACTCCTCCTCCATCAGACATGGGCAGCATCCCCTGGAAGCCCGTGATTCCAGAGCGCAAGTATCAGCACCTCGCCAAGGTAGAGGAAGGAGAGGCCAGTGCATCTTCCCCTGCTGTGACCCCATCACCGGCCACTGACAGTGTGGACAAGGTCCCAGTGGTGAAAGCTAAAGCTACCCATGTCATCATGAGTTCTCTGATCACAAAACAGACCCAGGAGAGCATTCAGGGTTTTGAGCAACAGGCAGGGCTGAGAGATGCTGGCTACACACCCCACAAGGGCCTTACCACCGAGGACACCAAGTACCTTCGCATGGCAGAAGCTCTCCACAAACTAAAACTTCAGAGCGGAGAGATAATTAAAGAAAAAAAGCAGCCTGCATCGGCCCAGTCTACTCCAAGCAGCACTCCCCACTCTTCCCCTAAGCAGAAAGCCAGAGGCTGGTTCACTTCTGGTTCTTCTACAGCTTTACCTGGCCCAAATTCTAGCATCATGGATTCCAGAAGTGGGGATAAGGACAGAAACTCATCAGAAAAATGGAGCCTTTTTGGCCAAAGATCCCTCCAGAAATCTGATTCGGGCAGCTTTGCCACCCAGGTCTACAGAGGAGCACAGAAGCCCTCTCCAGTGGAACTGATCCGCGTCCAGGCCACCCGCATGGCAGAGGACCCAGCAGTCTTCAAGCCACCCAAGATGGATGTGCCAGCGATGGAAGGGAAGAAGCTGTCGGCACGGACCCATAATCTCAAACACCGTGACTTGAATGTGCTCACACCCACTGGGTTCTAGAATGCTTTCTATTCCAGGGACTCTGATAAAGGGCATCTTGCGCCCCACTCCCATATTACTTTGGCTCTGACATAGGAAAGGTGTATTTTTTAAAAACCTGCTAAACTGACGCTAGAGCTGGAGACACAGTTGGTTTTTGAGAAATATTAGTGCATAGCTTGTCTTTTTTGTGTGGAGGAAGCCATTTTGTACTACTTTAGTTCAAAGTTAGACTCACTGATCTAAGCAGTAGTGTATCAGGGCTCCCGTCACCTATTTTTATATCATGTACTCTAGACAAGAACTTTAATTATTGCTTACTAGGTAAATAATGTTTGTGATGTTGCAAAACCCAGGTTTCTACTTGATTCCTTTACCACTGGCAGCGTGAGCATTGACAGATCGTGGAGTAGTGGTGTTTACTGGCTACGTAAACAGCCCTGGGCCTCCTGACACTGCTGCTAACTGTGGTCTGGCATCGCTGGTGAGAGGGAACCTCAGATCTGTTTGAGCTATTGGTACAGATACAAGTCAGTCTTGGTAGGGACCTCTCTTCCTACTGTTGAAACTGGACTCAGCCTTTTTGGGAGACCTAAGCGATCACTGCCTCCTGTAGCCAGTGCTTCACACACAGTACCTCTTGGGTGGGTGCTGTTGGAGGGATGTTTCCTTTTGATGTGTGACAGAGCAAACACTAGGTCTTGCATATCCTTTCTTGCACTTTAAAGTGAGATTAATTTTAATTTAATTCCAATTTGGTTGAAAACTTCCTGAGGCTTGCGATAGATAATGGATGTTTAAACTTTTTTAAAGTCAAGAAGATGGTAACCACAGTTAGATTGTAGTCTTGAGGTTTGTGTGAAACTGTTGTTACCCTATTTTGATTTCTTTGTTTAGCCCAAGACCTGAAACCATTTTTCCTGGGTGGTGGAGGAAATTAAGATTTCTGTATGAAAGCATTTTCCCCCCAAAATGAATCTCTTACCTTTATACCCATATATACCTTACTGAAGAGAGGAAAGAGGGAACTGCCTTTTTATTTCTTCTCACTGTTACATGTTCAGTCATTGTCTTGAGCCCTGTCTCAAAATACCTGCTGTTTTATGTTTTGGATATTATATGATCTACATAAGGAGCACTGACCTTTCCATAGAGGGATCCTGGAGTCTAGGATGATCAGAACAATTAATTTATTTGTGTCTTCTGTTATGCTTGTTTCTCTTGTCTTGACAATAAAAATTCTTACTACTTTCTCAAAAAAAAAAAAAAAAAGAAATCTTATTCAAATCTTATAAGAAATCTTATGGCAAAACTTGTCAGCTCTCCAGTTTGGTGATCAGAAAATGATTGTGTCTTCATTTGTACTGAATAAACATAAATAAACACGAATACTTTCACCAAAATAGTTAACCCATCTGGTCCTCCAGTATGGGTTATTTATAGAATTGTTGCAAATATACGACCTGCAACTAATTGTAGTGATGTATTGTCTTTTGGAAAGGATTCTTAGAATCTGTGTGATTTTCACTTCTGCAGTTTTCATTTACATGAACCATCTCACATTCCAGTAATTTCATCAGCCAGCCTGTTTTTTTCCTAACAGGAAAAACATCATCACATATTTCCTCAGGTAGGAGGTTACCATCAAAAGTTCTTACCTTTTATGCCCTTAGGAAAAACTTTGTATATTTTTAACAAAATGAACAATTTCTGTGTTTTAATCTTTGGTTTTCGATTGTGCTCGTGAACGTTAAAATTCACACACTATGGAAATAGACTTAATTCCAGTTTCCATGTGTGTGCATGTGTGTGTTTGAAGCGGGGAGGGTTAAGCACTATACTTCTAAGGCAGGTTTGAGTTAACAAAAGAGCTAAGAGGAACAATGGATGAACACAGATGACAAGGACAATCCCAACACTGAGAGTCACACCTTTCATACCGTGGGCAGTGGCAGGGCCAGAAATGGGGACTAAGGCAAGTTGGTTAGCAGTCAATCATACCGTCACTGGAGTGGCAGTTTCTAAAGGGCCTGAAAAAGAGAAAAGGGTCCTAAACAATTACCAGAGGGAGGACAACTGAGGGCCCCAGCTCTGGTACTTGAGTACTTCATCTTGTTAAAAGGTAAGTGATTAGGACTCATAGTTCAAAATTGAATCTAGTTTTCTTTGAAAGGTTTGATTTGCAGTTACCACTTTCTTTGGAAAGCACATCTGTAACTTTTTTTTTTTTTTTTAGAAATTTCTGAATTGAAATACTAGAAGCTCTCCAGTTGACAGCTAACTGATGTCTCTTTGATTGAATTGATGTCAGATTTCCTGCTGGGTGCACCTTTTATCTCACACAGGGTGCAAAACGTTAAATGGGGATTGTCACAAATCTTTTTTTTAAAAAGAGATGACTTTTGCAAAGCTTTGTTAAATGTACAGTTTCTTAGTCATGTAGACATAAAAATACAATTTTATGATTAAATTATTTTAAATATTCTTTGTACAATAATTAAAGTAACTCTATACTATATAGTTCCTGAAAATATTTTCTGCCAATGGTTGATCAATTCTGCTAGCTGTCTTGATTATGTGGATTTTCTTTCTTTTTAGATTAGTAGGGTATTTGGTGGCTTTCCATCTAGAGTTTTCTGACTTCATTCAGTTACTGTCTGCTGAAGCATTCGAATTCTTGGGATATTTTAGGGATTTTTTGGGGCCACAATGGAAAAAAAATGCTTGTTATCAGAACTATGTCAAAATTCCCCCCTTGGAGAGCTTTTCTTCTTCTGGGTAATCACTGCTACTTCCTTTAGCCTTTCCACCTTGCTCCTGCTTTCTAAATGGAGCTGGTTACTGGGTTATTCCAAGATGCCCAGTACAGTAATAATTAAGAATAGAATTTATGTCTCATTTTCAGGTAGGACTTTAGCATTGGGAAAGTTGTAAAACATTATAAATACAGAAAAGCCTCACAAAGTCAGCCAAGCTCTTTTTTTTTTAAAGACATATATTTTAAAATTTATTTCTCTCCCCTTTCCGCCCTCCCCACCCCCCCATTTGTCTGCTTTCTGTGTCCATTCACTGTGTGTTCTTCTGTGTCCGCTTGTATTCTTGTCAGTGGCACCCGGAATATGTGTCTCTTTTTTTGTTGTGTCATCTTGCTGCATCAGCTCTCCGTGTGTGCGGTGCCACTCCTGGGCTGGCTACACTTTTTTTTTTTTCATGCTGGCAGCCCAGGCTCCTTTTGATCCAGGTTGAGCTGTGTTGTACTGCAACTAAAACTTCCTTCAGAGGAATATCATCCTAAAATCCCTGTAGTAAAGTAGGCCTAAACTGACTTCTCTTGTCCATGCAAGTGCAGGTTCTCTTGCTTTCTCTCTCTCTTTTTTAAAATTGCCCTGATTTAGCCAACTACAGGAGGTAATGAGGGGTGGGTTCGACATCCTAAGGCAGTATTTGATAGCTGTTGGGATTTGTAAACAAAATTACTTTCTGGACAGATATTCCAAAATTCAGATAACAGAGGAGGGAATCTGGAGGAAAAAGCACTGAATTGGGAACATTAGCCATTTACCCTGAATGCAGTTCAAGCTGGCTATTTAGATACTTTTTTGTCTCAATTTCTCCTCTAGAGCCTGGAGCAGTCACCCTTGCTTCTGTTCTCCTTAGCAGGAGACACAGGGAATGCATAAAGGGAGGAGCCCTTGAAGTGCTTTGGAAGCGGAGGAAACTGGGCCTGTGTTCCCCCCAGTCTTGGCAAAGCTGGAGAAACTGTTTCTTAGCCAAGGACAGCCTGAAGCTCATCAGCCTGAACCCCCCTGCCTTTACCAGAACTTGAAGTTTTTATTGTAAAATCCTCTGTCTCTGCTCTTTTTATTGCTCATCCTCTCCTCCACTATGAAAAATAGGTATTCACTTCATTGTTCATTCATTCATACTTATCACTGGGTGAGGTGGTTTTTAATTTTTTTTAATGTAGTGTCATTTTTAGTGGAGCATCACTTACTTTGAAGTTTAAGATCCGAGAACTTTTAAAAAGTGACTGGGTGGCATATTTTAATTATCTCGTAATTAACTGAAATGATGATGGCTTGTTAGTATTGAAAATTGACTTTCTCTACAAATAAGGGCCACTATTTAATGAATAGCTACAAAGAGTCAAGACTATGCTAAGTACTTTACATATGTCTGCTTCTCAAACTGATTTATCTTTTGCAGTGCAGATAGTTTTATCCCATTTTAGAAGTGAAAAAACTGAGTCCTAGGGAGACTAAGAAGCTTGTCTAAGGTAACTGTCTATTCTTAGTTCACTCTTTTAGGTCAGATCAAGTTTTCTTCATTCCTTTTTTTTTTTTTTCTTTTTTACTTCTATAGATTTAGAAGATTTATATTTGACATCTTATCTTTCAGTAGTATGCCTTCAATTTTAACCTGCATAATTTACTTGACAAAGTACAAAGTTAATAAAATCTTTATCTCTGCCCCACCTCCAGCAGCTCAAGGACCTTAGATTTTTGAATTCTAGTCACTTTCTCCGGTCTTCCTTTTTTTTTTTTTTTTCTTGCTGAAGTAACTTCTTCAGTGCTTCTACCAGTGGTGGTCTAAAAGTAGTTAAACTATTTCTTTTGTCTGAAAGTATAGTTTTTACCCTCAGTTTTGAAGGATAGTTAACAGGTTACAGAATTCTAGTTTGAGAATGATTTTTTCCCAATACCTTGTATATATTATTCTATCATCTTCCGACTTCTATTTTTATTAATGTCTGTGACCTAATTGTCATTCTGCTGTTATTACCTGTTTTGTTGTCTCTGGCTCTCTTTAAGGGTATTTCTTTGGTGTTTTTATTTTCACAATACTGGGCCCAGGGATAGGGTTAGATTTGTTTATCTTGATAGTGATCTGACTTGAGTGATCAAGGTGAGGGTTCATGCCTTCAGTTCCAGAATTTTTTTTCCCATTTTCTCCATGAACATTGCCCCATCTGTTCTTTTTCTTCTTTATTCTAGTATAGCAGTTTGATATTATTGATGAATTCCAAAAAGAAATATTGGATTATGTTTGTAAACTGATCTTTTCCTCTGGGCATATTAGATTCATATTCGATTCATAGGTTTACTTGATTAAGTAATTATGTAAACCTCTTGTGCCAGTAGGGCATTGAGTCCCCACCCTTTGGTGGCTGGGGACTCACAGATAAAAGGCACGGCAAAGGACAGAGTTAAGGTTTTTTTTTTTTCTTTTTAAAGATTTATTTATTTATTCCCTCCCGTTGCTGCCTGTTCCTTTTCTTTTGCCCTCTCTTCTCTGTGTCCATTTGCTGCTCGTTTTTCTGTATCTGCTTGTCTCCTTTTTGTTGTGTCATCTTGCTGCACCAGCTCTCCATGGCACAGGGCAGTCAGCTCTACGTGGTGCATGGGGCAGCATTGCCTTCACAAGGAGGCCCTGGGAAATGAACCCAGAGCCTCCCATATGGTAGACAGGAACCCAACTGATTGAGCCACAGCTGCTTCCCAGAGTTAAGTGTTTTTGGTGTTGGAGTTTTGTTGGAGTTTGATGTTAGAGTTTGATGCTTAAGCTGGAGCCCCGGGAAGAGAGGAACCAGGAAACCTGAACCCTTGCAGCCATTGGCAGCCGTCTTGCTCCATCACGTGAAAATAGACTTATGCTTTATGGCCTGGTATCTGTAAGCTCCTACCCCAAATAAATACCCTTTATAAAAACCAACCAATTTCTGGTATTTTGTATCAGCACCCCTTTGGCTGACTAATACATCTAGGAACTCCTATTAGACCTTCTCATTCTACTCTCCATGTCTTTTTTTTGTTTGTTTTTTTGAGGTACCAGAGATTGAACTTGGGACCTCATATGTAGGAGGCTAGTGCTCAACCACTGAGCCAAATTGATTCCCTTTCCATGCCTTTTTTTTAATTAAAAATTTTTTAAAAATTTATTTCTCCCTGTCCCCCCCAGTTGTCTGCTCTGTATCCATTCACTGTGTGTTCTTCTGTGTCCACTTGCTTTCTCAACAGCACTGGGAATCTGTGTCTCTTTTTGTTGCATCATCTTGCTGCGTCAGCTCTTCGTGTGTGTGGTGCCATTCTGGGCAGGTTGCACTTTTTTTGTGTGGAGGCAGCTCTCCTTGTGGGACACACTCCTTGTGCATGGGGCTCCCCTATGTGGGGGACACCCCTGCGTGGTGTGGCACTCCTTGTGTGTGCAGCACTGCAAATGGGCCAGCTCACCACACGGGTCAGGAGGACCTGGGTTCGAAACCTGGACCTCCTATATGGAAGGCGGATGCTCTATCAGATGAGCCACATCTGCTTCCCACTCTCTATGTCTTTTAAGTACTTTTCCATCTTAAATTTCTGTGTTCTATCCTGGCTTATTTTCTTAGACCTTTCTCCTAATTTATTAATTATCTCTTCAGTCATGCCTAATCTGCCTTGTGATATATCCATTGAGAGTATATAAAATATAAATATATATATTACATAAATATATACTATATGAAAATGTATTTTCAAATTTTTTTTCAAATGTGCCTTTTCAGTGTCCTTCTCTACTTTATGGTTTTATTCCTTCTTTAACATCTTTGATCATTTCTTTTTAAAGATTTATTTATTTATTGCCCCCTCCTCCTCCCGTTGCCTGTTCTCTGTGTCCATTCGCTGTGCATTCTTCTGTGTCTGCTTGTCTTCTCTTTAGGAGGCACCAGGAGTCAATCTTGAGACCTTCTGGAGTGGGAGAGAGGTGCTCATTCTCATGCACCACCTCAGCTCCCTGGTCTGCTGCATCTCTTATTGTCTCTCCTCTGTATCTCTTTTTGTTGTGTCATCTTGCTGCGCCAGCGCTCCACTCAGGCCAGCTTACCATGTGGACCAGTACTCCGTGTGGACGAGATCTCTGCATAGGCCAGCTTGCCTTCACCAGGTGGCCCTGGGAATTGAACCCTAAACCTTCCATATGGTAGACAGGAGCCCACTTGTTTGAGTCATATCTGCTTCCCTTTGATAATTTTATGGTATCTTTTTAGATTGTTTTTATTTATTCTAGTTCTTGGGTGCTAGTTTCACATTAGTGATTTAGTGTCTGCTGGTTCTACATCATGGTAGTTTGTTTTCTCATAATATTACAAGTTTTTATTGTGAGTTGTCCTTCAGTGGTATCTTTTTCCCTATAGGAATTTTTTATTTAATTTTTATTTGAGAAATTGTGCATTAACAAAATAATCATATATACCATACAGGATTCTCCCTATGGAAATTTTGTGCACACTGGTTGGTAGATGTTCCCCTCTAGATCAGTTTTATTTTATTTTATTTTTTAAAAGATTTATTTATTTATTTATTTATCTCCCCTTCCCTCCCCCACCC
Source organism: Dasypus novemcinctus (assembly GCF_030445035.2). Classification (NCBI taxonomy): domain Eukaryota; kingdom Metazoa; phylum Chordata; class Mammalia; order Cingulata; family Dasypodidae; genus Dasypus; species Dasypus novemcinctus. The sequence continues at coordinate 110,953,775 of NC_080675.1, read as the reverse complement.
CCACCCTGGTTGTCTGTTCTCTGTGTCTATTTGCTGCGTCTTTGTCTGCTTCTGTTGTTGTCAGCGGCACGGGAATCTGTGTTTCTTTATGTTGCGTCATCTTGTTGTGTCAGCTTTCCGTGTGTGCAGCGCCATTCCTGGACAGGCTGCACTTACTTTTGCGCTGGGCGGCTCTCCTTATGGGCCGCACTCCTTGCGCGTGGGGCACCCCTACGTGGGGGGTACCCCTATGCGGGGGACACCCCTGTGTGGCATGGCACTCCTTGCACGCATCAGCACTGCGCGTGGGCCGGCTCCACACCGGTCGAGGAGGCCCAGGGTTTGATATTTAATTTCTTCGTTTGGGATATGCATACCCATGCTTGGTGGAATCTTGTTTGTTTTTTCTCACAGGGGAATACTCAGATCTCTGGTCTGACAGTAAAATTTACTTCTTTTTCCTGCCAATAAGCAGAGTATTCCTAGATCCCTTGTCATTTTGGGCAGTTTTGGATAGCCTCCTCATTTATTCAGGATCCTCATTTCCACCTCCAAGCCTCACCTACTCTTCGCATGTCTCCAGGTCCTAGAGATGCAGGTCAGTTCCCTTTTGGTGTCTGTGGTGGAGGTGGAGATGTCAGGTGTGAACTCAGAGTTCCCTCTTTTAGGCTTTCACATTTTGTCTTTCAGGATAGATGACACATCATTATTATTAACTTCAATTAAAGGTGTCATTTCCATGTGCTTGTAGTGTGTGTGTGTTGGGGGTGGGGAGAGGGAGGGAAGAGCATAGTTCTGAAGTCAAAATGCCTGGGTTTGAATCCTCTCTTCTTCACTTACTAGCGGTGTGACCTTGGTCAAGTTATTGTACCTTTCTGTATCTGTTTCCTTCTCTTTAAAATTGGGGTAAAGGGTATCCATTCTTATGGTTGTAAGGACAGGTAAATGAATTTACATATATAAGCCTATTAAGTGCTTAGTAAGTGTTATTTATTGTTATTAATTTCCTGGATAATTCAAGTACCTCATCCTCCAATTAAACTGTCTTTATTTGTTACAAATAAGTGAATACTTTCCCAGCTGAAATTTATTAGAGGATTTTTGGAAGCTCAAAGAATCTCAGAGATGGTCAGAGAACTAAGTGTGGATACGAAATAGAAAAATGCAGCCAGGGACTAGATGGCAGAAATTCTGCCACAGTTGCATGCACAGAACCAACGCTTCTGCCACTATGTTTGCCAGAAATTCCAATATGTTTACAGCAGTTGCCCTTTCAAATGGCTCATGCCTATCCATAACTTACACAGGTGTCTTCTGGGTGGAACTGAAGTCAAACATCTTTGTGTTTTTGACAGTGGACACTGAGAAATGTATGATCTTTAATCTTTACAATGAGGCTGAAAGGTAGTATAGATTTTAGGTGGCCATTTGTTGAGGGGGATAGGGTCAGTACTTATTTCAGTTCATAACTCCTCCACCAGTTGGGGTAAAGGAGATTAAATTGGGGATGATTAAATTGGGGAATATGGCTCCTTTTTGTAAGGTTCTGCATACAAACTTTTGGGGAATGGTTTTCAATGGTGTTGGTGATGTACTTTGCAATTGTAATACATGGAAAAACTTTTGGTGTCTTAGCAGTTATTATGAAATTCCCTTTTAGAAAAAGGAGAGTTCCTTGATGAGTTAGCATGGATGAGTCCCTTCAGGGCCTGCATGATGCCTTGTATCAAGATTTCGGAGGAGAAGAATGATTTAATTCTGAGGCTGGGGTGGGGTCACCAAAAGAGGAGAGGGGAAAACGAGTATGATGGGGGATTGCTGGGTGTTCTTCTATGTGAACTATCCCCCTACTCCTCAATAAGATCTTCAGAAAACTCTACCCAAATCACAAAAGTCTTGGCATGGCTAGATTTTCAAATTTTGTTTTAATGGAAACCAATGAACAGCAACACACTTTGATGGGGGAAAAGGTAGAGCACAAATGACTAAAGACCCTGAGACTGTAAATTCATAGGAACTCATAGAAATCTTAGGTAAACTTTGGGTTTTCTTATGCCATGAAATTAAGGGATTTAGGGAAATTTCTCCTGATTATAATAAAGTATCAGAGAGGCCTCAGTCACCATCTTGGCAATATAATCTTTAAAAGAAACTGATGCAAACTTCAACCATATGGCATAGTTTTTGGAAGCAGACAATGGAATGGCCTCAATTCTGGAAGAAGTCTGAGATTTCTTTTGGGCTAGAATCTACAAGTTTTATTTGCTTTGTGAGAGCCCTATTGGCTGTGGAAGGGGTTTCCAGCAATATCTGAGACTGGTTTAGCCAGGTGGAATCAGAGATTTTGACTGTTCTATGGATTCTTCTCTCAAAAAGTTTTCTGATGGTGAATGTGAAAGTACGTGTGGTAGACTGTCATTATGTGAGTGTGTTACCCTCAGTTTTCTGTGTAAAATACAAATCAGGGAAACATAAACATCTCAGTATTAGTTCAGAAGAAAATGATAATGATGATAATGATGATGATGATGATGGTGATGATGAGAAGGGTTAACAGTTTCTGAGGCCCTGAGCTGTGCATTTTATATGGATGCTCTTATTTAACAAAAAGCAGGGTTTCTTAACCTCAACACTTCTGACATTTTGGGCCAGATAATTTTTTTGTGGGGAGCTATCCTATGCATTGTAGGATGTTTAACAGCATCCTTGTCCACAACCCACTAGACGCATCACCCCAGGAGTGACAATCAATAATGTCTCCCAACATTGCCAGATATCCACTGGAGAACAAATTTGTCCCTGATTGAGAAACTACTTTGGGTCTAGAGGAGGAAATAAATATTTCTACTCATTAATTTAACAGGTATTTGTTAAGAGCTTACTGTGTGCTAAGCATTGTTTTAGACTTTGTAGATGCAGTGATGAATAAGACAGACAAGCCCTGCCTCTAATGTGCTTATTGAAATGTATGTACCTCAAGTTGCTTTTCCACTGGTAATGATAATTTTGAGCTGATACATCCACTTTTTTTTTTTAAGATTTATTTTTTTATTTATTTCTTTCCCCTTCCCCCCCCCCCCCAGTTGTCTGCTCTCTATGTCCATTTGCTGTGTGTTCTTCTGTGTCCGCTTGTATTCTTGTCAGCGGCACCCAGAATCTGTGTCTTGTTTTGTTGTGTCATCTTGCTGCGTCAACTCTCCGTGTGTGCGGCGCCACTCCTTGGCAGGCTGCACTTTTTTTACAAGCGGGGTGGCTCTCCCTATGGGGCACACTCCTTGTGCGTGGGGCACCCCTACATGGGGATGCTCCTGCATGTCACGGCATACCTTGCACGTGGCAGCACTGCACGTGGACCAGCTCACCACACAGGTCAGGAGGCCCTGGGTTGAACCCTGGACCCTCCATATGGTAGACGGACGCTCTATAAGTTGAGCCACATCCGCTTCCCTATGATTACTTTTTGACTCCTACAGTTAAATAGTGCACTGAACTTAATGTTTTGAAGCATTGACCAAGGCTCTAGTCCCAGATGATAAATAGGTTTTAAAGCTTTTGCCAACTCAAATTGTTTGGTAGCAGCTGTTTGGAGTGCAGTGTTGAGCAGGATTCTGATGTCTTGTACTGAGCTCAGAGGGAAAGAGGACTGTGATACATTTGTAGTGTTTGCCATGGGTGAGAGAGGGAAAGTGACAGTATATATGCTTTATATGTGCTCTAAGGCCATTTTGGACTATTCTGAAACAAAACAACATTGCCTTCCTGATTCTTTTCCTTATTTCTCATGTCAACCTCATTCTTTTTTTCTTTTCTGGGCCACCAAGAAAAGCTAGAAGAATAACATGAAATAAAGGAATGTGTAAGTCCTTTTCTTCAGGATGTATCAGTAGGTTACTGTTGCCTGATGGACTGAATCTGATTACATGACCTATGATACATCTGGGCCATAAGACCAGAAGGACACTGGTAAGGGGCAGAGAGCAGTCAAGGGGGCAAGTACAATCAAAAGTCTAATTAGGGAAGCGGATTTGGCTCAACTGATAGAGCATCTGCCTACCATATGGGAAGTCCAGGGTTCAAACCCAGGGCCTTCTAACCCATGTGGCGAGCTGGCCCATGGGCAGTGCTGATGCATGCAAAGAGTGCCACACCACGCAGGGGTGTCCCCCGTGTAGGGGAGCCTCACATGCAAGAAGTGTGCCCCTCAAGGAGAGCTGCCCCATGCGAAAAAAGAAAAAGCACAGCCTGCCCACGAGTGGTGCTGCACACACGGAGAGCTGATGCAGCAAGATGACACAACAACAACAACAAAAGAGATACAGGTTCCCAGTGCTGGCTGACAAGACTGCAAGTGGACAAAGAAGAACACACAGCAAATGGACACAGAGAGTAGACAACGGGGCAGGAGGGAAGGGGAGAGATAAATAAAAAAATAATTTAAAAAAAAGAAAAAAAATCTAATTAAATGACAAAGCTGGAAATCTTTTTCTGGTTTTGGTCTTCAGTCATGATGATATTTTAAAAACAAAGCATATGGGAGACAAAAAAAGATGCCTGGAAATAGCACCACATCATTCATGTGTTAAAAAATATGTTTAAAAAAGCTACTTTATGTTGTGAGAAAACCATTTTGATGCATGCAGTTGCAGTTACTATGACAACCAGGGGCTGCACCCCACTGACTGGTGCTCCTAAGGAAAACAAGAGGTGGTGTTAATGGATAAGAATCAAGCATTGCTTTAGAGAAAAAGAATGAATTTTGTGTGTGTTCCTTTAAGTGCCAGGCCCCATCTTGAGTCTAAGAGGAAATAAATTCCTTAATATATAATGATTATCTGCCTTTGGTTTAAGTCATTCAATTATCTTTAACTGTGAAGCATCCTTGTCCAATATCAGTAAGAAGTCATCTAAAAAAAGAAGACATCAGTTTGAATGGAAAGAATATTTTTAGCAAAGAGTTAACTGAAATAGTTTGTTTACAGCTTCAGGATAAGGAACCCTGTCTTGCCGTGGTATCCAAATTCTTGAAGAAATGATGGAAACAGAGGTTTCTGACTCAGCAGTATTTACTTATTTCTCATCTTTTCAGTTTATTTTTTTCTTCTTTGATTTTATTCAGAGCTCCATAGCCTATGTTAACAATTGTAGGCTCTTCATATAGGGGTGGGGGTAGATTTTTTACATCCAAAGTTTGAGTTTGTTTTTTGTTTTTTTTCCAGGAGGTACTGGGGATTGAACCCAGGGTCTCGTACATGGGAAGCAGGTGCTCAACCACTGAGCTACAACTGCTCCCCATTGAGTATTCTTAAAGAAGATAAACTAATTGAATAATGGTCTCAAATCTCAAAAGTTTCTCTGGAGCAGAATCTTCCTCATCTCAGTAAAGACTATCTACCTAGTTGGTCAAATTAAAAACCTAAGAGTTATTTTTGACTTCTCACCTTCCTTCCCTCTTCACTGTTTATCCATCAGCAAATCCTGTTGATTCTGCCTCCATAATATATCCCAAATCTGCCCACTTCTCCCTATTTCAGCTCCCACAATGTTAGCTGTAGCATGGTCATTTCTTGCCTGCACAACTGCACATTTTCCTAACTAGTCTGTCTCTCCTTCACCACACCTGGTTTTTACCACATATACTCACAGAAGAAAGGGTGATATTTTTTAGATCAAACTTTCAATTTTGAGAAAACTGTAGATTGACATGTGGTTATAAGAAATAATACAGAGAGATCCCATGTACCCTTTACCCAGTTTCCCCTAATGGTACATCTTGCAAAAGTATAGGACAACATCAAGACCAGGATATTGACAGTGATACAGTTAAGATATAGGACATTCTCATTGCTACAAATATCTCTCATGTTTCTCTTTTATAGCCATATCCACTTCTCTTTCACTCCATCCCCCTCTTACCCCTTAACTGTTCTCCATTTTTATAATTTTGTGATTTCAATAATGTTTTATAAATGGAATCATACAGTATTTAACATTTTGGGATTGGCTTTTATTAGCTTAATTTTCTGGAGATTCATTGAGGTTATTGTATGTATCAATAGTTCTTTCCTTTTTATTGCTGAGTGTTTTGGTTTGCTGGGCTGCTCAAAGCAAATACCATAAAATGTGTTGGCTTTAACAATGGAAATTTATTAGCTTACAAGCTTAGGGTTTTGAGGCTGAGAAAAATGTCCAAACCAAGGCATCATCAGACAAGACTTTCTTGCCAAAGATGAACTGTCGGTGATTCTGGACTCCTCTGTCATATGGCAAGGCATATGGTGGCATCTACTGGTCTTCCCTTCTTTTCTAGGTTTTGGTGCTTTCAGGTTCTTGCTTCCATGGCTTTCTCTCTCTCTTTCTCTGTATTCCCTGTTTATAAAGAACTCCAGTAAGAGGATTAAGACCACCCTGGGCCACACCTTAACTGTAACCTTATCAAGGTCTTACTTACAATAGATTTATACCCACAGGAATGGGTTGACTTTAAGAACATGATTTTCTGGGGGTACATACAGTTCCAGATCACCACACTGAATACTGTTCCACGTATGGATGTACCATAGTTTGTAATCACTCACCAACTGAAAAACATCCATATTGTTTCCACTTTGGTGCTATTACAAATATAGCGACTATAATAACATTCATGTCCAGGTTTTTGTGTGAACATAAGTTTTCACTTTTCTGGGATAAATTCCCAGAAATGCAATTATCAGTGGTATGGTAGTTGCATATTCAGTTTTAAAAGAAACTACCAAACTGTCTTCCAGAGTGGCTATAACAATTTAAATTCCTACCACCAATGTGTGAGTGATTCAGTTTCTCCACAACCTTGCCAACATTTGGTTTTGTCACTGTTTTCATTCTAGCCATTTTTTTTATTCCTCCCGCTTGCGACTTGCTTGCTGTCTGCTCTCTGTTTCCATTTGCTGTGTGTTCTTCTGTGTGTCTGTATTTATTTTTATGTATTTCCCTCCCCACCTTGTGGCTTGCTTGTTGTTTTTGCTCTCTGTGTCTATTCACTGTGCACTCTTCTGTGTTTTTTACTTGTCTCCCTTTTTGTTGCGTCACCTTGCTGAGTCGGCTCTCCGTGGTGCTTGCAGGCCTGGCAGCACTCTGCTATTCTAGCCATTTTGATAGGTGTGTGATGATATTTTATATGGTTTTAATTAGCATTTTCCCAGTGGTTAATGACGTTCAACATCTGATCGTGGGCTTATTTGCCATCTATATGTCTTTTTTGATGAAAAGCCTCTTTATATCTTTTGCCCAATTTCTAATTGGATTGTTTGTTTTTTTACTGTTTTTTGTCTATATTTAAATATATACTTATTTAGATAAGAGATGAAGGTTTTGCATTTTAAAAGTTATTTTAAAAGACTTTCAAACTTACAGGACAATGACAAAAATAATACAAAACCCATATAGAGAACTCCAACATACCTATCCCCTCAGATACCCAGATCCAATAATTATAACATTTTGTCACATTTGTCCTCCCTCCCCTCTCCCCCTCCCTCCCTCTCTCCTTTCCTTCCTTCCTTCTTCCCTTTCCATTTTCTCAATACTTGAGTACAGGTTGTATACCTCATGCTCCTTGGACACTTAATACTGCCATGAACATTCTCTAAGAACAATGTGTTCATTTATTTAACCATTTAACCATAAGTGTAGTTACCAAGTTTAGAAAATTTAATGCTGATACACAGCTTACAGTCTTTATTTCAATTTTTTTGTATGTTCCAATAATTTTCCTTTGTGTTTTTTCTCCTCTCTTGCTAGATCCCAACCAAGATCTTGTATTGCATCTAATTGTTACTGTCTCTTTAGTTGCTTTCTTTCTTTTCTCTTTTCTTTTCTTTCTCATATATACAACCTAAACTTTCCCATCTCGATCAGTCCCAAGCATACTATTCAATGGGATTAATCACATTCACAATATTGTAGTACCCTCACCACCTTCCATTACTAAAACTTTCCCATCTCCCTATACAGAAATTCTGTACCCATTATGCATTAACTCCCCATGCCCCTTTCTTCTTGCTGCTGGCAACTTATCCTCTTAATTCTGTCTCTGTGAGCTGGCATAGTCTTCAATATTTTCTTTTTAGTTACCATGGGGCTTAGAGTTAACACCCTCAATCTGTAACAATCTTGTTTGTTTTGATACCAACTAAACTTCAATACTATACACAAACTATGTTCCTGTACCCCTCCGTCCTCCCACCTTTATGTAGTTCTTGTCACAAATTACATTTATACATTATGAGTCCAAAACCACTGATTTATCATTACATTTTATTCATTTGACTTTTAAATCCTGTGGGAAGTAAAAAGTGGTATTAAAAAATAAAAATACAATAGTTCTGGCATTTATATTTACCCTTGTTGTTACTCTTACTGGAGATCTTTATCTCTTCATGCAGCTTCCATCTATTGCCTATTTTCATTACCTTTCAACCTGCAGAACTCTGTTTTGCATCACTCGTAAGGGCTAGTTTAATGGTAACAAATTCTCTCAGCTTTTGTTTATCTGGAAATGTCTTAATCTCGCCCACATTTTGTTGTTTTTTACAATGTGATTTATTAACTTATAAACTTACATTTCTGAGACTGTGAAAAGGTCCTAATCAAGGCTTTATCAGATGATGCTTTTCCATAAAGATCAACACATGGTGGCATCCGTTGGTCTCTCCCTTCTCCTCTGGGTTTTGTTGCCTCCGCCTCTGGCTTCCTCTCTCCTGGGTTCCATTAATTTCAGTTCCTTGCTCTTGTGGCTTTCTCTCTCTGCTCCTGTGACTTTTTCTCTCTGTCTTTGCAACTCCCTCTCTCCATATTCATCCCATTTATAAAGGACTCCAGTAAGGAGACTTAAACCCACCCTGGATCACACCCTAGTCAAATAATTTACTCAAAAGAAGGGACCACTTACAATAGGTTTACACCCACAGGAATGGATTTGCTTTAAGAACAGGATTTTCTGGGGTCCATAAAAGCCTTAAACTATCCAACATCTAATCTGCAGGATGAGTTTCCTAAATGCTTCCCACTAGACCCACCATCACCTTCCTCTCTGTAGCAGGTTACGTCCCCCTCTTCTTGGCCCAATATCATTCTTTACATTCTCCCTCATTTTTGAAAGATAGTTTTGTTAGATATAGAATTCTTGCTTGACAGTTTTTGGCTCTCAGCACTTTAAATATGTTATCCTACTGCCTTCTTTACTCCATGTTTTCTGATGAGAAATCGGCATTTAATCTTATTGAGGCTCCAGTGTATGTTGCACATTGCTTCTCTCTTGCTGATTTCAGAATTCTCTGTTTATCTTTGGCATTTGACACTTTGATTATAATATGCTGCAGCATGGTCTATTTTGGTTTATACTTTTTGAAGTTCATTAATCATCTTGGAAATGTATATTCATGTCTTTTGTTAAGTTTGGGAACTTTTCAGCCATTATTTCTTTGAATATTCTCTTTTTCTCTTCCTTCTGGAACTCCCACAATGTGTATATTGGTATGCTTGATGGTTTCCCACATGTACCTCAGAATCTGTTTACTTTTCATCAGTCTCTTCTTTCTTCTTTTTGGACTGAATGATTTCAATGGTCTTATCTTAAAGTTCTCTGATTCTTTCTTCTGCCAGCTACAATCTGCTGTTGAACCCCTCTAGGAAATTTTAAATTTCAGTTACTGTGGTCTTTAGCTCTATTTAGTCTCTTTTCATAATCCACATCTCTCTTTTGATATTCTCTTTGTGTTCACTTATCATTTTCCTGATTTCCTTTACTTTTTTGTGTTTTCCTTTAATTCCTTGAGCCTATTTAGGAACATTTTTATAAATTCTTTGCCTGATGTTTATATTTCCTATCCCTAAAAAAAATAGCATAAAATGATTTGTCTTAAACAATGGTAATTCACTGGCTCATGGTTTTGAAACTAGGAGAAGTCCAAAATTGAGGTGTTAGCTAGACAATACTTTCTCCCAGGAGACTGTGGAGTTCTGGGGCTGGCTGCTGCTGATCCTTAATCCTTGTTTTTTCTGTCTCATGGTGATGTACATCGTGGCATCTTCTCCTTTCTTTTCAAGGTCCCATTGACTTTCAGCTTCTGATTTCTCCCTGTAGCTTCTTTCTCCATCTGTCTTTCACTCTGCTTATAAAGAATTCCAGTAATCCACATTAAAGCACAACCTGATTAAGTTGGGAAACACCTTAACTGAAGTAACATCTTGAAAGAACCTTATTTATAATGGGTCCATGTCAATTAGAATGTGGACCAAGACCAAGAACACATCCAAACTGGGGTACATAATTCAATCTACCACATCTAGTATGTCCCAGGTCTGGTCCTCCTCATTGATGATTTCTAGTGCTTTAATATTTTTCTCTGCCTGGGCCATCATGTCCTTGTATATTTTGTGACCTTTTGTTGAAACCTTGACATTTTGATATTTTAGTATGTTCCTGCTGGAATTTAGGCTCTGGTGTCTGTTACTTAAACTTGAATCTAGTTAGTATTATGACTGAGCTTTAATTGATTTCAGGAGCTAACAACAACAAAACAATAAAACAAAGGGAGGGAAGGAAGGGAGGGAGGGAGGAAACCCTTTCCCAGTCTTTGCAGATCGACCTGTACAAGTGGTTTTCTTCAGGGCTTATCCATATAAATGAGTGTAGAGAATAGAACCAGGCCAAAGTGTAGGGACTCTCTGGTCTTTTCTGCACGTGAATTTTGTCTTGGGCATGTGTGGCCCTAGTAATTCTCCCATTTATGCCGTTCCAAATGTCCCTCCCTTAGGAAATAATTTCCCCGCAGTCCAGGGGACTACACTTTATGTCCTACAGTCAGCAATACCTTCCTCCTGGCAGCATAACTTGACTGCTCTACTACAGAATTCTATAGGGGAGTTCTGTGAGCCAACTTCACATGTGGCAATTTCTGAGATGGCAAGTCCCTCAGGCCACTACCAGACAGATTGGACTAGACATATGTGCTCCCAGTATGTGCACCAGGGTTACTCTGTTTCCAGAAGAGGGAACAGGGATCCACACTGGGAGTGTGGGTTGGCTCAGTGCCAAGCTGGTGAGGGGTGGTGGAAGGGCAAGTAAGGGTGTGAGGAGATCCTCCTGCTTTTAAATTGCCTTTTCCTTGGTTTGGCACTCACCCTGTTACTACAGTCCTTTAACTCTTTTTTGGAGCTTTGAGAAAGAGCTTTCTGCCAGTTCTTGCTGGTAGTTCAAAGCTTTCCATCAGGGATATGGAGCTTGAAGTGTCTCACTCCACCATCTTGAATGGGGCAGGGCTACACAATGGAGCTTTGAGTGTTATTTATTCTAGATTCAACATTTGTTTGAAATGTGGTTTGCAAATATTTTCTTCCAGACTTTAGTGTGTCTTTCACAGAGAAAGAGTTCTTGTTTTGATAAAGTCCAGTTTCTCAATTTTTTCATTTTTGGTGTCTAGTCTAAGAACTCTTTGCTTAACCTTAGTTCTTGAAGATTTTCTCCAATTTTTTCTTTTCTTTTTTTTAAAGTTTTATAGTTTTATGTGCTGCATTTAAGCCCATGATCCATTCTAAGTTAATTTTTTATGATGTGTAAGATTTAGATTGGGGTTGGCTTTTTTATTGGTTGATTATGTATAGATCTTCAGTTGCACCAGTACTGTTTATTAAAAAGTCTATCTATCCTCTTTTGGTTTTCTCACTGCTAAAACAAATACCTTACAATGGGTTGGCTTAAACTATGGAAATTTATTGGCTCATGATTTTGAGACTAGGAGTCCAAAGTCAAGGTGTCAGGAAGGCTATGCTTTTTCCCTGAAGAATGTAGTGTCCTGGGACTGTCTGCTGGTGACCTTGGTCGTTGGCTTTTCTATCACGTGGCAATGCATATCGTGGTATCTTCTCCTTTCTCTTCTGGTTTCTGTAGACTTCCAGCTTCTGGCTGCTCTCTGTGGCTTTCTCTTTGTGTGTTTGTGTTCTACTTATTAGGACTTCAGCCATATTGATTGAGGCCCATTCTCATTCAGTTTGGGCACAACTTAACTAATAACATCTTCAAAGGTCCTATTTACAGATAGGTGCACATTTATAGGACCAGAATTTGGGACCTGAATATGCCTTTTTGGGGGCATGATTCAGTCTCCAAAACCACCACTGAACTGGTTTTGTATCTTTGTCAAAATTCATTTGGACATATATGTGTGGGTATATTTCTGGGTCATCTCTTTTGTTCCATTGATCCATGCTTTTCTGTACCTTTGCTGATACCACACAGTTGTTATTACTATTAAATTAGCTACAAAATAAGTCTTAAAATTGGGTAGAATCTACCCACCTTATTTTTCTTTTTCAAAATCGTTTTTGTAATTCTAGGTCCTTTGCCTTTCCATATAAGTTTTAGAATAACATGTCAATACCTTACAAGTGATCTTGCAGATATTTTGATAGGAATTGTGTTAAATTTGTTTATCTATCTGAGTGAGAACTGACGTCTTCACAATGTTGAGTCTTCTAATCCACAAATGTAATTATGTCTGTCCATTTATTTCCATTTCTGATTTCTTTCATCAACATTGTTTTCAGCATGCAAGTTCTGTCCCTGTTTTGCTAGATTTATACCTAAGCACTTCATTTTGGAGCAATTGTGAATTGAATTGTATTTTAAATTCAGTGTCCTCCTGTTCCTCTCTAGAATGTAGGCATAAGGTGGATTTTTGTCTGTCTCCTGTGACCTTGCTGAACTTATGTAATAGTTCAAGGAGTTTTTTGGTAGGTTCTGTGGTGTTTTCTATGTAGAGAACCATGTAATCTGAAAACAGGGATAGTTTTGTTTCTTTTTTCTGATCTGGATACCTTTTATTTCCTTTCCTTACTGTTATTAGTTTCCTAGCTGCTAAAACAAATACCATACAATGAATTCACTTAACAGGAATTTATTAGCTCATGGTTTCAGAGGCCAGAAAGCTTGCCTTCTCTTGGGTTGGTATTTTCTGACTGGTTGGCAAATTTTGGGGTTCCTTGTCTTTTCTGTCACATGGCAATATACATAGCAGCATCTTTTTTCTCTTCCAGAGTCCCTTGACTTCCAGCTTCTGACTGTTTCCCATGCTTTCTCTCTTTGTGACTGTAACAGTTTGATATTGTTTATGAATTACAAAAATAGATATTGGATTATGTTTGTGAACAAGTCTGTTCCTCTGGGCATATTAGATTGGATTGGATTCAGAGGTTTCACTTTTACTTGATTAAATAATGATTAAGGCTTTGATTGGTCCCCTTGGTGGGTGGGGACTCACGGAGAAAATGGCATGGCAAAAGAGAAAGTTGAAGTTTAGATATTAGAGCGCCAGGAAGTAAACACACATAGAAGAACAGAAGGCTCCGTTAGATACAGCAGAGGCCCCGGGAAGAAAGACGAGCCATTAGTGTGGTAGTGTATAGCTGACTTTGTGGAGAAAGCAGAGCAGCTGAGCCTGCGGAGAAATGAACCCCAGGAGAGAGATAAGACTTATCCCAGCCTACAACTGATATTAGAAGAAGCTGGGACCACAAAGCTTTGAGAGGAGGAGAAAGCCTGAACACTTGCAGATGTTGGCAGCCATCTTGCTCCAACATGTGGGTAAAGCTTTGGTGAGGAAAGTAACTTACATTTTATGGCTTGGTAACTGTAAGCTTCTACCTCAAATAAATACCTTTATAAAATGCCAACAGATTTCTTTTTTTTAAAAAAAGATTTATTTATTATTTATTTATTTCTCTCCCCTCCCCCCCCACCTCGGGGGTCTGTTCTCTGTGTCAGTGGCACGGAAATCTGTGTTTCTTTTTGTTGCATCATCTTGTTGTGTCAGCTCTCCGTGTGGGTGGTGCCATTCCTGGGCAGGCTGCACTTTCTTTCGCACTGGGCGGCTCTCCTTATGGGGCGCACTCCTTGCGCGTGAGGCTCCCCTACGCGGGGGACACCCCTGTGTGGCAGGCACTCCTTGCACGCATTAGCACTGCGCGTGGGCCAGCTCCACACGGGTCAAGGAGGCCCGGGGTTTGAACCGCAGACCTCCCATGTGGTAGACGGACGCCCTAACCACTGGGCCAAGTCCGTTTCCCACAACAGATTTCTTGTGTTTTATACCAGTACCCCTTTGACTGACTAATACTGTGGACTTCTCCATAAGGCCTCTATTAATAGGATTAAGACCCATCCTGATTCAAGTGGGCCATACCTCAACTGAAGTAACATCATCAAAAGTGTATTTATAATGGGTTCACACCCACAAGAATGAATTAAGAATAAGAACATGTTTTTCTGGGGTACTAATTTCAAGCTACCACATTTGCCTTATTGCCCTGTTTAGGATTTTCAGCATTATTTTGGGAAAAAAATGGTAATAGTGGACATCCTTGTCTTGTTTCTGATCTTAGTGGGAAAACATTCAGTCTCTTACCATTAAATATAATGTTAGCTGTAGGGTTTTTATAGATGCTCTTTACCAGGTTGAGGAAATTCCCCTCTGTTCCTATTTTTATGAGAATTTATCATAAGTAAATGTTGAATTTGTCAAATGCTTTTTTCTACCTCGATATGATCATGTGACTTTTCTTCTTTACTGGAGTAATATGGTAGATTACATCAATTGATTTTCAAACACTAAACAATCCTGTATCCCTGGAATAAATCCCACTATGTCAGGGTATATAATTATTTATATATATTGCTGAAATCTATTTACTACTGTTTTGTTAAGGATTTCTGAATTGATACTCATGAAGGATACAGTTCAGTAGTTTTCTTCTTTCTTTTTTATACAATCTTTGCTTTTGGTATCAGGATAATACTAGCTTCATAAAATGAAGTAGGACAACAGAAGTGGATAAAGAAAAACACGCAGCAAATAGACACAGAGAACAGACAACTGGGGCAGGGGAGAGAAATAAATAAATAAATAAATCTTTAAAAAAAAAGAAGTAGGAAGTGTTCCATCATCTTCAATTTTCTGGGAGAGATTTGTTGAAAATAGTGTCAATTCTTCTATAAATGTTTAGAATTCTCCAATGAAACTTTCTGGGCCTGGTGTTATTTTGGGGAGTTTATAAAGTATAAATTAAATTTTCTGACTAGTTAAAATTATGTGTTTCAAATTGCATGAGTTGTGATACTTTGGCTTTTTAAAAAGGAGTTGGTCTATTTCAACTATGTTGTGAAATTTATGTATGTGGAGTTGTTCCTAGTATTTCCTTATTGTGCTTTGATATCTGCAGGGTCTATAGTGGTATGCCCTGTTTCGTTCCTGATATTGATTATTTTTGTCTTCTCTTCATTTTTTTGGCATCAGTCTTACTCTAGAGGTTTGTCAAATTTATTCATCTTTTCAAAGAACCAGCCTTTCATTTCATTGAATTTCTCTAATTTTCTTCTGTTTTCATTTTCATTGATTCTGCTCTTTATTATTTCTTTTCATCTGCTTGCTTTGGGTTTATTTTGCTTTTCTTTTTCTAGGGTGCTGAGATGGGAGCTTAGATAATTGATTTGAGGCTTTTCATTTTTTTTTCTAATGTAAGCTATGTTTCCCTCTGAGCACTTCTTTAGCTGTGTCCCGCAAATTTTGATATGTTGTATTTTCATTTTAATTCAGTTCAATTTTTTTTTTCAATTTTCTTGAGACGTCTCTGACCCTTGGTCTGTGTAGAAATGTGTTGTTTATTTTCCAGATGTTTGGAGATTTTCCAGTTAACTGTTATTGATTTCTTGTTTGAGTCCATTGTGGTCTAAGAATACACTCTGTGTGGTTTAAATTCTTTCAAATTTGTTGAGGGTTGTTTTGTGGCCCAGGATATGGTCTGTGTTCTATGTATAATGCCAGATTTTTTAGTTGTTCTTAGTGGGAAGAATAGGGAAAAGTATGCCTGTTCCATCTTGCCAGAAGCAAAGTCCAGAGTGATCTTTTACACAAACTAATTAAATCAGGTCATTCTTCTGTTTAAAACCCTCTCCTGACTTTCACTCTGCTCACATTAGAGGTCCAACACAACTCCATGACCTGCAGAGCATGACCTTACCATGCTTCGACTCCATCCTTTGCCACAGGGCTTTCTTCACTTTGCTCACTTCAGACAGTTGGCCTTTAAAAAAAAATTCCTAGAGACACATATTAAGACTCTACTTTATTTTGGACATTTGTCTAGGTCTAATGTTCTAGGCACAAAGTCCCTGCCATCTTGGAATTTACATTGTTGCTTCCTGGAACACCAAACTCATTCTTGCTTCAGGGACTAGCACTTTCTGAAATGCTCTTTCCCTGCTCCCTCGGTTCACTAAGGTCTCAACTCAAATACGGCTTTAGAGAGAACTTTCCTTTTTATCTGCTCAGGGGTTTTCTACCTTGGCTGAATGTTGACGTCAACAGGGGGGTGTAAAAAAAATCCAGAAGCCCAGGTTTCACTGCAGACTAATTAAATAAAAATCTTTGCCTCAGGGCCCAGCACTCAAGTGGCACTTGTTGGCAGCCAAGGTTGGAAGCCACATGAACTTATCTAGTAGCCCCTCCCCTTAGTCACTCTCTCACTTCTCATCACTATCAGTAATTATCTCCTTTATTTATTGGTTAATGTGTTCATCCCCACCCCTTTGTTCTAAATCTTACCTAGTGAAGTGATTTTAGAGTGAGTGGGGGTCCTCCCATTATGCCATCAGGAGCAGTCTGGAAACTTTCTTGATCACCACTCACTGGTCTGATGCTGTGACTGGGGAGACACAGGCAGCACTGTCTAGCTGTGGTTTGGATGTAGGAGTTGGTGGAAAGCAGAACCAATGACTTTATCATGTGGGTTGATGTTTAATACACACAGCAATGTTGCTTGAAGTGTGATCTGACATGACCTTTATCAGGATCACCTGCAGATATTCATTAAATACAGATTCTTAGGGACCAACCCCGCAGAATGTGAATCAACAGGTTTGGGAAAAGGTCCAGAAAACTATGTTTTTACAAGCACACCGTGAATCTTAACATCTGAGAACCACTGTTCTGTTGCTTCATGAAGTTTATGTGATGTTCAGAGTATATCAAGGGAAACCTGCATTCGATTTTACTTTTTTTAGAAGGGCTATGAAAAACATATTTGGAACTTTAAGAGCATTTATTATCTGTTGTCATTCTAATTTTGTGGTCTCAAGGTTGGGGTAAAATTTAGAAGGACAGTTGTAGCAATGCTCCCCATATTTTGTGGATGCTATTCTTTCTACCTTTAGCATTGGAAAGAGAGAGAACTTTGGTGGAAAATGACAGAATAATGTCTTTGTAGCAGTTAACAGTCTTAGCTCTCTGCTCTATGTGCCTCCCCAAGAATTGAAGGGAAAATTAACTGGGGGAAGTAAGTCAAAATCACATAGAAAAGAAGATTGTACTTGATACCCTTATTCTGAAACTGGGCTAAATTCCTAGGCGATCATTAAGCTATTTTTTCCGTTTTGGTTAAAGTCAGCATTTCCCCCCATTACCTGTTCCTACTCCCATCAATGTCTAATATGTTTGAAATAATATCTACTCTAGAGAGAGATTTATTGCATTGTAAATTTAGATGACATCCTAGATGGGCATTTAGTTCTTTCCCATCATTGTCAGAGCTACACTTATAGAATAATCTTCTGTACTAGCAGTGTGCTACTGTCTGTCAATCAACTGGTATGTTCAAATTCCAGAATGTGAGCTAACTTGCAAATGAGGAAATAAACCATGGTGTTGTAGTTAAGGATTAAATCATTTAATGTATGTAAGATCCATAGATCTTCCTGCCTTTATAATAAGTGTTAGCTACATTGTCTGCTACTATCACCACTACTGTGTTAAGTCCTGTGTTATTGGTGTGAACAAAGTACAATGATGAAACAGATTAAGTTTGCACGGGGTCTGAGGAATCAGAGAGGTCTTCACAGAGGAGGTAACCTTTGCAGCGGGTCGTTACAGTATGAATAGGGTCTCTAGGCAGATGACAGTACACTCAGATAACTTGGGAGCTGCTGCTTAGAATCAGCTTGTTAGGAATTCAGGGTACTGTACTAAGGAGTTGGTATTTCATTCTGTGGGTAGAGAACAGCCATGGAAGGTTTGTAATAGAAGACTGAAACATTTTTAAATTACCTGGCAAAAATGTGAAGGATGGTTTGGAAGAGGAGAGATGTGGAGACAGAAGCCAATCAGTAGGGAAAAGATATTTGGAGAAGTCCTTTCATAGACCTTGAGCTATAACTTGGCATTTCCTTATCATTATCAGTTTAAAGTAGCTTCAACATTTTCTTGGGAGATGCCTTTTCCATTTTGGCACTTCAGTTAATTACCCTCCACGTAAATTTTTTTCTGGGCTTAGGCAAATGTCCCAGCTATAGAATCAGAACAACATCCCAGAATGCTTAAACTTAATTTAATGTGACACTTTAATTTTGTTATTTGTCATTAATTCAATTGCTCATTGACAAATATTTATTAAGCACTTTGATGTGCCAAGTACTATGTTTTACTCGAGATTAGGGACATTTTCTGAACTAATCTTCTTGGTTAATTACGCAACGAAGGTCAGTGTATTAGCTGAAGGAGGTAGTGAGTAAAAAGCGTTCCCTTTCTCTTCTCTTTAACTTTATGGCTATGACCCCTGGAAGTCTAATAAAGGTTCAGGGTCAGCTTTGGTATGAGGCAGCATTGCTTACGATAAAAATGACCCCTGACTGGTGAAATGCATCTGGGCCAGAATATTATAGTACCTGATGGGAAGTCATGATTTTGCGCCTCCCCAAGTGCAGTGACCTTTGTAATGGGGCACATCTTCCCTTGAGACCTGCAAGCTACACTCGTGGGACAAAAGATATTGATTCCTATTTGAGACATGGAATTTCAAAGCTAAGGTAGCTGTCGCACCCACTGATGTGATCCCATCTCCTTGCACCTGACTATCACCTAGGGGGCCAGAGGAGACTAATTGCTGAGCTACTCCACGAACTCCTGCTGAAAGGAAGTCCCACATGCTGCCCTATTGACATGCTGTTTCCTGTCATGGACCCTGCTGAGTTAATCTGATGCCCAGTATTTGAGTCTAGTTGAGCCCAAAGAACTCCTGATTTCAGGGGCCAAGCTACTTTTAATTTAGCTAAGTCCAAGCCTCATTGTCTGAAATGCCAGATGCATTCTGGGCCCTTTCTATCATTTCTCATTGCTGTAATCTCATCTCAGCCACAGGAATATCTTTGCTCTCTCTTTCTCTCTTTTTTTTTTTGTCTTTATTTTTTTAATGTTACATTAAAAAAATATGAGGTCCCCATATACCCCCCACCCCCCTCACCCCACTCCTTCCCCCATAACAACAACCTCCTCCATCATCATGAGACACTCATTGCTTTTGGTGAATACCTCTCTGAGCACCGCTGCACCTCATGGTCAATGGGCCACATCATAGCCCACACTCTCCCACAGTCCAACCAGTGGGCCATGGGAAGACATACAATGTCCAGTAACTGTCCCTGTAGCACCACCCAGGACAACTCCAACCCCCGAAAATGCCCTCACATCACATCTCTTCCTCCCACTCCCTACCCCCAGCAGCCACCATGGCCACTTTCTCCATATCAATGCCACATTTTCTTCGATTACTAATCACAATAGTTCACGAATAGAATAATCAGTAAGTCCACTCTAATCCATACTCTATTCTTCCCTCCTGTGGACCTTAGAATGGTTGTGTCCACTCCACATCTATATTAAGAGGGGGCTTAGATGCAACATGGATGCTGGATGCAATTCTCCTACTTTCAGTTGTAGGCATTCTTGGCTCCCTGGTGTGGTGGCTGACCTTCTTCACCTCCATGTTAGCTGAGTGGGGTAAGTCCAATAAACCAGAGTGTAGGGGTTGCAAGTCTGTTGAGGCTCAGGGCCTGGCTATCACATGGTCAGTCCAGAGATTCAGGTCCCCAGGGTATACATTAAACCCCAGCACCAACTACAGTTCCAGGAAAAGTAACAGGAGAGGCTTGTGGGCAGAGATCACATCTGAGTCCAGTTCCATCACACAGAAACACAAATTCCAAAGTGGGGCCAACTGACATGACACTGAACTCCATCTGCCATGACCATAGAACCTGTGGGTCTCTGTATCCCTCAGAAGAACCAATACCTGGGGTTGTATCTACTTTAGCTGTCTTTGGGACTCTGCTCAGGTGTGCATAAGGGCAACCCCTCTGATAACCTCCCAGCTCTTTTTGGAGACTCATAGCCATATAAACTCATTTGTCCTTTCCATTTCCCCATTTTATTCAGGTCAAAAAGCATTTTTAACTCCTGGTATTATATGTAGATGGAGATATTCTGCTGGCCGAGTTGACCCTTTTATTCAAGGTCATTTTCTAGTTACATCATCAGCTGGTACTTGATAGTAATCCCTCGGTGCCAGGGAGGCTCATCCCCAGGAGCTGAGGAGAAGGCACACTGAGGAGAAGGCAACACATTTACTTGCACACTGAGGAGAAGGCAACTCATTTACATGCTGAGTTTGGCATCGAGACTGGCCACATTTGAGCAACACGGAGGCTCTCAGGAGGTAACTCTCAGGCCCCTGCAGCTCTAGGCCTTGTTCTTATTTCAGGTGCACAGGCTTACAAGCATAGTCATTAGTATCAAGGGCTCATTGTTGGACCTTCCTTCTTTGTTGGTCTTTGCCGTTGGACTTAGGGGATTGTTGCTGTTCCTTTAGGGACTGTGATAAAGCTCCCCTGGCTAGGAACTCAGCACTCCCTCAGTTGTTGTTTTTAATTGTAACCACTATGAAAATATCCAAACATTTCTATGTACCCTAGATATATGCCTTGGAGAACTCCCTGCCAACCATGTGTCCCCTGTCAATAACATCCCACACCAGTATTCTTCCCCTGCCATTGTTGAACCTCTCTGTGATCCAAAACTTCTTGAAAAATGAGGCCCAATATATTGCCAGGTTCCATTAATAGTAAAATGGAATATAGTGATGAGTTTAAAGGTTAGATATAGAATACATATTAATTTAGAAAAATTAAGGTAAAAATAAATTGGGGTATCAAAAAATTTAAAAATGCAAAAGCTTTGTTTTTGATGTTTTGCCTTCCATCACTGCAATGTGTTGCCCTGTTTGCAAATTGGCAAGGCAACTTTTTCCATCTTTTCCTCAGTGTCTACATCCTTTCTTTTTCTTTTCTTCCCTAATTATTAAGCTTATCTTCACAAAAGTTTTAGATCACAGTAACTCATATATACAATATCCAGTACTCCCACATATCCAACATAAAACCCTTTTCACTTCCACAGCAATAATCTTTTTACATATTCATACTATATTTATTGAAACTGATGTACAGATATTGAGACAAAAGCTTTCAAACAAGGTAACATTTGGGTTTACATTGTGGTTTATATTTTAGACTATACAATTTTCTAAATTTTTAGTTATCTTATGTTTTACATTATGATTTACATTTTAGCCTATCAGCCCCTATGTATTTTTGGTGTAATTTAACATGCCTTATATCCATCCTTGCATAATCTTGTGGAACACTTCTATTGCCCACACAGTTACATCGATTCCATCTATTCAATACCTCTTTTCCCCTCCCCTGAGGGCCCACAGTGACAGTCAATCTTCATTGCTTTGAAGGGCCATGTTCAGAGATACTTGCAACAGTGATGAGGGCTTGACATGCTCAACTGCCCTAATGCATTGGGAGCCACCATTTCTCTCAAGAGATACAATTCCCTCTATTTGAGAACATCAGTCCTCCCCAGGATGTGGGTATATCTTCACTCTCATTATATGGGTTTCTATCCAATGATATAACCCATTATGGCAAAATGAGCACTCACACACTCCTAGGAGCCTGTCCTGCATTGGATTATCTCCTTTAAGCATCTTAAACAGGTAACCTTCCTTATTATATTTTTGAAAAAGTTTTCTCAGCATTATACTCTCAACCAAATACCTGACAAAATCCTATGTTCATATGTTTCCCCACCCTCCTCCCAATTTCTTGGGCAATATTACCCATCCTCCCATCCCTCGCCCCCTCAAGCCTGCAAAGCCCCACCCAAAGGTACCCCTATTCCCCCATTTTATCCCTTCCTTGTACAATTACTTACCTCCAGCTTATCATAGATTTCTCCCATGTAGGTGTCAGCTTACATCCTTCCTTTACCCCCCAATTTCCTTTAAGCCTATCATCCAGTCTCTAGCTCTCTGAGGCAGCTTTGTTTACTTATTTCATATCATTGAGGTCATGTAGTATTTGTCCTTCAATGCCTGGTTTGCTTCACTCAACATAAGGTTCTCAAGATTCATGCATGTTATCACATGTGTTTGTAGTGTATTCGTTCTTAAAGCTGAGTAGTATTCCATTGTATGTATATACCACATTTTATTTATCCATTCATCTGTTGATGGGCATTTGGGGTGATTCCAACTTTTGGCAATAGTGACCAATCTGCTATGAACATTGGTGTGTATATATCGGTTTGTGTCCTTGTTTTCAGTTCTACTGGGTATATACCCAGCAGTGGTATTGCTGGGTCATATGGCAAATCTATAGCTAGTTTTTTGAGAAACCGCCAAACTGTCCTCCAGAATGGTTGGATCCTTCTGCATTCCCACCAGCAGTGGATGAGTGTTCCCATTCCTCCACATCCTCTCCAGCATTTGTAGTCTTCTGTTTTTTTCGTAGCCACCAGTCTAGTGGGAGTAAGATGGTATCTCATTGTAGTTTTGATTTGCATTTCCCTAATAGCTAGAGATTTGGAGCATTTTTAATGTGCTTTTTAGCCATTTGTATTTCTTCTTTGGAGAAGTGTCTGTTTAAATCTTTTTCCCATTTTTAAAATGGGTTGTTTGTCTTTTTATTTTCGAGATATAGGTGTTCTTTATATATGCAGGATATAAGTCTCCTATCAGATATATGGTTACCAAATATTTTCTCCCATTGTGTAGGCTCTCTTTTTACTTTCTCGACAAACTCCTCTGAGGTGCAGAAGGCTTTAATTTTGAGGAAGTCCCAAATTTTCTATTTGTTCTTTTGCTGCTCGTGCTTTTGGTGTGAAGTTCATGAAACCATTTCCTATTACAAGGTCCTGTAGATGCTTCCCTACACTGCTTTCCAAAGTCTTTATGGTCTTGGCTCTTATATTTAGGTCTTTGGTCCATCTTGAGTTGATTTTTGTATAAGGTGTGAGATGGTAATCCTCTTTCATTCTTTTACATATGGATATCCAGTTCTCTAGGCACCATTTGTTGAATAGGCCATTCTCTTCCAGTTGAGATGGTTTGGTGGCTTTATTGAATATTATATGACTATATATTTGAGGATCTATATCAAAACTCTCAATTTGGTTCCATTAGTCTGTGTGTCTCTCCTTGTGCTGATACCATGCTGTTTTCACTACTGTAGCTTTGTATAATGTTTTGAAGTCAGGTAGTGTGTGATTCCTCCAATTTCGTTTTTCTTTTTTAATATGTCTTTGGCTATTCGGGGCCTCTCTCCTTTCCAAATAAATTTCATAGCTAGTTTTTCTAGTTCGTTAAAGAATGCTTGTTGATTTTTATTGGGATTGCATTGAATGTGTAGATCAGTTTTGGTAGGATAGACATCTTAATAATATTTAGTCTTGCTGTCCATGAACAGGGAATATTCTTCCATTTATTTAGGTCTTTGATTTCCTTGAACAGTGTTGTGTAGTTCTCTGTGTATAAGTTTTTTACATCTTTAGTTAAATTTATTCCTAGGTATTTGATTTTTTTATTGACTATTGTAAATAGTATTTGTTTCTTGATTTTCTCCTGAGCTTGCTCATTATTGGTGTACAGAAATGCTACTGATTTTTGCGCATTGATCTTATAACCTGCGACTTTACTAAACTCATTTATGAGTTCTAGAAGCTTTGTTGTAGACCTCTCAGGGTTTTCTGTGTATAGGACCATGTCATCTGCAAATAATGAAACTTTGACTTCTTCCTTTCCAATTTAAATGCCTTTTGTATCTGGTTCTTGCCTCAGTGCTCGAGCATATCTTTGCTCTCTTAATTTAGATTGGAACTCCTGTATAATTTCTTCTAGGCTGAGATTACCTCCCTTTCACCCCACATTCCCAGAAATTTGCCTCTTTTCATCTCCCCATGTTGAAGGCACTGGCTAAAGTTCCTCATAAAGTGTCTGAATCTTTCTTTCTTGAGTAAAGGGTCTTGGGCAAGGCAAGGTGAATCTTCTGTTAATAGAGGATGGTCCAAGTCCCTGGTGAGCCAGGAACACCATGTCTCAATCAGAAGATCAGGGTGTGAATGCAAGAACATGGGGAGGTGTTCATGTTCTGGAGGTGCTGTGATTTGGTGGGGAGCTGATGGTTCTGATAATCACCCTTCCAACAGAGAAGAGCAAAGACTATGCATACATTGTCACAATCAGTCTTTATGATTGGGATGATTTTGCAGATATTTGCTTTAGTTAACATTGGTAAGTAGCTAAATGATAATCTCATGTGAAAAAATTGTACAGTGACTATCTAGGTACCTTCATCTATCATTGTTTAAATTAGTATATACTTTCTGAAAAATGAAATCTGTGTTTGTCTCTGGTAGCAATTATGTATATATTATAAGTACTTATTATATATTGAAATGAATTCAGATATAGTAAATGTAAAGAAAATACTTTATACATTACTTAAAACCCAAAGAGGCCATGAACAATCCACTTTCTTCAAAGTACTTGTAGTTGGAGCTTGTTTGATTGTCTGGACCTACTTGGATTCAATAGAACAAAGTCCTGTGAGAGAGCTGGTCTTGCTTAAGGACTTAGGTAAGAACCTTACAGATTCTGCAGTGTAGCTAATTAAGGGACTGTTTAATGTCACATGTGAACTGCTCTAAATGTGCCGCCTCCAAGAGAAATAAGTGTAGGGACTTGTAGATAGTATTTTTTGTTTGTTTGTTTATTTGCTTATTTATTTATTTTTATAGTTTTATTTATTTTTAAGATTTATTTTTATTTATTTCTCTCCCCCCCCGTTGTCTGCTCTCTTGTGTCCATTTACTGTGGGTTCTTCTGTGTCTGCTTGCATTCTCAGTGGCACCAGGAATCTTTGTCTCTTTTTGTTGCGTCATCTTGCTGTGTCAGCTTTCTGTGTGTGTAGTGCCACTCCTAGGTGGGCTGTGCTATTTTCATGTGGGGCGGCTCTCCTTGCAGGGCTCAATCCTTGCACATGGGGCTCCCCTATGCAGAGGGCACCCCTGCGTGGCATGGCACTCCTGTGTGTGGCAGCTTTGCGCGTGGGCCAGCTCACCATATGGGCCAGGAGGCCCTGGGTTTGAACCCTGGACCTCCTATATGGTAGGCGGATGCTCTGTCAATTGAGCCACATCCTCTTCCTTAGTTTTATTTATTAACTATTTGTCCTATACTTATTTGATAAGATTCTGGGTATTGTTGGGCTGAGATAATTGTATCTTTTACCAAACCTAAAGCAGAACAAAGTTAAAAATTTACCCCAAAGTCTAGATAACAGGGAGTTACTTTAAATGTCTCTGGGTGCACAAAATGTGAAAAATCCCTCTCTTGGCCTTCTTAAAAATTTTATAAAAAGAAGTGCCTTCTACACTCAGCTAAGATGGAGGTGAAGAAGGACAACCACCACACCATGGAGCCTAGAGTGATTACAACTGAAAATGGGAGGATTGCATCCAGCATCCAGGTGGAATCTGAGTCTCCTCTTGACATAAAGGTGCAATGGACACAACCAATCCAGTGTCCACATAGAAGAGGTGGCATTGGATTGGGAAAAGTGGACATAATGGACAAAGGGTATGGGGAAAGGCAGGAAGAGATGAGAGGTGGAGGCATCTTCGGGACATGGAGCTGCCCTGGATGGTGCTTCAGAGGTAATCACCGGACATTGTAAATCCTCACAGGGCCTACATGATGGAATAGAGGAGAGTATGGGCCATGATGTGAACCAATGTATATGAGGTGCAGAGGTGCCCAAAGATGTACTTACCAAATCCAATGGATGTGTCATGATGATGGGAACGAGTGTTGTTGGGGGGGGGGGAGAGGGGGGGTGGGGGGGTGGGGTTGAATGGGACCTCACATATATATTTTTAATGTAATATTATTACAAAGTCAATAAAAAATAAAAAATTAAAAAAAAAAAAAAAAAAAGAAGTGCCTTCTAAAGAATCTGCCTAAAGTAAAAGAGATGAGTGTTGACAGTAGCATAGACTGTGGGATGTTCTCCAATATCCACTCCCACTCTTGCCATAGCAGTAGAAACCCTGATTTTTACATGGGCACATAGCTGCCTAGCATAAAGACAAGCTCCATAGCAACCAGTGTGATCATATGACCAATGCAAAGTTAAAGACAGTAGACACATGTTGTCCTTTTCCCAGCTTCTTCATCTCTTCTTCTACTCTGCTGCTTGAAATACAGATGTGTTTGGTGGAGCTCTAGTCACTACCGTGGACTATATTGGACTGTGAGGATAGGGGCTACATATTTGGAATGGTGAAACAGTGAGTTGGAAAGATGATGAGAATTTTATGGGACAGAGCTCCTATCCCTTAAAACTGCAGAGCTCAATCCTGGACTCTGTCTCTGGAATTTTATGCAACACAGAAAGACACATTTGTCTTGTTTAAACTATTATTTAATATTTAGCTAGGTCTAATTTTAAGTGATTCAGTGTTACTTCCTTCAGGAAGGCAGCTTTCATAACCTTTCCTGGAAGTTTATTACAGGACTTAATCATCCTTAAGAACTAAACATTCTTTTTTAAATTTATTTTATTTTATTTTTTTTGAGATTCCAGGGGCCAAGGATCAAACCTGGGACCTTGTATGTGGGAAACCGGCATGCAACCACTGAGCCACATCAGCTTATTGTTGTTGTTGTTAGGAGGAACCGGGAACTGAACCTGGGACCTCCCATGTGGGAAACAAGTGCTCAACTGCTTGAGCCACATGTGCTCCCTCCCGCTTTTTTTTTTTGGAAGTATCCTTGATGTAATTTATTCCTGTTTTCTCTTGTTCCAGTCTCTGAAAATGGAGAACAACTTATTGGCTTGTTCTTCATAATAACTCTTCATGGAATATAAGAATTTTGTTTGTGCTTTAATTTTATAGTTTTTTGTCAGTCAGTGGATTTAAAACTTTTAATTTAAATAATTATCATTTTATTTTAAGAAAAACACTCATGGTTTTTCTCTCTCCCTTCTCTCCCCACACTCTCTTTTTATACACAGACATGTACACATAAGAGAACTGGCTATACTGGCTTGGGGTTCTAATTATGCCTGTGATTTGTTAATAGTGGATCTCAACAGCTGCTCTTAGTGAAATAAATAAGCTGTTTACTGAACTGTGAAAGGACAGAGAGAATTGTACTTATATATGAGAGGAACTAGTAGATATGTGTTTTCTCTCTGTGTATGTGAGTGAGTGAGAGAAAGAAAAAGAGACATGCTTAATTGCTGCCCTGTTTTGTGGCTTCTTGGGGAGCAGGGCCTCATCTCAGTGAGGCAGCAGTGCTAAATTCCTCCAGTGCATGAAATTGGAGCAGTGTCTGAGATGCCAGACACGTTTCTGTGCCAGCTGTCTTCAGACTCTGATGTATTCAGGAGACTATATTCCCTGCAAACTATTTAATTACACTGAAAGCAACCTTTAAGGGAAAGGTAATCAAATCTGATTTAGGATTTCCCTCATTTCTGTGTCCCAGACTGAGTCACCGTTTAAAAAAAAAAGTGTTACTGAGTTATAATTCATTTATTGTACAACTCACTCCTTTTTTTCTTTTTTTTCAAGATTTATTTCTCTCTACTCCCATTCCCCCCATTGTCTGCTCTCTGTGTCCATTGGCTGTGTGTTCTTCTGTATCTGCTTGTATTCTCATTAGGTGGCTCTAGGAACCGATTCTGGGACCTTCCAGAATGGGAGAGAGGCGATTACTCTCTTGCGCCACCTCAGCTCCCCTGTTCTGCTATGTTTTGTTATTTTTTCTCCTCTGTTTCTCTTGTTGCATCATCTTTCTGTGCCAGCTCTCCACATTGGACAGCACTCCTGCGTGGCACGGCTTTCCTCTGCGGGGCAGCATTCCCATGCAGGGTAGCACTCCTGCATGGGGGCCACATTCTCGCGTGGGCCGGCACTCTGCGTGGGCCAGCTTGCCCTCACCAGGAGGTCCTAGGCATTGAATCCTGGAACTCCTACATGGCAGATGGGAACCCAATTGGTTGAGCCACATCCATTTCCCACAACTCACTTCTTTAAGGTATATAATTCAGTGTCTTCTTTTTTTAGCACATTAACAGTATTGTATAACCATCAGCCCGTTAAATTATAGAACATTTTCCTCACTCCAAAAAGAAATTCCCTATCCAACAGTAGTCACTCCCCACCCACACCCCCAGGTCCTCCAGCCCTAGGCAACCACTAATCTACTTTCTTTCTCTATGGATTTGCTTATTCTGGACATTTCATATAAATGACTGGCTTCTTTCACTTATCATAATGTTTTTGAGGTTCATCCATATTGTAGCATTTATCAGGACTTCAGTCCTTTTATGAATAAATAATTTTCCATTGTATATATAGCCACATTTTATTTATCCATTTTGTTTCTTTGTTTGATAGACATTTGAGTTGTATCCACTTTTTTGTCTGTTATGAATATTTGTGGACAAGTATATGGACATATGTTTTCATTTTTCTCGTGCATGTACTTAGGAATGGAATTGCTGAGTGTGCTAGGCAGAATAATGTCCTCTCTTTTCCCCACTAAGATGTCCAATTCCTAATCCTTGGAGTTTATAATATGTTATGTTACATGGCAGGGATGAATTAAGTTTGCATATGGAATAAACTTGCTTACCAGCTGACCTTAAAATACGGAGAGTATCATGGATTATTTGGATTGAGCCCAGTGTGTTTGAAGTTGCCCTTAACAGATGGAAGGAGGAGGCAGAAAGTCAGAATTAGAACAATGTGATGTGAGAAATACTCAGCTGGCCATTGCTGGGTCTAAAAATGGAATAGGGCTACAAGCTGAGGTGTATTGGCAGGTTGTAGATGCTGGAGAAGGCAAGGGAAATGGATTCTTCCCTGGAGCTACCGGGAGGAATGCATCCCTGCCAGCACCTTGATTTTAGCCCAGTGCAACCCATCTTGGACTTCTGACTTTCAGAATTTGTATTGTTTTAAGCCACCAAGCTTGTGGTAATTTATGACTTCAGCAATAAGAAACTAATACATTAATACATGTTGACTTTGAGGTGCCTGCTGGCATCCAAGTGGAAATGTCCTGTGGGTAGTTCAGTACATGAGTTGGAGCCAGAGAGAGAAGCCTGGACTGGGTCATATGGCAGCTCCATGCTTAACCTTTTGAGGAACTGACAGAGTGTTTTCCAAAGCAACTATACCATTTTACATTTCTACCAGCAATGTAGGATGGCTTAAAGTTTCTCAAAATGTTCACCAGTATTTGCTAATTTCTATCTTTTTTATGATAGCCATTCTAGTAAGAGTGAAGTGGTATCCCACTGTAGTTTTTACTTACATTTCCCTGATGACTAATGGTGTTGAGCATCTTTTCAATGTGCTTATTGACCATTTTTATATTTTCTTTGGAGCAATGTCTATTTAGATACTTGGCCCATTTTGAAACTGGGTTATTTGTCTTTTTTATTACTAGATATATACTTCTTGAAGTTATCCTTTGAACCACAAAAGTTTTAAATTTTGATGAAATCCAATTTTATTTATTTTTACCTTTGTTGTTTGTGCTTTGGGTATTATAGCTAAGAAACCATCATGTAATCAAAGTTATGAAGATGTATGGCTAGTCTGACTCACCTTTGAGGGCTTCTTTGTATGCCCTAGGCACTGTGGAAGGGACTGAGAATATGGAGATGAAGGTCTCAGTTCCTACCAAGAACCACTCTGTCTAGGGCTATGGACAAACAGGTAAAGAGACAACTATGTAATAGGGAATGTGGTGGGTGCCTAATAGAGATAAGCATAGAGGTTGTTGTGGCACAGGAGAAGAGTCCTTAATTCTGCCTTGGAAAGTCAAGAAAGTCTTCATAGAAGGAATGAATTTTGAATCTTAAAGGGTGAGGAGGAGTTTGATTGAGGTGATGTGTGTGTGTGTGCATGTGCAAATGTGGTGTGTATGTGCATGCATGATGTTAGAGGGAGTAGCACAAGAATGACCTTGTCTGCTGTTTTAGTTTGCCAAAGAGATGGTGATACAACATACCAGAAATCTGTTGGCTTTTATATTTGGGGTAAAAGCCTATAGTTCCAAGTCTGTGAAAAGTCCAGCTCAAGGCACCATAAGAGGTGCTTTCTCACCAAAGCCAGCTGCCATGTGTTGAAGCAAGATGGAGGGTGATCTCTGCCCTGTGTCCCCTTCCCCTCCTGGCTTCCTCTCTGTGGCCCAGTTGCTCTGCTTTCTTCCTGATTTCAGCTGCAAGTTGGCATAGGACTTGTTTCTTAGGGCCTCCTGTGTCAGTTTCAGCTGTTCTGCTGTCTTCCCAAGTTCAGCTGTAAGCTATCAGGCATATAGCAGGGCTGCTTTCCTCTTAGGCCCAGCCTCTTGGGTCTTCATGCTTAAGTGATCCTCTCTTTCATATGGCAGGATCAAACATGATAGTTCCCTTTTTCTTCTCTCTGTCTGTCTGTGTGAGTTCATTTATATGAGACCCAGCAGCGGGGTGGGTACTCAACCTGATGTGGTAGAATCAAAAGTCTTAAGGGAATCTTATCAAGTAATCTAATCAATGGCTCCTCAACTGAATTTAATGCAATCAAAGAGTATCATACCCAGAGGAATAATTTACAAACATAATCTTGCTTTTTTTAGGATTCATAAAATAATCTCATACTGCCACATATGTCATGCACAAGTAATTGTGATAAAATGCTGAGGGTGATGGGGAAAGCCGATGAAAGATATAAATAAAACTCAGTGGCATCCTGATCAAATTTGTATTTCGGGAAGAATCCTGGGTAGCCAAGTGGAGGATATATTGAGGACTGAGGGAGGGGAAGGATAGAAGAGCACCGTGTTTGAGAGTTACTGGGCCATTGTAGTGAGACAATCAAGAAATGATGAGGATCAAAACCAGGGCAGTGGTGATAGGGCAGAGAAGAGCTGATGGATTTGACAGATTTAAAGGCAATAATAAGGGAGCAGATGTGCCTCAAGTGGTTGAGCTCCCACCTCCCACACGGAAGGTCCTGGGCTCAGTTCCTAGTGCCTCCTAGAAAAAACAAACAAATAAGCAAAACAAATGAAAAAAAACATGAAACAACCCAGGGAAGCTGATGTGACTCAGTGGTTGAGTGCCAGCTTCCCATGTGTGAGGCCCTGTGTTCAATCTCTGGCCCCTGGTACCTCAATAAATAAATAAATGAGATAATATAATCTCTAGGATTTATTTGGATGTTGGCAGCAGGGGAACAAAAGCTGCCTGGGCAAATCTGAGATACCTGGTTGGGACCACTGAGTAGAAGAAGGAACTATTTATGGACACAGGGAACTCTGGAGCAGGAACAATTGGGGGCAGATAGAGAAGCAATAATGGGTCCAGTTTTCAATATGTTGACATTGAAGTGCCTGTGAGACATCCATGTGGAAATGTCCTGAGGGTGATTTGGCATCTGAGTCTAGAGCTAAGGAGAGATATCTGGGCCTGGCAGATGAAAGTGAGCAGAAACAGCTGTAGATTTAACTGAAACTGTGGATATGGAGGAGATCGGCTGAGGGATAATCTGTGGCATGGGAAGGAAAGAGGGTTAAGGATAGAAACATCTTTTGAGGAAATGAGGTGTGGAGAAGGCCACTGTGGGAGAGCCAAAGAGGTGGCTGGGAGAGTCTTCATCTGCTGTGGCATGGTAGGAGTAGAAACAAAGGAAGCTACATTGTGTGTCTAACAATCAAGCTAACATGCTTTGAGGGTGCCTAAAAATGGTCCTCAATTCCAACCTTACACTGAAAAGAACTATTTCAATGTTTAATAACTCTAAATCAATCTAACTAATTTAAAGTGTAAATACAATGCTCTTCCAGCTTGAAATGCTTGAAAACTAGTTTCTAAATGTAGAATGTAGTGGTGGATTTGGTTATGGTGACCTTGTCTCTCAGGCAAAGCAGAGGCCTAAAACACTTTATTTGTTCTTTTTAAATTCTACTGGATGAGATCTTCTGCAGTTGTTATTGCTTTATTTCCTTTGTCCTTTTACATTCTAACATTTCTTAAATTATTTAAATTAATGGGGTCTCTTGGAATTGAGTAAACAGAATATTAAAATTTAATTCTCATGCCATTTATGGACATTTTTCCCTTTCCTATTTTGCAGAGCTTCAGCTGTTGAGATTTAGTATGGGAACAGAGACTCCTTTTAGATGGCACCCCATCTACTTAAACTATATTTCCCTGAAGTCATTCTGCTCTCCAGCCTTGCTAAACTCCTTGCTCTTGCCATTGTCATGCTGTGTACTGAGCCTAAATGCCTGAGGTGCTCTTTCTCTCAACCTTGGCTCTCCCCGTGGTTTGCCCAAGCCTTCATCTAAGACTCAGCTCAAGCCCATCCCTTCCAAGCCCAGGCAGATTAGCTCCTCTCTGCTCCCAAAGTGCCCTGTATATCCCCCCATCATATGTTTGGCAATGTATTTATCTTTATGCCCTATTCCTTTGTCAGCTCCTTGAGGTTTTGTCTTGTTTATTTTGGTAAGTCTGGTACTTAACTCAGAGCCTGGCATTCTATCTTGATACAGTTTTAAAAATTTTATTGAGTAAGTGGACTTTGTTTTGTTGTTGCTATTATCATAAACATAGTACATTGTTTTCTGTCAAAGAGTGTTTATAATTCTATTTCAAGTTAGAAAAATGATCAAATAATGATAATGTTCTCAGCAACACCTTCGGATTTTCTTGGTACAGCCAATGTCTTATGGTGCAAAATATTCATGGTGATTTGAGTTCTGTGAATGTGTAACACTAGTAGCAATAATAAGATTTACTTATTAGATTGCTTGGGAGTAGATTTAAACAGTTACCACAACATTAGTATTTATTAAGAATATACAACATTCTTTGTTCTAGACAGAAGGAATAAAATCTACCCCCAGTTAATATTTATTATCTTTCCTTGTGTAAAAAAGGCAGCATTAGGTATCATAACAATTTAGAGAAAAAAAAAGTCAAACAGCTCATGTTCTTCCAACTGAGGGGTAGAGGACATAGTATGTGGGACAGGCGTCCATCTGTGCTTGGAGAGAAAAGACAGTGACTGAAGAATAGGTCAGCTTTGTCCTTGAAGGGGATATTTAAAGTCTTGATGTTGGAGCTATAAAGTCAGTTAGCCAGATTTCCAGGTGAAGCAGGGACAGTGCTTACAAAGTTATAGCCGTAAGTATATATGTTTTAAAACAGAAGTAGCCAAATAAAATAAATTAGAATGAATAGATCTGCTGTAGGTAGTTATTCTTGTTTTTATTTTTTACTAGAATCTATCAAGCACCTTACATTCTCATGTCCTCTCTGGATGTGTCCTAAGGTCGCTCTTCAGTCTTAGGATGACTCCCTTTTCCCTGCAGACACTGGCAACCTCACCACAGGGACTTTCCAGATTCTACCACCAGATCATTGTATATAATCCAAAGCTTTTTATTACCACAAGCCTGACTCCCCTGAGGAGCTTCAGCATTCTTTCTGAGCTCCTGGCTCCCTTACTCATGCCAAGTTTTTTCATAAATCCATTGCCTCAGAGTTGAAATTTGAGGCTTTCAGCAACACATCCTTGGCCCTTGTTCTCAGCATCAGGGAATGTCAGGAGGCAGCATGAGTGGGGAAGTTACATCCCAGGTTCAGGGTCTGACTCTGGGGTCTGGATTCTAGCTCCATCACTTTTTTTTTTTTTTTTTTAAGATCTATTTATTTACCACCCCCCCCCCCCAGTTGTCTGCTCTCTGTGTCCATTCGCTGTGTGTTCTTCTGTGTCCGTTCACATTCTTGTCAGCGGCACTGGGAATCTGTGTCACTTTTTGTTACGTCATCTTGCTGCGTCAGCTATCCGTGTGTGTGGCGCCATTCTTGGGCAGGCTGCACTTTCTTTTGCGCTGGGCGGCTCTCCTTATAGGGCGCACTCCTTGCACTTGGGGCTCCCCTACGCGGGGACACCCCTGTGTGGCACGGCACTCCTTGTGCACATCAGCAGTGCGCATGGGCCAGCTCCACACGGGTCAAGGAGGCCCGGGGATTGAACTGCGGACCTCCCATGTGGTAGGTGGACGCCCTAACCACTGGGCCAAGTCTGCTTCCCTAGTCAGTGCTTTGCACCTTGGGGCCTGCCAAAGTTGTATTGATTCTCCTGGTTCTTTATAACAAGTACAGCCTTTTTCATTTTATTAGAGTGGAGGAAAATCACACTTTTCTGATTGTCCTGCTCCCTGAGTTAATTTCAAGAAACACTGTCTGGCACCTTTGATCTCTGCTGGTGAGGCTGCTCCTCAGCCGATGTGAAGTCTGTGACCTCTTCATGGTCCCTGCCGGCTGCCCTTCCAGCTGGCAGAGCACCATCTCAGGACTGTGCTAGGCCCCTGAGAGCCAGGAAGGAAACTCGAGCAGCATTCTAAGCAGCAATGGCCTCAGGCAAAGACAGGGTGTAGGAAGTGTGTGCTCCCCTCGAGCCCTTCCATTCTGTGTGTTTATATTTCTTTCGGTTTTCCTTCCCTGAGAAGGTGTCAGTGACTGCCTCAGTCAGGCCACGAGCTGTGGGCCTTTCCTCCCTCCTTCCCTGCACAGAAACTTCCCTGACCTAGTGAAAGATGTTTTCTCTCAGCTGGCTGTCACTGCTGGTTATCTTACCCTCCACAACCCACCTCAGCTCACCCCCCATGTGCATGTATTAAGGGTCAAAAAACAACTCCAGGAATATTTGTATTTTAAAAACCGACTTTTGGAAACAGAAAAATTAATCCCTGATGTTGACATTTTCAGCAACATGTCAGACTGGCCAGAAGTGGAGAAATTTTTTCTCTTTTCATTTTTTGGGGGGCATATTTTTCCTGTCACTTCTTTAGATTAAAAGGAGTCAAATAGTATTTATATTGACTAAACTGTACTTTATTTGAGGTAATGATGTTGACAGCCTAGGATGTATCTTTCCACATATTTCTCTATGCTCATATAGGGACATGTCACAATTTACTTTCAGATTGTTTTCTTTTTAGGGTTCCTACCAGCAATTCTTTTTTTTTTTTTTTAAAGATTTATTTTATTTATTTAATTCCCCCCCCTCCCCCGGTTGTCTGGTCTCTGTGTCTATTTGCTGCGTCTTGTTTCTTTGTCCGCTTCTGTTGTCAGCAGCACGGGAAGTGTGGGCGGCGCCATTCCTGGGCAGGCTGCACTTTCTTTTGCGCTGGGCGGCTCTCCTTACAGGTGCACTCCTTGTGCGTGGGTGGGTGGGGACTCACAAAGAAACCTCACTGCAGAGAAGGAGGAAGGAGTTTTGATATTGGAGTCCAGGGAAGTAAACACACAGAGAAGCAGATAGGTGAGGAAGGAGAGAAGACTCCTTTAGATATAGCAGAGGCCCCAAGAAGAGAGATGAGCCATTCACCTGACAGTTTATAGCCGTCTTTGTGGAGAAAGCAGAGCAGCTGAGCCCAGAGAGAAGCAAGCTTCAGGAAGAGAGGAACCCAGGAAGCCTGAACCCTTGTAGACATCTTGCTCCAACACATGGCAACAGACTTTGGTGAAGGAAATAACTTATGCTTTATGGCCTGGTAACTGTAAGCTTGTACCCCAAATAAATACCCTTTATAAAAACCAACAGACTTCTGGTATTTTGCATTAGCAACTTTTTGGCTGATTAATACAGCCATAACAACTGTTTTGTGTTTAATATTTCCTCTTTTGGTCAAGGTTTTTTTCCAAATGCATCTCTGGTTGTGCTTGATATTAATCCCTTTGTGCCAGGGAGGTTCATTCCCAGGAGTCATGACCCATGCTGGGGGCAAGGTAGTGAGCTTATTTGCTGAGCTTGGTTTAGAGAGAGTCCACATTTGAGTAACAAAGAGGTTTTCAGGAAGTAACTCTTAGGCAATAGATATTATTAGGCTAAGTTTCAATTTTTACAAGAATAAGCTTCATAAGTACAAGCATTAATATTGAGGGCTTGATGTATTGGTCTGTTTTTCTTTTATTAAGCACTGCCTATATAATCTAGAGATTCTTATCTATTAGAGAATAGCAGGACTCCCCAGGATAGGAATTTAATATTTTGTTGGTTATTGTGTGGGTCTCCACCCACTGATAACACCCTACAATGACATGAACATATTGATATTCCATAAAGGCATATACCAGGTGCACATTTCTCCACACATCCCCCCACCACTGACACCCTGCACCAGTGACCCTCCCTTGCCATAGTTGCCAAAAGAACACTCCCACGACTGTATTCTCAACCATAGTCCTCTGTCATCCCAGAGTTCACCTATTCCTTCCTCCAGCCATCCCCCCAGCTCTATGGATAGCCCAGCCCATCCCCTACCTCTCACACTCACACACCAGCATCATCAACTCCTTTCCCATTGCTGCACCACCATCACCCCTGCCCACGGCCAAACCTCCCCCAACCTCCTTATCATATATTGTGACTACATTGTGCGTTAGCTCACCCCTCTCTACTCCCTTTCTATCTCCTGGTAACCTATCTTCCAGGCTCTATCTCTGAGTCTGCTTAATACCATTAGTTCACATCAATGAGATCATGCAGTATTTGTCCTTTAGTGGACTGGCTTACTTCACTTAACATAAGGTCTTTGAGATTCATCCATGTTGTCGCCTGTGTCAATACTTCATACCTTCTTACAGCTAAGTAATATTCTGTTGTATATATATATGTATACCACATTTTGTTTATCCACTCATCAGTTGATGAACACTTGGGTTGCTTCCAACTTTTGGCAATTGTGAATAATGCCACAATGAACATTTGTGTACATATATCAATTTGCATCCCTGCTTTAAATTCTTCTTGGTATATTCCTAGTCATGGGATTGATAGATCAGATGGCAGTTCTATACTTAACTTCCTGAGTGACTGCCAAACCATTCTCCACAGTGGCTGCACCATTCTACATATCCACCAGCAGTGGATGAGTGTTTCTATTCCTCCACATCCTCTCCAATACCTGTAGTTTTCTGGTTTTTTGTTTTTTTTTTTTAAATAGCAGCCAGTCTAATAGGGGTAAGATGATATTGTTGTTTTGATCTGCATTTCCCTAAGAGCTAGTGATGAGCATGTCACCTTATATATTGATTATTTATTTGAGGATCGTTTCACAAAAGTAGGACTGTTGGCTCATAGTTACAAGGATTTAATAGATACTGCCAGATTATTTTCTAGAAATTCCTAGCAGTGTACTTACCCACCCAAAACATAAGGATACTTGGATCTCCATACCCTATCGACACTGGATCTTATCAACTCTATTTTATTTTTGCCAAACAATGATGAAAAACAGTTTCTCCTTTTTATTTTAATTTGCATTTTTACCATTCCCTTAGGAAGCACTGCATCAGTGGTCAGTGGTCAGCATTCTTTCTTGGAGGCTGACCTTGATGGCACCTTTGGGACTGCTTTCACAGTCCGCCACTGACTTCAGTTTACTCCAGGCAAGAGCTGAAGAAGCAGCTTCAGTAAACAAGATGCATATTAAACATAGAAGCCCACATGTTCTGTATGAATCTAAAACCATCAAAAAGATGGATTTCATGCAAATGCTATTTGGAAAGGTTACAGAGAAGAGATTAGATCATGTGTGTGCACAGATGCTGTGGGCATCAGTTTTTGCCCTGTCCTGGCTTCTTCCCCTGCTCTGTGCAGAGCTTGCCCTGGTCTGACCTGCTTAAGGAGCCCCCTGCAGGAGGGAGGGTATCCTTAATAAGGAGAGGGAGATTTGGATATACATAGATACACACAGAGGGAAGATGGTCATGTGAAGGTGGAGGTAGAAATTGGAGTGATGCAGTCACAAGCCAAGGAATATGGAAGATCGTTGGCACATATCCTCTATTCCCCACCCCCCTTGCCAGAAGCTAGAAAGAGACAAGGAAAGAGTGTTCCCTAGAGCCTCCAGAAAGCTCGTGGTCCTACTGACACCTTGATTTTGGACTTGTAGCTTCCAGAATTGTGAGAAAAAAAATTTACATTGTTTAAGCCACTTAGCTTGTGGTACTTTGCTACCACAACCCTCGGAAACTAATACATACACTATGGAATATTATGGTGCCTTTAAAAAAAAAAAAGATGAGATCTATATACCAATCTTTTTTTAAAAAAAGATTTATTTATTTAATTCTCTCCCCCCCATCTGCTTTCTTTCCATTCACTGTGTGTTTGTCTGCTTGTATTCTCATCAGGTGGCGCTGGGGATCTGTGTCTCTTTTTGTTGCGTCATTTTGCTGTGTCAGCTCTCCGTGTATGTGGCACCACTCCTGGGTGGGCTGCGGTTTCACTCTGTGCGGCTCTCCTTGTGCAGGGGCCATTCCTTGTGCAGGGGGCATCCTTACGTGCAGGCATCCCTGCATGGGCTGGCACTCCCTGCCCGCATCAGCACTGCACGTGGGTCAGCTCACCATACAAACCAGGAGGCCCTGGGTATCGAACACTTGGACCTCCTATATGGTAGGCAGGTGCTCTATCTGTTAAGCCACATCTGCTTCCCTATATACCAATCTAGAGGGATTTTCCCATTATGTATTTTATATATGTATATGTAATAAAATTCTAGTTTTACAAAGTAATAATAGTAGCACCATATATGTCTGCAAATACAGTGCATATGTATATATATATATATATATGATTAAATAGTGAGAATGAAGAGAGGTATGTTCACATTAGTTACTTTAGGAAGATGCTGTCCATAAAGAAAAACAGCATGTGCAAAAGATAAACCATTTACATAAAATTACATATGTGTGTATGAATGTATGTATACAGTATGAATAATATTAATCACGCTTATCTTAAGGTGGTGGGAATTGAGGTGATTTCTGCTTTCTTCCTGTACTTTTCAGAACCATTGAGTATGTAACAGTGAACATATATAGTTAAAAGAAACCCAGAAGGAAACTAAAGCTATTTTCTTTGTGAAAAAGCAGAGAGGTAGAGGGAGGAAATGCAGGGGTTGTGTTGGATAGTCCAGATTCTTATTTCTGGGCTTCCTTCAAACTTGAGGTCGAAATTGGATCCCACATGACCAGTAAGCCTGGGGGAGTGGGATATGCTTCCCCGCCCTCATAAAGCTAAAGATTTAATGTAGATTGGCACAGGTGGCTAACTAATAAGTGCTATATGAGGAGAAGTAATACCAGAAGTACCTAACTTAGATTGATGGGGGTGTGGGGGTGTGGGGGGTGGTCAGAGAGGGTTTTTTGAGGAAGACCTGAAAAATGAGGTGAACTTAGTGGGGGTGGGGCGGGGTGGTGCAGAGCAGAAGGCACAGTCCCATGAAGGCCCTGAACCAGAGAAGGGCTTTGAAATTTAGGGATTCAAAAGAAGGCCTGTAGGGGTTGCTACATCTTCTTGAACAAAGCACTACTCCTAGGGTACCAGGGGTGCTGTTAACATTCAATGCCACAGATGCCTTTATTTATTACAATTAAATGAGAGAGGGTAGTGTAGGGGAAGTCTTTCTAATTCTCTATGGTGGGGTAGGCTAGAACTTTGGATTTTGTCTTTATAAACAATGGGCAAGCAATGGAGGTTTTCAAGCAGAGAAATGATGCTCCTAATTGCCTTTAAAAAGATCAGTCTGATTGTTGTGTGGAGAATGGATTAGATGGGTGGGAGATGGAGAGGGGAGATGGATTACGAGGTGTTTGCAGCAGTAGAGGTAGGGGTAACAGAGCAGAATGGTGGTCGTGGTGTTGGTGGTGATGATGATGATGATGAAGAGAAGCAGGTTTACAAATACATTTTGTGGATAGACTTGACAGGACTAAATATTTGATTGGATGTGAGGTTGAAAGATAAGAAGGTGTCAAGGATAAAGCCCAGGTTTCTAACATGAGCAAACAGGAGGATGGAGGCGCCATTTCCTGTGATGAATAATACTAGAGGAGGAGGAGTTTTGGAAAGAAGGTTTAGTATGTTAGTATGTTAGTAGTTTAGTATGTTAAGTTCAAGATGCTTGTGATACTCCAAATTGGAGAGGACAAGTAGGCATGTGGATATTTGGTGGGCATCTGTATAGCTGGGTCTTGAGCTCATATGAGAGATGAAGTAGAGCAAAAGTTGGGAGCCATTAAAATTTCAGCTGACATAGGCTGAGGAAAAGGATAGTATGAGAAGGCTTGAGACTGAGTCTTGATGAAAGAGGAGAAACCAGCAAAATATAATGAGAAGAAGTGGCCAAAGAAGTAGGAGAGTATACTCTGGACATAAGTATTACTGGCAATTCCTAATTTCCAACTAAGAACTGAACCAAGGTCTTTGAATGATCATTCCATAAAGGTAGCTCCTGCAACCATCAGGCCCTCACTGGCACCCCCAGAGGTCTAGTGCCCAGTGTTAAGGATTGATGTGCCTTGACCAGGGCTTTTGAAGTTTTCAGATAGCCACTTAATCAGAGTAAATGATGTTTTGCCAGGTGGGTAGTGACATTTTCTGATTTCATTAATTTTACTGCTGATGAAAAGAAGTCAAGCTGATAAACTTATTTTAAGGACTATTGTTTGGGTTTTAGTGGTCATTATACTTCTGAGAAAGTCAGAGTAAACAGGATGATTAATGAGATGTCTTTAGGAGTAAAGTTGAAAGGATTTTATTGTGTATGTGTGTGTTTTTTTTTCCCTTAAAGGAAGTATAAGAAAAATCTGACACTCTGAAGAAGTGTTATTTTGTGGTTCTTTTGTGAGGACTAGGATGCCTTTTGTGACTTTTAGAAATAAATTTCACTGCTTTATAGTTATTTAATACTTTCTATGGGTGAGGTATGTTTGGAACATTTTATACATTATCTCATCTAATACAACAGCCCTACAAGGTAATTTTTATCATTCCTATTCTGCAGATGAGCAAAGTGAGGCAGAGTTTATGTGATGTGTCTAAGTGGTACACCCCAACCATAGCAGCTTGAAACAACAAACATTTTCTCACAGTTTCTATGAATCAGGAATTCAGGAGTAGCTTTGTAAGATGATTCTGACTTGGGGTCCCTCATGAGGTTACAGGCAAGATGTCAGTGGGGGCGGCCTCACTTGAAGGTTTGACAGGGCCCAGAGGATCTGCTTCCTAGATAGTTCATTTACAGGGCTGTCGACAGGAGACCTCAGTGCCTCGCCTTGTGGATCTCTCCATAAGGCTGCTCGGGTGTCCTCATGATGTGTCAGCTGGTTTTCCCCAGAGCATCCAGAGATCAACACAGAAGTGGCAATATCTTTTATGACCTAGCCCTGAAAGTCTCACTGTCACTTCTGCTCCATCCTATTGTTCATACAAGTTGGCCCTGCACACTGTGAGAGAGGCCTACACAAGGATGTAAAAATACCAGGAGGCAAGGACCATAGGCCATTCTGGAGGCTGATTATCATAGGTGGCCTTCCCAGAAATCAAAATAATGACGCAAAAATATCTTTTCTCTCTAGAAGGCATACATAGTCTATCTGGAAACAAGGGAAAGTGTAGATGACTCTTCTAGGTTCCTTCCATCCATATGAATATGTAGAGTCTATCTGGTGTTTAGATTATCTTCTTACCCCTATTAAAGAATTTCAGAGTTCTTCATTGGAAAAACAACGATTTGAAAAACAGCAGCACGTTCTTTGTATATATGCTCACCTGAATTTCCTTACTTGGGGTAATATTAAAATTCATTATTATTAGTGGGTGTTCTGCCATTAGCCATGGTATTTGCACGTTTAAACCTTTACGAGAATAATGTCAAGGGTAAGACTAATGGGCACTGTGGCTTAATGAAAGTGAACAGATTTCACATTTTCACTTATTTACTTCATCCTCATTTGAATCAGTGATCTTGATTGCAGTGTGAAAGCCAGTAATTTACAAACCCACAAAATGGAAAATCGATATCTCACAGGCTAGAAAATTCTTCCCCCTGCCTTTTGTTTTATAGTGGGAAAATAAGAGGCCACTTCTCTTCCTTGATCTTAGTGCTTTGAACAGCCTAGTAGCATTTCATGCTGATTTTATTTTGAACCATCAGGAAAATTACATGGTAAATAGCTCGGTGTTGTTCAAATCAATTAATATTAGATGAAAAAATGTAGGAGTTGGAAGCTGTTTATTCATGAAATGCTAACTGGTAGGAGAATCCCCTCTCTTTGTTTATCTTTGTCTCTGTGATCACCATCATCATGAATCCTGGGTTCTTAGATCATGATACAAAGCAAGGAAACCTTTTGTCCCATTTTTAGCAATGTGAGTAATGAAGATTCAGGCATAGGAAACCTCGGCTGCCTTCAGTAATCACTGGGAAGTGCACATACAAAACAGGGCTTGGCATGGGGATATGGATGGAACTGAAATTATTCTGCCTATTATTTTGCTTTCAATTTTTGGCCTCTCCTCCTCCTCTTTCCCTCTTCTCTGTTACTATTTGAGGAAGGATACAAGAGGGAAAGAAAGTGTTAAGATTTGCTTTCCTACAGGTGTTGTTTCTGTCCATCCACAGGTGCTTCATTACAGACAGGTACTTCCAAAATCAAGTTACATCTGCTCGGACCTTAAATACATTTTGTTGCTTTAGTTCTTCTCAGAAGGAACCATAGCCAAATTCTGGGTCTAGACTGAGGTTTTCTGAGTTTCAAGCTCCTACCTTGTTACTGGTGTGTCAGTCTCTTACTCTGCTTACTTTGCCATCCTTCCTCCTTCCTATAGAGCTCTTGGTTCCTAAGTGGTCTCCTGAAGCATTTATTCTATTCTCTGGTGTTGTCAACCAGGCCTGCATAGTTGTGTCATAATTCACCCTTTCTATGCCTCTTGTGCTCTCCACTTGACTTGGCTCTGACCTTCAGAACCATCACTTCTTTCCAGGTCCTTCCCTGCTTTGACCATTTGTTTCTGGCCTTGCCCTGGATCTAGCCATTTCCAGCTCTTGTGCCATCTGTGGCTCTGGTTTTCCTAGTCCCAGCTCCTCATTCCTCTGTTGCTGGCCTTCTTTCTGTCTGCAAGGACAGGAGAAAGTGATGAAGGAAACATAGGAAGTATGATCCAGAGCAATTTAACCTCCCCAGTAGTGAGAAAGTGGCCTGAAATCTGTTAGAAGAATTGAAATGCTGTTCCTCGTTCCTTACCTCCCGCATCTCCTCTCCCTTCAGCCTCCCCTCCTCAGCTATAGAAAAAGGAATGGGATTTTCAACTTCTAATTAATAACAATGTCAGATTGTGCCAGATCATGAATAAAAAACTTCCATTTCCAAAATCTTATTCATGACATCAGCCATGCTGGGTCCCAGTGGACTGAGCCAGATTAGGCTCACTTTCCTTTCTTAGTCCATTAATTATCTTACCCTTGGGGTCTTTGGAAATATTTCCAATATAATTTTCCCTTTAAGACTACATACTTATAGTTACTGGGAGAAGGTGTAGGAGACTAGAGTGCCTGAGTATTCTGTGTATATTACCTAGGCTAATTATAGTATAGCATGATGTATCATTGTTCAATACATTCCTCCCAGGCTGCTCTGACACTGTGTGTTGGCAATGGGGAGACAGTAAACATTCAGCTTGCGATTAAAGGCAGTAGCCATTAATAGAAGTACCCACATAGGGAGCAGATGTGGTTTAAGTGGTTGAGCGCCTGCTTCCCACATGGGGGTTCCTG
Organism: Dasypus novemcinctus; assembly: GCF_030445035.2. Lineage (NCBI taxonomy): Eukaryota > Metazoa > Chordata > Mammalia > Cingulata > Dasypodidae > Dasypus > Dasypus novemcinctus. Next base: position 110,909,891 of record NC_080675.1, on the reverse strand, counting down.
GGTTCTGTTACTGGTGCTTTCTAAAGACAAACAAAAACAAACAATAAGCAAACTAACAAAAAAAACAACTCAAGGGAGCCAATGTGCCTCAGTGTTTGCATGCCAGCTTCCCACGTAGGAGGTCCTGGATTCAATCTCTGTCCTAGGACCTAAAAAAAAAACAAAAACAAAAACAAAACAAAATGAAAAAACCTGATACTTTGGATAAAGTTATATTAAACCATGTTTTTATTTATTCATTTTTTTCAAGTATTTATTAGACAAGTCTTAGTTATAAAACTGTGATTAGTGCTAATGAGGGTCAACCGAATTATCACATAAGGTTCTTTTCAGGCTTCATAATCTTAATCCCTCTAGGCTAAATGCTATGTGAATGATGCAGAAATAGGAACTGTGCCTTCAAAGATCAATGAGTGATTTAATATAGGCAGGGACCTCTTGAGTGAGATGGCCTGAGTTCTCATCTCCTGTGTAGCAGATATTTAGGGTTGTGAACTGGTTCACCTCCATGCAATCAAGAATGGCTTGTTTGGATGCTAATCCAAGGGGAGAAGCCTTAATGAGGGAGAAGGCTTAGATAACTCATGTCCCCCTTTCATCTGAATGCTTTCTCCACACACCTAAAGAAGGGGAAATAGAGACTGTGATTAGCAAGGGTGTCAACCTTGTCACCGTTAGAAGGTGCTGATGATACTGTGACTCTTGCTATGGTTTTTCAGGGAGGTTAATAGACAAGGTGAGAGATTAGAGGGCAAGATATCTTATGAAGTCCTGGACATTTTCAGGTTGATTTAATGGGGAAGAAAAGAAACAACAACAACAAAAACAAAACGAGTAGTTGAAGGCAGGAGAAGACTTTCAACTTCAGCCTCTGAAGCTGTGTGTCTTTCTTCTTGCCCTATACATCCAGATCTTACTGTGTATGAAGAGATATGAGAGACCGGCTAATTCCCACGAGAGAGCCTCAGGAGAGAGCTGGTTTGGCTGTGGTCACCGAGATCTTTTTGTCTTGATTGTGCTATTCAGTTTGCCTTACCTTTGGGGAGACCATTGTTGCTAAAGCATATGTGTGTTTGTTGTAGATTCATCTAAAACCTTTTGAGCAGCCTCACCAGAGCTGAGTGGAAGAGGTTATTCTTTTTTTTTTTTTTTTAAGATTTATTTATTTATTTATTTCTCTCCCCTTCTCCTCCCCCACCCCAGTTGTCTGTTCTCTGTGTCTATTTGCTGCATCTTCTTTGTCTGCTTCTGTTGTTGTCAGAAGCAGGGGAATCTGTGTTTCTTTTTGTTGCATCATCTTGTTGTGTCAGTCCTTTATGTGTGCGGCACCATTCCTGGGCAGGCTGCACCCTCCTTTGCGCTGGGCAGCTCTCCTCACGGGGTGCACTCCTTGCGCGTGGGGCTCTCCGACGGGGAGGACACCCCTGCATGGCACAGCACTCCCTGCATGCATCAGCACTGCGCATGGGCCAGCTCCACACAGGTCAAGGAGGCTCGGAGTTTGAACCGCGGATCTCCCATGTGGTAGACAGATGCCCTAAGCACTGGGCCAAGTCTGCCAAGAGATTATTCTTGGACTCTCATTATATATTTTTATATATGACAAAAATGAATCTGGTTAATATTTTGCTTTGCAGAATCATTCATTGGGAACAAGGATTCTAAGGAGAAACCGTCCAAGGTTAAATTGGATATGTATATTTCATAAGATGCTTTTCATTCAAAGTAATTATTTAAAATTTACCATGAATTTTAATAAATGTACTACATAGCTTCTTCCTGTTAATTAGATTACTGCTTATTTTGAACCTCCTGTCTCATTTCGGAAAAGCTCTGGAATCAAATTAATCGTGGATAAAATAACATAATTTTCTCATCCTAATAACTATCAGCTTAAAAAGAGTTGGACAGGGCGGCGGACTTGGCCCAGTGGTTAGGGCATCCATCTACCACATGGGAGGTCCACAGTTCAAACCCCAGGCCTCCTTGACCCATGTGGAGCTGGCCCATGCACAGTGCTGATGCGCACAAGGAGTGCCATACCATGCAGGGGTGTCCCCCGCGTAGGGGAGCCCCACGCGCAAGGAGTGCGCCTCGTTAGGAGAGCCGCCCAGCTCGAAAGAAAGTGCAGCCTGCCCAGGAATGGTGCCGCACACGGAGAGCTGATGCAGCAAGATGACGCAACAAAAAGAAACACAGATTCCCGTGCCACTGACAACAACAGAAGCGGACAAAGAAGACACAGCAAATAGACACAGAGAACAGACAACCGGGGTAGGGGGGAAGGGGAGAGAAATAAATAAATAAATAGATCTTTAAATAAAGACCTGGGCAGGTATTAGATAATTAAATCACAGGTTTCAGCAAATTGACACTTCATTAGTGAGAAGCAGCCCACATTTTTAGACTAGGAGGAAGAGCAAATAGTGTTAAAAACCAATAGGCGCAGCACTCTGGCTCCAAGCTGGGTTTTTTTCATATTCTTGTTGATGGCCATAATTCTTCTCATACCAGTGGTGAAAACAAACTTACAAACAAAACAAAACAACAGCAACAAAAAACTACTTACCACCTGCCCAGTGCTGACTCTATGGATAGTTGGGAAATTTACCCATGTAGATTAAAGAGAGAAAGATTTTTAAAAACTAAGAATATGACAGGGTTCTTTCTAGAACTATTTAAGCTTTCCTTTGGATGTGTAAACCTTCAACTCCAGCTGCTTAATATAGTGCTCTTTTCTCCCTCCCCGTACTTCACTGAGCTGAACTGTCTTTTGTGAGCCCTCCAGGTACCATTTGCTTTCTCTACCCTGACGTGTTCTATTATGTCTTTCCCCACTTTCTCCCTTGCTCCCTCTCTCACTCTTTCTTATAAAAAGGAGTTCCCTTTGAGGGTTTTGCTTTAGCAGATTTAGGGGGTCAGAGATAAGCATAGATTTGATTTGGCCCTATATTTCCAGGGTTGTTCCATCCCGTCATGGGCTGTAAGTGTGGGGATAGCCAGGGGGATCTTAAAGGATATTATATGATGTCAAGAAGTCTGGATTTTCCTGTCCTCCCTGCTGGGGAGGCAAAGCTTTAGTGAAGTCAGACAGCAGCAGGGAGGAAGGAGAAAACTGTGTCTCACAGGCCTGAGGAGAGGAGCTCTGAGTTTGCCACAGTTCTCCAAAGGTGAGGGTTCCAGGCACCCATCTTGAGTGTATGAGGCAATCTGCTGTGATTCTGCTAGAGCAGCACCAGCCAAGAGGCCTCCACAGGACTAACCCTTGGGTGATTCTTCCTTGGCAGTCCTTAGCGTTCCATTTGGAACCTGGAGGCCGGCTCCACCATGGCTCTTATTCCTGGTTACTTACCAAGTCCCTCTGGTGAGCTATCCTCTTCTACTCTGTCTTCACTAAATACCCTATGTTTCCTTTCCTCTGACCCATCCTTTCACTCTTTCCCTCTCTGTCAGATCTTTCCTAGGCATACTTTGGAAACTTTGTACAATTCATGACAATTACATCTGACACATAACACACATTACAAACCAGCAGCCATTCTAAGTGCTATATTCACATTGCTTGTTATTGACTCATTTAATCCTCACCATGCCCCTAGGAGGTAAGCATTGTTATTAATGTCACTTTAGAGATGATGAAATGGAAGCATAGAGAGGTTATTTTACCGATGGTCCCAGAGCTAGTAAGTGGTAGAGTTGGGACTTCTATCAAGGACGAGGATTTCAGGGTCTGGGCTCTTAATCATTAAAATAGTCTACCTCTCCCTAGGATAAAAATTTCCCTACAAACTTAATGTTGATCCATCCTTCAATCATATGTCCTCTATTTGCTCAGAAAATTGCAACAAAATGCTACTGTGTACTTGACTAGACACTTGGAACACATCCCTAACCAGGGAGTATAGTCTACCATGGAAAAACAACCCCACAAACTATGAGGTCATTATTGAACATTACAAACCATATGAGGGAGACTATAAGGGACAGTCAGACCCAACAAATTGCAAAATTGACACTTCTACAGCTAGACATAAGAAGATAATCTGAAAGAAACTACAAGCATCCTTAAAAATTTTAGACATTAAAAAAGGAATAGAAGCCATAGTGAAAATAATTGGACACTAGAAATAAAGAATAGGCAATTTGAAGTAGACTCAAATATAACTTTCAAAAAGCTAAAAAAAAAGAATATGATTTATTAGCTTTTGTTCCATCCTGCTTTCTCCTTCCCTCTGCAGCTTTGGGTAAGCAACTTTATTTTCCAGTTTCCCCCCTCTCTTTGTAAAATCAAGTATATTGTGTTGAATATACTTTATTTCTGCTGCATGAATGATCTCATTTCTTAAAATTTTGGAAATAAATGGATTAAGCTAATTCAGAGCTTTCTGTCCTTTCTGGGTAGGCTAAGGGCAGTGACCAACTAGGAGACATGCAAAGCATCAATAAGCATTACAATAAAAAATTGTGGTGTTTCTCCTCTGGTAGGAGCTGTTTCTGCAGTGGTAGCTCCACCCATGTCTGCTGGCCACCTTGGGAAGCTGAGTAGCAGTTGTCCCTGATTCTTTTTTTTTTTTTTTAATTTTAAAAACGTTTATTAAAGTATATCACTCACACATAAACATATATAAACAATAAGTGTATAGTAATAGTTGTGAACTTACACAACAAACATACATAACACTATACAGGATTCTCATGTGTTGCTCGATGGATATCGTTTGGAGATTCTGCACATGTACATGATTATTTTATAAGTTTACAACTTCTGTCATAAAAAATGTATTTAAAAAATAATAATAGGGTGGGTTGGAGGAAAAGTACACCTAGTGTAAGATAAGGACTATAATTAGTAGTAAGATTTTGTCCACTGATTCTTGACCAAAGAAGAATTTGTTTTAGGCTCATGGAGACTCTAATTAGAGCTTACTGTGACTTGAGTTTTGCCTTTGTTATTAGGGTGGGATGGGCAACCTCTTTATATTTGGGTGGAAAAGTGAGTACGGTGCTCCTGAAGTGCTTAGTATAATGAAAGTAAGCAGTGATTGGCTGTGGGCTCCATCCTGGTCAATAATTGGAATTACCTACTGAGCGTTTAGAAATAAAGATTCCTAGGCCCCCATGATTCTGATTCAATAGGGATGAGGCCTGGGGATCTACAGTTTAAAAGCTTCCCAGGACGTGCCAGTGTTCAGCCAGGTTTAGGAACCACAGGACTATGGCATAGTGGGGCAGTAGACATGTCTACCTCACACCATACAATATTTATATTTTTCAATAACCTGTCCCTCCTTTTTTCCTTACCATCTTCTCCTGTTCTTTCAATTTAAAAAATTATCACTCATGTCCACCTCTTGTTTCTTGCCAATGTGAAGTCCTACATATATTTACGGGGACTATTAAATGAGGTAGCTGATCTGTGATTTGTGATCTGGATTCTGACCTAAATGGTGCTGCTGTGGAATAGTTGTGTGTATTGGGGTGGGAGGTGGGGGGTAGGCATGGGAGGCAGGTGGAAGTCACCAAATGTCCTGTGACATATGTGGTTCCTTTTGGGCAACCTCACCTTCTACCTATGGTGAGACTAGACTCAACACCTCATTGCAGTTCACAGAACCAAATCTAACTTCAAAAATCCAATGCCAAAAGCATTCAAGAATAATGCACATGCTATCGAAGGATTTGTGGGGAGTGCCTATGTTGCAGAGCAAAGCCTGAACAACTTTCCCCCTGGATATTTCAGTGTCTTCTCTTTTCCAAAGTCTCCTCCCCCGGTTCTGAGTCAAAAGGAAAGCTAGGGACATCCAGAACTGTAAAAAAGGGTTAGGATTTTAGGAGATTACAACCTAACTTGGATCTGTCAAAATAAGAAGCAAAAACTATTTTTTATTAGTCTATGACTTATATTTTCTTTTAAAAAAATTATACTGCTTTAATTTTTCTAGAAAAATTTGTATTGTAAATTGACTAGTGTTAGGACCTTTTAAGCCTCAATGTCATCATTTTGTAAGACTATTCTTTATCATCCAAGTCACTTATTGAAATATAGGGCCCAGAACTTTGGACCTATATAATATGTATTTTACTATCTTTAAATTTATCATTTACTATCATCATTTGGATATGATTTCCTGAATGCTATATTTTATTGATTTATTAGCTTGTATTATATGCTTTTATGTTGAAATCCACCTCTATCTTCCTAGCTTCAAGTGTTTTTTTTTTCTCCAAAAAAGAGTTTGCATTCTACAGATATGTGCTGGTTTTTATTACTACTTTAAACTTTATGATTCTCATTTTGCTTGTGAGGTTTTACATACATGTATATTATATAGACACACATACATATATGTATACATTTTAAAATTTCTCTTGAATCTTTCTAAGTGAGAAGATTAGAGAACTATTATTTAACTCCTAGGTACTTTAGTACTTTTTGTATTTTCTAAAATATTGCTTTATTTGCATTTTTCATTTAGCTGGACATTAACTTGCTTTCTCATAAACTCTAACCTTATTTCCTACTGTGAAACTTCCAACTTCTGCTTAGGATATAGAAAGCTGGAAAAACTATTGCTCTCATGGTAAGGACAAGAAAAAGTCAGATGGTCAACCACATCATAACTTTTCTTAAACATATCAGAGAGGTGAGATTTCAGGGTAACCAGCTAGCTTGAAATCTAAGTTCTTCATGCAGAAGGAATATGATACCAGATAGAAACTTGGATATACATGAAAAAAATGAAGAAATGACTAAAATGAAGATAATACAAAAAATGTTTTTTTTCTTATTTTTAATTACTCTAAAAGTTAACTGAAGGAAGCAAAAACTGTAGCAACATATTTGGGGCTTATAGTTTATATGAAATAAGATGCATGACAACACAAGTTTCCAGGTTGAGAGGGAGGAATTAGGAGTATTTTGTTATATAAGATCTTAAATTCCATGTAAAGCAATATGATAGAATTTTTTAAAAAGATTTATTTATTTAATTTATTTCTCTTCCCTTCCCTGCCCCCCCAGTTGTCTGTTCTCTGTGTCTATCTGCTGTGTGTTCTTCTTTGTCCACTTCTGTTGTTGTCAGCGGCACAGGAATCTGTGTTTCTTTTTGTTGCATCATCTTGCTGCGTCAGCTCTCCGTGTGTGCGGTGCCATACTTGGGCAAGCTGCACTTTCTTTTGCGCTGGGCAGCTCTCCTTATGGGGCACACTCCTTGTGCATGGGGCTTCCCTATGCGGGGACACCCCTGCGTGGCACGGCACTCCTTGCGTGTACCAGCACTGCGCATGGGCCAGCTCCACACAGGTCAAGGAGGCCCGAGGTTTGAACTGTGGACCTCCCGTGTGGTAGACTGACGCCCTAACCACTGGGCCAAGTCCGCTTCCCAATATGATAGACTTTGAAATTAGATTGGGGGTAATCCAAAATGTATATAGTAATCATAGGGCAACCACTAAAATAATTTTAAAAGAGGTATAATTAATAAACCAATAGTGGAGATAAAACGGTATCATAAAAATACTCAGTTATCTGAAAACAGGAGATAAGAGAAAAAAAGGAACAAAGGATATATGGAACAAATGGGAAACAACTAGCAAGATGATAGATTTTAATTCAGCCAAATCAGTAATTACATTAAATGATCTAAATATACCAATAAAAAGAGATTGTCAGACTGATTAAGAAAGCAAGAGTTTACTATAGTCTCTCTATAAGAAAGCTACTTTATATATAAAGTCATGGACTAAAAGTAATACATAATATCATCTGGCAGATTATTTTTTCCTAATATCCTCTTCACATAATTCTTGGAACCCAAAAGACTCTGTTCTTGGTTATCTTTTTTACTTCAAACTGAAACAAAGAAGAAATTAAAAATTTCTTCTATACAAATTTGTTGTCTGTTCTACTAGGGATTAGCATTACTTAATTTACTTAGACATTTCTCTTGGTTTGCATGGTGTTTGCTGAGTGTATGTTTCTTTGTAGCCTTTCCAATCTTGATTCTGATTCCCTTTGGGCCTCTGTCTTAGCACAGTCTGTTTTCTTAGGCCCTTCCTAAATGTCTCCAGTTTCCATTTGCTTTTTTCAAGTTTTAATTTTTAGAATGTTCTGGGTGGTTTTTTACTTTTCTGTAAAAGCATCATCCAATGATCTTCTTGCTGTCGTAAGTCTCAAGGGAGAAAGTCTCTGTTTTCCTGGGAAGATTTTCAAAGTCACACAATTTTCCAAGGCTCTGTTTGGAATATCTTTCTCATTTTGACTATTAGTCTCCTTAACACACCCAGATTGCTGCAGTCAAAGATTCAAATCCTATAAAATCAGTTTAAAAAAATAGTCACAGCCAAAATTTTGTTAAGGAAAAATTGCTGGAAAATTTTTTTGACTGTGTAGTTTTTCATTATCAAGCACTGTGACTTGTAGTTAATGAACTTATCTCTGTCTTCAACATCAATTACACCTTGACTATCAAGTATTCTGTGTACAGAGAAATCTTAGGGAAATGGATGTGGCTCAACCTATTGGGCTTCTGTCTACCATATAGAAGGTCCAGGGTTCGATGCCCAGGGCCTCCTGGTGAGGGCAAGCTGGCCCACATGGCGAGCTGGCCCACGCAGAGTGCCGGCCCACATGGGAATGCCGCCCTGTGCAGGAATGCTCTCCTGCATGGGAGTGACACCCAGTGCGGAAAAGCCACCCTGCGCAGGAGTGCTGGGGTGCTCTCCAACGCAGAAAGCTGGTGCAGCAAGATGATGCAACAAGAGACACAGAGGAGAGAAAATAAGAAGACACAGCAGAACAGGGAGTTGAAGTGGCACAAGAGAATAATCGCTTCTCTCCCACATCAGAAGGTCCTAGGATCAGTTCCTGGGGCCGCCTAATGAGAATACAAGCAGACACAGAAGAACACACAGCAAATGGACACAGAGAGCAGACAACAGGGGGATCGGGGGCGGGGGAGAAATAAATTTAACAAAATAAATCTTTAAAAAAAAACCAGACAAATCTTTGTTTGTATTTTGGATTAGGAGTAATGGCCGAGTTACAACAGATCTAGGGAGTGTAGACTTACACTAATGCTATCACTCTTGGCCTTTTTTTGTCCATTTTGGGCTGTATATACGTACTACTTTGTTGTGTCCATGTTCCTGGCTCCTGGTATTGTCATGGAATCCAATATTAGAAAGTATAACGGGAATAGTTGGTGAGGAACGATGAGTACAGAGCTTGGTTATTTCTAAGGGGATAAACTAATTTAAAACATGATCTCTAAAGTAAAAAAGTTAGCTAGAGGCAGAATAACTAGTTACTTAAACATATACTGGGTTATCCTGGGTATGTCTTATAAAGACAAGAAGACTCTGAAGTGTTAATGAGATTAAGTGAACAAATATATAATTACCTTGCTTTATTGTTATGTATACAATTGTGTGTATGCATTTGTGTGTGTGCTTATAAATGTGTATGTCTATATATATTTATATATACAGGTATACACACATTATATCCTTTTATGTGTGGCCAATAAGATATTGGGTATGGGTACTTCCTTCCTGATATTTTGTTCCAGTTTAGGTTCTTAGAACAAAATGAGTTGGTTTTAAGTAGGGAGATAAAGCAGTGGTTTAGAGAATGGAAAGAGCATGGTCTTCTTTAGCTTCAGGGCCATATTAGCAAAAGAGATAGGCTTCAAATGCTTCCTAGAGTTTCATGAATAAATGGAGATAAAATGTGATTATAGAATCTCACTTTTTTCTATACCAACTCATTGAAAACAATTTCCTCTCTTAAAAGTGTAGGCATTCTAACAAATTGTTCATTATGTTCCAATATACTTCCAAAGATGTCTTCTCTGGTATCCTATCCTATAGCCAGAATATTCTGACCTCAAATTATTATTATAATGTATTTGAGCAGTGCATATACTGCTAAAGTATGATTTTAAAAAACAATTAAAAACATGCCTGGGAACTGGAAAAAAAACGGGGGGGGGGGGGGGATGGAAATTAGTTTCAGTTAAGTTCCAAAAGAAACTTCGGGTGGATGAGAGATCCCTGGCCAACAGCCTGCCCTCCCCTTTGTAAAGAATTTTCCTGTTTGTTCTGTTTCTCAAGATGTTTTATGTAACATAAGCTGCCCAAACCATGAGGATGAACAGTGATATGAGAAAAAGAGAAGACTAAGGGTCTTGCTTTATAACAAGGAAGGATTCTAGTTATGGCAAGTCCCTCAGAGAGACACCCCCAGTTTGACAATGTACATTCTCTTCACAGCTGATTCCCTCAAGTGGGCCACTTCATTAGTAGATGGTTATGAGATTTAAAGTCTGGTATGTAGGGAAGCGGACTTGGCCCAGTGGTTAGGGCGTCCGTCTACCACACGGGAGGTCCACGGTTCAAACCCCAGGCCTCCTTGACCCGTGTGGCGCTGGCCCATGTGCAGTGCTGATGTGCCAAGGAGTGCCCTGCCATGCAGGGATGTCCCCTGCATAGGGGAGCCCCACGCGCAAGGAGTGCACCCCATAAGGAGAGCTGCCCAGCGCGAAGGAAAGTGCAGCTGCCCAGGAATGGCGCCGCACACACGGAGAGCTGACACAACAAGATGACACAACAAAAAGAAACACAGATTCCCGTGCCGCTGACAACAACAGAAGCGGACAAAGAAAAAGACACAGCAAATAGACACAGAGAACAGACAACTGGGGCGGGGCGGGGCGAGCGGGGGGGGGGGGCGGTTGGAGGGGAGAGAAATAAATAAAATAAATCTTTAAAAAATAAAAAAATAAAAATAAAGTCTGGTATGTTAAACTTGAGTGAGAAAAGATGCTTCAGCCAAACTCTGATCTGTGCTTTAGCGGGAAAAGGCCAGGAAAAATCCCTGAATCAATGGAGCTTCAAATAAATCATTACTGCTCAGCCTGTCACCTTGGTAACAAGAAATTCAGAGAGGCCCAGGGTGATGGTATCAGCATAAGCAACTCTTACACGGAATAAATGTGCCTATATAAATACATGGCCAGTTTAATCTTACCGAGTCAGCAGATGAAAGTAACTAATATTTGGTAGAGAATTTCCACATACCTAAACACGGGGACTGCATTTTCTGCCTTGTCTGGCAGATACTTGGTAGCAGTCAGTTGTTGTATTTGAAGAAAAACTCTTCACAGTAAGTTGTGTCAACATCTGAGATGCTATAGCAGCTCCTTGCAGTGACCTTGGCCATAACCCTGAACTCTGCTCTCCTCTTTCCTGGCACCATCACTCTTCTTCAGAGAGTGGTTGAGTTGTCAGCTCTGTTCACTAGAAGGCATTCTCTGAGCATGTGCATGGAAAGTGGCATTGTCCCCAGGTTAGACTAATTTATTGAATAGACCTGGCTCTCTCTCCAGGTCAAAGCTTGATCAGTACGTAGGATGCCCTGCGTACCTGAAGATTGGGGCCCTATAAGACTCTACAGGGAAGTGGATGTGGCCTAACTAATAGTGTCCACCTACCATATGGGAGGGTCCTGGGTTTCATACCCAGGGCCTCTTGACCCGTGTGGTAAGCTGGCCCATGCGCAGAGCTGCCACGTGCAAGGAGTGCCGTGCCATGCAGGGGCACCCCCACGTGGGGGTGCTCCACTCACAAGAACTGTGCCCCATAAGGAGAGCCGCCCTGTGTGAAGAAAGTGCAGCCTGCCCAGGAGTGGCACCACACACACAGAGATGCAGCAAAATGACATAACCAAAAAGAGACGCAGTTTCCGAGGGTGCAAGTAGACACAGAAGAACACAGAGAGTGGACACAGAGAGCAGACAATGGGGGGAAAGAGGGGAGGGAATGGGAGAGAAATAAATAAATCTTAAGGAAAAAAAAGACTGTAGGTGGTGGCTATGGATTCCGTATGTAAAGATAGTATTTCTGAAATTTTGGTCTGGGACTGTGTCTGTGGTGCTTGTTACAAATGCAGGTTCCCAGTGCCATCCATATTCTGATTCAGTATATCTTGGGTAGTAATTCTGATGCATAATGAAGTTTGGGAACTACTGACTTAGAATATCCTCCTATCACATACATACTACAAAAGGGCTTATCTTACTGTAGGAACTTTCAATTACTGTTGGTCCTTTTATTTAACAAATTCATTTATTCAACAAATATTTATCAAATGCCTACTCCATGCTAGATACTGAGCTAGGCAGTGGGGTTGTAACAGTGAACAATATTGACATGGTTTTTGTCCTCATGAAATAGAAATAAAATAAAGGAAGTAAAGAAATTAATAAATACAATGATTTATGAAGGCTACAACAGGATACTATAATAGAGAATAATGAGGGTAGAGAGTAGTGTGTATTTAAAATATAAAGACAGTTGGAGAAGGCCTCTTTAAGGAGGCAGCATTTAAATGCAGCCCTGAATTAAAAGGAACCAGTCATATGAAAAACCTGGTAGGTAGTGTAAAAAGTTTGTGCAAAGACACTGGGGCAGGAACAATCTTGGTGTGTTTCAAGAACAGAAAGAAGGCCCTGGCAAGTGAAAGTGGGGGGTGAGATTAGGCAGGTGGGCACCGGATCATGGCAGGCCCTTGAAAGCCATGGTAAGGCACAAAGTAGGTTTAGAGGGGGTGGGGAACCAGAAGTCTAGTCAGATATAGAAGTCGAGTTGAAGTCAGATATAGAATTGAGAGGAGAGACCGAGTTTGGGATGTGAAGGTGTGAGTGATCAGCATATTGACAGAAAGCCATGGAATGGTTATAACCCAGGGAGAGGCTGTAGAGAGAGAAGAGAGGAAGGCCTGGTAAAGGAGACCAGGAGAAACTGGTAGAATAGGGAGCTGGATAGGAAGATGGTCAGGAGGTTGTAGACTCATGGAAGCTACAAGAGGAGAGTGTCCACAGAGGATACGACTGAAGATGTCATTGCTGCTGCAAGGTCTAGAATAGGACCATCCAGTACCATACCGCCAAGCTACATGTGGCTAATGAGCGCTTGAAATGTGATTGGTCCAAGTGGAGATGTGCTGTAAGTGTAAAATAAAACAGATTTTGAAGACGCAGTACAAAAACAAAAATATAAAATAGTTCATTAATAATTTTTGTAATAATTATATGTTGAAATAATAATATTTTGGATATATTGGGTTAAATAAAATATATTATTAAAATGTCACCTATTTATATTTCAAAAATATGCCTTCTATAAAATATAAAATTACATGTATAGCCTGTGTCATATTTCTAGTGCAGAGTTTGGCGAGTGGAGGTCATTAGCAACCTTAGTAAAAGTAGACTTCCTGAGATTGAGCGATACCTACCAATTGTTTATACTTAGGTAAGGCTGAATCATCATCATCATAATGCTATTATGCCTAAAATTTAATAGCAAAAAACACCACTAACTCTTCTTCTGGACTATAAAATGTACACATAATCGATTTAATAATTTCACATAAATTGACATTATCATAATTTGTAAGTATTTAAATCAAATCCTTTGAAATCAAGTCTCAAAGGTGGTTTTTAAAATCTTTTTGGTAACCTGTATTTTCTTTCTTTTTCTTTCTTTCCATTTATTTATTTATTTATTTACTTTTCTCATCTGGCCAGGAAACTTCATGGTGTTATGGTCAACTTGCCGCACAACCGTGTTCAAATCTGTTACCAACAGGTTCATTAAAAACCTGGCCTGCTCGGGGATTTGTGCCAGCCTGGTCTGTGTGCCCTTTGACATCATCCTCAGCACCAGCCCTCATTGTTGCTGGTGGATCTACACCATGCTCTTCTGCAAGGTTGTCAAATTTTTGCACAAAGTCTTCTGTTCTGTGACTATCCTCAGCTTCCCTGCCATTGCTTTGGACAGGTAAGATCAGGTAACCTGGGGGCTCCGCTTTAAAAAAAATTTTTTTTCATTTTCATTTTTTTATTTTATTTTATTTTTTTTTAAAGATTTATTTATTTAATTCCCCTCCCCTCCTCCAGTTGTCTGTTTTCTTTGTCTTTTTGCTGCGTCTTGTTTCTTTGTCTGCTTCTGTTGTCGTCAGCGGCACGGGAAGTGTGGGCGGCGCCATTCCTCGGCAGGCTGCTCCCTCCTTCGCGCTGGGCGGCTCTCCTTATGGGTGCACTCCTTGCGCGTGGGGCTCCCCTACGCAGGGGACACCCCTGTGTGGCAGGGTACTCCTTGTGTGCATCAGCACTGCGCATGGGCCAGCTCCACACGGGTCAAGGAGGCCCGGGGCTTGAACCGCAGACCTCCCATGTGGTAGATGGACGCCCTAACCACTGGGCCAAAGTCCGTTTCCCTGTAGTTTACATTATAGTTCACACTTTGCCCTGCACAATTTTACAGGTTTTAACAAAATGTATAATGGCTTGTATCCGACATTGAAATGTCATGCAGGAGCATTGCAATGTCCCAAAAGTGCCTCATTCTTTCCCTCTCCCTCCCCTCAGAACTTCTGGTGGGCACTGCCTTTATATCAATGATACATGATCTTCCATTGCTGGAATAATGATAAATCTACTTTAGTCCATAGTTGCATTCCTCCCCCTTATGTTTGTTTATTACTCAATCTTGAGAATTTGGGGATGATGATGCCCACTGGGAGCTTATATTCCAAAGTAAGGCCCACTGACAGGGTGCTGAATTTCTAAGACTGTCCTACTTACAGTGTCTAGATGTCTCTAGAGCTGTCATGAGCCCTGCTGTTCAAAGCACTGTTTATTGTGGCAGTCAATAATATCCTGCTGAGACATGCATAGGCATAACCTCTGGAATGACCTCCCAACTCTTTGAATTCCCTTAGCCATAAAAACTCACCTGTATTTAATATTTCCCCCTTTTGGTCAAGGTCTTTTTCCAGATGCATCACTAGTTGGTTCTTGGTAATAAACCCCTTGATGCCAGGGAGGCTTATCCCTGGGAGTCATGTCCCATGCCAGGGGGAAGGTAGTGAATTTATATGCTGAGTTTGGCTTAGAGAGAGGCCACATTTGAGCAACAAGAAGGCTTTTAGGAGGTAGCTCTTAGGTCATATGTAATACTAGGGTTTTTTTCCCCCTGCCAGGAGGTACTGGGATTTGAAACAGGACCTTATACATGGGAAGCAGGTGCCCAACCACTGAGCTACATTTGCTCCCAAGACTAGTTTTAATTTCACAAGAAAGGGTTCATAAGTACAACTATCAATATCAAGGACCCAGAATAATGATCTGTCCTTCTCTAGGTACTGCCCATGCACTCATGATTCTTGCCACTCTATTAGAGAATGTAGCAGGACTTTCCAGGATGGGAATTCAATGTTCTTTTTGTTCTTAAGTGGGTATTCACCCACAAAGAGAATGCCCCATGACCACTTGAACATATTCATATGCCATAGAGGCATGCTCCAGGTTCTCCCCCTACACATATACCCCCATCTCTGACACCCTGCACCAGTGATCCTCCCTTGCCACAGTTGTGACCCTTCTGTGATCCAAAAGCTCTCCAAATAACAAAGCAAAAAAAAACCCAACAATAAAAATAATGAAAATAAGATAATAAAAATAAAATACAAAAATAAATAATGAGAAAAATTTTCCCATTGTGTCTTTCATCACCATAAGATGTTATCTTTGTATGTACAGTGACAATTTCTTCTGTATGTTCCCCAGTGTCTTCATTTTATTTTACTTTTATCTTCAAAGAAGCTTTAGGTTACAGAGAAGTTACATAGAAAATATAGGGGTGTATTAAGTGTGCCGAAGGGGTGCTGATGCAAAGTACCAGAAATCTGTTGGCTTTTATAAAGGGTATTTATTTGGGTAAAAACTTACAATTACAAGGCCCTAGAGTCCAACTCAAGGTTGCTTTCTTACCAAAGTCATTTGTCAAGTATTGAAGCAAAATGGTTTGCTGACCTCTGCTGGTCTCTCAGGGCTTCCTATATCAGTCTCTGGCATAGGGCTTCTTTTTTTCCAGGCCTTCTCAGCTGCTCAGCTGCTCTATTCTCTTCAGCTGCAAACTATCAGGCAATGGCTCATCTCCCCTTGGGGCCTAAGGATCAAACATGTAAGAGCTCTCGTGCTCTTGCTCTCGCTCGCTCTCTCGCTCTCTGGCTCTCTGGCTCTCTGGCTCTCTCGCTCTCTCGCTCTCTCTCCCGCTCTCTCGCTCTCTCTCCCGCTCTCTCGCTCTCTCCCGTCTCGTCTCTTCTTCAGTAAGTGTGCATTTATATCAGCATACCAAGTGAGTGGGAACTCAACCTGAGTCATACCCTGCTGATGTGCTCAAATCACATCAAAAGCCCTAAATTGATTTTATCAGTAAACTTAAAACCTTTGAATTTAATATGATCAAAGGGTATCACACCCAGAAGTATAGATTCATTTACAAACATGATCTTCCTCTTTATGAGATTCATAAATAATCACAAACTGCCACGAGGGGATTCCCACTGCCTCTTGTAGCACCCGCTTTGATAAGATCTTAAGTCTTCAGTTTTACATCGTGGACTTTTCTTTCCTGTAAGTTTTTTAAAGCAGCTTTATTGAGATATTATTTAAGTACCATAAAACTCACATATTCTGTGTACAATTTGATGAATTTTAGTATGGAGTTGTACAGCTGTAGTGGAGAAATCGGGTGTGCGCGGTATTGAAGGCCAGGACACGAGAATGTCGAGAAGGAAGTTGGTTTATTTTGACCAGCCGGGCTCGGCGGACTCTTGTCCTAATAAAAACCGAGCCCCGAACAGCCTTTTCCAGACCCTTTTATACAGAGGATATAGGATTAGGAAGACTAACAGTGATGGTAAACAGACCTTTGGTTAGGTTCTTCAGTGTTTGATCTTAGTATCAGATAGGTTATTTCCTCCAGGTGAGTTACATATTCTCTACATCCAAGCCAGTTTGGATTAGCATATCTTCCACATCGTCTGGAGGCAGCCCTGAATACACACTCAGTCTCACATCCCTTCTGAACATTCAAAGACTGTAGGGCCTATATTACTTATTTGGCCATCTTGGAGACTAGGTACTCTTGGAAATAATTTTGATTTAGTGCACAGGCTATATCACAGCCATTACCACAATCTAATTTCAGCACATTTTTACCACCCTAAGAAGGAAGTTCATATCTGTTTTTTTCACTTCCCATTCCACCCACAGCCACAGAAACCATTAGTCTACTTTTGTCTCTAAATGTTTGCCTTATTTTTGGACATTTCATGTAGATGGAATCATACAATATGTGGTTTTTTTGTGACCTATTCCTTTCACTTAGCTCAATGTTTTTGAGGTTCATCCATTTTGTAGCATTTATCAGTACTTTAAAGATTCCACTGTAAAAGTCATATATACCACATTTTATTTTTCCATTTATCAGATGATGGACACTTGGGTTGTTTCCACTTTTGGGCTGCTGTGAATAATGCTGCTATGAATCCTAAAAGTTTTTTTAAGAATAGGATTTAACAAGAGTGGACACACATTATTCTGGACAGTTTGCTGTTATAACTGGAAACAATGTGATAATCTCTGTGAGGTTATTTCTGGACCATTAGTTTCAGACAGGAAAATACTTATTTTTTTTTTCCAGCAGAAAAACTACTGTATTTTTTATCATCATTTAAAAAATGTAAACATGTCCTTTTAGTAGGAAAACAAGGTAGGTAAATTACTATTTTATTAGTCAGAGATACAAATTCCTTGCAATAATAAGCGTGCTACACATGAAGAAAGAAAGAAAATCCTGTAGTAACCCTTCTCTCATTTCTTTCTCAGTTATTTATTTCATAACACCAAGTCAGCAAGTTAATTGGGAGGCTGCCTACACTCCCTGCATCATTTCTAGAGATGAAAATATCAACAAAATTATTTTATAATGTTCCTATATAAACTTATGTTGCCATCTATTTCCCCGTACATAACAGAATTAGAAATTAATGAGAGCCTGGGTTTGTTACATGTCAGTGAGCAAAGGGTAATCTGAGACAGTGGACTCCGGGCATGTGTGCATGTGTGTGTGGAGCCATCGTTTCAGTGTGTTTATGCAGTTGCTAGAAAAGTTTTTAGCCAGAAAATTTTTTTTAGTGAGCATGCATAACTTAATACACTTCTTTCTCTTTATTTTACCCCTCCCAGGAAGAGATCTAGAACATACTTGGCATGCTCCATCCACCACTTGTCCAAACCGGCGGGGGCAGATTCCAGGGACCTGTGGGAAGAAGTGGGGGCAGGGGTACGAGAAGAATGGAGGCAAGACAGGATTCTGATCAAGCCTCGTTTATTGGGGGTAGAACAAGGGGATTTATACTGAGGGGAGGGAACGTGTCCACAGGTGGTGGGCTGGTCTTGCTGGTGGCAGATGTCCAAGGAGGGGATTGGCTCAAAGTTCATGCCGGGTCTGCAGAGTTTCGTGCCTTGCACATGCGTGCTGCTGTAGTTACCAGTTGTGGTGGGAAGGGGAGAACAAAGAAACAAGGAGGAAGAAGAAGGAAATGGAGGGGCAGGGCTGAGGTAGTTGTAAAATCCGCCCATGTTGTTGGAGGCTGTAAATAGATTTCACAGCGAGTGGCTCCCCACAACCACTGATCATCTATGCTCACTTTTGTGTTTGCATAGTAATTCTCTCAGCTGGGAACACTCTCCCCAGGCTTGTCCCCCAGCCACACTCAACCAGGTGCTGCCTTCTCTTTGATATCTTTCCAGGAAGCTTTAGGTGATCCCTTTCCTGTACCCCGTTGTGCATACCTCTAGTGGAGTTGTCTCATTATAATTGTGGTTTGTTTTTTATTATGGGAATTTTAAAAAAGTTTATTTCCTCCCTCCCCCTGCCCCACCCTGCTGTTTTTGCTGTTTGTGTCCATTCACTGTGTGATCTTCTGTATCTATTTCTCTTTTTTGTCTTCTCTTCTCACTTTTTCTCCTCTGGGATTTGCTGGGATTCAATCCTGGGGACCTCTGATGTGGAGAGAGTTTCCCTATCAGATGCGTCACCTCAGTTCCTGGTTTCTGCTGCACTTCATCTTGATTCTCCCCTTCGTTTCTTTTTTGTTGCGTCATCATCTTGCTGTGTGACTCATTTGCACATGCACTGGCTCACTGCATGGGCATTCAGCTCACCACGTGGCACTCAGCTTGCCACGTGGGGACTTGGCTCACCATGTGGGCACTCACGTGGGCACTTGGCTTGCCTGTGGGCACTTGGCTCGCTGTGCGGGCACTTGGCTTGCCACATGGGCACTGGCTCACTGCACAGGCATGCTTTCTTCTCTTCTTTTCACCAGGAGGCCCCAGGGATTGAACCCCGGTCCTCTCGTATGGTAGGCAGAAGCCATATCACTTGAGCCACATCTGCTTCCCTACAATTGTTTTTTGCTTGTCTTTTTACCCATGGAGTTCAGAGAGTTTCCTGTGTGTCTTTTCATCTTTGTACCCTGCTGTCTGGGGTAATACATGGCAGGTAGATTATGCTCAGAAATACTTGTCTCAGGTCTGCATGTGTGCTCACCTGGCTGCAGGAGTGAAAGAATGCTAATAGAATTGTAAGGTCGATTCCAAGATTAGCTGACTGAAGAGACTTGGGTCCAGCTAATGTGAAGAAATCCATTCATATCTCCATTGGTACAGGCAGTTCTTTCATATCAGATGTAGTTCTAGAGTCTGAAGGATTACTTAGGTCCCCAAATCCTTGCTAACATTGAAACCAGGTGCTTTGGGAATTCAGTTTAGGTTTGCAGAGTAATCAAGTTACAGATTGGAAGGAAGAAAAGTCTCATCTGATTTTAACAAAAATCTAACTATGCAAGCATTTTAGACCAATTAATTGCTAGGGTTACTGAGTGATTCTTATTCAAACAATGGCAATTGAGCAGTCATAACTTTTGTCAGCTTGATTGATTTTGTGGAAGGCCCTTGTCAGAGTCTGTCCTTCAGGCTGAGTTCTTCTGCCATGAGCTTTCTAAATGCTAACGATATCCAGTGCACAGACTATGCCATCTCCACTTTTGCTGTGTATGTACACAAATTTCTTTCTGCTGGTGGCTTTAAACATTGCCCTAAAACTTCTATAGCCCTGGCAAACTTTTTATAAATTGAAATTGAATTGAGAAATAGATGTGTTTACAGCAAATAGAGCCCTCCTTTGTACTGAGGGCACTCTTTGGGATGTAGTCCTAGTGGCAGTGATTATAAAGCTAGCTATGATTTGAAATTGTTTTCCTGAGGAGAAAGAATCTCAAGAGAAACATGGAGACAGGACTTTGTCTCTGCTCCTTTGGAATGGTTTTCTTTTTGGTCTAGTGATGCTTTTGAAATTGTGCAGCCAAGTCCTCAAAACTTAAGGTATTCCTTGCTGAATTCCTTCAGTGGTTCCCTCTGTCTCAGACAGAATCAAAGAACTTGACACTCTTCACCTGCCTCTTATTTTTGGTAATAGAAGTTCCCCTAGAATAGAGTATTTTTTTCTGGCAAATTAATTTTGTTTGTTTATTCTGCAGGTACTACTCAGTCCTCTATCCACTGGAGAGAAAAATATCGGATGCCCAGTCCCGTGAACTGGTGATGTACATATGGGCCCATGCAGTGGTGGCCAGCGTCCCTGTGTTTGCAGTGACCAATGTGGCCGACATCTATGCCATGTCCACCTGCACTGAAGTCTGGAGCTACTCCTTGGGCCACCTTGTGTATGTGCTGATCTATAACATCACCACGGTCATCGTGCCAGTGGCCGTGGTGTTCCTCTTCTTGATACTGATCCGGCGGGCCCTGAGCGCAAGCCAGAAGAAAAAGGTCATCATTGCCGCACTCCGGACCCCACAGAACACCATCTCTATCCCCTACGCCTCCCAGCGCGAGGCCGAGCTGCACGCCACCCTGCTCTCCATGGTGATGGTCTTCATCTTATGTAGTGTGCCCTATGCCACCCTGGTCGTCTACCAGACTGTGCTCAATGTCCCTGACACTTCCATCTTTTTGCTGCTCACTGCCATCTGGCTGCCCAAAGTCTCCCTGCTGGCGAACCCTGTGCTCTTTCTTACTGTGAACAAATCTGTCCGCAAGTGCTTGATGGGGACCCTGGTACAACTGCACCACCGGTACAGTCGGCGTAACGTGGTCAGTATGGGGGGTGTGGTGGCTGATGCCAGCCTGGAACCCAGCATGCGCTCAGGCAGCCAGCTCCTGGAGATGTTCCACATTGGGCAGCAGCAGATCTTTAAGTCCACAGAGGATGAGGAAGAGAGTGAAGCCAAGAATGCTGGCTCAGCTGATCTCCGGGCCAAGGAGATACTTACCACCTGCCTGGAGGTGGAAAAGGGGTCACAGCTGGGACCCTTTGTACCACCCCCAGGCACAGTGGACTCTATTTCCCAGGGGGCACCAGCAGCCACCGTGGAATCTGAGACAGATCCTGACAAGTATTCCCTGCAATTTGGCTTTGGGCCTTTTGAGTTGCCTCCTCAGTGGCTCTCAGAAACCCGAAACAGCAAAAAGCGGCTGCTTCCCCCTTTGGGTAACACTCCGGAAGAGCTGATCCAGACAAAGATGCCCAAGGTAGGCAGGGTAGAGCGGAAGATGAGCAGAAACAATAAAGTTAGCATTTTTCCAAAGGTGGATTCCTAGCAAGCTCCTGGACGCAGTAGGGAGCTTCCACATTCTTGCCCTCCCATCACTCTGGCTGTATGATTTGTTTAATCTTGTGGGTTGGCCTTGCAACCTCGTATGGGTTAATTTTTCCTGTACAGGCCAAATGCTTTTGAATGAAAGGAAAAAAAGAAATATATATATATACATATATGTATATATATATACATATACATATATATGTATATGTATATATATATATGTATATATATAATCAAATGTCCTCTTTATTGAGGGAGTATATATATTTATCTCAGCACTGCACATGCTTAGTAAAGTCCATGTTCCTCTTATAGTGGGTGCTCCATGTGCATTTTCCTGGGACTCCTCATTTCCCTGGGTCCAGCAGAGAATACACAGAGGGAAGAGCATCCACCAGCTCAGAGGAGCAGGGGCACCCTAAGGGAAGCCCAAGATAGTGGTGGAGCGGTGTGGCCCCAGAGAAAGTACTCATTTGAACTTAAACGACACAGTATTAAAGCTTTTTATATTGATCTGACACCTTTTGTCTGGATGGTCCAATCATGACTGACAGTTTCTCCTGAGGCCCTTCAGCCTCTCATTGGGAGTAAGGACGACCAACTGTTCCATCCCTATTTGACAGCCATGGAACTAGACGTGCCCAGGTGTAAAGGAGAGATTTTGTCTTGATTATTCTGACATTCTCCTGGCATCACCAAGGGCTCAGAAAGATGCATGTCCATCCTCCATTTCTGGTGTTGGGTGAAAAACACTGCAAGCTCTTCATTATATTTTACCCCTTTAAATTTTCTTTTCTCCAAAAATGATGAGAAGCTTAGAGGTGGAGAAAGATTGAGCTATGCCATGACACCTTTAGTCTTTTCTCTTCCCGTATGATCTCACATGAAAGGTGCTATGTAAAAATCACTATGAGTGAAGTATATTGAAAAAATTGTCTTATGCAGACTTTCGGAATGAAAGGTAATTTTTAAAGATGCAAACTTAGTGTAAACTGGGTCTTTTGGACACATCCAGCTAAAAATACTTAATCAGGAAAGGTGATTCTGCCCAAAAGAGGGAGAAGACTCTGACAAAGATGGCTCCTTCTGATGTGGACTCCAAATCCCAGGCCCAGCCAGTCTCATTTTGTCTGTTTGTACAGTGGTGGTTCTCCCTTCATTCTGGACTCGGAGGAGAAAGAGGACAGGGAGAAATTACTTTGTTAATCATTGTAAACTGCCACGTCAACCCCTACCCCAAGGGGAGCTCTTCACTTCCTCCTTCTCAGTGACATTTTAGTAGGAGCCAGAGTGGGTAGAAGAGGGAGGACCTTGACCTCAGCTGATCGATCCTCTGGTGATGCTCCAAGTGACCTGATCCCACTTGGGAGTGGCTTTCTCCAATTTGAACTCAGACCACAGGTGGCACGTTCCTCTTAATGATGGCAAATCTAGTGCTGCTCCACACTTCTTTCTAGGGTGTTGGTTCTTATTCACAGTACTACGGGAACCTCCCCAGTGCCTAGAGCAAGTTTGGAGGGAGCATGAGTATTCTCATTGGCAAACTTCCACATCCTACAGGCAGCTGTCTTCGAGCACCCCCTTCTTAGCCAAGCTGGCCCCTTGCCCCTGGGCAGCAGCTCAGACATATGCAGGGAGTTTCCTTGTCCCTTCTTCTCTTGGGATTCCTGACTGTGCCCCTGCAGAGGGAGCTCTCTTTCCTGTTGTGCTTTGTCTCCTCGCAGTGTTGTGTGTTCATAGCACACAAGGAAGACTGTCACAACCCTTCCTGTGGCCCCCGCCTCCCAGGGCCTTCTGTGTCATCCTTAGCAACTTGCCTGACAGTTAAAGTTGTGGCCCTTTGAGCTTTTCTTTCAAAACTTTCACCACTGTTACAACTTTTATCAAGGGGAAAAACAATCTGTCAGAAAATTGTGCCCACTTTAGAAGACTCTGTCAAATGTAGCCACCTTTGTGTAGTTCTGATAGTATATATGTACAACTTAATTCTGAGGAGGCAGAGTTTGATGGATATATTTCTTATGTATGTTTGAAGTAGATGGTTCACTTCCAGCAAGTCATTGCCAGATGTATTTCTATACTCTTTGAAGAATAACATTTTAATAAAAAAATTGAAAAGCAATTTCTGAACTCAAGAAAAGTTGTGTGAACTATGTTTTCCTCCCCTCATTTTCCCTCACTGACTGAACCTTTCTCTTCCTAAATGGTTTCAAATTTAAGGTATTCAGTTTCTCCCCACAAATGCAGATCCTGCATTGTAGTAGCATTTTCTTCTGTTGTTGGAACCAAAAAAAAAAAAACTCCCCAAAGAGAAAATGGAACATCTGAATAAGTGTTATAAAGACTGGTTCCAAATTGTGTTGGTGATGGACTGCCTATCAGTAAGTCTTCTCTGGAGAAACAGAACCAAAAAGATGTGTGTATGTGTGTGTTTGTGTGTTTTTTTAAGGAATTAAAAAACATGGTTAGGGGGTTTACTTGAAATGTTATTCAGAAAACTATATTGACTTGTGTTTATACCAGTTTACTCTGGCAATATTAATATCCTTAGTGTTCATAATGATGATACTTTAGGGCAATAAACACACAATGCCAAAGGGCTATTTGAATCCCCAGAGAAAAACTGTATAATTCAGAGTATTTCTTAACCAAACAATTCCCAGTTTCAAAAGGAAAAAAAAAAGGAGGACATTAAAAGAACAGTCAACTCTGCTGCACACCATATCCCAAATCTGAATGCATATCATTTACTATATTGCTGTATATCTGCTGTATACCATATCCCAAATCTGAATGCATATCATTTACTGTATTGATGAAATAAGAGTAGAACAGAGTATACAGAGTATCCAAGGGCAGATATAAAAAAATCCAAAGTGGCCTCATCTATAGAAAAGGAACGGTAACTTAACTCGTTGGTGTGCTAAATTGAAATCTGAAGGTCAACCCCAAGTCTGAGTTGGAGAGAAAAATCCATCTCTCAATCTCAGCTCTGGGCATCCATGAGTGCTGCGTGGACCTGTGCCTGGTGTTAGGGTAGCCTGGCTTCCTTGTGTTTGAGATGCTCAGGGAAAACAAACAAACAAAAAAACAAAAAACAAAACTATTTTGGGCTGAATTTGGTGGAAGGGAAGTAGTAATGCTTAATATTCTACCAATCTACAAAACAATGTGAATAACAACATAATAGAGTGGTTAACTTCCTCCAAGCAGTTGTAAACACTCAGGTTTATATTGCAACGGAAATGCTATATGAGTTCTATGGCCAAAAGAAAACTGAGTCATAATAAATGATCTGGGAATATGAATATAAAACCAGAATTGAAATGAGCCCAGGGTAGCATCAAAAGCCTTTTTGCATAAGACTTTTAAAATAAATCAAAATGAACCATATATGAGACTTCAGAAGGTCACATATCATCCCCTTTTATATATAAATATAATTTTATTTTGCCATTTATTTATTTCCCCCCACTGAGATGGCTCCCTTGTCTGTCTGCTTGTTGTTTCTGCTTGTTGTCTGCTCGCTGTGTCTGCTCATTGTATCCACTCATCTTTTTTAGGAGGCACCAGGAGCCAAACCCGGGACCTCCAGTGTGGGAGGTGGGTGCCCAACTGCTTGAGCCACATCTGCTCCCCTATCTTCCCTTCTTTAGCCTCAGCTTTAATCAGTGTTTTCTCCATGCCAAGGGGCAATATTAGTTAATAGACATAATAAAGAAATGGAAACTTCATAGAGTGGGTACTATACATTTTAGCTTTGTATTTTTTTGTGACACTTTCCTGCTATTCATACTCTGGGGTCTCAGGAACCACTAATTTCTAAACTGAAATGAATGAATGATGCATAAATGAATGAATAAATAAGAAATACAGCACCCAGAGCAGTGGTAGACTCCCTATTACCTATGAGCTGGTAAAAGCCTTGCTCTCAGTAGAGTTATTGCTGATTCTCATTGATTTCCTTGGAATGACTCATCCCAGGGTTAAAGATATTGAATGCAAGGTCTTTGATCACCTCTCTCTTCCAACACCTAAGTCTTGCTCTAATTCACTAGAGGGAGTGTAAATTCTAAACCCGGGAGGGAAGCTTAATACTTACAAACATGATTCAAGGCGTATGTGTTAAGTATGAAGAATATTCCTTTTTTTTTTTTCAGCTGTACTGATAAGGATTTAGTCATTAAATCTCTTTCTGCTTCCTCTAACCTAAATTCCTTCCTATATGTTTATTCATTATAGTCCCTATGCAAAAATAAATGTATACAAAGGAGGTACTAGAATGAACATGTAGTGTAGGACACGGCTCTTGACATATCAACCACAATCCCTGACCATCTAATTTCTTTTCTCTCCTTTGTCTTGCCCTTCACACTCAAGCAGCTTTTGAACTTATTGCTTCAGGGGAAGAGACAAGGCAGGGTGGAAAACAACCTACAAGTCTCTTCCTGATTTTTGTGTATCAAAGCCTAGGCCTTTAGGGAAAAAGAGGGGACACTTGGGTTTAGCCAGCGGTTCTCAGCCCGGGGTGGGGGTGTAGTTTTGCCTCCTAGGGGATATTGGGTAATGCTACAGACACTTGATTGTCAAGCCTGGGGGCATATCACTGCCATCTAGTGGGTGGGGGTCAAGGATGCTGCTAAACAGCCTATAATGTGTAGGACAGCTGCTCTACAGCAAAGAATCATCTGGTCCAAAATGTCAATAGTGCCAAGGCTGTAAAACCCGGGTAAACCAAAGATTTGAGGTGGTTTGAGGAGTGTGGGACCATTTTCCCCCCAGCAGAAGTTAGATTCCCTGGGGTTGAAGGTAGTGGAGAGAAGAGATGCTGAGGTGGGGGAAGTGATGAGAGCACAGACATTTGTACTTTCTGGATAAAGGGCCCCTAATACTCTCTCCTAGGCAGAGCCCCAGGGATGCAGCAAAACAAAGACCTGTGCAATTACAGAGGGAAACTGTATCCCCTGCTCACCAGGTCATGAATTTCCAGCTTAGTAATGAGTCCAGACATGGTCTTAAATATATTTACATAAATGTCATGGAAGAAAGAGAAAACCTAATCTAAAGGTGCAGGTGGATAGGGAGGATAGGTGATTTGGTGACAATGTGCTTGAGACTGTTGGCTCAATTGGGAAATGGAGGACCATGTGGCAATGACATTGAAGAAAGATGTCATTTCCACTCTCATCCCCCACAATACCATGAAACGGTATAGACAGGAAGCCTTGAAAGTCTAATATTATTCCCACCACTCTAGAAGAATGAAGTCTCAAAATGAAACTTAAACCATAAAAAAATAAAGAAAAATATTTTTTTCACACTGAATTTGTGGACTGAGGCAATTGGTTTTCATTCAGACATTGAGGGGGGAATTGGATTTGGGGTCCTTTCAACTCTTAAATTTATGATTCTATGGACTATTACTATTCCACAAATGAATGTATGCTTGTAAAAAATATCTTTTATACTTCGTTTTGGCTTTCCTCTACCAAAAATCTCACTGCTCTTTTGCATTTTCTCCTGTGGTGGATTTCATGGAGGAAGTCTGGTGGAAATGGAAGGTTTATATAAAACTATCCTAAGGTCCAAAGAGAATAAAACTCTGGCCTATTGCCTCTGGAAGAAAATGTTAATATAAGTACATTATTATTCAAGAGGTAAATGAGAAGATGTATATTTCTCCTCCCAAGTCCAGTCCTTGAAAGATTATACTAGAACTCTAGCCAGTTCTGGAAATAGAAAAATTATGGCTATGGTTTTGGAAAAACTGAAAAAATTGAAACAGTATTGAAAAGAAAAATGCATCTAAAATTTGATCAATATTTTAATTGTTTTATTGGGAAGTTGATTTGGGAAAAGAAAGTCTAGTAGATTCAGTCACTGTGAAGACTATTCTGAACATAGAACCATACATGAATATAGATCATAAGCTTTAGCAGACACTGTTGCTTGCCTCCTCCTAACCATTGCCCTTTCCTCTCCCTAACAGAGTCCACACCATCTCTGCCTCCAGGAAAGGATCAGGCATGGTATTCCCCTGCTGACAATTACTGGTCTGGGGTGGTTATGAATACTGAGTTGATCAGATTGAGGGAAAGACTTATAGTCTATGAATGGTTCAGCAGTGCACTTCTGCTAGATGTAAATGAGGAAGCATGTAGACCATAACACTCTGGTAGCCACCTTATGAGTGTAAAGCAAGGTACTCAATAGTACTTTTTCTCATGTCTTGGTGATGTGGGCTATGGGTGGAAGGCTCTTTGTGTCTTCAGAGATAACCTAAGGGGAAGGCTGTGGGTATGGAATGGTAAGAGGCTGCAGTCCTGCCCTTAGGGACAATGGCAACAGGCTCCAGTCCCAGGAAACAGTTTAACAATGCAAGGGCTATAAACTTTAAATATTCAGGGGAAATGCAAAAACAAAATATGCTAAAAGCTTATCTAGAATATTTGGAGTCCATGCTAAAAGCTTACCTAAGATGTGGAAGATATATATGCTAATTGAAGCCTATTGAGAACTGAAACAAAGGGACCATTTGGCCTTTCCTCTCTGTATAAAAGACGTTTGAAAATCTTGTTCAGGGCTTGGGATTCAAACAGAAAGCTCCCGAGTCTGGCCGGCCATCAATAAACCATTTTTCCTTCTCAAAATCATTCCTGAGTCCTGGCCTCTCTATACTCAAATAATTGAACTTCTCTCAAATTCTACAACATTGGGATTGGGTCTGAATTCCCCCACATTTAGTGACTTACTGAGAAGCAGCAGCAGAACAGATCTGCTGCCTCAACCATCACCCCTGTCCTCCACACACACTCAGTCTGTGTAGAGAGAGAAAATAAAAGAAATTTAAAGAGAATTGTCTAGCTCATAGACAATTCCACCATCTGCTTGGTAGAAAAGGCAAGTCTGGCCTTTTATTCCTCAGTTGCATATCTGCTAGGGGCTGGACTTGTTGATCTTTCTCTGTGAATGTTGGTTTATGGGAAAGGAATTGGAGAGAGATGGCAGGGCAAAGAGAATAGATGTCCTGCACACTGCCCACCTTTTGGCATGGTGAGAATGAATGGGTTTTCCCAAATGCCAAGTAGGTACCACTGAAGCTTGATTTGAAAGCTGGTCACTGGTCAATCGGGAGGAAACTGTAGGGTATACCACCAGGAGTGGAAGTCAAGGGGGGCTGGAAGAGGTCACATCACATACCACAGGAGTATACAGTATGGTCCGCACACTGGGCCTCAAGAGATCCCCCATAGGTACCCCATGAGTGGACAATGGCAGTACCAATCAAGTAGAAGATATTTTCTCCTTTCCCCCATCATTCCTTCAAATTCTGTGGAGGCAGTGGGAGACCTAGGGAAGGGAGCAGTGAGATATAGTTTCAGACAATTGCTCGTTCTTCCCTTGGGGAGTTCCTTGGGCTACAAGACAAGCCTGAATTGGGCAAAGGGAAGAGCGTTAAATTAGGAAGGAAAGTGAAGTTTTTAACTGTACTAGACTTTTTAATATCCAAAGATGACTAGAGAATGATAGATCTGCCTGGGTTATAGTTAAGGAACAGGAAAGGAAGTTTCCAGAGATTAAGTCTAGGCTCTGCAGTGAATCACAATGACCATGGGGTCAACCAGGCTTGGAATGAAGATGGCCACTAAGACAGCAGAGTGGACAGAGTCACATGTTATTGATGATGTCACTTAACTGCTAAACATGTGCCCTCACCTCAGAACATCTAGTTATAGGAAATAATAAACTTCCATGTTGTGTGTTGAGTTTGAGTCAGTTTCATGATTTACTGCTAAAAGCACTTTCACTGATAGATGAACTAATTTATTATTTACAAAGAGCACATTGAAAATTGCTTCTGTTTGGGGGTATAATCTCAGGAAATTAATCTTTACAATTAAACCAGTATTTCCCCATCTGGAATCTACTTTTTGCTGTACCTGAAGTTTTATATTAACTTAATGAAGACAACTTCACAAAGGAAACAGGTATTGTTCCTGGTGAAGAAATGGCTGATTGAATGTATATATCTAATTATATTTCCCTTCAGAAATCCCACTAACACTTCATTTAAGGAGTTAAGATTAAAGTCATAGAAGGCCCTGCCCCAATCAAGATGGTGGAATGATATGCTTCAGGTCTCTGTGCCCCTCTCCCCACCATACACCCACCACAGAAGCTTTGAACAACCAGCAAGAACCAGCAGAAATATCTTTATCAAAGTTCCAGAAAACAATTAAAGGATTACAGAAACATGGTGAGTGCTGAATCAAATTAATGGCACCTTAAAAATGGTAGGATGTTGTGGTGCCCTGGCCAGCCCCTCTTCAGCACTTACCAGCTCCGCATGGAGCCAGCCTATGTTTCCAGTGTGGGTACCTGGTCCTGGTTCTGGAGGGAGGAGAGTAACCCTTGTGCACATACTGGGAGCATATATGTCTGGTGGTGGCCTGAGGGACTCTCTGTCCCGGAACTTGCCTTGTGTGTGCAAGGCAGTTCACACAACTCTGCTACAGAGCTCTCCTACAGAGCACTATGGGAGAACAGTCAAGTGGTTTCCTGGGGCAAGGGCTTGCTGACTGTAGAACATTCAGTGAAGTGCCTGGGACTGTGAGGAAATTGTTGTCCTAGGGGAGAGGGGATATTCATATTTGTGTAAACAGGGGCATTCCCAGGGCTCTATGCACATGCCAGAACAAGATGCTTGTGCAGAAAGGATCAGGTTGGCCCCTTTGCTTTGGCCTCAAGCTATTCTATAAATTCATTGTACAGATAAGTTCTGAAAGAGCACACTTACCCGGGTCAATCTTCAAAGACAGGTAAAATTGCTTTCTTTTATTTTTACCTTCTTTTATTTGTTAGCTCCTGACATTCATTATATTATCCTAATAATATTTGCGTGGCATATTATTGCAAACACTGAATGCTGATTTAATTAAAAATTATAATGATATTGGTAGGGTAGCGACCAAGTAGAAAGGGGGTGATGGCACAAGAAAACATGATATTTTCTACCAGAGCAGGATGCAATCAAATAATATCCAAAATGGATAATTTGAAAGAGAGTAGAATACATATATTATTTAGAAATGTAGAAATGTAGGAATGCCTGGAGAAAGTTAAAATAATCACAGTTTCTTGTCTCTAGGACTTCTGTTATTTGCTTGCTTTAAACCTTTTAGCTATATTTAAAAACAATCAACATGTATTATTTTGATAAAAATACAGACTGACTTTAAAAAGCTCCTGAATTTTGTGATGCACCATCAGACTAAACAAAAGAAAAAAAAACAAAACATGTATATGGTTAAAAGGAATTGAGAACATATGGCAATTTAGGCTATGAGGGGCGGAATAGGAATAACCAGTGGTTTTTGGCCAGTATGCTCAAGTGATGTCAATTTACTCAGTAATTCCTCTGTGAACAAAGCAATTCTAGGCTGTTTAGAATTCTATTTTTTTCTTCATATCTTGATTACTGAAAAGAAAGATTTCTTCTTCCTTCTTTTGTGTATTTATTAAAGCACTTTTCATAATTATTGCTACTTTTTTTAGAGTAAGCTTAATTTAAATAATGCTAGCTTGATTCAGAAATTTAGAACCCACATAGTATTTTAGATGTGTAAAAATATTGAATAAATCTGACATCCTGGAATTTGTTTATTTATTTATAATTGATGTTCCCATCTACTTAAAAATTATCCCAAATAAATGCGTTATACTTACCTTTGCATTAAGTGCTTCAGGTCATTAGAACACTACTGAGAAGACCTTTCATTTATAGTATTCTAGTCCTAAAATTTACTCCCCTTGTAGCATTTGGCTTCCCCTTGCCTGCTTTGTATTTATATACAATGTTTCACTGGAGGATATTAAAGTACAGCACATAGACCTTCTGTAGGAAAGGATATGACCTCTATATTGCAGATGGGGAAACTAGAGGCAGAGATGGCCGCATCGTTAGCCCTAAGAGTCTATAAAGCGAGTTAAAAACAGTACTGAAGGTGTTAAGGCCCAATTCTCTCTCTGCGTCTTCCAAAGTATGGATGATCATTAGCATTGTTTGTTACCATGATTATTTTTTGAATACCCACTTGGCATATATAATTAAATCGTCCTGGGGAGTAGATTAAAATCCTTGAAGCCTGGCAGCTGTTTTTTCTCAATGTTATTTCCTAAATTCCCTTCTGCTTCATGACTTCCCCTGCTTTGTTGTAGAGGGTTTCCGTTTAGAGTAAATGTTAAGAGACTCCTAATGGAACATGAAGACAGCTCTGCTGAGAGCACTCAGGCATCTTATGATCTGCACCCCCCTTACTGACCCTGCACCACGTTGATCCTTAGTTTAATTTGAGTTATTGCCATCGAATCATTCTGCCCCATTTGCTCATGCACCCTCAGGGGCACTTGGTCTTGTTCCTTGTGAGTCTGTGAAATATTAACAAGATTCATTCATTTATAACAGGAAGTATTGCTGCATTTACTATACACTTTTATAGTAGAGTATAAGTGTTCAAGATACCGCCCCTGCCCTCTAGACAACTTAGGTACATGGTTGAGCAGGATAAAAAAGAGCAGTAAACAATCGACTGCTGACGAGAAGTGCTGAAGGGAACTGGAAATTATGTTTCACTGAAAAGGTATGCATTCTCCTCCATGGCTTTGTTTGATGACCAGCAAGGTTTTTTTTTTTTTTTTTTAAAGCTAGGACATCTCTTTCTCCTTATGATTATATGACTTCATATAGTCATAGCACTTAGAGGATCTTAGCCTGGTCATATCATACACTTTTGGTATGCTAAAGGCCACCAATACAAAATACGAGAAATGGGTTGGCTTTTACAATGGGAATTTATTATGGAAAATAGCTTACAAGTTTGAGGCTGTAAAAATGTCCAAATCAAGGCATCATCAGTGATGCTGTTTCACTAAAGGTCAGCTGCTGGAGATCCTGGACTCCTGCCAGATGGCAAGGCAAAATGGTAGCCTGTCTCTGCTTTCTCCTTCAGGCTTACTTTTCTCCGAGTTCAGTTGTGGGTGATCAGGCCTACGGTTCATCTCTCCCCTCTCTTCTCCTGGTTTCCTTCAGCCTCTTGAGGGCGTCTTTCTGTGCCTCTGTGCTCAGCAGATTCCAGCCTCTGGCCTCCGGGACCTTGCTCTTGGTGGGTGAGGGTTTCTGTCTTTCTGAAGCTGCAGGTGAAACTGAAGTCCTCTCTTGCATGGCAGGGTAAAATGGCAGCTCCCTTTTTCTGTCCTCTCCTCCACTTACATAGGACTCTAGTAAAAGGATTAAGACTCACCTTGGCATATAGGAATCCCCGATATTTTTAATGTAACATTTGTGTAATCTAAGTCACTTTAAAAAAAAAGACCCACCTTGGGTCTCGCAGTCTAATCAAAGGCCCTTAACTAAAGCAAGCTAATCAAAAAGTCCCTTAACTGAATCTAACCAAAAGTTTCCACATACAGTTCGCTTACATGCACAGGAATGGGTTAGCTTAAGAACATAATTTTCTGGGGACACACAAACCCCCTTTGTAATTTAAGATGAAGAAATTGAGGCCCAGGGGATTAAGTGCTTTATCCAAGATCATGGGCCAGAATTCATGATAAAAAACGATGCTTAGCGGGGGAAGAAGGGGAGAGAAATAAAATAAATAATAAATAAATCTTAAAACAAACAAACAACGATGCTTAATCCACAGTAAGACTGGGAAGCTGAAACCAACATATTTAAAAATCTTTTTCATGAAGTACTTGCAATTATTCAGTAGATTTTAAGCTGAAAAGATAGACCTCCCTAACTAAGGCCTTCCATTTTATTGCTGCTAGTTATTGGTAACAGGTAGGTAACTATTACATAGCTAAAACTCAGCAATTCTCCTTCCACCTGGCATTTTCTTTCTAAAACAAGTGGAGGTGAAGAGCTGGAGAGAAGATTGGTTTAGTTCCTGACCCTGTCAGGATCTCTGAGCAACTAGGCACGATTAAAGAAATGCTGAAAGCTCACTTGTCAGGAAATAGCTTGCTAGAGGATTTGACTCAGGATAAGTGATCAATGAATGGTAGACTAATGAATGCATGAATCCAAGTGTGCCGCCTGAATAAAAAGTTCTCATAAATTTGTGTCAAGGTTCATAACAAAAAATAGTCGCAATTTCCACAAAAAACCAAGTCACCTTTAGCAAGGTATACAAGATAAATTAACATTTAATGGATAACAGATATGACTTGAACCTGATACTTTACCTCTTCTGTTTCATTCTCAAGCATAGATTGGATTGCTGGTTTTTATTTGAAACAGAGGTACCCTGTATTAGTTAGCCAAAGGGGTACTGATGCAAAGTACCAGAAATATGTTGGCTTTTATAAAGGGTACTTATTTGGAGTAGAAACTTAGTTACAAGGCTCTAAAGATCTAACTTAAGGTACCATAAGAGCACTTTCTCACCAAAATTGGTTGCCGATCTCTGCGCAGGTTCAGCCTTCCTCTTTCCTCTTAAGGCTCCGTGGTCCCAGCTTCTTCTGATCTCAGCTGTAGGCTGGCATAGGGCTCATTTCTTTCCAGGCTCAGCTGCGCTGGTCTCTTTACAAGGTCAGCTATAAACTATCAGGTGAAGGGCTCAGCTCTCTCTGGGGTCTCAGGATCAAAGTTCTCTCCTCTGCTATGCCTATGGAGCTCTCTCTTTCTTCCAGGTATCTTCTCCTGTGTTCTCCTGTGTGTCTTCTTTAGTGAGTGTCCATTTACATAGCCCACCAAAGGGGCGGGGACTCAACCCTGAACATCCCGCAATCCTGATTTAATCAAGTAAACCTTTGAAGTTAATACAATCAAAGGATATCACACCAAGAGGAATAGACCAGTTTACAAATACAATCAATATCTTTTTTTTTAATTCATAAATAATATCAAACTGCTACATACCCATAATTTATAAACAATTGAATTAAATATCCTGTTTGGTTTTTTTTTTTACTTATATAATGCCTTTATCTTGAGAACATTTTAATTTCTCTTTCTACAAAGTAAGGAATAGTGCTAGGAAGTTTTTTCCTCTTATTTGACTGATGGGCTGGTTACGAAGCCTGCAGCAGTGAAGAGGCTTGTCCTTCAAGAATCAATAATAAAGGGTGGATAAGAACCCGAAACTCCTAAAAGCGAAATCATTTCTCAATCCATTTTATTGCATTGTGCTATAAAAATAGGGTACTCCTCTCGTGTTTTCGCTTTGCTTAATTCTTTGTTTGAAGAGTGCAGTAACAGATGGCTGTTACCATTACCCAGCTGTTCCAAAACAGGCGATTCTCACTGCCCAGCATGTTGAGCAGGCACCTTTTGGACTGGTGAACGTTGTTGCTGCCCAGGTGCAGAGCCCCCACAATCGGAGGACCGTAGAGACTCAGAGCAGAACGTCACCTGGAAACCTTCATCCATCCCATTATTTCTCTGGATGAAGAAACTGAGGTGGAGAGAAGTTGAGACTGGGCGGAAGTCACACAGTTCCGGGCAGAAACAGGAAGACAACCTGTATGTAGTACAGGAATAAAAAGTGCAGCAAATTTTGAACCGAATTAGGATATTAATTCCAGTTTGTCTATTATGACAAAGTGAAGGGAAAATAAACCAGCCTCCATCAAATAAGGGGGTTTGGATGATCAAATAAGAAAGAGATTTAAACATGATAGCCACTAGTTACCATTTCACTAGTTCCTAGTCTAACAAACATACTGTATGTTCAGACAGGAATATTACTTTGCATTCCAATTAAGAAAAAGGACATGAATTGATGTGGGCTATGGGTGGAAGGCTCTTTGTCTCTTCAGAGATAACTTAAGTTGTTTGACTTGTGGGTGTGAAATGGTAAGAGGCTGCAGTCCTGCTCTTAGGGACCAGCAGGCTCCAGTCCCAGGAAATGTTTAACAAAGCAAGGGCTATAAACTTTAAGTATTTAGGGGAAATGCAAAAACCAAGGCTTATCTAAAATGTCTGGAGTCCTTGCTAAAAGCTTACCTAAGATGTGGAAGAGATATATGCTAATTGAAGCCTATTGAGAACTGAAACAAAGGG
Source organism: Dasypus novemcinctus (assembly GCF_030445035.2). Taxonomy (NCBI): domain Eukaryota; kingdom Metazoa; phylum Chordata; class Mammalia; order Cingulata; family Dasypodidae; genus Dasypus; species Dasypus novemcinctus. Next base: position 110,874,243 of record NC_080675.1, on the reverse strand, counting down.
ACGATTTGGCCTTTCCTCTCTGTATAAAAGACGTTTGAAAATCTTGTTCCGGGCTCGGGATTCAAACAGAAAACTCCCGAGTCCGGCCGGCCGTCAATAAACCATTTTTCCTTCTCAAAATCATTCCTGAGTCCTGGCCTCTCTATTCTCAAATAATTGAACTTCTCTTAAATTCCACAACATTAATGGCGACCACGAAGGGACAATAAATGAAGGCCAGAGACGGTAGCATTTTGCTGCCCCTTCCAAATCCCCGAGGAAGCCGGGAGGACTCGGGTGAACCCCAAATCTGGGCGCCCCTGGATTAAATTTAATCCAGAAAAGATGTGGGCTCCACCAGAATCTTCCCGACAAAATCGAGGGGCAATGGAAGGTCTGAAGAGAAAGATTCTGGGAACGAAAAAGAACTCCGAACATGGAAGAAGGTAAGACTCCCCGGGTGAGCACAGTCTGGAAGGCCCTAGCTTTAATTGCTAGGAAGGGGAGGCTGATCACCTCCCGAGAGAACCCTAGTAGCCCCAGAAGGCTGGGGGGAAGCCGTTCTCTCTAGGCTTGGGAAAAGGAGGAAAACCGGGGAAAAGCCCTGGTGTTTTGGGTTTGTCTAACTGCATGTTAGAATCTGGTACTGGTCTTATATCCACTAAAGGAGTGGAGTCTCGATTTTAATAGGAAGGGTATTTATAGGTTCGAGTCCTAATGTCCTGGAAATTGGTCTAGATTAAGGAAAACAAAACTTGGTTACAGGAAAATGGATCGGCTTTTCTGGTGGAGCTTGGTCTGGGTGTAAAGTTTAAACAGTGGAAAAGTCTAGCTGAAATCTTTTGTTATGGTGCTAATTTGTGAATGAATTTGCTTTATACCAAATGTTAAGTGTTCTGAGGTTTGTGATGGCTGTGGGGGCAGCCGTGGTGAAAATAAATATATAAACTTGTGAGTCAGATTAGTGACCTTTGTGCTTCTGTCTGTGTCAGCTCAAGGCTAGTGTTGGAGTTGTGTCCTTATGTAGAGTGGAATTACAGCTGAGCTGGAGCCCTCCCTTGCCATTGGCAAGGGGGTGAAATGATTCTGGGGCAAAAGCTGAGGAGTCTGGATGTTTGCGGACTCTAGATGTTTGTGCATGCTCTGCTGTCTTGTCTCTGGTCTGGCCCTTTGCCGGGGCTTGGAGGCCATCTGTGTCCGCGCCACGCACCCAAGTTTGTTGGGGATGTCCCAGTCAGGGTGGCTGGGTCCCTGGGAGAGTTGCCAAATTTGAGTAGGTTCTGTCTGCCCATTTTGGCTGAAAGCTGGAAAGGGGGGAGCGGCTTGCCCCTTTCCAGTGAGTCCACCCTTCTATTCATAAGCCGCATTCCTGTTTGTTGTGCACCCGACTGCCTGGAAGGGGGGGAGTGAAGGAGGTGAAAAGCAGAATCAGAATAAATGCAGTAAAGTTCCCTCCTTAGGGTGTCAAAGCCAAAATACGTTTGCATTCTGCTCAGGTTCTTAGAAGGTATTGTAGTAACCTTAAGTAAGAGAATATTCTGTGAAGGTAAAATTTGTGTTAAGGGTATAAATATAAAAGTTTTACAAAGCATTGTTTAAGGTATTTAAGTGGCTAATTGCAGAAAGTCATTATTTAACAAAACTGAATTGATAATAATAATAATAAAAGGCAATTTTATAACAAACTTATTCGGCAGCCAATCTCCCCTGCCAACTTACTTCCAAAAAAACTGTTTCTGGTATTACATGCTACTAAGTATTTAAAGTGAAGAAAAGTTCATTATTTTAACAAACTTGTTTAGTATTAATGGCAATTATATGTTGTAAGAAGTTTGCCTGGTAACTCAGTATGTGGGATATATGGAATGTGTTTTTATTGTTAAGGAAACAGAAGATGATTTTGTCCTAAGATAAAATGATTGATTATTGGAAAGAGTAGAGTGTGGGACAGAACCTGAATGAATACTGAAAGTGTAGAAGGTTTGTGGAAGGGAAATTTTTATGATTAAATTGAGTAAGATCAATATATAAAGAAAATCATTTATCAATAGCTTCTTGTGCTTTAACCTCATCATATCCTCAATGTTTGAAGAAGAGTCTTACCTCTTTTAAAAGAACATTTTATGTTCTAGAAATCAAATCCTGAAAAGTAGCCTTTTATTTCAAACTAACTGCAAGAGATTTATTCTTTCACTTTAAAGGAAAAATTAAAGTAATGGTTAAGTTCATTTAATATGTTATAAGTTGAATGAAAGGTATTTAAAGGTGTTATAAAATTAATAGGTTTTAAAAAATTAATAAAAACTGTAACTAAGAGTTAAAATCATTTATAAATGCATTTATATTGTAAAACAATGGAAAGACAATAACTGAGATTATAGCTGGGTGAATTTAGCCTGAAACTATTATTTAAGTGTAAATTCTACACTAACCTTTCCTTTGTTTATGGTTGCTTCAGGCCTAACCTCGCCCTTTGCCTTTGCCTGTGGTTATTTCATAATTGAGAAGAGCTGGGACATCACTGTCTCCTCTTCTGGTATTAGTAACCCTTTCTCTCATGAATTCAAGTGTAAACTAAATAAATTGCTGCCTGATAGAATAAGGTTAAATGGCCACTGGAGTTTTATTATCTCCAAAATCAAAAAGGGGGGTGGAGGGGGAGAAGTCTCCTGCCTTGACGGTCAGTGTTCCTAAGAGTGGCAATTCATGAGAGAAAGCAGTCTGTCTCCCTGAGGCTTCAAATAGCCTCAGTAAATATATATAAAGTTAATCTTGTGGCTTATCCAAAATTCTGCTAATTTCAAAGTAAAATATAAAGTTCTAAAACAAAATGGTGCTAAGGCATTGAGAACATTTTGGTTATTACAATCCATTAAGTAAGAAAGAAAGTTCTTGTGGTAAACTGCATGGTCATAGTGCAAATTAAGAAGAGTTTCAAAAGTCTTTGAAAAGTTTAAAGTAACTAAAGTCATGTTGTTGTGTCAAACTATTCATGTCTGCCTATTTGCTCAAATTGTTGAGGTTAAATATGCAGTTATATAAGTAATATGTATTTCTGGACCCCTAATTAATTAAGTTAAACAGTATATAAAATAATGCAAATTACAAGTAATATCAATGAGTTGTGTTTGTGTCTAACTCTTTGTGTCTGCCCATTTTTAAAAAAAAAAGCTCAATGTATGTCTTCATACATCAGGATAATATCAAATTAACAAATAAAAATTCTTAAAAGAGGTCTATTCAAATTGTTAAAAATTAAATATGCAGTTATATTTATAAATATTCTTAAAGCCCAAATTGAACTAAGCAGGATGAAAAAGTCATAGAAATCTGATTATGGAAACAATTGGGAAAGGGCCTCCTCTTTGCAAGAGCTTTTAAGGCAAGACTAGGTGTGGCAGATTAAACCTATCTACTAGGCTAGGGAATTAAGAATCAGTTTGCCTGGTAATTTCCCAGTTTAAACCTTTGTCAGCCATAAATTGGAAAAAAAAAAAAAAACAAAACAAAGATTAGGTTAATTTTCACAGAAGAAAAATGTTGATGTAACCCGGCGGCCTGCTGCCTCAGTCTCCCACTCCCGGGTTGGACAGCAGTGGAGGAGACCAGTTTAGGCCAGTCCTATGGGCAGTGGAAGGATGCCCAAGAAGGAGCTAACTAAGTCGGTGCCATTTCAGCACTAAATTCTATTCCTTATTTGACAAAGGGGGGGAGCAGGTAAAAACTAAAATGGTTGGAATGTGATAGAAGAAGCAGTTAAATCAAACTTTTGCGTGGGAAAGTTAAATCTCAGATAAGCTGTAACTTCTGAAGTATCCAATCTATGGAAAAACAGGAAGAGCTTGCATGCTAGGCTTAGGGGTATAAATTGTGTCATTTTTCTTTGTTCGGGGCACCAGCCATATCTGGCTCTGCGCCCCTTCTTGCAAGATTGAGAATAAAGTATTTTCTTCTCCACAATCTGGTGAGCCTTATTTTCTTCCAGAAGATTTCTTTCCAACAAAATAAGGTAATTAGTGGCTCTATTAACAAATTTCAGTAAGTAAAGGAAAGTCCATAAAAACTATGGAGAGATCTTTCCTGGGTTATGATTTTAAAAAATTAAGTAATTGTGTAATGTGTTTTGAAACCTGGAAGTCAGTATGCATGTGTTTTAAAACCTGGTAGTCAGTTATGCTTTTAAATTAATAATTTTCATAACTTAAAGAAAAGAAGTTTTTTAGCTTCCTGTAAGGGAAAAAGAGAACATTCCTTGCATAAACTATTATGGTTTCAATTTTATTTAACTTGAGTGTAATCTCCCATAGTTAATTTATAAACTAAATTAACATTATGTACGAAATCTTTAGTGAGTGAAATTAGGCTGAAGGAAAAAGATTGTAGATATGCTCTCTTAAATAAAGAGTAAATTTCTTTCATTGGTAATTGTAATTTAGTAAGTTTATTTAAACATGAGGTGGCTAGTCAATGTGGTTATAGTCAATTATAAAGAGTTTGTAAAACATCTTCCAAACTGAAAATGTTTAAATAGTTCTAGTTGTAGAAGTTATTGTTAACTAAAGAAACTTAGATTGGTATTGGTAGCAGAAATAACTTCATAATAATAAACCTGTCTGAAGGCCACTGCAAAATACACATTTAAGTAAATGGTAATAAAAAGTTGTCTTGATTCTATTGGAAAAATTGTTTTCATTCTAACAATGAAAAATAATATTTTTCCTCTATTACTAAAGTAAAGCACCTACTGTTATCTTCATAGTAAAATTGTGTAAGTAAATAGTCATTTGATATATGTATTGCGTTAAGTTGTTTAAAATATATATAAAACAAGGAATAAACTTTAACATTGTCAAACTCTTGTGCATTCGAACCAGGCCTTGTATACATTACAGGTGGCCTCTCCATGTGAGTTATTGGCTAGGCTGGTCACTGACCCCTCAATTAAAAATATGTGCTATATCAGTCTCTGGTTCTGCTCCTGAAGTCGATGGAAACTATATTGCAGTTTCAAGCTCCTGCAGCCAATAATGACTCGGTACAAGTGTACAATGGATATCGCCTCCAGACTGGCACTGTTCCATGGTGCCAGAGAGCACTATGCACCAGGCTAGTAGAATACTGGAAAATCTCTGGAATACTGGAAGGATGCTGCAACTTGCTCACTGCGTTGAAGAACATGCTAAGTGGAGCCATGATACCAGGAGACTGTAAGTAAAACTTAAACACAATTGGCATTATGGCCTGCTTTCATGGAGAGATAACATGTAAAGTATTACAAACCTGAAACTCAAAACTAATAATGGCAACTCTGAATCCTTATGCATTAAGTAATACATTAGTTAATATTAAGTGCTGTACTTTTATCCTGTACTAAATATATGCCTAATAATTGTAATGTTATCTTTTCTATTTTGGATCAAGTGCAGAAGTATATTAGACATGTTAAATTCCTGGTAAAATCATTTTCTAAACAGTTAATAACATGTCTATAGAATAAGGTGGCAGTCTCAGCCAGTCTCAAGTTAGCAAAAGTGAGGCTTGCTTGCTGATGGTGAGTCACCTATTGAACAAGTCAAAATTGCTAGAAATTGTACAATGAAAACCAAGGTGTAAAAATCTTTATTCTGTAGTTCTGATCACTCCCACAGGTGAAAACTAAGAGTATTTCCAAATTAGTGTTCTAATCCTGAGTGAAGCCAGTTGCCCAAGGAGTACCAGTTCACCAGGAGCATCTGACAGAGCGAATGAGTGTCAATCATTGAACAGCTTGGAATGTGTCTTCAGACAAAGCTAAGTGTCTGTTGCAATTTCTCTCTAAAGATGGATAACTTAAAAAAGAATATATATGCTGTTCCCACCAGCTTTTAAGGAATGCCATCTTTATAGGTACCTAACCTTGTCTACCTCTGTAATCCAATGTGTCCTCTTTTAAAAACAGGTATTCCAAAATTTTAATTAAGTTTGTTTCTTTCAGAGTGAACATCTTATTAACCATATGAAAACTTCATCCAACTTCGTACAGAATGCCAGATCCATCTTCCTCCAGTTAGAATAAATTAAAGAGTTTTTACACCTTATTAGGCAATGACTACAGCCCATGGCCAGCAGGAAGCAGTTACAGAAAAGAGATCGTCTCCCTTCAGCACCCCTTTTAAATTAAAGGTGTAAACTCTTTAAGAGTAAAATAAAAGTAATAGATGGATCTGGAACCTGACTGGAAATCCACGTGAGTGCCAGTGGCAGCAGAATAACTGCGGGAGGCCCCTGCCCAAGATTCTGCTGTCCAGAATGAAAAGTTCTAAACTTCTAAAAACGGTCCTTGATGCTGTACTAAAGACTGATAAATAATCAGTCAAGACAACAAACAGTCATCCACCTCATAGCTACAACAATAATTATGCCAAAGCTTAGCAAGTAAACTTTGACAAAGGGGGGGAATGATGTGGGCTATGGGTGGAAGGCTCTTTGTCTCTTCAGAGATAACTTAAGTTGTTTGACTTGTGGGTGTGAAATGGTAAGAGGCTGCAGTCCTGCTCTTAGGGACCAGCAGGCTCCAGTCCCAGGAAATGTTTAACAAAGCAAGGGCTATAAACTTTAAGTATTTAGGGGAAATGCAAAAACCAAGGCTTATCTAAAATGTCTGGAGTCCTTGCTAAAAGCTTACCTAAGATGTGGAAGAGATATATGCTAATTGAAGCCTATTGAGAACTGAAACAAAGGGACGATTTGGCCTTTCCTCTCTGTATAAAAGACGTTTGAAAATCTTGTTCCGGGCTCGGGATTCAAACAGAAAACTCCCGAGTCCGGCCGGCCGTCAATAAACCATTTTTCCTTCTCAAAATCATTCCTGAGTCCTGGCCTCTCTATTCTCAAATAATTGAACTTCTCTTAAATTCCACAACAGAATGAAATAAAGGACTGTGCTAAGAACTCCAGGAGGAGACTTACCTGGCTTGGTAGCCTGACCTCTGACTGATGAACAACTCTTTGTGGTTGTCTACCTCTTACTTCTTTATCTCTGAGATGTTAACATTGAGAAAAGTCATTTCTGTACATTGCTGCTTAAGACCCTTACTGTTTGGTTTGAATACCTTTCCTTTTTTTTTAATAACACTTTTTTAAAATTAAAATTAATAAATCACATAGAACGTTACATTAAAAAAAATGAGGTTCCCATATAACCCATCCCCCACCCACCCCCATCATTTTTGTAAATTGTATTTTTTTGAAAATAGACATCACATAAAAGGTTACATTATAAAAAACATAAGAGGTTCCCGTATACCCTTATCTCCCCACCCCACTCCTCCCACACCAACAACCACCCCCATCATTGTAGCACGCTTATTGCACTCAGCAAACACATTTTGGAGTGCTGCTGCACTACACAGATAATAGTTTACCCTGTAGTTCCCACTTTCCCTCAGTATGTTCAGTGGGTTATGGCAGGATATATAATGTCCAGCATCTGACCCTGCAGTATCATTTAGGACAACTCCAAAGTCCCAAAAATGCCCCCTCATCACATGTCTTCTTCCCACTCCCTGCCCTCAGCAACCACTGTGGCCACTTTCTCCCCATCAATGATACAATTTCTTCTATTAGTAGTCACAATAGTTTTATAGTAGAATCTCAGTAAGTCCACTCTAATTCATATTTTATTCCTCCATTCTGTGGGCCCTGGGATAGTGATGTCCACTCCACCTCTATATCAAGAGGGGGCTTAGAGTCCACATGGATAATGGATGCAATTCTTCTGCTTGCAGTTGTAGGCACTCTCAGTTCCCTGGTGTGGTGATTGAACATCTTCACCTCCCTGTTAGCTGACCTGCATAAGTCCAACGAACAAGAGAGCAGGAGTCGCAACTCTGCTGAGGCTCAGGGCCCAGTTGGCACATGGACAGTTCAGAGATTCAAGTCTCCTGAGTATGCACCAACCACAGGTTCAGTAAAAGTGACAGAAGAGGCATGTGTGGAAAGGTCACATCTGAGTCCAACTCCATCACACTCAGGGACACAAATTCCGAAGTAGGGCCCACTGATATGGTACTGAGCTCCGGAGCTATCTGCCTTGACCATATCCCTGCGGGTCTCCGTAGCCCTCACAAGAACCAGTACCTGGGGTTATATCCACTTTGGCTATTTCTGGGGTCCACCTGAGGAGTGCGTAAGCATGACCCCTCTGATGACCTCCTGACTCTTTTTTGAAGACTCTTAGCCATATAAACTCATTTGTCTTTGCCATTTTCCCCTTTTATTCAAGGTCAAAAAGCAGTTTTTAACACATGATCCTACATGTGGGCTGAGCTATTCTGCTGGTCTGAGTTGACCCTTTTATTGAAGGTCTTTTTCTATTTACCTCACCAGCTGGTGCCTGGTAGTAATCCCTCAGCACGAGGGAGGCTCATCCTCGGGAGTCATGTCCCATGCTGCAGGGAATGTAATGCATTTATGTGCCGAGTTTGACTTAGAGAGTGGCCACATTTGAGCAACATGGAGGCTCTCAGGAGGTAACTCTTAGGTTATAACTTCCTTTACTTTGTGTTAAAATAATGTAAAAGTTTACATACCAAAATGCATATTAGTATATAAACCAGGGGACCTGATTAAAAAAATAAATAAAAATAAGAAAAGCAAATAGACAAAAAAATCCCTGCAATACTGATGTTGGCTATGGGTGGGAGGCTCTTCATCTCTTCGGAGATAACCTAAGCTGTCTGTCTTGACTTGTGGGTGTGGGACGGCAAGAGGCTGCAGTCTGCCCTTGGTGATTTGGCAACAACAAATCCCGGGAGGCCATTTAGCAATGCAAACTCTATATACATACCAGTCAGTCCAAGGAAACTCTGAGGGTGGTGATACTGAAACTTAAGGGAACTTGGACTTGGCCTCGAATGGGAAATATAATAAAGCCTGTGCATAAATTCAAAATCATCTAATTCTGCATCCAAGTGTGCCTAGTCTCTAGAAATCCAGTTAAGTGATATGGGCTTTGAATGTTCAGAAAGGATGTAAGACTAAATGTGTATTCAAGGTTGCATCCAGATGGAATGTGGGCAAGATGCTAATTCAAAACCTATCTGGTACTCAGACAAAGACTTAACTAACAAAGAAAGTAGTTTTCTTTGATAAAAGCACCATTTGACTCCCCACCCGGTATAAAAGGAACTTGAAAACCTTGTTCGAGGCTCGGGTTTGAAACAGAAAGCTCTCGAGTCCCACTGGCCATCAATAAACCTTTTTTCCTTCTCAAAATCATTCCTGAGTCCTGGCCTTTCTATACGCAAATAATTGAACCTCTCTCAACTTCTACAACAAGACCAGAGAGACCTAGCTCAATACAGAAGTTACATTTTGAAATCAAAGACAAGATTGCCAGTACGTTGAAACATGAAGCAGGACCCTCAATGCATGTTCCATGTTCAGAAACCGTGGCTTTCTGTCCCAGGAGTTATTATTGCAAAGAAATGACTAGACTTTTCTTCTTCATTATGCACAAGCAGTGTCTCATGCATTCCACTGACAGGGAAGAAATGCTAGGAGTAGAAACCTGCAATTTCACCTGGCATCCAGCAACTGAAACTGCAACCAGTCTCTGAAGGACAGACAAAGCTCCTGCTAACTCTTTCTTTACTAACACAGCACTGCCACAGGCAACCAAACTTTGGAAACAGCAATATAATGAGAGAGTTAAGTGGTCTGTTACTGTGAGGGAATTCCACTAGAAAAGAGAGATTTCTATCTTCCTGGTGAGAATGACTAATTTGACAGAGCTGATCTCTTGGGGTCAGACCTGAGATGAATCCCCCCCCCCCAAAAAAAGACTAAAAAATCACTCTGTATATTAGAAATTATCTTAGTCTTCACTGATTTATTTTACTATATTAAACAAACAAACAAAACAAAAACCAAAAAACAAACACACAAGCCTGCAACTAGCTTTCTGGGCCATAACTGTAGAGCAGCACTGTTTTTTGTGTGTTTTTTGGCTGATTTTTAAGTGTCTTCACAGTCCCCTGGCTCAGTTTTATGTAGACTGACATTCATATCACTTGAACAAATAAATGAATGAACTTGTGCTAATTCATCAAGTTAATGAAGGTCACATGACAATGCCCGAGCTAACTTTTCATTTAAACAAAAATCCAAAGGGTATTATTATATTTTTGAACTAATAACTACTGAGAAGTGGCAAGCTTTATTTTCCTGTTTGTTTTTTTTTAATGGGAACATTCATGGACCAGTGCCTGATTCTATGCAATCCTCCACAGTAGACTAGAAGAGGAGAGAAAGGCTTCAGAGTCAAGAGAGTGGGGATTTTCTAGCTTATTATTTATAAAAGAGGTACTAGATGTCACTATTCAGTGCCCCCATAGTTCAACTGCACTAGAATACCAAGGTACTTTTTAAATGAAGATTCCTGGGCTGAACTCCAGACCTATTGAATCAGGGGATAAGGACCAAAATCAATATGTTAAATAACACAAAGAATTTCTTACGAACAATAAAAATTGAGAACACATTTTAAGCAGATTTATTTTATAGCTTTTAAGTACTAAAAAGTATACTTAAAAAGTTACTAAACATATACTGAACAATACTTAGATAAAGTGCATTTTGCTTTCAATAAAAATAGGATTGTCTGTTTAAGAACTTGATTTTTATTCTTTCAGGCTTTATTTACTTCTATGTTCATGACCTTGCTTACATGGACACTACTGCAGCCAACCAAGAATGGAAGAACGCAGGAGGGAATTAAGTTGGTATAAAAGGAATAAATGCAATAAAATGTTTTTTTATCTACAAATTTTATGTAAATAAAAATGTGTTGGAACTTCAATCTTTCCATTTGATATTAGATATATTTACAATATATATGCACTAAGATATTTTTAAAAAACCCATTCTGGTATTTTTTTGTTTTTTGTTTTTGTTTGTCTTTTAGTCCTAATTTTTCACCTTTCCTATTTGGATAGCTACTTAAAGTTGCAACAAAGCACTGTTCAAATATATGGACTATTTCGTGTCAGTGGTTCCTTGAATCACCAACACTTAAAATCCAAGGAAGTGAGTTTCTGAAAGAGCATCCAAGGTCTGCCTTTAACAGAAGACAATCAGCACCACCTAGTGGATACAAATAACCTCTTCTTGAATTCAGTCCAGAGAGGACTAAAACAAATATGCAGCACAACTGCTTCATGTTACTTCCCATTTCATCACACAGAATATTAAAAAGTATGTATTTGAGGGGTAAAAACTAGTGCAACTAAAATGTTTAATTTCTTTTTCAAGGACAGTCTTCAGTGAAATTGGATTTTTCCCCATTGGGAGTGCGAGACAGTGAAAGATACAATCACTGCTTGTTGATATTGGTGCCACTGGCTTGATTCACACCAACAGGCCAGCAGTCAGTTTTACCTGCCATTGCTTTTGCGCCATTAGTGTAAACATCAATTCACTAAAACAGGCAAATAATGTCTTAGTACTATGACAATGGTTTTGACCTTGGGGACTGCCACATAGTGTCTCAAGAACCCCCAGGAGTCTACAAAGCTCCAGTTGAGAATTACTGAGCAGGTGCAACTCCTTCGTTTACAGATGAGGAAACTGAGGCCAGAAAGTGTGTCCAGTAGCACACACCTCAAACTGCCCTTCAACAGAAATGGCCATTTAATCCACTTTGAGGTGCCTCTGCTAGAGAATTGTTAAGTTTGGCTAAAGTTTATGGTGAGAAAATGAAAATGGGGCAACAAGGCTGGAATGGTAGATGGAGCCAAGATGGAATAAGGTGGGCTTTTTCCCATTTATTTAAATCTGACTCCATTCTCAGAAGGAGGATGTCAAGAGCAGGGAGAGACTGAAAACAAAAACAAAACTAAATTTGAAACCAACACGGCCATATGTCACCAACCTGGAATAAAACCAGGGAAAGTTTAGCTTAAAACATCTTGACTCTAGAAGAGATTTTCATGAATTGTTTTGAAAAGCACAATACATTTCAGAATATATTTGGGGTTTTTGAATCCAGCACTTGGAAAACACAGCGTAGAAAAATATGGTGCTCTCTAACTTATATCTAAATGCTAATTGTCCTGAGGGTGTCACCTGTAATAGCTGACATAGAAGTATTCCTGGAAATAACAAATATACAAAATAGTGTCTATTAAAATTTGTCCTCAAGGCACACAGTCTCTCGGTACTTTTACAAAATGGAAGCAGCAAGAGGTAAATAAAGTGAGAAAGACTCAAGAGTCAGAAAACAATTCAAGATGGAGATGAGTTTTATGCAAAATATAATCTATGGGGACTTAGTTTGGAAAAGTTACAAACAGAGAAGAAATACAAAAGTTCCACTGAACCTCACATTTTACTTTAACTTGCTTTATATGCATCTTTTATTTTATAAATTTTTAAAGCAATACTTTAAAAAAATGAAAAACACTTGTAATCTTGCAGTGGTTCTAGCCCTGCTGTTTAGTTTCCCCTCCCTCACATCCCTAAGAAATCTGAAATGTGTATTTTTCTTAATGAGCACCATTCTTCACCAAAAAGAAAAATTCTAATATTTATGGAATATTAGAATTGTGAGTGTGATTGGAGAGTATCCAGTGTCTGGCTACTCAGAGAAGTCTGTGCACCAGCAGCATTGGCATCCCCTGGGGTTTCTTAGAGCCTTGGGCCCTTCCTCAGACCAAATCAACGGTCTAACAATATCCCCAGGAAATTTGTTTACACATTAAAGTTTGAGATCCCTAGAGCAGGGGTTCTTAACGAGGGGTCCATGAGCTTAAATTGAAATTTAAAAAACCATCATTCTTATGGAATGTGTTGGTGCGGGTGTCATGTATTTACTAAATAATACACAATACAGTGTGGACTTAGTAACGGGTCTGTGGTTTTCACCTGACTGGCAAAGGGGGCCGTGGAACAAAAAAGCTAAGAACCCCTGCCCTAGAATTTGATTCATTTGATCTCAGATACAGCCTTAGGATCAGTAGTTTGTTCTGTGTATTTGTTGTTTGTCTTCATTTTGAGATCTAAGATTTCTTAAAAAATTTAAAAAAATTTTTTAAAAGATGCTTTAGATTACATAAATGTTGCATAAAAAATATAGGGGATTCCCATATGCTCCACCCCATACCCATCCACACTTTTCCACATTAACAACATCTTTCATTAGTGTGGTACATTTGTTATAATTGATGAACACATATTAAAGGCATTGCCACTAACTGTGGACTATAGTTTACATTATAGTTTACACTCTGCCCCGCACAATTTTATAGGTTTTGACAAAATGTATAATGGATTGTATCCCTTCATTACAATGTCATGCAGGACAATTCCAATGTCCCGAAACGGATCAATAGTTTTTAAAATCTCACCCAGGTGATTCTAATGTGCAGCAGGGTTAAGAACTGTGAAACTAGTTCAATCTCATTTTTCAAGTGAGGTGAGAAAAGTTTAGGGATTTACTCAAGATCACTTGGCTATTTAGAAACGGAATCCAAATAATGGCATCTCTCCTCCCCTTAAAAACTAAAGCAGAGTAGAGGAAACAGAGGCTGGGGAGTGTGGGGATGACAATTATTCTTTTATTAATGGCAGTCAGGAAAGGTCTTCTAAAGAAGCAGACATTTGAGGGAAAAAAGGGCGCAAGCTGCTTAATTAGCTGGGGAACTGTATCCCAGGTCGCAGGAGCAGTAAATTGGGACTTGTGTGCATGTTTGTGTGGGATTATTTTTATTGGAGGAATCACAAGGTGGAGAGTTTCCAAATTCCCAACAGATGTTAATCTTTGAGATGCAGAAAGAAGACATCAAAGTAATTCCCAGGTATTCTCAAAATCTTATTCTCAAAATATTTCCAATCTCCTTTTTATTCTTTAACTGTTATGAATATATGTAATATTTATTTAAGAAATAAGAAATATTAATCTTACAAGTATTAACAAGATGAACTCAAATCACTGGAAAGCACAGAATAAATTATCAGGTAGTAGTTGACTAATGTAACATATGGATCTCCTAGCAAACTTAATGGGAATTTTTCAGAATTCAAGTTTGGAAACTGCCAATTTCATGACCCATTTTGAGTCCAAAACTTAATTCTTGGAACACCACTAACAGACATTGTATAAAGTATAAAATGGGCAAATAAATTAATATTTATTTTATTTGCAAGAATGATTCACTGTTAGTTGCAGATAGGGTTAGGAACACACACTTATAACACGGCACCAACTACAAGCAGAATTGTCTGGGTAGAGTACTCTTGTCTTGGTTCCTGGAAATGACCTCAACCTCTGGCTTAGTGTGTCAGTGTTTCCTGCTCTTGCTTTTGACTGGACCTCGTGAATTTCTTTGACCCAGTAGCATCTCTATGTTGAATGTTAATTTTAAATTCTAAAGGACAACTAGAACACTTTTTCCAATTTTCTTGATTCCTCAACTGACTTTTTTCCCCTGGAATTTGTGATTTGGAGAAACATAAATTCTCTGAGAAATGCTGGAAAGAAATTCTCGCATAGAAACACTAACAAGGACAGTGAGGCTGCAGCAGAGTTTACTAGGAGAGGGTAGTAGCACCTGAGTTGAGAGTGGTTATGGAGAGCCTGATCACTGAGGTCCTGTGGGCACTACAAGCACTTTAAGTGAAACTGGAGAGCCATGGAGAGTCTTGAGCCAAGGAATGATATGGCCTGTGTAGCATGATATGATAACGGCTTGGGAGCATCAGTTAGACTGAAAGTAGTAGGAAGCAGGAGAGGCACCAGTTTGGAGGCTACTGCAAAAATCTAGGTTATGGCATATGGACTGGATGGAAGCAGTGAAGGTGGTGAGAGGTGGTTGCATTCTGGAAATACTCTGAAGGTAGAAGTGATAGGATTTATGAGATATTGGCTGTAGGGTGTAAGAGGAGGAGTTGAGGCTGACTCCAAGGCTTTTTAGTTTGAGCAACTGAAAGGATGGAGTTACCAACTTACTGGGATGGATATGGGTTAGGGTGGGGACTGTGGACAGTTTGTGCTTTGATCTAAGTTTTGAGATGCTTCTTACACATCAAAGTGGTGATGTCAAATAGGCAATTAAAGAAAAGAATCTGGGAATAGAAATGTGAGACTCAGAACCATATGGATGGCATTTATAGCCAGAAGCTTTTTGCACTCACATCTGCCCAAGATTGTGGTGGCGGGACCTTGGGCAATTCACTTAACCTATGCCTGTTTGCCACGCTGAAAAAAAAAAAAAAAACGGAAATAATACATAACCTACCTGCTTAAAAATGTGAAAATGCCTGGTAAACTGTAAAGTACAATTAAACTGGGAAAGGAGCAGAAATTGGATGGAACTGGGGATGAAAAAAAATTAGTTTGGGGATTTAGGGAAATAGTTCTCATGCATTAGGAATTACTACAAATTAAAAAAAGGTGCAAAAAGCAAGTACTACCCTTTTTGTATTGTAGCCCAATCTGTGGAAGAACGGTGTTGTTTTTTTTTAAATTTACATAGCACTTAAAATTCACCAGCAACTTTACAAACATGTTATCTTTTAGCTGCACAACGATCTTGTGAGAAAAAAATGATTGTCACCCCCATTTTTACGAAGGAGGAAACTGAGGTCGAGAGAGCCTAGGTGAACCGCACAGTCACAAGAAGAGCAAGGGGCATAGCAATACAGACCTTCCCGTTCCGAGTTCAAACCATTCCCCAACCTACAGAGTCCGCCCCAGTAGGATCGCCCCAGGTCACGAGGCTAAATCACGCTCTCCCGCCATTCCAGGACCCCCATTTCTCATTTCTGTATGGTACAGTCCTTTCCTCTTATCGCGAGACTGGAAGAGTCGCGCTTCTGGTTGCCAGGGGAACAGCGTTCCCGGAGGCAGAAGGGATTTGGACTAGCTGCTTGTCCACCTCCAGAAAGGCAACGATGACGGAAGAAAGCCCTCCCCTTTGAGGGGAAGTGGGTGACGCTGCGAGTGCCTGCGTATACTTCCTCGGTGCTTTGACAAGCGGCTATTTCAGTGAGTTCACAGCGGGAAGGTGAGGAAACCGCACGGACCAGGGGCGGGACGCTATTCGCCGCGCGACAAGCCAATGAGGCGGTGGGGCGGAGTCATATCGGGCTGCTTGGCTCGAAGACTGGCTGTCAGGGGCAGGGGCGGGGCCAACCAGGGGGGCGGGCTGGGTCCCGGGGGCGGGCTCAGCTGGGGAAGGTCTAGGCCCGTGAGGGGGCCAGCGGGTCTGCCTGTGGTGGCCGGTGCCTCTGGTAAGACTCTTTCGGCAGGAATTTACTAGATCCAGCGGCATACGTTCCTGGCATTAGAATAAACGTTCCGTGTCTCCTAGCCCCTAACATCTGAAGTTAATGTCAGAACTAATCACCAGCCATTTAAAAAAGACCATAAAAAGCAAAGAATGGGAATCAGATGTTCACAGCAAAAAGAAGAAAGAAAAAAAGAGGGTCAATAAACGTTTGATTAGAGACTCAATCTCCCTTGTAATGAAAGAAATGTAAATCAAACCCAGATACCTTTGGCACCTATCAAACTGACAAAGATGAAAAACTGACGATAACCTCATCTACAGGCCGGTGTGGAGAAACACCTACGCTGATCATATCCTATTGATAGGAGTAGAATTTGGTACAACCTTTTTGGTGCACTAGCAAAATTTGAAACCAAGTGTTCTTTGATGCGGCAATTCTAATTTATCTTATGGATATATGAAACATAATTAAACAAAGATCTGTACAAAGATGATAAAGTTAAGGTATAATTTACATACAGTAAAATTCATCCCTTTTTTGTGTACAGTTCTGTGTTTTGTCAAATGCATGCAGTTACATAATTACCACCGCAGTCACGATAATGAACGGTTTCATCACCCCCCAACCCACCAGTCCTCTAGTACCCCTTTGTAGTTAACCCCTCCCCCACAGCGGCCCCTGGCAACCACACACCAGTGTTCTTTCTGTCCCTGTAGTTTTGCCTATACCAGCATGTCATAAATAGAAGCCAACTGTAACCTTTGGAATCTGGCTTCTTTCATCGTAGCGTAATGGATTTGACATCCATGTTGCGTGCATCATAAACTTATTCTTTTTAATTGCTTAGTAGTAGTCCATTTTATGGATGTTCCTCAGTTTATCCATTTTTTAGTTGGACATTTGGATTGTTTCCAGTGTTTATGACACTCCTGTTAATGACACTCCTGTAAAATGCATAGTGACGCTCCTGTAAACATTCATGTACAGGTTTTTCTGTGAATGTAAGCTTTCATTTCTTGGGTAAATACCTAGAAATTAGATTACTGAATTATTTGATAAGTGTATGTTTAACTTTTTACGACTGCCAACAGGTTTGCTAAGTGACTGTCCCATTTTGTATTCTCACTGGCAATGTATGAGAGTTCCAGTTGCTCCCCAAACTTGTTAGTTATTTGTTTACTTATGTATTTATTCAATTTTAGCCCATTCTATTCAGTGTGTACTGATATCTCATTGAGATTTTAATTTGCATTTCTCAAGTAACTAATGATGTTGAACACCTTTTCATGTGCTAATTTGCCATCCATATATTTTCTTTGGTGACATGCCTTTTCAAATCTTTTCTTATTACTGAGTTTTGAGACTTCTTTTTATATTTTGTATGCAAGCCCTTTATCAGACACGTGTTTCCTAAATATTTACTCCCAGTCTGTGGCTTTTGTTTTTGTTTCCTTTAACAGTGTCTTTTAAAGAGCAGAAGTTTCTAATTTTAATGTATTCCAATTTTTGATATATATTTTTTAGGGATCATATTTTGATGTTGCATCTGAAAAACCTTTGCCTAATCAAAGTCACATATATTTTTTAGAAATTTTATAGTTTAAGCTCTACTTTCAGGTCTTTGGTACATTTTGAGTAAATTTCTATATAAAGTTTAGCATTGGTTTTAATAGCAAATACTCCATATACATCCTATGAACTGATTAAAAAAAAATGCTGGATCTATGTCATGAAATACTGTGTTGCTGTTTGGTAGCATGAAGTATATCTATAAATGTTCATATAGAAAATCTCCAAGGGAGTGGGTGTAGCCCACTGGTTTGAGCACCGGCTTCCCATATATGAGGACCCCGGTTCAAACACCAGTACCTCCTAAAAATAAATAAATAAAAATAAAATTACTGTGTTTAAGAAAAATATATTAAGTGAAAAAAGCAGTTGCAAAACACCGTGCCATTTCTGTATGTGTTTTTATTGGGGAGGAGTTGGTAGGTATAAAGGATAGATGGTTTGTCTGTGCCAAAAAAAATGAGACCTACAAAAATGTATTAACACTTTATTGGAGTGAGGGGAATTTTAATTTAAAAATTTTTACATACTTCTGTATTATGACTTCTTTCATGGACAAGTAGTCCTTACATTGTCATAAAGTAAAAAATATGCCATAAAACAATCTCTTAGACATAAAAATCATGAAACTAAATCTAATTCCACTTTTTTTTTTAAGCCTGGTTGTTCATAATTACTAAACAGAGAAGGATTCGTTTTCTATGGATTCTTCTCTTCATCCAAAAATATCAAATTACAGCAGCCATCTGTCCCCATTTTGGTTTTAAATCATCCATGATGGTTGTATTCCTCACAAACTTACATAAAAAAGTTTGAATTAATCTTGTTTGAAATGAATGTTGTGAAAAATTGGTATGTGCTAGTAGTGCTTGAATACAGTTTAGAACCTGATTATGCATCTACTTAATGGAATATCATGAAGTAAATAACATTTTTTGAAGTTTCAATATTTTATTTTTGAAGTATTTTACTATTATAAGAAAATGCTTATTGTGTAATGTTTCATGGGCAATATGAGTCCGATTTTGCTGGAAAAAAGGCATACAGCAAAGACAGAAAAGATATGCACCAAAAATGTTTGGCTTGGAGTAACGAGGTGTTAGGTAATTTTTTTTTTTAATACTTTTTAGCGTGTTCTAGAAATTTTTCTACAACAATTAAATTCTTTAATTGTGAAAGCAAGCTAAATACTTATTTACAGAAGGCCAGAAAATACAGATGAGCAAAAAGTTTTAAAAAGGGTACCGTATGTCTATAAACCCACCATTTTAGAACCTACCACTCTTACATCCTTGATGTGTGATTATCTTTCAGGTCCCTTTTGGTATATTCTTTACGTTAGAGAAATTGGATGTTTTAAAAAACAAAATCATTGACAATTTATATTTATTTCCCTCCCTCTTTCCTTCCCTCCCTTCCTTCCTTCATTATGTGAATTCCTTGTTTATGTCCTTAGCCAGTTTTCTGTTGGAATGTTTCTTTTTTCTTATTGATTGGTAAGAGCTCTTTATCTGTAAATTTATTAATTTTTTATATGCCATCTGTGTTGCATATTTTTTCCCAGTTTCTCAGGTGCCTTTACATTTTATTTAGAGTTCTTTTTTATATTCAAGGGCCATTAAGTGTTAATCAGATCTGTTAGTCTTTTCCTTTTTGATTTATGCTCTTGGTGTCCTGCCTAGTAAAGTCATTATGTAAATTTCCTTTTACATTTCCTTTTAATCCCTTGATTTCATATTTTACATTTATTATTTTTAATAATAAATAATAAAAATAATAATTATTTTAATATTATTATTTTAATAATAAATAATAAAATAATAATAATTATTTATTTATTATTACATAAAAACACTTGGTCTTTTAGTGACTTAGCTTTTTGCTTGTGACCTGGTGGGCCGAAGCGATCCGTCATCCAACAACAGTAATATCATTGCCTTCCTGAATGAGCCCAAACCCTTTTGCAGAGTTTGATTAATATTGGGATCAATATCTTTTTTTTTTCCTGAGATGGGAAATGCTGACCTACTGGTCCCTTAAGCATCAGCTTTGGCTCCTTGAATGGTTGGAGGCCAAACCATATTGTCCCTCTGTGTGCTTTGGAGTACTTTTAGGTTGTTTATGTTTGTGATTCTTCCTATTTCCAAAACTTCCCTGGATTTTGCCTCTGGTATTCAAAGAAAGAAAGAAAGATGAATTATTTTGTAGGGTAAGAAAAGGATATTGTTACACTTGCTGGGAAAGAAGCAATTGCCTTTCTTCATTGTGTTAATGAGAGAAATCGCTTAATACATAATTGGTAGGAATTTAGGAAAGACTATTGGAAAATGTACATTCTATGTAAAGCTAAGGGGTTAGTGGACAAAATCTGGAATTCTCTCTGTTTCTTCTATTTTACCCAGCATATATATATTTTTTACTCAACATCACGGAAGGGATCTGGAATGGTTCCTAATCAAGGGCACAGTTTGGAAAAATGAATGTGTCCACAGTGGCCAATTTCTCCCTCTAGCTTAACCCACCTTGTCTAGAATTTACTTCTTCAGAAAACAGCATTGGGGATAGAGCAGCCAGGGTGATGAGAAGCCTGCTAACAGTTCACATGAAAAATAAAGAGATTGGTGATGTTCAGCCAGATAATGAAAGTCAAAAGCAATTGTAGAGGAAGTAGGTTTTATTCTCTGTTATTTCAGAGGGCAGAAGCAGAAACGTGGAGCCAAGATGGAAAAGAGAAATCAGAGGTGGGAGGCAAGTCCAGGAGGAAGGCAAAAGCAGAACGCAGCAGAGGCCTTAGGAAATCTTTGCGAGCAAGCATGTTCTTGGTTGAGAAACGTGTGGCCTAGGAGTGTCCCCTCAGGGAAGGCCAAGGACACAGTAAATGTTTTCTCTTTTGAGAAAGCATTCATTCTGCATTCTCTTTTAGGATCTAAAATCCAGGGCAGCATGTTTTGTACTTACAGTTATGTAAGATTTAATGATCCATGTTCAATGTACACAAAACATCTTTTGATAAACTTGGGGAGCCCTTAGCGTGGCTTTGGTAGTAAAGTAATTTTTTTTAACAAAGGCTCTGTGTTAGCTGTATGTTTATATTGACTGACTAATGGGTCATTTAAACATATATGTCCTAACTTGCTTTTTAATTTATTTTTGTTTCAGGATATTGATGGATATTATAAAGGGAAACCTAGATGGAATTTCAAAACCAGCCTCAAATTCAAGAACACGTCCTGGAAGCAGAAGCTCAAATTCTTCTTTGGAGGTGCTCTCACCAGAACCAGGGCCCTTCAAGGTAATTTGCTGATTAGAAATGATTTAAACTCCTCCCGACCTCTCAGCAATTGAAGAAACCAAGCCTATTGTTAAGGTCCAGTGCGGCGGCTTGCTCGGTCGGTAGAGGTGGGGTCTGGCTGTGGACGAGGGGTTGGTCCAGCTCTGGACGAGGGGTTGGTCCCGCTTGGGACGAGGGGTCGGTCCGGCAGCAGACGAGGGATCGGTCTCACAAGGGGTTGCGCGGTTCGGCTGACGGGGTCGCCCGGCAAAGCCGGCGACGAAGGGGTCGCCCGGAGAAGTAGGCGACGAACTGGGGACAAGGGAGGCCAGGCCCTTGTCGGGGGCTCTCAGGACTGGAGGGCGCACGGCAGAAGAAATACCGCGGAGACGAGGTAAACACGCAGGTCCACTTTATTGAGGGAGAGGCAACAGTTTTATAGGGGCTGGGGAAGGCTGATTGGTCGAAGCCACGCCCTGTTCTGATTGGTTGCCGGCGAAAGGTCAGTGGGCGGTGCTGGACGGGGGAGGGGTGGTGATTAGGGATTGGCTGTCGCTGTTGCTGGGGGAAGGGGCAGGGTTTAGGGATTGGTGGCTGCTGTTGCTGGGGTGGAGGGCAGACTGGATTTTTCCGCCCACGCCTGGCTGTTGCTGCTGTCAGGGGAGGGGAAAAGGGCGGGCTGGATTTTTCCGCCCACACCTGGCTGTTGCTGCTGTCGGGGGAGGGGAAAAGGGCAGACTGGAATTTTCTGCCCTGCGCCTGCGCAGGGAGAAGGAAGAAGAAGGGTGCCGCCCCACAAGGCATCGGGTGGCGCCATCTGGGAGGAGGGGCGGCCGCGGAAGCATGGCTGCCGAGAAGGGGAGACCCGAGGGCACTCTGCGCCCATGCCGAGCTTCCTTCAGGGGTGGCGGTGGGCCCGACCAACCACCCTATTATGGGGGCAGCGGAATTAGGCCTACCGCGGCCGCTCCCCTGCCAGGCCAGCAAACCACACTTCAGCCCGAGGGGTGACCACATTTCCCCCTTCTTTTCAAATAAGGGCCAGGATGGCAGCAGCAACAAGTAGCCGAGGCCCAAGAGGCAGTAAGCAATGAGGGAAGCGGGGCTGAAGAGGGAGGTGAGTATGACGGGGATACAAATGTACAATTTGGGGGGCAGTATCTTGTCGTTGCAAGCAAGGGTGGCCAATGTCCAATTCTTGTTGATCTCGGTGGCTATAAGGTCCATCTGCTTGTTAAAAGTCCAGGATGACAGCGCGTTACAGGTAGTTGATCTCTTCTTGGCGGCGAAGAGCGGTAGAGGCAGACTGTGTGATGGTCTGGAGGATCGCAGCGGTGAGGACAAGTCGCGTCAGGGCACCAGCGACGGTGGTGGCGGCAGCGTCGGGAGTGGTGGAGACGTAGGCGAGGACAATAAGAAGGCCAAAGTCTTCACGGGCGCGAGAGAGGCCGATGTTAATGGGGCGGGCCGACATGGGGTGGCCCAATCTGCAACGCAGTAGGGGTTCAAGCGAAAAAAGGAGGGGGGCGGGGGACGAGAAAGGACGCTTTGGATGGCTGAGAAGAGGAGTGAGGTCGAGACAGGAGGAAGCTCCGCAGAAGTATGGGGAGGCAAGAGCAGAAGCGTTATTGGATGCTAGAAAGCAGGCCGCGGGCCAGGGAAAGCGGGTTGCGGGCCGTTTCGCGGGGCTGGAGCTGCTTGAGAGCGATGGCGGCATGGGGGGCCGTGCTTACAATCTTCTGGGGTGGTAGCGGCTAGACAGATGGCGGAAAATATTATCAAGAAAGCAAAGGTTATGAGGAAGAAATAGAGTATTAAAGGCTGTGGGGGAAGTGAGAAGATCATTTAGAGGATAGGGTTGAGAATGGTATGTTTAAGACAGAAGCTTTGTGGTTTGTAGGAGACTGCTTTATAAACGAAGGAGAATGAGGGCAGTAAATATAGTAACGATAGATAGGAAGATGACAGTGAGGAGGAGTCTTTGTTTAAGGTTCCAATCGTCCGGCGCAACAGTGGCTAGGCCGATAGCGAGGGGTGTTGCTAAATAGACAATGGCTGCAAAGACAAAATCATTTTTTGTTTCCTTAAGAATAACTTTTCTTTAAATACTTAGTAGCATGCAATATTAGAAACCGTTTCCTAAAAGCAAGTTGGCAGGGGAGCTTGGTTGCTGTTAATCTTTCCTGTTATAAAATTACCTTTTATTATTATTATCATCAATTTAGTTTTATATATATATATATATTTAAGAATGACCTTTTGGAATTAGCCATTTAATACCTTAATGTAAACTATTGAAGATAAATTTTATCCTTACAGAACACATTCCCTTACGTAAAGTTATCACAATACCTTTTACACTTGCTGCATGCAAATTAAATTTCAAGAGTTTATGAAAAATTAGCCATCTTACTTTAGGACAAAATACGTCTTTTTGCAAAACTTATTACATTTCCGTTAGCATTTTTACAAACTTTTAACCTTTTTAATATTCATATAAGTTTTACATTCTTTATATTATCCTGTGAAGAAAAATAAGTTATTCATTTTAATCTAGGCAAGAACAACTTTTTATGAAGACGTACAGTTAATTTTGTTAATTAAGACTTACAATTTTTTTAAATTGTAGATATCTTATTAACATTTAAACTTATGTATTAATATAATAAACTTAAGTATTAATATAAGCGCTTATTTAATTTTTGGCCATTTGAATAGAGCTCTTTTAAAGATTTCTAGTAATTTATATTTACCATCCGGAGGTATCACAATATACGTTGACATTGAACGAACAGACAGACAAACACAGAACAATTACAACACATTAACAGAAATATATAATTTATTTACAGTTGACTCATAATTCTTACTTTCTTGGTATAGCTGCTTTTAAATCTTTTTTTATATAGCATATCATAGATTATACCCTTCAAGATTTCTTGTGGACTTCATGTTGCCTGTAATAAGCCAGGAGGGAATCTTTTACCTTCCTGCTCCACAGCAAAAGTGACCCTATCTATAAGGCAAGTATAGGTGTCCGGGTCCCAGAGCCGACACGTGGTAAGCCACGGATTAAAGGGGAGAAAAAGGTCCCAATATACTTGAAGCTGTTTGAAAGAGATCTTACACCGGTGAGTGTCTAGGAGACCGGCGAGAGCCCGAACTTGTGGGGCTTGCTTAGCAGATAGGATGTTACCCATTGCTAATGGCCTTTTGGAGCCGATAAGAAAAGGGGCCCTTACCTTGAGAGCGCGGCGATGGGAGCCGAGGTGCGCGGTGAGACGAGGGGTCGGAGCCGGTGGGGCTCCGACGGTGGTCGTGGGCCAAGAGAAGGCCCTGACGAGGAGAGGGCGGGATGACGAGCAGTGGAGCAAGGCAAAGGGGGGCAAGCGCAGAGGGGAGGAGGCAGAGGTGAAGGCAGGGGTGGAGGTGCTCAGGCACGCGCTCCTGAGAGTTTTATTGGCGCCTCTTAATCATAGCGGGTCGGTATAAGCCCCCGACATGGAAGGAGAAAGCCATCCAGCGATTCTCCCAGACCGCCGTGGATCATATGAGGTCACCAAGGTTCAGGAGCAGCAATGCAGAGCGAAAAGATAGGGGTGAGAAGAGAGGAGAGCGTAGGGCTATGGTAGTGTTACTTCAGACGTGCAAGCGCGTGCTCCCGAGAAATCCAAGGCTCCTCTTAATCATAGCGGGTCGGTATAAGCCCCCGACATGGAAGGAGAAAGCCATCCAGCGATTCTCCCAGACCGCCGTGGATCGTATGAGGTAGCCAAGGCTCAGGTAGCAGCAATGTTGCACGAGAGAAGTCCCAAGGTGAGAAGAGAGGAGGGCGTAGGGCTGTGGTAGGATTACTTCAGACGTGCAAGCGCATGCTCCCGAGAAATCCAAGGCTCCTCTTAATCATAGCGGGTCGGTATAAGCCCCCAACATGGAAGGAGAAAGCCATCCAGCGATTCTCCCAGACCGCCGTGGATCATATGAGGTAGCCAAGGCTCAGGTAGCAGCAATGTTGCATGAGAGAAGTCCCACGGTGAGAAGAGAGGAGGGGGGGGCGCCAGGTTATGGAGTGAGGCTGTGGTGGAGTTGCCTTGCCCCACGTTGGGCGCCAGCTGCAGCGGCTTGCTCAGTCGGTGGCGGTGGGGTTGCTCTGCCCCACGTTGGGCGCCAACTGCGGCGGCTTGCTCGGTCGGTAGAGGTGGGGTCTGGCTGTGGACGAGGGGTTGGTCCAGCTCTGGACGAGGGGTTGGTCCCGCTTGGGACGAGGGGTCGGTCCGGCAGCAGACGAGGGATCGGTCTCACAAGGGGTTGCGCGGTTCGGCTGACGGGGTCGCCCGGCAAAGCCGGCGACGAAGGGGTCGCCCGGAGAAGTAGGCGACGAACTGGGGACAAGGGAGGCCAGGCCCTTGTCGGGGGCTCTCAGGACTGGAGGGCGCACGGCAGAAGAAATACCGCGGAGACGAGGTAAACACGCAGGTCCACTTTATTGAGGGAGAGGCAACAGTTTTATAGGGGCTGGGGAAGGCTGATTGGTCGAAGCCACGCCCTGTTCTGATTGGTTGCCGGCGAAAGGTCAGTGGGCGGTGCTGGACGGGGGAGGGGTGGTGATTAGGGATTGGCTGTCGCTGTTGCTGGGGGAAGGGGCAGGGTTTAGGGATTGGTGGCTGCTGTTGCTGGGGTGGAGGGCAGACTGGATTTTTCCGCCCACGCCTGGCTGTTGCTGCTGTCAGGGGAGGGGAAAAGGGCGGGCTGGATTTTTCCGCCCACACCTGGCTGTTGCTGCTGTCGGGGGAGGGGAAAAGGGCAGACTGGAATTTTCTGCCCTGCGCCTGCGCAGGGAGAAGGAAGAAGAAGGGTGCCGCCCCACAAGGCATCGGGTGGCGCCATCTGGGAGGAGGGGCGGCCGCGGAAGCATGGCTGCCGAGAAGGGGAGACCCGAGGGCACTCTGCGCCCATGCCGAGCTTCCTTCAGGGGTGGCGGTGGGCCCGACCAACCACCCTATTATGGGGGCAGCGGAATTAGGCCTACCGCGGCCGCTCCCCTGCCAGGCCAGCAAACCACACTTCAGCCCGAGGGGTGACCGCAGTCCAGTTCTAGGGTTTCTCTTTAGAGAGTGTGTTTAGAAAGGACTCAGAGATTTCCTGGATTTTACTTTAGGTCATCTAATATGAAAATATTGCCCCTATTCACTCTTACTGTGAAAATGATTCAGTATTTTTTAAAAAGTGGTTTGAATAAAGACCATGTGGTATATATTTTCTTTAGTTGTCTCTTTTTTTTTTAAAACATCTAAACTTTTTTTTAAAAGAAAAAGAATCGGTTTTAAAAAAATTTTTAAATCTGAGATATGGGACAATTTATTCCTTTTAAGGTAATGGGAAACAAAAGTTTCAAACCTTATGGTGAAAAAAAATCTTTGCAATGAATCCATGCCCATTTAATTTTTTGATTTATGGACTAGACTCTGCATTTCATAATTTCGTGCAGGAAATAGAAAGCTCTCTAAGCATTTCAAGCAGAAAGGGATTGAACACAAGAA
Organism: Dasypus novemcinctus; assembly: GCF_030445035.2. NCBI lineage: Eukaryota > Metazoa > Chordata > Mammalia > Cingulata > Dasypodidae > Dasypus > Dasypus novemcinctus. The sequence goes on along the minus strand of NC_080675.1, from coordinate 110,847,615 downwards.
TTCAGTTCCTCAACACCATTGGAAGGCTTGCAGGAAAGGAACTTTTAGGAGGGGCCTTCCCTGGATTATTGGTTTCCAGGTCATCCCGTGATAGTTGGGATCTAGAGATAAGAAAGCTGCTGCACTGCCACAGAGTCCCTCATAACCCCAAAACTAGGGACTAGATGTGTAGAGACAGCTGCCTTTGATATTTCTTGCCAGCTGATTATCAGGAGTTTAGGAAAATGGCCTCTGCCACACTCCTGTGGTCTAAATCTTGGTTAGGCATATCTAACTGGATGATCCTAATATGCACCCAGAACCCTACCTGCAGGTGACTTTGCAAAATACAATTTCTAGCTAACCTTACTGTTTTGTTTCATCTAATCCTGCGCTTTTACTATATGGTGTCTTAACTATTGTAGCTCTGCAGTCATTCTTGCTAACTGGTAGGGCATGTATCCCCATCTTACTCTTTCTCAGGACAGTCCAGGATTTTAGTTTCTCCACTTGTGTGTTAGATCAGTTTTTCAAGTTCTGTGAGAAATTCTTTGGCTTTTGATCGAAATTGCTTTGAATTTACAGAATAATTTGGGGATAATTTCTCACTTTATGATATTAAGTCTTTTCATTTATTAAGATAGTGTCTCATTTCATTCTTTGTTTTTAATTTTAAAAAATTACATTAATTAAAATTCAGTCATTTTAGTGTATAGCCTATAAATATTGACAGATGCACAGAGTTTTCTAACTACCACCAATATATAGAACAGTTTCATCACTCCTCAAAAAAATTCCCTCATGCTATTCCTTTGTAAACAACCTCATACCCCTTCCTTTTTTTAAAAAATAGATTTATTTATTTATTTATTCCTCTCCCCTTCCCCGCCTGTCCCGGTTTTCTGTTCTCTGTGTCGCAAAGATGCGTCGTCATCTTTGTCTACTTCTGTTGTTGTCAGCGGCACGGGAATTTGTGTTTCTTTTGGTTGTGTCATCTTGTTGCGTCAGCTCTCCATGTGTGCGGCGCCATTCCTGGGCAGGCTGCACTTTCTTTTGCGCTGGGCGGCTCTCCTTACGGAGTGCACTCCTTGCGCGTGGGGCTCTCCTACGCGGGGGACACCACTGAGTGGCAGGGCACTCCTTGCGCACATCAGCACTGCGTGTGGGCCAGCTCCACACGGGTCACGGAGGCCCAGGATTTGAACCATGGATGTCCCATGTGGTAGATGGATGCCCTAAACACTGGGCCAAGTCTGCTTCCCTCATATCCCTTCCTTTGTCCCTGGAAACTACTGATCTGTTCTCTGTCTATACTTTTTTCTCTTCTAGAAGATCATATAAATGGATTCATACAGTACGTAGCTTTTGAGTCTGGCTTTTTTTCTCTTAGTGTAATGCTTGAAATTAATCAGTGCTGTTACGTGTATCAACACTTTTTCCCTTCTTATTGCCAATGATAGTCCATTGTATGGATATACTACAGTTTATCCATTCCCCAGTTTCTAGTTTTTGATATTTTTCCCCTGAGTTTTTGATGATTTTGAATAAACCTGCTCTAAATACTTGCATATAGCATTTTTTTTTTTTTTTGCGAGGGAGGGATGTAAGTTTTTATTTCTCTTAGGTAAATACTTAGGAGTAGGATTGCTGGGTTGTAGGGTAAAGGTATGTTTAGCTCTAAGAAACTATCCAGTTCTTTTCCACCAGCAATGTATGAGAGGTCCAGTTGCTCTGATCTTTACTGGCAGGTTTTTTTTCTTTTCCCATTCTAATAGGGTGCAGTAGTATCTCATTGTGGTTTTAATTCACTCTTCCTTGGTGATTAATAATGTTGAACATCATTTCATGTGCTTATTTGCAATCCATGCAACTGTTTTGGAAAGTGTCTGTTCAAATTTTCTAACTAATTTATTTCCTTGTGTTTTCTTATTGACTTTTATTTTTAACTTTTTATTTTGATATATTTTCAAACTTACAGAGTAGTCACAAAAATGATAATCTGATATATAGAACTCCAACATATCTCTGTACCCCCTAGATACCCAGATTTTTTACAGAATTTTAATATTTGGCAATATTTGTTGTATTGATTTATCTATTGATTTATCAATCCATTTTCTGAACACTTGAATTTAAGTTATATATGGTATCCTTCTTGAACACTTTATACTGCCATGTTCATTTCCTATGGACAAGATATTCACTTATGTACCACCTTAAGTGCAGTTATCAATTTCAAGAAATTTAGCATTGATGTAAAAACTTAGTCTTTCATATGCCCCAGTAATGTTCTCTGAACCTTTTTTCCTCTCTTATTACAACCTGTCCAGGATCAAGTATTCCAATTAATTGTCATTGTCTCTTTAGTTGCTCTTTTTTTTTTTTTATTGTGGGAACATGTATAACATAAACCTTCTCATTTCAACCACACCACTCAACGGGATTAATCACATTCACAATATGGTAGTACCCTCACCACCTTCCATTGCTAAAAACTCCCCCATCTCTCCAAACAGAAACTCTATATACATTATGCATTAACTCCCCATTCCCTTTGTCCCTGGCCCTGGCAACCTGCACTCTAATTTCTGTCTCTGTGAGCTTGCATTATTCTCTGATATTTTTCTTGTAGTTTCCATGGGGCTGGAATTTAACACCCTAAATCTTAACAATCTCATTTGCTTTGATACCAGCTTAACTTCAGTAGTATGCAAACTATATTCCTATACCCCTCTTTTCCCTTTATGTAGTTCTTGTCACAAATTGCACATTTATACCTTGAGTATAAACCACTGAGTTATCATTAAATTTTATGCATTTATTTGCCTTTTCGATACTGTGGGAAGTAAAAAGCAGAGTTACAAACCAAAAATACAACAGTACTGGCATTTGTATTTACCCATGTTTTTACCCTCACCTGAGATCTTTATTTTTTCATGTGGTTTTGATCTATTATCTATTGTCTTTTTCTTTTTATTGTTTTCCTTCTCTCTTTAATGTTTCTCATAGGGCTGGTCTAGTGGTGACAGACTCTCAGCTTTTGCTTATCTAGAAGTATCTTATCTGTCCTTCAGTTTTGAAAGACAGTTTTGCCAGATTTAAAATTCTTGCTTGGAAATGCTTTGCTTTCAACACTTTGAATAAGTAATTTTACTGCTGTTTCCCTTGACGGTTTCCTATGAGAAATCAGCACTTAATCTTATTGAGTATATGACATATTGCTTTTCTCTTGAGACTTTCAGAATTCTCTCTTTATTTTTTACCTGTGACAGCTTGATTATAATATGCTGTGGCAGGGGTCTGTTTGGATTTATCATGTTTGGAATTTGTTGAGCATCTTGCATGGGCATATTCATGTCTTTCATTAAATTTGGGAATTTTACAGCTATTATTTCTTTAAATATTCTCTGTGCCCCTTTCACTCTTTCTTCTTATTCTGGGATTCCCATAATGTGTATATCGGCATTCTTGATGGTGTCCCACACTTTTCATCACTTTTCTTCATTCTTTCTTCTTTCTTCTCCACAGACTGAGTGATTTCAATCTTCATGTTTACTGATTCTTTCCTCTGCCTGTGCCAATCTGCTGTTGAACCCTTTCAGGGAATTCCAACAACTCATTTTATTCCTAAATAAAAACTGTTTACATCTCAAGAGAATATGATATTACAAAAAGGACTTAGGCTCTGTAGTTATGCAAACTTGGTTTTAGATCTTGATGCTACAGCTAAATTTAAGTTTTCAATACTAGCCCAGTTTTCCTAATTGTAAAAATGGAGATGATAATTTTTACTCTCAAGAGTTGTTATGGGTTATAATGGAAATAAAACTTGTAAAAGGGCTAAACATGATGCCTGCAACCTTGTAAGTACGCAATAAAAGCTAACTTTCTTCTCTCCCTAGAAAGTAAAGAGGCCTTAAACTAGTATTGCCTGATGCTCTGGAACCATGTGAGGATGCTCCTCACTCCCAAACTATGTGACCTTGAGAGCTAAAATGGCAGGATTTGGTTCCCCACATAGGCTGCCTCCTACCACTTTTCCTTCCTTGCTTTGCTTTGGGTTTTCAAAATAAAGACTCAGAGACTCCTAAGTGTGATAAACACAAAGCTTCTCCCATGTCTTAAAGACCAGACAAACAAAAAGCCAGAAAACTCCAGTTCTCTCTCTAGGGAATTTTAAATTTCTCTTACTGTGGTCCCTGGCTCTGCTTGGTTCCTTTTCATAATTTCCATCTCTCTATTGATATTTCCTTTGTGTTTATCTATTGTTTTCCTGACTTCCTTTAGTTCTTTGTATTTCCCATTAGCTCTTTGAGCATATATAAGACTTTTTTTTTTTTGGCTTAAAATGACAGAAATTTAGTTTTTTGGTTCAGGAGATTCAAAGCCCAATATCTTGGTGTCAGCAGGGTCATTCTTCTTCGGAAACCTATAAGGGAGAATTCTTCCTTAACCCTTCTAGCTTGTTTGTTTGCCAGCAATTCTCAGTGTTCCTTGGCCTGTAGGTATACCTGCCTTCATCTTCATGTGGCCTTCTCCTGTGTCTTTCTGGGTCCGTGACCCAATTATAAGGACACCAGTTGTATGGGACCTCATTTTGACCAATCATATCTTCAAAGACTCTTTTGTCAAATAAGGTCATATTTGTGGAACCGGAGTTAGGATTTGAACCTTTTTTTGGGGGAACACAATGCAGCCCATAACTGGCTGCTCATAATTTCCTAATTGACGCTTTTACTGTCCCTTCAGCAGTGTTGATGATGAGAGTGATTGCATTAACCATTGCTTCGATGTCTACTATGCATTAAACACATTTTTCTCAAAGTCACAAAATACTGAAAGATAGACCTTATTACTGATGAGGAAACAGAGGTTCAACCTAAATAACTTCCCAGAGTTTGGAGACTAGTACTCAAACATGGGTGTAACTCCAAAGACCGTACTATTCCCATAGATGATCCTGCCTGAAATATGGTATTGATGACTTAACTTCTGAGAGTCCGTTTTGCTGTCAAAACAGAACACTTAAAAAAAAAAGATAGAAAACATGCTTTGGAGTACTTACCATTGTCATTGCTTTTTTAACATTTTCCACTCACCATTGCTATTATCTATTCTGAATTTCACCTTTGCCTGAACTTTGATTATGTACTTTAAAAAGTTTATGGCACCTTCCCAAACCGTTTTGAGTCTGCTGATATGTCCATATTGAGAATGCCAACCCTATGCTAGCTAGGACCAAGTAGAATATAGCATCTGAAAGCTGGACTTGACCCAGAAGAGGACTCCCTAGCATTGTTTATTTTCATGAAATACAGAGCAAAGAAAATTAGTATCACAAAATCTGCTTTTGAAAACATTTGAAGTAATGTAATTTTTATTAGTTGAAGAACTAATTTTAGGCTTGCCCTGGTTTTGATTTAAGAGACTTCCCCAGTTCCATCAGGTAGACCTTTGTGGCTCATGTCAAGTAACAATCATGATAACAGGAAGGCCCTTCCGAGCCCCGTTTCCCACCCTGCTTTTCTGACACTGTTCATCCATTCCTGCTTTCAACTGTTTATTGCTGAGACCTGTTTGTTGTCTGAAGTTGTTTATAGGACCATTTTTTAAGGCCTTTTTTGGGTATGTCCCAGGTCTGGTCCTCCTCATTGATGGTTCTAATGCTTTAATTTTTTCCTTTGCCTGGGCCATCACTTCCTGTTTCTTTGTATATTTTATAACCTTTAGTTGCAACCTGGGCATTTTGATATTTTAATGTGTTATCACTGGAATTTAGAATCTAAGATGTCTGTCCCTTAAGCTTGTATCCAGCTAGTATTATGACAGAGCTTTTTTCTTTTGCCAGGAGCTAACCAAAATAAAAAAAGGGGAGGGAGGGAAAGGAAAACACCTTTGCAGATTGACCTATGTGACTGCTCTCCTCAGAACTTATCAGTATAACTGTTTAGAGAATAAATCCTGGCTGCAGCTCAGGGGCCTCCCTGATATTTTCTGAGCATGCCTCATCTTGGGAAAGTGCATATGCCCCTAGGAATTCCCCTGTTTATGTGGTTCCGAGTGTTCTATCTTTCCTAGGAAAGGGTTACTCTGAAGGTTTGGGATAGGGTCCAGGCGTGGTCTCAGGAGGTCCTACTCCTTTTGAGTAAACTTTTTCTTGATTGGCTCTTGCACTGTTACTTCAGTTCTTTAACTGTTTTCTGGAGCATTGAGAAAGATGTTTCTAACAGTTGTTGCTGGTTGTGCAAAGATTCTGTGGAGAGGACAGAGACCTGAAATGTCTCACTCTGCCATCTTGAACAGGGCGGGCTTCTTATTGTTGACTTTTTGAGAGTTCTTTATTCTAGATCGAGTCCTTTGTCAGATACGTGATTTACCCACTCTGTGGTTTGACTTTTCATGCTTTTAACCATGTCTTTTGAAGAATGAACGTTTTTATTTTTAAGTACAGCTTATCAATTTTTTTTTCTTTTGTTGATTGTGCTTTTGGTGTTGTATCTAAAAACTCTGGTCTAACTCAGTGATTTTCTTCTGTGTTTTCTTCTGAAAGTTTTATAGTTTTACATTTTACATTTAGGCTTATGCTTCATTTTGAGTTATGTAAGGTGTGTAGTATAGATTAATTTTTTGCATATAGCATGCCCAATTGTTTGATGTTATTAAATCAGCTCCAGATAATTTTCAGCCTTTCTTCTGTTTATACTTTGCACATATGTAGCTGGATTTTGTTTGTTTTATTCAATTTGAAAGTATATTTTTTTTCTAGTGAGTTAAGCTCACATATATTCTTTTTTTTCAATTTTAACTACTATGATAATATATATTAAACTTTATTCTTGAATTTATTTCTAGCATCTTTTTTTTCTCTTCTGCCATCTATTTCATTGGTTGACTTCTGTTTTCCCCTGCTTCAGTATACTGGTTTGGATGTTATACTTTTATTTCTGTTAGTTCCTTAAAATTTTAACATATGTACTTTTACAACTTCTAAAGTTTATTATATCCCCACTTTTCTCCTGAAAAATATAAAGACCATTCACATTAACCTCCTCACTCAACCCAATTTACAAAAATGATATTCTCCAAAGGTATTGCTATCACTATTATTATTTGGGCAGTGCTGGGTTCATTTTACTTATATGTTTACTGGCTTCTTTGCTTGTTGGCTTTTTTTGTCTTTTTTTCTAGCTTTAATCTTCTTACTCTTGTACTATATATATCCTTTAGTAATTTTCTTTGAGATTCTGTGAGTGGTAAAACAAAATCTTCTTTTGAAAATGTCCTTATTTTCCCCTCATTCGTGAAAAATATTTTGGCCAGAGGTGAAATTCTGGTTGGCAATTTTTTTCACAAAAAAGCTTTGAAGATTATAATCATTTGGCTTGTGGCTTCTCTTGTTGCCAGGGAGAATGTTTTTGTAAGGCCAGTACTCATTCCTCTGTGGGTTGTCTAGCTAGATATTTTTCTCTGGTTGCTTTAATTTCTTTTCTCTTTGTCTTTGATATCTATTACTACTCCTACATATGGATTTACTTTATCCTTCTGGAAATCAGTACTTCAGTTTAAGAATCTGTGTGTTTCATCTATTTTGAAAATTTCTCACCCATTGTATTTTCATATGGTTCAAAATTATATATATGTATTTTTTCTATTTCCTTGTCCTGGAAGTAATAGTAAATGCATGTTGACCCTTTCCCTTCTATCCCTCATGTCTCTTATATTATTTTAAATATTTTCTATTCATTTATCTCTCCATGCTTCTTCCTGGGTAATTTTTAACATGTATTTTCCAGGTTCTGAATTTTTTCTTAAACTATGTCAGTGCTGTTTTATCTACCTGTTGAATTTTTTGAAATATTTTAATTTAATTTTTATTTTTTTTCCTCTCCCCTTCCCTGTCCTGCTGTTTTTGCTGTCTATGTCTATTTGCTGTGTGATCTTCTGAATTTATTTCTCTTTTTGTCTTCTCATCTTTCTCCTCTAGGATTCACCAGGATTTGATCCTGGGGACCTCTGATGTTGAAAGAGGTTCCCTGTCAATTGTGCCACTTCAGTTCCTGTTCTCTGCTGTGCTTCACCTTGACTCTCTCCTTTGTCTCATCATCATCTTGCTGCATGACTCACTTGTGCAGGCACTGGCTGACCGTGCAGGCCCTTGGTTTGTCATGTGGGCAGTTGGCTTGCCACATGGGCACTGACTAACCATGTGGGCACTCACATGGGCAGTCGGCTTACCACACGGGCACTCAGATTGCCACACAGGCACTTGCGCAGGCACTTGGCTCACCATGCAGGTATTGGCCTGCCGTGCCTTGTGGGCACTGGCACTCACGTGGGCACTTGGCTTGCCACATTGGGCACTTGCATGGGCACTTGGCTCACCGTGTGAGCACTTGGCTCACCATGTGAGCACTGGCCTGCTGTGTGGGCACTAGCTCACTGCACGGACACGCTTTCTCTTCTTCTTTTTCACCAGGAGGCCCCAGAGATTGAACCCATGTCCTCCCATATGGAAGGTGGAGGCTTATCACCTGAGCCACATCTGCTTTCCCACCCATTGAATTTTATTTTTAAAAATTTTTACAAAAAGCTACAATGTTTATTAACATAATATATTCTCACGTGTATCAGATTTCCAAGTAGGACATTTTGAATCGCAAATAAGAGATCACAATACTCAGTATTAATTTAAAAAGAAAGAAAGAAAGCAAAGTAATGGTGGTCATTTATGGGTTTTAGTTCAAAATGAAAATGTAGAAAACAATGTTTATTTTGGTGGATCTGTGTTGATGCCATATTTCTCCTTGAGAAGCTTCAACTGTTCCTCCTTTCTTGTGTTCATCTTCTGAAATGCTGTGTTGGCGTTACAGTACAAAACCAGGAGGTATCAGTTACAGAGTTGACTATTGAGAGGTGATCATAGGCATTCTTGGAATCAAAGATGTCTTCATAGACCACATAAGCTGTTCCTCTAGTTTCAGGTGTGTTCCCTACTCTGATTTGATGAATAGGTCCATACTTCCCAAATGTATTGTACATTTCTTCAGCTGTGATTTTGTTCAGCAAATTTCTTATATACAAAATCCGATTTATCTCAGGCGGCAGTCGGATGTTTGCCCTCTTGGCTGCTTCATCGCCATCTTGGCGGGCTGATGAGGCTACCGCAGCAGACCCTGGCATTCCTCGGGACACCGCCGGAGCTTCTCTCTGCTTTGAGCACAGCACTGAGTCAGGAGCAAAACGTCAACATCCAGGCTCGGCCGGAAGCTGTTATCCATTGAATTTTTAAACATAATGACATGTATATATTTTTTTCTTCTGGAGATTCTTTTTAGTTTATTAAAAAAAATCTATCTGTTCTTTACAGTATTACAGTATCTTGGTCTTTTTTTTTTTTGCATGTGCGTGCATGTTTGCATGCATGTGGTTGTTTTGTTTTTGTCTTTAATTCTCTCCTATGTCGTACAAGGCCTTTCAGGGGCTGGTCTGTCCTGGTCCTTCTAGTTTCATGTCCCACTTATTTTGCCTTTTTTATTCATCCTTGTCCATTATACTGTGGCTAAATGGAAATGCTTGTTCTTTCACCAAAGTACCATGCTTTCTTTCAGCTCTGCCAGGTGTGCTAACCTTAGCCTTTCATTGCCTGGGTAAATTTTGTGCCAAGCATTACTTCCTCTGAAAGTGGTAGATATTTCTATCCTCTGGTAAGGTAGTGTCAGATATTTTGTCTTGATGCTTTGTTTTTTGTGCACATCTCTGTCATAGCACCTATCACACAACCTATGTGTCTGTTTCCTTTTGCCTCTTTTTCTATTCTGAAGTCTCCGAAGGATAACTGTGTCATCAATCTCTTTTTCTCATGTTTCTTGAATCCTTCTTTTATCTTTATACTCATTAAAATATTTATATTATTATTCTAATTAGCCTTTAAATTATCTCAAGTTCTTCTTTTTATTGTGTCTATCGATTCTTGTTTGTGGTGGGTCATGTACTCATGACTTTTGAAATTTTGGACCATGAACTTTAATCTTAGGAATCATATGGAGCCTGGTTTGAAACTGCCCTTCCAGGGTAGGTTTGTATTTTCTTCTACCAGATGTCCCAGAGGTATAACTGAAATGATTTTTTTTCGGTTTTGTTTTTGCTAATTTTCAGCTACAATTTTCCCAGAATACATGAGTATATAAATTGGAACCAAAGTCCATTTGAAGAATGATCCTATGGTTGGAATTTCTAAGGGGAAACTTTCCTCCACTCTTAACCTGGACACCTCCCTTATTGTTATCCTGTGCTTAAGAATAGACATAATTTTTACCTCCACCTACTCACTGAGCACCCACTTTGAGAAATTTGACTTTATGGAGCAGGAGAAGGAAGGTTCCTTTTCATTTTTCTGTGTTAGACAGGCCCAGGGCCTAGTCTTCTATCTCTGCATTGGTGTTGAAACCTAAGTCGATGGCTTTCTGAGGCCAGCAAATCCTCATTCCCCTCCCTTGGTCTCTCCTATTCCAACCCTCAATCTAGGTAACTGACTTAAAGATTCACAAGTGTCCTGCTCTAGCTTTCAGTTCTTTAAACTTCTGCCCACTGGTAATTTCCCTAATGTTTTTATGAGCATTGTAGATGGAGGGTTTTCATTTTATTTATTTTGCCATCTAGCCCAACCCAGAATCTAAAATCAATTTTAGATTATTTAGCCCCAGGTATAGTGGTTATAAGCCCAAATTCTAGAGTCAGATTAGCTGGGCTCAAATTATAGCTCTGCTAACTTTTTATTTCATCTTGGGCAAGTTACTTAGACTTTTTTCAGTTTCATCTGTTCAAAGGGATAATGATACTGTCCACCTCATAGGCATGTTTGAGATAAAATATCTAATGTTCTTAGGACAGTGACTGGTACCTAGTAAGTATTCAATACATTTTAACTATTGACTTCAACTCTGTTTAATTGGTCATTCCTTCGTATGTTACTTCAGCATTCAGCATGAAGTTTGGCACATAGTAGATATTCATAAAACATTTGTTGAATAAATTTGGAATGAAGAATTTCCCCCTGACCCCCTTTTTTGATAGCTAGGATACTTTACAAGACCTGACAAATTTTAGAGTTGCACAGAATGAGTATTCCTGCTTCTGTATTCTTGGGTGGTGATTTTTGAAGTGGCAACTTCACAATACTAACTCTTAACATGCATTTTAATCCATAGATTAATAGTATGTCATTCCAGACTTAGTTAAAAGAAAGATACCAGTAATCACTTCAAGTCAATGTTTATTTGAACCCAGTATGCTACAGTTCAAACTCTATTTATTTAGTCAACAGGTACTTTAATATTTTTATCAAAAGCAAAGCCTGCTCAAAGTTGTGATTTGTGTTAATCAAGTTCTTGGAAAATCAGACTGGGGAAGAAAGCCACAGATATACTGAATACTTACTGCGGATTGCAAATGATTCAGTGTCTATAAAGCCTTATATGTTGCCTGGATAATAAATCCTAGTGTTTTGGTTAGTTTTTTTAAAAAAATTATTGAATTATATCACTCATACATAAATGATAAGTGTATATAATAGTTGTGAACTTATAAAGCAAACATATGTAACATCATACAGGGCTCTCATACCTCACCCCACCACCAATACCTTGCATTGTTGTGAAACATTTTTAACTAATGATTAAAGAGCATCCTCAAAATATTACTACTAACTAAAGTATCTTACATTTAGTGTATTTTCCCCCAGCCCACCCTATTATTATTATATCATTTATACATTAACATACATAAACAAGTATATAGTAAAAGTTGTGAACTTATAAAGCAGATATGCATAACATTATACAGTGGTCCTGTACATCACCCCACCACCAATTCCTTGCATTGTCGTGAGACATTTGTTACAAATTATGAAAGAATATTGTCAAAATCTTACTACTAACTATAGTCCTTATCTTACATTTGTTATATTTTCCCCCAACCCACCCTATTTTTATTTGTTAAGTGTATTTTTATGAAAGAAGTTGTAAACTTAAAAAACAATCAGGCACATGTGCAGAATTCCCAAACAACACTCCTCTATCAACACACCACACCATGGTGGACCATTTGTTACAGATTATGAGGTAATATCACCAGGCTATTACCAGGTCCATAGTGTATACATTTGGCATGCTTTTTCCATGCTCCCGGTTTTTAACACAGTACATATTTGGCATAGATGCATGAATATTACATTCTGTTAATCATATTCTATAGGTCACTCCCATGCTTCTCCAAATTCCCACCACCCTGCAATAGGATGTACATCTGCTCTAGCTCACAAAGGACATGCTTGCATCTGTACCATGAACCACAGTTCTCATCCACCTCTTGGTTTACTGTGTTATTCAGTCCCTAGATTATTCTCTAGCTTTCTTTCAATTGACATTTACATCCCTAGACTACAACCCTTTTCAGTCACATCCCATTTATTAGCCAGTTTTTACTCACTATATTGTATTACCATCAACTTTCTACATTTCCACACTTTTGCAGTAAAGTTAGTTAAGACTTCTACATACATTAAACATCAGTAGTCCATCTCAGTCTTCCTCTCATCTCCTTTAAGAATCCACTACCTACCACCAGGTCTTGAAAATGTTTTCCTACATTTTCTTCTAAACTTTATGGTTCTTGCTTTTATGTTTAGGTTTTTGATCCATTTTGAGTTAATTTTTGTATAAAGTGTGAGATAGGAGTCCTCTTTCCTTCTTCTGACTTTGGATATCTATTTGTTGAATGGACTGTTCTCCCTGAGCTGTATGGATTTGACAGGCTTGTCAAAAATCACTTGACCATAGTTGTGAGGGTCTGTTTCTGGACCATTAATTCAGTTCCATTGGTCTGTGTATCTGTCTTTATGCCAGTGCCATGCTGTTTTTACCACTGTAGCTAGGTAATAAAGTCTGGAAGTGGGAGTCCTCCAACTTGGTTCTTCCTTTTTTAATTTTTAAAAAAATTTTTAACCAATTAGGCAAGCATTACTCTATTTTTAAAAAAATTTTATTAAAGTTAATAGATCACATAGAATGTTACATTAAAAAAACATAAGGGGAAACGGACTTTGGCCCAGTGGTTAGGGCGTCCGTCTACCACATGGGAGGTCCGCGGTTCAAGCCCCGGGCCTCCTTGACCCGTGTGGAGCTGGCCCATGCGCAGTGCTGATGCGCGCAAGGAGTGCAGTGCCACACAGGGGTGTCCCCCGCGTAGGGGAGCCCCACGTGCAAGGAGTGCACCCATAAGGAGAGCTGCCCAGCGCGAAGGAGGGAGCAGCCTGCCGAGGAATGGTGCCGCCCACACTTCCCGTGCCGCTGATGACAACAGAAGCGGACAAAGAAACAAGACGCAGCAAAAAGACACAGAAAACAGACAACCGGGGGAGGGGAGGGGAATTAAAAAAAAAAAAATCTAAAAAAAAAACAAAAAAAAAACCATAAGAGGTTACATATAAACCACCCCAACCCCCCACCTCCATCATTTTTATAAAATGTATTTTTTTGAAGATACATACATCACAAAAAAGGTTACATTATAAAAAATCATAAAAGGTTCCCCTATACTCCCTATCCCCCCAACCACATTCCTCCCACACTAACAACCTCCCCCATCATTGTGACATACTCATAAGCACTTGGTGAACACATTTTGGAGTACTGCTGCACCACATGGATAATAATTTACTCTGTAGTTCACACTCTCCCCTGATACATTCAGTGGGTTATGGCAGGATATGTAATGTCCAGCATCTGACCCTGCAATATCATTTGGGACAACCCCAAAGTCCCCCCCAAAAATGCTCCCTCATCACATCTCTTCTTCCCACTAGGGAGTGGGAAGTTGCCCTCAGCAACTACTGTGGTCACTTTGACTCCATCAATGATACAATTTCTTCTATTAGTAGTTACAAAAGTTTTATAGTAGAGTATCAGTAAGTCCACTCTAATCCATATTTTATTCCTCCATTCTGTGGGCCCTGGGATAGTGATGTCCACTCCACCTCTATATCAAGAGGGGGCTTAGAGTCCACATGGATAATGGATGCAATTCTTCTGCTTGCAGTTGTAGGCACTCTCAGTTCCCTGGTGTGGTGATTGAACATCTTCACCTCCCTGTTAGCTGACCTGCGTAAGTCCAACGAACAAGAGAGCAGGAGTCGCAACTCTGCTGAGGCTCAGGGCCCAGTTGGCACATGGACAGTTCAGAGATTCAAGTCTCCTGAGTATGCACCAACCACAGGTTCAGTAAAAGTGACAGAAGAGGCATGTGTGGAAAGGTCACATCTGAGTCCAACTCCATCACACTCAGGGACACAAATTCCGAAGTAGGGCCCACTGATATGGTACTGAACTCCAGAGCTATCTGCCCTAACCATATCCCTGTAGGTCTCTGTAGTCCTCAAGAGAACCAGTACCTGGGGTTATATCCACTTCGGCTATTTCTGGGGTCCACCTGAGGCGTGCGTAAGCATGACCCCTCTGATGACCTCCTGACTCTTTTTTGAAGACTCTTAGCCATATAAACTCATTTGTCTTTGCCATTTCCCCCTTTTATTCAAGGTCAAAAAGCAGGTTTTTTTTTTGTTTTTGTTTTGTTTTTTTAAATTATTTATTATATATTTTTAAAATTACATTATGAAAAATATGAGGTCCCATTCAACCCCACCGCCCCCGCCCCCCACTCCCCCCACAGCAACACTCTCTCCCATCATCATGACATATCCATTGCACCTGGTAAGTTCATCTCTGAGCATCACTGCACCCCATAGTCAATGGTCCACATCATAGCCCAGACTCTCTCACGTTCCATCCAGTGGGCCCTGGGGGGATCTACAGTGTCCCGCAATTGTCCGTGAAGCACTATCCAGGACAACTCCACGTCCCGAAAATGCCTCCACATCTCATCTCTTCCTCCCGTTCCCCACACCCAGCAGCCACCATGGCTACCGTTCCCACACCCATTCCACATTTTCTCTGTGGACATTGGATTGGTTGTGTCCATTGCACATCTATGTCAAGTGAGGGCTTAGATTCCACATGGGTACTGGATGCACTCCTCCCGCTTCCAGTTGTAGACACTCTAGGCTCCATGTTGTGGTGGTTGACCTTCTTCAACTCCATGTTAGCTGAGTGGAGTAAGTCCAATAAATCAAAGTGTAGGAGCTGAAGTCTGTTGAGGCTCTGGGCCTGGGTGTCATATTATCAGTCCAGAGATTCAAATCCCCTACATATATCTTAAACCCAGCACCAACTACAATTCCAATAAAGTAGCATGCAAGTCTTGTGAAAAGAGATCCCCTCTGAGTCCAATTCCATCACGCAGAAACACCAGCTCCAAAGAAGGGCTATCTGTCATGGCAGTGAACCCCTTCTGCCATGACCATAGAACCCGTGGGTCTCTTTATCCCTCAAAAGAACCAATACCTGGGGTTGTATCTACCTTATCTGTCTCTTAGACTCTGTTCAGTTGTACATAGGGGTATTCCTTCTGACAACCTCCAGACTCTTTTTTAGAGACTCACAGCCTTATAATCTCATTTCTCCTTTCCATTTCCCCCTTACATTAGGTCAAACAGCTTCCCGAAGTCATGTCATTATATGTAGACAGGTATATTCTGCTGTTCCGCATTGAATCTTTAATTCAAGGTCATTTTCTAGTTGCTTCTTCAGCTGGTATGTGGTAGTGATCCCTCGGTGCCAGGGAGGCTCATCCCCGGGTGTCATGTCCCACGCTGGGGGGAATGCATTGCATCTACATGCTGAGTTTGGCTATGAGAGTGGCCACATTTGAGTAACATGAAGGCTGTCAGGAGGAAACCCCCAGGCACAATGCTACTCTAGGCCTTGTTCTTATTGCAGGTGTATAGGCTCAAAAGTGTAACCATTAGTATCACGAGCCCACTGTTGGGCCCTCCTTCCTTCCTGGTTCTTGCTGTTGCACCTGGAGGATTGCCGCTGCTCTCCCAGGGCCCACAACAGTGACCCCCCGGCCAGGAGCCCAGTACCCCCCCAGCTGTTGTTTTTGTTTCCACTATGAGTATATATAGACATTACCATATACCCTGGGCATATGCCCTGTATAACTCCCTGTCAACCATATATATCCTGTCAATAACATCTCATATCAGTATTCCTCCGCTACCATTGTTGAACCACTCTGTGATCCAAAACTTCCCGTAAAGTGAATCCCAACATAATGTCAGCTTCAGAAGAGTCTTAGATCACCAAAATTCATATATACAATATACAGTATTTCCCCAGATCCACCATAAAACCTTTTCCCTTGCACAGCAATAATCTTTTAACTTATTCATATCATATTTCCTGAAACTGATGTACAGATTCCAAAACTATAGTTTTCAAACAAGGTGACATTTGTGCTTACTATGTGGTCCATATTTTAGGCTGTACAGTTTTCTAAATTTTTTAGTTCTCCTATGTTTTGTCTTATGGTTTTCATTATTAGTCTGTCGTCCCCTATATGTTTTTGGTGTAATATTAGCTGTTTTATATTCATCCTCGTGTACTCTCACATAACTCCTCTTTTGCCCCCTTATTTACCTTTGTTCCATCCATTCCACATCCATTTTCCCCTCCCCTTAGGGCCCACAACGCCTGCCAATCTAATACCCTGGGAGCCGTCCTTTCTCACGAGAGATACAGTTCTCTCTATTCGACGGCATTAGTCTTCCCCAGGATATGGGTCCACCCCACCCAATGGTAGAAGCCACCTTGGCAAAATGAGCCTTCAGCTATTCCCTCCGGAGTCCGTCACGCATCAGACCATACCCCCTGAGCGTCCTAACCAGGTAACCCTCCTACTTATACTTTGATACGTTTTACTCAACATTTAGTTCTCAACGAACTTCTGACACTCTCCCATATTCGTATGTTGCCCCTCCCTCCCACCTATTTCTTGGACAATATTACCCCTCTTCCCATCCCCAGCCCCCCTCAAACCCAGAAAACCCCACCCGAAGGTAACCCCTTGCCCCCATTTTGTCCCTTCTTTGTGCTCATACTTACCGCCAGCTCATCACAGAATCCACCCCTGCAGACATTAACTCACATCCTTCCTCCACCCCCCGATTTCCTGTAAGCCACTTTTCCAGACTCTAGCTCTCTGAGGCAGTTAACTTATTTCATATCATTGAGGTCATATAGTATTTGTCCTTCAATGCCTGGGTTGCTTCACTCAACATA
Source organism: Dasypus novemcinctus (assembly GCF_030445035.2). Classification (NCBI taxonomy): domain Eukaryota; kingdom Metazoa; phylum Chordata; class Mammalia; order Cingulata; family Dasypodidae; genus Dasypus; species Dasypus novemcinctus. The sequence continues at coordinate 110,830,402 of NC_080675.1, read as the reverse complement.
AGATTCTCAAGGTTCATCCATGTTATCACGTGCGATTGTAGTGTATTGGTTCTTACAGCTGAGTAGTATTCCATTGTGTGTATATACCACATTTTATTGATCCACTCATCTGTTGATGGACATTTGGATTGATTCCAACTTTTGGCGATAGTGAACAATGCTGCTATGAACATTGGTGTACATATATCGGTTTGTGTCCTTGTTTTCAGATCTGATGGGTATATACCCAGCAGTGGTATTGCTGGGTCATATGGCAAATCTATGAATAATTTTTTGAGAAACCGCCAAACTGTCCTCCAGAATGGTTGGATCCTTCTGCATTCCCACCAGCAATGGATGAGTGTTCCCCTTTCTTAACATCCTCTCCAGCATTTGTATTCTACTGTTTTTTTCATGGCTGCCAATCTTATGGGAGTAAGATGGTATCTCATTGTAGTTTTGATTTGCATTTCCCTGATAGCTAGAGATTTGGAGCATTTTTTCATGTGCTTTTTAGCCATTTGTATTTCTTCTTTGGAGAAGTGTCTGTTTAAGTCTTTTTCCCATTTTTTAAATGGGTTGTTTATCTTTTTGTTTTCAAGATATATGAGTTCTTTATATATGCACGTTATAAGTCTCTTATCAGATATATGGTTGCCAAATATTTTCTCCCACTGTGTGGGTTCCCTTTTTACTTTCTTGACAAACTCCTTTGAGGTGCAGAAGGCTTTAATTTTGAGGTAGTCCCATTTATCTATTTGTTCTTTTGCTGCTCGTGCTTTTGGTGTGATATTCATGAAGCCATTTCCTATTACAAGGTCCTATAGATGTTTCCCTACACTGCTTTCTAAGGTCTGTATGGTCTTGGCTCTTATATTTAGGTCTTTGATCCATCTTGAGTTGATCTTTGTATAAGGTGTGAGATGGTAATCCTCTTTCATTCTTCTACATATGGCTATCCAGTTCTCCAGGCACCATTTGTTGAATAGGCCATTCTCTCCCAGTTGAGAGGGTTTGGTGGCTTTATCGAATATTATATGGCTATATACATGAGGTTCTATATCTGAACTTTCAATTTGATTCCATTGGTCTGTGTGTCTCTCCTTATGCCAGTACCATGCTGTTTTCACTACTGTAGCTTTGTAGTATGTTTTGAAGTAAGGAAGTGTGATTCCTCCTATTTCGTTTTTATTTTTGAATATGTCTTTGGCTATTCGGGGCCTCTTTCTATTCCAAATAAATTTCATAGTTAGTTTTTCCTTAAAGAAGGCTGTGTTGATTTTTATTGGGATTGCATTGAATGTGTAGATCAGTTTTGGTAGGATAGACATCTTAATAATATTCAGTCTTCCTATCCATGAACAGGGAATATTCTTCCATTTATTTAGGTCTTCTTTGATTTCCTTGAACAATCTTGTATAGTTCTCCATGTATAAGTTTTTTACCTCTTTAGTTAAATTTATTCCTAAGTATTTGATTTTTTTATTTACTATTGTGAATGGTATTTGTTTCTTGATTTCCTCCTGATCTTGCTCATTATTGGTATACAGAAATGCTACTGATTTTTGTGCATTGATCTTATAACCTGTGACTTTGCTAAACTCATTTATGAGTTCTAGGAGCTTTGTTGTAGATCTCTCAGGGTTTTCTATATATAGGATCATGTCATCTGCAAATAATGAAATTTTGACTTCTTCCCTTCCAATTTGAATGCCTTTTATATCTGGTTCTTGTCTCAGTGCTCGAGCAAGTACTTCTAAGACAATGTTAAATAGGAGCGGAGACAATGGGCATCCTTGCCTTGTTCCTGAGTTTAGAGGGAAGGATTTCAGGATTTCGCCATTGTAAACAATGTTGGCTTTCGGTTTTTCATATATACTCTTTATCATGTTCAAAAAGTTTCCTTGTATTCTGATCTTTTGGAGTGTTTTTTATCAGGAAGGGGTGCTGTATTTTGTCAAATGCCTTTTCTGCATCTATAGATATAATCATGTGGTTTTTTTCTCTCAATCTGTTTATATGGTGTATTACATTGATTGATTTTCTTATGTTGAACCATCCTTGCATACCTGGAATAAATCCCACTTGGTCATGGTGTATAATTTGTTTAATGTGTTGTTGAATACGATTAGCAAGTATTTTGTTAAGTATTTTTGCGTCTAGGTTCATTAGAGAAATTGGTCTGTAATTTTCCTTTCTTGTGGTGTCTTTGTTTGGCTTTGGTACTAGGGTAATGTTGGCATCATAGAAGGAATTAGGCAGTGTTCCTTCTGTTTCGATTTTTTGGAATAGTTTCAACAGGATTGGTGTTAGTTCTTTCCGGAATGTTTTGTAGAATTCACCTGTGAAGCCGTCTGGCCCTGGGCTCTTCTTAGTTGGGAGATTTTTAATGACTGATTCTATCTCTTTGCTTGTGATTGGTTTGTTAAGATCATCAATTTCTTCTTTTGTCAGTATGGGCTGCTTATGTATTTCTAGGAATTTGTCCATTTCCTCTAAATTGTCATTTTTGTTGGAATATAGTTTTTCAAAGTATCCTCTTATGATAGTCTTTATTTCTGTGGGGTCAGTGGTGATTTCACCTTTCTCATTTCTTATTTTGTGTATTTGCATCTTTTCTCTTTTTTTCTTTGTTAGTCTCACTAAAGGTTTGTCAATTTTGTTGATCTTCTCAAAAAACCAGCTCTTGGTCTTGTTTATTTTTTCAAGTGCTTTCTTATTTTCTATTTCATTTAGTTCTGCTCTTATCTTTGTTATTTCCTTCCTTCTTCTTCCTGTTGGGTTACTTTGTTGTTGTTTTTCTAATTCCTTCAAATGTGCAGTTAATTCTTCAATTTCTGCTCTTTCTTCTTTTTTGATATATGAATTTATGGCTATAAATTTCCCTCTCAGTACCGCTTTTGCTGCATCCCATAAATTTTGGTATGTTGTGTTATCATTATCATTTGTTTCAAGGTAGTCATTGATTTCTTTTGAGATTTCCTCTTTGACCCACTGTTTTTCTAAGAGTGTGCTGTTTAATTTCCAAATTGTCGTGTGGAGTCTGGGTCTCTGTCCCTTGCAAATTTCCAGCTTGACTCCACTGTGGTCAGAGATATTGTTTTGTATGATTTCGATCTTTCTGAATTCATTAAGCCTTTCTTTGTGGCCTAGCATATGGTCAATCTTGGAGAATGTTCCATGTGCGCTTGAGAAAAATGTATATCCTGCTGTGTTTGGGTGTAATGATCTATATATGTCTATTAGATCCAGCTCTTCTAATATACTGTTCAAATGTTTTGTTTCTTTAGTGATTCTCTTTTGAGATGTTCTGTCCAGAGTTGATAGTGGTGTATTAAAATCCCCCACTATAATTGTAGATGCATCTATTCTTTCACTTAGTTTTTCCAGCGTTTGCCTCACATATTTAGAGGCGCCCTTGTTAGGAGCATAAATATTTATGATTGTTCGATCTTCTTGACAGATTGTCCCTTTCACTAAAATATAGTATCCTTCTTTGTCTCTCACAATTGTTTCGCATTTAAAGTCTATTTTGTCTGATATTAATATAGCTACTCCTGCCTTTTTTTGGTTGTTGTTTGCTTGTATGATTGTTTTCCAGCCATTCACTTTCAACCTCCATGAGTCTCTGGGTCTAAGATGTGTCTCTTGTAGGCAGCATATAGATGGGTTGTATTTCCTTATCCAGTGTCCCAGTCTGAATCTTTTGATAGGTGAGTTTAATCCGTTGACATTCAGTGTTATTATGTTTAGAGAGTTATTTATGGTAGCCATATTTTGGTTGGATTTGTGTTTGTTATATTTTGTTTGTATTATTTTATTTTCCCCTTCTATTTTTGTCTTTCTTGTTGCTTTTACACTCTCCTCCATCTCTGACTGTCCTGTTTTTTCCTTTCTTCCTGCAGAACTCCCTTAAGAATTTCTTGAAGGGGAGGTTTCTTGTTGATATACTCTTTCAGTTTCTGTTTATCTGTGAATATTTTGAACTCTCCATCATTTTTGAATGCTAGTTTAGCTGGATAGAGTATTCTTGGTTGGAAATTTTTTTCCTTTAGTACCTTGACTATATCATACCACTGCCTTCTTGCCTCCATCGTTTCAGATGAGAAATCAGCACTTAATCTTATGGAGTTTCCCTTGTATGTGATGGTTTTCTTTTCTCTTGCTGCTTTTAGAATTTTTTCTTTGTCTTGAGCATTGGATAATTTGACAAGTATATGTCTTGGGGTGGGCCTGTTGGGGTTTATGACCAGTGGAGTGCGCTGTGCTTCTTGGATATGTACATCTGTCTCTTTCAGTAGATTTGGGAAGTTTTCATTCATTATTTCCTGCAACACTCCTTCTGACCCCTTTCCCTTCTCTTCTCCTTCTGGAATGCCTATAATACGTATGTTTGAGCGTTTTGCATTATCATTCAGGTCCCTAAGTCCTATCTGGATTTTTTCTACCTTTTTATTGACCACTTCTACTATCTGTTTGATTTCCAATGCACTGTCTTCCACATCACTAATTCTCTGCTCTGCCTCTTCTAGTCTGCTGATATTTGCTGCAAGTGTATTTTTGATTTCTTGAATTGTGGTGTTCATTTCCATCATATCTGTTATTTTTTTGCGCATGTCTGCAATTTCCCCTCCAAGTGTTGTCTTCATGCTGTTAACCTCTTTCATTACTTCATCAAATTTGTCGGTGATAAATGTTCTGAGATCTTTCATTGCTTGTGCGAAGTCCTGCCCCCCTTCCTGATTTTCAGTTTGTTGATTGGATTCAGCCATGTTTTCCTGATTACTGGTTTGGTTTGTAGATTTTTGTTGCTGTCTTGTCAACATTTTTTCTTGATGGGTTTAATCAGTTCCTTAGCTTCTTTGTCTAGTCTTGGAGATTAATTAGCTGTTGTTTTTGCGTAAGTGTTATATCTTCTCTTTGTCACTTTGTTCTTATTCCAATTGCTTATTGCTATTTAAGCTCACTTTAAAGGAAAGTATTAGTGCTGGGGAAAGGCAATTGTGTAAGGGAGGAAAAAGTGTGAAGTAGTATTGGTGATATATGTTAACAAAGCAACAATATGAGTTCTGGGAGGATGGAGGTTAGATCATGTAAATTGTGTAGAGTTATAGTAGTAGGAAAGTACCTATAATGAGGTAGACGACTGAATATGGGAGGAATGTGGAACGTACTAAGAGGCTATTGTTTTCGTGAGAGAGGGAAAGAGAAAAGAAAGGTAATAGTTTCAGGGATGAATACCAGATGGAAAACTAAACAAAGGTATTAGAAATTAAGAGTTAGACACTTTGTGGATCAAAGAAAGGGAGATGGAATATAGGAGAGATAGCAGATGGTGGAGGATATCAAGTTGTAGGGGAAAGGGGATAGTGTAGATAGGCTAAATCTATTCACAGAGAAATGAGGCAGTGGAGGGTGAGGAAACCCAGCAAATGTGAGGTATTTCCTGTAGGACCTATTGTGTTGTTAAGATAAAATAGTATAAGAAGAATATTGGGGACAGGAAAGAGAGGATTAAAAAAAAAAACAACAACAACAAAAATAAAATAAAAAAACAAAAACAAAAACAACAAAGAACAGAAACTCCGCCGCCAGGCTCGGCTGTGCTCGGCTGTGCTCGGCTGGGCTCGGGTCCCCCGCCCGTCGCGGCTCGGCTGGGCTCGGCTGGGCTCGGCTTTCCCGCCCGCCGCCTGCTGCGGCGCAGCGCGGCTGGGCTCTCCCGCCCGGCGCGGCGCGGCTGGGCTCGGCCTAGCTCGTCTGGGCTCGGCTCCCTCACCCGCCGCAGCTCGGCTGGGCTCGGCCGGCCCGGCTGGGCTCGGCTTCCCCGCCCGCCACCCGCCGCAGCGCAGCGCGACTCGGCTCTCCTGCTCACCAACCTCCGCGGCGTGGCTGGGCTCGACCGAGCTCGGCTGGGCTCGGCCCCCTCGCCCTACGCGGCTCAGCTGGGCTCGGCTGGGCTCGGCTCCCTCGCCCGCCGCCCGCCGCGGCACAGCGCAGCTCGGCTCTCCCGCCCGCCGCCCACCGCCTGCCGCCCGCCTCCCGCCGCAGCTCGGCTGGGCTCGGCTCCCTCGCCCGCCGCCCGCCGCGGTACAGCGCGGCTCGGCTCTCCCGCTCGCCGCCCGCCACGGCACGGCTGGGCTCCCTGGGCTCGGCTTCCCCGCCCGCCGCCTGCCGCGGCTTGGCTGGGTTCGGCTGGGCTCGGCTGGGCTCGGCTGGGCTCGGCTCTCCCGCCCGCCGCCTGCCGCGGCGCAGCGCGGCTCGGCTCTCCCGCCCGCCGCCCACCGCGGCGTGGCTCGGATCCCCCGCCCGCTGCCCACCGCGGCCCAGCTAGGCTACCCTGGCTGCTGGCCGCCGCCCGCCGGGGCTCGGCGCAGTGCTAGCTGCCTCGCCTCTGCCTACCCAAGGAGGGAATCCTCCACACGTAGCTGGGATCTCCGTGTATATTTCACAGACGGATCCTCTCTGTTACCTTCCCTCCAAATCGATGTCCAAACACCTTGGGACCAGGAAAAATCCCGAAACAGCCCGGTCCCAAAGAGTCTTCGACGCCTCCCAGCCGATTCCCTCCAGGAGCTAGTAACCGGGAAGTTCACTCAGCCGCCATCTTGCCTCCATCTCCAAAAAGCAGTTTTTAACACATGATCCTACATGTGGGCTGAGCTATTCTTTGCTTGGTAGTAATCCCTCAGCACGAGGGAGGCTCATCCTTGGGAGTCATGTCCCATGCTGCAGGGAATGTAATGCATTTATGTGCTGAGTTTGACTTAGAGAGTGGCCACATTTGAGCAACATGGAGGCTCTCAGGAGGTAACTCTTAGGCACCCTGCAACTCTAGGCCTTGTTCTTATTTCAGGCACACAGACTTATAAGCATAGTCATCAGTATCAAGGGCTCATTGTTGGAAAATCCTTTGTTGGTGTTTGCTGTTGCACTTGGGGGATTGTTGCTGTTCCATTGGGGAATGTCATAAAGCTCCCCTGGCTAGGAACTCAGCACTCCCTCAGTTGTCATTTGTAACTGTTATCCAAACATTTTTATGTTCCCTATATACATGCCCTGAGAACTCCCTCCCAACTATGTGCCCCCCCCAATCAATAACACTCCACACCAGTGTTCCTTTCTTGCCAAAGTTGAACCTCTCTGTGGTCCCAAACTTCTTCAACAATGAAGCCTAATATATTGCCAAATTCAATTAATAGGAAAATGAAATATAGTGATGGGTTTAAAGATTAGAAGTATACATACTAATTTAGAAATAGTAAGCTAAAATAAAAATAAACTGGTGTATTAATAAAAATGAGCAATATTATAAAGATCTGCTTTCAACGTTTTGCCTTTCATCACTGTAATAGGTGATGCCCTGTATGTATGGTGTCAAGGCACTTTCTTTCATTTCATCCTCATTGTCTACATCCATTCCTTTAAAAATTTTTTTTTCCTAATTTTTAATTTTGTCTTCAAAAAAGGTTTAGATCATAGTAATTCACAAATACAATATATGGGACTCCCATATATCCAATATCAAATGCTTTCCCCCTTCCCCAGCAATGATCTTTTTACATGTCCATGTTATATTTGCTGCAGCTGATGTACAGATTTTGAAACATAGCTTTCAAACATGATTCCATTTTGGTTTACATTATGGTTTATATTTTAGACTGTACAATTTTCTAAATTTTTAGTTTCCTGATGTTTTATATTATGGTTTACATTTTAGCTTATAGACTTGTATACCTTTTTGGTGTACATTAACATGTCCTATAACCATTGTTAAATGATCTTGTGGAGCACTTCCATTGCCCCCCAGTTTCCCTCTTCCATCTATTCTGTTCCTCTGTTCCCCTCCCCTCAGAGACCACAGTGACAACGAAGCTTCACTACTTGAGGGACCAAATTTACAGATACTTGCAACAATGTTGAGGGCTTGACACACTAGCCTGCCCTAACCCATGGGGAGTGACTGATTCTCTTGAGGTACATAATTCTCTCCATTTGAGAACATCAGGTCTCCCCAGGATGTGGGTTTACCTTCACATTCACTGTGTGGTCTCCACCCAATGATTTAACACACTAATGACAAACTGAGCACTCACTCCCTAGCAGCCTGCCCCTGTGTCAGCTGTGCCTCCCCCTTAAGCACCTTAAACATTTAATCCTTATTATATTTTCTAAAGAGTTTTCTCAACCTTATAGTTTCAAACATATACCTGAGATTCTCCCATATTCAACTGTTTCCCCCAGCCCTCCCCCCAATTCCTTAGGCCATCTGACCCATCCTCCCAACCCTAGTCCCCCTCAAGCCCGCAAAGCTCCACCCAGTGGTATCCCTATGTCCCCATCTTATCTCTTCCCTGAACAAATACTTTCCTCCAGTTTATCATAGACTTCACCCATGTTGGTGTCAGCTTGCAACCTTCCTCTCCCCCCCCAAAAGTTCCTTTAAGCCTATCTCCCAGTCTCTGTTCTCTGAGACAGCTTGGTTTTCTTGTTTCATATTGGAGAGGTCATGTAATATTTGTCCTTCAATGCCTGGCTTGCTTCAATCAACATAAAGTCCTCAAGATTCATCCATTTTATCACATGTGTTTGTACTGTATTCCGTCTTATAGCTGAGTAGTATTTCACTGTATGTATATTCCATGTTTTATTTATCCATTCATCTGTTGATGGGCATTTGGGTTGTTTCCAGTTTTTGACAATAGTGGATAATGCTGCTATGAACATTGGTATGCATATATTGGTTTATGTCCTTATTTTCAGTTCCTCTGGGTATATACCCAGCAGTGGAATTGCTGGGTCATATGGCAAATCTATAGCTAACTTTTTGAGAAACCACCAAACTGTCCTCCAGAATGGCTGGATCCTTCTGCATTCCCACCAGCAGTGGACGAGTGTTCCCATTCCTCCACATCCTCTCCAGCACTTGTAGTCTTCTGTTTTTTTTGATGCTGCCAATCTTATGGAGTAAGATGGTATCTCATTGTAGTTTTGATTTGCATTTCCCTAATAGCTAGTGATTTTGAACATTTTTTCATGTGCTTTTTAGCCATTTGTATTTCTTCTTTGGAGATGCGTCTGTTCAGGTCTTTTGCCCATTTTTCAAATGTGTTGTTTGTCTTTTTATTTTCAAGATATGGGAGTTCTTTATATATGCAAGATATGTCTCCTATCAGATATATGTTTACCAAATATTTTCTCCCATTGGGTAGGTTCTCTTTTCACTTTCCTTTGAGGTGCAAAAGGCTTTAATTTTGAGGAAGTCCCATTTATCTATTTGTTTTTTGCTGCTTGTGCTTTGGGTGTGAAGTTCATGAAGCCATTTCCTATTACAAGGTCCTGTAGATGCTTGCCTACATTATTTTCTAAGGTCTTTATGGTCTTGGCTCTTATATTTAGGTCTTTCAGCCATCTTGAGTTGATTATTGTATAAGGTGTGAGGTGGTAATCCTCTTTCCTTCATTTGTGTATGGATATCCAATTCTCTAGGCACCGTTTGTTGAAGAGGCCATTCTCTCCCAGTTGAATGGGTTTGATGGCCTTGTCGAATATCAGATGACTGTATATATGAGGATCTATATCAGAACTCTCAGTTCAGTTCCATTGGTCAGTATGTCTATTCTTGTGCCAAAACCATGGCGTTTTCCCTACTGTAGCTTTGTAATATGCTTTGAAGTCAGGTAGTGTGATTTCTCTGTTTTCATTTTTCTTTTTCAATATGTCTTTGGCTATTTGGGGCCTCTATCCTTTCCAAATAAATTTCATAGTTAGTTTTCCTAGTTCATTAAAAATTGTTGTGTTGATTTTTATTGGAATTGTATTGAATGTGTAGATCAGTTTTGGTAGGATAGACATCTTAATAATATTTAGTCTTCCTATCCATGAACAGGGAATATTATTCCATTTTTTTAGGTCTTCTTTGATTTCCTTGAACAGTGTTGTGTAGTTTTCTGTGTATAAGTCTTTTACATCTTCAGTTAAATTTATTCCTAGGTATTTGATTTTTTAATTTACTATTGTAAATGGTATTTGTTTCTTGATTTCTCCTCAGATTGCTTATCAGTGTACAGAAAAGCTACTGATTTTTGTGGAATGATCTTATAATCTGCAACTGTACTGAACTCATTTATAAGCTCTAGAAGCTTTGTTTTAGATTTCTCAGGGCTTTCTATATATAGGATCATGTCATCTGCAAATAGTGACATTTCAACTTCTTCCTTTCCTATTCAGATCCCTTTTATATCTGGTTCTTGCCTCAGTGCTCGAGCAAGTACTTCTTAATACAATGTTAAATAGAAGGGATGATAGTGGACCTCCTTGCCTTGTTTTTAGAGGGAAAGATTTTAGGATTTCATCATTGTAAATGATATTAGCTGTGGGTTTTTCATATATACCCTTTATCATATTCAGAAAGTTTCTATTCCTATCTTTTGGCACTATTTTTGTCAAGAAAGGGTGCTGTATTTTATCAAATGCTTTTTCTGCATCTATAGATATGATCATGTGCTTTTTTCCCTTCAATTTGTTTATGTGGTGTATTACATTAATTGATTTTCTTATGTTGAACCATCCTTGCATACCAGGAATGAAACTCATTTGGTCATGGTGTATAATTCGTTTAATGTCTTGTTGAATACAATTAGCAAGTATTTTGTTGAGGATTTTTGCATCTAGGTTCATTAGAGAGATTGGTCTGTAATTTTCCTTTCTTGTGGAATCTTGATGTTGGCATCATAAAATGAATTAGGCAGTGTTCCTTCTATTTGATTTTTGAAAAAGTTTAAACAAGATTGGTGTTAGTTCTTTCTGGAATGTTTGGTAGAATTCACCTGTGAAACCATCTGACCCAGAACTCTTCTTAGTTGGGAGGTTTTTGATGACTGATTCTATCTCTTTACTTGGGATTGGTTTGTTGAGATCATCAATTTCTTCTTTCATTTCTTCTTTCATCAATGTAGGCTGTTTATGTGCTTCTAGGAATTTGTCCATTTCCTCCAAATTGTCTTTCTTGTTGGAATATAGTTTTTCAAAGTATCCTCTTATGATAGTCTTTTTTTTTTAAAGATTTGTTTTTTTATTTATTTCTTCCCCCCCCCCCAAGTTGTCTGCTCTCTGTGTCCATTTGCTATGTGTTCTTTTGTGACCGGTTCTATCCTTATCAGTGGCACCGGGAATCTGTTTCTTTTGTTTTTTGTTGTGTCATCTTGTTGTTCTGTCAGCTCTCTGTGTGTGCAGTGCCATTCTTGGGCAGGCTGCACTTTCTTTCATGCTGGGTGGCTTTCCTTACGGGGTGCACTCCTTGCACATGAGGCTCCCTTATGCGGGGACACCCCTGTGTGGCATGGCACTCCTTGTTCGTATCAGCACTGCACATGGGTCAGCTCCACATGGGTCAAGGAGGTCCAGAGTTTGAACCATGGACCTCCCATGTGGTAGGTGGACACCCTATCCATTGGGCCAAGTCCACTTCCCCATAGTCTTTATTTCAGTGGGCTCAGTGGTGCTATTTTGTGTATTTGCATTTTCTCTCTTTTTTTTTCTTTGTTAGTCTAGATAAGGGTTTGTCAATTTTATTGATCTTCTCAAAGAACCAGTTCTTTGTTTTGTTTATTTTTTCAATCGCTTTCTTATTTTCTCTTTCATTTAGCTCTGCTCTGATCTTTGTTATTTCTTCTTTCTTTGGGGTTAGTTTGTTGTTTTTTTACTGATTCCTCCAATTGTGCAGTTAGTTCTTCAATTTTAGCTCTCTCTTCTTTTCTGAGATATGAGTTTATGGCTGTGAATTTCCCTCACAGTACAGCTTTTACTGCATCCCATAAGTTTTGATATGTTGTGTTATCATTTTCATTAGTTTCAAGGTAGTTATTTATTTCTGTTGAGATTTCTTCCTTGACCCATTGTTTTTCTAAGAGTGTGTTGTTTAACTTCCATATCTTGGTGCCAAATCTGGGTTTCTGGCCCTTGCAGATTTCTGTCTTCATTCTACTGTGGTCAGAGAAATTGCTTTGTATAATTTCAATCTTTCTGAATTCATTGAGACTTTCTCTGTGGCCCAGCATGTGGTCTACCTTGGAGAATGATCTATGTGCACTTAAGAAGAATGTATATCCTGCTGTATTTGGGTGTAATGTTCTATATACATCTCTTAGGTCCAGATCCTCTAACATATTGGTCAAAGTCTTTGTTTCTTTATTGATTCTCTTTTGAGATGTTCTGTGCAATGGTGAGAGTGGTGTGTTAAAGTCCCCCACTATAATTGTTGAGGCATCTATTCTTTCTGTTAGTTTTTGCAGTGTTTGCCTCACATATGTGGAGGCACCCTTGTTAGATGTTTACGAATGTTCTTTCTTCTTGAAAGATTATCCCTTTCACTAATATGTATTGTCCATCTTTGTCTCTCACGATAGTTTTGCATTTAAAGTCTATTTTGTCCAATATTAATGTAGCTACTCCTGCCCTTTTTTGGTTATTGTTTGCCTGTGAGATTGTTGTCCAGCCATTCACTTTCAATCTCCTTGAATCCCTGGGTCTAAGATGTGTTTCTTGTGGACAGCATATAGATGGATCCTATTTCCTTATCCAATCTTCCAATCTATGTCTCTTAACAGGTGAGTAATCCATTGATATTCAGTGTTATTACTTTCAAGGAATTACTTATATCAGCCATATTTTCTTTGGTTTTGTGTTTGTTATATGTTGTTTGATTATTTTTAAATCTCTTTTGGTTGTTTTAGTTGTTCTTACACTCTCCTCCAACTCTGTCTCTCCTGTTTTTTCCTTTCCTCCTACAGAACTCCCTTTAGTATTTCTTGAAAGGCAGGTTTCTTGTTGGCATAGTCTCTTAGTTTCTGTTTATCTGTGACTATTTTGAACTCTCCATCACTTTTGAATGCTAGCTTTGCTAGATAGAGTATTCTTGGTTGGAAATTCTTTTCTTTTAGTACCTTGACTATGCCATACCACTGCCTTCTTGCCTCCATGGTTTCAGATGAGAAATTAGCACTTAATTTTATGGAGCCTCCTTTTTAAATGACAGTTCTCTTTTCTCTTGCTGCTTTTAGTATTTTCTCTTTGTCTTGTGCATTGGATAATTTGACAAGTATATGTCTTGGGGTAGGCCGGTTGGGATATATGCTGTTTGGAGTGCATTGAGCTTCCTGGACATGTACAGGCATCTCTCTCAGTAGATTTGGGAAGTTTTCAGCCATTATTTCCTCCAACACCCCTCCTGTCCCCTTTTCCTGCTCTTCTCCTTCTAGCATGCCTATAATGCATATGTTTGTGCATTTTGCGTTGTCATGCAGGACCCTAAGTCCCTGCTGGATTTTTTCTATCTTTTTATTGGTCAGTTCTACTATCTGTTTGATTTCAGATGTACTGTCTTCCAAATCACTAATTCTTTCCTCTGCCTCTTCAAATCTTCTGTTATTTGCTGAGAGTGTATTTTTGATTTCTTGGATTGTGCTGTTCATCCCCATCATATCCGTTATCTTTTTGTGTATGATTACACTTTCTTCTGTATGCTCTCCAAGTGTTTTCCTAATATCCTTAATCTCTTCATTCATTTCATTAAATTGGTCCATGATACATGTTCTGAGAGCTTTAATTAGTTGTTCAGTGTTCCACTCTTCTTCCTGGTTTTTAGTTTGTTCATTGGATTGGGTCATGTTTTCCTGATTTTTCCATATGGTTTGTAGTTTTTCATTGTTGTCTGGTCATGATAGTATCTTGGTGGGTTTATTCAGTTGATTAGTTTTTTCGTGTCATGGTTCAATTAGTTGTTTTTTTGTGTGTGTGTGCTAAGTCTTCCCTTTGTCACTTTGTTCTTTTTATTCTCTTTCCTTGTTGTTGGCTAAGTTCCCTTGAAGGAAAACATTAGGGCTAGAGACAGCAAAAGGGGTAAGAAAAGAAAAAGATAATAGTAGTATTGATAGTGGATGTTAGCAGAAGAACAATGTGAGATCTAGGAGAATGATATTGAACTCATGTAAGCTGTGTGGGGTTATAACAGTAAAAAAGTGGAGTACCTATAATGGAATAGGAAACTGAATATGGGGAGGAATATAGTATGAATTAAAAGGCCTGTGTGTCCTGGAGAAAGGTAAAGAGAAAAGAAAGGACAATAATATAAAGAGTAAATAAAAGATAGAAAACAGAATAGAGGTATTAGAGATAAAAAGTCAGAAATATTGGGGGCTAAACAAAAAGAGGTGGAATGTAAGAGAAACAATAAATGATGGAGGCTAGAAAGGTGTAAAGGAAAGCGGATATAGTTGGTAGCCAAAATCAGTACACACAAGAAGTAGGAAATTTAGGACAAGGAAACACAGCAAATAAGAATTGTTGTCTGCAGCACCTAATGTAAAAAAAAGGAAAAAGAAGGAAAGAAAAGAAAAAAAAAGCGAGAAAGAGAAAGGAAAAAACAAAAAGAAATAAAAGGGCCATGGGGAGATAAAGAGGAAGGAAAAACAAGAAAACAAGTCAACAAGAAAGACCAGACAAGTCCTCAAGGAAGGAATCCTCTTTGCAGTTGAATAAACTTCGTAGGAGTCTGACCTTCCCCCTTTCTCCCTTCCTCACTTCCCTTCTCCCAGGGCAGTAGGAAGGCTGTGTGAGGGCTCCTGGGGAGGATTCAAATAGGTCCCTTGTGACCCAACTCTCCTCAGAAAATAATGTCTCTTAATTTCTTGAGAGAGAGCACCCACCCCTTGCCAGGAATCCTAAATATGCTTTTGTAAGCCTGCAAAACAGAACCTACTGTCCCTCTCCCTTAGGTGTGCTACAGAGGGGCTAGTTAGTTTTCTGACTGCACCTTCTCCCTGACCAAGTTTCCTATCCCAGGGCATTTAGGTAAATCAGGCTCTCAGCAGATTCACCTCTCCTCTCTTCCTAGGCTCTCCCCAAGTCAGCTGGCATACTCCTCCAAACTCAGTAAAAGGAGGGGACCAGAAAATTGAACCTGCACTCCTTGGGCCGCTCTGCACCTCCCACCTAAACCCTCCCACTCCTGGAGTTAGCCCGGCAGGCTAGGGCAATGCCAGATTTCCGGGAGGACTGGGTTTGGGAAACAGAGGCCCAGGAGAATGTGGACTTGGGTTACGTGGATCTGTGAGATTTGGGTTGCGGGGGTTCAGGGAAAATGGGCTTAGGGCTCATGTGTTTAGGGGAACACAGGGCTTGTGAACTCTGCCTTGTGGCCGGTAGTTCTCAGGGGAAGCTGCAGCCCTTTGCCCTAGGGGGAAGGGATTTCCCGTCCCACAGCTTCTGAGTTCAGTGTTAGAAACCTGCAGTTCTACCTTGAGGAAGCACCAGTTTTGTCACAGACTCTCCAGATCGACATCCAGACACCTCCTTCAGGACCGCATCACCACTCAGCCAGTCCTGGGGTCCATGTGGGTCTTCCTTGGAGAGCTGTGCGGATGCTTCTTAGTCAGCTGGCAGGACCTTGGTGGGCCCTGCATCCACTATCACTTGCACTCCTGGGACTGCAGGGGGACTGCAGGGTGGGGGTCCCTGTTCCTAGTGGCCTGGCTCACTGTAAACAGTAAAGCCCTCTTGCTGGCCCTGAGGACAGGCACTAACTGCCTGCCAGTGGTTCCCACTCTTGTGCTCCCTCCTGCTCTCGTGCTTTCTTCCGCTCTTGCCTCGGTTCTTCCTTTTAAAGATGTTTCTGGCTAATCAAAGACCCCTTACCTTTCCAAATAAATTTGATAATAGTGTTTTCCATTTATTTTAAAAAATGCTGGTGGAATTTAAATCAGGATTGAATTGAATCTGTATGTCAATTTGGGTAGAATTGATATCTTAATGATATTTAGTCTTCCAATCTGTGAGCGCAGAATGTTCTTCCAATTATTTAGGTCTTTTTTGATTACTTTTAATGATGAGTTGTAGTCTTCTGAATACAAGTGCTTCATATGGTTGGTTAAGTTTATTCCTGAATATTTGATTCTTTTAATCACTATTATAAATGGAATTATTTTTTTCCAGACTTCAGATTACACATTATTAGTGTCTTTTAAAGCCTGTTTCATCTGATATAAGTATAGCTACTTGGGCTTTTTTTGTTGTTGTTGCATGGGTGGAATATAATTTTTTAGCTTTTCACTTTCAATTATTGGTTTCCTTGGGTCTAAGGTGAGTCTCTTGAAGACAGCATATAGGTAGCTCGTATTTTCTTATCCATTCTATCTTTTGATTGGGGAGTTTAATCCATTAACATTCAATGTTACTACTATAAAGGCAGTTCATATTTCACCCATTTTGACCTTTGGGTTTTATCTGTCATATTTTATTTTCACCACTCTTTTGAGACCTTTAGTTACTTTTACCAATAAAATCTTCATTTCTAGAGTCTCTTTCCAGCCTCTCTCTCCTATCTTTTCTTTTCAGACTGTAGCACACCCTGTAGTATTTCCTGCCAATCTGTTCTCTTGGTTACAAACTCTCAGTTTCTGTTTATCTGTGAATATTCTAAACTCACCCTCATTTTTGAAAGACAGTCTTGTCAGATATAAGATTCTTGGCTAGAAGTTTTTCTCTATATCATACTACTGTTGTCTTGCTTCCATGGTTTCTGATGAGAAATCAGCACTTAATCTTATTGGGTATCTCTGTATGTTATGCATTGCTTTGCTCTTGCTGCTCTCAGAACTCTCTCTTTGTCTTTGGCATATGACATTCTGATTAGTATGTGTCTTGGAGTTGGTCTATTCAGATTTATTTGGATGGGACTACATTGTGCTTCTTGGACACAGATATCTATGTCCTTCAATAGGGTTGGGAAATTTTCTACCATTATTTCTTCAAATATTCCTTCTGTCCCTTTTCCCTTTTCTTCTGGGATACCCATAACATGTATGTTTGCACATCTCTTGCTGTTGTTTAGTTCCCTGAGACCTCGTTCAATTTTTTCCATACTTTTCTTCATCTGTTCTTTTGTATGTTCACTTTTGGAGGGCATTTTTTAAAGCTCACCAGTCCTTTCTTCTGCCTCCTCAAATCTGCTATTATGATTCCAGTGTATTTTAAATTTCATTTAATATACCTTTCATTCCCATAAGATCTGCTATTTTTCTGTGTATGCTTTCAAATTCTTCTTTGTGCTCATCCATTGTCTTCTTTTTTTTTTTTTTTTAAAGATTTTTATTTATTTATTTAATTTCCCCCCCTCCCCTGGTTGTCTGTTCTCTGTGTCTATTTGCTGCGTCTTGTTTCTTTGTCTGCTTCTGTTGTCGTCAGCGGCACAGGAAGTGTGGGCAGCGCCATTCCTGGGCAGGCTGCTCTTTCTTTTCACGCTGGGCGGCTTTCCTCACGGGCGCACTCCTTGCGCGTGAGGCTTCCCCACGCGGGGGACACCCTTGCGTGGCACGGCACTCCTTGCGTGCATCAGCACTGCGCATGGCCAGTTCCACATGGGTCAAGGAGGCCCGGGGTTTGAACCGCGGACCTCCCATATGGTAGACGGACGCCCTAACCACTGGGCCAAAGTCCGTTTCCCCCATTGTCTTCTTAATATCCTTAATCTCTGTAGACATCTCATTGAATTTATTAAGGGCATTTGTTTAAACATCTGTGATTAGTTGTCTCAACACCTTTATGTTATCTGGAGGCTTATCTTGTTCCTTTAAGTGAACCATATCTTCCTGTTTCTTGGTGTGGATTGTAATTTTTTGTTGGTGTCTTGGCATCTGGCTTACTAGCTTACTAACTGTATGGATGCAGTTTCTTTATTTAGTTTAGAGCTTTCTTGCCCTTTCTCCCTTGCTGGTCGTGTAGTAGTAGCCAAAGATGTAGTTGGTGCTATAAGCTGTGGAGGTTCAAGCTGCCCTCATTGCCCCAGGGACTGATGAAGCTTCTCCCGACATCTTCCTTTGCCAGGGGTCGGAAGAGAGCCACAGTCCTGTATAATAATCCAAGTTGTGCAGGTCTAGACTGCAGTTAGCCAGAGAGACTGATTAAGCTTCATGCCTTTTTTTCCTTTGCCTGGGGTGGGGATAGAGCTGCAAGTGTGGGCAATAATCTATGTAGTGTGGGTCCAAAATGACCATAGATGCTCCGGTAGACTTCCAACTATTCAGTCTGTGCCAGTCGAATGTACCAGCAGTTTCCCAGAGAGTCTGGTGCAGGGCCTGCCAGCTTCCTCCCTGCTAAAGGTGGGGCTGAAGCCTAGGCTAGGGCTGCAGGCCGATCTGGGTGAAAGAAGCCAGTCCCTATCTTCACTGTGATTTTCAGCCAGCCAGTCTTCCCCTCATGCTGGGGGTGAGTCAAAATGGCAGCTACTGGCCTGTTTCTGACTTGGACAGGCTCATATTGTAGCTGTTTTTAGGGTTATACTTTAGCCAGCCAAATTTACTAATCAGTAACTGAAGTTGGTGGCCAACTGTCTCTTCCTCTCCTCTGTTTGGGAAATGGAGCTTCAAATTCCAGCCACAGAATTGCTCCTGAGGCAGCTTGTGCTGCCAGAGCAGGGTAATCAGCAGCTTCCATGTTGTAGCCTGTATTTTCCCAGAGAGGCTGACGTAGGTCCCCCCAGCTTCCTCCTGCTAGAGGTGGGGCTAGGGCTTAGGCTAGAGCTGTAATCTGAACTTGGATGGAAAGAAGGCCATCCCTACCAGCACTGTGATTTTCATTCTATCCTGCTTCTCCTTGTGCCAGGAGTGGAGTTAAAATGGTGGCTACCGGCCTCTTTCTCACTTGGACATGTTTAAAATAAGCTGTTCTTAGGGTTATACTTTAGCCTGCCAAATTTACTCATTAGTAACTGAAGTTGGTTCCCAACCATCTCTTCCTCCCCCGTTTTTGGGATGTGGAGTTTCCAATTCCAGCAGCAGAACAGCTCCCGAGGTGGCTTGTGGAGGATGGGCTCTGGCCTCCTGTGGTGTAGAGTTGTCTACTTACAAATCTTCTCTGCAGATGGGCAGTCTCCTCCTTACATTCCTCCAAGGATATTGCAGGATGCTCTTTTGGTCCCCTGAAGCCCCCAACAGGTGCTTTAGATAGCTCTGGGTGATTACTGACCTCCCTGTTGGACAAGCTGACTCTAGGAGCTCTGTACTCTGCCGCCATCTTGCTGGTTGTCCTCTGGTTAGTTTTATTGCTCAAGTTTGTCTCATTAATTTCTTACCAAAGATTTCTACATGGCAAAAAATGAATTAAAAAGCTAAAGTTTTAATGACATTTCTTTAGTGATAATATATTTGTTCCTCTGAAAAATTTGTTGTGCTGTTGCTTATGAATGTTTTTCTTGGAAGAGTCAATAGTTGTAATTCATGTAAGAATCCCTTGGGTTTCAGATAGGGAATCAAAATGGTAGGAAGGGTTTTTATGGAGTATTTATGGGGTATCTTTTCCTGGGACTAACATGGAGATGTGGAGTGGGGGACATGGAACAATAAAAAGTGTTGGGGAATGTGGAGTTGAGAATAAAGAAATAAAACCCCTACTCAGATGACACAGGATGGGAAGAGTGGGAAGGCTAGAAACAGAGAGGCCAGTGGGCGTGGGGCTGCAGAAGATGGTTATTTGTAGCTGGCAGGTGAGGAACCGAGGGCACACTTGTGAAGTAGACATAGTTTGCCTTGAATTCTCTAGTTTTGCCTTTTTGCTTCATTGGGTTCTGCCTACTCTGGGAGTACTCTGACGTTGGCTATCTCAATATGGTGCTAATTCTATATTCCCCTATATAAAAACCCATTCTCAGGGGAAGGTCTCCTCAATTCATTTATGTGAAGATGTAAATGATTGACAGGGCTCATGTGACTTCTCCCAGCAACTGTTGCATTTTCACAGAACCATTCCTGGATATTGTGGGATTTCAGTCTTTATCTGGTCTTTGTCAGAATATGTTTTTGAACAAGGAGTTTTCCTCCATACCCCTGAGATTGGGGTAGGATTGTCTTACCTATTTTTAGTTGGGCTTCCACTTCTTTCATTCTATACAGTAGCTGCTTTCTCCTCTGTAAAATCAGGATAGTAATACCTACCACAGTGTCATGCAAGAATGAATGAATGTGTAAAAAGTCCTTAGCATGGGATATGGCGAGTAGTAATTCCTCATCCTCAATAAATGGTAACTCTGACCATCTAATTTTATACCACTGATGCAGGGCAGTTCAGTCCTCGTTCAGGCAAACAGATGTGGATGTAGCCCTGTATCCCTAGCAGTTTAGTTCTCAGCACACCCCATCTCCTGACCTGGACATTCACAGGGGTTGTGTATCACAGTAGTGGAGGGTTAAGTATCTGATGCAAAGGATATAAAGCTCTTCAAGGATAGAACCCAGCAGGGCTAGAGCAGACTTTCCCTCCATTGGGAGGGAAAAGATGCATTCCTGAAAAATGGCTGGCTCTCTCCCCCTGAGATTTTGCCTTTTCCTTGGACTGCGTTCCCTTCTGATTTGACCCTTGCTTCCATGTACAACCTTCAGGGCTTGTTAATCTCTGTATTTTCCTAACTGAGTAGCCATGGAGGTCTTTTTTTTTTTTGCTGTTAAGAAAATAAGGAAACACAGCTGCACCGAGCTACAATTTTCAGAGTGAAATTTTGCTAAAATGTAAGGGAAACCAAAATGAAATAGAAAAACTGTGAATAGCAAAAAAATAAATGAATCACCAAGGCATATGACTGGTTTGAAGAATCTCACTTAGAAGCACTTTAGACTGGCCACAGTTCAACAGCTCAGTCACCACCTGCATCTTGTGGCTGTCAGAGCAGACAGCACAGCTCTAGACCTTTGACTACTCTCTATTCCAGCAAAAACTCAGAGAGCAGAGCCCAGCATGGCTTTTGTTCCCATTTCCAGGGCCTGGCAGATAGCAGCTATTTTCAGGACTGGTTCCGGAGTCTTCTTAATCACTGCCACATACATAAAGTACAGTGCTGGGGATTGGGGCATATTTCTTTGGTGCAAATGCTATTAGATTCAATTGTGTTAAATTAAGTTACATCTAATTTAAAAACTTTAGATTTCTAAAATACTTAAATGTGGGGAGCGGACTTGGCCCAATGAATGGGGTGTCCGCCTGCCACATGGGAGGTCCGCAGTTCAAACCCCGGGCCTCCTTGACTCAGTGGGGCTGGCCCATGCGCATTGCTGATGCGCGCGGGGAGTGCTGTGCCATGTGGGGGTGTCCCCCACGTGGGGGAGCCCCCTGCACGGGGAGTGCGCCCCATGGGGAGAGCCGCCCAGTGCGACGGAGGGTGCAGCCTGCCCAGGAATGGCGCCGCACACATGTGGAGAGCTGACGCAGCAGGAGATGCAACAAAAAGAAACACAGATTCCTGGCGCCACTGATAAGGATGGAAGCCTCATGGAGGAACATACAGTGGATGGACACGGAGAGCAGACGGGGGCGGGGGAAATAAATAAATCTTAAAAAATAACATACTTAAATGCTAGTGTATGTATGTGTGTATGTCAGGCCTCCTCACATATTATCTTCATTAGTGTTAAAGTATTCTAGAGGAGACCCACAGAGTATATGGTCATGGCAGATGGATTTGAAGTTCTGTGCCATGTCAGAGGGCCCTACTTGGGAATTTGTGCTCCTGAGTGTGATGGAGCTGGACTCAGATGTGACTGTTCTACACATGCCTCTTCTGTCACTTTTACTGAACCTGTGGTTGGCACTAGGGATGGTGTATACTCAGGAGACTTGAATCTCAGGACTGCCCAATGTGCCAGCTGGGCCCTGAGCCTCAGCAGAGTTGTGACTCCTACTCTCTGGTTCGTTGGTCTTACCCAGGTCAGCTAACAGAGAGGTGAAGATGGTCAACCACCATACCAGGGAATCAAGAGTGCCTACAACTGCAAGCAGAAGAATTGCATCCATTATCCATGTGGAATCTAAGCCCCCTCTTGATCTAGAGGTGGGGTGGACATCACCATCCCAGGGTCCACAGAATGGAGGAATAAAATATGAATTAAAGTGGACCTACTGATAATCTACTATAAATCTATTTTGACTAGTAATAGAAGAAATTATAGCATTGAGGTGGAGAAAGTGGCCACAGTAGTTGCTGAGGGCAGGGCGAGGGAAGAAGAGATGTGATGTGGGTGCATTTTTGGGACTTTGAGTTGTCCTAAATGATACTGCAGGGTCAGATGCTGGACTTTATATATCCTGCCATAACCCACTGAATGTCCTGGAGGAGAGCGTGAACTATGGGGTAAACCGTTATCCATGTGGTACAGCAGTGCTTCAAAATGTGTTCACTGAGTGTGATGAGTGTGCCACAATAATGGGAGAGGTTGTTGGTGTGGGAGAAGTGGGGTGGGGGGTGGGGGGTATACAGGAACCTCTTACATTTTTTAATGTAACATTTTTTGAGATGTATATGTCTTCAAAAAACAAAATTTATAAAAATGATGGGGGTGGGGAGTGGGGAGTGGGTTATATGGGAACCTCATGTTTTTAATATAATGTTCTTTGTGATCTATTAACTTTAATAAAAAAATAAAATAAAAAGAGTAAAATGAGTAGTAAAAAATAAGGTATTCTAGAAATTTAAAGGTTTAAAAATTCACTTTTTTTTGAGAATCACTTTCTTTGGAAATTGTTTTTAGGTTGATGCTACAATCAAGTTGAATTCTGGTAAAGAAGGCCACTTAGAGAGCAGTAATACAGAGGAAAATAGGAAAAATAATGATGTTAAGAGGGAAAACCACTCTGAGAAAATAAAATTGGCCGATGAGGGATCAGATGAAGATCTTGACCTTATTCAACATCAGACAATCCCCGAGTGTTCAGGTGTGATAATCACTATATGATCAGCTAATGACCTTGCAGATATTATATTTAAACTATTAGAATTAAGTGTTTTTTTTCTTTTTAAAGTCAGCTAAGTAGAAATAATAACCCCCCAAAATGGGATATACTATTTGTAAGCAAGCAATCACCAATTTTTGTTTAGAAGCATATAAAGAGCCCTTCAATACACTTTGGAATAATAATATATGCATTTAATAAAATTGTTACTGTGGTCATTTTATATTAATCACATAGGAAGTATTTCTACATTTTGAGGCATGCTCTGTCAATCTGCTTGATGATTAAAACTGCATAATAAAATGTAGCATTTTTAGGGATAGTCCCACTTGATCTAATAACATTTGGATTTTAAAAGACTTTATTTTTTATGGTTACTACATTAATTCTGGTCAGATAGAATTAGAACAGGGGTTTTTGAAACATGCTCCACAGAGTTGTGGGGAGGCAGGTGGAGCTGGTAGGGAGATATTTTTCTCATCTTTATGGTTTTATGGTTTTACTAAATATCAAATCCATTCCTACTTTCAATACAATATAGATGACCCCGAATTAAAAGACTTAGATTTTCAACTTCAGGATGCTATTCAGAAAATGAAGAAGCTTGATAAAATATTGGCGAAGAGACAACACAGAGAAAAAGAAGTTAAGAAGAAAGGTCTAGAAATGAGATTAAGGCTGTGGGAAGAACTTAAGGTAAGAATTATATGGCCATATGCTGACAAGTGAGAAACAACTTCCTCTAGGTGAATAAGAAAAGCCTGGACTATGGAAGTGGTTAATGTTGTCTGCCTTTATAAATTTATTTTTGAGGTGGTAGCAGTGGTGTGTATATCTGTGTGTGTGAGAGGAGGAGAGATATTTTCCTGGAGATGGAGAAGGTGAGTTGGTCTGCAGCATACCAGACTAGAGGTAATTCAATTGCACGTTCATTCCTCACAGACAGGCCTAGTAGCCCTGTTTTATCATCTCTGGAGTAGGAAGGGATTTGGAAGCTACTTTCATCCAATTATGTATGTCTGCTTTTTCTTCAGAAGACTTAAAGCTTGGAGATAAATAGACAAATACACAAAAATTCAATCCCCTGGTTAGCATTATTATTTGAGACCTTTATGTCATATCTGAAAACAATTCAGCAAGATAAAACAGAGCAAGCATTTGTGATAAGCTAGGGAGTATACTGTTATCATGTGTTGGTCAAGATCTTTTTAGGAAGCTTTAAAGTGCTAGAGGTCTGGGTCCTTGCTCTATTTTGCTTCTGTCTCCACACATTTCTGGTGTTCCATAAGCTTTCTTTGCCCTTCTCAGACCTGTTATTCTCTGTAATATTGAGGACTTGAAGTTGAACAGATATTGGTATATAATCGTTGGCTGATATTTGAACTTTGCCCTTCAAAGGAGAGCACATCTAAGCTAAGGAACATAGCAATAACAGATAGAGTTTATTATTGATAACTTGACTGATTTCAGAGAAAATTTCCTTGGTGATAATATGAATTAAGAATGAAGTGGGAGGAAAGCAAATGTGGCTCAAGCGATTTGGCTCCCATCCACTAATGGGAGGTCCAGGGTTTGATTCCCCCAGGCCTTCTAGTGAAGGCAAGCTGACCCGTGTGGTGAACTGGCCCAAGGAGAGAGCTGGCCCATGAGGAGTGATGGCTCATGCAGAGCGCTGACCCCTGTGGCGTGCTGGCCTGCACAGCAGTGCTGGCCCGCATGGAGTGCTGGCCCACGCAGAGAACTGGTGCAGCAAGATGATGCAACAAAAAGAGACACAGAGAGAGACAGTAAGAGGTGCATCAGACCAGGGAACAGAGGTGGCACAAGAGATTGAGTGCCTCTCTCCCACTCCATAAGGTCCCAGGATTGGTTCCTGGTTCCATCTAAAGAGAAGACAAGCAGACACAGAATACACAGTGAATGGACACAGAAAGCAGACAGCAAGCACAAAACAGTGGGGGAGGGGAATAAATAAATAAATAAATAAATCTATTAAAAAAAGTGGAGTGGATGTGGCTCAAGTAGTTGAGCACCTGCTTCCTACATGAGAGGTCCTGGGTTTAGTCCCTGATATCTCCTAAAAAGAAAAACAAACAATAAGCAAACAAATGGAAAAAAACAACAAATACCTTGGGAGCTGGTCTGGTCAAAGTGATTTAGTAGTTAAGTGCCGGCTTCCCACATATGAGGTTCTGGGTTCAATTTCCAGCTCCTGTACCATAAAAAAAAAAAAAAAAAAGAAGTAATAAAGAATGCATTTTACAAGTTACCTGGAAGACCATTAGGATTGTGTAGCAGTTTGATATGGTTATGAATTCCAAAAATAGATATTGGATTATGTTTGTAATCTGGTCTGTACCTGGGTATGATTAGAGCTTTGATTGGGCCACATCATTAGGGCAGATAAAAGGCATGGCAAAGGACAGAGTTGAAGGTTTTTGATGTTGGAGTTTGAATGTTGGAGTTTGATACTGAAGCCTTATGCTGGAGCCCTGGGAAGTAAGCTCACAGAGGAAAGAGAAGCCTGCCCCAGGAAAAGGGGAACCCTGAGCCCAGGAAGAAGCAAGCCCTGGGAAGAAAGGAACCTTGAATCCAGAGAGAAGCAAGACCCTGGAAGTGAGGAACCCAGGAAGCCTGAACCCTTGCAGCTATTGGCAGCCATCTTGCTCTAACACGTGAAAATAGACTTTGGTGAGGGAAGTAATTTATGCCTAATGGCCTGGTATCTGTAAGTTCCTACCCCAAATAAAAACCCTTTATAAAAACCAACCAATTTCTGGTATTTTCGATCAGTACCCCTTTGGCTGACTAATACAGATGGGAAGACAGCAACATTCAAATTGCAGTGCTGTCTGCATATTTTGTGCAAATTTTAGCAGAAAAAGTCTATCACTTATTTCTATTGAATCTCTGAGTTTCTACTTGCTTTTTGAAACTTTAAGTAAGATAATTACTATATAATGGTAGACATATACTTAAATTCTATCTGACAGATGTTGCTGAAACAGGAAACATTAACAGATTTCCTGATTAAAGGAATAAAAATGGCCTGAGCCATCTTGGTTGTTTGTACACTTTTGGGACCATGTTAGAATTAAGAAAAATATAGCTACCTTCTTTTCCCACGTTTAAACTTTAATTTCTCTTTCATCAGTTTTCACAAAATAGTGAAACTTTGCAAACTAATGAGGAGATGGAAAATACAAAAAAGTTTTTGGCTTTGACGGCTGCATCCGAAGAAACTGTTGGTGAGTAAAATTTAGATGTCATTTATCTTTATTTTTATTCCAGAGTCTTGAAATATTTGGTTTAAAGTAAAATTGCCAAACCACTTTTCCCCTATTTTTTGTGAGTTTAACTCTTCTTGAGGGGAAATAATTAATCATATTAGGTACATTACATGAAACTACTCTGAGTGAGGGGGGCAGGAAAAAAGTGGGAAATAGACTAAATTTGTTTTTGAGTTTACTTCCTCTCCCTCTTAGATGCCTTATTTATCCAGACATTCCCCTTATTGCTTAGAATCCTCCTAGGAGGCAAACACTGCTTTTAAAAATAATTATTTTGAAATAATTTTAAACTTACAGAAAATTTACAAAAATAAAAGTTTCCATAAACCCTCCACCCAGATTCCCCTAATGTTAAAATCTTTTATAACTATAGTACAATGATCAAAAGTAAGAAATTAGCATTGGTGTAATACAGTTAATTAAACTATAGACTTCATTCAGATTTCACCAGTTCTTCTACTATGTACTCTTTCTTTTTCAGGATCCAGCCCAGGATCTCACATTGCATTTATTGTCAGACTTTTGTTTCCCACAGTCTGTGATAGTTCCTCCGGCTCTCCTAGTTTTTGATGATCTTGACACTTTCGGAAAGTGCTGGTGTGTTATTTTGTAGAATGGCCCTTAATTTGGGCTTATCTGTTTTCTCATGGTTAGAGGGAGGCTATGCATTTTTGGCAAGAATTCTCCAGAAGCAATGTGCCCTTCTCAGTGTGTCATGTTAGGGGCATCTTATTATTAGTGATGTAACCTTTTTTTAAAAAAGATTTATTTATTTATTTATTTCTCTCACCTTCCCCCTCCTTCCCGCCCCCCCCCCCCCCCCCCACCCAGTTGTCTGCTCTCTGTCCATTCGCTGTGTGTTCTTCTATGTCTGCTTATATTCTTCTCAGCAGCACTGGGAATCTGTGTCTCTTTTTGTTGCATCATCTTGCTGTGTCAGCTCTCTGTGTGTGTGGCGCCAGTCCTGGGCAGGCTGCACTTTTTTTGTGTGCTGGCCGGCTCTGTTTACAGGGGCACACTCCTTGCGCATGGGGCTCCCCTACACGGGGGACACCCTTGTGTGGCACAGCACTCCTGCACGCATCAGCACTGTGTGTGGGCCAGCTCATCACACAGGTCAGGAGGCCCTGGGTTTGAACCCTGGACCTCCCATGTGGTAGGCAGACGTTCTATCCGTTGAGCCAAATTCGCTTTCTGTGATATTAACTTTAATCATGTATGTGTTGGGTTTCTGTATTGTAAAGTTACTGTTTTCCCCTTGTAATTGGTAAATATCTTTGGGGAAATACTTTAAAAATGTGCAATAAGCTGATTTCTTTTCAAACTTTTACCCACTATTTTTATTTTTACTATTTTTGAGGCCCAAACAACTGCATTTTCAATTCAACTTTGGCTTGCACTGTTCAAGGGAGGACAGCAGCGGTAGGCTGCAGAGGAAGGCCAGAGTCAAGCCTCTCCCTGACACCACCCCTTGCCAACAAATGCTTTAGAGCCCCAGGATGTCCCCATCTACTAATTATTGTACCTAGAAATAATTATTGCTGTTCAGCACTAAATTTTGATTGGTTTGTTAAGCAGTGATGCAAACTGGAACAATTTTTATCATGATTATTTTTAATGACTACATTGTAGTTCATTACATGATTACAATAATTTGTTTAATTAAATCTCTTCTATTGGATATTTAGATTATTTCTTTTGTTAATTTTCAAGTATTCATAATGCTGTAATATGTGTCTTTGGGCAATTATTACATTATTACCTTCTAGAAGAGAAATTATTTAGTCAAAGGGGTTGGACTTTAAAAGATTTTTATCCATACTGACTTATTGAAAGATTATACCAGTTATAACTTCCACTAACTTTGTATTTGAGTACTGTTTTCTTATACCTACAAGAACAGTGAGTTTTATTATTTTTAAGCTTTGCTTATTTAAAATGGCATGATAAGCTAAGTGATGATAAGGTACCTATAAGGTAGGTGATATATTTGTTATTCTGTTAATTACCCATTTTGTGAATTACCTATTCATGTAAGGTCTTCATCTTTTTTTATTTTTAATTGATTTGAAAGACTCCTTTATGTATTTTTGGGGATCTTGGATCTTTGCCTATCATAAATACCAAAAGCATTTCTTATAGTTTATCATTTTTCTTTAATTTTGTGGCATTTCTTATTCTACAGGAGTCAAACATTTTTTATTTAGATTAAATCAGTTATTATCTTTGCAGTAAATTTTTTTTTAGGGCAAATATACCATTACTTGTCTTCTTTTTCAAGAACTTTTCTGGTAAAACATGTTTTTCCAAAGTTGTTTTTCTGTCTGATAATTGTTTAGCAATGACTATATTATTGAAAAAAAGACCATAAAGTATATTTTAGGTTGCTTTTTACTAACTGAAATGTCTAAACACTAGTATATGAAGGCAATCTATCTAAAAATACTTCTTATATTTCCTTTCATGTATATCAGTAATTTTAGACCTTTGTAGAATTGAGACTACCTTCCCTTATTCTAAATAAAAAGCAAGGACTATGTCAGGAATATGATTCTGGATATGAAAGTATCACAGCATCTGTAATGTAGAATCCAGGAGCTAGATATTGATTTTGGTAATGGAAGAAGCATTTCTAAACAACCATACCTACTTGTGGTTGATAATGGAGCATGCAGTGTAAGACAGGCCTCCCTGGATGGGAATCTATAGGTGTCTCTGTTTTTCTTTTTTTAATGTATTTTTTATTTATTTTTAAAAGATAAATATATCACACAAAATGTTACAATAAAAATATAAGAGGTTCCCATATATCTTTAAAAAAAAAGATAAAAAAATAATAAGCAATAAAGAAAAAAAAAAGGAGGTTCCCATATGCCCCACTCCCCACACCCCCCACTTTTCCCACATCAACAACTTCTTTCATTGGTGTGATACATTTGTTGCAATTGATGAATACATTTTAGAGCATTGCTACACAGCCTGGATTATAGTTTACATTATAGTTTACATCCCAGACCATTCAGTGGGTTATGGCAGGATATATAATGTCCTGCATCTGTCACTGCAACATCATTCAGGCCAACTCCAGGTTCTGCAAATGCCCCCATATCACACCTTCTTTTCCCTCTCCTTGCCTTCAGCACCTCCCGTGGCCACTGTCTCCACATTAATGATATAATTTCTTCCATTGCTAGAGTCACAATAATTCTAAAGTAGAATACCAGTAAGTCCACTCTAATCTGTATTTTATTCCTCTACTGTGAGGACCCTGGGGTGGCAATGCCCACTCCACCTTTTAATTGAGAGGGGGCTTCAATCCCACATGGCTGGTGGATGGGACTTTCATGCCGACAGCTGTAGACTCTCAGTTCCTTGGTGTGGTGGTTGTCCATCCTCACTTCCCTGTCAGCTGACCTGGGTAAGTCCAAAGAACTGGAGAGTAGGTGCTGCAACACTGCTGAGGCTTAGGGCCCAGCTGGCACATGGACAGCCT
Organism: Dasypus novemcinctus; assembly: GCF_030445035.2. Taxonomy (NCBI): domain Eukaryota; kingdom Metazoa; phylum Chordata; class Mammalia; order Cingulata; family Dasypodidae; genus Dasypus; species Dasypus novemcinctus. Next base: position 110,800,873 of record NC_080675.1, on the reverse strand, counting down.
AGAGATTCAAGTCTCCTGAGCATATGCCAACCCCAGTGCCAACCACACGTTCAGTAAAAGTGACAGAAGAGGCATGTGTAGAAAGATCACATTTGTATCCAACTCCATCACACTTAGGAACACAAATTTCAAAGTAGAGCCCACTGACACAGCACTGAACTCAGTTTGAGGACCCTCACTTCCTGAATTTAAAGAATATCACTTTGCTAAAATGGTAAAAAGAAAAAAAAACAAAAATAAAAACAACAAAAAAGAACATAATAATGGCATAAAGATAGATTGACCAATGGAAAGAAATTGAGAACTCAGAAAAAGATCCTCACATCTATGGTCAAGTGATTTTTACAAGGCTGTCAAGCGCTCCTGGCTGAACCAGAAGAATCTATTCAATAAATGATGCTCAGAGAACTGGATAGACTTATGCAAAGAAAGTAAGAGGACCCTTATCTCACACCTTATAAAGAATTAACTAAAAAAGATCAAGATAAATATAAAAAATAACAACCATAAAACTACTGGGGGGGATGGTAATGCATTTATATGCTGAGTTTGACTTAGAGAGTGGCTACATTTGAGCAACACAGAGACTCTCAGGAGGTAACTCTTAGGCACCCTGCAGCTCTAGGCCTTGTTGAAATTTCAGGCACACAGGCTTATAAGCATAGTCATCAGTATCAAGGGCTCATTATTGGACCATCCTTTTTCACTGGTCTTTGCCCTTGCACTTGGGGGATTGTTGCTGTTCCATTGGGGAATGTGACAGAGCTCCCCTGGCTAGGAACTCAGCACTCCCTCAGTTGTCGTTTGTAACTACCTGCTATGACAATACTTGATGAATATCTGAACATTTTTATATACCCTATATACATGCCCTGGAGAACTCCCTCCCAATCATGTGTCCCCCATCAATAACACCCCACACCAGTGTTCCTCCCCTGCCATAGTTGAACCCCTCTGTGATTAGAAACTTCTTCAAAAATGAAGCCTAATATATTGCCAAATTCAATTAGTAGGAAAATGAAATAGTAATGATAGGATTAAAGATTAGAAATAGAATACATACTAATTAGAAAAGCTACAATAAAGTGAAAAATAAATTGGGGTATTAAAAAATGAAAACTATCATAAAACTTTTTTTTTAATGTTTTTGCCCTTCATCACTGTAATAGGTGTTGCCCTGTATGTATAGTGGCAAGACAATCTCTTTCATTCTCAGTGTCTACATCCTTTTTTTTTTTTTTTTAATTTTACCTTCAAAAAATTTTTATGATCACAGTAAAGTCACATATACAATATGTGGGACTCCCATATATCTAACATCAAACCCTTTTCCCTCTTCCCCCAGCAATGATCTTTTTACATGTTCATGCTATGTTTGCTACAGCTGATGTGCAGATATTGAACCATAGCTACTAACCATGGTTCCATTTTGGTTTACATTATGGTTTACATTTTAGACTATACACTTTTATAAATTTTTGGTGAAATTTAACATGTCCTACATCCATCATTGCACGATCTTGTGGAACACTTCCATTGCCCCCAGTTACCCACTTCCATCTATTTTATTCCTCTCTCTCCCTTCCCTTAGGGCCCATAGTGATAACCAAGCTTCACTGTTTGAAGGACCAGATTCATAGATACTTGCAACAATGCTGAGGGCTTGACATACTAGACTTCACTCCCACTTTGGGAGCCACCAATGCTCTTGAGAGACACATTTCCTTCTGTTTGAGAACATCATGCCTCCCCAGAATGGGGGTATACATCTTCCCTCTCATTGTATGGGTCTCTACCCAATGATATAACAAATTATGACAAGATGAACACTCACTTCCTAGAAGCCTGCTCCTGTGCCAGATGCCCCCCATTAAGCACCTTAAACAAGTAACCCTTCCTTATTATATTTTCTAAAGAGTTTTCTCTACATGATAGTTTCAACCACATACCTGACAATCTCCCATGTTCACCTGCTCCCCTCCAGCTGTCCCCCCAATTCCTTGGACCATCTGACCCATCCTCCCAACCCTAGCCCCCATCAGGGATAAGACAGGGGCATAATGCAATGCATTTATATGCTGAGTTTGGCTTAGAGCAACATGGAGGCTCTCAGGATGTAACTCTGAGAAATCCTGCAACACTAGGTCAAGATGAAATTTCAGGTGCAACAAGGTCATAAGTGTAGTCATTGTTATCGAGGGCCCATCATTGTACCATCCTTCTTCACTGGTCATTGTCTTAGCACTTGGGGGATTGTTGGTGTTCCATTGGGGAATATGACAGAACTCCCTAGGATGTGAACAAACTCAGCACTCCCTCAGTTGTCATGTGAATCTCTACCCACTGTGTCAAAATCCAATGAACATCCAAACATCCAAACATACTTATATACCCTATATGCATGCCTGGGTGAACTCGTTCCCATGCATTCCCCCATCAGTGACATCCCACACCAGCGCTCCTTCCCAGCCATAGTTGAACCCCTCTGTGATCCAAAACTTCTTCAAAAATGAAGGAAAAAAATGCCAAATTCAATTAATAGGAAAATGAAATAGTAATGATAGGTTTAAACATTAAAAATAAAACACATAATAATTTAGAAAAACTAAAAGTAAAAAAAATGGGGTATTAAAAAATGAAAAATATTATAAACAAAAATTTTTTTGATGTTTTACCTTTCATCACTGTACTAGGTGTTGTTTCTTAGATTTCTTCCTCAGTGTCTTACCTCTTTTTTTTTGTTTTTCATTATGTCTTTTTTTGTATAAGAATGTTCTTTTTCTTCTTTTTTAGAAAAATATTTCATTTATTTCTCTCCCTTTCTCTGCCTGCCCTCTCTTCCGCTCCCTCTCTTCAGTGTCTTACGTCTTTTTTGTTTGTTTTTCATTATGTCTTTTTTTTTGTATAAGAATGTTCTTCTTTTTTAAAGATTTATTTCATTTATTTCTTCCCTTCTCCCCCACCTCGCCGTTGTCTGCTTGTGTCCATTCGCTCTGTGTTCTTCTGTGTCCGTTTGCATTCCGGTGGCACTGGGAATCTGTGTCTCTTTTTGTTGCGTCATCTTGCTCTCTGTGTGTGAGGCACCACTCCTGGGCGGGCTGTGCTATTTTTGCGCCGGGCGGCTCTCCTTGCAGGGTGGATGTTATATTTGCTACAACTGATGTACAAATATTGAAACATAGCTACTAACCATGGTCAGGTGTTTACATTATGGTTTACATTTTAGACATACACTTTTATAAATTTTTGGTGAAATTTAACATGGTCTGTATCAATCATTGCATGATCATGCAGAACACTTCCATTCCCCTTCAATTACCCCCCTCTTCCAGCTATTCTATTCCTCTCTCCTCCTCCCCTCAGGGCCCACAGTGACAAAGCTTCTCTGTTTGAAGGACAAGATTCATAGATACTTGCAACAATGCTGAGGGCTTGACACACTAGTCTGTTCTCCCTCTTTAGGAGCCACTCATGCTCTCTCTAGAGACCCTCCCTTCTGTTTGAGAATATCAGACCTCCCCAGGATGGGTATGCAACACCTTCCCACTCACTGTATGGGCCTCCACCCACCGATATAAGACACTGACAAAATGAGTACTCATAAATTCCCTAGAATCTTGTCCCAGGTGCACCCTGTGCCAAATGCCCCCATCCAACATCCTAAATCAGTTACCCTTCCTTATTATATTGTCTAAAGAGTTTTCTCAACATTATAGTTTCAACCATGTACCTGCCAATCCCCTGTTTTCACCTGCTCCCCCCCAATTCTCCCCCTAGTTCCATGGACCATCCGACCCATCCTCCCATCCCTAGCCCCTGTCAAGCCTGCACAGCCCAACCCAAGAGTATCCCTATACCCTGGTCACGTCCCTTCAATGCACAACTGCTTACCTCCACCTTATCATAGATTTCATCTGTGAGGGCGTTGTCTCACGACCTTACTCTCCTCCCTATTTCCTGTAAGTCTGTCTTCCAGACTCTAGCTTTTTCAGTCATAGAGTTCAGTGCCCAGTGAACTTTTGGTCCTGGAGGGCAAGGCATTTGTTTTTAGTTGTCCTTTCTTAAAAATAAAATCAGATGTAGTTTAATTTTTAAAGCTTGTGACATGTATGTTTGGCTACCAACCTATAGAGCTCACAGTTGTGTCTCTGGAGTCATGTGGTTATAGACACAGTAATGTTAGATTAGTACTCCTGCCCTAACAAGGAAATTATTTGGACTTAAAGGCTTAAAGCTGGAGTTACAAGGGGCTCTCAAACCGTGTTCTGAGAGAATCATTGTTTTAAACATTATCATGTCAAAGCTTCAGTTTCTAGATTTCAAGTTCTTAGTTATTGTTATGTATTGGTAGTGTTTATTGAGTGCCAAGCAGAGAAGATGCAAAAATAATAGTCAATGGAAAAGGAATTGAGGTTAAAAGATACTGTTAGACGAACCAAGTTCTGATTGCCCTTTGCTCTTTCTACTGGCTATCTGGATTAGATCACACTTGACTTGTTCACTAAAATGAAGAGATTATATTATTGTATTCCCGGCATCTTCAGATTTAATTAGAATCTTTTTTAATACTGTCTTTTAATAGAAAAGCTAATTCCTTAATGAAATTTCCTGCTGGCTGTTCATATCATATGAATGCATTTAGCACTCCTTTATTGCCACACATCTAATTTTTTTAAGCCTTAAAAAACAGGGAATTATATTACTTCAGGCTACATTATATATTTTTTGCAATCTAAAATGGCAGCTGCTCTTTTTCTAAACTTAAAAAAACAAACAAAAAATCACCTAATATATAGCTTTATTATACACTAATATGTACATGATTACATTTTACAATAAATATATGAAGTTTGAAGTTATTTTGGTACTCTATAGGCACCAATGATGAAAAAACAAATTATACCTTAAATCTGCTTACATGGTTAAAGATATCAATCAAATCAAATCAAATCAATTTAGAGAAACTACAAACTTCTCCATATAATCAATATGTAAATAAAGGATTAGCATTTAGCAGGCAGAAACTTTTTGAATCTTTAGCTTAAGAAAGGTATTATTAGTAGAATATTTTCACAGCATGTATGAAAGAAATGCAGGAGTCCAATTTGACCATATAGTCCTGATTTTAAAATATATCATATTCTCGCTATTAAAACACAGCTACCTCTCATAAGACAGTATGAAACTGCTTATATTTATTCTACTACTGCAAGATTCTCCATGTTACCATCTAAATTAAAACTATTATAAAATTTTAAAAATATATGTTTTGGAGTGTTGTTGGGGGGGCGGAGAGGGGGGGTGGGGGGGTGGGGTTGAATGGGACCTCACATATATATTTTTAATGTAATATTATTACAAAGTCAATAAAAAATAAAAAAATTAAAAAAAAAAAAAAAAAAAAAAAAAAATATATGTTTTGGTCACTTATATTTAGATATACATTTATGAGTAAAATGTTTTTATAAGAATTACTATGAAAACAAAAATATTTCTCCCTGTTTCGTATTTTTACATGTATGGCAGTATATGTTCAACACCTTTGTAGCACTGTATTAACAATTTTTTTCTTCACCAGGAAAGTATAAACATGCTTGTAAATGCCCAGTAGGTGGCAGCATCTAGTTAAAATACTTTAAGGAGCTTAGAACCAGACAAATTTGCACTTGAACTTTAAACCCACATGTATGTATAAAGGTACTAAAATTTTCTTTCTTTCTTTTCCTTTTAATCCTTTTTTTATTTTTATTTTTTAAATATATTTTAAAATTTTTAGAAAGATACTTAGATTATGTAAATGTTACATAAAAAATATTAGGGATTCCCATATGCCCTTCTCTGCACACCTCCCACATTTTTACACATAAACAACATCCTTCATTAGTGAGGTACATTCATTGCAATTCATAAATGCATTTGGGGCATTGCCACTGAGCATGGATTATAGTTTACATTGTAGTTTACACTCTCTACACAAATCTGTAGGTTGTGGGAAGATATATAATGGCCTGTATCTGTTGTTGCAGTGTCATTCAGGACGATTCCCAAGTCCTGAAAATGCCCCTGTATTACACTTGTTTTCCTCTCCTTGCCATCAGAACCTCCAGTGGCCACTGCCTCCATATCAATGTCGTAATTTCTTCCATTTAGAATCACAATAAATCTGTAGTAGAATACCAGTAAGTCCCCTCTATCCATAGTTCTTCCCCCAATCCTGAGGATTCTGAATGGTGATGTCTATTCCACCTCTAATTAATTGAGAGGGGCTTCGATCCCATACAGCCAACGGATGGGAGTCTCACTTGCAGTTGTGACTCTCTTGGTTCTTGATTTCCTTCTCAGATTTATCATTATTGGTCTATAGAAATGCTGTTCCCAATAAATGCAGATTTTTGCACATTGATCTTATAACCTGCAACTTTACTGAACTCATTTATAAGTTCTAGAAGCCTTGTTGTAGATTTCTCAGGGCTTTCTATGTATAGGATCATGTCATCTGCAAGTAGTGAAATTTTTACTCCATGCTTTCCAAATTGGATGCCTTTTATATCTTTTTCTTGCCTCAGTGCTCGAGCAAGTACTTCAAACAGTATTAAATAGGAGCAGTGATAGTGGGTATCCTTGTCTTGTTCCTGATCTTAGAGGGAAAGCTTTTAGGATTTCACCATTGTATATGATGTTAGCTGTGGTTTTGTTTTTTTTTTTATCCTCCCCCTCTTGTGGCTTTTTGTTTGCTGTCTGCTTTCTGGGTCCACTTGCTGTGCATTCTTCTGTGTCTGTATTTTTATTTTTATTTATTCCCCCCCCCCCCACCTCGCGGCTTACTTGCTCTCTGCTCTCTGCTCCCATTTGCTGCATGTTTCTTTGCTTGTTTCCCTTTTTTTTGTTGTGTCACCTTGCTGAGTTGGCTCTCCGTGGTGTCCGCGGGTTGTTCAGGCAAACCTGCCTTCACAAGGAGGCCCTGGGATGTGAACCCAAGGCCTCCTATATGGTAGACCAGAGCCCAACTGATAGAGCCACAGCTGCTTCCAGGCTGTGGGTTTTTCATATATACCCTTTATCATGTTCAGAAAGTTTCCTTCTATTCCTATCTCTTGCAGTGCTGTTTTTCTTCTTTATTTTTTTAGTGTTACATTAAAAAAATATGAGGTCCCCATATACCCCCCACCCGCCTCCCCCCACGCCTACCCCCATAACAACAACCTCCTCCATCATCATGAGACATTCATTGCACTTGGTGTTTTTATCAGGAAAGAGTGCTGTATTTTGTCACATGTTTTTTCTGCATCTGTAGAGACGATCATGTGATTTTTTTCCCTTTGATCTGCTTATGTGGTATATTACAATGATTGATTTTCTTATGCTGAACTATTCTTGCATACCCAGGATTAAACCTATTTGGTCATGGTATATAATTCATTTGATGTGTTGTTAAATATGATTAGTAAGTATTTTGTTGAGGATTTTAGCATGTAGGATCATTAGAGACATTGGTCTGCAAAATTTTCCTTTCTTGTGGTGTCTGTTTGGGTTTGGTATTAGGGTTGTTGGTATCACAGAATGACTTATGCAATGTTCCTTCTATTTCAAATTTTTTGGAAGAGTTTAAGCAATACTGGTGTTAGTTCTTTCCGGAATGTTTGGTGGAATTCACCTGTGAAGCTGTCTGGCCCAAAGCCACTTCTTAGTTGGGAGTTTTTTAATGACTGATTCTATCTCTTAACTTGTGATTGGCTTGTTGAGATCATTGATTTCTTCTTTCATCAATGTAGGCTGCTTATTTATTTCTAGGAATTTGTCCATTTCCTCTAAATTATCCTTCTTGTTGGCATATAATTTTTCAAAGTATCCTCTTATGATATTCTTTATTTCTGTGGGTTCAGTGGTAATAGCCCCTTACTCATTTCTTATGTACTTGCATCTTCTCTCTTTTTTCTTTGTTAGTCTAGCTAAGGATTTATCAATTTTATTGATCTTCTTGAAGAACTAGTTTTGGTTTTATTTTTTCTAGTGCTTTCTTATTTTCTATTTCATTTAGTTCTGCTCTAATCTTTGTTATTTCCTTTTTTTCTATTTCCTTGGGGGTTGGTTTGTTCTTTTTCTAATTCCTCCAGGTGTGCAGTTAGGTCTTTGATTTTAATTCTTTCTTCTTTTTTGATATATGCATTTATGGCTATCTATTTCCCACTCAGTACTGCTTTTGCTGCATCCCATAGGTTTTGATATGTTGTGTTGTCATTTTCATTTGTTTTAAGATAGTTACTGATTTCTTTTGAGATTTCCTCCTTGACCCACTGTTTGTCTAAAAGTGTTTTGTTCAACTTCAATATCTTTGTGCCTAATCTGGTTCTCTGGCCCTTACAGATTTCCAGCTTCATTCCATTGTGGTCAGAGAAATTACTTTGTATAATTTCAATCTTTCTGAATTCATTGAGAATTTTTCTGTGTCCTAGCATGTGGTCTATCATGGAGAATGATCCATGTGCACTTGAGGATAATGTATATCCCCCTGTATGTGGTTGTAGTGTTCTGTATCTGTCTATTAGGTCCAGATCCTCTAATGTATTATTCAAAGTCTTCTCCTAAAGCACATAGTAAATGCTTTGTAAATTGAACTGCTATTAGTCCAGTGATTACTAGTCCACGTCCACAGGAGCATGGTATATGTCATTTATGTATGAGCTTTCATTTATTAGAGGATTTTTGAAGGTCTCCTACCTTTATTACCTATTCTTAGGACATATATATCTCTATATATCTCTATATATCCTATTATTATTATTATTTCATTAGTTGGTGTTCATTACATCATATTTCTTCATGAGTTATTAATGATGTAGAGAAAAACTAGTGACTTCTTGTATGTTTATAATTTGTTTTCTGTGTGGACATTTAATTAAATTATCCTATTAGTTGTAATAACCTTTAGTTGATTGCCTTGGGTCTAGTCAGTCAATGAACATATTACCTCGAAATAATGTTAATTTTCACGTCCTTTTCAATGATTTTTCTTATTCTGAGAACTAGGAAGCCTTGGTGTTGAAATTTATTGCTGCATATCAATATCTATTTAATTATCGTAAAGTTTTTCTTTTTTGGCAGATTTATTTACTATTTTAAAATTAATAGATTTAACATGCTAAATCACTCTTTTATTCTTGGTTCAACCCTTTGTTATGGAAGATTATTCTTTTAATTTATTGCCAGATTTGGTTGACTTTTATTCAGAAATTTTGCATTTTTATTTATAAGTGAGATTAGCTTTGTGTTTGTGTGTGAATTTATGTGTGTGGTGGTTGGGGTGAATGTGTGTGTGTGTGTACTTTGTCAGGCTATGTTAACTTCATAAAACAAGTGAAAGTGACTGTTCATTTATTTCTTTGCTTTGAACAGTTATATAATGCTAGATTTTCAGTTCTCCCCAAATTTGGAAGATTTCACTGTATAAGCCATCTGGTTCAAATAATTTTTTGGAGGCAATTCTCCTACTCTTTTTTCAGCTTCGTTCATATTTATTATCCTATTTCGTTCACTACTTCTTCTGGGTTAATTTTGGCAATACATTTATGTCACCAAGACTTGAAAGTATTATTTTGTCAAGATTTAAAAATTTATCATAAAATTTCATATAGAACCTTTTATAATAATTCTTAATGTTTATACATCCTCTTATTTTTAATTTAGTTCATGTTTTCTTTCTATCTTTTAAAATCTGGCAGTTTTTTTAGAATACATTTTTAAAGTTTAGATCAATTTTTTATTTATAGGAAAATTGTGAGGACAACAGAGATGTCTGGTATACCTTTTGGCTATGACTATTTCTCAGACTTTCATTTTTTTATGATCTTGATATTTTGTAGACTGTCCTTCAATTGGAATTTCTGTCATATTTTTCTAATGAGTAGACTGGGGTTATGGGTTTTTGGGAGGAAGACTGCAGAAGTGATGTGCCATTCTCATCATTTCATATCAGGGGTACTTAGTATTAACATGACTTATCTCTGTTGATGTTGACCTTGATCACCTGGCTGAGGAAGTGTTTGTCAGGTTTCTTCACTGTTAAGTGACTCCTCCCCACCCCCTCATCCTATACTCTTTGGAAGTCACTATGTACAGTCTACACTTAGGGAGTGGGGAGTTATGTCCTACTTCCTTGAAGGTGGGGTGCCTACATAGATTATTTGGAATTCTTCTTAAGGAAGAGTTGTCTCTTTATTTAGTTATTTAATTAAATTAATTTATTTATATCAGTATGGATTTGTTTTAGATTTTGGATTATAATCCAATACTACTTTGTTTTTTTGCTAAATTGTTCCAGCTTTGTCCAGTGGGAGTTTTTTTTTCAGTTTGCTCCTATGTCCTTTTATATGCTTTCCTCTTTTGGAGTTGCTTTTGTTAGTTTGTTCCCTTTTTTGAGCACTTCTTTACTTTTTGGTATTACAAGATGCTCCAGGCTCATCATCTGTATTTCTCACCCAAATCCTATTGGAGAATGGTATTAGAAACCAAAATTCAGGTTCTGGGTATGCTTGCTGCTACTGGGGTTTCATTGCTTCTAGACTCCAGCTGACATGTGTATATATTAATCCATTGTACACATATCAATAAATATTTCTGTATGTAAGTGTATATATCTGTGAGTTCATACTGATGTCTCTGATTCTAATTCATTAATACATGAATCATTCTAGCTACTTCCCCTTGCTTATCTGTAGTCTCCTACTCCAACACTGAGAAACCTGATTCCCACCATATGCCTTTCATTTTCTTAATTGTTTAATTCCATTATATGTAGATAGTAGTGTCTTGGTTTCCTAGGTCAGGCATAACCAAGTACTACAAACTAGGTGGATTAAAACAATAGAAATTTATTGTCTCACAGTTCTGGCGGCTAAAAGTCTGAAATCAAGGTGTCTGCGGAGCCATGCTTCCTTTGAAGTGTGTAGCGAAGAATCCGTTCCATGTCTTTCTTTTGGCCTTGCTGGCAATCCGTGGCATTCTCTGAGTCGTCACATGATGTTCTCCCCTCTGTCCATATGTGTATATAAATATTCTCTTATTATAAGGACACCAGTCATATTGGATGAAGGGCTCACCCTGTTCCAGTATGACATCATTTTTAACTAGGCTAATTCCATTTGTAATGACCCTATTTCTAAATAAGGCCACATTCTAAGGTATTAGAAAATAGGACTTCAACATAGCTCTTTGGAGGATACAGTTTAGTCCATGACTAGTGGTATCAGGATTATTAACCTCCACCCACATGGGAAACAACTTAATAAACTAGGGTACAGTGTTTCTGTGCAGTTTTCTGTTGCTTTTAGTCCTGCAGACCCACTAATTTCCAAACTTACCTAGGTGAACACATTTTCCCCCCATCCCCTTCAGTGAGGTTGTTGCATACATTTGTAATACAGTTAGATTATTTTGTCACATTTTGCATTCCATCCTGGGATCCCTTGACCTCCTATATGTTTTCTGAAAATTTTGCTACCTTAAAATTCACTCTTTTAACTGTAAAGATCTATGGGTTTTGAAAAATGCATGGTGTTATGTATCTACCATTACAGTATCATATTGAATAGTTTTACTCCCCTAAGAGTTCACCGGTTCAATCCTTCCTTTTTTCCCTCCCCCTGGCAACTATTGATCTTTTTACTTTTTCCATACTTTTGCCTTTTCCAGAATTTGATATAATTGGAATTGTACAGTATGTAGCATTTTCAGAATGGGTTCATTTGCTTAGCAGTATGCATTTAAGTTTCATCCATGTCTTTTTGTGGTTTGATAGCTCATATCTTTTTATTGTTGAATAATATTTCATTTACAGATGTTTCACAGTTTGTTTATACATTTCCCTATTGAAGGACATATTGGTTGCTTCCAGTTTGGGGTAATTATGAGTAAAGCTGCTATAAACATTTGTGTTCAGGTTTTTGTGTGGACATAAGGTTTCAAAGTGTTTGGTTAAATTCTTACAAGTATGATTGCTAGATTGTATGGTAAGCCTATGTTTAGCTTTGTAAGAAACTACTAAGCTGTTTTCCAAAATGTCTATACCATTTGCATTTTCCCATCAGCACTGAATGAAAGTTTGTGTTGCTCAGTATCTTCACATCTTGACCAGTAGTTGGTATTGTCAGATTTTTTATGTTAGATATTCTAATAGGTGCGTAGCGGTATCTTATTATTGTATTAATTTGCATTTCCCTAATGAAAATTATACTGAGCATTTTTCATATGCTTATTTGCCTCCTGAATATTTCTTTGGTAAGGTGTTCAGAATTTAACCAATTTTAGTTTTTTTTTTATCTTATTGTTGAGATTTAAGAGTCCTCTGTGTGTGTGTGTGTGTGTGTATATATATATATATATATTTTTTTTTTTTTTTTAGAGATTTATTTATTTATTCATTTCTATACCCTTCTCCCCCACCCTGCCCTGGTTGTCTGTTCTCTGTGTCTATTTGCTGTGTCTTCTTTGTCCGCTTCTGTTGTCAGCAGCATGGGAATCTGTGTTTCTGGGAATCTGTGTTTCTTTTTGTTGCCGTCATCTTGTTGTGTCAGCTCTCTGTGTGGGTGGCACCATTCTTAGGCAGGCTGCACTTTGCACCATTCTTAGGCAGGCTGCACTTTCTTTTGCGCTGGGCGGCTCTCCTTACGGAGTGCATTCCTTGTGCGTGGGGCTCCCCGATGCGGGGGTCATCCCTGAGTGGTACAGCACTCCTTGCCCACATCAGCACTCCTTGCGCGCATCAGCACTGCACATGGGCCAGCTCCACATGGGTCAAGGAGGCCCAGGGTTTGAACCGCGGACCTCCCATGTGGTAGACGGATGCCCTAACCACTGGGCCAAGTCTGTTTCCCCCTTTGTATATTTTGGATATAAGTCCTTTATCAGATACGTGCTTTGCAAATAATTTCTTCCAGTCTATGGCTTGTCTTTTCATTCTTTTGACGTAGAGAAGTTTTTTTTTTTTAATTTTAAAATTTTTATTTGTCTTTTTTTAAAAAATATATAGATCACAAAAAACGTTACATTAAAAAATATACGAGTTTCCTATATACCACTCACCCTCCCCCCACTCCTCCCATATAAACAATCTCTTTCATCATTGTGGCACATTCATTGCATTTGGTGAATACATTTTTGAGCACTGGTATACCGCATGAATTATAGTTTACATTGCAGTTTACACTCTCCCCCTAGTCCATTCAGTGGGTTATGACAGGATACATAATGTCCTGCATCTGTCCCTTCAATATCATTTAGGACAACTCCAAGTCCCGAAAATGCCCCTACATCACATCTCTTCTTCCCTTTCCCTGCCATCAGCAACTACCGTGGCCACTGTCTCCACATCAATGATACAATTTCTTCCATTGCTAGAGTCACAATAGTTCTATAGTAGAATACAAGTAAGTCCACTCTAATCCATATATTTTTTTAAAAGATTTTCATTTTATTCTTTTAGTTTATTTCTCTTCCCTTTCCCCCCCACCCCACCTGTCTGTTCTCTGTGTCCATTTGCTGTGTGTTCTTCTGTGCCTGATTGTTTCTTGTCAGTGGTACTGGGAATCTGTGTCGCTTTTTTCGTTGCATCATCTTGCTGTGTCAGCTCTCTGTGTGTGCGGTGCCACTCCTGGGCAGGCTGCGCTTTTTCATGTGGAACAGCTCTCCTTACGGGGTGCACTCATTACGCATGGGGCTCCCCTACGTGGGGGACACCCCTGCTTGGCACAGCTCTCCTTGCACACATCAGCACTGCACATTGGCCAGCTCACCACATGGGTCAGAAGGCCCTGGGTTTGAACCCAATGGATAGAGGCGGACACTCTATCCACTGAGACAAATCCGCTTCCCTCTAATCCATATTTTATTCCGCTATCCTGTGGACCCTGGAATGATGATGTCCACTCCACCTCTAATTGAGAGGGGGCTTAGATCCCACATGGCTGATCTATGTGATTCTCCTGCTTGCAGTTGTAGACACTCTCAGTTCCCTGGTGTGGTTGTTGACCATCTTCATCTCCCTGTTAGCTGACCTGGGTAATTCCAATGAACCAGACAATAGGTGTTGCAACTCTGCTGAGGCTCAGGGCACAGCTGGCACATGGCCAGTCCAGATTTCTCCTGAGGGCTATGGAGACACACCAGTTATATAGTCATGGCAGATGTCTCTGGAGTTCAGTGCCTTGCCACTGGGCCCTACTTTGGAATTTGTGCTCCTGAGAGTGATGGAGTTGGACTCAGATGTGACCTTTCTAATTATGCCTCTTCTGTCACTTTAACTCAACCTGTGGTTTGCACTGGGGTTGGTGTATACTGAGGAGACATAGAGAAGTTTACTTTTAAAAAGTCTAACATCAATTTTTCTTTCAGGGATATTGCTTTTGGTGTTATATTTAAAAATTTATCACCAAACCCAAGGTTGCATAGTATTTCTCCTTAGTTTTGTGTTTTACATTTTAGCCTTGTGATACATTAAAAAAAAAAAAAAGATTTATTTTTTTACATATTTATTCCACCACCCCCCTGCTTGCAGCTTGCTTGCTTTCTGTTCTCTGTATCCATTTGCTGTGCATTCTTCTGTGTCTGCTTGTCTCCCTTTGTTGCATCATCTTGCTGCACCTGCTCTCCACAGGCATGGGCTGTCAGCTCTACATGGGCACGGGCCAGCCTGACTTCACAAGGAGGCCTTGGGACGTGAACCTAGGACCTCCCATATGGTAGACTGGAGCCCAGTGGATTGAGCCACAGCTGTTTCCCGGCTTGCGATACATTTTGAGTTTATTTTTGTGTAAAGCTTAAGGTCTGTGTCTAGGATCATTTTCTTTGTATATGGGAATCCAGTCATTCCAGCATCATTTGTTGAAAAGACTATTCTTTCTGTATTGAATTACCTTTGCAATTTATTAAACATCACTATTTTTGTGTGGGTCTATTTCTGGTCTCTCTATTCTTTTTCATTTGTCTTTGTCTATACTTTACCAATCCCATACGTCTTTTTAAAAAAATCTTTAATTTATCCATTGTTTTGCACTCGTTGTCTGCTCTATGTGTCTGTTTGCTGTGTGCTCTCTGTGTCTGCTCTTATTCTCTTTAGGAGGCATAGGGAACTGAACCTGGAACCTCCCATATGGAAGAGAGGTGCTCAGTCGCTTGAGCCACCTCAGCAACTTGCTTTGTTGTGTATCTCATTGTCTTTTCTCTTTGTCACTTTGTTGTATCATCTTGTTGCATCAGCTAGCCATGCCTACCCATTGCGCCAGCTCGCTATCTTGTTTTCTCCAGGAGGTACCGGACACCGAACCCAGGACCTCCCATGTGGTAGGTAGAGCTCAACTGCCTGAGCCACATCCACTTCCCTCCCATGCTATCTTGATTGCTGTAGCTTTATAGTGTTTACTTTTTCTTTTAAAAATTAGACTTGTGGATTTTTTTTATGCTTTCAAAGACCAGTTTTGAATTTCCTTGCTAACTAGCTTTTATCTTTATTTCTTTTCTGACCTTGTTTTGTTATTGTTTTCTCTAGCTTTTTGAGTTGAGTTAGTTCTCATTTTTTTTCTCTTAAAATTATGATAAAAGCATCATTGCTATGAATTTGTTTCTGAATACAGCTTTATCTCTATACTACATTTTTATTATTGTGTAAAGTTGTGTTTTTATTTCCCCACTTATTTAATAGTTATTTAGAAAATGGTGGTGCCTTTCTCTAGTTTTCCAGAATTTTTCATAAGCTCCATATTTTAAAAATTAATATAGAATTTTACTATAGTGTGGTCATTGTTTTGATATTTTGAATTTATTGAATTTTTTTGATAGTCTAGTAGAGTGGTTCTCCAATTGTATGAGACATCAAATATATGCTGTCTTGGTTGGCATAATGAAGTGCAATGAAGGGAGGCTGGGTAGGCTAAAGGTCATGAATTGCATAAGAAAATCCCACAAAAAGAATTGTTTTGCCTCAAATAGGATTCGTGCCCCAAGGAGAAACATTGGCCTAATAGATGATTAACTTTTGTGTGTTCTATGGATACTTGAAAAGAAGGGCTGTTTCTTTTTGTGGAGTACAAAATTTGAAATATAAAAATGTCCTAATGTCTTTTTAACCTGTATTCATCTTAGAGAGTTCTGTTAAGATCTCCAGTGTAACTGTACTTTCATCAGTTTCTGAAAACTGATTGATTTCATTGGTATGATACAAAATGCATGTTCTTTATGAAACCAGAGGAGAAAACTATGAGGAAAGAATATACTAAGATAAAGACAAGGGAATGATATAAAGAAGGACCTGGGAGTGGATGTGGCTCAGGCAGTTGAGTGCTTGCCTCCACATTGGAGGTCCTGGGTTTATGCCTCCCAAAGAAGACAAACAAATAATGAGCAGACGTCAAGCAAAAAAAAAACCCAAAACAAAACCAAAACAATGAGCAGACAGCATCAAAAACAATGAGCAAGACAATAAGCAAACAATCAGTAGACAATGAGCAAAAACAAATGAGCAAGGAGTGAATGTGGCCCAAGCAGTTGAGTGCCTGCCTCCCACATGGGAGGACCCAGGTTTGGTCCCTGGTGCCTCCTAAAGGAAAAAAACCAAACAGCAAGCAGACAATGAGTGCAAACAAGGGGCAAAAACAATGAGCAAACAGTTGGGGGAGCCATTTCGGGGAGGGGCAGTAGCAATTAAAAAGAAAAAAAGAAGGAACTGAGTATAATAAGGAAAGATTTCAAGAAAAAAATGCATTTATTGCAATAAAGAGCATAATCAAGGCTGCAGCAAAATCAAGATAGTGAGGGATGTTGCAGACTATGAAGGGATAAGTAGAGGAGGAAATGATGAAATAAATGATGATAAGTGCAGAGGCAGGGAATAGGAGTCTCTGAAGATTATAGGAGTCTTGGAGAAAGAAATCTGTACAACTGATACAGAAACAAAAATCAAAGGAAACATTTATGATCTAAAAATATTGTGAAGCAATTTAATGAAGGGAGATAGGAAGGAACAGAAAAACCATTTAGACCCTGAAGACATACATGTAAAGCAATGAGCATACATTTTTAAACTAGCCTATTAAAAGGCACACTCTTACACTGCTTTCCTTGTAATCCCTCTTTAGTTCACCCAGCTCCCTGCTCTTTGCCCCTATATTTTTATAGTCTCATCCTCTTGTCTTTTTATGTTAGTTGGCTCTCTCCTTGTGACTTTCTCCTCCAGTTTCATATGTCATGTGTTTTGATATACAGAGAATGGCACAGAGTTTTCAGAAATTTCATGATTTTTTTATAGTAAATATTTTCAGAAGTTTGCTCTTTCACTGATTGCCAGGACTGTTTCCTTTACAATTGTGACAGTTTGAAGCTTTTTGTGGAACCCAGAAAAGATCATGTTCTTAAAGCTAATCCATTCCTGTGGATGTGGTATCCTTTTGTTGGATTGGATTCATTTGGGGGCCTTTGACTGGAGTACTTTAGTGAGGTGTGATGCAAGGTGGGTTTTGGTCCTTTTGCTGGAATCCTTTATAAACGGAGAGAGAGAAAGCTGCATATACAGAGACACAGAAAAAAGCAGCAGAGACAGAGAAACCCCAAAAGGCTGAGAGAGAGGTCCTGGAGGCCAGAGGCCAGAATCAGCAGAGCACAGAGGCTTGGAAAGAGGCCCCCAAGAAGCTGAAAGAAAAGAGGCCTGGAGGAGAGGGGAGGAGCCGTAAGCCTGATTGCCTACAGCTGAGCTCAGGGAGAAGGTAATCTTGGAAGAGAAGGCAGAGACCCAAACCAGAGAGCCACCAATGTGTCTTGCTATGTGGCAGGTGTCCAAGATCCCCAGCAGCCAGCCTTCAGTGAGACAACATCTTTGATGATGCCTTAATTTGGACATTTTCAGTCTCAGAACTGTATGCTTTTTAAAAAAATTTATTTATTTATTTCTCTCCCCTCCCCCCCCCCCACCCCGGTTGTCTGTTCTCTGTGTCTATTTGCTGCGTCTTTTTCTTTGTCCGCTTCTGTTGTCAGCGGCACGAGAATCTGTGTCTCTTTTTGTTGCGTCATCTTGTTGTGTCACCTCTCCGTGTGAGTGGCGCCATTCTTAGGCAAGCTGCACTTTCTCTCGTGCCGGGCAGCTCTCCTTATGGGGCGCACTCCTTGCGCGTGGGGCTCCCCTATGCGGGGGACACTCCTGTGTGGCAGGGCACTCCTTGTGTGCATCAGCACTGCGCATGGGCCAGCTCCATACAGGTCAAGGAAGCCTGGGGTTTGAACTGTGGACCTCCCATGTGGCAGACGGACGCCCTAACCACTGGGCCAAGTACGCCACCAGAACTGTATGCTTTTAACCTCATAAATTCCTGTTATAAAAGCCAACCCATTTCTGGTATATTGCTCCAAGCAACAATATTTTCCTTTTTTTTCCCTTTTTTTCTCATCCTTAAATCATGTGAAATCCACCCACATCTGCAATTTGCCAACAGAGTGAAAGGATGCATTTACCTTGTATTCGCTCATTCTACCTAGCTGCTGGTAAAATTGTGTTTTTAAATCTCTGGGTGCAGGGGGGTTTCTCTGCCTATCTGTCACTCCAGTTTCAAGGGTCTGATGGCATGCACTCACTGAGGCACTCTGCTATACTGGTTGGGTTTTTGATACTCAGAATTGATGTGGTTCTGCGAACAAGCATAAGCCCTAGTTTGCAGGCTCTTAATGTCTTGTCTTGGTCCCTCCTTGAAGATTTGTTTGCAGGGGCTACATCTCTCTTTGCACTATCTGCCTGTATTCTGTCCAGCTGTTTTCTGAAAGTTGTAGCCTCTGAATAGATACAGAAAGAGGTATGGTAGAAGTCAGGTAGGAGCACTTGGAATGCTTCAAGAAACAGTGCTGATGCTCAAGGGGCTGGGAGTTCTGGTTGGTCTCTGTGAAGGTTAGGCTAATGTGTCAACTTACCAGGTAATGGTGCCCAGTTGTTTGGTGAAGCAAGCACTGGGCTAATTGTAATGCGAGGGCATTTCATGGACTTTAATCATCAGTGAGTTGATTGCATATATTGTTGATTATAACTACAGTCAACTTAGGAGACTGTCTCATCCAGTCAGTTTTAGGCTCTCTACTTCAGGTAGCCAGCATCTCTTGGGGAACTCATTGAGGACCTTCATTGGAGTCCCTGCCTTGCAGCCTACCCTACAGAATTTGGACTTATACATCTCCATGGTTGCGTGAGGCAATTCTATAAAATCTCATACTATTTATAGATATCTCCTGTCAGTTGTTTCCCTGGAGAACCTTGGCTAATACAGTTTCTTCCTTTCATCTTTGAGTCAAAGGCCAGGAAGTGGTGGGCTGCCTTCCTCCTAGACCCAGATTGACCTTGCTTTAGTGAGCAACACTTTGTTGGTCATTGGTTGCTTTTCTTTGTGCATGTCTATCTTTTGTGTTAGTGGTAATTTTTCCCATATTCTGGCAGTAGATATCTGTGTAGTGGGTTTAAAAATCATATACTATAATTCAGATATTCAGAAATGAACTCAACTTACTGATGAACCCCATTTCTGCTCTGTAGAGGGTAAAAAATATTCAAGGAAGTCAGTTCTAGTTTAAAACACTGTATCTTTCAGATAAGCTCAGTTTCTTTTAGGTAAATGTTTAGTTTTTTCAGGTTTCTTCTGATACATTCTCTCTTCTTCCCCTTCCCTTTCCTCAGGATGGTATCTGAACTCAAGGAGGCTTATCTAGTGTCATGGCACACAGAGGCACTGTCTTCTGGTCCTTGCTCTTCCCTCACAGGTGTCCCTTTCTTGGTTGTAAGCTGGCCTGGGCATCCGCTAACTTGGTCCCTTTTAGCTTTTTGGCATTTGCCAGCAAATGCTGCTGCTACTCTCTGGTTTTGAGGCATTGCTTCTATACCCCCTCAGCACATCCCAGGCTTCTTCTAATTCAAAGGGGCATGCAGGAACTGCCGGATCCCCTCCATGCACAGGGCAGCCATGGGAATTACATGTGTGTGTGTGAGTGCATGCATGTGTGTGATTATTTTAGGATCTGTCTCCTCCAAATGCTACACTGCCATTGCTGCTCTCCTGTGTCCTGCTATCCCAGCTAGGTGTGGGGTGCCCTGTGTAGTCTCCTCCCAGAGTTCCAGGGGTGACATGGGGCAGGCCCCACTCTGCCCTGGGTCCCCCGTCCTCTCTGGTATGCTCTATTCAACTCCAGGATTTCAGCCCCAAGGGGAGGGGTGCCAGGGAGGAGCCTTACACTGTCTGCTGTAAATCATCTCCTTTGATACTCTTTTAGGTCCTTCCCCCTTTCATGGGGGGTGGGGGGGGGTGGCACTTTTTATTTCTTCCCTAGGTGACAGGAAACTACTTAAATCACATTCTGCAATCTTCCTTTCATGGCTCTTATTACAGACTGTCCTCAGTTTGTATTTTGTCTCATACACTACAAAACATTTTTTCCTATAAATGTTCCTCAGGTAGTGAGAAGATGAATTAAAACATTTTTTTTTGTTTTAAGTTAAATTTTAAGTTAAAATTTCCTTTTAAAATGTTTACTTTGACATAATTTCCAGACTTAAAGAAAAGCTTCAAAAAAAGTACAGAGTTCTTGAATACCCAGATCCCCCAAATGTTAACATTTTACCATTTTGACTTTATCTTTCTGTCTGTCTCCCTCTCTTTCTACACACACACACACACACACACAGGAACACACATAAACCAGGTATTTAACATTGATACTATTATCCAGTCTACAGGCTTTATTCAGATTTTGCCACTTGTACTATTAATGTCCTTTAGAGCAAAAAATAAAAAATAAAATTCTGAATCATGTGGTGCATTTAGTTGTCATGTGTCTTTAGTCTTTCTTTGTGTTTTATGACATCAGCATTTTGAAGACTGCAGGTTTGTTATTTTATAGAATGACCCCCCAAATTGGGGTTATCTTTTAGATTCAGATTGTACTTTCTTTGTAGGAATACTACAGAAGTGATATTGTGTCCTTGTGAGTGCCTCATATCTGGAAGGAAGCACATGACGCCAGTTTGTCCCCTACTGGTGATGTTAAGTTTGATCACTTGGTTAAGATGGCGGCTGCTAGGTTTTGCCAGTGTAAAGTTATTATTTTTCCTTTTATAATTAATAAATTATCTTGTGGGGAGATACTTTGAGGCTATTGATTCTGTTATTTCTCAAATGTTTACCCACTAGTTTTATCATTCTTTGATGATTATCATACTTGAATCAGTTGTAGTTATGATAGTAACCAAATGGTAATTTTTGAATTCTCTCATTTCTCCAACATTATTTAGTGTTTTTGTTCATTTGTTTTTTGTTTTTTGTTTTTACTGTAGGAAGAGCTTCCTAAAAGAAGACTTTTGGAATTCAGAAATGCTTTAGTTTTCAAAGCCTTAAGCCTTGGAATTGTGAATGCTTGGCTTTCAAAACTGTGGTCTTTGGAACTCAGATCTGAGCTATGATGATGTGTTTGTTCTAGGCTGTTTTCACTTTCTGCACAAGGCACTGAATACCACTAAGCTGATGGGAGAGGAGCCACAGGAGTCACAAGAATAACGTTCAGGCTAGGAAAAGCCCCTAGCTTAAAATCTCCAAATATTACATTGCTGTAATAGAATACAGCATTGTCAGTTTTCCTTCTTTTTTTAAATTTTTCATCTTTCTACATGTTTTAGTATAAAATTGAGAGAAATTGTTATTGAAAGGAATTATGGGATTGAAAATATATTATCACTTTAACTACATCATGTAACTTAAACCAATAATAAAATGTTGCCCAATTGCTGACTTGCTGAGCTGGCTTTAATGAATATATGAGACTCCTAGGTAATTAGTGGTCGTATAAAAAAAATTAAAGTTTGAAAAGAGCTTTAAATCTTTTGCTCTTTTGAGCTGAACACCTCCATTCTTACAGATTTGCTTGATTAACTGAGCAGGGATGATAAAAAATTAAGTTTTTAATACCAATCTGGATGATGCTATATTATTATACATTCCAAATTAAGGTTTTGGAATTGATAAATTTGTTTTTAATGCCAGAAGTCTTACATTTTTAATTTGGTGAGGTTTGTATGTTGGGGTGAATGTATCCTATGCCTCCTTCCTTGTGTTATCTGAGAGTGGGTGCTTGATCCAGGTTTGTTTTCAGAGGTAGGTCATAGATCATCTAACACCTTTAAGACTCATCATATTTTCCTGAAACAAAACATTTTGGTGCCACAACCTGGTAGACTCTCTCCTGTATAAATTGAGGGCTTTTTTAAAAAGGTAATTATATTAGCAGTTTCTTGCAAATATACAGTGTTTACGCTAGGTAATAGGAACTACAAAAATAAATTGCACTGAAGCAAAAAAATTGAAAACCACCATGATTTCCTTTCTTTGTGGAAAACAGCCCAAGAGAATAAATCCTAAAAGACGCATGTTAGGTTGTACTGCTAGGAATCTCCCAAATTATCTTTTTCAAACACATGCTTTCATTTTAATGACTGATCATATATTTGAAATCTGACAGTGTTCACCATTGGGATCTGAAATAGAAAAGAAAAACACAATTACAGGTACTCAGTATGCGTGTTCTATGTCTTATGAACATTGGGATTTGGGCACAGTATCTCTGGAGACTCAACGTGATACTTTAGTATACCTTGTGATCTTCTTTGCAGTTAAATTCTAGGTAACTACAGTTTGACTGTCTTGACTTTTCTTTGTTTCAGTGGCTCATGTGTATAACAATAATTGTCATTTCTATTCTGAAGTGACATTGTCTTACTATATATGTTTGTGTGTGTGTGTGTGAAGGGAATTGAGGAATATTGGAGAAAATATTGGATCTGATTGCTCTTTTTTTATGACTCCTTGTATAGACAATTCCTTATTTATCTTATTTATGTGTATTGAACAAGTGGTTTTTAAAAAATCAACAGATCCTTCTCGCTATGAGAATGAAGAAACCTTTTATCCAGTGTTTCACACTCAAGTTCCTCCAGAAGACTATGAAAACCATATAAAGAATGCCAATCAAGGTATATTTTAATTTGTGTGAGTATATATATTCTTACAACAAAATATTAACTGTATACAAACAATACTTACACATGAAATTATTTGGTGTCATTTAATCCAGAGGTGGGTGGAAGTGTAGGGTTCTAGATGAAACAAGATTGGCCAAGAGTTGATTGTTGCTAAAGCTCATTATTAGGGGTTCATTTTTTAAAAAAATTATTTTATTTACTTTCTATTTTTTAAATTTTATTCATTTTGTAAAAATATTACATTCAAAATATATGAGGTCCCATTCAACCCCACCACCCCCACCCCACCATTCCCCCCCCAGCAACACTCACTCCCTTCATCATGACACATCCATTGCATTTGGTAAGTACATCTCTGGGCATCTCTGCACCTCATGGTCAATGGTCCACATCATAGCCCATACTCTCCCACGTTCCATCCAGTGGGCCCTGGGAGGATTTACAATGACCAGTGATTGTCCCTGAAGCACCATCCAGGGCAACTCCAAGTCCCAAAAATGCCTCCACATCTCATCTCTTCCTCCCATTCCCCATACCCATCAGCCACCATGGCCACTTTTCCCACACCAATGCCACGTTTTCTCTGTGGACCTTGGATTGGTTGTGTCCGTTGTACCTCTATGTCAAGAGGAGGCTCAGATTCCACATGGATCCTGGATGCAATCCTCCTGCTTTCAGTTGTAGGTACTCTAGGCTCCATGGTGTGGTGGTAGTCCTTCTTCAACTCCATCTTAGCTGAGTGGGGTAAGTCCAATAAATCAGAGTGTAGGAGCTGAAGTCTGTTGAGGCTCAGGGCCTGGCTATCCTATTGTCAGTCCAGAGATTCAAATCCCCTAAATATATCTTAAACCCCAACACCAACTACAATTCCAGTAAAGTAGCATGAAAGTCTTGTGAAAAGAGATCCCATCAGAGTCCAGTTCCATCACGCAGAAACACCAGCTCCAAAGAAGGGCCATCTGACATGGCAGTGAACCCCATCTGCCATGACCATAGAACCCGTGGGTCTCTTTAGCCCTCAAAGGAACCAATACCTGGGGTTGTATCTACTTTATCTGTCTCTTAGACTCTGCTCAGTTGTGCATAAGGGCAATCCTTCTGACAACCTCCAGACTCTTTTTTAGAGACTTGTAGCCATATAAACTCATTTCTCCTTTCCATTTCCCCCTTACATTAGGTCAAACAGCATTTTAAAGTCATGTTATTATATGTAGACAGGGATATTCTGCTAATCCTCATTGAACCTTTAATTCAAGGTCATTTTCTAGTTGCATCATCAGTTGGTACTTGGTAGTGATCCCTCGGTGCCAGGGAGGCTCATCCCCGGGTGTCATGTCCCACGCTGGGGGGAAGGCATTGCATTTACATGCTGAGTTTGTCTTCGAGACTGGCCACATTTGAGTAACATGAAGGCTGTCAGGAGGAAATTCCTAGGCACAGTGCTGCTCTAGGCCTTGTTCTTATTTCAGGCATATAGGCTCACAAGCATAGTCATTAGTATCATGGTCTCACTGTTGGACATTAGGGGTTCATTATACCATTCTCTCTACTTTTGGATATTTGAAATTTTACATATTAAAGAGTTAAAAACAAACAGACAAACCAAAATGCTGGCCACAAGTAACAGAAACATAGCTTAAGCAGCAATGAAAATATATGGAAAGAATCCTGGTGTAGACAGTTTTCTTTGTTTCCCATGAGCATATGCTTTTATCAGTCATTGAGAAAAGGACTCATTCCAAAATCCTAGAGAATGAAATATTGATCCTGCTGCATGAGGTGTCAACTGGTCCAATCAACTCACATAACCCAGCAAGGGTTGGGGTCACTGTAGGAACATGGCAGCTCCTGCTCTATCACCGCCAGGATGGAGCAGGGAAGAACATTTCTAGAGAGATAATTGTGGCCAGATAATCCCAATGTTTTTCCTCTACAATTTCTTAGCAGTTCATTTTAAAGAAACTTTATTGCAAACATAGACACGGCTGCATTTAATTTGAGTTATTTTAATGTATTGTTTAAGACTATATGAGATTTCAACTGAATGATTAACCCTCATATTTCAACTTAAAAGTCTATATGCAATTTAAATTATGGGGAAAATTATATATTATATATCAAAGGTGGCCACTCACCAACAAAATAATTAATACTTTAACTATTGGTAGTGGATTTAAAGAATAATTATGTGTGGTTGATTAAAAACAAAACCCCATTTATGAAGCACAGATTTATTTGCCTAGAAACAACCTAAATTTGAGGAAAATAATTTTTAACGGTTTTTTAAAAAGAACTTAAATATAGAACTTATTCTTTTTCTAGTTCTTGCTGGTTATTATCATCAAACTTTATTCTTTATTGATTTAAATTTGTACCAAATCTTTGATAATTGGCCATAAATACACCAAAGGACTAGCTCCCTTAATCCTTTTTCCTGAGGTAACTTCTCTTACAAAATAAAGGTAGCTTTAAGTAAACCTTTTCTGGTTTGTGCCACTGCCTGGGCTTTTTTCCCTTGTGGACTTTAACATGGCAATTTATTCCATTTTTCAGAGTAGACTCCATTTGCCATATAAGAGGATTCTTCCTCTATGCAAGTTTTGGAGCTTTAATGAAGGATTTAGATGATCTTGTTTTAAAAGCTTTACACGTGATTAGAGTGAAACAGGATATTTAATAAAGGGATTAAGAGTTCACAAGTATTTTTCTTCCCCTTTATGTGTGCACTCATGGACTGAACATCTCAGAGGTTTACTCAAGCTTCTTATCAAAAGCTGAGAAAAGCTGACAAATTGAGCGAGACTCTAGGGGCTTGTAGAAATGGGATGTAGAATATCCAAGATGCTTATCCCTAGTTCTTGCTTAAAAGACAGGTTTGAACAAAAAGTTTATTGTTCAGAAAGGGTGATGGCAAATTAATAGAATAGCTGGAAACAGCTCCAGTCTTTAGAAAAAGTTTTGTTTCGTATAAAAGCTAAAAAAAGTGTTAAAATCCCCGTAATGTCAAAGAGGTTTCCTCTACATGTATCTTGGAGTTCTTTTCATATTTTCTTAAGGAGTCAACAGCAGGAAGTTTGGTACATGATAACTTGCATAACAAAAATCTTATGAAGACTTCATTGAAAGTTATGGTAGCACATTTATCCTAAGATTAAATCTCTGTATATTAGATTTCTGGATCTGGCATTTGTGTGTTTTACTTCTTATATATTTTAGTATATGCTTAAAATGAATTTTTAGCATAATTTCCAATTATACTTATGAAAAAAACTTTGAGCTTTTTAAATATTAGATATTACCTATGATGTGGAAAGAAACGAGTCATTGATCAAAGCAGAAAAGAAATCTTCCTCAAATTCAGAAAAGATTGATCTCAGGGGTAAACACAACCAGGATTTTATTAAGAGAAACATTGAGGTATGTACTTAGAAATTTAGAAACTAGAATGTGGGACTAAATAATTGTGAAAATCATAATAGTTGTGTTCAGTGTCCTAAAATATTTTTTGACCATAATAAACATAATTGAAACTGAAAGAAAAGTTTTATGAACCAATACTTACCTCTATTAACATTTGATGCATTCTGTTTTCTATTCCATTGTACCTTCCCCTTCCCTCCCTGCCCTTTCCTTCCGATCCCACCCCTTTAAAAAAATGCTGGTTGCAACTCAATACATTTAATTTACTACCCCCAAATGAGTCTGGGACTCCAATTTGAAAAAAAATACTTTTATTTAGTAATAGCTATATTAGTTGGTTAAAGGGGTACTGATGCAAAATACCAGAAATTGGTTGGTTTTATAAAGGGTATTTATTTGGGGTAGGAGCTTAGAGATACCAGGTGATAAAGCATAAGTTACTTCCCTCACCAAAGTATATTTTCATGTGTTGGAGCAAGATGGCTGCCGATGGCTGTGAAGGTTCAGGCTTCCTGGGTTCCTTACTTCTAGGGTCTTTCTTCTCTCTGGGTTCAAGGTTCTTTCCTTCCCAGGGCTTGCTTCTTCCCAGGCTCAGGGTTCCTCTCTTCCTGGGGCTGGCTTCTCTTTCCTCTGTGAGCTTATTTCCTAGGGCTCCAGTTTAAGGCTTCAGCATCAAACTCCAACACCAAAACTCCAACATCAAAACTCCTTACATCAGAAGCTCCAAGTCTGTCCTTTGCTACGCCTTTTATCTGTGAGTCCCCACCCACCAAGGGGTGGGGTACTCAATGCCCTACTGACGAGGCCCAATCAAAGCCCTAATTGTAACTTAATCATGCCCAGGAATAGACCAGATTATAAACATAATCCAATATCTATTTTTGGAATTCATAACTATATCAAACTGCTACAATAACCTTGGATAATGTTCCCCAGATTTTAAATTACATATTAGTAATATTGGTTTATTGAAGTAATGAGACCAATTTTAGAACTGGTACATTTAGAGATTTGAATGGAAAATGTGATGACCTTCTGCCAAGCAGTGTATGAACAACCTTCCACTAGACACAACCTATTATGACTTGATCTATCTTTGTGCTGGCCTATTGTGTGTTGATTTATTGGTTAATGTTTCAAAAATAGGGTATCCCCTATAACCAAGTTCTTGAGAAACTCTTTCCAACACTGACGTAGCCAGCAGTTCTACCATAGACTTCCTCATTTCTCCCTTTTATCAACAATAACTGAATCTTTATTTAAACTCCTGGTGTGATATTCTTGAAATTTTAAGTTTCATTTAGTGGATATGCCACATAGGAAGTGGCAAGAAGATTTTCTTTTTTTTAAACTTATCTTGAAATACTTTCAAACTTATTGGACAGTAAAAAAATAATACAGGATTCCTATATACAGAATTCCAACACACCCTGGCCCCCTGCCCTGAGATACATAGATACATGAATTTTAACATTTACTGCTTTTTCTGTATAATCCCTTCCCTCCTTCCTTCCCCTCCCTCCCTTCCTTCTTGTATTTCTCTCTTTCATTCATCTATCTATCTATCTATCTATCTATCTATCTATCTATCTATCTATCTATCTATCTATCTATCATCTATCTCTATCTGTCTTCTGAATATTTACATGGAGGCGATATATATATCATGCTTTCTGAACACTTTCTACTGCCATATGTTTCCTAAGAACATGGATATTTACCTATATGAATTAAGTGCAGTTTTCAAGTTCAAGAAATTTAACATTGATATAAGTTACAGTCAATATTACAATTATTTCACATGCCCCAATAATGCCCCTTCGAGCCTTTTCTTTTCCTTGCTATATCCCATCTCGAATCATGTATTACATTTAATTGTTATTGTCTCTTTAGGTACCCTTCCTCCATCCTTCTCACCTTCCCTCTCTCCCTTCCCTCCCTTCCTTTCTTGTGGGAACATATGTACAAGACAAACTTTCCTGTTTCAGTCACTCCCAAGCATGCCATTCAATGGGATTAATCACATTCATAATATTGCAGAATCCTACCATCTTCATTGCTAAAATTTTCCTGTCTCCCAAAACATTATGCATTATGCATTAAGTTCCATTTCCCCTGCACCACACCACTGGCAACCTGTATTCTGATTTCTGTCAACTTGAGCTGCACATTGTCTGATATTTTCTTTGTAGTTACCATGGAGCTTAAATTTAACATCCTATTTATAATGATCTATTTGGTATACCAACTAGATTGATACCAGCTTAACTTCAATAGTATACATAAACTATCTCCCTATCCCCCTCCATTCCTCCATCTTTATGTAGTTTTTTGTCACAAATTACATGTCTCTACATTATGAGGCCCAAACCACTGATTTATCATTACATTTTATGCATTTGCCTTTTAGATATCATGGGAAGTAAAAAGTAGAGTTACAAATCAAACATACAATGGTGCTGGCATTTATGTTAATATTTACTCATGTTGTTATCCTCACCAGAGATCTTTATTTCTTCATGAGGTTTCAATCTATTGCCTATTGTCCTTTCCTTTCAACCTGCAGAATTCCGTTCAGCATTTCTCGTAGGGCCAATCTAGTAGTGACATGCTCTCTCAGCTTTTGTTTATCTGGGAATGTCTTACTCTTTCTCCCTTATTTTTGAAATACAGTTTTGTCAAATATAGAATTCTTTGTGGACATTTTTTTTGCTTTTAGTACTTTAAATATCTCACCCCACTGTCCTCATCCCACTGTGGTTTCCTGTGAGAAATTGACACTTAATCTTATTGAGACTACCTTGTATTGTGACATGTTACTTCTCTTTCTTGGATTTCAGAATTCTCTCTATCTTTGGCATTCAACAGTTTGATAATATGTAGCAATGTAGGTCTATTTGGGTTTGCTTGTTTGGAGCTCATTGAATATCTTGGCTGTGTATATTCACATCTCATTAAATTTGGAAGTTTTCAGCCATTATTTCTTTGAATATTTTCCTTTTCCCTTTCTTTATTTTTTCACCTTCTTTGACTCCCATAATGTATTTATTGGTGTGCTTGATCATGTCTCACAGGTTCCTCAGGCTCTGTTCACTTATTCTTCATTCTTTCTTTTTTCTGCTTCTCAGACTGGTTGATTTCAACGGTTTTATCTGCAACTTAGTTGATTCTTTCTTCTGCCAGCTCCAACATGTTGTTGAACTACTCTAGGGGATTTAAAATTTCTGTTACTGTCATCTTCAGCTCTCTTTGGTTCCTTTGAAAATTTCCATCTCTCTGTTGATATTCTCCTTTTGTTAGTCTGTTATTTTCCTGATTTTCTTTAGTTCTTTGCCTGTGTTTTCCTTTATATCTTTGATCCTATTTAGGACCATTTTTAAAAAGTCTATGTCTGGTATATCCCAGGTCTGGTCTTCTTTATTGATAGTTTCTAATGTTTTAAAAAAATCCTGTTTCTTTGTGTGTTTTGCAACCTGCTTTTGAAACCTGGAAATTTTGATATTTTAGGGTGATATCATTGAAATTTAGACTTTGAGGTGTCTGTTTCTTAAACTGGTATCCAGCTAGTGTTATGAAAGAGCTTTCCTTGACTTGAATGCCAGGAACTAAGAAAAACCAAAAAAGAAAAAAAAACCCAAAACACACTTTTCTAGTCTGCAGTTTGAACTGTGCAAGTACTCTCCTTCTGGGTTTATCTATGTAATGAGTTCAGACAGTAGCTGCAGGGCAAAGCATAGAGGCCTCCCAGATCCTTTCTGCACATGTGTCTTGCCTTTGGCTTGCATATGTGGCCATAGGAATTTCCCTGTTTATGCCATTATGAATGTCTCCTCTTCCCTAAGATACAGCTTCCTCATGGTCTGGGCATGTACTGTGTGTCCTACAGTCAGCAGTCCCTTGCCCCAGGCAGCATAACTTGACTGCTTTCCCACAGCATTCTATAGGAGGGCTCAGTGAGTTGCCTTCTATATGCAGGGCACTTTCTGAGATGGTGAGTCCTTCAGGCTACCACCAGAAGATGAGGCCAGACATACATGCTCCCAGTATGTGCATAAGAGTTTCTCTGCTTCCTCTGGAACTGTGTCCTGGGAGCCACACTGAGAGCACACAGGCTGGCTCTGCACTGAGCCTGTGAGGGATGGGGAAGGGGCCAGCCAGGGTGGCATGAGTTCCTACCACTTTTTCCTTTTTCTTGGTTTGGTGCTTGCCTTGTTACTACAGTTCTTTAACTGTTTTCTGAAGTTTTGATAAAGATGTTTCTGCCAGTTCTTGGTTGTTTAAAGCTTCTGTGGGGGATGGAACTCTGAAGCATTTCAGTCTGCCATCTTGATCTAGGAAATATGTTTGTATAGTGATATATATTACACAGAGTGGTTCATCCAGTGCCTATGCTTTATTATTTTTAAATAAAATGATTGTTGAAATGGTGAATATGACAGTCTGCTTATAATCTTTGCTTAAAGAACACACCTATATCAAAAATTTGGTGTAAAATAAAATTACCTAGCATACTTAAAATGCCTAATCTCACAAAATTTACCTTAGTATATCTGCATTGTAGAAATCTTAAGTCCCATTTTTATTTTCTTGAGCTATACCTTACTTTTATTATTTAATGTCTTCCATCAATACCTTCTGTAGTTGGTCAAGGATTCAGGAAATCCAGTGTTTATGATTGATAAAGAGAAGAAAAGGCTGGTTGAACTTTTGAAGGACTTAGATGATGGAGACTCTGGGCTTTCCAGTTCCGAGGTATGTAGACGCTGATATTCTATGATTCTACCCTTTCTAATTGTCATTCTGAAAATCACATTACTGGCTGATTAGCACAATTTCCAAGATTAGGAGAAAAGATTCTCTGACTTAAAAAAGTCCTGTTTTACAAATTGATTTTTTTTGTGACTTTCTTGGCCAATTTATCCTTGACTCTATAATCATGTTTTTATGCCTGTGATGTGATAAGTTTAGCCACTGAAGACATATGGATGTGTTCCTCTTCATCTTTTTATTTTGGCCATTTCTTGTTATCCTTAAACTGGTTTTGTGGTATTGCAGTGTAGTAGTCCTCATTCATCCCAAAGAACACCATCCTGCTCCTGCCAGTTGCCCACTTCCCCCTTGAGCATCCAGTCCCTCAAGAGTCTAGGGGAAGTGGGGGCTGAATCTAAGAGGCAAGCAGCCTGTAACCCAGGGACCAAAGGCAGGTATTTCTAGGGCTCAGGCAGGTCACCTATGGCATGCTGTGGCCCGGTATTTGCACTCGTTTGCATATTACACTAAAATTGTAGCAATAGTTTCTATTTGCACAAAGAAATACACTCTTTGGCTTTCCATTGAAGCACTTAGCCCTGTTGTTTCATTTTTATTCCTTATATATAACATAGACATGAGAAAACATAGTGAATGCTGCTGGCATCATGCCCAGATTCCCTGTTCCTGGCACCTATCTGTGCCTTTATTTCCCATCCCTTGCCTAAGGGATGCACAGTTGCCTTCTTCCTGTGAATTGCCCTCAGCCAAATGGGAGCTGAATGACCTAGCAGGTTCCCCCTTCTCCACCCTAGGCCCCTCACCTCAAGGTGGGATTAACTGTGTGGTGCAGTTTGTTCTCTAGAGATTCCCCAGGGATCAGACTGAAACTGGTGATCAGCTGGGATCACATGCTTGCTTGGCTTTGTTCCCTCAGCCTGCTTCCTTTGCACCCTCTCACCCTGAAGTACTCCTCCAATAAACCACCTGAACGAGAAACCCTCTCTCACACTCCACATCTAGGTAACCCAGCCCAAGACACAGGTTCACCAGATAGTTTTGGCTGTAGGTACAAGAACACCGCATACACAGTGATGAATTGGCCAGTGGGAGAGTCCAGTGGGAGCCAACACTTACTTACCATCAGCTGCTGCCCAGGGCTGCCATGATTTTTCAGTTTTTGAAGAGATGTTGGAAACTTAGATTTTTATGTGAAACATTCCCATCTTTAACTGTTGACAACTAATTCTATGAAAAAAAAAAGGTCTCGAGGGCAAACAAAATACCCACCACAAACAAAAGCACATCTTCAAAACACCACAGTTTATAACCACTAAATAGTCTTTTTTGAGGTGGTAAGGGCCAGTGGTGGCTGCATGGAGAAATGGACCATGGCAGTGCTCTGTCTGAGCTTGCAGGCTTGCCTCCTAATCCAGTGGGCAGCCAGGGTGCTTCCTATAGCATTTGGTGTATTTTGTTAATAGGAACAAAGGGTGGGCAAGGCAAACTGCTAAAAACCCACACAATCCTAAGATATTTTAATTTTATTGATTTACGGTAATTTGTTTATTTGCTAAAGGTAAGGTAATAGTAAGAATTAAGGGACCTGGGTTTTGTTATTAATTGTGAAATTGGGCAAGCATGGTAGATCTCCCTTACATATTCTAGGAATGCTTAAATGACAAATTTTTATTTTTAACATTGCCTCTTAACAGATTATTTTTCTTAGTATTTCTGTGGAATATTTTGTTCCTCTCTTTATTTTAAACTCATTTAGCTTTAGGTAGCCCTTTACAAATCCATATAGTGGGATTTTTATTGTTGCCATTCTGTATTTATCTTTGTTTCTTTATCTTTTGTAATTATTTTCTTTTTCTTTATATTTTAATGAGGATATTTAATTTATTCATATTTCCATGACCACTGATAATTTTGGATGTTTTCCTGACATATTTTATGTATATATATATTTTAAAGATTTATTTGTTTATTTCCCTCCCTCCCCCTCCTCCCACCCTGCTGTTTTTGCTGTCTATGTTGTCTTCTTTTCTCATTTTCTCTTCTCTAGGATTCATTGGGATTTGATCCTGGAGACCTCTGATAGGGAGAGAGGTTCCCTGTCAATTGTACCACCTCAGTTCCTGGTTTCTGTTGCACTTCACCTTGACTCTCCCCTTGTCTGTTTTTTGATACATCATCATCTTGCTATGTGACTCACTTGCGCGGGAACTGGCTCACCATGCAGGCACTTGTGTGGGCATTGGCTTACCACTCAGATACTCGCGTGGGCACTGGCTTGCTGCTCAGGCACACTTTCTCTTCTTCTTTTTCACCAGAAGGCTCCAAGGATTGAACCCAGGTCCTCCCAAATGGTAGGTGGAAGCTCTTTCACTTGAGCCATATCCGCTTCCCTTTTTATTATATATATTATATATTTTTTTTCTTCATCTCATTCCCCTTCTCTGAATTTTGCTGAGTTGGTCAAGTTTCCTGATTGTTTTTTCCTCCAGTGGTTTGGAAATTCGATATCTTGTTTCTGATTTGATATTGTATACCCTCAAATTCTTAAAAAAAAAACAACACCTTTAAATGTCTATTTTCTTTTCAGCTTTTATAAGTAGTCTCTAAAATCTCATATCTTATCAAGACAGGATATTTGGTAATACTTCTTTCTTCCCCTTTCCTCAACTCTAGAATGTTTTTAAATCATCTCAAATTTTAGTTCCAGAACATTATAGAATTTTACCTTTGAAAACAATATGCCTCTTATATTTTAGGAATCTCTTTGAATAGTAACCAAAATTTTGAAGCCACATTATTAACTGTTTATTTGGACTTAACTATTTATTTGTGCAAGTTGTTTTTCTTAATATTTTTTCTTGGATTTCTTGAAAAACATATTTCTAAGAAATATGGTGTGTGGATAAGTTTTGAGTGTTTGCATATCTAAAAATGTATTTATTTTTCCCTCATGTGAATGATAA
This sequence comes from Dasypus novemcinctus, assembly GCF_030445035.2. NCBI lineage: Eukaryota > Metazoa > Chordata > Mammalia > Cingulata > Dasypodidae > Dasypus > Dasypus novemcinctus. Next base: position 110,766,679 of record NC_080675.1, on the reverse strand, counting down.
CTGCCAATGCTGAATTTTTACTGTTGCTGCTGTCACCATTAATCATTTCTTCACCTTCTCTGTGTCTTTGCTTCTCTCCTTCAAGATCCAGAGTTCTGAATGTTTGTTTCTGATTGGTTAAATCTAGACCATTTGCTTGCCCTCTTGATGCCAGTGGGTAGGGAGAGAGAGTTTGGTGGGGACCTGTCCCCTCCTGAGATTTACACAATGTTGGGTTTCACTGCAACAGGAAGGGATTTAGGGTGCTGGGATCAGGGAGAGACAAATATAAACGTCTTTTGCCTGCATTTCTGGCTATATATTAGGAATTGATTCTTGGTATTGGCATCATGAAATGAAAATTTATGAAATTCTTAAGCTTACTTGCCCTCTTCTTACCCCTTTATTCTTAATGTTTCCATGGTTTTTCTGTCCTCTTCTCTTACTACATTCTCTTCTGTGTGACCTCATTCATTCCCATGGTCACAGGGTTTGAACCACTACATATATGTGGATGCGTTAAAAATACTTATTTCCAACCTAGGTCCCTATCTTGAAGTTCAGATATATTTAATTACCTGATTTGTGGGTATCTTATGACATCTGTGAATATTGGAAGGTCCCAAATGGAATTCATTGTCATCTTTGGCAAGCTTTTTTTCTCCTATATTCCCTAGGTAAATTAGCAGGGTGAACCATTATCCACTAGATGACAAAATCAGAAACTTGGGTTTTATCCTTGATCTTTACTTCTCCCTTAACTCTCCCATCAGATAATCTCCAGGTTCTGTAAACTCTACTTCTTAAGTATCTATAGAATCTCCTCTATCTTCTGCATTCCCCATATTTCTTAGTTCAAGCATTTATCACATTTGGTCTAGATTATTGCTGTTACTTCTTAACTGTTTATTTCTGCCTCCATTCTTATCCTCATCAGCTCCAGTTCTGAAGTGCTGAGCTTATCATGTTGTTTCTTTTGATTAAGATCTGGTTTCCTCCAGAAAGCCTCCTTGCCTCTTTACCCCCCCATGGACGTTAGTTGACCTTTCCCTGTTTCTCATGTTGCCCAGGGATTCCCAGCCTACTTCATACCTGTTGCAGTTGTCTCTTTCAAAAGACTGAGAACTCTTTGAGGGTAGAACCCTATGAAATTCATCTTGAAACATCTGTGCTCATAGGTACTCCCTACAAGTATTTTTCACTGCATATTATAAGTAGATTTATTTATTTTGTCTTTATTTTTTTAATGTTATATTAAAAAATATATAAGTAGATTTAAAAGGATAACATGAAACTAATGCTAGTTGAATAAGAAGTTAGATGGCCAGTTAGGTTCATGAAATCCAAGATACTGCGCTTATAGCTCCTATGCTACTTTTCAGGGATAGTTTGAAAATCCTGTGTCTATCAGAGAAAACCTGATTTCTTCCTATTCGACATATCACAAACCATTTTTTTTTTTTTTAAAGAGAAATGAGAATGTTATGAGAACCAGACTGTTGGGCTAAGAGATTTATTCCTCAGGGAAAAATATCCACAAAATATAAGAGGAGACTTTACATAGAGTGACAGATAACTAAACCATAAACTATTTTTTGTTTCACTATCCTGGTAATTTGTTTGTGTGTGTGCGTGTGGTAATTCCGGAGCACTGATGTAGCATTTTGAGTAGTACATTTTGGAAGATATGTTGCATGGGAATGACCTGGTGACCTGGTTTCTTCTTAGGGTGATAGGTCTCGCTGGCTGGCCCCAGGAGAAGGATATACACTTGCAGTTGAGGAGTATCAGCAGCTTGCTGATATAGATACAAAACTCCAAGAACTCTCTGCAATCTCCCCAACAACTTCCAGCTTTCCTCTAAGAAGTGAAAGTCCGAATGATCAGGTACCTTTAATTCAAGAGGACATGCACTGTTCATGTTCATGTGTGCTGAATCTCGTTTGCATAACTTGACCCTCCGTTTGTTACTAAAGAGGTCTCTGGCTCTTCCCAATTGCTTTTTCTGTGACTACAAATGCAGTAATAGTAGGTTTAATAACGGTCTGTATTTCCTTTGGTTATTTCCACTTTCTACCCATTTCTTCTTTCAGTTGGTAATTCATGGTATGGGACTGCACGGGAAATACTTATTTTAATATTGTTTTATCTCTATGATATAAGCTAAGTCTTGAAGATCAGGAGAGAGGGAAGAAAATTGATACAACCCTCATTAATCCTTTGAGAACCATATTTCTTTTTATTCCTTTGCTACTAGGCACCAGCACAGCCCCCACTTGTCGCTTGCCACATCCTTCTAAGTCCTTAAATTTAACACCAAGCAATGATCCTTTCTATGTTGATTACTTCTCTCCTGGGAGGGTTTTGAAATGAATATACTTCTTCTTTTTTTTTTTTTAAGATTTATTTTTTATTTATTCCCCCTCCCCAGCTCATTGTTTGTGCTCACTGTCTGCTTGTTGTGTGCCCATCTTCCTTTTTTTTTTTTAGGAGGCACTGGGAATCGAACCCAGAGCCTCTGATATGGGAGAGAGGTGCCTAAGCCCTCGAGCGACCTCTGTGCTCCATTTGTTGTGTCTCTCATTGTGGTTCTTTACTGTGTCTCTTGGTCGCATCATCTCACTGTGTCTCTTGTTGCATCAGCTTGCTGTGCCAGCCCGTTGCATCAGCTCACTCCCTTGTGCATCTTCTTTAGGAGGCACTGGCAACCGAACCCAGACCTCCCATGTGGTAGGCGGGCACCCAGTTGCTTGAGCCACATCCACTTCCCTGCTTCCATTTTTAATAGTTCCCTCAAATATTCTTTTACAGAGCTAATGGGAAGTACAGAATAACAGAAGAGTATTTGCTGCTTTGGAAAAGTAAAATTACTTTCCCCCTCTGTATTTGAATATTTCATGGGATCTATTTGGGGGTGGGGAAATTCTTGCCTGAAGGGAAAATGGTCTTTTGTTATTCTTCTACCTCTTTACCATCTTTGTAAAAGAGTTTGACCAAATCATATTCTGTACAATGTTAGGTGGATGTGATTTTCTTGTTTCTTAAGAAGATTTAAATATCAGTAACCTAAGGTAATAGTGAGTCCTTATCCAAGCTATCAATGGGAGGTTAGGAGTCTGGCTTTAGACCAGATGAATCTACCTTAGAGGAAAGGAACAGAGTCAGGATATTCCAAATAAATAGTTTGGTCACTGGTGAAACCTGTATGGAGCTACTCAGCTTCCTTAGATTATGTTTCTATGGGGCAGGCTCAACTAACTTCTGACCCCTGTAGACAGCAGTGATGTTAGTGTTTCCACCACTAATTTCTGGATTGGTACTGGGGTTCTTGGAAAATAGGAAAACAGAAAATTGGAGTTTCCTTCCCCACCCAAATGCATACCAGGTCTTTAACACTGGTTGCACTAGCTAATTTACATGCTGGGTTCCATGTCCCGAAAGGAAGAAGCTGAGGTGGAGGAAAGAAATCGTTCAAAGATATTATTTGTTCTTTTCATGTTTCAGCTGATTTTTTTTTGGGGGGGGGCTTAGATTTCAAGGGTAACCAAACTCTCAAAGCTGAATAGTTATCTTAAGGATAGAAAATGCCTTCTTTCATGACTGTTAAATGTTGTTCTTGAAAGAGAGACTGATAAGTTAGAGATTTGTTTAGCCTTTAGGACATCAAATAAAATATGACCTGATTCTGTCATCATCATCTAAATCACATTTTTCAGAGTTCACATTTATGAATCAAATAAAATATTTTTAAAATAATAAGGAAAACTGATATATTACTTTGTCATCTATCACAATTATGTATTTTTATATAAAGCAAGATATATTTAGAGAGAAAAGATAGAAGTATATTTTGGGACTCCTAATGGATGCATAAACAGAAATGTAATAGCATAGTTGTTGAGAAGAAATAATTGACACTTTTTGCATGCAAAATAGAATATCTTTTGAGTTTTTGTTCAGTTTCTCTTGGCATTTCCTCATTTCTAATTTAAACCAACATTGCACATTGAATTCTGAATTGGGATATTTTTGAATATATACACTGAAAAGTATTTCAGATAAATCTGCATATCTATTCAGTTGATGAACAGACTCCAATTTAATGTTGAACCACAAACATTCATAGTACATATTCACATTATATTTATTTTTTCACCTTCTTCAGACTATTAACTCATCAGTACTTTTTCTTCATGTTCTTTGAGTGGCATATAATTTTATGTTTTTAAATAACCAATTCAAGAAATATTAATTGAGCATTCATTGGGTGTAGGAAATCATAAGGATTTGAAGATGAGTTGAGCAAATATAGCGTTTTGTTGTGAAAGAGCCTGGTTTCAAGTTCTGGATCTACCACCTACTGGTTGTACAGACTAGGAAATTAATTAGGTGCACTCAAAGTCACAGTTTCCTCATCTATAAAATAGAAATAATTCTTTAGGGTTCTTTTGAAGAGTAGATGAGTTAATATGTGCGCAGTGCTTAGCACAGTCTGATGCAGAACTCAACCAATGATGTTATGGTTATAATGATAAGGGAGATAATGAACTTATTTCCTTAAGGGAGGCATAAGAATATGCCTAGATAAGGCATATTCTTGTGTAAGAACAACATGGTCAACACCACAGAAAGCTTTAAACAAAGTGTTGTGGTAAGGGAGGTGGATGTAGCTCAAATGATTGGGCTTCTGCCTACCATATGGGAGGACCTCCTGGTAAAAAAAAAATCATGCCCTCATAGTGAGCCAGTGCCTGTGGGAGTACCTGTGCCGTGAGCCAAGTGCCCACGTGGTGAGCTGAGTGTCTGTGTGGCGAGCCAGTGCTCATGCAAGTGAGTCATGCAGCAAGATGTGACACAACAGAGGAAAGATGAAGGGGAGAGTCAAGGCAAGGTGCAAAAGAAACCAGGAACTGAGGTGGCTCAAGTTACAGGGAACCTCTCTACACATCAGAGTTCCCCAGGATCAAATCCTGGTGAATCCTAGAGGAGAAAAAAAAAACATGAGAAAACACAAAGAGAAATAGACATAGAAGATCACACAGCGAGTGGGCACGGACAGTAAAAACAGGAGGGGAGGTAGGAGGGAGAGGGGAAGGGGAGATGGGAGGGGAGGGGAGAGCAAGGGGGAAAAGAATTTCTAAGGGCAATCCTTAACACTTTTACCAAAAAAAAAAAAGTGTCATGGTGGTTCTGAGGAAAGAGAGAAAGCACATCCAGAAGGAATATCCAGAAAGTCCACTTTCACAAGTGAGGGACAGGAGGAGAAAAAGGAACTAGTGAAGGAGCCTGAGGGGTCAGAGATGGAAGAAAAGAATTTGATTGTAAAGATTGTATAGTGTTGCAAACTAGTAACCTACAAGGACAATGTGACTCTCAGATGGGATTCCTGTAATCCATGGAGGGTTTAAAATGTATTTTTAGCCAACATTTAAAAATTGAGGGAATTCATATAAAAACCCAAATTTCTAGCTTCTCTTGAAAACTTGGAAAATACTGTATTAGAATGAGTAGCAATTGCTGCTTTATGTGGGGCACAAATGATCCAGTTTGCTACAGTATCCACCATATTGTATTGCAGACCCTAAAATCTAATGTGGTACTGCTGGCTTCATGCATTTATGTTACCTGTCCAACTCCTGTACAGGTCATCAATACTTTTGGAAAAGCTTGCTCATATTATAGGAAATGCTGGGGTGGGTGATGTTGAGAATCCAGGTAAAGCTCCATCTCTGACCTTAAGCTGCTTAAAAGGAGACTGAAGATATGATGTAAACGTAGAACAAGTTGTGAAGTGATTATACAATGAAGCAAGGAGTTCCCCAAGGTGGAAACATATTAAGAAAAGTACAGAAAGTATATGTTGTAAGAACATAGAGAAAGGAAAGGTTTTTGGTGAAGATGTGATATTTTTAAAAATCCCTTTGGAGATTTTTTCTTTTTTTGTGTGTGAGTGTGTCAAGAAAACAGTTTGCTGAACAAGTTCAAACATGCAGACATTCCAACTTCTCTGTCTATGGTAACTATTATATAAGGTGCTAATTTGGTAGATGCTTAAATTGTACCTATAGGATGATAAACATAGCTGAGTTAGGATAGTTTAAAGGACTCCAGTGACATGGCTCCAAGATTAAGAAAGTGCTGGTTGTTGTGAAGAGGAAAGACATGAAATCTCCTTTTCCTTATGAGCTTGCTGATTATGATGTTCTTTTATAGATGCCTTGTCCTGGCTCTTAACTTTATGGCAATGTTTTAAAGGCACCATTTGGCTTTTACCTATCCGATTTCCTTATTGTAAAACAAAGCATGTGGTCACATTCAAAAGAAAGAATACATATTGCAGCTATTGCTGTAACATGAATAACAACACTTGGTTGCAGTTTTTACATCTGCTTTTTATTTTCATTTCCTCTTAGCAAAGAAGAACTAATTGAAGTGATTTTTCCCCCTAAGATCTGTGGTTTAACTATGCATTGCTTTCTCTGTACGTTCCCTAACCATCTAACAAATCAGTTCTTTCCATGTATTGTAAATCCTACTGTAAAATTGAGTGATGTTTCATAATTAAGTTACCATATTTCTTATTTGCAGATGTATTAGATTCCAACATTCTCTAGAAATAGCTAGGATATAGGAGTTATATAAGCATTTGGTTTCTTAAATCCTTAGCAACTGGATTCAATAATAGATTCTATTCATTTTAGCTCTTGTAAACAAGTGCAATTTACTCATTTCTCATGCAATCAGCCTTACTAAATCTAGAATTCCAGTTCATGGTTAGATTTTTTTGGGGAGTTGGGCGGAAGATCTTAAAAAATGGCTCTCATTAACAAAAGGTATTTCTTTGTTCATAACCCAACTATTTTAATCAATTTTAAAGGTCCTCTTTAATTTGACTTGTTTTTTGTTCTCAAAAATATTGATTTAGTTGTACACAATTTGGCAAGACTAACAAAAAGTTAACAAACATTTGATGAAAATTGTAGTTATATTTATTGATCTCTTTTCTTACCAAGAGTATAACATTGCTGACAGCAACAATGAACTTTTTTGGTTTCTTCCTGTCTCAGCATTAGGTAAAACTAAGAATATGTAGGACATTGTTTGGCATGCGGTCTTGGAAGACCCTTTATTGTTGAGCCCAGGGATTTGCACAGTTCCACATGACCCCAAATGTACTGAGTCAGTTGAGAGCAGGCATCTAGAAACTTTTTATGAGTGCTAGTGGCAGCATAGAAATCTTATTGACTCTCTGCTCATTTCTAAAAATGACAGAAGTGTGCCACAGGAGCATGGGTTTCTGGATTAAGGAATAAACAAGAAATTCCTTCAGAGGTCCTTACCTCCAGTGCCTCCTTGCCTCCTGTCAAACATTCCCAGTTAAATCTGAGAAATTCCTCTTGCCATCCAAGTTTTCCAGATTACTCTTAAGTTTTATATTCATACTTCTTTGTTTTTCTACCTTAAGTCTCCCGTGTAACCAAGGTTTCTTTTATTTCATGGCAATATGCCAGGATAATAAAACCAGTCTGAATGAAAGATTTTTTTTTCCTCTTCTTTTAATACTGCTGGGAAAATGATAGATCTGATGACAGGAAATAGCAGTAGCCTGTGGAAATGTGTAGCATGAGCATGGGAATGAAGGATAAGATGGCTTTAGTAAGGCAGTTCTGTATTTTTATAATGCCTACAGCATGCTTTATTTGCATATCAGATAACTCAGGAAGCTGCCAGCAATTTCCTCTGTATTTGGCTTTTGAAAATTAGTTTACTAAACTTCAAAGACCTCTTTGAAGAGGTCTTTGATAGTTATTTTTCTATTTTTCTAAAAATGCACTGAGAATCCCTTGGCTATCAATTAGTGTAATCAAAAAATATTTGTTGACCTCAGGGACAGTTCTCTTCTTGTGGCTCCCCAGACATTTAGTGCTTTTTGGGGAGAGTTTTACTGAACTCTCCATTAAAGCTTTCCTGTATGACTCAGAAGAAAAGAACTGATCTTGTATTGATGTGGTCAAAGAATCTGCTTAACATTTCTACAACAGGAAATTAAGATATTTCCTGATGATTATGGAAATGGACAGTACATGTTAGCACTTTGATGTGAGATTAGAAACTCTTCTGGAGACATGGAGTTTTTTGAATATGCTACTAGACAATTTCAGTGACTATCTTTTTTTTTTTGTTCCCTCTTGGCTGTTGCTTTTATCATATGATATTCTTCAAATATTTGAACTATTTGGTTATGCTATCAGATGACATGACATCATGAAAGATGTTATATATCCTTTGGGTCCAGCTGTAAAGAATTACAGATCATAGGCTCTTCGAGTTGAAAGAAACTGTTTCTCAGAAGAAATTGAGACCCAGAGAGAGAAAGTAACTTGCTCAAAATTACACAGCTGGGAATGTATGGAAGGAAGGATTGTGGGAAGATGATGGAGCATGGAGTGCCAGGACTCAGTCCTTCTCCCATACAACTATTAAGCTGGTAGGAATTGTCTGAAACAACTATTTTGAAACTTTAGAGGACAGATGAACACTGTACAGGATCCAGGGAAGAGCAGGAGGAGGAGGCTGGTAACTTATCATAAAGAACAGTGAATTGCAGTCTCCGCCTGTGGTGCCCATACCCCACACTTGTTGCAGGCTGCTGAAGGGTCCAGCCCCTGACCAGCTTGCTGGTGAAAGAAAGGGACATAAAATACCTCTTCTCCAGGAATAGGGGTGGGCAAGGCTGATCACTGATCACAGCTTTTGATTAGCAGATTTGGATTTCTGGGAACCCAGCTCTGAGGGCTGCCATTGTTTCATCTCATCCTGGACAAAGGTGGCAACAGCTATTATTTTAACCCACCCCAGACAAAGGCAGTGGCAGCCATTGTTTTGTTTGTTTGTTTTGCTTTTTGTTGTTGTTGTTGTTTTTGAGGTACTGGGGCTGGGGATTGAACCCAGGACCTCATATGTGGGAAGTCAGCACTCAACCACTGAGCCACATCAGCTCCCCTGAGTTGATTTTTTTGTTTGTTTGCTTGTTGTTGTTGTTTTTTAGCAGGTGCTGCGAACTGTTCCTGGGTGGGACCTCCTATGTGGGAAGCAGACACTCAACTGCTTGAACCACGTCTTCTCCCTGGCAGCCATTATTTTAACCCTCCCTGGAAGGGTTGGTAGTGGCAGAGACATAAGACACTGCACTTCCTCAGGGTTGTGGAGAACAGTTAGTCGAAGGACTGCATTTGCTGAGCAGTCCAGGAAAGCATAGCTCTGGGGAGCCATAGGAGAAGTTCCTGATCCATTCTCCAGGGCAATTGGAGAAGGTCTGCACCCCCTTTGTGGGTTTCTGTTTTGCTTGGGAAAGATTGACTGGGGAAAGTCTTCTCCCAGGTGTCCCTCTTCACAGAATTTGCCCTCCAGGTGAAAGCAGCTTGAGACAATGAAAGGAGTGTAAGAAACTATAAAGGTGGACAGTTTGGTGCAAATGCTTGCTGGCTTCAAACACCCAGGAGAGGGAAAGGGAGGTCTGTCTCCTGAGATATAGAGGCAAATTCCAAAACAACTACCAAGCAAAAGCCCAGGGCAAAAAAGAAAGACAGGGGAAACTCTGCATACTGTATTTGCGTTGAGCTGACCTTCCCAATAGGATCCCAATTAGATTAAGTGCCAATTTCTCATCAGAAACCATGGAGGCAAGAAGGCAGTTGGTTGAAATACTTAAAAGGCTGAAGAAAAACAATTTCTAGCCAAGAATTTTATATCCAGTGAGGTTCTCTTTCAAAACTGAGGAGGAGATTAAGACATTTTCAGATAAACAACAGTTCAGGGAGTTCATCACTACTAGGCTTTCCCTATAAGAAAGCCTAAAGGGATTTCTTCACACTAAAAGGAAAGGATACTAGACAGTGGTTCAAAGTGCCATTAAAGAATAAAGACCTGTGGTAAAGGTAACCACTTGGTTAATTTTAAATGCCTATATTATTGTGGTATATTGTTTGGTATGCAACTCCCTAAAAAGCGATGATAAAGCTATATTTTTGGACATACAGTGTATAAAGATGTAAGTAGCAACAAGTATTAAAAAAAGGTGAGGGCAGAGGGGTATAGTAAAAGTGTATTTTACTATATACTGTTATTGAAGTTAAGTTGGCGTCAAAACAAATATTATTGTTCTATATTTAGAATGTTACATTTTATCCCCATGATAACCACAAGGAAAATAGATGAAAATATATCCAGATAGAAGTGAAAAGGCACTCAACATGGTACAACACAAAAAATCAAATAAATTTAAAAGTAGGCATTATCAGAAGTGAAGGACAAAAAAGGTATTAGACTTAGAAAGGCTGAATAGCAAAATGGCAGAAGTAAATCCTGGTATTATTAGTAGTGACTTTAAATGTAAATGGATTAAACTCCAGTCAAAAGACAGAGATTAGTAATATTATTACAAAGTCAATAATAAAATAAAATAAAAAAAAAAAAAAAAAAAAAAAGACAGAGATTAGCAGAATGGATAAAAAAGTATGATCCAACTATATACTGTCTGCAAGAGACTCACCTTAAATTTAAAGGTATATAAGCAGGTTGAAGGTAAAAGGATGGGAAAAAATATAGCATGAAAGTAGTAACCAAAAGAGTTGAGGTGGCTATATTACCATTGGATAAAATAGACTTTAAGTAAAAAACAGTTATACGGGACAAAGATGGTCGTTATATACTGATACACTGATAAATGTGACAATTCAACAGGAAGATTAACAGTTATATATATATATATATATATATATATATATATATATATATATATTTATACCTAACAGCACAGCCTCAAAGTATATGAAGCAAATACTGATAGATTTGAAGGGAGAAATTGACAGTTTTACGTTAATAGTAGGAGACTTTAACACACAACTCTCAATAGTGGATAGAACATTTCCTCAGAAGATCAGAAAGGAATTACCAGACTTGAATGATACTCTAAACCAACTTGACTTAACAGACATGCATAAAACACTTTACCCAATGAAAACAGAATACACATTCTTTTCTAGTACACATAGATCATTCTCCAAGATAGACCATAGGTTGGGTCTCAAAACAAGTCTCAATAAATTAAAAAAATATTGAAATCATACTATCTATATTCTCCAACCAAAAATGAATAAAGTTAGAAATCAATTATAGAGGGAGAAATATAAAATTCACAAATATGTGGAAATTAAACAACATACTCTTTAATAACCAATGGGCCAAAGGGGAAATCACAAGTGAAATTAGCAACTAACTTGAGGTGAATGGAAATGAAGGCACAGTATACCAAAACTTATGGGATGCAACAAAGGCAGTGCTGAAAGGGAAATTTATAGCTCTAAATTCTTACATGTAAAAAGAAGAAAGACTTCAAATCGGAAACCTAACCTCAAAACTGGAAGAACTAGATAAAGAAGAGCAAACTAAACCCAAAGAGGGCAGAAGGAAGGAAATAAAATTTAGAGCATTCATAAATGAAATAAAAAACATCAAAAACAATAGAATCAACAAAACCAAACATTGGTTCTTTAAAAAGATTTAAAAAATCAACAAACCTTTAGCTAGACTGATAAAAAGAGGCTAAAATGACTAAAATGAAAAGGGGGGCATTACTATCAACCCCACTGAGATTAAAAGGATTGTAAGAGGATACTATAAACAAGTGTATGCCAATAAATTATAAAACCTAGGTGAAATAGACACATTCTTAGAAACATACAAGCTATATTAATTGACTCAAGAATAAATAGATCTCATTAAACCAATTACTAGTAAAGAGATTGAATCAGTAGTCAAAACCTCCCAACAAAGAAAAGTGCAGGGCCATATGGCTTCATAGGGAAATTCTATAATTCCAAGAAGACTTAACTCCAATTCTGCTCACACTCTTCCAAAAATTGAATAGGAGGGAATACTCGTTCAATTCATTCTATGATGCCTATCTCCCCTCGTACAAAAGCCAGATAAATATGCCAAAAAGAAAAGAAAACTACAGGCCAATATCTCTTATGAAGATAGATGCAAAAATCCTCAACAAAAATCCTAGCAAATTTAATCTAATAGCATATTAAATAAAGATCCACCATAACCAAGTGGGATTTATCCCTGGTATTCAAGGTTGGTTTAACATAAATAAAGCAATTAATATAATACAGTACATTAACAGAATAAAGGGGGAAAAAAACCCACATCATTTCAATTGATGCAGAAAAGGCATTTGACAAAATCTACCACCCCTTCTTGATAAAAACACTTCTAACACTATGAATAGAAAGAAACTTCTTCAACTTGATAAAAGGCATATATGAAAAGTCTACAGCTAACATCCTACTTAATGGTGAAAGACTAAAAGCTTTTTCCTAAGATCAGGAACAAGACACAAATGCCTGTTTTCACCACTGCTACTCAACATTGCTCTGAAAATTCTTGCCAGAGCAATTAGGCAAGAAAAAGAAATAAAAGGCATCCAAATTGGAATGGAAGAAGTAAAACTTTCCTATTTGTAGATGATATGACCCTTCAGGAAAAATTCTGAAAAACCCTGAAAAATCTTACCACAAAGCTCTTAGAGATAATGAATGAATTCAGCAAAGTGGCAGCATACAAGCACAACACCCCCAAATCACTAGTGTTTCTATACACAAGCAATGAACGATTGGAAGAAGAAAGCAAGAAAAAATTCCATTTACAATAGTAACTAAAGGAATAAAATATCTAGAAATAAATCTAACCAAGGATATAAGAAAACAATAAAACACTGCTAAAAGAAATCAAAGAAGACCTAAATAAAAGGAAGGACCTTCTGTGTTCATGGGCTGGAAGACTAAATATCATGATATCATTCCTACCCAAAGCAATTCATAGGTTTAGTTTAATCCCAGTAAAAATACCTACAACCTTCTTTTCAAAACTGGAAAAGCCATTCATGAAATTTATATGGCAGGGTAAGGGACACTGAATAGCTAGCTAAAGCCATCTTGAAAAAGATGAAAGAAATTGGGGACTTGTACTTCCTGATATTAAAACTTACCACAAAGCCACTGTAATCAAAACAGCATGGTACTGGCACAAGGAGAGAAATACAGATCAATGGAATTGAATTGAGAGCTCAGAAATCAAACCTCACATTCATAACCAACTAATTTTTGACAAGGGGCAAAGACTATTCAGTTGGGAAAGAATAGTCTTCAACAGATAGTGTTGGGGAAGAAAAAAGGAGGGCCATATAAAAAAATCAACTCAAAATGGATCAAAGATCTAAAATAAGAGGTAGAACTATCAAATTCTTAGAAGAAAACATAAGGAAGCATCTTTAGGACCTTGTGTTAAAAAATAGTTTTTTAGACTTTACATCCAAAGCACTAGTAACAAAAGAAAAAAAACAGATAAATTTGACCTCATCAAAATAAAGAAATCTTTTGGTCTTCAAAGGACTTTATCATGAGATTAAAACGACAGCCTATACAGTGGGAGAACATGTTTGGAAACTACATACCTGATAAAGGTTTAATATCCAGTCTGTATAAAGAAACTCTTCTACTTAACACCAAAAAGACAAACAACCCAATTAAAAAAAGACCTTGAATAGACATCTCTCCAAAGAAGATATATGGATGGACCAAAAGCACATGAAAAGATGCTCAACATCATTAGCGATCAGGGAAATGCAAATCAAAACCTTAGTGAGATACTGTTTCACAACCATTAAAATCATTGCTATTAAAAACGGAAAATAAGTGTTAGAGAGAATGTGGAGAAATAAGAATATTCATTTATTGCTGGTGGCAATGTAAAATGGTATAGACCTTGTGGAAGACAGTTTGTCAGAAAGCTAAGTGTAGAACTCCATATGACTCAGCAATCGCACTACTAGGTACATACCCAAAAGATTTGAAAGCAGAACTCAAACAGGTATTTGCACACCAATGTTCATAGCAGCATTATTTAGAATCACCAAAAGATGGAAGTGACCCAAGTGTCCATAAATTGATGAATGGATAAATAAAATATGATACATGTATATAATGGAATATTATTCCATCATAAAAAGGAATGAAGTCCTGATACATGTGACAGCATGGTTGAATCTTGACGGCATCATGTTGAGTGAAATAAGCCAGACACAAAAGGACAAATATTTTATGATCTCACTGATTTGAAACAATTAGAATAAGCAAACTCATAGAGTCAGAGGACAGGGCAGGGGTAGGGAAGGGTAAGTTAAGTCTTAAAATGTACAGAGTTCCTATTTAGAATGTTGGAAATGTTTTGGTAATAGATGGTGGTGATGGTAGCACAACATTGTGAACATAATTAACAGCACTGAAAAATATATCTCAAAATGAATAAAATGGAAAATGTTAGATTGTATATATGGTAACAGTAAAAAAAAAAATCCATGGACCTACACTACACAAACAGTGAACCCTAAGTAAAGCCATGGACTTTAGTTAATAGTACAATTGTAAAAATGTGGTATCATCATTTGTAACAAATGTTTCACACCAATGCAACATGTGGGTGGTGGAATGGTGTATGGGAATCTTGTATTTTCTGCATGATTGTTCCGTAAAATGCACAATTTCTCTAATAAAGAAAAAAGTTAAAAAAAAAAAAGTACACAGTGGTACACCAGCAGAACTGTGGCTAAAATCTAACCTTTAGGTCGATAACTTTTAGGTATGTAAAGTCACGTTATCAGATCAGAACAAAAATACCTTCGTAGAGTAATCTCTTGGTGTTCTTAAAATTTTAAAAACTTTTTTTTTTGCTTATGAAATTGATAAATGCTTATTTTAGGAAATCCAGGAAACATTAAAAAAAATAAAGATTATTACCATCAAATTTAATCACTGTTAAATTTCTTTCCAGTTTATTTCTCTACAAATACATACACACATATATCCTATACTGGAGTTCTCTCAGCTTCGATTTTGAATTTAATTAAATGGACTATTTATAGATTGAAAGGAACGTCAAGGGTCATCCAATGACTAGCAACAATGAGCAGAGGGAAGAAAAAGTGTTATAGGAGCTCAGGGATTGCTGGAACCATGGTTGAAGAACTGGCAGTCCCAAGTTGAAATCGTAGGGTATGGGCAAAGTTTTAACAGATGCTTCCCCTTTCAGCAGGAGAATTTGACCTTTAGTTAATTTCCTCATTCCCTGTTTCCCTAACTATCTGATGAAAGTTGGAATGTCATATAGGTTAATTAGGCAACTTTGTTATGCTAAAAGTTGACCCCTGAATTGAAAAACTTATAGACTTGCTAGGGAAGTCATGCTTTTGTCATCCCTGAGTACAGTGATTCTGGTGGCCAGGCATGTCCCTGGAAGCTGTGTCTGTAGAAAATAGCTCTTGTGGGATATGAGGCTTGAGAGCCTGGGTGACTTCCTCCCACCTTGTACCTGTACTGCTACGACGTGGACTGCAGCAAAAACCCCTATTGAAGAGGAATACCTGACATTGCCCTGGCTGACTCCTTTGTAGTAGACTGACTCCAAATGTGGTCTGTAATAATCACATGATTATTACATGAGCATGAATATTCAGTTGAATCTAAGAAAACGTCCTAGATGGGCACTTGGGGACATAGCACTACCATAACTGTGATGCCACAGTAGGGAGGGGGAGGGAAAATATCTGGAGCTTTCTCTCCTCCTTCCCTCCAATGTCCTGCTAATACCCTTCTCCCACATTGGTTAAACCTAACCAGAAGACAGAGATATTTCATAATTATTTCGTAAATTCTTTTACTGATTAATATCTTTGGCTCAACTTTCTTATCTGAAAAACACTTCCTAGATTTAGTTCTTTCAATAATAGAACTAAATTATGCATCTGTGATCTCACTGTATAAAATAAAGACTCCTCTAGAAACTCAATTCACATAAGAAAATATTGTAAAATATATAAAATATGAGGGAGATGCATGTATAATTTAAGGAAAAAGTTTTCTTTTTTGGGTAAATTTTTACAAATCTTAGAGTAGAAATTTTAAACAGGAAACCTGTAATATCTGGAACTTTCAGAAGGAAATCACGTAGAACTTCTAAGGTATTTTATCTCTAGCATAAGTGTTATGCTAAAAATTGTACTACTAATACAATATTATTAGTTTATTTTCAGATATTCACACTATGACTTCATTTTTGTTAAAAAATGTAGAAGGTCAGATTTATATAACTGGGTGGTGATAGTCTCATCAGTATCTATTCCACACCTGGCAGCCATCCTGTGGCAGTCAGTGAGATTTGGGGGGATTGACCCCACCTAAACTGGAGGGATGGCACCTGATCAGGCTATGCCAATCAGAATAATTTCTTTCTCTCCTCTCTTCTCTTCATCCTCTCTCACCCCAGCAGTAACTGGCCTAGGTAATCCTGTGCATGACATTCCTTTGGACACAGGTATTTTTTTGGGTGGGTGTCCAGTCATTTGGACTCCAGGACTTTTGTTTGATTGCTCTGGAAAGCATTTCAGCCCCATTTATCTCAAAGAAGAAATTATTCATTCTGTGACCACAAGGGGAGCCCTTTTTAGGAAGAAGCTAATAGTGTGGGTAGCAGAACAGTTATGGAAAGAAAATGAGTCCTTTTAAAAGAATTACAGGATTAATTTTATAGCCTGCCCTATGCCTGGACTTACAGTTTTGTGAAACAATAGATTTCCTTATTGTTTCAGCCTATTTGAGGTGGGTTTTCATTTACTTGGCTAAGAGTATCCTATCACATTTGCTCACCCCGGTATTTCTATTTCGAAGAAAGTGAAGAAATGATTTGAATATATCTTAGAGAAAATCAAATAGCAAAGAGGATATAATGATGTTCTTAGAATAATGCTTGGTGATAATTTTAAAATGTGTGTAATAGTTCTCATTTGTACTTAAAATTTATTTGGGGGAAGCGGACTTGGCCCAGCGGTTAGGGCTTCTGTCTACCACACTGGAGGTCCGCGGTTCAAATCCCAGGCCTTCTTGACCCTTGTGGAGCTGGCCCATGTGCAGTGCTGATGCGTGCAAGGAGTGCCGTGCCACGCAGGGGTGTCCCCCACGTAGGGGAGCCCCACGCTCAAGGAGTGCGCCTCGTTAGGAGAGCCGCCCAGCTCGAAAGAAAATGCAGCCTGCCCAGGAGTGGCACCGCCCACGCGGAGAAATGACACAACAAAATGACGCAGGAAAAAAGAAGAGACACAGATTCCATGCTGCTGACAACAACAGAAGCGGACAAAGAAGACGCAGCAGGTGGACACAGAGAGCGGACAACCGGGGTGGGGGAGAAGGGGAGAGAAATTAAAAAAAATTTATTTGGAGTGTTTACTCTATGGATTGGGTTAGATAGCAGGTAAAAATGAGAAATTTGTTATTATTAAGGCGGGAAATGTACTTTGCAAAAGAAATCCCAAGGTCAAAATGTGGTCTACTAGTTTGCATGATTGCATTCATCTGGCTTTTAATTCTAGGAAAATAAATTTTTGACTGGTATTGGCTGGTATATTTTTCATTTGTTTTCTTTTGTTTTGTTCTGGTAGATTAAAGATTTCCTAAAAACAAATTTTAGTTGGTAGCTCAGCATCATGTCTGTGATTTGACTTTCCTCTCCTGCTTCTGAACATATCTTCTCTGATTTAACATCATATTACATAATCATTTTCTCTGTTTGAATGTTTAAATTCCTTTTTCTGTATACTGGATAGTCCCCACCTGAACTTATAGTATACTTTGTAATCAGCTATTGAAGTGTCTTTTATTGATTTTCTTGGGTGGGAAGTGGTCCCACTTTCCAGGTAGGCTATACTTCTTGCAAATAGTCTTTAAAAAAAATCCTTAAGAGTTAAAAATACAGTAGGTTTACCCTGAAATCTTGTATTATACGAGGTTATTAGATTAATTCCCATCTTTACATATGGGTAAAAAAGTGCTAAAGACCTTTATGTTTCAATAGTGTTGTTAGGATTAAGGAAAAAAATAGTATTTGGTTTTACAAAAATAAGTGTATTTCAGAGCAATTTAAGCAAAAAAACACCCAACCCTTTATATTTTAGAGAATACTATTATATAAATTGAGAGTTTCAATTATTTCATTTTTAAGAAGTTTTCTATATATTTTCTACAAGCTCAGTCTAAAGCAATACAGTTTATTTTTCTCTTAAGACATTTCTATATAAAATGGTTTGAGATCTTTACTAATTTTATTACAGCTAAATTGTTTTTGATCAGATAAAATTTTATAATTGAAAGTTACTGCAAAAATGTTTTTAAAATTTGTCCTTGAAATATGACATATCCATTTGTTTTAATGAAAATACAAATAGTTCTATAATTCTATGAGGATCAAGTATTTAATTATAAGAATGTTCATTGTAACTCAAAATATTTGCAACTGTACATATTTAACTATTTCTGCTAGAGAGGTTAATATGCCGAATGGAACTTCATAAAGCATAATCACTACATACTTCAAGTGCACAATAATTTTAGCCTCTAGTTTTATGCTTTCTTGCAGCTTTTATATTATTTATAAGTCTTGCTTCATAAATCCAAGCTGACATAAATAGGAATGTGATCCCACGTATATTTGTTTCTTCAAATGAAATAAGTGATGGTTTAAATTAAATAGGTTGTGGTTGAAATTGTAAATATTTGTGAAAGGTAAACATGATAGATTACAATCATGAAATTTCACTGTATTTTTGTGCTTTTAAGGATGAAAAAAAAAGCTTGTATTTGGTTCTTCCTGTCTTAGAACTTCTAATTATTTTGTGCCAATTTTAATTTCTTGAGATGATATAGGATGACTTTATTAATATCAGTAATTTGAGATATCACTCAATATTCTTTCATTAAATTTTTTCCTCCTTTGAATACTTCTTTTGATGTATCACTGAATTCTGGTTTTAGCAACCTCAAAATTAGCTACACAGGTACAGAGATGTAGGAGATCTATGGGAGAAAAAATGGAAAGTTACTTTTAGATATAGGACTCACTTATTGTCAAGAAATACCCATTTTTATCACCTAGAAATAATATTAACTTTGGAAGAATAAGGTTTGGTAAATATAAATATTGCTGATAATAATGAAATTTTATTTGATTATTTAATGCTTTTTATTTTCAAAGGACTTTGACTATATATTCAGCTCACATTGGTTAGGTGCTAAGATTTATTGAGGGCTTACTATGCACAGTGATAACTTTGAGGCTAGATCTTTTAATCATTTTACTGATGATGAAATTGAGGCTCCAAGAGTTTGATTTCCCTGAGGCCATCTAGTTGGAAACCAATTGGACCCAGGATTCAAAACTCCTGACTTTGCCAGTCCGGTTCCCTTTGCATTATTAAAGAGCTGCCTTACATAATTTGGATGGGCAGTTTTTTCCTTATTATTCATATATAATGAACATCAAGTCCAGAGAAACTGATTTGTCAAAGATCTCATGCCAATATGTTTCAGAGTAGGGCCTAGAACTTAGGTACCTGTTTCTCTGTCATTACGGTTTTCACTGTATCTTCCTTCTTTCCTAAAAATTGCAGAAGCTGAGTTTATTTTTGTACTTGTTTTATATATTCTTGAATCTTTTCCCTCTTAATAGGAAAATTTTAAAGAATTATAAATATTATTTTGAAGGGAGGAAATATTGAGAATCAAGTCTCATTTGCTTTAGAGCAGTGTGTGACAGTACATGACTAGCCTGTAAATGAATTTTTTTTTTCAATCAGGAACCTGATCTTAATGATGATCATAGAAATATGGAAATAACTCCAGGAGAAAAGGTACTTCGGACCACTAAAGAGCAACGGGATCAGCAAAATCGGCTGAGAAAGATAGATGAAAAGCTGAGAAAGATGAAGGAAAATGTGGTAAGTCTTTTTCATTTAAAGTATAATTGTAACCAATGGTTAGATTATATTAAAAAGGTTAATTTTCTTTCTCTATTTTACGATGTGTTAAATTAGTCAAGAAAGTCAATGTGGGAATTTGTTAGTAAGAATTTGATTAAAAGCTAAAAATATGATTCATAAGACTTAAACTAGTATTTTACTAATTTGTATAACAGAATAAACATGTGAAATTCTATTTGAAGTCAGAATGATGATCCATAAGCATAATAATATTCTGTGCCTGATAGTGACATAAATGTTCTTTTTTGTGTGTGGAAAACTTTGGTGGTTCTCCATAAAACTATCCTTATATATTGAACTTATAGCTTAAACACTCCAAATTTTCTTTCATAATTCATAATTTTACTCATTTTTTTAATACCTTCTAAATCCTTGAGCCTGTCTTATGATTTTCTTGTTTACTACTTAATGCCATATCATTGCTGATGAGTGAAAGCTCTTAAATCAACTAAATTGTGAGCTGGTATATTCTGAATCTATTAGAAATGTTCTGTAACATTATGATTTTCCATATCCATAGCTGGATCCTTGGCTTTTACCTAACATTAAACATGACAAGGCTGGAGTTGTGGTTCTACCTACATCCTCTCTCCCAGGACTAGTCTCCCTATATATTGCCAGCTATGTCTACTTTCGATTGCCTACTAAATCTCATCATTTTGGCCTTATTAAAATTTTTTTGTTTTTTAAGTTTTTATTTATTTATTTATTTTTTCCCCTTCCCCTCCTCCTGCCCTGCTGTTTTTGCTGTCTGTATTGTCTTCTTTTCTCATGTTCTGTCCTCTAGGATTCACTGGGATTTGATCCCGGAGATTCCTGATGTGGAGAGAGGTTCCCTGTCAATTATGCCACCTCAGTTCCTTGTTTCTGTACTTTACCTTGACTCTCCCCTTGTCTCTCTTTTGTTGTGTCATCATCTTGCTGTGTGACTCACTTGTGCGGGCGCTGGCTCACCATGCGGGCAGTTGTGTGGGTACTGGATCACTGCATGGGTACTTGTGCTCACTGGCTCATCATGCAGGCACTTGTGTGGGCACTGGCTCACTGTGCGGGAACGCTTTCTCTTCTTTTTTTTCACTAGGAGGCCCCAGGGATTTAACCCAGATCATCCCATATGATAGGGGGAAGCTCTATCACTTGAGCCTCATCTGTTTCCCTATTAAGTTTTTACAAGTATATTTAATTTGTTGCCGTATCTTGCCACAGTTCCCTATGACTCTTTTAGAGCCTTCCCTTTTTTTTTGTTTTTACTCTTTTCACCCTTCTTTCATCATTTGTGTTAAATAAAATGTTTGTTGTTTGACACATTTTGAAAAGTGTTGGCGCTTCTTACCCATATGTGCCAATCAAAGGTAGGCAAATCCTGTCATTTTCCATAATTTGGTGGTACTGATTTCTGACCATTTATTACATGCCTTGAACATGTCTCTACCATTATTTTGGCTTACCACCTTGATCCCTTAGGAAAATTTTATATATCATTCCAGCACCATATGAAGTTTGGCTACACTTAAAAGAATATAAATTTATGTATCAGCAGTTGGCCGTTAAGTGGAAGAATAATATATATAGAAAAGAGCATTTACTGAGTACTATTCATGTACTTTACAAATAGTAAGCTACCTAATCTTCACAACTGCCCTGTGAGGTAAACACTACTATCCTCATTTTTATGTGAGGTAACTGAGGGACAGAGAGATTAAATACCTGTGCAAAGGTATACACCTAGTAAGTGAAAGACATAGAATTCAAATGGTAAGCTTTTAATCACTATGCTATGCTGCTTTTCCCTTGTAGTTCTTAACTAGCTGGGCACTCCACTGTACCATTGTTGATGTCATCTATGGTGACATGAGGGTGCTCTCCACCAACATGGCAGTCCACAGACTGGGAAGTACCCAGAATCTCTTTAATGTTTCCAGAGAGTTCTCTGGCTAAAGAACAGTGCCACATCTGTCAGGCAAAGTTGACAATCCCATCAAAAGTGATTATTTCCACTGTGCTTAGTGTTTTTCTGCTTCTACCTATCTCTGGGTGGTTCATTAAAGTCTTTGATAATCAGAGTGGAGACAGAAGGTACCACCTCAATCTGGGCCTCTCTGTTCTGAATTTCTGAATGGTCAGTTTCACAGTAATCCTTAGACCTTTCAGCAGTTGCCTTGGCAATATCATCACCACCAGACTGAGGGGGCCGATCTTGGGCCCAAGGCAGATGTGTCACTGACTTCCCCACCAGTGCATCTCAGGTCCACAACTTTGATGTTGTTGAGGTTGAACTTCAGTGCCATGGCAGAGGTGACTGGTAACAGATGAACCCGGATATGGGTCGACTGCAGTAAGTTGCTCCCTGGCCGCCTCTGAGCCAAATGCCAATGTTGGTTTTTGCTAAATAAAATGTGATAAATTTGTTATAACTGGTAGTACTACCTAGGATCATGTACTGCATTTATTGTCATTATCTCTTTACCTTTTCCTTTTTTAATTATGAAAACACACACACACATATAACATAAATCTTTCTATCTCAACCCCTCCTAAGAATAAGCATTCAGTGGGATTAATCATATTCACAATGCTGCAGTACCCTCATCACTGTCTATTATTAGAACTTTCCCATCACCCCAAATAGAAATCTTATACTCATTTTTCATTAACTTCTCATTGCCCTTGCCCCCACCCCTGGTAACATGTACTCTACTATCTGTGTCTCCAAGTTTATATATTCTGGTAATTTTTTTTTTTTTTTTTGGTTACCATGGGGCTTATATTTAACATCCTAAATCTATAATAATCTTGTTTGCTTTAACTTCAATAGCATACATAAACTATGTTCCTATACCTTACAATTCTCCCACCTTTTTGTAGTTCTTGTCACAAATTACATATTTATAAATTATGATTTATCATTACATTTTATGCAATTGCCTTTTAGATCCTGTAGGAAGAAAAAAGTTGAGCTACAATTTAAAAATGTAATAGTACTGGTATTTACCCATAAGCTAACAAAAACAAAACAAAAAACAAAAAAGAAGAGAAAAAAGAAAACACCTTTCCCAGTGGTTGTACATATTGTAGATTAACCTGTGTGAGTTTTTTCTTTCAGGGTTTACCCATACAGGCAGTTTAAAAAATAGCTCCAGGCCAAAGCATGGAGGCCTCTTTGGTCCTTTCTGTGCATGTGTCTTGTTTTGGGCATGCACATTTGGCCCCAGCAATTCCTCCCTTTATGCAATTTTAGTTTGCTAAAAGCTGCTGGGAGCAATATACCAGAAATCGGTTGGCTTTTACAATGGGAGTTTATTAGATTTAAAGCTTACTGTTCTGAGGCTGTGAAAAGTGTCCAGATCAAAACATCGCCAGGAGACCCTTTCTCCCTGAGCTGCAGCCGGGCGAACAGGCATGGCAGTCTCCACTCCTCTCTCCACCCAACCTCATTGCTTTCAGCTTCTGGCTGCTTTGCCTGTGGCTTTTCTCTCTCCCAGGTTTGTTCATTTCATCTTCTGGAGGCTTCTTTCTGTGTCTGTGGCTATTTTCTGTGCCTATGGCTTTTTATTCCTGTTTATAAAGGACTCCAGTAAGAGCATTAAGACCCGTTCTGGGTCACGCAGTATAAGCAAAGGCCCTTAATTAAAATAATTATATCAAAAGTTTCTACCTACAATAGGTTTATATGCACAGGAATGGATTAGCTTTAAGAACAGAATTTTCTGGGGTCCATAAGAGCTTAAAAGGGCCACATGTAGATACCAAGTTTCCCTTTTCTCTAAGAACAGTTTCCTCATGGTCCCAGGCATTTCACTTAACACCCTATAGCCAGCAATCCTTTGCCTCAGCCAGCACAACCGGACTACTTTCCCACAGTGTTCTGTAGGAGAGTGTGTGCTGCCTTCTACACACAGGACAAGTTCTGGGACAGTGAGTCCTTTAGGCCACCACCAGACAGATTTGGCCAGATATACATATGCCCAGTGTGTTTATGAGGCTTACTCGAGTCCCTCTGGAACCAGGACCAGGGATCCACAATGGTAGCCTGGGCCAGCTCCACTGTGAGCTGTGAGCAGTGGGTGGGAGGGCCAGCCAAGGTGCCAGGAAACCCTACCAGGTTTTTTTTTTTTTTTTTTTAGGAGGTACCAGGGATTGGCACTCAACCATTGAGCTATACCTGCTCCACATCCTACCACTTTTTTTTTTTTAAAGATTTATTTATTTATTTATTTAATTTCCCTCCCCTCCCCCGGTTGTCTGTTCTCTGCGTCTCCCTGCTGTGTCTCGTTTCCTCATCCGCCTCTGCCGTCGTCAGCGGCACGGGAAGTGTGGGCAGCGCCATTCTTCTGCAGGCTGCTCCCTCCTTTGCCCTGGGCGGCTCTCCCCATGAGCGCACTCCCCGCGGGTGGCCAGCACTGCGCATGGGCCAGCTCCACACAGGTCAAGGAGGCCCGGGGCTCGAACCGCGGACCTCCCATGTGGCAGACAGATGCCCTAACCACTGGGCCAAAGTCCATTTCCCCATTCTACCACTTTTAAGTGGCCTTTTTCTTGATTAGATGCTCTTACTGTTATTGGAGTCCTATATCTTTTTTAAAGAGCTCTGAGAAAGAGATTTATGCCAGCTCTTACTGGTTATTCAGAGCTTCTGCTGGGGATGGAGCCCTGAAACTTCTCACTCTTTCATCTTGATTTAGGCCTTAAATTTTTTTTTTTTTTTTTTTTTTTTTTTTTTTTTTAGGCATTAAATGCAAGAAACTGGAGTGGTTGGAGAATTGGATTTTAAATAATAATAATAATAGTAATAAAAATAATAAAACCCTTTGAATAAAGGCTGAAGAGTTTTTCCTGTTGGAAGGAGTTTAGATATAGCTTGTGTGTGTGTGTGCATGCTTTTCTTCTCAGAAATATGAAAGTATTCTCTTGATCCATGATGTCATTTCATTATGATGCAAAGGTAAAAGAAGATAGGAGGCCAAATATCTACAAAAATACACAAGGAAGTAAAGAAATGTCAAAATGATCTTTTTAACAATGAGTGTAGACAAGAGGAAAAGAGTAACATCAGAGAAGATTTTATGCAGGGTAAAAATTAGAACAATACATAGTATATTTGCCTATTTATTTAGTCATATAAATAAATCAGCAGGGGGAAACCACCTTGAGGGAAGATCTGAGATAGGTTTTTCTATCACTCACACTGTGCTGAGATTAACTTTCTTCTAAGCCTCTAAACTAGCCATTTCTAGTGATTATTATGAGTGCAAAATTCAGTTATGGAATTGCTAATTATAATGACAGTAACGTATTATATCTGACTGAGGTTTTGTACTAGCCCATTCATCAGAATATAGTAGGCCAAAGTTGAAATGTAGCAAATGTAATCATTGGTACTGTTGTAGAATTTGAGAGAAGTTCAATTATTTGAGTATAGAGAGGCCAGGACCCAGGAATGATTTTGAGAAGGAAAAATGGTTTATTGACGGCCGGTCGGACTCGGGAGCTTTCTGTTTGAATCCCGAGCCCTGAACAAGATTTTCAAACGTCTTTTATACGGAGAGGAAAGGCCAAATGGTCCCTTTGTTTCAGTTCTCAATAGGCTTCAATTAGCATATATATCTTCCACATCTTAGGTAAGCTTTTAGCATGGACTCCAGATATTCTAGATAAGCTTTTAGCATATTTGGTTTTTGCATTTCCCCTAAATACTTAAAGTTTATAGCCCTTGCATTGTTAAACTGTTTCCTGGGACTGGAGTCCTTGCCATTGTCACTAAGGGCAGGACTGCAGCCTCTTACCGTTCCACGCCCACAGCTTTCAGTTTAGGTTATCTCTGAAGAGACAAAGAGCCTTCCACCCATAGCCCACATCATTCCCCCCTTTTGCCAAAGTTTAACTTGCTAAGCTTTGGCATAATTATTGTTGGAGCTATGAGGTGGATGGCTGTTTGTTGTTTTGATTGATTATTTATCAGTCTTTAGTACAGCATCCAGGACTGTTTTTAGAAGTTTAGAACTTTTCATTCTGGACAGCCGAATCTTGGGCAGGGGCCTCCTGCAGTTATTCTGCTGCCACTGGCACTCACGTGGATTTCCAGTCAGGTTCCAGATCCATCTATTACTTTTATTTTACTCTTAAAGAGTTTACACCTTTAATTTAAAAGGGGTGCTGAAGGGAGACGATCTCTTTTCTGTAACTGCTTCCTGCTGGCCATGGGCTGTAGTCATTGCCTAATAAGGTGTAAAACTCTTATTAATTTATTTTAACTGGAGGAAGATGGATCTGGCATTCTGTATGAAGTTGGATGAAGTTTTCATATGGTTAATAAGATGTTCACTCTGAAAGAAACAAACTTAATTAAAAATTTGGAATACCCATTAAAGAGGACATTGGATTACAGAGGTAGACAAGGTTAGGTGCCTAT
The DNA here is from genome assembly GCF_030445035.2 of Dasypus novemcinctus. NCBI lineage: Eukaryota > Metazoa > Chordata > Mammalia > Cingulata > Dasypodidae > Dasypus > Dasypus novemcinctus. The sequence continues at coordinate 110,740,364 of NC_080675.1, read as the reverse complement.
AAAGATGGCACTCCTTAAAAGCTGGTGGGAACAGCATATATATTCTTTTTTTTTTTTTTTAAGTTATTTATCTTTAGAGAAAAATTGCAACAGACACTTAGCTTTGTCTGAAGACACATTCCAAGCTGTTCAATGATTGGCACTCATTCGCTCTGTCAGATGCTCCTGGTCAACTGGCACTCCTTGGGCAACTGGCTTCACTCAGGATTAGAACACTAAGTTGGAAATTCTCTTGGTTTTCACCTGTGGAGTGATTAGAACTACAGAATAAAGGTTTTTTTTACACCTTGGTTTTAATTGTACAATTTCTGGCAATTTTGACTTGTTCAATAGGTGACTCAACATCAGCAAGCAAGCCTCACCTTTGCTACACAGCAGAGTACAGTAGAATATAGAAGTTGACTGAGACTGGCTGAGACTGCCACCTTATTCTATAGACATGTTATTAACTGTTTAGAAAATGATTTTACCAGGAATTTAACATGTCTAATATACTTCTGCACTTGATCCATAATAGAAAAGATAACATTACAATTATTAGGCATTAATTTAGTACAGGATAAAAGTACAGCACTTAATATTAACTAATGTATTACTTAATGCATAAGGATTCAGAGTTGCAATTATTAGTTTTGAGTTTCAGGTTTGTAATACTTTACATGTTATCTCTCCATGAGAGCAGGCCATAATGCCAATTGTGTTTAAGTTTCACTTACCGTATCCTGGTATCATGGCTCCACTTAGCATATTCTTCAACGCAGTGAGCAAGTTGCAGCATCCTTCATCTTAGAGAGATTTTCCAGTATTCTACTAGCCTGGTGCATAGTGCTCTTTGGCACTATGGAACAGTGCCAGTCTGGAGGCGATATATCCATTGTACACTTGGCTGTACCGAGTCATTATTGGCTGCTGCAGGAGCTTGAAACTGCAATATAGTTTCCATCGACTTCAGGAGCAGAACCAGAGACTGATATAGCACATATTTTAATTGAGGGGTCAGTGACCAGCCTAGCCAATAACTCACATGGAGAGGCCACCTGTAATGTATTCAAGGCCTGGTGTGAATGCACAAGAGTTTGACAATGTTAAAGTTTATTCCTTGTTTTTATATATATTTTAAACAACTTAACGCAACACATATATCAAATGACTGTTTACTTACACAATTTTACTATGAAGATAACAGTAGGTACTTTAGTAATAGAGGAAAAATATTTTTCATTGTTAAAATGAAAACAGAATATTTCCAATAGAATCAAGACAACTTTTTATTACCATTTACTTAAATGTATACTTTGCAGTGGCCTTCAGACAGGTTTATTATCATGAAGTTATTTCTGCTACTAATACCAATCTAAGTTTTTTAGTTAACAATGACTTCTAGAACTAGAACTAATTAAACATTTTCAGTTTGGAAGATGTTTTACAAACTCTTTATAATTGACTATAACCACATTGACTAGCCACCTCATGTTTAAATAAACTTACTAAATTACAATCACCAATGAAAGAAATTTACTCTTTATTTAAGAGAGCATATCTACAATCTTTTTCCTTTAGCCTAATTTCACCAATGTGAACTTACAATTTTCATTACTGTAAAGATTTTGTACATACAATGTTAATTTAGTTTATAAATTATCTATGGGAGATTACACTCAAGTTAAATAAAATTGAAACCATAAGTTTATGCAAGGAATGTTCTCTTTTTCCCTTACAGGAAGCTAAAAACTTCTTTTCTTTGTTTAAGTTATGAAAAATAAAAATTTAAAAGCATACGGACTACCAGGTTTTAAAACACATTACACAATTATTTAATTTTTTTTTTTTAATCATAACCTAGGAAAGAGCTCTCCATAATTTTTATGGACTTTCCTTTACTTACTGAAATTTGTTAATAGAGCCACTAATTACCTTTATTTTGTTGGAAAGAAATCTTCTGAAAGAAAATAAGGCTCACCAGATTGTGGAGAAGAATTTATTCTCAATCTTGCAAGAAGGTGCCCCGAACAAAGAAAAATGACACAATTTATACCCCTAAGCCTAGCATGCAAGCTCTTCCTCTGTTTTTCCATAGATAGGATACTTCAGGAGTTACAGCTTATCTGAGATCTAACCTTCCCACGCAAAAGTTTGTGATTTAACTGCTTCTTCTATCTCACATTCCAACCATTTTAGTTTTTACCTGTTCCCCTTTGTTAAATAAGGAATAGAATTTAGTGCTGAAATGGCACCGACCTAGCTCCTTCTTGGGCAACCTTTCACTGCCCATAGGACTGGCCTGAGCTGGTCTCCTCCACCGCTGTCCAACCTGGGAGTGGGAGACTGAGGCAGCAGGCCACCAGGTTACACCAATCAACATTTTTTTTTTCCTTTTATGTGAAAACCAACCTAATCTTTGGTTTGTTTTTTTTTTTACATTTTATGGTTGACAAAAGGTTTAAACTGGGAAATTACCGGGCAAACTGATTCTTAATTCCCTAGCCTAGTAGATAGGTTTAATCTGCCACACCTAATCTTGCCTTTAAAGCTCTTGCAAAGAGGAGGCCTTTTCCCAATTGTTTTTATAATTAGATTTCTATATGACTTTTTCATCCTGCTTAGTTTAATTTGGGCTTTAAGAATATTTACAAATATAACTGCATATTTAATTTTTAACAATTTGAATAGAGCTCTTTTAAGAATTTTTATTTGTTAATTTGATATTATCCTGATGTATGAAGACATACACTGAGCATTTTTTTAAAAATGGGCAGACACAAAGAGTTAGACACAAACACAACTCATTGATATTACTTATAATTTGCATTATTTTATATACTGTTTAGCTTAATTAATTAGGGGTCCAGAAATACATATTACTTATATAACTGCATATTTAACCTCAACAATTTGAGCAAATAGGCAGATATAAATAGTTTGAGACAAAAACATAACTTTAATTACTTTAAACTTCTAATCTTTACAAAACAAGTGTGACTGCATACATTTCAAAGACTCCTGAAACTTTCCTTAATTTGCACTATGACCACGCAGTTTACCACAAGAATTTTCCTTCTTACTTAATGGATTGTAATAACCAAAATGTTCTGAATGCTTTAGCACCATTTTGTTTTAGAACTTTATATTTTACTTTGAATTTAGCAGAATTTTGGATAAACAACAAGATTAATCTTATATATTTACTGAGGCTATTTGAAGACTCAGGGAGACAGACGTTTCTCTCATGAATTGCCACTCTTAGGGACACTGACCGTCCAGGCAGGAGACTTCTCCCCCTTCACCCCTCTTTTGATTTTGGAGATAATAAAATTCCAGTGGTCATTTAACCTTATTCCATCAGGCAGCAATTTATTTAGTTTACACTTGAATTCATGAGAGAAAGGGTTACTAATACCAGGACAGGAGACAGTGATGTCCCAGCTCTTCTCTGGCCTATAGGGGCAGAAGCTATTATGAAATAACCATAGACAGAGGTGAGGGGTGAGGTTAGCCTTGAAGTAACCATAAACTAAGGAAAGGTAAAGTTTAGAGTTTACACTTAAATAATAATTTCAGGCTAAATTCACCCAGCTATAATTTCAGTTATTTCCTTTCCACTGTTTTATAATATAAATGCATTTATAAATGATTTTAACAACAAATTCATCTTCTGTTTCCTTAACAATAAAAACACATTCCATATATCCCACATACTAAGTTACCAGGCAAACTTCTTACAACATATAATTGCCATTAATACTAAAAAGCTTGTTAAAATAATGAACTTTTCTTCACTTTAAATACTTAGCATGTAATACCAGAAACAGTTTCTTCGGAAGCAAGTTGGCAGGGGAGGCTGGCTGCCAAATAAATTTGTTATAAAATTACCTTTTATTATTATTATTATCAATTCAGTTTTTGTTTAATAATGACTTTCTGCAATTAGCCATTTAAATAACTTAATTTAAACAATGCTTTGTAAAACCTTTATAATTATTTATACCTTTAAGACAAATTTTACCTTCACAGAACACATTCTCTTACTTAAAGTTACTACAATACCTTCTAAGAACCTGGGCAGAATGCAAACGTATTTTGGCTTTGACACCCTAAGGAGGGAACCTTACTGCATTTATTCTGATTCTGCTTTTCACCCCCTTCACTTCCCCCCCTTCCAGGCAGTTGGGTGCACAACAAACAGGAATGCGGCTTATGAATAGAACGGTGGACTCACTGGAAAGGGCAAGCCGCTCCCCCCTTTTCAGCTTTCAGGCCAAAATGGGCAGACAGAACCTACTTAAATTTGGCAACTCTCCCGGGGACCCAGCCACCCTGACTGGGACATCCCCAACAAACTTGGATGCGTGGCGTGGACACAGATGGCCTCCAAGCCCCGGCAAAGGGCCAGACCAGAGACAAGACAGCAGAGCATGCACAAACATCTAGACTCCGCAAATATCCAGACTCCTCAGCTTTTGCCCCAGAATCTTTTCACCCCCTTGCCAATGGCAAGGGAGGGCTCCAGCTCAGCTGTAATTCTACTTTACATAAGGACACAACTCCAACACTAGCATTGAGCTGACACAGACAGAAGCACAAAGGTCACTAATCTGACCCACAAGTTTATATATTTATTTTCACCATGGCTGCCCCCACAGCCATCACAAACCTCAGAACACTTAACATTTGGTATAAAGTGAATTCATTCACAATTTAGCACCATATCAAAAGATTTCAGCTAGACTTTTTCCACTGTTTAAACTTTACACCCAGACCAAGCTCCACCAGAAAAGCCGATCCATTTTCCTGTAACCAAGTTTTGTTTGTTTGTTTTTTCAATCCAGACCAATTTCCAGGACGTAAGGACTTGAACCTATAAATAGCCCTTCCTATTAAAATCAAGCCTCCACTCCTTTAGTGGATATAAGACCAGTACCAGATTCTAACATGCAGTTAGACAAACCCAAAACACCAGGGCTTTTCCCCGGTTTTCCTCCTTTTCCCAAGCCTAGAGAGAACGGCTTCCCCCCAGCCTTCTGGGGCTACTAGGGTTCTCTCGGGAGGTGATCAGCCTCCCCTTCCTAGCAATTAAAGCTAGGGCTTTCCAGACTCTGCTCACCCAGGGAGTCTTACCTTCTTCCATGTTCGGAGTTCTTTTTCGTTCCCAGAATCTTTCTCTTCAGACCTTCCATTGCCCTCGATTTTTGTCGGGAAGATTCTGGCGGAGCCCACATCTTTTCTGGATTAAATTTAATCCAGGGGCGCCCAGATTTGGGGTTCACCTGAGTCCTCTCGGCTTCCTCGGGGATTTGGAAGGGGCAGCAAAATGCTACCGTCTCTGGCCTTCGTTTGTTGTCCCTTCGTGGTTGCCAAAAATGTTGTAGAATTTGAGAGAAGTTCAATTATTTGCGTATAGAGAGGCCAGGACTCAGGAATGATTTTGAGAAGGAAAAATGGTTTATTGACGGCCGGCCGGACTTGGGAGCTTTCTGTTTGAATCCCGAGCCCTGAACAAGATTTTCAAATGTCTTTTATACAGAGAGGAAAGGCCAAATGGTCCCTTTGTTTCAGTTCTCAATAGGCTTCAGTTAGCATATATATCTTCCACATCTTAGGTAAGCTTTTAGCATGGACTCCAGATATTCTAGATAAGCTTTTAGCATATTTGGTTTTTGCATTTCCCCTAAATACTTAAAAGTTTATAGCCCTTGCATTGTTAAATTGTTTCCTGGGACTGGAGCCATTGCCATTGTCCCTAAGGGCAGGACTGCAGCCTCTTACCGTTCCACACCCACAGCCTTCAGCTTAGGTTATCTCTGAAGAGACAAAGAGCCTTCCACCCATAGCCCACATCAGTACTATGATTTAAATAGTGCTATTTAGCATTTGTTTGTTTGAGGCTTATGGTATGTTCCTCTCAGTGTACCAAGCATTTCACTTTGACTCTGAGATTACAGGTCTCTAACATAGCATAAATTTGTTATTATATATGTCACATATAAGTGTATATATTATATAAACATAATATTTTATATATAAAATAAAAAATTTATGTTATATAAAATATTATAGTATTTAGCATCATGTAATATCTTTAAGTGCTGTTTTCATATAAAAGAGAATTTCTCTGGCATCCTGTCGTGTTGGGATTACTATTCTTTTTCTGTTTTGATGCAGGCAGCTCATGAATTGTGAGTGTGTGGTAGTGCTGCGCTTTGAGCTAGTTTTTACATGTGGGGGAAGATTCATGCTGAGATATCCAACTAGATTGCCTAGTTGGTTCCTGTGGGGTTGAATATTGGCTTTGGCCACAGAGTTCCGCTCTCCAGCCTAGTTACTTGTATGGAAATAATTTGAGATGATATAGTCAGGGGACAAAGGCAACAGTCATTTTCATAGAATAGGCAACACAGGACAACCCCACTGACAACTTTCCTATTATATGCCCTATTATGGCCTATTGTACCCCTATCACCCAATTTTCCCATCCAGCTCAGAGAATCACTGTTTATCATATTTGGGTGTTCTATAGGTTTCTCTGCCCATCCAGGCTTCCAACCCACATTGCTTTATATTGCCACCCTGGACTACAGTCCTATAATGTAACTATATGCCTACCTCTTAACCACTATGCCCCAATATATAAGGGCATAGTGGTTAAGAGCCAGGCATTGGAATCAGACTGCTTAGGGTTTGAATCTGAACTCTGCCACTTACTAGCTGTGTGACTTTGGGCAAGTAACCTGACCTTCCTGTGCTTCAGTTTCCTCTTTTGTAAAATGAGGATAATTATAATGCTTACTTCATACGGTTGTTAGGAAATTAAAATAATGTAAATAAAGTGCTTAGAACACTGTGAGTGCTATGTAATGTTTATTATTATTGTTATTGCTATTATTAACATTATTAAAATGGTATTTACTTAAGCTTGTCTCTGTGATAAGGAGGGGGAGGGCAGGGAAATATATAGAGGATGAAATTGAAGATGGAGTGGTAAGCCTTGGAGAAGAATAAAGATGCCCTTTTCTGATGCAGGATGAAAGAAAGGATGGGCCAAGAAATGCAGGAATGAGATGGAAAGAAGGTGAGAAAGGTGACAATTGAATATTCTCTACTTTATAAATTAGAGATCAAATAATATCAGAGTGGGACGGTAGAATGGGAATGTGGACTTGAGGAAGGATAGAGGAAGACAGGGATAGACTCTGTGAGGATGAGTAAAAAGCACTGGCCAAGTATGAAGAACGCCCAGCTGAGGTTGGAAACCCTGGCTGTTCAATGGAGCCAGTCAGCATGGTTTGGAGTCTTCTCTAATAGCCCTCAGCAGTACACTAAAAATGGAGAAAGCTGTGGGGAGTTGATGCAGGGGTGAGGACAGGTAGGGTGATTACAGTGGAAGATCAAGGGGATGAGGGAACTGATGGTACCCGTGAGATAATTGAAAATAAAAAGAGAGAAACAAATGTAATATGTGTACCCCAAATATTAGCTGTGTCCTCTTTGTCCCTCTTCATACCAGTTTCATAGCTCATTGAACATACATATAATAGAATACTATATGACTGAGAAAAGGAGGTAGATGTATTTATCGTGAAAAGGTGTTCACGATACAGTATTAAGAATAAAAAACATGTTGCAGAAGTTTATAATTATGGTATTCCATTTTTATAAAATAAAGTCATAGAAACATCCTAGAACAGTACATACCAAATACTGAACAATGATTAATTTTAGTAGAGATGGTCATGAATGGGAAGATGAAAAAAGGAAATCCACATTTTATAACAAACTATCTAAAGGGAAAATACATTGGGATAATGGGTGATTTTTATATTATTTTTTGTTCTTTTCTCTGTATCTCACTTTCTTTTTTTTTTTTTTTAAAGATTTATTTTTATTTATTTAATTCCCCTCCCCTCCCCCGGTTGTCTGTTTTCTGTGTCTTTTTGCTGCGTCTTGCTTCTTTGTCCGCTTCTGTTGTCGTTAGCGATACGGGAAGTGTGGGCGGCGCCATTCCTGGGCAGGCTGCTCCCTCCTTCGGCGTTGGGCGGCTCTCCTTACGGGTGCACTCCTTGCGCGTGGGGCTCCCCTACGCGGGGGACACCCCTGTGTGGCACAGCACTCCCTGCGCGCATCAGCACTGCGCATGGGCCAGCTCTACACGGGTCAAGGAGGCCCGGGGTTTGAACCGCGGACCTCCCATGTGGTAGACGGACGCCCTAACCACTGGGCCAAAGTCTGTTTCCCTGTATCTCACTTTCTGTAATATACATATTGCATTTATAAACATAAAAATTTCATGTTTAAGAATATTAAAAGCACCAATGCATACAGAAGATCATGACTTATTGTTCCTTAATAATTGGTCTTTATGTACTCAGAAAAACTAGAGAGTAAATAATGTACAACCTTGCCAGTAATTAAAATTCATATTCACATAACCTTTAGGCACTATCTGCACCTATCAAACCAGCAAAAATAATGAAAAATGTGATTTAATTATATGTTAAAGGGAGTAGTGTTTTGGTGAGAACATCATTAGTTGAACCTTATTGGTAGTTTTTAAATTGGTTATCTTCTCCTCTGGAAAGCAATCAGTCAGTAAATATAATGATAGTATACCATTATTTATATTTTTTGACCTGCACGATTCCACCATTGGGAATATTTTCAAAGATATAACCTCAAAGAAACCCAAATCAAATAAAACAGGAAACAACTTAAATGCTCTCAAATAGGGGAACAACAAAGCAACTTATATAATATTAACCCATTTAATACTGTGATAGATGATAAAAAAAAATGCATGGACTTTTAAATGGAAATGGATGGTATACAACATAAAAAGTCTGATAGATTGTAAGTATCAGTTATAGCCATGCAATGTATATGTATGTATACTGACAACCATCTGAAGGGAAATAGAATACAAATACTAGTAATTTAGCTATTTCAGATTTTCCCCCTTTTCTATTAAGTGGCCTTTATTCTTAAAAAAAAATAGGAGTCATAATGAAAGAACTTTCATTATTTCCTTATTTTACTTAGAGATGGTTTAATCCTTTAACTAAATTATGGATTTTTGAGTAATTTAAATAAATAGAAACAGTAGTTCATGTTTAGTCCCTTTTTTCTTCTGAGGTACTGAATGTTCCACTGTGATAATATAACTAAGGAAATTTCTTTTAAAAATAAAGAACATCTTTAATTTCTAAAGCTAGGTAAAAATTCCTTTAAGGAAGTTATTTAATAATTCTACCTTTTACAGATCTAAAGATTCCATTTTAGTTTTTGCATTAAAGAAAAATCCACCAATCTGATTTTATGTCCTCGTTTCCTGTAATGATAAAATAGTCTCAACGATGTTTTGTTAGTATTTTAGGAAAAGCTTTCCGTGGCTCCAGTCATTCTGAATGCATTGACCACAAATTTTAGGTCTTTATTGTGTTTCTTTTTGGTTCTCAGTCTGAACTTCATTCATTTTTTTCATCATTTGTAGTCTCTGCTATTTCTTTCCACATTCTTTCCTTTTTCGGTTTCCTGGAAACCACTGAGCATGACCTTATTTGGTGAACTGCATTGTCATTATTGCATCAAAATGTTTTGCACCCTGAGCTCTGTTGCCAAGCATTGAGGACAAGAATGTGGTTCACAAAGGATATAAATCCTTGTGTTGTGATTCTTATTTCAATACGCCCTTGCCATTTAACCTGATACAAGAATACATATCACAATCAGAAGACTGGAGGATTTCTTCTGTTCAGAGAATGGATGGAGATTCTACCTTCAGTTGTTAAATATGCTAAATAGAACCACAGTTATAGAATGTGAGCACTGGAAGGGGCTTTAGATGTCACGTAGGCCAGTTTCTTGGATTAGAAACCAAAATCTTGAATAGTAAAATGGTTTTCCAGAGGCTCAGAGTTAATTAGTGGTAGGCTTGGGCAAATCCCTGATTCTTCCAACACTTCAGCCTGTGAACTTTCCATTAAATCCAACCTCTTTGAGTTACACCTGCATAGTTCAGTTGATTTTCAGCTAAGATTTATGCCACCCATAAATGTGGGCTTCATTCTAAAATCTGGAGCTGTTACCAACCAAATATACATTTCCCTCTGAATTCAACAGAACTCCAAACAAACCTGGTGTCTGGTTATGTTGTCGAATTTGAGAGAGGTTCAATTATTTGCGTATAGAGAGGCCAGGACTCAGGAATGATTTTGAGAAGGAAAAATGGTTTATTGACGGTCGGCCAGACTCGGGAGCTTTCTGTTTGAATCCCGAGCCCTGAACAAGATTTTCAAATGTCTTTTATACAGAGAGGAAAGGCCAAATGGTCCCTTTGTTTCAGTTCTCAATAGGCTTCAATTAGCATATATATCTTCCACATCTTAGGTAAGCTTTTAGCATGGACTCCAGACATTCTAGATAAGCTTTTAGCATATTTGGTTTGCATTTCCCCTAAATACTTAAAGTTTATAGCCCTTGCATTGTTAAACTGTTTCCTGGGACTGGAGTCCTTGCCATTGTCACTAAGGGCAGGACTGCAGCCTCTTACTGTTCCACACCCACAAGTCAAACAGCTTAGGTTATCTCTGAAGAGACAAAGAGCCTCCCACCCATAACCCACATCATTCCTCCCCTTTGCCAAAGTTTAACTTGCTAAGCTTTGGCATAATTATTGTTGGAGCTATGAGGTGGATGGCTGTTTGTTGTTTTGATTGATTATTTATCAGTCTTTAGTACAGCATCCAGGACTGTTTTTAGAAGTTTAGAACTTTTCATTCTGGATAGCTGAATCTTGGGGCAGGCGCCTCCTGCAGTTATCCTGCTGCCACTGGCACTCATGTGGATTTCCAGTCAGGTTCCAGATCCATCTATTACTTTTATTTTACTCTTAAAGAGTTTACACCTTTAATTTAAAAGGGGTGCTGAAGGGAGACGATCTCTTTTCTGTAACTGCTTCCTGCTGGCCATGGGCTGTAGTCATTGCCTAATAAGGTGTAAAACTCTTATTAATTTATTTTAACTGGAGGAAGATGGATCTGGCATTCTGTACGAAGTTGGATGAAGTTTTCATATGGTTAATAAGATGTTCACTCTGAAAGAAACAAACTTAATTAAAAATTTGGAATACCCATTTTAAAAGAGGACATTGGATTACAGAGGTAGACAAGGTTAGGTGCCTATAAAGATGGCACTCCTTCTTAAAAGCTGGTGGGAACAGCATATATATTCTTTTTTAAGTTATTCATCTTTAGAGAGAAATTGCAATAGACACTTAGCTTTGTCTGAAGACACATTCCAAGCTGTTCAATGATTGGCACTCATTCGCTCTGTCAGATGCTCCTGGTCAACTGGCACTCCTTGGGCAACTGGCTTCACTCAGGATTAGAACACTAAGTTGGAAATTCTCTTAGTTTTCACCTGTGGAGTGATCAGAACTACAGAATAAAGGTTTTTTTACACCTTGGTTTTAACTGTACAATTTCTAGCAATTTTGACTTGTTCAATAGGTGACTCAACATCAGCAAGCAAGCCTCACCTTTGCTACACAGCAGAGTACAGTAGAATATAGAAGTTGACTGAGACTGGCTGAGACTGCCACCTTATTCTATAGACATGTTATTAACTGTTTAGAAAATGATTTTACCAGGAATTTAACATGTCTAATATACTTTTGCACTTGATCCAAAATAGAAAAGATAACATTACAATTATTAGGCATATATTTAGTACAGGATAAAAGTACAGCACTTAATAGTAACTAATGTATTACTTAATGCATAAGGATTCAGAGTTGCAATTATTAGTTTCGAGTTTCAGGTTTGTAATACCTTACATGTTATCTCTCCCTGAGACCAGGCCATAATGCCAATTGTGTTTAAGTTTCACTTACAGTATCCTGGTATCATGGCTCCACTTAGCATGTTCTTCAACGCGGTGAGCAAGTCGCAGCATCCTTGATCTTAGATTTTCCAGTATTCCACTAGCCTGGTGCATAGTGCTCTCTGGCACTATGGAACAGAGCCAGTCTGGAGGCAGATATCCATTGTACACTTGGCTGTACCGAGTCATTATTGGCTGCTGCAGGAGCTTGAAACTGCAATATAGTTTCCATCGACTTCAGGAGCAGAACCAGAGGCTGACATAGCAAATATTTTTAACTGAGGGGTCAGTGACCAGCCTAGCCAATAACTCACATGGAGAGGCAAAATGCAATGTACACAAGGCCTGGTTTGAATGCACAAAAGAGTTTGATAATGTTAAAGTTTATTCCTTGTTTTTATATATATATTTTTAAGCAATTTAATGCAACATATCATATATTAAATGACTGTTTACTTACACAATTTTACCATGAAGATAACAGTAGGTACTTTACTTTATAACAGAGGAAAAAAAATTATTTTTCATTGTTAAAATGAAAACAGAATATTTCCAATAGAATCAAGATAACTTTTTATTACCGTTTACTTAAATGTGTACTTTGCAGTGGCCTTCAGATAGGTTTTATTATCATGAAGTTATTTCTGCTACCAATACCAATCTAAGTTTTTTTAGTTGACAATGACTTCTAGAACTAGAACTATTTAAACATTTTCAGTTTGGAAGATGTTTTACAAACTCTTTATAATTGACTATAACCACATTGACTAGCCACCTCATGTTTAAATAAACTTATTAAATTACAATTACCAACCAAACAAATTTACTCTATTTATTTAAGAGAGCATATCTACAATGTTTTTCCTTTAGCCTAATTTCACCAATGTGAACTTACAATTTTCATTACTCTAAAGATTTTGTACATATATTAATTTAGCTTATAAATTAACTATGGGAGATTACACTCAAGTTAAATAAAATTGAAACCATAATAGTTTATGCAAGGAATGTTCTTTTTTTCCTTACAGGAAGCTAAAAACTTCTTTTCTTTATTTAAGTTATGAAAATTAATAATTTAAAAGCATACTGACTACCAGGTTTTAAAACACATTACACAATTACTTAATTTTTAAAATCATAACCCAGGAAAGATCTCTCCATGGTTTTTATGGACTTTCCTTTACTTACTGAAATTTGTTAATAGAGCCACTAATTACCTTTATTTTGTTGGAAAGAAATCTTCTGGAAGAAAATAAGGCTCACCAGATTGTGGAGAAGAATTTATTCTCAATCTTGCAAGAAGGGGCGCAGAGCCAGATATGGCTGGTGCCCCAAACAAAGAAAAACGACACAATTTATACCCCTAAGCCTAGCACGCAAGCTCTTCCTCTGTTTTTCCATAGATTGGATACTTCAGAAGTTACAGCTTATCTGAGATTTAACTTTCCCAAGCAAAAGTTTGTGATTTAACTGCTTCCTCTATCACATTCCAACCATTTTAGTTTTTTACCTGCTCCCCTTTGTCAAATAAGGAATAGAATTTAGTGCTGAAATGGCACCGACCTAGCTCCTTCTTGGGCATCCTTCCACTGCCCATAGGACTGGCCTAAGCTGGTCTCCTCCACCGCTGTCCAACCTGGGAGTGGGAGACTGAGGCAGCAGGCCACCAGGTTACACCAATCAACATTTTTTTTTCCTTTTATGTGAAAACTAACCTAATCTTTGTTCTTTTTTTTTTACATTTTATGGTTGACAAAAGGTTTAAACTGGGAAATTACCGGGCAAACTGATTCTTAATTCCCTAGCCTAGTAGATAGGTTTAATCTGCCACACCTAGTCTTGCCTTAAAGCTCTTAAAGAGGAGGCCCTTTCCCAATTGTTTCCATAATCAGATTTCTATGACTTTTTCATCCTGCTTAGTTTAATTTGGGCTTTAAGAATATTTATTTACATATATAACTGCATATTTAATTTTTAACATTTTGAATAGAGCTCTTTTAAGAATTTTCATTTGTTAATTTGATATTATCCTGATGTATGAAGACATAACACTGAGCAAATGGGCAGACACAAAGAGTTAGACACAGAAACACAACTCATTGATATTACTTATAATTTGCATTATTTTATACACTGTTTAGCTTAATTTGGGGTCCAGAAATACATATTACTTATATAACTGCATATTTAACCTCAACAATTTGAGCAAATAGGCAGATATAAATAGTTTGACACAAAAACATAACTTTAGTTACTTTAAACTTCTAATCTTTACAAAACAAGTGTGACTGCAAAACATTTCAAAGACTCCTGAAACTTTTCTTAATTTGCACTATGACTGTGCAGTTTTACACTATGACCATGCAGTTTTACACAAGAATTTTCCTTCTTAATTAATGGATTGTAATAACCAAAATGTTCTCAATGCTTTAGCACCATTTTGTTTTAGAACTTTATATTTTACTTTGAAATTAGCAGAATTTTGGATAAGCAACAAGATTAATCTTATATATATTTACTGAGGCTATTTGAAGCCTCAGGGAGATAGACTGGTTTCTCTCATGAATTGCCACTCTTAGGAACACTGACCCTTAAGGCAGGAGACTTCTCCCCCTCCACCCTTTTTTTGATTTTGGAGATAATAAAACTCCAGTGGTTGTTTAACCTTATTCCATCAGGCAGCAATTTATTTAGTTTACACTTGAATTCATCAGAGAAAGTGTTACTAACACCAGGACAGGAGACAGTGATGTCCCAGCTCTTCTCTGGCCTGTAGGGGCAGAAGCTATTATGAAATAACCATAGGCAAAGGCAAGGGGTGAGGTTAGGCTTGAAGTAACTATAAACTAAGGAAAGGTTAAGTTTAGAGTTTACACTTAAATAACAATTTCAGGCTAAATTCACCCAGCTATAATTTCAGTTATTATCTTTCCATTGTTTCATAATATAAATGCATTTATAAATGATTTTAACTCTTAGTTACAGTTTTTATTAATTTTTTAAAAACCTGTTAATTTTGTAACACCTTTTATTCGACTTATAACATATTAAATGAACTTAACTATTACTTTAGTTTTTCTTTTAAGGTAAAAGAATAAGTCTCTTGCAGTTAGTTTAAAATAAAAAGCTACTTTTTGGGATTTGATTTCTAGAACATAATGATCTTTTAAAAGAGATAAGACCCTTTCTTCTTCAAGCACTAAGGAAATGATGAGGTTAAAGCACAAGAAGCTATTTTGATAAAACAGATTTTCTTTGTATATTGATCTTACTCAATTTTAATCATAAAAATTCCTTCCACAAACCTTCTACACTTTCAGTATTCATTCAGGTTTTGTCCCACACTCTACTCTTTCCAATAATCAATCATTTTATCTTAGGACAAAATCATCATCTGTTTCCTTAACAATAAAAACACATTCCATATATCCCACATACTAAGTTACCAGGCAAACTTCGTACAACATATAATTGCCATTAATACTAAACAAGCTTGTCAAAATAATGAACTTTTCTTCACTTTAAATACTTAGTAGCATGTAATACCAGAAACAGTTTTTTTGGAAGCAAGTTGGCAGGGGAGGCTGGCTGCTGAATAAGTTTGTTATAAAATTACCTTTTATTATTATTATTATCAATTCAGTTTTTGTTTAATAATGACTTTCTGCAATTAGCCATTTAAATACCTTAATTTAAACAATGCTTTGTAAAACTTTTATAGTTATTTATACCTTTAAGACAAATTTTACCTTCACAGAACACATTCTCTTACTTAAAGTTACTACAATACCTTCTAAGAACCTGGGCAGAATGCAAACGTATTTTGGCTTTGACACCCTATGGAGGGAACTTTACTGCATTTATTCTGATTCTGCTTTTCAGCCCCTTCACTTCCCCCCCTTCCAGGGGGTCGGGTGCACAACAATCAAACAGGAATGCGGCTTATGAATAGAAGGTGTGGACTCACTGGAAAGGGGCAAGCCGCTCCCCCCTTTCCAGCTTTCAGGCCAAAATGGGCAGACAGAACCTACTCAAATTTGGTAACTCTCCAGGGGACCCAGCCACCCTGACTGGGGCAGCCCCAATAAACTTGGGTGTGTGGCGCAGACACAGATACAGATGGCCTCCAAGCCCCGGCAAAGGGGCAGACCAGAGACAAGACAGCAGAGCATGCAGAAACATCTAGACTCTGCAAACATCCAGACTCCTCACAGTTTTGCCCCATAATCATTTCTCCAGCTCCACTGAATTCTACTTTACATAACAACACAACTCCAACACTAGCATTGAGCTGACACAGACAGAAGCACAATGGTCACTAATCTGAACCACAAGTTCTATATATATATTTTCAGCACTGCTGCCCCCACAGCCATCACAAACCTTAGAACACTTAACATTTGGTATATAGCAAATTCATTCACAATTTAGCACCATAACAAAAGATTTCAGCTAGACTTTTTCCACTATTTAACTTTACACCCAGACCAAGCTCCACCAGAAAAGCCGATCCATTTTCCTGTAACCAAGTTTTGTTTTTTTTTCTTTCAATCTAGACCAATTTCTAGGACATTAGGAGTTGAACCTATAAACAACCCTTTTTATTAAAATCAAGCCTCCACTCCTTTAGTGGATATAAGACTAGTACCAGATTCTAACATGCAGTTAGACAAACCCAAAACACCAGGGCTTTTTCCTGGTTTTTCTCCAGGACATTAGGACTCGAACCTATAAACAGCCCTTCCTATTAAAATTAAGACTCCACTCCTTCAGTGGATGTGAGACCAGTACCAGCTTTTAACATGTAGTCAGACAAACCTAAAACACCAGGGCTTTTCCCTGGTTTTTCTCCTTTTCCCAGGCCTAGAGAGAACGGCTTCCCCCCAATTTTCTGGGGCTACTAGGGTTCTCTCGGGAGGTGATCAGCCTCCCCTTCCTAGCAATTAAAGCTAGGGCTTTCCAGACTCTGCTCACCCAGGGAGTCTTACCTTCTTCCATGTTCGGAGTTCTTTTTTGTTCCCAGAATCTTTCTCTTCAGACCTTCCATTGCCCTCGATTTTTTTGTCAGGAAGACTCTGGCGGAGCCCACATCTTTTCTGGATTAAATTTAATCCAGGGGCGCCCAGATTTGGGGTTCACCTGAGTCCTCCCGGCTTCCTCGGGGATTTGGAAGGGGCAGCAAAATGCTACCGTCTCTGGCCTTTGTTTGCAGTCCCACCAGAGTTGCCAAAAATGTTGTAGAATTTCAGAGAGGTTCAATTATTTGCATATAGAGAGGCCAGGACTCAGGAATGATTTTGAGAAGGAAAAATGGTTTATTGATGGCCGGCTGGACTAGGGAGCTTTCTGTTTGAATCCCGAGCCCTGAACAAGATTTTCAAACGTCTTTTATACGGAGAGGAAAGGCCAAATGGTCCCTTTGTTTCAGTTCTCAATAGGCTTCAATTAGCATATATATCTTCCACATCTTAGGTAAGCTTTTAGCATGGACTCCAGACATTCTAGATAAGCTTTTAGCATATTTGGTTTGCATCTCCCCTAAATACTTAAAGTTTATAGCCCTTGCATTGTTAAACTGTTTCCTGGGACTGGAGTCCTTGCCATTGTCACTAAGGGCAGGACTGCAGCCTCTTACTGTTCCACACCCACAAGTCAAACAGCTTAGGTTATCTCTGAAGAGACAAAGAGCCTCCCACCCATAACCCACATCAGTTACGCTGATATGCTTTAATATTCAAACATTAACTAAGGCCTGAGTTGGAAAAGTATTTATACTCTTCCTTTGGTATCATTATTCAAAACTTAGACATTATGTTTGGGGCTAGGGAATGGGAAGTTAAGGCTTAAAGTATACAGAGTTCCTTTTTGAAATGATGGGAATGGATGGTGAAGATGATAGCACAACATTGTGAACACAATTAACAGCACTGAAATATAAATCTAAATGTGATTAAAAGGGGGAAATGTTAGTTTGTGTATTTGGTTACAGAATAAAAATTTTAAACAAATCCTTAGAACTGCAGTACACAAACAGTGGACCCTAAGGCAAACCATGAACTATGGTTAATAGTACAATTATAAAAATGTGCTTTCATGATTTGTAACAAAATGTCCCATACCAATGCAAGGTGTTGGTAGTGGGGTGGTATAAGGGAATCCTGTATTTCATGAATGATTATTGTGTAAACTCACAACTTCTCTAATGAAGAAAAAATATAAAAAATTTTAAAAAGCTTAAAAAATGATAGAAATTATTTAACTCTTTTCCTTGTTCATAACAGCTTTTAAGGAGATAAAGTAATAACAGACACAAAATTAATAGTTTTTTAGAGTGCACAACTTTGTTCTGCCTTCTATAGGTGATGGCAAGTATAAGCAATAATGATGCAAAATACTTGGTTATGAAATTTTGAGAGTGGTGTTTGCACATTAACAAGTGAGCAAACTTTTTAAAATTTTGTTCTTATAATCATAAGCAAAGAAATACATTTTGAAACAAATAGAACATAAAATTTTCAGATATAGTTATATATTTCTCTATCATTTGATGCAGAAATCTGGACAAAAAGTTTTGCAATTGAGTATTGTCACTTAATGATTGAGAAACATCACATAGAATAGTTCTAGACACATGGCTGGTGTTCAGGAGTTATTCTGTAATGAATAAATGAGTCAGTAATGTTGAAAAGTTCCTGGCTATGTGCAGTATTTTAATAGAGGGTAGGACAAATTGAAAACACAATTAGCTGGAGTGCCTTGGGAAGAAGGTGTTATGGATAATTGGATTTTTAAATTTATTTTGCCTCAATTATAATTTTTAATCTGTTTCTAAAATATTATTGTAAAGTTCACTTTAAAATTCGTTTTGGGACATGAGGGTGTACAAATACAACTTGTGTTCTGTCTCTATTATAAAAGCATTTTAAAAACGATTAAAAATATTTGTTTTTAGATTGTGATTCTTAACATGTATTATGGTAATGCAGACTCGATATTGGTATTGAAGGTGGAGGATATTGTGCTGGTTCTGAAAGATAGCATGCCATATCTTGAAAGTCATCTTAAAAATGAAATTTTGATGGAATTTTGCTTTATAATATGGCTTGTTTGCCTTAAAATTTTATTGTTGAGAGTTCTAAAAATAGGTGAAAGTCTAATTAGGTTTTAGCATAACTCGTCTTTTGCTTTCCAAATTAGTTTCAAAATTCATTGGTTGAGGCCATGTGACAAAGAGAGAAGTTAAATGGAATAAGTGCATATTTGTGTTACATGAAATAAGCAGATAATAGCTTGTTCAAGGGCATAATTAAAATAATTTTATAAAATTAAAATAGTATTATAAAATAATTGATAATATATAAATTATATATATACAACATTTAAACAGTATAGCATTTATTAACATAAAATTAGAATATATACATAGTTAAAAATTAAGACTTTTTTAGAGGTTGAAATTGAGCCTATTATTTCAATATTAACATGAGTGGTAATACTGTTTAATTTCATTTCCAACATTTAAGGCCATTTTAATATCATAGTTTTATATAATCAATTATTGAATGATTCTTTCCCAAGGGAGATGTTATTAGTATTCATATGTAGTCTCTAATTCTTTCATCATTTTCTTAGCCAGAAACAGCCAGTTTTTGTAATACACCTTCAGGCCTAGAACCACTACAAGTTGGCTTCTGAGGCTACTTCTGGCCAGAGTGGGAATTTTCTAAAGCAATGAAACTCAATGTAGCTGGTCCGAGACCATTTGGTAGGAAGTCAGGAATTTTTACCAGAATGTAGATCCTTGCACTCTTTATTTCATCAGAAAAGTCTTGCTTAGTGACACAGTTGATTTAAAACCAAGCATAAGGTCTTCATTTCCCAGGAGACTGGTAGTAACCAGTTTGAGGATTGGCATGGTATGAGCACTTGAAGTATCACTGAGTATCTCTGCTCTTGAGGCCTTGGGTCTGGGCAGCCTGCTTCCCGACTGCAGTCATTGAGATGAGGTTGTCTTCTCCTTCTTTATGTTCTCCTTGTGTTTCCTGAACTTATACTTCCTTTAGACAGTGATGCCTTGATCTTACTGGATTCTGCCCTGGCCTCTTGTTTCCAGCTCTTTGGCTCAAATATAATTATAGGGAAGTATGGGAGTCTTAATCTTTTGTTGACTGGGCTCAGAAGTTATCATTATCTATTCAATTATCTATTCAATTCTTGTTCCCAACCTCCTGTCTGATTAACATGACAGTTAATGGTCACTGGCACTGTAGCTTTAGTGCTGCTAGTGTTTTAGGAGAAAACATTTTTGATATATGAAAAGCCATTGCCCACAAAATTCTTGAAAATTTTGTTTTAAAAAAATAGTTTAGTCTGGATTACAGCCATGATCATGTACTAAGAACATCTTTCATTAGTGTGTACATTTGTTACATTTGATGAACACATATTAAAACATTGCTACTAACCATGGCCTGTAGTTACATTATAGTTTACACTTTGCACCACACAAATTTATAGGTTTTACAAAATTTTAAAGTCAATCTGACCTGGTTTGTTAGATATGATCTGAAAAAAGATGGCCAAAATGAAAATTGAAATAAAAGATTTACTGAAACCACATGTGCCATCTGGAAGACAGAAAGAATACTCTCAATTTCACCTCTTGGGTATATTAGGAAGTAAGGAAACATTGTTTCTTTTTAGAATTATTCACAAATTCTGTCTAAAATGGAACTTGTGTAACTTGTTTTGCTGTTCTGTTGTTAATTGTTTTTCCTTTCCATAACTGGAAGATATTAAAATGAGAGAAGACAAATAGGAGAGCATAAGGAAGTCTTCATTTTTATAGTTGTTCAGCTTGATATCAATTTAGTTTGTATTTGAGTCCTGAAATTAGAATATCTCATTGGTCTTTTATCGGGCATTATTTGCTGATGTGATTATTATTTATCCCAGTTCATTTAATGAATGGCATATTATGGAAGGGTATTTAACTCTTTACTTTCTTTTTGGTCAACTAGCATCGCATACCCTATTTACCAGTAGTAACAGTGTGCTGCTTCAGGCCCCACCTCTATTTACATGCCTCCCACTGGAAGTACCAGAAAACATTTTAAAAGGGTCTCTGGAGGCTAACGAGCATCCTCCCCCACACTGTATTCTTAGAGGCACATTTTGTGAAGACAAGGGAGTCTCCTGTGCCCCACTAGAAATAATAGATGACTGCCTCTGAAGATACAGAAGGAGAATTTGTTGAAAGATTTTAAAATTATCAAGTAATTATGCAAAGCTAGTCATATTTTAAATGTATTTCCCCCTAAAAATGGCTTTTTAGAAAATTCAGGCAACCCAGAAAAATGTAAACAAAGGAAAATAACCCATAATTATACCTTCTAGAATGGTGACCTGTAACACAGCCTTTGGCATTATCCTGCCTGGCATTGTTCTTTTTTTTTAAAGAAACTTAGATAACACAAATGGCAGGTAAAAAATATAGGGAGCATTGTTCTTATTCATGTGCTTTCCACATACTCTCACTCTGCCCTAAAACCACACATCCTCCCATCCTCTTCTTTCTTCTCCCGCTTCCTCCCTTTCTTACTTGTTTCTTTGTCTTTTTACAAAAAGGGTATCATATTCTCTGTATATTTTGTAGCCTATTCTGTCATTTAACAGTGCATTATGGGCAAACTCCTATGTCAATAAAGCAGTTCCTATTTCATCATTTTTAATAGTGTACCACTATATGAAGTATCAAACAAGTTCTCTAATTTTAGTTATATGCATTATTTTTATTATTGTAAACCATGATGCAGGGAGTATGCTTACATATGCATTTAATTATTTTCTTAGGATAAATTCTTAAGTGAAATTGTTGAGTCAGAGTGTATGAGTAAAGGGTTTGGCTATTTGTAACCAAATTGCCCTCCAGAGAGGATACTTAATTTATACTTGTTTAATTTATACAGTGTTCTAGAGTGCCATGCCATGCCAACAGTGTTAATCATTATTTAAATTTTTGCCAATCTGATAGTTTAATAATGGTATTGCTGCCTTAATTTGCATTTTTGGTTATAGTGAATTTGAGCATGTTTTCAAATGTTTATTGGTAATTTATTTTTCTTCTTAGTGGAATTTGTTAGTACCTTTCATATATTGATTTTTTAATTAAGATGTTTTCTTTAATTCTTTTAATTGAAAAATTATCTTTATATATTTAAAACATATACCCTTTGTTATATATGCTACTGATTTAACTATTTCCAAAATGTTAATTCTACTTTTTGTTTTCCAGAATTAAAAAAGTTTTGCAAGGTGCTGTTTTTCTGACTTTTTGTTCCATGGAGTCATTTGTGAGAAATGTGTGTTTGCTGTCGCAGCTTGGTTAGTGTATCTTGAAATGATCCATCAAAAGTATTTATACTCTTTCATGTCTAAGCTCTGCATCATCTCTAGAGTATGCTTTGCGTAAGTAATATCAAGGAGATCACCAACTACTTATGTTATTGCTAAAGCTCCTGTTACTAGCTTTGGTGGTTTGCTGCTAATCTCTTCTTAGCTACGTTTCTTAGGCTCTAGGCTTTAGATAAGCAGTAACAAGTAAAAATATAGTAAATGTAATTTCTTTTCTTGAGTCTGCTTTTAATATTTAAATTTAATGTTAATTGAGAAGGAGCAAATTCCTTGCTTTTATTTTTATTTATTTCATCTCTGCATTATATGAAAATACTAATAATATCAGTGGTTTAAGATTATCCTTCAGAAAAGTTTCTTAGCCAATGACTCAAGTATACCTGTTATGGAATTTAAGAGAAGTTCAATTATTTGAATATAGAGAGGCCAGGACTCAGGAATGATTTTGAGAAGGAAAAATGGTTTATTGACGGCCGGCCGGACTCAGGAGCTTTCTGTTTGAATCCCGAGCCCCGAACAAGATTTTCAAATGTCTTTTATACAGAGAGGAAAGGCCAAATGGTCCCTTTGTTTCAGTTCTCAATAGGCTTCAATTAGCATATATCTCTTCTACATCTTAGGTAAGCTTTTAGCATGGACTCCAGACATTCTAGATAAGCTTTTAGCATATTTACTTTTTGCATTTCCCTTAAATACTTAAAGTTTATAGCCCTTGCATTGTTAAACATTTCCTGGGACTGGAGCCGCTGCCACTGTCCCTAAGGGCAGGACTGCAGCCTCTTACCGTTCCACACCCACAGCCTTCAGCTTACGTTATCTCTGAAGAGACAAAGAGCCTTCCACCCATAGCCCACATCATACCTAGCAGTCAGTAGCTTCATAACAGTGTACAGAGATTTGAAATATCCATTAAAGAACAGGGTTTTCCATAATGGAAAGTCTACCCACTGAATATACTTTTGGGTATGAAAGTGTTACCTTTAAAAATGAGTCATAGTCGGAAACGGACTTTGGCCCAGTGGTTAGGGCGTCCGTCTACCATATGGGAGGTCGCGGTTCAAACCCCGGGCCTCCTTGACCCGTGTGGAGCTGGCCATGCGCAGTGCTGATGCGCGCAAGGAGTGCCGTGCTACGCAAGGGTGTCCCCTGCGTGGGGAGCCCCACGCGCAAGGAGTGCGCCCACGAGGAAAGCCGCCCAGCGTGAAAAGAAAGAGCAGCCTGCCCAGGAATGGCGCCGCCCACACTTCCCCTGCCGCTGACGACAACAGAAGCGGACAAAGAAACAAGACGCAGCAAATAGACACCAAGAACAGACAACCAGGGGAGGGGGGGAAATTAAATAAATAAATAAATCTTTAAAAAAAAAAAAAAAAAGAGTCATAGTGTAATTTGAACTTTGCAGGTAAATATGTATTAAAACCTGGGTTTATATAGTCACTGAGAACTTTGTGTATATAATTTGGATCTTTTCCAAGTTGGTTTTGCTTTATAATGCTGACTGATTTTAGCCATCCATTTATATATATGTATTCCCTTTAAGACACATTTCATGATCCCTAAAACTTTGATATTCTGTCTTCTATATTCTTGACACCAGTTGAGGGAATTCCCAGTGATAACTCAGAATAAATGGAATGAGATTTCAAGACCTCAGTGCCTAAGATGGCTACATATTAAAATCTCTGAATCAAAATGAAAAAAATTCACTTGGTGTCGTTTTCAGGGCATATTTGTTTTCTTTACTTTTATAGTGCATCATTGTTTGCAAAGTGCTTGTCCCTACAGCTTTGATTCCATCTTCAGGACAACCTTGGAAGTAAGTGGCATAACCATCACCACCTGTAGTGTTACAGTCAAGAACACCGAGACACAAAGCTTAGGTGACTTGCCCTAACCTGTCTCCTGACTTCTAAGAGAGTTCTTTAGACAGATCTGATCTCTATCATTATTATTTGATCTTTGCTTCCCAATTAACATGATAAATATCGGAAGAAATAACTCCTGACTTTCTTTTTCTTTGTATCTGCCACACTACCTGTTTCAGGCTTAGCAGAGTTGGTATACAAATATTTGAGTGAATTCTCTTTCCTGAGAAAGGTAATAAGATAGCTTTACCTTAAATAGATTGTGAAAATACTTAAAAGTCTTACTTTGGAAGATGCTTTGAAAAAATTCATGTAGGTATAGATCAACAAAATGCAAGCATCTTGATTCCCTGTCAGATTTATTATAGCAGTTTAACCACAGCGAATAAAGTGAGCAGACACATCTTTTAATTAATCCATGATCATGGACCTTGCCTCATTCATTAAAGAGATCTGCAAGGGCAACAACAACAACAAAAAAAGGTTGTTTCAAATCATTTTTATACTGTTTTTTGTGGCTTATAAACTTGACTATTCAGGAACTACCAGACCATAAAATCCAGCCATTGAGAGTGTTGGAAGTCACTGAGCTCAAAGGTTTATTAAGTGGTGTGAAACTATTGTTTTGTGCATGTGTTAAATAATTGCTGTCAGTGCAAGACTATTAAATATTCCCAGCTAGTAATAACACGAATAGTACTTTACTGCTTCAAAAGGAGATAAAAGAAATTTCCTAGTCAGCACTTTGCCAATACTGCAGTCTATGTCAGTTTTGTTATTGTGAGGACTTTTGGGCAGATGCTCTCCCTTCTGGCAGCAGAACTATAATTACCATGTAAATTAAGCTGGGACATGAGCTGAGGGCACACAGCCTGTCCCTTTTTGAGGGTTGTAGTGCAAAAGCGGGTGTAATGCCACGGACAGCGCTCACTACCCCTTTTCTTCCATTCAGATGGGTTAGAGGAATATTGAAGGGGTTTAGCTGCTATGCAAACAGAAGGATCCTTTTCTCCTCCTCTTCCTCTTCCTCCTCTCCCTACTCCCTCCCCCCCTTTTTTTTAAACCCAGGGTCTTTTCTCCAAAAGTATTCCATGAGTTAGCCTAATCCTTCCTGCTTTAATTCATAGGCAGTAATTGCATTTCTGCGTACATTCTTATACACTAAATTTATAAGTGTTCTTACTTTAATCAGTTGTAACTAGTCCTTAAGTTGAGGGTTTAGTGCTTTCCCTTTATAGGATAACAGGCTTTACTGTGATGGGATTAAACCCTTTCTTTAAGATGTGGAGTTGAAGATGTGGCTGATGCCTTATTCTAGCCTGAGTGTAACTCAAAATTTTATAATGTCCTTGTAAAAATTTATAACATGGTGTCTAAACTAATGCTTGATAGTTTTTGGATGTGAAATGTTGCACGTAATTTGTAGGGACATAATTATAATACTTACAGGTGAATAATGGTTTATAACATTTCCTACATAAACTGTCTTGCCTGATTTTTAAATAACTCCTCAACCTGGGTAATTTAGGGATTAAAATGAGGTGGCTGCTGAAGGCCACGTAGGTAGTTGGTAGCACAGCTGGTGCTGGGATGGAAGTCTCTTTTCTCCTGGTTTGGGGCTCTTTCTTCCCTCGGTGGACTGCTAATTGACTGGAGGGCCTCCCCACTGTTAAATCTACATACCTATAATGTTCCTGATGAAATCTTTTTTATCAGTGTTCTTTATTCTTTTATTAGACTTTGTAGAAAAGTGTCATAATTTGCAGCACTTAAAGAGTCTTCAGTAGAACCTTACATTTCACTGACAGCACAAAAAAAGCAACCTGTATTTTTTCTCTTTGTGGCAGGTAATTGCTATT
Organism: Dasypus novemcinctus; assembly: GCF_030445035.2. Lineage (NCBI taxonomy): Eukaryota > Metazoa > Chordata > Mammalia > Cingulata > Dasypodidae > Dasypus > Dasypus novemcinctus. The sequence goes on along the minus strand of NC_080675.1, from coordinate 110,714,356 downwards.
CTAGTTCCTTAAACCAATTATGCCTTTTAAAAAAATAACATGGCTTTAAAGTTCTTTAAAGAATGTTTTAAAATTTTGACGATTATCCCCTTGAGAACTGGCTATTCACAGTAGGTGAGAGAACCATAGATCCCTCTTTTTTTCTTTCAGAGTAGAGTTAGGTAAGAATCAAATTGGGTTGAGAGACATCTCAACTTCCAGTCCAGGGCTTCTTTCCTTCCCCACCCTCCATGAAAAACCTGCACCCATCAGACCTCTTTCGTGATCCATATCTCATTAGGTTTTCTCCTCTTTAACAGATGAGATGTGTGGGAAAGGTTTTAATTTGCCAAGATTGGATACTCATCCTGGAACTTCTTGCAGAAGACCATGCAGCCGTGGGCAGTCTCAGAGAGGGCTGCTGGGTAGCTTTGCTCTGCTCTGTGCTCTGGTTAAGAAGCAAGAAGAGGCTGAAATCCTCTGTGCCCCATTTGATGAGTCATATTAGCTGGCACATTGCTGAGTACATTCAGAAGAACAGGAAACTTTCTCTTTATACAAAAGACTCTTTTTGGGCACTTTTTCCAGGCTGCCCAAAGGCATCCTCTATGCAGGTGATACCCTGTCAATGGGACTCAGACAGGAGCAGCTGTATCATATCTACCTATGTTACCAAGGTTAGACACCTCAGATCATCCTTGTCATTTTTGTGTTATTCGTCTCTTAGCAAGTAAATACAGTGGCTCTTGGCACAATATAAGTCTTTCTTTTCTTTTGCTTTCGTCTATTTCTCTTATTGAGTGAAATGTCCAGATACCTTGCTTTTTAGGTGAATAGAAAAGGTCACCGTTAAAAGCCACCCTTCCTTAAATACTTGACTGGACTTGATTAATTATGTAAATATAAGGCAAATAAGTAACTACTACCCTAGGAGGATAGTGGCTAGAACTTGGTGGTCTGCCAAATGTCACCACTTCCATATCCCTTACTTTTCACTGCCAATTGCCAGCACAGGGGCTATGTACCCTCCCAGATGGAAAGGGAAACAGACTTAACCGCTTCCCTTTTTCAGCTCAGTTCAGTTAGAACCTCTCTGATGGATTGAGGTTGTCTCTCAGAGGTTCCTTGGAAGGAAAGGATTCCAAAGGACCCAAAGGGAGATCCACCATGGATGAAGGAGGAGGCTGGACTGGTGACCCAGGCTCAGCATTGTGGCCTTGAGGCTCATGGAGGAGGGCTGGGCACGCCTGGAAGCCTTCCTGGACTCGGAGCCTGTGAAAGTGTTGGTTCTTTGACAGAGTATGTGAGTGAAGGTAAAATAGCAGTACCTTGAGGTCCCAAGTGTGAGGCATCCCTGTGACCTGTGTATGGAACTGGGTCATTAGGGTTCATGACAGCATTGGATAAAAATAACAACTCGTGGCTTTAGCAGAAGCCACAGCAGCTAGAAATGTAAGCCTATCTTGGACTGGTCAGATTTTTCATTTCTCTTTCAGCCTAGTCTTTGAAAGCAGGACTGATCACAGAGTTTTTGGACAGTTTGGGATAGGAATGGGAGTACTAGATACTGGACTTACTGCTATTAATATAGCCTTGTGGAGTTTCAAGAACAATGAATTAGGAAAATAAGAGGCAGGATTGTATTTTTACCCCAAAGTTAGGAAGGAAGTCATATAAGATGATTCCTTTATAATTTTTTTTTTATTTTAAAAGCAGCTTTAGGTTACATAAATGTTACCAAAAATATAGAGGATTCCCATATACCCAACACCTTCTCCCTCCCCCACTTTTCCTTATTAACAACATCTTTCATTAGTGTGGTACTTTGTTACAATTGATGAACACATATTAATGAGTTGCTGCTAGCTATGGTCTATAGCAGGGGTTCTTAACTTTTTTTGTTCCATGGATTCCTTTGCCAGTCAGGTGAAAACCACAGACCCCTTACTAAGTCCACACCATACTGTGTATTATTTAGTAAATATATCACACCTGCACCAACAAATCCCCACAAGAATAATGTTCTTTTTGAATTTCAAATCAAACTCACGGGCCCCTTGTTAAGAACCCCTGGTTTATAGTTTACATTGTGGTTTACACTTTTCATTGCACAATTTTATAGGTTTTGACAAAATGTATAATGGCCTGTATCTGTCATTGCAGTGTCATGCAGGACAGATCCAGTGTCCCCAAAATGCCCCATGTTATACCTGTTTTTCCTCTCCCTCCCCTCAGAACCTCTGGTGGCCACTGCCTTTATATCAATGATGCAAGTTCTTTCTTTGCTAGAATAATAATAAGTCTACTTTAGTCCATAGTTGCTTCTCCCCCTTATGTTTGTTTATTCTTCAATCTTGAGGATTTTGGGATGGTGATGCTCACTCTGTTTCTGATTGAGAAGAGACTTAGATCCTATGGGGCAGGTGGATGGGACTGTCTTGCTTGCAGCTGTGGATACTCTGTTTTTTTGGGATGGGCATTGTCCATCAGATGATGAGTCTTTTTGAATGTTTTTCAAATTCTTCCCTGTCTCCCACATGAACTACTCCCCCTGCAGCCAGTCTCTCCAGTCCTTTTCAACACTGTTGGAAAAATTACCTTTCTGGAATGTAAATAAGATTTTGTCACTATCCTGCTTAAAATCTTATAACATCTTTAACCTTTAAGATAACGTCTTTAAACCCTTAGATTTCTTGACCAGGTATATATGGGCTTTTACTCCTTGGTTCCAGCCTCTCTTTTCAGCCTCATCTCTTGCAGTAGTTCCCAGTCTGTCCAATGCACCCACCACTATAAACTTGCTATTCCCTAAATATACAAAGCTGCTTCATGCCACTGATTCATTGCACAAGTAATTCTTCAAGTGATTCATTGCCCCTTATTTTTTCACTTTCTCAATCTTTGAGATTCATTCAAATGTCATCCCTTTGTGAATCTTTCTCCTCCACATATCTTCTTTTTCCTTTGAGGCTGTAGGCAAGGACTATGTCTTACTCATTCATTTCTGTGCACCTAGCCCATGCCTGGTGATGACAGACTCAATTAACTTTGTGAAATGAAGAATGACTGTGGAGGTTAAGTCTTTGGCAGGAATGAGACCTTCCCAAGTTCCTCTGAAATCATTCTGCATAGCTCTGGCCTCAAGGCAGAATTCAGGGCTTCTTTCCTGCTCTTTCTTTTTCTTATTTCTCTTCAAGCGTAGGTCAGTATTTAGGAAAAAATACCTCCATTCCCAAGGAGAAGGAATGCTGTTTTATTTTGAAAATCCTGACAGGCCTACATTTTCCAGGGATGAAGCTTTTTTGTATGAGTGCAGGTTGTTTTTCTTTCTTCCTTCTACTGGCTGGAGTTTTGTTGGCTTGACTCTGACATGGGACAAGTTCTGCCCTCACCTCTCCTTTTTCTTTTTCCTTATTTCATCCCTTTCTCTTCCAGAGATAGGTAGATCCTGGGACTACTGCTCTTGCCAGAGGAGGCCTGGTGTGTAGCAGTAGACTGTGGGAAACTGTTCTCTTGCTTTTGGCTCAGCTCTGTGGTGCTCTCCTGCTGTGTTGAGGGTGCTGTGCCCTTTTGTCTCCTTCAGGTGGTATGTTCCCCTGAATCTTAAATTTGGGCGTGGAGGAAAGTAAGGCAGATTTTTGTCCTGTTTTGGTTAGGAAGAGTCCTAACCAATTAAGAACTCATGCATAAAATGAAAGTAAAACCTTTCTTTCTACCATTAGAGAAGATGCAAAGATGATGGGAAAGATTACTTTTATGCATGTTTAGAAGATTTTTATGACAAAAAATAATTAAAATAAAATTTTCTTGGTTCTATATTGTAATACTGGAATAGTATGCTGTGGAGGAGAGAGGGAGGTAGAATGCCAACTTTACAATTTGGTGAGATTTTCTTAGGTGATTATATAATAAAACATTGTATGTAGTAAGTTTAAAGGGAGCATTTTTTTCTCCATTTGTTAGCTTTCTTTTTAAAGTGAATGTTTTGAATTTTACACTGCTGATAGTTTGGAGAAAGTCATAGTAGTGAGGAAATATGGGTTAGGGCTGAAAGAAACGGTATGGAGGTGCCACCTAGTGGCCACATCATGTTTGTACTCATTTTCTTGCCTGTGGAGATTGGGGGTCTGTGATGGAATGCCAGTTGTATTGGGGTTTCCTGAAGAATCCCTTTAAAATAGTAGTAATGAATTTGATTACTATATTCTTGTCCTTGATAGGATAACATTTTCACTTCCATTATCATTAAAAGTATTCTGCTCCAGATTTTTTATTTGAAATGAGTTTTAGTAGCTCAGCAGTTTTGTTATCATTTGTTTGGATGTTTTTAGCTAATTATGTCAGTAAAGATTTGGACTAAACTTTGCAAATCAGAGCTCAGTCATATTTTGACATTATCTTGAAATTATCTCACATTTAAATATACAAAAAACATGTGAAGTCTCCAGAACGTATCATGGGACATAACCTAACTGAATGTTTAACCTTACTTATTCTTTTAGGATAAATCTCTCTTTTATAGAATGTTGTAGCAGAAAAAAGTCATTGGGAAAACTGATCTTTTAGAAAAATAATTTTTTCCCAAATGAGTAATGTTCAGCAAACACATACCTCATTAGAGAAGACAGCCATGGCAGACTCCAATAATTTTGTTTTACCCTTAAACCACATTAATGCAGAACTGTGTCTTCCTAAACAAACTGTTCATGATAGAGTTCTTAAGAATTATCAGAATTCCCTGAGGGCTATTTATCTCCTCAGTGACAAAAAGTCTTTGAAGATTCCTCTGCTTCATGCATTTGTATGGAGCAAAGGTTTTTAGGAAAGGACTGTCACTGAGATATAATAAAATTAATTTCTCCAGAAGGATTTTTACTGCACTAGTGTTATTTTGTTATCCATTTTTGGGCAATTTTGGCATACTTCCTATTTAAAAATGTTAACCTCTGATTAAGTAATAACTTTTTCTCTTTATTGTACAAGAATAGCTTTTTTGTCATGGAGATTCTCATGGTAGAATTAAATAAAACCAAATGCAATGAATTTAACACAAAGATGAAAGAGGTTGTTGATGTGGGAGGAGTGGGTGGGGTGGGATATGGGGTATATGGGAACCTCTTATATTTTTTAATGTAACATTTTTTTTGATCTATGTATCTTCAAAAAATACAATTAAAAATAAATTTTAAAAATATGGAAACTACAGAAGGGGTCTTAAGAACAATGTAGACTTTTGTTTAAATATCTCCCTAAAGACGCCCTCTGAATTAGAAAAGATAGTCCAGATAACTCACCAGCCATTCAGATTTTAAGTGTCTACTGCATGCACAATATTGAGCTAGGTGGGCATTGCTAGAAGAATACAAAAGTAGGATGGAGTCTGGATTGTCAAAGTCCTTATGAGTGGCAGTACAGAGGCAAGCGTGGGGTCATACTTCTGTGTTTGCCTCCCAGCTCTGCCCCTTACTAGCTGTATGACCTTGGAGAAGTTACTGAATCTCTCTATGCCTCTGCTTCTTCATCTGCGGTGGGGGTAATAATAATATTTGCATTGTAGGACTGAATGCTCAAAAGTGACTACAATAAATGGAAGGGGAAGCACTTAAAATAGTGCCTGAATTTGTGATGGGTACTTGATACATGAATTAGCTATTTTCAGCCCATCACCTGGTACGGAAGCCAAGGCTTAGGTCCAGACACAGGAGGACAGTTCAAAACTGCTTTATATTAAGTAAGAAGTATGACCACCTTGCCATTATCGACCTAAGAAAACAGTCCGTATTCAATAATACCTTAATATTAGATTGTTTTTCTGAAATGTTTTATTAGTCAGCCAAAGAGGTGCTGATGCAAAATACCAGAAATCTGTTGGCTTTTATAAAGGGTATTTACCTGGCATAGAAGCTTACAGTTACCAGGCCATAAAGCATAAGTTACTTCCCTCACCAAAGTCTGTTGCTGTGTTTTGGAGCAATATAACTGTCGACATCTGCAAGGGTTCAGGCTTCCAGGGTTCCTCTCTTCCCCAGGCTTCTTTCTTTCTGGGCTCAGCTGCTCTGCTCTCTGCACAAGGCCAGCTGTAGACTATCAGGTGAACAGCCTGTATCTCTTTTTGGGGACTCTGCTGTGTCTAATGGAGCCTTCTCTCTTTCCTTGTATATCTTCTCTGTGTGTTTACTTCCCTGGCTCCAGGATCAAAACTCTAACTTCCTTTCTCTGAGGTGTGGTTTTTCTGTGAGTCTCCGCCCACCAAGGGGGCAAGGACTCAATGCCCTACTGATATGGCCCAATCAAAGCCTTAATCATTATTTAATCAAATGAAAGGGAAACCTCTGAATCCAATATAATACAGTATGCCCAGAGGGGCAGACCAGTTCACAAACATAATCCAATATCTATTTTTGGAATTCATAAACAAGGTCAAACTGCCACAAATGTCTTTTTAAAATTGTATTTTATATGAACAGAAAAATGGACTTTTTGGTATACAGTTTTTCGAATTTTAACACGTGTGAAATACAGAACAGTTCCATTGTCCCAAAAGGCTCCCTATGCTACCCCATTATAGTCATACTCTCCCCATACCCCTAAGAGAATGCTGTATATAAGTGGAATCATTCCTCATGTACTCTTGTTTCTGACTTCTTTCACTAGCATAATGCCTTTGAGATTCATCAAAGTAGTTGTATTAATAGTTCATTTCCTTTTATTGCTGAGTAGTATTCCTTTGCATGGATGCACAGTTTATACAGTCACCAGTTGGAAGGATATTTGGGTTATTTCTAGTTTTTGGAGATTATTGATAGAATTGATATAAACATTCATGTACAGGTTTTTACGTGAACATAAATTTTCATTTCTCTGGGATAAATGCCCAAGAGTGTGTTTGCGGAGTCATATAGTAAATATTTATTTACCTTTACAAGAAACTGTCTGAACTCTGTTTTTCGGAGTAGCTGTACCATTTTGCATTCCCTCCAGCACTGTATGAGAGTGCCAGTTGCTCCACACTCTCAGAAGCACTTGTGGTTGTCAGAATGTTTAATTTTAGCCATTCTAATCGATATGTGGTTTAATTTACTAGTGGCTAATGGTGCTAAACATATTTTCATGGTCCTACTTGCCATGCCTGTATCCTCTTTGGTGAGTGTCTAATTCTCTTGCCCATTTTTAAATGGAAATGTTTGTTTCTTACTGCTGAGTTTGAGAATGTTTTATATATTCTACTTATAAATTCTTTGTCAGATATGTAGTTTGCAAATATTTTCTCCCAGTCTGACTTGTCTTTTCATTCACTTAATAGTGTTTTTGGCAGAAAAGAAATGTTTAATTTTGATGTACTCCAATTTATCATTAATTTCCTTTTAGTGTCATGTCTAAGAAGTCTTTGCCTAACTCCAGGCCATGAAGATTTTCTTTTAAGTTTTCATCTAAAAGTTTTATGTTTTATCTTTAGCTTGTGATCCATTTTCACTTAATTTTTTTGGATGTTGTACAGTTCTGTTCTTTTTCTTTCTTTTTGTTATGGATGTCCAGTTTTTCCAACACCATTTATTGAAGACTATTCATTCTCCATGGAGTTTCTTTTACAACTTTGTCATAAATCACTTGGCGAGATTTTTGTAGAAGGTCTGGACTTTATTCTGTTCTATTGATGAGCTTGTCTATCCCTTTCCAATACTACACTGTCTTGACTACTGTAGCCTTCTAGTAAGTCATAAAATCAGGTCGTGTGACAGGCTCCAACTTTATTTTTTATTTACCAAATAATTTTAGCTATTCTAGTTCTTTTGCCTTTTCATATACATTTTAGAACTAGCTTGTCTATGCACAAAAAACCTATTGGGATTTAAAAAAATTGTGATTGTATAAATCTATGGATATTTGGTAAGAATTGATATCTTTATTATGTTGGATCTTTCTATTCATGTACTTGGCATGTATCTGTATTTATTTAGGTCTTCTTTGATTTCTTCCAGCAGCATTTTGTCATCTTTAGTATATTGATCCTGTATACCTTTTGTTAGATTTATATTCAACTATTTCATTTTTGGAGCTATTGTAAATGATATTGAATTTTTATATTGAAATATATGTTGCTGTATGTAGAGGAATATGATTAATTTTTGTAGCTTGACCTTTGTCCAGTAAACTGACTAAACTCACTTTTTTGGTCTAGGAGTTTGTTTTTTTTTTCCACTCTGATTCCTTGGGTTTTCTCCAGAGCCAGTCATGTTATCTGTAAATAGGAATATTTTTATTTCTTTGTTTCTAAACTGTATGTCTTTTACTTCTGTTCCTTGCCTTCTTGGTCTGGCTAGAATGTCCTGGATGATGTTAAATATGGGCAGTGAGAATGAACAGTTTTGTCTTGTTCCTCATCTTAGTGGGGAAAGCTTTCAGTTTTTCACCATTAAGCATGATGTTAGCTATAGGTTTCATCAGGTTGAAGAAGTTGTATTCCTACCCTGTTGAGAACTTTTGTCATAAATGGCAGTTGAATTTTGTCAAAGGCTTTTTTGCATCAATTGAAATGATTGCTTTTTTCCCCTTTAGACTGCTAATATGGTAATCAACATTGGTTGGTTTTCAAATACTGAACCAGTCTTCCATTCCCATGATGAACTCTGCTTGGTCATAATTTGTGTCAAGGTTTGAAGATCTAACTGGAAATGGCTAATAAGGGATTGACTGTCAGAGAACATTGAGACCTTTGTTTGGGTCGACTTGCTGGAAATCACTTAATTGGGCTGTTGGCCAAGAACCCATTTAGGGACCAACCATCCCTCTACTGCCAATATACTTTGCCAATATACTCCTTCCTCTCTACTTATGTTAATTTTCATTCTGTTTCCCTGCCTATACTGGCCTAGGAAATTCCATCTATTAGAGTCATCTCTGGGCATCTCCTTCCACTGTTTAGGGATAAACTGTGTTTTAACAAATGTATTGTAAATCTTTTATTTAAATATAAACACATCTGCGATTAGAGTGCTACCACTTAAATGATATTAATTGTTGTTTTCTTAAGTCTGTCCTTTCGTGAGGCAAGAAAAGAAAAAAATATGGATGTCTTGTCATATGTTGTTTTCCAAGATCTTATTTTAAATTGCAGTTTGTTTTAGAAGGTAATGGAAGCAAACCAAAGAGTAATATAAATGTTTGCTTGTGGTTAACATGATTTGCTTCCCTCCCAAGAGAGGCCAGATTCCAAAGAATTTGTGTCTGTATTCTTGAATCTGGAGAATCAGGGCACAGAGATCACTCTGCTCATCGGGCCACCTCTGCATGGCTGCCCCACTCATCCCCTTCTTGGCGAGCAGTGGAGAGGCCCTGGCCTGTCGTAAGAGCTTCAAGTGCGGCTTTCTGTTAAAACATAGTCTCAGTTTCTTTGAGTGAACCACAAATAGATGTCAAGATCATTTTATAGGTTTTAGTTCCCAAGCAGTGTTAAAAGCAAATGTGTGGAGTTTTATATTTCCAGCTGCCTATTTTTTTTCAAAATAAAATATGTAGGTTTGGTTTTCAGCAGGCCACATTTCTTCTAATAAAAAACAGTTGGAACAAAATGTGTTTTATAAGCATATAAAAATGTCAGGCCATAATGATTTTAGTTCTGCGCATTTAAAAATGGATCACTAATATTTGATATATTAGTATATGCAAAGAAAGTAAATTATGGAAAGTAAATTACAATATATCATTTATATCAAGGAGTGGAGGATTAGAAACTGGTTCAGCAACTATGCTAAGATGTTTTATTTGAGCTTCTATATAATATGCTTGTCTTTTAGCTATAAGTTATTCAAATCTTGGCCATAAAAATATTAATTTTTTTTTCTTGAAACTGGACTCCAGAGTTTCAAAATCCTGTTTGCAGTTGAAGACATAATTCCTTATGTGAAAAAAATGCCTTCTTTCAGTAGACTCATCAGAGAAAGTATCTCAGTAGGTCCTGGTGCCAAAATCATTTGTGTACCCTTCCTTTCATTCGATTGACACCCTGAGCTTCCTTTTGTCCTGCTGGGAAGGTCTGAACAAAATTTTCAGGCTATACTTGAAAATTTTGTCTATCTGTATACCCTGTAGCAAGGGCACAGGACTTTAGGCCTTGCATTTTGCTTAATGACTATATACCTGGGATCATTTTCATTTTACTTTGTTCATTTTTCTTTTTCCTTTGCTGCAATTTTTTCATTTAACCTTCTTTTCATATTATACTCTAGTTATATTGTTATTATCTGCCTTTTGAACTAATAAGGTGGAAATAGATTTTTAAAAATCTGATTTAGTTTTCTTTTGTTATTTCATCTATATAATTACATTTTTCTGGCTCTTTTGCATTCTTTCTTTGTAACTTATATTTGCAAACTCTTAAATAATAAAATTCCAAGCAGGAAAGTTCCTAATCCCTGTTATGACATGTATTTAAAAATACTGGCTGGTTATAAAAACTTCAAATATTATTGAAATATATAATGTGGAAAATAAAGGTCCTCTATAATCTCTTCCTCCCTCCACTTCCCCTCCCCACAAACACACAAAACCTGTTAATCATTTAGTGCATAGCTTTATGGCTCGACTTTAAGTTGTATTATATTGGAGTGGCGGTGGGAATGATTTTTTTTTTCCCTCTGTGAATCTTCTCTCTATAACTTTTTCTCATTTCTATGCCATGATACATATATCAGTCTGGAAGGTATGCTAGTCAAATCCAAGAGACACACCACTCAGTGTCCTTAGCCTGCTTTGTAGGTGGAGATCATTGTTGCTCTCCATACCAGTGGAGAGTGAGGCAGTTCACTGCCCGGCCATGACATCAGTGTCAGATAGGCCTGTGTTCACGTCCTGTAGCTGAGTGACTCCTGGCAAGTTACCTCATCACCATAAAGGCTCTTTTTTCTGCTGATAGTAATGACTGCTTTAAAGTATCATGAGCAAAGGAGAGATTGCTTGCAAATCACTCAACACAGTGTCTGCTATGTGGTAAATACTAAATAAATGTCAGCTGCTGTATTATTTTGGCTACTATTTGACTGCTATTTATAGAGAAACCCTAAATAATCCTGGTGCAAACAAGAGAGGAATTTATTTCTATCTCATATCTATGTTTAGATAGAAGGTCTGGGCTGGCACTATGGTCTCACAATTATCAAGGACCAGATCCTTGTACCTTGATGCTCATATATCTTCCATCTCATGGTCTAAGATAGCTGCTTAAATCTGTCCATTTCAATCGTATTCCAGTCGGGGGAAAGTCATGACTGAGAAATTGTATGCAGCACAGCTACTCACAGCTAGTCACATCTTAGTTTGGCCCAAACTTAGTCCGATGGCCATGCCCTACCTGCAAGGAAAGCGGGGAAACCAGTCTTCAGTTTTAAGTGGCTATGTGGTTAATTAAAAACATCTGATATTAATTACATCAGAGGAGTAGAGACCCTGAGGGACAACTTGCAGTTCCTGTCCTGGTGACTGTCACATTGTCTCTGAGATAAGGCGCTCTGAATATGTTCCCTTTAAGAACTGGTTTTTGCTCTATTATCTATGCATTTATCAAACTCCTTTGCAAACTTGTTTATATTTTTATCTTTTACTAATTCTTTGGTATAGTGATTGCCAGATACTTATTATAAGCTTTTGTATAAAGAACTCTTTTACTTTATTCTAAAATTATTTCTTTATACTTCCAAGAACTTCCTTCCTCCACCCCCCAAGGTCTAGATTCTGGCCTTTATTCTAAACATTTCCTCTGTTGTATTACTGCATGTCTTGAGAGGTACTCTTGATTCCTTGAAATTAGCGAAGCACTGTGGGAGTTTGCTCAAGAGTTCCATTACTTCAAATTAGTATTGTATAGACTTCAGCTACATGCTTTTAAACATTCAGATGAATGCTGAAAGATTCCAACTTGAAAAGCCGAAGGTTTTATATCTTATAAATAATATCTTTGGTACTTTGTGGCTCTTTCAAATATTAATGTTTAAATATGTGTCTGTGACAAATGGAAAATTATATAGCCATTGAAATACCTGAGATGACATTGTTGGTCCCCCACCCCCTTAATAAAGTAATAGTTCTTAGTACCGGCTAGTCATTAAAATGCTGTAACATAAATGTTCTTGTATCTATGATATTCTTGTGTATGATGATAAAGTATCCTGTTTAATCAGGTTATCTTTACACAGAGTTCATGTAGCAGAACTCTTATTTTTAAATTAGATTTTGTGGACATCTCAGCTGAGTAGTAGCTGAGCCTATGACCAGATTTGGGTGCTACTTGGGATGGACACTGCTTTTCATATGTCAGTTTGCCAGGACAGTATGTCAGACAATATAAAAGGTCTTGTAATATTTGGCCAGATATGTTTGGTTTCCAAAGCAGGATTTATATATAACATATTTAGTGTTCTTGATTACTTAGCCGTTAGCTTACCTGGCCTCCTAGGTGACTGCAATAATTATACTGAATTATTCTCTTTCTTAACACCTAATGTAGGTGATCTGATCATGGAACTCTCTAAAATTTCACAAAATGCAATTTAACTTGTTTTAATTAACAAGGATTAACTGCTGATTGAACCTCTGCATGTGGATAGTCTAATACCCAAACAAGAGCCAACCTTGCTTTTGAATTCTGTTCTGAGACCTTCACAGTGGAGGCATTTCAACGTTTAAAAATATTCCCTTCTTCCCCTGAAAGATACCTGAAGAATTAAAATACCTAAAAATTTTCTGATTGCCTACCAGTGAATTAGGTCTCCACTGTTTTATTTTAACAACTGTTGTGGCTTGGAACAGACAGATTATACATGGAGGCAAAATCTGTTTTGTACAGACCCAGACTATGTGATTTCAGTTGCCTTCCTGTATTGAAATTGTTCCAGCCTGTGAACCTGGGATTCTGAGTTTAGGTAAAGATAACATAAAACAGCATTAAAGAAGAAAAACCCTACACCTTTGATAAGAATTGGGAGCAGAGGTTTATTTTTAGAAAGTAGAATCTGGGAGCAGTTGTACCTATTTTCTGGTATTTATTATTTTAAAAGATTTTAGATTATTTTTATAACATGTGTCTCACTGTTATCATTACTTTCAATATGAATGCTTTTATATTTCAAACAACATATTCACTAATATTGACCTTTCTGATGAGATATTTAATAGGCATAACATTTTTAAAGCATTTGCTCATTTTGGTGGAGTTGATTTTGTAGTGTTTGTGCTATATTTGCATATTTTCCTTTTCCTTATGAATATCTCTTTTCTGAATTGTAAGACTAACAACCAAATGCTTTTTTGTTGTTATTGGATAGCTTATAGATAGAAGACAAAAATATAGATAGTTTATTATTAACTATTAATTTGTTTTATTTATTAAGTATAATTTAGGTATATTTGTGGGCTTTTAAGGTTTTAAATATACTGAATGCTAAGTTCTATTTATTAGCAAAACATTAACTAATGGTAACATTTTGTATATATTCTACAAGTCCTTTTTCTCTGGATACAAATATATGTATGCATACCTACATAATAAATTAGAATGTGGGTATAGAGATACAATATATATGCATTATATATTGCATATATTATTGTATTGTGAAAATCTCCCTTGTAAATAATAATACTTTGTAAATAGGCTATTTAGTGACTCCCTATACTACATTACATTGTGTAATATACCATATTTTATCTTCCATTTCCTGTTGTTGAACATTTAGATCCTGTGCTATTAAAAATTTAGAAATAATGCTGCCACAAACATCCCTGTTTATTTATCTTTGTATGTATCTTTGATTATTTACTTAGGATAAATTCCTAGGAGTGGAATTACTGGTTTAAAGGGGTATGAAAAAGTTTAAAGGCCTTGAAACATAATGTCAAGTTCATTCATTCAACAGAAATTATTTTGTAAACTCCAAAATTGTATCATGTCCCTGGGATTCAGCAATGAATAAGGCAGAGACCCTGATGTTAACTTATAGTCTAGTTGGAGGTCAGGTACATATATGATTAAACTCAAGTCCATGCTTCCCAGAAAAGTTGCACTAATTTATATGCCATTGACCATATCAATATACTCATCAAATAGTTTTGGAATATATATAGATAGATATTCTTTTGAAATTAGTGCTTCATGGAATACTTTATAAGAAATAAGATATTCTTATTTTGGCTATTGCATACCATAAATCACAATCCTAATAATTTTTGACATTATTTATATACAAAAATCCAATCTATTTCAACATCCTGATGTCTGTAACAAAGCATTTATTTATATTTTATGTTCCTGTTTCCATAGCTTTTTCCCCCATGTTTCTCACATTTAATAGTAACATTTCCATTGATCAAAGCTACACTTTAAGCTATCAGAAAATTCACTTTAAAATGCTTTTATCAAATTAAAATAAGGGGATCTAAGACTGAGCAAAGGTAAAAGCTTCTTTTATAGTGCAGATGGAACTTTTGGTGTTGTTTTCCCCTAACTGCAGTCAGTAGATCCTGCCTGAGTACAGTATATCTGAACAACACTGAGAAACAGATATTTAATATAAACTCATCTTGCTAAGAAACAACATTACAGATGAATGTATTGAAATATAATAGAATACATAAATGCCACAGCTTTCTTCAAGACAAATTAAAAAGAAAAAATGTTTTAAAAATTAAAAATGTAAGAACAATCAATAATTTTGTCAGTTAATAATGCCATAAGTCAATTCCAAAAACATGAAGCTTAAACATTGTGTTACTACTTGTAACACAATACAATTATGCTATATTTTGCTTCAAATAGTTGTGTCACAATAATTAGATCTTTAAAAATTGAGGCAGGGCAAGATGGTGGCTGAGTGAGTATACCTGATAATATCTCCTGCAAAGAAGCGGCTGGGCAGCATTGGAGGTTCTTCGGGACCAGGCTGTTTCAGGATTTTTGCAGGGCAGGAGGTGTCTGGACATCGATTTGGTGGGAAGGTGCTGCAGGGAACACCTCACATTTGCTGGGTTTCCTCATCCTCCACTGCCTCATTTCTGTGTGAATTGATTTTGGCTACCTATACTATCCCCTTTCCCCTACATCTTGATATCCTCCATCATCCACTGTCTCTCCTATATTCCACCTCCCTTTCTTTGATCCACAAAGTGTCTAACTCTTAATTTCTCATACCTTTGATTTGTTTTCTGTCTGTTATCCACTCTTGAAACTATTGCCTTTCTTTTCTCTTTCCCTCTCTCATGAAAATACCAGCTTTTTAATTCATACCATATTCCTCCCATATTCAGTCGACTAACTCATTATAGGTACTATACCTACTGCTATAACTCTACACAACTTACATGAATCTAATATCCATCCTCCCAGATCTCATATTGTTGCTCTGTTAACATTTATCACCAATACTACTTTACACTTTTTCCTTGCTTACACAATTGTCTTTCCCTGGCCCTAATACTTTCCTTTAAAGTGAACTCAACCAGCAATAAGAAATTAGAATAAGAAGAACAAAGTGACAAAGAGAAGATATAACACTTATGCAAAAACAGCAGCTAATTAATCCCCAAGACTAGACAAAGAAACTAAGGAACTGATTAAACCTGTCAAGATAAAATGATGACCAGACAGCAACAAAAATCTACAAACCAAACCAGTAATCAGGAAAACATGGCTGAATCCAATGAACAAACTAAAAACCAGGAAGGGGAGCAGAACTTCGCACAAGTAGTGAAGATCTCAGAACATTTATCACCGACAAATTTAATGAAGTAAAGGAAGAGGTTAACAACATGAAGACGACACTTGGAGGGGAAATTGCAGACATACGCAAAAAGATAACAGATATGATGGGAATGGACACCACAGTTCAAGAAATCAAAAATACACTTGCAGCAAATATCAGCAGACTAGAAGAGGCAGAGCAGAGAATTAGTGATGTGGAAGACGGTACATCAGAAATCAAACAGATAGTAGAATTGGTTGATAAAAAGATAGAAAAAGGGAAACGGACTTTGGCCCAGTGGTTAGGGCGTCCGTCTACCATATGGGAGGTCCGCGGTTCAAACCCCGGGCCTCCTTGACCCGTGTGGAGCTGGCCATGCGCAGTGCTGATGCGCGCAAGGAGTGCCGTGCCACGCAAGGGTGTCCCCCGCGTGGGGGAGCCCCACGCGCAAGGAGTGCGCCCGTGAGGAAAGCTGCCCAGCGTGAAAAGAAAGAGCAGCCTGCCCAGGAATGGCGCCGCCCACACTTCCCGTGCCGCTGACGACAACAGAAGCGGACAAAGAAACAAGACGCAGCAAATAGACACCAAGAACAGACAACCAGGGGAGGGGGGAAATTAAAATAAATAAATAAATCTTTAAAAAAAAAAAAAAAAAAAAAAAAGATAGAAAAAAATCCAGCTAGGACTTAGGGACCTGAATGATGATGCAAAATGCTCAAACATACGTATTATAAGCATTCCAGAAGGAGAAGAGAAGGGAAAGGGGTCAGAAGGAGTGTTGCAGGAAATAATGGCTGAAAACTTCCCAAATCTACTGAAAGAGACAGATGTACATATCCAAGAAGCACAGTGCACCCCAATTGTCATAAACCCCAACAGGCCCACCCCAAGACATATACTTGTCAAATTATCCAATGCTCAAGACAAAGAGAAAATTCTAAAAACATCAAGAGAAAAGAAAACCATCACATACAAGGGAAGCTCCATGAGATTAAGTGCTGATTTCTCATCTGAAACGATGGAGGCAAGAAGGCAGTGGTATGATATAGTCAAGGTACTAAAGGAAAAAAATTTCCAACCAAGAATACTCTATCCAGCTAAACTAGCATTCAAAAATGATGGAGAGTTCAAAATATTCACAGATAAACAGAAACTGAAAGAGTATGCCAACAAGAAACCTCCCCTTCAAGAAATTCTAAAGAGTGTTCTGCAGGAAGAAAGGAAAAAACAGGACAGGCAGAGTTGGAGGAGAGTGTAAGAGCAACAAAAAAGACAAAAAGAGAAGGGGAAAAATAAAAGCAAACAAAATATGACAAACACAAGTCCAATCAAAATACGGCTAACACAAATAATTCCTTGAAAGTAATAACACTGAATGTCAACGGATTAAACTCACCTATCAAAAGATTCAGACTGGGACATTGGATAAGGAAATATGACCCATCTATATGCTGTCTACAAGAGACACATCTTAGATCCAGAGACTCATGGAGATTGAAAGTGAATGGTTGGAAAACAATCATACAAGCAAACAATAACCAAAAAAAGGCAGGAGTAGCTATATTAATATCAGACAAAATAGACTTTAAATGCGAAACAATTGTGAGAGACAAAGAAGGATACTACATTTTAGTGAAAGGGACAATCTGTCAAGATCGAACAGTCATAAATATTTATGCTCCTAACAAGGGCGCCTCTAAATACATGAGGCAAACGCTGGAAAAACTAAGTGAAAGAATAGATGCATCTACAGTTATAGTGGGGGATTTTAATACACCACTTTCAACTCTGGACAGAACATCTCAAAGGAGAATCACTAAAGAAACAAAACATTTGAACAGTATATTAGAGGAGCTGGATCTAATAGACATATATAGATCATTACACTGAAACACAGCAGGATATACATTTTTCTCAAGTGCACATGGATCATTCTCCAAGATGGACCATATGCTAGGCCACAAAGAAAGGCTTAATGAATTCAGAAAGATCGAAATCATACAAAATAATATCTCTGACCACGGTGGAGTGAAGCTGGAAATTTGCAAGGGTCAGAGGCCCAGATTTCACACCATGATTTGGAAATTAAACAGCACACTCTTAGAAAAACAGTGGGTCAAAGAGGAAATCTCAAAAGAAGTCAGCGACTACCTTGAAACAAATGATAATGATAACACAACATACCAAAATTTATGGAATGCAGCAAAAGCAGTACTGAGAGGGAAATTTATAGCCATAAATTCATACATCAAAAAAGAAGAAAGAGCAAAAATTGAAGAACTAACTGCATATTTGGAGGAATTAGGAAAAAAACAACAAAGTAATCCAACAGGAAGAAGAAGGAAGGAAATAACAAAGATAAGAGCAGAACTAAATGAAATAGAAAATAAGAAAGCACTTGAAAAGATAAACAAGACCAAGAGCTGGTTTTTTGAGAAGATCAACAAAATTGACAAACCTTTAGGGAGACTAACAAAGAAAAAAAGAGAGAAGATGCAAATACACAAAATAAGAAATGAGAAAGGAGATATCACCACTGACCCCACAGAAATAAAGACTATCATAAGAGGATGCTTTGAAAAACTATATTCCAACAAAAATGACAATTCAGAGGAAATGGACAAATTTCTAGAAACACATAAGCAGCCCATATTGATGAAAGAAGAAATTGATGATCTCAACAAACCAATCACAAGTAAAGAGATAGAATCAGTCATTAAAAACCTCCCAACTAAGAAGAGCCCAGGGCCAGATGGCTTCACAGGTGAATTCTACAAAACATTCCAGGAAGAACTAACACCAGTCCTGCTGAAACTATTCCAAAAAATCAAAACAGAAGGAACATTGCCTAACTCCTTCTATGATGCCAACATTACCCTAGTACCAAAGCCAAACAAAGACACCACAAGAAAGGAAAATTACAGACCAATTTCTCTAATGAACCTAGATGCAAAAATACTTAACAAAATACTTGCTAATCGTATTCAACAACACTTAAACAAATTATACACCACGACCAAGTGGGATTCATTCCAGGTATGCAAGGATGGTTCAACATAAGAAAATCAATCAATGTAATACACCATATAAACAGACTGAAGGAAAAAAATCACATGATTATATCTATAGATGCAGAAAAAGCACTTGACAAAATACAGCACCCTTTCTTGATAAAAACACTCCAAAGGATCGGAATACAAGGAAATTTTTTGAACATGATAAAAAGTATATATGAAAAACCTACAGCCAACATTGTTTACAATGGAGAAATCCTAAAATCCTTCCCTCTAAAGTCAGGAACAAGACAAGGATGCCCATTGTCTCCCCTTCTATTTAACATTGTCTTAGAAGTACTTGCTTGAGCACTGAGGCAAGAACCAGATATAAAAGGCATTCAAATTGGAAAGGAAGAAGTCAAAATTTCATTATTTGCAGATGACATGATCCTATACATAGAAAACCCTGAGAGATCTACAACAAAGCTTCTAGAACTCATAAATGAGTTTAGTAAAGTTGCAGGTTATAAGATCAATGCGCAAAAATCAGTAGCATTTCTGTACACCAATAATGAGCAAGATCATGAGGAAATCAAGAAACAAATACCATTTACAATAGTAAATAAAAAAATCAAATATTTAGGAATAAATTTAAAGATGTAAAAAACTTATACACTGAGAACTATACAAGACTGTTCAAGGAAATCAAAGAAAACCTAAATAAATGGAAGAATATTCCTTGTTCATAGATAGGAAGACTAAATATTAGTAAGGTGTCTATTCTACCAAAAATGATCTACACATTCAATGTAATCCCAATAAAAATCAACACAGCCCTCTTTAAGTAACTAGAAAAACTAACTATGAAATTTATTTGGAAAGGAAATAGGCCCCAAATAGCCAAAGACATACTGAAAAAGAAAAACGAAATTGGAGGAATCACACTACCTGACTTCAAAACATACTACAAAGCTACAGTAGTGAAAACAGCATGGTATTGGCATAAGGAGAGACACAAAGACCAATGGAATCGAATTGAAAGTTCTGATATAGAACCTCATATATATAGCTATATAATATTCGATAAAGCCACCAAACCCTTTCAACTGGGAGAGAAAGGCCTATTCAACAAATGGTGCCTGGAGAACTGGATATCCATATGTAGAAGAATGAAAGAGGATTACCATCTCATACCTTATACAAAGATCAACTCAAGATGGATCAAAGACCTAAATATAAGAGCCAAGACCATAAAGACCTTGGAAAACAGTGTAGGGAAACATCTACAGGACCTTGTAATAGAAAATGGCTTAATGAATATCACACCAAAAGCACGAGCAGCAAAAGAACTAATAGATAAATGGGACTTCCTCAAAATTAAAGCCTTCTGCACCTCAAAGGAGTTTGTCAATAAAGTAAAAAGGGAACCCACACAATGGGAGAAAATATTTGGCAACCATATATCTGATAAGAGACTTATAACTTGCATATATAAAGAACTCCTATATCTTGAAAATAAAAAGATAACCCATTCAAAAAATGGGAAAAAGATCTAAACAGACACTTCTCCAAAGAAGAAATCCAAATGGCTAAAAAGCACATGAAAAAATGCTCCAAATCTCTAGCTATCAGGGAACTGCAAATCAAAACTGCAATGAGATACCATTTTACTCCCATAAGATTGGCAGCTATGAGAAAAACAGAAGAATACAAATGTTGGAGAGGATGTGAAGAAATGGGAACACTCATCCACTGCTGGTGGGAATGCAGAAGGAGCCATCCATTCTGGAGGACAGTTTGGCAGTTTCTCAAAAAACTAACCATAGATTTGCCATATGACCCAGCAATACCACTGCTGGGTATATACCCAGCAGAACTGAAAACAAGGACACAAACCGATATACGTACACCAATGCTCATAGCAGCATTGTTTACTATTGCCAAAAGTTGGAATCAACCCAAATGCCCATCAACAGATGAGTGGATCAATAAAATGTGGTATATACATACAATGGAATACTACTCGGCTGTAAGAACAAATACACTACAAACACACGTGATAACATGGATGAATCTTGAGAACCTTATGTTGAGTGAAGCAACCCAGGCATTGAAGGACAAATACTACATGACCTCAATGGTATGAAATAAGCAAGCTCCCTCAGAGAGCTAGAGACTGGAAGATAGGCTTACAGGAAATCGGGGGGTGGAGGAAGGATGTGAGCCGACGTCTGCAGGGGTGGAATCTATGATGAGCTGGCGGTAAGTATGAGCACAAAGAAGAGATAAAATGGGGACAAGGGGTTGCCTTTGGGTGGGGCTTTGCGGGTTTGAGGGGGGCTGGGGATGGGCGGATGGGTAATAGTGCCCAAAAAATTGGGGGGAGGGAGGGGCAACATATGAACATAGGAGAGTGTCAGGTGTTAGTTGAGAGTAAAATGCTGAGAAAACCATATCAAAATATAATTAAGAGGGTTACCTGTTTAGGATGCTCAGAGGGGATGGTCTGACATGGGACGGACTCCTGGGGAATGTCTGAATGCTCATTTTGCCAGGGTGGGTTGTACCATTGGATAGAGACCCAAGTAGCGAGAGTGGGGGTGGACCCACATCCTGGGGAGGACTAATGCCATCAAAAAAGAGGGAATTGTATCTCTCGAGAGAAAGGATGGCTCCCAGGGAGCAAGTCAGGCCCTGAACACTGTTGTAAGTATCTGTGGATGTGGCTCCTTGGGGAAATGGAGCTTGGCTGTCGCTGTGGGCCCCAAGGGGAGGGGAAAATGGATGTTGAATGGGTGGAACCAAGGTAAATGTGGGGGTAAGAGAGGAGTTTCACAAGAGTACACAAGGATGGATATAAAACATGTAATATTATACCAAAAACATATAGGGGATGACAGACTAATAATGTAAACCATAATGTAAAACATAGGATAACTAAAAATTTAGAAAACTGTATATCCTAAAGTATGGACCACAATGCAAGCACAGATGTCCCCTTGTTTGAAAACTTGTCTCAGAGTCTGTACAACAGTTTAAGTAAATATGATATGAATAAGTTATAAGAATATCACTGTGGAAGGGAAAAGGTTTTATGGTGGATGTGTGGGAGTACTGTATATTGTATATATGAATTACTGTGATCTAAGGCTCTTGTGAAGAGAAGCTCAATAATTAGGAAAAAAGAAAAGAAAAAGATAGGATGTAGAATTTTTCCAAATCAATACGTATTCTATATCTAACCTTTAAACCCATCGCTATATTCCATTTTACTAGTAAGGGATCCTGACATTATATTGGGCTTCACTTTTCAGGAAGTTTTGGATCACAGAGTGGTTCAACAATGGCAACGGAGGAATACTGGTATGGGATGTTATTGACAGGTGATATATGGTTGACAGGGAGTTATACAGGGCATATGTCCAGGGTGCATGGTAATGTTTGGATATACTCATAGTGGCAACAATTAAAAACAACAGCTGGGGGGGTACTGGGTTCCTGGCCGGAGGTGCTCTGTCATGGTCCCTAGGGGAGCAGCGGCAGTCCCCCAGGTGCAACGGTAAGGACCAGGAAGGAATGAGGGTCCAACAGTGAGCCCCTGATACTAATGACTATGCTTGTGAGCCTATACACCTGAAATAAGAACAAGGCCTAGAGCAGCACTGTGCCTGGGAGTTTCCTCCTGACAGCCTTCATGTTACTCAAATGTGGCCTGTCTCAAAGCCAAACTCAGCATGTAAATGCAATGCATTCCCCCCAGCGTGGGACATGACACCCGGGGATGAGCCTCCCTGGCACCAAGGGATCACTACCAAGTACCAACTGATGATGCAACTAGAAAATGACCTTGAATTAAAGGTTCAATGTGGACCAGCAGAATATCCGTGTCTACATATAATAACAGGAGTTTAAAATGCTGTTTGACCTAATGTAAGGGGAAAATGGAAAGGAGAAATGAGTTTATATGGCTATGAGTCTCTAAAAAAGAGTCTGGAGGTTGTCAGAAGGATTGCCGTTATGCACACCTGAGCAGAGTCTCAGAGACAGATAAAGTAGATACAACCCCACGTATTGGTTCTTTTGAGGGCTAAAGAGACCCACAGGTTCTATGGTCATGGCAGATGGAGTTCACTGCCATGTCAGTTGGCCCTTCTTTGGAGCTGGTGTTTCTGCGTGATGGAGCTGGACACAGATGGGATCTCTTGTCACAAGACTTTCATGCTACTTTACTGGAATTGTAGTTGGTGCTGGCGTTTAAGATATAGCTAGGGGATTTGAATCTCTGGACTGACAATATGATAGCCAGGCCCTGAGCCTCAACAGACTTCAACTCCTACACTCTGATTTATTGGACTTACCCCACTCAGCTAACATGGAGTTGAAGAATGTCAGCCACCACACCATGGAGCCTAGAGTGCCTACAACTGAAAGCAGGAGGATTGCATCCAGTATCCATGTGGAATCTAAGCCTCCTCTTGACATAGATGTGCAATGGACACAACCAATCCAAGGTCCACAGAGAAAATGTGGCATTGGTGTGGGAAAAGTGGCCATGGTGGCTGCTGGGTGCGGGGAATGGGAGGAAGAGATGAGATGTGGAGGTGTTTTCGGGACTTGGAGTTGTCCTGGATGGTGCTTCAGGGACAATTACCGGACATTGTAGATCCTCCCAGGGCCCACTGGATGGAACGTGGGAGAGTATGGGCTATGATGTGAACCATTGACCATGAGGTGCAGCGATGCCCAGAGATGTACTTACCAAATGCAATGGATGTGTCATGATGATGGGAGAGAGTGTTGCTGTGGGGGGAGTGGTGGGGTGGGGGCGGTGGGATTGAATGGGACCTCATATTTTTTGAATGTAATATTTTTTAAAAAATGAATGAAAAAATTTAAAAAATTACAGCTTTTATTATGACATGTAAATCTTTTATACTCTTATGTAGATACCAGAAGGTGTGTAAATTAAAGCTCACATATAGATTTTTCCAATTATTATGAAAGATATTTTTATAGCTAAATTATCAGGTGCTCTGCAAAATAAATAGAATATAAAGTGTGCAGTGTAACTTATTCCTTCTTTTACTTGATAGGTCATATACATTTGGAACATTCCTTCATTTCATTAGCATTATAACAACCCATAAAAGGTCTTTCACATAAAATATGGATTCTCAAACATATGGACATATCTCTCCACTTTCTAAATTTAACATGTCAGTTATCATTGGTTAAAAACAAATTTCACTGCAATAAAATTCCCAGAATTATTCCTAGACCAAATTTGTTTTATAGGCAGAGTTCTTGGTTTAAAGAAAGAACAAGAACATCTGTATTAGCATCCCTCCCTCTCTGCTGTAGTTAGAGTTATATTTCTAAATGATCTGATTATACTGCCACTTTATTACAACACTTTTTAAAAATTTTTAAAAAGATTTTAATTTTAATTTTTAAAATAGTTTTAGATTACACAAATATTACATACAAAATGTAGGGGATTCCCATATGCCTCACCCCCTCCCACTCCCTCCAAAGCTTTTTAAGGGTTTTCTGACAGTATTCTCCCAGTGTCTTGATACTTTCTGCCACTGACAAATAGAGCATTACTCTTATACTTGGAACAGTTAATAAAGAACACTAAACTCAGATTGTGTAAAACTATTTACCACTATTTTGTTCTCTTTTTCAAAGGCATAATAATGCTTGGTTGATTTATATATTCTTTACCCATGTGGATAAGACATATAAAAGTGGAACCTAAATGCCTACAGTTATGAAAACTCATGGTAATGCTATTATATTTAATTGGCAGATTCTTCAGGATCTAATATGCACTACTTAGTATTCAGGACAGAAATAACAGATTTTTTAGTTTTTGGTACAGTAGGTTGATTGGCTGCATCCATGTAACTACTATGTTAAATATCTAACAATCAAAGACAATTATTTGTCATCAGAACACACTAATGACATGTGGGAAAGGCAAAACCACATTTTTAGTGTTGTCTGAGAGATGGAAGGGCAAATGTGGCTTTCATGGAGCCGTGAGCTGCATTCCAGTGTCCAGAGCACACAGTCTTGGGAATAATTATTCTATTCTCTGCTCAATAGATTTTCCACATGTGAAGGCTGCCAAGCTCTTCTGGCTTCTAATTTAGGATCCAAAGGGATTTCCTTACTGGGCTCAAAAATCATTGAACAAAGGTATGGCCTTTCCCATTCACTCAAAAAATGGCCACAGATGGACACTATGCTGAACTGGCAAGATGAATTATGTGACTGAGCTGTTTTCCAGAGTGTGCATTTTTCAGGACAGTGTACCTAATATTTTTCTGCCCATTAGAGTTTCTCAAACTGTCTTAATGATTGATTGAATGATCTCCATCCTCAAATGAGCAAAAAAGCTATTCCTAATAAATAGTAAGAGATGGTATAATATCTACTCATTTTTTGCCCATTTGTATTTCTTTTTTTTTTTTTAAAGATTTATTTATTTATTTAATTCCCCACCCCCACCCCCACCCCGGTTGTCTGTTCTCTGTGTCTGTTTGCTGCATCTTGTTTCTTTGCCCACTTCTGTTGTCGTCAGCGGCATGGGAAGTGTGGGTGGTGCCATTCCTGGGCAGGCTGCACTTTCTTTCACGCTGGGCGGCTCTCCTTATGGGGCGCACTCCTTGCGCGTGGGGCTCCCCTACGCGGGGGACACCCCTGCATGGCACGGCACTCCTTGCACGCATCAGCACTGCACGTGGGCCAGCTCCGTGAAGGAGGCCCGGGGTTTGAACCGCGGACCTCCCATGTGGTAGATGGATGCCCTAACCACTGGGCCAAGTCCGTTTCCCCTGTATTTCATTTGATCTCTATGAAATACATAATTTTACTTATCAAGTGAAACAAGTGAAGTAGATTGCTTATTAAACCATGGCAATTTTGGAAGTTTGTACTTTTAGAATAGGTTTTTAGTGTGATAGGATGTTTCAGTTTGATTGTTATTTTGATTCCTGGATTTGAGTTTATATTTGATAAGAGTATCTGGCTATTTGTAATCCTTGGGATTTACCTTTTCAGTCAGTGTTATGTTGTCAAAATCTGTCTACATTTTTGCATGCAGCAATGTAACATTCCATATGGGAATATATTTAAATTTACACATTTTCCTGTCAATGGACATTTAGATTATTTCCAGACTTTTGTTTTGTGGATGCTGTTCCAATGAACATTCTTGCATATGTTGTCTGTTATACATCTATTAGAGTTCCTTTAGTTTACACGTACAAGTGCAATTGTTAGTTTAGGGTATTTAAATATTCAGGTTTACAGGATGTTACAATACTGTCTTCCAAAGTTCTTGTACCAGTTTATGTTCTTATGAGAAATATTTAAGAGATCCTATTGATCCATATTCTCTCTAAACACTCTCTAAGCACTTGGTGTTTCCAGGCTTTAAAAAAAATTTTTTTTAGGAAGTACCAGGCATTGATCCCAGGACCTTTTACATGGAAGCAGGCTCTCAACAACTAAGCTACATCTGCTCCTTAAAGAGAGTTGGTTTTTTCATTTGTTTATTTGTTTTGAGGAGGAACTGGGACCCAGCCTTTTTAATTTTTGCCAATTATGTAGGTTTATAATGATCTTCATTTGCATTTCCCCACTTACTAAGGAGGTTATATATTTATTCAAATGTTTATTGCCATATGTAATAATATTTTACAACAAGTTTTTTTTTTTCTTTTGTGTTTTTTTTGTAAAATGCCTGTTTGTCTTAGTTTGCCAGGGCTGCTATAACAAATGCCACAGGTTGACTTAAACAACAGGAGTTTATTGTCTTGCAGTTTTATGGGTCAGAAGTCTAAAATCAAGTTGTCCACAGGATTATGCTTTCTCCAAACTCTTGTAGTGTTCTAGTGGTGGCTTACTGGCAATCCATAATTCAATCTCTGCCTTCATCACATGGTCACCTGTCTCCTTCTGTTCCTCTTCACTCCTATTCTGTGTCCAAATTTCCTCTGATATAAAGATTCCAGTCATATTGGATTAAGAACTGCTCTGATTGAATTTGGCCTGGTCTTAACAGGACCTTCGGAGATCCTGCTTACAAATGAGTTCACATTCACAGGATTGGGGGTAAGGACTTGAACATGTCTTTGTGAGTAACTTGATTCAATCCCTAACAGTCTGCTCCCTGAACCCTAAAATGACACATTCTTCCCACATACAAAATACATTTACCCCATCCCAAAAGTCTTAAGCAATTTCAGTAACAACTCCAACTCTAAAATTTCATCCAAATAAACTATGGTTGTGGTACTCATCCTGGGACAAAATTCCTGTGTATGGACTGGTGAAACCTAGAGAACTAGTTGTCTGTTTACAAAATACAATGGTGGAGCAGTCGTAGGATAGACATTCCCATTCCAGAATGGAGAAGTTATAAGGAAAACAGGGGTCATGGTTCTTAAACATGTCTGAAACCCAGCAGGTCAAATTCCATTTAATTTTAAGGTCTGAAGAGTCATCTGCGACTTGACGCTTTGCCTTCTGGGCTGCTGGAGCAGCAGACCTGCCCCTCCCAGCCCTAGGACAATGGCCCTACCCAATTGGAACACAGAGGTGGCAGCTACACTCTCCCCAAAAGCTGGGGTGGAAACCCTACCCTTTCTAAATGTCAGGGCAGCAGCACCTCTCTTGTGGCCTGAGGAGATCTCTTCAGCCCAGACCTTACCATGTTACCATGGTTCTGTCCATGAAGTCATTCTCCAGTCATATCTCTTGTCTCTTTCAGTTTAGCCTGGTAGTGCTCATACACTGCTGATACAAATTCTGAAAATCCTTGTCTTCTGTGCAAGTCAAGGCGGGGTGCGAGTGAGGGTCCATGCTGGTAGACGAAAGGATCTCTACAGATTCTTCCTGGATAATTGAATTTCCATTATTAACTTACTCTGAGATGGTCCATTGGATCCATGAGTCGTATACCTAATCTCCTTACAAAAAGTTGTTCAGCTACAACCATGCACTGAGCCCCATTCTCTGGGACACCTCCCAGGAACTCAGGAAGGGCCTTGACAGGGTGGCTTTGGTTCAGAGCACATTATCTGGAAAGGCTGAAAAGTTTCCAAATCAAGTTACAATTCTTTTTTGCTTAACAGCTTCAGTCCTTAATTTCTCTTTCCTCTTACATTTTACTATAAGCAGCAAGGAGAAACCTGACTGCACCTTTCACACTTTTCTTGGAAATTTCTTTAGCTAAATATCTAGGTTCATTATTTATAAGTTTTGCCTTCCATCTGCCAGCAGAACACATTTCTACCATGTTCCCTGCCATTTGAAAACAAGGATCGCCTTTCCTCCAATTTGCAGTAACACATTTATCATTTCTTTCTAAGGTCTTACTGGAAACAACTTCAGTGTCCATATTTCTACACACAGTCTCTTCAAAGCAGTCTAGACTTTTTCTGTCAAGTGTCTTAGAATTCATCCATTCTCTACCTATTACCCAATTCCCAAGCTGCTTCTACATTTTTAGGTATTGGGTATGGTAGCATCCCACTTTTGGTAACAAACTTTGTATTAGCCAGGGTTTTCCAGAGAAAAAGTTAACAGGATATATCTATATCTGCAGATACAGATATAGATTAATATTTGATAAAATATTTATGTGACATTAAATAATATATATATATATACACATATACAGAGATTTTTTATTATAAAGAATTGGTTATGAGACCATTGGGACTGGTGAGTTCAACTCAGTAGGACAGCTTGCAAGCTGGAAACTCCATTGTTGGAGTCCTTGGTACAATCTCCCCAGAAAAGCTGGCTGGCTGGAAATTCTGGCAAGAGCCAATGCTGACAGTGAAGCAGAAATTCTTCTGATTTCTGAAATCCTCAGTTTTGGCTTTTAAGGCCTCCAACTGATTGTGTAAGAAGATTATCCACATTGCTGAGGGCAATCTCCTTTGTTGATTGCAGATGCAATGAATACCTTATAGATGTAATCATCTAATCGTAGATGCAAATTTCATCTATGAATCACCGTGGAAGCAACAAGCAGGCCAGTACTTGACCAGACAACTAGAACCATAACTTAGCCAACTTGACACATGAAATTAGCCATCCATTGTTCATCTCTTTTGTCCAGTGTTTTATTGAATTGATTGAGTTTATCTTATTTAGAAGTTCTTTACATATTCTTGATACTGATCAGTACTTTGGATGTTATATGGATGAGAGTTTTTTTTTCCAATTTGTAACTTGTTTTTTCACTTTCTTTAATGTGGTTTTTGGTGACAAGATGTTCATGGTTTTAACAGTCAAAATTATTAATATTTTACTTTATAATTTGTACTTTTGTATCTTTTTAAGAAAACATTTCCTACCAAGATCAGAAAGAATTTTTAAAAAATAATTTCCACTAAAATGTTTAAAGATTTGTGTCTAATATTTAAGGCCTTGATCTATCTGTAACTAGGTTTTGTTTGATGTGCAATAGAGTGCAATTTTCACTTTATAAATAACTAGTTGTATAAATTGTATAGTTATTTATAAAAAACGATAACTATTTCATAAATAGCTATTCACCACCTCTGTTATACAGTAAAATTGTATATGTGTGGGATTTTTTTCTCTTCTACTCCTTAGATCTGTTTGTCTATCCCAACCTTAGAATCATTGTAGCCTCATAAAAAGGCCTGATATCTGATAAGGTACAACTCCCCTCCTTACTCTTCCTTTTAAGTACTGTGTTAACTGTCCTGACTCTTTATTCTTTCTAATCAAAACCCTCTTAGGATTTTTGATTATAATTGTATTGAACTTTTAGGTCAAGTTGAGGAAAATGTCGTCTTTATGATATTAAATCTTTCTGATTATTAACCTGGTATATATCTATCTCTCAGTTTATTTAGGTTTTCTTTATTGTATTCTATAAAATTTAAAAAAATCTGAGATCTTGCATCTCTTTTTAAAAATAGTTTTCCTAGCTACTTGATATTTTTTAAAAGATTTATTTTATTTATTTCTTCCACCACCCCTCATTGTTTATGCTTGCTGTCTGCTATCTGGGTCTGTTCATTGTGTGCTCTCTGTGTCTGCTTGTCTTCTTTTTTAGGAGGCACCGGGAACCAAATCTGAGACCTCCCATGTGGGAGGGAGGTGCCCAATTGCTTGAGCCACATCTGCTCCCTACTTGTTGTGTCTCTCATTTTGTCTCCTTGTTGCGTCGTCTCCTTCCATGAGCTAGCTGTGCCAGCCTATCATGTCAGCTCGCTGTCTTGCTCATCTTCGGGAGGCATCAGGAACCAAACCTGGAACCTCCCATGTGGTAGGCAGGGGCCCAACTGCTTGAGCCACATCCACTCCCTGTACTTGATATTTTTGATGTTATTATTAACCATGTCTTCTTCCTAATTATGTATTCTAGCTGTTTATTTCTGGTGCATAGATATGTAGTTAGTCTTTGTATATTGAGCTTATGTCCAGCCATTTTTACAAAACTCTTCCTGTTTTAATAACTTATTAGTAGATTCTTTTGGACTTTCTATGTATACGGACATAGTTGACATTTTCATTTATTCCTTTCCATTTCTTATATCTTTTTTTACTGGCATTATTTATAAACTCCATGACAAAGTTGAAAAGAAGTGATGATAGTGAGCATTCTTTTCTTGTTCTGGATTTTAAGGCAATGCTTTTGATATTTTCCATTAAGTGTGATGTTTGCTTTAGGTTTTTAAAAGAAATTCAGTCAGGTTAAGGGTGTTCCTGTCTCTATTCCTGATTTAGCAAGTTTTAATGAAGAAATTTTTTTCTGAATCATTGATATTTTTTTCTCCTTTAAACTTTTAATGTATTAAAGGTAAAATAACTAAAATGAAATAATATGCTTTAGAATATACATAAATATTCCAAATATTCCAAAACCAATTCAATGAAAAATACAGGATTCAGGGTAGAAGTTAACTCAGGGGAGACTGGGAGAAGCACTGGTAGATATAAGTTGTTGTTAATGATCTAATTCTCTTGTCAGGTGGTGGGGATGAAGGTATGGTATGATTTAAAATGTTCAGATACATGCTGTATTAGTCAGGGTTCTCTAGGGAAACAGAATCAACGAGATATCTGTCAATAGTACACGATTTTGTAAGAGTCTCTCATGTGACCATGGGGATGCACAAGTCCAGGTCTGCAGGCAGGCTGCAACTAGGGCCTCCAGTCTAAGTCCATCGAAGGTTCTTGATGAGTTCTGGGAGATGTTGGCTGCTCAAAGATGAGCTGGGAAATTCTCATTCAATGCCGGAATTACTTCCCCTTTTAAGGCATTCAACTGATTGGATAAAGCATCACTCATTGCTGATGGCAATCTCCCTTATTGATGTAATTGTAATCAGCTATCTATGATTTATCACTGCCGTAAAGTTAATGGTGACTAAGATCCATAAATGCCCTTGTAGTAAGGTAGCCCAGTGCTTTCTTGACCAAACAACTGGGCACAATTACCTGGCCGAGTTGACACAATAGCCTAACCATCACACATGCCTAAAGACATAAATAATTAAATATAAGTGTGTCATGATGGCTCATCAAGGAAAGGTAAGAACATGAGTCATTAAGAATTGTGATTAATCCCATTCTGTGATTAAAAAATAGAAATTTCCTATTTGCCTTTATGAGACCGTGTTGTATTTATTCAGAAAAAAGTTTTTGGGTATATTATGCTTGTTCTCAGTCACCCTCCATCCATTTTCATTCATGGATTAGTAAAAAGGTTCTTTTAAAAATGTTCCTATCTGTTCTTCATTATTAATGGTTAAATTCCTCTTCTTTAGAGACTTTTGGGGCAGCATTTGGATATAAGATGATACCATGACTCACATGTGCATTAGGGTTTGTGCATCCTAAGAATGAAAGATTCCATGATTATCCCATGCTCTCAGTTCTTTAGTCCTCATATTGCCAGATGATCAAGTAGGCCTCATTTTAGGTTAACACTTTGTGCAGAAAGTTCTATAGTATACAGACAGAGGTTCTGACCCTTTCTTTTTTTTTTTTAATATATTTTATTTTATTTTATTTACTTTGTAATAATATTACATTAAAAATATATATATATGAGGTCCCATTGAACCCTACCTCCCCCACCCCACCTCTCCCCCCCCTCAGCAACACTCCCTCCCATCATCATGACACAGCCATTGCATTTGGCAAGTATATCTCTGGGCACCTCTGCACCTCATGGTCAATGGTCCACATCATAGCCCATACACTCCCACGTTCCATCCAGTGGGCCCTGTGAGGATTTACAATGTCCGGTGATTGCCCCTGAAGCACCATCCAGGGCAGCTCCATGTCCCAAAGACGCCTCCAACTCTCATCTCTTCCTGCCTTTCCCCATACCCATCAGCCATCATGTCCACTTTTCTCAATCCAATGCCACCTTTTCTATGTGGACATTGGATTGGTTGTGTCCATTGCACCTCTATGTCAAGAGGAGGCTCAGATTGCACCTGGATGCTGGATGCAATCCTCCCACTTTCAGTTGTAATCACTCTAGGCTCCATGGTGTGGTGGTTGTCCTTCTTCAACTCCATCTTAGCTGAGTGTGGTGAGCCCAATAAGTCAGATTGTAGGTGCTGGAGTCTGTTGAGGCTCAGGACCTGGCTATCACATTGTCAGTCCAGAGATTCAAATCCCCTAAATATATCTTAAACCCCGACACTAACTGCACCTCCAGCACATTAGCATGAAAGTCTTATGAAGAGAGATCCCATCTGAGTCCAGATTCGTCACACATAAACACCAGTTCCAAAGAGGGGCCATCTGACCTGGTAGTTAACCCCATCGGCCATGACCATAACTCCCATGGGTCTCTTTAGCCCTCGAAGGAACTGATATCTGGGGGTTGTATCTGCTTTATCTCTGACCCTTTCTTTAGGTTACTTAGTCCATACAATTCTGTATTAAGTATGCTATGAATTTATATCCTATCCCATCCTATCCATCTCATCCATCCTGTAGTGCTATCGTGTGAAGTTTGTATGTTGTGGGGAGGACACTTGGAATGTATTTAGTCATAATGAACATTTGGAATGAGACCAATTCGGATTTGAAACGTGGCTGTTCTCCTTACCAGCTAGGTGGTCTATAGAAATTTTAATAACTACTCTGAGCATCAGTTATTGAAAAATTGGTATGATATTTTCTTAGAGGTGGTTGTATTAAATGGTATCTATTATTACCATTGTTATAATCATAATAATTATTGTATATAATTGATTAATTTTGCATCTCTCACGTGCGGGGCATAGTTTTAAGCCACTGATCTGGGTTTTCCTTTGAGTGTGCTAAGTGTGCTGGTTCTTTTATTTCCTAAGTTCTGAAAAGAATCATTGTACCAAATATTCTTACATCCTATTTCTCAACCAGGGATTTTCCTGTTCTGTCTGTACTATTTCTGGAGAGAGGGGAGAGACAGGCAATTGTCCCCCATGGCCAGGTCTTTTCAAAGCACCAGCCGATGGAATTGGGTGGGAAGCAGGTGTTTGGGCCAAGCACATTGCTACAACAATAATGAAAACAACAGTGGCCTCTGGACTAGCACCTCCTTTGTTGCAGCCACCGGGCAAAACGCCTTACCCTCAGCATCTCACTTAATTCTAGCCCAATTCTCTTTCTCAAGATTTTGTACTTTCATCTTGACTTGAGAAAGCTGAGGCCTGGAGGGGCTCAATAAATAATTGGCACAACTAAGAGGTACTCCCAGGTCTGGTAGACTCTGAAACCCTCTGAAATGCTCATAACCACTGCCTTAATATGTGCTGTTCTTTGGAGAGTCTTTATCTCCCTCTATTTTCTGAATGCCAACATGAAAGTATGTGGCGCTTGCAGCCGAATAGAGCCCTAACCCCAGGGGACCTGCTTGGTGGGTAACTCCAGTTGGAATCTCTGTCCTATTTGGGAGAAACCAGCTACTTGTTGAGCAAGAATCTGGAAACTTTGGGGGCTGGCTGGCTGTTTTCCACTGAAAATTAAATCTTAAACTATTCGTTGCTCAGAATGGTAGATTTGAGAGAGTTTTGTGTTATTCACATTTGATAAGGTACATTTAGATATGTTGTAGTCATGTTGGTGTTTAGATTTTTAGGTCAGAAAACTAGAGGGTTTATTAAAAATTTTGGAAAATATCTGTAGCATGCTCAAATAAAGTGAGAGCTTAATAAAAATATGCATTAATGCAGGAATCCACTGCCCTCACACTAAGCACAAGAGGTCTCTGTTGAACCTTGGGAAAAATAAACTTACTCCCTTGATTTTTATGGGGGTGGCACTAAAATTTGGCAGTTGTGCCCAGGAATGGGGTAGTAGCATAGAACGAAAACAGTCTGCAAGAGCCTTCAGGTTCTTTATAACACAACCAAATTAAACATTAATATAGTTTTTATAAAATGAATCCTCAATTCTTTAATCCCACACAGTTGATTTTTTTCAAAAAAATTTCAATAAAGTTTTTAGTTTACTTTTTTACTCCTACCACGTATTTAATTCATCATAATTAACTGGAGGATAAAAGAACAAGGTTTCTGTTTGAATTTTTTTCCTTCTCCAGCACACCAAACCAAACAAAACAAAACAAAACAAAACAAAACAAAACCAACCAACCAAACAAAAAACAAAACCAAATATAAAAAACACGGAAGTTGTAGGAAGAATTGTTAATTTTTGTTTTTTGCCCTTTTGCTAGTTTACTGCCTTGGTCCAGTTAATATAAAGTGCTCAAAAGTAATTACCATTCATCTTTCAACTTGATGAACAAGTATTTTCATTGCAAATGAAGTATGTCCTGTAAATGATTAAATATTAATAAAAACAAGAATAAACCTTACTTGTTTCAACACCTTTTTTCCACAGGAGGTGACATTTTTCTGTCAGTTCGTTGAGTGTTATTTTTGCAGCCTCCCTTTGGCCAGAGTAGTGAATATTTGGTTTGGTTTTGAATTCAGTGAAGAATATGACTGAATTCTAAAGTGAAAAATAATATCACACTTCTGAGATTCTGGTTAGAAAAATGTTACGTAAGTGCTTATAATATATTCATAAGTTTGTGACTCCCATAAGTCTGTATGGCATCCCCATACATTCAGTGTTTACAGTTTATTTCTAACATTTAAATAAAATGAGTTTAACATGGCAGCCCCGTTAGGCTTCTATTTAAGCTGCCTTACTAAGATAACAGTTGACTAATAGCTATGAAAGAAGTTGGGTTCAGGGGGTGCAGGAGGAGCGATCTGCTTTTGGGATTGCTGTTTCTGTTTACCAAACAATGTAATTACTATTTGAATAGACCTGCCCTGGCTGGGGGGCAGTGGGGAAATAGAAGGAAGGAAACACACTGTCTTTTTTAGTTTGCAGATGTTTAGGCCAAACATTCATACATTGCTTGGCACATAGGAGGGACTCAGTAAATAATGTTTGAATGAATAAATGTGAAACAGTGTATTTAGGAACCTTTTGGCCTCTCTGTTCTCTACATATTTAATTCATTGGTCATATATTTAGGGGTTTAGAGTGAATATTTCCCTTATACTGCTGCTATCAATCTAATGTTTTAAAAATTATTTTCACTGGCTGGTTTTAAATTCTTGTCTTTAAACATTAGCTGCAGATTTAGATAAATGTAAAACTGTGGCATTGGCTATAAGCAAGTGGGAAAATATATCAATTTCTTGTTTCCAGGAGAATTGGAAAAAACCACTCTTCCCCAGAATGAGCATGATTCCACTCTGATATTAGAACTGAATTGGTTAAATGACTCTACTTGCATGCCTCAGCAGTATCACATGAGTGGATCTTCTGTCCCTGGATGCTTATACATGTTCTATTGGCTTTGCCGATATTAATTTCTTGATGTCACGTGGTTATAGAATCAGCTTTGTGTAATACATTGAAACCTCAACTGAGGATTATTACAAATGTCTTGGTTATTGATTTTCTGTTGACTCTTAAAACAGTTGCATGTATGTGTATTAAAAATAATAGCCATATAGATGTTAGTAATGCCCATTTTATATCTCAGAATTTACTTTTCAAGATATAGTTGAAAGTTTTATGCTCAGTAGAGCACTCTACTCAGGGTAGAGTAAAGTAGAACAACAGGTACTCTGAAAGATAACCCCAAATAGTCAATTATAATGAACACAGATGTTTATTGCTATTTTTTGAAGTATATGTTTCTATTTTGAATTTCTGTGTTACAGCAGGAATATCTTCTACTTTTAATATAGTAGGTCTCTGCTACGTAGTGGTGCTGTAACAGTGTCACTGTAGTGATATATTAGATATGACACGTTAGTTTTACGCCCTTATTTTCAATTTCATAACTTTCTTCTACAGTTATTTTGGATAAAAAAATCAAATGTTAAATTAATTAGGGGTTAATTAAATTAACTTGGGATGTTAAAGTATCAGCTAGCACTTGATATGCTTGAACACTTCTATTAATTAGAACAGTTTTAAGTCAGGTTGCTTAAAAGACCTGTTCTTGGCATTTCAAATATGCAGTTAGGTTTTATGCTAACCTAACTAATATTCATAAAGAAAGTAAGTGGGAAGTGGCAGTTCAGGTTCTCTAGAATCAGTGCTGAGATGGCTTTGGGAAGCAAAATGTTTATTAGGAATCAACACCCATAAAAGGAAGGGGAGGAAGTAGGTTTGGGCAGAGGGAGATGGTTGAACAGCCATGCAGACCTAACAAGACTCTGTGGATCCAGCAGGGAACTCTGGAGCAAGGGCTTCTTGTCAGAGGTGTCCTGTGTTGGCTGACATGACTGGGCTTTTGTTTACCCCCTTCCTCCATCTCTGCCTGCAGACCATATTGGAAAGGGCGTGGCAGCTGACCACACTCACCAAGAGCCCTTTCTTGAAGGGGGAACTGACAGTACCTCTCTATGTCTACCATGTCAGGCTCTCATAATTATTTTTAATAATGATACTTTCATTTGTGGAGCACTTTAATATGTCAAAAGGGTTTCATGCTAATCACCTTCAGATATCATTGTCTTCATCTGATCAGTGGAGAAATTGGGGTAGAACAGTTCACTTAAGATCTTATGGTTAATTCTGAGCAAACCTGGAAAGGAGAACTTGTGTGTCCTACACCTAGCCTTGGGCCAACCAGCATCATGTTGCAATTGATATATTTATTATGTCCAATGGGTGGTCAATATATGTGAGGAAAATATGAGAGGAAGGAATTGTAGTTGCTCAGGTACCAGTGTGGAAAACAAGAAAGGGCATGGGTTAAGCTCCCAACTGACCTGGCTCTCAGTTTGTGTTCTGTCTAGCTCCATGACTCAGGCAACTCACTCAGCCTCAGTATTCTGATCTGTAAATAGAAGGAATGAAGTTGACGTGGTCAATTAAATAGCACAGATGAAAGCATTTAGCATGGAGTTTGGTGTTCACAGAAGCAACATAATACATGCTGATTTTCTTAAAATACCAAAAACAAATCCAGCTGTTAACTGCTGGCAGTGAAATGGTTTCAACATGCAGGCAGAGAACTTTTCTCCCTAATATTTTTGTTTTGTATCTCTCTTATACCTTTATTAGGAAATAAATCTTATACTAGGAAATGCATTGACAGATTTTTCCAGATAGGTTGCTTCTGCCTTCTGGGTCCATTCCAGAGAAGTATAGGGAGGGGACTGGTTATCAAAAAAGAAGAGACAACATGGAATGAAAAGGATTGATTGATTCAGCAAATATCCATAGAATGTGTATAATGGGCCCATCCTTTTTTGAATATTAATGATCTAGGTCATTACAAGATCATTGAAAGTACCAAATCAGAGATCAAGATTATCCACTTCTCTTTTCTTTACTGCCAACCTGCTGGTTAAGGCCACCATGATTGTCCTAGGGTTACTGCAGTGGGCTGGCAACTATTTTCCACCCGTCAGCTCTGGCTCTACCTTCAGTTTATTCTTCATTCTGCAGCAATTCTGATCATACTATTTCCTGCTTCCCATTGCTTTAATAAAGGCCAAAATACTTGGCATTGACTATTGCCTAGTCTGCCAACCTCATCTCTCATTGTTTTCATTACCCAACCCAAACCTACTTTTTCCCTTCTCCCTTCACCCCCTTCCTTCTGCTTTACTGGCTTCTCCAACTGGCTTTGGTCTTCTTCCTTCAGTCTTTTGCCCATGTTGGTTCCTCATCTTGGAATGCTTTTTACCTTTTCTTTTATACCTGGTTAACTGATCCCTAGCCTATATTGGGCCTCCCTATTACTCTTTTCCAGGAACTGATCACAGGAGTTAATTACATGTTTAATTTGTGCGATTGTCTGTTTCCCTCATCAGAATGTAGCTCTGTGAGGGCAGGGGCTACGTCATTTTTGTCTCACTGTTGCCTAGCCTAATCTGGGAACAGAGTTGAGACTCAGTGAATCTTTTTGAAGAACTTAGAAGGATACCATATTCCACTTCTGACCAGCTGGGTTTTCTACCTCAAAGCTAAGGCCATTCAAGGATAGACACAGACCACTGAAATCCCTTTTACATTAAGCTACACATTTGCTACCACAAAACGTAAGGACCAAGCCTTTATTTCTGATGTCTACACTTAAAAAAATCTTTGCTTGAACCTAGTACTCTTACTGATATGTTAGTGTATGCTTTTAGGTTAAAAAATATTATGGTAATTTTAAAAAGTTTAAAAAATATATTAAAAAATTATTTACCTTAATCAAATCACTGAATTATGAGAAGTGATAGCCTTTGAATAAATATTATTCAAGTCATTTTTTTAAAAAGAGGGTACTTTTTTTGAGGAAGAGAAGGACAAATATTTCATCCTCCTTCACTTCTGAAAACTCTCCTAATTTAATGTTTTCCCTTGGACTGAAAGCTCCTTTCTTTATAGCTTCAAGTGTCTTGTGATAGTAAGAAGAGCTGAGAGTAAGATTAAGTATGGAACTTAAATAGGAAATCTCTAGAGTTTTCTTACAAGAGCAAATGTAAACCTTTTCATAATAAATGCATTTCTTGGCCATTTCATGCTGGTATGAGTTTAGTCTGACCCACTTTAAAATGGACATTTTCTATTTTTATAGGAAACACATGGAATGTCTGGAATTCTGCTTAGAAAAAGGAATCTGCATCCTGCTGTGAAGCAGTGAAATACTTATTTTTTTTGTTGGTTGTGGTCTTAGACTTCAATTCCAAAGGCATCCTAAAAATTAGACATGATTTATTAAATTCAATATTGCATCTTAAGGAAACATGAGAACATTTGGATGTGGAACAACTGAAAATGAGAGGGACTGGACATTTTTAGTTAAAATTCTTTTGTGGTGAAATTGAATGATGTATTTCATTCATTTTAATAGTGTTGTTTAACTGTGTATTTTATCTTTGGTTTTATTTTGAAATAATTTCCTTTATAAATTTTTCCATATGTATTTCACTTTGAATAAATAAAAACCAATTATAACCTCTTTGACATTCCAGTAGCTCCAGTCATTCTGTATATGAATGCCAGAACTAATGGACTAAAAAATAGTTCATGATCACTCATGCAAATAACAATATTGAAGTCATAATAAGAATAACTTAATTGGGAACCATTTCTTATCTTTTCTACATCACTGTTAAAATGCTTCTTGTAAGTTATAGACCTTTTTTTTTTTTTTATATTCTTGGCCATGCCATTCTGCCATATCTGTTAACTCTACCAGAAACTGGGTTTCCTGGGTTTTCCAGTTATATAGACAGAGATTTATTTTACTTCATTTTTCAGCAGAGTCCACCATTTTCTCATTGAGGAAACATGGATTGGCCGATTGACAGAGTTCATTTGTAGATAGCTTCACTGTCTATTACCTTTAAGATGAACTGGAGGCTCCAAATTGCTGCTATTCTATTTAATTTTTATGTTTACTGGAATTACTAAGTATGTGAGAATCTTCGAAGAGCATAATTTTTCACACTGCAAATGTAACCTCTCTAGGGAAATACAGGAACTTGAGAAAAAAAGGAAATTAGGTGTTTTTCTTGCATAATCATCATCTTGTAAGAATCGCCACAGAAAAGCAGTTATTGTACTCTAAAGGATGTTTTTCAAGTGTCTTTTCTTCAGCTTTCTGTGGTATGGCCCAGAAAAAAGTTTTGTTCTTCTTAATAACTGCCCCCTCCCCACCATTTTATTTAGTATTGGTTACTATTAATTAATAAAAACTTAACTTTTTTTCCCCAGTGGACATAGTAAAATCACCAACTACCGCCATAATGACAAAAATCTTCACAATTAGAGATTCACAATTAGGGGTTTTTGTCCATGATGACAAAAATCTTCAAAGTTAGCATGGAAATGAAAGCACTTTTTTTTGTGGTGAGAGAAGGAGTAGCTTCTTGACTTTGCCATGGCCTTACTTTATGATTTTGAGAAAAAAAACACTTTCTTTTTTTTCACTAGCCTTAGATCACATTTCCTTCAAATTAGGTGGTACTCTACTTGTCTATTTATGTCTAAAATACCTTTTTCAAATAAAAGCAAAATTTTTTACTCATTATTCATTAAATAGAGTATTTTATTATTCATAATTCTTATGAAAAAATGGGGGCTGAGTTGGAAATTAATCCATAGAGTAGTTTTGGAGTTTCCTCCAAATCAGTTAAAGAAATTCCTATTGAGCTCATTCAAGGCCTCGATTTACCATCTAATAAATAAGAGGTAAATTTCGTACACCCTTTCCTCTTAAGCACCTTGTTTTGTAATATGGACTGGAAAACAGACTAATGTAGAATATATATCTATAAATGTCCCTCCTTTGTTGTAGGAGGGATACAAATGTTATGAGAGTCCAGAAGATGTAGTCCTTCATTCTCTCTGGATGTCTCATTGATGGTGGCAGTTCTGGTGCTGGTGGCAGTGGGAGGAGAGGAGGGCTTAATAGAACTTGTGAATTTCAACAAATATTCAAGGAAATTTTATTGCACATCTGCTACCTATGGGCTCTCTTCTGTGTCATTATGCTCTAGAGAGGGTGAAGGCATCGTGGGGACTGAAGAGGAATACCTCTCCCTGACAACAGGAGGAGAAAGGAAAGTGGAGACCAATCCAGGCGTTTGCAGACTTGATGGTGGGAGCTTGAGGGGAATGCCTAACTAAAGGCTTCTGTTTTCCCAGCAAAGTATGGGTGAGGTCATGAGCTGAGGCTGGGGTCAGGTATGTGTGTTGGGGTGACTGAAGGAAAGAAGAGAAGGTACAAAATAGTTGTCTGAGATGGGAGTGGTTAACAATAAGAAATATAAGATTTCTGGGCAGTCCATTTAAGGTGGCGATCGTGAATCTAAAATAAAATAAATCTGCCTGCTTGTGTGATTTTTCTCTGTAAATATTCAGCTCCTTGGTGACAGGTTGTTGGCTGGGTTCATCGCGGACTGAAGTTTGATTGGCTGCAAATAAGTTTGATGAATGGATTTTTATGTAGGTCTGATGGAACCCAAAAGTTTATTTTTCAAAATCCTATAAAATGTGCCCATTTAGCTAGACTTGTAACTGATTTCTTCATTCTAATTCTTTCTGGGCTTTTGCAAATTGACACTAATTATGTGCCTTACTTTCTTTCCAACTGATATATCAATTTATTAGCCTGATTTACTAAATGGAATAAATTGTACTGGGTAAAACTCTTATTACAGAATGTTGTTGTTGTTTTTCTTTCTTTTTTACTTTTTAAAGAATACTATAATTGTGTAATACAAAAAAAGAAAAAAAACCCACCTGATTTCTGCCCGTGCTGTCTAAATGTGAAGACCCTTCCCCCGCCACCTCTTGCATGCAATTTCCGCAGGCTTCGCAGGCTCTCTGTATTTGTTTCTTTTAACAGCACTTTAGTGTTTTCAATTCAAAAGCTTTTAGTTACCCTTAGGAATGGATTCAAAATCAGTGATAGAAATTAATAGACAATACCTTTGAACAATGCTTGGTTACATTCCATTGCACAATATCTATCACCATGAAATTCTTTTCTTGCCAGTGAAGCAGAATTTGAATAGAGCATAGGATTACTGAATAAGGCTTTAAGAATCATTTTTAAAGCCTAGTTATGCTTTTGAGACTTTTGTCTATTTCCTTTTTATCACCCACTGGCCAGAGTTTTATCCTGGAAATTAATCCTGCAACCCCTTTTGTTTCAGACCTTATTTTTCTCAATACATTGCACATTATTACTTCTGCCCAAGTTACCTTCAATGAAAATGGTTTAGTCCATTTTCATTCCTAACCTTATATTATAAAGATGTATTATGAGTGTGCCAAGTACAGCTCCTATTGTGTTGATTTGAATATAATTGCAGCTACTATAGAGGAAAATGTGAATTTTCATTAATTTCCTTCTATTCTGTATCAGAATTATTTTGGAGTGGGCCTTGAGTTGGACGTATCCTAGATTTGAACACTAGATTAGATAAAGATAGAAGTGGAGATAATTTGAATC
Organism: Dasypus novemcinctus; assembly: GCF_030445035.2. Classification (NCBI taxonomy): domain Eukaryota; kingdom Metazoa; phylum Chordata; class Mammalia; order Cingulata; family Dasypodidae; genus Dasypus; species Dasypus novemcinctus. The sequence continues at coordinate 110,672,156 of NC_080675.1, read as the reverse complement.
TACTTAGATACAAATTTTTATGTATCTCTTTTACATTTGTATTTATATATTATATTCCCTGGACAGTAAATTTTACACATTGTCGTATCAGTTAATTGTCATGTCCTTAGAACAGTGGGTTGGTGGATCTATAGACTAGAAAAATGGAGCACAAGGATAAGTATGTGTAATAATGTGTTCTACTCATTTCAAGTGGGAAAGAGTTGGATTAAATTTTATCATTATTATATGGCATTTAGGGGATTTGAAAACCACAGTGTAGACCTGTAAGGGATCTTTATTTTACACATCATTAATCTTTCAGGTTTTGAGCAGAGTTAATTTTATCAAAACAAATTAACAAGAGATCATGCTTGAGTTTAGCAAGGATGTTTTCTAAGATTATGCTTTAAATCTGTCACTTTGTATTTTTGTTGTAAAATCTTTTGTTTTTTTTTCAATGAGAAAATGTGTAGAATACATGAGACAGTAATCATTTGGTTATATTTAATTTAGGTTCTCTTATTTTATGACATTAGCCAGGTTTGTTTGTTTATATTTGAAATTAGAAGGGAATTGTTCTGCTTTCCTAAGTACTGTTTAATAGGATCCACACTCCCATTTTATCAATTAATGGACTTTCTTTTAAACTCAATGAATAGAAAGTTTAATTGTATCATATTTTTCCTACGACTTAATGGATTTTTCTTGACCTTGGAGTCTAGTGCTGTTTATTAAGATAATCATTTCCATCCAACGTAGGCACAAGAAAGTTGATTTAATTTCCCAGTACTGTTCAATGTAAAAGGCTGGAGAAGAGTTCACTCTTTATTATGCATCTACCTCATTATTCTTCACAATAATTGGGAATAGAGTTGTAGACATGTGACTAAATATCCTCACTTTCCAGAGCCTCTGTTACTTTAAAACTTCTTGCCTGCTAATTCTTTGCTCCTTCTTTTGGATAGGTGCTGGAACTCTCACGATGATCCATTTTCTAAAGAATTTTTTTAGGTGCTGGGTTTTCAATTTTCTAAACTTTGTATTTCTAGCTGATAATTTTTAGATTTTCAATTATATTTATTTTATGCTTGGCACATCTTGACTCCTATTTAAAAATAATACCACTTGCCTAAATCTTTTGCTTGATATCATGTAGACAATGATCTTCATCCCCTCCTCAGAACTCCTTCCCTCACTGCCACTCTAGCCAGAAAGAGAGGTAAGCAGTTGAACATTAAATGAAAACTCTTTGAATGTTATAGGCAACTGTATTTCTGCAACATGGATACTAAATTCTTTCCAGTTAATCCTATAAGTCATTCGTTTTGGTTCCAGCACTCTTTATGGACAATATAATGATTTTTCAAAGATGCCATTATAAGCTGTTACATCTCCATCACCCTATCCAAGGATATAATCTTTACAGTGCTTATTCTGTGTTAGAAGGTGTTAGTGGAATGCAAGAGAGCAGGCTCCTGAATGGGTAATAATAAATTTTATATCCTGAAATAATATTAAAATCAGGCAATCTTGGTGGAAAAGAGGAGTGATTTTTAGCAGAGCGGAACTATCTTGGAGCTCAAGGTGAATGAGCCCAATCCTTCTAGAATTATAGTCTAATTCTCATGTCATTAAGATTTTTCTCAGAATGATAATGCTATTATGTCCTAGCATGAAAGACAATTCAAATAATGAGTATACAAAAGAGTCTGTATTGATTACTTAAATTTTTATTATAGTGGTGACATATATGCAACACAAAATTTCCCATTTTAACCACTTTCACATGTACAGTTCAGTCACATTAATAACATTCACCATATTGTGACCATCACCACCATCCATTACCAAAACTTTATCATTACTGCAAACGGAAACTCTGTACAAATTAAGCATTAACTCCCCATTCCTTACCCTTATTCCAGCCCCTGCTAATGTATATTCTAGTTTCTGACTATGAATTTGCTGTTTTCCAGGCAGCTGCACCATTTTACATTCCCACCAGGAATGTATAAGCATTTCTATTTCTCTGCATTCACACCAGCCCTTGTTATTTTCTTTTTTTAAAACAGAAGTGGTATCTCACTGTGGTTTTGATTTTCATTTCCCCCATGGCTAATGATGCTGAGCATAATTTCATGTGATTATGGGCCATTTGTTTATGTCCTTTGGAGAAATGTCTATTCAAGTCCTTTGCCCATTTTTAAATTGGGTTGTTTGGCTTTTTGCTTTTGAATTGTAGGAGTTCTTTGTATATTCTGGATATTAAAATCTTGTTCAGACATATGATCTCCAAATAGTTTATCTCATTCAATAGCTTGTATTTTCATTTTCTTGAGAATGTCCTTTGATGCACAGAAGTTTTTAATTTTGTAGAAGTCCAGCTTATTTTTTCTTTTGTTGTTCATGATTTTGATGTTCTATCTAAGAAATCATAGCCAAATCCAAGGTCATGAATGTTTCCCCCTATGTTTTCTTCTAAGAAAGCTATGGTTTTAGTTCTGATGTGTAGCTCACTGGTCCATAGATTGATTCATTTAAGTGGGAAATCTTTACACTGGCTAAGGTAGTCTCAGATGACTCCAAATTTATAGCAGATGCTGTTTCCCAGACCTGTTATACGAAGAGAGCCATTGCAACACTTGGATATGGCATGAGTGGGAGTTTATTCCTGTTACATACGTTGAGAGAGAGTTTGTTAAGAAAATAAATGGGAGAATAAATTCCAAGGGAATGCTTAGCTCTTTAGTATTTTGAGGCAGCTTTACCAGTCCCTAGTTTGCATATCAACAAACAATCCCTTTCTATAGTAACTTTCTACCCATAATTCATATTTCTTGGCCTTTCATTGTATTCTTAGGTATAATCACTTCAACCTTTACATAGTGGTTATGGTTTTGTATTAATGTTTATTCTATGATCAGAGGGTAGAGACTTTGGTTATCTTCATTTTTCTATCTCCCATGATTAACATAGTGTTTGGCACAATGTTGGTGGTCCCAGAATGCTTGTTTCATGAATAAATGAAAGAATGGATCTAATTTGGTACTGTACCCTTTTATTTTTAAGGTGAAATGGCAGAGTAAAATTTAACTTGCTGTTTTTTTCTAAGTGTTTTTTAAGTCTCCCCAAATAAGGAAATTCTCTACTCTTTAAAGATGTGCCAGTGTTTCAATTCATCTTCTACAACGGAAGACACAAGAAACAGTGACAATTTTTGTTTAAGGTTAATAAAATAGAAGTAAAGATATCATTTTAAATTTGTCAGTACTTCTTTCTCATGATGTCTATTTAACTTGGTGACTATATTAGTCAGCCCAAAGGGGTGCTGATGCAAAGTACCAAAACTCTGTTCATTTTTATAAAGGATATTTATTTGGGATAGAAACCTATGGTCACAAGGCCCTGAAGAGTCTAACTCAAGGTACCATAAGAGGTACTTTCTCACCCAAAGTCTGTTGCTGTGTGTGTGTATTTGATGATTTATTATTTTTAATTTATTTCTCTCACCTTCATCATCGCTCCCCCCCCACCCCAAACGTTGTCTGCTCTCTGTGTCCATTCACTGCGTGTTCTTCTGTGTCCTCTTGTATTCTTGTCAGCCACACGAGGAATCTATGTCTCTTTTTGTTGTGTCATCTTGCTGCATCAGCTTTCTGTGTGTGCAGCGCCACTCCTGGGCAGGCTGCACTTTTTTCATCCTGGGTGGCTCTCCTTATGGGGCACACTCCTTGTGCATGGGCTCCCCTATGCACAGCACTCCTTGTGCATATCAGCACTGCATATGGACCAGCTCACCACATGGGTCAGGAGGCCCTGGGTTTGAACCCTAGACCTCCCATATGGTAGGCGGATACTCTATCAGTTGAGCCAAATCCGCTTCCCGCCACGTGGTGACGCAAGGTGGCAGGCAATATCTGTGAGGGTTCAGCCTTCCTCTTTCTTTAAAGGCTCTGTGGGCGCAACTTCTCCTGCTCTCAGCTGAAGCCTGGCATAAGGCTCATCTCTCTCCCTGGGGCTTGTTTTTTTCCAGGCTCAGCTGCTCTGATCTCCTCACAAGGTCAGCTGTAGACTGTTAGGCTTATCTCTCTTCCCAAGGCCTCTGCCTTATCTAATGAGCTGTCTTTATTCCTCTGTGTTCTTCTCCTGTGTAACTACTTCTATGTGTGAGTCTGTTTTATCCTCACCAAGGGGGGTAGGTGCTCAACACTGCATGCCCTAATGTTGTGGTCAAATAAAAACCCTAATCTTGATTTTAAAAAATAAAAGTGAAACATCTGAATCTAATACAATCTAATATGCCCAGAAGAACAGACCAGTTTACAAACACAATCCAATATCTATTTTAGATATTCATAAACAATACCAAACTGCCACAGTGACCATATAGGTCAAATATCATGTATATAAAGTCATTTTTGTAAATTTTGCCACCTTGTCCTTGCCTTTTGTTTTGAACTTTTGTCCAAGTTGAAGACATGCGATCCTTATCTGAAATGGATCTACATATGAAGATTTCTTGGTTGATCCTTTTTCTTGATCCTGATCTAGATTACTGCTCCTACTCTCCCCACTTAAGATGACATTTCTTATTTGATAGACATTTTCTGGATGTATCTGGATTTGAAAATTCAAATTTCTTTTTGATGATTTTATTACCAGTGTTCCTCTTTGTTGTAGTTCATCATAGTAGACCCAGTAATATATTTTGTTCTTCTACTTATTCTATAAAGGTATAATATCTTTTATTCTTTTACTTAATTCTAGTATAAGAATTCTTTAAATATGTCGTGAAAGCTCCCAAAGGTTGGCAGAATTATTTTCATACTTGAAATTCTATCTTTCCTAAATGATACTGTGTCTTCTAGTATTTATTATGTTTGAAGGTTTTCCCACTAATTCTGCTTTTTACTTGTGACTGGGAAGAGTCAAGAAATGTGTTTTATGCTAAGTTCCTCCGATTTACTGCTGATATGGTTTCAACAGTCACAGAAACTGTTTCTGCATTTTCCCCTTAGCACATATCCTTTGTGCTCTTCTTTGGACTAGATTGCAAGAGAACATATAATTGGTTTTAGCAGTCTTGCCAATTCTTGAAAGTCTTACCCATATGTCAGAATCCGTTATGTGATACTCCATTGAGAAAATCGTAGAGGAATTGATACACCAGTTCCAAGGCTTGTTGAAGAAGAAAGTGGATTCACTGGTGAACAAGAAGAACATAATTGACCCTAACTATTGCTGTTTCAAGCCTGCCAATTCCAGCCAAATGTCCTCAGATCCAAAATGTATGAAATGTGATCTCTGAGTAACAGTGCTGATGGTTTTCAAAGGATGTGCCAGATACAGTTGGTCGTGCATCTGTGTGAGGCCTGCGGGAGGAGGGCCTGTAAAGCACAAAGTCCAAACCTCAGAAAGCAGATTTGGCTCTGGTGATTTCTTTTAGAGGCTATTTCATTAAAAAAATATATATATATTTAAATTTACAGTCTTCTTTTCAAAGTTGATGTTTAAGTGCAATACTTTAACAACTGCAGTATTTTGAAAAATAGAAAATATAGAATCTAATAGTATAGGGCTCTGGGAAGGACACAACTGGTGCTAGTAACTCTATTCATAAAGGGATTCTCTTTGACCAAGAGCACAGAGAAAGCCAAAGTTTAGAGAGTTATAAATATGATAAACTTTGCCTGAAAATTGTTCTCAAAAACAGAGTTAAAGAAATTTGGGGAAAGCAGATGTGGCTCAACCACTTGGGCACCTGCCTACCACATGGGAGGTTCAGGATTAGGGTCCCGGTTTGGGTCCCGGTGCCTCCTGGAGAAGGTAAGGAAAAAAAACAAAAAAAGGAATTTAGGACAAATATAGTATAGTGGTTCCTGTTATGTCAGAAGTTAAGTGACATGGGTTGCCCTTTGGGCCTAGTTAGGGGTAGTCCCCCCAGTCTTTTGCATGGTGTTTTGGGGTGAAGGGTCAGCTCTGCCCAAGAAGAACTAGTGAGGGTCCTGTCTTCCCAGGGAATTTCTGAGCTTCCCCCTCAGACTTTTTGAGTACCCTGTGGAGAGTTTGTGGAAGGGATTGTTGTGGAGGGAGGTTGTGGAAGGATTCCAGGTGATCCTTGTCATATAAGGTGTTACCTTTGTTTATTCTGTTGAGTCTTCTGATTTATAATTGGTGAACAGAGATGGGAGCCAGGAGACCTGGGCTTTAGTTTTGGCTTTGTCACCAACCTACTTGGGCCCTCAATCTGTCTGGCTTTTCTCCTCTTTCATGAGGGCCTGAGCCAGAAGAGCACATGATCTGCTATTTTAAGAAAAAATGATAATGGGGAGTAGATGTAGATCAGTGGTTGAGCACCTGCTTCCCATGTACAAAATTCTTGGTTCAATTCCTGGTACCTCTGAAAAAAAAAGAATAATAAATGCAAATCTCTTTTCCAGAAAAATGTAAATTTTGATCATTCTCTTCTAATAGTTCAGAACACTTTAAAAAATATCACTAATTCATGTTTTTGTTGTCTTTTGCATATTAATACAAGTCCACAAGATTGTGATAGTGAGAACTTCTTACTATAAAATACTTCATAGGTAACAGTGCTTTCACCATATATATATATATTTTTTCCCATATATTTATTTATTTTTATTGACTTTGTAATAGTATTACATTAAAAATATTTATATATGAGGTCCCATTCAACCCCACCACCCCCACCCCACCTCTCCCCCCACAGCAACACTCATTCTCATCATCATGACACATCCATTGCATTTGGTAAGTACATCTTTGGGCACCTCTGCACCTCATGGTCAATGGTCCACATCATAGCCCATACACTCCCACGTTCCATCCAGTGGGCCCTGTGAGGATTTACAATGTCCGGTGATTGCCCCTGAAGCACCATCCAGGGCAGCTCCATGTCCCAAAGACGCCTCCACCTCTCATCTCTTCCTGCCTTTCCCCATACCCATCAGCCACCATGTCCACTTTTCCCAATCCAGTGCCACCTTTTCTATGTGGACATTGGATTGGTTGTGTCCATTGCACCTCTATGTCAAGAGGAGGCTCAGATTGCACCTGGATGCTGGATGCAATCCTCCCACTTTCAGTTGTAATCACTCTAGGCTCCATGGTGTGGTGGTTGTCCTTCTTCAACTCCATCTTAGCTGAGTGTGGTGAGTCCAATAAATCAGATTGTAGGTGCTGGAGTCTGTTGAGGCTCAGAACCTGGCTATCACATTGTCAGTCCAGAGATTCAAATCCCCTAAATATATCTTAAACCCCAACACTAACTGCAACTCCAGCACATTAGCATGAAAGTCTTATGAAGAGAGATCCCATCTGAGTCCAGATTCATCACACATAAACACCAGTTCCAAAGAGGGGCCATCTGACCTGGTAGTTAACCCCATCTGCCATGACCATAACTCCCATGGGTCTCTTTAGCCCTCAAAGGAACCAATACCTGGGGGTTGTATCTGCTTTATCTGTCTCTCAGACTCTGCTCAGTTGTGCATAAGGGCAATCCTTCTGACAGCCTCCAGACTCTTTTTTAGAGACTCGTAGCCATATAAACTCATTTCTCCTTTCCATTTCCCCCTTACATTAGGTCAAACAGCATTTTAAAGTCATGTTATTTTATGTAGACAGGGATATTCTGCTGATCCGTATTGAACCTTCCGTATAAGGTCATTTTCCAGTTGCATCATCAGTTGGTAGTTGATAGTGGTCCCTCAGTGCCAGGGAGGCTCATCCCCGGGTGTCATGTCCCACGCTGGGGGGAAGGCATTGCATTTACATGCTGAGTTTGGCTTCGAGACTGGCCACATTTGAGTAACATGAAGGCTGACAGGAGGAAATTCCCAGGCACAATGCTGCTCTAGGCCTTGTTCTTATATCAGCTCACAAGCATAGTCATTAGCATCAGGGGCTCACTGTTGAACCCTCACTCCCTCCCGGTCCCCGCCGCTGCACCTGGGAGACTGTCGCTGCTCCCCTAGGGACCACGACAGAGCACCACTGGCCAGGAACCCAGTACCCCCCCTACTGTGGTTTTTAATTGTTGCCACTATGAGTATATCCAAACATTACCATGCACCCTGGACATATGTTCTGTACAGCTCCCTGTCAGCCATATATCACCTGTCAATGGTATCCTATACCAGTATTCCTCTGTTGCCATTGTTGAACCACTCTGTGATCCAGAACTCCCTGAAATTTGAAGCCCAATATAATGTCAGGGTCCCTTACTAGGAAATGGCATATAGCGATGGGTTTAAAGGTTAGATAAAGAATACATGTTGACTTGGAAAAAATTCTACATCCTATCTTTTTCTTTTTTTTTTTCCCCTAATTATTGAACTTCTCTTCACAGGAGCCCTAGACCACAGCAATGCATATATATAATATACAGCACTCCCATCATCCACCACAAAACCTTTTCCCTTCCACAGCGATACTCTTACACCCTATTCACATCATATTTACTTAACGTGATGTACAGAGTCTGAGACAATAGCTTTCAAACAAGGTGACATCTGTGCTTACATTGTGGTGCATACTTTAGGATACACAGTTTTTTAAATTCTTAGTTATCCTATGTTTTACATTATGGTTTACATTATCAGTCTGTCATCCATATATTTTTTGATTCTCACAACAACCACATAAGGTAGGTTATCTTGGTTACTTTACTGATGAAGATATTGAGGTTCATATTGATTTAGTGCTTTGCCCAAGTTTTCAACTGAAAAGTGACAGTCAGAAGTTGAACCTAGGTCCTGCTTCAAGTGCCACATCCTCAGCCAATTGTTAGATTCTCAGGAAGAAGGTTTGAAGTCTTTGATGTGTTCAATAGCATGAGCAAGGATAGGGTTTAGAAGAAGACTGCCTAGGTTTGTAGCTTTGTTTTGGTTTTTAGTTTCATAGGAGTTGTAGGCATACATAATTTATACCTACTTCTTTGGTGTACTCATTTAAGTAAACTGGTAATAATAATTTAACTTTAAAAGTCCTTTTCAAGGGTCCTCATCCTCAAGGTTGAGAAACAATGTGTTAAAGCATTATGCTACCAAGGCCTTTTCCTTCCTTGTGTTCTTATGTGAACTCATAAAAACTCTTTACTGGTTTCCCAGCCTCCAATCTATACTTTCCAGTGTATTCTGTGCACTTTCTGATAAAGGCATCTTTTTAGGCTCAGACCCTCAAGTCCTCCTTTGGACAGAACAGATGTTCTTAACCAGTATTCCAAGCCCTTCAAAATAGGCACAACTGCTCTTTCAGTCTCATCTGATCTATACCTCATTCTGGCTATACAATTCTATACTGTATTTGCCCTGAACATCCTCGTATTTCTTATCTGGTGCCCCAGGTCATATTCTCCCTATCCCCCTACTCCCACCCTCTACTTGTACAGCCCTCCCCAATCAGATCAAGATCCTTCTCCATCAAGTCTTCCACCAGACCCCAGGCCCCAGACCCCAGGCCCCAGGCAGAATCAATCTCTCTCCCCTCTTATTTTATTGACAATTTGTATTTTTATTAGTACTGTCTGGTAACACTTTCCATAGTCTGGCTCTCATTGGGATATTTTACATGTCTTTGTCTCCCTTCTAGGCTGGGTGATTCTCTAAAAGGCAGTCATGGCCATTCATCTGTTTCCTGTAGTTCCTAGCACAGTAATTGCTTTGCACATAGTTAGTCTTAAATAAAAATTTGTTAAATGAATAGTTGAAGACTTTATAGTCATTCATTCTGCACATACCTGAGTGCTAACTGTGGTCAAGACTCTCCTCTGGAAATGAGCCAGAGGTGGCATGGTGGAGTAGATGGAGGGTGGTGGTGGGGTTGGGGGAAGAGCTATTTGGACAATGTAGTGTGATCTCTCCATGTGGTTGTGCCTTTTTAAAAACACTTTTATACAAATAGAACTATGATATATTTCAAATTTATATAGATGATTTCTTGTTTTCCCACCTTTCTGCCATGTTTCTGTCCTTCTCTCTTAGCGTATAGCTAATTGGAACATTAACTGAAGGGATTAGATGATACCTGGGGATGTCAGGAGGAATTGGGGAAGTATAGACCCCCCTTTCCCCTCCTCCCTTCAACAGGAAGCTTAGGTTTCTGAGATCTTACAGGTACCCTGCTAGCTTTGTCCAAAGTCTCTAATATTGATACCAACTTAAACTGTGAAAAGTGACAGCTTTTAACAAAAGTGGGCAAGATATTACCAAGCTATTACTGAAGAGTGCACCAAATAATGTATGGTATCTCATTACTTTATAACCTGGTTACTGTGACTTCTGGTAAATAGGTCTTCAAGATTTAACTCTGTCGTGAACTCTGACTTCTTGGGTAAGGTGTATTGTTAGTTCTAGTACTATAGCAACCTGTGTCCTAAGTACTGCTAGTTTAACTCTGGCTTTCCAAAATGAGATCTACTCACATTACTGAACTAAACTCCTGAGTTTTTGGTAAAAAAGTTATAAATTGTGTTCTTTAAATGTCCTTGAGCTTCTTTTCTTATTTCCATGGCAACTGCCTTTTAAGTATTAGGAATGATAAGCATTCATAAGTGTTCTCAAATGCTACTAAATTCCTCCGACTGAACCAAATGCAATTGCATTGTCCTTTAATATTAACATTTTTGCGCAAATTAAAAGTTTTGACTTCATGTAAATTAAAATTCCTTAAAAGTTACAAGTTGACTGAACACATCCTTTAATCATTTGTTAAATTTCATTAATTTTTCTCTGTGACTTGTTCAGATTGTTTATTTTGTGTTGTGTATTTTTCCATGAGTACCCATGAAAATGGTGTTGAGCCCTCTTTCTAGTATGCACTACATTTGAGTTAGGAGGAATATTTAGGAACTTAAGATCTCAGTGCACTTTATTAGCATCAGTTGTATATAGATTATCTGTGACAAAATATGAAATTTGGACCCACTCATGTCCAGCATACTTTCTTGGTCTGCATCCCATTTCTATTTTGTCCGTATATCTAGGCACTTTAAACTAATTTAATTTTAAGCAAAATGATACGGGGAAGATAAATTTATTATGGGAAATAAATCTTCATTCTAAGCTGAACACTAACGTTTTCTGCATTTTCAATGTTTAGGTGTGTGTGTGTGTGTGTGTGTGTGTGTGTGTGTGTGGACCAGCCAATATTCACTTATATAGATATGAATAATGGAGAACTGGAAGCATATAAATAATAAAATTATAGATAATATCTTTCCATTTGTGATTGTGGGCAAAGGTGAAATCCCTTAAAACCTTTAGGTTTCAGACATTTCAGTTTTGAAGTTTCATAAAAGGGTCCCAAGAGTATATAGGTGGACATTCAAATGGGATAATTGAGAATTTCAATAAAGGAACTATTTACAAAGATATGGGAAGGGTAAAGTGAAACCAAAAAAGCAGAGTACAACTCCCTAAGATAACAACTGTAGGGAGCTATTTTTACCTTGTTTCCACCCTTGCCTGATGGGGAATGTGCGGGGGAATTACTAGAAACTGGGGGATAGAGGCTTTCTGACAAAAGCTGAGACCTTTGTTGAGGGATGCCACCATCCCATGGTGAACTGGTAGGCAAATGGGGAGTAATAAACACCTTGCACTCACTTTCTTCCTTCCCTTTGATCTTCTGCTGGTGCCTCCCATTGACTGGATCCATCTGGAAGCTCGGGGACAAGGAAGCCCATTGATGCGATCCACACACATCAGCCTTCTGGGGCAGAAAGCAGATATAGAAGGATATGTATGTGGTGGATCTGGAGAGCAAAATGGAAAATGCCCACCCCAAATACATTCTGCCGTTTTTTTTTTGGTCTACCCATTGTGATATGGAATATTGAATTTCTAAAGAAGAGATCTAGCTGTCTAGATAATGTGAGCCATTTAATAATGGAAGTTCTGGATGTTGCCTCGCCAGAAATCCTGAGCAGCCTAGATAAAAAGTGATGTTGAGCCATGTTGGGTCACAGCCTGCTTATCCTACATCAGAAATATAAGGGGTTGCTTCTAAATATAGCTCAAGCACTGCTTGTCCTGCCCTTCCTGATTTAATACTGCATTCCATAAAAGAAGAGCACCTCCAATATGCCAGGCAGGGGGTAGGTTTTAGAGTCATAAAAACAAATTAGGCATAGTCCCTTTTTAAAAGGAATTTACAGTTAACAAAGGTGTCAGACCTTTAAAAATTCATGTTATAAAATTTTAGGTAAGGAAGACTTCATATAGGAGGTTAATCTTGAAAGATGAGTAGATGCTCACCAGGTGAAAAGTCTGTATCAGTAGCTTGAGCAAAGGTTTGAAATGACCTGATTTACCTCAATACCTTATCAGGACAATTTTGGATCAGTCGTCATCTCCAAGCCAATCAAGGCAATTGTATCTTCTAGAATTTATGACAGTTTGAAGTTGTTTTAGGAATCCCAAAAATGAAAATATTATACTTTTAAACTAATCCATTTCTGTGCATGTGGGGCTGTTTGATTGGACTGTGTCAATGAGACATGGCTCAGGTTGGGTCTCTGCCTTCTTACTGGAGCTTTATATAAACAGGCACACAAAGAAAGACATAGAGAAAGAAAGCTCCCATTTTGATCCTGCCATGTGAAAGAGAGGAGAGGACTCCAGATTTGCTTACAGCTGCAGAAAGGCAGAGAAGCCCAGGAGGTGAGAGACTTCCTGAAATCTGTAATCAGCAGAGCAAAGAGGCACAGAAAGAGGCCTCCGAGGGGCCCATGGAGCAACTCAAGGCTGTGATGAGCCCTGCCATATGCCGGATTGCCACTTGGGGGGATGCCAGGAACACAAGTAGCTGACTTTGGTGAGAAAGCATTTCTGATGGTGCCTTGTTTTGGACATTCCACAGTCTCGGAACTGTAAGCTTTTACCCAAATTAAATTCTCATTAAAAAAACCAACACCTTTCTGGTACCTTGTATCAGCAACCCTTCGGCAAACTAAGACAGGACACCAAGGCAAAATTCATATCATATTACCTTTTTTTTGGGAGTATGCTGGCAGCAACAGCTCAAGAGTAACAGAACACTACCCTCCACTCACACCTACAACCAACTAGGATATTGAGAAATTCCTGGGATTTTTAGGTACTATTGTTGTGCTAGACTCAATTTCTGCAGCCTTACTGCCTTTTTAGATGCTTTTTTTTTTTTAAAAAAAGGAGGTACCAGGGCTTTGAACCTGGGACCTCATACATGGGAAGCAGGTACTTAACCACACCAAACTACACCCACTCCCCCTTACTACTTTTTTTTAAATCCCACCCCTCCCATGACATTTTGCTTGCTGTCTGCTTTCTGTGTCCATTCGCTGTGCATTCTTCTGTGTCTGTATTTTTTAAAATTTTTATTTATTTCCCTCCCCCCACTGTGGCTTGCTTGCTGTCTGCTCTCTGTGTCCATTCGCTGCACGCTTTTCTGCATTTTTGCTTTTCTCCCTTTTTGTTGCTTCACCTTGCTGAGTCAACTCTCCATGGTCCTTGCGGGCCTTCGGCTCTCCGCAGTGTGCGGGCGAGCCTGCCTTTGCAAGGAGGCCCCAGGACGTGAACCCAGGCCCTCCCATATGGTAGACAGGAGCCCAGTGATTGAGCCATCGCCACTTCCCCTTTTACTACCTTTTGACCAACTTCCAAAAATGGCTTGAGGGTCAGCTGGACACTGGATATGATTGATGTAGTCAGAGGTCTCTGCACTTCAGCTACTGTCGAAGTCTGCATCCATCCTCTTACAAGAAACAGTTGCTTTCAGTACCTCAATAAATGATCCTATTCTTGGACCAGTAGAAAGGTTAAGAGCAAAGCAACCTGCCCAAGATTGTTTGTCCTTTCCTATGATCATTCAAAATATATTGTCGTCTTCCTCTAGGTTGACCTTGTACCTCCCTTCTCAGTGGGGCATCTGAATAAGTGGATGGTGTTCATTTGACCTTGGCTTTTGAAAAACAGTTGTATACTGACAACCAGTATTTTACAGACAAGAACACTGTAACTTGAGAGTTTAAGAAATTTGTCCAAGATTGTACAGGTTTTGAATTTTGAAGCCAGGATTTTCAGAGCCGATGAAGTGATTCCTATGCTCAACTTTGTAATGGAGCATTCAATAACTGTTTAATGAATGAAGGGGTGGGTAGGTTATCAGTCATATTGGAATGTCAGATCACCAGAAGATTTGGTTTTGTGATTACAGCTGAACAGAAGAGTTACATTTTGAGGCATATTTCTCTGAAAAACTTCTAGAAAAATGCCCTTTTGCTAGAATGGGTTAGCGGCTCAGTATATTTGATCCTGCAAGGTAACTGCTTCTGGGGGAGGGGAATAGTGAATATCCATGAAGATCCTTCAAAAAGATTCCCATAGGTTTAAATTTCTTTTCCAGAAGGACAAGTTCTCATATAACATATTCTCTGACAAGTCTGAAGTCTCTTTTTATACACTATTCCTTCTCACATTGCTAACAAGGAGAAAACAGGTGTTGGGAAAACTTTAGTGAGGACCACAACACGAAAAGCAAAATTTCCTTAGGATATCTCCCTAAGTTTTATAAACTCCCAGACCATGATACACTTTGGTTGATGAAACTGATGAGAAATGAGAATGTCAACTGAAGCATAGCACGTAATTATAAATGTTTGTATATTGTTTATTGATTATTGGAGAAACCTTTTTTTAAAATCAGCTGGTATGTCTTTTTCCAAGACATGAGAGATTTCACAACTCACCTTTCAACCTTTGGGCAAACAACCTCCCTTTAAAGGAAAGGAATTTACATGGTGAGGAGAGAGGCCAGCTTTTATTTTTCTTGCCATCCGTCATTTACCATACTTAGGAACCATGGAAATTTGTTCCCTGTTTGGTCCATTAGTTCACAAAAGCCACTGGTCGCCTGTCTTCCTGACTGACATGGTATCCTTGTGAACTAGACTAGTCAGCCTGTAGTGCCTCAGACTGATGAAAACAGAAACATTTAAGTCTTGGAGAGCATATATTCTTGACTTCTGTTTTAAAACTTCTGAACAGACTGTCTTTGCTCTGACTGGGCAGATTTATTTGACCTCAAAGGACTTTAGCAGTTTTTCTCTGTAGGTCTAATTGAAAGTTTCTCTTGTTTTAATATATCATATATTCAGTATTTCTTTTCATTTAATGTTCTTTTGAATTTTTTTTTTTACCTTATTGGGCAATAAATACAAGAGAAAGGTCATTGTTTTCTGATCTAATGAATGCCAAGGCTAGTCCTTCTGGTTTAAGTGTAAGAAAAATGCCTTTCATGCAGTTGATATGACCTTGAGACTACTTCTGGGCCCACGGGGCACATAAGAGGATAGCTGCTCCTCATTCTTAGGCTGCCGTGAACCTTGGCTTTGGGAGCTGCTGACCACTAACCAGCTAAGGGGGGGAAGATTATCTTGCTACCTTAGCCCCAATTAATTTCGGTTGAATGGGACTTCATATTTTTTGAATGTAATATTTTTAAAAAAATGAATAAAAAAAAATAAAATAAATAAAAAAAATAAAATAAAACTTCTAAAGGAAAGAAAAATAATTTCGTGATTTATATAATCTCTCTTCTAGAGATCAGAACCTTTGGCATTAGTAAGATTTTACCAGTTCTGAATATGTATGAGAGGAAGAAGCAATAGAAAACACATATTTTAAATTATTTACTGATCACTAGGCATATTCATCCTGACATTACCAAATATATGCTTGAACTTCTAAAATGTCTCAAGAAACTTGAAGTGTTTTACATGTGATATTTTACTAATAAATATATCTAAATTTGATTTGGAATAAGAGTGGGAAGATTGGGAAAGTGGAAATTGCTGTGAACGTATATTCACTATATATTGAGAAATCAAAAAATAGTATTGAAAAAACATACATCCTCATATCTAGAACCTGAAATTTATAACACCCTCTACTAGGTAAATTTCTGGAGGCCAGGAACCATATTTTCAGTTCTATAACACCTTCAGTAACCTCTATGATGCTTTCTTTCATATAAAGTTAAAGGAAATGGAATATTTCTGAGCATTATTGCATTTCTGGTCTATATCACCCAGAGTACCACTTAACCTAGAGAAAATGATTTGTAGTTTTGGCTACCCAAATTGTTGTAAATCATTGACGGCAGAGACTCTAAGGAGGCTTGCCTCCCCCAAAACATCTAGGACAAAATAGAGTCAATGATTAAGAAATTTTTGTTAGTTAATAAGTTAGTTATGTTTGACCCATCCAAAAGAGGATAATGTCAGCTTGAGACACTCCCATTAGTTAATAAATATTAAATGTTATAGCAAATGAAATGTTCTGAAGTCTTGGAAAAAAGTATTTGAAAAATTTCATAGATAGTTACTTTTCCTTTAGTTTTTGAAGTTACTTAACTTAAATCCAGTCAAAAGGAAGCCTGTTCAAATAGGTAAGACACGGAATTAATAAAAAAATAAGGAAGGAAAAGCTTAGGTGAATGAAACCTTTCGATTATTCACACTGCATGTGCAAAATCCACAACAAATTTTTATTTCAACATCCCTTAGACCTACATAAACAGAATTCACTTCTATGAATGCAGATGCAAATTCAAAGTATATAACAAGTACTGGTACTAATTCTGAATATAACAAATGTTTAGAATAAACTTTTAATCAAAAGATCACATCTTCATGTTATCTTAACCTGAGCTGGAAAGCATTTAGCACAAGCAAATCAGTTGAGAGTGAACTCCTGAGGAACCATGAGTTGTGCTTTATTCTTAAATAGCATTGGGCTCCTCTCCCCTCCCCTCCCCTCCCCTCCCCTCCCCTCCCCTCCCCTCCCCTCCCCTCCCCTCCCCTCCCCTCCTCTCTCCTCCCTTCTCCTCTCCTCTCCTCTTTCTTCTATTTAAAATGTTATTTAGCCTAATTCTACCCCCCAGACTTGACTTTACAGAAAGAAATAGTGGGCCTTTGAAGTAGATTGAGCTGCCATGGAAGGGAGCTATGAAAGTCATTTTATTATCTAGTGGTTATTCAGCTGGCTTGCAGTCACACAGTTACTGTTTTAGTTTGCTAAAGGCTGCCAAATACTAGAAATAGGTTGGTTATTAAAATGGGAATTTTATTAAAATGGGAGCTTACAGTTCTGAGACTGTGACAATGTCCAAATCAAGGCCTCATCCGAGAATCTGTCTCACCGAAGGTCAGCTGCTGGTGATCCTGGACTCATGCCATGTGGCAAGGCACAATGATAGCTCTGCTGGCCTCTGCCTTCTCCTTCAGGCTCACTTTCTCCCCACACTCAACTGTGGGTGATTGGGCATATGGCAGGGCATAATGGTGATGTCATCTTATCTCTCCTGGCTTCTGTCTATCTCTAGCTTTTTTCCTGTGTGTCTGTGGCTTTTAATCCTCAGTTCATAAAGGAATCTAATAAGAGGATTAAGATCCACCCTGGGTCATGCCCTGCTGAAATGATGTAATAAAAATTAAGGTTCCTTATCTGAATCTAATAAAGTCCCATCTATAATGGGTTTACAGGTATGGGAATGGGTTTGCTTTAAGAACAGGATTTTCTGGGATCCTCAAAGGACTCAAACCAGCATGGTTATTGACTAGAACGTATGCCTCCTGTGGGAGGAAAAAAATCTTTTACTCTTTAATTCATCTTCCAAGCTGTGTGTTAAGAATGGAGCTGACAGTTTTAATCTGATTTTATTCTACTTCTTTTCTTATTTAATTATGTTAAGCTTCTTGGTTGAAGTGAAATGGGGGAGATAGATGCTTACAGGCAAGAGACCATGTAAGAAGGATTTTCTGGAATTTTCCACTTAGATATAATGGCTCCATGTATATTCTTACAAGCTGATTTAAACAGCACAGAAAGATTTTGGCTTTCAAATCAAAGTGATATAATCTTTTCCAGAGGCCCACTAACTGTTCTTTTGATAATAATAATAATAATAATATCAGCTATTATTATAAAACAGTCGTAACAACAACAAACATTAAAAACAATGATAATAACAGTAGCAACAATGATATGCCAAGTGTTTTGAATCCATTATTTATTTGAACATTCAGAACAACCTGTGAGTTATTATTGTAACCCCCATTTTACAGATGAGAAAACTGAGGCTTAACTTGCCCACATGCTTGATGTGTGGCAGAAACAATGCACTTTTCATTCTTTAGAGCTTATACCAGAAAGTAATGTTTAGGCCTTTTTTTAGATGGGTAGGAAAAATAAGAAAATTTGAATTGCCTATCACTCTGCATTAAAATTTGTGAGAAACCCATATCCATGTGGCAAAATTCATTAGGATAGTGGAATAGAGATTATAATAGTCATCATTTCTGGAAAGTCCTGGTATCATGGTAAGATTTATTTCAAAATGGGCTCCTGAAGCGATAGAAATTTAAGATCGATTTAACCTAGAAATCCCTATATTCTGAAATGAACTATTAGTTTAGTTGTTAAGCCACTAGAACCTGAACTCTAGCTAGACATGGAAACTCACTACAGCCGACTTGCACAGATCTGTGCACACCTTCCTCCAAGCTTCTGTCTATGGCCCAGGTCCTCTGGATCTCCATCTGATAATTCCTGGGACTTACATTTTAAAGCAAAGAGCACTGGAAGTATTGCTGTTACTGTTATTGCTGAAAGTCATTCCATGCTCTGTCTAGGAGGACCTTTGTTAACCCACATCCAAATGACAAGAAGCCTAAATGCACAGGAATTGTTTTTTTCTTTTATTCAAAAGAGGCAAATCATAAGAAAACAAATTAATATTAAATTAATAAGAAAGCAAGAGAACAAAGACTTCTTGGAGCTGTTCTGGGGATGATGAATTCAGTCTGATACATTTTGCTCTTCCCTTTATTGGATTGTACAGTGTGTACTAATTTAAGGGATCATAACACTGAGATGCTGGAGATAGACCATTAGAATTGGGAGGTTCCTGTCAATGTTCAGTTGAGGAAACTGAGACCCAGGGTGGTGGTGAGCATAAGGTCATTTTTAGGAGTGGTGTCATCTTTTTAGTATTTCATCTTGGCTCAGTCACTAGAGGTTCTGTTACATTCCTGCACTGCTTACTAAGGAAGGAAAGTACACTAAAGCATCTTAGAAAACTTTTACCTAGGGTTGAGACAAATAGCATTTTTTTTTTTTTTTTTTTTGCTTTCAGTCATCAGGGGGGTGGAATTTAATATTTTGAATTTTTAAAAGGATTTAGGGAAATGGATGTGGCTCAACCAATTGGGCTCCCGTCTACCATATAGGAGGTCCAAGGGTCGATGCTCAGGGCCTCCTGGTTAGGGCAAGCTGGCCCATGTGGAGACTTGGCCCAGACAGAGTGCTGGCCCATGTGGGAATGCCACCCAGTGTAGGAAGCCGCCTCACGCAGGAGTGCTGGCCAACATGTAGAGCTGGCACAGTGAGATGATGCAACAAGAGACACAGAGGAGAGAAAATAAGAAGACATAGCAGAACTGGGAGTTGAGGTGGCACAAGAGAGTAATTGCCTCTTTCCCACTCCAGAAGGTCCCAGAATCAGTTCCTGGAGCTGCTTAATGAGAATACAAGTGCTCAAAGAAAACTCACAGTGAATGGACACAGAGAGCAGACAATGGGGGAATGGGGGTGGGGGGGGATAAATAAATTAAAAAAAAAAAAAAGAAATGAAAGGATTTAGATATATAGAAAGAAGGACAGAGAAATAACAGGATAATACCATATAAGCAGCATGTAATTAAGTGGTAAATTATGTGGTACCAATTTTAAATAATAGTGGACAGCATTTCCCAAATAAGATTTCTCTGGGATATCAGTAGTTTTGCTTTAAAAAATATGTTCCATGTTCAAGTAAGTTTGTGTCATGCTGATTACTATATACTTCTCTTAGGAATTCATAACCAATGCCAGTTTATTAAAAGTGCTGAGAATTCCTATGGTAGAGAAATATGTTTAACATAGTTTAAACTAGAGCCTTCCAAA
Source organism: Dasypus novemcinctus (assembly GCF_030445035.2). Lineage (NCBI taxonomy): Eukaryota > Metazoa > Chordata > Mammalia > Cingulata > Dasypodidae > Dasypus > Dasypus novemcinctus. Next base: position 110,652,165 of record NC_080675.1, on the reverse strand, counting down.
TTTATTTGAGAAGGGACTGTATGAAAGTATTTCAGAACAGTGCTATGTGAACCCAGATTGTGAAATGCTGATTTAGGAATCCTGAGGATAAGAAAGCTCAGTTGGTGGGTCAGCATAGCTGAGGAAAGCTTCGTGAAAGAGGTGGTGTTTTAGCCAGGCCTTTAAAAACGGATAAACTGTACCAGAACATGTGAGTGTGACCTGATTTGGAAAGAGGACATTGGCATATATAATCAAGTTATGAGGAAGTCATACTGGTTTATGATGGGACCTAAATCTGATGCAACTGCTCTCTTCTGTCAAAGAAGGAATTGGAACTTGAGACACATGGGGAAAAGACGGTCATGTAAAGAGGGAAGCAGGCATCAACCAAGGAATGTCTAGATCCACCAGAAGCTGGAAAAGAAAAGGGAGAATTCTACCTAGGGCCTTGGGAGGGAGCTTGAACAGGATGATAACTTGATTTTGGACTTTTAGACTCCAGAACTTGAGACATACACTAATGTTGTGTAAGCCAACCCATTTGTGGAAATAAATTTATGACATGCTTAGTAAACTGAAACACCACCCAAGTTTTATAAATTCCAGTCTTAGTTTTTTGCCTATATTAGAGAACATACATGGTAAGTGAGCAATGCTTTATATTTGCACCCCAAAGTGATATAAGTATATATAAAAAAATGGATAAGTTGTGAATACAAAGAGGCAAACAGGGTGTGCAAAAAAGTGGGGCCAGGAATGAGCACCACATCTGGCTTAGTTAGTGCTCAATACATATTTACCAAATGGCTATGTGAGTGAAAACCTGATTTCTTTGGAAGGTGGTAAGGATATTGACTTGATTGAAATGGAAAGGTTGGAAGAGGTGGAAATAAAGTTGAAGAGGCGGCTCATCAGATCCTGGAGGGACAGCCTGAGTAATCAGTCCTTGATCCAACAGGGAATTCCTGTTGGTTCGTGGGAAGAGGATCAAACAATAGAAATAGTGTTTGGGAAGAATAATCTGAGAGTGGTATGGAGCCAGGTAGGGATTGGAAAAGGCCAAAAATACAGTGAAAAAAAAGGACCTTAGAAGTGATGCCAAACTTTGTGGGTAGAGAGTAGGTCACACACTGGTTTTTGTACATGCCTCAGTAAAAGCAAAACAGGAGACCTTTCTAAAAATAAGAAAATAAGCTAGACTATCCCAATTCAGCCATCTCTGATATCTTGAAAAACAAAGGAGTGGTGAAATGTCATCATAATTGGTAGAAAAATGTCCTTGTAGATGTAACTTAAGGCATCTTTCACTCAGAAGCCTATAATGTCTTTATTTCCAAGATGTACTTGTCACTTATTATGCTTACAGAATGTGGAATTCAGAATGAATTACTCTGTCAGGAAACATCGCCAGCCAAAGTCAAAAAAGTTTGACTTTTCAAATGTTTTTGGTGTCCTCATATAGCAAAAACTGTTTATGTGAATAAGCATGTAATTTTTCTTCATGAGTCTTACTGCTTTAAAACACTTGCTAGGACTTTTCAAATTATTCCCTTTTACAAGGAAAGAAGACTAAGAAAGTGTACAATGAAAGGAATAGATGCTTGGCTTCATTTTTGCAATTGAGTTATTTTCTGTTTGCTCTGCTTAGTTTTCTTTCGTTCACTCTTGGTCTAAGGCTAGGCAAAGATTGTCCTTCTTTTTGGGCAGAGATACATTCCAGAACAGTTACAAAAATCAGCCAAAGTAAAAAAACTCTCAGCACACACAAAATCCCAGTATTAAACAGCATTCCTTTCTAAACAATAATATAAAGACAAGACACACTGTGATTATAGCCATTTTTGTTCAGTGGCTTGAATGCTCAGATTATTCCAAGGCATGGTCTTGAAATGTCTGCCCCCTTTCTTCTGTGATTCAGTGATTCTCTTGACCTTAATAATTCAGTTTCTAATGTAGCTTTCCTAGGAAGTCTTCCCTGGTAAGCTCCAAGTCAGCTAGTACATCACACAGTTTTTAACTTCCACCCTATCTTTGCTTTGGGGCACATATATTATTATTTTAGTAATATTAATATTTTCTACTTGTATAACTTTTTTCTTCTATTTCTTAATTGTTGGTACATCTTTCTTTTCCTGAGAAGGTAAGGTCTTGAAGATCATTTGTCTGCATCAGTGGTTCTCAACAACTACATATGAGAACTACTTGGAGAGCTTTTAAAAAATTCTGATAGGTCTCAAGGTCTCATCCTCTGAGATTATGACTTCATTTGTATGACAACAAACCTAATTTACAAAAGCACTATATATTGTAGCAAGTGCAAAGGCACGAACTCTTTGCACATATGGTGAATGTTTTATATTAAGGTAGAACTAAAATTAAAATTGTTAGGAAATTTCAAGCTGTTAGTGTACCAAAGTTCTCGCTTTTCTTCTTTTGTTTTTGTTTTTTTTGGTATCAGTTTTATACTAGATTCTTGTGTGTATTAAATGCTTGTGACTAACTTCTTACTTTCAATTAACCCAGGGTAAAACATAGTGATAATAAATTCACTTTTGGATTCCTAATTTCATATGCCATTTGGAATTTTTAAAAATTAGTATTCCAATTCTTATCTATTTGTCCCTATGTGGTAGATATTGTAGAACATTTAAACATGTGTCCTTTAGAAAATCTGCCTTAAAAAGTCTTTTTTGTCTGCCTCCTCCATACTTGGTGAATGTGTGTGTTGTGTATGTGTTTTAAACCTTTAGGTAATAATTTTTGAAGAGCTGTTCTGAATTTTTTTTTTAAGGAGGTATCGAGGAATGAACCTGGGACCTTGTACAGGGAAGCAGTAGCTTAAACCACTGAGCTACACCTGCTCCCTGTTCTGAAATTTTAATTGTAAACTGTTTGTCCCATGGTCTGAGATTGTTAGAATATACCAGTGACCAAAGTAACACCATATGGATTCCTGGGTTAGGAAAGGCATGGAAAGGGGTGGCTTCGGTGTCTCTGAGCAAAAGTGTGGTGTGCCCACAGCAGGAAGGCACAGAGCTGGACATCCTCTGATACACTTACAAGAAGGCAAAGCCACATGTTCAATGTGGAATAACCCCCAAATTATGCATCCATGGTGCTTTTGTTCAGCCACTCTGATACTTCTTAACAGCAGCTTTGTTCAGAAAAGCTTCTAATTGTCTGATAGATCTTCAGCTTGCTGGTGCCTGGATGAGAAATGGAATTACACTATTTATATGAGCAATTTGAAAAGTTGAATTAAATAATTTTATTTTCTCAACTTTCCGGGGCAGTGGATCTTGAAAAGGAGTTTCCTGAACAAATAGAAGCTACCTATAACGTAGTTTTAAGTTACAAATTAAAAAACATCCTCTCTGCTAAATTCACTTTTCAATACTTGCTTATAAATTACAGTGCCTTTAAGAGAGATTTTGAACATTCTGCACCTGGATATTGCTGTTCAGACCGACTGAAAGTACTCATTCTCAGTTGCTGAATTTGAAACTACTGGCAAAAGTTCTCCTGAGTTCCTGAAGGCCATTAAGTGAATCACCGGTAGTTCAACAAGGTGTTTCTCTCCTTGTTTGTGTCTCACATGCACACCTGAAAAGAATGATTTTGGCAGATTTGACTGATAAATGAGAGCTTATTAGAAAGGGGCTGTATGGTGGGCTGGTTCAGCAGGATGTCTTGACTGGTGGCCATAACAGAGGGGCTCTGGGGTGACCCGTCCCTGGGAAACAAAGGGCTGCATGTTGCATCATCAGTCACCTCAAGAACAGCCGTTTCAATCCCTCAAGCCTAAGTGATCCAGACATGGCACACTCAGTTGTGAGGCTGGAGATTAATGCCCTTTCCTGTAGTGAAGGGAGGTAAAGCATTTGGTATCCTCACATGCGTTCACTTGTGATGAGCATGAAATTCCATGAAGAGGTACATTTGGAGGGGTCAAATATATAGGGAACATTTCAGAAGTTAAGTTTTTTAAGAACTATACGTTTGATGAGAAATTCGAAGGTGTAATAGATGTCTCACAGACTGTTTTAATTGATAGAGGGTTTCAGCTAAGGAAAATTACCCTCACCAAGGTTTGTTACTCATAAATGTCATGACATTAGCTCCTTTGTGGGTTTGCAAACCATGTAGCTCTACATTCTGCCCCTTCAGACCTTATTTTATGTTTGGCATAATTCCTTAGATTTGCAGAATTTTCCAAATATAAGCTAAACTGGAAGCTTGGAAAATGTGATATTGGTCTTTTTAAAGCTTAGGTCCAATTTAAATAACTTCCTTATAAAAATATTTATGCCAAAGAGTAAACTCCAAACACACTTTGTAAAGTATGTAGCAATTGCAGGCAAATCCAGAAATAAGGGCCAGACTTGATGTTTCTGCTTGTTTTAGGTAAGGCCCACTATTTCTTACCAAAGTTAGAAGCACAATGTCTAGATTTTCCCATCGATACCTGGAATCTCAGAATAAATTCAGGCAGATTCGAGATTCACAAGTGTTACCCATCCTTCATGGGCAGGCTTGTTTCTGATCAGAAAGCAGGCTGTATTGTTCCTCTGTGTCCCCATCCTTTTTTTTTGCTTTGACTTTTCCCAGACCCATTCTTAATGAATGCCTCAGTATTTGTCAGTCATGCCCAAATAAACCTAGTTGGGCAGCTCCATATAGGAACATCTTCTGGAGTTGGGACAGTCAGGTTTTGTATGGGCAAATATTTTCCAGAATTACCAACAAAACTCAAAATTCAGTTTTCCACTTCAATTTTGAAATGTATAAGAAACAAAATTATGAGGTACCATTTCATTGTGATCTACTCATTTATTTTGAAATATTTTTTCATACAAATATATAATCACCATTGAAATAAAATAGTAGTCCCTTCATATATTGGGTCTTCTTTTTTCTTTTTCCTTCTCTTTTCTGCTTTATAACTGAATTTAGTGCTGACTGCCAATACTTAAATTATACCATTTTTCTGCCATATTTTTTACCTCAGGTGTAAAGGAATAATTATAGTGCCACAGGATTTTCTCCAGAGGCAGATTCTGAATATGAATTTATTGATTCAAATTTATGGCTACCACCTAAAAATGAAATAATTTGAGGTCTAAATCGTGTAGTGAATCATTTTTAGGGGAATTTTATTTTCTCTCTAAAATTTTCCATGAAAAAAATTATAACACAAAATTATTTTAGAAGTTTACTCAGTGCATATTGACAAGCACAATAACAATAAACAGGCAACTTATATCTTTTATCAAAGGAATAAGCTTATGTGTTATTTTTCAATTGAGATTTACACAGTAGATCTCGATAGATGTCATTTTGTGATCTTTAATGCTACTTAGATACTTAGAAAAAAATCCAAATCATTTTAAAAGTTTATTCCACATCTTTCTTAAAAAAAAAAAAAAAAGGAATATAGGCTTTCTTACTTTATTGAGCCATTTTCCCAAAGAAATGGGAAAAAAAAAAAGACTTTATAACTTTGAACTTGCAAGCTGAATCACAGCAGGCCTGAATATAAAGTAGTTGAAAACATGTGTGTGCATTCCTACCTCATGCAGCATTCTTTATTCTCCAAATCCCTGTCACTGAAGAATTCAGTTAAATACAAAGAGCATCAGGTAGAACCAGGCTGCTAAGAATGCTTGAGTCTGTGAGCAAGCTGGAGACGGCCACTCACATGCCCAAGCCCTGCTGGAAAAGTCATTAGTAAATGCCTATCACTCCAGGCTAGGAAATGGTTTCTTGGACTACAAGCAGTTAAAAATAATAAAATAAATAAAAAATAGGGGGCGGGGAACTTGCATTAGGGCTCCTCTGTCCCATTTAAAATGACCAAGAATGCTTAGTGCTGTATTGATTAGGATAAAGGATCAGTAGCTAAGTTATTTTGTTTCATGTCGTTTTGCTTCTGCACTTTGAATAGTTACAATATTACATAATGATATTATAATAATGTGTCATAGATAATATCCCTGACTCATTTCAGTTTCACTTACTCTGACAAGTATAAGATTAAACTAAAATTGGAGGCTTTATACAAAATATCAAATGCAAGGTTAAAAAATGAAGATTGATTTCAAGTGTCCCAACTCACATCCTATTCTTGTGACTGCAATTTACATTTTTATAGCACCCTGTAATCAAGGACTGCTCAATAATTTTATGAATATTACTAAAGCTTACAGGCTATTGTAAATTTATACTAGTAGCTGGATAGCTTGTCCAGTGTTCTGGAATTTTCCTGTTTTACATTTCCAGGTTGCTTCAAAGGCCCTAGAATAGAGGTGGCGGGGATTGTGTTTTAATACTGCATATTTTTGTTAAAACATGGAAGAGAGCATATTTTGGCCCTAAATCATGTAAATGGTAAGGTAGAAAACAGAGACCAGAAGCCATGACTCATAGTTCTTTCACTGAACCTCTGAAACAACATTCCATCAGGTAAACCTGGAAAAGGGCTTTCGTTGGAAAGTCAAATAGAACACCAAGTCAGTTTTATGTCATTTTTTTTATACATCATACTTTATGGTATTAGTCATAGTACTTATTTGCTTTCAAATACCAAAAACCCTGTTAATTATAGTCAATAAACAGTTTTGAGTCTTTTCTGGCCTACTTATATAAATGGTTACTATGTATGATGTGATGAGAGGCAAATGACAGGCAGTCAGGGAAGTTATGCGTTTATGCATGGGGGAAAGTGATAGGTGCCAGCCACCCATGTTGATTCTAAGGAAAGGACCTGAACTTTGCTTTTGTGCTCTGGTAGTAGGTGATATGCTAATACCACAGCTCAAACTGGCAAAGGTGGGTTCTGTGGAGAAACTGTCCTGATTTCCTCTCTCTGGAGAATGATGGGAATGAAAAAAATTCAGTTTGAATTATGAATAGAAAAATTTCGCACACATAGCTTGCAATTATTTTCTTTCTTTCTATGGCTGTGTCAAGTTTTTAGGCATCCTTTTCTCCAAAGACTTCCAGGTTTTTAATATTTTTAATAGATCTTTTTATGCAGTAAGTAATCATTTTTGACCATGAGCCTTTGAGGTTAAGAAATTTGAGTAAAGAGATATATAATTTAGTGCTCTTTGCAGTACTCCAGTGAATGAGTGAATGATATCCCAGTAGTTGTCTATAATAGGTGAGGAGAGGAATTTTGGAGGAGGTGTTTTATACACAGGCTTTTGTAACTATTTTCTCTCATGTAGCTTTCATCTACACCACTTTTCCAAGCTCCCCTTAGCATCCATTTTGGGAACTGGCAGCTGTGAAGACCTGTCCTTCTTGTTGTAACTACCAGCTGAATTTTTGGGAGGTGGGTGTCATCATTCAGACGGTTTAACAAGCGTACCTGTTAAATTTTACCCAACTGCAGGATAAAAAGAACATCAGGAAGAAAAAGAGTCCCAACCAATGAGTTGGAAATGTGAGATTAGAAATCTAAATATTTGCTAAGGCTGTTTCCACCTATCCAATACTTGTGTTGATAACATGCTGGAACTCAAGCAACCCATGAATTTTGTAAAAAATGACTTTGTAACATTGCTGTAAAAATGGATGGAGCAGCAGTTTAAACCAAGAAGTGTTTTGGAAGTCTTGGATTCCTAATCAATGGTTGAACTCTGGTCAGTGCAAGCTAAAGAATATTTTGACTGCATAAGGCTCACAACTCTATAGAACAGAGGGGTTCAAGTTTCCACTCTGCTGCCATAGGCACCCAGAAGCACTCAAACCCTCTGGGAAATTCTTCATTTGTGAATTAAGAAGGTTGAATTTGACCACTCACGTTTCCAACTCGAAGGTTCTGTGATTCTGTAATATGGTCCAAGCTAGAAAACTTTTGCACAGTCAGACAAGAAATCCCTTAATGTTATTAGGCATAATGGGGCAGGGGAGGAGACCATTAGTTATGCCCAGATCAGTGTTACCCCCCCTTGGAGGCTCCTGTAGCTGTCACATTGAAAGAAGAGCCTCTAAAAATTTAAGGGTCAGAATTTTTAAGGTGCCGTAAACAACAGGTAAACTGTTAATAGGACTTCCAAAGACAAGTGATATTTCTTTTTGTCTCCATCTTTTTTATTTTTGTCTCTCAGTCTTTTCTCACTTTTCCGACCTCTACTCATTTCTTAATGCACATTATTTGGGGGTGTAACTGTATGTTAGTGTACATTATGTATCTACATGAAATAAACAAATGTTTCTTGAATCATTATTTCATATGCTGAATATTCATTTATTCGACAGATATTTTTTGAGTTTCTTGTCTGTGTCAGGCATGTTGTTAGTTGTTGGGATTACAATAATTAAAAGACATACTTAGTTCTCCTTGTCCAAATGTTACTTAGAGTCTAATGGGAATAAACATTCTGTTTCAATTTTAAGAATTTCAAATGACTATTTTATAGCTAAATTAGGTTGTTTTCTAGTTATTTGTGAATTTTTTTCCTTCATGGAATAGTGAGAATTAATATGGAAAAATAGTCCCTACACTTCCCTGTAGTATACTCTGAGGCATCCTGAGTATGTATTTGAATATTCAACACTTTACAATGTTTGCATTTGTGATTTCAAGCAGGAAAGATGCTCTCCATATATTGCTGTATACTTCAGGGTAGAATCAAAGGGACTCTTTGGAGGAAAATATCATAAAAAAATCACAGGATGCATGAGAAACCTAAATATATTCACTTAGTTCTTAATGCAAAGTTCTAATACAAAATACACTATACCAAGTTCCTGACTATAACCTTTTAAAAGCATAATTGTGGAACATTTGTATATCAACTTCTAATCCATATTTGTTTTTCCTGTTTTTTATTACCTTTAACTGAAGTTGCTTAATTACAGACCAAGCTTGTGGTTTCCTAGTTTCTTGTCACTTGCTGGCAAGGGCTTACAGCATAGCCCTAGGAGAGCTATGTGAAAACATTATATAAAAAAGTAGCCAGGGGAATAAGAAAAATGCATTTTCTGCATCATCACCTTTAGTGTTCAGAGCTATTCCTCTAAATTCCTCTGGACCCCCTGCAGGCTTTCTGCCTCTGGCAATGACCACCTAGCTTCAGCGTCAGAAAAAAAGGCAAATGGTGAACTTTGGTCTTCAGTTTTGGTTGGAGACCAAGAGAATGTGATAAATTGTTAACTTCGTATTTTGAACTCATTTGCTCTTTTTTTGCCCCTTTACTTTCTTTTTTCTTTCCAGTGTTACTTCTGATTTCACAATATCTCTCTGACTTAATAGACTACATTTGAAATCTAAAGGTGTACCTTTATGTTTTTTCCAACATACAACATTGGGTCTTAAATAAACCTGGCAGTAGTCTTTATACTTAGAAATTAAAAAAAATAAAACTAATTGTGAGGTTTGAGGTTTCTGTTGAAATGGAGCAGATTTGCCCATCAAAACCACAAACATGCACATAACAGACCCACACATGAACTAGTAAAATAGTATAGTTTTACATTCTTCTTTGTCTTCTTCTTGTTATCTCCTTTCTCCCTTTTTATCTCTTCCACTCCTCCTTATGGCCGGTCTAAGTACTTTGCTAAGTACTTGGTTTTCTAGAAGATTGTAATCAAAATACACTCAGTGAAATGGATGCTGATTATCCAAATGTTAACAAGAAGATAAAGTACTTACATAATTTGCTCCAGTGCTTTCTAGCATGTGGGAGGAAGACATCTCTGCGTGAAATGAGAGATCATTGTATATTTCTGTAGCTTCTGTATTTTCGGTTTTCTTAATATGGAGGAAAAAATGCCCTGCTCCTCACCAATGGCGTAGTATCTAAAATCACCAAGTACACAATAATTCCTTTGCCAAGTTACATGTTTCCTCCTATCTTCCTCCAATTAAATTTCTGGTTTTCTACTGTTGCTTTGTTTTTCTCCATTGTTTCTTCTTTTAGTTGCACTTCTTGGAGGGCAGATTGCTTTAAGCAGCTAACACACTTTAAAGGGAAGCATGGAATCAAATTATTTTAAGAATTTTTCTATTTGGCTCTATTTGTTCAAATTGGTAGCAAATGTTTTTCTGTAGGTCTTTGTGAAATTTTAAAACATTCCTGGGAAAATATTGGCAGAAATTTTAACTGCTTTTTATGAATCAGCTTTACTGAGGACTGAAAAAAGGATGAGGGATCAAGAGTATTATTTCTGGATTTGCTATTTTGCATGGTTAAACTCTTTACCTGTTTTCTTTTTCTTCATTAGATGACATTCCTCTCCTCCATAGATGCCAAACACTTCTAATAAATGGAACTTTTTGCAACAACTATTTTATCCCTTAACATGGAAATTTTTCAGTTTTGGCTCAAATAAAAATCAATCTTCTTTCACTTTAATGATGCCTTCCAGTCATACAAGAAGATACGTGCAGGGAATATTTGTCTTTTTTCCCCCTGGTTGTCCAGCATATGATTCAATTCCCCTTTCTTGTTTGGGAGACTTCCCTCTTTGTGAGTCAGTAGCAGGATTCAGATCTTGTCATTATTCAGCTTCTGGGCTGCCTTTGCCACAGGACCAGTGCTAGACCAAGGCTATCAGACACACCCTCTCTTAACTAAAGGACGGAGCCGAGCAAGTGGAGAATCCATTCGATGTCAGCAGTGGTGGTGAGGGAAAGATGAGTTTACAGAGGCAGCAACAACAGTGGCTCTCCAGCAGGGGAATCCTGTCTCTGGTGGAGGTGATGTGGGAGCAGCTAGCTCTGCTAGCTGGAGCATCCAGTGGCCCAGCGGCAGGAGCACGATTCAGTTCTGTGCATGATTTAGTTGTGGCTGGGAATCTCCTGTTGTTCCTGATTGTTTTCTAATATCCTTCTCAGTGATTATTTGAGAATATCCAATGTTGTTTCAATTCCATTTCTACCTGAAACGGCCAGTCTCAATTTTTATTATTTCTGTTACCTGCAGCTAAGAAACCTGACTGATATGGAATTTGACACCAGGAATGGTTGCAGGAAATAAAACTGCAGAGAAAGGGCAGGCATCGGGGTAGGAGATGGAGGGGGCAGACTGGGATTGGATGTCTAACTTAGTTGGAACTGAAGGTAGTGAAAAATACAACTGTGTCAGGAATAAGACACTGGCATCCCTTAACATTCACTGGCAAATCAACAAATAAATCATCTGTAAGCTTCTAGAATGGGAGTTCTTAACCAGGGTCCACGAGCTTGAATTGAAGTTAAAAAAAAAATTTTTACTGTGGGGACGTGTTGGTGCAGGTGTGATATATTTTAAAAATAATACACAGTATAGTGTGGACTTAGTAAGGGGTCTGTGGTTTTCACCTGACTGGCAAAGAGGTTCGTGAAACAAAAAAGATTAAGAACCTCTGTCTAGAATGAAGTGCTCATTGAAGGAAAGGTTTTGGGGACCAATTGAAGACTTCTATCAGTAATGTGAAGGGATGAGGGTTTGGGGATGTGTGGTGGTGTGGCAGCTGCTTGTAACAGTGCTTGATAGCTTAAAGAAAGAGAATATGAACTTGAATCCTTAAGTTTCGTTCTTTAAGCATGGATTGAAAACTTCGGTCTTTCTATGATTGCGCTAAAAGAATCTCATCTTTTTCACCTTGAGGGTTGAGAAGGTCAACAGCCAAATGCAGATATTCAGCCTGCTAAATTAGAGTGTCAGTTGAATTCACAACCTAGTCAGTTCCCGTATATTGAAGTTTGGGCATGTAGAGAGAAAGAGTGGGACCTTGAGGACTAGAACTGGGGATATGGAAGGATTTGGTAAACCTAAAGTACCTTGAATTTCCAGATTTCATCAAACCACACTTGCCAGCTGAAGCAGCCCCTGTGCCCCTCTTTGATGAGCCTGCTCCTGCCTTGATGAATTTTCTGTGATATGAATGAGTTGCATTACAAGGTTAAGCCAGTTCTCCTTATGTTCCATCTTCAGATATATATTTAAAATTAGGTTCCAGCGTACTTACAAAAGCTAATAACAAAGTCATACCTAGAAGGAGACAGTTTATGGTGTTGAAAATTGCAAAGCTTTGCCAATTACTATTGACAAAAACCTGGGAATGTGTATAAGAATGAATTTTAAAGGTTCTAAGTCAAGGGAAGAAAAATAAAATTTTAGATTGGCTGAATTTATTGCTGTGGGGGCACTTAACCAGAAGATCTGGATTCAGTGTACTAATGTGAATAGGTACCATTGATTCTAATTTTTTCCTTCATGGTTTGACTAAAATTTGTGCGCTTACCCCACTGAGATCCTAGAAATTGCTTTATAAACTATAGGAGGGAGGAAGCCAGACACTTAGGGAGATAAGATTCTTGGAAGGGATATATCATAGGTGACCAGCCCCACAGTCCAATTTTATGTCCCTTGATGAGACTCTTTTCAGTAAGAGCTTGAGAGATACATTGGGACCAGGATATAGCAGGTTTTGCTGAAGGCTTATATAGGATACATGTATACTACTGCAAAAACAAATCAAAGAAAACCCAAACAAATGGCAGGACATTCTGTGTTCATGGATGAGAAGACTGAATATTATGAAGATGTCAATTCTACCAAAACTGATTTATTGATCCAATGCAATTCCCATAAAAATTCCAACAACCTACTTTACAGAAACAGAAAAGGCAATTACCAAATTTATTTGGAAGGGAAAGGGGCCCCAGATAGCCAAAAACATCCTAAAAAAGATGAGTGAAGTCAGAGGATGCACGCTTCCTGACCTTGAAGCATATTACAAAACCACAGTGGTCAAAACAGCATGGTATTGTCATAAAGATAGACACATAGATCAAATAAATCAATTTGAGAGTTCTGAAATAGACCCTAACCTCTATGGCCAACTGATTTTTGATATGACTACCAAGTCCATTTTACTTGTCCGAATAGTCTTTTCAACAAATAGTGCTGAGTGGGAAACGGACTTTGGCCCAGTGGTTAGGGCGTCCGTCTACCATATGGGAGGTCCGCGGTTCAAACCCCGGGCCTCCTTGACCCGTGTGGAGCTGGCCATGTGCAGGGCTGATGCGCGCAAGGAGTGCCGTGCCACGCAAGGGTGTCCCCCACGTGGGGGAGCCCCACGCGCAAGGAGTGCGCCCGTGAGGAAAGCCGCCCAGCGTGAAAAGAAAGAGCAGCCTGCCCAGGAATGGCGCTGCCCACACTTCCCATGCCCCTGACGACAACAGAAGCGGACAAAGAAACAAGACGCAGCAAAAAGACACAGAAAACAGACAACCAGGGGAGGGGGGGAAATTAAATAAATAAATAAATCTTCAAAAAAAAAAAAACCAAAAAAAACCCAAAACAAAACAAATAGTGCTGGGAGAATTGTATATCCATAACCAAAAGAACAAAAGAGGACCCCTTTCTCACTCCCTATACAAGAATCAACTCAAAATGGATCAAAGACCTAAACATAAAAGCCAGGACCATAAAATTCTTACAAGATTGTGTAGAGAACCATCTTCAAGATCTTGTGGTAAGTGGTGAGCAACAAATGAAAAAATAGGTAAATGGGGCCTGAAAATTAAACATTTTTTCACCTCAAAGAGAAACTTTGTGAAGAGAATAAAAAGGCAGCCGATGCAATGGGAGAAAATATTTGGAAATCACACATCCAACAAAGCTTTAATATCCATGATATATAAAGAGATCATACAGCTCAACAATAAAAAGACACATGATCTGATTTAAAAATGGGCCAAAGACTTGAACAGACATTTTTCTAAAGAAGAAATACAAATGGTGAAAAAAAAAATGCATGAAAAAACGATCAACATCACTAGCTGTTAGGGTAATGGAAATCAAAGCTGCAATGATATATCATTTACACCTACTTGAATGGCCACTATTTAAAAAACCAGGGAACTACAAGTGTTGGAGAGGATGTGAAGAGATAGGAAAGCTTATTCATGTTGGTGGGAATGTAGAATGGTACAGCCGCTATGGAAGGCCGTTTGGCAGTTCCTAAGGAAGTTAAATATGGGTCTGCCATGTGACCCTACAATATCACTATTAGGTATATACTCAGAAGAACTGAAAGCAGGGACACAAACACATCTCCACACCGATGTTCATAGTGGCATAATTCATAGTTGCTAAAAGATAGACCCACGAGTGATGAGAGATAAACAAATTGTGTTATATACACACGACTGAATATTATTCAGCTATAAAAAGAACTGAAGTCGTGAAGCTCATGACAATGTGGATGAATCTGGAGGACATTATATTGACTGAAGCAAACCAGACACAAATATTGTGTTTTCACTATTATGAACTGAATAAAATGAGCAAACTCAAGGAGTTAAAAGCTAGAGTATATATCACCAGAAAATTGAATGAGGTTAGAGAAAGGAAAGCTGAGGTTTAATCTGTGCAGAATTGGTAAAAAGGATATTTGTAAATGTGTGGAAATGAGTGAAGAGAAATGGTGAAAGCACATCATAGTGTTTGTAATTAGCAGCACTGACATATGGGTATGATAGTGATTGAAAGGGAAAGTCTAAGGTTGTGTATACCACTAGAAGGAAAACTAAAATATGAAATATGGGGCTATATAGCATAGTGAACCCTCTTGTGAAAAATGAGTTTGGTTAATAGTGCATATATAAGAATGTTTTTCTCTGAAACAGAGCAAATGGAAGTTAATGTTATAAGATGTTAATATCAGGGTGATATTGGGCAAAAATAACAAGCGAAGCAAACTGTAGACAGTAGCATATAGTAATATATTCATAACCTTCCATAAATGTTAAAAGAGGCTGAATGCTAAGCAAAAGAAACTAGACAGAAAGTACTATATATTGTTAGATTTTCTCTATACAAACTGTAAATACAAATAAAATTATAGAGGCAGAAATAGTGTAGCAGTTATGTAGGACAAAAGAAGGATAACTAGATTGAGAGGCAACTACCAGGGGATAGGGATTTGGTTTTGTTTTGGGTGGGGAGTAAGGAAGATGCTCTAATATTGATTGAAGTGGTAAATGCACAACTCTGTGATTATACAAAAGGTCATTGATTGTATACTTTAGATAGATTTTATAGTTTATAAATACATTTCAATAAAATTGATTAAAAATAAAAAAAGATTTCAGAGACCAAGCAGGTAACATAAATGTGTGAGATGAATGAGGGTAAGATAACAGGGATGAGGGTTTCTCTGGCTGGTTGGAGAGTGTACACATTCTTCTTAAAGGTATTCAGATTCACTGAGAAGATGATATGTAAGCAGATGCTTGAAAGAAATAATGAAGCAAATTATGCCAACATCTGGGTGAAAGAAAAGCAGTTCAGGAAGATGGGCAGCAAGGGCAGAGGTCCTAAGGCAGAAGCATACCTGTCATGTTCAAGGAATAGCAAGGCAGCATGTGGCTGGAAAGACAGAATGAGGAGGTGAGAAATAGGAGGCAAGGCCCAAGAGGTGATGGGAGACCCAGACTGTGTAAAGCCTTCTAAGGAGTTTGACTTTTATACCATGGCAGCTGGGAACCACTGGAGAATTCTAAGCAGCAAAGCACCCAATGACTTCACTTTCATGTTAAACAAGATTACTCTGGCTTCTGGGTTAAGAATGCTCAGTAGGATAGCACAGTTTGGAAGCCATTGCAGTAATCTGGTGAGAAATGATGATGGCTAGGGCTCTAGCATGAAAGAAGTGAGAGGAAGTTAGAATCTGGAAGTATTTTGAGAGTAGAACCAAAAAGATGGCTTGAATATGTGGTGTGAGGGAAAGAATGGAATCAAGGTTTCTGCCCCAAGCAACTGGAAGGCTCTCGTTGTTCTTCACTGAGATGGAGGAGACTGGGGGAGGAGCAGGTTTAAGGGGGAGGTCAGGAATTTGGTTTTGAACATGTAAATTATGAGATGTCTAGTACACATCTAAATGGAGATGTTAAAGAAGGAGTTTGGTACATGAATAAAGTTAGAGAGGGCTAAGCAAGAGGTATAACTTCGGGAGTCATTGGCATGTAGATGGTCATAGCTCACCAAAGGAAGTGAGAATAAATGTTAATAGAAGAGAGCAAGGACTGAATCATGATCAATAGGTTGGGAAAATGAGGAAAAACTGGCAAAGGGAACTGAGGCAGAACAGCCAGTGAGAAAGGTGGAACATTAGGAGAAATCAGTGTTCTGGAAGCCAAATGAGAAGTGATTAGTTATGTCCCATGCTGCTGACAGGCGCAGTAAGATGGGGACTGAGAATTGATCTCTGCTTTAAAAATGTGGAGGGCATTGGTTCCATAGGCCGGGAGCAATTTTACTGATGTGTCAGGCTAAATCCTGCTGGAAGTAGGCTTAAGAGAAAATAGGAGAGAATTTGGTGTCGTTAAGACCAGCTCATTCAAGAAATTTTATCATCATGAAAATGAGAGAAATGAAGCAGTAAGTGGTGAGGGAAATGGAGTCAGAAAAGGGCTTTTTCTTGAGATGGGAGAAGATCAGCCATTTTGTATGCTCATGGAAATGATCCAGTAGACTTTCTGTGATCATGCAGAAGAGGGGAAAATTGCCAAGCAATGTCCTTCAGTAGGTGAGAAGGGATGGTCTCTGGTGTACAGGTGGCAGTGTTGGCCATAGGAACAGGAAGGGCCCATCTAGTGATTAGGGCCAGCAGGGCATGTGGGGCAGAGGGTAGTAGATGGGGTGATGGGACTTGTGGGAGAACTGACAGGAAGTCAGGATCCCATATATGTGTTCCTTATTTGCAAACTTGGGGATAATGACAGTCTCAGCTTAGACCTTTTAGGAATGTAAATTGTTTGTTTACTCTGCTGTTAGAGTAAGTTTTAGCGTCTTGTAAAATATGGCAACAAACTCTAATATTTCAGCTTACATGAAATTGATTCAACCAACATCTAACATTTTGATATCTAGTACTTAAATATGAAATGTATGTTGAAATAAAGTAGAATGATAGTATATAATGGTTTTAGTTTTGAGACAGAATATTTAAATGCCTAATGAATCTTCAAATTCATACATTTATTAAAGCAGTTAACCACATAAAGATTTTCATTTCCACTGACTTCACAGTTATGCAGTGCTAGTTTTATTATAGTACCGTAGTTACAATATAGTACTTATACTATGCACTGATAGATTCATGATGATTTATAAATGTGAAACTAATTTTAACAGCCATGTGAAAAAGTCACTTGTCTAAATTAAGTAGAAAATCCAATTCAATAATGCATTCTTGTAATTTGTAAAAACTAGATAAAGGTAATCAATATTTTGGCATTTTAAAAGTATAGCTTCTGTATGAATGATTTTGGTTATTAAAAAGTGGTAATTACAGCAGAGGAATTTATAACCAGCAAATGGAAGCACTAATATGAATCCACTTATCTTTGTTTTCATTTGTAGGTATTTTAAATTTTAGTCTATCACTTTAAATTTAGGGGAAATTGTGTTTTTACTTTGCCCACTGGAAGGTAAAAACATTAATTTGAAATTCAGTTGAAAGAAAATAAAGACTGTTTATTGTTTTGTCTGACTTACAGAAACATTATTTTCTATATTATACAATCATAAAGTATGAAGACTTGAAGCTTTTATTTCTTTTTCTCCCTATTACTTCAGCCAAGATACTTTAGCATATTCAGTTAGGTGATGTTTCCTATAACCACCACATTAAGCATTTCTTATACTTGAGCATCTTTATATAACCCATAAATAAGTGTTCTAAATAAGTGACTCAGTATCACCATCTAGTGCAGATGTCAGAGCTCGGCCCAGCTACTCATTAGAAATTGAGAGAGAATGTTGACATCTTTAGGGAATGTTGACGTGAAAGGTGGGGGCCCTATTTTGGTTTGTTTATTTGAAGTATTTACTAATAAAGAACCTTTTGAGAAGACCTTTTCCCATAAATGCTTATGAAAAGAAATGGTTTTCTGTCATGTTTATGAGGCTTTCTATATAAGTGCATAAGTAAATTTCCATAATTAAACCTAACCATAATCAAAGACTGTGATTTTTAATCAGTTTTATTTTCATAGCAGCAAAACCAAATTAAACTTCTATGTCAGACTTGAAGTGAATATCACATTGATAGTCCCTTACTCTCTGAATGCATGCTTTTCATCTTACTTGGGAATTTTTGTGAATCTGAAGCATTTTTCATGGGTGTAAGAAAGAAATCTTCTTCTGGAAGAAAATGAGGCCCAAAAGAATTTATTTTCAATCTTGCAAGAAGGGGTGCAGAGCCAGAAAACGTGGTGGCACTTCGAACAGAGGAAAATGACGCTATTTATACCCCTAAGCCTAGCACGCAAATCCTTCCTCTGTTTCTCCATAGATTGGATACTTCAGAGGTCACAGCCTATCTGTGAAGTCTAGCTTTCCCACATAAGTCCCCCAGTTTTTGATGAACAGGTTCCCCCATCACATTCCAACCATTTTGGCTTTTACCTGATCCTTTTGCCAAATAAGGAAGGGAAAATAGTGCTGAGTTGGTATTGACGTAGTTCTTTCTTGTGCATCCTTTTTACAAGCTATAGGACTGCCTTAAGCTGGTTTCCTTAGTTCCTGCCTAACCCAGGAGTGGGAATAAGCTGCCAGGTTACATTAATTACTGCTTTTTTCTCCCTGCTTTATATTGCCTTTATGTGAAAACTAAACTGATCCCTGTCTCTTACAATGAGTGCCTGGGCATGACTTTTGCTGGGAGTGGGGTGGTGTTGGTGGTTTGGGTGGGTGTCCTAGTCAGTGTCACCTTTGCTTCACAGGTGGGGTGAATCACTGCCTATTGAGGGTGCTATGGAGAGCACTAGAAGGACCCCCTCCCCTCATCTAGTTTATCTGTCTGTCTACCCTTGCTGGGACCTGAAATTCCCCATGTTGGAGTTAAAATATTGTTTCCTGGTCTGCCCAAATCACACACAAATGTTCATTTATTGATTAAATCATTACCTTCCAAAGCCATGTGAGGAGAGCAGAGTCCAGAGGGAACAGGACACAGGGAAGGATGGAGGGGCTAGCCTCAGGCTGGGCCAGGTCCTGAGACCACTGGCCAGTAAGTTGACAGACCAAACTCACAGAGTTTAATATGGGTGGTGTCCCTTCAGCAAGGTAGAGGAGCACCCAAAAAAGCCTTCAGGTAGTCAACAAACCTTTGCCATATGTCCATCTTATGCTAAGGCTCCGTGCTAGGCTCATGGACACAGCGATGAGTAGGACAGCCCAAGGACTTCATCATCTAGTAGGGAAGGCAGATGCAGGGGAACTGTGGAGGCTTTAGGTTTGGGGGATGCAGAGGAGGGTTGTCCCTCACTGGCGAGGGCCACTTGTTCACATTTCAGCCTGAGGTTTATAAGAAAAAGGGGGCCCTGGCTATTTGGCTGCTCTGATGTCTATATAACATTTTCAGACTTAAAATGGAATGTGACAGTGTGTTCCCCCTGGAAAATGGAACTTTGCCAATTCTTCTAAGCCCCTGTTTGAAGATGAATAGGAGAATGCCCTAGTTTCATATTTTAGTTTTACTTCTATTAACTCTGGACCTTGGACCAAGATATTTAATTTCTCTGAGCCTTAGTTTCCTTATCTGTTTAATGGGGTGGTGGGGAGGAATGATTCCTTTATTCTGCCCATAGGTTACCTGGGAGAATTAAATGGAACAAAGTTTGTAAACACTCCTGGTGCCTGATTGATACTCAAGGGCTATAAACCCTGTCCACTCCCTGCCCCACCTGCTTGTGACTGACTAATGACTAGGGCTGGTCTGGACACAGGCCTAGCAGGCAGACAGCATGGCAGAGGGGGAGGGAGATGAAAAGAGTCATTCCTTTCTGGTGGCCTCTTGCCTTGCATGAAAGGAAAATTTAAATGCATCATTTAAGAGAGAATATGCATCAAGCCATTTATATTCTTCTGGGTTTGGATCCAATTCACCAATTCACTTTTTTTTGGGGAGGGGCTTTGCTTTCTAAAGAATTCAACTCCTATAGTTTGGGTCATAGCAAACTTGAAACTTATTGTTCACAGTATATTATCTTTATTCTCAGCAGTAGCATGCTTTCACTCTCAGATTGGCAAATGTAAAAGGACAGTTCACTGAGCAGCAGTATTGATAGTGAGCTTCATGTTTATGTAATGAAGTCAGGCTTTGTGTGCTGTTCAGATTTACAGGGGTAATTAGATGTTACAGATACATGTCTAGACAGGGCAAAGCTTCAGGAGCACTTACTCAATCCTGGGAAATGCTACAGGTCACCCATTTGTGGCCAGAAAAAGCGCTCCTTGATTAACAAGTTAAATGTGGATTTAACACTGCGGTGCTAGATTTATAACCAAGAGGAGAATAAAACCTGATGAGATTTGATAGGACTGACCATTTGTGGAGCTAGACTGGGCCTAAGCTCTGCTTTGTGTGTCCCGATGCTAGAAGTTTTATCTCCCAAATGTCTTTCTGCCATCTAGTTTTGGGGCCTGGATTTCCTATTCTTAGAATCATCTCTTTGTGTTAAATCATTTTGATTTCCAAGAGGTTCCTGAAAAATGGGAGTTTGTTTCTTGGGGTGGTTTTCTATTGATCTAGAATCTTCCTCTTAGGTGTGAAGGGGTGAGAAAACATGTTTCAGGATAGGTAAGCTCTGATGTGGGGGCAGTTGGGATTTTTAGAAGCCTCTAGTGACCCCACTACAGTGCACATGACATAAAATGTGGGATTATCTGGAGAGCTCATTTCCTGGTACCCCAGAGAGGAGCTCAAGGGTAGGGACCAGGTGAACGTGGAATGTGCAGACGTCACTATAACTTCCTGACAAGGTCACCCACATACCACCATGGCCATCTGGCTACTATTCGTGTCAGCTTCTTGAGTTGAAACCTAGCATTGCTCTTGATGTTTTGGCATTGATTGAGCTGCTTACTCTGTATCAGGCATGGTGCTAGCTTCACATACATAGCTTGTGCTCACTGCAAATTGGTAGTTATTAGTATTCCTATTTTTCAGATTAGAAATCTGAGGTTTTGAGAGGTCAAATAATTTACCCAATATCAAGCACCTGGGAGTGACAGAGGTGAGATCTGAGCTTAGAAACACCTGATCCCCTTCACTGCTCTGTGCTGTTGTTGAGTTTAGGACATTCCTCTCCATTTGGGGGTTTCTATCCTTTCGAATAGTGTGCAAACCTAAGGAACATTTAGGTTGGAGAACTTTATCAAATGGAATATAAATGGCAAAGGGAAAGCAACAGGAATAAAGGATGCTGGAAACATGTCTAGGATGTGGAAGGATGTCATACATTTGCATGTCACTCATTTTCATCTCACAGTGGCTGCTGACATGTCAGAGTCTGCTCCTGGTCAACTCCCTTTAGCCCTCAGGCCTGGTCTTGTACTCTGCCCACCCAGAATGAAAGCAGGCCTTCTCTGTCTTTGCAGTAGATATGCCTTAGTACTGAACAACATGCCTTTACCTCTTTTACAATTCTTACTTGTAATTCTTTTTGCGTTTAACTTGGCACTCAAGTCTCCTCCTAAGCTATGATCTGGTTGTCTCTTTCTGGCTACAGTTCATACTTTCCCTCCAGCTCTGCTGCCTCTGGCTGTCTTAAGTCTCTAGGATTTCCCCCTTTGAATCAAAGAGCTTTCCTGCAGTGCCTGTAGGAACCAGCTATTAAGCCAGAACCTCATGGATCCTGAAGCATTACTTTGCTTCCTACAGCCTTGATGGTGCTTGCCATAGCTTTTTGTCCCTCCACCCAGCCCATGCCACCCTGCAAGCCTCAGTGACAGCCAGTTTGCAGAAGCTGGGGTCGAGCTATTGGCCCTGGGCTCCTAGGCCCACCCTCTACAACTCAAGCTGCCACTTCCAGAGCCCTGCCAGGACTTGGACGCTGTTGCTAATTGCATTTCTTTTAGTCTGGAATGGCAGAACCTGAGCAAAAACAGATCCTATCACTTAATTGGGGAAAGTGATACCAGAGAAGCCAAAGTGAGGGGAAAAGGGGATTGAGGCAAAGAAGGAGGGAGAGCAAATATGAGCGTTGTGTTATCTAGCTGGCCACTGCTTGCTAACAAGTAGAGCTAACTGCATGATCTTGTGGGCCATCTTCAACGAGAGGCCAAATAGGTGACTGAATTTCAGGGCAGTCCATTCAGGAGGAGAGGGAAAATAATCTGTTCTTTGGCTCCTGTCTCCTCTTAGTCGAGGTCTGCCCCCAAGGGGCTTTAATTCTCTTGCACTTAAGGTTTGCACAAGCCCAAAAGTGGTCAACTGACTATATCACACATCATTACCATCTCCCATCTCAGCAGCAATAGAGAAATCGTGGGACGGGAGGCAAGAGGTGTGTGAATGCCTGTGGGTGATGTGAGGGGCCATGGCAGTGACATCAGCAGTAATACCTGGGGATATAGCTATTGGAGCAGCACAGGCAATGTGTGACAGTTTGAGATTATTTTGTGAATCCCAAAAGGGAAAGATTATGTTTGTAAACTATCTTTCTCTGGGTATGAATGAAACCATTGTCAGCCTGGACTGAAAGAGACAGGGAAGGGAGAGATTGAAGGAGAAATGGCTTCAGGAAAACTATGGAAGTTGAGGTTGGAATTAAGGCATCTCCTAGGGCCAAGAGAAGGACCCTACCCATGTATATGGACAAGGTGAGTTTGCCTCAGCATTTGAAGATGGTGGATGTTCTCACCCATTGTTCAAGGAGATTTTGGCCACCCCAGGCTACAGAGAGGGTGGAACGCATTCCCCAGTGGTTGGGGAGAGTTAGGTCGCCTCCCCACTACTCTGAGGAAGTTGGGCCTGTACACCAGAGATTAGGGAGAATGTTGCCACCACCTCACTGTACTAAGGGGGTTGAAACTGTACCCCAGAGATTGGGGAAAGTGTGGCCATCACCCCAGTGTTCTTGGAGGGTGGGGTCTGGAGCTTGGTTGCACCTGAGATTGCCCCTTGATGAGTGTGGAATGGAGAAAATGACCATTGGGCACACCTTTGGAAAGGGTGGGCCCCCATGAGGCACCAGGGAGATTAAGAAACCATCATTCTAAGGATGACTCATAGTCTCTGAAATCTAATGAAGTATGCCCTGCAGTCTTTTGGAACTCTAACTTTCATGAGTCTACAGTCAGAGGGGACTTTTGACCCAAGACAAACTGTATTCCTATAACTGATTTTGATGTGATTTTGTACTTAGCATTGCTACTGAAATGATTTAAGGTTTTTGGAATATTGTAATATAATGAATGTATTTTGCATTTGGAAATACATGACCTTTTGGGATTCAGAGGGTAGAGTGTGGCAATTTGAGATTATTTATGAATACCAAAAAGAGAAAGATTATGTTTGTAAACTAATTTAGTTCTCTGGAAGTGATACCCTTTGATTTCATTAAATTCATTTGGAGGGGCCTTTCTTAAGATTATTTGGTAAGATTGCTTTAGGGCTTTTAATTGGACTGTGTCAATAAGGCATGACTTAGGTTGAGTCCCCACCCCCTTGCTGGGTCCAATATAAATGGGCTCACAGGGACAGATTCAAGAAAAAGGGAACTGCCATGTTTGATTCTGCCATGTGAAAGAAAAGACTCCGGTTTTGCCCATGGCTGAACTGCATGGAGAGAAGCCCTGAGAGACAAGCCCTGTGCCTGTTTGCTTATAGCTGTAGCTGAGCTCCAGGAGACAGTAGATTCTGGAGGGGAAGGTTGAAACCTCGGCAAAGATCAGCAGCCATCTTGCATCACCATCTGGCAACATACCAGGATCAACAGTAGCTGACTTGGGTGAGAAAGCATCTCTGCTGATGCCTTGATGTGGACATTTCATGACTTAGAACAGCCAACAGATTTCTGGTACTGTGCATCGGCAGCCCTTTGGCAAACTAAAACACCATTTAAGATCTGCTCAACCCAAACACCAGGCAAGTCTGGCACAGCCTGGGTGATGCAGAAACTGAATCCAGTCACACTGGAGCATTTTACTGCCAGTGAAATTTAGCCCTGGGGCTTGTTTGTGCTGTTGGGAAATTTCTTGGTCATCTAAAGAAATATTCTGTATCTCTTTCCAGTTCCCAGAGTTGAGCATTTCTCTGAGGATTGTGGAAGGGTTTCAGCTTTGATTGTGTGTATGTGTCCATGTCCAGATACTGCTGGTGAGGTGCTTCTCAGAATAAGAGGTAGCAAAGTTGTCCTAGAAGTAGCTGATGAATGTGGCATTGACCACAAACAGATGACCCATGTCCCTGGAAAGCAAAAGTACTGGTGGTCAGAACCCAAAGTCTTTCTTACCCAGTCTATTGACAGGCCATTTGATACCATCTAGGCTGTGCCATAGCTTCACTGATCTCAGCATCAGTAGATGTCCTCCTTCATGCCCACAGTTGTCTGTTCTCTGTGTCCATTTGCTGTGTGTTCTTCTGTGTCCGCTTGTATCCTTGTCGGCGGCACCAGGAATCTGTGTCTCTTTTTTTTTGGTTATTGTTGTTGCATCATCTTGTTGTGTCACCTCTCTGTGTGTGCAGTGCCACTCCTGGGCAGGCTGGACTTTCTTTTGTGCTGGGCGGCTCTCCTTATGGGGCGCACTCCTTGCGCGTGGGACTCCCTTATGCAGGGGACACCCCTGCATGGCACAGCACTCCTTGTGCGCATCAGCATTGCGTGTGGTCCAGCTCCACACGGGTCAAGGAGGTCCTGGGTTTGGACCGTGGACCTCCCATGTGGTAGGTGGACACTCTATCCATTGAGCCGACTCCGCTTCCTGCTCCATGCGCTCTTGACTGGGTATGAGTGGTAATCATTTGTTTTCCTTAACACTTGTTGATGCACTCCCCTGACCTGCCTTGAATGAGCCTCAGCACTGCCACCTCCAGGCTGACCTGGTAACTTCAGAGGTTACATGCTCTTGGATTGGGAAGTTTAGCTGATGTCAAACAAAGTATTTCAAGTTCTAGAGAGGCAGCCACCCCCATGGGCATGCAGAGATTCCTTAGGCTTAGATTACACTGAGAATTTATCTGACTTATTTCCCACCTCACCTCCTACAAAGGATGAGGCTTGTTCTGGACCCTAGGTATTTAAATAGCTAATGGCCTTCTTGACTTTTGGCCTCAGGGTGGCCTTCCTTGATCCTGCTTATCTCCACATACTAAAAATAAACATCTTCAAACTGAGAGTGGGAAGAGCTTCACACATGCAAATATTTCTCAAGACAGTAACTACCCAATCAACAGCCATCTTGTACAGGGGAAGGAATTAGTTGCTCTAAAAGTGACATTAGAGCCTGGATACATTTCCTGCCCTCCATGACCATGAGAACTGCTCTCAGTGGAACCCCTTTCTGGACTGTTTATGCAAATGTGCACACCTTATCTCCAGCAACCTCCTGGCCAAGTTTTGCTTTGCTGGAAATATGTGGAGCAAGGGTGCCAGGCTCCCTCCATCCTCAGAGCTGGAGCCCAAATGAGGCCTCCTTTGACCAATCAGTCTTTTCAACTGAGAAGTAACAAACTAAGCTGCAAGGCAACAAAGGCATTTATTTGGGGTCTTGGAATTGCAATTCTGAGAGCACAGATTCAGGTAGCAACTCAAATCACATCTTGGCCTTTCCAGGCAAAGGTTTTTAAAGAAAAAGTTTAGGCAAATGGTTTGTGATTGTTTGATATTTTGAATACTCTACTTGTCCTTCAGGTTAGGTAGTTAACTGAATTCTTCTTTATCTTGTAGTTTGTTTTTCGGTGTCCGAAGGTCCTTGGAGTTTTGAGGAACATTGTTGCTGGAGACTTTGCATACTTGGCAGTTTGTGGTATTTGGCTGAGGTTTGCCAATGAGTAATCTCCAGAATGACCTCCCAACTCCGTTTTAAATCTTTTAGCCACAATAATTCTATTTTACTTCATCCTTCTTGAAATCAAAGTAGGAAAGTCTGTCTAGTGTCCTCCCACCTTAACACACTCTCTGGCTCTGCCACCAACTAAAAGCGAGGCCTTGGCCCCTTTTCAAATGGTAGGAATTGAGGCCCCCACCTCCTTCTGCTTCTAGCTCCTCCCATCCATGCCCATCTTTACTATACGTACTGGCATCCTGTTGGCACCCCTCTATTTTCCTGCTTCTCCTATTCTGGCTATTAGAAACATAAAGCCTGAATTCCTGATGCCACAGAGACCAGTTCTGACACCTGGGCCAGAGGAGAAGAACCTTCACAGACTTCTCAGGGGCCGAGCAACATTTTAACTGGCAAACCCATCAGCAAACTCTTCCAGGCCCTGCCTTGCCCAGCTGCTCAGGGAAGATAGGAGGCCTGGGCAAGGGTGGTGTCCAGTTCTGCACAGTCACACTGACGTGCCAGGACCCACATCAAAGCAGGCTCCCAACACTCCACAGCATTCACGCCCTCACTTCAGAGCTGCTTGCCTTGACCTTCTTCACACACTGCTTTATTCTACCAAAGATCCTCCCTTCTGTCTGACCTGGGGCCTGACTCACTTTCCTGTTTTCAGCCCTGCCTCAACCCTCCATCTTGATATTTTGTACACTTAGTTCCTCTGGCAATGACCTTGCTTCCCTTTTGACTAGAGTTCAGATGCCCTTCTGATCAGATGGCATCTGATTATTCTGGTTAATAATTATGCCAGATCTGCCCTGGCCCCAAGGACCCTTTGCTTCTGGTGTGGCTTCCTAAGGGCAATGTACCTGCCAGACTTGCCTTTGTATAATTGGGGTAGAGAGGGGACAGAAGAATAAACTAGAGAGTAAAAGAACTATGAGCGGAAGGAAGAATAAACCCATTCCTTCTACTGATGCTTAGCGTCATTGACAGAAGACACTAGTCATTTTACCCCCATGATTTCTGGCTCTGTTTTATCTAAAACAGTGAAGAAGATAAAATGATATGAACCTATTGGGAGCATATTGACCACATAATGCTGTATCATAATTCAACTGGGACACCTTAATTATTCCATCCACAAGTGAGAATTTGCTGACCAAGCAGTTCTACTTTCATTCACTGAGTATTCAGATTTAGTGAAATTGGTGAAGTTTGGATACCCCATGATTGCTAATCCTTTAGTTGACTATAAAACTCCATTAAGTGGCGGCGGACTTGGCCCAGTGGTTAGGGCATCCGTCTACCACATGGGAGGTCCGCGGTTCAAACCCTGGGCCTCCTTGACCCGTGTGGAACTGGCCCATGCACAGTGCTGATGCACGCAAGGAGTGCCCTGCCACGCAGGGGTGTCCCCCGTGTAGGGGAGCCCCACACGCAAGGAGTACGCCCCGTAAGGAGAGCCGCCCAGCGCGAAAGAAAGTGCAGCCTGTCCAGGAATGGTGCCGCACACGCGGAGAGCTGACACAACAAGATGACACAACGAAAAGAAACACAGATTCCTGTGCCGCTGACAACAACAGAAGTGGACAAAAAGAACACGCAGCAAATAGACACAGAGAACAGACAACTGGGGCGGGGGAGGGGGAAGAGGAGAGAAATGAATAAATAAATAAATCTTAAAAAAAAAACCAAACAAACTCCATTAAGTGGTAACTCCTGAGTTTAAGGTCTCTTCTGATGGCTATTTATTCATAGCAATTATAGTTTAACTTTATGAACCATTTATTTTGGGGTCCCTGTGCTTCTCATGCCTTCTTCTTTGGGAAATGTCCCTTACTCACAGCCCCCCCGAAAGCATGGGCGTGGGTTGCCATGTTTATATCACTTGGCCCTCACCCCAGGCAGTTGGACCAGTGGTGGACACTTTACATTGGAGTAGTCAATCCAGTTGTCAAGTAGACATTTGACTGTCTGGTCAATGATTTTCTTCCTTGAAAATTTGAGGTAAAGTACATAGAGACCACAGTCAGTTAGTGGTGGCTGCTAGATTCTTAGGGTTATGTTGATGAGGGCCTGAGTCAGTTCATGATACACAAGGCAAACTGAGGTTATGAGAGCAGAAACTATAAATAAGCCGAGAAAGCAGTTTGCAGAGAGGAGACTGTATTGGATGAGCAGTGAGTTAAGAGATCCCAGTACTCAGAAAGTGAGGGATGGAGTGCATGACTTTGATTCCTGCTGATTTCCCATCTCTAAGCCCTCAAAGGCCTAGCTACCTTTTATTTCTTGCTTTTTGTTATCTGTGAGATGACCTATTAGATCCTACAGCAACCCTCACCATCATCACCAGCTTTTTTTTTCTTTTTTTTTTTTTAAATAAGGGTTTATGTTCCTTATTCCCAAAAAACCTTGACTAAATTAAGCTACAACTTAGGTGTTGCCAGCAGTGGTTATAACAGAGAGTTGTAAACTTATATCATAGCAATTAAGCAAAGGGTAGAATACTTTCTAGTTGCTTGTTTTGCAGTAGAACTTGATGTTATCAACAGCTATTTACATCCATACTCTCATTGTTAATTATTTAGGATATTCTAGCTTTCCACCCTTTCTCATTTGTGATAATGGTATTGGATTTATAGGGTAGGTCTTTGGGAACTCATTGCTGAATAAATTTTCACCAAGGATGATTGCCTTTGCTGGTTATGGTGGTGTACTTTCTGATTATCTGTACTAGAGACATAATGCCTATTGCCTTGTCAAGAAATCCATTGCTCAAATAACTGGAGATATTTTTATGGCTGGGGAAACTCTGGATATGTAGTATAGAGGGAATGCAGGAATGGGAAGGAGGTCATCCACAGTATGTTTTCCAACTCCAACAGTTTGCACTCTTCATCAGATTTAGCTCCCAAACCAAACTGGCATTTATCTGGGTGGAGTAGTGTAAGCAGTGGGCATGCTGGGGCTGAAGCTATGAGCTGTGGCTGTCTTTTTTTGAAAGGGATGCTTTGAGAGGATGCTTTATAAGTTTTCATAAAGCACTGAGTCTAGGTAATAAAGTCCAAAGTTAAGAGAAAATACT
Source organism: Dasypus novemcinctus (assembly GCF_030445035.2). Taxonomy (NCBI): domain Eukaryota; kingdom Metazoa; phylum Chordata; class Mammalia; order Cingulata; family Dasypodidae; genus Dasypus; species Dasypus novemcinctus. The sequence continues at coordinate 110,623,317 of NC_080675.1, read as the reverse complement.
CTCGCAGGAAGAGTTTTTATATCTTAAAGAATAGACAGAAAATGAGCATCAGTTGGGGAAAGGATACTTGGAGAATGGTAGAGAGGGAACTCAAATAGAGGGAGAGGCAATGTATCCTGGTGGTAAGGTGCAATGGTTCTGGAGCCAGACTACCTGGATTCATCCAAAGGTTCACCACATACTAGCTATATGAACTTTGACAGGTTACTTAATTTCTTGGTACCTCAGTTTTATTCATCTGTAAAATGGGAATAATAATATTACTTATTATTGGTTGCAAAGATGAAAGGAATTTATACATGCAATGTGGGTAGAATAGTGTGTGGCCAAGAATTGGTGCTTGATAAGTGTTAGTTGTTATGATTCTCTAAAATATCACTTGATTAGCCAGCAAGATGAGCAAGATGCATGAGAACTGACAACATATGTGTGTTATATTCTTTTCATTCTTTTACTATGGAATGTAAGTATTGGCTGAAACAAGAAAATCCATAAACTGCTAATAAAATGAAGACAGGAAGTGAGGGGTTTTCATATAAGGAGAGAAAAAAAATAGGGCTCTGTTCTGGAAAAATGAAGACTGGGCTGCACTATGCTGAATTTTATGAAGAATAGGAATATTCTGAAGAATAACTTGCTTATAAAATGCTGGAAAGTTAGAACTGGTGTGAAAAACGAATACTTTGAGGTGAATACTTCATCAGATAGTTACTTGATTGTGCTTGCACAGGGAGAGGTTCAGTTATAAAGCTCATTAGCTCAGGAGTTTCAAGAACAGTTTTCATGAAGTATATGTAAGGTTATGGTCCCTTATCTGTCAAGGTTAGTTAGGGGTTTTTGTGATAGAGCTTTAGTAAAGTCCAGTTCAAATTTTGTAAATTATACATTAATGTACTACTTAGTAGTTCACACAATACTTTTAGCATCCTTAACTTATTTGATTCTTGCACTAGTCATTTACTGAGCTTCTACCGTGGGCAAGGTGCTGAAGTCAATAACCTTAGGGGATTTAGAATTTAGAGGTGGCTGTGGTGGTGGTGGTAGGAAGGCTAGGGTTGGGGTTGGTGGCAACAGAAAGGTTCAAATCAAGTGCCTATCCTGAAACAATGTCTTAAATGGTCCGTAGACTCCTCTGAATTGGTTTCCTCCCTCACGGTAAAACTATGCTGGTGATTTTTGTCTTGTTGAAATTTCTGATCTGTATTGCCACCCAGAAATATTATAATTAATTTCATTTAATGAGGGCTTAATCTATTTGATTTACTTTTACTTTTATTATTTTGAGACCAGAGAATTTTATTTCTTTTAGCTTTTTAAATCTTTTTAATTCAATTTTAATTTTTTGTTTTGAAAACTAAAGAATTTCAGTAATGCTGCCAGAGACCAGGATTGGTATTGTGAACATCTGAAGAAGTTAAAGAAGTAAAAGCTCTCTTTTTGTTATTGTTTTGTTTTTATAAGTCTACCCAGCCTTAATATTAATGTTACTAGGACAGTTTTTTTTATTTTCATTTGTAGTTATTATTATATTTGTTTTTAATTGTTCATAAAAAACAATTTTAGATCTAGAAGGTAATTTAGAGATTATCTTCTTCAAGTCCTCATTTTACAAATGGAGGAGAAAGGCTCCTGAGAACTTAGGGGATATGCGCAAGGAGGCAAAGCTTGGGCTGAAGTTCAAGATCTGGTTTTCTGTGTTTTCTTTCCTATCAGGCTCCTTCAACCAAGAGGATCAAGGCGATTGTAGTTCAGTTTATTTCTGTTTGCACACAGCGTAAAACATGTCATATTTCATCTGAGTACTCAGAAGCAGATTTACTATGAAGCCAGTGAAGCATCAGGGCCCCTCATATAAGTGGGGAGAGGAAGCCAGCTTGCAGTCAGAGCCGATCTACATGAGCATTTCTGGTAAATAACCTAATGAGACCTTAGAGATGCACTTGAATCTACAAGCCTCCAGTAATTTATTGTGGTCTTTCTCAACCAAAAAAAAAAAAATCACTTTTGTACCTGATTTTGTATTTGTAATTTTGTATTCTTTTTCCTAAAGAAGTCCCTTTTCCATATTCCAAAATTATGTAAGTTTCAGGCTCCATGGAACCTGCATCTGCTTCTAATGTGATACATTAGAATCGCCTAGGATTTTATTGTAAATTTCAGATTTTTAAGATTTTTAAATTAATTTTTATTTAAAGAATTTTGAATATATTTAAATTATATTTTGTTTTAAGTTCATCTTAATTTTACCATTGGAATGAAAAACTAGTTAAAGAAGTTGAATTAAAATATTTTAACAAAAATGGAAACTCCTTGCTCCATGCCTCTTCACCCTGTAGTTTTATGTTCCTGAGTCAAACACTTAATTCTTTTAGATGTTTTTCCCAACTGTTTATCTCTATATTGTTTCTTAATAATTTGCTTTCTTAAATGATCAGTTTTAGACATTATATATTGACTTTCTGTGATGATGGGTAAGGATTTAGCTTCATTGCATCAAACACCCTTTCCCTCTCTTCCCATTTCCCCAAAATAGTTAATCACAATTTTTGGTTACCTCAATCATCAGTATTTATATTATGATGATGGTGTAAATATTATTCACAGCAGAAGCATGTAGTATCTTATTGGTATCCTTTCTTTTACAACTTTTTGTTTGCTCTAGGGTTAAAAATAGTATTATTTTCCTTTTGCTTCATTTTCTGTGTATCTAGACAAGTGCATCATCAGAATTGCCAAGCATCTATACTATAAATATTACATTTGGAAATGGTTAAGCATATGAGATACTCTAATAGTCCCCCCTCCCCATCCCCTTTCCCCAAGACCTCCCTTTCAGAATCCTTTATCTTCTTGCTCTAGTCTGGACTGATTTCTTTCTAGGCTAAGACTTATTCTGGGACTTTGTTTTGTTACGTCTTGGATTGGATTCTCCATTTTCTGGATACCTTCACTTCTGTTTTCTTTGTTTACTCCCTTGTTTTGGTGGAACACAATCCCGAACAGCTTCCAAAGAAATGGTGTATGGAATGGGCATTTTTTGAGTTTTTGCATGCATGACTATTTCTGTATCCTACCTTTACACATGATTTATGGTTTGAAACTAATTTCCACTCAGAATTTTTGTAGGTATTTCTCCATTGTCTTTCAGTCTAGTACTGCTCTTTTTTATTTATTTATTTATTTCTCTTCCCTTCCCCGCCCCCTACCCCGGTTGTCTGTTCTCTGTGTCTATTTGCTGCGTTGTCTTTGTCCGCTTCTGTTGTCATCAGCGGCATCAGCGGCACGGGAATCTGTGTTTCTTTTTGTTGTGTCATCTTGTTGTGTCAGCTCTCTGTGTGTGTGGTGCCATTTCTGGGCAGGCTGCTTTTTCTTTCATGCTGGGCGGCTCTCCTTATGGGGCACACTCCTTGGACGTGGGGCTCCCCTACGTGGGGGACACCCCTGCGTGGCAGGGCACTCCTTGCGTGCATCAGCACTGCACATGGGCCAGCTGCACACGGGTCAAGGAGGCCCGGGGTTTGAACCACGGACCTCCCATGTGGTAGACGGACGCCCTAACCACTGGGCCAAGTCCGCCGCCTAGTACTGCTCTTGAGAGGACTTTGATTCCAGGTTATTTGAGTGTGATCTGCTTTTTCTTTAGAAGCTTTTGGTTTTAGGGTCTTCAGTTTGTTTATAGTATATGGAAATTTCATAATGATAAGGTTTTGGTGAGGATGTTTGGTGAGGGTGGTGGAGCTCAGTGGGTTTTTCCTAAATCCTAGAGAATTGTCTACTCATTATAAGTAATTTTATATAAGCAAATTTTGAAAGAGTATTTTAAATTCCTAACACCATATAGAACCACTTCTATTTTCTAGTTTATAGAAAATGCTACTAATAATGGATGCTTGGTATTTCAGCAACTTAATGTTAAAGTATTACATCTGAATATTTAAACTGTCTAGTGATTAAGTGTATGACTTGCTAATGTATAATTCAACTCTAGTTTGTTGACAGGTATATTAACCTTAGGGTGAATTACCTGAATTTTGAGTCCCAGATAATTATTAAGAATATATTCCCAGAAATTTCCTATTATTCTTAGATTCATATTGGCGTTTGTCACTATGAAAATTACTTTTAATATAGGGAAGTTAAATACAATTTTAAAGCACATGATATAACTTACAAGCATGATACAAACTTAATTATCTACTATTTTTTTTTAATAGTGAAGTTGTGGGTTTATAAAATGAACATGTAAAAAATATAGGATTCCCATATACTACCCTATTTATTAATGTCTTGCTTTGGTGTGGAACATTTGTTAAAATTGATTATTGCATTTTTTTTTTTAAAGAATTAGTCCTTTACCTTTTTTTTTAAAGATTTATTTATCTTATTCTCCCCTTCCCCCACTGCTGCCTGCTCTCTGTGTCCATTTGCTGTGTGTTCTTCTGTGTCTGCTTGTATTCTCATTAGCTGGCTCTGGGAACCAATTCTAGGACCTTCTGGAGTGGGAGAGAGGCAATCATTCTCTTGTGCCACTTCAGCTCCCTAATCTGCTGCGTCTCATTGTCTCTCTTCAGTGTCTCTTTTTGTTGCTTTATCTTCACGCACCAGTTCTCTGTATGGGGCAGCACTCCTGCACAGGACAGTACTCTGAGCAGGCCAGCACTGTGTGTGGGCCAGCTTGCCACACGGGCCAGCTTGTCTTCACCAGGAGGCCCTGGGCATTGAACCCTGGACCTCCTATATGGTAGACAGGAGCCCAATTGCTTGAAACACATCTGCTTTCCCTATTGCACATTTTTGTAATTGTACTCTTATCTGGGGGCCATGGTTTAACTTAGGGTTCACTGTCTATGCAGTATAGTTCCATGGATTAAAAAAAAATATTATTCTGTTATTATATATACAAGCTACTCTTTCCTCTTTTAATCACATTCATATATGTATGTGTTTATATATTTCAGTGCTGTGAATTTTGTCACAGTGTTGTGCTATCATCACTACCATCCATTGCCAAAACATTTCCATCATTCCAAATGGGAAACCTGTACATTTTTTTTTTTTTTTAGAGATACTGGGGATTGAACTCAGGACCTCGTACATAGGAAGCAGGTGTTCAACCACTGAGCTACATCCACTCCCCAGCCTAGTACTTTTTAAGACTTAATTTCCCGTTCCCTATCCCCACCCTGTCCCCTATAACCCGTATTCTAGATTCTGACTTTATGACTTTGTTTATTCTAATTTTTCAAATCAGTGACCTATATTATATTTGTCCTTTTGTGTCTGGCTCATTTAATTCAACATGATGTTGTCAGATTTCATCCATGTTGTCACATGTATCAGAACTTCTTTCCTTTTCATGACTGAATAATATTCCATTTTATGTATATACCACCTTTTATTTATCCATTCATCTGTCAATGGACACTTGGGTTGCTTCTACCTTTTAGTAATTGTGAATAATGCCACTATGAACATAGGTATGTAAATACCTGTTCAAGTTCCTGTTTTTAATTCCTTTGGGTATACCTGGTGGTGAGATTGCAGGGTGATATGGGAATTCTATACTTAGCTTTCTGAGGAATCACCAAACTTTTCACAGTGGCTGCACCGTTTTACATAGTCACCACCAATGAATGAGTGTTCTTGTTTTTCCACCTCCTTTCCAACACTTATTTTCTGTTTTCTTTTTTTAATAGCAGCCATTCTGATGGGTGTGAAGTGGCTGCTATCCACTATTTTTTATTAGCTGCCTTAGAAGCATTACACAATAATGTAGAGTTAACTGTACTAGTTTTAATAACTGAGAATCTGTCAACCCAGTACTTTATGTGTACACAATATTTAGTTATTTCTGACTGTGTAACTTTAGAGTAGGCCAATGGCATTACTTTACTTTGCTGAAGTAGAAGTTAAGGTGGATATTATTCAGGATATCGTTTTCTTATGGAGACTTCTGGTTTCTTGATAATTTATTCGTCTGGAAGTGAGGATGGGTGTTTTCTTAGATAACTTACTATGTAAATCAGGGATATGCTATTCCTTAGTTAGGGGAGTTGATGTGTGTGTGTGTGTGTGTATTTCAATATATTTTAGTCCCGCTCTTTTTGTGATTGTTGCAACTCAAGTGACATTTTGCAACTCAAATGAAATGTTGTTTATTTAAATTCATGTAGAGCATAGCCCTGTACTTTGGTTTGATATTTTAAATTTATCTCCTGAGACCACCACTGGAAGAAAAAAATTTTTTTAAATTCTTAACGTAGGGGAGTGAATGTGGCTCAAGCTATTGGGAGGTCTTGGGTTCAGTTCCCCGTGTCTCCTAAAAACAAAAAAACAAACAACATGCAAAACAAATGAAAAAGTCAACGTAGGGAAGCTAATGTGGCTCAGTGGTTGAGTGCTGGCTCCCACAAACGAGGTCCTGGGTTCAATCCCTGACCCCTGGTACATTAAAAAAAAAATCCTTAAGATACTGACTTTGAGAATCATCCAGCTCTGGTAACCTTCATAAACAGGGATTAAATATGTATGCTCAAACCCTCCTCCCAAATACACTGCTCCTGGAATGCCCCTGGCCCCTACTTAGACCTGTAGCTTTGGAGCAACAACATAATTCAGGATGCACGCCCCCTCCGTCCTTCCTTTTTTATTTTTAGCAGTATTGTCTGCTGAAGGATGTGGACAGACATAGGAGTGGTAAATTCCCAGAGAGTACATGTAGAACTGCCCTGTCTGTCTGAGATGTTTTTCCCAGTTAGGAAATTAGGTAGTGGTGCAGTTCACACTGAAGAATAGTTGGGGGCAGAGAAGCACTTTTTCGGAGAATATGGCATGAATCTTGGCTCTTTTTCAAAGAGTTGGTTGCCTGCCTACCTGTTCAGTGTTCCAAGACTTCGAAACAAAGGTGTGGGGAGTGATTGTACTGTGGTTGAGCACCTGCTTCCTGTGTATGAGGTCCTGGGTTCAATCCCCGGTACCTCTTGAGAAAAAATAAATAAATAAAAGGGGAAGTTTAAAGCAAAAAAAAAAAAAAAAGGGGTGCTTTCCTAATATGTCTGTTTCAGCTCAAGTTATTTTTCTTCAATAGGTAGAGAGGGTTCTGATTGTTAATTGGGTACAACAATCCATTTCCATTAGTATTATGGTACTTTTCTTTGGGTTTTAGTGTCCACATTTGATTCTAAATTCATTAGGACTATTACGCATTTCTCCTGCTATTCAGAATAAATACATTTATTTTGGGAAATAAATGAATATTTTACTTTTTGGGTGTTTTGTATAAGGAGTTTCTTGGCATTTCCACTTACATTGTATTATTGGAAGCTTACTAAAAATGAATGCATTTATTGAATCAGTTGACTATGAAAACTTTTGGTTTGTCTCATCAGTTAGATTCAACATCAGTTCTCTCTGAGGAACAGTTAAAGTCTCTTCTGGATGAATGCATTTTCAAACAAAAATCCATGATTAGACTTTCTTCAGAAAAAGAAAACAAAGACATGGATGATGAAACACCTGAGTTCCTGCAGCTTTCCAGATCAGTCCTCTCCAAGTTACTGAATGGGGCAGAAACAAAGGTCAAACAAAATGAGATAGAAGATGGAAATATTCTTGTGAATACAGAATGTGAAACACCTCGAGGCTATTATCTCACCAAAGCCTTAACTGGGCACTACATGTCAGAAGCTCTTGTTGTCGAAGTAGAGAATATGAATTGCCTCCAATTTCCCAGTGATGAGAATATTAGTGACAAAAAAGATTATTTTATGTCAAAAACTCTTGGCATTGGGAGACTGAAAAGGCCCTCTTTCTTGGATGATCCACTGTATGGTATCAATGTGGACCTTTCATCAGAAGACCAGCATCTGGAACTCTGCTCTCCAGTGAAACCCAAAACAGGTGAGACTTGGAGAATCTGTGTTCCTACTAAGCATTCAGTATAAAGGTATTATAGGCTAAGGTAATTTACAATAAAGAAGTATATTTCTAAGTCAGAAGGTGGTTGCATGAAAAGCATGTAAAACATGAAGACTCTGTTTACCAATATTCTTGTGAGATCAGTTTGAGATTAGTACTATTATGAAGTGTATTAGTCTTGATGATAATTATTCTTTCATCCAGAAAACAATGTTGATTTAAGAGGAAAAGAAATTAGTTTAAATGGAGGCAGATGATTTGGATAAATTGCTTAATATTTCAATTTCTAAACTTCAGTGATGACAATTGGTTCCAAGGCATGAATTTCTAAAGTGCCATGTATCATTGTGATTATATTAGTTTCTGCATGTGAATTTCCTTGTCCTAGGCCACTCTTACAAGCTCAGGTATTTTGTCATGATCCAATGCTGCATCTTACCACGGGAGATACAAATACTATTGGCAGCTTTTTACATAAACAAATATTCATTTATTCATCTACATCAGATCTGTATTCACATAGCTTTAACTTTTACCTCTCATGTAGATTACTCTTAAATATACTGTCTACTATTTCTATATCTATCTAATGGTCTAATACCTATAAAATCAATAATCTATTAATTCTAAACTAACTCCTCAGTCCCATATTTCCAATTGCCTGCCAGAAAACTCCATCTGGATATGACCTCAAAGTGATATCCTCATCTTTTCCTTTCAGATTTTCCTCTTGACTTTATTACTTCTGTTTCCTTGGTCACATAGCTCAAAACCTGAGTCATCATTGACTCTTCCCTCTCTCCTGCTTCCCACTTCCAGTCTTCAAGTATTGTTTGTTCTACTCTTGCAGCATCTCCCAAGCCCATCACCTCCTTTCTCTTCTTACTGACTGAACTGGACCAATGCAAGATCCCTACTACCAGACCTCCCTGCCTCCAGCGTCTCCCTCTTTCTATCATTGTCCACCACCACTAAGCTAGTTTCCTTCAAGTAGAGCTTTGATATCTACACTCCTATGACTTTTTACTGCCTATTGAATGAAATCTAAATTCTTTTGCTTGCTGTTCAAGGCCTCACAATCTGACCTGAAGCTTTCTTCTGAATCAATCTCTAGTCCCCTAAAAGTTATTCAGGTTATAGCTAGTCTGGTCTCAAGATTTCCAGTGATTTCTTGTGCCCCTGCCATTGCTCAGGTCCTTTTCTTCCCCAGGAATGTTCAGACTTCCATCTTTGGTAGTTGAATTCTAACCTCAACCTTTTAAGAACAGGGAAAGATCATCCCATCTGCATGTAACCTTCCCTCGTCCTCTCAGCTAGAAATACCATTTCTTCTCTGGATGCCTAAGCATATTGGTCCCCTGTAGGATCATTTTGCACACATTGTCACACATTGTTTTATACACACACTTTCTCTTCCTTAAATTTGTGTCACCCTTTTGAGGACAGAGGTCCTGTCTTCCAATTTATTGTAATCTTCCACGATGCCCAACATGCTCTGTTGAACCAAGTAGCTATTTACTAAATGAAAGGATTTAAATTTATATCCAGTTTTGGAATAATATACTGAAAATGTGGTTCCCATTTAGTCTTCATATTATGAATGAAAGCAGGTGGTGTTGCTTAAGAATTATGTAAGCTTCATGTTCTGAAAAACACGTGGAATTTTTTTCTTTTTTTAATGAAATTCTACACGTTATTAAGTTTTTATACAGCAGCAGCATTCACATACAGCATGCAGTTCAACTGGATGGGTGTGGTCTGCTACCCCCTGACCTAGGAGCTTTATTTAATAACTAAACTCTAAAAACTTTGCTTTACTCTAAATTTGTAGTATGTTTTTCTTTCTTTTGGACAAAGGGTTTTTACTAAAGGGAAAGTTATGAATTTCCTCTTTGTAGGTTGTTTCAAGCCTACCACATAGGATGAAATGATTTGTTGTACATGGAGTCTCACTCCCATGGAGTCAGGTGGGGGCTTTTATAACAGTAGTTTGCTGGGATATGACTTTATTTCCATGTGAACTTGAGTCACACTGATGTATATCTGAAGCTGGGTAGAACATGACAAGATGGAATGAGCCAGAACTTCATGTGATAGTGAAACATATGGAAAGAAGTTATTGAGGTCTACCTCTAATGTCATAGGACATGGCTCTAATCACACCAGATAACCCTAATCCATGATTGTATTAGTCAGGGTTCTCTAGGGAACAGAATCAACAGAAGATATTTGTAAATAGTATGAGATTCTATAAGATTCTCTCACATGACCGTGGGGATGCACAAGTCCAGGTTCCGCAGGCACACTGCAAACCAGGGGCTCCAATGAAAGTCCTGTGAAGGTGCTTGATGAGTTTCTGGGAGACATTGGCTGCCCACAGATGAGCTGGGAAGTTCTCTCTGAATGCTGAAATCACTTCCCCTTTTAAGGCATTCAACCGATTGGATAAAATGTCACTCATTGCTGATGACAGTCTCCCTGATTGATCACAGATGTAATCAGCCATCTATATAGTAAACTCACTGATGACTAACGCCCATAAATATCTTTGTATTACTGTTAGCCCAGTGCTTGCTTGACCAAACAACTGAGCACAATTACCTGGCCGAGTTGACACATTAGCCTAACTAGCACAGTGATTGTAACAATTAACCCCTGCAGGTATAGAAGATTAAGATGGTATAGCTATGTATACAGCAACAATGTTTTATTTTCAGCTGATTGTGTAATGAACCCTTAATATGTCCTACATGATCATTTCCAAGCATGCTAGCATATCTGAAGATGGGTTTTTTCTCCTTGTTTTACTAACCTTAGCATTTATAGTTGTAAAAATAACTTGCTAATAAATAATATTCTAGAACACTAAATTGTACAGTAAATATATGCTTTCTACAAAAGTGGGCACCAAAACCAAATGCTTTTTCAGTTTTCTGAGCAAAAAACCCCTTAAATATATCACTGTAATAAGGAGTTGCTTTGTGTTTAGGTGTCACATATATGCTGCCTTCTTCTCAAAAAGACATTATCTTTGTCTCTTTTTAATAGCAAAATATTATTGATATGTAGGTTTCTTTTCTGAATAAAAGACCCAGTATATTCAGTGGTATGCTCGCCAAGTGTTGAGATTTTAGGAACTCAATAAATAGTACTTCTCTTTTTCCCACCCAAGATCAAAACCAACTGAGAGATGGAGTTTGACAAATGGAGATCAAGGAAGTTACCTTTATTGCTGAGGAAATGTGGAGAAATGGAAAAGGGACTTGAACATGCAGGCAAATGAGCTTCCTAATGTGTTGTCTCCAAAATAAACTTAGTTACTGGCAGGGGTGGAAAAACTCAGGCCTCACTTGTGGAGACCTGTCCATGCAAAACCATTACAAAGAATGCCCCTTTCTTGCTCAGGACCATTTCAGTTTTAGCACTGAATGTCCTGAGTCCTGGGAAATCCTTAGTCCCTGGCAAACTGGGATGGTTGGTTACTCTAAATTGAAACCAAAGACATAAGACCAAAGAGTAAATTAGTTACCTGAAGGAAAAAACTAATATAGTCCAGGTAAGTAGCATGATTGCAGCTGGACACTGGACTAGCATAAGGATGGCTGGGTCACTTGCCAACATGATGTGGCCTAGTGGGGAAGAGCATGGGCTCTGGGTCACTAGACCTAGATTTAGAGCATGGGTTCTTAACCCTTTTTTACTCCACAGACCCCTTTGCCATGGACTCCTTACTAAGTCCACACTATACTGTGTATTATTTCGTAAATACATCACACCATCAGCAACATGTCCCCACAAGAATAATGTTTTTTTGAATTTCAAGCTCACAGACCCCTTCTTGTGAACCCCTGTGAACCCTTGAACTAGATCCTTGCTCTTTTACTAGTAGCTGAGTGACGTTAGGCAAGGTTTTTAATCTTTCTCTCCACAAGTCAGTTTCCTTACCTATAGAATAAGGTGACAACTAATAATATAGGGTTGTAATAAGGATCAAATGAGAAAAAGCCACATACAAGGATTAGCATAGTGACTGAATCTGGTTGGCTTACATGGTATTTAACTTTATATCAGGAGATTTCCCATTAAACCCTGGCTTTCTGACTTTTCTGACATACCAGGAGTAGCAGACACTCCCTTCAGATGGGGTGTTTGCCCTCCAGGAGACACAGTCCCCACCTGGCCCTCTCCACTTCATGGCCTTGGCCCTCTGGGGACATTGGAGTTTCCATCCCATGTTGTAAACCCATGCTGTTCAGAGTGTGAATCAATAAATAGCCCTCCTCTCTGGCCACTGGGTGCTCATTAGAAATGTAGAGCCAGGGCCCACTCCAGACCTACTGCATCAGAATCTATATTTTAATAAGAACCGCCTGTGTTTTGTGCACACCATGAAGTTTGAAAAGCACTGTTCCAAACCACAGAGCATTATTACTAATGAGAGTGAGCATCAGAGATCATCTGGGAGGTTTTATTGCTTGCTAACTCATTTTATACCTATGTCCGAGGCCCTGTCCAGACCCACCGGAATCTGTCCCTGAAATGGAGTATTCAGGTATCAAAATAATGCTAGTGAAAACAATTCACGCATACTTAAGAAATACGGATTTCAGTTTAGGTGAAATAAAGCTAATTATGTTATTCTGTTGGGGTAATCTTACAGAACGAATTCTACCAATAACTATTACTGTGCAGTCTGAATATACTTCATATTGAAATTCCACCCATCAGTAATAGGTCTACTTGATTGAAATTTGCTCAATGACGCCTGTTTGGAGGTAGATTGACTTTGGAAGAATTTTGCAGTGGTTTGAAAGGGGTATATGTTGGTATATATCATTAGTCATACGACCAGAGCAGTTCAAAGACAGCAGATTGTTTTGAGAAAGTTTTTTCAGTTTAATAGAGATCTAATTGGTTTGCAGTAGAGCAGGGAGAGTTTAGAGACAGTGACACTATTAGCTGGGTATTTTTTTGTCATTAAAAAAGTATTTTGAAATATACTAGAGAGAAGGAAAAAGAATAGCAGCTATGTACATGTATGACAGGGGAAGCATAGAGAGATTGAGAGGTGATGAGTTTTGTTTGTTTTTTGTTTACTGTTATTATTATTGGGTGTTAGAGGTTCCCCCTTATAATGTTTGCAATGATTAACAGGTCATAAGACCGTGACTCAGTTCCCCCATGACAAATTGAAGAAAGGCAGCCTCCAGCCATAACCTCTATAGCCTATGGGCTTGGAGGCAGCCCATCCCCTCCCAAGAATGAGCAAAGTGGAGCAAATAAGGGCCTTCACCCCCTCCAGGTCCAGGCACCACCAACCCCTCCTGCATTCCAAGAATAACCTACTTTCTAGCCTACTACCCCCTAGCCATTTGACCCCAGGCTGTACTCAGTTTCCCTGCCTATTGATGTACTGTATAAAGTCATGTCCATCACCCTCCAGGGGCAGGCTGAAGTCTATTCTTCAGATCCCCTTTGTTGGGAGAGCTTCCCAATAAACTTTCTGCTTGCCGTCATCAGTCTCCACATCCCAGTGAGCATCGTTTTTCTCCAACAATTGGAATAATGAAAGTGCTCTAAAAATGACTGAAGTGATGAATGCACAAATGTGTGATTACACCAAATACCATTGATTGTATACTTTGGATGGATTTATGCTTTATTAATATGTGTCAATAAAATTGATTAAAAAAAGTATTTTGGCTTGTTCTTAGGGAAATCCTTAACACATCATTGCCTTGGGGGATTTCTGTTTCTCTCAGTGTGTGCTGTCAGGCTTCCTGGTTATTATTTGTTGCATTAATTTTCCAGTACTACTAACAGTGTCTTGGGTACGCTTAGTATCTCCATCTTCCTGAAGTGGTCAAAGTGAGCCCCTCAAAGTTTATTTGACCCAAAAACAGACAGCTGCCATATTAGAAATTTCCAGTCTTACTTTCTTTTTTTATATGAAAGTTTATATTGAAGGAAGTTTATATTTGATGAATTTATCTTTCCAAGTTACTTTCAATTGATTTTCATCAATCCATTTCTTCTTGAGGTAGACTTTCCATGTAAGTATTTTCTGTTGACCATTTTTGCCATTGACTTATACAATATTTTCTTGATCATTTTGTTTAGTAGTGTAAAATGAACAATGGCTTGTGTGAGACTTTTCATCTTTAACTTCAATGCACTTATCAAATTATCAGTTATTGAGAACTTCTGGTTACAGTATTTCATTCAAATTAGGTAAAAGTAAACAACTGCTGTAGACCAGATAAATGGAGCTTGTGAGACATGCAGTCTCAGGCCCCACCCCTGATCTAATTTTTGAATGATTTTGATAAGATGCCCTTACCCCCCTTCCAGGTGATTTTTGTGCACGTTAAAGTAGGATAAATTCTGGAGTAGATGGTTTACTAGTCATCTCTAGTTTAAGTATATGTAGTATATGTAGTAGTAATAAAAATAATGTATAGAAAGTATCATCTTTCCCATCTACTCAGTCCTGCCTTTTTCTTCTTAAATTTATTTGAACGAAAATATGACCTCCAGATTCTTTTTTTTTTAAAAGGCAATTTTATTGAAACGTACTCATAAACTATACAATCCATCTGATGTATGGATTTTGATATAATCATAGAGTTGTGCATCCATCACTGCAGTTACTATTAGAGTATTTTCATTTCTCCAAAGAGAAAATCTCCCAACCCCCTAGCAATCACCCCTCAACCCCACTGTCCTTCCCCTGCCATACATAACAGCTATCTAATTCTGTCTCTTTAAATTTATTTATATGTACATTTTGTATAGAAGGACCCAAACATTATGTAGTGCTTTGGGTCTGGTTTCCTTCACTTAGTATATTTCTTTTTTATTTTTGCAATTGATGGGAAAATATTGATATATAACTATTCCTACAGTCCATAATTTGCTTTAGATATATTTTTGCCCATATACCACCCTATTATTAACATTTTGTAATATTAATTTATATTTGTTCTGTTTCATGGAAAAACATTCTCGTACTATTAACTACACTCGTTGTCCACAAGAGGGTTCATTATGCTATACAGTCTCCTGTTAACAACCTTGGGCTTTCCTTCTAGTGATATCAAGACCTTAAACTTTCCCTCTCTGCCACTATCATACTCATATATTGGCACTGCTAATTGCAATCACTGTTATGTGCTGTCTTCTCTCTCCAACTGTCCCTTTGTCATTCCTTTGGTTGATTTTCCCCTTAGCCCTGGAATCCAAGCGTGCCCTAGGACCCTGGCTTGAGTTTTTCACTCTTTCATGGTTAATATTTTATTTGGAGGGAAACGGACTTTGGCCCAGTGGTTAGGGCGTCCGTCTACCACATGGGAGGTCCGAGGTTCAAGCCCCGGGCCTCCTTGACCCGTGTGGAGCTGGCCCTTGCGCAGTGCTGATGCGCGCAAGGAGTGCTGTGCCACACAGGGGTGTCCCCCGCGTAGGGGAGCCGCACGCGCAAGGAGTGCACCCATAAGGAGAGCCGCCCAGCGCGAAGGAGGGAGCAGCCTGCCGAGGAATGGCGCCGCCCACACTTCCTGTGCCGCTGATGACAACAGAAGCGGACAAAGAAACAAGACGCAGCAAAAAGACACAGAAAACAGACAACCGGGGGAGGGGAGGGGAATTAAATAAATAAAAATAAATCTTTAAAAAAAAATTTTATTTGGAGATACATAGAGTCAGTGTGGGACCTTCTATATTTTGTATATGTTTGATTTTCAGATCTTTCTACTTGGCATCTGCCTTGAGTCTACATGGAATTTTCTGCTTTATTTATTTCAGGCAGATATTTTAATGCTGACTGCACATTGGAATCACCTGTAGAAATTTGAAAAATATTAATGCCTTGGTTCCATCCCAGATTAATTAAATCAATTTCTAGGGGCTGGTCTGGACATGAGTATTCCTTTGAATCAATTTCTGAGGATGAGGTCTGGGTGATCCTCTTGTGCCATCATGCTTTAAAATGACTGCCCTAGGGATCCTATGAATGGATATCTTATTCATTCATCATTCATCTACCATCCATCCATCCATTTTATTTATCCCACAAAAATTTTGTGAGTTTCTGCCATTATTTAGATGCTCGTACTAGGACAAGGTTTCTCACCCTTGGCACTCTTGATATTTTGAACTGGATAACTCTTTGTTGTGGCTCCTGTCCTGTGCATTGTAGGATGTTTGACAGTATCCCTGGCCTCTTTCTGCTTGATGCCAGGAGCAACCTTCCCCCAATTTGTGACAACCAAAAATGTTTCCAGACATAACTAGGTGTCCACTAATGGGCAAAATTTTCCCCAGGTGAGGACCATTGTTCTAGGAGATAGGATGAATAAGACATAATCACTGATCCCAAGTATTTCATAGTTGATTTATGAGGGCAGGCCCTTAAACAGATTGAACAAGGTTGGACAAGTACAATAAGACCTTTAGGACAAAGTGCATGGAAACACTCCAAGGGAATGGTGAATACTGGGAAAGTGGGGAGATGGTGTTTAAGTTGAACTTCCAAGGATGACTGGTCATTCACTGGATGGGGAAGAAGGAGAACACTCCATGTTGTAGGACCAACACTTCTAAAGGCATAAAAATGTGTTCCCACCATCCTTCATCTTATGCACGGGATATTGTGGTCTGCTTCTCAGCCATCCCATCTTCCTCTACCACATGTCTAATATTTCTTTTCCATATGTTGCCAAGATCATGACATTTCTCACTATATTCTCTGAAACTCCACACTATCTGCTCTTAGTTATTAGGTTGGTTCTTTTATTTAAAAAACAAAACAAAACAGCTTTATTGAGATATACTTTGTATGTTTGTAATAGTTTCCTATGGCTGTTGCAACAAATTGCCACAAACTGGGTGGCTTGAAACAACAGAAATTAATTTTCTCACAGTTCTGGAGGTCAGAAATCCAAAATCGAGGTGTGATCTGGGCCATACTCCCTCTAGAGGCTCTTGGGTAGAATTGCTTCCTTTCCCATTCCAGCTTCTGGTGGCTGTTAGTCCTTGGCTTCCTTGGCTTGTGACCACATCTCTCTAATCTCTGCATCCGTCTTCATATTGCCGTCTTATGTATGGGTCTCAGATCTCCCTCTGGCTATCTAAGAGTAATTGTCATTGGATTTAGGGCCCACCTGGATAATTCAGGATGATTGTCTCATCTCAAGATTTTTAATTACATCTGCAGAGACTCTTTTCCCAAATAAGGTAATAATCACAGATTCTGTAGATTAGGATATGAACATATCTTTGTGAGAGTCCCACATTCGGCTGTACCATACAATTCACCCATTTAAAGTGGGCAAATAATGGTTTTTAGTATATTTACAGAGTTGTGCAACCATCTCTACAACTTTAGAACTTTTTCTTCATCCCTAAAAGAAACCTTGAACCCATTAGCAGTCACTTCCCATTTCCCCCCAGCCCTTTACCTCTAAGAAACCACTAATCTACTTTCTGTTTCTAGGGATTTGTCTATTCTTGGCATTTCATATGAATGGAATCATATAATATGTGGCCTTTTGTGACTGGCTTCTTACACATAGCATGTTTCCAAGGTCCATTCATGTTGTAGAATATATCTGAAAAATATTATTAATAAATATTTTATTAAATAATATTTAGTATTATTATTTATGACTGAATAACATCCATTGTATGAATATATCACATTTTAGTTATCCATTCCTCAGTTGATAGACATTGAGGTTTCCACTTTTTGGCTATTATGAATAATGTGGCTATGAACACTTGTGTACAAGTTTTTGTGGGGATGTGTTTTAATTTCTTTAGGTAGATACCTAGGTGTGTATTTGCTGGGTCTATGGTAACCTTTTGAGGAACTGCCAGACTGTTTTTCAAAGAGGTTGTATCATTTTACATACCCACCATCAGTGTATGAAGGGTCCAGTCCTTCTGATTCTCTCTTATTGTCTTCTTTTATCTGGTTCTGTTGTCAGCTCTCCTGTTTTCTGATAACCTTTTCACTAAGGTTAGAAAGATATTTCCATTCCATTTTTGTTAGTGTTACATTTTTTCCCCTCACATTGAGAAATGAAAGGCAATCAGTTCTTATCTACCCTATATATAACATTTACTTTTAGTTTCACCCTACTTCCCAGAAAATTCATACAAAGCAAAAAAATGTATTTTAAAAATTTTGACATCTATCTCTAAATACATAATTATTTTAATTCTCAAAGCCCCCCAAATTTTCCATTAGCTGTAAGTTCAATGAGAGCAGGTACCTTATCCTTTGCTTTTTCTTCTAAACTTTGTTTGCAGCTTGTGGTGACTGTTCAATAAATATTAAATGAGAATGTGATTATTGCTTCATATATAAAATGATTTACTGATTTATGAGCTAAATTATTTTTCTTAATTATGCATACATTTCTGATTGTCTAATAATTTTGCTTATTTTTATGTGCAGATGAACAGGGGACTGAAGATGTGACAGAAGAATGTAAAGAACCTTAAAGACTTGCTGGGATATACTTTTTAGAAAATTGGTAAATTGAGCTAAATCACATTTTTTACCCCCAAATTCTTTGAAATAAATGAATGTACTGTTGAGATCATCCCTCAAATAATGATTTTGGTATTTGGATTCTCCGTGGATTACATGTCCTTGATATTTTTGAAACTTGTGACTGAATTTTTCAATGGTTTTTCTTCATTGAGATTCCTGGAAAAATTGTTTTTTATTACTAATCTTACAACTTCAGAGATATATTATAGAAACCATCATTTTGATGTACATGTTATGTTAAAACTAGTGCTATGAATGTTTTGTATTTGATTTTTATGTTTCAACCTTAGGCAGTTCAAAAATAGTTCGTTCTTTAAACATTTTTATATTTGGCTCCGCTTTTCCTCCTCTCTAATGTCTATTATGTCAGTACAACTTACCATAGAGAGAAAAGAATTTCCTTAAAAAAGCAATGCTAGCCTTTACTATCTTATTAGCAATGATATTTTTCTTAAGCAGGAGTTTGACTGAATTATTTGGTATGATTTCAGTTTATTACCTTATTCAGTTTGGGCCTTTTAGAATACAGCAAATAAAGATCAACTACTTAAAAATATATTTTTTTCTGTGGTACTATTTTGAAAGGGTTTGTCTAGTTACAAGCTAGTAACCTGGGTTCATGGAAAGTCTAAATTTGTATTAGAACTTGAAGTCCAATTTATTTCTGATACAAAAAATGAGCTAGCTATTGTGCTTCCTTTAATGTGATTTGGAGTTATATATAAGTAGCATTAACTTTTGCTGGCACCTGTTCCTTTACTGATATTGGATAATGTTAACGATTGCTTCTGTCAGATTTCCTCGACTTATTTTAATGAAGAATTCTATAGGCACCCTTTCAGAGGCACCATTTGGCAGTTTCATTTTTGAGCTCTTCCATTTCAGTTTATGCTTTGTTCATTTAAAATAGCAATCATTCATGCTGATGACAACATACTACAATGTGAATGTAAGTTATCTATCCTGGTATAGAGAGTTTTGCTGTGCTAGCAGAAGTTAAAAAGTCGTGATTTTAGATGCTCCTAGGAATAACATGTGGCACATCCGTGTATTGTATGGTTTGGACCAGAACAATCAGAGGGCAGAGGTGATCTGGGTGGGAATTTGGAGTGGGAACAGAGAGGAACAATTGTCCATCTGCCTTTCAGAGGAGCTCAGCTTCGTAAATCCGTGTATGCTTAGTATTTGGTGTGTGTGAGTGTGTGTGTGTGTGTGTGTGTGGAGGGGGAGTTGGTGCATGGAGAGATATTACATCTCAACAGAGCTAACAAGGATAATAGCTTCTGAGGGCAGATGAAGAAAGGGATTTCTAGGCTGGCACTGCAAAGGACTTAGGGCTTTTTTGTGTATTTCTGAAATGGTGTTTGGTACATAGTGAGCCTTTCTGTTACTGGAGTTTAGGTGAGGGGAAGGAAAACAGTGATCTTAAATAATGAATTCTGCCATTAAAAAAGGTGAAATAATTCCATAGCCTGTCAGCTGTGGGTGATCTAGAAAGGACTGGTAAGATGAATTTCTAATATCATTCGAAACGAAGGCACCAGTTGAAGAAAAAAAAAGTCAACCTGATTTAGAGAGAAAATGTTCTTATTAAAAATAAGTGTTTCTATTTTCAGGTTCCCTCTAGGCCTGAGTATTTTCCCCAGAACAGGATACTAAAAAAAAATATGGGAGAAAGAAAGAGAGCTAATTCACCTTGGGAATGAATTTAGGAGCTTACCAAATATTTTAGGGTTTTCTACTTATGATTCCTTAAGAAAACTACCTGCACCACCTTTATTATATATTCTCAAGGACCTTAAGTTTATTGCCCTTCAATCTAACACTCTTTGAAACACCTAATAATAAAGTCTTGTCAGAGAAAAGAGCTATCACCTCAATTATATAGTTTCAATTTTTTAACGAGTCTTTTTATTTCAATACGTCCTACCAATTTGAAGGTCAGTTTCAGAGTGAACATGGAACATGCCTCGAGAAAAAGTTTAGAAATTTTTCCCCAGCCACTTTTTCTGCCCCATCTTGATAATTTTAGTCAGTTTTGCTCTACCACTGAAAAGTGAATTAGAAAAGTGTCCCAGCACTTTACAGGTTGAGCGGTTCTGAGAATGAATTACGTATTCACTTCCAAGAATTATTTCTTTGAGATAAATTCTCCAAACTTCATAATCATTACTAACATCTTTAGTTCTTGGTTCTATAAAATGATTTGGCAATTTATATGTGATCATGCTATGACAGGTAAGTGCTTGAGAACAAGGGAGAAAAATCAACAAAGGAGAAGATTCTCATTCATTTGGTCCATTCAAGCGTTTAACATAACTTAAAGTCAGAAGTTTTAACCTATACCTAAAATTTCTTCTACTGGCTGTTCTTATTCAATCTGGAAATGAACTGGTCAGTATTCTACAAACAACATTAGCTCATCTGAAATGCAAAGTTTGCTTATTGTAATGCTTTGGCCTTCTTTTCACAAAATAATTTGGTATTTTTACATTTTTTTTCCCTAGATTTCTTTCTAATTCTACATTTCTCTATCGGTTTTTAACCGAAAGTATTACTCATTTTCCAAAAGGGGACGTCTATAATTTTGGCCCAGCTTTCCAAAGACAGTTCCTCTCTTACACATACTTCTGACGCTTCTCCACAACATTCAGTCATGTTGTCCACCCAGTGCTGTCATTCATGGGTCAGAAAATGCAGCCGTACCAGCTACATATATTTTACCCATTTTTTTCCTTTTCATTGCTCCTCTTAGAACAGAACTGGACTTTGAAAAGGAATCAATAAATGACATTTAATGAAATATGAAATTGTATCATTTTGGGGCCTGTGTCTTGGGGGTCATTTCTCTTTTATGTATTTTTAATATGGTAGGCTAATTTATTGTTTAGTTCTTTTATTCAACAAATCTGACCAATGTGTATTCTAAGCTGAGGGCTGAGCAACTCAGTTTTCCTAACTCACATAGGAACATTCACATAGTGAATGTTACTGTTATGTACTGTATATGTATGCATGCTCTATATCACTTTAAGAATGGAATTTTCCCATTCCTCATAAAATAATGCCAGTCGAGAATGAATAAACACAGATACAGTGAGTATAAATATAAATTTCATATGATTTATTGTTATTCCTTGTACATAAGAAACAGTAATATACAACTTACACTGCTTTAGAATGTAAAATGGATAAAAATGTGTACAAAAAAAGCACATTCTTAGAAAAAGGTATTGGCAAATAGTAAAAACTGGGGGGTAAAAAGCAAAAAACAAATAAAAAACGAAACAGAGATAAACCAACAATTCTTCAGTTCAGTGTGCAAACATTTTATAAAAATAGAAATACTAACTCTACTGGCAGTATTTCCTGATAAGTTATTTAAATAGCATATCTACACAATCTGGGATATCTATTCCAATGGCAATGAGAAAATAATTTATAAAAATAAGGCAATGGTATACAAAGAAGATAGAAAAAAAACATAACTTTTAGAAATTGTACTTAACATGTTAATGCTATTTCCTTATTGGGATACTTTTCTGCAAAGAATGTTTATACTATGTACAACATTGACTATTTTAGGTACTACAGTAGCTTTAAGTTTGTTAGACACTTAAACTCTTTCTGCTTGATCCCAAAATTCTTTTCTCAGTCACACAACAAATGAGGTAATATTTGTATAAGTTTCACCTTTGTCATTTCTTTTTGGAAAAATGAAATGCTTTTCTTCTCCCTGGAAATAGGCACAAAGGATGGGGGTAAAACAGTAAAGGCCCCATGGCTTTCTTTGCAATCCAAAAACACTTGTAAATGTACAACCAACTAATTCCACATGGAAAGACATAAAAACAAAGGGGACAAAAAAAGAATCCCAAATCGTTCACTCTAAGCACAAAGTGAAGAGCAGCTTTGTACGCTGTTTCCCTGTGCCATCCTTAGGGGAGATTTGCCGATAAATCTCAATTACCTGATCTCAAACCCTTTCTACACGAAGCCTAAATTCCAGGTAGAACAGAGTTAATAAATAATTTGTATTTACAATCTTACAGTCATAAAGACTCGTAACAAAGATGATACGGATATTCCTTATGCTTCTTCCTGTTCCATGTATGGTCCTTCAGTCAGATCTTCCAGAATAGGTAAAAAATAAATATTTTACATCTTAAAGCATTTATTAAAAACAACAATGACGACAATAAAAACCCACCCTACAGTCCAAAAGAGAATTGGAAAACTCCATGATATTCAGGAATAAAGAGAGAAAAGGAATGTTTTAATTAAGTTGATAATAATTTGTGCCTTTCTAACCATAAAAATATAAGCATGGCTGCCCCTCCTTTGGGAGACAGCCCATGCTCACTGAGATGGTAGGTTTTCTATTTTCCTGCTACATCTGCACAAGCTACATCTGGAATAAAACCAACAATTTAATGTAACCAGGCGATGGCAGTCAGCACTGCCTTACGCTGGTTTAATTCCGAGTCCCTATTCTGGCCACTATAGCAGATATGTAGGGATTGGGGAAGAGGAAGGAAGGAAGTCCAGAAGCTAGTCTTTTCCCTCTCTACCCTGCTTCTATTTAAGTGCCTATTTACATGGGTTAATCAGCTGACAACTGGTCAGCATCATGAAATCCAGCAATATTTTTCAGTCCCCTGAAAATGATTTAGTACCAAACATGTAACAGTTCCTCCATATTTTCTTCATACAATCGTTTCTTGGGTACAAACCCCCACTTCAACCCCCACCCACCACCCCAGTGCTTGGGCCCCTGCTCCCCCTATTCCTGAGGGTGTAAGTCAGGGGTGGTTTTGTTTGCTAAGTCTAATGAGTCCTCCCTTCTCTCACATGCCTGAAAGTGATTTTGAGTCCACTGCTCAGAAATGGCCTCACAAGAGTGTCCCGCTCTGTGAAAGAAGCAGAAAAGAGAAGGCATCTTTCCCACCGAAGCAAGGAGATGTTTTTGCTTTAGAAAAAGCAAAAGCAAACCAAAGTCATTGTTTACATTCTTGGAAGATGTCTTCTCATTAATTGGAGGCCGAAGGCTGAGTCTGCATTTTCTTGAGGCAGGTCACATGTTCTAGGAGTCCATGCTGATGCAAGCAGAGAAAAGAGGACGGCAGGGAGGCGTGATCCTGGGGGTTCTCTCAAGCCCGGGGTGCCCAAAGGTGCAATACTAGCATTGGTTACCAGCAGTCTTCTGATCAAGTCTGATGATTAGGAATCTGTTAAGTAAATAAATAAACTCATAAAGGCATTGTTAATAAATTAACGATCAAGGTATATCCTTACTTTTATAATGAAAAAGCATAACTGAAGACAATTCAAGCACATTAACATTTAATTTGATTAGATGACAATGATGCTAGGAGACTGTCATGACAATCTTCCAGAACCTATGCTGCACTGCACTGTGAAAGACAAATAATTTGTGCTGTAATGGCATGAATAAATATTAAAGCAGTGGTTAAAGAGACATGAACATGTAAAATTTTAAAGAAAGGTATCAGTCATAAATGTGCTCTACATTGGACAGGCATGTGGCAGTGGTTTACCTTTCACTGTGAAAAGCACAGAGACTGCTAAGCAGATTAATATTAATAATGAAGCAGGATTTCATAAGCCACACTTTATAGGCATTATTTCATTTTTATCATCATGTTCTCAAAAGCAAAATATAAATATAGCTCTGTATCTAAGATAGCCTTTAAATCAGACTTATCCATAATTGGCATTCTCGAGATTGGTCTTAATTACAGATGTCGACTGCACCTTAACAGGAAAAATTGCTCCTACCTCTGCATTCATATTTCAGGTCGGAGAAGAACACCATTTCTTGAGAGAAGACAAACATCCCTAGCCTACCACCAGCATAGGTTTTGTCATAGATGGGTCCTGAGTCAGCCATGATTTTCTTTCCTTCATACATCACCACTCTGCAGGAAAAAAAAAAAACCTCTTTAGTGACATACCTACTTTTTGGTCTCCTTCTCACCAGAGCCCATCAGCATCACCATAAGTGAAATTTATTCGTGCAATCTTACCTAATGAAGCCGGTCTTTGGCCTGTGGCTGAGACGCCATCTGTAGGCGGTAAAATCTTTCCAGCCTATGTGACGAGGGTCATGCCACAGGGTTCGTACCTGAAGGAAAAGGAAAAGGAAAATGAAAGGCTGGAACAGAGATCCATCATGAGGAGATGTGTGTTTAATTCCACAACAAAGAAATGTTTCAGAAGTACCAGGATGACCTAAATTAGAAGGCTACAGTGTAGAAATTTTTTTCCAGCACTTCCTTCATTTGATGTGTGCCTTTAAAGTACATACATACAAAGCAGAAAAAGAGAAGGGAAAGGAGTTTTGGTTGAAGAGACTGAAACTGCCTTTGGATCTGAAGGGTAACACATGCCTGGCATGTTTCTATCTAGGATGTCCTGTTGGCAATCTTAGCTAAAGCACACAGGGCTAACTGAGAACGCATCGATTCTCCTCCTTCTTTATGGTACTATTTCTTACCTGGCCAGGAGTGTTTCCTGTGTGCCACAGAGCATTCCGCAGGTGCTCGCCAGGCCCTGTGGTGGAGTTCACGACTTTCACAGAAAGGCCTGAGTACCCCTGAGCCCTTGTGGGGTTGGTGTCCCAATAGGACTGGGTGACCTGCTTCCACATCACAACATAGAAGCGGCTGCTGGACTGGTAGCAAAACACAAATCCAGCGTAGTCGTCATCCCTCTCAGTGTTGATGAAGAACGTGCCACTGAAGTCCACAGCATTGAACTCATCATAACCTGGAAGAGGGGGCCAGACCCCAGGTTAAAACCTGCAGCCTTCAGAAGGTTCTCTATTTCCAGGGATCCTTAGTGCTATGCTAAGGATAGGCTAGCACAAGGGCTATGATACAGACACATGCAGCCACCGGGGTTTTATTTGCTTCTTTTCCCACACTTGCACTAATCAGCCTTTTGGTCTAAGAATTCATGACTCACCAACAGCAAGCCCAGGATCACAGTTGACAGTCTGGACGAGTTCTTTGCCCTGATGGCGCACAACCCAGTTAGGATCATTTTGGGATGTCCCTTTGGGATCTAGAGGAATCATCTGGAATCGGCGGAAATCGGTCTCACTGATATCAACATTCTCAGGACAGATGTCATCGATGTCTGGCACATTGTCATGGTCGAAATCATCTTTGCAAGCATCACCTCGCCCATCACCTAAGGTCAAAAAGGCAAGAGTTTAGTGAAATTCTGAAATCCTATACCGTTGGTGTCAAATTCACTATCTTGCCAAAGTGGCATCAATTTCCTCATCTTCTCAAATGCATTCAGCTTCATTTTAATTTCCTGAATCTAGATAGCCACTCGGTTTCAGTTACGTTCTTAAAAAGTGGCTCAGCTGACTTACCATCAGAGTCCTTCTGGTCAGGATTGGGCACAAGCCTGCAGTTGTCTCTGTCGTCAGGAATTCCATCATTGTCATCGTCGTGGTCGCAGGCATCACCCTTGCCATCTTTGTCATGGTCGGCCTGGTTGGCATTGGGCACGTAGGGACAGTTGTCCAGGTTGTTCTGGTGGCCATCTTCATCAATATCCTGATTGTTGTCACAGGTGTCTCCAATGAGGTCTGAGTCAGAGTCCAGCTGACAGAGGGGAAATAAAAGGAGGGTGAATTGAAGTATAAATTATTAATGTTGAAGATAATGTGCTCTGACAACAGGGAAAATTCTCCAAAATTTGATATGCTCAGTGGGATTTCATGTCTATTTATATACTGTTGCACAAAGAAAGGAATATTAATATTTAAATTTTAAAAGTTTATTGATTTTCACTTTCATATGAAAATTTGAAAAGGGAGATTTGAGTTTTTTTTAATATAAAGTTTGCTAAATAAAATTAAATAACGTTATTTAGTCACACAGGGGAGAATGAAATATTAACTGCTTGTATCTTAATGTGAAATGAAATCCTAAGGGTAAATTTTATTTTCCATTGAAGTGTTCAATGGTAAAATGGTTGACATGTAAACTTCTTTTCTAGGTCATTAAAATCATGGAAAAATGGCACTGTTTTCTGTATACCCTGTCTGTGCATATTCTAATATGTACGGGAGGAATCAATTATTTTGTTCTCTTTTTAGGCATTTGGTTTCTTATGTATCTCATCCTTAAGGACTATTACCAGCAGGTGTGGATAAAGTCAAAACTAAATTTTTCAAACCTGTTTTTGTCAGTGTGCTTTAACATTATCCAATATGTGTGGGATGTGTGGGTACTGTTTATACACAAACTGGAACTTTTCTTACCAGTGTTTATGCTCTTTGTAAGTAAGATTTTAACGTAAGGATTGAATTTTGTTATATATTTGATTACAAACTGAGGACTCAAACATTTATGTTGTGAGGTTAAATGATACTGAAGTTTAATTTATGCTAAGACCCAAGTTCAAAATAGATGACCCCAATGCTATCTGATCCGCAAAATTATCTCAGAGCAAAACTGTCTTAGATGACTTAAGCTTCCCAGCTATGGCCAAAGGCTATTCATCCTGTTGCTTTTTGCTTGACAGAAACTCACAAAAGTACATATTAGGAGGGAGAAGCTGGACTTCTTATTTCTTTAAGCTTAGAAAATAAAAATATTCCTAATTTTATAAAGCAGGTTTCTAAGCTCCCAGAATGATACATTCTGTGGGGAAAAACTGCTGTTTTCACTTTCATCCCTAGAAAATAATGATTGGCAATTATACAAAATAAGAAATAATTCTAGACATGGGAACTGTTCTGGTGAATGTCTGTAGCACTCCCTAGCATGGGTCGAGAATGACCTATTTGTAATGCCAACATTTTTAAAGAATATCATATAAACAGGATTTCTCCAGATTTTGGAAGTACTTTTAGTTTGATGATTTTCTTACACCAGATTATATCAATAGCCATGAAAATGTCTGTTTATTTTGCTTAACCAGACATTTGTTATTATTATTATTTTCTAGTTCTTAGTCTTACCTATGATTAATACTATTGTACAACTGTCAGTCACAACCTCCTGGTTAGTATAATTTATCTTAGTTAGAATCAATGATAGATCATGCTGAGCAAGTGAAATGGAACCTTCTTGTTGAAGATAAGATTAAAGATTCGAGATCCTTATGCTAAAGATCAATGGGACTATTTGCTAGGAGCGCAAATCAGATGAATTGTTTACCTGAAAATATTGCAATTGGCTATGAGAACACTGAGAAGCATGGTAATGAAAGTGTTTGAACTCTATTTAACTCATTCTTTAAAGTCCTAAAAAGGGACAGTCCAATACTTTGCTGAAAGGAGCCCACTTACCTGATCTGGATTGTGTTCCAAGGGGCAGTTATCACACTGATCCCCAACCCCATCCATATCAGTATCCCTTTGGTCAACGTTGTACACATACTGGCAGTTGTCTCTCTCATTGAGGATACCTGCAAAGAACAGGGCACAAATAAGAGCTGGGCTCTTGAGCCTTGAATGCTTCGACCTAGTTACATACTCAAGGCCAGGAATAAAGAGAAGTGATTTGAAGGCCAAGCATGTTCACCACCAATTATGGGCCTGCTGCAGTCAGGGGAGGGCTTACCATCTCCATCAATGTCTGCAGCACAGGCATCTCCTTCCCCATTGTTGTCTGTATCAGCCTGATCCGGGTTGTGGTTGTAGGGACAGTTGTCACAGCGGTCTCCCACATCATCTCTGTCATAGTCATACTGGGCTGGATTGTAATGGAATGGACAGTTGTCCTGCAAAGAGAAGAAATGGAGCCCTTTACATACACTACCAGTGACACCTGCTTAAGCATAAACCACATGCATAATATACAAATAAAACTGCAAAAATCTGAAATAATTTTCTGGCTAGTGGATATACCGAGTACTCATTATACAATGCTCACTGCAAAAGTTAAAGGCCAGAACACAATGAATGAAAAGTAGATTCCTGTCAGTGATAAGTCATTGAGATGTAAAATATAATATAATTATAGGTCTCAGTATATCCAAAGTAAATTCTACTGTAATTTGGATATGACATTTAAAGCAAACCTAGGGAGCAAAGTGTTTATACATTGTGTTTTCTTTGTCAAATGAGGAAGAAAAAGGTTGTCATGAAAATAATAATCCTTATTATCTTGGAAGCATCTGTGTCCTGAAACCACTGAAACACAATGAATAATTTCTAATTATGCTGTACCTCCACTTGGGATACTTTCCCAAAACCTTGCAAGGTCCTTGAATCAAAGCATAATAGGCTAATAGGCTGTTGCTGTCTACAAAAGATGAAAGGAGACTGGAAAACATTTTGTTTTTACCCTATCATCTGGAATTTTATCATTGTCATCATCGTCATCACAGGCATCACCGATTCCATCTTTGTCATAGTCTTCCTGCCCTGAATTGGGAAGGTTGGGGCAATTATCCTAGGAAAGAGAAGACGCACATTACAGCTACAGTTTGCATTCCCTCTGCTTAGCACACACACAAGGGAGTACACCCAGATATTCTAAACCGAAAAAGAATGGAATGCCGCTCTGTAATAGCATATACTTTTTATGGGTAGGGCAAATATTAAACTTTTTAGGATTATATATATATAGAATTTGTATAAACCCTCAGGCTTTATAGAGGCTATAGACAAATCATACTCTGTTGGTACTTGGTAGAATAGTGAACATTGTTTAGACAAAAGAAATCAACTGTGGAATGCAGTCACCAAAAGGACCCACCTCATTGATGCTGTTGGTGCCATATGATTTAATATTAATGAGAGTTAGTGCTGCTCTGCCTTTGGGTGAGTTAATCTTTTAGTCATTTTCAAACTAAACAATTAAAGTCCCTTAGCATTTCTTTTCATAAGGCAATGCTAACATCTTTGTGAAGGCACAGGAAGGAAGCTGGTTTTTACCTTTTTGCAGTGGTAAGTTGCATTGGCCACACAGACCAGGTTTTCATTGGGCCAGCCGTCGAGGTCCGTGTCCTCCCCGCAGATGATGCCGTTGCCAGCGTAGCCAGGCTTGCACTCGCAGCGGTACATGGGGTCACTGTAATGGCCCAGGTAGTTGCACTTGGCGTTCTTGTTGCAGTCGTGTGTCCCATCTGTGCAGGGGTTGCGAGGCTTGCACACCTGAGAGTACAACAACCTGATGTTAAGTCGATGTTTCCTAGTTTCCTGGATACCTTGTTTCCCAGGTACCATGGATGCAAGAAGTAGTGAGATCTCTCATATCTTAGACAGAGGGCCATGTAAATAATTCAGCCCCTGAGGACGTCCAGGTTACAGGCTGACACTGTATGTTTGTTTTTCTTGAACTTACTCAGAATCTAGATATTTTCAAGTCCATCTACTTGCAACATATTCCAGAGCAGCATTTTCAAATGTGGTATGTGGTGGGGTATTTCTCCCTGGCAGGATTTACCATGGATTTTTCTAGTCATGTTTCTAAAACTAAATTGTATATTTGCCCCGCCTCCCGTTTTTGTGTGTGACAGGTCTGAAATTATGTTCCCCCATTCCCTGGTGGTTTCAGTGAAGGGCACTGCTACTCCATTCCAGTCTACCAGCCTCATCTACTGTACCTGTTTGTTGGCAGTGGCATGTTCAATGCCCCGGCCGTAGGGCTGTGAGCCAGTGAAGCGAGGTGGGCAGGGCAGGCAGTTGTAGCCGGGGTCTGAGTTCTTACACATGTGCTCTCCATTGTGGTGGAAGCAGGCATCAGGTACTTCTTTGCACTATGGGAGAAATCACAGTTAGCCCTAAAGTTTAAAAAATATTAGCTGCTTTCCTAGATCCAGTAACTGAGCAATCAGTTCCTCACCTCATCAACATCTTCGCACTGGACACCATTTCCACTGTAACCAGGGGGGCAAGCACCGCATTTCCAGCTGCCATCGGGGTAGCTGGTACACTTGGCACCGGCAAAGCAGGGGTTGGACAGACATCCATCTGAGACAAGGCGAGAGAGACAGGCAAATGGTTTGTCTAAACCGTGGTTTCTGTCATGCCAGTCACTTATAAAACAATACAGCATGAGATACTGTAGGGTTTATGTAGCTGATTATGTCTTTAGATTATACTCATAGTCTATCTGCATTTTAGAGTAATCAAATCACTCAGGATACTCAAAGCCAGAACCACCTCGAATGCTGATTGTGGCATTCGGTTAAATGGGAAGCTCCTAAAAGTATTTTTTCCCCTGGGCTCTACAGCTCACCAATTGGACAATCCTGCTTGTTGCAGATCTGGTTTTCCGTCACGTCACCAATGCAGTCCTTGCCTCCAAACTGGGGTGTGGGGTTGTTGCAGAGCCGGCTACGTTGCTGCACCCCTCCTCCACAGGTGACAGTGCAGATGTCCCACAGTGACCAGGGACCCCAGCCTCCATTGACTGCAAGAAAATGAACCACACGCAGAGTGAAGACTCTCCTAAGGCTGTTCAAGAAACCTCTGCTACCCTGACACATGGAAAAAGTGTTCAGGAAGAGGCGAGTTTTCTGTTTTTCATTAAAAGAAGCTGCTGAGCATGCAGGATTTTGCTTGTTTGTTTCTCTAGTCATCTTCCCCCTCCGTGACTCTCTGAACTGTAGGCCTCAGCTGCCAGGGAAGCAGCCTGTGCCGGGCTCACACTTACTTGGGCAGGCGTCTTTCTTGCAGGCCTTGGTCTCTCGAGCTTCACCTTCACATGGTTTCCCGTTCATCTGGGGGCTGGGAGAGTTGCAGAGCCGGATCCTTGTGATCACACCATCACCACATGTCACAGAACATGACGACCATGGGGACCAGTGGCTCCAGCCGCCGTCCTGTTTAACTAGAGTGCAGAGCTGATGGTCACAAATGGGACTGCCTAGAGCAAGGCTAACAGAAACCCCCTTTGGGGCACAGAGAAATATTTTCTGGACACAAATAAGAGCAACTAAGTCCAGTATGCAGTAGAAATTGGCTCGTGGCACATGTCCAAATGTTAACAGGGAATGTCTCTACCAGGACAGACAGAAAATGGTTTGGTGGCTTTGTGGGTTGCTGTCAATAAAGTAACCTAACATTGACAGGGTGCTCAGCATGGGCTGGGCGCTATGCTAACTGCTCTATGTGTTCTAGCTAAATATAATCCTTGAAAACACCCCCATCTATTAAGTACTATTGGTATCTCCGAGACGGTATGCTGTGCTCTAGGTCGTATGACAAATAGTAGAATTTGAATTTGGATCCAGAGACTTGAGAACCTGCTCTCTGAAGGCTATAGTCCCCTTTTGGTGATGCCCATAAGGACAGGTCAGTTCTCCACATTCCTAAGTGGCCAAGATGCTTACATCGCTTATCACACTCCTGAATGTGGCAGGTGCGCGTCTGAACTGAGGAGCCCTCGCATAGATTGCTGAGTCTATCGCAGGAGCGGCCACGCTGCTGGACTCCATTGCCACATGTCACGGAGCAGGAGGTCCATTCTGACCATGGAGACCAGCCATCGTCCGCAGAATCGCTGGCTGCAAGGGAAGGAGAGACTCACTTAGTGCGTGATCATTAAAACAAGCTATTTCTTCAGGATTTTTTTCCCCTGCCAGAAGGTGAAAAGCATTATATTTCTTCGGCAGATAGCCAGGTGGGCCCTGATGAGCCTTCTTACAGTGTGCGTTCTATTCATTGCTTCCACCTTTCTCCTCTCTCAGCATGTCAAATGAGTTATTTTTTCCTGACTTAAGATACCTGGGTAGGCACTGCAAGTGTCAGGCTTCCAAGAATACTTGAGTAAGGCAGCTTATATGGTCACTGCTGGCTTTCAGAGGAGCTGCAGACCATGAATTTGACAGATCAGCTTGAAGGCAGCTGAGCTGCTGTTGGCTCTGCCTGCCTCCAACTAGGTCAAAGGTTGCTCCTCTCAGCCTAGCGTTTTAGGCCTCCTCTGCACTGTTTCCACAAGCAGAGAATGTGTTTGTTTACCGTCTTCCCAGGCACCATGACTGCAATCACAACTAGCTGTATCAGACAGAAAAACTTGTTTTCTTTTGTCATCAGGCAGAAGTTTTTCTAACAATCCCTGATTCAAGTTCAGATCTCTGCTAGCTCCCAGTTAGCTTTGTTTCCTTCAGCTCACACCTCCAGTGAATGCCAATCGAAAATGGATATACAAGTGATCCTTACAATGCCAGTAACTGTAACGTGACTCTTGGATGGGCTATTCTGAGCTGTGGCCAGTTGTTTTTTGTTTTTTTTTAGTTTTTAATTTGTGTGTGTGTGCATGTATGTGAAGGGCAAATGCTACTTTTTCCTTAGTTATACTGAATTATTTTTATGACTTGTACCCACATTAAATATTATCTCAGCAAAGTGATTAATTTATACTGACAACAAAAACCAGGGATAGGGTGCCATGGGACAATGTAGTGCCTTATTTCTTTTAGTGCCCTGAAACCCAAACTGTTGTTATTCTGTCAGACTTCCTGGGATCCCTGCAGATAAAATGGAAAAAACTCTAAGGCCCAATTAAGTCTGATGCTTACACTATAAGCCTATCGATATCTTTGGCACAGTCAACTTAAAGCTATTATCGCTACAAACTCATCTCTCCTTTCCTTAAAACATAAAATCAGATCAATAAGCTATACCAAGGTCATTATTGTCTATGCCATAATCCAAATGGGTAATTGAGATTCAGTCATAATGGAATTTTTGCTCTATTACAGCAGACAAGCTGTCAGTTAGCTGGCTGTTGCAGCAAGAAGTTGAATTAAAACACATGATGAGGAAGGCAGATGGTTCCACTGTTGTGTTCAGCTGTCTAGGATATATGTAGAGTCGACCTAGTCACCCAAGAATGGTCAGGCGGTTTTAGGAACTTACGCCAACACCGCGGGCAGCATTCTCCATCAGGTACTGTGGCATTGGAGCAGGGCATAATGGGGCAAGATACTTTTTTGCAGATGGTAACTGAGTTCTGCAGAGAAAGAATGAGGGAAATAAGCTACTAAGCATATTGCAAACAACTTTACACACTAAAAAGTTTCAATTATGAGCTGAAACCTGGTCAGGGCTGTACATTTTCTAGTGGAATGACTAAGAGAAGACCTGTCTCTGTCTCTTTAATGGAAGATCTGTTTGTGGCTACCACTATCACAGAGACAATTCTGGTACAAGTGACTTGTCATTCCTTAGAGAGTTCTTTCTTAATCGCTACTCGGTCAATCGTAGAAGTTACAGCATGAATTTACCCAAGGGGAACCGCCATACATGGGTCAAATCTATTAAGCTACATCTGAAATCAAACAAAACTCAGCTGGGGCTTTTTAATTTTATATATTATCTTCAGGGGGAAAATAAGGTCTATAAGCATTTTTTCTTTTTATCCATAATTCTGGCTTTAAATTATACTGGAGAAGAAGAGGAATTTAATGAAGTTGGGACCCAGATCCAGCAATCTGATTTTTATCTAAATGAAACTTTGCTCTTTGAGCCAGGAAAATCCCCAACCACACACGCCACTGGTCTGGGGCACAGTGAAGCACAGAAGCTAGAGTGAAGCACATACCACAGGCAGTGCCATTTGAGCTAAATAGACAGGTATGTCCTAACAATGTGGGGCTAAGTGATTTCAACAATAACCTGAACTGTTTCAAAAGAATCTTCGTGGGATAGCTGAATATAAATCAAGGAATAAAAAAAGGAATGTTCCAACAAGGCTTTGTTTACCTGATATTCAACACTTAGCCTTTGATTTAAAGCAGGTAAGTTATTCAGATGTTTTAGCAGATTTGTTTTCTTAGATACTTAGCCTGGGGTACAGTTAACACTTGAAAACTTTCCCAAGAGTTCAAAGAATTTATGAATGTTATAACTGCATCTCTAAAAAAAAAAAATCCACTTTGGTATCAGACCATTGAACATAAAAAGAATTTATGTGGCCCTTTGGGTATTCCTCCAGAGACTGTGACTTCAAATACATGCTATCAGTTCTTACTTGAGTTTATAAAGATCTCTTACCTGGCAGCGGCATTCAGTGCAGCTATCAACAGTCCATTCATCATTATTCTTATACTGAACTCCGTTGTGATAGCAGAGGGGAGGTCTCCTGAGCTCATTGGCCAACTCTTTATTCTCTTCAGTCTAAAAGAGGGAGACAGATCATTATTCATTTGGGCTCATCTGTGAGTAGCCTTCCAGGGCTCACGCTGTGGGGCAGGGGTAGAGACTACTGACCACTTTGCGGATGCTGTCCTGAAGTGTGGTCACGATAGTGCGCAGGCCCCGGAGCTCCAGGACCATGTTGGACAGCTCAGCACAGGAGATGCCGCAGATGGCTTGCAGATCTTTTGTTTTGTGGCCAATGTAGTTAGTGCGGATGGCAGGGCTGGAACCATTCACCACGCTGTTGTCAAGGGTGAGGAGGGCATTGGTAGCTGCCAAGTAAAAGAAATGAAGAAAGCAATAGAAGATCTTCAAACAGATGCTTTCACAGCCAGTCCCTAGAGTTGTTAGAAAAGGCATCCCATTTGAGGTGAAGGATGCAGGTGGAGGGGATGCATGTGTGTGGAATACCCTTTGAGGTCACTTTTGTACACCTCCTAACCAGGATACCCAGGGACAATTTATGTACAATCACCATTGCCTTGGTTTCTCAGCTGGTGGTGTGAAATTCCTCCCTTGCTTTCCCCATATGCCCTTAAAATAGAAGGGTACTCACAGCTGGAACAGCCTTTGTTCCTGAGGATGTCTTCTGGTGTGGTCCCAAAGACAAACCTCACATTTTGCAGCACCCCCTGTGGGCAGAAGATACACATTACTTGTAGAATATTGTGGGAGAAAGGGAGCTATTTATGCTAGCAAAAGCACACAATAGATGTTCTACAAGTTTTAAAGAGCTCCATTTAAGATCTCTATGTCAAAACAACCCACCAACATAAATTGCCAACCAACTTCAAAATCTTGATTGTGCCTTCTGCCAAGTCTTTAGTATTTTACAAAGAATTCAGTTATCAGCCGACTTGGGAAAACAGGAAATGGAATCTGATACTAAGCCTGGAGGATATAATGGCACTCTCCAGTGTCAAAGAGGTAAATATGGGCGTTTCAAGGCCAGAGTTGCAAAGATCTAGAGGTTAAGGCAAGGAAGAAGCAGCAGCACATAAGCGCCCCTTCTGTTTTAAGTTATTTGATACTGGCTGCATCCCCAGGAGAAATCAAATAGCAAAGTGATATTTATTCTGCCTGTACAAACTATTTCAAGCAATATCAAAATTGGTGGAATGCAACTGAAATAAGTGATTTTCTTGAGGTGAACATAAGGAGTATCTAATGTTTAACAGGCTGCCGTTACAGAAAAACACATTTCTTGTTTCCTTTAATGGTTTTCTAAGTGTGGTTCCCTGACCAGGTGATCAGTATCACCTGGAACTTGTTAGAAATGGAGACCTGCTGATTCAGAAACTCCTTCAGAGGATTCTGATGCTCCCGAAAGTTTGAAAACCACTGCTTTAGTCTATGAAGACTATTTCCTGTACTGGAAGCCCCTTCCCTGCCTGCCACAGCCCTCCTGTCAGGTCACCTGGCAGTAGACAATTCCACGGACCAGGGGCTCAGAGAAAAGGCCTCACCTGGAAATTGTCCTTGGCGTCCCCCTTTGCGATGCGAAGCCTTGCAATGCTGGCCAGGTCCCTGGTGAAGATGCTTTGGATGGGGACATCCAGCTCAGCATTTTCCATCTTCTCACAGTCGATGTAGAGCTGGGCCCTGTCCTCCTGCACAAACAGGGTGATGCTCTTCCACTGGCCGGTCGCCAGGAGCACGTCTTCCACCGAC
Source organism: Dasypus novemcinctus (assembly GCF_030445035.2). Lineage (NCBI taxonomy): Eukaryota > Metazoa > Chordata > Mammalia > Cingulata > Dasypodidae > Dasypus > Dasypus novemcinctus. Next base: position 110,587,036 of record NC_080675.1, on the reverse strand, counting down.
ACCACTTGCTGCTTCCCCTGCACCGTCAGCCTCAGGTCCAGGGTGCCCGCCTTGCCGTTGGAGACCACGCTGAACACCTGGCCGGAGTGGTCTTTCCGCTCCAGGGCCAGCAGCGTGCCTCGAGTCTTCTTCATCTGCCTCAGGGAGGCCAGGAGCAGGAAACCTTTCTCTGCCCGCACGGCATCCACTAGGTCTTGGAACTTATCATCAGGCACAGGGGGGATCAGGTTGGCATCCTCAATGCGGAAAGCTGGGCTGGAGGGGTCAGGGCCCTTCACCAGTCGACGCCCTGACCCCTTGCGGGCAGCCCCGGTGAGCTCAAAGATGTCAAACACGCTGTTGTCTCCCCCAGACTCTGTTAGGCAGGAGCAGGACACACGGTGAGCTTACTTGGCTGGGGTCAGGGTGGGAAGGGGAGGGCTCAACTCTGAACAGTGGGGCCAGAGGGGCAACCACTGAGAGAACTGAATAAACCCGTGGTTAAGAGGGGGCTGTATCCTGACGTTCAGTCAGGGCCGGGGTTAAAACAGCTGGCAGACTGCACATGGGAGGGCACCCCTACGTAGGCAAACTTGGTGTTGCATTACAGCAGGCACAGCTGGCGTAACCAGCACCTCCTCTTCCGCCCTCCTCCCTCTGAAGGTATTACACAGACTCACCTGGAATACGGTTGGCATCACACACATGCAACAGGAGCAGGACACTGAGTCCCCAGGCCAGCCCCATGGTGGAGCTGGTTTGTGCCCGCGGGGAAGCCTGCAACAGCAAGTACAGAGCCCAAGGTCAGAGACAGGGAAGCAGAGGAGGTCCGTGAAAACTGGAGCTGGGCGCTGGGTCGGTCCGCTGGGGAAGCCCTCGTTGGCCTCACCTTTGCTGGGATGAGGGAAGCTACAGAATTTACTTTTCTGAGGGCATTCTGAAGAAAAGGGGAGGATGGGGTCAGGGAATTGTGATTTTTTACAGTATGGGGGACAGTGGCCAACAGTCTGGGGACTTGGGAAGTCCAGGGTAGACGGCAGGAGCGGGAGATTTATTTGGGGGAGCAGGGAGGGTACAGGGAAGAAGAGACTCTTTCCTTGAAGACCGACAGGGGTTTAGACAGGGCTTGGAGAATAGAAGGAAACGTTGGCGTGTCCTGACTGGAAATGGAAGGCTGGAGAGGATGGCTCTGGAGCTCCCCCACCCCGGAAAGAGCCCCCCTGCGGCCGGCAGGGCCAGGATGGGGAAAGCGAAGGGGTCTGAGGAAGAGATCTGGGAAGGCCCCGAGGGGCTGTCTGAAACCTCAAGTTCGACGGTGGATGGCCAGGGGCGAGCTGGTCCTCTGTGGCCGCGGGGCGCGCTCACCTGCGTGGAGGCGGGTGCAGCGGAGAAAGTGGCGGTGCCAGGAGCCCAGACGCCGCAGAGTCCTGGAGAGGCGCTGGGGCCGGCGGTGTGCGCGACGAGGCGGAGACAGAAGTCGGAGGCTGCACCCGGACAGTTCGCAGGAGCCCCGAGTTCGCTGCCAGGTTCGGGTGCAGTGGCTAGAAAGGCGGAGGAGCCGCGCGCCTTTAAAGGGTCGTTCACATTCCAGGGGATTTCTCTGGCCAATCGGCGGCGGCCGAGCAGGAAGCGGGGGGAGGGGGGACCCGGGTTCTCTCTCCGCCTCCGCGCCCCCCTCCCCCGCTGCCGGGCGCACAACTTTCCAGCTAGAAAGAGAAGAGGGGGAGGCGGGGGACGGGCAGGGGGGCCGCGGAGGAGCACCGTAACTTCTCCGAAAAATAGGTGCTCGCCCACGCAGCTTGGCGCGCACAGGCTCAGACTTTGGCTCTTGCGCCACTCGGGCCCGACGCGTTGTGAGCATCCCGGGCAGCGACTGGCTTTGGCGACCCACCCCAGGACCCTTAGGGGACATTCAGGCCAACTCGTCTGCCTGAGTGCCGGGGCAGTGGCTGAGGGGCGGATACTTTTGGAGATGGACCCCGTTTTGTGTGTGCGCGCGTGTTTAAAGCCTGACGGTAAATGGGACCGTGAGAGAACCAGTCGTTAAAGAAATTGCCTCTTGGTTACTTACGGACCAGCATCCACCCCGGCCGCCCGGGTCGGGGACTGATGGGCGGCGAGCTTCGCGCCACGATCCTACCCTCGCCGCCCCCCACCTCCCGCCTCGCGCCCCACGCCTGCCCTTCCCCTCACCCACTAAGGGAGGTGACTGCGGTGTCGCGCTGGGACAGCAGGGGCGATGTGCAGAACTCGCCTTGGCCCCGCGGGACCCACACACTTTCCTGCAGCTGCGGCCCTAGTCCCGGCGCCGCTCGCCGCTCGGAATTGCTCCCGCGCGTCCCCCGCCTGCCGCTTGGAGGCGGTATGCGTATTCGGATCAGGGGGACTGGAGGGGACAGTTTCTTTCTAGTCAGGAATTTTAAGGAAATATATTCTCATCCAGTTCCCTCAAGCGAAAAATGAAATTGTGTCTTGAAAAACAGTTTTTGTGCCCACTCGTGCTTCTTAACGTGACTCCTGGTTGGAGAATTTGCAGAACCGTCTGGCTCCAGCTTCTTACTCTATTTACAGAGCAGACCCACAGAGTAATAAATTACCCTCTGCCTATCATTTTATTTCCCCCCTTTCTCGCTTAACGTTCTTTTCATTTTTCGGCTTCTGAAGCCGAGGTGTGGGTTACATTTCTGTGGGTGCACACATTGCCATGAGCGCTGCAGCCTAATGTTTCTGTCACTGGAAGTCTGGTCTCCAAGCACTGTCCCAAGCCAGCATGACTCCAGCTGCCTGGAATTCCATTCATCTCTTTGGGTTGGGACGTCAGCAGCCACTACTTCCCCTGCTGCGGTCCTGCGCTATCAGGCTGACCTCAAACGCAGGGCGCAGGTATCAGTTTCACCAAATAAGGAACTCAGCCACAGGCCGGGTAAACCCTGGGATCCACCTCCATATCCTAGCACTTAGCCTGGTAGAACTCCTAACTACTGGAAATATGTACGAGTTTACAATCATCAAACAGCAATTTCACTTTTCTTATGTGGGAGTGTTGTGTGACAAGGAGCACGTGTATGTGTATGGAGTAATGAGTGCTTTTGGGTTACTCAACACACACACCAAGTGCCTTTAGACAGTATGTTCCTAAGACACGTTTGTTTGTGGCTTACGTAATAGCTAAAATTGACATCCAGTTAGATTTTCAGATGTTGAGAGGTAGAAATAAAAGTTTCTATCTGATGACTAGTCAAATAGGATTCCTGCTCTAGAAGTCATAGCTGATGATTCATCTAGTCACAGCCATACACGATCCTTCCCTTCCCTCTCCTCCCCAGCAACCAGTTTGCTCCTTGAAAGGTGATTTCCCCCCCTCCTCCCCCCTTACTTTCTACTAATTCTTCATGGTACCTGGTACTTAGAAACAGTTCTTCTTGGAGGGATAGTCAGTTGACGTACAGGCTCCTCTGGTTTCCCTGATAATTTCATACAGATTAGATAAATCCACCAAAGAGGGAAGCACCTTTGTTTAAAAGATCGCCTCCACCTCCACTACGCTTAGCTGAATGGGTAGAGTGGAAACCTATGCTCAGCCTAGAGTGTGCCTTCATCTTAGAGGCTCTCATGAGTGAGGGATTGTAGGAGTACCTCTAGAGTTTTCTTGGAACTTGGCTTCGTCCAACAAAACAAGGAGAATGATTATTTTACCTTCTACATGCTTTATAAATAAAAAGGTGAACTATATAGTGGCAGGGAGAGCTTTCTTCTCAGAGAAAGCTGGCAGACCTATAGGAGCTATTTACCTGAAAGCTCTTGCCCAGTTCATGGTATTCCAGTTGTGCTGGTGGAAAGGAAGGGTCATGGGAGAGGGGGTGTTTAGATAGCTGTTAGGAACGCACCCACATTCCAACTGGTCAACGTGTGCTGCAAATATTCCTCAGAAGTCTCAGTTCTCCTGGGAAGCTTTAGGAGAAACAGGAATGGAAAAGGGAAAAGAAAACCTAGCACCTTTAACATGGGTATATTGTCCCCCGTGTGTGTGTGTGTCTGTGTGTATCCTCAAGGTGGAAGTGCAGGGATTTCAGGTCAGTAAACTGACATGAACCCAGGTGATGGGCCTTCCACAGAGGGTGTTCAGCTCTCTCTTTCCCAAGTTGTCATCACCGTGGATTATTTAAAATGATATTGTAAGGCATATAGCATTTTCACTGTAGGATTTCCTTTTTCTATGTTTGCCTGTTTGGAGGAGGATTTGACCTAAATATATTGTCAGTAAATAGGAAGAAAGGACTTTGAATTGCAATTAAGGATAGCAAGATAACTGAGAAAAAAATATTTTGTATATTTAGCAAAAAATAACAAGGTGGGCTGTGATTTTGGGTAGATTTAAAAGTATGTTTCAAATGCTAAGCAGTGGGAAATTTCTTAGACATGAGCAGCAACCAAAAATTGGTGTATTCTAGAATAGTCCAAAATCATAGCATCTGCAAAATGAAGACACAAATTCATTCCCTCTGGATATTTTCCTGAGGCCATGGTTCATGAAATCGTTTTAGTTCAGCTGCCTTAGAGCCAGAGAAAGTTACCAACAATTTTTTCTCCAGTCTTCAGTCAAACACCAGTCCATGTGCCCCCTCTGCCCTGAGATGTTCTACAGTGGCTTCATGCTACATTGTTCCTTCTTTCTGTGAAATTCTGATGCACATTTTATCTCTCTCACATAACTCATCACCTTACACTCCTTGTTATTTAATTTTTATTAGCTTTTATTTTCTTACATGTCAGGGCCAGATTGTTAAGTACCCAAAGGCTTGGGCTTAGGAAGAATTCTTACGCTTGAATTTTCAAATCCCTTTGTGCTTCAGTCAATGTGTGGCATCAGAGGACTGGACCACTCACCAGTTCCCTAACCAGGGGTTATCCAGTGCAACCATTTTATAGGTGAAGAAACATATTTCTTTTAAGAAAATTTAGCACCTTGAAGAGCACTGAGTACATGGGTACCCCTTGGTAAATGCCTATTTATTGGTTGTTAGTTTTGGAAGACAGCTTATAGGGGTAGGGGACATGGCTTTAGATACTATCTTGTTAACTAATTACTGGAAAGAGAAGACATATGAATTTATTTTCTCTTAGTAATTTTCTGAGGTTAGGATAGGATTGAAAATTATCCTATGCATTTAAGATGTAAAAATCCAACACCATATTCAAAGACCTTCCCAACCCTAAGATCTTAAACATTTCTGGAAAGAAGCACACAGTTAAAATGTTTAATGGGAAAGGCTACTGCATTTTAAAGGTTAAGCTACGAAAGATAAGGCTGCTGTGGTGAACTATTAGGGTAGGTCGACCATAGGAAAAGTGCAGAGTGGAAGTAGAATTCTGGCAGGTAGCAGTGATGGGCAAAACTATCAGTCACCCAAACCATATTTACTAATTTTTGGGAGCTCAAGACTTGGGGTATGAAATGCACAGTCTTACTCAGGCATTTTATTGCAGTCTTCCACTTAACCATTTTCACTTGTCCCTACCCCAAACTTTGGAAACCTTTGAGACAGCTACAGGCAATTCCAATCTTGGACTTGGAAGATTTATGAGAACAGAATGGGAGCTATCCAGAGGAGGTTCTTCTTTGGATGACTTGGCCGAAGGGAGACTGAAGGTTGGTTTGGTCACTCATTCAAGGTTATTAATTGGGTTTTACGATGCTCAAGGTGCCATTCCAGGTATCCGTGGCCCAAAAGATCATTGTACAGACCAATGTAGCAAACTGCCTCTCTGTTCTTTCTTTTCCTGATCCTTATCCTCTCTAACCCCCTTTTCCAATATTCACAAATTAATTTTCCTAGTTACAACATCCCGACTTCTCTTTTACGTCAGGTTACATTTTCCCCACAAAGATGGATTCGGAGGTTGTAAAGAGCCTGGGTGACAGCTGAACTGCTGCCTTCAGTTTCTTGTGTCCTCTGAAATGTGGCTGATGTGACCTCTCCTGTGGGGTGTGCTGGTGTAAGTTTAGTGACTTGCTCTTGATAAAAGAAAAGAGAAAGTCCTACTTAGTCCTGATTTGTGGCGTTTGCTGATTTCTGTGCTGTAAATACTCCCACTCTGGGTGATTTCAAGTCACCAACATGTAGTCTCTGAATGGAGAGTTGGGAAAAGAGGCTCACAGTCTGCTTTCCTGAGGCAGATCGAGTGGACTTTAGACATTCCCCCCGCCCCCCCATATTATTGTGTCCAGCATTTAACTGAAATTAAATGCGAGGGTCCTTGTGTTTTATTCAAAAGTGGTGCAGAAGACCACCCCCCGCCCCGGGTGGGATGGCTCACTCCTAACAAGAATTTGAAGCCCTCGGCTTCCCGTGTAGATTGGTGAAGGGAATGGGGACACTGAGGACGAAAGGAACAGGGAACTTTGGGGAAAATGAAGTTCAATTATCAAAATTATAAACGTAATACGTTCTCATGCAGAATATTAGGAAAATACAAAAGAATATAAAGAAATATTCACTCTTAATATCTTCATGTCATTCCTTTTTTTTTTTCTATGCAAATATTCTTATAGTTAAAAAATTACTCTCTAAGTGTATGCCCTTTGCTTTACTTGACTTATAATAGAATTTTTATGTCATTATTCTTCAAGAACATGACTTTAAGTGATGTATCAAATTGTGCTATTTGGATGCACTAAGATTTGATTTCCCATACTTTATTAAACAACATGGCTATTACGGACATAAAGGTTGTTTCCAATTCTGGAGAAAAGGTGTAAGAATTATGGATAAAATAAATATGGACAGGGTCACAGGATAAAAATATTCCACAGATACTTCACATGTATTATTAAAGCACTTTCCCGACAAGTTGTTCCCTGCTCCTGTCTCAGCAAACCACTCTAGCCCCAGACAATATTCACTACTTCCTAGTAAGATTGAGTATTATTCCTGACTTTATTGGATCTTTGTATTCCTCTTTGGGAGAACTTTGAGATATAATCCAGCAGGTTCCCAAAAGAAGGTATATCAAGGATGAGATGATCCTGAATGAAGGGCTGGGAGATCGAACTGTTAGGAATTCAAGGATATGGGAGCAAGAAGATAGAAAATGGAGATGGTGAGACTTCAATCCAGGACTAAAGGTGGAAGTAGGGAAAATTAACAAGAAAGGAAAGTGAAGAAAGAGAGAATGATAGTCCTCCAAATGCCATCTGTATTCTGTATTCTGGGTGATGGATACAGAATGGGTGATTGAATGGTGGTGGTGGCGATCTGGCCGTAGAAAGCTCTGTCTTTGTGAGCAGCCTCTCAGAGTCTCCTTCATGAATCTTCTCTCTACTCAACTTTCATGCTTTACTCATCTCAGTGACCTGCTGGGACATCAGTAAGTATGGGCTGGTTTGGATTTCAGTGTGGAAACATTTTCTTTTCAAGTTTTGCCACCTCATAAGAAGGCAACTCATTGAAAGACAGCCTTACAGATAAGGGGGCTGGGAAACCACCTACATGATTTAATTTGATGAGCACCAAACATGCTTTTGCCTCCCAGTTTCTTCTCTTTCCACCAGTGCTTAAAATTCTACCAAAAGTAAAATGCAGAATTAAGTCAGAAGGAGCCACTAGTCCAGCTGCTTAGTTGTTAGAGAAGTTGGTTCAAATAGGTGACTTGAAAAAGTTCATAGAGCCTGTAGGTGGTAGAAGTCCAGAAAATAACCCAGGTATCCTGCCTTCTGACTCAGAGCTCTCCCCTTTATGGTATTCTGCTCCTCGAGACTAATTTCATATGGTTACAAAGACATTTCAGTATTAAAATTGGCAGGATTTTGCCAGTGTACTATTTAAGAGCAAGGCATGTGCCCAAGATAAGGATGTAGGGAAAGGTGGGGAGACTCAGTTAGGAGGTGAGGGGAAGAGGGAAGAAGGAAAGACAGTGGAAGATGTGAACTGAGCACAACTTGCCAACTAAAGGCCAAGCTGTGTGATCTCATTCCCTCCTCTTCCCCTCAGACAGAGTCCCAGCTCTCCTAGTTTCCTTACTTTCTTTTGCATTTACTGAAACATTTACTGTTGCTCCTGGGGATAGTGCTATGTTTTGACTTGAGGTTGGGGTTGTAAGTTGCCTTTGGAGTATGTTATCTCCTCAGATTTATCAGCTCAGGATATGATGGAGCATCACTTTAATTCTTAAGCGGGTTTTGTAGAACTGGAGGCAATCTCACCTCCTAGATAGGAATTTTGAAATAATCCTTGATTCATCCCAGCACCAATCTATTCTGTTGTAGAGTGAGATGTTTAGCTGTTCTCATAATTGAGGAGCCCAGGGAGCATCTCCAATATGTAGAACCTCAAAGATTATTAAATGAATGAAAAACAAAGTTTAGGCGGTGGACTTGGCCCAGTGGTTAGGGCGTCTGTCCACCACATGGGAGGTCCATGGTTCAGACCCCGGGTCTCCTTGACCCATGTGCAGCTGGCCCATGCGCAGGGCTGATGCGTGCAAGGAGTTCCCTGCCATGCAGTGGTGTCCCCTGCGTAGGGGAGCCCCACGAACAAGGAGTGCACCCCGTAAGGAGAGCTGCCCAGTGTGAAAGACAGTGCAGCCTGCCCAAGAATGGCCCCATACACACGGAGAGCTGACACAACAAGATGACACAACAAAAAGAAACACAGATTCCCATGCCGCTGACAACAACAGAAGCAGACAAAGAAGAAGACGCAGCAAATAGACACATAGAACAGACAACCGGAGTTGGGGTGGGGGGGAGGGGAGAGAAATAAATAAAAATAAATCTTTAAAACAACAACAAAGTTTAAAAAGACGAGCTTGTAGAAGAGAGAATCCGACTTAACTCTGTACCTTATTGTCTTATTGAGATGGTAAAGGTGTCTCTGTTTTCACAAAGGATGTGGGGCAATAGCAGTATCTTTGGAAATCGTGGAGAATTTCCTGAAAGTGAGGATTATAACAGATTGGAATGTTGTTCAGATAGGTTATGAAATGTTTTCTGGGTGTCTTCACAAATAGTATAGATTATGCAGTTAATCTGGAATCTTGGGCTAGGTGTGGTCTCACCCAGAGTCACGGAGATTCATCATGCAACCACCAAAGGTCCCTTTCACTAAGAAAGTCTAAGACTGCATATCTATGAAATAATGGAGTTTCCAGAACTTCCATGAGGAAGTTTGCTTTTTGGTGCTGATTAAACACATTTCTCCTAAAGAACTTAACTTTTCTGAGCTTCAAAATGCTCCTTCAAACCACCCATTTAGAAATGATATCTTTTCAAATTTTATGAACAGTCTTCACATGTGCAGTCCAGATTGTTATATTTCCAAGTTTTCTGTTATTGTTTTGTGTTCTTGGAAGAAAATTATGAGTGTCAGTTAAAAGAATAAGGCAAGCAAACATAAAGAAAACCCAACTATTGCTGGGAAATTTTGGGATTGTGTGAAACGTCTTGAAGTTTAAATGACAAGAAGATTGGCATCCAGTTTAAGTTTGGATGAAAGACTCACATGCCACTGGGAAATGTGGATAGCAACCAAATGACTGGGTTACTGGGCATTTGTTTTACATGATATCAATCTCTTGGGAGGTTGTTTTTTCCCTTTTTCCTTTTTTAATAGTGAGATCATGACAACTTGTATTTCGTAGAACCAAGCCAAAATAATTGTCACTCTTACTAATTTAAGAGGATGAGTGTATAGTTTGAAAAAAAGCTTTTAATTTAATTGACACAGAATATAAACACTGCTGCTTCAGGGAAGAGAAGCATACAAAGGAATCCTTTACTATTTTTTAATTTCATCTTTCTGTCACTCTATTTTATTTAAACTTAAAAAAATTATTTGTATTAAAAAAAACTTTACATAAATGTTATATAAAAAATATAGAGGGTTCCCTAATGCCCACCCTTTTCCCCTCCCACACTTTCCCATATCAACAACAACTTTCATTACTGTGATACATTTGCTAAAATTGATGAACACATGCTGAAGCATTGCAACCAACTGTGGACTATAGTTTACTTTATAGTTTACACTCTATCCCGTACAATTTGGTAGGTTATGAACAAATATATAATGGCCTGTATCCATCATTGCAATGTCATGCAGGACAATTCCAATGTCCTGAAAATGCCCCCAAATTACACCTATTCTTCCCTCTCCCTCCCCTCAGAACCTCTGGGGGCCAATGTCTTTATATCAATTATAAAAGTTCTTCCATTGCCAGAATTACAATGTCTATAATAGAATAATAATAAGTCTATTTTAGTTCCATTGCTCATTCCCCAATTTTGAGGATTTTGGGATGGTGATGCCAACTCTGTTTCTAACTGAGAAGGGGCCTAGGTCCCATGGGGCAGATGGATGGACCTATCTTGCTTGCAGTTGCAGACACTCTGTTCCTTGGGATTGGCATTGTCCATCATCATCTCCATGTTAGTTGTCTTGGGTGAGTCCAGTGAGCTGGAGAATAGGTGTTGCAGCTCTGCTGAGATTCAGGACTCAACTGGCACATGAACAGATGAAAGATTTAAGTCTTTGGGGCATATATTGAACAAGCATAGTGCTAATTATAGGTTCAAATAAAAGGGGCAGAAGAGCCAAGTGTTGAGAAACTGTAAATGAGTCTATGTCTGTTACATTGTAGAGCATAAATTCCAGAGTAAGGCCCACTGACAGGGTGCTGAATTCCTGAGCTTGTCTGACCTGCTTATAGTTTCTGGAGGTCTCTAGAGCCCTCAGGAGCCCCACTGTTTGAGGCCCTGTTTACTGTGGCAGTCAGTAATATCCTGCTGAGATGTGCAGAAGTGTAACCTCTGAAATGACCTTCTGATTCACTTTGAAATCTCTTAGCCATAAAAACTCATGTGTATTTAGTATTTCCCCCTTTTGGTCAAGGTATTTTTCCAGATGCATTGCTGGTTGGTGCTTGGTAATAATCCCTTGGTGCCAGGGAGACTCATCCCCAGAAGTCATGTTCCACACTGGGGGGAAGGTAGTGCATTCAGATGCTGGGTTTGGCTTAGAGAGAGGCCACATTTGAGCAACAAGGAAGCTTTCAGTAGGTAACTCTTAGGCACCCTATAATACTAGGCTAAGTTTCAATTTCAGAAGTAAAGGTTCATAAGTACAGTCATCAATATCAAGGGCCTGGCATAATGGTCTGACTTCCTTCACTACGCATGGCCCTTGTACTTGGGGGATTCTTGTCATTCTGTTAGAAAATATAGCAGGATTCTCCAGGATGGGAATTCAATATTCTTTCAGTAATTGTGTGGGCCTCCACCCATTGAGACAATGTCCCATGAACACTTGAACATATTTATATACCTTAGATGCACGTCCCAGGTGCACCCCTCCCCACACATCCCCCATCACCAACTCACACTAGTGATCCTTCCCTGCCACAGTTGTCACCTCTCTGTGACCCAAAACCTCTCCAAAAATGAAGCCAACCAAGTAACCAAATAAAATTAATAAGCAAATGAAATAATAGTTTTAAAAATAACAAATAAAACAAAAAATTAAAAAAATTGAAATGGTATATAAAAAATTTTTAGACATTGTGTCTTTAATCACTGTGAGATCTGTTGTCTTATATGTACAGTAACAATTTCTTCTGTTTATTCCCCCAGTGTCTTATTTTTTCCATTTGATCTTCAAAGAAACGTCACACAGAACATTTAGGAGGAACCAGACTCCCCTTTTCTTTCTTCCTTCCCCTTCTTCTCTTTCAATTTTCTCCTCCTCCTCTTCTCTTTTCTCCTCTTCCTTCTCGTCCTCATTCTCCTCCTCCTTCTTCCTCCTCTTCTTCCTATTCTCTTTCCCTTCCCCTTTAACACAGTAACGCTTGTAAAGCACTTAACTCATTGTTATTCAGTGACTGGAGTCTAACTGCTTGAGTTCAAAGCCCCAGCCTTCCCTTTTGTCCCAAGACCTGAAGGCAGAGGGCAGTCTGCTCCCCTGCACCCTCCTCGTTTCCCTGTCCATCTCTTCCTTAAGGCTTGGCACTCAGCACTGTGAGCCTCATGGCTTTGTTCACCCTAGGAGCTTGAGGGTTAGAGAATGGGACGTGGCTGCATCAATGGGCTGCATTCTGCGGGAGGACACCTGGCAGGAGGACATAGGTGAATTTACTACAAGCTGAAGGAACTTAAGTTTCAGGGCCTCTCACAGGCCTTGGGCTTTTTCCAAGGCTCTAGAGGGCTCTAGCAATTTGTTCATGTGGTCTATGTTTGGTAACATTTGCGAAACTAAGGTACTGTAACTACACTTGGTTAAGTCTACTGTCTTTTTCCATTTTAACTAGCCTCTGTCATATTTCCCTTCATGTCAGAGAGTTGGAGTGCCTACAGCTCCTTTTTTGATCTGGTTAAGGGGACATAGTGGAAAGTAGTTAGTTCGTAGGCACCTCTGTACTATATTCTTAAGTATAGTCAAGTAACTGCTCATCAACCTTGTGTTTTGGCTCCCATGGATATTCCTATTGCCCACCTGGTATCAGGAAACAAAAATGTAGGATTAGGTGGTGTCAAGATATAACATGTCCAATGGTGTCTGCACTGGATGTTTGTGGATTATGGAGGAGAAATAAAGCTTGAAATGTTTGGAGCCAGAAGGTAGTCTGTGGGAAGTGTTACAGAAATGTATAATGCACAAATTTTGTTAGTTTATCTGGACTTTGTAATGTTTGTGGTATTTGTTACTCTAAATATATATATATATTTTGTGACAGTTCTGTTAAGTAAAGAACTAATTTTGATTCTAAATTTTATATTATTTGTCTTAAATAAGGCCCCCTGGATTATGTTTCCAATTCATACTTTGAATTACAGTAGCTATTCTTTTAAAATATCCTTTGTTTCCTGAATTGCATATGAAATAAAACAAAAAGGTACAAAATTAAAATGGTACAAACTGGAATTTTTAAGATACAAATCAAAACAACCAAAACAATGAGGAAAACCTTCCGACAATTAGTAGCATGTCTGCAGCATTGTCATCCTAGATGGGCCATCTGCTCAGTTATTAGTAAAATTCTGGAATGGCAAAGGGTAGTTGGGTTTGAAGTGAGCAAACTCCTTCAAAGAAGGAGAACAGACAAAGGATAGCTGTCTCTAGACCTAAGGCTAAAATAAACCACAGAGGAGGGGTCCCAATTTTTTCTTCAGTGGTATGTGCCTTACACTAATGTACCAAAATATTAGCACAAACCCAACCAAACAGATGACACCACAGTTCTGGTTCAGGGTTTCCTGGAAGGACAATTTGAAAACCAGAAAGTGCAAGAAAACGTTCTCTAGGAACATGTCAAGTTAAAAAATTAATCATGACTACACAGTGTTTTGGTCTCCTCTTGGGAACAGATTCAAACTTATTTCTCTCTCAGTCTTCCTCATGTAAATAAATGGCTATCATTTCAGTTGCTCGTGCCAGAATCCTAGGAGTCAACCTAGATTGCTGCTTTTCCTTCACCTGGCACTCTTGGTCTATCGACAAGTTCTGTTGTTTCTGTCGGCACAATGTATCTGAAATCCACTCTCTCTATTTTCACTGCTGTGACCTAGTCCAAGTTACCAACACATCACTTAGACCGTTGTAATTCCTCCTAACTGGTCTTCCTGCTGTATGACTTTGGGTAAAACGTTTCCTCTCTCTAGACTTAGTTTCCTTATGTTTAAATAGGGATAATGACAATTTCTACTCTATAGGATATGTGAAAGGTTTAAATGAGAAAATGATACCCAGTGTCTGGGCTCTCCAGAGATCTCAACAGTGTTAGTATTACCTGGGTAAATTTCCACTGGGACTTTTTAATGCCAATAGCTCAGTCTCTTAAGGAGTACCTGTTATAAAATACCTGATATTTCTGTGTTGCTAACCACACATTAAATGTCATAATTATGTATTTACAGACTTGTGAAACTGGTGTAGTTTTTACTTAGTTTATTGGCATGTTTTGGAGATTCATGAGAAAATTTCTATAATCACGTTTGTGGATGAAAAATGCTATATATATAATATATTTATACTGGCAGTTTGAGATTACTTATGAACCCCCAAAAAGATAAGGATTATATTTGTAAACTGGTCTGTTCCTCTGGATACCCTTTGTTGAATTAGATTCACCTGAGAGGTGTTTGATTAATTTATGTTAAGATTTGGGCTTTGATTCAACCATCAAGGTAGGGTGTAACTCAGGTTAAATCCCTGTCCTCTTGGTGCGCTGATATAAATGGACACTCACTCAAGAAGACACAGAAGAAGATACAGGAAGAGAGAGAGAGCTCCATAGACACAGCAGAGGAGAGAACTTTGATCCTGCAGCTCCAGGAAGAGAGATGAGCCATTCACCTCATAGTTTGCAGCTGAGCCCAGAAAGAAACAAGCTCTATGCCAGCCTGCAGCTGAGAGAGAGGAAGGCTGCACCCTTGCAGAGATCTGCCACCATCTTGCATCAACACATGGCAACAGACTGGTGAGAAATCAACCTTGAGTTGGACACTTTAGGGCCTTGTAACTGTAAACTTTTACCCCAGATAAATACCTTTTATAAAAGCCAATAGATTTCTGGTACTTTTCATCAGCACCCCTTTGGCTGACTAATACATACATATATGTCATCTCAATTATAATTTGTAATCCTTTCTCCTAATATGCTCACTTCTTTTACTGGGAAGTAGTAACTAACCCATATATTGATTTTTCATAGATTAATCTAGTTTGAAGATCAGAGGAGTTTGTTTATAAGATGAATTGGGGAACTGGAATTCAGGGAGTCTTCTAACGCTTCTCACCAAGCATCTTCATTAAACTATTAGTATTCTTAAATTAAAGAAATTTTAAGAGCCCAGCTCAGAAATACCATGATAGGAGTGAATCCATAAAGCAGCTCCTACCCACTGGAATTGTCTGTTATTTCTATAAGGGAGAATTACAATATTTATCTTGACAACTTCTAAGGTCATGAAATTGCACACCATACTTTAATGAATTAAACCTTGACTCTTATAGGTCTGTCAATTTATTGAAGATCTTATGATCTTCAAAAGTTCTATGACTTTACCAGAAGTCCTCCTGGTCCAAGAAGGGAACCTGGCATTGCTGACCAACTCAATTGGAGGTGCTTTTCATATATTGAGGGGAGTGGATAGCTTTGGCTTATGGACTGTGGAATGATGTCAATCAAGCCAATTGTGAATGTACTCAGTGCCTACTCTGCTATTTGGTGTAAAAATACTCAATCTTGAAAAACAAGAATTTCAGTCAATTGATCATTCCATTGTACAACACTAAATAACCATTTTAGGCAGTGATTTGGAATTGACTGGTTTTAAATATTAATTTATTTAATTGAGTTATTAGTTTTGGCTATTTATGGACCCACCTACTGAGAACAGAAGCCAGGAAGTGATTTGCATGGCACTGGCATACAATATGTGGCTTAGCTCAGACCAGGCATGAATGAAGCCTGGTCTTCACCCATGCAAGCAGTTTATGGAGCAGGGAGAAGCAAAAACAGCTTATCTTTATTTTGATACATTTAGGAAGAGCATATAAACTGAACCCCTAACTATGGTGATCAATTGCTCATTCACTGCTTGAGGGTGGCACAACTGCAATTTATTAACTGTAATTTGTTGACAGAATTTTTGTATGTTTATATGAATAGTCCAAAAGCTAATCTGTATATTAAAAGCAATGTCCTGTATTCTCATTCCAGGGAGATAGAAAATGGAGATCAATGGACTTATGAAAGAGTTTATTGCACATTGCAGACAATGCACTGGCCTTTGAATACCACAACCACTCAGAATTCACTCCAGATGATTTCATGACTCTGGCATACTGAGCATGCTGGCCAGATGGAGGCTTCGGTAGTAGAAGATTGATCCTCTTAGGTTTTTGATGGAGAGGATTGAATGACTGCGTTTTCTTCTTAGTAGAGCTATATACTCTATGTTGTCTTATATTAATATATATAATGCAATTAACTCCAAATTAGGAAAGATTGAATGATATCCTTGACTTTTGACAAAATTGGAAATGATTTACTCAGCTGAATTATTTAGCAATTATTTGATGTTCATTGCATGTATGGTTATTTCTTTACTATTTGGTGTCGTAAGGCAATGCCTTTCCTAGAGAAAATTCCAAATTTTCTGAAATGGTTAATATTTGAAAGTGAACAATGGCCTCTTAGGGATTATTTGAATTAACATTTAAATTACTAGAGATGCTATATATAATTATAAATCTAAATCTGGCAATCGACCACCATCTTTGGCATGGGTTTTTGAATCTGGATGACATACTGCTGAGCCTCCCATGACCCATGATAAATTTGTACTCTAAGAGAAAAAAAAAATCTTCATTTTTCTAAGCTTTTGAGGTTTTAGGGTTATTTACTCAGGTGACATAACTTAGCCCCTCCTAACTAATACATTTGATAACAGCAACTCCAGATGGGCATTGGCCATCTTCTTTAAGAGCTGGAAAATATGTCGATTATGATTAAAAAGCATAAGTAGTGCTAATAAAAACTCTATAACAGGCGGTGGACTTGGCCCAGTGGTTAGGGCGTCCGCCTACCACATGGGAGGTCCATGGTTCAAACCCCGGGCCTCCTTGACCCATGTGGAGCTGGCCCATGCGCAGTGCTGATGCGCGCAAGGAGTGCCGTGTCACACGGTGGTGTCCCCCGCATAGGGGAGCCCCACGCGCAAGGAGTGCGCCCTGTAAGGAGAGCCGCCCAGGGCGAAAGAAAGTGCAGCCTGCCCAGGAATGGTGCTGCACACACGGAGAGCGGACACAAGATGATGCAACAAAGAGAAACACAGATTCCGTGCTGCTGACAACAACAGAAGTGGACAAAGAAGATGCAGCAAATAGACACAGAGAACAGACAATTGGGGTGGGGGGCGGGGGGAAGGAGAGAGAAATAAATAAATAAATAAATAAAAATCTTAAAAAGAAAAACCTCTATAACAAAGAAAAGTGGTGGTTTTTTAGAGTCATAACATTAAAAGACAAGAACAAGAATATACTATTTGGAAGTAGGGGACAAAATTGTCAGAATAAATCATAAATGATTGTCTAAAAACCCAAGACAATCAACCAAAAAATTATTAGAAATTCAACAAAAGGAATGTATTCAAAATAAATGTTCAGAAACCGATAGGTTTTTATATCAACAATAACCAATTAGAAATTTTAATGGAAAAAATTATCCTCTTCAAAATGAAATAACCTGTACAAATTTTAGAAAAATCAAGTACATGAATTTTTTAAAGTTTTCAAAAGGAAACATTGACAGGATAAACAAGACATTAATAAAACTGGTTACCTACAGAAAATGTGTCTATTTAGCTATATTGATTTGGCCTTTTAATCATGTAAGTATGTTGTTATCTTTTCAAAATATAGAGAGGCGGAGCAAGATGGCGTCTGAGTGAGTGCACCTTAAAATCTCTCCTGCAAAGAAGCGGCTGAGTAGGGTTGGAATCCTGCTGGACCGGGCTGTTTTGGGTGTTTGCAGGGCAGGAGGTGTCTGGACTTCAATTTAGTGGGACGGTGACAGAGAAGATTCTTGTAAAAGGTAGAATTTTGGGTCTCTTTCACGGAGATCGGGACTGCATGTGGGATGCTTCCCCCTGGGGCTGGCGGCCTGGCGGTGGTGATTCCTGGAGGCTTTGCTGCACTGGGGAGTTCCCAAGCCCTGAGTGGGCTATTCGGGGGCTTGCAGGGTGGGAGGTGTCCGGAAGTCAATTTGGTGAGACAGTGACAGAGGAGATTCTTGCGAAACGTGGAATTTTGGGTTTCTGACACGGAGGTCAGAGCTTCTGGCTAGAGCCCCTCCCCCTAGGGCTGGCAGCCCATCTGCGGCAGTTCCTGAATTGTTTGTAGTACAGCGGCGTCCCCAGCTGGCTGTTTCGGGGGCTTGCAGGGCAGGAGGTGTCTGGAAGTCGATTTGGTGAGACAGTGACAGAAGAGACTCTTGTGAGAGGTGGAATTTTGGGTTTTTGACACAGAGGTCAGAGTTTGTGGGCATGACCCCTTCCGCTAGGGCTGGGGCCAGCTGCAGGGATCCCTGAAGGCTGTGTTGCACTGCGGTGCTCCCAGGCTCCCTGTTAACCAGATGCGTGGTTCCCAGGTCTGTGTCCTCTAAACCCTGGTGGCCCACACTCCAGAGACTCACACCTCTTGAGTCTGCAATATCACAGACTTCCCATCCCCGAATCTACCATGTCCTGAGGTCCATCTGAGGTCCTTGATTGTCCTAGCCCTCGGTGTTTGTGTTTTTTTTTTCTTTTTTCCTTTTTTCTTTTTTTTATTGTCTTGGTTGCTAATATTGCATTATCTCCTGGTCTTTTCTCCCATTGTATCCCCCAAGGTCCTTTTTCGTTTATTTAGGTTTTTTTCCCCTTTCTTCTTTTCTTTTTCTTGCTTGTTTCCCTCCCTTTTCTTTGCCCACCCCCCTTTTTTTCTTCTCTCTTTTTTATTTTCTCTCTTTTTCTTCTTATTTTATTTTATTTATACAAAAGGTACTGTGTTTCCTCATCCTCCATTTCCTCATTTCTGTGTGAATTGATTTTGGCCACCTACACTATCCCCTTTCCCCCACATCTTGCTATCCTCCATCATCTACTGTCTCTCTTACATTACACCTCCCTTTCTTTGGTCCCCAAATCGTCTAACTTTTAATTTCTAATACCTCTGTTCTGTTTTCTGTCTTTTATCCACTCTTGATATTATTGTCTTTCTTTTCTCTTTCCCTCTCTCATGAAAACACTGGCTTTTTAATTCATACTATATTCCTCCCCATATTCAGTTGACTATCTCATTATAGGTACTCTACTTACTGCTATAACTCTACACAACCTACATGAGTCTAATATCCATTCTCCCAGATCTCACGTTGTTGCTCTGTCAACATTTATTACCAATACTACTTTACACATTTTTTTTTCTTACACAATTTCCTTTCCCTGGCCCTAATATTTTCCTTCAAAGTGAACTTAGCCAGCAACAAGAAATTAGAGTAAGAAGAACAAAGTGACAAAGAGAAGACATGACACTTATGCAAGAACAACAACTAGTTAATCCCCAAGACTAGAAAAGAAGCTAAGGAACTGATTAAAATTGTCAAGATAAAATGATGACCAGACAGCAACAAAAACTACAAACCAAACCAATAATCAGGAAAACATGGCTGAATCTAATGAACAAACTAAAAACCAGGAAGGGGAGCAGAACATCTAACAAGTAATTAAAGATCTCAAAACATATATTAGAGACCAACTTAATGAAGTAAAGAAAGAGTTTAACAATATGAAGAAAACACTTGAAGAGGAAATTGCAGACATATGCAAAAAGATAACAGATATGATGGAAATGAACACCACAGTTCAAGAAATCAAAAATACACTCTCAGCAAATAGGAGCAGATTAGAAGAGGTAGAGAAGAGAATGAGTGACGTGGAAGACAATACATCTGAAATCAAGCAGATAGTAGAAGTGATCAATAAAAAGATAGAAAAAATCCGGCTGGGAC
Source organism: Dasypus novemcinctus (assembly GCF_030445035.2). Lineage (NCBI taxonomy): Eukaryota > Metazoa > Chordata > Mammalia > Cingulata > Dasypodidae > Dasypus > Dasypus novemcinctus. The sequence continues at coordinate 110,567,512 of NC_080675.1, read as the reverse complement.
TTAGGGACCTAAATGACAATGCAAAATGCACAAACATATGTATTATAGGCATCCCAGAAGGAGAAGAGAAGGGAAAGGGGCCAGAAGGGGTGTTGGAGGAAATAATGGCTAAAAACTTCCCAAATCTACTGAGAGAGATGGATGTACATGTCTAGGAAGCACAATGTACCCCAAACATCATAAACCCCAACAGGCCCACCCCAAGACATATACTTGTCAAATTATCCAATGCTCAAGACAAAGAGAAAATTCTAAAAGCAGCAAGAGAAAAGAAAACCATCACATACAAGGGAAGCTCCATGAGATTAAGTGCTGATTTCTCATCTGAAACCATGGAGGCAAGAAGGCGGCGGTATGATATAGTCAAGGTACTAAAAGAAAAAAATTTCCAACCAAGAATACTCTACCCAGCTAAACCAGCATTCAAAAATGATGGAGAGTTCAAAATATTCACAGATAAACATAAATTGAAAGAGTATACCAACAAGAAACCTCCCCTTCAAGAAATACTAAAGGGAGTTCTGCAGGATGAAAGGAAAAACAGGAGAGGCAGAGTTGGAGGAGAGTGTAAGAGCAACAAAAACAACAAAAAGAGAAGGAAAAAAACAAACAAAATATGACAAACACAAGTCCAATCAAAATATGGCTAACATAAAAAATTCCTTGAAAGTAATAACACTGAATGTCAATGGATTAAACTCACCTATCAAAAGGTCAGACTGGGACATTGGATAAGGAAATATGACCCATCTATATGCTGTCTACAAGAAACACATCTTAGACCCAGGGATTCATGGAGGCTGAAAGTGAATGGTTGGAAAACAATCTTACAAGCAAACAATAACCAAAAATAGGCAGGAGTAGCTATATTAATATCAGACAAAATAGGCTTTAAATGTGAAACAATTGTGAGAGACAAAGAAGGATACTACATATTAGTTTAAAGGACAATCTCTCAAGAAGAACGAACAATCATAAATATTTATGCTCCTAACAAGGGCGCCTCCAAATATGTGAGGCAAACACTGGAAAAACTAAGTGAAAGAATAGATTCCTCTACAATTATAGTGGGAGATTTTAATACACCACTATCAACTTTGGACAGAACATCTCAAAAGAGAATCTTAAAGAAACAAAATATTTGAACAGTATATTAGAGGAGCTGGACCTAATAGACATATACAGATCATTACACCCAAATACAGCAGGATATACATTTTTCTCAAGTGCACATGGATCATTCTCCAAGATAGATCATATGCTAGGCCACAAAGAAAGGCTCAATGAATTCAGAAAGATCGAAATCATCCAAAATAATATCTCTGACCACAGTGAAGTGAAGCTGGAAATCTGCAAGGGCCAAAGGCCCAGATTTCACACCAGATATGGTGTGATAATTTCCAGATATGGAAATTAAACAGCACACTCTTAGAAAAACAGTGGGTCAAAGAGGAAATCTCAAAAGAAATTAATAACTACCTTGAAAGTAATGATAATGATAACACAACATACCAAAACTTATGGGATGCAGCAAAAGCAGTACTGAGAGGGAAATTTATAGCCATAAATTCATACATCAAAAAAGAAGAAAGAGCAAAAATTGAAGAACTAACTGCACATTTGGAGGAATTAGTACAAAAACAACAAAGTAACCCCACAGGAAGAAGAAAGAAAGAAAGAACAAAGATAAGAGCAGAACTAAATGAAATAGAAAATAAGAAAGCACTTGAAAAGATAAACAAGACCTAGAGCTGGGTCTTTGAGAAGATCAATAAAACTGACAAAACCTTAGTGAGACTAACAAAGAAAAAAAGAGAGAAGATGCAAATACACAAAATAAGAAATGAGAAAGGAGATATCACAACTGACCTCACAGAAATAAAGACTATCATAAGAGGATAGTTTGAAAAACTATATTCCAACAAAAATGACAATTCAGAGGAAATGGACAAATTCCTAGAAACACATAAGCAGCCTATATTGATGAAAGAAGAAATTGATTATCTCAACAAACCAATCACAAGTAAAGAGATAGAATCATTCATTAAAAACCTTCCAACTAAGAAGAGCCCAGGGCCAGACGGCTTCACGGGTGAATTCTACAAAACATTCCGGAAAGAACTAACACCAATCTTGCTGAAACTCTTCCAAAAAATCGAAACAGAAGGAACATTACCAAACTCATTCTATGATGCCAACATTACCCTAGTACCAAAGCCAAACAAAGACACCACAAGAAAGGAAAATTACAGACCAATTTCTCTAATGAACCTAGACACAAAAATCCTCAACAAAATACTTGCTAACCATATTCAACAACACATTAAATGACTTATACACCATGACCAAGTGGGATTCATTCTGGGTATGCAAGGATGGTTCAACATAAGAAAATCAATCAACGTAATACACCATATAAACAGATTGAAGGAAAAAATCACATGATTATATCTATAGATGCAGAAAAAGCATTTGACAAAATACAGCACCCTTTCTTGATAAAAACACTCCAAAAGATTGGAATACAAGGAAATTTTTTGAACATGATAAAGAGTATATATGAAAAACATACAGACAACATTGTTTACAATGGTGAAATCCTAAAATTCTTCCCTTTAAGATCAGGAACAAGACAAGGATGCCCACTCTCTCCTCTTCTATTTAACATTGTCTTGGAAGTACTTGCTCGAGCACTGAGGCAAGAACCAGATATAAAAGGCATTCAAATTGGAAAGGAAGAAGTCAAAATTTCATTATTTGCAGATGATATGATCCTATACATAGAAAACCCTGAGAGGTCTACAACAAAACTACTAGAACTCATAAATGAGTTTAGTAAAATCACAGTTATAAGATCAATGTGCAAAAATCAGTAGCATTTCTGTACACCAATAATGAGCAAGCTCAGGAGGAAATCAAGAAACAAATACCATTTACAATAGTAAATAAAAAAATCGAATACCTGGGAATAAATTTAACTAAGGATGTAAAAAACTTATACACAAGACCTACACAACACTGTTCAAGGAAATCAAAGAAGACCTAAATAAATGGAAGAATATTCTCTGTTCATGGATAGGAAGACTAAATATTATTACGATGTCTATCCTACCAAAACTGATCTACACATTCAATGCAATCCCAATAAAAATCAACACAGCACTCTTTAAGGAACTAGAAAAACTAACTGTGAAATTTATTTGGAAAGGAAAGAGACCCCGAATAGCCAAAGACATATTGAAAAAGAAAAATGAAATTGGAGGAAACACACTACCTGACTTCAAAACATACTACAAAGCTACAGTAGTGAAAACAGCATGGTATTGGCATAAGGAGAGACACACAGACCAATGGAACTGAATTGAGAGTTCTGATATAGATCCTCATATATATAGCCATATAATATTCGATAAAGCCACCAAACCCTCTCAACTGGGAGAGAATGGCCTATTCAACAAATGGTGCCTGGAGAACTGGATATCCATATGTAAAAGAATGAAAGAGGATTACCATCTCACACCTTATACAAAAATCAACTCAAAATGGATCAAAGACCTAAATATAAGAGCCAAGACCATAAAGACTTTGGAAAGCAGTGTGGGGAAGCATGTATAAGACCTTGTAATAGGAAATGGCTTCATGAACTTCACACCAAAAGCATGAGCAGCAAAAGAACAAATAGATAAATGGGACCTCCTCAAAATTAAAGTGTTCTGCACCTCAAAGGAGTTTGTCAAGAAAGTTAAAAGGGAGCCTACACAATGGGGGAAAATACTTGGTAACCATGTATCAGATAGGAGACTTGTAACTTGCATATATAAAGAACTCCTATATCTTGAAAATAAAAAGATAAACAGCCCATTTAAAAAATGGGAAAAAGATTTAAACAGACACTTCTCCAAAGAAGAAATACAAATGACTAAAAAGCACATGAAAAAATGCTCCAAATCTCTAGCTATCAGGGAAATACAATCAAAAGAACAATGAGATACCATCTTACTGCCATAAGATTGGCAGCTATGAAAAAAACAGAAGACTACAAATGCTGGAGAGGATGTGGAGGAATGGGAACACTCATCCACTGCTAGTGGGAATGCAGAAGGATCCAACCATTCTGGAGGACAGTTTGGCAGTTTCTCAAAAAACTAACCATAGATTTGCCATATGATCCAGCAATGCCACTGCTGGGTATATACCCAGCAGAACTGAAAACAAGGCACAAACCGATATATGCACACCAATGTTCATAGCAGCATTGTTCACTCTCACCAAAAGTTGGAATCAACCCAAATGCCCATCAACAGATGAATGGATAAATAAAATGTGGTATATACATACAATGGAATACTACTCGGCTTTAAGAACAAATATACTACAAACACACATGATAACATGAATGAATTTTGAGAACCTTATGTTGAGTGAAGCAACCCAGGCATTGAAGAACAAATACTACATGACCTCAATGATATGAAATAAGTAAACCAAGCTGCCTCAGAGAGCTAGAGACTGGATGATAGGCTTACAGGAAATCGGAGGGTAGAGGAAGGATGTAAGCTGACATCTACATGAGTGAAATCTGTGATAAGCTGGAGGTAAGTATGTGTACAAGGAAGGAATAAAATAGGGACATAAGGTTACCTTTGGGTGGGGCTTTGTGGGCTTGAGGGGGGCTTGAGGGGGGATGGGAGGATGGGTAATATTGCCCAAGAAATTGGTGTGACGGTGGGGCAACATACAAACATAGGAGATTGTCAGGTGTTCGCTGAGAGTATAATGCTGAGAAAACCTTTTCAAAAATATAATAAGGAAAGTTACCTGTTTAAGATACTTAAAGGGGATAATCTGATGCAGGACAGACTCCTAGGGAATATGTGAATGCTCATTTTGCCAGAGTGGGTTATATCATTGGGTAGAGACCCATATAATGAGAGTGAAGGTATACCCACATTCTGGGGAGGACTGATGCCATCATATAGAGGGAACTGTATCTCTCAAGAGAAGTGGTGACTCCCAGGGCATTAGGGCAGTTGAGCATGTAAAGCCCTCAACACTGTTGCAAGTATCTCTGAACATAGCTCCTCAAGAAATGAAGATTGACTGTCACTGTGGGCCCTAAGGGGAGGGGGAAATTGGTATTGAATAGATGGAACCAATGTAACTGTGTGGGCAATAGAAGTGTTTCACAAGGGTACACAAGGATGAATATAAGACATGTAAAATTACACCAAAAATATATAGGGCCTGATAGGCTAAAATGTAAATCATAATGTAAAACATAAGATAACTAAAAATTCAGAAAATTGTATAGTCTAAAATATAAACCACAATGTAAACACAAATGTTACCTTGTTTGAAAGCCATTGTTTCAATATCTGTACATCAGTTTAGTAAATATGGTATGAATATATTAAAAGATTATTGCTGTGGAAGGGAAAAGATTTTATGTTGGATATGTGGGAGTACTGTATATTGTATATATGAATTACTGTGATCTAAAACTCTTGTTAAGAGAAGATTAATAATTAGAAAAAAGAAAAGAAAAAGATAGGATGTAGAATTTTTCCAAATTAATATGTATTCTATATCTAACTTTTAAACTCATTGCTATATTCCATTTTACTATTAAGGGAACCTGGCGATATATTGGGCTTCACTTTTCAAGAAGTTTTGTATCACAGAGAGGTTCAACAATGGCAGCGGAGGAACACTGGTGTGGGATGTTATTGACAGGACACATGGTTAGCAGGGAGTTCTTCAGGGCATATATCCAGGGTACATAAAAATGTTTGGATATTTTCATAGTGGAAACAATTCAAAACAACAACTGAGGGAATGCTGAGTTCCTAGCCAGGGGAGCTCTATCACAGTCCCTAAAGGAACAGCAACAATCCCCCAAGTGCAACGGCAAAGACCAAAAAAGAATGAAGGTCCAACAATGATCCCCTGATACTAATGACTATGCTTGTGAGCCTGTGCATCTGAAATAAGAACAAGGCTTAGAGCAGCAGTGTGCCTAAGAGTTACCTCCTTAGAGCCTCCATGTTGCTCAAATGTGGCCAGTCTCGAAGTCAAACTCAGCATGTAAATGTGTTGCCTTCCCCCCAGCGTGGGGCATGACTCCCGGGGATGAGCCTCCCTGGCACTGAGGGATTACTACAAGTACCAGCTGATGATGTAACTAGAAAATTACCTTGAATAAAAGGTTCAACTTGGACCAGCAAAATATCTCTGTCTACATATAATAACAGGAGTTAAAAATGCTTTTTGACCTGAATAAAAGGGGGAAATGGAAAGGACAAATGAGTTTATATGGCTATGAGTCTCTAAAAAAGAGCCAGGAAGTTATCAGGGGGGTTGCCCTTATGCACACCTGAGCAGAGTCCCAGAGACAGATAAAGTAGATTCAACCCCAGGTATTGGTTCTTTTGAGGGCTACAGAGACCCACAGGTTCTATCATCATGGCAGATGGAGTTCAGTGCCATGTCAGTTGGCCCTTCTTTGGAGTTGGTGTTTCTGTGTGATGGAGCTGGACTTAGATGTGATCTCTTTTCACAAGCCTTTCCTGTTACTTTACCAGAATTGTTGTTGGTGCTGGGGTTTAATATATACCCAGGGGATCTGAATCTCTGGACTGACCATATGATAGCCAGGCCCTGAGCCTCAACAGACTTCAGCTCCTACACTCTGGTTTATTGGACTTACCTACTTAGCTAACATGGAATTGAAGAAGGTCAACCACCACACCATGGAGCCAAGGGTGCCTACAACTGAAAGTGGGAGGATTGCATCCAGCATCCATGTGGAATCTAAACCCCCTCTTGACATAGATGTGGAATGGACACAACCAATCCAAGGTCCACAGGATGGAGGAATAGAATATGGATTAGAGTGGACTTACTGATATTCTATTCATGAGCTATTGTGATTAGTAATCAAAGAAAATGTGGCATTGGTGTGGAGAAAGTGGCCATGGTGACTGCTGGGTGTGGGGAATGGGAGGAAGAGATGAGATGTGGAGGCGTTTTTGGGACTTGGAGTTGTCCTGGGTGGTGCTGCAGGGACAATTACTGGACACTGTAGGTCCTCCCATGGCCCACTGGATGGAATGTGGGAGAGTGTGGGCTATGATGTGGACCATTGACCATGAGGTGCAGTGATGCTCAGAGATGTATTCACCAAATGCAATGAATGTCTCATGATGATGGAGGAGAATGTTGCTATAGGGGGAGTAGTGGTGTGAGGGGGGTGGGGGGTATACGGGGACCTCATATTTTTTGAATGTAATATTAAAAAAATGAATAAAGACGAAAAACCCCAAAAATATAAAGCTAAATATAAAACTAAAATATAAAAATTGAAGTCATGCCATCTTAATGGAAATGAATTCAGAAGTTGGATCATGTGGTGATTTCTATATTTAAAATTTATGGGTAGAAACTGAAAAGGAAACAGATTTGGATACATACACATTTAAATTCTGTGCCAAAGAACACCATGAATCAAATCAAAATTAAATAAACTGTGAACATATTTGTAATCTATATGACCAAAGAGATGTTAATATATAGTCACAATATATTTTTTAAAACTTTTTAGTTTGAAATACTTACAAACTTAGAGCAGTTAGAAAAATAATACATACAAACTCCATACAGAGAACTCCAACTTAACCCCCGCAGATACCCAGATCCACCAATTTTAACATTTTGCCACATTTTCTGTATTACTTTAGCTATCTATCCATCATTTTATCTATTATTATCTATCTTACCTATCTATCTATTATCGATCAATCTGTTTTCTGAACACTGTAGTTTGTATACATCATGCTCCTTCAACACTTAATACTGCCATGTTTTTCTAAGAGCAAGGATATTCACTTATGTATCCACATTAAGTGCAGTTGCCAAGTTAAAGAAATTTAACATTGATATAAATCTTACAGTCTATATTCCATTTTTTCCTTAGGTCCTCCTAATGTCCTTTGAGCCTTCTCTTCTCCCCTGTTAGATCCTTTCCAGGCTCATGTATTGCATTTCAGTGTCACTGAATGCCTCTTTAGTTGTTCTTTCCTTCTTTCATTTTTTTTTTAAATTGTGGGAACATATATATATAACATAAACTTTCTCATCTCAACCACTCCCAAGAATGCCATTTGGTGGGATTAATCACATTCTCTATGTTGTGGTACCTCACCACCTTCCATTACTAAAACTTTCTCATATTCCCAAATAGAAACCATACACCCATTTCATATTAATTCCCCATTCCCCCTGCCCTGGCAAACTTAAGTCTAATTTCTGTTTCTGTGAGCTTGCATATTCTCCAGTATTTTCTCTGTGGTTACCATGGGGCTTAAATTTAACATCCTAAATCTGTAACAGTCTCATTTGCTTTGATACCAACTTAAACTTCAATAGTATATGTAAAGTACATTCCTATACCTTCTGTCCCTCCACCTTTCTGTAGTTCTTGCCACAAATTACAAGCTTATACATTATGAGTCCCAACCTACTGATTTATCATTACATTTTATGCATTTGCCTTTTAGATCCTGTGGTAAGTAAAAAAAATGGAATTAAAACCGAAAATACAATAGTACTGGCATTTATATATGCCCGTGTTGTTACCTTCACCAGAGATTTTAATTTTGTCAAGAGCTCTGACATTATCTGTTGTTCTTTCCTTTCACCTGCAGAACTCTCTTCAGCATCTCTTGTAGGGATAGCCTAGTGGTGATGAACTCCCTCAGCTTTGTTTATCTGGGAATGTCTTAATCTCTCCCTCATTTTAAAAATTTATTTTTATTTCCTCTCCCCCCTTGTGGCTTGCTTGCTGTCTGCTCTCTGTGTCCATTTGCTGTGGGCTCTTCTGTGTTTTCACTTGTCTCCCTTCTTTTGTTGCATCACCTTGCTGAGTCGGTGCTCCATGGCACCTGAGGGCCGGGCAACACTCTGCAGTGTGCGGGCGAGCCTGCCTTCACAAGGAGGTCCCGGGATGTGAACCGAGGGCCTCCCATATGGTAGATGGGAGCCCAACTGATTGAGCCACAACTGCTTTCCTCTCCCTCATTTTTGAAAGGCAGTTTTGCCAGGTACAGACTTCTTGGTTGGCAGTTTTTTGCTTTCAGCATTTTAAATATGCCTTCTTGCCTCCATGGTTTCTGATGAGAAAAAGATACTTAATCTTACTGAGGCTCCCTTGTACATGACATGTTGCTTCTCAGAATTCTGAGAATTCTGGCTTTCAGAATTCTCTTTTTATCTTTGGTGTTCAACAGTTTGATGTTAATATACTGTGGCATAGGTCTATTTGGGTTTATTCTGTCTGGAGTTCATTGAGCATCTTGTATGTGTACATTTACATCTTCCATGAAATTTGGGACATTTTCAGTCATTATATTCTCTCTGCTGCTTTCCCTCTTTCTTCTCCTGGTATTTCTACAATGTGTATATTGATGTGCTTGGTGGTGTCCCACAGGTTCCTCAGACTCTTCACTTTTTTCCACTTTTTCTTATTTTTGTTCTGCAGACTGAAGGATTTCAATTGCCTTATCTTCAAGTTCACTGATTCTTTTTTCTGCCAGTGCCAATCTGCTGTGGAAGCCCTCTCGGGAATTTTTAATTCCTGTTAATATGGTCTTCAGCTTTGTTTGGTTCCTGTTCATAACTTTCATTGCTCTAATTATAATCTGTTTGCGTTCATCTGTTGTTTCCCAAATTTCCTTTAGGTCTTTGTCCGTGTTTTTCTTTAGCTCTTTGAGCATAATTAAGACAATGAAAACAAAACAAAACAAAACAGTCTGTTCCTCCTCATTGATGGTTTCTAATTCTTTAATTTTCTACTTTGCTGGAACCATCACTTCCTGTTTCTTTTTATATTTTTTAATCATTTGTTGAAACTTGATCATTTTGATATTTTAATGAGTTATTGCTGGAATTTAGATTCTGAGATTTCTGTTTCTTTAGCTTGTATTCAGCTAGTGTTATGACAGAGCCTCCCTTGAATGCTAGGAGCTAACAAAAGCAAAACAAAACAACAAAATAAAACCCAACAAAACAAAAAAGGAAAGCACTTTTCCCCAGCTTTGCAGACTGTGCGGCTGCCCTGATCCTTTCTGCCCGTATCTTGTCTCGGGCATGCCCATGTGGCCCTGGCAATTCCCCTATTACAGAGGTACAGATGTCTCCTCTTCCCTTGGAATCATCCTCAGGATCCCAGGCATTGTATATTTACAGCCAGCAATCCCTGGCAGGAAAACTTGACTGCTTTGCCTTAGCATCTCTGTAGGAAGGCTCCGTGTGCTGCCTTTATGTGTGGGGTAAGTTCTGGAAAGGCGCGTCCCTCAGGTCACCACTAGACAGACTGGGCCAGACAGACATGCTCCTGGTATATGCATGAGTGTTTCTCTGCTCCCTCCCAACCTGGTACCATGTATCTGTGCACTTGGAGTGGTGGAGGAGAGGCAGCCAGGGCGCGGGGAGATCCTGCCTCCTCTAAGTAGCCTTTTCCTTGATTTGGCACTCACCCTGTTACTGCACTCCTTTCTCTGGGGCTTTGAAAAAGACATTTCTGCCTGTTCTTGCTTGTTGTTCAAAACTTCTGTGGGGGGAGCGGGAAGAGCCCTGAAGCATTGCACTCAGCCATCTTGAGACATATAGGTGTTCCAGCAGAAAAGTAAGCAAAAGGCACAAAGATTTTGTATGTATGTAAACTAGTCGCCATTAAAGAGAAGAAAAGCTAAGACCAAGCCCGATAGTGATCAAATAAATGAAAATTAAGATGGGACATCACTTTGTTTGATCATTTTGGCAAGGGTCAAGAAGGAAGCTTAGTGAGAGTGTTCATTAAATTGTGATAAAATGGACAGTTTTGTAGTAAAGTGAAAAAATAGGTTACAAAGATTTTTTTTTTTAAGATTTATTGTTTATTTATTTCTCTCCCCTTACACCCCTCCCCCCCACCCCAGTTGTCTGCTTTCTGTGTCCATTTGCTGTGTGTTCTTCTGTGACCACTTCTATCCTTATCAGCGGCACTGGGAATCTGTGTTTCTTTTTGTTGCGTCATCTTGCTGTGTCAGCTCTCCGTGAGTGCGGCGCCGTTCCTGGGCAGGCTGTACTTTCTTCCACGCTGGGCGGCTCTCCTTATGGGGCGCACTTCTTGTGCGTGGGGCTCCCCTACACGGGGGACACCCCTGCGTGGCAGGGCACTCCTTGTGCGCATCAGTGCTGTGCATGGGCCAGGTCCACACTGGTCAAGGAAGCCTGGGGTTTGAATGCGGACCTCCCATGTGGTAGGCGGACGCCCTATCCATTGGGCCAAGTTCGCTTCCTTAGAGTATGTTTCTAATTGAAAAAATACATGCATATGTGTTTAGAATAAAATGCCTGGACATAAATATACCAAAATTCTAAAAGTAGCTATAATCTTTTGACCATGAATAACCTATATTTTTTACACTAAATTTTAATGTATTTTTCAGTTTTTTCTACAGCAAATAGGTACTCTTTTTATTGAGAAAAATGTTACTTTTTAAAAGAATGTGAGATAAGCATCAGAAGTCCTTTAAGTCCATACCTTTAGACTCTCTACGAAACCTCCTTTTCATCAACTTCTAATTAAATGTTATTTCATGAGGATGTCTCATTAAAGATAACTATTTTAAATATTTTTGTTTAAATTATTTTTTAGTTAATACTGCAATAGAAATATTTTCTCTGTTTTATTATAAATATATATAATTTCAGCTATATTTTGAATTCATTAGTTTTGGACAGCAAACCTGATGACCATTTCTCACATGGTCCCTTTGGAAAAATGTGCTCTGCCCTCTAAACTATGAATTAGAAAAGTAAACTTATGGGATACAACCTATTCATAAATACCTTGTGCTTCCAGAGCTTGTAATTTGAATTTCTGATCACATATTGCTCTTTAAAATTCCACAGAGAACTTTAAGGGTGTCTTTTCATTTCAAATGTGTGACTTGACCCTGCTCTGGAATGACAAGTACTCGGCAGGAGAGAGCATTTCAGCAGTTCTGAGAGTACACATTAGGCACTCACTGAACACCAGCAGAACTGAATAGAGTCTTGGGACCACCTTTGGTTTGACAGAAGGCAGGGGACAGGTTGCTGCGGAGGGGGAGAGCCCTGATGCTGTCAGACGGCATTCCAGGCAGCAGGTGAGGGGCAGAGCACCGTCCTCTTGGTTGCTGTGCCTAACTGCTGTGCAGTTTGTATTTCACTTCAGTGGATTAAGATTGGGGGCTCAGTGACCAGTTCCTCCTTAGTCCTGTGTTTGGCTGCTCTCACTCTCACACACCTGGTGAAACATTACACTCCTGCTCTAGGGAGGGAATGTTTCCCGAACTCTGAGTTTTGTGTGACTCGGACTTGAGTCTGTAAGGACACACACCTCCCAAGTTCAGTTGGAACATCCCTAAACTCTAAATTCCCTTTGTCTTTCTCTGACAGGCTATTCAGAGGAATGTCTCTTATTATTTTGTTCCTCTTAAAAACCCACCATTAGAATCAAGCCAGTAACAACAAAAACTGAACACTTATGATGTTTTACAGAATATTGTGCTCTCAATTTACCCATATTTTATGATAAAACATTGGTATATCTAAAACAAAGCAATAAAAACCTCTATGTTTTCCAGGAATTTTCTCTCCAAGGGAGGCATGCTTTTAGGCTGATGGCTCTTATTCATGTGATGGGAATTTTAGTGGGGCAGGGGCTGTGGTTCAGACAATGTCACTGCCCTTTTCTTAACACCCAGTCCCATCAGAAACTCCTCTTTAGTTGAGCTGGGCTTGGTTGTTGATGAGTGGCTTTAGATATCATTTCCTCCAGAACATATCTTCCTGCATTTGGGTCTTGGATGATGCTGGCATCCATTCATTTTTGAGAAGCTAAAAAGTTCCCCTGGGAGAAAAAGGTGGCCAGAATTCTGATCATCACTGAAGCTCAAGGTCAAGCCTTCCTGGAAGTGGGGTCCAGATCAGCTGTACCTTAAACCATGCACCACAGACCACCTGGATTGAAATCACCTGTAGAGCTTGTTAAAAAAGAAAATTCCTGGAAGCCATCCCAGAATCTCAGTTTTCGGGGAGTGGAGTCCTAGGATCTTCATTTTTACCAAGAGCCTTGGGAAATTCTTCTGCATGCTGGCTGAGACTAGACAGAAGTCTAGTGCTCTCTCTACCATCCTAGGATGGCTCTCATCCTTGCATGCCTTAGCAAAATGCTTTATCCCTGTCTTCTCAGGGCACAGTTTACAGTGACACAAACACCCTTCTCATTTATTCTTTCATTTATTAATTCTGCAGATATTTTTTGAGAACCTACTATATTCTAGGAACTTTTCTGGATATTGGAAAAATCTTGAGAAATTCAAGGATGGCAGCCAAAGCTGCCCATGGGGTAAGTAGCTTCAGTTAAATAGTATTTGTAATTGTTTAAAGGCCCCCTGCCTTGGTTTCTCATGTAGAAGCTGTGTGTGGTAGGAAACCCTGTCATGTAGAATACACCCTGCTGAGTGGGCAGGACTTTTGCCCAGTCCTCTCTTCTTTGTGGCAGCAGCAGTGTTAGGGTCACACCTCCTTTGCCTCCTGGCAGCAGCAGCAGCTTTCACAGGCAGTGCGTGTTTGATGGATGGTGAAAAATGGTGGGAAGAGGGAGCTGCAAGCTACTTTAGGTTCGTTAATCTATTTTTTTTTTGCTTGAGTTTCCCTACCCTGTGTTCAGATTTAATTTTTCAATATTACAACAGCTTCTCAGTTTCCCTCAAAGTTCAAAATCAGAGAAGCCTTATCTAAAGTCAGCAGGAAGCATGTGTTATTGCTGGAAATGTTCAAATTGGACCTTTTGGAATCCAATCTCATGAACATTTCTCTCTCATCCCAACCCCACAACTCCTTCGTTCTGGTTTGCCCAAAGAGGCCCGTTTAGGAAAGCCACCCAGTTTCAGCCCAAGCTTTGCTTGCTTGCAGTCCCCCGTTGTACTTGGGATAAATAGCTGAAAGAACAACTTCAAAGGTATATTTTTCTACAACAAGACAAGAGAAACAAGGAATAGTTTCTGGAGACGTAAACAACAGATATAAATATCTGAAAAATCTTTGTCTAGCAATGTTGAGGGTGCATTTTGAGGCTTATAGAATCCTTTCCTCTATACCCTTTTTCTCCCCAGCCTCCATTTAGCATTACTAAATGCTTTACTCAGAATGATCCCCACAACCTGTTTTATTTTTTTAATCCTTTTTTTGTCTTTATTTATTTTTTTAGTGTTACATTAAAAAAATATGAGCTCCCCATATACCCCCCATCCCCCTCACCCTACTCCTCCCCCCATAACAACAACCTCCTCCATCATCATGAGACATTCATTCTGGGCACTGCTGCACCTCGTGGTCAATGGTCCACACCATAGCCCACACTCTCCCACAGTCCACCCAGTGGGCCATGGGAGGACATACAATGTCCAGTAACTGTCCCTGCAGCACCACCCAGGACAACTCCAAGTCCCGAAAACGCGCCCACATCTCATCTTTTCCTCTCATTCCCTACCCCCAGCAGCTGCCATGGCCACTTTCTCCACACCAATGCCACATTTTCTTCGATTACTAATCACAATAGCTCATGAATAGAATATCAGTAAGTCCACTCTAATCCTTACTCTATTCCTCCATCCTGTGGACCTTGGAATGGTTGTGTCCACTCCACATCTATATCAAGAGGGGGCTTAGATTCCACATGGATGCTGGATGCAATTCTCCTGCTTTCAGTTGTAGGCACTCTTGGTTCCCTGGTGTGGTGGTTGACCTTCTTCAACTCCATGTTAGCTGAGTGGGGTAAGTCCAATCAACCAGAGTGTAGGAGTTGCAAGTCTGTACAACCTATTTTATTGATGAGGAAACTGAGGCACAGAGTGGCCAGGCAGGTTGCTTACACTCACATGGAAAGTTGTGGAGCCAGAATTGGCCCTGACACTCTACCAGCGTCTCGCATGCATAAATGCTCTGCTATCCTGCATATTTCTACGTGTCCTTTTGAATGCCATTAACTTTAGAATAGCATATTTTCAATTCTTTCTACATAATCTTATGCTGGGGTTGATTTACCAGAAGTTAGAAATTACAAAATTCTGCATGAAGCCTAACCAAGGAAGAGGAACATTTCCAGGAGGATACGACCTTTGCCCTCCTGACTTTAATGAGCCAGAGGGAGGAGTGAAATTATGGAGACCTTCACAAATATTTCTGTATAAAAAAGAGGTTTGTAACCAGCTGGGCCACAGTGAAAATTCCCCAAGGTGGAAATGCAGAGTGTTAAGCCTGGAGGCAGAGAGGCAGAACTGAAGCTAGGAAGAAAATGGGTGAAAGTGGAAAGAACCCTCTTAATGATAACTGTGCAGCAGAGGGAAAGAGCATAGGTTTTGGAGCCCAAGGGACATGAATTCAAATCCAGCCAATTCCACTCACTAGATGAGTATTTTCAGGCAAGTTGCTTAACTCTTCTAAGTTAATGCTGGTTGCGGCAGACTGTGGGAAGGTTTGCTGGCTCCTCTGTAACCTAACTTAGCCAGGTACTGTCCATTCTCATTTCTTTTGTTGGTTCAAACAATTCTGTGGCCTGGGACCTTATGCTTCTGCAACATAAGGGATTCTGATTAATTTTCCAGAACTAGCCAGTGAACTAGCTTGCCTTTTTATTAATGGAGTCTCAGCTTCCTGTTGTTTTTACCCACATTTATTTCATGGGCTTATCTACTGCATTTTGCATCCTCCTTGGTTTTGACCAACCAGCCCCCTTGACAAGCCTTCTTCATATTTCTTTCAGGGGTCCTCTGTTCTTTCTTCCACATTGCTAATTAGAATGCAAAATTAAGTTTAGAATGAGCAAGCCCTGATTCCGGGGGTACCCTGCTAACCACCTCTTCTTGCTGGAGAGTTGCCAGAGGCCTCACCTTTCCTTCATATTTTTTTTGTTAGTGTCCAACTCATGTGCCTTGGTCTCTTTGCCAATTTGAACCATGTCAGCAATTAAAATTTCATGGGCTGATGTATGAAATGCTGTAACTCAAGTCCAAAAATGTAACATCTGTTGTGTTTCTTTTCTCCTCTCACATGGTTACCCCTTCCAAAACAAAACAGCACGTTGTTTTGCATTCTTTGACCTTAAGGAAGACTTTTTGCTTATTACTTGAGAAATTCCACTGTCCTGACATATTTAAAATCATATCACTTGCTCCTAACTGTCCTAACTTTGTTAATTACAGACGTATAGGTGCTGGTAAATTTCAGGACAAATGTCCAGACATTTCCAGTATCTATTCCCCTTTGTTCTCCAATAAATTCTAAGAAATAATGAAACCTTTTACTGAGTTCTTATCAGATCTTTGGACATCCCAAGCTCCTTATTACCTGGCCCCTTTGCTTTGCAAATATTCAGGTTGTCCAATTACTGCTTTTTGTGTTATTTTCCATCAGCTGTATTTGCAGAGCCTTTGAAGTAATACCATAGTATCCTATTTCCTTTGTATAGAAAAGTACTTATCTGAGAGCAGCGGCTTTTAGCTAGGGCTGCATGTTAGCATCCATTGTGGAGGATTTAAAATATATATTTAAATTATATACAAATGTCCAGGCTCAACCCAAAGATATTCTGGTTTAGTGGGTTTGGGGTATGGAGATGGGTATTGATATGTTTTTAAAAACTCCTGAATTGATTGTGAGGGGAGCCCCTGATTGAGGACTATATTCTGGAGTGAAAGCCAGGTCTGCAGTATCCAAACACCACTTGACTGACCTCAGCAGGCTCTGGTCCATGGACACCATTCGGCTCAGGCTTCTTTGCTCTCTCCCCACTGGCATTCGGCCCCACCCAGTTTTCAGACCCATATTTACAAGCGCATCTGCAAAGGCAAAGCTGTTTCAGTGTATTGACACAGCTATAGATGGTTTCTTTCTAATAAAATATCATGAGAAGTGGCCATTAGCTCTGGAGCTTGGATGTGTGGGGAAAGATGTGTGGACAAACATGCAAGGGGAGCTTTCTAGGTGGAGAGGAGAGCAGCAGGAAAAGCATGGAGGCAGCAGAGCGATCGCGCGTCCACGCGCTGGGAAGGCGGGGCTGAGGTGGAACTGAGCATAGGCCGCCGGGTAGAGAGCAGGGGAGTCCGGGTGGGATGGGAGGTCCGCGCCTTGGATGACAGCCTTTACTTTTTACTCCAGGTGGGACCTGGTTGTGGAGGGCAGCCGTGAGGTATGGCCAGGCAGCTGGTTGTGATTCTCAATAACGTTATCTCCATAAGTGAAGCCAAATCCTATGGTTCTACTCTTCATTATTTCCAGGACTGATTCTTTAGAAGCCAGAGTTTTCTGAAGTCATTAAGGATGCTCATTGCTTTTCATGCTCTTTCTGGGGAGAATCACAGTACTGGCGGCTTCTTCCACACATTCTGTATAGCGGCCAGGCGCCTGCTGAGGTGGTCCCGTGGCTTTGCACTTTGCACCCGGAACCCTCACCCCACCCAGCCAAGACACCAACACAGCAAATTAGAGGAGTTGCTGCCTGTTGTGGCCTCTGCCAATGTCTATTTTATTTTATTTTCATTTTTGCTGAGCTTTATAGATTCCCTTGCAAGATAAAGAAGAATAGATAAATAATGAAGGGATGGTTTGGGCTTAGTTTTTTTCAAAATGCATTTGGGCAGGCATTCTTATCTACATTTTATGACCAAGAACATAGAGGCTGAAAGTGGTGAAGTAACTTGCCGTAGGTCACAAAATAGTAAGTGGTGGAAACAGGGAGGAAAACCAAGTCTCTCCGGCTCCAAACCGGTACTTTTTCCATTACTCCACCTCCTGCCTACTTCAGCGGAGGCTCTGCCAGGGAACGTTAAGGCATCCCTGTTAAGATAAACCTCATTTACAACTTTAAGCAGACAATAGTCTGATGGCACGCCTGGGCCTATTAGAGGATTTGGAGCAGATTTAAGGCAGTGTAAGTGTTTGTGGGTATCTGGGCGTTTGAGAATGAGGCAGATGTTGGGGAGGTTACAAGGTGGACTTTGCCTCCATTACATTTTTGCCTGGGGCCATGGTAGCACGGAGAACTTGCGCTCAAACTGCGATGTTAGCCCTTCTTTGCAGGTGTTTCTTTTTTGGATGTTAAATCTGTGTTCTCTGATTCAAATTTTTTTAATCAGTATTGAACCTGGGACCTTGTATGGGGGAAGCTGATACTCAACCACTTAGCCACATCAGCTTCCCTGAGTTAGTTTTTATGTTTGTTTGCTTGTTTTTTTTTTTTTTTAGGAGGCACTGGGAACCAAACCTGGGATCTCCCATGTGGGAAGCAGGTGCTCAACTGCTTCAGCTACATTGGCTCCCTCTCTGATTCCCTTTTGCCCTTCGGCATGGTAGAGGAAGCACACATAGACAGGTGTGCTTTTGCAGATTTTCTTGAGTTGATCCAGGTAAACCTTTCCACGGGCTCTTTCTGGCTGGCATTTCCCTTTCTCAGCACTTCTGGGAGCATCTAAGTGATGGTTAAGCCTTTTACGCTAGCCCGGCTGTGTCTGAAATTGTTGGTCAGTGTAGCAGGGGTTGTGGGACAATCTTTGGATAAATCTGTAAGCTGCTGGACTGTCTGTTCCATGAAGTCAAGGCTTGAGTCTCTACCTCTCTGGCATCTAGGTGGGGCCTGACCCATAGGAAGTATTTTAAATGTTTGTTGAATAAACACATGTGTTCTGGTTTCACTTGGTTTCTTTTTCTATCTATTGTTCTACATCAAAGATATTCCTCTACATCTATAGATAGAGAGGAACCAAATCTGTTATACTACCTGTATTTTTCACTGTTAATTTTCTTCTTTTTACCATGCAGCTACTTCAAAGTCCTTTTGTCTCTTTTAGTTCTCTAACCAACCCCCCTTGGCATATTTTTGTATTTTAATCACATTAGAGAGAAAAATGAGGTGAAAAGGGAGGGATCAGATATCAGCACAACTTGATGGCTTACTGGGAACACAAAACCACGGGCACCAAAGATCGACGTGCAACTTTGTGACATGTTATGACTTAACATTAAGGGGGAAAAGAGCACGGTCAAAGATGACCTCATTTTGCCTACAAATCATATCTAAGTTGATCCCAGAAACTCTTTTTATTTATTTCACAAATATTTCTCAAGCACCTTGTAAGTGCGAGAAGTGAAGATAATAGCCATAGCCAGTGCAGGGACAGGGGCGGGGAGGCTGCAGTTTTCAGCATTAAGCAGGTGATGGTGTCACTCATCAGAGGGCTGTCCAAGCCAATTTGGGTTTTCTTGGAATTAGGACCTGGCTTTGACTGAATTAAATTATAGAAGAGTCCCAGGGCCAGCCCTCTGTACTGTACTTCAACATGTACAATCGCAGTCCCTGTCCTAGAGGGCAGGGATGGAATTGAGGGCCCGGACTTAGCTTCAACGGGGAGCATGGGCTCAGCAGGAATGCCCAGCAGGCCTCACGTGGGGCACCAGACCTTCACCTGGGCACAGCAGGCTCCAGGCCCCACTTGCCTGAGGAACTCCTCCCTACAGCCAGGCCAGGGCATCCTTGGTTGGAAGGGGTAGGGCAGGGAGGGACAGGGCCTGACACTCCTTACTAAAGGGAAGGGTGCAAAGAAGGCAAATGAAGAGAGGGCTCATCCCTCCCTGGGGCCCAAAGGTAGCCTCCCTCTATAGCATAGGCTAAGCATTCATGTGCGTGAGGAGCAGTTGCTCCTCAGAATCTTCTGATTTTCCACTCCACGTGGGGTGGACATAAGAAAATGGGAAAAGGAGAATGTTTGATTTTTATTCAAACCTGGAAAATGTCAAAGGCTTGGCAGGGCAGTGGAATCAGATTCCTTAAACTGCTTTGGTGTGGTTGAGTTCTGCTGAAAGTGAGAGAATATGCACATGTTATTATTTAAACATGAAACATGACACATCATCGTACTTAGTTTATCTAAATATTACTTTTAAAAAGCACACAGTCCCTTCCCTTGCATCTCAGGGCTGGTTTCCTCCTTTCTATTGCCTAGAGATTCTTAGGAGGCTTCCTTGGTGGTATGATCTTAGTGAATTTCCTTTATTTGAATTCTTTTCTCTAATGTTTGTGTTGAAAGCCTGAGAGTTGTAGGGTTTTGAGGAGGGAAATGATCAAGCAATATTACTCTCTGCTGACTTGCCAAAGTAAAGCAAAGAAATCAGAAGGCTTTGAGAGTTAAATTGTTAACTAGGACAAACCAATCAATCTTGCACACCAAGAGAAAGCAAAGCAAAGCAAATCAAGCCAAAACGACTCATCTCTAAGACACTTATTCACTGTGGAATGGGATTCCTGAGGGTAAAAAGGCCCCTCAAATGCTTTAAGTTAATATTTAACTCCACTCTATGTCAGTCTTGCCAAGTGGTCATTGATGCTATTCTTGAACATATCCAGTGCTGAGAAACTTACCATCTATATTTCATCTAAAAATAGGCCAAAATAGAATTTGAGTGTCTCCTTGGATTATTTGCATCCATTTATTCATGGGGGTCATCTAATTTCTTTTTCACAGGACAGCTCTTTAGGTAATATATATTAATAGTTTTGTAGTTTTGAATCATGTTGCTTTCACTTAAAATCATATTGTGGACATTTTCCTATGTCACTATATAGTCTTCAAAAATATGAATTGCAAATAACTCTATGCCATTATTTTAATTACCACCCCTTTATAGAACACTTAGGTTGCTTTTTTAAAATTTATAACATAATATCAGCAAACTCAAAACTGTGATTGAATCTCTCATTATTTTCTTAGGCTATTCTAGATGCTTGAAACACTGCATCGAAGTGTTTGGATGTTTTAAAGAATTTATATATATTTATATCTTTTGTTTTAGGTCATGTTCTGAAGAAAGAGACTCTGAGATGGAGATTGGTGTGCAGGAAGTTTACTAGGGAATGCCCTCAAAACCTGTGATTGTGAGGGAAAGGGTCGAACTGTGATGCATTGCAACAATGGCTGACCCTGGGGACCTCTGGAGTTTGGAGGCAAACTCCCAAATTGAGGCAAGGGAACTGAACCTTTGTACCCTTGTACTGACCATTCATTGGATGCAAGTTCCTTCCAGGGAGAGGACATGACCTTAGGTGAGGGATTGTGCTTTAGATGAGAGCAATTTCTAGAGAAGGACTCAACTGCTGGCCATCAGAAGGCAACACTCCTGGCAGCTGGGGAAATGAGTCCTCCTACCTGAAGCGGGGAACCGCTGATGCATCACAGATCATGACAGTCATTCCTTGCACCTCTTCGAGTCATTTGTTTCTCATCAAAAATTCACCCGAACTGGGAACAGCTCCTCTGGAATTCTGGTCAGCCTCTTTTCCTAGGGAAATGTACAAGAGGAAGTTTAATGGGACAGCTTTAGCCCTCATTTTTGCAGCTGTTCTTAGCATCTGAACTGATGCTCATCAAAGCCCTCCTGTATAATCCATTGTAGACCTCCCTCCCCCTTGGCTAACAGCTCTGCTGTCCAGGAGGCTTACAAAATGGGTGGCCCAGACTCTTATTCTTGAGGAATCTGAGTCCCTAGACCTCATGCTCTTCTCAAGCCATGACTCCTGCTCTTATACATTTATCGTTATAATTGGCCAGATTACCTTGGTCAAGGGATTACCAAGAGATGCCTCAGAGGTTCTTTTGAGTGCCCAAAAATTTTCTCTCTACCCATTGTAATAACAACGTCTCTGACTTCTCCTGATAACCAGGGTCAATCATCCCTGCTAGGATGGTCAATTATCCGTGCCTGTTGGCCCCTAGGCACAAGAAGCCCAAAGTACCTGGGCAGCAGCATTACCTTAAAGTTTATTGAGATTCTTGCCATGATCCTGGTAGAAGTATTTCTGCTCTGGGAAACAGAATCGCTAGACTTGAAGAGTATAGAATTGTGGGGATGGGAGGCATGAATTTCCTCAACAGGCCATTGGACAGAATGGTAAATGGAGTTATCTCTACTTTCACCCTGAGCCATGTAGTCTACATGTACAGAATGCAGTGCCATAGAATAGTAATTGATTAGAGTTGTACATGGCATCCAGGAGGATGGCTCTTTATCCTTAAGGAATCATTTCTAACTTCATCTTCAGCAGTACCTGCAAAAGACATTCCTTTACCCTATAAAGGCAGTGGCTTTTGGGTGGTACAGTATGTGACAGGGCCAGTGGATCTTTTTGTCATGTGCTTACTATAGTACATTCTTTGTTGGAATGAGTTTCTTGGAGTCCTGTGTTAGTGAACCATGTATGAAGTTCAGGCTGTGATGCTGGCTGAGGCTCTGTGCACAAGAAAGGGAAACCCATACCCTGAGTATGGGTTGATTTCATTCAAGATGAATTGCTGGCTCTTGCATGGAGAAAGGGGTTTGATATAATCAGTTTGCCAAAAAGTGGCTGGGGAGATCCAGCAAGATGACGTCGGTTTAAGTGGGCACTCACCTGCTCTCTCACAAAAAATGACTGAGAAGGGGGAAGAGTCTGCCTGAGTGAGCTGTTTTGGGAACCCACAGAAGGAGGCTTCAGGGCATTGGTCTGGAGGGAACTGGACAAAGATAAAAAGCCCAAGGGAAAACTGCTGCTGTCTTGTTTCTTGTTTGCTGTGTTTCCCCCTTCCTTTGTTTCTCCCCCCCCCCCCCTTTTTTATACCATTATTGTCTACCTGTGCTATTTCTTTTCCTTCCTTCATCTTTATATCTTCTGCTTTTGATTTTCATTCTTACATTCCACATCTCTTTGTTTAGTCTTCAATTTTTCTTGTTCTTATTTCTATCTCCTCTATTCTGTTTTCTTTGTTTCTTAAATTTTTACTCATCTTTTCTCTTTCCCTCTCTTCATATCATTCTGGCCTTTTAATTTATTCTAGATATTTTCCTCTATTTGGTTTTTTATTTCATTGCTTGTACCCCACTTTTAAAATTCTTATTCCTTTGCACTTCATTCATGAGTTAATTATTCATTTTCCTAGGTCTTATATGGTTCCTCTTCTACCTTTTACTACTATTATTATTATTATCCTTTTTCTCTTCTTACCTCTTTCCCTTTCTTTGGCCCTAATCTTTTTCTTTCAAGGAAACATTGACAGGAGCGAGGAAATAGAATAAGAGGAATAAAGCATCAAAGCAAAAACTTACCACATACACAAAAACAGCAACTAAATAAAATCCTAGAGTGAAGAGAGAAACTAATCAACTGAATAAATTCTTCAAGATAAACTGATACCTAAATACCAACAAAAAATTATAAGCCATACGAAGACACAGGAAGACAGGGCCCAGTCCAATGAACAAACTAAAAGCCAGGAGAAGATGCAGAACAAATATCATGAACCAACTTAATGAAGGGAGAAAGAGATTAAGGATATTAAGGATATTAAGAAGACCCTGGGAGAACATACTGAAGAAATTGTAAACATACATAAAAAGATAATGGATATGATGGTGAAGAAAGGCCCAATCCAAGAAATAAAAAATACACTGGAAGCACATAACAGTAGATTTGAACAGGCAGAGGAAAGAATTAGTGGTGTGGAAGACAGTACATCTGAAATCAAACAGATAGATAAAAAAGTAGAAAAAATCCCTAGGGACTTAGAGATTTGAACAACAACACAAAAAGCACAAACATACATATTATAGGCATCCCAGAGGGAGAAGAGAAGGAAAAGGGAAGAAGGAGTGCTGGGGGAAACAGTAGCTGAAAAGTTCTCAACCCTATTGAGGAAGATGGATGTACATGTCCAGGAAGTGAAGTGCACCCCAAACAGTATAAATCCTAAAGGCCTACTTCAGGACATATACTTGTTAAATTGTCCAATGCTCAAGTCAAAGAGAGAATACTGAAAGAAGAAAGAGAAAAGAGAACCATCACATACAAGGGAAACTCAGTAAGATTAAGTGCTGATCTCTCATCTGAAACCATGGAGGCAAGAAGGCAGTGGTAGGACATAGTTTAGGTGCTAAAAGAAAAACTTCTAACCAAGAATTCTCTATCCAGCAAAGCTGGCATTCAAAAATGATGGAGAATTCAAAATATTCACAGATAAACAGAAATTAAGAAAGTAGGCCAATAAGAAACCTGGCTTTCAAGAAATACAAAAGGGAGTGCTGCAGTTTGAAAGGAAAATGCAGGAAAGAGAGTTGGGGGAGAGTGTAAGAAAAATAATAAAAAAAACCAAACAAAAAACAAAAAGAGAAATAAAAACAACACATGACATACATAAACCCCAAGAAAATATGGCTAATGTAAGTAATTCCTTGAGAGTAATAACAATGAATGTTAATGGAGTAAACTCACTAGTCAAGAGGCACAAACTGGCAGAATGGATAAGGAAATATGACCCATCTATATGCTCTCTACAAGAAACCCACCTTAGACCTAGGGATTTAAGGAGTCTGAAAGTGAATGGCTGGAAAAAATCTTACAAGCAAACAACAACCAAAAAAGACAGGAGTAGCTATACTAATATCAGACAAAATAGATTTTATGCAAAACTATTTTAGAGACAAAGGTGGACACCATATATTAGTAAAAAGTGGTATATCTTTCAAGAAGAAAGAACAATCATAAACATTTATGGACCTAACTAGGGCACCTCAAAATACATGAGGCAAACACTGGAAAAACTAAGTGGAGAAATAGTTGCCTCTACAATTATACTGCAGGACTTTAATACACCATTATCACCATTAAACAGAACATCTTGATGGAGAATCAGTAAAGAAACAAAGATTTTGAATAATACATTAGAGGATCTGGGCCTAATAGACATACACAGACACTACACCCAAATACAGTGGGATGTACTTTCTTCTCGAGGGCACATGGATCATTTTCCAAGATAGACCACATACTAGGCTGCAGAACAACTCTCAATGAAGTCAGAGAGAGACTGAAATTATACAAAGTAATTTCTCTGAACACAATGGAATGAAGCTGGAAATCTGTAAGGGCCAGAGAAACAGATTAGGCACAAAGATATGAAAATTAAACAACACAACTTTAGACAACCAGTGGGTCAAGGATGAAATTACAAAAAAATCAGTAACTACCTTGAAACAAATGAAAATGACAGCACAACATGTCAAAACCTATGGGATGCTGCAAAAGCTGTACTGAGAAGGAAATTCATAGCCATAATGTATTTATTAAAAAAGAAGAAAGAGCTAAAATTGAAGACCTAACTTCAGAGGTAGAGGAATTAAGAAAAAGAATAACAAACCAAAGGAAGGAGAAAGAAGGAAATAGCAAAGATTAGAGCAGTACTAAAGGAAATAGAAAATAAAAAAGCACTAGAACAAATAAACAAAACCAAAAGCTTGTTCTTCAAGAAGATCAATAAAATTGACAGGCCCTTAGCTAGAATAACAAAGAAAAAGAGAGAGAAGATGCTAATACACAAAATAAAAAACGAGGAAGGGGATATTATCACTGACTCCACAGAAATAAAGAGTATCTTAAGAGGATACTTTGAAAAATTATGTGACAAGGAGAAGGGTAATTTAGAGGAAATGGACAAATTCCTAGAAACACATAAGCATCTTACGTTGATGAAAGAAGAAACTGATGAACTCAACAGATCAATCACAAGTAATGAGATTGAATTAGTCATCAAAAACCTCCCAACTAAGAAGTGCTCAGGACCAGATGGCTTCACAGGTGAATTCTTGAAACATTCTTGAAAGAAGTAACACCAATCCTGCTTAAACACTTCCAAAAATAGAAGTGGAGGGAAGATTGCCTAAATCACTCTATGATGCCAACATTACCATAATACTAAAGCCAAACAAAGATGCCACAAGAAAGGAACATTACAGACCAATCTCTCTAAAGAACCTAGATGCTAAAATCCTCAACAAAATGCTTGCTAATAGTATTCAGCAACACATAAGATGAATTATACACCATGACCAAGTAGGTTTCATCCCTGGTATGCAAGGATGGTTCAACATAAGAAAATCAATCAATGTAATACACTTACATAAACAGGTCAAAAGAAAAAATCATATGATCAATTCTATAGATGCAGAAAAAACATTTGACAAAATACAGCACCCTTTCCTGATAAAAACACTACAAAGGATAGGAATAGAGGGAAATTTCCTCAACATGATAAAGGGCATATATGAAAAACCAACAGCTAACATCATATTTAATGGTGGAATCCTAAAATCTTTCCTTCTAAGATTGGGAACAAGACAAGGATGTCCACTGTCATTGTTCCTATTTACCATTGTGCTAGAAGTACTTGCTCAAGTACTGAGGCAAGAAAGACCCTCAAGGGGGACATGACTCCTGGGGATGAGCCTCCCTAGCACTGAGGGATTACTATCAATCACTAACTGGAGAAGCGACTAGAAAGAGACCTCGAATAAAAGAGTCAGCTCAGACCAGCAGAATATCTCAGCCTACATGTTGGACCAATTGTTAAAAATTGCTCTTTGACCTTGAATAAAAGGGGAAATGGCAAAGACAAATGAATTGATATGGCTACGAGTCTTCCAAAAAGAGTCGGGGGGTCATCAGAGGGGTGGCGCTTATGCACACCTCAGCAGGACCCCAGAAAGAGCCAAAGTAGATACAACCCTAGGTACTTGTTCTCCTGAAGACTACAGAGATCCACAGGGTATATAGTGATGGCAGATGGATTTGGAGCTCTGTGCTATGTAAGAGGGCCCTACTTTGGGATTTGTGCTCCTGAGTGTGACGGAGCTGGACTCAGATATGACTTTTCTACCCATGCCTCTTCTGTCACTTTTACTGAACCTGTGGTTGGTGCTAGGGATGGTCTATACTCAGGAGACTTGAATCTCTGGACTGCCCATGTGCCAGCTGGGCCCTGAGGCTCAGCAGAGTGGCAACTCCTACTCTCTGGTTCTCTGGTCTTACCCAAGTCAGCTAATGGGAAGATGATGATGGTCAACCACCACACCAGGGAATCAAGAGTGCCTACAACTGTAAGCAGAGGAACTGCATCCATCAT
This sequence comes from Dasypus novemcinctus, assembly GCF_030445035.2. Lineage (NCBI taxonomy): Eukaryota > Metazoa > Chordata > Mammalia > Cingulata > Dasypodidae > Dasypus > Dasypus novemcinctus. Next base: position 110,540,447 of record NC_080675.1, on the reverse strand, counting down.
CCATGTGGAATCTAAGCCCCCTCTTGATCTAGAGGTGGAGGGGACATCGCCATCCCAGGGTCCACAGAATGGAGGAATAAAATATGGACTAGAGTGGACTTACTGATATTCTACTATAAAACTATTGTGACGAGTAATAGAAGAAATTTTAGCATCGAGGTGGAGAAAGTGGCCACAGTATTTGCTGAGGGCAGGGAGAGATGGTAGAAGGGATGTGATGTGGGGGCATTTTTGGGATTTTGAGTTGTCCTTAATGATATTGCAGGGCCAGATGTTGGACCCTGCCATAACCCACTGAATGTACTGGGGGAGAGTTTGAACTACAGGGTAAACTATTATTTGTGTAGTGCAGCAGTGCGCTGAAATGTGTTCACCGAGTGTGATGAGTGTGCCGCAATGATGAGGGAGGTTGTTGGTGTGGGAGGAGTGGGTTGGGGGGTTGGGGCATACAGGAACCTCTTATATTTTTTAGTGTATCACTTTTTTTGTGATGTATATATCTTCAAAAAAATACAATTTACAAAAATGATGTGGTGGGGGTGGGGAGTGGTTATATGGGAACCTCTTATGTTTCTTGTTCTCTCTCTATATATATTTAAAGATGATTTATTTATTTATATCTCTCCCCTCCCCCCCAGTTGTCTGCTCTGTGTGTCCATTTGCTGTGTGTTCTTCTGTGACTGCTTCTATCCTTATCAGCGACACTGAGAATCTGTGTCTCTATTGGTTGTGTCATCTTGCTGCGTCAGCTCTCTATGTGTGCGGCACCATTCTTGAGCAGGCTGCACTTTCTTTTCGCGCTGGCTCTCCTTATGGGTTGCACTCCTTGCACGTGGGGCTCCCCTACATGGGGGACACCCCTGCATGGCACAGCACTCCTTGCATGCATCAGCACTGCTCATGGACCAGCTCCACATGGGTCAAGAAGGCCCGGGGTTTGAACCACGGACGTCCCATGTAGTAGGTAGGTGCCCTATCCATTGGGCCAAGTCTGCTTTCCTTTTTATATTTTTTTGTCTTTATTTTTTTAATATTACATTAAAAAAATATGAGGTCCCCATATACCCCCTACCCCCCTCACCCCACTCCTCCCCCCATAACAACAATCTCCTCCATCATCATGAGACATTCATTGCATTTGGTGAATACATCTCTGAGCACCGCTGCACCTCATGGTCAATGGTCCACATCCTAGTCCACACTCTCCCACATTCCACCCAGTGGGCCATGGGAGGACATACAATGTCTGGTAACTGTCCCTGCAGCACTACCCAGGACAACTCCAAGTCCTGAAAATGCCCCCATATCTCATCTCTTTTTATATTTTTTAATGTAACATTCCTTGTGATCTCTTAACTTTAATTTAAAAAAATAAAAAAAACCAAGAATCTTAAAAAAAAAGCACTGAGGCAAGAAAGAGATATAAAAGGCATCCAAATTGAAAAGGAAGAAGTAAAAATTTTACTATTCATAGATGACATGCTGCTATACATAGTAAGCCCTGAGAAATCTACAACAAAGTTCCAGAGCTTATTAATGATTTCAGTAAAGTAGCACATAGTACGATCAATGCACAAAAATCAGTAGCTTTTCTGTACACCCATAATGAGCAATCTGAGGAGGAAATCAAGGAAAAATCCTATTTTCAATAGCAACTAAAAGAATCAAATACCTAGGAATAAATTTAAAGATGTGAACAACTTATACACAGAAAACCACACAACACTGTTACAGGGAATCAAAGAAGTCTTTTTTTTTTTTTTGAACAATCTTTTTTTTTTTTTTTAGATTTATTTATTTATTTAATTCCCCCCCTCCCCCTGTTGTCTGTTCTCTGTGTCTATTTGCTGCGTCTTGTTTCTTTGTCCGCTTCTGTTGTTGTCAGCGGCACGGGAAGTGTGGGCAGTGCCACTCCTGGGCAGGCTGCACTTTCTTTCACGCTGGGCGGCTCTCCTTACGGGGTGCACTCCTTGCGCGTGGGGCTCCCCTACGTGGGGGACACCCCTGTGTGGCACGGCACTCCTTGCGTGCGTCAGCACTGTGCATGGACCAGCTCCACACGGGTCAAGGAGGCCCGGGGTTTGAACCGCAGACCTCCCATGTGGTAGAAGGACACCCTAACCACTGGGCCAAGTCCATTTCCCCAAAGAAATCTTAAGTAAATGGAAGAATATTCCTGTTCATGAATAGGAAGACTAAACATCATTAATATGTCTATCCTAACCAAACTGATCTACATATTTAATGCATCCGAATATAAAAATCAACACAACATTTTTTACTGAATTGGAAAAACTATGAAATTTATTTGGAAGGGCAAAAGGCCCTGGATAGCCAAAGACATATTGAAAAAGAAAAATGAAATGGAGGAACCACACTACCTGACTACAAATTACAGTGGTCAAAACTGCATGGTATTTAGCAGAAGGATAGACATACTGACCAATGGAACCTAATTGAGAGTTCTGATGTAGATCCTCACATATACAGTCATCTGATAGTCAATGAGGTCACCAAGCCCACTAAACTGGGAAAGAATAGTCTTTTCAACAAATGGTACTTGAAGAACTGGATATCCATTTCCAAAAGAATAAAAGAGGAACTCCATCTTACCTTATACAAAAATGAGCTCAAGAGGGATCAAAGATCTAAGTATAAGAGCCAAGACCACAAAGATTTTGGAAGATAATGTAGGGAAACATCTATAGGACCTTGTAATTGGAAACGGTTTCATGAACTTCACACCCAAAGCATGAGCGCAAAAAAAAAAAAAAAAAAAAAAAAAAAAAGATAAATGGCATCTTCTCAAAATTAAAAACTTTTTCACCTTCAAGGAGTTTGTCAAGAAAGTGAAAAGACAGTCTACCCAATGGGAGAAAATAATTGGTAACCATAGATCTGATAGGAGCCTGGTATCCAGCATATATAAAGAAATCCTATATCTCAAAAATAAAAAGACAAACAATCCATTTAAAAAATAGGCAAGTGATTTGAACAGACAGTTCTCCAAAGAAGAAATACAAATGGCTAAAAAGCCCACTAAAAGATGCTCAATAACACTAGTTATTAGGGAAATGCAAATCAAAACTACAATGAGGTATCTTCTTACACCCATTAGATTGGCAGCCATTAAAAAAACAGGACTACAAGTATTGGAGAGGATGTGGAGGAATGGAAACCCTAAACCACTGCTGGTGGGAATGTAGAATGGTCCAGCCATTGTGGAGGACAATTTGGTGGTTCCTCAAAAAACTAACTATAGATCTGCCATATGATTCAGCAATTCCACTACTGAGTATATACCCAGAAAAATTGAAAGCAAGGACATGAACAGATACATGAACACCAATATTAATAGCGATATTATTCACTATTGCCAACAGTTGGAATCAACCCAAATGCCTATCAACAGATGAAAGGATAAACAAAATGTGTTATATACATACAATGCAATATTACTCAACTGTAAGAAGGAATACAGTACTAACACACAGGATAACATGGATGTATTTTGAGTACATTATGTTAAGTGAAGCAAGCCAGGCATTGAAGGATAAATATTACATGACCTCACCGATATGAATTAAGCAATTGAGCAGACTCAGAGAGCTTGAGTCTGGAAGATAGATTTACAGGAAGTAGAAAGGGAGAAGAAGGTTGTGAGCCAATGCTCATACGGGAGAAGTCTATGATAAGGTGGAAGTGAGTAGTTGTGCTGTGAAGGGATATGACAGGAGTGTAGTGATACTATTGGGTTGGGTGGTGCAGGTTTGACAGGGGGTTAGGGTGGGGAGGTTGGGTTGGAGGGTCCATGGAACTGGGGGATGGGCGGGCAGAGGAAGCAGGTGAACACTGGGGATTGACGGGTATGTGGTTGAAATGACAATGTTAGGAAAACTCTTTTGGCAATATGACAAGGAAGGGTTACTGGTTTAGGGTGTTGGATGGGGGAGAATTTGGGACAGGGCACACCTAGGGCAGTCTTCTGGAGAATGAGTGAGTGATCATTTTGTCATAGTGTGTTGTATCTGTGGGTGGAGACCCACAAAATGAGAAGGAAGGAGTTGGATTTCCATCCTGGGGAGGCCCAATATGTTCTCAAACAGAGAGGTGGGTGTCTCTCAAGAGCATGGCAATTCCTAATAAGGGAGGACGGACCAGTGTGTCAAGCCCTCGTTGTTGTTGCAAGTAAATATGGATCTTGTCCTTCAATTACTTCTGAAGCCTGGTGGTCACCATGGGCCCCAATGGGAGGGGGAGGGAGGAATAGAATAGATGGAAGATGGGGTATTTAGAGGGCAATGGAATTATTCGGCATGATCTTGCAATGATGGATATAGGTCATGTTAAATTTCATCAAAAGTTTATAAAAGTGTGTGGTCTAAAATGTAAACCATAATGTGAACCATTGACTGTGGTTGGTAGCTATGTTTCGATATTTGTACATCAGTTGTAACAAATATACACCCACATAAAAAGGTTATTAATATGAGAAGAGAGAAAAGGGAGAGGATGTTGGGTGTATGGGAGTCCCCTATATTCTATGCGAATTCACTTGTGACCTAAAACTTCTTTGAAGACAAAATGAAAAAAAAGTAAGACACTGTGGGAGAAATGGAAGAAAATATCACTGTACATATAGGACAACAGATATTATAGTGCTGATAGGCAAAATGTCAAAAAATTAGAAAAATATATTTTTCATTATTTTTAAAATATCCCCATTTAAAAATATTATTTTAGTTTTAGTTTTCCTAAATTACTATGTATTTTATTTTGTATGTTTAAACCTATTGTTATAATTTCATTTTCCTATTAATTGTATTTGGCAATATTCTTGGCTCCATTTTTGAAGAAGGTTTGGATCACAGAAAGGTTACAACTGTGGCAGGGGAGGATCATTGGTGTGGGGTGTCAGTGAAGGCGGATACATGGGAGGAAGTTCACCAGGGCATTCATATAAGGTATATAAATGTGTTCAGATGTTCATAGGGCATTGTCACAGTTGGTAGAGTTTCACACAATAACCAAAAAAATATTGAATTCCTATCCTGGGGAGCTCTGCCACATTCTCTAAAGGAGCAGCAACAATCTCCCAAGTACAGGCGCAATGACCAGTGAAGAAGGATGGTCCATTCAGGGGCCCTTGATATTGCTGACTATGCTTATGAGCCTTTGCTCTTGAAATGGCAACTTAGAATAGTGTTGTAGGGTGCCTAAGAGTTACCTCCTGAGAACCTCCATGTTGGTCAATTGTGGCTTCTCTCTAAGCCAAATGCAGGATGTAAATGCCTTACCTTCCCCCCCGCAGAGAACATGACCCTGGGGATGAACTTCCCTGGCACCAAGGGATTACTACTAAGCACCAACTAGCAATAAAACTGGAAAAAGACATTGAATAAAAGGGGGGAAAGGCAAAGACAAATGAGTTTATATGGCTAAGAGAGTTTAAAGTGAGTCAAGAAGTCATCTCAGAGGTAACGTTTTATGCACATCTCAGCAGGATCTCATAGACAGCCAAAGTAGATACTACCCCAAAATAGTGGTTCTCATGGGGGTTCTGGAGACACCCAGGTCCTATGTTCAGGGCAGATGTCTCTGGAGTTTGGTATCTTTCCTGTGGGCCCTACTTTGGAGTTTGTGCTCCTGAGTGTGACAGAGTTGGACTCAATTGTGACTTCTCTATTGTCCCTTTTATTTGAGCTTATAGTTGGTGCTGGAGTTGGTAGGTGCACGTTCAAGAGACTTAAATTTTTGGGCTTTCCATGTGCCAGCTGGGCCCTGAGCTTCAGTGGAGTTGCAACACCTACTCTCCAGTTCATTGGACTCACTCAGGACAACTAACAAGGAGGTTAGGATGGACAACTACTGTATCAAGGAACTGAGAGAGTCTAAAACTGCAAGCAAGAGAATCCCATCCATCAACTGTATGGGATTGAGGCCCCCTCTTAATTAGAGGTGGAGTGGGCATCACCATCCCAGCATCCTCAGGATTGGGGAATAAATTATGGACTAGAGTGGATTTAGTGGTATTCTACTATAGACTTATTGTAATTCTAGCACTGGAAGAAATTACAACATTTATGTGGAGGTGGTAGTCACTGGAGGCTCTGGGGGCAGGGAGAGGAAAAACAGGTGTAATATGGGGGCTCTTTTGGAACTTGGAATTGTCCTAAATGACATTGCAATGACAGACGCAGACCATTAAATATCCTGCCATAACCTACAGAATTGAGTGGGAGAGAGTGTAAACTACAATGTAAACTATAATCCATGCTTAATGGCAATGCTCCAGAATGTGTTCATCGATTGCAGTGAATGTACCACACTAATGAAAGAAGTTAATGTAGGGAAAAGTGGGAGTAGGGCATGTGGGAATCCCTTATATTTTTTTAATGTAATAGTTTTTGTAATCTAAGTATCTTTTAAAAAAAATAAAAAAGATGTATTTTTGAAAAAGACTGGTTGGTCTCTTTCATTTTTTTATTTTTTAAAAGATGTATTATTTATTTATTTCTTTCCTCTTCCCCCCTCCACCCTGGTTGTCTGTTTGCTGCAGTCTTCTTTGTCCTCTTCTGTTGTCAGCGGCATGGGAATCTGTGTTTCTTTCTGTTGCGTCATCTTGTTGTGTCATCTCTCCAAGTGTGCGGCACTATTCTTGGGCAGGCTGCACACTTTTCGCGCTGGGTGGCTCTCCTTATGGAATACACTCCTTGTGCATGGGACTCCCCTACGCGGGGACCCCTGCAAGGCAGGGCATCGCACTCCTTGTGCGCATCAGCACTGTGCATGGGCCAGCTTCACACAGGTCAAGGAGGCCCGAGATTTGAACTGCGGACCTCCCATGTGGTAGATGGATGCCCTAACCACGGGCCAAGTCTGCTTCCTTAGTTGGTCTCTTTTTTTTTTTTTTTTAAAGATTTATTTTTATTTATTTAATTCCCCTCCCCTCCCCCGGTTGTCTGTTTTCTGTGTCTTTTTGCTGCGTCTTGTTTCTTTGTCCGCTTCTGTTGTCGTCAGCGGCACGGGAAGTGTGGCGGCACCATTCCTCAGCAGGCTGCTCCCTCCTTCGAGCTGGGCAGCTCTCCTTATGGGTGCACTCCTTGTGCGTGGGGCTCCCCTACGTGGGGGACACCCCTGTGTAGCACGGCACTCCTTGCGCGCATCAACACTGTGCATGGGCCAGCTCCACACGGGTCAAGGAGGCCTGGGGCTTGAACCACGGACCTCCCATGTGGTAGACAGATGCCCTAACCACTGGGCCAAAGTCCATTTCCCTAGTTGGTCTCTTTTAAAGATAGCTTTGTACCAGGAGTTTAGCAATAGTTTCTCTTGCTGGTAGTTGGGACATTAGGCAGCAACAATAACTAGATAATCTTTTGTGGGTGGGAGCGCATGCTGTTTATTCACACCTAGCCTCCATGCCTGCCACCATGACTTTTCTATTGATATGCCTGTTGTGCCCACACTGAGGTGGCTAATGAGAGAGGCTGGCTGATAATAATAATTAGCCAAGCCATTTTGTCTACATGACTATTTAGTGCTTCTTAGGGTCCATGTTCTTTGGTGGGCATTTTACATTTTTTTTTGTCCTGAACTCTTAAAATTAACTTTTTATTGTAGTAACAAATATACAACTAAAAAGTTCTCATTTTTGGCCACTTTCAAGTATAAAATATTGGGCGGCAGACTTGGCCCAGTGGTTAGGGTGTCCGTCTACCACATGGGAGGTCTGAGGTTCAAACCCCAGGCCTCCTTGACCCATGTGGAGCTGGCCCATGCACAGTGCTGATGCACAGAAGGGGTGCCGTGCCATGCAGGGGTGTCCCCCACGTAGGGGAGCCCCATGCACAGAGTGTGCCCCACAAGGAGAGCCACCCGTGCGAAAGAAAGTGCAGCCTGCCCAGGAATGGTGCTGCACACACGGAGAACTGATGCAACAAGATGACGCAACAAAAAAAGAAACACATTCTGTGCCGCTGACTAGAAGAGAAGCGGACAAAGAAGACACAGCAAATAGACACAGAGAACAGAGGGGAGAGAAATAAATAAATAAATTTAAAAAAAAGTTAATTTGAAAAAAGAAGTATAAAATATTCACAATAATGTTCTACCATTGACAATATCCATCACCCCTACTTTTTCATCATGTCAAATTGTAATATTGTTTTGATTTTAGTCAGGGAGGGTGCTGTGATCAGGTTGGCTCAAAGGTTGGCTCAAAGGGAAGGCAACGCAGAACTTTACGAAATAAAAGGATAGAGAGAAAGATATGAGAGAGGAAATAAAGGTGGGACAATGGGACTCACAGCTCCTGGAACTGAGAGCCTTGACCCCAGTTTCCACCTTGTATGTATTAGAAACTACCAAGCCGCTGTTTGCTATTAGAACTGCAAAATCATCTGCAATAATAGGGAACAACTGCAACATTTACCATAGAACAGGTGTAACATTTACAATAAGGAACAGGTAAGCCAGTTTCCCACATTTCTCCCTTTTTGTTTTTGCAAAGTCTATGCAAATGACATTTCACTGATTAACAAAGCTTCCTGTATGATATTTTCACTTTTAGATTTGAACACTACTCATTAAATTTTTTTTCTCAATATATTCAGTCCCAGGATTGTTCAAATTTAAAACAAGAGATTTACATAAAGGTACATTTATATATCACTTACAGTTCATCAAATCACTTAAGTACACAATATGTTTCATTATTAAAGTTCTGATTAGTATTCAAGCATTTTATACATAATCCATAACTGCAACAACAAACAATAAGACTTCCAACTAGTAGACATTTAATGAATTGACTTTTATTTCTCATGGACTTAATATTCCCTACCTGCAAGGCTCTATAGGCCAGTACTTGATCAAAAACATCTCATTTTCCCCAGTTTGTATGGTGCTCTTAGCATCTTCACTGGACCTGGGGCCACATCCAATTCACAGGCTAAGTCAATATCCACCTTCTCCCTTTTTAAAATTTTTTATTTTTAAAGCAGCCTGCTGGAGGTCCTCCTATTCCCATGAAGGACCTTTCCTAATTAACACATCTTAGTGAGGGATAAAAGATTTTTAGTATTCTAACAATACTACCAATTCTATCAACATGAGAAAACATTGTACTTTATCAAATACAGTAGATGGTATAGTTTTGTCTTACCCAACCAGACAACATTTAATAATTTGATAGAGTAACAGGGACCTTACAACTTGTCCCAATTGTTTGTCTCTTCCAGGCCCTTAAAATACTGTTGTCTCTGACGTTTCTTAGTAAGGTCACTGCCACAGGTTTCTTCTATGCAGCCAGATTAATTGCCATCAGGCCAGGGCAGAAAGCCTTGAAGGACTGCAAAAGTCCATTACTGATCTTTTCACACAGTTTTTGTACTTTTTGTATTCATTCAGACTTGTTTTAGTTTTAGAAAACACATCTCACTGAATGCTACCACAATACTTTTACTATTTGCTATTTGCATACCAGTTCTGTCCTGCATCTCTCCATACTAACGATTTTACTTTAGGACAAAATACACCTCATAACATTTCAGTTAGCATTCCCACAAACTTTTTACCTTTTCAATATTCACTGAACTTTTACATCTTTCATTTTATCCTTCCTTTCTCTTTTTTTCCCTTTATTTTTTTCTTCCCTTTTTTCTTTCTCTTTTTCCTTACTTTAAATTTCTTTTTTTCCTTCCTTTTCTTTTTTCTTCTCTTTTTTCCTTCCTTTTTCTCTTTCCTTCATTCTTTTTCCTTCCTTCCTCTTTCTTTCATTCTTTTTCATTCCTTTTTCTTTTTTCCTCCATTCCTTTTTCTTTCTTTCTTTCTTTTTCCTTCCTTTTTCTTTTTTCCTTCCTTCCTTTTTTGTCTTTTGTTCTTTTTCCTTCCCTTTTATTTCTTTCTCTTTCTTCCTTTTTCTTTCTTTTTCTTTTTCCTTCCTTTCCCTCTTCCTTTTTCTCTTTTTCCTTTTTCCTTCCTCTCTTTCTTCTATTCTTCCCTTTTCTTTCTTTTTCTATCTCTTTCATTTTCTTTTTCACATATACTGAAACAATTGCAACACACACAATGACACTGAACAGACACAAAAGCAGTTTCAAATCTATTAATATATAATTTTTTCATTGCTTCCTTTTATAATTAAACATTTCTTTTCCAGTTTTCCTCCTCTCAATTTCCTTCTTAATCTCTTTCTGTTCTGGAGTCAATCTTTATTTATTTATTTATTTACTTTTTTGTCTTATTTTTTTAATGTTACATTAAAAATATATGAGGCTCCCATATAACTCCTCCCCCCCCATACTTGCTTTATGATGACATGCTTGAACAAGTTCTGTAGCTTAGATACTTTGATGTAAAGCCATTCTAGTCTTCAGAATGAGACCCAGGCATGCAGTTTCCAGTATCTGTCTCTCCATCTGCATGACCGGAGGTTCTGGGTTCCATAGGAACTTTTGTGGTCTCTTGGCATTCATGGTATGGCTTTATCTGACGAGCTGGTACACACAGGACTTTCTCCCTCTCCTGGGGAAATACAAGCAAACCCTCGAGGACTTCGAAGGCTCTCCAAACTCCTTGGGGCTCTGTGTCATTACACCAACTTTAGTTTCGCGCGAGACAATCCTTCTTCCCTTCAAGTCCCTGGTCCGGCCCCAGTTGCTGCGAGCCTTCTTCCCTTCGTGCCCCACGTTAGGCGCCAGTTGCTGTGATCAGTTCAGCAATAGGTTGGCTCAAAGGGAAGGCAACGCAGAACTTTACGAAATAAAAGGATAGAGAGAAAGACATGAGAGAGGAGATAAAGGTGGGACCATGGGACTCACAGCTCCTGGAACTGAGAGCCTTGACCCTAGTTTCTACCTCGTATTTATTGGAAACTACCAAGCAGCTGTTTGCTATTAGAACTGCAACATTATCTATAGTAATAGGGAATAACTGCAACATCTAACAACTGCAACATCTACAATAGAACAGGTGTAACATTTACAATAAGGAACAGGTAAGCCAGTTTCCCACAACAGACAGGAAGTGGTTAGAGTTTGCTTTTCTGTTGACCAAGAAACCATGGTTGGGGGCTCTGCCAACTACCAAGTATGTTTACTCCAATTATTCATTTTGGGCCTGGGGAAATAGCCACTTGTTAGGCCTGTGGACCCAGTGGATCCACTGTGAGCTGGACGTGGACCAGGACTCTATTTATTGTTTGGCCCCCATAGGTTCTTACTTTAACAGGAGAAAGGTCATGATTCTTTAGTTCCCCAGGTCCATTTCAGCTTGGACCCAGTATTCAATAGTCCTCATTGTGTTGGGGTATTCCCATTTTGCCAGCTTGAGTAAATGGCCACATGATCTTTTAGGGAAGGACTTACATACTTGATGTGGTGTGGCAGGGTTTTTCTATTTGGGGATCTGGCCTCAACTGCAGCCAAAAACTTGAAGATCTGAAAACTGGGTTAGGGCTGAAAACTATGCAAGGAATCACAATTCATTGTTGGAGTGGCTGCCCTTAGCATCCTGGTCATCCTGTCTTGATTTCTTTGGACTATACAGATTGAGAAAAACTCTTGCCCTCAGAGATGGCATGCTCTATTAAGAATTCCAAACCTCCCTGTGTGTCAGGAGCCCCCTGGCTGCCACTTCAGTGCTGCCACTTATCTTATTTCTGAGGGTTAAGTGCTGTCATTTGGTCTCAGTTATGTTTCTTATTTCCTTTTATCCCCATTGCTCTCAGGGAATCTGCTTCTGTAATAGCATCTGCAGCTTCTCCACTGCTGCTGCTTTGTGCTCCAGTGTGTTCCTTATCACTCTGGTACACGCAGTGACCTCCTGAATTTCTCGCAGAAAAAAACCTGCTGGTAATTTTTCAGCTTTCATTATGAACTTCTTTGAGCTTCTTTATTCTTCTATAATACACGATGGCATTTCTATTTTGCCTACTATGGATCATTGCTTTTTCTTAGTTTCTAACTAAGTTTCTAACACCATCTGCTTACTAGGGTTGATAAATCCTGTGTCATAAGAGAGTGCTTTCATAGTAAATATCTCACCCTCATTTAAATTTATACTTCACTGCCCTTGATCCAGCACCCTCAAGGACAGTTCCATTTATAGTTTACTGGCTCCTGCTGGCACATGTTGGCTGGGACCTACAGCCCATTCGAGGCATAGTCTCTTTCCTCTCGTAGCAGACCCAGCACTTTCTGGCAAGGTTTTGTTGCAACTTGACCCTATGAGACCCTCTGGTGGCCAGGAGGATGGATGGGGCTACATCCTGAGGGAGGCCATATTGTTTTGCAAGGCAGAGGCCTCTGCATTGTCTTCAAGTAAGGGAGGAGCTCTAGCTGTTAATAGGGAGGAGTAGGACACTGCTGCAAACTCAGAGGATCCTAGGGGGATCTGAGTTTTAAAGATATTTAAGTACATCAATCCAGAATGTCTCTTTCTCAAGTCTTAGGGTCTCCACTTTTTCCCAACCAGGATCCTAATCTTGGCAGAGCAGATTTGTTGGGATTGAGAATTCAACCTTTTTTGAGCTCAGCTACACTTATAATTAAACCCTGGGCCTGATCCTAAGCCTTTTCTGTCTTCTGGCTGCCAAGGAGGCCATCTGGCTTTCAAACTTTGACTTCGGTTGGCAATCAGTTGCCACCAACTTTTCATTGTCTTTTTCCAATACATTGATAGTACTCAGCAATGGCAAGTCCAGTCTTCCCTGGATTACACAAATGCCTCCTGTGCATTCCCTTCTACTTGTATGCCATCCTGGCTTACCACTGGTGAATAGTTAACACTTGCACTAGTGTGACACATGAGATCTGTACATTTTCTATTTTCCACTAGTGATGGGATGCTCACTGCTAATGGGCCAGCAGGTAATCCAGCTCCCAAAGCCCATTTTAGAGCCTTAACTATTCCTGATACTTCCTTAGGTCAGGTTTTCCAGGAAACACTCTGAGACAGAGATTTGTCAGAAGGAAGATTTTGTGGGAGAAACCCTTAAGAACAACATTTTGGGGAGAGCAAGGAAAATAGGATTTGGCAGAGGTAGAAGTTTCATTGCAATGATGACCTTTTTTGGTCCATGGGGGCTCTACAGCCAGGATGCCCTTACAAGTTGACTCATATTGAGGCAAGGAAGCTGAACCTTCAGCCCTCATATTAACCATCTCAGTGAATGCCAGTTTTCCCAGGAAGGGCCTAACCTTTGGGGAGGCAGCTGCCTGGAGTCGATGATAGTTCCTGGGGAGGGACTGAGCTGTGAGCTGTCAGCAGTTGAGGAAGGCAGAATAACAGCCTCCAAAGATGCCCACATCTTAATCTCTGGAATCTGTGAATATGTTTGTTTACATGGCAAAGAATTAAGGTTGTAGAGGGAATTAAGGTGGGGAGATTATCTTACATTACCCAGGTGGGCCCAATGTGATCACAAGTGTCCTTTTTAAGTGGAAGAGAAAGGCAGTAAGGAGAGAGCACCAGAGTGATGCCATGTGAGAACAACACAGCAGGCCGTTGCTGGCTTTGAAGGTGGGCGAAGGGGATCATGAGTCACAGAATGTGGAGAGCTGCTAAAGTTTGGTAAAGGCAAGGAAAGAGAACAGATTCTCCTCTAGAGGCTCCAGAAAGGAATGCAGATCAGCCGGCATCTTGCTTTTAGCTCATCGAGACCCATTTCAGATTTCTGACCTCCAGAACTGTAAGAGAATAAATTTATTTTGATTTAATAAATGTGTGTGTAGCAACTTGTACAGCAGCCACAGGAAACCAATACAGCAGGCTATCCTCCCTGTAGCGGGGGGGAATGATTCCCATTGTTCTGAACAGAGAATGTGATGACATATCACAGCATTTGACATACTTTCAAAAGTCCTCCAGAAAAATGGTACCATTTTGTATCTCTGTCTACAATGTGTGAGTAATGCCATCAGCAACACAGTATTATTGGGCCTAAAACAGTTTTGTCTTTCCTTCTCAGCCTGTTTCCAACATTCCAATGTTGAGTTTCCATTTCAACCAGTTCTGGTGAAACTTTTGAATCAGATTTTCCATTCAGTATTGGAATCTTGCACCCTATTGCCCATTCTCTGGCATCAGAACATAGAGATCTGAGTTCATTAGTATTGTTTTTGGTCACTTTAAAGTTATTTCTTCATGTTATTTACAAATCACTTTTCCAATTTTGTCTTCCTTGCCAAACCTCTTGCTCTTTTTAGTTTATCTCCATCATTTTATCTGGTGTCTTTCTCATATTTAGTTAAGACTCTGGATCAGTTCACATGGTCTCCATTCTTAGCCAGAGGACATATACTTAATGTTTGAAATCAAGAATCGGAAATACAAAACTTGGTTTGAATTCCATTGTTATACACAGTCTTTGCTTCTCATAGATTCCTTTTTTGTCCATTATCCTGAACCTTCCATTGGAAGAATCAATAAACAAAACCACTGATCATTCTATGCCCCTCACTTTTCTGTCTCTAGAAAATTTGTCTCAATCTTCTTCTGGGGATACTTTTTGTCTCTTCATGGTGAGGGAAAGGGATTGAACTCAGGGTATCTACTATGTTCCAGGCAGTCTGGTAAATACTTTCTGCTATTTCCTTTAAACTCCTTAGCCTTATTAGGAGGTTTCGATGATGATGATGATGATGATGATATGCATAAAGAAAGGTTGTGTCTCACTCTAAAGTTCACACTCATTTCATAAAACTCATTGGTATGGAAGCACCTGAGCCCACACAGCATTAGTGGACAATAGCAAGTACTTTACTAAACTGTGGTCACTGTCTCCTCACCTCCTGGAGGACAATGGCCCACATGCCTATATTAATAGAGCCACCTCCCCATTCCTGAATGGGGCATCCCACTACCAGACCTCTCCCAGGGACTGTGGTGGGTAATTCATGCCTGTGGTTTCTCTTCAGTAACCCACACATCTCCAGATGATCTGCATTTAACTCCTTTAGAAGGCTTAGACCAGTTGTGTATCTTCAGGAAAGCCAAAGTCTTCTTTTTTTCCTTCACGTCTAAGCTGCTTTCTTTCATTCATCATTTTTCTTCCTCTGGTTTTGATTCCCCTTTGCCCTCTCAACATTTTGACTTCCTGTGTTCTTTATATATTACTTTACCTACTACAAGTGGTTATTCGTGCTCTTCTACAATAAATAAAAAAGAGCAGAGACCTTTCTCAACTCTCCTTTAAACTTCTTCTCTAATAGGATAATGTACTTCTATTTGCTTCTCTCTCCTCTCTCTCTCTCACACACACACACTCGCATATATATTCAGTCCTGGTGAAAACAAATTTAGCACATAGCCTGGTAGGTTGTTGGGGCTGTTCTTTAGCACCCATATCCTTTGCCTAGAGTTGACTTTCTGAGTGAAATTATTATCCCTTGCAGTTCCATTTGACACCACCTTTGGCTAATTTGCCTACTGTTTCCCTACTGCAGTAGCAAGATACTTTTGGCAGTGCTGTCCATTCCAATCTTAAATTGCCTAAGCCACCAATAAATAACTTTTTACTTTGCTCCTTTCTTATTCCATTCCTGGTACCTCCCTCCATTAGGCCAGGCACAGTTATTTGGAAGTTCTTGGAAAATCATTGCCAACCAGCTAGCTCTCCAAATAACAGTTGGTTTATCATCTCTCCAGTAAATAGAAAACTTGGACACATTTTAGAGAATTTCTCACCTTCGCTACCTTCTAGTCACTGTAGCAAGGCCAAACTGGGATTTCATGCCAGAATCTGAATACAGGAAATAAGCTTAGAAACCACCTAGGTCTGTTGATTCCTGGGCATTCTTGGATTGAAGATTATTTCTGTCTGGCCAAAACTGTTCATTTGGCTGTAGGCCTTGGAGGGCAAGGCAAGGACAGCCCTAAAGACAGAAGCAAAACTGTACCCTGTGTTCTGAGGCGGCCATTAAAGCAAAACAGGAAAAGACACACAGCTTTCAGGCCTTGGGTTAATTCTTTGAAAAGATGAAACATGTGAAGGTCACATACTCATGGAGGAACTTTCTCCATTGGCTGCCAAACTTCTTGCGGTTGCTTCTCTGTTGAGAAAGTTAAAATTCATTCTCTGCGATATTTGGGTGGCCCTTCAGCCCAACAGTGCAGAGTCTTTGTTTCTTTCTCTTCAAGTTTGCTCTTTTTGCCAAAGACAGGGCAACTTTCTCCTCTATCTGAGATCACTTCACACCTGGTTTGCCAAAATGGCAGCAAGTTAGGTAATCTGAATCCTTGCTCTATTCCAGACCTCTTTTTTTTAAAAACTTCAGAACACTTTGAATCCATGTTTTTCTGGGAGAAGTAGCATGTTGCCCTAAACACAAAAGACAACTTATCTGAGGATAATTTACAGGAAAGACAATAACATTTTAGAACAGGGATGATGTTTTTTTTCA
Source organism: Dasypus novemcinctus (assembly GCF_030445035.2). Lineage (NCBI taxonomy): Eukaryota > Metazoa > Chordata > Mammalia > Cingulata > Dasypodidae > Dasypus > Dasypus novemcinctus. The sequence goes on along the minus strand of NC_080675.1, from coordinate 110,524,041 downwards.
GCTTAGAGGGTTTTCTGCTCCCACAAGGATTTTAGCTAAGATTTAGGAATCTGGAATGCAGTGGGATTGGCCCAAACCCCGGACAAGCCCTGATGAAAAATGTCTCCTGGGACTGCTCATCCTCCTCTCATGGAGGCAGGACATAGATCTATTAGCTTTCTCCCAGTCTTTGCTGGTATCGAGTGATAATGAGATGATGAAGAGGAAGGAAACTACTGTGGTTGACTCATTATGAAAAGGAAAAGGAAACCGTGAAGGACCCCATACTGACACTTTCTTCAAATCTTTATCAACTAGGGGCTTTGGGGAAGGGAAGAAGAGCTTTTCTACAGTTTTACAGAGTGGATAAAATAGATCATTATTGATTATCTTTACTTGTCTAACTGATGCCAACCCTCTTTAACAAAGCTCTATGTCTAGGCTACAAATCCCCAAGATTCCAAGTGTTCTACTTTGGCTTGTGCCTACATAGATGCTTTTTGTTTACAGAAATGTGTCAAAAGATACAATTAGGGGGATACAGGTTTTGGCAAGTTTTGTTTAGCACCTTTACCTGAGTTAAAGTACAAACGGACATTTGGGGGACTACATTCCTGTCAGTGGGGACCCTAGAGATGTTTTTATTTGGCATTCTTCATGACTCCCCCCGTGGCTCAGAGTCTTGGTAGCATTGTCTTATTTAATGAAAGGAATTGTTCTTATGGTTTGTGAATGCCAACTGTATGTAAAGAATTCTTCCAGGCATTGTGGAACACACAGCATGTTGAGTAAAGAACAGTTCTTGTCCTTAAGCAGTTTATATGTGTGTATATGTGTATGCAGGTACACACACACTCTTAGACACATTAGCTAGTGAGTGAGAGAGAGGTATCAGGAAGCAAGGGCTGTGGCAGGGTTGGATCAGGGAGTATATTTACATCCTCAGGTTGGCCAAAGGCAGGGTGGCTGGAGGGAGTTTGAAAATCATCGTAAGTTGGGAGTCGAAGATAGAGGGTAGCAAAATCCAAAACTGTAGTGGTGTGTTAGGTTCAAGGGAATGGCAAAGTCTTAATGGGGAAGATGAATTTTCATAAGCTGTGAAGAGCAGGGACAGGGCAAGAAAAATGTGGGTCCCCAAAGGTATAAGTAGGCCAGAACTGATGCTTTCATTTAGTGAGGACTGCACAGAACAGGGTCATGCTTGATGCAAAATAGGGCCAAGCAGGAAGGATATGAGGGCTTTAAATCTCTAAGTCCTAACACTATACCTATTCCATGAACTTCATCTTGACCTCACTGGGCTCATTTATATTCTAGATTGTGCTCAACCACTTCAATGCTATCCACTGGAGAATACTTAAGAGCCAATTTTTCTTAAGTGCTTTAAGTGCTAGATTTGTCTCCCTAACTTATAAGCCCCTTGACGACAGAGCTGTGCCATCTTCTTTTCTCAAAGAATCTAGCATCATCCAAGCTTGACTGATAGATGTAGTGCAATTGAACTGCAGCTTCCTTGCAATGCTTACACTTATCATAGATTTCTGTTGAGGGAAGATAAAGTTCTTCAAAAGACCTATTCTTCTATGGACTACCCATTAATTCAGGATCTGGAGGGGCTAAACCACTTGTGTAGGTCCCCATTTTATTTCTTCTATGTGATAGGAACACTGTACAGGGTTTACCTGACGTGTGCCGTCGGCCATACTGTTGGCTTCTCAGTGCTCCTCTGAGACTTGTTTTCACCAAAGATTGCCTTGAACCGTGGGGCCTCTGTTTCCTTTGGGCCACCAGACCTAAACCTCAGCCCATGAGTGCATCCCTGTCTCCTCCTCCAGACGCTGGCCTTAGATTTGTCCTTAGGGCTTTGAGTAAGCACGCACTCTCTACACAAATTACTTTGCTCTCCAGGCTGACCAACCTCAACCTTTATCAGTGCTTCTTAAGTGGCAATCCAGACATCATCTACATCAGAGCCAGCTGCAAAACACTGAGGAAATGTAGATTCCTGTCTGGTCCCTACCCTAGACCTGCTGAATTGCTGAATCAGAATTAAAAAAAAAATACACCTCCTGGTGTTTTTTAAATACACACTCTCGTTTGGAATAATCACTTGTTCAGCCCTGCCAGTTTGGTACGGCTCAAAGTCTGTCCCTCTGGCTTATTCTGTTCTTCAGCTACCCAGGACCTGGCCTTGGGTGTCCTCATCGTGGTGTATCATGAGACACCCCTGCTCCGCACCTGTACAGAGGGATGCTTACCCAGTGGGGATGTGTCTTTAGTCTGCTCCCTCATCCCGGGTCCCACACTCTGGCCTCAGCCACCTTTCACGGTGACCTGACTAGCCTTGGAATGCATGTCAGCTGCTCCCAGAGGGGCTGAGAGCCACACTGGCGCTGGAATGCTTTCATCACTGTTTTTCTTCCACTGGAAAAGGGATGTAACCGTGTGATGTACAACAGGGTAATTGAAAACAGGTTGAGGTTTCCGCTGCTTCAGCCACCAGTGGGGGAAATTTCTAGTGTCCATTTCCAACTAGACAAGTAGGGGGATCTGGAAATGCAGCAGCCCAGTCGTTGAACAGGGAGAGCAGACAAACAAAATACCTCGTCCTGACTTTTTTCTTGCTCTGTTTTGTGATTTTAATAGGACAATAAAATGCAGAGATCATAAAAAAATGGAGGCAAGCTTTGCCAGTTCCATGACGAAAGGGCTTTTACAGTGTTTGATTCTATCGGATCTTACACGGGAAGCAGGAGGCAAGGAAGGTCTGGGCCTCTCTGGGATTTCTGCCCGGCCTGGCTCAGCCACCGGGTCAGAGGTGGGAAGCTCCCCTGTGCTGCCTGCTTGCAGGAGGGAGAGCAGGCCCCTCTGTGAGTTCCTGTGGGGATAAGGTGGCCTGCGTGGGCAGACGTTGCTCATGCCTTAGCTGCGGGGAGCTCCGTCTCAATGCAGTGGCTGTTCTTCACCTTTGGGTAGAATGTGGCTTGGCAGGCAGCGGGGATTGCCTGGAATCCTGGTAGATTTCCATGTTTGAGAAACCCACCCACAGGATCGTTACCAAATCCAAGGCTAATGCTCTTGAGAGTGTGGACCCCTTCCTCCTATCTCTGTCCCTAACTTTCCCCAGCCCTACAGAAGTAGGGAAGGGCTAGAAATGCTTCTCAGAAGAGTCTTTTGAGAAACAGTTCACAGACTAAACTCTTTGCTCTGTGCTCACTCAGATAATGGTCTTTCAAAGGCTGTGAATTAAAAGAAAAACAACAACAACTTATGCTTTCAGACAAGTTGATAAACAGACCTGGGAGGGCAGAGGATGACTGGTGGGGAAGCCCTGAGACGTTCTCAGAGAACGATGGCCTCGCGCATTCATTCTGGAACACTTAGGCAAGCATTTTAGGTTTCTGTGACCAATAGCCTCCACTGGCTTTAGGTTTGCAGCTCCTACCATAATTTTTTTTGCATATGTTTGGTGCTCAAAATATAATTGCTAAGTATTTATCATTGTCTTGTGTGGTAGTTTGATATTATTTATGAATTCCAAAAAGAGATATAGATTATTTTTGTAACCTGGTCTGTTCCTCTGGGTGTGATACCCTTTGATTATATTAAGTTCAGCTGAGAATCTAGGTTATCTCTTATGGTACCTAGAGTTGGACTCTGTAGGGCCTTGTGACTGTAAGCTTCTGCCCCAAATAGATACCCTTAATAAAAGCCAACAGAAAATGTGGGAGGAGTAGGGAGAAGAGCATATAGGAATCCCCTATATTTTTTATGTAACATTTATTTAATCTAGGTACCTTTTAAAAAAATTAAAGTATATTTAAAAAAAGCCAACAGACTTCTGATACCTTGTATCAGCTCCCCTTTGGCTGACTAATATACCTTGTCATGGGCTTTTTGGTTCATTAGCTGCACAGAACTATGCCTTTTCTCTTTCACCCATATGCTTATTCAGTAAACACGAAATATGGCTGGTAGGCCTCTACTCTTTCCTCCTTGTAATGCTAAATCAGAGGTGCCCCAGAAACAAGGGCTTCTGGTCTCCTCCCAAAAGGATGCTTCTCACAGGTTCATGGGCACATTCTTCCTGTGCACAAGATAAACGAATGAATGAGTGTACTGGGACAAGACCTGCTATCTAGGGAGTATTGCTTTGTTCCTCATAAGTTTCCGTGACTTTTCAAAAACGTGTTGCCTTTTTAGTAAGAAGCAAGTACTCATCTTCCTCTGCAAAGAAATCTTTAAAAACTAATTACCATGAAGATGTTTTTCTCCCCTATTGCAATAGCAAACAAGCCCTTTCATATTGGGCATCTGATATCTGGCTGTTCAGGCTTACTCAGCATCCTGTAGCAGGAAGATGTCGGGGCTGGAAATGTAATGTTGTGCATAATTAGTGTTTTTAAAGCCATGAGACTGGTGAGATCACCAGGGGAGTGGATATGGAAAGAAAAAGAAGAGGTCAAAAGTCCAGGGGCACCATAACGTTAAGCGGTTGGGAGGTGGGGAGAAACCAGCAAAGGAGGCGGGAAAGGAGCAACCAGGGAGGTAGGAGGAAAACCAGGCACGTGGGGGTGTCCTGGAGGCCAAAGGAAGACAGTATTTCAAGGAAGAGGGGGTGGCCACCTGGGAGGAACACTGCTGAGAGGTGCAGAAGATGAGGATACGAGTGTGGAGTTATTGGTGACCTTGGAAAAGCATTTTTGGTGGAGCGGTAGGGCTGAGAGCCGGACTGAGTGGGCTCAAAATATTCTTTCATCTTTGCTGCTTAATCTCGAAACAAGAATCCCAGAAACCTCTGGTCAGTGCAGATGATATGCCATCCTGACAGCATTCTTCTTCTTTTTTAAAAAAACATATATATTTTATTGTATAAATGTGAATATAAACATTGTGTTCTAAATTTTAAAGAACATTTATTTTTTATGCATAAATGATACCATATTCATAGTAAAATAAAATAAAAACAGCAAATTAAAAAGAAACCTTTGAATTCCTCTCAAATATTTGTATGATTCAATTGTGAATGAAATGGCAATAAAATTATGTCCTACACTGTTTTATATACTATAATCTTCACATAATTTCCCTTTATAAAAACAAATATAAAATTGGCTTCAGTGTTCTTTCAGATAATTACTAACATATTCATCCTATTCTAGAGATTACCATGTAGCTACCACTCCCACCATCCATTCTTCATCCCAATAACCTGTTGAATTTTTGTTGCATCATTAGGCCTATTGAAAGGTTCATATTATTCATCTTCCATTTATTTGTTCCAGATTCATTTGAGAATTCTATCCTTTTATCTATAAAGAACCAGTGTGTTAGGATCCCTAATGAATCTTTAGGACCTGGAATATTTCTTTTTTATTTTTTAATGTAACATTTTTTGTAGTCTATGTATCTTTAAAAAAAGACAATTAAATAAAAGAAATTTAAAAAGAAAAAAAAATAAGAGATTCCAATACACCCTCATACCCCACTTACCACTCCTCCCACATCAACAACCTTTTTCATCATTGTGGCATATTCATTGCATTTGGTGAATACATTTTGGAGCACTGCTGCACTGCATGTATTATAGTGTACATTGTAGTTCATACTCTCCCCCAGTCCATTCAGTGGGTTATGGCAGGATATATAACGTCCTGAATCTGTCCCTGCAATATCATTCAGGACAACTCCAAGTCTTGAAAATGCCCCCATATCACACTTCTTCTTCCTTCTCTCTGCCCTCAGCAACTCCCATGGCCACTGTTTCCACATCAATGATACAATTTCTGACTGTATTCTCTTTAATGGAGCTTTCCACACAGTGTTAGTTGATGGACAAAAGGGCCAAGTACCCACCGTGCCATCAAATTCTGCCATCAAATTCTGGGATTCGAGCAGTTATTGCAAGGCTGTGAAATGAAAGTCTCAGCCTTCATATAGGACCATAGGGGGTTTAAATACAAAGGTACCCCTTAGAGATCATTAAAACCCAGTTCCTCTATTTTACATATGAGGAAACTGAGGCCCATATCAGGAAGAAGACTTCTCTAAGGTCACACAGCTGCTTTGAGGCATTGCCTCTTGTCTTCCACCCAAGGTACCTGGTGGATTAGAATTTGTACTTGAATAAAAAAGGGTTACTGGGACAGATCTCCTATTCCTATTATTTCCTTTGGACACTCACTTCACGTCTGTCAAATTCCTTTACAGATTAATTAAACTGTTCAGATGGCAGTGCAAGCCAATCTTCCGTAACAAGGATTGTCCTACTCAGGTACCAAAACCAGGAAAGGTCCTAGGCAGGAAGCCCATTTCCTGAGAAATGAGAGGAATCCTCTGGCCCAGTAATGGGCCGACACCCAGCATACCCTGCTCTGGGACTTCCCATCCTCCTGGGATTTTTTTGGTGGTATAGGAGAGTCCTTCTGTCCCAATGGGCTGGGCTTATTTCCCATAGATGGCGGCTGGCTTCCCCTGCCTTTTGCCAGGTGGTGGTGTCATTCTTGGAGAGTGTCCAGGTTGGGCTAATGTCCAGGCAATCGGAGCTTGCTGGTGTAAGAGTGTTCACCCAAAGCACATCACCTACTGGGCTCTAGTCCAGAGGGAGGAAAAAACGCTTAGCTCCTTGATGAGTAGTTACAGACTCTTAACCAGAGACATCAGCGTGCCCCTCAGGAGAACTGTTTGTCTTCTTCACCCCTAAAATCCTCCTTCCCTCCATATACTAAATGATGACCCCTGGCTCTGCCCTCTGAGAGGATACCAGACTGTGGTGGAAAAGCTGGTCAGTTCCTGGGCTGGCCTGTTTCTGCTGCCCCTTTCTCCAGACTTCCCACCGCCATGGCAGGAATAAAGTTTAAGCTCTGGACTCATTAGAATGAGCAGCACCGAACATTTATTTTAAATCTACTTCTAACTTATTTGATTATAAAGCAAGCTCATGATTATTTCATTCAATAAATGGATATTGAATGTATGAATAGAGCATCCCTTTGGGATAGAGATGTTACAGCTGTGATTCTCAAGCTGTACTTCCCATTAGAATCAGCTGGGAAGCTTTTAAAATCCTCACTTCCTAGGTCACACCCCATAAGAATTAAGTCAGAATTTTGGAAGGTGGGACCTAGGAATTATTACTTTTTTTTTTTCTTTTTAATTTAGAGCAGTTGTAGGTTTGCAGAAAAATCATGCAAAAAGTATAGAATTCCCATATAAAACCCCTCCAATTATTATCACTTTGCATTAGTGTGGTGCTTTTGTTACAATTGATGAATATTATTTTGATTATATTATTAATTATAGTCTATAATTAACATTAGGTTTCACTCTTTGTTTTGTGCAGGTCTATGGTGTTTTTTAAAATTTTTATTCTGGTAACACATATACAGCTAACATTTCCCACTCACTTTCAAATATACAATTCAGTGGCATCAATTGTATTCACAATGTTGTGCTGCCTTCACTACCTTCCATTACTGAAAATTTTCTATCATCCTAAACAGAAATTTTGTACCAATTAAGCATTAATCTCCCTTCCCCAAAACTCCCCACATGGTCCCACTGTGCATCCCATTTGACAAGTGTTGTTAAAGTAGCTCTTCTCAGATTTTAATGTGTGTAAGACTCACCTGGGTGTCTTGCTGAACTGCAGCTTCAGTAGATCTGAAGGGGAAACTGCATATCTAACAAGCTCCCAGGCAGTGCTGAGGCTGCTGGTCCAGGGTCCACACTCTGAGAAGGAAGGTGTTCAAGGATCATTCACAAAGGGCTGAGATGCTTGCTAAGTGCCAAAGGAGGGCAGAGGTGGAAAGAGCTGGGAGGGTGCGGAGACCTTTGGGGAGGCCTCAGTTCCTCTGCTGGGCCATGAAGGGAGGTCAGGCCCCAAACAAGCGGGAGAGAGGAATGGGTCGGACAGCTTTGCTCCCACTTGGGCATAGGTCTTTCAGGCACTGGGCTATAAAACACAATGACTTATGCAGCAGAAACCCTGAAGAAAGTTGGCTGATAATGGCAAATCTTTTTCTTCGGCAATAGTGTCTCAGGATTTCAGTGCTGGAAATCCTAGGTTGGTTATTCAGTTCAACCTACTGCAGATGAGAACCTGGAGTCTGCACAGGCTTGGAGACCTCGGTCAGAGCACCCACCGTGTTGGCTCAGGACCTCTGAGGGCCTGGCCAGATCTCTGCATGGTCTCACCGTGTCCATGGATCACCACTGTCCCATGGGGTCTCAGCCCACAGCAGAGAGGTGCCTGGGTGCTTTGAGACCCTTTCTGGGGACCCCAGGATTCTCTCACATTTCTGCAGGGACCTGCAGGGACCTTGCTGTGGCCTGAGTTTTATTTATTCTCTAAAAGCATGAGATAACCCGTCCAATCTTTAAGTCTCAGGTCCCAGTTTCCCCCTTGAGCAGCAGGAGGATTAACAGAAGATGCATAGAATTAGAAGATTCCTCAGGAAAACAAAGAGGGGCATTTGGCTACACACTTCTCTTTAAAAAGAGGAGCTGGGTCACTAGCTCAGAGAGCGCTCTGCACAAGGAGACCTTGAAAACGTGTCTCTTCTTGCAGAACTGCTCTTTCACTTCCCATCATCTAGTAAAGCACTTGTGCCCACTGGTTGGCCCAAGAGTGCCTTCATCAGGTGTACTTGTGTGTGTGTCCCTCCATCCTATAAAGGGTCCTATCATGTGTCAGCTGCTTAGGGTGGTGAGGAACACATATTAACCACCTACTGGACACCACCACAATGGTGGCCTCGGAGACCTAGAGATGAACACGTCCTACTCTCCATCTTTGAGTCGCCCTGGACTCAAAGGAGATTCAAAGGAGAGGGGAGACAGACAAACAAACAAACGCAACAGTTATGTGAAGATATGTTACTTGAGGCTAGGACAATCCCTGGGCACAAGTGAAAAACCAGTAAACTTTATCTGTGGATCCCTTTCTTCTTCTTGGGTTCCTTCTCTTCAGGTCCCTCATCTCTGGTCCACCAGTTTGCTATTGCTCCCCTTCGCTCCCCCTCTTCTTTCTTCCCTCTGCCCTTCCCTTGTTCTCCCTCTAACACCGAGTGGTGGTGGTGGCAGGGACAAGTCATTTCACACTGAGAGGCAGGTATACTCACCACAGAGATGTTTCCCCTGCCCCTCATGCCACTAGGCTGTTTATCAGAGAGGCCAGGTGGGCTTTGGCAGGAAGTTGGGGATTCTGCAGCTGTAGCTCCTTGTGATCATTGCCATAAGGAGTCCTGTCAGCCTGACCCAGCGCCTTCAGCAGAACCTTTATCTGAAGGGAAAGAGGAAGAGGTGGGATGAGAGGCAGGGGCTGTAAGTCTCAAATGTAGAGGTTCCACATGTATAAACGGAACGACCAAACACTGAAGTGTTAAAAACAGCACAGACACAGAACTAGTTGGGTGTTATTTTTCTCCTGGTTAGAATGGGAGAAAAATATCAGGCATGAACAAGATAGAAAGATGGTGTTTGCTGAGGTCCGTATTGCCTTGAAGGTGATGCTCGCTGAACCTTCTTCAGAGAGTGGCAGCCCCCTTGGTCTCCTGGCTCACTTGCCCACACTCATTGGCTTCCATTTGCTTTCCATAAAAGGCACTTCTGTGTCTGGAGGACACTGGTGCCAAGGCTATTAAGTCACTTCAGGTCCTGGGGCTCTCCACTGAAATTTGGCTCCACCATCAAACCCTGATGTTATCACTTCCCTGAATGCTCCTGTGGGCTTAGTTCTTGTGCCGAGAGAAAGTTCCCTACTGGAGGAATAGACCGCCAAAGGAAATCATTCAGAGAATGCTTTTAATATGTGGTTATCCTGAGTGCATGGGAGCTGTGCTCCTAAAAGACTGAATTCACAGGTTAATGGGGAAAGTTTAAAATCCAGAGGCAAGTTGGGAGACAGGAAGAGAGGTGCAGGAGGAAAACCACAATGGACCTGGGATTTCACAAGCAAGCGGTCGTGAAAGGGATGGGGCTGGGGGAACTTGGCCAGTACTGTATTGTCAGAGCCACATAGTTGAAACACTGCATAGGGCAGGTTCTTATAACAGTGAAGATATCTCCAAATCTAGACTGAAACCCTGTCTAGCATCTGCGCAGATGTTTCCAGTCCCCACTTGCCTACCTATCACAGGTGTTGATCTCATCCTTGATTTCATCCCCACCTCTGTTCAGGGATGCTATTTCTCAACTGTAACCCCAAAGTTCCCTCACTTGGTCTCTGTAACTCCTTTCCCTTTGTAGCGGGAATGGGGGTTGAAAATTTTATATTGTTCATCAGTTGTGCAAAGAAAATGCAACTGTTTTCTGTCATGGGTCTAATCTTGCTTCAGTGCCATCACCCTGTTGGGTAGAAAAGTAAACACTTGGGCTTGCCCATTAGAGCATTTCAGACTCTTATGGTATAAAAACGTCTCCTTGTTTAAAAGAGTTGGCTTGTGAGAAGCATTTCTTTTGGGCAAATCCTCCATCTCTCAGAAATCTACTCCTATTTTCTCCTCTCCAGGAAGGTGGTCGTGGGCCTCATGGGGTGGGGAGAGTGCCTCAGATGCACCTATGAGGACTTGAATTGATCCTTGTGGCTTTTCTCTCTGTAGCCAGATGGCAGGTGGGGCTGGTCCCTGCCTCGTGTAGCACCTGCTGCCTGCAGCTTACCCTTCCAGTGTTTAGGGTCCCGCACCCACGCAGCTAGCAATTTACCTGGTGGCAAAGTTCTCTCCCACTCTTCGCTGAGAACCCAGTACTTGCACACTCCCTCAGGGGATTACACAGGCCCTTCTCCTTCCCTGGCTGGAATTTCCTCCAGAGTCTGCCACATCTCGGATTTAATCCCTCCCCAGTGCCTTGCTCATGAAAAGACATTAATCCTGGTGTTCTTCCTCTCCTTTTGGAGCCTTTGAGCTGCCTTTTGTGAAATGGGAGGGATTGGTCCCCACCACCTGCCCCTACTTTTTTCTTTTTTCCTTTTTCCTTTTTCTTTAATCCCGAGTAAGTAAATTGGTCCAGCAAAATTTAGTCTCAGCTCTCCTGTCAGGGCTGGCCACTCCTGATGCTGCACAGTAAAGCCTCCCTCCGGGAAGCTTTCAGGGTTCGGTTTAGCTAGAGATTGATACCTTTCACGTGTATTGACTGGAGTCATTTAGGAAGCAGCTAGTTAGGAAATTCCCCCTTCCACTTCTAGGAGGATGTGTGGTTCCAGGCCTCACAGTGAAAAGGCAAATTATTGATCAGCATGCACTTCTACTTAGTCCAAGAAAGATCAGGGCATGATCAGATCAGGGTTCTCCTCATTCTAACTCAGTTTGGCAGAATGACGGGCCTAGTCCTCTGCTTGTTCCCATACTGAAGTGATGCTTCTCTAGTCTTCTGCAGCCCTAAAGGGACATTAAAGGACAAGATCTGGGCTTAAGCTGCTTCCCCTCACAGTACTTCTGTGACTTTAGAGCCTTTCAAACCTTTCTGCTGAATCTTGCTGGAGGAGAAGGCAATGCTAAGACCATTGACAGAGACTCTTGAACTTATAACAGAGAAAGGATGGATGCTTAGAAAAACAAATTTTGGCACTGGATGCAAGTTTTCAAACATCTAGCTCCATCCCTTCATTTTTTCTGATGCTGAGCTGAGGTTCAGAGATGTCAAATGATTATCTCAGAGTCGCAGAGTAAGTTAGAGGCAGAACCCTGGAACAGGACCCAGTCCTGCTTCCCAAGCTGGGGCTCCTTCTATTGTACAAGTGAGATGAGATGGCTGAGCTTGTTAATTGAAAGGTCAATAACCTTTCAACTTAGTAATCTTTTTCCTTATCAAACAGAGTGGCTAGTTGCAGTTCCCAACATTCATGGAAACATGCATGCTTCAGGGATAGCCTCTATGCTTCCTCTCCATTCTCTCTCCTTTCCACTCCAATCCATCGTACAATCACCAATGCAAAGCATCCCTCACTATGGAACTGATTGTGTAAATCCTTTGTTTCTTCCTGCTCAGAGAGCCAAGCCCCAAGCCCTTAGTGTAGCATTCAGAATCCACACCACTTGGCCCTGACCTATGCTCCTGCCCCCACTACAGGAGAGATTTGCCCCACATTCTTTGGGCCACGCTATCTCATTCCTTGGCCATGCCTCGTGCCAGTACTGCTCAGCTTTGAGTGTTGCTAAAAATCTTCTGGAGAGCTTATAAAACTGGAGATTTCCTGGTCTGAGTTTCAGCTTCTGACATTCTGGGTTAGGAATCCCCTGTCTCTGATGCTGGGGAGCCAAAAATCATGCCTTGAGAATTGTGGCTTCCCCATTTCCTGCCTCCATTCATGCAGTTTTCTGAGATTAAGGCTTTCTTTCAGCTAGCATAATGGAGAGTGTTACAATTCCCTCTCTGTCAATTACTTGCTAAGTGAGCATGGTCAAATCACTATTTCTGTGAACTTGATTTTTTACAGTCAAAGATGGATATGAATTCCTATAATCTAGGACTTTTGTGAAGAATTAAGAAATATTTAGATAGTTTAGAGTAGTAGATGTTAGCTATAAGGAGTGGGTAGTCACGAAGAATAAAGTGTAAAGTTTCCTTCTTTGGGGTTAGGTATGGGGTAAAAGGGATCTGCAGAAGACTGAAAAGCCCTCAAGATTTAAGGATATTAATGTGACTTAGGCTGTGTATAGGAAAGGGTGAGTTTATGACTGAGACCTTGGACAGTCCCCATAGATCTGGAGGGGTCAGGACTCAAACCTGAGCCAATTAGGTGACCCAGGGCGAGCCCCATGATCTGCGGGAAGCACAACTACCTCCTTTGTGAAATGTGGATAGTAATAATGACATGGTCCCTGTGAAGCTGCAGTGCTGACTAAATGGGACACACATGTTATAAAAGGTTTCGGGACTACAAGTAAGCTATTTTCATGCCAAAAAGGCAGCTGCTTAATCCACTAGGTGTTTCTCTCAGGATCAGAAAATAAAGTCACTGGTTAAAAAAACAGATTGATTTTGGAAAAACACCAACTTAAAAGAGAGCCAGAATTGGATCTGTGCTTCATGTGGTCACAAAAGTATTCAATTACTGCTTTTTAAATGTACCTGTTTCTGGGAGTTGTGTTCTTACTTTATCCTGTGATTAAGTCTTTGGAATTTGATTTCTATTCTTAAGCTGCAGCTACATAACCTCTAATCCCTTCTTTTTTTCCTAAGTGCTGACCACCTAGTGGAGCCCTGAAGGTAAAGCCTAAGGGCAGTGAAACAAAAACAAAAATAAAAACCAAGAAGTGAAAAAATTCACCCACATTTCTTGAATTAATGCCGATGGAAGGTTGATGAAAGTTTAATAAATGCTACCTGATTTACACTTGGTGCACAAAAATCTGGCTTCTTTCAAGACTCAGTAGTCTGTACTCTAACTTGTCTCTTCGCCTTCACCTCCCAAGTCTGTCCTTTGCAAATACTGTTATCTTGTTTATCTGGTCTACTTATTTCCCCAATCCACGGTGCAAATTCCAATCAATGTGCTTGTTCAAACCATCAAACCATAACCCAACCATGGATTTCCTCCCCTAGGCTTTCTTGTACCTGCCTCTCCCTTTTATTCTTGGGAAAAGGTGTCTTCCAAAAAGCCTTCCAGAATGCCTCAGCTGTCTTTGGAGGATCACTACCTGTCCTTCCCATATGGTCCTTGGCTTAGGCTGCCTTGCATTGCAAGTTAATTGTCTAAACAGCTGTACACTGTAGACTCTAAGGTTCTCAAGACTATCTTTTTGCACCTCTGCATCCCAGGGTCTAGCGCAGGTAATGCAAACACAGGAGCTCAATCATTATTCTTAACAATTGTCTCCATTGATGTCCAAGAATAAACAGGGATTCTACCAACTTTCAAAGAGCGACTGAATGTGTGACAAGCCCTGCACTAGGTTCCATGGTGATATGTGTGGGATTTGGAATTAAGCTTTTCAAACCCTACTAACACCACTCACTCTCTTTGTAATCTGTATGTTATTTAACTTCTTTCTGTGCCACTGTTACTTCATTTTGTAAGGAAGTAATAATAATATCTACCTCATAAAATTTGTGAGACTTAGGTAAGATAATGCAGATACAGGTATACCTTGTTTATTGTACTTTATTGTGCTTTGCAGATAGTGCACTTTTTACAAATTGAAGGTTTGCGGCAACCCTCCATCAAGCACATCAGATGGTGCCGGTTTTCTAACAGCATTTGTTCAGTTCATGTCTCTGTCACATTTTGATAATCCTCACAGCATTTCAAACTTTTTCATTATTATTATGTCTGTTATGGATCTGTGACCTTTGATGTCACTATTGTAATTATTTTGGGGCACCACAAACTGTACCCATAGAAGGCAAAGTTAAGTGATAAATGTTGTTTGTGTCCTGGCTGCTCCACTGAGCAGTTAGTTCTCACCTCTTTCCCTCTTCGCAGCCCTCCCTATTCCCTGAGACCAAAAAATATTGAAATTAGGCAAGTTAATAACCCTAAAATGGTCTCTAAGTGTTCAAGTGAAAGGAAGGTCACACGTCTGTCTCTCACTTGAAATGAAAAGCTAGAAGTGATTAAGGTTAGTGAAGATGGCATGTTGAAATCGAGATAGGCCCAAAGCTAGGCCTTTTGCTCCATGCAGTTAGCCAAGTTGTAAATGCAATGGAAAGTTCTTGAAGGAAAGTAAATTGCTACTCCAGGGGAGTGGTTGTAGCTCAAGCAGTTGAGCACCTGTTTCCCACATGGGAGGTCCCAGGTTCGGTCCCTGGTGCCTCCTAAAAACAACAACAACAAACAGCAAGGAAACAAACAAACAAAAAAACAACTCACAGGAGCCAATGTGGCTTAGTGGTTGAGCGCTAGCTTCCCACATGAGGCCTGAGTTCAATTCCTGGCCCCAGTACCTAATAATAATTTAAAAAAAGATTATTCCAGTGAACACACAAATGAAAAGAAAGTGATATAGTCTTATTGTTGATATGGATAGAAGATCAAACCAACAACAACGTTCCCTTAAGCCAAAGCCAGAGCAAGCCCTTACTCTGTTCAGTTCTTTGAAGGCTTAGAGAGATGAGGAAACTGCAGAAGTAAAGTGTGAAGCTAGTGGAAGTATGAGGTATAAGGAAAGAAGCCATCTCCATAAGATAAGAGTGCAAGGTGAACAGTAAGTGCTTATGTAGAAGATGCAATTACCTAGAAGATCTAATTAAGATCATTGATGAAAGTGGCTATGTTAAACAACAAATTTTCAATGTAGATGAACCAGCCTTCTGTTGGGGGAAGATGCTATCTAGGATTTTCATAGCTAGAGAGAAGTCTCTAATGTGGCTAATGTGACTGCATTAGACAAATGTTCATTTACCATTCTGAAAATCCTATGGCCCTTAAGAATTATGTTAAATCTTCTCTGCCTGTGCAGAGAAGTTTTGAGACTTCTTTTTATAGTTTGGATATAAGCCTTTTAAAAGACATATATTTGTTTGTTTGTTTTGTTCATTGTCTGATCATTGTTTGTTTGTCTTCTTTAAGAGGCACCAGGAACCAAACCCAGAACCTCCCATGTGGGATGTGGGTGCTCAATTGTTTGAGCCACATCCTCTCCCCCTAAACATAACTTTTATATGCACTGGGAAGCCAGAAAATTTGTGTGACTTGCTTTATTGCAATATTTGCTTTATTACCATGGTTTGGAACCAAACTCACAATATCTCTGAGGTATACCTGTAAAGAGCTTAGAGTAAGTAGTTTCTAGTCCAGTGTAGGTGCTCAGGAAACATTCTGTATTGTTATTAACCAATAATACAACCCTGCGTGGTAGGCATATTTATCCCCATTTTTTTCAGACAAGGTAACTAGGCTTATGGAGGCAAAATAAGTTGTCCAAGCCCACACATCCAGCATCAGAAAGATGGCATTCACTTAAAAACAAATCACAGCAACAGCAGCAATAGCCTTTAGAAAAAGAAATGAAAGGGGAACCGAGTTTTTAGAGAGATACCTTAGCTCCGAAGCCGACTTGAACTATCAATAGCTCTTATGAAGGGTGTGACCTGGGGGAGGATAAGACTTGGCCATTGTGACCTGGACCTGCTTAAAAGTGGAAGAAGAGACCAATGAGGAAGGATTTCCATTTTCACTGTAGAACCATCTCTTGGGATGGGGGCCAGGGTAGTAGAAGTGTGGGTTTGCTTTTGATTTGGCTTTTTCAAAAAGATGCGTGCATAGGTGGGTGTGATTCTGCAACTTGAATTCCTCAGTGAACTCTTTCGCACCCCACCTGGTGCTAGGAGACAATTAATGGATTCTAATTACTTCTGGCTAATCTCAGCCACATCCCTTCCCTACAGTGCTTCTGTCCAAAGACGTATCACCAAAGATCCAAGAGGTTCTCAGCGTTGCCCTCTGGCCTGGAGGCGGCTGCGCTTTCTCAGCTCCTTCCAGGCCCGGCGTCTAGCCTTCCCTCCCAACCTAACAGCTCAGACTCTCTTCCCCTTAACCTCCAATCTTTGTCAACATCCTCTGGAGCTGGCAAAGACTCTGTGGAAGCCCAGGCCCTCTGGCACTGTGTGGCTCACTTCTTTCTTGCTTAGAGACACCGGCACGCCCCACTGTGGGGCGGGTAAGGGTGCGCTTTCTGGCTTCTCTGAAGTGTGCGCTCTCCTCCCCGACCCCCATGCTTCTGCATCTTCATCAAGTTCATTAGGGGCAGGAGACCTACCTGGTTCAGGAGAAATGTGTTTATCCAGGAACATTCCTGGATAAAATCCGGTAACACTATGGTGACAATTGTCACATTCAAATCATTTCATTAAAGGAAAATTTTTTTTTTTTGTGAAACAAACTCCAAACACTCAAGCTATGCTGTGGTGAATTTTCCAAGATAGTATAAGTTTCCCAGGTTTTTGGTGCTCATGGGACTCAGAAATAATTGTATTCATAGCATGAACTGATAAATAGTCCTTACATTATCCAAATGCAACTTGTATTACCAAAAAAAAAAAAATCTGTTTTTCTTAAGGCATTGGGGAACTAAATTAAATAGAAGAAACACACATATATACCATTCTTGAATTCATTTGGCCTGCCTTTATTTGATAAAGCTATCAAACATATCTTGCTTTCAAAGAGCATTGTGAGATAATGGAGAGATGAAGGTTAGACAAAGAACAATGCTGTCACAGAAAAAGGCAACTACTCACTACCTATGCCCAGGCACGATAGGTGGACCACATGGGTAGGAATTCGGACTTCTGCTGATTGCCTGGTAGGAGGTGCTGCAGAGGGACAACTGTCCTGGCTCTCAGACTCTCTAAATGTCAAATCAGGCTACCCTGACCCAGACATGAGGATGAAGTCAGCTCTTAACTAGAGTATTATAAAACCTAAAGTATTTGATCCTGTGGCTCCTCAACATTCCTGAGGCTCTGGGTTCTAATAAAGCTGTGTCGTGTCAAGGCGGCTGTTGGTAGGGTAGACTCACTCTCTAGCCTGAGTTCCATTCTGAGCTACTAAAAACCATGGGTCTTGGGAGTGGATCACGGATAATTTTTCTCTTGAATACCAAGAAATCCTGTATAGAATTTTTTCCCTTTCAATTTGTTTCTGGGACAGGATGCTCAAGCGCTGCTCCACCCTGGCAGCCTACGAGGCTTGGGGTCATGGCTTGGCTCTAGTGTTGACACCTTAAGGAACACCTTGGGCAATCACTGAACTGTGTCTCTAATTCAGAATACAATTCATTAGGCAAATGAAGCTGCCCTTGAACTGCTATGGGTGGCTGGGGTTCTTGACGATGGCTCTGTTCCTGGATCCCCCCATTCTTGCTACCCTGTGTGCAGCCCTCGGTGGTTCCTGCCAGATGCAAATCACCCCTATTCAGAAAACATCCCCGAAGGTTTTGCATCCAAGGCTCTGAGAGAAATCAAGCTGTCTATGCCCTTAGGAAAGTTTTAAAAAAAAACACATTTGAGAGAGAAGCAATACTGCTCCATCTTTCTCTCTGCTCCTCCCACCTGGCTGAGGTGAGTGGGAGCTTTGCCTCTTTCAGGCAATTGGAAAACAGCTGAAAAAGTGCAATGGCAACTCTGCAAGGAGAGGGGACTGCGTAAAAGCAGTCCCGAGCGCAGGCCTGAAGTGTGCTTTGAAAGCCAGTGATTCTCGACAGGACCTGGCAAGAGAAGTGGTGTTGGAAAACTCATGTGTCTAGTTCTAAGTCTTCCTTTCTTACTTTAGTCTCTTAAGGGAAGGAATGCCACAGGAGAAAGCAAATTTGTTTATTTTCCTGACATTCCTTCATCTGTAGAGCATTAGCAGCCTATTTGTTATGGTCCTGGTTTGCTACTGGGCCAGAAAAGGGGAAATTGGAGGTATAGGTGGAACGATTCCTTCATTTAAAAGGACCAAACAAAATCTGCAGCCAAGCCTCAGGAATGGTGCCTACTGGACGAGTCTTTGTAAACAGGGACCCAGGTTGTCCAGATCATAATGCTACCAGGCTTCCCACTATTAATTAGTCACTTGGCATTTCTGACTGACCTGACAGAGGTCAGGCCCCTGATGGCCCTGATTTGAGGAGTCCCTCTATGCTGCTGCTGAGTTTATGAGAGAACCAATGAGGGCAAACACTGTAGCCCCAAACACTGGTGTTCAGGTCAACTCTCCAGTCTCAGCCCCCTGAAATTGAGATTGCCACCAAATTTGTGAATCGGCTGAACCAAACTACCAAGTTTCTTATAGTATGCATTATAAGGACAGGCAACATGTCTCTACAGAGTATAACTCTCAAGGAATATTCTCTCCCTCAGGTGTATGCTTCCTAACTGTCTGGGGCACTTCTCCTAGGTTCTTGTCTGGGTCAGACATGGAATGGTTTCTACCCTGGTGGCCACATCTGGGCTAGTGACACCTGCTGATTCTTATTTGCTTTGGTGTAGAGGTCCCATTGGTAGTGATTTGGGCAGTGGCAAGAGAGCACTTGTGATCTTTGTCACTCTTTGCAAAATGATTTGGAATGGCAACCAATATATTGGGAAAGTTGTTTTTTTAAGAGAGGAAATTACACTCATAGGTCATTTTATCCAATTCCCCACTCCATACCACTCCCCACAGAAATTCTATTTCTCAGATCCCTAAAGGAAAGTTTATTATCCATGTTCTAGTTGAAATCCCCCAGCCCTTATCACAGGCTGCAGCTAGAATGTATACAGACAACATAATGTACTTTAGATGCCCCAAGGGAGTGCCCAACATTCTGTACATGGAAGCCTAGGGGAATGTCTGACAGTGGGGTTTTGACACGTGCTAGACCTGTTCCTTGGCCTATGGGCAGATTGGAGACCCCCTGGGATGCTGATTCCTTTGAGTTTGTGGGATCATATCATCATAATTTGGCCTCATCCACTCCTCTCCTCCCTAAGCCTTGGGTCACTGATAGCTTGATCTGTCATTTAAAGTACATTTTGATTATGATTTGGAGGGGAGGGTCACAAGGCTACCATATTAAGGTTAACATATTTTCCTTTTTAATAGAGGAAAGAGGAAAGAGAATATTAAGACAGAGTCAGTAGTTATCAGCAGGAACTTCTGCTCCAATTGTGAAAATAACTTATTCTCCTTGGGATACAGGGAAAATCTAGACATTAAAGAATGCTTTCGTCTGATAAACAAATGGCAACATGTGGAGGTAAGTGATATAGTTATAGGAGTACTAAACTTACAGCCTGGAGACCTGGGTTCTTGGAATGAGGTTGTCACTTTTTAGCTGTGTAACTTTAGCAAGTCATAATCTCACTGAGCCTCTGTTTCCTCATCTGTCAAGTATGGATAATAATAACTTGCCTTGGATATCTCACAGTGTTGTTCTGAAAATCCCAAAGGATGCCATGAAGTTTCATCTACATGGGGGATTTAAATTCAGCACCTATGATGAAAATCAATTATAGTAAAATTTATCCTTACGAATAGGCATTTTCCATCTAGGAGACCAACAATAAGCCTAGTAATACCAGTATTTTTCTTCCAGTTCTGATCATTGTTTCTTCAGGTGGGTGTAAGATTAAGCAGCTGGTTTGCATCTGTGTTGTAAAAAAAAAAAAAAGGTGTGCTTTAAACACTAGAATTATACTTCAAGTGATGAGATTCTCCTAAAATAAGAGACACACAGGCACTGGAACTGGCTGCAGAAAGAACAGAGGTTATCACCCACCAGACTCGTTGAATGGTAAAGCATATGGAACCACTTGCTCTGTGTACATTGCTTCTTTCTGGTAAAAACTGTAATTGTTATTCTTTATTGTTATCTGGGCATAATTGAATTCTTTCAAGTTAAATGTATGCATGCTGTATGCATAACTACTTTGCAATTAAAGCTTTGAAAACCAACTCTAAGTGCTATCCAAATGAAAGATGAGGCTCTAAGGCAAAGAATAAGATACAAGTGGCTGCCCAAAATGGTGAATTGGAATTGCCATGTTAAGTCCAGAGGCTGTTGATCAGGCAGAGCAAACCAGGGTGCTGGGTGTCAAGGCCATCGTTGCTTCTAATTCCTAAGACCAGGAGCTTAGCAGAAAAGGATTACAAACAAAAACAAAACAAAAACTTAATTGAGATATAATTGATGTACAATAAACTGTCTATATTTAGAATACACAATCTGATGAGCTTTGACAAATGTGTTACCCATGAAACCATTACCAGTATCAAGATAACATTTCCATCGCCCCCAAAAGTTTCCCCATCCCCTTTGTAATCCATGCCTCGCTTGATCCCACCCCTAGGCAACCACCAGTCTACCTTCTGTTAGTATATATCAGTTTGCATTTTCTAGAATTTTTTATAAATGCAATCATACATTATGTATTATTTATTAATTTTGGCTTGTCATTTTAAAATTGCACAGCATAATGATTTTTTCAGATTTATCCATATTGTTTGTTTGTCATAGTTTGTTCAATTTCATTGTTGAGTAGTAGCCAACTGTATAGGTGTATCACAATTTGTTTATCCAGTCATCTGTTGATGGACAACTGGGTTGTTTCCAGTTTTCGAGTATTATACATAAAAGCTGCTGTGAATATTCATGTGCAACTCTTTGTGCGGACATTTGTTTTCATTTCTCTAGGTGTGGAATGGCTGGGTGACATGGTATGTTTATGTTTAACTTTTTAAGAAAATGTTAAACTGTTTTAAAAAAAAAGTTGTATCATTTTGTATTTCCACAGTAGTGTTTGAGAGTTCCACTTGTTCTGAATCCTAATCAACACTTGGAATGGTCAACTTTTAAAATTTAGGCCATTCAAGTGAATGCATAGTGTTTTCTTTTAAAGGTAAAGAACATTTTCTTTTTCTTTCCTGGGTTTTTATGGAATTTTAAAAGTCAATGTGATAGATTTTCCAGTCAGTGTTAAGACTAGACTTTATAAATACCTGATACTCATAATTCTGTATAACATTTATGGAGAGTAAGTAGAACCTGTATCTGACACCATTAATATACAGGGTCACTTTGATCACTGAACACTTTGGGGAAATGTTGATCCTTGTAACAGTCAGCAGTAAGTCTAGGAGAATTTCCATTTTCCTCAGCTTTTTAGTAGGGCTTATTAATATTATTATTATTATTAAGAACTTGTGGGTTTACAGAAAAATCATGCATAAAATCCACTCTATTATTAACACTTTGCATTGATATGGTACATTTGATGAAAGCATAGTTTTAAAATTGTGCTATTAACTACAGTCCATGGTTTAACCTAGAGTTGACTGTGTTGTGCAATTCCATGGATTAAAAAAAAATTATTCTAGTTACATATATATACAACCTAAAATTTCCCCCTTTAACCACATTCAAATATGTAATTCAGTGCTGTTGATTATGTTCACGATGTTGTGCTACCATCACCATGACCCATTACCAAAATTCTTCCATTGTCCCAAGTAGGAACTCTGTACATTTTAAGCCTTAACTCCCTATTCCTTACCCCCACCCCATCCCCTGGTAATCTATATTCTAGATTCTGATTCTAATTATTTCCTATCAGTGAGATCATACAATATTTGTCCTTTTGTGTCAGTCTTACTTCACTCAACATAATGTCTTCAGGGTTCATCCATGTAGTCATATGCATCAGAATTTCATTTCTTTTTATAACTGAATGTTTCTTTGTATGTATATACCACATTTTGTTTATCCATTCATTGGTTGATGGACATTTGGGTTGCTTCCAACTTTTGGCTATTGTGAATAATGCTGCTATTAACATGAGTGTGCAAATATCTATTTGTGTCCCTGCTTTTAATTTTTTGGGTATATACCGAGAAGTGGGATTGCTAGGTCATATGGTAATTCTGTTCTTAATTTTCTGGAGAACTGCCAAACTGTCTTCCACAGCAGCTGCACCATTTCACATTTCCACCAGCAATAAACGAGTGTTTCTCTCCAACACGTGTAACTTCCTGCTTTTTTTTTTTCTTTCAATAGCAGCAATTCTAGTGGGTGTGAAATGATATTTCATTGTGGTTTTGATTTGCTTTTCCCTCATAGCTAATGATATTGAACATCTTTACATGTGATTTTTGGCCATTGTATTTCTTCTTTGGAGAATTATTTATTCAAGTCTTTTGCCCTTTCTTAAAATGGGTTGTTTGTCTTTTTATTGTTGAGTTGTAGGATTTCTTTACATATTCTGGATTTTAAACCCTTATTGGATATGTAGCTTCAAAACAGTTTCTCCCCTTAAGTAGGTTGTCTTTTTACTTTCATGATAAAGTCTTCTGATGGCAAAAATATTTACATTTTCATGAGTTTCCATTTATCTATTTTTCTTTTATTCCTTGTGCTTTGGGTGTAAAGTCTAAGAAACCATTGCCTAATACAAAGTCCTAAAAGTATTTCCCTTCATTTTCTTCTGAGTTTAATTCTGGCTCTTATATTAGGTCTTTGATCTATTTTGAGTTGATTTTTGTATATAGTATGAGGTAGAGGTTCACCTTCATTCTTTTGCAAATGAAGATCCAGTTTTCCCAGCACCATTGTCAATATCAGTTGTCCATAATAGGAGGATTGATTTATGAGCTCTCAATTCTATTCAGTTGATTTATATGACTGTCCTTGTGCCAGTACCATGCTATTTTGATTACAAACTTTGTAATAAGTTTTAAGATTGGCAAGTGTGAGTCCTCCAACTTCATTCTTCTTTTGGTTTTGGTTATGCAGGGCCACTTAACCTTACATATAAATTCGATGACTGACTTTTCCATTTCTGCAGAGCAGATTGTTGGAATTTTGATTGGGATTGCATTGAATCTATAAATCACTTTGTGTAGAATTGACATCTTAACAGTATTTAGTCTTCTAATTCATGAACACAGAATATCCTCCCATTTTTAAATGCCTTTTTTATTTCTTTTAGCAATGTTTTATAGTTTTCTTGTGTACAAGTCCTTTATATCCTTGGTTGGACTTATTACTAGATATTTGATTCTTTTAGTTGCTATTGCAAGTGGATTTTTAAAAAAATTTCATCTTCCAATTAGTTCGTTACTAGTGTAAAGAACTGCTAATGATTTTTTGTTGTTGATCTTGTACACCACCACACTGCTGAATTCATTTGTTAGATTTTGGAGCTTTCCTTATAGATTTTTCAGGATATTTTGTAAATAGGATCATGTCATCTACAAATAGGGAAAGTTTTCCATCTTACTTTCCAATTTGGATGCCTTCTAGTCCTTTTTTCTTGCCTAATTGTTCTGGTAGGACTTCTAGTACAATGGTGACAGCAGGCATCCTTGTCTTCTTTTTAATATTAGAGGGAAAAACTTTAAGTCTTTTACAATTAAGTATGAAATTAGTAGGGTTTTTAAAAAAAATATTCCATGGACAGATGTGCTTTATTTCAACATCTGCATAAATATGAGTTAATGTGGAACAATTACAGGTTTCTCAACAATAGTACTTTGTCCTGCTCTCCAATTTGTCTCTGAATGATGTGTCAGTTGACTGACCCATTATTAGCTGTAGCTCCCCATCACTAATCATTTTTACCATGCACAAAATTTGAAATTTTTGGGTGGCACTTTTCATTTCTCTGGAAATCTTTTAAATTGCTTTTAGTTACAATAAGGCAATGTTTTTATCACTCATATTCACTCCATTGCAGGCACAAATATCCCTCAATTCTCTTGTTTAAATTGGAAAAAATCTAATATACAAATGTAGAACTTAATGTTAACACACACACACACAGAGTATAATCTCTGTATGTTCTAATAACCTTGGTTTTAAGTTTTTTCATTAAAGAATTATTTCTATTACCTCTCCGCAAAGTTATAAAAAAAATTCCAACGTATAAATTACACATCTTTATCAAAATACAATCTTAAATTCTACAGATTAGAATTTCTGCATGACATTGATAGGAATTTACTGGGAGGAACTAGAAGATTAAACCTTAAATATTCTCTATTTCAACCCCAATTAAGTTTTTGACAAGCTATAAATTTATTGACAGGCACAGGCCATGCAATAACTTGAAGTTGCCACTAAGGATGAAATTAATCTGGTAGATGGAGACTTGCATGCTAGACATGCCGGATTTTTCCATGCAACTGATTGAAATGGTTATCTCTTAATTTTTTTGCTCTATGTTTTAGATAAATTAAATATTCACATGGCAAAAAATTGTAAGCAATACAAAAAAGTCTAAAAGAACAAGTAAAGGTCATTTTTTCTATTAACCAGCAAATTTGGTGCCTTTAAAATCATTAAAACAGTCATATGAATAATTTACTAACTGAAGTCAATCTTGGAGTCTCTGTACCTAAAAATAATTCTGAGGTCTTTGGAATTGTGTTGATTGTTTCATATATTATCTCTGTTGCAGAGGAAAGCCAGCAATCTTCAGTCTTCTTAATAAAAAAGAGCAAAGGATCATGGCAACATGCACATATTGCCCAGAGCCAGCTGACTCCAGGTAGCACTCTGGCTTCACAGGTCTGGTCATGGCTTTTGGGAGAGTCTCTGGTATCATCCTTGAATAAAATTTCTAAGCACTAACATGTTTACTCACAAGGCATTTTTACAAGTAAGAAAAATTTCTCTTAATCAAAATGAGAGCATCTGGAACTTATGGAGAAGATGAACTCTGTCAGAGATTCAGGTTGTCTGTTCATTACTTAATAGAAAAAATATCATTATTTAATATTGTACCAAAAGGTCTTAGCCATTGTGTTCAAAGCATAAAGTTAAGAACAGGTCCAGTCTTTTCTAAAGATCAAAGACATAGAAGGCAGGACATCAAGGGTCTAAGGATGGAGAAAGGAAATTCTTTCAGAGAAATTCCAGCTCCAGCAATGAGAAGCTAGGTGTTTCTCTTCTGAAATACACTTGTTATCTGGGTAAACAGGAAAGGCTAACAGAGACATGGGCTGCAGGAGCCCAGCCGAGTCCCGCTTGATCTCTCTGGCCAGTTGCACATCCTTCGAGGAAGGAGTGACGTGGCCAGCATATAAAGAGAGGAGGGAGGCGTCCTTGAAGAAATGTTTCTGCTGCCTCTTGTAGGGCCAACGAGGTCTGGGCTTGCCAACTGAAGTCTACACAGCCAGAGAATTTAGCACATATTTCCTTTACCAGGGGGCTGAAGGGCAGCTTCCTTATCAAAAGATTTGTGCATTTCTAAAGTTTCTGGATCTCCTTCAGAATCCATTGTCTCCGCAGACCATGCTGATGGAAGGAAGTGCTTGAGGAGATGCCCTGCTGCCGGGTGCTTCTGGGGGCTTCGGTGTGTGGCTCCAGCTGCAAAGGCGTGTGGTGTCTGGGCTCCCCAGCTTTGATTTCACCGTCTGGTGTGGGTTGTTTTTAAAAATCCATTTTTATCTTTATTTTTAAAGGTGCTTTCTGATACATAAATGTTACGTAAAAAAATACAGAGGATTCCCACATAATCCCCCCCACCCCCTCCCCACTTTCCCCTATTAACAACATTTTTGTTAGTGTGGTACATTTGTTACAATTGATGAACACTTATTGAAGCATTTGGTACTAACCATGGTCTATAGTTTACATTATGTTTTATACTTTGCACTGCACAATTTCATAGGTTTTGACAAATGTATCATGATTTGTATCCGTCATTGCAATATCATGTAGAACTATTCAAAATGTCTCAAAAATGCCCCATTTTATACCTATTCTTCCCCCTCTCTCCCCTCAGAACTTCTGATGACCACTATCTTTATATCAATGTTAAAGCAATTTTCTTGAGGTATTTAAATACCAGTTTTTCATATATGCTCTTTCTATGTTGAAGAAATTGCCATCTATTCCTAGTTTTCTAAGTGTTTTTATCAAGAAGAAGTGCTAGATTTTGTCAAATATTGTTTCCACATCAATTGAGGTGATCATGTGTTTTTTTGTTCCTTCATTCTGTTAATACAGTGCATTACATCAATTGATTTTCTTATGTACAACCACCTTTCATAGGTTGAAACACTTGATCATGGTGTATAATTCTTTTAACGTGCTGTTGGATTCAGTTTGCAAGTATTTTGTTGAGGATTTTTGTATCTATATTCATAAGAGATTTGCCTGTAATTTTTTTTCTTGCGATATCTTTTCTGGCTTTGGTATTAGGGTGATGTTGGCCTCACGGAAATGAATTAGGGAGTGTTCCCTCCTCTTCAATGTTTTAGAAGAGTTTGAGCAGAATTGGTGTTAATTCTTCTTGGAATACATAGTAAAATTCCCCTGGGAAGCCATCTGGTCTTGGGTTTTTCTTTGTTGGGAGGTTTTTGATTACTGATTCAAACTCTTTACTAGTTTTTGATTTGTTAAGTTCTATTTCTTTTCGAGTCAGTGTAAGTAGTTTGTGTGTTTCTAGGAATTTCCCCATTTCTTCTAGCTTATCTAATATGTTGGCATACAATTGTTCATAGTATCTTCTTACAGTCCTTTTTATTTCAGTGGGGTCAGTAGTAATGTCCCCATTTACATTTCTGAAATTAGTTATTTTTGTTGTTTCTGTTTTTCTTCATTAAGCTAGCTAAAGGTTTATCTATTCCATTGATCTTTTCAAAGAACCAACTTTTGGTTTTATTGATTCTGTTATTTTTTTTAACTTTTATTTATTTATTTCTCCTCCTTCTATCCATTGTCTGCTCTCTGTGTCCATTTACTGTGTGTTCTTCTGTGTTTGCTTGTATTCTCATTAGGTGGTTCCAGGAACTGATCCTGGGACCTTCCGGAGTAGGAGAGAGGTGATCATTCTCTTGTGCTACCTCAGCTCCTTGGTCTGCTGCATCCTTTATTCTCTCTTTTCTGTGTCTCTTTTTGTTGCGTCATCTGCTGCGCCAGCTTTCCATGTGGGCCAGCACTCCTCTACAGGGCAGTACTCCATGCAGGACAGCACTCCACATGGGCCAGTTTACCTTCACCAGGAGGCCCTGGGCATTGAACCATGAACCTCTTATATGGTACACGGGAGCCCAAATGCTTGAACCACATCTGCTTCCCTCTGTTGTTTTTTAATTATCTATTTCATTAATCTTTACAGTAATTATTTTTTAAGGAGGTACTGGGGATTAAACCCAGGACCTCGTACCTGTGAAGCATGTGCTCAGCCACTGAACTACACTGGCTCCACTACACTAATCTTTTTTTATTTCCTTCCTTCTGTTTGCTTTGGGTTTAGTTTGCTCTTCTTTTTCTAGTTCTTCCAGTTTTGAGGTTGGGGTCTCTGATT
Organism: Dasypus novemcinctus; assembly: GCF_030445035.2. NCBI lineage: Eukaryota > Metazoa > Chordata > Mammalia > Cingulata > Dasypodidae > Dasypus > Dasypus novemcinctus. Next base: position 110,496,345 of record NC_080675.1, on the reverse strand, counting down.
TGAAATATTTCTTCCTTTTTAATGTAAGCATTTAGAGCTATAAAGTTCCCTTTTTCCACTTCCTGTGTTGCATCCCATAAGTTTTGGTATGCTGTATTCTCATTCACCTCAAGGCATTTCCTAAATGCCCTTCTGATTTCCTGTTTAACTCATTGGTTGCTTAAGAGTATGTTGTTTACTTTCTACATATTTGTGAATTTTCCATTTCTCCCTCTGCTATTGATCTCTAGCTTTATTACATTGTTGTTGGAGAAGATGTATTATATGATTTCAATATTTTTTTTAAAGATTTTATTTTTTAATTTATTTCTCTCCCCTTCCTCCCCCTGCCCCTGTTGTCTGTTCTCTGTGTCCATTCACTGTGTGCTCTTCTGTGTCCACTTCTGTTCTTGTCAGTGGCACCAGGAGTCTGTGTCTCTTCTTGTTGCATCATCTTGCTGCATCAGCTCTCTGTGTGTGTGGCCGCCACTCCTGGGCAGGCTGAACTTTCTTTCGCATTGGGTGGCTCTCCTTATGGGGTGCACTCCTTGCGCATGGGATTCTCCTATGCGGGGAACACCCCTGCGTGGCATGGCACTCTTTGCATGCATCAGCATTGTGCATGGGCCAGCTCCACACGGGTCAAGGAGGCCCTGGGTTTGAACCGTGGACCTCCCATGTGGTAGGCGGACGCTCTATCCATTGAGCCAAGTCTGCTTCCCGATTTCAATATTTTTGAATTGATTGAGTCTTGTTCTGTGCCCTAAGATATGGTCTATCCTGGAGAATGAGCTATGTGCTCTCAAGAGGGCTGTGTATTCTCTCATTGCTGGGTGAAGTGTTCTACATATATTTGTTAGATCTAGTTGGTTTAAGTGTCATTCAAGTCTTGTATATCTTCAATGATCTTCTGTCTAGAAATGTTCTATTATTATTTTTAAAAAAGATTTATTTAATTAATTAATTAATTAATTAATTAATTTATTATCTCTACTCCTCCCTTGTTGTCTGCTCTCTGTGTCTATTCACTGTATGTTCTTCTGTATATATTTGTCTTCTCTTTAGGGAGCACTGGGAACTGATCCTGGGATCTTCTGGAGTGAAAGAGAGGTGGTCAATCTCTTGCACCACCTCAGCTCCCTGTTCTGCTGCATCTCTTATTGTCTCTTCTCTGTGTCTCTTTTTGTTGCATCATCTTGCTGTGCCAGCTGTCTGAGCAGGCCAGCACTCCATGTGGGTCAGCACTCCTGCACAGGACAGCTCTCCACTTGGGCCAGCTTGCCTTCACCAGGAGGCCCCAGGAATTGAACCCCAGACCTCCTATATGATAGACAGGAACCCAATCGCTTGAGCCACATCTGCTTCCCTCATTATTGTATACGGTGTATTAATGTGTCCTACCATTAAAATAGAACTGTCTATTTCTTCCTTCAAATCTGTTAGTTTTGCTTCATATATTTTGGGGTTCTGTTCTTAGGTGACTGTATATTTATATCGTTATGTCTTCTTGTTGAATTGACCTTTTTATCAGTATGCAATGAGTGTCTTTGTTCTTCATAACAGCTTTTGAATTAAAGTCTGTTTTATCTGATTCAGTATAACTACCCCAGCTCTCTTTTGGTTACTCCTTACCTTGTGTGTGTGTGTGTGTGTATTCTTAGCATAGCCAAGGGAGAAAGGAGTTTATTAAAAAACAAGGAAAGAAACACAGTACATGACATGGTTGTGGGTGTGCTTCCCTTTCCTAATGTTGGGGAGGGGCCCCAGCTGTTTGCTGTTCTGATTGGTTGCCCCACCTATTAGCTCTCAGGGAACCAATAATGAGGTCTTTTATTTGGAGGTATCTGGGGCTTCCCTTTGGCTCCAGAAAGAGTTCCAAATAGTGGCCAGAGTCTAGGCACGGTCAATGCAATTTTGTTCTTAGTAGCAGGGGGTTTCTAGGTGGAGTCTCATGGCCATGTTCTCTGCCAGGTCCCAGCTGCCTTCCCTCATTCCCTATACTAACCTGCCTCAACTCCAGCCTCAGAGAGTTTACACCCTTATTCTCAAGGGGGAGCTGAAGGGTGATGGTCATTCTTCTGTAGTTGCTTCCTACTGGTTAGGGGGAGTAGTCCCTATCTGACAGGGTGTAAAAACCTCTGGCTATTCTATTGAGTTTGACGGAAGATAGGTCTGGCACCATGGTTGGAACTGGATGAAATCCTCACGTGACTAATATTTTGTTCTGGAAGGCATTGTTTTTGGAAGAAATAATTTTATTTTTCTTCAGGATTTATTAAATTTATTTTAGAATCTGAACTTTACTTTCATTAGATCAAACCTGATTTATTTTTGGTGCCCTGCACCAGGCCTTACTTCCAAAGGAAAAAAAAAAGCATGTTGTAATAAATTAGGCAGATTATATGGGAGGATATAACCAGACTTGGGTTTGGCTCTTACTAGTTTACTATATGGTAATGTTAGGTGAGAATCATGAAGTCTGAGTTAAGTGTCATCCTCTGTACTCTGAAAATAAAAGTATGTATTTTGCAAGGCTTTTAGGAAATCTATTTAAAGCAAGTATTAAACAGATCAGTGTCTAGCACATATGACAAAAGCTAATTCTGCCTTACTCTATAGCCCACTGTGTAAAAATTCCCTCTTCTAATCTTCAAAACATTTATAATACAGAATATAAATGATTCTATGAGGCTTAAAGGAGATAAAGTAAATAGAGTGCAAGGTACCCAGTAAGTGCTCAATAAATGCAAACCCATTTCCCACACAGCATTGTTTATATCTGCTTTATATTGTCAAACTTGCTAATAGCAACTTGACCTAGTCATTACTGGAGAGAAAAAAAGCCTGTTCTTTAATGAGAAGTTCCTTCCAGTAACTTATTTTCCGGGGCAGCAATTCTCACATGATTGTGCAACGCTTTTTACAGGTTCACCTCATAGCCTGGCTTGGTGCAATCAATACAGTTTCTACCCCTTCACCTAAAAAGGGTCAGTTTGAGCTGTTTCTGCCCCCATAAGGCAGGCAATTCCATTTTCATGCATTCGTGTTAGAAAGATGGGAGTGAATCAAAAGAATAGGTGTGGAAGTCAGAGAAAATATATGCTGGCTAGGAAAAATTTCAGTGGACAGTAGCCACTGCCCAGCTTTCCGCCCTTCAGAAGAGTAGTCCTGGCTCCAGAATTTCTAGATAGGATGGGCCAGTGGCTACCAAGGATAGGGCGATGGAATCAGTTCACCACTGCTGCTCACTGTAAGGAGCACGGGCTGTAGGGAATTTTAAAATTATAAAACTGACCAAAAATTGACCCTTTTAAAATTATCACCACATGGCAACAATTCTAAACAATGCTAGTGCTACAGACTCCTCTCTGAAAAAAATCTTTTGTTGGTATACTACATAACAAATAACCACAGTTAAACAAATAACTACAAATCAGGTGGCTTAAGACAACAGAAATTTGTTCCTTCACAGTTCTGGAGGGTGGAGGACAGAAACTGCAGGGCCACACTCCCTCTAAAGCTCTGGAGGAAGAGCCATCCCTGCCTCCTCCTAGCTGCTGGTGGTTGCCGGCAATCTCTGGTGTTGCTTGGCTCGCAGCTGCCCTACTCCAGTCACTACTTTCGTTGTCACATGATATTCTCTGCATGCATCTGCATCTCTGGGTGGCCTCTCCTCTTTTTAAGGACACTAGCTGCATCCATCAGGGTTCTCTAGCGAAACAGAATCAACAGAGATATCGCTCAATAGCATGGGATTTTCTAAAATTCTCTCATGTGATCGTGGAGATGCACAAGTCCAGGTTCAGCAGGCCGGCTGCAAACCAGGGGCTCCAATGAAGGTCCAATGAAGGCCCTGGATGAGTTCCCCTGGAAGAAATAAACTTAGAATTTTGAAGATACATGATCTGACTAAAAGGATAAAGCAGGCCCCAAAGGGGGCCAGCCATGACGTAGCAGACCCCAAGAGTGAGGAAGGCCAGGTGCCTTCAGAGGCTGCATCCTCCCAAAGGTGATGGGAAACAGTATTCTTCCTTGAGTCCTTTTATGCTGTTGTTTAACTCTAGGGAGAGATTGTGGTAGACCTGCTGGGTTTGGTATAAACTGCCAACACCATTTCCTATGGTGGTGGTTATGCTTATGACAGTTAGAAGAGGTATGAAGAGAGGCACTGCCCTAGACATAAACTCACAAAGACAACACAGGCAACAAGGTAAGCATATGGCCAGCAAAATAAAGACAGACATTCCTTTATCTTATAGGGTCATTCATTAACTACTTAGAAAATGAATTAAGTTTACCAGGACTTTTAACATCCTCAATATTCTTCTGCATATGATCTAGAATAGAAGAGATATTATTATATTCATCAGGTATGTAGGTATCGCACTTAATACTAATTAATGCACAAGTTCCTCTTTGAACTGCAGTTGATAGATCTAAGCTCCAGGTATGCAATGCTATACATGTTGTCTCTCTATGGGAGCAGGTCATAATGTCAGTTGTGTTTGTTTAAGTTCTACTCACATTATTCTGGTAATTATTGCTTCACTTGGTATGTCCTTCAAATAGCCATCATGAAGCAGCACCATTGATCCTAGAGAGAGGCTCCAGTGTTTCGCTGGCCTGGTGCATAGATCCCTTTGGCACTATGAAACAGTGCTAATCTGGAAGCAATGTCCATTGTAAATTTGGCAAAAATTGAGCCACTGCCTGCTTCTGAAGGATTCCTAAACTGCAATGTATTCTTCATCCATTTCAGGAGTATGTCCAGATGTGGTAGATACTTTCATTGTTTTAGGGGTTGTAGTGACCAACCTAGGCAATAACTCAAATGGAGAGGCACAATGCAGTGTACTGGAAGCCTGGTTTTGAATGCACAAGAGAGTTTGACAATACTGAAGTCTATCTCTTTTAATTTTTATATACTTTCTAAATACCTCCAATGCAGTTTATAACATATCAAATCAACTTAACTATTTTAGTAATTTACTTTTTACTTTTACACCTTTACCATGATTACACTATTTAACAGGTACTTTACTTTAGCAGTACAGGAGAAACTACTTTCTCCATTATTTTATGAAAACCTAAGATTTCTAGTGGAATCTTAGATTATCTTAGATGATCTTCCCCCTACCACCACTGTAATCTGCAGATTGAGGTGTCCTCTGACAGGTTGCCCTGTTAATGATGTTACTTTTCATATCAATATCAATTTAGGTTTCTGTTTAATAATGGTTTCCTGGAATTTGCCGTTTAAGTACTTCAGATTAGGCAATGCTGTTACAAATTTCTTAAAATTAAACATAACCATAGACTACTTTATCTTTAAATAAGCTTATTAAATTACAATTAGCAACCAATGAAACTTACTTTTATCCATTTAAAAGTCTTGTTTTACATTTCTCATTCTGCTCTGTGAAAACTAGTCATTTCACTTTAGGACAGATTTGTATTTCCTTCTTTAACTTAATTTTGTTAAACAGAAAATTACAACTTTCATCATCATAAAGATTTAATACATATAATGCTAATTTATTTCATTAGCGTTCTATAAACCTAGGGAGATTATACCCAAGTTAAATAAAATTGAAGCCATTATAGTATATGCAAGAAATGTTCTTTTTTCCTCCTTCCTTCCTCCACAGGGAGCTAAAACCTTTTTTTCTTTAATAAAATTCTAAAATTATGAATAACCTTAAAAGCATATTGACTGCTAGGTTCTAGAATATATTATAACTGCTTAATTTGTTTTAATCATAATCTAGAAAAGATCTTTCCATAGCTTTTAAGGACTTTTTGTTTCCTTACTGAAATTTTACAATAGGGTTATTAATTACTCTTATTTTAAGGCTGATAAGAAGTTTAAATTGGGGAATTACAGGACAAACTATGACTCTTAATTCGTAAGCCTAGTTTTAAGCTAAACTTCTATTTCCTTATCTTGTCACACCTGGCCCTTCCCCCATAACTCTTGCAAAGACAATGCCCTGGGGGACTGGGTAGGTCAAGAGTTTAGGAAAAACTTTCCCTTTCCCAATAATTTCTATATTCAGATTTCTATATGACCTTTCCATCCTATTTAGCCTAATCTGATTATATAAATATTTTCTTATATAAGCATTTATTTAATTTTTAACAGTTTGAATAGAGGCCTTTTAAGGATTTTCATTTGTTAATTTGGTATTACCATCCTGATGTATGAAGATATACACTGAACAAACAGACACAAATAGACACAGAAACACACAACTCACTAATGTTACTTATAGTTTTTCAATTTCTTACAAAATAAGTTTAACTGTAAAATAACATTTAAAAGATCTCTTTGAAGGCTATTTCTAATTAATCTGTACTGTGGCCATGCAGTTTTGCACAAGAATTTTGTTCTTTGAGTATTGGCTTATAATCAAAATTTCCCAGTGCTTTAAAATACAATCTACATAATTTTCCTTTACTTCAGAGCTATGCTTATTTCCCATTTTGACTCTGACAGACCTCAGGTGAGCAATACCAATTCCACTATATACTCACTGAGGTCATGGGAGTTTCAAGGAAAGCTGGTTTTTTTTTTTTTTCCTCATGATCTGCTACTCTCAGAATTCCTGATGCTCAAGGTAGAAGGTTCCCCAATCCCCAGTCCTCAGAGATAATAGGAGTCCAGTTACTGCTGGACTGGATGAGTGGATGTCCAGCCCCACGGGACAAGGATTCCCACCAAGCAGCAATTTCCTCAAAGGTCATGGGGTCTCTCTGGCCTCTTGCATGCAGTAGGTAACCTGGAGCCCACGCCTGGAAAGCAGGATTATTAGTGCCCACGGTAAAGACCAGAGGCAGAGGTGTCTCAAATTTGCCTTCCCCGGAGCCATGGGGAACAGAAGTGACTATGGATTTAAACCACGGAGAATAGAATGCTATCATTACAAAGGTGAACAAGCACACCCAAGGGTGAGGTCAGTCCTGAAATAACCATAAGCAAAGGCAAGCTCATATACCCGAAGGTGAGATATGACTTGAAGTAACCAAAAACAAAGGTAAATGTAATCTAAGATTATCATCACAATAGTAAGTCTGGGCTAAATCCACCCAGTTATAGCAATTTCAGATATTATCCTTCTGCTATTTTATAATAATGGCATCTATATAAAAATGTTAACTCTTAGTTACAGTTTCTAGTAAGTTTTCACTTACAAACAAATTAGGCACTTTTATTTATTAACTAAGCAACTAAAATATTTTATTGTGTAATATTAATGTCGCTAAGGTTTCCTGCTTTTCTGGCAGTTGAACTAATTCCACTCGTGATTTCTTTTATACATCAAATTAAATTGCAAGATAATATTGAATTTTAAAGAAGCATTTTTAGGTTACCTTTCACAGTTATCCAATTTGTAACAGGCAAACCTCAAACCTTTTTTTAATAAATTCTTAGGCATGAGCAGAGGGACAAAGTTAAAGAAAGTAGGCACAGATTAGAACAGAAGAGAGAATTTTATACACTTGCTTGGCATAGGAAAGGACCTGATGGAAGCCATTCTCCAGGAATTTTTAATTTTAATTGATGGCTTATGAAGAAGCTTCCGCTTCTACAGGAGAGAGGTTTAGTAAATGGCCTAAATCTTGATTCCCCATTCACTCCTCTTATTAGGCACAACCAAAGCTAGAGAGATCTGGAGTGGCAGGTCAGGGCTGAGTGAAGTGGCTCCCATGTTACTTAAGAAGTTAAGGATCTAGCCTGCCTTGTCAAGGTCACCAGAGGCGTTGATGATCCATGTGTGGCTTCAGGCCCCTTCCATCCTCTCCTAAGGGCAAGGCCCTGGTGGTCCGGGTGGTGAGGCAGCTTGGGGTCAGGTTTCTGCTGATGTAGGGCCTGGATTCGCGCGACCCTGAAGTGACAGTGCCTTTAATGGTGGCAGCTAAAATGTGAGCCTGCTTCTGGGCCCTATGCCTGCCCCTCCTCCCCTGCTCCATCTTGGCAGTGTGGTCTTGATTGTTGAAAACTGAGAAGGCTGTTTCTAAAAAGGAGTTAATGGAAGTTTGGGGGTCCAGGGAAAGTTTTTGCAGCTTCCTACAGATACTGAGGCAGATTGTCCTTCTGTAGAGTTAGGAACTACCAGAGGGTATTTTCTGGAAATAAGGCTGGATTTTTAGGTTCTGCCACTGAGTAGTGAAATGGGCTGGTTTGGTAGTGCATTTCCTCATTCCTTTAAGGAGACACAACCACCTGGTCCTGGCCCTCAGATATGTCTGTCCCCTCCTTCCCTCTTACACAGGTTTAATTGGAATTCAGGGTCCCATACAAAGCCCACTCTTGGCTGTTTTGCAGTCATGTGGTATATCAGGAAAAGATTAACCTCTTCCTTTTTAGACCATTGGTAGACAAGTTGTCCCAAATCCTGAGAAGTCACCCCAATGGGGATTCTGCTGGAATACTAGAGGCCATACCCCTTGTTCTAGGGAGAAATGGAAAAAAAGGTCTGTCAGGCAATCTAGTGTCCCAGATCCTGGCCTGACTGAACACTGCCTTCCAAACCAAAGCACCCAAGCCACTTAAGTCTTGGGGGACATTTGGAGTTGCTTCTTTGGTTCCCAACATCCCCAAAATCGCAGCGCCCATGCCCATCCCTGGGGCGACCCAGGACTTGGGAGATGTCTGGACCAAGGTTCCATACCAAAGCTGCCAAGCTAAATTTTCTCCCTTGAGGAGGGGCTGGCTTGAAAACTTGCTTTTGGCCTATTCTTGCAGAGGTCTTAGAAAGTGACCCTGAGAGACAACTGCCAGGAGCCAAGTTTTGCAGTTAAACTGGACATTAAGAGGCAGAAACTGATTGTTCTGCAGCTTATTGGCAAACGGCTTTTGGGACCTGGAATGTCAGGGCTTTCTGGGAGCTGAGTAAAGAACAAACCTTTGGGCATAGACCAGGGTATAGGGGGGACTCACTAATAAGACAAGAAAAGGCACAGACAGGCTAAAATTAAAAGTTTGGACTCACTAGTCCTTGCTGGGAGTTGGGGAGCATTACTTGTCCCTTTGTCTTCTGGCCTAGTTTGTCAAATATGTTAGCAGAATGCTCTGGGTTCTAGGCTTCTAGGTTCTTAGCTGTGTTGCATTAAAGAATTTAAGGGCATGCCATAGGTTAGGCAAGGGAATAAGGAGTTTATTAAGAAACAAGAAAAAACAAAACAAAACAGCACACAACCCTAGACATGGTTGCAGTCATGCTACAGGGTGAGATGTGCCTGCTCCATATATATTTTTTCCCATTCTTTGACTTTCAACCTACTTGTGTATTTGAATTTAAAGTGAGTCTCTTGTAAACAGCAAATAGTTGCCATTTTATCCATTCTGTCAATCTCTGCCTTTCAACTAGAGGGTTTAACATTTTACATTTACCTTTAAAGTCACAATTGATAATGCAGATCTTTCTCCTACCACTTTATTATTTAGTCTCTGTAAGTCTTGTACAATTTTTTGTTCTTCAATTTTTCTGTTAATGCCTGCTTTCATATTTATTTGATTTTTTTGGTAATGTACCATATTGAATCCCTTCTCATTTCTATTTGGATATGTTTTCCTTTGGTTACCATGGGGTTAAGTTTAACATCCTAAATGTTTAATAGTTATATTTGATTTGATACCAACTTGACTCCCATAGCCCACACATACCATGTTCCTATACCTTACCATCTTTCCACCTTTTTTGTACTTGTTACAAATTACATCTTTGTACATTGCATGTCCAAAATCATAGATTTATCATTACTTTTTCTGCATTTGTATTTTAGCACCTTTAACACCCGTAGGGAGTAAGAAATGGAGTTACATAGTGAAAAATACAATACAATAGTACTGGCATTTATAATTACCCAAATGGTTACCTTTACCAGAGGTCTTTTTTCTTGATGCTGCTTTGAGCCGCTGTCTAGTGTCCTTTCCTTCAGTCTGTAGAATACCCTTTAGCATTGCTTTTAGGGCAGGTCTAGTGGTAATGCACTCCCTCAACTTTTGTTAATCTCTCACCCATTTTTGAAAGAAAGTCTTGCTGGATGTAATATTCTTGGTTGGCAATTGTTTTCTTTCAGCATTTTAAATATTTCAATCCACTGCCTTCTTGCCTCTGTGGTTTCTGATGAGAAATTGGGATTTAATCTAATTGTGTCTCCCTTGAACATGGCCTATTGCTGTCCTCTTATAGCTTTCAGAGCCCTTTCCTTGTCCTTTACATTTTACAGTTTGATAAATTTGTAATGGGGTATATTTCTCTTCAAGTTCATCATGTTTGGTGATCTCTGGGCTTAGTGGATGTGCATATTCTCATCTTTTGCTAAGTTTGGGAAGTTTTCTGTCATTATTCCCTCTGCCCCTATCTTTCTTTCTTTTCCTTCTGGGACTCCCATAATGCATATACTGGTATGCTTTATGATGTCTCAAGGTCCCTTAGGCTATGTTCAAATTTTATAATTCTTTTTTCTCCTTAGCCTGACTCATTTCAGTTGTTCTAGTCTTCAAGTTTGCTGATTCTTTCTTCTGCCAGCTCCAATCTGCTCTTGAAACCTACTGAGAACTTCTCATTTCAGATATTGTGGTCTTTAACTCCAGTATTTCTGTTTGGTAACTTTTAAAAATTTCTATCACTTTATTTTGAGATTCTCATATTTTTCATTCATTCTTTTCCTGATATACGTCACTTCTTTCTCTGTATTTTCCTTCACCTCCTTGAGCATTTTTAAGATCATTTTTTAAAAGTCTTTGTCTGGTATGTCCACAGTTTCATCTTCTTTGTTGACATTTTTTGGGTTGTTACCCTTTACCTTTGGATGGGCCATTTCTTATTTCTTTGTTTGTCTTGTACTCTTTTTTTGCACACTGTACAGTTTAATATTTTAATATGTTAACTTTGGGATTTATTCCCTGAGATGTCTGTTTCTTGAGTTCATTCCCAGCTGGTGTTATGATAGAGATTTTCTTGAGTGTCAGGAGCTAATGAAACCAAGGAAATCTAAGCAAAAAAAACCACTTTTCACCATCTTTGCAATTTGGCTTCAGCCCTCCTATGAGGAATATCAACCTAAGGTGAATACGAAGTACAGGGTCTTCCTTGCATTTTCTAGGCCTGTGTCTTATCTTAGCCTTATACTTGCTAGTGGCCTTAGAATTTCCCCCTCTGCCTCCTCTACATCCCGAGAAACAGCTCTTCCTCTCCTGAGTCTCCCACTGTAGGTTTTAAGCAGGCAAGCCTTTGTCCCAGGCCATCTGCCTCAATTTTATCTTATAGTGCTTTATGTTTCAAGCCACTTTTGTTTGAAAGGCAAGTTCTGGGAGGGAGGCATGCTGGAGAGGAGTTTTCAAAATCAGTCTTTCCTAGTTGGAACAAGGCCAGGGTCTCACAAAGAGGCCCTCACCAGTTCCAAACTTCTGTGGGAAGGGAGTGAGAGAGGAGATAGAAACAGTGCCAGGAGCCTCTTCCCCAGCTCCTCAAAGCTGTGCTTTCTTGACTTGGCCCATGCCCAGCCCGGGCAGCCATTCACTTGTCTTCCACAGCTCTGAGCATGTGTACTGTCTTTAAGTCTTCTCTACTGCCTTTGTTTGGGTGGGTTGGAACAAAGACTACCCTCAGAGGTGGCCTCCAGTGATCTGAAGTAGCTAGACAAATGCAGTGATCAGCGACTGACTGATCCTACCTCACTGGATTTTGGGGAAGTAGATTATGTCCTGCTCTGGCACCAGAAAGCTATACCAGGGTCTGGAACCCACTGCTGCCTGCCACAGAATGGGGGATGGGTGATTATAACCACTGTGTGAAGAGAGAAATTTACTAGTGTTCACTATAATTTACCAGCTTCTTCCTTCTGCTCTACCCTGGATGCTGCAGGGTGTTCGGTTGGTCTCCAGAGTTTTGGACTAGTTGATTCAGACAGTTCCTGCCTGTTGCATATTCGTTCTGGTGCCTGATTGCTGGAGCTTCCTGCTCTGCCATCTTCCCACCTTCTTGTGGTTTTAATGTACATTTCCTTGATGACTAATAATGTTGAGTATTGTTTTATTCATTTCTGGCTATTCATATATCCTTTTATTTGAGGTGCCTGTTCAATATTTTTGTCCATTTTAAAGCTAGTTTTTTTGGTCACATTTTTGGTTTCTAAAAGTTCTTTCTACATTCTGGGTGCAATTTCTTTGTATGATATATGCTTTGTGAATATTTTCTCCTAGCCAGTAACTTGCTTTTATGTTTTCTTAATTGTTTCTTTCAAATAACAAAAGTTTTAAATTTTGATGATGCCCGCCATGGATAAAAAAATTTTTAATGGTTCACTCTTCGTGTTCCAAGAAACCTTTGTTTATTCCAGGGTCATGAAGATTTTCTCCTTTATTTTCTTTTAGAAGTTTTATAATTGTAGGTTTAAAATGTATGGCTATGATCCATTTCGAGCTACTTTTTGAGCATGGTAAGAGGTAAGGGTCAATGCTTAATATTTTTTTTCTCCTGTGGATATCCAGGTGATCCAGCACCATTTGTTGGAAAGAATATCTTTCTTTATCTCATTGCCATAGTATGTTTGTTGAAAATCAATTGACCATCTTTGTGTGAGTCTATTTTTGACCTGTTATCTGTAGGAGGGATAAGTTTTAGGGAACTTAAACTTTCATAATGGAACCAGACCCCCAAATGGCTTTTTGACATAAAGTTAATATTTCTAGTATAAAAGTAACATATGGATCGTAAATAAAGTTATGAAAAGACCAAAAAAATAGAAAGTAGAGGGGAAATATTACTTGTTATCTCACTCTCTATAGAAAGCTGCTGTTGAAAAGTGCATATTCTTCCAATTTTTCTTCCATCTGTGAATATCTGAGGGACATAAGCAGGGGCAGGGTTGCCAAGTGGTTAAAAGCACAATCTGGAATTAGATTGTTCTAATTCCAGCTCTTACACTCACCAGCTTTATTACCTTGGATAAAGAACTTAATATTACCTCCTTTGTTTCCCTGTCTATAAAATAAAACCCTCATCATATGCTTTTTTTTGAGATAACCTATGTAAAACATAAGTAAATGCTGCATGATTCTTGGCTAGCATCACCATTACCTTCATCAACATGATCCATTTCAGACCACTTCTGTTTTCACAGTGATAGGTAACCAAATTGAAGCAGGGCCTACAAAGAACTAACCAAGCCTCATATGGGGGTGCTTTCTTTTTAGAATGACAATGCTCTTACTCTGTGTATCTTTGTGTATACTTAATGGATGAAGCCAACTTTGAAGAGGGCTAGCCTGTTTTCAGATATCAGCATGGCAATCCATGTGCAGTGAAGACCTTGAATGTCCAGGAAGCTGTTGGGTAGGGGGGCGGAATGCCACTTATCAGGATATCCACTCAATTTGACTTTGCAGTTTTGGGAAAGTGAATGCATTTTCAGAGACCAACTGGTCTAGGAGGAACTGATTTATGATTGCCCACATGACTTATCCCTTGCCACAGATATGCCATCACTTCAAAAGTGAACTGAATTAGTTTTTCTAGACTAGGATTTCTTTAAGTCTTTCTATGAATAAAATATACAATACAGAGATGATATGTAAATGTGGATAGATTTTAAATATTATATATAGTATAATAATATTATACTATACTGTACTCAAATACAGTAACATTAAAAAAAAATCATAGATAATTCATACCTGGATGTATCTTTAAGTTTTTTCTTTTCACAGCACAACAAGTACATATATCCATGACTAGGTTTTACATTTATAGATTTATAGTAAGAAAAGGACAGCAAGATGTATACAGCTGTGAAATTAATTCCTTAGAACAGATGCTTAGGAAGGACTCCTTAAATAGGACAAAATACAGGGCGAAGTTTCCAGCTATCCTATTGATCTTTACCTTTTTGAGAAGATTTTGTCATCTGTAGTATAAATCTGCTGATAAACCTATATAGGTCAGGAAAGATGGCTTTTAACATAAATCCTTTGGAGATTTAATGGCTCCCCTGGATTTTCTCTAGGCTACCAAATCCAGCTTTTGTCTTTCTCCACACTGTCTGTGGAGGCTGACCTGGGTGGACCATATTGTTGGCATTGGATTTGGTCATTGGGAGTCATCAGCAGGGGATCAGAGAGTGGAAGGGAGTTGGGAGTTAATTCCCCAAGCTCCCTCCCTACTGCAGTCCTCCCCTGAAGGATTTAGCTCCCATGGAGCTATGGCTCTCTCTTACTGGATTCTGGTTACCTGTCTTCTCCTTGACACTTCAGGTCTAAGGGCAGTAGCCAAAATAAGCTCCTCCATGTAAGGCATTGAGAGAGGCAGAAAATAATGTTAAGGAAGATAGTACTATTTATTGCAGCTTTTAAAGCACTAGACACTATGTAAAATATTTTACATTTACTCAGTAAATATTTACTGAGCGCACACTGTGGACTAAACACCAGTAGATGTAATAGGTATAATCTCTGCTCTCAAAGAGCTGACACAATTAAGCCTCAAAACGCTGTTATTGTTATCACTACTTTACAAATGGGGAGGCTGAGTGTCAGAGAGACTAAGATACATTCCCAAGGTCACCAGAGAGTAAGTGCACAGCTGAATTTGAACCCTGATTGCTTGACTCCAAAGCCCATGTCATACTGACTCCATTGCAACCATGGTTTCTCAAATGACCTTTTAAGTCAGCCTCCGAATGATGTCCAGGTTGAAGATCTGCTATGTCCTCCTTAGTGATGAGAGAAGTGTAGGGAGACCATGGAGCCCTCACAAGTGAATACCACAGAAACGAACTTGCTTGGGGACTGCTACATCCTGGATGAGCTGGCAGAAGGCAAAAGCGCTCTGAGCTGGATGGATACTGACAGATGAAGACAAAATTGGCCCCATGTAGGCTGAGGATCATGTCTTACCATTGCCCCTCCCTGGCTGTGCCATGAGCCGGCAGGTAAAGAGAGCTCATTAGCTCAGGTCCAGGCAATTGCCTCTGCCTTGGCACAGGCAAGTGTCAAGTGTGCCAGGAAGAAACCATGTACCTCATATGCAAGAACCTTCACCAGGATGTGTCTCTCCTCTGCAGCGTTTTCCCAAAAAGAAAAATAAACTTATTGGCTTATTGTTTTAAGGGTTAGGATTCAAACATTGAGCTCTTTTTTAGTTTGCTAGGCTGCCAAAATGCAGATACCATGAAATGGGTTGTCAGTGAACAAGGGGAATTTATTGGCCTTCGAGCTTACAGTTCTGAAGCTGTAAAATGTCCAAATCAAGGCACCATCAAGATGTTACCTTCTTCCTGAAGACCAGCTGCTGGAGATCCTGGACTGCTCTGTCACATGGCAAGGCACATGGTGGCATCTGCTGGTCTTTCCCTATTTTTCCAGGTTTCCGTGCTTCCATGGCCTTCTCTCTCTGTCTCTCTGTCTCTCTCTGTCTCTCTCTGTCCATTTTCATCCTGTTTGTAAGGGACTCCAGAAAGATTAAGACCAACCCTGAACCACACCCTAACTGAAGTAACCTAATCAAAAGACCTTACAATAGGTTTATATCCACAGGAATGTATTAACTTTAAGATCATACTTCTCTGGGGTCCATACATCTTCAAACCATCACAGACCTCCTGCATTCTTCTGAGAGTTATTCATCAAATCCTGAAGAGAATGACCTTGGAGTAAGCCAACTTCCTGAAGGGACATTACTGACCTTTGGTAGGAATGGTCTGAACGCCCACAGCAAACCCTCCAGGGAGGCATCAGAGCAGCCTGTTTACACCGCAGCCTGTGACTCAGAGACCATTGGGATTGCATGCTGCTGTCCCATTCTCCTCAAATTTAGAAGCCGTCTGAACCAGAACACAAGTCAGGGTAAAAGCATTCTTCATTATTTTCAGAAGAACCAGGTTTCATTATTTCCATGTTTTATTTATAAAATCCAGTGGACTCCTGAATAGGCTATTTTTTCCCCTCCTTCCTCTTTTCCTTTTCCCCTCTTTCCCTCATTTCCTCTCTCCCTCCCTTCTTTTTACTCTTTTTCTTGTCCTCCCTCCCGCTCTCCATTTCTCCCTTCCTGTCTTCCTTGACTCCTTCCTTCCCTTAAAGAGCTGCCTCAGTCGGCTTCAGTCATTAGATTAGGTGTTGGAGTTCAAGGTTTGAAGGGACTTCTTCCTTTTAAGGTTACAGCTTTCTATGGTACCCATGTGGGTGTACCTGATACCACATCTGTCATCAGGCAGATAAACAACTAAACAATCTCCCAGACATAGAAAGGGCGTGGGCCCCAAACAATTCTAATGAGGAAATAACAGGCAATTGAAACATGACTGTCAAACTAGAACCTTTTTTTCTGAGGGGTTTTAAGATATACCATGATTTTTTTCATGCCCATCTGTTTTGAGGAATCAGGGTGCAGTCAGGCCACCATATCAGCATGTTGAAGATTGAATCACATCTCCCACAAACGACATGTTCAAGTCCTATCCCCCATGAGTATGACCCCATATATAAATAGGATCTTTGAATATGTTACTAGTTAAGGTATAGCCAAACTGAACGAAGGCGGGTCTTAATCCAATATGGCTTAGGTCCTTATCAGCAAAGGAAATTGGACAGGAAGTAGAAACCAGAGGAGAGAGATATCGCCATGCAACAGACAAGCTAAGGCATTTCCAATAATCCAGTATGAGGAAGCTAGATTCCAGGAGAAAGCATGGGCTACTGATGCCTACCCTCCCAAACTGTGAGATAAGAAATTTCTGTTGTTTAAGCCAAGCAGTTTGTGGTGTTGCTCACTGCAGCCCTGGCAAACTAAGACACAACAATTGAATGGTAACAACAAAAAAGCTTCTTTTTAATGGAAATAGAATAGCAGATTGATTTTTGCCTCTTGCTTTTGGAAAAAGCAGGGTAGGGAGAAGAAAAGAGCCCAGGTTAGATGTCAGATTGTCCAGCTTGTAGTGTGGGCTTCTCTCTTATTCAGTATAGCTTTGCTCACCTCCCACCTCTGAGCTTACCTTTAAGTCTTCCACTTCCATTCCCATATATGACCAAGAGTGCAGGATTGTCTACGATTCAGAGAATAAGAGTTGATGCTGGAAGCAAGAGGCTTTTGCCAGGAATTTTTATTGGTATTGAAATTTCTGGAGCAGCTGTTCTTCCTCTCCACCCTACTCTAGTATCTATCCCATTATGATTGGCCCAACATTCCTGCAACCTAGTCCAAGAAAATAGGCAAGCCTGTTCCCAAAAGGCCTTCTAATTTAATGTGAGAGGAGGTCTTGAGCTAGATGTCCATTTCCCAGGCCACCATCTGGGGGCTGACTGGGTGGTGGCCCAATGAATGAAGCACCTGTAAAGTGTCAGAAATGCAGAGACACTAATCCTGACATCAGCTGGCACATACACAGTGCTGGGTTCCCAGGAGTTGTGAGATCATCCTTGAGGGCGGAAAGAGGTAGATCACTTGTGTTATTTTTCTGTCCAAAGATGGCTGCTCCAGGCCTGATCTTATGGAAGCGGCTTGGCTCTTGGGGAGGTGATGTCACTCAGCACTTCCTGCAGCTGCTGTTGCATTAGGAGTGGCCCTCCACCCCAAAGCCCCAGGGAGAAGCTGCAGTTGAGAGCCAGTGTGTGTGGGCTTGAGGACCGAAATATCACTCTGTCTTGGCAGTGGAAGAAAAGCTGTATTCAACAGAACAAGTGGGTTAACAGTGGTGGCCTGATTGATAGAAAACTGGTGGGTGCCAGGGGCCCTGAAGCATATCCACTTCTTCTCTCCTTGCTTTCTAGGGTGTGGTCCACACCAGGCCAACCTAGAAGTACCTTTAATGTCCAAGTTTTCTACATAGATCTACTGAGTTTTTCTTAGAAAAGGTCAAAAGCTCCTGAATACGACCACTGGATTAGTTTTGGATTTTTAAAAAATTCTTTATGAGTAGCGACTGGTCAAGGACCTGATATTCTAGGGAATTCTTTCTCCCAATTGGTCACCAAGAGAATCTCATTCTGCAGAACAAATGATGTGCATTAAACAAACAAAACAAACAAAATGAAAAGGTATTCAAATACATTTAACTAACGTTGAAAGAGAAATTCTTTTGGACATTTGAATTGCACATTAACATATTAAAGGAGCAAAAATTCCTACTTAATATTTTTAACCTAGTGTTTGTCAAATGTGTTTTTCAATGCTGCTACTTTCTGGCACATCTGTTCTAAATTATGGAGTAAAGTTGTTCTTTAAGCTATTCTCTAGCACATGCTCCTCTAAATGAGAAGGCAGAGCTATTCGTGGTTTCTCCCTTTGAAGACCTATGCTTTTCCCACCTTACTTTGTTATTCCAGTAAACAGACATTATTTCTTCATTCATCCCTTCAGTCATTCACTTATTCATACACTATATTAATAAATATATGATGGCAGCAGACTTGGCCCAGTGGTTAGGGCATCCGTCTACCACATGGGAGGTCCACAGTTCAAACCCAGGGCCTCCTTGACCCGTGTGGAGCTGGCCCATGCGCAGTGCTGATGCGTGCAAGGAGTGCCATGCCACGCAGGGGTGTCCCCCGTGTAGGGGAGCCCCACGCACGAGGAATGCGCCCCATAAGGAGAGCCGCCCAGTACGAAAGAAAGTGCAGCCTGCTCAGGAATGGTGCTGCACATACAGAGAACTGACACAACAATATGATGCAACAAAAAGAAACACAGATTCCTGTGCCTCTGACAACAACAGAAACGGACAAAGAAGACGCAGCAAATAGACACAAAGAACAGACAACCAGGGAGGGGGGGAAGGGAGAGAAATAAATAAATCTTTAAAAATTAAATAAATAAATATGTGATATGCTTACTGTAGAGGCAAACCTTGATGGACACATAATGATGAATGAGCTTGGGTTCTCATCTTTGAGGATCTCACATTCCAGTGGATAAAAATGGGAAAGTAAGAAGCTGAAGATACAGAACTTCCCTGGGGCCAAAGACCAGGGAGAAGTAAGCAAAGAGATTTGAGCAGAAGCTGTGGAAAGGGAGGAAACCATGTAGGATGGGAAGAAGATTCGGCCAAAGACAGAATTCCAGGAAACACTCATAAAGACTGAGCAAAGAGGGAATAATCTGTGAAAGAGACAGGAAACAGTAAGAGGGCAGAAGTTACTGCCCTCATTGTTAGAGCAATTCTGGGCTCTGAGCAACATAAGGAGAGCATTGAGTATTGGGGGCATGTGTGTGGGGGTGGGGTGGGGGAGGTTGATGAGGAATGAGAGGGAGGAAACTTTTACTCACCAACTACAAACAGATCTGTAAATTGTTCAGGAATATGATGCCAGCAGCTGAATGGTCTGGTGTGTGTGAGCATGGACCAAGAAACCAGACAGATCTGGGTTTGAATCCTGGCTCTGCTACACACCACCACCACCACCACCACCACCAATTTTTAAGGAACCACATTAAGGTTTAACCTAATTCCTGGCACATAGGAAATGCTAACTGAATGCTATATCATAGTAATAATGCTAAAGAATCATCTTCTACCTGTTCTTGAGGTGTGCATGTCCTTTCTGAAGGGCATAGGTGGCATGCAAGTTCATGTAGGATGCTTTTATAAAAGCAAGAGTAATTTTGAGGTCTTCTCTGCTGTGTGAGGTTCCCTGTCACCTGCCATTATAATTCTCTTTGACTTTGTTGCTGTGTAGGAACAAGCTGGATCCAACAAGACCCCTTTGCTGATGGCTGCTAAAAGAAAAAGAAAACTGAAAACAACATTGAAAAAGCCTTTAAACATCTCTATCCACAACATCATGGTCATAGGTCATTGCAGGGACTACATAAGACAGCTGTAGGTGGCCCTGAGGAGGTGGGTCTTTTCTGTAGTTTTCTGGTGCTGGTGGGAGGTGCTGAAAGGGTTGGAAGAATGGGATGCTCACTGCAGGCTGAAGTGCCTGGTGAGCCTTTGTGGAGGCACATTTGCTGCGCTGTGAGCACAGGCTTTTGCGCCCAGGGAGCTCCACTGGTGCCTTCAGCTTCTTCCTCTAGTAACATGGTTCAGTATTGACAACTAGACCTATCTGGGCTCTGCCTCTCAGGATCTTTCCTGCAGCAGTAAAACTTGCCTTTGCTGTTTTATCAGAACAGCTGGCCACTCAGCTGGCCAGGCACCAGTCTTCAGTATTTCCCAAACACTAATGGGCCTCAGATTAAGCTCTCTTGGGAAGCTCCTTTCCCTAGATTTCAGGGGAGGGGAATGATCCCCCCTCACTCTTCCCCATAGAGAGGAGTGGCGCTCAGAGTATACCAGTCCCTCTCTCTAAAACCTCCATCCCAATAGCCACAACCTGTTTACACCCTCAGTATAGGGGAAGGGTAAAAAAGGGTCACTTGGTGCTCAACAAATACTTATTTGGATTAATGAATGGATGTCTGTATCACCCACTAGACTGCTGTCTATTGAAATCAGTCTTCCAGAGAAAAAGATCCATTGTAGTTGTTGCTGAATAATCTTTGTTTCAATTTTCTCTCAATGGGTTTTAATAAGAAATGGACATTCTCTCCTACCTTCATTAAAACACATTTATTGAGTGTATACTACATTCTTGTCAATATTTTAGGAATGTCCTGTACATTATTTCATTGGTCATCAGAACAACTCAATGTGGGTGGCATTAATATCTGCATTTTATAGGCAAGGAAGCTGAAACTCAGAGAAGTTAAATGACTTGTCTGTGTCATCTAGCTCTTAAATTGTGAATTTAAATTTGATCTCAGACCTGTCTGGTGTTTTTTTTAATTGTACCATATTTCGGGTATTTAATATCTTTATATTGAGGCATGAAATATACTCTGAATGGGTGGAACAGCAACCATAAAGATAGAGCTATTAATACTCATGCTAGAAACACAGAAACCAGGAAGCATCCAGAACACAGCTTTTCCATGTTGGTGTATACATGTGGCATATCTGTGTCCAAACAACCAAAGCAGCAGTCAATTCCACATCTTTCTGCATGAGGAAGGTAAACATTATTCACAAATCTCTCAGTGCTTATTTTATTTCCCACATGGGTATTTTTTGCTGAAGACACCAGAAGACCCCAAAAGAGGGTCTAAGTCAATATATACCCACAGATAAAATGATTTTTAGCATATGTACTTTTTGGGTATAAACTCCTTGAAGAGCTACTAAATATTGTGTACCTGCTCTTTAGGAAGAGACACACACTGATTTTGTGTATTATTTCAGAGCCTTAGAACTCCGAACTATGAAGAGCCCAAGTTAAGTATGCCTGGTCTGTTCAGAAAGCTTCGGAATTCATTGGTTTGATATTGACTGAACATCAAGCATGTGGCAAGATATATGATGGGGCATAGAAAATTTCTGTAAGAAAAAAATGCTTATTAAAGAATCACAGAACGTTAAAGTTAAAGCATCCTTAGCTCTCATTTAATCTAACCATTTTAAGCATTGGGAGAGTAGAGGTGATCTTTAAGACATCTAGAATTGTTCCTAGTTTTAAAGTTTTGTGAAAATGCCAAGTACTATAGTAAAATTTTCTACCATGAATGTGAACTCTTATTCAATTCTATGGTGCATGGTCATTGTCTGGACTAGCTGAAATTTCTTACTAGGAAGGCTCAGTTATTTTATGCAATCCTCAGTTCCTCAAATTGCTGTACAATTGTATGGTACAGGGTGCTGATTTCCTTGGTCCCACTCTCCTACTGCACCTGGTTTGTTTTTCTGGGATCAGAGCACAAGAGAAACTTTCTGTTATTTAATACAATCAATTTTCAGGGTGAGTGGTGGCCTAGTTAATCACAAATCCTTTGTTTTATGAACACAGGATTTCTGAATGCGTTTGTGGTGAATTTTCTTTCCACTTTGTGTTTAACTTTGGCAATAAATAAAAGCAAAATTAGCTTGCTTTTCTTCATTCTAGCCAGCTGACGACAGGGGTTGGTGACGGCCAGGCAGACCTGGTGCCAGCTTTTTATTTATTTTTCAAAATCTCCTTTTCGCTACTTTAAAAAAAAAAACCCTTTTGGTATGTTCCAGCTCTTAAAGTAGATGATCTGCATTTACTACTGATGGTCCACCGAGTGGCCATTCATCTCTTCTGGTCCCTGAACTCCGTGTTCCCTGAGGACAAGGATGACTTCTAGCTGGTTTCCATGACCCTGTTGCTTGGACAGTGGCTGGCAGGTAGGAGGTAATCAACGAATGTTTGCGCAATGAATGAGTGAACGAATAAATCAACCCCCATTCAGAGTGTCACAAACACGGTTCTCCTGGGGAACCACAGGCTGCTCTGGCCTGGAGCGGAGACAGGTTCTGTGCTTATTTGGCATTTGGTTTCTTCCCCAAAAGAAAGACTTCTGACAGTGGGAGAAAATCAGGGCTTCCTCAACTCTTTGCCAGCCAGTTATGAAAGAAGCCCAGTGGGTCAGCCTATGGAACACGCCCTGCTTACCTCTCACCCCCAGTGTAGATTCTTTGTGGGTGGGCCGTTGAGCTGTTTTCTCCTTTGCTGCCTATCTGGTGTCACTACACGACCCAAACTGCTGGCTGAATTGCCTTCGGTCCTGTTACATCATTGTGACTCATTTTCTTTTCCTCAAAAGGTGTTGCTTGCAAAACAACAACAACAACAGCAAAAACAATGTTGCTTGCCTTAAGCAAGCTAACTGGCTTGGGCTTGGATGAACCCCACACTGGATTCCGCTAATGATGCTACTATCTTATTTATATTACCTTAGCATGGGTGGTTATTTAGTTTAGGCTTTTTCTGAGGAAGGAATGGCTACATTGTCTGAAAGGAACATTTTGTTTCCCAAAGAAGAATTCCACCGCCACAGTTTATCTCAGCAAGAACCATATATTTGTGACAGCATGAGCCAGATTCTCATATTATGCAATTTTATTGAAATTCTCCATAATTCCTGCAGTTACTTAGTGCTGACCTTATGTTTCTTTCTATGACGATAGCCCATGGTCTCTTTTTGAGTTTGGGTGCTGGCAAGATAAGTTTAAGCTGGCTGAACAATAAAGCGAGAAAGTTTGTAAGTGGGCAAAAGTGCAGAAAGCATCAGACAGATTTGGAAAAACCCAGAATGTGTTTTTTTAACGGGAGGGCAAACGACCCCAAAGTGCTATACCTCAAGTATTTGGATTGCATTTATTTATAATGAGGATGGTAATCAGTAGTAGTTTGGATCCCAAGGTACAGTCATTTGATTTCTAGCTGTATGAAATCAAGAACACAATCTCTGAAGGCCACACAACAGTCTCCTTTACGCTGATGATGTTCAAGCCACATAACTAGGCCTATTCCCCATCATAAGCCATCGCTTACATGCTTCAAACCGATGCATGCAGAGCCATGTCCTCCCTGTAAAATGTCTCACATCGATCTGCCCTCATTCTCACTGCTATAACTCCAGTTCAGGACTCAAAACTCTCACCTGGTGACACCGGGGTGCTTCCTGGCTCTACTGTGGTTCCCCATCAGGAGCACCAGCATCAGCATCACCTGGTATCTTGTTAGAAATTCTTGGCCCCACCCCAGACCTCCTGATCAGAAACTCTGGGGGTGGGCCCAGCCATCTGTTTTAACTAGCCCTCTGTGTGACTCCAATGTGTGCTGAGGTTGGAGAACCAGGGCTCTCGGCGTGCTTCCTCTAACCCAGAGGTTTTCAATCCTGACTGCCTATGAGGAACATCTGGTAAAACTTAACATTCCAGGCCAAATTAAACCAGGCATGGAATTTTTAAGAAAATTCCCCAGGTAATTCTACAGCCAGGGCTGATAACCGCTGGTAATCCATCATGCTTAGCCTTGATGAAATAATCCTTATAAGAAACAATTAGATGCTCCTTTTACTCTCTTCAGAACTCTTTATGGATTCTGATTTTCTGCTGCTCAAGTCCAAACTTAAATTTCTAGGTCTGTCAAATATGGCCTTACCCTTCCTTATCACACACTTTCTCCCCAACACACAATTTCTGCCACATCAGCCTGAACTCTTCATTCACTTCCACAGAAGAAGGTGGGGGTCGGGAAGGGGAACTGATGTGTCAGGCACTAAAATGAGTGTTGTCCATACATGCCTTCTGAATCCACGTGACCAGCGCTCAAGAAATTTAACATCACCTCTGGTGTACAGGGGAATAAACTTCTGAGAGGTTGGGTAACGTATTCAGGTCACATAGCTCTTCAGTGGCCATGTCAGCTTTGTGATTCCAGTGGGCCGGAAGCTGGAGCCTGTGTGGTTTCCATCTGTGCCATCTGCATTTCTGAGGTCTCTTCTGAGACAACGTGCACCTGCCTGAATGGAAGGCCATATTGGGGTATGTGTGTGGCACAGGTTAACAACAACAAAAAGTAATCCTGCAGAAGACATAAGTTATAGAACAATTTTACAGAAGGAACCCTCAGTGATAACATAGCCTAATGATGCTTTACTATTTGGGGTTCATAGCTGATAAAGGTCCAGAAAAATATGCAGGCCACAGTATTTACATGCCATCTCAGGGGGCTCAGGGATCTACACTGTTGGCTCAAATGCACCAGATTAAGAACCTCTGATCTGTCTGATTCTCCTTTTACAATTTAGAAATGGAGAGGCTTTGACACGTTCAAATTCACATGGTCAAAAAGTGTCAGAACCAGAGTTTGAATCCAATTCTTATGACTCCTGGCTATGTCCTTTCTACCAACCCCCTGCCCTGGGAAACTGGCGCCCCACCCTCCACTGCCACATGGCTCCATTCCTAAAGTACTTTCCTAAAGTATCAGAATAGAACCACCTACATCTGAAGCGTGTTTCAGTCAGGAGCCCAGCCCCTGAGTTCCATTCAGAACTGGGTTCTTCTTGGCCAGAGGAAGCAAAGCCAGTTATGGTCACTCCTTTTCATTAGTCATCTTCTCAACCTCTTCCCCTTTCCCAGGACCCCGGTCCTTAGGGCCAGACACATAGATCTGTGTGAGCAGCCAAACCCAGCTGACTTCAGTTCTGGTTATGAGCCCTTGGCTGGGTCCGAGCAGGGGCAAAAAAGAAATGGGCTGGAGGAGGAGCAGGGATTTGACAGGCTTCAGCCTGTCCAAATACCAGCAAGTTGCACCAAAGCTCAGTGGAGTAGCTATGCCTAGGTCAAGTGATTGGGGAGCACCAGAACTCCCCATTGCATCTTTCCAGATGACCTGCCAGACCATGCACAGGAGCCCTGAGCTCCTTGCTTAGATGTGGCTATCTGGCACCTGCAGATGGTGTTTGGGCACTGACTGGCCTGGGGAGGCTGGAAAGAACAACTCTTGGGAGGAGATAAGTGATTTCAAGTACGGTCTCTGTGTCCCCACCCAGCCCAGCCCAGACAGGAGATTCCCAGGCCACAGCAAGGCCGCCTGCAGCATCTGCGGAGTGGAGACTTTCCTGCTTGGCCCTTTGGGATGTAGTTTCTCAAAAGCAACCAGATGTCCAAGCACAGACACCAATTTAGGTAATAGGGTTAGGGTTGTGTTTTTTTTTTTTTTAAAAGGAGGGATGACTTCAATTTAAAATAAAAAAATTAGTTCGATTTTGTTTCAAAAATAGAATCTAAGTCTAAAAAAGAGCTTCTCAAGTATTAAAGTGGTGCTCTTCCAGATATGTTGACTGCTCAAGTAAAGAGTTTCAGATTTTCTTGCTGCAATCTAAACATTTGAATAATAATATTGATATAAAAATGGTGATATTAGTGCTGATTGTGCTAGTTTTATACTCCTCACAAAAACCAAGTAAGCACTAAAGCACCCTAATCCTTAAGCTGTCATTTTACCTTGAAAACCCCGGAAGTCAGGGATAATAAGGGGCTCACTGTGTTAGAAAGCTCGGTTTTAAACCTGACCTGTGAGACATAAACTCTTAAGTGCCGCGTTCCAGTCACCCTCTGCTTTGAATGCTTCACAGAAGGAAAAAAGGGTATAAATAATAAGGCTTTACAGCGGCGGGGACCGGGAGGGAGTGAGGGTTCAACAGTGAGCCACTGATGCTAATGACTATGCTTGTGAGCTGATAAGCCTAAAATAAGAACAAGGCCTAGAGCAACATTGTGCCTGGGAATTTCCTCCTGTCAGCCTTCATGTTACTCAAATGTGGCCAGTCTCGAAGCCAAACTCAGCATGTAAATGCAATGCCTTCCCCCCAGCGTGGGACATGACACCCGGGGATGAGCCTCCCTGGCACCGAGGGACCACTATCAACTACCAACTGATGATGCAACTGGAAAATAACCTTATACGGAAGGTTCAATGTGGATCAGCAGAATATCCCTGTCTACATAAAATAACATGACTTTAAAATGCTGTTTGACCTAAAGTAAGGGGGAAATGGAAAAGAGAAATGAGTTTATATGGCTACGAGTTTCTGAAAAAGAGTCTGGAGGCTGGCAGAAGGATTGCCCTCATGCACAACTGAGCAGAGTCAGAGAGACAGATAAAGCAGATACAACCCCCAGATATCGGTTCCTTCGAGGGCTAAAGAGACCCATGGGAGTTATGGTCATGGCTGATGGGGTTAACTACCAGGTCAGATGGCCCCTTTTTGGAACTGGTGTTTATGTGTGATGAATCTGGACTCAGATGGGATCTTCCTTCATAAGACTTTCATGCTAAGGTGATGGAGGTGCAGTTAATGTTGGGGTTTAAGATATATTTAGCGGATTTGAATCTCTGGACTGACAATGTGATAGCCAGGTCCTGAGCCTCAACAGACTCCAGCACCTACATTATGATTTATTGGACTTATCACACTCAGCTAAGATGGAGTTGAAGAAGGACAACCACCACACCATGGAGCCTAGAGTGATTACAACTGAAAGTGGGAGGATTGCATCCAACATCCATGTGGAATCTGAGCCTCCTCTTGACATAGAGGTGCAATGGACACAACCAATCCAATGTCCACATAGAAGAGGTGGCATTGGATTGGGAAAAGTGGACATGGTGGCTGATGGGTATGGGGAAAGGCAGGAAGAGATGAGAGGTGGAGGCGTCTTTGGGACATGGAGCTGCCCTGGATGGTGCTTCAGAGGCAATCACCAGACATTGTAAATCCTCACAGGGCCCACTGGATGGAATGGAGGAGAGTATGGGCCATGATGTGGACCATTGACTATGAGGTGCAGAGGTGACCAAAGATGTACTTACCAAATCCAATGGATGTGTCATGATGATGGGAACGAGTGTTGCTGGGGGGGGGGGGGGGGGGGGAGAGGTGGGGTGGGGTTGAATGGGACCTCACATATATATTTTTAATGTAATATTATTACAAAATCAATAAAAAAAAATAGAGAGAAAAAAAAAAACTTAAAGCCAAAAAAAAAATAATAATAAGGCTTTAGTATATGCATAAAAAATTCCTGGTATTATTTTATTATACCAGTTCTTTTTTTAACATGCTTTTATTTCATTTATCACGTTTGTTCTTTCTAGCTAAGCCAGGGTATACCTATGTTACAGGAGAGGAATGTGAAACTCAGGAGGTGACTTCCTGGGGCCACAATAACAGCAGGAGAGAGCGTAGATTCAGCCTTGCCTCCTCTCGGATCCATACTCTTTCCATGATGTCAGACGGTTCTTCCGTGTGACAAGCGCTACAGAGTGAATTGTAAAAAACGCCCCCAGCGGACCTCTCCTCCCTAGGTCCACGCTCTTTGTGACATGACGTTACTGCTCTTCTGGAAAGAGGTGGGGTCTCTCCGCCCCCCCACAGCACCTTGCTTTGACCAAAGGCGACGGGAATGGTGTTCTGGGGCTTCCAAGCTCAGGCCTCAGAGAGGCAGCTTCCATTTTCCCTCTCCAAAGCCAGTGCCGAGTAAAGAAGGCCAGGCTCCCCGGACAAGAGAGAGAGGCTAGGAGAAGAGAGAGGCCCCAGAGAAGAAGGCAGAGGCGCCCAGGAAACAGTGGGCGGCCGGCACCAAGGACGCAGACACATGAATGAAGCTCCCAGGCCCTCCAGCCCCGGCTTAGCTGCCCCCGCCAGCCCCAGGTCCAGCACAGGCGAGCTGTCCCTGCTGAGCCTGGCCCAGACTCCTGACTCACAGAAATGTACACAATAAAGTGTTTGTTGTTCTACGCATTTGGGGGTAGTTTGTTACACAGCAATAGATAACAGATACCACTGTATTTAGTATTATGAGGCTGCAGGGTGATTAAGACATAAGCTCCTTCATGTAGAACTTGTTGATTTATGCTCCAGTCTGCTAATTTTGTTCATGTTTTTAAACTGTAAAGGCATAAATGGTCCTGGAAAAGGTCAGGTGAAAATAGAAAGTGAGATACATGTGGGGAAGATGTTACTCTGTTTTCTTGGATGATTCTTTTAACCCTCACCCTGGTCCAAACCTCAGCTCTTGCCTAACTCTAGCCGTAACCCTAGTCACAGTCCTTGCCTAATAATGGCCATAACACTAACCACTGCCCTCTCCTGCCCTACTCAAACTGAAGTAATTTTTCAAGACTAGTTGGTCTGAGAACACACATTAAAAAAAAAAACCCATGACTTTCTGAGTACTAGTCTGGATACTTTTTTTTTTTTTAATTAGAGAAGTTGGTTTACAGAACAGCCATACATAAAATACAGGATTCCTATATTTGATGCTATTATTAACACTTTGCATTGGTGTGGTACTTATGTTACAGTTGATGAAAGCACATTTTTATAATTGCACTATTAACTGTAGTCCATGGTTTAACTTAGGATTCACTGTTTTTATTGTGCAGTTCCATGGATTTTTTAAAAAAACGTTATTCGAGTACTGTATATACATATATAGAATTTCTCCTTTTAATCACATTAGCACTGTTAATTATGTTCACAGTGTTGTGCTACCATCCATTAGCAAAACTCTCCCATCTTCCCAAATAAAAACTCCGTACATTTTAAGCCTTAATGGATACGTTTTAAAGGAACCTGCAGAGGTGGGTGGGGAACGAGCCTGGACTTGAGGTGAGGGAACCGGGGAGGCCGAACACCTTTCTCACTGTTCACTCACAGCCTGCTCTTTGAAGGGTACCGGCACCGCAGTCTTGGATGCCTTGTTTGGAAAGTTAGCTGGCTGGATTAGATATGTTCATTTGTAAGTACAAAGTACAGGCTCTGGAAGATCTACCCCACCTTGCTCTAGAGCCAGGTGATATTCTGAGGCACTCCCGGGAAGCTCTAAGACAGGTTCTTCCAGCTTAGCTGGGTACCACTGATCTTGGCAGCCCTGGTGGCAGCAACTTGGGAAAGGAAAGCATGTCCTGAGCTGGCGAGGGACAGTTTTCAGGCAGGATATTTGGGAAATGTTCATTCAGAAGAAATTGGAATCACCTCAAAAATGTAGATGTTAAACTCCTGCAGCCCAGCCCAGGCCGGAACACAGCTATACATACTGAGCTGAAATATGTGCTCCCTTCCCTGCCCATCACACAGTCAAATAGGAGGCCCCTTGTTTTCTTCTCAAAGGGAAATTCCTAGACACAAGACCAGTCACTTTATTTCAGAATGTCATCATTTCCCAGTTATTTTGGTCCTTGGAACTGTTTATCCAAAAATGGTGGGTTTTGCAGCTTTGCACGTGGCCTGAGATTGCCTCCCGCTGAGGGTCCCCAGTGCTGCTGACTCCCCAGGCCTGTCCCTGGCCCAGGCTGTGAGTGGAACTGAGAGCCCCTCAGGGACTTTCCTCCACAGTCCCGCTTTCAGTTTTATTCCAAGCTGTGGCACACACCATGGCCTCCCTGTAGGAGCTGGGGACAGCAAATGAGCTTGAGAGATTATCCCAGTCAATCCTCCTTACAAGCTGGATGACACTGAAGCCATCAGAATTCACCTTATTTTAAAAAAAAGTCTGCTGCTTTTTCAAGATGTTATCAAACCTAATATGATCCTCAAGCAATTTGGAACTTTTTTTTTATGTCTAATCCAAATCCCCATAGTTACCAGGTGAGTCAATGTCCTATTATTTTCTGTTCAGGAAGGATGGTGCAAAGTTGCCTTTACTTGTCTGCCTTCCTATGTTACCTTGATGGCTGTAAGGGACTCTGATGGGAAAGTGGGAGTCAGAGAGTAGATTTCATTTTAGCTGATCCTATAATTATAAATGATGCTGCTTATACAACTCAGGATTTCAGTGAATCCTACAGAAGGACAACTGGTGACTCAAATTTGTTATGGAGGCTTTTTCTGAATGTGAATGAATTTAGCAGGGAGAGAGAGCCTCACAGATACTGGTATGCAGAATAGAAATTTCCAGGTCTTCTAGTAGCATTCATTGCCATTTTCTAAATCCTCTGTGCCCATCCCTTAGTTGAGAAGATGATTTCCATGCACGAAGGTTTTAGGTGGTATACCCGTTGTCACATTCATTTCTCCATCTCCACTTCTCACTTACTCTCTCAATATGAGTCTGTAGGAGCAGTGATGATGGCAGTGGTTGTGGTCATGAACAGTAGGCTTCTGTGCCAGTGGTCAACTTATTATTGCTCAGCTCCAAATCCACCTTCACGGCCCTGGTTGTGGTAATTTCTTCTTGCCTATTGGCTGTTGAACTGTTCTGGCAACAACTTCCCTGCCGTCCTTGGTCTGCAGTCACAACCATGAGGTCTGCTTCCCGGCCTCAGGGAGGGGTCCTCACTTCCAAGTTTGTTCCTTGCTTGGGTACTCTCCCTCAGGTCCAGGGTGTTCTTTAGAGTTCACTTTTATTCCCTTTTAGTAGCTAATTCTTTATATTAAATCTTCCTTATTCTAACTACTGTGTGGTTTCTCTCTTTTGATGGGACCCTGACTTCTATACCATCTTATCAAGATCATCTCATTCAATCCCAACACTATCCTTATGACAGAGGTATTATAATTTTATATATATATAATTTGTTACTTTCTCCCTCTCTCTATTCATCTCATTTATAAAGTATTCCAGTGATAGGATTAACAGCTACCCTGAGCCACACCTTAACTGAGGCAACCAAATCAAAAGGTCCCACCCACAATAGGCTTCCACCGGAGGAATGCACCAGCTTCAAAGACCTCTTTTCCTGGGGTCTACAGAGCTTCAAACCATCACACCCTGTTTTACAGATGAGGAAACTGAGGGTTAAGTCGTGGTCCTGAGATTCCAGTCGAAGTTCCTGACTCTGGAGAAAATGGCCAGGGGAACAACATGGATTATTTTCCTAATTTCCTAAGAAAATTCCCATGAAGTCCTGATCTTCCCAGCCCAAGTTTCCTTATTAATAAAATGGGGTCCTTCCGGCAAGATGGTGGCTGAGTGAGCTTGCCTTGCCGTCTCTCCTGGGAAGAGGCAGCTGGGCACCGCTGGAGGTTCTCCAGGACCAGGCTTTTTCAGGATTTTTTCAGGGCAGGAAGTGTCTGGACATCGATTTGGTGGGAAGGTAACGGAAAGGACTGGTCTATAAGATATAAATTGGGACTTTTCAGGAGGGGGAGGCAAGATGGCGGCTGAGTGAACTTCCCGGTTACTAGCTCCTGGGGGGAATTGGCTGGGAGGCGTCGGAGACTCTTTGGGACTGGCTGTTTCGGGATTTTTCCTGGTCCGGAGGTGTCTGGACATCGATTTGGAGGGAAGGTAACAGAGAGGATCCATCTGTGAAATATACACGGAGATCCCAGCTACGTGTGGAGGACTCCCTCCTTGGGTAGGCGGAGCCGAGGCAGCTAGCACCGCGCGGAGCCCCGGCGGGCGGCGGCCAGGGTAGCCCAGTCCGGCCGAGCCCGGCTGAGCCGCGGCGGGCGGGGGGGCGGAGCCCGGCTGAGCTCAGCCAAGCCCAGCCGCGCCGCGCCGCGAGCGGAAGAGCCGAGCCACGCTGCGCCGCGCCGGGCGGCGGGCGGGAAAGCCGAGCCCGGCCGAGCCCAGCCGAGCCCAGACGAGCCGCGGCGGGCGGCGGGCGGGGGACCGGAGCCCAGCTGAGCCCAGCCGAGCCTGGCGGCGGGGTTTCTGTTCTTTGGGTTTTTTTTTTTTTTTTTTTTTTTGTTGTTGTTCTTTTTTTTTTTTTTTTTTCAATCCTCTCTTTCTTGTCCCCAATATTCTTCTTATACTATTTTACCTTAACAATACAATAGGTCCTACAGGAAATACCTCACATTTGCTGGGTTTCCTCACCCTCCACTGCCTCATTTCTCTGTGAATAGATTTAGCCTATCTACACTATCCCCTTTCCCCTACAACTTGATATCCTCCACCATCTGCTATCTCTCCTATATTCCATCTCCCTTTCTTTGATCCACAAAGTGTCTAACTCTTAATTTCTAATACCTTTGTTTAGTTTTCCATCTGGTATTCGTCCCTGAAACTATTACCTTTCTTTTCTCTCTCCCTCTCTCACGAAAACAATAGCCTCTTAGTACGTACCACATTCCTCCCATATTCAGTCGTCTACCTCATTATAGGTACTTTCCTACTACTATAACTCTACACAATTTACATGATCTAACCTCCATCCTCCCAGAACTCATATTGTTGCTTTGTAAACATATATCACCAATACTACTTCACACTTTTTCCTTCCTTACACAATTGACTTTCCCCAGCACTAATACTTTCCTTTAAAGTGAGCTTAACTAGCAATAAGAAATTGGAATAAGAAGAACAAAGTGACAAAGAGAAGATATAACACTTACGCAAAAACAACAGCTAATTAATCTCCAAGACTAGACAAAGAAGCTAAGGAACTGATTAAACCCGTCAAGAAAAAATGTTGACAAGACAGCAACAAAAATCTACAAACCAAACCAGTAATCAGGAAAACATGGCTGAATCCAATCAACAAACTGAAAATCAGGAAGGGGGGCAGGACTTCGCACAAGCAATGAAAGATCTCAGAACATTTATCACCGACAAATTTGATGAAGTAATGAAAGAGGTTAACAGCGTGAAGACAACACTTGGAGGGGAAATTGCAGACATGCGCAAAAAAATAACAGATATGATGGAAATGAACACCACAATTCAAGAAATCAGAAATACACTTGCAGCAAATATCAGCAGACTAGAAGAGGCAGAGCAGAGAATTAGTGATGTGGAAGACAGTGCATTGGAAATCAAACAGATAGTAGAAGTGGTCAATAAAAAGGTAGAAAAAATCCAGAAAGGACTTAGGGACCTGAATGATAACGCAAAACGCTCAAATATACGTATTATAGGCATTCCAGAAGGAGAAGAGAAGGGAAAGGGGTCAGAAGGAGTGTTGCAGGAAATAATGAATGAAAACTTCCCAAATCTACTGAAAGAGACAGATGTACATATCCAAGAAGCACAGCGCACTCCACTGGTCATAAACCCCAACAGGCCCACCCCAAGACATATACTTGTCAAATTATCCAATGCTCAAGACAAAGAAAAAATTCTAAAAGCAGCAAGAGAAAAGAAAACCATCACATACAAGGGAAGCTCCATAAGATTAAGTGCTGATTTCTCATCTGAAACGATGGAGGCAAGAAGGCAGTGGTATGATATAGTCAAGGTACTAAAGGAAAAAAATTTCCAACCGAGAATACTCTATCCAGCTAAACTAGCATTCAAAAATGATGGAGAGTTCAAAATATTCACAGATAAACAGAAACTGAAAGAGTATATCAACAAGAAACCTCCCCTTCAAGAAATTCTTAAGGGAATTCTGCAGGAAGAAAGGAAAAAACAGGACAGTCAGAGATGGAGGAGAGTGTAAAAGCAACAAGAAAGACAAAAATAGAAGGGGAAAATAAAATAATACAAACAAAATATAACAAACACAAATCCAACCAAAATATGGCTACCATAAATAACTCTCTAAATGTAATAACACTGAATGTCAACGGATTAAACTCACCTATCAAAAGATTCAGACTGGGACACTGGATAAGGAAATACGACCCATCTATATGCTGCCTACAAGAGACACATCTTAGACCCAGAGACTCATGGAGGTTGAAAGTGAATGGCTGGAAAACAATCATACAAGCAAACAACAACCAAAAAAAGGCAGGAGTAGCTATATTAATATCAGACAAAATAGACTTTAAATGCGAAACAATTGTGAGAGACAAAGAAGGATACTATATTTTAGTGAAAGGGACAATTTGTCAAGAAGATCGAACAATCATAAATATTTATGCTCCTAACAAGGGCGCCTCTAAATATGTGAGGCAAATGCTGGAAAAACTAAGTGAAAGAATAGATGCATCTACAATTATAGTGGGGGATTTTAATATACCACTATCAACTCTGGACAGAACATCTCAAAAGAGAATCACTAAAGAAACAAAACATTTGAACAGTATATTAGAAGAGCTGGATCTAATAGACATATATAGATCATTACACCCAAACACAGCAGGATATACATTTTTCTCAAA
Source organism: Dasypus novemcinctus (assembly GCF_030445035.2). Taxonomy (NCBI): domain Eukaryota; kingdom Metazoa; phylum Chordata; class Mammalia; order Cingulata; family Dasypodidae; genus Dasypus; species Dasypus novemcinctus. The sequence continues at coordinate 110,462,020 of NC_080675.1, read as the reverse complement.
CGCACATGGAACATTCTCCAAGATTGACCATATGCTAGGCCACAAAGAAAGGCTTAATGAATTCAGAAAGATCGAAATCATACAAAACAATATCTCTGACCACAGTGGAGTCAAGCTGGAAATTTGCAAGGGACAGAGACCCAGACTTCACATGACAATTTGGAAATTAAACAGCACACTCTTAGAAAAACAGTGGGTCAAAGAGGAAATCTCAAAAGAAATCAATGACTACCTTGAAACAAATGATAATGATAACACAACATACCAAAATTTATGGGATGCAGCAAAAGCGGTACTGAGAGGGAAATTTATAGCCATAAATTCATATATCAAAAAAGAAGAAAGAGCAGAAATTGAAGAATTAACTGCACATTTGAAGGAATTAGAAAAACAACAACAAAGTAACCCAACAGGAAGAAGAAGGAAGGAAATAACAAAGATAAGAGCAGAACTAAATGAAATAGAAAATAAGAAAGCACTTGAAAAAATAAACAAGACCAAGAGCTGGTTTTTTGAGAAGATCAACAAAATTGACAAACCTTTAGCGAGACGAACAAAGAAAAAAAGAGAAAAGATGCAAATACACAAAATAAGAAATGAGAAAGGTGAAATCACCACTGACCCCACAGAAATAAAGACTATCATAAGAGGATACTTTGAAAAACTATATTCCAACAAAAATGACAATTTAGAGGAAATGGACAAATTCCTAGAAATACATAAGCAGCCCATACTGACGAAAGAAGAAATTGATGATCTTAACAAACCAATCACAAGCAAAGAGATAGAATCAGTCATTAAAAATCTCCCAACTAAGAAGAGCCCAGGGCCAGACGGCTTCACAGGTGAATTCTACAAAACATTCCGGAAAGAACTAACACCAATCCTGTTGAAACTATTCCAAAAAATCGAAACAGAAGGAACACTGCCTAATTCCTTCTATGATGCCAACATTACCCTAGTACCAAAGCCAAACAAAGACACCACAAGAAAGGAAAATTACAGACCAATTTCTCTAATGAACCTAGACACAAAAATACTTAACAAAATACTTGCTAATCGTATTCAACAACACATTAAACGAATTATACACCATGACCAAGTGGGATTTATTCCAGGTATGCAAGGATGGTTCAACATAAGAAAATCAATCAATGTAATACACCATATAAACAGATTGAGAGAAAAAAACCACATGATTATATCTATAGATGCAGAAAAGGCATTTGACAAAATACAGCACCCCTTCCTGATAAAAACACTCCAAAAGATCGGAATACAAGGAAACTTTTTGAACATGATAAAGAGTATATATGAAAAACCGAAAGCCAACATTGTTTACAATGGCAAAATCCTGAAATCCTTCCCTCTAAAATCAGGAACAAGACAAGGATGCCCATTGTCTCCGCTCCTATTTAACATTGTCTTGGAAGTACTGGCTCGAGCACTGAGACAAGAACCAGATATAAAAGGCATTCAAATTGGAAGGGAAGAAGTCAAAATTTCATCATTTGCAGATGACATGATCCTATATATAGAAAATCCTGAGAGATCTACAACAAAGCTCCTAGAACTCATAAATGAGTTTAGCAAAGTCGCAGGTTATAAGATCAATGCGCAAAAATCAGTAGCATTTCTACACACCAATAATGAGCAAGATCAGGAGGAAATCAAGAAACAAATACCATTCACAATAGTAAATAAAAAAATCAAATACTTAGGAATAAATTTAACTAAAGAGGTAAAAAACTTATACATCGAGAACTATACAAGATTGTTCAAGGAAATCAAAGAAGACCTAAATAAATGGAAGAATATTCCCTGTTCATGGATAGGAAGACTGAATATTATTAAGATGTCTATCCTACCAAAACTGATCTACACATTCAATGCAATCCCAATAAAAATCAACACAGCCTTCTTTAAGGAACTAGAAAAACTAACTATGAAATTTATTTGGAATAAAAAGAGGCCCCGAATAGCCAAAGACATATTGAAAAAGAAAAACGAAATAGGAGGAATCACACTTCCTGACTTCAAAACATACTACAAAGCTACAGTAGTGAAAACAGCATGGTACTGGCATAAGGAGAGACACACAGACCAATGGAATCGAATTGAAAGTTCAGATATAGAACCTCATGTGTATAGCCATATAATATTCGATAAAGCCACCAAACCCTCTCAACTGGGAGAGAATGGCCTATTCAACAAATGGTGCCTGGAGAACTGGATAGCTATATGTAGAAGAATGAAAGAGGATTACCATCTCACACCTTATACAAAGATCAACTCAAGATGGATCAAAGACCTAAATATAAGAGCCAAGACCATAAAGACCTTAGAAAGCAGTGTAGGGAAACATCTACAGGACCTTGTAATAGGAAATGGCTTCATGAATATCACACCAAAAGCACGAGCAGCAAAAGAACAAATAGATAAATGGGACTACCTCAAAATTAAAGCCTTCTGCACCTCAAAGGAGTTTGTCAAGAAAGTAAAAAGGGAACCCACACAATGGGAGAAAATATTTGGCAACCATTTATCTGATAAGAGACTTATAACTTGCATATATAAAGAACTCATAGATCTCGAAAACAAAAAGATAAACAACCCATTTAAAAAATGGGAAAAAGATTTAAACAGACACTTCTCCAAAGAAGAAATACAAATGGCTAAAAAGCACATGAAAAAATGCTTCAAATCCCTAGCTATCAGGGAAATGCAAATCAAAACTACAATGTGATACCATCTTACTCCCATAAGATTGGCAGCCATGAAAAAAACAGTAGAATACAAATGCTGGAGAGGATGTGAAGAAAGGGGAACACTCATCCATTGCTGGTGGGAATGCAGAAGGATCCAACCATTCTGGAGGACAGTTTGGCAGTTTCTCAAAAAATTATCCATAGATTTGCCATATGACCCAGCAATACCACTGCTGGGTATATACCCATCAGATCTGAAAACAAGGACACAAACCGATATATGTACACCAATGTTCATAGCAGCATTGTTCACCATCGCCAAAAGTTGGAATCAATCCAAAAGTCCATCAACAGATGAGTGGATCAATAAAATGTGGTATATACACACAATGGAATACTACTCAGCTGTAAGAACCAATACACTACAATCGCACGTGATAACATGGATGAACCTTGAGAATCTTATGTTGAGTGAAGCAACCCAGGCATTGAAGGACAAATACTATATGACCTCAATGATATGAAATAAGTTAACTGCCTCAGAGAGCTAGAGTCTGGAAAAGTGGCTTACTGGAAATCGGGGGGTGGAGGAAGGATGTGAGTTAATGTCTGTAGGGGTGGAATCTGTGATGAGCTGGGGGTAAGTATGAGCACAAAGAAGGGACAAAATGGGGGCAAGGGGTTACCTTCGGGTGGGGTTTTCTGGGTTTGAGGGGGGCTGGGGATGGGAAGAGGGATAATATGGTCCAAGAAATAGGTGGGAGGGAGGGGAAACACACAAACATGGGAGAGTGCCAGAAGTTCATTGAGAACTAAATGTTGAGTAAAACGTATCAAAGTACAAGTAGGAGGGTTACCTGGTTAGGACGCTCAGGGGGTATGGTCTGATGCGGGAGGACTCCGGAGGGAATAGCTGAAGGCTCATTTTGCCAAGGTGGGTTCTACCATTGGGTGGGGTGGACCCATATCCTGGGGAAGACTAATGCCGTCGAATAGAGAGAACTGTATCTCTCGTGAGAAAGGACGGCTCCCAGGGCATTAGATTGGCAGGCGTTGTGGGCCCTAAGGGGAGGGGAAAATGGACGTGCAACGGATGGAACAAAGGTAAATAAGGGGGCAAAAGAGGAGTTATGTGAGAGTACACGAGGATGAATATAAAACAGCTAATATTACACCAAAAACATATAGGGGACGACAGACTAATAATGAAAACCATAAGACAAAACATAGGATAACTAAAAAATTTAGAAAACTGTACAACCTAAAGTATGGACCACATAGTAAGCACAAATGTTACCTTGTTTGAAAACTATAGTTTCGGAATCTCTACATCAGTTTCAGGAAATATGATATGAATAAGTTAAAAGATTATTGCTGTGGAAGGGAAAAGGTTTTATGGTGGATCTGGGGAAATACTGTATATTGTATATATGAATTTTGGTGATCTAAGACTCTTCTGAAGCTGACATTATGTTGGGATTCACTTTACGGGAAGTTTTGGATCACAGAGTGGTTCAACAATGGCAGCGGAGGAATACTGATATGGGATGTTATCGACAGGATATATATGGTTGACAGGGAGTTATACAGGGCATATGCCCAGGGTATATGGTAATGTCTATATATACTCATAGTGGAAACAATTAAAAACAACAGCTGGGGGGGTACTGGGCTCCTGGCCGGGGGGTCACTGTTGTGAGCCCTGGGAGAGCAGCGGCAATCCTCCAGGTGCAACGGCAAGAACCAGGAAGGAAGGAGGGCCCAACAGTGGGCTCTTGATACTAATGGCTACACTTTTGAGCCTATGCACCTGCAATAAGAACAAGGCCTAGAGTAGCATTGTGCCTGGGGGTTTCCTCCTGACAGCCTTCATGTTACTCAAATGTGGCCACTCTCACAGCCAAACTCAGCATGTAGATGTGATGCATTCCCCCCAGCGTGGGACACGACACCCAGGGATGAGCCTCCCTGGCACCGAGGGATCACTACCACATACCAGCTGAAGAAGCAACTAGAAAATGACCTTGAATTAAAGATTCAATGCGGAACAGCAGAATATGCCTATCTACATATAATAACATGACTTCGGGAAGCGGTTTGACCTAATGTAAGGGGGAAATGGAAAGGAGAAATGAGATTATAAGGCTGTGAGTCTCTAAAAAAGAGTCTGGAGGTTGTCAGAAGGAATACCCCTATGTACAACTGAACAGAGTCTAAGAGACAGATAAGGTAGATACAACCCCAGGTATTGGTTCTTTTGAGGGATAAAGAGACCCACGGGTTCTATGGTCATGGCAGAAGGGGTTCACTGCCATGACAGATGGCCCTTCTTTGGAGCTGGTGTTTCTGCGTGATGGAAATGGACTCAGAGGGGATCTCTTTTCACAAGACTTGCATGCTACTTTATTGGAATTGTAGTTGGTGCTGGGTTTAAGATATATGTAGGGGATTTGAATCTCTGGACTGATAATATGACACCCAGGCCCAGAGCCTCAACAGACTTCAGCTCCTACACTTTGACTTATTGGACTTACTCCACTCAGCTAACATGGAGTTGAAGAAGGTCAACCACCACAACATGGAGCCTAGAGTGTCTACAACTAGAAGCGGGAAGAGTGCATCCAGTACCCATGTGGAATCTAAGCCCTCACTTGACATAGGTGTGCAATGGACACAACCAATCCAATGTCCACAGAGAAAATGTGGAATGGGTGTGGGAATGGTAGCCATGGGGGCTGCTGGGTGTGGGGAACGGGAGGAAGAGATGAGATGTGGAGGCGTTTTCGGGACGTGGAGTTGTCCTGGATAGTGCTTCACGGACAATTACGGGACACTGTAGATCCCCCCAGGGCCCACTGGATGGAACGTGAGAGAGTCTGGGCTATGATGTGGACCATTGACTATGGGGTGCAGTGATGCTCAGAGATGAACTTACCAGGTGCAATGGATGTATCACGATGATGGGAGAGAGTGTTGCTGTGGGGGGAGTGGGGGGCGGGGGCGGTGGGGTTGAATGGGACCTCATATATATTTTTTTAATGTAATTAAAAAATAATAATAATAATAAATAAATATTAAAAAAAAAATAATAAAATGGGCATGATATTGTCCCCAGGTAACTCTAAGAATCTTAGAGAAATCTTGGAGAGGAAGAGTTTCAAGAGTAGGAAATGGCATTAACGAACCTGTTTATGAGCCCCTGAGAAGGACTACTGAGTAAAAGCTACATGCCATCATTTTAGAGTTCTTGTGTCTCCCATCTTGTTTTCAGCCAGCCTCTGGTCAGGTTGTAGGACCTGCTGATTTGTCTCTTTACATCTGGTGAGAGATGCCTGGTTCACCTCCACCCCAGTGGGGCTGGAACGGAACTATATAGAGACCATTGGAGGAAGGGTCACATTTGGGTCCATGGATGTGCTTTGGAGGAGGGGGCATTCCCATACTTTTGCCTGGGAGTGAACCTAAGCAAAAGGAAAACTGGAAAGAGCAAAGGATATTAGTTAAATCCATGTTTTTAATAATACTGATTTTTTCAAAAAGTAATTGAGCCTCTACTGGAAGAAATAAGATTGAGAAAGATTTATTTTTTCTGCAGGTAGACATCTGGAAGTTCAGCATCTATGCTTTTCTGGAGAGTGGAGGGGAGCATTGGAATGTTGTAGGACTAGTCCATGAAAGTACTTTTTACTATGTAATGTGGAATTTAAAAATATGTTGTGTTTGACATACCCCCAGCCCCCCAAGATAGCTCCCTTTTCTGTTTGCTCATTGTTTTTGCTCATTGTTTGCACCTGTTGTCTGTTTTTGTTTTTGTTTTTTCTTTAGGAGGCACTGGGAACCGAACCCAGGATCTCCCATGTGGGAGGTGGGCACTCAACTGCTTGAGCCATATCCACTCCCTGCTCATTTGTTTTCCCTCATTGTCTGCTCATTGTTTTGCTTATCATCTTGCTCCTTATTCTTGCTCATTGTCTGCTCGTTGTTTGTCTTCTTTAGGAGTCACTGGGAACTGAACTTGGGACCTCTCGTGTGGGAGGCAGGCACTCAACTGCTTAAGCCACATCTGCTCCCCATGTCTGCTTTTGATCTCATCCAGAGGGGCTGTCTTTTGCCTCTCATTGTGTGGTCTCTGGGAGCCAGGATCCTGGGTGAGAATGCTGTCAGCCGTGAGCAGAGTGGGAGGCTGGGGTTTTAGGGGGCTCTAATTGTACTGTGGCCTGTGATTGGCCCAGGCCCTCAGGGTGCTGACACGGAGTAGAGAGGCTCGGCCTCAAATTCCTGGCCTTTCACCTATTGATTGTGTTATTCTAGGCAAATTATTTTGTGCTTTTCCACGATGGCTTCATCGTGTATAACAAGTGAGGGTACTAATACTTGCCCTTGAAAGTTGTGGGCAAGTGAGAGGGCAGAAATGAAAGGGTGGCACATTGTGGGGGTTCCACCAGCATTGGTTTCCTTGGCTGGAGTCCTTCTTTGCCTGATCTTATCTGAGGTTTGTCTTCCAGAATGAGGGTCAGAGTTGGACTTTGCCAACAATGTTTCCTAGTTAAGAAAGTAGAAAGAGTGGATGACTTCATGTCACAAAAACAAAGAAGAAAGAAAGTTGGATTTAGCCAACAGCATGAGGCAAAGACTATCAATTGTTTGTCATACACTTTTAGGTTCATTGCTCTATTACTCATAGTTCCTCAACAAAGAGCAGCTACTATTTCTCCCTAAATCTCTTTTTTGCCACTGTAGAAACACTCCATAGTTAACTGTTAGGGCTGGGCAGGCTTTCTGATGCTCCTTCTACTGGTTACTGTGTGGCTTGATTGCCTATTCGTTTGACAAGTGTACAGATAGCTCTGAAATACTTAATATATCGACATTTTGCACAATAGCGTTAATAATTGTGTTTTAACTTTTTAAAAAGTAAAATTTTGGATGCTTACTACGTACCAAGCACGGTGTTAAGAATTTTGCATTGATTGCTTTTATTATATAGTAACATCTATCACCAGTTATTGAGGATTTACTGGCTGCTGTATCTTATGATGTACAAGCATTGGCTTTGATCTTCAAAAGGATACTTACGATATCTATCATTTAGTAAGCTCTTATATGTGTCAAGCCCTTTACGTGCATTATAGTGATCTTGGACCATTCTCTCAACCACTTTCCTCCATTTTTCAGTGTGCTGTGGTCACATTGAGTTAGTTCTTGAAATATACCATATTCTTCCAACCTCAGGGCCTTTGCACCTGCTGTTCTGTGTGTTTGCACAGCTGCCTCCTTCACATCATGCAGCTCCAGTGTCACTTTTTCAGTGAGATATTTTCTGACCACATCAGCTCAAGTAATTGCCACCACCCCCCATCAAGTTATACTCCAGTCTGTCACTCTGCTTTATGTTCTTCCCTAGTGTGTGTTAGTCATTCTGAGGCTTTCTTATTTACTTAAGTGTTTATTGTTTCTATCTCATTAGAGGTCATCCTTGAGGGCAGGGACTTTGTCTTATCCACTGCTGTTTCCCCAGGGCCAAGAAAAGCACGTGCAACATACCATGCAATAAATAAATTAAATGAATAAATGAGTTTAATTGGAGCAAATAACTACTAATCACTTGTCAAAGGGTGCCAAGGAATTGAGAGGCAGAGCAAGAATTGGAAGTAAGGTTGGTTAGTTAGATAACCCACGTTATCATAATTAAACACTTAAGTGGAGCAGAAATTGTAAATCTGACTTAAATCTAAAAATTTAGGGGAAAAAATCCCAATAAATGCCAATATATCTTTTTAAAAAAATGGCAAGGATATTTTGAGATAATTGTATTTAAGCATATTTTTAGCCTGATTATTTCTAAGCAGATTTCATTTACAAAAGAAAAGTTTTTAAAAGAGGACTTATTGGCAGTCTGCTATCCCCAACACAGGAAGCTGAGACTAGGATTTAAAAATGTTATAGATAGTGAACCCTGTTGTGGATAATGAGTGTGGTTAAAGTACAAATATAAGAATGTTTTTCCATGAATCAGAACAAATATATGTTAATATTACAAGATGTTAATAGGGTGGTATTTGGTCAAAAATATGCCTAAAGCAAACTATGGACTATAGTGAATAAGTAATATATTAATATTTTTTCATCAATTATAAAAAAATAGAATATGCTGAGTGAAAGAGACCAGACACAAAGTACTGCATATTATTTGACTCCATTAATATAAATTGTAAATATTAATAAAGTTATAGAGATGGAATCAGATTAGCAGCTATGTATGGCAGGGGAAGGATAGAGGAATTGAGAGGTGACTGCTAAGGGGTAAGGCGTTTTCTTTTTGGAGTAATGAAAATGGTCCAGTAATGATTGTGCTGATGAATGCATAACAGTGATTATACCAAAAGCCATTGAGTGTACCCTTTAGATGGCTTGTATGGTATGTGAATATGTCTCAATAAAATTGCTTTTAAAAATCAGTAGGAATTATTAGAATTAATAAACAAACATAAAACAGAGAGTACCAACAAAGCCTAAATTCATTCTTCTAAAAAGAGTAGTAAAAATTGATCCTGGCAAAACTGAGCAGGAAAGAGACATACACACACACAAATCAGGAATAAAATAAGTATATCACTACAAATGAAACAAGCATTACAAATATCAATAAAAAACCCCACAAACAACTCGAAGTCTAATGGCTTCACCAAAGAATTATTTCAAAATTTTAAAGAAAAAACTAACATCAACTTTACACAAATTTTCCATAGAGTAGAAAAAAGAGAACACTTCCCAGTTTGTTCTATAATTCTAGAATAACCTTGATACAAAAACTTGATAAATACAGTAAGGAAAATTATAAGCATATCTCTCTTATAAGGACAGATATAAACAGAGTGAGCAAAATTTTAACAAACCAAATTCTCCCATATTTAAAGTGGATTATGATGCCTAAGTTTGGTTTATTCAAGAAATACAAAGTTAGTTTAAAATTTAAAATTAATATAATTAAACACATTAAAAAAGAAAATCATAAAAGATAGTAATTCTGCAGAAGTGTGAGAAACTCAAGTCAATTTCCAGTGACTGTCTTAAAAGAATGTGTTTCCAATGGAATGGAATCATTCAATGGAATGGTGTTCTTAGAACACTAAACTGCATAGCCTAAGACTGGGTTCCTTCCTTAAACTTTTCTGCTCCTTAACTAGCAACTTATTGTTCTAGAGCCCAGATTCCTTCATCTATACAACTGGTTGCTTGCCATGGGTCCTTCCAGCACACACTGCTAAATATGCATATAGCTCCCATTTATCGAGGTTAAGTGCTGTCTATATATTATCTGATTTAATTCTCATAGCACCTCTAAGAGGTAGTTACTTTTAGTGCTTTTGGTTTAGGAAGTAGACACTCAGAGGTTAAGGAATTTACCCTCCAAATTCACATAACTGATAAGATTTTATCCCAACCTAACTGATTCACATATTAAGTTCCTAACCACACTGGAACATTGCCTATCTCAGACCCTCTGGGAGTTGAAATCCTAGTTTTGAAGTAGGAGTTATATTGCGTTCAGGAGAGAGCTTTCTAAGTAGGAATTATGGAATTATTTATAGCTTTTGTTAGAATGAGAAGCTGAAACAAAGCAAAGGTCCAAATCAGCCTGAATCTTATATCCTGTCTTCTAAAGCTCCTGGTGAATTTTGTGGATTTGGATTACATTGTGTGTGAAATTTGGATTTAGCGCTATCACTGAAACTTTGCAGAGTTACGTTAATTAATTTTGGTCTGTACTACTCTTCTAGAATCTTGAATTTCAAATTCTTCACTTGACCATATTTGCAATAGCTGATTTTTTGGTCTTTTTTTGGGTATTAATTAATTTATTTGTAAAATTTATTCCCCTTCCCTCTTGCGGTTTGCTTGTTGTCTGCTCTCTGTCCATCCGCTGCACGCTCCTCTGTGTTTTTACTTGTCTCCCTTTTTGTTGCGTCACCTTGCTGAGTTGGCACTCCATGGTGCTTGTGGGCCAGGTGGCTCTCTGTGGCGTGCAGGAGAGCCTGCCTTACAAGGAGGCCCTGGGACGTGAACCCAGGCCCTCCCATATGGTAGATGGGAGCCCACTGATTGAGCCACAGCTGCTTCCCTTCTGGGTCTTTTTCAAGTGTACTCTTTTCCAGCCTGCAACATGTAACTGTGTAATGTTCAGCTTTGTGTATTGAGGAGGTAGAATCCATATATTTACCAAGTTATGTGGATTTAATTATATAATGCAGGCATAGTTCAAATGTTTTCTGAAAGAGTTTGTTCTAATCTCTCAAAGTAGATCAAAGCACAGCACATACAAATGCACACATACATATTTTGGCTCTGTTCTTCAGTCTCTAAAGCTTTTCTCTCTTTTTCTAAGTCTTTTGACTTAGCCTGAGGAGTCCAGAAAATGTCTTTTTTCTTGAGGGCATGGAATTTGTCTTTCATTCCACATCTGTGCACTTAAAATACTGCTGTTTGTGCAGAAGTGATCAGTTCATGTTTGTTGACCTTGGAATAGAAAGTGTCTCAGAACATGCCTAATTTAATGTTAACCAAACTTGCCTGATCATAAGAATCATCTGAGTATTCTTGGTCCCTGAGTGAAAACTTTTGAGTCAGAATCTGCAGGGAAGGTGACTGATAATCTGTGCTTTTAACAAGTGTGCCAAGTGATTTTTATCATTATGTAGTTTGGGGAAACTGATCTCCTCCCTTTTCTCATAGAATGAAGAAGTCTCTTCCATAGCATCACCAGTGATTTTGGGTTTCAACTCTTTGGTTTTAAGAAACAGAGACTCTCCACCCTATTTTTTTTTTTTTTTGATATTGAGAATTAAACCACGGACCTCTTATGTGGGAAGCTGGCACTCAACCACTGAGTCATATTGGCTTCCCTGAGTTTGGCTTTTGTTTGTTTTGCTTGTCTGCTTTTGGGTTTTCCGGGAGGCACTGGGAACCAAACCCAGGACCTCCCATGTGGGAGGTAGTGCTCAACCCCTTGAGCCACATCCATTTCAGACCCATTCATTTTTTTTTCAAGATTTATTTTATTTATTCCCCCCTCCCTTACCACTTGCTCACTGTCTGCTCTCTGTGCCTATTTGCTGTGCGTTCTGTGAATGCTTGTCTCCCTTTGTTGCATCATCTAGCTGTGCCAGCTCTCCGTGGGTGCGGGCCAGCTTACTGTCACAGGGAGACCCCGGGAAGCACACCCAGGGCCTCCCATATGGTAGATGGGAGCCCAATCAAATGAGCCACATCTGCTTCCACCATTCATTTTATCTCCTCTAACAGGGGACTTATTGTAAGGACATAGGGTACCCAGGAGTAGGCAGTGAAATATGCAAGCCTCTTGAGACAGAGGCTCTGTGGTCTTTCATTTATGATATCCCTGCTTTTTTCTGTGCATCAAGTTCATTTTCCTCTTTCTACTGGCTAGCTTTCCCTAATGTCAGCTTGTACCTGGTCCATAATAGCAGTCTTATCCCCCAGTCACCTCATGACCCTCAGCTCCTTCCCCGGAGACCACCAATTCAGTGTTTGTGTTTCCCAATTCAGTATTTCTTTGTTTGTTTGTTTGTTTTTGTCTTTTTTTTAAAGATACATAGATCACACAAAATGTTACATTAAAAAATATAGAACGTTCCCATATACCCCACTCCCTACCCCCCCCACCATATCAACAACCTCTTTCATCAGTGTTGCACATTCATTGCATTTGATGAGTACATTTTGGAGCACAGCTACACTGCGTGTATTATAGTTTACATTGTAGTTTACACATTCCCCCAGTCCATTCAGTGGGTTATGGCAGGATATATAATGTCCTGCATCTGTCCCTGCAATATCATTCAGGACAACTCCAAGTCCTGAAAATGGCCCCACATCACATCTCTTCTTCCCTCTCCCCATCCTCAGCAACTACCATGGCCACTTTCTCCACATCAATGCTACAATTTCTTCCATTACTAGTCACGATAGTTCTATAGTAGAATATCAGTAAGTCCACTCTAATTCATATTTTATTCCTCCATCCTGTGGATCCTGGGATGGTAATGTCCACTCCACCTTTAAATCAAGAGGGGGCTTAGATCCCACATGGCTGATGGATGGGATTCTCCTGCTTGCAGGTCTAGACTCTCTCAGTTCCCTGGTATGGTAGTTGACCATCCTTACCTCCCTGTTAGTTGACCTGGGTAAGTCCAATGAACTGGAGAGTAGGAATTGCAACACCGCTGAGGCTCAGGGCCCAACTGGCACATGGACAGTCTAGAGATTCAAGTCTCCTAAGCATACACCAATGCCGGTGCCAACAACAGGTTCAGTAAAAGTGACAGAAGAGGCATTTGTAGAGAGGTCACATCTGAGTCCAGTTCTATCACACTCAGGAGCACAAATTCCAAAGTAAGGCCCACTGGCAAGTCACTGAACTCCAGAGCCATCTGCCATGACCGTAGGAACTGGGTATCTCTGTAGACCTCAGGAGCACCCCTACCTGGGGTTGTATCTACTTTGGTTATCTCTGGGATCCTGCTGAGTTGTATGTACGTGTGACCCCTCTGATGACCTCATTCGTCTTTACCATTGCCTCCTTTTATTCAAGATCTTTTTCTAGTTGCATCACTGGTTGGTGCTTGGTAGTAATCCCTCAGTGCCAGGGAGGCTCATCCCTGGGAGTCATGTCCCACTCTGGGGGAGAAGGTAATGCATTTACATGCTGAATTTTGCATAGAGAGTGGCCACATTTGAGCAACATGGAGGCTCTCAGGAGGTAACTCTTAGGCACACTGCAGCTCTAGGCCTAGTTGAAATTTTGAGCACACGGGCTCATAAACATAGTCATCAGTATCAAGGACCCGTCATTGGACCATCCTTCTTCACTAGTCTTTGCCCTTGCACTTGGGGGATTGTTGCTGTTCCATTGGGGAATGTAACAGAGCTCCCCAGGATGGGAAACTTAGCACTCCCTTAGTTGCCATGTGTATTTCCAAGAGAGGTCTCCAGTAAGCCTAGCTTAAAATTCTGGACGTGGTCACCAAGTACATAGCTCTAGTCAACCTATGGATGCCATTGAAAATAGCACTCTAGATGTGGTTGGGAAAGGGCAGAGGGCAGTAATTTTATTATTTTATGATTATGATATTGGAACTGTATCTCCAGTTAGTATCTAACATTTATTGGAAAACTTCATGGTTGTAATATTGGCGTATTGGTGAGATGTTTGAAAACTGTTCTCACCATGGCTTATTTAGGATTGTGAAATTAAAATTATGTAAATGACTAAATGGCAGCAAATAATGAAAATGTGAGAAAACTTCGAATGGCAACATGGTTTTATGTAGTCTGAGTTCCCAGAATTTTCACTACATTTTGAATTTGACTTCAGGGATTTAAATGGCCTTTACAGAATGCATGTAGTAGCTATGAGAAAGATTGGTAACAATTTCAAGGTGAATATGCTTATCATAAAGTTCTGTTTCATTTAGAACATATGCGTGGCTTCCTAGTTCTTAGAGGCCAATTAGGAATTAAAGAATCAAACCAGTTTATCTTTTTTGGTGCTAATTTTCCAATCTGAATAAGCTACTGCTCCCAGGAAGAATACAACAGTGACCTGACTCTTCTTCCATCTCTCCAGCTTTTGCCTTGAGACTTGCTCATACATAATATGTTTGTCTTTTGACTTGCTCATTGAGCAAAGGCCAAATACAAATAAATTCCTTCTGTCTAATCTCAGATTTACTGTTATTCTGAGAAATGGCATAGGAGAAATGGCAATGCTATTTCACTAAAAATAGCCGTGTCAGAAACTGAGTCACATCATTGTGGAGTCTTTGGCTCCAGAAGCCCATGTGATGTCTGGTGACATGTTTACTTGAGGCCCATATGATAAAAATGTCATTTAGAGGGAATCTGAGAAAGAAATGACTCTATATAATCTAGTTTGCAAATTACTCTTTGCTTTTCTGCCCTTTCCTTTTCAATTCTCTCCTTTTGACTATGAGCAGGAAAGGCTTGAAAAGGAGGCCAATCTCGAGAAAGTCAGAATCTCTTCTACTTGAAAATGTTAATGCATATGGAAGTAAAAGATTGTTATAATGACTTTTTGGATGACCTGAGCTTTTAAGTTATTCAGGTCAGTCTTTAATTGTGGACATCTGAATCTGGATGTTGTTTGTGAAGATCACTGCTGCCTGCTCTTGCGTCGGCTCCAGAAGAAAGAAGCAAACTTGTGTCTTACTATTTAGAGAATAAGTACCTGGAGGGCAAAATTTTTACACAAAAGACAGAAGCGCATCACTAAGCACTGGACTATATGATACTAAGGGTCTTAGATACTGAGAAAAGGAAAACCCTGTAATGGATGAATCTTTGACGTAGATTTGTTTGAGAGAGCTTCAGGGGAGTGATGAGGCTATGAAGAAGTTTTACGTTCTGTTGTTCCTTTTATGTGACCTTTTTTGGAAGTCCATTTCCAACCAGATTAGAAAAATATTCCTTAAATTTATAATACTTTTCATTTTTAATTTATTTTAACACTAAACTCTTTTCTCCACTTAAGATTTTTTTTAAGGTATTAAGTATGAGAAAAGTGTCAGACTCTTTCTCAGAGATTAGCCAAATGCCACAACACTAGATGGAAAGACCCAGGAGGGCAAGATCCATGGCGTAATGTTTGGTGTTGCTCCTGGTGCCCAGTGCAGTGTGATAACACAGGAGGGCTTGGAGAATACTTGATTAAATGAATTGTATCCTTGGGCAAGGGCTGTGATCTGGTGAGATGGGGGACAGTGTGAGTAAGGGCATCAAGATGGGCACTAGCCTGACGGGAACACAGGTCAGGGATGGCGACTAGTGGGAAGAGCTTTGTATAGGCAGGGAGTGGCCAGACTGTACAGGGGTTTGAAAGAGCGTGTGTTTGACAAATGAGAACCACGGAGTTACATGAGCAGGAAATTAATGATGAATACATATAGAAAAAAGTATATTGTAAGGCTATGCAAAAAATGAGTTGGAAGGGGCAGATAAGTTAGCTACTTTTTGTGTGATTCAATGAGGCCTAGATATAGATGGTGAGAGCCGAAATAGACCTAAAGGAGAAATCCAAATGTCATTCTATATGACAGATACTAGGACTTAAGGAACAATTAGGAAGGGGAGCAAACTGGGAAAGAAAGTGCCTATCTCAACTGGTGCTTGAAGCAATTGAAAGACATCATACGTAGGTGACTGGTTTTGATGAACTTCAGGAGGTGAGAAGTCAGGATCTCTTGGCTGGCAAATCATGTCATGTAAATGTAGATGGAGATGAGCAGAAGGGGCCAAAATGAGGGCAGCAGCTGGTCACCCTGGATGAAATTCACCTAATTGTGAACCCCTTGTGATGAGGGGCTATTTCTTATTCATCTTTGTATCCCCACTGTGATGTACCATGATTAGCTCATAATAGGAGGACTCAAGAAATAGTTGTTAAGACAATGCAATTCCTGCCTGCATTGTAATTAATCCATGGCAATCAGAGAAACTCAAAAGAGCAAACACCTGAATCCTTACTGGGGAATGAGATGACACTAGGAGCAAGGGAACACCATTTTCCTTTTAGCTGCACTGATGGTATACCTGACCTTGCCTTATCTATATGCCCACCCCCCTTATTTTTGCTATGTGAAAAAAAGTAAGATGTTAGTATATCTATAACTTGCAGTGTGTTCTGCGTATAAAAGATGGAGTTAATGACCAGAATTCTTTTTTTTCCTGAAACAACAAAAAGAAACAACCTTGAGTCTGTTGTTATGTGGGTCCTAAAGAAACTCTATTCTGTCCTAGGTTTTTAATCACAGTGAGGTTAGGCTCTGTAAAAGCCAGCTCTGACCCTGCACCTCAGGCTGCCTCATTCTGTCTTCACATTTGCTAGGATTCTTCTTCTGGCAGGGAGTAACTCTATTGCTTTAATCAAACCAACCTTCTAATTATTTGTTCTTAGGAGTGACGGTTCCATATGTGAGGGTGGGGAAGACATCAAGACTCTAAAACCACATCTCACACAGACCATGCTTATCCCTACATTCAGATTATATTGATTTCTGCAAACACTCACTTTATTAACTCTATATCCTGTCAAGTAGATCTTGGCAAGGTCTTTGTTGTGGAATTCCTGAAGTCTAAAAGACCTGCCAGAATATTTCCTTTGGTTTTCCTCCTTCCCCCTTCCTTACCAGGTTTGAGAGAGCCTGTGAGTGTGTGTTTTGTACAACAGCCATCTTAAATGGTACCTTTCTTTGCAGGTAGTTTTGCAGCTGGAATATTTCTGGCAAGTTGGATCATTTTTAGACCCTCAGAAAAGTCCATTTTGAATTGTTTATTTTTTCTTCCTTTAAGGGCTGGTATCTTAACATTCTACTCAGTACTCAGGGAGGTGGGAGGATTTTATTTGCTGCTTCTTGAAGAGAGTTTCTTTGTGAAAAGCAAAATCAAGAAGTTAATTTTTTTCCCTTTTATCTTCTACGTCCTTTTTTTCCTTTGACTGAGAATAGATTCATAGCCCAAAGCCCTTTGACTTCCTTGGGCTTGGCATCTCTCCTTAGGGCTTGCTTGTCCTGTCTCTGTATTTATATTGCCATGGACACCCTGACTTCTTTCTCCCAAACAACATGTGATGTTTTCAGCTCAAACTTGGCTACTGGCCCCCAGAGGGTTTAATTTCTCAGAGGCTATATTAAGAGGTGTGCGAGGGAGTTACAAGGGATGTGATTCTTTGGGCCAGGCTTCTCCTTGGGCGTTATGCGTTGATTTCTTTTTCTTCTCTCCCTTCTTCCTTTCCAAACAATCACCATCAAAGGACCTACACAATTAAAAGATGCATAGAAGAGGTATTCCTAAATTGGGCAGGATTAGATAATATGGTTAGAAAATACCTAGTATCCCATGAGTTGGATGCATCTAAAAGCAGAATATTCTTTATACTGGTTTATTTTGGAGACTGGGATGTAGAGAGGAAGGTACCTGTAGGTTGTCATTCATTTATTCATTCATTTATTCATTCAATGAATGATCTTTTGAATGGCTAGGCACTAGGGATTCAGAATTAAATTAAATGATTCTTTGGTACTATGGCATAGCAGAAAGAACTTAATATATATAGTCAGAAGAACTGGGTTTGAGTCTTAGCTCTGACATCTACCTACTTTGGAAAATCAGTATATATACAATATACAGGATACAGAAGAAGGAATGATTAATTTTATTAGGGATAGTTGGGAAAGGCTTCAGAGAAGTGAGTTACATATGCATTATTCTCAAAGAATAATTGGGAACTTGTCAGGTGGATGAGGTGAGGTAGAAATGGATTTTAGGAAATTGAATAGTAAAAGAAAAATCATATATAATGAAAATGTACAGCTGCTTCAGGGGACAGTGAGCTGTCTGGGGGAGGCCAGGGCATCTATTTGCATGGGGAGAAACTGTTGAAGATATTGCTTAGAAGGTGGGTTAGTGACAGCTTGTGAGAGTTCTTAAATGCCTTGCAGTTTAGACTTCAGTCTGCAGCCTGTGGTGCTCTAACCTTGGTTTTTAATCAGATCGGTCGAAATGATCAGATTTGCATTTTATGTGCTCCTGTCAACTGCACTGAGATTAGCTGGAAGGATTGGGTCTGGAGGGAGGTAGACCTGTGGCTTTTTCCTAGTCATAGTAAGAGAAGAAACTTATGAAAGATGGCATTATTGTTTTTCAGGTAAATTTCAGTAAAGCACCCCTGATACTTTTTGCTAAGAGGCATGTCCAGTAAGCACGTGTAGATGGATGGTAAGAGATTGTCCTCTAAGTAAGTGCCAGCTGGCTGGTTATCTGACTGTTCCACAGTGATTGAGGAGTCAGTCAGAGAGCAGGCTAGAGAGAAGTCCCTGGAGTTCTCTGGTGCATCACTTCAAAAGGGGTCAATGGCGAGTGCCCAGCCACCTTTCCAAGGGCAGCATGCCAGCACCTTGCGACCAGTCCCTTGATCCAGATAGCATGAATGGCACTCAGTTCTTTCTGTGTGGGTGTTTGAATCTCTGTGAAGTCAAGAGGATTTTCCTTCTTCCATAGACAGAATGTTAGTCCTTGTTTATATGCTTTTGCCATTTAGATTCCATGGGGGATCTATTCTTGGGGAAAAGCTTAATTAGGGTTGGCTGGAAGCCATTCTTGTTACATTTGTGGGACACAATCATTGCTCTATGGAGCCTAGAGAATAAAAATAGTAATGATCACAATGGCAATCAGAGTTAAGTGATAGAGAAATAATATTATTCTCTGCAAAGCTAAAGGAAAGGAAAATTAGTTTGACCATTTTGATATGGTAGTGAATCAGTATTTGTTGCACGGCCATATAGAGGCTAAATGGCATTACCAGGGTGAGTGAAATGTTCTATTGTGGCAACTAGATGAGCAACAGAACACAGTAAATATACCGCCCCCCCCCCCCCCCCCCCAATTTATGGCATTTCTTTCTTTTCTTTCTTGGTCAGTCAGATTGAGGTTTGTCATTTTAGGTTGAAAATTTTGGTTTCATAAATTTTCTCTATTCTAAATTTCATTTCTTTCCACTTGGATTTTTATTATTTTCTTCCTTCTGCTTGTTTGGAACTTAGTTTGTTCTTCTTTTTTCTAGTTTCCTCAATAGGAAGATTAGATTATTTATTTGTGTTCTTTCTTATTTTTTAATAAAGAAATTTATAGCTATAAATTTCCTTCTGTGTTATAACAGCATCCTGTATGTTTGGGTATGTTGTATTTTTTTTTCCTAGAGAAGTTGTAGTTTACAGAAAAATCATATGTAAAATATAGGATTCTAATATATAATCTTATTATTATATTATTAACACATTGCATTATTATGATAAATTTGTTATAATTCATGAAGGAGCATTTTTATAATTGTGCTATTAACTATAGTCCATTGTTTCCAATAGGGTTTACTGTTTGTGTTGTACAGTCCTGATTGTTTTTTAAAATTTTTTCTAGTAACATGTACAATGTAAAATTTTCCTTTTTTACAGCATTCAATTATATAATTCATTATGATCACAATGTTGTGCTACCATCACCACCATCCATTTCCAAAACTTTACAATCAATCTAAATAGAAACTCTGTGCAATTTAAGCATTAATTCCCCATTCCCTACCCTTACCCCTAAACTCTATATTCTAGATCCTGGCACTATGAGTTTGCATATTTATATTTTTTCATATCAGTGATATCATCAATATTTATCTTTTTGTTTCTGACTTATTTCACACAACATGATATCTTCAAGGTTCATCCTATTGTTGCATATATCAGAAAGCCATTCCTTTTTATAGCTGAATAATATTCCATGATATGTACAGACTATGTTTTGTTTATCCATTCATTAGTTGATGAACACTTGGGTTGCTTCCATCTTTTGACAGTTGTGAATAATGCTGCTATGAACATTGTTGTGCAAATATCTATTCAAGTCCCTGTTTTCAATTCTTTTGGGTGTATACCCAGAAGTGGGCTTGCTGGAATATATGGTAATTCTAGTCTTAACTTTCTGAGGAACCAGAAAGTTGCACTGTCATCCATTGCAATTGCACCATTTTACATTTCCAGCAACCATGAATGAGTGTTACAATTTCTCTACATCCTCTCCAACACTTGTAATGTTTAGTTTTATAGTAGCCATTCTAGAGGGTGTGAAATGGCATCTTATTGTGATTATGAATTGCACTTCCCTAATAGTTAATGATGTTGCGCATCTTTTCGTATCCTTTTTGATCATTTGCATTTCCTCTTTGAAGAAATGTCTATTTAAGTCTTTTGCCTATTTTAAAAATGGTTGTCTTTTTGTCGTTGAGTTGTGAGAGTTCTTTATATATTCTGGATATTAAACCATTCTTGGATATGTGGTTTCCATATATTTTCTCTCATTGAAGAGGCTGTCTCTTTACTTTCATGATAAAGTCCCTTGATATTCAAAACAGTATTTAGTTTTGAAGAGGCTCCATTGATCTATTTTTTGTTATGTTGTTACTTGTGCTTTGGGCTTGTGTTTTGCATGTAAAGTCTAAGAAAGCATTGCCTAACACAAATTCCTGAAGATGCTTCCCTATGTTTTCTTCCAAGAGTCTAATAGTCCTGGTTCTTATATTTTAGGTCTTTGATCTATTTAAAGTTAACTTTTGTCTGTGGTATGAGAAAGGGGTCATCCTTCATTGTTTCGCATATGGCTACCCAGTTCTCCTACCACCATTTGGTGAAGAGACTCTTCTTATCCAATTGATTGGGTTTGGCACCCCTTGTCAAAAGTCAATTGGTCATAGAGGTGATGATCTATTTTTGAATTTTCAATTCAATTCCATTGATCTTTCTCTCTGTATCCTGTGCCAATACCATGCTGCTTTGGCCGTGGTAGCTTTGTAGTAAGTTTTAATATCAAAAAGTGTGAGTACTCCAACTTTGTTCTTCCTTTTCAAAATGTTTTTGGTTATTTATAAATAAAATATATGACTGGTTTTTCCAGTTTTGTGAAGAAGATGTTGGAATTTTGATTGGGATAGCATCAAATCGATCCCATTTCATTTTTTTTTTTTAAGATTTATTTATTTATTTCTCTCCCCTTCCCCCCCCCCACCCCAGTTGTCTGTTCTCTGTGTCTATTTGCTACGTCTTCTTTGTCCGCTTCTGTTGTTGTCAGCAGCACGGGAATCTGTGTTTCTTTTTGTTGTGTCATCTTGTGTCAGCTCTCCGTGTGTGCAACACCATTCCTGGGTAGGCTTCACTTTCTTTCACGCTGGGCAGCTCTCCTTACGGGGCACACTCCTTGCGCATGGGGCTCCCCTACGCAGGGCACACCCCTGCATGGCAGGCATTCCTTGTGCGGATCAGCACTGCATGTGGTCCAGCTCCACACGGGTCAAGGAGGCCCAGGGTTTGAACCTTGGACCTCCCATGTGGTAGACGGACGCCCTAACCACTGGGCCAAGTCTGCGGCCAATCCCATTTCATTTTGTGTAGAATTGACATCTTGACAATATTTAGTCCCCCAGTACATGAGCTTGAAATGTCCTTCCATTTATTTAGATCTTCTTTGATTTCTTTCAGCAATGCTTTGTAGTTTACCATGTATATATACTTAATATCCTCAGTGAAATTTATTCCTAAATATTTGATTCTTTTAGTTGCCAATTGTAAATGGAATTTTTCTTTGATTTCCTTTTCAGATTGTTCATTATGACTGTACAGAAACACTACTGATTTTTGCATGTTGATTTTGTACCTTGCTTCTTGGCTAAATTTGTTTATTAGCTCTTTTAGCTTTCTTGTAGATTTTTGGGGACTTTCTATATGTAGGATCGTATCATCTGCAAATAGTGAAAATTTTACGTCTTCCTTTCCAATTTGGATGGGTTTTATTTATTTTTATTTTTTGCCTGATTGTTTTGGCTACACCTTCCAGGACAATGCTGAATAACAGTGGTGACAATGAGCATCCTTGTCTTGTTCCTGATCTTAGAGGGAAAGCTTTCAGTCTTTCACCATTAAGTAGGATATTAGCTATGGGGTTTTCTTATATGCCCTTATTTTGTTGAGGTTGAGGATGTTTCCACCCATTCCTATTTTTCTAAGTGTTTTTATTGAGAAAGGGTGCTGTAATTTTAAATGCCTTCTCTGCATCAATTGAGATGATCAGGTGTTTTTTTTTTTTCATTCTGTCAATGCAGTATAGCATATCAATAGATTTTGCATACCTGGGATAAATCTCACTTGATCATGGTGTATAATTATTTTAAAGAGCTGTTGGATTCAGTTTGTTAGTATTTTCTTGAGGATTTTTAAATCTATATTTATGAGAGACTGTGATTTGTAATTTTCTTTTCTTGTAGTGTCTTTATCTGTCTTTGGTTTGAGGGTGCTGTTGGCCTCACTGAATGAATTAGGTAGTGATCCCTCATCTTCAAATTTTTGGATGAGTTTGAGCAAGATTGGAATTAATTTGTCTTGAAATGTTTGTTAGAATTTACCTGTGACGGCATCTGGTCCTGGGTTTTTTTTTGGGGGGAGGGGGGAAGATTTTTGTTTACTGAGTCAATCTTTTTACTTGTAATTGGTCTATTGAAATCTTCCGTCTCTTCTAGAATCAGTGTAGACTGCTTGTGTGATTCCAGGAATTTGTCTATTTCATCTAGGTTATCTAATTTATTGACATACAGTTTATTATAGTATCCTCCCATGATATTTTTAATTTCTGTGCTGTCAGTAGTAATGTCCCCTCCCTTTCCTTTCTTTTTTTTTAAATCTTAAATACTTAAAATTTATTAAGTTTTAATAAATACTGCTATATGCAAAGTTTAAATTATTCCTGAGTAAACTATAATTTTAAACAAATAGAAAATTACTAAAGCATACACTACTAAAAACAGGGTTCAGACTACTTAGTATTAGCAAAATGCAACATAGGGATACTTGAAAATTATCTGCACATAATTTATGCAAAAATTTTAACAGTTTTTTTCCCATATGGTCACCCAATGAGGACACCTTTTTATTCATGAAAATAAGTGAAATCTGGCCAAATATAATCACCATGCACTTACAAAATGATTAGTATTCTATTTACTGTTAAAAGACAAATAATATTTATTGAGTACCTCCTATTTTCCAGGATCAAAAACATATTACCTTATAGAATTCTCAAACCCATCCTACAAGGTAGGTAATAGTATCTTTTATTTTAAGGATGAGAAAACTAAGACTCAGACTAATAGGAACTTGTCCATACATACTAGGAAAACCATAGCTATCCTATTTAATTATACTGACTGCCTGTTTAAAGAAAGCATATCACCTATTTTTCACATTTGTGTTACTACCACCAAGACTTTGTTTTTACATTCATTTTTCTTAAATTCCTGTGGACTTAAGCCATATATTTATTTACATCATCACTTCTCTTCCCTACTTGTCATCCTAAGGTCTTCATTGAATATCTGTAATTTCTTGCTTATAAATTTCATTAAAATATGCAGAAGTGGGAGTTTATAGTATTAGGTATTACTGTATCATTCTGTTACTTAAAAATGACAAGCACACACTTTAAAAAAGCTATACCTACTAAGAAAAAGATACAAATTATGATTTCTAAAATATAATTATATATATTTTAACATCATTTTCATCTTTTTGGATTATAAATATGACCTTATAAATACAGGATGTGAAAAGCTTAAATGACTATGTATTAAGATAGAAAATCATTTGTAAGGTACTTAAATTTATATTCATTAATATTTAAGGTACCTCTCCTAAGAACTGCCCTAATGAGTGGTTCCTTATTTTAGTTTAACTGAATAAAACTATAAATGGTGTGTTTTGCTTTATAGTACAGATGAATAAGTAACCAAAAGGTCAAACAATATAGAATTGAAAAATATTGAGGATATTTCAATATTTACTGATAGCAAATTCTAGTGAACTTCTGGTGATATATAAGTAAAATCTTACAGAAAATCTCATGGTAAAATAAAGAACTGTGAAGAAACAGACTACATCAGAGATGTAGTAAATGCCCTCCGTTGCAGATTAGAGACTGAGGCTCAAGCTTGATAAGCAACCTAAGTCATATGCCAATGGTAGAACCAGGTCTGATTCCTGAGCCTAGTTTTTGTCCTGTTTAAAAAAAAAATCTTTTTAAACCATATCGCAGGGTTCCCATTTTATAACCTAATAATTTTATTTATTTACTATATTTTAACTTTAACTTGGAAAATTATCCAAGATTAAAGCACTTTTTTTCCCACAGCTTAACAATTCTCTAGTTCTCAAAAATGAGCATTGCAAGAACAGAATGTAGTTCATAACAGAGTACTTCCATAACTTCATTAAAATGAGAAGTTTATACAGAAAAAGTTCACTTTACATATAATTTTGGTTTGGCTGAAAAAAGCTTGGTTATAGCTTTAAAATCTCTTTATATCATAGTAACTTCGTTTGTCGTGAAATGGTTTTCTATAACCTTGACATTTTCTTCAGATAGTCATTTTCCTGTTTTAGCTGCCTTATAAGAACTTCCAAAGACTTCAATCTTCCTAGAGTTTGTTGCTCTTTTTTTTTTGTAATGTAGCATTAAAAAAATATGAAGTCCCCATATATACCCCACCCCCTCACCCCACTCCTCCCCCCATAACAACAACCTCCTCAATCATCATGAGACATTCATTGCATTTGGTGAATTCATCTCTGAGCACTGCTGCTCTTGTAGCTCAAGAAGTGTTATCTTTTAATGTAATTTGGAAACTCTCTTTCATAGATATTCCTTGTCTTGCTTGCAACAAGGATGTTCAATTTGTAAAACTTCTATTTCATAGTCTATATCCTTATATAAGGAATCTTCCATGTCTATGTCTTTCATTTCCATTGTTTCTTGTTGGGCAGAAATAAAGAATTAATTGCAGGTCTAGACTGGATTTTCCTGTGCTGAGAATTTCCACAGAGTTATTTGTAACATTTGGATTAGTAAAATGATTGGTGGCTATTTCAAGCACTTCTTGAGTTTTTAAATACTGCTGAATACCTTTTGAATTTGAAGTTGTGAAAGTAATAATTGTAGAATTTAGATCGCCAAAAGATGTGTGAAATGTATCTACATTTATATCTTGGTTAATTAATGTTTCCAAAGTTGATTCTGGTTTTTCAGTATCTTGTTTAACCAGGTTAAGAGTTAATATATTATTTTGCATATTTTCTGTATTTGGACCTGGTGGCTGTGCCAAGGCAGTTGAATCAAGTAATTCTACACATTCAGGAAGCACATCCTTGTTAACTGTATTTTTCTTTGGCTCATTTGATGCAAATGATTCCTCCTTCTTATCCTTCATTTTTTTCTTCTGAGACTTTTTTTTTGAGGAGTCTTTTCCCTGATTGTCTTTTCTTAAAAATTTCTCCCCCACCCCCCATGTTGTCTGCTCTCTGTGTCCATTCCCTGTGTGTTCTTCTGTGACCGCTTCTATCCTTATCAGCAACACCAGGAATCTGTGTTTCTTTTTGTTGCGTCATCTTGCTGCATCAGCTCTCTGTGTGTGCGGCGCCATTCCTGGGCAGGCTGCACTTTCTTTGGCGCTGGGCGGCTCTCCTTACCGGGCACACTCCTTGTGCGTGGGGCTCCCCTACGTGGGGGACACCCCTGGGTGGCACGGCACTCCTTGCGCACATCAGCACTGTGCATGGGCCAGCTCCACATGGATCAAGGAGATCCAGGGTTTGAACTCTGGACCTCCCATGTGGTAGGCGGACGCCCTATCCATTGGGCCAAGCCCACTTTCCCTGATTGTCTTTTGGCAAAGAAAATATTGCTGGGATTGCAGTTTGGTTCAAATACTGAATGCCTCACCTGATGTCAAGAGTCAGGAGTAAAATGGTCGCCATATACAAACTGGGATTTACTGGGAATCCATGAATCATGTTTCATATTCTTTAACAATTTTTAAGTCTTTTTTTGTCATGCAGGGGAAACGGGTAAAAACTCAGCTTCTGGTCTTTACCATTCTGTCCCACAGTGAGTCATCACGCAGGGGGATGCCTGGGGAGAGAGAGGTCGGGCAAGGGGCGCTGACTGGCCCTTCCCACTGAGGTGGGGCTGTGGGTCCAATCCTCTGAGCCACTGAGCTTGGGCTGGACCGGTCAAACAGAAAGACACTGCAACCATCACCTCACTTATGCCTCCTTCCACTTTCATTTCTGATTTAATTTACTTGTATCCTCTCTCTTTTTCCTTTTGTCATTCTAGCTAAATGCTTGCAATTTTATGACAATAAAATTTATCTGTGACATTTTATTGGAACCAACTTTTGGTTTTGTTAATGCTCTCTATTTTCTTGTTGCCTATTTCATTTATTTCTGCTGTAATATTTGTTATCTTCTTCTGCTTGCTCTGGGTTTAGTTTGCTGTTCTTTTTCTAGTTCCGCCAGGTGTGCAGTTAGGTCTTTGATTTGAGCTCTTTATTCTTTTTTAATGTAAGCATTTAGGGCTGTTAAATTTCCCTCTGAGTGCTGCCTTCACTGTGCCCCATTCATTTTTGTATGTTGTCTTCTTAATGTAATTTGTCTCCAGATATTTATGGTTTCCTTCGTGATTTCTTTTTTGACCCAATGAACGTTAAGAACGTGTGGGCTCTAGTGGGTCGCAGGCCCTGGCTGCCCCTCCCTAAGAGAAACTCAGTCCGCAGTCTGCAGCTGCCTGCTTGCCCCAGGACACAAGCTGACATGTAACAAATCTCCTTACAGGAGAACAATGTACAGATGGTATGTTGACTGTAATTTTCTCCAGGCTGTGCAATTCCTTCCTATGGCAATGTCACCAGATGCCATTTATGTGCTTCATGTGACTCTGGCAGAAACTCTGTTATGAAATGTCTTTCTTCTGAGACCCCTATAAATTGCCCCTCATTTCCCCCTCTTCTTTGTGGAGCCCCACTTTCATTTTTTGGCCTGCTACCACAGAAGCCCCTAATCTGTTCGTA
This sequence comes from Dasypus novemcinctus, assembly GCF_030445035.2. Classification (NCBI taxonomy): domain Eukaryota; kingdom Metazoa; phylum Chordata; class Mammalia; order Cingulata; family Dasypodidae; genus Dasypus; species Dasypus novemcinctus. The sequence goes on along the minus strand of NC_080675.1, from coordinate 110,434,780 downwards.
AGTCCCAATAAATAAAGCTTAAGCCTGATTATTTGCCAAATGCATCCTCCAGTCTTGCAGCTGTCCTACCTGTGCCCTTCAGGAGCTGGGTTGCAACAATTGGGGAGCCACCAGCCAGGAGACCAAAGGACTGCTGGTAGTAGCAGGCATGAGCTCAGGGAAAGGCGACTCCACAGGGGAAATTCTGAATTGACCTATAATGTCCATGTGGGGAGGGGTGGCTCTCCTCCAGGACAAATGGGGACCACAAGAGAGTACCAGGATGCCCAAAAACTCTGGCAGGTATAATGGCAGTGCTATAGCATGAAGCAAAGCACCTGCATTTAAATAAGAAAAAGGGAAACTGCCAGATACCAGGGGCTATAGCATGGCCCATGTTAGGAGCTTTGCAGGTAACTACTGAGGAGAACAAGTGGTAAAGGCCTCTGTGTGCCACTTAGAAGAAGGGTTAAAATTAAAAAAGGACATGCACCTGGCTCAGGGAGAGGTAAAAGGTTCTTTAATCAATTGTCTGCACCAAGTTAATCATCAGTTAAAAACCCTGGCTTGTAGATTAGCTCTGGCTAGGGGCTTCAGGCTTCCTTGAGTCCAGGTCAGGAGGATATTAACTACCCTAAGGCATGGGACCCTATGGATTCTCCCTCAGATAAGGAAAAGGAGGAAGAATGGGAAAAGGGTTAGATATGACAAAATAGGAAAATGTAGGCCAGGGAATTAAAAATCATAATTTGTCCTGTAATTCCCCAATTTAAACCTTTTAACAGTCTTAATGAGGGCAATTAATCCAATTTCCATACTTCAGTAATTAAAAAAAAGTCCTTAAAGGCTATGGAAAGATCTTTTCTAAATTATGATTAAAACAAATTGAACAATTATGATATATTCCAGAACCTAGCGGTCATATGCTTTTTAAAAAATTATTCACATTCTTAAAATTTCATTAAAGAAAAAAGAATGTTTTAGCCTCCTGTAAAGGAAAGAAGAAAAGAAAAAAATTTCTTGCATAAACTATAATTGTTCCAATTTTATTTGGCAGGAGTGTAATCTCCCTAAGTGTATTGGATACTAATAAAATAAACTAGCATTATCTGTATTAAATCTTTAAGGTAGTAAAAATTGTAAGTTTGTATCTGATAATATATAGATCTGTCCTAAAGTAAAATGACTAGTTTTCACAGAAATGAATGAGGAAGGTAAGACAAAACTTAAATGGATAAAAGTAAATTTCATTGGTTGCTAATTGTAATTTAATAAGCTTATTAAAAGATAAAAGTAATTTATAGTCATAGAAAGTTTGCAGAAGCATTTTCTAAACTGAAATATTTAAATGGCTAATTCCAGGAAGTCATTATTAATTAAAAACCTAAATTGATATTAATAACAAAAAGTAAATTCATAACAGAAAAATCCTACTTCAATCTGCATATTAAGGTTGTGGTAGAGAAAGATAATGTTAATTCCACTGGGAATCTTAGGTTTTCATAAAAAATTAGAAAAGGTAGTTTTTCCCCCCTGTACTGCTAAAGTAAAATACCTATTAATGTAATCATGGAAAAGGTATAAAAGTAAAAGGTAAAGTGCTAGAAATAGTTTTCATTTAATGTTATAAACTACACTGAAAGTATTTAGAAAGTATATAAAATTAATAGATATACTTCAGTATTGTCAAACTCTTCTGTGCATTCAAACCAGGTCTCAGTACCCTGCATGGTGCCTCTCCTTTTGAGTTATTCGCTAAATTGGTCAGTACAATCCCTAAAACAATAAAAGTATCTACCACATCTCTGGACATGTTTCTGAAGTGAATGGAAAAAACAGCCCTCTGTTGTTTTGGACTCCTGCAGCAGATGGCAATGGATTGATATGACTAGATTTACAACAGACATTGCCCTCAGACTGGCTATTTCTTAGTGCCAAAGGGTACTATGCACCAGACCAATGAAACACTGGAGCTTCCCTCTAAGGGCCAACAGTGCTGCAGCATGCTAGCTGGGTGAAGGACATACCAAGTGGAGCAATAAATACCAGAGAAATGTGAGTAGAACTTAAACAAACATAATTGGCTTTATGATCTACTCCCATGAAGAGACAACATGTATGGTATTGCAAACCTGGAGCTCAGATCTACTAACTGCAGCTCAAAAAGGAACTTGTACATTAATTAGTATTAACTACTGTACTTATATGCCTGATAAATATAATATCTCTTCTATTCATATGTGGAAGAATAATGAACATGTTAAAAATCTGATAAACCATTCATTTTCTAAGTTTATTTCTCCCAGAATCAATGCTTTCCAGAGCAAAGTATTAGTCATTTGGGGATTCCATCTTGTTCCAACCATGGTACTGGACTTGCCTCCCCTCAACCTCAATAGAATAGCAGAGAGTTTCTCACTCTATCAGCAGAAACTACTGTCCCTAACCAGTGAGAAGTAGCTACAGAAAAACGACCATTGCCCTTCAGCTCCCCCTTAAGAATAAGGATGTAAACTCTATGAGCGGGGAGCTGAGGCAGGTTAGTATAGTAAACAGGGAGGGCAGCTGGTCAGAATAAAGCCCCTCCAAAGACCATGGTAATGAGGTCCAGTTCGAAAGTCCTGAGCTCAAAAGAAGTCCTGGATAATTCCAAACAGAAAGGCATCCTCATTTGTTCCCTGAAAGCTGACAGGTAAATGTAAAAAGACAACAAATCAGAGCATCAAATAGCTGGGGTCCTATGTGTGTCTATGTGGACTCTCCTTATGCCTAAACTATTTTTTGATGTCATCTTACAGAACTCAGAGACTTTAGAAGGAGAAAATGTATGGTATTAAAATCCTTCTCGTAGGACCCCCTACCTGGTACTTTGTTATCTACTAATGAAAATGTTGCTTAAATACTGTTAAACCAGCGCAATATCTGGAGCCATAACGCCTGCAAATTGGACAGCATGGTACACCTTGCTGGTATGGCAGAATACAACCTATCGACAAGTTTGAAACAAGACCTTCTCATTAACTAGTGTTCAATGTTGTGTATATATACTTTTTTTTTTTTTTTTAAAGATTTATTTATTTAATTTCCCCCCCTCCCCTGGTTGTCTGTTCTTGGTGTCTATTTGCTGCGTCTTGTTTCTTTGTCTGCTTCTGTTGTCGTCAGCGGCACGGGAAGTGTGGGCGGCGCCATTCCTGGGCAGGCTGCTCTTTCTTTTCACACTGGGCGGCTTTCCTCACGGGCGCACTCCTTGCGCGTGGGGCTCCCCCACGCGGGGGACACCCTTGCGTGGCACGGCACTCCTTGCGCGCATCAGCACTGCGCATGGCCAGCTCCACACGGGTCAAGGAGGCCCGGGGTTTGAACCGCGGACCTCCCATATGGTAGACGGACGCCCTAACCACTGGGCCAAAGTCCGTTTCCCTATATATTCTTGATCACCCTCACAATATCTCACAAGTTTAATTCACATGCAAAATCATGTAAGTCATATTGATAAGTTAGCTATTGATCCCCTGTTTAGCTGTTTTAGCATCCTCTTGTGGCCCTGGAGACATGTCTTTGTAAGTCTACTAGCTTTTTGTGGAGTCTTAGTATTCTGTTGTGTGCTGTACTGTCGTGAGATATGGATGCAGTGTGTTATCCTATGGGCAATGCAAACTGCCACGTAGGGTTGGATTGTGAGGTTCAGTAGGTCCCAGGCCCTGGCTGCCCCTCCCTAAGGGAAACTTAACCCACAGTATGCAGCCACCTGCATGTTCCAGGACACAAGTTAAAATGTAACAAACCTCCTCACAGGAGAACAATGTACAGATGGTATCATAGACTGTAATTTTTTCCAGACTGTGCAATTCCTTCCTACAATAACATCACCAGACCCCATTTATGTGGTTCATGTGAACCTAGCTGAAACTCTGTTATAAAATGTCTTTTCTTGAGACCCTATATTTTGTTCCTTATTTCCCCTACCTCTTTGTGGAGTGCTACTTTCATTCTTCAGCCTGCTTCCACCAAAAACCCTCTCCTGTCAGTAAGTCCCAGTAAATAAAGCTTATGCCTGATAATGTAGCAAGTGTATCCTTTGGAATTGCAGCTGACCTGACCCATGCTCTCCCGGAGCCGGTTGTAACAAGGCGTGCTATTTAATTTCTGTTCCAGCCTCATTCCATTGTTGTCAGAGAAGACACTGGCATCATTTCAATCTTTTTAGTTTTATTGTAACTTCTTTTTTTAAAAAAAAATTTATTTATTTTAATTTCTCTCCCCTTCTCCCCCACCCCATTGTCTGCTCTCTGTGTCCATTTGCTGTGTGTTCTTATGTGTCCACTTGTCAGTGGCACCGGGAATCTGTGTCTCTTTTTGTTGCATCATCTTGCTGCATGGAGCTCTCCATTTGTGCAGCACCACTCCTGGGCAGGCTGCATTTTTTTTTTGCACGGTTCAGCTCTCCTTCTGGGGTTCACTCCTTCTGCGTGGGGCTCCCCTACATGGGGGACACTCCTGCATGTCATGGCACTCATTGTGCACATTAGCACTGCATGTGGGTCAGCTCACCACATGGGTCTGGAAGCCCTGAGTTTGAACCCTGAACCTCCCATGCGGTAGGTGGACTCTCTTATCAGTTGAGCCAAATCCTATTCCCATATTGTGACTTCTTCTGTGATCCAACATGTGGTCTATACTGAAGAATGATCCATGTGCATTTAAGAAGAATGCGTATCCTTATGTTTTGGAGTACAATGTACTGTATATGTCTGTTAGGTCTATTATTATTGTATCATATTATTCAAGTTCTCTGTTTCCTTATTGGTCTTCTGTCTAGATGTTTTATCTATTGATGAAAATGTTGTATTGAAGTCTCCAACTATTGCTATAGAGTTATCTCTTTCTTCCTTTTTGTCTGTGTTTGCCTCATGTATTTTGGGGCATTGTGGTTTGGTGCATAAATATTTATTATTGTTATTTCTTCTTGATGGGTTGACCCTTTTATTGCTATATTGTGTGCTTCTTTTTCTGTCATAATAGCTTTTGACTTAAAATCTATTTTGTCCAATATATGTATAGCTACCTCAGCTCTCTTTTGGTTACTATTTACAGAGGTTATCTTTTCCTATTTTTCAATTTCAACCTATTTTTATCCTTGGGTCCAAAGTAAATATCTCATATGTAACATAAAGTTGAATCATGCTTTTTTATCCATTGTGCCAATCTGTGTGTTTTGATCGGGGGATTTTAATCAATTTCCTGTGTTAGTACTGTAAAGGCAGTATTTACTTCAGCCATTTTGTCCTTTGTTTTTTATATGTCTTATATCTTTTGGTCTGTGTTTTCCTTTATTGCAGCCCCCTTTTCTATATAGTTGATATTTTGTGATGTATTTAATTGATCTCTTTCTCATTTCCATTTTTGTATATTTTAAAAATATTTTCCTTATGGTTTTCTTTGGGTTTGTACTACAGAACCTATGTTTATAACCTACTAATTGGAAGAGATACCACCTTATCTTCAATAGCATACTTATTCTCTGCTCCTCTTTCCCTCTGTTTTCCTTCTTTATGTTGCATTTTCCAACATTATCTCTTTATATATTGCATGTCCATTATTAGGAAATTGCTTATTCAATTGTATTCTAATTCTTAAATGAATTAAATAATTATATAATGAGGAGAGGGTACTATTGAGTTTTACATTTACTCATTAACTACCTTTACTGAAGATCTTCACTTCTTCACACTGCTCTGAGCCTGTCTCTCCTGTTTTTTCCTTTCAACCTGAAGAACTCCCTTTAGCAATTTTTGTAGGGCAGGTCTTTTCATGATGGGATCTCTCAGTTACTGTTTGTCTATGAATGTTTTAAGCTCGCCCTCATTTTTGAAGGCCAATTTTGCCAGATAAAGAATTTTGGGCTCACAGTGGTCTCTGTCAGTACCTTAATTATATAATACCACTGCCTTCTCACCTCCATGGTTTCTGATGAGTAATCAGCACTTAGTCTTATTGAAGATTCCTTGTATATGACAAGTGTCTTTTCTCTTGCCACTTTTAGAATTCTGTCTTTATCTTTGGCATTTGACATTCCAATTAGTATGTGTCTTGGAGTATGTCTATTAGGGTTTGTTCTGTTTGGAGTACATTGTGTTTTTGGATATGTATATTTATGTCTTTCATAAGAGTTGGGAAATTTTTGGTCATTATTTCTTCATATATTTTTTTCTTCCCTTTTCCTTCTCTTCTCCTTCTGGGAAAACAATGATGTGTATGTTTTTGTGCTTCATGCTATAATGCAAGTCCCTTAGACACTGCTCAATTTTTTCTATTCATCTCTCTATTCTTCTAAATGTATGATTTCAATTGTCCTGTCTTCTAGTTTGCTGATTCTTTTTCTGCCTGTTTTTATCTGCTGTTGTGTACCTCTTGTGTATTTTCAATTTCCATTATTGTGCCTTTCATCCCCATAATTTGTTTTGTTTCTTTTTATACCTTCAAATTCTTTTTTTTCCACATATTTCCTTCTTAATATCTTTTAGCTCTATATCCATCATTAGTTTATTTCTATCCATATTTTACTTCACCTCCTTGAATTAATTTAGGAGATTTGGTTTTCCTTATGATTAATTGTTACAAATTCTATGTGTCCTTTGAGGTCTTAATTTTTTCCTTTGACTGAGCCATCTTTTCCTATTTCTTAGTATAGATTGTAATTTTTTGCTGATGTCTGCCCATCTGATTATTTTGATGTGCTAACTCTGAAGGTCAGTTTCTACCTCTTGCCTAAGGTTTTATAGTAGTTTGGCTAAGTATTAAGGCTCTTCTTTGATTCTTTGTCCATATTATACTGTACTTTTAGAGTAACCTGTGTTTAATTGTTCATATTTTCTTAGGTCTTTGCACCTGTTTTTTTGTTTTTTGTTTTTGCCCTGGGCATGTTGTACAACTTTTGAGATTGCTCTTCAATGTGCAGTTGTTTCACTTCCATGAGAAAGCTTTCTTTCCTCTGTTCCTTCTCTGGTGATCCTGATCTGTTCTGTCTGTTCTTGTGCAGATTTTTCTCTCCAGCTTCTACGATGTTTTTAACTGCCTTCCCTTACTAGTGCCCCCTTTTCATTACACTTTTTAGTCCTGGGACCCTTACTGCCTTCCAGCAGTTCAGTTTCCCCTTTTTCTTCCATGAGGCTTTTCTGCCTCTGGTTTCTTCCACTTTAGAGTATCCCATCCTGGGGAGCCAGGTGGGGTCATTGTTTAAAAAGGCCCATTTTTTGTTTTGTTTTGGTAATCCAGCAATCAGAGACTGGGTGGGAGCATGCACCTCTTGCCAACATTCTGCCATGGTCTCTCTTTTATTTTTATTTCTTTCCTTGGGGCCCTTTGTATGTGCTGGCCAGCCACTTTGGTTCTGTCCTGGGTATCTGCAGTCTTGGGGCCCTGGGCCTGGACATGCATGGGGTTATAACTTGCTGCTGTGAGTGGCTCTGTAGTCTGCATCCATGGCAGGAAGGACCTGGGCTGACCTGCCTTTGTGTGACTCTTAAGGTGCACAGGCCTGAGTGAGGGGGAAGGGTCCAGACTGGCAGGCTGGGTCATAGATCTACTACCGTTTACATTTATTTCCCTTTGATTCAGCATTTGTGAATCTCTATCATCTTCCAGGGTTCCAAGCAAGTGGGATTTGTCCTTTTCTTGGTTGTTTTTGAGGGGAGACTTTTCCAGCAGATATCTTACATAGACATGTTGATGATGTCACTCTTTGGTATGTTGAATTTTAGTTTTCACTCATATTGAGTGCTTTCTAATTTGCCTTGTGATTTATTCTTTGATCCATTGGTTATTTATGATTGTGTTTCTTAATTTCCACATATTTCATATTTTCCAAATTTATTTTTGCTGTTGATTTCTTGGAGAACGTATTTATATCTTTTTAAACCTATTGAGGCTCTTGTTTTATGGCCTAGCATGTCATCTATTTCTCTATGTTCCATGTATACTTCAGAAGAAAGTGTGTTTGTTGTTGGGTGGAGTGTTCTGTAGATGTGTGTTAGGTCTGAGTTGGTTGTAGAGTTGTTCATGTCTTCTATGTCTCTGTTGACTTTCTGCCTAGTTTTCCCATTCATTATTAAAAATATTGAAAGGAATATTCAAGTCCCCAATTATTCTGACCTATCTCTCCCTTCAATGCTGTCAGATTTTGCGACTGTATTTTATTTTCATATATATTTATAATTGTTATATCTTCTTGGTGGAATAACCCTTTATCATTTTAAAATTTTGCCTCTTTACCTGTAGTAACAGTCTCTGTCTTAAAATCTGCTCTATCTGATAGTGATATAGCCACTTCAACTCTCAAATGGCTATTAATTGCGTAGCATATCTTTTCTATCCTTTTCTTTTTCCTTTTAAAATAATTTTTAAATTTTGGTAAATGCAGATTTTTTTAAGTGATCAGTTCAATGAATTTTCACAATTGTACACACCTGTGTCTCCAACTCCCCACCCCCAAAAGACATGAAGATATGAAGGAAAACTGTGGTTTCCCAAAGTCTCACCATTAACAGAACAGGAAGGAGAATAGTTGTCTGGAAATCAAGTAAACAGATGACTTAATAAAGAAATTATGATTCTAAATATCTGCTCTGACTTCTAAGTTTGGAAGTTATTAAGTAGCTTTGGCAAGTTTAGACTAAAATAGAAATGGATAAAATTTAAGGCTACATTTATGTAAGAAGTAATGGGGAAATTACTGGATGTGACTGCATATGATCCGGATTCTTGTCTGGTACTTTCACCTACAAGGTGCATTTCCTGTCTAATCTCTTAATCTTGCTGAGCCAGAGTTTCATTTGGACAAAAAGAGATGGGGTGAATCAGATGATTGTTCCAAATCTAACATTTAGCATCTATTATCATAATGTGCCAATCTGTCAAAATCCTCTTTGCTGTGGCAAGCAAAGAGACACCTACTAATCCAAAAACAGCCTCCATTTTTGTGATGTGTATATCTTCAAAAAAACACAATTTACAAAAATGATGAGGTAGGGGGAGTGGGAGTGGGTTATATGGGAACCTCTTAGGTTTTTGGGGTTTTTTAAAATGTTTTTTAACGTTCCTTGTGATCTATTAACTTAAATTAAAAAAATAACATAGGAAAAAAGAAAGAGTAAAAAAAAAAATACAAACAAAAACAGCCTCCAGAAAAGCAGCCCAACTCCCCGACAATATAAAACTAGTCAAAGCCAAAATGGCTAATTTAGACAATAGAATATTAAAATGTGGAAGACTATGCATAGAATGAGAAAATGTTTAGGACACTTAAGTGACAAAGAAGGCTACCAAACATCATTACTTTATGGTCAAATTTTTAAAATGTACATGTACATTTTATATACTGACCCAAAATTCTGGCCTAATAGACATTAACATCTTATGACTGATTATTGCTGAATGGTGATTTAATGGAATGTTTTCATTTTTTCTTTGTCATTTGTCTATATTTTAACAATAAATGTACACAGGTTATGTGATAAGAAAAATAAGATTATTTTTTAATATGAAAAGCAGTTAGAAAAGGTTTGAGTTAATGTTCTTGCTTTGGTGTTCTCTTGAACTTGATAACCACATTGAACTTGAAAAGTGAGGAAAGGTGTTAACATACAGAGTGCTTATATGTTATCACAAAGATCAGTGAAACAGACATTTAAATCATATGAAATAAATAAAATTTGTGAAAACAAGGTGTCTGCTCTGGGAAAAAATGAACAAATAAACAAAACCAAAACCAAAAATCCCTGAACACTTTACTGGCACCAGAGTGAGAGGATCCTGGTTACAGAGAACAGGTCTCCCGTGGTTGCCTGAACACTAGGTCCATGCACAGGGGCCTCTTGATTAGATTGGGATTCTAATAAATCAGGTGATGCATAGAAAGCAAAAATGTAATGACCCAACAGAGCTAGTGGTGTGTCTTATTATGATATTGTGAAAATACCTGTACTTTTACCTGTTTAGTTTTGCTGAATGGGTAGATAATTAGAATCTATTTATGGGGTTCTATTATTACCCAGGAGGCTGTGATTTCCTTTGCAGTGGGAGTAACATAGAATATCTATGACTTTAGTGAGTCACAATTTTTCTTGGTGGAGGCTGGATTTAAAGACTGTTCACTGGGAGAACTGCTTGGGCCAGTTAACTATTACAGGGAAATGCAGCCTCTTGAGACCTTGTTACTGACTTTTTTCTGTAGCCACCAGCACTTTAGGATAGGAAAATATGTTATAATGATGACTATGATTAGAATGATGATGATTGATGATGTTACTAACATCTTTCATTCTGAAGGCTTACTATGTGTCAAGGACTATTTTACGAACAATAATAGTAAAACTAAGCACTTAACCGGTTCCTGTCTTATAATCATATCAGCTATTGGTGACTCCTCTTAATTTCTATTATGAGTTTAAATCATTATTTTAACACTCGATGCTGACAGTTTCATAAGTTTCCATGCTTAAACTCAAGCAAAAGTCCACTATTTGCTCGGCCTGAACATTTCCTTGCCCATTTATGTAGTAAACATCTTTGGGGAAAAATAGGACACACTTTCCTCAATGTCTTGGCCCCAGCATAAACTGTTCAGGAATTAAGACATCCATACAGTGCCAGTCTCTTGATCAGAAGAGGCAAAGAGATTTCACAATTGCTTTAAAAGATGCCCCAAGGCATTGCTGGAGATGGGTTGGACTTGTGCTGTGAGTGGACTGAAGGCATCAGGCTGGTGCAAGCACATCTACCTCCTTGCAGCCTCTTAGATGATTCCTCTTCTCCACAAGAATTAGTTTGGAAATGTTGTAATAAGTTAGAGGGAAATCTAGGCTTTCTCTTTAAATTTATGATGCAAAAGGGAAGATGCTGGAATCCACCTTGATGACAAGGGCATAATGGTTAAGAGCCTGAGGTTTGGAGCAAGATCCAGTTGAGTGTCTATCCTAACTGGTCCTCAGATTCTTCTCTTTCATTATAGGACAATAATCCCTTCTAATTCATTGGTTTGTGGTGTGCATTAAAGGAGGTTAAATGAACTGTTGTTGGGCCAGACTTTAACACAGCTAATTCCCTCAATTCTTTTAGATCTCAGGAGGGCTTTCCCTGCCTGCTTGAAATAAAATAGACTGACTCCTCTGTCAATACTTCCTATTACTTTATTCTGCTTTAGTTTTATTTATAGTATTTATCAGCTCTCAAAATATGTGTTTTACTGCTTCTAATCTTCCTTACTAGAATTTATGCTTTTTGAGGGCAGGGACTTTTTTGCCTTGTTCTCTGCTATACCCTTAGCAATTTGAGGAGTGCCTTACACATAGCTGGTGCTCAATTAAGTGTGGAATGAATACATGGATGGATGGGTGGATATAAAATGTTTGCATATTGACTGGCATATAATAGGTACTTGATGTTTGGAAATTTTTATTATAAATTATATGTGGACAGAAGACTGGGTGGAAACTCATAGCTGAAATAGTCTCTACCTCTTTGGGGGGAAGTTTCTCATTTTACTCCATGTTGGGCCAGACAGAATGTGGAGGATCTGAGGACTGTCAGTCAATGAAGCCTCATCTAATGAACCTCATGAGGCCCCTGGGGGTGTAGGGTCCAGTCAGCAGGATCTGGAGCAAATAATTCAACTGTCTCCACAGATGGAAACCAAGCAATGCTTGTAGGTCATAATGAGACACTATGGATGCCCATTGCATTTGGGAGGCTCCCAGGTATACGTTACCTGCTCCCACTTTTCCTTCTGTTACAGGGTTAGGGAATGGTCTTTTGCTTGATGCTTCCCTTATGCCTAAACTTACATAATGGACATTTATTAATTTTTAACAGTTTTGCATATAAAATAAGGTAACAGATACAATTAGTCAATACACCTCTGTATTGTTTCTTGGCTTCCACACTTATGATAATTTCAAGAAATCTTTAGGATTCTCATTTATATCCAGGGGACAGTCTTAAATGCTTCCACTTTCTCCCTGCAGATGGAATTCAAATGTGCTCCCTTGCTTGGTTAGGGTTCTCTGAGAAGTAGACACCAATAAGAGGAAGGTGGAATTAAATATGCAAGGATTTATTAGGAGAAATGACTTCTGAAAGTTAATAGCCAGAGAGGACTGGGATAGCAGGTCATAATGTGAGCCTAATTCCCAGTGAAGCAGAGCGGAAGAGAAGGCTAGATGGAAGCATGATAGACTTGCCTTGTAGTCTAAGGAAGTTTTAGCAAAGTCACTTACAAGTCCTGTGTCAAAGTTGTTCAACAAAGGGTCATATACCTCCTAAAATGGAGTATACCCACCACAGTCTGTCATTGTAGGGGAAGCCCTTGGAAAGTGTGGTTATGGTGCAAATACAGTAATGGATTAAAAAGGGCAGCAGTTAAGACTCAGGGTCAATTCCACTCACTGTAATTCTCATGGCCTCCACAGTATTTGAAGTTAAAAGATGCCATAACCATCTCCTAAACCTGGTTGCTTTGAAATGCAGTACTAGGCTTCCAAGTGGGAAAGATGGTACCAGGCCTCTCACCTAGGAGGCTTCAAATTAAAGAGTTAACACAGACACAATAATGAAGGCTAGAGCCTCTTTATCCAGTGACTACCCCAGGCACAGTGGTTCTGTTTTCCACTGACCCAAGGAGGTACCACTCAAAAGTTAGCTTGTGTTCCCCAATATAAGGTCTCATTGGTTTCCTCTTCCCCAAGACATAGGCTTGTGCCTTGTAACTAGTTCTCATAGTTACAGCTACAAAGAACCAGATCCAACATTCTTTCTTAGTCGTCCAACATGGTGTTTAGCCAATCCCCCAGTCCCAACTTTTTCCCACTATGATGCTTTTTTTTCAAGGGGCCTGTAGCTTCTTCTTTTCCTGGGCCTATGTCAGGTTCACTCAAGCCCACCCTGAGTAGTTTTCACTAAGAGGAATTTCCAGGAGTTGGGTTTGCAGTGTCTTTCCTCTTGGAAGACCACTGGGATCCTCAGGAATATTTCCTCACATTCTCTCTAGCACCTTCATGTTCACAGATCAATAATTTACCTTTAGGGGAAAATTATGAACACATGTCTCATGACAGCTTTACTCTCCTCCCTAGCTGAGAATAGGAGTAGTTGAAATAACAGCTCAAAAACATTTTCCATAATCTGTAGAGAGTAATCAATACTTGGAAAGAAAGTTTCTTGGTGACAGTGTGAACATTCCATTTTCTGAAACACTCTGTATACTGGACTTTTTGGTCTCATACCTTTTCATTGTTTTTCAACCACTGGTTGAAGTGAATTCTCAGAACAAAGGATCCTTCTTAGTTAGACTTGTGTAGCTAAATTCTGCTAAATTCCTTTAATTGTCCTAGAGTCTTGGTATAGTGGGACCAAGTGTAATGAAGAGCATCAACTAAATGACTTCTTTCTTTCCTTGGAGCACTCTCCTTCTGTGGAACATTTACTGTCTGATTTATCAGTGGGAAGGCACAGCTGTTAGCTGACAGCCTATGTGCCCCACAGCAAATAAGGAAATGCCTTCCTGTACGCTTCAGAGGTTATGCTGGAAGAGGGGCTTTATTTTTTTTCCTTTTAGAGCTGGTTGCTCCCAAATAAATGGCTGTAAATGGAGACTAAGGGATAAGACTCATGACTAATTTCTCTGGGGAGCCTAAATATCTCCACTTTTGATCCAAATGTGTTGCCTCCCCCGTCTTCCCACTGCAAGGCTCATAGCCGCTTTATGACAAGGTGGGTGTTTCTGATCCAGTTCAGGATGGGGAATAACGCAGTCCTCTTCAGCGGTGGTATTCTTTCCATGACGGAACTGATGTTCAGCACGTGGAATCCCAGCCAGCTAAGGGAACAGGCGGTGTCAGGTTGATTCAGCTCAGAAAGTTATAGTCTTGGTTTAACCTTATAAGGCTGTAATTCCGGTGGAGGCAGGACTGTCTCAACTTGAAAACCCAAGGCTCTGAGTGTTCCCAGATGACATCTGTAGTTTTTCGAACACACATTTGGCCTTCTTGGTTCCTCACAGTCCTTTGATTGTGCAATCACAGCTGGCAGGTCCTTCGCTTTGTGAAATCTGTACATTTTCAGCTCTGACGTTTCAAAAATGATCATTAACACATAGTTACCAGAGTGGTTTATCGTAAAGTACAACCACTTTCATCAACATTTCTTGTAACTGGCTTTAGGAGAGTGATGACTTAGGATGGAGAAAGGTGTAGTGAAAGGAGGACTAACTTTGGAATTGGACAGCCAAGAGTTCAAATTCTGACTTCCCCTTTTTACTTGTTGAAGAACCACAGACCCTCAAGGGTTCAGTTTAATATTCTGTAAAATGGAGAAAATAGCATCTACCCTGCAGGACTGGTGTAAGGATTAGTCATGCTGTAAGCTAAGTTTTAGGTAAATAAATGGACTTACTAAGTTTTATATAAATATATGCATGTTGTGTGTGTGCACATGTGCAAGTGCACGTGTGCATGTATGCAGTGATGGTCTTCATGCTAAGGTGGGAGTGGTTATAAACTGACTGCATATATAAAGAATCTTGGCTCTCTTTAGCCTTCAGGAAATCTCTCTCCACCCCCCCACATATATATGCATGCACACATTCCTTGGAAACCTTGACTTTACTTTACATAAACAATTTACTTCTGAAATTGGTCCAAAACAGTGTCTGTGAGTTATTTGCCAGATTTTCATATGTGTATGCTGTCTGGAATTGTCTGAAGTGGATTCTGTGCTGATATCCACAGAGAGAGTCCTAAATCTTTTCTTCTTCAACCATCAACTGGTAGCAGGTATAATTGATAGATTACCAACTGCTTCTAACTCTCACTATTGTCTAAGATCTGAGAGTAGAAATCATTCTGATTCTGACTTTGAGAGATCTAGGAAATAGAGAACTATTTTTCTCAATACTTGCAATAATTCTCTGTCACTGAAACATGCATGTGTTTTCAAATAGAGTTTATGATAGAATTTCTTTGGAATGGAAAGAAAAGACACAGTTCTCTCCCTTAAGAAGTTTCAATACTAAAGCATTGGTAAAAGGCTAGATGTCTTTTAATTATAAAATGGAGTCCCAAGCAATATATTTGGGGAAAAACTAAACAATAATGGTAACTCCTGATTGGGACAAATTTTGCAAAGTTGCCTTATCAATTTTTAAAATTGTTGTGTCCAATTTTGCTTTCTTTATTTAATTACTGAGCTAACAATGAATTAAACAAATATTTACTGATAACCCACTACATTCTAGGCACTTTTGAAGTGCTGGGGTATACTATGATGAATGTGACAAGGAAAACATTTGTCTTTTATGGAGATTGTGTTCCATGAGTTGAGAAGTGCTGGGGGGAAGGAGCATAGAGGAAGGGCAATAAACCTAGACTTGGCAGAGAGAGAAAGCAAAGAAAAATTGGTTCTAGAGAGACTGATTTAGTGTGGCTGGGTCCTGAGTGTAAGGGAAGAGGTGGCTATGGATGGACTGGAGAGGGAGATGGGGGCAGATAACCAGAACTTGTAGGACCTAAGAGCCATGATTATGTTTGGATTCCATTCTGAGGTCAGTGGGGGTAACTATGATTTTAAGGGTATGCGTGTGTGTGTGTGTGTTGGGAGGAGGGGTGTCATTTACTTTTAGAAAAATCACTTTGGTGTCAAAGTAGAGAGTGGGTTGGAAGGATTGAAGTCTGGACACTGGGAAGATATTAGGTGGCTGTTGAATGATCAGTGCAGTAGATGATGGTGGCTTCAACTATGGCAGTGGGAATAAGAAGGATTGATAGACTGAAAATATTTAGCAGGTAGAATTGATAGGACTTGGTAATTTATTGGATAGAAAAACTGAAGACGATCGAGAAGACAGGATGGTGCCTACTTTTCTAACTTGAGCAGTCAGTTATACAGTGCTTTACTGAGATAGGGAGTTTAGGATAAGGAGCAGGTTTAGGGGAAAGACAGTTTGGGCATATGGAGTTGGAGATATCTGTGAGATTAAATGGAAATGTCAAGTACACAGAGGGACCTTCAGATCCGAAAGCCTGTAAATATAGATTTGGAAGTTACTGATTTATAGGTGGTAATTTAAACCATGGGGATTCACCCACTAAGAGTGTATGTAGAGAGAAGAGAACCTCAGCTAGAACTCCGAGAAATGCAATATGTAAGAAATGGGCAAGGGAGAGAAACCCAAAGGAGACTAGAATGAGCAATCAGAGAAGTAGGAGGAAAAGGGGGAAGTGGAGTGTAGGAGAATGGGGAAGAGAGAGGTTCAAAGACGTAGTGACCACCATACCCAGTGCAAATAGAGGTCAAGTAAGAAAAAGTTTGAAAAGCTTCCATTGGACTTTACGAAGGGAAGGTTATTTAATATGTTAGTCATAGTTCTGAGGAGTAGTGTGATAGAAACAAGTTTGCAGTGATGAATGAGTTGGAAGTGAACAGGTAGGCATGTGTGTGAGGGAGATGAGGAGATAGGGTTAGTAGCTAGAAGTGGACATGAGGGGGCCAGATTTAGAGTTTTTTCTTCTCCTCTTCATTCTTTCTATTTATTTTTTAAAGATAAGAAAGGCTTGAAGGTGTTCAGATGGTACTGAAAAGGAGTTATGAGGGAGACATTAAACGATGAGAGAAAGACTGACAGAGGGAGGCTGCTGGCAGTGAGAGGGGATGTCCCAGAGAACAGGTGGAGGAATAGCCTGATTAAAGGTGGGTACTTTTCTATTGCAAAAGATAGAAGGAAGAATGTGTGCAAGCTGGTAGTTTTGGTGGCTGAAAGTTCAATTTTCCCTGTTTCCTTACCCTCTACCAAATCTGTTATGCTCATGGCCCCTTGCCCTCATCTTTAACTTCATATTTATGTAAATTGTATGGATTTGTCTAATTTGGGCATTTCTCCTTGTGTTTTAGCTCATCAGCTGGTACCTTTAATGGCTTAACTTTAAGGTTCTGTAAACTGAGCATCCATGTGTTCCCTTTGTCCTGAGACAGAATGTCTTGGGTGGTTCTGCCCCTTAGGCCTTCAGGTGTGTGCATTTTGAGTCACATGTGCCTTTGCTGAATGGGCAGCCAGGGGTTAAGGCACAGCCTGTATCCTCACAGCAGAATAAAATGAGATTAGAGCCTGACCCTCATTTGTCTAGTTCTCTAACTGATTGTGCAAGTCAGCACTTTATGCAAGTTAGTGCTTCATTATAAGAGGTTGTCTGAAAAATACTTCAAGAGCTATTTTCAGACCATTAAGGGAAGGGAATCTTGGTTTGTTTTACTTACCTTTTGATTGCTCAGCAATTTGAAAACAGGGCATATATGAGACTTATTTTCTTTGGAACCATTTCATTTAAATTAATTTGGTTGGCTTGGCTCTAAGTGAGCAGGTGTCTTAGGGTAAGACTATCCTAAGGGAAATTGGCACTGGGGCAAAGAAATTTCTCCAGCCCCTATATATACATGTTTATATGTGTGATTGACTATTAAAAGCAATTTTGAATGGGGCAAAAGACATCACAAAGTGGCCTTAAGGTCATTGTCCAAGTCCAGGGGGTAGTTGTGGAAGGTAAATGCCAAGCACCCCAGGTATCTTTCCCTTATCAGCTAGCAGATCTACCTCCTTCTCTTCATCTCCCTCTTGGGTAGCTTGAGCTTCAGCTGAAATGAGTTCCCCAGGTGATCATCAGCATTGCCCAGACTGGGAACATCTCTGCCCTTTGGTATATGTAACCTGAGAAGATTATTTCTGGTTGCTGTTTCTGGGGGGGCAGCTATGGCTTGGTGATACTCTTAAGGTGACTGAGAAAACTTCCAAAGTCTTTCTGGCCTCTGGATCTGGTTCTCAAACTTGGCTGTACATTGGAATCACCTAGGAAGTAAGAAACAAAACATACTGATACCAGGTCCCATGATGTATTTTGTGTAGGTTGTTTTCAGGGGATTGAGACTTTAAAAAAATCTCCCCCAATGATTCTGAGGTGCAGTCAAGTTTAAGAACCACTGCCCTCAATCACTGGTATTTTTGAGAAACTGCATAGGCTGGAGAGCACAAGATACTAGAGGACCTGGATAACTAATGATTTCTTAAAAATACATTTTATTATTTTCAAGCCATTGCAATACAATAGACTCCTATAAATTTGCTTCACAAGGATCCTTTCATGTTTATTTCATGAAAACCCTTCCTAAGAAGGGTTAATTCATTACCATGGTTCACTACATTCAGAGGTCCATGGTGTAGGCATATTCACCAATATGGCAGATCCTTTGTCACAGGTCAAAAGAAGAGGGTTATCTTTAGGGCAATTGATTTGGTTTCCACATAAGTGGGCCCTGTGGAGAAGATGGAAAGCAATAACATATACTATACTGATGAATTTGAACTTCATTTCAGTAGTACTTGATAATGTTGTTTAAGGGTGAATTTAGAAATGGTTTCTTTGCAGGATCAAAATTACTGAGGAATTGGGAAATAAAGCAGGGCACAGGTGTGGTAGTTTGAGATTATTTGTGAATCCCAAGAAAAGAAAGATTATATTTGTAAAGTAATCTGTTCTTCTGGGTGTGATCCCCTATGTATTAAATTCAGTGAGGGACCTCTGATTAATTTTACTTGATAAAATCAGTTTAGGGTTTTTGATTATGCTATGTCAACAAGGTATAATCAGGTTCAGTCCCCACCCCCTTGGTGAGCCAATATAAATGGACATTCACTCAAGTAGAAACACAGGAAGAAAGACAACTCTGTAATTTTTGATACTGGGGCCACAGGAAGATAGATAAGCCATTGTCCTGATAGTTTGAAACTGACTTTGGGAAGAGAGTTGGAACTGATATAGGAAGCCCTGAGAGACAAGCCCTGTGCCAGTCTACAGCTGAGATTGGGAAGAAGATGGACCCATGGGGCCTCAAGAAGAGGAAGCCCAGGAAGGAGAGACCAGGTAAAGATCAGCAATCATCTTGCTTCAACATGTGGCAACTGACTTTGGTGAGAAAGCAACCTTGAGGTGGACTTTTTAGGGCCTTGTAACTGTGTACTTGTAGCATGCCCAGGAAAATGACCCAGCTAATTCTGCAGTACCCCAGGTTTTATTTGTTAGCATAGCACCAAGTCTTACAATCTGTGTGACCTTTATAGAGAAGAGCATAGTAAACATTTCCATTGGAGTCAAAGATGAATTTTTTAGGTAAAATAAATAAAACCAAAAAACATCTTACTTAGTTCTCAATACTCAAAAAAGCTAATGCAGTGAGTGTATAATTTCTGGAAATATCAGAGGGGACTGAAGTTCTGAGGAGCCTTCTTTGTGACTTGAATTAGTTTCATAGTGCACACTAGACCTAAATTTTCTCCCTTTGGCTCCATCCTGGCTTTGTATTTCCTTGGGACTTTTCATAAATTTGAAAAAGTGCTATTGAGAGTCTCAGTCTTTTCATAGATGAGAAGACCTTTGGAGAACTGGTGGTTCCTCAGGAGAAAGTCTTCATCTATGGAGACCAAGGACTTTTCCTTGGTTGACAACTTCCTTTGTTGCTTTATGTTCCAGGTTGCTTTTCTGATAACTGAGTTACTTATTTTCCCTTTATTTCTTTGATGTATTCATTGTTGCTTTTGAGATTTTCTTAGCCTTCATTATTCAGGGCCATATTACCATTTAAAAAAGTTCTGAGGTCATTTTGCAGCTCTTAGTCTTGCCCTCTAGGAACTACATTAATCCATCCCTAAATACTCGTTGAGAAAGAACACATGGCAGTTCATTAGTGCCTCTACTTCATATAATTTTAGCTCCTTTGGGATTGAATGTGGTAAGAGCCAGTGATCCTTATGAATGTGGTCAGTTGGGAAACCCCTCCTAATGTAAAGGAGATTGGGATTTTATGAAGGAAGAGCCTGCTCTTGTTTCGTGATTTAGTGTACAAAGCTTTATGAACTGTCTCCTGGCAGCCATTCAGCAGTAGGTCTTTTGTAAAATAAAACAGAATAAAAACAAAACTCTCTTAATTCACTAAGCTAGAAACACTGGGTATAAGAGTTTACAGGAACTCTGTGTTTTTTCATGCTCTCATCTTTAAAATTGGGCCCATGCACCTACAGTTAATTGCTAGACTCTGTCAGTCAAGACAGGGCCTCCAGTGCCTGGGGAGCAAGGCAAGGTCTGAGTCACAGAGGAACTGTGAGACCAGGCAGTAATCTAGCTACAGGAAATCCATAATTCAAGGCAAAAACGGAACTTGAAACAAGGTCGACTTGTGCTGAACTGATGAACTATTGAACTTCTCATCTTCCCTTAGATCATGTTTGAACTGAGTCTGTGGCAGGTTTGCCCCTAACAGTGGGATTAAGTGACCCAGTGACAAGGGCCAGAAGATAAATAAATCCATATATTGCTAGAATTGAAGGGTTCTCTATCTTCTTTGTTTCATGGATATCTTTAGTGGTTGGAGAAGCCTATATATCCTTAGAAAAATATTTTAAAAATATGTAGGAGTGCAAAGAAAATTGATTTTATTGAAATACAGTTGTTAAAATTTAAAAAAATTGAAATAGTAATATATGTAGATTGAATTATGTTCTACAATTTAGACATGTTCTTAATCTTAATCCACATTACTGTGGGTGTGATCTCATTGTAAATAGCATATCTCAAAGATATTATTTTAATTAATGTTGCTCAAATGAGTGATGGCGTGCCTATTTTATTGGAGTCCTTTGTAAGCAAAAGAAATTCAGACATGGTTAGAGAAAATCATGGCGAGGAATCAGAAGCTGGAAGTCAACAGAACCCAGAAGAGAAAGGAGATATCACCATGTGACACTGGATCATCAGAAGCCTTGTCTTGCTGACTGACATCTTGATTTTGGATTTCTCCTAGCCCAAAACTCGGAGTCAGTAAATTCACATTGTTTAAGCTAGCCATTGTGTGGTATTTGCCATAGCACCTTGGCAAACCAAAACAGCACCACTTCATTAATGCATTAAATAACAAGATCTAGCAGTGGATCAAGTTAAGTATTGCAATTCCAAAATAGTGATGCATAAATATATTTCAAGATTTCTGTAACAACTGTAATGGGTTATGAAACTAAGGTTATAAAATTACAGAATCTGCTAGAACTAAGGTTTCCCATCTATATTCATGATGAAAGAAATGCTAAATTTTGATTGATGTTAGTGGGAATAAAAAAGTGTAAATTTTTTTCATCTAAGTTTGCAGACCTTCTTAATTCTATCCATGGATTCCTTGAGATCTGGAGGCCTAGGCCAGAAAGCCCTTCTCTAGATTAAGCCTTTTCTTATTTGTTCACTGATAGGGAAGACTAGTTGGCCCCATGGCTTGTGCTACATACAGTGACGCTGCTGGCAGGGGCTGATGGCAGGGAGATCACTGTGTGAACTCTGGTGTGTCTGAGTGGACCGGCACCTTATCACTTCCTTAGGGGAATGGAAAGAGCAGATGGGAAACAAGGCCCTGGGACCTGGGACACAGAAAGGCACAGGACCTAGGCAAAGAGGTGAGAGAAACTCAGAAAGAAGAAGAAAAGCAGCTGAATTTAAGCTTTCCTGAGGAGTATCTCCTTCTACTATGAAAAAAAAAAAAAAAAAAAAAGACTTTTAAATAAGCCCAGTGTTCTTAATATCCCTAGGGTCATTTTCTAGTTTCCTTTCTCTAGGATTAATGCATCTAGGTTCTCTCTCCACAGAGGTTCTGTTTCTTCTTCCATTGAAGCTCATTTCTGCTGCTTTCCTAAGAAAGCTAAGTTTAGAAGTGAGAGGCTTTTGCTTTGAAGACTGATGGTGGGGCAGAGAGTGAGGCCCCTGTAGCCCAAGGGTGAATGGGACCTGGAGGTGCCCCTGCAGCCTGAGGCTGAAGAGATGCAGCCCACCCCGAGCACTGCTGGGCCTGACTCCTCCAGTCGTGGCCTAAGTGGGTCCTTGGGGGTGGAGGCCTGAGCAGGACCACAATAAACAGTTTTGAAATCATCAGAATCTAATAGTCCAAGGCCAGGGAAGCCAAAATATAGTAGCAGGAACACATGTGAGGCTAGCAATCCCTCAGGCTTGATATACAGGGTAGTCTCATCCCTTCGGTTGTTGTGTGCCTGTATTTCTTTGACATTTTTGATAGTTCCATGCATTTGCACTTGCCATTTGGTTTCCTAATCCAGGGAGCAAGGGCTTTAGTTCATTCAATTTAAAAAGATATTTGAAAATGATTAAAAACTAAAAACAAACCATCTGCCATTGGCAATCAATGGAAGATGCTCTCTTCCCTTGAGAAATCCTGGCTAGAAAGATACAGAGCTGAGGGTTGAGGCTGCTTCAGGAAGTTGAGAGGAATCCCAAAGGCATCATATGATTCCACACAGTAGATGAGTCTAGTACTATTTTGTGAAGAGTTTCCCTGAACCCTGCTCACTGAAAACATGGACAGGTATAAAAGGGCCCCATCCCTTGGAGTCTTTATGTGGTTGATGGGGAGACTGATTGTCCACATATTAACCTATTGGGAAAGCAGGATAAAACAGTTAAACAGCTGTTTGCTTGAGGTTCACACAACCTGAGTTGAGGGTTTTGATGAGAAAGAAATATATGGAATCTAAGCCCCCTCTTGTTACACATGTGGAGTAGACACAACCATTCCAAGGTCCATAGGATGGAGGAATAGAGTATGGATTAGAGTAGATTTACTGATAATCTGTTCATGAACTATTGTGATTAGTAATCGAAGAAAATGTGGCATTGGTGTGGAGAAAGTGGCCATGGTGGCTGCTGGGGGTAGGGAATGGGAGGAAGAGATGAGATGTGGAGATGTTTTCGGTACTTGGAGTTGTCCTAGGTGATGCTGTAGGGACAGTTACTGGACATTGTATGTCCTCCCATGGCCCACTGGGTGGAACGTGGTAGAGTGTGGGCTATGATGTGGACCATTGACCGTGAGGTGCAGTGGTGCTCAGAGATGTATTCACCAAATGCAATGAATGTCTCATGATGATGGAGGAGATTGTTGTTATGGGGGGAGGAGTAGGGTGAGGAGGGTGGGGGGTGGTATATGGGGACCTCATATTTTTTGAATGTAATATTAAAAAAATAAATAAAGACAAAAAAAAAAAAAAAGAAATATATGGAAGCAGAAGCCCAGATGAGGTAGATTCACCAAGCCACATCTGGCAGGAGATAATGGGGGTAGCCAGTGGTTTCTGGGAAGGCCCAAAGAAACTACTCCCCAGGCCTGCTTGGACAAAGTGGCAGATCACAGGAGTCAGAGGGGATAAGGGTCCCTGAGGTTTCTCAATCTAAATTTCTCATCTTGCAGGAGATTAACACCCAGATAAGGGAAGTGAGGTTCCCAAGGTCACATCTTGTATAATTGGGCCTCCTGAATTCAGTGTTCATTTCCGTGGTACCATATTTTTGCTTCTGTGTATATTGGGATAGATGTGGGAAGTAAGGTTACATGGTGTGGTGGTTTAGAGAATATGTTTGGAAATTCTTTCATCCTCCTCCCTTCAAGAGGTGGAACTTTGTTCTCCTCTCTTTGAATGTAGGCTGGGCATAAGATTTGTTTCTAATGAATAGAATAGAATAGAAGTTTTGATATATGATCCAGAAGTTAGGTCATAAAAAGATATTGTGTCTTTGGCATTGGTTGCTCTCTCCCTCTCTTAGATCACTTGCTTAAGGGGAGGCAGCTGCCATATTTTGAGGATACTCAAACAGTCTATGGAATGGCCCATATGATAAGGGACTGTGGCCTCCTTCTAATAGCTGTGTGAGGGCACCATCTTTGAAGCAGATCCTCCAGGCCTTCAGATAGCTGCAGTCTCTCCTGACATCCTGACTGCCACCTCCAGAGAGACCCTGAGCCATAACCACCCACCTGAGTTGCTCCCAGATTCCTGACCCCTAGAAAAACTTTATAAGGATTAAATGGGCTGATTATTAAAGTATACCTAGAAGATTGCCTGCACATATTAAAAGCTATATAGTTGTTTTTTAGATTCCAAGCTCCACACATCTTTTAGTTCAGCTTCTTGAGACTGGCATCCTACAGTTTTATACTTCCAAGAGACTGCATGGATTGATAGAACAATTCAAGTGTTTTCTCTCCATGGTTTCGTTAGTAAGAGGTTTTTAGATACTTTTCCTCTGCTTAGCAGAGCAGGATACTATGGCATATCTGTTAGAACCATGGATCTTTTAAGGCGGTGGTTCTTAATTAGTGTTTATGGGTGGGCTTTGAGTTTTTTTGAGTATTATTTCTTCATTTTTTCTAGAAAGAGGGACCGGAACTTCCACAAGATACTCAAAAGGGAAAGGGTCATGATTTTCCAAATGTTTGGAACGACCATTATAGAATTTGTCCTGCAACCTGAAGTCCTTCTACCTTGGCTCCAGCTGGACTTAGAGTGCACTTGAGGGTTATGGACCATGCCTTTGCCTGAAATTGTCCATTTTTGCTACTCTTGTGTGTGTCTTCCCACATGCTCTGAGAAATATATAAAATTTCAGAGGGCAAAGTACAGGCATTCATTAGGTGAATGATACTAATATAGCTACTCCTGCCCCTTTTTGCTTATTGTGTTTAAAATAGTTTTCCAACATTCACTTGCAACCTCCTTGTGTCCCTGAGTCTAGGTGAGTTTCTTGTAGACAGGCTATAGATAGGTTATATTTCTTATCCATTCTGACAATCTGTGTCTTTTGATTGGAGAGTTTAATCCATTAACTTTCAATGTTATTACTGTCAAGGCAGTTCTTACATTAGTCATGTTTTCTTTAGGCTTATGTATGTCGTATTTTGTTTTTATTTCTCTTTTTATCTTTTTACTTATTCTTACCAATAAAGGAAACTCTCCTCCAACCCTCTCTCTCCTCTTTTTTCCTTTCAACCTGGAGAACTCCCTTTAGTATTTCTTGAAGGGCAGGTTTATGTTGACAAACTCTCTTAATTTCTGTGTATCTCTGAATATTTTGAATTCTCCCTCATTTTTGAATGCTAAGTTTGCTGGATACAGAATTCTTGGCTGGCAGTCATTTTCTTTAAGCACTTTAACTGTGTCATACCACTGCTTTCTTGCCTCCATGATTTCAGATGAGAAATCAGTGTTTAATCTTATCAAGTTTCCCTTGAATGTGACAGATCTCTTTTCTCTTGCTGCTTTCAGTATGCTCTCTTTGTCTTGAGCTTTTGACAATTTGATAATTATATGTCTTGGGGAAGGCCTATTAAAATTTATACTCTTTAGAGTATGCTGCATTCTTGGATATGTACATCTATGTCCCTCAAAAGAGTTGGGAAGTTTTCAACCCTTATTTCCTCCAAGACTCCTTCTATCCCCTTTCTCTTTTCTTCTTCCTCTGAAATGCCTGTAATGCATATGCTTGCACATCTTGTGTTGTCATTCATTCATTTCCTGAGTACCTGCTGGAATTTTTCTATCTTTTTTTCCTATCTGGTTGCATCATCATCTTTTAACTGTATTGCTTTGCGGCACAAGGGTCTGTGCCTCTCCGTGCTGCGCAAGGGCCTATATCTCACTGCACAGGCCTGGGACACCTTTTATCTTTTTTTACCAGGAGGTCCTGGGGATCAAACCTGTGTCCTCCATATGGTAAATGGGAGCTCAGTTGCTTGAGCCTCAGCCACTTCCTTTTTCTATCTTTTTATCTATCTGTTCTACTATCTGTCTGATTTTAGATGTGCTATCTTCAAAGTCACTAGTCCTTTCCTTTGCCTGTCCAAATCTGCTGTTATGTGCTTCCAGTGTATTTTTTATTTCTTGCATTGTGCCATTCATCACAGTCAGATCAGTTATCTTTTTGTGTAGGTTTACAATTCCCCAAGTGTCTTTTTTATCTCTTCCTTCACTTCATTAAGTTGATTCATGACATCCTTGATTAGTTGGTCCATGTTCTGCATCTCCTCCTGTTTTTTAGTTTGCTCATTTGATTGGGCCATGTCTTCTTGTTTCTTAGTATGGTTTGTGATTTTTTGTTGGTGTCTAGGCATCTGTTTTTCAGATGGTTCACTTCTCTTTCTACGCTAGGGTTTTATCTTGTATTGTTTTGTGTTAAACAAACCTCCTTGACATTTGGTTCCACTTATTCTATATCCTTGTAATTATCTGTGTTCCCTTGAAAAAATATTAAAGACCATAGAAAAGGAGAGAAGAAGAGAAAAATAGTAATTGTAATAATAGTGAAAAAATATAGAAAAGAAACCATAAAAGAATCAGGAAAAAGGAGTAATAAGAGCGAAAAATCATAAAAATACAAAGGAATAAGAATAAAAAATGAAACAAGAAAAAAATAGAATAAAATAAAAGACCAAAAGATGAGAGAGAAGAAGAAAAAAAATGAAGACAAAATAAAAGAAGGTAGAATGACAGAAAAGCAATGGAAGAGGTAAAAATGGGAGAAAGAAAAGAAATAAAGAAGCTAAGGAGAAAAAATAATGAAACGAAGAAAAGAAAACAAAGGAAGAGAAAAAAATGAGAAACAAAAAAACAACTCAGAAAAAACAGGCCTCTCTCTTAGGCCCTTAGGAAATATTTCAGGCTTCTAGTGTGCATCAATCAATCATCCTGAAACCTGTCCTCCATCAGTAAGGTACCCAGTTATAGCAAGTAACATAAAGAATAAAAAAGTAAAATAAAAAATAATAAAAAATATAGAATAACAGACCAAAAACCGAAAAAAAACAAAAAATGTCTCAGTCTGTGTGTTCCCTATTACAATATATTGGCTACATATCTACCTGACAACCTGGTGGATCCCTCTCTGGATCCCTTCTCTCAGGAGACACCAGGAATCAGACCAGGGACCTCATATATGCAAGGAGATGCTCCTGCACTGAGCTACACCCACTTCACAGGTCAGGTAGGCTACTGAAAGCTTATCTGGCGTCTTTTACCCTGTTTCCCCTTAGGCAAGTTGGGCTTCTAATACCTTGCCAACTACTTTCTCTCCTGACTTTCTTCTCTCCTGGGCTTGTTAGGCTCCTGCTTCAGCCTACCTCTTCATGGACCTAGTTCCTCTCTCTCCCAGAGCAGTTGGGTGTGACAGCCTGCCTGATCAGATACCCCCTCCCCTTTCCCTGGGGCTTCTTCAGTGCTGGCTGGGATCTTTTTTGAGCTCCAAAGGAGACTCAGCTGGCAATATTCACTGAAGAGAAACCACTCTCCATCCTCCATCAGACCCCTATTCCTCCTAAGGAATGTTCTTCCCCTACTCAGTTGGCTGAAGTGAGCCAGGGATTTTACTGAGGCTGTTTACCTTGGGAGTGGAATATATGTGCTATTTCCAGCCACTGGGGTGAGTAATTCACAGTTTCCATTTGGCTTCTTTGTCTCTCTGTCCCTCTCCCTCTTGGGTGATGTGTAGCACTCTCCTGGTCTGCAGATCCCCAAAGCAGCTCCCTTGGATAGCTTTCTGCCTTTTCTTCATTGTTTTTGTGAGAGTTGAGCCCTGACTACCTACTCAGATGCCATCTTCCTAAAAGTCCTCTAAATTATTATTTTTTAAGTGGAAAGAAAGGAAGAAGAAAAAAAAAGAAAAGAAAAAGAAAAGAAAAGAAACCTATCTTCAGATTGGATCAAAGCTAATTTAAGAGCCAAGAAGGGAGCTCAAGGTCCCAAGAGGACACAGCACTGGCTATTGCATGTTCCACTCAGCTTAGCCAAACCCTTGATGTGGACAGGCAGTGGAAGAACATGGCCATTTTCAGGGTGCAAAAATCCTAAGGTTTGACTTAGGAGGCTAGAAACAGAGAGAAATTCTGGGAAAGGGCAGTTACGTTGAAGCAGACAACTTGACCTTTTCAGAATGAAACTGGGAACAAGTATTTTGGTGTTAACTCTTTGGGAAAGAACAATGCGCATCAGGGTTCATGGTGTTTGTCTAGAGATTTAAAAAGCTATTGGAGGGCTTCCAAAACTTGGACCCTTTTTTAATCTTCTTTGCTAGTATTCAGGGAGTAAAGGCTGTGTTTGTAAAGGGAAGCCATTTCTTCAGGACAGTTAGATTTTATAACAGCAAATTTTTAACATTCATATCAGGAGTTTCTGCTTTTTCTTTCAAATGCCAAGAGGAAGAAACATGCTATGGTGGAGAGAACACAGGGTTCAGCGTCAGATATACCTGTATTATAATAGGCTGTGAAACTTTGTGCTGGTAGTATACTTGCTTTCTCTAGGCCTCTGTTTCCTGCTCTGCAGTATAAGGCTGTTGTGAGGATCAGGGATGTGACAGAGTGAACTGATCCTCCCCTTTCTACCCCCACCCCACAAATACACCTGTGAGAGGGCTGAAATCAGGACCAAAGTCATTTTCAATGGGAGAATATCCTTTGCTTATAGGAGATCAAGATAGTGGTGTTTTCAGAGAAATAAAATGCATACCTTAGTGTGATGGAATGCTTCTTAGGTAACTAGTGACTTGATTTATCATGACTCTGTGTGTTGAGTCAGGGAAGACTACCTAGAGAGAGGTACTAGGTGACAGTGACCCTGATTGTCACATGACCACATTAACATCATCATAGTTCATTGAACACTTAATATATCCCAGATCCATTTTCAAGCACTTTAATCATTTAAGCATATATTTAATCCTCACAATAACCCTGTGTAGATATTTTTATTTTAGAAATGGGGAAACTAAAACACAGATGAATTAAGGACTTTGGCCTTGGCCACACAATGAGGAGAGAGTTTAAATCTGACCACTTGGGTCTGGAGTCCATCCTTTTTTTAAAAATTTTTTTATTTTTTTATATATTTACATTAAAAAAATATGAGGTCCCCATATATCCCCCATCCCCCTCACCCCACTCCTTCCGCCATAACAACAACCTCCTCCATCATGATGAGACATTCATTGCATTTGGTGAATACATCTCTGAGCACCACTGCACCTCATGATCAATGGTCCACATCATAGCCCACAGTCCACCCAGTGGTCCAAGGGAGGACATACAATGTCCAGTAACTGTCTCTTCAGCACCACCCAGGACAACTCCAAGTCCAGAAAATGTCCCCACATCACATCTCTTCCTCCCACTCCCTACCCCCAGCAGCCGCCATGGCCACTTTCTCCATACCAATGCCACATTTTTTTCAATTACTAATCATAATAGTTAATGAATAGAATATCAGTAAGACCACTCTAATCCATACTCTATTCCTCCATCCTGTGGACCTTAGAATGGTTGTGTCCACTCCACATCTATATCAAAACGGGGCTTAGATTCCACATAGATGCTGGATGCAATTCTCCTGCTTTCAGTTGTAGGCACTCTTGGATCCCTGGTGTGGTGGCTGACCTTCTTCACCTCCATGTTAGCTGAGTGGGGTAAGTCCAATAAACCAGAGTGTAGGAGTTGCAGGTCTGTTGAGGCTCAGGGCCTGGCTATCACATGGTCAGTCCAGAGATTCAGGTCCCCTGGGTATATATTAAACCCCAGCACCAACTACAATTCTGGTAAAAGTAACAGGAGAGGCTTGTGGACAAAGATCACATCTGAGTCCATTGGAGCCCATCCTTTTAATTACTATATGTGGAGCATATTCCCCAGCTATGCCCACTCCCACATGAGACACTAAAAGAATTAATCTTTAGGCAGATGTTCGTACGATATCAAGGAATCCCCTTTGGTTTTGAGTCCATTAGGATGAATGTAGTAATAATTTGTAGCTTAGAAAGGTGCCTAGCACATCATCTGTGTTATTATTATCTGTATTGTCATCATCATCATTAGTTCTGTGCTGTGGAGGGAAGATCATGTGGCCTTCCCTCCCTGCATTATTTTTGTGTTCTTCCCATTGCTATAGCATAAATTAATTGCACATTGGTTAGTTTCTGATAATCTAGATGAATTTTTTTTTCAGGAGTGTTTGTTGTGGAAATAATAAATTGGACAAGTAAGATTTTGCTTGGTATTGATGATTAGATGAATTAAATTCCCTGCTCAACCAAAATGATGACCAATAAAACAGGAAGCCTGAAGAGGATTCTGAGGTGCCTCTAATCCCTGCTTTCATAGAAAGAAAGGCATTGGTTTATTTCTTACAGGAGTTTTAACATTACCTTTCCTGTAAAGAAAAGATTCCTGGTGACTTTCCATCCTCCTTCCATATCATGACTGTGTGACTGGTGTGTGCAGAGTAGTGGGCTCTGGGACACAGTCCATCCCTTCAGGAAGATACTAGAGGAAAACCAAAACCATGAAAAGTGCAGTATGGTTATGAGACCAAATGTGATCGGGTGCCAAGCAAGCAGGACAGGATTTAAATGGAATACCCCAGGGGTCAATTCAAGGCCTTCCCAGATAGGCCATAGTCCCAGTGTGGAGAGCTGGCCACCACCACCCTTGTCGTATGTTCAGAGTCATGAGGATGGAAGTTGTGTGGTTTTTGGGAGGCCACGTTGAAGCCTTTTGCCTCATTGGTTAGTAGTATTAATGTTTGTTCTAGTTTCTCTGATGGGTTAATACAGAGATGCAGGTCCTTTATTCTGAACTTATCCTGAAGTGTTAGATATTGAGGATTTCATTTTTATCTATGTCTCCGGGCTCCTTTACTAATAATATTTTGATCATGCTATTAAGGATTACTTGTATTAGTCAGCCAAAAGGGCACTGATGCAAAATACCAGAAATTGGTTAGTTTTTATAAAGGATATTTATTTGGGGTAGGAGCTTACAGATACCAGGCCTTAAAGCATAAGTTACTTCCCTCACCAAAGCCTATTTTCACGTGTTGGAGCAAGATGGCTGCTGACATGTGCGAGGGTTCAGGCTTCCTGGGTTCCTCCCTTCCAGGGTCTTGCTTCTGTCTAGGTTCAGGGTTCCTTATTTCCCAGGGCTCCAGCTTCAGCATCAAACTCCAACATTAAGAATCCTCCGCCTCTGTCCTTTGTCATGCCTTTTATCTGTGAGTCCCCACCCATCAAGGGTGGGGCCTCAATGTCCTACCAGCACAAGAGGTTTACCTAATTAACTTAATCAAGTAAACCTCTGAATTCAATATAATCTAATATGTCCAGAGGAAAATATCAGTTTACAAATATAATCCAATATTTCTTTTTGGAATTCATCAATTAATATCAAACTGCTGCAATTACTTTTATTTAGTATGCAAACTACTGTTTTGCTTAGAACTATGACTGCCACACAATGTTTGACTGTGTTGCAAGGTAGACTATGTCTACCTACACAGAGTTGAAATTTCTGCAATTTTTGGAAAGGACACTTTGTTAGTGTATCAAAAGTGGTGTCTTGATTGGTTGGTGTTGTGGGTTGAATTGTGCACCCCTTCTCCCCCTTTCCCTCCAAAAAAAGATATGTTCAAGCCTAAAGCAGGGGTTCTTAACCTTTTTTGTTCCGTGGACCCCTTTGCCAGTCAAGTGAAAACCATGGACCCCTTATTAAGTCCACGCTATACTGTGTATTATTTAATAAATATATCATACCCACACCAACATGTCCCCAAAAGAATAATGTTTTTTTGAATTAAATTCAAGCTCATGAACCTTCTGAAATCTTTCCACGGACCTCAGGGTCCCTGGACCTCTGGTTAAGAACCCCTGCCCGAAAGTTTAGTATCTGTGAATGTGACCTTATTTGGAAATAGGGTCGTTAGAGGAGGCCATACTGGATTTGGATGGGCCCTAATAAATATGACCGGTCATCTTATGGGAAGAGGGAAATTTGGACATACATGCAAGACACACAGGCACAGAGGGAAGATGGCCACGTGGAAACAGAGATTAGGGTTATTCTGTCACAAACCGAGGAATGCCTGGGATTACCAAAGGCTTGAAGAGGTGAAGAAAGATCCTCTCCTGGAGGCTTAAGAGGGAGGCTGGCCCTGCCAACACCTTGATTTTGGACCTCTAGTCCCAAGAACTGTGAGAGAATATATTTCTGTTGTTTTAAGCCACTTCACTGTGGCAGCTCCAGGAAACTAAAACAGTTTGTTATGATTTTTAATTGTTGCTTTTCTTATGTTAATTAATGTATTTTTAGGTTTAGTTGAAGGCTTTATGTTTGTTAATTGTTTTACATTATTACCATTTTGATTTTTCTTCATTCCTTTCTTTATCTTTGTTGTCACTGAGATCTTTCCATTCGTGAATGGAAATTGGAGTAAATGGGTCCCTGGGCCTTTAAGAACCATTGAGTTAGAATATGATATTAAGGTCTCAGTATAAAGTTGTATCCATTGATACATTCCTGCTTTTCTACCAGGTTATACCTTTGGAGTTGCATTTTTGAGCTGAGTGTTTGGGACTGAGAGAGCAAGTCCAGCAGGGCAGATCAGAATCATAGCCTCTGCTACAAACAGAAAACAAACCAAATTGAAAAAATGAAACAACAGCAGAATGCTCAAATGCATGCTGAATTGCTGCTGAATGATGCTCTTTCAAATAAGAAGGCCTTAATAAATTTTATTTTTATGTGATCTATTGTCTAAATAGTCAAAGCTAGAATGTATCACCGCCCTCCACCCCCCTTTTTTTTGAGTTACGGTGATGTCTTTATTTAAAAGTCTGATATGACAATTTAGCATTTGCCACTAACTCAGGTAGTGGAAACCTTCACAGTCTTCTTCATCTTTTATTTATGTACTGCCTTAGTGGGAGCCTTAGCAGAAGTCATTATGTCTTTTTAGATGTTTGCTTAGCCTTTTTTTGCTTCTCTGGCAGCCCTGATAGCTTGTTCTTATTGAGTCTTTCTAACTTCAGATTTCTGGTTCCCCTTGGCTATTGTATCAGCTAGAGGTGCATTAATTATGGCCCTCTGGAATTTGATTTCACGGTGAGTTGTTTTCATTTGAATCCCTCCCAATTGTCACTTTTTGTGCTTTTTCCTGTCCAGTTTATCTGCTAAGGGTTCCTCTTGGAAAGGATTGTTAACTCACATTTTGAGGAAACTGGAAAACCTTCCTGTTTGTCCTGGCATAGCACCTTCCAAATCTAAGATGGATCTTATACTCGATGAAACTGCACAGCTTGACCTTCATAGCTGTGGCTGCCAGGTAACAAAGAAGATGGCAAAGAGGGAGACTCTATTCTTGATGTGAGACATTTGAAGTTCTTCCCAAAACTGGTTGGTTTTAACCAGCTATCAGTCCCACCACTCCCCTGTCAACTAACACTTCAGCTGAGATGATCACGTCCCGCATTCATACACATCCCCCACCAACATCTCCATGCCGTGCAACTGGATAAAGACTCTCACCTCTCTATGTTTTCTTAAAGTATCAACAGTAATCCATCAGCATTCATCAGACGAAGTTTCTGGTGTGTGTGTGTATGTGTGAAAGAGAGAGAGAGAGAAAGAGAGAGAGAGAGAGAGAATCATGTGGATGTATGTGTTTTTTGTGCTTTCCCATGAGCTCAGTCAAATGTACCTTGTGGTATTTCCATTCTATACATTTTATTCTGCATTATGTAGGAAACACTGACTGTCTATCTGTAACAATTTTCTAACAAGTGACAGCTTGGGAGGGTTATGTTGTTAGGAAAAGTACAAGGTTGCACCGTAGAGCTATAAAGTTTGATTAGTCCATACAGAACATTCTGTACCTTTCAAGGGAAGTGAGACAGATATTTGGCTCAATTTCCTTTAAATGGTATTTTCCTCAGATCTATACAATTAAACCATATGACTGATTTTCCCCCCATAATTCTCTCACCCCATATGTTACCCATTATAGATCCAGATGGCTGCAAACACGAAGTCAGTGTGAGTCAGCAGAGGCCATCCGTAGATAATAGGTTTCTTTTAGTCATCCCTCACTGAAGTTTCCCTTACTCTTTCCTGATCATCACACATACAATGCCCTAGTACCCAGGGTTAGATCCTGGCTCTCCTGGAAGTAAATGCTAGGACTTCAAATGGGATCTCCTGGTTTTTTCTTTAGGGCCTTTCTATTGGTAAGAATCCCATCCTTGGAGGTATCCTTTTATTTATTAGAAAAATAAAGGGACTTTTTAAAAATTGGAAAAGAAATTATTTACCAAGAAACATTTGTGCACCTAATATGGGCAAGGCACTGTAGTAGGTCCCAAGGCTATAAAGATGAACAATTGACATCTTTATCCTTCAAGAGCTCTTAGTGTTCTTCCAAGAGTCAATGCAGTGGAAAGAGGGGAGAGAGGCATAACACAGGTCTGAGTTGGTGTCACGGGGCATGGAAGGACGCATGACTAATTGCCTGGTGGAGCTCAGAATGGCTCATGGAGGAGGTGACATTTGAATTGGATCTTGAAGGATTAGTAGTATTTTACCCATTTCAACCTTACAGATATAAGCAAAAGACTATCTTGTTTCATTGCAAAGTAAATCAATGTACCAAAATTCTAATTTATTTCACAGAGGGTCAAAAATAAGATTTATTGGAAAATGCCAGTTCAGTGATCAAATATAAGCCACCATCTGTGTTCCATTTATAAGCAAATACTAATAAGACATATTTGGTTCACCAAGAATTTCCCTAAAATGGGACAACAAAGATGTCATAAGAGTTTTAGGACCTGTTAAAAGGCTCCTAGAATATTTTGCAGTACCAGTACTCCTAGTTTTACATGAATTTCTGTTACCACAGTTTAGTTAAATAATACCAGTCCCCTAAATACAAGGTTCAAATTTCAGTTATCACTGTTTATTAACCATGAGTAATTTCATAAAGTAAAACCTCACTGCTAGCTCTTCAGTCCACAAATCAGATGAGCATCATGATCAGTAATCAATCATGTTGCTTCCTTGTCTCCCAGTGAAAAATCCATGTGACATGTTACAAAAATGCACAATCAAGGGGAAGCTGACTAATGAAGATGAACATACAGTGAAAAAACAAGTGATAAAGGTAGAAATGAAATTAGAATTTAATGCAATGGAGTTAATGAAGAAAGAGGTGACCCTGGGATTGCTGACACCGGTCTTTCAAGAGACAGGTTATGCAGCTGGAGGAACCTGGTGAAGAACTTATCAACGTAAAGAAGGAAAGTTGTGACAAAAGAATGAAGAGGTCCTAGAGGAAATGATGCCAGCAAAAAAACCTTTATTTTAAAGGAACTCTTGGAGATATTTCACAACATTGAAAGCACGAAGGGTAAAATGTTGGAAGCTGATTGAAATTTAGAATGAAGTATGAGAATTCTCCAAGGTATAGAAAGATGCTTGTATTGCAAATGATACAAGAAAAAGAGGGTGTGCCTTGTTCAAACTACTCTTGATAAGTTTTTACAAAGAATAAAATACTTCATCAGTGCTTCTAAATTTACGAAATAAATGTTTTACTGTTTTTCCATTTTTTCACATATTTAAAACTAAAAGAACTTTTAATATTTTGACAGAATTTTAAATGTCATAGAACAATAGCAGCTTCTCCCACTGATTGTGGGTATTGCTTTTCATGGCCTTGGCTTGCACAGTCATTTTTATGGTCCTGTGTTACCATGCAAAGTGAGGACTTCCTGTGCTTCTGAAAAGATAAAAAACACTAAGTGCCCATAGCAGGGAAATATACGAATGTGCTTCTGTTGTCAATTCTATTCCTAAAACGAATGCTTGGTTGTTTAAACAGGGTGCTTTGCTTTTACATTTCAGAACTCTTTCATTTAACAGGGAAGTGGAACCTTCCTGATGCTACCCTAATATTAAAAAGTTGT
This sequence comes from Dasypus novemcinctus, assembly GCF_030445035.2. Lineage (NCBI taxonomy): Eukaryota > Metazoa > Chordata > Mammalia > Cingulata > Dasypodidae > Dasypus > Dasypus novemcinctus. Next base: position 110,399,105 of record NC_080675.1, on the reverse strand, counting down.
ATATAAATTTTGTTCACTGGACTGTTTTCACCTATTTGGCCTCCTAAAGGCTTTCCCAAGAGCTATTCGGAGCTGTTGCAGTGTTCACTTTCATAGAAAGCAGATGTATTTTGTCCTTTGAGTGCAGAAAAATTCATGATGGTGTTTATTTTTCTTATTTTAAGTCATCTACTTAAAGGGTCACCAGGTTGGTGAAGTCTGTCAAGGACAGTTTTTGCTTGTTCAGCACCCTGGGGATATGCAGTTTTCCATTCCATACAGTGTTAGTGTGACACTATCAAAATGCCACACATTTCCTTGGCCTTTCTGTCTGGAATTCCAATATTAAATAGAGTGACAGTTGTAGCTGGTTCTTCTCAAGAAAATGTACCCTGCAGCACTGTTCATTGACTCTGCTTCCTATATCTCAGAGCTGCCCTAATTCCCATTTGTTATGGGTCTCGTTATTCAGCTTTCTCTTTAATTTTTTTAGGCCAGCATGAATTCTTCCAATGAATTTTCTTTCTTTTTTTTCCCCCAAGTTAGTCAGAGTTGGTTTCTTTGCTTGTTTAACAAATGTAACCCGTAAAAGTGTTTTGCTCTTAAACTGAGCCTATGTAAGAAGTAGGAATAAACCTTAAAACCTTCAAGTAAAAGATTTACCATGAAATGTGTTTCCAAAACTTAACAAATCAAAAGCTAATAAAATTATATCAGAGATACTTGGCTAAATGGATTTTTTCTTTTTCTTTTCCCTAAGGGAGAAACTTGCTTGTGCGCAATAGCTCCAAGCTCATAAAAAAGTAACTAGATCTAAAATGTCAGCATTTTAGAGATTCATTCTTTTGTTCAGTCAAGATCCAAAGGCGATGAGAAAGAAATATAGTGTGGCAGATTTTACTTATTCATTAAACTATTTGTTGAGCACTTTATATTTGGATCAAGTAAAATTTTACTTGAGATTTTTGACTTTTTGCCTCAGATAGAAATCATACTCAAAGTAGTAGCTTTAAGAGGTATTCTTTTCACATTTCTGGCTTTTTCAGTTATTTTCTTTTTTTGTCAGTCATGGCCCAAACTGAAAGACAAGAACGTCTAGCATGGGTGAATTCAGAGACTCACTAAGAGATTCAACAATGTTTGGTGCCTGGGGCTTGGCAAAACACCCTCTGTCCTCTTAGTCAGGAGGCGCTGGATGGTGGACATTTCTGAACTGGAGCTGGATTTCGCAACAGAGGATGGGGGTGATCCTACCTTGGGAGGGAGAAAACTCCTTTCTCTGCTCTTTCTTCCCAAACTTCTGTGATGAAGGAAAAGTGACTATGGAAAGTAATACCCAGAAGGCATTTCCTGACTGAATTTCACACATTTTAAAGGAAAAGGGAGCTTCCATTGCCATTAGATGTGAGTTCTAACATCTTTAACTGCATTTGGTGAGTTAGCCATTGCCATTTAAGGAAAAGTTGAATACAAACAACTTTGTTTATCTGAAGCTGCCAATCAAACTTCATTATAAAGTCCTAAAGATATATCTAAAAACAACCAATTGTCTGCTTGTAGAATCATTTTATTCAGAAACTATTCAGTAGAAATGAAATCTGATGTGAAACACATAGGGTAGGAACTCAGCCGGCCCTAGATTTTAGTTCTCGATTTGCCAATAATTGGCTGTTTATTAGGTGTTACCTGATGTGACCTCTGTTTCAAAACCTTTCTGTTAAATGGATACTAAAAAACCTATTTGCTTCATAATATTCTTATGATAAACATATTAAATAGTACATAAGAAAAAATATATTTTTGAGTTAATATGATCACAGAAAGCAAACAGCAATTTTCTTGTAAGGGGATAAATTTAATTCAACATTATAAAATTTTACAAATGCAGAGTATTCAGGTAAATGACTACTACTTTAATGAACCAGAATTCACTCTGGGTGGAGTTTGCTACAGAAATACTCATTGGAACCTGGTTATTCTGGAGTGGATTGAACTAGGATTTTAGCTTGTGTGAGGGTGACAGATATGAAACCATGTGGGGTAACGTTTCAATTCATTCAGCGAAACTCTGGAAATTTGGTTCTCTGTAAAGTAATCCTATTTGCAGGATTTCTCTCTCTTTTTGCAATTCCTCCATCTGAGTTTCACTTACAGGTTTGGCCACTGTAAAAAGGATTACTAGTGGATCTATTTTACCTGTATGGTTAGGTTCTTGTCATCTTGAGTGAATCCTCTGGTTTTTAAAGCATATTACTCTTCCACTTAAACACAATTTTCCTTGCTGACTTGTAGAGGTTCTTCAGGGCTTACGAATATTTATCTGTTATCCGTTTCGTGTGCTGGAAATATTTTCTCTTAGTCTGTCCATTTGTTATTTTAGCTTTTTAACAAAGTGTGTGTGTCTTTTTCTAGAAAGAAGTAGTCAAATTTGTCAGTCTTTTTTTTTAGTGGCTCTGGATTTAAGATACTTAAATTTTTTTCTACAAAATTATATGTAAGGGGATAGAACCAGTAAGATGGTGGCAGAGTAAGGAGCTCCTAGAATCAGCTCCTGCTGCAGGGCAGTTAGTAAACACCCAGAGCTCTCTGGAGCTAGCTGAAGCACCTGTTTGGGGGCTCCAGGAGGCCAGAAGGGCATCCTGCAACATCCTTGAAGGAATCGAAGGAGAAGAGTGCCCATCTGCAGAGAAGAGTAGTAAGTAGAGTGCTCCACACGATGGAGGCCAGTGTCCATCCCCCACTGGAGGCCAGGAGCTGTTCTGTGGCTGGAATTGACAGCTCCATTTCCCAAAAACGGGGGAGGAAGAGACAGTTGGGCACCAACTTCAGCTACTCATGAGTACATTCAGCGGGCTAAAGAATAATCCTGAGAAAAGCTAAAATTTGAGTCTGTCCAAGTCAGAAAGAGGTCAGGAGCTGCCATCTTAACTCAGTGCCTAGCACAAGGGGAAGGTGGGGTGGACTGAGAATCCCAGTGCTGGTGGGGACCGGCTTATTTCCATCCAGGTCAGATTGCAGGTTTAGCCTAAGTCCCAGTGCCACCTCCGACAGGGAGGAAGCTGCAGGGACCTGCGCCAGCCTCTCTGGGAAATTGCCGGCCAAGCCATGGAGGCCCGTGGTTGTCCTATTCTGGTGGCGCAAGCTGCCCCAGGAGCTGTTCTGTGACTGGAATTGGAAGCTCCATTTCCCAAAAACAGGGGAGGAGGAGACAGTTGGCTGCTGATTTCAGCTACTGACTCGTAGACTCAGATGGCTAAGATATAACCCTGGGAACAGCTGGCGTGTGAATCTGCCCAAGTAGGAAAGAGGCCAATAGCCACCATTTTGACTCTGCTCCCTGCTTGAGGGGAAGCCAGCCTGATCTTAGATCACAGTGACACTAGGAACCAGTTGCTTTCACCCAGTTTAGCCTGCAGCCCTAGTCTAGGCTTTAGACCCCCCTCTTGCAGGGAGGAGGCTGGCTAGCTCTGCACCAGACTATACTTGAAACTGTGGGTACCCTTGGCTGGCACAAACTGAATAATTGGAAGTCTACTGGGGCAACTGCAGTCATCTTGGACCTGCACTGCATAGATTGCTGCCCACACCTGTAGCTCTATCCCTGCCCCGGGCAGGGGAGAAAGGGGTGTGAATCTTCATTAGTCTCTCTGGACAACTAGAGTCTAGGCCTGCATAATTATTTCATAAAACAGTGACTCTGTCCCTACTTCTGGGGAAAGAGAAAGTTGGGAGAAGCTTCATCCGTCCCTGGGGCAATGAGGGCAGCTTGAGCCTCCACAGTTTATAGCACCAATTACATCCTTGGCTCCCACTGCACAACCAGCAAGGGAGAAAGGGCAGGAAGCCCTAAATTAAAGAGAAAAACTGCACCCAGAATAAATACTCTAGTAAGCCAGATGCCAAGACACCAAACAAAAATTATAATCCACACCAAGAAACAGGAAGATATGGCCCAGTGAAAGGAACAAGATAAGCCTCCACATAAAGGGGTTGAGACAATAATCATAGATGTTCAAACAAATCTCCTTAATAAATTCAGTGAGATGGCTAAAGAGATTCAGGATATTAAGAAGACACTGGATGAGCACAAAGAAGAATTTGAAAGCATGCACAGAAAAATAGCATTTTATAGGAATGAAAGGCACAATAAATGAAATTAAAAAAAACATTGGAATCATATAATAGCATATTTGAGGAGGCAGAAGAAAGGACTGGTGAGCTTGAAGAAATGGCCTGTGAAAGTGAACATGCAAAAGAACAGATGAAGAAAAGAATGGAAAAAATTGAACAAGGTCTCAGGGAACTAAATGACAGCAAGAGATGTACAAATGTACATGCCATGGGTGTCCTAGAAGGAGAAGAAAAGGGAAAAGGGGCAGAAAGAATATTTAAAGAAATAATGGTAGAAAATTTCTCAACCCTATTGAAGGACATAGATATCCATGTCCAAGAAGCACAACATACTCCCATCTGAAAAAGTCTGAACAGACCAACTCTGAGACACATACTAATCAGAATGTCAAATGCCAAAGACAAAGAAAGCATTCTGAGAACAGCAGGAGAAAAGTAATGCATAACATATAAGGGATATGCAATAAGATTAAGTGTTGATTTCTCACCAGAAACCATGGAGGCAAGAAGACAGTGGTCTGATATATATAAGATACTATGAGAGAAAAACTTCCAGCCAAGAATTTTCTATCCAGCAAGACTGTCTTTCAAAAATGAGGGCAAGATTAGAATATTACCAGATAAACAGAAACTGAGAGAATTTCTAAGCAAGAAGCCAGATTTTCAGGAAATATTAAAGGGTGTGCTAGAGCATGAAAAGAAAAGACAGAGGAGAGAGGCCTGGAAGAGAGTCTAGAAATGAAGATTATATCAATAAAAGTAAATAAAAGTATCAAAAGAGTGGTGAAAATATAATATGACAGATAAAACTCAAATAGTCAGGAATAAACTTAACCAACAATGTAAAGCACTTGTATTCAGAAAAGTACAACCCAATGTTTAAAGAAATAAAAAAAGTCCTAAATAATTGGAAGAACATTCCATGCCCGTGGATTAGAAGACTAAATATCATTAAGATGTCAATTCTACTCAAATTGATATACAGATTCAATGGAACCCCTGATAACTCCACCAGCATTTAAAAAAAAAATTGAAAACACAATTATCAAACTTATTTGGAAGTGTAAGGGGTACTGAATAGCCAGAAACATCATAAAAGGAAAAGTGAGCCCTCATCTCTGGACTTTAAATCATACTACCAAACTGTAGTGGTAAAAACAGCATGGTACTGACATAAAGACAGACACATAGACCAATGGAACCAAACTGATGTCTCAGAAATAGACCCTCACATATATGTCAAGAGATTTTTGACTAGCCTGTGTAACTCACACAGCTCAGGCAGAACAGTCTATTCAGCAAATTGGTGCTGAAAGAACTGGATATCCATAGCTGAAAGAAGGAAAGAGGACCTCTATCTCACACCTTATCCAGAAATTAACTGCAAATGGATCAAAAACCTAAAAATAAAAGCAAGAAACACAAAACTTCTATAAGAAATTGTGGGAAAATATCTTCAGGACAGTGGTGGTAGGTGGTGGATTCTTAATGGAGATAAGAGAATGTCTGAAATGGACAACTGATGTTTAATGTATGTAGAAGGTTTAATTAGCTTTACTGTAAAATGTGGAAATGTATAGAGTGGTTGGTAACACATAGTGAGTAACAGCTAGTTTATAAATGAGGATGTGGCTGAAAATGGTAGTGTAGGTATGTAAATGCCAGTTGACAGAATGCTAGAGAATAATCTAGGAAATGAATAGTACAGTAAACCAAGAGGTGGATGAGAATTATGGTTGATGGTACTGATGCAAGAGTGTCCTTTGTGAGCTAGAGCAAATGCATATCACTACTGCAGGGTGTTGGGAACATATGGGAAAAATACAACTGGAATGACCTATGGACTAGCAGTAATAATATAAATATTGCTAACCTATGGTTAGCAGTAATAATATAAATATTGCATCTATGCCAAAGATGTATTGTGTTGATAATGGGGCAGTAGGGAAAATGTGAGCCAAATGTATACTATGGACATGATAACAATCAGATGATATTGTCCTATCTGTAACAAATGTTCCACCACAGTGCGGTATTTTGATAGAGGGGTGTTGTTTGGGAATTCTGCACATGTGCATGATTGTTTTATAAGTTTACAACTTCTGTCATAAAAAATGTATTTAAGAAATAGTAATAGGGCAGGTTGGGGGAAAAACACACCAAATGTAAGTTAAAGACTATAATTAGTAGTAAGATTTTGACAATATTCTCTCATACTTTGTAACAAACATCTCATGACAATGCAAGGTGTTGATGGAGGTTTGATGTATGGGACCCCTGTATGATGTTATGCATGTTTGTTTCGTAAGTTCACAACTTTTAGATACACTTAATTGTTTATGTACATTCATATATAAATGATAAAAAGATAATAATAGAGAGGGTTTTTGGAAAATACTTTGGTTAGTAGTAATATTTTGACAATGCTCTTTATCATTAGTTAAAAAGGTTTAACTACAATGTAAGGTTTAAAGATGACCTTTATGAACTGTGGGGCAAAGTCATTTGATAAATAAAATGTTTAGAAGGCTCAGAAAGAGTTGTCTTGATGTTACTACAGTTTAGAAGCTTAGAAACTTTCACCATCACCCCATTCCAAATTAACATTGCACAAAAGTAAAATTCTTTTTCTTATATGGTTTCTTGACAAAGAGGAGTAAAAGGAAAGAGGAAGTTTTCTGGTTATATCATTAAAATATTCCAACAAATTCTGTGTGGGGAAACTGGCTGAGAAATGTCTATTATGTATTTCTGTTGTTGAAGCACATATACCCTTAGCTATTGGAAAATGAAATAAAAGCACATTAGTAAGGAATATCTCATTATTGTAAAACAGGACTTTTGTCTTTTTAAGCTGTCATCTCAGTAATGAGCAATCTTTTCCAGGAAAGGTGCTTGGCTTACCATTGAGTAAGCCTTACTGTAGAAGGGTCAAGAAACCTTTTCTGACAGGTGTGATGGAGTTTGTCTAGTGAAGGGAAGAGAATCCTGGCTCTAAACTGAAGAGCAGGGGAGTTTATGTCTCCTTCGAAGCACGTGCTTATGTGGACCCACCTGGAGGGCCTTGGTCTCCCACGCACCTACAGACCTGGTTTTGCAGAGGTTCCAGGAAACAAGAACTAAATATTTTCATATTTTCCTGATGAGAAAAATGGGCCAAAGCTCTACGGATCTGGGCTCTTTGGAGAGTTCTTTCAAAGATCAGAGTTATTAAGAGTTATTAGGGTATAGGAAAAATGACAGGGGTCAAGGAATTGAATAAATAATAGTACCAATTGAATAAAAAAGTCATCAATCATTTCCCTAGGGGTTGTTTTGAATGCTTTGCTCACCTTCTTTTAAAAGACTGCTGGGAATAAGAAGGAAAACAAAATCAGAGCCAAAATGAGGCTGAGTCTGCCAACATTATGTGGAGGGTGGTGGGCAACCGGGAAAGGCCCACCATCCCTTTTTAACCTCCATCCTCTCCTGGCCCCACCCTATCTCCCAGGATCTTTAGGTTAAGCTTGTGCTTCTAAAACCACTGTTTAAAGACAATCATGAAACCCAAAAGAGTTGTTATTGCATCATTCCACTCTCCCAAATTAATTGGTTAGTTTAGAAGTTCAGGCCTGTGGGTGTTAAACCCAGGATAGATGCATTGTAATAGATTTGGAATGTCCTGCACATCAAAGCTCTTTACCAAAAGGTAGGAAGGAAAGATCTGGTAAAAAGAACCCAGAAACAAAAATTTCAGATGATGCAGAAGAGTATGTTCCAACAAGTAAGAACCCAGGGGAAAATGGCATTCCCTGGCACAAGGCAAAACAGCTCCCTCCTGTATGAAAGTCCCTGAATTGTGGTCCCTTACACTCCAGCAAAGTGGAAAACTGCAGCCTGTCTGGGAACTTCTGGGAAGTGTAATTCAGATTCCTGCTGCTTTCTGCTGGGATATGACAGAGGGAGGGCAGGACATTCCCTTTCCAGTAGGCAGTGAGCCAAGGGCAGGGAGAGTTATAAGGCCCCAGGAGGTGAGATGGGGAAGGCCAAAGGCAAACCAGTTTTGTATCAAGGCAGCTTTGTATTCATGAAATCATTGGGGAAGTATATTTTCAAATCCCCTGCCTTTCACTTATTCTTTTACACCTTCAAAATTATGTGCTTTGGGGATAATGAGTATTAGGGGTCTTTATTTTTTTCCCCTTATTTACGTCATTCAGAATCAGAGCTTTAGAAATCCAATGAGAAACAGGGGAGCTGGAAAAGTTTACTTGTTTATGTTTGGGTGGGGAGGTCTCAGTTTGATCTTAAGCAATGTTCACTTTTTGGAGACATGTCAAGATCTCTGGTGGGGTAGAACCTGCAAAACTTTATTTGTATGAATGCTTACTGAGTTTCCTAGGGAATATCATCCTAAGGGAAGAGGGAGTCAGATGTGCTTGATCTAATGATAAAGCTTTAGTCAAGGAGAGGTGGAGACTTTTGAGGACCACTTGGATTTGTCTATCACTTGGATATTTTTTCTGACCCAGCCCCACATGGATAATGTCTGTGTCCTAGGAGAATGGACTGAGGATGAAAATGGAATCCTTGGTGAAACTGTCTTTAAGACATCCTTGCACAGCAGTATTGCGTTGGTGCCCAGCTGGGCCGGAAGATAATTCACAGAAGAGGTATGGGCCCCAGGTCTGGGTAGATCACGGCGTGGCTTCTGTGGACTGAGTATCCCAAAGGAAATCCTCAAAGTTTCCTTTGGAAATTTGAGGGTATCAACATGTCAGTCCCAATAGTGCTCAGAGGCAGAAGGTGGTTATCCAAGGAGGTGGCTGCAGTGCTCCATGGAAACCACAAAGGAGCAAGTGGACACAGAACCCCACAGATGGGTAGAAGAGAAGTGAAAGAAAAGTAGAGATGCCCCAGGGTGGAAAACCTGACCTGTTTGTGAGAAGAAGATGACCTCCTAAGGTCTCCTTGTTCTAGGGGAAGGGCATTAAAGAGTGCTGAGCTAGGCAGAGACTGTACTGGCATGCTTGTGTTTGCTTGTGTGTGAGGATGTATGTTTTAGAGGAAAGAAAGATGAGAGAGATCTGATTTTCTTTCAGTTTTCTTTCGAGTCTAATAATTGGTCTATATATTTTTTCTATTCCAACACACTTTTGTCCACCACAACAGTGAACATAAAATATCAAATGGATAATGGTGGAGAATTCCTCATGTAGCAGTCATTCCAGTGGGATGTGTGTGGTTGGAATTGCCTCTCCAATATTTATTTCTATTTCCTTGTGTGTGTGCATGTGTATGGTGTGTGTACTGTCTCTCTCATTGATAATTGGCTATTCACTAAAAGTATTTGAGAAACTTCCTAGCTCTGGAAGATTTCCCGGATGGCAGTGGAGTCTTAGAACCCCATCTCCACAGCCACCAATCCGAGGCAGCTACCATTGTAATACCTCTGCTTGGCTGCTGCTTGATGGCATGAGGTGCTCAGGAGGTGAAGGTTACAAGAGCAATTCTGTCCTGGTTCAAGAGATGCACCCCCGGCCTCTGTTAATCCTCTTACAATTTGAGCACTGTCATTTTAAGGGAAGGAGTAGGGTAAAAAAGTGTGCATATGTATGATTGGGGCTGGGTTGGGGACACTACATAAATCCTCCAGTTTCTGGGACTACAAGGCTGTCTGAGGGTGTACTTGACAGAGGTGTAACTTCATTTGTAAAAGGGGTACACTACCACTAATGAAATCAGTATTATTATTGTAAGTATTGTACATAGATAATGTAATTTATTTCTCACTATAACCTCAAAATATAAGTACTAGTATTGTCTCCATTTTACAGATAAGGAATTGAGGGCTTAAAGATGTTAAATAACTTGCCCTATATTGTGCAACTAGTAAGTAGCAGAGACAGGAGTAATTAAACCATCATTCTGAAACCCAGATTCTTGATCAATATTTTCAATGATATTTTCCCTGTTCTACTTTTTTATTAGAGAAGTTGTAGGTTTACAGAAAAATCATTCACAAAATATAGCATACCCATATACTTCCCCCCACCCTTTATTAACACCTTACATTAGTGTGGTACATTTGTTAAAACTGATCAAAGATTATTATTATAGTTGTACTATTAATTATAGTTCATGGTTTACATTAGAGTTCACATATGTTGTACAGTTCTTTGTGTTTTTTAAAATTTTTTATTCAGCAACATATATTCAATGTAAAATTTCTCCCTTTAAACTACTTTCAAATATATAACTGAGTGTTGTTAATTACAGTCACAATGGTGTGCTGCTTTTAAATTAAAGTTTATTTTCATATTAAGGAAGTCACTTTTAAGTCTATAAAAACATGGACAAGGGAAACGGACTTTGGCCCAGTGGTTAGGGCGTCCGTCTACCATATGGGAGGTCCGCGGTTCAAACCCCGGGCCTCCTTGACCCGTGTGGAGCTGGCCATGCGCAGCGCTGATGCGCGCAAGGAGTGCTGTGCCACGCAAGGGTGTCCCCCGCGTGGGGGAGCCCCACGCGCAAGGAGTGCGCCTGTGAGGAAAGCCGCCCAGCGTGAAAAGAAAGAGCAGCCTGCCCAGGAATGGCGCCGCCCACACTTCCTGTGCCGCTGACGACAACAGAAGCGGACAAAGAAACAAAAGCAGACAAAGAAACAAGACGCAACAAATAGACACCAAGAACAGACAACCAGGGGAGGGGGGGATTAAATAAATAAATAAATCTTTAAAAAAAAAATAAATAAAATAAAAACATGGACAAGAAATTGAAAGGCAAAAAATCAAGTCTATCCTTTTCTCTTTGTGTCCATATGTATAAGAGAATATGTGTGTTCTAATATGCTTTGATGAAATACTTCATGATTCACCTTTGTTTATAGTTGGATAAACCAAAGCACAGCAAGGACATGAAGGACTAAAACTGAAGTCATCCTTTGGGGTGAGGCAGGGACAGGATCAACACACAGGGTCTCTTGGTTATTCAGTTACTGAGGAAATTGGATAGGACAGATAAAATCCTGCCAGGAACATGAGATGGGGGCCATTTCTATCACAGCAAAGAACAGAAAGCAGCGGGAATCTGAATCACATCTCCCAGAAGTCCCCAGGCAGGCTGCAGTTTTCCAGATTGCTGGAGTATGAGGAACCATGACTTGGGGGCTTTCGTTCAGGAGGAAGGCTGATTTCCCCTGTGCCAGGGAATGCCATTTTCCCCTGGGTTCTTACTTGTTGGACTGTACTCTTCTGCATCAATGTTAGGACTTTTGTTTCTGGGTTCTTTTTGCCAAATCTTTTTCTTGCTACATTTTGGTAAAGAGCTTTGGTGTGTGGGGCATTCCAAGTTTAAAGCTACCCATGCAGTTCTCTAATTCTTGGAAGAAAGTTTGAGAGAAACTAAACCAAAGTGAGGAAAGATACATACTTTGCCATTTCTGGACAGCCTCAGTGACAGGATCTGTCTTAATGGAATTTGATGCTACCACTAGAATGTGTGTCCAAGGCTGGAAACGAGTGCTGTGCTCTTGGCATGCTGTCTATCGGGAGAGCAGTAAATGTCCTCTCCACTGAGACTTGAATTGTCAACATCATGAGTACTTTGGAATTAAGGTGGGCTCCTGGCAACTGGTAGCCACAGAGCAAAATAATTTTACTAAATAAAAAGAGAAGAAAACAAAACTGGCACTCTTTCCTTGGCTATCACTGATGGTCTTGGAGAAAGGATCTCAGAATTCTCAGATTCTTACTTCTTTAGGTATTTTCTTAAGATTGGAATCTCTGGACTATCACAATAGGAAGTCTTTAGGACCAAGAGAGAGCCCAACTTCATACTGTTTCTGAGAGACGATCTGGCCATATGTATCCACTTAGGGTCATTGGAGAAGCATTTGTGCAGGAAGCAATGCTTGCAGTAGGGTTTTTCAGAGTATAGTATCCAGACCACCTGGACAATCTGATACAGTTGCACTAAAGGAAGATTCCTGGGTCTCTTCTTGTACCTAATGAGCCAGAGTCTCTGGGATTTAGGCCTGGGAATCTGCATTTCAACTTATTCTGGGTCATTCTTGTGTCCATTAAAATTTAAAAAACCATTGACATATAATACTCATTTCAGATGCTAGGCACTAATGTGCTTTATATGGATGATCTCGTTTAACCTTTGGGGGAAAAACATCTGCAGTAGGTACTCTTATTTTATAATGAGGAAACCAAGGCATAGAAAGGTTGAGTAATTTATTCTAGATTACACACTGGTAAGTATTAGAGGCAGATTTTGAACCCAGTGTTTCTTTCTGCCTGTGTACACAGCATTATGCCATTGAGAAGAAATGTCGAAGAGTACACAGCAATGTGGGGGTGAGTCCAAATATGGAGGCTTTGGCAGGGGACTGGGGGAGAGGAGTGAAAAGTGTGCTCAGAGGATCACAAGCTTCTGCCTGATGAAAGATTTTTAAGAAGTGGAGAGACATTATTCAGTCAGTTTTCCCAATTGTATTAATTACACTAAAAATCATCCTGGTTGACTCGTGTGTGGCTGACCATGTGTGCAGAAGAATAGCTGCTACTTTTAAATTGGAGTACACAGAGGAAGGGAGTGAGGGAAATTGGGGACTCCCAGTAGGGTAAAATTGGATAAACAGCTCTTGTTCAGTTTGATCCTATCCTACACTTCCCCGTCTTGCTGAATAGAATGGGATTAAAAACCACAAATTCACCCCTTGCACCCTGTGCTTTTGAGCTTTAAAGTTCTGGTGAACGCTTTGCTGTCATCATATTACACGTCTGCACTCCCTGCCATGAGGATTCAAGAGATGCTTCATTGATATTTTTATCTAGACCCAGGTTGGCAATAACCATGTAGTGCTGTGGTGTAGTTATTAATCACCACTCTGAGATGAGAGTCTGAGCTGGAGGGTGGGATTTAGTTCTAGGCCTCGGACCACCTTGGGATCACTGTTCTAATATTGTCTCTGAACTTGTTTATTTGATGCCATTACATCATTTTGAGAAATGCTTTAAAGTATTGACTATTAAAGGGAAAATGCCCAGAGATAACGCTCTCTCCCTTCTTTCCTTTCTTCCTTTCACTCCTCCTTTCCTCCTTCTTCCTCTTTTCCTTTCTGCTCCCATCCTTCCTAAACAATGATATCAACTGTTATTTCTCTATGACTTCATGTCATAATCTCAGGTTAGACAAGGGAACTGGATGCCATGTTTATCAGCAATGAAATAGTCTTTCTTCAGGGTAGCATTCCTGACTCATTTGATAGAAAGTTTTAAAAAAGTTAATAGAAAATGTCTTCTCAAAATTGTGAAATCTCTGGTGGCAGACTTGGGAGGTCCACGGTTCAAACCCCAGGCCTTCTTGACCCGTGTGGAGCTGGCCCATGTGCAGTGCTGATGCGTGCAAGGAGTGCCGTGCCATGCAGGGGTGTCCCCCGCGTAGAGGAGCCCCACGCACAAGAAGTGCGCCCCCTAAGGAGAGCCGCCCAGCGTGAAAGAAAGTGCAGCTGCCCAGGAATGGTGCCGCACACATGGAGAGCTGACCCAACAAGATGACGCAACAAAAAAAGAAACACAGCTTCCCATGCCATTGACAACAACAGAAGTGGACAAAGAAGACACAGCAAATAGACACAGAGAGCAGACAACCGGAGTGGGTGGGGGGAAGGGGAGAAAAATAAATAAATAAATAAATCTTAAAAAAAATTGTGAAATCTCTCTTAAGTCATTTTGTGTCCCTAGTATGAAACTGAATAATACAATTTATTTTGGTAATCTCCATCATTTGTGGATATAGCTTGGAAACCTAGGATAACTGGATCTGTTGGATTTCTGGAGTTCTTTTCTAATTGAATCAGGAATCTGAGAACTGTTACAGAACTCGCACACATATATACATGTGCATATCTACACACACATACATATACACATACACACACATTTTTACTTGAATGATCCAGACTTCTTGGGAGAGGGAAGTAAAAAGCAGAGTTAGAGGGTCATATCTATCTGGCTCACCTACATTATGAAAATAGATAAATTCCTTATGTCACTTTGAAGAATCCTTGATTGTACTTCCTGCTATGTGAGTATAAAGGTTCTGATGAGCAGGATCTCTGAGTGTTTTTGTGATAAGCTTCCTGTATTCTGCCTTATTTGTCATCTTTACAGAAAGGGTATATTCAGCTCAAGTATTCCTTAAGATTATTTGGCAATGAGTGGTGGCCAGAGTCTGTCTTATCTGGTCAATTGGTGATTGTTGCCTACAAGGTCTGACATGCCTTAGATATTGTCCACCATCATTAGAAATTCCATGTACCCACCTGTGGAGTGGGGTAAAGGACATTGAATTAGAAGTTGGGAGACTCATGCTGTAGGCAGGACTCTGCTATTGACTTGTGGTGCCACTTTAGTGCTTAGACAAGTTACTTCCAATCCTTTCAGTGTCTCCCCTATCCCCTCCAATCCAAATGCAGCTGCCAGGGTAGTTTTTTCAAAACAAAGCCAGAATCCCATTACCTCTTTGCTTCAGAAGCTACCTATGGTCTATAACAATGACTTTTAATCCCAGTTGTGACCCTGAATCAACTGCAAAACAAATCACAACTTATAAGCATCAAGTCTTGGCAACTAAAGTTGCTCAAAAAAACTCTTTTAGACCCCTGAATTCCTGCATCCCAAGGATATTCAAGACCCTTCACTCTCTGGCCGTAGAGTCCCATTCCAACTTCATATCCTTCTGGATCCACCAGGGGTGCCATGCTCAAACGCGACAGTCCTGTTCTCCTTCTGAAGCAATCCGTCCTTTCGCCCCTCTGTGTTTGGGTGAGGCCTTCTGCCCTTCTCCACCAGCGAGCTCCAGCTCAGAGACCAGCAGAGCTGGAAGCAGAGTGGGCAAACGCTTCCTGTGTTCCTAGAGCATTGTGTATTCATATTTTTATAATTGTAACTAGTACTGCACTTCATTAAATGTATTCAGGAGGCTGAAAAGAAACTCAGGAGAAAATTGAAACCAAACTTTAAGATTTAATTAAGAGCTGGTCTTACTTGGTTCTGGCTTTGGCTCTGGCTTTTCCACAGGGAGTGTTGACAGAGTGCAGTCCTTCTGTTGGAGCTACCTTCTCTGGGTTTAGCAGCCACGGAGCGCTGAGGGTTCACTGATTATCATACATGGCATCTCTTGCCTCTCACAATGCACAACACCCATTGGGGAGCCAGCAGGACAAGGCACTGTGCATAAGCCCCTGGGAAGGAGAGACCTTAGGTATACCTCCCTTTCTTCCTCCAGCCCTCAGATCTCCTTAGGGATTATGAAAAGGCCCCTCCCCCCAATAAGTGGCAAAATGCAGAAGAGCTGAATAATAAATTTCTTTCTCCTTCACACTTGTATAGCACCAGCGGCACTGCAGACTTTTGCCGCAAGTGATAGAGCAACTACTTTTGGCAAGGATGGATTTCATTTTTGGATACTTTTTTTGGGTATGGCTTAAGAATTGCCTGTGTACAGCTTGACAAACCTTCAAAATAACAGGAAGGCCTCCTCCTCAGAGGCCAGAAATGAATGGAACATGTGGTCAGCCTGTACCTCCTTCTTTGTCATAGGTGTCTGTATTCATTTTCCTTTCTTTCATCTGGGGTGGCTTGCTGGGCTCTGGGTGTGTGGGGAGAATGTCTGCCCATTCCCTTCCTGTTTGCCATTTGCAAACTGGACAGGCCTCTAAGGGTTTTGGCCAAGCCAGTAGCTGTGCTTTCACCCTCTACAGATGGATTTGGAAGTGAGCTCCCTGCTTCTTCTACCTTGTGTTACCTTGTCTGTATTACAGACTTGTGGCCGTGCAGCACATGGTGTCTGACAGTGCCTGCCAGATGCAGCTGAAATTTTAGTAGTAAGGTCATGTTCTTTGATCAGAAACCAGCCTGTGGTCCATATGAATTTTGAAACAAACTCTTTGGGGACAGTGTTGGCCCAGTGAAAAATCTGGTGAAGTTTATCATCTGGCTCATCCTTCCCTTGCCTTCCCTTGCTTTCCCTTGCCTTGCCTTGCCTTGCCTTCCCTTCCTTTCCCTTGCCTTCCCTTTTCTTCCCTTACCTTTCCTTGCCTTCCCTTCCTTCCCTTTCCTTTTTCTTTTATTTTTTGGATATTTTCTCTGAATGTGGTGTTTGATGGTGCCACCGTTTTCCCCTCTAAGGAATTTATTTCTTCCCTCAATTCACATTATCCTCAAGAAAGTATTTGTTAGACTCATTCACCCTGAGGTGAAATTTCCTCATTGTAGCAGAGAGTGTTAGCTGTCCCTGATACCAATCCTTTAAGTATCAGGATGCTTGAATTTTATCTAGACCCATGGCTTCCCAGAATAAAAGGCTATATTTCTGAGCCCCTCTCGCAGCTACCTGTGGCCATGTGACTACATCCTGGCCTCTGCTGCCTCTTCCCCATCCTGCTCTCACCCCACTGAATTGAACGCTGATGTGATGGGAGCCACCTTGGTTCAGATGAAGGAGAACAACTAGATGGCCGAGCAGCAGGATGGAATGAGCCGGAGTCTCAGACACTGAAGCGCTTCTGTGTCAGCCGACCTTATGCTTATACTCTGTTGTTTTGGGTTCTGTTCCAGAAGTGGAGCCTGATGCTAATGAAAGTGCCCATGAGAGTTGGTTAATGGGTTCTGCATGGGGAAGCAGCAACTGTTCTGTCAGTGGAATTCCGTACAGGTGGGTTTCTGGTTCATACTGTTGCACCAGGGGGCTTGTCACATACCTGATCACACCTGTGCCCCATGACCTATTTTTTTTCGTTCAACAAAATCCAAACACACTTTTCCTCCAAGTTTTCTACCTTGGAGCACCCTCCAAGGCTCACCAATACATTAGGCATGGGCAACAGAAAGTTCACCATCTTTTCTGAGCAAAGTTTTTGAAAAATGTGTCCTTTAAAAGTATGTACTGTATGTCGATTTTAGAATTGGTAGTAAATCTGTTTCCTTGGCTATGAAAGTCAAATGTTCTCTCTGTTTCTATAAAAAAAGTAATTTTAGGCACTTCCATGACATGAAATACATCAGATAAAGATAACTATCCGGACAACAGTTGTTTGAAAATAAGCTGTGTGAAACAATTTAGGGCAGAGATTGGCAAACTTTTACTATCAAGGGCCAGCTAGTAAATGTTTTAGGCTTTATGGGGCAAAGAGTTACAAATACTCAACTTTGCCACTGTAGAGGGAAAACAGCCATAGAAAATACATAAATGAAAAGCCATGGTTGGGTTTCAGTGAAACTTTATTTACAAAACCACACAGCAGACTGCAGCATTCACTTTTCTGTGAAGTTGGACATAAGAGCATTTAAAGGCTTGCATCTTGTTTTTTTTTCATTCTGATTATATTGAATCATAAGTGTTTTGACAGTTGCACCAATTGTAATATTTAAAACATGTTAGCATTCCAGTTCTCTTTGCTAGAGTAGGAATTATCCTACTATTAGCAAGTTGGAATAACTGTCTGCCTACAGGCAAACTCCTTGTACTGAGACTATGATATAAAAACACACTGATAAATCAGTGAGGGAGGGGCAAAGGCTTCAGCTGAGAGTCTTGGCTTGGGGATGTTATGGAAATATTTTGGAGGAATGCAGATTTACTCAAGGCAACAAACATGAATCATAGGCTTTATTTCTTTCTTATAGATGTAGAGTTTTTTTTTTTTTTTAATATCACTTCTAGCAGCTGCTTGCATGGAAGATATTGAGGATAGGAAAGTGTTTACATATTTGTCTTCTTTGCTTTCACAGTCTCAACTTTAGTATGTGTTCTCCAAAGTGAGAACTAAAGGATTATTTTTTTGCCTTTTCCCCACAGGGGAAGAACCAGAGATGATTGGACATTTTTGTGCTTTCATATATGTATGAAACATATGTGAATATGTATTCTGTGTTTCATATATACATATATATATAGGAAATCCTGACAGGAAAGAGGCACACCCATAAAGAATTTAGTGAAACTGGGGAACCATGTCATAATAACAGAGGATTTATGGACATGCTTTCTAAGGCACCTTTATAGTCAAGCATCCCTGTGGTTTTGGAATGGGGAATGAAATGTTTATTTTCCCCTTGGAAACTTGTGCCTAATCTTCAAATTCAGCTCCTTTAAATTCAACAAGTATCCGTTGAATACTTTCTATGTGCTCATTCCATGTAGGTTGAAAGGGAAAAAGAATGGGAGAAAGGTTCAGGAGCTACTTCAGGGGAAGGTGGCCCATGGTTTTTGATTTTTCATCTTCTTTCCATTGTTTGCATAGATCAGCATCCCAGTGCAGAATAACAATTATGGTTTCCTCTGCTGTTTGACCTCAGTACCTAAAAGAAAATGTGCAACACTTTGGCTTCTCAAATCCATCCAAAATGGCTGGCACTCTTTTGGGCATCTCCCTTCTTTCACATGTGTCCCAGGAGCATGTGAATTTTCTTTTTTTAATATTAATTTTGTTAAAGGTCCCCTCAGAGAGGCATCACTCTGTGATACTGAGAAGAATCCAGGCTGCTCTGGCCTCATCAAACTCCCACTTCAGACCCAGGGTAAGCAGAGTGTAGACACAAGATAACCTCCTCTGCAAAGAGGTGCCCTGTGAATGGGAACACAGCAAATATTCGAGGTGCTTTCCTTCCCGCCTTTACTCTCCTGAGCCATATAGGGCAGCGGGGCCAAAATGAACAGTCTCGCTGCTTCCAATAAAAGGAATTCTTTGATGTGGGAGACTGAACTGGGCTCTTTGCATGGGAGGCAGTCAGGGAAAGGGGAATTAAAGTTCATGGAGGAAGCTGAAGTCTTTAGGTCAAGCTGAGATGTGACCCTCAGAGCTTGCCAAGTCCATGAAGGAATATAAGTTGCCTTTGGATGGCTTCTCCATGGCCCCTCTGTGGCCTTAAGTCCCAGACCCTGGTGCGAACTGGGATCTTCAGCCCACACAGCAGCCACCTGCCCTATCCACCAAGAAGGCTAACCAGGAGCATCTTTTGATTATAGACTTGGGGCTTGAAACATACACACAAAACTCTTTCCCCAGTGCCCTAGCTACCTGGCTCTGCTAACTGGCTACTTTTCTACCAATTAAGAGGAATGCTGCTTTTAAAAAAAATGTTGTTTTCACTCATACAGAATTAAGTTGGGCAAGATAAACTGACTCTCTTTTCCTACAAAATTTGCAAGCTTCCATCCCTCCCTGAGCATGGCTGAAATAGTTCAAGTGTCCTGCGGCTCTCAAACTCTGAAAATGACTATTGCTTTCTCTAACCAAAACTCCTATTTATTCCTCTTAAAAGTCAGAATTGTTGCCCAGCTATAATTTTTGTTTGATTTTATGTTTTGTATTCTACCAGGGACATGAGAGCATCATCAATTTTAAAAGGGGCTTGTTTATGGTTATTGTCTAGTTGATTTGCCCTTCTAATTCTCAGGCACTGACCTTAGATTGTTGTGTTTGGGTTCCCAATACTACCAAGAATGTTGACATTTTAAAGTCCCTCTCAGCTATTTCTCTCTCTCTCTCTCTTTCTCTCTTTCATACATACATGCACAAATACACGTACAACACACACATATCCTGGACTAAAGACAAATATTTTACTTAAAAATGAAAGAAAATAATTTTAGTTTTTATTTTGTCTTTGCATCATTAGCTTATTTTTAAGGCATTTTTTCTCTTTTGAACTTTAAGATTGGTTTCTGAAACCTAGAGGTTTGTGGTGATGTGCTGGTGGCTAGTCAGAGTACCCAGGAGAAGTTTTGGGTTAACAACCAACATGTTATTCCAATTTGGTTCTTTCTTAGCCCTCTTGAGTTTGGCATACAGGTTACAGGCTGTCTGAGGTTTGGTCCTATTTTCTCAGGAAAGCTTCAGGCGGAGAATGAGAACTTTGAAATAAAAAAGACTAGGGCTAGGGAAGCGAACTTGGCCCAATGGATAGGGCACCTGCCTACCACATGGGAGGTCCACGGTTCAAACCCTGGGCCTCCTTGACCCGTGTGGAGCTGGCCCACGTGCAGTGCTGATGCGCGCAAGGAGTGCAATGCCACGCAGGGGTGTCCCCCGAGCAGTGGAGCCCCATGCACAAGGAGTGCGCCCTGTAAGGAGAGCCACCCAGCGCGAAAGAAAGTGCAGCCTGCCCAGGAATGGTGCTGCACACATGGAGAGCTGACACAACAAGATGACATAACAAAAAGAAACACAGATTCCCGGTGCCACTGATAAGGATAGAAGCTGTCACAGAAAAACACACAGTGAATGGACACAGAGAGCAGACAACTGGGGGGGAGAAGGGGAGAGAAATAAATAAATAATAAATAAATAAATAAAAAACCAAAAAACCCAAAAAGACTGGGGCTAAACTCCTCACTCACAATCTAGCTGTGTGACCTGGGGCAAGTTAGTTGATTTCTCTAAAGCTCAATTTCCTTATCTGAAAAATGCAGCTAAAACCTGCTTTAGATCCTTGTGAAGCTTAAATGTCACAATGTTTGGAAGTGGCTAACGCAGTGCCTGATGAAAAAATAGATGTAGCCTCACTCCTCCCCAGTTCTCCCATGCCTGTCTGCTGGCTCCTCTACTTGGCGGGCAGGTAGAATACAGCTAAGCTAACCCATTACTCTGTAGCAG
This sequence comes from Dasypus novemcinctus, assembly GCF_030445035.2. Classification (NCBI taxonomy): domain Eukaryota; kingdom Metazoa; phylum Chordata; class Mammalia; order Cingulata; family Dasypodidae; genus Dasypus; species Dasypus novemcinctus. Next base: position 110,378,347 of record NC_080675.1, on the reverse strand, counting down.
CTCCCATGTGGTGAAGGACAGATGTTGAGACCTGGTGTCTGAGGTTGCACGGGCAAATGAGGGAGAGCAGAGAGAATTCTTCCTGGATGTGCTGTAGATAGGGAAGGCAAACTCATCTTTACTGAGCAGCTCTTCTGCACCTCTTCTCCAAACTTAAGCTTTTCATTTGTGTTAGGAATCAACTGGGAGAATGAGCCAATGGAGACGATAAGCCCAATGGCTGATTTAGCTGGGTGGTGTGTGGCTGCTACACACAGAACAGGAATACAGGCCTGTGCCTGTTCTTGTTGATGTGGTAGTGGATAGGAAGCAGACACAGAAGGCCGTCTATCCTGGGGGCCACTAGTTCTCTTTTGACTCTTTTGACTTTCCTTACTTGTAAGAGAAATGACCATATACAATATCCTGTGGGTTACAGGAACTTTGACAATTCCCTTTGTGTATTCAGTGAAATCATACTTTAGGAGGAACTCTATGGGTGAGTACACTACTTTGTGGTTTTGGCACCATGCTGATCCCATTGTTGGCATTAAAAAGATGAATTTATGTTGAATGAAGGAAAAGAACCTCCATCCCCAAATATTAATGCTGATAGCCCCTCTAACAAAGGAATTTTAAAGTGATGGCATATTTTTTTCATCTTTGTTCAGAATATGAGGATATCAGCCAGTAAGCCATTGGATAATTGTAATGAAACATATTCTAGGAGAATTAATTCATAAGATATGGCCCATTTTTGTCCAACTTAATGGACTTCTTCTAAAACTCCCTCCATGCTTCTTGACTTTTGGACTGTAACTCTGAATGGTTGTAGACGCTGGCCTAGTGCTTATTTGTATGGGAGCATTGTTAACAGTGCAAAGCATTACAGATTCAGGCCTTAAAATAAATGGGGCCATTCAAAAGAAATTAAGCTGGAATCAGGAGAAAATATATTGAAAAATTGGGAGTTCACCACAGCACCAGCAGCATATTAGGTAAGGCCCCCAGTACTCAAGGCTTTTGGCTCTCTTATTGCTTTGACATTGATATGTGGACTAAGAATGTTGATTAAACTAACAGTTTTTTAAAAAAATCTTATAATGAAAGATACTATTAAACACCTCCACTGAACTTGTAAAGGATCCTTAGAGTCCTGACCTTGACAACTTATTATTGGAAACGTACATATTACATGACTTTCTTTATAAAAATGCTTACCCAAGAAGATGTTTGACATTGGGGATGATTTATGACCAGGAAAATACAGTCATCTGAAAGGATTCTAGCAGAGCACCATATGGAGGAGGACTTGCTCCTTATGAGACTCATTTGAAGAGCAAGAAGAGGGTGGGAGTGTTTGAGGGAGGCAGAGCTGGAGAGAGCAGGTGGAGGACATGTATTGAGCTGGTACACATCATGGGATGAAGGCAAGGAGAGAACAGGCTGAAATCAGGTGCACTTCCAGAGAAAGAGGAAGAGAGAGAGAGAGGGAGAGAGGGAGAGAAGGAGAGAGGGAGAGAGAGGGAGGAGAGAGGGGGAGAGGGAGAGAGGGAGAGAGGGGGAGAGGGAGAGAGGGAGAGAGATCGATCATTTTGTAAAGCTTTTCTGAAAGGAAGGAATCATACTGTATGAGGTAGACTAGTGAGGGATATTTCAGGTCTGTTGGGGGACCTGTCAAGGACCTCTGTACTCTGGATGATCTGCATCTCTTACATAGATTATTCAGTAGATTACTCACCCTGTCCAAGGCACTGTGATAAGCATTAGCATTATGAACAGGGATGCATGAAACCATCTCTGCATTGACAGAGATAGTGATATCTCTGGGGAGACCAGACTTACAGAGAGACATGCACAATCTTATTTGTTGATTGATGGAACCTCATGGAAAGATGGCTAATGCAGCCTGGCATATGGTATGTGGTAAGTGAAATAGGCTGCCAAAACCATAGTCTGATTCACTACTTAACAATTTTTTTCTTTAACAATGAGTTACTTTTCAACTTTAAATGGATTTTGAATTTCTCTGAAATGACAAAGACCACTTTTTGTTTTTAAAGGGAAATGTAGAGTACGGCCTGAGAGCTAGCTTCCAAGTTTTGTTTGGTTTTGTTTTTTTCCCTGCTGATAAAGGCAGCAGTGGAATAAGCCTTAAGTTGGGCTCTGTGCTCAACAGAGTCACATGTTGTGGCAGCAGATTCCACACTAGGAATGCTTGGGCAGATGAACTGGAGACTGGGAAACTGCATGCCCAGCCTGAACTGGTATGAAGTATTTTCTTAGTGTTGTTATTGTTTTTTTTCCACCCTTGTGCTTTCCTCTTGTTACTGGAGCTTCTTATGGACAATCTCATGTATTTAGTTACTCATTCATTCAACCCAGATTTTTAAGCCCCAACTATGTGTCAGGCAAAGGCCGTGGGTATCCATTCAATGATTTCCAAGTCCAAGCAGTCCCTGCCCTCAAGGAGTTTAAATTCTAGCTAGGAAGACAACATTATCAGTTTAATAATAATTACATTATTTTTGTTTGTGTACTAACATGGTAGTATAAAAATTATAATTAAGTTAATTATAATATAGCCATAAACATGCCATCATTTAATTATGGTACCGATGAGAACTATACTGGAATAGTACAGGGTGTGATGAGAGCACATAATGGGGATTGACCTTAGCGCATGGGGGTCAGGGCAAGATTTTCTGAGGAAGTGACTTTTAGTAGCAGACTTGAAGAATGAGTAAAAGTTGACCAGCAGAAGAGGAGGTGGAAATGAAGAGAAGAAAGTGATTCAGGCAAAAGGAATGGGATAAGCAAAGGCCCTGGGCCTCTGAACGTAAGCTTCACTGTGGAGGTCTCAACATTTTCAGGAATGCTCCAGACTGATCCCCTTAGGTATTTCCAGCAGAGTTCAGATCCCCAAGTGCTTTCAATGGTCAATTTTTATATGCCATCAACATTTCCCCAGATGCCCTACTATTAGTCTCCTGCGTGTCCTGTCATACAAAAGAGCCCACCTGTTTTACCAGCATCATCTACCCCCCCAACCCCTGACACTGCCCCCCTCCCCCCCAGTCAGCAGAACTTTGTTAGAAGACATATGTGTCTAGACAAAAGATTGGTTAGTCTTTGTGAAAGTAAGTGTGCCAGGACTGACTAACCCTGAACAAGAGCCAAGAGAGAGATGATAAGGCTGATAGGAAAGATCTCCTTAATGAACTGCCATAAAAAACAGCCCAAAGGTGAAAGGAAGAAACAGCCTTGGAGTTTCCTGAGGCTACTGGCAGCAGACAGGCTTTGCAAGCACTCAAGGATAAGAGCTAGGGAGTTTATTTCATTTCCTTTCTGTCCTTTGTTTTTTAACACTTTCATCCCTCTCATGCTAATCTCTACCTATCTCTACCACACCGAGCTTCAAAGTTATCCTTTCCTTTCTTTGGGGTAAATATTATCCCTCTTAAGCAGGAAAGAATGTCCAGGTTACATACATAGCCCATAAGAACAGAGCTTATTCAGTCAGCTTCCCTGGTTGTCGCTTTTTAACCCTTCCAACCTCAGTTTATAAAATGGTTAGAGAGTCCAGGCTTCGATGCTTTAATCTCATGTGCCTGAGAGTTTAAACAACAAATAAGAAAGTATTTGGAAATCTAGATATTGAAGAGGAAAATTCCCTTTATGGTTCTCTGATATATTCTGAGAGGTCACTATCCATATTGGGAGAATTGTCACCTACATACACTTAATTAAGGGATCTCTCCTCAGGGGACCACCAAGGTAATAAATAAGATGCAAGATTTTAATTTCTTCCCAGAAATAAGAGATATAAGCAAAATTTGAATTGGTAGCCAAAAGACATACTTTGCTCTCAATTTTAATGAGAAAAAAAATTAAGTCACATCTAACCTTTTTGAAAGTAGCATTATATATTGAGTGCTTTCAATATAGCATTAATATCTCATTTAGGTCTCATTCTCTTCACATGATTGTTGTGAGGTAAGTAGCATAGCTATCTATTTTACAGGAAAGGAATTTGGGGCTCATTTTAGAGAAAAATATTTTGAGGTTCAGAGATAATTCTCTTGCTCAAGACCATATAACTTGTAAGTGGAAGAGCTAGGCCTTGACACCAGGTGTTTTGATTTCTGGTCCAAAGTGCTTCAGCTCTACTTCTGCTTCACCTGTGTGCTATGACGGACTTGGTGACTTGAAATAATTTAGAGCCTAAAGATCTAATCTCCTAGAGCAAGCAGCAGCTCAAACGATGGAGGGCTCTGCTGTGATTCAGCGTGGAGCCTGTATGTTTTGAATGACAGTAATATTGGAAAAGCGGGATTTTCTCCCCCCCCCCCCCCCCCCCCCATCTAGTATACAGGAAGGCAACTCAGGTCCTTAAAGGAACTTCTAATCTTTACCCACTGGCTGGGAATTCAGTGGATGCCTTTAAGATCCTAAAAATGGATTAAACCAGAAATTGGTTTCTAGCTTTAGATCTGGGGTGGGTGGAGGTTGGCGTTTGGGAGAAAAGCAGGCAATATGATGTCTCGGAAGGTTTCGGTCTTTCTGCTGATATCTAGAGACCAGCTATCTTGCACTGTCTTCTTCCAGGCTGGGAGCACTTCTGAATGTTTCAAAATGTTTTCAATAGAAGCAATTGAGCAACTGAGACTCAGGGAAGCTTTACAGCAGGGGTTCTTAACAAGGGGTCAATAGGCTTGAATTGAAATTCAAAACAACATTATCCTTGTGGGGATGTGTTGGTGCGATATTTATTAAACAGTGCACAGTATAGTGTGGACTTAGTAGGGGTCTGTGGTTTTCAACCGACTGGCAAAGCAGTGCGTGGAACAAAAAAGTTTAAGAACCCCAGCTTTAAAGGCTCTCAGTCCTGGGACTGCCTTCCCTCTTGTCCCTCACCTCCCTTGCGGTAGAAGGAGATAATGAATTTTAGAGACAAACTGACAGAGGTTCCAATTTGGCTTTTACCAGTTTTGGTTGCACGAGCTGAACTTCAGTTTTCTGTTTCAAGCAAGACTGATGCTACTGACCTCATTAGATTTCTCTGAGGATAAAATGACCTAATAAGGGTCCATATAATACTTGTCAGAGTCAGGACTCAAATGTTGTGGCACCTGCACCCCTGCACATAGGACCTTTTATTATATAATTTGTTATTTGATTACATGATTATTTGCTACTTGTTTATCTTCCATTGCCGGTAGTAGAATGTAATCTCCAGAAGGGTAGTAATGTCATTTCCAGTGACTAGAATGGTGCCTGGAACATGGTAGTTGTGGAAAAATATCTATTTAACAAATAATTTTAAACAAATAAATGAGTACATTGACATTAAAGCAGAGAGACAGAGGCACACAGGAAACTAAACGAAGATTCAGCCTCTTAAAATCTGGGACACATCCAAACCATGAGCGGCCCAGGGAAGACACAGCAGTCTTGGGCTACTGCTGGCTGTGCTGAGGGTGGCTTTTAGAGGTGTGAGGTTAGGGGGCTCTGTGACAGCACGGAGGGGCCTGCACTGGCTGGTTTATCCTCTTGGAGCGCCGCATCTCTGTAGATGCTCTGGGAGCTGGGGCCTCGGGAGATGGGCTGACTACAAGCACAGAGGAGAAGTAGAGGTTTCCCATGTAGGGAGTGTCCATCTTTTCTCTCGCTGGGCTTCTAGGAGCATATTCTCACGAGCCAGGTAACCCTATGTTTTGAAAACGAAGATGGGCAGGAGTGCTAAGGCACTCCTCAGCATGTGTATGGGGATGCTTTTTGGCCAAATTTGGAAGTGATTTGGAATTTTGGCATTCATGGTTTAGAAAAGAGTGTGAAAAGGTAGAATATCCTGCTTGGTTTGCTTGTGGGGAATCTCAGCATCTCTTTGCGAGCCTCTAAAATGTCTAATTCTTACACAAGGCTAGTTGGGGAACGCACGTCAATGGATCAGGACACGTGGACAACATTTTCCTGGAAGCACGCAGCAGATTCATTGTCTTTGTCAAAGGTGGCAGCATGTGTAAAAGCCCTGATGACACATGCTGCAGGCTTTTGGGGTGGCTTAAAAATAGCTAGGGGTTTTGTTAACCACAGGAAAGAAGTGGAGGCCAGTCTCTCCCCTTCTCATGTTCCTGCCCAAGATGATTCAGGGTGGTCCCTAGCTCAACGTCAGAAAGCCAGATCTCTGCAGGCCACCTGTGGCCAAATAACAGCTATCGTTTGGCCCTGGCTGTGGACAGAGACCAGCAAGGGCGGGGCAGAGAGGAGGGGCGTGGAAGAAGAGGAAGCCCTTGCGGCCAAAGGCACAAAACCCTACACTCAGCTCCGTCACTGGGGATCCAAAGAAGGCATATGGCTGACAGATGCTCCTTAGAGCCAGGACTGAGCAAACTCAAAGAAGTAAAATTCTACTGTGGAACAGTCAGGAAAAAAAAATCGGTTAAAGGACCAGCAATTTCCATGCCTATACAATTTACACATTTGAAATTCACTTCTGAAATGTACTTCTTATGGGCTGGCTACTGTAAGAAATGAAGGTGAGCTCTGAGTTCCTTTGATCCTGTCTGCCTAGATTGGAGCAATTTCTACACCGTGACTGGTCCCATGGTTATTGGAGACAATGTCTGCGTGTCCTTCCCCCACTCCCCGTTAAATGGTGAGCTCTTTCAGGATAAGAGCCTCATGAGTCCATTTGAATGCCCCCTCCTCTCCACACATGCAGTGCCTGGCAAAGCACTAATTTTCAGTGAGTTGTGAATGTTTGCGTCACTGGAGAAAAATGCTTTTTTGGTTGTAACTGCAGATTTCCTGGGAGGAATTATCTGACACTCATTATGGAGAGTGATGAGAATGAGAAGGACAGAGAGACAGGCATGTCCTGCTCCCTGAGGGGTCCCTGTATTGTGATCCTTAAAGAAGATGTTCCCTGCAATTGTTCCTCTAAGGTTCAATCAGCCTCACTGGCAGGCTTATCAGCCTGTAGTAGAAAGAGCAGGACTGGAATTGGGCTACTCAGGACCAAACTGAGGCTCTGTCATTTTTACTTTGTACAAATCCCTTCACATCTTTGGGTTTCAGTTTCCTCACCTATGGACAGAAGGCTGGGGATTGATGATCACAAGGTAGTATCTTTTCAGCTCAAATATTTTGAGTCTGCCATCTCTGCCTCTAGTACTTTGCCTCCTCCTATGTTGGTCCATCTGTCTGCACAAAGACCTCTTGGCATGGTGACGTCCTCTGAGAAATTGTGGAGATTTTTTGAAATGTCTAGCAAATGGCCCAAATCTCTTCCTCATGTGTCTCTCAGGAAAGGTGAATGTTTAAAAATATAGGGCTAGGGATTGAAGTAGGGTCTATGGAATGGGAAGAGATACTCTTACAATGTGACCTGCCCTTCCTGTGGAAGAGCCATCACCTAGCAAAATAGTTTCCAGAATTCTCAGGGCTGCCCTCTTTCTGCTGTAGAATCTGGATGTAAATTTGACTGGTACCTGTGGTGCTGACATGAATCAATTGATGTGCCAGGTGCCAATTTATAGGAACAACAATGTAGAGACTTCAATGCCATAAGCCTCTTGTTAGGCTTAGGGAAAAAATGTACAAAGGGATTTAAAATAATATAACCCTACCAATGCAGACTCTTTAATGGTTCTAAGTTTACTGTGATTCCCAACCTTTTCTCAATATGTCCATCAAAGTCCACCTGTACTTCAGATTTCTCCAGGGACTACTCCACCCACCCCATGTTCTCCTGCTTCACATCTGTCCTACCGTCCATAGTGTGTCGGATGGAGATACAGGTGGGAGTGTAGACAGAGAGACAGGCAGCTTTACTTTTCCCTCAACCTCACTCTATTCATCTGGGGAGAGGGGTAAAGAAAATCCCTTGTTTCTAAGACTCTTATGCGTATCTTCTGCAAAGCCTGCAAGGCAATGGGCTACTATCCAGGGCTTTAATAGGCCCATTTTGATTACTGCAGACCATTGCCAAGAGGCACTATGATTTTAAATGTTCCAATGTCAATGAAGAATGGCTCACCAGAGAACTTGGGATCACATATAGTATGGCTGGATCAGGTCCACTTGTGTAGAAAGGCTAAGCACAAATTCCACTTCTCCATCAGCATTTGTGGCTCTCCAAGAGATGGAATGTGCACTGTCACTGAACTGTGGGTGATGGGATGAATGTGCAGCTGAGAGCTGTGTCCAAAGTCAGGGCCATTCCAGGCGAACTCTGCTTTCTGAATTATGTACCACAAAGCTTGACATTTGATTCAACAATTCTCTTTGTTCCATTGGAACACCTGGCAGAGTTATAGTAAACGATCATCTTATTTGGGGTGGATTAATTCCATAAACCTCTATTTAGAAGTGGTTCCAGTAAAGAGCAAGCAGATAAAAGTGAGAATTGGCAGATGGCACATCAATCCTTTGATGCACCCTTGGACCAGACAGGAAAATATGAAAATACTTGTGAGCATCTTTCCAAACTAGCTCAGCCAGGCCTGTTGAAGCTAGGCACATGGATCTTTCTAGAGGACAGTTAGGCTTATTCTGCTGTTCTTCCACCACCCTTAACTCACATCCAGACTCTGGGGACTACTTGGAAGATTTAGATTTTTACTTCTAAGGCACGGTTGAACTCAGGTTCGGACTGTTATGTAAGTCTCGGCAGATTTTCTTGGTGGTTTATGAAGTACTAAGTATTTAATGTTAACTACTGGGAAGCGGACTTGGCCCAGTGGTTAGGGCGTCCGTCTACCACATGGGAGGTCCGCGGTTCAAATCCTGGGCCTCCCTGACCCGTGTGGAGCTGGCCCATGCGCAGTGCTGATGTGCGCAAGGAGTGCCGTGCCATGCAGGGGTGTCCCCCGTGTAGGGGAGCCCCACACGCAAGGAGTGCATCCTGTAAGGAGAGCCACCCAGCGCAAAAGAAAGTTCAGCCTGCCCAGGAATGGTGCCACACACATGGAGAGCTGACACAACAAAAAGAAACACAGATTCCCATGCCACTGAACAACAACAGAAGCGGACAAAGAAGAACACACAGCAAATAGACACAGAGAGCAGACAACCGGGGGAGGTGGGAAGGGGAGAGAAATAAATAAAAATAAATGTTTTAAAAAATATATTATTAACTCTATTTATGAGATGAGAAGTTTTATAACTCCAATGCACACACACAGTCTGGAAACTATACCTAGGCTGGCAAAAGATACTTACTCTGTCATCTTTGACGTGTCTGGCTCAACATATGGAGGTTTTTAATCTCTTGTAAAAAATTCTCTTTAGGTACTTAGAAAAATCATCAGTTCATTTTTCTTGTGCATTTTCTTTCCATCTAGGCTATAGCCTTCTTAAGGAACAGTGATCTTATCTAATATTAACTTGCATTCTCCATTTTACCAAGCATAGTGCTCAAAGATAATTGTTGAATTGGTGCATAATATATCTGTGGGTTCTTAACATCCCATGCAGATGCAAAACCAGATATTAGGAGACATTTTTGACACTCTGCCTCAGTTATATCCTCTGGGAAGAATTAGCTGAGATGGAGTTAGGAGAGCAAGAGGTTTATTGGGGGTGAATGCCTGTAAAAGATAAAAGGGAGCGGAGGCAGGAGTGGGCAGGGAAAATCTTCAAACCATCATGCAGATCTCTTGCCTGTGAAAGGGAAAGGATGGGAAAGCAGGACTTAGCAGGAAAGCCTCTGATTATAATGCAGATCTGATCTGACAAAGTCGTAGGAAATCCAAATGAGAAAGGGAAAAATATTGCCCATTATAGGAGCCCTGCACTGGGGAGAAATGAACTTCAGGGGCAATCACCGGACATTGTAAATCCTCCCAGGGCCCACTGGATGGAATGTGGGAGAGTATGGGCCATGATGTGGACCATTGACCATGGGGTGCAGAGATGCCCGGAGATGTGCTTGCCGGGTGCAGTGGATGCACTGTGGGTGATGGGATGTGTCATGATGATGGGAGTGAGGGTTGCTGGGGGTGGGGGGGTGGGGTTGAATGGGACCTCATATTTTTTAATGTAATATTTTTACAAAATCAATAAAAAAAATAAAACAAAAACAAAAACAAAAACAAAAAAAAACCATAAGAGGTTCCCATACACCCCACTCCCCACCCCCCACCCCCATCATTTTTAATAGTATTTTTTGAAGATACGTAAATCACAAAAAATGTTGCATTAAGAAATATAGGAGGTTCCCATGTACCCTAGACCCCCCATCCCGCTCCTCCCACATCAGCAACCTCTTTCATCATTGTGGCACATTCATTGCATTTGGTGAATACATTTTGGAGCACTTATATCTATTTTGATTACTGTATCTTATAGTAAGCCTTGTATTCAGAAAATATGAATTCACCAACTTCATTTTTTTTTCATAATATTGTAAAGGAAAAAATTACTCTTACAGTATTTGCCAATTTGCACTCAGTGAGGCACACCTTCAACCCTGAGCCAGCCTGTTTCCTAATGTCTTTGCTTTCACTTCCTGCTTGCATTGAACCAAAAATTCTTTATCATCTGTTAATTGATGAGTTGAATTGTGTTCCAAAAGTATATGTTCAATTGCTTGCTAACCCTCAAAAAAAAAAAAAAAAAAAGCTGAGGCAAGGCCTGAAGGTGCTAACAGCTGGAGACTGTGGGCTAACTTCACTTCCTGCAGCTGACTGAGCAAGTTCTTTCTTAAAGACTAATCTAAGCTGCAGCTTCGTAGCCTGTGACCAGTGCAGTCACAGAGGGCTGCATGCTCAACTCTGCCCTTGGGGTTTAAAGCTCTCTCTGTAGCAGCCATCTTGGAATTCTTAATAATTTTATCTTTGAATCCGTGATGGGCCAATGGAGCACGTGCTAAGGGCTTGGAGGCTCAAGATTCTGCCTCCTGCTGCTTCTTAGACACCTATCCCCTATTCCCTGGCCTCCTCTACCCCCCCTCCCCGCATGACTGCTGCCATCTTCTGCCCTTGACGTGGATCTAGGCACCGGTGTGGGGAGGCTTGGAGTTGGGCTGGTGTCTCTGGGCAGCATATTGGGGGGTGACTCGGCAGGGGTCTGCTTCCTGCCCACCCCTGATCTAGGTATGTAGCCTGTCCTGAAGTGGAGGTTGCAATACCTTTGAAGGTGATCCTCTACTGCTGATTAGAAAGACAAGTCCATAGGAAGGGAAGACACCTGGCTCGACTTTCCCACTCCCACCCAGGTGGGCACAGCACACTGGTTGGCTGCTGGTGGGAGGGGGAACCTGGAGCTGTTGGGCAATGTGTGGGTGCCTCATCACTGCATGGTACCCCTGGGCACCTATGAGTGTCTGCACCCATCCTGAGTATCCCCATCCTCCAAGGAGCATGGCATTAAATAGCAAATAAAAATACCAGGACAGGTTGAAAGAGAGACCACAGAAGAAAGGAAAATGCTTTATATCCTAGTACCTTTAACTGCACTTTTATCTTGCTTTATGAACAATGGGCCTGCATTTTTATTTTGCACAAAGTCTACTAATTATATATTTGGTCCTGCCTAGACTACTGCAATACTTTCTGTCTCTTGATATCCAGCTTAGCTTCCTTCCAACTTGTGGCAATTTCCTTCAACTCTCTGAGCCTTGGTTTCCTAATTTGAAAATGGAAGTAAAAATAGCCCCTATGGTTTAGGGCTCTTGTAAGAATTAAATGAGATAATGCATGCAAAGTGGCTAACAGTTGTCAAATTGCAGCAGCTAATTAAGATGTGAGGTCTGTTTTTCTCCACTTCTGCAACTTGTGAGAGGATTAGGGATTAGGTCAAAGGATGATTATGAATTAGAAAATAACTCTATAAGAAAAGGCTAAACAATGAAACAGTGTGTCTGGAAGAAAGAATGGTGAGGGATTGTTAAATGTCCCACCAACAATAAAAAGCTCTTCCCCAGAATATTCGACTCTTTTCTCCATCTTCATTGAATATAGGATATGAGAAAATTCTGACAAACTACAGCACATTAGATAGAAGTTATTTGTAAAATAGAATTTCCTTTCCCACTCTTTTCTCTCTGTTCTGAAATTTTGTCATGATAATTTGGTCACAGTTAGTCTGCATTTTAGTGTCTCCATGTTGCAAGAGATTTGTGAGAGTCAGAGTTCAGGGCAGTGTATTAGTTTCTATTCCGCTAATGGCACACCCTGCATTGCGTGCTTTCTTTTTCATCTGTTCTCCAGATGAGAAATTGAGATTTAAATGTATGTTTTGGTGTTTTTTTTTTTTAAACAAGGGAATGTAAGACATTGGCACATACTTATGACACGAATTCTTTGACATTATTAAAAGTTGAGATCAGTGAACCATTGCCAAGGACTTGAATTTCTATAGCCTGAATCTTATTTCTTTTTTTCTATTTCTTTTACTTGTGTATTTATGTGACATATCTGCATTGAGTTTTGCAAAGTATTCTTTAATATTTATATTTTGTTTGCATATATTATTTAATTACGCAAATATTTAACAAATCTTTAAGCACCTTTTGAGTGGGAAGGGTTGGGACAAGAATTTAGAGAAGAACTGGAGATGTTTCCAGCTCTAGAGATCATCAGTTTGATGAGAGAGTGAAGAGTTTAGAATACAGATAATTCCTCATTTGATCAACAAATTTTATTAAGTACTTGTTATGTTCTAGACATGTTATAGGCCCTGGAGATAGAGCCTTGAGCAAACAAGGCATGGCCTTTACTTTTTTAAAGCTTAGAGTATGTAATTCCATTATATGGGATAAATGTCATTAAAAAGGAGGAGCAATGCTTTCTGGAAATTTAGTAAGAGGAAAGAGCACATCCATCTAGAAAGCTTTCAAGGAGGAGATGGGCCTCGAAGAAAGAGATTCTGCCAGGAGATGAAAAGGCCTGAGACTTTCAGTTGAAGGGAGGGCACAGAATGTGTTTAAGAGGTTGAACACATGGGCCGTATTTTGGGGACTGCAAGTTATCTATTGAAGAGTTGCCTGCAAAACAAAGGAAGGGAGTGAAGGCCATAGAATAGGTTTTTTTCAACCTCAGGACTGTTGACATTCTGCATCACAATAACACACAGGGGAGACTAATCATTGGATACCAGGAGCATGTCCCCATTTGTGACAAACCAAAATGTCTCCAGACATTGCTAAATGCCCCCTGGCAGGCAGAAGAGCTACCCTTGAGGACCACCACGGTGGAGAAAGACCAAATTGTGGGATACCTTCACCACCACAGTAAGCAGTGTTGATTTTAACTGGCTATAAAGGTCCCAAAAATATCAAGTAAAAACATCAAGCTGTTAGCTTTTTGTATCGGATTGAAGTTTGAAGATACTGAACATCAAGTCAGAAAGTTACTGACCTATTGAAGGAGTACTAGTAATAAGAGATTAACTAGGTAGTTAACCAGAAGAGTAAAAATAAGAAAGCAGATGAAAGAAATTATACTATTTGTCAGCCTTTGCCCACTTGGTTCCAAATCTTTTTCATCTGTTATTTGTTTCTTTTGTTCTTTTGGTTGCTGAAGTGGTGAATACTTAAATTTGCCATTACAGAGAGGAGATAATGCATGATGTAATTAAGTAGCCACCATTCATTTATTTATTATAGGTGAAGCAGGTCCCTAAAGGGATACTCCTTTCTGGGGAAATTGAAGGATGGGAAACATCTGGTTTGTCTGTGGATTGTGGGAAGTTGAAGAGCAAGGGATTTAGCCCCTTGGGGCTCCCTGGTGATAGTTCTAGGCTGGCAAGAGCTGAAAATGTGAATATTTTCCAAGTGTAAATTTAGTCATCTCTATAGACAACTAGGAAACTGTGGACTAGATCCATACTATAGTATGTGGTGTGTGTGTATGTGTGGGAGTGAGATTCTTTCCTCCTGTCTTATAACATTAGGACTTGGACTTCTTTGAGTGCCCTGAATTGTTTGCTGTTGTGGAGCAGTAGTAAGCATGAAATAAGGGAACCTCGTGGTTTGCAACCCCAGTTCTGCTGCTGAGACCCTGCAGGATATTGGGCAAACCATTTAACACCCCTGTACCTGAAAGAGGAAGCAAGATCCCATGAAACATTTAACTTTCAAAACTGGTTGTGGTCAAAGAGATGGAGTAAGCTGTTTAATTGGTTTTCCCTTAGTTAGGTTCCCAGTGGTATGTTATGATCAAACTTTGGATTGCGGTGGAGTCAACAGTTGCTCAGTGGCTGTCTGTGGTTTTGCCACAAGCCTGCTCTTGAACCTGGATATGTACATGGATCCAAACAATCTTTAATAAGGCCTCTCTAAATTCTTTTGGGCTAAACATGCCCTGGGAATCGAGAGCAAGGTACAAGATGCCAGGAACAAAAGAGAACAACAATTCGGAATTATCTAGCGGGCAGAGCCAGCTTTTTCAAAATAAGTTTGCCACCTTGTCCAGAGAATTGATCTCTGGACTTAAAAGAACTTTGGTCTATTATATAAATCAACATATACTGATTAGGTGCTTCCTAATTATGTGCTGGGAACTGGACAAGCAGCAGAAAACAAAAAAACAGATGAAGTTCCTGTTGTCTTGGAGTGTACAGAGTGGAAAACATCCTATGGTGCTGGGATTCAACATAAAGTTTCCAGAGGTGTCAGGCTATTCTGCCATAGCTTTCTGTTTTTTCCATTCCCTCCTCAAAAATGTACAAAAGTACCAGATGTTCTATAGTTCACTGGGAAAAGCTGGATTGCAGTACTGGGTAGAATTTGAAAGGAGAAATCCATGGGGCAACCCCTGAATGATGGCCTTTTACATATTGGAATGGGAGCTGGATTGATGTGGAAAAAGTGGCGACTACAAGATATTTGAGAATTCTAGTTACCATCTGTGAATGTCAACCCCAGGACACTTATGAGGCTTTGGAAGGTCCCCTTAATCCTGGGACTCCAGAGTAGGTCAACAGTAAGCAAACATGTGGCTTCAAGGTCATGATGTTTAATTTCCTCTTAGCCAGAGACCATGGCTTTCACTTCTTGGCATCCCTCAATGCATAGAGCATAGTACTAGGCAAATAGTCAGCACATACTAAATGTTTATTGAATGAATGTGGTGTAATTGCATCAGAGGCCCAGCACTTTGATGAAATTGGGAGAATCTTGAGGGAGCTTCAGTTCCTGACTTATTAAAGTACAAGTTTCCTTCAATGCCAGTGTGGAAAGCATCATCTCAACTCATATCAGGATGGACTCAGCAGTCATATACTAGTTACCTGCCATAAACTGGTCAGTAGGAGATGTCCTGAAGGAGATTTGTTGCCAGAGCTGTAGCAGTCACAGGATTCCAGACTCATTAACAATGACTGTTTGATGACCAAATCTATAAAACATCTGTACACTTGCCAAAATTGAGAAACACATTGAAGAACGTGGTTTGCTCCTTTGTTTGGGTAGCCTGTGAAATCTCACTGTCTAGTGGAATATTCCAGCACTATTCTTTGGAGACAGATATCTATGGTTCACATTTATCCATCTCATTTGAAGGCTCTCAAGTGAAGGAGATTCCACAAGTCACTTGGAAAAAGTCTAAGGAAATACTAGATTGTATTTATTTCCCACAATTCCTCTTGCTATCATATCATTATGACTGCTACTACTATTTTGATTTTTTAGTTGCTTGTTATTTTTAAGTTATTTTCCTCCTGTATCTGTTACTGAATGTCCTTTGCCGTAAGGTAAGTTAATGAATTTATAGTTTTATTTTAACAGAAAACTAATGATTTAAATTTGTTTATAAGATTAATAATGTATAGAGTCAGACAGAATTGATACTACCATCTCCTTGTCCTGCAAAAATAACATTGTATTTGTTTGTTGTTGTTTGAAACCTTTTACTTGTTTTGATCCCTTGGGCATAGAACAGTCTCTTAGAGCCTCATTTTCATCATCTGTAAAATGGGGCAAAATAATAGTAACCACCTCAGAAGTTGTTTTTAGAATTGTCTGAGATAATATATGTAAATCACCCAGTATTGCACCTGGCGAAAGTTGGGGCTCAGTAAGCAAGATCTGACATCGTTAGCTATGGTAATAAATAGAACTGGAAAAAAGATGTTAACATTAACATGCTGTATACCAAATCAATAAGAACACCCCACTTAGCTTAGGATAAATTCAAAGAGCACTTGGGTAGGACACACTTATGTAATTCTGAGGTCTTCAGAACCAGGATTGGTCCCCTCATACCTGGATGAGTGTAGGTTAAGTGGTTCTATCGTTTAGGCATTTTTTCCAGTTCTCCTCTGTCCTGATTATAAATGTAGCCTTCCTTTGGCTTATTACCCAGGTTTTGGCTTTTAAAGTCTGCAAAGGGGGAATGAATTTTACTACTATGATTAGATGGCTGTACTGTAGGCCTCTCTTAACTCTGCGATTCCATGAGTCTTCGCCCTTATGTGGTACCATTGATTGGTGTATTGAGGTGCAGGAGTTTTTGTACCTATTTTAAGGAGAGCACTATGAGAAGTAAAGTGGTAAAGTAACTGCTCACAGTCCAACTAAACATTGCTCAAGGGAGGTGTTCACATTCAGGTTTACCTGACAAAAATATTTGTTTTCTTAAACACTATATTACACTGCCCTTACCAGCGGTAATTGTAAAACCCTCAAAAAAATTCTCAAACAATAAATTTTATTTTTTAAGAATCAAGTCATAAAACAATAAATATTTAGAGTAAAGTAACATGTTTCATATAATATCTGGGGATATGGATATGTAGGGTTGGATATTATATAAATCAAATAATATCAAGGTTTCTTAATGTCTTATTACTTAGGTATAATTTAATGGCTGCAACTCACAAACTTAGAAGACTAAACAAGCTTATGTTCAACTTAGTGCTGTCACTTAATAAAACTTACAACAAGATATACATAACTTCTGTGGTATTTGCTCATTGATTGGCCATGGGTGTATGCTTACATTAGTAATATAATAATTACATTTAGTGTGCTTTTATAAGAAAAAAACCTTTTATTTGTTTTTCAGTTGTTTAGTTTACTTGTACTAATAACCGGTCTCATCATCACTAGTTTCTGATACCATGTTCTTTCTAATATTACCATTAATACCACATATATAATGATACTCAGTTCCTTGATCTTACTCTCCAGTAAGGTTCTCTTGTCTCTGATCTCAAAAACTCTCTGGACAGTTCTGGGCTTTTCTGTACCCCAACCTAATGCTCCAAACTTCTTGGTCTTTTACTTGAATGGGGCATCTTCAATATTATGATGTGGGTCTAATTTCAAATACTCTTTCACTTTTTCATGTTTCGGGCAGTCCATGGATCACTTTCAGTAAAATGAAGTCACTGTAAAGGATTGGGATTAGTACCAAAGAACTGGGTAAAGAGGAACCCTAGGACCTGAGGTTGCCTGAGGGCCAAGGTTGGGAGGAAAGTATCCCATAACTCCTTATGAAGGAGTTGGAGTTGTCCTGATACTGGATTAGTGGCCTCAAGAAGGGAAGAGGGCTTAGTCAGAGTGACCCCTATAGACCCCAGTCAACTGGGCACCTGGGGGCAGCAAGATGGGAATAGGCCAGGCACTTCCTTGCTCCTTTTGAGTAAGTGCTCTGCTACCTCCTGATCTACCCTAGCCCCCAGAACACCAGGCACTGGAAGGGTTCCTACGGGAAGTCTATGTTTAAGACCAGTTTTAGGTGTAATGGAATGTTAGGGATATGAAGATCTCCCTGCCTTTCACCGAAGTGGTCTGCCAAAGATCTCCCCATCTGTTTTCTATTATTTGAAATTCCTTTGGCATGTCTTCAATTGCACAATAAGAGATTAAAGACTGAAACGTGCAAATATGGAAAACGAATATTTTGTTGAATTCGGGAAATGGGCTGGAAAGGGGACATTGGGGAGATAGAAAAAAATTCCTGACCTGCCCATCTGTTCTTGGGCCAGCCCTGCTTACTGTTATCTAGATGAGAACTTCTGTGTAACAACTTTTCCCCGCCTGAAGAATGGTTCTTCATGTTCTGAACTTCTAATCACAATTCATCACTGTTTATCCCAAAGCTCTTTTCCACATATTGGCTTATCTTGTCATCAGTGGATATGTCTGACATGCTGGCTTATTCATAGGTACTTTCCAAAAGTCCTTGTTGGAGGATATATTTACCTCTGGTAAGTGACAATGATATTCAGTTTGAGGTGTCACCTAGGGAACTGAAACAAAAATGAGAGGGACTTTAGTCATTGAGGGAAAAGAGGGGGACTTGTCATATTTTAGATTGAACTCAGCAATTCATTGATTTGAGTATTCATACATGCATACAAAACATACCTATGGGAAGCGGACTTGGCCCAGTGGTTAGGGCATCTGTCTACCACATGGGAGGTCTGTGGTTCAAACCCTGGGCCTCCTTGACCCGTGTGGAGCTAGCCCATGCGCAGTGCTCATGCACGCAAGGAGTGCCCTGCCACGCAGGGGTGTCCTCTGTGTAGGGGAGCCCCACGCTCAAGGAGTGCACCCCGTAAGGAAAGCCACCCAGCATGAAAGTGCAGCCTGCCCAGGAATGGCGCCGCACACACGGAGAGCTGACACAACAAGATGACACAACAAAAAGAAACACAGATTCCCTTGCCGCTGACAACAACAGAAGTGGACAAAAACAAGAACATGCAGCAAATGGACACAGAACAGACAACTGGGGGGAGGGGGGCAAGGGGAGAGAAATAAATAAAAATAAATCTTAAAAAAAAATAAAATGCTAAACATATAATTATGTTTAAAAAAAAATACCTAGTTGGTGCCTGTTACGTTCTAGAAACTGCACGGTGCTGGGTTAAGTGGGAAACAAGAAAAGTTCATTGCATAGAACCACAGTCTAATGGCTAGAAGTGGAGTCACAAGTGTCCACAAGATCACCTGGCATAAGCCTTGTCATTTTACAGTTTAGGAAATGGAAACACCATGAAGTGAAGTAAATTGCTTTTTGTCACAGATGGTTAGTGGCAGAGGCAGGATTGTAACTTGACTCATCCAACTCCCAGCCCATTTCTCTGGTTAAATCAATAAAGTGGATTAATGCAGGCCCGCAGGCATCACAGATACAATCCACTTGATAGTCCTGTGTGGCTTGAAAGAGTTCCTACTCTACCCAAACCTCACACGGGTGCCCAGACAATAACTTACATTTTAGGGTGAATTTTGCTCATGACTTTGAGTTAGAGCACTTAAGAATGTGATGAGGAAATCTTACACAAGTTTGAGACTTTGACAGACTACTGGATTGTTATTAAAATGATAATTAAAGAGGCAGTAGCAAGGGGGCATGATCCAACACCATCCAGAAGAGTCAGCTTTTTTTTTTTTTTTTTGCTGGATAATGAATTCTTTATACTTCAGGTTACTACACAACTGAAGGGAAACTGTGATGCATTTGCATCTGGAATCAATCAACAGTCATTCTCAATCAATGGATTTGATAACTGACTTGTCCCTTTTAAAACAGGTTAAAGCAACAGAAAGGCAGGTGATGGTCTCAAATCATCCACACAGAATCTGCAAAGCATTTGTGGGCAAATTTTAACCACCTTTCAAGATCCTCAGTTAGAGAGACCCTTATTCCTGGAATTTTCCTGGAAAATAGGAATTCTAAGAGTTTATCGAGAGTCCACAGACTTGCTTCGTCTGGTGTTGGAAAGACATTTTAAAATGAGTGGTTACGGGTGGCTCCTGAGGGTAGTGCACATTTCTGCCTCAGAGGATCGGCCCCAGGGAGCATGTGCCTAAGAAGAGCAAGGCTTCCCTTAGTTCTGTGTGTTTATTGATGCCTCATTTCCTGTCAGCACGAGGGGGAAAAAAGGCACAGAGATAGGTTGCTCAGTAAGTTAGTCAAATTGGGAAACTTATCTACTTCAGGGGCTGGTTCCTCTCAGGCAAGGGGTGGCAGATATGTGGTCCAGCTTGCAGAGTGAAGTCATTCCCCAGTATTATCATTAGTCCTAGTTGGGTGCTATTTCTAGCCTGTAATTTGTCTATTAACTTGAGGGACTATCATTCTAGAGGGTAAAAGCATTTCTAGTCCCTTGGGCCATTTCCTCCTGACAGTCTTTGCGGATTACCCCTGAAGCAGCTGTGACCGTTTCTTTGCCTTGTTGAAACATCAGCTGATGGCTCTTTCATCTTCCAGAAACAGGCCAATCCTGACCAGTACCAGCAGCATATCTGTAGGTTGAGTTCAGGGACATGGGGTCCTGGCCTGGCTCCCAGCTGGGCTGTGCTGAACTTAGCAGGTGTTGGAGGCATGGTGATCTGGAGGTGTTTTGACATGGCGAACTGGTGGAATTAGAAGGTATTTAGTCCTTCTCCCAGACCCCTAGAAGGAATGAACCTAAGCCAGTGCAGACTAGTAAGAAGCAAAGATACTACTAAAGGCCTTTTGAGAAGGAGATTCCATAATCACCTTCCTCCCATTTTAGTGGCTGTAAACCTTGCTGTTTCCTGGTGATGGGAGAACTATTGTTTGCCATCCTCCATAAAACTTTCCTAAGGATCCACTGAATTAATCCACAAAGGTGCATATATACAGTACTTGCTATTACCACTATATGCTGTGTGATGTGTGTGTGCATGTGTATTTGGGGGTATAGAGTGCTTAACAGTTTGCCTCAAAAGGTAATTAAATCTATTTAAAGATGTAAGACATATGCAAGGCGCAGATGATAAGAATCATGTTAGTTTGGATGAACTATGATAGGATCATGAGCTGGAGGCATCATGGGAAGTATCAGGAAGGAGGTGCATCTTCAACAGGACATTAAAATACTGTTGCTGTGATGATGATGACTACCGCTTTTTAACCCTTTTATTCTGAAACATTTTCAAATTTACAGCATAGTTGCAATAGTAATACAAAACCTCTGTAGAGAACTCCACCTTAGTCCTATTCAGATACCCTAGCTCTACCAAGTTTTAATGTTTTGCCACATTTGTCCTTCCTTCCTTCCTTCCTTCCTTCCTTCCTTCCTTCCTTCCTTCCTTCCTTCCTTCCTTCCTTCCTTCCTCCTTCCTCCCTCCCTCCCTCCCTCCCTCCCTCCCCCTCTCCCTCCTCCCCATCCCATCTCTATCTACCTACCTATCTACCTATTTATCTAATAATTTTCTAAACCTTTGAGAGTAGGTTGTTTACTTCATGCTTCTTGAACATTTAATACTTCCATCTACATTTCCCAAGAACAAGGATATTTGCTTACGTAACTATGTAACTACAAACACTATTACTTTTTAACATTTATTGACACTAAATTTCTGTTTTGATTCTAAACACCTTTACAAACACTTGTAAGCACTTTTTACAGTTGTTTAACCATCACAATAACCCTATAAGGAAAATACAATTACAGTCCCATTTTACAGAGGAGGAAACTGAGGCATAAAGAGTTTAGGTAATTTGCTCAAGATAGCATAGCTAATAGTGTTGAGAGCTGGCTCTAAATCCAAGGCAGTGAGCTTTCGAAGCCTCTGCTCTTATGCACCAAGTATACTGCCTCTGGTAGAAGGATTTTAATGCCGAGGAGAGCAAAGGCTTTCCTCATGACGGCAGCCTGGTCAGCACAGGAGTGGTGACAGTTGTTTTACGTGGAAGATGCACGGCTGGTGGGCACTTGGTGTAGTGATTGGCACAATGCCTGGAAGAGAATAAGTGCTTGATAACTATTTGTTCAGTTATTGACTTGAATGGTTAGACAGAGATAATGCTGGAGGAGTAGGCTGTTATCAGATTGCGTAGGGTTTTGATTTACAGTCTAAGTGGTTTAAACTTAGTAACGTGGATTATATCTTCTCTAGAATATTTGAGTTTCTGCTGAGGCCAGCATGATAGTCCATAAACCTATGTAATTCTACCCTGTATTTTCTCATTTTCTGTGCTTTCTTTAGAATTACTAGAAAATACTGAAACCATGCTAATCAAGCCTATAACAAAATTATGCTCTCTAAGCTATGTTGAGTCTTTCATTGCAGAAATTAGATACTGGTTATGCTTAACAGGTCAGTCTTTCCTTGCCATTTCTGTAGTCCCTTCTAAATGCCTACTAAAAGGCAATCTTAAGTAGTCAAATAGTTATGTTTGATGTGACCCTACTCTCCCTGGCCGTAGATGACTCACTTCTAGGGGACATCATGGCATGACAGTACATTTTCTTTGGAAATATCAAGAGCGTGAAGCTTAAAGGGTGCTGGAGGGAGAAGCCAGAGAGGGCAACAAACCATATAAACGCTGAAATTAAAAGGGAGCAAGAACTGTATGTTAGCAAGAGCTATGAAGTAGACAGGAATCTCTTTAAATAGGCCTTGAGCCCAAATATTTTGACTTCGAATTCAGTTCTGCATACTTCCTGAAATTGTCCCTAAAATTAAACATCCTATGACTTTTTTTTTCTATGTTCATGCTCCCTGACTTTTCTGCTGCATTTTATAATATTGCTCATTCCCTCCTTTTTGAAAATCTTTCCACTGAAATGCAGTCCTCTCCTGGGTTTTTTCCTCATTCTCTTACTCCTCTTTCTCATCTTAAGCTCCTCTTCCTGATGTGTTGATGAAATGCATTTCTCTCTTTGTGATTTTCTTTCTGCATGATTTTTCCCTCATCAGGCTTTAAATTATATTACTTTGCCTACTGTGCCCTAAGTATGTGAACAATCTAGATACCTTTTTGTGAGCTCGCAGGGAGCTCACATTTCAAATTATTTCCTCAACATTTCCAACTGGATGACACTCAGTCTATTAGAGAAGTCCCATGTAGCCCCATGGCCACCATCCTTGTTCAAGACTTCATTTTCTTTTACCTGGTATCTCCATTCCCACTGGATTTTATATGCTGCTGCCAAGCTAATGCTTTAGAATATATAATAGCTCTAATATTATCACTTTCCTGCACAAAAGTCTTCAGTGACTCCTTCTTATCTGCCAGAAAAATTCACATTCTTTAACCTGACACTTAAGCCCATCTTTGATATGGTCCTGGCAAAGGAAGTTTCTTTACCTCCTTTACCTTTCAAAATTCTATCCATTTTCCTCAAATTTCCAAAGTGCTACTTCTTTCATAAAGTATCAGCAATTCTAAATGGAACAAAGAAAAGCCTCTCTTCTCTAAAATTTCATATTTTTGCTGCTTATAATCCTAAGGCAATCATAAGCTTATTGCCCTTTATTTCAATTTTCATGGGATATTACTAATTTTTTGTTTTACCACAGCTCCCAATGAACTATCTGCTCTCAGATCCATTGCTTGCCTTTCCCTGCTCTGCTCTGCACTCCAGGGCTGAATCTGTAGGTATCCTACTCCTGGCCATGTGTCAACTGGTTTCATACTGGGTGAGACCGATGGAAGGTACTAGCAGGAGCAATCAGGTTCTTTCTCCACCTCTCTCTGCTTTGGGCAGTATCTTTAGGAGAGCTGCAAATTCGTTGAGGCACCAACTCCTACTTAACAGACTCACCTTAGCTCCGGCTTCTGAGCGGTGGTCCCTGCCCTTGAACTCTGGGAACACAGCCTCCTTGTTCTTCCTGCTCTTGTTTATTTCTGGCTTGCTTCATCATTCCTTACTTGGCTTCTTGTTCTTCCTGCACCTGTGTAATCAATTCCCACATATATATATTTTTAAAGATTTATTTATTTATTTATCCCCACTGCTGTCTGCTCTCCGTGTCTAGTCGCTGTGTGTTCTTTTGTGTCTGCTTGTATTCTCATTAGGTGGCTCCAGGAACTGATCCTGGGACCTTCCGGAGTGGGAGAGAGGTGATCATTCTCTTGTGCCACCTCAGCTCCCTGATCTGCTGCTTCTGTTATTATCTCTTCTCTGTGTCTCTTTTGCTTGTGTCATCTTGCAGCGTCAGCTCTCCACATGGACCAGCACTCCGCATGGGCCAGCTTGTCTCAGGGGCCAGCTGGCCTTCAACCAGGAGGCCCTGGGCATTGAACATGGCAAAATTCTTCCTTTTTTATATGTTTATTCATTAATGTATACTGGGCACCTGCAGTATGCAAGGCCCTGATCTAGGCACTGTGGAGTATGTCTATACTTCTGAGGTTACTAGTTTTGAATTATATCTTAATAAATATATTTTATTACTAGAACAAGTGGGTTTTTAAAGGAAAATAATGTGAAATTTTGGAACGTTTTCTTTTAGGCAGAGAAGAGCATAAGCCCTGTCTTATTGCATCTCCATCATGCTACACTCAAGCTTGTGTATAGCATGCTAAAGTAAACATTTTGTGTGTGTGTGGAAACTAAGGGTCCACTTTAATACTGGGTGATACTACTGGCATGAAAACAAATAGTCTGGCCTGACATAGCATCACATAATATACACAGAAATTAGTATATCCATGTATGGTACATACAGATTAAAATAGCAGGGTATATAGTGAGTTGTAGTCTTCTAATAAAAGTGGATTGGATCCCTTGGGGCTATTTTGGGAAGAAAGTAACTATTTTTGTTCTACCCCTTTGCTTAAGAAATGTTTGATTTTAAGAGATCATAGCATGTCTCAATTTTATTTTTTTTTAAATTTTTATTGTTTTTTTGAAGATACATAGATCACAAAAAATGTTACATTAAAAAATATAAGAGGTTCCCATATACCCAACACTCCACCCCTCCACTCCTCCCACATCAACTTTTTTCATCATTGTTGCACATTCATTGCATCTGGTGAATACATTTTGGAGCACTGCTGCACTGCATGGATTATAGTTTACATTGTAGTTTACAGTCTCTCCCAGTACTTTCAGTGGGTTATGGCAGGATATATAATATCCAGCATCTGTCCCTGCATTATCATTTAGGACAACTCCAAGTTCCAAAAATGCCCCCACATCACATCTCTTCTTCCCTCTCCCTGCCCTCAGCAACTACCATGGCCATTTTTTCCACATCAGTGCTACAGTTTTGTCCATTACTAGTCACAGTAGTTCTATAGTGGAATACCAGTAAGTTCACTCTAATCCATATTTTATTCCTCCATCCCATGGACCCTGGGATGGTGATGTCCACTCCACCTCTATATCAAGATGGGGCTTTGATCCCACATGGTTGACGAATGTGATTTTCTTGCTTGCAGTTGTAGATACTCTCGGTTCCCTGGTGTGGTGATTGACCATCTTCACCTCCCTGTTAGCTGACCTGGGTAAGTCCAATGAACCAGAGAGTAGGAGTTGCAATTCTGCTGAGGCTCAGGGCCCAGTTTCATTCAAGTCGCCTGAGTATACACCAACCCCAGCACCAACCACAGGTTCAGTAAAAGTGACAGGAGAGGCATGTGTAGAAAGGTCACATCTGAGTCCAGCTCCATTGGCTTTTAAGTTGGCTTTTAAGTAGCAGTTCATGAACAAGGCTGTTAGTCTCAACCTAGAATAGAGTAATTAAAATGATCTTTTTATTCTGGATTTCTTCTGCCCTGCTTAGATTTTAAAAGTACAAGCATGGATTGCCAATTCCACTTGATGTAAACAATACTTTTTTATACATAATATATATAATAACTTATTCTTATTATATCAGTCCAGGTTCAGAAACTTGTGGTAGGGCCAGTCCCAGATAGTTTTATTTTACCTGTAATCTGTATCACTTTTACTGCTATTGTGATTTTCAAAGGTATAATACGTTTACAAATGTGCCCTGCATTTAGTCTGCCTTGTTCTTATTTTGATTTTTGTACATTCTCCTGCTTGCTTGCCAAGGGCTAAGATACTTCAGGCCCATGTACAACTGAAAGCAGAGGCGTCCTTGAACTTTAAAGCATCGAACAAACTGGAAAATGCAACATACTGAAGTGAAAGAAGTCTGTTTTCAAATACAAATTTTAAAAAGGTTAAAAAAAGAGATATTAAAATACTGTGCTAAATATTACTTTGATTTTGAATATTTTCTTTGTGGAATTCCTTGGGCGCAGAAGAACTCATGTGTCCTTTGAATCACTGTCACTGCTTCTGCTGGCTGGGAATGCATCCATGGGGATATGTGAAACACAGTTAGGTGAAGTGCCAGAGCTTTTAGAACTGTCCTCACCGCAGGGGAAAGTGGATTGGTGGTTTAAATTCCTAATGGATGTCCCTACTCTGCCTTTGGATTGACACATGCCTGAACCTTCTCTTTCAGCCATGTTTCCTTGTCATAAGAAAGGAGCATAGTGATGGAAAGGATTCTGTGGGCAAATGACTTTATAAAATTCAGGATGGACTGAAAGGGGAATAGAATTAAACCATTTCCATACATGGGCCCTACCACACAAGGTTGTTGAGAGAAATGATGAATTTGGTAGTTATAAAGAATAATGTTTGTTTAACCAATAATTATTTATTTAGGGCCTGCTGTGTTACCAGTTCTATGAATTCAAGAGAAGTTACCAAAAATTTTCTGCTTTCATTATAAGAAGAGAACATCCCTCCTGGTTTCCAACTGGAAATAACTACTCAACTATTCTGTATGTTCATGTTTTTGGGGTTGAAAGTAGTGGAGGGAAGTACATTTTCTCCTAAGGAGGTCACATTTATTACTGCTTTGGATGCAAACATGGTCAGCTTTTTATCCCTGTAAATGTGCATATTGTTTACAGTCTCTTTAAAATGTCTTGCTGCATTGACAGGGACCACAGTTATCTTAAAATAAGTTTATTTTAACTTAACCAAGAGGGTACAGAGGGAGTGCAGTTAAGGTTTCTGGACTGGAGGGCTAGCCCTATGAAAATTTGTTGATTGCAGAGTGCTTCTGGAAATCTGCTGAGTCTTTAGTTTGGATAGGACTTCCTCCCCTACCCTCCCAAAGGAGAGTGTGTCTATGGCTGTTCACCTTAAAGGCATATGGTTTTGATATTAGACATTGCAGAGGGCTTGGCTTGCTTGCTCTTCCCTGGAGCACAGAAACCTTAGCTGCGGTTGTTATGAGAATGACTGGGACCGATACCTTGCTTTGGAGTCCCTGCTTTTTTCCCCAGAAACTTTGGGGCCAGCCTGATTCCATATATAGAATATGTTTGTACTTATGTGTACTTATGAAGAGTTGCTTGTGTAATGATCAACAGATGTTCATGGCACACCTAGCAGAAAGGGTCCCCAAGACACCTAGACATGACAAGCTTTTCCTGTCTTTTATTGAGTCAGGAGATCATTCACTTATTTAATGAGCATGTCTTGAGTACCTACTATTTAACAGTGCGGATGTTAAAAAGACAAATACAGAAAGCAGACGTGTCTCAACTGATAGTGCATCCACCTACCATGTAGGAGGTCCAGGGTTCGATACCCAGGGCCTCCTGGCCCATGTAGTGAGCTGGCCCGCATGCAGTGCTGCCACATGCAAGGAGTGCTGTGCCATGCAGGGGTGCCCCCCATGTAGGGGTGTCCCACACGCAAGGAATGTGCTGCACAAGAAAAGCCACCCTGTGCAAAAAACACAGCCCGCCGAGGAGTGGCACTGCACACATGGAGAGCTGATGCAGCAAGATGACGCAACTAAAAGAGACACAGATGTCTGGTGCCACCTGACAAGAATGCAAGCGGAAACAGAAGAACACACAGTGAATGGAAACAGAGAGCAGACAAGGGTGGGGGGGGGGGAATAAATAGAATAAATCTTCGAAAAAAAAAAGAAGACAAATACTTAACAGGTTTTAGACATAAGGAATTGTGCTATAATATATACTGTCTTTAGATTCTGATCAGGCTAACATTTGATAATTGTTATTATTTTGTAATTGTATGGTGGGTTTAGAAATCTACCTTATTAATACTCTTTATGAACTGCTAACTTACTTAAACAGAAAGGGTACTTTTATGGAGAGATATAACAGGCAACCCCCATGATGGGGGTTGAGGATGGTTTCTATCATTGAGTGAAATACTCTTCCCCAAAGTGTCTCATTTTTCTTCCTGCAGTTCCCACAATAGTTTTTCAATTTCTGTTTCAAGAAATAAAGATATTAACTATGCAGATTTTTTTTGGAATGGCCAATTCATGAAGCTCATTTACATGGTGATTTACACCAATTTGCCAGTTTAATTTTATCCCAGAAGATTTTTTTCTCTTTTTTCTCTCCATGGTATGGTTCTCCTTCCTATAGGTGCCTTCCTTCTGCTATGTAAGGAAGCAACAAGGTGGAGGTAGGGAGTGGGAAAGTAAGGGGAGAGTATTGAGACAGTTCATTGCATGGGTCCAGTCACAGTGAGGTGCAGACTGTGGTAGACTGCTAACAGTGAGATGTGTTCTTAGTAAGGGGCTGAGAACAGAAGAGGGGGAAAGGATTGGCCATGGTAGTGAGGGCCCGACTGTAGCTGGATAAAATGGAATCTGTGATGCAGTCAGCACAACTCAGTGATTTCTGGTGCAAACAGATAGCTGGTGTGAGTATGAGAGAAAGACAGAGAGGAAGAGAGAGGGAGAGAAAGTGGGAGAGAAGGAGAAAAGGGGAGAGAAGGAGAGAAAAAACAGAAAAGGTGTAAGATGTCTGGCCCTTGCTTATCTCTACTAGCCACAAAGAATGACTCTAATGATGGAAATTTCAAGCTGGTAAGAGAAGAGGTTTTGACTTGTCTGGCTGGTTGGGAGATGATTTTGGAGCAGTTGGAACTTTTTAGTCCCTTCAAAATACTCCTTGAATCCCCTCCTGAGGGTTGGGATGCCTGGATTGCTCTTTGGATAGAAAATGATGAGGATCATCTTGGACCATCCCCTTGTGTCTAGCTCAAACTAGGTTTC
This sequence comes from Dasypus novemcinctus, assembly GCF_030445035.2. NCBI lineage: Eukaryota > Metazoa > Chordata > Mammalia > Cingulata > Dasypodidae > Dasypus > Dasypus novemcinctus. The sequence continues at coordinate 110,349,630 of NC_080675.1, read as the reverse complement.
CAAGAGGTTGTCTGAGGCTAATGTCTTGGAGCCATCAGAACAATGGCTGCTGTAACCCAGACCACCCTGATGGCATGCTCTAGACTAAGTCTTTTACTGTATGATTACATCTAGTTTTTTCAATAATCTCATGAAGTAAGCATTTTTAACCCTGGTTTATGGATGAAGAAAACGAAGTTCAGAGAGATTACGTAACCTGCCCAAAGTTTAAAATTAAGGCGTTTTTGCCAAGTGGCATTTTTATTATGCTGTGTTACGATGCTCCCTTGACCTGTGGTTTTGCTTGAATGACTGGATTTCTGTTAAGACTCTCTACTTGTCCTGGTGAGAAAAGGTCACAGGGCCTCCAGGTCTTGAAGCTGATCTCTCTAGTATGATGCAGAGCAGAGGCCTGAACTTCCACATTGCTGTCTTCTCCTTGCGTGCCAGCTTGCTACGGTTGGTTCTGTGACGCAATGTACATCTTCCTACTCTACTCCTAACTGGTGGTGTCAATGGCAGGGCAATGGGACATTTGCCTTTTGAAGACCACAAAGGAAGCTCTTGTGTTCTCAGCATAAATGATGGTGAAGAGAGTTGAGAACTGCCTGAGCATGTGAAATCATGATGTTAAGTATCAGCAATTTAGCAAGAATTTCACTGTCTTTGGGGTAGAAGGTGTTGGTTTTGCTCATCTTTGGTCCCCAGCTACATTTTTATTCTCAATAAAGGATTTGTCTTTTTGTGCAGAACTTAAGTGTATTTCAAGTTTCTGAATTTGCATAACTATGACAATATATTGAAATTTATCAGTCCACATAAAATAGCAAAAATCAATTCTTATTCAAATTCACAGCTGAAAATATGCCTGTTCTTCCACAGCTCACACTCAATAAGGTGTTACTTGTTATTCTACTATGGCAGATTTTACTTCTCTTTGTGCTGTATACTTGGAAAACTGGTTTTAATGTGACAGTAACAGCAGCAGTAGAACCACCATAAACTCTCTCTGGTGTATTCTTTTACCCGAGTCCATTCTTATTTCTTTCATTCCAATTCTGGAACTCTCTCCCTACCAACCCATACCTTGAGCCTCTCTTCTTTAGCCTTTCAGCATAACTTTCCTTGGTTTGCTCTGTATCAGTTCAGAGTCAACTGACAGAACTCCACTCAGTGGTTTAACTGAGGAAATTTTAATGAAGAGACTATGCACAATGATTGCGGGCAGGTGTAAAGGAAATTGAGGTACTCAGACACTAGCAGCAATGAGAAGTCATGGCCACATCTGGACCTGGAGGAGAAAGAAGCCAGAGATGACCAGAGCTAGGGAGGATGTATTTTCAGAAACTATAGTCATGGAAAGATGTGATCACAGCCAGTGGTCAGAGATGAAGCAAGGAGGGAGCAGGGGAAGAAATACCCCAACTCCTCTCTCCTGCCCTTTCTAACACCCTGCCCCCCTGCCCTGCAAATGCCTCTTTGTGTATGAAAGGCAAGAGAACCTGGGATATCCAGGGGGATTTGACTTCTCAGAGTGCAGAGTAGGGCTGTGAAAGGGAGGACAAAAGAGGGGAACATGGGGCAGGGGAAAATTTTTGAGCAAGCACAGGGCATCACTGACTTGTTGGCTTGTTTGTGCCTGTGTGTGCAGTGGTGTATATGTGCAAGCCTGAGTAGTCATGTGTGTATTTTGTCTTTTTTCTCTCCCTTAATATTTAAATGGTCTCCTACATGCACTCTGTCCCTGGATCTGCCACAACCACTGCACTTCAGATGACTGGGCACTTGAACGTAATAAATATTGGAGTGGTGGTGTTTCTCACTCACCCAGATGGGTTACTACATTTGCTCTTTTAGGGACTTACCCTCCATTTAGTTGTATTTTTTCCCTGTCATTTTATGCCACTGTTTCAGTATCTTGTAATAAACTTCAGGTAAGGGATACATTTTTATATATGTTAAGAAGAAAGTAATACATTTGTTCTTAATTCCTGATTCATATTTAAGTGCTGCCACTCCATTGTGCTGCAATGATATATCTGTAGGTTCCTGCCACTGTAACCCTAGATACACCCACTTTGCAGAGACTGTAGGCAGAGAAGCCTATTTGCAACATTGCCCACACCTGACATCCTTCCCCAGATCTCCTGATTCCTGGAACAAACTTTTGCTTCATGAAAAAGAAGAGACCCTATCCCAACCAAGATGGGAGAGTGAGATGCTTCTGGCAAACACTGGCAGAAACCTCTTTCTCAAAGCTCCAGAAAACAACAAAATGATTGCAGCAACAGGGCAAGCACTAAATCAAGAAAAAGGCTACTTAAAAGCAGTGCGATCTCACGGTACCCTGCCTGGCCCCTCCACAACCTCTCACCAGCTCAGCACAGAGCTGGCCTATGCTCCCAGTGAAGATCCCTGGTTCTGGTTCCAGAGGGAGAAGAATAACCCTCGTGCACATACTGGGAGTATTATGTTTGTCCTAATCTGTCTGTTTGTGGCATGAGGGACTTCCTGCCCCATAACTTCTCCCATGTGTAGAAGACCACTCATTGAGCTCTCCTACAGAACACAGTGGAGGATCAGTCAGGTCGTGCTGCCTATGAAGAGAGACTGCTGGCTCTAGAGCATACAGGGGCCATAAAGAAACTGTTTCCTAGGGAAGGGACATTCAGAACCATGAAAAGGGAGAAGTCTCTAGGGCAATAAATGCATCCCCAAAATAAGACATGTGCGCAGAAAGGATCAGGGAGGCCCCTATGCTTTGGCCTGGCCTGAAAGAGAGCCCTTGCACAGGTCAGTGTGTAAGGACTGGGAAAGGTATTTCTTTCTTTTTTTTTTTTGGTTAGCTCCAGACTTTCAAGGAAAGCTATGTCATAATAGTAGTGGGATGCAAGCTTAAGGAATAGATGCCTCAGAGTCTAAATCCCAGCAATAGCACATTAAATATCAAAATGTTCAGATGTCAAAAAAGATCACAAAATATACAAAAAAAAAAAATATATCCAAAGAAACAGGAAGTGATTAAAGCATTAGAAACCATCAATATGTAGGACCAGACGTGGGACATTCCAGACCAAAGACTTTTAAAAAATTGTTCTAGGGCCTCACTTGACATAGATGTGCAATGGACACAACCAATCCAATGTCCACAGAGAAAATGTGGAATGGGTGTGGGAACGGTAGCCATGGGGGCTGCTGGGTGTGGGGAACGGGAGGAAGAGATGAGATGTGGAGGCGTTTTCAGGACGTGGAGTTGTCCTGGATAGTGCTTCACAGACAATTACGGGACACTGTAGATCCCCCCAGGGCCCACTGGATGGAATGTGAGAGAGTCTGGGCTATGATGTGGACCATTGACTATGGGGTGCAGTGATGCTCAGAGATGAACTTACCAGGTGCAATGGATGTATCACGATGATGGGAGAGAGTGTTGCTGTGGGGGGAGTGGGGGGCGGGGGCGGTGGGGTTGAATGGGACCTCATATATATTTTTTTAATGTAATTAAAAAATAATAATAATAAATAAATATTAAAAAAAATTGTTCTAATTATGTTCAAAGAGCTAAAGGAAAACATAGACAAAGAACCAAAAGAAATCAGGGAAATGATGCATGAATACAAACAGATTACCAATAGAAAGGAGAATTATGAAAAGGGACCAAACAGAGCTGAAGATCACTTTAACAGAAATTAAAAATTCCCTGGAGGGATTCAATAGCAGAGTGGCATGGGCAGAAAAAAGAATCAGTGAACTTGAAGATAAAAATCATTGAAGATTAAAATCATTCAGTCTGAGGAGCAGAAAGAAGCAAGTGAAGAAAAGTGAACAGAGTCTGAGTAGCCTGGGGGATACCATCAAGTGTAGCAAATTATGCATTGTGGGAGTCCTGGGATGTGAAGAAAGAGAGAAAGGAGCAGAAAAAGAAATATTGACTGAAAACCTCCCAAATTTAATGGAAGACATCAACGCACACATTCAAGATGCTCAATGAACTCCATACAGAATAAACCCCAATAGACCTATGTTGAATGCCAAAGATGACTTTTCATGGCTAAGTGACTTCAAAGTGAGTTGGGAGGCCATTCCAGAGGTTATGTTTATGCACATCTCAGCAGGATCTCATTGACTGCCACAGAAAACAGTGTCCCAATAACGGGGTTCCTGAGGGCTCTGGAGACATCCAGAAACTATAAGCAGGGCAGACCGCTTAGGAATTCAGCACCCTGTCAGTGGGCCTTACTTTAGAATTAAGTCCCCAAGTGTATCAGAGTTAGACTCATTTATAGATTTTCTACACATAGCTCTTCTGCCCCTTTTACTTGAAGCTATAAGTATCACTATGCTTGATAAATATATGTCCCAGAGACTTAAACCTTTGATCTGTCCATGTGCTAGTTGAACCCTGAATTTCAGCAGAGTTGCAACACCTACTCTCCAGTTCATTGGACTCACCCAGGACAACTAACAAGGAGATAATGATGGACAACATCCATCTCATGAAACAGAGAGTCTGCAACTGCAAGCAAGATAGTTCTATCCATCTGCCCCATGAGATCTAACCTCCCTCTCAATTAGAAGAAGAGTGTGGTGTGCATCACCATCCTAGAATCCTCAAGATTGAGGAATGAACAGTGGACTAAAATAGACTTATTGTTATTCTACTATAGACTTATTATTATTCTAGCAATGAAAGAACTCTTATCATTGATAAAAAGGCAGTGGTACCAGAAGTTCTGAGGGTTGGGAGAAGGATGAATAGGTACAATAAGGGTGCATTTTCAGGACATTGGAGTTGTCCTGCATAACATTGCAGTAATGGATACAGGCCATTGTATATTTTGTCAAAACCTACAAAATTGTGCAGGACAGAGTATAAATTATAATGTAAATTGTAATACATAGTGTGTAGCAATGCTTCAATATGTGTTCATCAATTGTAACAAATGCACCATACTAATGAGGGATGTTGTTGATGTGGGAAAGTATGGGGGAGAGGAAAGAGTGGGGTATATGAGAATCCCTTGTGTTTTTTATGTAACATTTATGTAATATAAAGCATCTTTAAAAATAAAAAAATTTAATTAAAAAGAGAAAATTCTGAAAGCCACAAGAGAGAAGAGAGAAGCAACATTTATGTAGAAGGGAATCTCAGTAAGATTAAGTGCCTATTTCTCATTGGAAACCAAGGAGGCAAGAAGGCAGTGGGATGACATATTTAAAGTGCTGAAAACCAAAACTGCCAACCAAGAATTCCATATCTGGCAAAACTGTCTTTCAAAAATGATGGAGAGATTAAGACATTCCCAGATAAACAAAAACTGAGGGAGTTCATCACTATTAGACCAGCTCTACAATGATGCCAGTGAGAGTTCTGTTGGTTGAATGGAAAGGATAATAGACAATAAATTGTATTTGCATGAAGAAATAAAGATCTCAGGTGAGGGTAAAAACGTGGGTAAATAGAAATGCCAGTTCTTTTGTATTTTTTTGTTTGTAACTCCACTTTTTCCTTTCTACAAGAGCTACAAAGCAAATGAATAAAATGTAATGATAAATCAGTGGTTTTGGACACAATGTATACACATGATTTGTGACAAGAACTACAAAAGGTGGGAAGCAGAAGGGCATAGGAAAATAGTTCACACTATTGGGTTTAGAGGTATAGGAACATATTTTGCAAGTAGTTATGTTGAAGTTAAGTTGATATCAAAGCAAACGAGACTGTTATGAGATTTAGGATGTTAAATTTTATCCTCATGCTAACTACAAAGAAAATACCAGAGACTATGCAAGCTTACAGCAGAAATTAGAGTTCAGGTTGCCAGCGGCAGAAGTAAGGGGAAGGGGAGTTAATGGGTAATAGGTGTAGGGGTTCCTGTGTTGAGGAGTTGGGTAAGTTTTAATAATGGAAGATGGTGAGGGTACTGCAATATTGTGAATATAATTAATCACATTGAGTGCTATGCTTGGGTGGTTGTGATGGGAAATTTTATATTGTACATATGTATCCACAATTACAAAAAAAAAAAAGAAAAGAAAAGATCAACTAAATTGACAGTGGCATTTAAATGCAATACATGATCCTGGATGGGATCTAACAAGGGAGGAAAGAAGGCTCTGAAGGACATTATTGGGACCTAGAAAAAACTGGAATATAGACTCTAAGCTTTATATCAATGTTAAATTTCTTGAACTTGGTAACTAAGGTAAAGTGGTTACAAAAGTGAATATCCTTGTTCTTAGGAAATGTACATGGAAATTTTAAGTGTTCAAGGAGCATGATATATACAAACTACATTCAAGTGTTCAGAAAAATGGATTGATATGTAGAGAGAGATTCTTAGATAGATCCATAGATAGAATTATACTTTAAATATGGCAAAATATTAAAGTTGATAGATATCTAGGTGGGGCTTAGGGCTATTTTGGAGTTTTTGTATGGGCTTTGTATTATTTTTGTTACTATCCTATAAATTTGAAAGTATTTCAAAAAGAAAGTTGTTTTTTTTTTTTAAGATGTTTATCATCTCAGAGTTCTATTTTGTTTTTGATTTGATTTGGGAGGTTTGGTGATCTTTGGAATCTTTGTTGGATTCTCTGAGATTATTATATTTTCTCCACCAACAAATGAAACATGCTTTGGCGAAGATATATCCTCCCCTGTGAACAATGTGTTTCAAAATTTGAAGTCATGGTTAAGCTTCTAGGTACAAAATTTGGGATCTTTTCATAGGTCTTGTTCAACTCAGTTTCTAATACAACAAATATTCATTGATGGCTGATTTTATGCAAGGCAAGCATTTGCCTCTCATTGTCTGGCCTCACTTGCTGAGGGCATGAGTTCTCTGCTTATAACCCAGATGTCAACTCCAGGAGAGCCGGAGAAAATGTGTATCTTATTCAGTGCTCTATTCCTCAGTGCCTTGTACAATGAGCTGTTCATTAAATATCTGCTGAACAAATGAATGAATTAATGATGCAGGTGAGCTACTGTGGCACCAGCAGGCAGGGCATGGGACATCTGCTTCCAGTGCAAGGGGTCACCCATGACCAGGAGTGACAACTGACATACAGGGACAGGTTCTCAGGGGGGAAGGAAACCCATCTTGGATTCTCCCTAGACACGTAGAACCTTGGAAGGGACAGTCTTTCGGGGAGGACCGACAGCGAGCCGGGGTGGTGGGTGCTCGCGGGTCGGGCGCGTGGAGGCGCCTGCGGGCCTCGCCCCTGCGCAGCTTCACTGAGGGGATGTGGAAGCCGCTCGTCCTCTCCCAAGTCCTGTGGCTGAGGACTCGCTGGTCCTGTGGAGGGGCCGCGCCGCCCTGCGCGACCTTGCGTGGCGATGTGCAGCGGGTTCGACTCCATCCCGTGTCCACCTCCCTCCTGGGAGACACTGTGGACAGGAGGCCCACAGGCCTGGCCACGGGCCTAGCCAGGAAGACTGCAAACAGGTGTTAGCTATAACCTTCCAAGCGCAGCAGCTTTGCCTTGCTTGTGGAGAGTAAGATTAAGGGAAAAATGGAGGCCTTTCCTGAAAAGTTCTGAGTGGCAGAAGTGAGGATTTATAACTTATGTGCAGTATGATTTTAAATAAATTGACTGCATTGCAAAAAAAAAAAGTCTTTCAGGGAAGTAATGTTTATGTTCCTTAATTTATTCATTCATTTGTCCAACAGCTACTGAATGAATAACTTATGGTACAAAGCACTTAGCAATAGAGCAATGAATAAGTCAGACATTTTCTTCTGCTCTCATGGAGTTTACATTCTCGAAGCAAAACAGATATTAACAAAAGCTTAATTTATTAGAATATTCGAATTGTAATTGTCTTTAAGAAGAAATAGCAAGGCGCTATGAGAAAATATAACAGGCAACACAATTTGGATTGTGGAGCTCAAAAAGGACTTTCTGAAAAAGTGACATTTAGGTGACATTTAAGCAGAAATATGATCAGTGAAAAGAAATTAGCTTGCTTTAGGTGATGGGATGAAGGTGGGGAGGAAGATGTGATTCGGGGAGGACAAGGTGTGTAATAAGGTCCTGAGGTGGACAGGTACAATTAGGGAAGTAAAAGAAGGATAGCTTGGAGCTAAGCTGTGCCAGAGAGAGTGAGCTGAGCTGAGGCTAACGAGGGAGGCGGGCTATGGTCATGAGCCTTAACTGTGTTCTGAGCACAGTGGGAAGCCTGGAAGGCTTCAGCAGAAGCACGGGCATGGTCAGTTCTGTGTGTCAAAAAGAGGGCCTGGTGCTGGTGGGGAGTGGTCTGAAGGTGAGGACGGTGAAGGGATAGCAGGAGCGAGGCTATTTCAACGTCTAAGCTAGCTGTGACGGTGGTGGCTTCTGTGCGTTTCGATGCTTCACATGTCTGTGGTATTTGGAGGTCTGATCAGGATTAGTAGGTGCTAGCAAAGCTGTGCACTTCCTGGGCAGTTTCTCCGTGTTAAGGTGAAGGCATTAAAGGTTTGGCACTGCATCTTCTATACCAAGTATGTGTCTCTCAGTTTTGGTTGTATTAAATGATGGTGTAATGCTGTGTTTCCTTAAGGCCTAGCACCCAGCAAAATTTAAGGCAGCGGCTTCTATGATCTCTTACTCTTGTAATAGATAGTGAAGGTTTTACTAGCTAACAACCTCTGGCTATCCACCTTCTTGCTTTGTTTTTTTTTTCTTTGACAGTTAGCGTGCCATGCTGTTGGAAATGCCATATCTGTTATGCAATTTCAGGGTGACTAAGTGAGGCAGGATTCCCCGTGCAGGGGAAACATTCCCAGCTCCCAGGGAACACCCGTGAGTATAAGGATGAGATGCATCCTGCTGCTGTAGCCTTCAAGATGTAGCTCTCCAAATACTGAGGCCACTTATTAATGTGCAAGTCTTTTGATTTAGTTGTTCATTACTTCATATCAGGTTTTCTTACCTTCTAGGAAGGCTGTAAGAAGTATAATCTAGTGGAAAGATCATAAGCTTTGAGGATAGACATCTTGATTCTCCTCCGTGGAGCTCTGTGTCCTTGGGCACATTGTTTACCCTTTCAAAGCCCAAGTTCCCTTCCCTCTAGAAAGGGGATAGTGGTAAAACTCTGGGACTAAAAATGATGGTGTATGTGAAATGCCTCATACAGGGCCTACCACACTGTAGGCATCTGATAAATGTAGCTTCCTTCCCTATAAACCACTTAATGACTAGCTTGCCTGATGTCACCCAGGGGCCCCAAAGTCTTTTTGTGGTAATGGGATATTAACCACATCCCCATATTTTGTAGCTGATTTGAGGCGATGTTGGAATTTCACTTATCTGTGCTGTTCCTCCCTTCTGGGGTCATGGATAACTGAATTTACGGTAGGATAAGGCAGAGATAAGACTATAAGCTCTGAGAATTTCTGACTGTAATTTGTAGACTGTCTGAAACACAGTTCATTCAGCCTGGCATTTGGTCTCTGACAGACATGTGAGAAGATAAGCATTACTCTCAAATGGTTAAGAGAGTTGATCTTTCATCTATAATTTATTGAAACCTCATTTGAACGTTTGATGATCATTTCCTACCACATCTTCAAATTAATAGGTCCGTGCATGTGTTACTGACATTGGAAAGGGTATTTTTCATTGGACCTTTTGCAAACCTCGAGTGATGCTCCTTAGTTTTAATATTTCCTTGGGTTGGGGAATAATACCCGTATTTCAAGTGAGACAGCTAAGTTACAGTGAATAAAAGCACTGGCTGCTGGAATCAGGGTAGCTATTAGAAACTCATTGTTGCTACCTGCCACTTGGATAAGCTTAATTTCATTGAGCCTCAGCTTTTTTATGTGGAAAAGAAGATAATTCCACCTATGCTGCCTATCCCCCTTCTAGGCTGGCTGTGAGGATCAAATGATGTTATGAATAGGAAAGTTTCATAAACTCTAAAGCACTAGAGAAATACTATTCTTCACATGCCCAAAGAACTACGTAGATTAAAAAGAATTATGATGTCAGGGGCTCAGCCCAGTTCTTTTTTTTTTTTTTCTTTTTTAAAGATTTTTTTAATATCTCTCCTCTTCCCTCCTCTTCCCTCCCCACCCCAGTTGTCTGTTCTCTGTGTCCATTTGTTGCGTGTTCTTCTTTTTGTCTGCTTCTGTTTTTGTCAGCAGCATGGGAATCTGTGTTTCTTTTTGTTCCGTTATCTTGCTGTGTCAGCTCTCCGTATGTGCAGCGCCATTCCTGGGCATGCTGCACTTTTTTTCATGCTGGGCGGCTCTTCTTACGGGGTGCACTCTTTGCATGTGGGGCTCCCCTATGTGGGGGACACCCCTGCATGGCAGGGCACTCCTTGCACGCATCAGCACTACACATGGGCCAGCTCCACACGGGTCAAGGAGGCCCGGGGTTTGAACCGCGGACCTCCCATGTGGTAGACGGACACCCTATCCACTGGGCCAAGTCCGCTTCTCTCAACCCAGTTCTAATGAATCAGAATCTTTAGTGCTGGAATCCAAGCACCTCAATTTTTAAAATATATAGCCTAAGAGATTCTGATGTCCAGCAAATGTCAAAATTCACTGCCCTGTAAGCATGTAGGATGATGCCACTCTTCACAATATCATAGGCTTCATCTTAACAGATGAGCTCAGGTTATTCTGGTCTATCGGCTACTGCTCTTTACCCCTCACACCTTTAATGATTATTTTAGAGCTAGCCCCATCCCAATTCTCCAGTCTCTGTATCATCTTTCTACCACCCAATTCTCCAGCCATGTCAGACTGGTTGCTGTTCACCAAAAATCCCATTTACTTCCCTGCTTTTGTGATTTTGCTCAGTATTTCCTTGAGAGGATGGTTTACTGTGGTGCAGGGACCACACCTTTTTATAGTACTAAAGGTACATATATGTTTCAAATAAGAAGCCATCTTAAAGACATTTAATTGATGTTCTGCTTTGTAAAGGAAAACGCTAAAGCTGAAAGAAACTACATGATTTTCTGGAGGTTACACAGGTAGTCAATGATAGAGTTAGAATTATAATCCAGGTCCCAGACCAGGGGTCCTTCCACACTTATCTCTTTAAAAATGTTAACTGAGCACCTGTTATATAACAGGTACTAGCATGTAGTTTTTCTAAAAATGTAGGAAACATTCTCCTATTTCTATAGTACCTAAGACAGAACACTTGTGTATAGTCTTTATAATTTTTCAATTATCCTTTCATTATATTTAATCATATGCTCAACTTTACAGGTAGAATGAAAATAAAGTATAGGATGGAAACTAGCCTGTATTGTGTGCTTACTGTAAGCCTGGTATTCCATTTGATGCTTTCCTGTTCTTTCTCATTTAAGCCTCGCAATACCTGTGAGGAGATGTTATTAAACTCATTTGATAATTAAGAAGACCAAGGTTAAATATATGAAACATTTGCCCAAGGCCAAGCAGGAATAAGATGGAAGTGCCAGGATTTTAACCCAGTTCTTTCCTCCAAAATCCAACCATATCATACTTCCAACCCAAGCAAAACACCACCACTACATCACATCTATATTAGTCAGTCAAAGGGGTGCTGATACAAAATACCAGAAATTGGTTTGTTTTTATAAAGTGTATTTATTTGGGGTAGGAGCTTACAGATACCAGGCCATAAAACATATGTTACTTCCCTCACCAAAGTCTACTTGGAACAAAATGGCTGCCGATATCTGTGAGGGTTCAGGCTTCCTGGGTTCCTGGGTTCCTGAGGCTTGCTTTTCTTTGGGTTCAAGTTTCCTTTCTTCCTGGGGCTGGCTTCTCTTTCCTCTGCATGCTGACTTCCTGGGGCTCCAGCTTAAGTCTTCAGCATCAAACTCCAACATCAAAACTCCAACATCAGAAATCCTCAACTCTGTTCTTTACCATGCCCTAATCATAACTCAATCATGACCTGGTACAGATCAGATTACAAACATAATCCAGTATCTATTTTTGGAATTCATAACCATATCAAACTCCTACAAAATCCTAAATATGCAGTTTCTAGCTCCAGGCTGTCAACTTCCTATAAATATTTTGAGTTAAATAGAATACTCCTTCCTTCCACCTTCTGTTCCAGGGTTTTGGTTTGAGGCTCCTGGGAAAAATAATGGTGTCTGGCCAGGAACTTGGCTCCATAAACGCTGCTCAATTCAACATGTCTGCTCCCAGGTGTCTTGGATGCTCTAGGGAATAAGCATGAATTGGATTTTCTTCTTCAGGAAAAATTCTTCTTTTTCCCACTGGCTTGTTTTTGCACATTATTTGTAAATGTTTAGGTTGAATATCTCCATGCAGTGTTCTGGTTCAATGTACACATGGCACCTTGGGAGACTGAGGATTTTGAGACAGCCTAGAATTGTGACTATGAACTTATTTCGGATGATGAGCGTATGGTCTGATAATTGGAAAGAGCAGCCTTGGAGATTAGGGTTATTGTGTGCTGGCCTGATCCAGGTTCCATAAATTCTAATGGAATTCATGTATCAGATTATTTTATTGTAATTTAAAAATTTCTCCCAAAGTGAAGTAGTGAGTACAAACTTCATGTAATTGAAAGTCCTGCAGCACTGGTACCAGGGCAGTATACTTTTCCCTATGATATATTCTTCTGCCACCCATAGCCCATGCACATCTCCCATGCATTATACATCAGATCAGAGTTACATGAAAACAGATTTCAGCCACTCTCATGCCAGGCTCCAATCATCAGCAGAGATGGGGCTGCTTCTGGTCCATTCCTGCTCACTCCAAGTGCTCACATATGGCTGCCTCACCATTGCTTCCTTGGTTGACTGGCAATTGTCTTTCAGTGGATCCTCTAATTCAGGAGTCTGGTGCCCTGCCCCTACCAGCTCTGCAGGACTGTCATTTACCTGAAGTTTGTACTTGCCATTTCACTTTGGGAGAAATTTGTAAATTATGATAAAAGAATCTGATATAAGACTTTTTAAAAAGAATTTATAGTGTCTGGCTTAGTCAATTTATAGTGTCTGGCTTAGTCAGGACGTACTCAAACTAATCTCCAAAGTTTCCCTATTACCGGCTAAGGAGTCATGCAGTCAATCTGATTCTCCGATAGCTCTGATTGTACCAGAAAAGTCCTACTAAAAAGAAAGATTAAAATGTATACAGACACTTTGGCTGGACTGTGCAAGGCAGGGGATTATATAACACAGTGTACACCGTGGTGGATAATGGACTGTGGTTAACAGTATAAACTTGTTATAGTTCTCATGAACTATGACATATATATATAATACCAATTCATGGTGTTAATAATAGTATGGTTTGTGGGAAAATACACCAAATGTAAGCTATGGACTATTGATGGCAGTAATATTATGAAGCTCTTTCATCATTTGTAATAAACGTGCCATAACTACGTAAGGTGTTGGTGGTAGGATGATGTATGGGAATACTGTATGGCATGCATGATTGTTTTGTACACTCACAACTTCTCTAATAAAAATAAAAACATAAAAAGTGTCCCAGAGGAAGAAACTGTTTTCTCTTGATCCCTTCTTATCCAATTTGGTTTAGGAGCCAGTTGCAGGGGTTAGAATTGCTGATCTTTAGAGAGTTCTTCCTGAAAATAAAAAGAATGGCAACAGTTTTCTGTTTCACAACCCAGTATCTTGAAGGACTACATTACGCAACATGAACAAAGCTCATAGTCCTTTCAACATTTCCTCTGTATCTCTGTATTTATGCTGTCTCTTTATTTTCAGCACATCAGAAACATTGATTTAGAAAATGAACAATAGTGATGGATCAATACTACATGTCATAAGATCAAATGCTGACTGATATCCATGACAGGGAAGAAAATTAACAAATTTATGAGTTATGAGCTCACTTAAGTTTCTAATGCCAATATCTATCAGGTGATATTTGAATTAGAGCTTCCTTCATTAAAACCATTAGAACTCATAATTATCATGAGTTTAAACTGTTTCAAGATCTATATTTTCTTCTAGGGAATCAGGATTAACCAAATATTGACTGTTGATATAAACAATTGAAGTACACATTTCCTGTTATGCTATGATTTACTTTTCTTCTTGAAGGAAAGATTCATGCATTTGGTAATTATATTTTCTGCAAATATTTACCGCAGAATAAACATTCAACGAATATTTGTTGAGTGCCTTTGGCTTTTCAGGCATGATTCTAGGTGCTGGGAGTAATGCAATGAACAATGTGCTCCTGTTAGAGCCAGAAACAAAGTTTGTATAGTTGAAAAGACAATTCTTTACAGAAATGATGCAGGGAAAAAAGAGAAAGAATAAATGAAATAACAAGGGAGAGAAAACCACAGACCTTGCATTTATTAAAAAGATAAGACACTATTTTAAAGACATAGGCAACAATTTAGAAAAATTATATGAATGGACAAATTTCTAGAAAAAATAAATTTCTAAAACTGACTCAAGATGAAATAAAACTTCTGTCTGCTTATATAATTATGAAAGGAATTGATCCAATCATTTAAAATCTTCCTGCAAAGAAAACATCGGCCCAGGTAGTTTTAGAGGTGAGTTTTAGAGGTGAACCCACCAAAAATCCCACCAAACAGATAATTCCAGCCTTTCAGATAACAAAAAGGAGGGAATAGTCTGTCAATTCATCTCATGAGGTGAGTAAAACTGTAGTGCCCAAATCAGAACAGGACAGGTGACAAAGGAAAATCACATGACAGTTTCATTCATGAACATAGATTTAAAAATACTAAATGAAAATGTTAGCAAACTCTATCCAGAAATATATTACAAAGGATCATAAATTATGGCTAAACAGGGTGTTTTTCCAAAATGTAAGGTGAATTAAAACATGAGAAAATATATTACTGTATTTCTCCATATCAAGATTGACATAAATAAAAATATGATCATCTGGATAAATGTAGAAAAAACACTTGATAAAGTTCAATAATGATCCATGATAAAAACATGTAGCTAACTATAACTTTGTAAACCTATGTAAGAGCAGTTACAAAAAGTCCTACCACAGACATAATACTTATGGCAAAATGTTAAAAACACCATTCTCTTTAAAACAAAGAATAAGACTAAACGCCTACTATCACTGCTTCTGTGTAAATGGTAAAGCAAGAACAGAGAATAAAAGGATAAAGATCAGGAAAAAAACTAAGAATGGTTATATTTGTGGATGATACAAATTGTTGCTTAAAAATGAAAGAAGAATCTCCAAAGTTAAGGTGGCATCTTAGCTCATTAAGGTCCTTGGGCTTTCAAATGTACCTTACCTGATGGAAAGAGGAGGTTAAGGGTATGAATAGCTGGTTGCCAGGCTCAGTGCTAGATTATTTAAGAATTAAACTTTAAATGAGTATAATTGTAGCTACCACTTGTTGAATACCAACTCCCCTGCAAAGAACTGGATAAATTTTTACTGTTACTGTCTCTAATCCTCATATAAACTTCTAGGAATATATTATTATCCTTATTTTCCAGATGAGAAAACTGAGATTCAGAGTAGTAAAGTAATTTATCCAGTTCACACAGCTAGAAAGTGACAGAATTGGGCTTTTATTTTTATTTTTTTAAGATTTATTTATTTTTAGTTTATTTCTCTCCCCTTCCCCTGCCCCAGTTGTCTGTTCTCTGTGTCCCTTTGCTGTGTGTTCTTTTTTTTGTCCGTTTCTGTTGTTGTCAGCGGCACGGGAAGCTGTGTTTCTTTTTGTTGCGTCATCTTGCTGTATCAGCTCTCCATGTGTGCGGCGCCATTCCTGGGCAGGCTGCACTTTCTTTTGCATTGGGTGGCTCTCCTTACGGGGTGCACTCCTTGAGCGTGGGGCTCCCCTATGCAAGGGACACCCCTGCATGGCAGGGTACTCCTTGTGCACATCAGCACTGCGCATGGGCCAGCTCCACATGGGTCAAGGTGGCCAGGGGTTTGAACCGTGGACCTCCCATGAGGTAGGCGGACGCCCTAACCACTGGGCCAAGTCTGTTTCCTGAATTGGGCTTTTAAATTGGGTCTTTTGGACTCTGAGCCTGTGTATTGTACAATACAGACAGCTTCCCTGAGGTGCAGAGCTTGTGTCCTGTTGATGTCCTAATGCTCAACAAAAATGTGTGGAGTATTTCATGTGAAGGCCAGGTCAAAAACTTGTCTCACAAATAGATGGACACTACTTAAAAATCATGATTCAGAGCCATTAAAGCAGCTATCACTTTTCCAGGGTTTTCTGGTTTCCTTGCTGGAAAAGGGCCAGAAAGGATGTTCTAGAGAGTTTATGCTGTTTAGGTGCCAGCAGGAGATAGAGGCCACCTCAAGGAAATAACAGGGCAGATTTACCGTCTCATACAGTTTTCACACGTTCAGAACACGAGTGGTGAGGTCCTGATGGGAAACCCTCCTTGAAAAAGAAGAGAAAGAGGCAGCAGCCAGCTCTACCGGGCTTCAGCAACAGTTAACAAGTCTCATCAGGTTCAGAGCTCCAACTACTGTCCCTGGCCTCATGGATGTAAAGGCAAATGAGGTCAGCTCCCAATGAGAAGACCAAGGCAACCAAAGGATCCCTCCCTCCCCCTTTCAGGAGCCTGCCAGGCTGGGTGAGCCCATGTATTTATCAATTCATCTGATAGGACCCAGAAGCAGTTTCAAAGACCCAGGTGGATTGGGAAAGTAATAAAACCTTGACATTTTGTGAGAGTATTAGGACTATGTTTTAGCACCGCAGGGGCCATACAGAATGGAGAATGGGAAGAAACCTGCATAATAAAGCCAGACTTGGCCACAGCCCTCCCCTCACCTCTTTTTCCTTTTTAGCCTCTTCCCACATTCCTTTAAGAAGAGTAACAATGCTTTCACTTTAGAAGATAAATCTGGAAGCAGCCTTGAATCTAATCCAGCTACAATTTCCAAAAGTTCCAGACCACCATTTAATCCCAGCCCAACCCTTTAATTTCCTTAAGAGATGTTGTAAGACACTCTGCATTTATGGAATCCTCCCACCTTTATGACTGATTGTCTTTATTGACTTAGGATTTGGAGGCAAGTCCTTGATCTTCACAATTTATTAAAGCATCACAGTGACGCTAGAAGGGAAACGGTTACACTTCTAATTTATGGAAAAGGCATGGAGGACAGTTGACATTTATCAAATGTTGCTGCATGCTGGTGCTGGGCTAGTGATTTTAAATTATTTCTTTATATAATAAAAAATGATGGCAACGTTTAGTAGTAAGATGTACTTGCAGCCCTGGTTCAAGGCAAGAGTCAAGTCAAAGACTGAAGATTTTTCATCTGCTTCCATCCTCACATCCCACCTTTTCCTTCTACTTCAATCCCTAAAAGTATTGCCTTTTGGTTGCAGAATATAATACTAAAAGCTGAACTCCACCTTTTTCGTTTAAGCTCTATCTTGCTTTCCAGCCCTGAGGAGGCCAGTTGTTTAACCTCACTCTGTTTCTCAATTTTACTGTTGTTCTTTCTAAAATAAGCCTCTTGTAACCTGTCTCTCTCCATCCTCCCTCACCCCCAGTCTTCCCTTCCTGGGGTTGTTGTGAGGATTGCTTGAACAGTTTATTTTTATTAACAGAACTTTGGAATAAAGGTGTATAAAGATAAAAATAATTGTGTCCACAGAACTTTTCCCCTCAGAAATAAGCTCCTTCAAGGTAATTATTATCTTTTTCCTCTACCAATCAAGTTACTTCACTTCTCCAGCCTTAGCTTTTCTTATCAATAAACTGGGAATAACAATACCCACCCCAAGGGGTTAGTGAAGATGAAGTGAGTTCTTATATGTAAAATATTTACAACAGTGTTTTGCGCAGTTTAAGTGATACATGTGTCTGATAGAATAACATTCCTACTGCTTATTGTCAGATGTTCAGTATTTAATTTAAAATTGCAATGTTTGCCTCAACATACAGTACACATGTAAATGTATCATCTTGAATTACAGCTTTGCAGTAAAAACCAGATAAATATTTTATTAGAAAAGTTTAGCCCAGTGAGGTTCTTTTTTTTTGGAGCACAGGTATGGTGGCCTTACTTCATCTTTCTCATTAAATGGTAATTAAGAACACATGGCCTTTAGGAGGCCAAGTCAATTTGAAAATAATCCCCCTACAAAAGGCTGTCCTTGACCAGCCCCTCTCGAGTATTGCTCTCTAGAGCTACCCGTTGCTCCATCAAATTCTCCCATTTCATTATCTGCAGAGCGCTTTCTCACAATCCTACATTTTTTTTCTTCTATTGTCTGGATCCTCTTCTGGAATGCATTTGAACTTGTTCACTGCTATTTCCACACACCGGGATGGACATATGGTAAGTTTAAATGTTTATTTGTTGCATGAATACATCAATAGATAGACTGAGACCTATTATAGTAACCTCACTAATTGACTAATTTGGATCACATGATAGTGCTTCAAAGAAATGAAAGCTCTTCAGATGACAGAAATCTCAAATCTCAAGGTTCCTCCATGAATTCATGGCAGTGAGAGACTGTATGTACTTCTAACCTGTCATTGCAATATTCAATGTATTCTTTCCCTTCAATGCAGTTATAATATTATAACTTACTGAAATGAACCTCCATTTTCTTGAAATTAATATTTTCTGAGCCAGGCAATAGCACCAGACACAGTGCCAGTCATCACAGAAGTTGGAGTGACATGGTGAAGGAGCTAAAATGTATTTAATATTTGCTATACGTCATGAACATTTGTGTAAATTTCCCTGCTGTATCGTATTCTAATGCTTGGACATTACACATTTATTTATCCTTTATCCTTTTGATGGACATTTGGGTGGTTTTTATTTTTCCCACTCATAGCTATATACATTTTAATGTATATCTCCTGGTCCACATATGTAAGGATTTCTCTAGGGCATTGGTTCTCAAATTGCAGTTCTGGAACTGGGAGCTTCACCATTATCTGGGAAATTGTTAGAAATGCACAGTTTTAGCTTCCATCTATGACCTACTGAGTCAGACAGAGTTTCCGTGGGTGGGACCTATTAAGTGGGTGTTAATAAGCTCTCAATGTGCTTGTGATGTGTGTGCATTAGTATGACTGGGAAGCTTCTAAAAACTACCAATGGCTGAGACCTACTTCAGATCAATGAATTAAATCATCACCTCTAAGGAAGGGGCAGGTGATTCTATTGTGTTGCCAGAATTGAGAGCTACAGCTAGCTATAGGGTATGAAACTAAGAGTGGAATTTTCAGGCTGGAGGGTACAGGTTTGGTAAATTTTACTAAGCAAAGTCAAATTGTTTTTCCAAAATGGTTGTAGTGATCTATGCTCCTATCAGCTCTTTGAATGTTCCTGTTATTCCATTTCTTCACCCAAACTTACACTATTTGACTTTTCAATTTTTGCCAGGCTGGTAAGTGTGAAATGGTATCTTATTACAATTTTTATTTGTTTTTATTTGATTAATAATGGGGCTGAGCATCTTTTTATATTTAAAGGTCACCAATACCTTTACTTCTATGAAAAGCTTCATGTTTTCTGTTTGTTTTTTCAAGTGGATTGTTTGTCTATTTATTGATTTGTAGTAATTGTTTATATACTCTGTATACTAGTCCTTTGTCAGTTATATGTGATGAAACTGTCTTCCTACTCCTAGTTTGAGAAGGCTTATCTCTTCATTCTCATTAGAGGAGATTTTGTTTAACAGAAATTCTTATTTTATGTAGTTGTAGTTGAAGTCTCTCTTTTCTGTTAGGGTTTATATTTTTTGTGCCCTGTTAGAATAATCTTTCCCTACCCAAAGTCTGAAAGGTAGTCTTTTATTTATTTTTTATTTTTTAACCTTCCTATAGTTTGTTTCATTTTTTATTTATTTTTTAATTAATTAATTTATTTTTAATGTTACATTAAAAAAATATGAGGTCCCCATATATCCCCCCACCCCCCTCACCCAACTCCTCCCATAAGCACAACCTCCTCCATCATCATGGGACAGTCATTGCACTTGGTGAATACATCTCTGAGCACTGCTGCACCACATGGTCAATGGTCCATGTTACAGTTTACACTCTCCCCCAGTCCACCCAGTGGGCCATGGGAGGACATACAATGTTCAGTAACTGTCCCTGCAGTACCACCCAGGACAATTCCAAGTCCTGAAAATGCCCCCACATCACATCTCTTCTTCCCATTCCCACCCTCAGCAGCTACCATGTCCACTTTCTCCAGCCCAGTGCTACATTTACTTCCACTACTAATCACATTATTTCCAGAATAGAGTTTCAGTAAGTCCACTCTAATCCATACTTTATTCCTCCATTCTGTGGCCCCTAGGAGGGCTATGTCCACTCCACCCCTCTATCAAGAGGATGCTGCGACTTGACTTGGATGATGGATGCAATTCTCCTGTTTGCAGTTGTAGGCACTCTTGGCTCCCTGGTATAGTGTTGACCTTCTTCACCTCCCTGTTAGCTGGCTGGGGTAAGTCCAATAAACCAGAGGGTAGGAGTTACAAGTCTGTTGAGGCTCAGGGCCTGGCTATCACATGGACAGTCCAGAGATTCAGGTTCCCTGAGTATACACTAAACCCTAGCACCAACCACAGGTCCAGTAAAAGTGACAGGGGAGGCTTATGAACAAAGATCACACCTGAGTCCAACTCCATTACACTCAGGACCACAAACTCCAAAGTAGGGCCAACTGACATGGTACTGAAGTCCATCTGCCATGACCATAGAGCCTGTGGGTCTCTGTAGCCCTCAGAAGAACCAATACCTGGGTTGTATCTACTTTAGCTGTCTCTGGAACTCGGCATAAGGGCTACCCCTCTAATGACCTCCCGGCTCTTTTTTGGAGACTCATAGCCATATAAACTCATTTGTCCTTTCCATTTCCCCCTTTTATTCAGAGTCAAAAAGCATTTTTAACTCCTGATATTACGTGTAGGCTGAGATATTCTGCTGGTCTGAATTGACCCTTTTATTCAAGGTCATTCTCCAGCCACATCATCAGCTGGTACTTGGTAGTAATCCTGAAAGGTAGTCTTTTAAACTTCCTTCTAAGATTTTAAACTTTTGCTTCTCCCATTTAATCCCTTAATCCATCTGATTTAAAAAAATAGATGGGCTGAAGTAGATACCATTTTCATTTGTTTTCCTTATGGATAAACAATTGTCCCAGTACCATTTACTAATTTCCTACTAAACTCCCATGCCAGCTTTGTTCATATCTCTGTGTTTTAGAGAAATGCTTCTGAGTTATGTATTCTCTGTTTTGGTCAATTTGTTTATCCATGAACTATTATTCCATGGTTTCGATTATTATAGATTATAAATCAGTCCTGTTATAAGGTAGGGCAAGACCACTACTTTGTTTTTCTCCAAGAATATCTTACCTATTCTTATGCTTTGCATTTCAGTGACTAAACAATTAGCTTACCTAGTACCATGAAAAATCTATGCTATGATTTTGGTTAGAAATGCATTGAACTGTTAGATTAATTTGGGGATATATATCATCTATAAATGTTTAACATTCTAATTATGGACATAGCACGTCTCTATTTAGATTTTCTTGAACATCTTTTAATAAAATTTATATATTTCTATGTAAAGCCCTTATATAATTTTTTTTAGATTTATTGTCTGGAAACCTAATTTTTTTTAGCACATTTTTAGATTATTTTTTTAAAGATACATAGATTACATAAAATGTTACATTAAAAAATGTAAGAGGTTCCCATATACCCAACTACCCAACACCCCACCCCATCCCACATCAACAACCTCTTTCATCAGTATGGCATATTCATTGCATTTGGTGAATACATTTTGGAGCACTGCTACACTGCATGGATTGTAGTTTACATTGTAGTTTACACTCTCTTCCAGTCCATTTAGTGGGTTATGGCAGGATATACAATGTCCTGCATCTGTCCCTGCAATATCACTCAGGACATTCAAGTCCCAAGAATGCCCCACATCACACCTCTTCTTCCTTCTCCCTGCCCTCAGCAACTCCTGTGGCCACTTCAATGATACAATTTTTTCCATTGCCAGAGTCATAATAGTTCTATAGTAGAATACCAGTAAGTTCCCTCTAATCCATACTTTATTCCTCTATCTTGTGGACCCTGGGATGGTGATGTCCACTGCACCTCTAAATCAAGAGGGGGCTTAGATCCCACATGGCTGATGGATGGGATTCTCCTGCTTGCAGCTGTAGGCTCTCTCCGTTCCCTGGTATGGTGGTTGACCACCTTTGTCAGTTGTATGCCTTTTTTTGGTCCCTCAACTCCGTTAAAGCCTACTTTTTGTATTTATTTGCTTTCTTGTGTTATATCATATTCAGTTCCTTCTCATTTCTATCTGGATATGTTTTTAATCTCTTTTCTTTTGGCCGCCATGGGGTTAAAATTTAACACCTTAAATGAATAACCATCATATTTAGTTTGATACAAACTTAATTTTAATAATATACCCCACTCCAGTCTTTAAATGTTGGCACATGGTGAAATCCTATATTTTGCCATGAATCATCTTATTGGAACCCATGGTGACTTAATTCAAGTTTTTATGTCTCTGTAACATCTGCCTTTTATTTCTCTAGGTTCATATTTCTCATTTCCTACTTAATACATCCAGATGGATGTCACACAGGTAACTGTAATTCACAGTACAAAAGGGAAGTAATAATTTCCCTATTCCACTTATTCACCCAATCTGGGTATCTTAGTAGCATTCTTGATGTCTCATTTGCCTTCACGATTCACATATAATTATGGACAAAATCCAACTAAATATACAACCAGCAGTGGTACTATTCTGCTTTTGCTCATGGTGTTCCCTCCTCCTGAAATTGTAGCAAAAGTTTGACAAATTTTTCAAGGGATGGCTTCAAAATTGGCACTTACGTAAGACTCCACCAATACCCCTCTGTGGACTCAATTATTTATTTATTTATTTATTTATTTATTTTTGAGTATATCTCCTACAGAATCTAGTTTAGTGCCATATAGTATTAGACTTTCATTAACTATTTCCCAAAATTAAATTGAGGTATGTGTGGATTTTCTACTTAGTCAAAACACCAGCAAACTCACTTTAAATTTAAAATAGAAGACAACCCCTAGAGAGAACTGTTATTTTGACTCATCCTAAGACTATTAAAATGAGAGTTGCTTTGAAAAATCCCTTTTATTTATTGAAGGCTCTTAAGTCAATAGAAAAGACAACTTTAATATATATCAGCTCTTGAAAGGTAGTTAAGTAAAGCAGTCAAAGACCAAACCAAGCACACACACACACACACACACACACACACACATTCAGTTTAGCCAAGGCAAGAAAATCAATTCCAATTTCAGTTCAATGTAACATATAACATATGTTTAGCATTTAGTATATGCAAGGAATTAGGGCAAAACTGATGAATGAGGCACTTTTCAAAGGAGTTTTTCTTCTAGCTCTTCTTTTGCTAGAAAGTAAACATTTTCTGTTTAACTCAGAATGACTAACTTGGTCTCTTACCAAGCAAACTTTGACATATTTTACTGGCTGCTCACAAGACAACTCCATTTTCATTGATAATGCTATTGGTTACTTGCAAGATAGCTCCATTTCCACAGAGACAGGTTTGAAGATGCCAAGGGAACCAAGTAGATAACGATAAAAAATTATTTGGATAATCCTAATAGCCTTAGGAATATTTCAAGATAACACAGTGTTGAAGATTCACTCATTTCTCATAAAAATAGACCAAATATCAAATGTAACTGAACTTGAGAACTCCTGAACAAGTCCAAAAGAGATAATCCATGAACTTTTTTCAATGATTCCTAAAGTATGAGTACAATAATCACTCATAAATTTCTAAATAACATGCAAAAATCAGAAATAAAAATATTCCTCTTCAATGGACTGTTTTTAGATTTGCTACCCACTTTCAGGGGCTAATGACATAGTATACTTTTATTGCCTCTGAGAACCACAGTGAACATGCTGTATTGTTTACCTCCAACAGGAAAAAACTACTTCTTGACACATGACATTTAACAATAATAGCTGAGACCATTCATGCCTGAGTCCTAGAACTGGAATTTCCTGCTTTATGGGTACTCTGTGTTGGAATTGTTGCTGGTTTGGCAGAACGATAAGAGATATTTTTGACTGTTAGAAAATAACACCCTGAACTGGATCACTATGACCTCCTAGAGGCTTAACTTCTAGGCTTGGAGCGTTGGACTAAATTCTGGAGGATGAGCATCCTTGGTGAACATCTAAATGTCCTAGGAATGGAAGTTCTAAATTGAATGTACTTTTGTTAATACCTTTTGGAACAAATGGGGAGGAAAGAAGAAAAGCATCTAAGTCATGAATTAATATGATAATTTATCTTACATAATGGAGATATCAGTAGTCATTCCCAAAGGAAGAGCTATGTCACATATCATGTTTATCAATAGCCAACTATTTCATTCAACAAATGCTGGTGATATGATGGGCCTCTGTCCCAGCAAGGACCCAGAATCCAATAAAATGGGCATAGTACTCAAGGAGATGATATACTAGTGACTTTAGTCTTACCAAGTACTTTAATTGTTATCAAATTAGATCAGGGTTCCTTAACTTTTTTTTGTTCCACAGATCCCTTTGTCAGTCAGGTCAAAATCACAGATCCCTTCTCAGAATGTAGTGGCAGATAGTTTTATGACACTCAACATTGGAGGTCAGAGAAAATAAGGATATTAAATTGATTTTTTCTCAATCCCAGCTCACAGACCCCTGAAATCTTTCCACAGACTCCTGGTTAAGAACCCCTGAATTAGATATTGTTTGTGAGGGTGGGATGCATTCCAAATTAGAACATAATTGAGTGCTTGAACTTGTTTTAGAATGGCAGTTTTTCTACCCTTGCTTATCACTTGTTTAAAACTAGGATGACTATATAATTTAGCTGCAGGAGTTTTGAGAGTGAAAGGTTATGCTACGTATAGTTATGCTAAGGTAGCATATATAAACCTGTACCCAGTTTAGCTATGGTCACCCTGTATAAAACCAGTGAGTTTTTCCTTAATCAATAGTGTACCTTACCCCAGTTTCATTAGGGAGAGCAACTCCAGTTTATCAGCTTTTGTTAATGACTGGCTAACTGAGGTGATATTTGAGGGAGAGAATCCTTTAAGTTCTAAATATCATAATTACACACATACTAACCACATTACCTTCATCCCCAATACCTATCTTCTTTATATTATGCTTTTCTGACCTAAACGTGTGTTAAATGTTAATACAAGAAAAACAAAAACAAAACAACCAAACAAAAAAACCCTAGGCAGTCATATGACTGTGTTCGTGATAAAAATGTTATTGAAGATTTTCCCCATTGTGTCATCTAGTGGCATGTAGGAGTCCACATGATTTCTTCTAAAAGTTTTGCTCTCTTTTTAAGAGCAAACAAGCTTCTTATTTATCAGATAAGGATTTATGTTGGCTTCCAACCAATGCTTAGTCACAGGACTTCATCCCTAAAGTGAAGCATTTGTATTCTGTTAGTTATGATGTTCGGCTTTCTTTCTTTTTTGATGCAATGTTTTCTTCTAAATAAGCTAATTTCCCAAAGTTTTATCTTGGTATTTAATGTTTGTTAATTATTAAATAAAATTTGAACTTCTTGGCCTGGTGCTCTGAGCCCTACATATCTGGCCCCAAACTCCTGGTCCATTGTCTTGTTTCTTAGTAATACACCTCATGCAATCATTCTCCAATTGAATTATTGTTCTTCTCAGAGCCCACTCCGTATTTTATTGCCTAGGTTCATGCTGTTCCCACTATTTGGGGGATTGGAAAAAATTGACAAATTTATTAATAGTTACAGTGGGGAGTAGGGAGTTTACCAGTTTCAAAAGGAAGAAGAAAAATATTGTTCACCAGAACATTTCAGGTGCATTGGAAGAGAAAATGTGCAGCATCCCACTCCCTTCTTTATTGTAAATGCTCTGGCCTGGTGAAGTCTTTTCCATATGGGAAACCCACATTTTGTGTGAGTTTTGTGTGAGCTGACTCTCCCTTCTCCCCATCCTGGATGTGGGAGAAAGAAAGTGGCATGAATACAGTATTGAAAGAGCAAGAGTCATACAGATCATTGCATTGGGCACAGTCCTGCTAAAACCATCTGTTTCTCTTTGGAAAATCATTCAAACCTCTTATGCACCCTTCCCCAACTCCCAGCACACACACCCCTACAAAAAACCAAAAGCCAGGGGATATGCCCCAAGGAGTAGGATTATAAGAATTTTATGTTTATGTTTATAATCCTATAATCTTCCTTGTTTGGGGAGGAGAGAAGGGCAAGCCCATGAAGTTTTTCCCTTATATGCTATCTCGTGTGCAGGGTCTGGATGTTTTTGTGAACTCATGAGAGAAAAATGTAAAAAGAAAATGTGATGCATGGGACAATATTCACAAATCCTAATTTTTCCCATGGCCCCTTCCTTATTTATTTCTTCCTTTTTATTTTCTTATTCATTTTGTAGGATAGGCTCACTTGGCTCTAGTTCAAGCATGTTGCAGAGGAGTGGTGGAAACAGATTGTGGTTAGCTGGGTTATCCTGAAAGACAACAAAGAAATTGGATATGCATCTTGGCAGTGGTCCAGACACCTTCCAGTGAATACTGGCTTGATGGAAGCATAAAAGGCCCATGCACAGGGGCTTGAAAATGTGGTTATGACTACTTTTCAGCACAGAAAGAAATTGAAAACAGGAGTCTGGATTGCCATTGAGAAGCAATTTTGAGTTAATTAATAAAGGCATGTATCCAATAGCCAGGAAACAGTGGCTGTGGTGACACAGCAAGAGTCAGTTTTGCACTTTGGACCTCAAGGAGGGCTGTGTGACCCCAAGGGAGCCATTTTCCATCTCAGCACATCTGGTTTCAAGGCTGTAGAATGCAGACTTCCTTACGTGTATGCCTATTGTACAGTCCCTGGTGGTTAGAAAATATTTTACAAAGGTAGCTAGCTAGCTGGGTAGTGACAATGGTAATAAGATGGATATATAGATATGTTATGATAATAGTTAGGATAATAGCAAACATGTTAGGAAAAGGTTTTAAAGGCTGAGACTATCACACAAGGTGACAATAAGATGAATCTTCATAGAATCTTCCTATTAGATGGCAAGTTTACTAAAGTTAGAAGTTGTATCTTACCCAACAGTACCTTGCACACTGAAAGCACCTATAAATTAATGAAAGAATCTTCTAATCCATCTCCTTGCCCTTGAACTGTCCTTTTACTGATATGTCCCTAATTTACTATTGTTCAAAATCTTGGAGAGTTCTGTGAGAGTATAGTCTATAACCAATTCAATAATTTCTACTCCCAGCTATAGTAATAGCATTCTCACAGTTTTTTCACCTAGGTCCTATCTGCTATGATTTAAAACCATTGTTTTGTTCTGTCCTTCATGAAGATAGAAGATGTCACCTTCTTCCATTTAAAATCCTCTCTTTCATAAGGGAATGGCTCTACTGAACCATTAATGTCCTCAAGGCTGTAGGAAGACAAGGTCACAGAACATGAAATAGCCACAAAACAATGTGGGATGTATTACCTGTTTTATCTATATCTATTTATATCAATATGGAGTCATAGAGTCTAACTTTTTTCATTGAGTCACAATACATTACTTTCAATACTTATTTTGGTATTCAATTTGTGCCATATGCGGCCAGTGGGAGCACTTCATGTTGACCCCTGTGTCCTCTGCCTTTGACATTTGATTTCTGAAGTTTTTTCAATATCTGAGATAGCCCTTCAACATATTTCCCCCTTTCCCCTGGCATTCCTACATGGTGGAGGACAAGGGAAAGGGGACATTGAATCTGCCTTTGGAAGATAGGTGACCTTCAACTTTTGAGCCTCAGTTTACTCATTTGTAAAATGTGGCTAATCATAAGTCCTGACTATTTAACCAGGTTTTATGGGGGTATCAAATAAGATATTGCATATGAAGTTCTAGACAAGCTATAAAACACCGATTTATATAAGATTTATTGTTACTACTATTAAATAATGATTTTACAGTTATAATGATTGTCTTAGTTTGCCAGAGCTGTTATGATGAATACCACCCAATAGGTTGCAAACAATTGAAATTCATTGTCTCAGTTTTGGAGATTAGAAGTTCAGCATCAAGGTATTGGCAATCCTGGCTTTTTCCTGGATTTTGTAGCATTCTGACAATCCTCTGTCACATGACAATTTCTCTTTTTTTGTGTCTGTTCCTCTGATTTCTGCTGACTTCTAGTATCTACTGACTTCTGGCTTCTTCTGGTTTCCACTGACTCCTGAATTTTATTTTTGTGTCTAATTTACTTAGCTTATAAGGATGTTAGCCATATGGTTTTGTCCCCCCCTCATTTAATTTGGCCATACCTTAACTAATAATAGCACTTTAAAGGTCCTATATACAAATGGGTTCACACATGCAGTACTGGGCATAGGGGCTGTGGACTTGGGGTGAGTTAGGACTTGAACATGTCTTTTGTGAAGTACTAGTCAATCCCCAACAATGATATAAGACTTATTTTAGCCCCCTGGACCTTCACCTCCCTCCCCCAAGAAAAACTTCTGGATAATACAGTAGGCAATGACTCAGAAACAGGAACACTGATAAATAATGAAGATCTGAATATTACTATGAAGGCTTTCAGAAAAATTCCATTTTCCAGATGAATTTATGTGTATTATCTTCATTGAGACTTTCTTGCTGCTTAGAATACCATTCCTTTGATGAAATCTCAAATCCCAAGGTATTGAATAGTTTTTGTAGGACATTATCTCCAAATTAATAAATCCATGCATTTGATTTAAATATTAGCACCCTCCTGATGTGCAATTTACTAGAAAGTCATTCACACATGGCCAGGAGATCAGCCTCATTTCTCCTGAAATGCCTGGAAGGCCTGAGACATTGCAGTGTGGATTGGGCTGCTCTGAAGTCTCTCTTCCCCTGAGAGAAGAAGCCTTTTATTTCTTAATTTTTTGTTGTTGTTGTTCTCAGTGTGCTCCTGACTCTGTAGCCTCAGAGAACTCTTGTAATTTGTACAGTCCTGGAGAAGACTCTTGAAGAGTCTTGTGTTAACTTATTCTCCCATGAATAAAACAGTCTTTTCCTTCAGTGTAAATATTTACACAATTATCAGGAAAAGGGAAATTTTTTTGTGACAAGTGATATATCACAACCAGAAATCTTCCCTTATCATGGATCCTGGTAGGCCTGAGAATTTACACATGTCTGTTTTGTTTGTTTCACATCATCTGAGTTGAATTTTGAGTTCTGGTAAAATCTAAAAACATACAAGAGTAAATGCCCATTGATACAGCCTGGGACTATTGGCTGGCAGCTCAGCATCTTGTCAGATCTCTAGGTTTTCAGGCCTCTTTAACTTGAGTCCACACAGTATTTAGGTTGTGTCCTTTATTTTCACTTTTTGCCTCAACCCAGGAATTCCTCCCACAAATACTCTGAGACTGTGATAAGCTACAGAAGTAAAGTAGGAAAGTCACAAACAATATTCCCAGCCTGGCAAAGATTCCTAGTTCTCTAATCTACTGTACCTCTCAAATGCCATGTTCTATTTCATCTGGTAGAAGGGCAGTGGCCATGGGCCAGGACTGTTTTATATTTCCCAGTCTTAACAACCATATCAACGGGGGGATTGCCATCTATATAGGAACTGTGTGGGATACCAGGTAATGTCAGACTTATGCCATCCCTTAAGAAGCTTTTAGTCTCATTTCTTACTTTTCCACTGCCTTATTTTAATTAGGCCTGCTCTATATAGTTTTGGTCTTGGGATATTTTAAGTCCATAGAATAAGATTTCAAGGTTGGAAATTTTCATGTTATTACTTTGTGCATGGTTTCAGACATCATTTCTATTCATTTTCCTCAATGGCCTCACTTTTATTCAGGATTATGAATATATAGAAAATGGCCTATGGCAAGCTAGAGAAAGGAAGCCTTGAACCTCCAAATCAATTTCTCTCTCTCTACTCAGAGGTATAATGTGGCTGTGCTAGATTGCAAAAATAACCACAACATTTTGCAGCTTCTCCCACCATAGCTGGAATCTATTCTCCCAGCCCTTGAATTTAGGTTGGCCGTATCATTTGCTTTGCCGAATGACACTGTAACAAACTTGATGCAAACAGAGACTTATGAAGTGCTTGCACTTTGGGTCTTGCTGTCTTGCTGCTTTCAGAAACCGGTGACTGCCACCATGTGAACAAGCTGGGACTGACTTGCTGAAGATAAGAGGAATGTGACCCAGTTGTTCCCTTCACCCCAGCCAACCAAGTTCCGGAAGCAGGGACACATATTTCCAACAGCTGACTGCAAAGGAATGAGTTACCTGAGCGGAGAACAGCTGAAGAGCTTCTCAGTTGGTCCCTTCTAAATCCCTAACTCATAAGAATGATGTGCTAATTAAATGATTGTTGATTTAAGCCACTAATTTAAAAAAAGTATTTTTTAAAAATAATTACAGAGCCCCAGAAAGTTGCTCATATAGTACCAAATGCTGTGTGCCCTTTGCCGTGCTTCTTTTAAATAGCTGTAGGACAATCAACTCTGGGAAACTGACACAGGTACATCACAGTTAAGTAGACCACAGGCCTTCCTATTTAGTTTTTGCCATTTAAAAAGAAACCTACATTCAGGATGTATTGTGTAGCTATGCAATTTTATCCCATGTGTAGATCTGCATATCTGTATAGATGCAGTCATGTTCCATCTTCACAAGAGAACGTCACTGTGCTACTTTTCTGTGTTCACACCTGGAACTGTTGGCTGCCAGCTCCCCATTGCACTTCCATCCTGTCTGCTGGCAACCACTACTCTGTTTTCTATCTCTATAGTTTTTTCATTTCAAGAATGTTGTAGATATGGAAGTTATGTACCCTTTTGAGATTTACTTTCTTTACCAAGCATAATGCCCTTGAGGTCCATCCAGGTTGTCATGGTGTTGGTAGTTCATTCCTTTCATTGCTGAGTAGTATTCCACTGTATGGATGTACTAGATTTAGTCAATCACTCACACACTGAAAAGTATTGGGTAGTTTACAGCATTTTGATATTATGAATAAAGCTGCTGTGAATATTCATATGCAGTCTTTTTGTGTGAACATTAGTTTTAATTTCTGTGGGATAAATGCCCCAAAGTGTCATTGCTGGGACATATGGAAAATAGCTGTATCACTTACATTCCTACCAGGAAGATATGAGAGAGCCAGTTTCTCTGCTTCCCTGCATCATTATTTTATTTTAGCCGCTCTAATAGGTGTGTGGTGATAGCTCACTGTGATTTTAATTTGCATTTTCCTATGTTTAATGATGTTGAATATCTTTTCACATGTTTGTCATTTGTATATCTCCTCTTTGATGAAATATCTGTTCATGTTTGTTGCCCGTTTCATAATTGGATTGTTTGGGCTTTGTTTATTGTTGACATTTGAGAGTTCTTTATATGTTTTAGACAACAGTTCTTGGTCCTAGTATGCAAATATTTTCTCCCAGTCTTTCATTTGTCTTTTAATCCTCTTAGTAGGTCTTTTGTAGTTTTTAGCTCTGATAAAATTCAATTTAAGTTTTCTTTTATGAATTGTGCTTTTGGTATCATGTCTAGGAACTCTTTATCTAGCTCTAGGTCCTGAAGATTTTTCTCCTGTTTTCTTCTAAAATTTTTATAGTTTTATAATTTACATTTAAATGCACGATCCATTTTGAATGATTTTTGAATATGGTGTGAGGTTGAGGTTGATGTTCTCTCTCTCTCTCTCTTTCTCTCTTTCCCTTCCTCCCTTCCTCCCTTCCTTTCTCCTCAGTTTTGCTTGACCAGCTTCCAGTGCTCTCTGTTTTGGAGTAGCAATGGCTGGCAGCGACTCAATTGCCTCATTACACACTTACTGGCTGAGGTGATAGCTTTTATTGGGAACTAGTAGTTTGGGGTTAGGCCACATGCAAATTTAAGACCCACTCAACCTACAGGTCTCTCCTGCCTGCTCTGGCATGTGAAATGTTCTCGGAAGCCTGTGCCTCCATCTTTGCCTCCCCTGGCAAGGGAAATATGCTTTGCTTATCAGACTGCAATTAATAGTATAAATCATTCAGTGGAGTGAGCACTTTTCCAGCCCTTGAAGCATTTTGCTTTTCTTTCCTCCTTAATACAATTGAAAATACACCTAGAAGCAGGCAGCCTGACAATTCTGGCCCAACTAATGCACACTTAGAGATGGGTCATTGTTTATTTCTGTGCTCACTCTAGCCCTCAGGCCAATTTAGGACTAGAAATGGGCACAAAGTTTGACTCCCCATTTTAACAGGCTTTCTATCACATGGGTATTAGAGTAAGCAAAGGCTCAAGTCTTGAAGGACTCTGGGGCAAGTAGAAATCCTCAGCATATGAGAGAAGGCAAATTTTGAGTAAACAATTTGAGTAAGCTTTACGAGGCTCTTTGTTTATTTCAAGATAATTAAAATGTTCTAAGTTTAAAGAAGAAAAAGAAATGGTTTGGGAATTACTCATTTGGTGTTTTTTAAATTAGGGGTTTGGCATCTCTTTCCAGGAGTGAGTAATTTCATTTGTGGTGAGTGTCTGTGTGCAGAAAACACACCAATCAAAGTCATCCAAAGCCTGCAATCAAAACCTGTCTGGTGAGAACTGTAGGATGTCACGTTGTAAACTAGGGCTTAGCAGATGCTCAGTCACAAATCTTACATGGAAGGCATGGGATCTAAATGAGGACACTTAAGGATTGCTCAGTGTGTACGTGTGCATGTGTGTGCATTCATGTGTTTGAAAGAGAGGGAGAGGGAAAGAGGGAGAATGTAAAGGAGAGTGAGAGGAAGGGAGGGGAAGAAAGAAAGAGAGAAGAAGAAAGGGCGAGAGAGAGAAAAAAGTATAAATCAGGGAACTGAACTAGGTAAGAGAAAAAATTGCATGATTGTTGTCAAAGCACAAATACAAGAAAAATATCATTCACCATATGCCAGGTGCAGTATGGAATGTAAAAAAATTGCAAAAGCATGGTCCCTGCCCTAAGCAAGAGGAATGGGATATGGAAAGAAGTCAGGTTGGTTGCAGTTGTGTGATATGGTAGTGCTGGATTAAAGAGCAATTTATTGCAGAATCAACTAAGATCAACTCAACTCACATTTCCAGGTAGCTCTTGGGACCTCATTAATGAAATCTCAGTTGCTAGTTGAGTTGTATGCAGCTTCAGTGAACATCATCTCATTGCTATACAGTAATGTGATTAAAGAGCCTCAAAATAGTTTAGTTCCAGACAGTCATATTCCTAATTTATTCCATCTCAGATAGAAAATAGATTGTATGCCAACTAAGAAATAAATTTGTTTAGTACCCAATATAATATTAATACTTATATTAGAATAGAAATTTTACATTTCACAAGTTTATTTCACTTATTTTAATTATCCTCATATTTTAAAGACAAGTCTGCATTGAGGAGTTATCATTTTTCAGACAAGGACACTAAAGCACAGGGAGATTAAAGTACTTGCTCAAGGCCACAGAGCAAAATAATGGCCAAGCAGGGTTTGAATTCAAATTCATTGTTCTTCCACTGTAACATGGATCCAATTTCCTACCATATGAAATGTATTTGTGCTGTGAGTCTGCATTCTGTTCATTTTCCTATTACAGCTATGTTAACAAAAAATGCTAGAGTCCAGGTTTATAAAAAAAATTTACAATATCCAAATTCTTTGCTAGAACTTGATGGAGGCCTATAAGAGATGTTTTTCTTCATCTCAACTTTTCCAGAAGATCAAGAAGAATTCATTTTGGGAGAATTTTTTCAGTTTTCTGGGTTGAAAAAATAAAATTTTAAGACTGGTAACCTAATACATTAAAATCACTGCTGCATTAAGCATTCAACTTAATAGATTTTAGGGAGGCTTGTTAGTTTCTCTTAAAATGATTTCTTTTTAACTTTGCGAGAATCTGTTTGACTAATCAAACTTCATCCAACAGGAGCAGAATGGCCAGTTTCCTGGCCAAACAGAGCCTCCAGGTTGATCTGGCTTGTCTCTGGTATAATTAGAGGGTACATCATTATACCCTCTTCTCTTTAGAAGAGTACACTGTATTTCTCTACTTCAGGAAGGTTACTTTGGGGTTTTAGGAAGAGCCTCATTCCATTTAAAAGTTTCTTGTTTTATAATCTCATCTTTTCATGTTGAGACTCAGAAATAGACTCAAATAGTGGGGATCAGAGGACATTTAAGGCATACATAGTCACTTTCAATTTTGGCCTTACTCACACATCTTAAAGATGGAATTAATAAAAGAAAGGGGAATTAGGTGATTTAAAAAGAATGATGGCCCCTTGTTTGGCATTGTAAATTAAATTCCCCATATGCTTATTGCATGAGGCATAGTTTCATATAGATCAACAGTTCCTTTTCCTTTTGATTCAGGCAGCTAATTCTGGATAAACGGCTCTCAAAGAAACAATCTTACCTATTCAAATTTCCTATGGGCAAAGCTTTGGCAGAGCTATCACGAACAGTGGCATTCAAGTCACATACGGCCATTGTACTTGTTATTGGAGACATCTTAGAAGACACAGTTTCAGATGGTGGACAGATTGCTTCTAGATATGCAAGGAATCTGCATCAATATTCTCGAGAAAGCCACATGGATGCTAAAGCATTTCAGGCCTGTTTTGCCAGAAAGCTGAATCAGCAAGAATAAGTTCATGCTTTTCAATTTAATAAACGAATTCAATATCAATTATATATCTGAATCTCTGTTAGGTCATCTGACATTTCATTATTTCTTTGATGTTTGAAATGGTATTTTCACCTTTCTTGCATAGAGTGAGGACCAGGCGGCTCAGAGATGTATTTTTCAAGACAGAGCCTCTAAGAGCCAAGGCAAGATACTAATCCAGCTTGCATATACGAAGTCCTTTGCCTTCTCTGTCACAGGTCTGTGGTCATCCACACCTAGAGACTTGGTGTCATCTGAGCGCCGTCATTAGAGAACCTCTGCTTCTTCCAGCATTATTTTGCTAGAAGGCTAGAGAAGTATCCCAAGAACTTGAACATCATGGCACTAGTTTTCTAAAAACCAGGCTTCTGATGCAAGGCCCAGGAGAGAAGTTTACAGGTCTTTATCTTTATTACCAGGGAGAAATTTAAGTCGTTATAAAACATGATCAACAGTACTCTTCAGGGGATACTTCTAGGGGACAAATGGAATTGGTAGGTTATCTGACTAGTTGGTCTAAGTGCAAAAGTGAATTGAGAGGCATTATACAGTAATGTGTGGAGTTAGTGAATGATTAGAGAAAAGAGCCAAGTAATAGGAAAGTCAACACTGGTAGAAAAATACAAGGTTCAAAAAAGTAATAATATGGTCCTTGGTTCATAATGAATTATGTTTATATAATCATAATAATAATTGTGATAAAGTTCTCCTGGGAAGATGGGTACAGAAATGGAGGTGGAGAAGTGATGTTTGGCCACTAATATCATTCCTCCACAATGTCAATTAAAAAAAAAACTAATGAAAGACCTCTTACTGTAAGCTTTTTTGTTCATTTGTTTTATAAAAGAGTCCCAGATCTTTAATTATTGAAATGGGTAAACTTCCATTTTTACAAATTGTGCTGATTGTGACCAGTTTATCTATTTTCTAGGGGGAAATGTGAATCATGAAGTCATCAGCTTTGAGTTACAGAACACGTTGCTTCTAATGTAGGCAGGTCACTTTTCCTCTATGGGTCTCAGTTTTCTCATCTGTGGAATGGAAGAACTGAGTTCAGAAATCTTTACAGTTCCTTCTAGCACCATAATTTATGGTGGTAGAAATGGAGACCCCCATGTTTCTGTGCCCCTGAATTCTGACCTTAATCCTGACAGGCATCTCCTGTCCCTTGGGAATTCGGATTCAGGGCTTAGCTTGCTTCTGTGGGAGTACACTCCAGCCCTGGTTCCAGCCGGAACGAGGACAGGCCTGAGGGATCCAAAAAGGCTGGAGCTGGGCTTCTTCCACAGATATGAGTGTTGTGTGACGGGTCCTTGCGTCCCAGCAGGCCAACTTCCAGCAGCAGTCTTGTGGGGAACACTTCATTGTTATCAGGAAAAGAAGCTGACGATATTCTTTTGGGTTCATACTTGGCCTTCCATCTGGACAATGAGTAATTGGACTCATAGCAAGTGCATTTACAGAAAAACGGCCTATGACAAGAGTTTCTTGGAGCTTGAAGTAAACAGAGAAAGTGGCTACAGGCAAATCTTTTCAAAATTCCTTTGTTGAAGCAGCGGTTGGCTGACCCTGCTGGGAATGCTTCTGCCTACCAAGCCAGGGCCTGGTGGTTTCCCAGCCCAGCTCATTAATGGCCTGCATCCCACCAAAGACTCTAAGTAGTATGGGCCCTCTGTATCTAGGACTCTGGTGTTGTATTAGCCCCAAGCCAGGGGTTCTTAACCAGGAAAGATTTTAGAGGTTCCATGACCTTGAATTGAAAAAAAACCCAACTTATTTATTTTTCTAGCCTCTAACTGAAATCTTGCATTTCCTTTACTTGTGAATGTATGCAATAAATTACGTAGTATTCTGTGGTTTTCACCTGACTGGCAAAGGGGTCTGTGGAACACAAAGGTTTAAGAACCTCTGCCCTAAGTTCTCTAACTTCTTATATTTGAACCTGAGGCCAATTTTGTAGTACTTCCAGACAGCCTTCTCACTCTGGCCTATGATGTGGGATCTTAGAGAGCCAGCCAAGGTCTCATTTGTTGTGACACTGCCTTGCTGCAGGTAGTCAGGGTGGTGTTTTGGTTTGCAGGGTTATTGGATTGGTGGTGGGAGAAGACAGGTAGGAACCATGCAGACAGTGTGTGGGACAAGCCTGCCCACTGTTCTAGAACCAGCCATCCTAGCTGAAGACTTTGAAATGAAGCCTCTATTTGGTTTTCCTTTTTATCTTACATAGCCACCCATACTTTCCCCTCCTCATCCTCTGTACTTCACCCAGACAGGATTACTTCCTATCCTTAGGTGCCCCTAGCATTTTCTTATGTCTGCATATTTCCTTTAGTAGCTTCTGTACCTGAAATACTTGTCCTTTTTTTCAGGTTATCAATGACTTCTGATTCCCTCCAAACATTAACTCTTCAATGAGGTTTCTACAACCCACCCTTACTCCACTCGGAAGCAGAGATTCTTTCCTCTTTGTGCCTTTGTGTAGCCTTCTATTTTAGTGCTTCTGGCAGTTGGAACTTGTGTTAGTCATAAGTCTGTCTTTCTCCTCTCCTCTCATTCCCTACACTGGCAACTAGCAGTTCCTCAAAGAGGCCATGGTCATTTTGACCCCAGAATACTCTATCCCCTTACCATCCCTGCTATATCCCCTTTGCCTTAGGTAATTATTACTCATCCTTCAAGTGTCAGCTTCAATGTCACTTTATCAGGGAGGACTTTTCTGATGCCCAGACCAGGTCATGTCCACTTGTTATGTGCTCTCATTGGACCTTGTATTTCTCTTCATAGCATTTTATCACTATTTTAATGAATTTCTTAGTTTTATAGCTATTTGTGTGATTACTTGTTCCCAGGCTAGAATAAAAACTTTATAAAGATAGGGCCTATAAAGTTAGGAAATAAATCCTTATTTTCCAGTGTGGAGTTTCACATATAGTAAATGGTCAGTAAGTATTTACTGAATTAATGGACGTGTGTATTGTGTTTCCCCTCCTCAATTCTGAGTACCTTTGAAACAGATGACTGACTTCTGTTTCCAGGGCCAGGGCTGAGAGCTCTGGGTGAGCCTGGGATTCTTGTAGCCAGAGATGCATGTGGAAGAAGCTGGAGATAAAGGAGATTCAGCATGCAAGGTCAAAGGAAAATATTGGGAAGTAAGGAAGAAGTGAAAGATGCAAAATATCAAGCCTGCAGAGCTAGGTGGTACATAGGAAAATGAAAAGAATTTGAAATGAAATCAAGGAGACAAAGAAAGTAGGTTCCAGAGAGTCCCAGAAGGGCAAACATGGTAATGGAAAGCCTCATGGAGCTCCAATAATTGAGGTCATGTGCAGAAGTGTTGGGATGCTGAGGCCACTGGGACACCAGGGACCATGTTTAATCAGCCTTTCTATACCTAGACTCTCTCACAGTGCCATATGAGAAGGAGTGTAATGAATGTTTTAAATTAAATTGAATTCATGGTTTATGATAAAAGCAGAGGGTGGGATGGATATATAGGATGTGTCTACTGCCTTCTTGACCATGTAAATTTTACCTAGAATGATCAGTTGCCTTTGGCCTCCCCCTTCACTCACCTCAAAAACTTTGGCTGTAGCACCCCTAAAGGGCTGTTTCATCATCTTCTTTCCCCAGGTAGTAACAATGCAGAGGGGATTGAAAGGGCATGGAGGATGAGAAAATGGGCCCACCAAATGGCCAATTTTTACCCAAGAAAAGGGTGAGCTAGGCAAGTGGGAAGTGAAAAAGTACTTATGTCCTTCTGCTGATTGCTGGCATACAGTGAGTCTCCTGGCTCTCTCCTGTCTCCCTCACCCACTGAACTTGGGTGTTGCAGGGGTAGTCCCCAGTGAAGGAATTCTTTACAGCCTCTAGCAGGTTTTATGTCCTGCCCTTGGGCCCCATTGTGCCAGTAGACTTGGATTCAGTTGCAAAACCTGAGGATAGAAAGAGAACATCCTTTCTGACACTGGGAGAATGGAGGGGACAGTGAATATTTCTCAAAAGAGGGGTGGTGGTCATTCTTTGGTCACTCTCTCTTGTGATCCAGTGGGAGCTATGAATGTGACCTCACTTGTACATAGGGTCTTTGTAGATATAATCAAGTTAAAATGAAGCCATTCTGGAGGAGGGTGGGCTCTATTTCCAACATGACCAGTGGCCTTGTAAGAAGAGGTAAATTTGAATAGAGGGACCAGAATCAGAATAAGGGGAAAATTCCATGTGAAGAAGAGGCAGGGGTTGGAATGATGCATCTGCTATCCAAGGAGCTCCAAGGATAGCTGACAATGATGAGCAGTGAGGAAGAGGCAAGAATGGGGTCTGCTCTAGAGCCTTAGAAGGAGTATGTCCTGCTAATGTCCTGATTTCTGACTGCTTTTCTCCAGAAGTTCGAGGGAATAATGATTTTGTTGTTTGAAACCTCCCAACTTGTGATAATTTGTTATGGCACTCGTTGGAGCAAATATACTCTCTCTCTAGTTGGAAAATCTGCCACAGCCAGATACAGAGGGAGGACCTTCTGAATGACAGGGAAAAGGAGAGCATTTCATGCAAGAATACGTATGTGAATATAGGGAATAGCATGGAGTATTTTTGGTCCATGTGGAACTGAGCCCAAGGATAATAGAGGAAGCAGGTAGAGAAGAAGTAAGAAAAGGTTAAATATGGGGGAGAGTGTGGACTACAATGTGGACCACTGTCCATGTGGTGCAGCAGTGCTCCAGAATGTATTCGCCAGGTGCAGTAGATGTGCCGCGATGATGGAAGAGGTTGTTGATGTGGGATGGGTGGGGTGGGTGGGGTGGGGAGTATATGGGGACCTCATATTTTTTTAATGTAACATTTAAAAGAAAATAAAGAAGAAGAAGAAGAAAAAAAAAAGAAATAAGGTTAAATAGACATATTGTGGCCAGATGGTGAAGGACCTTGAAAGTTAAGCAAGAATATGAAGAGTTGATGCTGTTATAGAGAGGCATGAAAGGTTTCAAGAGACTGACTAAACAAATTTTCTTGGGTGCTATTACACTTCAGACACAGGTGTAAGATCTAGGGATATAAGATATGTGAGATTAGTATGGTCTTGCCCTTAGAGAGTGTATAGTCTAGAAAGAAAAGCAGTTAAGCACCAGGCAATTACAATGCAGAGCCTATGTGAAAATTATATGTTCAAATTATTCTAAATATATGGAAGAACAGAAAGAGTAGAGATCAGAATTGTGGAGGCCTGCTATGACGCTCTTGTAATAATGAATCCATAAGTTAGGGAGATCTTAATTTGTGGTAGTGGGATGGAAAGGAGTAGACTAGTGAGAAGATGTATGTCTAAGTAGATAGAGTACCTGCAACGTGGTTTTGCCATAATTTGCATTCACTATAATATTTGAATGAATAGAGTACATAAGTTGGTGCCTGGATTTCTAAAAGAATGGAGATATCAATGTCAGAACAAAAAAAGTTGGATAAGAGGATGGAGAGGGATAGGAAGGAAAGATTATAGGAAGGGAAGGAGAGGAAGGTATTGAATTTGATTTAAGAAGAAATTTTGAGTTTGAAATGATGATGAAACATTCCAGAGGAAATGCCAAGCTTATAGTTAGAGAATAAATCAAGCCAGCTAGCAACCAAGTCTTGGAAAAAAGCCCTGGAGAAGGCATGTTAGAACAAGCTTAGGAACGTTGGAGTAACTAGTCAAGTAAAAACAATGGAACACACCAGAATGAGTGCTCTTTGAAAGATAAATAAAGATAAAAAAAAAGGAGCAGAGAGTTAAGCATCATGGCTTAAAAATTACCCACACTCTTCTCCCAGTGTTGGTATCTGTATGCTGTCTTGCTGCTCTACTGCTTGGTTCCAGTGTCTGGGATGAGTTCTTTCCCTGGCTTCTCACCAAGTTCAGCCTCAACCTTTATATCTTAAAGGGTTACCTGTTCCATCCTGGGACTTCAGTTATCAACCTAGGTTTATGTTTGCGTAGCTGAACCTCAGCTCTTTTGTTTTCCAGACTCTTCTTCCCAGGGACTGCACAAGACTAGAACCTCAGCTCTTTTGTTTTCCAGACTCTTCTTCCCAGGGACTGCACAAGACTAGAGTCCTGATTTATATTAAATTTGAACCCCTTCCCCACAAATGGCCTCAGGTTTTGCCAATTCCAGACACCTGAGTTTTATCACCGCCTAAAGATTTCTACTGTTGTCCTCTTCACACTGGACTAAATTGACTAAACCCAGATGCCAGGCTGCAGAAATGTGAACTGCCTACCTTACTGCATCTTGTTTCTAACCTATTGGTGTTAACATCCTTAAGTCCATCCTCTTCCTCCGTTTTCACCTTCCACCTCTTTCCCTATTGGCCTCCAGCTGAAGAGCTGGCACACCTCCAAGTCTGGGGCTAAATAAGGAATTCATTATCCTTGCTATGACTTTTCTGTGGTCCTAGAGAGAACTGAGTCCCAACTGGAACTGCATGACTCTGTCTGGATTATTTTACTTCCTCTGATTTTCTGTAGTCATTTTAGTGGGTTCTTTCCATGATGTCCCCTCACAGCCTGGAAGGGGTGCAAGCCTTTGCTAAATTTTATCCACTTCTTTTTGACTATTACTATCTGAAAAATTCATGCATGCCTGTTGCAAATAAGGTGGCAATCTAATGTGGAAGCTTAGTTGTTTTTAAGCCAGCATTCCAGAATGAAAATGGAAATCATCATGGAAACTAAGAATTGGAATTTGTTTTAGATTTTCTGAAAAAAAAGTAATATCAATCGCTTTTATTTAAAGATTTATTTTTTATTTTATTTTTATTTCTCTCCTCTCCCCCCGCCCCTCAGTTGTCTATTCTCTGTGTCCATTAGCTGTGTGTTCTTCTTTGTCCGCTTCTGTTGTTGTCAGTGGCATGGGAATCTGTGCTTCTTTTTGTTGCATCATCTTGTTGTGCCAGCTCTCCGTGTGTGCAGCACCATTTTTGGGCAGGCTGCACTTTCTTTCATGCTGGGCGGCTCTCCTTTCGGGGCACACTCCTTGCGCGTGGGGCTCCCCTATGCGGGGGACACCCTTGCGT
The DNA here is from genome assembly GCF_030445035.2 of Dasypus novemcinctus. Taxonomy (NCBI): domain Eukaryota; kingdom Metazoa; phylum Chordata; class Mammalia; order Cingulata; family Dasypodidae; genus Dasypus; species Dasypus novemcinctus. The sequence goes on along the minus strand of NC_080675.1, from coordinate 110,307,861 downwards.
GGCACGGCACTCCTTGTGCGCATCAGCACTGCGCATGGGCCAGCTCCACATGGGTCAAGGAGGTCCGGGGTTTGAACCATGGACCTCCCATGTGGTAGACAGACACCAAGTCCGCTTCTCTATAAATCACTTATTAGTTACGAATTTTTCTGAATATTCCCTCCATTGAGTTAACAGTGAGAAACCTGACACTGTAACAAGGAGTCTTATTTGCTAGTTTTATTTTATTTTATTTAATTCATTTTTTAAAAAAATATTACATTAAAAAAATATGAGGTCCCATTCAACTCCACCGCCCCCACCCCCCACTCTCCCCACAGCAACACTCTCTCCCATCATCATGACACATCCATTGCACCTGGTAAGTTGCTAGTTTTATTTATATAAAATTTTGTAATATATATTTGTGACTCAAACTTCAAAATGAGTAAAAGATTAAATAGTAATATTTAAATCTTCTCATATCCTGTCTCCCAGTTTCCCAGTCCTCTTTCCCCTAGACAACAAATATTATTTAAATATGTGATTCTTCCAGAGAAACTCTGTGTGTGTGTACACACATGTACCCAAACATATAATTATGTGTTTTGTGTTATGCATTAGACATATCCAGGTCTGCTTGGATATAGTATAACTGGAAGAAATACTGTGTATTTGTGTGTGTGCACCTGCCATAACTGAAGGGTATTTAAACTCATCAAAGGAGAGAAGTATGGCAATCTACATAAGCAAATGTGTGATAAAATACAGTGTTATATTTTAGGACTAATTCATAGATTAATACTAAGGTTAAAGCAGATTCTCATGAAAATAATATGTATGTGAGGCTCACAGTGCAATGCTGTTGGACTAAGTTGATTTTTTTCAGGGTGTTCTGGTTCCCTGAATTGGGTGGTACCTGAGTCACCTTACTTTCTTATAGCTCAATTTATTCTGCTTTCAAAAGTAAAGTATGGGTGGGTGTATTAGTCAGCCAAAGGGGTGCTCATGCAAAATACCAGAAATTGGTTGGTTTTTATACAAGGTGTTTATTTGGGATAGGAGCTTACAGATACCAGGCCAAAAAGCATAACTTACTTCCCCCACCAAAGTCTATTTTCACAAGTTGGAGCAAGATGGCTGCCGACATCTGTGAGGGTTCAGGCTTCTTGGGTTCCTCTGTTACAGGGTCTTGCTTCTTCCTGGGCTCAGGGTTCCTCTCTTCCTAGGGCTTGCTTCTGTTTCCTCTGTGAGCTTACTTCCTGGGGTTCCAACTCAAGGCTTCAGCATCAAACTCCAACATCAAAACTCCAACATCAAAGACCCCCAAATCCGTCCTTTGCCATGCCTTTTATCTGTGAATCCCCACCCACCAAGGGGTGGGGACTCAATGCCCTAATGACATGGCCCAATCAAAGCCTAATCATAACTTAATCACACCCAGGTACAGACCAGATTACAAACATAATCCAATATCTACTTTTGGAATTCCTAACCATATCAAACTGCTACAGTGGGAAAAAAGCCATTAGGTAAAAATGGAGGCAATTTGAATCAATTATGGATTTTAGTTAAAAATATAGTAGCTATATTCATTAATTATATTCAATTAACCAATTGTATTCATTGATTATAATAGCAGACCTACTCTTTGTTTGATTCAGCTTTGTGTTAGAATTTTTTAATGCAATAAAGCAAGAAAAATAAATGAAAGCATAAGGCTTGGAAAAGAAAAAATAAACCTATTATTTATATATGTAGAAAATTTTTAAAAATCCATAAATTATATATTAGAATTAGTAAGTGACATTTCCAAGGCCTCAGAATACAAAGTTAATACACAAAAAATAGTGATATTTCTATATATGTATGCAAACACCTGAAATTTGAAATAGGAAATAACAATTATAAAAGAGCATCAAAAACATTAAATACCAGGAAATGAATCTAATGAAAGAACTGTGGAAACTCTAACCAGAATACAACAAACAAATAAACAAGCAAAAAATTTGTTTGTAAAGAATACCTAAGTAAATGAAATGAAATATTTGGTTCATAGATTGAAAGATTCAATCCCATATTTCCTTAATCATCTATGCCTTCCTGGGGGTGAGGGGAGGAAGTAAATTTTTTTTAATTAGGCAGGTGGAGTATGGGAGTTTGGAAAGACGTCACTTGCTTTATGTGCACAATTTGAATAGCTTCAGTTCCATGTAATATTTATGGAACAGCCCTTAGGAGTTGCCACTTAGAATTTAAAGATTAATAAAATACAGTTTATATACCCAGGGATCTTAAAGAATGCGTGAATGTGTATGTATGTGTGTATAAGGAGGATGGTTACTAAAACAAGTTCAATGCCATAATCCAATGGGTTTAATTAGGTCAAATAAAAATACAGTGATACAGAAACACATATGAGAGAACACTTCATTTTGTCAGGGGTTGAAGTCATCCAGGAGAAGATCATGGGATAGTGTTGTTTGTTCTGTCTTTAAAGAATGAACTTGAATTTTCCAAGTGGATAATGTGTGTGCATGTGCACGTGTTTATGTGCATATGTAGGGATTTGACTGAGAGTGGAGAGTGTGGGAAACCCAGACAGAGGAATTAGCATGAGAAATGGCATGAGAGTGAAAATGTCGGGCTTATTTGGGGCATGTAACTGTATGGCTACAGCATAAAGCAGGTATAACAGTGGCTTCAGATAAGGTTAGAAAGTTAGGTTAGGACAAGCTGTGAAGGACCTCCACCATTATTAAAATACTTTTCTGTCTATTTTGCATATGTAAGAATCACACTAAAATTGGTTTAACATGCAGATTGCAAGGTTCAACCTCTAGAAGGAGGTTGTAGGTCTGGAGGCTCTGGGAAATGCACTTCAGTGTGCACACTACTGAACCTTGATTTGGCTCACGAATGGCAATTTGAGAAACTTGCAAGCAATTTTCTAAGCAAGGATTTTATAAATAACCCTAGTAATACTGTAGAGGATAAATTAGAGAAAGGAAGGGGAAAGTGGACAGGGGTAGACTCTGAGGCAAGAAGGAAGAATAGGAAATTATTGCAAGACCTTGAGTGAGAGATGACCTTAATGAATCACTTCTCCCGTAACCCACAGCATTTGTGTGGGTCCAGGGGCTTCCTTTGTGTTAGGTGCCCTGAGTGTGGGATGCTCACCCTTTTGGTGTCTTGTAGCCTCCTGTGGCCAGCATGGTAACTTTGGTTAATGCTTTTTGAGTGAATGTGGGATGTTGTCAGCCACAGGAACATGTTGGAACATATGCATTTTATTTTCCAGGATCCTCCAGCTCCTCTTCATCTTTTCTTTCCCATCTCAGATTGGTGACACCACTCTCCAGGTGTCACTGCCCCCAGAAAAAAACCACCTTCACAGCTGGTCCTAGCCTAACTTCCTAAGCCCAGCTTAACCTTGCCCTGCCCTGTTCTGAACTTTTGGGTTTTCCTCTCTTTAAAAACCCTCCTGCAACTGTTCTCCACCCATGAAACCAATCACTGATAAATCAATTGGTGCTGATGGAATAATGTCTTCTAGTCAGCCCTCTGCTGGGCAAGACTGTGAAGATGCAGTAACGATCCAGGAATGAATAAATCCGAAGATTAAACATCTGGTGACTGTTTTTGTTCACTGCTGTATCTTCAGTGTCTAGCTCCATGCCTAGCACATGGCTGTTCAAGGAAGTTTGAAAAATTCATCATCAAAAATGTAAAGGAGAGAATGAACGTGAGGGCAGGCGGGCCTTTGAGCATGTTGAGTGTCCTCCCAGGTCCATAGCAAAACCAGCAGAAAGTCTGCTGTGACGGCAGTGAGTGAGAGGGTTGATTTTAGCTGTGAGGCTGCCAGTGGCCCCAGCCTCAGGGCACTGAAACGGCTCTTGCTAGAGAGGTGGCTCTGGAAGCCAGAGCACTGATTTCTGACTCTTCCCTGAACATACACATCCTCTGACTTTTGGAAATAACTTATATTTGAGGCTGGACATGACTTAATTTATGGAATGTTGCTGGGTTGGGTTTCAGATGTTTCCAAGAATTTTGGAGTTCAGAGTTCCTCTTTGAATTTAAAGCCAAAATGATGACTATATAATCCGGGACAAAGCTCTGCCTCTGGGAGAAAATATATGCATAGGATCCCTAAGGAAGTGCTGGGAGGTGGCAGGAGCTGGCGTGCAGACTCTTGGCAAAGCAAACTTAGCGTCAGCACTAGGACAAGCAGCGGGGAGACCTGTATAAGATCTCGGCCTCCACAGATCCCAGCTTATACTGGAGGAGGATCCGGCCCCTGAGGTCTCTTCTCTGCATTCTCTGTGGCAGACTCTGAAGAGGGATTAAGACAAGTTTCGTCCTCTTCTCCCTGCTCTCCAATGTAGACATGGATATGGTAAAACTATCACTTGAAATGAAAGCCTCTAAAGAATATTTAACTTTCTCTGTTTAGCCACAGATTATTTTAACATTCCTTGGGGCCTCTAACCTCCTCCTTATTTTAAGAATATTCACCTTTCAATGTCTAAACAACTCCAAGAAGAAGGAAAAGTTTGTCTAGAGAGCTTGGCTCTGGGAGGCTAACCTGTTTTGCAGTCAGATGCTGTGGTTGGGTGTTTAGGGTCAGTTTTAATGCATAGTGTCTTGCATTTACATGGGATTTAGTTTGCCATTTCAGAATATATTTCCAGTTTCATTTAGACGTAAAGTTATGGATCTTTGTCATTACCTTGCCCTCCTTAACAAGTTATTTATCCTCTCTTGGTTCCCACTTGAGTTACTGGGCAATTTTCTTGACATATGTGAAGTTTCTCCATCTGCAATATGTAGATAATATTGCTACTTTTCTAGTGAACTTGATTTGAGGAGTAAATTAAATTAATGCTTTTAAAGCACTTATAGAAAAGTCAATAAAATCAGCTATCAACTTTGTTCATTCCTAATTCATAGAGATGCTGAATCAAATACAATACTAAATAGAGAAAGTCATTGCTCTTTCATGAAAAACAATTTCATATAAGATATTATTCTGTGTCCTCAAATCCCACGTTGCACTGTATTATGCTTAGCTGCAAATTATTTGTATATGTGTGAGCCTCTCCTCTATTAGACTGTGTTCCTTCTGGGCAAGATGGCATCTTATTATAGTCCATGTTAGCTATCATGGAGCCTGCAAATAGTTCACATTTTTTTTGTTGGTTAGTTGTTTTTTTCTTTAAATGTCCATTTTTCCTTTTTTTCTTTATTGGGGAAATTGTGGATTTGCAGAACAATTATTCTTAAAATACAGGATTTCCATATGCTACCCCACTACCAATACTTTGCATTGCTGTGCAACATTTGTTATAATTGATAACACATTTTTATAAGTATACAATTAATTAAGTCCCTGGTTTAACTTAGGGTTCACTGTGTAAATGTATTTTTTAAAAAATTTTGTCCTATTACCGTTTATGTTAGGTTGGTGCAAAAGGAATTGCGGTGTTGGACTGTGAATTTTAAATCATTATAACTAGGTTTAAACACATCTTTATTAATCAAAATAGGAACCATTATAATCAACACATTTTTGCCAATGAGAAATACATTTCTTTATTCCTGTAGCATAGAAGTCCATGCTGCAGAAGTCGATAAACTTTTGGAAAGTATTTTCTCCATCCTGCTGTTTGTGGAAGTGTTTTCCCTGTAAAAAGTTGTCAAGGTGTGTAAAGAAGTGGTAGTTGGTCGACGAGAGGTCAGGTAAACATGGCAAATGAGGCAAAACTTTGTTTTCAGTCAATTTTTGAAGCATTGGTTGTGCAATGGGCAGTCAGGCGTTATGGAGAAGAAATGGGCCCTTTGTGTTGACCAAGGCCGGCTGCAGGCTTGCAGTTTTCAGTGTATCTCATCAATTTGCTGAGCATACTTCTCAGATGTAGTGGTTTTGCTGGGATTCAGGAAACTAGTGGATCAGACTGACAGCAGACCAACAAACAGTGACCATGACCTTTTTTCAGTGCAAGTTTGGCTTTGGGAAGTGCTTTGGAACTTCTCAGTCCAGCCACTGAACTGGTTGTTGCCAGTTGTTGTATAAAATCCACTTTTCATCACACATCACAATCTGACTGAGAAATGGTTCGTTGTTGTTGCGTAGAATAAGAGAAGATGACACTTAAAAACAACGATTTTTTAAATTTTTGGTCAGCTTATAAGGCACCCACTTATCAAGCTTTTTCACCTTTTCAATTTGCTTCAAATGCTGCTTGACTGTAGAATGGTTGATATTGAGTTCTTCAGAAACTTCTTGTGTAGTTGTAAGAGGATCAGCTTTGATTATTACTCTTAATTTTTTTGTTGTACACTTCCGATGGTCAGTGCTATGCTCCTCATCTTCAAGGCTCTCATCTCCTTTGCAAAATTTCTTGAACCACTACTGCACTGAATGTTTGTTGGCAGTTCCTGGCCAAATTGTTGATGTTGTGAATTGTCTCTGTTGCTTTATGACCCATTTTGAGCTCAAATAAGAAAATTGCTCAAATTTTCTGTTTGTCTAACATCATTTTCATACTCCAAAATAAACATGAAATAAACAGCAAGTAATAAGTTATTAGCAAAAAAATGTAAAGCATGAAAAGCATATTAAAATAATGTATAACATAACCACATTTATTTAAGAATGTATGCCAATATCAAACAGCAAATTTCAATAATGCAAAACTGCAATTTTGTACCAACCTGATATAATCTAGCATTCCCCCTTTAATCATATTGAGATATATATTTCAGTGCTGTTAATTTGCTTTCAAAATGTTGTGCTACCATCACCAACATTTATTACCAAAACATTTCTATCATTCCAAATAGGAATCCTGTGCATTTTAAGCCTTAATTTCCCATTCCCTATCCCCACCCCATCCCCTGGTAAGCCATATTCTAGATTCTGACACTATGAGTTTGCTTATTCTAATGGTTTCAAATTACACAATATTTGTCCTTTTGTGTCTGGCTTATTTCATTCAATATGATATCTTCAAGGTTCATCCACGTTGTCACATGTATCAGGGCTTCATTCCTTTTTATAGGTGAATATATTCCCTTGTGGGTATATACCAGATTTTATTTATCCACTTACCAGTTGATGGACACTTGCATTGCTTCCATCTTTTGGGTTTCATGTGATTTCTGGCCATTTGAATATCTTCTTTGGAGAGATCTCTGTTCAATACTTTTGCCCATTTTTAATTGGGTTCTTTATATTTTTTTGGTAAATGGAAGGGTTTCTTTATTTGGATATTAGATTTTTATTGGAAATGTGGTTTCCAAATATTTTCTCTCATGTATAGGTTGTCTTTTTACTTTCATGATAAAGTCCTTTGAGGATTAAAAGTATCTGATTTTGATTAGGTCCCATTTATATTCTTTTTCTTTTATTGCTTATGCTTTGGGTATAAAGTCTAGGAAACCACTGCCTAACACACAGTCCTAAAAGGCTTCCCTACAATTTTTTCTAGGAGTTTGATAGGTCTAGATTTTATATTTAGGTTCTTGATCCACTTTGTGTTGATTTTTTTGTATGTAGTGTGAGGTAGGGGGCTCCATTTTCTTTTTTTGTACCATTTGTTGAAGCGACTACTTTTTCCCAATTGAGTGGTCTTTGCCATCTGGTTAAAATTCAGTTGGCCATAAAGGTCAGGGTTGATTTCTGAGTTCTCAGTCTTATTCCATTGGTTTGTATGTTTGTCCTTGTGCTAGTACCATGATGTTTTTATTTTTGTCTTTATTTATATTTTTAATGTTACATTAAAAAAATATGAGGTCCCCATATACCCCCCCACCCCCCTCACTCCACTCCTCTTTCCACAACAACAACCTCCTCCATCATCATGAGACACTCATTGCACTTGGTGAATACATCTCTGAGCACTGCTGCACCTCATGGGCAGTGGTCCACACCATAGCCCACACTCTCCCACAGTCCACCCAGTGGGCAATGGGAGGACATACAATGTCTGGTAACTGTCCCCACAGCACCACCCAGGACAACTCCAAGTCCCGAAAATGCCTCCACATCACATCTCTTCCTCCCACTTCCTACCCTCAGCAGCCACCATGGCCACTTTCTCCATACCAATGCCACATTTTCTTCGATTACTAATCACAATAGTTCATGAATAGAATATCAGTAAGTCCACTCTAATCCATACTCTATTCCTCCATCCTGTGGACCTTGGAATGGTTGTGTCCACTCCACATCTATATGAAGAGGGGCCTTAGATTCCACATGGATGCTGGATACAATTCTCCTGCCTTCAGTTGTAGGCAGTCTTGGCTCCCTGGTATGGTGGTTGACCTTCTTCACCTCCATGTTAGCTGAGGTAAGTCCAATAAACCAGAGTGTAGGAGTTGCAAGTCTGTTGAGGCTCAGGGCCTGGCTATCACATGGTCAGTCCAGAGAGTCAGGTACCTTGAGTATACATTAAACCCTAGCACCAACTACAGTTCTGGTAAAAGTAACAGAAGAGGCTTGTGAACAAAGATCACATCTGAGTCCAGCTCTATCACACAGAAACACAAACTCCAAAGTAGGGCCAACTGACATGGCACTGAACTCCATCTTCCATGACTGTAGAACTTGTGGGTCTCTGTAGCCCTCAGAAGAACCAATACCTGGGGTTGTATCTACTTTATCTGTCTCTGGGACTCTGCTGAGGTGTACATAAGGGCAACCCCTCTGATAACCTCCTGGCTCTTTTTGGAGACTCATAGCCATATAAACTCCTTTGTCCTTTCCATTTCCCCTTTTTATTCAGGTCAAAAAGCATTTTTAACTCTTGGTATTATATGTAGATTGAGATATTCTGCTGGTCCAAGTTGACCCTTTTATTCAAGGTCATTTTCTAGTTACATCATCAGTTGGTACTTGGTAGTAATCTCTCAGCGCCAGGGAGACTCATCACCGGAGTCGTGTCCCACGCTGGGGGGAAGTCACTACTGGTAATAGAGGACTTCTCTCATTTTGCTATTTAGTTTTTCTAAATTTTATATCTTTTTTGTCCCTCACTTCTGTTCAAGCCTTTTTTTATATTTATTTACTTTCCTGTGTTGTACTACTATACTGAGTGTCTTCTCATTTCTATCTAGGTGTACATTTCATCTCTTTCTTTGTAGTTATCATGGGTCTAAAATTTAATATCTTAAATATATAACAATCATATATTATTTGATACCAACTTAAGTTTAGTAGCCTACACATAAACTTTTCTTAGAACCCTCTGTCTCCCCACCATTTTTTGTACTTGTTATTAACTATATCTTCGTACATTGTATGTCTAAAAACCTAAATTTATCATTACTTTTAATGCGTTTGCATTTGGTACCTGTAGAATGTAAGAAGTTGAGTTACATAGCAAATGACACAGTACAATAATACTGGCATTTATAGTTATCCAAATGGTTAGCTTTACCACAGGCCTGTATTTCATTATCCAGCTTTGAATCACTGTCTAGTGTCTCTTTTTTTAAGTCAATTTATTGATACATATTAATAAAGCATACAATTCATTCAAAGTGTATAATCAATGGTATTTGGAATAATCACAAAGTTGTATGTTCATCATTTTAAATCATTATTAGACCATATTCATTATTTCAATATTAATAATAATAGACAAAAACCAGACAAACAGGAGTCAGGAAAAATCACTTTAGCATTGCTTGTGGGGCAGGTCTACTGGTGATTAACTCCCACAGCTTTTGTTTATCTGAAAATGTCTTAATCTTGCCCTCATTTTTGAAAGAGAGTTTTGCTGGATATAAATTCTTTCCTGGTAGTTGTTTTCCTTCTGCACTTATAAGTATTTCAACCTACTGCCTCCTTGCCTCTGTTATTTCTGATGAGAAATCAGCACTTAGGTCTGTTGAGACACCCTTGTATGTAACACGTTGCTTTTCTCTTGCAGCTTTCAGAACACTCATTGTCCTTTGCATTTGATAGAGTAATCAACGTATGTCAGGGTGTATTTTTCTTCATGTTTGTCCTGTTTGGTGGTTTCTGAGCTTCTTGGATATGAATATTCCCATTTTTTGCAAAGCTTTGAAGGTTCTTTGACATTAGTTATTTGACTATTTCTTTTGCTCCTTTTTCACTTCTTTTTCTGGGACTTCCATAATGTGTGTATTGGTACACTTGATTGTGTCTCATAGTTGTCTTAAGCTATTTTGCTTTTTTTTTTTTGAGGTACTAGAGCTGGGGATTGAACATGGGATCTCACTTGTGGCAAGCTGGTGCTCAGTCACTGAGCTATATCAGCTTCCAATATTTTTGCTTTTTACTATTTCTTTTTTTATGCTCCTCAGTCTGACTTATTTTGAGCATCTTGTCTTCAGTTCACTGATTCCTTTTTCTGCTGGCTCCAATCTGCTCTTGTAGCCCTTCTAGGCATTTTTCATTTTAGTTATTGTGATCCTCAACTCCAGCAGTTCTGTTTGATTTCTTTTAGAATTTCTCTTTATTTAGATGTTCCAATGTTCATTCATTGTTTCCTGATACCCTTTAGTCCTTTCTTGACTTTGTTTGGTATGTCCACTTTATTATCTTCTTTATTGTTTTTTTTTTCTTGAGCTTCAGCCCTCTTATCTGGAAGGTCTGCCCAAGGCAAATGCAGTGTGCACCCTTTTCCCTGTTTTTCTGGGTCTCTGTCTTGTCCTGGGCTTTTGATTATTAGTTGTTTTGGATTTCCCTTGTTTAAAATAATTTGGTTGTCCCCTCAGTTTCCCAGGGGACAAACCTTTCTCCCCTGGCTATTTGAAGCCAGCAGGTCTTTCTCCTAGACTGTACACCTCTGTAGTTTTTTACTCTCCTTTTGTTGTCTCATGCTGCTTTTGCCTTGAGGCAAATTCTAGGAGGTGGGTCACCCTGGGGAGGACTTCACCAAGTTGGTCTTTCCCAGACAAATCAGGGCCAAGGAACCACCAAGGGAGTGCAGACTGGCTCCAAATTGCCCTGTGGTGGGGGTCAGAAAGTGCACCATATTCTCCAATGGCTTTAGAAAGATGAGCTTTCCTGGTCTGCCAGGCAAATGTAGCCCTTCAGCTAACAGTCCTCTCACAGCCCTGAGGAAGAGCCATGTCTTCAAATCCCCACTGCCTTCATGCCTTCCAGGGGGGTTTAAACAACTGCTACCCTCAGAGCCATGACCCAGCAATGTAAATTCACTAATAAAAAGCAGTGACCAGTGATTAGCTGTGCCTACCCCCTTCTTGGGGAGAGGATTTTTATGTCCTTTTCTCTCACCAGCAGCTAACAAGGGATTGGACCCTGTGGTGATCTGCTGTGAGAAGACAGGACTCCTCGCCAGCATGCAGAGAGAGCAATTTATAGTTCTTTACTGTAATTTATCAGCCTCTTCCTCCTGCTTTTCCATGGATATTGTCCAGTGTTCTTCTGGCCTCTGGAGTTTCAAAATAGTTCTTTCAGACATTTTTTAAAATCCCTATTTAATGGTTGTTTTGGTGGAAGGACTGAGTTCTGAAACTCCCTAATCTGTCATCTTCCCTGGAAGTCCCCACAATGATTATTGGGTTAAAATCAGAAGTGGACAAATCAGAAAAGCCTGGACTTAAATACAGGGCTGGAGTTTCCTTGACCACTTAATTTGCTGAGCCTCAATCTCTTCTTGTCAAAGGGAGAAAATAATGCCTGCTTTGCTGAGTTGTTCTCAACATTAAGGATACGTTGGATGTCCAATATTTAGCCAAGCACTTGGCTCGCAGGGAATGTGCTAAATACACTATGATATGTAACTATTAAGAAAAGAAGTTGATATCATTATAATTTTAAACCAATTTTAACCACTCTGTGCTTTTCTCTTCACTACATAAGCACTTAATTCTCACAGAGATGAGAAACCTTTTAGAACTTTGTCCTGTGGAGGGGAGCCCTTTCTTCCCAGGGTGAGAGAAAGATCAGACCTTGAGGAACACACCGCACACGAGGGATCTTGGAAGACTTGGTGTCCAACAGTGAAATGTACACCATTAGCCTTCCCTCTCCAGGCCCAGCCATTCTTCAGGGAGAAGTCAGGGTAGTCTTTTCAAAATGTCAATCCAATCATGCCACCACCCTGCTTTAATCTTTTAATGACATCCATTCCTGTCATGGCAGAGCTCATGCCCTGCATTGTCTGACCCTATATACCTTTCCTTTTGCCACTCAAATTCATCTCTCTTCTCCTTTCTCCTCTCTAAGTCACATCTGCCTTCTTATAGTACTTCCTGCCATAGGACATTTGCATATATTATTCCCTCTTCTTAGTATGCTTGTTTATTCCCTTATTTCCCCCTTATTCATCCTTCATATCTTAGCCTAAGATTCACCTCCTCTGGAGAGCCTTCCTCAATCAATGTGACATGGGCAGATTATATTATGGTATCTTGTCCTTACATGGAATACTCTTCTTCGTAATATTCTTTACAGCCACAATTTTACATTTGGTAATTTTATCTCAATTGCGATTTTTACATTATTTGTATGGTTATTTGATTATACTATAGGATTCATGTGGTCCAGGACCTTCTTTTTTTTTTCACAATTAGTGTATCAAAACCTCCCATTCAGCTGATTTACATTGGTATGGCCATACCAGTTATTAAACTGCTAAAATTATTCTATACCAGTAGGCAAATAGCTGCCCCCTGATGTCCTCATGTGCCTCTTCCACAACCTGAATTGCCCCATTCCCTCATCTGAAAGCCCTGGATTGTCTCACAATCTAGAAATGAAAGGAGAAAGGCCTGATACCACAGGGCCCTTCACAATCCAGCATTGTGGCCCATGTCCCTCCATGCCTGTCTCTTCCTCATTCGTTACTATTTTGAATATAATTCTGTATTGTTCCCAGTAACCACAGTCTGGGTGATCAATAAATATTTATTAAATGAAGTGGATAATCACTGAAATGAGAGCTTTGTGGACATGGCTTCAGAATGGGACTCAGCATGCCCCTTAACTGGGGCTCAGGCTGTAGGTCAGCTGCTTTATTCCAGAGGGTCCAGGGAGCTTCCTCATCAGTCATTTCTTCTGAGTGATCATGCGTACTATTACTATATGGTTGGTATTTGAGACCTGGAATTCAAATCATGAACTGGGGGGAAACAAGGAGATGAGGAAAATGACCCAAGTACAAGTTCAGAGATTCCCCTTCTTTGAACCTTTGCTCTATGATGAAGGTGTTGACAGGAATGAAAAAAATGTAGCTGGCAGGAATTCTGGTGGAGTCATGCCTCTTCTTGATAGCTCTGTCTTGTACAAACCCTTCTTATTTCCCTGTATAAAATAATTAAATATTGAGACAGTTTAACATATTTCTTTGTGTCTTGGGTCAAGAAACAGGGCAAACTCAGAGCCATTGCTGCTCAGGAGTTGTGGAAGAATCGGCCAAATGAATTTTAGTGTTGAGTCCGTTTATTTGAATTGTGTGCTAATTATGCAGGTGAAGACAGAGGGCAAGGTAGGTGTTCAGACTGTACCTCAAAGGAATCTCTATTTCACAATGCCATGGGGCAAAGTACTTTTTTTCTGAGCCCTCTTGGCCTGTCATGGAGTTTAGGAATTCAATAGTGAAAAGACATGCATTAAGGTAAAGAAGTGGTTCCCCTCAGTTCTCTGAGGCACTGCCTCCAATTGACAAGCATGGAGAGAAACAGTTGGATGAAATAGGATTCTAGAAGAAGTAGAAGAAGCTTTAAAAAACTCAAACAGCATCCATACAAAGGAGTATGCTTTTAGGCTAAATCTTACTTAAATTGTATTCATCCATTTATCCATTTTTTAAAATTGTGATAAAAAGGTGAATGACAATACAATTCTTGCCCTTAAAGACATTTTGGTTTTGAAAGGAAGGTAACAATGCACAGAAATAATTATAATATACAGTAGAATAGGAAAGAGTTAAATGTTCAGAGAGTTTAGAGAAAAGAGAAAAATTACTTTCTACAGGGGATCAAACAATTCTTCACAGTGAAAGTACCATTTGGGGTTTGACAGGTGTATGGGACTTGGGCATAGTAAGATGGAGAAAATGCCATTAGTGATTTAAGGTGACATCATCAGCATGGTGACATAAATATTCCTTAACAATGCCTCCTCAAAGATTTAGGGAATAAAAGGATGAATTCCTCTTGCGTTGAACTCTAGAGGATGGTAGAGACTAGAGGACAGCTCCACAAATGCTGAATTGAAGAAACAGAAAAACCTCAGGTAAGAGAAGTCCATCCCTGACCACAGTCAGTCCCCATTTCCCCTCTCCCTCACTTGGTTGCACATGTCCTGGGAGCCACATGGAACCACACAGCCTGGGGTCCCTCTCACCGTAGACAGAAACTGTAGACCAAATTACAGCAATGAGTTAGAACTCCATGTGTATGCAGGCACAGGGACCTAAGAACACGAGACACTGAGGAGAGCTGTATAGAAAAGGGCCCCAAGAGAGACTGCCATAGAAAGGTTAGTAAGAACTGTTGTAACAAATCCAGTTTCAGTCAGCTGGACCACCAAAAGGCAAAACGAACATTTTGGAAGTGACATATCTTTCTGGATTTTCCCAATCCAGCTACCCAGGGCAGGATATTCTAAAGGGGAAGAAACCTGAGACAGGAAAGCCTCACAGAGAAGAAAAAGGGCTAGGGTTAAACTATACTTCTGTAAGATAAGAAAGATCCCAGAACTGAAATTGTAAGGAAAACGGGGTACTGAGTGAGAATTCAAACAAATCACAGGATCTGGGGAGAAAATCCTTTACCAAACCAAACAGAACAGATCAAGGTTCCCAGAGAAGGAACAGAGAAAGAAAGATTTTTTTTTTTGGAGGTGAAACAGTTACACGAAAAGTGCAATCTTAAAAATTGCACTTTATCTCCACAGCAAGAGTCAGATGAAGAATAACAGAAAAAATCTGAACAGTTAAACATGGGCTATTCTAAAGTTCTAGAAAAGGTAGACTGTCAAGAAGAGCCTTGACACAAAGCCACTCAGCAATAAAACCCTAGAAAAGAGGGAGAAACAGACCTTCAGAGTTAACACATTAAGAGAATCAGATACTTAGACATCAACAAATGAAGGAGATGGAGGAATATATGCATAAAGAGATAAAGGATATTAAGAAGACATTGTGTGAGAATAAAGAAGAATTTGAAAGTATGAAAAACAACATAACAGATTATGGGGATGAAAGACACAACGATAGAGATTAAAAGTAAACTAGAGGTACATAACAGCAGATTTGAACAGGCAGAAGAAAAAAATCAGCCTGCCAGAAGACAGGACAAATTTGTACAGTCAGAAGAAAAGATAGAGAAAAGAATAGAAAAAATTGAAGAGTGTCTCAGGGATTTTAGCTACAGCTTGAAGTACATGCATCATGGGTGGCCCAAAATACAAAAAAGAAGGAAAAAGGGACAGAAAGAATATTTGAGGAAATAACGGCTGAAAACTTAATAACTCTTATGAAAGACATAAATATACAAGTCCAAGAAACACAAAATATGCCGAACAGGATAAATCATAGTAGACCAACTCTAAGGGATATACTAGTCAGAATGTCAAATGTCAAAGATAAAGAGGGAATTCTGAAAGCAGCAAGAGAAAAGTGATTCATCACATAAAAGGGATCTGCAATAAGACTAAGTGTCAATTTCTCATCAAAAACCATGGAGGGAAAAGGCAGTATAGGACAGGTTTAGGGTACTGAAAGAAAAACTGCTAGCCAAAAATTCTTTAGCCAGCAAAACTGACCTTCGAAAATGTGTAAGAGTTTAAAGTATTCACAAATAAAAAGAAACTGAGTTCACAAACTAGACCTTTCCTACAAGAAATACTAAAGGGAGCTCAGGTTGAAAGGAAAAGACAGGAGACATGCTTAGAGTAGTGTGAAGAAATGAAGGTTATCAGGAAGGTTAACTAAATAAGTAAATGCAAAACCTAATAGTACTGAATCCTTAATAAATGACTCTAATCTTTCATTCATAAAAGAATGAGAATACAATTGAACAAGAAAAAGGAATATTTCCTGATAATGTACAAAATACAGAGTGGTAAAGTGAGACAAAAACAAGAAAATCCTCTAGTGTAATAAACCACATTGATAAATTGAAGAAGAAAAATCACATGATCCTCTTGATTGACTCAGAAAAGACATTTGACAAAATATAGCATCCTTTCTTGATAAAAACACTCCAAAAGATAGGAATAGAAGGAAACGTTCTCAATATGGTAAAGTGCGTATATGAAAACCCTACAGCTAGCATTGTACTCAATTGTGAAAGACTGAAAGCTTTCCCACTGAGATCAGGAAAAAGATAAGG
Organism: Dasypus novemcinctus; assembly: GCF_030445035.2. NCBI lineage: Eukaryota > Metazoa > Chordata > Mammalia > Cingulata > Dasypodidae > Dasypus > Dasypus novemcinctus. The sequence continues at coordinate 110,291,541 of NC_080675.1, read as the reverse complement.
ATGCCCATTGTCACCATTGTTATTCATTATTTCCTAGAAATTCTAGCTAGAGCAATTAGGCTAGATAAAGAAACAAAAAGCATCCAAAAGGAAAGGAAAAGTAAAACTTGCACTATTTGCTGATGATATGATCCTATATCTTGAAAATCCTTAAAAATACACAATAAAACTCCTAGAACTAATAGACAGCAAAGTGGTGGGATACAAGGTTAATAAGCAAAAATCAATAATATTTCTATATAGTACCAGTGTGCAACCTGAAGAGGAAATAAAAAAATTCCATTTCTAATAGCAACTAAAAAAATCAAATGTTTAAGAATAAACGTAATGAAGGACATAAAGGACCTGTATTCAGAAAACTACAAAACATTGTTAAAAGAAACTGAAGGAAGACTTAAATAAATGGAAGGATATTCTGCGTTCATGGATTGGAAGACTAGACATCATTAAGATTGCAATTCCACTCAAACTGATTTACAAATTCAAAGTAATCCAATGACCTTCCCCCACCCCCACCCCTGAAATGGAAAATCCAATTATAGAATTTATTTGGAAAAGGAAGGGGCCCCAAATAGCCAAAACATGTCTTAATAAAGAAGAACAAAGTTGGAGGACTCTCACTTTCTAACTTTAAAGCATGTTACTTAGCTACAGTGGTGAAAACAGCATGGTACTGACATAAAGACAGACACATTGACCAATGGAACTGAATTAAGAGCTCAGAAGTAGATTGTCATATCTATAGTCAAGTGATTTTTGACAAGGCTCTGAAGATTTCCTTGCTGGGCCAGAACAGTCTATTCAAAAACTGGTGCTGGGAGAACTGGATATCCATATCCAAAAGAAAGAAAGAGGACCCTTATCTCACTTTTTAAATAAAAATTAACTCAAAATGGATCAAGGACCTAAATATAAAAGTGACAACAATAAAGCTCCTAGAAGAAAATGTAGGAAGACATCTTCAAGATCTGTGGTAAGCAGTAGTCCTTAAACCTTATATCAGCAGCATGAGCAATAAAAGAAAAAAGAGATAATTGCTATCTCCTCAAAATTAAACACTTTTACACTTCAAAGGATTTTGTCAAAAGGGTGAAAAGGCAGCTAGTTCAATGGGAGGAAATATTTGGCACTCATATATCCAGTAAGTGTTTAATATTCATGTTATGTAAAGAGATCATACAACTCTACAATAAAAAGACAAACTATCTGATTAAAACATGGGCAAAAGATTTGAAAAGACAATGTCTAAAAAAGAAATACAAATGGTGAAAAAACATATGAAAAAATGTTTAATATCTCTAGTGATTAGGAAAATGTGAATCAAAATTACAGTGAGATATAATTTCACACCTATTTGACAGGTCACTATTAAAAAGTTGGTAAACTGTATATGTTGGAGAGGATATAGAATGATAGGAACACTTATTCACTGTTGATAGGAATGTAGAATGGTACAGCCACTGAGGAGAACTATTTGGCATTTCTTAAGGAAGTTGAATATAGAACTGCCATGTGACCCAGCAATACCATTACTAAAAACTGAGATCAGGGACATTAATAGACATCTGCACCTGAATGTTTATAGCAGTGTTATTCATGTTTGCCAAAAGTTGGACACAACCCAGGTGTCCATCAATGATGAGTGGATAAACAAATTGTGGCATATACACAGATGGAATATTATGCAGTTGTGAGAAGAAATGGAGTTCTGAATCATATGACATATGGATGAACCCAGAGGACATTATGTTGAGTAAAGCAAGCCAGACACAAAAGGACAAATACTGTATGATTGAGCTATTAGGAACTAAATATATTATGTAAACCCATGGAATTAATAATTAGAATATAGATCACCAGAAAATAAATGAGGGTAGAGAATGGAAAGCTGAGGGTTAATCTGTTCAAAATTGGTTAAAAGGTTGTTTGTAAATCTTTATAAATGAATAGAAATGGTGAAAGCACATCATAGTGTTTGTGACTAGCAGAGCTATTATGTGGATATGACAGTGGTTGAAAGGGTAAGTATAAGGTAATGTCTATTACTAGAAGTAAAGCTAAAAACTGTAACATGGGACTGTATCACATAGTGAAACCTCATGAAAATATGGATATGGATGATATTGCATATATAAGACTATTTTTACAAAATATAAATACTAATATACTAGAAAGATGGAAACAGAATACCAGCTGTATATAATAGGGGAAGCATAGGGATTGAGAGGTGATGAGTTTTGTTTGTTTTTTGTTTATTATTATTATTGGAATAATGGAAATGATTTAAGTGATGAATGCACTCCTATTATACTGAATACCATTGATTGTACACTTTGGGTGGATATAGGCTTTATAAATAGCTACCAATAAAATTGATTTATTTAAAAATAAATAAAAGGTAAACTGGACTTCAGAAAAAAAACTTATGACATTCAGCTAAGGCAGGGCTGAGAGGGAAATTCAAAGCCCTGTACACTTACATTAGAAAAGAAGAAAGAGCTAAAAAAAGAAAAACTAAACTAATTGAATTCTTGTTAGAACTAGAAAATGAACAGCAAAGCAACCCCAAAGCAAGTAAGAAGAAATAAAAAAGATTAGAGCAGAAATAAATGAAGTTGAGAATTAAAAAATAATAGAATTAATAAAACGAAAAGTTGGTTCTTTATAAAGATCAATAAAATAAAATTGGCAAACCCTTAGCCTAGTTGACAAAGAAAATAAGAGAGAAGACATGAATAGATAAAATCAGAAATGAGAGGGAAGCATTGCAACTGACCTCACAGAAAAAAACAGGAATGTAAGAAGATTCTATGAACAACTATATGCCAACAACTTTGATAACCTAGAGCAAATGGACAAATTTCTAGAAACAAAAGCAATCTATAGTTACTCTACATAAAGTAGAAGATCTCAACAGAACAATTACAAGCAAAGAGATTGAATCAGTCATCAAAAATCTCCAAAGAAAGAAAAAAGGATCCAATGACTTCACAGATGATTTCTACCAATCATTCCAAAAATCACCATCAAAATTGCCCAAACTCTTCCTAAAATTCTAAGAGGCCAGCATCACCCCAATAACAAGCAAGATAAAGGTCTACAAAGAAAGAAAATTACAGAACAATTTCTTTTATGCATATAAATACAAAAATCCTCAAAAAAATAATTGCAAATTGAATCCAACAGCCAATCGAAAGAATTATATACCATGATCAAGTGGGCTTTATGTCATGATCAAGTGGGCTTTCTTATGTTTCTACATAAGAAAATCAATTAAAGAAATACATCATATCCACAAGACAAGTGGCAAAAACCATTTGTAGATGTCAATTCTATGTAAGATGATTATCAGAATTGACAAAGAGAATGAATTTGACAAAATTTAGCATCCTTCACTAATAAAAACATTTAAGAATAGAAGGAAATTAGAAATAGAAGGAAACTTCCTCAACATGATGAAAGGCATATATGTAAAACTCACAGCTAACATAATACTCAATGGTGAAAGACTGAAAGCTTTCTCTCTAAAAATGGGAACAAGTCAAGAATGCCACTGTCACCACTGTTATTCAACATTGTACTGGAAGTTCTTGTCAGAGGAATTTGGCAAGAAAAAGAAATAAAATGTGTCTAAAATGGAAGGAAAGAAGTAAAACTTTCATTATTTGCAGATGACATTGTCCTATATTAGAAAGTCCTGAAAACTACACAACAAAGCTACTAGAGCAAATTACAAATTCAGCAAAGTGGCAGGGTACAAGATCAACACAAAAAATCAGTAGTTTTCTACACACTAGTAATGAGCAAGCTGATGATGAAACCAATAAAAAAATTCCATGTACAATAGCAACTAAAAGAATCAAATATCTAGGAATAATTTATCCAAGTTATAAAGGAAGTTGTACACAGGAAACTACAGGACATTGCTAAAAGAAATCCCAGAAGAATTTAATAAACAGAAGGAAATTCTGTGTTCATGGATTGGAAGACAAAATACTGTTAAGATGTCAGTTCTACATAAAATCTACAGATTCATGGCAATCATAATAAAAATTTCACAGCTTACTTTGCAGAAAAGGAATAGCCAATCATCAAATTTATTTAGAAGGCAAAGGGTCCTGAATAGCCAAAAACATCTTTAAAAATTAGGACAAAGTTAGGGGACTCTTACTTTCTGACATTCAAGTATTTTACAAAGCTACAGAGGCCAAAGCAGCATGGTACTAGCAAAAAGATAGATATATTGATCAATATAATTAAATTGAGAATTCAGAAAAAGACCCTCACATCTATAACCAATTGATTTTTGACAAGGTTGCCAAGTCCACTCAACTGGGAAAGCAATGTCTCTTCAACAAATGGTGCCTGAAGAACTGGATATCCATATGCAAAAGAATAAAAGAGGACCCCTAATTCACACCATATATAAAAATTAACTTAAAATGGATCAAAGACCTAAACAGAAGAACCAGGACTATAAAAGTCCTAGAAGAAAATATGTGGGAAGGTATAATAGGATCTTGTGGTAAGCAATGGTTTCTTAGACTTTATACTCAAAGCACAAGTAGTTAAATGAAAAACCAGATAAATAGGACCTCCTCAAATTAAAAACTTTTGTGCATCAGGAGATTTTGTGCATGAAAATGAAAAGACAACCTACTCAGTGGGAGAAAATATTTGGAAACCACATATTCGATAAGGGTTTAATATCTAGAATATAGAAAGAAATCTGAAAACTCAACAATATAAAGATAAACAACAACAACAGCAAACAAACAAACAAAACACTTAAAAAGACTTGAATAGACATTTCTCCAAAGAGGATATACAAATGATTTCAAAGTACTTATTTTTCCCTCTCCCTGCCTTCAGAACCTCTGGTGGCCACTGCCTCCACATCAATGATGTAATTTTTTTCATTGCTAGAATAACAAGTTTATAGTAATACCACTAAGTCTACTCTAGTTCACAGTTTATTCCCCAATCCTGAGGATTCTAGGATGGTGATGTCCACTCCACCTCTAATTGAGAGGGGCTGCAATCCCATACAGCCAATGGATAGGACTCTCTTGCTTGCAGTTGTAGACTCTCTCAGGTGTTCTGGGTTAGATCAAAGAACTGGACAGTAGGTGTTGCAACACTGCTGAGATTCAGGGTCCAGCTGGCACATGGACAGCCCAAAGATTTAAGTCTCTTGGACACATACCTACCAACTCTAGTATACTAATTATAGGTTAAAATAGAAGGAGGGAAGAGCCATGTGTAGGGAAACCACAACTGAGTCCAACTGTCACACTAGGGGGCATAAGTTCCAAAGTAGGGCCCACTGGCAAGACACAAAATTCCTGAGGTATCTGCTCTGCTTATAGTGTCTGGATGCCTCCAGAGCCCTCAGGAGCCCTGACATTTGGGGTAGTATCTACTTTGGCAGTCAGTGAAGTCCTGCTGAGATGTGCATAAGTGTAAACTCTGGAATGACTCACTTTGAAGACTTCTAGCCATATAAACTCATTTGTCTTTATCTTTTCTTCCTTTTGGTCAAGGTCTTTTTCCAGTTGCATTGCTAGTTTTGCTTGGTAGTAATCTCTTGGTGCCAGGGAGGCTCATCCCCGGGAGTCATGTCCCACACTGGGGGTAAGGTAATGTATTCATATGTTGAATTTGACTTAGAGAGAGGCCACATTTGAGGAACAAGTAGGCTTTCAGTAGGTAAATCTTAGGTACCCTATAATACTAGGCTAAGTTTCTATTTCAAGAGGAAAGATTCATATGCAGAGTCATTAATATCAAGGGCCCATCAATGGACCATCCTTCACTAGTAATTGCTCCTGTACTTGGAGGATTCTTGCTGATCCATTGGAGAATGTGGCAGAGCTCCCCAGGATAGGGATTTGATATTCCTTCGGTTATTGGTGAATCTCCACCCTCCGTGACAATGCCCTATGAACATTTAAACACATTTATATGCCTTATATGTATGCCAGGTGAGCTTCCTCCCGTGTATCCCCCATCACTGATACCCTGTGCCAATGATTCTCTCCTGCCACAGTTGTAACCCTTCCGTGATCCAAAACTTCTTAAAAAATGAAGCCAATAAAATAGCCAAATACAATTAATAAAAACATGAAATAATAACAATAATTTTAAAAATAAGAAATAAAATACAAAAAAATTAGAAATAAATAAAAATAAAAGTGGGGCTAATAAAATAATGGAAAAATGTATTAAAAAGTGTTTTTTTTTCTTTTTTTTTTACATTTTGCCTTTCACCACTGTAAGACCTGTTGTCTTATTTGTACAGTTACATTTTCTTTGGGGGTATTTTCAGAACTTGGGAGTTGTCCTGAATGACATTGCAACCAGAGATGCAGGCCATTATATATCTTGCCACAACCCACAGAACTGGGGGCAAGAGAGTGTAAACTACAATGTAAACTTTAATCCATGCTTAGTGGCAATGCTCCAAAATATGTTCATGAATTGCAATGAATGTACCTCACTAATGAAGGATGCTGTTAATGCAGGAAAATGTGGGAGGTGTGGAGAGCAGGGCATATGGGCATCCCCTGTATTTTTTATGTGATGTTTGTATAATCTACATATCTTAAAAAAAGTAAAATAAAAAACAGAGAAAAAAGTTCTTAAAAGCATGTTCAATGTCCCTAGCTATTAGGGAAATGCAAATCAAAACCACAATGAAGTATCATTTCACACCCACTAGAATGGCTAGGATTAAAAATAAAAAAATTAAAAATTTGTAGTGGATGTCAAGAAATATGAATACTCATTCATTACTGGTATGATTGTAAAATGGTGCAGCCACTGTGGAACACAGTTTGGTAGTTCCTCTTGAAACTAAGTGTAGAACTGACACATGACCTGGCAATCTGCTACTAGGTATATACCTAGAAGAATAGAAAGCAGGGACTCCAGATTATTTTGCACAACCATGTTCATAGTGGCATTATTCACAGTTGCCAAAAGGTGGAAGTAACATAAGTGTCCATTAACTGATGAGTGGATAAACAAAATGTGGTATATTGATATAATAGAATATTATTCAGCTGTAAAGAGGAATGAAGTCCTGATATGTGAGACAACTTGAATTAAACTTGAGGACATTATGCTGAATGATATAAGCCAGATACAAAAGGACAATATTATAGGATCTGATTAATATGAACTAATTACATTAAGCTAACTAATCTAGAATCTAGAATACAGGTAACCATGGGATAGATTAAAGTAGAGAATGGGGAGCTGATGCTTACTTTTTATAGAATTTATATTTTGGTTGATTTCAGAGGTGTGGAAATGGATGGTGGTGATGTTAGCACATTATTTTGAGTATAATTAACTATGGTGAACTATGTATGTGAATGTGGTTGAAAGGGCAAGTTTTGGGTCATGTATGTTACTAAAATGTAAGTTAAAAGATAAAACATGAGAATATATGACATAGCCAACCCTATTGTGGATGATGGACTTGGATTAGTAGTACAAGTATAAGAAGGTTCTTTCATGAATTATAACAAATGTAGGACATTATTATATGGTGTTGGTAATAGGGTGGTATAAAGGAAAAATATACCTAATGTAAACTATGAACTACAGTAAATAGTACCATATTAATATTCTTTCATCAGTTGTAACAAAGATAGCTTACTAATACAAAATGTCAACAATAGGAGGGTATATGGGAATGTTGTAATTTTTACATGACTTTTCTGTCAACATACAACTTCTCTAAAAAAATAATAAAATCATTATGCTAAGTGAAAGAAATCAGGCACAAAATTCTACATATCATATGATTCCATTTATATAAAATGTAAGTATAGATAAATCCATAGAGACAGAAATAATTTAGTGATTATGTAGGGTTGGGGAAGGATAGAGGTGTATGGGGTTTTTCTTTTTGAAGTAATGAAAATGTTCTAAAATTGTGGTGATGAATGCATAACTATGTGCTAGAAGCCATTGATTATGTACTTTGGATAGATTATATAGCATGTGAATATAACTCAATAAAACTGCTTAAAAAAACTTTTAGCTCCAAGAAAAAAAAAAGACCATTTGTTACAAGTATTTGAGCAGAGGAGCAATGTGATTATTTTAGATGTGCTCAATGTAGGAGGTGACAGAAATCTAGGGTAAGGGGAGACAATTACATTGGTCAGGGCAACAATTAACCAAAGGACTGGAGAAGTGTTGGTTGCCTGGGGAATTTCATACTCACAGTTGGGACGTTATTAGTCTTAAGAAGCAGGCCATAGAGAAGGAGGCAGTAAAGGGGACTCTGAAACTTAGATGAAAGTCTTGGAGGACAGCAGAGCCATTATCATAAATCTGTTATGTCAAAGAAAGAAAACTAAGTAAAGAGGGGACGTTGAGTTTTGGTTTATTTTTTGTTGAGCTTAAGTCAATAGGACTGAGGATGAAGAATAAGCTTTAGATTTGGGGGTGAAATATATGAAAGTGAAAGGAAGCCACAGGTGGTGATGAGATTGCCCAAGGATGGTGGGAGGTGAGGGGGCACTGACTGCAATCTCAAACAAAATAGACCTGTGATTTAGAAAGTCCCAGAATTCTGGTGGTTACTAATTTTGGCTGCACAAGCAACGTGAGTAAAGAGAGGAAGGTTTGGTGAAAAGTGTAAAGACTGACTTTTGGAATCTGCCAGGCTATGTCTCGGTTTGCCAAGAATTTTCTTACTTTTACCTCTGAAAATCCCATGTCCCAAGAATCTCTCAGTCCCAGGCAATCTTGGACAGATGGACACCCAAATATGGCAAACTCACTAAGAACTCTGTGGTAAACTTCTGGAATAAATAACTTTTTAAACCTTTTCTACTGAGGCAAATGTTCATGAGAGCAGCACCCATGTTTATGGAAATCCTACTGTGTGTTCAAAGGATGTGGTTTTATTTGAATGAGGCTTACCAGACTTGGCACCTAATGGATCATGCTCACATCTGAAAATATCAAATTGTGCTCCAGATTTAATGGGGCATGGGCTGAATGAGGACTCAGTTCTTGTCTGGAAGTTTGAAGCTATTAGTTTGTACATAATGGGATCCATCCCTATTGGATGTTATTTATCTGCTGTGTATGTCAACTGGTTGGGATATGGGCATTGGGTAAGTGAGAGCAAAGACCCAAGAGGAACATCAAGAAATGTCAGGGTTAGTGTGTTCATATTCAAGGCTTCAAGTCAAAAGGAAACTAAAAATGGATGGTCCTCAGTCCAAGTAGATACATGTAAACCAAGTCCCCACCTAACTTAATGTGAATATACTATTGAATTTCTTAGTTCTTCCATGGGGTGGCAGTTATTGGGAAACCCTAGGCAAAATTATCTGCCAAGAAATATACTAGATACTCCTGATATGCTAAACTCCAACCTAGTTTATGCACCAGACCTGGAAGGAAAAAATGTAATGTGTAGTTCTTGTTTTAAGGAAGTAAAAATTCAGTTATGACTAGAAATAACTAGAGAACTATGTAAAGAAAATATGAAAAAACTTCCACATAGTAGGCCATAAAAGTAGGCTCTAGAAATTCAGAAGTGGGGGCAAGGGTGTGGGCAGCTGAAGTTCCATAAGGGCTTAATGGAGGAAGGGTGCTTCTGCTGGACCTTTAAGAATATAAGAGGGGATTTGGGGTGAGTTCCTGACAGGTTCACAGCATTAGTGAAAGCTCAAGGCTGAAGACTTTTTTTCTGAGAGAACCCATCTTCCATTCCACCACTGTACTCATTTTTATCACTAACAGCTATATTTTAAAAGTGATGGATGAGGTGCTAAGCAAGAAAACAGAAGTTTCAACATACTTTCCTGCCTTCCTGCCTTTCCTGCCTTTCCTGTTAGTTCCTGATTAATGATAACAACTCAAGTTTGTTCTCATGAACTTCCAAACTCTCAAACCAGTCCTGTGCCATTGGGTAGATATTGGTGTCCTGAGTTATATTCAAGACAATGAGAGATGCCAATGTTTATTTCTCCTCTCCCCTCTCCCCCAAGTATTTGCCAAAGCAGAAGCAGTCAAATAATATCTTTAAGCATTGTTTAATTTTCTACTATATTCAAATGAGGTGTAATACTTTACTTTAGCCTATCAGTGTTTGATGATTTTTCTCATCAACAAAAAGTGTGGTGTTCAATTTGAGCCCATAAGTTAATGTTTCTGTGAGACTTAATATTTAGGGAATAGCTACTGCAGGCTCCTTGGCTTCAGCAGGTAGGACTTGAGTTTAACAGCCTGAAATGCAGAAGCTTAGAGCCCCAGAGTATCTCATTGTGATTTCCTTGTGGGGGTCAAGTTTGCAGCACTTTCTTAGTGAAGCAAACCTCTTTAGAACATGTCACAATCACTGTGTACTTGGGTTTTTGCAGGAAAGGGAAATGCAATTCTACATGTAGCTTATTGGAGGAAGAATGGGAAGGAGAGAATAAATATGTAGAGCTGATTTGCAAGAGACTTACTGGAGAGGGGAAGGCTGATAGTGATGGGGCTGTGAGGAAAAATGATGGGAACAAGGCAGCACCTCTTTCCCAAGGCAATGGAAAGGGGTAAGCTGGAGACTCTGGGAGCACTGCATACGGGATGAAATACCATCAACCCTTTGTGATTTGTCTTTCACTGAAATAGAACAGCTGAGTAGATAGAACATTTCCTCCCTTAGTGATGATGTTCCAACTTTTGCGTCAGCCTAGTATGACTGACAAGGAGAAATACTAGAACTAGGCAACTCTAGGCAGTCTTGACTCAAGGCACTGCCAATTTCCCTGTTTTTGACATTGACAAACTTGTCCAATTTATCCTCAAAGCCTCAAAGCCTGGCATGAAATGAATGCTGATTGAATGAATGACTGTACTGGACTCACTGAAGTTCCAGTCCCCTCTTTCTTGAGGGGAAGGGAATGAATAACAGACTTGCCCTTGTCTTGGCAGTCCTTATCATGAAAAATGTCCAATATTTTGGCTCCCATCACCACTTTCCCCAACACTCCGCTCCCTGGTCCCCAGAGTTAAGCATGGTTCGGTAAGTGAAGAGAACTTGCAAAATCTCAATGTATGACAGAACAAGTCTTTGATCTAAATGTCTTTACCAAGCTGGATTTCCAGTGGGTTCAGTTAAAGTGGCTATGGGCACAAAGGATGAATTCAAGCTCCAACTTCTGGGTCTGACTTCTCTGCTACTGCCAGCCATCAGGGAAGGGCGTTAGGAGATCAGTGTTCTTTCTGCTTCCCACAGGAGTCCTCCCATTGCTACCTTATATTCCTGTCTAGAATTGCTGAGAAGAGTTGGGACTTGAAATGTATATGCTGACATGTTAGAGTTATGTTATTGCTTTGTGGAAAGTCTTATTAAAGTTTGTGAAAAATCATGTTTTCACCACTACAGAGGGACCAAGCCAAACATTTGGCAAATTTCTGCCCCTGAGTCTGAGGCTTTTTATGGATGAAAGATGCATGCTTCACAACCACATGATTGCTGGATTTGTGGTGAGGATTTTCTTTATTTTAACATAAACACACACACATGCTGTACAAAGGGGGACATCCCTGACAGAAATATAGAAATATTCCCCAAGGGCCTCCTTATGCAGAGATAACCTGGAAGGGAGGGAGGAAGGGAAGGGAAGGAAAGAATGGAAAGGATAGGAAGGAAAGAGAGAATGGAAGGAAGAAAGAAAGAAAGAAGTCTCAGAACAGTTGGGGAGATATAACTTAGACAAAGTCAGTCTCAACCTAGCTATGGAACTTCCATTTGAATCTAGCTGGATTTAACTCCTATTCAGAATGACATAAGGTGAATATGAGCATATAGCCCAGTTGATGTTACAAGTCTTGCCTTCTGAAACAAAATCTGAACCAGGAATTACTGAAAGCTTTGGGTCTAAGTTTAATGACCAGGCTCAGGATTGATAAGGGAATAAATTTGAATTTATGTCCTTTTGCCGGAAAGCACCAGTGTTTTGTTCAGCAAATGCCAATCTTAACAAGCTCACAATCTGGAGTGTATGAAAGTACTCCCCCATGGAATGCCTTCCTGTATATTTTTTCTAATAGGTCTGATTCTACTGACCTGAAATGACTGCATAAGACAGCGCCTTGGTCAGGCGCCATTATCCTTCAGGAAATGTATTTACTTTTAATAGAACAAAACTGAAAATACATCTCTTGCCTGAGGGTATCTACATAGCAGATAATCATAGCAATGAAAATGAATCCTTCCCCTCAGCATCCTTGGCCCAGAACAATACCTCTGAAGGTTGCCAGATCAATAGGATGAGTCTTGTCCATTATTAAAGAACATTCTCCCTGTCTGAATTTCTGTTTTTATTATGAACCATATATTTTTCTTACCTGAACTTGTGACCTCCAATAAACTACTTGGCTATGAAGCCAATTTTCTATGCTAAACTTTCCCCCTAGGCCAGCTGGAGTAGGCGTGCCTCTCGTAGCCGCCTAAACTTGCTCCCTACCCAAGCAGTAGGCACTTGCTCAAGAGGGCTGTGGACTGCCCTTCTGATTACACTTTGAACCCTTGTCTTTACCTTGTGTGAGGATGGAAAAGAGAATATCCTCACATCTGCCTCCAGAAGGGCTGGTTCTTACCCATGTTTATCCTCTGTTAATGTAGAATGAGTGTTCTGTGAAGCCAGTTTGACAAATGCAGTGGCCTTTCTGTCTGAGCTTTCTATCATGACCTAAGCTGCTCATGAATTCTCGTTTGCTCTGTGCTATTCACTAGAGGGGGTTCCTGTAAGTCACAGAAACCCATCTGGGCCCTACTACATGATCACTAACAAAGCGCCTTAAATTAATTTCCCTTCTCTTTCAGCTTGATTCCAGACAGTCTGTGCACCCCTCAATTGCTAGTTGGATCTGACCCAGGTTCTCAGTAACTTCTCCTGATGGATTCTCACAGCTCTGAGCTGTTCCCTTCACCTGAAAACCCTCTTGCTAACTTCTCTTCTTTTGGCAGACTCCTTCAGGTTTCAGTTTCTTCTGAAAAGCTTTCCCCAACTAAGCTGCCATGATATTGTTTGCAGTTTTCAGACAGAGTGCTATGTTCATTTTCTTCAAAATATTTCTTTTAGTCTCCATGTATACATTTACTTGTTTACTGTCTTTCACCCTGAATAGAGAGTATACTCTATAAGTGCAAAGCCCATCTCTATTGCCCATTGATTTACACCTAGCTCTTAAGACCTAGTATATATTAGGTTGTCAATAAACACACCCTGAATGAACTAATGAATGAATGAGTGATGCTACTGTCAGACTCTGAAAATGACAGGACCCTGAATTAGTTTTCCAAGAAAAGAGCAGGAAACAAAAAGTTTACCTCCCCTCCTCTTGGTAAACTAGGAGAGTGGAGAGGAGAGTCAGTGTAAGAGGGAATAACAAGACAGTTCAAGCAAGATATTTCTTGTTGCCCAAGAAAAATATTAGTAGGCTAAGCCAACAGCTTTGTGCTGAGCCCAGACATGCCTGCCTCTTAACAGGAACCTTGACAACATTTTCCCACTCTGCCTGGCTGGCAGCTCCTATCAGAGTCCCTGATTCCCAGTATGGTTAACTATTAGATCTGACTATTTAGAAAACTGTTGAAACATCGTTTACCTATATACCCTGGCATCCTCTCAGCAAGGATTAATCATCCACGTGAGACTTATTTATGCATTTATTGATTTTGATCATTCTTGGTGCCTTCATGACAGGCAGACCTCTTGCATCCTTGCATGGATTTCATGGAAGGCCAGGACATTTCCTGGTTCTGTTACCTATGTTGCTCTCCGTAACTTAAATCCAGTTTCTTTTAATTCTATTAAATACAAACCAATCTTCATTAAGCTCCTGTAATGTACATAAATGTGGCAGTAAATGAAACTGTTCATTTAACTGTTAGATGGTGTATTAGTTGGCCAAAGGGGTGCTGATGCCAAATACCAGAAATTGGCTGATTTTTATAAGGGGTATTTATTTGGGGTAGGAGCTTACAGATACCAGGCCATAAAGCATAAGTTACTTCCCTCATCAAAGTCTATGGGGAGCAAGATGGCTGCTGATGTTTGCCAGGGTTCAGGCTTCCTGGGTTCCTACATTCCTGGGACTTGCTTTTCCTTGGGTCCAAGTTTCCTTCCTTCCTAGGGCTGGCTTCTCTTTCCTCTATGTGCTGAATTCCTGGGGCTCCAGTTTAAGTCATCAACATCAAACTCCAACATCAAAACTTCAACATTAAAAGCCCTCAACTCTGTTCTTTACTATGTCTTTTACGTGTGAGTCCCCACTCACCAAGGTGTGGTGACTCAACACCCTAATCATAACTCAATCACACCCAGGTACAGATCAGATTTCAAGCATAATCCAATATTTCTTTTTGGAATTCATCAATTATGTCAAACTGCTACAGATGGATTTCCTCTGACAAGTGGCATTAGGGTTGACTGGCCTCTTTAGAAAACTCTAGTTATTGCTGCACAGCTCTGTAGATCTCTGGAGGTTCTACATGAACCTGGGGAGCAGGGGTGGTGGAATGTCTTATTCACCTGCAGCTGCCAGAGTGGTCATTTTAGACAGACACTACCCAAACAAAGTCTTCTGAGCCAGTGGCCTCTCACATATTTTTAGTATACTTTCTCTTACCCATTTCTTGCTCTTCTAATCCCCAACCCTGACACTTTATTTCCTCTCTCCACCTTATCATGGAGATATCTCCATTCCTGGACTCTAAGGTTTAGATAGTTGGTAGAATCTGTGCTAGGTCAGGGCTATTGCCTCAATACCCTACTCTGTCTTTCCTCCATTTTAATTCATTTCAGGTGGTTCTTTTTATTATTACTTACTGTGAGTCCATTCAAAAGTCTTAGTTGAGCACCTACTACATACTCACAATGCATTACAAAAACAAATGCTTAAATAAACACAAAGCAAAGAAACTATATATATTGTCAAACCCTAAAATGACCAAATCCCTGAATAAGTTCTTGTTATCTTTCCAAATGGTGAGAATTTGATTATTTACATTAGAGGTTGCAAATTCAAAAGTCTACATGAGTCAACTAGAGGATATAAGTGAAATCCTATAAGGAGTCATGGGACTATGGTAAATTGGAGAGAGCATGCCAAATCTAAGAGGTCATTGGCTGTGCAAAATTGTCTGATTATTGCTATGTAATAATGAGGAATCAATGGTACAGATCTTTTGATTGCTCAGAAAATAGGAATCCAGATTTAGCATGTGACATTAACCAAAATTTAAAACATGTTTATAGCTAAAGAGATCCAAGCTAGGTCTGAATACAATTCACAGTCACCAATTTACAACTTTTAATTTGCCCTAGGCATGTGGATTTTTTTATGGACATCATAGCTCACCTGGAGACATGGGGACTAATTTTATGGGCTTTCAGCCAGTGTGTGTCAGTTCATCTCCTGTAGTACAGATGGCAGTTGGTTCTCATTATCTGTATCATCATCTATCCCATGATGACCCATAATGCCCCAGAAGATTCACCTGACTTGCTGCTAGGCATGTGGCAGGAACATTACAAGATGCCTTCACAAATCACTTGGTGCCCTGCTGTTGCTTCGAACATCTCCATGTTGCTCTGGTTTCCATTTTTCTCTGCCTTTTTCTCTGTCTTCATGTGAATAAGTCTTTACTAAATTCTATTCTGGGATTTCCTTTTCTTTTCCCCACTTCATCTGCTCCCTGGCCTCCTTGCAGAGACTGGTTAGTTGTTCATGAGTACTGTTTATTCCTCTTCCTAGGCACATAGTTAGAAAATATTTCCCAGCCTTCCCTGACTTAGGCGAGGCCATGTGACTGAACACTGGAGTGTGAATGGACTGAACCAGGCAACCTCCTGCACACAGTCCCCCATTGCCATTTCCCATTCAGTGGTTTGATGTAGATAGCCATGCCAACCTTGCGAGTCAAGTGTTGAATATGTCAGGGCCACAGAATGCAAGAACTTGGATCTCTGCATTAACACTTGGGAGAGCGCTGCCTGTTTTTCAGGCACTACTGTTTTCTACTTTATATGAGTGAGAAATTAACTTCTACTACATTTGAATCTTTGGATAATGGATAATTGGAAATGGCTTAGTCTTAGATAATGGACTATTAGATGTCTGTTAGATTGTAAGCAGCATAACATCAGAGGCAGCTGTAATTGCTTTTCCTAGCAGTATTCCTAGGACCTAGCATAAAGGTAAGCACACCATAGGTACCAATAAATCCTTCTGGAATGAGTGAATGAAACACCATCTTCCTAGAATCTTAGCACTGTTAGGGACTTAGCCATTATACATCCCAGTCCTCATAACATATGAAAAAAATGGAGCTTCACAGGAAGGAAGTGACTTATCTAAGACCAAAAAACTAGTTAAACTAGAACAGGCATCAACACAGGGAGTCTTAGTCTGCTGCCTTTCACCATCCCATGCTTCCCTCTGTGGTAACTATATTTATAGTAGCAACTGCTAAGGAATCAGGGAAAAGGAAAATGTCATTTCTAACCTAGTAATCTCAAGTATAAGGAACTGCATATTCAAACAGCTCACATGTGAACTCTGCTATGAGTTGGTCCTGCTGTTTTGTAAGAGCTTCATGGAAAACTCCTTTGTAAGCCATATGGTATTTAAGACATGTACCTGTCATGATTATCTGTACCTTATGAAGTTAGGGAAAGCATCCTGCAAGAAGTGGAATTAAACAGCATTTTGTAGAAAGGGATGGATTTGGTTTAGAGTATAAACTCTTAGAGCATGATGCTGTGTGTACCAAAGCTCAGAATCAGCAAGGGGTGTGGAGTAAGGGGTTGACCTTGGCCAAACTGGGGCACAGTCTGAACAAAGCTGAGAGGGCTGCTAGAAGATTGCTAAAACAAAAGGGCAGAAGGATAAAAGGATAAAAAAGACTATATTCGGTATTTGGTGTTGTGCTTTCACCATTTCTGTTCAAAAGATTATCATAGGATTTGTAATTAGTAGCATGAAAATACGGGTATGATAGTGGTTTGGTTTCTTTGAGTAATGAAAATGCTTTAATATTGATTGAAGTGATGGATGTGCAAATCGGTTATTATAACAAAAGCCACTGGTTGTACACTTGAGATAAATTGTATAGCTTATGAACAAAAAAATTAATAGAGTGGGTTGAGGGAAAAATACACCAAATATAAGATATGGACTATAGTTAGTAGTAATACTTTTACAAGTGCTCTCTCATAATTTGTTACAAATATATCACAACAATGCAAGGTATTTGTTGTTGGGTGATGTAGGGAAGCCCTGTCTGATGTTATGCATGTTTGTTTTCTAAGTTTGAAACTTTCACTATACTCTTACTGTTTATGTATGTTCATGTATGAATGATACACTTCAGTAAATTGTTTTTGGAATAAATTATTTTAAAAATGAAACAATATGATACAGATAAATAGAAACTCCATTTTATTTTTAAAGTCTATGTAGAACATCTTTTCCGAACACTTTCACAGACTTATCCCCAAACATCTTTAAAAACTCAGTCTTAATTTAGGACGGTGATGGAACAACTGAAAAATAAAGCTTGTTCTGGGGCCATTGCTATTTGTTCCTGGTTTCATGAATCCTTAATTCTTTACCCAGGCATATCTGAAAAGTTCTGGTTGCCACATTAACTCTTCCTGTGGCCCTCTCTGTGCCTGACATGGCACGTGTCTGGAAGGGCAGGCCTAGGTGATGGAAGAAATATTGATACTCACTTGCTCTGAGCAGGGTTTGGATGAATTTGGGAGTCTGGGGAAATCAAAACATTGCCAACTTCCTGTCCCAGATAATAACTTTGATTTATGAATTCAGGGGATGTCTTCATTTCCTAGGGCTGCTGTTACAAATTACCACAAATCAGATGGCTTAAAACAACAGGTATTTATTGTCTCACAGTTTTGGGGTCTAAAGTCTGAAGTCAAGGTGTCAGCAGGACCACGCTCCACCTAAGACCTGCAGGGGAGAAGCCTCGCTTGCCTCTTCTAGCTTCTGGGGTTGGCCAACCATCCTTGGTCTTCTTTGGTTTGCAGCACCATGCCTCTAGTCTCTGTCTCTGCCCCTCATTCTGACTCTTCTTCCCTTCTTAGAAAGGCACCAGGCACAGTGAGGGCCCACCCTACTCCAGTATGACCTCATTTGAACTTAGGTGATAAGTTCAAATAAGGCCACATTCATAGGTGCCGGAAGTTAGAACTTCAACGTATTTTTGGGGGGACATAATTTAACCCATAATGGGGGAAACAATTATTTTTCTCCAGAGGTGCTTTGTGCTTCCAATTTATTCTTTTGAGGGTACAGGGACTCTATTTCTGATCTGTTGATGTTGGAGATGAGGCAGAAAAGAAGGAACATTAATTCTGAGCCCTCAGGTGTGGAGGATTTGTCTTTTCTAGTCATTCTTGCTCAAGGTCTTTGGGACCAAGGTCAGACTGATTTTAGCAGATTAGAGTTTTAGCCCCACACAAACCCTTTGTTGCTTGTCATCACTTTCTCTGAATCAAGAGCCACCCCCATCCCATCCACCAGAAGCTGGAGGTAACTCTCACCTCCAGAGAGTCCTGGCCGGGACCGCACAGGAGGGGACCCTGGGGACTAGAACAATCCAAGTTATCACACATAATTGCTTTACTCCTAAGACTAACTCAAATTTTGGGCCCAATACTGGCCCCTAAGATACCAAGGGACTGAATTCCAGGAATGGCACTCAGTTCCTTCAGAGGAGAACTATTCTCAGAGTTCACCCCGAGCATGATTTTTTTTTGAATTAAATAAGTAAAAAGGTAGCTAGACAAATCCTCAAATATGGAAGACTTTATGAGGAGCTGCTGAAAATGTGAACATGGTTGAAATTAGAGAAAGAAGCACCAAAAGGGAAGAAGATCTATGCAATATTGTGGAACCATTTCCAACGGCCAGCTGCTCTGTGCTTATGTATATCCTTCTGTGTGTCCACCAGGAAAGGTACCTTTCCTTTGGATGCTTGTCTTAACGTGTGTTTTGGGAGAAGGGGTAAAAAGGGAGCAGAGGAGTGCAGTAGAAAGTAGTAGAAATCATATTTTAAAGGGAGTTTTGTATGTTTGATTTTTATAGACAGTCTACAAATTGCATAGAAGAAAAGGGGAAAACCCTCATGTCCAAGTTGTGTAATGGTGATATTGAGCAAAGTTATGCTTCTGCAATCTGCAGGGTATGGTATAAGTGAAACTCTTCTCTCTAAGGATGCTGCAAAAGTTGCCTCTCCCTACACCTTCTTGAGTTTCCTCATAACTTTCACGCACATCCTCTTTTTTTTTCCCCCCCATCAAACACAAGCTGCAGTGCTACAGGATTGGGCAATGACCTTTTCACACTTTAGTTTCTGGCTGGTCATTTTGCAATTCCAAGTTTAATAGATAACATCTGCGTCAAAGCCTGTTTTGAGCTATCCAGTTAGGTTGAGTCTTTGGACAAAATGTTGCTCTTCTGAACTAGTAACATTCAAAGTTAGCAGGCAGACATCTAAAATTATTTTCTTTTTATTTATGTTTAAAGACTGATTTAAAAAATCAAGTTGAATAAAAAAAGTACATTTTCTCACTGTTACCTCATTCCAAAGCAGTTCAGATTTTCCAGTGTAATCTGCACAGGCCAAGCTTGAGAAGGTTGAGCCCAAAGGGGGAAAAAGGTTTGTGAAACTTATGAATGGAGAGATGGTTGTATTTTCAATTAGGGGCTAATTTAGAAGGGAGATCTGTGGTAGTCTGAGCTGCTGTGTGCGCCTAAATGAGGGAACGGTGGGAATATCTATTGAAATTTTATTTGAACTGCAATTCTGTTTTCTGTACCTCAGTTGTCCAGGTAACTGTACTAGTGACTGCAGTGACTTCGCTGTCAGGGTGTCCTCAGATGAGGCCTGGCAGACTTTATACAGCCCCTGACAAGGGGGAAGCGGGGAAAGAGCAAGAGGGGAGAGAAAGAGCCCCTGTTGCACCCTAAAAGGCCTCTTATCTTCTTGTAATAAATGCTTATTTCCAAATCTAGAATAAGGTACTAGAAATTTCCTTTCTCTGCCTTCAGCCAGGGTGGGCAAGTTTTTTCCCTGTGCTCTCTCCTGGTTCCTGGTCATCATACACTTCTGGGGGGACTTGTCAAATATTTAGACTTTGGAATGCTTGCTCTTGCCATGTTTATTGTAAACCAGTGTAAACACATTTTCTTTTCCATCTTGAAAAGTTCCCATAACTTTCTGATCTATTTCATGTACAGTGAGACTAGCACAGCAAATATACTTTGCTTCATCAGATAGGGGTTTTGGCTGCCCAGTCTTGACTCTTTCCCATGTATCAATCTTTCTCGGCAAGAGCACTTCCATTTCAAACTGCTGTCCTGGAGCTGAAGATAAAAGCATCCCAGCACTTTGCAATATGGATGAGCTAAGCCTAAAAGAGAATGACTCATTGATTCAGGGGTTTGGGGAGGGATGATAAATATATAGATGAGTTTTGTTGAAATCAAATCCTCTTTCCTACCCTTCTTTCCTTTTGAAATACATGAGTTCTTTTGAGTAATAAGGGATTGTGGGAAGAAAGCATGATATTTGAGAGAAACCTACTGGTGTGCAGACAAACCTTAAGAAGGATTTAGAAAGTATAATTTCAGAATTTCTATTTGAGTTTATTAAACAATTTTCTTCTAAGGAGCTTTGGGTGATGTTTTCAACTGAATTTGATCTAATTTTTTCTCCAAGATCTGAGAAGAAATTCAGTATGAGTATCAGGAAAGAGAGTCCTCCCTTCTCTTGGGGAAGAAGGTAACTAATCATGAAGGCTTTGATGTTCAATGGGAATGGCATCTGTGAGCTGGAAGAAAGGGAGAGGAGGGGAACTTTCAAAGGGAAAACCAAGATTCAACACACTTTTAAAAATTGCTTACAAACGTTTGTTGAAAGCATTTTTCTCAGTGGACAGGGGCCAATTAACACAAGAAAAGTAAAATTTAGTAGAGTGAAAAAAAGTGCTAGAGGTAAAATGAATGACATTTGAGATGGAAGGGAAAATTGGGAATAGATTAATACATTAATATATCACCTAGGTTTTTGAAATTAAAAGTTTCTCAGAATTTTATTTTCTTTGTACAACTCAAGCACAATTATTGTTCCTTGTGGTATGTAAGAAAGGTAGGTTTGAAAAAGGTATTCCAGATGTAAAATTCAGATTGTGTTGGCAGGTAATTCAACCAAAGGCATTTATTCTCCATAATTTTCCAAGCCACAGTCCTGGAAGGACCAGCTTCATGGTAGTCATATGTAAAGCATGAAGTGAGAGGAATATGAAACCCCACACTGTTTTTTTCAGAGAAAGAACAATTTCCTTCTGAGTTCTGTTTGGGCTCTAAGGGACTCAGGAAGATGTTAATGAGAAGTGAATGCTGGGTATTTTTGCATAGGCATGCACTCTCAGGAGCAAAGCAGATGTATCTTGTTGGATCTGGGATTATGATATTAGATAAACTCAAACATCAAACAGAATTTTATAAAGCAGTGTCCTCATTCTGATTAACAAAATATGTAAGCATTTTAAATAGTGAATGTAGAGACTAATATTTTCACATATGTCAGTCCACAATGCTTCTTAAGAGTAATGTTTGGAGGCTGGAAAGCTGGTGGGTTAGGGAATAACTTAGAGTTCAGTTGTGAATACCATTTTCTGTTTTTTCATAAATAATCTTATTATTACCTGTCAAGGTTTCAGTAAATGTCTCCTTTATAATCTGGATTCTTTAAGTCTACTTCTTCTTGCATCTATCATGAATTACTAATAGCTGTCACTTTAGTAAGAGTTGGTGTGTTAGTGCTTGGGGTAGGGGGAGAATGAGACCAAAGAAGAGATCCTTATTTCCAGGCCAGTTGCATATCAGTACCTGAATCCTATAACTGGCTCCCAAAAAACTGAACCGAGTTTGAAAATGGAGGCCAAAGATGGCTCTAAGCATAATTATGATAGTTAATATTAACTGAGTATTAAGTATAGGTGCTGTGCTAAGTGTATTACATATACTATCTCTTTTAATCCTCAAAGTGGTCCTTTAAAATAGGAACCATTATCTTTTCATTTTGCACATTGGGGAACTGAGGCTTAAAAGGCTTTAGCAATATGTCACATGGCCAGCAAGTGGCATAGCTGGGATTAGAACCCTACTCTGTCTGACTACAACATGCACTGGACTTCTACTTTTATGAAAATTGATAGATGACACCATTTGTACATAATACACTATGGTAGATGGAATCATATTCCCACACAGACATGTTCAAGTCCTAAGCCCAGCCCTGTGGATGTGAACGCATTTGTAAGCAGAATCTTTGAATGTCCTATTTAGATAAGGCCATATTGAATCAGGGTGGGCCTTAATCTAATATGACTGAA
The DNA here is from genome assembly GCF_030445035.2 of Dasypus novemcinctus. Taxonomy (NCBI): domain Eukaryota; kingdom Metazoa; phylum Chordata; class Mammalia; order Cingulata; family Dasypodidae; genus Dasypus; species Dasypus novemcinctus. Next base: position 110,269,087 of record NC_080675.1, on the reverse strand, counting down.
GTCCTTATGAGCAGAGGAAATTTAGACATAGCAGAAGCTGGAAGTGGAGGCTGGAGAAGGAGACAAATATTGTCACATGATGAAGGCAGAGATGCACCTACAAACGAAGCAATGCCAACGATTACTGGCAAGCCATCACCAGAACACTACAGGGTCCAGAAGTCATGGCCTGGTGATGACGTGATTTTGGACTTTTGGTCTCCCAAACTGTGAGACCAAGGCCCGTTAAGTCAACCAGGTTGTGGTATTTATCATAGCGGTCCTGGCACACGAGGTATACACTCAGATAAATCACCTAAAAATGAGAATTTAGTTATGTGCTAAAGTGCAGTAACTTGGGCTATGGAGTGTTAATTACTTATTTTACTCTAATCTTCTCTACTTTCTTGAAGAAAGTCTAAAGGCAGGCAAGAGCCAAATGTAATACTGACCACCAGAACCAGCCCTCAGCTGTTTCCCTTTCTTTCTCCTGAAAATATTACTTTTTAAATAACTGCACAGTTCAATACTATAAGTAGTAAGTGCTGTTAATTAAAACAAATTAATAAAAGCAAAATATGCCTAATTAGGTAAATGTAGAAGACCATAATTGTTTAAAATAAATGATATAATCCAGGGTTCTGCTTTTTAAACAATTCTCATGTTAAACTGTCCTCATACAAGTAGTATCCCTGATTTCTTAGAGATTTAACAAAGGGGGGACGATTCCAAAAACCTGGTTTGAATGTTTAATTTTTGCCACCACTGGGCCTACAACCATAGAGAGCCATAGGGAACTGAGCCTCATACTTGCTGCTCAGTAAATATGAGCCCAGTAAAGAACATCTCTTAGGTCAATTTAAGGACAATACTGAATGGCTCTGTTAAATCAGATAAATCAGGAAAAAAAAACTGCTGAAGAATTTAGAAGCTTCCAAGACTGAGAATGTAAGTAAGTAGTAGCAACATATAGAAGGCATTTGTATCTGCTACTCATATTAAAATAAAATTTAATCGAGATTCTTTAAACTTATTCTTTAGTTTTAAAATATATTAATAAACTAAACTGTGACCTAATGAAATGACTCTTGAAATGCTTCTGAATTGTCCTTTGGGTCATTATTTGCCTACCCTCATATACAACCTCTGAAAATCGTCAACTGTTCTTCAGAAATAGATTCTGCATTTTGTTTTGGAACTAATGTCAGTCCATAGGGGTGTTATAAAAGTACTTGGAAAGCATTTGCTTTGCCTTTTGCATTTGTTGACGCTTCTATGGGTTGGGAAGAGGCAGCATAGAGGCCAACTTTGTGTGCCAAGGAAAATAGAAGCTGAATTATGACTCTGTGGAGCAGCTGTTGGCAAGCAGGCTTGTGAGGTTAGGTCTATAATGAATTCAAGGTGGATGTAATAACAATTATCTGAGGATTTTGATTTGGGTTGAAACTAGTGACTCTTTCCGTGTTGTGACAATGTTACAGAGGGAGCTTACTGGGTGAGGAATGCCCAATCGTTAACAAAAGCTGTGCCAACTTGACATGCTATATGATTTTCAGTTTTGTGGTCATATACAAATCATCATGATTGAATAAATGAAGTCAGAACCTTCTTTGTTTAATAATGAGCTAGTATGGAATAAGGTTTGAATACTATTTATGAGGAACACTTCTCCTGCAAGTGGTTGTTATTTCAGAATTTAGTAAAATTTGGAAAGTCATCGAGTTTACTCTTGCCTTTTAAGGAGAGGCATTACAAGACTCAGCCCTTTCATTTTCATTGCCTGAAATAAGACTTTCTCTTATTATAACTATCATTGACCAATAAATGGTCCAGGGACAACAGCTCTCTGAGAACCACTTCTACCTCTTTTTCATCAGTTTCCTGTGGGCCCTCACGGAGTGAAATCTCCCTCAAGGAGGGAGAGGGAACCTGAGGCCAGGGGTGGTTTCCCTGTGATTTAGCTTCCAGACTCAATAATTATACTGCAAACAAAATTGTCCTAATTTATTGAACTCTTCCTAAGTTTTCTGAACTTTATATACACTACCTCTTAATTTTCTACACTTCCTACAAGATAGTTGCTATTATTGCCATTTTAGGTAGAAGGAAGCAGAAATACATAAAAGGTAGGTAACATGCCTAAGGCCACTCAGCTAGTCTGTCTGTCAACCCTTTCCTATTCTAAGGCCATTAACTGCAAGAAGAAAAGTCTGCTGGTTGTTGTGTGCATGCGCATGGTCAGTTAAAGGGATTACAATCCCTTCTCCTTCTGCCTTCTTTCTGGAATTTAACAGCAACTGTGTTCCTATCATGTGTATATATGGCATACATATATGTTCCTATGGTTCTGGACATGAGTCTGATGATCTCTGCTGATGAAACCACTAGAATTTTGGTTGAGAGGTACTGCTTAATATGTAGTAGTAAGGAAGGCAGGAAACATCCTGCTCAGAACAAAGAGAGGGCGATTGCTCAATAGGAAATTAAAGCAATCCACAGTATCTAGTTTCTTCATAGATATAAAGCAGCTGATGAAACTTATTCTAAAAAAGTAGGGAACATCAACAAAGACGTCAAAAGCATTTTCTTTCCTTTCTGGGATGATCAGTTCCTGAGTATACGCAGACTGTACACACACATCACTTTGAAAGTACACAAGAGGTGTGGTCAATATTAGACTCTTCATAGTAGCAAAGATCCGTTCCCTACGAATATAGTCTACAAATACGACTCCTAGGAATTGAACGCACAGTTTATCTGTGGCTTGAAAGCAGGGAGTGGGTGTATTTCTTTATTCTGCATGGCAGGTTACATCCCCTCCATGGACCTTATCTGGCTGTAATAACTTTATGTAATTTAAGTAGATCGCCTTTCCAAATTTTCTTGATGATTGCTTATTTCCATTTTCAGGTGCCTCTTTGCATATGTTCCAGGCTCCTTTTTAAATCTACTCTTCTATCAAATGCCTGGTTAACATTTACATAAATGTTTTCCTGCCAGTGCATGGGCAGGAGTCCTTCTGGCATCTTCTGGAAGGCTAGACAAGAGGATGGATGGGAATGGATCCCAGTGAGATGGAGCAACTGTGTTTTGCATGGAAGGACTTGGGGTCAGGGTTGTATAGTTATCAAAGGATATCCTTCTGGAGTGCAGGGGGCTCTCTGATCTTGGGGGGAATCCCAAGAGCTATATTTGAGATGAATGGATCCGTGTGAGCTCTGTTTCCAGTGACAGGGATCCTGGCTCAGCAGGAAGTCCATTAGCATGCAGGCACATTCCAAAGCATCTGTCTATGGCTGAGGTCTCACTGAGCCTTTCCCTAACTCCCTGTCAGACAAGCCAAAAATAAGCTAAGGAACCATGTCACAAACTATGTGAAAAAATGCTCCATTGAAAGAGTTGCATTTATGATTCAGAAATTCAAATGGGGCCAAGTGTCTGGCTTGGCTTTAGACACAAGCTGAATTCCTATGCTTTAGGGTTTGGGTATCTCTGGCATGATCATTAGAGGGATGACACAGAGGTTGTTCTAGTAATGAGGTGTTCTGTATTTCTTTACATTTTGTAGTTTGTTAAATCAAAGAATAACTTGTCTCTATTTTGGGTCTCACATATATTCATTCTTAATAATGTACATTTAAGAGTGTTTCTCTTGGGCTAGAGTTCAAACACATATCATTTTCCATATTCAAAGTTGCCAGGGAGAGCTTTTTCATTTCTCCATTATAGTCCAGTCAACCAATATTAACTGGTGCTTCATGTCTAGGTCACACTGATATCTCTTGTCTTTGCTCGAAGCAGAGATCCCAAGAGGCGTGATTGGTAAGCACTGAGGTTGGCGTCAGCTTCCCATTTTTTAACTTTAATTTTATTGATAAGTAATATATGACTGGTTTTGTTGAACCTATAGGCTCAAAATTATGGCTCCCATTGGTATTGTTTCCTAAAACAATTATGAAAGGAACTGAACATCAAATAAAAGGGGACTTAGATCTATTTGAAGTGAATTTGGAAAAAAAATAAATGTGGCACAGGTTCTGTGCTGGAGTTGAGGACATAAAGATGAATAAGCTACACTTCCATTCTCATGAAGATACTAGTCTGCATGAGAAGGTTTAGTGGGTTGACATATGTAAATACACAATTAACCCTAAGATAAAAAAATAAGCCAAAAATAGCAGTGTGTCTAACCAAGATGGAGATTGATTAGGCTGGGAGGAAGAAGACTGTGGGAAGACAAAGAGGTAAAATTTTAGTTGGATTTTCAAGAATAAATAGGGCCTAATCAACACATAATGTGGTAAAGGAATTCCAGGTAGCAGGAAGACCATGACAATTAGGATTTCTATTGCTGTTTTCCCATTGTTGACTCTTAAAGTAGAAAAGACTTGTGGGTGCTTCTGGCCCCAACATTCATGCCATTCATAATCTAAAGAGTACGTGAAAACTGCAGGAACTCAGTACAATAAAATTTTGACTAGCCTGTCTCATATGGTTCCCTATTCATTTTATTTTCCTCTTTTTTAAATGTAAGCAAACTTTGATAATATTAATTCATTAATGAAAATTAATATTACTCTGGTGGCATATATTTTACTTTTCTATTTTGTTCCTTCCAACTCTTACAACTGAATCATAACAAGAAGTTGAATAGTTGAATAGTCATTTGATATAATAGGTATACTAGGTAAACCTGCCATTGGCAGGCACAGAACAGAAATATATGAAAAAGTGAAGTGGATGTGACTCAACTGATAGAGCATCCGCCTACCAAATGGGAGGTCCAGGGTTTGAGCCCAGGGCCTCCCGGTCTATGTGGTGAGCTGGCCCACATGCAGTGCTGTCGTGTGCAAGGAGTGCTGTGCCATTCATGGGTGTCCCCCACATAGGGGAGCCTCAAGCACAAGGAGTACACTCCGCAAGGTGAGCTGAACTGCATGAAAAAAGTACAGCCCACCAAGGAGTGGTGCCACACACACGGAGAGCTGATGCAGCAAGATGACGCAATAAAGAGACACAGATTCCTGGTGCCACCAAGAATACAAGCAGACACAGAAGAACATACAGTGAATGGACACAGAGAGCAGACAATGGGGGAGGGGAGGGGAGAGAAATCTTAAAAAAAAAAAAGAAAAGAAATATATGAAAAAGGGCTCAGCATTTCCCCACCCTGGAAAATAAAACCAGAACCTGCACCTCAAAGCTTTTGTAGTATATAGCTGCCAAAAGTTCAGCATTGTCCTTGTCCTGGTAGGGGGAAGACCATAAAGCTACGATTTGAAGCTCTTGTCTTCATCCTGTGTTTTTCTTTCTTTCTTTCTTTCTTTCTTTCTTTTTTTTTTTTGGCATTTGTAGACTTTATTGTTATTTAGTGTGAATTCAGGCATTTACCAATTTGACATGAAGGAAACTCATTTTTTTTGTCTTCATTTTTTTATTTTTTGAAAGATACTTAGAGTCTATAAATGTTACAGAGACTATATAGGGGAGTCCCATATACCCTGCTCCCCACACCTCCCACTTTTCCTACATTAACAAGTTCTTTTATTAGTGTGGTACAGTCATTGCAATTAATAAACACAATTTGGAGTGTTGCCACTAAGCATGGATTATAGTTTACATTGTAGTTTACTTTTTCTCCCACTCAATTATATAGGTTATACAAGATATATAATGGCCTGTATCTGTCACTGTAATATCATTCAGGACAATTCTCAAGTCCTGAAAATGTCCCCATATTGTACCTGTTTTTCCATCTCTTTACCCTCAGAACCACCAGTGGCCACTGCCTCCATATCAATAATATTTCTTCCATTGCTAGAATCACAGTAAGTCTATAGTAGAATACTAGTAAGTCTCTGTAGTCCATAGTTCATTCCCCAATCTGAGGATTCTAGGATGGTGATGCCCACTCCATCTTTAATTGATGGGGGGGCTTCAATCCCATATGGCTGATGGATGGGACTCTCTTGGCTGCAGTTGTTGACACTCTTGGTTCCTTGGTATATTGGTTATCCGTCGTCTCCTCCTTGTTAGTTGTCCTGGGTGAGTACAATGAACAGGAGAGTAGGTGTTGCAACTCCATTGAGATTTGGGGCCCATATTTCTTAATGTTGATTTGGTGTGTAAACTTGGGCAAGTCTTTTAGTTTTATTGAATTTCTAAGGTTTCCATATTTAACATAGATAAAACATTCACTTCCTATATTTTAGCTTTGCTTTTAAGGGACTTATAAGATAATGTCATTTTGGGAAGCATAACTCTTCCTGCACATACAAAGTATTTAGGATTATGGTTGCCTGGGATCCAGTGTAACTGAATGAGTCCTTCTCTAGTTTGAGTGTCTGCCTTCCCTTCCATAGTTTGGAAAGCACAGAGAAGTCTCTGGGTGAAATCTTCTCTTCCAGGATTGAGAGCACCATACTTCTGATTACATACAAATGTGCATGCTATTCATTATCCTATTTTATTTTAACCTTCATGATAAATATTGCTAGACTTCACCAATATTCATTTCTTATTTATTTGGGGGCATGTGGAATACTATACTCCTGTGCTCCATTGCATCTTCCCCACATTATTAAATAAAATGCTCTTCTAAGGAAGTGGGACACCTGTGAAGAAAGTAGTGAGCCTGAGTGGCCTACTCATACATTAGTAAGAGATTAGGAGGCTAGAAGGAATTATGTATTTCTGCATCTACAGCTTTAGACAATGGTCCACAGCCACCACCTATGTGGTCTCAAGTGTCGTGAGGATAAAACTGTCTACCAGTTTCTTGCATTCAGACGTGGGTGAACCTCAAGTGTTCACTGGTCCTCTTTTTCACCTTCTCATTCTAGATTACCTTCACCTGCCATCAAACCCCCTATTATATTCCTCTTGCAGTCATATTTCATTTGGGCGACATTTCAGTCAGTAAACAGTGATTTTTAAAACTGCCTTGCTTTTTCAGTTATTTGTATTCATTATCTTTAATATGCTTAATAATTTTTAATATATGTATATATATATTTAAAGATACTTAGATTACACAAATTGTTACACGCAAAAATATAAGGGATTCCCATATGTCCCACTACCCACACCTCCCACCCTTCCCACATTAACAACATCTTTCATTAGTGTTGTACATTTATTGCAATTGATAAAAACATTTGGAGAATTGCCACTAAGCATGGATTATAGTTTGCACTATAGTTTGCATGGATTATAGTAAGCATGGATTATAGTTTGCACTATAGTGCACTATAGTTTACACTTGCTCCCACTCAATTCTGTAGGTTATGGCTGGATATATAATGGTCTGTATTGTTGTTGCAATGTCATTCAGGACAATCCCAAGCCCTGAAAATGCCTCCATATTACACCTTTTTCCTCTCCCTGCCTTCAGCATCTCCAGCGGCCATTTAGAGTAGAAGGAAAATGTAGTAATAACTAAAATGGTAGTGTCATTGAGTCTGGCAAATAAATATACCCACCAAGTAGTACATTAAGTATTAAATAATTAGGCAATTGGTGAATTGCTAGTAAGTGTTGCAAAGTGTTTTAGTGATATTTGGGGAAAATGGGTGGGGGTTTTTGGAATGATTTGACTTGTAGTGTTGTTTTACTCCTGATTTAGTATTCTTTGGCTGCTCAAGCAAATACCATGCAATGTATCAAGTGCCTGCTGGTTAAGGAGGCTTAAATGGCTTGGCTTAAACAATGGAAATTTAAGGGCTCACAGTTTTGAGGATTGGAAAAAGTCCAAATCAAGTCATCATCAAGGTGATGCTTTCTTCCCAAAAACTGATGTTCTGGGGCTGGCTGCTTGGTGATCCTCGCTCCTGGACTCCAGTGTCACATGGCAATGCATGTGAAAGCCTTTCCTAGCCTCTCCTTTCTCTTCCAGGTTCCACTGATCTTCAGCTTCTTGCTCCCTGTGATTTTCTCTCTCTCTGAATTTCTTTTTGCTTATAAAGGGCTATGGTAGTAGAATTAAAACTATAATCCTTCCAGTGCAGCTGTGCTCCAAAATGTATTCACCAAATGCAATGAATGCGCCACAATGATGAAAGAGGTTGATGATGTGGGAGAAGGGGAGGGGAGGTTGAGGTATGGGGTATATGGGAATCTCTTATATTTTTTAATGTAACATTTTTTTAATGATCTGTGTATCTTAAAAAAAAAAAGTCAAAAAGAAACCAACTTATCTCGATTGAATTGGGCCACACCTTAACTAATGTAATCTCTCAAAAGGCCCTACTTACAATGGGTTCACACCCACAGGAATATTCTTAAGTTTAAGAGTGTGTTTTTCTGAGGGTACATATCTCCAAACCATCACAATTTCCATTTAAAATAATGAAATATATTTACTATATAAATTCACTAACAGTTTAGTGAATAGATTAGATATGGATAAAAGGGATTTCTGCAACCACGTTATAAACTTAAAATGTGTGAGCAACACATCTGTTACTAACTCTGACCTTTCATAATGATATATTCAACTCAGCTGTGTCACAAGGGGTGCTGAGAAAAATGCAAATCTGACAAATGTGTGATCTCTTCTTTATTTTGCTTGTGCTGTGAAATGTATTTTAATGAGATCTGTACTTGAGGAAAGGAAAAGAGGAGGATGGGGAAAGGGAGTGAATTTTGATAATCATAGTCAAAAGTGCAGATTCGATATTTATAAATATTGAAGGATATTAATGGAGAATGTATGCAGTATGGGCCCTTTTCAACAACTCGAATATTCAACTTGATTTTACTATGAACTTTCTCTATTGACCCATATTAGCTTAGAGAATATATTCCTGCATCATCTGTTTAAGTACTTCCTAGAGTTGATGTTCTCTTTGCTTATTTTATTTTACTCTTTTATGTGTACATTCCCCAGTCTCAATTTGTGGAAAACACTTATGGGAGGATGTAATAGCAGTAAATATATTCAATGCTTCTCATAGGACTAATAAGTTAACATCCCATTGGGAGCAATTGGGATTTTGCTTTTTGACAAGGTTTATAGCCAGAGATTTTTCTTCCTTTCCCAACCTTTCTGGCTTCAAAGGAGTCTTATTTGACCTTAAAGGTATGGTTCCTTTGACATATATGTAAAATCTAGGATATAAACTTCTCAGCTTGTCAATGAATGAGAATTTTTATTTGAATGTGTGAGATGAAGCTTTGTTTGTCTACATTTCATTAATTTTGGGCTATTTATATTCTACCTCAACCTCAGTTTTCCTCAAAATAATAGGCTCAGAAACAAGCTTCTACATTGCCCATTGGCATGTGCTCTGGGAAGAAAGTTTGATATTACCTTAAGCAAATATCACTAAAGGCAATCTGAGGCAAAATTTAGGAATAAGAAGCCTGGTTATGAAAAATCAAGTTTTAAGAGGTTAGGTAATTGCTTAGAAAGGAATGGATGAATGACCAAATTGATTTCTGTTTAAGAAATCAGTCTAAGAAATGGTCCCTTGTCATGGGAAATGGACACCTCTCAGGCAGTTCTCCTGAATACCATGCTGGTGTCCTCCTTATTATACCACATGACCAATGAATGTCTTTTTCCTTTTGCAAACAAAAAATTATATTTAGAATCATGAATAATGGTAACAGTCCTAAAAGTGCATTGGACTTATATTCTCCATGTATTTTTTCAAAGAGCTTCCATATTTATCATTCCTTTTTGAGATGGTTTGGTGAAGTGGAAAGAGCATAGGACTAAGAGACAAGCAATCTACCAAAACCAGCTAGCATGTTTCACTCTTGAGGAGCCAATGGGATAAAGTAAATGGCAGTCCTTGTACTTTTCGTTGTTGTTGTTTGTTTCATTTTTTGTTTTTACTACAGTCTAAGAAGTTTGCAAAGTTCCCTTGGAATTATGAAGGTCCCTTGAGGCTCTGAGGCTCAAAATCTTCCTTGATTAAATGAAGGGATTGGGTAACAAGTGGACAATCTCTGTCCTTCTCATTCTAATATTCTGTTACATTTATGAACTTTGTTATATTTATGGCTTTATTGAGTGGCCCGAATGACTGAGGATGGATTGAACAATCCATGCTTTCTCTACCACTCTGGGTTTTCTTTCTCCATGTTAGAGGCTGATGGGGTCAGTTGTTCCATGAAGAATTAGGTGCCCAGACTTGGCAAAATTTTCACTGAATGTAAATGAATCTAGGATAGAGAATAGTAGATTCAGATCTCAGCTGTACCATAGGGGAGCTCTACTCTTGAAGAAAGGTACCTGAAGCCACTTATTTTGTTAAAATGGAAATGCTGCACATCTGAGCTACTTGGTTCTATGGAGAGTTGCATGACCCATTGGCAAGGCAAGACTGGTCACTCATCTAGTAACTTTGGTCTGTGGAGAAGTTTAAGTGTGGCAATTCTGAATTAACCCCCTTTCTTTTTAAAACCAGTGGTTACTACCATTTTGAGTCATGCCTGCTTTGAAATTTTGAAGATGGCTAATACAGTCATTTTACAAAAATGCACTTTGAACCATCGTGCAGAATTTTTGCAAATGATTCCAGTGGGTTAAAAACTCCAAAATGTATACAAAAACCTGCTAGGTCATTGATTCTAAAAATTTAGTATGACTAAGAATATGCACAAGACTCCATTCCCAGAATTATGATTTATTGGATATTAAAGATTTGGTCCCAGGATTCTGAATTTTTAGCAAGCTCCCAAGATAATTCAAGTTAAAATAAGCTGGAGTAATCACTGAGGAACATTGCCATAGGGCCCCTGGTTCTAGTTAGGAGACATGTCCTCAGACTGCTTTGGAATTCCAGTGCTCCAGAATATATTCCCCAAATTAATATAATCATTCTCAGTTCCAATGTTAAAAGAAAACCCAAGTTCCAGACAAATGAACTAGTTAAATTGGAACAAAAGCCAAACAGAAAGTAAAGAAGCTATTTTTCTGACTGAGTCAATTTGGCTGGCTTCCTAGCCTGGCATCACCAGTTGGATACTCAACTTCCAAGTCACCAGGTGACAGGATACCTGGCTTCATAAAAGTATGGGCCTTCCCAGCTTCATTGCCTACTAGAAGACCCGTCATGCAAGAATGGGCCAGACTAGTTCACTCTGAAGCAGGTTAATCAAAGGGGCGATTACAAGTGGGAGTTAAGACCAGAACCAGAGAAGCTGGTATGCTGTTCAGTTTTGCAAATTGAGTGGTGTTGGGGAGCACATTTGTGAGTGAGGGGACGCTGTAAGGAGAGAGTAAGCCAAGGGGTCAGTAGGACTTACTCTCAGTAACAGGTTGGGTAATGAGTTTGAGTTGGACGGAGACAGGCAGCTCTGGATGGAGGCTGTGAACAAAATGATTGTGTTGGTCTTTCTGGGTAGGGACTGACTTAAACACACCAGATTTGAGAGGACACAAAATGCTCCATATGGATATTCAGTGATGAACACTTATTCTACAAAAGTCCAAGACATAAAACCCTAATGAATGGTAAAATTTGCTTATCCTTCTTATTTCTGATGACCACTTTTTGACTGAATTTACACGGAAATAATTATTAAACTCTTTCTATATAGTTTTGATTAGTAATCTTCTTTATTAGAGTATTCTCTAGATCAGAAGTCAGCACATTTTTCTTTAAAGGATCAGATAGTAAATATTTTAGGTTTTGTGAGCCACAATACTGTCTGCATTGTATATTCATCATTTCCTTTTGTGTATAATATAAACTTTCTACAATTATTTTTTGCTCCTAGGCCATATAACACAAGGCTTGGACTACATTTGGCTTGTGGGCTACCATTTATTGACCCTCAATCTAAGTAATAATAGTAAAACATTTTTGTGTTTCCATGGCATTTGATATTTTCTAGCAGGAAACATAGTTCAGTGGGGAAAAAATGACAGTTATTTAGACTTCCCATCAAAATATATCCCTATCCCTTATGACCTGATAGAAGGGTCTAAAGCCAGGAGGATAAAAGTGATGTTTCCTAAACTCCAGACTCCTGTAGACATCAAATACTAAACCATGGAAGGAGAGTTGAATTTCAGCTTGGTTTCACTTGACAAAAAATACTCAGGTATTAATAGAATAATGTCTGTCTCAGGCTCTGATTTTAAATTCAGCTTATATTATTAAAGCTTATATTAATAAATACACTCTGTGTTATCTGGTTAATTACTTTATTACCTGAGCACAGCATGAGATTTGTTTACGTTCAAGTGAGCATTTGAATATAAGACCCTTTTGGTCCCCAGTAATATTATATTGACTGCTACTACATAATCAGACTAGAACAGAAGTAAATTTAATAAAGGCCAGTGATATCACAAACAGTTTTGAAGCACTTTAATAGAGACAAAATGGTTGGATATTTAATCATCACATGACACATGGTATATATAGTACCAATTTGCAAGTTCCTGCTGCACAGATGTCAGCTCTCCTCACTGGAGCAGAAGAGTCAATTTCAGCAAAACAGCATTTATCACATTCAATTAATATTAATTTGAATTTTGATGAGGATATTAATTTTGTAACAGAATGTCTATTTAACTTATCCTGTTATATCTACATGTATATATTTATTGTTAATAATTAAAATCAACACCAGGGGAATTAGGAGATGGTCAGTGTGGTCAATGTAGAAATGATTTAAGGTTTGGAAATAAGGCAGGATATGGCTAATATTTGGGAGTGTAGAGAAGGGAAATAAAGGGGGTTGCCAAGGGCAAGCTTTCCTCCTTTTCCCATGGGGCATCAGTGCCTGGGCAGTTTCACTCTGGTGGGATCATTTAACTGGACTCGAGAACCTGAGAGATGCTTTCAGACATCTGTCTGAAGCACAATAATAATAGGAGGCATCGAAGACTGCACTTGATAGCATGGGTGGGCTAGTGTAGACTTAGAAGCAGACAATTTATGGAGTTCTTAAAGCCATCTGGAGGAGCTATACCCAAGGAAAGAATATAATCAAAGTATTTGGGGATAGCAGAAAGTTTCTACTTACTATGTATAAGCAATTTGTTGAAAGAAGGGTACACTTCCATGCCTGATAGCATCTTTTGAATGAGCTCCACTCAAAATTTCCTCTGAAGGAAGAATAGAGTTAACCCCATACAGCTTAAATTACATTAGTTTAAGTCAAGTCTGATTTATTGAATCCCTCAGAAGAATAACTATAATTAGCATTAAATTTTGGAAATCTTTGGTATAGCCAAGAAAAACTAAACCTAAGAAAAGATTAAAGAGGAAAGGAGCAGCAATAGCAATGGACAAGACAGGCAGTACAGGGTGGAAACCTGAAGATGTAACCACTTCCTCTGTCCTGTGCTTGCATATTTGGGGGTGTCGCAGACATGACTCCATGCTGCCTCCTACTGCCTCACAATGGATCTGTGTAAACACAGGGCAGTGATGTTGTTGTCACCTGAATGGAGTATCTCCTTAGTGCAAGTCCATTCTGGGTGGATGTGGAGCTGTGATTCTGGGAAGCAGTAAATCATGGCCAAGTGAAAGTGCAGGGAGATGCTTTGGAGGATACAAAAGGCGTGGGAGGGAGACAAAACAGACTTATTGCTAAGTTATTCCTCTCTTCATTGCCCCATCAAAGGCAGATAGAGATATTTACTTTGCAATCATTACATTCTGGATACTTACTGGACATTGCAAAGTCAAATATGTCAAGAGTAAAGGAGGACTAAATGCAATATTTCTCATCCTTGGAGAGCTTATGCCTAAGTGGGGAGGCTGAACATACAGCACACTGCAGACTGTAAACAAGCAAACACAGGCAAATTAGTTTATTGCAAACTGACTCTTGGCCATGGTATCTTCTCACAGTGAGAATACAGTTGATTCTCATTATTCACAGTAGTTATGCTCCATGAAGTCAATGCAAACACTGCATTAGTGAATGCTGAACCAACTGGATTCCTGTGAGCCTGCAGTCATATTTTTATCAACCAATCAATTCATAACCCTGTTTTACATATGTTTCTGTTTAAAGCACCTTATTTAATATATATTGTTGATTCATTCACATTGAACTCAAGGCCAACAATACTATAACTAACACCTGAGCAAAGCTTACCTTGTACATGCATTTTCTCCATAAGGAACATCACAAGCTCAGGAACATTAGACAATACTTTACCATGACATTTGGGGGCCATTTTAAACAATGAAATCACCACCAAAAAGTACAAAAATGAGAAAAATGTGGCACTAGATATACTACAAAATAGAGTACTTGCTTACTGTCTGAGCACTGTGACAAGAAAGAAGAGAGTACCCTTGTTCAACCTTTGCTGGGGACATGTGTTCAGGTTGACTAAAAAATTTCCTGGCAAGATGAACGAACCTTGAAAGCATGATGCTGAGTGAAATAAACCAGACACAAAGGGACAAATACTGTATGACTCCACTTATATGAAATACTTAGAATAAGCAAATTCATAGAGACAGAAAGAAGATTGGCGGTTACCAGGGTCTGGGGGAGAGGGGAATGGGTAGATATCACGTAATAGGTGAAGAGTTTCTGTTTGGTACCACAAAAGCAGTATTGGTAATGTATTGAGATGGTAGCACAAAATTGCGAATGTAATTAATACCACTTAAAAATTGTTAAAATGGGCAATTTTGTGATGTGTTTGTGATATATATGTGTGATATATATATTTGTGATATAGATATATTTGTGAAATATACACATATATAACTCCAATTTTTCAAAAAAAGACTTTGCCCCTCTGTGCATGTCTGACTGACCCCAAAAGCACCATGAGTATTGATTTTTGGGGTTACAAATAAATTTTAGCAAGTAGGAAAATTCACAAATACAGAAGCTTTGAATGAGGATAGAGGGTATATCGTTCTGTCAGTTTTGGAGGAGTTCCTAGAAAGATGAAATTAGTGAGCATGTGTCTGAGTGTTTGAGTGAGGGTGTATCATTGTGTGGGGGGGATGGAGACTGACCTGCAGAGGGGTCTTAGAGGAAAGTAAATTAGGTCCATATTTTTGAGTATATATATAGAGAGACCAGAAATGCTTAGTGGAAAGGAGAACAAATTCAGAAATAAGAATGACCAAGTGGAGCTCAAACATAGCAGTATTTCTCATTTGGCAAAATACTACTACTCTCTTTGAAAATGTTTACGTATGAGAGACTCAGCAGCACCAAGAGCAAGAAGGTATACTGCCCTGTTAGCGGGGAGTTCTTCATGTTAAGCCAGGCTTCTGCTTGCTTGATGCTGGATTAGCATAATGCTTGGGTCTAAGTCTCTTAATTTTGGTCCCAGAAGCTTGGCAAAGCTGAGCAGCTGGTGTGTATTTTTGTTCTCTTGCAATGCCGAGTACTTTATTATTCTTTGAAACCTAAAAACAAATGGCAATAGCTCTCAATCAATGTCCTGGAGCTCTCAATCTAGTTGATGTTTTGTTGCCTTTATAGAGATTTAAAGACAGTTTGCATGGTATCCTTTTCCTGTAATCACAGATGTTAAATGAATCCCTAGAACAAGGCATAACACTTTCTTGGCAACAATTTAGTGATGAGAAGCCAGGTCTTTCTGACATGAATAGGTTTTGATGAGATTAGTTTAGTAACAGTTATATAATGTATGATTTGTGGCAATGAAAATGCTAAAGGGCCAATTGTTGCATCATTATAGATGCACCCTTAACATAATTATACATTATCCCTTTGTGGTATACATGTATATTTAAATGAAGGATACTAATCATCATTAAAATGGTAAGAATAGCTGTCAGGGATCATATTGCAGCTTTGCTATAGCCAATAAGGACCTGAGCAGCATTGTTTCAAAGGGTGTGGGAGCCAGGGAATCAGGTTCATTTTGGCTCCACCACTTGCTAAGCAACCTTGGGCAGGAAGCATAACTGTTCTCTGAGCCTCAATTTCTTTGTCTATAAAATGGAGTAATAATAGGAAGTGCCTATTTTGATTGGAATCAAAGGAGTAAACGTGTAAATCACATGCAATAGTGCTAGACATAAAACAAGTTCTTAACAGGTTTTAGCTTTCTTTATTGTTATTGGACTTGTTACCTTCTTGCACTCTGTTTACCTGGAATTTAAAGTAGAAATAATCCTCTTTAGGACTATTTTAAGAAGCATTAATATATCTTGACTAGTGCCTGGTACCCAAACTGGCTATCACCCCTCTCTATTTTTGCTGCCCGACATATTTTCCAGGTGTGTCCAAGTTTTCTTGTTCTACCCTTCAGAAACATCTATATTTAGGAGCCCTGGGGATGAACTGCTTTTATTCTCTTGCCCAGGCCACCACCCCATCTTCAAACTCACAAGTCGTAAAGATTTTAAACCATATATCTGTCATAAATCCTTTTGGAAGGAGAGACTCTTGGAGACATTTCCTTTGTTGGTTCCAGGTTGAGGCAGTAACGAGTCTAAGTCCTCCTCAATTGAATCAGGCCAAATCTAAGATATTTGTCCAAGTGGGTCAGACTGTCGAAGTGAGGATTATTCTGAATAACCCAGACCATATCGTCACATCCCACTCCCTTGATCTTTGGAATTTAACATGCATCTACCTTGGAGCCTTGTTTCATTCTCACTATATGGCAGCCAGGTCTTCTGCCTGCCCAAGAGCTGACTTTGATACCTGCTTTGCAGATTCTGAACTTTTGAGAAGCTTGGCTTCAGCCTCTTGTAGCCTGCTTGTGCTGGGCATCCCACCCTTCTTTTTCAAGCCTCTCTTGTCTCCATGCCTTTTTTTTTTTTTTTAAGATTTATTTATTTATTTATTTCTCTCCCCTTCCCCCTGCCCCACTTGTCTGTTTTCTGTGTCCATCCGCCGCACGTTCTTCTCTGTCCGCTTCCACTGCTGCCAATGGCACAGAAATCTGTGTTTCGCCCTGTTGCATCATCCTGTTGTGTCATCTCTCCGCGTGTGCGGTGCCATTCCTTGGCAGGCTGGACCCTCTTCAGTGCTGGGCGGCTCTCCCCATGGGGTGCACTCCCCGTGCATGGGGTTCCCCTACACAAAGACACCCGTGTGTGGCACGGCACTCCTTGCTCGCGTCAGCGCTGCACATGGGCCAGCTCCACGTGGGTCAAGGAGGCCTGGGGTCTGAACTGCAGACCTCCCATGTGGTAGATGAACTCCCTAACTACTGGGCCAAGTCCGCTTCCCTCTTGTCTCCATTCTTGAACATTCTAACCTCCTCTAGACCATTCCCTCACATAAAGGAAACCTATGATGTCCTTGGCCCCAAACAGTCAAGTCAGACTGGGATTTGTCCTTATTTGGGGGTGTCAATTACTGGGAACCCTGATGCACAGGGATTTTTTATCACACCCTACCTTGATGTCCCCTGAGTTCCTAGGCTTGCACATTTATCAGCTGCCACTCACATATCTGGTTACTGATTTTAAAATTTCAAGGCCATGAAAATAAACTCTTACCTTCCATCTTTAAAGATCCATAAACTAATGTTATCCTACAAGAGGAATTTTCATTTTCATAGGGTTCAAAAGCTAAAGCTAAAGCAATGAAATTTAGGTGTTGTTTTAGAATGGAGAAAAACCCTCTTAGACATATGCTTTCCAGGACTTCAGAAGGGGTCTGCAATACTCCTGGAATCAGCCTTGACTCTTTCCAGTACTTGTTCCCTACATAGTATTTGCTTCCCTCAGTCCTTCAAAGGTTTTAGCGCAGTACTTTATCTCTGTGGCTGCTTTATAGAGCACAGAGAACTTTCACATTCTACTATGGGAAGTATTATTATTGCATAATGTCAAAACTATGGACTCTGGAGTAAGAGCTAGTTTTGCATTTTCCCAACTACTTTAGTTTTGTGACTCTATGCAAGTCATTAAAACTGCATGATCTTGTTTTCTTCGTGTCTAGAATGGGGATGATAAAGCCTAACTGGTAGAATTAACTCAACAATTCAGTGCATATAAAGGACATATTCATTCCCATATCCATAGAAGCGTCTCTGTATACCTTCATTACTTGACTTCAATAATTGAGCACTTGTTATGTGTCAATACAGTTCCAGGTGCAGAAGGTCCAGTAGTCAACAGAACAGACACAATTTAGTGCCCTCATTGAGCTTATATGCTGCAGGTGATGCAATAAACAAGTATGTCATAGGGTACATTATAAATGATAAATTCATGCAGGCACTTTCAGCCTGCACAAACTGGACTGGTGGGTGCCTGTGACTCCACCCCCCCTCCACCTCCACCCCATGATAAAATATGAGGGGAGCTGTGTTTCCTCAGCCTCTGGGCAATTGCATGTGCTTTTAGCCCACATGGATTGGCTTGTTGGTTGCCTATGGTTCCATCCCCACCCCATAAAGGGCATAAGGGACAGTCCTCTCTCAGCCTCTCAGGGCAACTACTGGTAGTTTTGGCCCACATGGATTAGACTGTTTGGCACTCTGGAAGAACCATCCACACGCCTGGCAATGGAGGAGGGGACCAGTGCTATGTCAGTCTACCTTGGCAACTGTGGTCATTTTGGACCCACATGGCATAGATTGTTGCCCATACCTGCTACTCCATCCCCACCCCAGGCAGGGGAGGAAGGCATGTGAAGCTCCATCAGTCTCTCTGGAAAACTACAGATGGTCTTGGCCTGCACGGCTTGGATTACTACACATGGCTCTGGCTTCAACCCTACCCATGACAGAGGAAAGAAGCTTCCTTGATTCTTGGGGCAATGCAGGCAGTTTCAGCCTCCACAACTTACAACCAAACTACATCCTCAGCTCCTACTACACAACCAGCAAGAGAGAAATGGCAAAAAAGCCCTAAATTAAAGAGAGAAACTGTGCCAGGAATAAATACATCCAGTAAGTCAGATGCCAAGACACCAACCAAAAAATTACAATCCATATCAAGAAACAGGAAGTTATGGCTCAGGAAAAGGAACAAGGTAAGCCTCCAGATGACATAAAGGAGTTGAGACAACGAATTATAGATGTTCAAACAAGTGCCCTTAATAAATTCAATAAGATGGCTAAAAAGATTAAAGATATTAAGAAGACATTGGGTGAGCACAAAGAAGAATTTGAAAACATAAGCAGAAAAATAGAAGATCTTATGGGAATGAAAGGCACAATAAATGAAATAAAAATACATTGGAGGCATATAACAGCAGATTTGAGGAGCAGAAGAAAGGATCAGTGAGCCTGAAGACATGGCATCCAAAAGTGAACATACTAAAAGACAGATAAGAAAAGAATGTAAAAAATTGAACAGGATCTCAGGGAAGTAAATGATGGTAAAAGACATGTAAACATATATGTCATGGGTTTCCCAGAAAAAGAGAATGGAAAAGGGGCAGAAGGAATATCTGAAGAAATAATGGTAGAAAATTTCCCAACCCTATTGAAGGATGTAGATTCCATGTCCAAGAGGCACAATGTACTCCCATTTTAATAAATCCAAATAGACCAACTCCAAGACACATACTAATCAGAATGTCCAATGCCAAAGACAAAGAATTTTGAGGGCAGCAAGAGAAAAACTATGCATCACATACAAGGGATGCCCAATAAGATTAAGTGCTGAATTCTCATCACAAACCATAGAGGCAAGAAGGCAGTGGTTGATATATTTAAGATATTGCAAGAGAAAAACTGCTAATCAGGAATTTTATATCCAGCAAGATAGTCTTTCAAAACAGAGGGTGAGTTTAGAATATTCACAGATAAACAGAAACACAGAGACTTTTAAACCAAGAGACTGGCTTTGGAGGAAATACAAAAGGGAGTTCTACAGCATGAAAAGACAGGAGAGAGAGGCTTGGAAGAAAGTCCAGAGATGAATATTATATCAGTAATAGTAACTAAAAATGTGAAAAGAGTGGTAAAAATAAAATGACAGATAAAACCCAAAGACCAAAATGGGATAAATAAGAACTGCCTTACAGCAATAACATTGAATGTTAATGGATTAAACTTCCCAATCAAAAGACACAGACTGGTAGAATGGATAAGAAAATATGAGCCAACAGTCTCGAAGCCAAACTCAGCATGTAAATGCAATGCCTTCCCCCCAGCGTGGGACATGACACCCGGGGATGAGCCTCCCTGGCACCGAGGGACCACTATCAACTACCAACTGATGATGCAACTGGAAAATGACCTTATACGGAAGGTTCAATGTGGATCAGCAGAATATCCCTGTCTACATAAAATAACATGACTTTAAAATGCTGTTTGACCTAAAGTAAGGGGGAAATGGAAAAGAGAAATGAGTTTATATGGCTACGAGTTTCTAAAAAAGAGTCTGGAGGCTGGCAGAAGGATTGCCCTCATGCACAACTGAGCAGAGTCAGAAAGACAGATAAAGCAGATACAACCCCCAGATATCGGTTCCTTTGAGGGCTAAAGAGACCCATGGGAGATATGGTCATGGCCGATGGGGTTAACTACCAGGTCAGATGGCCCCTTTTTGGAACTGATGTTTATGTGTGATGAATCTGGACTCAGATGGGATCTTCCTTCATAAGACTTTCATGCTAAGGTGATGGAGGTGCAGTTAATGTTGGGGTTTAAGATATATTTAGGGGATTTGAATCTCTGGACTGACAATGTGATAGCCAGGTCCTGAGCCTCAACAGACTCCAGCACCTACAATATGATTTATTGGACTTATCACACTCAGCTAAGATGGAGTTGAAGAAGGACAACCACCACACCATGGAGCCTAGAGTGATTACAACTGAAAGTGGGAGGATTGCATCCAACATCCATGTGGAATCTGAGCCTCCTCTTGACATAGAGGTGCAATGGACACAACCAATCCAATGTCCACATAGAAGAGGTGGCATTGGATTGGGAAAGTGGACATGGTGGCTGATGGGTATGGGGAAAGGCAGGAAGAGATGAGAGGTGGAGGCGTCTTTGGGACATGGAGCTGCCCTGGATGGTGCTTCAGAGGCAATCACTGGACATTGTAAATCCTCACAGGGCCCACTGGATGGAATGGAGGAGAGTATGGGCCATGATGTGGACCATTGACTATGAGGTGCAGAGGTGCCCAAAGATGTACTTACCAAATCCAATGGATGTGTCATGATGATGGGAACGAGTGTTGCTGGGGGGGGGGGGGAGAAGTGGGGTGGGGGGATGGGGTTGAATGGGACCTCACATATATATTTTTAATGTAATATTATCACAAATATTATCACAAAATCAATTAAAAAAAAAAAAAGAGGTCATACAACTCAAAAGAAAAAAAAAAAAAAAAAAAGAAAAGAAAATATGAGCCAAATATATGCTGTCTAAAAGAGACTTATCCTAGACCCAAGTATACCAATAGATTGAAATGGAAAGGCTGGAACAAAAATATTCCATGCTTGCAGTAACAAGAACAACAACAAAAAACCAACAAAACATAACAGAAAAACTGGAGTAGTTATACTTTTATTGGATGAATTAGACTTTGAAAGAAAACCTATTATTAGAACAAGGAAGACCATTATATATTAATAAAAGGGGTGATTCACCAGGAAGAAATTACAGTCATAAATGTCTTTTCACCTAACCAGGCTGTCCCAAATTACATGAGGCAAAAACTAGCAAAACTGAAGGGAGAAATAGATGTCTGTACAATAATAGTTGGAGACTTCACTACACCATTCACAGCATTGGATAGAACATCTGAGCAGAAGATCAATAAAGAAACAGGGAGCTTGAATAATATGATAAATGGACTAAACCTAGTAGACACATACAGAACATTGTACCCCCAAACAGCAGGATATACATTCTTTTCAAGGGCTCATGGATATTTCTCCAGGATAAACCATATGTTAGGTCATGAAACAGACCTCAATAAATTCAACAAGATCAAAATTATATGAAGCATTTTCTCTGATCATAATGGAATAAAGTTGGAAACCAACAATAGTTGGAAAAAGGGAAATTCACAAATATATGGAGATTAAAAAACACAATCTTAAATTATCAGTGGTCAAAGAAGAAATTGCGGAGAAATCAATAAATATCTTGAGATAAATGAAAACGAGAACATAACATATCAGAATGTATGGGATACAAATAAGGAAGTGCTGAGAGGGAACTGTATAGCCCTCAATGCTTACATTAAAAAGAAGAAAGAGCTAAAATCAG
This sequence comes from Dasypus novemcinctus, assembly GCF_030445035.2. Classification (NCBI taxonomy): domain Eukaryota; kingdom Metazoa; phylum Chordata; class Mammalia; order Cingulata; family Dasypodidae; genus Dasypus; species Dasypus novemcinctus. The sequence goes on along the minus strand of NC_080675.1, from coordinate 110,246,994 downwards.
TGATCTAACTACACAGCTGGAGGAACTAGGAAACAACTGCAAACTATTCCAAAAGCAAGCAGAAGGAATGAAATAACAAAGATCAGAGCAGAAATAAATGAAATTGAGAACAAAAAAAAAAAACAATAGAATTCACAAAACCAAAAGTTAGTTCTACACGAAGATTAACAAAATCAACAAACTCTTAGCGAGGCTGACAAAGAAAAGAAGAGATAAGATGCAAATAAATAAAGTAAAAAATGAAAATGGGGACATTATTACTTACTCAACAGAAATAAAAGAGAGCATATGAGGATACCACGAACAACAGTGTGCTAACAGACTAGACAATTTAGATGAAATGGAAAAATTTCTGGGAACATACAACCAACAATGACCTTAGAAGAAATATCAGTTCTCAACAAACCAATCACAAGAGACTGAAATAGTCAAACAACTCCCCAAAATGAAAAGCCCAGGACCCAGATGGTTTCACAGGTGAGTTCTACCAAGTATTCAAAGAAGATTTAATACCAATCTTACTCAAACTCTTCCAAAAAGTTGAACAGGAAAAAATACTACCAAACTCATTCTATGAAGCCAATATCACCCTAATACCAAAGCTTGATAAAGATATTATGAAAAAAGAAAAAAAAAAGACCCATTTCCCTAATGAATACAGATACAAAAATCCTCAACATAATACTTGCTAATCAAATCCAACAACACATTAAAAGAATTATTCATCATGATCAAGTGGGTTTTATACCAGGCATGCAAGGATAGTTCAACACAAGAAAATCAATCAGCATAATACACCACATTAATAAATCAAAGAAGAAAAATCACATGAGCCTATCAATTGACTCAGAAAAGGCATTTGATGAAAATATAGCACCGTTTCCTGATAAAAATACTCCCAAACTATAGGAGTTAAAGGAAACTTCCTCAACATGATAAAGGCCGTATATGAAAAACCCATAGCTAACATTGTACTCAATGGTGAGAGACTGAAATCTTCCCCACTGAGATCAGAAACAAGTCAAGGATGCCCACTGTTACCACTATTGTTCAATATAGTGCTAGAGGTTCTAGCTCGATCAGTCAGGCAAGGAAAAGAAATAAAAGGCATCCAAATCAGAAAGGAAAAGTAAAACTTTCACTATTTGCAGATGATGTGATAATAGAAAGTCCAAAAATATCTAGAACAAAGCTGCCAGAGCTAATAAGCAATTTCAGTAGAGTGGCAGGATATAAGATTAATATGCAAATATATGTAGTGTTTATAAACACTAGTAAATGTGCAATCTGTGGAGGAAGTCATGAAAAAATTCTGTTTACAATAGGGACTAAAAGCTTCACATATTTAAGAGTCAACTTAACTAAGGACATAAAGCATTTGTATTCTGAAAACTAAAATGCATTGCTAACAGAAATTTTAAAAATACATAAATAATGGAAGAATATTCCATGGTTGTGGATTAGAAGAGTAAGTATTGTTAAGATGTCAATCGTACCTAAATTGATACACAAATTCAATGCAATCCCAATAAAATCTCCACTAGCAGTTATTGAATAAATGGAAAACACAGTGATCAAATTTATTTGGAAGGGCAAGGGTCCCTAAATATCCAGAAATGTCTTTAAAAAAAGGAGTGAAATTGGAGGACTCTCACTTCCCTGACTTTAAATCATATTACCTAACTCCAGGGGTAAAAACAACATGGTAACTGGCATAAGGGTAGACAGATTGATCAATGGAACTGAACTGATGGTTAGAAACAGACCCTCACATCTATAGTCAAGTGATTTTTGACAAGGCTGTCAAGTTCACCTAGCCAGGGTAGAACATCTATTCAATAAATTGTGCTGGGAGAACTTGATATCCATATCCAAATAAAGAAAGAGTGCCCCTATCTCACACCTTATACAAAAATTAACTCAAAAGGAATCAAATACCTAAAAATAAAAATTAGAACCATAAAGTTCCTAGAAGAAAACATCAAAACATCTTCAAGACACGGTGGTAAGTGGTGGATTCTTAAACTTACACCAAAAGCACAAGCAACAAAAGAAAACATGAATAAATAGGACCTCCTCAAACTTAAACAATCTTGTGATTCAATGGACTTTGTCAACAAGGAGAAAAAAGGAAGCCCAATCAACAGGAAAGAAGTATTTGGAAAACACATCCAATAAGGGTTTGATTTCCTGTCTATAAAAGAGATCATACAACTCAACAATGAAAGAGCAAGCAGTCCAGTTAAAAAATGGGCAAAAGACTTACATAGACATTTCTCCAAAGAGGAAATATAAATGATCAAATAGCACATGAAAAAATGTCCAATTTCACTAGCTATCAGGGATATGCAAATAAAATGACAACGAGGTATCATCTCATAATGCACGGAATGACCATTATTTAAAAAACAGAAAATAATAAGTGCTGGAGATGATGTGGCAAAAAAAAATGAACATTCTTTCACTGTTGGTGGGAATGTAAAATGGTGCAACCTCTGTGGAAGACTGTTTGGTGGTTCCTCAGGAAGCTAAACATAGAATTGCCATATGATCCAGCAATTCTTCTACTAGGAATATATCCAGAAAAACTTGAAACTGTAATGCAAATAGACATTTGCCCACCAATGTTCATAGTGGTATTATTCACAATTGCCAAAAGATGGAAACAACCCAAGTGTTCATCAGCTGATGAATGGATAAACAAAATGTGGTAAATACATATGATGGAATACTATACTGCAGTAAGAAGAAATGAAATTGGGAAATGTATGATAACATGGATGAACTCTGAGGACATTATACTAAGTGAATTAAGTCAGACACAAAAGGACAAATATTGTATATTCATACTAATATGACCTAAATATGAAGAATAAATGCATGAAGTTAAAACCTAGAGTATAGGTTATTAGGAGATAAGAGGAGGGCTAGAAGGGGTAGTGATGCCTAATGTATATAGAAGTTTTAATTAATTTGACTGTAAAAGTGTAGAAATGGATAGAATTTCTTGTAACACATTATAGTGAATAGAACTAACTCAGCTGGCTTATAAATGGGATTATGGCTGAAAAAGACAGTCTAGGAATATAAATGTCAAAAATCCCCCAAGTGCAACAGCAAAGACCAATGAAGAAGGATGGTCCAATGATGAGCCCTTGATACTGATGAATATACTTATGAATCTGTGTGCCTGAAATATGAACTAGGCCTCCTGAGAGCCTCCATGTTGCTCAAATGGGGCCACTTGCTAAGCCAAACCCAGCATTTAAATGCATTACCTTCCCCCCAGCGTGGGACATGACTCCTGAGGATGAGCCTCCTTGGCACCGAGGGATTACTACCAATCACCAGCTGGTGATGCAACTACAAGGAGACCTTGAATAAAAGGGGCAACTCAGACCAGCAGAATATCTCAGCCTACATGTAGGATCAAGTGTTAAAAACTGCTTTTTAACTTTGGATTAAAGGGGGAAATGGCAAAGACAAATGAGTTTATATGGCTAAGAGTCTTCAAAAAAGAGTTTGGAGGTCATCAGAGGGGTCACGCTTACACACATCTTAGCAGGGCCCCAGAGACAGCCAAAATAGATACAAGCCCAGGTACTGGTGCTCCTGAGGGATATGGAGATGCACAGGTTCTACGGTCATGGCATATGGCCCTGAGAGTTCAGTCCTGTGTCAGTTGGCCCTACTTTGGAATTTGTGTTCCTGAGTGTGATGGAGTTGGACTCAGATATAACCTTTCTACACATGCCTCTTCTGTCACTATTACTGAACGTGTGGTTGGCACTAGGGTTGGTGTACACTATGGAGACTTGAATCTGTGGACTGTCCCTGTGCCAATTGGGCCCTGAGCCTCAGCAGAGTTGCAATTCCCACTCTCTGGTTCATTGGACTTACCCAGGTCAGTTAACAGGGAGGTGAAGATTGTCAACCACCACACCAGGGAACCGAAAGTGCCTACACCTGCATGCAGGAGAATTACATCCATCTTCCATATGGGATCTAAGCACCCTATCAATATAGAGATGGAGTGGACATAACCATTCCAGCGTCCACAGGATGGAGGAATAAAATATGAATTAGAGAGGACACTGGTATTCTACTATAGAACTATTATGAGTAGTAATGGAAGAAATTATAGCATTGATATGGAGAAAATGTCCATGGTAGTTGCCAAGGGCAGGAAGAGGGGAGAAGAGATGTGATGTGGGAGCATTTTTGGGACTTGGAGGTGTCCTGAATGATATTGCAGGGACAGTTCTGGACATTATATATACTGCCATAACCCACTGAATGTACTGGGGGAGAGTGTAAACTACAATGTAAACTATTATCCATGTGGTGCAGCAGTGCTCCAAAATGTATTCACCAAATGCAATGAATGTGCCACAGTGATCAAAGAGGTTGTTGATGTGGAGGAGTGGGGTGGGGGTATGTAGGGTATATGGGAACCTCTTATATTTTTTAATGTAATATTTTTCGTGATCTATTTATCTTCAAAAAATACACTTAAAAATGATGAGGTGGGGGATGGGGAGTGGGGTATATGGGAACCTCTTTTTTTTTTTTTTTTAAGATTTATTTTTTATTTCTCTCCCCTTTCCTCACCCCCCCCCCCCCAGTTGTCTGTTCTCTGTGTCCATTTGCTGCGTGTTTTTCTTTGTCCGCTTCTGTTGTTATCAGTGGTTCGGAAATCTGTGTTTCTTTTTGTTGCGTCATCTTGTTGTGTCAGCTCTCCATGTGTGCGGCCCCATTCTTGGGCAGGCTGTACTTTCTTTCTCACTGGGTGGCTCTGCTTACGGGGCACACTCCTTGCGAGTGGGGCTCCCCTACACGGGGGACACCCCTGCGTGGCAGGGCACTCCTTGCACGCATCAGCACTGAGTGTGGGCCAACTCCACACGGGTCAAGGAGGCCCGGGGTTTGAACTGCAGACCTCCCAAGTGGTAAACGGACACCCTAACCACTGGGCCAAGTCCGCTTCCCCTCTTATGTTTTTTAATGTAACATTTTATGTGATCTATTAACTTTAAAAAAAGATAATTAAAAATAAAATAAAATTACAAAAAAAAAAAGAAAGACAGCTAGGGACTAAATAACATAGTGACCCCAGAGGAAGATGCAAATTGTGGTTAACAGTACAAATACAAGAATGTCCTTCTATGAACTAGAACAAATGTACATCACTATTGCAAGGTGGTAATAATGTGGAGAAGCATGGGAAAAAAATTAATGTAGCCTATGAAGTATAGTTACAGCAATACTGTAATATCCTTGCATCAATGCCAAAGATGTAGTATGTTAATAATAGGAGAATGGAAAAAATATACCAAATGTATGCTATATACCATAGTTAGTGGTAATAGTCTGATGATATTACCTTGTAATGTATAACAAATGTTCCACAACAATGTAGTGTGTTGCTGAGGGGTGTTGTATGGGAATTCCACATGTGTGCATAATTGCTTTGTAAGTTCACTATTTCTCTAATAAAAATATATGTTTAAAATGAAAAAAAAAAAAGATAAGTGTGACAGAGAGGAAAAAGGGAAAAGAGATAGGGAGTGCTGGATGAAAAAAAAAAAAATTGGGGGGGGGGGTACCAGGGTTGGGAATTGAATCTTGGACCTTGTATGTAGGAAGCCATTGCTCAGCCACTGAGCAACACTGGCTCCCCCAAGTTGGTTTTTTTCATTTGTTTGCTTTGTTTTTGTTTTTAGGAGGCACCAGAGAAGGAATCCAGGACCTGTATGAGGGAAGCAGGTGCTCATCCACTTGAGCAACATCCACTCCCGTGGATAAAATTTTATATAAGAAGATAAGGAACATCTTTTCTGAGAACAGAACATTTGAGGAAAAATCTGGAGGAAGTAAAGGACAAGAAGTATATGGGGGAATGGTATTCTGGGTAGAGGGAACAGTAAGTGAAAAGGCTTTAAAAAGGAGTGTGATGGTCACTTTTGCTTTTTAATTTTTAAAATTTAAGTTTTTTTTATGATGGGCACTTTTGATGGATAGCCAGGAGGTCAGTTTCATAAAGCTGAAGTGGAGGAGGGGGAGGGCAGTGGGAAATTGACCCAATTCGCGGATCAGTCAAACCGAGACCTGAGGGAGGGAGTGGGAATGAAAAAGGGACAAGAGACACAAAGAATGGAGACAAGACAGGATTCTGATCAAGTCTCGTTTATTGAGGGTCAGTCAGGGGTTTTTATAGCCAGGGATGAAGGAGGTGGTACATACTGACAACACATGTGTCAGTAAATGATTGGTTAACTAGATTTTGATTCTCGCACCACACGCACGTGCAGATGGTTATTTGGCAACGTCCGCAGAAAGACATTCGTGTTCTTTAGGGAATGCCCAATTGGAGCCCAGGGGAGTGGGGTAAGAATAGAAACTTAATTGCTTCAGGAGGGTGGGGAAACAGAAACTTAACCGGGTTAGTATCTAAAAATAGCGCTTAGCAACAAGATGGCCAGTACAGCACCTGTGCCAGAGGCAGCTTCCCACAGGAAATGAGGTTAAAGAGGTAACAGGCAGTCAGGTTTTTGGAGTTTTTCAAAGGTTGATTGATTGATTGATTGATTCCCCGCCCCTCCCCCTGCTGTTTTTGCTGTGTATCCATTTGCTGTTGACCCAGGTTCAATCCCTGGGGCCTCCTGGTGAAAAAGAAGGTGAGAAAGCCTGCCTGTGTGGTAAACCAGTGCCCACATAGTGAGCCAGTGCCCATGCAGGAAGCCAGTACCCACGCAGTGAGCCGAGTGCCCACACAATGAGCCAGTGTCTGTGTAAGTGAGTCATGAAGCAAAATAATGATGTGACAAAAGAGAGATGAAGGGGAAAGGCAAGATGAGACACAGCAGAGACCAGGAACTGAGGTGGCGCAGCTAACGGGGAACCTCTCTCCACATCAAAGGTCCCCAGAATTGATTTCCAGTGAATCCTAGAGGAGAAAAAATGAGAAGGGAAGACCAAAAGAGAAATAGATACAGATGATCACACAGTGAGTGGATCCAGGCAGTCAGGTTTTGAAGGCCTTCTTGACTGCTATAAGGAATTTGGCTTTTACTTTAAGTGAAATGGGAGCCATTGGAGGTTTGAGCAGAGAAGTGATATGGTTAGAATTATGTTTAAAAGGTTAACTCTGACTTCTGGACAGAAAAATGTTAGGAGTCTGCTGCATTCATTCAGTAAGAAATGGTGATGGCTTGGTCCAGGGCAGGAGCAGTGGAATTGGGGAAAGTGATCATGCGGACAGGATTTGTTGATGAATTGGATATGGAATGTGGGAAGAAAAAAAAGGAATGAAGGGTGATGCCAAGATTCCTGGCCTGAATAATTGGAAGGGTACTTGAAGTTGCCATAAACTAAAATGGGGAAAATGTAGAGGAACAGGTTTTTTGTTTTATATATTTTTTTATTTTTTAAAAGATACTTAGATTACATAAATTTACACCAAAAATATAGGGGATTCCCATATGCCCCACTTCCCACCCCTCCCACACCCTCCCACATAAACAACATCCTTCATTGGTGTGGCATATTCATTGCAAATGATAAATGCATTCCTGGGGCATTGCTGCTGAGCATGGACCAGAGTTCACCTTCTCCCACTCTCTCCCACACAATTCTGCATGTTATGGGGAGATATAAAATGGCCTATATCTGTCTTTGCAATGTTATTCAGGATGATTCCCAAGACCCAGAAAAGCCTCCATATTATACCTGTTTTTCCTTCTCCCTGCCCCCAGAGCCTCCAGTGGCTACTGCCTCCACATCAATGTTGCAATTTCTTTCATTGCTAGAATCACAAAAAGTCTATAGTAGAATACCAGTAAGTCCACTCTAGTCCATAGTTCATTCCCCTGTCCTGAGGACTCTGGGGATGATGATGTCCACTCCACCTCTAATTGAGAGGGGGCTTTGAGCCTATAGGACCAATGGATGGGACTTGTTTCCTTGGTATGGGGGTTGTCAATACTCACCTCTTTGTTAGTTGTCCTGGGTAAGTCCAATGAACTGGAGAGTAGGTGTTGCAACTCCACTGAGGCTCCAGGGCTAGCTGGCACATGGATAGCCCAAAGGTTCCAGTTTCTTGGATGTACACCTACAAATTCCAGCACCAATTATAGGTTCAAGTAGAAGGGACAGATGAGCCATGTGTAGGAAATCATAACTGAGTCCAACTCTTGTCACTCTCAGGAGCACAAACTCCAAAGCAGGGTCCACTGGCAAGGCACCAAACTCCAGAGCTATCTGCTCTGACCATAGGGTCTGGGTGTCTCCAGAGGCCCCAGGAGCCCCACTATTTGGGGTAGTATCCACTTTGGCATTCTATGAGATCCTGCTGAGATGTGCATAAGCATTACCTCTGGGATGACCTCCCAACTCACTGAGGAACAGGTTTTGGGGTGAAGTTCTGAAGTGTTTAAAATGTGCTCAGCTGGAGATTAAATACCCCAGTGGAGATGTCCAATAGGCAGATGGGTATGAGTGTCTGGAATTTGTGGGAGATTATATATGATATTTAAAGACAAAACTATGGATGAGATCACCAAAGGAGTGAGTATAGATTGAGAAGGGGTCCAGAGATAGAATCCTATGGTTTTTAGATATTAAGATGCCAGAAAGATAAGGAGGAAGCAGCACAGAAGACTGGGAAAGGTGCAACCAATTGAAGTAGGAAGAGAAAAATCTGGAATGTGGTCTCTAGCAAGCCAAATGGACAATGTAATTTGAGGAGAGGGAGGAGACAATGATGTAAAATGCTGCTAATGGGTAAAGTCAGATGAGGATGGACTGAAAACTGATCATTGGATTTGGCAATATTGATTAGGTCAGTTTGGTGCATTTGTTTAATTCTCCATTTAATTCTTGTAAAATCTCTGTGAGGGTTACTATTATGCCTTTTTTTTCCCCCCTCAAATAAAGAACATACAATTCAGGATATATAACCTCTCCAGATTTGCACAGACAGAAAGTGACAGACCCCAATTTCCATGATCACTGTCAGATATTTAGATTTTGGTTTGACTTCAAATCATAGATTTCCTTTCTCTGGGAAGGTACATTTTAAATCTATTATAAATTGTTGTTAGAAGATTTTATTCCACTTTTATTAATTTCAGGTATCAGGAATCTGGTGGGGCAATAATTTTAGGAAACCCTTATCTGGGAATAAGACTAGACAATAATAATTTTAGGAAACCTCTATCCTCTCTGGGAGTAAAGCTAGACAGTGCCACCCAACCATCAAGCCTTCTGAGTGGCCCTGATTATACTGTGGAAAGTGGAATGGGAAGAGAAAAATGTGAGCAGAGAACTTGTACCTCCTCAAGTGAACTCACCTGTCTGAGCCCTGAAAAGATGTCTGAGAAAGTCAACAGGTATCGACCCTGGCCAGTGGTCAAGGCATTGCCCATGGCCAGCTGGTAATTCTGGGACTAAAGAGCTCAAATATTCATGAATAAACAAGACCTGGGTAGATAGTCTGATTTCATTGTTTCTGTTTTATTGTAGGCATGCACTTATATGCAAACTATATAAAAGGAATCTCGATTCTATCTACTGCCTCCTATTTAGCTTAAGATGATTCTAAGTATCTTTAAAGAGTGTACCTGCAGACCCTGGAATAGTGATGTCCACTCCACCTCTAAATCGAGAGGGGGCTTAGATCCTACATGGCTGATGGATGGTATTCTCCTGCTTGTAGTTGTAGACTCTCTCGGTTCCCTAGAGTGGTGGTTGACCACCCTCATCTCCCTGTTAGCTGATCTGGGTAAGTCCAATGAACTGGAGAGTAGGAATTGCAAAATCTGCTGAGGCTCAGGGCCCAACTGTCACATGGACAGTCCAGCAACTCAAGTCTCCTGAGCATACACCAACCCTGATGCCAACCACAGGTTCAGTAAAAGTGACAAAATATGGATTAGAGTGGACTTCTATGTAGTGATATTCTACATAGAATTATTGTCACTCTAGCAATGGAAGAAATTATATCACTGAGGTGGAGACAGTGGCCATGGGAGTTGCTGAAGGCAGGGAGAGGGAAAAAGAGGTGTGATATTGGGGCATTTTCAGGACTTGGAATTGTCTTCAATGATATTGCAGAGACAGATGTAGGACATTATGTATCCTTCCATAACCTGCTGAATGGACTGGGAGAGAGTGTGTAAACTACAACATAAACTATAATCCATGCTGTGTAGCAATGTGCCAAAATAAATTCATCAAATGCAATGAATGTACCACATTAAGGAAAGAAGTTGTCAATGTGGGAGGAGGGGGGGATGGGGAGTTAATGGGAACCACTTATATTTTTTAAATGTAATTTATGTATCTTTTTAAAAAAAGATAATTAAAAAAAGAGTGTTCCTGCGAAGAAATGGGGTGAGAATCTGTGCCTGGCATTCAAGTGCTAGAATTCAGTCACTTGTATGAAGTGATGCTTTTGCAGTTTAATGATTAACAACATAAAAATGGAACATTCAAATGAAAGTGTGCCTGTGGCTTTGGTACAGCATAAATAGGGATTCTACGATACTGGACTAGTGAAGATTGTTGTCTGCTCATGGACTCACATAGACTGAGAAAAGCTGTAGAAGTTACTTACTTGAGGATAAGAGAAGAACAGGAAGGAGATTGATTTGACTGGCCCATTGTTCTCCATTGCTTTTATCCAACATAGGGGTTTCTAATTATTTATTTTCTTCACTGGAAAAACAAACAAACAAACCTATAGTAGTGGTCGAGATGGGGTGATGGTACAAAATTGCTGGAGAAAACAACCTGCAGATAATTGGAACATAGACAAATGTAGCATGCTTCTCACAGATATCAAATTTATAGTTACCAACCAAATAATTTCAGAACAGATGTCTTCTTTCTACATTTCCTTTGCTTTCCCACAAGCCACAAAAGACAGCTGTCATCATGAGCTTCATCAAAGCCTGCACAAAGGCGTGCTAAAATATTTGGCACCATAGACATCAAAAGTAATTTTTAGAATATTCATTACTGAAAAGAATCTCTTCAAATTTATCTTCATTTCAGGATAAAAAGTAAAAGAATTCTAGAACTACAGAATTCTAACCAACAGTTTATTAAAAACCCAATGTTAATTAAAGCAACATAAGTCATGGACTATGTCTAAATTTTACTGGGCTGTTTTGAATAATTTAAAAAGTAGAGACTTATGTTAAGTCAAATGCCCAGTCCATCTGAGCCCTATGAATATCCAGGACAGCCACATAAATGCTGAAGAGAGTCCACAGCCTTGAATTCAGAGCATTGATGGCTGTGCATCTTGTTTGTGAATGTAGTTTGGAAGCTAGGGTTCAAGCCTCAAAAGAATGAAACCTGCCTGATCAAGTACCATGAATAGCTTCTGGAATGATGGTGACACAGTGAAGTGTGGAGGGTTATAAACGCTTCAGGATATAGAGGATAAAGATCAAGGATCTATGCTTAGTAGCTTATTCATTGGTGCTTGATATGGTGGTCTAGAGTGGGTGGGGCAGGATATAAAGACATTGACTGAAGTGGAACCAGGAATTCTTCTGTAACCCTGCCATTAAGTAGCTGCACGTCATCCTGGTTTGCTCTGAATTTCTCAGTGGTCCTATTATTGGTAAAATGTGCGGAGAGTGATGCAGCCTCTCCCAGGATTAATTGGGTGGTATTCACCAAGGGCACTGTACTCTTAGGAAGGAATGCTCTGTGGGAAGGCATCATAGGGAATAATATTAACCATGTTTAAAACATGTGCTTCCTGTTACCAAATGGATGCTATGGCTGAACAGTCATGTACCTCAAATATAAAACAGTGCATATGGAACTGCTTAAGGGTAGCAGATAATGTGTTGAATAAATGAGATAGTGGATATTATACAGAAAATAGTTCTGATTATACAGAATGTAGTTCATGCTTGAAAAATGCTTTATTCCTGGTATTTCATCATCTATTCACTGAAAACATAATTGAGCAACCCCGTTTAGATAATCACTGTCTATTAATGACAAAAATTGGAAATGGAGAAAAAGGTTGTATCACTGAGTTTGTTTTCCAGGAGACAAAATGGAAGAAGCAATTACAGCCACAATGCCTGTATGTTCCTGCTATGTGTTAACCCAGCCTCGCAAACTTGCTTCTGTAACTATGGTTGTGCTAAATGTCAGATTGACCCTACCATTGGCTACCCCTGGGCTCTTCACAGTTGCCGAGAATCTTCTAACAAGAAACACAATGAAACCTCCAGATCCCTGAGATAGCAAAGCTTTGCATTCAGAGTGGCAACTGTGAATGTCCCACTTGGCTTCTGCAAGTTCTAAAGATACAATATTTCTATTCATCCATTAGATAATAAGCCAACCGCTTCCTAAAGAGCATCTTTTCCTGTATTTGGGGATTCTGGGATCCATTTCATGACCTAATTGGTATACATTAGATAATTTCACTCACCTAACTAAAACCTTAAATTACACTTAGGAAAAAGACCTGGCCTCTTTCCCATAGCCTACCAGGTCCTACCTGGCCTCTTACTTCCTCTTGGACCAGGGCTCCCCCTTGTCCACCAAGCTCGAGGTATAATATCAGGCTCATTCCCACTCTGGCCCTCTGCTCATGCTGTTCCTTCTGGCTGAAGTGCTCTGCCCCAGGTATCTGCATGCTGGAATCTTCAAATCTCAGTTCAAAAGTCACCTTCTCCAAGAGGACTTTCCTGACCACCTTCTCTAAAGTGCTTCTTGCCCCCACTCCATTGATTCACTTCATTTTCTTGTTTCAAAGCATTTACACTAACTATGATTCCCTTATTCATTTTTCCTTGTTTATGGTCTAGAATGTATGCTGTATGAGAGTGGACAGCTTGACTGTCTTCATCACTCTTGCAGACCTCATGCCCCAGAGAGTACTTTACACATAGTGGATTCTCACTAAATTTCACTTCAGAGGATGAATCAAAGGGCAACATTCGCAATGTGGGTTTCTAGAGTCTTTATGGGATTTTTAATGCCGGTAACTGTGGCTCATTCCACATGGTAATATACTTGCTCTGAGGAAGTCTTTTCTCCAATATGTGGTTAATATAGTCTGGGATTATTTCTTTCATCATGACTTACTTATGGGACAAGAGTGAACTTGCAGAGTACAAGAACTAGAGAGAAAGCTGTTTTTGAAGTGAGTAAATACAAAAAGACTTTTACAAAGTTACTCTTAGTTTTCTAGGTAAATAGACGCTGGCACAAGAGACTGTAGCTCCAATTCAATTCTCACCCTTATTATCAGAATATTGGAAAGAAACAATCTCTCCAACTCTGTCTTCTCTGTATGGCTTGTCTGATCTTTATCTAAAGGGTTTTATGAGGATCCAATGAAATAATGTGGCTAGAAATGCTCTGAAACCTTTAGGGGGCTATTTGGATGTAAGATGTAATTTACACATGAGCACCTTGAATGATATATCAGTTTATTCCTGTCTTTCTCACTTTTTTATTCCTTTTGTATCTGTGGTGCCCTGTGCAGTAGGTATTTAATATACTGTTGAATGAATGAATGAGCAGACTATCATTATTATTCCTCCTTTTCTCTTTGCCAAGCCCTTATCTCCTTATTGTAAACATTATTGGCTGTATTTTGTTTTTCATTCTCTCTTGCTCATAAACTACTGGCCATTTGATAGAATAGTTTTATAGGGATATCTCTCATTTAAGTTAATTGCAAGGTGATTTTCTGTTATTATTTGTTACTGCATACTATGTGGACATGGGTTTGTACCAGCCTAGGGCAGTATAAGGGAGAGGGGAATCTATCCAATAAACAGTGTGAAGGATATCCTGGCCTAGGCCCTTCTGCAATGTGGGTTCAGAATATTTGGGCTGTTTTTACTAATTACAACCTAAGGTTACTCTAATTTAGGTGCTGTGATCATTGATGAAACTCTGAAGTCAAAGTCTTAGTGAATCATGTCCTATTTTGTTGGGCAATTCCTTAATTCTTTTATTTTTGGATTTTAGATATTTGTAGATTGCCCTTTTTTGGTATAAATGAGCAGCACTGTTTATTTCCATTTTGCAATAAAAAAGCTACTGCTATTTAGCCAGAAAGCAAATATTTTCATTCTGAATTGCTTTCTGGACACTTTCCCAATGTTGCTTATTTCGAAGCTGTAAAATACATTATCCCCCTTCCCTCCTCCCATCTCCCCCTCACCCATTTCCTTTTAGGTAGATCAAAACCAGTGCTTAAAAAAAAATAAAGCCAGTATTCTTTGATTGTTTCTTTACCATATGAAAGGATCAGAGAGGCTGAAATAAATGCCTGCTTGGTCCCAAAATGCTGCCATCAGGGAAAGTCTGCTTGCAACCAGGTGTTGCAGAATATCTCATCTCCTGGCCAACCAGCCCAGGAACTGGCATTGAAATATGTCTGTGTTTTGTCAATTTCTGTGAAGTTTAAAATACTGTCCTTGGGCACATTTATTGGGCTGTTTAAGAAATATTGTACAATCTGCATAGTAATGAAATTATGTATGTGTTAGACATGGTCTCAAGTCATAGAATATTCTTTCTATAGACCTCTGGATCTCTTAAATTGTTTTTAAATTTAACTTTGTATTTTTCCATCAGAATGCATCCTCCTCTTCCAGTTGGTTTACTAAATTACTAAAATTTCCAAGCTTGTTTCTACATCCACTGAAAACCTTGCCTCCAATCCTATGCCCTCTACAAAATAACACCCGCATTAACACACACACACACACCCAAAGCAAATTTAAAAGCTTAAAGTTTAAAAGTTTGATTTCATTTCCAGCTGTAATTTACTATCAGTAGCCTGGCTGTCCTGTATTTTAGTCATTTCCATCCCTGCCTGGTTAAACTCAAGGCGCTCAATTCCTGATTGACTCATAGTCTAGGTATTTAGTAGAAAATTTTTCTTTTCTTCATATCTGTCCCTTTCTGGTGACATTGCTTAGGTATGCTCTGTCATTCCTGACATAGCTGATAATGGGTAGCCTTCAAAAGATGTTTTCTTACTTTTTAATAACAGCAAGTGACAACAGTTCAAGAAAAAAGAATGAAAGTAAAAGAAAATTCCAAAATAGAATTAGCATGAAGCAAATAGCAATGAATTATAAATTTTCAGGAATAACTATTTCAGATTCCTCAAAAGTGAGTGAAATGGCTTCTCATTTTTCCAAGTGCTCTTTAAGTAGGAGAAGAAGAAAAGGCTTGCAGAGGTGACTAAAATTGCAGTCATATTATTTTAGAGAGCTGACTCAAAACTTCCAAATATTGAGAGTGGTAGGAAAAGAGAAACTCCAAACAATTCCATTTTGATAAGTCTTGAAAACATTGTCTGAACCCAATGAAAAGACCCGACAGGACCAAATCTGCTTTATCCCTCCTGGATCTATAATACATGCTAGCAAAGGAAAGGTTTTATGTTTTGTAACATGAAACTGTGTACTGTGGTTTTGTCCACCATGAGATTCTCTTCTCATAGACTCAGAATTAACATATCTCAGAAAACATCCACAGAACCCAGTTAAAAAAAGGTTCTGGTCATTCTAAAAGCAGAGGGCCTGAGTTCTTGGGAAACCATACCTGTCACATGATCAGCTGAAGCCAGCAGGGAAAGAGGTAGAGTTTCCTGGCTGCCAGCTGGAACCTGGGGGTGGGAACATAAAATGTGTTCTTGTGTAGGGGGTCTCTACCCACAGAGAAGGCAAGACTGAGGGAGAGAAAAGGAGCTGAGATGTTCCATGTGACCCTGAGGAGGCATGCGGTAAGGCTTATCCTTCAGTTAAGCAGACTTTTTCAGTTTAGTTGGCTATTTGTATCAGCTAGTTGTTTTGTCCTGTCTAGAATACAATTGATTAAGTTTCTATTTGCCAATGTATATGGAGTCAAACATCCTCCCTGATTTGTAAATTTAGTAATTCATCGGCATACCCTTGGTGTGTATTCATAATCACATTGCTTTGAAAAGGTTTTAATTATTTGTCATTGTTTTCAATGTAAGCTACATCAATTAGATTGACTACAAATTACACACACATACTCACACATATCTGTTTTTAATTCTGTGGTGACATATAATGAAAGGTTACTGTGAATCTGGTCTATGTTAGACAGCTGCCCTGCATATGTTCCAGAGTTATAGTAAATGATCCACAGATTAATTTTGGCTTACAGGAGTCTGAAATTCTCTCCCAACCCCAAGTACTTTAACTCCTCTTTGTCCTTTGATTTACTTTCAAACTGAATGATTAAGGGACAATATGAAAACAACATGTAGAATGTCCAATGAGTTTTCTTTCCTTTTTTTTTTTTTCATGACTAAAACAATGAGCCAATGTAGAGATAATGACTTTGAAACTTACCAGGGATACTAGGGAAATCTGCCAGTACATAGAGCATCCTTAGAAGAGTCAGATCAAAGAAAGAAATATGGAGTGTCAGAGCCTGGCACCTCCCAGGTTTGGATGTTCAAAGTGTAGTTTCTACAGCAATTTTAATTCCTCATCCATGCTGCATTTTATAGCATTGTATTCTCTTCCCTAAAGTCTTCAAAATTGCAAGCCATGAGCTCTGTGTGGAAAAAAAAAGATGTAACTATTATCACATATTAAAAGCAGAATTGTCAAGTAGCCTTGAATTTATATTACAAATGGGGATTTGTTAATATCTGAAAAGTTTTAAATCCCTGGTGGCAATGGACTCATGTCCTTCACCTTTTGAAGGATCCTCTCATTTCATTTCACTTTTAATTTTTTTAAACTTAATTTTCCAGGGGCCCCAAAGGAACAATTGTCTATAATTTTACCCTTATTGGAGGCAATAAAGGAAAGATCAAAAAGGACTGTCTAATGAAACTGGTTATTAAAGAGGGATGGATACATAAGTGGCCTAGACTATGTAGCTGCTAATGTTTTACTCTTCTAAGGATGTTACAGGGGTTTGTAGCAAGCTTCTGACCTTCTAAATTTTTAAATGGAGGCAGTGAAATCTCTTGACGGAAACATTCCATGAAGGCTTGATTGACACTTTTACTCCAAACTTGGCAAGAAATTTGAGTGTGATAAGACAGAGAGAAAAGTCTGTGACTTGATGGCCTCTGATTTTCTGTTCTTCCACAGGTCCATGAAAGAGTGGAACCACTTCATTTTGCCTTCTACTTCCTTCTGTTTCTACTCTTCAAAGATTCAGAGTATTATGAGGCATTTCTGATTCTGGTAAAGAGAATGGATGGTACATATGCTTCTTTGATTCTCACAATTCATTCAGGATTTTGAAAAAGCTAGCACCTTGAAAAAGTATGTCAAATGGCTTAGTGCTTGTTTTTGTGAATCTTTCAAATGGTGGAAGCAGCTTTGTTTTATTCTGGTTGTGCATTTAGCATTTGATTTGAAACCAATGTAGTTACCTTTCCTACTTTATTTTCTGGAAGAAGATTTAGTACTAGACAATCATGTCTGTGGAACTGGGATGACTCCAAAAAGGGAACATATACCCAAGGTTTTGTTTCTACTTAAGTACCAGGGCAAAGCTCTGGCCTCACACAAATAAGTTATGACAAGTCCATTTCTGGCCATGCATTTGGATCCCAGAATACCATTTTCCCCTTGTAATTCATGATTCTGCCAGTCTAGGTTCAGAATCACTCAGTCTATCACCATCTTAGTTTTCATTTTCCACAATGGACTTGTTTGAATTCCAGCATTAATTTTCTTTTCCTTGGGAAGAAACACAAAACCATTAGTTTGACCCCTTCCATTGTCAATTGATTAATAAGTCAGGCTCTGTACTTTGGGACAGTTCAACAGATAGTTTTGCCACTGACCACAGAATTCAGTGGAGAGATCCATTTCTGCAGAGTGCAGGTGATGATTCAAGTCAGGACATATGGAGAATGGTTCTTCTCACCATCTGCATTTTTCATTGGATCATGTAACCAGTAGACCAGCAGTACCTCTCATTCACTTGTCAGCCCCAAATAGAGCAGAATTCAGGAAAAAAGAGAAATATATGGCCAAATCCACAAAGCAAATGACTTATACTTTTTCTTGTCTTCACATTCCTGGATCTTAGACTTTAGAATCTTTCTTTTCTTTTCTGTTTTTTAGTCAACTCCCCCACACCTTAATAATTTCACTTTGAAAGTTTTCAAAGCTCATAGTATCACAACATTCTCCTTATAAGTCTAGTCTTTTTGTTTAGAATTTTGTAAAAAATCAACCTTTCCCCACCCAGTTTAAACTCCTTCTTTTGTTAAGTTTGTAAATTTTATTATCCTTTTTACTAGGGTTCATTTACATAAAACCTCAAAAGTTTGAAATAAAATTAATTAGCATATATATGTTTAAACACTGTCCATATACAAATCTCTTTGACTATTTTGATTAAATATATGAAACTACTTAGTAAGTGGAATCAAGTTTGGAACTCTTAAAAAAGAGTTATTTGGGGATATACCTGATGTTAAGTCATGTGGCTGAAATTTCCATGTTTCTGCTAGTTAGATTCTGTCCCGTACATACATGAACAAATATAAGACTAAGAAAAAAGCAGCTGAGCATAGGTGTAGATTTTATTCATTATCTAAGAAACATGTTATTGTGACAATTTCTATTATATATGGCTCTCCCAGTTTGTGCTTCTTTTTCTTCAGTATTCCTAACACATTCCTATGGTAGAGATACTCAATACTCCACTTGGTCTTAATTGATTATTTTGAAATTCATTCTCATTTTGTGACAATGCTGACTTCTACCAGGTAAATCTCTACTTTTCAGCTACATACTTGTGTCCTGTAGATACATGAACAAATACAAGACTTAGAAGGAAATGCATCTGAGTCTGTTACAGATTTTATTCATTTTGGTATGGCCAACACCATTAGAAGATTGAAAACATTCAATCTTCTATGTATGCTAGTGTGTCAAAATATACAATAGCAGTAGGAAACCAGAACCAGTGGGTAAGATTGGTGGAAAGTTGTTGTCTTCTACTGTCTCTGTGGAGTGACGCACAGGTGACCATTCCAGCTACTCAGTGGGAAATAAGTAGAGGGGGATGTGGTGGCAGGTTACTCTCCTGTTCTTTGTTCCACAATAGGCTTTGCATATCTTGATATTTTTTTATGTTCATAATAGGATATATTGCTGAAGTATTGTTTATGGTGGTCTTATCTGCTAGTTGGATTGACATCTGTTTTTGTGAAGAACTGTTTTTTGAACAAGATTGTGTTTAATGCTTGGGGGTGGGGATAAAATGTGTAGGTCACTTCTCTCTGTTACAGCTATGAGACTAGCATAAAATGAGCATCCCAACATCGATATCATTCTAGGTTAGAGTCTTGGCTATGACTGTTGGAACTATACAGAGGAATACTCTGATTCTCTGAGCTATGGGCTACTATCAAAAGCAGACCTCTCTATATTTTTTTATCTCTGTAATACTCCATTACAGCATGGGGAAAAGTAAGGTCAGGAGCCATGAAAATGGTGTTTCCCTGGAAGACTTTGGATGTGAAATCAGAAGAGCTAGACCAAAGCTCACTTTTTTCCTGAGTAAAAATAAAACTTAGATATCATAGTTAAAACAACATGATTCAAATTAAACCTTCCTTATTTCCATCTCTCCTATTTGTCTGGAATACTGAGGAGCATTTATGAATTTCTGTTGAAGTAAAGGAAATATAGGTGCAAAATTTAACTATGAGAAAAATAAGGATAGACAGGTACAAAATAGAGGAACAAATGATATATTTCAAAGTGTGCAGAAGAAGGAGTGATGCATTCTAATTGTGAGAATAAGGGAAAACTCTAGACAGAGGTTGTATTTGAGTACAAGATATTTCAATAGTTTAAGAATTGGGGGAAGGGAAGCAGTTCAAAATGAGGCAATGGCATAAGCACCAACATGAAAAGGGTTGCAATTTTAGAGTGCTATTTCCAAGAGATGTTAAATACAAGTGGAATAACTCCAGGAGTGCCATCATCAGATCTAACCTAACAGCTAAATATGCTAATCTGCATCAAGTCAGCTTCTTAAGTGCAAAATCAAATGAAGACTGCTATCTCCTGATGTCTTAGTTTGCTGGGGCTGCTATGACCAATACCATACGGTGGGTTACCTTAAACAAGCATTTATTTTCTCACAGTTTTGAAATCTGAAAGGCCAAAATCAAAATGACAACAAGTCCATGCATTCTCCTGGGGTTGGTAGCATTCTGGTAATGGCAGTCCTCCATTACATGGTGATCTCTCTTGTCTCTGGCTTCTTCTGACTTCTGGTTTCTACTCATTGACTGTCTCGAAATTTTCTATCTGCATAAGGTCTTCAGTCATGGAGATTGGGGCTCACCCTGATTCAGTTTAGCCTCATCTGAGATAGGATCTTCAAAGATCTTATTCACAAATGAGTCCACATCTTAACTAACAATAATATCTTCAAAGGTCCTATTTAAAAATGCACTCACAATTACAGGAATGAAGAGTAAGACTTGGGTGTGTCTTTTGTGGGGGACATGATTCAATCCCCAACACAGGATGACACATCAGAATCCTCTGACATCATATGATGTAGGCATTGACTGAAAATGAGCAGAGCACTAAAGGGATAAAAAGCTTGTCAGTCTGTAGCCCATCATAAAAATGGATTTTTAAGATTACTTGGTGTTTTAGTTTGCCACAGGGCTACTGATGGAAAGTACCAGAAATGGGTTGGTTTTATCAAGGGGATTTACTTGGGGAAAAATTTTATAGTTCTAAGTCATCAAATATCCAAATCAAGGCATTAGTTGAGATGCTTTCTTAGCAAAGTCAGCTATTGGTTATCCTGGAATCCTGCCATGTGGCAAGGCAAGATGGCAGCCAGTTTTTGCTGGTTCCCTGCCTTCCCCTCAAGGCTCACTGTCTCCCACATCTCAGCTATAGGTGATCAGGCATGTAGCAGGGCTTGTCTCCCCAGTCTTGAGTTGCTCCATGGGCCCAGCCCCTTCGGTAGGTCTCTTTCTTTGCCTCTGTTCTCTATTGATTCCAGACTCTGTGACTTCTCTTAGCTTCTCAGGGCTTCTCTGTCTTCCTGCAGTTTAGGTGAACCTTGAGTCTTCTCTTTCAAATGGCCAGGTTAGAATGGCAGAGCCTTCTCTCTCTCTCTCTCTATCTCTCTCTTTCTCCATTTATATCAGACCTAGCAAGAGGGCAAGAGGGTAGAGACCCAACCTGTGTTATGCCTCACTGACATGTTCTATTAAATGCAAATGATCTAATCATAAATGTCTTACACCCATAGGAATGGATTTGTTCAATAACATAATCTTTCTTGGGGGATTCACCAAATTTAAACTGTCACACTTGGAATCTTAGAAGAGTTTGTCATTGTTATTATTTACAGAATAATTCACAAAGCTTGAAAATTAAAAATAAAATTTCTTATATTCTATTCCATATGGAAAAAAGCACCCCTGTGTGATTAATAGTGACTACGACTTATCACTATTCTGAATTTCAGCTCTGGGGATACCAAACATTCTGTTCTTATTAATATTACATTTAAAATGCAGGTTAAACATAGATCTAGTCTGGATAGATTTGCTGCGGAGTATGCATGGGTTTGAATAGCAGCTCTTTAGGTTTCTGTAAAGAAAAAACTGGGAGCCATTTACTAGGAAATAAGAAATCTGCCTTATGATATCCAGATGTTATTCTTGTTTATCATGGGTCCATGTGAGCAGGGGTTTTGCCTTTTTTGGTATATTCATCATCTGGCTGTTATCTTTGTGGAGAAGGCACAATTTCCATCTTAAAGGTCTTTGCAGAATAGCAAGTGAATCAAGGGAAGAGGAAGATTGAGAAGTTTTTGGATTAAACACTTAACTATTTCAACACATGAGTATTGCATTCCAGATCTGGGAGAAATGCTGAATTCAGAAGCAAAGAAGCAAGATTGAAGAGTATGGAAAATGTGTGCCTACAGATCTAGGAATGTAAAGAAGTAACTACCTATCTGCTGCAGGTGATGGTCAAACTCTGGGGGAGGGCAGGAAGAGTCCTGCTGAAAGGCAAGCGAAAATGTACATCTGTCTACCTGAGTCTTCTGGAGAGAAGTGGTTAGAGTAAAACCCTAGCTATCTCATGTAATAAGAGTTACTGCACAAGTTTCCTGAAGTTCCGTATCTATTGATGACCAGTTCTGAAAGTGTTGAAATGAGCAAAGTACATTTGTCACAAAAGCAAAGCTGTGCTTATTTTTTTCTTTCTTTCATGATTCAAAAGCAGTTTAGACAGAAGATAATTGTATCTTGTATTATCATAGAGTCATCACTAGGGACATTAAGTCAGCTATATTTTTGAAAAGGAATACATTTTTTTTAAAAAATAGAAATTTCCAAAGGAGGTTTAGTTTTTTTGACATAAAATGAAAGGATAACTTGAATTTAGTAAATGCTTACTTTTTTAAACTTAAAATATACCAGTCATCTCTCAAATTGCTTGAATGAATGCCCATCACTGCTTAGTGCCTAAGGGAGGAAGTATTATCTCACTCACTCGGAAAAAAAAAAGAAATTTAAAATTATCTCATTAACTCAGAAAAAAAAGAAATTCAAGTGGTATAAATCAAAGTAGGAAGGGTTGTTTACTTATCAATTGAGAGAATTAAAGAAAAAAAAGTCCCATCTCTAACAAAATATAATACTTGTATTAGTCAGTCAACGGGGTGCTGATGCAAAATACCAGAAATCTGTTGGCTTTTATAAAGGATATTTAGTTGGGGTAGAAGCTTATAGTTACCAGGCCATAAAGAATAAGTTACTTCTCTCACCACAGTCTGTTGCCACATATTGGAGCAACATTGCTGCTGACATCTGCAAGGATTCAAACGTCCTCTTCCTCTTAAGGCTTCATGGCCCCAGCTTCTTCCAGTATCAGCTGTAGGCTGGGATAAGTTTTATCTCTCTCCCAGGGCTCATTTCTCTCTGGGCTCAGCTGCTCTGCTCTCTCCACTAGGCCAGCTATAAACCATCAGGTTATCAGCTTGTCTTTCTTCATGAGGGCCTCTGTCATGTCTAATGGAGACTTCTCTCTTTCCTCATGTATCTGCTTCTCTGTGTATTTACTTCCCAGGGCTCCATCATCAAAATTCTTTCTCCTCTGCCATGTCTCAAGAGGGCGGGGACTCAATGTCCTGCTGATGTGGCCCTATCAAAGCCTTTATCATAATTTAATCAAGCAAATGTGAAACCTCTGAATCCAATCACTCTAATATTACTAGCTCAGATGAACAGACCACTTTACAAACATAATCAGTATCTCTTTTTGGAATTCATCGATAACATCAAACTGCAACAGTACTAAATATGTACAGCTTGTTATAGGCTACAAAACACTGTAATTCATGTTAATTTATTGATTGTTACATCAACTTTTTTTATATATGGATCATAAAAATATACATATTTAAAGATACTTAGATTACATAAATGTTACATAAAAAATATAGGGATTCCCATATGCCCTGCTCCCTATATGTCCCACATTTTCCCACATAAACACCATCCTTCATTAGTGTGGTACATTCATTGCAATTGATAAATGCATTTTGGGGAATTGCCAGTGAGCAAGGATTATAGTTTACATTGTAGTTTACACTGTCTTCCACCCAATTCTGTAGGTTATGGCAAGATATATAATGGCCTATATCTGTTGTTGCAATGTCATTCAGGTCAATTCCTAAGTCCCCAAAATGCCACTATATTACGCCTGTTTTTTCCTCTCCTTACCCTCAGAGACTCCAGTGACCACTGCCTCCACATCAATGTAGTAATTTCTTCCAATGCTGGAATTATAGTAAGTCTGTAGTATAATACCAGCAGTCCACTCTAGTCCATAGTTTATACCCCAGTCCTGAGGATTCTGGGATGGTGATGTCTACTCTATATATAATTGAAAGGTGGCTGCAATCCCATACAGCCAATGGATGGGACTCTATTGCTTGTAGTTGTAGGCTCTCTCATTTCCTTGGTATGGTGGTTGTCCATTCTCACCTCCTTTCTAGTTGTCCTGGCTGAGTCCAATGAACTGGAGAGTAGGTGTTGCAACTCCACTGAGGTTCCAAGGCCAGCTGGCACATTGACAGCCCAAAGATTCCAGTCTCTTGGACATATACCTACAAACTCCAGCACCAACTATAGGTAAAAATAAAAGGGACAGATGAGCCATGTGTAGGGAAGCCATATGAGTCCAACTCTGTCACTCTTAGGAACACAAACACCCAAGTAGGGCCCACTGGCAAGACATCAAACTCCTGAGCTATATGCCCTGACTATAAGATCTGGGTGTCTCCAGAGCCATCAGGAGCCCCACTATTTGGGGTAGTATCCACTTTGGCAGTATATGAGATCCTGCTGAGTTGTGCAAAAGTGTTATCTCTGGGATGACCTCCTGACTCATTTTGAAGTCTCTTAGTCATATAAACTCATTTGTTTTCACCTTTTCCCCCTTTAATTCAAGGTCTTTTTTCCAGTAGCATTGCTAGTTGGTACTTGGTAGTAATCCCTCAGTGCCAAGGGGGCTCAACCCTGGAAGTCATGTCCCAGGCTGGGGCAAGGTAATGCAATTATATGCAGAGTTTGGCTTAGAGAGAGGCCACATTTGAGCAAAGGAGGCTCTCAGGAAGTAACTCTTAGGCACCCTACAACACTAAGCTGTTTCAATTTCAAGAGCAAAGACTCATAAGCATAGTCATCAATATCAAGGGCCCATCAAAGGACCATCCTCCTTAGCTAGTTATTGTCTCTGTACTTCGGGGATTGTTGCTGTTCCATCAGAGAATGTGGCAGAGCTCTCCAGGATGGGAATTCAATATTCTTCCAGTTATTATGTGAATTTCCCCTCACTGTGACAATTCCTGTGAACTTCTTCCCATGTATCCCCTATCCCTGACACCCCACACCAATGATCCTCCTCTGTCCCAGTTGTAACCCTTCTGTGATCCACAGCTTTTTAAAAAATGAATCAATAAAATAGCCAAATACAATTAGTAGGAAAATGAAATAATGATAGGTTTATATATAAGAAATAAAATACATAAAAATTAAAATAACTAAAAATAAAAACCTAAAAATTAGGATATTAAAAAATGATAAATATTAAAAATTTTTTTTGACATTTTACATTTCATCACTGTAATATATGTTATCTTGTATGTATAGTGACATTTTCTTCCATTTATTGCCCAGTATCTTTTTTTAAAATTTTGTTTTCAAAGAAGTTTTAGGTCACAGTAAAGTCACATACAGAATACAGGGGACTCCCATATACCCAACATCTACCCTCTTTTCTCCTTTTCCATATTAATATCTTTTTACATGTGGATGGTACGTTTGTTAACAATTGATATACAAATAGTGAAACACAGCTACTAACCATGGTCAATGGTTTACATTATGGTTTACATTTTAGACCATACACTCTTATAAATTTCAATGATATTTAACATGGCTTGTGTCCATCATTGCAAGATCATGTAGAACGCTTCCATTTTCCCCCAAATATCCCCCGTTCCATCTATTGTATTCTTCCCTCCTCCTCTCTTGGGGCACATGGCAACTACCCAGCTTCAGTCCTTGGATGAAAAGATTCTTAGTTACCTACAACAACACTGAGGGCTTGACACACTGGTCTGTCCTCCCCTATTAGGAACTGTCCATTTTCTCAAGAGACTCCTACCCCTCTGTTTGAGAATATATTGGTCCTCCCCAGGATGGGAGTCCAAATCTTTCTGGCTCATTATGTGGG
The DNA here is from genome assembly GCF_030445035.2 of Dasypus novemcinctus. Lineage (NCBI taxonomy): Eukaryota > Metazoa > Chordata > Mammalia > Cingulata > Dasypodidae > Dasypus > Dasypus novemcinctus. Next base: position 110,221,189 of record NC_080675.1, on the reverse strand, counting down.
CTTCCACACACGGATACAACACGTCATCGCAATATGATCACTTGCATACTCTCTAGAAGCCTGCCCCAGGTGCACCCTGCCCTGAATGCCCCCCCTTCCAATACCCTAAACCAGTAACCCTTTATTGTCATATTGCCATAAAAATGTCCCAAATTTATACTTTCAACCACATAACTGCTCATCCCCGTGTTCACCTGATCCCTTCTGGTCCTTTCCCCAACCCTCCCCCGCCCAGTTCCATGGACCATTCAACCCACCCTCCTCACTCTACCTCCCTTTCAAAGCTGTTCCACCCCACCCCACAGTATCACTATACTCCTGTCATACCCCTTCAGTGCCCAAATACACAATTCCACCTTATCATATATTTTGCCTGTGTGGGCATTGGCTCACAACCTTCTTCTCCCTTTCTATTTCCTGTTAACCTATCTTCCAGACAATAGCTCTCTGAGTCTGCTCAGTTTTCTTAATTTATATCAGTGAGGTCATGTAAATTTGTCTTTCAATCCCTGGCTTGCTTCACTCAACATAAGGTCCTCAAGATTCATCCATGTTATCCCATGTGTTAGCACTGTATTCCTTCTTCCAGCTGAGTAATATTCCATTGTATGTATGTACCACATTTTGTTTATCTATTCCTCTGTTGATGGGCATTTAGGTTGATTGCAATTTTTGGCAATAGTGAATAATGCTGCTATGAACATTGGTGTGCATATATCTGTTTGTATCCTTGTTTTCAATTCTCTGGGTATATGCCCAGCACTGGCATTGCTGGAGCATATGGCAGTTCTATAGTTAGTTTTTTGAGGAACCACCACACTGTCCTCCACAATGGCTGGGCCATTCTATATTCCCAGAAGCAGTGGATGAGGGTACCCATTCCTCCACATCCTCTCCAACACTTGTAGTCCTCCGTTTTTTTATAGCCATCGGTCTAATGGGTGTAAGATGGTATCTTGTTGTAGTTTTGATTTGCAATTCCTTAATAGCAAGTGATGATGGGCATCTTTTCATGTGCTTTTTAGCCATTTTTATTTATTCCTTGGAGAAGTGTCTTTTCAAGTTGCTTGCCCATTTTTTAAATGGGTTGTTTTTCTTTTTACTTTCAGAGTGTAGAATTTCTTTATATATTCTGAATATTAGGTTCTTATCAGATATATGGTTGCCAAATATTTTCTCCCATTGGATAGGCTGCCTTTTTCTTTCTTGATAACCTCCTTTGAGGTACAAAAGTTTTTTATTTGGAGGAGATCCCACTTTTTATTTTTTTCTTTCATTGCTCATGCTTTGGGTATGAAGTTCATGAGACCATTTCCTATTACAAGGCCCTGTAGATGCTTCCTTACATTATCTTCCAAAGTCTTTGTGGTCTTGGCTCTTATATTTAGGTCTTTGATCCATCTTGAGTTTATTTTTGTATAAGGTGTGAGATGGTGTTCCTCTCTCATTCTTTTGGATATGGATATCCAGTTCTCCAACCACTACTTGCTGAAGAGGCCATTTTCTTCCAGTTGAATGGGCTTGGTGGCCTTGTCAAATATCAGATAATTGTATATGTGAGGATCTGTACCAGAACTCTCAGTTTAGTTCCATTGGTCAATATGTCTATCCTTGTGCCAATACCATGCAGTTTTGATCACTATAGCTTTGTAGTATGTTTTAAAGTCAGGAAGTGTGATTCTTCCAATTTAATTTTTCTTTTTCAGTATTTCTTTAGTTATTCAGGGCTTCTTGCCTTTCCAAATAAATTTCATAATTCATTACATCAACTCTTTTTACTCCATTTCATAGAAAAAGAAACTATGGCTTGAGAAGATTAATGATTGAGCCCAAACTAACCAGCTACTAAGCATTCAAGATGTGACTAAAACCAGATATTTTTACTCCGGGCATCATGCCTTTCCTGCTAAACCATACATTTTAACTTGGAGCATTTATTTCTTCAAAGCTTTATAGCTGAGTATTGCAAATTTTCAGAACTTTTCCAATAGAAAAGATATTGGGGAAATTCTGTGGACTCATGAAACACCCATTCTCTATTTCTTTTTTTTTTTTTTTTTAAAGATTTATTTTATTTATTTAATTTCCCCCCCTCCCCTGGTTGTCTGTTCTTGGTGTCTATTTGCTGCGTCTTGTTTCTTTGTCCGCTTCTGTTGTCGTCAGCGGCACGGGAAGTGTGGGCGGCGCCATTCCTGGGCAGGCTGCACTTTCTTTTCATGCTGGGCGGCTCTCCTCACGGGCGCACTCCTTGCGCGTGGGGTTCCCGCACGCGGGGGACACCCTTGCGTGGCACGGCACTCCTTGCACGCATCAGCACTGCGCATGGCCAGCTCCACACGGGTCAAGGAGGCCCGGGGTTTGAACCGCGGACCTCCCATATGGTAGACGGACGCCCTAACCACTGGGCCAAAGTCCGTTTCCCCATTCTCTATTTCTTATTTCAGTTGTGTTTTTAGTTGTAAGTCTTACTCTCTTTCTTTTCTGCTTCTTTCTCCTCTTCCACATGCAACACTGTCATTATCTTTGTCATCTTCATCATCATCATCATCCTCTTATCTTCAAACTCAGTTTACACATGGGGTAGAGGTTATAGGGACAAAGGAGTAATCATTCTATGCATCTTCATCTTTTTTCATTTGTGTTAAAATTTATCTCATATCTCATTATTATTGGCCGAAAGAAGCAGAAAAATAGAACTCATTTTTTCTTTCTCTCTCTTGGAAATAATCCTCTTTTTTGTTCTTTTTTTCCTCACTTTAACCTTTATATCTTCCCTATTTTATTAGCTCTCCTCTAAATATCTAACCACAGAAATTCCAAAGCAGCTGTTTTCTGGGACAAAACAACCACCTGCCTCCCTGCTTGGGCACCACCCTTACATACCAGAGATGGACAAGCTGTTTTACTCTTCCTCTGTTTCAGAATCCAGTTAAGCACCTTTGCACGCTTCATTCCACAGGCCACACACCAGCCAACGGCTTCAGTAATATGTGAAGATGTTAAATTTCAGAAGATAAACCAGTATATTTTGCTCATTTTGGCAGTAAATTGATACACATACATGCATATAGTCACTCTTAGCTGTATCAATAAACAGAGCTTTAATTAAGAATCCAAACTCTGAGATCATAGTTTCTCACTATCAGTATGTCTTTGCTTCAACCATGCCCTATCAAGCCTGAAGGAGCAGGGAGGCTATTCTCTCTGAGTATGGAAATGTATTCTCCCTCAGATATGGGATTGTCCTTCTGGCCCATCCCAAACAGCATCAAGGATCCCTGTAAAAAGATAGAACATAATTTACTTTAGGGAATGGAAAAACAAATTCAAATCTTGCAGAAAAGAGCAGATGAGTTAAAAACAGCAAGAACAAGCAACAGAAGCTGCTTTAGTTTAATTTTTGTGTTGATGTAAACTGACAACTCTGGCAATGTAATCTTTGGTCAGTCTCAGGGAGGGGTTCAGAAGACTAGGGAGTGGTGGTGCTACACTCAGATCCCACTTCAGAACTGAGCTAGTCATTCTTTCAGTTGCTGCAAGTGTAAGTACTGATGATGGTTCTTGCTTGATTCACATTCAGGAGATGCCCTTGACCAGCAGTACTGTCTTGTCCAAGTTCATGCAACTCACATCAATAGTGGCCCATGTGGGGCATACATATCTGGGCCCTGGGCTTCAAGGTAAGACAACTCTGAAGGACCCAAACTTCTACGAAGATTGGCTGAGTTACAGCCTTGCCTCTCTTTTAACTCAGTCTTTCCTGTGACAATCCTGAAAGCAGTCCCAAATAAAGCTCCTGCATGCGTTCTCAGAGTCTGAGTCTGTTCCCTGCAAAATCTGATCTACGTAGTTTTTTTTTCAAAACAGTTAAAATATGTCAGGACTTTCTGGAGTAGAAAATTCCTGGATATCTGTTACAAACAAAACCTTTTCATTAGGAATCTTTAGAACGCCCTTTACTATGAAAGAAACTAACTTTATGGTCAATCAACTCACAAAAGTGAGAACAAAACTGCCTTGCCAGTTTTAACAGAAGAGTGTGTCCTTACCCTCTGGTCATTCACTTCTTTTAAATGCAGACTTTTTGATCAACAGTTTTTTTGTGTGTTCAGAAAGCAACCCCCCTCCACCCCAACAGCCACTAGATTGGTGACTCTCAAAAATATATTTACTTTTGTTATATGGACTAGGAGCCATTTTCTCAGCTAAAATTATATGTAAGTGATATTAAAAGACACCAATCATTTAAGAATGATTTTAATAAAATTTTACCCCAACTTACTTTCTTTGCTTATGAGAATTGAAAAAGAATGCCATAATAATTGCTATCATTTACTGAAAAATATTATCTGCCAGTAGCTATGCTAAGTGCTTTACATGTATCATTAAATTTAATGTTTGCAACATCCATGAAATTGTTGTTAGCATTCCAATTTTGCAAACCAGGAAATCAAAACATAGAGAGGCTAAGCTGCTTGTTTAGGGTCACACAGCTAGAGCACAGAGCTAGAATTTGAATCTAGATATATCAGACTCTTTACCCCATATTTGTAACCGTCATGTTTACTTCTTTAACCCCAATAATTCATGATTCTTTTGGGTTAGAGTTGAAATGTTTTTGCTCAGTACACAAAAATTTCATAGGATTATATTTTACAAACTATTGCTGAAGAGTATATCTGGCCTGGAGTTTTGTTTCAGAAATAGATTGGATGTGAGTAACCAGATTCTCCCTCACATACTCATATTTCCTGAGTTTCTCTTTGTCAATATTATATCTAGAGCCTTGAATTTGCTCCAAAAACTACAGGAATTATGGCCATTACACCATAAAGGTAGCTAAATTCCTGTCATCACTTCTGTCCAGGTCCCTGAATCCTTAGCCCACCACTAATTAAACTGGTTAATTAGAAAGCGTCAAATTTATTCTGAACAATTGGTTAAATTCTTAGTTATTAAAATGTTGTGGTTTCCTTTTTAATTTGTTTTTTATTTTAAATAAGCTTTATATAACATAATTGTTGTATAAAAAATATAGGGGATTCCCATATGCCCACCCTCTTCCCCTCCCACAATTTCCCAAATTAACAACATCCTTCATTAGTGTGGTACATTTGTTACAATTGATGAACACCTATTAAAGCATTGCTACTATCCATGGACTATAGTTTATGTTATAGTTTACACTCTGTCCCACACAATTTGGTAGGTTATGACAAAATATACAATGGCCTGGATCCATCATTGCAACGTCATGCAGGACAATTCCAATGTCCCCAAAATGCTGCAAATTACAACTGTTCTTTCCTTTCCCTCCCCTCAGAACCTCTGGTGGCCACTGCCTTTATATCAATGATAAAAGTTTTTCCATTGTTAGAATAATAATAAGTCTTAATCACTGTGAATCTCCTATGGTCCCATGTTCTGTACCTGACCAGAGGTAAAAGATCTATAAAGTTAATTTTTTTTTCCAGATAATTAGGAAAGATATTGGTAGGCAAAATCTTCTCTTTCAAACTGTGGGTGCTACTCTTAAAAATAATTCTTATTCCTCAAATAAATCCCCATATGTTGATCTCAAGTTTGGGGGTTACAAAATTATGGCTTCCAAGTGCTAGTTCATATATTAAATCATCCATCTATCAAATAGGCAGGTCATAACAGAGATATATATTTTGCTCTTTAGGTTTAAGTAGACACTTGACAATGTGTTAGCTTGTGGTAGGTTGATCATAATAATTCAATCACTCTTTCTTGTTGGAAAATCCCTTATTTCAGAAGTTTAGAGATGACCACTGTCCAGATCTGACAAGCATGTTCAGGGCTGAGAGCAGAGAAGAACTTGTGATATCAAAATCTGTACCTTTCCATCTTCAGTGGCTTTGAAGGGAAATCACAGTTGAGAAGGTAAGAAACAATAATGCATTTTTTCTATTTTTATTGAAATATATTTAATTACACAAATGTAATGCACAAGTCTTAAATTTTGACTAATTTATATATTCAAATTAAGATACAGAATGTTTCTATCACCCTAGAATATTACCTTATACCCTTCCCAGGCAATCCCCTACTCCCACCCCAGAAATTCAGTTCTATTCTTATTTTATCCACACAAATTAGATTTTGATTTTATCTCCATAAATTACCTCTGCCAGTATGCCTGTACTTGAAATTTACATAACTGGATTCATGCAGAATATGCTCTTATGTGTGTGTGTGTGTGTTTGCTTAACATGGAGAGTCATCCATGTTCTTGCAATTATCAGTAGTTCATCTCTTTTTATTGTTGAGTCATATTACATTATATAGATATATCTTTTTTCAGTTTTGAGTCATTACAATTTATATTCTGGTACACATTACTTTGTGGACATAGGTTTTCATTTTTAAGGGGTGAACATTTCTTTAAGGAAAGGAATTGTATGGTCATAAGTAACATTTGACATCTGTAGGTATTTAATTTTAACCATTCTAGTGGGTGTATAGAGAATCTCATTGCAGTTTTAATTCGCTTGTCCCTTATGACTACTGATGCTGGGTAACTTTACATACTCCTTTGGGAAACATTTTTCCAAGTCTTTTGCACATTTTCATTGGGCTATTTGTTGTTTTTTTTTAAATTACTCAATTACAGAAGTTCTTTATATAGTATGAACAGATTCTTTGTCAAATATATGTATTTTTAGTATTTTAGTTTGTATCCTGTCCTGGCTTTTTATCGTCATTTTTCTTAATAGTTGCTCAAAGGATGACAATATGTATCTTTAACTTACTACAGTAGATCGTGAATTAATATCACAACACTATATAAAATGCAAGATGCTTACAATAGTATAATTCAATTTTCCATCATCTTTTTGTTATCACTGTCGTAAATTTGCTGCTATATATATTATAAACTCCCAAATACTATGGTTTTATTTTTACTTTAAACAATTATCTTTCAAAGAAAAATCATATTGTATAATGGGAAAAATCATATTGTATAATTACCCACTTATCTACCATTTCAGGCACTTAAAAAAATTGTTTTCCTTTTTTTTTCTTAATGTTACATTAAAAAATATGAGGTTCCCATATACCCCCCACCCCCTTGACCCCACTCCTCCCACATCAACAACCTCTTTCATCATCATGACACATTCATTGCATTTGGTGAATACATTTTGGAGCAGTGCTGCACCACACGGATAGTGGTTTACATTGTAGTTTATACTCTCCCCAGTCTACCTGGTGGGCCAAGGCAGGGCATACAATGTCCAGCATCTGTCCCTGCAGTACCACCCAGGACAACTCCAAGTCCTGAAAATGCCCCCACATCATATTTCTTCTTCCCTCTCCCTACCATCAGCAGCAACCATGGCCACTTTCTCCATATCAATGCTACAATTTCTTCTATTACTAATCACAATAGTTCCATAGTAGAATATCTGGAAGTCCACTCTAATCCATACTCTATTACTCCAGCCTGTGGACCCTGGGCTGGTTATGTCCACTCCCCCTTTCTATCAAGAAGGGGCTTAGATTCCACATGGATAATAGATGCAATTCTCCTGCTTGCAGTTGTAGGCACTGTTGGCTTCCTGCTGTAGTGGTTGACCTTCTTCACCTCCCAGTTAGCTGGCCAGGGTAAGTCCAATAAACCAGACAGTAGGAGTTGCAAGTCTGCTGAGGCTCAGGGCCTGGCTATCATATCACATGGAAAGTCCAGAGATTCAGGTCTCCTGAGTATACACCAACCCCAGCGCCAACCATGGGTACGGTAAAACTAACAGAAGAGGAATATGTAGAAAGATTATATCTGAGTCTGACTCCATCACACTCAGGAACACAAACTTCAAAGTACTGCCAACTGATATGGAACTGAACTCCAGAGCCATCTGCCATGACTGTAGAAACTGTGGGTCTCTGTAGCCCTCAGAAGAACCAGTACCTGGGCTTCTATCTACTTTGGCTGTCTCTGGACCCTGCTGAGGCATGCGTAAGCATTACCCGTCTGATGACCTCCTGACTCTTTTTTGGAGACTCATAGCCATATAAACTCATTTGTCCTTTCCATTTCCCCTTTTTATCCAAAGTCATAAAGCAGTTTTTAACTCCTGATATTACATGTAGGCTGAGATATTCTGCTGGTCTGAGTTGACTGTTTTATTCAAGGTCTTTTTCTAGTTACATCATCAGCTGGTGCTTGGTAGTAATCCCTCAGTGCCAGGGTGGCTCATCCCTGGGAGTCTCGTCCCATGCTTGGGGAGAGGTAATGCATTTACATGCTGAGTTTGGCTTAGAGAGTGGCCACATTTGAGCAACATGGAGGCTCTCAGGAGGTAACTCTTAAGCACCCTGCAGCTTTAGGCCTAGTTCAAATTTCAAGCGCATAGGCTTGTAATCGTAGCCATTAGTATCAAGGGCTCATTGTTGGACCATCCATCTTTATTGGTCTTTGCCATTGCACTTGGGGGATTGTTGCTGTTCCATTGCGGAAAGTGATAGAGCTTCCCTGGCTAGGTACTCAGCACTCCCTCAGTTGTTGTTTTTAACTGAAACCACTGTGAAAATATCCAAACATTTTTACGTATCCTGTATACATACCCTGGAGAACTCCCTCTCAACCACGTGCCCCCTATCAGTAACACCCCACACCTGTGTTCCTCCCCTGCCATATTTGAACCTCACTGTGGTCTGAAACTTCTTTAAAAATGAAGCCTAATATATTGCCAGGTTCCATTAATAGTAACAAGGAATATAGTGATGGGTTTAAAGGTTAGATATAGAATGCATAATAATTTAGAAAAATTAAATAAAGTAAAAATAAATTGGGGTGTCAAAAAATGAAAAAGCTTTGTTTTTGACATTTTATCTTTCATCACTGCTATAGGTGTTGCCCTGTATGTACAGGGGCAAGGCTATTTCTTCCAATTAATACTCAGAGTCTACATCCTTTCTTTTTTTTTTTTTTTTAATGCTTATTAAGTTTGTCTTCACAAAAGTTTCAGATCACAGTAATTCATATATACAATAGATGGTACTCCCATATATGCAACATCAAACCCTTTGTCCCTTCCCCAGCAATCATCTTTTTACATTTTCATATTATATGTGCTGCAGCTGATATACAGATATTGAAACAATAGCTCTCAAGCATGGTTCCATTTGGGTTTACATTATGGTTTATATTTTAGCCTATAGTCTTTTATATATTTTTGGTGTAATTTAACATGTCCTATATCCATCATTGCATGATCTTGTGAAACACTTTCATTGCCCCACAGTTACACTGATTCCATCTATTCAATACCTCTTTTCCCCCTCCCCTTAGGGCCCACAGTGACAGTCAATCTTCATTACTTGAAGGACAGTATTCAGAGATACTTGCAAAAATGTTGAGGGCTTGACATATTCGACTGCCCTAACCCATTGGAAGCCACCAATTCTCTTGAGAGATACAATTCCCTCTGTTTGGGAACATCAGACCTCCCCAGGATGTGGGTACACCTTCGCATTCATTGTATGGGTCTCCACCCAATGACATAACCCACTATGACAAAATGAGCACTCACATACTCCCTAGAAGATTGCCCTGTGTCAGATGCCCCCTCCCTTAAGCATCTTAAACAGGTAAGCTTCCTTATTATATTTTCTAAAGAGTTTTCTCTACATTATAATTTCAACCACATACCTGACAATCGCTTATGTTCAAATGTTCCCCCCGCCCTCCCCCCAATTTCTTGGGCCATCTGACCCTTCCTTCCATCCCTAGTCCCCCTCAAGCCCACAAAGCCCCACCCAAAGGTATCCCTATGCCCCCATTTTATCCCTTCTCTGTACAAATACTTACCTCCTATTTATCATAGATTTCACCCATGTAGGTGTCAACTCACAACTTTCCTCTACTACCCAACTTCCTTTAAGCCTATCATCCAGTCTCTAGCTCTCTGAGATAGCTTGGTTTACTTATTTCATATCAGAGAGGTCATGTAGTATTTGTCCATCAATGCCAGGCACTTTTTATACCTTTATGTACAACCAAGTTATAAGTTTCTAGCTTGTATCATTTCACTTCAACTTAAAGAACTTGGTTTAGCATTTGTCCCAGGATAGTTCTGCTGGTGGTAGAGTCACTCAGCTTTCATTTATATATAAAGGTCTTATTTTGTCTTCATTTTGAAGTACACTATTACTGGATTTGTAGAATTCTAGGATGGCAGACTTTAAAAATTTTTTGAAGCAGTTTTAAGATGCTATTCCATTTTCTTCTGGTTTGCATAATTTTCCTTGAGAAGTCAGCCATCATTTTTATCAGTGTATCCCTATGTATTGTTCTCCTGGCTGATTTTAGGATCTTCTGTTTTTCTTTGCTTTTCAGAATTTTCTATATGCTGATACTATTTGGCCATTTTTGCTTCATGTATTTATTCTGTACCATTCTCTCCTACTACTCTAAGATTCTGATTACAATTATGTTTGTTCTCTGTTCTTATTTTCTTCAGTCATTTTTTGCTTCATTTCTGATTATTTCTTTGTCAACTAAATTCAACATTAGTGCCTACTCAGAAACCATTCCATTGACTGATATTTTTTTCTGAACATGGGTCAGAGTTTCTTATTTCTTTGCACATCTCATGATTTTTTGTTGAAAATGGTCACTTTAGATAATATATTGTAACAATTCTGGATTCTGATTTTTTTCCATTGTGGGCTGTTGTTGGTGTCATTTTGTTGTTACTGCTGCTATTGTTATTGGTTCATATCTTACCTGGATCTAATCTGAAGACCTGTCTCTCCCCTCATGTGGGACATTTATGTCTCCGCTCAGCTCTTTGTTTTTATTATTCTTATTTTAGAATTAAAAAAAAAAATTACTTCCTAGAGATTGTCCCTGTGTCTTTATAGCTTGGCAATCAAACAATGATTGGTCAGAGATTGTGTTCAAACAGCCCCAACAGAGGCTTCTACCCTCTGCCAGGTCTGCATCAAGGAGCATGTTCAAGGTTCAGTTTTCAGCTGTGGCCTGGCTTTTACTTTCCACCAGTAAAGGTGCTCTTTTCTTTGATCTTTGATTCCCACGTAGGTCTCCCTGTGTTTGTATTCTACCTCCCAGTCAGCCAGGGAGGTGTGGTGAGCCATTTTATAGCTCTTTCATTTCTAAGATCTACCCGTTCAACAGGTGGCTAGTTTGTCAGTTTGCTGCTCACCTCAACTGTGACTGCATCACAGGCTTGGAGAGCTGTGGGCTTTTGCATTTGTTTCCTCTCAGTCTTAGTACTTTTACTGATGGTTCTACTGGGGGGCATAAGTTAGCCCCTCTAGTAATGAAGCTGATAGTTTTCATGATCAACTCTGCCCTGGTAGAATTCCGAAGTCACCTTGTTGAAGGGATTTTGGGAATATCACCGATTCCATTTTCACCTGAAACTAAGCAATTTTTCATGAGTAAATTTGTTGTCTGCCTTTTGTTGATTTCCAAAACCCTGAAATGGTTGTTTTTGACAATTTTATTCAATTTTATAGCTGTTTTTTTGGGAGTTGGGGAAGAAGGTTTGCTGACTGCTTCACTTTATCATAAAAGTCCTACCTGAAAGATATATTTTGATGAAGGAAAGGAGAGGCAGTAAAAGACAGAGGTCCTAAAATAGGAAGCTGCTGCTATAATTTGTAAACCTGTAACCAGGTTACAAGGTTGTTGGTTCAAGGGACTATGAGGATTAAACATCTCTTAATAGAGTTGTTTACTTAATCAAATAAATAATGAAACTTGTATGATAGTCATTATCATTATCATGAAAATTAAATAGCAGTAATAAAGAACTCACAAAAATATAGTGATTCACAGGAAAAATATATAATTATTAACACCCCACACAGTCCAGAAATCCTTAGATTTTCTATCTTAAGTCTGATTATAGATCCTAGAGGACTTTCAGTGCCAACAGTTTTCCTTGATATACCATCAAATTGTAACTGACATTATCCTAACACTTACACATTAAGTAGTGAGTCCTGTTCCTTGCTCCTTGATTTCTATATGATATTAAGGACATAGAGAAATTCATCCCTCTACCCCTATTCCAACCCTTTCACACCTAAAGGACCTCAAATTCCTTTAACTAGAAGCACAACCCTTTCCTTCAATAAGAAGCTTTGAGAGGCAATTAACACTCAGGGTGGTCACTTTTCAAACCACTGCCTGTGGCTACAAAGAAAGAAGCTTATGGAAAACTTGAAGGCCAATTTGCTACAAAGAAAGAAGCTTATGAAAAACCTGAAGGCTCTGGGCTGAAGGGATAGAAGGGAAATGAGATGCTGTGAGTGCCAGGAAGCTGAGGCTGTTTGTTGGGAGGCTGTACTGACATTGCTTAACCTGCTTACCTTCCACCGGAGGCTTTCCAAGGTCCTCCAGGCCAATGTAGAGAATGCCACTGTGTAGGGAAATGCCAGTAGGGTCCTAGGGTACCCCAGGAACTGTGGAGAGGGGGAGAAGTGACAGACACTCCCAGAAGTTGCCTCCGGAAGGTGGAGCTGGAATTGAGTAGTCTAGATACCTTACTGTTAAACTGTAAACTTCAGTTTGACCCTCATCTTCAACATTTTTGGGTTGGCTTCAGGGACTATACTAATCAAACTTCACCTTTTGTTATTATTGCATGTGTTGTCTCCTTCACCAGATTTCAAGGTGGGAGGTGACATTTCTTTTTCAGTGATTTATTCTTTCATTTTACCTCATTTCTCTACAGATCCAACTTTTAACACTTAGCACTAGTTCATCAGATCAATTTTAATTGTGATCCAGGTAAAGCACAAAATATTCTGGTAGTTCACTCATGTAGTGTAGTCAATTTTAGCAGCTCATTATAGAACCCCTGGGGGAATTTTAAAATTCTGATGCCTAAGTTGTACTCCAGACCAATTAAATCATCATCTCCTGGTGGTGAAATCTAGCAGAGAAAGTTGAGGAACAATGCTCTCATGGAAAGTAATACCTTTATGTAGCACATCAATATTTGTCTTTGCTTTTTTTTAATCTTAAACCAACATTTACCATATCCTTGAGGAATACCTGGTAATACTCGTTGGCAGAAACTACAGCAATGCAGAAACGGAATTAATTCATGGTCCACACTGCCCTATATAAACACTCTGAGGTCATGTTGGCTGAATGCCTTCAGTGTCCTTGTGTTCAGGAGCCTCTTTGGTGGCTGGCAACCAAAGAGAGACTTGCCTCATAAAAGTAAATAAGAAAAAGAAATCTGTAGATATGAATGTTGTCAGATTTCAAAGACTACTGGGCTATTACATAAAATGAAATGACACATTATTATAAATATTTACCTTCACCTTTTTCCATTGGAGTCTTTGTTCTCATTCAAACACAGTTCTCATGAATTTGGCCATTGATTTTTTATCAAAGTTAAGAGAGAAGTGGTAAATCTTTAAATCTTTAACTAGCTTTTTAATAAAATCTTTCTCTTTTTTTTAGGCTTAGATTTCCTCTTCTTGCTTTATGAGATGACATGTTTGCCTCTACTTCAAACTGCTTGGTTCATTTCTCCAACTTCTAAGTTAGGTGCACCTTCCTTTAGACCATGGATAGAAAGTTGGTGAAAAATCTGCAAATCTTTGCCACAGATATCTGTTGGATCTCAAATCTATACAAACCAACTTCTGGGTTTTCTCTTTTTAACAAGAAGATGAGTGGTGGAGTGAGAATAAGTTTTAAGAACCTAGAGGAATGCTTTTGGCACTATGTCTCATGGTGCCAAGCAAGGTGCTGCTGGCTGGTACGCATTCCACAGATACTCGTAGAGAGTCTGAAACATTGCACTCGATAGAGCCCTCTTCTATTTTCATTTGAGGATGGTATCAGGAGGTTAGCAATCAAGAAGTATTTCCTGGTATGAGGGAGATGGATGAGGGAGAGGAAAGGATAGAATGCGTCATTCAGTGGAATTTTAGCAATTCCTTTTTAGCATTCTTTGTGTGAGCATTGTTTGTCTGCTTTTCAAAGAAAGGACTGAGTAATTTCAGGATGTGTAAAATTCTATTCTTGTTAAGACAAGAATTTTGTAATTCTTGAGAGTCCCAATCAGGCCTGGGATTCTATAAGATATTATATTTAGGCCTATTTAAAAGTAAAACATTCTGCTTTCCTTGTTTCAAGACTCAATACCTGTTCCAAGTTTCTTAATATTGTACAGATTTGCCTCTCATGTTTCTCTACTCAATGGAAAGAATGGATGATAATTTGAAGTAGAAGACTCAAGGCCACCTCATATGCCTTGCAGGTTGTACAGCACAAACACCATGGGACACTGTTCCTGATACATTAAATATATGAATGTGAGTGGTTTTCCCTGGAAATGTAAATGTCATTGGCCCTGGGAAGGGGGCTGGAATTTCCTCATGTCAAAAATAGAATCACACTTGGCATTCTCAATCTCTCCCTATGAATTTCATTTGACTATATAATTTTAAAGTTATTCAATAATTTAATTTTTAACTTTAGTCTTTATATTGCTAATTTAGTCCACCTTAGAAGAGATAGCCTAGATATAGGGGGTAAATTCATTGGTCTAGTAAAAAAGATGCTCTGAAAAAATATGCATCAGCTCTTTGGATCATAATGACTTTCCTGATAGGAAGGGCCAGTCCATGCCTTTGGCCATTTTCTCGAATTGTCCTTTTCTGGTTGATACTCACCTAGGCCTGAATGACTATGAAGTACAGCTATTTTCCTATGGTGGAGAGCTATGGTTTGCTTAACAGAACAATTTCAAACAGCAATTGTCATTAAAGTTATTTTCTCCCAGTCTACCTGTCACTCCCATTGTAAAATAATATCTCAGAACTCCCCAGGAGTCACAGAAAAATGGAATCACTTGTCCTGGTCCTCTGGGGTCAATATCACTTGTCAGACAAAGAGTCCTCTCTTAGTCCCATCACCTGGACTCCACATGGTTCTGAAATCTGGGTGCCCTCTTCAACTTTTCCAGAAGTACCTCTGGAAGGAAGATGGTCCATCCAGACCATAGCCAAGCTGGAATAATATAGGTATGGAGGGTGCTGGTCTCTTAGGAAGAGAGAACAAGATCACTAGGCTAATGGAATACTCTGGGTCCCTTCTAGAAGAGGATGTACTAGATGCTTATGCCTAGGTGGATGGGCAGGAAGAACATACTGCGGTTAGTCATAGACCACAGTAGTTGGGGCCAAACCTGAGGTTCTAAGTCCCAGGCCAGGGAACTGGAACCATTGTAGTGACTTCTTCACATGTGTCCATGGAGTTAAACACTGTTTGTGACCTGAGGTCTTTCCAGCTTTATGGACCTTCACTAGAATATGTCCTCTGATACACAGTAGGTTAGAATGTGTCCTCTGACATGTCTGGCCTGCGCTGTGTTGAGAACAGGATGCTTTGGAACATAAGTGACAGCAGACAGAATGACGAAGCAGGATTTGGGGAAGTTTTCAGTGTTTTGCACTGAGAACTCATGGCAATAGCACCTTTCTTGCCATTTGGCCTGGGCTAATTATTTTGAGCTCCATGCCTATCTCTGGTTTGGAGATAATTTGTGCTATTGCTACTTTGTTGATCTTCTTCTCCTCCCGGAATACAAAACATAATTTGGAGCTCAGGACAGTGCTGCCTGGGGCTTCAGATAATTCTGCAGCTTTAGTTCAGAGAACCAGGCTATTTCCTCAAGGAGAAAGGCCTGGTAAACCTCTCTAGAGTAAACCTTCTCAAACTTTAGTGTCCTTATATCTCAACTGGGGTCTTGTTAGGAGGATTCCAATTCAGTAAATCTGAGGTGAGGACTAACATTCCCTCAGACTATGCTGATGCTGGAGGGCTGAGGACCACACGTGGTAGCATGATCCAGGGCACAATTCGATGCTCATGGCAACAGGGTGACCCGGGAAGGTTGAGTGTGGGAAGGAGCAGGATGGAGTGGAAATACTTTTCATGTGAGAACACAGCCGCTCAGACTCTCACATAGACTTGACAATGAGTCATGGCCGCTATCCACCCATACCCTCGGCTCCCATTAGGCGGCACTCCTGCAGGACGTGCCCACGCAGAAGCCTCAGGAATACCATGCCTTTCCCATCAGAAACTCAGTGCAGAAACTGATGACTCTCCAACAGTGGAAGAGCCAGGGGGGTAAGTTGAATTCTCTGTTGGTTTTGCCTTTTCCCCTCATCCAACACATGGCAGATTGAAAGGTGAATCTACCCGTTCATTCTACTCCCTTCAACTCAGCAGATATTTATTGCCTGCTCTGAGCCTAGCACTGTGCTAAGTGTATGGATCACCAGTAAAGGATGAAAAGTGGTTTCTGCTGTCCAGGAACTCACTGTATTATTGGGGAGAAAAAAATCAAATACCAGCAGTGGAAAAAAAATCCATGAGGGAGCAGGGATAATTATGTGCTAAATTGAGTAAATCAAGTGCCAAACCCATGACACAAGAAGCAAATGCTGTGAAAAGTTAAGGAGGGTTTGGATGTTGGCTTAGCTCCCTGAAACCAAAGTTACAGATTCTAAATTGAGGGATCTATTGTTTGACTTGCATCGGGGTTTTAGAGATCTTGTGGATACAGCATTTGGAGTTACTGGGCGGGAGAGGGGACACAGAAGCCCCATTCACTTGTGTCAGGTATTAAGAGTCCCACAATGAATGCAAATAACAGCCCCATCTCTCGATCTTCCTATCCATACAGTGAATGAAGCACTTTAAAGAATGAAGCTACCTCTAAAATGAGATCATCACTACACTGCCCTGGGTTTGACCAGGCACTCCCACAGCTTGTAGGGGATTCAAACCTAAAGTTCTTCCCATACTAGATGAGTAATAATGGGGCTTAATGGAAGAGGCCATCTCTGGATCTCAGGGCAGATATCTTATAGTGTATAGATGGGGTAGACAAAAGAAGGATCTGGAAAAGGCCCAGGAAGGCAGAGTGGGAGCTCATTGCTTTTATCTTGTCCATGAAAGCCTTGTGAAAGAACAATGCCATTCAGTACTTTCATAGCATTTTAACTACTTTTATAAACATCAGTTGGTAAAGTCACATGCTACCCCTGGAGAGCAAATGCACTTTAGTTTCTTCTACACATCCCCACCCCTGTATTTCTGAAATTAAATTATGGGCACAGAGCCTATATGTGTCTGGCAGGAAACGCTCATATATCCCTTGGCCTGGCAAACTGGGAGGCTAATCCCAACAGCCAAATCTATCAGTCGGCTTAACTCTCTCATGCATGAACCAAGCGCTCATCCTTCACACCTCCCAGTGTAAGGAATATATATCAAATTCTCTGAATTGTCCCTTGGAAAACTCCTTTCTCCCTGCTAGGATGGAGGGGAAAAAGTAGCACCTCCCTTCCTCCCTGCTGGTGGGATTAGGAGACTCACTCCCTTCAAAGAGGCTCTCCTCAGATACTCTCTTCTTTTGGCTTAATTTCCTTTTCTGGCCAAGTAACCCAGGAGTTACAGGACCTCTTGTAGAGTAGATTCTACTTATGGGGTCTGTTTCATTCACTTTGGTATCCAAGACCGGTCACAGTGGTGCCTCAGGCTAAACTGAGGCAGGAGGAATGCTCTATTAATTTTGGATTACCCCAGCAGCTGATTTCCATCCATGGTAAGAGGCTGATAGGAAACTGCTAAAATTTACCTATAGGCTGAACTTGAAAAAACCTCTTTTCAATTGGTGGTCTTAATTTCTCTTTCAGGAGCATTTGGAGTTCCAGTAATTTCCAACTGGTTGACAGTAGGCCAAATCTGTCCCGCAGATGCATTTTCTTTGGCTGGTCTTGTGGTTTGCAAAAATGAAATTTCTTTCCAATATTTAAAAATGAGTATATTTCAACAAAAATTTTGGATTTCTGTCTTCTCTTGAAAAACTGTGAGGATCTGGCAATCCTGGGCTGCTTGAAAACATTAATGTGCAACTGAGGAACAGTCCCCATTTGAGATCTCATGTACCATTTTATTCCTGTGCCTCCTCAGCCCACTACTCTCATTTACTTAACTAGCCCAGTCTTTGTGAGCATTTGAGTTTTTGAATTTGATGAGTCACAAATAGAACCTGCATTTACTTTGTCCTGATTTATGGGTGGTATGCCTAAGGCAGGCAAAAAGTCAAGGTAAGGCTGGGTAGGTCTAGTTCAAGAAGAGTAGAAATTGATTTAGTGATAGCTTAAAAATGGCCCAAACTGGAGGCAGAGAAATAATCTATACCAGGGCTTTCCTGACTATTTGCAGATAAGGATCAAATTTTAAAAAATATCCAATCTATTACAGATCCCTACTTTTACAAAATACAATATAGAAGAATTCCTAAAAAAAGGAATGAAAAAACAAATATAAGTAGCATGTTATTATTAGAACCTATAGACATAAAATTTATTTTAATAAATATAATCAGAAAACCATAACATAGGAAAAAGAAAATATTTATAAAACTTATACATATTATTCTTTAAAGCACATTTTTAATGAAGGCTATGCATATCAATATTTAAAGTTTTTAATGCAGTAAATAAGCATGCTGTTTGCTTGGTTGAATTGGCAGCTACACTACTTGTGGGGAAAATGTATATTGAAAATGTTCCGTGTTTCATTTCAATAACACTCACAGTCGAGAATCCAGTCTCACAGAGATATCTGAACAGGAAAGTCAGATCTGATTGAAGGGGGTGATGTTTATGCATGCCTCGGCAGGGTACCAGAGACAGCCAAGGTAGATGGAAATCCAGGTACTGGTTCTCCTGAGGGCTGCAGCGACCCACAGGTTCTATGGTCAAGGCAGATGGCTCTGGAGTTCAGGGCCATGTCAGTTGGCCCTACTTTGGAGTAGGGCCTGAGTGTGTGTTCCTGAGTGTGATGGAGTTGGACTCAGATATAACCTTTCTACACATGCCTCTTCTGTTACTTTTACCAGACCTGTGGTTGGCATTTGGGTTGGTGTATACTCAGGAGACCTGAATCTCTGAACTGTCCATGCCACGGTCAGGGTCTGGGTCTCAGCAGACTTGCAGTTCCTACCCTCTGGTTTCTTGGACTTACCCTGGCCAGCTGACAGGGAGGTGAAGAGGGTCAACCACCACACCAGGGAGCCAAGAGTGCCTACAGCTGCAAGCAGGAGAATTGCATCCATCATCCATGTGGAATCTAAATCCCCTCTTAATGTAGAGGGGGACTGGACGTAGCCATCCCAGGTCTACAAGATGGAAGAATAGAGTATGGATTAGAGTGGACTTACTGGTGTTCTGCTGGGGGACTATTGTGATTAGTAAGGGAAGAAATTGTAGTAGTGATGTGGAGAGGGTGGCCACGATGGCTGCTGAAGGTTGGGAGAAGGAAGAAGAGATATGATGTGGGGGCATTTTCAGGATTTGGAATTGTCCTAGGTGGTGCTGTAGGGATGGATGCTGGACATTGTGTGTCCTGTCGTGGCCCACTGGCTGGACTGGAGGAGAGTGTGGACTACAATGTGGACCACTGTCCATGTGCTGCAGCAGTTCTCCAGAATGTACTAGCCGGGTGCAGTGGATGTGCCACAATGATGAAAGAGTTTGTTGATATGGGAGGGGTGGCATGGGTGGGGTGGGGGATATATGGTGACCTCATTTTTTTTTAATGTAAAATTTAAAAGAAAGAAGAAAAAAAAAGTAATTTCACAAGTTCAGATAATTCATTTATAACTTTTCTCCAAAATGAAGTGATATTATATTTTCAAGAATGCATTTTAGTCTTTTATCAGTAGCAAATTTAAACAATTGATCTTATTAATGTTAGTTAAAATTAAAATATTCAATAAATGAAGTGATCTTGAATCCATGAATTTCCTATTCATGAATATTCTCCTGATGGAAAGTAAAATTCAAAACCTTCTACAAAACTTCTAAGGTATGTGCAGATGTGTAATGTTGAGAGCATCATCTACTTCATTATTAATTATTAAATTATGGGACCTATCATAACATCCAGTAGAAACTCTCTTTACCCAAGCTCCTAACTTTTCTTTTTGCCTTTTTTATCTTAATTGCCATTGAAAATATGTAATATCCTTTATTTGCAAGGAAGTCTTAAGGCCTTTAAAAATATTGAAGAAACAAAAACCAATAAGCCTGATTAGAGGTCTAATTCACATATTTGAAATGTTGAGACTGGTTTTTATCTTGCAGAAATACAATAAGTTTGTTCATAGTTCAAATATTCCTGATAGAAATTTTCTTCTCAATAATAGCCATATCTTATCAGTTGTTTATATTCATCTTCCATAATATTGTAAATAAAAATAATGATTTCAAATTTAGTGCATTTGTTTGTATGTATTTCACAATTTATACTAAGTGTACTTTTCAGTTCTGCTAACATTTTTGTTTTGTTTTGTAATAAGACTTTCTTGATGAAGGAAGCAGCACATTGATTTACCCTTGGGTATAACTATTACAGAATGCTTTCCTGTTTTTGAAACTCTGCCACCAGAATATGCTCCAAAAATTAAAACTCCAAGTCATGTATGTTGACCAATCCATCATGGCTTTATATCATTTAGAGCTGGTTGTGTTGTTGATAATGAAACTTAAAAATGAATTATTCCTTCACACTACCATCATGTTGAATTACACATGTCAAAAGGAATTCCTATCTTAGCAATGTTTGTGCCTTTGTCCAGTTGCAATGAAATTTATATGGCTAGCTTTATTTGTTTTATGAGCTGATCCTGCATCACATTTCATTATAGTGTCATTGCAAAATGACACTTCAGCTACCTTGTTTGGACATTCTACCAACATTTTCAAGCAAACATCTTTGATGCAAATATATATTTGCATATATATATGCATATATATATATATAGTTGAACAAATATATATGGCACTTTAGAAGTTAGTAACCCAAAGTGTTATTTTATTAGAAGCCCACAAAGCATTTTTTCCTGTTGAATTTTTAATTTAATATTCCTTCTTTTAAATGGTTCTTTTAGTTTTGAATTTACTTTTTATGATTTGGATGTAAATGGTCCGTAGATTTTGATAGATTCTTTGACACATTAACCAGCACATCTCTGCAATGAAGATGCTGTTATGTTAGCACTTAAGCATCAATTACAAAGCTGAACTCAGTATCTGAGGGATTATACTTCCAAGTAAAACTAGTATAACTCTTGTTGGTCTTCATTTCTTCATGTCCATCATCATCATTTGGTTAACATTATAGTTGCAGTCAGAAAAGGTGACTTTCCCTGACAAAAATTTTCAGGAAAACTTGTTTTCTATCTGTAAATTGGGGTTAAAAAGCAATAATACAGATTTCAGTTCCCTAATATAGCTAATAATGTTAAAAATAGATTTAAAACAGGCTTGATTAAATATTAAAACTATTGTAAGAATAAAAAGTTATACATAAATGCCCACATTTCCTAAAATTGTTAAACCCCTCTGAGTGACAATTGACAAAGAAGTCATACATCTTGCAGTACTATTTACATGACTAGTGTGTCCCTTGTACCACATGCAACTCATCAGGACAGCTTATAAGCACTCAAGCTGGTTCCACAAAATGAGTCGTTGTAATGTCCAACTGCTATAAAAGTCCTAAATGCTTACTCTCATTTTCTGTTGTTTTCTTGTCACAGACTCAAATCAAAAAGTTTGTGGATTATTACTGGGTCCATGTATAACACTTTGAGTAACACTGACATTGATGACCCCCTATAGACCCTGTCAGCCCTGTAAAACTACTATGAGTTCTCTATTTTCTGAGATACTGGACTCATATACTACTATCTCAGAGGATAAGATTAAGGATTAGGTTTGGCCATGATGTAAAAAATAACAAAGCCAAGTAATGCAATTTACACAATAGAGTTAACTTCTCTTATTAAAGGAGTCAGGGATGAGGCCAAGGAATATAGTTAGCAATCTTTTATGTCAGAGATCCAAATTTCTTTTTGTTTCACTGGTATGTTTTCTTTCCCAAAGTCACCTCATGCTTCAAGATGGCTCCTCAAAGATCAACATTATGTCCACATTCCAGGCGGCAGCAAAGAAAGGAGAAACAAGAAGGGAAATAGGCATTTCCTGGAAGTAGTGTATGCATTGCTTCTTCGTGAATTTCATTGATAAGGGTTTTTACAAAGTTATACCGATGTGCAAAAGATTCTCTGAAATGTAATCCTTATTTCAGGCAGCCCTGTCCTTACCTAAAATTAGATAGTCTATTACTGTGGAAGAAGAATGGGAGCTAGGAGTCACCCTGCAGTCTCTGACACAGAGATCCCCTCAGAACATTAGGATATCACATAGAAATGAATGCCAGAATGCCATTAGGAAGCAAGAACCGCTCCAAGATTTCAGCATAAAAGAGTGAAATTTCCCTCTTCAGTGATAGGCCCTGCTCAGGTCCTGTAGAGATTTATTCAATTTAAGATATTATAACTGACTTGCAGTTTTGAACAACCACATGCTCATTGTATGCAGATTTGCAATCCAGGTGGTAGATTGGTACAAATGTTTTCCAAATTAAAACATGTACAGTTGTGGAAAATGCTAGGCCTAGCAGGAACATTTATAGCCAAGGTTCAAAACTCTCAATAAGACACTAAGATAGATGCTAGGGATATGGCAGTGGGCAAACAAAATCTGTTATCAAAGAGCTTAGAGTCTAGCAGAATAGATAACAGTAAAAAGAGATAAGGACAATATGGTGTGAGAGGTTCTCTAATGTGGTAAGAACAGCCCAGGAGGGGTGCAAAACTGGGGGAAGGAAGGGTGTCAGGGACCACATCCTAGAGACATCTTAGCTACAACCTGGAAGATGAATAGAAATTCATGTGAGACAGGGCTGGGAGAGTGTTTCAGGCCTGTGTGTGTGTGTTTGTGTGTGTATCTTATAGTTCCACCTGAAGCTTGGAAACAAAGGATGATCTTGCTCTCTCAATGTATTTACATGCTTCTTTTTAAAAATATATTTTTTATTTATTTTGAAAAGATAAATAAATCACACAAAATGTTACAAATTTAGGAAGTTACAAATTTAGGAAGTTCCTATATACCCCACTCCCCATACTCCCCACTTTTTCCACATCGACGACTTCTTTCATTAGTGTGGGACAGTCATTGCATTTGATGAATACATGCTTTGATAGGGTGAGGGAAAAGGCATTGGAGTTTTCAAGGATGGCTTGGTTAACAGAGAAGTTTTGCAAGCAGCTCTGCCCTATCTCAGTGGGATTTAACATCAGCTGCTCTTTTGTACACGGGAGAAATCCTCTTATAACAGTTGCCTTAAATTGGATTTGGCCATGCTGACCCAGATATAGATTGAGATAGATAAGAAGCTTAACCCTGGGCTGACTTTGTCAACAAGATCTTTCTCTGTATATTCTGCCCTGTTTCTTTCTGCCATTCTATTTCTGCTTTACCTGTGAAGAACAGTTATTTGCTAGAATAGGAAAGGCAGCAATAACAGAGAGATACAATTTTAGTAACTGAAGCAATTGAGATGTATTTCTTGCTTGTGTAACAGTCTATGGCAGGTGTTGAAGTTGGTGGGGCAGCTCCTCTAGACATGGTATTTAGGGACCAGTTTGATGGGTAATTCTGCCATCTTCAACACTTGGCTTCCAAAGTCATCCTGAGCTTTGACATCCCAGTCAGTTATAAGGAGGAAAGAGCAAGGAAGAATATGCATGAGATGTTTTATGGGATAGGCCTAAAAATGGCACACCTTAGTTCTGCTAATAATTCCTGAGAAGAAACTTAGATGTATGCCTAAAACAAATTCCAAATGAGGATGGAAATGTAGCCCAGCTGTATGCACAAAAGTGAAGAATAGAATTTGGATAGCTAGCTACCAGCCCATGCCATAAACAAAAATTATCTCATGGTTTGTCTTTTGTTAAAGACACTGGTTCTTTCCTCAAGTCTTATCAGATGCTCAAGTACTGAGGGGAAAAAGTGTCCTGTGGGGCCAGGATAACTCCTCAATAAATTCTAGGTACCCTCTAGTAGTCACTCTGGGCTAATGGAGTTGAATACCTGGGAAACTCTAACAAAACCCATTAATTCTTATCTGGAATTTAACAACTTCTAAATTATTTTTTCTGACATGTTCTTCAATGTAATCTTTAAGTGTACTAGAGATTATCATGATCCCTTTATTACCAATGAAGAAAGTGTTTTAAAGATTTGGGTAAATAATTTGTCTGAAATCACATAAAGAACTATATTGCTAAGTCTCAAAGTTATACCTTCATATTACAAAGCTCGTGTTTTATTTTTGCACTCTTGTATACTGGAGAAGGGAAAGGAGGAAAAGGAAATTCTCAGACTAAATGTGAGTTCCTTGATTGCAGATTGGCTTTGGATCTCATCTCTTCATTTTTCTCAGAAATAGATGATACTACAGTGGGTCAAGTTACAGGTCAGTAACATCACAGTGGTTTTCATTTCCCTGAACACTGGAATCATCCTTGGATGACACTAATAATCTGGTATCATTGGTATGCGTTCATTGGGTAAGCAAACACTTCATCCATAATTCCCTGCAAGAGGACAAAAGGATTGCATAGACCTATTCCTTCATTCTTCTATTCATAAACCAGTATTTGATGATCTCTTGCCATATATAGGCCATTGCTCTAGCTACTAGCAATCTGGGCTAAGTCCTGCTATCATGGACTCACATTCTCCGTAAGGAGACTGACAACTAAATGAATGATTATGATATAATGGGATATATTTGAAAGAATGTAGATGCAAAGTACTATGGAAGCTTAGGCAGAAAAGTTTGACTGCTTTAGGACTCTGAGCATGTGGCGTGGCCTCTGGCTCTCACTATTGCTCAATACAGATCTACAGCTTAAAAGAGGAATGATTGAATGAACCAGTTTTGCTGCATTATATACCTGATCAGGAATCCTGAGAAAGTATTCCTTGTGTATTTCACTCCATTTCCTCAAGCAACTACTATGTGCCCATCGCTGTGTAAGGTGTGAAAGGGAAAACAGAGGTATGCTCTTACCAAGAATCTTAGAAGAAAAGTAAGAAAGACATAAAACAAAGAAAAATAAAAGATGGTATATAACCAATTGTAATTTACGGGGGGGATAATATAATATGAGAGAAGAGAAATCAGTGTGGTCACAGGGTAGAAAGGTGACTTGAAGGATTTAGGAATTGAAATGGGCTTTGAAGGATACTGTTAGAGCAAACTCAAAGCTAAATAAAAGACTTAAAATTGGAATCAGAATCAGTCTATTCTTGTGAAAGATATGTGTTACTGCAGAGGTTCTGCTATTTAGCACAAAATATGCTTGACCACAGATAGACTCCCATTAGGTATATTAATATAGAATTGTCATTCTAGTGCCCTTGAGCGCAGTTCAAGTCCAGACAGGCACACCAGTTATTAGAGAAACCCCGGCCCTAGAAATCATAGAAAGAAGCCTCTCTGTAGAACCACATTGTTAAGAAGAATTTCTCTCTATATATAAAATTGAAAATAAAATATAAAAAGGGGCACTTTTTCTCCCTAAGCCATAGATGAATGTACTTTTATCAGCAGAAATTACTCACCTATTAAAAATGTGTTCATTTTTTTCAGGATAGTAAACGAGAATCAAGAGACTTCTAAAATGCATAGGTGTGGGTGTGTAGGTGCATTCTTGTACGGGGCATTCTTGCTCAATACCCTGCTGCTGCTTTGTGTTTCATAGTCATTATCTTGTTTTCTTTCAAAGATTTCATTTCATTCTTATAGTGTTAGATCCCTTCATATTGCTAGTTTTGAAATCTGCTTTAGAGGAAGGCTATTACAGTCTTATATTTAAGTCCTTATCTAATATTTCTTTTGTGAAGTTTTTCTCAATCATTAAAATAAAATTTATTAGCCTTCCCTTTGGAAGCATCAGAACAACTCATTTTTCCTTCATTTTTGGAATTTCTGTCAGGTCAGGTGCTACAGCTGTGCATGTGCACATGTGCAGGCTTCACCCCCCACCCCATCCCTTGGGCGTAACTGCCTTGAGAAAGCCAATGTCTTGTTCAGATTTTCTCCTTTATTACCAAACACACAGTATTTAGCATGTAAGTTCTAGTCGATAGGCACTTGCTTTCACTTATTAACTATAACTCATTATTTATTATGTGGAGGAATTTGGTTTTGCAATTATCGCTTTACATCTTTGTCTTATTTAAAGCATTTCTAAGAGCTGATTTAAGTGCTTCTCCCCAACATCTTCCCCTGAACACACACACACACACACACCATACAACACCACACACATGCACACATACAAACAACACACTCATGCACACACATGTGAACTTGCCATTAGCCGTTTTGAATGTGCAGAATGGCCAATAAATTTGTTTTTTTTAAATCAGGGAAGTTACCAGGCACTGTTCTGGGAGCTGGGTATACAAGGGTGAAAAGATTGACTACATCCCTATTTTCAAGTATATGGCTAGCGGTGGAAGATGTAGACAATATACAAGAACCAATAAATAAGACAGGACTCTAAGACCACACCCCCTACAGAAACTGGTAGGCAACAGCAGGTTAGAGGTCATAATCTCCAGGCGACCCCAAAATGTACTGAGCTGTGCTTGGAATCTTACTTGTGGTTGATGCAAAATTTTTCTATTTTAGCATGTGGTTTAAAATGTTACTTATTGGTTAAATACATATCACATTTGGTTAAGTGATAGGTGCCTGAGATGCTGCTTTCAACAAGACCATAAAGAGGAAATATCAAGACGCATGATCTGGAGGAGAGCTCAAGAGAAGTCATATTATTTATTATTATTATTTTTAAGTAGGGGGGGCTGGGGCATAAACCTGGGACCTTGTATATGGGAAACTGGCACTCAACCACTGAGCTACATAGGGTTCCCTAAGTTGGTTTTATTGTTTGTTTTGCTTGTTGTTTGTTGTTTCAGGAGGTACTGAGACCTCCTATGTGGGAGGCAGGTGCTCAATTGTTTGAGTCACATGCACTACAATTCCTATTATCTTAAGAAAGGTTTGTGCTTTTGAACAGAAACCTCTGAGGGCACTTAGATAGGCATGGTTACACAGATGATTCTCATTTGAATTGAGATTCTAGGGACATGTGGGTATAAGATTAGAAAATTCATGAGAGAATTCAAGTTTAGTTCATAATTAGAAATATAATTTTAAGATACTTTTTTCCTGTGTTAAGGTATTCTTTTTAAAATTATTACTCTTTGTGAAACACAGTAAAAATCTGAACAGCTTTTAATTACGTTTGGTAGACTGTGTCTCTTTGAATGCAATTCCATGCCAGAATGGAATTACCTGGAGTTCCACCTTTAATTAGGGTTTCATATGGTTCTCACCATTCTGTTTTACTCTCTAAAAAGGGTCTGGAGATGTGTCAGCATTTTTACTTCAGAGTTTGTGAAAGATTATATTATACATGACAATTAAAAGACAAAGCTATCTGAATTTCCTAATTACTCCATGGATTAATTATATACTAGAAATACAAGCCATATGCCTTAAATATTGCTAGCACTTGTCATGAAATAACTTGGATCCTAAGATTCTTGGTAGAAGGCATGGAACCATAAGACTTAATCTAAGATTGTGAATTTCGCATTCAGGTTTGAAGTAAGGAAAATTACCAAATGCTAGGGACAACATGTTTCTTAAAATGCTTTGACCTCCTTTCGTGTGGTTCTTGAGAAATAGAATCAGGACTGGATAACAGGCACTATTCTCCCTAAACAAAGATAAACAGGCTGGGACTTGAAAGGTAGAGCAATACGGTACCCAGTGAGCAGGATATAATTGAAGATCAAGAACCACAGTAAAAGAGGTCAAAGCATTCCACAACTGTAAAACTTTGAGAAACATGCTACCTCTAGCATTTGGTGATTTTCCTTAGTTCCCCACTCCTTGCCAAACATACATTCAAGCACTCCAGAAGTAACAAAGTATCATTTTTTGCCTGGAATCAAATTATCTGGACATTTGTCTTTATTTCTCTATTTACTGTGGCTGAGTAGAAAAGGTGACTCAAGGAGAACATTGCTGTGTGATGTGTCTAGGAAAATCACATAGGGGAAGGAAGCACACCTGTTGTGGACACATCTGTGTTTCCCAAGGAAAGGAATCAGTAGGATTAAGAACTGTGTATCAGTAACAGATGTTGCCACACCCCCTAAGCCACAAAGGCCATGCCCATTTGTCCAGTATAGAACTATTGAACCCCTCAGTTAATTCAATCTTTGTTCCCTGGTCCTGATGGAATACGGTGCCCTGTGGCATTCCTGTGGCTGAGTGTACTACATATCATCGTGTTGGGAGCTATGCACTGGCAGTTAACAAGCAAATCCCTGTTGTAGCCAGTGTTACTCAATACATGTTCTAATGATGCTTCGAATCACAAATGTTTTTCTTGTCAAATGGTCCTAACTGCTTTCCTGGAGGGATCTGCAGATTATATGGGTATGTGAGGTTTAAGCAACAAGATTGGTTGTGAATTCATATTCAAAAATATATATATATTGTTTAGGGGTTCCACATCAAAGTCACATTTTCTCCAGGTCAAAACTCTGTAAAAGACTTCAGTTGAGTATCATCATTCATTGCATGATTTTTCCTTGGTTTAAAAACTTATAAAGGGAGAAGTGACTGTGGCTCAATCAGTTGGGCTCCCATCTATCATAGGAGAGACCCCAGGCCATGAACCCGGGGCCTCCTGGTAGAAGGCAGGCTCATGTGCATGCTGCGGAGAGCCACCAGCCTGGGTGCCACGGAGTGCTGCCCAGCCTGCACACGTAGTGGAGATCCAACTCAGCAAGGTGATGCAACAAAAAGGGAGACAAGCAAAAATGCAGAATAATGCGCAGCGAATGGACACAGAGAGCAGACAGCAAACAAGCCACAAGGGAGTGGTGGAAATAAATAAAAATAAATATGGACACAAGAGAATGCACAGTAAATGGACACAGAGAGCAGAGAGCATGCAAAAAGCTGTAAGGAAGGGATTAAAAAAAAACTTATGAAGGGTGACAGTGACTTGATTTGAGTCAGGTATGAGAAGGAGAGCTGTTTTAGCTGTGAAGAGTATATAGCATATTGGAATAACGCCTCTGCTATTAGCTCAGGAAAATCACTTAATCTAAGGTTTCTCAGTAAAATGGAGTCATTGATAAGTAATTCTTTTTTTTTTTTAAGATTTATTATTTATTTATTTCTCTCCCCTTCCCCCCCCCATGCCCCCCATCCCGGTTGTCTGTTCTCTGTGTCTATTTGCTGCGTGTTCTTCTTTGTCCACTTCTGTTGTTGTCAGCGACACGGGAATCTGTGTTTCTTTTTGTTGTATCATCTTGTTGTGTCAGCTCTCTGTGTATGCGGTGCCATTCCTGGGCAGGCTGCACTTTCTTTCGCACTGGGCGGCTCTCCTTATGGGGCGCCCTCCTTGCACGTAGGGCACCCCTATGTGGGGAACACCCCTGCGTGGCAGGGTACTCCTTGCGCGCATCAGCACTGTGCATGGGCCAGCTCCACACGGGTCAAGGAGGCCCGGGGTTTGAACCACAGACCTCCCATGTGGTAGACAGATGCCCTAACCACTGGGCCAAGTCTGCTTCCCTCCTGTTGCTGCCTCCCTTCACCCCTCCTCCTAGCCTTTGTTATCTCCCTTTTCCAGCCGTTGCTATCCTTCCCGCCAGTCCCGTCCACTTAGCCAACTCATAATCTGCCCCCTTTCTTAATCACCGCCTACTTCATAGCTGCCTGCACAGTTCCGCCTATCCACTACCGCCCCGTAGTTTACCCGCCCCAATTCCTACCCCTCCCTTGACCCGACCTTATATAATCAAGTGTATTTCCGCAATAAATTGGACTAGCTCATTCTCACAGGCTGTCTCCGTGGTTTTTACCACGCGTCCCCCACGCCTGGAGAACCTAGGCCTACGCGTTGGCCTAGGGGCTCACCGCCGAGCCGTGGAAGCCCGCCCGGTCCTCGTAGGTTGCTAACTTAGAGTAGCAGCCCACAGCAGGGGTTGCTAACTTGGAATAGCAACTCTCAGCAGGGGGCTCGCCCAGGATCCTTTCCTTCCACCGCCCTCCGGCCCCTCTCTGCTGCTGCTGCTGCTGTCTACTGGCGACCATTTCAGCTCTCCAGGTAGGGACCCCATCGCCGTCTTTTCTTCTCCCACTATGGGCACCTCTCTCTCCTCACACCATACCCCTCAGGTTCGGCTTTTAGCCGCCCTGCTTGATACCAATGGAGTCCGCGTTTCCCTAAAACAGCTCCAAAAATAATGGGACTTGCTACTCCCTCTTAATCCGTGGCTCGCCACCTGCCAGCTCTGGAGCCCAGACACATACTCTCAACTCATAGATCGAGTCACCTCCGCCATAGAGCATGAAAAGCGGTCTTTTCTGCACAGCCTGCTGCCTGCTCTAGTAGCCATACGCGCCTGTCT
Organism: Dasypus novemcinctus; assembly: GCF_030445035.2. Lineage (NCBI taxonomy): Eukaryota > Metazoa > Chordata > Mammalia > Cingulata > Dasypodidae > Dasypus > Dasypus novemcinctus. The sequence goes on along the minus strand of NC_080675.1, from coordinate 110,190,712 downwards.
CCTTGGTGCACCGTCAGAAGCCATCCGAGACAAATCAGTTAAGCAACCCAATGACTATGAGCCCGATGATCCTGGCGACCCAAATTCTCTGTCTGACCAGCTCGCCGCCGCTCTCGAGCACGAACCTCCCCACCCGCGCTCCCCACGGCCCGCAGAAGCCGCTTCAGTAGCTCCTCAAAATAGCGGACTTTCTCCTTTTTCTTCCACCTCTGCCCAAAATGGCGCACTTCCGGCTTCTTCTTCACCTATGTCCGAGCCCGCCGGCGGGAACAAAGGTGCCTCCTCTCACCTTTACCCGCCCCTCCCTGTCTCGTCATCTTCCGGCCCTGCCCCGGAAATAATGCAGTCGCCATCTTGGCCGGCTCCCGGAAATGACGTGACTTCGCCGCCATCTTGGCCGGCTCCCGGAAATGACGTGACTTCGCCGCCATCTTGGCCGGCGCCCAACAATGACGTAACTACACCGCCATCTTAGCAGGCGCCTAAAAGTGACGTCGCCGCTCCGCCATCTTGTCCAGCGCCCAAAAATATCCCGCCGCCAGTTTGTTGCCGCCTTGACGCTGCTAAGCCATCATTCTCTCATCTGTTTCCCGCTACCGTTCATCCCTCGCCACCACCGTATGGCAGCAGCTCCCCACCTGCTTCTAGCGAAGCACATTCTCCCGCCCCCCAGCTATACCTGCTCAACCCGCTGCCCACGCAGCAACGCCCTCAAACTTGGCTTCCCTTCACAGTAGAAGAAGTTAAAACTCTTCGTAAAGCCGTTAAAGAAGACAGCATTGATAGCCCATATGTTCGACAACTAATAGAAGAGTTGGGGGTTCAGCTTGTTCTTCCTTATGATTGGATTTCTCTAGCCCGTTCCATCCTTCAGCCAGGTCAGTTCCTTGAATGGCGCGCTCACTATCAAGTAGCTGTTGATCAACAAGTAGTGGAAAATGTTCGAGCGGGTGTCCAAGATCCAGCTGATGCCTACACAGGAGTTAACAACTATGCTGACCCTCGTTCCTATGTAAACATGGACCCAGGGTTTTGGCACCGAGTGAAAGTTCTCGTTCAGCGGTCATTCTCTTTAATTTCCACCAAACAATCCACCAAGTTCGCGCAAATGCTTCAAGACTCGCAAGAAACCTTTCCGGCATTTGTCGCCCGCGTTATCGAAGCATGCCAACGTAAAATTACTAACGAAGATGCTCAGTTTGCGTTAGCAAAAGAACTCATTCTCGATGGGTGCCTCGCGCCCTTCCGAGCTGTCATCCTTCCTATCCGCGACAAGCCAATGCACGAATGGGTCCTAGCTTGTCGAGACATTGACACTCAGACTAAAGCACTTACTGCTGCCTTCGCTTCTGCCATGGCTGTCTCATCTGCCTCCACTTCTGCCTGCTTCCGATGCGGTCAGCCCGGTCATTTTGTTCGCGAGTGCCCTCAACCGGCAGCTTCCCGCCCTGCCGTAGCACTGCACAGACCAAGAGGCCCCCCCACACCATGCCCGCGCTGTGGCAAGGGGTATCACTGGGCCCGCGATTGCCGCTCATCGCAACGTATCTCCCAGCCATTAAACTTCCAGCGGGGCAGGCCTCAGCCCCTCCCCCAAGAGGCCCTCCAGAGAGCTCCAAAACCTTAATGTGGACAATGCCTATCAAACGTCACCAAAAACCTTCCTTAGAGCTTAAAATAGACGGACAATGGCTTAAAGGGCTCTTAGACTCTGGTGCTGAAATCTCTTGTATTCCCTTTGAAATCGCCGCCTTCAATCATTGGCCCCTCGAAACTGGCCCTCAAGTCATCGGCGCCACAGGAGCTGCTACTTCTTGGAAAACATCTCAGCCTCTGCATTGGAGCGACCGAGAGGGTAACGAAGGTCAAATTCGTCCACTCGTCCTCTCTTCAGTCCAAACCATCCTGTGGGGAAGAGATGTACTCAGCCAGCTAAAAGCTCGAATCACCACAGAAGCCTTCTTAGCTGCGCCGCCCCCCCCCCCCTTATAGGGGCCACTGCTCCTGTTTCAAGACCTGACCCTATCCCTCTGGAATGGGACACAGAGGAGCCCATCTGGGTCGAGCAGTGGCCCTTGCCAACTCATAAACTGCAAGCTCTCTCTGCCCTCGTCGAAGAACAGCTACAAGCAGGGCATATTGAGCCATCTACCAGTCCCTACAATTCGCCAGTCTTCGTCATCAATAAAAAGAACACAAGCAAGTTCCGCCTCCTTCATGACCTTCGAGAAATTAACAAACATATTAAGCCAATGGGATCACCTCAGCCTGGCTGCCCGCATCCCACTGCAGTCCCTCAGCATTTTTATGCAGCCACCATTGACATCAAAGATTGCTTTTTCTCCATTCCTCTTCACCCGCGAGACTGTCCACGGTTTGCGTTTACAGTCCCGCGTACCAACAATCAAGGAGCAGCACTCCGATTCCAATGGCGAGTACTACCACAAGGCATGCGGAACAGTCCAACTATATGTCAGCTCTATGTCAATCATGCCATTGAGCCGCTACGCTCTAAGTTCCATCCAGAGCACACATACATCATCCACTATATGGATGACCTCCTTTTAGCAGCAAGTTCTAACACACTTCTCAATGATTTACTCTCTGCAGTTACGACGAACCTTTCAAGTCTTGGATTAATAGTGCAACCTGACAAAGTCAACCCCCAGCCACCTTTCCAGTTCTTAGGCTTTCATTTTCATCAATATATTCAGCCCACCAGCCTGCAAATCCATGTTTCTGATCACATGACGCTGACTGAGCTCCAACGGCTTTGCGGACAAATCAATTGGCTTCGATCAGCACTCCCCATCACAACAGCACAAATGCAACCCCTTTTCAAGCTCCTGCAGACTAAGTGCAGTCCATCCGCTGCAGTCGTTTGCCCCATCACCATCACCCCAGCTGCCAAAGAAGCCATCCAACAAGTAAATGCTGCACTCCAGCAATGCCGCCTAGAGCGATTCTCTCCCGATCTCCCAATCCTTGCCTTAGTTTTGCCAACACCAGTCACTCCAACGGGTCTCCTATGGCAAGACGGCCCTCTTCTTTTTCTGCACACGTCAAAAAGTAAACTCCCAAAAATCTGCCCTTTCACAAGGGCTTGGATCACATTAGCCACGGACTTAGTACTTCTCTCCATACAGACGTACGGCATCCCGCCACACACCATTGTTTGGCCCTTTGATGCAAAAGAAGTTACTTCCCTTATCATGAATAATGCTCAAATGCAGAGCCTAATAGAGTTCTTTCGTGGCTCCTTCGACAACCACTATCCTCATCATCCACTGCTGCAAGGTGTATCTCAATTAGCATTTTTCAACCCGTTCCGTCTGCTGCCCGCAAGAAAGCCAATCCCCTTTGCCATCACTGCTTTCACTGATGCCTCAAAAAGGGGCTTCGCTGCTGTCATATATGTGCCAGGAAAGCTTGAGCCACGACAGTTGATGTTTGCCAATCACCTTTCTGTTCAAGTGGGTGAACTCTTAGCTGTCGCTGCAGTCCTCAATCTTTACCCAGACCAGCCTCTCAACATCTTTACAGACAGCTTGTACACCTTACAGGTATGTCGCAGCCTCCCACTTGCTACCTTTCTACCCAGCGACTCATCTATAGACCAAGCACTCGCCTTTGTACAGCGACTGCTTGAAGAAAGGCAACAACCCTGGTTCATCGCCCATATCAGAAGTCACTCTGGCCTGCCAGGACCACTGACTCAAGGAAATGCCCTTGCTGACGCCTTAGCGTCCGGCCGCCATGTATACCCAGCTGCCATTCGAGAAGATTCCATTGACAAAACAAGACTAGGAGACTTCGTCAACCAAGCCAAACTTTTACACTCTCAATTCCACTTCTCAGCGCGATCCATTCAAAAGCTCTTCCCAGACCTCCCCATTGAAACATGTAAACATCTTGTGCACTCCCGCCAAACATGTGCACCTTTGCTGCCTCTTGGACCCTTGCAGCCTCGCGGAGCTAATCCCCGTGGCCTACGGCCTAACTCCCGCTGGCAACTTGACGTCACACACGTTAGCGCCTTTGGACGCCTTAAGTATCTTCATGTTGCAGTTGATACTTTCTCGCACCTGTGCTACGCCGTGCCGCTCACAGGAGAGAGCGCTAAACATTGCATCAAAGCACTCCGACAAGCCATTCTATTCATGGGAATTCCCTGGGATCTCAAAACCGACAATGGACCAGCCTATCGCAGTGCCACCTTTGCCAGCTTCGTACAAATGTACCACATCACACACCATTTTGGCATCCCCTACAATCCACAAGGGCAAGGAATTGTTGAGCGCACTCACCAACAGCTCAAGCTACTCATTCAAAAAGAAAGAGCTTCCTCCCCCCATAAAGCCCCTGCTGACGTCATCACTGCCTGCCTTATTCATCACAATCTCCTGACCTTCGATGACAAGGGACTTTCCCCAACCCACAAACATTGGGGACCCATGTGGCAACCCTCGCAAGTCCCTCTTGTTCACTGGAAAGACCCTGCCACAAATCTTTGGCAGGACCCGGCTCCCTTGCTAGCACAGGGGAGAGGTTTTGCTTGTATCTTCCCAGACTCTGAGCCACAACCACTCTGGGTTCCTGGGCGCTATATCAGGCCTGCCACCGACCCCAAGGTTCCCCTTAATGATAAGTACCCTATGCCCTCCGTGAGAGACAACATTGACAGCGGAGGCCCAGATGTCGCCCCATTCGCTCAAATTCAGCACCAACCAGCCCCTCCCTGAAATGCTTATATTTAAATAAGTGCTCTCTCCGAGTTTCTTTCTGCTGATTGCCCCTCCTCTATGAGGGCTCTCTTCTCCTTCTTTTGTCATTACAGATCTCTCAAAGGACCCAACTCTGCATACTCCACAAGAAAAGCCTTTGCTACCTCCGCAACCCGCCGTTGACAAGTGCCTGACCTTCACCAAAACGTGCTTTATAGTTCATCAGAAAAGAACTCTCAGTGCAGATGCTCCTCAAGCTCCCCTCGCACCCACTCTTACTCTGCTTCTTTCTTGTAATTTTCATTTTCTTAACAATCTTCTCAGCTGTTTGCCTCGCAGCTACAGCCCCAACAGATTGGAACCTCCGTCAACGCCTCCTCCTCGCTGTCGCCTTTCTACTTTTAATTGGCACTTTCACCTCTCTCGTCGTCCTTCTCCCATGACCACTATACGCCCCCAGGTAAATTCACCCGAGTCTACCTCTCCGACACCATCGTCCATGGGAACCACACCAGCTCTTTCTCGCCGCGAACGATGTCGACAACGTTTCTTTGCCCGCCGCCTAAGCCGTCTTTCCCTTGAAGATGATGACCCCATCGAACGCCAAGTTCTCCAACTCCTCCGACAAGCCCGCTCTGTTCATACCCCCGCCTCCTGTTCCCCTACCCTCCCCTACCTCATCCATCTCCTCATTCTCATGTTGTCTCTAGCCTCCTCTGCCCAAAGCTCCTCCTCCCATCAGCCATTCAACTGGACCCTGCAGACATTTCCAGAAAAACGTGTTCTCGCTTATAATGTTACTAGTGTCGCTCCCTCCTTTTTTACGCACGTCTGCCCTCTTGCTGGAATTTCCTTCCGTCCCGAATGCCAAGTGAGTAACATCAAAAAAGCAAAAGTAGGCTTCCACCATTCCTCATCCTGTCGAGGCGGGAATACAGCATGCCTGCTTTCTCGAAACAATCGTCTCCTTGGCCCTCAATTTAACCCTGTGTCTGGTTTTTACATCTGTCCTGCTAGTGCTCGAGGTTGTCATGACCCATCACACTTCTACTGTCCCTCTTGGGGATGTGTGACCATGGCCCATGGATGGTCCGGCGCCCCCAACAGAGACCCGTATCTCTCTCTCCAAGTAGCCAACAATTCCCGTTGGGACTTCATTTCGCTGACAGTAAAAAACCCAAACGACGATACATGGCTGGCCGCTCGCCCCTATGGACTCCGGTTGTATATGAGCAACTATGATCGTGGCGCTTTGTTTGAAATCCAAAAGCGTGTTGTCTCCGCCCCACCCTCTGCTATTGGTCCCAACCACATCCTTAACCCTCCTCCCTCACCCACTGTTCACCTTCTTCCGTTCTCATCTACTCCCCTCAAAATCTCTTCCACCTCGGCCGCCGTCGTCCCTTCTACAAGCCCCACTTCCCCCCCCGCTTCAGGTATACAACCACATCCTCTCATCCCCTCTAGTCCCTACTTCAAACTCCTAAATGCCTCCTATTCCTCTCTCAACGCCTCCCACCCCAACCTCACTCGCTCTTGCTGGTTGTGTCTTTCCCCCAGCCTCCCCCTCTATGATCCACTTGCTATCCCTTCACCACTCTTTACTTCCTCCACTGACGATTCCCCCTCTTCCTGCAATTGGAATCATGTCCCACTCACTTTCACGCACATCTCTTCCAAAGGTTTATGCATTCACCCCCATTCTTCCCACACTCCTAGCCTTACTGCCTGTGCCAACTATGCCTCCCCAAACATCTCTGCCAAATACTTAGTTCCTCTAAACACCACCCAATGGCTTTGCTCTTCCACCAGACTTACCCCATGCTTATCTGTTGCCACACTTAACAAGACCAAAGAAACGTGTGCTCTCATCCTCGTCACGCCTTGAGTCGTCTATCACACTCCTCTACATTTCTTTGAAGCCTTTGATCACACTCAAGAAGCTATTTACCTCCACAAACGCGAACCTATTACTGCTGTACTCACTGTCACTTCCCTCCTAGCTACAGCTGGAGCTGCCACTGGTGTTGCAGCCCTAGCCACACAAGCCTCCGCCCTCCAAAACCTCAGACAAGCAGTAGACTCTGATATCATCTACCTCCGAGATGCAGTCAAATATCTTAGAGACTCCCTCAATTCCCTTTCAGAAGTTGTCCTGCAAAACCGCCGAGGCCTTGACCTCCTCCTCCTCAAAGAAGGTGGCCTATGTGCAGCTCTGGGAGAAGAATGCTGCGTCTATGCCAACTATACCGGTTTAGTAGACTCCAGCTTAAAAGAACTTGAAAAAGGTCTCAACCAACGCCGACTTGAACGAGCCCAAACTGCTGGTTCCTGGGGCTTTCTGCAGCCCCTCCTCCCCTATCTCCTCCCGTTACTAACCCCAGTTCTGCTCATCATCCTAGGTCTCACCGTTGGTCCTTGGGCCATTCGACGAATCATCCGCCTTGCCAAAGATCATGCTGACAGTGTATTTTCCTCATTTGTTCAAATCCATTACCAACGTCTTGCTACCTCTGATTCCATTCCTCAATCTCGACCACGTCCTCACCCCCCTTCCCACTGTACATCCGCCTGTGAAGCTGCTTGCTGTGAAGCTCTCTGACTTTAGCCGTCGGTACGGGTTCGCTTCCCTCGGCGTAAAGGGCTTGGGTGCACCCTCCGTCCCCCTTTATTGCTATACGTCTGAGAATTCTTCGCAGTTAAGCTAGCCACAGCGCTATCCACCCCAAAAAAGCGTGCGCAACATCATGTTAGATATTTCGTCTAGCACTGGCACGCACCAACCCTAAGGGCTATGCATACATTCTGGCCAAATGATATGTCATTTGCCCATCGCCAGTCAATCCTGCCCTCTTTTTCTCTCACCCTCCACAGCCCATCCCTCTACTCTCTCACACCTTTTTTTTTATAAAACAAAAGGAGCAATTGTTGCTGCCTCCCTTCACCCCTCCTCCTAGCCTTTGTTATCTCCCTTTTCCAGCCATTGCTATCCTTCCCGCCAGTCCCGTCCACTTAGCCAACTCATAATCTGCCCCCTTTCTTAATCACCGTCTACTTCATAGCTGCCTGCACAGTGCCGCCTATCCACTACCGCCCCGTAGTTTACCCGCCCCAATTCCTACCCCTCCCTTGACCCGACCTTATATAATCAAGTGTATTTCCGCAATAAATTGGACTAGCTCATTCTCACAGGCTGTCTCTGTGGTTTTTACCGCGCGTCCCCCACGCCTGGAGAACCTAGGCCTACGCGTTGGCCTAGGGGCTCACCGCCGAGCCGTGGAAGCCCGCCCGGTCCTCGTAGGTTGCTAACTTAGAGTAGCAGCCCACAGCAGGGGTTGCTAACTTGGAATAGCAACTCTCAGCACCCTCCCATGTCTTTATTGCTTCTATTCTAAAGTAGGCCAAAAAACTAAACTTCATTTCACCCTATTGAAGGATCTGACATTTTCTTATATTCAGGACCACCAGAGAGAGCCATGTTAAATAACTCAAATGAGAAATTCTTAGATTCTACTTCCATGCATCTCCTGGGTTTTCCTTTGTTCACCCAGTCACCTGCAAAAATCATTAAATGTTCAAATTCATAGTCTCTGGCTTCGTGACCCTGAACCTCTTGGTGGCCTGGAATGAACATGGAATGCTGTTATTTAGCACTTGGAGACCAGTCAGATATTCGTTTTCCTGCAGTGCAATCCTCTGATCCCAGTGAAAAAGGAAATCAGAAACAAAGGTCACATAAGTCTGGTCTACCCCTCCCCAACACAATGAATGAGTTTCTGACAGAAATGGGGCTGGATGCTGGGGTTCTCTCTCCTAAATCCTTTTATCCCAGTTATTAAAATGTGTTGCTTCTTGGAGCTATGAAAATGAAGGACACTTCATGAGAGGATGAGTTTAGACTCCAAAATGTCCCCCTGAGTTTCCTGTCAGGCAGAATGAGCTGCAGATGGGGCAAGAGTCAGCCTGCTTATGCTCACCCTGTACAACACATGTTCTACCCAGAAGACTGAGTTTTATATAAAAAGAACTGTGCCAATCCATTGAAAGTCCTTGGGTTGCATGTTTCCTCGTTTATGACTTCTCCATATAGTTGGTTCTGCTCCAACTCATTTGAAAGGGACATCTGTTGGATGATTTGATGTGATATCTATGTCCACTGAAAGTCTGCTCCTGACAGGCCTGTGTAAAGGAACCTGGGAGGGAGAATTCAGTCACACGCTGAGTTGCTCTTAAGTATAGCAACAGATTTAAAAGGATTATCTGGGACAATGACTTCAAGATCAAACTAGGCCATGGAGTTAGCCACAAAGCTCTGCAAATTCCTTGTGGCTCAGACCTCTGGGGTCCTGTCACCATGCTTGCCAATAATGAATTTCACATCCATGTGGATCTTTCAGGTCTTCTTGACACACTCTCAAACCATATGTGTTTCAGTCACTTCAGACAGCACTCTGTTCTTTAACTTGAAGAACCATCTAAGTAAGTCAGTGAAGTTTGCTATGGCATCAAACTTCCTTTTAAACCCACTTCTTTCGGATAATGACTACAATTATGGACAGTTGACTCATGAATATGTCCTTCTAAGGAACAATGAGGGTAGTCTGAGGAAATTAAATCCACACAAGTAATTTCAAAACTTTATTTCATTCCATTTTTTACTACTCTCTCACTCTGAATGTTTAAACTAGACTGGTAACACATAGCAAAATCAGTTGCTATGACTTTCTTTTTCTTTCTTTCTCTACCTAACACTCTTTAGTGTGGTGCTCACTGTAGAGATGTGACCAAATGTAGTGGCAAGAGAAAAAATAATCAAAGATCCATATCCATTTTTTTCTCCCCTGAAAATCTTATTTTGAAGGCAGAAGCATTGTTTCCCAGAAAGATCAAGCCAAAAACTCAGTTAGATGTGAGGTTGGAAACCTCAGTGCTATGATTCATTATAAACCCATATGAATAGATTGTCAAATTACAAATAGTTGGTTCTAATTTTTTCTTTAAAATCATCTTTTAGCTTATGACATAATGGTAAGAACCCAGTCTACAGGAAAGTCTGCTGTGAACCAATCCCACTGCATGAGAACATGATGATGCTTGTATAGTTTTATTCTCTGATATTAAGGAACAATGTAAAACTATTATGTATCCAAGTGCCTTCTGAAGTATAGAGGGGGCCAGAAGTGTTATTTCTTTAAAGGAAGAATGACACTATCAGCCCCCTGAGTGTTGTAAGGTCCCTAAATACACACTCCCCAAACTACCCAAGTGACATGGTTGGATTCTGGTCTACAAATAGGTTCTATATATATAAAAATCAATTTTGGAATATGAGTTGCCACCAGAAAGATTTCCATTGATTTCACCTACTAGGAGCCAGTCTCTCTATTTGGTATTTAACAGACACTCATTCATTTAGTTCTCACCAGAAAAACTTAAAGAATTTTTCTCATTTTACAGATGAGGAAAATGAAGCATAGAGAGATTAAGCAACTAGCCCAAGGTAACCTGTTTATTAAATGGGAGAACCAAGAGTTAAGGACAGAGCTTTTCCTCTGTTTTGTTCATTGCTGGATCCCTTAGTGCCTAGAAAAACATTGGGAAAATTATACATGCTCAATAAATGTTAAATGATTGCATTAATGAAAGATCCCAATGCATGTACTCTTAACTATTATTCTATGCTCTCTTGCCTCAGTCTCTCATGACCCTCATCCTTTGCCTGCCTTTCTCCCTCACCCTCTTGAAGATGCATGGGGGCTGAAGCAGCCTGTGGTAGTAGGATGTGTCTCCACACGCATCCTGCTGAAGGAAAGAAGAATGTAAAAGTTGTCAGGAGATTGACAACCTGGGTCAGATTCCTTTATTCTTTTCCTCCTTCTAGTAAAGATTTCCTGAGTCCCTGCTGTGTGTGATGAGCATTGGAAATTCACTGGTCAACCAGGCAAGCATGGTCTCTGCCCTTATGCAAATTAGTTTGCATTATCAGAAGGATGAGTGTTTTGACAGAGAGGTGCAGGGTGTTATAGGAGCACATAACAAGAAGGCTCAACCTACTCTTTTAGGTCTTGGAAGACCTCTTTGCAAATTTGAACTTGAAGATGAGACATAAAGAACATGTAAAATTTCTTAAAGTGTGGTCCAGGATCCCTGAAGCTCACTGCCTGAGACACTTTAAGAAGGCTCAAGAGTCAAAACTTGAGAATACAAAAAGTTAGTGACCTTTTTTCAGTCTCATTTTCTCACAAGTGTATGGTGGAGTTTTCCAGAAGCTACACAGATATAAGATATATATGATATCACAACAAATTGAGTGCAGAATAAGACATGAGAATCCATTTGTCTTCTATTAAGTCAGGTATTAAAGAGAGTTTCAAAAAATACACAACAATGCCAGTCTTTTCATTAATTTCTTTTTTGGCTTAGTAAAATATACTTATTTTTCATAAAATGAGTGTATATTAAAGTATAATCAGTTTATCATTGCTATTTTTTCTTTTTTTATTATTATCTTTTTTTAAAGATACATAAATCACACACAATGTTACATTAAAAAATATAAGAGGTTCCCACAACCCCACTCCCCACACCCCCCACTTCTTCCACATCAACAACTTCTTTCATTAGTGTGGTATATTAATTGCATTTGATGAGTACATTTTGGAGCACTGCTACACAGCATGGATTATAGTTTACCTTGTAGTTTACACTCTTTCCCAGTCCATTCAGTGGGTTATGACAGGATTTATAATGTCCTGCATCTGTCCTTGCAATATCATTCAGGACAACTCCAAGTTCCAAAATTGCCCCCATATCACACCTCTTTTTCCCTCTCCCTACCTTCAGCAACTCCCATAGCCACTGTCTCCACATCAATGACATAATTTCTTCCATTGCTAGAGTCAAGATAATTCTATAGTAGAACCAGTAAGTCCACTCTAATCCATATTTTATTCCGATATCCTGAGGACCCTTGGATGGCAATGCCCACTCCACATCTAAATTGAGAGAAGCCTTAGATCCCACATGGCTGATGGATGGGATTCTCCTGCTTGCAGTTGTAGACTCTCTTGTTTCCTTGGCGTGGTGGTTGACCACACATCCTTGTTAGCTGACTTGGGTAAGTCCAATGAACTGGAAAGTAGGTGTTGCAACTCAGCTGAGGCTCAGGGCCCGGCTGGTGCATGGACAGTCCAGAGATTCAAGTCTCCTGGGCATACACCAACCCCAGTGCCAACCACAGAGTCAATAAAAGTGACAGAAGAGGCATGTATAGAAAAGTCACATCTGAGTCCAACTCCATCACACTCAGGAGCACAAATTCCCATGTAGGGCCCACTGGCAATGCACTGAACTCCAGAGCCATCTGCCATGACCATAGGACCTGGGTGTCTCCATAGACCTCAGGAGCAACAATACCTGGGATTGTATCTACTTTGGCAGTCTCTGAGATCCTACTGAGATGTGCATAAACGCAACCACTCTGATGACCTCCTGACTCATTTTGAAGTCTCTTAGCCATAAAAACTCATTTGCCTTTACCATTTCCCCCTTTTATCCAAGGTCTTTTTCTAGTAGCATCACCAGCTGGTGCTTGGTAGTAATCCCTTGGTGCCAGGGAGGCTCATCCCTGGGAATCATGTCCCATGCTGGGGGGAAGGTAATGCATTTACATGCTGAGTTTGGCTAGAGAGTAGCCACATTTGAGGAACATGGAGTCTCTCAGGAGGTAACTCTTAGGCACCCTGCAGCTCTAGGTCTAGTTGAACTTTCAAGCACACAGGCTCATAAGCATAGTCATTAGTATCAAAGGCCCATCATTGGACCATCCTTCTTCACTGGTGTTTGTCCTTTTACTTGGGGGATTGTTGCTGTTCCATTGGGGAATGTGGCAGAGATCCCCAGGATGGGAACTCAGCACTCCCTCAGTTGTTGTGTGAAACTCTACCCACTATGTCAATACCCAGTGAACATCTGAACATATCTATATACCCTATATGCATGCCCTGGAAAACTCCCTCCCATCCACGCATCCTCCATCAATGACACCCCACACCAATTCTCTTCCCTGCCATAGTTGAACCCCTCTGTGATCCAAAACTTCAAAAATGAAGCCTAATATATTGTCAAATTCAATTAATAGGAAAATGAAATAGCAATGATAGTTTTAAAGTCAAGAAATAAAATATGTAATAATTTAGAAAAATTAAAGTAAAAAATAAATTGGGGTATTAAAAAATGAAAAATATAAATTTTTTTGATGTTTTGCCTTTTATCACTATAATAGGTATGTACAGTGGCAAAGCAATGTACAGTAGGTACAGTGGCAAAGCAATCTTTTCCATTTCTTCCTCAGTGTCTTACATGTTTGTTTGTTTTTTTATGTCTTCAAAAAAGTTTTAGGTCACAGTAAAGTTGCATATAAAGTGTAGGGGACTCCCATATACCCAACATTGTCCCCTTTTGCCACCTTCCCCATCACTTAAAAAAAAAATTTGATTATCATGCTTTCCATTTATTTAAAAAATGCTGGTGGAATTGTTATCAGGATTGCATTGAAGCTGTATATCAATTTGAGTAGAATTAACATCTTAATGGTACTTAGTCTTCCAAGAGCATGGACTGCTCTTCCAATTATTTAGGTCTTTTTAAAATTTCTTTTAACATTGAGTTGTAGTTTTCTGAATACAAGTGGTTTACATCATTGGTTAAGTTTATACCTGAATATTTGTGTTTTATCTGCCATATATTATTTTCAAAACTCTTGACACTCTCAGTTACTTTTATTGATATAATCTTCATTTCTAGACTGTCTTCCAGGCTTCCCTCTCCTGTCTTTACTTTTCAGGCTGTTGCACATCCTTTAGTATTTCCTTAAAATCCAGTCTTTTGGTTACAAATTCTCTCAGTTTCTGTTTATCTGTGAATATTCTAAACTCACCCTCATTTTTGAAAGACAATCTTGCCAGATATAAAATTCTTGGCTAGAAGTTTTTCTCTTGTAGTATCTTAAATATAGCATACCACTCTTCTTGCATCCATGATTCCTGGTGAGAAATCAGCACTTAATCTTATTGGGTATCCCTTATATGTTATGCATTGCTTTTCTCTTGTTGTTCTCAGAATTCTCTCTTTGTCTTTGGCATTTGACATTCTGATGAGTACCTGTCTCAGAGTTGGTTTATTTGGATTTTTTCAGATGGGAGTGCATTGTGCTTCTTGGACATGGATATCTATGTCCTTGAATAGGGTAGATAAATTTCTACCATTATTTCTTCAAATAATCCTTCTACACCTTTTCCCTTCCCTTCTCCTTCAGGGACACCCATGACATGTATGTTTGCATGTCTCTTGCTGTAGTTTAGTTCCCCAAGACCTTGTTCAATTTTTTCCATTCTTTTCTTCATCTGTTTTTTCATATGTTCACTTTCAGAGGCCATTTCTTCAAGCTCACCAATCCTTTCTTCTGCCTCCTCAAATCTGCTATTATATGATTCCAATGTTTTTTAAATTTCATTTATTGTGCCTTTCATTCTCATAAGATCTGCTATTTTTCTATGCATGCTTTCAAATTATTTTTTGTGTTCATCCAATTTCATCTTAATAGCCTTAATCCCTTTAGCCATCTCATTGAATTTATTAAGAAGATTTGTTTGAACATCTATGATTGGTTGTGTCAACTCCTATATGTCATCTGAAGGCTTATCTTGTTCCTTTAACTGGGCTGTATCTTCCTATTTCTTGGTGTGGATTGTAAATTTTGTTGTTGTCTTGACATCTGGCTTACTAGAATATTTATTCTGAGTGCCATTTTTCTCTTTAGTTTAGGGTTACCTGCCCTTTCTCCCTTGCTGGTTTTGTAGTAGGAGCCACGGATGTAGTTGGTGCTATAAACTATGGAGGCTTAAGTGTTGTTATTGTCTCAGGGACAAATAAAGCTTCTCTCTTCTTTCCCCTTTGCCAGGAGTAGGGACAGAGCCACAGCTGTGTGGAGTAATCCAAGTCATGTGGGTGTAGGCTGTAGTTGCCCAGAGAAACTGATGAACCTTCATGCCCTTTTCTCCCCTACCTGGGACAGGGATGGAGCTGCAGGTGTGGGCAGTCATCTATGATGGTCCAAGATGATGCAGTTGCCCCAGTAGACTTCTGATTATTCAGTCTGTGCCAGTGAGATGTACCTGCAGTTTCCTGGATAGGCTTGTGCAGGGCCCACCAGCTTCCTACCCACCAGAGGTGGGGCTGAAGCGTAGGCTTAGGGCTGCAGGACAATCTGGGTGAAAGAAACTGATCTTTACTGTCACTGTGATTTTCAATCAGTGGGGGTGGTGTGAAAATGGCAGCTACTGGCCTCTTTCCAACTTGGACAGTGTTCAAGCTTCAGCTGTTCTTAGAGTTATACGTTAGCCAGACTAATCAGTAGCTGGAATCAGTGGTGAAATCTCTCTTCCTCCCCTGTTTTTGGGAAATGGAGCTTCCAAATCCAGCCACAGAATATTTCCTGGGGCAGCTTGTGCTGCCAAAGTAGGAAGATCACTGACCTCCACAGTGTGGCCTGTATTTTCCTGGAGAGGCTGCCACAGGTCCCACTAGCTTCTTCCATGCCAGAGGTGGGGCTGGGGCTTGTGCTAGAGCTGTAATCAGGTCTGAATGGAAAGAAACCAGTCCCTAAAAGTACTGTGATTTTCAGCCCACCCTGCTTCTCCTTGTGCCAGGCTCAGAGTTAAGATGGCAGCTGCCAGCCTCTTTCTGATTGGACAGGGTCAAACTTTAGCTATTCTTAGGAGTATACTTTAGCCTGCCAATCAGTAGCTGAAGTTGGTGCCCAACTCTCTCTTTCTGCCCTGTGTTTTGGAGCGGAGCTTCAAATTCCAGCCACAGGATAGCTCCTGAGGCAGCTTGTGCCTCAGGTGGAGGATGGGCACCAGCCTCTGTGGCATGGAGTGCTCTACTTATGAATATTCTCTGTAGATAAGCAGTCTCCTCCTTCCATTCTTTCTTGCCTTAGTGCTCAAGCAAGTACTTCTAACACAATGTTAAATAGGAGGGGTGATAGTGGGCATCATTGTCTTGTTCCTGATCTCAGAAGGAAAGATTTTAGGGTTTCACCATTGTATATGATGTTAGCTGTGGGTTTTTCATACGTACCTTTTCCCATGTTCAGAAAGTTTTCTTCTATACCTATCTTTTGCAGTGTTTTTATCAGGAAAGTGTGCTGTATTTTGTTGAATGCTTTTTCTGCATCTATATGTATAATCATGTGATTTTTTTCCTTTTGATCTGTTTATGTGGTGTATTACGTTGATTGATTTTCTTATGCTGAACCATCCTTGCATACCAGCAATGAAACCCACTTGGGCATGATGTATAATCAGTTTGCTGTGTTGTTGAATATGATTAGCCAGTATTTTGTTGAGGATTTTAGCATGTAGGATCATTAGAGACATCGGTCTGTATTTTTCCTCTCTTGTGGTGTCTCTTTGGCTTTGGTATTAGGGTTGTTGGTATCATAGAATGACTTATGCAATGTTCCTTCTATTTCAATTTTTTAGAAGAGTTTAAGCAATACTGGTATTAGTTCTTTCCAGAGTGTTTGGTAGAATTCACCTGTGAAGCTGTCTGGCCCAAGTCTCTTCTTAGTTGGGGGTTTTAATGACTGATTCTATCTCTTTATTCATGATTGGCTTGTTGAGATCATCAATTTCTTCTTTCATCAATGTAGGCTGCTTATTTATTTCTAGGAATTTGTCCATTTCCTCTAAGTTGTCCTTCTTGTTGTAATAGAGTTTTTCAAAGTATCCTCTTATGATACTCTTTTTTTTCTGTGGGGTCAGTGGTGATATCCCCTCTCTCATTTCTTATTTTGTGTATTTGCATCATCTCTTTTTTTTTTCTTTGTTAGTCTAGCTAAGGGTTTGTCAATTTTATTGATCTTCTGAAAGAACCAGCTCTTTGTTTTAATTTTTCTAGTGCTTTCTTATTTTCCATTTCATTTAGTTCTGCTCTGCTCTTTGTTATTTGTTTCTTTCTTCTTCCTTTGAGGTTAGTTTGTTGTTTATATGCTCATTCCTCCAAGTGTGCTGTTACGTCTTCAATTTTAGCCTTTTCTTCTTTTCTGATATATGAATTTATAGCTATGAATTTCCCTCTCAGTACAGCTTTTGCTGCATCCCATAAGTTTTGAAATGTTGTGTTGTCATTTTCATTAGTTTCAAGGTAGTTACTGATTTCTTATGTGATTTCCTCCTTTACCCACTGTTTGCTTAACTTCCATATTTTTTTCCCTAATCTGGTTTGATGGCCCTTGCAGATTTCCAGCTTCATTTGGTTGTGGTCAGAGAAATTATTTTGTATGACTTCAATCTTTCTGAATTCATTGAGACTTTCTCTGTGGCCTAGCATGTGGTTTGTCTTGGAGAATGATCCATGTGTGCTTGAGAAGAATGTATATCCTGCTGTATTTGGGTGTAGTGTTCTGTATATGTTATTAGGTCCAGATCCTCTAATATATTTTTCAAAGTCTTTGTTTCTTTATTGACTCTCTGTTGAGATATTCTGTCTAATGGTTATAATGGTGTTATTAAAGTCCCCCACTATAATTGTAGAGGCATCTGTTCCTCCACTTAGTTTTTCCAGTTTGCCTCATGAATTTTGAGGCACCCTGGTTAGGTGCATAAATGTTTATGATTGTTCTTGCTTCTTGAAACATTACCCCTTTTACTATATATAGTGTCCTTCTTTGTCTCTCACAATAGTTTTGTATTTAAAATGTATTTTGTCTGATATTAGTATAGCTACTTCTGCCCTTTTTTGGTTATTGTTTGCGTGTAAGTTTGTTGTCCAGCTCTTCACTTTCAATCTCCTTGAATCCCTGTGCCTAAGGTGGGTTTCTTGTAGACAGCATATAGATGGGTCATATTTCCTTATGCATTCTGCCAATCTGTGTCTCTTGACTGGTGAGTTTAATCCATTAACATTCAGTGTTATTACTCTCAAGGAATTACTTACATTAGCCATATTATCTTTGGATTTGTGTATGCCATATGTTGTTTTTATTTCTCTTTATGTCTCTTTAGTTGTTCTTACACTCTCCTCCTCCTGTTTTTTTCTTTCTTTCAACCTGCAGAACTCCTTTTAGTATTCTTGAGGGCAGGTTTCTTATTGGCATACTCTCTTAGTTTTTGTTTATCTGTTAATATTTTGAACTCTCCATCATTTTTTGAATGCCAGCTTTGCTTGATAGAGAATTCTTGGCTGGAAATTTTTTTCTTTTAGTATCTTGACTATGTCACACCACTGCCTTCTTGCCTTCATGGTTTCAGATGAGAAATCAACACTTAATCTTATTGAGTATCTTGTATGTGATGGTTCTCTTTTCTCTTGCTGCCTTCAGTATTTTCTCTTTGTCTTGAGCACTGGATAATTTGACAAGTATATGTATTGGAGTAGGCCTTTTGGGATTTATACTGTTTGGGATGTGCTGCATTTCCTGAGCATGTACATTCATCTCCCTCAATAGGTTTGGGAAGTTTTCAAACATTATTTCCTCCAACACCCCTACTGTCCCCTTTCCCTTCTCTTCTCCTTCTGTGATGACTATAATGTGTATGTTTGTGCATTTTGAGTTGTCATTCAAATCCCTAAGTCACTGTTGGATTTTTTTCTATCTTTTTATCTTTCAATTCTACTATCTTTTTGATTTCAGATGTCTGCACTTCTGTTATTTGCTGAGAGTATATTTTTTATTTTTTGGATTGTGCCATTCATCACCATCATATCCACTATCTTTTTGTGTATGTTTTCAATTTCTTCAGTATGCTCTCCAAATGTTTTTTTAAAAGATTTATTTTTTATTTATTTCTCTCCCCTTCACCCCTCCCCCCCCAGATGTCTGCTCTCTGTGTCCATTCACTGTGTGTTCTTCTGTGACCACTTCTATCCTTATCAGTGGCACCAGGAATCTGTGTTTCTTTTTTTTTTTTTTTTTAAAGATTTATTTATTTATTTCTCTCCCCTTCCCACTCCTCCCCCCACCCCCAGCCCTGGTTGTCTGTTCTCTGTGTCTATTTACTACGTCTTCTTCTTTGTCTGCTTCTGTTGTTGTCAGCGGCATAGGAATCTGTGTTTCTTTTTGTTGCGTCATCTTGCTGTGTCAGTTCTCCGTGTGTGTGGCTCCATTCTTGGGCAGGCTGCAATTTCTTTCGTGCTGGGCGGCTCTCCTTACAGGGTGTACTCCTTGCGCCTGGGGCTCCCCTATGTGGGGGACACCCCTGTGTGGCATGGCATTCCTTGCGTGCATCATCAGTGCACATGGGCCAGCTCCACATGGGTCGAGGAGGCCCAGGGTTTGAACTGTGGACCTCCCATGTGGTAGGCTTTCTTCCTTCCCTTCATTAAGTTGGTCTATGATATTTGTTTGGACAGCTTTGATTTGTTTGGACTGGGTCATATGTTCCTGATTATTGGCATGGCTTGTAATATTTTGTTGCTGTCTGGTCATTATTTTATCTTAATGGGTTTGTTCAATTGATTAACTTCTCCCTCTAGTCTCAGGTTTTATTTAATTGCTGTTTTTGTGTATGTGTTGTTTTCTCTTTGATACTTTGTTCTTATTCTGTTTTCCATGTTGTTGCCTAAGTTCCTTTGGAGGAAAAAGATTAGAGCTAGGGAAAGGAAAAATGAGGTAAGAAAAGAAAAAGTATAATAGTAATATTGATAGCAAAAGTTAGGACCATGTACAACCTAGGATAATGAATATTAAACGCTGTAAGCAGTGTAGAGTTATAGGAATAAAAAAGTGGAATAACTACAATGAAATGGGAAGCTGAATATGGAAAAGAATATAGTATGAATTAAAAGGCCAGTGTGATGAGCAGAGTGGGAAAGAGAAAAGAATGGAGAAAAACAGAATGAGTTAATAAAAGATAGAAAACAGAATAAAAGAGTTAGAAATAAAAAGCCAGAAAAATTGGGGGCTAAACAAAGGGAGGTGGAATGTAATAGCAACAACAGAAGACGGAAGATAGAAAGTTGTTCAAAGGAGAAGAGATTGCAGTGGTACATGAAATCAGTACACACGGAACAGAGGAAATCGAGGAAATGGAAACACAGCAAACAAGCTGACAATACCTAATTTTTAAAAAAGATAGAAAAATGAGGGGGGGGGAGGGGGGATAAAAAGGAAGGAAAGACAGGAAAACAAAAAGCAAACTAACCTGCAAGCAAGGAGTCAACCAAACAGTAAGAAAAAACAGACTTCTCTCTTAAGCCCCTGTTAAGCTTGTCAGGCTGCCAGTGTTTATCAATCATTTACCCTGCAGCTTTCTTACTGCAGATTTTAAGTGGGTTTTAGTGAGTAAAATAATTTATGTAAAAAAGAAACTTTTTTTTTTTTTAGGAAAAATAAGAGGCCCAAGGGAAGCTAATACAAGGATAATGTCTACGATTTCCCTGTCTTAAAATATCAGCTAGATGTGTAATATCCCAGCGGTTCACTACTTTAAGAGGAGCTGGGAATAGAACTAGAGACCTTGTATATTCAAGGGTGAAACTCCTCCACTGAGCTAAACTTTCTTGTTGGGTTGAATTAGCTCTTCAGAAAGAGCCCCTGTCCCTGGGTCAGGATTAACTGTTGATTAAGAATCTGTCCTCCCCGCACCGCCCCCCCCCCCCCCATTTTTTCTAACTGCTTTCTCTCCCAGGGTAGCAGGAAGCAATAGCCTGTGAGAGTTCCCTTTTGAAATTCAATGGGACCCTGGTGACTTAACTCACCACAGAAAAAAATGACTCTCAGTCTCTTTGAGAGTCAGCACACACACAATGCGGGAACCCTAAATATGTTCTTGGAAGCTTATTAAACACTTCCCAGACCAATTTTCCCTCTCCCGGGGAGGTCAGGTAAATCAAGCTGCCTCAGCAGATTCACCTCTCCCTTCTTCCTCAAGCCAGCTGGTATGCTCCTCAAAGCTCAAAAAAGGGGGTCCAGACATTTGAAACTGCACTTTGGAGATCCCTCTCCACCCTTCACCCAAACCTCCCACTCTTGGAGTTAGTCTCCTCCAGCTGGGTGAACCGGGTGAGTCGAGGCTTCCTACCCTGAGGGAGGGGCTTAGCCATCCCATAGTTTCTGCCTGAAGAGCTAGAAACTCATGGTTTTGTTCTTTCTGTCCTGCTCTCTCTAGATCGATGCCCTGAAGCCTCTTGCTTTATGTGTTCCCAAAACAACTCACTCAGGCAGGATTTTGCCCCCACTCAGCCGTTTTTTGTAGGAGAGATGATGTGGGACCACTTTATCCAATGCCATCTTGCCCCTCCTTCATTGTTATTTTTAAATGCATTAAGTATGTTTAAAATTTCCCAGTTTTGGTTTATAATATATAAATACAGAAAAACTCTGTGGATCCTTAATAATTTTCATGACTGTGAAGGGTTCCTGAGACAAAAAATTTTGAGAATTTCCAGATTAAGCAAAGAGGAAGAGAGTATGTTATAGCTGGATGAAACAGCATGGGAAAGGGCCTTGACCTAGAATACAATGTTATAGTTTTGAGAAAATTAAAGAAGTCCTATGCAGCTGGAGCTTAGATATGAGCAGAAAGTGTAAAGTGAAGGTCAGGGGTAAGCAGTTCCAGATTTGAGGGCAAGGAGTTACTCATAGGATAGTGGGAAGTCACTAGAGTGTTATTAGCATGCTGGAGATGATCAGGCTTACTTAGAAAGGAAGGAAGGAGTGAGGAGAGGATGGGAAAAGATTGGGAAGGGGATCAAGGCTGGAGGCACAGAAGTCATTTAGTAGGTTTTTGCAGAAAACTTGGTAAGTATGAGGTGAGGTGGGGGTAGTGGGTTGAATAGAAGAGGATGGATTTAAGAGATTGAAGAGGGAGAATCTAGAGGATATGGTGCTCTAATATCAATAGGGAAGGAAGTTGTATAAAAAGAAGTATTAATAAATGAATTTCTCTCATGGCTTTGCAATCACACCACTTAATTTTAAATCCTAGTGTTAGTCTGTGTGTCCTGTGACCATGAACAATTTATTTAACCTCCATAAACTATGATTTTCTTATCAGTAAAAATGGGGATAAGAACCCTGATCTTGTGTAATTGATGAAATAATTTTAAAAAGTAAACATACCCAGTATAATAACTGGAACATCATAATTATTTTAAAAGTTTTAGTTGTATTCCTTACCTTCTCTTTAAATTCACATTTTTACTCACCATTTTTTTCATGGAGGGGGAAGTTGACAGGGTTTCTCAGAAAACAAGAAATTCTTGGGGAAGGAGGACCTACTCAATTTGCAAAAGTTTATCCTATGATTCCTGCCTGAAGTTGAATGTGTATATTTCCTCAGTGTCTCTCCATCTTTCGGACTGTTCCATCATTTTGGGTCAGTTGTTATTGCCTTATCTGTTCCCTTCGAATTTGGAATTTTTTCCTGTTCCTCTGGTCCCACAATCTAATTCCTGCTATTGTATTCATGCCCCATTAAACTAGTTTAGATTTCCCAAGGCTTGCCATGTCCTTAACTTTGCAGAGCTGTCTTCCTTGGCAATACCATCTACAAACAAAATAGCTTGAGAGGAGGATTAGGGCACAGATTTTTAAAATACTGTAAACAAATCCTCGTAGTCCTTATGGAAAAATCCCAGGACTCTGGCTCAGTATTCTAGTTGTTTCTAGTGTCTTTTGAAAGGCTGTTTTCAAATGCACTGACATGAGAGTTTAGGGTAGTATTCCATCAGGAGCTGAGGGAAAAGGAGACAGTGAGCTACAGGGTCAGAGGACCATGAGAATGCTTTGCATTCTGTCAAGAGCCCCTTACAACAGGAAAAAAGAACCAGGGAGGTGAGCAGAGTAGAGCTTGAATCTGGCAATCTGCCCTGAGACAATGAGCTTTGTCTGCACGCAGGTTCCCAGCTCACAGATGGTACACATTTGAATAGAGCCATTGTTTACCACTTGGGTGGAAAACAGAGGAAATAGGCCAATGAGTCAGGTACCCACTTGTTTTATAAGGAATTTTTCTAAGGGTTTCAGAGAAATCTAAGCAAAAACAGAAGTTTGAAAGAAGATGAAGGGGGTTAGGGCAAGATTAGAACAGCTTGATGTTAATGGTGCTTTTTGGTCCTTGCTGAGAACCGGTCAACCACAAGCTCTGCTTTCCAACCCTAACCTGGGTGCCAGTAAGGAAGCTAATTTTGAGGGAAAGGTTTCTACTCCGGGGAAGGATTCTAAAACCTAATCTCAAGTAATTTGGAGTGATTGATCTTCTTTCATTATTTAAAGGACATTTGGTGATAATGCCTTCCTCTTCATAGGCACTGAGGACTAGAGAGAGAGGATTATATGTATATTATTTTAAGGACAGTAACTGATCAGAAAATGACAAAATTTAGAATCTTACATAAGTTCTGCTCCATGACTTGATTTCCTGATCTGCAGATGCTCTGGCATTCCATTTTCCTATAGCTCAGTGTTTGGTATAGGAAAGAATATTACATTGTATCATCTCAGTTGGGAAAAAAAACGCATGTTAATGAAATCAATGCTACCGAAAAGAAGGAAATGACTTGTCTGTGGCAAACTATCAACTATGTTCAGCTGAATGCTCTAGTTTGTAATTCAAACTTTATTTTCTATTTTATTTTCAGTTACTTTGATTATTTCAAATTTGGTGACAAGGAATAAAATTCAGAAATTACAGAAAATCTCAAGGAAGAAAAGAAAAAAAACGACCTGTAATCTGACCCCCAAGGATAATCAATGTTGTATGTTGGTGTTTATCTTTTACCAAATACAGTATTTAAATATATATATATATATATATAAATTAATGAAATATTATGTGCATACTGTTCAATGACTTGCCTTTTTCTCCTGTAAATTCTATTACAATTTTTGTCACTATATATCATATACTTCCTTAACATAATTTAAAGGCTGCATAATATTTTAAAATAGTTCTTTCTTTTTGAAAACTAAGATTAGTTTTAATTTTTCACTGTAAAAATTATTTTAATGAAGTTTTTAATGAATATTTATGTATTTGTGATTCAACAAATATTTTTTTGTGCACTTACCATAGTGAAGTCATGTAATTCAGCATTGTTCCTGGGGGATGAAAAGATAACTTAAGACACAATCAGTTCCTTCCTTCAAAGGATTTACTGTAAAGGGACTAACTTCTAAATAAAAGCAACTATCGTTGGTGACTTTGTCTTTTTCTTCTATGGGTTTCATATCCCTCTGTATTCTCTGTAAGTCTAGTTCATAAATCCAACTCCTGATTTAGTGCATCTTTTTTCTTCCAGATCTAGCTCTGTAAGAGCCAAATAAAATTATATAGGTTCATTTGTTATTGATTTTCTCTCTTCTTAACTCATAAGCTAAATATATAAGTTTGAAAACATTCAAAATATTGTTAAAATGATTATAATTGGTATAGTTTTATAACAATAAATAGAAAACTACACAGAGAAATAACTGACGTTTCCCTCTATTATAGTCAGGAAAGCAACTTAATCATATTTAACTCAGAAACTCTAATTTGCACAATGTAACAGAAATTGTGGTTTGACAGCAGAATAGCTAAGTTTCCACTCAAATGGTGATTACAACCTTACTTTTGGTTGTACTTTAATGGAATTGTCAGCATCACGTTCTGCCTCTGAAATTGGGGCCTTGTTTATTATTGCTTGCTCCGTGGGGATGGCTGATTTGCTCATGTGGTTAGTTATACTTCCTCATCAAGACCATGGACTGATTCCATTGAGTCAGTCATTTTCTAACTGCTTCAGGATTGCAGACTGCATTTCTCAATTCTAAACCTCCCTCATAACAAATCATATCCTTGTTATATCAAAAGGATGAAAATAAATGCAGATACATTTGATTAAAATATCACAATCATGGTTGTGTTTTAGGCAGAATTTCAAGATGGTGCCCACTCATGGCCTTGTCCCCTGGTGTTATGGTCATGATTCTGTTAGATTACAGAGTAAAAGGGCAATTGTCCAGGTAGGCCTTACAGATTGTATGAGCCCTTTAAAAGCAGAGAGTTTTCTCTGGCTGGTAGTAGAAGAGGAAGCCAGAGAGAACTAAAGCATGAGGACTCCACCCCCTGTTGCTTACTTGAAGCTGAAGGGGGCCACATGGAAAACATAAGAAGGAAATTAGTTCTGCCAATGAGCTTGGAAGATGACCCTGATTTCCAGATAAGAACCACAGCTGGAAGTGAGCTTAAGCATGAGAGCCTGAGCACAGTGCCCAGCCAAGCCTACCTGGACTTCTAATATACACAACTGTGATATATTAAATGGGTGCTGTTTCAACCTGCTCAGTTTATGTTAATTTGTTACACAGTAGTGGAAAGTTAATATAATGTTCATAACAACTCAAATTATTATGCTTTGCTGATAGGTTTGTAACATTTTTACCATCAATCACTGTCACAACATTTTTAAAAAGTCTAAATGAGGTAAGGATAAATTTTATGAAACTCTTTAGGCTGATGGAACTAAATTCCCAAATAATAGAAGAAGATGGCACCGTCATAGGAATGAAATCCATGAATATGCATATTTTCTTTATATTAATGAAAAGGTTCTTATATTTATGATGACTAATGCATAATATATTCTAATAGAGATAGTTTAGAGACATCTTCAGGCTGGTGTTAGGGTACAGTGGATGGTCATCTAACATCCTAGACAGGTCAGGAAGTTCTTCCTAGAGGAAATAGTGATTTTCATGGGAATGTAAGAGGTAACTTAATTTATATTTACAGGCCAGGAGAAAAATCAAATTTCTTGATGCCTTGCATGGAAAAATCCCCAAGAAATATAAGACAACTGTGAGGTACCTAGGAGAGGAGACTGGGAGATGGTGAAGGCAACTTTAGATTTTCTTTCCTTTCCCACTCCAAACCTTAGGGGAATCATCCCAGAAAAATGCTCTTGTCAAGACTCTCCCCCAAAAGCTTTCCCTGGTGAGTGGAAGGAGCCTCATCCACAAGGGTTAAGGATAGATTTTCTTGCTTATCTAACGTCCAAAGGACTATCACTCTACAAGTGATTGTGAATGTAATTCTTCCCACCCTCCTGTGGTCCTGTCCTCCAAGAATCATATTAATAGCTGGGGCCAATCCAAATATTTGCCTTTATTTTATGTCATCACTGACTATTTTGAAGAAATTAGGATTTTTTTTCCTATTCCGATATGTCTTGTTGAGCAAGTTTCAGTCTGATCAAGGAAATGCCCTTGTCCTTGCTCTCACCGTTCCAGCTGCCCTGGCAGCCCTCCTGCTACCTGTTGAGTGAGGTCACATATTTAGTATGGCAATGTCTAACATAAGAGAGCTGAGACAAATAGAGACATTTCCACATCCACTATTCAGAGGCAAGGAATACAAGGAAGAGAAATTAGGATATGATGTAATGAGAACAGGTTTTAGACTAGATGAAGACCAGCCTGGCCTTACTGACTGTGTGATCTTGAGCAAGTTACTTTATCCCGCTATCTCCTCGGATTTATCTGACAGAATTGCCATGAAGTTTGCTTGGGATAATTTGTGAAAAACACCTGCCAAAGGTGCCTGTCTCAGAGTATCAGCTCAATTAAGATCAATTCTTTTCCATTTTTTTGAGCAACCAGTTTAGGGGAATCTTGATATGTGGTATAAGAGCTCTAAGAATTCCAAAAGCCTGAGTCTTATGGAGCAAGAAACTTTGGCTCGCTGTTTTATCCTTAGCCCAGAGTCCTGCTCTCCTGCCTTTCCCTTTCAGGCCTAGCAGTTCCTGGAATGCCAAATGGCAAAGGACGGTGTTTCTGAGCTCGAGGTAATGAAATGGATGGTTTTAAGAAGCATGTCTGAATGGATGTTTCAAACTATTCACCTTGGGCATCTGTACACTCTCTCAAAACCAAGTGGTTATTGTTTAAATCATTTTTTAAATTCTTCACTCAAAATTTTTTACATTAACATTTAGGAAGCTCTTTTGTAGGCAAGGGTAACCAGCCCTTCTCTGATGTGTGCACAAAATGGCATTCAGATAAATATATAGTTCCCATTTCAAATAAAACTCTGTCAAACTGCCTACATCAGGTGAAAAGGCTACAAGGTTTTGGAATTCAAGTACAAATCAAGTAGCCATATTTAAATTTATTTTAAGAAGAAAAACCCATGTCTATGTCATATCAATTGAGCTGTGGAATACTCCCTCTCAGAGGTTTGTAAGTGTTTGTTCCTTTACTCTCTGTTTCATATGGTCTTATGACAAAGCCAGGAGGTGTCCCCTTTGGTTTCCTGAAGCAATTAGATCAGGGGCTCTTTTGGTCACTTTGGTGTGGAAGATCATGGAATTTGGTGGTGCTCTTTCTATTAGCCTTTTCCAACCAGTTCAGATTTTTCAGAGGGAGAGAATTGTCCTTTCCAAGTCTGATCTCAGCACTGGCAATGTCCAGATTGTGTCACAGGCTATGTTCAGATTGTGGTTTTGGGCACTTGCATTTACCAACTTGTTTTGGCTGAAGAAAGAAGAGCTCCTATCGTGAATACACCCAATTGCCTCATGTTTCAAAGTTGGAGGCAGATATGCACAATCTACTTCATTCTTTGCTGACTTTTATTTCTCTATACCTGACTCTATCTAGGGACAGGAAAAATGAATTTTAGCTTTTTAATTCTTTCAGGCAGTTTATTTCTTTGCAAATTTACAGGTGCTTAATGGAACTTTTAGAGGCTGTTTAACTTTGTCCATGAATCCCTAATTTTCTTACCATCCAAATGAATTTCTAGGCCCAAAGTTCTATCAATTTGTAACTAAGTGGTTGAACGCCTGCTTCCCTTGTATGAGGTTCAATCCCTCGTGCTTCCTTAAAAAACACAACAAAACAACCCTGTGATCACTTCTAAACAATAGCAACAGCAATCAATGTTATCTCTTGATAAACCTTCAAATATTTCAGGTACTCTTTTAGCTCTTTATATGGATAATTTAATTTGTCACAAGGGCCTAGTGAGGTAGATAACTTATTTTCTCCATTTTTCAGATGAGGAAACTGAGGCTCACAAAGTTTTAATGACTTATTTAAGATCCCACAAGAGATAAGTGGTAGAGCTAGATTTTGAGCCCAGATAGTCTCCTTCCAATGTAATGACTATCCTAGAGTGAATGCTGACTAATTAAAGTGACTTCAAATAGGGGGTTCATCACACATTTTAACTTAAATAAGTGAAATCTGAGTTTGTAAGTGATAAGTAACAAAGGGGCAATTTGATGGAAAAAGAGCCCTTTTCTTTATTCAGCAGAAGCATCATTTGACTTCTTTTCTCAGTGCTCTTGGCATGTTCTTCCTGGGTCTTACTGGAGAAACTCAAAGTTAGGCCTGCATCACTAGTTTTGCTTCCTCATTATCTCTCTCCAGCTAAACCATCCACTGTCCATAGGCTGAACTGCAAGCACTGAATACATCCCTGATCTGAAGAGGATGGAGTTTAGGTTCTACCCGTGTTTCAGTATCAGATTCCCATAGAGCTGGTAGCAGCCTATGTGCCTAGACTCATTTTACATTGGTCTGCTGTTCAGTTGCTCCCACCTCACCTCTCTCTCCCTCACTCAGGGAGTTCACCCACCTTTGGGGTCTGACATTGGCATGTGGCTAACTGCAGCCAAAATGGTCTGAACTGCTCTGCCTATCAGCCCACCTAAGACAGAGGCTTTAGCCATAAACTTCTTCTCTTTTCATTAATGTGACGAATTCTTGCTTTTAAGATATCCAATAATAGGAAATGTTCGACTGGGAAAATATAGAAATTAAGCTGTTTGGGATTTATCAATAGCCAGACTAATAAAGGTTCAGTGATGCTGTGGGACTCTCACTAGGTCCCAGTAGAAACTCTTATCTCATAAACTAGCATGAAAATCTGGAAGAGTAGGCCACTGTACACATTTTGCTTCTATCTAGGTGCAGTCTATTGTAATAAAGAAATGTACATTTTAAATTTTATTTCTAATCTGTACTTATTTACTCATTTTGTGAGGAAGAGATCAAAATAGGGAAATTTTAATCTTCAGAAATATATAATATTATGTATTTATTTAGATACAACAGTTATTTAATTCTTGGGAAAATATAACAAGGTGCAATGTTATTTTGCTCCAAGTCAGTCACTGCAATCTGCATTTGTGTGAATGTGCTTTACAGAGAGACATTTGGAAAAACTGAGGTGATTTCAGCTCATCATAATTTGACATTGGGAATGGCTCTATCAACCATGCAAAAACTGATGACTAATACTAGTAGATGTGGCCTTTTAAGGAATGCAGATCAACTGAAAAAGTAAATTACCCATGTGTATATGACAAATAAGCAGCTAACCACATAAAACCTGTTGTTGAAATGCCAGTAAGGATAAGTACCTAGCGTAAAAATTTTTTAATTACATAATATTTTAAAAACAGACAAACATGTCCTATTGTGAAAGACTGCAATAAGTTTCATGATGATTATTCTTCCCAGATACCCCTCGATCTAGGCAAGGGTCTGTTAGTCTTTCAATTCTTCACTAAGACATCTTTGATCATTCCAACAGTATGTCTAGAAGTGTGGCTCTTTCCCTCACAAATTCCATGGGGAATAGACCTATATCCTAGGTCTACTTATCAGAACTGAATTGTTTTATGCTCTTATAACCTTCTCTGCTATGCGATCAGTGGGGGCATAATCTGCCTCTCTCTTGCACTTTCTTTTGTAGTTCATGTCTTAACATTTTTGCAGCACCTCCATCTTCTCATCCTTTGCTTTGTAATTCTCTTCCTGTTCCATCTGGAATACTAATGGAAGGACCAAGTGTTAGGTCCATTCCAAGAAGACTCCCAAAAGTTTCTGACCTAACAATCTTGGGAATAGAAGGTAGTTATATGTGTGGTTTCTATAAAAACATGGAGTTCTCACAGGCTCCATTACCTTAAGAAAGTAAATAACTTTCTCCAGAACTTCTGTTTCCTGGTGTAATGAGACCACCTTGGATGGTGGTTCTGTTGATTAAATAAGATGAAGTATATAAAAGCAATTATATAGTACCAGCTTATGTTAGATACTCAATAGTAAATTGCTTTCCATCCCTTGTGGCAAGATCTATTTATGGGAAGAGGAACCCAACACTGGATGAAAGCCCTAAACTGCTTGCAGAATACAACCCCTGATGTGACCAGAATGTTTCTTCTCTTCAGAAAAGAAAGGACTGTGTCAGGCAGTAGGAACAGTAGTTTGAGGAAGTGACAATTACTCAGATGGTAGAGAGAAGAAGATGATTCTTAGGCATAAGCACCCATTCCTGCATTATTTTCTCGAGCTTCAATTGGAGAATGAAGAATTGCTATGAGAGAGAGACTGTGGGATAATTAGGTATTTGTTCTTTATGGAATTTCTCCTTTTGTGATGATTTCCTTTTTCACATTATATCCCTGTATTAGGGTTCTTTAGGGAAACAGACTCAACAGGAGATTTCTGTAAATAGTATGAGATTTTCTAAAATTCTCTCGTGACTGTGGGGATGCAGAAGTACAAATTCTGCAGGCAGGTTGCAAACCAGGGGCTCTGATGAAGGTCCTTGATGAGTTCTCAGGAGACCGCTGGTTGTGTGACGTCTAGCTAGAAAAGTCTCTGAATGCTGAAATCACTTCCCCTTTTAAGGCATTCAACTGACTGTATAAAATATCACTCATTACTGATGGCAATCTCCTTGGTTGATTGTAGATGTAATCAACCATCTATGCAATCAAGACCTTGGTGATTAAAGTCCATAAATGTCTTAGTATTATAATTAGCCCAGGGCTTCTTGACCAAACAACTGGGCACAATTACCTGGCTGAATTAACACATTAGCCTAACCATCACAGTCCACCCCTTGCCAACTTGGTAGCCATATCCATCACCTTAAATCATACTTAGTCTCTAAATAGAAACAATAACAGGCATACATATATAAATTTCTGCCTAACAATACTCAGCTGTCCTGTATACAACAGGAAGTGCACTAATTTCCTACAGAATAAGGTGCAAGTCCTTGGGTGGTATTCACTCTTAAACTTCACATTCTTAAAGGTTACAACTTGATACTAATATAACATATCATATGATAACAGAAAAAGGGAAGAAAAGAATGATATTCATTTTTTGTACATATACAATCACACTCATAACAAAACAAAGAAGAAATAGTCATGGTTAGTATAGTCCTTGTTTCTGTGGCTGGTCATGTGGTCAAAGTTCATATTTATCACTACCTTCTTCTGCGACCCATTCCATGTTCCCATCGTCCTCAGCAAACACCTCAGCTGGCCATTGTTCCTTGCCTGGTGGGATGACCCAAACTTACATTCTTAAAGATTCTGGGCCATTGTTAGTCCTGCTTGTATTGGGTTGTTGCAATTTTGCATTGACTTTAATCACAGGGCATGACGGTACTAAGAGACACCCTAGAGGATCTCCTATATTCCAGGCAAACTCTTTTTTACCCCCACTATGTAGATGTAGTCCTATTTACCCTTGATACTGAGGATCAATCACCCCAGTCAGTATAGTAATCCCCTTGTTTGTCTGTTGATTCAGAGGCACAAGGAGCCAAAAGTGGCCAGGTGATAGTCTTAACTTCCAGTTCAATGGAATCACTGTTTCGTTCCCTTATGGAAGCACTCCTCCTTTTGGAACTAAGACCTGTAGACCAGCAAAGTTTAAGGTTGCAGGAACAGTAGGCAAAAATTTTCCTAGTGGATCACTAGAAGTGATAGTGAGTGGTGTCACTCCCATTTCCACTCCTTGATTCCTGGACCCATGGATCCTGGCTATGGTAGAAACAGCACCATAAGAGTGGACAGCCTCCTAGAAAACACTGCCCCAGCCCTGCAATGTATTGCTATCTAGTTGACATCATAATTGAGTCTTCAAAAGTCCATTCTACCATTCTATCAATCCAGTTGTTTCAGGATGATGGGGAACATGGTAAGACCAGTGAATTCCATGAGCATGTGACCATTCCTGCACATCATTTGCTGTAAAATGTGTTCCTCAATCAGAAACAATGCTGTATGGAATGCCATGTCAGTGGATAAGACATTCAGTAAGTCCATGGATGGTAGTTTTGGAAGAAGCTTCACATGCAGGGAATGCAAACCCATATCTGGAGTATGTGTCTATTCCAGTTAAAACAAATTGCTGTCCCTTCCATGATGGAAGTGGTCCAATGTAATCAACCTGCCACCAGGTAGCAGGCTAATCATCTCCTGGAATGGGGGTTGAGTGTGGGCCTCTACTGCTGTCAGACTGGGCATTCAGCAGCTGCTGTAGCCAAGTCAGCCTTAGTGAGAGAAAATCCATGTTGCTAAGCCCATGCATATTCTCCATCCTTACCTCCATGGCCACTTTGTTCATGAGTTCATTGGGCAATTACATGAGTGGCTAGGAAAAGAAGCTGAGCATTAGCCACAGATCAGGTCATCTTATCCATTTATTAAAATCTTCCTCTACTGAAGTCATCCTCGGGTGAGCATTCATGTGGGGCACAAATATTTTCATATTTTTTGCCCACTCAAAAAAGGTCTGTCCACATACCTCTTCATCATCAATTTTCCAATCACATTCCTTTCAAGTCCCTGACCATCCAGCCAAACCATTGGCAACAGCCCATGAATCAGTGCACAATGCACCTTGAGCCATTTCTTCTTCCAAGCAAAATGAACAACCAGGTATACTGCCTGAAGTTCTGCCCACTGCAAGGATTTACCCTCACCAGTGTCCTTCAGGGATGTCCTAGAAAGGGGCTTCAGTGTTGCATCTATCCACTTTCAAACAGTACCTGTGTATCATACAGAACCATCTGTAAATCAGGCCTGACTTTTCTGTTCTTCAGTCAACTGTAAGGAACTCCCCAAGAGGCCAAAGCTGTGGGAAAAAGAAGGTAATATGGTAGAATTGGTGACCAATTGGTCATTTGGTCTACTTCCCCTTCAGGACCCACTTGAGCCCTCTCTCATATATACCACTTCTATTCTATTATGGAGTGCTGTTGTGCATGCCCAACTTCATGGTTTGGTGGGTCAGACAATTCCCAACTCATGATAGGCAACTTAGGTCTCATGGAAATTTGATGGCCCATGGTTAAGCATTCAGTCTCTACTATGGTCTAGTAGCAGGCTGAAAGCTGTTTTTCAAAAGGAGAGGATGGCAGGGCTTGGTCCAAAATCTTTAAGGTCTGTGTTGTGATTCTCCTATGGGGGCTTGTCAAAGGCTCCAGACAGCATCTCTATTTGCCACTGACACTTCCACTATCATTGGATCTGATGGATCATATGGTCCAAGTGGTAGTGCAGCTAGCACAGCAGCCTGGACCTGTCACAGAGCCTCTTGTTCTGGTCCCCAGTCAACACTAGCAGCTGTTCTGGTCACTCAGTAAATGGGCCAGAGTAGCACACCCAAATGAGGAATGTGTTATCTCCAAAATCTGAAGAGAACAATTAAGTGTTGTGCCTCATTTATGGTCATAGGAGGGGCCAGATGCAACAGCTTATCCTTCACTTTAGAAGTGATATCTCGACATGCCCCATACCACTGGACACCTAGAAATTTCACTGAGGTGGAAGGTCACTGTATTTTTGTTGGATTTATCTCCCATCATCTCTCACACAAATGTGCTACCAATAAGCTAGAGTCATGCTAGCTCTGGCTCACTAGGTCCTATCGACATATCATCAATATAATGGATCAGTGTGATGTCTTGTGGGAGGGAGAGACAATCAAGGCCCTTGTGGACAATATTATGACATAGGGCTGCAGATCTGATATCTCCCTGAGGCAGGAGAGTGAAGATATATTGCTGGCCTTGAAGGCTAAAAGCAAACTGTTTCTGGTAGTACTTAAGTAATGGCAATTGAGAAAAAAGCATTTTCCAGATCAATAGCTTCATACTAGGTGTCAGGTGATTTGTTAATTTGCTCAAGCAATGATACCACATCTGGGACAGCAGCTGAAATTTGAATCACCACCTGATTAAGTTTACAATAATCTACTGTCATCCTCCAAGATCAGTTTGTTTTCTGCACAGGCCAAATAGAGTTGAACGGGGATATGGTGGGAATCACCACCACTGCATCCTTTAAATCCTTGATGTTGGCACTAATTTCTGAAATCTCTCCAGGAATCTGGTATTGCTTTTGATTTACTATTTTGCTAGGTAGGGCCAGTTCTAGTGGCTTCCATTTGACCTTTCCTACCATAATAACCTTCACTCCACAAGTCAGAGTTCCAATGTAGGGATTCTGCCAGTTACTGAGTAGGTCTATTCCAATTATGCATTCAGAACTGGGAGCCATAGAATGGGTCCAGAGACCCACAGAATCCACTGTAAGAATGACATGAGCTAAAACTCTATCAATCTCCTGAGCTCCATAAGCCCCTACTCTGATTGGTGAACCAAAGTGATGTTTTAGGTCTCCTGGAATTAATTAATGTCACTTCTGAGCCAGTGTCTAATAACCCCCAGTCTAATAATCCCTAAAATGTCTGATCATTTCCTTTTCCCCAGTGTGCAGTTAGTCTGGTAAAAGGTTGTAGGTTCCCTTGGGGAAAGCTGGGAGGAGTAGTAACAGTATACATTTTTGGCAGTGTAACAGGATCCTTCCCCAAGGGACCTGGTCTTTTTCTCATTTAAGGGGCTCTGGGTCTTTAAATTGTCTCATGTCTGGAAATTGATTAAGAGGCCATGATTCTCTATGTCTGTAATTCAAGTTAGGATTTTGTTCACTTGACCTAGACCTCTTCTGCTTATACAGATCAAGTAGGAATTTAGTAGGCTGCCCATTTATTTCACTTCTAGGTACCCTATGCTGTATTAGCTGACTCCATAGCTCTATGCAATTCAGACTCTCTATTTTAAAAAAAATTTTTAATTGTCCTTTTTTTTTTTAAAGATACATAGATCTCTTGGTTGCCGCTTTAAGGCTGTCTTTCATTGCAGTACCAACGCTCACCTTGTCTTTGATGATTAACTGCTGACATTTGACATTTACCAGTCCAAGATCCAATCATTCCCATAATGTTTAAGGATTCTAGTTCCATTACAGCAGTTACTACAGTAATATCTGGACCACAGAGACAAGCACCACAGAGGTCTTCTGGGAAGATGGAGTTATTCTTACAAATTTATTCCTCACAGTTCTGGCTAAAGGCATGTCCTCTAGACATTCCTGGGGTGGGTGGGCAGGCCTTAAATGGTAAATCCATTCTAGTATTCCTCTCTGAGCTTTTGAATTCCCTTTCTACTGTACACCAGGGAAAATCAGGCATCTCAATGCAGACATTCTAGGCCATCTTTTGGTCCATGTTTTAGTCAGCCACCCATACAAATTGTTAGAGCCCCCTCTAACCTGTCAAGCTACAGCATTAAATTCTGAATTTCTGCTTAGTGGACCCATATCAATAAATTCAGCCTGATCCAACTATATATTCCTTCCACCACTATCACATATCCTTAGTATCCTTTCTCACACATATTCTCCTGATTTCTGTCCATATAAGTAGGAAAACTCATGCAATTCTTTTAAAGTATAGTGTACTTCTTCATGGGTCACACTTTGTACTTCGCCTTTGGGGCTTGTTGTGATTTTCTTCTAGTAATAGGTCTTGAAGAGAAAAGGGGTAGCGGGGATGGTAAGGAGAAGGATTAGAAATGCCTTTCAAGTTACTGACCTCAGAACATTCCTTTGGAGGGGTTGGAAAGCAGATTCCTCAGGGCAAGGTGAAGGTTGGTCAGTACATGCTTGCATTTGGCTGGTATCTGCCTCAGGGCTGGGAGGAGGTTCAGACTCCCTGGGGCAGGCAGGACGCTGGGCAGTGCAGGCTTTAGTTTGGCTGGTACCCACTTCAGGGATGGAAGGAAGTCTGGACTCCCTGGGGCAGGCCATCAAAGGTTTATCTGGCAAAGTCTCAGCAGAATTTAGGGTTCCAATTTTCCCACTGATATCATCATCAACCCATAAGTCTCCATCCCAATCCTCAGGGTTCCACTCCTTTGTAATCAATGCCTTCAGTTCAAGAGCAGACACCAAGCGAGGTTGAGATTAGTTTCCTTTGTAACTCTGCTACTTGTACAATGAGATTTTGAGTCTGGTTTTCAGAGATCTCAAGTCCATGGCTATATGAAACAAGATTTTCTTTCAGATCATGCATAGAAACTTTCACATCATTCATGTAGCATTTTAGTTGCAAATTTGAAGCCTTTAGCTCATCACTTTCTTTTGTAACTGTATCCAGAGTATCTAGGCTGAGTCAGCCAACATCATTGTACCTTTTGATCCTGCAAAACTCTGTTAAGGTGTTGAAAACACTCTCACCTAGATTTTTTGCCTCTTATAAGCATGGAAGTAGGGGAATCCAGTGGTGATATTTTGTGTATCTCCATTGCCAACCACACTACGGAAAGGCGGTGGCCTCTGGATTATCAGAAAGGGAACCATTAGTACCCTTGAATCCAATTAGAGTAGAGAGAGAATGACACAGCTCCCAGAATCACTTCAGAAATCCCATATTTAAGATTCTGTTTCTCAAGAACCACCCCACTTCTGGTACCAAGCTGTATTAGTCAGGCTTCTCCAGGGAAACAGAATTAACAGGAGATATCTGTAAATAGTATGAAATTTTCTAAAATTCTCTCATGTGACCATGGGAATGCACAAGTCCAAATTCTGCAGGCAGGCTGCAAATCAGGGGCTCCAATAAAGATCTTTGATGAGTTCCCAGGAGAGATATTGGCTGTCTGAACTCGAGCTGGAAAATTCTTTCTGAATGCTAAAATCACATCTCCTACTAAGGCATTCAATTGATTGAACAGAACACCACTCATTGCTGATGGCAATCTCCTTGGTTGACTATAGATGTAAATGACCATCTATGCAATCATTCACTGATGATTAAAGTCCATAAATGTCCTTGTATTACAATTAGCCCAGTGCTTGCTTGATGAAGCAACTGGGCAAAATTACCTGGCCCAGTTGACTGTTTAGCCTAACCACCACAATCCCTAAGAATCTGAGGCTTTCTATTTCTTGCCATCTGATTCCATATGGTGTTCTGGCATATAAGACCTTTCTCAGTCATAACTCCAGAGAAATTTATTACTTCTCTATTCATGAAAAATGTAAAGAAAAAATAAAATTTGCCTTCCACTTGGAAGTGTGTTGATATTGGAAAAGATGAGGAACCGAGATTTAATCTTCTTTCTGCAATCTCAAGGGACTCAGTAAGGCTCCTTTAACTGGCTTATGGGAGTGCTGATAGTTAACCTAGGTGAGGAATGGCTCCTGGCCCTGTCTTCTTTCTGAACAGTAGAGGGTCAGCACATTATTGAGGAGCAGTTAAGGAATTGTAATACAGTGTATTGTTGTTTCTTCTACTCTTACTTCATACAATGCCTGTCTAGTTCATTACTTTTGGACAGTGATTTCACTTTTCAAGGTAACCCCAAGCTTACAAAATGAGAACACTATAAAAGTGATATTTCAACATAATGGCTTCAGACAAAGATAGAATTTATGTAATGCAATAGTTTCCAGTTAGTAAACATCATATGGACCAAATTAGACTTACTACTACTTAAGCAAAATGTTTTACCTTGTCTGTTTGCCACACTAGAAGGGTGAAGAGGTAAAATTTTAAAGACATTTTAATCTCTTTTCTCTTTTTCATGTACTATTCATGTACTTTGAAGCAGTTTTCTGTTTTTTTATACTATGACTTTACTTTTCAGGGTATTCTGGGTATGAGATAACCATGAACCCCTCAGAGGTTGAAAAATTGGAGAACAAAATGGTGCAGAAGGAAAAACACACCTTCCCAAGAATGACTTTTTTTCCTTCCACTATTAGGTCTCTCTTATTTGGTGAGAATAAGTATTCATGATATTACATTTTATTTACAAATATTTTTGTTTACTTCTGAACTCTTGTTTATTAGTTATGTAAGTTTGCATTTATTCTACAGTTGATCTATTATTCTACCAGTGAAATTGTTATTTTTCCTGTTAAAATTAATAGAATTTTTTTCATTTAATGGATTTTCGTTTAGTGACCATGTTTTCAAGAATGAATAAATAATTGATGTAATTATTAAATATCACTATCTGATTTTTCTCTTTCTGCTCAATATCACTGACGGCTATGCTTTTGAGATAATGAGGGCTCTCACTTTGCCTGTTAAATGAATGATTCTTAATTTATAAAAAGGGTTATAAGGTCTTTCTCTTCTAAACCAGAGAGCTAGTAAACCAGGAGCCAGGATGGAACCTCAAGAAGTTATAGAATCCATCTTTCTGCCTTCATTCATGATTTAAAGCAAATAACATAAATAAAAACTTTAATATATTGGGCTGTGATATCAGGTCCTCTTCTAGATATATACACATAGATGTGCACACACAACCACACACACACATGCACACACATTTGTACTTCTCACAAGAGTTCTGCAATTCAGGTATTTTGTATATACAGATTTAGGGAAACTGAGGCTCAGAGAATTTACTTATTGATTTAATTTGTTTATCTGTCCTCAACCCTGTTTCCAAAGGAATCTGAAACATTGTTTAAAAAACATGATTTGAGGAGTTCTAGGAAGATGGCATCTGAGTAGGTATGCAGGGCTCAATGCTCTCACAAAAACAATGGAGGAAGGGTCAAAAGCTGTTGGAGGGAACTACTTTGTGACTTAGCAGATCAGTAAAGGCTACACAACTCCCAGGAGGTGAACAGAGAGGTAAATAATCTGAAACAACAAACATAAGATACTAAAACTCCATGGCAACTAGGGAGGACTACCCTCTCCCACTCCAAAGATTTAAAGCTGGGATAAAACCCCTAGCTCACTTCAGCTGACTGCAAGGGGAACAGATTTCTCCCCTGTCAGCTGTTACAACGGAAAAGGGAGGGAGAGTCAGGGATCTTCTCTTCTGTGAATTTGGCCAGCAGAACCCACTTTGAATCTCATCTCTGGCCAGACCAAAACACAGGAAAGCAGAGATTGAAAGAAACTATGTGGGAAAGTGTGCTGAGGGCCATCTGCTAACCTGTCTGGAAATTGCATGGACAAAACTGCTTTTGGTTCTCCCTGTACACTTCCAGGAAGAAAGGTGGAAGAAAATCTGTGCCCCATTAGTGAGTCCCTGGCATGATTTTGATAACTTAAACTAGGCAATTTTAAAGACTTAGAATAAGTTTAACCAAGAAGAGATGGCCCAAGCAAAAGAAACAAACCAAATATCCAGGAGAGATATAGCTTTTAAGATAATTAAACAATGAAAATCACATAAGTCTCCTAAATCAATTCAAAGAATCGAAAGAAAATATGACTTAAGAGATAAGGGATATTAAGAAGATAATGGGTGAGCATAAAGAACAATTTGAAAGCCTACAAGAAAAGTACTAGAGCTTCTGGAAATGAAAGACACAATGGATGAGATTAAAAATACATAGAGGCACATAAGAGCAGATTTGAAGTGCTTGAAGACAGAATTAGTGAATTTGAAGACAGAACATCTGAACTGGAAAAGACAGAAGAACAGAAAGAGAAGGGATGGAAAAAATGGAACAGGGTCTCAGGGAATTGAATGACAGCACAAAACACACAAACATACATATTATTGGTGTCCTAGAAGGAGAAGAGAATGGAAAAGGGGCAGAAAGAATATTTGAGGAAATAATGACCAAAAACTTCCCAATCCTTGTAAAAGTTATAAATATCAATGTGATAGAATGGCTAAACAAATATGAGCCATTTATGCTGTATACAAGAGACTCACCCCAGATGTAAAGACACAACCAGGTTAAAAGTGAAAGGGTAGAAAAAGATAACACCAAAAAAGAGTTGGCATAGCAATACTAATTTTAGAAAAAATAGATTTTAAATGCAAAACTCTTACAAAGGATGAAGAAGGTCATTATATATTACTAAAAGGCAATTCAGTAAGGAGAAAAAACTATACTAAATATTTAGGCACCTAACCTGGGTGCCACAAGATATGTGAGACACATACTGGCAAAATTGAAGGGAGAAATAGTTGTCTCCATAATAATAATTGGAGACTTCAATACACCAAATCTCAGATTTGGATAGAACATCTGGAAAGAGGATAAAGAAACAACAGAAAGCTTGAATTATATGATAAATGAGCTCCACCTAACAGACATGTATACAGCATCACACTGCAAAACAGCAGGGTTTACAAGAGCTCATGGATCCTTTTCTAGAATAGACTGTATGTTGCATCACAAGACAGACTCAATAAATTTAAACAGATTGAAATTATACAAAAACACTTTCTCTGATCATAATGGAATAAAACTGGAAATCAATAATGGGTGGACAAAGGGAAAATTCGTAAATATGTGAAGATTAAAAACACACTTTTAAATAATCAGTGGGTCAAAGAAGAAATTGCAAGAGAATTCAACAAATATCTTAAGATGAATGAAAACGAGAACACAACATATCAAAACCTATGGGACACAGCAAACGCAGAGCTGAGAGTGAAATTTATAGATTAAAAGTGGAAATCTAACTGCACACCTGGGGGAACTAGAAAAAGAAGAGCAAACTAATCACAAATGTAATGGAAGGAAAGAAATAGTAAAGATCAGAAGAGAAATAAATGAAATTGAGAACAAAAAAAAACCTAGAATCAACAAAACCAAAGTTGGTTCTTTGAGAAGATTAACAAAATCAACAGACCTTTAGCTAGATTGACAAAGGAAAAAAGGGAGAAGATGCAAATAAATAAAATAAGAAATGAGAGGGGGAGGGGGACATTATCACTGACCCTGCAGAAATAAGACAGATTATAAGAGGATACTATGAACAACTGGATGCCAAAAAACTAGACAATATAGATGAGACAGACACATTTCTAGAAACACACAAATCACCTACACTAACCCTAGGAGATATAGATGACCTCAACAAAACAATCACAATTGAAGATATTGAAACAGTCATCAAAAACCTCCCAAAGATGAAAATCCTAGACCAGATGGCTTCACAGGTGAATTCTACCAATCATTCAAAGAGGATCTAATACCAATTTGTTCAAGTTCTTCTAAAAAATTGAACAGGAAAGAACACTACCAAACTCATTTTATGAAGCCAACATCACCCTAATACCAAAACCGGATAAAGATACTACGAAAAAACCAAAATACAGCCTAATACCTTAAATGAACATAGATGCAAAAATCCTCAACAAAATATTTGCGAATTGAACCTAAAAGCACATTAAAAAAATTATGCATTATGACAAAGTGGGCTTTATCCTAGGTATGCAAAGGGAATACAAGACAAGAATATCAAGTAGTGTAATCAACCACATTGATAAATTGAAAAAGAAAAATCACATGATCCTCTCAATTGAGGCAGAAAAGGCATTGGACAAAATACAACAACCTTCCTTGACAAAAGCACTCCAAAGGTAGGGATAGAAAGAAGCTTTCTCAATATGGTAAAGTGTGTGTATGAAAAACCTACAGCTAGCATTATACTGGATGGTGAAAGACTGAAAGCTTTCCCACTGAGATTAGAAGCAAGACAAGGATGCCCACTGTCGCCACTGTTATTCAGTATATTACTAGAAATTTTAGCTAGAGCAATTAGGCTAGATAAAGAAATAAAAGGCACCCAAATAGGAAAGGAAGGAGTAAAACATTTACTATTCGCTGATGATATGATCCTATATCTGGAAAATCCTGAAAAATCCACAACAAAGCAATTAGAATTAATAGATGAGTTCAGCAAAGTGGCGAGATACAAATTTTGTACACAAAAATCAATAGCATTTCTTTACACTACTGATGTGCAATCTGAGGGGAAATCAGGAAAAAATTCCATTTATAATAGTGACTAAAAGAATCAAATATTTAGGA
Organism: Dasypus novemcinctus; assembly: GCF_030445035.2. Classification (NCBI taxonomy): domain Eukaryota; kingdom Metazoa; phylum Chordata; class Mammalia; order Cingulata; family Dasypodidae; genus Dasypus; species Dasypus novemcinctus. Next base: position 110,149,031 of record NC_080675.1, on the reverse strand, counting down.
ATCAACTTAACCAAGGACATAAAGGACTTCTACTCAGAAAACTGTAAAACATTGCTAAAAGAAACTGAAGAAGACTTCCATAAATAGAAGGACCTTCCATGTTCATGGATTGAAAGACTAAATATCATTAAGATGTCAATTCTACCCAAAATGACTTACAGATGCAACACAGTCCCAATAAAAATCCTAACAGCCTTTTTTGCAGAAATGGAAAAGCCAATTGTCACATTTATTTCAAAGGGTAAGGGGCCCAAAATAGGCAAAAATCTCTTAAAAAGGAGAATGAAGTTGGAGGATTCTCACTTCCTGACTTTAAAGCATATTACTTAGCTACAGTGGTGAAAACAGCATTGTACTTGCATAAATACAGGCAGATTGACAAATAGAACCAAATCATGAACTCAGAAATAGACCCTCACATCTACAGTCAAGTGATTTTTGACAAGGCTGTCAAGTCCTCCCAGCAGTGCCAGAACAGTCTAATTCAACAAATGGTGCTAGTAGAACCAGATAGCCATATGCAGAAGAAAGAAAGAAAACCCCTAGCTCACCTTTTACAAATATTAACTCAAAATGGATCAAGGACCTAAATATGAAAGTGATAGCAATAAAACTCCTAGAAGAAAATGTAGGAAAACATCTTCAAGATCTTGTGGTAGGCAGCAATTTCCTAAACCTTACACCAAAAACACGAGCAACAACAACAAAAAGAAATAAATGTGACCTCCTCAAATTAAACACTTTGGGGAAGTAGATGTGGCTTAACTAGTTGGGTGCCTGCCTGCCACATGGGAGGTCCTGGGTTTGGGTTCTGGTGCCTCCTAAAGAAGACAAGCAGGCACCACACCTGCCACAACGAGCTAGACACTGCACCTGCTGCAACAAACTAGATGCCATACCTGCTGCAATGAGCAGATGCCTAAATGAGCAGATTCCACAAACCAGCAGACATCTCAGCCTGTGGGGAGTGGATGTGGCTCAGGCCACTGAGCACTTGCCTCCCATGTGGGAGGTCCCAGGTATGGTTTGCCGTGCCTCCTGGAGAAGGCAAGCAAATAATGAGAGATGAGATGAGAGAACCATCTGGGGGAAGGAGGGATAAATTAAAAAATGTTTAAAGTAAATAATTCTTTTTTTAAAAAGCAATAGAAAAATGTCTAGACATGGCATTTTGTGTACAGACTTTACAAAGAAAGTAATTAAAAAAATTAAACACTTTGGCACCTCAAAGGACTTTGTGAAAAGGGTGAAAAGGTATCCAACTCAATGGGAAAAAATATTTGGCAATCACATATCCCATAAGGGTTTAATATTCATGGTATATAAAGAGGTAATACAACTCAACAATAAAAAGGCAAACTACACCATTAAAAAATGGGTAAAAGACTTGAAAAGACAGTTGTCCAAAGACAACTGTCCAAAGAAGAAATACAAATGATGAAGAAAACATGAAAAAATGTTCAACATCACTAGTGATTAGGGAAATGCAAAGTAAAAGTACAATGAGATATCATTTCACACTTATTAGACTGGTCACTATTAAAAAGTTCAAAAACTATAAATGTTGGAGAGGATGTGGAAAGATGGGAACATTTATTCACTGTTGGTAGAAATGTAGAATGGTTCAGCCACTGTGGAGGACTGTTTGGCAGTTCCTAAGGAAGTTGAATATAGACTTGCCATGTGACCTGGCAATACCATTACTAGGTATATAACCAAAAGAATAGAGATCAATAACAGACATCTGCACATTGATTTCCAAAGCAGCATTATTCACTATTGCCAAAAGTTAGAAACAACCCAGGTGTCCATCAACTGATGAATGGATATATAAATTGTGGTGTATACACACAATGGAATATTATGCAGCAGGAAGAAGAAATGAAGTCATGAAGCATTTGATAACATGGATGAACCTGGAGGATTTTATGTTGAATGAAACAAGCTAGACACAAAAGGACAAATACTGTAAGACTGAGCTATTATGAACTAAAAATATTATGTAAATTCATGGAGTTAATACTTAGAATATAGGTCTCCAGAAAATAGAATGAAGGTAGAGAATGGAAAGCTGAGTGTTAATCTGTGCAGAATAGGTTAAAAAAAAAAAAGTTGCTTGTAAATCTTTGTAAAGGAATAGAAATGGTGAAAGCACATCATAATATTTCTAACAGTGGTTGAAAGGCTAAGTCTAAGGTTGTGTGTATTACTAGAAGGAAAGTTAAAAAAATGTAACATGGGACTGTATACATAGTGAAACCTCAAGTAAAACATGAATATGTATGACACTGCATATATAAGGCTGTTTTTGTAAGATATAAATTCAAATATACTAGAGAAAAGTAAACAGAGTAGCAGCTATGTATAGCAGGGGAATCCTAGCGAGATTGAGAAGTGATGAGTTTTGTTTGTTTATTACTACTACTATTATTATTGGAATAATGAGAATACTCTAAAAATGATTGAAGTGATGAATGCTTAACTATATGATGATACCGGATACCATGGACGCACACTTCGGATAGGTTTATGCCTTATTAATGTTTCAATAAAGTTGAATTGTTAAAAACAAAACAAAACACATGACTTGCCTAGGTGACCCTGCTAAAAGGACTTACTTTTTGTCAACCAAGCTCTCTGTAACTCTGTTCAAACCCCAACCCCCTCCCTAACGTGCCGCAGGGTCGAGAAGTGTACTGTCCTCAATTCTTTGGAATTCTGGAAATTCTCCGAGTACACCAAGTGTGGTCTGTCACCAGGCAGAGAGCTAGGCAACTCCATGGCGGCATGGCAGGCCTCTGGTGGTCGGGATGAGACAGTGACGCCTCCCTTGTCCCTGTCAGGAGTCTCTGGGTTAGAGCCTGGCAAAGGCTGACGTGAGCTTCTCTGCCCTTGATCCTTAAAAACGTTGGAGGCATTTCCTCAGCTAAGTTAGAGATTCCCTTGAAAGCTGAACTGACCCAAAACTTAAAAAGGATTTTTAAAGAAATCTCTCCTCAACTGCATCTTGTTTCCTTAATTCATCTGGAAAGAAGCTTATTGTTTATGGTGACACAGAGGAGATTTTTCCCAAGTACCGGGCTGTCCTCGAAAGGAGATCTTGTGCGTTAGAGTAAATTGCCCCCTCAAGAGGTTAATCTTCCCAGCACAGAGGTTTGGTTAGTACAATGGCTGAAAAGCATTAGGAAGTTTTCGGGACTGTGGTAGACTGAAGGGCACATGTCACAGCTAAGTAATGGGCTGCTATTCCCTGTTCATTTTTTAAGTTATAAATCTGGATTTCTAAATGAAACAAGTTTTTAACCTTGGATCAATTTGTTTAAGGACTGAATGGATCAAACAAATAGAACTTTCGGCTGAATTTTTCTCTGACACTCAAAGAAACTGGACAATTTGGTGATAGCACCTAATCATCTTTGTAAATTAAGAGAGAAAATTCCTTTCACTGATCAGCAAAGTATGAAATGAAAGTGATACCACCTCACAATGTACAGATGAGAAAGGGAGAATTTTGAGAGATAAAATGGAAACCGAATTTCCTTTCAAGACCAAATTTCATGAGGTTGTTAAATCATATCTGCTTTCAGTTATGAATTTTCTTCTTTCTGCTGGAAAGAAAGGTCATATAATTTATCAAGACTACTTAGGTGGATAGAAGCAAAAGTCTTATTCTTGTTTTCCTTGAACGTGGGGATACATTCTGCAGGGAAAAATGGTTGAGGACATTTAAAAGAACTTCCCAAGCAGCTCTTCTAGTTGCGCAAGATTTTAAGATTTTATATGATACTTATTTAAATATGAGTTTAGTATCTTCCCCATGCATGAAAGCCCTATTGAATTTCAACACAATTATCAGACAATCCAACCACCATCAAAGTACATCTTTTGAAAAAATGCTAAGCAGCAGAAAAAATAGCTTGTATTCTATTATCCATATTAAGCTCATGTTCATGGTATGGACTCCATTGATCAGAATGAAAGTTTTCTCCAAAGGGAACATACACATGCTGATTTAACTGAACATGAACTTTTCTCTACCATTTTACCTGGGGGATTTATAATCTAAATATTTTGTAGTTGGCTGTCATTTTTCATCACTCATGCTAAGGACTAGGCGTAGAGCTTATGTAGAATCATCTTAGACGTTTGTTTGTTTCACATGGTAAGAGTTCTCTCCCCAGAATTGTTGTCTTAATTACATTTCCATCGGCTAAATAATAAAGTTGGTACTCATTATCTTCTTATATTCATTGGGGGAATGAGACTCAGTCAACAGAATCGGTTATGCCAAAATAGCTTGTGTATTCATTTTCTAAAAGTCAATTTAATTTCATCTTTCCACGGCTGTGTTGGTGGAATAATCTATTTCATCACAGTCTGTCTTGGTGTTTCCTCTCCCATTGGGGTTATGTGAATGTTCCAGAATCATCACTGTGAAAACATCAGGTGTCAAGGCATCAGGGGTGTTGGGGAGGGGTCATCTGTACTCATCTATTGTCCCCTTCAGGCCAGGGGCTCTTTGTTGCTTCATGGCCCTGTCAGTGCACAGGAATGTTCTTCAAGGCAGGAAATCCCAGGGACCATTGACTCACCCCCTTAGGAGCCACTGGAAGTCATTTCTGGAACACTGCCATAAAGCCAGGCCTGAGTTCCACGGACCTGCCCTTGGCAGGGGGGTTTCTTTTTAGTGTAGGAGTAAACCTCCTCTCTGCCATATGCTTTTTCAAGATTCTATGCTTTTTTTTCTTCAAATACTCTCCTTCTCGATGAGCTCAGGCTTCTGAAAATTTAATTCAGGAAGTTTTGTAAGCTACTTTTATTTCTGCTCAGTCATGTATTTCCCTAAGGCATCAAAACACAGTCTGCTCCTGGATTGGGTAGAAGAAAGGGAAAAATTCAGAAAGAGAAAAACAAGAACTAATTGCTTACAATATTTTCCAACCACACACATCAGTTGGCATGGAGAAGATGTCTGGATTAAAAAGCTTACTCCCTGGACACAATAGAGTATAAAAGGGCCTCAATTTTTTTTTTTTAATCAGTAAGTCATATGGGTGTAATGGAACACAGAACTGGGTCAGAATACCAGGATTCTGGTATTTCGGTTTCTTTCTTGCCCAATGTCACCTGAATGCCAGCACTTTATCTGTGAAACAAGTTGGATAGACAATCTTTTCCAGAAATCATATTTTTAACTTATGATAATAAGTAATCTTCACAATACTAAATATACAAGTAGCACATAAATGGTCAGATCCATTAGAATATAAATAATGCTGCTTTGCTCACTGATTTGTATCTATCTAGGAAGGAGTCTACTCAATGCTCAAACTTATGGTCATTTCAATCAATTCAGAAAAATCAGTTACTGATTTCAAAGACTATTTGGCTTTCATTGTATAGGACAAATTTTCTATTCTCTGACATAAATGGGACATCACCTTGCTTTCTGCAAAAGTAATCGATAAGATCCCTGTTAGATCTCCCTTTTTCCTGGAACTACTTTCCAGGATGACAATAATTTTCCTCCTTTTAGAACTATGATTTTAAAAAGCAAGATAGAGCCATGATGTCTGTTAATGTAATTACCTATTTTTTCTTTTACCAAGGAGCCTGGCAAAATGGCTGGAAAAAAATTATAATAAAAAAAATTATAATGAATAGAATTTCCATTAAAAATGGAAATTCTATTGATGTCCATTTTGCAGGTAAGAGGACTGAGGCACGAAGAAGTGTTTGAAACACCTATTCAGATACACATCTGTAGGCTTATACACTAGCCCTCGCCAAACCTTTCCTCTCATCACTGTGCCTTCACGCTCTCTTCATCTTATGTAACATAAACTATCTAAGTGGTCTTCTATTGCATTAAAGATTTCAATCAGTTCTTTTAATTTTTTTCCCCTTTCTCCACTTGGCACTTGGTTGTACTGTTTTCCTAAAACTTCATAATGTAGAAGGTTAATGTCTTTCATGGGTATATTCCTGCTTTTTCCTTCCAAGTGGCAGGACAATACTGCATCCCATGTAATTTGTTATAATTAAATGGATGTCAGAGTCTTGTGTTGACTTGTCTTTCTCTTCTCTCATGGTTCTCTACCTACATATAATATGTATGTTTTTTTGGAATATATCTTATCCAAGGTCAGATGCATTTGGCCAAATTTCAGAACACATCCTGATTCTGTTTACAGGTAAGGAAGAACTAAAGTCTAGTGCCCAGGGGAGAATGTGTGGTGTGAGACTTAATCGCAGGCATGTGTCAGACCAACGCAAACAAGTAACTAGTTGGCTTCCTCTGGAATTCTGTGTCACAATCAGACTTGTTGTTTCCTGATTTGGGCAGACACTGAGGCCCTGATAGCTCATATTATGTTTATGTCCATCTACTGAAATACAATTGCCTCCTGCAAAAAACAATGACTACTGAAGTGGCTGAATGTGTTACTGGTCCTATGTTCCCTTTAGTCTGCATAGTTCTAAAATGGAAACAGACCCAGTTTTCTTGAATGCTACCCTGTTTCCTGAACTCTCTCTCTAAAAGTTCCCTCAGAGCTTTTGTTTAATCCAGGACTTATTCCCAGGGGTTCGGAGTGGGCACCTGACATGGCGTGTGTGTGGGCAGGGGAACCCAGAAAGGATCAAAAACATTTAAAAAAATGAACACACAAAAGCTCAGATTTGAAAGCCACAATTTCTTTAAAATATAAACATAGATAAATGAGATGTGTTCTAAGTTATTTGAAAATTGGATTTTCTTAAAATTAATAATAGTAAAATGGATTTAATATGACAGAAAAATGCATGTTTTTTTTAAACAAGTCAATTTTATCAATACATTTAAATAAAGCATACAGTTTATGCAAAGTGTACAATCAATGGTATTTGGTATAATCACATAGTTGTGCATTCATTGCTTCAATCATTATTAAAGCATTTTCATTATTTCAATAATAATAATAAAAATCAGAAAAAGAAGAAAATTCCTCAACTCTCAATCTTTCTGTTTCCCCTGATGTACATAGCTGTTATTTCTGACTATTTTGCACAATTATTTAGAAGCAAGCCCCGGGAAGAGAGGACCTGAGCCAGGAGAAGAACACAGAGGAATAGAGAAGGATCCTTAGACATGACAGAAACCCCAGGGAGACAGAACTGTTCACCTGATAGTCTACAGCTGACCTTGTAGAGAGAGGCAAAGTCTAGAGAGTCTCATAGTCTACAGCTGACCTTGTGGAGAAAACAGTGGATCTGAGCCCAGAGGAACCCAGGAAGCTTGAACCCTCACAGACATCGGCAGCCATCTTGCTCCAACACATGAAAATAGACTTTGGTGAGAGAAGTAACTTATACTATATGGCCTGGTAACTTTAAGCTCTTACCCCAAATAAATACCCTTCATAAAAGCCAGCAGGCTTTTGGTATTTTGCATCAGCACTCCTTTGGCTGACTAATACAGAATTTGGTACTGAGGAGTGGGGAAGTGCTTTTGCAATTACCAAAATGCTGGAACAGTTTTATAAATGGGTATGGGGTATTTTTTGGAGGAACTGTGAGATGCTTGATGGAAAAGGCCTAGAGTGCTTTGAAGAGACTGTTGGTAGCAATATGGATGCTAAAGAGACTTTTTATGATGCCTTAGAAATAAATGATGAAACTATTATTAGAAACTGGAGGAAAGGTGATCCATATTTTAAAGTGGAAGAGAACTTAGCAAGATTAAATCCTGATGTTTTATGGAAGGCAGATTTTGAAAATGGTGAGCCTGGTCATTTAGCTGAAGAAATTTCCAAAATAAACCTGGAGAATGTGGCTTGGTTTCTGCTTGCAGCTTATAGCAAAATGCTAGAAAAGAGAGATATACTGAGGACCGAACTGTCAGGTTCAAAGAAAACAGAAACTAATTCTGAAAATTCCAAGCCTCTGGAAATCAAGCTCCCAAAGAAAGTGCCCCATTGGGGGACTTAACTAAACTTGGAACTTGTAAGTCAGGACTGAAGATGCAGTTATCTTGGAAAGACTGGTGGAAAGTCTTACTGTCTGATGGCTTGGACCCCTGCTTCTTGCATGCTAAACCAACAAAGTTTTTGAGAGAGCTGTATGAACGAAACCACTGTCAGCTTGGACTAAAAGGGACACAGAAAGGAGAGAATGAAGGAGAAACAGCTTTAAGAGGAAAACCATGGAAGCTGAGATCTGGAATTAAGACATCACCTTGGGCCCAGAGAAGAACCCCGCCCATATGTATAGAGAGGGTGAGTTTGTACCAGCAGTTGAAGAGGGTGAATGTTCCCATCTAATATTCTGGGAGGGTTTTGCTGCCCCAGGGTACATAGAAGGTGGGGCACATTCCCCAAGGATTATGGCGGTTAAGGTCAGCACCCCACAGGTAGGAGAGGGTTGGATCTGTCCCCCAAAGGTTAGGGAAGGCCAGGTGGTCAACTCATTGCTCTCATAGTGTTGAGTCTATATGGCAAAGGTTAGGGGGAATGGTGTCTTCACATCACTGTAGTAGGGGGGTCAACACTCTAACCCAAAGATTGGATAAGGTATGGCCCCTAACACTCTTGGAGGGAGAGGTCTGGAGTTTGGTCTGACACCTAGATGCTTAATAAGGGTGGAACCAAGAAAATTTTCTCCTTTGTCCATTTGTGTATTAGAAACAGATAAATTGTTTTGTAAGTTTCAGAGGTCTACATCCAGACAAGACTTTGCACCAAGACAAACTGCATTTTAAAACATTGATTATTTAGTACTTGCATTGCTACTGCTTTAAGTTTTTTCTCAAATACTGTAATGTCTTTTGGAATTCAGAGGGTGGAGTGTAGCAGTTTGATATGGTTATGAATTCTAAAAATAGACATTGGATTGTGTTTATAATCTGGTCTGTACCTGGGCATGATTAAGTTATTATTAGGGCTTTGATTAGGACGATGAGTCCCCACATATTGCTGGGTGGAGATTCACAGATAAAGTGCTGACCAATATTTTTATATTTGTCAATCAATGTATTTTTAAAATATTTTCTATCAGGGTATATGAGATCATATTTGCTTTTCTTTAATTATAAGGTGAAGGTAAGCATATTTCCATTGGCTATTAGTCAGTTGTGGTCTACAATGCCATTTGCTTGTCAAATCTTTAACCCAATTTTCTTTTAGGTAGTTGATATTTTCCTTATTGGTTTTAAATTCTCTCTAATATTTGGTAATAGTCCTTTTCAAAATATTTTAATATAAATACAAAATATATATAGAAATTAAATGAAAATGTGTAGAATATAGAAAAAGTACATCATTTGTACCATCTGTACCTCCGACCCCACTCTTTCTCCCAAATTTAAACATAATTCTAAAAAATCAGCATTTATCTCTATTTTCTGATTTATCCCCTTTTAATAATATCACCAATTCCAGTTATGACCTAAGAATATAATTTATTTACATGTCCTTTTCTTTACTACATCCTCCTATCAATTATTGTTATAATTAAATATATTCAATTTTTTAACTTTATCAAGTATTTCAATAAACTTTTATTTCTTAAGCCATTTATATTAGATACTATCTTTTAACTCCCAATATGTGAAAAGAGGAAATTAGCACTTTCATCATCTAGTAACACTTTTATTCTCTCAAAATTCTGTTTTATGCCTAAATGTCCCATACTTTCTTTTAGGTTGGTTCTAAATCTTGAAAACAAATAAATAGGATTTTTACTATTTTGATGATACAACTCTTGCTCAGAGCTCAGCCAATTGAACCTGTAGATTTGGTATGTAATACTATGCTTTTAAACTGTCACACAAAGAAGAATGTTGCAAGCCTTGACATAAGAAAAAAAATTCTCCTTTTTTTTTTCTATTTTATCAACATGAACTTCAAGAACTTCAAGTTCAGCTTTTTTCCTTCCTTTCTCCTAGGAATTTTTACTGCCTTTCTTTTGCTCAAGTTAAAAGTTTTAAACATTCGATCTTGTTGAAAGCATCCTTCTCACAACCTGCTCTAATTCACATAGATTTTTTTTTCTCTGCCAGCTTCTCCATTGTCTGTCTAAAATTTATCAATAGGGTATTGGTATATTTAGAATTTCTACTTCCTCTGGGATATTTTATGGCATATACTATTTTTCTAATATTTATTTCACCCATGTCTTTAATTTATGTGAATGGAGCTCTATAAAGTAATCTCATATGGATCCTGTGTCTTTGACTATGCTCTCCTTTGCAATTTTATCTTTGTGTTTTTTCCCCTTTTTTCCCCTTGACCAAGCAAGCTAGTGTTTAGTATTCAAGTGTGTGTTTCAAGGACCTAAATCTTATATATATTTTTAAATTCATTTTTTTTCTGTTTTCCCATTCACTGATTTATGCTTTTGCCTTTATTATTTCTTCTCTTTCCCTTGGAATTTTGCTACTCTTGTTGTTTCTCTAACTTCTTGAGTTAATATGAAGTTTTCCATACATACAAGTAGTATTCCAGATTGGTTTACAGACTTGAGAGTGAGAAAAACAATTACCTAAGGAATTCTATGCAACATGATAAAGAGTTGCTTTTTGGAAGTTCAGTTCTCAACAGAAGCTAATTAATAATTTGTGGATGCAATGGATGCCCACGGCTGGAGGTCCAGTGCATCTTTTTCAACTAAAGTACCTTTCCAGCTGAAACAGGAGGAGTGCTGAAAAGCAAGGATACATTTGGGAACTCTGGCTCTGCAACATGTTCCCTTGTAAGCCATCCTTACTATTCTTCTGCTCTCACTTCCTTCATCTGTTGTATCTGATTTGAAAAGTGTTTACCATAATTGCTTATTATCTAATATTTTCTTATGAAAGCAACTCAAATATATTATTTTAGAAATTATTCAAGAATTTTAGGCTTAAATCTTGATCATTTACCAAGTATATCAATTAGAATCCTATCAAGAAACATGTGATATCCTGAAAATAGGTAATATAAAGAGAATTTAATAAAGAGACTATTTATAAAGGTATTAGAAGCTTGTGACTATTAACAGTGGGCAATACTGCTGCCAGCTTTAGATACAAAGCTGTGGATGGAGGCAGAGGTTAATGGAACCTGGAGACACAGAGCTGTGCTGAAAGGCCACCTGACAGGAATTGTGCTATGTGATCAAGGGGAAGCAGCCAGCCTGCCTTGGACCTACAGGCTTCTCTCTCCACCTTCCCTCAGACTTCTTCCAGAAGCAAAAGGAACAAGAGTCCTTTTGATGTAATCTCCACACGTCAGCCTGTGGGGTAGAGAGCAGGGTGGAGACTGGATATAAAGGGCAAGCAAGATGTTCAGTATCCTACCCTCCTGGGACCATCCATTCTAATCCTCCTCCTCGGCAAGTCTGAGAAATGCATCCACCCAACTTGTTCAAGGTAACTTTGTGGGGCTCAATGACCTCTCCATGCCTTTGCTAATTACTTTCTTTGTAGGAAGGTCTTTCAAATTCTTAATATATGGAGAGCTATTCAGATGTTTTACTTATTCTTTTGTCTGCTTGGTAAGGGCTTGTTTCTTAAGGTACCTGTAACAATTTGCCATCAATTTGGTTTTATTAATATTTTCTATTATTTATTTTCTATTTTATTATTATCCATTCTTACCATTATTATTTCATTTTTTTCTACTTAATATTCTCTTTTTTTCTTTAGCAGCTTAGTGTGGGAACTGAGATCGTCAATAAAAATCTTTCTTCTTTTCTACTACAGGACTTAACAGCTGTACATTTCCTTTTAAGTGTTACCTACATCCCACAAAACTTATATATTGCATTTCATTACTATTGTTTGAAATATTTTCTAATTTCCCTTGTGATTCCTTCTTTGGCCTTTGGGTTATATTACAAATGTAATGTTTAATTTTCAATATGTGGGGATCTAACAGGAATCCTAACTGATGTCAATTTATAATTTAATTCCATTGTGGTTTGTGAACATGCTCAGTAATTTGTAATTTATTGGGCATCCTATTTTTATAGAGAAGTGTATTTTTTATCTTGATGAGTGTTCCATATGCTCTTGAAAAGAAGAGTATTCTGCCTGTTGTATGTAATATTCTAAAATGTGAATTAAATCAAGATGATTGATAATGTTCAAATCTTCTATATTCTTAAGGAGTTAATATTGCTCATCTGGATGTTCTCTTTGTCTGATTCTATTATAACTATACTAGCTTTCATACACTCATTTTTCATATGGTGTATCATTTCCCATCCTGTTACTTTCAACCTATGTGTCTTTTATGTAAAATTCATCTCTTATTAATAGCCTATATTAGATCTTACTTTTATTATACCAGCTAACAATCTGCCTTTTAATTGAAGTGTTTAGTTCACTTTAATTAATGTAATTATTGATACAGTTGTATTTAAATCCATCATCTTGCTATTTATTTTCTATTTGTTACATATGTTTTGTTATTGTTATTTCGGCTATTGTTTGTCTCTTTCTCCTTTCCAGTCACTTTTGGGGTAATAAAATATGTTTTCACTAGTCCATTTTTTTTCTCTTTTGACTTTTTAGTTATAACTCCTAGTGATTACTCTAAGGTCTAAAATACACAACCTTAGCTTACTGCTTTCTCCTTAGAGCTAATGTTATAATACTCCACATAAAAGGTAAGAAACTTACGACAGTGTAATTCTACCTCCCAGCCATTGTGTTACTGGAATCATGTATTTTGCTTCTTGTAAACCTCAAAATACAATGTCATTATTTTTGCTTTCAGAAATCTGTTCTTTTAAAGAAATCAAGAGAAGAAAAAAAGGGGGTTTATATTCACCCACATGTTACCATCTCTGGTGTTCTTTTTTCCTTGCTATAAGTTTGAGTTTCCAAGTGGAATCATTAGTTTCAGTCTAAAGAACAACCTGTCTGCTTTTAAACTTTGTTTTTACTTTGGTTTTCAGCAGTTTGGTTGTAATGTGCTAAGTAGGGTCTCCTCTGTAATTTTCTTTCTTAGAGTTCACTGAGCTTCTTAGTTGTGTAATTTTTGCCAAATTTTGGAAATTTTCACCATTATTTTTTCACATATATTTTTCTATTCCCCTGCCTCTCTCCTCCCACCCCCCTCCCAATTCCTCACCTTTGGGACTTCAATTATAGGTACTTGATGTTTTCCTACATGTCAATGTGTCTCTGTAAACTATTTTGCAAACTTTTCATTTTTTCTGTTACTAAGATTGGAAAGTTTCTATTGATCTTAAAGTCCACTGTTCCTTAAGTTTCCATGTCCAGTCTTCTATTGAGTCAATAGAGTGAATTCTTCATTTCAGAAATTGTAACTTTCAGTTTTAGAATTTCCTTTTTTACAACTTGCATTTCTCTTCTGATATTCTCTATCTTGTTAAATAATTGTACATCTTTTCCTTTTAGTTCTTCTATATATTTATAATAGCTGTTTTTGAGTCCTTAATGCCTAAGTCTAATATTTTTGGCTCTTCTGGGATGTGTTTCTCTTATCTAATTTTTCCCCTTATTATGGATCATGTTTTCCTGACTTTTTTATTCTATATTGTAATTTTTTATTCTATATTGGACATTATGAGTGGTATTTTGTAGGATATTTGGATTATGTTTGCCTTCCTTGAAATAGTGTGAACATCTGTTCTAATAGTCAGTTAAATTTCTGGTGGTTTCTATTGTTCCTATCAGGATTGGTTTTATTCCTTGTTAGAGAGGGTCTATTTTAAGTTTTATAATTGTCCTAGGGTATAGCACTTAATACAGCACTTAAGGGTAAGTTTCCTTACTCTTAAGGCATGACCTATCTGGAGTCTCAGATGAATATATAATGTGCTTAGTAAGTTCTCGTCACTCTAGTTGTACACAAACATGGACTTCTAACAAGACTTTGTGGCCTCTTGTGTTTCTGTTCTGCTCTTTCAGCTGCATAGCAGGCCATCTGAAGTAGGTCTTTCTGAGTCTAGCCTTGCACAAGCACAACCTAGCCCTCAGCCAAGGACCTATGGTCAACACCACCTGGCAACACCCTTATCTGCACAAATCCTCTCTTCCTGGTACCCTGTTTGGCAAATTCCAGCTACTTCACTGGCTTCAAAATAATTCAATGTCTTCCTCTTCATCTCAGTGAGACAACTATCTTCTCTTGAGCTTCAATCTCCTGAACTGTGGTCCAGGGTGTGCCCCAGTCAGAAAGCCATGGGATACATGGAACACACACCATAGGTTTCCCTTTTCTAAAAAAAGCATTGTCCTTTAATGCTTATAGATCTATGTCTGAAAAATGTTTCCCCATTTTTATAATTGTTTATGGAGAGTGAGCAAATTCAATTGTTCTCTCATTTCCAAGTGTGAAAATCTGCTAGTTGTTTCCTACAGAATGATTTTTCCATGACATTTTTAATTTGCCTCATTTGCATATGGTGGCACTTTCTCTTTCTAATCCAGTGTCATTTCAATTAATCATTGATGAAAACTTTGCAGCTCATTGCATTTTTCTTAATGTAGCATTAATTCTAACTCCTCTCTGCTCACCTTCACTTCTAAGACCAGAGGAAGTGATTGATAGTGAGTGGAATAATAGCAGTATTTTAGGGCAAAACTATAATCTGTCACTATTATTTTTTTAAATAATATTTTTTAAAAGATACCTTATGTTGAGTGAAGCAAGCCAGGCATTGAAGGACAAATACTACATGATCTCTCTGATATGAAATAAGTAAACCAGGCTGTCACAGAGAGCTAGAGACTAGACGACAGGCTTACAGAAAATTGGGGGGGGGGAGGAAGGTTGTGAGCTAATGCCTACATGGGTGAAATCTATGATAAAGTAGAGGTAAGTAGTTTTACAGGGAAGGAATAAGAAGGGGGCATAGGGCTACTATTGGGTGGGGCTTTGAAGGCTTGAGGGGGGCTAGGGTTGTGAAGATGGGTCAGATGGCCTGAGAAATTGGGGGGAGAGTTGGGGAGAACAGATGAACATGGGAGATTGTCGAGTATGTATTTGAAACTATAATATTGAGAAAAATCTTTGAAAATATAATAAGGAAGATTTACCTGTTTAAGGTGCTTAATGGGGGCCATCTGGCTCAGGGACAGGCTTCTAGGGAGTGTGTGAGTGCTCATCTTGTCATAGTGTGTTATATCATTGGCTGAAGACCCATATAATGGATGGGAAGGTGTACTCCCAACTTGGGGAGGCCTGATGTTCTCAAACAAAGGGAATTGTGTCTCAAAAGAGAATTGGTGTCTCTCAATGGGGAAGGACAGTCTAGTGTGTAAAGCGCCCAGTGTTGTTGCAAGTCTCTGTGAATCTGGTCCTTCAAGCAGTGAAGCTTGGTTGTCACTGTGGGCCCTAAGGGGAGAAAGAAAGAGGAATAGAATAGATGGAAGCCAGGTAACTGGGGGGCAATGGAAGCATTCCACAAGATCATACAATGATGGATATAGGACATGTTAAATTTCACCAAAAATGTATAAAAGTCTATAGGCTAAAATGTGAACCATAATGTAAATCATAATGTAACTAAAAATTTAGAAAATTGTACAGTCTCAAATATAAACCATACTGTAACCAAAATGGAACCATGTTTGGTAGCTATGTTTCAATATCTGTACATCAGCTATAGCAAATATAACATTAACATGTAAAAAGATCATTGCTGGGGAAGGGACAAAAGGGTTTGATGTTAGATATATAGGAGACCCATATGTTGTATATGTGACTTTACTGTGATCTAAAACTTTTTTGAAGACAAAATTAAAAATTAAAAAAAAAGGATGTAAACACTGAGGAAGGAATGAAAGAAATTGCCTTGCCACTGTACATGGAGGGCAATACCTATTACAAGTGATGAAAGGCAAAACATCAAAAACAGAGTTATATAATATTTTTCATTTGTTAATACCCCAATTTATTTTTTACTTTATTTTAGTTTTTCTAAATTAGTATGTATTCTATTTCTAATCTTTAAGCCTATCATTACTATTTCATTTTCCTACTCATTGAATTTGGCAATATATTAGGCTTCATTTTTGAAGAAGTTTTTGCCCACAGAGGGGTTTAACTATGGCAGGGGAGGAGCTCTGGTGTGGGGTGTTATTGATGGGGGACACACGGTTGGGAAGGAGTTCTCCAGGGCATTTATATAGGGTATACAAAAATGTTCAGATATTCATTGAGTATTTTCATAGTAGTTATACTTACAAACAACAACTGAGGGAGTGCTGAGTTCCTACCCAGGGAAGCTCTGTCACATTCCCCAATGGAACGGCAACAACCCCACAAGTGCGAGGGTAAAGACCAGTGAAGAAGGATGGTCCAATGATGAGCCTTTGATACTGATGACTATGCTTATGAGCCTGTGTGCCTGAAATTTCAACTAGGCCTAGAACAGCAGAATGCCTAAGAGTTACCTTCTGAGAACCTCCATGTTGCTCAAATGTGGCCACTCTCTAAGCCAAACTCAGCATGTAAATGTTTTATCTTCCCCACAGTGTGGCACATGATTCCCAGGTATGAGCCTCCCTGGTGCTGAGGGATTACTACAAATCACTAACTAGTGATGCAACTAGAAAAAGACCTTTAATGAAAGGGAGAAATGGTAAAGACAAATGAGTTTATATGGCTAAGAGTCTTTAAAAAGGAGTTGGGAGGTCATCAGAGGGGTCACACTTATTCATGCCTCAGCAGAATCCCAGAGACTGCCAAAGTAGGTACAACCCCATGTACTGGTGCTCCTGAGGGCTACAGAGACACACAGGTTCTATAGTCATGGCAGATGGCTCTGGAGTTCAGTGCCTTATCAGTGGGCCCTACTTTGGAATTTGTGTTTCCGTTTCCGAGTGTTACCTTTCTACACATGCCTCTTCTGTCAGTTTTACTGAACCTGTGGTTGGCACTGGGGTTGGTGTATAGTCAGGACTCTTGAATCTTTTGACTGGCCATGTGCCAGCTGGGCTCTGAGCCTCAGCAGAGTTGCAGCTCCTACTCTCCGGTTCTTTGGACATACCCCTGTCAGCTAACAGAGAGGTGAAGATGGTCAACCACCACACCAGGGAACCGAGAGTGCCTACAACTGCAAGCGGGAGAATCGCATCCATCAACTATGTGGGATCTAAGACCCCTTTGATTTAGAGGTGGAATGGACATCACCATCCCAGGGTCCATAGGATGCAGGAATAAAACATGGATTAGAGTGGACTTACTGGTATTCTACTATAGAACTATCGTGAGTAGTAATGGAAGAAATTGTAGCTTTGATATAGAGAAAGTGGCCATGGTAGTTGCTGAGGGCAGAAAGAGGGAAGAAGAGATGTGATATGAGGGAATTTTTGGGACTTGGAGTTGTCCTAAATGATATTGCAGGGACAGATGCTGGACATTATATATCCTGCCATAACCCACTGAATGTACTGGGAGAGAGCGTAAAATACAATGTAAACTATTATCCATGCTGTGCAGCAGTGCTCCCAAATATAATAATCAAATGCAATGAATGTGCAACAATGATGAAAGAGGTTGTTGACATGGGGGAGTGGAGTGGGGTGGGGTGTAGGGTATATGGGAACCTGTTATATATATATATATTTATATATTTTTTATTAAAGTATATCATTCATACATGAACACACACAAACAATAACTGTATAGTAAGATTGTAAACTTGCAAAATAAACATACATAACATCATACAGGGGTCTCATACATCACTCCTCCACCAACTCTTTGCATTGGTGTGAAATATTTGTTACAAACTATGCAAGAGCATTGTCAAAATATTACTACCAACTATATTCCTTATCTTACATTTTTTACTGTAACATTTTTTGTGATCTATGTATCTTTAAAAATACAATTAAAAAATTTAAATGCAAAAAATTTTTTAAAAAAAGATATTTAGATTATATAAATGTTACACAGACAACACAGGGATTCCCATATACCCCACTCCCCACACCTCCCACACCTCCCACACCCTCATTGCAATTGATAAATGCATCCTGGTGCGTTGCCACCAAGCATGGACCATAGTACACATTGTAATTTACACTCTCTCCCACACAATTCTCAATGTTATGGGAAGGTATAAAATGGCCTATATCTGTTGTTGCAATGTCTTCAGGACAATTCCCAAGTTCCTCAAAATACCCCATAGTACACCTGTTTTTCCCTCTCCCTGCCCCCAGAGCCTCCAGTGACCACTGCCTCCATATCAATGTTGTAATTTCTTCCATTTGCTAGAATCACAATAAGTCTATAGTAGAATACCAGTAAATCCACTCTAGTCCATAGTTCATTCCCTAATCCCAAGGATTCTGTGATGGTGAGGTCTTCTTCTCCTCTAATTGAGCAGGGGAGGGGTTTGATCCCATTAAGACAATGGATGGGACTCTCTGCTTGCAGTTGTAAGCGCTCTTGTTTCCTTGGTATGGTGGTTGTCAATACACACCTCCTTGTTATTTGTCCTGGGTAAGTCCAATTAACTGGAGAGTAGGTGTTGCAACTCTGCCGAGGTTCAGGGCCCACCTGGCACATGGACAGCCCAAAGATTCCAGTCTCTTGGACATACAACTACAAACTCCAGCATCAAGTATAGGTTTAAATAGAAGGGACAGATAAGCCATGTACAGGGAAGCCATAGCTGAGTCCAACTCTGTCGCTCTCAGGAGCACAAACTCCCAAGTAGGACCCTCTGGCAAGGCACCAAACTCTGGAGCTATCTGCCCTGACCATAGCACCTGGGTGTCTCCAAATTCCTCAGGAGCCCCACTATTTGGGGTAGTATCCACTTTGGCAGTCTATGAGATCCTGCTTTAAGTGTGCATAAGCGTTACCTCTGTGATGACCTCCTGACTCACTTTGAAGTCTCTTAGCCATATAAACTCATTTGTCTTTACCTTTTCCCCCCTTTTATTCAAGGTCTTTTTCCAATGCATAGCTAGTTGGTGCTTGGTAGTAATCCCTTGATGCCAGGGAGGCTCATCCCTGGGAATCATGTCCCATGCTGTGGGGAAGGTAATGCATTTATATACTGAGTTTTGCTTAGAGAGATGCTACATTTAAGCAAAAAGGAGGCTCTCAGGAGGCAACTCTTAGGCACTTCACAACATGAGGCTAAGTTTCAATTTCAAGAGCAAAGGCTCACAAGCATAGTCATCAATATCAAGGGCCCATCAATGGACTATCTTCCTTCACCAGTCATTGCCCCCACACTTGGGGACTGTTGTTGCTCCATTAGAGAGTATGGCAGAGTTCTCCAGGATGGGAATTCAGTATTCTCTCAGTTATTGTATGAGTGTCCAGTCACTGTGGCAATGCCCTGTGAACATTTGAACACATTTATATACCTTATATGTATGCCCAAGTGAACTTTCTCCCATGTATCCCCCATCACTGACACCCCACATCAACGATCATCCCCTGCCCCAGTTGTAACCCTTCTGTGATCCAAAGCTTCGAAAATGAAGCCAATAAAACAGCCAAATACAATTAATAGGAAAATGAAATAAAATGATAGGTTTAAATATAAGAAATAAAACATAAAATTTTAAAAACTAGAAATAAAATAAAACTAAAAAATTGGAATATTAAAAATAATAAAAAAATAAAATTTTTTTTTGACATTTTGCCTTTCATCACTGTTGTCTTGTATATAGAGTAACATTTTCTTCCATTTATTCCCCTAAAACTTCTTTGAAAACAAAATGAAAGTAAGTAGGACATTAATAGTTTTTATATTTACTTAATCAATATTTCTCTTTTATGTAGTGTTTTGTCATTTCTCAGTGACACCCTTACATGACTTTTCCAAAAGTCAGTTTTTGTTTAGGCTAATTACTATACTGTATATACATTTACTTTGTGAGCTCCATATTTTAAAGATTAGCAGATTTCTTGAACGTTTGCATTAATGATTTCTGTGACATTTTCCCTTTCTTTTATTAAAAGAAATGCCTGATCCTTTTTCTTTAATCAGTACATATCTATCTGGTAAGGAATAATGATTGTGTATGATATAAATGTAAGACTCCTAGAGCAAGGTTGCCTGGATTTGAAACTCCGTTCTAGCACTTAAAAGTTGTGTGACTTTAAACAATTTTCTTATTCTCTCTAAGTTTCATCTGTAAAATAGGAATTATAATTATACCAACTCCTAGGATGTGTTTCTTATAGTTTTATTCATGGAAAAGCACTTGGCATAATGTATGTACATAATGTATGTACATTGTACCTATTCAGTTAGATGGTAGATATTCTTAATAATATTCCAATTCTTAAAATACTATATTGATTCCTTTATTTAAAAAAGGAAACATAAAAAGGAGCATTGTAGAATAGAAAAGAGTCAGAAAATATCTGTTTCAATTCTAACCCTGCCTCTTATTATCTGTGTGGCATCAGCTAAATTCCTTAAACTCTTCAGTCCACTCTATCCTGTAAAATGAGCATGAAAAGTCATTTGTGCCTACCTCACGGTTTGGGACAGGAGTTGATTAGGCTAGTGTTCTGTAGCTTATAAAAATTTTACACATTAAGGGAAATTCAAACAGTTTAACAAGACAATAATTTACAAAAAATTATTTGGGCCCATGTTGAATCTTAATATCCTCCTCCAGAAAGAAATGCCCTACCACGTGGAAAATACAAGCATTTATTCCCTTAGCTTTATACTGTCATGGTCCCCTCTAAGCTGCCATAGTCTCTGCTTGGTGAACTATATCTTTATGAGAAAAGAGCTGCATAATCTTATCTGAAATTTTACAAAAAATTATGTGTCTCTTTAGAAAAGTTGTTATAGAAATGGTATGTTGTACATTTAAAATGAAGTTATAATGTACATGCTTCATATGTATGCCACACACATTCGTGTATAAATGGGTGTTTCTATTTAATCACCAACACATTTTAAAATAAAAACATAATTAAAAGCCAAACTGTAGAAATTTAAAGTAAAGGCTTGACTCCCATCACACTCACAATTGCAAAAAAAAAAAAAAAAGTCCCTTCAGAATATTTCCAAATGCTATGATCTATTGCTAAAAGGATCTTGATTTTCCAGACACGTGTATTTGATGAAGCCACTTTGTACCTTCCTCTGGAAGCAGCAATCTTAAGATTACAGCTGCAAACGGAGAACTGGAAAACCAGTTGGTGCCAACCTTGCTGTAAGGGATCCAATCAGGAGATAGAACCACATCAGTGATTTGAACCAGGAAATTTAAAATAAAGAATGGTTAACTAGGTAAAAAAGAATTAACGTCTAAAAGGGATATGAGATTGCTACCGTTTAATAGGGGTAGCAACTAAGTGAACAAGGATGATATTCAGATACTTGGGGATAGGGGGAGCTCATTTTAAAAGTGTAAACAAACTGCTACTTATAACTGAGGAGTTCTACATGGTAATTACTATTAAATATGACATTTTAGAAGCAATTTTGTATCTGAGAGTTTCCTGAATACTTGCCAAAATCACCACACTGAAAGGAAATATGTAAAATATTTTCCCTTCAATTATGTATTTTTAAAATATCTGAGTAGTGAAAACAAGCACCAGAGCTACAAACTGTGTGCCACAGGGTCTCACTTACCACCTAGTCACTATTGCCTCCAGTATTTACTGGTTGAATGTACAAAATTCTGGACTTCATCTTCTGGGAGACATAATAGTATGAGTTCTTTTAAGTAACTTGCTTTCTCAAATGGGAAAGAGAAATATTTATATGTTGCTATACTATAAAGTGGAATGCGATTAGAGTTAAAAAGATATTAGGTACATGCAGAAAAAGAGGTATGATGATAAGAATGTATATTTGCCTAGTACTACAGTTTATGTAGCACTTTTCATATGGCTCCCCTCATTGAATTCTCAAGATAACTGTAAATTGCTAAGCTAGATATTATTACCCCTATTTTACATGTGAAGAACATGACATTGAAGTGACTTCCCCCAAGTCTCACAGGTAGCAAGCAGTCGAGTAGGGATTTATACCCACACCTCCAAAAGCCCAATCCCTTGATCTTTCTAAAACAGCTCATTTCCTCTGACAAGTTATTCCCTGTGAGACTTCATTTTCACACTGGAGGACATAATCCAGTTTCTCATCCAGAGGCCCCCATCAGCATTTTAGTAGCCATAAACTTCGAAAGTTAAGTGGGGTTGAGGTCAACGAATTGGGATCCTGCACCAAAAAGTAAATGAAGCCACAGAAAAAAATAACAGGAGGCTCTTTGAATGGCTAATAAAAGATTGTTCATCTCAAATGTGACTAAGGCACGGCTGAATCAAACTCCCAGGCTATGGGGGTGCCCAGCTGGGTCTCCCTTATTAACTGCAGGCTTTCTGCCCTCTTCCAGGACAGCCTCTCTGATTCCCCCCCCTCCACCCCCAGAGTTTCTGGACGTTTAGCTACAAAGGCAGGGGAAGGTTATTTGAGACAGGGCCATTCTGATGCACCTGAAAAGAGCTTCTCTTCCCCAGCAGATAGCCTATCTCCTCTGAGTGTCAGGACTGCAGAGTCCTTTGCCAAGGGATCAGCTCAGAGACAGGCTCCTATTGATGTGGCTGCTCAGAATAGAGTCATTCTGGTGCCTCAAGAATGTAAGACACTTGTAAGCTGCATTCTTTACATTCAGCTCATACCCTAGACCTGTGCAGGTCCTCCTTGCTCCACTTAACACTTGAAATTTCTGGTTGTGGGCACATATAACATTCAGCATTCTTTTCCCTTGAATAGATGCTTTCTTTCTGGGGGAGTTTATGTGTGTTCTTATCTAGTTCATAGTGTTACCTGTATGCAACCAAAAGTCTTGTTCTTCATATTGAAGAAGTGGTATTTTTTCACCTTGAACAGTTGCCTTTTTCTTTTAGGGGTGGGTTTCCCAGAACAAAGAAAGAGGCCTCAAGGAGATGGACTCAGAGAATCCACAGCTGTGCATTCTCTTCTTTTGCTTATCTCTCTCTCTCAGCACCTCTCCACAGGTCAGTTGTTCTTTTGGACTAAAACAATACCATGGTACAGAAGCTTTCAGCCAGGCACCCACTGGCTGTTCTAGAGTAACTGAGACTGGCCTAAGTTTTATTTCAAAGCTGAGTGGGTAAGACCCATTTTATCCTTCTCTAAAATCATTCCCTTATACTCTATTAATGATGATGTTGGGCTGGAAAGCAATATTCAGTGCCAAAAAATATAGTTTAATAAACCAATTAGGTGAGTGAGCACCAATTAAGTACTGATTCAATTAGATTGAGATATAATTATGTTATCAGTTCTGAAATAGAGTTTTTCCACCAATATGGAAAATATTTTCATTTATAAGTTCTTAGTGAAGATATTAACTTCAACACCTATTTATAGCACCATGGGTTTAAAGAAATTTGCATATAATACATGACTGTATGTACACATTATAAATGAATGCATGGATGAAAAAATAATAAATGTAAATTCCTATGCTTGGATCTGAATAAACTGAGAGACACCTAGGATAAAGAAGTGCCTAGATAACAGAATGCATTAAAAGTACATAAGTATTAGGTCACTAAATATCTTTACTGAATTTTTACAATATATAAAACATTGTAATAGGTGCTGTGGGAATCTTTAAGATAAATCAGGTATTGAACTTATTGTGATACAAATAATATGCCAAAAGGGAAGACAAGTGCTTCAACAGATCTCTGAGGCCGGCTCCTCGAGAAAGAGAACCCTTCTCATCCTCCAAAACTTTGAAATTCCTGCCATCATTACAGTGTTCAGCATCAAAATGGTTCATCTTTCCTCCCTCTTCCAATCACAGAAACCTCGAGGTTAAACATAGGTTATCATTCTTCTAAAAAATACTGTACTTGCTATGTCCACAGGAGAGCTTTTGACCTTGCCTTTTGAAAAAACGCTTTTATTATTTAATTAAATTATACCCCTTTTGTGAGTAAGATTCTTTGTCCCTTACGTGATAGATTCCAGTTTCTAAAGACTATTAATATGGGATAATAGATTTGTTTTGAACTTTCAGTTTCTCAAATGTAAACAAATTAGGGCCCATTATAGGTCCCACAAAACAATGTGATACAAAGTAGAGTTTTCCATTATTTTCTCTTGTACATGTCCAATGTTTTGCTAGCATACTGTTGATGTGATTAAGAAACCACACCAGAATAGTGGGGACACAGGTGTTTCTTTTGAGGAGATGCCAATTGTTTGATGACTAAATATTGTTAAATATCTTTAGGAAAACATTACCTCATATGAGGAACATAGTTATAACTACTGCCATATATTTAACACATGAATTCCAAAAGAGACTATTCTTTATTCTTCCCGATGAATCACAACTAATTCATTTTCATTCAGTATCTTAAATAAAAGCTTTTTGTATATCAACCTAGGTTATCAAATAGGCCCCCTGTCTTCATAATACAGGCACATACTGACATTTGTTCATGTTTTTTCACACTATCTATACCTCTGTTAAACACAGGTACCATCAGAACTCAAACCCCATGTCTTACTGACCTGGTTTCTCAATGGAGTATGAATAGACAGATATATCAACTTCCCTAGTATAATTATTAATGAAGTATATAACTTTATGCTTTGGAAAATGGTTTATATCACTTTATCCCTACAGTCAATTTTTAAAGCAACAAAGGACATCAAGAGAGTAATATACTTTGGCTGTTGCTGCCAGAACAACTTTCATCATTGTGTAGATCCTTCATCCAGGGCCATTCTCAATATAAAATGCTATTCTGCTTTTTTCCCCTTCCTTCTCCAATCCTGGCTCCTCCTAATTTGGGTTTCCATTACCAGAGATATACAGTGACCTTGGACATCAGAAAATTTTGTTAGAATGCCATGACCCCTTGGCCATATTAAAAGAAGTCATCTTTAATCCCAAATATGCCAAAGTCTTTTCTTTTCTTATATTTGAAGGGATTTTTTTCAACTCTTTTCCAATTTTTTTAACCTTTTGATTTTTACCTATTGCTATCAATTTAAAAAGTTGAAGAATCAGATTCCCTCTATAGAAAATTATTCATATAATGTTTCTAATCCTGTTATGTGGTTTTGCATAGTTTACATATTTTTCATTGTTTGGGGGTCAGAGAAGTATTTTAGTTTTCTTGGCTATTTAAGCAAATACCATCGGATGGGGTGGAGCTTAAACAATGGGATTTTGTAGGCTCATGGTTTGAAGATAGGAGAATTCCAAAACTGAGGCACCATCAAGGCAATGCTTTCTTCCCAAAACTGGCATTCAGGGGCTGACAACCAGTTATTGTCAGTCCTGGGTTCCTCTGTCAAATGGCAATGCACTTGACAGCCCCTCCTGGCCTTTCCTTTATCTTCTGGGTTCCACTGATGTTCAGCTTCTGGCTGCACCCTCTGTGACTTTCTTTCTATCTGTCTGAATTTTGTTCCACTTATAAAGGACTCCAGTGAAAGGATTAAGACCCATCTTGACTGAATTGAACCACACCTTACCTGAAGAACTTCATCAAAAGGTTCTACTTATGATGGGTTCACACCAACAGGAATGGATTAAGTCTGAGAACACCAATGCCACATTTTCTTCGATTACTGATCACAATAGTTCATGAATAGAATATCAGTAAGTCCACTGTAATCCATACTCTATTCCTCCATCCTGTGGACCCTGGAATGGTTGTGTCCACTCCACATCTGGCCATGGTGGCTGCTGGGGGTAGGGAGTGGGAGGAAGAGATGTGAGGTGGGGGTGTTTTTGGGACTTGGAGTTGTCCTGGGTGGTGCTGCAGGGACAGTTACTGGACATTGTGTGTCCTCCCATGGCCCACTGGGTGGACTGTGGGAGAGTGTGGGCTATGATGTGGACCATCGACCATGAGGTGCAGCGGTGCTCAGCGATGTATTCACCAAGAGTAATGAATGTCTCATGATGATGGAGGAGGTTGTTGTTATGGGGGGAGGAGTGGGGTGAGGGGGTTGGGGGGTATATGGGGACCTCATTTTTTTTAATGTAACATTAAAAAAATAAAGACAAAAAAAAAGTTTGAGAACATATTTTTTTCTGGGGTACATAGCTCCAAATCACCCCTAAAACCAATTTCTTTTGTTTAAAATTATTCTGGAATAAGAGTCAATGATTTACAGAGGGCAGGATTTATAGTTTTGTCCTGTGTTTGGAATGGTGATAGTCTGAAGACTGTATGAGGGAAGCTGAAGTGTAATATGTGGGGATTGAAAACCCGGGAAGGTGGAAAGATGCTAGAGGAGCAAGGGTAAGGTTGACAAACTTTACTTTCATAATGGAGTGGAATTTTCAATGTGCTGAATGGAATCATGCTGCTACAATTTGTGATTAGGGCCCACTGAGAAACTGGCTTGGATGGTCCTCATCTTTGAACTCAACTATAGAATTCCAGATGCAGGACCATATTTTCTATAAATGTTAGCACAAGGTCTATGTAAGCAAACTTTTTATTTTTATTTATTTTTATTTTTTGTCCGTATTTTTTAATATTACATTAAAAAAATATGAGGTCCCCATATACCCCTCCAACTCCCTCACCCCATTCCTTCCCCCATAACAACAATCTCCTCCATCATCATGAGACATTCATTGCATTTGGTGAATACATCACTGAGCACCGCTGCACCTCATGGTCAGTGGTCCACACCATAGCCCACACTCTCCCACATTCCATCCAGTGGGCCATGGGAGGACATACAATGTCTGGTAACTGTCCCTGCAGCATCACCCAGGACAACTCCAAGTCCTGAAAACACCCCCACATCTCATCTCTTCCTCCCATTCCCTACCCCCAGCAGCCACCATGGCCACTCCAAATAGCTCTTTTAGGGTTCAAGATCTGTCACAAAGAGTGAGATTCTGGCTTTACAACTTCTAATATATATATTTTTAATTTAGCTGATTTTTAATACTGGGCCAGGTAGAAGAATTTTCGCACCAGCATTTTTTTTCAAAGGCTCAACAAATCATCAGATCCCTAAATGTGACTAAACTACCACATTTGTAGGAGAAAGTCTATATCCATGAATCTCAATTACTTCTACATTTATATTCATGGTGCTCAGTACTGAAATTTCGCCACCTCCTGATTTCTATACCTACATTCTCCTCTAATTCAAATACTTTGTGGCTACATAAGGGCTCATCAATTCATCAAACTCTCACCTCATAAGATCTATCGTAGAAATGTTCAGAACCTCTTGACTCCTTTCACACTTTCTCATTCCTAGTATAATTATGCTTTCTAACCTCAAAATCCATTGAGCACCTACTCTATGCCACACCTTGTACTAAGCACTATGGATGTAATGATGATTGGTTGGAACAGACAAAAAAGTGGGCTAATATAGTATACCTCATTTAGTATTGCTATAGGGAGGCTCATGGTATAAAACTTGAGCACAGAATAACTTATTGGGATGGTGAGCGAGGTAAGACTTCCTAGAGGAGGTAATATATAAGCTAAAACCTAAAGCAGGAAGAGGAAAAGTGAGGGGGAAGGTAGTGGTCAAGGTTGTTCTAGGCAACGGATTTTCAGTTTCTGATCCAAGGTCTAACACTGTAGTATTCTTCAGCCAACATTCACTCACAGGGTCCCAAGGTTTATACTCCTGTTGTCTCATAGCTTATGTTGTAACATAGGATAAAAGTGAATTCCATCAGTAAGAGGGTAGTAAGAAATCTTGCTCACCTGTTTCTACTACAGCTGAGATAGAGTTCAGAGGCAGAGTTTGGAATCTATTGAGAAACTGATCCAGCTGGCAATAGCATTTGCAGATATATTAGTCTTAGCAAATACTTTATTAATATTATAACAATGATAATACTAACACATGTTGGTTTCTTAGTAAGACTTTACCCTTATTTTCTTATCTGAGCTTCAGAACAATCTAATGTAATAGGTATTGTTGTTACTATCATACAAATGAGGAAAGCAGAGGCCAGGGAGGCAAAGTCAAATAGCTAATAAGTATAGAATCAATATTTACAGCCAAGCATCTGACTTTGGCCCATGCTTTTAATACTATATTCTCAGCGAAATATGGTTGAAAGCATTTTATCATTTGAAGACCTAAATAAAGATTTTCATGTTTAGGGAAAACTCATAGTAGTCATTCACTGTCCAGTTCAAATATCACCTCATCTAATGCCCTCCCCTTTGCATTCAGTGCAACTTATTTAGTTCCACTACTTAGCATGGGTGCATTGCACATGCAAAGGTAGAGTGTTGGCTGAATAGATGTGTGAATTAGTATATTTCCGTAACACTTAATACACAGGTATAATATATATCATTAAATTATGGTTATGGTAGGCATTTACACATTTATTATCCTGTTAAACTATTAACTTTTTTAATGAAAGAGATCAGTTTAAATCATATTTTTATGCCATTCCCTAGCAGAAATCCTGACAGACAGGGACTCAATAATATATAATGAATAAATAAATGAGTGACTTAGAGAATAAATGAATAAATGAATGGGTGAATGAAATGGAAGAAATCTAAGAGATAAGTGCTAGATGGTCAGAAATCCCAGCTGTTTTAGGGTATATATTTTAATATGCCTAAATATCCCCCAGCATTTATCTAAATTTCTCACATATAATAGCTATGAAAGAAATATTTTGTTCTCCCCAGGAATCCAGTTAGACACAGGTAAGTGACTAGGTCTGGCTCTGAGCCAAAATATGTGTGACTTTGGAGTTAAATATTTAAGAGTAGATGTAGCTTCTCACTCTTTCTCTCCCCTGATAAATAAACCTTAGCAATAACATGTTGAGAAGGGGTCATGTCATGAGGGAGCCTAAATCCCTGAGTTACTGGATGAAGAGAGCTGCCCAGATGAATCCCTGGCACTGCAATATACTTTGTGTTATTGAGATGTATACTTTTGCTGTGATAATGCACTAAGGTTTGGTGGCTTATATGTTGCAGCAGCATAACCTAGCCTATTGGGACTAATATCGTAAGTAGTCAGTAACTGTTGAATAAAAATCAGGTACCACCATCACCTATGCCATTAGAATTGGGCTTGCTGTCATAATGAATCTGGCACCAACTTTTGTTCTATGTCCAGTTGGATAGAGTTGGATAGCCAAACCCTAGCACATTAGCCACAGTGTCTGGGAGTGTGAAGGTCTTTCTATCACTTCTCTGCCCTGAGTAATTACAAAACATGCAAATTGTCCCATCTCTCAGTTAAATTACAAGAAGGATTAAAAACAAACAAACAAACAAAAACCCCAGATGAGACAAAGCAAAAGAAAACAAAAACTCCAGGGAGTTAAATGTGGATTGATTGCCCATTAATATTGGCATAATAGTCATCTATGCTTTGCAAAGATTTGGAACAAAATTATCGCCAGTCTTCAAAATGGATGTTTGGTTCACACACTCCCCTCTTGATCTGTGCCAGTCTTCACCAGCAGAGTCACTCATCCTTTCAACAAATATTTAGTGAGCACATACAAGACCACTAAGATGACTGGATTCATTGGAACTTTTGTTCATTTTCAGATCTATTTTTCTTGAATTTATAGGCCAATTTCAATTCAAAGAAACACAATTTATACAGGGTGGGATTTACAGCAAGGGGTAACTCTTTTGGGAGACTTAGCATAATTGTGACATTTCTCTTTCTTCTGTTAACATTTAAGGTTGTGGTTTGAAGGTGGCTTAGAATCTTAGTTTTTGTATCAGATATCAGATTTATTTAGACAGTTAGACCTGAGCTTTTAACAAAGACTCAACTGCTTTGCTTATTTTTCAGGCAGTAAGCATCCTGAGGGCCTCCCATTAGCCCTCTGGCTTGATGAAGTTTGATAGTTTGGGTACAGAATTCATTCTGATGGAATAAATTAGTTGAACATTGTTGAATGTTCTTTCTTTAGCAATAATGGACTTGCATGCATCATTAGTGTTTTCATGATGGAGTCTTGAGGTTTCTTGGTCATAATTATTGCTATTTTCAAGCAATCTAAAAAAGGTGGTAGGGGAGGACCCTTGTCTATTTTTGCCATTTCCACTTGAGTTTAGCATGTTGGGACCTGGAGTTCCTGACAGAATCATAGCATATGACCCAGGAAGGACCTGCTGCATGGGACCTGAGACAGGAGCAAGGAGCCAGCTTCCAGCTCAGGGATCCCATTAAAGAGCCTAGCCTGTCAGGAAAATGAGGAAGAGGTACTTTTTATTGCCTGTGTTGGGTAATCTGATGCCTCGGGGTGAAATGAGTGAAAGCCAGACAACCTTTCTGTAAGTTCCTTTGGATGGGAGTTGGCAGCATCCAGAACTGGCAGCTTTCCATCATGGAATATCCATTAACCTTGTTTATCTCTGGAAAAACACTGCCCTGTTTCCACAGTCTGCTGCTTGTCAAGGAATGGTGCAAGAGATCATCTTCAAGTTCAAGGAGAGGATGAGTTTTTGACCTATTGTGAAAGTTTGTGGAGAAAGGTGTTACAATGGTGCAAAGTAGGAACAGAAGTTCAGGGAACAATAGGAACTTTCAGCAAGTGACACCCTTATTACACAGAATAAAGAGTCCAGAAAGGACAAAATAATCTCCTTGTCACGTACATAGCACAGAGAGTCCAAAAGAGCAGGGGAGGAAGTCCCATCACTGCTGCCCCTAGGGTGGCTGGAACTGCTCTGTGTTGGGGTTGATAGGTGGCAGCTCTGCATGCCCCACTTTATGCTGGATAAGAGAGACAAATCTATACTGTTTTAAGGTGCTTTTTATCCAACCCACAGGGATGGGGTGGGGGGTGGAGTTCTGTCCCTGAGAATTCCTGTTCTTATAAGCATCTAGGGCTACTTGTTCCTGGTTTCCACGTTTAAGGTCTAGTTGGGCCTTTTCTTTAGACTTAACATCTCCCCCAGGTTGTGGAAAGGTATACAACAGAAAGGAGGTGGGGAAAGCAGAAAGGAGGGAAGATGACTGCTTAGCCATATTTGTGACTTCCCCAGAGAAGGAAGGTCTGGGATGAGGTCTGAGCATGGCTGCTTAACAGGTATCTGTGATTTCCCAAACAGTCTTGGGGTCCCGAGTCTTCCTTTCTCTTCTGAGAAGGCAAGTGACATGCAAAAGAATATGGTCTGGACACAGGGAATTCTGGTAATTGTGGACAAGAGGTCTCCTTCCCAAGACCCCCTTTTATACCCAGCTCTTTGTCGAGTTTGTGGGCGATGTTTTTACCTCGGATGCTAACACTGGATCATGAGTCAAATTCTGACCTTGCTTTCCTGTTTTCCCTTCAGGTCATGTCCTGGTATGGGTTGCTGGCCTGTGGCCTACTTTCCCTTTCTCCTTTGCCCACCCTGATCCACATGTGGCATTTCAACACATTCAGAGCTATAAAGCGCCTCATTTTCTGTCTTCAGAGCAATCAGACAGGTGTTTTATATCAATGTTTATTAATGAAAGACTATATTAGAGTTAAAAAAGGGAGTGTTATTCTTAGTAACAGGTATTAAACATAAACACAGGTTACAATGTGGGAGGTTTTAAAGTCACCACATATAGGAATCTTCAAATAAGATAGAAAATCATTTTCTTGGATGATTTAGCTCCTGTCTCATCTCAAGAAAATTATGGAGGTCATTGGGTGGGAGGCTGTTGGCCTGATGTAGTGATGCTTAATCTTCTACTTTAAATGTGATTTATTTATGAACGTGTCCTTTTAGAAAATAATATTAAAAGTTTATTTCAAAATATTAAAAAAAGGAATCACAGAATATTGGCTTGGATAAACAACTGCAAGTTATTTATTTTGCCCCCTGATTTCTAATCAATGCTGGCTGAGCTTGAAATAGTAAAATATGAAAATATTTAAAGAATTCTATAAAGAATTAATACCCATAACCAAAAATTATTTTTCATACCTAAACTCAATCCTAATATTCTGTACTTAAAATGTATTTTTATCCATTAGCTATAGTCAGAAACGTATATTTATGTGTAATGTAATTAAGCCCAATGTAAATATTTTAATAGTTGTGTGTATCACCATAGACAGGCTTGATTGTGTTAAAATGCAATATTAACAGAACAGCATTTATCTTAGTAGTACAGTTTTGCTTGTCTGGCCATGTTTGATGAATAAATAATATTACAATCTTCAAAATAAGTTTACGTTCTCATGCTATTGGCTATACTATTAAATATAGCTATTAGCTATACTATTAAATGCCTTTGAAAGGCAAACTTAAGGATTTACATATCAAGCCTTAAATATCTATGGAGTATTTCCAAGGTGCAATCATTGTGCAGATTGCTTTCATATATTATGTTATTTAATTCCTATAGCATCTCTGTGATGAATCTTACAAATACATTCTACACAGAGCTTGGACACCCACAGTAAAGTGCAGCTCACTGCAACATGCTGAGTCAAGAAACAAAAATCCAAAGTTGATACAGAATCTCTTGTGACTTAACCAGACAATTTTCTCTCCAGAATTGATTCATTTTAAATAAAACATAACACAAAATCCAAACAAACAAAAACAAAAATCTCTCTGTATGAGAGAACACTGGATTGGAATCAGAGTCAGAAGACACAAGTCTTTAAATAGTCTATAACTCTGTGACCTTAGGTGGGGTTCTGTTGGAGTCAGTTTTTTTCTTAGTCTGTAAATGCAATAAAACGGGTAGAGTTAATGTTTTTTAAATGTTTTTTTTTATCCTGACCCATAGTAAAAAATAGAGTTTATATTGCAACTCACTAAAATTCTCACCAAGCACTACACTACTTTGTTCTATTTCATTTAAAAAATGTCTGTGACCCACTAAAATGATTTCATAACCCACTGATGGATCTAAATCTGCAGTTTGAAAGCCACTTTCACCTCTTAGGAAGAAATTATGATATATTAGCATTAAACTTTATCACCATTCAAAGATAAACCCATCCAAGCCAACCCCCTACTCATAACAACCACCACTGAAAAACAACTGCCCTATCTATACATATTCAAAATACTTAAGATTACATTTTACTGACAACTTTTTTGTTTGAAAAATGATCCATATTTACAGGAAAAAATAGCAAAGTCCTGAAATACTGAATAACATGAAAGGAGCAAAGGTTTACATGATTCATTGAGCAAGTATGCTTATTAAAGCACCTGGAACACCAACACAGGAGGTAGCTATGAAGACCCTGATTGGAACAGTTCCAAGAAAAGGACTTACGTTTATCTCCATGAAAGACAATAAGGTAATTAATACACTTTCACTGTATCTTCTGTAGGTGTAATAAATAAGGTAGTTGTTCAGTCTCTGTTTATATGTGTAGCATTTGCAAGAAGAAACCTGTATATTTTCTTTTAATAAGGAAATAGGCATTCTAAGAATTAAGGCCAATTTCTTCAAGAATGTGCCTTTGTCTCCCAAATAACTTTTTTTTTTAAGTTTATACTTATTACAGCATGCATATATTCATCTGTGTGTGTGTGTGTATATATATATATAAACTCAGAATTTCCTTTAACCTTTTCTAAGTATTCAAATCAGTGGTGTTAACTACATTTACTACTTTGTTCTACCATCACCAAATAATTTTATCCTTTTAAAATAAGTATTCACTTCATTGGGAAATCTGAATTTATCATTGAATCATGGATCATTTATTCGTTGCACATATATCTGTTGAGCTCTGTCTATATGCCCCGAAAGTGGGGATATGGCAATAAATAAGACAGATGAAATTTCTGCTATCATAGAACTTTAATACCTATGAAAACTCAGTGTGTCTTCACATCTTTTCAATTAGATGAGGTGCTATGGCATTTTCATATACATATATAGACAGTAGATTATTAGCAAAACCATGTACAGTTTCATGCATAGTACATAAGCCTCAGGAGTTGGAACAATCACTTAAGATGAAGAAACTGAATGTGTACAGATCCAAATATTTCATATACTAGTGTTAAAAATCAGATGTTTCAGATAAAAGTGGATCGACATTGAGGAGTGATGCAGGATGGTATTGGTGAATGTGAAGGACTAGGGCTAGTTATGACAGAGAACCTTAAAGAGAAAGTAGAATAACTTGGATAAGCAACTGACAGCCACTCTAAGCTAGGAAACTTGGGTTTCCATGGAAGGTGTCCATGAACTTGGAGAGGAACAAATTACATATTTATTTTCACTAACCTCTATCTTAAATTTTCTTCATTTATAAATGTGGGCAACACATGACAGCAGTATTATCAGTACCTGTGACTTCTACCACCAATTATATTACAAATAACTTCCTTCTTCTATTGCAGTGGGTGGAAATATTTCTGCTCATTAATACATTGAAATTATGATACTTATTAAATTCACTACTAGAGCTTGGTATTTAATGCAGCAGTAAAGTGTCATATACGTTATTATATCTCAAATGTGTTTTTCAGCATTTTTGAGAACTGTATTCCAGTATTATTAGTTTACTCAGTAAAGCATTGAATTTTGTGATTTTTAAAGACATTAGTCTTAGGGGCATCATTAGGTTTTCCAGGCTGCCAAAGGGGCCCATGGTATCACAAAAAGTTAAGAGCTCCTGCTCTAAGCAAAAATTATAAGCTCAGATACTTACAGGGCAAGCAGATAGCAAAAAGGATTTATAAATGGAAAGAGAAACATCATTTAGGAGCCCAATATAATCTAGAGAAACAAGAATTATTGGGAAGTTCACAGGAGTCCAAAACAAAAACCACAGTTTTCCATCCAAGTTTAAATGCAATAGAAATGAAAACAAAAGAATAGACCAGATGGAATAACTGACAAACCTGGTATTAGAGAAGCCACTCATGTACTGGCTTCCACAACCCTTGGGGTACCATTCAAGAGGACTGTGTAGTGGTGTCCACTTGAGTCCTCAAGAATATAACCTGCAGAAAACTGCGGGCTGAAGTCTTCTTTATATCCACAAGAAGGTGGGCTGTCTGATAGTGACTCCTGGGCTTAAACCAACGTACCCAGCAGGGCTGTTTTGGGCAGGTCTCCTTCTGCAGAGAGGAGGGGTCAGAACCATGCATTAATTACATTGGTGCCATGGCCAAAAATGTTCTCCCTATTCTATTTCCCTTTCTAAATTCTGCCCTACTACAGCTGTCTGATATAGTCTATCAAGAGTTCTGCATAAAACTAAATGAAAAGGAAGAAAGAAACGCCATTAATAAAGTGCCATTTATGTGGAGATGCACCAAATATGAATCTGAGTCCTTTCATTGTAAAACTCCCTCAGAAAAGTTAAAATCCAAACACTAATCCCTTAATATGTTTAAGTCTAAACATGATAAAACCCAAAGGAAATAAAATCTGAACTCAAATCCTCTTGCTCTTGTGAATTAAAAGTCCAAAGTAACTAAAATCTTTCCAGCTTCTCATAACTGCAGGGTTGAGGGATTTCCACAGCCATGGTAGAGTGAAGGGTTTTGCCAGTGCCTGCAGCCGCAGCTCTCTCTCACTGGGACTGATGTGGTTTCTGCAGGACCTCAAATAAGATATTGTTCAATGATGTCTTTTTTAATGAACTTAACAGTTTAAAAGGTTCAAAAACTTAATATTTCACTGATGTGCCACACCCACCAGATTTAGAAAAGAAGCCAAAACTCAGCCTCGAAAGCAATTATCCCAGAAAAAAAAATTGCATTTCCAGAATGTGGGTCTTAGTGGATTGTCAAAGACCATGGCCCAAAATGCAATGTGCAAGTGAAGTCAAGGCTGTATATATGCTGGAGTGTTAGGAAGAATAATGACCTCCAGAAGATGGCCACATCCTGATTGTTGAACCTGTGAGTATGTCACCTTGTATGGCTAGAGGGATTTTATAAATGTCATTAAATTAAGGATCTTGAGATGTGGAGATTACCCTGGATTATCTGGGTGGGCCAATATAATCACCAGGGTTTTTATAAGAGGGAGGCAAGGTCAGGGAGTCAGAGAGAGATTGGAAGATGCTACATTACTGGCTTTGGAGCCGGAAAAAGGGGCCAGGAGCATGGGAATGCTGGTGTTCTCTAGGAGCTGGAGAAGGCTCCTAGAACACAGATGTTCCCCTAGACCTTTCAGAAGGAACATGCTCCTGCCAATGCCCTGATTTTAGTCTAATAGGACCCATTTTGGGCTTCTTTTTTTAATTTAATTTTTTTATTTTTAAAGAAGTTTTAGATTACATATATATAGGGGATTCCCATATGCCACACTCCCGCCCCTCCACACTTTTCCCACATTAATAACATCCTTCATTAGTGTGGTACCTTTCTTTCAATTGCTGAACCCATATTGAAGTATTGCTACTAATCATGGACTACAGTTTACAGTTTAGTTTACACTCTGTCCCATACAATTTTGTAAATTATAACAAAATATACAATGGCCTGTATCCATCACTGTGATGTCATGCAGGACAAATATAGTGTCCTGAAAATTTCCCCATATTACACCTATTCTTCCCTCTCTCATCCCTCAGAACCTCTGGTGGCCACTGCCTTTATATTAATGATGAGAGTTCTTCCATTGCTAGAATATTAATAAGTCTATAAAAGAATGTCTACCATAGTCCATTTTGGGCTTCTGTCCTCCAGAACTGTAAGATAATAAATATGTGTTGTTTTAGGTCACTCTTTGTTGTACTTTATCACAGCAGCCATAGGAACCTAATACCAGTGGTTAAGATATTGGACCCTGGAGCATTGTTTCCAATCCCAGTTCAGCCACTACTGAAAGTGTGACCTTGGGGCCTATTAGACTATGCTGAGGTCCCTGAACCACCAGACCAGCGGTGTTGTATTGTTTAGAGGTAAGACTTCACCATGAGATTGCCTATGCCTACTGAGGCCTGGGCCTTTACCAGGCCCCATGCAGTTGGTGTCTGCTGAGGCCATTCCAACACAAGTGTCTTGGATAAGCCCCAGGTTTTCTGAGGCCCTCAGCCACCACTATGCTGAGGCCCAAAGGTCCCACATTTTTTTCTGGGACTTTTGTTTATGCCAAGCATCATGAAACTTTGCTTTAGACTGGCACCATCCATAAAAGAAACAAATAAGCAAAATAAAAGAGCCACATATAAAAAACAGTCTGTGTATATCAAGCAACTACTGGACAAGCTGCAATCACCCATTAGGGTCAAAATATCATGCAGCCTAAAGATTAAGGCCCTCTTTCCAAGTCTCAGAAATAAAAGCCAAGTGTAAAATTGTAAAATCCCTCCATCATCCACTAAGATCAAAACAGTTCACAAAAATCCAAAGGCTAAAGTCCTTTAAAATCTTTGAAATGTTTATTTTTCCCCAAATTCCACTCTTTAGTTTTGTTTCTCAGAGTTCTCAACCAATATACCCCGTATGGAGAGTTTCTAGGGAAAATCCCCTTTTTGTACCCAAATACAAAAATGAGTGAGAAATGAGACAAAGAAGTAAGGTGAATGGAGACCAAAGCATCACCATTATTACCGATAAAGCTGGTATTAGAGGGTGTGATTTTTCTGTGCTGTCAATGGAAGAGTGGGGATATAGAAAGAAGCTAGAAATGCTATGATAATGCATGGTCCTCCACATGCAAGGAAGTATCAGACAGAGAAAATTTCCCCCTTTGCTAAGGGAATAAAAACATGATTTAGATTGACACTGTCAGGAAGACTGAACTCAGGCAACCAGTTACACATACTGTTTTGGTTAGTCAGAGTAATGGTTATAACACTGGCCACTTCAAATGGCACAAGGCCCACCCCATGGACTTCTAGTTCCTCTAAAGCCCACTTCTTAGACCTATTCCAAATTTCCCCAGGGTATTCTAAAGAAAGTTTTACAATACCAGCCAAGTGATAGTTACTTTTTACTATTACATGAAGAAACCCTAATTTATGCAAGAAGTAGAAATGTAGGCATCATTACATGACAATAGGGACAAAGCTTGCAATTACATAGAAGATCCTATTGGAGGTGATACTGTCTTAAGCAAAGCATTTGTATGACCTTCATGAACCACAAAGATAAAATAAAATGAAACCAATCCCTAACATTTATAAGGCTGACTTTTGCTTTTTATTCTTAGTGTATCATTTGAACATAATCAGATGGAGGCTGGCCTATTTTTATATACAACTTGATTTCTAGCCTACCTTAATTTAGTTATGCAGTGAATATATTATTGACAGAAATGTAAAGGCAAATTTCTCTGGAAGAGCCTTAGCTCAGAAGTTTGGATGTAGGGTTCATTGATTCCCAAGCAGCCTGGAACTGCTAAGGGTGTACATTTACAGTGGATATGCTTCCTTTAGTAAATCTGAATCTTGCCCTCTACAAGAAAAGCACATGGCTCTACTTTGTTGGTGGTGCATTTCAAGACTTTTGACGTTATTTTCATTGTAAAGTATGGCTTTAAAGTTTGTTCATGGTATTCTGATTCACCATCCTGGCCCATTTGTGTTCTCTGGTGATATCTGAGAATAATTCCTATTGCTCTGATTCATGCATTTGTAACTCCTTGGTGGGCATGGGCTTGGCAATGGCCCTTGCAATGGCCCAGAGCTCAGAAAGAACTAAAGCTCCAGAAACCTGCCTTCTTGCCAACAGAAATCAAAGATGCTGTTGAGGATTGAATCAGGTCCCCACAAAAGGCATATTAGGGTCCCAAGCCCTGGTCCTGTGATTGTGAACCCTTTTGTATATAGAAACTTTGAAGATATTATTAGTTAATGAAACAAGGGTGGGCCTTAATCCAATATGGCTGAAGTCCTTATATAAGCAAAAGAAATTGGACATGGAAGGAAAAGCCACAGGGAGCAGCAGCCAGTAGCTGGAAGTCAATGGAACCCGGAAGAAAAAGAAGACACCACTATGTGGTGGAAAAGTCAAAGACGAAGAACCATCAGCAGCCAGTCCCAGAATGCCAGACTTTGGGGAGAAAGCAACACTTTGATGCTGCCTCAATTTTGGACTTCTCCTGGACTCAAACTATGAACCAATAAATTCCTGTTGCTTAAGCCAACCCATTGTATGGTATTTGTTTTAGCAGCTAGGAAACTAAGACTGATGTGGAAGGGATTAGATAGCTTAAGAGAAATCCATCAATACCACTGGAAAAGCTACAGAACATCTGTATTTAACTATTCTTCAGTGGACTATATCTCCATGAATCCATAATTAAAAAGGAGGCATTGGAAAGCAGATTTGGCTCAATGAATAGGGCATCTGTCCACCACATGGGAGGTTCAAGGTTCAAACCCAGGGCCTCCTGACCCATGTGGAGCTGGCCCACATGCAGTGCTAATGGGTGCAAGGAGGGCCATGCCATGCAGGGGTGTCCCCCACGTAGGAGAGCCCCACACATAAGAAGTGCACCCCATAAGGAGAGCCGCCCAGCGCAAAGAAGTGCAGCCTGCCCAGGACTGGTGTTGCACACACGGAGAGCTGATGCTGTAAGATGACGCAAGAAAATGAGACACAGATTCCAGGTGCTGCTGATAAGAATACAAGCAGACACAGAAGAACACACAGCAAATTGACACAGAGCAGGCAACTGGGGGTAGGGGGGGCAGGGGAAGGGGAGAGAAATAAATAAAAATTAAATCTTTTTTTTTTAAAAAAGGAGGCATTGTGCACTTTAAATTATATTTTAAAATATGAAAATATTTCTTTAGATCTATATAACCTAAAATGATCACCATATTTTAGGCTTTAGCTCTGTGTTCTTTAAAATGGTTGCAATATTTTAGCCTCTGTATTCCTTAAAATAGTTGGAGCACTTTAAGTTTTATCTCTGTGCTCATTTACTTCCATTTTTTATCAGGGAGGATTTCTGGTGATGTAGACTTCTTGTGAAAATGGTTTGAGGATTTCACTGTGTTAGAGAAGAATGAGTTTTGGTGATTATTTCCTGTGAACTGGGCATTTCTTTATTAATGTCTAGGAAATCTTCCTTGCAGAGCATCCTCAGAACTAAAGAAAACCACCTTTTTAAGTAGCAAAGCAAATGTAAGAACAGAGGAAGAAACCAATAAGATTTAAATTTCACAGCCTCCAATCCCCACCACTGACAACTTGATTTTACTACAAATGGTCCTGGTTCTTGCAGTAACATACTATTCCTAGTCCTGGTTTGATGTTTCAAGATGTCCAAATATTTCAAACAAACACCTCCTCCTGCCACTTGCCTCAGGTGTGCCTTAGTGTATTGAAAACCTGTGCTCATTTCTTGGATGTATAGATGTTCATGGACTGACTCATCCCTACCAGCAGCTTTCCGTCTGCTGCTTTGTCTGTCTCATTTCCTATTTTGGTTCAGTCTGGTTCAAGGCCAAGAGGCCAAAGTTCTCCATGGCAGGGAGACATCCGTGTGTGTGCACACTGTGCCTGGGTGCAGCATGACATCTTGGCAGAGCATGTGGCCCTTTCCAGAGAAATAGTTATGAATTTGTTCTCTACATGGAGGTGCAGGGAATGGTTAGTCACACAATACTTTGAAATAATTACTAAAGAGAGAAAGAGGGAACCAATATTGTAGTCCCAATTTTATTGTGGCTTACCATTCTTGTTCTAGAATTATGTCCTGACCTGAGATATCATGGTTCTAAAGCTTAGGTTAAGATATCTTTATTGTCTGGTGTTGCTTGGGACATGATGCATACGGTACTCCATTAGAAATGATTCTTCCAAAGCTAAGGAAGTCAGCTCAGACTCAAAGCATCCTGGAACCTCAGTGACACCAATTCTGGTGGGGAAAGAAGTGAGACTAGAGGATGGGTGGCAAAACCCAGTGATGGGGAAGGCTCCTGATTAGGAGAATACACTATGTGATAGGACTGTCACTCAAGCTGACCTCACTGTTCTTGTTCCTTGGGTATGATCTGGTGTGTAGAGATTGGTAGTAGGGGTTCTTATAGCAGAAATACTAAAAATTTGATTGCTGATGACTTTTTGGATCCATATGGAGAGGACTCCAATTGGAGATTTCAGTGAGAGGCCTGGCAAAAGACAAGATGTCAGGCCAGATTCAAAGCAGGAAGGGATCAGGCAGGATTCCAGACTCAGAAGAGAAGAACCAGAGTTTGAAGCAGGGATGTGAGGCAGCAAAAATCAAACCAACAAGGTGAATTGAGGGCTAAAGGGGAGTCTGCCTACCACATGGGAGGTCTGCAGGGAAGCAGACTTGGCCCAATGGATACGGCATCTGTCTACCACATGGGAGGTCCAAGGGTCAAACCCCGGGACTCCTTGACCTGTGTGGAGCTGGCCCATGCACAGTCATGTACACAAGGAATGCCGTGCCATGCAAGGGTGTCCCCCGTGTAGGGGAGCCCCACACGCAAGGAGTGTGCCCTGTAAGGAGAGCCACCCAGTGCAAAAGAAAGTACAGCCTGCCCAAGAAAGGCACCACACACACAGAGAACTGACACAAGATGACACAACAAAAAGAAACACAGATTCCCGGTGCCGCTGATAAGGATAGAAGCAGTCACAGAAGAACACACAGCGAATAGACACAGAAGAGCAGACAACTGTGGGGGGGGGGGGGACGGGGGGAAGGGAGAGAAATAAATAAGTAAGCAAATGAATAAATCTTTAAAAAAAACCTTCATTTTAATTGAGTACTGCAAAGACTCAGGTGGATACTTAATGATGGAGTCCATGCTTGTCACTCTACCCTGATGACCCATTCTCTCCTGAAAAAGGGTTGACTTATTGGTTTCATGGTGAAAAGTCTTGCGGCATGCTCACCTACATCTCCATGTAACTTGCTAGGCATAGAAATACTTTGAAGGCTCATTTGAAATCCACTTACACAAGAAGGTATAAAGACCAGGATGTTTTCCATGCTGCATCTTGTCTATATTTTTCTTTTCCTGAGAGAGATATTGTTACTTGGCCCTGGAGCTAGGTTTGAGTTGAAATCAATGAGACTTGTTTTTCAGTTTAATTCCTATGATGGCTGAGTGCTACTTCATGGCTTGTATCTGCTCTGTACTCCCAGAAAAAGCCTCATGGGGTTCCCTCAGTAGACCTTCCACTCCCAGGAATTTGGCCATTTTTTTTTTATCCCCAGATTAAAATTCTTTTTTTTTTCTTTTTTTAAAAAGATACTTAGATTACACAAATGTTACATAAAAAACAGGGGGGAAAGTGGTGGTGGGCTCAAGCAATTGAGCTCCTGTTTACCATATGGAAGACCCGGGATCAATCACCAGGACCTCCTCATAAAAAAAAAAAAAAAATCTTCCCAGACTTGCACAGTGAGGTGCATATCCCTGCAGGGCATGAAGAGGATGATGTAACCAGATAGGGGGAAAAAAAAAAAAAATATATATATATCCATATGCCCCGCTCCTCACACCTCCCACATTTTTCCACATTAACAACATCCTTCATTAGTTGTGGTACATTAATTACAATTGAACAACACATTTTGGAGCATTGCCACTAAGCATATATTAAAGTTTACATTGTAGTTTACACTCTCTCCCACCCAATTCTGCAGATCATGGCAAGATATAGAATGGCCTGCACCTGTCATTGCAATGTCATTTAGGACAATTCCCAAGTCCCGAAAATACCTGTGTGTTAAACATGTTTTTCCTTCTCCCTGTTCTCAGAACCACCTGTGGTCACAGTCTCAACATCAATAATACGATTTCTTCCATTGCTAGAATCGTGGTAAGTCTATAATAGAATACCAGTAAGTCTACTTTAGCCCATAGTTCATTCCCCAATCCTGAGGTTCTGGGATGATGATGTCCACTCCACTTATAATTGAGAGGGGTTGTGATCCCACGAGGCCAATGCATTGGACTTACTTTCTTGGAGTTGTAGACTCTCTCAGTTCCTTGATATGGTAGTTGTCCATCATGACCTCCTTGTTAGTTGTCCTGGGTGAGACCAATGAACTGGAGAGTAGGTGTTGCAACTCTGTTGAGATTCAGGGCCCAGATGGCACATGGGAAGCCCAAAGACTTAAGTCTCTTGGATGTATACCTACCAACTCTAGTACTAATTATAGGTTCAAATAGAAAGACAGAAGAGCCATGTGTAGGGAAACCACAACTGAGTCCAACTCTGTTACCCTGGGGAGCATAAATTCCAAAGTACGGCCCACTGGCAAGGCACCAAACTCCTGAACTATCTGCCCTGACTATAGTATCTGGATGTCTCCAGATCCCCCAGGAATACCACTATTTGGGATAGTA
This sequence comes from Dasypus novemcinctus, assembly GCF_030445035.2. Lineage (NCBI taxonomy): Eukaryota > Metazoa > Chordata > Mammalia > Cingulata > Dasypodidae > Dasypus > Dasypus novemcinctus. Next base: position 110,105,860 of record NC_080675.1, on the reverse strand, counting down.
TCCACTTTGGCAGTTAACGAGATCCTGCTTCAATGTGTATAAGAGTAACCTCTAGAATGACCTTCTGACTCCTTTTGAAGTCTCTTAGCCATATAAACTCATTTGTCTTTACCTTGTCCCTCTTCTGGTCAAGGGCTTTTTCCAATTGCATTGCTAGTTGATGCTTGGTAGTAAACCCTCAGTGCCAGGGAGGCTCATCCCTAGGAATGATGTCCCATGCTGGGGGGAAGGTAATGTATTTATATGCTGAGTTCAGCTTAGGGAGAGGAATCTGGCCATTTCTAAATTCAAGACTCCTGCCACTTCAAGTGATCATATTGGTTCTTCGCACAGCACATCTTTTTTTGAGAAAGAGTTCAATGTCACACAGTTTTAGAAAAAAAAAAACAAAAACAAAACCATGTCCTAACTGAGGAAGGGAATTGGAACTTTCCAGGGACACAATAAGAGGGCGAGAAAATGGTGTGAATGAAAACATTTTTGCCTTTCCATTGGGGACTTAATAGAAACAAAGCAATGAGCCATTTAATTGTCTATTGAGAGATTCATGACAGCCTCTTCCTGGAGGGGAGAAAAACATTTTCTGTTGTTGTTGTTGCAGTATGTATTTCCTTGTTTTGGTTTGTGACCTAGAGATGCTTTATTCTTTGCAAGACCAAAACAGGGCAAAGAAAGAGGTAAGTGGTAACAATTCTGTGTGAGAAGAGTTAGGCTGAAAGCTAAATAGCCACATACAGCTGCATATGCAACATTTAAAATTGTTTTTGAAGGAGTGCAGTTTTACCATTTATGTCATAAGAATTATCATTAACATTGAAAAGGGCAAGCATTAGGATTTTGTTCATCTCTTATCTTTGAGGGGGATGGCTACCTTAATTTAGTTCATTATAACCTAAAAATGAATGGCAATAATTTGAATTTTGAATTTCAAACACTTATTTACTTTTCATATTTTATACTTCACACTAAGGGTTACATATTCAAGTCAATTCATATAGGCTATATAAACAAAGGAATTTGAGTGTTGTTTCATGCAATAAACATGCTTTGATTCCTGCACTGTAACTTTCTGCTATAAAAACTGAACAGTATTTAAACTTGATCATGGCATATTACAACAAAATTCTTAAAAATAAATACCATTTTCCTAACTATATGTATGGAGGAGGCTCTTTTTTGCTAGCCATTTTCAAAATTTCCCTTTTAGGCTTTCAAATAAATTTCATCAACAGTGTTAACAATAATAATTGCTAATATTTATTGATTGCTTTCTATGTGTCATTCTGTATGGAGATTTTTCACATATGAACTCATTTATTCACTACTGTTAATCCTTATCAGTCTTGTCATTGCTGTAACCTTAGGGCTTGAAACAGCACCCAGCACGTAGTAGATGCTCAATTCATATATATTGACTGGATGAATCCTTAGGACTTTCTGAAATCACAGTCTATCTCTACTTTAGAGACAAAGAAACTGAGACTTATGGAGATCAATCTGCCCTGTATAACAGCTGATAATGGTTAGAGCAAGAATTTCTAAAACTTTCAAACCATGTGCTAAATTATATATCAGCACTAAACACTTTGGAATCTTTAATCTAAGTGTTTTTCTAGAACTAGGATAACAACCTTGATACTTCTCTTCCTGATCTCTTCAATCACCTTGACTCTTATTATTATTTTCTCCCTCACCTTTTAAAGGCCAGTCTCCCTCTGGCTACTTTCCAGAGAACTTGCACTTTGTATTATGGTTTATTTTCCCTCTCTGTGCTGGGTCTGTCTGTGCAGCGAAATCAGCTCCCCTGGAGAAGTTCTGAACTGTCCCCAGCATGTGTCCACCCAGATGGCTCGGTTTAGATGCCGAAAGGATGAATGGAGAGAGCTCTGGGTCAAGGGTGTTCCATTGCATGACACTGCAAGACACCAGCTGCTCATGTATCCCCATCACAAGCTAGAATCAGACACATGTGTGACAACACATGCGTGATCCCCTGTCTCATCTCCTTTGGAATGTTCCTGGGAAGGGGAGGAGAACATAGTTTCTGATTTAGGTGCCCAACACCAGATGACTCATAGTCTTAAAAATAGTCTTTTCACCCCCTTGTATTTGTCATCCTCTTATTATTATTATTTTTTATGGCTGTGTTGAGAAAATCCAGAAAAGTACTTACCTATTCGGGGCTGTCACCTGTCATCGACAGCATCAGAACAAGACTCACAAACATGAAGGAAACAATTCAATCAGAGTCTTTTTTTGTAATTCATAGTAAAAGTAAAGGAATCACAGTTGGCAGCATGTGTTGGTAGCAGGGTGGCTGCATGTCAGGGCAGCTAATGCAGCAAGGTGACTCTTTTTCAGAAAGTTTGATAAACCTGCCTCTGAGTGTTATGGAGTTGTGGAGTTGTGTTCTGGTAGAAAAGAAAACAGGCATGTACCCTGGATCACAATTTTCTCTAAACATGCCCTGGCAGTCCTGAAAGCGCAAGCAAGGGCTGCTCTCTCTCTGAGTGTGCATGAAGCTCTGATGAAGGTCAAGTTGGGGTCCTGAATTCACATGGAGCAGAACTACTTTCCCTGTTCAGGCAGTGCTGAGGAGTGGTATCTGAGCACAAAATGTAGCAGGTAGCAGGAGTTCAACGCACGATTTTGTTTGTTAAATGAAAATGAAAGGGTTCTTTATAAAAATTCAGGGCACTGGAATCTTTAGGTTAGTACATGTGAATTTCAGTGGGGTAATTTCATGACTACCTTCTGAGAAAATCTGAAGCAGCAATAGCTGCAGTTTTTCAACTGAGAGATCAAGAAGTTATCAATTAGCAAAGAAAAAGGGTGGTGACTTTTTGGCCTTCCTTCCTTTGGCATCAGTACTATTTAGTTAGAAGAAAAATATTCTTTTTACTTAAAAACGTTTTAATGAGATTTCTGATCCATTAGGCAATTTCTTCCTACTGATTGACATTTACACACAGATTGTAAAACCAAGTGTGAAGGGAAATGGGCTTAAATTCTATGCATTCCTTATTTTTGTTATTAATAAAATTCCCTACACTCCAGATGCTTTTAGGGTTTATTTTGTATAATTTAAATATCTTTCCTTTTTGTAGTTATAAAGTTAATTTGGGCAGTGAGTGTGTGAATATGTGTGTGTGAGAGAAAGGGAGAGAGGAAGAGGGAGAGTATGAGAGAGAGAGATGGAGAAGGGAGGATGTTTTGTTTTCAAAAGGCTTAACTTGGTTATAAAAGAATGTTCTCAATTTTTGTTTTGTACATAGTTTGCTCTGCATTTTCTCCAGAAATTTAAGTCTGGATTAACTCTTCTGTGGTTAAAAACTGTTTTAATTCCAGCAACCTCAGCTGGATATTTTTTAAGAGGAGAGGTCTAATATATATTGGCTTTCAAAATTTAGGTCCTCATATATTTCATAATATTTCTAATGGATTGGCATTCAGCTTGTGGTCTTTGAAACATTCAAGTAGGGCTTTGAAATGAGGACCAGTAAATGTTTTATTTTTCCTGTTTACTAAACTTGCTTTCCAGGACTTCTTCCTGACTGCATACCTTACCTTGGGATTTGCCAATAAATCCCCAAACTAAAACAATGCTCCCACTCAGGTGTCTTGACTCCTATTAACAACCATTTAACCATATCAAAGATAGGGTAGATAGAATATTAAGGTTCCAATCTGTCTGGGTAGATCTTAGACCTGCTCCTTATCAGTTTTGAGACTTTGGACAATTGGAGAGATTAGAAATTCACACTTTGACTTGACAAAATTTTGAAGACTTAAAATTGGAGATTAAGTAAAAGTTATAATTCATTGAATCCAAGGTTACACTAAAAGAAGAACGTAGATTCCAGGAGCCTCATATAAGAGATTCATAGAGATGACCTTTAGTCATATGTGAAACACCAAAAGTTGACTTAAAACTTCAAGATGATACAAATATTGACACTGAAAGGCACAGTCCCTCTTGTGATGGCAGAGTCCCTTCCTCTGCTTTCACACAGGATGAGCTCTCAATCACCTCAACCAGATGGACACCAAAAGTTCTTGGAAACACTGTCTTAGAGACTCTCATGCTGCTCCCACTTTCCCCATAGGAAAGGTATTCTCTGTTCAAGTCCTCTTATCTTGCTCTTTCACCCTACCCTCTTTTAGGTTAACTATATTTCCTCTTGTTCAGATATAAACAGAGATGTGAGAAAGCTCAGTATCCTCTATTCAAGAACTCATTATTTCTTTTTTAAAACGAGGCTGAAGTTATTTTTTAACACATGGCATTCTATTTAAAAACCCATTAAAAATATGTAATAATGGACTGGGAGAGAGTGTAAACTACAACATAAACTATAATCCCTGCTGTGTAGCAGTACTCCAAAATGTACTCGTCAAATGCAATGAATGTAGCACACTAATGAAAGAAGTTGTCAATGTGGGAGGAGTGGGAGGTTCGGGGAGTGGGGTATATGGGACTTACATATTTTATATAACATTTTTGTGTGATCGATGTATCTTTAAAAAGAAAGAAATGAAAAAAATGTAATCATCTACTTTTAAATTAAAACACCTTTTATAAAAAAACTAGTTAGTATTTGAAGCCTAATTGTGTGCTGTAAAGGAGTTCATAGAGATTATTATAATTAAAAAACAACACAAAACTACAACAATAAACAACTAGTCAGTGGCTATTACTTTGGATGTCTATTAGCAGGAGAAATAGAAAGTAATAGCAGGTGTTCTTTCTATAATACTTTACAATTTTTGTTAGTTTGTTTAATTCAGTGGTATGAGTGAGCCAAACTCTTACACAGTATACTCCATCAGGGGAATATGAAGGCATGAGTTTGTCTAGGTAAAGGACAGTGCCTTCTTCACCCTTGTGCCCAACTTCTCCTTCACCTCTCATACTTAATCTAGTTCCTTGAAGACAGTAGGCCTGTACAGTACTGTTGAGTGAATAGATGGGGAAAATCACAGAAATTATTCCTAAACTAAAGAATCTGTAGCTGACAGCTTGTGGGTGTTCAATGGCTTTTGCAAGGATTTGGGCAGAAATCTGAAATCTAGGTAGGGATTCCTTGTAAATCAGAAAAAGTCATTCTAATCAGGTCTAGAAATAAGTTCAGAGAGAGATGAAACAGGTACTTGTATTAGTGAAAGAGCTGCCTTGGATCCTTTTTTGAAAGTTTTCATGAAAAGGATCTTTAAATATAACATTTAGGGCGGCAGACTTGGCCCAGTGGTTAGGGCGTCCATCTACCACATGGGAGGTCCGCGGTTCAAACCCCGGGCCTCCTTGACCCATGTGGAGCTGGCCCATGTGCAGTGCTGATGCAAACAAGGAGTGCCCTGCCAAGCAGGGGTGTCCCCCGCATAGGGGAGTCCCACGTGCAAGGAGTGCGCCCCGGAAGGAGAGCCGCCCAGTGCGAAAGAAAGTTCAGCCTGCCAGGAATGGCGCTGCCCACATGGAGAACTGACACAACAAGATGACACAACCCAAAGAAACACAGATTCCCGTGCTGCTGACAACAACAGAAGCAGACAAAGAAGATGCAGCAAATAGACACAGAGAACAGACAACTGGGGTGGGGGGGAGGGGAGAGAAATAAATAAATAAATCTTTAAAAAATATATATAACATTTAGTAATATTATTTGAGTTTATTTTAATAAAGTGGATTTTGTGATGTTACAAATAAAGTAAGTGAAAAGTAGCCTATTTTTCAGTTAACCACATGATTGATCTGCCTTGTGGCAAAATATGCTAATAACAGGCAGTTCTGCTAGAATGGCTGTTTCGTGTTCCCAAAAAATCACCGTGCTATACAACTTTGCACAGCAAAAATCACAGGGCTTATGACAAAAATGGGGTTAGGGACACAGCACTCAAAACTTCATCAGTGACAGAGAGAAGGTAGGCACCTCATGAAAATGGTAGTGCAGTTAGTTTTACATATGTTGAATGGTTTAGAAACACTAGCTGCTGCAATACACAAAGAGCTTTACCATGAAAAAATAACCCTGAAGTTTGCTTGTAGTACTTTGCTTGTCAGAGGGTTTGCAGCTTGTGAGTTATTGTGAAGTGTTGGAACGAGGTTATTGGAAATTGGAGGAAAAATTGCAACAGCAGATATGGCTGGGTGAGACCCATCATGCTGGTGGTGAGCTGCGGTGGCCAGGGCATGCACGGGTGCCTGCGTTTTGTGTATTCCTACATGGCTCAGATCAGCTGGGTGCAGTTTCCTGCATTCATTCACCTACTCTTTTTTGTAGAAGAAATTGTACATAGCAAACTCAAAATCTGCACTGTGCTCAAATTGTTCCTTGAAATATCAATTGTTTGGGACAAATTCACGTTTTCAAAACAAGCATTCTTGCAGAGCTGATCATGTAAGCAAAGTAGCTAAGGGCGATCATAACTAACACATATGGGGCTCATATTATGTATGTATCGGGCACAGTCCCAAGCTTTTTACATGTGCTAATTAACTAATTAAATCCTACTAACAATCCTTACTAATAATTCCTGGTTTGGTGATAAAGGCACTGAGGCATGGAGAGGTGGAAAATTGCCCAAGTTCACAGAACTAAGTGGGTGAGCCTCCAGCTTTTGCTTTCTTAACCACTCTTTCATTCTTTCCTCCCAACTAAATGAAAAGTAACCACCTTTGAGTGTTCAGCTTCAACTTTACAGGGCTGCATAAACCGTCAGCATAACTGACATATCACTGACTACCAGATACTAATAGCAAGATGCATTACCTCCTTCCAACATTCATATTCTTTTGGAATATGACCCAAAGGGACTGGTAATGGAGAAACCATTTAGGAGAATGCCAGGAGAATCTAATTCACTAACTCACTCTTTACTTTCTTCTCAACTACTTAGGCACCGTTTTCATGATATGATCATGGAAAGCAGTGGGCAGGGGAAGGGCAAATAAAACTCTTATAATTACATTCCTGTACTTGGCTAGGGGTGGATCTATATTTGGTGAGATTAAGCCCTATTATATTTTCATGCTTAACAGTTACAGATTGAAACTTGTCCCTCAGGACAGGAATTTGCCATTTTCGTTCCAACATTCCTTGTCTCCTGAGCAAATCATTACATGATGTCATCTAATCCCTTTGTTTTTATATTTCTCTCCCTTAGTTTGATACTGGCTCCTTTCTTCTCTGGTCATTCTACCACATTGTAATTTTTTGTTTGTTTGCTCTCTTCTCTACATTTTTAAATTTCTTTTTTGCTGGTGAAGGGAGACAGGCAAAGAGGAGTAGAAAAGCAAAATCACTTTTTGAGAGAATGGTAAATAAGTGGGCTTCTTCACTTAGACTTGCTTCTAAAAATGTATCTTTACTTTCAACTTTATGGGTCACACAATATTTAAAAATTAAAAGTTATAAAAGTTGACTTTCAACTTTATAAATTAGATGTTAATTAAAAAAAAAAGGATTCTCATGTGAAACCAGGATTGATAACAGTTGCTCTATCCCAGTGGTTCTCAACTCTGGCTGCATGTTAAAATAAATATTGGGCAAAGTTTTTATGTGTAGACAATAACCACCACCACCAAAAGAAAAAAGATCAAAGAAAAGGACAAGAAGTTATAAGTTATAATGAGTTGACCAGGGCCAGGATTTCCATCTCTATTGCTATACTAGGACTGTACCAAAGAGCATAGTTATTTATTCATTCACTTATTTATCACTATTTATTGAGTACCTACCAAGTACCAGGCATGGGTGAGGAATAATATGGTGATTAAAACATGCTCTGGCCTTAAAAGGAAAAATACTGTTTGATTGCCCTAAACTAAATAAATTATGTGAAATATAAATATGTTATGAATATGGGTAGACTTACATATATAAGACTATTTTTCCTTGAAGCTGCATAAATGTAAATTAATATTGTACAATGTTAATATCAGATAAAAAACCATCAAAAACATTATACTAAGTGAAGGAGACAGATGCAGAGTACTACATATTGTATGATTCCATTTATATAAAATGTAAATATAGATCATTTCATAAAGATGAAAGGAGATTAGTTGTTATGTAGGTCTGAGGAAGGGATGCTAAGGGGTTTGGAGTTTTTATTTTTGGAATAATGAAATCATTCTAAACTTTTTAAGATGATGAATATACAACATTGTGATTATACATTTTGGATAGAATAGCTGGAAACAATAGTTATGTACAGTAGGGGAAGCATAGAGAGATTGAGAGGTGAGGAATTTTCTTGTTTGTTGGTTTTATATTTATTATTGTTATTGAAATAATGAAAATGTTCTAATAATGATTCAAGTGATGAATGTACAACTATGGGATTATAGCAAATACCATTGACTGTACACTTTGGATGAATTGTATGCTGCTTTATTAATATGTATCAATAAAATTGACTTAAAACCAAAAAAAACACAGGCTCTGGAGTTAAAAGACCTGAGTTCTAATCTGCACCTTACAATTCCCTGTAAAGATTTGTCCTTGGGTAAGTTACATAAACTTGCTGGATCTCAGTTTTTCCCAGCTGTAAATGAGAGTGCAGATGCCTCAAAGGCTTGGATTAAGGTTATCAAGATAATGCCTGTAAAACATTCAACACAATGTCTGGCATATAGTCAAGTATATGAAGTGCTCTAACAGCTACAGGGTACTCTGAGTTCATCACAGTTCTCAGGGCAGGGGAGGAAGATCTGAAAGGTATATAGGAATTAGCTGGGTAGAAGGAGGAGCAGCATGAGAGAATGTTGCAGGAAGAGGAATTTGAACAAAGGGGACTTCATGAACCTTCTGATGGGAAGGAGAACAAGCCCTGGGAGGAATTTTTCACAAGGCCAGTGTGGCTGGAGGATGGGCTACTGATAGGGACTGTTTGCCAGGTGATTTCTCATCTAACCTTTGGCTGGACATTCCTAGTAGCCTTAGGGTGTGACTGAGTAGGGTGTCCTACCACCACTCTTCTACAGTGTTTGTCTGAATCCTCATTTGCCAACAGTCACTCACTCCACTGAATCACAGCAGCCTTTCTCTCTACTGCTTTGTCCATAACAGGTTTCCTCTACAGTCATTTACTACGCAGGAGTGTCTTTTCCTCAACTACTCAAGAAATCTTGGTCAATTGGTAGCAGGGAGGAAGGGAATGATATCTAGGAAGGCTCTGAGAATCTGGGTCCTGGTCTTGGCTGTGCTACTAGCTAGCTTCAACATCTCAGGTAATCCTTTTTTTCTGGGCCTCAATTACTCACATACAGAATGAGAGAGTAGGCCAACAGATCTCCAAAATGCCCCCAAATTGAAGATTTACATTCTAAAGAAATTCTTCAAGCCAAATGTCTTCGTCCTGAGACACAAAGACTGGCTATTTATTCAGTAAAATTATTCTTTGTTAATAGCCATTTCTACGGCATAACACCAACAGAGAAATGTACATTCTAATGCAGAAGATTCAGCCAAATTTGGGTTGCCCTATTTCCATATAATAGTAAAAATATGAATATTATTTTCAAGTTGTCCTAACTTCAGTTAGCTGTCACAGAGCCAGATGCTGAATATATCAAAGTTAAATAATAAAAATTTCCTAAGACATACTGTATTAGTCAGTCAAAGGGGTGCTGCTGCAGAGTACCAGAAATCTGTTGGCTTTTATAAAGGGTATTTATTTGGGGTAAAAACTTACAGTTACAAGGCCCTAAAGAGTTCAACTCAAGGTTGCTTTCTCATGAAAGTCAGTTGCCACATGTTGAAGCAAGATGGTCGCTGATCTCTGTCTTCTCTCTCCTTCCTGGGCATCCTTTTCCTCTGAAGTCTCCATGGGTTCAGCTTCCTCCTGATCTCAGCTGTAAGCTGGCATAGGGCTTGCCTCTCAGAACTTTCTCTTTCTCAGCTGCAAACTATCAGGTGAATGGCTCATCTTTCCCCAGGGCACCAGGATCAAAAATGACAGAGCTCTTTCTTCCTGTCTGTCTTCTTGAGTGTCTGTTTATATCAGCCTACCAAGGGGGCGGGGACTCAACTTGAGTTATGCCTTACTGACTTAGCCCAATCAGAAGCCCTAAACTGATTTTATCCAGTAAACTTAATCAGAGGTCCCTCATTAAATTTAATACAATCAAAGGGAATCATGCCCAGAGGAATAAATTAGTTTTACTAACATAATCCTTCTCTTTTTGGGATTCATAAAATAATCTCAAACTGCCACACATATGGTATGGAAATACCAGGCAATCTTAATACATGGAGATAAAAAGGATCCAGTCATTTAAATTGATGATAATCAGGTTACATTAAGAATTACTTCATCTAACTAAAATGAAAAATAAAAAAATAAAAACCTTGAGGATACCGGATGTTGGTATTTCTCAGGCACCAAGGTTGTGAATATAAATTTGAACTGCCATTCTGGAAACTCATTTGACAGCAGCTCCTAAAGTTGTATATACATCTACCCAATATACAATTACCCAGCATTTCCTCTTCCAGTATTTACCCAAAAGAAAAATAAGAATATGTGTTCGTCAAAAGACAGGTACTAGAATGCTTATTATTGGTAATAATCCAAAACTGGAAATAGTCCACATGCCCATCAATGGTGGAATCAATAAATAAAACCTTGACTATTTTCACAATGGAATTCATTCAGCAACGAGAATGAGGAACCTATAAAGGATACAACATAGAAGAAATTCACAAGCCTAATGCTGAGGAAAAGAAGCCATATACAAAAGAATTTATTGTGTATAATTCCATTTACATACAACACAGAAGCCACCAAAACTAATCTGTGCTGTTAGAGTCAGATCAGTGGTTATCCACTGGGGGATAGTGACCATAAGGGAGTATGATGAGGGGGTTTCTGGGATAATGTTCAGTTTCTTGATCTGTGTGCTGGTTACATGCTGTGTTTAGTTTGTGAAAATGTATCAAACCATATGTTTAAGACTATGTGCTTTTCTGCATATACTTTACGTTTCAATAAAATGATTTTAAGGTGTTTTGCCATTTGTCAGTTCATTTGACCCACAGAACAACTCTAGGAAGCAAGAAGAGCAGGTAACTTTTCTCCAGTTTGTAAAGAAGAAACAGACTCCAGTTCATGTTAAGGACTCAGGGCTAATTAGCAATAGCTGGGTAGGGAATGCAACCCTCCTGGCCTGAGGCAGACAGCCCCTGTGGAAGCATCTGGTTCAGTGCCCAATGCAAAGTTGGTGTGTAAAAAATGCCATTAGCACCTAGGTCCTAGACAGGTGCCCTTCAATACTACAAGGCCATGAACTTGCTCCGGGAGTGACCGTCAGCCGTAGTGGTCTCATGTTCATAAGGAGCATGTGTATTCTCTCCTCAGGGGAATAGAGATGATCCCTGAGTCAGATGTCCCAAGAAGCTGCCAAATACCTGTGGAGAATTGCATAACACTGTCCCTCTAGGGATTAGGAAAGAATGAGTTAGACACTCAGTTCTCAGACACAGTGCCCAAGAAAACAGGAAGAAGATTCCCTTAGGCAGAAGTCCATGTATGTGACCTTGGATAAATCATTGAACTTCTTTGGGGCAACAATTTGAAAGATAGATTTGAGACTTCCTAATTAGGACCATTTTGTGATCCTTCTGTGGGTTAACCTTCTGAGACCCCTGAATTTTATGTCCTCCTAAACATATAATCAGATTATAATTTTTCAAAGGCATCTGATATTATTTCAACTTGGCAATCCATTGATGTTATTTAAGATCAAATTTTGATTAATTTCTCATTTAAATGTAGATATATCCAATTTCCTGCCTGTCATCATAAGTTGGAAAGGAGATGCACCAACCAGGTTCCATAAAGTCACCAGATAACCTATTTAACTTGTTATGTTTCCTCAAAAAAATGTACGACAGAACTTCTCTTGTCAACATAAAATTCCAGTTATTTATGATGTGGCTAAAGAAAAGATAAGAAGTCCTGGAGATGGAATCTGTTATTGCTTGGATAAGAAAAACTCAAGACCTTCTTGGGGAAAAAAAATGGAGAATGATAAATGCCTTGACTTGGGGTTTGGCTATGATGTCAAGGTCAGCCAATGAACTCAGAGAGAATCTGAGAAAATAAAAGGATAAATTAAAGCAGACGTTTGGAAAATCTTGACTATTGCTAGTGAGGTTGTATGGCTGGCAATTGAAACTTCAGTGACTATTAGAATCTATCATTCTAATAAGGTCAAATTGTGAACCATTTAAATTGGTTCTCAAAAACCTTGTTAAAACCATGGTCAAATGTACTTCTCTACGAAGTGCCATTTTGCAAATTATGCTGCAAATTTTTCATCTGAGGCACTTTTGAGGCTAGAGTCCTTGGTAGGGTATTTCTTGAGGATGTCAGCTGCCATGGGAACCCTATTAACTCAAGGTCTTTATTTCAAATTAATGTAAGTGTGAAATCTCTTGGGAAGAAGGAGGGAGGTAAAGTTGAAAAATATTTCCTTCTAATTGCTCAGTCAGCCCAAGGGGTGCTGAAGCAAAGTACCAGAAATCTGTTGGCTTTTATAAAGCGTATTTATTTGGGGTAAAAGCTTACCGTTATAAGGCCCTAAAGAGTTCAACTCAAAGTTTTTTTCTTACCAATGTTAGTTGCCATGCGTTGAAGTAAGTTGGTTGCTGATCTCTGCAAGGGTTCAGGCTCCTCATCTGGGCTTGTCTCTCAGGGTTTCCCCTATCGTCTCAGCTGTCTTCCCAAGGTCAGCTGTAAACTATCTGGCAAATAGTCCATCTCTCCCTGAAGCTTTAGTTGTTTGAGTCTTCTTCTTTCTGTCACATTGCAGACAGGATCAACATGGTAAAGTTCTCTCCCCTGGCATCTAAGGAGCTCTCTCTCTTCCTATGTTTTCTGTATGTCTTCCTGAGTGAGTGTCCATTTATGTCTGTCCACCAAGGGGGTGGGGACTCAATTCTGAGTCATGCCCTACTGACGTGGTCGAATCAAAGCCCTAATCTTTTATCAAGTAAACATAAAACCTTTGAGTTTAATACAGTCAAAGGGTATCACACCCAGAGGAACAAACAGACCAGTTTACAAACATAATTTTTCTCTCAACTGCCACAATCAGTATATATGTCCTCAGAAGCAAATTTCTTTTTACCTTTAGTTGTTCTGATAGCAGGAAATAAAAAAGTCTTGTCTTAAATTTACTGTTGCCAAAGACTATCATGTGAAAGTTTTACAGAGGAAATAGTTATCAATAACTGAGCCAAAAAGAAATAAAATCAGGCAGCTTAGATATAGGTCCCTTGGAAGCACTCAGATGTGAGGCTGGTCAAGAGGTTAAGGGAAAATGGTCCCAAAGAGCTTTTGATTCCAAGTTAAGATTCAGGGCACTAGACAAAGAATATGCTAGAGGTTAGCAAGAAGGGTTTGAAACTGTTGCAGTGCTGTTCATTTGACAGATTGCTCTAAAAATGATCTGCTTAACCGATTAATTTTCAAAAGCGCCACATTTCATAACAGAAAAAGTGGAGAAACCATGATTATTTCCATCTCATGTAATGCCTTGACGAAATTCAGTTGTATTTCTGCTCTACTGTTAGCTGTGGGACCTTAGGCAAATTACTTAGCTTTTCTAAGCCTTCCTCTCTTCATCTGTAAAATGGAGGAATAGTATCTACTTTATGGGATTATTCTGAGGCTTTATGAGTTGGTCAAGTCATTTGCTCATTTCAGAGCCCAGATTACATAAAAAGAACATTAAATATATTTGTTGATGGTGATTAGGATAATCATCTTGAATATACTTACATTGAGGGACTCTTTCTTACTTTTCTTTTTTATTTCCTCTTTTACCTTGAACTTATCTCTACCTCATTTTTCAAAAGATTTGAAGTGACATAAAAAGTTGCAAATAAAAAATGAATTTTTATTTAGTTTATTTTGTTCATATCATGTCTCACTCCAAAGTGAAACTGAAGCAGAATTTTGTAAAGGTGATTTCAAAAAGAAAAAGGAATAGTGTTAGTAGGTAAGAAGAGAGATGCCGCCAGAATAAAAGATAGGATGCAAAGATGTGAACTAGTGGGTCTGCACCAATCCAAGTCAAAAGAAAATAGATGGCTCAGATAAAATAGGGAATTTGTAATTTATTTACAAAGGGATAGTTTACAAAAGTGAAATTGTAGGTGAACCATAAATGATAATTTGTTCTTAGGCCTAAAGTTTGGAGAGGAAGACGACTTGGTAGAACCTGAAGAGAGAGTCTTATAGAGCAGGCCACCTTTAGAAAATCAGATACTTCTGTTTTTCCCCTCTAGGGGACAAAACTGGAGAAATAAATACCTTGAATTCACTCTCCTCTATCTCCTGCTCAGACTTCACATCCACCAAAAACAGTTGGAAGCCAAAGGTTAATGAGAGCTGCTGGTGCCATCCACACAGGCCCATCAGTTTCCAGGAGCATAGCAAGGATGGAGAAGAAGGGGGAGTGGGTCCGGAGGAACACACGGAATATATCCAACACAGAGTCCCATCAAACCACAAAAACAACACTGAACCCTTAACTAGAATCCAACGCTAAAAGGGAGACAGACAAGAGTGACTACAAAATTTATGTTATGAACAAACACAAAAGAATCACATTATTTTCCCTGGAGTTTTCTGAATATTTCTGATTTTAAGTGACATTCTGTAAAATTGTCATCACTAAACATATAGCTTCTATATGAAATTGTTGGATAATTATCAATTAAATTTGGAGCTCATTGAGAAAAATAATAAATTTTGCTTTAGAAATTAAGCCAATCCATTCTTTTGGAACCTAATAGAGTGATCCATAAAGGCAACTCTTAGATTGTGCAAATAAAATGCTTTCATTTTTGTCAAGAAGATTTATTTATTTTATATACTACCATTGAGTACAAGTAGACAGCTCATGAAAAAGTAGTTTCAGGTCATTAAGATAGTTGTAAAAGAAAGGGGACCCAACATACACATTTATCCCACTCAGAATTATTTATTGATGTGTCAGGAGAATATACCTGAGACTTGATTCTCACAAGGGTGAAGTGCAAGTAAAAGCATCAGGAACTGACATTCCAAACTGAGCATAAACTGCTTGGTCTATGAATGATCCTGTTTACAGAGATAGAATAATCATCTAAACAGATCTCTCTTTTGATTAAAAGACTGTAAGAGTTCTCAGTGGTGTAAGCAATATCCCCTGCATTTTGGAAGCAACATCTGACAAAGGACACAGCAAATAGTGTATAGATTTCACAGTTTTTTTATGGTAAAAATCTTTATTTTTTGTAAACATAATGGATGGAGTGGGAAAATTCAGTACTAGAAACACAGTTGTTAGTACTACTAATAAACCCGTTTTACCTATGGTGTTACAATTTCATAGACAGAATTATTTAAGCTTCACAACAATACAATAAGTCAGTACCCTCTTTTACAGGTGAGACATGGAAAACTCCAGGAAGTTAACAGCATTCTCCAGGTCACTAACTGTTTGACCCTGTGACAACACACACAAATTCAGATGGATATACAGAGTAGGATTCCCAAGCAAATGTTTTCCATCTCTGTAGATGTATTTGAGGAGGTGGGAAAGCAATGTTTGTGGCAGAGGACGACAAGGAGCTCCTGGAGGCCCAGGTGCGCGGGGGCAGTCGGCACATGCCAGAGTGCAGGAGTCAGACGTGTGGGTGGTTCAAGGTAAGTCCATGTATCATGCTGCCCAGGAGGTCTGGAGTCCTAACCACCCACGATGACAGCCCTGACAGCCAGAGGCAGGCGCGAAGCACCCCTGACCTGTGTCAAAGGCCACGACAGCCCGGCAGTCTTGGGCATGTAATTACCTCTAATGAGTCTTCTGCATGAGGTGGCATCTACTGGAATAACCCAGGGTCATCATTGGCCCTTTTGGGATTCTTTGTGCTAGAATCCTCTCGGCTATTGTCAGTATCCTTCCCTTCTAGTGACAGGTAGGGCCTGGGTGACCACCCTTCTCACAACCTACCTCAGACTCTTAAAAAACAATTTTACTCAGTTGATCAACTAACCGATTGCCTGGTGTCCGAGACCCTCACGGCCCTTTTCAGTGGGCCTGTGCGGCTCTGCTCAGCAGCCAGATTGCCTCTAGGTAATCCCTTTGCCCCTCACAAAGTGGCACATGCTTTCAGTGACAGAATATCGTTGGAGAGGAGTTAAATAGCTCTGTTTTAATCCAAAACTCTTCCTCTGATGCCACCATTGGGTTCTCAAACACTCCTTCATGACTCTCTGACTGAAGGAGTTGCCTTGGGGATAAGGCAGTGCCTCCTTCACTGTGGTTAGCGAAGCCAGCAGGAGGCGTTCTCTGCCGTGGGAGAGTTAAACCTCCATAGACCCCCTCAAACCCATATGCTGGGGCTTCCCTCACCCTTCCCTGAGAATGACCACACAATGGCTGAAACCTAAAAATACCCCACTGCCTTTTCCAGAAGGCCCTAATCCTTGTCAAACTAACAAATATGCCCTGGACAGGAAGTACTGCCACCAGCTCCAAGGGTTGGATTCCAGGAACTTCATCTAGAGCCACCAGATGGGGGCACCGTGATTCTGCAATGATTGGGGCATTGGCTCCCTTAGTGGAAGGGGCATTGGCTCCCTCACTGGCTTGGAGTTTCATAGGTCTGGTTTGAAGTCCTCCACTGCCATTAAGGAGGAGTAGGGTTTGGGACAAATTTCCTAGTTTCCTAAAGCCTCAGTATTCCATCTATAAGAACTGAAGATAATGATGCCCACCTCATAGGGTTGAATCAGATGATTTGAGTGCCCTCTTATAGAGAGGGTGGGGACCTTGCTGACCTAACACAGGTATCCCTAACTATAGAATAAAGCTAGGCTCTTGGATTCTTGTAGTATCTTTTTCTAAGTGCCCACATATCTTTCATCTCTCTGATCTCATCCAGCTTTACAATTGTCCTGTTAGTGAATTAAGTGTAGCTCTGAAAAATCATTAAATATAAAGAAAAAATTATAATACCAGAAAGCTAAATGACTTTTTTTCCTAACATCACACCATCTAATGGAACCAGGCCTGATCTTTCTGACTAATATTTCATTTAGGAAACATTACCAAATCACATTTTTTTTTTTTAATTTTTTTTATTTTTTATTGACTTTGTAATAATATTACATTAAAAATATATATGTGAGGTCCCATTCAACCCCACCCCCCCACCCCCCCTCTCCCCCCCCCCAACAACACTCGTTCCCATCATCCTGACACATCCATTGGATTTGGTAAGTACATCTTTGGGCACCTCTGCACCTCATATACATTGGTTCACATCATGGCCCATACTCTCCTCTATTCCATCATGCAGGCCCTGTGAGGATTTACAATGTCCGGTGATTACCTCTGAAGCACCATCCAGGGCAGCTCCATGTCCCGAAGACGCCTCCACCTCTCATCTCTTCCTGCCTTTCCCCATACCCTTTGTCCATTATGTCCACTTTTCCCAATCCAATGCCACCTCTTCTATGTGGACACTGGATTGGTTGTGTCCATTGCACCTTTATGTCAAGAGGAGGGTCAGATTCCACCTGGATGCTGGATGCAATCCTCCCATTTTCAGTTGTAATCACTCTAGGCTCCATGGTGTGGTGGTTGTCCTTCTTCACCTCCATCTTAGCTGAGTGTGGTAAGTCCAATAAATCAGATTGTAGGTGCTGGAGTCTGTTGAGGCTCAGGATCTGGCTATCACATTGTCAGTCCAGAGATTCAAATCCCCTAAATATATCTTAAACCCCAACATTAACTGCACCTCCAGCACATTAGCATGAAAGTCTTATGAAGGGAGATCCCATCTGAGTCCAGATTCATCACACATAAACACCATTTCCAAAGAGGGGCCATCTGCCCTGGTAGTTAACCCCATCGGCCATGACCATAACTCCCATGGGTCTCTTTAGCCCTCAAAGGAACCAATATCTGGGGGTTGTATCTGCTTTATCTGTCTCTCTGACTCTGCTCAGTTGTGCATGAGGGCAAACCTTCTGCCAGCCTCCAGACTCTTTTTTAGAAACTCGTAGCCATATAAACTCATTTCTCCTTTCCATTTCCCCCTTACTTTAGGTCAAACAGCATTTTAAAGTCATGGTATTTTATGTAGACATGGATATTCTGCTGATCCGCATTGAACCTTCCGTATAAGGTCATTTTCCAGTTGCATCATCAGTTGGTAGTTGATAGTGGTCCCTCGTTGCCAGGGAGGCTCATCCCCGGGTATCATGTCCCACGCTGGGGGGAAGGCATTGCATTTACATGCTGAGTTTGGCTTCGAGACTGGCCACATTTGAGTAACATGAAGGCTGACAGAAGGAAATTCCCAGGCACAAAGTTGCTCTAGGCCTTGTTATTATTATGGGTTTATCAGCTCACAAGCATAGTCATTAGTATCAGGGGCTCACTGTTGAACCCTCACTCCCTCCCGGTCCCCACCACTGTACCTGGGAGACTGTCGCTGCTCCCCTAGGGACCACGACAGAGCACCACTGGCCAGGAACCCAGTACCCCCCCTACTGTGGTTTTTAATTGTTGCCACTATGAGTATATCCAAACATTACTATGCACCCTGGACATATGTTCTGTACAGCTCCCTGTCATTCATATATCACCTGTCATTGGTATCCCATACCAGTATCCCTCCATTGCCATTGTTGAAACACTCTGTGATCCAGAGCTCCCCGAAATTTGAAGCCCAATATAATGTCATGGTCCCTTACTAGGGAATGGCATATAGCGATGAGTTTAAAGGATAGATAAAGAACTTGGATAAAGTTAGATAAAGAACTTAGATAAAGAATGTTGACTTGAAAAAATTCCACATCCTATTTTTTTCTTTATTTTCCCCCCCCCCCCTAATTATTCAGCTTTTCTTCACAGGAGTCCTAGACCACAGCAATGTATATATATAATATACAGCACTCCCACACATCCACCAGAAAACCTTTTCCCTTCCACAGTGATACTCTTACGCCCTATTCATATCATATTTACTTAAAGTGATGTACAGAGTCTGAGACATTAGCTTTCTAACAAGGTGACATCTGTGTTTACATTATGGTGCATACTTTAGGATACACAGTTCTTTACATTTTTAGTTATCCTATGTTTTACCTTATGGTTTACATTATCAGTCTGTCATCTCCTATATGTTATGGTGTAATATTACATGTTTTATATCCATCCTTGTGTACTCTCAAGAAACTCCTCTCTTACCCCCCATTTACTTTGGTTCCACACATTTAACTTCCATTTTCCCTTCCACCTTGGTGCCCTCAGTGATAGCCAACCTCCGTTTCCTGAGGAGCCACTTCCAGAGATAGATGGAATAGTGTTCAGGGCCTAACTTGCTCAACTGCCCCAATGCCCTGGGAGCCACCCTTTCTCTCGAGGGATACAGTTCCCTCTATTGGATGGCATTAGTCCTCCCCAGGATGTGGGTCCACCCCCACTCTCACTACTTGGGTTTCTACCCCATGGTGTCACCCACTCTGGCAGAATGAGCATTTAGACATTCCCCAGGAGCCCGTCCTGCATCAGACCCTCCCCTCCGAGCATTCTAAACAGGTAACCCTCTTTATTATATTTTGATATGATTTTCTCGGCATTTTACTCTCCACCAACACCTGACCCTCTCCTGGTTCGTATGCTACCCCTCCCTCCCCCCACTTTTGGGCAACGTTACCCACCCGTCCCTCCCCAGCCACCCTCAAACCCGCAAAGCCCCAAGCAAAGGCAACCCCTTGCCCCCCTTTTATCTCTTCTTTGTGTTCATACTTACCACCATCTCGTCTTAAATTCCACCCCTGCAGCATCGGCTCATATCCTTCCTCCACCCTCCAATTTCCTGCAAGCCTATCGTTCAGTCTCTTGCTATCTAGGGCAGCTTGTTTATTTCATATCATTGAGGTCATGTAGTATTTGTCCTTCAATGTCTGGGTTGCTTCACTCAACATAAGGTTCTCAAGATTCATCCATGTTATCACATGTGTTTGTAGTGTGTTTGTTCTTACAGCCGAGTAGTATTCCATTGTGTGTATATACCACATTTTATTGATCCACTCGTCTGTTGATGGGCATTTGGGTTGATTCCAACTTTTGGCAATAGTGAACAATGCTGCTATGAACATTGGTGTACATATATTGGTTTGTGTTCTTGTTTTCAGTTCTGCTGGGTATATTCCCAGCAGTGGTATTGCTGGGTCATATGGCAAATCTATGGCTAGTTTTTTGAGAAACCGCCATACTGTTCTCCAGAATGGTTGGATCCTTCTGCATTCCCACCAGCAGTGGATGAGTGTTCCCCTTCCTTCACATCCTCTCCAGCACTTGTATTCTTCTGTTTTTTTCATAGCTGCCAATCTTATGGGTGTAAGATGGTATCTCATTGTGGTTTTGATTTGCATTTCCCTGATAGCTAGAGATTTGGAACATTTTTTCATGTGCTTTCTTGCCATTTGTATTTCTTCTTCGGAGAAGTGTCTGTTTAAGTCTTTTTCCCATTTTTTAAATGGATTGTTTATCTTTTTATTTTCAAGATGTAGGAGTTCTTTATATATGCAAGTTATAAGTTTCTTATCAGATATATGATTGCCAAATATTTTCTCCCACTGTGTGGGCTCCCTTTTTACTTTCTTGACAAACTCCTTTGAGGTGCAGAAGGCTTTAATTTTGAGGAAGTCCCATTTATCTATTAGTTCTTTTGCTGCTCGTGCTTTTGGTGAGATATTCATAAATCCATTACCTATTACAAGGTCCTGTAGATGTTTCCCTACACTGCTTTCTAAGGTTTTTATGGTCTTGGCTCTTATATTTAGGTCTTTGATCCATCTTGAGTTGATCTTTGTATAAGGTGTGAGATGGTAATCCTCTTTCATTCTTCTACATATGGCTATCCAGTTCTCCAGACACCATTTGTTGAATAGGCCACTCTCTCCCAGTTGAGAGGGTTTGGTGGCTTTATCGAATATTATGTGGTTGTATATGTGAGGTTCTATATCAGAGCTTTCAATTCGATTCCATTGGTCTATATGTCTCTCCTTATGCCAATACCATGCTGTTTTCACCACCGTAGCTTTATAGTATGTTTTGAAGTCAGGTAGTGTGATTCCTCCAATTTCGTTTTTCTTTTTCAGTATGTCTTTGGCTATTCGGGGTCTCTTTCCTTTCCAAATAAATTTCATAGTTAGTTTTTCTAGTTCCTTAAAGAAGGCTGCATTGATTTTTATTGGGATTGCATTGAATGTGTAGATCAATTTTGGTAGGATAGACATCTTAATAATGTTCAGTCTTCCTATCCATGAACAAGGAATAGTCTTCCATTTATTTAGGTCTTCTTTGATTTCCTTGAACAATCTTGTATAGTTCTCAGTGTATAAGTTCTTTACCTCTTTAGTTAAATTTATTCCTAAGTATTTGATTTTTTTATTTACTATTGTGAATGGTATTTGTTTCTTGATTTCCTCCTGATCTTGCTCATTATTGGTGTACAGAAATGCTACTGATTTTTGCGCATTGATCTTATAACCTGCGACTTTACTAAACTCATTTATGAGTTCTAGAATCTTCGTTGTAGATCTCTCAGGGTTTTCTATGTATAGGATCATGTCATCTGCAAATAATGAAATTTTGACTTCTTCCTTTCCAATTTGAATGCCTTTTATTTCTGGTTCTTGCCTCAGTGCTCGAGCAAGTACTTCTAAGACAATGTTAAATAGGAGCGGCGACAGTGGGCATCCTTGTCTTGTTCCTGAGTTTAGAGGGAAGGAGTCTAGGATTTCTCCATTGTAAACAATATTGGCTTTAGGTTTTTCATATATACTCTTTATCATGTTCAAGAAATTTCCTTGTATTCCAATCATTTGGAGTGTTTTTATCAAGAAAGGGTGCTGTATTTTGTCAAATGCTTTTTCTGCATCAATAGATATAATCATGTGATTTTTTTCCTTCAATCTGTTTATATGGTGTATTACGTTGATTGATTTTCTTATGTTGAACCATCCTTGCATACCCGGGATGAATCCCACTTGGTCGTGGTGTATAATTCGTTTAATGTGTTGTTGAATACGATTAGCAAGTATTTTGTTAAGTATTTTTGCGTCTAGGTTCATTAGAGAAATTGGTCTGTAATTTTCCTTTCTTGTTATGTCTTTGTTTGGCTTTGGTACTAGGGTAATGTTGGCATCATAGAAGGAGTTGGGTAATGTTCTTTCTGTTTCGATGTTTTGGAATAGTTTCAGCAGGATTGGTGTCAGTTCTTTCCGGAATGTTTTGTAGAATTCACCTGTGAAGCCATCTGGCCCTGGGCTCTTCTTAGTTGGGAGATTTTTAATAACTGATTCTATCTCTCTGCTTGTGATTGGTTTGTTAAGATCATCAATTTCTTCTTTTGTCAATATGGGCTGTTTATGTGTTTCTAGGAATTTGTCCATTTCCTCTAGATTGTCATTTTTGTTGGAATATAGTTTTTCAAAATATCCTCTTATGATAGTCTTTATTTCTGTGGGGTCAGTGGTGATATCGCCTTTCTCATTTCTTATTTTGTGTATTTGCATCTTCTCTCTTTTTTTCTTTGTTAGTGTTGCTAAAGGTTTGTCAATTTTGTTAATCTTCTCAAAAAACCAGCTCTTGGTCTTGTTTATCTGTTCAAGTGCTTTCTTATTTTCTATTTCATTTAGTTCTGCTCTTATCTTTGTTATTTCCTTCCTTCTTCTTCCTGTTGGGTTACTTTGTTGTTGTTTTTCTAATTCCTTCAAATGTGCAGTTAGTTCTTCAATTTTTGCTCTTTCTTCTTTTTTGATATATGAATTTATGGCTATAAACTTCCCTCTCAGTACTGCTTTTGCTGCATCCCATAAATTTTGGTATGTTGTGTTATCATTATCATTTGTTTCAAGGTAGTCATTGATTTCTTTTGAGATTTCCTCTTTGACCCACTGTTTTTCTAAGAGTGTGTTGTTTAATTTCCAAATCGTGGTGTGAAATCTGGGCTTCTTTCCCTTGCAAATCTCCAGCTTGACTCCACTGTGGTCAGAGATAATGTTTTGTATGATTTCAATCTTTCTGAATTCGTTCAGCCTTTCTTTGTGGCCTAGCATATGATCTATCTTGGAGAATGATCCATGTGCGCTTGAGAAAAATGTATATCCTGCTGTGTTTGGGTGTAGCGATCTATATATGTCTATTAGATCGAGCTCCTCTAATATACTATTCAGATGTTTTGTTTCTTTGGTGATTCTCTTTTGAGATGTTCTGTCCAGAGTTGATAGTGGTGTATTAAAATCCCCCACTATAATTGTAGATGTATCTATTCTTTCACTTAGTTTTTCCAGCGTTTGCCTGACGTATTTAGAGGCACCCTTGTTAGGGGCATAGATATTTATAATTGTTCGATCTTCTTGACAGATTTTCCCTTTGACTAAAATGTAGTATCCTTCTTTGTCTCTCACAATTGTTTCACATTTAAAGTCTATTTTGTCTGATATTAATATAGCTACTCCTGCCTTTTTTTGGTTATTGTTAGCTTGTATGATTGTTTTCCAGCCTTTCACTTTCAATCTCCATGCGTCTCTGGGTCTAAGATGTGTCTCTTGTAGACAGCATATGGATGGGTCATATTTCCTTATCCAGTGTCCCAGTCTGAATCTTTTGATAGGTGAGTTTAATCCATTGACATTCAGTGTTATTACTATCAAGGAATTATTTGTGTTAGCCATATTTTGATTGGATTTGTGTTTGTCATATTTTGTTTGTATATTTTTTTTTGTCTTTTTTGTTGTTGTTGTTGGTCTTATACTCTCCTCCAACTTTGCCTTTCCTGTTTTTTCCTTTCTTCCTGCAGAACTCCCTTTAGAATTTCTTGAAGGGGAGGTTTCTTGTTGGTATACTCTTTCAGTTTCTGTTTGTCTGCGAATATTTTGAACTCTCCATCATGTTTGAATGCTAGTTTAG
The DNA here is from genome assembly GCF_030445035.2 of Dasypus novemcinctus. Taxonomy (NCBI): domain Eukaryota; kingdom Metazoa; phylum Chordata; class Mammalia; order Cingulata; family Dasypodidae; genus Dasypus; species Dasypus novemcinctus. Next base: position 110,081,874 of record NC_080675.1, on the reverse strand, counting down.
CTGGATAGAGTATTCTTGGTTGGAAATTTTTTTCCTTTAGTACCTTGACTATATCATACCACTGTCTTCTTGCCTCCATGGTTTCAGAAGAGAAATCAGCACTTAATCTAATTGAGCTTCCCTTGTATGTGATGGTTTTCTTTTCTCTTGCTGCTTTTACGATTTTCTCTTTGTCTTGAGCATTGGATAATTTGACAAGTATATGTCTTGGGGTGGGCCTGTTGGGGTTTATGACTTGTGGAGTGCGCTGTGCTTCTTGGATATGTACATCTGTCTCTTTCAGTAGATTTGGGAAGTTTTCAGCCATTATTTCCTGCAACACTCTTTCTGACCCCTTTCCCTTCTCTTCACCTTCTGGAATGCCTATAATACGTATGTTTGAGCGTTTTGCATTGTCATTCAGGTCCCTAAATCCTAATTGGATTTTTTCTATCTTCTTATTGACCCCTTCTACTATCTGTTTGATTTCTGATGTACTGTCTTCCACATCACTAATTCTCTGCTCTGTCTCTTCTAGTCTGCTGATATTTGCTGCAAGTGTATTTTTGATTTCTTGAACTGTGGTGTTCATTCCCATCATATCTGTTATGTTTTTGCGTATGTCTGCAATTTCCCCTCCAAGTGATGTCTTCATGTTGTTAACCTCTTTCATTACTGCATCAAATTTGTCGGTGATAAATGTTCTGAGATCTTTCATTGCTTGTGCCAAATTTTGCTCCCCTTCGTGATTATTGGTTTGTTGATTGGATTCAGCCATGTTTTCCTGATTATTGGTTTGGTTCGTAGATTTTTGTTGCTTTCTGGTCATCTCTTTATTTTGACGAATTTAATCAGTTCCTTAGCTTCTTTGTCTGCTCTTGGAGGTTAATTAGTTGTTATTTTTGCACAGGTGTTATATCTTCTCTTTGTCACTTTTTTCTTCTTATTCTAGTTACTTGTTGTTGGTTAAGTTCACTTTAGAGGAAAGTATTAGTGTTGGGGAAAGGCAATTGTGTAAGCAAGGGAAAAGTGTAAAGTTGTATTGGTGATGTATGTTAATAAAGCAGGAATATGAGATCTGGAAGGATGGAGGTTAGATTCATGTAGATTGTATAGAGTTATAGCTGTAGGTAGAGTACCTTTTATGAAGTTGATGACTGAATTTGGGAGGAATATGGTATGAACTACACAGCTATTGTTTTCATGAGAGAGGGAAAAAGAAAAGAAAGGTAATAGTTTCAAGAGTGGATAATAGACAGAAAACAGAACAAAGGTATTAGAAATTAAGAGTTAGACACTTTGTGGATCAAAGAACGGGAGGTGGGGGGTGGAATATAGGAGAGACAGTAGATGATAGTGGATATCAAGATGCAGGGGAAGGGGGATAGTGTAGGTAGCCTAAATCAGTTCACACAGAAATGAGGCAGTGGAGGATGGGAAAACCCAGCAAATGTGAGGTGTTCCCTGTAGCACCTATTGTATACTTGAATTAAAGTAAAAATAAGTGGAAGATGAGGGACAAGAGGGAAAGAGAAAACCGAAAAAAAAAAAAAAAAAAAAACAAACTAATTATAATAAAGAAAAAAGAAAGGCAAGAAGAAAGGAAGAAAGAAAAAGAGGATGGGCAAACGGTGGGGAACGGATAGGGAGAAGAGAGATACAGGTACACACGTGTCACAATTGCAACACTATCTAAAACAACAACTTCCTCCCGCTTTGCCCTAAAACCCCCCCGTCTGTCTGCCCAAATGGGTCTGCAAGCACCTCCATTCCCACAAACCCCCAATAGGCCGCCCAGGGCCCACGAACTCCCCAGTACTGCAGATGCTCAAAAAAAAAAAACAAAAAACAAAAAACAAAAAACAAACAAACAAACAAACAAAAAAAAAACAAAACAGAAACCCCTCCGCAGGCCCGGCTCCGCCCGCCGTGGAGGCTTGGACCGGCTCTACCCGGCTACTCACGCCGCCTTGGCCTGGCCTGGCTCCGCCCAGCTCCGCTCGCTACAGCGGCCCAGCCAGCTCCGGCGTCCACCTCCCGCCACCGCGGCCTGGACCGGCCCTGCCCGGCTCCGTACCCGCCGCGGCCTGGCCCGGGCCCGCCCGGCTCCAAACGCTACCGCGGCCCGCAGCCGGGGCCTGCACCGGCCCCGCCCGGCTCCAAGCGCTACCGCGGCCCGCAGCCGGGGCCTGCACCGGCCCCGCCCGGCTCCAAGCGCTACCGCGGCCCGCAGCCGGGGCCTGCACCGGCCCCGCCCGGCTCCAAACGCTACCGCGGCCCGGCTCGGCCTGCTTCGGCCCCACCGAGCGGGGCTAGATGCCTCGTCTCCGCCTACCCAAGAAGGGAATCCTCTACAGGTAGCTGGGATCTCCGTGTATATTTCACAGACGAATCCTCTCTGTTACCTTCCCTCCAAATCGATGTCCAGACACCTCCGGACCAGCAAAAATCCCGAAACAATCCGGTCCCAAAGAGTCTCCAACGCCGCCCAGCCGATTCCCTGCAGAAGACTCTAACAGGGATGTTCACTCAGCCGCCATCTTGCCCCCTCTCCAGACAACGTATTCTCCCAAATCACATTTTATAAACATTTTTACCAAGTCTGAACAGAAAAGTTGCAGTGAGACACAGGGAAGAACAGCTTGCCTCCCATCTAAACAGCCACCAGTGAGAAGTTAGAGAATCTTCTCTGAGACTAAGTATATAGGCAAAACTAATCATGCAGAGAAATAATAAAATTGCTATCATCATTCTGTTAATCTAATTAAAATGATGTAATCAACTTTACTGTAAGAGCCACCTGCTCTAAACTATTTTTGAGAGATAATGGCATTACGAAATACCATGAAGTCATTCAAAACAACGAGGCAGATCTGCATGTACTGAGATAGGTTATCTATGAGATATTATTTACTAAAAATGAGGAATAATGAATATATAATGTGATTTAATTTTTTAATGTGATTTTATGAGAACACTAAAATTACTCATCAAACCGTGGACTAGAGGCATTCTAAATGTGTTTAGAATAGGGAGTAGAGAAAGGACTTTTGATTTTTTTATACGTTTGTCCCATTTGAATTTTTACAATTAAAATGCATTACTCTTTTTAAGTTATAGAAAACTATAAGATAAGTATATCTAAAAAAATAATATTTGGTTAGATACTTATTAAATGTGATTAAAGGTGACAAAAAAAGTATTAGGTATTACTATTGTTCTAAGACTTCACATTTAAATTCTGCTTTATAGTAGATAAAGTATTTTACATGCATTATTTTATTATTTGGACTTCACACAGCCCTCTGAGTTAGGCAGAAAAAGTTATCTTACAAATTAGGATTGTGAGGGCCTTAGAGGTTAAATCAATTTCCCAAGGTTATAGTAAGTGGTACTGGGACAACATTCTTGTTGCTCAACTTTTTATTCATTCATTCTTTTCATTTTATTTTTTAAGATTTATTTTATTTATTTCTCTCCCCTTACTCCTCCAGTTGTGTGTTCTCTGTGTCCATTTGCTGCGTGTTCTTGTCCACTTCTGTTGTTGTCAGCGGCATGGGAATCTGTGTTTCTTTTGGTTGCATCATCTTGTTGTGTCAGCTCTCCGTGTGGGTGGCACCATTCCTGGGAAGGCTGCACTTTCTTTCGTGCTGGGCGGCTCTTCTTATGGGGCGCACTCCTTGTGCATGGGGCTCCCCTATGCGGGGGACACCCCTGCGTGGCATGGCACTCCTTGTGCACATCAGCACTGTGCATGGGCCAGCTCCACATGGGTCAAGGAGGTCCGGGGTTTGAACTGCAGACCTCCCATGTGGTAGACGGATGCTCTATCCACTGGGCCAAGTCCACTTCCCTTATTCTTTTAACAAACATTGTTCAAGTTCCCACTATGTGCTAGGTCCCTTGTTCTCTCCATTATGCCTATACACTGCAATTTTCAAATAAAGATAAAAAATATATATAGAAGCATTACATATCTGTCGTGTTGAATGTTTGAAAATGATTCTTAGAAGTCTTAACCAATGGATAACGCTTAGATGAAGATTTTATTATGTCTACTTTCACCATATGGCTTCCTAATACTTATTAAGCCATAACTGACTTTATTTACCCAACCAGTTTCAGCATGCTTTTCTAAGGAATGGACTTGCTAGTTTCATCTTACCTTTTCTTCTCTATATCATTCTTTTAGACAAAAGGCAACTAAATGGCTTTCAGTTCATTTCCTACTTCAAAAAAATAATTGAACGTCCATGCAATCCTTTGATTCTTTCATCTACAGCACACCATTTTGTCTTCATTTTTCTACAGAGGGTAGGGAAAGGATTGGATTTAAGGGATGGACATATCACCCCTGAAGGAAAATTCTTTTGCCATAAATCCTCAGTTGCTTAATTTTTGTGGTCTGGCTTTGTGAACAGAAACCTGAGTATATGGATGTGCTCAAAGTTAAACACTGCAGGCGAATGAACTGTAGGTGTTGGCTGGCCAGGCACACGCACTCTGTCCAAAGTTCTCTACTGATGAAAATACATGCAAATATTCTCCTGGGTGTTCCTCCTTTAAAAGGACAATGGATAAAGTCTTCCAAAACAATGGAGTCCAGGAAAGCAGGGTTAGAGTATACCTGTGCCAAATGGTATAAAGATGATTAAACAGAGAGGGTCCCTTCCTACATGGAGCAATATTCCAGTGTAAAGATGGGACAACAGACCAATTTTAATAATTAATTACAGATTATAGGAGGGGAAAGATGGTGTTGGAGTAAATGTACCCACATCATCTCTCCTACAAAAAATGGCTGAGAGGGGGCAAAATCCTGCCTTAGTGAGCTGTTTTGGGAACCCACAAAGCAAGAGGCTTCAGAGCATCGATCTGGAGAGAGAACAACAAAAAGAGTGATTGCTTAAGGTAAAATCCTGAGTTTTGGGCACTTGAGGCTGGAACTGTGGGATGGCTAAGCCGCTCCCTCAGGGCAGGAAGCCATGGCGTTCCCTGACACTTGCTGGTCAGTCAGCAGGAAGAGACAAATTCAGAGAGTGGAAGGGTTCTGGTGAAGGGTGGAGAGGAAACCCTGAGTGCAGGTTCTATTGTCTGGACCCCCTTTTCTGAGCTTTGAGGAGCATACCAGCTGGTTTGAGAAGAAACGAGGAAGAGGGGTACATGAATCTGCTGAGGTAGCCTGATTTACCTAACCTCCCCAGGAGAGGGAAAATTTGTCTGGGAGAAGGTGAAATCAGGTAATTAACCAGTCCTGTGCAACTTACCTAAGGGAGGGGGCAGTAGGAAGTGCTTAATAAGCTTCCAAGAGCATATTTAAGTTTCACTGCAAGTTGTGGGTGCTCTCTCTCAAAGAGACAGTCATTTTTTTCTGTGGTCAGTTAAGTCACCAGGGTTCCATTTGCATTTCAAAAGGGAACTCTCACAGGCTTTTACTTCCTGCTTGCCTGGGAAAGAAAGCAATTAGAAAAAAAAGGGGTGGGCTGGGGAGGACAGATTCCTAATCAGCAGTTTATCCAATTGCAAAGAGTCAATCCTATCCTAGGATTGAAGAGCTAATCAAGCGAGCAGGAATGTTTGGCTCAGTGGAGAAGTTTCAGCCTTGACTATACATGGTCAAAAGTTTGATTCCTGGCTCCTCTTAGAGTAGCGACCCACTAGGATATTAAACATCTATCTGATGCCTTAAGACAGGGAAAACATAAACAATATCCTTGTATTAGCTTCCCTTGGGTCTCTTATTTTTCCTGAAAAAAAAAGTTTTCTTTTGTTATATAAGTTAAATTATTTTACTCACTAAAACCCACTTAAAATCAGCAGTGAGAAAGCTGCAGGGTAATTAATAAACACTGGTAGCCTGACAAGCTCGACAGCCTTAAGAGTGAAGTCTTTTTTTTCTTAGTGTTTGGTTAACTCCTTGCTTGTGGGCTTGTCTGTTTTTTCTTTTTCTTGTCTTTCCTTCCTCTTTATGCTCCCCCTTTTATTCTATCTTCTTCTTTTTTTTTTTCTTTGAATTAAGTGCTGTCAGCTTGTTCCTTGTTTGCTATGTTTCCTCTTCCTCAATTTCCGCTTTTCTGTGTGTACTGATTTCAGGTAGCAATGCAATCTCTTTTCCTTTGAACATCTTTCAATCTTCCATCTTTTGTTTTGCTTTTACATTCCACTTCTCTTTGTTTAGCCCCCAAAGTTCTGGCTTTTTATTTCTAGTATTTCTACTTTGTTTTCTATCCTTTATTAACTCTTTCTATTTTTGTCCTTTCTTTTCTCTTTTCCTTTCTCCTCATCACATTGCCTTTTTATTTCAAACTATATTCTTCTCCATATTCAGTTTCCCATTTCATTGTAGTTACTCCACTTTTTTTATTCCTATAACTCTACACTGCTTCTATGAGTTTAATATTCATTCTCCTAGGTCTTATATGGTTCTTCCACTAACTTTTACTGCCAATATTACTATTATACTTTTTCTTTTCTTACTTCTTCTGCTTTCCCTGGCCCTAATCTTTTTCCTCCTCAACAAGGAAACAGAATGAGAAGTACAAAGTGTCAAAGAGAAAACAATACACATACACACAAAAACAGCAAATAAATAAAACCTGAGACTAGAGGGAGAAGATAATAAATTGAACAAACCCATCAAGATAAAAGAATGACCAGACAGCAACAAGAAATTACAAACCATACCAATAATCAGGAACATATAATCCAGTCCAATGAAGAAACTAAAAACCAGGAAGAGGAGCAGAACATTGAACAACTAATCAAAGTTGTCCAAACAAATATCATGGACCAACTTAATGAAGTGAAGGAAGAGATTACAGATATTAAAAAAACACTTGGAAAGCATACTGAAGAAATCGTAAACATATAAAAAGGATAATGGATATGATGGTGATTAATGACACAATCCAAGAAATCAAAAAAAATCCCTCAGCAAATAACAGCAGATTCGAACAGGCAGAGGAAAGAATTAGTGATGTGGAAGACAGTACATCTGAAATTTTAAAAAATAGTAGAATTGAAAGATAAAAGATAGAAAACCCAGCAGGGAATTAGGGATTTTTTTTTTCTCTCCCCTCTCCCCCACCCCGGTTGTCTGTTCTCTGTGTCTATTTGCTGCATCTTCTTTGTCCACTTCTGTTCTTGTGAGTGGCACGGGAATCTGTGTTTCTTTTTTGTTGCGTCATCTTGTTGTGTCAGCTCTCCATGTGTGCAGCACCATACTTGGGCAGGCTGCACTTTCTTTCGTGCTGGGCGGCTCTCCTTATGGGGCGCACTCCTTCTGCATGGGGCTCCCCTATGCGGGGAGCACCCCTGCTTGGCAGGGCACTCCTTGTATGCATCAGCACTGCACATGGGCCAGCTCCACAAGGGTCAAGGAGGCCCGGGGTTTGAACTGTGGACCTCCCATGTGGTAGACAGACACCCTAACCACTGGGCCAAGTCCACTGCTGGGAATTAGGGATTCGAATGACAACACAAAATGCACAAACATACACATTATAGGCATCCCATAAATAGAAAAGAAGGGAAAGGGGACAGGAAGGGTGTTGGAAGAAATAATGGCTGAAAACATTTCAACCCTATTGAGGGAGATGGATGTACATGTCCAGAAAGTGCAGCACACCCCAAACAGTATAAATCCCAACAGGCCTACTCCAAGGCATATACTTATCAAATTATCCAATACTCAAAACAAAGAGAAACTATTAAAGGCAACAAAAGAGAACAATCACATTCAAGGGAAGCTCAATAAGATTAAATATTGATTTCTCTTCTGAAACCATGGAGGCAAAAAGGCAGTGGTATGACATAGTCAAAGTACTGAAAGAAAAATATTTCCAGCCAAGAATTCTCTATCCAGCAAAGCAGGCATTCAAAAATGATGGAGAGTTCAAATTATTCACAGATAAACAGAAACTAAAAGAGTATGCCAATAAAAAAACCTGCCCTTCAAGAAATACTGAAGGGACTTCTGCCAGTTGAAAGAAAAAAACAGGAAAGAGAGTTGGAGGAGGGTGTAAGAACAACGAAAAAGACAAAAAGAGAAATGAAAACAATATATGACATACACAAATCCAAAGAAAATATGGCTAATATAAGTAATTCCTTGAGAGTAATAATACTGAATGTTAATAGTTTAAACTCAACCAGTTAAGAGATGCAGATTAGCAGGAAATATGACTCATTTTTATACTGTCTACAAGAAACCCTCCTTAGACCCAGTGATTCCAGGAGGCTAGAAGTGAATGGCTGGAAAACAATCTTACAAGCTAACAATAACCAAAAAAGGGCCATAGTAGGCATACTAATATCGGACAATATAGGTTTTAAATGCAAAACTATTGTGTGAGACCAAGATGGATACTATATATTAGTAAAAGGGGTTATCTTTCAAAAAGGAAGAACAATCATAAACATTTATGTACCTAACAAGGAAGCCTCAAAATGCATGAAACAAACACTGGAAAAATTAAGTGGAGGAATAGATGCCTCTACAACTATCATGGGGAACTTTGACACACCATTATCTCCATTAGACAGATCTCTCAACAGAGAATCAATAAAGAAACAAAGACTTGTAATAATATATTAGAGGATCTGGACTTAATAGACATATACAGAACACAATACCCAAATACGGCAGGATATACATTCTTCTCAAGCACACATGGATCATTCTCCAAGATAGACCACATGCTAGGCCACAGAGAAAGTCTCAATGAATTCAAAAGATTGATTTAATAGAAAATAATTTCTCTGACCACAGTGAAATGAAGCTGAAAATCTGCAAGGGCCAGAGAACCAGATTACACACAAAGATATGGAAGTTAAGCAACATTGTCTTAGAGAAATAGTGGGTCAAGGAAGAAATCTCAATAACTACCATGAAACTAATGGAAATGACAACCCAACTTATAAAAACTTATGGGAGGCAGGAAAATCTGTACTGAGAGGGAATTTCATAGCCATAAAATCATATATTAAAAAAGAAGAAAGAGCTAAAATTGAAGACCTAACTACCACTTGCAGGAATTAGTAAAAACAACAAAATAACCCCAAAGCTAGAAGAAAGAAAGAAATAACAAATATTAGAGCAGAACTAAATGAAATAGAAAATAAGAAAGCACAAGAAGAAATAAACAAAACAAAGAATGGGTTCATAGACAAACCCTTAGATAACACAGAAGAAAAGAGAGAAGATGCAAATACACAAAATAAGAAATGAGAAAGGGGATATCACCACTGACCCCAAAGAAATAAAAAGTATTATAAGAGAATACTTTGAAAAAATATATGCCAAGAAGAAAGACAATTTAGAGGAAATGGACAAAATCCTAGAAACAAATAAGCAGCCTAAATTGATGAAGAAGAAACTGATGATCTCAAACACAAGTAAAGAGATAGAATCAGGCATTTAAAAAGTCCCAACTAAGTAGAGCCCAGAGCCAGACGGCTACACAGGTGATCTACCAAACATTCTAGAAAGAACTAATACCAATCTTGCTTTAATGCTTCCAGAAAAATGAAATAGAAGAAGCATTGCCTAACTAATTCTATGATGCCAACATTACCCTAATACCATAGTCAAACAAAGATACCACAAGAAAGGAAAATTACAGTCCAATCTCTGATGAACCTAGATGCTAAAATCCTCAACAAAATGCTTGCTAATCATGTTCAACAACACAGCAAACAAATTAGACACCATGACCCAGTGGGTTTCATCCCTGGTATGCAAGGATAGTTTAACATGAAGAAATCAATGTAATATACCACATAAAAGATTGAAAGAAAAAAATCACATCATCATACATATAGATGCAGAAAAAGCATTTGACAAAATACAGCACACTTTCCTGACAAAAACACTGCAAAAGATAAGAATAGAAGGAAATTTTCTGAACATGTAAAGGGTATATATGAAAAGCCCACAGCTAACATCATAAATGATGGTGAAATCCTAAAATCTTTCCCTCTAAGATCAGGAACAGGACAAGGATGCACACTATCACCCCTCCTATTTAACATTGTGTTAGAAGTACTTGCTCAAGCACTGAGGCAAGAAACAGATATAAAAGGCATCCAGATTGGAAAGGAAAAAGTCAAAATTTCAGTATTTGCAGATGACATGATCCTATACATACAAAGTGCTGAGATTTACAAGAAAGTTTCTAGAACTTATGAATGAGTTCCGTAAAGTCACAGTTATAAGATCATTGTACAGAAATCAGTAGCATTTCTGTACAACAATAATGAGCAATCTGAGGAGGAAATCAAGAAACAAATACCATTTACAATAGTAAATTAAAAAAATCAAATATGGAGGGATAAATTTAACTAAAGATGTAAAAGACATACACACAGAAAACTACACAATACTGTTAAAGGAAATCAAAGAAGACTTAAATAAATGGAAGAATATTCCCTGTTCATGGATAGGAAGATTAAATATCTTTAAGATGTCTATCCTAACCAAACCAATCTATAGCTTTAATGCAATACAAATAAAAATCAACATAACATTTTTAATGAACTGGAAAAACTAACTATGAAATTTATTTGGAAGGGAAAGAGGCCCCAAATAGTCTAGGACATATTAAAAAGAAAAACGAAATCAGAGGAACCACACTACCTGACTTTAAAATATACTACAAAGTTGTAGTGATCAAACAGCATAGTATTGGCACAAAGATAGACATACTGACCAATGGAACCAAAATGAGAGTCCTGATATAGATCCTCGCATATAGTGTCATCTGATATTCAACAAGGACACTGAAATGAGTCACCTGGGAGAGAATGGCCTCTTCAACAAAATGGTGCTTGGAGAACTAGATATCTGTGTGTAGAAGAATGAGAGATAAATACCATCTCACACCTTATACAAAAATCAACTCAAGATAGATCAAAGATCTAAATATAAGAGCCAAGACCATAAAGACCTTGGAAGACAACATAGGGAAGCATCTACAGAAACTTGTAATAGGAAATGGCTTCATTAGCTTCATACCCAAAGCATGAGCAGAAAAGAAAAAATTGATAAATGGGACCTCCTCAAAATTAAAACCTTGTGCACCTCAAAGGAGTTTGTCAAGAAAGTAAAAAGACAGCCTAACCAATGGGAGAAAAGATTTGGTAACCGCATATCTGATAGGAGCCTGATATCTATCATATATAAAGAAATCCTATATCTCAAAAATAAAAAGACAACACATTTTAAAAATGAACAAGAGATTTGAACACATGCTTCTCCAAAGAAAAAATCCAAATTGCTAAAAAGGACATGAAAAGCTGCTCAACATCACTAGCTATTAGGGAAATGCAAATCAAAACTACAATGAGATACCATCTTACACCCATTAGGCTGGGGCTATTAAAAAATTAGAGAACTACAAGTGTTGGAGAGGAAGTGGAGGAATGGGAACCCTCATCCACTGCTGGTGGGAATGTAGAAGGATCTAGCCATTGTGGAGGACAGTTTGGTGGTTCCTTAAAAACTACCTATAGATATGCCATATGACCCAGCAATTCCACAGCTGGGTATATACCCAGAAAATTGAAAACAAGGATACGAACCAGCATATGCACACCAATGTTCATAGCGGCATTATTCACTATTGCCAAATGTTGGAAGCAACTCAAATGGCCATCAACTGATGAAAGGATACACAAAATGTGTTATATACATACAGCGGAATACTACTCAGCTGTAAGAAGGAATACAGTACTAACTCATGGGATAACATGCATGAATCTTGAGGACCTCATGTTGAGTGAAGGAAACCAGGCATTGAAGGACAAATATGACATGACCTCGCTAATATGAATTAAGCAAATCAAGCTGTCTTTGAGAGCTAGAAATTGGAAGATAGGCTTACAGGAAATAGGGAGGAGATGAAGGTTGTGAGCCAACACCCACATGAGCAAAATCTGTGATGAAGTGGAGGTAAGTAGTTGTGCAGTGAAGGGATAATATTGGGGTATATGGATACTATTTGTTTGGACTTTGCAGGCTTGAGAGGGGTAGGGTTGGGAGGATGGGTCAGATGGTCCATGGAATTGGGAGGAGGGTTTGGTGGGAGCAGGTGAACATGGGAGATTGTCAGGCATGTGGTTGAAACTATAATGTTGGGAAAACTCACTCTGTCACCTGGGGCAGGCTTCTAGGAATTGTCTGAGTGCTTATCTTGTCATAGTGTGTTATATCAGTCAGTAGAGACCCATAGAGTGAGTGAGAAGGTGTTATATCTCTAGCTGGGGAGGCCTGATGTTCTCAAACAGATGGGAAGTTGTCTCTTGAGAGCATGAGTGGCTCCCAATGGGGCAGGACAGACTAGTGTGTCAAGCCCTCAGCATTGTTGCAGGTATGTATGGATCTTGTCCGTCAGGCAGTGAAGCTTGGTTGTCACTGTGAACCCTGGGGGACAGTGAGAGGAATAGAGTATGTGGATGAGGGGGTAACTGGTGGGCAATGGAGGTATTCTGCACTATTGTGTGGTGATGGATACAGGCCATGTTAAATTTCACTAAAAATTTGTAGAGGTGTATGGTCTAAAATGTAAACCACAATGTAACCAAAAATTTATGAAAGTGTACTGTCCGAAATGTAAACCATAGGGTGAAACATAATGTAAGCATGATTGGCAGCTACGTTTCAATATTTGCACATTATTTTTTTACAAATGTAATGTCCACATGTAAAGAGATCATTTTGGAGATGATAAGAGGGAGGATTTTGGGTATGTGGGAACCCTCTGTATTTTATATGTGACTTTACTGTGACCTAAAACTTTTTTGAAGACACAATAAAAAAGAAGATGTAAGACACTGAGGAAGAAATGGAAGAGATTGCTTTGCCACTTTACATACAGGGCAACATCTATTAGAGTGATAAAAGGCAAAATGTCAAAAAAATGTTTATGACATTTTTCATTTTTTTAATTCCTCAAATTACTTTTTACTTTCTTTTAGTTTTTCTAAATTATTCTGCATTTTATTTCTAATCTTTAAACCCATCATTACTATTTCATTTGCCCACTAACTGAATTTGGCAATATATTAGGCTACATTTTTGAAGAAGTTTTGGATCACAGAAGGGTTCAGGTATGGCAGGGGAGTAGCATTCGTGTGGGGTGTCATTGATGGGGGATGCATGGGTGGGAGGGAGTTTTCCAGGGCATGTATATAGGTTATATAGATATATTCGAATATTTGTTGGATATTGACATAATGGGTAGAGTTTCACACAATAAGTGAGGGAGTACTGAGTTCCATCCTGGGGAGCTCTGTCACATTCCCCAATGGAACAACAACACCCCCAAGTGCAAGGGCAAAGACCATTGAAGAAGGATAGTCCAATAATGGTACTTGATACTGACGACTATGCTTATGAAACTGTGTGCTTAAAATTTCAACTTGGCCTAGAGCTGCAAGGTGCCTAAGAGTTACCTCCTGAAAGCCTCCATGTTGCTCCTATGTGGCCACTCTCTAAGCCAAACTCAGCATACAGATGCAATAACTTCCCTCCAGCATGGGACATGACTCCCAGGGATGGGCCTCCCTGGCACCGAGGGATTACAACCAAGCACCAGCTGATGTTGCAAGTAGAAAAATATCTTGAATAAAAGGGGGAAATGATAAAGTCAAATGAGTTTATGTGGCTAAGAAACTTCAATATGAGTTGGGAGGTCATCAGAGGGGTCACACTTATGCATGTCCCAGCAGGAACTCAGAGACAGCCAAAGTAGATACAACCCCAGGTAGTGGTGCTTCTGAGGGCTACAGAGACCCCCAGGTCCTGTGGTCATGGCAGATAGATCTGGAGTCAGTGCCTTGCTAGTGGCTCTACTTTGGAATTTGTGCTCTTGAGTGTGATGGAGTTGGACTTAGATGTGACTTCTCTAAACATGCCTCTGTTCCTCTTATTGAACTTGTGGTTGGCTCTGGGGTTGGTATATGCCCAGGAGACTTGAATCTCTGGACTGTCCATGTGCCAGCTGAGTCCTGAGCCTCAGCAGAGTTGTAACACCTACTCTCTAGTTTGTTGGACTTCCTCAGGTCAGCTAACAATGAGGTGAGGATAGTCAACCACTACACCAAGGAACTGAGAGTGTCTACAACTGCAAGCAGGAGAATCCCATCCACCAGCCATGTGGGATCTAAGCTTTCTCTCAATTTAGAGGTGGAGTGAGCATTGCCATCCCAGGGTCCTCAGGATGGAGGAATAAATATGGATTAGAGTGGACTTACTGGTATTCTACTATAGAATCATTGTGACTCTAACAATGGAATAAATTATATCATTGATGTGGAGGCAGTGGTCACAGGAGTTGCTGAAGGCAGAGAGAAAGAAAAAGAAGGGTGATATGGGGGCATTTTTGGGACTCGGAGTTGTCCTGAATGATATTGCAGGGACAGATGCAAGACATTATATATCCTGCTGTAATCCAGTGAATGGACTGGGAGAGGGTGTAAACTATAGTCTATGCTGTGTAGCAGTGCTCCAAAATGTATTCATGAAATGCAATGAATGTACTACACTAATAAAAGAAGTTGATGTGGGAGGAGTGGGGGTGTGAGGAATGGGATCTATGGGAAACTCTTACATTTTTTATTTTAAAATGTTTATTGCTTGTATTCTTATATTTTTTAATGTAACATTCTGTGTGATCTATGTATCTTTAAAAAGAAAAAAAGAGATTTAAAAAATTACAGAGTATAAGAAATACTAAACATTATATAAACTCAGTGCTATGATGGTGGTTAACAGCAATGAGGTAGAGTTAGAAACCTACGTAAGGTGGGCAGGAAAGGCCTGAAAGCCAACCTTGAGGAAACTGTGTTGGACATCCTTTCAATCCCTGATGCAAATAGAAGTAGCCTGCTCTCCTCCTCTACCAGACCAAAAGATGTCTCTCTTCTGATGGAGAGGATCACTTCTTCGGTGCCATGTATTGAACTACTGTGACAGTGTTAGCTAATTTGGGCAGGTGGTGCTGTCAAGAAATGCTTTATCTTGTGGAGGAAAGGCAATTTGTCTCACTTTGTCTCTTCTCCCTTCTAAGCTATAGCCACTTCCATTCCAACCTCCCCACAAAGCAAAAAGACAAGTTCCCTCTGTGGTAACCAGTGTAGAGTTGTGAGGATTCAAAGAACCGCAGGAACCTGCTGGGGATATGACTGCTTAGTGGCCTTGTGCTCAGGGGAAAAAATGGGCTTAAATGACAACAGGAAAGATTTAGGTTATAAACAGAGGAAACTTTCATGACTGTAAGAATCACTGGGGCACATAACCAATGGCAGTTTAGAACTCCTTACTAAATACTTCAGACAGTGAGCTTTCTGGAATTGTTTCAATATGGTCCTACCTTGAGGCAAGGACAATCATCAGCAGACTTTGGCTGTTCCTTCAAGTCCTAGGAGACTGTGAAAACTGAATGCCTTTTTTTTTCTTAAAATATTGTGTTCAAACTTTCCATTAGTACAACCAACAATGCAAAAACAGCGTATATTTGGAATTCTTTTGGATAGTCTTTTCTTGGATAAACTATTTAATTGCATGAACTTTTCCAGATGTGAGGCTTATTCTATGTGAAGTAACAAAGTATTTGTGAATTGGGTAAATTATGCTATTTTTTCCTGCATGGTTATATATTATAAACAGAATGCTGAGGTTAATCATCAGAATTTGTTAGAAAATACACTCTTGAATTTTTTTTTGCTTAATGAAAAGCACATTTCTTAAGGAAAAAGAAACCAGCTGTTTTACATTTATCAAAAGATTGGGATTAAATATTTCAGATCTCAGTATTGACTCAGTAAGAATGAGGTAACTCTCTCTCTCTTAGAGGTGAATAGTTTATCCCAAAAACTATAATAAGTCAGAGACAGTATAAAGAAAATTATAAATCTTAAATTTATAAAACGACTTTAACTACTATCAATTTTTCTTAGAGGTCTGCCTGGTTTTATTAAAAATTCTGCTTCAGACAAATTTCACCTATTTACTGCTAAGTTGCTTGATCTTTTTGACTGAAATTGCTAAAACTGTTACATTCAGATTTGAAATATCTACTTTTTCCTGACCTATGTGACAACAATACTTATTCAAATATAAAAGGTTATTTAGAGCTCTTTCTGAGTGAATTATCCAAAAAACTACTATCTGCTGCTACTTCACATGCTATTTAGGTGTCTCTTGCCCTTTCCCAAATGGCATGGCACCCCTGTGGATTCAGTCTGGAAGGTTTCAGCTTACTGCAGACATCATTAGCCTTGCCAGCAATTCCTCTTTCAAGAGAAACTGGAGTCTCGGGACAAGTCTTAGACTTCTATCACATAGGGAGAGAGTGAATTTATTCCATATCATTCCCAAGAAACAGGAACAGATAAGCAGCCAGGAGCTGATGCTTGACAACATTGTTCACACTGGATTCTGAGAACTAGCAGAGAGATATAGAAAATGTTTGGGGCTGTTCACATTCAACCACGAAAACTATTTAGCCAGGCTGTGACCACAGTTCTGAAAATTCATATTTACCTGGGATAGAAGCCAAGTTCTGGCAGAAATCAGGAAGCAGATCTGAGAGACAGCAGCAGACAGATTCAAAATGTAAACGTCTCCTCTTTTACATTTTCTCCAGAGTATTTGCATGGAGATCTGGAACTGGATATGTTCATTTTCACTGAAATGAGAAAAAAGGAGGAGGAAGTGACATCTTTGGTTGAAAAATAAAATAAAATAAATGCAAGTTTGGTGATGCAAATTTTGTGTGCAGAGTCTTAGATAAGACGCCTGCAACCTGAAGAGCTTGATATTTACTTAGAACAGATGTATTTGAGCTATTGTATGGAAAAGGTATCCATGTACATGTGTTCATATATTTCTATGAATATGGTACTTAGTCCTCTGTAGACCTTCCCCACCTTTCCTGGGTTAGCTGGCTTAGTGGTCATGAAATAGGTTGGCAGATCTGTTCAGGAAAAATTAAAATGTTTAGGGATAAAGTTTTTACATTTAAAATAAAAATAACTGTTCAATTCTGTGAAAGGCAAATATTCTTATCATTTAGATTACCAACTGTATTACTTTCAAAAGGCTGCCATAAGTGGCTTTGGAAAATAGAAATTTATCCGCTCATGTTTCTGGAGGCTGAAAGTCTGAAACCAGGGTGTTGGCAGGGCCGTGCTCCCTCAGAGGTTTCTAGGGTGCCCTCCTTTACCTCTTCCTGGCTGCCTTGGTGCTCGTAGGCTTGCAGTGCATCACTCTCCAATCTCTGCCTCCATCTCCACATGTGCTTCTTCCCTGGGTGTCTGTGTCAGTGTGTTCTCACCTCTTCTTATGAGGACACTGATAATATTGGATTTAGGGCCCACCCTACTCCAGTATGATGTCATCTAACTAATTACATCTGCAAAGACCCTTTTTCCAAATAAGATCACATTCTGAGGTCACCAACAGACATGAATTTGGGGGGACACTATGCAACCAAGCGAACCAACTTGATGAATGTGAGAACTTGAGTGAAAAAACAGGCACTACTAAAATATTAATGTTTGGGCATATTTGGAAAGAATCAGTGAAGAAGCAGCTTTCACTTTTTTTATTCTCTCGTGGTAGGTGGGACATAGGCAACCTGAGGTGTGTAGGTTGCCCTTTACAGCTCTAGTATTGTCATCGTTTTGCCTTTCTTACTTTGGTTTATTCCTTGCCTCTTTTACTACCCTGTCAGGGGCTCTGTTTCCTCCTCTGAGAAAGCTCTTTATGGCCCCTTCCGTTTGTATGTCAATGTTTTCATGGTTTAAAAGGAAAATAGAAGTTATAATGGCCACCATTAGAAAAAGCTAGCATCAACTGACCATTACATAGTGTTTCTTAGACCCAAATAAGACCCACCTGACAAGCTTGCCCAGGAGAGGATTAACTGAGGGAAAGTCCAAGAGGAGAGACTGCTAAAGACCTGCCTGAGGTCAGAGGTTGGACTCTGATGACAAAGCAACCTGACTTTGCCAATACTCATTAGATGGCCTGAAAGGCAAGCCCACTCCCATCCTCCTCCCATCCTAACTCCCTCCCCAGTCCAGAGCTTACCTTGATTATGGTATTGAGGTAATTCAGAAAAAAATATTTTAAATATCTAGTTATTCATAGAAACTTAGCTCTGCATATCCATGAATGAAATAACATCAAATCTTTGTATCATAAGTAATAGAATAAGGCATACAATAACCATGAAATGTATAAGTGGAGGGAGGTAAAGAGAGCTCTTTCAATTTTTGAAATGAAGAGAGATAGCTCTGGAAGAGAAAGTAAAAGGAGTTTGTGTAGTTTGGGACTGTGGATAAAGAAATCTTTTAGGATTGATCTTAACTACAGTGAGAATCTAAAATTGATTATTTAAGATGAATATGAAAGGGATGACTGTAGTCCAAAATGTACATGTAGCTAGCACCCATTGAGATACTACCAAATGTCCAAATCTTTGCTAGATGCTGTGGGATTAACCACAATATCGTTGTCTTCCTGGAGTTCCAAAGTAATAGAGGAGACAGATATAATAGTGCAAGAGGCTCACACAAGTATATGGTAGGGAAGGATTGATAGCAAGCTCTGCCCAAGTCTTAAGGCATGTAGAATTCCACCAGCAAAGGGAGGAAGGCTTTGCCAGAGAGACAACAGCATGTTCAAGACTGGATGGGAGTGGGGTGCTCAAGAAGGCATTCACGATGCTGTAGGCTTTTCCACAGGCCTGAAGTTTATGGCACATATGAGGAAGTTGCCAGGCTTAGGAGTTGAGCTTTTACCTGAAAAGGCTGGGGTTTTATTATCTGCTGTATGTGAGGGAGATCATGCTGACTTGGTGCTGTTTTGACTGAATAATTTGACTTTGTGGAATATACTACTAAGTGAGCAGCCTGGAGGGTTCCAGCTGTGCTGAGAAATAGATGAAGGAAGGTGTCCTAGAGTTGGACATCAGTCCCTCATGTCTCCAGGTCTATAACCTTGAACACAGGAACAAATAAGATGGTTTTGAGAAAGAAATAGTGAATAGGAAGGGCTTAATTCCACACCAAGGCTGCACACATACACTTTGCCATTGATGATCAACTAGGGATCAAACACCACGGTATGGTTTTTAAGCACTTGTATCATCAAAACAGGTAAGTACCTCTTTTCTTTCCTTGTAACTATGGACAATTCATGTAACTTTGCTGAACTCACACAATGGCAATAACTCAGAAAAACCCATCCAGTGTGGGAAACTGAGAGCAAACCCTTTCTCTAACATGAAATGGAAAACCACAAGAGTCAACATGGCTTGTGCCTGTCTGTTGGCAGAACCATGTTCAAATGGCCTTTGGCAAGCTCTACTCTTGCCCCTGCTTGTTGGTGAGTTAAAAAAATTCTCTGGGTGAATCAGCTGACATTTTGCGTTAGCTTTCAGCATGGGCTGGGAAGTTCCTTTGAGAATCTTAGTTCTGACTTTCTCACATATCAGTTTGAGAAGGTGATGGGAACCTCCCTGCTCAGTCAGTATAGCCAAGTATTGTGAAGTTAGTCATGGGAGAAAAAAATCATCTTGACACAAATATTGTTGGAAGCATTACTTTTCCAATTGATGAGGGAATGGCCTATATCATCACTGTATTCTCCTGTTCAGCATTGGTTCTCTTAACCCAGGGTCCTCAGGATGGAGGAATAAAATATGGATTAGAGTGGACTTATTGGTGTTCTACTATAGAATTATTATGATTGTAGCAATGGAAGAAATTATATCATTGATGTGGAGACAGTGGCCATGGGAGTTGCTGAAGGTAGAAAGAGGGAAAAAGAGGTGTGATATGGGGGCATTTTTGGGACTCAGAGTTGTCCTGAATGATATTTCAGGAACAGATGCAGGACATTATATATCCTGCCATAACCCACTGAATGTACTGGGAGAGAGGGTAAACTACAATGGGAACTATAATCCATGCAGTGCTGCAGTGCTTCAAGAGGTATTCATCAATTACAATGAATGTACTACACTAATGAAAGAAGTTGTTAATGTGAGAAAAGTGGGAGGTTTGGGGAGTGGGGCATATGGGAACCTCCTATATATATATATATATTTTACATTTTTTTGGTCTTTATTTTTTTAATATTACATTCAACAAACATGAGGTCCCCATATACCCCCCACCCTCCTCACCCCACTCCTCCCCCTATAACAACAATCTCCTCCATCATCATGAGACATTCATTGCATTTGGTGAATACATCTCTGAGCACCACTGCACCTCATGATCAATGGTCCACATCATAGCCCACACTCTCCCACATTCCACCCAGTGGATCATGGGAGGTAACTGTCCCTGCAGCATCACCCAGGACAACTCCAAGTCCCAAAAATGCCCCCACATCTCATCTCTTCTTCCCATTCCCTACCCCCAGCAGCCACCATGGCCACTTTCTCCACACCAATGCCATATTTTCTTCGATTACTAATCACAATAGTTCCAGAATAGAATATCAGTAAGTCCATTCTAATCCATACTCTATTCCTCCATCCTGTGGACCTTGGAATGGTTGTGTTCACTCCATATCTATATCAAGAGGGGCCTTAGATTTCACATGGATGCTGGATGCAATCCTCCTGCTTTCAGTTGTAGGCACTCTTGGCTCCCTGGTGTGGTGGTTGACCTTCTTCAACTCCATGTTAGCTGAGTGGGGTAAATCCAATAAACCAGATTGTAGGAGCTGAAGTCTGTTGAGGCTCAGGGCCTGGCTATGATATGTTCAGTCCAGAGATTCAGGTCACCTGGGTATATATTAAACCCCAGGACCAACTACAGTTCCAGTAACAGGAAAGTAACAGGAGTAACAGGAGAGGCTTGTGAACAAAGATCACATCTGAGTCCAGCTCCATCACAAAGAAACACAAACTCCAAAGTAGGGCCAATTGACATGGCACTGAACTCCATCTGCCATGACCATAGAACCTGTGGGTCTCCGTAGCCCTCAGAAGAACCAATACCTGGGGTTGTATCTACTTTATTTGTCTCTGGGACTGTGATCAGGTGTGCATAAGGGCAACCCCTCTGATAACCTCCCAGCTCTTTTTGGAGACTCATAGCCATATAAACTCATTTTTCCTTTCCATTTCCCTCTTTGATTCAGGTCAAAAAGCATTGTTAACTCCTGGTATTATATGTAGATTGAGATATTCTGCTGGTCTGAGTTGACCCTTTTATTCAAGGTCATTTTCTAGTTACATCATCAGCAGGTACTTGGTAGTAATCCCTCGGCACCAGGGAGGTTCATCCCTGGGAGTCATGTCCCATACTGAGGGGAAGGCAACACATTTACATGCTGAGTTTGGCTTCGAGACTGGCCACATTTGAGCAACAGGGAGGCTCTCAGGAGGTAACTCTAAGGCACCCTGCAGCTCTAGTCTTGTTCTTATTTCAGATGCACAGGGTCACAAGCATAGTCATTAGTATCAAGGGCTCATTGTTGGACCTTCCTTCTTTTTTGGTCTTTGCTGTTGCACTTGGGGGATTGTTGCTGTTCCTTTAGGGACCGTGATAGAGCTCTCCTGGCTAGGAACTCAGCACTCCCTCAGTTGTTGTTTTTAATTGTATCCACTATGAAAATATCCAAACATTTTTATGTACCCTGGATATATGCCCTGGAGAAATCCCTGCTAACCATGTGTCCCCTGTCAATAACATCCCACACCAGTATTCCTCCCCTGCCATTGTTGAACCTCTCTGTGATCCAGAACTTCTTGAAAAGTGAAGTCCAATATATTGCAGGTTCCATTAATAGTAAAATGGAATATAGTGATGAGTTTAAAGGTTAGATATAGAATACATATTAATTTAGAAAAATTAAGGTAAAAATAAATTGGGGTATCAAAAAATTTAAAAATGCAGAAGCTTTGTTTTTGATGTTTTCCCTTCCATCACTGCAATGTGTTGCCCTGTATGCAAATTGGCAAGGCAACTACTTCCATCTTTTCCTCAGTGTCTATGTTCTATCTTTTTCTTTTCTTTTTTCTAATTATTAAGCTTATCTTCACAAAAGTTTTAGATCACAGTAATTCATATATACAATATACATTACTCCCACATATCCAACATAAAACCTTATGTGATCTATGTATCTTTTTAAAATAAATAAAAAATATGTTATGAAAAAAAAGCTATTCATCAAAATGCCTTTTAGCACAACTTTCCAAAATTGCTTATCCATTATTATCAACTGGTCTTGGCTGCTGAATCACTAATTAGATCATTTAGAGAGAACAAGTACAGACTCCAGGTAAGTGAAACCATTTCCGTTTTAGTAATATGCAGCCTCTGTAATAGCCAAACCTGACTTACCAAAATGCTTTTTTTAAAAAATCAATTTTATTGATACATATTAATAAAGCATACAGTTCTTCCAAGGTGTACAAAATTCATTGACTTTGTCATTTCTATTAGTAATAGCAAAGTTCTCTTGAAGTAATTAAAACATGCTAAGGTATACTTTTTTTTTTTTAACACAGTAGAATGATGAATTTGATCTATCAGTATCTGGGCTGAGCCAGTCAATATTTTCATTTTAAACAAAACACTAGTTACCTGTGTGTTTTTGACAGCCAAAGGGGTGCTGATGCAAAACACCAGAAATCTGTTGGCTTTTATAAAGGTTATTTATTTAGGGTAGAAGCTTACAGTTTCCAGGCCATAGAGCATACATAACTTCCCTTACAAAAGTCTTTTGCCATGTGTTGGAGCAAGATGGCTGCTGCCATCTGCTAAGAGTTGAGGTTTCCTGGGTTCCTTTCTTCCCAGGGCTTGTTTCTCTCTGGGCCAGCTGTAAACTATAAGGTGAATGGGCGTATCTCTCTTCCTGGGGCTTCTGCCATGTCTAAGGAGCAGTCTCTATTCCTCTGTGTTCTTCTCCTGTGCTTTCACTTCCGGGGGCCCTGCTCAAAACTCCCAACTCTGTCCTTTTCCATGTGTTTTCTCTGTGAGTTCCTGCCCACCAAGGGGTGAGGACTCAGCACTCTACTGATGTGGCCCAGTGAAAGTCCTAATCATAATTTAATCCATTAAATTATGATTAAACATAATCATAGACCAGTTTACAAACATAATCCAATAACTATTTTTGGTATTCATGAACAATGTCAAACTGCTACACTGAGTTATTTTCTTTTTTAGTGGTTCTCAAAGCACTGTCCACAGACCCTGGAAGTCCCAAGACACTTTCAGGGGATCCGTGAGTTCAAAACTCTGTTCATAATAACATTAACATGAGATTTGCCTTTATCTCTATGTTGACATTTCCACTGAATGTATAATAGCAAAGGTGAGTGAAATTGCTGGTATCTTATCAGAAGTAAATTCAGTGGCATGAAACTGTGTTCATAATCATTATATTCTTCACTACCACATGCTGCAGTTAAACATAATGCTGGTTTAAGTTAAAGATGTCCTGAAGAAGAAAGGAAAAAAGTTACTTTTATTAAATCTTGATTTTTGATAATATATCTTATTAATATTCTGTGTGACGAAATGAAAAGTAATGCACAAAGCATTTCTGTTGCATACTGAAGTATGGTGGTATCTCAAAAAAAAGTATATGTGCATTTAAGTTCTATGCTATACTAGACAACATAAGTTTTTTTTAATGGAACACGATTTTTATTGATAGGATTATGTTTAATCATAATTTAAGCATATGGGCAATAGGGACTAGAAGAAGACCACTGTGACTGGGGTGGAGGGAATGGGGGGAGAGCATAGTACACTTGAATTTAGAGAGGACGTAGAACCCCAAGCAGGCAGGACCTTGTGAGCATGTTAATGAGTTTTATTTTATTCCAAAGAGATTTAGGAAACCATTAAAAACTGGAAGGATGATGGATTCTCAGATTTGCATTTTAAAAAGCTCAATATAACTGTTGTAGGAAAATAGACTGGAGAGCAGTCAGAGTGCAGAGGAAACAGTGATGAGGTTATTACAATACTCAGAATAATGGTGATGCTTGGATTAGGAAGATGAAGAAAAGTGGGTGAAGTATGAGTGAAGTTTAGGGAGTAAAACCATAAGGACTTGGTGATAGATTGTACGTATTGGAAGCAGAAGAGGGAAGTATCAAGGGCAATGCTTGGGATTCTATCTTGTGCAACATGCACGAAGGCGTCCATTGACTGAGTGGGGTGGGTAGGTGGGAACCTGGAGAAAGAAGGGGCTTAGGAGGGATCGCCTAGCTTCCCCAGGAAGGTAGTGGCTTTGGTCCTTATGCTTCTGCTACAGCACTCCCATTTTGTATGTACATTTGTAGATTGCTTGTTTGATGTTGCCCTTCTTACTAGGGAGGAGTCTATTATCGTGTAAACCTTGATGGGTGACAGAGCACAATCCCTCAATATAGACTATGGAGAGGACAAGATGCAATTTCTACCCCACCCGTGACATCTAGGTCTCAGACAGGCAACCTGGGCTTTGAAAAATATTTGTCTCCAAATAGGACCTGGAATTTGGAGCAAGTGGAAATGAATTTATGATTAATTTCACTAAAGCAGTGTTCTGTGGTAGCCACAGAAGTGGCTAGCTGGGGCACCAGTGATGTCTACATTAGTGGTGGTAGTGGTTCAAGGGACTTCCTTGCCAGGGTTCCTTGCACAGTGAGTTATTTTTCTTAGGTTGTTCTTCAACATAAACTTGTTACGAATTCCTGTTGCTCAACCTCCCTAGATGTCTGTTCATTCACTTTCTGACTCTGCTTCCATGGTCTTCTGATTGTAGATAAATTGTTTGATTATAAAGATGATGATGAAGATGAAGATGATGGTTATGATGAGATCTACTGAATGCTTAATTTGAGCCAGGCCCTGCTCCAATTAGTTCACATATATTCAAATATATTGGGAAGTGGATTTGGCCCAACGGATAGGGCATCCGCCTACCACATGGGAGGTCCAAGGTTCAAACCCAGGGCCCCCTAACCCCCTAACCCGTGTGGAGCTGGCCCACGGGCAGTGCTGATGCGCGCAAGGAGTGTCGTGCCACGCAGGGGTGTCCCCCGCATAGGGGAGCCCTATGTGCAAGGAGTGCACCCCGTAAGGAGAGCCGCCCAGTGTGGAAAAACAGTGTAGCCTGCCCAGGAGCGGTGCTGCACATACGGAGAGCTGACACAGCAAGATGACGCAACAAAAAGAGACATAAATTCCTACAGAAGAACACACAGCAAATGGACACAGAAAGCAGACAACTGGGGGGGAGGGGGAGAAGGGGAGAGAAATAAATAAAAAATAAATCTTTAAAAAAAACAAAACAAATATGTTCACTTGTTTAATTCTTACTAGTGATTTATATAACTACGGTTTCTGTTTGACAAATGGGAATCTAAAGCACAGACCTGCACACGGGTTACCTGCCTGGTAATTTAAAAAGACAGAATTGAGACCTTGGAGCATGGCACTAAGAGCCATCCCTCTTAAGGATGGATTCTGTGGCTTATAACCAAGAACCCTGCCTGGTCCATGTGGCTCTGTGGTCCATTTGCCCCTTGAAGCCCTGAGCATGTTTATAGCAGGTATTGGGTGGCACTCGTTTTCACTGCCCGGCATAGTGCACAGGCAGGAGACATTCTGAGCGGCCAGGATGACAGTAAGAATGGTTTTGCTGTGATTCATCCCCTGCCCATTCCCCCAAGCACGCATACCCCTCCTACCCAGCCTGGCTTAACTGCTGCAGGGGGCGGGGCTGCCCCACAACCCACACTCTTTGGAAAATGCTTTTTCTGCTCCATGGCACTGGTAGCCCTGGATGGCAGGTGCTGAGGCAGGAATAGAAGCTCTTATTGTACATCTGTGCAAGGGACCGTGTTGAGGTTTTTGTGGGGAAAAGGTAAAGCTGAAAGCCAGCTGACAGTGTGACAGGACAGAGTGAAACTGTGTGGTTTCGATATCCTGAGAGTGAAGGAGCCTGTTTGTTCAGAGCAGCTCATGCAGCGAGGAAACTGTGTGGTGTCCACATTCCACATGAAAAAAAAAGCCCTGTGCACACAGAGCCAGTGGAGCAGCAGCCCTTGAAGGTGATCTGCCCTAGCCAAGTTCTGCCATTCCTGGGGACTTCCTGTAGCACATTAGCCTTCCAGGGCTGGGTGGAAAGAGTTAACAAGGCTATCTGTGGGATTAAGGGTTTTTAACTGAGAAACTCCTCAGGGGCCTATAAGGAGATGAAACTAGGGGTCTGGGGTTCCTCTGTGGCCTCCAGGCTGCCTAGGTCAGACACTGTATGGCACAGTCTTTCTGAAGCCTTGTCACTTAAGAGTCAGTGTGTAGCTGGGAGGGCTCCCTAGCTTTCTTGGATAACTTGTGACCTGAAAGTCATTTAAACTGTGCTGGAGAAGTAAATTGTTCTTGGTGTAAATCCTCTGTGGCCTCTTCAGGACCCCCTTACTTTAGTTCAGAGAAAGGCGATGCTGAACTGTCCCTGCACTTTCCTTCTCTAAGACTGTGGTGAGGTCTGAGAGTCCAAATCCAGACACGATTGTCAGTTCCTTTTGCCTTTTACTACCACCCTCCCTCTGTTCCTGCCTGAGGCTGCAGCCGCCATCATTTTAATGTATGTGGTGCTCTCTGCTGGCAGCTGCAATCTTTTTGTTCCCTGGAACAGGATGCTTTTGTAATCCCATTTGGGCCATTTCCCTCAATTCATATGTACCATAGAAAACAGGTTGGAGGGGATTTGGTCAACAACCAGTGTCTAGACCCTTCTGCTCCCTGAATTAGCACTTTGTTTACCTGCTTTAGAATCAATTACCCATCCTATAAAGATTCAGTCATAAATTAAAGCTCCCTCCCTCATGTCCTCCCTTTCTCAGTACCTTACTTTCTGGGGTTTTGATGATCTCTCAACTGGCCCAAAGCTGCAGTTCATTTCTTATAGGCTGGAGGCCTTACAGGCAAATCAATCTTACGTGTCTCTGTTCACGTTTACTTTTTTGTTTTGTTTTGCTTCCCTAAATAGTAGAGCCAAGGGCAACAGTGCCATCTGGCAGGGGTAGAGTGTAGGAGTGCAGTGACGGTTAATTGTATGTGTCAACTTGGCTAGTTTATGGTGTCCAGTTGTTTGGTCAAGCACTGACCTGCTTGTTAATGTGAGGGCATTTAGAGAAGGCATTTGCCTCTGTAATTAGTTGGTTATATCTAAGATCAGCAAAGGAGATTGCTCTCAGCAATGTGGGGAGTCTCCTCAACTAATCAGTTGGAGGTCTTAAAAGCCAGAACTGAGGATTTCAGAGGTCAGAAGAGAAATTGTTACTGGACTTCAGCATTGACTTTTGCTGGAATTTGCAGCCAGCCAGCTTTCCCTGGGGAACTCAGACTAAGGTCTTGAAGGACCTTCACTGGAGTTTCCAGCTTGCAGCCTGACCTGCTGAGTTCAGATGTGCCAGCCCCCACGGTTAAGTGAGCCAATTCCCTATCACAAATCACTATTACACACACATGCACATACACACACACAGAACAGAACCAGCTGCTTTTGTTTCTCTGGCGCACCCTGGCTGATACAAGTGCCTTCATGAAAGGGGAACAATGAAGGTTTTGTGCCTCTTCCCCACAATTTTCATTGGTAAACACCCACCTTAAATATTTAAATCTAGATGAAAACAATGTGCTTGCTGTGCAAAAACAGTTTTAATGTAAATCTCCTGGCTCCACCTTCTGATCAGAGTGCTACCACCCAATATCTTGATACAGAAATTCTTGATACTGCTAGTGCTACCTGGATCAGAAATAAACACCAGGTTCAAAACATCGGAATCCATAACACCACTCACTTTTTATTAACTGACCCTGTTCATGACTATCAATCCTGAATTGCCCAGAAATGCTCTTAATATAATAAGTACCCCCACCTTGATTTCCATCATGATGAGAAATGATGGAACAGTAGCAGGAAACCATAGTTAATTTTTTTCAAGCAAAGAAGATACACACTAGAAAGGCTGATAATGGATTATTCCAAAAGAAAATATATTCATGGACCTTTTTTTTATACTTCTATGTTTTTTTTAAATTAGTTTTATTCTGGTAATATATATACAGCTTACATTTTCCATTTTATTCACTTTCAATTATACAATTCAGTGGTGTTAAATACATTGGGCTTAATTTTAATTAAAGTTTTAACATTGTTTTGTGAAAAAAGTAAGGTAAGGAATACTGTTTACAAAACAGAGGGAGAATGTGTGTGTGTATATATATATATTTGTATTATTGAAAAACATGTATCTTGCATATGAATATACTATCTCTGGAAAGATATGCACAGTTAATAATACCAAATTCTTATTAGCATCTACTTTGTGTCAGGTACTTTTCCAAGCATTTTCAATTTATTTTAATTAATTTAATCATTATACAAGCACTATGAAGAAGGGGTTATAATTATCACCATTTTAAAGGCAAGAGAACTGAGGCAAAAAGAGATTAAGTCTTCTGCCTATTATCACATGTCTAGAAAGTACACAGCCAGAACTGGAACTAAAGCAATCTGTTGGCTGCCTTAGGAAAGAGAACTAGTTGGCTAAGAGACAGGAGTGAGAGGGAAAACTCTTCAATATATGTCTTTTTGTAACTGTTTGGATTTTGAACCATGCAAATGCAATATCTATCCAAACATAAATGCATAAAATTTAATGATAAAATAATTTGAGAAATATAAAATTTAAAATGATATATTTTCTGAATAGCCTCATATTCCCAGAGAGTCTGTAATTGCACAGTGGCTAATAGCATAGACTTGCTGCCACACTGCCTAGGTTCAAGTATGTTTCTGCCACTAACCTGTGGCAAATTCATAACATCTCTACGCTTCTGTATAAAGAGGATAATAGGGTTATTCTGGGGATCAAATAAATTAGTATGTGTAAAGCACTTAAAACAGTGTTTTAAGTTTTAATAGTAATTGCTAGATAAATAGTAGCTATCATTATTTAAAATTAAAAACAAATTCATTCAACTTTTAACAAAAATTGCATATTTACTATATGCCAGGAACAATTTCAGGTTCTGGAGATATACCAGCGAGCAAAAGGGGGGAAAAACAAACCTTTCCTTCATGCTATTAAAGTTTTCAGAGACCTAGGAAAAATATTACTTGGTAAGAAAAAATAAAAAAGGCACAATAATAGAAGAATAAATGACTGAGAAAAACAAATGACAGATATTCTATATTCCAATCAGTAGTTTCATGACTATAAGTTAGGCTACACATGAAATGCATAGGTTACAAAGAATCATGATTCATTATGCTCAGAATTTATATAAATCTCCACTAATTATTTAACTAGAGTTGTTAAAAATTTTATTTATCATGTATATCTTATCTCCTCTAAACTGAATTCAAAAATTCATTTCTAAAAAGAAAAAAGATAACTCTCATCTATGTGTACTTTGGAACTAGAGAACATTCTTGAAAAAACCTAATAGTAACTTAAATGGCCTTGTGGGGGGCGGGGCAAGATGGTGGCTGAGTGAACTTGCCTGATAGTATCTCCTGCAGGGAAGCGGCTGGGCGGCGTTGGAGCCTCTTCGGCACCAGGCTGTTTCGGGATTTTTGTGGGTCAGGAGGTATCTGGACATCAATTTGGTGGGAAGGTAACAGAAAAAATACGTCTATAAAATATACATGGAGGTCCCAGCTGCGCGCGTTAAGTTCCCTCCTTGGGTGGGCGGAGCCGCGGCATCGGGTGCTGCCACCGCACAGGACGCTGCCCCGGCAGTTTTTTTTTTTTTTTTTTTGTTTTTGGAGGCTCTGCAGTACTGGGGAATTCATAAGCCCTGAGTGGCCTATTGGGGGGTTAATAGGACAGGAGGTGCTTGCAGACCGATTTGGGGAGACAAACGGGAGTTTTAAGGCAAAGCAGGGGGAATTTTTGATTGCAGACAGAAACAATAGCGCTTTCGCCTAGAGCCACGCCCCCCCCAAACCCGGCTGCAGATCTACAGTGGACTTAAAGTGATAGCAATAAAGAGAGGCCACCAGGGTCTGGTAGGGTGGGAGACGTTTGGAAGCTGATTAGGGGAATATTTTGCGAAGCGTGGAAATTTCGGGTTTGGACTCTGTTATTAGCATTTCTGGCTGGAGCCCCTCCCCAGGACCTGGGTATTGATCTGAGTCATTAAATTGGCTGCAGCCTAGAGGCGCCCCCAGGTGGCCGTTCCAGGGGAACACAGGGTGGGAGGGGTCCTGAAGTCAATTGGTGATATATCCACACAATAGACCCCAGTGAGTGAGTGAATTGTGGGGTACAGAACACAGGATAGAGCTTGTGGATGTGACCTCACCCATAGGGCTGGCACCCAGCTGCAGGGATCCCTGAAGGCTGAGATGCACTGTGGTGCTCCCAGGCTTCCTGTTAACTGGACTTGCGGTTGCCAGGTCTGAGTCCCCTAAACCCTGGTGGCCCACACCGCAGAGACTCACACCTCTTGAGTCCTCAATATATCAGACTTTCCATTCTTGAATCCATCACGCCTTGAGGTCCATCTGAGGTCCTTGAATGTCCTAGCCCTAGTTTGCGTTTTTTCTTTTTTGTTTTGTTTTGTTTTTATTTTTATTCTATTTTTATTTTTTATTTTATTTTTTAAATGTTCTGATTGCTAACACTGCATTATCCCCTAGTCTTTTCTCCCAGCATATCCCCCAAGGTCTTTTCTTTTTGTTTCTCTCTCTCTCTTGTCCCCCATCTTCTTCTTATTCTATTTTATCTTAAATATACAATAGGTGCTGCAGGAAACACCTCACATTTGCTGGGTTTCCTCATCCTCCACTGCCTCATTTCTGTGTGAATAGATTTTGGCTATCTACACTATCCCTTTTCCCCTACATCTTGATATCCACCATCATCTACTATCTCTCCTATATTCCACCTCCCTTTCTTTGATCCACAAAGTATCTAACTCTTAATTTCTAATACCTTTGTTTTGTTTTCTGTCTGTTAACCACTCTTGAAACTATTACCTTTCTTTTCTCTTTCCCTCTCTCACGAAAACAATAGCTTTTTAGCTCATACCATATTCCTCCCATATTCAGTCGTCTACCTCATTATAGGTACTCTACCTACTGCTATAACTCTACACAATTTACATGAATCTAATCTCTGTCCTCTCAGATCTTATATTGTTGCTTTGTTAACATGTATCACCAATACTACTTTACACTTTTTCCTTGCTTACACAATTGCCTTTCCCCGGCACTAATACTTTCCTTTAAAGTGAAATTAACCAGCAATAAGAAATGAGAATAAGAAGAACAAAGTGACAAAGAGAAGATATAACATTTACGCAAAAACAACAGCTAATTAATCCCCAAGACTAGACAAAGAAGCTAAGGAACTGATTAAACCCGTCAAGAAAAAATGATGACCAGACAGCAACAAAAGTCTACAAACCAAACCAGTAATCAGGAAAACATGGCTGAATCCAATCAACAAACTAAAAATCAGGAAGGGGAGCAGAACTTCGCACAAGCAATGAAAGATCTCAGAACATTTATCACTGACAAATTTGATGAAGTAAAGGAAGAGGTTAAAAACATGACAACAACACTTGGAGGGGAAATTTCAGACATACATAAAAAGATAACAGATATGATGGAAATGAACACCACAGTACAAGAAATCAAAAATACACTTGCAGCAAATATCAGCAGACTAGAAGAGGCAGAGCAGAAAATTAGTGATGTGGAAGACAGTACATTGAAAATCAAACAGATAGTAGAAGTGGTCGATAAAAAGATAGAAAAAAATCCAGCTAGGACTTAGGGACCTGAATGATACCTCAAAATGCTCAAACATACGTATTATAGGCATTCCAGAAGGAGAAGAGAAGGGAAAGTGGTCAGAAGGAGTGTTGCAGGAAATAATGGCTGAAAACTTCCCAAATCTACTGAAAGAGACAGATGTACATATCCAAAAAGCACAGCACACTCCACTGGTCATAAACCCCAACAGGCCCACCCCAAGACATATACTTGTCAAATTATCCAATGCTCAAGACAAAGAGAAAATTCTAAAAGCAGCAAGAGAAAAGAAAACCATCACATACAAGGGAAGCTCCATAAGATTAAGTGCTGATTTCTCATCTGAAACGATGGAGGCAAGAAGGCAGTGGTATGATATAGTCAAGGTACTAAAGGAAAAAAATTTCCAACCAAGAATACTCTATCCAGCTAAACTAGCATTCAAAAATGATGGAGAGTTCAAAATATTCGCAGATAAACAGAAACTGAAAGAGTATATCAACAAGAAACCTCCCCTTCAAGAAATTCTAAAGGGAGTTCTGCAGGAAGAAAGGAAAAACAGGACAGGCAGAGTTGGAGGAGAGTGTAAGAGCAACAAAAAAGACAAAAATAGAAGGGGAAAAAAATACAAACAAAATATGATAAACACAAATCCAATCAAAATATGGCTAACACAAATAATTCCTTTAAAGTAATAACAGTGAATGTCAATGGATTAAACTCACCTATCAAAAGATTCAGACTGGGACATTGGATAAGGAAATAATACCCATCTATATGCTGTCTACAAGAGACACATCTTAGACCCAGAGACTCATGGAGGCTGAAAGTGAATGGCTGGAAAACAATCATACAAGCAAACAATAACCAAAAAAAGGCAGGAGTAGCTATATTAATATCAGACAAAATAGACTTTAAATGTGTAACAATTGTGAGAGACAAAGAAGGATACTACATTTTAGTGAAAGGGACAATCTGTCAAGAAGATCGAACAATCATAAATATTTATGCTCCTAACAAGGGCGCCTCTAAATACGTCAGGCAAACGCTGGAAAAACTAAGTGAAAATATAGATGCATCTACAATTATAGTGGGGGATTTTAATACACCACTATCAACTCTGGACAGAACATCTCAAAAGAGAATCACCAAAGAAACAAAACATTTGAACAGTATATTAGAGGAGCTGGATCTAATAGACATATATAGATCATTACACCCAAACACAGCAGGATATACATTTTTCTCAAGTGCACATGGATCATTCTCAAAGATAAACCACATGCTAGGCCACAAAGAAAGGCTTAATGAATTCAGAAAGATCGAAATCATACAAAACAATATCTCAGACCACAGTGGAGTGAAGCTGGAAATTTGCAAGGGACAGAGGCCCAGATTTCACACCACGATTTGGAAATTAAACAGCGCACTCTTAGAAAAACAGTGGGTAAAAGAGGAAATCTCAAAAGAAATCAATGACTACCTTGAAACAAATGATAATGATAACAAAACATACCAAAATTTATGGGATGCAGCAAAAGCAGTACTGAGAGGGAAATTTATAGCCATAAATTCATATATCAAAAAAGAAGAAAGAGCAAAAATTGAAGAACTAACTGCACATTTGAAGGAATTAGAAAAACGCCAACAAAGTAACCCAAGAGGAAGAAGAAGGAAGGAAATAACAAATATAAGAGCAGAACTAAATGAAATAGAAAATAAGAAAGCACTTGAAAAGATAAACAAGACCAAGAGCTGGTTTTTTGAGAAGATCAACAAAATTGACAAACCTTTAGCGAGACTAACAAAGAAAAAAAGAGAGAAGATGCAAATACACAAAATAAGAAATGAGAAAGGAGATATCACCACTCACCCCACAGAAATAAAGACTATCATAAGAGGATACTTTGAAAAACTATATTCCAACAAAAAAAAAACACATAAGCAGCCCATATTGACAAAAGAAGAAATTGATGATCTTAACAAACCAATCACAAGCAAAGAGATAGAATCAGTCATTAAAAATCTCCCAACGAAGAAGAGCCCAGGGCCAGACAGCTTCACAGGTGAACTCTACAAAACATTCTGGAAAGAACTTACACCAATCCTGCTGAAACTATTCCAAAAAATTGAAACAGAAGGAACATTGCCGAATTCCTTCTATGATGCCAACATTACCCTAGTACCAAAGCCAAACAAAGACACCACAAGAAAGGAAAATTACAGACCAATTTCTCTAAGGAACCTAGATGCAAAAATACTTAACAAAATACTTGCTAATCGTATTCAACAACATATTAAACGAATTATACACCACGACCTAGTGGGATTTATTCCAGGTATGCAAGGATGGTTCAACATAAGAAAATCAATCAATGTAATACTCCATATAAACAGATTGAAGGAAAAAAATCACATGATTATATCTGTAGATGCAGAAAAAGCATTTGACAAAATACAGCACTCTTTCTTGATAAAAACACTCCAAAAGATCGGAATACAAGGAAATTTTTTGAACATGATAAAGAGTATATATGAAAAACCTACAGCCAACATTGTTTACAATGGCGAAATCCTAAAATCCTTCCCTCTAAAGTCAGGAACAAGACAAGGATGCCCATTGTCTCCGCTCCTATTTAACATTGTCTTAGAAGTACTTGCTCGAGCACTGAGGCAAGAACCAGATATAAAAGGCATTCAAATTGGAAAGGAAGAAGTCAAAATTTCATTATTTGCAGATGACATGATCCTATACATAGAAAACCCTGAGAAATCTACAACAAAGCTTCTAGAACTCATAAATGAGTTTAGTAAAGTCGCAGGTTATAAGATCAATGCGCAAAAATCAGTAGCATTTCTGTACACCAATAATGAGCAAGATCAGGAGGAAATCAAGAAACAAATACCATTCACAATAGTAAATTAAAAAATCAAATACTTAGGAATAAATTTAACTAAAGACGTAAAAATCTTATACACCGAGAACTATACAAGACTGTTCAAGGAAATCAAAGAAGATTAAATAAATGGAAGAATATTCCTTGTTCATGGATAGGAAGACTGAATATTATTAAGATGTCTATCCTACCAAACTGATCTACACATTCAACGCAATCCCAATAAAAATCAACACAGCCTTCTTTAAGGAACTAGAAGAACTAACTATGAAATTTATTTGGAAAAGAAAGAGGCCCCAAATAGCCAAAGACATATTGAAAAAGAAAAATGAAATTGGAGGAATCACACTTCCTGAGTTCAAAACATACTACAAAGCTACAGTAGTGAAAACAGCATGGTATTGGCATAAGGAGAGACACATAGACAAATGGAATTGAATTGAAAGTTCTGATATAGAACCTCATATATATAGCCATATAATATTCGATAAAGCCACCAAACCCTCTCAACTGGGAGAGAATGGCCTATTCAACAAATGGTGCCTGGAGAACTGGATAGCCATATGTAGAAGAATGAAAGAGGATTACCATCTCACATGTTATACAAAGATCAACTCAAGATGGATCAAAGACCTAAATATAAGAGCCAAGACCATAAAGATCTTGGAAAGCAGTGTAGGGAAACATCTACAAGACCCGTAATAGGAAATGGCTTCATGAATATCACACCAAAAGCACAAGCAGCAAAAGAACTAACAGATAAATGGGACTTCCTCAAAATTAAAGCCTTCTGAACCTCAAAGGAGTTTGTCAAGAAAGTAAAAAGGGAGCCTACACAATGGGAGATAATATTTGGCAACCATATATCTGATAAGAGACTTATAATTTGCATATATAAAGAACT
Organism: Dasypus novemcinctus; assembly: GCF_030445035.2. Lineage (NCBI taxonomy): Eukaryota > Metazoa > Chordata > Mammalia > Cingulata > Dasypodidae > Dasypus > Dasypus novemcinctus. The sequence continues at coordinate 110,046,293 of NC_080675.1, read as the reverse complement.
CATATATCTTGAAAATAAAAAGATAAAGAAACCATTTAAAAAATGGGAAAAAGATTTAAACAGACACTTCTCCAAAGAAGAAATACAAATGGCTAAAAAGCACGTGAAAAAATGCTCCAAATCTCTAGCTGTCAGGGAAAAGCAAATCAAAACTACAATGAGATACCATCTTACTTCCATACGATTGGCAGCTATAAAAAACACAGAAGAATACAAATGCTGGAGAGGATTTGAAGAAAGGGGAACACTCATCCACTGCTGGTGGGAATGCAGAAGGATCCAACCATTCTGCAGGACAGTTTGGAGGTTTCTCAAAAAACTAACCATAGATTTGCCATATGACCCAGCAATACCACTGCTGGGTATATACCCAGCAGAACTGAAAACAAGGACACAAACTGATATATGTACACCAATGTTCATAGCAGCATTGTTCACTATCGCCAAAAGTTGGAATCAACCCAAATGCCCATCCAGAGACGAGTGGATCAATAAAATGTGGTATATACACACAATGGAATACTACTTGGCTGTAAGAACAAATACACTACAAACACACGTGATAACATGGATGAATCTTGAGAACCTTATGTTGAGTGAAGCAACCCAGGCATTGAAGGACAAATACTACATGACCTCAATGATATGAAATAAGCAACCTGCCTCAGAGAGCTAGAGACTGGAAAATAGGCTTACAGGAAATTGGGGGGTGGAGGAGGGATGTGAGCTGACGTCTGCAGGGGTGGAATCTATGATGAGCTGGCGATAAGTATGAGCACAAAGAAGAGATAAAATGCGGGCAAGGGGTTGCCTTTGGGTGGGGCTTTGCGGGTTTGAGGGGCCTGGGGATGGGTGGATGGGTAATATTGCCCACAAAATTGGGGGGAGGGAGGGGCAACATACGAACATAGGAGAGTGTCAGGTGTTGGTTGAGAGTAAAATGCTGAGAAAATCGTATCAAAATATAATTAGGATGGTTACCTGTTTAGGATGCTTGGAGGGAATGGTCTGATGCGGGACAGACTCCTGGGGAATGTCTGAAGGCTCATTTTGCCAGGGTGGGTTGTACCATTGGGTAGAGACCCAAGAAGTGAGAGTTGGGGTGGACCCACATCCTGGGGAGGACTAATGCCATCAAATAGAGAGAACTGTATCTCTCGAGAGAAAGGGTGTCTCCCAGGGCGTTAGGGCAGTTGAGCAAGTTAGGCCCTGAACACTGTTGCAAGTATCTCTGGACGTGGCTCCTCGGGAAATGGAGACTAACTGTCACTGTGGGCCCCAAGGGAAGGGGAAAATGGATGGTGAATGGATGGGACCAAGGTAAATGTGGGGGCAAGAGAGGAGTTTTGCGAGAGTACACGAGGATGAATATAAAACATGTAATATTACACCAAAAACATATAGGGGATGACAGACTAATAATGTAAACCATAATGTAAAACACAGGATAACTAAAAAATTTAGAAAACTGTATATCCTCAAGTATGGACCACATTGTAAGCACAGATGTCACCTTGTTTGAAAGCTATTGTTTCGGAGTCTGTACATCAGTCTCAGTAAATATGATATGAATAAGTTAAAAGATTATTGCTGTGGAAGGGAAAAGGTTTTATGGTGGATGTGTGGGAGTTCTGTATATTGTATATATGAATTACTGTGATCTAAGACTCTTGTGAAGAGAAGCTCAATAATTAGGGAAAAAAGAAAAGAAAAAGATAGGATGTAGAAATTTTTCCAAATCAATATGTACTCTTGATCTAACCTTTAAACTCATCACTATATTCCATTTTAATAGTAAGGGAACCTGACATTATATTAGGATTCACTTTACAGGAAGTTTTGGATCACAGAGTGGTTCAACAATGGCGGTGGAGGAATACTGGTATGGGATGTTATTGACAGGCTATATATGGTTGACAGGGAGTTATACAGGGCATATGTCCAGGGTGCATGGTAATGTTTAGATATACTCATAGTGGAAACAATTAAAAACAACAGCTGGGGGGGTACTGGGTTCCTGGCTGGGGGGGCTCTGTCGTGGTCCCTAGGGGAGCAGCGGCAGTCCCCCAGATGCAACGGTAAAAACCAGGAAGGAATGAGGGTCCAACAGTGGGCTCCTGATACTAATGACTATGCTTATGAGCCTATACGCCTGCAATAAGAACAAGGCCTAGAGCAGCACTGTGCCTGGGAGTTTCCTCCTGACAGCCTTCATGTTACTCAAATGTGGCCAGTCTCAAAGCCAAACTCAGCATGTAGATGCAGTGCATTCCCCCCAGTGTGGGACATGACACCCGGGGATGAGCCTCCCTGGCACCGAGGGACCACTACCAAATACCAGCTGAAGATGCAACTAGAAAATGACCTTGAATTAAAGGTTCAATACGGATCAGCAGAATATCCCTGTCTACATATAATAACATGACTTTAAAATGCTGTTTGACCTAATGTAAGGGGGAAATGGAAAGGAGAAATGAGTTTATATGGCTACGAGTCTCTAAAAAAGAGTCTGGAGGTTGTCAGAAGGATTGCCCTTATGCACAACTAAGCAGAGTCTAAGAGACAGATAAAGTAGATACAACCCCAGGTATTGGTTCTTTTGAGGGATAAAGAGACCCATGCGTTCTATGGTCATGGCACTTGGGGTTCACTGCCATGTCAGATGGCCCTTCTTTGGAGCTGGTGTTTCTGCGTGATGGAACTGGACTCAGATGGGATCTCTTTTCACAAGACTTTCATGCTACTTTACTGGAATTGTAGTTGGTGTTGGGGTTTAAGATATATTTAGAGGATTTGAATCTCTGGACTGACAATATGATAGCCAGGCCCTGACCTCAACAGACTTCAACTCCTACACTTTGATTTATTGGACTTACCTCACTCAGCTAACATGGAGTTGAAGGTCAACCACCACACCATGGAGCCTAGAGTACCTACAACTGAAAGCAGGAGGATTGCATCCAGTATCCATGTGGAATCTAAGCCCCCACTTGACATAGATGTGCAATGGACACAACCAATCCAAGGTCCACAGAGAAAATGTGGCATTGGTGTGGAAAGGGTGGCCATGGTGGCTGCTGGGTGCGGGGAATGGGAGGAAGAGATGAGATGGGGAGGCGTTTTTGGGACTTGGAGTTGTCCTGGGTGGTGCTTCATGGACAACTATGGGACATTGTAGATCCCCCCAGGGCCCACTGGATGGAACATGGGAGAGTGTGGGCTATGATGTGGACCATTGACTGTGGGGTGCAGCGATGCCCAGAGATGTACTTACCAGGTGCAATGTATGTGTCAAGATGACGGGAGAGAGTGTTGCTGTGGGGGGAGTGGAGGGTGGGGGCGGTGGGGATGAATGGGACCTCATATTTTTTTAATGTAATATTATTTTAAAAAATGAATAAAATAAAATAAAATAAAATAAATGGCCTTGTGAATAGTAACATCAGACTAATTCCATTTCTTTGTATGTGAGTCAATGATCAAGAAAGCAGTGTGGTTTTAATATATCTGAGAATCATGTCAAAAAAATGTGTCAAGAGCTTTTCAATGGCCTGGGTGATTGAATAGGCACAACTTTCACCAATTTCACAGCTGATATTTCATTGGGCATGGTTTCTAAAGCTTGGAAAAGGGGAATCAACTCCAACGAGATGTTGGAAAAAATCAGGTACTAAAGAAAGTGGCTGTGGATGATGCTTTTCCTTGCTGAAGAAATCAGATGATGTGGGCACAGAAGGGCCTCTTGCTGCCTCAGCTGGTTCAACTCATACCTACCCCAAAAGCCTTCCCTAGGCTTGTTTCTCCTCTCAAATAATCTGCAGGATTGAATACCCAGCAGGAACCACTGTAACCAGTAAGGAGTTTCTCTGCTCTTTTTTGCACACATGTGGCTCCTTCTCCCCTGGAAAGTACTAGAAGTTTTGCCCCATAGTTTATGGAAACCATGACTAAGCAAAGTTTTCCTATTGCACTTTACCTAGCTGAGTTCATGCAAATACCAAGTCAAACTAGATCATAACAAATACATATAAGTCAAATGCCTGTTAATTTCTGATGCTACTCTAAGAAGATTTCCAAATAACACTTTTAAGGTGAATCAGGTCTTTCAATAGAAATAGATAGTATTATTTCCATGTAAGCTCTACAAGGGCAGGAATTTTTTGTCCTTTACTTCCGTGCTATATCCTTAGTGTCTAGAGCGGTGTCTGGTACACAGTAGGTGTTCAATAAATACTTATTGAATAAATAAAACCAATAAAGAGAGAAGCCACAGGTAAACAATGTAAATTCACTTAAAAGTTGAGGAAACTGACTCAAAGGCTACCCCAGGCTCTAGAACTGGAATGCTTACCCAGATCTATGTAACTCCAAATTCTCCTTTCTATTCATAATGCCAAACGGACTCATACCAATACCCTCTTGCTTAACCTCAGGTCTAGAGGAAGAAAATGCCTGCGTGTGCTATGATACTGCACTTTGGTTATACTGTTCTGTCATGAGACTGAGAATTGTTTATCATAATCTCTATGTTCTACAGTGCCTATGTCTAGCTCTCCTCTACCCTCATGCATATCTCACTTCCAAGAAAACACAGGTGCTGTGGAAGAAAGGTAGCAAATGTGTACCAAAGTGAGAGGGCAGGTGCTTCTAGGAGACCCTGAACCAAATCAGCAATGCTGATCAAAGATGCAGGAAAAAGGAGAATGCAAACTCCAAGAAGGGAAGGATTTCTGTTTTGATTTGTCTGATGAATACTAAGCACTTAGAATATCACCTGGACTCAATAAATATTTGGTGAATGAATGAATGAAGAGAGTGGATGAAAAAAGGGGAGAAGGGAAGACAGAAGGTGGGGAGAGCACAAGACAAAGAGAGAAATGGTTCTGTTTCAGAGGACCATTTAAATCTAGGGTGGGGGCAGATGTTATTTCCTGAAAGGCATGTGTTACTGGCTCAAGAAAAAATGTTAACTGAAAGGCTATGGATAATTTTTTTTTTGGAATTACACACCTGGTTCTAACTTGCTGCCATAGCTGCAAGAGCTCATTTGAATATTTACTTACCTCTTTATGCCTCATTTTCCACAAGTTGAAATGATTTGCCATGTTTTGGTGACTGTCTGAGAAAGGATCATAAAAACAACTGCTGGGGAGGAATAATAAATCCCTTTTTGCTCTTCTGACAGGAGATTTTGAAGCAGCCACACTGAGTTTGATTTATTAGACATCGGTAGCAAGATAGTAGGAATGTTGCTCAATTTCTACATATTTGCCCAAGTGCTGCTCTTAGCTGTATTGCTTCTGTGTCCAAGGCTTGTTTCAGTCCTGCTGCATGACTTTTCTCCCTGCAGGCCTCTCTCTGAACCAGGGTGACCAGTTCTTGAACTCAATCCCATGGAGGTTAACTCTCCTCCAAGCCCAACAGACCAAGGGGAACCTCCACATGAACTGCCTATGCTAGAGGGTGGGAAGTCATGGGACAGAGCCAACAGGTCATTACCTCTGGCCAGAAGCCATTACTGTGTTTAACCTCCGCTTGGCCAAAGTCACATAGTAGTGGACAGATTTGCCAGTGGTGATAACTAGAAGAGTTATCCTATGCTACCAAATTAGGAAAGAGGTCTTAAGAAAAGCACATCAAGGTATGTGACCAAGAGGTAGCACCCCAGGCCTGCCCGGCAGGTGCCGTGGGCTCTGGCCAGTACTCCAACAAAGGCTCTTACCTCGTTCTTGGAAATACACCTGGTTGTTGGAAAAGAGGAAGAGGACTGAACCTTGTCTAGAGAACAAGAGTTCTCTCACTGCTTGCTGATTTTCCTCAGGGATCAAGGCAAGTTTTACCATTTGTTAAATGGACACATACCTTCTTAATGAGGTGATAAAGAGGTAATTGTGATTCATAAATGTGGCAATGTCTGAACAGTTCCTAAGCAATGTTTCATTCTCATGCTTTGAGTGGAGAATGAAAAACGTGCAGAAGATTGGTAAATTATTTAATCAATCACAAAGACCACAATTCAAATGGAAACTGGCACTAAGTTCATGTCTTTTAATTTGATGTTCACAATTATTTGCTCATATGACCACAGGTGATTCACTGAAGAGCCACGCTTGCTGACAACTACTTTGCTTAGAAACATGACCTATGCTCCTATTTCAAATATTGCATCAGTGGAAAAGAAAGAAAACATTTCATTGAAAATTCCCTTGAGCTTTCTGCTCCATCAATACCATGATTAATTTTCTTCATGAAAAACAGGGTGTCACCAAAATTTCAAAAATACTTTCCAACTGTTTTCCACAATATGAGGGCTAATTCATCTGAAGCTTTCATCTTGAATAACCTAAGCTAACTTTCAAATGCATTTTTGTGTAGTTTTGAAAGTACCTTCCTTTGCTTTTCATTAAACCTTTCCAATTTTTGCCAAACTAACTTTGAAATTATAAGAGGAAAATCTACCTTTTGCTAACTTAATTAATGACTGGAATTGATATTAGTCAAACAGACAGGATTTGCAGTAGTTTAGGTCATAAAATATTGCTCAAGTTTTGGTAACCACTTTTTTCTCTCTCTCTCTCTCTCTTTTTAAAAATGTTACATTCAAAAAATATAAGAAACAATTCACTCACTTTCAACATTCTAGTAAAGAAGTAATGTGATTAATCTATCTATTAGTTTGTTATACGCTTTTGAGAATTCTCTGTCCTTTTCTTCTTTTTCCCTTTCCACTGTTTGTAAATGATTGACAATATTGTCTACCATTTGTTTGCAAGATTTTGAAATTCTAAACAATGTTTTTCTATTTGAACATAAATACTTTAGTAATTGGTGTTTACTTTAGTAATTGGTGAAAACCAACAGCACTGTTGACTAGTCTTATCCTGTTATAGTCTATTTGTTTTTTTCCCCCAAATCAGAAATTGTTCTTTATTTTACCATATGCATTCCAATAAATCTTGACCCAGTCTCCTAAATAGCTTTCAATTTCTACTTCTCTGAATCTTCACCACTATGACCTTATTCTGGGCCATTATCATACCTCTCAACTGGACTTTGTAAGTTTCCTAACTGGCCTCTGCCCTGTCCTCTCAACTTCTTACTTTCTTCTCTCCAAGCTACAGTGATCTCTAAAAAATGCAAATCTTATCACCCTTCTGTTTGGAACCATCCAGTGGCTTTCCATTGCCTTTATTTATTTATTTTTTTCTGAAGCTTTGGCCTTTTTATTTATTTTGGTCTTTATTTATTTCTTTTTAATGTTACATTAAAAAAAATATACCCACCACCCCCCTCACCCCACTCTTCCCATAACAACAACCTCCTTCATCATCATGGGACATTGATTGCACTTGGTGAATACATCTCTGAGCACTGCTGCACCACATGGTCAATGGTCCACATTATAGTTTACACTCTCCCCCAGTCCACACAGTGGGCCATGGGAGGACATACAATGTCCGGTAACTGTCCCTGCAGTACCACCCAGGACAACTCCTAGTCCTGAAAATGCCCCCACATCACATCTCTTCTTCCCAGTCCCTACCCTCAGCAGCTACCATGGCACTTTCTCCACATCAATGCTACATTTTCTTCAATTACTAATCACAATAGTTCCAGAATAGAATATCAGTAAGTCCACTCTAATCCATACTCTATTCCTCCCTCCTGTGGACCCTGGAATGGTTATGTCCATTCCACATCTATATCAAGAGGGGGCTTAGATTCCACATGGATGATGGATGAAATTCTCCTGCTTTCATTTGTAGGCACTCTTGGCTCCCTGGTGTGGTGGTTGACCTTCTTCACCTCCATGTTAGCTGAGTGGGGTAGGTCCAATAAACCAGAGTATAGGAGTTGCAAGTCTGTTGAGGCTCATGGCCTGGCTATCACATGGACAGTCCAGAGATTCAGCTTCCCTGAGTATACACTAAATCTCAGTGCCAACCACAGTTCTGATAAAAGTAACAGAAGAGGCTTGTGAACAAAGGTCACATCTGAGTCCAACTCCATCACACTCAGGAACACAAACTCCAAAGTAGGGCCAACTGACATGGCACTGAACTCTATCTGTCATGACCATAGAACCTGTGGGTCTCTGTAGCCCTCAGAAGAACCAACACCTGGGGTTGTATCTACTTTATCTGTCTCTGGGACTCTGCTGAGGTGTGCATAAGGGTGACCCCTCTGTTAACCTCCTGGCTCTTTTTTTGAGACTCACAGCCATATAAACTCATTTGTCCTTTTCATTTTCCCCTTTTATTCAAGGTCAAAAAGCATTTTTAACTCCTGATATTACGTATAGGCTGAGATATTCTGCTGGTCTGAGTTGACCTTTTTATTCAAGGTCATTTTTCTAGTTACATCATCAGCTGGTACTTGGTAGTAATCCCTCGGTGCCAGGAAGGCTCATCCCTGGGAGTCATGTCCCATGGGGGGAAGGCAATGCATTTACATGCTGAGTTTGGCTTCGAGACTGGCCACATTACAGTCTATTTGAATCCATATAGTCAGAGATTTTGGATGTCCATAGTGTTTAAATGATACCATCTCCCGAATTTATATCATTCAAGGGGAAAGTTGAACCCAACTCCATAGTTTGCTTGGAGAATGCACATATAAAAAGCTATAAACCAAATTTTAATGCCTAACTTCCTGTTGGGGGCAGCAATTACATTTATCTATTTTTAACATAAATGGCATGAAAGTTACCAGAGTGGAAAGAGAATGATGACATCATTCTGTATGCACATGAACTCCTTGATATCTGTGCATGTATGAATCAGGAGATAATTTTTGTTCTGCTGTGCCTTGCTTTGTCTTTTCTATAGGCTGAATAATGAAGTGAGAAAGAGAAAAACTCTAGCTCTATGTGGCTCTAAATTAAATACGCATGGATTCCAAATTAAAATGAAATTTAATTTTCTCTAAATTCTTAAGACAAAGCAAGAGGCTCTTAGTCCTTTTGATGATAGAAAGACAGCAAAGAAAAGATAAGAAAACAGACATTACAAATGAATTTTCAGGGTCATTCAAGAAGCTTTCCTATTCCATTTCTCATGCTGTCATTATCATCACTGTTATGATGCTTAATACAACAAGATGATGAGCTAGGCCCAAGAATGAGCCCAGTGAGTTCTCACCAAAGATGATTTCCAGGAGTCTTAGATCTTCTAGGATGCCCAGACCCTTGTTGGGCCACAGAGAACAAAAACATTTCAAAGTCAGTCCCACTGGACTACAGGCTATTCCTTCTAGTCAGCTCTGACTTTGCTGCTTACATCATAGGCACTGTAACCCTTCCTTGAGAAAATATTTTATTAACTTCCCATTTGTTTTTCTGCCTGAAGGTACATACCTAGAAGGGAAAAAATGGTCAAGTATTTGAACATGTAATTAACAAAAGAAGAAATATAAATGGCTATGGAATTTTTGAAAAACTGCTTAGATCTGGTTTTAAAAATGACAGGATAATACTGGACATTTTCCTCATCTCCCAGAAATCACCCCAAAGCAACAACAGGAACAAAAACCAGACTGGCTAATTCAATCTTTGATTGAACCAACAGACTTTTGAAACTTAGAAATACAAAACAGGAGGAAAGTCTGCCAAAAAATAGTGATAGACAACAGGGGATGCATGCCTGCAGCTGAAGAGCTCAGAAAAGCTGGCAGAATGCAGTTCTCATACAGGGACACACACTGAGGAGAAAAACAGGAGCCGCTCACTTGCCACAGTGGGGATGGAGGGCATGACCTTCAAGCAGAACCCTCCCTGGTTTTTCTTTGGTGGGAAATCTAAAAAATATAAGACAGTATGGCAAAATAAGGAATTATACAGAGAAGGCACAATTGCAGGATGCAGTTATAAGTGAGGCAGTGGGAGAAGGAAATTCTTGCTCAATGAGTAATTCTGTAGGGTCGTTCTCACATTAATGATAGAATTAAAGGCTACAAATATTCACTCACACACACATGACCATGTATCAAAAAAAGCCATAATTTGTCTGGAACAGCACCATGTCCACATGTCCACATAAAAATGAATTTACTTCACTCATAATTAGTGATTATCTAAAGGAAGCCACATAGGACATCAAAATACATAAAACGGAGAAGGGTGAGAAAGTAATAGGAGAAAAATAAATGTCAAGTAAAGAAAACTTACCATTAAAAAATCTATATTGAGTGGATGGAAACTATGTTGCTGTAAATTTTAAGAACTTAAGGATGTTTATATCTATCAGTATGACTGACAAGGTATGTCTGACCCTCTCACCAAAAACAACTAACCATGCTAGATAAAATATAATTAAATAAAACAATATAGTCAATAAACTGACAACAAAGTATGAAATTCTCAGAGAAATAAACTCGATGACAATGGAAATCCAGGGAGATAAGTGGGTCATTTAAGTTGGCTTCTGTGTTGAATGAATTGGTAAAAACATTTCATTTTTCACAGTCTCTCAAGATGCAGGAGAAAGGAGAAAAAGCCTAGAACTGCCAGAAGGTGGACAGTCTCTTGAAAGACTTCCTTCCATAAGCATGATTTTGCAAATTGTGCAACATTGGTATAAAGGTAAAATAGTAAAAATCTGCCACTAAGCTTTCGTAACAGTAATAAAAATGGCCTTTCTGTAAACTGAGTTAAAAATAAAACCTTCCCTAAGATTTCATGGCTCTAAGAAACTCCTTGCATGGGTTTGGAGCTATAATTCATACTACATGTGTGGTCTAAAAAAGCATTAAGACAGTGGTTCTCAAAATGTTGTCCCTGGAAATGGTAAAGACAAATGAATTTATATGGCTAAGAGACTCAAAATGAGTTGGGAGGTCATCAGAGGGGTCACGCTTATGCACGCTTATGCACGCCTCAGCAGGATCCGAGAGACAGCCAAAGTAGATCTAATCCCAGGTACCGGTGCTCCTGAGGACTATGGAGACATACAGGTTCTATGGTCATGACCGATGACTCTGGAGTTCAGTGTCTTGCCAGTGGACCCTACTTTGGAATTTGTGCTCCTGATTGTGATGGAGTTGGACTCAGATGTTACCTTTCTACATATGCCTTTTCTGTCACTTTTACTGAACCTGCGATTGTTGCTGGGGTTTGTGTATTGTCAGGAGACTTGACTCTCTGGACTGCCCATGTGCCAGTTGGGCCCTGAGCCTCAGCAGAGTTGCAACACCTATTCTCTGGTTTTTTGACTCTATGGGTCAGCTGATGGGGAGGTAAGAATGGTCAACCACCACACCAGGGAACTGAGAGTGTCTACAACTGCAAGCAGGAGAATTGCATCCATCAGTCATGTGGGATCTAAGCCCCCTCTTAATTTAGAGGTGGAGTGGGCATCACCATCCCAGGGTCCACAGGATGGAGGAATAAAGTATGGATTAGAGTGGACTTGCTGGTATTCTACTATAGAAGTGTTTTGACTCTAGCAATGGAAGAAATTGTATCACTGATGTGGAGACAGTGGCCATTGGAGTTGTTGAGGGCTGGGAGAGGGAAGAAGAGGTGTGATATGGGAGAATTTTCAGGACTTGAAGTTCCTGAATGATATTTCAGGGACAGATGCAGAACACTGTTTATCCTGCCATAACCCACTGGATGGATTGGGGGAGAGTGTAAGCTACAGTGTAAACTAAGGTCCATGCAGTGTGGCAGTGTTCCAGGGTATATTCACCAAATGCAACAAATGTGCCTCACTGATGGAAGGGGATGTTGATGTGGGATGAGTGGAGGTGGGGTTGGGAGTGGGGTATATAAACACCTCTTATGTTTCTTAACATAACTTTTTGTGATCTATTTATCTTTTTTAAAAAAAAGACAATAAAAATAAAAATTTTTAAAAAGTAGAAAAAAAATGTTGTCCCTGGATATGCTATATCAGCATCACCTGGAAACTTATAAAAAATTTAGTGTTGAAATAAATGGGACAGAAGAACCAAGTGTAGGGAAATTATAAATGAGTCTAACTCTGTTACACTGGGGGGCATAAATTTGAAAGTAAGGCCCACTGACTGGGTGCCAAATGCCTGAGATTGTCTGCCCTGCTAATAGTGTCAAGATGTCTCTATAGTCCTCAGGAGCCTCACTGTTTGAGGCACTGTTTACTGGGGTAGTCAATGAAATCTGGCTTAGACATGTATAAGTGTAACCTCTGGAATGACCTCCTGATGCACTTTGAAATCTCTTAGCCATAAAAACTCATTTGTATTAATATTTCTCCCTTTTGGTCAAGGTCTTTTTCCAGATGCATTTCTAGTCAGCACTTAGTAGTAATCCCTTGGTGCCAGGGGGGCTTATCCCTGGGAGTCATGCCCCATGCTGGTGGGGAAGGTAGTGAATCTACATGGTGAGTTTGGCTTAGAGAGAGGCCACATTTGAGCAACAAGGGGTCTTTCAGGATATAATGCTCAGGTAATATCTAATATTAGGCTAAGTTTTAATTTCACAATAAAAGATTCCTAAGCACAATCATCAATATCAAGGGCCTGGAGTTATGGCCTGTCCTCCTTCACTATGCACTGCCCATGTATTCAGGGGATTCTTGCCACTCTTTTAGAGAATATAGCAGGACTGCGGTGCCAGGTATCTATGTTTTTAACAAGCCTCCCAATTGATTCCAGTGCATGCTAAACTTTGGGAAACATTACCTTAAACCAAGATTTTAATTTAATATGGTACTCATTTAATATACTTAATAATTCAAAACATGATCTAGAGAAATTAAACATCTAAATAAAAGGTGAAAGTTACTATGGTAATAGAGTAGAAGATTCAAAATTGTCAAGATATCAGTTCTCCACAAAATGATATATAGACTCAATGCAATCCAAATCAAAATCCCAACATAGTCTTTGATAGAATTTGATAAATCTCATCCTAAAACTTTAATGGAAACACAAACAATTAAAAAAAAAGATGGTTTGAGGACATTCCTAACTGATATCAAGGCTTGCTATAAAGTTAATTTAATCTAAACTGTGTGGTATTGGCATAAGGATAAACACACAGATCAATGGAACAGAATAAGAGTCTAAAAATAATCCCAGGCAAATATGATCAAATGATATATGAAAAAGGTATCAACAGAGAAGTGGATGTGGCTCAAGTGATTGGGCTCCTGCCTACCACATGGGAGGTCTGTGGTTTGCTTCCTGGGGCCTCCTAAAGAAGACAGTGAGCTGGCATGACAGGCAGGCATGGCAAGCTGACACAACAAGATGATGCCACAAGAGCTACAAGAAAAACATAACAAGAAACACTACAAAGCAGGGAATGGAAGTGGCTTAAGTGATTAGGAAACCCTCCAACATCAGAGGCCCTGGTTCATTTTCAAGTACCTCTTAAAGAAAAAAAGATGATGAACAGACAGAGAAAGTGCAAAAAAAAAAAAAAAAAAAAAGTGAGGGGATAGGGAGAGATAGATAAAATAAATCTTTAAAAAAAACAGGTATCAACACAATTCAGTGAAGAAAAGATAGCCTTTTCAATAAGCAGTACTGGAAAAATGCAAATAGCAAATACACATGCACTCACAGACATAACAATATTATTTGCAATTGTCAAAAAATGGAAGCAACTCAAGTGCCCATCAACAGATGAGTGGATAAACAAAATGTGGTATATATATATACACACAATGGAATATTTTTCAGCTGTAAAACAGTATCAAATTTTGAACATGTGACATCATGAATGAACATTGAAGACATGTCGGGTGAAATAAGCCAGACACAAAAGGACAAATATTGTATGATATCATTGATGTGAAGTAGTTAGACTCAGAAAGTGGAATACAGCTTATCAGAGGCCAGGGTGGTAACAGGGAATGGGGTGTTAATGCTTAAAAAATACAGAGTCTCTGTTTGGGGTGACAGAATAATTTGGGCAATAGATGGTGATGATGGTAACAAAACATTGTGAATACAATGAACATCACAGAGTTATATATCTGAATGTGTTAAAAGAGGTAATGTTAGGTTGTAAAAATAAAACTTTTGATAAACCATAGGTCTATACAACCCAAACAGTGAACTCTAAAGTCTAATAGTATAATCATAATATTGTTTCATCAATTATGAAAAGGTACCACACACATGCAAATAATGTAAACAATAAACTGCATCCCTACCTGTCAGATTCATAAAATTCCTAAGTTTAGTGTATATATATATACACACTGGGTTAGCGAAAGTGTGGGGAAAAATTTTTCTCATAAGATGCTGATGGTAATGAGAGCAGGTGCCATTGTCATCTATCTAAAAGGTAATATAGTTACATCTATCAAAAGGGAAAATGCACAGCCCAACAATTCCATTCCCAGATATTTATCCTAAGTATACATTTGCTTGTGGAGAATGATAAGAAATTTATTACAGCACTGTAAAAATTTGAAACAACCTTAAGTGTCCAGTAACTGGGGATTGGTTACACAAATTATGATGCATCCATAGAAATGAAACACTGGGCAGGCATACAAAGAAAGTGGCAGCTTTCTATATATTGTTTCAAAAGAAATATTCAAAATACCACCAACTGGGATTACATTAAGGCTAATGAGAATGCATATAGTTTGCTACTAATTATATGAGAAAAATATGTAAATGTTTAAACTAACATAGATTATAGGAGGATACAAGATGAATTGGGAATAGGTTGTCTGTAGGGAAGGCAGATGGATGACTGTGTCACTAGAAGGAGAAAGACTTTTGAACCAATTGGACTCTGTACCTTGTTCATGTATTTCCTATTCAAAAGGATAATTTTTTTAAGTATTAGATAATCATTCTTACTAGTTATCAGAAAAATACATAATAAAGCATTGAGATTCTTTATATTTATTAGCCTGGTGAACATTAGAAGAAATGATAATGCTCAATGTTGGTGAAGTATAGTGGGGGAAGTGCTTCATATACTGATGGAAGTGTAAATTGGAACACCATTTGGAGGGTAAATTAGCAATTATTATCAAAAATTTAATGTGCATAGCTTTTGACCCAGCAATTTCACTTTTAGAAATTTATCTTGAAGACATATTTATTGTTGTGTGCAATGAGAACACACACAATATAGTAGTGGAACATCAGAAAAAACCTTAACTGTCCAATGGATACATTAAATAAATGCAGCTGCGTAATGTAATGCAATTCCTGCATTGCAGGAACAATGCAACTTAAAAATGATAACCTGGAAAGATGTCCAAGTTCTTTTGTTTAAGGTAAAATAAATTTCAGAGCAATATGTTTAGCATTATATTTTATATAATGATTACATAAATGCATATCCATATGTATAGTGTATGTGTAATATGCATATTATATGTAATATGCATATTACACATAAGCAGTCTGGAAATTTTTCCCACTGTTAAGCAGTGACATCTCAGTGACATGAGTTTAGGGAGAGGATTTCCATCTTTTATTTTATAAAAGTCTGTAATTCTTAAAGTTTATACAGCATTTATATATCACTTTGACAGTTATAAATACATATCTGGAAAAATTTAAGTAACACATACTCAATGTAAACTGATAGAAAATATGAAGAACTATAAATAAAATTGAAGGAAGCTCATCATTATTGCCTTCCACCCTGAAATAACCACTCCAAATATTGTCATATTTCCTCCCAGTATTTTGTCTATGTCTGCTTTTGTATTTGTGTGCATGTGTATACATTGAGAACATACTCTATATACAGTTCTGTATCTTTCTTTTTTCACTTAACACAATATTGTGACTGTATCTTAATACTTTATTGTAAAAAATGATTTTTAATGACTGGTTTAATCTCATCTATGTTTTCACCTTATTCCTTATTTCATCTCATCTCTTATTGTTAGGCATTTAAGGATTTTTTGTTTTGTTCATTTGTGTGCTATTATAAATATTTATTTCCTTAGAATAATTTCTAGTAGAGGTATTCTGGGCCAAATAATTTGAGCATTTTTAAGACTCTTGCTCCCACAGAGACAAATCAGTTCCCAGAAAAGTTGTGCCAATTTCCACTTCCGTGAGCATTACATGTGAATGCTCTTCTCAACCTACGCCTTGAAATCTTAGGCATTTCTAAAGAGCCTGACTATAATATCTGGAATATCATGACTGTAAATGGAAAACGAAGGCAAAAAGAGGGTGTAGCTCCTCTTCCTGTGAAGGATCTGTGCCTTTAGCCCTTTTAAAATTAAAATCAGCTGCCCTCTTGCTCGCAGCTCCTCACGACTTCTCCCTTCAAATGTCAACTCCCATGTTCCCCAGGATCACCAGCAGTACCTTGATGATGTATCTGCAGTAAGAGAACACTCAGGAACTAGGCGTGGCTTTTGAGGGTTTATTTCAGCACTCCTTGGAACATTTTTACTTGCTTGTCACCTGCCCTCTTTTGGCAGTATATGTCAGTGCTGAGATTCCTGGTAATACTGACTTTCCCATAAAGAATAAAATGAATGTACGGCCCTGTCAAATCATAATAGTCTCACCCCCAAATGTAACCTTCCTTAATATAGCATAAGTTTCACTGGAACGAGAGTTCCAGACCAGGAAAGAAGATGGCCTAATTTGAAACACGGAGCACATCAAGCCAGTCTTCCGGGTTTCCTGAGTAATATTTCCCACTTCCTGGGTTCACTGTTGGTGGCTTCACGACAGGGTAAAGACCATGGAACCATTTGTGTAGAAAAACAAAGGAGCCAGGGTCAGTCCAACAAACAGTCAGGCTGTATTCTTTAGCAGGCCCTCAAGAGTTTCATGTTAGATAAAAATCTGAGTTTAGCCCCCAAGTCTTAGAATCAATAAACCATTAAAATTCTCATCCTCTAAATTCCAACATGAAAATACCACTGGCTGCTGCTCACCATGGAGATGTTCCGATTCACATCTGGCTACAGACAAGCAGGCCTTTTGCATTAAGAGCTTGACCACAGTTTCACCCTTCTAATCTCAGTCATATTTCATGGCTGAACTCCAGAAGTTTATGAATTTTGTTTGTGCATTTTTCTCTTTATCTCTCTTTTTAAAATTAGACTTTTACAAACACAAGAACGGACATGATAATTCAGGCCTGCATCGAATTTTTTTCCTTTAAATTTGCGTTTGATTTTGGAGGGGGCTGGAATAGGAGCATATGCATGGAGAAAGGGGCGTTTGTTTTCTTTGTGGGAAAATGAAGGCTGTGTCGGTAACACCAAATGCCTGGATTACTTTGTTTTTCACCCAAAAAATGTTCATTAATCCCTCATTAGAGAAACATTTCAGTTAACAATTTTTAAAGTACCGCTAGGCTGGGGAGTCATAGGGGAGGCAAATAAAGCTTAAGAGGCTGTTTCCATAGTTTGTTTCTTTGTAAATAGAAAGGTGTACGACATCCACAGTGACCTTGCTGACTCAGTGGGTGAATGCAGGTGTTGTAGGGTTTTTGTGTCTGTTTCCCTACCATTATGCACAGACTCTAGGTAAACACCATCACATGGCCCAGGCTGAGATTCACAGGCAGAAGGCCAGTGGATCCATGGGTCCCTGTTCCCTTAGCTTCCTGCAGAAAGAGATGCTTGGGCTGAAGCACAGCTGGACACACTGAGGATCTGAGGTACAGATAAGGGACCTTGGTCTGCTATTTCTGTCTCCTTTTTATATGACAAGCCTGTGAGCAGATTTGTGTGGAGTAAATAAACATTTTGGATCCAAGCCTCCAGCAGCCCAAGCCTATGTGCCAGCTGTTTACAGGGAAGGTCTGGGAAAGGCCAGCTGGCCACTACCTAGAGAACTTGGGGACCTCGGATCTGTGTGAAGTTTTATCAGGGCATAGCCTCCCCCTTGCTGACTGGGGAACCTCGGGTACTGGTGAGTTGTTGCCGATCATTTGAGAAACCCCTGGGGTAATTCATCAGAGAATCCTGCTTTTGTCTCTACACCCATCTCTGAATTGAAATGTTGCTAGTACCTTTCTTCCTTGAACCTATGAACTTGTATAATGACCTATAACAGATAAAGATGATCGATATTTTTTCCAAAATACTAGACTCAGCTATGAGGTAGAATTTTGTGAGATCATTTGCTGATAAATGTTTAACTGGCTGGGGTGGGTGGGAAATGAGAGGAGGGTGAAAAAAAAGGCTTGTCTATAGAGTTTGCCTATTTCCTTGGTGAATATTTTCATCACAACCAATGTCAAGCTACCAAAATGAGAATACTGAATGCAGAATTGGGAAGAGATAAACAAAAACAGCTCTTGCTAGGCAGTTCTAGTTACTTCAGTACATAACTGATTCTGGGTCATTTTTCAGGGCCAGATATCATCATCAACATCTAGGTATATCTTTATTCACTGAAATGCAATGATCTAGGGAGATGTTTTTCCATTGGAATTTTTATGATTTTTAAATTTGGTATGCAGCTGTGGGTCGGTTAGTTGATTTAAAATGAGTCTTTTATAGATCCTACTTTTATTAACATTGAGAAAGGAGTAAATAATTTGAGAAGAAGAAAATCTGTTCTGCCAGCTATAGTAAATATCTTTAGATGTGTTAGAATGGAATAGTCACATTTCAGTGCCATTACAATCTTCAGTTAGAGAGGAAAGCTTAGGCTGAAACCCTTTGTTCTTATTAAACTACACCTTGTCTTTGAGATGTTTCAGGCCACTTCTTTTTTCACTTAATTAGGTGAATTCTACCTAGGAAATGGTGTGTAAGATTATGAGACAGTGAATATTAATCCAACATCTAAATTGAGGGTGAACTTTCTGAAGTTTCTATTCAAATCTTCCCTAATCATAAAATATGCAGGGAGAAGGATTACAGAATTTATTTTATTCAGTTGGATTTAGCAGCTACTAGCCTATTGGGTAGCAATGGCCTTTGGAGAGAGAAGCTGAGCCAGAGTCTCCAGCTATGACCTAATAACCCCAATGCTAGGCCTCAGGCACCAGCTAATCTCTGGGAAAGAGAATTTGGCATTTTCTTTTAGTCTCGGCTCCAGGATCAGCTCACATCATCCAGTTTTTCAGGGCCATCTCCCTACTTGATTGGCCTTGTCCAATTTTTTGTTGTTGTTTGGGGACTTTCCCTTTTCCCCTCCATGGCCTAATAGGGAAAACTCCTGTTTTCCTTGCCCAACTTTTTTAAAGATAGCATAACCACCCTTCCCTCATCTCTTCTTATTGAATGATCCTCTGTGTGGCTAGTTACTTACTTGCACACAGAGCTGACACACGGCTCTGTCATTTCATATTTATAGGTTGTAAGTATCCAGCCCTTTCCTGAGGCTTTTAAGGGGCATCGGTAGATCTAATGCTTTGGACTGTGGGCATGCTAGAGTTTGTAAGGAATTGGCTGATGCCCAGAAGCAAAGGTGGGCCAGGCGAAGAGCACACTCTGCTCTAGCAAGCCCCCCAGGTCCTACATGATCTCTGCAAAGAGCAGGACCCCTTGCAACTTGAATGCAGTATGGAAACTCAAGGTCAGAAAGACAGGGAGAACCAAAGGAATGAGTTGCTGTTCTGCTGGTTTTTGTGGGTTTTGTTGTTGTTGTTTTGTATTTTACCAGCTGCCAATATTTTCATCTTAATGTTTGGTCTGATTTTTCTGCTAATGACTTCCAGGCCTGGCCCAGGCCCTCTCAGCTGTGCTGAGTTGAGATTACTCACTGCATTTGACTTTATTTGTAGCATGTCAGGATCTTGTGTTTCACTCCCAATGTCCCGGTAGTGCTGTGAGCTGGCTGAAGAACTGTAGAAATAAAGCGAAAGACAAAATTGTAAGGAAACAAGCTTTTATACATGCCTCTTGCCCCACCCAGAGAAGGACTTACTTCACCTCTAATCAATGATCACAAATGGGAAAGAGAAAATAGGCAATAATAAACACAAGTCCTTCCTAGTGCTGACAGGGGACTGATTGGTTCAGCTCTGAAAACCAGTTCTTTGAAAGAGGGGGCTGGTCACTTTCTATCTCCTTAAGACATTGTATCTTTGTTGCATCTAATTATGAGTTTAGGGGGAGTTCATGGTGGCAAATGACCTTGGAAAATTTAATAGCGTTTCCAATCTAAGGGAGGATTGTGTGGGCTATGCAAAAGGGGCACCTGAGTTATGCCTGAGAGGTCAGTTTGTTACAATTTTGCAGAACAGTTTAACATGTCTCCCCAAAAAAGCAATTAAAAGTCAACTCAGTCATTAGACAGTGAGGCTCACACTGATCTTAAAGAATCCAATCATGGGATATTAATTGAAAGACATCCCTACTAGGCTTTCCAAGCCAGAATGGCAGAAAAAGCAACAATAATTCAGACAATCTTGAAACTCCAGGCTGCCAGATAATCCTGGACAAGATGTCCTTTCTGCAGCAGTTCCCCTGTCTCTGCTTCCCAACTGTGTCTCTCTGGAATCTGCCTTTTACTGTCTCTGAGGGAATTTGCACGTGAGAATTACCAAAATCTTACACAATATTGAGAACTGGGTCATTTTCTATGACAAGGTTATTTACACCCAGTTTCAAGAGCATTATGAATTTTAAATATGAATCCTTTGCTATAAGAGTGGAAGAAGGCCTTTCTAAAGTAAGAACAGCAATTTTTTTTCACAGGCACCAACAACATATGCTGTACTGGATTCCAAAATAGGCATGAATTTTAATTTCAAAGATGGAATGAAGGAAGGTATAAAAAATTAAATGTTTTCCAAAGGTCACTAGCCCATCCCAGGAAAAGAATATGGTATTTCAGCATAATTTCTTTCATAATTACATCCATCTTAGATAGAAGTTTTTGGCCAAAGAGAGGAGTTGTTTACAGAAATGCAGTTGCTATGTCAATGTGGATATGGACTTGGTATGTGAATCTTGGTGCAAGAGATAGACTGGAGCTGGGTGAAATAAAACTGTCTCAAGAAAGAGTAAGATAAAAGTGAAGTAGTGAAAGGGTGACTTGAATCAGAAAAGGAAGAGGGTGTGTGCCGCCTGTGAAGGTTGACCTTGTCAACAAGAAAAGAGTTCAGAAATCAGGGAGGGAATATGTCTCCTAAAGGGTCAGTGGCTAAAAGAAAGCAGTAATGGCCCATGGTGAAACTCAGGAGAGACACTATTGTAAGCTTCACAAAGCCTGACTCTGAGCCCCAGATGCTATGGCTGTGACTTGTACATGACACGTGGTTTGAGTTTTCTAGCAAAGGGATTCTCAGATGAGAAATAGCTTGCTAAGAGCCTGAAGGTCTAAAATCTCCTTATAAAGAAAGATGGAAAAGTTTTGGCAATGGATAGTGGGGATGGTAGCACAACATGGTGAATATAATTCAAGCCTCTGAATTATATATTTGAATGTGGTTGAAAGGGGAAATTTTAGTTATATGTATATATATGTTACTAGAATAAATTTATTAAAAAACAACAATATAGGACTGTACAACACAGTGAAGCCTAATATAAATTATGAGCTATAGTTAACAGTAAAATTAAAATAATATTCTTTCATCAATTATAATAAAAGAATCACATTAATGCGAAATGTTAGTAATAGGGAAAACCATATGTGCAAGGAGATATATGGGAACTCTTTTCTCTACATGATTGTTCTGTAAACCTATAACTTCTCTAATTAAAAAATATTAAAAATATGCTAGGAGGAATAAGACTTACAAATAAAATATTTTTTAAAAAGGAGAAGAAGAGAATTATTGAAAAGGCTGATGAGAAAGACTGGTCCCAAGGGCAATCTCAAGAGAAAAACCTTGTTTATTCTTTGTTTGGTAGCAATAAAACTGACCAGAAGCTAATAAACTAAGTTCCAACTTCTGCCCCCAGCAGAAGTCCATACTTTTCTTGCCAGAGCCTATGGGAAAGAGCTCTCAGTCTGAGCAAGTGTTTGCAGAATTGATCTAACTGGAGCCAACCATGCTAAACAAGACTTGCCCCTCTAAGAGGTATAAAAGAAGAGTATGTGTTGTCATTTCTCTAATTTTAAAATTAAATATTTATTAAGTTTTAACATACTTTCATTTCCAGTTAGAAAACATATTCTTAATATCTTAATTTTGTAGGCATGGGAATTAGGAAGTTTTAATAATGTCACATTCCAATATGATAATATGTTGCTAGACTCATGCTTGCTCCAAGTTATTAGCTTGGCATAAACAAAACAATTACGTAATTTCTATGCCTCTGCCCATCCTGGTGCCAAGAAGAACAAAGGGGGCAGATAGAGTTGCCCAGTGACAACCTGTCTATTTCTAAGCAAGCCACTAACCCACACTGTTCTCTACTTTCTGTTTTAATGTCATGGAGAGAATAACACTGGTCTCTCCTCCAGTATTTCTTGAAGTGATAAATAATAAAAAGGATAACAAAGAAGTGCTCATTTTAAATTGCACATATTCTTACAAGTGGCCCTAGGCTTGTTTTGACACATAGGAAAATTGTTTTTGATCTCTTTGGTTTTTCTACATATTGTGGGTTCTCCAGAGAAACAGACCCAACTGGATATATATCGAGAGAGACAGAGAGAGAGAGAGAGAGAGAGAGAGAGAGAGAGAGACATGACACCTTTATTTTATGGAATTGGCTCATGCAATTGTGGAGACTGGCAAGTTTAAAATCTGTAGAGCAGGCCTGAAGACTTGAAACTCAGGCAAGAGTAGATGTAGAACTCTTGAATTCAAGCTCTGAGAGGAGTAGATGGTATAATCTTGAGGCAGAATTTCTTCTAGAAACCTCAGTTCTGTCCTCTTAAGGCCTCCAACTGATTGGATGAGGCCTACCCACATTATCAAGGATCATCTCCTTTACTTAGTCAACTGACTGTAGATATACTAATCCCATCTACAAAACATCTCCACAGAATCATCTAGGACATCTAGAAACAACTGGACACATTGACACATAAAACTAACCACATAGGAGCTGAATAAACACTAAGGACTCACTCACAAGATGAGAAAACATGTAATCATAGCTGTAATTTTGGATGAGAAATAAATATTGTTATACCAAATATTTACATAATGAAAGTCAATCACCCTTCCATTTTTCCCACTGCTCTATTCCAAGAGTATCTATGTCCAGCAAAGTGCTAGGTGTATATATCAGTCAGTAGAGGCTAGGTTAGCTGCAGTACAACAAACTCCCAAATACCAGTGGTTACTAACAAGGCTTAGTCCTCACTCATGCTTTCCTACCATCACAGGTCAACTGGACACTCCTGCCCACATCCCCATTCCTAGGGCTCTGCCATCAACTGCTGTGCAGAGACCAGGAGATTCACACATTGACTCTTCAGGGCTTCCTCCTGGAGTGATGATGGCACTTCCACTCAGGTTATATTGGCCAAAACAAATCACATGGTCACACCTAACTTGAAGGTTTGGGAAATACATTCCTACCATGAACCAGAGATACAGAGAACTGGAAATGTCAGCAAACTATTCTAATGACTACCAGAATTTTGGTCATTGGCAAAATTGTGAAGGATGAAAATTTTATTTTGGGGATGCCTGACTCTCAGTGTTCTTTCCCTTTCCAGTTCCTGACTCCTTTTCTTTGCTCATTTCAGTCACCCAGGGAAGTTTTCTTCCACCCTCATAACTAGGGCCTATTTAATATTTTTGCTAGTATAATTTCAAGGGCAGTGTTGCATACTCTAAGACTACATTTTAAGCTTTATCTCTGATGATAGAATTAAAAGTTTCCCCCCTGTGAGGCAGAGGGAGAGACTGAGGGGGTAGAGACCATTGAAACATCATACCAAATCCACATGCTCACGACTGGCTCAGTCAGAGAGATAAGCAGCTGAGAGGATGTAATCCCTTTTAACAAAGAGCTTATATTCTAATACAGAAGGAAACTTAAAGAAACATAAGCCAAAATGACTCCTTCCCTGACTCCCAAAAAAGGCAAGTTTGAGAGCGTTTTAAAAAGTGTTTCTGAGCACAGGCTTCAGTGTCAGATGGAGCTAAATTTAAATCCTTGATGAGACAATCCCTCACTCTGAGTGTTGGGTCAATACACAAAACTTCTCTACTCCTCAGAGACCTCATTGGTAAAAACAGAGGCAAAGGTAACATCTACCTATCAAAGTTGTTGTAACATTAAAATCAAATATTATTTGGCCCACAATATGGCCTCAATATTTATTAAATGTATACATAGACTCATAAGTATGACCAAGTCCAAGCAATGGCAGCATGTATGATGATAATATGATTTTACATCTGCAAAGGTACCTATCTGTCCAAGGATGTTTACTTACATGAATCTCATGTAACCCTTAGTTAAACTTCATGAGATATGTTAGAGCCAGCAAAGGGCCAAATGGAACAGACCCTAGAATGCTTCAAGATGGTAGTACCTGGCGTACACAGCTTCATGGAGATCAGGTGACACCTGAGCTTCCTTTTGATGGAGGATGTTTATTTCAGTCCAAAAATATCTACTGAACACAAAACATGTATTGTACACCTCCTAAGCAGCCCACACTGTCAGGCCCTAGAATGAAGGGTACAAGTGCTACTAAAGAAAAGAAAAGCATATTAGGCCAGAGAATGACATTTCTTTGGCTGAGAGAGTGTCCTGCTCATTGCTCATCAATGAGCATCACTTCCAGCAGCCAACGCCTCAACAGTTTAAAACGTTGTCCCCTGCATATTCAGCAAAAAACTTCCTCTATCTATTATTTCCCCAAATTTAAGGATACTATGGCTGTGGAGTGTCAAGGACAGTTCAAATGAAACTAAGAAGCAGTTTCTTTATTTGACTTTGACTGAAAGTTTATACTCATGGTTAATGGCATACTTGTTGGTAGGAGATAGCCTTAGCTATTCCTTCACGAATTGTTTGACCTCAGGTCACTTGTTGAACCTCAGTTACGTGCTTATGAAATAGGACTATTAATAATAAATAACTCCTAAAAAAGTTTTGAGAATTATAGTAAGCATTCAAAAGTTACCCATTATTATTATAATAACTAATATTAATACTGTTAAAGTAACTATAACATGAAAATATAAAATAAACATTTCTATTCCATTGACTTGCTTCTAAAAACATCAACATAGCATGTTCTCAGCCATTCCAATATTTGTATATTTCTTTTATTTTTAATTTGGAAAAAAAATTTAAGAAAGCAAAAGTCTTATCTCTTTGATTTCAAGGGTAAAATAAAGAAAACAACAACAAAAGTCACAGGGGCTTACCACATTTAAAGGAACAGTTTTTTTGTTTGTTTTTGCTATGCTTTGTTTTTCTTTCTTCTTTTAGAAATAACTTAAAACATCTCATTTAAACAACTCCATTGCCCCATGCCACCTCCCATTTTTCCCCATCTCCAGGTTAGAAGTACTTTACATCTATCTCCTGTTGGGGATGACAAAGTTTCTCACTCTTGGCTCCTAGATACATAATAAACATTAAATTTCTAAAACTCCTCTTCAAATTTTCAGAAATCCCTAAGTATGGATTTCTTCAATTCCCTTCTCCCCTACTTTTGCTGGGTTTTATGTAAGCATTTCAAGGCTGCCTCATGCCAATTTCTGTAGGGTTTTCCTTAGAAACTTGTTTTGAATACTCTCCATTTATTTCATGTTTCCTACTCCTTGGTCAATTTAGACCCAAGGCCCTAGCTTTCTTTCCATTCTGTGAACTGGGTGACAGTGGACAGGAGGTGAGTAACAGACAGGCAGTTCACTACAAACCATACTTCTTGCAGCATTGAGAGCAATGGTCTTGCAAATAAAAAAGTGCATTCCTTCATGTGGGGTCCTTCTTCTTCCCCTGGACCTCCTCCTGGGCAATGGAAACAATCCCAGGAGGCCAAGCCAGCTAACACAGCAATTTCTCTATATGCTGGATTTCCTCCACCTGTTTCTCACAATGTCTTTCAGAGGCCAGACACTCACTGCTCTGCCAGATTCTGTGTGTATGTGTGTGGGCATGTTATTATATGAGTGCAAGTACCTATCCTGAGTCTTTTCTCCATGCCTTAGCCATATATCCCTCCTCAGTCTTGAGTGTGTGGAACCAATACTCAGTCTAAAATTCCAAGATGGCAAAATGCTGATAAAGTTTATTTATTTTTTAACACATTTTTTAAAATTAAAGTTAATAGATGACACAAAATGTTGCATTAAAAAAGCATAAGAGGTTCCCATATAACCCACTCCCCAAGCCCCATTCCCATCATTTTTGTAAATTGTATTTTTTAAAGATACATATATCACAAAAAATGTTACATTAAAAAAACAAAAGAGGTTCCCATAAACCCCCCACCCCCCACCCCACTCCTCCCACACCAACAACCTCCCCCATCATTGTGGCACACTCATCGCGCTCGGTAAATACATTTTGGAGCACTGCTGCACAACATGGATAATAGTTTACCCTGTAGTTCCCACTCTCCCCCAGGACATTCAGTGGGTTATGGCAGGATAAATAATGTCCAGCATCTGATCCTGCAA
Source organism: Dasypus novemcinctus (assembly GCF_030445035.2). NCBI lineage: Eukaryota > Metazoa > Chordata > Mammalia > Cingulata > Dasypodidae > Dasypus > Dasypus novemcinctus. The sequence continues at coordinate 110,019,850 of NC_080675.1, read as the reverse complement.
TCTCATTTGGACAACTCCAAGTCCCCAAATTGTAATTGTCCATGGGAAAATATAAATGTAGTACATAGTTTATGACCACAAAAAATTAAATTAGTACATTTCAATGGGTCAGAGCCTTTGAAAAAAAGATCAGCTTTAGCAAAATACAAGCAATTGTCTCTTTTATGCCATAAATTTCTTTTATAATTTAGAAAACTCTGAAGGATAAGAATGAGTTTCCCAAATAGAAACACTTGGGTCATGAGTTCACTGTAAACTGTTAAATCAAGTCTTGGGGAATTATTAGGAATAGAGAGCTAGAACTTGGTTGATGAATCTTGTGGCCAATATGTGGTTTGAGATTTATTTAGAAATTAGGCAGGGTGAGAAAATACATAGCATTCCTGGGGCTCTCCTTGCCCTTCACCCAAAGGGGTCCTGCTAACCAGACACCACTTGTCTCCTCATCTCTTTGTGAGCATTCTTCTCATCTGTGTGCCAGGCAGTCCTAAGTACCTCACTGGGACTGGCACCTACATAAAATGGATTTGCCATTCTCTCTTTCCTGTATCCTGAGCCCAAACTTGCCATTTAGCAAAGAATTTTTCTTTTGAAGAAAAGTAAGATACTGTTTGTGAGGATATTGTATGCCAACACATCAGGATTGGTATGAATTGTGTGATTAGAAGTCTTGATGTCATTTTCTCCATGGTGGCTACTAGAGTTTGTCCTGCAGTGACTTTGTCAACATTTTCCAGTTCATTCTATGCCCATCAAAACCCATTTCCAGAAACCTGTGTCTCTGGAGCTCCATTTTAACTTCTTGCTTTATCATGACTGGGAGGGTGGTTTGAAAATAGAATGAAAATAGAATGTATTCATTCTTCAAGCCTCAAATTGGGCATCATGTCTCCAAGGAAATCCATTGGAAATATCAAATTTTAGTTAAGTGTCTCTTAAGATATACTTCAGCATCATTGCCGTGGTACATTGGAATAAAAGTCTGTGTTCTATCACAGCTAACCTTTGAATGGGGAGAGGATTGTATTAATGAGTCCAAGCTTGAGCCTTAGCTGTTCTCTCTTTAGAATTCAGGCTGCCTAGGGACCAATGGTGTGAGCGTCTCTGCTGTCTGTTTGCATAAGTGAACAAGAAACCCTTTTGGAAAGAACACACTCTGAGAGAAAGGAACACACCTGGTATAGGCCAAGAAAAATGGATAGATCTGAGCATGGTAACTGCACCACAGATTCTCAGCCTCTCTAGACTTTTTCCTGAGACTTTGGATATGTTTGATTAAAAATAAAAACAACAACAACAAAAAGTTAAAGTCAAAAATAATTATTTTGCTGAAATCTCTTAAGGATTTTGAGGGTTCAAGGGTTTGAGAACATAAGTACCAGAATCTAGAGGTAATTCCCTCAACATTGACCTGAGGTCAGCAAAAGTAGAGGGCTTGCCACATCACTACCACTTTGGGCATGGATGGGCTCAAGGGATACCAGTTCTATAGCCTTGGATCTGAAGAGGAGAAGAACAGATATCATGTGGTACCCCAGATGCTTCTGTGCACAAAACACATGCTAAACATTGTTTGGAGACTCCTAGAAAAGTCTTGGAGGAATTGGGGGAGTCGGCTAAAGTTTCCAAAAACTGTTGAAGACCCGAATCAGGGGAATCCTAGTTTATGACTATTGTTGCCCTGTTTTTACTCCTAGGCTAGGATGGCTTGAAAGACATAATTTTGTGGTGAAATCTTTGGTGTCAAGTTTTCAATTTATTACTAATTAGCATTAGTCATTTTTATAAAAAACTTTAGTTACTAACTTCTATTTTTAATAAACATACTTATTTTAGATCCTGAATCATTTCTTTAAAGATGCAAGCAAATAGATCTGGATTTGATTTGTATAAATATACATTATGCTCACATTAGGAAAATTTCTTGGGAATCAAGACAGCCTGATAACTCCATCAGAAACCCTGTATTCTGAGTTTATTGAAACATTTCATAAACCTCTACTAGTTATAAGAAAACTTTCTTGTGCACAATATTGGCAAACTAAATCACTATTTTCTGTAAACTATCTTTTCTAATACATAAAAGTTCTCTTCATGGAACAAACATTAATTTTCAAAGATACACTTCAGCAGTGAGTTCTCTCATTTCTTGTAAGGATTTTGAGTTATGAACCTTTTAAAATATATATCTCAAAGCATGGTACACTTTGGTGTCTTAACCTGACCTTGACTGAAAAGAATGAAGGACAACATTTACTATTTTAAGACAAGTGATAGAATGTTATGATGGGTTGTGACTTCTCAGGTCTAGCCAATTTTTCAGTTTCTGTTAAAGTTTACTATGCAAAATACCAGATGATTCATATCTTTTCCCACAGGAAGCATTCGTAGCAAGGTACTGCCATTAAAGGAGTCTTTTAATAATAATCTCTCAAATGCAAACAGTACTTTATACTTTCAAATCTTTTTTACGTGCCTAATCTCAATCTGTATGGTAAAAATCTTGGTGATTCTGCTGACTTCACCCTCATAAATCTTTGGCTGGAGTGCTTTGGTTTTCTCTGGGCAGACATTTCAGATTTTGGATAATGTTTACTAATGTCCCATTGAATTTATCTAGTAAGTTCAAATGCTATCTGTAGAGTACTCAGAAGTTATCATGATAGAGCAGGTAGTACTTAATTAGTCTCTAAGTGTTTAATGTATGAAGATTATCTCTCCATTAGTTGATAGTGAATTTGAGTGACATTATCACATTTTATATTTCTCCTGGATTACAGCACATCCTGTACATGTAAAGGTCAATAAATTGAATAGATGGTTTATATCCTGGGCTTTAGGCATGGAGTGGCCCTTATTTCTGCAGGAAAAAATGCAGAGTAGATACAGATGGTCAGATTCACTAGCACTTCATGATATTTGCCATCATGGCTGGTAAAATTCTTTAAGAACTAAGATTAAAAAGAATAAGTTTGCAGACTGGGGCAAGATGGCAGCAAAGTAGGGAGTTGCAAGAGTCAGCTTTTTCTACATGCAGTTAGTAATCAGCCAGAAGCTTCTAAATCACCTGTTTGTGTGGCTCAGAAGAGCAGAAGAACATCCTGCAACACCCTTAGAAGAATGGAAGGAGGAGGCTGCCTGACTGTGGTGAAGATTCATGAGGAGTGCACTTCATGCTGGGAATCTGCTGCTCATCCCCCACTGGCCAAGTAGGAAGCTCCATTTCCCAAAAATGGGATGAAGAGACAGCTGGGCACTGACTTCAGCTAATGATTAGTAAATTTGGCTGGCTAAAGTCCAATCCTAAGTACAGCTAAAGTTTGAACCTGTCCAAGTAAGGAAGTGGCTGGTAGCCTCCATTTTAACTCCACTGCTGGCACGAGGGGGTGCACAGAGCTTCATCTGTCTCTCTGATCAATCACAGATGGTCTTGACCTGACTGGCTTGGATCACTACACATAACTGAGGTTTTCGTCCCTACCCCTGGTAGGGGAGAAAGATGGAGGGAGCGTCATCTGTCCCTCAGTCGATGCAGGCAGCTTCAGCCTCCACAGCTTACAGTGCCAATGTGCACTTGGCTCCTACTCTGCCCCCAGCAAGGAAGAAGGGTCAAAAAACAGATGAATAAGGGCTGAAAAAATTCAGATTGGCTAAACACGAGCTATTATAAAGTTCCAAAATAAGTTGAACCAACTACGAGGAGCTGTAGCACAAAGCCAATCAAATAGAAAGCCCTGGACTAAAGAGAGAAACTGGGCCCCGAATAAATATATCAAGAAAATCAGATGCCGAGACCCACAACAAAAAATTATAAGTCATACTAAGAAACAGGAAGCTATGGCCCAGTCAAAGGAACAAACAAACCTACAGATGACATGGGAGTTGAGATAACTAATCAGACATTTTCAAACAAATCTCCCTAATAAACTCAATGAGATGGCTAAAGAGGTTACAGATATTAAGAAGGCAGTAGGTAAGCACAAAGAAGAATTTGAAAGCATACATAGAAAAATAGCGGATCTTATGGGAATGAAAGGCACAATAAATGAAATTAAAAATACACTGGAGGCATAGAAAGCAGCAACCATGCAGGAAGCACAGGGCTGAGCCAAGAGGCAACTTGATCACCAGCCACCCAACCCCCCACTATCTGCCAGCAACTCACAGGGCACTCCCTGAGGCACCCCCCATCTCCAGGTGCTGGGTAGGCCCTGATGCCAAGTCCATGATCACTGCAGTAGCTCTGTTGGCTTTGACCATCAGGGCCTCAGGCCCAGCCACAGTGCCCAGTTCATACAAAGTATTTTGGAAGGAGCTGTCTCCCACCCTGCTTGTTTTCTTTGACTTGGACTGGCAGCTGCACCATAAAGTTTCTGTGAATTTACCTCGCAGGTCCTGTGATCCTCAACTCCTGCTTGCAGGTACACTTTAAGAGCAGTGATTAAATTTTCAGCAAGATGGTGGATCCACTGGCACCTGGACAGCTGCATGGTGATGCCAGCCACTAGGCACATAGTCTCATGAGATTCTTGGGCAGCCTTCCTCCCACAACCATAGCAGGGACAAGAAAGATTAATTGCTTGATTCTGGAAACAGAGAATTTAAATTAACACCCATGGAAATATTTAAGAAGCCATGCAAACTTAAAACAAAAACAGGACAAATTTAAGGATATGACAAAGGGCCCAAGATACATTATAAAAAAGGAAGAATGTTGAAATTTTTAGAAAAAGTTTTTTTTACATGCACAACAAACTCAAAACACACATTTAAATAGGAAACCAGTGCACTTCAAGAATTTTATATTGGATTGTAAGCAATACAATGAATGAGGAAGAGCAGAAGGTATTAAGGATATGATGTAGTGGGCATAAATTTCTTCATCCTAGAAGAGTAAACATCAATAATCAGAAACTTCAGGTGAAAAAAAATAATTAAAACTGTATAGGAAAGACATTCTCCAAATACCAAGCAACATAAAATGCTACAGGATTTCCAACAATGGTGGGAGGAAAAGAAAGTGAACTCTATTTCATTGTCCCTATGGATAGTTGTTTTAAGGACAATGTTAAGACCTTGGAAGCACAGAGAAGGAAATGCAGTTGTAGCACAAAGCTTGATTGTTCAATGAATCACATTTAAATAATCATAATAATAGAGCTTCAGCATTTTCTTGATTGAACCCCAGCCCAAGAAGCAATCAAATGGGGCCAGAGTCCAGAAGAAATTACATCTTCCATACATGGAAGAAATTTGCATGCAGATGTGGAAGAAATGCCATCTTAATCACTGCCACACAAGAACATTCCTTTCATATTTCATTGTGTATTTTTGTTTGACTTACCATGTCCCTTTAATTCTCACATCTGAAGACTGCAGGCTTTTTTGGTCAAAACCCTTGAGACAGTGCCAGTTTAACTTACTAATACCAGTTCCCAAACTGATAAGGACTAGTGTTAGGTGAAAATAAGAATGGTTGGCCATTTTCTTGGCCTTCTGATATTCATCAATATTGATGAAGGAAAAAGAAAAAGTGAAAACTGAAAAGATACAGTCTATGAAATGGAATTTGGTCTGTGAGGGTACAAAAAGGATTACCTATTTATGTTTCTCAAATTCATCAAACAAACTTTTAATATCAATTTGTTTTTGTGAAGTTTAGTTTCCAGGTCCTAAAAAGAATGTAAATTACTCTATGAAACATATTTAGTGTCTTGAATGAGAGAAGTGGTATGACTGTGGGATGATCCAAAAGTCCCTTAAAATATGTTCCAGTCTTTAAACCTATAACTTCTCCAATAAAATTTAAATAAAGTTTTAAAAATACACTAGAGGGGAAGTGGGTGTAGCTCAATGGTTTGAGTCCTTGCTTCCCATGTACATGGTCCCAGGTTCAATCCCTGGTACCTCCTAAAAATCACCAACAATAACAAGAGAAAAAAAAACATAATCCTTGGGGAGCAGATGTACCTCAATGGGTGAGCACCTGCTTCCTACATACAAGGTTCTGGGTTCAATCCCTGGTACCTTCCAGAAAAAAAAAATACACTGGAGGCATATAACAGCAGACTTGAAGAGCCAGAAGAAAGGATCAGTGAGCTTGAAGACAGGTCCTCTGAAAGTGAATCCACAGAATAGATAAGGAAAGATTGGAAAAAAATTAACAGGGTCTCAGGGAACTAAATGATGGCAAGAGATATGTAAACATATGTGTCATGGGTGTTCCAGAAAGAGAAGAGAAGAGAAAAGCAGCAGAAGGATTATTTGAGGAAACAATGATAAAAAATTTCCCATCTCTTTTGAAGGATATTGATATCCATGTCCAAGAAGTCCAGTGTATTACAATCTGAAGAAATCCAGACAGGTCTGCTCTGAGACACAAACAAATTAGAATGCCAAATGCCAAAGATACAGAGCATTCTTAAATGGTTCATCAAGTACAAGGGATTCCTAAGATTTAAGTGCTGATTTCTTATCAGAAATCATGGAGGCAAGAAGGCAGTGGTGATATATTTAAGATACTGAAAGAGAAAAACTGCCAGCCATGTATCTTACACCTGGCAAGACTGTCTTTCAAAATTGAGGGCAAGTTTAGACTAGTCAAAGATAAACAGAAACTGAGAGAGTTTGTCACCACAAGACCAGCTTTGTAGGAAATATGAAAGGGAGTGCTAGAGCCTGAAAAGAAGACAGGAAAGAGAGGCTTAGAAGAGAGTCTAGAAATGAAGATTATGAATAAAAGTAATTAAAAGTGTAAAAACAGTAGTGAAAATAAGATATAACAGATAAAACCCAAAGGTAAAAATGGGTGAAGTAAGAACTGCCTTTACAATAAAAACATAGAATGTTAATGGCTTAAACTCCACAGGCAAAAGACAAAGAGTGGCAGAACATCTAAGAAAATATGAGCCATTTATATGCTACAGTGGTAAAAAGAGCATAGTTTTGGCATAAAGACATATAGACCAATGGAATTGAACTGACTGTTCAGAAATACACCCAAACATCTATGGTCAAGTGATTTTCAAAAAGACATTCAAGCCCACCCAGTGAGGGCAGAACAGTCTAAAAATGGGCAAGAGATTTGAATAGACACTTTTCTAAACAGGAAATACAAATGACTAAAAGGCACATGAAAAGATGCTCAGCATCACTAGCTATTAGGGAAATGTAAATCAAAACTTCAAGGAGATATCATCTTAGACCTATTAGACTGGCAGCTATTTGGAAAAAAAACCAGAAAATTACACATGTTGGTGAGGATGTAGAGGAAAAGGAACCCTCATCCACTGGTGGTGGGAATGTAGAATTGTGCAGCCATTGTGGTGAATGGTTTGGCAGTTCCTCAGGAAGTTAAGTATAGAATTGCAATATGATCCAGCAATCCCACTGCTGGTTATGTACTCAGAAAGGTTGACACAATAGAAAAGATGCTTAGCTAGATAAGGCAGAAGGGGGTTAGTTTGGTAGTGGATGGAGGTGATGGTGCTGCAGGGATGTGAGTGGGGTTGATGATTCTGGAATGTGAGGGTGAGCAGAGTGGGAGAGTTTGGGTTGGACTATCCATGGAACTGGGGGAGGGCTGGAGGAAGGAAGATGTGAACTCTGGGGATTTAGAGGTCTGTGGTTAAAACTGCAATGCTGAGAATGTTCTTTTGGCAACTATGGCATGGGAGAGTCACTAGTGCAGGGTGTTAGTGTTGGGGAGATATGTGAGAAAGGGAACACCTGGGACATGCTTCTATGGAATATGAATGTGTTCATCTTGTCAGAGGGTATTATCTCAGTGGGTGGAAACCCTCACAATACAAAGAAAATAGTAAATTCCCATCCTGGGGAGTCCTACTATGTTCTCAAATAGAGAGGAAAGAATCTCTCAAGTATATAGGCAGTACCTAACAAAAGAAAACATACCATATGTCATGGCTTTGATATTAACGCATGTAACTCTGAACCTTATCCTTGAAAAATTGAAACTTAATGGTTGCCATAGATTCTGAGGGGAAAAGGAGGGAAGAATAGGTGTAACATGGGGCACTTGGAGAATATTGGAAATGTTCTTCATAACATTGCAATGATGGATACAGGCCATTAAACATTTTGTTAAAACTATAAAAGTATAAGGTGTAAAGTGTAAACCATAATGGAAAGCATTGACCATGGCTAGTATAATAACAATGCATCTATTTTAACAAATGTAGCATACTCATGTAAGATGTTATTAATAGGGGAAAATGTAAGAGGGGAAGGGGATAGGATATATGGGAATCCCCTATATATATATATTTTTCCTTTTTTATAAGGCAGTACAAGGGATTGAACTCAGGACATTATACACGGGAAGCATACACTCAACCACTGAGCTACACCTGCTCCCCCACTATATTTTTTATGTGAATTTCCTGTAACCTAAAACTTCTATGAAAATAAAGTGAAAAAAAAAAGATCCGGGGGGAACATACAGAATAAATTGTAAATATAAATAAAAGATAACAGATCTTACAGTGACAAAAAGCACAAAAAATTTTCTTGGCTTTGTTTTTTGGGAGGTTTTGGAGGTTTAGGAGGTTTCTAACTATAGCAGGGAAGGATCACTGGTGCAGTGTATCAGTTGTGGGGGGATGTGTGGGGAAGGATGCACCTGGGGTATGCCTCTATGGAATATGGATGTGTTCATATGGTCATGGGGTGTTATCTCAGTGTGTGGAGACCCACACAATAGACAACAAAATATTAAATATCTATCCTAGGGAGTCCTGCTACATTCTCATAGAGGGCTAAGAATCTCTAGAGTGCATAGGCAGTGCCTAGTGAAAGAGGACAGACCAAAACCCAGGCTCTTGATATTAGTGCTTGTACTTATGAACCTTATTCATTTAAAATAGAAACTTATACTAGTAATATATATTTCCTAAGAGTTACCCCCTGAAAATCTCTCTCCAGGCCAAACTCAGCATATAAGCTCATGGCCTTCCCCTTGCCATGGGACATGACTCCCAGGGATGGGCCTTCCTGGCACAAAGGTATTATTACCAAGCACCAACTAGTGATGCATTTACAAAAAGACCTTAACCAAAAGGCAGAAATATTAAATACAAAAGGGTTTTTATGGTAAGAGAATTCAAAGTGAATTGGAAGATCATTCCAAAGTTTACATTTATGCACGTCTCAGGAGGATCTCACTGAATGCCATAGTAAACAATACCTCAAGCAGGGGTGCTCCCGAGGACTCTAGAGGCATTTGGACACTAACCAGACAACCCCAGGAAATCAGACCCTGTTATATATTCTTACCTTGGAATTTACAACAACCTATCTCCCCAGTGTAAGAGAGGTAGACTCATTTATAATTTTTATACACTTGGTTCTTCTGCCTTATATATTTGAACCTATAACTAGCACTATACATGTTAAATATGTGTCCTAGAGACTTAAATCTTCAGTCTGTTCATATGCTTGTTGAGCCCTGAATCTCAGCAGAGTTGCAGCCAACACCTACTCTCCAGTTCATAGGACTCACCCAGGACAACTAACAAAAGGATGATGACGGCCGAAGCCCATTTCAAAAATCAGAGAGTATCTACAGTTGCAAGCAAGACAGTTCTATCCATCTGCCTGATGGGATTTAAGCCCTCTCTCAACAGAAACAGAGTGGGCATCACCACCTCCAAATCCTCAAGATTGAGGAATTAACAAATATAAAGGGGAATGCACTGTAGAACAAAGTAGTCATATTATTATTCTAGTAATGGAAGAACTAGTAACATTAATATAAAGGCAATGGTCACCAGAGGTTCTGAGGGGAGGGAGAGGGAAGAATAGGTGTAACCTGGGGTATTTGGGGGACATTGGAAATGTTCTTCATGGCATTGCAATGACAGATAGAGGCCATTATACATTTTGTCAAAACCTATAAAATTATATGGTGCAAAGTATAAACTGCGATGTAAACTATAGACAATGTTTAGTAGCAATGCTTCAGTATTTGTTGATCAATTGTTATAAATGTGCCACACTAATGAAAGATATTGTTAATGGGGGAAAGTGTGAGGGGGGGAGGGGTGGGGTTCGTGGGGATTCCCTACGTATTCAACATAACTTTTATGTAATCTAAAACTTCTTTAAAAATAAAAAAAAATTACTTGTAACATTAAAAACAAACAAAAAAACAGCAGAAAACATGTTCTGAAGAGAATGGGGTGAAATCGGATCACTTCTTCATTATTTGTGGTAACGTAGAATTGTGCAGCCTCTGTGGAAGACAGCTGGTGGTTCCCCAGAAAGCATAGAATTGTTGTATGGTTCAACAATCCCTTTACTAGGAATATATCCAGAAAACTGAAAAGAGGGATGTGAACAGATATTTGCACACTTATGTTCATAGTGGCATTATTCACAACTGCCAAACAATGGAACTGACCCGAGTGTCCATTAACTGATGAATGGATAAACAAAATGTAATACTATGCTGCTGTAAGAAGGAATGAAATTGGGGCATATATAACAACATAAAGGACATCATGCTGAGTGAAATAAGCAAAACACAAAAGGATAAATATTGCATTGTCTCACTATGATGAACTAAGTACAAAGAATAAAAGCACATGGACTTAAAACTAGAGTAAAGGTTACTAGGACATAGTTGAGGGCTGAGAGGGGTATTCATGCTTAGGGTATGTAGAATTTTTAATTAGCTTGATTGTAAAGTATGGAAATGGATAGAGTTGATGGTAACTCATTATGGTGAGTATATCTAACACTGGTGATTTACACATGTGATTGTGGCTGAAAGTGGTAGTCTAGGGACATAGATGTCAATTGAAAGAAAGCTAGAAAATAATCTGGGGACTGGATAACATAGTGAACTCAGTGGTGGATGAAGATTATGGTTAACAGTACAAATATAAGAATACTCTTCTATGAACTACAAGTTCATAGTGTACCTCACTATCACAAGATGGTAAGAATATGGTGATACATGGGGAAAATATAATTAATGCAATTTATAGACTATAGTTATCACAATATTATAATATTCTTGTATCAGTGTCAAAGAAGGTACTATATCAATGCTCAGCATCAATAATAGGGGAGTATAAGATTTTTTTTTGGACTAAGGAAAATATTCTAAAATTGAGGCAATGATAGCTCAACTCTGCGATGAAACTGAAAGTCAATGAGTATACACTTTGGATGCATTTTACAAGACATAGGACTGTACAACACAGTGAGCCACGTGGTGAATTCTGGACTGTAGTTAATAGCACAAATATGAGAGCATTCTCTCATGAACTATAACAAATGTACAATTCTAATACATGATGTTAATAATGGGGGGGGTTATGGAAAAAATACACCAAATGTAATCTATGGGTCATAGTTAGCAGTAATGTTTTGATGATGTTCTTTCATAATCTGTAACAAATGTTCCACAACAATGCAAGGTGTTGGTGGAGGGATCATGTGCAGGAATTCTGCATGTCAAGCATGATTGATTTGTAAGCTCACAACTTCTTAAATAAAAAAAAGAATAAGCTCCCTGAAATGAGGTGATATGCTCATTAATTATGACTTTGCTGCAGGGCAAATGGAAGTTTCAACTAGGATGCTCTTCATGGTTATGCGAAAAATGAAACTGTTGAACTGTTCTCAATGAGCAATTTCAATTTTTCAATTTCATCTCTACTGCTTCCCGGAGAGACTATGGGACTAAAATGGCAAAGCCATTAGAATCATCTAGCCCAGAACCATCTGGTCTAGCATCCTCATTTCTCTCATTCAAGAGTTCCAGGAGGATATAGTGATGCCCATTGAAGATAAAGCAACAACAGAGAGAATAATCAAGATTATTTTCTAAATCTTTCCTGCATTATTGTGTGTATCTTCCTAAGAAAAGTTCACATTCCTAAAAACAAGACGTACAAGTGCTGAAGGGTTGTTAAATCTAATCATTCAAAGATACCCCTGGGTATACAGAAAAATTCAGTCTGAAGTTTAGCCAGGATTCTTATCTTTCACACCAAGTAAAGATTTGGAAGCAAACACTTTTTTCTGGAACAAAGCTTGGTTGTAAGAAAAATAAATGAATTCAGCTTGCTTTCTGGCAATTGCTTTATAAATGGAAAATCTGATCATATCAGCCATCATTTTCAGACTCCCTATTTTCTGCAAGATAAAATTCAAACTCTTTAGTATGGCATATAATATCCTTTCTTATTTACTTCTTGTGTAGGTTTCTAATCATATTGCTTTACCAGTGTTTTCTAGAATGAGCTATGCCTACCTACCAACAGCTACTTCTGTGCCTTTGCACATGCTGAGCCTGGTATGATTCCATCTTGGTTTCCTAGGACACTCCTGCTGTACTCCAGTTTACCTAGTATAAATTATTAACAGCATCCTCTTTCACTTTCTAAAATGTTTCTATTTGGACAACATTATGATCAATCTATTGAAGGCCCAAATACCACTTTCTCTACCATCTTCTTAAAAACTCTCCTCCATCTGTTAGGATTTAGCACAAGACTCATCTGCTTTTTTTGAAGTTTGCTGGTCCTTCCCAGGTTGAGTTAAATACTTTGCCTTTATTCTCCTACTTGCTGCTGCTGTAACATTTTTTGTCTAATTATATTTTATCACACTGGACTATAATAATTTTATCAGTCACCTTTTCTACACAGTAAACTCCTATATTTTTACTAATATGCTGTTATATTTAGGGGATTGTTGCTAGGTTTTCCCTCAGAGCACATATATGTTTCATCTGAAGAGATAATTTCCTATAATCATGTCTGTTCTTATGAAAAAGATTAATTTTAAAGTCCTAAAATTGCCCTCAGTTTGGGTAAATGGATTTTGAATCTTATTCACCATTGGATCTAACCTAATAGCTACCATTTGTGGAGAGCCTACCAGAGGCCAGGCACTATACTGGCCCATCATGGCTACTATTTCATGACATTCAATCTTTACAAAATCCTTACACAGTAATATCATTATGCTCATTTTAGAATTAAGAAAGCAGAAACTCAGAGAGGTTGCCCAAAGCCACATTGTAATTAGGTGGGTGTAGCTAGGATATCTGACACCAACATTGTCCAACCATATTAGCAAGCTTTCCAACTTCCTTACAAAATTACTTTAAAAAATTCTCGGTGGGGGTGGGCGGAGAAAGAGAGGGAAAGGGAGGGGGAGAGAGGGAGAGAGAGAGAGAGAGAGAGAGAGAGAAGAGAGAGAGAGAGTTCTTTTCCCATCCAAATGGGACTTTGAAGGAAGAAATGGTTTGAGAATAGAATGACAAAGATGGACTAACCAATTATCTTGGTTGTTTCATTTCCACTCCCCAGTACTCGGGCTTTCACAGGACTTAAGAAATGTTAAACAACACATTTCTAGAGGTAATTTTATTTCTTTATAGCTCACAACTAGTTTTGCAATTAGTACTCATTCCTCTCAATGATGTAGATTCCATTTAATAAAAAAGTCCCAAACCCTGATTAGCAATACCCTAAAGGAAGTACTCCTGACACAAGAAAAAAGCATATACAGAGGCCTATGCCATCTAGCACGGTATCCACAGCCACATGTATATACTGAGCACTTGAAATGAGGCTCTTCTGAATTGAGATGGGCTGTTAAGGTAAAATATACACTGGATTTCAAAGACTTAGACTGAAAAAAAGTGTAAAATTTCTCACTAATAATTTTATGATTATATGTAGAAATGGTATTTTGCAGGTACTGGTTTAAATAGGATCCATAATTCAAATTAATTTCACCTGTTTCTTTTTACTTCTTAAAATATGACTAGCTGCTGTAAAATTTAAAATTACACATGTCTCACTTTGTATTTCTGTTGGATAGCTCTGGTCCAGGCAGAAACTAGTTCTTTTTAGATTCCTTTCTCTGGAGGTACCAACTTCAAGGAAACATTCAAACTGCAGGGGAATGTTTATCTTACAGGAAAGCAGAGCAAATTTGCAATTGTTTTCTAATTTGGGTCTTAAAGGAGGCAGCATATCTCCAAGGCAGGTGGCCTCAGAACACAGCAGAACATAAAGCTGCCAGGAGAGCTGGCTGTGGCCTCCAAAAGAAGCTGTTTCCTTGCCGAGGATAGCAGGGTGTGTCCTCGGCAAGTGAATACACATTTCTATTTCTTTATCTTCAAATCAAAGCAGTATCATTGAACACAACATTACAGAGAGCAGCAGTGAATGCTCCAAAGCTTTACATTTTAATTTCCCACGATGGATTCTGAAAGAAGCAGGATTATTCATCTGGCTGAGAATAAAAATCCTTAGAATTTAGTACTCAACATTATACTTGAAGGCTTAATCTCTATATCTATCTGTCTGACATATAACATGCAATTGTAACCACTATTAAAAAAATGGCCCAAACATAATAGAATTTTATTTTTCATGCAGGTAAAGTCCAGAAGAGTTTTCAATTGATGGGAAGTTCTTTACCAAGTGATGATTTGGAATCTTGGCTCTTTTCATCTTGCATCTACTCTCGTTTTAACCATGGCTTCCTGGGTCACAGAACTCATCTTTTTTAAGCTTGAGGGTCACAATTCCATTAGATAAAGTTGTAGTCTATCTGTGTGCCCCAAAAGAAAAGGACCAATTTGGTGGATACATCACAGTTTCTTACATAGTCCTGTCTTCTCATTTACCAAATATTAACTCTTCCCATGCATAAAACACACTCACTCTCTCCCCAGGGGAGACAACAGAAATCCCTGCCCATCTGCTGCATCCAGCTCAAAGATCAGGATGTCCTGATGATGCTCAGTCTTCTCTCTCTCTCTTTTTTTTTTTTTTTTACATTTTGAATTTTAGGTTCATCAATTCACCTCAAACATTGGCTTTAAAAGACACACATGCACAGAAACTTCCTAAGCATGGAGATGTTTTGATGCCAGAACAATGGATTTCCTTGGTAGATTGAGTGTAAAGTAACTTGGGTTACTTACGTAACATCATATGGACAAATTATTATTGTGTTTGAGTTAAAATGTGTTGATTGAGTTGGAAGGTTTCTAATGATAAGCTAGATGCAATGTTTGTTTCCCCTTTGTCAATAACCCACCCTTTTCTCTATATTCCAGGTTCAGGGTCATTCTCTACAACCCAGTTCCAACCTCCAGGTTATTGCCATCCACCAAAAGTGGTGCTAAGCATGCACAAAAATTTTTGTCTCAAGACTCTTTCTCTAAATTAATTTTACTTATGAAAACTCTATATCCTCAAACATTCACTTCAAGATTATTTTTTAAATGCTGCTTCACTCTTCAGGAAGTATGCATCTGGAAGGCAGAAAAAAAATTAAGCAATTTTTCTCCACAGCCTCCATTCTTCAAACACATGCTTCTGAAGCCACTTCCATAGCTAAGTACTACCTTCCAGTACAAATAAACAGCGGTTCTCTTCTCCCATCTTCCCCAGTCCCGATGAACTTGAATGAGAGCAAAAATATCCAAATGAAAACAAATATACTCAAATGGATGCTCCAGCCAGAAGTGGACCCAAATTCTCACTTAGAATATATATAGTTACTTACTTAACCTCTTTGAACCTCAGTGTTTTCATCTACAAAATAATCATATGAACTTTGTCTTCCGATATTTGTTGTAATAAGTCATCAAGAAATATCTGAAAATATGGGGAGGCGTTTTCGGGACGAGGAGTTGTCCTGGGTGGTGCTTCACGGACAATTACAGGACATTGTAGATCCCCCCAGGGCCCACTGGATGGAACGTGGGAGAGTGTGGGCTATGATGTGGACCATCGACTATGGGGTACATTGATGCTCAGAGATGTACTTACCAGGTGCAATGGATGTGTCATGATGATGGGAGAGAGTGTTGCTGGGGGGGGAGTGGGGGGTGGGGGCGGTGGGGTTGAATGGGACCTCATATTTTTTGAATGTAATATTTTTTAAAAAAATAAAATAAAAAAAAAAGAAATATCTGAAAATACATGACACAGTACCTGGTTCATAACAAGAAATCAACTTATGATACTTTCTTTTCCACCTCCTCTTATTTGACCTTATGCTACAGTGAATTCTCTACCAACACTCTCCCCACCCCAACATCTCCATGCCCTCACACCTTGATTATGGCATTTGGGCTCCTAATTACTAGCCCCGGCTGTTGATATTGAACAAGCTTTTTCATTTTCTTTTCATATGGCAGCACATCCGTTGTCCCCAGCTAAAAATGCTGAAGAGTCATCCTTCCTCACAATATTCTGTTCTGTCAACTAATCTGACCACTGTGATCATTATGTTTGTGGCTAATGGTAACAAGAAAATCAGTGGCCACTCTAGTTTTAAATTTTAAATATCATCCTGCCCAAGAGGCCAAGTGTGGATTGGGATCTGATGAATTCATGTAAAAAAGAATGTATGTCTATGTATATATGAAAGATATTGAATGCGAGAATGTATGCAAAGGAATATGACTGAGAGAAAACATGAGATTTTTGAATAGGAGGCATGATGCAGCTACATAAATGAGAGGATGCTTAGGAACTGAACACATGAGTGAGGGAGGCGGAAGGCGGGAGAGAGAAGAAAAGAAGCTAGTGAGAGTGAGTCATTGACTTAATGTGAAAGAAGGAGGAAAAGTCAGGAGTTTAATGGGGATGGGGAAAAATGGAATTAAAATCTGTGAAAAAATACATATCAATTTTATGTAGTGGAGTCATGAAAAGTAAGCATCTTGTTCCAAAGCTTAATAGCTTAGGAGTCATTTCAAAAAGAGAACTCAGTGCTCTCTATGTAGTACTAACCCCTTCCCCACAAGGGGCTAAATGCTACTCTGGCTAAGCAGTCTATATAAAGAAAAGGCCAGTGCCCTTAGGAGATGTAGGCTTGATTCACAAAATAAATAATGGCCAGTGTCCAGCCAGGAAGACTGTATCTGCCCTTAACACACCCCTTTGGGGCTAGATGACTTAGCCATATATGGATCTCTATAGGAAAAGGAAAGAAGTGTCTTTCTGGAGTCCCCACAAATGCTATAAATGGGATCAAACAAGTCAGTTCACTTTCAGAGGAAAAGAACTTTGTTTTGATAGGCACAAACTAGGCCAGAGAGAAGGGACATGGCACGATAAGCACAGTTAAGTCTCGCTGAAGGAACATTGCTCTGCTTCCCTTTTCTATAGAAAAGAGCTGGTGCTCTGTGGGGCCTGCCCTCACCTGGGCAGGCTGATACTGTATTGGAAGGGACTTTTTTCTGATACCAGTGCCATTGTCATCCTGCTCATATTTGGTGACTCAAGGCAGATGAGTTGGCATTCCCAGACCTATGACTTTGTTGCTGCTGGGAGAGTAGAACAGCTGTCAGCTTAGCCTGGCTTTATCCTTCTGGGGTTTCCAGCTTTTCTAGTTCTTCTGTGCAGCGACAAATATAGATGAGCTTTTTGATGATAACTGGAGACAACTAAGAGAAAAATAGTTCATTTGAATAATACATGCTTTGGCCAGATTCTGGCCCCAAAAGCTGCCTTGTGGAAAGTGTGCCTTCTGGAGAGTGTGGAATGCCCCGAGTGCAGTCATATTTATAATACAACTGTTGTTGGTATTATTATTACCCTGGGAAATGGGACCAGTCTCACCCAATATCTGAGGCATTCTCTGGAAATTTTAACATCTGATTTGGAAATGTACTGCTTATTCATTGACAAAAGGGAAACTTCATTAACAATGTCTCCAAAGTCTTACAGAGAATGAGTGAAGAAATAAGACTTAAATATCTTGCCATCCCACACTCCATGAGGTATGCCACATGGCAATTGAGGCAAAGATGGGAAAGAGCAAGTGGAAAATAGCTCCCAGAACAAACTCCAGCCAATGGTCATTTCTTCATAACTTTCCTTCTGCATTACTTTGGGTTTGGGGCAATTTTTCAGATTGTGTATCAGAATCATATCCAGGAGCATTAACAGCGTCACTGATTAATCCCACTTACAGCAATTGCACTAACCCCAATTCATAATGAAACTATGTCTTTTTAAAAGTTTAAATGGTTTATTATGATATTATTATAGATTCACATGCAGTTGTAAGAATTAATTTAGACCCATCCATGTGTACCCTTTACCCTAAACTATAGTTAAATGTCACAACCAGGATATAGACATCAATACAGTCTAATCTTATTCAGATATTCAGATTTCACCAAATTTACTTTTACTCATTTGCATGTTTGTATCCAATGCAATTCCACCCCATCTATAAGTTTGTGTATCCACTGACATAGTCAAGATACAGAACAGTTTCATCACCACTATAATCTTTTGTATTGCTTGAATCAAGGAAACGTGTCTCATTGAATGATACAGGGGAATATTTGGAATTGAGGTTATGTAAAAAGAGTGAGAAAAAACAGCCACATCCTATTCTTATAAACCAGTGATCATTATGTATTCATAGGAAGTAGAAATAAACAGCTCATTTTCTTCCCCTTTTATTTACTTGACAACCATTATGGTGGAAATTGTGCTAGACACTGAAAAAAAAGTTGACATGCAGTCTTTGAAGGGGAGAGGACCAATGGTACTTCAATAGATACGGTAATAGAGGACTGCACAAAGAACAAGCTGAAGAACAGTTTTCTATTCAGTTACCTAACAGTTTTAACACTGGTCAATAGGCCAAGCACTAGAGAAACACAGATGTCTATGCAAAGTTTATACAGCAGAAAAAAATGTTCCTTTTCCCCTCTACTCAATTCTTCTCACCAAATTAAAACCAGACCAAACACAGAGAGAGAGAGAGAGAGAAATGTTAAAAAAAAAACAAAACCCCAAAACTAGCATAATATCATGGATGGACTCCAGACAGAGCCCTGTCGGCTAGAATGACTTTTCAAGGGCAAACAACTATGAAAATGCTCAGCAGGGGCTCCACAATCAATCTGACCCACTTAGGGAACCTTTATATTTTTACCTCCAGTATGTCCAAAAGACCACCAAACTGGTCAAAAGACACATAATTAGATCAGTTAATTAGATGTTCATGAAGAAAATTTGACTTTTCTGTCTTGTCATGAAGAAAATTTGAGTTTTCACACTAAAAATTTGGTCAATGAAATCAAATTTTCAGATATATACAGCTGATTTTCCAGGGAAAACAATGTCTGTGTGTTTATTTCTTCCTTCAGAGTTGTACTAATGAAATATCGATTTGGGGGTTGTGTCTTAGGTATATAAATGATATGTGGAGCGAATAGGTACTCAAACAAATCAACTAGTTAAATAATGATACATACAATTGACTTGAGAAAAGATTGAAATGTGCGTGTCTTGTAACAAGTGAAAGTTGTTTGGAGAAGGTAGGACTTGAATTGGGCTTAAGAGTTGGGTAGATAGAGAGCAGAGAGGAAGTGTGTCCCTTGGGAAAATTAGGTAAGCAGGTACACAAATGAATACTGTATATTCAAGAAGAATGAAAATCCAGACCAACCTTAAAATATATAATCTAAATTGGGACTTGTGATTGTGATTAAAAGTATGGGCTCAGGGGTCATGCAGCCAGATTCAAATATTAGATTCACCACTGGGTAGATGTATGAATTGGGAAGTTCATTTGCATCTCTTTGCCTTGGTTTTCTCACCTGTAAAAGGATAACAAATATACCTACCTCATGGATTATGGAGAGTATTAAACAAGGTAATTTGTAAAAATCACTTCTCAGGGTGCCCTGCATAGACATGCTTACTATATGATGACTATGAAGTTTTATTTGGTTAACTATGAGGCATTATTTTGGAGAGGTTTGAATGTCATCTTTAGAAAAAACTTAAATTTTAACCTCTAGGCAATGCTAGATCCATTTTAACCAGATGAATAAGTGGTGAGATGTAAAAATCTCTTTAAAAAGACAATACTGAAAGGGTTCAAAGTGAGACAGGGAAAAGCCTTAGGAAGAAGGAAAATCATATCAGCTTGAGAGTATGGAAGAAGGGAAACACTTTAAAGGAAAACTGTTTGGATTCAAAGGTTACTGGATGCTACAGAAGAGCAGAAAGAAGTGTCAAAACTGACACTGTTTTTCAAATTGCAGAAAACTGTCTATTATGAGTTAGTTGAAAAGGTAGTTGGTTGGCAGTGTGAAGTGAGGAAAGGGATAATGAGTTCAATTGTGGATGCTGAGTTGAACATTCTATACTAGGCAGGATTCAACCAAAGGAACAGAACCAGTAGGATGTATATATGCACCCACAGACACATGTATATGATACACACATATACATAAGCACATATTTGTGTATATGGTATATACTGCAATTGGCATTCGATATCCTTCACTCAATGACCTCATCTATATTTCCAGTTTCACCTTTTGCCACTGTCCATACTCATGGCTCTGGTTCTCTAACTATATTGGGCTACCAGCTATTCTCCAATCACAACTTTCATAATTGACTTCTGCTCTTGAAATGCCCTTCCTCCTCATTCTTTACCTGGTAATCACTTATTCATTATGCATAGCCCAGCTCAAATGCCACCTTTTCTGTTTTGTCTTCCCAAAACCTTATCCCACATGCCACAGCCTTTTCTCTCTATAACCCAAACATAGAGAGTATGAACAAGTTTTGTGCTGATGGCCACATTCCCAAAGGGATCCTTCCAAGTTTGCCACAGCTAGCAGGAAATATTCCTAAATTGAAAATCATGGATTTTCTTGTGTCACCTATCCCCTCCTACAGTACTTCCTTCTGCCCAGTCATAGTTTGTTCAAACTGATGCTAACTATCCACATTTTTATATGTGGGTCCTTCCATCTTGCTTTCTAATATGGCTCAGAGATTTCTTACCAGAAAGAGAAAGCATTTGTTATTCTGCTTTGTCTGTGCTCCCATCTGAGTCTTCTCCCTTAATTGTAATCAAGAGTGAACTCTGGGAAAGATAACCTAGGAAACCACAAAACAAATATAGAAGTGTTTTAATTTTCTCAGAAACAAAAATAGCCAGAGTGACTGGTCTTTCTCAAGACTCTGAAGCATGACTAAGAGAATTTTGAAATGCCTTTCATGTTTTCCTACCAGGGATACTGGTATTTCCCTACCATCCACTCTAACATACAAAGAGTTGTGGCTATTCCCAAGAGGATTTTTCAAATCTTCCCTAGGCAGCTATCTTTGGAAATGAACTAATCTCTTTAGAGTGCTAAAACTTGATCTGCATGGATTTTGGTACCAAGCTCCATAATGGTAATGAATGTATAGATACATACATAATAAGGGATTACAAATTGAAAGCAAGAGCAAGAAAGTAAGAGAGCAGGAAGGGGAGGGAGGGAGAGAGCGAGCTACAGATGGTAAAGAGTTTTCTATGTTAATGCAGTAAGTAGTATAAGCTGGGATGGGGGTGATGTTGACAAGTGGTTAAGAATTTTGGCCTTGAGATTATATCCCAGCTCTGCTTTTCATTATCTGTGTGTCCTTGGTAAATCTCTGAAATTTTCTATACCTTGTTTTTTTCATCTTTAAATGGGCATTAGCATCAGTTTCATAGTTATCATGAGAAAATGAGAAAATGAACGTTAAATGCTTTGTAACATGCCAAGCACAAAGTATCCATTACATGGAAGTTATTGTTATTTACTAATGGAACTTTCTTTTGTCTTCCAAAAACCCACCCCATTATTGAACCAGATTCTTGTAGAGCAAAGGAACTGCCCCGTTTGAAGTTTTTCACTGTTGGCACTTCTGCTGGATAAAGTTTGTTGAGCTCAGTATCCATTTCCAGCTTTCCTTTGCTTAAGTATATCAGGAAGACAAAAAAACTACTTTCACAGACTAACATCTCACTAAGTTCTGAATATGATATAGCTTTACCAATGAAGTGGGCTTACCCAGTGTAGGAACAGCCCAAGGGGGCTTAGCCTCCTGCTGCTGTGGCAGCTGGCAGGGAAGGTCAGGAGACCAAGAATACTTTTGGAGGCCAGACTCCACATTCAAGGACCAGGTCCCTAATCAGTGAGTATCAGGCAGTTGTGGCAGTGGCAGCAGAGGGAGCAGCAGTAGTAGCTCTGGCCTGATTTCAACCTTGAAGCTATTGTGGTATCACACAGGACATAAACTTAGAGAAGGAGATTTGAGTGCAGGTGGTTTATTGTGAAATGCTTTCAGGAACAGCTCATGTAAAGGAGGGAGGCAGAACAGGCCAGAGAGAGGATTTGAACTGTGATTCAGTGGCAACGAAGGCCATGGTTGATTCCATAGGGAGTTTTGCAGCTGTGTTAAACCTTCAGAGATGTCTGTTTGAGGTTAACCCCTCATTACACAATCCTTAGATATGGACTGCCCCTGGGAAAGGAGTGCAACCTTGGATGAGGATTTCACAAAGGTCAATTCCTGAGATGGTACTAATTGTGAACCATCATAAGGCAACACTTTCAGCAACTTGGGGAATTAGTGTTTCATACCTAAAGGAGGAATCTGGGCATCCACTATAATTCATCTGTTATGCCATCTGCATCCATTTGCTTCAAATTTCTTCAGCCCATCTGACAACAGCTCCTCCAAGATTCTGATTGGCCTCTTTTGGGGGAGAAATTATAAGACAAATGTTGGCTGGATGAACTAGATCCTCCTCTTCTTGGGGTGATCTCAGAGCTATAGCTAAAACTAACCTTCTTTATTACCAAGTCTAGATTCTCTGGACCCTTGGTCAGCTCTTCCTCTAATTCAGGTAGCTTAGATGGTGGACTGGTCCAGACTCTCATCCCTAAGGGGTCTGAGCCCTGGTCACCATTCCCTTCTGCTGTTCTTGTCCACTTACTGTCGAAATGAGCTATAAGATGCCTACAGCTGCAAGCAGAATTGCATCCATCATCCATGTGGAATCTAAGCCTCCTCTTATGTAGAGGGGTACTGGACTTAACCATCCCAGGGCCCACAGGATGGAGGACTAGAGTATAGCTTAGAGTGGACTTACTGGTGTTCTGCTGGGGAACTACTGTGATTAGTAAAGGAAGAAATTGTAATATTGATGTGGAGAAAGTGGCCATGGTAGCTGCTGATGGTAGGGAGAGGGAAGAAGAGATATGATGTGGACGCATTTTCAGGATTTGGAGTTGTCCTGGGTGGTGCTGCAGGGACAGATGCTGGACACTGTGTGTCCTGACTTGGCTCACTGGGTGGAATGGGGGAGAGTGGGGAGAGTGTAGACTATAATGAAGATCACTGTTCATGTGGTGCAGCAGTGCTCCAAAATGTACTCACCAGGTGCAGTGAATGTGCCATGATGATGGAAGAGGTTGTGGATGCGGGAGGAGTGGGGTAGGGGGGTGGGAGGTATATGGGGACCTCATATTTTTTGAATGTAACATTTAATATAAAATAAAGAGAAAGCTATATATATATTTTTTTTTTTTTTTTTTTTTAAAAAGAGCCATAAGAGAACCAAGACATTCCCTGTGGATCATCCATGTGACAAATGTATTCTTTCTTGACTCAATTTGATATAGAAGCCCTAGCTTCTCCTAATGATCAGGTTCATTTATTCCTAATAGGGTGATGATTTCTTTCCTTACCTGGTGGTCTCTTGGCCAGCTAGCCCACAGTGACTTGATGGTAGCCATACCTTAAGGTTTAATAACACTCTTCCTGGTCCCCTTGTGGAAACAGTACCTCCAGACCTACAAAACCTCGAGTTATGGAAATTGGAAAGCACAGATTCCCCAAATGGGTCACTGAGAGTGAAGATAAGTAGAGTTACTCTTATTTTTCAACCACATATTATCCTTGTGTGTATCTTTGTATCCAGACCCATGTATTATCCCTGACTCCACATGATCATCTTGGTGAATAGCAGAACAACTTGTGAGATGGAAATACTGGTGAAACAGAGGGTTGGGGAATGGGCAAAAGGATAGGAAATCAATAATTTGATCTAAAGCATATTAAATTTGAGATGCTGCTTAGCCATCGAAATGTAGCTACTGAGTAGGTTTAGGTTTCAGGGAGGAGGTTGCAGTTGGAAATATAAACATGGAATTCATTATATAATGTCTATAAGTCAACAATCTATATGGTTTGCCTAATAATATTCTTCAAAAATAGTCCATTGTTTCCATTTTCAAGAGAAAAGAACAAAACCTCAAGTGACAAGAAACAGGAGAATTGCATCCAGCATCCATCTGGAATCTAATCCCCCTCTTGATATAGATGTGGAATGGACACAGCCAATCCAAGGTCCACAGGATGGAGGAATAGAATATGGATTAGAGTGGACTTACTGATATTCTATTCATGAACTATTGTGATTAGTAATCGAAGAAAATGTGGCATTGGTGTGGAGAAAGTGGCCATGGTGGCTGCTGGGGTAGGGAGTGGGAGGAAGAGATGAAATGTGGGGGAGTTTAGGGACTTGGAGTTGTCCTGGGTGGTGCTGCAGGAATAGTTACCGGGCATTGAATGTCCTCCCATGGCCCACTGGGTGGACTGTGGGAGAGTGTGGGCGATGGTGTGGACCATTGACCATGAGATGCAGCAGTGCTCAGAGATGTATTCACCAAATGCAATGAATGTCTCATGATGATGGAGGAGATTGCTGTTATGGGGGGAGGAGTGGGGTGAGGGGGGTGGGGAGTGGGGGGCATATGGGGACCTCATATTTTTTGAATGTAATATTAAAAAAATAAATTAAGACAAAAAAAGAGATAAATGTAAGACAAACTCCTAACATATTTTGCTAAAAAGAAACAAAAAACAAAAAACAAAAACACGTTTATCTGAGTAAGCTAGACCAGAGTTCTACAGAGAACAATTATTAGATGAATATTTATCATTCATTATTCTCTGTGACTTTAGGATTAGAACAACCCTTTTTGAGCCTCAGTTGTCTATCAATCATTTATTACGTGCTAGATCTACACAAAGTATTTTACACAAATCTCTTTTAATTTTGACATAATCCTAGGAAGTAGGTTTTATCATACTTATTTTACTGATGAGAAAATTGAGAATTGGGAAAGTCATGAAGCTAGTAATTAGCAATTTAATGCAATTCAGTCCACACTAAAGTAACATGTTAGGTTAACTTTGCCATATTTCTGCAGAAGATAGAACCTTAATGACCTATGTCTTCATGGACACATTTCTTCTTCTCCCAGCCCGGAACGAAGACCCATTGATTTTATTTCAATCTTTTGTACAGCTCTTTATCAGGATAACATGTTACAGCAATGTCAAACAGAGAACATAAAAAAGTTTCCTAGCCTTTTCGAAAAGGCTGACTTGATTCAAACAAGTGAAAGCCTCTTTACCAGAAACCCTGTGACTCGCTCACTTGGCAGGAAGAGGCTTTCTGGAGCTGATGACTGAGTTACCTCAGAGCCAGCAGTTGAGTTAACCTCCACTACAGAAGGGAGGGGTGGGGGGAGAGGAGTTTGTGTTTTTGTAGTGAATTGGCCTGTTCCATGATTTCAAAGGCTGGGAGTCAGCACACAAAGGTTACCTACTGTATTTGTAGAATGACTTATCAGGACAGGAATGTGGGCAAAGGGTCTCTTAACTGGTGACATTTTGCAGCTGTGTTGTCTCTGCAGCTGTGGGCTATAGTTGAGAGAGGGCAGGTGCCTCTTGCTGGACTGAAGTATGGGCCCACCACATCATCCTGTTCTCTTGTATGACTGAGGTTTACTCTTTTCCGACTAATTGTTTTCCAGAAAAACTTGCCAGTCATGAAATAACCCCTGGCTTTAGTATTTTTAATTTTATATTTTGTTCTCCCAGATAGCACTCTTGGTAGTTCCCAAAACTGTATTGGGAGCATTTTAATAACAAATTTCCTGGACTCATATTCAGGAGTTTCTGATTCAGTAGACTTGGGGGAAAGCCCCAGGAATGTGTACATTTTTTTACATAAATGTTTTCCTTAAATTATAGCATTCAGAAAAGTACACAGATTTACATGGGTATAATTTCAGAAATTGTCACAAAGTATACGTACTCATATGTCTAATATGCCCAGGACAAGTACATATACATTACTATCTCCCAAGCACTATCTTCCCCAAAGTAATCACAATCCTTATTGCCGACCCCATATTCTGTCTTTGCCTGTTTGTGAAGTTTGTATAAATGAGTACATATTGTATACACTCTTGTTTCTGGTTTGTTTTTTATTTTTGCTCAACATTATGTTTGTGAGATTCCTATATTTTGTTGTTGCCTGTGGCAATAGTTTGTTCTTAGGAAATTTCTTCTTCTACATTGACTTATCTTTTTACTTCCTTAATGTTGACTTAATTAATATACTCAATATTAAAATAGGTAAGTTGCCTAACTCACCTATTTTACTTCATGTTTAATGATTTTTGTTTCCTGTTTTGAAAATATTTGTCTGACCTGCTTGTTTTTGATGAGCTGATTATTAGATCTACTCCTGATCTGTCAAATTTTAGAAAGTGATGCTTTTGTTTTATTAAGGAGAAATCGTTGTCTAGATTTTGTAAGACTAGGCTAGTAAAATGTATACTAGCTTGTGAATGGAAAAACCTAGTTGCCTGTCCCAGCTTAGCCATTACTATTTTCGGAGCAATTCCTTATTTGATACATTTAAGACAAGTAATATTAACTTTGGGGCTACTAAGACCTCAGGGTCTACAGTTATACTTGAGGGTTCAAATTCTTGCCTGTGACTTTGAGCAAATTACTTAATCTCTCTGTTTTGTTTTGTTTTGTCTTGTTTATCTTGGCTAATACTTTATTTTATTTTATTTTAACACTGGGCAGATTTTTACTTTACCTGAGCTAATTTTTACTTTCTCAGCAGTTCCTCCAGCTGAAATCTCTCAAATCACAGCCGATCCCCCTCGTAGGACCTTGCTGAAGTTCTGATTTGTCTTTGATCTGCTTGCCTGTAATTTTGGAACAGCCTCCCTCAAAGTCTCAGACCTTTTCTCCACTTAACCCTGCAAGCATCCCACCTTCCCAGGCCTTGCTCAGTTCCCTCATTTATTAGAGATAACAATATTTCTACTTCTTAGGATTGCTGTGAGGATTAAATGAGTTAACACATGTAAAGTACTTAAAGTTTCTGGCACATAGGAAGCACTCAATAAATCTTAGACACTCTGATACGACTATCTGATTTAATCATGTCAGCAATATATTTTGAGTTCCTTATGTAAATACACTATTGAAATATTATATTTCCAGGCAATCCAAGTCAAAAATTCATTCCACAAATGTTACCCACATATATTTTTGGAATCATTTAACCTTAGACAACTACAAGTGTTTCCCAGTAACTATTATCTAAAAGCCTGAATGAAAGTTGCCTAGGACTTGGCAGAAATCATTATCAGGGAAAATCAGTTCTTAAATGCAAATTATAGTGAAGTGCTCCATATTAGCATTAAAGAGCAGTTGTTCCATCCTTGTCCTTCTTCACATAACCAGTAAGCCAGCTCTACATTTTGGTAAATTAGGGTACTAATTGGGCAAATCAGAGCTCAAAATCCTGATTTCACAGACAACAGGAAGGCAACCATACAGAACCACACAGACTCTCTTCATAGACCTTGGAAAATCCCATTAGGTAAAAAACTATTTTCCTAAGAACATTCATAGTTTGTCAGTCCTTAACTCTCTATTTTCTGAGTGCTCTTTTCCTAAGGGACTGAGAAGGACTTAGGACAGAATCTCAAAATGAAAATTGTAGGGATATTAAAAAGTCGGAAAAGAAATATAGGATGGAAGACACACTGACAGTCAATTTTGCTTATTTCATAATTCTCTGTGATGTCAATACTGGTTACCTACATGTATTATGACAATAATCATATGTTTACCTTAATAGCTGGAACGACAAAGCATTACTCTCTTGGCTGGGAAAGCCATTGTTTGTCAAACTGGAGAATGTGTGACTACTGTCATGACCCATCATACCATCTGGTAACCAATAATGAGCTTACTCTACTTCACATTTGAAAATTTCAACATTTGATAATTTAGAAAACGGAAATCTTACTCATCTCTAGTTGATATGGCACAGACAATAAACCCTATGGGAAATTCTAATTTTCAAAGGCAAATTCTTTTAGGAGCATGCTAGACAAAATGGCTGTCCAAATCACTATGCATTTGGTGAAGTGATTAATTTTGTGATGGCAGCTACAGCAAAATTATTCATAGCACTCAGGAGAAGTCATCAACAGAGCTGATTCTTGGCAAGCCAGAAACATTCTCTGCTTCAGAGGATTACTTTTTAATTACTAAGAACATGATAGGGAAGGAACAAATGTTGTTGGCTCCAATCAAGTGTGTAATCGATTGAAAAGTTCAGTCCCAGGGTAACTGAAGAGAAGCAGGGTCAGTGGGACTGTGGCTGGGAATATGTGAGTGGGTGGGGCCGGATTTTCTCCTCTTTGTGGCATTTAGGAGTTAGATTACATGCCTTGTCTTGAGAAATTAAGAACTCTTGAGATGCAAAGATAATAAAGGAAAAGCACTTCCAGGAACAGAAGAGTATGAAGAATAATTGCAACAATATGGCCTATTGCACTGAGGACATCAGCTCTATAGCCATGCGATATGACCAAGATGTTAAAATAGCAGATGAAAATTTACTAAATGGAAAAAAGTTTGTCCTGATGGCCAGCTCCACTCTTCTGATTTGGAAAAAATGTTGGCTTCTTTCACTGGGGTGTTTACAAGATGGAAACTAAAACAGGCTCTATGAAGTGGGTTAAGAAAAATCAACAGTTGAACCAAAGCAGCTGAAGTAGGAAAGTGTCACGTGAGGAAGTGAAAGAGTCAAATGCCCTTGAAAAGAAAGATGAAGGGGTTTTTCCCTGCCGTTTATTTCAGTCTGGGGTGTGCTGATACTGAGACTGAAAGAAGTGGCCGGGTGGACGCCTTGGGATCCCCAGGCTGTTGGTATACCTTGGCAGGCGAAATCTCAGCGGTTACTAAGTCATTCTTTTGGTTTGTCTAAACAGAGAAAGAGTTTCTGGGAAACATTCAAGGCCACATTACTTAACCATTTGAACTGCAAGTCCAAAATAAATTTTTAGTCATTGCAGTAGCATATTGTCTTTGCTGAACGAAGAAGAATCATCAAATCGAGGGATATCTGTTAATCATGGCATCATTAGGAAAAGTGATATGGGAAATGGGCGAGGGTGTGGGTTTCCTCCTTTATGCTTTCTGTTGGCCTGCCATCTCCTGCATTGCATCACAAATCTATATTGTCCTCTGGACTTCTTCCCTGAGTGTAATCTGGAGCTTGTCCTGCGGACAAAGGCAGAGTTAAGCTCCTTCCAGTTTTTACAACTGCTTTTCTGTTCCACTGGCTGAGATGACCTGGGTGCTTTTCTCCTTATCTCTTCTCAGCCCATTTACCCTTAAGGACAGCTCATTTTAGTTTAACAAGTGATCAGTCCTCATTTTAGTTTAACAAGTGATCATTGACTGACAAGCAGGTACCTGACCCTGGGAACACAAGGACGACCTGTAGCAATTTGCACCCTGTGGAACTCTTCCTTGGATTTCCTGGGCTTGTTTCCTGGCTCTGCCACTAAAAGACCTGTGTGACATGGGCAAGTTACCTAACCTCTCTGTGCTACAGTTTCTTCATTTCGTAATGGTTATAAGGATTAAAAGTTAATACATGTAAGGGCTTAGAATAATTCCTATTACAAAGTAAGTTCTCATTAAATAATATAATTATAATTATTCCTTTTGTCTCATTGCCCAGAAAGAGCGCTTTGCTTTATATTAGACATTTCTCTTATTGCTTCCCTTGTACTTTATTTGCCACATGCATTTTCTTCTGTGTTGCTCTTTCTTTCTTTTTGACTTAGGTGTGAAATCTTAAAACAGCTTCTGGATTTCAGGCACTTTGGGGAATAGAATGACATCATTTACTCCCTCTGTATCCTACACACTACCTAATAGACATTAAAGTGTGCTCCCAAAATCACTTGATAAATGAGTGAATTATCAGTAAAAAGAAAGCTCTTTTCTTGTTGATAACTTAAACTGAAATTTCATCAGCAAAATGGCCCCACACATCTTGAAGCTGCCTCTCTGTCTTCTGACTTTCTCTAATAATCTTGGTCCTTCCTCTCCTAAGTATCTCTTCCTCCTACCTCTGAGTATCTCTTTCCATTAGAGGGGGGTAGGAAGGTGTCAAGGAATATGTGGGTATATTTGACACCATTTAGTGTCTTCCTGAGCAGTAGCCTCTTAAAAGCCATAAACCTGCTTTTCTAAACTTGCAGGGCTTTCCTTTCATGGGCTAATTTAATCAAACTATCAATATAGATGCCATTTTATCTTTCCAAGAGTATATTCCCACATGCTACTGACCAGCTTACACATTTTGGGAGGACCTAATAACAGTAACATACATATTTGTTTCATACAGCCATTATTTAGGGTTGTGAAGGTGTTAGAGGAAGGTAGAGAATGGGCTTGAGAGTTTAAGAAATTTGAACAGAATCACAGAGTGAATAAGGGTAGGCCAGGACTTACCCAGATCCTTGAACCCCAAGTCAGGTTCATTTTCTTATACTCTAGGATGTTCCTTGTGCAATTAAAAAACTGGAATTATAATAAATCATAAGAGGGCAAGATGGTGTGTCTGCAAAATGAAACCAAACTTCAGGTACATCTCCTAAAATGAGCCTTACCCAGAATATAGTTTCACTGCAAATTCCACCAGCCCCAGGAAAAATTGCTTAGGAATCTTATGAACCCTAACAGAAGGCTAGAAGGTATAATTCCTGAGGACTGAGGGGAAAACATCTTCACCTTCTTTGGGGTATGGAGGCAGGAGAATTACTCCTGAGAAATGGATTCTTCCTTAGTCACTGGAGGCATGTCAGACATGGATGACCTGTTACCCACTCTCTTGTGTGACACATCTGGGCATCTCAGTCATAGAAAAAAAGCCAATTCTTCTGGCATGAATTTCCATGTCTGCAACACACAGAGGTCAGAGCAGATCAGGCCAAAGACCACATTTGCATTCAAGGTGGCACCACGGATCCAGACACAGTTTAAGCTCCCCCTGGTCCCTGCCCTCCATCTGTAAAATTCCCTGGCTCTGACCAGAGTGGCCCCAGTGTTGTTTCTATAACTATGGAGCAAGGTCAACACTGCTACACACTGAGATGCCGCACATGTGACACAGGCTGCCAAAGAGAGACACTACCTGCCCTAGCCAAACTACTCTTATGGGTTTGGCATCCTCGGCCACTTCTTGGAGAGCCCAAAGGTGCCATGTGAAAGTGCTGAGGGTCTGGAAAGCTGGCTTTGACCAATTGATGGTGGGGAATGGAGTAGATTCTTTGCTCTTGAGCCCTGGACTATTTGTTCTGAGCTGGCCTTTCTGATGATATTCTGTTGCTTCTGAGCAGTTCCCAGTTTGGTTATGTATACCCTCTCCTTTGCTCTTCTTTCCTCTGTGCCACAGCCCCCATTTCCCCTACATTCTTCAATAAAGGGTCAGCACAAGAGGTTTTCTTTTAGCCTCTGTCTCTGTGAATCTGGGCCAAGATAAGTGCTGAGGCCTGGAGCAAGTCCAAATACTGAAATAAAATGATCAATTTGATTCACCGTAACCTAGTCCAGCTTCCACCTCTACCACACTACCAATTAATTACCTTCGTGCCATGAAATCCAGTGGGTTCCTCAGACCTCACTTCCTTGATCTTAAACATACAGCACAGTTGGTGTCTCTCCCTTTCAAAACCATTCTACCCCTTGGCTTCAGAGACACCACATTCCCCTGTTTACCTCCTCTCCTCCCCCTACCTTCCTTGTCAGGCTTCTTCACTGTTTCTTCCCCCTCTGCTCAGCTCTCTATGTCAGAATGCCCTAGGTCTCAGTCACTCTACATTTTCTTCCTAGGTGAATTCATCTATGAGTTTGACTCTAAATGCCATCTTTATGCTGATAATTCCTGAATCTTTCCTCTTTTTTTATCTCTGAGTTCTTCTAGCCTACTTGCTCTCCCCACTTGGGTATCTTAAAACTAATACCTGTAAAACTGAACACTTAATCTTTTTCCCAACTGCTCACCGTCTGGCCTTTCCCCATTTCATTAAACTGCACCTCATACCAGCAGCCCAGGAGTCATTATTACATCACCTTTGCCCCTCACGTAGTCCATTCACTTAGTCTCCACTGCTACTCCCCTGGGCCAAGTCCCCTTATAGCTCATTTAGATTTCTGAAGACCCTTCTAATGAGACTCCTTGCATCTACCTGCCCTCTTTCCAATCCAATCTCCACTCAATTATCAGAGGGATTCTTAAAAATGTATATGAAATCATATCTTTCTCATCTTGAACACTTTAATGACTTACCATTGTATTTCCAATAAAAATTTAAAATTCCTAACATGACCTTTGTGGTCTACATGATTTGGCCCTTCACTCATTTCTCCAACATCACACTTCATGCAGGCTTTTCTGATCCTTTCTTACAAAGCACTAGCCACACAGACTCATTCTCTGTTTCTCAAATGTCTAAGCTAGTTTGTGATTCAGAACCTTCATTTATATCCCTGCTTTCTAGAATAGTCTTCCCAATGTCTTTGCTTATTGAGTCACTAATTTTTCTTCAAATCTAAGGTGAAATGTCATTTCTTTAGAGGAAATTCCTTACTCGTACCCCTACCATCACTAATAAATTAAGTTGGTATTATACGTGTGAACATTTTGCATGTATTAGATTAATATCTACCTATCATCTTAACTACTCATTTTTTAAAAGTCTGGTTATGTTATTGTCTTTTTGGCGCATTGCTTTGCCACATGGGGGCCTGTGCCTTATCGCGCAGGTCTGGGATATCTTTTTTCCTTTTTTACCAGGAGGTCCCAGGTATTGAACCCCCATCCTCCATATGGTAAGTGGCAGCTCAATTGCTTGATTCACAGTTGCTTCCCATAACTACTCATTTTTAAGTTGCCTGAGAATAAGGACTAAAAAACTGTGCAGGTTGGACTTAGCACTGTATATCCCAGGTGAGAATAGTACTTAGCACACAGAAGACACTCAGTACATAGGAATGAATTCATTCACTAGACTTCGGAAGCTCTAGGGCCTACACAGAAGACTGTCAAATCAAAGTTGCTGAAGACAGTTGTGGACTCATTCTCCTCTTTCATTTATACCTCTCACATATTCAGTTGTCAGGTGTTCTGTCTTCACAATCTCTTTGGACAATGCAATAAATGCTCTTATGAACCTCTTACAGACATAGAATTATAGAATCACAGGATAGAGGGAGCCCTGGTGATTATCTAATCAAGCCCTTATCTGATGAGTACATTCCAACTTCAAAATACTCAGCATGGAATTTCCCTTTTTCAACTTGAAAATGCTACTGGCAAGAACATGGAATTCTCTGCTTTGTGCAGAAGCTAATTGCATTTTTTAATATCTCTAGTTGTTATAATATCGTTTTCTTCTCATATCAAGCCAATGTTTTCCCTCAACCCACCTGGAAATTCCATCCATCGGTTTACTCATGCTTTCCATAGGTACACCTAATAACCCTTCAGCTATGCAAAGTCAGTTACCTATCCTAACCCCATCAAATCTTCTGACCTCCAGAATAAGCATTCCCAATTCGTTCAGCTTTTATTTGTAGGATATTATTTGGAGTACCTCAGAACGCTACTTTAGGTATTCTTACCAAAAAACAGTTTGCCAAAACTGTTTGTGCAACTCAAAGCTGAGTGAAATAGTGGGGCCTCATGAGAGAAGTAGAAGGAAATGTACACCAAGACATCTCTCTGTCTCTCTGTTTTAAACAAGGAAACTTTATTTGGTGGCATGGGTGTGCAAGGTGGGGGAGGGTGTACAGTGGGCAATACTCCATTCTGGATCTTTGGATTAGATTTGGGAAATTACATAGTTTTCTAAAAATTTTTCCCACAAAAAAGTATATGTGAAACTGGCCCTTAAAAAAATAAAATAATTGAACTCAAGTTCATTCTCAAAAGTTATGTAAATAAACCACTGTGAGTTGATTTTAATGGTGGGAAAAGCATCCCTTCTTCTGTGGTAGGAGCATAAGAAATAACGTGCTACATGAGCTGAAAGAAGGGGAGATGTTGAGTAATTATTCCTGGTGCTTGGCTATGGTGGCAGGGAGCCATGAGCTTGAAATCAGCATTTGACACTCAGTGCTTAGAAACCAGCCAGTCAGGAAAATTCTGCTCCATTCCCATCATATTCTGAGACTGATCTCTGAGCCCTAAGCCTAGGAGGAGATGTGTATAAACATAGTGGAGGAAAGGAGCCCTCCCTCTCAGCATGCAATGTTTCCCTGATGAGTAGTCAGAAGATCTGGTTTTTATTTAACTGCCTCTAGCTATCACAGCATATTAGAAATAAAATCACACTGACAACCAATGTAAAGATAACATACCTCACAATCAGTGAGAACTGTCAGGCTAGTCATTTGAATTTTGAACAAAATCTTTAACAGTTACAACATCAGTTGCAATTGGTAAAAGAGGTGAGGACTCTCTGACTCACTGTGATGGCATAAAAGATGTATATCCACAAACATGGGGGAGAATAGATATAGTTAAAATCTTGTATCCAAGTTTCATTTATTAAGTCTTGTAAGAAATGTCTCCTAAATTTCCTTGAATAAGTTGGTAGATCCTTCTCCATGATTCTTGCAGGTGTTCTTAGGAACAGTGTCAATAAGTTAGAACTGTGGCCTAGTTTGACAAAGTAATTAAATCTCTCCCCAACATTCCCAGAAGGTGATGACCTACAGAATGGAGACCTCACTGTCCTTTGGTCATCTATTCCATCTTCATCTTGTCTTGCTAGAAAAATCATCATGTGGAGGAAAAAGTTGTTTACCTGGAGCTCATGATATTTATCCAAAAATGCTCATCAGGGATATACAGAACCGATCAAATTCTTGTTTGTTGAGTCTACCTGTCTACTATTTGAGCATAGCTATCATGGTCCTTGGGTTACGTCGTAGCTAAGTATTTGGCTTTGGATCCAGACTACTTGCATTTGAATCCTGGTTCTGCCATTTACTAGTGCTAGGACCAAGGGGAGTTCACTGATCTGTTTTCCTTATTCTTATAGGATTAAATGTGGTGGTATACATGAAAACACACAGAGGACTGTCTAGGACAGAGAAGTGTGTCTATAAGAACTGTTTTTATTATTAATAAGTATTCCTAAGCACCTTAATTTTCCTTCACAATGTGTCACACAACTTTGATCATCCTGGTTTTACTTCACTATATGTAACTTAATTTCATTAAAAGTTTGGTTCTTGTGCTCATTATGAGACAATGCTTCAGTATTCTTAGAGAAAATGGTTGACTAATGCTGAAATACTTGATCATCATCTGCCAAAAGTTCTAACAGTTTCTCCCAGGGCCAGAAAGTGTATCCTGTAAATGGGACTTGAGACTCTAAATACAATAGATATAAGGCTTCTTTCTTATCAACTGTTTCCAGATAGTGACAGGGTTACTGATATGCCCATACAGTCCAAATCTTCAGCAAAGTTACCAAAACATGGGGAACTTAGATGAGATGGATTTTTACTTAAAAAAAAAAAAGATAGAAAAGGGGTTGATTTTCATGGGCCTGGATTGATACAGGGAAGAAATGAAACAACATAGAAAGATGCAAGATCACAAAGCAACAAAAAGAAGCATAAGGAAAGAGACCTGGGTACTTGTAGAAATCATAGAATGAGCTGTGGACTCTGCTCAGGCCATGCAATTGCATTTTGATTCAAGTTTAATATTTCCAGGGTGCAAGCAAGCCCCAGGTGACAGTTGAATAACTTAGAGCTCTACTCTTCCTACCTCCAATTTATGCCCTAACCCAATGCACTTAATCTTCCTTGTTCTTTCATATCAGTATGGAACTGTGACAGGTTTATCTACTATGGTAACTCAGATATATTCTCTACTTGCTTGTTTTAGGCCAAGCTTTCCTTCCCAGGGTCTCCTTTCTGTTATGTTTCTCTCTCTCTCTTTTATGTCTCTGGGCTTACACTTCTCTTTCCTAAAGAAAATCATACCTAAGGGATCTACAGTAGAATGTTACTTCATGAAAAATGAACCCTAGACTTATATAGCAGTTCCATGGAATCCTGAATTGAACAGAAAAGACACCAGAGGTCACTTCACTGAAGGGATACCCAAACAAAGCTTCTAATTCTCCCTAGGTCCACCATTCTGCCAATGGGCAATCCTGGTAGTTAAAAGGGTATTTCTAATTATCAACAGATATCTGCTTCCCTGTATGTCTGACCATTGGGACTAATTGTTCTATTTTGAAGCTGCACAGAAATAGACTGTTTCTATTTCCACATAGCAGAGAAGATATGTGAGGATAGTCCTGTAGCAGCATCTCCCCTTCTCATTGTCTCTTCCACCTTTTTTCCCTGTCTTCCCATATACACAATCACACAATTATCAATTGATCTCTCTAAGCAAAACCAGTTCAGTTTTTACGCATATTTTTCATGTGCCTTGATGACCCATGGGTGTTTCTCCATTGTGGATGCTCATGTGAAAATGCTTGTGCTAGCCTGTTTCTATAGCAAATTTAGCAAAGAGGGTAAGAGTGAGAAAAAAAGGGGGTTGGGAGATTCATATTTAGGGAACACTTACTGAATTCTTAAAATATTTTGCTCATTTCAATTTCTCCATCCTTGGCCTAATTCAACCACAAGCCATAGTCCCACTGAGGCACATAAAAGCTTCCCTGCTTCATCCTGACCTGCATTGGATTGGGGACTCGGAGCTTACTCTGCTGTGATTTTGCTCTCCACATTTAGGTTTTCAGGACTGGGAAATCATTCTTCTTTTAGACAGTTGGATTCACTTCCATTCCTTCTACAGACACCATGTTAATCTGGAGTACCAGTAATGGAGCACCAGGACTGAAGAATGGAATTCATGGCCTGGGCGTTGAGTTAGGAAAGAGCAAATGGTCCCACCACAAAGAAATTTGGTGGGTGTGTAATGGGAGGATGCAGATGAGGAAAGAAAAATGGCTTTGTACTAGCCATGTACTAGTCTTTGAGATACAAACATGAGTAAAATACGGCCACAGCCTATTATAGAGATTTATTTCAGAAAATATTGGGCTACTGCTCCCCATGTAATTCTTCTATGAATAGAGCAGTATGGTGTCAAGAAAAGTGCTGAATTCGAAAGTAGAAAATTGTTCATTAAACCTCTTATAAGTAATCTTACTTCTCTGTCTCCTTTTTCTCATCTTGAAATAAGGAAGAAGGAGTGTATTAAAAGTTCTGTAAGGGCATTGCAGAACTAAAAAGCTTTGTGATTCTAAGGTTTTAAACACACAGGGATTGTGGGATAATAAGGCAGATTAGAAGAAAATCTATGGGACTGAAGCAGTTAAGCAGTAATTCTATATTAAAAAGCATTTGTTGAAAATTTAACATTAAGTAGGTATTAGCTGTTAATCTTTAGCCAGACTGGTTTCAATATTTGACGGTTAAATTAAATAATCATACCACATTTAATAATAAAGTCACTGTATGTTGAACAAATACTACTTGGTTATTAAAACCATATGTTACTCTAACCACACTGTGAGAGATGCACATGTTTTCAATAACATCTGATCTTTCTTTCATATAGAGCACAATGCACATACTGTACCATGAGAAGTAAGGGGACTATTTATGTCAGCCCCAAATGATTATTTTAAAATAAATGTATTGGGCTTGACTTTCCTACTGATCCACCTACCTAATGATCTGTCTATATACTGCAGAGGAGCTGTCAGTGAAGGGGTTATGGTGGTAACAGCCTGTCTTCCTGTGTTATCATCAGGTTGTGCTTGCATTGCCAGAGTGTTCAGCTGAACAATGAGTACCATTAATGCCAATCAACCCTTCATTTTGCACACGTGATGCCAACCCATCTTCTTGAATTGAATGGTTTCCTAGAAGGCAAGCATTTCATTTTTCATGCCTCTCTGGTCTCTTAGAGACACTGCTTTAAATGTTCCCATTTCCATTCTTCTCAATCCAACAAAATTTGCAGTCACCAAACATCATAATACGAATGAGTTCTTATTTTTTCAATATTCTCCATTTTATCAAGTATGAGCAATTTGTGTTTTAATATGTTTACTGACAGCATCTGTGCAGCCTCTCTTTGCATTAATGATCCATCACTATACCCACAGCCTCTGGAGTAAGGGAAGGGAGAAAAGGAGGCAAACATGAATAACAAGAAAAGCACACATCTTAGGAATTTTTAGTGTGTTTTCCAGCCTAATCCACTATGGCCTGAATTAGTCATGAATGTGGTCTTGCTCAATGATTCTCTGAAGAAGTGACACATAAGTTATCCTGGGATGTGAGGTCATTCCTAAAACTCAGACCGAGGCTATACAATTAATGGATGAATCCTAAGAGAGCTGTTCTGGATGAAAATTTGGATCAAAATTGTCAGTAATCAGGAACAATTTGTTGACTTGGGGACATGATTAGAACAACTGGCATTTCTAGGATTCTACTGACAGTGCTACCTGGCCAAACAAAGCCACAGGCAGAATCTATGATATAGTCAGAGCCTTTAAACTTATGCATGTTAAGGCATAATGGCTGCCAGGAGTTAACAGAACTTTCTCAGAAAGAAAGGCTTTGATCAGAGAAAAGAGAATGGAAAGAATAATGCTTAAATGGAATGTGGAGCATCATGAAATCTTGCCAAAAAGTCAACCTGAATCCAATCAAGCTTCTACATCTGTCAGATTACAAGAAACACGGGGGGCAAAGGAATGTGTTAAACAGGTTCACCGATAAAACCCTGAATGTAGAATACTCAACAGTTCAAACATCCAGTTGCTTCAACGAATAAACTACAGTGAAAAACAAAAACTCTTTGGGTTAAAAGAGAGTTCGTCAGTGACAGTGCAAGGACTTTGGGTACTGATTCAAACAAACCATCTGAAAACAAAACAAAACCAGGGAATAAAAACTCCGTCAAGATATTTGATGATGCTGGGGAACTATTATTCATTTTTAGGTATGTGTGGTAGGTTGAATAATGGTTCTCCTGATTAGTTATGTCCTTGTCCCTGGAACCTAAGACTATGCTACTTTATATGGCAAAAGGGACTTTACAGATGTGATTAAGATAAGATTATCCTGGATTATTTGTGTGGACACTAAATGAAATCACGAAGGTCCTCGTAAGAGGGAGGCAAGAAGGTCAGTGAAGAGGCTATGTGACTACTGAAGCAGAGGTTGGAGTGGTGTGGCTAGGAGGCAAGGAATGCCAAAAACCTTTAGAAGGGTGAAGAGTCAAGGGACAGTTTCTTCCCTAGAGTCTCCAAAAGGAACCAGCCTTACTCACCCCTTGATTTTAGTACCTTAAAACTCATTTCCAACTTGTGACTTCCAGAACAGTAAGAGAATAAATTAGTGTCATTTTAAGCTACTATTTGAGGTAATTTGTCAGAGTAGCAATAGGAAACTAAAACAATGTAATTAACATATTGAGGTTCTGTTTTGGAAGTTCTTATCTTTTACAGTTTCATAATATAATAGCCACAGAAAAGTAAAATAAGATCTTGGATTTGAAACAAAATAATCCAGTGTGGATAGTGAAAAGAATGTATGTTAGGGGTGGGGATGAAGATTGATGAAACAGGATTGACAGTTAGTTATGCGTTGATACATTTGAAGTTGAAAGATGGGTACACAGGCATTTCTTTTTTTTGCTCTTGTATAGACTATATTTTACTATTTCTAAAATTTAAATTAAAAAAGATGGGACATGAACATAAGTTTTTCCCACCTAACAATTCTTCCAAGTGCTGAATTGCCTGTTACAGTCATTTTTTCTTCCCTAATACATTCTCTTTCCCCTTTCTTCAATGTTCTCAGCAAATAATGATAGAGGGGTTCTGGTTGAACACTTAAAGTCCTGAAAGAGATAGTGGATGGAAAAGGAGCTGTAATTGTTATAGGAGAGTTGGTTCTATTTGAATAAAGTGTCAGCAAGGGACCTCACAGTACTGGTGGATCTTTCAGGTC
Source organism: Dasypus novemcinctus (assembly GCF_030445035.2). Taxonomy (NCBI): domain Eukaryota; kingdom Metazoa; phylum Chordata; class Mammalia; order Cingulata; family Dasypodidae; genus Dasypus; species Dasypus novemcinctus. Next base: position 109,979,786 of record NC_080675.1, on the reverse strand, counting down.
AATGATAACTCTTCTGTATGAAACTATATTAAAGAGAAAAAAGACAGAATGCTACTGTATCTGTTATCCATGATGGATTTATGTAATTTTGCATTTTTTAATTATATAATAGGAAAACAGTCTCATTTACTTTTTTTTTCTGGAGAAGAATTTTGAGGCTTACTATCAGAGCAAAGCCATGCTTCATTCTACTTCCATTTACCTAGAAAAGTTTAGTACAGTGGTTCTCAGTAGTAGCTATACATCAGAATTAACTGTGGCTTTTTTGTGTGCATAATTTCCAAGGTCACATCTCTGGCTTTAATCTGAAGCTCTGAAACAACATAGAAACAATTTTTAAATAAAGAAGGGTCATGATCAGACTTTGTTTTACAAAGAGAATTTTGATAGTAGTGTGGAAGATGGGCTATAAATGAGAGAAACAAAAAAAATCTAATTTTAGAGGAATTTTATAGTAATGTCAGTAAGAAATGATGTGCGATTGAAATAAAGACCCATGATTGGAGATGGAAAAAGAAAAGGCAGATTTGAAAGAGATTTCTGAGGGAGACATAATAGATTTTGGTAACTGAAATAATGTGAGGAGATGAGTAGAGGAAAATGTATGAAACAGAATAATTCTCAGTTCATTGGTGGTAACAAATATTGTCCTGAAATCTCAGTGAAACCTTAGAGGCTTTGGGATAGAATCCATTTCCTTGCCCTTTTCCAGTTTATAGAGACGACCAGCATTCCTTCTCTCAAGGCCTCTTCTTCCATCTTCAAAGCTAGCAGCATAACATCTTCAAATCCCTCTCTCGGCCCTCCACCTCTCTCCTCTCTCTTTCTTTCTCACTTTCTCATCTCTGCTTTCTGTCCTCTCTGCTTCTGTCATCACATCTCCTTCTCTGAATCTGACTCTTCCGCCCCCAGCTTTCCCTTTTGCCCTTATAAGAACTCCTTTTTTTTAAATTAGAGAAGTTGTGGGTTTAACAAACAATCATGCAAAAATACAAGATTCCAATAAATAATCCACCACCAACACCTTGCATTGGTGTGGAACATTTGTTACAGTTGATGATAGAACTTTTTAAATAATTATGCTATTTTTAACAATAATTAACTTTGTTACAATTGAAGAAAGATTACTAAAGTCGTTCTATTACCTATCATCCATAATTTACATTAGATGTATTTTTCCCACTTATCACCCTATTATTAACATGTTGTATTAGTATTGTACATTTGTTATAATTTATTAAAGAACATTCTTACATTATTAACTTTAGTCAATCATCTACAATAGAGTTCATTGTATTGCCCAATGTTTTATCTTTTAATTTTTATTTTACTAATACACACATCCTAAAGTTCCCCCTCCAACCACATTCACCTCTATAGTTTAGTGCTATTGACCCTTTACCATCAAACCAAACAGAAACTCTGCACAAGTCAAGAATCAACTCCCAATTCTCTAACCCCAATCTGTCTCCTGGTAGTTTATATTCTACATTCTATCTCTGTGAGTTTCCTTATTATAATTCGTTTATGTCAGTGAGATCATACAATATTTGTCCTTCAGCGTCTGGCTTATTTCACTAAACATAACATCATTAAGGTTCATCCATGTTGTTGCATGTGTCAGGACTTCATTCCTTTTTATGGCTGAATGTTATTCCATTGTGTGCATATACCACATTTTGTTTATCCATTCATCAATTGATGGACACTTGGGTTGCTTCCATCATTTCACAATTGTGAAATATATGTGAAATACAGCTATGCCAGCTCTTTTTTATTATAATTTACTTGGAATATCTTTTCCAAACTTTAACTTTCAAACTATTTGTGTCTTTTGGTGTAAGGTGAGTTTTTGTAAACAATATATCACACTTTTTTATCCGTTCTACCAACCTGTGTCTGTTGATTGAGGAGTTTAATTCATTAACATTCAGTGTTATTGCTGTGAAGGCAGTACTTATTCAGCCATTTTATCCTTTGGTTTTTACATGTCATATCTTTTTTGTTTGTTTGTTTCTTTTCATTTACCCTTACTGATAATCTTCATTTCTTCACACTACCCAAAGCCACTCTCTCCTGTCCTTTCCTTCCAACCTGTAAAACTCCCTTTAGTATTTTGTGTAGGGCAGGTCTATTGTTACTAACTTTTTCAGTTTCTGTTGATCTGTGAATATTTTAAACTCTCCCTCATTTTTTTTAAGGTAAAGACTTTTTGTTTGCATTTTGAAAAAAATTTATTTTTAAAGAAGCTTTAGATTCCATAAATGATACCTCAAAAACATAGGGTTATTCTCATAAACCCCCACTCTCTTCCCCTCCCTCATTTTTCCCCATCTTTCATTAGTGTGGTACATTTGTTACAATAGGTGAATACATATTGAATCATTGCTACTAACCATGGTCAATAGTTTACATTGTAGTTTACACTTTGCACTGCACATTTTTATATTTTTGACAGACAAAATGTATTACTATAATGGCCTGTATTCATCATTGCAATGTTATGCAGAAAGTTCCAATGTCTCCAAATGTCCCATGTTACACCTTTTCTTCTCTTTCCCTCCTCTCAGAACCTCTGGTGACCACTGCCTTTATATCAGTAGTGTAAGATCTCCCATTGCTAGAATAATAATAAGTCTACTTTAGTCCACAGTTGCAATCCTCCCTTATATTTGTTCATTCCTCAGTCTTGAGGATTTTAGGATGGCAATGCCCACTCTGTTTCTAAATTGAGAGGGGACAATGCCCATCTCAAAAAACAGAGAATATCTACAACTGCAAACAAGAGAGTTCCATCCATCTGCCCCGTGGGATCTAAGTCTTCCTCATTTTTGAAGGATAGTTTTGCTGGATAAAGAATTTGGGGCTGGCAGTTTTTCTCTTTCAGTATCTTAAATATATCATACACTGCCTTCTTATCTCCATGGTTTCTGATGAGAAATAGGCACTTAGTTTTATTGCCTATCCCTTGTATGTGTCAAATTGCTTTTCTCTTGGTGCTTTCAGAATTGTCTCTTTAACTGTGGCATTTGATAATTCTGATTAGTATGTGTCTTGGAGTAGGTATATTAGGATTTTGTTTGGAGTACATTGCATTTCTTGGACATGTATATTTATGTCTTTCATAAAGTAGGAAAGTCTTTGGCCATTATTTCCTCAAATATACTTTCTGCGCCCTTTCCCTTCTCTTTTCCTTCTGGGACATGCATGGTGCATATAATTGTGTACTTCGTTCCATCACTTCAAATCTCTGATACACTGCTCAAGTTTTCCTATTCTTTTCTCTATCTGTAAGGTTGAAAATGCCCTGTCTTCTAGATCATTTATTCTTTCTTCTGCCTGTTCAAATTTGCTGCTGTATGCCTGTAGTGTATCTTTACTCTCTTCTATGGTGGCTTCCCATAATTTGTTATTTTTCTTTTTATACTTCCAAATTCTTCTTTATGCTCACACATTGTCTTCTTAGTATCCTTTATCTCTTTAGCCATATTTTGCTTCATCTCCTTGAATTAATTTGAAGGTTTGTTTGAACTTCTTTGATAAGTTTTTCCAAATACTGTCTCCTCTGAAGTTTTAACTTGTTCTCTTGACTGGGTCATATCTTCCTGTTTCTTGATATGGCTTGTAATTTTCCTGTTGTCTAGGCATCTTATTATCTTAATGAGTTTACTCTAAATGCCAGTTTCTCTCTCTTGGCTAGAATTTTATTATTGATTGATTTTGTATTAAGGGTCTTCTTTGAAATTTAATCTGCATTATCTAGACCTTTAGAATTACCCATGTTTGATCAGATTTTTAAAGCAATTCTTCATCTGATTTCTGTCTTGGCTATGTGGTAAATTTTAAATTGCACTATTTGTGCAATTTTTGCACCTCCAGGAGAAAGCTTCCTTTCCTATGTTCCTTCTCCAGGAATCTTGATCTGTTCTATTTCTTTTTGTACAGAATTTTCTCCCTAGCTCATATTGTTTCTTTAAATACCCTCCCTCACTCAGTTCCTTGTTTTCCTTGCACTTTTCAGTTCTTGGAAGCTCCTGTCCTGCAGCAGTTCAATTTAACCCTTCCTTTCTCTCTGTCTCTGTCTCTGTCTCTCTGTCTCGCTGAGGTTTTCTGCCTTTGGTTTCTTCCCCATTAGGGTATCCAACCCAGGGGAACCAGATATGGATACTCTAGAAAAGTAGGTCACTCCAGGAAAGTCCATTTTGCATTTAGGCTGTCCGACCAACAGAAACTGGATCAAGTGAGTTTGCCACTTGCCAATGTAGGCTCTCCCTCTACCACCAGGGACCCTTATGCATGAAGCACTCCCACGTGGCTGTGTTCTGCCCTGGATCTCTGCAGACTTGGGACCTAGTGCCTGGATATGAGTGGAGCTCTAACACAGTAAGAATGTTTCCATAGTCTGTGACCATGGCAGGAGAGAGGGATCCTGGCCATTCTGTCTCTAAGGTAGTCCAAAGTTCTGCAGGACTCAGTGAGTAGGAGGGGACCAGCATTCTGGATGGCAATTTCCTACCTATTTTTCTTCATTTCAGAATTTGTGAAGTCCTTCTCCAATCTCTACCATCCTCCAGAGTTTTAAGCAAGTGGGATTTGTCCTCTTCTTTACTGAATATCTGGGGAGGTTTGTTAAGGGGATGCCTCACATTGCCATAATGATGATGTCTCTCCCATAAGGACTCTTACGATTACACTGCACCCACTCAGATAATTCAGGATAATCTTTGCATCTCAAGATCCTCAATTTAGTCACCTCTGCATTGCCCTTTAGCAATGTAAACTGGGGATTAGCTCATGAACATTTTTGGGGGACCGTTATTCTTTCTACTACATTCTATCCTCTAGTTCCTAAAGATTCATGCGCCTCCCACATGAAAAATACATAACCCTATCCCAACACTCTCTAAAGTCTTAACCCATAGAGCATCAATTCAAAGTTATCTATTAATAAATCTCATCTGTCCAGAAGTCTCAAATCTCATCAACTAACTCATCTAAATCAAGTGTGATTGAGACTTTTAGTATGATCCATCCTGGAGCAAAATTCTTCTGCATCTATGGATATGTGAAGGTAGAAAATGAGTTATCTGTTCATAAAACACAATGATTCCCAGGGATGAGCCTCCCTGGCACCGAGGGATTACTACCAAGTACCAGCTGATGATGTAACTAGAAAACGACCTTGAATAAAAGGGTCAACTCAGACCAGCAGAATATCTCAGCCTACATGTAATATCAGAAGTTAAAAATGCTTTTTGACCTTGAATAAAAGGGGGAAATGGAAAAGACGAATGAGTTTATATGGCTGTGAGTCTCAAAAAAAGAGCCAGGAGGTTATCAGAGAGGTCGCCCTTATGCACACCTCAGCAGAGTCCCAGAGACAGATAAAGTGGATACAACCCCAGGTATTGGTTCTTCTGAGGGCTACAGAGACCCGCAGGTTCTATGGTCGTGGCAGATGGAGTTCAGTGCCATGTCAGTTGGCCCTACTTTGGAGTTTGTGCTCCTGAGTGTGATGGAGTTCGACTCAGATGTAATCTTTGTTCATAAGCCTCTCCTGCTACTTTTACCAGACCTGTGGTCGGCACTGGGGTTTAGTGTATACTCAGGGGACCTGAATCTCTGGACTGTCCATGTGATAGCCAGGCCCTGAGCCTCAACAGACTTGCAACTCCTACCCTCTAGTTTATCGGACTTACCCCACTCAGCTAACAGGGAGATAAAAAGGGTCAACCACCACACCAGGGAACCCAGAGTGCCTACAACTGAAACAGGAGAACTACGTCCATCATCCAAGTGGAATCTAAGCACCCTTTCTAAATAAAGGTGGAGTGGACATAACTATCCCAGGGTCCACAGAATGGAGGAATAGAGTACGGATTAGAGTGGACTTACTGATATTCTATTCTGGAACTATTGTGATTAGTAATGGAATTAAATGTAGCATTGATGTGGAGAAAGTGGCCATGGTAGCTGCTGAGGGTAGGGAGTGGGAAGAAGAGTTGTGATGTGGGGGCATTTTCAGGACTTGGAGTTGTCCTGGGTGGTACTGCAGGGACAGTTACTGGACATTGTATGTCCTCCCATGGCCCACTGTGTGGACTGGGGGAGAGTGTAAACTATAATGTTGACCATTGACCATGTGGTGCAGTAGTGCTCAGAGATGTATCTACCAAGTGCAATGAATGTCCCATGATGAAGACCAAAAAATACAATGATGGAACAAGAGCATTTTGGAGAGGCTTACAAGTACCCAAATCATGAAGCCCCAATTCCTTTTTTGCTTAACAGTTCTTCCTTCAATATACCTCTTGCATTTTACTATAAGTAGCAAGAAAAAAGCATGCTATACCTTTACCACTTTGATTCGAAATCTACCCAGCTAAATATCTGGGTTTATCATTTGCAAATTTTGCTTTCTGCATAACCAAATTCAGCTATGTTTCTGCCACTATAAAGCAAGAATCACCTTTCATTCAGTTTCTAATAACGTGTTTCTCATTTCCATCAGAGCCCTCACAGATAACATATATTTGGCATCTGTACGCCTATAAAAGTGTGTTCATGATGATTTAGATATTCTCTAAGATGATATATGTTTTCTTGACCATGTTCCTTACTTCCTTTTGAGTCCTGCTGGCAGAGATATTAACATCCACATTTCTACTGGCAGTTTTCTTAAGGCAATCTGAGTCTTTTCTATCAAGTTCCTAAACATTCTTTCAGCCTCCACTCATTGCCCAATCCAAAGTCACTTGCACATTCTTAGGTATTTGTTAGAGTAGTACCTCACTCTCAGGACCAAAGTTTCTATTGTTGCTATAACAAATTATCAAAAACAATAGTTTAAAACAGTACAAATTTATTTTCTTACAGTTCCGAAGCTCACAATTTCTAAATGTGACTTTAGTGGTTAATATCAAAATGTCTGGAGAGCTGTGTTCCTTTTGGATGTTGTCAGGGAGAATCTGTTTCCTGGCCTTATCTAACTTTTAGAGGCCTTCTGCATTCCTTGACTCATGACCTTTTTTTCTACCTTCAGCAACATAGCAACTTTGAATTTCATTCTCCATCTCTCTCTCTCTCTCTCTCTCTCTCTCTCTCTCTCTCTCTCGTCACGGCCTCCATCAAGACATCTCTAAATATGGCTTTCTGGCCTCCCTTTTTCCTTTCTGAAGACTCATGGGATTTTACACAGCTCTATTCCACAGCAAGGGATGAGAGCATTATAACCAATGCCATCCTCAGAATTGCCATCACTGTCTTGGCCTAAAGTCCCTTACCAGTGGAATATAATTTGTATCAGAGTCTTCCACAGAAGATATAACTGTTCTCTCAACAGTTCCCTCTTCCAGCTTCACTTCTTGTTGGGTTTTAGCTCTTTCATGGGTTTGCCTACATCCTAACTCACCATATTACTCAAATATTATATTACCTGTAAGAATTTTAAGGGATAGGGCAGAGAGAGAGTGGGGTACCTTAAGAGACATGAAATTTGATTCTAACTTTCTCCACCTTGAGCCTTATATTCTTGGTCTGCCCATCTTAAATTTCTCTGGAGATCATCATTGCTTCTCCACTGATTTCATTTTTTCCAAAGTAGTGATCTTACAAATAAACAATCCTAACTCTAATCAGTGCCTAAAAATTCAGGGAAGGTCACAGGTGATACAGAAATGGCTCTTCTCCACCTTCCCACTATCGTCATCCTTTCCACTATAATTAAGAATATTTTTTTCTAAAAGATACTCGTTCATCTTTTTCCAGGAAGGTGACATATGGGATAAGATTTTCATGGGTTTGTGAAATTTGTGTATGAAGAGGAAAAATAATTAGACAGGATCCTCGGAAGAAAGAAAAACTGTGGAGATATGTTTCTTCACCAGGTGACTGGGACCTTCATCTTCACAGTGGTTATGCCAGATGAAACACTCCTCCAGCTGTTCTAATGCTGCTCACTACCAGGGGCAACTTCCTAGTCGCCTGAGTCTCTGGCTGACCTGGATGATCACCAGCTTCTCTGTACTTTCTGGACATGGACATGGCTCTGGCCTTGTTCCTGCCTTTGAGAATCATACCCTTACCCAAGAGGAAAACCAAATGTCTGGGTCTTTTCTATTTCCTACATAAATCACTATTCTATGCATAAAAATTTATAATGAAACATGTATATTTTATTACTATATAGGTCATAGCTAAAGAATGTCTTTAGGTAGGAATAACTATTCACAACCTAATTAACAAGAGTTCTGGATATTCTTTTACTGTCAAATATAATTCCTGAGATATTTTTAGTTTATTGAAGCAAGAGCATCCTGTTAGGAAGTGGCGCTATGCTTTAAATTCATAGTACATGTGTACTAGACGAGTATACTAACAGAAGCCTATCTTTTGCCAGCATTTTCATAAACAGGAAAGGTCTCCTTAAAGTATTTGATGTCACTTAAACTAACATTTACCTATCCTTTCCAATTCATTGTAAAAACAGGACTCCAATAAATGATTTTCGTAAAGCTCATTCTTAACATAGATTTCTTTGTTTAGGGAAATATACCAAAGCTGTCACTTTCTCCATGCCAAAAACTCATGAGAATGCCTGTGATGTGGGCTGACTCACCTGGCTAAATGGATACTTTGGAAGTGAATGAAGGACAGGGAAAGACTTCATGGCCATATCTGGAACTATTCTTTTTGATAGACAAGAATAACAGAATGTACCTTTTGTGATCATTAGCTGTCATATTATTCCATGGTTAGTAGTCAGAACCTGTGTTCACCAGCTTGCTAAATTTAGCAATATGTTCTTTCCACGTGTGTTAGGAGAGGAAAAGTAGAGTAGGTAACAGTATTTGTCAGACTACCCAGTTAGCAACATTTTTCTGGGAGTGCAAATTGTCTAAAACCTTCTTTTTCCCATTTTGAAGGACAAATGTTAATAAAAATGGGTTTCTTAGGACTCTTAACAACAGAAGATTCTTCAGAGAACACCGTGATGCCAAGTTGTGTTTAAAGTCCCAGCAGCTGATTCCCACAGATGCCCCTCAGGTTCTTTATCGACAGCACCAGAAACATTGTCATAGCCATGTGAAGACAGACCTGGCTCACTCTCCTTTCCAGTTAAGGTGTGTTTGTATAGGTCCTTTCAGTCAAGGCTTTGTGCGCTGCTGCTTCTGGATAGCCACAGAGGAAATTAACAGCATTTTATATTGGAACCATGAAAACAAGCCACTCTTTGCCTTTGCTATCCTGACCGTCACTAGTTATTTTATTTTAGTATCAATGCTGGCCTCATCATTCTTGAGGAATGACCCATTTTCTTTCCTTTGTAGTCCCTCAAAATACTAAGTATACACATAGGCGACTATTGCTACCCATCCCCATCCCCAAAAGCTGTTAATACTGGTTTGACCTCTTCTAATATCATCAAATAAGAGAATTTATCAGGTACCCACATATAAAAATGATACAGTCTTTTCCTTTTGATAATTATAACCCAAGGAAGTTGTTTTGTGTTGTTTATTTACTTCTTTCCCCTTACTGCATTCTTTGATTTATTCATTGGGAGAAGATTCATATCCATTATTTTGCAATGAAATAAGAATGAGTTCCCAATTAAATTAAAGCAAAATTCAAGGATATAGAAATGTCTAGAGTCTAGCCTTTCATCTTGGGTGAATTGTGGAAGTTTGATTATTGGAAAAAAAATCCATGCCTCTATTGTATAATCGTCAATACTAATTTTTAGATAACATGTAATCAGTTTTTGTTGTTCTATGATTAATATCATTAACAGCCAATTTTAGAAAAGTACTAAGTCCAACAAAATTTTGCTGTATGTGTTCATACCTGATTGTAATTTCAGATACATTGCCATTGATCTCTATACTGTTACTAATAGTTAAAACTCTGAATAATCACTACATGCAGGCACACTGCCAAGCAATTGAAATTTATTATCTTCCTTAATCCTCCCCATAATCCTATCAGGTGGATCCGATTATTATTTCCATTTTAGAGATGAGAAAGTCTTGGGGAAGTTAAGCACTTTACCAAGTTTATGTAGCTAGATTCAGACATATTTGACTCTAAAATCTATGCTTGTCACCACCATGTTTTACTGCCTAATCATGTGACTGGAAAGTCATTGTCACATTTTGACAGATAAGCCCTGTCTACATAGGAGTGCTAAAGTTGCTCACTGCTGACTTTTCTTGAGGAGAAGGATTCCATGAATCTAAGCATGAGATTTCTGTATAGTAGAAAGCCTGGTACAGCTGAGTAATCAGTATTTCAAGACAATCTAGCCAGAACTATCCCTTCCGTTGTTGACGTATAAGGGGGTTTGCTATCTAACCCTGGACCTTTACTTTCCTCTAAAGGAGTGGGAGTTGGAGAAAACAACATATACTCTTGGAAGGATGGCAAGATTATACCAGGGCCTTGTGGCATTGTTTGAAGTGAGTGCCTGGTGACTCACTAGGTTTCCTCTAAACTTTCAGAACTTTACTGAGAAGCAGCTGGGTGCCAAAAAGTTTGCTGGGCATTGTAACTTACATTTCTGCACTTAGTGTTCTCAACAACATTTACACCCATGTTAAGGAAGAGGTAATTGAGACTCTGAGTGTTAAAATGACTTGCCGCAGATCAGTGCTGGTAGATGGCTTGGCTGAGATAGGAATTCAAAATCTAGTGTGTGTCTCAGTTCCCCACACTGCTCCCTAGGACACAAGTTCACACTTAAACACCCCTCTGAAAACTAATCTGAAAACTAAACACTCTTATTGTTCTGAAGTTTATGAACCTTCCTGAATATTCAATATTCTGCTAAATTTCTTGACTTTTTTTTAAGTCAATGCTTTTTTTCCCTTTTCTTTTGAGAATAAAATGCTTCAATTACTAGTGTTTTCAGGGTTCCCTGTGCCCTGAGGCCTTAAAAGTTAAAGCTAACCTTTCAGTTTTGCAGTGGTCACGATGTTGAGAGCAGGAACCCTGTAGACCATTTACCCACATGGTACCAACTGGGCCCTGGATCCTGAGCTCAAGGCAATACCTTCTTTACTGTCCTGTAGAATTGCGTTGAGCTTCTGGTCTACCTCATGCTTTAGATCTTTCTGAGTCAGGTGGCTATGTTTTCTGTTAAACTGCTCAACCATAAGGGAGGGACAGAGGAGAAAAAAGAAAACAAAATTCACATTCCCTTTACTGGTGTGAAGTGAATAGGAGCCCAGAGAGACTTCTCACTTTCCACTTTCCATTATCAAAGTAGGCAGTGGATCCAAGGGTGTGTTTGGAAAAGGCATCTGTCTGGTGCCTCCAGGATAGCTGAGTGGGAACAGTGAAAGGAAACCCAGACTGGGGAGACCCATAAGTGTTCCATTTCATCCTGAATACCAATCGGGCTGTTTAAGGTCATGCACAGAAGCTGAACCAGTGACCCACAATTTGATTCCTTCAATTTGAAATTTTGGCTTTAAAAAACTTCCCATTCTCTGCCCTCTGCTTCTTCCTGCCCTTTCCTAGGCCTTTCCACTCTTATTTCATGCAACACCCAATCCTTCGAGCTGAAGAATAGCTTCAGTTTCAGTAGCCTCAGGGTGCCAAGGTGAACACATCTTCCTTAGGGATTATTGTTCCCTTTTTGATTAACATCTCCAGACAGTTAAAACCATTTCTTATCACTGGAAAAATTGTAAATCATTTCCAGCTTTATTCTTGAATGGCAGCCAGGGGGGTTGATTTTTTTTTTTTTTTTCCCTCTCAATTGATGATATTAATGAAACTAATAAACTGGGTAAGATAACTTCCTGGAGGAATCGCTAACAAAATAAGTTCTCATTTATAGACATGTTTGCTCTCTCAAAGAATATAGGCAAGGGAAAAGAAGTACAGCAAACTGTAGCAGAGGGAAATTGACACTGAGGTCATCTGCCCTTAATTGCTACAGAATGCAATGCTAAAAACTCAAAATAAACTGCTCTGTAGTTTCTCTGCTATATATCACATCCCACTCCTCCAAGCTAGTATAGTCTTTTAATCTTAATTCTGACTAGTAACTCCTTTACTTGTGTATTTATTTTGCTTTTTCATCTCACTTATTTTTTAACCTTGTATTGTATTCAGTCTTCTGTAAACTGCTATAAACATAAATTATTTTGTTAATGAGGTGAGAATATAAATTAAAATATAAATATAAAGCAGGTGAACAAATTAATAATTAAATGTTATCCACCAGTAGTGGAACTTTTCTGTCTCTAAGTTATATTAATGCTATTGATCTATACCTGGCTATAATTCCAAACACATAGGGAAATTTTAAATATATGGGATGCCTATTCCCCAGTCCAGAACTTCTAGTTCAGAATACACACCACACACACACAAACACATACACAGGTATTTGTAATTTCCACAGCGGTAGAAAAGCCAGATGACCCCTTATGAACAGTGGTTGGAGAAGAATCATTGCTTCTTTCTCACTTATTCATTCCTACCATTTATTTATCCATTTAAATCACAAGGGAATTCCTGCATTCTCATATTCTTTTTTTTTTGCCAGTAAAAAGAATTTATTGGGCAAAGGGAGAAAAGAACAGATCTTGCTGAGAAATGGAAGAGAAGGATGGAAATATGCAACTAGACTTGGAACAGGCTCCTCTAGGTAGAGAGAGTAGACTTTGGCTTCTGTGGTACCTTTTAAGTTTTAATTATTCCTCCCCTTGCTGATGCTAAGGAGAGGGGCCACAACTGTTATTGGTTACACCATCAATGGTGCGGGCCAATGGTAAGGCCTGTTTGGAATATCTGGGGACTCGCCTTGGCCTGGAAAGAGTCCCAACTGGGACCTCAAGTTCAAGGTCAAGGTCTTATGGCCTCATGGCCATGTTGTCTGTTAGGCATGTTGTCTGCTGGGCCAGTCACCTTCCCACTTTCACTATACTAACCAGCCTCAACTTCCCCTTCAGAGAGTTAATGCCCTTATTCTTAAGGGGGTATTGAGGGGTGACGGTCATTCTTCTGTAGTTATTCCCTGCTGGTTAGAGAAGTAGTCTCTGACAGGGCATTAACCTCTCTGGCTATTGTGCTGTAGTTTAGGGAAGACAGGTCTGGCACCCTGGCTAGAACTGGATGAAATCCCCACATAACAAATAAGGCATTGATTCCATAAGAAATAAACTTAACTAGAATTTTGAAGATATATGGTCTTATTAAAAGGATAAAGAAGATGGTGGTAGGTGTGCCCCAAAAAGGGGGCTAGCCATGACATACTGGACAATGAGAGTGAGAAAGGCCAGATGCCTTCAAAGGCTGCATCCTCCCAAAGTTAATGAGAAACAGTATTCTTAAGTTCTTTTATGAGATTGTTTCACTCTAGGGAGAGATTGTGGTAGACCTGCTGGGTTAGGGTGTAAACTGTCAACCCCAGTTCCCAAAGCAGTGGTTATGCTTAGGACAGCTAGTAGAGGTATGAGGAGAGACACTGCCTTAGATATAAACTCACAAAAACAGTATAAGCAGTAAGACAAGCATATGGCAAACAGAATAAAGGCAGTACTTAAGAGAGCTATTCCTTTATCTTATAGGCATGTTCATTAACTCCTTAAAAAATGAATTAAGTTTACCACGACTTTTAACATGTTCCATATCCCTCTGCATATGATCTAGAATAGAAAAGATATCATCATAATCATCAAGCATATGGGTAGAGTACTTAATACTAAGCAATGCACAAGTTCCTTTTTGAGCTGCAATTAATTGATCTAAGCTCCAGGTTTGCAATACCATACATGCTATCTCTCCATGAGAGTAGGCCATAATGCCAATAATGTTTGTTTAAGTTCTACTCACAGAACTCTGGTAATTGTTGCTCCACTTAGTATGCCTGTCACACAGCCAGCATGCTGCAGCACAGTTGATTCTAGAGAGAGACTAGGAAGATAAGTCTCCAGCGTTTGACTGCTTTGGTGCATAGTGCCCTTCAGCACTATGGAACAGAGCCAATCCATGGGCAATGTCCATTGTACTTCTGGCCAAATCAAGCCATTGCCTACTGCAGGAGTCTGAAACTGAAAAGTACTCTTCATCCACTTCAGGAGCATAACCAGAGATGTAATAGATACCTTTACTGCTTTAGGGGTCAGTGACTAATCTAGCCAATTATTCAAATGGAGAGGAACCATGCAAGGTATTTGGGCCTGGTTTGAATGCATAGAGGAGTTTGACAATACTGAAGTCTATCTTTTTATTTTGTGTGCACTTTCTAAGCACTTCCTAAGTTTATAACATATCAGATGAACTTAACTTTTTAGCACCTTGCTTTTTATTTCTACACTTTTACCATGAAGTCATTAATTAACATGTGTTTTACTTTAGCAATAGAGGGAAAACAACTTTCTCAATTATTTTATGAAAATCTAAGATTCCCAATGGAATCAAGATTATCTTTCCTTACCACCACTTGAATATGCAGACTGAGGTGGCCTCTGACAGGTTCTCCTATTATGAAGTTACTTTTTGCTATTAATATCAATTTAAGTTTCTAATTAAGAATGGCTTCCTGGAATTAGCCATTTAAATGCTTCAGCTTAGAAGATGCTTTCACAAACTGCTTATAATTAACCATAACCACATAGTTACTTTACCTTTAAATAAGCTTATTAAATTACAATTAGCAACCAATGAAATTTACTTTATTCATTTAAGAGAGGATAGATCTACATTTCCTTCTTTAACTTAATTTCATTAGACATGAACTTACAACTTTCATAATTTTAAAGATGTGATGCATATAACATTAATTTATTTACTTGGTATTCTATAAACCTCAGTAGAAAACACCCAAGCTAAATAAAATTGAAGCCATTAGAGTTTATGCAGGGAATGTTCTTGTTCATTCCTTTATAGGAGGCTAAAACCTCTTTTAATTAATAAAATTCTAAAACTGTGAATAATCTTAAAGCATACTGACTGCTAGGTTCTGGAATATATTATACTTATTTAATTTGTTTTAATCATAATTTGGAAAAGATCTTTCCATAGCTTTTGAGGACTCTTCCTTTATTTATTGAAATTTGATAATTGGATTATTAACCACACTTATTTTAAGGTTGTTAAAAGGTTTGAATTGGAGAATTACAGGGCAAATTGATTCTTAATTCCCCAGCCTAGAAGATAGAGTTTTAATCTGCCAGACTTAGATCCTCCCTCAGAGCTCTTACAAAAAGAAGGTCCGGGGGGCTGGGTAGGTCAAAGAGTTTAGGAAAATCTTTCTCCCTTTCCTAATAGTTTCTATATTCAGATTTCTATATGACCTTTCCATCCTGCTTAGCCTAATTTGGGCTCCAGGAATATTCATTCACATATATACCCATATATTTAATTTTTAACAATTTGAATAGAGCTCTTTTAAGAATCTTCATTTGCTAATTTGATATTACCAACCTGTTGTATGAAGATAAACACTGAGCAAGTTACAGACACAAATAGAGTTAGACACAAAACACAACTCACTAAAGTTACTTAAAACTTGTCTTTTACAAAATAAGTTTAACTGTAAATTTAAATATCATTTAAAAGATTTCTTTGAAGGCTATTTCTAATTACTCTAATTTGTACTATGACCATGCAGTTTTGCACAAGAATTTCATTCCTTTTAATTATTGCCTTATAACCAAATTGTCCCCAAAGCTTTAAAATACAATTTACAATCTTTTACTTTACTTCAGAGCTTTGCTTATTTCCCATTTTGACTTTGGCAGACCTTGGATGAAAAATACTAATTCTGGTATATATTCGCAGAAGCCATTGAAGGCTCAGGGAAACTGGTTTCTCTTATGAATTGCTACTTTTAGGAACCTCAACACTTTGAGGTGGGAGGCTCCCCGACTCCACAGTCCTCGGAGATATCAGGAATCCAGTGGCCGCTGGACTGGAAGAGTGGACGTTCAGCCCCAAGGGTTGAGAATTCCTTCAGGCTGCAGTTTATTACTCACTTGGAGTCACGAGAGAAATCAGGATTATTGGCACCAAGGGAAGGACAGGAGACAGGGGCATCTAAAGTTTGCTTTCCCTTGAGCCATAGGGGGTAGAAGCTGTCATGCAATAACCATAAACAGAGGTAAGAGGTGAGGTTAGACCTGAAGTAACCATAAACAAAGGGAAACGCAGTTTATAATTGCCATCACAATAGCTGAAGTCTAGACTAAATTTATCCAGTTAAAGCAATTTCAGATATTTTCCTTTTGCTGTTTTGTAATATAAAGGCATCTATATAATGATCTTCACTCTTACAGTTTCTAGTAAGTTTCCACTAATGAGGGATGTTGTTGATGTGACAAAGTGTGGGAGGGGGAGATAGTGGGGCATATGGGAATCGCTTATATTTTTTATGTAACATTTATGTAATCTAAAATTTCTTTAAAAATAAAAATATTAAATATAAAAAAGTGACAGAAAAAAATAAAAACAACTTGTGCACTTCCATTTATTAACTAAGCAACTAAAACAATTTTATTAGTAACAACTTTGTTAAGTTTTTCTGCTTTCCCAGCAGTTGAATTAATTCTGCTTGTGATTTCTTTTATACATCAAACTGAAGTGCAAGACAGTATTGACATTTGAAGACTCATTTTTAGGTTACCTTTCACAGTTACCCAATGTGTAACAGGCGAACCCCAAATCTGATTTGCGAGTTTCTAGGCATGAGCAGACTAACGAAGTTAAAGCAAGCACAGATTAGAAAGAAGAGAGAATTTTATACACTTAGCTTAGTTTAGGGAAAGACCTGACTTTAGAATCAGTTAGATGCAAAGCTCCCAGTGTCTGTCCTAGGCAGAAACTTCATGCAGAACCCTCCAGCTTAGTTCCTCCAGGAAAATCCCTGGGCAGCTGCTAAGCACAGTTGAATAAGGGGTGCAGAGTAGACCTCCCCGCAATGAGACACAAACTGGGGCTGCTCTAGGGGCTGTATCCCACTAGTTATCTCCCAGCAAGGGGTAAAACCCTGCAAGCCTTTTTCACTGGAAGGATTGGAGTCTTACAAGGAAATAGGGAGCTAGGAAAGCTAAGAATCTTTTCATCTTAATTGATGGCCCATGAGAATTCTCCTTATTCTACAGGGGAGAACTTTAGTAAATGGAGTGCATTTTCTCATCCCTTTAAGGAGACATGATCATGTGACCCTCAGATTTGTCTGTCCTCTTCTTCTCTCTTACATGGGTTTAACTGGAATTCAGGGTCTCATGTAGAGCCCACTCTTGGCCATACTGTGGCCAAGTAGTATGGCAGGAAAAGATAAGCCCAGTTTCTGAGAAGGCATCCCAATGGGGAGTCTGCTGGAATGCTGGGAAATCCACCCATTATCCTAGGGGAGAATAAGATGCATTCATCATTCTGGATGGCATCCCACCACTAGACCTGACTTAATGGATTGCTCATTGAGCCAGTGTCCTGGAAATCAGAAAGCCCTGCTTGCTGTCCCCACATTCTGCAGATCAGGAGCCCTATGTCTCTGGGTGTCCCCAGAGCCTTAGAGGTCTTCAGGGCATCTGGATCCAGCTCCCAGACTGAACACCCAAGCTGGACTGACCCTAGGAAAGGGCTGGCTAGTGACCTTTCTTTTGCTTACTTAGCAGAGTTTTTAGGAGTTCACCGTGAGCAAGCTCACCTTAAGGTGACTCCCAGGGCTCAAGTTCTACACTTAAACTTGACATTAAAAACCAGGTCCAAGATGTACTTACCAAATCCAATGGATGTGTCATGATGATGGGAACGAGTGTTGTTGGGGGGGGGGAGAGGGGGGGTGGGGGGGTGGGGTTGAATGGGACCTCACATATATATTTTTAATGTAATATTATTACAAAGTCAATAAAAAATAAAAAAATAAAAAAAAAAAAAAAAAAAAAACCAGGTCCAATGATCATGGCAGATGGCTCTGGAGTTCAGTGCCTTGACAGTGGGTTCTACTTTGGAATTTGTGCTCCTGAGTATGATGGAGATGGACTCAGATGTGATCACTCTACACATTCCTCTTCTGTCACTTTTACTGAACCTGTGGTTGGCACTAGAGTTGGTGTATGCTCAGGAGACTTGAATCTCTGGACTGTCCATATGCCAGTTGGGCCCTGAGCCTCAGCAGAGTTGCAATTCCTACTCTCCAGTTTCTTGGACTTACCCATGTCAGCTAACAGAGAGGTGAGGTTGGTCAACCACCACACCAGGGAATGGAGAGAGTCTATAGCTGCAAGCAGGAGAATACCATCCATCAGCCATGTGGGATCTAAGCCCCTCTCGATTTAGAGGTGGGATGGACATCACTATCCCAGCGTCCTCAGGATGGAGGAATGAAATATGGATTGCAGTGGACTTATTGGTATTCTACTATAGGATTATTGTGACTCCAGCAATGGAAGAAATTATATCAATGATGTGGAAACAGTGGCCATGGGAGTTGCTGAGGGCAGGGAGAGGGAAGAAGAGGTGATAGTGGGGCATTTTCAGGACTTGGAGTTGTCCTGAATAATATTGCAGGGACAGATGCAGGGCATTATATATCCCATTATAACCCACTGAATGGACTGGGGGAGAGTGTAAACTACAACATAAATTATAATCCATGTGGTGTACCAGTGCTCCAAAATGTATTCATCAAATGCAATGAATGTACCACAATGATGAAGGAGGTTGTTGATGTGGGAAGGAGGAAGTGGGGTATATGAGAACCTCTTATAATTTTTAATGTAACATTTTGTGTGATCTACATATCTTTTTAAAAAGACAATTAAAAACTTAAAAAAAAAATACTACATGCAGACCTTGGGGGAAAAAAAGCCCATTAAAAAAACTAGAGACTAGGGAAGCAGATTTGGCTTACCTGATAGAGTGTCCACCTACCACATGGGAGGTCCAGGGTTCAAACCCAGGGCCTCCTGACCCATGTGGAGCTGGCCCATGCACAGTGCTGATGCACACAAGAAGTGCCTTGCCATGCAGGGGTGTCCACTGCATTGGGGAGCCCCATGTGCAAGGAGTGCTCCCTGTAAGGAGAGCCACCCCACATGAATAAAACTGCAGCCTGCCCACGAGTGGCACTGCACACACAGAGTGCTGACGCAGCAAGATGACACAACAAAAAAGAGACGCGGTTTCCCAGTGCTGCTGACAAGAATACAAACGGACACAGAAGAATACACAGTGAATGGACACAGAGAGCGGACAGCTGGTGGGGGTGGGGGAAAGGGGAGAGAAATAAATTTAAAAAACAAACAAACAAAAAAACTAGAGACTAAATGTCCTTGACTTGTCAGCAAACAGCCTCAGCCCCCCTGAGACAATCTCTGGGCTTTCCCAGGGCTGGGAAGGAGCAAAGCCTCAGGGCACTACTGAAAGTGGAACTCATGCCTCCCTAACAAATGCATTTTCATTTTCTAAGGCATTCTAAAGCATCTCACAGACCCAAAATGAGGATAGCAGTATTTGGATGATTAAAAGCACTTCTAAATAAGAGGAGTTAACTAGTGGTCTAAGGAAACAATACAGCAGGTGATAGCCATTCTAAACTCACAGAGAGGGCCTGGTAAGCAGCCGGCAGACTGCTGCTGGACTGAGGCCCCATGCCCAGTCATGTCTCAAGAATGGTTTAACCCACCACCCAGAACTTCCTTGGATCTACACAGCGTGGGGGCTTCACCCAGCCACCTCTGAAGAGGGAGCTGGAAGTCTGGGTAGATGGAGTTTATGTCCTGTGGGAGCCTATCCAGGAACCCCTTTAAAATGGCAGAACCAAAAAAGGGCAGACTGGCTTTAATTAAAACTCACCAGACTCCGGCAGGGGTTGGGGAGCTCCATTCACTTATCTATCTCCTGGTACAGGCTCGTCAAATGAAGCCGGGGGAGTTCTGGATTCTTCCAGGTTCTTGGCTTTGTCACATAAAAGAATTTAAGAACACACCACTTTAGTTAGGCCAGTAAAAAGAATTTATATGGAAATGGGGAAAAAGAACAGAGTTTGCTGAGTAATGGGAGAAAAGAATGGAAAGACACACTGAGATTTGGTGCAGGCTCCTCTAGGCAGAGGGAGCCCCCAAATTCTTTGCTTGTGGAAACAAAGTAAACACATATCCTTTTCTTAAAGAGCTCATCACTTTATGACTTCACTGAATCTTCAAAAAAACATAGCTGAATTGATGCCAGTTGGCCCTTTAAGAAAAATTCCTAGGCTCATACTCTTGAAGGAATTCCTCTGAAGTTGATGAACATGGCAGGCAATACCCTGGTGGCTAATCTGCTCTCTAGATTTTGCAGAGCCTTTGTGCTAGACTTCATTTATAATAGGGTCAGTCCACTTGAAGAAGCTCCCTATTTCCCATTAAATGAGCAAAGATAGGTATTAACAAAGAAACATCCTGGCTATAATCTTCTCTCCTAAGTTTTCATCTATGTCTGGAAGGAGATATTTTATTGAAACTTATAACTGTTGAATTACAAATTAATTTATACTATACTGAATACTATTTCATTAGAAAAATAAAGTTCTCCTGTTTAAGAAAGTATTTAAAACCATTGATTTTTACCATGTTTTTAGCTTTGCATTTTGCTCACGTGCCATAATTGCAAGTGGCAAGCAACTCAGATGAGGATGCATTTAAACATTTGAACTAAATGCAAAACCATCATCAGAAATGGAGTGCAGTGATATACAGCCACCTTCGCTACAGTACCTGGAGTGAGGAAATCATTGAATATTTTTAAACTGGACTTCACCAGTTCTTCCCTTGGAATGGCTGGCTATACATAATCAGTGCAAATTTTTGCCCCCATCTACCTAGGGGAAGAAATTCATAAAAGGGAAGAGAACTCAGAGGTATTATTTTGACTAGACTAGCATAAACTGTGCTCTTTTGTGATATTTTTCATTTTAAAATCTGTTTTAAATACCATGGCAAACGGATGCATGCTGTTGTATATGCAGTAGGCTCTGATGGCTAAGTTCCTGGTCTTAGGAGTTCACCAATCCTGGGACCAACTGGCTGCATCCTATATTATTTGAGGGATCACATTCCTCAGTCCTCTCCAAGCCTCTATTTCTCCATGTGCAAACTGGCATAATGATAATACCTGTCTCTCCAGGGTTAAAAAAAGTAATGAGCATCCTGCCTGGCATATAATGAATGCTTAATATGTTTTCTCTATAGAAAATATTATTTATTTATGTAGTTGTTTGTATTATTTCTATATATGGCTTTATTAAGATAACATGGTGGCTACCTGATAGGTTGTGATAGTTTGTGAATTTTTCAGGAAGTTTCTCTATATCTACCTTTTCCATATCTAGTTTATATCATGGGAAGAAGGGACAGTTATGACTATATTTATGCATGCTATTTAATCCACTGGAGGAGGATGTTCAATTAGGTTGAACACAAGGCCTGTATTCAACATTTAGCAGTCCACTCACATATGCCACAGAGACTGTGGCATCTGCCACTAAAAATACTTAAAAAGACATGCCCATTAGGCTTTTGAAGTCAGGAAAATAGTCTTAGGTTGTTGTCCAAAGAACTATTGGGGAAATGTCTTAAAACATAGGTATATTTCTTTTCCCCTCTACTCTTTGATAATCTTAATTTCTTGCCTCCATGTCTTCTTATGAAGCCAAATGACATTGCAAATAATAATAGTTAATTCCTATATTTCCTTGCACAAAGTTGGCATGTAGTTTCTTTCATCACTGTCTGATTATTTGAGACAACTATAGGAGTAATTAATGTGTTATTTTCTGTAATCTATTGCTATTTGGCAGAAATAGTTCCTCCCACAATATAATTACAGTGGTCAGATACTATAGATTTACACACTCATTTTCTTGGTTATGTGGTGGGGATTGAACATCACAGATTCCCCTATAATTAAATTTCAAGGACAAGAATAAGGTGAATTATAGCAAGGCATTAATAATCCAAAATTATTGCAAACTAGAACCAATCTCTGATGACACATATGGTAATCCTGTTGAAATAATTATCATCCTAATTAACAGCAACAAATCTCTATTAGTTTAAGAGATGGGTGGTTAGCAAAAACATGTGAAGAAAAGGAAACTGACATGTTTTTTTGTTATTTTTTTACTCTATTGATTTATTCCCCCACACCTCCTCCCCCCTTGTTGTTTGCCCTTGCTGTCTGCTGTCAGCTCTCTGCCGTGGTGCAGGCCAGCTCGCCTTCACCAGGAGGCCCCAGGAATTGAACCTGGGGCCTCCCATATGATAGATGGTAACCTAATCACTTGAGCCACATCTGTTTCCCTCATACAGTTTTGAGAGGAGGAAGTTGGCCAAATTTTAAGATATGGACTAAAGCTTACATTGGCTGAGACATCTACTAGATTAAGTTCCTAAAACATCAACTAATCCAGAGATGTCACCACAATATCTGAGATTGCAGGATTTACTGATTCAGGACATCAACTTTGATTTAGTTCTAGGATTCCAGATAAGCAGGCAGTTTTATACTGATGAAGCAAAGAACTGTATCTGTGGCATCTTAAGATTATAGTTATGTAGGAATATTTTTAGAAAAATGTCTGTATACTTTATAGGCCTACATTTTAAAGGAATGGCTATGAAAGTAGCCAGGGAAATTTTGCCTTTCAGAAAACAACAAGGTTTAGACAAATTTTGTAGAGTAACATTCTATAGGTCACATCTTTCAAATAATGACTGCACTAATATATTTAATTAGCTATTTTTGAAGAATCTAAATGCATTATCAGTTACATTAGTAAAGAGACTGTGTTGTATATAATTTAAACATTTCTTGAGAATCAAGACACGTCTAAATAAATGTTATTGTCCTCTATTAAAATATAATAACTTAGAGATACAAATCCACAGATATCATTGCCAGTAATTGTCTTCCTCAACTCTATCCCTAACTCAAACTCTGCTTTGGGGCAGCACCAGCGTTCTGCCAAATGCTGACTTCCTCCTCACAGCAGAACCCTCCCAGGTTTCTTCAGTCCCCCTTTCCAAGTCAGTTGTCATCTCCACTGTTTCTTCCCATAATTGCCAAATTATCTATAGTCTGCTTCCCCATTTTTAATCTTTATCATTTGTTTACTAGTGATTGCCCATGCTTTTCACTCATTCTATTCACTCTCTCTTTCCCCACAACCCACAACACTATCTACTCTTACTCTTGTGCTAGTACTACTTGGCTTTGTGGCCAACATCAGCTATTAGCAATTTGGCAATATTTGTTTTTCTCTTTTTTGTACATATAACATCATTGTGTTTTGTTTCTAATATTTGATTCATCAACTTATTTCATAATAAAGGCTGATCAAGGACTTTAAAAAAATCAGGATTTAGACTTTTGAGGTTTCCCAGAGTGAAGCACTGTATATCACCAAGAGAAATTAATATCATATTATGTATTAAGAAAAATTATCAAATTAATTTCTATACTGTGGAGAATGTTACTTATATTCTTCTGTTTCTGGAGATAATGCTTATGGAAGCATCCAAGCACAAATCTTCAGTGTTTAGGAATTAAGGAGTGGATCCCAGAGGAGAAGGGCTGAAACACTAGAAAGGGAAAATCAGAATGACTTCTCTGTCCATGTACCACACCCCACTCCCCAACACACACACCTGCTCTGTGTAAAATACATAAATACATGCAATAGCTATGTGTGCCTGAAGGGCAAGAACTAAGTTAAACTGGAATATCCACATCTGATCATCTCCCATTACAGAAATAGCTGTGTATAAATATCCTGTCCCAAATGAACTTGACCTGCCAAAGCTTGGTGTACTTTTCCAGTTGAAGTCCTCGGAGGGCACTTGCTTGGGTGAGTTTGCTTTGCTTTCAGAGTCCCTAGACTTTGGGCTATATTAGGACTCTTCTTTCCTAAGGACATTTCCAAGACTGGCTCCCTCAACAACATTTCAATCACCCTGTGTTGCTCACCTACCATCTCCATTTTTAGAAGCATTCCAGAATTCTGGACTGAAAAGCACATACTCTGCTCAGGCAAACAGCTCCTGTTTGTTTGCAGACCTCCCTGGAAAGCAATCTCTGTTAATTACATGTTGGCATAGACACAGGGAATAGTGGGAATGAGTGCGCTTAGTCTTTTCTAACTAACTGAGTTACCTGGTTCTTTTTCCCAAGAAAGGTTTAAAACAAAATACATAGACTGCCAATTCATGATTTCAATTTGACATTTGATTTGGTATAAGCAGGAGAGAAAGGTGAACAAGAGGACAGTAAGCTGCATTTAGTTTGGAGATTCTCCCATCTTTGGTTTTCATTGGTTTAAGAACATTGTTCAAGGAGATTTTTACGGGCCAGGCTGCCCAGTGGCCAGGCCAATCACCCTCTGCATTGTCCCTCCTTTCTGTCCAGGTGCTATTCTGAACCTTACTGAGGTTCTAGGTCTTAAGGGCCTTTGCTCAC
This sequence comes from Dasypus novemcinctus, assembly GCF_030445035.2. Classification (NCBI taxonomy): domain Eukaryota; kingdom Metazoa; phylum Chordata; class Mammalia; order Cingulata; family Dasypodidae; genus Dasypus; species Dasypus novemcinctus. The sequence continues at coordinate 109,955,333 of NC_080675.1, read as the reverse complement.
TCTACTGAGGAGGAGGGACGGTTACTACAATATCTCTAATAGATTTAGCTCAATATCATGTTTGCTTTTACTTAGATGCAAGCATTTTAGCAATAGTTCAATATAACCCATAAGATTGGGCAAGGAATGCTCTGAAGGGGCAATATTGAAGCATGCTGCCCTTGCAAAGAAGAGCTCTAGGTCAAGCAGACTGCTGTCTGCAGGGCAATGGGCAGGCAGGAGGCAGCAGCCTCAAGTCAGATCTGTTAAGAACACAAACCCTCCAGACCTGGCTCACAGCTACCCTGCTGGCCACTCAAAGGGGCCCGGGCTTTTTTGCATTTAACCGAGTTTAGCACATACTCATAGCTGGGACGCTCAAACTGGCCATATCACTTTGGATGGATATGATATCCAGTCTCATTTCTGATTTATCATTTTTTACAAATAGGAGGAATGTATTTAATTGGTCATACAGTCAGTTTTAGACTACCTAATCATAAATGTAAGTTTTGTTTTCAATTTGTGTATATTCTGCATACAAGTTTGCACTTTAATTTATAGACACTGGGGAAGAAGCATTATTCTGTGAGTTACCAGAGACTAGGAGCTAAGGCACAAGCTCTAGATTCTACTCCTAGCCTCTCATAAGGAAATCCTGATGGATCTCTGTTCTATGTAATGGCTTAACTATCATCAAAACAAAAGACAGATCTATAATACATGAGGATTGCTCTATAGTCAGAAGTTTTAAGTTGTTTCTAAATTATACCAAAACTTTCAGCTGAATAATACTTAGTTGTGCATATGGGCTATTTGGTTGCAAGTAAAAGAGATAAGAAACTCACATCCCTGATCACTGAATTTACTTTAAAAAATTAGTTCTGTCTACTTAGAATGTGTACATAGATACATTATTCCATTTCAAAATGTGTGCACTGTGTATGAACCAGAACACACACATTGGATATTTCTCTCTTGATTACTCATCGAAAGAACTGCCCCATTTCTCAATCCTCTAGTGTGTGTTTAATTCAGCATTCCTTTCCATTGGATTTTGTAAACAATAGGTCAGATTCTATTCATCTATCTATTTATCTCATGTGAAATCTCACATAGCACTGTATCTTCCTTGACCCAAATCTTGGAAGTGGTCCACACTTATTAGCTACTGGCATGTTCTCCCAACAAGGTTCATAATGCACAGGGCCCAGTCATGGACAAGCACATAATTACAGACCAACCATCTGTTTAATATAAACTGTATCTGCCAGCAGCCTTTTGGCAGTCTGAGGAATCATTTTTCTAAAGGAAAATGAGAATTGGTTCTCAAATGGCAGCAGGGAAAAGACTTTTTTGAAGCTTTCCCATTATGACACTCTCAGGTCTTCTAAGGCCAACTCCATGCTTGGAAAATAACATCAGTGTTACTCCCCTTCACAATTCAGAATTTTGAATCAATCTGGTGTGAATTATTCAGGCACTTATTTTTCACACTAACTTAGGCTTTGATGACAGTAGGCTAAGCAAATGACTTAAGGGAGAAGAATGACCAAATGTAGGCATAACTTCCCATGCAGTAATCTGATCATAATCTGATTGTCTGGAAACAGCATCATATTATAAAAGGTAATCATATTGTAAAACACCTAGTTTTAGATCAAAGGTTGTTAAAGTGGAAAAGGCAGTAAAGCATTGGCCACTCAAAGGGTCCTCAATGGGAGTTGACCACTCTTCTCTCTCAGTGACATTTAGCAAGTTAATTCTTAGCTGCTCCCAGAAACTTTTAGGGATCTGCCATGCCACAGCCCTGATAGAGGCACTAACTCAGACTACCATGTTTAGAGCTATTCAGTCTCATGATATAACCAAAGCTGATCAGACCACAGGTGAGCACCAAAGCTGGCAGCTCCCACCTGTTTAGTGTAAAAGATAGGTAGTGCTACTCAGCTACTGTCCTAGTTAGCAATCACTCTACTTCTCTTATTCTAAGGTGTGCATTTCCCTCGGTATTTTTTACATACCTGAAACAAGGATGTCTTACAACCTATGTATGTATATACATGGTTGTATTTTATTTCCTCCCTAATAAGTTTTATTAAAATGATGTTATATTATATAATCAATGACATCTTTTAACAACAGCAGTACAGTAACTAGGAGGAGAACTGAAGCCAAAAAGGAATGAAATGTTCCTTAGGGTAGTCAGGATCATGATGAAGAACAAGCTAAAGTCATGAGGGTACAGAAGTTTTCATTAATCAGAAGAAACCAACCAGGGGAGAGAGAAGAAGGAAAAGAATCATGCAGAGTGACATATGGCCATGTGGACCTGAGAGGAAATAGAGGAAATAACATCAGGTCTTCAAATTCCTCATATACAGCTCTTGGTCTTTAGACCCTTCCAGTGGATTCTTTGGAACAAATAAGCTTGAAAAGTATAAGAGAGAAGATGAACTTAAGACTCCTTTGAATTTTAGCAAGATTTTCAGACTTATATTATCAAAAAAGATTTGGGCTCTTTGAGAATCATAGGTTTCTATGCCCAAACTACCACCTCATTGTAAACAGTAATTGAAAACTGATACAGTGGCTCTGTCCTGAAGAAGATGGCAGAGTGCAATGGCTCACAGCTCCATCCTCCCACAAAAGCTTTGAGGAACTGTCAAGAAATGGCAGAAATACCTCTATCAGAGCTCCAGAAAGTAAAGGATTGCGAGAGCAAAGATTCAAGAAAATGGCAACTTAAAAGCAGAATTTTGTGGTACGCTGGCTGGCCCTTCTCTCTTTCCCTCCCCTACTTTGTACAGAGCCAGTCCAGACTCCCACTAGAGGTCTTTGGTCTCAGTTCTGAAGGGCGTAGAGTAACATTCATACATACAGTGGGAGAATATGTGTCTGACCCAATCTATCAGGGGCAGCCTGAGGAACTAAACCATGATAGTCATTACAGGTTCACATCCCAGAACTTGCCCTGCATGTAAAAGTGAGTTCACAGAACTCTCCTAAGATTACTTTGGGAAACCAGTCAAGTTGTAGCTGCCTGGGGCAAGGAATTATTGGCTAAAGGACATATAGTATATTGCCTGGGAATGTGGGGAAACTTTCCTAAGGAAGAGGTGACATTCTTAACTGGATAAACAAGGGAAATCCTAGGGCCACACTCTCATGCCCAGGCAAGACACATGCTCAGAAAGGGTTAGGGAGGTACTATGCTTTGGCTTGTGCTGTTCTTTAAATTCGTTGTATGGATAAGTTCTGAAAAGGAACATTTGCACAGGTAAATCTGCAAAGATTGAGGCAGGTATCTTATTTTTGTCCTTCTTTTTAAAAAAAATTGTTAACTCCTAGCATTCAAGGAAATCTCTGTCATAGCACCACCTGGATACAAGCTTAAGGAACAGACACCTCAGAGTCAAAAATCAAGCAATAACATATGAAAATATCAAAATGTTCAGGTTTCAACAAGAGATTACAAAACATACAAAGAAACAGGAAGTGAGAGCACAGGCAAAGGATGAATTAAAGTGTTAGAAACCATCAACACGGAAGATCAGACCTAGGACATACCAGAAAAATAATTAAAAAAAAAAAATGGTCCTAAAACATGCTCAAAGGACTAAAGAAAAATATGAATAAAGAACTGAGGGAAATCATAAAACAGTGGTAGATGAACACAAAGGTAATATGAGTAGAGAGAAGGAAATTATGAAAAAGAACCAAATAGAGCTAAAGATTATGGTAGCAAATTAAGAATTCCCTAGAAGGGATCAACAGCAGATTGGACCTAGGAGAAGACCCAGAGAACTTGAAGGTAAAACAGTTGAAATTACCCATCTGAGGAGCAAAAAGAAGAAAGAATGAAGGAAAAGGAATAGAACCTTAAGAACCTGTGGGGCACCATCAAGCATATCAATATACATATTGTGGAAGTCCAAAAGGAGGAGAAAGAGAGAAAAAGGCAGAGAAAATCTTTAAGGAAATAATGGCTGACATCTGCCCAAATTTAACAAAAGACATGAATATAAACATCCAAGAAGCTCAACAAAATCCAAACTGAATAAACTTAAATAAACCCATGCCATGGCGTTTTATAATCAAACTATTGAATACCAAAGATAAAGAGAGAATTCTGAAAGCTGCAAGACAGAAACAACATGTCACATACAAGGTAGCCTTGATTACATTAAGTGCTGATTTCTCATAAGAAACTACAGAGGCAAAAACGCGATGGGATGACATATTTAAAGTGCTTAAAGCAAAATAATTTCCAGCCAAGAATTCTATATCCAGTATAACTATCTTTCAAAAATGAAAGAGAGATTAAGGTATTTTCAGATACACAAAAGTTGAGGGAATTTGTCACCACTAGATTGATCTTAAAAGAGATGCTGAAGAGAGTTCTGCAGGTTAAAAGGAAAGGAAATTGATAATAGATCCAAGCTGCTGGAAGTAAGGGCAAGAACTCTCTTTCTGACTCCCCTGGAGAAGGTGGACATCAAAGCACACCATAAATCTTCCCATGATATTCTTCTTTACTGGTCTCTTCAACCTCTCTCATGTAGCTAAGAAGTGGGTGATGAGCAGAATTGATTTTATAATATTTATAATATTTAGCTTGGACTTTGTGACATCTGAAAAGTCCCTGAAATCAAGAGTCCCATTATAACATCCTTTCACATAAGTATAGGTAAAAATAATATCTCTAATAAAGTCTTATTACATATCAATCTATATTTGGATTGATTCTAATCAAAGTATCATCTGATAAATTCTGAACTGTCTACTATTTTTATTAATAGTTCAGATCTTAGGAATGGTCATATGATTTAAGAGGAATGGAAAGACAAGATACAGTAGAATTTGAGGACCACATTCTTTGCAATTAAAATTCGGAAAAGTCAACCAGATATAAATGATATGATTAATCTGCACCTGTAAATATGTAGCTGATGGAGAATTGGAAAAATCAAATATAAATAGTAGGGATAAGCCTGCAGTAACTTAATAATGGTGGCCGTTCAGATTAAGTGATTCATCACTCTTAGGCCATCCAACAGTCATTCTCAAAACTCTTGGCTTTTTCTATTAGAAAGAGAGAGAGAAAGAATGCAAATTTGGTAGTGGTTTCTTCTTCTAAATTAATACTTCGGAAAAGTGGCTTTTCATATTCAAATAGCCTTGATTTGATCAACAATTGTGTATAAGATGAACTGATTCTTGCCTCTCCCAACTCTGCCAAAAAAAAAATTTAAAAATAGCCAGAAATAGCAACTATGTACAGGAGGAAAAGCAAAGAGAGATCAAGTGTTAAAGAATTTTCTTCTTAGTTTGTTATTATTATTATTGAAATAATGAAAATGCTCTAATGATTGAGGTGGTGAATGTACTACTATGTGAGTAGACAAAATAACATTGATTGTACACTATGTATGAATCGTATGCTTTATTAATATGTATCAATAAAATTGATTTGTTAAAAAAAATTAATTGATTCTGACTTAGCCTAAAGAATGTAGAGAGTTTTACAGATATGTCTGATTAAAACTTGGAATTGTTGGGCCTGCCTTGGGTTTTGGTTTATATTGATTGAAATACCTACAAGAAGGTTTGTGTATAGACACTTGGAGGCCAGTGAGAAAGAACAGTGTGAGATATATACCCTGGTACCTGAGAGTCCTGTGACTGTTTTCGAGTGTACATGGAGAGCAAGGGATGGAAAGATGCTTTTACAAGGGATTTTATGAGAACTGAAAGGAGTACAGTATCCCATTGGGCTGTCCACACCAACAGCCCTGGAGGCTAAACAACATTCTTCTGAAGGTTCCAGTAGATATAGTGAGGGCTCAGTGGATGCAGGTGAGTTGGGAGATTATAAGCAGATGTCCAGGGGTAGCAGCAGTATGTAAAGGGCATTCTTGAACACATGTGAGACACCCATGGGGAAGCCTAGAAATTCCTTGGGAGACTTCTCCAGAGGCAAAGGTTATTCATATACAGTTACTACAGTTACCAAGTGCAGGCAACAAGCAAGGAAAATTTGAGTCACAATGCCAATGTGAAATTATTTGTGTTCACAGGCTAATGGACAAAGAGACATTAAGTTTGCATGATGCTCTGGACCCATAACACCAAGGGCCAGACCCTAACAAGGGGCCTGTCAACTACTCTGTGAACACCTGCTTGAAAAATCCATTGCCCCCACTCTAATCTTAGCAAGGTCAAGTTTGAAGAAAAATTGGAATATCTATCTTTTTTTAAAGCTATTTTCCATTCTTGAATAGGTAAAGGTATTATCCACTAGTTAATATGTATACTTTAGTAGAAGTCTGAAAAGACAAAAAGCCCTCAGGTTCACAATGAACTAGAGCCATAACAGTGAAATGACAGTGTTTAAGCACTTCTCCTGAGAGACTAATACAAAAGAAATTCCCTATTATGGGAGCCAGGAGAAAGGAGGAAGGTTGGGCAGAGTTTCAGGGCTGCCCCTGGAATTAGTAAAATGGACTTTGGCTAGTTTTCAGCATAGAGGTGCTAAAAGCCATAACACTGAGTCATGCATTTGTATATCATCAAAGATAAACTGTTACTGAGTGAATCAAAATTCTTAAGCCACTGAGGTAAAAGATTGACTCTGAGCTAATACTCTGTCCAGGCAAGCTTTTGAGTTTTCTCTTGGATGGATTCCACTGTCGTCAGGCTGTGTTAGGTGGCAGACTATACAACTGTCAGCAAAGAGCTGACCCCTTGAAGAGAGATACTGGAAGGGCTCTATCTGCTTGGGGAAGAGTTTGATTGGTATGAGGGGTGAACACTAGACAACAAATATTTTGTTGCCTCCTTTCCTCTGAAAGCCTGCTTCCTGACAAGGAGGTTACACCAGTGGATGCTGTGGGCATTGGCTAATCACCCAGAGAACTCTGCCCCAATAAGCCCGGAAAACTCTTTTGCTGCTAGGCTTTTATTGAGATACAATTCACATACCATACAATTTGCCCATTTACATTTCAGTAGTCTTTAGTATTATAATTAAATAGTTTTTAGTATATTCACAGAGCTGTGCAACCACCCATTACCACAATCAGTTTCATCACCTAAAAAAGAAACCCATACACATTAGCTGTCACTTTTCATTCCCCTAACCCCACCAGGTTCCACACCTACCTACTGCTCCTGGCAACCACTATTTCTATAGATTGGTCTATTCTGGGCATTTCATAAAAATGGAATCATATAATAAATTATTTTATATTTTAATATCTGTCTTCTTTCACTTAGCATATGTTTTCAAGGTTCATCCATGTTGAAGCATGTATCAGTACTTCATTCTTTTTATGGCCAAACAATATTCCATTGTATGGATAAACAACATTTTGTTTATCCATTCATTAGCTGATGGACATTTGGTTTCTTTCCACTTTTTGGCTAATATTAATAATGGTACTATGAACCATTGTGTGAGTGTGAGTGTGTATGTGTGTGTGTGTGTGTGTACCTATGTTTTCATTTCTTTTGGGTATATACCTGGGAGTGGAATTACTGGGTTATATGGCAACTCTATATTCAATATTTTGAATACTGCCAGATTATTTTTCAAAGTGGCTACATCATTTAACATTCCTATCAGCAATGCAAAGTTTCCAATTTCTCCGCATCATCTCCAGTTTCTGTATTATCTGTTTTTTTTTTATTATTATTGCCATCTGAGTAGGTGTGATCTAGTATTTCACTGTGATTTTCATTTTAATTTCCCTGATGCCCAATAATGTTAAGCATCTTTTCATGTGCTTTTTGACCACTTATATGATTATATCTTCTTTGGAGAGATATTTATTCAGATCCTTCCAAAGATACTCTTAGGTCCATTAAAATGCTTATGACAGGTTAGTCATGGCAAGGCAGCATCATGAAATGGGTTCCAGGAGCAGGATCTGAGAATGATCTGGACCTCCTGAAGGGCTAGAATTACATGAATAGAAGAACCTGATCCTGGACACCAGACAAGAGAACATAAAGAACAGGTTTTTAGATTACTGTGCTGATAATTTTATAAATCAATTTGTCTAGGCTATTGTCTTCAGTATTCAACCAAACACTAAACTAGGTTTTGCTGTGAATGTATTTTGTAGATGTGATTAATTTCTATAATTATTTTATATTAAGTAAAGGAGATGACCCTAGATAATCTGGGTGGACATGATTCAATCAGTTGGAAGACCTTAAGAGCAGAACTGAGTTTTCCTGAAGAAGAAATTAGGCCTCTTAAGCTTGTGTTTGAGAGTTTTAGCCTGCCTTTTCTGATGGCCTGCCCTCCAGATTTTGGACCTGCCAAGCCAGCACCCACCATTGCAAAAGCTGATTCTTTATAATAAATTTCTTATTATGTAGATTTTCTTATGTTTCTCTTTCTCTGATGGAAACTTGACTGATGTAAACACCAAGGAGTTTCTGTGATATCCAAAAAGGTTTCTTATTCTCCTTTCTACAGAAAGTTATAGAAAGTGTGCATGAAAGAAGATACTCTCTATAATAATAACATACATATCTATATCTATAAATATATATATGCACACTCTATAAGAAGGACCAATCATAGGAAAATTGTGCAATTGGTCATACCTTTGTTGTCCTCACCTCCCAGATCACATGTTCTACTCTTCCATCTTTCAGCCTTCTCACCTCTAGCCCTTACCTTGGTCTTTTTCTATAAGTGGTTCTCAGCCAAGGTCACTTTTGTTTTCTGGAGACATTTGGCAAAGTCTGGAGACATTATCACAACTAGGGAGGCTGCTACCAGGATCTAGTGAGCAGAAGTCAATGATGTTACTAAGCATCCTACAATACACAGCACAGCCCCCACAACAAAAAATTATTAAGCCCAAAATGTCAGAAGTGCAGAAACTGAGAAACCCTGCTCTACAGTCCTACCTCAATGTCTTCTGGTCCTTTCTGAAAGAATAGCTAATGTAAGTATCATCGCTGATAACTTTAAGGGGTATTTTCACTTTTAAAAAACCTTCAGAGATCAGAAAACCTTCAAGTCTTCAACAAACTTAAGCTCTAAAATGAAATTCTGGGTCTTCTCAAGGCGGGTTATTTAACTGGAACAGAATTTATTTATTGTTATGGTATGTTGACATATTCACCCAAGGAAAAACAAAATGCTCTTAATTTTAGTCTCATTCCTGTGGGTATGAACCCATTGTAAATAGAACACTTGCAATATGTTACTTTTAGTGAAGGTATGACCAAATGCATTAGGATGGACCTTAATCTTATTACTGGAGGCCTTATGAAGAGAAAGCTGTGGGAAGGAATTGGAAGCTGGAAGTCAAAGGAAGGTAGAAAAGAAAGGAGAGGACATTGCCATGTGATGAGAAAGCCAAGGAATCCAAGGGTTGCTGGCTGACCAGAACACTACTGAACCTGGGAAGAAGCAAGTCTTCTAGCATCTGGAATCATGAGCCAATAAATTCTTTTTGTTTAAGCTAACCCAGTATGTGATCTTTTTATAGTAGCTGGGAAACTAACACATTGTTTGAAGGATGTAGGTCTGAGAGATACAAGCTAATTCTCTGACCCCATGAAGACTGTTGCACAAGGACCCCAACTAAGTGCTTTTTTGAGGAGTATAATTCCTGTTAATAGTCACTAAAAATAGTTTTATATATCCTCATCTTAATTGTTATAGAATCTCAGTATAGGATGGATTGTGGAGGTTATCAAATACAACTGCCAATTTATTTGCATTCCTAATAATATGTGGCCTCTGTTAGTCATGCTGCTCAACCTCAGTCCCAAGGCTAGAACTAGTAGCTTGTCCTCCATCCACTTATAAATAATCTTGGTTATTAAAAATTCTTCTTAATATTTAACTGAAATCTGTTTTGATTATATTAAACTCATAACTTTTAGAGTCATGACTTCTGACTGTAACTGCATGATTACTGTATGAAGAGATTCACAAAGAGTGAAGTAACTCCACAAAACTTTAAGAGTTAAAACTTTGCTTACTGCCACTCCTACATTGGAGAGATACTTTTGAATGGTTTTTTAAGAATAAAAAAAGTGGGTCTATTAAAGAAAAGATGAGGTCAGAACGCTATAATCTGGCTGTGTAGAAGTAGAGGGTGGCACAAGGCTAGGTGACTTCTGCATGGTTCCTAATTGGACACTTGTTAATCCTCTGATATCTCCAAAGTCCTTTTCCAGATATCTTGGCTTTAGCAATGTATTGTTTGCCATTAAATTCTCAACTCACATGGCTTTGAAAGGAGACTTATGTGGGGGATGTTTCTGATCTCTGTACACTTACCTCATCACAATGTGTTTCCACTTTGCCTATTTGATGTCTGAGAGGCCTCGTTAGGAGCTCATTTTATTAGCCCTGTTAAAACAGTTTCTTTCTTGTAGGGACAGGAAGTTACATTTTGCAGCATGTAAACCCTTAAATTCTCTCAAGGACCTAGACAGATTTGGAGTTTTAGTCCCCGAGGCTCCAAAATCCAGACAACTCTCCTCTGAAACTTCCCCCACAAGGCTTTTTGGAAATCAGTTCACACGTGGGGCTGGGCCTTTTGGCATGCCCACTTTGTAGACTCTGCCTTTTATAAGATCAGGGGAGTTATTCGACTTGTGACAATAATAATGTGCTCTTGGTAACCTTGAATTCTGTCACCTTTCAAAGGGCTCTAAAAATAGAATGCATTCTAATAGGTCATTGGACCAACTAATGACTTCCTGGCAGGCCTGGATCTGTCTTCAGAAAGGAGAACTGTTGGGAAATTAAAGTCATTGAACTTATAAAATGGGAACTAGGACTTGCCAACTTACCAGGATCTAGGATCAAAGTGGTCAGCTATGCCACAGATTCATCTTTATTCTGCTTCTTTTTACCTGGTTGCTGGATCCTTTATGTTCCCTTAAAGAGGGCTGGGTTGTCTTGAGCATCCTTGTACAGTCTGTTCACCTTCTGGGTCTTTTCTCTGGCATCTTTCTCTGCATGTCTTCATCTTATGCATTGCTCCATTCCACAGCACATCATAGCTATTTGCTGAACAGTGAAAAAGGAGCCTTTCCTTCCAGAAGATGTACGATAAGTGAACTTTCTTCCCTCATACTTAGAAAAATTTTAGAAAGTTCTAGGTTTCATGGTAGACTATTCAAAGGGTGTTAACAAGTAGGAAATGTCCCACTGCTACAGAAACTCGGCTGTCAAGAACAATAGTGAAGCCAAGAGAGCAAAGCACCTACGTATGGAAAATCTTCAAGTCAGGGTGAGTCTCGTTGCCTTGGCTCCTATCTAGATCTTGTGTTTTCAAGTATTGTCACAGGAAATTATATTACAGCAGGTAGGGAGGGAAAAAAAGTTGTCTTGATTAAATCATTGTGTCTTGAACTTTTGTTTATATGTGTGTGTATGTATATGTGCACTTATTAGTCTAACCTTGGTGTTACACTCAAAAGAAGAGGAAATAAATTCCCACCAGAATAGTACTTCAACAGTTTGAAAGGAAACAAACTAGACAAGTTTATCGTTCAAACTTAACTCACCCTGTCCCCCACATATTTGTTTCATTTCCTGGCAGAGCATAAAATTATCCTGCACTGGGATCTTTTGTTTTGATAGGTCGACATTCTCTGCACAGACGAAGTTTACAAAACATATTCTGTGCCTTCACAGAATATGATCATTTTATGAGCAAATAAAATAAGCTTTATTTTCAAGTAACAAAAACAATGATTTATCTACATAAAGTAATAAAAATAAGCAATTCCTATTTTGAATTCAAAATTTTCTTTCCCAAATTTACTTCTGTCTTCCACTATAAAAATCTCCCCAAAGTAAAAATATGGTTTTTTTTTTCTTCTCCCATGTCTTACAAATTTTAGAAACCTTTATGTCCACTTATGACAGAAAAGAAAAAGAAAAAAAAAAAAGATTAATATGGCTGTTGCTCTCCTTCACATGTTTACTCAGTTACCATTTGAAAAGGATCCTTAAAAAACCTTTCTGCCTGCAAGGGGTCTAGAAAACTGTAGGTCCTCCAATATTATTTGTTGAATGAATACACATCCTCTTACAAATGATGTTAAAAAACAAAGAGGAGCTGTCATTATAGGAGATACTGTTTTCTCTGTTTAGTTGTATGAATCAGTTTCATAAAGATTAAATGCCTCATGCTTTCAGAGAAGAAAAATAAACAGAATCTATTGATAACATGAATTATAGGTTAATTTTCTCTGTTCCCTCCTCTAAAAAGTCTAAATCTTTGTTTCTTTACACTATGTAATGTGTTCTTACTTTCTTTTCATAAAAACAATAACCAACACCAAGTATTGTGTCTGATCAGTCATAAGCGATACCTACACAGAGATATAGTCTCCTCCATCCACTCCCAGTGGTTAAAATTATTTGGAACTCAAGGTCTTAGCAACCATCTGGTCTTTGCTAGCCAGTGATATTTCCCCACATGATCCAGTGGAAAAGATAGCTTCTGCATGAAAACAAATAACTCTAGTGCAGAGCAAATGCCATCCTATCATAAGCTCTGCTTTATTTTTTCTGATATTATGGGTATTTAAATAATTTAATAATTCTGTATAACTGAGAGAAAATATCAAAGTCTCCTTTTCAGGGTTTAAGTGTGTGAGCACTAAAAGTTTCTAAATTTTCTTTAGTTTTTCTGGCTTAGAGAAGTGTTTAAAATCAGTTTTGTTTTGTTTTTAATTTGTAAAATGGGAACAATGATGAATGAAAGAATAACAACATAGGTAGGTAGAGAATTGTATAGCCTAGATTATAACTAAAATGTGTGGCAGAGCTATTTGGTGGTATGGAAGGAGGAGCAGAATTATGACATGTTATTAGAAGACAGGTTTCAAGGAAGAGGTGGTACCTGAGAGAGTCCCTAAAGACTGGTTCGATGTGTTACTAACACACTAGGGCAAAATATTCCCAAACTATGAAATAATGTTTAACCGTAGAGGTAAAAATGTTGAACTTAACCTACAGTAGAGTCATTCACCAGAGGCAAAATTATTGATAAGAAGCATTTTATATCTGGATAGCTGAAATAAACTCTCTTCCTATTACTTTCCTAGGTCTATATCAAAGATTTCTCCCAAAATTCCATCAGAACATTGCCTGTTAGATGTTTCCTTTGAGAACAGATGGACTGATAGGCAGCTGGTGCTTATTAGAATGTCAAGGATGAAGATGATTTGTTAAGTTGACAAAAGGACCAGATTAAATTCTTGCAGATCCTAATATTTAAAGTAAACATCAGAACTATTAACTTAATCCTTATGTAGATAATCTACACATTGTCTTAAAACACAGAAAACCTAGCTCTTTGCCCAGCAGAAAAAAAGATTGAGAGGAAAATGGAGAAAAAGCCTTTTGCTTCACTTCACAGCCCATATTATTCTTTTTGAAATCTATGTCCCTCTGATATTCATTGGCCCGCTCATGAAAATCCTTACAAAGTGTGACCATTGGGGAAATTAATTTATTTCTGTCCTACCAACTTCTCTTCATATTTTAACATGCAGTCATTTGATTGTACCTTATATAAAATGGAAATATTCTAATGACTTTCTTTTTTGTACATATCTTAAATCTTTAGAAACTTTAGTTGGGCAAAAAGACTCTATATTACATAAGACTAACTGTAATTAATTCAAATAGTTCCTTGAGAGGAGTCCAAGACAATGACATGTTTTTCACAGAGTATGACAGGCCACCCAACAGAGTCCTTATGACAAGTTTGTTCCCAAATGCTGTTTTTTGTTGGGAGAATCAATAGCAAAAGAAGTGTATGTTTTGGTTATTTTGTTTGAAGGATTTGAGCTCCATTTGCGGCTTAATAGAAAATTAGGTAAGAAATTGGATGTTCAAACTTGCATTAGTGCTATTTGGGAACCAAAGGTAAGCCACAGGAGAAAATGCCCAAATCCTTTTCCCAACTGATACTAATTGGTTTTCATTTTCCAGGCTTCATAAAGGAAGCAATTTAACATGCTAAGAAGAAATTTGAATGTCCCACACACCTTCTTGTTTCATTTGAATCCATGAGCTAATGATATTCTGACTCTTCTGAACATTGACCAGGGTACTGGGAAGATATTCTTCTTTATTTTTCTTATTTTATTTTATTTTCAGACGTATTCTGTAACTTCTCAGATCTCTAGAGACAACACTTCCATTCATGGACTGAGCAATTATATTAGGCCCTTCCAACTTTTCAATTCAGTTACACCAGTCAAAGCCACCAGTTGTCAAGGCAAAGAAACTGTGGCAAATTGCTGCTTAAATCCATCAGCCTATTGAATCCTAATGCCAAATTTGCATTTGCTATTCATTTTGTCCTGAATGTTATGACTCCTTTATAATTAAATATAAGGTCAAAGACAGTATCTTATGCCCTTTTATTTTCTCAATGGCCACTGAAAAGCCTTTCACACACCTGTAAGATCCTTCTTCTTCATCAGTAATTATGATCTTTCTCTGTGAGTTTCTCCACCATATCAAAGAGAAGGTGAGTTTATAAAGAAAAGAGAAATAGCCTCAAGAAGGAGTGAGAAAGCAATCAATGCTTATCCTTTATCAATTTTCCTCCCTGGGGCACGTTTAGATTCTCCCTCTTTCTGTAGAACATGGGCTACGCATTGTACAATTAGTCAATTTTTTTAATGTGCTGCTGAGACACCTCCCGCAATATGGAGGCAGGCCTAAGAAAGTAAATCAGGTGATAGCCCTTCAGCAGCACAGAAGAATCAAAAGACTTGTGTGATGTATGGTTGTTGGGTTGGAATCTTACTGTTCATATTCTCAAATGATTTCTCCTGGGGATGGGTGTCCAGAGTGTCCTTTTAAGTTGGCCATTTTGTGGTTTGCCTTTCATTTATCTGAGCAGGGAACAATGTCTCAACAATTAAGTAAAGACACAGAAAAGAAGTTATTTTCCAGTAATATCTAAGTAGGTTGGGCTGTAAGGCTACCTTAATATAATCAAAGACAGATTGTTCTCTAAACTACCACATTTGTTAAAAGACAAATTCTACAGTTAATAGGTAAATATGCAGATTTGACCGCAAATCAAATTATGAAAACTTTAGAGCTGCCTATATTCTTTAGCTAAGTATGGAGATTTTGGGTTACAAGACCTATTATAAGAAAAAAGGATAGAGGCCCTAGCAGTTATATTTTAGCAGAGAAAATAAACTGACATGCTTCTTCCCATTTAGGTAAACATTTAGTCTGACAGAATCTTTCCTTAACAGATATTTGTGGGAAGCAGAGTTGGCCCAGTGGTTAGGACGTCCATCTACCACATAGGAGGTCCACGGTTCAAACCCCGGGCCTCCTTGACCTGTGTGGAGCTGGCCCAAGCGCAGTGCTGATGCGTGCAAGAAGTGCCCTGCCACATAGGGGTGTCCTCCACGTAGGGGAGCCCCATGTGCAAGGAGTGCACCCTGCAAGGAGTGTGCCCTGTAAGGAGAGCCACCCAGCGTGAAAGAAAGTGCAGCCTGCCCAAGAATGGTGCCGCACACACAGATAGCTGACACAACAAGATGATGCAACAGAAAGAAACACAGATTCCCATGCCACTGGCAACAACAGAAGTGGACAAAGAAAAAGAAAAAGAAGCAGCAAATAGACACAGAGAACAGACAATGGGGGGGGGGGGGCCAAGGAAGGGGAGAGAAATAAAGAAAGAAAGAAATCTTTAAAACAAACAAAAAAACAAAACAGATATTTGCCATTAACCAATTAAAAAATCCAACAGTAAATCAAATCAATAGGATTAGTCCTTAAATTTATTGGAATCAAGTCACCCTTTCTCTGCATCTACTCTTGGGCAGGTAGATTACAAGTGATGGCAGCCAAATTATGTGACTAAACATGCATTTTTTCCTTTTTTTCTTTTTAACTTTTTGGAACTCAAAATATTATTGACCACCAAGATATGTGCCTTTGCTTTCAAAATATGAAATATTCTTATCCATAATATCTAGAACAGGGATTTCAAAGGTTTGACAAGTGTGCTCTCTTTTCCCATCCCCAGTTATTACTATCAGCAATTTTCATGATGAGTAGAGACATAGGCTCCAGTCTTCTCAGTACAGCAGTCCCAGAAAATCTATCAGAGTTGGCATGTTGGATAAATAGGTTTGCTATTTCTATGCTAGAAGCTCAAGATCTTAACTGACTATCCCTACTCCTAGTAGTAATAAAGTATTCTTATAATATGGTGTGATCAGAAGGCCCCTTAGGAAAGACAACATGATCCAAATCTCCATCTCTCTTACCTGCAACCAGAGTGAATTCTGTTATCTGAAAAACAGTGCTTTAGGAACAACACAAGACATGTTGTTATCCTTTCTCACCTTGGCATTATTTGGCTTGCCACATCACTGCTGGTTGAGAACACACAGGGACCTATGGGATGGTTATTCAGGGTAACTGTGTGTAGATCATTCTGAGAGAAAAGATGGACCCTGCCTGAGGTGGGCAGGAATGATTACAACACTGTACAGTGTGGCTGCGCTTGCAGAATGAGGGTCCAAGACCATAGGGACCCAAGAGAGGAAGGCGAAATGTGCTTGCTGCTCAAATAAATGTTTAGTCAAATCTAGGTCGGCTTTTGGTTGATGACAGGTAAGGCTATATAAAAATAGGATGTTTACCAAAACATAGGTAATATTTAGCATTACCTGAAACAGTCCCTGAACCTTTGAGGTACCTACATAGGGGAAAAGAGCAATCTAAACACAGCTACTAATATTTAATATATAACAGCAGTTATATATATATATATTAATTACTAATATATAATTAAACATTTTAAATATCAACTGCCTTTTATACAGTTAACTCTAAGATAAACAATTACAGAGAGAAGAAGATCAAGGAAATTCATTGTGATTCTGGATCAAAATGGCACCAGCCACTGAAGGTGCTTGATTTAGCCAGAAATAATGACTGGGTTAATAATTCCTAAGCTCTATTTCATGCTATAGAATTGTCTTCCTTACAGTATCATTTGTATTTTAAAAATAAAGGAGTCAGTTTTTAAAATTGCTCATAGACTATCATGATATAGTTTCCCATTTACAATTCAGAAAATGGCATCTTTTTCAATGTTTAAATCAATAAGTAAAATCGTTATTTTGGCATTTTTACTTTTAATAGTACAACTGATGAGGCCCTGATCTTTAGTAAGTAATTATGGGCAATGGTGATCAGTAAAGAGTGCTCCTGATTCAGTCACAGCTCAAATTGTTGATCATTTTCCTCAGTGCTCTAGTACCTAGATGGTTTTGAACATTATGATTCTTAGTCATAAATATTGGTTAAAGACAAGAAGCCATATGGAATTCTAATTTCAAATACAAGTCAGGAATGACGTGAATAAAAATGATAATGATGAAAATTTGTCTGGCTTAGTTTCCTGGGCTGCCATAACAAAGTACAACAACCTGGATGGCTTAAAACAATAGAAATTTATTATCTCATCGTTCTGGAGGCTAAAAGTCCAAAATTTAGGTGGTGGCAGGACCATGCTTCCTCTGCAGTCTGCAGGGAAAGATCTGTTCCTTGCCTCTCTCTTGGCTTTAGGAATGACTTGCTGGTAAACTATGGTGTTCTATGTCTCAAGTCTTTTCACTTTCTTGATAATATCCTTTCATGCACTACTAGTTGAAGAGACTATTCTTTTCCAGCTACAGATACATGGCACCCTTGTCAAAAATCATTTAGCCATAAATGTGTGGGTTTATTTCAAGACTTTCAATTCTTTTCCACTGGTCTATATGTCTTGCATTTTGTCAGTACCATACTGTTTTGATTACTGTAGCTTTGTTGTAAGTTTTGAAATTGGGGAAAATGAATCTCCAACTTTGTTTTTTTCTTGATTGTTTTGACTGTTGAGGGCCCCCTTGCAATTCCATATGGATCTGAGGATCTATTCCGCAAAAAAAGGCTGCTGGAATTTTGATAGGTATTGCAGTAATTCTGTAGATTTCTTTGGGCAAAATTGATGCCTTGATAATATTAGGTATTCCAATCTGCAAACATGGACTGTCTTGCCATCCATATAGGTCTTCTTTAATTTCTTTCAGCAGCCTTTGGTAGTTTTCTATATACAAGTCTTAAAGAAAAGCCTATAACCAGATGGTGTCATTGGTGAATTCTACCAAACTTTTAAAGACTAGTGATTTAGCTAGAGTGAGAGATACAGAAAAGTGGCAATATTTACAATTATGCTAAGTCTTCATCAACTGAAACAAGAATAAAAATAGGTAAGTGATAATGTTTAATTAATTATTTTTATAAAGTACTATATTACTTATTATCATTGAGATTCCAGTATAAGCCCTAAATATAGAAAAGGTTTAAGTAGTTTCCTATAGATAGTGTTACTGAGAGAGAGGAGCAGGACCAGGAAATATTGACATGAATTGTATACCTTAGGTACAGTTTTATTAAATAAACATTTGCTTATCATACTTTGATTTTAAAAATCATTCTAGTGTCTTTTAAAGAAAATGAATTACAGGGGTAAGAGTTTAAGCAAGCAGACAACTTAAGATGATTGTGCAATGGTTCAGGAGAGAGATAATGATTTTTGTCTTCAATCAGTAGACTATCAAGTGATCTAAGTCTGAAAAGAGAAGGCAGAAATACAAGAGTGAAAGGGAAGAAAGAATAAGAGCAGTACATTAAAGGAGGGAAAAGAATATAGCCAAAAATAAATATATACATTAAATTCAAGGCATTGTCTTATTTCTGCATAGTGTTTTTGAGCTTTATCTAACAATGATTTAAGAAAAAGACGTCTAGTTCTTCTCAGGGCTAAAAACCAGCCCAAGCAAAGAAAGATGTTTACATAAAGTCCTCACCTGATCCAGACCCTGTCCCCTGGCATACACACTTCCTTAGCTAAGAAGAGTAGGTCATCAAAGATACGCAACCTCCTGAGAGAATTCCTAGAAAGGACACAAAACAAATTTAATACATTCTATCTGTATGCTTGAGGAACAAAGAGTGATCTTCCTAAGAAATGTTCCAGTTCCTCCAAAGACATACAACTAAAGAAATGCAGCAAATATTACACTATATATTATGTTAATTTCAAATTGGTTGGCTTCAGAGATAGTAAAGTGTCCCAGAGATCACCTGTGAATAGAATTTAATGTCCTAGAGAAAAATCATAAATATACAAGTTATCACATTACATTCACTGCCACCTACAAACTTACTGCTCTACTCATTTTCTATTTGTTTTTGTTTCAGTTTTCCATATCTTCTTATATTTCCCCAAACAATACTTAAGAAAGTGAGGTAGTTTTGAACCTTTAAGGAAGATAACTGAATGAGAAAATAAATTAAATATCAGTATCTTTTCATAAAAACAAAATATGAACTTCTGGTCAAAATTTCTGCAGTGAATTAAAAGCATTACACTTTGAAACACACAGCTGTAGTGTATAAAATAGCAAACCAAAGCAATATAAATGGACTTGTACACAAGAGAGGCATCTGTGCAAACCAGAAACATATCTTAAACACAAAGCTATGAGCAAAGCTGAAGGCACAGACCTGCTATGATGTAAGCAGTGATGGGAGAAATTCAGCCTCTGCAGGGTACAGAGGACTAAAATTGTTGTGATGCAAGATAGGGGAGCCCTGAAGCTAAGTTCACTGCTTGAAGTCATCCTGTCCTCATAAAAGAAGATGGAAAAGTATTTTACCAATTTGAGTTTAGATTGTAGTCCTACCATTCATGAGGAACAATCCAGACAGTTAAACAAGGTGCCAAATGCTAATCCCAGATATCCCCACAATTTAGAAAAGGGGGCCCAAAATGCCATTATGGCATGCTCAAAAGATGAGTGCAAGCAATTTCAGAATCTCTAAACAGAGATAGTGATAGCCTCTCTTACAGAGTCGGAGAAAATATTTGGAAACCACATATCCAAAAAGGGTTTAATATCCATAATATATAATGAACTCTACAACTCAACAACAGAAAGACAAATAGCCCAATTTTTTAAATGGGCAAAAAACTTGAATAGACATTTATGCAAAGAAAATATACAAATGGCCAAAAAGTGTATGACAAGGTGTTCATCATCATTAGCCTTTAGGGAAATGCAAATCAAAACCATAATGAGATACCGTTTCACACCCACTAGAATGGCTACTATTTTAAAAAATGGAAAATTACAAGTGTTGAAGAGGGTGTAGAGAAATAGGAACACTCATTAATTGTTGATGAGAATGTAAAATGGTACACATTTGGTAGAGAAGTTTTGTGGTTTCTCAAAAAGTTAAGTATAGTAATGGAAGAAATTGCAGCATTGATGTGGAGAAAGTGGCCACAGTAGTTGCTGAGGGCAGGGAGAGGGAAGAAGAGATGTGATGTGGGGTCATTTTCAGGACTTGGAGTTGTCCTAAATGATATTGCAGGGACAGATGCTGAACATTATATATTCTGTCATAACCCACTGAATGTACTGGGGGAGAATATAAACTACAATGTAAATCATTATCCATGTGGTACAGCAGTAGTCCAAAATGTATTCACCAAATGCAATGAATGTGCCACAATGATGAAAGAAGTTGTTAATGTGGGAGGAGTGGGTGTGCAGTATATGGATACCTCTTATATTTTTTAATGTAATATTTTTTAAAATTAAAGAGATCATAGAATAAAAATAAAAATAAATAAATATTAAAGGAATATTAAACTAAAACAATTGAAAACAATCTGTTCCCTCCAAACCAGCAGAAGGTGAAAATAGGAAATACAGAAAATATTACGTCAATAAGATGCAGAAAATGAGACAAAAGAGGCAAAAAGAAAAGATGGCTGAATATATAGAGTAACATGATAATCTAAATAACTGTAAATATTACACTGAACAGACAGCCAATCCACCCTTCAGTTCAGTAGATACCCATTTCACTCTTTCCCTTCTAGACAGAGAGCATATCTGATCGCACGATATGTGTTTGTAAATTGAAATGTGTTTGTAAATTGGGCTTGCTCTCTTGGGCTTCCACCTTTGCCATAAGAAGAACATACTTCATTTAGCTTACTGGTCAGAAAAGAATGAAAGAAGAGTGTGGCAAATTTGAGTCAAACCTTCAGACGGGAACCAAGCCCATTGTCAGCTCGTCTTAAATCAGTCAAATTCAGGAGTCATAAATGACTGCTTATTGTTTTATACCACTGAATTTTGAGGTAGTTTGTTATGATTATCGTGGCAATAGTTGACTAAAATATTGGATACAGGATATGAAGCAGAACTGTATAAAGAACTGCAAGGAGGTGCATGACGACCTTTCACCAGCACAACAATATCTAAATTGTAGCTTTTTAGCTGCTGAAACCAAAAACAAGTTGAATTTGCTTGAGACAATACAGGACTGACAAATTGCATGTACCCTCCTCATAAGACCCCTGGCATCAAATGTGTAGTTTTTTTTCTATAAAAACCCTAGGCTCCCATTATCACTTTGAACTGATTTTGGAAAGATTCCCCCAGTTCCTTGTTTATGCAGTTTCAGTAAATCACCTTCTCACTGAGGAAAAAAAAAAAAACTAATGCTTAAGAAAGTGCTATAGAATGCTGATAAAATGGTAACCCATGTTATATAGTGGCAAAACATTTTATACAAATATTGTTTGCCGTAACAAACTTCAAGTTGAATGAGAATATTTTAAAGCAGATTATTACAATTGTTAGCTGGCTGCTGCTAGCTGCATTTGATGATGTATTACAGGAAAGCAGAAAAGAATTGGCTGAGGTGCAAAAAGGAATTTAGAGATGATATGGTGATCTCAAAAAGTATAGTACTTGACGCTTTGGGATAGGAACCTATTGCCAAGTCAAAGGTATGGCCATTTGTGACATACCCTCAAGAAAAAGTCCAAAACCGGGACACTGTCAGTATGACATGGTCTAAAGAAAAAGGTCATATTAAGATTGCTACCTACTTCAAGACTTCTGACAAAAGTTCTAAGATGGACAAAAATTTCCTAGAAAGATTAAGGCATGTTACTACAAAAGCCTGATATGCCCAATCTGTAATTAATTCTAGAGGGAGAAAGGCAAACCTCAAAAGGAATTGCAACTATTACACTTGATTGACTGGAATGAAATATATATAATAGGAAAGGTTGAGTGAACTTTGTGTGCAAGAGGTGTAATTGTAACCTAGAGAGTAGGTAGCCTGTGGTAGATTTTATTATTATTCCTAGTTTTTCATATCTCTCTGTATCAACACCTGTTGTCAAGTGACTTTGTGGTTCCTCCCACGTGAAGAAAAGAAGGGTATTCCATCCCACTGATTAGAAGCTTGGCCATCTGTCTTGCTTTGACCATTTGAATATTAGCATATGTCACATAATCAGGAACATAACACATTTAGTGAGACTGGGCTTATTCTCTTTCACTCTTGCCCTTTTCCTGCACTGCTTCTGGTCTCGGAAGAATGGAAAATGTATGAAGCAAACTGGAACTGAACTCCCAGTCTAGAACCAAGCCCAGCCAAGCACAGGAGATATTAGCTAAATTCTCATCAACTCAGAGATATAGGAATATAATAATTGCTTGTTATTGTAATCCACTGATTTTTTAAACCACTATTATTGTGGCAGTTGATTAAACACTATACCTCCAACCAGACAGGAAAACAAATGCTAGGCAGTTTAAAGATATGAATCAGAAATGAAAAAATTTCAAAAATATAAGCAAAAATAGAGAAAGATATTTTAAGAATTCCTTAAAGAAGAAAGCAAAAACACAAACCATAAAAATATTGATTAGTTTTCCTATATTTAATTTAAAACTTCTGTTTAATAAAAAATAAATTAAGATAAAATACAAAACACAAGTTAAGAGATTGTCTTTGAAATATTTATTGTTTACACTCATGAAAATATTATTCATCATCATAAGAAGAAAATTAAATGAACAATAGAAAATGAACAACAGCTATGAATAGGTCATTTACAGAAGTGGAAACCCAATAGTTACATGTAAAGATGCTAAACCTCTCTAATTAAGGAAATTTAAACTAAATGACAAAGAGATATTTCATACTTATCAAATTAGCAAAATTTTGAAGTAAAACAAACATCCAATGTTCAAGCTTCCTGAGGATATGGATTAAAGGGTTCTCATATAACTTAGGTGAGCTTGTACAATGGCACAACCACTCTGGAGAATATTTGGCATTGTCTTGTGAACACTAGATCCAGCATAAGTCCCTGTCTCTGTGTAAAACAATACAGGTGCCAAACATACTTCCTGGTCCTTGTGTTAGACAAGTAGGAATGGAATGGAATGGAGTGGAATGGAATGGAATGGAATGGAATGGAATGGAATGGAATGGAATGGAATGGAATGGAATGGAATACAGAGAGTAAGAATAAGTTATCTTCTAAAACTTTGCTTCTTTATGCATCTCAGTTTGTGTGTGTGTGTGTGTGTGGGCACATGGGTGCACAGGTGTATTAGATTATGATATAAAATACATTTCTGACTATTGGTCAAAATTTTGAAAACTACTGCCTTAAATAAATCTTGGTATATGTGTACAAGAAAACCCATGCATATTCATTGCAAAATTTTTGCAGTTTTAAAATAGAAACAACCTTGATGTTCAAGTAAAATATACAGCAGGTAAAATGATTGAAGCAGAGTTATATACATCAACACAGATATAAATCTCAAAAAATTAAGTAAAATGTGAAATTATATGATGACACATATACCTATTGATAAATAAGAAAACTATACTAAATATTGCCTGGGAACACATAACATGGAGGAAAGTAAAAAAAAAAATTGTTATAATCAGTACAAAATTCAGGACAATGGTCTTTTCTATGGAATGTGAGAATGAGGAAATGAGGAAGAAAGGGAGAGAGGGAGAGAGAGGGAGGTTGGTGAGAGAGAGTAAGAAAAGGAAAGAGAGGAATAATATCAAAGAGGAACAAACAGGGGCCTTCAAATGTCTTACTGTTTTGATTTCTTAAAACCTGAGGCAAGTGTGGCAAAATGTTAAAACCCAATGAAACTCAAAAACTAGCTTACTTAATGTTTTCTATGTTCTAGTCACTGCCAAGCACTTTGCATATTTTATTTGCAAAGCTATTTGTTAAATCTTTTCCTGATACTTTTCTCTATGTTTGAACTACTTTACAATTTAAAAAATAAAAGCAGGATCGAAACGTTAGCATATCAAATTTAAGTGTGGCTATATGGATGTTCATCATATTATTCTCTAAAATGTTCTATATGGTTGCAATCTTTCATTTAAAAAAGGTTGTTTAAAAATCAGTTGTAATGACAGAACTGATAATTAATCTGAGATCCTAGACTACAGAAAATACATAAAAGTGTTTATGGTAACTTATGCACAGATCTCTAAATATTGTTCTTTTCCTAGCCAGAGTTCCAACAGAATATTCACTGTTGTTTTGTAAAGAACCAGACTGGTTATCTATTGAAACTATAGGAGTATAGCTCCCCTCAGAGGAGACAGGCAAAGTTGCATCACAGTCACCCCCACACGCACCTCACACCCCAACCCTGAAACATCCAGGATGATATAATGTCTCCATATCTGTTCTCCTCTCTTCCAAGAAACTGAAAGGCATAATCAGAAATGGTGGCAGAGGACTTGAAGTTCCCAGGCTTCTTTGAGAAGAGGGCAGGATCTGAGGAAATACAGAAATCAATAATATCACTGTGGGTGGGCTGTGGGAAGAAAAGAATGCTTCAGAGCAAAACCTTCATTTTGACAGCCGTTTTTGTGGCCTTTACATCTGGAATGTTCTCACCAATCTGAGGCTCAGATCTCGAATGGTTTCATTATGAAGTAGTAACAGTCAGAATCAAAATAGTTCATAAACTTCAGAGGAGTTATAACTCGACAACAAGCTCTCTGAGTGGGGATGTGTAGCTTCTCTTTGAGTTGTTGTTTGTGTTGGCACTGGGGACAGCTTGGCTCTACTAAGGATGATTCTCCATTTGGACCATTTGTTTCATAGAATTGGCCAATTGTTTGATGAAACTGGCTGAACTAGCCTTTTGTTTTGATATCATATAAATATATCTCAGATCTCTTCCCAGTTCTGCACCTTTCCTCCTGGAAGAACTTGGCTAAGATACAAAACTGGTGGGCAATTTCAACCCTTTAAGACTCAAAGCAACACAGTATCCCTCTCTTTCTCTTAAATTGTAAGCAGTTCCTTTAAGAAAAAACAGTGAAAATGTATAGGGACTTTTTTCACTAATCAATTTTATTGATACATAGTAATAAAGAATAAATCCATCCAAAGTGTACTATTGATGGTATTTGGTATAATCACATAGTTGTGCATTCATCACTTCAATCATTATTAGAGCAATTTTTGTTTGTTTATTATCATTATTATGGGGATAATGAAAATGTTTAAGTTTTTGAAATGGTTTTAAAGCCCATACTTGAAAGTATGTACACTGTAGTGCTCAATTCAACATAAATCTGAAGTATTTAATAATTTTAAAAATAACAAAATAATATTCATTGACTGTTTATGATATGCCAAGTACTCTTCCAAATATTTTCAAATTCTACCTCACAGCAATCTTGTAAGATAAGTAATTATTACTCCCATTTTATAACTTAGGAAATTGGAACCTTAGAGATTATTTAGTTAAACCCCTCCTCTCCTCTTTCATATGAGGGAATGGAAGCCTTAGCAGGGTGTATTGTTAACATAAGGAAGTCTACTTGGCTCCAGGAAGACTGCATTCTCAAAACAAACAACCAAATTTGGGAGAGACATGTGTAAACAGTAAGAGAGAAGAGGACACTCAACTAGACCTCCAAAGCAGCTAAATCAAGCCTAAGTTCATGGAAGGCAGAGGTTGAAACTATTTCCCCATTGCCTATGGATAAGGAAACTTCAGGCCCAGAGAAGTCAAGTGACTGTATTACCAAATGTCAAGGCTGAGAAGTAAGAGCTCAGGTCTCTAGAACCTTGGCCTGGTTTCTCGCCTGTAAATTCAGCTTTCATTCCCTATTGACTTTTTCCCCTCTGATTAATTTAATTAGTTTTTTTCCTCCACATTTGTCCATTTTCATTAGTAATGAGTTCATTTTTCCATTTGGCCCCTAGGGTGAGTTCTTTTTCAGAAAAAATTTAATTCAAATCAGATTTTATTTATCATTTTGCTGTAAGGAACCCACCAAAACAAACCTTTAATTTGATTGGGCATTAAGGATTTCTCACCCATTTGAAGACCATATTGCTTTTCTGTGTAGTTGCTACTCCACAGGTAGTGAAATGAATGGAGTACAGAAACCTAGGTAATTCAAACACTTTGACTTTTCCTATGGGTGTATGACAACATATCCAATGACTCCCTTCCTGTAGAATAGGATTATGTTGAAAAGGTAGCTGGGGGAAAAAAAAAAGGTAGCTGGAAAACATCCAAAGGTTGTCCCTTCAGGAATTTATATGGTGCCAATTAATAGTAAACAGCAGGAAACAGATATCATAACTATCCCCTCCCCTCTGCAATTTCTTTGAAATTTGCCAAAGTGAGAACAGTCAGCTAACTTTTTTTCCCAACCAATATTTAGGGAAAACCATTGTAACATCTTGTCCAAAGGTGTTTCTTTTTAAGAAATTATCTTCAAAGAGTTCACATAATTGGGAACATCATTCAACTAAAGAAAATAGAAAAAAGAAGAACCATGACATTTGATCATGAGTATGGGTTTAATCAGGGTCAACTGAATATCAAAATAATACAACTGTGCATGACTTAACTTTTTTCAAGCCAATATTAGTGTAATTGTAGGGAATGGGGTATTATTTATAATACGGCAAAGTAAGTGTTGGCACTGATCCTGTCTCATGGTTTAATATATACTGAAGGTCAATTTGTGGAGAATCTTTTGGCTCTACTTGGAAGTTCAAAGTTTCCTAAGTAGTGAAAGAGGTGAATATGAAATATTTTAAACTATACTTTCAAGGATTTATCTCTTGATAAATCTTTTGGCATTGACTAGAAGGCACTGTACCTGCACCATTTGCTTTGCCATTAATTTCCAGAATAGGTTTACCTAATATGGATACCTATCAGGCAATAGAAAACTTGAAAAGATTGTTTTAATTTAATTATTTGTTAAGACTATTATTGGGGTAATCTAAAGAATGTGTTCTTGAAAAGTTAAATTTGATAATACCAGAGATAAGGTTGTGCGTGGGAGAAAACAGTTCCACGGTTACCTACAATCTTCCATGATATTTAAAACTCTTTCTTTCCAGTACAACACAATATGGCCACTGGCATCTCAGCTTCACCATGTCTTGTTGCAATGAAGGCTGAATGTGCCTTTTGTCAATAGGTCTCCATTGAGGAGCATACAGAAGATCTTCAAAAAGGGCATCTGTCTAAAAGTGAGGATACAGGAAGAAAAACACTGGTAATTAAAAAGCACTGCCTAGTGGCTATGGGCTTTGAATTCCAGCTCATTTTAATAGTAGAGCATCTGCTTGGAGCAATGGTTCTCATCTTTGGCTACTTAGAATCATCTAAAGTGTTATTCAAAATACTGTTGGTCAGTTCCCCACTGCAGACCAATTTTATCTGAATCATTTTTAGTGGGGATCATACATGTCCCATGCTATCAGTTGGTCCTCATACAGGTGATCATAAACAACAACTGGGGTAATGCAGCCCTGTCCACCAGGCCTGTCATGCAAAGTAGAAAAATTGGAGCAGTAAGATACCAAGAGATTTGGTTTTCATGATAGAAAAAAAGAACTTCAAGGATTCCAAGCATGACTCTTTGGAAGTCCTCCTGTGTGATCAATCATGTTCATTAGCTCACTATCTTTCCTGCTACCTTCCTCCTCATTATTGTCAATAATAATTCCTATACTATTCAGTAACATTACTAGCCAGTTAAAGGGATTTTATCTTTTTTTTTAATTGATTGATTGATTGATTGATTGATTTTGTAAAAATATTACATTAAAAAAATATGAGGTCCCATTCAACCCCACCACCCCCACCGCATCCCTCCCCCCCCCCCCCCCCCCCCAGCAACACTCACTCCCATCATCATGACATATCCATTGCATTTGGTAAGTACATCTCTGGGCATCTCTGCACTTCATGGTCATTGGTCCACATCATGGCCCACACTCTCCCCCATTCCATCCAGTGGGCCCTGGGAGGATTTACAATGTCCGGTGATTGCCCCTGAAGCACCATCCAGGGCAACTCCAAGTCCCAATGGCGCCTCCACATCTCATCTCTTCCTGCCATTCCCCATACCCATCAGCCACCATGTCCACTTTTCCCACTCCAATGCCACCTTTTCTCTGTGGACCTTGGATTGGTTGTGTCCGTTGCACCTCTATGTCAAAAGGAGGCTCAGATTCCACATGGTTACTGGATGCAATCCTCCTGCTTTCAGTTGTAGGCACTCTAGGCTCCATGGTGTGGTGATTGTCCTTCAACTCCATCTTAGCTGAGTGAGGTGAGTCCAATAAATCAGATTGTAGGAGCTGGAGTCTGTTGAGGCTCAGGGCCTGGCTATCATAATGCTTTTATTTCTAGAACTGAGATTTCCATAAGATCCAAACTCCTATTGGCCCATGTCAGTGGGTCAATCGCATTATTTAAGGGGCTTATCGGTAACAAAGAGTTTGAATGGGTTCAGTCAAGATGATTCCTACACACTATTTATATTGATTCTTGAGTTTTCCCCAAGGCAGACTATGACAAGAATGTGGCAACTGATTAATAGAAGGGAGAAAAACCATATAGGATATATTAATAAGCTATGCACTGCTGTGGGAAACAAGTCCAATCCTACCTGGAGTCCTTCTAAAGAATCATGTAGAATGCATCCTATTTTGTCTAATCGAGGGACTGAAAAACTGGGATAATTATCCATGATTTCCATCCTTCATTCATTGATGGCTACCTTTAGGGGCACCAGAACCCAACACTTCCAGGCTACTTCTATCATCTCAAGCTGAGTAAACTTGGACAAAGATGGAGAAAGCCCTTAGGGAAAAGTAGGCACCTGAAGTGGGAAGCTGTCAGATTTCAGGAAACTGTCCACTGTAAATGCAGGTAAGCTTAGAGGTAGACAGATATGGGGCAGAACATCAAGACTCTCTACCATATATTGTTTGGGTCAGTTTTCTTATTAAGCAGCCAAAGCTAAGAGTTTCAGAGAACTCTTCCAATCAGCCAGTGACTTAGCAACACCTGAACTAGGGTAGTCTCTTGTCTGCTTTTTAGGACCTATTAGTTCTCAATTTCACTTTCAAAATAGCCAGAGACAGAATTATTGGACAACTCTATGATTCTATTATCACTCCAACTCAGCAGATCACTTAATTCTAGGAAAAAGATAAATTCCCTGTAATACTCATAAATCTAGTGGCGTAGGAAATGGCCCTAAAAAGGGATAACTTCTATGTTTTCTAATATTATGCATAATGAAGTTTCCATGACATAGTTTGGTTTAAACTTTTAAAATAAAGAACCACCCTGAAATTTGATTATAGTCCTCTTTACTTGGTAATAAAAATACTGGTCCAGGAAAATAGCCCAGCTCTTTATCAGGATGTAATAAAACTGTTAAATCTAAAAAGAAGCATAATATTTTATTATTATAAAATAATTCATGTTCATAGAATATGAAATAGACAAAATTTTAAAATAGTTATAAAAATAAAAATCATTCATAATCTCATTACTCATAGTCATTTTTATTTTAATATGTTCATATGTTTTTGAGAACTTTATTTCTATGTGAGGTATTTATATCATTATTCATATTGGTTTTAATGTGGACATAAATAATTATATTAATGGAGCAAATTGTGTTTGTTTTATTATTTTTATGTATACATTTTCTTTTTTTTTAAGATTTATTTTTCATTTATTTCTCTCCCCTTCCTCCCACCCCACCCTTGTCTGCTCTCTGTGTCCATTTGCTGTGTGTTCTTCTGTGTCCACTCACATTCTTGTCAGCGGCACTGGGAATCTGTGTCTCTTTTTTGTTGTGTCATCTTGCTGTGCGAGCTCTCTGTGTGTGCAGCACCACTCCTGGGCAGGCTGTGCTTTTTTTTTTTCCACATGGGGCAGCTCTCCTCCTGCAGTGCACTCCTTTCATGTTGGGCTCCCTTATGTGGGGGACACCCCTGCATGGCACAGCATGCATGTGTCATCACTGCACGTGAGCCAGCTCACCACACAGGTCAGGAGGCCCTGGATTTGAACCCTGGACCTCCTATATGGTAGGCAGATGCTCTATCAGTTGAGCCACATCCACTTCCCTATACATTTTCATTTTATTTAGTCACTGACAATTTTTTCTCATATTATTTGTCTTGGGGCTCAAGTTTACAAAGGTATTTCTTTTATATCACTCTTGACATCTGAAATGAATTTCAATGTAGAACTGTACCATAATTTATTTAGCCATTAATTCCTATAGGAAATTCAGGTCATTTTCAATTTAATTATAAACAAAGATACAGTAAAAGTCATATCAGCTAGGGTTTGTACACATCTTTAATCATTTTCTAAGGATAAATTTTTGGAAGTAGAATTGTTTTATCAAATAACATATGATACCTTGATACATACTGATAATTTTCACAAAATTATCAATGGCTATCCCACTTAAGTGTATTAGTGAACCCAGTTTCCTAAACCAAGATACATACAATATTCTTGCCAAATTAATAGATCAAAAATAGTACTGTATGTTAGTTTGCTTCTCTTTGATTGTGAATGAGTTTCAACCATTTTGATACACTTCTTAGGTTCCTGCTTTGTCATATGAATTTCCTTCATTGCAATTTTGCTTATTTCTTATTGATATGTTTGTATTTTATTATCTATATGTAAGGTTTTTTATGTAAGTGTTAACTCATTAGTTGAAAAAATATTAAATTATGTTTTCAGCTAATTTGACATTAAATTTTGCTTTGATGTTTGTTGCATTTTTATGTCAACACTTTCACATTTTCATATCATGAAATCAGTCAATCTTTCTCTGTATTTTCTTTATTTGGCCTCAAGTTTATAAGTTCTTTCTGGTTCATAGATGATTTAAATATTAATCAAATAAATATTAATATTTATTTTGTCACATACTTCTGATGTGACAAAAGATTCATTTTATATTGAGGTATAAAATCTAAATGGAAATTGTTTTACCATTTATAGTATAATAGAGAACTGGCTTTATTTTATTTTTCAAATAGCTATGCAGTTTCTTAACTCCAAATTCACCAATCCTTTCACTTCTGATTTATATCATATGTATCATATCCTTAATTGTTCTTTTTACTTGATCCTATCTTTTGATGCTTCAAGTCCTTTCAATTGATTTTTGTTTTCATATTTCTTTATTGTAGCTTTATAATAGATTTCAGTAGTGGAGTGTTCTCTTCATTACTCTCCTTCATTCAGAATATTCTAGACTTTTCTTATTCATGCAGTCTTCAAATTGAACTTTAAAGAAGTTAATTACTGAAGTTCAAAAAATTGTTGGAATTTTTGTTTTGAATTTCACTAAATTTGTAGATTACCTTATCATATTTTTATGAACCTGCCTTTCTAGCCAGAAATATGATAAATCTTTCCATTTCTTCAAAACTTCTTTCATAAAGCCCAGGAAAGTTTTAATATTTTTATAGGTACTATTCATCTACAATATGTTAACTATAGTGTATACATTACATCAGTTGTATTTTTCCCAGGCATCTCCATATTCTTCACACTTTCTTATATTTGTCCTATTAACCATAATCATCATCCACCACTGAAATCATTATGTTATATAGGCCCTAGATTATCCTCTACCTTTCTTTCAATTGACTTAACCTCCCTAGACTATACCACTTTCAGCCACATTGTATGCAATTTTTAAATTATAATTTACATTTATAAGTCGTTAGTATTATATTCGCCATGATACGTTACCATCAATTCTATCCATTTCCACACATTTACAATCCACCTTATTAAACATCTTACATATATTCAGCATCAGCTCTCCCTTCTCAATCCACATTCTATCTCCTAGTAACCTATACTTTAGAGTTTAACTCCATGAGCTTACTTCTCATATTTAGTTCATATTAGTGATACCATACAATATTTGTCCTTTTATGCCTGGCTTATTTCACTCAACATAATGACCTCAAGGTTATCATGACAAATGTTATAATAGCTTTATCACTGATGAAATTAAAGCTATGTGGAAGGACCAAATATTTAGACATTCCCCATTCTTCCTGAAGAGAGCATAAGGAGCTAGAGAGACCTGCAGGCCCCTTGGAGGTATCTGAGGCTTAACCCTAAATGGTCCTGGGTGCACACTTTGAAGTAGGAGGATTTCTGGTTGCCTGATACTGACCCTTTGAGTAACACCTCGAGAATCTTGGTATGTCTAACAAATGATCCTTTAATGTAGTGTGGTCAAAACTACCTCTAAAACAAGATTCCAGAATAGGTTTATAACTTGTCTTATTTGTAATAAATCTTTAGAGAAATATCCATATCCCTAGCAGACTTTGGTCTGAGACTCATTTTCCTTCTAACATTTCTTTGGTAGCTATGAAGAGTGAAAGAATTGACTATATTGACCAAGTCAGTCCACCAGCCCCATACGAGACCCACTGATGGGTATTTTGAAAATGTTTCTATACACTTGTTAGATTGTCCTACTGGATTGGGGCTACCTATAAGGCATGGGATCCAACAATCTATAGTTGGGATAGGAAACAATATTTTTCTTTGTCTTCTTTATTATTTAAGGAATTCAAACTCACTTTCCCCTCCAACATTTTCTCTCTGACCCTCTCATCTGTTTTACTTCAAAGGACACTTGAAATTAGACAACAAAAATCCTAGTTCTGTGTTGATAATTATATTTAACAAGCAATTCCCAAATCCTGCTCACTCAGCATTGTACTTTATCGAGGTTGCTTCTCTTCTGTTGTTGGTTGGTTCTACACATTGACTTGAATTTTTATTTTCAAATATTTCAAATATTTTCAAGTTTGGTGATGGTTTATAAGATTCAAAGCATGAGAAACTTCATCTGTGATGGTAGCTCCTGCCTCCCTCTCCACTTTATTTGCCTGCTGGAGGCTCTCCTCTTTATTATTAGTGCCCTACTAATCATATTCTGGGCTTAATTTGAAAACGAAGTATAACATATCTGGGCCCTCATCAACCAGGAAGTAGCCCAGACTTCAAACGAAACATCTTAAGGCCTGTCAACAGAGTCATGACTCCAGTTTGTAAAAATCCAAAGCAGAAACCAGTTAAATATCCTGTGACTCACTCTGAGTACTGATTGCTTGCTTCTGTTTCTGCTCATGATCCTTGCCAGGGAGAGAAAGACCGCCACATTTTTCATGTGGCCATCCAGAGATGCAGGCCCACAGGGCAGAGTCTAAAGATGACCTTCCCTTGGTTGTTTGGGGCAAGAGGGTCCAACATGATCTTTTTGCCACCATGGGGCCCTGAGGAAAGAAGTTGGTCTGGTTCACACTTCCCTCCATCAACATCTTAGATGAACTTAAGCCCACTCACCCATGAGAATTAAGGCATATTCTACCTGGTTCAGCACTGGATACTCCGACCTGTGAATGAAGGAAGTAAACATCTAGGCCATGTGACTGCAGGGATATTGAAGCTCCCCAATCTTCTTTGACTAATGAGTGACTACTGAAACTGAACCATTAGAGCTTCACTTCTGCTCAAGACTATGGTGACTAATGCAAATGTCTCCTGGACAGGAAGGAAAATGGGGGAGTAGAAGGAGCTAACATTTTCATGTCTACTTTGTGCTAGGCCCTTATTTATATTCACTACAATTTGATTCTTGCGACTCTGTTAGGTTGGCATTATTTCCATTTTAGAAAAGGGTTAACTGAGCCTCAAGGATAATCTTTTAGTAAATAACCAATCAAGGATTTGAACCCAAACCTCCCTGAATCTGGAGTCCATGATATTTAGGAGAAGTATACATAAAACTATTAGCAATCATTCATAGTTTTATATTGAGTTAGAGGGCGAGTAGCAGCTCTTATGACTTAAAGAGTATGAGAAGTAGGTTGATATCTGATAAAAAAAATAAATATCTAGAGTAGCTGAAAACAACTCTCAACACCTTTACAATGTTTCTGCAGAGCCTGGATAGAGCTTTGCATCCTAAAGGGCTCTCATGTCCTTTATTACTTGCTGCCTAATCCAAGTAAGGATGATCTGAGGGGGAAAAAAACAAACCTCATATAAAACCAGCAATGTCAAGCAAGAGCCTCTATTTCCTAGCATGCCTCAAGTAACCTTAATACTAGATGGGAGTTTAGTAAATTATACATGGATATGTGATAGAATAAACAGCCTACAGACTGTCACCATCAAATTAGGATTTGTCAGTTCAACCAAACAAACATCCTTAGATTAGACCAGAAATGTGTCAGGGGAGAAGACTTGGGAAGTGCTTCATAAACATACATTGGTGTCTCTCTTTAGGTATTCTTTGAAGTTTGGAATAACAGATGTAACTGGTATCAGCAGTGGGTGAGAACCCTCAACTTGGAGGGAAAAAATCAGCGTGGGAGTCCCAGCCCTGTAACCTATTAACACTTCCACTTTTAAGAAGTGGCTAAGAAGGAGAACAGATTCAAATCTGGCTCCAACAGTTACTAAGAGGTGTTAACTCAGGGAAATTATACCTAATTTCTGAATTTCCCTATCTCTGTTCATTATAGGATGATTAGGCTCAAAGGAGAAAAATGAATGCAAACGTTTGTCCACAGCTCCTAGAACACAGTAGAACACATAGAATGGGTAGTTGTTTTTAATTAACAGTATCTCTCAGATCCTTAGCTTCCCTCCTCTGCAACATTAGTTAGAACAATTGAAATATATAGCAGAAAAATATCACACATTGTAAGGTAAATTTTACTATTCCTTGCTATGAAATCAATGCCTTGCCTGTAATTCTTAATGTCTAAAACAGTGCTTTTGAGAGATGCTGAAAGACATTCCTATGAGACCAGATGGGAAAACAAATTGGGTCTGGGGGTGGGGGTACTGATACCCTTATACTTACTTAGAAGATCAGACAAAGGCATTTACATTCCAGACCAGCTAGGGATGTCTAATTTTCTATAAATAAAAATAACAGTGCATGATTTTTCCCTAAACCCCTATCAAATAGCCAGGTCTTGAAATTCATCATGAACCACAGAAGGGAGAAACTCAACATAATGAGCAAAGTTTATAGTCTTCTGTTCTCCTCATTTGGCCTCTGTATCTATTTTTCAATTTAAGGAGAATAACTGCTTCTGGCAGCACAATTGGATCAAAGTCAGCTTAAGCAAGACAATAAGTGGTGATGAGGCCAGGATTTGGAATGGGGCTGGCTCTGTATATCTATGCCCCTAGCAGCTAAGAAAAGGGGAGCAGAGAATAGAAATAACCCATTTTTAAAAGGATATTCAATAGCCCTTAGGCCTGAAAATTAAAATCACAAGTGCAAATGTGAACTTTTAATATCTGAATAATAGTTACCAAACTTTAACCCATCTCTGGTGGGAGAAATTCAAGTCTGAAAAAAGTCTTTGCTTTCTTACTCCTGATGAGCAGGTCTTTGGGAATTTGATGCTATCTCTCAAGTAAGTTTGATTTTAGAATAGATCAGTTACATTGGCAGAGAACAGAGGTGGGGAGACCCAAAATGGTTGTGCAAAGAAGATGGCTGTCCTGAAGGCTTGTTTAATAAGTAAACCTGACTTTCACTTGATGGTATGTGAAGTTCAAGGACATCACCCATTCATCAAGGTTTAGTGTGGCAGGATAGTGCTAGATTTTTTCCTGCACATTATTTAATCCTCACTAGTACCTCAGGTAGACACTGGTAGAGGCAGGGAGTATATTGTATATCATTGGGTTAATGAGTTCACGAGTGTGGCTGAAACAAAGGTAGGAAAATATTTTCTTTTAATATGAATAGAGTGGTTTGGAGAAAATTAGAAAATGATGTCAGACTAAGAATCTATGTTTTATGCTAATGGAGAGCCTTTAATGGGTTTAGAGATGGGAATTGGAATGAGGAAAGGAATATTTTAGGCAGATAATCTAATTCTGTCATATAAAAGTATTCAGGAAAGGGAAAAGGCCAACTTAGGAAAGCTGGTTAGGTAGCAGTTTTGATAATCTAGACCCAGGGGCTGAGGGTTTCTCCGTGAGTGGAAAGGAAAACAAAGACATGGGATACTGAGTGGAGCTAGGGAGGGATTTGCCTAAGCACTTTGTTTATATTAGAAAGGACAGGCACTAGCAGTGTGTCCAGCTTCCTCCACCTGTGGAGACTACAACAAAGAGCATGGATTTCACAGCCACCAATCAAGGGAGGACAACTGCTCAAGCTCAGTGAGTCCCCTCAGCAACAGGGCAGAATGCCATGTCATGCCTACTAGATACAGCCCTGGCGAGGCCACTGCTTCTGCTAACACTGGCTGCCCTTGAGGTGGAAAGCACTTCCCAGCCAGGACTGGCCCATCCTGACAACTCCTGGAGAAGCCAAGTAAGCAAAAATCTTCCCCATTTTCCTATAGCAACTTTAGTTCTCCTCCATGAAAGATCCAGTTTCCTTTGCTACCAGACTCTTTGGGTAGAATCTTCTCCTTTACGGTTTAACAAAAAAGAGCCATCCTCCCCCACCCTTCCCCCACACACTCTAAAGACAGGAATAGCCAGGCTGTCACCAGGACTCATAGAACTCATACCACTGGTAGCAGGCAAATTAAAATTAGTTAATACTCATTATAGTTTATTTAAAGATTTATTTATTTATTTATTTCTCTCCTCTCCCCACCCCCAACCCCGGTTGTCTGTTCTCTGTATCTATTTGCTATGTCTTCTTTGTCTGCTTCTGTTGTTGTCAGCGGCACGGGAATCTGTGTTTCTTTTTGATGCGTCATCTTATTGTGTCAGTTCTCCATGTGTGTGGCACCATTCCTGGGCAGGCTGCACTTTCTTTTGCACTGGGTGGCTCTCCTTACGGGGCGCACTCCTCGCGCATTGGGCTCCCCTACGTGGGGGACACCCTGAGTGGCACGACACTCCTTGTGTGCATCAGCACTGCGCATTCCTTGGGTGCATCAGCACTGCGCATTCCTTGTGTGCATCAGCACTGTGCATGGTCCAGCTCCACACGGGTGAAGGAGGCCTGGGGTTTGAACCGTGGACCTCCCATGTGGTAGACAGATGCCCTAACCACTGGGCCAAGTCCACCGCCCTAATACTCATTTTAGATTTCTATGACCAATGACAGTTCATAAAGATTTTTTAATGTCATGAATAGTCTGTGGAACAGAGTAACTCAATATAAAACACACATTTGTTTTTTC
The DNA here is from genome assembly GCF_030445035.2 of Dasypus novemcinctus. Classification (NCBI taxonomy): domain Eukaryota; kingdom Metazoa; phylum Chordata; class Mammalia; order Cingulata; family Dasypodidae; genus Dasypus; species Dasypus novemcinctus. The sequence goes on along the minus strand of NC_080675.1, from coordinate 109,917,867 downwards.
CATGAAACTTTGTTATATTTAAAAGTAAAATATGGATTTGTAGCCCAAAACACCCACTGATGAAATAAAAGCAGTAATGAGAGGGAAAAGAAAGTAATTAGTATAGTCCACAATTAGTAAAAGAAATGGCACCCTCTGTTATTGTGATTTACTGTGATTTCATGAAATATAGAAAGTATACAGCTTTCTGGGAGAAATACAAGACTAGGCTTATGAGAGAGTTCAAGGTTGGAATGGTGATTTGAAAGTCATTTGCAGAGAGGGAATAGTAGAAAATATGAATGAAGTTTCCCATAAAGATGAATTAAGAAAGTGGAGGGCCCATACCCAACTCTTGGGAGTATGGAGGAAATGGAACTGACAGATGTAGGTGAGGGGCTGTTAAATAGGAGGAGGACCAGGACAATGCAGGGTCTTAGAAGCCAACTGAGAAAACAAAGCCAAAGGCTTCCTTGATTGAGAAAAATAAGCAGCTGGAGAGGCCATGGGTGAGTGAATTTAAGATAACTTGGGGCACTAATTTCCTCTTTTAATGGAGGACCCTGGGAACTATGGCCTGGGCCTGGCATGTGCAGAGCCAGTAAATCCAGAGGTCCTGGTCCTCAAGACTTCTGTCATTGCTTAATCTTATGTTTCCTGGGCCCTGATCTGAAACCATAAAATGTGCAGTATTTAGTTAGTATTAGACCAGGTTCTGAGGATGCTTATTCTGGAACTATTTTGTGACCACAGAATTGAAAAAAGGTTTTAGATGAAATGCTAGCCCTGTACTCAGGTTGGCCTGTCATTCTTTCCATTTAAAGCCACTGGTAATATGGTTGTAAGATGTATTCTGCCCATTTTTTTTAAAGCCATTTTCTACTTTCTACTTTCCAACCACCAAAATATGTTGGGAGGGCCATAATTCTTTTTCTCTTTGGAATTTTAGAGAAGATTGTTTTTATAATAGAAATAGCATTTCTTTAATTTTTTTTTTCTTTTTTTAATCGCCAATGACTGCCATACCAAACCACATACTTGGCTCATTATATTTCCAATTCTAGCTTGTGCTTTCTGACAAATGAGCATCAAGAGACTGTCCAAAACATTTCTGAGGAGGTATATCTCAAAGGCTAGTTGGACTGAAGACTAAAAAATGAAAATGGAATTAAATGCATTCATGCATGTAAAGCATTTATAATAGGGTCTGGCATGTGGTAAGCACATGTAAGTGCTGGTTATTGTTACTGTGGCATTCTAAGATGATGGAGCATCAGAGGCTGAAATGAACCAAAAAAGGCCTTCTATTCTTATAATAGAAGTATTCCCTAGGGATCCAAAATAAATATTTATCATAGTTCAAAATGTTTGTCAGGAACTGTTAAAAGGTGACTACATCATTTGTGATAGGACAGTGGGATAAAGATCCCTAGGAACACACTAAGCAGTTAGCAGTTGGGTAATCAAAATGGAAGAGATTTAACTTATTAGCTCAGCATATACACTCACTACCTTTCCCCCAGTATGAGACATGACTCTGAGGGATGAACCTCCCTGGCACTGAGAGACTATTACCAAGCATCAACTAGCAATGCATTTGGAAAAAGACCTCGACCAAAACGGATAAATTGTAAATACAAATGAATTTTTATGGCTGAGACTTCAAAGTGAGTTGGGAGCTCATTCCAGAGGTCATGCTTATATACATTTTAGGAGGATCTCACTGACTGCTGCATCAAACAGTGCCTCAAATAGGGGGTCCAGAAGGCTCTATAGATATCTGGATACTATAGGCAGGGCAGACAACTCCTGGAATTCGTCACCCTGTCAGTGGGCCTTACCTTGAAATACATGATAACTTATTCCCCCTATGTATCAGAGTTGGACTCATTTATAATTTTCCTTCACATGGTTTTTATACCCCTTTTATTTGAACCTATAATTAGCACTACACCTGTTAAATAAATGTCCCAGAGACTTAAATTTTCTGGCTGTTTATATGCTGGTTGAGCCTGAATCTCAACAGAGTTGCTGCCAACACCTACTCTCCAGTTTACCAGACTCACCCAGGACAACTAACAAAAGGATAATGATGGACAATGTTCATCCCAAAAAAACAGAGTATTGACAACTGAAGCAAGACAATTCCACCCATATGCCCCAGGGGATCTAAGCCCCCTCTCAGTTGGAAACAAAGTGAGCATCACCACCCCAAAATCCTCAAGACTGAGGAATAAACAAACACAAGGGGAATACAACTATGGACTAAAGTAGACTTCTTATTATTCTAGTAATGGAAGAACTTGTAACATTGATATAAAGGCAGTAATCACCAGAGGTTCTGAAGGGAGGGAGAAGGAAGAATAGGTGCAACATGGTGGCATTTTTGGGACATTGGAATTGTCCTGTGTGATACAGCAATGAAAGATACAGGCCATTATACATTTAGTCAAAATCTATAAAATTGTGCAGTGCAAAGAGTAAACCATAATATAAACTAGTGACCATGGTTAGTAGTAATACTTCACTATGTGTTCATCAATTGTAGCAAAGATACCACAATAATGGAAGATGTTGTTAATGGGGAATACTGTGGGAGGGGGAGGGATGAGGTATATGCAAATCCCCTGTATTTTCAATATAATGTTTATATAATCTAAAGCTTCTTTACCAAAAAAATGAGTTGCAGAGTCCACATATTTTGAACAGTAATTGAAATATAAAGGTGTTTGGAATTTGCACAGAAAAAAAATACTGAGACCTGTAAGAGAGGAGGCATGAGATTGTCAAGCATTTGGAAATTGTGAAAATGTTGAGAAAGATTAATAAGTGATCTCCCATAAAGGGTTGTAACTTTTTCTCTAAGTTCTCTTGCATTAAGACAATGTGATTGGAAAATTAATGAATAAATGATCTAGTTTCTGCAAATCACTCAGTAAATATTTGAGCTTCTATTTTTACAACCATTTTCTCTGAGGCGTTTGCATATCACTATGATAAAAGCTTTATGTTGTCAATAAATTTCAGTTTATTCACAAAGATAGAAAAAAATGCATCACAGGACATCAGATAAAAGAACAATGAGAGTACATCCTCCCAAAAATCATGTATCAATAATATCTAATCTAATTAATGAGTTAGCATGTATCTAAGATACTTAGAACAGGGCAAGGTAAAGAACCAGATGAATGCTGGAGAGATGGGACCTTTGGAGTTAATGAGTCCCTGAAGACTCACTATGGAGCAGGGCATAAATTAGACCCTAAATCAAAGTGGTGATGAGAAAACAAACACAGCCTCCAGCCAACCTATACTACACCCTGCCTGGGCCTCCAACATTCCCAAAGGGAATGAAAGATGTAATGAGTAATGATGGTGCCAGTGGGGCCATACTCAGTTTAATCTACAAAAGAAAGGGCCAGTTTAGGTGGGTGGTGGTCATATCCCATCTCTTTGAAACAACCACTAATTCTGTGACCATCAGTCCTTCTAAAGGGATAATACTGATTTTTAAATAAAACAAAGAAGATTATGCACATTTCTTTAGGCCTGCCAAATATATAGGTGAGAATATCCAAAGAACACTTAGGACCAGACAAGGAAAGCCATATTCCTGAAAAAGAAAATTCATGTCAGGAATGTGGGACATGAACGCAAAGTAGAGCAGGACTTAATTAATGAGAATCTTAAAAGTTTAAAAATGAAAGCTTGGAGTTTCTCTTCTTGGCAATGAGATGTGAAAAATTTTTGAACAGGAGGGGAAGGTGACATATTAAAAGTTATAATTCAGAAAGATTCTTCCTTTGGTGGGAGTGTGTAGAGTAGACTGCTGTAGGCAGGGAGACTTGACACAAGAAGCAGAGAGAGCAAGTTGATATTAATGCCATGGATCGTGTAAAAAGTGGTACCATGAGGGCTGGAAAGCAGGAGAGAACCTTTTAAACTGAGATGTAAGTGTTCTTCTATCTTTCTTAACTTTTAATTATGAAAATGCAATCATACCTAAAAGTAGAGAAAATAGTAGAATGACTTCCCAGCTACCCAATATCCAACTTCAACAGTTTTCAGTATTTTGTCAATTTTGCTTTATCTCTCTCCCTGCCACACAACTGATTGCCATGTGTTTAAGGTTTTACTTTGAAATTATTTCTAACTTGGAGAAAAATTGCAAAAATAGTAGCAAAACTTCCCATATACTCTTCATCTAGAATTGCCAAAATGTTAACATCTTATCACATTTGCTTAAATATTCTTTCTTTTTCATATTGAAGTTCAAATTGCCCAAAATTTATGAATTTTGGGCATTAAATATGGGTTACAGTTAGTAGGAGGTCCTGCTAGCTGGCTTCTGGGACCTTCAAACACGTCCCCATCATTCTTTGAGCACCTCCTTCTTTCTGATACAATGCAATGTTCCAGGCCTAGACTCAAACATTTCTCCAAGGAGCCCTGGTTCTGTTTAGTAAAGAATGACATTTAGACACCAAGATCTGGGTATTAGGTGTATTTGTTTATTCTGGTAGACTCCCTCAGTAGACAGATCTAGAAAAAATTACACATAGGTCTGTATCTATAATTGTATGCATATCTATTTTTATATATGAAACCATGTGTTCCTACTATACCTCCAATTGCATTCTTTTTTTAAATTTAATTTAATTTTGTTTTTTATTTATTTATTTTTTCTGGATGAGGGATTTTTTTTAAAGATACATAGACCACATAAACTGTTACATTAAAAAATACAAGAGGTTCCCATATATCCCACTCCCCATACCATCCCCCTCCTCCCACATCAACAACCTCTTTCATCAGTGTGGCACATTCATTCCATTTGATGAATGTATTTTGGAGCACTACTACACAGTATGGATTACAGTTTACATTGTAATTTACATTCTCCCCCAGTCCATTTGGTGGGTTATGGCAGGATCAATGTCCTGCATCTGTCCCTGCAATATCATTCAGGACAACTCCAAGTCCCAAAAATGCCCCCATATCACACCTCTTCTTCCCTTTCCCTGCCCTCAGCAACTCCCATGGCCACTGTCTTCACATCAATGATACTATTTCTTCCATTGCTGGAGTCACAATAATTCATAGTAGAATAGCAATAAGTCCACTGTAACCCATATTTAATCCTCCATCCTGAGGATCCTGGGATGGCAATGTCAACTCCAACTCTAAATCAAGAGGGGGATTACATCACATATGGCTGATGGATGGGATTCTCCTGCTTGCAGTTGTAGACTCTCTCAGTTCCTTGGTGTGATAGTTGACCATCCTCATCTCCCTGTTGGCTGACTTGGGTAAGTCCAATGAATTGGAGAGTATGTGTTGCAACTTTGCTAAGTCTCAGGGCCCAGCTTGCATATGAGTCCAGAGATTCAAGTCTCCTGAGCATACACCAACCTTAGCACCAACCACAGGTTCAGTAAAAGTGACAGAAGAGGCATATGTAGAGAGGTCACATCTGAGTCCAACTCCATCACACTCAGGATGACAAATTCCAAAGTAGGGCCCAATGGCAAGGCAGTGAACTCCAGAGCCATCTGCCATGACTATAGGACCTGGGTTTTTCTGTAGCCCTCAAGAGCACCTCTAACTAGGGTTGTACCTACTTTGGCTCTCTCTGGGATCCTGCTGAAACATGCGTTAAGTGCAACCCCTCTGATGACCTCCTGACTCATTTTGAAGTCTCTTAGCCATATAAACTCATTTGTCTTTATCATTTCCCCCTTTTATTCAAGGTCTTTTTTTAGTTGCATCACCAGCTGGTACTTGGTAGTAATTTCTTGGCACTAGGGAGGCTCATCCTTGGGAGTCATAGCCCATGCTGGGAGGAAGGTAATGCATTTACATGCTGAGTTTGGCTTAGAGAGTGGCCACATTTGAGCAACATGGAGGCTCTCAGGTGGTAACTCTTAGGTACCCTGCAGCTCTAGGCCTAGTTGAAATTTCAAGCACACAGACTCATAAGCATAGTCATCTGTATCAAGGGCCCATTATTGGACCATCCTTCTTCACTGGTCTTTGCCCTTGCACTTGGGGGATTGTTGCTGTTCCACTGATGAATGTGACAGAGCTCCCCAGGATGGAACTCAGCACTCCTTCAGTTGTTGTGTGTAACTCTACCCACTATGACAATACCCAACGTACATCTGAACATATCCATATACCCCATATGCGTGCCCTGGAGAACTCCCTCCCACCCATATATCCCCCATCAATGACATCCCATACCAGTGCTCCTCCCCTGCCATAGTTGAACCCCTCTATGATCCAAAACTTCTTAAAAAATGAGGCCTAATATATTGCCAAATTCAATTAGTAGACAAATGAAATAGTAATGGTAGGATTAAAGATTAGAAATAGAATACATAATAATTTATAAAACCTAAAATAAAGTAAAAAGTAAATTGGGGTATTAAAAAATGAAAAATATCATAAAACCTTTTGGCATTTTGCCTTTCATCACTGTAATAGGTGTTGTCCATTTATGTACAGTGACAAGGTAATCTCTTCTATCCAATTGCATTCTAATACCATGTGGTTTATTCTAGCCTTACCCCTTTCATAATTGTAATTTCCTTGTATGACAATGAGAAACCTGACTCTTATTATCCACAATAAAGTTAAAATCAAATTCTTTATAAATTATCCATAGACTTTATAGAATAATCCTGAACTCATTAGTGGGTTTCTCTCTTTAACTGGCTAGACTTAGTCTCAGCGGGGAAGAGGAGGAGAAATACCCACACTGGGCAATAATTTACATACACATTCCTCTACATTTCTAAACACAAAGGCAAACACAGAGTGAAATGATGTTTTCAGGGCAGTTAAGGTCTAGAAACCTCACATCTGTCCTTGGATGGGAATTTATTTTCTCAGACTAAGTCTGGGCTTGACATTCCAGCTATTTGCTCTTCTATTGCAAAGGGATATGGAGAAGCTTGCCACTAGCCACTGATGGAAAAAACAGCTGCCCCCAGAATGGGGATGAACCATGTTGGGGTCTGGATGGCCATTCCCATTCCTTTCATCTTTACCCCCTTCCACAAGCACAGCATCACACATACACACCTAATGAAGGGAAAAGACCCTTGTTTTCTTACTGTGAGAAAAATCTCTTCGTAAGTAAATTTTTCTTTGGCCAGAATTTTCCTTTAGATGATGATTTACATGAAAAGCAATTCAACCTTGATTATTTGTGATTTCTATCCTGTGTGGATTTGCAGTTCCCTGTGAAGTTCAGTGAATGAGTGCATGACATTGGTGAGTTGACCATTTTATTTCAGTAGGTTTACCTATAGGAGGCTTACTTTAATTTATTGAGTAAATGCTTACTGAGCACTTTGTATGGGCCAGATATTATATTAGGCACATGCAATACAGATATGGGCCAGACACTTAAAAAGCTCACAATCTAGTCAGGAACAGAAGTTAGGACCTTTTTCCCCTAAGGGGGAAAACCATTTCTCATGGCCTTAAAAGCAACCACCCCATATATGATTTAGGTGATGATGAGTAGCTTGTCCTCACTCTTAAATATTTCTTTGACAACTTTCATGTCTTTTGTTCCAACAGTAGGGTTCCCTTTATAAAGACTTTGAAATCTTGTAGAGTTTCCTATTAAAATATAAATACTTTTCTCCCGCAGGATATTTGACTTAATTCACTATGGCAAATGGTATACTAATGATATAATTTACTATTATCTTAGAGCAAATATTATGGGAAGAAACAATAAGAAGGAAAAGGTCAATTGGAAGTTGAGGGCAGATGATCCTAGAAAATATCGTCATCAATTTTATAGTTTTCTCCTTAGAAGGCCTGAGGTCAGCTGAGAATAACAGTTGATGCCTCTTAAAATATTTTCTGAAACGGATGTGGCTCAACAAATTGGGCTCCCATCTACCATATAGGAGGTCCAGGGTTCGATGCCCAGGGCCTCCTGGTGAGGGCAAGCTGGCCTACACAGTGAGCTGGCCCACGTGGAGTGCCAGCCCATGTGGGAATGCCACCCTAAGCAGGAGTGCCCCCCTCTGTGGGAATGCTGCCCAGTGTAGAAAAGCCACCCCACGCAGGAGTGCTGGCTGATGTGGAGAGCTGGCACAGCAAGATGATGCAACAAGAGACACAGAGGAGAGAAAATAAGATGTAGCAGAACAGGGAGTTGAGGTGGCGCAAGAGAGTAATCACCTCTCTCCCATTCCAGAAGGTTCCTGGATGGGTTCCCAAACTGCTTAATGAAAATACAAGAAGATACAGAAGAATACACAGTGAATGGACACAGAGAGTAGACAATGGAAGGAATGTTAAATAAATAAATAAAATAAATCTTAAAAAAGAATACATTTTCTATTTTGTGACTCCATGAGAAAAGAAATATGAGAAGTCTAGTCAGCTGCTGTAAAACAGAAACATATCCCAACACTGTGTGTATGCTGTGTGGGGGTGGGGAGTTATATGGAAACTCTACTTTCTGCATGATTTTTCTGTAACCCTGTTCTAATTTTTTTTTTAAATCAATTATAAAGACAAATTCCAAACTTAGATTCAGTTAATTTCCCACATACAATTTTAAAGTAACCACTTTTCTTATATGTTTGCTCTTTCAAAATATGCTACAATAAACATATCACTCTACTTTCATAGAAGAATGGGAGAGACCATGAAAAATAGTAGCACTATTGCCACACCTCATGTTGGCTAGGATTCCTGACTGATGTGGCATATACACAGTATAGATAGCTTAAGGAAGATTTATTAACTCTCAGAGCTCAAAAGGATTCAGGGTAGCCTTGGTGGGAGATAGTTCTCCATGGTTCGTTCAGGTTTCTGCATGTCTTGTAAACAGAGGCAATGATTGATTTTTTTCTGGACTATCTTTTCAAGGATTTTTGTATAGTGAATAGGTAGTGTCTCACTCTGGAACAAAAGGCACACAAGCTTATTGCTCATGATAAAAGATCTAAGTTCCCTAATCTCAAGGTTTCTCTCCTACAATGCAATTCACTGTGTGTGGGTCTGTTTTACCAAGCCCCCTCCCATCACTTTGTGGGAATTGAGACTTAAAGAACTGGAAAAAGAAAATGCTGATACTCTAGCTCTGCTATTAGTGTAAGTTATGAAGTCCATTGTCTCTGACCCAAGAGTCTCATGTCTTCTGTCAACATCCTGAAACTGGCAGGCCAAGTTCTTAGCTTGCAAGTAGCATAAAGTCTCAGACTTCTCACAGTTCAGTTCTTGTCAATTCATGTGATTAAAGTAAAGACTAACTATTGGAACCAGGGTCTCATTCCCTCCAAGATTCTTTTTCTCTCCACACCTCATCAAGTTCTACCTATTTCTAGTTAGCTTCAGTTTGTAGACAGAGAAGAAAGATGGCTTTTGCCAGTTCCAAATCTATGTTTTCTCAGCTCAGTAGCCCCTGGACTCTTGTCTTTCAAATTTTGTATATTGTTCCCAAGGAAGGATTCTGATTGGCCTAATTTGGATCAAGGTACCCTGGGGACATTCATTTATTTGACAGATATACCCATGAAGAGTATTCTCATTGAGAGTATATTTCTGGAAATCATGTTATTAAATATGAAAATTCTTATGAATATATTCTCACAACCTGAACAAATTATAGAAGACAATTTTAAGAAAAATTGTTCATATTCAAAAATTTCTTAGGTCTTCCTATGCCCCTAAATATTCAACAACAGTAGAATCTGGGGCAGAGACAAAAGTAATTAGGAAGCTAAAATAAAACTAACAAAATTAAATAGTTAAAAGAAAAGTAAATTGAGTAAAATAGTCATTTGGAAAGTTGATTACTCAACAGCACAACTCTGACCCTCACAAATATCCATGTCTGTTTCTTCACTCCTTTATTTCTGTATATTCCTATCTCCCTAATAAACTCTTGAGAGAATAGAGACACATGCCTTATGCTTCACAAATATTAATTTCTTGCTAAATACAAAACTTTAGAATGTCCACTGAAGAGAACCTAGCCAAGCTCCTATCTTGCTGGTAAGCAGGATGCCTTACAAAAGGACACAGCAGGACAAAAGATAACACAAATTCCAATATATATGATTCTAAATAATTCTATTCTACAAAATAAGAATTGCATAAGGTCCAAAGATTTGAGTAAATTTTATTTTCCTGTTCATTAATTCCTCATTTCAAGAAACCTTAAAACAGTTTATTTAAACCATTTAGAATAAAGTTTCCTATTAAATTTTCTAAAGACCATTGGGGTCTCATTAAAATAAGCTTTATAACCTCTGTTTGGAAACACTTTCCTTTGTTCATTTACCTTCTCCTGTCAATTTATCATTCAAATTGCTTAGTTCAAAGATTGACATTTTTAACAAGCCTCTTTTAATCTTAATGATATTGCTAAAAGGCTGATTCTAGCCTGGTGTTTTAATCTGATTCTTCATACTTAGTGTTGCCTTTTGTCTTTACTAAAATGGAAGAGAAGCCAAGATCCTGAGCCTCAATGAACCAGTTTGGCTTCTGCAGGGTCAGTGAGTCACGGTACAGTCATAGATCCCCTGGGGCTCTAGCCCATTGGCAGGAGGGTTGAGGGAAAGGGCCTCAGCTTCTGTAGCAGGGGAGCAAGCAAGGCCAGCCAACTGGATGACGATGAATTAATTTCACTGGCCTGAGTCAGTTTTTTTCCCAGTGGAGACTTGCAAGTTATATATACCCTTAAACCTGTATTCAAATGATACAGCTGATGATTTTACAATGAGACTAGGGGGACCTCAGACAACAATGTCTGTCACTTCAATTATCTCCTGGTACTGTGAGCCCCAGACTTGCATATAAATTAACCTAATAATGTGAGTTTTTTCTTGGTATGTGTATATCTGCCACATTGGGGGAAATGGGATGATTATGGATTACATTAGGCAGTCCTATAAACCCAGGTTTCTGAAGTTCTTGGAATTGCTTGTAATTTCCTCACAATAGAAAGTCTAGTACATGGGATAGTACAGGGATGCTAGTCCAGAATCTCCTTTTGACTCTCACATACAGACACCTGAAATGCTTCCATAAATGGCACACCTATCCATGGAACTAGTCTAACCATTTATTCTTACTGATTAAGGAAATAAGATTCCATTTGGACTGCAAAGCTCTTTATTTCATCACAATAATTGATGGCCAAGAAATTGATGTGTCTCATCTTCACAGCTTTACATTTAGGAGCCTACTTCATTGTGTATGATGATAATTTTACAAAGGCCTATGCAAAATGCTATGTCGGTTTTTTGCCAGCACAACTATTTGCATAGAATATTTTACTTAAGAATGCAAACCAAGTTTTTTATTCTGGCATAAGTTGTTTTGTGATAAGCTCTAACTTTAGGATCATTTCTGATCAATGACAGTCTTTTTATTGAAGAGCGGAGGAAAAATTTGATAGCAGATAATATGTCAACTATTATAATTTACCAACATGAGAGATAGTCCAACTTTAAAAAGTAGGATATTGAAAAGAAGCCCTCACAGAATTTAAAAACAGCAACAATGAAACACCAGGTTGGGGGGAAATATTTAGTAAAGAGAAGAAACTCAAAGAAAACAAAGAGAGGCAACAAATCTGCATTTAATCAAATAAGAGAGACAGCTTTTAAATGTTCATTTAGTTAAAATAAATAAATATTGAAGAATTCTTACAAACTAACAAATCTTATCAACTAAAGGCAATTAATAAAGGATGAACCTAATAAAAAAAGGTCACACAATGGGCAAAAGAGAAAGAGAAACCAACATATTAGTCCTCATTTTAAAGGTAGTACATAGAGCCCATGTATTTAACTTCCCACTGTCTAAATTCATCAACAATCACTTGTCAATCAGCAAAAAGACAGAATTAAGAAATTTTTATATTATTGCATACAACAATAAAGCTATCAGAAATTTCAAAGAATTTAGACCAGATAAAGGGCAACATGAAAAATGATAACAGGAAGTTCTGACTAACCCCAAATTATCACTTGCCAAGGAATGGTCCTCTCAGATGGTAGGTAGACAAACCTCCTACAGGAGACCATTGTCACCATCCACACACTGCCACAGGGTACAGAGGCAATTAGTGAAGAGAAACCTTCTCTCATATTAATGGCTGTGGTGACATGCCCTCATTTACTTCATTCATTCTATTTCTCTCTACCATCATCGATTCAACAAGCTTATTAAGTATTTGCTACAAGCCAAGGACTTTTTAGGTGGTTGGATACAGATATGCAAGACAGACAAGGTCCACTCTCATGTGAGGTCAAGGTGCTCACTCCCAGATAAACCTTGCTAAGTCTAATGAATTTTCTCAGTAAGCTTTGGTTAATTGTATAGAGGAAAGAAGAAAATTTTTGACCAGGCAATTGAAAACTCATTATACTTAGATACTACTTAATGTGCCATCAAATGAACTTAGCTGGGCTGGGTTGGGATCATTGTTTTCCTTTATGAATTTGTAATAAGCTTTGAAAGCTCTTAATATCTTTATAGATTGGATATTTGTGATTATCATTTTTATTATTATGGATTATTATGAGGATAGAACTGAAAGGAGGTTAGTGCAAAGTTTTTGTCTGATTGTGCAGCCTTATTCCATATGATTCATAACCATTTAAGCAGAACTGTTAAACATCAGTTAAATTTTGCCTTTTCCACTGGATGGACTGTGGGAGAGTGTGGGCTATGGTGTGGACCATTGACCATGAGGTGCAGTGGTGCTCAGAGATGTATTCACGAAATGCAATGAATGTCTCATGGTGATGGAGGAGATTGTTGTTATGGGGGGAAGAGTGAGGTGAAAGGGGTCGGGGATATATGGGGACCTCATATTTTTTGAATGTAATATTAAAAAATAAATAAAGACAAAAATAAAAAATAAAAATAAAAATTTTGCCTTTTGCTCCCTCTTAAACTTCCCATTTTCATTTTCCTCTCTGTCCACCTGAAACCCACTTTTCAGGATATATCTTAGTTCTTGTCCCTAACAGCATCCCAATAGCCAGTTGCCATACTTTAAAATGTTAGCATTCTTAAGAGGGGAGGAGAAGATAGTGGGGAGCCCTCTGGAATACAGAAAAATCCACAATATTTACCGCCAAAGGTAAAAGCCTTTTACTTCCTGATTCATTTTAGTATTCTGTGGCAAGAAGCATGTTCATGTTTAACAGATAGTTGCTGTAACACAAGTGAAATGACCCATTCACTTCACAGCAAATTTGCTGAGCCCCTGTGGTGGCAGGAAGATAAGTGTTTAATCCAGCACACAACTAGGGAATTATGCCCTTAGTGTCCTATGAAGGAAGGAAGCTTTCCCTGCTGTCTTCTGCCTACAGACAGGTCATCCTGACACTTTTCCTGGTCTGAAGAGCTGGAACTTCCCACCTGATAGCATTGCCTTGCTAGGCCTTCCCCAGTGGAAGTTTTAGAACTGGTGACCTTATTTTCTTGTGGAAAGGGAGGACCCAAAATTCAAGAGTCAAATCCAGGCCTTGGGTGTGTTTTTCCGAGACAGCCTCCTTTAGGTCTGAGTGTCTACACCTCTAACACCTGCACATCCTTGCACTGCCCAGTTCTAATAATAGGATGCCAAAAGCCACATGAACACTGGGCAGAGAAGTGAGGCAGGGAGAACAGACAAGCCCTGGAGAGGTGTGCCTCATGCCAGGGCACACGGGGTGCCTGGGCCATCCAAGAGAGGTGTGACACTGTTTACCAGGGAGAGTGGCTCCCTCAGCCTGGCTCCCTACGCCCTGTCTGGCCTATGAAATTTGATCTAAATCACAGGAGGCAAAAACATATTACTCTGACCACAACTCACATTCCGTAGGAGGAGACAGGATTAGAACATTTCTATTATTGCCCAATGCTGCTAAATTTAAAGTCATTTTAACCATTGCTGCAGCCTTCCTTTCAAAGACCAAAGGCAAGCATCCTTATCTGGCTGCAACATGCTCTGAAATATGGCCATGAGCTATATAGTTGGGCAAAGATAGATGAGAGGTCACAAAGGACAAACACCCTATCGCAGCCAAAGCTGCTAGCAGTTACACTTATTGTAAACACCTCCCTCTATGACATCATTCATGCCCTCATCCACTCATTTATTTATTTAAGAAACAGGATCAAACTCCTACTATGTGAAGAACACAAAGGAGATTGAGGTATTATCCCAGTCCTTAAGAGCCAGCAGTCTAATAAAAGAGATAGGCATGTACATAAACTAATGGTGACAATCATCTATCAGATCACATCTAGTATGCTGTGACTCCCATTTCCCTTTCACCTTTCCTTAGTCACTCTCAGGTCAAGTGTCTTTCATTTCCTGTTTATTTAGGACTCTTCCAAATCATTTGAAGGACAGCTCAGGAGTATCTGTCTCACCTTCCTCCATCAGGAGGTCCATCTGGATTTACCAAATGGGACACAGGAAACATCTCAGCAAACTTTACATTTACTTCCTTCTTTTTCAGCTTTCCTCTTCAGGCTCCAAGCCCCACCTTACTCCCCTTTACCTTTTTTTCCCTAAATTATTCTATGTCAAATCATTTTTTGAGGTTATATTCAATGTCTTGAGGATATCAGCACTTTGACTAGTTTTCCAAACTTCTCATACCATTTGGGACATTGAGTGAGTTCCATCTGTTATCCAGCTGCGAGGGTCTTACTCTCCTTTACTTGGCCAGATCTCCATGGTAGGCATCTAAGAGGGAGTCGGTTCTTCCTCTTTTTGACATGAGCCCACAAAATTCCTGGAGAGAAATATGGGCAGGAGTCGTGGTATTTAGGGACCTTCTTGGGAATAAGTTTTATTTCTGCTCATCCACTATTCTGAAGGAACTAAATTGTGAAGGTTCTTTTCACTCCCTTGCTTGAAGTAATAATGTGTATTATTGTTTTTCATAGGTCAAAAGCCCAAACTCGAGGTCTAAGAAATGGCCCCTGAATTTACCACCGCATCTGTATCAGGGCTGTGAAAGAGCAAACTGAGGAGTCTTGTTCCTCCTCTCCTTCCACCATTCTCACTGTAGTCCACTGAGGACCAGTAAAAGTCTCTGCCCTTTTCCTATGTCCACCAACACCTGGACACTATGATAAAGCATCTCTTCGGTGTATGGTATTTAAAGCTCATAGATCATTTCTCTGTCTCCTTCTCTCCCCAGAGAAAATGAGGGCAAATCATCAGGGAAGACAGAGGTGGGATCGAAGATTTAGGGTTCAGACTGAGGTTTGGAGAGGGTTAAACTTGGGTGAAACATTTCAAATGACCTGTTAGAATAGAACCCTAGGATGGACTAAATGTTATTTGCATGGAAAAAATAAAGGAAAGAATGTGAGCTACTTGGAGTTGTCAGCAAAGAATTCAGCAATTTGAAACTGTGGTGATCTGCACTGAGAAGGAGGAAGTCGCTGGCCTGGCCTCCTGAATCCCCAGGCACCCGTTCTGGACTGGCCTTGAAACAGGAGACAGCTCCCAGCACATTGAAACTGCATCAACTGAAATGTTATTTTCTTTCCGTGGAAAAATTACAGCGAAGAGATTAGGTTATGATTTAGTGCATTTCAAAGGGAAATAAACATTTATTGCAATAAATAACCATAAAATCGATCTAATAATACTCTACTCTATAAATACTCTCAGGGATTGGGAAAATTCAACTTTTTTTTAACCATGCCTGATTTTTTAGAGAATTAGAGTAATGATTAGAAATGTTGTCCTCTAATTCAGGTTCTGGGTTGACTCCTGGCAGGACCCTCAGCCAAGCACCTAACCTCTTCTGTGACTCCATGTCTTTCTTCGCACAGTGGGGAACTTCTCTCCTTTCTCAGAGCATATTCTGAAATAAGTAAACTAATAAAAGATCTTTATCTCTAAAAAACAGACATGAAGAGATATTATTTGTATTTTCATACACATCCCTTTTTCCCAAGAATTCTGAATAATTCCACTTCTGATATGACTCCCCAATACACACATACACACACATACACATCCTTTAGATGCAGTAAACATGAGGTTGCAACTGATCCAAATAGTTACAGAGAGGCAAGTTGTGGAATTGGAGACCAGAACCAATACAATTTTCTTTCAATAAAACAAATGGCTCTCTACTTTTAAAAACAAAAGCACACTTCAGTAAGCAAGATAAACTCATAAGAGTTTCACTAGATAGGAAAGGTAGCCACCAGTATCTTTATTTTCCATGCTGTAAGTCCATCACAACTTTTATGAACCATCTCAAAATGCATCAACTCCTTTGGCAAATATTGCCCCACCAAGTTCTCATCTTTCCTGTCTATCATGTGAATCTCCTTGTGTCCAAAATACCATGGCATTATTACATTACACTAGTCACATGCTGCTCCTGCTTTGCAGTGCTTCTCAAATGGTTTATATGTCCATTTCCCTTGCAGGTTGTAAATATCTGGAAGCTAGAATCTGAGATTATTACCTATGATCAATGGCTCTGGGGCCCAGTACTATTTTCTTCACTCAATAATGCTTGTTGACCAATGAATCCCATCTTCCTGTAACTCTCTCCCTTTCTCCTCATAACACACTCCTGGTTTAGCGATTACTGCTGACACCACTCAGTCCCAACAGTGACTATTAGTAATGTTGGGCTAGGGACTTGTTCATTTTCCTAGACAATGAGCACTCATTGTTCATCTACTCTGAGTTTAGAACTTTTTATTCCTGAAAATCCCCAGTAGTGCCTGGTTGCCTCATAGCTGTCCACCCCCTGAATCAACAGCAGCCACTACATCAGGCTATGGGCTGATTAAGCTCAGGACCCAGAGGTCGCTGCTTGGCTTTGACTGCAAATTAGCTTTTAAAAAGCCCAGAAACAAAGCAATGAGCTTGAAAGCAAGAATTTTTATTGTGAAAGAGGGTTTATAATAGAAAAGTTGATTCATCTTCACAAGGCTGAATGTCTGGACTTAAGGGTTGAAAGTTTCCATCAAGGATCTCAGAGAAACAAAGGTTGTGAAATAATGTAAAAGAAGTTCTCCCCACCCAGTAAGAGATAAGAGGCTGAGCAAGGAATGGAAAGGAAATTCAGAGGGGTTGTGACTGAAGTTTAGATGCAGAGAACTTCTGAGAAATACCCTTCGCTATGGCTTGGTGGGAGCTCAAAACCTTTGATGAGTTCAGGGAATCCGTTGGCAGACCGACTATTCCACAGACCTCAGGGTATAGACAGACAGAGACCCTGCAAGCCCTGTGAAGAGTCTTGGGTTCCCATGACCCAGAGTAGGGATGGCTGAAGGAGATGGGTAGGCCTGAGAGGAGCCTCAGAGTTTTTTGTAAGATAGATCAGTCAAGAGATGGATATAGAGATAGACGTAAGGATCTGTAGAGATATACAGATATAGAGTAGATTGAGATAGAGATAAAAAACAAGGAGAATTTTTTAGATGCTTCCATGTACTGCATTAGGATGCATATCTATCTCTATCTCTCTCTCTCTATCTCTATCTCTATCTTATCTCTATTTCTATCATCATCTCTACTATCAACCTATCTATATATCTATATCATCCTTATTTATATCTAGGAATCTATATCTATGTCTATATCTTTATTTCTATATATAACACATATACCAGTCTGAAACTGTCCTTTATCTTCTTGGGCAGAAACAGAATAACAATTATCACTTCTGACTATATAATGTTTGAAGAGGTTTTAAAAAGTATTATTTCCTAGACTCCACCCCCAAAAGTTCTGATTTAATTGGTCCTGAATGGGCCTGGGGCAGCCATAATTTTAAAAGCTCACCAGGAGATTCTAAAGTGCAACTAGGGCTGGGAACCAGAGTAGTTGACATAGACAGGTGCTTTCATTTTTGCAAGCATAGAGAGTTAAAAAAAATGTATTAATGCTCACATTATTTACCCCATTTAAGGGACCAACCTTATGCAAGACAGAGGTAGCTGTGTTCCTGGTGCCCCAATGTGTAACTTACCATATTATAAAAGTTTGTCAGTTGTAAGTGAAATTCAGCATTTAATTCTATGCTTTTTGGTAGGTTGACCATATAATGATTACCTCAAGCTGGGACAGTTTTAAGGGTAAAGAATGTTGCTACAACCAGGAAACTGGGATATGCAAGTTACCCTAATTATGGAAGATTTTTATATTTGGGAAAACTTTACAGACTTTTCTAATGCAACATACTGATCCTTGAACAGATTTTTCTCATTTGTAAATTGGGCATAATAACACTTAGCTCACAGGATAGGAAGTTTATATGAGAATATTTGTATGAGAGGCTTTTGTCAACTTTGAAATCCTACATGTAAGCTTTATGTATTACAGTTTGAGCCAAAATACTTACCATCAGAGAGACTGATGACATTAACATCTATTATTCATAACCTCCCTTTCTCTTTAAAACCCACTCTGAATTTGAACTTGAGCTAATGGGAAAAATTAGAAGAGAGCCATCAAAGGTACCCTGGAGACCTGCCATGTGACATGTTACACATCTAACCTGTCAAGGACCTTTTGCCAAACACCCTAGCTCAGATATTTCTTAGGATGCATCAAGGAGAACTTACAATTATGGGATTAACATTAGAAAGGGTTTTAATACCAGTAGGTAGTATCAAACATCTATGCCATGCTTTACAGTGAAGACATGTACTTCGGAGATATCCACCACTACCAGCTTTATTTCCCTTTTCATCCTCAGTTTTCTCATAGTTAAATAGGATAACAATGCTTTCTTCTTAAGGTGGTTTGAGAATTGAAATGGAAATGGTAGTATCTAGCACATGGACTTTTCAAAATAAATGGCAGCTATTGTTAGAATTATCATCATCACTATCAGCTGTTGATGTCCCAACAACCCAGGAGGTGAATGAAGTAGGGGATGTGAGTAAAAGCTCTAACAGGAAGAGGAGAAGTAGATAATTAAAAGAATAATCATTCCCATTTTACAAAGGTAGATGGATACTGAGGCTCAAGCTTATTAGTGCAAATGGCTTACCAAAAAGCAGTTGAGAATATGTATCTGTGACTTTATCATGGTTGGGCAAACTCTTCCTCCTCCCCATCAATCTTGAAACACAATAGCATGGTTTTCACCAGGCTTACTGAAGGATCTTCTTTGTCCTGGAGCCCCACACTGGTGGCAATGCATAGCATAGTAGGTCCACATGGTAGCCACTACCATTCTCTCTTCTGTTTCTGTCCTTTAGGGTTATTTTCCTAACCTCCCTGGCCACGCACGTTTTATGTCCATGTGGCATAATCCTTGACATTTAGCTAGAAAGTGAATTCTCTCCCAACACATTTAGATAATTTATTTGGCATGCTAAAGTATTTTTATTGCCTAAGCCTAGATTAGGTTGGGCTATTTCTTCCTTTCCAATACAAGAGAAGTAATTGAGAGAAGTGGCTGAGTGTTATTCCAGGCACAATAGAGTCATTGAACTGGCATGTGAAAATGTAGTGATGGGCATTTTGGAAGAGGAAGGATGCCAAGGAAAAGACATCAGAGGCCTCCACAGCTCTCCACTTTTTCAAGGAAAAAGTGCCCCTTCTTGACCCTATTCAAGGAATATGAGGGAGAGAAAAAGAAGGATCACTGAGTTGGAGCTTTATGCTCTCTAGGCTTCTTGGCTTATGGACCTTGATGTATTCCTTGCAAAGAGGCGACATCTCTGGCCCTACTTATTGGGAAGAACAGGGTGAGTGGAAGTTATTGCTAACACCCCATCCACCTGGTTCATGGGTTCAGTATCTAAGTCACAAAGGGTTAGTGTGCTTTCCAATCATGAATAGTTTGTCATCAGGTACCTGGAAGGAATACATCACTCATGTCCTTGTAAAGAGTATTTCATTCTTAACTAAATTTGAAATCCCAAATCTCAAAATAAACATGAATCTAAGTCTTCTGTTTGGCCCTAAAAATCTCAGTTCAATGGACACTGTAGATTTCAGCTTTTGAATTCACAGAAAACATTCATAGACAACTTTCAGATGGATAAATTAGGATGCCTTGAGATCTGGCTACAAGCCTAAAGTTCTCATGTCTGAATCTACAGCAGAGGATAGTGTTAGGAGAAAGTCAGATACAATGTCTTCTCACACTATCAACCCATGTCTTCTTCAAGAAGAAGTTCGATGTAGCTAAATTGATTGCCCTCTCGCCCTAGCTAGCCCCAAGCTCTCAGTAATCTTGCTACATGCTAAGATTCTGGTTTCAAGCCAGAAAGTATGTATGGCACGTGTCTGAACCAAATTTACAGAGAATGAAAGGGCTACCATCCCTCTCAAATGTCTCTCTCCTGCTGACTCTAACCTCCATTTCTCCTTTGCTCATTATTCTGTTACTTACCTATGATTGTTTAATAGCTGCATTCATTGTAAAATTTGAATCCTGCATTCTCTGCTGAAATATTCCTTTGAATAAAGAAGTAAAACAGACAAAGCCAGTCAACGAAGAAGCTGGGTGGGCCCCAGCAAAAAGGAGCTGTCAACGAAATACTGAAATCCACAGAAAGTAAAAAAGAGCATAGAGTTGGAGCAGTGATCCCCCACCCCGTTCCCCCTTCCAGGCCATGCATGATCAAAACAGGAAATTAACAGAGCCTGGGATTGATTTAATACTCTCCTCTCCTTCCTTCTCCCCTCTCCCTTCTCTATTTCTCTTTTTCTCTTTTCCTTCCCTGTCCCCTTCACCACACACACACACCCCAGAGCTGGAGACAAGCCTAATGGCAATGCTGTACCAACTTTTAACCTACCCAAGTTATCAGGTCTCCACTGCCATGTGCAAAGGTACCAGAGAGCTTCCTGGTACTACCCAGCAGTCAGATGGTTATGTTGGTAAGATGATAGCTGCACCTCTGCTGTAGTCTGCCTCTTGAAGTCCCCTTTCTTACAGCTTTTTAACTTAGCAGTAATGATTACTTTGGTGCTGAAAACCAGGCCAAGGAATGAAAAATGGATTCCAGACTAAATGTGAAAAGGAGAAGAAAATAAAACACCCATTTTCAAATTATAAGGCAGGAAAAAATAGGGGCAAGAACCAGTTGTTAAAGATATTGTTTTTATAGGACTCAAGGCAACTAAAACTTTATATATAGCAGACAACTACATTCATTGATTAGAAATGAAATATAAATTATAGTATGCATTTCTATTTTCTTGGTGTAATTTTTAATTACAAATCCATTCTTGTCTTATTCATAAAAAATGTGATTTAGTCATTTCATATTTTCTCTCTGGAAATATTTACCTATAAACTCTTAATTTGAATTGGCCAAATTGTAAAAATAGGATAGAGTAAAACTCTCCTTCGCCAAACCCCCTTTATATTTTGCCTTCTCTTTTACATCACCCTTAGGAGCTATCAAATTCATCTCATCAACAAATATAACTTTGTAATTTAGAGGGTCACCAGTACCTCACCACAATTTCGCATCTCATCTCAGTATCATCGTGCAGCCCTTCAGACTTAATCTCCTTTGTTATTTTTTCTCATTCACTCAATCATTCAACAAATATTTACTGTAAGGAATATAGTAGGAAATAAGGTAAACAAAGTTTCAAACCCTCATTTGGATGGAGAAGGAAAGAGACAGGAAAGAAAAGATTTACTGTATGTTGTGGGATTCACAGTGACAGGTTAAGGCAAAAATAAAACAAGGGAAGAGTGGTGCTGTATGTTTGCCAGCTTAGATCAGGGGATCACTGATCCCCTACACTGAGAGTGAATCAATCACCACCAGTGATCAGAAGGCAGATGAGGTTATCACACTTGTTCTCTTATGAGGTCTCAACTTCCAATGAGCTTGAGGTACCAGATTACAGAACAAAGTTCTTGTTCAATGTGCTCTGTATTTACTGTGACAGGCACTCTGAGGGAAGCAAAGGAATAACAGAAATAAAAATCAACTTTGTCTTTTTTTGCCACTTCAAATAGATTCTGCTTTTTCGAGGCTGGAATCCAACAACATGAATATATGTTAATAACATTACACAAAAGCTATAAAAGAGCTGCTTGCCATAGAATGGGTAGTCAGGGAAGGATTCATGAAATAGGTTGCCTTTGACCTGAGATTTAGAAGAAGTCTGGTAACTGGAGTGACAGGAAAAGGACATTTGAGGTGAGGAGAGCCTCCAGGCTTCTGTAGTCTCCATTTCCTTAGCAGAGTTCTTAAATAATCTACATCAAAATCATTTTGTGCTCTAAGATCATCCCAGTAACAATATATATTTCCAACTTCTTCTCCAAGTCTATCCCCTCCCAGAATATACAGCCTTCATTCCCCATGCCTAATTTTCTCTCTTGTGGTTTGGGTAATTATGGGTTCAGTGTTCAGGACTACGTTTTTTCCAATTTAACATTTTTTTCTGAGCACTTCATGAGTTCCACGTTCATCATAGGTATATTCGTTTCCTGTGACTGCTGGAACAGATTACCACAACCTTGGTGGCTTAAAACAAGAGTAAATTATTCTCTTGTAGTACTGGAGGCCAGAAGTCTGACATAAGTATCACTGGTCCTAAATCAAGGTTTCTGCAGGACTCTGCCCCCTCTGAAGGCTCTAGGGAAGAATCTGGCCTTGCCTCTTCCAGCTTCTGGTGCCTGCTGGCATCCTGATTCAACATGGCCGCATCCCTGCCATCCCTGCCTCCATGTTCACACATCCAGATCATCCAGGATAATCTCCCCATCTCAAGATCCTTACTTAATCATATTGGCAAAGGTCTTTTTTTCCAAATAAGGTAACATTTACAGGTCCCAGGGATATTTTTGGGGAAGGCTTTTTTAAACCCTCACAGCAGGCTGACGAAAGGAAGGCTCAGGTCCTCTATTCCAGGAGTTAGCAAACTAAGAGGTGGGCTAGAAAATATACAATTATGAAAGATAATCTCACTCTTCCTCAAAATCTATTCTCTCCTGATTTATTTTGCTGGGCATATGATCACCCAGGAAAGAAATTTATTTCTAGTTTCCTTCGTAGGGAAGGGGAACATTGGTTCTGGCTGATAAACGGCTAAAGGAATAGACTTGGGGCATCTTCCAGGACTCTTCCTTAAAATTCATCTTCAAATGATTTCCACTTCTGAAGAGAACAGAACCAGTCTACCTAGCATAAACAAATAGAAAGCCATATAAAATATATGAAAGAACTCTTTTCAAACATTGAGACAATAGGCAGGGCAGGACTGTGATCAATGAGAAAAGAGAAGGTAAACCCTACAATTATCCTTGATTTCAACCTGGAGAAAATTTCTGGAAGGTGAAACAGTTAGGACAATCCCAAGCAGAACACAAAGTTTCTTACCAAGTTGAAAAGTTGGAGTTTGGAGATGCTTCAGCAGCTAGCATTTGCAGGGCACAGAATTAGAGTGGGGAAAATTGTGGAGAGAAAGAACTCCTGAAAGATGTCTAAGGGTCCCTTTGACTATAGTTTTTTAGTAGTTTGAGGCTGTCTGTACCCCAGGAAAACATGTTCTTAAATATAATCCATAAATAGGACTTTGATGAGGTTATTCAGTTAAGGTGTGACCCTCCTCAACCAGGATGTGTTTTAATCCTATTACTGGAGTCCTTTATAGGAAAATGAAGTTCAGACATGGAGTGAGAAAGCCACAGGATGTAAGAAACTGAAATGGAATCTAGAATAGAAGGAAGAGATCAGGAGATGCTACCACGTGCCTTGACAATGCCTTGATTTGGACATTTTTATGGACTCAAAAAATGCAACCTAATAAATTCCCATTGCTTAATCCAATCCATTTCATGGTATTTGCTTGGAGCAACACAGGAAACTCAAACAGCATGTATTTGGTGAAATTCCATAAGACCAGATAAAAAGCCACTGCTTAGAGAAAAAGTAACTACTGGAGATCTATGAGCTAAACAACTCCCAGAGTTTGAACAAGGTTGAGAGATATTCAAATGCCTTCCAGTCAGAGAAATATCATTGAATCCTCAGGGAATTCAGTGAAGAATCTAAAAGGGCTTAGCTTGTCTTTGTACTATTACTGAATTATCCCTACAATAAAGTCTACTCAAATTCAACTCTGACAAAGATTTAAAGCAAGTGTTAAATGCATTAATCTGATCTGCAAGTAACTTAACTGCCTGCCCCCTCCCCCAGACTTCAACACTTTTTAGGGGAAGACAACATAAAAGACACTGAACAACCTAACATTTACGATATGACATTCAAAAAAACTAGACACAAAAAGCAGAAAATTGTTAACTAAAAATGCAAGGAAAACCAGTAAACTTTAAAACAACTATTAAAAGTGTGTTCAAAATTTCCTAGAGGGAAACGGACTTTGGCCCAGTGGTTAGGGCGTCCGTCTACCATATGGGAGGTCCGCGGTTCAAACCCCGGACCTCCTTGACCCGTGTGGAGCTGGCCATGCGCAGTGCTGATGTGCACAAGGAGTGCTGTGCCACGCAAGGGTGTCCCCCGCGTGGGGGAGCCCCACGCGCAAGGAGTGCGCCCGTGAGGAAAGCCGCCCAGCGTGAAAAGAAAGAGAAGCCTGCCCAGGAATGGCGCCGCCCACACTTTCCGTGCCGCTGACGACAACAGAAGCGGACAAAGAAACAAGATGCAGCAAATAGACACCAAGAACAGACAACCAGGGGAGGGGGGGATATTAAATAAATAAATAAATCTTTAAAAAAAAAAAAATTTCCTAGAGAATAACATGACTGATAATAAATAAAGAACTTCTAGAGATGAAAATGTATGAAATTTTTAAAAATCACTGATAGAATTAATAGCTGATTTGTACTCCAGAAGAAATGATCAGTGAACATGAAGACACAGCAATAGGAACCATCTAAAGTGAAGCACAGAGTAAAAAAAGACTGAAGAAAATAATTTACAGACTCAGTGACCTGTGGGCCAATATCAAACATCTAACATATATGAGAAGGTATTCCTAAAAGGAGAGGAGGGAGAAGTGGAAAATAAAATTCAAAAATTATGACTGAAAATTTTACACATTTAAAATTAATTTCTGTATACTAACAGTACATAAAAATATACTTTATTTCTGTATCCTGGATTTTATCCTGTGAACTTCCTAAATTAACCTATTAGTTTGAGAAGATCTTTTAGATTCTATGAGATTTTCTATGTAGATGATCACATCATCTGCAAATTTCTTCCTTTCCAATCTGTTGTTTTCTTACCTTGTTGTACAAAATAGGATGATCCATACAATGTTTACAGTGTCTTATACCACTTAGTATGGTGTTAGTTGTAGATTTTTCTATTAGAATTAGGAGTTCCTGTCTATTCCTAGTTTCATAAGAATTTTTATTGTAAAAAGTTATTGAACTTTATCAAATGATTTTTGTATTAATTGATATGATTATATGTTTTTTCTTAGTCTGAAATATGGAACTAGGAATTAGGGGACAATTGACTGCAAAAGGGAATTTTAGGAATTGATGGAAATTTTCTATATCTTAGTTATGTTGTTGGTTACATAGGATTACATAGGTATATTTGTCAAAATTTATCTAAATAGCAATAAAAATGGGTGAATTTTATTTCATGTGTATTATATTTCTATAACATTTACTTTAAAATACATTTGGACTTCCTTATACCCCCTATATTTTGTTGTCTCTTCCTCCTTCCTGTTGCCTAGAATTCATGCATGACGATGGCGCTCTAGCTTCCATCTTATACGAAGAGGATGAGAGCAATGCATAGAAAGAGTGCATGACCCTCAGGTCTCTGAGGAGCTAAGCTGTCATACTGACATATGTAGCCCTGTGCTGCCTACTTCTGGATTTTTACATAAAAGAATAATAAACTTCAATTTTTAAGCCAATTTTTTTTAAAAACCTAATTCTAAATGACACAGTAAGAGAATATAATTTGGTACCATAAACATTTGATGCAGAAAAACAGTTAAAGACATTCAGTAAAATTTATAATGAATTTCAGATCTGGGAAGAGAATAGAAAGGCCAAAACTGACATAGGAAACAAGCCATATGCCAGGAGAGAAAGGACTACAGGAACAATTAAGCATGAAGCCTCAAGAGGCTGGGCCCACAGAGCTCAAGAGGAAGAGGAAGCCCAGAAGGGAAGGAGAGACCAGGCAGAGGTCGCCTACTGTCTAATTTCAACACGTGACAGCTGACTTTGGTGGGAAAGCACCTCCTATGGTGCCTTGAGTCAGACTTTCTAGGACCTTAGAACTATAAGCTTTTACCCCAAATAACCCCCCTTTATAAAAGCCAACATATATCTGCTCCTTTGCATCGGCACCACTTTGGCAGACTAATACGGATGGTATCCTCAATGTAGCGAAAGAAAGTGTCAGCCGGAAGTATGGTCCTCTGCCCTGTAAATGTATGCTTTAAAAATGAAGGAAATATACAATTTTCAGACAAACAAAACCTGAGATAGTTCATCATTAGTATACCTGAACTGAAGGAAATACCAAGGGTTCTTCTACAGTCAAAAGGAAAAGATGCCAGATGGCAGGACAAGAATGAAGGAATTAATGAAGAATAATACAACATGTAAAAATATTCACCAGTGATTTTCTCACTGTACCACTTTGCCTCTCCATGCCTCATTTGTCTGCATATTTAGTTCCACTGGTAACAGCTTGTACCTTGACTATTCCCCTTGCTTTATTATGTATCAATCTTGTTGTACACTCATTAAACAGGTATGTTTTCTAGACTATTAAGGATATATATTTGTAAATACTAAGATACTTTAATTTTAGCCATTTTGAAATGGACACTCCCAAATATATAGTTTACAGTTCTATTTTTTAACAGCAAAGTACATAAAAACTGCATTTTTGGCATTATATTGTATGAGAAGAGTAGTCTTTGGTCCCATGGATTGGTTTAATACTGTTTTCACTCATACTAAATCATCTGACCACTATTTTTTTTAGTCACTGTCACTTGTCACTCTGTTCAATATGACCCTCAATATATAACTTGGTATTCCTAATCTGCTGTGGCATTACAAAGCAAATAATCAGGCTTATTATTTGCTTGTTTCTCAAATCTTCAAATACCAAATGCAGCATGGATTGTTTTGGAACATGAAAACCCGAAGAAATATTTCCAAATTCGTTTTTATGAAGTAAAGTAAGTTTAATCTTGATAACAAAGCCTCTTATACCTACCACTCATGAATATTTATGAAAAATCATACATATTCAACAGAATTAGCAAACACATTAGCAAAGAGAGAATTCACCACCGTATTAAGAAAATACTATATTTTTTACTGTATTTTTTAATTTTTTTATTTTTTTATTCATTTTTAAAAAATATTACATTCAAAAAATATGAGGTCCCCATTCATCCCCACTGCCCCCACAGCAACACTCTCCCCCATCATTATGATACATCCATTGCATTTGGTGAGTACATCTCTGGGCATCGCTGTACCTCATGGTCAATGGTCCACATCGTAGCCCATACTCTCCCACGTTCCATCCAATGGGCCAAGGGAGGATCTACAATGTCCAGTAATTGTCCCTGCAGCACCAACCAGGACAATTCCAAGTCCCAAAATTATCTCCACATCTCATCTCTTCCTCCCATTCCCTGCACCCAGCAGCCACCATGGCCACTTTTTCCACACCAATGCCACATTTTCTCGATTACTAACCACAATAGTTCATGAATAGAATATCAGTAAGTCCACTCTAATCCTTACTGTATTCCTCCTTCCTGTGGACCTTGGATTGGTTGTGTCCATTCCACATCTATGTCAAGATGGGGCTTAGATTCCACATGGATACTGGAAGCAATCCTCCTGCTTTCAGTTGTAGGCACTCTTGGCTCCATGGTGTGGTGGTTGACATTCTTCAACTCCATGTTAGCTGAGTGGGGTAAATCCAATAAACCAGAGTGTAGGAGTTGAAGTCTGTTGAGGCTCAGGGCCCGGCTATCATATTGTCAGTCCAGAGATTCAGATCCCCTAGATATATCTTAAACCCCAGCATCAACTACAATTCCAGTAAAGTTACAGGGAAGGCTTGTGAAAAGAGATCACATCTGAGTCCAGCTCCATCACGCAGAAACACCAACTCCAAAGAAGGGCCAACTGACATGGCGGTGAACCCCATCTGCCATGACCATAAAACCTATGGGTCTCTTTAACCCTCAGAAGAACCAATACCTGGGGTTGTATTTACTTTATCTGTCTCTGAGACTCTGCTCAAGTGTGCATAAGGGCAATCTTTCTGACAATCTCCAGACTCTTTTTTAGAGACTCATAGCCATATAAACTCATTTGTCCTTTCCATTTCTCCCTTAATTTAGGTAAAAAAGTATTTTAACTCCTGTTATTATATGTAGACAGGGATATTCGGCTGGTCCGCGTTGAACATTTTATTCAAGGTCATTTTCTAGTTACGTCATCAGCTGGTACTTGGTAGTGATCCCTCGGCACCAGGGAGGCTATTCCCCGGGTGTTATGTCCTATGCTGGGGGGAAGGCAGTGCATTTACATGCTGAGTTTGGCTTCGAGACTGGCCACATTTGAGTAACACAGAGGCTGTCAGGAGGGAACTCTTAGGCACAATGCTGCTCTAGGCCTTGTTCTTATTTCAGGTGTAGAGGCTCACAAGCATAGTCATTAGTATCAGGGGCTCACTGTTGGACCCTCATTCTTTCCTAGTCTTTGCCATTGCCCCTGGGGGACTGCTGCTGTTCCCCTAGGGACCACAACAGAGCCCCCCTGGCCAGGAACCCAGCACTCCCCCAGCTGTTGTTTTTAATTGTTTCCACTATGAGTATATCCAAACATTTCCATGCACCCTGGACACATGCCCTGTATAACTCCCTGCCAACCATATGTCCCTGTCAATAACATCCCATACCAGTATTCCTCCGCTGCCATTGTTGAACCACTCTGTGATCCAAAACTTCCTGAAAAGTGAAGCCCAATATAATGCCAGGTTCCCTTAATAGTAAAATGGAATATAGTGATGAGTTTAAAGGTTAAATATAGGATGCATATTGATTTGGAAAAATTCTACATCCTATCTTTTTCTTTTTCTTTTTTCCTAATTATTAAGCTTCTCTTCACAAGAGCTATAAATCAGAGTAATTCATATATACAATATACAGTACTCCCACATATCCAATATAAAACCTTTTCCCTTCCACAGCAATAATCTTTTAACATATTCATACCATATTTACTGAAACTGATGTACAGATATTGAGACAATAGCTTTCAAACAAGGTAACATTTGTGTTTACATTGTGGTTTATAATTTAGGCTATACAATTTTCTAAATTTTTAGTTATCCTATGTTTTACATTATGATTTACATTATTAGTCTGTCGGCCCCTATATGTTTTTGGTGTAACATTACATGTTTTATATCCATCCTTGTATACTCTTGTGAAACACTTCTATTGCCCTCACAGTTACGTTGGTTCCATCTATTCAATATCTATTTCCCCCTCCCCTTGGGGCCCACAGTGACAGTGAATCTTCATTTCTTGAGGAACCATGTTCAGAGATACTTACAACAGTGTTGAGGGCTTGACTTGCTCAACTGCCATAATGCCCTGGGAGCCACCATTTCTCTTGAGAGATACAGTTCCCTCTATTTGATGGCATTAGTCCTCCCCAGGATGTGGGTATACCTTCACTCTCATTATATGGGTCTCTACCCAATGGTATAATCCACTCTAGCAAAATGAGCATTCACATATTCCCTAGGTGTCTGTCCTACATCAGATTATCCCCCTTAAGTATCTTAAACAGGTAACTTTCCTAATTATATTTTGAAAAGGTTTTCTCAGCATTATACTCTCAACCAACACCTGATATTCTCCTATGTTTGTATGTTGCCCCACCCTCCCCCCAATTTCTTGGGCAATATTACCCATCTGCCCATCCCTAGCCCCCCTTAAGCCTGCAAAGCCCCACCCAAAGGTAACCCTATGCCCCCATTTTATCCCTTCCTTGTACACATACTTACCTCCAGCTTATCATAGATTTCCCCCATGTAGGTGTCAGCTTATATCCTTCCTCTACCCCGTGATTTCCTGTAAGCCTATCTTCTAGTCTCTAGCTCTCTGAGGCAGCTTGGTTTACTTATTTCATATCATTGAGGTCATGTAGTATTTGTCCTTCAATGCCTGGGTTGCTTCACTCAACATAAGGTTCTCAAGATTCACCCATGTTATCACGTGTGTTTGTAGTGTATTTGTTCTTAAAGTCAAGTAGTATTCCATTGTATGTATATACCACATTTTATTGATCCACTCATCTGTTGATGGGCATTTGGGCTGATTCCAACTTTTGGCTATAGTGAACAATGCTGCTATGAACATTGGTGTGCATATATGATGTTGAGTCCTTGTTTTCAGTTCTGCTGGGTATATACCCAGTATTGGAATTGCTGGGTCATATGGCAAATCTATGGTTAGTTTTTTGAGAAACCGCCAAACTGTCCTCCAGAATGGTTGGATCCTTCTGCATTCCCACCAGCAGTGGCTGAATGTTTCCATTTCTTCACATTCTCTCCAGCATTTGTATTCTTCTGTTTTTTTCATAGCTGCCAATCTTATGGGAGTAAGATGGTATCTCCTTCTGGTTTTTATTTGCATTTCCCTGATAGCTAAAGATTTGGAGTATTTTTTCATGTGCTTTTTAGCCATTTGTATTTCTTCTTTGGAGAAGTGTCTGTTTAAATCTTTTTCCCATTTTTTAAGTGGGTTGTTTATCTTTTTATTTTCAAGATATAGGAGTTCTTTATATATGCAAGTTATAAGTCTCTTATCAGATATATGGTTGCCAAATATTTTCTCCCATTGTGTAGGCTCCCTTTTTACTTTCTTGACAAACTCCTTTGAGGTGCAGAAGGCTTTAATTTTGAGGAAGTCCCATTTATCTACTTGTTCTTTTGCTGCTCATGCTTTTGGTGTTCATGAAGCCATTCCCTATTACAAGGTCTTGTAGATGTTCCCTACACTGCTTTCCAAAGTCTTTATGGTCTTGGCTCTTATATTTAGGTCTTTGATCCATCTTGCGTTGATCTTTGTATAAGGTGTGAGACGGTAATCCTCTTTCATTCTTTTACATATGGATATCCAGTTCTCCAGGCACCATTTGTTGAATAGGCCATTCTCTCCCAATTGATAGGGCGTGGTGGCTTTATCGAATATTATATGCTATATATATGAGGTTCTATATTGGAACTTTCAATTCAATTCCATTGTTCTATGTGTCTCTCCTTATGCCAATACCATGCTGTTTTCACTACTGTAGCTTTGTAGTATGTTTTGAAGTCAGGTAGTGTGATTCTTCCAATTTCATTTTTCTTTTTCAAAATGTCCTTGGCTGTTCGGGGCCTCTTTCCTTTCCAAATAAATTTCATAGTTAGTTTTTCTAGTTCCTTAAAGAATGCTGTGATGATTTTTATTGGGATTGCATTGAATGTGTAGATCATTTTTGGTAGGATAGACATCTTAATAATATTTAGTCTTCCTATCCATGAACAGGGAATATTCTTCCATTTATTTAGGTCTTCTTTGATTTCCTTGAACAGTCTTGTATAGTTCTCAGTGTGTAAGTTTTTTACATCTTTAGTTAAATTTATTCCTAAGTATTTGATTTTTTAATTTACTATTGTGAATGATATTTGTTTCTTGATTTCCTCCTGATCTTGCTCATTATTGGTGCACAGAAATGCTACTGATTTTTGCGCATTGATCTTATAACCTGCGACTTTACTAAACTCATTTATGAGTTCTAGAAGCTTTGTTGTAGACCTCTTAGGGTTTTCTATGTATAGGATCATGTCATCTGCAAATAATGAAATTTTGACTTCTTCCTTTCCAATTTGAATGCCTTTTATATCTGGTTCTTGCCTCAGTGCTTGAGCAAGTACTTCTAAGACAATGTTAAAAAGAAAGGAAGAGAGTGGGCATCCTTGTTTTTTTCCTGAATTTAGAGGGAAGGATTTTAGGATTTCTCCATTGTAAACAATGTTGGCTGTAGGTTTTTCATATATACTCTTTATCATGTTCAAAAAGTTTCCTTGTATTCCGATCTTTTGGAGTGTTTTCATCAAGAAAGGGTGCTGTATTTTGTCAAATGCTTTTTCTGCATCTACAGATATAATCATGTGATTTTTTTCCTTCAATCTGTTTATATGGTGTGTTACATTGATTGATTTTCTTATGTTGAACAATCCTCGCATACCTGGAATGAATCCTACTTGGTCATGGCGTATAATTCGTTTGATATGTTGTTGAATAAGATTAGCAAGTATTTTGCTAATATTTTTGCATCTAGGTTCATTAGAGAAATTGGTCTGTAATTTCCCTTTCTTGTGGTGTCTTTGTTTGGCTTTGGTACTAGGGTAATGTTGACATCATAGAATGAGTTAGGCAATGTTCCTTCTGTTTCGATTTTTTGGAAGAGTTTCAGAAGGACTGGTGTTAGTTCTTTCCAGAATGTTTTGTAGAATTCACCTGTGAAGCTGTCTGGCCTTGGGCTCTTCTTAGTTGGGAGGTTTTTAATGACTGATTTTATCTCTTTACTTGTGATTGGTTTGTTGAGATCATCAATTTCTTCTTTCATCAATATAGGCTGCTATGTGTTTCTAAGAATTTGTCCATTTCCTCTGTTTTGTCGTTTTTGTTGGAATATAGTTTTTCAAAGTATCCTCTTATGATAGTCTTTCTTTCTGTGGGGTGAGTGGTGATATCTCCTTTCTCATTTCTTATTTTGTGTATTTGCATCTTCTCTCTTTTTTTCTTTGTTAGTCTCGCTAAAGGTTTGTCAATTTTATTGATCTTCTCAAAAAACCAGCTCTTGGTCTTGTTTATCTTTTCAAGGGCTTTCTTATTTTCTATTTCATTTAGTTCTGCTCTTATCTTTGTTATTTCTTTCTTTCTTCTTCCTGTGGGATTACTTTGTTGTTTTTTTACTAATTCCTCCAATGTGCAGTTAGTTCTTCAATTTTTGCTCTTTCTTCTTTTTTGATGTATGAACTTATGGCTATAAATTTCCCTCTCAGTACTGCTTTTGCTGCATCCCATAAGTTTTGGTATGTTGTGTTATTACCATTTGTTTCAAGGTAGTTATTGATTTCTTTTGAGATTTCCTCTTTGATCCACTGTTTTTCTAAGAGTGTGCTGTTTAATTTCCATATCTTGGTATGAAATCTGGGCCTTTGGCCCTTGCAGATTTCCAGCTTCACTCCACTGTGGTCAGAGATACTATTTTTTATGATTTTGATCTTTCTGAATTCAATGAGCCTTTCTTTGTGGCCTAGCATATGGTCTATCTTGGAGAATGATCCATGTGCACTTGAGAAAAATGTATATCCTGCTGTATTCAGGTGTAATGATCTGTATATGTCTATTACATCCAGCTCCTGTAATATACTGTTCAAATGTTTTGTTTCTTTAGTGATTCTCTTTTGAGATGTTCTGTCCAGAGTTGATAGTGGTGTATTAAAATCTCCCACTATAATTGTAGATGCATCTATTCTTTCACTTCATTTTTCCAGTGTTTGCCTCACGTATGTAGAGGCGCCGTTGTTAGGAGCATAAATATTTATGATTGTTCATTCTTCTTGAGAGATTGTCCCTTTCGCTAATATGTAGTATCCTACTTCGTCTCTCACAATTGTTTCACATTTAAAGTCTATTTTGTCTGATATTAATATAGCTACTCCTGCTTTTATTTTTGGTTATTGTTTGCTTGTAAAATTGTTTTCCAACCATTCACTTTCAGCCTCCATGAATCTCTGGGTCTAAGATGTGTCTCTTGTAGACCACATATAGATGGGCCATGTTTCCTTATCCAATGTCCCAGTCTGAATCTTTTGATAGGTGAGTTTAATCTGTTGACATTCAGTGTTATTACTTTCAAGGGATTATTTATGTTAGCCATATTTTGATTGAACTTGTGTTTATCATATTTTGTTTGGTTTTTTCCTTCTCTTTTTGTCTTTTTTGTTGTTCCACACTCTCCTCCAACTCTGACTGTCCTGTTTTTCCTTTCTTCCTCAGAACTCCTTTTAGAATTTCTTGAAGGGAATACTTCTTGTTGGCATACTCTTTCAATTTCTGTTTATCTGTGAATATTTTGAACTGTCCATCATTTTTGAATGCTAGTTTAGCTGGATAGAGTATTCTTGGTTGGAAAATTTTTCTTTTAGTACCTTGACTATATCATACCACCGCCTTCTTGCCTCCATCGTTTCAGAAGAGAAATCATCACTTAATCTTATGGAGCCTCCCTTGTATGTGATGGTTTTCTTTTCTCTTGCTGCTTTTAGAATTTTCTCTTTGTCTTGAGAGTTGGATAATTTGACAAGTATATGTCTTGGGGTGGGCCTGTTGGGGTTTATGATGTTTGGGGTGTGTTGTGCTTCTTGGATATGTACATCTGTCTCTCTCAGTAGATTTGGGAAGTTTTCAGCCATTATTTCCTGCAACACCCCTTCTGTCCCCTTTCCCTTCTCTTCTCCTTCTGGGATGCCTATAAGACGTATGTTTGTGCGTTTTGCATTGTCATTCAGGTCCCTAAGTCCTAGCTGGATTTTTTCTTTTTTTCGATCAATTCTACTATCTGTTTGATTTCAGATGTACTGTCTTCCACGTCGCTAATTCTCTCCTCTGCCTCTTCTAATCTGCTGCTATTTGCTGCGAGTGTATTTTTGATTTCTTGAACTGTGGTGTTCATTCCCATCATATCTGTTATCTTTTTGCATATGTCTGCAATTTCCTCTCCAAGTGTTTTCTTCATACTGTAAACCTCTTCCTTTACTTCAGTAAGTTTGTCTCTGTTAAATGTTCTGAGATCTTTAATTACTTGTGTGAAGTTCTGCTCCCCTTCCTGGTTTTTAGTTTGTTCATTGGTGGATTCAGCCATGTTTTCCTGATTACTGGTTTGGTTTGTAGTTTTTTTTGCTGTCTGGTCATCATTTTATCTTGAAGGGTTTAATCAGTTCCTTAGCTTCTTTGTCTAGTCTTAGGGATTAATTAGCTGTTGTACTTGCATAAGTGTTATATCTTCTCTTTGTCACTTTGTTCTTCTTAATCTCATTTCTTGTTGCTGGCTGAGTTCACTTTGAAGGAAAATATTAGGGCCAGAGAAAGGCAATTGTGTAAGAAAGGAGAATGTGTAAAGTAGTATTGGTAATAAATGTTAACAGAGCAAAAATATGAGATCTGGAAGGATGGATATTAGATTCATGTAAGTTGTATAGAGTTATAGCAGTAAGTAGAGTACCTATAATGAGGTAGTTGACTGAATATGGGAGGAATATAGTGTGAATTAAAAAGCCAGTGTTTTCATGAGAGAGGGAAAGAAAAAAGAAAGACAATAGTATCAAGAGTGGATAAAAGACAGAAAACAAAGCAAAGGTATTAGAAATTAAAAGTTAGACAATTTGGGGACCAAAGAAAGGGAGGTCGAATATAGAAGAGACAGTAGATTCTGGAGGATATCAAGATGTGGGGGAAAAGGGATAGTGTATGTGGCCAAAATCAATTCACACAGAAATGAGGCCACAGAGGATGAGGAAACCCAGCAAATGTGAGGTGTTCCGTGCAGCACCTATTGTATAATTAAGATAAAATAAAATAAGAAGAAAAAGAGGGAAAAGAAAGGAAAGCAAAGAGAAGAAAAAAAGAAAAAAAAGGGGGGTGGGTAAAGAAAAGGGAGGGAAACAAGTAAGAAAAAGAAAAGAAGAAAGAGAACAACAACAACAAAAACCCTAAATAAATGAAAAAAAGACCTTGGTGGATACAATGGGAGAAAAGACTAGGAGATAATGTAATATTAGCAACCAGGACAATAAAAAAATTTAAAAAAGAAAATAATAAAAAAAGAGAAAAAGGAAAGAGGGAAAAGAAAATGCAAACGTCGAGGGCTAGGGCAATCAAAGACCTCAGATGGACCTCAGGGCATGGTAGATTCAGGGATGGGAAGTTTGTGATATTGCAGACTCAAGAGGTGTGAGTCTCTGGGGTGTGGGCCACCAGGGTTTAGGGGACACAGACCTGGCAACCTCAAATCCAGTTAACAGGGAGCCTGGGAGCACCGTAGTAAAACACAGCCTTCAGGGATCCCCGCAGCTGGGTGCCCAGCCCTATGGGGGGTCACATCCGCAAACTCTGACCTCTGTGTCAGAAACCCAAAATTCCCCCTCTCACTAGGGTCTCTGCTGTGTCACCAATTCGACTTCAGGACACCTCCCATCCTGCAATCCCCCGAAACAGCCTGCTGGGGGCGCCTCTATATTGCAACCATTTTAAGGATGCTGCAGATGGGCAGCCAGGCCTAGGGGGTGGGGCTCTAGCCGGAAGCACTGATATCCGTGTCAGAAAACCAAAATTCCACGCCTCACAAAATCTCCATCTCTGTCTCACCAAATCAGTTTCCACAGGCCTCCTGCCCTGCAAGCCCCTGAATATGAATTCCCCAGGCCTGCAGAGCCTCCAGGAATTGCTGCTGCCATACCGCCTGCCCCAGGGGGGAGCATCCTGTGCACAGCCCCTATCTCTGTAAAAGAGAGCCTGATTTCTACCTTTTACACGAGTCTTCTCTGTCACCGTCCCACCAAATCGATGTCCAGACACCTCCTGCCCTGCAAAATCCCAAAACAGCCTGGTCCTGAAGAATTTCCAATGCTGCCCAGCCACTTCTTTGCAGGAGAGACTATAAGGTGCACTCACTCAGACACCATCTTGCCCCGCCCCCCAACAAAATACTATATTATGACCAAGTAGGATTTATTCTAAAAATTCAAGGTGCTTCAATATTACAAAATCCCTTAATGTAATTCAATATATTAATAAAGTGAACAATATGATAATTTCCATAGATAGTGAAAAAGGTATTCAAAGAATTCAGCTTCCATTCTTGATTTTTAAAAAAGTACTCAATGAATTGAGAGTGGTTGGATGCTTCCTTAACATGATTAGTTCTTGAATAAGCATCCTGTTTGACAGAAAATACTATAAATTATTTCATCTAAGATCAGTAACAAGGCAAACATGCCACTCTTTCATCTTAACAAAGTAATTGAAATATTCACCAATGCAATTAGGCAAGAGAAAATAATTGGAGGCACAGAAAATGGAACTAAAATTTCCACTGTATTCAGATGATATTACCACATAACTGAAAAATCTAAGAGACGCAATTATAAAACAAACTAAAAAAGAATTCAGTAAGGTAACAGGACATATAATCAACATACAAAAAATTATATTTATAAAAAATACCAGTTGGACAATATAAGGGAAGATAATCCCCTACTTACAACATCAGAAAAAGATAACATAGTTAGGAGAGATAAACCTCCATGAGAAAAATCATCAAAACTCCCCTGGAAAGACATAAATAAACTTGAAAAAACAGAAATGTAACCCTTGTTCCAGGATTGAATAACTTGATACTATGAAAATGTTAGTTAGTCTTACATTAATTTATAATTTACTGCAATACCAATAAAAATAGGCAAGTTGATTCTAAAGTTCAAATGGAAAGATAAACATGCATAAATAGCTAAGAAACCACTGAAAAGGAAGACAAATTATGGGAACAAGCTCTATCATATATTAAAATTTACTACAATGCCTATGTATTTAAAATAGTGTAACTAACACATGAAAGACAGATGAATGGAACAAAAAAAGAAAGTCCAAAAATAATCCCAAGTACATATGGAAACTTGGCTTATAAGAAATGTGTTCTTTTTAACTTTATCGTATAATTATGCTATAATTTATAATGGAGTTTCTTTGAGTTTCTGTAGTAAGTCTGAAAGAAATTTATGTGTGTAAGATTGAACAAAGAATGAGTTCTCACTGTGGGAGAGATACAAATATGGAATGAGAGAATAAAAATTGGTGGTATTGGATTAGTAGAGGTTGCAAGACATGCAGAATCCATCTTTCAGTAAGTGTGGCAGAAGAGGCATCTGTCCTTTGGTGTTTCTGTCAGCTAGTTATCAGCATTGTCACTGCCATTTGCAAGGTCTGCACCAGCTGCAGCACAGATGTGCCTTCCTAGGGCAGCCCCTCAGAGTGTGGTTTGGTCACTATTCCCATCTACATTTCCTCCACACTCACTGACACTCTAAAGGAACTGGTGAGCCTCCTAATTTCCTTTAAGAAATTCCTTTTCTGTTTACACTGACTAAATTCTAGTTTTGCGACTGAGAACCCTGACAGGTATGATATGCTAAGGGACTTCCAGATTTGCCATCTCCATAGCATTTTTTAGAGTTTTCTACGTTAGAAAAGCATTACTTTTGTTAGAACCTCTTCCTCCATATTTATATCGACATGTTGAGTCTTATCCCAGAATACTTTTGCATTATGAACAGTGATGATGAATTATTTTGTTAAACATAAAAATATGAAGACTATCCTGATGTTCGTGGGTTATGACTGCATTTTCAGACTCAACATGGAAGTTCTCAGGTTTTGGAAACATTTCTAAATACCTTTCAGTGGTCTTTTAGTTTGTCAAAACCTCAATCACTTGTGATCATTTTGAGAGATTTATTTCATATGTTTCTAATTTATGTAGAGTCAATTCATTCAAGTTGGGTAACCAAGACAGTAAAATGATGCCCAAGAAGGCAGATGAGTCTATTCATGGTTTTTTTTTTCCTTCTAGCCATACTAGATTGGAGTATTTCCAATCTTAGAGAGTTGGAAATAAGTTCAAAACTTGGCTCAATTATTTTCCTTTACCTCAATATCAATTTCATCTGAAACTAATTTGTGTTAATATACTTTGTGCTACTTGTTTCCTCTGTAGTATAGTCACTCTTCAGTTTGTGTGTGGTTGAAATACAATCTGTGTTTGGGATGCCTTGGCAATGCTAATGATTAGATCGGATTAATCTTTCCTGCTTTACAGTTTACATGATAGGGAAGTGTCAGTGATTTAGGTCCACTCTAGTACTGACCAGAGGACAAAATAGTTTTTCCCACCTCATCAACTCTATTTGCTTTGAGTTTAAGTTGGGGGACAGAGTTGGTGATGGGGCAATGGCAGAAACAGTACTGAGATTTTCTGAAGCTCTGACTGAAATTTCCAACTCCTGCACACCATTACCTACACATCTGTCCCAGTTAAACGCCATTAAATTAAGCTTGTTGATCCAACAGGCCAATTCATAAGCAGCATTTTATTTTCATTGCATAGACCTGACAATTTCCACATTGGTCTATGGTTCACCCAGAACAATCTGTATCATGCAATCATTTCTATTATTGGTAGGGATGATAGGGTGGTTGTTTGGGGATGAGATAATAATTTAAGGTACAAGGTAATGTCCTGAAAAATGTCTTTGTATATAAAATTTACTCATTTTCAGATAAAACTTATTGAACCTCAGTGTGCACATGAGATTGTACTTGGCACTCTATTGGATACCATATGCCACTCTCCCCTTGTTCTCTGTGCTGCAACCATATTGCCCTTCTTTCAATTATTCATCTCTGCAAGAGCTTTCCTGCCTAAGACCTATGTACCCACTGTTCACTCTGCCTAGAGTTCCCCCACTCCTTCCACACTATTCCAGGCTGACTACTTAAACTTGAGGTCCCAGGTTAAACATTATCTTCTTTAGAGAGGTCTTTTCTTACCACCCAATATAAATTCTCCTTCCTGGTACCCCATCTTCATAAAACATCATAAGTTGTGATTAAATATTCATTTTATGTCTTCTTTTTTTACTTTCTCATTCCCACAGACTGTAAGCTGCAAAAAGGCAGGACTAAGTCTGTTTTGTTAACACTGTATACCCAGTTTTTGAGCCTGGGTTCTCACATATGGTCAATACTCCACATTACCCATTGAAAAAGTTGCCCATTTACATTTTATATGGTGGTGTTGAATAGACTTCACGTGTATACTCAAGAGATGAATCCAATAAAGAAAATACACAGCTATCCTTCCATATAAGTAGTTATTCCTTTGCAGATTAGTCTAAACAGAAGTTTCCTGGCAATATTTTCAGACATTTCCATGCAATTGGGCCAAATAATATACGTCATAAAATTTTCTTATGCAGAATTCATCTGTGTTTATATTATGTCCTTTCCAGAGCAAGAGGACTGGAGGAGGTTGTTCATCACTGGGAAACGAAAAGCTCAATGAGTAACCCATAATTTTTACACCACTTTATATTAATCATCTCTCTAGATGCTTCATTCTCTATTCTTTGCTGTTAGCTATACTTACCAGAAGTGAATAAGCTTCCAGCATTTCCATGTATGAGCTAAGAGAAAAAAAATGGTTAGGCATGGTTTCAAATTGTTCTAGTCATTCTGATCTGTTTGAAAGACCTGCATTCTTTCAATCTACTACTAAAATGTTAAATATATTTGACAGAGTGGATCGGAAGACATGACTTGAAATTTTATGTTACTGGGAAGTGTTGACACCAATTTTAAAGAAACGTGGGAAAATAATAGCAAATATAGGGGAAAATCTGGTGTTTCATAAGATAAGGGATTCTGTGTCTTCCTTACTGGTTCTCTGAAATCATTGCCAACATAGGAATTCCTTCTCTGATGACCTCTAATTAACAAAGTTTCTGCCTCAACCTGTCTGCTCTGCTACCCTGTGTGCAATGGGAATTCAGACAGTTGGCCAAGCACCTGGAGTGGTAAGAAAAAACAAGCACACTGGGGGTCCTTGAGGGATTCAAGGCAATGCAGACATAAAGTATACAATGAAGAAAGAGCACACAGGATATCCCATAAACCTGTCACCAAAGCAAGTGTGGAGAAGAGGATGGAGTGGGAAGGAATGTCTGTTTCTGTCCTCACTGTCAACAAGACTTCATAATTGGCCCTCTATTTAAATAGATTCCTTATCCAGTAGTCAAACCCCTCTTCTGTCTCCCAGTATTCCCAGCCCCATGCAATATAATCTGTTTTTAGGCAATGCTGTGTCCTACTATATGCTGGACATATTATTTCCCACTACAAAGATGAATGGAAGTACAAAGGCTTGGGCCCTCAGGGAGCTCACTGCTCTGTTGTGGGGGTGAAAGTGGGACTGCCCAGGGAACCTGGACAGGATAACAATTAATCATAATAATAAAAGTGCCATAACAAAATCATACAGAATATGCTATGAGAACATAGAGGAGAAGAACTTCTGGGTGGACTGTTTTGAGTACAGTGAAATAAAAGTAATCTTTACTTGCGACTAGCACCGATCAATTATTTGTTGCCTTAGTTAAATCTAACACTGAACAATTCATCTGTTTACCTACTCTATCCGGGTCCCCAAGACTACCCCCAGGTTTTATGATTCACTTAGAGGACTTAGGACTCAGCGTCTAGACCTACACACCACTATGATTTATAATATCAAAAACAAAAAAATATACAAAGGAAAATCAGCAAAGGAGAAAGGGACATGGGTGAAGTGCAGAGGAAATCAGGTGCAAGCTTCTAAGAGTCCTTCCCAGTGAATTGCCCAGTATGCATTTGATTTTCCTAGTAACTAGGTTGTGACAATGTGTATGAAATGTTACCTGTTGGGGAAGTTCATTAGAGACTGCCCAAGGTTTGACTGGGGACTAGTTATGTCTCCAATACTCTGCCTAGCACATATCAAAATTCCAGCCTTGCAGAAGGAAAGCAGAGGTTTAGCAAAAACGGCATTGTTTGTACAGTTTAAGTACAGTGAGCCACTCTTATCAGTTAGGGTGGTAGGAACCCTCACAAACTCCAAGTTTGCAGATGTGAAGCAAAGACCAAAGTTAGAAGCAGAACTAACTAAAGATAGTAGTATCAGCCTGCTATGTCAACTCTTTTCTGAATATCTACTCATTTATCTGTTTACATATGTACTTAGGTATCTAGGAAGAAGATGTCTGTTAAATTTATATGCTAATTTCAATCCATGTTAAAGAAGAGTAGTTCTTCATTTTATTTATTTTTTTAAGATTTATTTATTTGTTTCTCTCCCCTTCCCCCACACCCTCGTCTGTTCTCTGTGTCTATTCCCTGCATCTTCTTTGTGTGTGTGTGTGTGTCTGCTTCTTTTGTTGTCAGTGGCACAGGAATCTGTGTTTCTTTTTGTTGCATCATCTTGTGTCTGTTCTCCATGTGTGTGGCACCATTCTTGGGCAGGCTGTACTTTCTTTCGCTCTGGGCGGCTCTCCTTACGGGGTGCACTCCTTGCGCGTGGGGCTCCCCTACACGGGGGACACCCCTGCATGGCAGGGCACTCCTTGCACCTATCAGCACTGCGCATGGGCCAGCTCCACATGGGTCAAGGAGGTCCAGGGTTTGAACTGTGGACCTCCCATGTGGTAGACGGACGCCCTAACCACTGAGCCAAGTCCGCCGCCTCAGTTCTTCATTTTAAATGATGTAACAGTAGGCTAACACCTCTTTTCAGTGGTGTGCTGGAATCAGTGGTACTTGCTTGAGCCAACTGTTAAATTGTCAGGACTTTTCTGGGTTGTTTAACATGTTGGTAACTTGCAATCACCTGTGGTAGAAGTATTGATGCCATAGAAATTGGCAAATGCTGCATTTACAAGCACACTATTGCCTATTTTTGTTTGTTTGTTTTGTTTTTTAGTGTTTTTTTTTATTTTTTCTTTATTTTCTTTAAAATGTCACATTCAAAAAATATGAGGTCCCCATATAATCCCCACTGCACCCACACCACCCCTCTCACATCAACAAACTCTTCCATCATTGTGGCACATCCACTGCACCCAGCAAATACATTCTGGAGAACCACTGCAGCACATGGACAGTGGTCCACATTGTAGTCCACACTCTCCCCCAGTCCAGCCAGTGGGCCACGATAGGACACACAGTGTCCAGCATCCATTCCTGTAGCACCACCTAGGACAACTCCAAATCCTGAAAATGGCCCCACACCATATCTCTTCTTCCCTCTCCCGACCATCAGCAGCCACTGTGGCCACCCTCTCCACATCATTACTACAATTTCTTCCCTTACTAATCACAATATTTCCCCAGCAGAACACCAGTAAGTCCACTCTAATCCATACCCTATTCCTCCATCTCGTGGACTTGGGATGGCTATGTCCAGTCCCCCTCTACATCTAAAGGGGGTTTAGATTCCACATGGATGATGGATGCAATTCTCCTACTTGCAACTGTAGGCTCTCTTGGCTCCCTGGTGTGGTGGTTAACCCTCTTCTCCTCCCTGTCAGCTGGCCAGGGTAAGGCCAAGAAACGAGAGGGTAGGAGCTGCAAGTCTGCAGAGGCCCAGAATCTGGCCATCACATGGACAGTTCAGAGATTCAGGTCTCCTGAGTATACACCAACCCTAGTGCCAACCACAGGTCTGGTAAAAGTAACAGAAGAGGCATATGTAGAAAGGTTATATCTGAGTCCAACTCCATCACACTCAGGAACACAAACTCCAAAGTCGGGCCAACTGACATGGCCCTGAACTCCAGAGCCATCTACCTTGACCAGAACCTGTGGGTCGCTGTAGCCCTCAGGAGAACCAGCACCTGGATTTCCATCTACCTTGGCTGTCTCTGGTACCCTGCTGAGGCGAGCATAAGCATCACCCCCTGATGAACTTTTTTGGAGACTCATAGCCATAAAACTCATTTGTCCTTTCCATTTCCCCCTTTTATCAAAGGACAAAATGCAGTTTTTAACACCCAATTTTACATGTAGGGTGAGATATTCTGCTGGTCTGAGTTGACCTCTTTGTTCATGGTCCTTTTGTAGTTACATCATCAGTTGGTACTTGGTAGTAATCCCTCGGTGGCAGGGAGGCTCATCCCTGCGAGTCATGTCTCATGCTGGGGGGAAGGCAATACATCTACATGCTGAGTTTGGTTTAGAGAGTGGCCACATTTGAGCAACATAGAGGCTCTCAGGAAGTTACTCTTAGGCATCCCACAGCTATAGGCCTAGTTCATATTTTAGGCACACAGGCTCATAATCGGAACCATGACTATCAAGGGTTCATTGTTGGACCATCTATTTTTATTGGTCTTTGCCATTGCACTTGGGGGATTGTTGTTGTTCCATTGGGGAATGTGATAGAGCTCCCCTGGTCACGAATTCATCACTCTCTCATCTGTCGTTTCCAACTGAAACCACTATGAAAATATCCAAATCTTTCTATGTACCCTGTATACATGCCCTGGAGAACTCCCTCCCAATCATGTGGCCCCCATTAATGACATCCCACACAAGCGCTCCTCCCCCACCATAGTTGAACCTCTCTGTAGTCTAAAACTTCTTCAAAAAGAAAACCCAATATATTGCCAGGTTCCATTAATAGAAAAATGGAATATAGTGGTGGGTTTAAAAGTTAGATATAGAATACATAGAAATTTAGAAAAATTAAATAAAGGAAAAATAAATTGGGGTATCAAAGAAATGAAAAAATGAAAAAGCTTTGCTTTTGACATTTTGCCTTTCATCACTGCTACAGGTGTTGCCCTGTACGTACAGTGGCAAGGCAATTTCTTCCATTTCTTTCTCAGTGCCTTCCTTCCTTCCTTCCTTCCTTCCTTCCTTCCTTCCTTCCTTCCTTCCTTCCTGCCTTCCTTCCTTCCTTCCTTCCTTCCTTCCTTCCTTCCTTCCTTCCTTCCTTCCTTCCTTCCTTCCTTCCTTCCTTCCTTCCCTTTTCCTGATTATTAAGTTTCTCTTGATATAAGTTTTAGGTCACAGTAATTCACATATATAATATATGGTACTCCCAATATCCAATATCAAACCCTTTCTCCCTTCCCCAAAAGTGATCTTTTTACATGTTCATATTATATTTGCTGCAGCTAATGTACAGATATTGAAATGATAGCTTTCAAACATGGTTCCATTTGGATTTACATCATAGTTTATATTTTAGACTACACAGTTTTCTAAATTTTTAGTTATCTTATGTTTTACATTATGGTTTACATTTTAACCTATAGACTTTTATACATTTTTGCTGTAATTTAACATGACCTATATCCATCATGGCATGATC
This sequence comes from Dasypus novemcinctus, assembly GCF_030445035.2. Taxonomy (NCBI): domain Eukaryota; kingdom Metazoa; phylum Chordata; class Mammalia; order Cingulata; family Dasypodidae; genus Dasypus; species Dasypus novemcinctus. The sequence goes on along the minus strand of NC_080675.1, from coordinate 109,872,874 downwards.
CTGTGGAACACTTCCATTGCCCCACAGTTACCCTGATTCCATGTATTCAACACCTTTTTCCTCCTCCCCTCAGGGCCCACCATGACAATTAATCATCATTACCTGAGGGACCATATTCAGAGACGCTTGCAAAAATGTTGAGGGCTTGACATACTTGACTGCCCTAACCCATTGGGAGCTGCCGATTCTCTCAAGAGATACAAGTCCCTCTGTTTGAGATCATCAGTCCTCCCCAGGATGTGGGTATACCTTCACTCTCATTATGTGGGTCTCCACCCGATGATATAATCCACTATGAAAAAATGAGCACTCACACACTCCCCAGAAGCTTGCCCTGTGTCAGATGCCCACCTCCCCAAAGCATCCCAAACATACAACCTTCCATATTACACTGTCTAAAGAGTTTTCTCTGCACCACAATTTCAACCACATACCTGACAATCTCCCATGATCAAATGTTCCCCTCACCCTCTCCCCAATTTCTTGGGCAATCTGACCCATCCTCCCATCCCTAGCATCCCTAAAACCCACACAGCCCCACCCAAAGTTATCCCTATGCCCCCATTTTATCCCTTCCCTGTACAATACTTACCTCCAGCTTATCATAGATTTCACCCAAGTAGTTGTCAGCTCACAATCTTCCCCTTCCCTCCAACTAACTTAAAATTTATCATCCAGTCCCTAGCTCTCTGAGACAGCTGTGTTTACTTATTTCATATCAGAGAGGTCATGTAGTATTTGTCCTTCAATGCCTGGCTTCCTTCACTCAACATGAGGTCCTCAAGATTCATGCATGTTATCCCATGAATTAGTACTGTATTCCTTCTTACAGCTGAGTAGTATTGCATTCTTTGTATAGACCACATTTTGTGTATCCTTTCATCTGTTGATGGACATTTGAGTTGATTCCAACTTTTGGCAATAATGAATAGTGCTGCTATGAACATTAGTGTGCATATATCAGTTTGTGTCCTTGTTTTCATATCTTCTGGGTATATACCATATATATCATATGGCAAATCTATAGCCAGTTTTTTGAGAAACCACCAAACTGTCCTCCAGAATGGCTGGATCCTTCTGCATTTCCACCAGCAATGGATGAGTGTTCCCATTCCTCCACATCCTCTCCAACAATTGTAGTCTTCTTATTTTTTGATAGCTTCCAGTCTTATGGGAGTAAGATGGTATATCATTGTTGTTTTGATTTGCATTTCCCTAATAGCTAGGGATTTGGAGCATTCTTTCATGTGTTTTTTAGCCATTTGTATATAATCTTTGGAGAAGTATCTGTTCAAATCTTTTTCTCATTTTTTAAATGGGCTGTTTGGCTTTTTATTTTCAAGATATAGGAGTTCTTTATATATGCAAGATATAAGTCTCCTATCAGATATATGGTTACCAAATATTTTCTCCCATTGTGTAGGCTCTCTTTTCACTTTCCTGACAAACTCCTTTGAGGTGCAGAAGGCTTTAATTTTGATGAAGTCCCATTTATCTATTTGTTCTTTTGCTGCTCGTGCTTTTGGTATAAAGTTCATGAAGCCATTTCCTATTACAAGGTCCTGTAGATGCTTCCCTACTTTGCTTTCCAAGGTCTTTATGGTCTTGAGTCTTATATTTAGGTCTTTGATCCATCTTGAGTTGATTTTTGTATAAGATGTAATTTGGTAATCCTCTTTCATTCTTTTACATATGGATATCCAGTTCTCCAGGCATCATTTGTTGAAGAGGCCATTCTCTCCCAGTTGAGAGGGTTTGGAGGCCTCGTCAAATACCATATGGCTGTATATATGAGGATCCATATCAGAACTCTCAATTCAGTTCCATTGGTCAGTGTGTCTATCCTTGTGCCAATACCATGCTGTTTTCACTACTGTAGCTTTGTAGTATGTTTTAAAGTCAGGTAGTGTGATTCTTCCAATTTCATTTTTCTTTTTCAATATGTCTTTGGCTATTCGGGGCCTCTTTCCTTTCCAAATAAATTTCATAGTTAGTTTCTCTAGTTCATTAAAGAATGATATGTTGATTTTTATTGGGAGTGCATTGAATCTGTAGATCAGTTTTGGTAGGATAGACATCTTAATAATATTTAGTCTTTCTATCCATGAACAGGGGATATTCTTCCATTTATTTAGGTCTTCTTCGATTTCCTTGAACAGTGTTGTATAGTTTTCTGTGTATAAGTCTTTTACCTCTTTCGTTAAATTTATTCCTATGTATTTGATTTTTTTGTTTACTATTGTGAATGGTATTTGATTCCTAATTTCCTCCTGAGATTGCTCATTATTGGTGTACAGAAATGCTACAGATTTTTGCGCATTGATCTTATAACCTGCAATTTTACTGAACTCATTTATAAGTTCTAGAAGCTTTGTTGTAGACTTCTCAGGGTTTTCTATGTACAAGATCATATCATCTGCAAATAGTGAAATTTTGACTTCTTCCTTTCCAATTTGGATGCCTTTTATGTCTGGTTCTTGCCTCAATGCTCAAGCAAGTACTTCTAAGAATATGTTAAATAGGAGGGGTGATAGTGGGCATCCTTGTCTTGTTCCTGATCTTAGAGGGAAAGATTTTAGGATTTCACCATTGTAAATGATGTTAGCTGTGGGTTTTTCATATATACTCTTTAACATGTTCAGAAAGTTTCCTTCAATTCCAATCTTTTGCAGTGTTTTTATCAAGAAAGGGTGCTGTATTTTGTCAAATGCTTTTTCTGCATCTATAGTTATGATCATGTGATTTTTTCCCTTCAGTCTGTTTATATCATATATTACATTAATTGATTTTCTTATGTTGAACCATCCTTGCATACCAGGAATCAACCCCACTTGGCCATTGTGTATTTTTTATTTGATGTGTTGTTGAATATGATTAGCAAGTATGAGATTGGTCTGTAATTTTCCTTTCTTGTGGTGTCTTTGTTTGGCTTTGGTACTAGGGTAATGTTGGCATCATAGAATGAGTTAAGCAATGTCCCTTCTGTTTCAATTTTTTTGAAGAGTCTCAGCAAGATTGGTATTAGTTCTTTCCAGAATGTTTTGTAGAATTCACCTGTGAAGTCATCTGGCCCAGGGCTCTTTTTAGTTGGGAGGTTTTTAATGATTGATTCTATCTCTTTACTTGTGATTGGCTGTTGAGATCATCAACTTCTTTTGTCAACGTAGGCTGCTTATATGTTTCTAGGAATTTGTTCATTTTCTCTAAATTGTTGTTTTTGTTGGAATATAGTTTTTCAGGGTATCCTCTTATGATAGTCTTTATTTCTGAGAGATCAGTGGCAATATCTCCTTTATCATTTCTTATTTTGTGTATTTGCATCTTCTCTCTCTTTTTCTTTGTTAATCTAGTTAAAGGTTTGTCAATTTTAATGATCTTATCAAAGAACCAGCTCTTGGTTTTGTTTATCTTTTCAAGTGCTTTTTTATTTTCTATTTCTGCTCTGACCTTTGTTATTGCTTTCTTCTTCCTTTGTGGTTAGTTTGCTGTTTTTTAACTAATTCCTCCAAGTGTGCATTTAGTTCTTCAACTTTAGCTCTTTCTTCTTTTTTGATGTATGGATTTATGGCTATAAATTTCCCTCTCAGTACTGCTTTTGCTGCATCCCATAAGTTTTGGTATGTTGTGTTATCATTTTCATTAGTTTCAAGGTAGTTATTAATTTCTTTTGAGATTTCCTCCTTGACCCACTGTTTTTCTAAGAGTGTGTTGTTTAACTTCCAAATCTTGGTGCCAAATCTGGGTCTCTGGCTCTTGCAGATTTCCAGCTTCATTCCACTGTGGTCAGAGAAATTATTTTGTATGATTTTGATCTTTCTGAATTCATTGAGACTTTTTTTGTGACCTAGTGTGTGGTCTATCTTGGAGAATGATCCATGTGCACTTGAGAAAATGTATATCCTGCTGTGTTTGGGTGTAATGATCTATATATGTCTATTAGATCCAGCTCTTCTAATATACTGTTCAAATGTTTTGTTTCTTTAGTGATTCTCTTTTGAGATACTCTGTCCAGAGTTGATAGTGGTGTATTAAAATCCCCCACTATAATTGTAGATGCATCTATTTTTTCACTTAGTTTTTCCAGCGTTTGCCTCACGTATTTAGAGGCACCCTTCTTAGGAGCGTAAATACTTATGATCGTTCGATCTTCTTGACAGATTGTCCCTTTCACTAAAATGTAGTATCCTTCTTTGTCTCTCACAATTGTTTCGCATTTAAAGTCTATTTTGTCTGATATTAATATAGCTACTCCTGCCTTTTTTTGGTTATTGTTTGCTTGTATGATTGTTTTCCAGTCATTCACTTTCAAATTCCATGAGTCTCTGGGTGTAAGATGTGTCTCTTGTAGACAGCATATAGATGGGTCATATTTCCTTATCCAGTGTCCCAGTCTGAATTTTTTGATAGGTGAGTTTAATCCATTGACATTTAGTGTTATTACTTTCAGGGAATTATTTGTGTTAGCCATATTTTGATTGGATTTGTGTTTGCCATATTTTGTTTGTATTATTTTTTTTCCCCTTCTATTTTTGTCTTTTCTGTTGCTCTTACACTCTCCTCCAACTCTGCCTGTCCTGTTTTTTCCTTTCTTCCTGCAGAACTCCCTTTAGAATTTCTTGCAGGGGAGGTTTCTTGTCGGTATACTCTTTCAGTTTCTGTTTATCTGTGAATATTTTGAACTCTCCATCATTTTTGAATGCTAGTTTAGCTGGATAGAGTATTCTTGGTTGGAAATTTTTTTCCTTTAGTACCTTGACTATATCATACCACTGCCTTCTTGCCTCCATGGTTTCAGATGAGAAATCAGCACTTAATCTTATGGAGCTTCCCTTGTATGTGATGGTTTTCTTTTCTCTTGCTGCTTTTAGAATTTTCTCTTTGTCTTGAGCATTGGATAATTTGACAAGTATATGTCTTGGGGTGGGCCTGTTGGGGTTTATGACCAGTGGAGTGCGCTGTGCTTCTTGCATATGTACATCTGTCTCTTTCAGTAGATTTGGGAACTTTTCAGCCATTATTTCCCGCAACACCCCTTCTGACCCCTTTCCCTTCTCTTCTCCTTCTGGAATGCCTATAATACGTATGTTTGAGCATTTTGCATTATCATTCAGGTCCCTAAGTCCTATCTGGATTTTTTTCTATCTTTTTATTGACCACTTCTACTATCTGTTTGATTTCCAATGCACTGTCTTCCACATCACTAATTCTCTGCTCTGCCTCTTCTAGTCTGCTGATATTTGCTGCAAGTGTATTTCTGATTTCTTGAACTGTGGTGTTCATTTCCATCATATCTGTTATTTTTTTGCATATGTCTGCAATTTCCCCTCCAAGTGTTGTCTTCATGTTGTTAACCTTTTCCTTTACGTCATCAAATTAGTCGGTGATAAATGTTCTGAGATCTTTCATTGCTTGTGCAAAGTTCTGCTCCCCTTCCTGATTTTTAGTTTGTTGATTGGATTCAGTCATGTTTTCCTGATTACTGGTTTGTAGATTTTTGTTGCTGTCTGGCCATCATTTTTTCTTGATGGATTTAATCAGTTCCTTAGCTTCTTTGTCTAGTCTTGGAGATTAATTAGCTGTTGTTTTTGCGTAAGTGTTATATCTTCTCTTTGTCACTTTGTTCTTCTTATTCTAATTTCTTATTGCTGGTTAAGTTCACTTTAAAGGAAAGTATTAGTGCCGGGGAAAGACAATTGTGTAAGGAAGGAAAAAGTGTAAAGTAGTATTGGTGATAAATGTTAACAGAGCAACAATATGAGTTCTGGGAGGATGGAGGTTAGATTCATGTAAATTGTGTAGAGTTATAGCAGTAAGTAGAGTACCTATAATGAGGTAGATGACCGAATATGGGAGGAATATGGTATGTACTAAGAAGCTATTGTTTTCGTAAGAGAGGGAAAGAGAAAAGAAAGGTAATAGTTTCAAGAGCGGATACCAGACAGAAAACAAAACAAAGGTATTAGAAATTAAAAGTTAGACACTTTGTGGATCAAAGAAAGGGAGGTGGAATTATAGGAGAGATAGTAGATGGTGGAGGATATCAAGATGTAGGGGAAAAGGGATAGTGTAGATAGCCAAAATCTATTTACACAGAAATGAGGTAGTGGAGGCTGAGGAACCCCAGCAAATGTGAGGTGTTTCCTGCAGGACCTATTGTATTGTTAAGATAAAATAGAATAAGAAGGAGATGGGGGACAAGAAAGAGAGGGAAAAAAAAAAAGACTTTGGGGGATACGCTGGGAGAAAAGACTAGGGGATAATGCAATGCCAGGAATCAGAACATTAAAAAAATAGAATAAAAAATAAAAATAGAATAAAAATAAAAACAAAACAAAGAAGAAAAAACGCAAACGTTGAGGGCTAGGACATTCAAGGACCTCAGATGGACCTCAGGGCGTGATGGATTCAGGGATGGAAAGTCTAAGGTATTGAGGACTCAAGAGGTGTGAGTCTCTGGGGTGTGGGCCAGCAGAGTCCAGGGAACTCAGACCTGGCAACCTCAAGTCTGGTTAACAGGAAGCCTGGGAGCACCATAGTGCATCACAGCCTTCAGAGATCCCCACAGCTGGGTGCCAGCCCTATGGGTGAGGTCACATCCACAAGCTCTATCCTGTGTTCTGTACCCTACAATTCACTCACTTACTAGGGTCTATTGTGTGGATATATCACCAATTGACTTCAGGAACCCTCCCACCCTGTGGTCCCCCGGAACGGCCACCTGGGGGCACCTCTAGGCTGCAGCCAATTTAATGACACAGATCAATATTCAGGTCTGGGGGAGGGGCTCCAGCCCCAAACGCTAATAACAGAGTCCAAACCCGAAATTCCCACGCTTCGCAAAATATTCCCCTAATCAGCTTCCAACCGTCTCCCACCCTACGAGACCCTGGTAGAGTCTCTTTGTTGCTATCACTTTAAGACTGCTGTAGATCAGCAGCCGGGCTTGGGGGGGGTGTGGCTCTAGGCAGAAATGCTATTGTTTGTGTCCGCAATCAAAAATTCCCCCTGCTTTGCCGTAAAACTCCTGTCTGTCTGCCCAAATCGGTCTGCAAGTGCCTCCCGTCCCACCAACCCCCCAATAGGCCGCCCACAGCCCACGAACTCCCCAGTACTGCAGAGCCTCCAAAAAAAAGGAAAAAAAAAAAACCCTGCCACAGTGGCTCCCCGCACGCTGCGGCTCCCCGCGCGCTGCAGCTCCCAGCGCGCTGTGACAGCGCCAGATGCCGCGGCTCCGCCCACCCAAGGAGGGAATCTACCGCGTGCAGCTGGGATCTCCGTGTATATTTCACAGACGCATCCTCTCTGTTACCTTCCCTCCAAATCGATGTCCAGACACCTCCCGACTAGCAAAAGTCCTGAAACAGCCCAGTCCCAAAGAGCCTCCAATGCCGCCCAGCTGACTCCCTGCAGGAGATACTATCAGGGACGTTCACTCAGCCACCATCTTGCCCCCTCTCCCAAGAGTGTATTTTTGATTTCTTGAATTGTGCTGTTCACCACCATCATATCTGTTATATTTTTGTGTATGATTGCAATTTCTTCTGTATTCTCTCCAATCATTTTCTTCATATTCTTAATCTCTTCCTTCACCTCATCAAATTGGTCCCTAATATATGTTTAGAGATCTTTAATTACTTGTTCAATGTTCTGCTCCTCTTCCTGGTTTTTAGTTTGTTCATTGGATTGGGGCATGTTTTCCTGATTATTGGTTTGGTTTGTAGTTTTTTGTTGCTGTCTGGTCATCACTTTATCTTGATGGGTTTAGTCAGTTACTTAGCTTCTTTGCCTAGTTTGGAGTTTAATTAGTTATTGTTTCGTGTGCGTATTAAGTCTTCTCTTTGTCACTTTGCTCTTCTTATTCTATTTTCCTTGTGGTTGGCTAAGTTCACTTGAAGGAAAATATTAGGGCCAGAGAAAGCAAAAGGAGTAAGAAAAGAAAATGAATAATAATAGTATTGATAGAAAATATTAACAGAGGAACCATGTGAGATAAAGGAGAATGGATATTAGATTCATGTAAGGTATGTAGAGTTATAACAGTAAGAAAAGTAGAGTACATAAAAATCTGAATATGGGGAGAAATACATTGTGAATTAAAAGTGTTGAGGAGAGAAGGAAAGAGAAAAGAGAGGATAATAATATAAAGACTGAATATAAGGCAGAAAACAGAACAAAGGTATTAGTAATAAAAAGTCAAAAAAGATAGGGGGGCTAACAAAGAGAGGTGTAATGTGAGAGAAACAGTCAGCGATGGAAGATAGAAAGATGTAGAGGAAAGGGAATAGTGTTGGTAGCCAAAATCAATACACACAGAAAAGAGTAAATGGAGAATGAGGAAATACAGCAAATGTGAAGCTCTCCCTGCAGCACCTAATGTAAGAAGAATAAGAAAGCAGAGAAAGAAAGAAAGAGGAAAAAAGGGGGGTCAAAAGGGAGTGGAGAAGTAAGCAGGAGAAAGAAAAAGAGAAAGAAAGAAAAAAGGGCCTTGGTGGGATAGAGAGGAAGGAAAAACAAGGAAAAACCAACCAAATACTAGGGAAAGTTTCAAGCTAGAAATCCTGTTTGTAGTTAAATAAAACATTTAGGGATCTGACGTTCCCCCTTTTCTCCCTTCCTTACTTCCCTCTCTCCCAATCAGCAGAAAAGCTGCCTGAGCAGTCCGGTAGGAGATTCAAGTGGGTCCTTGTTGAATCAGCTCCACACAGAAAACAATGACTCTTAATTTTCAGAGAGAGAGCACCCACACCTCACCAGGAACCCCAAGTATGCTATTGGAGGCTTGGAAAGCAGCTCCTACAATCCCTCTCCTTTAGGTGTGCTTTGAAAGGGCTTGTTGATTTTCTGACTCCACCTTCTCCCAGGCTAAGTTATCTATCCCAGGGTATTTAGGTGAATTGGGTTTTCTCAGCAGATTTGCCACTCCTCTCTTCCCAGACTCTCCCCAAGTCAGCAGCTATGCTCCACCATGTGCAAGAAAAGAAAAGAAAAAAGGGGGTGAAACACCAGAAAATCGAACCCACTACTGCACCCCCCACCGAATCCCTCCCACCCACAGAGTCAGTCCAAAACTGGAGGGCTAGGGCAATCCTGGACCTCCGGGAGCGCTGGACTTGGGAAAAGGAAGTCTGGGACTCTGCAGACCCAGGGCACGTAGATCCATGGAACACGGGCTATGGGGGCTCAGGGGACATAGATCTGGGGACCACACATCTGGGGACCATGGGGCCCAGGAACGTCACTGCACAACCGACAGTTCTCAGGAAACACCGAGGCCACCAGCCCACAGCTTCTGACCTCTGTATTTGTAAGCCACAATTCTATCTTTAGCAAGCACCACCTCTGCCACTCTCTCTCTAAATCGATGTCCACACACCCTCTGCCTTGCAAGCCCCCAAGACAGCCCACTCTGGCAAGACTCCAACCCCACTCAGCATCCTCTTTGCAGGAGAGACCGTAAGGTGCACTCACTCAGACGCCATCTTGCCCTGCCTCCACTATTGCCTATTTTTTGTTCCAAGGGAAAGGATGAGGAAGTGAAAAGAATATCTTGCCATGGCTGTCAAGTAAAATAATTTGCTACCCACATTTATTTATTTATCTGATAATTTAATATTTAATAAATGCGGAATATTGAAAAAAATTATTTCGCTGCCTTTATGGAGCTTACAGTCTAGTGGGAGAAACAGGTAATAAACACAACCATTCGAGGGCAAATTATTCTCATATTAATTTGTATTTTTCATCACTAATGTAGAAGACTCAAAAGAAAAGGAGATATTTTTCTTTTTGCTTCTCCAAGAAGCTTTATTTGCATCTGAGCTCACCAATCTTTAATACATATGTTGACGCAAGTTTTCCTGAAGAAAACTCCCCCCACCAAAATTTTTTTTAACCAATAGGCTTTGAAGGGGGAGTAAAGACCACATGAGAGAAGATGTGCTGGGAGTTTGGGACAGAACTGGGTTCCCACCAGGAAAGAATGCCGGAGTCTCTGATCTGGAGGACAGCTCTGAGCCTTGGCTGGGGGGTGGAAGGGTAACTGGCAGCTGTGGCACGCATCACTGGTGGGGTGGACTCCCCCAACCCCAGGCCTATGAAACGCCGTGTACTGGTGGAGGACTTCAGTTCCTTGAGGAGCGACAGAGGCTCCGCAGGCCAGCGGGGCCACACTAGGAGGGTGGTCTAGGGGGCCAAACACAATCTTCATGCCCACAGGCAAGGCGGAGCAACTCATAATGTTCCCAGGCCTCTCGCCACGCTCTGGGCACTGTTCTCACGCGTGAGTGTGCTTTAATGCCTTTAATCTGCACAGCAGTCTGTGAGGCAGGTACCGCTTTGTGGAAGAGGAAACTGAGGCCGACGGAAGCCAGGCAACCTTTTCACACAGCTAGGAAGTCTGTTTTACCCTGGGGTAGTTGGCCCCAGAAGCCATAGGCTTATGCAGTGTGCAGCGTGCACCACCATTCGCAACCAACCCCTTAGTTTAGACATTTACCATTTGCACGGCAATCATGCTGCCTGAAGGGCTAAAGCAGGGGGTCTTACAAGGGGTCTGTGAGCTTAAATGGAAATGCATACAAAATGTTATTCTTGTGGAGACGTGTTGGTGCAGGTGTGATATATTTATTAAATAATACACAGTCTAGTGTAGACTTAGTAAGGGGTCCGTGGTTTTTACCTGACTAGCAAAGGGGTCTGTGGAACAAAAATGGTTAAGAACCCCTGGGCTACGGGCTCTTTCTCTATTTCTAGAGCACTACTTAAGCCCCTGAATTTCAGGGCAGCCAGGGAATGGAGGGCTGGGCCCTGGTTGGTTTTTATAAAAGGTGTTTCTTGCTTCCCTGGCAAATGGGGCTTTAAAACCAAACATAACATGTTCCCTACTTCTTTGCCATAAAGGGGTCCCCAAACCAGAGGGCTTTTAGGCGTGTAAACGGACAGTTAAAATCTCACCCAAAAGGCCAGCAAAGCCCTCCTCCATCTCCTCTGAGAGCCAGGCATGCCTGTCGCTTGTCTAACATTACCCCTTAGGAGAGGGTTCAGCCGTCTCAGCACCACGAGGATGGGAATGTTTGACTCATCACTCAACCCTGCCCTTCTGTATAGCTCACTCTGTTCCACAGGACTGGAGATAATTTTTCTCAATTGGTGAGCGTATCTTTGTTGGAAAGTCTTTGTGGCACTGACAAGACAATGGATATAAAGCAAAGGAGAGTGTGGGGGTGGGGGTTGGGGAAAATAATTAAAATAACATGCGGAAAAATCAAGAAAGGGCAGGGGGGGTCTTCAGGGGTAAAGCTAGCAGCAAAAGTCAAGCACTGTGCCCTTTCCTCTGCTACCGTCTCGTTGTTAGAGAGGTTTTCACTTGTTCAAACGATACTCTACATTCAGACCAGTCCACCAGCACTTTAGAGCTCAGTGAAATATCAGCACTTTAGAGCTCAGTGAAATTTTGTTGGGGGCTCTGTTGTTACTGGATTCATCCTTTTCTGGGCTTTAGCTCTCATGATTAGCACTTTATTTCCCAAGATTGACCTGTTTTTGAAGAGCAGGAAAAAACATTGACTCAGCCCTCTCCATACCCCTTTTTTACTAAAGCCCTGAAAGAACCACCATAATTTTCGGTTACAGAGACTGGATTTTTAAAAAATTGTCATTAATTATTATGGTGAGTTTACTGTTGGTGCATTTTTTAATTGGAAACAAACTTGAGGCATGTTAAGCCTTTCCACAGTTATATGCTCCCTAAAAAGATAAAGTGCTGAGTCCCCCAGCTGGCAGCTCAGTGTGATAGTTATATTTTGAGTTGTTGTGTAATCCTCTCTCTGAAGGATGCCCATAAGTCTTGCCTTTGGGAATCTCATTGGCCCTCTGAGTTTCATTGTCTTGTTTACTGCCCTGTGATCTGTCTGTAAGTCCTGAAAGGAAAAGGATGCTTTGAGTCAACCTGCTCACACAGCTGGCCATTTTACATAAAATCATTTCATATAAAATCCAGCCACAAGTGCATTTTCTTTATTGCTAAATCCTCTGCATGTGCTTTGTTCCTCTCCATCTAGTTCTTTCCTGAGGCTCTTTCATCTGCCTGAAATTCTGGAAAGAAATCCTAAGAATTCACAAACCTGCTGTAAGAATACGTACTTTCAGAAAACTGTTCCTTGAATTCTTATTCAAATTAGCTCAGTGAAAATAAATAGTTTAACAGAATATAATAATACAACTACAAGTAGGGAATATACTTGAAAATGGCAAACAAAACAAAACAGTTTGGAGAAATTTATTTCCATCATACCTGTTCTCTACCTCCCTTGTTGCTGCTTCTTATTTTAGGACAAATAAATAAAGCACATGGAGCATCATTCCTTCAAGGCCCTTTTCCAGAATACTTCCCTGGAATCAGTTTCCCTCCCACTCCATAATCCTACTATCAAAAATTTCAGGTCAGTGAGCAAATATTAATATATTCCCCTCCTAAACTGAAATTCTACTATTTAGTTCCCAGTTGCCAAAGCCAGCATGATTTGAACATTCCTCTTCACTAATATCAGTGCCATCAGATAACCATTAAATGAATAAGGGCTGCAGGTCAGAAGGAATGTTAACAATGCAGATCAAGTCCTGATAACTGGCAGCTGTGAATTAATTCAGCCTGGTGGCAGCCCAGGAGGTAGCTGTCAAAGGGAGCAAGGGTACTGGGGAAGACTGGGACACAGTGCCAGGAGCTTGCAGCACCTCCCCCTAGGCCAGGCTTTTTGAAACTAAAGTTATCACAAGAATGGAGGCAAACTCTATTGTCCGATCTGTTGACCACTCACCAGGGCAAATAACTGCCTGTGACTGAAAGGAAAAGTCACATATTTTCACCCATTGGAATGAATGTAAGCAACTTACTATGAAGGAGCTACTGACCCTTAAGTCATTCCATTGACTGGTTTCAGCCTCACAATTCCACACCCTTCTAAGTCTGATAATGGAAGAGGCATAGAACTTTTCACCTGAATATTGCAAAGCATAGGCACATTATTGCCTGTTTCTAGGTTGGAAAGGACCAGAAGAGCCTTTGGGAATTTGAGTTCTAATCCTGCCCCTTTGCTCAACCTCTGAGCTCTTTGAACAGACTGTGTTTGATTGGCATTTCCCTTCACCATGAGCAAGAACCCACTCTTTTGAGCTTCTAAGCTCCATGGCCCAGCTATGCTTAACTTGTATTGTCTTATAGTCAATCACCTGGTGATTACAGGAAGTATAACGTTTAGTGTATTGCTGAGTTTCACCAGTAGATGGAAGTATTTGGGGCAGTGTGACACTAGCTTCCCAGTCATAAAAAAGAATTTCTGATTTCCAGGAAGAGTTGGGAAGCTGAGTCACTAGATCATTTGTCTGACATAGTATCTTATTTATATACAGAATGGCTTTCTATATACAAAAAAGTTTGACTATTTTGAGATAACTGAAAAAGAAGAAATTAGGATCAGTTTATTTTTAAAAGCAGCAACCACCTAGTTCTCTTAATTCTTCACATTCTATTAATTAAGCAATATAAAATGAAGATCATAATTTATAATAACGTGTACTTTGGAATAAATATAGTTCTCCTTAAATCCCAAAGTGATTTATAAATACCCCATCTTTAACCAAAAGCCAATTGCAGGGAAGGATTTAACATATTAACATACATACTCTGCCCAGCTGGCTAAGAAACTGAATTCTAAAGCAAGCCATGTTTCCTCTGAGACCTTATTACAATATCTCCTTTTCCTGTGTTTCTAATGGCTGGCAGATTTTAATTTGAAAACCATAGGACATTTTTGACAGATATGTCAAGGAGATTGCAGGTAATTATTAATCATTGGCAGTAACTCAAATATGGGATAATTATGTATACTGATATAGTTGATAACTGAATTGATATTGGAACTGAAATATAATCACTCCCTTACTCTCTAACTCCTGAAACTGAAACCCAAGTTATGTTCAAATAAAGCCTTGGATGACTTTAAAGCCACTGAAAGAAATAAAGTCTGCACCCTACACTTCAAATCACACCAGAAAGAAGCCTGGCAGCCCTTGATGGTCTTATGTGACTTTTAATGGGGCATTCCCCAGTGAAAGCTCCTGTGTTCTATCATAGCTGGAGATACCCCAGAGGCACTTTGGAGGTTCTGTATAAGGATCAACTTAGAAAATTTGCTGATATCTCCTCCCTCCAAAAAAGTTCTTTTCGTCCAAATAATCTTAATATAGAGACATGGATAGAGATAGATATATATTTATACACAAACACCCAGTATGTAAGGCAAACATGGACTTGCTCATTCAATCCTTTCATTCTAGAGCTAGCCCCCTGTAACTCCCTTGACCTTGATGTGAACAGTTTTATGACAAATAAGAGATAGTACTATTTCCATTCCATGACTGTTTCTTTTTCCAGTTCCCACTGATCTCATGGTTTAATTTCAAAGACAGACTTCTCAAAGTAGTTGTCTAACTCTATTTCTATTTCCTCACTTAAGAGTCATTCTTCAACCTATATCAAACCGTGATTTCCCCTTCACACCCTGATATTTCTTTCACAAAGGTTACAAGTGGCCTAGATCACTGTAAATCTATTGAAAACATGTCAGTCATTACTCTGACTTCCTAGCAGGACTGTACTCTACTGAGTATTAGTCCATATTTGTCAAAACAGTCTCTTCCTTGGGCTCCTGTAGCATGCACGGCCCTGCTCTTCCCCTGTGCCATTTCCCCTTACCCCAGAACTAGGGCCTCAGCCTTCTACTCTTCTCAATTTATACTCTCTCCTCCTGTGGACAGCTTCACTTACCGTCTATATGCTGATGTATTTTATACATATATACGTCAAACCTAGATATAGCTCCCATACGTAGACATGTATGTAAAAACAAACACTTAGAGTATTTTTCAAACTGTGGGTCCCACAGATTTCCCACTTGGGGTTGACTAGCAAAAATTGTGATTCAACCTGGAGAGTATTAAGTATTATTTTGAAGCTAAGCTGGCCTTACTAACCTAAGCCACAAAGCAAATAAAATGGTTTTTAATAAATACACTGGCTTCCAGAGAATTTCTTTGTTGAAGGCTACTAGTTTTTATCAACTTTTATTATTAATTTCAATATATTTAAGAGATGGAGAAAATCTGCAACTCCTTTGCCAAAGTTTAGGATAACTGACATACAAAACACTCAGCTTCTTTGTCATACCAGTTCCTCTTGGGACACTTTTAAATAGGAGCCTTATCCGGTATCAGGAATAGAGATGCTCCCTTTCTCTTTTTGGATGTGATGTTTCTCCCAGAACCTTTCCATCTGCAAGGAAGACAGAAAGGCTCTGTGAAGTCGGAGCCACAAAAGCATGAAGCCTGTGGAGGCAGGCGTCGTGGGCTCCGGACGTCTGCAGAAAAGTTGAAAAACAGCCAATGTATAAAAATTGGGAGGTATTCTGAAGAAACCAAAAGCAAAACATTATAAGAGAAGGAATAAAGAAATAAAAACTGCATTTTATAGTCTTCTTGGGATTACTGTAATAGTAATTCTACTTCATTTAGAAATGTTTAGTTGTTCTAATGTTATTCCCAATTATAAAAAATAAGGCAGCCATATTTTTTAAAGATAAAATGAAGTGTTACCTTTTGAGGAAAGAAACCTTCAATAAGGAATATTTTAGAATGATAGTAAGCCTTTTAATGCACCTTTTGACTGACTAGACCCGATTGTGACTTCAGGGGTCCTCAGACCCCCAAGTGGAAAGTTCATCTCTGCGCTTAGGGCAGGGATTGTATCTTGCTCTAAAGGCTTTAGCATGGGACAATTTATGCAAAGCTGTGAAGGAGCATTTTTTTCCTAAGAGTTGTAGAATGTTGAGATGAATCATAATGTGGAGCTTAAAAAAGTGGTCCTAATCTGAATTTAGAGAATTAGTTCATCTATAAATGTTACATTTGGAAAAGGCATTTTCAACTTTCACAAATAATGGTGTCAGTGGAATACTGCCAATTCTCTTAAAATCACCTCGAGTGCCTATCACTTTTCTATCCATGCAAAATATTTTAAAGTTTAAATTTCCATTAAAATACTTTTTAATTAACTTATGTTTAATGATCTAGAGATGCATTGTCCAATATGGTAGCCACTAGCCACAGGTAGCTATTTTAATTTAAAGTTAATAAAGTTAAAACAAGTTCCTCCTCTCATATTTTTTAATGTAATATTTTTTGTGATCTATGTATCTTTTTAAAAAAGACAATTAAAAAAGAACATTTGCTATAAAAAGATAAAAAATAAACTAATGATTAAAAAAAATTCCTCAAAGAAAGGGACACAGTTTTGTCAATATGAGTTTGAATATTAAAGGAAATACTTCAGAACTCTATTCAGTTCTTGGAAAATGCTAAATATACTTTATAAATACAGAATGCAAATATACTCTAACAATTTTAAGTTTCATGGAACCTTAATAAAGTCCAAGTATTGCCAATTAAAATTTTGTTTCCAAATTGATGGGTGTTACAAATATACAATATGCATCAGATTTTAGAAAAAAAAATGTAAAATATCTTATTAATAATTTTATATTGTTTAAATGAAGAAAAGATGATATTTTTAATATATTGGATTAAACACAATGTATTAATTTAAAAAAACAACCTTAGGTTCCTCTGTCCCACCAGCCATATTTATTTTTTTTTTTATTTTTTTTTATTTTTTTATTTTTTATTGACTTTGTAATAATATTACATTAAAAATATATATGTGAGGTCCCATTCAACCCCACCCCCCCACCCCCCCTCTCCCCCCCCCCAACAACACTCGTTCCCATCATCATGACACATCCATTGGATTTGGTAAGTACATCTTTGGGCACCTCTGCACCTCATATACATTGGTTCACATCATGTCCCATACTCTCCTCTATTCCATCATGTAGGCCCTGTGAGGATTTACAATGTCCGGTGATTACCTCTGAAGCACCATCCAGGGCAGCTCCATGTCCCGAAGATGCCTCCACCTCTCATCTCTTCCTGCCTTTCCCCATACCCTTTGTCCATTATGTCCACTTTTCCCAATCCAATGCCACCTCTTCTATGTGGACACTGGATTGGTTGTGTCCATTGCACCTTTATGTCAAGAGGAGGCTCAGATTCCACCTGGATGCTGGATGCAATCCTCCCATTTTCAGTTGTAATCACTCTAGGCTCCATGGTGTGGTGGTTGTCCTTCTTCACCTCCATCTTAGCTGAGTGTGGTAAGTCCAATAAATCAGATTGTAGGTGCTGGAGTCTGTTGAGGCTCAGGATCTGGCTATCACATTGTCAGTCCAGAGATTCAAATCCCCTAAATATATCTTAAACCCCAACATTAACTGCACCTCCAGCACATTAGCATGAAAGTCTTATGAAGGGAGATCCCATCTGAGTCCAGATTCATCACACATAAACACCATTTCCAAAGAGGGGCCATCTGCCCTGGTAGTTAACCCCATCAGCCATGACCATAACTCCCATGGGTCTCTTTAGCCCTCTAAGGAACCAATATCTGGGGGTTGTATCTGCTTTATCTGTCTCTCTGACTCTGCTCAGTTGTGCATGAGGGCAAACCTTCTGCCAGCCTCCAGACTCTTTTTTAGAAACTCGTAGCCATATAAACTCATTTCTCCTTTCCATTTCCCCCTTACTTTAGGTCAAACAGCATTTTAAAGTCATGGTATTTTATGTAGACATGGATATTCTGCTGATCCGCATTGAACCTTCCGTATAAGGTCATTTTCCAGTTGCATCATCAGTTGGTAGTTGATAGTGGTCCCTCGTTGCCAGGGAGGCTCATCCCCGGGTGTCATGTCCCACGCTGGGGGGAAGGCATTGCATTTACATGCTGAGTTTCCACCAGCCATATTTAAAATGCTCTAGACCCACAGGTGGCTAGCAGCTACCACATTGCCCAGCACTGAGATAGAAATTGCCAAAATGCCAGAAAGTTCTATTGGGAAGTGCTGATGTCAAACATGTTATGTTTTTGAGGTGTATTTCAAGGTTAAAATAATACTACAGGGGAGCAGATATATAGTTCGAGTGGTTGAGCTCCTGTTTCCCACGTAGGAAGTCCCAGGTCTGACCCCTAGTACCTCCTAAAAACAAATGTAAAAACCAAATCTCATTAGGGAGCAGATGTAGCTCAGTGGTTGAGCTCCTGCTTCCCACGTACAAGGTCCTGGGTTCCATCTCTGATACCTCCTAAAATAATAATACATACATACGTGTACATGGGCAGGGGCATGGACACATACATGAACACACATTCTCACACATGCTTAGAGAAGTTTCATTATATCCAATGGTAACATTTACTCTATTCAGGTTGCCTAATTTGAAAATTGTGGTCTTGTATATAATTGATGAGTTTGGCAAATTAAAGAATAGCAGAAATATAAGGAGCCTGATTTAACCTAAAAAAAAATCATTTTAATACCTTAAGGGACATCTACTCATATAACAACCATGTGATAATGCGGAATGTAGTTATACCAGAATTAATTTTTTTGGTCATGTTTGTTTTATAACACTTCTTGTTGAGATATACTTCACTCACACAACGTAAAATTCACCATTTTAATGTGTACATTTCAGTGGTTTCTATTATATTCATTATGTTCTGCAACTATCACCACTGTTTCCTTTAACACTTCTGTCACCCCAAAAAGAAATCCTGTACCTTCCAATTCCTCCATCCCCTGGAAACTACTTATCTACTTTCTGTCTCTATGGATTTTGGTTATTCTAGTTATTTCATATAAATGGAATCATATAACATGTTCCCTTCTGGTCTAGTTTCACTCAGCAAAATGCTTTCGAGATTCTTCCATTTTGTAGTATTTAACAGTACTGCATTCCTTTTTATGGCTGAATAATATTTCATTCTACAACTCTACCACATTTTTTAATCCATTACAAATGCCCAAATGTTGATGGACATTTGGGTTGTTTCCGTCTTTCAAGTACTGTGAATAGTGCTGCTATGAATATGCATATACAGGTTCTGTGTGAACATTATGTTTCCAATTCTCTCTGGTATATACCTTGAAGTAGAATTGCTGGGGACACTCTCTTTTGAGAAAAGGATTTAGAAACAAGTATTTTCACATAGGTCCTTGAAATAAGACATTTTTCTATCCTTCTTATGAAATCACTAAAGGAGATCCCTGAGAGACTTGCTTGTTAACGTGCTGCTAACCAAGTAGTGGTTCTGAGGAAGCATTTCTTTTAAAATCGTCTAAGTTCTGATTAGTTTCCCTACGTCAAATTCACTTATTTTTTAAATTTTGTCATAGCATGGCCTGGGAGGACTTGACCTCCCATGCACCCGTCACAACAGGCCTCCTCAGGTAAGGACATTTGGGTGATATGGAGAGAGTGTAGGACAAGCCCCTAGGCAATTTTAACCAGATGACTATCCCCAGGGGTCACCACTGCTTTCATCCCTGTCTTTCTCAGATTCCTTTTTCTCTTGAGTCCCCAAAAGCTATCTGTCTAACAGGCTGATAAAATAAATGCCAGTCCATCATTTGACAAAGAGTATTTGTAGCAAGTATTTTTCTGTGATGTATCATAAGGATAGTGTGGGTTAAGAGGGTAGAGTTACTCCTTCATTTACCGTGGAAGGTGGGGGAAGCAAGGCCAGAAAGAAACGTGGTGATTGCTATAAGAAAACATGGCAGCAAGAGCCCCTCCTTGAAGACGTGTGTGGGATGAAGCTGCCTGAAGGCCATTGCTTTTTTCTCCTTTAAGTAAAATTAATGGTTGATATGGGAAGAAGAGATGGAAGGATGGTTCATAAAGTTCTCCTAGATGAAAAAGTATACCACATTTCCAGGCCCAGAAAAAGTGTTTTGCTCCCATGGACCTATAAATGGTTTATCAATATTTTTCAGCCTACAGATAATAGAATCATTTCAGTAAGTCACAACCGGCACTATCTTCACCAGGAAAGAATAGGATGGCATGGGATGGGATGGCATGGGATGGGATGGGATGGGATGGGATGGGATGGCATGGCATGGGATGGGATGAGATAGTATAGGATAAGGTGGGCTATGATGGGATAGGATGGGATGGGATGGGATAGGATAGGATGGGATAGGATAAGGTAGGATAAGGCAGGTAAGGTAGGATAGGATAGAATAAAAAAGCAAACAAGGTAAGACAAGACAAGGGAAGGGGAGAAAAGGGAGAAGAAAAAAATTTAGTGCATTTCCTAAGGAAAAAGAATAAGTATCATTTCCTCACGCTTATTTTAATTGTGTGTGTTTACACACACATGCATGGACATGTGCACACAGTGTTGGGTCACGATAAATACATTTCTTACCATGAGTTGCCCTCAGAAATGTTTGAAAGCCATACTTCTATAGGAACCTTCAATTATTTTTCTTGTTTCCTGTTAGCTATGGGTATTTGTAAACATTTCTGAAAATTTTCCTGGCTTACATATATCCTATTTGTTTCTGAAGCCGGGGCTAATTCCCATTTAGACCATTCCCCTGAAGCCAAAAGTTGTGCAAGAGATATTTGTGGTATCTTTTATGTGACAGCCCAGATGAGGAGTGCCATGGCATGAGGGAAATAAAGATTTCTGGAATTGCTAAACGTTTTTGAGAGAAAAAGAAACTATCAATCTTTTCTACCCTCAACATTCCAAATGGATTTAAAGCATTGTTTTGGATGCCTAGAAGCCAATGAAATTAGCAAACAGTATGAGAGCAGGTGTGACCCAGAAAATTCCAAAGTTTTGGTTAGAAAATTCAATCTGCCCTTTATGCACGTATATTGCCTCACAAAATGAGCAACCTCCAGACCAAAGTCTTAACATACATATCTCTGAGCAAGAATTAAATGTGTAAGTCTATTTTTAAAGGCATAAAATGGAGAATAAAATTCATGATACACTCATTAGCCCTGCTACTAAGTTTCCTGTTGTAATAAATGTCCATTTTTGCCAAAATCCAAAGAAAGTCTGACTGGTCTTTATTAACGACTTCCTTCCCAGCCTCAGTTATCATATCAATGCATGTGGGACAGAAATCTACATAAGCCGTTATGCTTTCACAAAGGCAGAGCAATCAGATAAGCAGGAACATTTTTCTAATGACAGCTGTATTCTTATTTGTTCTGTGAACAGTATTTCTGGGCTTTAAAACTTCAAGCACTTCTCTACATTCTTAGAAATCCAGATATTCTTTCTCCCAACCAGCCCCACTTTTTTCTTTTTCTTTTTCCCATCCTCACTCCAAAATAATCTTTAACCCTGACTTCTCCTTGCATTCCAGTTTCAAATTTCCAAATGCCCATAAAGAATCTTCAACTTGGATGTGTGGTTTTCCCACAAGTTTCAGCATTTCCATCATTCAAACACCCTTCATTTTCCCAAAACCTTAAGTTAAGATCCTTCCCAACAACCCCTCCCCCCATTTCATATGGGAACTACCATCATTTCTTCAGACAAGAAATCCAAATAACATTTTGAAACTCTCCACCCACAATTTCCAAAATGTCAGGAGGATCTATTATTTCTTCCTTTAGAATGTTGCTGAGATTAGTCCATTTTTCCATTTACACAGGTATCATGATGTTCACGGTTATCAACACTCTGTGACTGAATTTCTGCTATAGCTCCTTATTGCTTGTTCAAAAGATAAAAGGGAAAAATTTAGGTTGTATATGTGTGGCTTGAATAAAAAAATTTTTTTAAATACATAGGTCTCATCCCAGGAAATGGAGAGTGTCAGCAACTGCAAGCAATACAGTTCCATCCATCTGCCTCATGGGATCTAAGCCCCCTCTCAGTCGGAGGCAGGGTGGGCATCACCACCCCAAAATCCTCAAGATTGAGGAATGAACAAACATAAGGGTGGAAGCAACTAGGGACTAAAGTAGACTTACTATTATTCTAGCAATGAAAGAACTTGTCTCATTGATAAAAAGGCAGTGGCAACCAGAGGTTCTGAGGGAAGGGAGAGGGAAGAACAAGTGTAACATGGGGCATTCTGGGGCATTCTGGGGCATTGGTATTGCCCTGCATTACACTGCAATGATGCATAGGGTCATCATTATACGTCTTGTCAAAATCTATAAAATCGTGCAGGGCAAAGCATAAACCATAATGTAAACTACAGTCCTTGGTTAGTACAATGCTTCAAAATGTGTTCATCAATTGCAATAAATTTACCACAAATAATGAAAGATGTTGTTAATGTGGGAAAAGTGTGGGAGAGGGACTTTTTGATGTAACATTTATATAATTCAAAGCTTTTTTTAAAATAAAATAAATATTTTTTAAAACATAGGACTGTACAACTAAGAGAGTGAACCCTAATTTAAATGATAAACTATACTTAATAGTACAATTATAGCTAATAGTAAAATTATATAATGATAAACTATACTTAATAGTACAATTATAGTTAATAGTAAAATTATATAATGAGCTTCCATCAGTTATAACAAATACACCACGCTAATGCATGGTGTTAATAATAGGGTGGTATATGAGAACTCTGTATTTTGGGCATGATTTTTCTGCAAACCTACAACTTTTCTAATATAAAGGTTTTTAAAAAAAATAATGTGCTATGAGTCAGAAACTGTGCTTGTCTCTAAATCAACCCCATAATAAATAATACTCAGTCCCTGCCATCAGACTCTCATTGTTACTACTAATACTGGACTGACAGGAGATTTTCTTAAACATCACTGTCATCAAATTACTTTCCTCCATTGGGGAAAGGCAGGAAGAGATGAGAGGTGGAGGCGTCTTCGGGACATGGAGCTGCCCTGGATGGTGCTTCAGAGGTAATCACCGGACATTGTAAATCCTCACAGGGCCTACATGATGGAATAGAGGAGAGTATGGGCCATGATGTGAACCAATGTATATGAGGTGCAGAGGTGCCCAAAGATGTACTTACCAAATCCAATGGATGTGTCATGATGATGGGAACGAGTGTTGTTGGGGGGGGGGAGAGGGGGGGTGGGGGGGTGGGGTTGAATGGGACCTCACATATATATTTTTAATGTAATATTATTACAAAGTCAATAAAAAATAAAAAAATTAATAAAAAAAAAAAAAAATTTACTTTCCTCCTCCAGAACTTAGAATGCTGCACCATACTTACTTAACTAAGCACAAATGCTTTTGCTGACTTTCAATGTTTTTACTGTTTACAAATACTCCATCTGTCCTACCTTATCCCCCTTTTCCTGACATGGCTCAATTCATGCAACAAGCTGCCTCCCACATGCTCCCTATATGCTCCATAAACTTCTTTACCTTTACTTTTATTCACCCTTCCTAGAGACCTTCCTTTCTCCCCCCGCAAAAATCTCATCCATCCTTCAAGTCCTATTTGGCAGCCCACCATCTCTACAAAGCATCCTCCAATTTCCCCAAACCAATTCTCCCATTCACAATTACTACTGTGCCTATCATGGGAGGACAGTTCTACCATGGGACATTGAGTGTGGTATTAATTATTACAGGGAAGTGGACATGGCTCAACTGATAGAGTATCCACCTACCATATGGGAAGGCCCAGGGTTTGATACTCAGGGCCTCCTGACCCATGTGGTGAACTGGCCCATGCTCAGAGCTGCTGTGCAAGGAGTGCGGTGCCACACAGGGGCCCCGCAAGGAGAGCCCGGAGGGCAAAAAGCGCAGCCCACCCAGGAGTGGCGCCGCACACACGAGAACTGACTCAGCAAGGTGACGCAACAAAGAGACACAGTTTCCCTGTGCCGTCTACAAGAATGCAGGCACACACAGAAGAACACACATTGAATGGACACAGAGCAGACAACAGTGGGGAAGGGGAGAGAGATAAACAAAATAAATCTTTAAATAATAATAATAATTGTTTCAAACTTTTAAAGGAATCTCTAAACTTTTGATCTCGAAAAACCACCTAGCACAGTGCCAAAACAATAGTAAATCTACCCTTCACCAAACACACTTTCCCTTTCAGCCTTCCATGACTTTGGCTCATTCATCAAGTGTTCAGTGACTGAACACTTATGGTTGGCCCAGGGTTGTGTATTGGGGGTGCAGACATATACAAATTTAAAAATCATGGTATCAGAAATAAATACAGTATAGTGTAAGCCCAGATGAAGGATAGATTAACTGTGTCCAAGAATGAGAAGGAGAGCCTCCTGAAAGGGAAGTTCATATGTAGCTGAGATATCCTTCCTTTCTTGTTTAACTAGTAAATTCTACTCATCTTTCAAGGACCATCTCAAAGTCTGTCTATTCTCTCCAGGTTTCTTTGTCAACAGAAGAAATAATTCAGTGTTCTTAAACTTGCAGATGAAAGGAAAAAAGATCCAGAGAGGTATGATGACTTGACCAAAGGATGCATACATTTTCTTCGTGTATGCTGTGTGGATATGTGTCCCTTTGATGTTTGTTTTAAGAAATTCTGTTTATAAGCTTCTTTTTTTAGATCTTTGTGGTAACCAGACATAAAAGGCAATCTTGGACATCAATTCCAGGTGTGCTAGAGTTATTTGAGGAAATTATTTAGATTTGGTGACCCTCCTCGTCTGTATTTTTTTTCTCTATTTTTGTACTTAATTTCTTCAAGGTTGAATAGACATAAAAGTCTATAATAGAGGTGTTGTGCTTTCTGCTTGGAACAAACCCCAAACTGTTTGGCTAACCTAGTGCTTGTGTTTTGAAAAGGTCTTAGTTTCCTTCCCTTGATCACAGGGAAGAGGTGTTTGAGTTAACTCACCCAATCTCTCATTTCCAGCCAGTTGTGAAAACACGCTTCTCAGGATCCCAGGCCCCTGGGATAGAGAAACAATCAGGAAAAAGTGGTTGAATATAGACCAAATATAGTGTTGGTTTTATAAAACCTCAAAGAGTTGGTCTGACAGTTCCTCCATGGAACTCCTTCCAGAACTGCTCTTGTTAGTGGTGTGCATCTCTTAACTTTTATTAACAACTTTTTAGTCAGATTCCTTATTTCTTAGTCTTTCCAAAAATATAAAGGCTCTGATTTGCTTTTTTCTTAAAGTGTAAAAATCTACTATGTCCACTCAAATTAATCAATTATTCACTGAATTCCTGCCTCACAAATTGCAACATGCCAATGGGGAAACAATAAAAAGGACCCCATCTAAAATATCAACAGGAAGTTTCCATTAACACACCCGAAGTTATGTCATTTCACTTCTCTTACTTTTAGAACATTGTCATATAATACTTATGTAGAAGAAGCACTGAAAACATAAACTCTTCTCCACTACCGACTGAGAATATAATTGCATTTTCAGGTATTTTGTTACTGTTAAATTTTCAAAGGTATTTACTTTTGATCCATCAGCTCAATTGCCATTAATGTCGTCTGCTTGTATATTCACACAAATGGGTCAATAGTTATATATAAAGATTTTTATTGTAACATAGTAACAGCAGAAGTAATCAGTTTTCTGTTAATGTGCTGGTTAGATAAATTATAATAAATCTGTTCAGTGGAATACGACGTAACTATTTTAGAAAATGGGGCAGATACATAAATGATGATGTGAAAATATTTCTAAGAACGCTGTTTAAAAAATAATTTACAACTTACTTTGTTAGATATTGTTTGTGTTTCTAAAAATGTGTTGTTAGGACTTCTACTTCCAACTAAAATGAAGTAAAAGGCATGTGACTTACCCTCTCTGTCCTAAATAACTATAAAAATGAATAAAATATCTTAAAACAATTGTGTTTATGGATTTAACACTAGACAGCGAAGAACTTTCTATGATATTTGAGAGAAGGGAAACACCTGAAGTGAGCCCCCACATTAACCATGACTTTCTGTCTTAGAGAACTTTCTCAATGACGGCACAAGGAAGTGTAGAAATAGAGAGCAGTTATTGTTCTTGGTGAAAGAGAAATAAAAATTCAGAGCTGCTGGGCAAAGTGGAACATTTCAGGGCAGAGTATTAGAAAAGAGGGAAGTGCATAGAGTAAAAGTTTCAGAAATATAAATAAAAACAAATTTTTATATATGGATGCTATTGAATACTAAGCTGTGTGTATACAGTGTGAGAACCTGTGAGATCTGATTGTGAAATCTCACAGTTTCTGGGAATTCTGGAGATTACACAATGCTGAAATATGCTGGAGTTCCAACCAATTAGTGTGGAGAGACTGATGAATACTGAAAGCACTCAGCTGAGATTTAGAAGGCACATACCATGAAGTCAAGCTTCTGGACCTCTTTAAAAAGGAAATCCTAAACTAGTCATAACATTGTTCAGCACCAAGTGCTGATGGAAGCAAGCTGATCCACCAGTAAATCTGCTAATTCATGGAATACGACACAGCACTGTACAAAGGAAGGGGAAAAAAACAGACTTCAACAAAATAGCATTCCCAATATCAAAACATGATTTAAAACATTACTATGTGAAAAAGAAGGAAAATATGATTAATAACCAAAGAAAAAAATAGTAAATAAAAACAGGTCTTGTGATGATAAGATGTAGATTTTAGGCAAAAAAGATTTTAAAAAGAAAAATACACAGCAATAATAGATAGGAAATCTGAACAGAAAGGATAAAACACCTCAAGGAAATCCTACAGCCAAAAAAAATACAATATCTGAAATGAGAAACACAGAAAATGGGATTGACAGAACAGATTACCAGATTGGGTACTCCAGAAGAAAATATTAGTGTCCCTGAAAAGGTCAATAAAACTATACAAAATAAACACACGGAGGAAAAAGACTGAAAAAAAGAGACAATGTGACTTGTTGGCAAATATTGAATGATCTAAGATATGCACAATTGGAGTTCAAGAGGGAGAGGAGTGATGGATTGGAGCTGGAAAAAATGTTTGAAAAAAATAATGCTCAAAAGTTTTTATAAATTTAAAAAAATGTATCAACTCACCAAACTGAGAAATTTGGTATAACCAATGTAAAAATAGCACAAAGAAAAACACATCTAGGTACATCATAATTAAATCAATAAAATTCTAAGATAAGAGACACTTTTAAAAGCAGCCAGAAAAATACACAGCACATGCAGGGGAACAAGAGAATAAACACTGACCTCATCAGAAACAATGCATGCTGGAAGACAGTGGAATGACATATTTGAAGTGCTGAGGGAAATGATCTTTCAACTGAGAATACTATATTCTGTGAAAACAAAGGTAAAATGAATGCATTTTTAGATAAGATAAAGCTGACAACATTCATAACTAACACAACTATGCTAAAGAAATGTTAAAAAAAGTTCCTCAATCTACAGAATAACTGATACTGAAAGAATACTCAGAGTGCTGAAAATAGTGACTATATGGAAAATATAAAAAGATTTCCTATCTAGGATCTTTATTTCATTATGGTGACAAAAGTCACAATGCAAAAAAATATATTTTTATTTCGTATATTTCATTTTATTACTTTTTTTACTTAGTTTTTGGTGATATTTTGGATTGCAGAAAGGTTGCAATTGTGGCAGGGAGGAGAGGATTACTGGTGTGGGGTGTCAGTGGTAGGTGGATGTGTGGGGAGGAGTGCAATGGGGTATGCCTCTATCAAATATCAATGTGTTCATGTGGTCAAGGGATGTTGTCTAGTTGGGTGGAGACCCACACAATAACGGACAGAATATTGAATTCCCATCCTGGGGAGTCCTGCTACATTCTCTAATAGAGTGACAAGAGTCTCAAGAGTACATGGGCAGTGCCTAGTGAAGAAGGACAGACAATTAGGCCAGGTCCTTGAGATTGATGTTAATACTTATGAACCTTGTTCTTGTGAAATTGAAACATAGTCAAGTAATACATGTCACCTAAGAGTTGCCTCCTGAAAGCCTTCTTGTTGCTCAAATGTGGCCTCTCTATAAGCCAAACTCAACATATAAACTCACTGCCTTTTCCCCAGTGTGGGACATAACTCTCAGAGATGAACCTCCCTGGCACCAGGGGATTATTACCAAGTGCCAACTAGTGATGCATTTGGAAAAAGACCTAGATCAAAAGGGGAAATGGTAAATATAAATGAGTTTTTATGTCTAAGAGATTTCAAAGAGAGTTAGGTGGTCATTCCAAAGGTTATGCTTAAACACATCTCAACAGGATCTCACTGACTACCACAGTAAACAGAGCTTCAAGCAGGGGTGCTCCTGAGGACTCTAGAGAAATCTAGACATTAGAGGCAGGGCAGACAACCCCAGGAAATCAGCATCCCCTTGGTGGGCCTTACCTTGGAAATTATGATAATCTATTTTTCCCAATGTATTAGAGTTTGACTCATTTATAATTTTCCCACACATGGTTCTTCTGCCCCATTTTTTTTGAGTCTATAATTACCACTGTACTCATTAAATATATGTCCCAGAGACTTAAATTTTCTGGCTGTTCATATGCTGGTTGAGCCTGAATCTCAGCGGAGTTGCCACCAACATCTACTCTCAGTTCATCAGACTCACCCAGGACAACTAACGAATGATGATGGGCAACATCCATCCCAAAAAACAAAATATCTACAACTGCAAGCAAGGCAGTTCCATCCATCTACCTCATGGGATCTAGGCCCCCTCTCAATTGGAAGCAGATTGGACACCACCATCCTAAAATCCTCAAGACTGAAGAATGAACAAACATAAGGGGGAATGTAACTATGAACTAAAGTAGACTTATTATTATCCTAGTAAGAAACTGTAACATTGATATAAAGACAGTGGTCACCAGAGTTTCTGAGGGGAAGGAGAGGGAAGAATAGGCATAATATGGGGCATTTTGGGGACACTGGAATCGTTCCACATGATATTGCAATGATGGATACAGGTCTTTATACCACTTGTTAAATCTGTGCAGTACGAAGTATAAACCATAATGTAAACTATAAACCATGATTAGCAGTGAAGCTTCAAAATTAGTTAATCAATTCTAACAAACATACTATACAATGAGAGATGTTGTTAATGGGGAAAGTGTACAAGGGACAGAGCATGGGGTATATAGGAATACCCTATAATTTTGATGTAACATTTATGTAATCTAAAACTTCTTTAAAAATAATTATTTTTATTTAAAAAAGAAAATTACCTGTGTAGAGAAATAATGACTATAAATTGCTTAGTTTTAACATAGATAAAGTAAAATCAATGAAAACAGCAGAAAGGATGGGAAGGTATAAGGGTTGTGTAAGATATAATTTTAATAAAAATTAAATTGCAATAACTTAACAATGCATATTATAATCACAAGACCAACCCACTAAAAATAATCACATAGAGGTATAGCTGAAAAGGAAAAAGAAGAGATAAAGTGGAACAATAGTAAATACTTGATTAATCTAAAGATGACAGAAAAAGAAGGAACATACATACGAAAAAAGAACAAATGGCACAAATAGAAAAAATAGCAAGATATGGATTTAAACTCAATCATTTCAATAATTTCTAAAAATATATAAATGGAGTAAACATTCCAAATAAAAGGTTTGGAAGATTCAATATTATTAAAATGCCCTTTCTTCTCAAATTGAGCTATAGATTCAATAAAATCATAACTAAATTTCCTAAAGACTCATTTTAAAAACATTAAGAAGAAAAAAAAAAACAGAAAAGTCACAGTGTAGGAGAAAATATTTTAAAAACTTATATCTGACAAAAGACTTGTATCCAAAAATTACAAGTAAATCTTACAACTTAATAATAATAATAATAATAAAACCTGATTAAAAAGCAAGTAAAATAATTGACAGATACTTCAATAAGGAAGGTACATAAACACCAAATAAAAACATGATAAGGTGCTCAAAATAATTAATTACCAGGAAAATGCAAATTAAAAACAAAATGAGGTACCACTTCATACACACAGAATGTCTAAAATTAAAAAGACTGACCACAAAAATGGTGATGAAAATTTAGAGCAACTGGATTTCTAAAACATTTTAAGTGGAAGTGTAAAATTACACAGCCATTTTAGAAAATGCGCAATTTCTAATAAAGTTAAGCATGTACCTATTCTATTATAGGAATTTCATTCCAAAAAATCACTCCAAGAAGAAATTAAAATGAAAATAAAAGTCAATTTTTTAAAAAGGCAAGAAGAAATAAGTATATCCATCCAAAAAAATATTTGTACATTAATTTCATATCAGCTTCATTCACAATTAAAACTGGAAATAATCCAAACTTTATCAAAAAGAAAATGAATAAACAAATTGTGGTATAGTCATACAATGGAACAATGAGAAATAATGAACCCTTGATACATGCAACCAAATAGATAAGTCTCAAAAACATTTAAGACACAAAAAATACTATATGGAAAAAGTAGCATGATTCCATTTATATGAAATCCTGAAATAGGCAAGGATTGGGTATTAAAAATCAGAACAGTGATAGTCTGGGATGTAGGATTGGAGCAGGGATTGACCGCGAAGGGAACTTTCTGAGATAGAAATAATCCATATCTTTATTAGCTTTGGGGGTACACAGATGTGTGTTTTTTAGCAGAACTCAATTAAACTTAGAGTATGTGCATTTCACTACATATAAATGTGCCTCAATAAATAAACGAAAAATGTTTTTTACACTCATGCACACACACACAGAGGGATGAGGGATGAAGTCGGTGAGGGAAAGAGATTTCCCACTCTGGCAGGGATTTTGTTCTGTTTTGTTCCTAATGCATCCTAATAAATTAGAAACTATTTTAATAATTTCAAGCTCTTTTACAAAATTCAGCGCATTTCAGAGGCTGAACCGAAAATTTCAGAGTATTGTTAGAAATAAATTAGTGATCATTGACAAAAAAAAAATCCAGATATTAATCTTAATAAATCTTCCCAACAATTCTGTAAGGAGGATATTATTATTCCCAGTTCCTAGCTGATAAACATGAGGTCAAGGAGGCTAAATGATCTGTCCAGATTCATAAGGACAGGCAGCAGCAATTTGAATTTGCTGCCATATCCAATTCTTAAGCTTAAGCTTTTTGAAATATGTTTCTCTTGCTTCTCAAATATAAAAACTTAATTTAAAAAAGTAAAATAAAAAGACAATTTTTTTAAAAAGAAGGAAAATTAAACTTAGAATATAGTACCAGGAGGACGTTTTTTTTGGGGAAAAAAAAAGATGATCCCACAGAAAGAGTTGCTAAATGGTGGGTGCAGAATCCGAAATTATCCATCCGGAAGCATCCATAAAGGGCACTGAAATAGCCATGGGATGAAGTTGAAATAAAGTGCTGACTCAGCAGAGTTGCACCACCTACTCTCCAGTTCATTGAAGTCACCCAGGACAACTAACAAGGTGACGATGATGGCAATGCCAGAGAGTCTCTGCAACTGCAAGCAAGATAGTTCCACCCGTCTGCTCCATGGGATCTAAGCCCCCTCGGCAGAGTGGGCATCACCATTCCAAAAGCCTCAGGACTGGGGAATGAACAATGAACTAAACTAGACCTATTATTATCATTGTACTATAGACATTGTTATTCAAGCAAGGGAAGAACTTGTATCATGGATAGAAAGGCAGTGGCCACCAGAGGCTCTGAGGGGAGGGAGAGGAAAAAATAGTTGTAATATGGATGCATATTTGAGACATTGAAATTCTCCTGCATGACGTGCAATGATGGATACAGGCCATTATATATTTTGTCAAAACTTACAAAATTGCATGGAAAATATGCATTATGTAAAATACAAGGTGAACTATAATCCACAGTTAGTGGCAATGCTTCGTTATATTCATCGATTATAACAAATGTACCACACTGATGAAGGATGTCGATTAGGTGGTAGTGTGTGGGAGGGGGAGGGACTGGGGCATATGGAAATCCCTATATTTTTTATGAAACATTTATGTAATCTAAAGTTTCTTTAAAATAAAAAAAGCTAAAAATATTTTTAAAATTACATTTCCTCAACTGCTTTTTTTATATAACTACAAGAGTTGCAAATTGGTCTATAGCCAACGGAAGCAGAGAGCACTTCAGATGGATGTAAAGAGATCTCACTAGCAAGGACCTGCCTTTATTGAATAATTTCACAACCTGCACATGCAGTTGTGGTCAGTCAAAAGACAGCAGTAGCTGAGACTCTGAACCACCACTCCCCCCCCCCCCCCAAAATTGCACAACAGAATGCTGTTCATAAGATTGAAGGATTTTCTTCATTATCTAAATCTCTAATGAGGTTGCCAAGAAATTGTCTGGTTTGGATAATCACTAAACAACAGGAAAAAGAATAAGGAAAATAGGAAAGCAGGACACTTTACTATTTTTTCTTTCAGAATATTAATTCTGCTTTGGCCAGCAAAGCAGAATTAATAAACGAATCTATCGCTGTATACATTTTTATTTACAGGAAATCAGTGTCCCCCTGCCCCTTTAAGTAAATGTTGAATAAATTTTTACGAATTCATTTTGAATGGGTAGTAAATTATTAGTCTGGAGACACCCACATGTCTAGATCCAGCCTTCACTTTGTCTAGATAGTGTTTTGTGTTTTTTTATCCTCATGCAAGAAAGGGAAGGGGGGAAAAAAAGCAAGGATATTCCTTCAGATTAGGATTATCTAAGGGGAAGCAAAAACAAAAACTACAGTCTTAAACCACATAAAAACAAAAACAGATAAATTTGAGATCTATGTAATTGAATGTTATGATGAATATGAACTGTAAATGTGCTATAGGAATTGAGACATCAGAGTGAGCAATGGATAAAAGGGAGGAGTTCATGTTTGAGGTGGCTGTTGAGATATACTTAAAGAGTAGAAGGGGAAATGTTATATTGTATATATGGCAACAGAATAAAAACACAAAAAATTCCATGAAACTACAGGACACAGTGAACACTAAATTAACCATGGACTTTAATTAACAGTACAATGGGAAAAAAAAGTGCTATCATCAATTGTAACAAATGTTCCACACCAATGCAAGGTGATAGTGGTGGGATGGTTTTTGGTAATGCTATATTTTATGCATGATTGTTCTGTAAACCCACAACTTCTCTAATAAAGGTGAAAATATTGGGACTGGGAGTTGAACACCAGACACAGGCATAATGCTACCAACAAATTAAGCCACCCCATTCTATCTCTTCCTGTTTGCTGCTCACCATCCCAACCATATCCAAAGCATAACACCTCTCCGCTTCATGCACACACCCACAGAGACATGGACACTTTATCGATTGATCAATCAGTCGATCCATCCATCCATACATACATCCATACATCCATCCATACATACATACATACATCTGTCCTCACTGTGAGAGAAGATTTTAGGAAAAGCATGTGGCTATTTATAGTAGCAATTCATGGGAGAAGAAAGGAGAGGAGAGGAGAGGAGGAGAGGGGAGGGGATGGGAGGGGTGGGGAGAGGAGAAAGAAAAGATTGATTCAGTATTTTGCAAGAGTTTCTTGCAGATAACAGTCCTTACTGAAAAACAGAATTGAAAAAATAGTCCCAATGAAGATAAATTTTACAAGCCTTGCATTTTTCCACTGGCCTCAAACATCAACAAAGGGAAAGGTTACCAAAAAGTTCCCTTTCAACTCGGGATAAAATTTAAAATATTGTACATCTGGCACATGCTTGAAATGGAAGGTGCTTGTAGCTCTCCTTTTGAAGGACACTTTTGTGAACAACAAGAGCTCGCTCTGTCTCCAGTCCTTGCGCACCATCCATAAAACGCCAGCCTCAGGTATCAGGTAAGAAGTGAGGTTTTCTGTTGTTTCTTTTGCACAGCCCAGATGTTGGAATGACTGTGTCACTGATGGAAAAGTTTTGTTTGGAAACTTGAGCACATGTGGAGGGATCCTTTGTTGGCAAAGAAAAAAGAAGTTAGAAAGTTTACTTTTGAGGTATTTCTGTATCATGGTAGGTTAGTTTCCAAAATAATTACTATAGAGATAAGTGACTCTTTTATTTTTGAAATAATGAATTACATTTCATCTAACATTGTTTTCCTTTACTCAATTTGAAAATGTAAGTACAGAATTGTTATTCTACTTTCTAACAATGTGACAAAAATTACCTCCAACAACTAAGGTTATTTCAAGCAATATGGAAGAGAAAAACTAAGGATAGAGAATACCTGATCCTCTCACCATAATTTTAAAAGAAAATGAAATTACATGCTAAGGCATATGTCAACCATGCAAATAACTTATAGAATGCCACTGGTGGAAGGAAGCATAGAAAACTCTTAAGACATGTTCTAGTAATATTTTACAAACAACACAAACAATACATACAAGTACATGCATATAATATATACTTACTCTTTTATACTTATTTTAAGTAACTTCTATAAGGCCCCATCATTGTAGACTTTCATATTTTTATTATAATTATAAGTGAGATAACAAATAAATTAAGACTTGTGGGAAAGGGATAGGTGAGAAATAATCACAAGAGGGATGACTTTAAGATAAAATATGATTCTAGATTTAGAATAAAACTGAAGTTTTTTTTCTTGAAATGAGAAACCCCAAATCAGCATGTTAATAGATACTTAGAAGAACTGAAATTGTGGGGAAAAAATATGGTGTTCTTTGTAAGTACAAAGAATATAATTAAGATGTTAAAGAAGATCCCCTGAACTATGTAAAGAGGTCACAATCCCTAACGTATATGGAACAATCCAAATTAAAAAAAAAAAAAACTATACTGGAAATACAATAATAATTATGGGAGGCTCTCATTGCTTTACTTCAAAGAAAATGTATGACCTTGAAAATTTCTAGTGCAAAACAGAAAGGAGAAATATAAAGAAATTCTTCAAATCAAGAATTTCAGAGAAACATCTGCTTTTGTTTAGGATGAAGGAAGTCATAAGAGACTGTGACTGGCATCCTGACAATGAGAATAAACCAGATAAGCTACAAAATTATAATTAAAAAAATCAGAGACCCAAGGATGCAAATAAATCTAAATGAAAGTGAAAAGTCCTTGCTAGGGAAGAAGAGATCCATGGCTATTTTTATCCCCAAAGGAGCTTCTGGAGAAGAGGGAATGTGATATACCCACTGGTAAGAAGAAATGAGTCAAACTTCTTATGAACTTTAAATGGCCAGTCATGGGCTAACATGACAGATTAGAATCAAAGAGATCCCCAAGAAGAGTGGACTATATATGATCTGCTAATCCTTTCTCATGGCCTTCACTTAGTGTGTGGAAATCATACACTGAAGGCTGGGGATGGCTCATGGAGCAAAGAGAAATTCTTCTGAGGCACAAAACAAATCTTGAAAATTAAAATTGAACATCGAAAATTAAATATGGCCACGCATTACGGCATGTGACTTCCATAAGGATTGGTGGTGTGTATTGCCTTTCCTTGAATCTAGGCAGGCTCTGTGACTTTTTTGACCAATAGAATGAGGCAGAAATAATACCTTGCCAGGTTCTGACCCCAGGCTTTAAGCAACTAGCAGCTTTACTTCTCACCTCTTGAAACACTTGTTCCTGGAATCCAGCTACCATGGTGTGAGGAAGTCCAAGCAGCCCCAAAAAGAGTCTCATGTGGAGAGAAAAACAAGGTTCCCAGGGGAAAATCTTTGGCTGACAAAGAAAACCAAATTGTCAGCAATGAGAATGAGCCATCTTGGAAGTATATACTCCAGCCCTGATAATCTGCCCCAGTTGATAATGCATGGAACACAAAAATTGTCCACATAAATTCTGCCCAAATTCCTGACCCACAATGTCATTTTTATAACCATTAACCCAGCACATTTACTAAAGAGAAAATTCTTTCACCACTGCTCTACAATACCATCCTTACCATAAATCAAGTGCCCACATGTCTCTGAGCCTCTCTCTGGACTCTATCTCTTCTATTTGTTCTTCCTCATTAAAAAGAAAACCATTTGTCTCAATAATTCTTTCTTTCAAATAAGCTTGGTATCTGGTAAAGGATGTCCTCAAAGTTTGTTCTTCTGGATCATCTTGAAATTCTTGGTTCTTTGATATAAATAGAGAATCAGTTTGTCTAAGTAGATGCCTCACATCCTTGTTGGATTGTTTCTTATTTATTATTTTTTATGTTATTGTAGACAGCATTTTAAGAAATTTAATTTTCTACCTGATGGCTTCTGGTAATGTAAATACAATTGATTTACCAAATTATTTATCAAATAATTGATTTGACTTGTATCCAGCAACTCTGCCAATTATATCATCTGTGAAACATGACAGCTTTATTTCCTTTCAATATGTATATATTTCATTTCTTTTTTTGTATTATTGCACTATGTAGACTCTTTCACACAATATTGCTTGTTTCTGATCAGAGTAGAAAAATATGTAAAAGTTAACAATGATAGACACTGTTTATTTTAGGTTTCTGTATTTAGCCTAATCAGATTGAAGATGTTCCCTTTGATTCCTAGTTGGCTAATAGTTGTTATCATAAATGTTCAATTTTATCAAATGTTGTTCCTGTTTTTATTGAGATAAGTAAAAAGTGTTTTCTCTTTTGGTTTATTCTGAAAGACTTCATGCAAGATTTGGTAGAATTCACTGTGAATCTATCCAGGCCTAGTGTTTTCTTTGTAGAAAGGTCTTACTTATATTTTTTATTACTTTAATTTATAAAGACCTATTCTAATTGTTTATTTTTCTAGCAGTTTTGGTAATTTGTGGTTTTCACTTCTCAGTTTTGGTAATTTGTGGTTTTCACCTCATCTAATTTTGCATATATATTAGCAAAATTATCTTTGTATTGTCTTTGAATCTCTGTAGAATTATTGCACTGATATGCTGGTAAATTTTAGCAATCAGCTCTCTGAGAAAACATGCATGTATTACATACACACATATATACATTTACTATAAATTTTATAGATATAAAGGATGTGTAATATATGATTTACAAATAATAAATTATGCAATATTCTTTACTGTAAATCCTATATAACAATTGATTTTAGTGAAAGCTTTCACTGATTTTTGCAAAATTATTTTATCCATAGCCAGTCTATGGCTGCAATTCAACCTTGATTTGACAAATGGAATAGCATTCTAATGTGCTCTTTTTAAAAAACAAAACAAAACAATTATTGTACTGAAATGGCCATTGTACATTCTCCACTACACAGCTCTTGTCTTTAAACTATTTTAATACAATTTCATTCTTAGAGTACATGTGTCTCAGTTTGATCTATGATTAAAACCTTGATTATGCTTAACATTGGTTTTTCTACTTTCCCCTATGCTACTTCAGTGTCTATCTAAATTATACAGCACTAAACCTGAGGTAACTGGTGCCAAGTTCCTTTCTGCTGAGCTAAGTATAGTTTTGAGAAAATATGAGAAAGATTCTAGGACTAAATGATCAAAAGGTAATAAACTGATATCATCTCAAAATTTGTTGTAATATTTTACAAGTGAGAAAAAAAGATTTTCATTTTTCCAATATCTAAGTGTAGGATAACCTTCATTATGCAATCCAGGAGAGTTTATAGAGGTTATGGAAAGAATTAGAGTATATTTATATGTATAAAATACATGCATATATATGTAATTTTAATTGTTTTGTTTTTTTAAATAATATTTAAAATTTTTAAATCTGCACTACACTGCCATGAACAATGGCAATTTTAGCCAACTAATATTTATTAAATGGATATACTATGCCAGGCATTTTTCTAGGATCTCAGCATATAGCAGTTTAAAAAATAAAATTCTTAATTATTCTAAACAGCATACAAGTTCAGACTCTTCATTTTGCATGGGTTAATTTCACACCTCATATATTTTTAAATAATTTCTTCAATTCAATGCTAGCCTTTTTTCTACCACCTTAACTATTCCATATCAAGTTTAGGGAAAAAAAAGGGAGTGACTGATTTTAACAGAATTCTTGACTTCCATTTTTTACAACACATAGACAACAGGAGAACCATCTGCATAATAAAATATCAAAATTTTTTCTTGTTTAAATCAAATGAGCAAAATTATGATTGAACATATTATAAATACCATCGTGTTTATAGTTGTCAAGGTATCATAAGAGGAATTTTTTGTCTACTTTCAAAATTAACCCCAAAGTATTTCTTTTGCTTACTGAAAATGTTTATGTTAATTACTAAATATTATACTGACTTTTCTCTGTATATCATAATACCCAGAAATGCCTAGGTTTAAATAGAAAATATTGCCAAAAAAATAAGAATTTTAGGCAGTGTGATACCATATAGGGAAGTTTCCATGAAAATATTTTCATAGGTAATGAAGGCAATATGATGAACCTTAGGCACATTCCTTAGGAGATGGTTTAAAAGGTGTGAGAATGCTATGGATACCCTCAAAAGTACTTTCTTTTTCCTAGCTCAAATCTAATTTACTATGATATAAAGTATTTTTTAATATTTTAGGTAGAAATCCACTATCAAAATGCATTTTGACATGTAAAAGCCAAGACAAAAACATTTTAATAAATTTTTAAAGCCAAAGTTTTTCTTGCAAAATTATTGCTTTTATTTTTTAATTTTTATTAAATTTTTTAATTTATTTTTTAAATTTTTAAATATATTATCTTTTTTTTAAAAAGATACATGGATCACACAAAATGTTACATTAAAAAATATGAGAGGTTCCCATATACCCCACTTCCCACACCCCCCACTCCTCCCACATCAACAACTTCTTTCATTAGTGTGGTACTTTCATTGTATTTGATGAGTACATTTTGGAGCATTGCTGCACAGCATGAATTATAGTTTATGTTGTAGTTTACACTCTCTCCCAGTCCATTCAGTGGGTTATGGCAGGATATATATTGTCCTGCGTCTGTCCCTGCAATATCATTGAGGACAACTCCAAGTCCCGAAAATGCCCTAATCTCACACTTCGCTTTCCCTCTCCCTGCCTTCAGCAACTCCCATGGCCACTGTCTCCACATCAGTGATATAATTTTTTCCTTTGCTAGAGTCACAATATTTCTATAGTAGAATATCAATAAGTCCACTCTAATCCATATTTTATTCCTCTATCCTGAAGACACTGAGATTTTAAAGAAGCCTTAGATTATATAAATATTACATAAAAACTATAGGGGATTCCCATATACACCACTCCCTTCCCTTCCCACACTTTCCCACATTAACAACATCTTAAAAGTTTTTAAAAAGGTAGGAGTTTCTGAGACACACAAGAAATTATTATAAAGTACCACAAGTTTAGTAAATGAATCTTTAAAAATTATACCCAGATTTGTTTTTTTAAAAAAACAAATATATAATTAACCAAAGAGGTTAGATTATGTCTGTGGAGCCCTGTCACTTACATATCTAAAACATTCAGAATAAATGAGAGGACATAAAATACATTCTGATCAAAGGTTTAAGATCAATCATAAGTACCATAAAAGACCAAAGAAAATGGGATCATTTATTGTCTGCAGTATGAAGCTTGATCCTAAGATTGTTAGTAAGTTAAAGTTTGGCTCTAGGTCAGCCAATGCATAATTATTCATTCAACATGTCAAATCAGTGACTTAACTATACAAAGACTTGATAGATAAGTGCTGTTACTAAGACTAGTGCCAAAGGTATGCTTAGTTCAAGGTCTACCAAATCTCTTACCACAGGATTTGAAACCCTGGGCAAGACCCTGCTTAGGGATCTGATCTCACTGACCCTTCACGGATGGATTAACTTTTCCAAGATATCAGCATCTGTTTTCAAATGCAGCCTGTTAGGAAGCCAAAGGAAGTAGAAAAGTCAGTACTTTGCTTGTATATAGATAAAAATCTGAGTAAAAGATAAGCTTTATCTATTATCTATCAGAGTTAGTGAGGTGCTCTAGAAAACCAAGTATTGTAGTCAAGGATCCATGTTTGATTAAAGCATCAAAGTAAAAACATAGTCTTAATGCCACATGTCATATGCAAAGTATAGTAACATAATTTGTCATGATTCAAAAAATACTTCTGTATTTTACAGTGCCTCAACGTCACCATTCTAACTAATTGTCACTATATTTATTAACTAGCTCAGACTCCTTGACCTTTATTCCCCAAAGTAGAGACTGATACCCTATAAAATAGGCACAGGGAGCTGTGCCTCAGGGAATTTCTCCTCCTTGGGTCCTACTTAATCCCCTCTCAGTGAGCAGCTTTTCTGTATGCTGGTCCAGCCTTATAATGTCCTATATTCTCATTTGTTTTCTGTCTCCCAAGGATGGAATCTTTTGCTTGGAAGGTCCCAAGGTTTTTGCATTCTGATTTTGTTCCAGATGCTGTGTTAGATTCTCCCTCTGTTCTCTACATAGGACCTCTAGCAAGTATTTGCTCAATTCCTTGCTGATATTGAGGGATGGAGATTGTGAGCCTAGGAGAGGATTTTGTACACTGAAGCTGCCATTTCCTGTTCTAACAGAAGAGGGCCTTATAGACATGTGAAGGAGCTAGCGAATAATGGGTAACCCAGGCTGACCCAGAAAGCCTGTCCAACTGCCAAGTCCTCACACTTCAATATATGCAGAAGCTTGAGCCTTTGCTGTCCCCTGTACTTGAAAAGTTCACAGGGCACAAAATTACCATGACTGGAATCATTGATAAGAAAGATTTGGTGCATGGGACTAATATAGAGGTGACCTTCCTTATCACCGTACCCAGTAAATGAAAGTCACATCTGGAATTTTTTCTTTTGTTTTTCCTATTTTTTTGTGTTTGTTTTTTGAATTATTATTTTCATCTGGAATTTTAAAGGAAATGCATGGAGGAACACATAGGGAAATGTTCTTCCATTAAAACAGCTATCTTCAAATGCTGTATAATTTAAAGAAAAGAAATGGCAGGAGAGGATGTGGCTCAAGTGGTAGAGCTTCCCACATGGGAGGTCTGGAGTTTGGTCCCCAGTGCTTCCCAAAAAACAAACAACCAAATGAAAAAAGCAACTCAGAGGAGCCGATGTGGGTCAATGATTGAGCACCGGCTTCCCACATACAAGGTCTGGGATATAAAAAAGAAAAGAAATGGCCAAAATATTGGAAAATATTCTTTGCTATTAATTCCTTTGAAGTAAATGTTTATTTGTACTGTTTCGGGATAACATCCAAGATGGCTAAGTCATTTTATTACTGTATTTCTCAAATTATCAACAGCAGCAGTCTACTTATAGTACCCTTGGGGCCTCCATCATTTATAAAATGTTTTCTCATAAAATGTTTTGAGAAAATCAAATGCAGTGCAGGCCTCATTTTCTCACCATTGAAAAAGTGAGAAATAATTTAGTATATAAAATCCTTTTTACATATTAAACCACCATTCTGCCTATATACAGAGGAGAAAGGTATTTCAAATTAATAAGACACTATGATACCAGTCACAGAGCTCATGAACGGATCACAGAAGAGAATGTACAAAGACTAAGAAATGGATTTTTTTAAATCTTCTTCTAAGGTAATAATAAATGTGCCAAATAAAGCAGTGTATCATTTCCTTCCCGTAACAGTAGCAAATGTTATTAAAAGACTCAAATTTTGCAAGTAGTGAAGAACTACTAGTAGAATGTGAATTTTCTTCTGGAAAGCAAGTAGGCAATTTTTATCAAGACTATTAAAATGTTTATAACTTTTGATGCAATCCATCTACTTATGAGAGTCTGTGCTGAGTGTGTAATCTCTGCTCCTCAGTAATATATGCTGAGGAGATGGAGACAAAGATTAGGACAAAAAAGATATCCTTATGGAGCTGCCCTGGATGGTGCTTCAGAGGTAATCACCGGACATTGTAAATCCTCACAGGGCCTACATGATGGAATAGAGGAGAGTATGGGCCATGATGTGAACCAATGTATATGAGGTGCAGAGGTGCCCAAAGATGTACTTACCAAATCCAATGGATGTGTCATGATGATGGGAACGAGTGTTGTTGGGGGGGGGGGAGAGGGGGGGTGGGGGGGTGGGGTTGAATGGGACCTCACATATATATTTTTAATGTAATATTATTACAAAGTCAATAAAAAATAAAAAAATTAAAAAAAAAAAAAAAGATGTCCTTTTCTGCATTGTTTATAATAACAGAAAAATAGACGTGGCATAAATGTTCAGTAATAGGAAAATGGTTAAGTAAAAAGTGATGGTAATATAGGAAGAAGGATTATTGTCATGTACACGTTTTAAAAATCAGAGCCATGAAGAAACACTAATAATCTAATATTTAATTAAAATATATATATAAAATCATATACATATAACAGAAATATATTCATATAGTCTTCCTATTTCTTTATACAGACAGACACACATTTTGGGGAAAGATATAAGACGGCAATCCAGATTCTCATTTTTAACAGATATCAGATTGCCAGTCCAGTAAAACAACACGTGCTACATACTGATGAAATTTAATTTTACATGAAAAATTAAATGTTTATGTATATGAATTTTATATATTTTTACAGCATGTTTTCACCAAATGTTTTTCTAAAATCAATCCTCTTACTTTACACTTCTGGCTCTTAAGTGATTTGCTATAATTGCCAGCATTTGGGGGAATATCAGAAGAGGGAAAGAAAAATAAAAGAAAAACAAACATTGGATTATCCGTTTGTTGTAATATGTTGCTAACCGGTAATCTCACAGTATCATTTTCCCCCAATTTCTGCAGGATTATGAGTGTTGGGAAGAATTGTTTCTTTTGCAGTAAAATGAGAAAGGTAAAATTTACCTCATAAATTGAGTCAAAACATTAAATAAGAGAGTATATGTCAAGTCAGAACATATGCATCTAAGTATGTAAAGAGAATAAGGTAAGAAATGAGAGAAGGTATGAAAACCCCAGTAACGATTATTCCAGGAAGCCAGATGACTTAATGCCTTTGAGGTTCTAAGGTCTGGGCGCTAATCCCAGGTCTGTGATTTACTAGCTGTGTTGTCTTGGACAAATTGCTTTATACTTCTTAAGCCTTTTTATTGCTATTTTTAAATCCATCTAGCCCTGAGAGTCATGGTGATACTGAATGAGATTATATGTATAAAGCATTTACTTTCCTGGCAAATCAGAACAATTAGATGAAGGGGAGAACAAGTGTAGGTAATTGAAGCAGTAATGGTGGTATTTTACGATGATGATGAAGGTGAATGTGTTATATTTTAAGTCATATAAAATTACTTCCCTCTTCTCCCATTTCTTATCTATGGCACATGAGTAAATTTATCAGGTTAATCAACAAAAGTAGACCAGATAGCAGGATTATAGTGAAGATATGATTAAGGTGTGGAATGTTTTTGAGAGAACAGTGTTTGATCTTATAAAAAAGCACAAGTATTGTTTTAGAAAAAATGAAATTTATAACTCTTGACTCCTCATTAAGTGTCATTATAGGTTAAT
Source organism: Dasypus novemcinctus (assembly GCF_030445035.2). Classification (NCBI taxonomy): domain Eukaryota; kingdom Metazoa; phylum Chordata; class Mammalia; order Cingulata; family Dasypodidae; genus Dasypus; species Dasypus novemcinctus. Next base: position 109,829,493 of record NC_080675.1, on the reverse strand, counting down.
TGTTAATATCATATTTAAAAAATGAAACATGGATCAAAATTAAATTTAACTTATTTAAATAGGTTAAATTAGTGGAGTCTGATTAATGGAGTCTAATATTACATGATGGGTCAAGGCCGGAGAATAGAGGTAGGAAACATTCTAAAATCAATCTTACTCTGGGTTATAGAATAAATAGATTTTTTACTCTCACTTATTCTGATTTTTGGTACCAAAAATGTTAAAACATACCAGGACTATTATGGTATAGCAGGAGGGCCCAAACTTTTTGACATAAAAGAGGTTTTTATATTGACAAGTTTAGGGCTATGATTTATAATCAACAATATTCCTCTTGCCCAGGATAGAATGAATTTTTCTCTCTTCTATACTGACATTGGACGTACCCCACACAACTGCTCAGATTTACCATTCATTATAAAATGAAGGGATACTTGAAGAAATGCATGAACTTCAAAATCCTGTGATTTCTCATGAAAGGATACCAGATAAGTTTTAGCCCCTCAGGAATACAACAGCAAATGTCTATGGAATTGAATGGACTGAACATTTTTTGGTCAGAGACAAGAGTATCACTGTGTATTGGACCACTTTTTAGCTTTGGGAATCGTAGTCTGGCTATTTTATCTCTGTTAGCCTAGGTTTCTTCAACTGTAAAATGAACTTTGCTTGTGGAGTTGTGGAGAGGGTTGAGTGAGTTAGTGTACGTGAAAGGCCTTTGGAGTGCCCACACACGCAGATGTCAGCTCTGTGACTGCCCCTCCCCCTTGTTTCCTTTATCAACCCCATCCATGAGTTGGTGACTTTGCAACCACTGGGGTAACTCTGGGGGAAAAATAGTAACTCTCCCAAGCCAAATGTTTTTTATCATTTGGTCCTCTTTGGTGCTCTTAACAGAAAATGTAAGTGAAAGAAGTTCATTTGTTTCTTTACTAATTTTTAGGAGAATGTCCAGAATCATATTATATTCCTCATTGGCTCACAGGTCATTACAGAGTAAGAAAGATCCAGCATTCTCTAAATCAGATCATCAGTTATTCTGGTAATTGGAAAGTGATCACTTTTTGTTCGTTGAATAAATACATGGGTTCTAATCTACACAAGTACCTTGGCTTCAGAGACAAAATAATTGACTGAAAAATAAGACCAATAGGATTACGGAGTGAGGTGAAGAGGTTTCTAACTGAATATATTGAAGTCTAGGGTAGGTTATATGCTTATAACCTTCTTTTCAGTTAGACAAACCTTGTCTGTTTATTTGGTTTATTTAAGTAATTAGTTGTTAAATTAGGCTGGGGTTTGTGGAGCCTATGGTAGTTATTCTTTATGGGTCTAGGCCTTGAACAAAAATATTTCCTTAAGTTTCTTATTTAAGAAATGCTTTCTTCAGGTGAGCTCTGGCAAACACATGAAAATGTATAAATCTGGAAGGCTAGGAAGTATAGAAAAGGGAAGGAAATGACCTCAGTTTGGCAGGAGGCACAATGTTACTTTCTTTAAATAAAATGCATTCACTGTACTAAGGCAGTGCAGACCAGCTGTGCATGTCGTTGTATTCTGTCACTTAACCCTGCTAGCCGGAGAAGGCAGCTGACACTGTGTACCTGAGCTTACAATGAGCCTATGTGTCCCTACTCCAGTCTTCATATTCCTCCAAGGGTTGGAGGGAGGGCTGCTTTGCTATTTTTCTCAAGCCCTGTCACAAATGTTGATTGACAGGCACCCAGAAGCCCTGAGCAAGAATTGCTAGAGCCTTTGGCACCAGAGGTGCTGCATTCCCATGGGGAATGGGAGTTCTTATTGGGTGGGGTGCTCTATCCAGAGGCCCCCAGTGACTATCCCCTGGTTCTGGCAGAGAAGAGCTGTTTATGCCAGGGCTCTGGTTAAAACTAATGAGAAGTTGGTCAGGGGACATATAGGTGTCCACGACTGCAATGGAAGACGAGTTCTGAACGGTAGGATGAGAATGCGTGGGTGCAATGACAGATCACAGTGGCCTCGTGATGCTTTAGCTCCTGGTTGAGGCTGCAGTGGCTTCCAAGGCATCCCAGCCAATCAAGAGATGAGAAATACCTCACTGTGCCTTTCTCACAGGACTGAGAAAAGAACCACAGAAGCTTTCAACTCATAAGGGGCAACATGAACATAGAAGAATATACTGGTTCATTGATTCTTCTTAGCGCTAATAGTACCCAAAGCCCGGGGTGGTTTGTGTGTTGGAGGGTGGTGAAGGCCCTTGATCGAGGCGTCACATTTAGGAAGGACCTTAAATTGAGACTTTGAATTTATCTCCAGAGGAGGTTATACAGTGTCCACATGGATCGAAGGTATTATTTACACACAAATTAAAATTCTGTCACCATTATAGTAAGTTTTAGTGACTCTTTTGGCTTTTTTAGACTATGACAATTCACTGTATTTTTTATTATTAAGAATTCAATTATGAAGTATAAATTTTAAACATATTCCATAATTATGAGAGCCTGTTTTACCATGTTTTCTCTTTTAATATACCAAATGACTCTGATATATCCTGAGCTCCCTCTTTTTGTCCTAGAAGATTATTAAGAAAAAACAAATCTATTCCAGCTTCTGCCAGTGTGATTCAAGGAGTAACTGCCTCACCAGTTCTCTTCCCTTTAGCCTCTACACTCAACAGTCTTTTCTCATCTCAGCGCCACTGGCATGTGATAAGGATGGCTGAAGATCACATACATCATGCTGGGACAACACTTCAGAGAAATGTAGCCAATTTTCTACCTGACCCAATAATGTGAATCACTTTTGTGAGTCTCTTCACAGGGATGACAATCTCAAGATAGTAAAATATTTACTTATTATTAAGGGTTTCCTAGTCATAAGAAATATATACAAGGGAGGAAGTGTGATCATAAAAGTCTTTAGTGAGGGAGTTTCTTCAAATTTAAGAAGAGGAAATATTTGACATTAAAGGTGATTAATGGTATAGAGGAACTAAAGCCAACAAATTCCATTTCTTCTCTTTTTCTTTGGAGAGTAAGTCATGAGGCCAGCAATGTTTTCCAGTTCCTCAAATATTGCAATTTTCCTCTATCTATACTATCAACATGTCTACTAGTAAAATCAAAATGGAACAGAACTATTCAAGTTCTTGTTACAAATACTCCCTTGGAGAAGCAGATGTGGCTCAAGTGATAAGTCCTCTGCCTACCATATTGGAGGACCTGGGTTCAATCCCTGAAGCCTCCTGGTGAAAAAGAAGACAAGAAAGCATGTCTGCATGGTGAGCCAGTGCCCACGTGGCGAGCTGAGTGCCCACGCGGTGAGCCAAGTGCCCATGCAGCAAACAGAGTGCCCACGTGGGTGCCCACACGGTGAGCCAACTGCCCATGTGGTGAGCTGAGTGCCCACGTGAGTACTTGCATGGTGAGCTGAGTACCCACACAGTGAGCAGAGTGTCCATGTGGGTGTCCACACAGCTAGCCAAGTGCCCACGTGGTGAGCTGAGTGCCCATGCAAGTGCCTGCTTGGCGAGCCAAGTGCCTGCAGAGTGAGCTGAGTGCCTGCTTGGCGGTCCTTGCACAGTGAGCTGAGTGCCCGCATGGTGAGCCAGGTGCCCGTGTGAGTGCTGACGTGATGAGCCAGTGCCCATGCGGCAAGTCAAGTGCCGGTGAGGTGAGCCAGTGCCCACACAAGTGAGTCACGCAGCAAGATGATGACACAACAAAAGAGAGACAAAGGGGAGAGTCAAAGTAAAGCGCAGCAGAGACCAACTGAGGTGGTGCAATTGACAGGGAACCTCTCTCCACAACAGAGGTCCCCAGGATCGAATCCCAGTGAATCCTAGAGGAGAAAGATAAGAAGAGAAGACAAAAAGGAAATAGATACAGAAGATCACACAGAAAATGGACACAGACAGCAAAAACAGTAGGGGGGAAGAGGGAGGGAGGGGGGAGTAAATAAATAAATACCAATTTTAAAAATACTCCATTAGGTCTCATAAGGAATTTAGAGATAAGTAAGATACATCACCCCCCCAAGTAAAGAGAACAGAAGAAGGAGGAATACGTGCGCAAACTGACCTTCTTTCACTCAGTTTTAAAATCTGCTTTATAACAATGAAACTTGATACAAGGTGAAAGTTGCAGAGTTATCTGCCAGTGACTGGATTTTGGAAGATATTGCAGGTGAAAGGGGCCTTATACGTCATTGGGATTTTGGGATTAAGAGATGATGATGAGTTTGTTTTGTAAATTCACCACCTTTATCATACACTTATTGTTTATGTACATTCATATATGAATGATACACTTTGAGAAATTTTTAAATGAAAAAGAGAGATGATGAGAGAATCATAGGAACTAGAACAGCATAAACAAATATATGAGATGGAAAACAACAGGGATTCTTTGATTAAGAGCATCCAGTATATATGGAGTGTACAAGAGTGAGATAGAAGTAGAATATAGTCAATTTTTTAAAATTTCTCTCCACATCCCCCCCCCATGTTGTCTGTTCTCTGTGTCTATTTGCTGCGTCGTCTTCTTTGTCCACTTCCGCTGTTGTCAGCGGCATGGGAATCTGTGTTTCTTTTTGTTGTGTCATCTTGCTGTGTCAGCTCTCCGTGTGGGCAGCGCCGGTCCTGGGCAGGCTGCACTTTCTTTCGCGCTGGTCAGCTCTCCTTACAGGGCGCACTCCTTGCGCGTGGGGCTCCCCTAAGCAGGGGACACCCCTGTGTGGCAGGGCACTCCTTGCACACATCAGCACTCCTCATGGGCCAGCTCCACACAGGTCAAGGAGGCCCGGGGTTTGAACCATGGACCTCCCATGTGGTAGACGGACGCCCTAACCACTGGGCCAAGTCTGCTTCCCTAGACTATAGTCAATTTAAGAGAAAAATCTTAGATAAACAATCACACAAGAATATGGCACAAATCATTAAAGTGGTTTGCATATAACTAAAGTTTGGAAAACACTGGTTTAGAGTAACGTTTCTCACAGGACTAACTTTACTACCCCCTAAAATTATATTTAGGTTTACTGCACCCAACCTGTGCTTTGTTTCTCCTGACACCATTTGCTCAGATCCTCATATTAATATGGGACTCTTGGGGTGAAAGAGGGTCAGTCTCTGACTGCTTAAAAGCAAATTAGTCACTGCCAGCACTGTCCAATTCAAATTAGCATAAACCATATGTTCTGTTCTCTCAGTATTTAGTGATTATATTTTGTAATCCTAACGAAATGGTCATCTCTATAAAGCCAGGGTAATGGAAGCACTTCAAATCCTGCTTCTGTAATTTCTCATCTGAGTGAACCCCAGCAACTCACCTGGCCACTATGAACCTTAGTTTATATAACTACAAAGAGAATGATAATGCTGTCTTTGTTCATATCAGGATTAAGTGGGATCATTTAGGACTAGCATCTAATGGCCATTTTTCCCTCATGGTGCTCCCACTGGCGTGGCTCCCACCTGTCTTTCTGATCCCATCTCCTATGCTTGACTGTGATTCAGACTTCCTGCTCTTCTCCATTTCCACCAGGTTCCCTTCTCACCATGTCAGTACTTTGCATTTGGCTCTTTTCTGCTTGGCATGCTCTTCCTCAGATCTTCCAGGGCTTTCCTCACTCATTTCAAATAAACTCCCATTTAATGTGATCCCTTCAAGAAGGCTCTGCCTCTTGCCTCCTTGAAAACACACTGCCATCACCACCACCATCACTCTCCCTCTATTCCTTTTCCTTTTCTCTATTTCTTTTATTTTTTTTTAAATTTCTCTCCCCTTCCCCTCCCCCCCCCCCCCCCCCCAGTTGTCTGCTTTCTGTGTCCATTCGCTGCATGTTCTTCTGTGATCGCTTCTATCCTTATCAGCGGCACTGGGAATCTGTGTTTCTTTTTGTTGCGTCATCTTGCTGTGTCAGCTCTCCGTGTGTGTGGTGCTATTCTTGGGCAGGCTGCACCTTCTTTCGCACTGGGCGGCTCTACTTATGGGGTGCACTCCTTGTGCATGGGGCTTCCCTATGCAGGGGACACCCCTGCGTGGCAGGGCACTCCTTGCACGCATCAGCACTGTGCATGGGCCAGCTCCACAGGGGTCAAGGAGGACCTGGGTTTGAACCGTGGACCTCCCATGTGGTAGATGGATGCCCTAACCACCCGGCCAAGTTCACTTCCCTCTATTCCTTTTAGTTTTTGCTAGACCACTGATTACTATCTCAAATGCCATCGTATATTTATTTGTTTTCCCAGGTGTCTCCCCCAGTAGAATGTTCCTCACTACGTCTCTAGCTCCTAGAACAGCATCTGATGCATAATGGGTATTCAGCAAATATTTACTGAATGTCATTATTATTAATGAATAAAAGAACAATTCTAAAGGAATTTCGAAAACTCAGTAGAGAAATTTACTCAACAATTGCAAAATATTAAGTGGATAAAGATTGTAAGTCAAAGTGAAAAAAAAAATGTTTTTCCTAGTTTGGAAAAGAAAATTAAAGAGCATAAGAAGTTATCATGTTCTATTTCTGTTTATTTTCGATTAGAAATAATTAGCAGATTATACTAGATTGCGACCACAGGAGGAGGGCAGAGAAGACAGAAAAGGATCAGAGGAGCCGGGGAAGGCTTCAGCAAGGCAAGAATGGGAAGGCCCGGGAGGACGTTCCCGAGGTTGGCATTCGTGCGTTCTAAAACACTGGTCTGAGGTCCTCATGACAGATCCCATCAAGCCCGCACGTGCGCGGTCTCTGCTGCCTGCCCAGTAATAGAATGGGATATAAGCCTCTTCAGCTTTCTGTTTTCCTAATGCTTCCAGCTGGGATATTTGGGGGGGGGGGGGGGGTGAGTGTGAGTGTGTGTGTGTTTCTTTACCTTGGCTCTCAAGTCACATCGGTCTGCTCCTGGTACTTGGCAACCCAGCACACTTCCTCCCACTAACGACAAGCCTGTCTGCAAAACAGAACAACATCTTTGAGATGGGGTGTTTATCTGGGCAACATGCAGCCTCTGCAACCCACAGGGGCCCCTCCTTCAAAGGCATTGCTGAACGGAGCTCACCTGATGAAAGCCTGAACTGTGTGTGCTTGACTTGATTTACGGGCAGCGGCCAGCTCATTAGGCACACTGACCTGAGGAAGCCAGTTGGCTGTGGAGACAAATGTTTTTTGTAGCTCTGTGGTGCCCACAGGGCTGCTTGCAGCTTGGGGGCTGGAGTACAAAGGGGGCAGTGATAAGGGGCTCTGGAATCCATGCCTGGCTCAGGGAGAGCTAATTGCCCAGGAGATTGATATCTAGGGTGCAAAGGCTAAAAAAATTAGATTAATTTAGCTCAGCTGTGCTCACTGAAGGATTGAGTTGCAGCTGGTGCTGAAACATTAGCGATCAGACCCCAAAGCTCAGGGGGCAAGTCCCAAATTGGAAGGAACAGAGTAAGATGGATTGCCTCTCAGCACGCCTGCTCCCCAGGAAAATGGTAGCTTACAAAGCCAGTCCTGCTTTATAGATAATCCTATAGAACACCAAAAGAGAGTAAGTTATGTGTTCTACAGGATATGATGTTGGAAACCAGGAGCACTGTCTTCTAATCCTGGGAAATCCGCCTGGGACAAACTACTTTAAAAACATGCTCAACTCCAGTCTCTCCATGAAATAAAACTAAACAACAAAAGAAATATTTTGCGCTAACCTGAAAAAACAAATAGAACCCTCTCTAAATTCTAGTATTTTATTATGAGATACTATTTCCTCTATTTCTGCTTGATTATTCTTCTGTGAGCCCAGCCCTTTGGAAGCCTTTGTTTCTCAAGTTTGTCTCTGTAGAAAATTAGCGTCACCTAAAAGTTTGTCTACAAAAATACTTCACAATCCCAGTTTTGTTGCTAAGTTGAAAGCCTAATATACTTCAAATTCCACATCATATAAAAGAAAGAAAATGGTGTGTTTTTTTAAACATCCATTGCTCTGTGTTAGTTTTTATGGGAACAACTCTGAAATAAACTCTTTTGTAAATAATCAATTCCTTTCACCTCTTTTGGTAAGTTACCATTTATTGAACACTTATTATGTGTCAGACACTGGGCTGGATGTGCTATGTAATGAGGGGAATCATTGTCCCAATATACACATGTTGTTCAAGAGTAAACACTAATAAAAGCTCTTCCTTTCTCGAATGTGTCCAGACTTGGGTAATAAATTTGATACTCTATATACAATTAATTCATAAATTAGGGTGCATGTGTTATAACTAGGAGCTCATCCAAGAGTGATCGAGTGAGCCCTGACAAGATTCAGACTATGAAATTGAACATGCAAAGCAGAAAAAGCAAACCTTAGATAAATAAAAATCATCTCCTCACCATATTTTTCGTTCAGAATGTGAATGCCATTTTGGAGAGTAGTTTGAACTGGCACCAAAAGAGACAGTGGGCTCTTAAAAATGAGAGTTGTTAAGAAGCGCACAACCACAAAAGCAGGATTTTTGAGGAATGCCATGTTGCATGAAGGAATAAAGACTGAGTTGGAAACTGGAAAACCAACTTCCTAACACCAGCCCTGCCATAGACTAGTCCCATGGTCTAAGGTAAATCATTTCTTCCATAACATCCCTCCTTCAAAGGGCAAATTGGACAAGAAACTTTACTGAAAATTATCAAGTCTTAAGCCCATGAAGAAATCATTTTCCCATTTCTACATCTCAAAAAGTTGTGGCGTTTGTAAAGACCACACATATATTAAGTAGTAAAGGGGAGAACAAGCACTTGTGCCTCCCAGTCTCCAGCTCAGTGTCACAGACTCCAGAAGTTTGTAACGACTGGTAAAAGTCCAGGTCCTTAGTGGAACTCAAGGTGAAATGAAAGACTAGCCACAAACCACTATTTAAATAGAGCCACAAAATCAAACATTTACAGAGGGCAAAATGAACATTCTTGGATCAAGTTCAGAGGCAAGCAAAAGGGTATACAAGCAGAACTGCTTTAACATAGAAATTCATGGAATGATGGTCCAGGATGAAAGAGGACATATTACTTCTCAGGGAAAAGGAATCTCATGTAAGTGGCTCTAGATTCAACCAACACTGAAAATAAAAAGGAAGACTTCTGCAAAAAGATCACTAGTGATAGTCAAAAAAAAAAAAAAACCCATTAACCTTCAAGAAACCTCCACTGACAGACTTGAAGCCACATATCAGACTCTAGCTCAGGAGTTTCAAACCCAAATATCTGCAAGGATGGGGAATTGCATAAATGAATAAAGCAGGCTGGGATTAAGAGGCAAGAAGGAGTGAGTTTGGTCCATGGTGAATTGGAAAGAATGCACCACAATACTCAACTTTGATCAATTTTAATCATGCTTTTTTTTAAGAAAAGCAGAAAATTGGATTTTTATGTGAATACTCTATTTTCTTAATGCTTACAATAATTCAACATTTAGGCCAAACAAAACCCGGGTCTCTAGGCATTGTTTTGTAATCTCTGCGCTTGGAATTGGGGGAGAAAGGAACCAGAATGGAAAGTTTCAGGACTGGCAGAGCCAAGCCTACGTTGATTCCTCCCAGTCAACCATGTCCAACTGTCACAATGCAGAAGCCACCAGCCAGTTGGAAAAAACAAGAAATAGTAGCAGGGAGGGCAGTGAGATAAAAAATGTTGCTTTCGACTACTCAGCATTGTAGCATTTGTATCTATTGAGGTATGTCTCACATTGAGTATAAAGAGGAAAATGAATCCCACCAAATATTGATTAAATACATCATTGACCAAAGTTAAATACTGCTATTCTTTATTATTTTTAATTTTTAAAGAAGCTTTATATTACATAAATATTAAGTAAAAAATATAGGGGATTCCCATATGCTCTACCCCCTTCCCCTCCCACCATTTCCCACATTAACAACATCTTTCATTACTGTGGTTTATTTGTTACAATTGATGAGCACATATTGAAACATTGCTACTAACCATGGACTAGAGTTTACATTATAGCTTACACTCTGCCCCACACAATTTTATAGGTTATGACAAAATGTATAATGGCTTTATCCATCATTGCAACATCATGTGGGACAATTCAAATGTCCTGAAAATGTCCCCATGTTACACATATTCTTTCCTCTACTTCCCCTCAGAACCTCTGGTGGCCACTGCCTTTACATCAATGATAAAAGTTCTTCCATTACCACAATAGTAATAAGTCTTTAATAGAATTACAGTAAGTCTACTTTAGTCCATTGTTCATTCCCCAACTTGAGGATTTAGAGATGATGATGCCCACTCTGTTTCTAACTGAAAGGGGTTAGATCTCATGGAACAAATGGATGGAACTGTCTTGCTTCCAGTTGCAGACACTCTCTGTTCCTTGGGATGGGTGTTGTCCATCATCATCTCTTTGTTAGTTGTCTTGGGCGAGTCCAATGAACTGAACAGTAAGAGTTGCAACTCTGCGAAGACTCAGGGCTCAACTGGCACATGAACAGACCAAACATTTAAGTGTCTGGAACATATATGTAACAAGTATAGTGCTAATTATAGGTTCAAATAAAAGGGGTAGAAGAGCCATGTGTAGAAAAACTATAAATGAGTCTGATACACTGGGGAGCATAAATACCAAAGTAAATACTGCTATTCTTACTCAGTTAATGCACTTGAAAATCAAGGCCAATATTCAGTACTTTCATGTATGTGACCATGTAAAGATTGTTCACAGCTGAGCCAAGTAGTATATTATAATTACATTTCCTTCTTGCTCATTTTTTTTCCCCTGCAGCTAGTAATTGTCTCTATCCCCCAGCCATCTGTCAGAACTCTAAAACACCTCTCTATTTGGACTGATCTTTCTCTAGGATGGCTGAGCAGCCATAATTCTTGACTTTATCATCAGGATAGGAGTTCCCTTTGCCTTTCTCCTTCATTGGCCCTCCTAGATTGCATAACTATCTTATTTGCTCCACATATTAATGTAGCAGAGCCCCTTTCTGAGAAAAGATGTAGATTTTTGAGAGTTTTCATATTGAAAATACATTTACTTTTCATATATTTGATTAACTGCTTGGCTGGATATGGAAATCATTTTCCCTCAAGATTATGAGGGCATTATTTCACTGTCCTTTAGCTTCTGGTGCTGCTTGAAAATTCCATGTCACCCTGATCCATGATTCTGTGTATATAATGTGTTTTGTTCCTCTGAAGACACGAAGTATTTTTCTATACCTGTGTTGGAAAATTTCCAATTCATGAAGGCTGAGCCAGATCATAAAAGTTGGCCTGGTTTGGAAGATTGGCAAAATTAAAGTAAGTAAGATTTGTTTCACTTTTTAGTGGCGGGGGGGGGGGGGGGTGCAGGGGGGATGCAGAAGAGAGGGAGGGAGGAGTTAACAAAACAAAACAAAGAATCTCGTGTTATCATGCCCCCTGATGCTCCCCTAGTCTTTCATGGAAACTGATCCAGAAAATAGTGTTCTCCACAGTCCTCCCTGGATGAGAACTCTGTAAAGTTAGAGAAGCTCGATTTAGACTGGGCAGTAGATCCATGAGCCCCCCACTCCTAGACACACGATCCATTCTGTGCCACTGTTACAACTGTCACCAGCCTACTCTGTAGCATCAGGTCTGTGGGTCTTTTTGTTTTATCAAAGTGAACCCTTTCTATCTAGAGACTATTCACTTAAGTTCTAGGAAGACTTGTTTAATTATTTCTTTAATAATTCCTCCCCTCTGTTCTATCTTTGTGAAACTCCTATTAGTCAGAGGACAGATTTCATACCTTAATACTTTAAACTTTAAATTATTTTACTCTTTTCCAGTCATTGCTTTTAGATTCCAATTTCTGGATTTCCTTAAATTTATCTCTAAAATTTATTATTCATTTTTATAATCAATTCTTCATTTCCAATAGCTCTCCCTTTTTTCCCAAATTATATGCCCACATATTTATGTAAAAATTATATAATGTTGTATAATATCATATCCTATATGATAATATTGTATTATAAATTATATTAAAACACAATAGACTGAGTGCGTTAAATAATATATAAAGATATTATGTAAATAATTGTATATATACTGTTTATATAAAATATAAATATCTATTCCTCAGCTCAGATTTTATCCCTAGGCCATTCTCTTTATCAGAGAGCATCACCTTATGGTTCATTTACTCCATGCACATCGTTGTACACAAGAGCCATTTTCACTGGTTCCAGGCAGAGTTCCAGTGAGAAGAGGGAAAAGATAAGTATATTAATTTAGTTTGTTATTCCTCAGATTTGGAGTATCACTTAGAATACTATAAACTTTCTTGCTCACCAGCACTGCTTTGGGAGGTAGGGGCAGGGACAGGGGCAGAGTTTCACTGTATACAGTGCTCCGTTCCTCATGAGACTTAAGTTTTGTTCTGTTTTCATTAGCCACCAGTGTTTTAATTATGGAAGTAGACTACATAAAAGCTTTGCAATTTTTGGCCCTTTTTGTTTTATGTTAGATTTTGGGGTAAGAAATTTCAGTCATGAAGCCTAAATCTACTACCTTTAGTCTACAACTCCATGTTGCAAGTGCAACTAATCATAATTTAATTCACCACTTTTGCAAGATTTAAAACTATACTTATGACTGTTTATATTAAAATAGAGATTGCATGAGTAAATAATAGCTGATCTTTTCATCTGTTTGTTTTTTCATTTTATCAGTTTTAGCATAAGAAGAGTATATGTATTAGGCATTAGAGAAAAGAACTAAGGTCCATACCATGACAATATTGAGTGTTAGATAATGTAGCAAATATATTTTTACATGTATTAAGTCTGTATGCATATATTATATATAAAATGTGCAAAAAATAAAGAGAAATCTTTAACCTGTCAATTGTTTTCAGTGAAAAATGTAAGCCATAAATAAAGTAGGAAAGAAAATCTAGTCTATCATTCCTGCCTAGCAGTTTATAAGTATATGCAGTTGAGCTATGTTTTGAATTAAACTGTCCATTAATTAAATATACTTTTGTGGGTTTTTTTTTTAATGTGTTTATCAGAATCTGTGACTTCATATAAGGTAGAATAAGAAAGTTCTGAATTGCTTATAATGGGCAAACTAAATGAAATCTTTTTGAAAATGCTGTACCTTTAAAAGTGACCAGAAGCTCTTTCTGAATAACTCCATTGACTTCTGGTGTTTATATTGGCTTTTAAAATGCTGGCTTCCATTCTTTCAAAATGATGAGGAATAATAGGGTGGGAAATATATTCAGAAGGCAATTTTATTAATTAGGGTATTTACTTATCAAGATGCAACCAAGGAAAACACAAAGGATCTTTTTCCTTAAAATTATGTTTTCAAAATTGCAAAACAAGGAAAGCTTAAAAAGCACTTTTTTTTTTTTTTGCTTTCCAGAAGATTTTAGAAAACATGGAATACCAAGTTTGGAAGCAGATACTGCTAAATTACCCATTTGATACTTAAATTCCTTACTGACAATTAATTGGAGATAATTTTCCAAATTGCTGGTAAAATTTATACTTTTTAGAGAACAAATGTTTGGAAATATTCACAGAAGATATGTTTACAGATCAGTATTATGTTGGGTATGTACCCTTCTAGAACAATTTTGTTTTTCTGTATTTTATGATTCATGATAGTGGCTTGATTTAAAGATATGGATATCATATCTACGTCTCCTCTGACTTTTGGTCTCCAGCCTGCATTGCATCTCTATCCAGATACTCTTAAGAATCTGCTGTGTATCACTCTAGTGGTAGGAAACAAAGGAACAAAATTAAAAGATCACTTTGTAAATATCCAGGGGAATTTATTCAAACCATTTCTAATTGATTTTCCAGGGAAAATCATGTTGAATTAATTTACATGCTGCTTTAAAATAATATTTCTCTGGAAATAGATGAACAACACTTTCCAATACCAATGCTAGAGAAACACACATATACACACACACACACAGTCTTTGTGGGAGGGGAAAAAGTCTGTTTCTTTCAGCTAGTTCTTTGAGCAAGTCCTATACCATACCTAAGAAAATGGATTCCCTAATGGGACAACTCACAATCAGATAAGCCTATCAGAATTTATAAGGATTCCAAGGCAAAGCACTACATAAATAGTGCACTTACGTGTACTTGGCAGCATTAAACTACTTTGGGATACTTTCCTTGTGCAAAGTCTATTGTACTCTCCTATATACTTATGAGAGAAAAATGGAAGATTCAGAAAGCTCTTCATATTCAATGTTTAATGTAATTTTATTACATGCTGAGATGCATAGACAAATATTTGAATCAAAATGTTGTATATCAATTCACTTGGCTGATAATTTTTAGAAATGCCTCTAATAGATATAGCAAGTCAGAGTTGTACAATTATGGTCATATAAAAAAATAGCTTGAGGTTTAACTTAAAGGGGATCATTTAAATGAAATAATTTAAATGAGATAATTCATTAAAGAGCTCCTCTTTCTCCTGTCTTTGTTTTGCTTCCATGAAATTTAAATTGCTTTATTAACTTATAGGTAGATCTTCTCCTTTTCTATTGACAACTTTTCGTTAATGTCTTCCCACATATTTAATACTTCATGGGGGAAAGGATAAAATATAATAGTCAAATAACTAGTTAGTTCTTTTTGGAGTAGGCTACCAATAACTAGGGTTTTGTTTAATAATACCTCTTCCCCCTTTGTTCTCCAGGATTAAGGATTATTATCCTTCTTAATTTTGTATCCATTAATTAGGTCTTTCTTGTGATAACCTATACAAGTTCATGATTTAAAGTGTTTTGCCTATACCTAGGTAATGTGTAGGATTTATAAAATTGTTGGTGTTCACCTGATCTATTGATTCTGGTGCTATAAATGCAGTTTTTTTGATACCAAGATGCCAAGGAAATCAATTCCACCTTGGAGTTCATGAATTAGGGCTTTATGCCACAGGCTGCCAAGAGCCCACCATAATATTATGAAAGATGTCCAAGGACAAGAATCTCCAAATAGGAACCATGGTTCCTCAGACAGGCATGCCCTCCTGACATCCTTGCCCCACCCCCACACCTCTGCCTGGGCTTGCAGGTGGTTGGAAGGAATTATGATGGACTTGCTTAAACTTGAGACAGAATATGCATAGCCTACCCTCTACACTGGCAGGCATCAAGACTTCATTAAAATGTCCCAAGATTCTGTCATTCAGACTACACACTGTCTTACCTGCAAAACCCTGCAATAGCCATCAGGTCATAGTAGCAAGGGGAAGGGGTCCTGACAATAATAATAACTAATTTAGTTTAGACTATAGTCTTTCTCTCTGCAGACTGAACCTTTTCTATCTTGTAGGAAGTTTTGCTATGTGTTAGGGGTTAGTCGGCCCACTCAGGGAAGTACAAGTCTGGAGCTGGGTTCAAATGGTAATTTCATATCTGAGGAGTCAAAATCAGGCTTGGGGACAAGGCTTTCCTGGGACTGCCACTTGAAGACTATGAAGTGGTACAGGAGGTAGTGAACTCAAGAGCTTCCAGGTCCAAAGCCAGCAGGATGGAAAGTGATTGCAGAGGAAGGGGCAAAATTTCCACGGAAGGTACCTCCTCTACCCACCTTCATGAATGGAGACATGTTAAGGTGCTTAGAAGAGGACTGTGAAATGACACTGGGAGAAGGGATTTGTTGTAGTTGTTAAATTAAGTTGTGCTTTAAATGAGCTCTTGTGAACAAAATGGAAGACATGCCAAGGATGTCTTAGACCAAGGATATAAAAGAGCTCTGGAGTAAATCTGGCCTGACTGAATATGCAGCTATGCAGCTACAGGCAGTTCATATCTTTACAGCGTCCTTGGAAATAAGGAAGAGCAGAGCCAAAGGGAGCAGCAGGTCATGATATTGTGGTTATAATGCCAGAGACCTTGGGCCACACATTTTTGTGTGTAATAAATCTATAGCAGTAACCTGGGCACTCTCTAAGAATTTCATTTCTGTGTAACAAGTAAATCCTGCTTCCCAAAGCTGAGGTCCTTGCCTTGCCACCTTTGTGTGGCAATGGATATGCAATGGGTTTTTTTCTGCTTCAGCCTCAGCAGCCACCTGTGGCAAACACTTTGAAGTCAGTGTACTCCTTCTCCTTGCCTTAGTGGTCCATCTCCAGTAAGGTATCTCCTGATACCTTCTTCAGGCATTCGTGTGTGGTCCTTTACCCACACAGGTCTTCCTATCACTGAAGTAGCATCTTTTAACTTGGATTTCTACAACTTGCCTCTCTAATAAAGTTTATTTGCCAATTTTCATCTCCTTTGGTATGTTCTCCAAGGACAACAATGAAGAAGACTGAAATTTCATCTATAAATTAAAATCTATGACCTTGGACTCATTAGCACGTCTTTCTAAACTACTAAGTGAAAGGACCATATTTGAGTCCAGTACAAATACCTCATCCTTTTATGCCCCAGTCCCCTGCAATGAGAGGAAATTATGTTGGTGTATTTAAGGGCTGAAAGTAAAGGAAGGAAACCTTAAGCCAAGTAAAATGAAAATAAATATTATTTTTCTCTATGGCTGCATCGGCATGAAAAATCTTTTAAGAAACAAACCTTGTTATTAGCTCTTAATTTGTCAAAAAGTCAGCAGTGGTGGCACCTAGTCCATATCTCTCTGTTAAAGAAGTAAGTAGATGCTTTTTCTCAGATTGTAAACTCAGTATTATTTAGAAGCTCTTCTAAACTTCCAGCATTCCAGGGTTCAGAAATATTTAAGTTTCCAGTTCAAAAATAAATAGAGGGCTGATTTGAAAATCTCTTTGGCAGGTTTGTTTGCCTATATGGAAGTTTTAGAAAATCTTAATTCAGTAATTAAAATCCTTAATGGTGTTTTCCTAGAAACAGACCTAAATGTCTAAATGACATTTTAAACATGACCAGAATGGCGATTATGGCCTTTGGATCCAGAAACACATGAATGTCAACAAAACACAATATACAGCTGTCTTTGACTTAGCTGAGTGAGCCCAGGAAATATCCAGAAAGAAAAAATGTAAATCGAAATATGTAAGTCACCTGAAGTCAATGTGCTTCTCAACTTTATCCAAAGCATTTGGGAGTAGAAAACTCAAAAATCAAAAGCAGGCTGTCAACTGAATACTTTCCATGTAGGGATGTTCTTTTTATTTAGTGGACCTTCCTCTCTTGCTACTATTTATTTTTCTTATCAGTAAATTTCCATGATAGCCTTCCAGGGTATTCTTCTAAGTAACAAATTAGGGAAATAATCTTAGCTAGTCTTTTTTTCCAGATGTAGTTTAACAATTTCATAAATTTTCTAGAGTAAGTGTTGCAGGGAGATCATTCCCTAATGTAAGTCGGACTGGCTGATTTGCTTTAGCACCGTGAATAGCATTCACGGTGGTCTTCTCTGCCTCTACATCATTTAGCATTTTGGAAGATAGAGTCAGAAATAGACTCCACTGATACTTTCTTAGGTTGGTTTTAAACCCCAGACCACTGCATATCTGCATCACCTTCTTCAGATATGCCTCCCACACCTCCTACTTCCCCTAGTTCTTTTTCCTTGCAACTGATCAAAAAAGTCAAGGATCAGGTAACTTTGGAAGTTCTTTGAGGTTGGAGATCATGAGGCAAGTACTCATTCTTTATTTTAGAAAATGATAGTTTATAACTCCTATGTTTTCTGTTACTCTTTCCTGATTATAAAAGCAACAGAGTCCTTTTGTTGAACATACAAAGGGAAAAAAATTGGGGGGCAACATACACCACCCAAAGATAACCTACCATAAACAGATTTATTTCAGTGATCTGGGGTGTACATGTATGTATGGATGGGTAGCTATATGGGTGCATTTGAAGAAATACCGAAAATATGATTTTGTATCCTATATATTGTACTAGTATATAAGCATTTACCCACACCATTAAAAACAGTATGGAAAAATTATATTTAATAGACACATAATATTCCATTGTATGTTTATCCTACTAGATTGAACCATATGAAATTGCCAGTATTTAACCTTTTAAACCTAAAATAATGGCAATTTGGTATGACTCACCCTAGTAAAATTTATTTAAACTTTTTTCACTATTATTGGACATCATATATAGCTTTTCATTAATTGTGAAATAGCAGACCTATAAACATTTCTGTACATATTTGTATTTGTTCACATATTTGACCATCCCTTCAGAATAATTTCCGGGAAAAGGAAGAATTTAGTTTGAAAGGGATGGAAAAATGTTAGCTTTAATGGCTATTTTGACATTCTTTGCAGAAAGGTTATAGCAACTTAAGTTCTTGATTGTTTACAAGAGTGCCTCACAAAAAAGTGAGACAATGTTTTTATCTTTGCTAATTATATAAATATTATATATCATTGTATTTAATTAACATGTATATAATTATCATGCTTATAATTTCTCTAAGTATTCCTACTTATCATTTCTTGTATTATAAGTTGTCTTTTACCATGTTCTTTGCCAATTTATATATTGAGATCTTAGGAATTTCTCAGGAATTTTAATCATTGTCTGACATACTTTGCTCCAGTTTGTTGTTTTCCATTAAATTTGTCTTATGTTGAGCTTTATAAATTACAAAACTTTTAGATTTTTATTGAATACATCTCTTGTGAAATCTTCAATATTTTAAGCTTCAAAAATTATTTCCTACTAAGATCAGAAAACATTCTACCTATATTATCTTCTCTAATGTTTTTGCAAATAGAAAATCTACATTTAATTTTTTATCTACCCAGAAATTATTTTTAATGACTATAATGGAGTAAGAAAATAAAATTATTCTTTTCACAGAATGCATATCAATTTTTCCAGTGGTATATACTGAACAACTCTTTCATTACACAATAGTATTTAATGGTACATCCATCATGTATTAAGTGTAGGATATGTTTTTGTATTATTTCTGTTACATTAAAATACATAACTATTAAGTATTAGTGTCACATTCTTTTCATTATTCTAGCTCCTTCTTACAGTGAAAGTCCCCCATAAATATTCTAAAAATCTCATAGTACACTTACTAAATTCTTTTTCCAGATGATCTATAAAATAATTTTCTAAAGTTATAGAAATCCCAATGAATTTCATTAATTTTAAAATAAATATGTTATACATCTCTCATATTTAGATATTATTTTATTCCCAAGTATTTTGATTTTGTGAATAGAATAATTTATCCTTCATCCCCCCCATAAGCAAATTATTTGTAACTGTTTAGTCCTGATACTTAGGAGATCTATTGATATCTGTATATTTATCTTGTTTCCAACTATAACTTTAAAATTTTTATTTCACTATGCTTTTAATGTAAATATTTAAATGGAAAGAAAATATAGTGTAAGCAAACTTTGAAATGTGACAGATTTCATTCAAGGTTCATTTACTAGCTATATACACTCGCCAAATTTCCATTTCCTCTCCCGTAAAATGGACACAATTATAGTACTTAACTTATAGGGATGCACGCAGCTTAAAGACGGAGGAGGAAGAATTATTATTCACTTTAAAAGCATTCAGCACCAGTGCCTAGCCCTTAGTTAATACTCAGTAAATATTATTGCTTGAAAATAATTATAAATTCCTAATTTTCTAAATAGTTAAACTTATGATTTCTGTTATTCTTATACCATTGGTCAGAATAAATTATATGAATAAAATTAGATTTTCTTTTCTTCGCTGTGACTTCCTCACATTCAAATGGTTTGGGAGATTAGCACTTTGGAGGTTGGGGGTGATGCACTGACTTAAAACATAGGTGATGTGCAATATATGAAATTCACCATTGGCATAGACTCGGGAGATTGTCAGTACTGCCCTGGAGCCTTTTTGGGGGTTGTTTTGCATTTTATTTGCCTGGCTCATGTGCAATTCTCCATCACCTACCCCAAGGTGTATGGCAACAGGCATTTATTTATTTAAGAATAGTTAATGCTTTCCTGGATAAATCAGAGGAGGCCCTCAACTATTAATAGTAGTGATTGATTACCTTGTTCTTTATTTTAATGATGTTGGCCATGATATTGCCAAGAGATTCCTTACCAAGTTAAGAATATATTTCTCTTTTCCTAGTTTTTGTTAGTTTTTGGTTGATTGGTTGGTTGGTTTAAACAGTAACATATTTTAAATGTTGCCAAATTCAATTTTATTAAATACTTATTGAGATTATCTTACTGTTTATTAATTACCTAGTCATCTGATTCATTATAATAATGCTATTATACTACCTTTTTATTCTTTATACATATCCCAAATGTTTGCAGTGTATTAGTCATTTAACATATTTTTCAATTATATCTGCCAGTTTTTGAAAATATTTTTACATTATTTCACAAAGAAATTATTCTACAATTTTATTATTCTACTATAATTTATAGATTTTTGCATTAGGATTATGGAAGGTCATAAAATAAATTAGATAGCTTTATATTTTTCTATCTTCTAGGACTCTTTATATAAGTGGGAACTATCTATTACTCAGAAAATTAAAAAGAAAGCCTCATAAAATAACCTTAGCTGAGTGGGGTAAGTCCAATAGGTGCAGCAGTGCTCAGAGATGTATTCACCAAATGCAATGAATGTCTCATGATGATGGAGGAGATAGTTGTTATGGGGGGAGGAGGGTGGGTGGGGGGATATGGGGACCTCATTTTTTTTTAATGTAATATTTAAAATTAAAGACAAATATATATATATAACCTTAGCCTTAAACTTGTTTTACAAGGTAACATTTTCATAATAAGATATTATTTCATTATTGTTGATTCAGTCAAGATTTTTATTACTGTTTCAGTCACTTTTAAGTGATTTGTATTTTCCTGTTTAAGTACACATTTCAATAAGAATGTAATTACCACAGAGCTTTAAATATTGTTTTTATAAAAATAAGGGAAAAAGAACATCTGACAAACCATATATTATCAATCTATTTTGTTTACCATTTATCAACCAGAGCTTGGCACAAAGTCTCAGACAATGTATGCAGATAGTAAATATTTGTAAAGAAATGAAACATTCTAAATATCAATGAATCTGCCTTTGCTCAATATAGAAAATATGAAAGAATATAATATTCAAGAAATTTTTCTGAGGTGCCCACTGGCAGGAGTTACTGGAAATCAGCCTGCTGAGTGCCAGGGGAAGCAGTTCACAGTGAGATGCAATGGCTCAGAATTCAATGTCAAGTCACCCAAGGGGATGCCATATTTTGGAAAAGCCCTCCAGAGGGGTGCTGGTGGAAGTGAATCATGGGAAAGCTGTCCTAGCTGAGAAGCTACTGGAAGAGTGACAGAAGAAACTGTCTACAAAAGAAAGCTGCTGCAGAAATTCTACACACACTGTAGAAGTCTGGCAAGAAGCACACTGGTGCCAGGAAGCTATTCCTCTTCCTCCTCTAGGGTCCCTCCAGCACTTTCTGATGGCAAAGCTTTACAATGTTCCCTGGGGACAAAAGGAGAAACATTTATAGATTTCCAGCTGTATTATGGAAGAGTAGGCAATGAGGATGGATCTGGAACTGAGAAGCAATAACTGGAACAAATGAACACATCAATTTAAAAACTCTAGCTAATAAAAAGTTGTTCAATTTTTCAAATTTATGTCTTTTGGTATCTTTATTAATTCTATTATGTAAAATTTTTTTCTAAGATTTGTAAATATCTGGGGATTCTTAGATTCATAGGGAGAGTTGATAAGCCTGTTTTCATCTTAATGATAATATTTGAAATAGAAGGCAAACATATTTTGGAATGTATTGATGACCTACTTTTAACTGTCAGTAATACATACAAACATGGGCTTGATGATTTCAAAATAATCTGAGCCATTTGAAATTCATATTCAAAATTCCACAGATGTATTACATTAATGTGGCCTTTTTAGGTCCCATCTTGCCCTAGTTCATTATCAGTACTAGAAAACTCATGATGCAGACTTTTTGAACTCAAGATTCCTGCAACAAATAGTTTAGATGTCTATCACTGAGGACTTCAATTCCATTTTAAAGCTAATCTAAACTTCAAGCAACAGTTTCACCAAGAACCAAGTAGTTCAGCATTAAAATTGCCATTCTCGTATTGCTGTCTTGCAAAAACTCAGGCAAGTAGGAAGACTGGTTCTCTAGAACTAGAAAAGTACTAAAATCAATGGTGCTGCCGTTGTGAAGGATGGTTTGGTGGTTCCTCAGGAAGCTAATTATAGAATTGCCATTTAATCCAGCAATCCCACTACTGGGTATATACCCAGAAGAATTGAAAGCAGGCATATAAACAGATACATGCACGTCAATGTTCATAGTGGCATTATTTATTATTGCCAAAAGTTGGAAGCAACCCAAGTGTCCATCAACAGATGAATGGATGAGCAAAATGTGGTATATACATACAATAGAATATTACTCAGCTGTAAGAAGGAATGAAGTATTGACCCACACAACATAGATGAATCTTGAAGACCTTATGTTCAGTTAAGTAAGTCAGTCACTAAAGGACAAATATTGCACGACCTCACTAATATGACCTAAGCCTATTGACCAGATTCACAAAGCTAGAGCCTGAAAGACAGGTTATCAGGAGACAGAAAAGGAGTACAATGTGGTGAGCTATGCTCAATATGGGCAAAACCCATGATAAGGTGGAAGGGGGTGGTTTAGCAGTGGATGGGTGTGATGGTGGTGCAGGAACATGAGAGGGGTGCATGGTGCTGGAATATGAGGGTGAGCGGGGTGGGGGGAGTTGGGATGGCCTATCCATGGAACTGACATGAGGACTGGAGGAAGGAACAGGCAAACTCTGGGGATTTGTAGGTCTGTGGTTGAAACTACAATGGTGGGAATGGTTTTTTCTTTTTGGCAAACATGGCGGGGGAGGGTCACTGGTGCAGGGTGTTGGTTGGGGGGAATAAATGGCAAAGGTGCACTTGGAGCATGCTTCTATGGAATATGAAATATGTTCAACTTGGCATAGAGTGTTATCTCAGTGGGAAGAGACCCACATAATAAACAAGAAAATATTAAACTTCCATTCTGGGGAACCCTGCTGCATTCTCAAAGAGAAGGTCAAGAACCTCTTGAGTACATGAACAACAGCTAAAAAAAAAAATGGACCACTACATCAAGCCCTTAATATTAAAAAAATGTAACTATTGAAACTTAATGGTTGCCATAGGTTCTGAGGAGAGGGAAAGGTAAGAATGGGTGGAACATGGGTGGAACATAGGGCATTTTGGGGGAATTGGAATTGTTCTCCATCATCTTGCAATGGCAGGTATAAGTCATCATACATTTTGTCAAAACCTATTAAGTATATGATGCAAAAGGTAAATCATAATTGGCCATGGTTAGTAGCAATGCTTTGATATTTGTATATCAAGTGTAACAAATGTACCATACTCATGTAGGATGTTATTGGTAGGAGAGGAGGGAGGGTTATATGGGAAGCCCTTATATTTTCTATGTGAATTTTCTGTAACCTAAAAGTTTTTGGAAAATAAAGTGAACAAAAGTAAGACACTGGGGGGAACATATGGAAGAAAGTGTCAATATACATAAGAGATAACAGATTTTACAGTGATAAAGTCACAATGAGAAAATTTTTTAAATTTTTATATATTTTAAGTTTATTATTATTTTTGTTGTTGTTGTTGTTGGCTTTGTTTGGGGAAAGGTTTGCAGAAAGTTTGCAACTACAGCAGAGGAGGATCACTGGTGTGGGGTATCAGTGGTAGGAGAATATGTGGGGAAGGGTGCACCTCAAGCATGTCTTTATGGAATGTGAATATGTTCATGTGGTCATGAGATATTGTCTTGTTGGGTGGAGACCCACATAATAACTGATGGAATATTGAATTCCCATCCTGGGGAGTACTGCTACATTCTCTAGTAAAGTGGAAAAAATCTCTAGAGCACATCGTCAGTGCCTAGCGAAGGAGGACAAATCAATATGCCAGGCCCTTGATATTGATGCTTGTACTTATAGCCAAACTCAGAATATAAATTCACTACCTTCCCCCTGACATGCGACATGACTCCCAGGGATGAGCCTCCCTGGTACCAAGGGATTATTACCAAGCACCAAATAGAGATGCATTTGGAAAAAGACCTTGACCAAAAAGGAGAAATAGTAAATACAAATGAATTTCTAAGGCTAAGAGATTTCAAAGTGATTTGATATATCAGTCCAGAGGTTACGTTTATTCATGTCCCTGGAGGATCTGACTGTAAACAGTGTCTCAAGAACAGGTGCTCCTAAGGGCTCTACAGACATCTAAACACTATTGGCAGGGCAGACAACCCAGGAAAACAGCACTCCATTGGTGGGTCTTACCTTGAAACTTATGATAACCCATCCCCCCCAGTGTATCAGAGTTAGACTCATTTATAATTTTCCTACACATGGCTCTTCTGCCTCATTTATTTGAACTTATAATTAGTACTATACCCATTAAATATATGCCCTACTAACTTAAATCTTCCAGCTGTTCATATTCCAGTTGAACCCTGAATCTTGGCAAAGTTGCAGCCAATACCTACTCTTCAGTTCAACGATTCACCCAGGAGAACTAACAAAAGGATGATGATGGACAATGTCCATCCCAAAAACTATGTGTCTACAACTGCAATCAAGAGAGTTCCATCCATCTGCCCCATGGGATCTAAGTCCACTCTTAGTTGGAAGCAGAGTGGGCATTACCATCCCAAAATCCTCAAGATTGAGGTACAAATAAACATAAGGGGAAATACATCCATGGACCAAAGTAGAACTGTTATTATTCTAGTAATGGAAGAATTAGTCATGTCGATATAAACACAGTGGTCACCAGAGGTTCTGAGGGGAAGAAGAGGGAAGAATAATTGTAACATGGGACATTTTGGGGACATTGGAATTGTGCTGGATGACAGTGCAATGACGGATACAAAGCCCTTATACATTTTCTCAACTCCTGTGAAATTGTGCAGTGCAAAGTGTAAACCATAATGCAAACTATAGATCATGCTTAGTTGCAGTGCTTCCACATGTGTTCAATAATTGTAATGAATGTACCACACTAATGGAAAATGTTGTTAATAGGGAAAATGTGAGGGGGGTAGGGAGTGGAGTATATGGGAATCCTTTATCTTTTCAATGTAACATTTATGTATTCTAAATTTCCTTTAAAAGCAAAGGAAAAAGTACTAAATTCTAATTCATATCATATATTTATACAATGATTCTCAATATTAGAATTACTCGTCAAAATAAAAAATAGATTGCAGATAGAATCAGACTAAAAACTGCATCTTTTTACTGTTAAATGATAGCACAGTGATTTAGTTGCAACAAAATATGCAGTCATTTTAAATTAGTGTTGCTAATAATAATTTCATTGGTTTTTAATTTTGCTTTTATTGAGTCTATGTTTTTTGGGTTTTTATAGTTTCATAAGGGTTTCCAAGTTTATTTTTGAGCATATTTAAGTAAAAATGTAATAAAAAATAATTTATTTCATGTCAACACTCAGGTCCAGGAGAACTTATTTCTTTTAAAAGGAAGTGTATTATACTGAGGAAACACTTTACTAAAACAAAGAAAACATTCTACTTGGATATCTTCAGTTTAATTTGTATAAGGTATTTTTATTGTTTACTCTTCACCTGAAACAAATTTTTTCAGCTTCCTTGGGGTTTCTTAATCCTTCACATTTGTGTTCTCAACCTTGAATATGCATTGGAATCATTTGAGAAATTTAAAAAAATTTGTGATGCCTCATTCTGATTTAACTTACCTGGGACCAGAGCATTGGGATTTTTTAATAATTCCCAAGGAAGTTGTTGTGTTTTTTAATATATTTTTTATTTATTTTTAAAAGGTTCATAGATCACATGAAATGTTACCTTAAAAAACATAGGAAGTTCTCATATGCCCCACTCCCTACACCCTCCACTTTTCCCACATCAACAACTTCTTTCATTAGTGTGGTATATTCATTGCATTTGATGAATACATTTTGGAGCACTGCTACACAGCATGGATTATAGTTTGCACTCTCTCCCTGTCCATTCAGTGGGTTATGGCAGAATATGTAATGTCCTGAATCTATCCCTGAAATGTCATTCAGAACAACTCCAAGTCCTGAAAATGACCCCATATCACACCTCCTTTTCCCTTCCCTGCCTTCAGCAACTACTGTGGCCACTGTCTCCACATTAATGATACAATTTCTTCCATTGCTAGAGTCACAATAATTCTATAGTAGAATACCAGTATGTCCACTCTAATCCATATTTTATTCCTTCATCCTGAGGACCCTGGGATGGCGATGCCCTCTCCACCTCTCAATTGAGAGGGGGCTTCAATTCCACACAGGTATTGGATGGGACTATTGTGCCTGCAGCTGTAGACTCTCTTGGTTTTTGACTTTTTTTTTTTTGAGGTACCGGACCCAGAGATTGAACCCAGGACCTTGTATGTGAGAAGCCGGCACTCTAACACTGAGCCACATTGGCTCTCCTTTGGCATATGTTGTTTTTTGTTTTTTGTTTTTGTTTTGAGCCAAGGAAGTTCTAATGTGCAGCCAAGATGGAGAACTGCTGCGTTGTTCTGAAAGAAAGACTAGAAAGAGTCTCTCTAAAGTTCATCCAGAGAAGCTCCAGGTACCACTCTAACACAGCACACCACAGGAAGTATTGCATTTTAGAGCCAGCTATTTCAGAGCACACTGTTTCAGCCCATGGCCACCAGGCAGGAGCCACATGTCCAGCCTGTCCTTATCTGCACAGCAATGTACACCATTAGCAATTAAGAAGAGAAGAAATGAGAGCCACAAACATGTGGCCCAGGCAGAATTGTTGACACCATTGCTGGAATTCCACATTTGCCAATGCACCTATACTAATTGGAGCAGGTGCTCAGTTACCCAGCAATGATTCCCTTCTTCCCAAACCACTGCTCTACTCTACAAATATAGCTTTTGCCTGCAGAATGTTTTCAAATTCCAAATTTCATTTCCATAGTCCTAAGCAAATTCATTATAATTGTTTTTTCATTGTCAATACAGTCTGAATTTGGAACAACCTGAAAGGAAACTTGAAAAGGGAAAAAAATATGCAGTGATGGAATCAATTACAGACATAACAAAAAGACATGAAATATGATAACATCTTGCCAAAATTCTCAAAACTCAGTACAAGAGCCAGTCCGTTTTGTGAGGTGAATTTACTCTGATAAAGGAATTCAGTAACTGATATGTCATGATGTCACACATCTACTTACTGGATATGAAAACTAAGCATCTCGTGAAAAAACTGTGTTCCTAAATTGTGTCTTACTCCAAAAGCTGTCCGAAAAACAAAAAGTACAACTCTGATAATATATTGTCTGAATAACATATTGTTTTCTACACACACAAAAATTAATTGTTGCGTGATATAACTTAAATACGTAATCCAGGAAGAAATCTTTGAATTAAAAGGAAGATGAATTTAGACTGTCTTCATGTACCCTCTAAATGTATTTTTATACAGAAAATTTATAAATAAAAGTATAATTTTTATTAAATATTAACCAGTCTTGCTTTGAGAGACTTCTGAGAAGACACAGATAATACCTAATATGCCCTATTCCAACATAATGTAAATATCATTAAAGTAATCTGTTTATAATATCTTAAAGATATCTTTCTTGTTTGTTTGGTTCAAATAAATTGCATAGTGAATAACAAGGAAGAACTTGAAAAGTAAATGTGAGAACAGGTAAAATGGAACTTGGGAAGATAATAAAACAGACATAAAGGAATAAGTATTATCCTTTGATAAAATTTCAGTAACACTGAAATAATAACTACACATGAATCAAAAGTGGAATTTGACAAACATTAAACGCCATGCTGAGTATCTAAAAGAAGCTCTTCAGTCATAAAGAGAGAATATAAAAACTATGGATTGCAATTTTTGAATTACAATCTCTTGAGAACTTTGTTGAGGAGAATACAAAAATAATTGTACTGAAGAAACATTAACACAATACAACAGCAAAGGCCAGTTCTAGAATATGAAACATTATTAAAGATTAAAATTATGTAAAAGACAACCAGAAAACCTAGCTTAGAAATTTATCCTGACACCTTAAAATAGGGGAGGGTAAAGGGTTCTGAATCAATCAATATGGTAGAAATAAACTTTTCAGAATTGAATTTTAAAAATATAAACTTTATTCTTTTTATGTTTTTATGAAGTCATAAATGTACTAGGCCACAATGAATTGGAGAAAAAATAATTAAAAATTTCAAGGTGGAAACTTAAGGACAAATGTTTAAAAGACCTTATAGCTAAATTCTAAACGAGAAGAGGCAAAAGCTCAGAAGCAAGCCAATTCACACAGCAAAATCTACAAAAACCTGAAAAATTGATGGAATCAGTTACCTTTGTAACTTGGTATCAAGGACTGGTTAAAATTGAATTTAAGAAGCATTATAATCTGAGTTCTAATTTCCCTTAAGAAACAGAAACCTGCACAAGTGCATCACTCCCAGCCTAACAACAAGGAAAACCCAGATAGTCCACAAAATCATAAATTTTCTTTAGCTCATCAGAGAGTTGAATTTGCAAGGCATCAAGGTGATCTGAATTCCAAAAGGTAAGTCTCGTCTTTGAGGAAAAATGTAATAAATGCTATTGTTTATCTTAGGCACAATATGAGAGAAAGAGGTAGGTGAATAATGTCCCAAGTACCACTGATTGTACACTTTGGATGGATATTATGTTTTTTGAATACGTATCAGTAAAACTGATTTTTAAAAAACCTTAAAGGATGAGTGTAGGCTACCATGAGAGTTTAGAATTCATGGAGGACCCAATACAAGGAATGTCTGTACTCACTTGTCACATTTTCTTCATGAGCCTCTACTCAGTGCCCATAAGAAAGATGGGAACAGAGCAGAAGACATGAGAGAGTCCCCCTAGGTGGCAAAACTGTACCTTAGGACACCTCTCTCAGAAAAAGCAAAAGTGGTAATCCACATAAACCACTAAGGGGAAAGAAATTCCTGCAGACTTTGAGCTCAGATTTCAACAGCATTCCTTTCTCCTTAGTTAATAGAATACACAGAAAGAAAATCAGTGAGGATACAAAAGACTTCAAAAACACTGCCAAACAATTTGACATTTACTGAACACACAGCAGCAGCAGAATACACAGTCTTTTCAGGTATGCTTGGATCATGTACCAAGACAGACCATATTCTGGGTCTAATTTAATTAATTATCAAATAAAGCAAAAGGACTGAAAGCATACAAAATATTTTGCTAAGCACAATGGAATAAAACAAAAAAAGCCAATAAAAGATATCTGGAAAATCTCTAATATTTGGAAATTTAAAACACATTTCTATATAACCCAAGGGCCAAATACTATTTCAAAATGTAACTTTGAAAATACTTTTACATTTCTGATTGAAAATGAAAAGGCAACATATACAATTTGTTATATGCATATAAAGCAGTGTTTAAAGGGAAATATATAGAATTAAATGTTTATATTGGAAAAGAAGGAAGTTATCAAATCAATGATCTAAAATTTCAGCTTAACAACTAGAAAAAGAAGAGCAAATTAAGCCCAAAGTAAGCA
The DNA here is from genome assembly GCF_030445035.2 of Dasypus novemcinctus. Lineage (NCBI taxonomy): Eukaryota > Metazoa > Chordata > Mammalia > Cingulata > Dasypodidae > Dasypus > Dasypus novemcinctus. The sequence continues at coordinate 109,799,910 of NC_080675.1, read as the reverse complement.
AAAGAAAGTACCTTTACTGAAAACTGTGCTCCCAAGTTATTATGCAATGAATTGAAATATCTCAAAAATAGAAGCAATTATAGTGAGAAGTAAAGTTGGATTAGTGAATAAAGATAAGTAAATGAAAATAATTCTAAAAATCAGAAATGGAGTCACACAAATTGTGCCTTTCTCAAAATTGAAACTTAGTAGTTGTCATAGGTTCCGAGAGGAGGGGCAGGGAAGAATAGAATAGATGGAACACAGGGCATTTTTAAGGCATTAGAACTGTTCCGCATGATCTTGTAATAACAGATACAGGTCATTTTAAAATTTGTCAAAACCTATAGAAGTGTATGGTGTAAAATGTAAACCATTGACCACAGTTAGTAGCAATGCTTCAATATTTGTACATTGATTATAAAAAATGTACCATCTGCATGTAAAATGTTATTAAGAGGGGAGAGTGGAAGAGGGGGGCATTGGGTATTTGGAAATTGCCTATATTTTCCATGTGACTTTTTTGTTACCTAAAGCTTCTTTGAAATAAAATGAAAAAAAATAAGACACTAGGGGAACATGTGGAAGAAATTGTCACTATACATAAGAGAAAATGAATCTTACAGTGATAAAAGACACAATGTATAAAAAATTATTTCTATTTTTTATTTTTGTATTTTATTTATTTTTAAAATTATTTTTTATTAGTTTATTTGTGAGGTTTTTTGCTTCATTTTCGGAGAGATTTTGGATCACAGAAGAGTCACAACTGTGGCAGGGAAGGAACACTGGTGCTGAGTGTCAGTGATGGGGGATGTGTGGGAAGGGATGTACCTGGGGCATGCCTCTAAGGCATATGAATATGTTCAGTTGTTCATAGGGCTTTGTCTTGGTGGGTAGAGACCCAGACAATAACCAAAAGAACCTTGAATTCCCATCTAGGGGAGTCCTGCTACATTCTCTAATAGTACAAGAAGAATCGCCAACCCCCCCCCCCCCCCCGCCAGGTACATGAACAGTGCCTAGTGAAGGAAGACAGACCAGTACACCAGGCCCCTGATACTGATGGTTTTTCTTATGAACTTTTTCTTGTGAAACCGAAACATAACCTAGAGTTATACTGTGTAAGAGTTACCCCATGAAAGCTTCCTTATTTCTCTCTCCAAGTCAAACTCAGCATATAAACACACTACCTTCCCCCTTACCCCTGTCCCTCCAGGAAAGGGACATGATTCTTGGGGATAAGCCTCCCTGGTATCAAAGGGTTATTACCAATATCAAAAGGGGGAAATATTAAATATAAATGAGTTTTTATGGCTAAGACATTTCAAAGTTAGTCTGGAGGTAATTTCAGAGGTTATGCTTATGCACGTCTCAGCGGGATCTCATTGACTGCCACAGGAAACAGTGCCTCAAACAGCAGGGCTCCTGAGGGTTCTAGAGACATCTAGGACATAAGCAGGGCAGACAAGCTCAGAAATTTGGCACTCTGTCAGTGAGCCTTACTTTGGAATTTATGCTCCCCCGTATAATAGAGTTTATAGTTTCCCTACACATGGCTCCTCTGCCCCTTTTATTTGATCCTGTAATTAGCACCCTTGTTACATATGTGTCCCAGATACTTAAATCTTTGGTCTGTTCCTGTGCCAGTTGAGCCCTGAATTTCAGCAGAGTTGCAATACCTGCTTTCCAGTTCATTGGACTTCCACAAGACAACTAGCAAGGAGATGACGATGGACCACTCCTGTCCCAGGGAACAGAGAGTGTCTGCAACTGCAAGCAAGACAGTTCCATCCATCTGCCCCATGGGATCCAAGCCTCCTATCAATTAGAAACAGAATGGGCATCACCATCCCTAAATTCTGAAGTTTGGGGAATGAACAATGGACTAAAATAAACTTATCGTTATTCTATTATAGACATAATGTTATTCTCACAATGGAAGTATTTGTATCACTGATATAGAGGCAATGGCCATCAGAGGTTCCAAGGGGAGGGAGAGGGAAAAATATTTGTAAAATGGCATTCTCAGGACATTGGAATTTTCCTGCATGACACTGCAATGATGGTTACAGGCCATTATACATTTTGTCATAACCTATAAAATTGTGTGGGACAAAGTGTAAACCACAACATAAACTATAGTCCACGGTTAGTAGCAGTGCTTCAATATATGTTCATCAGTTGTAACAAACGTACCACACTATGAAAGATGTTGATATGGGAAAGTATAGGAGGGGGAGGGGGTGGAGCATATGGGAATCCCCTTTAATTCTTAAGTAACATTTATGTAATCTAAGGATTCTTTAAAAATAAAAAATATTTTTTAATTTAAAAAAAGAAAATAACAATTTTAAATTTTGTTTAATGTCTTTACTTTGTGACTTAAATTCTACTTTGATAATAATTTTACTAACACTACTTTAATTTCTTCCAATTATCATCGGTTTACACTTTTTAAATCTCCTCTTTCAAGTTTTTAATTTTGTATTATATATTTTTTTTAATTCAAGAGCATTTATTGATAGCACTCTCAAGAGTCATAGATTGTTTTGCAATTTTTTTTAGAACATTTGATTTAATCCAAGCATAAAACAAAACAAAACAAAAATAAAACACCCTTACCCCTTATAAATCTATATTATTGATCCTTAGCATTGGTATAGTTTCTTTGTTAAAATTAATGATAAATATTACAATATAACTGTTAATTATAATTGATAATTTGCATTTGTTGTCTTTTTTCCCGTGTGTTGCATTATTAGCACCTTTTTTTCAAATTCTACTCAATTTATTCATTTTTTAAAAAGATATTACATTAAAAAATATGAGTTCCCCATTCGCCCCCACCGCCCCCACCCCAACAGTCCCCCCACAATAACACTCTCCCCCATCATCATGTCACATCCATTGCGTCTGGTAAGTACATCTCCGGGCATCGCTGCACCCCATGTCCCGTGTTTCACACCATAGCCCACACTTTCCCACGTTCCATCGGTGGGCCAAGGGAGGACATACAACATCCAGCAATTGTCCCTGGGGCACCACCCAGGACAACTGCAAGTCCCGAGAATGCCTCCACATCTCTTCTCTTCCTCCCCTTCCCCACACCCAGCAGCCACCATGGCCACTTTTTCCACATCAATGCCACATTTTCTCGATTATTAACCACAATAGTTCATGAATAGAATATCATTAAGTCCACTCTGGTCCTTACTGTATTCCTCCTTCCTGTGGACCTTGGCTTGGTTGTGTCCATTCCACATCTATGTCAAGAGGGGGTTTAGATTCCACATGGATACTGGATGCAATCCTGCTTTCAGTTGTAGGCACTCTAGGCTCCATGGTGTGGTGGTTGACATTCTTCAACTCCATGTTAACTGAGTGGGGTAAGTCCAATAAATCAGAGTGTAGGAGCTGAAGTCTGTTGAGGTCAGGGCCTGGCTATCATATTGTCAGTCCAGAGATTCAAATCCCCTAGATATATCTTAAGCCCCAGCACCAACTACAATTCCAGTAAAGTAGCATGAAAGGCTTGTGAAAAGAGATCCCATCTGAGTCCAGCTCCATCACGCAGAAACACCAGCTCCAAAGAAGGGCCAACTGACATGGCAGTGAACCCCATCTGCCAATACCATAGAACCTGTGGGTCTCTTTAGCTCTCAAAAGGACCAATACCTGGGGTTGTATCTACTTTATCTGTCTCTGAGACTCTGTTCAGGCAATCCTTCTGACAACCTCCAGACTCTTTTTTAGAGACTCATATAAACTCATTTGTCCTTTCCATTTCCCCCTTACTTTAGGTCAAACAGCATTTTTAACTCCTGTTATTATATGTATACAGGGATATTCTGCTGGTCCACATTGAACCTTTAATTCAAGGTCATTTTCTAGTTGCATCATCAGCTGGTACTTGGTAGTGATCCCTTGGTGCCAGGGAGGCTCATCCCTGGGTGTCATGTCCCACGCTGGGGGGAAGGCATTGCATTTACATGCTGACTTTGGCTTCAAGACTGGCCTCATTTGAGTAACATGGAGGCTGTCAGGAGGGAACTCCTAGGCACAGTGCTGCTCTAGGCCTTGTTCTTATTTCAGGTGTATAGACTCACAAGCAGAGTCATTAGTATCAGGGGCTCACTGTTGGACCCTCATTTCTTCCTGGTCCTTACCGTTGCACCTGGGGTCTGCCGCTGCTCCCCTAGGGACCACGGCAGAGCCCCCCCATCCAGTAACCCAGAACCCCCCCCAGCTGTTGTTTTTAATTGTTTCCACTCTGAGTATAACCAAACATTTCCATGCCCCCTGGACATATGCCCTGTATAACTCCCTGTCAACCATATATCACCTGTCCATAACATCCCATACCAGTATTCCTCTGCTGCCATTGTTGAACCATTCTGTAATCCAAAACTTCCTGAAAAGAGAAGCCCAGTATAATGTCAGGTTCCCTTACTAGTAAAATGGAATATAGCGATGAGTTTAAAGGTTAGATATAGAATACATATTGATTTGGAAAAATTCTACATCCTATCTTTTTCTTTTCTTTTTTCCTAATTATTGAGCTTCTCTTCACAGGAGCCCTAGATCACAGTAATTCATCTATACAATATACAGTACTCCCACATATTCATTATAAAACCTTTTCCCTTCCACAGCGATAATCTTTTAACTTATTCATATCACATTTACTGAAACTGATGTACAGACTCTGAGACAATAGCTTTCAAACAAGGTGACATCTGTGCTTACATTGTGTTCCATACTTTAGGATATACAGTTTTCTGAATTTTTTAGTTATCCTGTTTTACATTATGGTTTACATTATTAGTCTGTCATCCCCTATATGTTTTTGGTGTAATATTACATGTTTTATATTCATCCTTATGTACTCTCGTGAAACTCCTCTCTTGCCCCCACATTTACCTTGGTTCCATCCATTCAACATCCATTTTCCCCTCCCCTTGGGGCTCATCTCCATTTCTCGAGGAGCCTCATCCAGAGATACTTGCAACAGTGTTCAGGGCCTGACTTGCTCAACTGCCCTAATGCCCTGGGAGGCACCCTTTCTCTCGAGAGATACAGTTCCCTCTATTTGATGGCATTAGTCCTCCCCAGAATGTGGGTCCACCCTCACTCTCACTACTGGGGTCTCTACCCAATGGTACAACCCACCCTGGCAAAATGAGCATTCAGACATTCCCCAGGAGTCCATCCCGTGTCAGACCATTCCCTCCGAGCATCCTAAACAGGTAACCCTCCTAATTATATTTTGATACGGTTTTCTCAGCATTTTACTCTCAACCAACACCTGACACTCTCCTATGTTCATATGTTGCCCCTCCCTCCCCCCAATTTTTTGGGCAATATTACCACTCCGCCCATCCCCAGCCCCCCTCAAACCCACAAAGCACCACCCAAAGGCAACCCCTTGCCCCCATTTTATCTCTTCTTTGTGCTCATACTTACCGCCAGCTCATCATAGATTCCACCCCTGCAGACGTCAGCTCACATCCTTCCTCCACCCCCCGATTTCCTGTAAGCCTATCTTCCAGTCTCTAGCTCTCTGAGGCAGCTTGCTTATTTTATATCATTGAGGTGATGTAGTATTTGTCCTTCAATGCCTGGGCTGCTTCACTCAACATAAGGTTCTCAAGATTCATCCATGTTATCACGTGTGTTTGTAGTGTATTTGTTCTTAAAGCCGAGTAGTATTTCATTCTATGTATATACCACATTTTATTGATCCACTCATCTGTTGATGGGCATTTGGGTTGATTCCAACTTTTGGCGATAGTGAACAATGCTACTATGAATATTGGTGTACATATATCGGTTTGTGTCCTTGTTTTCAGTTCTGCTGGGTATATACCCAGCAGAGGTATTGCTGGGTCATATGGCAAATCTATGGTTAGTTTTTGAGAAACCGCCAAACTGTCCTCCAGAATGGTTGGATCCTTCTGCATTCCCACCAGCAGTGGATGAGTGTTCCCCTTTCTTCACATCCTCTCCAGCATCTGTATTCTTATGTTTTTTTCATAGCTGCCAATCTTATGGGAGTAAGACGGTATCTCACTGTAGTTTTGATTTGCATTTCCCAGATAGCTAGAGATTTGGAGAATTTTTTCATTTGTATTTCTTCTTTGGAGAAGTGTCTGTTTAAATCTTTCTCCCATTTTTTAAATGGGTTGTTTATCTTTTATTTTCAAGATATAGGAGTTCTTTATATATGCAAGTTATAAGTCTCTTATCAGACATATGGTTGCCAAATATTTTCTCCCATTGTGTGGGTTCCCTTTTTACTTTCTTGACAAACTACTTTGAGGTACAGAAGGCTCTAATTTTGAGGAAGTCCCATTTATCTATTTGTTCTTTTGCTGCTCATGCTTTTGGTGTGATATTCATGAAGCCATTTCCTATTACAAGTTCCTGTAGATGATTCCTTACACTGCTTTCCAAGGTCTTTATGGTCTTGGCTCTTATATTTAGGTCTTTGATCCATCTTGAGTTGATTTTTGTATAAAGTGTGAGATGGTAATTCTCTTTCATTCTTCTACATATGGATATCCAGTTTTCCAGGCACCATTTGTTGAATAGGCCATTCTCTCCCAATTGAGAGGGTTTGGTGGCTTTATTGAATATTATATGGCTATATATATGAGGTTCTATATCAGAACTTTCAATTCAATTCCATTGGTCTGTGTGTGTCTCCTTATGCCAATACCATGCTGTTTTCACTACTGTAGCTTTGTAGTATGTTTTGAAGTCAGGTAGTGTGATTCCTCCAATTTCATTTTTCTTTTTCATTATGTCTTTGGCTATTCGGGGTCTCTTTCCTTTCCAAATAAATTTCATAGTTAATTTTTCTAGTTCCTTAAAGAAGGCTGTGATCATTTTTATTGGGATTGCATTGAATGTGTAGATCATTTTTGGTAGGATAGACATCTTAATAATATTTAGTCTTCCTATCCATGAACAGGGAATATTCTTCCATTTATTTAGGTCTTCTTTGATTTCCTTGAACAGTCTTGTATAGTTCTCAGTGTATAAGTTTTTTACATCTTTAGTTAAATTTATTCCTAAATATTTGATTTTTTTATTTACTATTGTGAATGGTATTTGTTTCTTGATTTCCTCCTGATCTTGCTCATTATTGGTGTATAGAAATGCTACTGATTTTTGTGCATTGATCTTATAACCTGCGACTTTACTAAACTCATTTATGAGTTCTAGAAGCTTTGTTGTAGACTTCTCAGGGTTTTCTATGTATAGGATGATGTCATCTGCAAATAAGGAAATTTTGACTTCTTCCTTTCCAATTTGAATGCCTTTTATATCTCGTTCTTGCCTCAGTGCTCAAGCAAGTACTTCTAAGACAATGTTAAATAGAAGGGGAGACAGTGGGCATCCTTGTCTTATTCTTGATTTTAGAGGGAAGGATTTTAGGATTTCTCCATTGTAAACAATGTTGGCTATAGGGTTTTCATATATAATCTTTATCATGTTCAAAAAATTTCCTTGTATTCCGATCTTTTGGAGTGTTTTCATCAAGAAAGGGTGCTGTATTTTGCATCTATAGATATAATCATGTGATTTTTTTCCTTCAATCTGTTTATATGGTGTATTACATTGATTGATTTTCTTATGTTGAACCATCCTTGCATACCTGGAATGAATCCCACTTAGTCGTGATGTATAATTTGTTTAATGTGTTGTTGAATACGATTAGCAAGTATTTTGTTAAGTGTTTTTGTGACTAGATTCATTAGAGAAATTGGTCTGTAATTTTCCTTTCTTGTGGTGTCTTTGTTTGGCTTTGGTACTAGGGTAATGTTGGCATCATAGAAGGAGTTCGGCAATGTTCCTTCTGTTTCAATTTTTTGGAATAGTTTCAGCAGGATTGGTGTTAGTTCTTTCTGGAATGTTTTGTAGAATTCACCTGTGAAGCCGTCTGGCCCTGGGCTCTTCTTAGTTGGGAGGTTTTTAATGACTGATTCTATCTCTTTACTTGTGATTGGTTTGTTGAGATCATCAATTTCTTCTTTCATCAATATGGGCTGCTTATGTGTTTCTAGGAATTTGTCCATTTCCTCTAACTTGTCATTTTTGTTGGAATATAGTTTTTCAAAGTATCCTCTTATGATAGTCTTTATTTCTGTGGGGTCAGTGGGGATATCTCCTTTCTCATTTCTTATTTTGTGTATTTGCATCTTCTCTCTTTTTTTCTTTGTTAGTCTCGCTAAAGGTTTGTCAATTTTGTTGATCTTCTCAAAAAACCAGCTTTTGTCTTGTTTATCTTTTCAAGTGCTTTCTTATTTTCTATTTCATTTAGTTCTGCTCTTATCTTTGTTATTTCTTTCCTTCTTCTTCCTGTTGGATTACTTTGCTGTTTTTTTTTCTAATTCCTTCAAATGTGCAGTTAGTTCTTCAATTTTTGCTCTTTCTTCTTTTTTGATATATGCATTTATGGCTATAAATTTCCCTCTCAGTACTGCTTTAGCTACATCCCATAAATTTTGGTATGTTGTGTTATAATTATCATTTGTTTCAAGGTAGTCATTGATTTCTTTTGAGATTTCTTCTTTGACCCACTCTTTTTCTAAGAGTGTGCTGTTTAATTTCCAAATCATGGTGTGAAATCTGGGCCTCTGGCCCTTGCAAATTTCCAGCTTCACTCCACTGTGGTCAGAGATATTATTTTTTATGATTTTGATCTTTCTGAATTCATTGAGCCTTTCTTTGTGGCCTAGCATATGGCCTATCTTGGAGAATGATCCATTTGCACTTGAGAAAAATGTATATCATGCTGTGTGTGGGTGTAATGATCTATATATGTCTATTAGATCCAGCTCCTCTAATACACTGTTCAAATATTTTGTTTCTTTAGTCATTCTCTTTTGAGATGTTCTGTCCAGAGTTGATAGTGGTGTATTAAAATCCCCCACTATAATTGTAGATGCATCTATTCTTTCACTCAGTTTTTCCAGCGCTTGCCTCACATATTTAGAGGCACCCTTGTTAAGAGCATAAATATTTATGATTGTTCGATCTTCTTGACAGATTGTCCCTTTCACTAATATGTAGTATCCTTCTTTGTCTCTCACAATTGTTTTGCATTTACAGTCTATTTTGTCTGATATTAATATAGCTTCTCCTGCCTTTTTTTGGTTATTGTTTGCTTGTATGATTGTTTTCCAACCATTCATTTTCAGCCTCCATGAGTCTCTGGGTCTAAGATGTGTCTCTCTTGTAGACAGCATATAGATGGGTCACATTTCCTTATCCAATGTCACAGTCTGAATCTTTTGATAGGTGAGTTTAATCCATTGACATTTAGTGTTATTACTTTCAGGGAATTATTTGTGTTAGCCATATTTTGATTGGAATTGTGCTTGCCATATTTTGTTTGTTTTTTTCCCTTCTCTTTTTTGTCTTTTTGTTGCTCTTACACTCTCCTCCAATTCTGCCTGTCCTGTTTTTTCCTTTCTTCCTGCAGAACTCCCTTTAGAATTTCTTGAAGGAGAGTTTTCTTGTTGGCATACTCTTTCAGTTTCTGTTTATCTGTGAATATTTTGAACTCTCCACCAGTTTTGAATGCTAGTTTAGCTGGGTAGAGTATTCTTGGTTGGAATTTTTTTTCTTTTAGTACCTTGACTATATCATACCACTGCCTTCTTGCCTCCATGGTTTCAGATGAGAAATCAGCACTTAATCTTATGGAGCTTCCCTTGTATGTGATGGTTTTCTTTTCTCTTGCTGCTTTTAGAATTTTCTCTTTGTCTTGAGCATTGGATAATTTGACAAGTATATGTCTTGGGGTGGGCCTGTTGGGGTTTATGACAATTGGGGTGCGCTGTGCATCTTGGATATGTACATCTGTCTCTTTCAGTAGATTTGGGAAGTTTTCAGCCATTATTTCCTGCAACACTCCTTCTGACCCCTTTCCCTTCTCTTCTCCTTCTGGGATGCCTATAATACATATGTTTGAGCGTTTTGCATTGTCATTCAGGTCCGTAAGTCCTAGCTGGATTTTTTCTATCTTTTTATCGACCAATTCTACTATCTGTTTGATTTCCGATGTACTGTCCTCCACATCACTAATTCTCTGCTCTGCCTCTTCTAGTCTGTTGGTATTTGCTGCAAGGGTATTTTTGATTTCTTGAACTGTGGTATTCATTCCCATCATATCTGTTATCTTTTTGCGTATGTCTGCAATTTCCCCTCCAAGTGTTGTCTTCATGTTGTTAACCTCTTCCTTTACTTCATTAAATTTGTCGGTGATAAATGTTCTGAAATCTTTAATTACTTGTGCGAAGTTCTGCTCCCCTTTCTGGTTTTTAATTTGTTCTTTGGATTCAGCCATGTTTTCCTGATTACTGGTTTATAGATTTTTGTTGCTGTCCAGTCATCATTTTATCTTGATGGGTTTAATCAGTTCCTTAGCTTCTTTGTCTAGTCTTGGGGATTAATTAGCTGTTGTTTTTGCATGAGTGTTATACCTTCTCTTTGTCGCTTTGTTCTTCTTATTCTAATTTCTTATTGCTCGTTGAGTTCACTTTAAAGGAAAGTATTAGGGCCAGGGAAAGGCAATTGTGTAAGCAAGGAAAAAGTGTAAAGTAGTATCGGTGATAAATGTTAACAGAGCAACAATATGAGATCTGGGAGGATGGATATTAGATTCATGTAAGTTGTGTAGAGTTATAGCAGTAGGTAGAGTACCTATAATGAGGTAGACGACTGAATATGGGAGGAATATGGTATGAATTAAAAAGCTAGTGTTTTCCTGATAGAGGGAAAGAGAAAAGAAAGGCAATAGTTTCAAGAGTGGATAAAAGTCAGAAAACAAAACAAAGGTATTAGCATTTAAGAGTTAGACACTTTGGGGATCAAAGAAAGGGAGGTGGGATATAGGAGAGACAGTAGATGATGGGGGATATCAAGATGTAGGGGAAAGGGGATAGTGTAGGTAGCCAAAATCAATTCACACAGAAATGAGGCAGTGGAGGATGAGGAAACCCAGCAAATGTGAGGTGTCCCCTGCAGTGCCTATTGTATAATTAAGATAAAATAAAATAAGAAGAAAATGAGGGACAAGAGAGAGAAGAAAAAAAAAGAGAGAAGAAAGGAAGAAAGAAAAAGGGGGTGGGTAAAGGGAGGGGAACAAGTAGGGAAAAGAAAAAAAAGATATAGAACAACCACAACAGCAACAACAACAACAACAACAACAACAAAAAAAACCCTAAATAACTGAAGAAAAAAAAAACAGAAAAAGACTTTGGGGGATACGCTGGGAGAAAAGACTAGGAGATAATGCAATGTTAGCAATCAGGACATTAAAAAAATAAAAAACAAAAGAAAATAAAAATATGTATTATATTTTGTTGCTCTGGTGATATCCATAGAAAATATCTAGAATAGGCAAAGGATTGGATTTAAAGGGAACGCAAAGGCTCTTCTCTTAATAAATAGATAAATATAGAAAGAAAATTTAACAAAATGTTAACAATGATCAACTTTGAAGGATGGTTTTTAAGCACATTTTTTATAGTTTTCTGTTTTAACTATTTTATGATAAACATGCATCCTAAAATTCAAAATACATGTTATAAAGTATTAATGAAATTTAAAATAAGGAGACACCATTTCTGCAGAACTTATTTTCATTCGTTTCCTCCTTCTGGAGTTGCCTGCTCTAATATTTTCCCTTTTTCTACTGGATTGTTGGCCATTTTCTAATTTATTTTTAGGCACTTTCTATATATTATGATTATTGCCTCTTCCCAGGTATACATGTAGTTCATATTGTCTTCCAGTTTGTCATTTTATTTTAATGTTACCATGTCATTAGCCATACAGAAGTTTTTACTTTGCATGAAGTAAAATCTGACAGTATTTTCCTATGTGTCTTATTGGTTCATATAAAATATTATATTGAAAAAACAATAATAATGTTCAGCATTCAAAGATTGGAAACAAAGACTGAACAGTTATCTTTATGGTATGATTATAGATGACATGTTCTTCCTTGTGCTTTACTCTATTTTCTAGTTTCTTCCCTGCAGTGTATATAAAATGACCTTCATAATGAGAAAAAATCTGTAAAAGTTATTTTAAAAATAAAAGACATATTTTTAAATGCTTAAAATGTAATGGTATGCAAAATGAAGCCACTGAGTGGACAGGAGGGGATAAGGGAGAAAGACTAATCTGTTTCTAAGGTTCTAGAAGCCTATAAGAGTGCTAGCACCCTTGACAAAAATAGGGAATGGAAGGAAACCAATCTGAGGAAAAATTGAAGAGTGTGCTGTGCACACATAAGTCATTTGGACATGTGGGACTGGAATTTCAAGGTTGGAGAAACAGATATGGAAAGTCATCTGAAAAGAAGTAACAGAAAAAGTAAATTATTCCACAAGGGGATATATTAAAAGAAGAAATCTGGAGCATAATCCTTAAGAAAGTTACAGTTAACAGACAGGAAGAGAACCTAGCAAAGGAGACAGAGCAGGAGAAATCGGAGTTGAGGAAGGAGAATCTGAGGGACAGAGACCTGATTTATATGCATCTTTTGGATGGTAGATAAGGCAGAGGGTCTCAGGGAGAGAGTAATATTTGCACACGCTCAGGAAGGCACACATGGTAAAGAAGGTGATTTTTATTTCTCTTCCACATTTATGAGTAGGAATAAATATACCAGAACATCCTTACCATCTTTCATTCTAAAAGTTCCCAACCTTGACTTTTTTCTCTCCCACTCCCCAACTCCAGTTCCTGCAACCAATATGTATGTTTCTTTCAAATCAGTGATTTAGCATGACAACTGTTGGAAAAGATTTTGAATATTTCTGCCTCATAAAATTATGAGTTGGCATAGTGTTATCTGCTGTAATTCATTCCAATAAGATGTGATGAATTCCCAAATAGGAATTTGATTATCTAGAAAGAACAATGACTTAAATGAAAAATTAAATAACTGAATCAATAATTTATTTCATTCTTAGAGATTATTATGTCCAATAGTTAGAGCTGCAATATAGATTAGAATTATATTACAATTATTTACAAGTGTTTGCTATTATACCATCTATATCTTATAATTGATTACATTAAACCTAACCTGGCCTTGCACTCTCTTTTAGAATTTGTAATTTCTTTCAATCTATTTTTCTATTTATTTTATAATTTTTCAATAAAATTCTTTTTAACAGCTAAAAAAATAGCTTTTGCTTATATGCTTTGGATAGATCATATGGTATGTGAATATATCTCAATAAAACTACTTAATAATAAACAAATAATTGTGCAAGAATAGTCAGAAGAAGCAACTATGTACAGCAGGAAAAATAGAGATTGAAAGGTGAGGAATTTTCTTGTTTGTCTTTTGTTTATTATTATTATTGAAATAATGAAAATACTTTAATCATGATTGAAGTGATGAACACACAACTATGTAATTATACCAAATACCATTGGCTGTACACTTTGGATAAATCATATGCTTTATTAATATGTATTAATAAAATTGATTCATTTAAAAAATAGAGTTGGTTAGGAGAAAAATATATGAAACGTATGACATGGACTATAGTTAGTAATAATATATTGGTGATCCTCTTGCATAGTTTGTAACAAATATATCATAACAATGCAAGGTGTTGTTGGAGGGGTGATGAATGGGATCCTTGTATGATTTTATGCATACTTATTTTGTAAGTTCACAACTTTTACTATTTACATTTAATGTTTATGCATGTTCATGTATGAATGATATACTTCAATAAAAAATAAATTTAAAAACAAAAACAAAAAAAAACGGGTAACAGTACCATTTGGAGATAGAGATTAAGAGAGACTGATAGGTAGGTAGTACTGGGGCCAATGAAGTTTCGTGTTTAGAGAGGAGCAGGAGCACACTTGTACTTGTCTTCTGGAACTTGTAGAAGGAGCAAGAATTTTCAGCTAGCAGTACAACAGTGGTCAAGAATGTGGACTCTAGATCCAGACTGTAGGCAACTTATTAACTGTGTTACCTTGGGCAAGTGTCTCTGTGCCTCAATTTCCACATTTGCAAAGTGGGGATAATAATAGTACCCACCCCACAGGGTTATCATAATGACTAAATGGGACAAGATTCAAAAGTGTTTGGAACAACACCTGACATGCAGGAAGCACCATGTATGTGTTTGCTATTATTTTCCTTGAAATTCAAGGACATCAGCTTTGTTTTTTCCTCTGAGATTTTGGGAGAAACTGAATGGGGAAGAAAGGAATTTTCAGTTACTTGGGCATGATTTGTAGAGTAAAGGACTGATGATAAGGAGAAATAAAGTCAAATACAGACCAAGTTGCTTATTACTTAGAAGGGTATAGAAGACAAGACAATCTATTGAAGACCCATGTCAAAATAAAGATATCTGAAAGTCCTTTTGCAGGTCTTTAGTTGGAGAGAAGAGAATAACTTCCCTCTTACCTAGAACACTCCTCACCATGAACACCAGGCACTGCTCAGCAGCTCTGACCTACTTTCTAAGGCCAAGCTCCATGTCAAGGGCTAGACCTGAGTTACCAGTAACTCCTGAGTTCAACTCTAGATGCTGATCTCAGTCAAGGAAGCTTTCCTCCTGTCAACTCAGAGGTCTGAATGTTTCATCTTTGTTTTGTTGTTGTGGTTGTTGCTGCCCCAGTGAAGTTGAAAGGGGTAGACAAGAGCTTTAGGTAATTTTTTTTTTTTTTTTTTTTTTAGGAATTTAGCATAGGGCCAAGCTTTCTGAAGGAGAAAGAGATGGAGTCAAAAGATTTGGAAAAGTTTAACAAAAAGAGCTATAGAAGGAAGAATATAGACCCAGAACTTACACAAATTTCAACATTTCTCAAATGAGATTTAACAAAGAACATTTTTTTACAATTTAACATATATCTGCAAAAAAAGATGACTTGACAGCAAACCACTGTCTGATTAGATATAACGATTTGGTTTTCCTCGGAAATAGAGCAAAAGAGTTGAGAGTAAATCCCAGTGATACCTCTTAGGGTAAGTTAAATTCAAAGCAAAAAGCATCAGTGGTAATACCTGGAGCAACAGCCTCCTTAGAACAGGAGGGCCCATGCATCTTTCTCTAAATCCAAAATGAAAAACAAATACTGAAAATCCATCACTGCACAGAAATTTGATTTCTTAAATTGCTCTTGCTCTTGGAAACAAGTTACGAGAACAGTTTATTCACCACAGCAGCCCTTATAAATTTAAGGCACCAAATGTGTAATTGGAAGTTTGTTATCATTTGGAAAGATCTTTCCTTTTAGAAGCACAAACATTCCACCAGCAATAAGTTGGTGTCGAGCAAACAGCCAAGCCAAATAGTGGTTGCTTACTGTTTGGCATGCAGGTGGTTGAAGCCATCAAACCATGTTTCAGAGAAGTCCAAGCCCTCTGAGGAATGCCTGGGAGGAGGAAGGAGAGCTGGACAGTTGGAACGGAGAGTGTTTGGGCCAAACCGAACTGTGGAAAGTATATGAGTTGGCTTGGGGGACAGAATTTTCACAACTTTTGAATCTAAAGAAACACAAATGTTTCTTAAGCAGACATTGATGTAAGAGGTAATTTATAAAACAATAATGGCTAATATTTATTAAATACTTGGTATGCCCCAGATAACATATTATACACCTTAAATAGGCTGTCATATTTAATTTTCAAAACAATTCAATCTTATTGATGAAAAATTTGATTCTCAGTGAAACAGAGTAGCATGTCCATATCATTTACCTGGTGACAGAGCGAATAATTAAAACCACATCTGTGTAACTCCAATACCACACATTTTAAAACTATTGCTTCTTCCCCACCACACACTAAACTGAAATGGAACGGTTTTGTTGTTTCCATTTTTTCTTGTTTACTTTCATTTGTTTTTGAAATGTAGCTAAAGCTGCTTCTTTGTCCTTCTTTCTTTTACAAGTGAGAAGATTAAGAGGATTCCATCAGAAAAGCTAGGGCAAGCTCCCCTGACTGAGGAAGAGACAACCTGCCTGAATTTTTTCACTTCTTTTGAGTTGTTCTTATGCTGTTATTTTTTCTGACAGTCAATATTTTAAGCAAAGATTCCATAAATGGATTTCAGGATCTGTAGTTTCAGTGAACACTCCTAAGGCAAGCAAAGGAAGGGGCTGGAAGTAAAGCAGACATGCAGTTATTACTGTGGTAAGAACTGTTAGGACCATTCTCTAATGCTCAATGAATCTCCATGTCATGGGAAGCCTACTGCCTTCCACTCCCGTATCACAGGTCTCCCGTGATTGCTCAAGGTTTGCTGCAAGAGCTGCAGAGAAAAGTGGTCTTTTCTCCCTCTTTCTATGCTTCTTCAATTCCAAGAGGAGATTCATTGACAAAGTATACATGTATGTGTTTGTGTGTTTGTGTACATGTGAGTAAACACATATCAGATATACATATGTGCATACATATATATATATATATACACTCACATATCTCCCATGATGCATGCTGCTTCCTCTCCTGTTCATGGGCCTTTCCTAGAACTGGCTGAGTAAGAGAACTGTAAACTAAGCCTAAGGAGGAAAAGATGAAGGTACTGCCAATAACAGTACCAGCAACAACTGTGATGATAGTAACTAACAAGCACTAGCTCATGAAATGCTTGGGAGCATGCAATCCCTTGTGCATGGTGGCTCAGTCCCATTGCTGCCTGACTCTAATGCCTGTATTCTTCTTTTTTTTTTTTTAAGAGAATTTGTAAGTTTACAGAAAAATCATGTAGCAAATACAAAATTCCTATATACCTGCCCCCATAATCAACATTTTGCATTAGCATGGTACCTTTTTACAACCGATGAAAGAATATTATCATTGTCCATAGTTTGCATTAGGGCTCACTTCTGTGGTATACAGTGCCAGGGTTGTTTTTTTTTCATTTTTATTCCAGTAACATATAGACCAACTAAAATTTCCCCTTTCCACCACATTCAGATATATAATTCAGTGGTGTTAATAACATTCGCAATGTAGTGCCACCACCATTACTAGCCATTACTGACACTTCCACCACCCCAGGCAGAAATTCTGTACCCGTTAAGCATTAAACCCCAACTCAGAGGCTGCACTCCTCACCAGTACTTCATCCTAATCTTTAAATATTGCCTGTAAAGGAGGAAATCAATGTAATATCATATGCAGAGAGAATTCCTGCATTCATGAGAGTGGAAGGATTGATTCTCCATGCTTCTCTGATGCCTCTGTGACCCAGAGACTAAACTCTTACGGTGCAGCCCTCTCCGCATGAGGCTCTCCATCAGGCTTCCACTAACTAATGCTTCTCTTTGTCCCATCAGACTAAGGGTGGAAATTCTCCCACCTGCCATGATCCCCTGTGCTTTCCCTGAATGCTGCCCAGGCTCATTCCTTTATTAAACTCTCCTCACATTACCCATTTTAAAGGTGCCATCCACTTCTTGCCAACACCCTGATGGCTTCACTCTTATAATATCACATTAAAGAAAGAGAAACTACACTTCATCTATATTCTAACAGTCGGGAAATTTTATACCTGGAAAGTACTATAAAGACCCTCCACCTCTCCTTGAATCCCTGCTTTAATGCCCCACCTTTTCTCCCTCAGATTCCATACACTCAACACTTGCCACTCACATCTTTATTTTCTTCTCTTACCTCCATAAGATGTATTCCCTACCCCTTCTCCACCATCCTCACCACTACGTACCATCTTCCCCATTACTCCTAGGACTACGTATGGAACCATTCACATTAACTTATTCCTTTCACATCTGTCAGCCTCAGGTGCTGCCTCAGAGGGAATTTTCTTCTGCCAGCACCTTCAAAGGAATTCATTATTCTCCCTATCATTCACAATGTCTCCATCATTAAAAGCCCACCTGATGTTCTATTTCATCCATGAACATTAAGATTTTTTCTGTAGCACATTTAATTCTTTCACACTACTAACCTCAATGCCACCAAATGGCCTCCTCCAACTCTGCATGCATGTTCCAAATTTGTACACTTGAATGAGTCTTAAATACATATCCAAGAGTCCATTTGCTTAAATGCCCATATATAGTTACCACTTCTTGGGAAAGCCATGTCTTGTTTATATGGTACATTGTCACTGACAATGGGTACTCAGGATCTGTTTCTGGGACTACCAGTCAGGGGAGAGGGAAATACATAGTTCTGGTTTCTTGTCTATTTTTCTCCCTCTCGCTAAAATTTAATCTCTAAAATTTGTCTCACTAGGTTTAATTTTCAACACATAGGTCATTCAAATTCTCACTCTGCATTTGAATTCAGCTTGGAATGTGTAATAACAGGAAAGAGAAATATACAGACTCTCTGTGCTCGGCATGGCAATGTGTCATGTGGCTTGGGAAGGTATGTCTGGGAATATCATATGGCTGTTACTCAACGTGGATACAGAAAATCTTTGTATGGCATCCTTCACTGTCCAGACCCAAATAACAGACATTCAGTTGAATTGGCTCACACTCACTATGCAAAGTTTCAATCTAGTTCATGAAATATTTTTCAACTGCAAAATATTCATTTTTTTTTCCAAAAGAAAAATTCAATCACTCCTTTATCCTAAGACCTAACTCAAGATCATCTTTTGCTTCATAGAACCCAAGTTTACACTATGATTATAATACTCAACTCTCTTAGTTCTTACAGCATGCTGAGTGCTTGGACAGCTCTCTTTTAATTATATTCTCTTGCTATAGCTAGCTACCATAAATCAAATATTTATAATGCTACCATCCTATGAAGAATGTATTATGATTATGCCCACTTTATAGATGTCAGAAACAAGGCTAAGAGTATTGAAGAAATTTGCTCAAAGACTCAAAGTAAATATATGGAGATCTCAGACTCAAACCCAGGGCTGCCTAATTCCACATACCAAATTCTTTACCACCACACTATACTAACATGTTAGAGTAGACCAATGTTGAGTTTTATCTGTGAAATGAGAAACCAAGACAATTTATTCCAAAAGTGTTCTTAAGGCTCTGATTTTTCTAAGAAAGTATCCAAGAAAGTAATATCAAACAGAAATTAGATGGATTCATGAGCCAAGGACAGTACTTGTACCATTTGAAGATAAGGATAAGCAGAAAATTTTGGAATAATTTGTGGTCCCAATAGCCAAAAATGGCAAACCTCCCCCGACTGCTTCATACCAGAGGGAATGTGGAGCTGACCTGCTGCCTGGATCATGCACCCCAAAAGATTTTCAATGCTGAGGATATTCCATGATGAATCCAATTTCCAATAATTTCATATTTTTAAACAGGCCTATGATTTTTTTTTCAAGGTTTTCTGAAGAGTTCTGTCCATTTAAAATGATTTTGGGTTTTAAGATGCTATTAAGATGTTATTAAAACCTGTGATACCAGTCATTTGGAAAATGGCAAGAGCTGGGAAGCTAAAAATGAGAAAAGGCTGACTCTGGATCACTGATCAGTCCTCGTAGGTTTTCTCTTCAAAGGATGCAGTCACAGCCTTGAAGAAAAGAACCCAAACACACTACCCACAACAGAATTTAACTTGCTCTAAAATTTGGCTTCCTAAATATGGGAACATAGGGGCCAGATCCCATCCTACTTCATACCACCCCAAAAAAGGTATTTGTGTCCAACAATTTTGCAACTTGTGAGGTTTGTTTCTTTCCTTAAAGATGTGAGAAAAATAAATTGGGAGGCTCTGTGGTTAACCCCCTGGCACTTCCTGTTTTGTATGAATTTCTCTAAAAATCAATCAAAGCCAATTCACCATATGCTTTATCATGGTGACTTGGGGGAACAGTCAAAACAACTATCAGGTGATTGTACTGCTTTATGTCTATAAATTAGCTATTTTAACTGACACTGAATAAATAGTTTAACCATGATGAATACTTGGGACCACCCAGCCACAGTCCCTGTCTTCCTGATAGTGTATGTAATCACATGCATCAGTTGTATACAAATGATGATTGTCCTTCAGAACTAAAAAGACCCAGCCCATGGTGCTCTTTGCATGGAAGTGAGGCTGGATGCTGCTAAGCAGTGAAGGGGTGACTATCCTGGACTGATGTGGCCAGACCAGGACCCTTCAGGGGACCTGTCTGCTTACCATGTTGTTTTGTAGTGGCTTTTATCCCTTCATATGCCACAGTTCAGTCTTGAGGTCAATAACTAAGATTTAGTTTTGGATAGCCAGTCTACATATATAGTCATGATGCTTTATGCCCTTACAGTATCCTCAAACACTTTGTATCTTTAAACTTCAAAATATCTTAAAGCTTCTTTCAAGAAAAAAAGGCCCAAACTTAGACTTTGACTAAAATGGGCCCAGCTATTGCTGATTAAAACAGAATCAGGGACGAATCAAATAATCTTATATATGCTAAAAATAAGAAAGGCACACAATTCAAATCTGGCTCAAATGCTACCTTATCAGGATGTTCCACATAAAATTAGCAAACACCAAATCACACCCCATGTTTGGAGAAGTAATAACTACCCAGTGAGCACAAAATTGGTGGGTTACTTAAGTGTAAACTGTTTTTCCAAATGAAGCAGAGTTACTCTGCTGGGCCTTTTTTGTGGAATCCTTTAGAGTCAGAAAGATTGGCCTGCTGCTGAAGCCATTTCCTGTAATACCCCACATTCTTGTGGATCTGCAAAGCAAACTGCCAGTGTTGAAGCAAACCTACACATGTCCCTTAAAGAGCGTGTCTAAGCCAGCACCTGTTATCTTATTCAACCTCAAGACACTCCCATGAGGCAAGTATTTCAATTCCTTTTTAATGGTGCAGAAACTGGCTCATAAAAGTGAACTAGCCCCAAGTCACATCAGTAGTAAGGAAAAGAGGCTCTGTATACTGAGGCAGTCTCATATTCTTTAAAGACAAAATGCTTATACCAGCCTCAAAGACCAACCCTGCTCAAAATGGATAAGCAGGAGGGATTTGTCCATGCCCACCCCGGGGCTCACCTCTGGCCCTGTTCTCTCACAGCCCTCCAGTTCTCCAACTTGCAAATCCATCCTGAAATGTGCCATCTTTCAGCCATCCAAGCCAGGTTCTTTTAGACTTCCCAGTTATAACCAGCTAATTGGTAAAGACATCCACATTGTTGTGATGGAGAAGAACAGGGGAGATGACAGCCCTCCCCCCAAAATTTGGGACCTTCACACTCCTCCCAGAACTTCCCAGGAGAATACAACTCTGTGGTCTCTTACTCTAATACTGGAGTGTCACGTCTTGTGGAGAGGAAGGCAATGTAATGGCAAGCTGATGATCCTGATAATATTTCAGACAGTGTGGCTGTATAGTGTTCATGAACATATCCTTTGGGACTGACTACCTCCTTTGAGAGAACTTGGTTGCTGTGCATTTTTATGATCATCGCTAGTGAGTCACGATTTAATAATAAATAACAAGGCAACCTCATCAGCATTTAAAGTTTGGAAGGAAACCGGGGTCTATGGAGAAAGAACTTTAGAAGGATGCCTTTTTAGAACAGCCACCTTGTGCTGGCTGCTATCAGCAGGGACAGCTATTGGCAGGACATCTAAGCAGCTGGGACACAGTAATCTAGGGATCTAGTTTCCTGCCTCTGAGAGGAAGGAGGTGATCAGAACATTTGTCAAGAAACAAAATAAATAGCTAGAAGAGAATCCTGATGTTTTGATGGATTCCACCAGCATTCCATTTGTGAAACTATGAAGAAAGTATCTAACAAAGAACCTGGTCCCTCAAAAAATGGAAGTTGCCTTTCTTTCTAATACATGGATGAAATAATGGAAAATTGTCATGTGGTGATTTATACATGGGATCACTTAGTAAATTTTTGCTGAATAGCATCCAGTATGTGAATACCCAGACAGAAATAAGTCCTTGATAAATATTGGAGAACCAAGGAAATAAAAGCAATTATACAAAATGTAGCCCCTTCCTCTAGTCACTGTCATATCACAGTGTGTGTTTTTATCATATTTAACACAATCTAAAATTAACTATTTTATTCACTGCTGTATCCCCAGAATCTAGAACAATGCCTGATGTGTGTTAGATGGATGAATAGAGATAGATAGGTAGTTAGGTAGGTAGGTAGATAGATAGGTAGATATGATAAATCAATAAAAGTAAGCCATTAAGAAGGTCCTGTGGGGGGAATTTTTTAATTTTAAAAAAGATCCCATAGTACAACAGGCAGGCTCAGAATAAGAACTGAAAGGGCTTCTTTTGGCATCCAGTGAAGTCACATCTGGCTTTATAACCTTGGATAGGTCATTTGATGTCTCTCTGATTCATTTCTTCATTTATAAAGTGATAATAATCCCTATCTAACAAGGCTGTCATAAAGATTAAATAGGCTCAATCCCATGAAAACAATGTATAAACCATAGGCTCTATGCAAATATTAAGACTGCTATGATGATGAAAATAAACACAATGAGATCATAAGAGCATCATGTACTTAAGACTCAGTTTAGCATGGCTTAAAACACTGGGAAGTGGACTGTTACTCTCAGCTTCACTAAACTTGTTCCTTCCTGATATCAGAAGTTTTACCTATTCTTCCCCTTGTCTACCTGAGTTACATGAAAACATAGTAATCTTATTCTCTGCCTAATCCCTTCTCATTCTTAATATTCAACTCAGATTTTGCTCCTCCCAGAGTCGTTCCTGAGGTTCCCCCTGTACCCTCACAAACCCACACCCTGACTAAATTAGGTGTTTCTATAATCAGATAACGATCTATGGATATTCCTCTGCTTAATCATCAGCGCTAAACTATAAGCTCCTTAAGAATTGTGTTTTTCCTCTGCTTACCATTTGTCCTTAGCACAGTGTCTATACAAAGAAAGAATTCAGTATATATGGAATGAATTAATGAATGAGTGAGACTTGGAAAAGCTCAAGCTTTCATTGGTCACTATTGCAAAAAATTCCCTTACTAAGGCAAGTTAATAGTTAATCTTCTAAATGTATTCTAAAGGCTGACTCACAGACCTTCAGGAATGTGTGTCCTTGAAGGGGTTAGAAAAATGTCAAACTGGGCATGACTGTTTATCTATTAAATGATATTTTCCTCTTTTTATTTTCCTAATATGTCTCCTCTAGCCATAAACAGGGTCTCTCTTCTTACCATGGCATGAATACAGCATAAACCACAAACTCCACACATTCCTATTACTGAGGCAACTGTACATGTTTTCCAAAAATAAAAAAGAACTTAGATGCAAGACGTAGAAGTCATCAAAAATTTTTTTAAGATCCTAAAGATCCCTAGAGAAATTAACATTTGTGAAATCACTTTGAACTCTGGCATTCGATGTTCCATGCAATTCAAAGTTCCATTCCCATAAAATCAGAAATACCTTTCTGGGCTCATTTCATATCAGAATGCAATAAGGTTCATAAATGTCTCTGTGAAGTTTGACTGTAATAAAATTCAGCTATAAAACATTTAATATGTGACAGGTTTCTCTACCATTTGAAAGACTGACTCTGCTTAACAGGGCTTCCTTTAGGGCATACTTCCTCAGCAACAAGAAGAAACATAAATGGAGCAAAAAAATCTAAAAATACCTGCAATATTACCATCAAAGGATTTTTACCCTTATTACAGATCAGGCTAAGGCAAACTGACATTCATGATCACTCCACCCAAAGTGTATTCATAGAAAGCTCTAGTAACCTTGTCCCCAAAGAGTAATTAAAATCCACTTCTTCTTTGGATATGTCATTCAGCACATGATACATATTCTCCAGCAGTTTCAACAGCAGCATCTCCTACAAAACAAGGTTTTTTAGTGTGGAGTCAGAGAGCCAGGTTTTTCCACCTGTCCAAAGTTGTTTGTACACCTTTTCAAGTTACTGCCAAACCATGGGACCCTGGATGAAGCAATTATAGTCACAAAGTTCAGTGTGTAATTTCAATTTGCAATTTCGGCCTGCAGGCTCAGTGTGTTCCTTTTCCTAGAAATGACCACATCAGTCACCTGGGGGATACCCTCTCTTTTCATGGTTTTTGAAGGCTAATAGAACTGCATCTGCAAGGATTCAACAGAAAACTAGAATCACACCCAAAGCTCATGCCCTCACCTCATTCAGGTTTCTACCAAAATGCCATCTCCACAAACAGCCTTTACCTACCCACCCTGATTAAAATAGCTCTCCAGTTGCTCTATCTCTTTATTTTAATTTCTATGGTTTTTATAATCCCTGGCATATTTATTTGATTGTTGTTTGTCTGCCACGCTAGAATGTAAGCCTCATGGGAGCAGGGACTTTGTCTGTTTTGCTCACTCATAGCTGAAATAATTTCTAATACCTGGTTGGTGCTCAAGAAATATCCGTTGACTAGCCTGACTGGATGG
The DNA here is from genome assembly GCF_030445035.2 of Dasypus novemcinctus. NCBI lineage: Eukaryota > Metazoa > Chordata > Mammalia > Cingulata > Dasypodidae > Dasypus > Dasypus novemcinctus. The sequence continues at coordinate 109,775,531 of NC_080675.1, read as the reverse complement.
AGAGAGGGATGCGTGGATGGATGACAGAGACAGGAAGTTATGGAAAATGGTACAGAGAAGACTAGGGAAATGCATAATTGTAGGCAGCCCGTTTCCAAACACAGCTGCCCTTATATGGTTCTCTTTTTCTTTTCAGGCTATCCCTTCTGCCTGTGATGTTCCAACTCCCTGCAAAAGTACCTGTCCTTAAGCACTTAGTTCCAGGAGGACCAACAATTTGGAGCTGCCACAGCCCTTACCAGGCAGAATCAATCATGCCCACTTCTATGTTTCAATTGCATTTTAAATTTATCTCCATCAAATCCTTTAAACTAGATTTTTCTTTAATTTTTCTACATTTCCTTTCCATATAAAACAGTGTTTCCTAAATCCAGGGCCTATCGCATAGCAAGTCACACGCATACACTGATTGAACACTGACTACAGCATAAAGCACTAAGGCTACATCAGTGAGCAAAATAGAGATCCCTAACCTGATGGAAATTATATTCTAAAAACATTTAATAGATGTTTGTTTAGAAATGGATTCTCCCTAATATTATCTGACCCAGGCTTTTCATCCATAAACCTAAATCCTGTGGAACTCCTCAGCATGGCCTTCTACATGGGATCCCCTTACAGGGCCAGGAGCTGATTGAGTGGACAAGGAAAAAGACGACAAGTCCTCGCTTTAGGGGTTTCTGTTAATAAGTGCCATTCTGGGGTAAGATTGCATAACCCAGTGTTTGGTCAAGGATAAAGAAAGTAAAGGAAGTAGGGAAATCAAAGATTCCCTTAGGAATAGGATGAGGTCAGCAGCAAAAGAACACCGAGGACAGCAAGACTACAATAGAAAGGGGAGGCAGTGGCCTCCTGCTGTTCACGCTAGAGCGGTCCCTGCCCTCCTGGGAACCAAACATCAGGGCCCTTCCCGCAGCAGCCTAAGGATCTGTACACCATGTGTCTGAGACACGTGGAAAATCACTACCAAGTCATGGCAACTAGTATTTAAAACCATGATCAGCACATTCGTGGTTTGGTACAAAACTTTTCTTCTTCCCCATGTCTTTAGACTTCAAGTTTTACTACCCTTTATCCACATCACAACTGCCTGATACTGATCTTTGACACTTGAAGGTAAAAACAGCAATTACAATCTATATGTCAGATTCACCTATATTATAAGAGGTCCACATCACTTCTCCACTGTACAGTCTAAGAGACTGGTCCTAAATTACCAAGTTGCAAGTCTGTGTCACCATTAAAACAAACTTCAGTTGGATGTTCTGCAACAGGCAAGTTAAAATAACCAAAATCAACCCACAGTCTCCCAGGACATATGCGACTACCCTTCCCCATCTGTCTTGTTTGTCTCAGGAATATAACAGAGAAGAAAGGCAACAGCAAGTGTGGATAGGAAGCAGATGTTACTTAGGACTTAGAGAAATGGAAAGGGTTTTCATCATAGCCATGTAAACAACTTGAAATTAAATATTAGGTACCCCCTTTCTAAAAACTCCTTTGGTCACTGCATCCCCAGGCTCCAATCTGCCACCTGACAGCTTAATTAGTTCGTTTTGTCAGACTCCTCTCTCATTCCTTATTCTCGAGATCCCTTCTGCTTACACTCTCCTAAATTAGATTGCCTTCTGTTCACAGGGCAGAGCAGCCTGCTGTCCACTGCCTCTTCAGGCTGGGCTCTACCTCTGCACATTCAAAGATGCATTCATTGCCTTGCTAAACAAAAAGCCCTCTACTCTGCAGCTCACCCCTGAGCAACATTGAAGGCTGGCCAGACGCTTTTCAATTTCTGCCTTTCTTCTGTGCACACCTCCCACTCTGTCATTTCCCTCCTCCTGAGCTCTGTAAGTGGAAGAGTTCACTATAGATGTTTACTTTTCCATTGCTCTGAATTATCTACCCCTCCCACACACAGATCTTGAAAGGAAGCAGTGGATAGTCAGGGGTATAAAATCCACATGGAAAAGTGAGCAATTCTTAAGTGCACAGCTCTATTAATTTTCTTTTTTTAAGATTTATTTGCATTTATTTCTCTCCCCTTTCCACCCCCCACCCCCGCCCCAGTTGTCTGTTCTCTGTCCACTCACTGTGTGTTCTTCTGTGTCCTCTTCTATTCTTGTCAGTGGCACTGGGAATCTGTGTCTCATTTTGTTGCATCATCTTGCTGCGTCAGCTCTCCGTGTGTGTGGCGCCACTCCTGGGCAGGCTGCACTTTTTTCACACTGGGCAGCTCTCCTTACAGGGTGCACTCCTTGTGCGTGGGGCTCCCCTGTGTGGCAGGGCATTCCTTGCGTGCATCAGCACTGCGCGTGGGCCAGCTCCACACGGGTCAAGGAGGCCCTGGGTTTGAACCGCAGACCTCCCATGAAGTAGGCAGACACCCCATTCGTTGAGCCAAGTCCACTTCCCTCTATTAATTTTTATAAACTGAACGCACCCAGGTAACCAGCATCCAGAACAAGAAACAGAACATTAAAAGCACTCCAGAAGCCTCTTTGTTCCTTCCACTAATCGGTGTGATATTTTCAAATGACAAAGGATTTGTATATGCTATCCAACCAAGAACTTTGCAATGAATAAGTTGGTCTTATTACTGTGCTGCATTTAATCAGAAGTCTGTGCACAAGCACAATGACATATCATTTTGCTCACCTGCCACTGAAAATGTGGAGATTGTGTTTAAGTTGTGGTTTAGATCTTTAAGAGGAGAGAAACATCTCAGATCCTGTGCCTGGTATTTCTCAGAGTCTGTTAGTTTTTCCTAGGAGGGTTTCTCTCCTAGACACCAAGAACCCTATTTTCTTTGGGTACCACAGATATTATCTATTCCAATAGTGACTACAGCTCTGCTACCAGAGCTCACAATTAAGCGCATGTGGAATTTATTTCTGCCAGAACCAGTAGAACTTTTTTTTATAAAGATGAAGACACTGAAGAAAGAGGGGTTCTTTGGTGTGAACAATTTGAAGGCCAAGGACACTCAAATGTATCCAATATGTTATGAATCTAATCTATCCTACTTGGCCTCCACAATAATGGCCAGCTCTTTTCATCCCTGACTCTTGCTTGTCCTATCAGTAAAGTGCCAATATTCTCTAAATCTCACATCAGAACAGGTCATCTGTTAAGCAGAAGTACACAGAACAGAGGCAAGAATTTTAAAATCAGAACTGTCTCATTAAATATAGGAGTATGGGCACCATACCAATAGAGGATGCCCAATCTTATAACAGGTTTCTTCTAGGGAACATGGGAAACAAATGATTGCTTTACCCAGCATCTACTTTGACACCCATTAAAAAAGCAAGGCAGTGCTCATTTCGGCAGCAATACACTAAAATTGGAACGATACAGAGCAGATTACCATGGCCCCTGCACAAGGATGACACAGATTTGTGAAGCATTCTGTATTTTTCTGGAAACATTAAAAAAAAAAATGCACTAGTTTCCCAGTATTCTAACAGGTCTAGACTAAATAAATAATAGAATCTAGGGCTAAAAGGGACCCTAAGTCATCTCATTCATACTTCCAACTTATGCTTGTTTCTTCCATGAAACATCCCTTCGGAGTGGGCACCCAGCTTCTCCTTGAACATCTTCACAGGAAATTAATGTATGTTCATTTGTCTTCAAACAGCCCCAGACATCCCCTGAGGACATTTCATAGCTGACATTCAGATATCTGCAATGTCTTATACCTTGGAGATATTGTGGTGGTTTCAGACTACTGTGATATAACAAATACTGCAGCAAAACATCACAGATTTTTTGGTTTCCCAGTGCACATAAATGATATGTTTATACTGTAACTATTATAGTATAAATAGTGCAGTATAGTATCTAATAATATAGTATCTGTTAAATGTGCAATAGCATTATGTATTAAAAAATGTATATACATTAATTAAAAACACTTTATTGCTAAAAATACTGGTCATCATCTGAGCCTTCATCAAGTTGTAATCTTTTTATGTGGGGGCTCTTGCCTCAATGCTGATGGCTGCTGACTGATCAGGGTGGTGGTGGCTGAAGGTTTGGGTGGCTGTGGCAATTTCTTAAAAGAAGACGACAATGAAGTTTGCCGCATTGATTGACTTTCTTTCACAAAAGATTTCTCTGTAGCATGTGATGCATGCTAGCATGCATTTACCCAGGCATTATGGGTAAAATGACAGCATTTTGTAAAAGAAGTCAGACACAAAAGGACAAATACTGTATGGTCTCACTGATAAGAAATAATTATAATACGCAAACTCTTAGAGTTAGAATCTGGAATATAGGTTACCAAAGGATAGATTGGGGTTAGAGAATGCGGGACTGATGCTTAATTTGTACAGAAGTTCTATTTAGTTTGATTGCAAAGGTTTGGAAATGGATGGTGGTGATGGTAGCACATTATTGTGAGTGAAATTAACAGTGCTGAATTATGTACATGAATATAATTGAAAGGGGGTTATTCTGGGTCATGTAAGTTACTAGAATGAATGTTAGAAGATAAAACATGGGACTGTATAACACAGTGAACCCTGTTGTCAACGATGGACTGAGGTTAGTAGCACAAGTATAAGAATGTTCCTTCATGGAGCATAACAAATATACAACACTAATACAAGATGTTAATAAGATGGGGATGATATATGGGGAAAATATACCTAATGTATGGACAATAGTTAATAGTGCTATTTTAATATTCTTTCATGAATTGTAACAAAGGTACCACAATAATTCAAAGTGTCAACAATAGGGCTATATATGGGAATGGTGTATTTTTTATATGACTTTTCTGTAAACCTACAACTTTTCTAATTAAAAATGAATAATAATTTTAAAAAATGATAGCATTTTACCCATAGTTGAATTTCTTTCAAAATTGAAGTCAATCCTCTCAAACCTTGCCACTACTTTGTCAACTAAGTTGATGTAATATTCTAAGTCCTTTGTTGTCTTTTCAACAATGTTCACAACATCTTCACTAGGAATGGTTTACTTTTCAAGAAACCAGGGCATATGGAGACCTGAAGAGGAAAGAAATGGGCAAATGACTCAGTAGAGCAGAAGAACACATCCAACATCTATCAAATTTACCATCTTCTATGGGTGTTGTCTGTGGTGCCTCAAAACAATTACAAGAGTAGCATCAAAGATCAGAGATCTCACTTCACCAAACAGATATAATAATAAAGAAAACGTTTGAAAATTGCAAGAATTACCAAAATGTGACACAGAGGCTTTAAGGGAGCACATGCTGTTGGAAAAAATGGCACCAATAGACTTGCTCCACGCAGGGTTGCCACAGACGTCAATTTTTAAAAAGCACGTTATCTGTGAAGTACAATAATGCAAAACACAATAAAACAAGGCATCCTGTACCAGTAAAAAAATTTCTAAAGAAAAAAATTAAGTCCTATTTCCAAATGTTTCTTCAAAAGAGAAGCAGGCAGTGAAACTAAATAAATGGTAAACATTACTGACAAGGTGGGGGCTGCACAAGAAGTCAGATCCAGATGTCCTAGCACAATGCTCTCTACTGTGCCTGTTCATCACAAGAAGAATTAACTAGGGGTTAATTCAATCTGTGTAATGTCCTCAGAGGAGGAAAGAAATAACTTTTCCCTATTTTTCAAGCTATTTTACCTTCATGTGCCATGGAACTTTTTAAATAGCATTGCTTGAAAATCCAGTCTGTAAGCTGCCCTTGGCTCCAAGAATCGTTAAAGAATTTATAAGCTGTTTTCTCTCCTATCCCTGGAGCTACTGCCAGGGGAAGCAAAATCCAGACGTCTGCAACTCAGCACCAGCGATTGCTTGGCTAATCTGATCAATGAGAGGCAGGAGCAGTCACAGCCAGCTCTGACACAGGACATCTGAGGGGCACAGATGCTCTGCTCTAGCTAATGCTGCTTCAGAGCACCGACTCAGTCCTTTTCCCCCATCGTGAAACTGGGCTTCAGTGGGTAGTGACTCCAAGGCCCAGGTACCAATCCAGACAAAGCAGACATCTTATGTCTGCCAAGGGCTCTCTGGAAAGCTCAAGAGTACAGACTGTCTTGGGAGTTTTCTGATATTTCCTGCCAATGACGTCCAAGTGATGATGGCAATGGCATGCAATGACCACCTGAGGCCCTGGGGTAGTATATAACCCTGTTGATGTAGTTCAAACAAATATCCCAACTTAATTATCTAATGCTAGTGTGGCATTTGGAATCTCATAATTCATAAAAAAATGAAAAAGCTTTCTCGGCCTGGGCAGCTCAGAGAGTTTCAAACAACAGAACTTTAGCCAAGTCTATGCAAAGCCCAAGAATTCTCTTTAGTCACCTGCTTGAGATGGCAAATCTGAGGAATCCTGTGTCCTGGCAAGTGTTCCTCAGCAAAGCTACCACAACAGTGGAGGCAGTCACTGTCTATTCCTGAGGGTAACCCTATAGCCACCTTTCTGACCCTCAGGTAAAGAAGGTTTCTCTCAATTGGGTGTGAAAGTGGGGATGGTGGGTGTGAGGTGCTCTTTAGGTTCTGTTATTCCATCTTGACCCAATACCTGTCTAAGAATTCCTTTCAGAACTAAGAGTTTCTTGGAAAATTGGAAGTTAAAATCAGACCAAACTCTCTACTCCTGTTCATAATGAAACATAAACACATATGTACAAATACACTAAAGCAATTGGACCAAACCAACTCTCCTAGTCTTTTTTTACCAGTTTGATAGTACTTTTGCCTTATTTATATTCTTCATGGGGAGGCAAGGGAAGGGACTCCTTAGCTATAAGGATGACAATCCAGTCAGTCCAGATTGTTAAACCAATTTATCTACTAGGAAGGAGGAAGTGATTAGGATGGTTCATTTGGTCACATCACTGGCTCTTAGCCAAGAACTTGTATGGAGATCCTCAAAGGACTACAACACATCTTTGGACAAGAAAATTATAACAGACTACAGATTTAAGGATATGAATGGCCCATGCCACACAAACCACCAAGCCCCAAAACTTTGGTCATCTACTATTATGAGATATTCTCTTCTTGCTTCATGAATGTTAGTCTTGATTCACAAAAGAGATTGTGAAAGGGCACTGAAAGCAAGAATCAGGTACTCTGCTTCTTTTGTATCTCTAATAGCAGAGAATGCCAGTGAAGTGTCTGGGTGACATCCTCCACGAGGGTCTCAGTAAAGGAAGACCCCTGTCTATGAAAGGTGCATAGCTTCCTGAGAATGACTGAGTGCATTCCTAGATAGAGGGTTGTGGGTTGAGGGGTAGACTCAGACACAAAAGCCAAGAGAGAAATGGAGGTAGGGGCAAGTTATGCAGCCAGCTTGAAGAGTGAATTTAGAGCAATTCTTTCATTTCTACAGTTATCTCATAAAGTATCTTCATTCTCTGTGGAAAAGACCGTAATATGTTATGAGAACCCATTTATTTTTCTATGTATATGTAGGTGAACTATATTTTCCAGCCTCCCTTGCAGTCACATGTGATCATGTGGTGGAATTTTGACCAAAGTAATACTGGTAAAAGTGATGTGCATCACTTACACACCTGGCTGATAAAATCCTCTCATGTAAAATCTCCTCTTTCTCTCCCTCATATCAGATGAATAGAGAAGACTCTGTGGATGTAGAGGAAGTCAAAAATAAGAGAAAAAGGAGACTGGGTTCCTAAATTACCACTGAAATGCTCCCCACCAAACACCCAAGTGTTTAATGAGTAAGAAATAAACTTTTAATCTCATGGATCTGGGATTGTATGATACATCAGTTAGCGTACTCTGATCAATGCAAAAAGCAGATTTTTCCTCTTTGGACACTGACAAGCATATGCATCTGGATACAGTTTGAGTTATGCTGCTGATATTAGCTTCTGTCTTTCCAAGTTTGATTTGGTTCTTACCCAGTTATTTTCAGTTAACACTCCACATGAGCCCCCTTTTGTCTAGGCATTTCTCTAGTTTCCTTGAAGTAAAGTATGGTTATGAATAACATCAAAAACCTTTACATATTCTGTAAGCCTTATCTTAAAGCTATTAATGGGGTGGTTAGGCATGGGATTGGGAGAAAAGGATTCTAGGCATAAACAGCCATATAGGAGAGTTATGCTAGAGAAAAAGGAAAACAAGCAAACATCTTTTCTGAGCTTTAGAATGGAAGTCACTGATAAATTGCTCTTCTTACTGAAAGAAATGTTGGACCAGAAGCCACATGGAAAATGATTTGGCCTTCCCTTGTATTTTGGACAATGAATGGCAACATATCTTCTACTTTGAGAACAACTGAAATTCCACATGATATTCTAAGTGTCACATCACTCACTTCATGAAAAAGAGAAAGGTGGAAACAGGGAGCATTTGGGCTTGGGAAGACTAAGGCTGATGCACAGCCTTAGTCAAATTTCCTAGGACTATGCATGTCCAACACTTTGGGATAAGAGGGGTAAGGGGCAAACAAAAATAGACTAGGTAAGACACAGGGTTTTTATAATAACTACTGAGAGCCAGTAAATTGTGCTCTCGATCCAGATTGTTATGAGCTCCATGTCCTCAACACCATCAAAAATGTTGAACAGATTAATAGAATATCTATAAACATAAAATCCTCTCAGAATAGATCATTTTTCCTTTCAAGTCACAGGGGAGCCCAGAAGCTTGGATAGAATTATCACTGGGAGCCAACACAGCCTAATATGTTGGTGTCTCTCAAACGTCAACAAAATCATTTGTCTTGAAGATTTGGCCAGAGCTGCAGCTAAATTTTATCAGGCTCTTGTAAGGAGATGGTTGACCTACGAAAACAAAATTCCGAGAGCTCCCATTGTGAAACTTGGTGACAAAAAGCAAAATAATAAAAGAAAAAAAAACTTTTCTCTTTCACTCTCATGGAAAGATTGGCCCATCCTATTGTTTTGAGATTTCCTTTTCTTTGTTTGCAAACTGATTGGATTTGGATGGAAAAGGATAAAACAAACACTCAATTTGTGAGATCAATTTTCTCTACTTAACATCTTCCCCCATGCAGTACCCCGTACAGTTACTGTTTTCTATTATTTCCAGTTATTTCCATCTCTCTTTTCTGTTCTTAGTAAAAGTTTTATGTTGATAAAAATGAATTGGAAGACTTCCGGGAAGATGGCATCAGAGTACGTAGGCAGGGCTCAACTCTCTCACAAAAAGCAATGGAGGAAAGACAAAAAACTGTCTAAGGGAGCTGCTTTGGGGTTCTGAAGACCAGAAGAGTGCTGCATGTTTCCCAGGAAGGTGAGAGACATAGAGACGAAGAAGCAAAAAAAAAAACCATGGGTTCCTAGGCCCATAGCTGGAAACGGCATGTACCCCCACACAAAAGGCAAATAGCCTGGATAAAACCCTGGCTCACTAAAGCCAACAGAGAGGGGAACAGACATCCACCTCCCCAGGAAGAGGGAGGATGTGATGGAGGACAGAGAGTGTTTTCTCTTCACTGGGCAGCAAACCCAATTTGAATGGTAGCCACTAATAAACTGTTCTTCTTGCTGAAAGAGCTTTGGATCAGAAGCCACTGGTCACTCATAGAAAATGATTTGGCCTTCCCTTCTATTTTGAACCAAAAAGAGAATAACAACACATCCTCTACTTTGGGGACAGGTGGCCAGCAGAGCCCACTTTGAATCTTGGCTCTTGCCAGACTAGAATCACAGACAAGGTGAGGTTGAAAGAGGGACTCCATGGGGAGGCACTCCACAGAAAGTTTCACCAATGAGCACGATCTTCTGACAGAGGGGAAACAGCAAGGAGCAAAAACCACTTTTAGAGACTCTCCACCCAGACATCTTAGATTGGATCTGCACTCGGTTAGAGGATCCCTGGCCCTATTTCAAGAACTTACTCTAGGCAATTTTAAAGACTTTGAATAAGTTGAACCAAAAATCAAGGAAAGGTCATGAAACAAAACCACTAGGCAAGACAGAGAAATGAACTAACAGAGCAAAATCACCAACATGATCAGATGCCTAGACATCAGCAAAAAATTAAAAGTCATACTAAGAAACAGGAAGAGATGGTCCAGGGCAAAAACAAACCAAAAATCCAGACAAAACACAGGATTTAAGGTAACTAATCAATGATAATCACACAAAACTCCTAAATCAATTCAATGAGTTGAATAGAAATACGGCTAAAGAGATAAAGTATATTAAGAAGACATTGAGTAAGCACGAAGAACAATTTGAAATCCTGCAAAGAAAAGAAACATAGCTTAAAGGAAAGAAAGACACAATGGATGAGATTAAAAGTACGTTTAGAGGCTTATGATAGCAGATTTGAAATGGCAGAAGAACAAATGAGTGAAATTGACAGAACATTTGACCTTGAAAAGACAGTAGAAGAGACAGAAAAAAGAGTGGAAAAAATTGAACAGGGTCTCAGGGAATTGAATGACAACACAAAATGCACAAACATATGCATTATCAGTGTCCCAGAAGGAGAAGAGAATGGAAAAGGGGCAGAAAGAATATTTGAGGAAATAATGACCAAAATATTCCCAACCTTTATGAAAGACTAAATATCAATATCCAAGAAGGACAATTTGAATGACAAATACCAAATACAAAGAAAGGATTCTGAAAGCAGCAAGAGAAAGGAAAAAGTAAAACTTTCACTATTCACAGATGATATGATCCTATACCTAGAATGTCCTGAAAAATCTACAACAAAGTTGCTCGAGCTAATCAACTATTTCAGCAGAGTGTCAGGATACAAGAATAATATGCAAAATTTCAGCAGTGTTTCTTTTTTTTTTATGGTTTATTTATTTATTTCTCTCCCCTTCCCACCCCCCCCAACTCCGGTTGTCTGTTTTCTATGTCTATTTGCTGCATCTCTTTTGTCTGCTTCTGCTGTTGTCAGTGGCATGGGAATCTGTGTTTCTTTTTGGTGCATCATCTTCTTGTGTCAGTTCTCCGTGTTTGCGGCACCATTCCTGGGCAGACTGCACTTTCTTTTGCGCTGGGTGGCTCTCCTTACGGGGCGCACTCCTTGCGTGTGGGGCTCCCCTATGCGGGGGACACCTCTGCGTGGCAGGGCACTCCTTGCGCGCATCAGCACTGCGCATGGGCCAGCTCCACACGGGTCAAGGAGGCCCGGGGTTTGAACCGCGGACCTCCCATGTGGTAGACCGACACCCTAACCACTGGGCCAAGTCCGCCGCCAAGCAGTGTTTCTATATACTAGTAACATGCAATCTAAGGAGGAAGTCATGAAAAAAATTCCATTTACAATCACAACAAAAAGAATCAAATATTTAGGAATAAATTTAACCAAGGACATAAAGCCAATTGGCATAAAGACAGACACATAGACCAATGTAATGAAACTGATGGTTCAGAAAAGACCTTCACATCTATTGTCAGGTGATTTTTGACAAGGCTGTCAAACCCACCCAGCTGGGACAGAGCAGCCTATTCAACAAATGAAGCTGGGAAACTGTATATCCATAGCCAAAAGAAGGGGAAAGCTCCCCTATCTAACATCTTATACAAAAATTAACTCAAAATGAATCAAAGACCTAACAATAAAATTTACAACCATTAAGCTTCTAAAAGAAATGTTGGGAAATATCTTCAAGACTTGATGGTAGGTGGTGGATTCTTAAACCTTACACCAAAAGAACAAGCAACAAAGGATAAAAAACAACAAAAGATAAAAATGGATAAATAGGACCTCCTCAAATACTTTTGTGATTCAGTGGAGTTCTCCAAGAAGGTGAAAAAGCAACTCACCCAGTGGGAGAAAATATTTGGAAACCACCTATCAGATAAGGGTTTTATATCCATATTATATAAAGAGATCATAAAACTCAATGATAAAAAGAGAAGCAACCCAGGCAAGTGACTGTAGCTTAGTGGTTGAGTGCCTGCCTCCCACATACGAGGTCCTGGGTTCAATCCACAGTTCTTCCTAAAAAGAATAACAATAATAAAAACATTTAAAAATGATAAGCAACCCAATTTAAAAATGGGAAAAAGACTTGAAAAGACATTTTTTCAAAGAGGAAATACAAATGGCCAAAAAGTGTGTGAAAAAAAATGTTCACCACACTAACTACTAGGAGAATGCAGATCAAAACTACTTTATTAAAAGAAGCAGCAAACTACAAGTGCTGGAGAGGAAAGTGGAAAAATAGGAACATTCCTTCACTATAGATGGGAATGTAGAATGGTGCAGCCTTTGTGGAAAACAGTTTGGTGGTACCTCAAGACATGAATATAGAACTGCTGTATGATCCAGCAATCCTGTTATTAGGAATATATTCAGAAGAACTGAAAACAAGGGTGTGAACCGACATTTAAACACCAATGTTCATAAGAGTATTTTTCACAATTGCTAATATATGGATCCATCCTAAGTGTACATCAACTAATAAATAGATAAATAAATTGTGGTATATAAATGCAATGGAATAGTATTCAACTATAAGAAGAAATGAAATTGGGATGCAAATGACAATATGGATGAACCTTGAGAACATAACGTTGAGTTTAATCAACCAGACAAAAAAAGACAAATCTTGTATGGTCTCACAAATATGAACTAAATATGATGAGTAAACTCACAGAGGTAAACTCTAGAGTATAGATTACTAGGAGATAGGATATAGATTAAGAATGGGAACTGATGCTTAATGTATGTAAATTTTTAATAAAGTTTATCATAAAAGTATAGAAATTAGTAGAGTTAATTGTAACACATTGTAGTGAGTATAACTAACACTGCTTATTTATAAACATGATTGTGGCTGAAAGAGGTTGGCTAAGGAAGAAAATGTCAATTGAAGGGAAGATAGAGGATAATCTAGGGACTACGATTTAGTGATTTTGGTGGTGGATGAAGATTGTGATTAATAGCATAAATATATGAGTGTTCTTCCTTCAATACTAATGATTCTTATACCCCTTTTATTCTAATCTATAATTAACACTATATCCCTTAAATAAATGTCCCAGAACATTAAATCTTCAGTCTGCTCATATCCCACTTAAGCCCTGAGTCTCCGCGGGGTGATGGCTAATACCTCCTGTCCAGCTGATTGGACTCACCCAGGACAATCAACAAAATGATGATGATGGACAATTCCCACCCCCCAAAGCCAGAGTATCTACAGCTGCAAGCAAAACAATTCTTTTCATCTGCCCCATAAAATCTAATCCCCCTCCTAATCTGAAGCAGAGCAGGCAACATCATCCCAAAATCCTAGAAATAGGCACACACAGCTTTTCCCCCTGTAGACACTCTATCCAGCAGCCACATTTGGACTTGGGCCTCTTCTTGGAGACATACTATTCACCAAAATCACTCTCAAAATAGCATTTCACAGGGATGATAGAAATCAGATGATGTATTAAGAAACATGTTCATGCTGCAATACGTATATAGAAAAAAAATGAAAAGTTTAACCATGTTATCTCTGGAAGGAAGAGCTATGAGTAGTTTTCATTTCCGTCTTTTTGCCAGTCTATATTTTCTATTTCTCGGCAATGAAAATATATTATTTGGACAATAACGTAGCTATTATTAAGAAAGACACATTTACTCTTTTTTCCTTTAGTCTTTGCTTTTCTGTCTAAGAGGAAACTCTGAATTAGACTGCGTGTGGAAGATACCTGCATCCTCCTAAACACACTGTGGTTAGGGAGGGTGAGGAAGAGATGTCGTTAATATATGTAGTCAAAACGAATATTCTCTTGGTGGGCTTAGGCCATGGATCAGATTCTTTTATCTGTGCTGGCATCAGGATGTGGTTTGGGTTTTCTGTTTTTTTCCTGTGGCCTCAGGGAAACCTGAATACTTTTTCTAAACTAATGCAGGCACATCCAAATGTCCAAACCAAAATCACATTCAGAGCCCCAGATTTAGGGCAGATTGGGAAAAGTTGAAAGTTGTTTTGGGCTCTATAACCTCTGAAGTGAAAAACAAAACAAAACAAACAAAAAAAGAACAACCTTTGAGGCAAAGTGGAATGGATGTCCACCACCACTATTTAAAGCTATCTATTGGGAAACTTTAGAAGGATCCACATCATAGATAAAGGTACCACTATCACAACTTTTACTCCAATTGTACTAGAAGACAAATCAAAATAATAACAAAAACAATGATAATAAAAGGAATAAAGATGGAACGGAAGAGAAAAGATCCACCGATTTTCAGATGACATGATATCCAAAATAGGCAGCACAATTACAAACAAGTATAAGGCATGGCTGTGATTGGCAAAGGAGGTGGCCAAGCCTATTGCTAGTGTCTTGGGTCCTGACCTCGTTTAAAAGCATAGCTGCTAACTACAATGTAAACGTTAATCCATGCTTAGTGGCAATGCTCCAAAATGTGTTCATCAATTGTAACAAATGTATCACACTAATGAAGGATGTTGTTAATGTGAGAAAATATGGGAGGGGTGGGGAGCAGGGATATGGGCTTCCCCTATAATTTTTATCTAACATTTACATAATCTAAGTATCTTTTTTTAAAATATTGAAAAGTATATACAAAAAGAAAACATATAGCTGCTGTGTGCTTCTTAAAAAAAAAAGCAAAAAACAAAACAAACAAGTAAAACAAGTATAACAAGAAAGAGAATGAAAAACTGCTGGATATAAATCAACACATAAAATCAACAGTGTTACTATTCACTATCAATAACCAATGGCATAATAATAAAAATGGCATAAGATATACATGAGAACAACAAATACCTAAGGTACCTAAGAATTCAAATAATAAAAATTTGTCAGATTTGTGGGGAAAAATTGTAAAAAGACCAAAAAATAAATATAAAAACTTGAATGAATGGGAAGAAATACTATGCCATTGTCTTCTTTAATGTCATATGGAGTCAAAGATGTCATGATGTAAAATATAATTTGTAAAACTAAATTATATAAAATACTACATTTTAAAACTTTTTAGATGCAACTAAAGTAACACTTGAGAGAAATTTATAGCCATGAGTGCAAATATTAGGGAAAAATAATAAAATAACATGGTACTAAGTACCCACTTAAGAAAAAGTATAAAAAGAAAATGATTGTAGAAATTAATGGACCAGAAATAAACATATAAAAGAGGGAATCAACAAGACCAAAAGTTTGTTTGTGTTTTGTTTTAATTAAAACAAAGGAAGCTCTAAATGAGATAGACTTTAACAAGAATGAACAATAAAAAACATACTAGTAATTCATATTAGAATGAAAATATAGGCAAAACTACAAATGCTGCAGATATTTAAAAGATAATGAGTATAATAAATAACTTTATGACATTATCTTTGAAAATTTTGTTGAAATGGTCAAATTTCTAGGAAAATATAATTCAAAAAAACTGATTCAAGAAACATAACCCACTAAAGAAAATAAATCAGTGTAGTTTTTTGATACAGAAAATATCATCC
This sequence comes from Dasypus novemcinctus, assembly GCF_030445035.2. Lineage (NCBI taxonomy): Eukaryota > Metazoa > Chordata > Mammalia > Cingulata > Dasypodidae > Dasypus > Dasypus novemcinctus. The sequence goes on along the minus strand of NC_080675.1, from coordinate 109,760,119 downwards.
ATCAACCATGTGGGATCTTATTCCCCTCTCAATGTAGAGGTAGAGTGGACATCATCATCCCAGGGTTCACAGGATGGAGGAATAAAATATGGATTAGAGTGGGAAAATAAATGAAAATATCTGATGGTTTTATTAGCAAGTTCTCCCAAGTATTCAACAAGTAAATATTCTCAATCTTAAACAAATTCCTCCAGAACATAGGAAAAAGGGGAGCCCCCCTTATCTTATTTTAGGAAACCAGTACAACCTCAATGCTAATATTTGACCAGAGAAGTAAAACAAAGGAAACTCACAGGCCAACTTTTTTCATAAACAGGGATGGAAAAATCCTAAACAAAATACTTGTCAACCAAATCCTAATACATAAAGCATTGTATATCATGCTCAAATTAGGAAAGAATCTATGAAACAGACTCCTAGGAGAGTGGAAGAAGGAATGGAATGTATTGTGATTGCATTAGGGCTCATTTGAAGTTCATGGTCATGAATATAAAGACCATTTTCTAGAGGTCCTGGCATGTACAGTTAAAAAAATGCCTAAGTGCAGACCCCCACGTGGTGGGAAGAGGCGCAGGCCCCCAGGCAGTGAAGCAATGCACCAAAAAGGCAATGATGCAAGCAGATAGAGAAAAGAAAAAAAATGCCTAAGGATTAGGAAGGAAGAAACAAAACTCACACTACTTAGTGATGATATAACTATCCTTGCAGAAAACCCAAAAGAGATTATAGCATCGATATACAAAAATCAATTGCATTTCTATACACATTAAGAAACAATAGTTGGAAAATGTAATCTTAAATAAGATTCCACTTTTCAAAAAAACTATCTTGAAATAAATCTAACGAAAAAGCACAGATTTTTATAGAAAAATATAAAAGTTATTGAATGTTATTTAAGAAGACTTAAATAAAGGGAATGATATGGCATGTTCAAGAGCATCTAGAAACAGACACAGGGAAGTGGATGTGGCTCAAATGATAGTCTGCTACCACATAGGAGGTCCACAGTTTGGTACCCAGGACTTCCTGGCCCATGTGGTGAGCTGGCCCATGTGCAGTGCTGCCGCACACAGGGAGTGCCATGCCACATAGGGGTGTCCCCCATGTAGGGGTGTCCCATGTGCAAGGAGTGTGCCCCGCAAGGAAAGCTGCCCTGCAAGAAGAGCCACCCTGGGCAAGAAAAGCACAGCCTACAAAGGAGTGGCACCACACACATGGAGAGCTGATGACACAACAAAAAGAGACACAGATTCCCAGTGCCACCTGACAAGAATGCAAGCAGCAGAAGAACACACAGTGAATTGACATAGAGAAAATAGGGGCCAGGGAGGGAGGAAGGGGAGAGAAATTTTTTTAAAAATCTTAAAAAAAAAGAAAGAAACAGACACACATATATAGAGTCCTGATTAATAACATATACTGAAGAAAGGAAGGCACAATTCAAAAAAAAAAAAAAAAAGAAAGAAAGAAAATTGGTTCTGAGACAACTAGTTATCCAGCTGGAAAGAAAATTAAAATTAATTTCTTAACTTGTACCATACACAAAAACATAAAAATTGATTAAAGGCTTTAATGTAAAAGGCAATTTTAAAATATATTTAGAAAATTAAAAAGCCCATCCTTAACGATATTAATATAGGAAAAGTTTTCCTCTATCAAAAGTGTAATGCACCAAAAGGGAAATAATTGAATTAATTAAAAGTAAATAGAGGGAACTGTATCTCTCAAGAGAAATGGTAGCTCCCAGGGCATTAGGGCAGTTGAGCAAGTCAAGCCCTCAACACTGTTGCAAGTATCTCTGAACATGGCTCCTCAAGAAATGAAGATTGACTGTCACTGTGGGCCCCAAGGGGAGGGGGAAATAGATATTGAATAGATGGAACCAAAGTAAATGTGAGGGCAAAAGAAGTGTTTCACAAGAGTACACAAGGACAGATATAAAACATGTAATATTATACCAAAAACATATAGGGGAAGACAGACTAATCATGTAAACCATAATGTAAAACATAGGATAACTAAAAGATTTAGAAAACTGTATAGCCTAAAGTATAAACCACAATGTAAAGACAAATGTTACCTTGTTTGAAAGCTATTGTCTCAATATCTGTACATCAGTTTCAGTAAATATGATATGAATAAGTTAAAAAATTATCACTGTGGAAGGGAAAAGGTTTTATAATGGATATGTGGGAGTACTGTATATTGTATAGATGAATTACTGTGATCTAAGGCTCTTGTGAAGAGAAGCTCAATAATTAGGAAAAAAGAAAAGAAAAAGATAAGATGTAGAATTTTTCCAAATCAATATGTATTCTATATCTAACCTTTAAAGTCATCACTATATTCCATTTTAATAGTAAGGGAACCTGACATTATATTGGGCTTCACTTTTCAGGAAGTTTTGGATCACAGAGTGGTTCAACAATGGCAGTGGAGGAATACTGGTATGGGATGTTATTGACAGGGGACACATGGTTGACAGGGAGTTATACAGGGCATATGTCCAGGGTGCATGGAAATGTTTGGATATACTCATAGTGGAAACAATTAAAAACAGCAGTTGGGGGGGGCTCTGTCGTGGTCCCTAGGGGAGCAGCAGCAGTCCCCCAGGTGCAATGGCAAGGACCAGGAAGGAATGAGGGTCCAACAGTGACTCCCTAATGACTATGCTTGTGAGCCTATACACCTGAAATAAGAACAAGGCCTAGAGCAGCACTGTGCCTAAGAGTTCCCTCCTGACAGCCTCCGTGTTACTCAATGTGGCCAGTCTCGAAGGCAAACTCAGCATGTAAATGCAATGCCTTCCCCCCATCATGGGACATGACACCTGGGGATGAGCCTCCCTGGCACTGAGGGATCACTACCAAGTACCAGCTGATGACGTAACTAGAAAATGACCTTAAATTAAAGGTTCAACGCAGACCAGCAGAATATCCCTGTCTACATATAATAACAGTAGTTAAAAATGCTGTTTGACCTAAAGTAAGGGGAAATGGAAAGGACAAATGAGTTTATATGGCTATGAGTCTCTGAAAAAGGGTCTGGAGGTTGTCAGAAGGATTGCCCTTATGCAACCCTGAGCAGAGTCTCAAAGACAGATAAAGTAGATACTACCCCAGGTATTGGTTCTTTTGAGGGCTAAAGACACCCACAGGTTCTATGGTCATGGCAGATGGAGTTCACTGCCATGTCAGTTGGCCCTTCTTTGGAGCTGGTGTTTCTGCGTGATGGAGCTGGACTCAGATGGGATCTCTTTTCACAAGCCTTTCATGCTACTTTACTGGAATTGTAGTTGGTGCTGGGGTTTAAGATATATCTAGGGGATTTGAATCTCTGGACTGACAATATGATAGCCAGGCCCTGAGCCTCAACAGACTTCAGCTCCTACACTCTGATTTATTGGATTTACCCCACTCAGCTAACATGGAGTTGAAGAATGTCAACCACCACACCATGGAGCCTAGAGTGCCTACAACTGAAAGGAGGACAATTGCATCCAGTATCCATGTGGAATCTAAGCCCCCTCTTGACATAGATGTGGAATGGACACAACCAAGCCAAGGTCCACAGGAAGGAGGAATACAGTAAGGATTAGAGTGGACTTAATGATATTCTATTCATGAACTATTGTAGTTAATAATCGAGAAAATGTGGCATTGGTGTGGAAAAAGTGGCCATGGTGGCTGCTGGGTGCAGGGAATGGGAGGAAGAGAAGAGATGTGGAGGCATTTTCAGGACTTGGAGTTGTCCTGGTTGGTGCTGCAGGGACAATTGCCAGACATTGTATGTCCTCCCATGACCCACTGGATGGACGTGGGAGAGTGTGGGCTATGGTGTGGACCACAGGCCATGGGGTGCAGCGATGCCCAGAGATGTACTCACCAGATGCAATGGATGTGTCATGATGATGGGGGAGAGTGTTACTGTGGGGGGAGTGGTGGGGTGGGGGCAGTGGGGGTGAATGGGGACCTCATATTTTTTGAATGTAATATTTTTTTAATGAATAAATAAAATAAAATTTAAAACAAAAATTAAATTAAATTAAATTAAAATCTTTGTGATAATGTGTCTTGAGTTTCAGCTTTCAATACAGTTAAATTAGAAGCCAAAGAATTGAAATGGGCTTTAATTCTAGCTAGAAGCTATTCTACAATATAGTGACAGATACAATAGAGGTGTTTCTCTGCCTCCTTTAGTGAGATCAAATAGCTAGTGTTCCCAAAGGCATTATGTTAACTATAGAGAAGAGTTATAGAAAGAAGTATGGCTGTAGACAGGCAGCATTAAGAAACAGATGTCGAAAATACAAATTAAGGAAACTAGACCTAGAACATGAGTACAAGCAGCTAAGACCTGAAAAAGAATATGGCTTTCAAGGAACAGCCAAAAGAAAATGGATAGATGGCAGACTGGATGTGATGTATGGAAAATAAGTCCAGAAGGGCTGGGCCAACCATCTGATCAATCCCTTTTCCTCTGCATTTTCTAAGTTCTCACAGCTAACACCTCTGAGAACACACCACCAAGAGGGTCAATTCATGGCAGAATGCAATAATTCTAGCAGAGGCAGAAAAAAGTTAACAACCTCAACTCACCATCCCTTGAGTTATAGACTTAAACCACTCACTCAGTCATGACTGCTAGGATCATAGTGGGTTTAACCGCCACTTCTCAGGTCCAGGACCAGCCAGCCCCACTCTAACTGTGATAACCTCTAAATTGAATATCAACCTTTTGCCTCCCCATCGTCCTGACTTACTGGTAGCCAAGTCACCCTGTTATACCTCAGAGCCTTCAGCCCCTTCTCCACATACTCATGCTCTAAGGCTGAAGCCTGCCTCTTTCCCTTGCTAGCAGCAAACCACTCAGACCCTAGTAACCACTTCCCATTATCATTAGCAGAGAACATTCTCCCAACTGAGGACTTGCTTTGAGGAGGGATGCATTTAAGCAAAAAAGGCTGTTTTATATCTCTGAGGCAATTGTCTGAAGGCAGCAGTATAGAATCCATAGTTCTCAATACCTGGTCTTCCTTATATCTTTATACAGAGCATCCCACTGCCTAATAAGAGAACTGATTCCATGTATGAGAGATACACCTGGATAAAGGTACCTTCTGATTCAGCCATCAGGATATATGTGTGCAATACTCTACAGCTGACTCAACTGAATATCTTCAGTGTTGTAGTGACTTGCATTATCTCTTTGCAAGCCAACTACCAACTCATCAGGACCAGTTATGAGAGGGAAAAACATATTTCCCAAAAGCTTTTCTAAGTGTTCACATGACCAGCTGCCCTTGCTTGTTTTCCTGAGTACTCAGGTCACTGGGAGCCAGGAAATTCATGTGGGACCATTTCAGTGATTTTGTCTCAGGGAAACTCAAGGTGTAGAAACTGTCTGAGCCTTCATTAATCTATCACCCTGGGTCTGACATTTGCCAATGTGTAAATAACTCTCTAGCCTCAGAGCCAAGAGCAATGTCTTAAGAACCTTGGAGGGCTCTTAATGAATTGAGTGAAATAAGCAAAGTTTGATTGCTTTTTATGAGCTGGAGCCTTCTCCATTAGTCCTTTTATTAGGGGGTCCATTATCCTCTTGTTAACTCAACACGCCAAGCCCCATATTCTATCTTCCCACATGGGTTTGCCTGCTTTAGACAACAATTCAAGAATCCTCTTTCCTCCTCTTAGACTTACCAGTCCTGGGTTTCCCTTATTCAGTTCATTAATTTCAATTATAGTTTTAGTCACCTACTTCCATGCACTGTTCTATAATCCAAGATATAAAACAATAAATAAGACATGGCCTTTGCTCTCAGGAATTAAAATAGTTCCATTTTCCAAGGATCCTGTGAAAATTTCCCTAATACATAAATCTATACTAATATATTAATTAATTATTCAGGATTTACTTATTCCACAAAAAATTTATGTGTTTCTGTATTATACCCCAGGGAATATAATATTAGGAATATTAAAGTTCAATATATCCCAAACTGCTATGGGAAAAATATTTCTACCAAGGGAAGCAGAAATACAGAGATATCTGGAAATTATCTGGGAATTCATACAGAGATCTTAAGAGAAAGTTGAGCCTGGATATGAGAAGGACAGAGCTACCCTGGAGGAGAGAAGGGCTAAGAACTATACCCTGGAAGAGCCCAACACTTCAAGTGTACAAAGAGTAAGTGATCTCAGACAAGAACACTGAGAAAGAATGTCTGTCAGAGAGTGAATCAAGTGAGTAGAGTTTACAGAACACAGGGGAGAAAAAGTATTTCTGAGCCATTAGTACCCTTAGTGAATAACATATGATCATTTTAACAATGGCCCCTAGCCTAACAAAGCATGTGGGACCTTACTGCCCTGAAATCAGATTCCATAGGCACAAAACCACCCAATCTACCTATGAGTGAGTTGAGCCTGTACACTGTCTTTCCAGGACAGGGACACCATCAAAAGTTGACAATTCAAGAACAGGCCAAATGGACTCCCCGAGAGAAGGTGCATTAGGATTGAGGGCAGGGGGAGTTCATATTTCAGTTATTGGCTGCAACTTTATGTGTCACTTCCCAATGGAATGCTATTGTTCTATGTCCTGCCCTGGGCTCTTAATTCAGATCACAATTCACCGAAGTTTCACAATAGGTTTCTGTGGATATTGGAAGCAGAAGTGTGAACACACAGAATAATTACATAGGATTTCTTAAAAATTTATAGAGTTCAGGCTTCTCAGTCTACAAAGCAGGCAACTGAGTTCGAAAGATTATTAGTTTGGCCAAGTTTGCACAGCAGTTTAGCAAAGTGGTGAAGCTGACAGGCTTTGGACTCACAGTGTCTGGGAACCTTAGGCTGTATGCCATAGGCAGGTCCCTTACAATCGCTATGTCTTAATGAATTCCTCTTTAAAGTGAAATAATAATAATACATGCATCATGAGGTATTTATCATCAAAAGGAGATCATGAACGCAAAGCCCTTAGCATAACTGCTGGCATATGGTAGTAGAGCTGACACTCAAAGCCAAGTCTTCTGATTCACAGTTCAGTGTTCTTTCCACTGAGCCATGCTCCCTCCTTTATAAACAAAGTTAAAAGGAACTTGCTGAGTTATTTCACATATATAAACCCATTGCTAGGGCACATGATTTGCATAATCATTTGTTTAACAAATATCACTTGGGCATCTATGTGCCAGGGAGTGGGTTAGATGTTGATGAGCCCAGCTGAGCAAGACCTGGTCTCTTCCCACTAGGAGCATTATATTTTGTCTTACAGTAGTCATGAGCAAGGTGGATTTGCAGGGAGTAGGGAGGAGTAGGAAGAGACTAGAGGCAAGGAGATGAGATGGAAAATTCTTTCCATAGTCTAGGTATGTGGCATCAAAGTCCTGAAGCTCTGTGTGAGAATGGAAATTGAAGGGAAGGATAAAGTAATGAAATACAAGTCTAAGGCCATTATTATAATGTGTCTATGAAATATCAGTTTTTGTGTGCTACTGACAAGCAATCTGTTTCCATGAGGCCTGCTGGTACTTCACCTGCTTACTGCTATCCTCTAGAACAGGACATAAAGGCAGATTGAGTCTTGTGTCAGGGCCTTACACATAATCAAGGGTGAGGCCAGAGTTTCTGGACTTAGCTACAGACATGGGGTCTGAGACCATCTGTCTTTGCCTCCTGTCAAAGTCATGAGGGCACAACAGATCTGGTTTATTTTTTTTATTTTTATTTTTTTAAAGATTTATTTATTTATTTTTCTCCCCTTCCTACCCCCCCACCCTGGTTGTCTGTTTTCTGTGTGTATTTGCTGCATCTTCTTTGTCTGCTTCTGTTGTTGTCAGCGGCACGGGAACCTGTGTTTCTTTTGGTTGCGTCATCTTGTTGTGTCAGCTCTCCATGTGTGCGGTGCCATTCCTGGGCAGGCTGCCCTTTCTTTTGCGCTGGGCAGCTCTCCTTACGGGGCGCACTCCTTGTGCGTGGGGCTCCCCTATGCAGGGGACACCCTGTGTGGCACGGCACTCCTTGCGCGCATCAGCACTGCACATGGGCCAGCTCCACACGGGTAAAGGAGGCCCGGGGTTTGAACCGCAGACCTCCCACGTGGTAGACAGATGCCCTAACCACTGGGCCAAGTCTGCTTCCCAACAACAGATCTGGTTTAGATGGAAATTGTGAGGATGGTACACCAACGTTCAATAGTCAAAAGGTGGGAGCAACAAGAGTGCTTATCAACAGATGAATGGATAAACAAAATGTAGTATGTGCATACAATATGGTATTATTCAGCTATAAAAATGAATGAAGTTCTGATACACACTACAACATGGATGGACCTTGAAGACACAGCCAAATTCACTAAGCCAGATGCGTAATAAGGACAGATACTGTTTGATTCACTTATATAAAATCTCTAAACACAAATTAATAGAGATGGAAAGTAGATTAGAGGTTACCAGAGGCCAGGGGGAGGAGGGAATGGGGAATTACTGCTTAATGGGTGCAGGAATTCTTTCTAGAGTCATGAAAAAAATCTTGGTAATGGATGGTGGTGATGGTAACACAACATTGTGAATGTAATTAATACCACTTAAGTGTACATTTAAAAATGATTAAAGTGGGAAATGTTGTGTTTTATATATATATATATATATATGTTACCACAATTTAAAGGAAAAAAAAGGGGGGGGAAAGTAAAGAGAGTTGAGCAAGCAGACAAATGTTATCTTTTGTAGGAATGTGTGCTTGGCTCTGGGGACCGCACTGTCCTTTGGAGTCCACACTTAGTAACATCCCTGAAGGAAGGGGCTGGGGACGACACTGTGTTCCTCCGCCTCCTTGGGCTCAGCATCACAGGCCAGGATTCCAGGGTAACATACTGTCATGCTGACCGCATCAGGCAGAATGTTCTCTGGTCCATTTAGGTACCGTATGAAACACTATCCACCCCACCCACCCTGCCCCGATTAGGGCCTCGCCTTTCCACCGAGCCCTGCTGTCCTCCCCGACAAAGGGAGAATGGCCAGCAACTTTTGGAAACTAAAACAAACACCAAAGTTTGCCAACACTGAACTCTGCTTCACAGCTAAATGGACCATAAACTCTCAGGATCTGGAACAAAACTTCAATTCAACCCCCCTCCCCCCCCCCCCCGACAGGTGCTGGGGCACAAAGACTGCACAGTATATTTTGCCCTGGAAAACAGTCTCAAATTATTTTTGTAAAAAAAAGTTTGTCTGGAAGAAAGTTTCATCTTGTGCTTAGAAAAATAAGCCAAGAGGCAATGCTGCCCCCTTTCTCTCCCTGTACTCCCAGGAGGCGGTGCCATCCTACCTCAAAGCTCAGGGAAGCAGTGAAATATCTTTTCCCCCAGGTTTTCATGGGTGTATCCAGGATGAGGCACATGTAGATCTTTCCTGTCAGCCTGGAATCTGCCACCCTCTAAATGGCCCACAATCTAGTATCTCGTAATACAAATTAAATGAGTGGAAAGTACGGGACTGAGGGCCCAAATTGACCACGGCAAGTCAGCTCCCCTCTCAGGCCTCACATTCTTAACCTGAACAATTCAGGATTTGGACTTAGGTCACTTCTAGCCCTAGCGTCTATACAAGTGTGGCATTGTTCAAAGGCATTGTTCAAACCAGGAGAAATGTCGTAACACAAGAGGTGGCTAATAACAATTATCCTGGCATGAACCAGGCCAGTGGTGGGGAAACCAGGACCTACAGCTACCTCAGTCCTCCATGCACTGGCCTGGTTGGTCAACTAACAACTTTGCCCCCTAGAGCTTAGTAAAATAGGAAGTTCCTTTCCTCCACTTTCCAGCGCTGCCTGACCAATACCCCTCTCCATATTCACACTCCATGCTGGGCTCACCACATTCTAAGTTGAATTGGCAGCACAGCAGAGGGTGTGAGAATCCAAGTTCTGGTCTCAGACTGCATGGGTTCAAATCCTAATTTCTCAATATACCACATGACCTCAGGCAAGTTATCTAATCTCTCTAAAGGACAGACTTCTGAACTTTTTTAACTTTAATCTAATTTTATTTATCAATTTGAATTGTCCTTCAACTTTTGAGAATGAGAATTCTCGAAGGCCCCACTATGGGGTTCAGGGCTCTGAAACCACAAAGGTACCCCACAGTAGGGCATCCCTCTTTGGTTCCTACATCTTCTTTCTTTCTATCACCCCTGCAAGAAAAAAGGAACACCTCAGGCTTCCCAGTTAGCCATGACAAATGGCACCCGGCACTCCTTCAGAGGAGAGATGGGGGATTCAGCAGCCAACCTGCACCTTCCAATGGAAATGTCACAAATTCCCCCAAATGCAGACAGCTCATTGACCCTCAGCAATGGAGAGGAGATGCCTTGTGGCAATGCTAGTCTAACCCTGGCCCGGGTTCAATGAGTAGGACAGAAAACAACTAACAAATTCTTCAATGTCACCTGGCTCCAAAAGTACTTAACTTAGTGGCTGGATGACTTTGCAACTACTTCTAGTTAAAGGGTTCCAAGGCACTGGAAGGTAAATAACCAGCAAAGTGTCAATAACACTGAGGACAGAGCAAAATGTTATTTCCACCTTCCTGTGCCCATGGCAGCCATTTTCCAGCTCCAAGTCAAGTTTGCTCATGATGGTGAGTGGTACTCAGAGACTGGTCCTGGCACAGAATATTGAACAGACTTCAACATTCCATCTGAATCTCTGGTAATCCCTGCCACTGATTCCAGCCAGGGTAGTCCAAATCAAGTTTGTCATTTCTTTCCCTTATGCTGCAAACTTTCCCCTGTTTTTAGTCAAACTATGCCAGGCTGGTAATTCTGACAGCTACAAATTGAGTTTTGTACTTTTCTAGTTTCCAAATAACTAAGAGTGAGTTCAGTGAAATATTGTCAGATCAAAATAATCAATTCAATATTTCAGAAGATGATTTCAGACAAGGTCAGAGATAAGTACCTAGCCCAGGGTCCTACAGTAGATATTCTGTAAGTATTAAGTTATATTTTGTTGTTGTTGTTTTAACATCTAACCAAGATTTAATGTACATTTATTCTTAACACATGGAACATATAGTATATAAAGATTTCATACTGGAGGCGGGGCAAGATGGCATCTGAGGGAGTGCACCTCATAATCTCTCCTGCAAAGCAGCAGCTGAGTAGGGTCGGAGTCCTGCTGGACCAGGCTGTTTCGGGTGCGTGCAGGGCAGGAGGTGTCTGAACGTTGATTTGGTGAGACAGTGACAAAAGAAATTCTTGCAAGAGGTAGAATTTTGGGTCTCTTAAATGGAGGTCAGAAGTTGTAGGCAGAACCCCTCCCCCTAGGGCTGGCAGCCCAGTCGCAGCAATCCCTGAAAACTTTGTTGTGCTGCAGTGTTCCCAAACCCTTTGTTAACCGGATGCATGGTTCCCAGGTCTATATCCCCTAAACCCTGGTAGCCCACGCTCCAGAGACTCACACACATTGAGTCTGCAATATCACGGACTTCCCATTCCCGAATCCACTGTGCCCTGAGGTCCGTCTGAGGTCCATGATTATCCTAGCACTCCTTATTGTCTGTTTTTTGTGTTTTTTTTTCTCCTTGAGCTTGGAGGAGTGTACCAGCTGACTTGGAGAGAGTCTGAGAAGAAAGGAGAGGCAAATCTGCTGAGGAAGCCCAATTTACCTAAACGTCCAGGGATAGGAAACTTGGTCTGGGAGAAGGTGGAGTCAGAAAATCAATTAGACCTCCCCTAACACACCTAAGGGGGAGGGACTGTAGCATCCAGTAGCATATTTTGGGTTTCTGGTGAGGTGTAGGTTCTCTCACACTGGAAATAAAGAGTCAGTGTCTTCTGTGTTGAGTTGGTTCAAAAAGGACCCACTTGAATCTTCTGCTGGACCTCTCAGGCAACTTTCTTGCTGCCCTGGGAGAGAGAGAAGTGAGGAAGGGAGAAAAGGAGAAAGTCAGATCCCCAAGCATTTTATTTAACTGCAAAAAGGATTCCTAGCTTGAAAGGGTGGTTCTTTTTATTTATTTGTTTCCTTGTTTGTTTGTTTATTTATTGTCATGGTTGCTACTATTACATTGCCTCCTGGTCTTTTTTTCCTGTTTTATACTCCAAGGTCCTTTTTCATTTATTTAGTTTTTTTTTTTTTCTTTTTCTTTTTCTTTTTCTTGCTTGTTTCTCCCCCTTTTCTTTGCCACCCCTTTTCTCTTCTCTTTTTTTTCTTTTCTCTCTTTTTCCTCTTTTGTATTTTATTTTCTTTATAGAATAGGTGCTGCAGGGAGCACTTCACATTTGCTGTATTTCCGCATCCTCCATTTCCTCTTTTCTGTGTGTATTGATTTTGGCCACATACACTATCCCCTTTCCCCTACATCTTTGTATCCTCCATCATCTGCTGCTTCTCTTACATTCCACCTCCCTTTCTTTGGCCCCCAAATTGTCTGACTTTTAATTTCTAATACCTTTGTTCTGTTTTCTGTCTTTTATCCACTCTGGATATTATTGTCTTTCTTTTCTCTTTCCCTCTCTCATGAAAACACTGGCATTTTAATTCATACTATACTCCTCCCCATATTGAGTTGACTGTCTTATCATAGGTACTCTACTTACTGGTATAAATCTACACAACTTACATGAGTCTAATATCCAATCTCCTAGATCTCACATTGTTGCTCTGTTAACATTTATTACCAATACTACTTTATACATTTTCTTTTCTTACTCATTTTGCTTTCCCTAGCCCTAATATTTTCCTTCAAAGTGAACTTAGCCAGCAACAAGAAAACAGAGTAAGAAGAACAAAGTAACAAAGAGAAGACATAACACTTATGCATGAACAACAACTAATTAATCCCCAAGACTAGACAAAGAAGCTAAGGAACTGATTAAACCTTTCAAGATAAAAAGATGACCAGACAGCAAAAAAAACTACAAACCAAACCAATAATCAGGAAAACATGGCCGAATCCAATGAACAAACTAAAAACCAGGAAGAGGAGCAGAACATCGGAAAAGTAATTAAAGATCTCAAAACATATATTAGAGACCAACTTAATGACGTAAAGGAAGGGATTAACAATATGCAGAAAACACTTGGAGAGAATACAGAAGAAATTGCAGTCATACACAAAAAGATAACAGGTATGATGCTGATGAACACCACAGTTCAAGAAATCAAAAATACACTCTCAGCAAATAGCAGCAAATTAGAAGAGGCAGAGGGGAGAATTAGTGACGTGGAAGACAGTACATCTGAAATCAAACAGATGGTAGAACTGATCAATAAAAAGATAGAAAAAATCCAGCTGGGACGTAGGGACCTGAATGACAATGCAAAATGCACAAACATATGTATTATAGGCATCCCAGAAGGAGAATAGAAGGGAAAGGGGACAGAAGGGGTGTTGGAGGAAATAATGGCTGAAAACTTCCCAAATCTATTGAGGGAGATGGATGTACATGTCAAGGAAGCACAATGCACCACAAACATCATAAATCCCAACAGGAATACCCCAAGACATATACTTGTCAAATTATCCAATGCTCAAGACAAAGAGAAGATTCTAAAAGCAGCAAGAGAAAAGAGAACCATCACAGACAAGGGAGACTTCATAAGATTAAGTGCTGATTTCTCATCTGAAAACATGGAGGCAAGAAGGCAGTGGTATGATATAGTCAAGGTACTAAAAGAAAAAATTTCTAACCAAGAATACTCTACCCAGCTAAGCTAGCATCCAAAAATGATGGAGAGTTCAAACTATTCACAGATAAACAGAAACTAAAAGAGTATGCTAACAAGAACCCTGCCCTTCAAGAAATACTAAAGGGAGTTCTGCAGGAAGAAAGAAAAAAACAGGAGAGGCAGAGTTGGAGGAGAGTGTAAGAGCAACAAAAAAGACAAAAACAGATAAAGAAAATCAAACAGAATATGACAAACACAAATCCAAAGAAAATATGGCTAATATAAGTAATTCCTTGAACAACAACAAATGGTGCCTGGAGAACTGGGTATCCATATGTAAAAGAATGAAACAGGATTACCATCTCACACGTTATACAAAAATCAACTCAAGATGGATCAAAGACCTAAATAGAAGAGCCAAGACCATAAAGACTTTGGAAAGCAGTGTAGGGAATTATCTACGAGACCTTGTAATAGGAAATGGCTTCATAAACTTCACACCAAAAGCATGGGCAGCAAAAGAACAAATAGATAAATGGGACTTCCTCAAAATTAAAGTCTTTTGACCCTCAAAGGAGTTGGTCAAGAAAGTGAAAAGAGAGCCTACACAATGGGAGAAATATTTGGTAACCATATATCTGATAGGAGACTTATAACCTGCATATACAAAGAACTCCTATATCTTGAATATAACAAGACAAACAACCCATTTGAAAAATGGGAAAAGGATTTAAACAGACACTTCTCCAAAGAAGAAATATAAATGGTTAAAAAGCACATAAAAATTGCTCCAAATCTCTAGCTATTAGGGAAATGCAAATCAAAACTACAATGAGATACCATCTTACTCCCATAAGACTGGCAGCTATGAAAAAAACAGAAGACTAAAAGTGCTGGAGAGGATGTGGAGGAATGGGAACACTCATCCACTGCTGGTGGGAATGCAGAAGGATCCACCATTCTGTAGGACAGTTTGGCAGTTTCTCAAAAAACTAGCTATAGATTTGCCATGTGACCCAGCAATTCCACTGCTGGGTATATACCCAGTAGAACTGAAAACAAGGACACAAACTGATATATTCACACCAATGTTCATAGCAGCATTGCTCACTATTGCCAAAAATTGGAATCAACCCAAATGCCTATCAACAGATGAATGGATAAATAAAATGTGGTATATACTTACAATGGAATACTACTCAGCTTTATGAATGAATACAAATACATGTGATAACATGGATGAATCTTGAGAACCTTATATTGAGTGAATCAACCAAGCATTAAAGGACAAATACTACATGACCTCGATGATATGAAATAAGTAAACCAAACTGCCTCAGAGAGCTAGAGACTGGATGATAGGTTTAAAGGAAATTGGGGGGCAAAGAGGAAGGATGTAAGCTGACACCTACATGGGTGAAGTCTATGATAAGCTGGAGGTAAGTATTTGTACAAGGGATAAAATGGGGGCATAGGGTTACCTTTGGGTGGGGCTTTGTAGGCTTGAGGGGGGCTAGGGATGGGAGGATGGGTAATATTGCCCAAGAAATTGGGGGGAGGGTGGGGCAACATACGAACATAGGAGATTGTCAGGTATTTGGTTGAGAGTATAATGCTGAGAAAACCTTTTCAAAAATATAATAAGGAAGGTTACCTGTTTAAGATGCTTAAAGGGGATAATCTGACACAGGACAGCCTTCTAGGGAGTGTGTGAGTGCTCATTTTGCCATAGTGGGTTATATCATTGGATAGAGATCCATATAATAAGAGTGAAGGTATATCCACATCCTGGGGAGGACTGATGCTCTCAAATAGAGGGAATTGTATCTCTTGAGAGAAATGGTGGCTCCCAATGCATTAGGACAGTTGAGCATGTCAAGCCCTCAGCATTGTTGCAAGTATCTCTGAACATGGTCCTTCAAGCAATGAAGATTGACCGTCACTGTGGGTCCTGAGGAGAGGAGGAAAGAGGTATTGAATAGATGGAATCAATGTAAAAGTGTAGGTAATAGAAGTGTTCCACAAGATTACTCAAGGATGGATATAGGAAATGATAAATTACATCAAAAATGTATAGGGGCTGATAGGCTAAAGTGTAAATCATAATGTAAAACATAAGATAACTAAAAATTTAGAAAATTGTATAGTCTAAAATATAAACCACAATGTAAACCCAAATGTTACCTTGTTTGAAAGCTATTGTCTCAATATCTGTATATCGGTTTCAGTAAATATAGTATGAATATGTAAAAAGATTATTGCTATGGAAGGGAAAAGGGTTTTACATTGGATATGTGGGAGTACTGTATATTGTATATATGAATTACTGTGATCTAAAACTTTTGTGAAGATAAGCTTAATAATTAGGGGGAAAAAAATAAAAGAAAGGATGTAGACACTGAGGAAAAGACGGAAGAAGTTTCCTTGCCAATTTGCATACAGAGCAACACATATTGCAGTAATGGAAGGCAAAATATCAAAAACAAAGCCTTTGCATTTTTTAATTTTTTGATACCCCAATTTATTTTTACCTTATTTTTTCTATATTAATATGTATTATATATCTAACCTTTAAACTCATCACTATATACCATTTTACTATTAATGGAACCTGGCAATATATTGGGCTTCATTTTTCAAGAAGTTTTGGATCACAGAGAGGCTCAACAATGTCAGGGGAGGAATACTGATGTGGGATGTTATTGACAGGGGACACATGGTTGGCAGGGAGTTCTCCAGGGCATATATCTAGGGTACATAAAAATGTTCAGATATTTTCATAGTGGTTACAATTAAAAACAACAACTGAGGGAGTGCTGAGTTCCTAGCCAGCGGGGCTCTATCATAGTCCCTAAAGGAACAGCAACAATCCCCCAAGTGCAACAGCAAAGACCAAAAAAGAAGGAAGGTCCAACAATGAGCCCTTGATACTAATGACTATGCTTGTGAGCCTGTGCACCTGAAATAAGAACAAGGCCTAGAGCTGTAGGGTGCTTAAGAGTTACCTCCTAAGAGCCTCCGTGTTGCTCAAATGTGGCCAGTCTCGAAGCCAAACTCAGCATATAAATGTTTTGCCTTCCCCCCAGTGTGGGACATGACTCCCGGGAATGAGCTTCCCTGGTGCTGAGGGATTACTACCAAGTACCAGCTGATGATGTAACTAGAAAATGACCTTGAATAAAAGGGTCAACTCGGACCAGCAGAATATTTCAGTCTACATATAATACCAGGAGTTAAAAATGCTTTTTGACCTGAATAAAAGGGGGAAATGGAAAGGACAAATGAGTTTATATGGCTATGAGTCTCCAGAAAGAGCCGGGAGATTTTCAGAGAGGTCGCCCTTATGCACACCTCAGCAGAGTCCCAGAGACAGATAAAGTAGAATCAACCCCAGGTATTGGTTCTTCTGAGTACTACAGAGACCCACAGGTTCTATGGTCATGGCAGATGGAGTTCAGTGCCATGTCAGTTGGCCCTACTTTGGAGTTTGTGTTTCTGTGTGGTGGAGCTAGATTCAGATGTAATCTTTGTCCACAAGCCTCTCCTGTTAAATCCTGTAAAATCCTGTTTTACAGGATTTGTAGTTGGTGCTGGGGTTTAGTGTATACCTGAATCTCTGTACTGACCATGTGATAGCCAGGCCCTGAGCCTCAACAGACTTGCAACTCATGCACTCTGGTTTATTGGACTTACCCCACTCAGCTAACATGGAGGTAAAGAAAGTCAACCACCACACCAGGTAGCCAAGAGTGCCTACAACTGAAAGCAGGAGAATTGCATCCAGCATCCATGTGGAATCTAAGCCCCCTCTTGATATAGAGGTGGAGTGGACACAACCATTCTTGGGTCCACAGGATGGAGGAATAGAGTATGGATTAGAGTGGACTTACTGATATTCTATTCATGAACTACTGTGATTAGTAATTGAAGAAAATGTGGCATTGGTGTGGAGAAAGTGGCCATGGTGGCTGCTAGGGGTTGGGAGTGGGAGGAAGATATGTGATGTGGGGGCATTTTCGGGGGTTGGAGTTGTCCTGAGTGGTGCTGTGGGGACAGTTACTGGACATTGTATGTCCTCCCATGGCCCACTGGGTGGACTGTGGGAGAGAGTGGGTTTTAGTGTGGGTCATTGACCGTGAGGTGCAGTGGTGCTCAGAGATGTATTCACCAAATGCAATGAATGTCTCATGATGATGGAGGAGGTTGTTGTTATGGGGGGAGGAGTGGGGTGAACGGGATGGGGGTATATGGGGACGTCATATTTCTTGAATGTAACATTAAAAAAATAAAGATGAAAAATAAATATTTGTTGAAGGAAAAAAAAAGATTTCATACTGAATAAATGATATTAAGCCAAAAAAGGAAAAAAGGAGAAATTTACATCAAGTTTAGCTACATTGTTTCAGGGATAAGTTATCTTTTAAAAGACTGTTGATAGGTAGAGAAAGGGGAGATGGAAACAAATATTTACCAAGTACCAATTATCTGGGAAACGGACTTGGCCCAGTGGTTAGGGCGTCCGTCTACCACATGGGAGGTCCGCGGTTCAAACCCCGGGCCTCCTTGACCCGTGTGGAGCTGGCCCATGCGCAGTGCTGATGCGCGCAAGGAGTGCCGAGCCACGCAGAGGTGTCCCCTCCCTGCGTAGGGGAGCCCCACGTGCAAGGAGTGCACCTGTAAGGAGAGCCGCCCAGCACGAAAGAAAGTGCAGCCTGCCCAGGAATGGCGCCCACTTCCCGTGCTGCTAACGACAACAGAAGTGGACAAAGAAACAAGACACAGCAAATAGACACAGAGAACAGACAACCGGGGGAGAATTAAATAAATAAATAAATCTTTTTAAAAAAAAAAAAGTACCAATTATCTTATCAGATACTACATTTACTTTCTCTCATTTATTTTTACAAAATGAATAAATCCTAGTTTTTAGGTGTGATTCCTGCAGTACAAAGGCACCATCACATATGTGGTCTTTGGGCAGGCACAGTGGAATTTGAGGGCAGTCCACAGCCAAGCTTTGAGGTCATGTTCTGGGGAATTCTTTATAAGGAGAAGTGTTTTGGCCCCTTTCATTACTTTCCTCAAGGTGGAAATGGAGGTTCAAGTTGTTACCAAATTTAAACTCTCCTATCTCACATGTAAACAATTTAATGGAGAGTCTAACAGTTTTACTTCATTTAGGACACTGAGGTAAAAGGATTAATTAGTTGTCTTCTTTATCATTTCTTTTCTTTCTTTCTGAACAATATATTTTTATTCTCTGATCATGAATAATAAAGAGTTGGGTAAAACAAAGATGACCTATAAAGCTTTTGTGATTTTGAGAATGATGGTCTCATTGACTGGAGTTTTTTGGTAGTTGTACTAGAATTTGGGAGTAGAAGGGAAAATGACATACTCGGTTTTAGAGGTAAAAAAACTGAAAATGAATTTATTCTAGTTCTAAATTTCTCTTGGAGAGAGAAGTATAAAGGTGATGGTTAAAACGATGAGAGTATATAAGCTCACAAAGGGAGTACATACTGAGTAGAGTAGGGAGTTGAAACATGAAATTTGGGTAACGAATGTAGTTCACAAAAGAAGAAAAAAAAACAGTAGTAAACGTACATTGAATAATTCTAATAGTAGATGCTGATGATATTTAAGTTGAATTATCATTAGGAGAATAAAAATGTTGAGCAACTTTATCCAACAATTGGAAATTTGAGAAATTAGGTAAAAGTTTTGCTCCCAGTACTCTTTTTTATAGGACTATAGGAACTGGGAATAATTATCATTAAGAAAAAATATAACACTGTGTATTTGTATTTCAGATTAGTCAAACATTTGACTCTGAAGACAATATCCTTGGCATCAAACAGAGGATGGTTTCCATTTAGCCAAATGAAGTGTAGTCATTTATAGTCAAACTTCACAAACTGAGTTCCAAAACTCGGCCATCAAAAATAGGTCCAGGGTACAATGTTTCAGCAGAACAAAGTTAAGTTTGAGAAGAGAAGAGAAGAGAATGAGGATATTTTTACAAATAGAAATGGGAAGTTCAGGATTATCAATATTTTCACAGTTTTAACATTGTTAACACAAAATATAAAACTCAGTAGAGGAATAGGGAACAAGAAAAAAGGAGTACAAAAGAATGAGAAAGAATGAAAGAAATGGTGAAGACAAAAATATTGTAGGCTGAAATGGATATCAATTGAGCCAATTAGAAGATCTGTTTTTACACAACCATGTTAATTAAATGGGGGGAAAGGAAAACATGTTAATAAAGGGAAAGAATCTCTTGCTACTGATATCTGATTTTTCTTGCAGCTCATTTCCAAATAAATTATAAGTGAAATGTTTTTAAAAAAAGGATTAATTAGTGCCATTCACAAATATTTCATTTTCCTTCATCCAATCATATGCTTGAATTACACTTCCCTGCTCCCTTGTAGTCAGGGTTACCATTTTACTTAATTTGGCCAATAAAATATGAGTGAAGGCAATCTGGGTCACTTCTGGGTGAAAACATTAAGAATGAGCTCATGATTTGCCGCCACTTTCCCTTTTTTCTGTTTCATCAGTGGTAGCCCTTAGGAGCGTTCTTCATCCTGGTTCCCTTAGTGAGAATAATCCAGAACAGATCCCCACCCTCTACCAGCCAATATTTAGTGAACATATATGCTGAGTGAGAAATAAACAGTAGTTGTTTTAAACCACGAAGATTTGGGAGTTATTTATTATTGCAGAATAACTAAGCTTGTACTGACTGATGCAGAGGGGAAGCCCTTCTCTAGTCTCCAACAGAAATGTCAGAGAGCAAAAAACCACACCTACTTTCTGGACAAAGAAATACTTTTTACAGACATTTTTCAGATATTTCATATTCTCTTCCCTGATTAAAATACATTGAACTTTATCTTCTTGGAAGGATACACAGAACTTTTCACCACCTTACTTAAGAATCAGCATCACTATTTACAAATGCTATTCTTCCCAAGAAAAACAAAATTTACCAAGTGGCAGTATTAAAGAGCCACAAACCTTTTTCATAAGGTTTTATATAGTAAATAAAGGATCTTTTTATCAAAATTTTGCTTGCCTGCCTTAAATTTTATCCTTTGACAACATTTTGTACAGTGAATTTATTCTTTGTATCAAGTAATGTGTCAGGAAATGCTACTCTGGAGCAATGAAACTCAAATTTTATAATGATCCTTGAAAGGAAAGGAAACTATAGATATAAAATAAAGTTATAGAAACTTTGTGGACAACTTTCTATCTGAACACATACACACACACAAACATACACAATTCCGCTTAACTGAAAGACTGCAAAGAAACATCTCTACACATATTATCTTGTCAAAATCTTGTTTTTATGCCCCCTTTTATCACCTTAATAATATACGCATATTCCTTTGCAATTCATCTCCTTTTTTCTCAGACCCAGCAACACTGACCTGCCTTCTGTCTCTATGTTACTTCACATTTTCGAGAATTTCATGTAAAGGAATCATACAGAATGTATTCATTTTAGGCTAGCTTCTTTCAGCATAATGATTTTTTGTTCCAGTCATGTTGTGTGTATTAGTAGTTAATTCTTTTTTTTTTCACTGAGTAGTATTCCATTTTATTGCTTATTTATTTTGTTTACTTATCTGTTAGCCCATTGACGGACATTGACGTTATTTCCAGTGGCTATTTCAAATAAAGTCTCTATGAACATATGTGTGTAATTCATTTTGTAGACACACATTGTTTTTGTGGGTGTGTTTTGTTTTTTTATAAGATTTATTTTTTGTTTCTCCTCCCCCACCCCCGCCACTCCCCCTGTTGTCTGCTCTGTGTCCACTTGCTATGTGTTGTTCTGTGTCTGCTTGTATTCTCATTAGGTGACTCCATGAACCGATCCTGGGACCTTCCAGAATAGGAGAGAGGCAATTACACTCTTACGCCACCTCAGCTCCTGGTTCTGCTATGTCTTCTTATTTTCTCTCCTCTGTGTCTCTTGTTGCATCATCTTGCTGTGCCAGCTCTCAGCATTGGATGGCACTCCTGTGTGGGGTAGCTTTCCCATGCTGGGCAGCATTCTCACACAGGGGGGGCACTCCTGCATGGGGCAGCGTTCCAGTATGGGCTGGCACTCTGCGTGGGCCAGCTTGCCACATGGGCCAGCATGCCCTCACCAGGAGGCCCTTGGCATCGAACCCTGGACCTCCTATATGGTAGATGGGAGCCCAATTGGTTGAGCCACATCCGTTTTCCAGTAGGTGTGTTTTTAAATCACTATTATATTGTTATATCCTCAATTCACACACAAAATAAATTGACTAATGATTTAAACATGGTTCATCAAAGTATAAAGATAGTGATGAAAACTAACATATTATAATTCAGAATTACTTTTTAAAATAAAATAGTAAATAGGACTTTATAAATAGAAGAATGAAGCTGTTGCTCAAATTAAGCTATGAGGGTGATGAGTTGGCACAAGCAGCCAAATAAGAAAAGTGTGAGGAGGAAAACTGATAATTAACTTTCAGACACTTAATTTTAGTGGACTGGTAATCCATTTTCCCATATGCATTTATCGCCATGAGTCTTAGTCAAACAATAAACATGAAGCCATTACAGTGAACATGAAGCCATTACATGTTTTATAAGATTTTTCAAATAAAGAACACCTTCTCTATTGAATCAATGGAGTTCTTTCAAGAAAAAATACAAAATAAACATCTCCAATTTCAAAGTTGCTTAATTTAGTTGCAAAAAGCATAGAACAGAAGAAAACTCAAATGCTATTCATAGTTGTACACCTAATAGCAAAATAAATAGAACTCAAACTGTTGATAGGAAAAATATAAAGCTAGCCACAAAGATAATGGCTATTACTATGTTCAGAGCTAAATTAGAAGTGCTACTGACAAAATGACTTTTTCAAATGACTCTATTAGATGTTGCCTAAAATCCATGACATTAAAGTGGAAGAGCAATTATTAATTCCTGGTGTAGATTGCAATTATTATCAAAATACTGACAATGAGTATGAATCTGCTTTTAACATGTATAAGAGTCTCATGTGAAGAAGTTATTTGACAAACTTTTATATTTTTAATCATTGAAAAACTTGGCCACCACATTACAACTGCTTTTTACTTAACTGACTTTTGTACAATGATATACTTTGTTTGTGATAAGCAAGGGGACAACAGGAGCTATCTATATAAGGCAAGAAATGATGTAGCCACTTGAATAAGAGAGCTAGCTCTTGAATGACACTTGCATGTTATCTATTCACAGAGAAAAATTGCTGGCCTAAATATAAATCTCCTAATCTTCATTTAATGTTGCCGGAAACAGTGAAAATATTCAATACTATCAACTTTCAGCCACCAAATGTACTTATTTTGAGAACACTGTACAAAGAAATTAATGTCAAATATAAACCCTGCTTTTTCCACACTTAAATACTCTGCTGTTGAGGAGAAAGATACCCATATAGATTTTTTAAGTGAGGAATGACATAAAATATTGCTCTTGACCATAATGCCAATGAAGAAAAATACTGTGTTTCCAAGGATCCTGTACAAATAGCATATCCCAGTAATATAATCAGTATCTTTAACCATTTAAATCTACCATTCATGGACCAGGATCAGGATTTTTAAGACTGAAAATAAGTAGTTAGATTTCTTTGGAAGGCTGATTGTGAGGGGAAGGATTTGATTGTCCATACTCTGAACTTCCGCCTCCTGAAGATTTCCTTCAGTCTTCAGAAAACAAAAGTGGTAACACAACTGGACATTCATATCCAAATCCTGCAACTGATATTGAAGCTTCCTAAGCAAACAGAAGCAAAGAACATGTTCGAATATATTGCCACTATCTCCCAGATGAATCACCCTACCCTGCAGCATTGAAGAGTGATGTCCTTGCCACTTTATGGTCTGAAGGGGGCTCTGAACCGTCCAGGGTGAAATCATCCCCTAAGACTCCTGTGAGGGCATCAGCAAGATCAAGGACTCAAGGTATACATATCCTTGAGCTAGACAAAAGTGCCTCAGTAAAAGATTATAAAACAAAACAATTTTATGACACATTTTTTAATACTTTGTTTTTATAAGTATAACATACTGATATTTAAACCTCACTTAAAATCAATAGTTCATTAATGCATTAAATGTCTATTCCGTGATTCAAAATTGCTAAACATTGGGAAGCAATGAGGTATTCCTATGCTGGCAGAGACTGGGGAAATGAAGAAGATAAATCTGAGACATTTTTAAATGAATAAAAGAACATGAAATGCAATACTCCTCAATCAAATAGGAATGTCGGGTACCTTAGTGCCACATAGTGGGTCTCTCATTTAAGTACCTGGGTTTGCAGGTGCTCAGTAATGGTAAGATTTCCTCTTAGTCCTCCTTATGGATGTCCTGGGACAGGATCTTCCAGGGTTCATGCATCTCTCATCTGAGTAAACACAGATGAGCTCTTTGTCATTGCTTAAGCCCCATAAGCCTTCCTAACAACAAACTGAAGTCAGCTAAGTTCAGGTGGCTCAAATTAAGTTTTTGTTATGAAAACAAAATTCAGAAAATGCAAACTCTTTGAGTCACTCAGCCCAGCTATTTGCTTCAGAATCCAACACTGGGCCAAGTGGTTTTTATTTTGTCCTTTCAAACTAGGTAACATTCCTTGTAGCAGATGCTTGGATAACTTGTAGGGAGCTGAGTGTGCATCCCATTCTGGGGAAGAGTCGTCTGACCAGAGATAAAGCTGATGACCAGGTTTATAGAAATGAAGGCATCAGGAAGAGCCTGGCGTGAGTGGGTGGGAGGTATTTAGGAAAAGGGGCACAAGCAGCTAAAAAGGAGGAAGCCATGAAACAAAACAAACAGAAAGGCAGAAGCTGGCACCAAACAGAGAAGATTGTTTTCTGACAATTTTTAGGCTGAGAGAGAAACAAGGAAAAAAGCAATTCCTTCTTTTGCTTGTCTCCACCCTTGTTCTCACATGGGAACAACCCAACTATGGATGTTGTTTCCTTTCTTTCATTTCTACTTTTTTTCTGCTCAGCTAGGAACCCTTTTCTAATTTTAATTTGTTTTTTTCTTGAGGCACAAAGAGAATCAAATTCTATACTCCCATGCCTATATATAATAGATCGAAGGGTTGTGGAGAGAACTGACTCAGAGGAGGACAACCTTGACTTAGTCATTTCTCTGCCAGGTCCATGTCATGTCACAAGGCTCCAAATGGTATGGTTTTGGCTACAAAATTTCCTAGTCCTTCTTGAAGACGTTTGTTATTATGACCAACCTGCAAACAAAGCACTTTCTAGATCTTTAATACTTCAAACAATTTTCTCCCAGTTTTGGAGTTATAATAATGCTATAGGGGACACTAGTTTCCAGATTCCCAGAGAACAGACCAGAGGAAGGGATTTAACTGCATGCATTAATATATTTAGTCCTAAGCAAAGCACTCACTGTAGCATCTTCCTTTCCTAAAACGAGCTACTGGATGACGATTATATGGTCATGGCAGAAGGTTGGTGTTTTCTCCATCTCTAACACTCTCAGTGATATCATCGTTTGAACATTGTTTACTGCAATAAATAGAAATTTGTAGTGGGAGTGTATTTTGGTGGGAGAAGCAAGCCAATGAATGTCTTTTCAAAAAGGAGTGCCTCCCAGATGACAATCTCAGGGCTTCTTTCTACAAACGTCAACATGGTATTTTCCAAACTTTCTTCAAAAGACAAAAAAAGTAGACACTTTGCTCTTATAAGAGAAAAGCTTTGTCACTAAATGTTCAATACACTTGTGCTCTGATGTAGTTATGAAAAACTCTGACTCCAAATTCTTCAACAACTGAGTTAAAGTGTTGGATTTGAAGCAGAAATTACAGCAAAAAAGAGCAAAGGTGCATAATGTCAACTGGGTATTCACATGCAAAAAAAAATTAAAAATATATATAGGCACAGACCTTGTACCTATCACAAATTTAACTCAGGCCTAAATGTAAAACACAAAACTACAAAACTTGTAGATGATAACACAAGTGAAAACTTACTTGACCCTGGATTTAGCAACAGTTTTGTATATACAACACTAAAAGTATGGTCCAATAAAGAAAAAAAGTGATAAATTGTAGTTCATTAAAATTTAAAACTCCTACTTTACAAAGGATACTGCTAAGAGAACGAAAATGCAAGTCACAGACTGGGAGAAAATGTTTGCAAAACAGCTATCTGATAAAGGACTAGTATCCAAAATACACAAAGAATGCTTAAAATTCCACAAAAAGAAAGCAAAGAGGGAAGCAGACTTGGCCCAATGGATAGGGCATCCACCTATCACATGGGAGATCAATGGTTCAAACCCCAGGCCTCCTTGACCCGTGTGGAGCTGGCCCATGCACAGTGCTGATGTATTGAAGGAGTGCCGTGCCATGCAGGGGTGTCCCCCGTGTAGGGGAGCCCCACACTCAAGGAGTGTGCCCCGTAAGGAGAGCCTCCAAATGTGAAAGAAAGTGCAGCCTGCCCGAGAATGGTGCCACATACATGGAGAACTGACCAACAAGATGATGCAACAAAAAGAAACACAGATTCGCAGTGCCGCTGATAAGGATAGAAGTGGTCATAGAAGAATACACAACAAATGAACACAGAGAGCAGACAACTGGGTGGGGGGGTGGGGAAGAGGAGAGAAATAAATAAAAAATAAATCTTAAAAAAGAAAGCAAAGAACTCAATGAAGAAATAAGCAAAAGATCTAAATAGCCATCTCTCACCAAAGATGATATACAGACAACAAATAAGCATATAAAAAGACATTCAATATCATATGTCATTAGGGAATAGCACATTAAAATAACACTATAGTATTACTACACATCTATTAGAATGGCAAAAATCCAAAACACTGACAATAACAAATGCTGGTGAGGATGTACAGCAACAGGAATTCTCACTCACTGCTGGTGGGGATGCAAAATGGCATAGCCACTTTAGAAAAACATTTGGCAGTTTCTTACAAAGCTTCATATAGGCTTCCCATATGATCCAGCAATTGCATTCCTAGCTATTTACCCAAATGAGCTGAAAACTGGTGTCCACACAAAAACTTACATATGATGTTTAACAGCTTTATTCATAATTGCCTATGATTCAAAACAACCAAGGTGCCCTTCAAGAGGTGAATGGATAAACAAGCAGTGGTACATCCATACAATGGTATACTGTTCCGTGATGAAAAGAAATAAGCTATTCTTACCTGGCAGGGGAGATAACATGATCACAAAGGTGTGTTCCTAGGGTAAGCCTTATTCACTGCACTCCAAATGTGTTGACCCTTGCAAAACTTGGCTGCATAATTTGTGGTAGTGGAGGACTACATCCGCGCTCTCTCCTGAAAGAAAAAAATAAAAGGAAATGAGCTACCAAGTATGAAAAGATGTGGAGGAACCTGAAATATATATTGCTAAGTAAAAGACGTCAACCTGAAAATGCTACATAACCTTTTTTAAAAAATTTATCTCTCCCCTCCCCCGCCTTTGTGGCTTGTTTGCTGTCTGCTCTCTGTGTCCATTCTCTGCATGTTCTTCTGCATTTTTTTTCCTTATCTCCCTTTTCTGTTGAGTCACCTTGCTGAGTGGGCTCTCTGCAGTGCTTGCAGGCCAGGTGGCACTCTGTGGCGCTGGCAGGTAGCTGACTTTCCGCGGCATGCGGACAAGCCTGCCTTCACAAGGAGGCCCCAGGACGTGAACCCAGGGCTTCCCATATGGTAGACTAGAGCCCAACTGATTGAGCCACAGCCACCTTACCCCTACATAACTTTTTGATTCCAACTATATGACATTCTGGAAAAAGAAAACTACAGAGCCAGTAGTGGTTTTCAGGGGTCCAGCCATTAGGGAGGAAGGAATATGTGGAGCACAGGATATGTTTACGGCAGTGAAACTATCCTATATAGTACTGGAATGGGGGAATACACAGCAGTGGGCATTTGTCAAAATTCACAGAAATCACAGAACTATACAACACAAAGTGAACTCTAAATTAAACTATGGGTTTTAGTTATTATGTATCAATAGCAGTTCTTCATTTGTGAGAAATATACCATGCTAATGGAAGATATTAATAATAAGGGAAATGGAGTGGGGTATAGATGGGATTTACAGGAACTCATGGTGTTATATAGCTAGGATTTTTAAAAATATAGTGCTGGAATTTTAAAAAGAAAAGTTCTTTTCAAACCAGTTAGTGGACACAGTTTCTTCACTCCCACACTCATTCACATGCATTTCTTGAGCATGTAGTACATATATGATAATTAAGGTAAAGTCTTTAGTATTTCAAAGTCTGGTGGTAGGTAGAGACAAGGCAGTAGTGAGAATGTCACATTGTTCTAGTTTAAATGCTATACGGATGTGAAGGAGAACACACATAATTGCACCTGGAGGCAAGGATCAGAAAGGCTACAGAGGAGGCCAGTCTTCAAGGATGGATAGATATGTGCCAAGGGGAAAGGGAGAAGAAGAGAATTCTGGGGAAAGGCATGGAGGTATCTGGGAAATTGCCACATGTGGGAAGGATGAATAGGAAGGAACATAGGGGCAGGCACCTTGGGAACCCATAGGGGAGAGACAGAAAAATAATCTGAGAAATAAACAGGCAGACTAGAGCATGATGTACTTCAAATCCCTTGCTAAAGAGTAAATCAGAATACAGGGGAGGGACACGAGATTTGGGTTTTAGAAAACTCGTTCTGTCTAGCCATGGGGCGAGAAGAACTAGAGAGGGACCATTTAGGAAACCACTATAGTAGACCAGAAGAACCTCTGCCACTACCAAAAAAAAAAAAAAAAAAAACAAACCTGGTGAAGGCTTGAATTAAGGTAGTGGCTATAGGATTGGGTGCAAGGACACAGGTCAAGAGATACTGAGGTGAACTTGATCATAGCTTAGTGGTTGGTTACATATCAGACTGAGGGACAAAGAAGACTCCAGTGTGGTTCATTCGAGATTTGAATTGTGGGCAAGTGGTATCATTTACTGAGATAGGGATCATAGAAGTCTCTTCTGAGAGACAGTGAGCATCAGTTTGGGCACATCAGGTTTGAGGTGTTGGTGGTACATGAAGGTGCAGATATTTCAAGGTCTGGACTAGGGATTTATATCTAAACATCATTTGAGCATAAGCTCTTGTGAGCAGATGAATTAGATTAGATGACTTAGGAGGCCATAGAATGTAAGCATAGTTTCAGATATTTGAGCAGTAGGGGATTATTATTTTCTCAGGTGTTGAAAGAACTGCCATCAGTGTCTCAGAGGAAGTTCAGATGAAATGGCCAAGAGGCGAAACAGAGAGACAGCTGCTCCAAGGTTGTAGACCCCCATCCCTGGCCATGAGCATAATGAACAAATCCAATGGCCGGTATGCATCTTGAAATTCCATATACCCAAAATTAGATCACAGTTACATTTTTTAAACAGTAGTGCCCCTTTTGGTTGCTGGAAAACTCCTGGGCCAGAGTCCCTTGGCCTCTTAGTTTCTTGTCTTCTCTGGTTACTGGCTGAAGCAGGCTTTCCCAGGGCCACTGAGCAGAAGTTGATGCTTCCCCTGTCTTCCAAATCCTCTCTCTAAGAGAGACACTTCCTTTTCAGATAGGTCTGTCTGAGCTAGAATTCAGAGAAATTGTTCATTAGCTTCAGGTCCTCTGATTTTCCAAATCAGGACTACATTATATTGAAACCATTAAAAAATGCCTCTTTTCACAGAAAATGCACTTTCTAGAGGAATGAGGAGGAACTAAGCAATGGCTTACTTCTTCATTTTGATGCTTTCTCCTGATTGCAGAACATGATTTCCCTGAAAGATTTACTCTTATCCTCAAAGCCTAATCAATCAACATGCAAGACAAAACCTTGACCCAGGCTCCAAGCAGGCAGTGGACCCAACCCAGAGTGAAGGGCATGATATGCACTTTCTATTCCTGGAATCACAGTGCTCATCTACCAAAGAGTTCTAGGAAGAATGTCTTTAAAGACACATCTCTAGCCAGGAGTCCTCATCTCCCAACTTTTCCAAAGTTCATGCTATGTGGACAAATGACTCTGCTTTCCCAGCTGGGGTGGCCCTTGGACTCCTGACGTGGGTCCACTTAATGGAAGAAGCCAATGCAGACTGACCATGGAGTGTGCCAAGCATCCATGCCTGCTGGCTTTTGGATGAGAAGGTATTCCTAATTCATCAGAGTAATGATGTCAGCATGTTCTTGGCAGGCTCTCAGTGTGATTCTGCGAGGGCACCCCCATCCCCCTGCATGATGAGTTGTACTTGGAGTCCTTC
The DNA here is from genome assembly GCF_030445035.2 of Dasypus novemcinctus. Taxonomy (NCBI): domain Eukaryota; kingdom Metazoa; phylum Chordata; class Mammalia; order Cingulata; family Dasypodidae; genus Dasypus; species Dasypus novemcinctus. The sequence continues at coordinate 109,730,097 of NC_080675.1, read as the reverse complement.
CCAGTTTCAATTTCAGCATCAGTTGGAGGGAAACAGCAAAACAGCATTCCTTTATGTCGATAACCAGTAGGTAACTGGCTATTCCAGGATTAGTCACATAACTCGACCAGCATAGTCTGGCACCTGGGCTTGCTTAAGGGAGAGGACAGACTTTCCGCTGCTCAGAAACAGAACTGCTAAACACTAACTCCAGTAGCCTCCTTGGGGTTGGTAAATATAAAACCCTTGAAGAAAAATAGCTGTAAGGGGCCTGTTTCTGGAATCAGCCTGAGCACAAATCCCAGATCTGACACTTAGCAGCTGCATGGCCTATCCATTTCATTTATTCATTTAAAAAATATCTATTTGATATTTGAGTGCATTTGATGTGGCAGACACTCTTTTAGACAAGTTAGCTGTTTTCCCATCTGAAAAATGGGGGCAATGATACATACCAGCCAGGGAAGGAAAGGAGAGAGAGTATACATAAAGCCTACAGCAAAGGGCTTGGCACAGAGGCAGACCTCAAATAGTGAAGGCTGCTGAAGGCATCACTCCCTTTCCCCCAGCCTATGTCAGCTTCCTAACCAGGGAGGAGCTCCTGCTGATGCCAACTCCCTTTGCCCAGTCCTCATCTGGTGCAGATCAGTTTGCATTCCCTTTCTTGTTATTTAATATTCATTGACCAGGAGCTATTCATGTCAAGGGGCAGTGTAAACAATGGCAGAAATCAGTCTCCACCCTACCTTCAGAAGTAATCTTTGGGGTCAGCTGGTTACCAATCTCACCCTATTGACTATCCAAGATCAGCACCACTTATTAATCTGATAAAAATAAAAAGTATGTTTGTGTGTGTGTGCATGCATGCACATGCGTGAGTATTTTCCTGACCTAAAGTTGAATAGGTTTCTCAGTGATGGGCAGGCGAAAGTGATAGCTCTGACATAGGCATCTGGTAAACAGAAGTGGACTCAAATTAGCAAAATTGAATTAGGCTTCCGCAGACTCTAGTTTTACCCAAAAATCTAGCTTTATCCAAAAATATTCTCCAGTAAGAATAACAGATGATATTGAAAATAGATGCTCCAGTCCTGAACTTTCTTCAAATTGGCTGATTCCACTGGTACAATTCTAAAGTATAGAAAGGTAGAGGGTAGCAATGATGCCTGTTAGACCAAAGAGTGGGCCAGATATCACACCAATAAAGACCAGGATCCCTACTAACTCCACCTACCTCCCAAACTGGAGTCGCTTGACTTCTACTTCTATCCAAAGCCCTGGATGAAATCCTGACCCTAATAAGAGGGCTTTGGAACACTGATTTAGTGGCCCTGATGTTGATATCAAATCATATTTGCTGTTTCACTCTACCCTTGCACTCATTCAGCTAGTATTTATTGAGCTCTTACTGTGTACCAGGCACTGTATTTAGTATCACAGTTCCAGTTACCTGCAAGACCTTGGGCAGCTGATGCAAATGCCTGTCACTTGTTTCCCTAGCACATAGACCTATGATTAGCACTTAGGAGATGCTCGAAAAATACTTTTTGCATGAATGAGTCACCTAAAGATTCATTCTAGCCTCTGTTTATTTTAAGATGTTGGAAGGTAATTCCTTGCTATTCAATGGTATTACTGAACTGGAACCAGTAACTACTACTGATTCTGATGCTTCTTTTCATTTATGACACCCTTGGAGGACCGTTACCATGATATGTACCTCAGAAAGCTATAGGTAATCCTAGTCCAAATGAACTACAGGGAAGAGTGCTGCACCTTACTCAGGGCAAAACAACCCTGGAAATATGTTTTCCTGTTCAGTTAACCAGAGAATGGGTGTGCACAGTAATGTGGACTATTTCAAGCAGAATAATGCTATCCCATGTTTTTTTCTCACTGTCACATGTGTACAAAAATGACAGATAGTAATTTCCCTACCCAGAAACTACAGTTCAAAATATATCCTACAGCAGAGCACTTCCTCCCCATCTCTTCTCTCCCTGCTAACTGTCAGAGTTCTTTGACAATGAGTTCCATTCACAGTAAGATCTTAGTAGGAGCCTTGAATGAAAAGCACTCATTCATTGATATATCACTTTGCTTATTTTCAAGATATTTAAAGGAAAGCTAGAATGTGCCAGATATTTCTCTGCAGATTTAAGAGACAGTTGGGAGAAGTTTCAAGATAATAGAGAATAGTGGAGCAGACTGATTTTGCAGCTAAGCCTAACTCTTCTCCATTCATTTGTGAGTCCCAGTTCACTGGCTTTTCAAACTCATCAATCTGGGTTACTCCAATAAATATGAATGTATTCAGTAAGCCTACTACCCTATCTGCCTCAAGTATGTTTCCACAAGTCCATGCAAATATGTATGATAAAAAGACAATACTGAATTGCCATGATATTCACACATCAGATATGTTTGCTGGTAATAGTAAGGAATAGATATAAAGTAAAAGAGAAGAAAATAAAGTTTCTTGCATGCCAGGCATGGTGCTAGTTGCTTTATATGTGAAAGTTTTATCTTATTTGCATAATAACCATATGAAGTCGCTATTTTAAAATTTTATTTTAAATTTAGAGACTGAGAAAAAGAAAGTAACTTGCTTAATATACTACAGGATTTGAGCTGATTCTTTCCAACACAAATGTTTCTATACTAGTAGAATAATAATCATGGCTTTCACTGTATAATTCTAGCTCTTTATAACTCAATGACAGCATGTATATATTCAATTTTAATTACTTGTCTAGATATTCATGTTACCTTCCAGGCTTATCCTCTTTTCCTGTTGCATTGGTCAGGGTTCTCTAGGGAAACAGAACTGACACAAGATATCTGTAAATATTATGAGATTTTATAAAATTGTCTCATGTGACCATGGGGATGTGCAAGTCCAAAATCCATAGGGCAAGCTGCAAGCCAGGAGCTCCAATGAAGGTCCCTGCTGAGTTCTTCTGGAGACACTGGCTCTCTAAAGTAGAGATGGGAATTCTCTCTCTGAATGCTGAAATCACTTTCTCTTTTAAGGTCTTCATCTGATTGGGTGAGATTGCTATGGCAATCTCCTTAGTTGATTACAGATGTAACCAGTTATCTATGCAATCAACTCACTAATGATTAAAGTCCAGGAAATGCCCTTTTTCACAATTAGCCTAGTGCTTGTTTGATCAACCAGCTGGGCACCATTACCTGGCTGAGTTGACGCGTTAGCCTTACCATCATAGCCCGCTCTATTTTTCCTGCTAGCACTTTACAAAGTCAGGGTTCAACCAGAGAAACAGAACCACTAGGTGATTTATATGAAGAGGTTTATTGTAAGGAATTGGTTTACACAATTGTGGGGACTGGCTAAGCAAGTCTAAAACTCATAGGTCAGACACTGAAGAAGGGTAGGCAAGGCAAATACCTGGGGTGAAGCTACTATCCACCAGAGGAATTTCTTCTTCTCCCGGGGAAACTCAGCCTTGATTTTAAAACCTTCCAATTTATTGAATTAGGTCCACCCAGATTACCTAGGATAATCTCTCATACTTAATGTCAACTGATTGTAGACTGTAATCATATCTACAAAATATCTTCACAGTAAAAGTCTAGATTAAAGTTTAATTGGACAACTGGGAACTATAGTTAAGTTGACACACCAGAAAAGACCATCACAGCATTTATCACAATCTGGTATATTTTATTTATTTAGAGTTTATTATCTCTCTTTGTTCACTAGAATGTACGATCTATGAGGACAGCAATTTTTGGGTTTGTTGTTCTTTTTTATTGTTCTTGTTGTTGTAGTTGTTTTTACTGCTGAATTCCTCAGCAACTTTACCATTGCCTGGTGCAGAGTAAACACTTAATAAATATGATGAATGAACGAATGAATGACTTTCTTGCAGAAAGGAGCCTCCATTCTCCATAGTGATCTCTCTGCCAGTTCACAAAGAGAGCAAGAGCTCATAATTGTTTTGAATTGAATGGCCAAAAAAAAAAAGCTGTTGGTGATGGATATTCTTTCCTGGCTTATAAAACCCACAACTCAGGTGTGGCTGGTGTTGTGAAAAGATGGATATGGAGAGACACAGGGCAATTTTACACACCCAGTGTTGCCACTCAGAAGAGGAGATGGTATAAGCACCATCCCACCCCTGCTGGGCACTTTGGAAGTAATGATGGAAGGGATGCAACAGCAATTGGCAGTCATGCTGGAAGCAATTTCAGCAACAGCTCAATATCCATGCTGAAATGTCAACTAGAAAGGTCATAGAGTACATCCCCCTGCTCTGGATGAAAGCCCCTGCACCTGGGTGACAGACTGATAGGAAAATCACTGTCTTATACTAACATTCCAAATGCAGAGAGTCTGCAGAGAAAATGGCATGACTCCCTAAGGTCATACTTCAGTTTCCATGGCCCTGGACAGTTGGCTTAAAGAAAAGGGGATCTGATACCAATGGGTTATTTCTTTTGGAGGTCCAGGGCTTTGAGAATCCTCCTAACCACAAAGGGGTATTTTTATTTAATTATATGTACCATTCTTTACTAAGGAACATGGTTCCTCCTTTTTACCCTTAAGGAAGAGAAAGTTTTCCTACCAAATCTGTTATTACCAAGTGGTATTTTCTTATTCCCAATACACACTGGACCTGCCTGTCTGCCAACTCAGTAAATATGTGCAAGTGTGTGCACATGTACACACACACATACAAGCCAAAGAAGAAAAGTAAACAAAAGTAGAGATGGAAACATGCAAATGACCAAGGAACAGAATGTAGATTTAATGCATATTCTGTTGTGTTCAGGACTACAAGGAAAATACACTCAGAAAGTTGAAAAGAAAATTTAGATTTGTAGACAGGAGACTGAGTTTGGCACTAAAAGAGACAACTATATATTTAAGATGGTCAGTGGATTAGAGAAGCAGTAACCTGAAATATTGACCATAGAATCAAACCATAAATTTCCTTTCTTATTACATGCTATGAAGGAATTAGAACCAGAGCCACAACTCTGGGAGGAAATTGGGTTAGTTCTTAACACATCAGCCACCAAATAAATACTTGCTGGAGGAAAAGTCACAGAATATCTGTTAGAACTGGTAGAGCTAGTCTCCAAAAGGACATCACTGTCAGATTGAACAGTTTTTAAATATTGAATGGATTATGCCTTTGAAGAGGTAGAGGTTTCTCAGTTCAATGAAACCTAAACTTCTGCTCCCTCCCCTGCCACACTCCCATACCCCACCCCACCCTCACCACCGCTTTCCCCTTGGCCTCTCCTTGGCATAATTCTTTCTCAGACTCCTCAGTTTACTGATGTTTGAAAGCCAGGGCAGTCTGAGGCTCAGAAGGATCTACTTGTCCCACCCCTCCTTCAAGCAAAACATGACAGTCCAATATTATATTTTAAAATCTAGAGGCACTGAACCAACTGATAAAGAATACTCAGACTTTGCCAAGAGATATTTAGGAACAGAATACTAATTAGGCTGAACCTTGAAGCTCAAGGACCACAAGAGGCTGGACACTGGAGATGTTCCAGAAAAGAGTAGCTGTTTTAAAAATACTAATTTAATTTAAATATGAATTGAAAATAAAAACAGACCTGAAAAATTGGTGTTAGTAGAGTATGGCAGTGATACAAATAGTTTTACAAATTCATTTGTATTAATTTTCATTATGATTTTCCTGACTACATGAACCTGAATGTTTCTAAATTATGAAAAATCAACTGTCAAACCAAACTGCATAGCTAAGCAGATCTGAAGGGGTTTGCATATTTTTGAGAGTAGTTTACTTATTTATCTATTCCCTACCTTGTTACTAAAATGATTAAAGAAATTTGTAAAGATGTATACAGCACAGTTAAATAAGGTCAATTTCTACAAAAATAAGAGAAAGGAAAATAAAGTTAGGCAAATAAGATGAAGCCAAGAATGAGGGTAATACTCAAAAAAGTAATTATCTAGACACTAGATGACATAGAAAAATGAGAAATCTCTCCCACTTTTTCCCATCACCCTGTACCACCTCCTAATCTTCCACCAGGTCTCTAAATGCTGTGGATGGATGGCATAGCCACTATACAAAACCATCATCTCTAAATTAACCAACTCTCTCATTTATTTCCTGGTAGCTAAGGAAAGTGTGGAAGGGGAAAGGATCTCAAACTTCCTTCCCTTCCAGATTCCTCCCATTATGTAGACTCCCCTCTCTAAGGGTTCATAGATGAAGTTAGATCAATAACGATGATCTTTCCCTTCTGGAAAGAACAAACTTTGGCAAAGACAAACAGAAAACCAGCAACCCAAGTATAGATAAGGAAAAGGTGGGTATATTATCACTGGTAAGGTTTTTTTAGATATCAAATGATAATATTGGTTTCTTTTCCTCTTGAGTTCAGAACAAAATGAGAGATGGATATAGGTTTCAGAAGGATGGAAACTAAACTACTCATTTTATTACGGGATAGCTGAATTTGAGAATGGTCATTGACCTACAACCAGAATATGTGTCCTTCCTGAGTCTCCCATAAACAGAACCTACACTCCAAACCACAGTTCTTCCCACTGCAGAAGCAGCATATAGCAGATAAGCTCCAAATGCATGAGCAGAGCAATGGGATCCTGAGAAGAAGTGGCCTCAAATAGAGAGGACTAAGAAGAGGCTGAGCCACATGAGTTCAGGGCCTCTTCTCTAGCACAGAATGAGTCTCTCCTCCATGGGAGTGGCTATGGAGAGAAATAGCCCAGAATTACATCTCTCATAATTCCCTGTCCTTCATGGATGAAACAAGAATTCTCCTGAAGCAAAACCATCCTCAGTAGCAACAGGCTAGGATACACATAAAGGAGGGGAAACAGAACTGTACATGGATTGGCTTATTTCTGAAGTATCCATCAAAAGTTGAAAGGAAACTCCCATATGTGTGCGCCCCTGAACAGGAACATTGGGGTAAGAATACTACTGCTTACTTCTGTCTTTAAGGGTCTAACAGTCATGAGAATGTGGCAAATAGCACATTAGGAGGAGGGGCAAGATATCAGAATAAGTGCACCAACATCAACTCTCCTACATAAAACAGCTGAGTGGGGGCAAAATCCTGCCCGAGTGAGCTGTGTTGAGAACCCACAAAGCAGGAGGCTTCAGGGAAGTGATCCGAGAGACCACAAAAAAAGAGTGATTGCTCTAAGTGCTGTCAGCTGGTTTCTTGTTTGCTGTGTTTCCATTTCCTTGATTTCCTCTTTTCTGTGTATACTATTTTGGCTACCAATGCTATCTCTTTTCCCTCCTACATCTTTCTATCTTCTGCCTTCTGTTGTTGCTCTTACATTCCACCTCTCTTTGTTTAGCCCTCAATTTTTCCAGCTTTTTATTTCTAACACTTCTATTCTGTTTTCTATCTTTTATTAACAATGTTTTTGTCCTATCTTTTCTCTTTCCCTCTCTCCTCATCACATTGGCCTTTTAATTCATACTATATTCTTCTTCATATTTAGTTTCCCATTTCATTGTAGATACTTCACTTTTTATTCCTATAACTCTACACTGCTTACATGAGTTTAATATTCATTCTCCTGGGTCTTATACATGCATTCCTTCAGCTAACTTTTAGAATTAATATTACTATTATACTTTTTCTTTTCTTACCTCTTTTGCTTTCCCTGGCCCTAATCTTTTCCTTTAATGGAACTTAGACAACAACAAGGAAATAGAATAAGAAGAACAAAGTGTCAAAGCAAAAACTTAACACACATACAAAAACAGCAACTAAATAAAACCCAAGACTAGAGAGAGATGTTAATCAACTGAACACCCATCAAGATAAAATGATGACTAGGCAGCAACAAGAAATTACAAACCATACCAATAATCAGGAAGACATGGCCCAATCCAATTAACAAACTGAAAACCAAGAGGAGGAGCAGAACCCTGAAAAACTAATCAAAGCTGTCAAAACAAATATCATGGACCAACTTAATGAAGTGAAGGAAAAGATTAAGGATATTGAGAAAACACTTGGAGAGCACACTGAAGAAATTGTAAACATACCCAAAAAGATAATAGATACAATGGTTATGAATGGCACAATCCAAGAATCAAAAATACACTCTCAGCAAATAACTGCAGATTTGAACAGGCAGAGGAAAGAATTAGTGCTGTGGAATAGTACATGTGAAATCACACACATAGTAGAATTGATAGATAAAAAGATAGAAAAAATCCAGCAGAGAATTAGGGATTTGAATGACAACACAAAATGCACAAACATACACATTATAGACATCCAAGAAGAAGAAGAGAAGGGAGGGGAAAGAAGGGATGTTGGAGGAAATAATGGCTGAACATTTCCCAAACCTATTGAGGGAGAAGGATACACATGTCCAGAAAGCACAGCATACCCCAAACAGTATAAATCCCAACAGGCCTACTGCAAGACATGTACTTGTCAAATTAACCAATGCTCAAGACAAAAGAGAATACTGAAAGCAGCAAGAGAAAAGAGAACCATCACATAAAAGAGGAGCTCAATAAGATTAAGTGCTAATTTCTCATCTGAAACCACGGAGGCAAGAAGGCAGTGGTATGACATAGTTAAGGTATTAAAAGAAAAAAATTTCCTGGCAAGAATTCTCTATCCAGCAACCTGGCATTCAAAAATGATGGACAGTTCAAAATATTCACAGATAAACAGAAACTAAGAGAGTATGCCAGTAAGAAATCTGCCCTTCAAGAAATACTAAAGGGGGTTGTGCAGGTTGAAAGAAACATGAGTTGGAGGAGAGTGCAAGAACAACTAAAGAGATGAGAAGAGAAATAAAAACAACATATGACATACACAAATCCAAAGAAAATATGGCTAATGTAATTCCTTGAGAGTAATAACACTGAATGTTAATGGATTAAACTCCCAGTCAAGAGACACAGATTGGCAGAATGGATAAGGAAATATGGTGCATCTATATGTTTCTACAAGAAACCCACCTTCGGTCCAGTGGTTCAAGGAGGTTGACAGTGAATGGCTGGAAAACGATCTTACAAGAACAATAGCCAAAAAAAGGGCAGAAGTAGCTATATTAATATTAGACAAAATAGACTTTAAATGCAAAGCTATGGTGAGAGACAAAGATGGGCACTTATACATTAGTAAATGGGGTAATCTTTCAAGAAGAAAGAACAATCATAAACATTCATGAACCTAACCAGGACACCTAAAAATACATGAAGCAAACACTGGAAAAACTAAGTGGAGGAATTGATGCCTCTACAATTATAGTGCAGAACTTTAATAACACCATTATAACCATTAGACAGAATATCTCAACAGAGAGTCAATAAAGAAACAAAGACTTCGAATAATATATTAGAGGATCTGGACCTAATAGGCATATACAGAACACTATACCCAAATAGAGCTGGATATACATTCTTCTCAAGCACACATGGATCATTCTCCAAGACAGACCACATGTAGGCCACAGAGAAAGTCTCAATGAATTCAGAAAGATTGAAATCATACAAAATAATTTCTCTGACCACAATCAAATGAAGCTGGAAATCTGCAAGGGCCAAAGAACCAGATTAGGCACAAATATATGGAAGTTAAGCAACACACTCTTAGACAAACAGTGGGTCAAGGAGTAAATCCAAAAAGAAATCAGTAACTACCTTGAAACCAATGAAAATGACAAGACAACATATCAAAACTTATGGGATGTAGAAAAAGTTGTACTGAGAAGGAAATTCATAGTCATAAATTCATATATCAAAAAAGAAGAAAGAGCTAAAATTGAATACCTACTCCACACTTGGAGGAATTACTTAAAAAACAACAAACTAACCCCAAAAGTAGAAGAAAGAAGTAACAGAAATGAGAACAGAACTACATGAAATAGAAAATAAAAAAGCACTAGAAAAAATAAAACAAAGAGCTGGTTCTTTGAGAAGAGCAATAATATCAACAAATCCTTAGCTAGACTAACAAAGAAATAAAGAGAGAAGATGCAAATACACAAAATAGAAATGAGAAAGGGGATAACACCACTGACCCCCACAGAAATTAACTATATGCCAACAAGAAGGACAATTTAGAGGAAATGGACAAATTCCTAGAAACACAGAAGCAGCCTACATTGACAAAAGAAGAAATTGATGATCTCAACAAACCAATCACGAGTCAAGAGATAGAATCAGTCATTAAAAACTCCTAAGAAGAGCCCAGGGCCAGATGGCTTCACAGGTGAATTCTAACAAACATTCCAGACAGAGCTAACACCAATCTTGCTTAAACTCTTCTAAAAAAAATTGAAATAGGAGGAACATTGCCTAGCTCATTCTATAATGCCAACATTACCCTAATACCAAATCCAAACAAAGATACCACAAGGAAGGAAAATTGCAGACCAATCTCTCTAATGAAACTAGATGCAAAAATCCTCAACAAAATACTGGCTAATCATATTCAAAAACACATCAAATGAATTATACACCATGGTGTGATGGTTAGGCTATTGTGTCAACTCAGCCAGGTAAATGTTCCCAGTTGTTTGGTCTAGCAGGCACCAGGCTAACTGTAATACAAGGGCATTTATGGATTTTAGTCACCATTGACTTTACTGCAGTGTTAAATCATAGATAGCTGGTTATAATTACATCAGTCAGGGAGATTGCCATCAGCAATGAGTGATGCTTAACCCAATCAGTTGAATCCCTTAAAAGGGGAAGTGATTCCTGCATTGAGAGAGAATTTCCCAGCTCATCTTTGGACAGCCAGCATCTCCCAGAATTCAACCTGCCTGTGGAACCTGGAATTGTGCATCCCCACAACTGCATGAGAGACTCTTGCATAATTGTTTACCATTGACAGATATCCCTTGTTGATTCTGTTTCCCTAGAGAACCCTGACTAATACAGCTTAGTACCACGAGTGGTTCTTGAGGAACAGAGTCTTAAACATGGGGTATCTGAGGTGGTTCTGAGAGTTTTGCAATTGTCTCTCTACCCTAATTGGACTCAAGGGTAGTGATGACTCCCTTTCCAATAACGAAGAGGCTGCTAATAGTCCATTGCACGAGTTGGCAATTGAGTTCTTCAAAATAGCATCACTGGATTCCCCTACTTCCATGCTTGTGAGAAGCAAGAATCTGCGTGAGTGTTTTTAACACCTTAACAGAGTTTAGTGGAGTCAAATGGTATAATGATGTTGGATGGCTCCTCATAGATACTCTGGATACTATTACCAAAGAAAGAGATGAATTAAAGGCTTCTATTTTGAAACTTAAACACTGAATGGATGATGCAAAAGTTTCTGTGTACTCTGAAAGAAAACCTTGTCTCCTGTAGCCACAGGCTTGGAATATCTGAGAACCAAACTCAGACCCTCATTGTAGGAGTAGCAGAGTTACAAAGGAAACTAAAATCTCAACCCCACCAGGTTTCTGCAGTTAAAATGAAGGCATTGATTGGAAAAGAGTGGAATCCAGAGAATTGGGATGGAGACATATAGGATGATGATATTGAAGGAGACATTGGAACCCTGAATTCTGCTGAGACTTTACCAGGTAAGCCTGCCATGGCCTGCCCTGTCCAGGCTACACCTTGTCAACATTGTATCATCCAGTCTCCAGCGTGCCCCAGGGAGTCTGAAACAACTTCCAGCCCTGAGGTGGGTACCAGCCAAACTGAAGCCTGCCCTGCCCAGCCTCCAGCCTGCCCCTGGGTGTCTGGACCTTCTCCCATCCCTGAGACATGTACCAGTCAAACTCCATCATGTATGGCTGAGCCTCCAGTCTGCCCTGATGAAACTGCCTTCCAACCCATGCCTGAAGAGAATAATCCTGTCTCACCAGAAGAAAAGTAAGGGAATGCCCTGAGATCAGTAGCTTGCAAAGCATTTCTCATCCTTCTTACCGACCCCCACCACTACTCTTGTCTTCAAGACCTATTACTAAACTAAAATCACAACAAGCCCCCGAAGGTGAAATATAAAGTGTGACCCATGAGGAAGTAACATATACTCAGAAAGAACTGCATGAGTTTTCCAACTCATATAGACAGAAATCAGGAGAATATGTGTGGGAATGGATGCTAAGGATATGGGATAATGGTGGAAGGAATATAAAGTTGGATCAGGCTGAATTTATTGATATGGGCCCACTAAGTAGGAGTTTGGGATTCAACACTGTATCTCGAGTAGTCAGAAAGGGCTCTAAGAGTCTGAATGGCTGATTGAAACATGGCCCAAAAAATGGCCTAGCATGTCTGAGGTTGAGATGCCTGATTTGCCCTGGTACACAGTAGAAGAGTGAATTCAAAGGCTTAGGGAGATTGGAATGCTAGAATGGATTTACCATTTGAGAACTGCCCACCCACCCCAGGAATGTCCACAACTTTAACAAGACTGTGAGGAATAAATTTATAAGACTAACTCCATCTTCTCTGAACAGCTCTGTGGTTGCTCTTCTCTGTAGTCCAGATATTACTGTAGGGAGGGCTGTGATGGAATTAGAATCCTTAAACATTATGGGGATGATTGGATGTTGGTCTGGTAAAAGTCAAGTATCGGCAGTTAATCATCAAAGTCAAGGTGGGCATGGCTACTGCAATGAAAAGCAGATTCAGAAAAGCACTCAAAATAGACTGAGTCATATAGAGTTATGGTGTTGGCTAATACGTCATGGGGTACCTAGCAGTGAAGTTGATGGGCAGTATACTAAATTTCTTCTGGATCTGTATAAACAGATGAGTTCCAGGTTGGGTGAACAAAACCCTAATTCGAATGATAGATGTAGAGAATCATGGCCCCTTAATCAATTCCCAGTCTTGAGACAGTTTACAAATCTAGAGGCCCTTGAATGAGGAGGAGGCCAGGTCTTCTTGGGGAAGGATCCTGTTAAACTGCCCAAATTTTACACTGTTAATCTTCCCACCTTTCCCCAAAGAGATCTAGCCTTTTACCAGAGTAACTGTGCATTGGGGAAAAGGAAATGATCAGACATTTCAGGGATTATTAGACACTGGCTTAGAAGTAACATTAATACCAGAAGACCCAAAACGTCACTTTGGTCCATGAGTCAGAGTAGGGGCTTGTGGAGGTCAGGTGATTAATGGAGTTTTAGCTCAGGTCCATCTCACAGCTCAGGTCCGGTGGGTCCCTAGAGCCATTCTGTGGTAATTTCCCCAGTTCAAGAATACATAATGGGGATAGACATACTCAATAACTGGTAGAATCCCCACATTGAATCCCTCATTTTTGGAGTGAGGGCTATTATGGTTGGAAAGGCCAAGTGGAAGCCACTAGAACTGCCCCTGTCTAACAAAATAGTAAACTAAAAGCAATACTGAAATCCTAGAGGGACTGCAGAAATTTGTGCCACCATCGAGGATTTGAAGTATGCAGGGGTGGTGATTCACCACATCCCCATTCAACTCTCCTATTTGGCCTGTACAGGAAACAGATGGATCTTGGGGGATGACAGTAGATTATCATAAACTTAACCAGGTGGTGACACCAATTGCAGCTGCTGTCCCAGATGTGGTATCATTGCTTGAGCAAATCAACATATCCCCTGGTACCTGGTATGCAGCTGTTTATTTGGCAGATGCTTTTCTCTCAATTGCTATTAATAAGGACCACCAGAAACAATTTGCTTTCAGCTGGCAAGGTCAGCAGTATACCTTCAATGTCCTGCCTCAGGGGTATATCAACTCTCCAGCCCTATGTCATAATATTGTCTGCAGGGATCTTGATCATCTTTCCCTCCCACAAGACATCACACTGGTTCATTATATTGATATCATGTTGATAGGACCTAGTGAGCAAGGAGTAGCAAAAACTCTAGACTTATTAGTAAGGCACTTGCATGAGAGAGGATGGGAGATAAATCCAACTAAAATACAAGGTCCTCCCACCTCAGTGAAATTCTAGGTGTCCAGTGGTATGAGGCATGTCAAGATATCCTTTCTAGGTTTAAAAACAATACCAGTTATTGGTGGTAAGGTGAGATGTTATATATGTTTGTTTGATGTTATATATGTTTGTTTTGTAAGTCCACAACTATTATACATTTATTGTTTATGTATGTTTACATATGAGTGATATATTTCAATAAATTTTTAAAAATCCTATACTAAAAAAAAAGATATCCTTTCTAAGGTGAAGGATAAACTGTTGTATCTGGCTCCTCCTACAACCAAAAAAAAGAGGCACAACACTAAGTTGCTCTCTTTGGATTTTGGAGACAACACATTCCTCATTTGGGTGTACTATTCCAGCCCATTTACTGGGTGACCAGAAAAGCTGCTAATTTTGATTAGGGACTGAAACAGGAAGAGGCTCTACATCAGTTCAGACTGCTGTGCAAGCTGTGCTACCACTTGGGCCAAATGATCCAGCAGATCCAATGGTGCTGGAAATTTCTGTGGCAAATAGAGATGTTGTCTGGAGCCTTTGTCAGGCCCCTATAGGAAAACCACCACACAGACCCTTAGGATTTTGAAGCAAAGCCCTGCCATCCTCTGAAGATAACTGCTCCCTTTTTGAGAAACAGCATTTGGCCTGCTACTGGGCCTTAGTAGAAACTGAATGCTTAACCATGGGCCATCAAGTTACCATGAGATCTGAGTTGCCTACCCAGAGCTAAGTATTGTCTGACCCACCAAACCACAAAGTTGGGCATACAGAGCAGCACTCCGTAATAAAGTGGAAGTGGTATACACGAGATAGGGCTCCAGTGGGTCCTGAAGGCATGAGTAAGTTACATGAGGAAGTAGCCCAAATGTCCATGGTGACCACCCCTGCCATGTTACCATCTCTTTCCCAACCCACAGCTTTGGCCTCTTGGGAGTTCCTTACAATCAGTTGACTGATCTGTATAAGCAGATGAGTTCCAGGTTGGAGACAACACATTCCTCATTTGGGTGAGGAAGGAAAAACTCAGGCCTGGTTTACAGATGGTTCTGCATGATATGCAGGTACCACCCAAAAGTGGGCAGCTGCAGCACTGTAGCCCCTTTCTGGGACATCCCTGAAGTCAGTGGTGAGGGCAAATCCTCCCAGTGGGCAGAAGTTCGAGCAGTACAGCTGGTTGTTCATTTTGCTTGGAAGAAGAAATGGCCAGAGGTGTGTTTGTACACTGATTTGTGGGCTGTTGCCAATGGTTTGGCTGGATGGACAGGAAATTGGAAGGAACATGATTGGATAATTGGTCACTAAGAGGTCTGGGGAAGAGGTATGTGGATTGACCTATTTGAGTGGGCAAAAAACATGAAAACATGTCCCACATGAATGCTCACCAGAGGTTGACTTCAGCAGAGGAAGATTTTAATAATCAAGTGGATAAGATGATCTGCTCTGTGGCTAATGCTTAGCCTCTTTCCTCAGCCACTCCTATCATTGCCCAATGGGATCATGAACAAAGTGGCCATGGAGGTAAGGATGGAGGTTATGCATGGGCTCAGCAACATGGACTTCCCCTTACCAAGGCTGACTTGGCTACAGCCACTGCTGAGTTCCCAATCTGCCAGCAGCAGAGACCCATACTCAGCCCCCAATATGACACGATTCATCGAGGTGACCAGCCTGCTACCTGGTGGTAGGTTGACTACCATTAAACGGAAAGTTAAAACTGCCACTGGCCACTTTGGGCTCTTCTTACCTCTGAGTCAACAGTCAAAGAAGGGAATTGCCATACTCACTGGGGTGATTGATCCTGACTATCAAGAGGAAATAGGACTGCCTCTACGTAATGGGGGTAAAGAAGAGTTTGCCTGGAATACAGGAAATCCTCTAGGGCATCTCCTAGTAGTGCCATGTCCTATGATTAAAGTCAATGGAAAATTGCATCAACCCAATCCAAACAGGACTAATAATGGCCCAGAATCTTCAGGAATGAAAGTTTGGGTCACCGTACAGACAAAGAAAAACGGCCAGCTGAAGTGCTTGCTGAGGGTAATGGAAACATGGAATGGGTAGTGGAAGAAGATAGTGATAAATATGAACTTCAACCATGTTACCAGTTACAGAAAAAAAGGACTATAATGGTCATGAATCTTTTTCCTTGTTTCATTATGATGATGATTTTATATGTACACAAAACAAATTTCTTTGTCTTCTTCCCCAAACTTTCCCCTTATCATAACAAGTTGTATTCATTTCATGTCATAATACTTGAGGATGTCAATTTTGAGAGTGAATATTATCCAAGAACTAGCACTCTATTCTGTATGGAATTAATGTGTTTCCAGTTGTACACAGGAGAGTTGAACATTGTTAGGCAGAAATATATATACATGCATGCCTGTTATTGTTTTTACTTAGGGACTAAGCACGGTTTAAGGTAATGTGCATGGTTGCCGAGTTGACAAGGGGTGGACTGTGACGGTTAGGCTATTGTGGCAACTCGTCCAGGTAATTGTGTCCAGTTGTTTGGTCAAGCAAGCACTGGGCTAACTATAATACAAGGGCATTTATGGACTTTAGTCTCCATTGACTTTACTGCAGTGGTAAGTCATAGATAGCTGGTTATAATTACATCAATCAGGGAGATTGCCATCAGCAATGAGTGATGCTTAACCCAATCAGTTGACTCCCTTAAAAGGGGAAGTGATTCCAGCATTGACAGAATTTTCCAGCTCATCTTTGGACAGCCAATATCTCCCAGAACTTGTCAAGAATCTTCAGTGGACTTTCATTGGAGCTCCTGGTTGCAACCTACCTGCAGATCCTGGACCTGTGCATCCCCACAACTGCATGAGAGACTCTGATAAATCTCTTACTATCAACAGATATCCCTTGTTGATTCTGTTTCCCTAGAGAACCCTGACTAATACATCAAGACCAAGTGGTTTTCATCCCTGGTATGCAAGATTGGTTCAACATAAGAAAATCAATCAATGTAATACATCACATAAACAGATCAAAAGAGAAAAATCACATGATCATATCTATAGATACAGAAAAAGCATTCAATAACATACAGCACCCTTTCCTGATAAAAACACTGCAAAAGATAGGAATAAAAAGAAACTTTCTGAACATGATAAAGGGTATATATGAAAAACCCACAGCTAACATCATATACAATGGTGAAATCCTAAAATCCTTCCTCTAAGATCAGAAACAAGACTAGGATGCCCATATCAACCCTCCCATTTAACATTGTGTCAGAAGTACTTGCTTGATCACTGAGGCAAATATATATATATATATATATATATATAAAAGACATTCAAATTGGAAAGGAAGAAGTCAAAATATCACTATTTGCAGATGACATGATGCTATACATAGAAAGCCCTGAGAAATCTACAATAAAACTTCTAGAACTTATAAATGAGTTCAGTAAAGTCAGAGGTTATAATACTGATGCATAAAAAATCAGTAGCATTTCTGTATACCAATAATGAGCATTCTTATGTGGAAATCAAGAAAAAATCCCACTTACAATAGCAAATTTAAAAAATCAAATACTTAGGAATACATTTAACTAAAGATGTAAAAGACTTGTACACAGAAAACTACACAACACTGTTAAAGGAAATCAAAGATGACTTAAATAAATGGAAGAATATTCTATTTGTGGACAGGAAGACTAAATATTGAGGTGAGGCAGGCTGAAGTCTGACGGGCAAGCATAGCCGCGCCCAGTGGGGGATATGCACAGCCCACCACTCGGGTGTAGGGCGGCTGGAACGGGTGAACTGCCCTCAGCCATGGAACGGGCGCACTGCCCTCGGCCCCGCCCAGGCAACCGACACTGGCTTGCTGATAGCCAGCAGAAGCTGCCTACGCTCACATCCCCCCTCCCGCACTGTCAAGCCGCAGCACAAGCCGCACCATAAAAGGCCCCGCAGGAGCCTAGGCCTCTCCTGCCCTGTCGTCCACCAGACAGGACGTACCAACTGCAACTGGCGCCCCACGTGGGGCACTGCCCGCCGTGAACGGGTAAGGCCCTACTCCGCCTCGCTCCATAACTTGCCGGCCCCTCCCTGCCCATGAACCCTGCTCTTCTTTCCCTTTTCCCCGTCTTTCTCCTTCTCCCGATCATCCTCCTTGCTGTCCTCACCATATTACACCACTACTGCCCCTCACTTTCGCGCTCAACCGCTCCAACCGCCGTCTTTCTCTGCCTCCTTACCTCCCTTCTCATTGCCTTTGTCGTCGCCATTTTCCTTTACCGCTGAGTAGGGTGCCTCCTGCTTGCCACCCTGTCCGAGACCCCTGGTAGCCGCCGCTACCCGATCGCCGCGCTCGCTAGGTAGGGCCCCAACCCTTCCAGCTCCCTAGGCCTAAAGTGGGCGGTAGGCTGTCATCTCGCCAAGCACCCCAAGTCCATGCCCTTGCCAGACTCTTAGACACCCACAAGTGCAAAGTTTCAGTTCGTTGACTGCAAGTTTATTGGGACCTTCTCCTTCCTTTTAACCCTTGGCTCACGACTTGCCACCTTTGGGACCCCGGTACTTATGAACGCCTTATCGACCGGGTCACCAATGCCATGGAGCACAAAGGGAAGAGGGAAGCGTTTCCCCCCCCCGGCCTTGTGCCTACGCTGATTACCATCTGCTCCTGCCTCCAGGGCTCTTGCCCCCCCACGTCGCAGGTTCTGTCCTCTCAGTTGCACGATAAGGAGGGAAAGGCATCTCCCTCTTGCCCCGGGTCTGGCTCTGACTCGGACCAGGACTCTGATGCGGAGTCTCTTGTCGAGCAGCTTAACAACATGCTCGACCTAGACCCGCCCAAGCAAACCAACCTTAAGCCCCGCCAAGATGGCGAACTTCCTCCTTCTTCCCCGCCAGAAAGGAGGAAGTCGTTTGAGGAGGAACCAGACCCGCCCCATAGGGTGGTGACCTCCCTCTACCCGC
Organism: Dasypus novemcinctus; assembly: GCF_030445035.2. Taxonomy (NCBI): domain Eukaryota; kingdom Metazoa; phylum Chordata; class Mammalia; order Cingulata; family Dasypodidae; genus Dasypus; species Dasypus novemcinctus. The sequence continues at coordinate 109,711,261 of NC_080675.1, read as the reverse complement.
CCCTCCCTGTCGAGGGCGGAAGAGCAGGCTGGCCCTCTTGACGCTACCAACGCGCATGCATCAGGTCGGCCATTTTATGAGCCCAAGCAGCCATTTTGTGACGCCTTCAGTGCGCGCGCGCCTGGTCAGCCATCTTGTGAGTCTGAGCGGCCATTTTGTGCCCTGGCTGGCCCTGCGCCCATATCCGCTTGGGCGCCCCCCCCTCGCAGACCCCTGGGCTGGTCCTCCGCCCAATCCCTGGGAGCCAATGACGGCCCTCCCTCAGCGCCCCGCTACCATGAGCACCAGCCCTTTCACTCCCGCCCCAGCACAGGCGCCCCCGCCAGCTGGTGGCGCTCCCCCGAGCACCCTACCCCCTCCCGTCTCCTGCTTCCCCATGAATGTCACTCCCTCCCTGCAGCGCCCACTCCCCTGGTATCCCCACGACCCGGAGGACATTAGACACCTTAGAAAGGCAGTCAAGGAAGACGGGTTGGGGAGCCCATATGCCATGCAGATGTTGGAAGAGATTTCCACAAATCTCTGCATCCCTTATGACTGGACCTCCTTGGCTCGGGGTATCCTCACCCCCGGCCAGTTTATAGATTGGAGAGCCCACTTTCATACTGAGGCAGAAAAACAAATTGCAACCAATGCCGCAACCGGCGTACAGATCCCAGCAGACGCCTTCACCGGCTCTGGCCAATTCGGCAACCATGTAGTCTACCAGCGCACCCCGGCCGGCTTCTGGCTTCAGCTGCGCGATATTGCCCTCCGAGCATTTTGCTCATGTTCCTCTATTAAAGCTGACAATTTCACCAAGCTCACACAAGGCAAGGACGAGGACTTCTCCGCCTTCGTCTCCCGCGTCCTCCAAGCCTGTGAGCGCAAAGTCGCGGACCCTCAAGCCCAGACAGCCCTTGCCCGAGAGCTCATCTTGCAAGGCGCCAACCCCATCTGTAAGCAGGCCATTGTTCCCGTCAGAGAGAAGGCAATTCATGACTGGGTTCTAGCCTGCAGTGGCCTAGATATGCATACTGCCATGCTCACACAGGCCTTTTCGGCCGCCATGGCACTGAATGCTGGCTGCTTTAAATGCGGCAGTACTGGGCACTTTGCCAGAGAGTGCCCTGAGGCGCCCAGGCTGCCTGCTCCCGCAGCCACTCCCCCCCTGCCACTTCCACCTCAGCAGCCACCCCGCCGGGGGGCCTCCCACACCCTGCCCCCGTTGTGGCAAGGGTTATCATTGGGCCCCCGACTGCCACTCTAACAGCATGCCGCAGCCTTTAAACTCCACCAGGGGCAGGCCTCAGCCCCGCGCCCAAGAGGCATGCCCCCAGCTGATGCCCGGCCCCAAACCATAATGTGGACCGTGCCCGTCTCCCTCGAGAAGCCCCTCCGAAGCTTTAAAATTAACAACCGCTGGTACCAAGGCACGCGCAATTCCGGGGCTGAGGTATCCTGTTTCCCTGCCCACTATGCCACCCAATGGGCAGTCCAAGACGGGCCTTCGGTGGTCGGGGCCACTGGCACGTCCCCCTCTCTCCGAGCCTCTCTCCCTATAGAATGGGAAGATTCCGAGGGATGCCGCGGTACCTTTAAACCACTATTCCTGACCACCATTGACCAAATACTATGGGGCTGAGATGTCCTAGAGGCCTGCGGAGCTGTCATCACCACGCAGCCCCCCCAATAACTTGCGCCACTGCTCGTTTAACACCTCCTGCACCCACTCCTCTGCAATGGGATACTGAGGAGCCTATCTGGGTGGAGCAGTGGCCTTTACCTTCCCATAAACTTGCCGCCCTCAGAGCGCTCGTAAGTGAGCAACTCAAGGCTGGTCACATTGAACCTTCCACAAGTCCGTACAACTTGCCAGTTTTTGTTATTCAGAAAAAATCCACTGGCAAGTACCGGCTCCTCCACCATCTCCGCGAAATTAACAAGCATATCTTGCCTATGGGGTCGCCCCAACCTGGCCTCCCACACCCCGTAGCCGTTCCGTGCCGTTTCCACGTGGCCACCATTGACATTAAGGACTGCTTTTTCTCTATCCCACTCCATCCGCAGGACTGCCAGCGCTTCGCCTTCACGGTACCCCTCCCTAACCACTCAGGTGCCTCTGATAGATACCAGTGGAGGGTACTCCCTCAAGGCATGCGCAACAGCCCTGCCATTTGTCAGGTCTATGTTGATTGCGCTGTCGCCCGGCCTTGGGCGAGCATTATTCACTATATGGATGATATCCTTGTAGCATGCGAGGAGGCAGAGAAGCTCCAAATAGTTCTCGGCATGCTGCGAACTAACCTTGCTGACATAGGTCTTACCATCCAGCCCGAAAAGGTCCGGGTTGAACCGCCATTCACATTTCTGGGCTTCCAAATTGACAGGTACGTCACACCAGCGGTTCCGCAGCTCGCTGTCCCAGAGCGCCTCTCCCTCACTGAACTGCAACAACTCTGTGGTAATATTAATTGGGTTCGCTCCGCTCTGCCTATCACCACGGCCCAGCTCCAGCCACTCTTTGCCCTTTTGCAATCAGACTCGGGCCCAGCCTCTGCCCTAACACGGCGTATCAGGCTCACCTCAGAGGCCAGGGCCGCAATTCAGGCCGTTAACAAGGCATTAGACAAGTGCTGCCTGCACAGGTTCGACCCCAGCCTGCCTTTGCTGGCTTTGATCCTGCCCACTCGAGGTACACCCACTGGAGTCCTCTGGCAGACTGGCCCGCTGCTCTGGCTCCATCCAGCCAAGAGCAGGCTGCGTAAGATCTGCCCTGCTGTCAGGTTATGGATCAGCTTAGCCTCGGACTTAATCACCCTAGCTATCCATACCTTTGAGGTCAAACCTGCCACCATCATCTGGCTGCTAGACGCCAAGCAAACCGACCTCCTCATACGAGACAATGAAGACATGCAGGTCCTACTAGAAGGGTTCTCGGGTAACTTTGACAATCACTACCCCAGCCATAAGTTACTTCAAGGAATCACCAAGCTCCCCTTTCAGAGCCCCTTCCACCCCTTCCCTACTTCCAATCCTATCCCGTTTGTCACCACTGTGTTCACAGACGCTTCCACCACCAAATTCGCCATGGTTGTTTACCAACCTGCCGTGTTAGAGCCCAAGGTTTTCACCCACATCAACCTGCATTCTGGGCAGGTGGGAGAATTACTGGCTGTATGCCTTGCCCTGCATACCTTCCAGGCTCAGCCAGTCAACATCTTCACTGACAGTCTATATACCCTCCAAGTCTGTCGGGTCCTAGCACTCTCCACCTTCTTCCCGGGCTCTACGCCCATCGACGAAGCCCTTGCCAGCCTGCAACGTCTCCTTGAACACCGCCAGGCTCCCTGGTACATTGCACATATCAGGAGTCACTCCGGCCTGCCCGGCCCCCTCACTTCGAGGAACGAGACAGCCGATCGGGCAGTTTCCATATCTACTGCCCAGCCCACTGGAGATACAGTCAACCAGGCCAAAACGCTGCACGCCAGGTTTCACTTCTCGGCAACCTCACTTCATCACCTATTGGGCCTGCCCATTGAAACCTGCAAACACTTGGTGCACAGCTGTAAAACCTGCGCCCCCTTTCTGCCCCTTGGGCCGCTACAGCCACAGGGGGTTAATCCCCGCGGGCTCAAGCCCAATTCGAGATGGCAACTGGATGTCACACATGTCCCATCCTTCGGGCGCCTCAAATATATGCATGTAGCCATTGACACCTTCTCTGGCATGTGTTACGTGGTACCCCTTGCGGGAGAGACCACCAAGCATTGTATCAAGGCATTACGCCAGGCTATTCTCTTCTTGGGAGTTCCATGGGACCTAAAAACTGACAACAGGCCAGCCTATCGCAGCACCTCCTTTACCGCCTTCCTACAACTTTACAATATTACTCATCACTTTGGGATCCCCTATAACCCGCAAGGACAGGCTATAGTTGAGAGCGTTCACCGCCGGCTCAAAATACAAATTCAAAAAGAGAAAGAAATGCTTCCCCAAGCGCAACCAAGTGACCTAGTCACTGCATCTTTAATATTCCTCAATATACTCACCTTTGACAAAGAGGGACTATCCGCCCTCCATAGGCACTGGGGGCCCTCCTACCGGCCCACACAAGCCCCCTTTGTTTATTGGAAAGACCCAGAAAGCAATACTTGCCCCCTCCTCACCCAAGGGAGAGGGTTTGCTTGTGTTTTCCCAGATGATGCCCCCAACCCATCTGGATCCCGGGACGCAACATCCACCCTGCACCCGCAGACCCAGCGCCTGACAAGGAGGGAACGCCAACGACTGAGGCACCTAACCCACCAGATGACGCGCTTCATTCTGGACGACCCAATTCCTCCAACAGAAGAACAACTGCTCCTCAATCTCTGTCGCCGAGTCCGAGCACAAACTCCCCTCCCGCCTAACCAGCCCATCAACCTTGTAGCCCTACTAATCCTCCTTCTCTCCACAGCCACCGCCCTGCCCACTTCATGACCCACGTGGGCTGCAGTCCGTCACCTTCCTGGCTTTCTTTTCCTCACCCCCAAAAGCCCTACCTACCCCAAGATTTATCATACTAACTGTTTTCTGCAGCTACCGTGCAACCCGAAGGAAGCGCTCCGATCCGTTACATTCAACATTTCACTTACCCCCCCTCCAGATGCTCTCCTATTCACCTTTTTCCCTAACACCACAGGGTCTAATACAACTACCAGTAGCACCGGAGATCCGGTCCCCGACCTCTATCAAAATGCCCTTATATTCACCCCCTCCACCAGGGGAGACCTTTTCCCCACCGCAACTGGCGCCGACAACACCTCAGGCACCTTTCTGCTTAAATCGGCTAGTTTATTCTCCCCGTCTTCCCTCATCGCATATGGGTCTATTGGACTCCTTTGTATTCTTCTTTTCCTCATCTTCTATGGTGTGCGCCGCATTCTGCTGTCTCTCCGAGATACCCAAAATCAGCAGAAACTAATAGCTGCAGCCACATTGGCCATAAACAAAAAGAGAGGGGGAGATGAGGTGAGGCAGGCTGAAGTCTGACAGGCAAGCATAGCCGCGCCCAGTGGGGGATATGCGCAGCCCACCACTCGGGTGTAGGGCGGCTGGAATGGGTGAACTGCCCTCAGCCATGGAACGGGCGCACTGCCCTCGGCCCCGCCCAGGCAACCGACACCGGCTTGCTGATAGCCAGCAGAAGCTGCCTAAGCTCACATCCCCCTCCCGCACTGTCAAGCCGCAGCACAAGCCGCACCATAAAAGGCAAGGAACTAGTCCCTACCAATCACTCCCAGCCCCGTTCCCCTTTCCTGCCGGTGCTGCCCCTTCACCAACCTAGAATCTGCCTCTTCCCCCCACCAACTGCTCACCACCGCCAATCCAATCCCCCTTTGGCCACAACCAATCAGTCCCCTGCTCACTCCCCCATAACCCTATATAAACACATGTACTTCCCTTAATAAATTAGACCTGCGAGCTCACCTTGTCTCTGTGGTGGTTTCTCCGCCGCACGCCCTCCACGCCTGCGAGCCCCCACAGGAGCCTAGGCCTCTCCTGCCCCATCGTCCACCGGACAGGACGTACCGACCGCAAAATATCATTAAGATATTGATCCTACCCTGACTGATCTACAGATTTAATGCAATCCCAATAAAAATCAACATGGCATTTTTTAATGAACTGGGAAAACTAACTATGAAATTGATTTGGAAAGAAAAGAGGCCCCAAAAAGCTAAAGACATATTGAAAAAGAAAAATTAAATTGGAGAAATCATGCTACCTGACTTTAAAACATACTACAAAGCTATAGTGATCAAAACGACATGGTATTGGAACAAGAATAGACATACTGACCAATGGAACCAAACTGAGCATTATGATATAGATCTTTGCATATACAGTCATCTGATATTTGACAAGCCCATTCAACTGGGAGAGAATGCCCTCTTCAACAAATGGAACTAGATATGCATATGCAAAAGAATGAGAGAGGAATACCATCTCATGCTTTATACAAAAATCAACTCAAGATGGATCAAAGATCTAAATACACAAGCAAAGAATTAAAGACCTTTGAGGACAATATAGGGAAGCACCTATAGGACCTTTTAATAGTAAATGGCTTCATGAACTTCATACCCAAAGCATGAGCAGTGAAAGAAAAAGTAGATAAATGGGACCTCCTCAAAATTAAAACCTTTTGTACTTCAAAGGATTTGTCAAGAAAGTGAAGACAACCTTCCCAATTGGAGAAAATATTTGGTAACCATATATCTGATAGGAGCCTAATATCCAGCATATATAAAGAAATCCTATATCTCAAAAATATAAGACAAACAATAAATTTTAAAAATGGGCAAGAGATTTGAACAGATAATTCTCCAAAAAAGAAATACAAATGGCTAAAAAGCACATGAAAAGATACTCAACATCCCTAGCTATTAGGGAAAAGCAAATCGAAACTACAATGAGACACCCATTAATCTTACACCCATTAGACTGACAGCTATAAAAAAAGAGAGGACTACAAGTGTTGGAGAGGATGCAGAGGAAAGGGAACCCTCATCCACTGCTGGTGGGAATGTAGAAGGATCCAGCCATTCTGGAAGACAGTTTGGCAGTTCCTCAAATAACTAGCTATAGATTTGCCATATGACTCTGTATACCCATTGCTGGGTATACACCCAGAAGAACTGAAAACAAGGATATGAACCAACATAGGCACACCAGTGTTCATAGCGGCATTGTTCACTATTGCCAAAAGTTGGAATCAGCCCAAATGCCTATCAACAGATGAATGGATACACAAAATGTGGTATATACATACAGTGGAATACTACTCAGCTGTAAGAAGGAATACAGTACTAATACATGGGATAACATGGATGAATCTTGAGGAGCTTGTGTTGAGTGAAGCGAGCCAGGCATTGAAGGACAAATACTACATGACCTTTCTGATAAGACTTATGAAAATCAAGCCATCTCAGAGAGCTAGAGATTGGCAGATAGGCTTACAGGAAATGGGGGGGGGGGGGGTAGAAGAAGATTGTGGGCCCATGCTCACACTGGCAAAATCTATGATAAAATGGAGGTAAGTAGTTGTGCAGTGAAGGGATAAGATGGGGGTATAGGGATAATATTGGATTGGGCTTTTCATGATTGAGGGGCCCTAGGGTTGGGAGGATGGGACAAATGGTCCATGGAATTAGGGGGAGGGTTCAGGAGAACAGATGAACACAGGAGCTTGTCAGGTACATGGTTGAAACTATAATGTTGAGAAAACGCTTTAGAAAATATAATAAGGAAGGGTTATGGGTTTAAGGTGTTTGATGGGGGGCATCTGGCACAGCGCGCACCTGGGGAAGGCTTCTAGGGAGTGTGTGAATACTCATCTTGTCATTGTGTTATATCAGTGGTTGGAGACCCATGCAATGAGTGGGAAGATATTGTACCCCCATCCAGGGAGGCCTGATGTTCTCAAACAGATAGGAGGCTATCTCTTGAGAGCATGGGTGGCTCCCAATGGGGGAAAATAGACTAGTGTATCAAGCCCTCAGCATTGTTGCAGGTATCTATGATTCTAGTCCTTCAGGCAGATGAAGCTTGGTTGTCATTGTGGACCCCAGGGGAGGTGGGGAGAGAGGAATCAAGTAGATGGAAGAGGTGGTAGCTGGTGGGCAGTGGAGGTGTTCTGCATGACTGTGCATTGATAGAAGCAGGCCATGTTAAATTTTACCAAATATTTGTAGAGGCGTATGGTCTAACATACAATGAAAGTGTACAGTCTAAAATGAAAACCTTAATGTAAATAATTTAACCATGCTTGGTAGCTATGTTTCAATATTTGTACATTAGTTGTAGCAAATGTAACATCCACATGTAAAAAGACCATTGCTGGGGAGGGGGGAGGAAGGGAAGGATGTTGTTATATGGGAGGACCCTGTATTCTACATGTGGCTTAACTGTGACCTAAAACTTTTTTGAAGACATAATAACAGAAAAAAAAAAAGATGTAAGATGCTGAGGAAGAAATGGAAGAGATTGCCTTGCCACTGTACATACAGGGAAACAACTATTACAATGATGAAAGGAAAGCATCAAAAACAATTTTATGATGTTTTCCATTTTTTAATATCCCAATTTATTTTTCACTTTATTTTAGTTTTTCTAAGTTAGTAAGTTTTTATTTCTAATCTTTAAATCTATCATTACTATTTCATTTTCCTATTTACTGAATTCAGCAATATATTAGGCTTCGTTTTTGAAGATGTTTTGGATCACAGAGGGGTTCAACTATGGCAGGGGAGGAGTATTGGTGTGGCGTGTCATTGATGGGGGATGCATGTGTGGGACAGGGTTTTCCAGTGCATGCATATAGGGTATATAAGTATGTTTGGATGGTCGTTAGGTATTGACATAGTGGGTAAAGTTTCACATGACAACTGAGTGCAGAGTTCCCATCCTGAGGAGCTCTGTCACATTCCCCAATGGAACAGCAACAATCTCCCAAGTGCAAGGGCAAAGACCAGTGAAGAAGGATGGTCCAATGATAAGCCCTTGAAATTGATGACTATGCTTATGAGACTGTATGCTTAAAATTTCAACTTGGCTTAGAGCTGCAGGGTGCCTAAGAGTTACCTCCTGAGAGCCTCCATGTTGCTCAAATGTGGCCACTCTCTAAGCCAAACTCACCATGTAAATGCATTACCTTCCCTGCAGCATGGGACATGACTCCTGTGGATGAGCCTCCCTGGTGCCAAGGGATTACAACTAATCACCAGCAGGTGATGCAACTAGAAAAAGATCTTTAAAAATAGGAGGACATGGTAAAAACAAATGAGTTTATATGGCTAAGAGACATCAAAATGATGGGAGGTCATCAGAGCAGTCACACTTACACATGTCTCAGCAGGATCTCAGAGATAGCCAAAGTAGATACAACCCCAGCTAGTGGTGCTCCTGAGGGCTATGGAGACACCAGGTCACAGCAGATAGCTCTGGAGTTCAGTGCCTTGCCATTGGGCCTTATTTTGGAAATTTGTGCTCCTGAGTGTGATGGAGTTGGACTCAGATGTGACTTCTCTACACATGCCTCTTCTGTCACTTTTATTGAACCTGTAGTTGGTGCTGGGGTTGGTGTATGCCTAGGAAACTTGAATCTCTGGACTATCCATGTGCAAACTGGGCCCTGAGCCTCAGCAGAGTTGCAAATCCTACTCTCCAGTTCGTTGGACTTATCCGGGTCAGCTAAAAAGGAGGTGAGGAATGTCAACCATCACACCAAGGAATCAAGAGAGTCTACAACTGCAAGCAGGAGAATCCCATCCATCAGCCATGTGTAATCTAAGCCCCCTCTCAATTTAGAGGTGGAGTAGGCCTGACCATCCCAGGATCCTCAGGATGGAGGAATAAAATATGGATTAGAATGGACTTACTTGTATTCTACTATAAAATTATTATGACTCTAGCAATAGAAGAACGTATATCGTTGGTATGGAGACAGTGGCCATGGGAGTTGCTGAAGGCAGGGAGACGGAAAAAGAGGTATGATTATGAGGACATTTTTGGACTTGGAATTGTCTTGAATGATATTACAGGGTCAGATGCAGGACATTATATATCCTGCCATATCCCACTGTGTAGACTGGGAGAGAATGTAAACTACAGCATAAATTATAACCCATGCTATGTAGCAGTGCTCCAAAATGTATTCATCGAAAGCAATGAATGTACCACATTAGTGAAAGAAGTGGTTGATGTGGGAGAAGTGGGGGGTGTAGGGAATGGGGTATATGGGAACCTTTTATATTTTTTAATGTAACATTTTGTGTGATCTATGTATCTTTTTTTTTAAATTAATAAACAAAATTTTTTAAAAAGTAGCATATTAACATGAGGCAGCTGAGAACATCTTTCTTTTTGGGGCTGTCATCCCTGTTGAATGCCTCATTGGATCATTCCTGGGCATGAAACTTTTTAATGATCTGCTTTGTTCCCTAGTTAAAGTCTCACCTCTTCAATACCCTACAAAGCCTAATCCTGGGATCCATCATCCATCTACAATTATTGTCTCATCTCCCACCACTGTCTCCTTCACCCTTAGTTTCTCCCTTACTCAGTTTCTCTGTAGCATCAGCACCATCACATGGTACTTTACTCTGCCTGGAACATTCCAGTATTCCCTCTTCTGGCTAACTTCAACCCATCTTTTAAGACTCCAGTTATTCCACGAAGCTTCCCACAAATTTGATTAGGAACTCACCTCAGGATTCTCCTGTACAAACCACATATTTCATTAATTATCAGTTGACTTGTCAACAATTCTTACTGGACTTCATATTTTAAAGAGTCAGGGGCCATGTTCATCATTTTATCATTTATTCCCAACATACAGCTTAGCATTTGTCATATAGAAGATGCTGAATAAATATTTACCAATTACTTATTGAATGGTGGAGACTCTCTTACAACCACAGAATCTTCACCTTCACCCTAGCCCCATTTTCCCTCTGCTGAGGAACTCTGAGATTCAAAGTAATGAGGAATTTTAATTCCAAGACCCTGCTTCTTAATTAGGCTTTTTTATTATTGTTGCTCCCACTGGATAAAGTCTCAAAGGACCAAAGAACCTGGAAATCAGCAGTTTCTCCCTCTTTTATGCTAAGTTTACGGAGATTACAACTCTCTTCCCCCATAAGTATAGCCTCCCAAGAGGCTTATTAGCACGAACAGAACTGTAGAACCAATAAGATTGTCTTTAATTAATTGCACAGCCATTGCTCTATTTCAGCCCTCATTAGCCTTGCTTTCAGCAGGCTGACTTCTATTAAAGGGTGGGTGGAGTTATCTGTCAAAGCTTACACCCTAAAACATTTAAAATCCAAAAATTGCTGTACCCTACACTCTAAACTGATCTTTGAGTTAATCCACTTTTACTTCCTCTCCTATAACTACCAGGGTAGACCTTCCTTGTGCTTTCCCAGGCATTATCTGCTACCTCAAAGAAGGGTCTTACCTCTATAGTCAGGTAATTAAACTGGTTTCAGGTATTGGGTTTTCAGGAGAACTGCAAAATGCCTAAATGCATTTGCAAAATATTATGCAAACAAAACTTATGTGGGGGGTCTGTACTTTTTAATAGAGTCCCAGAGAAGTCTAAAAGCATAAGCCCACTGAAATGTAGATTTAACTGGATGGTTCTTTGAGTATCTTCCAACTGTTTCCAACCAAGGGCCTTCACTTTCCTAAATAGTCATACACTGAAGCCATTCATGGGCTTGGAGAATCTTTCCTCATACACTGGTGCTTTATCTAAGCTCAGTTTGCTTTCACCTTGTAGCCCTCCCCAGGGAGTCAATGAAGAGAGATGCTGAAAGACTGGATGATCTTTCATTGCCCCCTTCCAAGCATCAAGGAAAGGGGAGAGTCCACCATTTATCCACTCTAAAATAATGAGTGGATAATTCCTTTAAAGATGCAAAATGCTTCCACACTTTTTCACCTATATCAAAATGTTAAAGTGCAACACTGTAGCAATGCCTTGGAGTTAATGACACAGCTCCTTTGCTGTGGAAACACGCCTGAACTCCACTGAAAGGTACGAGGCTGTGAGGCCGAACACATCTCTGAGCACCTCCGAAATGACAGGGCACGTCCTGAGTTTGGATTTATCTATGAACTCAGACAATGTGCCACTTTGTGCAGTTCTGACTGTGGCCACAGACCACAGGCAGCTTCCATACTGCCTTTCCTTCAGGGCATCACAAGAAAAACAAGCCGGTGTGGAAACTACACTGACACTCGTTATTCCAACTCCAGGAAAAAATATTAATCCCATAAAGTCAAGTACAAAACCTAGGATTTCACACTTGAGAAAAAGAAATAGTGCATTTACAGGACCACATCATACCCCCTGAAGCCAACGTAAAAATGACAAGTGCAGGACCTGACAGATTTCAGCCTACAGCGTGTGTGGCTGGCCTGTTGGACCACCTCAAACACTTTCTTGCAAAGGAGAAGAAACAGAGTTGGAAACAGTCTTGCTGATGCCACAATGCACCATTTATTTCTCAGCAGCATCCCTGACTCGAGAATGGAAAACAGATTTTTCACTTTATAGTTCTGATATTTTAGGTGTACAAATTGAAGCATTCAACACTTTTTAGAATTTTCACTTTTTCTTAATGAAATATCATATAGTAGCTTTGCCTATACGAGCGGTGGCAATCTCCTTCCAATATTTACTCCCCACCCCTCTCTTGCCCACCATGAGAATTCACCATCTCCAAATGAATTGGCCAAGATATCCCATTACCTCAAAATAGTTCATGTTAATAGAAAATGTTAATAGGAATTATATAATGATGCTCTAAAAAGCACCATGTCCCAGAAAAGGCCCTTTGTCTGCCCAGCTTGAGGAGGAATGGGAAGGCACGCATGAGGTGCTAAGGAGGACGTCCCTGCATATTAGTCAGAGTCAGCCGGATGACAGGCCTCCTCTGGTGAGAGGCTGGGAGCCGGCAGGGGAGTAGTCTCAGCATTCTGGGGTGGTATTTGTGCTAATGAGGACTAGCAGCTCAGCAGCAGCTTCATCGGGACTTACAGGCATAGGTGGGTTGAATCAGGGACTTCAGGCTGGGCATGTCCCATCCCCAAACTAATAAGCACACTTTTTCCCACCTCTGGTTCTCAGAGGCTATAGAACAAGGTTGAAGATCTGGGAACCATCTATCCTGGTTAGCATCCATCCAAATCACTTTTTCCATGAGCCCTTAGACCAAGGTCAGGATATTTTTCTTTTTAAAATTCACGTATTACTTTAATATTGAAGTATTGCTTTAGATGCATCATATGTGATCCTAGCACTTACAGCCATTTATTTCATAAAATGCTTCTTAATAAAAGAGTTGTAAGCCCATCATTTAAAAATAATTGTGTTCTCGATGCTCTAAAATTATTTACTAGTTTTTTAAATTCTGGAATATTTTGTTTATGTTCAGTCATGTGGCACAAATGGAAGTATTTGGCAGTGGTTCCTATCTTCAAGTCTATAATAAATTCTCCCCCATGTCTAACAGGTTTATCAATAGAGTTTCCTTAAAACTAACTTAGAAGTCACTCCTACAAACGACATTTGAAAGATGACTACTTCTCTCTCCCTCTCTCAGTGCCACCTATAGTTGAGCCACCATCAACTATTATCCTTCCCAGTTTCCCTCTGTGCCTTACTTTCTTGACAGAGCTGCTAGAACAATCTCCTTAAAATTTAATAACAATTTAAAAACATAAAAAATAAACAGACTATACAACACAGTATGCAAACTAGACTACAATAAATAGAATTATAATAATATTTTCATAATATTTTCTCATAAAAATAACAAAAGTACACTAATGTAAAATGTTAAAAATAGGAACATGTATATAGGAACTCTGTTTTCTGCATGATCTTTCTATTAACCTACAATATCTCTAAATAAATAAATAAAATTGATGGAGGGGGAAAAAGCAGGTCATTTCCTTTGCCCCTCCCGTCAACTACCCATTCCCAACCTGTCTGTCTCATTTAGAATATATCTGGGAGTCTGTATCACAGCCTGTACCAGGGCCAGCGTCATGAGCTTGTGACCAGGGCAATGCAGAGACCTGTGCTCAGAAGTGACCTGCACTTGCCATTTAATGCCCTACATCTGCTGTCTTGAAATTCTTAGTACTTTTATCTTTGAATTTGTGTTTCATAAGAGAAGTCCAATGGGACAATGGGCAAACGGGGCTTGGAGCCTCACCTCGGGAACAACCCCATCTCCCACCCTCCCCACCTCCCCAGGTGGCATTTCGGTCGCGGGGTCTTCCCCACTCCCCCGCTCCCTGCCTCTACCCAGCGACCGCTGGTGCTTGGCACCACTCAGGCGGTGGCTAGGTCACATCAGCCGGGAAACGGGGTGGGGCGAGCATGGCCTTCAGCCGGGACCTAGGCTCAAAGCTGAAAGGTCACTGTCAGGTGAGTGCACCGGTGGGGTCTGGAGGTGGCCACCTGTGCCTAGGGTGTGCAAGCACAGGAACGGGAGACTTGGAGGCTGGAACCGGGCAAACCTCTGGCGGACCCCTAACCCAGGCGCTGAGCATGTCCCAGCACAGAGGTTACACCCTCTTGGAGCCACCAATCAATCGTGGCCTGCAGGTGGGCAGGAAAGGAGGGTGGCATGGAAAAGGGAGATCGACGTCCCTGCCTCCAGCCCGGCACAGTACATTGATGACCCAGTGGCTGGGAGAAGCGGAACTGAGCAGCCAGGGGACCGTAGCAGGACCCAGGCACCTCTTAGAATCTTCACTCACTCAGATCTCCCTAACCAAGGGAGCAGGATATAAATAGCAAATAGCAACACCACAGATGGCCTAGAGAGAGATGGAGAAAGAAAGGAAAATGTTTTATCCCTTAGAACCGTACAGTCACTGTTATCCTGCTTTCTGAACAAAGGACCCTCGTTTTCATTTTGCATGAGACCAGTTGATTACTTAGCCCACCCTGCCGATGAACGACTGACCCCTGAGGAGCTTCCTGCTTCATCTCTTGTGCCCTCTGGCTCCTGCATTCTGCTCAACCAACCTCCAGGGGTTCTTAGAGGGCCTAGAAGATGCCAAGCTCAGTCCTGCTCCTTGGCCTTTACCTTGCTGTCTCCTCTGCCTGGAAGGTTTCCCCCAGATTTCTCCGTAGGCCTTCCCTCATTTGACTGAGCTTTTTCTCAGATGCCACCTCCTCAGGGAACCTTCCCTGACCACCCTATGAAAATGCCATCCCATGCTCTTTACTCATTATACCCCCTCATGCAGCTTTGTTTTTCTTTCTATATCTTAGAGATAACCAACATTTTTTATTGCTTGTCTTCCTTACCAGAATACATATTCCATGAGATCAGGGACTTTGAGTTGTTCTTATCTTTATCCTCTGTGCCCAGAATAGTGTCAGGTATAGAAAAGTCTCTTAATAAATATGTGTTAAATGCATGAATGAACTAACCTAGGTCCAGCATTCTCTTTCTTCTTTTTCCTAGTCACCTTTTAGTGTAGGGGGTCTTAACCAGGAATCCACGGATCCCCCCAAGGAGTCTGTAGAAAAATTCCAGGGGATCTGTGAGTCTGAATTGAAAAAAATCAATTTATTATCTTTATTTTCTCTGGCCTCTAACTGAATTCTAGCATTTCCTTCACTTATGAATGTATGCAATAAATAATTTACAGTAGCATTCATTTCACCTGACTAGGAAAGGGGTCTGTGGAATAAAAAAGTTAAGAACTCCTGTTTTAGAGGAAGAAATTCATCTCCTAAAGAGAGATCCTCCCCCAAACTGAGGTTTAGTTTCTATTCAAGGATTAGTCACAAAAGTACTATTGGGCACCTGCCATGAACAATTATTTGCTGATGCCTATTTTGCATGAGACACTATGCTAGACCCTTGAAGGAAACTCCTTATTAAGACAACCTCGGTTTTCATTCTTTAAAATCATTTAGAGCACTCCGTTTATTTTCTTATGCTTCTCCTTCCATCACTCACTTGAGAATTAATGGCATTCTAGATTCTATATACATTTACATAGCATTTAAGAATAGAGCAGAATACAGCATCCACAAAACCTAGGCTAACCCTGTCCTCTGGTGCCTCTGAGTTTTCACAAAATGCTGCATATATTCTTCAGGGATGAAATACCCCTTTCTGTCTACTCTGGGTCATCATGTCGTGAAACTTGACTGCAAGCAGCTGTCCAGTACCCTCATTTTCCCTTGGCACTCCTCCAGGTGGCTATGTATGCACTCACAGTGACTATTTCCCCCCTTGGAAGGAGCCTGAGCTGGGGAGCAAACTCTGGCTCCTCATGTTCCCTTGGTATTCGCTGGGGCTGGCAACAACTCAGTGCTTTTAATGAAATTAGTAAGTGACACACCAACACTGTGTTGCCACATGTGGCTGCTCTTCCAGAAACTCAGTGATTTCCTTCAATAGGACATAATCCTTCTCTCACCTCTCTGGCACCACATGAGCTAATGCCCCCAAGTTGGAGGCACTGATTCCACCTGGCGGTTCCTACTGTTTACAGCTTCCTGGCCAAATTCACAAGCCATGTTAACTTCTTCTCATTCAAGTCAATGGAGTGCAATTTAGCAGGAAATAGTTCCTGACATACAGCAGATCTCCAAAGTATGTGTTGACCTATGCTATGGTAGGGCTAATCTTTTCAGGCCATTCAAGGATTCTTGCAGATATCCATAGACAAACTAAAGAAAGAAAAATCACCAAGAGAAAGTTGTACATTATCAATTTTCCTCTGCCATCAGTTTATATAGAAATCTTCCACTGAAGTGACCTTTTGGTTTGAGGTAATTAGTAAAGTAAGAAAAGAAGCTTATGAGTAAGTCAATTTTAAAACTAAATAAATTTACAGCAAGGAAAGGCAGGCTGATCCGTATGGGACCACACTCCGGTTTGCCCTGTCACTTTCTTAACTCACCAAATTCTTATTTACTTCTTAAATAAGGCAATGGAGTGGCACCATTATGTCTTATTTGAGCAATCTAATTATAACCTGCTTTATCGAGTCATAGGGAAAGGCCCTCTCCCAAATTGTCATCGAGGTCAGGATTACCCTTAAAACTCTGGACAGTCCTTTTAATTCCTCACTGTTTGGTAATCACAGGTTGAGTGTTTAGGATTCCCTTGCCAGCTGTCCTGAAAATTCACACCACTTGACCACACAGATGATAGAGCCACAGAATGTCAATTGCTAAGATACAGCATAACAGTAGGAAAACCAACCAAATGGAAAGGTTTCTGCTCACAGAGGTATCTTCTGCTTCTCATTAAAGACAGGAAGCTAGTGAGCGTCTCTAACATCCCTGCCAACACTTGTGAATTCACAATGTCTTTTTAGAATCACACTTAGGTAGCAATTGCACAATTCCATGCAGGAGAAAGATGCCACAAAGGAAAGGAAGAATGGGGACCTAAGAATGAGAAGAATTGAATTTTGCTTTGTTCTTGTGATTCTCAGGGTCCTCCTTTCCTAGGCAGGTAGCTACGCGTTAGTAGTCATACATTTTTGCTACATTCCCAAACCCCAGATTTGATGCTGCATATTAAGAACAAAGGCGCCGCCAGTGTCCACTGGGACACTTCCTGAAATCCAGGACAATTAAATACCTCTGCTTGGAAAGTCACAGTTTCGTGGAGAGTGCCTTTCTCTTGCCAACGTTCCCCTTCCCCCACCCCAGTTACAGAAATCCACCTCAGAGAGGCATTAATTCATCAATTAATTACCTTCTTCATCAAAATCTGGCATTGAGCTGACATGAACTTCCTTTACAAGTTTTACCCTGCATTTTAGGGAGTGTGCCTTAGACTTGGAGCTGGGGTAAGAGGTGGAGCGGGAAGGGATAGGCAGGCACCTTAGCAACATGCCTCATGTGTGAGTAGCAGAGATGTGCCCGTCACCAACTCCCTCTGGTCCCTAATCACAGGCATGCTCATTATGTGAAATCTGTTTCTCCCCAAAGTGTGTTGTCAGATCTTTTCCATCCTCACATAAGCAATTAAGTTTTGAGTTATTTACATATCCCTGTTTTACCTCCACTGCTTGCAGAATGTGAATGACATGAAAACTAATTCATGGATCAACACAACTGTATTAATTAAGCAATGCACTCAGAGGCAAGATGAAGAACTAGAACTGGAAAACTTGCTTCCACTGCCTCCCACGTTAACCATTTGAAGTGCAGGAGTTGGAAATCAAGCATTATTTGTCAATATAGGATTAAACTAAGTAAAATATTAGTGACATCAAAACTCTTATGCAGACAGAAGCCTTTTAATAGGTTCAGAATGAACTCAGTTAGAGGCAGTAAGTACATATCCTAAATTAATCTATCACACAAAACAATACATTTCACCCTTACCCTTTTCCAAACACAAGGTCGCTCTCCATCTATTTTTCCCTACTGGTCAGACTGCTTTGAGGCTGACATGAATTTAAAAGAATTTGGATCTGTTCTGCTTCAGTTATTTCAATATCCTTTCTGTATCCACTTTTGCTACTGTGAAACATTTTATTGCCACCTGAGCGTTCCTTGTAGTTCTGAATCCAAAGTAGAAAAGTAATGACGATCCAAAAAACCAAAATAACCAAGCCACTAAAATCCTAGATGGCAGTTCAATAAATTGGCAGTGTCTTATTTTCAAGTGCAATTATTATTATTTTGCTCCTGGAACCTTTATTGTGGTTCCATCACTTAAGAGTGACCCATCCACCTTCTATAGCAATTTTCCAGTGTAAAACGGACCTCGTACTGCCAGCTGGGAAGGCTTATGCCTATTTTTCCTCCTAGAGAAAAGAATTTGTGATTAGAGGCTATTGGAAGAACACTGGTCATGTTCTTCCAAAGTGTACAAGTCATTGTGTCTATTTCTCCAGAAATTTTTGTGCCAGTCCATGGCTACAACTCAGAATGAATCCTACCAGCCTAAAAGAACCAAGTTAGAAATTTATTTATAACTTCAGAACTCATATGCTCAACTCTGCAATTAATTTGCAGCTGGACCTATGGTCAGTTTTGAAATTTAGCCTGCTTTTTTTAATTTCTAATTTAGGGACTTAGATGAAAGGCTGCCGAATGGGGTCTTGGAGAAAATGTTTAAAGAATGGAGCTAGTTTTCTCTGGTGAAGGGAACTGTCTTAAAGGCTACAAAGAGAATTATGACAAGGGTGGTACCCAGAATCTGTTCATTTCCTTGAGGACTGGCCAACAGAAATGGATTAACTTTTACCAGCAGACAGGTTAGATATAAGCAAGAAGTTTCTAACTTTAAATTACTAGATTTTTAATTGTTATTGATAAATTTCTCTTTCTTCTTATTAAAAAACAGACCTGTGTATTCTTTTTATTTAGTCCTATCAAAACTGAAGAAGATGAATTAGAAGACCATTCAAACTTTTTTCCAATTCTAAAATTCCATGGGTGAAGTATTCAACCTATTACTAAAGCAAAGAATTTCAGAAGCAAATAAAAAATAACATGGACCCTGAGCTGAGAGAGGCAGACTTGTTTGTCCCTTCTCCTAGCTCCCTGGGTAACTCTGACAATAAGAATCTTTCTCTGGTTGGGACTGGGAGTTTAGTTTTCCGGGGCAGATAGGCTCCCAGTGTGAGCTTGAAAGCTGGCCTAAAAAACCAGATCCTTTTCTCCTTCCCCATCATCATCAACAGTCAATAAAATGAATTCAAACTGTTTCTTGGAACCCAGGGATACAAGGAGCTTTATTCTCAGGTTGGACCCTCCAGATTCTATCACACCAAAGTTGGGTGGCAAAAGGTCAATTATTGGCTGTTTTTAAGACTAATATACTGAACCTTTGGAAACTGCAGACTATTTACTGATATCCCACAGTAATTGTGGGAAACATTTTGGCTTAAAACCTATTAGCCATTATCCCCCCATAATCACTGTTTCTCTAAGAACCAAGAATTGGTTTGTGCCCTAAAGTTAATTCACCACAGCCTGGCATAAGAGCACATACCTCCAGTGCCAGTAAGGAAGGACAGCCCCATCTGAACTTGGGTGATGGCTATTTTAAAGAATTAGAATTCTCTGCCCAGAACAGGTGGCTTGGTAGCAGAAAACAGTGAATCTTGTGGCTATTTCATCTTTTCTTACCCACCTTTACAGCTTCTTAGTCATACGAAGGAAGAGGAAAATGTTCAAGCTCCAATCAGCCTATTCCTAAAGAAGTTAAAATCATACCAAGTTTTTTAGACATCTCACACACTCTTACTTTCAAAAGCACTTGAAGCTTAACTTAACCAATGACCAGCCAAAGGGAGAAACGTAACCTCCATGATTTGTGATTCACCCAGAGATAAGAGCAATAAATGTAATATGATAGCTAACAATTAGTACATGCCTATTATGGGCAGTTTCTTGTACATGCTTTATAGGCAGTATCTCATTGTAAACCTTACAAAAGCCCTAGGAGGTAAATTATTCTCCCCATTTTACAGAAGGGAAACCTGTCTCCATGATTTCCAATAACAGGAAATCAGGGAGATTTCAGTAGAAAGGCCAAGCCAAGGAAAACATGAATTCAGACAATAGGAAATCTGTCAGGAAATAACATCCCCAGTCAGTTTATCACTCAGCATAAAAACGGTTTCATTTACTGTATGATTTTCTAGTAATATGGTAACTATTTTGGTGCTCAGAAATGTCCAAATCAAAAGCAAGTCATATGAAAAGATGCTTAAGGCTAAGTCATTTTCCATCACTTTAAAATTTAGACCTACCTTTCCAGATTGCCTCTGCATTTATGTACAGAGGAGCTGTATGTTGTACTTCATCAAGTTCTTTAGAACAAGGTGTTGTTGACCAGTCACATTTGTATATGGCTTTTCAATGGACAAAGCACTTTTAATGTGCTATCTGATCTTTTCAGTAACAGTGAGAAATATGAGCATTTACTCCCTTTTTGTATATATAAAAATGAGGCCCAGAACTGGGTGCTAAAGCCCTGGATTCTGCCTCAATTCTCACTACCTTTCCACTATGTCATGCTTTCATCTTTTAATAGGATGGAGAATCCAGATCTCTCTCTGAAGTAAAACTCAGTTTCACAGCTATGGACTAGATAACCAACCAACCCAAGGACAAGTCCCTGGCTCAGGGACAGATAGATGGAGCCGAGATTGTAGATGAACTGGTATACAGACTTGGGCAAACATCCCTGACTCTACAGCAAGCAGTCAACAACATCACTATGGTATATAGACGAATTTGATGTGGCAGGAAACACAGACTTTGGACAAACTCAAGGGAAATTCTGTTGATGTTGTTTCTCTTCTTTGTTTTAATCCAAGTTACCCAGCAGCCAAAGGTAACCATTTCCCACTCCAGTCCTCAATATTTCAACCTAAATAAAGTAAATGCCAAAGAAAACCATTTACACTGCATTTTATAAAACGATTTTGGGTAATTTGGGGCCTAGAGATCTTCTGTGAGGTTTAGTACATAAAAGGAATGAAGGCTCCTGAACCCAGGAGTTAGGCCACAGTTCACACCTCTCTAGATAGGTAAGCAGAAGAAGAGTTAACATTTAAGCAAATTCACACTTCCCTAGATAGATGAGTAGAAAAAGAGTTAACATTTGAGCCCGCCAGTCTTCCTCTGGAATGCCCCCTCTGAGGCTCTGGCTACATTTGGGGAAGTCCATGTCATCACCTTCCTGCCACTTAATAGTGATGGTTATTAATGGCTTCCAAAGGCACTCAGGGCCAGGTTTAGGTCACACAGAGCCAAACAATGGCATTCCTATTCCCAAGGACAGAGGAAGACTAATTTTGTTTCCCAATCAGCACACATGCGATTTCCACCTGAGACATTTGTTGTCTGAAACACTTACCTGAACCTGGAGTGCCTGATGTTCTGTGGTCACAGGGGACTGGCCTGTCACCCTGCTTGGCTTCTCTACTCAAGAGGCAAGGACATTCAGCTATGAGAACTGCCAGCTTTCAGCTTGAGGACAAATCCTAGAAAGGCCCTGAGCCCCTCACATGTGAGGTGCTGAGACGACGTAAGACAAGAGCTTCACTGCAGTTGGAACTTGGATCTCTGAGCATTTCACAGCTGAGTTTTGTGCCTTCTTTCTCGATGGTATTCAATCAGGGGAGATGTAAAGAGGTAGAAGAAAGGACAATTACAGTTCCTATAAACAACTGGTAAGATCTCAGAGAAGAGGTATTTTTTTAAAGGCCTCCTTTAAAGGAAAGCATAAAAAACAAAGCACTACTGCTACAAAGACATCTTCCTGATGACATATGATGCAACAATGCCCTTTCCCTTCACCACCCTGTCACACTGGTTGATGGTAATGCTGGAAATTCATTATCAGAGCAAATCACCCTTGTGCCGGATGCTCTCATTTATTTGGTTGACATTTGGAATCCTGGGGTCTCAACAAGCAATACTGCTGCTGTGGTGGATCCATCCTGTTGTTTGTGCATCTGTTGTCCATTTTGGTGACAAGCTCCAGTGTAGCAGAGATTTAGCTACCATTTAGTTAGTTTAGCATATCATAGATATTATTCCTACCCTACCTTGCTATCTAAATCTCCCTTAATTATATGCTTTCTTATATAATCCCAAGTTAGAAATTATTAGAGTCTGCTGTGCCCTTGGCACAGTAGTTGTTTGAATCCCATCAAGCTATCACTGATGCAGAAGGGAAACAGTCCTCTTCAGCTGCTAGTGAAAAGCACTTCTGTTCAGCAAACTTTCTGAATGTAATTAGCTTGCATTGCTTTCAATCTTTGGCAACAGTAACAAACAGGCCATTTCAAATATGAAGAGTTTAAGAAGGCGCCATGGAAAATAAGGGTGGAAGGACATAGCTGTTGGTGGGGACGTTTACTTTACCCACTCTGCTGAGTGCACATCCTGTCGTTTTTTAACTGCTGAGTGTCAGAGGGGAGAACCAAGAAACAGACATGGTAACTGGCTCTGAATTACAGCTATATTTTTTAAGAACACTTACCAAAGAGCTTGACTGCATCATGATAAAGGGTCCTGTTCTCCTGCCACCATAATCAGAACTTTTCTTAACATACCACAAATGAAAATCATGCCAGGTTCTTCTTCTAGGTCCCCTCTGGTCTTTCTGGAATGGCCTACAAAGCTATTAGGCAGAGCACTGACAATGCCTTGATGCACCGCCCAATCTCCAGACCTAAAGAAGCTTCCAGATACCGAACTCATCCAAGGCTGACCAAGATCCATCAGGTAGCAGCAAGCTTAACTAAGGAGGGAGGGTTCAGGGAAAGGGATCAACATCTACTAACAACCCGCGTGCTACAAAGGCTACAATTATCTTGTCCCATAGAGTCCTCGCAACCACCCAGGAGGTAGAATGTTCTCCATTTCACATATGGTGAAAGGCTTAATGAACTGGCCAGGTCACTTGGTCACCTGTGATGCAAACACAGGTGAAGCGTCCACTGGCACGTTCTTTCACTGTACTGTACATACTGCCCCTATCGTGGACGGCAAGCACAGGGTACAGGAAAATGAGAACAAGGGGCCACAGTCCCACCCTGGTTACTGTTGCCTGCATGGCTTTAGGGAAGGCATTTTTCCTCTCTGATTTTCAGGATCTGTGAAAATAAGACAAATATCTCAAATCCAAGAAAGTTGTGGGGGTAGGGGACAGCAGCTTGTGCTAATTCTCTTCCCTTTGCAGAGACCCTGTCTTTATCTGAAAAAGAAATGTGAAAATAATAGATAGGAAAAGTGCTTGAGATCTTACTTTCACTATTGCTTTCAAAATTGAAGTCCTGTTTCTGATTACAGTTTCTGTTATCTCCCTACATATCTGGATGCCCCCTCTTGATTGCATTCAATCAGAAATGATACCAAATGAGCTATAGGAAGTTTTGGAAAGAACACTGCAAGGGATTTTTCTTTCTCACCTGGAATCCTCTGCCAGAAGACAAAACAATCTGATCATTGTCACTAGGGAAAGGACAGAGACACAGATAAACAGGTAATTCACACATAATAGAGTAAGTGCTAAAATAAGGTTAAGGCCAGTATGCTATGTAACTCTTTTGTGCTTTATTTAGCAACCAATTATATAGCACTTTTTTATGCCAGCCTCTGTTCTAATCAATTTACAAACTTTAGGACATGGTTCAACTCTTGGTTCTTAGTAGAAACACAGATTGTATGGGGGAGAAGAATTTAAAATCAAAGTAATAGTTAACATCTCTTGAGTTTTTCCTATGTGCCAGGTACTATTTTAAGCACTTTATATACATTAATTCATTTATTGCTCACAATAATCATACAAAATGGATACTAATATTTTCCTACCTGCTGAAAGAGGAAACCAAGGCACAAGAAGATTAAGCAACTACTCATGGTTACATAACTACTAAATAGAAGAAGCCAGGATTTAAATCCAATGCACTGGTTCCAGAGTCTGTTTGCAAGCCAGAGTTAGTTGTTGGGGTGAATTTTCAAAGGGGAATATCCAGGAAAATACCCTGCCTCCTCTAACACTCAAGGGATTAGCAGATATTCACTAGTCAAGGAAGCAGAGCCCAGCATTCCTAACAGATGAGCGAAGGCATAGAGGCAACTAAAAAGAGTGTGCGTTTTGTGAACCACAGGCTCATGGCAGGGCTGGAGAGTAAGGTAAGAAGGCATGTAGGTTGGAAATAGGATTCGAGAAGGCCTTAGGTGCCATAGTTAGGAGGTGATGTTTTATCTTAAAAGTTAGATTAAGTTAGCATTTTGAACATTTTGTCTTTCATATAATACTCTGGAAATAATGTAGACAACTTATTAAAGGGAGATAAAACTGAAGGCAAGAAGCCCAATAAGAAGGCTACTATAATATCCCAGGCCAGGTTTGATAAGGACTGGAAATCAGGTATATATTAGGATTCCTTGGTTTCAAGGAACATAAACAAACAAAAAACAGGCATTTCAGACCCTCTGGCTCTTTGAAGCTAAAAGGTCTTCATGGAAGGATTTGGTGAACTCCCTGGACTGACAGGAGGCTGAGAACATACCATAACGCTGGCAGCTCCAAAAGGCACAGGACAGGAGGAGGAGAAGCCCTCACGTAGTATGAGCAGTCTGATTGGGATGCCTCTGCCACCATCCTGCAGTGAGTGACCTCCAACCACTCCTCTGTCCTCCAATCCCTCACGCAAGTCTCAGAGACCTGGGACAGAACAGCTACTTGGCCAAATTCACATCATATACAAGGATCTAGTTTGGGGGTTGGGCAAGTAGAAGAGGGATCTTATACTCTTAGATTCCATAGTGGAAAGCAGGTACCTAGACTTACCTTCCAACAACAGGACATACAATGGATGAGAGGTAATCAGCCCCAGTGGAAATCAGGGTTTTATTAGGAAGGTGGAATGGTAGATGCCAGAGAGTCAAAATATGATACATGTTCACAATACTGGTTAAGGAGAGAAAAGAATATTTGAAAGTGCTACAACCATCAGACCTTTATTGAGAAGCCTACTGTGTGCAAGATAGTGAGCTATGTGCCATCAGAGATATACAAAAGGATAAGGCACTGTGTAAGCCTTATAAGAGGTTTTCACGAATATCAGTTTCGAACACAAGAAAGATAAGTGACCATACTAAGTTACATAGATCATGTGCCTGATAAATGGTACAGATGATAAGATATGTGAGATTCAGAGAATGGAAAGTTAGGAAAGTTATCATAACCGAGTAGAACTTGAATACTATGTAAAATATGGTCCAGATGACAGGAAAATAGCATTCTATGCAGGGAGGATGATCTAAGCAATATTAGAAGTATATTAAGGAATCAATTCATGCACAATGGTCTAAGAGAAAGATTTCATGTGGGAACCTTTCCTTACTGAGAGCCAGTGATATCCAAACTTTACCAAAAAATGGACTTCTTCCCTTCTCTTTTTGTTTAGCTAACCTCGGTCACTCACTCAGCAGTCCCCATTTCAAGACTTTAGGGAGCAAAGTAAGGAAGGTGTTATATTGGCAGCACAGAGTCCTGACTTCTGTTTCTGGACCAGGGCCAATTGGGTTGGGCCAAACGTATCCAGCTCATGGTCAAGCTGTTAATACCCTGGACAATCCCAGCTTTGCCATTTTCCTCCCTGCTCTTCCTTCTTCATAGCTTTCAACATCATCTCTCCCAACCAGCAAAACCAAGTCCTGGGAAACAGAATTCTCCTGGGTCCTGGCTTACCAGTGGTAGGATCTTTTGCTCTGGCAGCAGGTTCAAAATCAGAACCAAATCTAAGGGGACCACTAACTCCCCACTCCAGAGCTTGCTCACCTGCAGAATTCCTACTTCCTTAGTGATATTGCAGATCCCTAAGGAGAAAATGTGCTAATTACACCCCAAGATGCTACTTCCAGGAATCATTCAGGCCTCCAGCAATTCAAATTCTTCCATTTCCAGAGACCTGCAGGTGCCAGGAGGGGGGCCCTGCTCTTCTTTCCTTTACCAGTTTTGGGGCATGATGCACCAAGCTCAATACATTGGGTCTGTAAAATTGGATTGCTGAGGGCCAAAATACACAGCAACTGGGGCAAATGGTAGCACTGAGAGTGGACTTTTCCTTAAAGCAAACTCAGATGGATGGCAAGGTACATTTTCCCATCAGAAAGGAATGGCCCAGGCGGCCTGTTTCCTTCCTGCTGTCCTATTTTCCCTGTGGGTCATGCTGACATTATTCACCTTTAAAACCTAAACCCAAATTTGTAGCCAGTTCTGAGACTCAAGTATTAAAATACCGTCCATGTTTCTAGTTCTTTACAACATTCAAGGGACTAGTCAAGAAAAGCCAGAGATGTAGTCCAAGCCCTCAAGAAGCTCAGTGGAGATACAAAATCTAACCGCGTGATATTTACTAGTGAGGTCTGTCTGGAATACTCAATTCCTTCCAATGAATATTTAGTATATTACCCACGAGGAGCCATAAAAAAAGCAACAAAGTAGGTTTTATAGCAGAGCATCCCAAATATGACTGTGCTGGATTGATTACAAAAAATGGCCTCAATTGTCATACTTTCACAAAGTGACTTTGTAGCTCTTCCCATTAAGAAGTGGGGTCCATCTCCCCACTGCTTGAATTTAGATTTTAAAATGTGAGTTGCCTTGGTTAATGAAATTAGGTAAAAGTGTTGGTATTCTAGTTCCAAGCACAGAGCCTTGTGTGTTTCTGATAGTCTTTTGGAATCCTGACTCCATCATGAAGATAAATCCAGGCTAGATATGTGAAACTCTGTGAAACAACTGAGATGATCAGTTGGGCCATCCCAGGCCAGCCAGTCCCCAGTTGATTCAGCAACTGACCACAGACACTCAGTCAAAATTAGAAGAACAATCAGCCCAGATTTCGAGCCCACAGAAACGTGAGCTAAATATATAGAGGTTCTAACTCAACAATTTTGGGATTGATTTGTTACATAGCATAGGTAACTTATACACCCACCCTAAGGTTTTTGAACACCTATTTTTCTTAAACATGAGGAATCAATGCCATTGTTGTCCAACTACAAGCTAATTAATCACCACTCTGCAAACCTGCCTGCATGGGCCCTCCACAAACACTCAGATCTCTGAATTTTCACATTAACATATCTGAAATTTCTATTTAGTCTTGCCTGTTTTCCTTTCTACACACACTATCATCCAGGCTTCATTTCCTCTGCTGGACACAAGAAATAGTGTTTTAATTGTTCTCTGCTTCTAGTATTTGCCAGTTCTAGCCAAACTTACCCGCCATTGGCTTGGTATGAAAATGCCACTTTGTTCTTTCTAACTGTGAACACTCTCTGTCCAGAAAATTAGGTCTAAATATTTCATTTCAGGTCAGGACAAAAGAAATGGTATTGAGTTCATACACTTGCCACACAAAGTTGAATAAAATAGAAGAGCTTAAGTCTACTGAATGTGACAAAGGCCTTTGGCAATCTAGTCCTATTCTACCTTTGCACATTGCTACTCTACTATTTATCTACCTAAAACATCTATCCCATCCGTTAAATATGCCACTCCTACACTGCTCCCTGAACTTTGCTACCTAAAATGCACTCCTATTTTTCCTAATTTCTCTAAATCTTTGTCTCTCTTCAAGGACCAACTTAAATCCTACCTCCTCTGAAATCTCCAATTGCCTCTGCCCTAGTAAACTCTGTCTTTGTCTCTCTCTCTCCTCAATTCCATTTCCTTTCATGCTTCCTTAGCTGTCTGCTACAACATCTGTATGGCTGGTTACCATCCTAGCCTAGAAACCAGGAGCCATGGATTATTCCCTCTCCAGCACCCAGCACAGTGCCAGACACACCTGCCTTCAGATGAGGATAACCTTAGGTAAAGGTCGATTAAATTAATCAACTCTCTCCCAATCCACTGTGAAGTGTTGGCTCTCCTTCCTTTTAAATGAAAGCCTTATCCCCTTAATTTGGATTATTGGACTTGGAAAAAACATAGACCCTCACCAGCCCTGCCATACCTATCAAAGAGTCAAGTAAAGAAATGTAATGCTTCTCTACATGTAACTTCCATTTACTGAACACTCATTAAGTACTGGTACCACACTGAACATTTCATTTTTGTCTTATGCCAATCTTATGTGGTACACATTATTATTTCCATTTTACTGTAAAGGAAATTCATTAACATTATTGAAGACTATCTAAAATCCCACAGCCAGCAAGCCACAGAATTAAGATTTGACCCCATTTCTGTGTGAGCCTAAAACTTGTGTTCTTAGTAAACAATAATGCCGCCTCAATTTTGCTCTTAAGACATATAGAACAGCCTTTATCATTATTACACTTTCCCATCAATAGTCCTTCCCTCTCAACCTAAATTACCATTCTGTAGGGTCTACCTTATCTCATACCTTCTTTGGTATGCAGAATAGTGCCCCAGCCCCAAAAAGATGTCCATGTCCTTATCCCTGGGACCTGTGGATATGTTACATGGAACGGGAAAATTGAGGTTGCAATAGAATTAAGCTTGCTAATCAGCTGACCTAGAGATGGGGAAGTTATCCTGAATTATCTGGGTAGGCCCAATACAATCACAAGAGTCTTTATAAATGAAAGAAGGAGACAGGAGAATCAGAGAAGGTGTCATAACAGAAGCAGAGATCAGAGTGACACAACTGCTAGCAGAAGGCCAAAGTCAAGCAATGCAGGCAGTGTCTAGAAGCTGGAAAAGGCAAAGAAACATCTCCCCTAGAGCCTCCACAAGGAATGCAGCCCAGCTGGCACCTAGGTTTTAGTCCAATGAGGCCCATTGGATCTCTAGTACTGTAAGAAAATGAATTTGCATTGTTTTTAGCCACCAAGGTTTTGGTAAGTTGTTATACCATCAATAGAAAACGAATGTGCTTTTCCATAGAAATAGTACAGCAGCTCATCAAGATTTCTCACAGCTCAAAAGCTACAGTATGAATAATTATAAGGAATTACTTTTATTAAACCCCTACTATTGAGGCATTACCAATTGTTCCCTCAATTAAACTGAGGAACGTCTTTGAAGAGCCCCTTCAAATTAAGAATCATGGAAAAAAACCAACCTCTCTCTCCACTCATTGGCTCACATACCCACCGAAACTACGTTCCATTAATGGTGTGACTAGCTGAGATTTCCTGTGAAACTAATGTGACCCTGCTAGTTTCCAAATGATGCCTCTGTTCTCCCAGTAAAATCAACAACTGTCAATAAGATACCAGTCAGTGCTGGGCCTGCTCCCACTCACGCATACCCACATACACAAATAGGAAGATGGCCTCCAATGCTGTAATTTCCTGACCAGCAAGTATCTTGTGTTTCACTTCAGTGGTTATTGATGATGTCACCCAGTGCCTTAGTATGGGGCATTTCCAACCTTTAATTAAAGGACTGTCATTTACTCTATATATTAACATCCAGAACAATAAACACAGTGGAACACAGTCATTAGAGGCAGCCATAATCCATAGCCTGCTGTGTACTGTCATCCCTGCTGCTTTTGACATCTGAAATAGGCCCAAAGAAAGCACTGCATTTTCAAAGCAGAACTACATTGAGAATATCCACCCCTGGATGCATTCCATCTTACCGCCTACCAACATCTTGGGTTCACCCCAAAGTTTAAAACCCCTGTCTTTTATGGAGACACATCCAAGCCTATCTTCTCCCTTGCTGGGAACAATGCCAAGATTTTTTTCAGTTTTTTCAGTCCAGTGGGTCTTCAATATAAAATAATTAAGCCAATGCAGAATAAGTTATGATTCCTCATCATAAGGGTATCAGAGTAGAATAGGGCTATAAAGATAAAGAAAAGAAAAGAGAAAAGAAAAAAGAAAAAAGACAATTGACCTTAAGAAGACAATGAGAGCTGGTAATAGATACTATATAGAAAAAGCAGAAAATCAAAAACAATTTCACCTAAACTTATTTGAAATATCTTGTCTCAAAGTTCTCTTTGTTTCCTACCTCTGTTTTCCACATTCATTCAGTGCATACTAATAGATCACTTATTGGTGCAAATGAGGAAAGGGAGCCTTAGAGAACTTAAAACCTTTTCACAAAGACTAGAGCAGGGATTCAAGCTCAGCCAGACTCCACAACTTGGGACAGTGTCTACTACATCCTGGGTATCATGTGGAAATTACTGCATTCTTCCTTCACCCATATCTACCTGCACTTCATCCTGTCAACACAGCACAGATCCAGTTTCTGGGGGCCCAGCCACTTAGATTTCTGAGCAGTCCTCTCAATTCAGGGGATGCAAAAGTAATACAGAATTCAAAAAGACTCCTCCATCAATGCGGGTAAGGAGAATGACGAGTGGGGTGCAGGAACAGCCTTAGTCTTTATTACACACTTAGGGCTTGCACGGGAGAGATGTGCTTAGACCACCAAGGTAATGGAAAAACACTAAATAGTGAGATGAGAAATTGAGAATTTCTCATGGGAAGCTTTCTCAGTAGTCTGTGGCACTCCGGGCCCAACAACTCCATGGTTGGAGTGGGGCTTATTTATCCAGGATACCAGGTGACTCTCCCACATGTACCTCCCCTGGGAGAATATCTGTGCTATCAGTAGTCACTTTTAATTGCAAACCCTATTGGAAGGAGCTGTTAGACCAGACCACTTCGTTTGCAGAGTCTGTCCTCTGGTCCAGCCCATGGAGGCTGCGCCAGACTGAGGCTTCTATGCTTGGCCTGTTTGGTGGCAGCAGAGCTAGCAGGTTCACAGGTACCAGCACAAGGAAACTTCATGCACCTAGGGCAGGATTCCTCAGAAGGAGGCCTATAAACCTGGCAGATAGGCTGCCCCCTGTGTCTGTGTGCATTTAAAATCAAATGTAAGTGGTTTACTGCTCTTCTGAATTAGCTGTTCCATTGTTCCTCTACACCCATCGTTTTTTTGCTTTGTTTTACATTGTTTTGGGTGATGCATTATTCCCCATGCTTGAAGGGCTTGTAGAAGCAGATCAGAAGGGGTTTTAGCACATCACTGATTCTCTAAGCAGAGACTCCAGAGTTTGTGGAAATGATTGTGCCATGAGGCCGTACCTGGAGGGAGAATTTTTTTCAAGTTGCCAAGTGCATTTTTTTTTTTAACCCTGAAGCATTGATGGGGCAGAAGTGGAGAAAATGAAAAAACTCACCTTGGTAGAGGCTTCCTGGGATGCCCATGGAATGTGATTACTAGACTTTTGCACACCCTGAGTGGGTTTCTGTGAACTCCCAAACCTCACAGCCTTACTCTTCAGCTGAGCTCTCAGTTAATTCCTTTAGTGGGCTAGAGCCATGGGCTTTCTTTGTGAGCTACCGCCACCTGCTGGATCAGCCTGAAACTGACTGCTGGAACCATGTAAGTGGATGTCTCACCAGCACTTGGAGGTGTGAGAAAACAGATTGTCAAATTCACTCTATGGCATTCCAGAGGGAGCCTCTAAACCAGCCTTGACACACAAGAATCTGTTTTGTAATAGTCTTTTGGAGACCTAGAGTCTACAAATCCCTCTAGTAATTCATCTGAGAGTTTAATCACCTTCTCTCAGAAATAGTCCCTATTTGTGGTCTCAATGATACTTCTGTTTAAGTTAATTTCTTACTAATCTGTCTTGGTCAGGGATGAAAAGCAGCTCCTGTCAATTCTCTGGGTAATAACCCTTCATAAGGCTGGGGAAAGATCAATGAACATGCCTCCTTCTCTGGAAAAGTCCCACGTTTTATTTTTCTTTAAATTGACTTCCCTTAGCCTATTTTTAAGCTTATTTATCATCTCTGTGACTCTCTTCCGAATGCCTCAATTTCTTTACATTTGGTCCTTACTTGGGGACATGATGCTCCTGTAAAGGTGTGGCTAGAGGTGTACCCTTCTAGATGCCCACTCCTTTGGCAAATAACTACTGGGCATCTACTGCAGATGAAACACACAGGTAAGGCCTGAGTGGGTACAAAATGAATTACTCATGAACTTTCTGGGAAAAGGGAAGAGATGCCTGTGTGTAGATCCCTCTCATAGTGAGAAAGACACTAGCATCGATCATCATGCCACTGGCGTTCAGAGAAGTGGGAGAGTACTTAACAGCTTGTGTGGGGGGTTGGGGTGCACGGAAGGCTTCATATGGACGCTAGGGATTGAACTGGCCTTTGAAGGATACACAGAATGTGATTGGATCTGAGAAAAAAGGGTCAGGAGGGGAGATGGAGCAAACAGCCTGAGGAAAGCCCTGGAGACTGAATACAGGGCAGGAGAAGAGCTGGATGCGGTTCCATTTGGTTGGGTCAAGGATACTAAGGAAAAATAGACATGGACAGGTAGATTGTGGAGCCTCCCATGCCAGACAATGGGGAGCCATTACGGAATCCAGGTATTGTGTTTATTTACATAACTCCTGCTTGATTTTTATTAACTTGAAGACAGCTTGTTTTTCACCATTCTGACCCTAAATCATTCTCAGCTGTTCTTAGTGTCATTCAGTCCCCACCTAGTATTGGCATTTGATTTTGACTGGTTTGTTCCAAGTCCCAGTTTGATTTTCACCCTGTTGTGTCTCCATTTCTAAGAAATCTGACTTCTCTGGCATTATTCTCTCCCACTCTTCCAACCTAACCTTTGACAAGATTGGCTCAAGCTAGCCAATTCTGCCTCAAACACTCCTCCTTCTTTTCCTGCTGCAATGGGTCTTTTGTACTCTTCTTCCTCTGTAGGAGAGTTAGGAAGGTAGGACAGATGTTAAGTGAGACTCTAGGTAAGTCACCTCCCCATTCTGGCCTTGTTTCCTCATCTTTAAAAAGAGAAGGGAAGTACCTACCTGACTGCTTGAATCCTTTCTAGCACTTGCGCTCTATAAGGCAAGAACCTCAACTACCTCCATCCACTAGCCATACCCCCCAACAGTTTCCATGGAATACTTTTAAGCTTTCCTGGAAGAATTTGCCTATGGAGAATTGACTGAAAATGGGGTTTGAAACAAATTGAATCTGCTAGGAAGTCAACCAGCTTTGAGTTGTTTGTCTAGGGTGAGGTTAGAGGAAAAGATGAGGAGCATGCCTAGCTTCCCTACTGGCCAAAGGGCTTCTACCCAGGATGCGCTTTCAAATACAAAGGGGAAATGATAGACTAGAAAGTTGCTAAAATGAGATGCAGGTGGCATCTAGTTCCCTTCTTGAATCACTCTCCCTCTTCTCTACCTCTGTCTTCACACTGGGCCTGCTTAATTCACAGTGGTGACAAAGGCAGGGCTTTTCCTCTGACATGGCTCCCACTCTAGCTTTGAGTGGCCAGTTGCCCTGCCAGTCCTGACATACTCCACAGCTACGTCTCTGCTTCAAGTCACATACCACCCCTGATTCTCAGTCTTCTGTTTGGTACTACTTGCCCTTAGCAGGTATGTGGTAGGAGAATAAGATGAAAAATACTGACAACTGGCATTTTAAGAAACACCAGTCTCAAGGTCCTGTCAGATAATTTAATTAACTCAAGATCCTATAGATCAAGAAAAGTCTAGAAGGTCATGAGGATTAAATGGGGTGAACAAGAGGGTATAAGGAAGGGGTTAAAGAGGTCACTAGTGGGGAGCAGGTGTAGTCAGTGGTTGAGTGCCTTCTTTCCATGTATGAGGTCCCATGTTCCATCCCCCATACCTCCTTAGAAAATTTAATAACTAATTAAAAAACATAATATTAATATATATATAATACAAAACAAAGGTCACCAATGAGTTCATTAAGAAAACTATCTTATCAGTTCTATATTATTTTTATTGTGGTGCTTCATAAAATGATTCCACACCAATTAGTTTAATTATTATTGTGGTGGTTCATAAAATGATTCCACAACAATTAGTTTAATTAATTTTGACAATAGTCCTGTAAAGTTAGGTGTTATAAATCCCATTTTGTAAATGGGGAAATTGAAATTCTATTTTCTTTAATGCCTCATAATGAGTAAATTTGACAACCATTTGCATTTAACTTTTCTCAGATGGAGGAAGAAAAGATATGTTATGGAGATTCTCAGAGTCTAATGATAAATTGACTCATAAAGATTTCTAAATATGGTGCTTTAAGAAATAATGGTGAATACCAAATGCAATGAATGTCCCATGATGATGAAAGAGGTTGTTGATGTGGGAGGAGTAGGGTGAGGGGGTGGGAGTATATGTGGACCTCATATTTTTTTAATGTAATATTAAATAAACTAATTAATTAATTATTTTTTTAAAGAAATAATGGTGAAAACAATATGCAAGACTATTGTCCTATTGTCCAGGGCCCTCAGAACCCTGGAAGACTACAGCTATTTAACAATAACAGTATCAGGCTTCTCACGAAAGATAATTTCCATTTCCAGCCCTGAGGCTAAGCCACAAGTGGCTTAATAAGATGCAAACTAGGGAAAGGACAGAAACCAGAGGGTAGTGAAAAGTGATAGCAGCTGGATAGGCAAGCAGGGACCCAGCAGGGGGTGAAGACTTTCATCTGAGTTGGCTACTCCTTCTGAATCCTCAGAAGAGGGAATAAAAAACACACTGATGAAGTCTTCAGATGATACCAATCTGACTCAAACACCAGAGAAGTCTTAAAAATGCTACCAGGAAAAAAAAAGACCTTGGATTCTGAGAGAGGACCCACAGGAATGTGAAATGTGCTCCTCCAGCTTAAAAAAAAAGAAAAGAAAACAGACTCTTTTTGATATTCAGTGATTTGAATGGTGTTTACAAGTAGCTGGAGCAAATTCCCAAGATCTCCCCGAGCCTTGATTTCCCCTTGATATTTAAGTGGGTAGATGATGGTGCTTATGACCATGACATCCTCTATGCCTGGAGAATCCTTTTTGAACTTTTATCAATGTTGTGTTTATCCTTCAGACTGGGCTCAAACTCCACCTTCTCCCTGGTCAACTCAATTCACAGCATTCTCTTGACATTGAACTCCAATTATATATATTGTGCAAATGGCACTTCTAAACTTAAATAATTAACAACACTGGAACACTGGTAGGATGCAAGGGCTGCAGGGGGAGGGTGGCAAAGGGAGAACCAGAGTGTACCTAAAACAGATCTCCAGACAATAGTTTAGAAATCTTGTTATTCTCTGAAAACTAAATGAAAACTGAAGTGCAAAAATGATACACAGCTACTCTTTGGTAGATCCCAGATGAAAAATCAAGTTTCCAGTGTTCTCTCCTTTATAATACAATGTTTCAGCAGCTAACATTGGATCTTGCTCATGGTAAAATACTCGAAAACACTAATTGATAGGACATTGATTAAAGCCTTCTCTGATCCTATTATTCCTTTCCAAATTAGAGTATTTGGGACTGTAGGAGAAAAATCACTACAAGCAAATGAAGCCACCACTCAATAACACTAGGGAAATACAGTTTGGAGACTGTTAAATTAACAATTATAACAGCCAAAACAAAACCTGACTGTTACCAAGTAATATGTGACAAGAACCATTCTAAGAGCTCTGCGTATGTCAACTCAGTTACTCTTCACAACAAATCCAAGGGGTGGTGTCTCAGTTTGCCCAATAGCTGCCAATGCCAAGTACCAGAAATGGGTTGGTTTTTATAATGGGGATTTTATTTAGGGTAAACCTTACAGTTCTAAGGCCATGGAATGTCCAAATCAAGGCATCAGCAGAGATCCCTTCTCACCAAAGTCAGCTACTGGTGATCCTGGAGTCCTGCCACATGGCAAAGATGGGAACCGATCTCTGCTGAGGTCCAGCCTTCCCATCCAAAAACCACCGTCTCCCAGAGCTCAGCTATGTGCAACAAGGCACAGTTTGTCTCTTTCCTGGCCTCCTCTCTTAGTCTCAGCTGCTCTGCTTTTTTCCAAATTCAACTGTGAGCTATCAGGCATATGGTTTGTCTCTTTAGCCTTGAGCTACTCTGTGGGCCCAGCCTCTTTGGGACTTCGAACTTAAGCCTTGGCTGCTAGCAATCCTTGAGTCCTCTCTCACAAGGCAGGATCAAAAATGGCAGAGCTCCCTTTCCTATGTGTCTCTCTCTGTCTTCATTTATATAAGACCTAGCAAGAGAGCGGAGACTTTACCTGAGTCATGCCTCACTGACATAGTCCAATCAAAAGGGTCTCACACCCACAGGAATAGATTCATTCAAGAACATAATCTTTTTCTTTTTGGGATTCATAAAAGAACTTCAATCTGACACAGGTGGGAACTATTATCCCCATTTATGGAGGAGGAAACAGGTGTAGAGAGGTTTTTATGCCTGAGATCACACAGATAGCCAGTGGCAGGACTGTTTGGCAGCAACCAGGCCTGGATTCTTG
The DNA here is from genome assembly GCF_030445035.2 of Dasypus novemcinctus. Taxonomy (NCBI): domain Eukaryota; kingdom Metazoa; phylum Chordata; class Mammalia; order Cingulata; family Dasypodidae; genus Dasypus; species Dasypus novemcinctus. The sequence goes on along the minus strand of NC_080675.1, from coordinate 109,674,919 downwards.
TCAACTTGTTACATGCCTCCCAGAGGGACAATTGCAGTTCCATTCTGGTCATGGATATTCCCTCATGGCACTCAATCCTCCCTTTTCCTAACTTGAGTTTTCACCACTCTTACTCCATGGTTGCCTTTAGATATGGAAGAAATTGAAAGGAAATCTTTGGGAAAGATAGATTATCAATACATTAGAGACGCTTCTTATGGCCAGGAAACAATATTCCCAAAATAATTAGGTCTATGTGTTAGACTGAATTATGTACACCCTCAAAAGACAAGGTCATTACTTAATTCACATTCCTGTGGGTGTGAACTCATTTGTAAATAGGACCCTGTGAAGGTATATTATCAATTAAGATGTGGAGTATTTGGTGAATAGGATCTGCTAAGATCCTATTTAGGTATGTCCAAACTGAATCAGGGGGAGCCTTAATCTGTAGTACTAGAGACCTTATAAAGAGAAGAGAAAGCCACCAGAAGAAGCCATAAGTTAGCAGAAAACAGAAGAGTGACACAAGGAGAGAGAGATCACCATGCAACATGAAGATGAGATGCAAGCCAAGGAACTTCAAGGGTGGAGGTGAACCAGCATCAGAACACTACAGACCTTGGGGAGAAAGAAATTGACACCTTGATTCTGGACTTCAGTCCTCTAAAATTATGAGCCAATAAATTATTGTTTAAGCCAATCGATTGTGTGGTATTTGTCATAATCTGGAAAACTAAGATAGTCTACTCACTTTTGCTCCTTTGTCCAAGCTGTTAACTCTTCCGAGAAATCCCTTCTTGAATCTTTCTACCTGGCAAGATCTCACTCACTTTACGACCCCACTCAAACATCACCTTCTCTTTGTAACTCTTCTTGATTCACCCAAGAAATAAACCATTCACTCTTCTACCATCAAGCACTGACTATGCATCTCCCTTAAGAATGTGTCCTCTTCTTGAATATACTGATAAGATGGAGGGGGACTCCAGGGCAGGGGCTAACTCTCCTATGCCTTTTTGGTGTTTGTCTCCAATCCCATCACAGTACTTGGTACACAGGAGGTGCTCAATAAATTCTTGTTGAGTGAGTGGACAATTGAACAAAACCACACTCATGTTACTCACTTGTTTCATTGGAGGATCCACAAGTGGAATCCAAAGTAATTTCCAATTCAGCCTCCTGCTACTTAAAGGTATATCAAAACCAAAGTCTTGAGAAAGAAATTGGTGATTTTGGAGGGAGATCAAAAGAAATAGTCCATGTAAGAATCTTTGCCATCATCCCATAAATTGTTTTGTCCCATATGTCAAAGGAAAGAAGGAAAAATAAGTAAATTAAGTTAAACCAATTTGAACCAAATAAATCAAAGTTATTTTAAAATTAACTTAATAAATTAAGCTACAAAGATGCTAAAATCAAATTATTTTGGCCACTGTCTCAGTCTTAACCACAGGAGTCCACAAAGAAGATACCCTGAACTGTGTCAGACACAGGAAAATATGGTGAGTGCATTTATCTTCGACTGTTTGCCCAAATAATTCCTTAGCTCTCTCATGGTTGTGTACCACATATTTTCCCATGACCTTTCCACTCAAGCATCTGAAACTAGATGCTTCCCATACCTGCACAATACAACTCTACATAATTTCCAAAGAGCATGCTCAATAATGATCTTCAGCTTTTCATATACAGAAGTGTATATGAAATACATATACACTAATATATGTCAGAGGTTTATGTTCTTTCTGGGAGGTTGAAACAGAAATAATAGAATCATAAATTTCAGACCTAGAAGACTCTTAAAACTATAGTCCTAAACCTTATCCCACTAATAGAAAATAGTCTGGAAATTTCAAGTGTCTTTCCAGGGTCACAGAGCCATTCAGGAATACTGGTGACATATCATTTAGGGAAGTTTGTTCTTGTGCTTGTAGCAAGAGTAGTTTTTGGTAAGAATCATCTAAAATCATTGCATTCATTCAATATTATATCTGCAAAATTATCTATGAGGTTGCTAGACTTTCTAATATGAATTGGAAATAGTTTAGCAAAGGATGGTATATTAGGGTTCTCTAGGGAAACAAAATCAGTAAGAGATATCTGTCAATAGTATGCAGTTATATAAGAGTCTTCCATGCAACCATGGGGATGCATAAGTCCAGGTTATGCAGGCAGGCAATAAAAGTCTAATGAAGGTTCTTGATAAGTTCTGGGAGATATTGGCTGTCCAAAGATGAGCTGGGAAATTCTCAATGCTGGAATCACTTCCCCTTTTAAGGCATTCAACTGATTGTGTTAAGCATCATTCTTGCTGATGGCAATCTCCCTGACTGATGAATTGTAACCAACTATCTATGATTTACCACTGCAGTAAAGTCAGTGGTGACTAAAGTCCATAAATGCCCTTGTATTACAGTTAGCCCAGTGTTTGCTTGACCAACAACTGGGCACAATTACCTGGCCAAGTTGACACAATAGCCTAACAATCACAGATGGGTTGTATAATCACTTATGACACTCTCTAAGATGCCAAGTTTCTAGCTTCTTGGAGAACCTGGAGAACCAAAGATGTGCTAAAAATCAGGAATATCAGGAGATTCAAGATGTAGGACCTTAAAAGAAGAACAATCAACTTGGAGGGTAAGAGAAATTTCTAGACAGAGAAATAGGAGTAGATTTGAGAGATGAGTCCAACAATTGAGAGAAAGCAGTAACATGTTTCTGTTTACTAATATTTATTACCCAAACCTGGGAGAAGACATGCCAAAGCCAAAGGCATGTAAGGGAAGTAATGTGTTTTCTCCAGGAGGAACTTTAAGAGCTAGGATATAGTTCACTGTGTTCTCCTTTACATGACTTTGTGATCATGGAAGCCTGTGTTGGGTTTAGTTTCCATCATCTGGAACCCAAGTGGCTACAATGAGCAGTCCTCGTGCCAGTCTGTGATAGACATATACTATGAACAAGAAATATACCTTGTTCTTTTAAGATTGTGAGGTTTAGGGATTGAGATTTGGCATTACTTAGCATATTCAGTCTGAAAGAGAGAGACTAGGGAGTCATATAAAAGATGAAGTCTGTTAGCATTGCTTATGGATAAGGTTGGATTCCAATATGGTTGTGTACCTATACTTTGACATGTATACCACTTATATTTTGAATTTCCTGACACAGAAAAATTCAGCAGAGTTGAATGATGACTCACAACAAAGAAGAGGGACAAGAAAGGACAATGAATTAAAGCTGTGCCCCCTGCCCAGGTAAAGCTCTTTGACTCTAAAAGTAAGGAAGACTATTGTCAGTGCAAGGGACCATGCATCCCAATTCTATTTTTAAATTGGCATTCCCATCATGTCTTCAATCCCATATCACATCCCAGTGGCCTTCCAACCTCATCTCCAGTGAGTCTGGTCTGCCTGGGCAAGCAAATCCACTCATCTAATTATATACATGTGAGAGTGTACATAGGTTCTGTGTGTGCACACATGTATACTCAAATATATACCAAGTACATGCTAGCTATGGAGAACAATACCATGTAATTTTGGTATCTCTTCTCCTCTCTCTAAATGATCCAGCTCTTACCTAACAGGATTAACTCAATCTAGCAGTAAGTGGTGGATTCCTGCTAGACATGAGACCTGGTTACAGATGCTACCAATGACCCAGACTATATTATTATCTCACATCAAATGCCAAAGTCATGTAAGAAGAAGGTAACAGCCTTAACTTATATATTACATCCACCTGCACCTTCCTCCAATTTATTATACAAGTTAATCAATGCTAGATATTTCTAAATCAAATTGTTTCAAAAATATGGAAAAAAAGCACTAATTAATAGAGTCCAGTAGCCAAAGATGACACTCACCTCCTTATGGATCTATTATACATACTTTCTTAATCATCCTCACTTCTTGTATGTAGGGTTTACCTATACCTGAGAGCCCTAGACAGTTAATATTGAAAGGTGTATGAGGAGGAGTTCCTGCAAGATGTCATTGGCTTAGGTGGGCACTCCTGAACTCACTCACGAAAAATGGCTGAGAAGATGCAAAATCCTTCCCAAATGAGTTGCTTTGGGAACCCCACAGACCAGGAGACTTCAGGGTATCGATCTGGAGGGAACTGGACAAAGAGATAAAGAGCCCAAGGGAAAACCATGAGTTTCTTGCCCCTGTGGCTAGAAATGGTGGGTGGCTAAGCCTCACCCTAAATGCAAAAGGTCACTGCAAACCCTGACTCCCACCAGCCACCAAGAGAGAGGGAGCATTCTCTGAGAGAAAGAGGGTTCCAAAGAAGGGTGGGGAGGGGTTCCTTTCTGTAGGTTTGATTATCTAGGCCCCTTTGAACTTCAGGGAGCATACCAGCTGGCACCAAAGTGGCCCCAGGCAAAGGGGGAAGGGGAATCTTCTCAGGCAGCCTGGCATCCCAGCTGCCCTGAGAGAAAAGAACTTGGGTGGGCAGAGGGCATAGACAGTAACAGACTAGTCTGGCACTGAAAACTATCAAAATTTCAACTTCCCCAAGGGAGATGGGCAGTAGAAAGCCTCAATAAGCTTTCAAGGGCCTATTGAGGTCCCCTGGGAGGAGAAGGGGTCTGCAAGAGGGTCAAGAGTGGTTTCTTTGAGTGAGTTCAGTCACCAGGGTCCCAAGTCCTGGAAGGGACCTCAACCTGACCAGGAGAGGGGATGGGGAACCTGCTCATATAGGCTGTAATGCCCAGCTGCCTTGGGAGAGAAAGCAATTTGAATGAAAAGGGGGTGGGGACTGAGAGGTACCTAATCAGCAGGAATCTTGAAACTCCTAAGAATCAAACCTGCCTGAGGGAAAGTGGGTTGATAGCTTTCTCAAAGTCCAACTGACTCAAGGAGAAAGTTTAGCTCAGTGGAAGAGTTCCCACCTTGAATATACAAAAACCATGGTTCAATTCCCAGGTCTTAGAAAAGTGATCCACTGAGTTATCAGACATCCTGTTGATATCTTAGGACAGGAAATATTAGCTTTTCTTGGATCTCTTAGTTTTCTTTAAAAAATTTTCTTTTTCAATTTAACTTAGTTTACTTGCTAAAACTGGGTTCAAAACCTGCAGAAGGCAGGCTGGAAGGTAATTGACTGATGAACACCAGCAGCCTGAGAAATTACTTAGAGGCCTAAGAGCAAAGACTGTTTTTTCATGTTTTTTGTTTGTTTGCTTTTTTTTTTAATCGTTTCTTTCCTTTTTAATCCTCTTTCTCCCCACACACACTTTTTGTTGTTAATTAGTTGCTGCTCTCTTGTTTCTTCTTTTTTTGCTTCCCCTTCCTTTGTTTCCCTATTTTTTTTGTTTACCAGTTTTGTCTATCTATGCTATTTCTTTTCCTTACTTCATCTTTCTATTTTTGGCTTTCTCTTGTTGCTCTTTCATTCCACTTTTTTTGGTTTGGGCTCCAATTTTTCTTGTTCTTATTTTGCTCTCCTTTTTTCTCTGTTTTCTTTCTTTTCTTTTTGTCTTTTCTTTTCTCTTTCCCTCTCTCTTCACCATTCCAGTGAATATATTCATTAAATATATTTTTCTCTATTTGGTTTCTCATTTCATTGTTTATACTTGACCTTTTCACTCTTATTCCTCTGCACTTCTTGCTCAGGTTTATTACTCATTTTTGTAGGTCTCATATGGATCCTCTTTTATCTTTTACTATAATTATTACTATTATCCTTTCTCTCTCCATACTTCTTTCCTTTTCTCTGGCCCTAATTTTTTTTCAAGGGAACAGAGACAATAGCAAGGAAACAGAATAAGAGAAACAAAGCATCAAATTGGAAATTGACCACACACACAAAAACAACAACAAAATAAAACCTTGGATTAGAAAAAGAAGCTAATCAACTGAACAAACCCATCAAGATAAACAGATGCCTAGATACCAACAAAAATTACAACCCATACTAAGAAACAAGAAGATTTGGCCAAATCCAATGAGCTAAATAAAAACTAGGAGGAGATGCAGAACATAGAACAACTAATCAGAGATGTCCACACAAATATCATGAATCAACTTAATGAAGTGAAGAAAAAGATTAAGGACATATTGGAAGAACATACTGAAGAAATCATAAGCATACATAAAAAGATAATGGATATGATCATGATGAATGGCAAAATGCAAGAGATCAAAAATACAATGAAAGCACAAAACAACAGATTTGAACAGGCAGAGGAAAGAATCAGTGATATGGAAGACAGTACACTGAAATCAAACAGACAGTAAAACATAGATTAGAAAAAATAGAAAAAATCCAGCAGGGACTCAGGGATTTGAATGACAGTGTGAAATGTACAAACATACACATTATAAGCATCCAGTGAGAAAAGAGAAGGGAAAGGGACAGAAGGTGTATTGGAGGAAATAATGGCTAAAAATTTCCCAACCCTATTGAAGGACATGGATGTACATGTCTGGGAAGCACAGCATACCCCAAACAGTATAAATCCTAGCAGGCATGCATACCCCAAGACATATACTCACCATATTATCCAGTGCTCAACACCAAGAGAGAATAATGAAAGCAGAAGAGAAAAGAGAACCATCACATACAAGGGAAGCTTGATAAGATTAAGTGCTGATTTCTCATCTGAAACCATGGAGCCAAGAAGGCCCTGGTATGACATAATTAAGGTGCTAAAAGAAAAAAAATCCAGCCAAGAATTCTCTATCCAGCAAAACTGACGTTCAAATATGAAGGAGGGTTCAAAATATTCACAGATAAAAAGAAATTAAGCGAGTATGTCAATAAGAAACCTGCACTTCAAGAAATACTGAAAGGAGTTCTACAGGTTGAAAGGAAAAAAACAGGAGAGAGAGAGTTGGAGTGGAAGAACAACTAAAAAGATAAGAAGAGAAATAAAAACAACATATGGCATATATAAACCAAAAGAAAATATGGGTAATGTAATTTCTTGACAGTAATGACACTGAAAGTTAATGGATTAAACTCATCAATCAAGAGACACAGATTGGCAGAATGAATAAGGAAATATGATCCCTCTATATGCTGTCCACAAGAAACCCACCTTAGATCCAGAGATGCAAGGAGACTGAAAGTAAATAGTTGGAAAACAGTTTTTACAAGCAAACAATAACCAAAAAAGTGCAGGAGTAACTGTACTAATATCAGACAAAATAGAGTTTAAATGCAAAACTATTGTAAGAGACAAAGACAGACACAATATATTAATAAAAGGTGTAGTCTCTAAAGAAGAACAAATAATCATAAACATAAATACATGAGGCAAACACTTGAAAAACTAAGTGGAGAAATAGATGCCTCCACAATTGTAGTGGGGGACTTTAATACACCATTTTCACCTTTAGAACACCTTGACAGAGAATTAATAAAGAAACAAAGACTTTGAATAATACTTTAGAGAATCTGGACCCAGTAGACATATACAAAACATTGCAGCCAAATATATTAGGATATACATTCTTCTTGAGTGCTCATAGATCATTCTCCAGGATAGACCACATGCTAAGCCACAGAAAAACTCTCAATGAATTCAAAAAGATTGAAATTATACAAAGTAATTGTATAATTTCATTCCACAATGGAATGAAGCTGGAAATAAGTAAGGGGCAGAGAATCAGATTAGGCACAAAGATATGGAAGTTGAACAATACATTCTTGGACAAATAGTGGGCCAAGGAGGAAATGGCAAAAGAAATTAATAACTACCTTGCAATAAATGAAAATGAAAACACAACATTCAAAACCTATGGGATGCAACAAAAGCTGTACTGAGAGGAAAATTCATAGCCATAAATGCCTATATTAAAAAAGAAGAAAGCACTAAAATAAAAAACCTACCGGCATACCTGGAGGAATGAGGAAAAGAGCAATAAACTAAACACAAAGTAGAAAGAAGGAAATAACAGATTAGAGCAGAACTGAAGGAAATTGAAAGTAAGAAAGCACTAGAAAAGATAAACAAAACCAAAAGCTGGTTCTTTGAGAAGATCAATGAAATTGACAAGCCCTTAGCTAGGCTAACAAAGGAAAAAAGAGAAGAAGCAAATACATAAACTAAGAAATGAGGAAGAGGATATCACCACTAACCCCACAGAAATAAAGAGTATCATAAGAGGATACTTTGAAAAATTATGTGCCAGCAAGATGGATAATTTAGAGGAAATGGACAAATTCTTAGAAACACAAAAGCAGCCTACGTTGATGAAAGAAGAAATTGATGAACTCCACAGACCAATCACAAGTAACAAGATAGAATTAGTCATCAAAAACCTCCCAACTAAGAAGAGCCCTGGACCAGATAGCTTCACAGGTGAATTCTACCAAACACTCTGGAAAGAACTAACACAATCCTGCTTAAACTCTTCCAAAAATACAAGTGGAGGGAACATTGCCTAATTCATGCTATGATGCCAACATCACCCTAATACCAAAGCCAAACAAAGATGCCACAAGAAAACACTATAGACCAATCTCTCTAAATCCTCAACAATATACTTACTAATCATATTCAACAACACATGAAATGAATTATACACCATGACAAAGTGAGTTTCATCCTTGCTATGCAAGGATGTTTCAACATGAGAAAATCAATGTAATACACCACATAAACAGATTGAAAGGAAAAAAAAAAAAAAAAAAACAAATGACCATCTCTGTAGATGCAGAAAAAGCATTTGATAAAATACCAACACCATTTCCTGATAAAAACACTACTAAAGATAGGAATAGAAGGAAATTTCCTCAATATGATAAAGGGTATATATAAAAAATCCACAGCTAACATCATATTCAATGGAGAAATCATAAAACCTTTTCTTCTAAGATTGGGAACAAGACAAGAATGCCCACTTTCACTATTCCTATTTAGCTTCATGCTAGAAGGACTTGCTTGATTACTTAGAGAAGAAAAAGGTATAAAAGGCATCCAAATTGGAAAGGAAGAAGTAAACATTTCATTATTTGCAGACAACATGATCTCATACATAGAAAGCCCTGAGAAATTTCCAACAAAGCTTCTAGAACTTATAAATGAGTTCAGTAAAGCCACAGGTTATAAGATCAATGTGCAAAAATCACCAGCATTTCTGTTTACTATTAATGAGCAATTTGAGGAGGAAATCAAGTGAAAAAATCCCATTTACAAGAGCAACTAAAAGAATCAAATACTTTGGAATAAATTTAACTAAAGATGTAAATGTCTTTTACAAAGAAAACTACACAACATTGATAGAAAAAATCAAAGAGACTTAAATAAATGACAGGATATTCCCTGTTCATGGATAGGAAAACTAAAAATCATTAAGATGTCTATCCTACCCAAACTGATCTACAGATTTAATGCATTCCCCAAAAACTCACCATAGCATTTTTCACTGAATTGGAAAAAACTAACTAAGAAATCTATCTGGAAGACAAGAAGCCCCAAATAGACAAAGACATAGTGAAAAAGAAAAATGAAATTGGAGGAATCACATAATCTGACTTTAAAACATACTACAAAGCTACAGTGGTCAAAACTGCATGATATTGTCACAAGGATAGACATACTGACCACCAGAGCTGAATTGAGGGTTCTGATATATACCCTCACATATTCAGTCAAATGATCTTCAAAAAGGCCACCAAGCCCACTTAACTCAGAGAGAATGGCTTCTTCAACAAAAGGTGCTTGGAAAACTGGATATCCATATCAAAAAAAAAAAAAAAAATGAGAGAGGAACACCTTCTCATACCTTATATAAAAATTAACTCAAAATGGATCAAAGATCTAAATATAAGAGCCAAGACAATAAAAACTTTGGAATATAATGTAAGGACGCATCTACTAGATATTAAAATAGGAAATGGTGGTGGCGGACTTGGCCCAGTGGTTAGGGCATCTGTCTACCACATGGGAGGTCCGCGGTTCAAACCCAGGGCCTCTTTGACCCGTGTGGAGCTGGCCCATGCGCAGTGCTGATGAGCGCAAGGAGTGCCCTGCCAAGCAGGGGTGTCCCCTGCATAGAGGAGCCCCATGAGCAAGGAGTGCACCCTGTAAGGAGAGCCACCCAGCACGAAAGAGAGTGCAGCCTGCCCAGGAGTGGTGCCACACACACAGAGAGCTGACACAAGATGACGCAACAAAAAGAAACACAGATTCCCGTGCCACTGACAACAACAGAAGCGGACAAAGAGAGCGCAGTGAGAGGACACAGAGAACAGACAACTGGGGTGGGGGGGGGAAGGGAAGAGAAATAAATAAATAAATCTTTAAAAAAAAACAGGAAATTGTATCATGAACTTCACTCCCAAAACACGAGCAACAAAAGAAAAAATAGATAAATGGGACTTTCTCAAAATTAAAAATTTTTCACCCCAAAGGAGTTTATCAAGAAAGAGAAAAGACAGCCTACCCAAAGGGAGACAATATTTGGTAAACATATATCTGATAGGAGCCTACTACCCAACATATATAAAGAAATCCTATATCTCGAAAATAAAGACAAACAACACACTCAAAAAATGGGCAAGAGATTTGAATAAATAATTCTCAAAAAAAAAAAAAAGGCTAAAAAGCACATGAAAAGATGCTCAACATCCCTAGCTATTAGGGAAAAGCAAATCAAAACTACAATGAGACATCATCTTACACCCATTAGACTGACAGTTATAAAAAAAAGAGAGGACTACAAGTGTTGGAGAGGATGTGGAGGAATGGGAACACTCACCCACTGCTGGTGGGAATGTAGAAGGATCCAGCCATTCTGGAAGACAGTTTGGCAGTTCCTCAAATAACTAGCTATAGATTTGCCATATGACCCCGCAATTCCATTGCTGGGTATACACCCAGAAGAACGGAAAACAAGGATATGAACCAACATATGCACACCAATGTTCATAGTGGCATTATTCACTAATGCCAAAGTTGGAATCAACCCAAATGCCCATCAACAGATGAATGGAAACACAAAATGTAGTATATATATATACAATGGAATACTACTCAGCTGTAAGAAGGAATACAGTACTAACACATGAGATAACATGGATGAATCTTGAGGACCTTATGTTGAGTGAAGCAAACCAGGCATTGAAGGACAAATATTACATCACCTTTCTGATATGAATTAAGCAAATCAAGCTGTCTCAGAGAGCTAGAGACTGGCAGATAGGCTTACAGGAAATATGGGGGGAGAGGAAAGTTGTGATGCAATGCTTATATGAGCAAAATCTGTGATAAAGTGGAGTTAAGTAGTTGTTCAGTGAAGTGATAAGATGGGGGTATAGAGATAATATTGGATGGGACTTTGCATGCTTGAGAGACCCTAGGGTTGGGAGGATGGGTCAGATGGTCCATGGAATTGAGGGAAGCAGGTGAACACAGGAGATTGTCAGGAATATGGTTGAAACTAAAATGTTGAGAAAACTCTTTAGAAAATATAAGGAAGTGTTACCATTTAAGGTGTTTGACAGAGAGCATCTCGCACAGGGTGCACCTGGGGCAGGCTTCTAAGGAGTGTGTGAGTGCTCACTTTGTCATAGTGTGTTATATCAGTGGGCGAAGACCCATACAATGAGTGGGAAGGTGGTGTACTCCCATCCTGGGGAGTCCTGATGTTCTCAAACAGAGGGGAGGATGTCTCTTGAGAGCAAGGGTGGCTCCCAATGGGGGATGATAGACTAGTGTGTCAAATTCTCAGCATTGTTCCAAGTATCTGTGAATCTTGTCCTTCAAGCAGTGAAACTTGGTTGTCACTGTGGGTCCTGAGGGGAGGGGGAGAGAGGAATAGAATAAATGGAAGAGGGGTTACTGGGGGACAATGGAAGTGTTCCACAAGATAGTGCAATGATAGATATAGGTCATGTTAAATTTCCCCAAAAATTTATAAAAGTGTATAGTCTAAAATATAAACCATAATGTAAACTACAATGGAGCCATGATTAGTAGCTATGTTTCAATATCCGTACATCAGCTGTAGCAAACATAACATTCACATGTATAAAGATCATTGTTGGGGAAGGGGAAAAAGGGTTTGATGTTGGTTATCTGGAAGTCCCCAATATTGTATATGTGATCTTTACTGTGATCTAAAAGTTCTTTGAAGACATAATAAAAAAATTTTTTTAATAAAAAGAATGTAGACACTGAGAAAGGAATGGAAAAGATTGCCTTGCCACTGTACATACAGGGCAACACCTACTTCAGTGATGAAAGGCAAAATATCACAAAGTTTTATGATACTTTTCATTTTTAATATCCCATTTATTTTTTACTTTACTTCAGTGTTTCTAAATTATCATAGATTCTATTTTTAATCTTTAAACCTATCATTGCTATTTCATTTTCCTTCTAAATGAATTTGGCAGTATATTAGGCTTCATTTTTTTAAGAAGTTTTGGGTCACAGAGGGGTTCAACTATGGCAGGGGAGGAGCACTGGTGTGGGGTGACATTGATAGGGGGATGCATGGGTGGGAGGGAGTTCTCCAGGGCAAGCATATAGGGTATATAAATATGCTCAGATATTCATTGGGTAGTGTCATAGTAGGTAGAGTTACACATGACAACTGAGGGAGAGCTGAGTTCCCATCTGGGGGAGCTCTGTCACAATCCCCAGTGGAACAGCAACAATCCCCCAAGTGCAAGGTCAAAGACCGGTAAAGAAAGATGGTCCAATGATAGGCCGTTGAAATTGGTGACTATGCTTATCAGCCTCTGTGCTTGAAATTTCAACTTGGCCTAGAGCTGCAGGGTGCCTGAGTTACCTCCTGAGAGCCTCCATGTTGCTCAAATGTGGCCAATCTCTAAGCCAAACTCAGCATGTAAATGCATTACCTTCCCCCCAGTGTGGGACATGACTCCCAGGGATGAGCTTCCTTGGCACTGAGGGATTACTACCAATCACCAGCTGGTGATGCAACCAGAAAAAGATCTTGAATAAAAGGGGGAAATGGTAAAGACAAATGAGTTTATATGGCTAAGAGACTTCAAAATGAGTCAGGAGGTCATCAGAGGGGTCTCACTTATGCACATCTCAGCCAGATCTCAGAGACAGCCAAAATAGATACAACTCTAGGTAGTGGTTCTCCTGAGGGCTACAGAGATACCCAGGTCCTATGGTTGTGGCAAATGGCTCTGGAGTTCAGTGCCTTGCCAGTAGGCCCTACTTTTGAATTTGTGTTCCAGAGAGTGATGGAGTTGGACTCAAATGTGACCTATCCACACATGCCTCTTCTATTACCTTTACTGAAATTGTGGTTGGTGTATGCCCAGGAGACTTGAATCTCTGGACTGTCCATGTACAAGCTGGGCCCTGAGCCTCAGAAGAATTGCAACACCTACCTTCTGATTCTATGGATTCACACAGGTCAGCTAACAGGGAAGTGAGGATGGTCAACCACCACACGAGGAAACTAAAAGAGTTTACAACTGCAAGTAGGAGAATCCCATCCATCAGCCACGTAGGATCTGAGCCCCTTCTCAATTTCAAGGTGAAGTGGGCCTTGCCACCCCACGGTCTGCAGGATGGAGGAATAAAATATGGATTAGAGTGGACTTACTGTATTCTACTATAGAACTATTGTGACTCTAGCAATGGAAGAAATTGTATGATGGATGTGGAGACATTGGCCACAGGAGTTGCTGAGTGCAGGGAGAGGGGGAGAAAAGGTGTGATATGTGGGCATTTCCAGAACTTGGATTTGTCCTGAATGACATTTAAGGGACAGATGCAGGACATTATAGATCCTGCCATAACCCACTGAATGGACTGGGGGAAAGTGTAAACTACAATATAAACTGTAATCCATTTGGTGTAGCAGTATCCAAATGTATTCATCAAATGCAATGAATGTGCCACACTGATGAAAGAGGTTGTTGATGTGGGAGGAGTAGGGGGAGGGAGGGGTATATGAGAACCTCTTAAATTTTTTAATGTAACATTTTGTGTGACCTATGTATCTTTTAAAAAAAGACAATAAAAATTTGATTTTCAACAACAACAAAAAAAGGTGAAAGGGTAGCCTACTCAATGGGAGAAAATATTTGGTAGCCATATATCTGATAGGGGTCTAAAATCCTTTATATATAAAGAAAGCCTACACCTCAAAAAATAAAAAGACAACCCATTTTAAAAATAGGCAAGGGATTTGAATAGACACTTCTCCAAAGAAGAAATATAAATGGCTAAAAAAAGAACATGAAAAAAATGCTCAATATCACTAGCTATTAGGCAAATGCAAATCAAAACTACAATGAGATATCATCTTACACCCATTAGACTGAAGGCAATTAAAAAAACAGAGGACTACAAATGCTGTAGAGGATGTAAAGGAATGGGAACCCTCATCCACTGCTAGTGGGAATTTAGAATGATGCAGCCATTGTGAAGGATAGTTTGCCACTTTCTCAGAAATGATCTATAGAACTACCACATGATCCAGCAATTCCACTGCTGGGTATATGCCCAGAAGAACTTAAAGCAAGGACATGAACAGATATATGTGCAACAATGTTCATAGCAGCATTATGCACTATTGCCCAAAGTTGGAATCAATCCAAATGCTCTTCAACAGATGAATGGTTAAACAAATTGTGGTATATACATACAATGGAATATTACTCAGCTCTAAGAAGAAATACAGTATTAACACATGAGATAACATGGATGAATCTTGAGGACCTTATGTTGAGTGAAGCAAGCCAGGTGTTGAAGGAAAATATTACAAACCTCACTGATATTAATTAAACAAAGTGAGCTAGAGTCTAGAAGACAGACTTACAGGAAATAGAAAGGGAGAAGAAGGTTGTAAGCCAATGCCGTTATGGGCAAAATCTTTGATAAGGTGGAAGTGTATAGTTGTAAAGTGGAGGGGCATGACATTGGTGTAATGATACATTGAATTGGGCAGTGCTGGTTTGTCAGGGGGGTGGGGTGGGAAGTTAGGTTGGACTGTGCATGAACTGGGGGGAGGGTTAGAGGAGGGTGCAGATGAACACTGGGGATTGGGGAGGTACATAGTTGAAACTACAATGTTGGGAATGCTCTTTTGGTGATATGGAAAGTGAGGGTTGCTGGTTTGGGGTGTTGGATGTGGGAGGCATTGGGACAGTGAGCTCCTTGGGCAGGCTTCTAGGGAGGGTATGAGTGTTCATCTTACCACAATGTGTTATATCAGGAGGTAGAGAACTACATGAGTGGCAAGGTGATGGACTCCCATCCTGGAGAGGCCTGCTATGTTCTCAAATAGAGGGATGAGATTCTCTCGAGAACATGGATGGTGCCTAATAGGGGAAGACAGACTACTGTGTTGAGCCCTCAGTGTCGCTGCAAGTAACTATGAATCTTTTCCTTCAAGGAGTGAAGGCTGGTGTTTGCCATGGGTCCTGAGGGGAGTAGGGGGGGAGGAATAGAATAGATGGAACAGGGTGCATTTTGGGGTGATGGAATTGTCCTACATGATCTTGCTATGATGAATACAGGCCATGTTAAATTACATCAAAATTTATAAAAGTGTGTGGTCCCAAATGTAAACCATAATGTAAACCATTGACCATGATTAGTAGATATGTTTCAATATCTATACATTAATTGTAACAAATGTACCATTCACATATAAAGTGTTATTAATAGGGGAAAGGGGATAGGGAGGAGGATGTTGAGTATATGGGAGTCCCCTGAATTGGGTGTGTGAGTTTTCTGTAACCTAAAACTTCTTTGAGGACAAAATGAAAAAAGTATGATGCTAGGGGTATAATGAAAGAAAATATCACTGTACATATAGGACAACAGATCTTGCAGTGATGAAAGGCAAAATATCAAAAAAAAAATTTTACTATATTTTCATTAGTTTCTATTATGCCAAATTTTTTTATCTAAAAATTTTTTTGGATTTTATTTATTTTTAAACTATTATTATTACATCATTTTCTTATTAATTGTAATTGGCTATTTTATTGATTTCATTTTTTAAGAAGTCTGGATCACAGAAGGGTTATAACCGTCAGGGGAGAACCATTTGTGTGGATGTCAGTGATGGGGGATGCATGGGAGGAGGTTCACCTGGGCATACATATAAGGCATATAAATATATTCAAATGTTCACAAGGCATTGTAATGGTGGGTGGAGATTCATACAATATCTGAAGGAATATCAAATCCCCATCCTGGGGAGCTCTGCCATATTCTCTAATAGAACACCGAGAATCCGCCAAGTACAGGGACAGTGACTAGTGAAGGAGGATGGACTACTTACAGGCCCCTGAGATTGATGACTGTGCTTATGAATCTTTACTCTTGAAATGGAAAACTTAGCCTAGTACTACAGGGTGCAGAAGAGCTGCCTCCTAGGAGCCTCCTTTTTGCTTGAATGTGGACTCTCTCTATGCTGAACTCAGCATATAAATACATTACCTTTCTCCCAGCATGGGACATGACTCCCAGGGATAAAACTCCCTGGCACCAAGGAATTACTACTAAGCACAAATTAGCAATGCAACTGGAAAAAGACCTTGATCAAAAGGGGGGAAAGATAAAGACAGATGAATTTATATATTTAAGAGACTTCAAAGTGAGTCAGGAGGTCATTTCAGAGGTTACACTTATCCACATCTCAGCAGGATCTCACTGACTGCCTAAGTAGATACTACCCTCAAATAGCAGGGCTCCTGAGGGCACTGGAGACATCCAGACACTATAGTCTGGGCAGATAGCTCAGGAATTTGGTGCCTTGCCAGCCCTAGTTTGGAATTTATGCACCCCAAGGTGTCAGAGTTGGACTCAGTTTCCCTACACACAGTTCTTCTGTTCTTCTAATTGAAACTATAATTATTACTACAGTTGGAAAGTGTATGTCTGAGAGACTTAAATCTTTGGGCTATCCATGCGTTAGCTGGGCCCTAAATCTCAATGAAGTTGCCATATGTTCTCTCCAGTTCATTGGTCTCACCCAGGACAACTAACAAGGAAGTGATGATGGACAACTCCCATACCAAGAAACTGAGAAAGTCTACAGCTGCAAGAAAGAGAGTCCCATCCATCAGCCCTAAAGGATCACAACCCCCTCTCAATCAGAGGTGGAGTGGACATCACCATCCCAGAGACCTCAAGATTGGGGAATGAACTGTGGACTAAAATAGACTTACAGGTTTTCTACTATAGACTTATTGCGATGCTAGCAATGGTAGAAATTATATCTTTGAGGTGCAGGCAGTAACCACTAGAGATTCTGAGGGCAGGGAGTGGGAAAAACAGGTATAATACAGGGGCATTTTTGGGATTTGGGAATTGTCCTGAATGACACTGCCATGACAGATGCAGGTCATTATAAATTTTGCCATAACCCACAGAATTGGGTAGGAGAGAGTGTGAACTATAATGTAAACCTTGATCCATGATTAGTGGCAATGCTCCAAAACGTGTCCACCAATTGGAATGAATGTACCACACTAATGGAGGATGTTGTTGATGTGGGAAAATGTGGGAGGTGTTGGGAGCAGGGCATATGGGAATCCCCTATGTTTTTTATGTTACATTTATCTTTCATAAGTATCTCTAAAAAATATAAGTAGGTGTAATATGATGGCATTTTCAGGACATTGGAATTGTTTTGAATGATTTTCCAGTGATGGATATAGGCCATTATATATCTTGTCATAACTTACCAAAATGTGTGGGAGAGAGTTTAAATTATAATTTAAGCTATAATCCACACTTAGCAGCAATGCTTCAAAATGTGTTCATCAATTGTAACTAATGACCACACTAATGAAGGATGTTGTTAATGTGGGAAAGTGTGGGAGTTGTAGGGAGTGGGGGATTTGGGAATGCCCTACATTTTCATGTAACATTTATGTAATCTAAGTATCTTTTTAGAAAAAAAGAAAGGTATATAGGTCCAATCCCTTTTTACTGGTACAGAGTATGAAATTCAGGGAGGTTCAGTGATATGTCAACACCTCCAGACATCCACTAGAGTCTGGGAGAAGTTCTAGCCCCAGGCTGAATCCTGATTGAGATACACTTGCTCTTGCTCCTCTCCCTTGCCTTTTCTTTTCTTTTTTTTTTTTTTTTTTTTGTGTGTGTATGTGTGTCTCTTGCCTTTTCATCAGCTCAGCACCATCAGCCTTTCATTACGGGCCTGTCTACTTCACTGTCTCACTAAGTGCTCTTTACAGGACTCACAGAGGCTATTTTTGCAGTTTACTGCACACAGAAATGTTTTGCTCCACCTTGTGTCCAGAGAATCTGGGGACTGTTGAACTTTGTTAAATCTGAGAGAGAAAAGAGACAAAGAGTCAGACAAACAGAAAGAGATAGTTACAGATCTGGCTTCAGTTCTGCCACCACCCCACCATCCCACCCCCAATTTGTGTCTCTCAGCCATCTCCCACTCATCTACAGGTAGAATTCTGTATCAGCCATTGAAAATAAATCTGGAGACAAAATTAGAAAAACGGTTGTGCATCTTGGAACTGAAGTTCACACACTAAAGAGTCATCATGGCATCAGTTTCATCCATCCTTGTAGTCGTAAATCAGAGAACCCTTAGCAAACATCTCTACCACAAATTATAATATAGCTCTAAAATCTTTTCTGTAATAAGTAATTTCCATAACAACAACATTTCTCAGGACATAGGACATAGCTTAAACATGACTTAGAATGCAGTTGGCTTTTATGTACATTTTTTAGTGGAAAGAAGATTTCAAATTCCCTAAGCATGATGCATTTTTAATCTTGCACAGCTTGGATTCTCAGTAGAAAATCCATCTTAAGTAATGGAGCTTATTCCCAGAGGAATTTTTCTGATTTTACCCTCTAGAAGGCTATGGGCTGATTTATGAATTGTTCACACATTTAGGAAAGGTCTTTGGACAGAGGAAAAGAGCCAACCATTCTCCATTTCTGGAAACTAGACAAGAAGCATTTGGATCCAAATTGAAACTGAAGAATTATGATCAAATATTAAGAAGTCTACTTATACAGAAGTGTATACTGAAATGGATCGCCTGTGGTGGAAAATTTAGAAAAGAATTTCTTATGCTACATACATTTTAGAACTCTTTAATCTGAACCAGTTTAGATGGAGTCTTGCCTAAGTACAAGGTTATGCATTAGAAATCCCATATCAAAAGTCCCAACTAATCTGAACTGAGATCACAGATTTTTAAAAAGAATGTGCCACGATGATGGAAGAGGTTGTTGATGTGGGAGGAGTGGGGTGAGGGGAGTGGGGAGTATATGGGGACCTCATATTTTTTAATATAACATTTAAAAGAAAATAAAGAAGAAGAAGAAGGAAAAAAAGACAAGGAAGAAGTCCTCATTGAAGTAGGATGAAAAAAGACCAGTCCTCATACAGTCAACAATAAACATGGATTCCTCTAAGGAAACCACAGTCCTCTGTGTTTGTAGACTTTTTAACTCAACACAGATACCAAGCAGCAGACGACAAGGGTGCAAGACTTCATATTTTGGTGACCTTCAGAGATAGAATTTTTAAGACAAGAAAACTTGAAAACAGTTAAATTGCAGCTTACTTTTTGAAAACTAAGGTTAGAAAATGTCTTTGCAATCATTTGACAATCATTTGGTTATTGAGCACAGTACAAGCAAGTCATTGGGAATTGAGGGAAACACAAACATGGTTCCTGCCTCATGTTGCTCACAATCATGCACTTTAGAGATTTTTAATCCACATATGATGAATGTTACAAAAAGAAGAAGGAGACTGAAATTAAATTGCCTAATAGAAGACCATAATCTAATCTCAGGGGCTGGGGAGAGCCTGCTTGGGAAAATTACTTTTTAGGTGAGCCTGTTACATTGAGGCCTGACAGATGGGCAGGAGAGTTTCATGGCAAAGAGATCATTGTGTGAGAAAGTGTCCTAAGCCACGGCCTAGGATGGGAGAACATAACAAATCTTGGGGATTGAAAGACAGTGGGGAAAAAAATGAGGGAGAAGATGGTGAGGCATTAGAATGGAGAGAGCAGAACTAGATTGAGAAGGGCATTTATTTAAAGAATAATGAGAAGCCATTGATAAGTTTTAAACTGGAAAGTAGCAGAACTAAATTTGCAATTTTAAGGGCTCTTCTTAATCATAATGTGAAGAATAGCTTGCAGTAATATAGAGGTATTGCTGAGATGTGAGTTGTGAGACTATGGTGTAGTTCAGGTGAGAGACACTGGTACATAGACTGAGATGGTAGGATGGAAATGGAAAGAAGTGAGTGGAAAGCTAGAATGAAAACCAGATTTCAAGAAACATGGTGCAAAGGTATTTAATTCAATCACTAGTAACTGGTGAAAAGCCATGACAATGGCTGAGATCTCCCAGAGGCAGAGTGACCATACATCCTAGTTTATCCATGACAGTTCCAGTTTATGTATGTTGTCCCAGCATCCAGGTTAGCACTTGTCCCAGATGTTTTAGTTTTAATAAACAATTATTTTAATTGCTGCATTAAAATATGCTGGGATGAGGTTAATAAACTTCCATTTCATATGCTTAGTTTCTGCCATAGTCTCACCAGGGAGCGATGACATAATTCTCATCTTAATACCTGACGCAGTCTAAATGATGACCAGTGATAACTCTTCTCTCTTTTTCTGACCATTTCCATATGCAAAATAATTAATATCTCCCTTTCAAGAATAGCCCAGAAGGTGTACCTACTGATAAAACAAAATGTATTCAGACATAAGCAGCTAAGGACAGCTGCCTACTTTTATCTGGGAGAAATATTCAGTGCTACCTCTGGTGGCCAATCAATTGTACCCTGAATAGTGCCAAGGCTTTTGATATACACAAATCCTTCTGACCACAGCCAGCAGAGTCAGTGGGAAATGTGAGAAATTATAAATTAGGTATATGATAAATATGTATAGAAAATAGAGATCGAACAGTCCTGGCATAGAATAAGAGAGTAAGCTAAACATTCCTGCTAAAGTGATTTTTGTCATTTACAGTATGATATAGGTCTACACATATTTATTTTATTGTTTGATAAAACTTTTATCTTTTAATAAGAGCTTTCAACAGTAATGAGCTGAAAATAAAACTTCAAGTTTAATGAAATTTAAGTACTGAACATCTATTTCTTTAGCAAAGTTTATCATGAATGGGTAACTTATATGAGAGCTTTGCCAATATTTACCATCCACAATGTCATCAGGGGCCATAATGATATAAGTGAGCACATGAAAATAGAAAACCTGTACCTGCTGAAGAATTAGCAGTTATTTTAAAAATATACCCAGAGATGTTGATCTCTCATGTGCAGCTGCAAGGATGCCTTTGATATCACTCCATGAAGTATGACTTTTCATTTACATCAATTAGTTATTTTTTAATACTTTCATTCAGTTTCAGGTTTTCTTGTGCACATATAGGAAATAAAATAGCAATGGTAAGTTTTAGTATTGGTTCCCTTAGGATAATTTACAAACTATTAAATGTTAATATTTTAAAGTTATTTTGGATGCCTTAAATAGAACCTCAGTTCAAATAATGTTGGATTGTTTTCATTCAGTTCATTAAAGTTCATTCAACCAAAGGTAAAATATCTGGCATTATTATAAAGGCTATTGAAATTTCAGTTAAAAGTTTGAACAGCAAAAGAAAAATCATTTTTGGGTTGTTAATATGCATACAAATTTTATTGGAGCACAGACTCATGGTAAAAGAATATTCTTACTAAAACAAAAAGTCTAATGAGCAAAAATATACCTAGAATTAATTGTGACACACATGTACTTTGTGGTTGAGTCCAAAATATGCTGCAATATTAAATATATGAATATGTGTATATGTCCATGGTTAGAGTAACAAAACTACAAAATATATCAAAACCAATGATGAATACAAAATAAAAATAGTTGAACATAGTAGAAAGCAATTTTTACTGCCTTCCATCAATCAGATTTTTAAAATGTTTGAGCCTTTGGAAAACTACTTTCTAAATCACCTTAGAGTACTGAAATGATATTAAATTTTTTCTAGCTGATACCACTAAATTTTGATTCCATTTTGCTCAAACTTATTTGGCAGACTGATGCAATCTAAAAACCTTTCCACAACAAATATCTAAAATTGCTGGATAAAATTCTGCAACACATTCTTTTAAATGCCTATGAGTCCTTAAGAAAGAAAAGAATATTCCAGAGGCCAGAATGAAGAAAAACTAGAAAATCAGAAAAGCTTTAATACTAGATGTTTGGTATCCATCTCAGTGGCCTGAGCTTGGGTTTTAAAACCCACTTGAGGAAGAGAATGAGACCTTGATTGCTGAGAAGTGCAGAAATTGTAACTGAGACATTCCTAAAATATATAACAAGGGTGCAAAAAACTAATCAGGTTTTCTCTGAATTTTGACTGGAAAAGTTTCCTTGGAAAATTCAGAACCCCAATTTGAACAAGTTTCATTGTTCAAATTTATTTTATCCCTGAAATCTAGGAACTCTGCACAAAACAATAAACATAAAAATTGTTCCTTGATTAGAATCACTTTTTTTTTAAATTTTTTTTAAAATTATTTATTTATTATTATTTTTTTAATTACATTATGAAAAATATGAGGTCCCATTCAACCCCACCGCCCCCACCCCCCACTCCCCCCAGAGCAACACTCTCTCCCATCATCATGACACATCCATTGCACCTGGTAAGTTCATCTCTGAGCATCACTGCACCCCATAGTCAATGGTCCACATCATAGCCCAGACTCTCTCACGTTCCATCCAGTGGGCCCTGGGGGGATCTATAATGTCCCGTAATTGTCCGTGAAGCACTATCCAGGACAACTCCACGTCCCGAAAACGCCTCCACATCTCATCTCTTCCTCCCGTTCCCCACACCCAGCAGCCACCATGGCTACCGTTCCCACACCCATTCCACATTTTCTCTGTGGACATTGGATTGGTTGTGTCCATTGCACATCTATGTCAAGTGAGGGCTTAGATTCCATATGGGTATTGGATGCACTCCTCCCGCTTCCAGTTGTAGACACTCTAGGCTCCATGTTGTGGTGGTTGATCTTCTTCAACTCCATGTTAGCTGAGTGGGGTAAGTCCAATAAATCAAAGTGTAGGAGCTGAAGTCTGTTGAGGCTCTGGGCCTGGGTGTCATATTATCAGTCCAGAGATTCGAATCCCCTACATATATCTTAAACCCAGCACCGACTACAATTCCAATAAAGTAGCATGCAAGTCTTGTGAAAAGAGATCCCCTCTGAGTCCAATTCCATCACGCAGAAACACCAGCTCCAAAGAAGGGCTATCTGTCATGGCAGTGAACCCCTTCTGCCATGACCTAGAATCACTTTTGAGCACAAAGCTATTCTGGAGGAACACATCCCTGGCATAATACCCAAGGGTTTAACTATCTGACAGATAACACATATACACACACAAACACATATATATCTCACTATCAAAAAATAGAAAATGCATGAGACAAAACTTACTCATGATTGAGATTTAGACAGATCAACATTACAAGATTATGAAAAAACATATATAGAAGAAAAAATCAAAATCTATTATAGGCAGCCTCTAAAATATTAGCCTACCTTTTTGTGTAATCTTCCCCAATTGAGCATGGTTTGAATCTAGTGACTTGCTTCTAATGAATAGGATATGGAAAAAGTGATGTGATGTCACTTCCAAAATAAGGTTATAAAAAGACTCTGGCTTCTGTCTTGCACATCTTCTCTTTCTCTATCACTTGCACAGTCTGACAGAATTCAGCTGCCATGTTGTGAACTGCCCTTTCAAGAGGACCATAAGACCGGGAACTGAGGGTGACCTCTGGCCAATAGCTAGTGAAGAACTGGAGCCCTTTTTCCAACAGTCGATATGAACTGAATTCTGCTGACATCAAATGAGTTTGCTTGGAAGCAGATCCAACCCATCTAGCCTTCAGATGAGACCAGAGCCCCAGTCAACACTTGACTGAAGCTTTATGAAAGACCTTGAGGCACCCAGATTCCTGACCCAGAGAAACTGTGAAATTATAAATGGTAGTTGTTTTTAGCTACTGCTAAGTTTGGGGATAATTTGTTACACAATAATAGATAACTAGCACAAAACCCTAAAGAAAGAACAAGGCACTCTAGAAATAGAACACAAGATTGAATACAACTAAAGAGAGAATTGGTGGGTTGTAAGACCTCAGAAAATTAGAATGAGACTCAAATTGAAAGAGTTATTAAGAATAAATAAATATTAATAAATAACAAGTTCTGATTAATGCCTATTTAGAGTTGAGAGGGAGAAATTGATGACAATGGGGAAGTGGCAATATTCAAAAATATAATGGCTGAGAATACTCCAGAATTGGCTAGAGACATGGTCCCTCAGATTTGAGACACTCATAGGATTGTGAACAGGGTAAATAAAAGTTTTTCTACTATCATAGGATAATTTATCGTTAAACTTCAAGACACCTAAGACAAATAAAAATCTTACAAGCAAGCATAGAAGAAAGATTAAATTTCCAAAGGAAAACATGAAACTGTTTCTTTTTATTTCTCTTTGCCACCCCCTCCCCACCCTGCTGTTTTTGCTGTCTGTGTTCATTCACTGTATGATCTTCTATATCTGTTTCTCCTTTTTTGTCTTCTCTTTTCATCTTTCTCCTCTAGGATTAACTGGGATTCAATCCTGGGGACCTCTGATGTGGAGAGAGGTTCTCTGTCATTTGCACCACCTCAGTTCCTAGTCTCTATGGCAGGCACTTCACCTTGACTCTCTCCTTCATCTCTTCTCTTTCATTGCATCATCATCTTGCTGCATGACTCACTTGCACAGGCACTGGCTCACTGTGCAGGCACTCATGTGGGCACTTCTCTCACCACATGGGCACTCAGCTCACTGTGCGGGTACTTAATTCACCACATGGGCACTTGGCTCACCGCATGGGCACTCAACTTGCCACACAGGCACTGGCAGACCACACAGGCATGCTTTCTCTTCTTCTTTTTCACCAGGAGGCCCCGGGATTGAACCCAGGTCCTCCAGTATGGTAGGCAGAGGCCTTATCACTTGAGCCACAACCACTTCCCAAACTTAGGATATCTGGTTTTGATATCTGGTAGGACCAGGCATTCTTTATTATTCTTTGTTAAAATTATCTGAGCACTTCTTGACCATTTTATTTTACCATATGAATTCAGAATTAGTTTATCCAATTCATTGAAAACTCTGATGAGATTTTGATTGGAACTGCATTGAATTTTTTTAATAAATGGAGAATTATAATTTTATACTTTGAGAACCCTTCTCATCCATGAATGATATCTTTCTAATTATGTAATCATTAAGTATGCCTTTCATAGTTTTATAACCTCTCCTTATTTTTGTTGCCACTGCAAATAGTATTTAAATTATATTTTAAAAATTATTTGTGACTGGTGCAAAGAAATTATTTATTTTTACTTATTGAACTTGAATTAGAAACCTTGTTGAAGTATATTATTAATTCTAATAATTTATAAATTTTCCTCATTTTTCCCTGTAGATAATCACATTGCTTACAAATAAAGATAGTTTCTTCATTTCCAGTTCTTATAATTATTTGTTCTTTTTTGTTATCTTAATATTTCTACCTGTGCTTTTTAATACAATGTCTTGTTTATTCCTGACTTTAAAGGGACTTATTCTAATACTTAACAATTAGTTATGACATTTCCTTTGGGGTTTGGTAAATAGTCTTTATTAAAGAAGGGAAATTTTCTTTTTTCCTAAATGAAGAATTTGTTGTTGATTTACATGCATTTGTTTTAATTACTAATAGCTGACAGATTTTATTGAATGCTTTCTTCTGTATCTATTAAGATGGTTATATTTTTATTTAAAATTTTAATATAATGAATTACATTAATAGATTTTTCCTAATACTAAATATCTTTGTATTCTTGAGATAAATACATGTTAGTCATGATTTTTACCTACAAAATTCATGGATGTGTGATTTATATATGTGTATGTACCAAATCCAAATAATCATGTTTAGAAAACACTTTAAAAATGTCAAGAAGAGAGTAATGCTTTTAAGATCAAGGGAAATATTACCCAAAAAAATGCAAGTTAAGCCTTTTGCTCATTCTTAACAAAAATTTTAATATAAAAACCATAAAGTCTATACTAACCAAGGAAAACTATATACCATATGAGTTATACCAAAAGTTTTACTGATGACCTTTTATAGGTAAGTAAGGCCTGCTATGATGAGGGACTAGCATGATGGTCTTCATTGCATAAGAACATGGGAAGGCTTCCTCGGACACTAGAGCTTCAAGATAGAGATTTTGCTGGCATGATCTTGGGCATTTTAGCCCATTAGCTTTAATCTGGATATAAGCAGTTTTCCTTCTAGTGATCTCAATTTAGCATTATCCATGTTCCAAATGAATAGGTCATAATTTTCTTTCAAAAGGAAAAGAAGAAAGGAGAGAAAGAAGGAAGGAGGGAAAGAGGAAGGAAGATAAGACAAGACACATATCTGACTAGGTAAGCTTCAGCCTAAATGCATTATTTGTTTTGAACCTTCAGAGCTAGGCATATCTATATGGAGGTAGTCCTGAGAAAAACCACTGTGTTTTCAAACCATCTAGATTGGGGGAGTAGGCCACAGAAGCCTCAACCAGCTGATCCACTTCCAAGTCTCCTTGAAGAAAAACATTGCCCATGGACAGTATCTTTAGCTACTATGGCCAGCACCCATTTATAGTGCTGCAAAAAGTCCTTAATCCTCAGGTCATTGCTGAAGAGGTCCCAGAGAACCCAAGATTTTTATAACTTTCCCTCAGTCTTGAGATGGGTATAAAATCATACCACCTCCCCCATGGCTGGGATGAAAAACTCTGTACTTCCCATGACATATAGTGCAAGAAATGGTAAGATGATATTTCACTTAGAAATGGTAAGAACATATTTTACTTAGAATTTTTATTTTCTGTACCTGTGATCCAAAGAGAGATCGGCATACAGATTTCACTTCCTCTAATGGCCTTCTCAGGTTTGGGCATCAATGTTATTTGCCTTATAAAATAAGCAGGGGAGAGTTCCATGTTTTTCTATTCTCTGCAGCACTTTTCATAAGTTAGAGACTCTGTGTTATTTTAATATCTGTAGAAATTGAATGTAAAAACCATCTCAGTTGGGGCTTTTTAGACTATAAGTAGGATTTGCCTTTTTGAGAGACATTTTCAATAAGGCCATAGACTTCTTCACATTTCCATCAGCAGTGTATGGGAGAACCCTTTCCACAAATCCTAGACAGCAAAAGATTTTTGTGTTAGTAGAGGTTCTCCAGAGAATTTATCTCAGATGGAGATAAATATATAAGATTTATTATAGGAATTGGCTCTTGCAAATTTCTATAATAAATTTAAAATGTAGAAACTGGCAAATCCAAGTTTCTAAATTCTGTAGGGCAGGACAAAAGTTGGAAACTCAAAGGTAAAGCATACTAGATAATCAATAGATGGATCTGGAGCCTGGCAAAAAGTCCATGTGGACATCAATACCCCCAAAATGGCTGCTGGAAGACCGTCACAAGCGTCTCCCATTCAGAACAAGATTTCCTTCAAAAGCCCCGGATATTCTCCAGGGGCCTTATCATTGGGCCCTCCCAGGGGATTGATAGGTGGGCTAATCAATCAATATAGAAAACAGCTGGGAAACCTCCTGTGTCATTAGCAAAGGGACAGAATAATAATTAATGGTTTAAAAAGCAAGTGCAAAGGCCTTTTGCTCTCTCTTGCCTTCACCCTATCCTGGTACCTGTTCCTGCCCTGTTCCTGCCTTCTGTGCCCTGCTCTCAACATTTTTCCCTGTTGTGATGGTCACACAAGTAAAACCTGGGCATTTATAATCTATAATGGGCAATTGTAATAAATTGGGCCTCTTTATCACTTCTATGCCCTTTCTTCTCTACCTGGGCCCCAGGATCTGTTATTTTCTCCGATTTCTATTCCCACCATTTCTTAATAAATTACTGGCCTAACTAACCTGGCATGCTTTTGAAATTCATTTTTTGCAGCATAGTCAAGAACCTAGACAAAATCTGGTTACACATTTTTGGCAAGTCATCTTATTGGTGAGTGAAACTATGGCCTTCGGCCTGTATAATGCCTTCTTTTGGTTATCCATTTTGAAAGGGTTTGCCTACTAATCCCCACTGTCATAATCCCAGGAGTGAAGAGGCCAGGGTATGGGAACTCTCTGCATCCATGCTGTACACCCAGGCTTATGAGATCTCACACCAATCAGGAGGTTAGGGGCACAGGGCAAGGGCTCAAAGCAGAGCCCTGCCAAGACAGAGTTTCTCTGTCTGAGCTCTGGGCCCAACTCTTTTAGCAGGTATTGGTTTTGTGCTCGGGCCTGGCTGCCATGACCTTCTTCCGCCCTCTCCCTCTGCAGCAGCATGGCAATGACAGAGAGGCAGAGAGGCAGTGGGCAGGGCCAAAGATGGGTGTCACAGGAGTTCCCTCCCCCAGGGGGTCACAGGTCAGGGATCCCTTATTATTAACCTTTACCCATGTTTTTATCTTCCTACTTCCTACTACTGAATTTCTGATTACAGGTTTGTGTTACAATGCTTTGGAAAGTCTTAGAAACTGTAAAACTGAAAATGCCTTTGCTAGTGAGTAAGTTATTGCCCCAGGGCCCCAAGGCCCATTAGCTAGAAAAATTGATCTCTAAACCCTTAATGGCCTTTTGATGGCTGGTCTAACTGGGAAACTACCAGACAGTATAGTCATAAAACTAAGAGAGCTTATAAGACCTCAGTAAGAATAGGAAGAAGTTTTTTTCTGCCCTTTCTCCAGGAAGGAGCAATATTCAGGTTGGAAGGCATCTGATCTATTCATTCTGTCTTCCAAGTCCAGAACCACCCCAGAAATGCCCAGCAGCAGGGGCCCTGTGATTCCTGGGGTGGCAGGAACCAGAGAAGTAACTCTGAATATCCCCTAAGACTTAACTTGGGCACTTCGATTCAGAGAGCAACCAAACTTCCTCTGAGGTTTAACTCAGTAGCTTTAGTTTAGGTAACAGTGCAGTCAGTCTTGGACCCTGGAATATAGGAGTGCCGAGAACCAGAGCAGCAAACTCTGAACAGCCTCCAAGAAATTCCTTGGGCCTTTCCAGTCAGAGGGCAGCCAAACATCCCCTGATGTTTTTGGCATCGGTATTGGCATCTACTCCCAAAGTCTCCCACCAATTCGGCTTGGGCACTTTGGTCTGAACTTTGGGGTTTCAGGCATCCCCCAAGACCTGGGTCAGCCTTGGGGATGCCGGTCGGCAAGATTCTGGATAAAATTCTCTGGATGCTGAGACCTGTGCATCAGCTCCAAATTATTCAGAGTGGTAAACATTTTAGTCAGACTTGGATTCTGGAATGCCAGATCAGTCAACTAAAAAGTTCTTCATTCTTCCTAGAATAATAGGCATGGTCTCTAGCCCTCCAGCAAACTCCCCATAGGAGTGACTTCTCAGAGGTCAGGAAATTCTGCCTACTGCTAGTCTATGTGGCCACAATGTACCCAAGAACAGCCTCTGTGTGAAAACCTGAAATCTAGTTAAACCAGTATAAAGGAGAAGAACAGCTAGATCTGAGGCCCAGAAACCTCATGTTATGTCTCCTTAAAGAAATGAGGAAATATACCTCAAACTTCCATTAGTTTAAACCTATTAAAGTGTGTGAATAAGGATCAAGCTCCAGACCAGTTATTAAACCTCTCCTGAAAAATAAAAAACTTCATGTCCATCAATTAAGATCAAAGAGTTCCTAGAAATGCGAAGTGTATAAAATTCTCTCCTCTGTTTTAATCTGTGCTTGAATTTTGTTCAACTTTGAAATCTATGTTTACCTTTGTCAGTTTGCTTGTACCTAGGAAATCAGATTTGGGGTTCACTTGTTACAAAGTGAATAACAGCATAAGGTAACCTAAAAGTGAGTCTTTAATTGTCAATATGTTCTTGTGAGGGGATTTAATGTATAAATCACAAGTGGAATTGATTCAACTGCTAGAAAAGCAGAAAATTTTAGCAAAGTTGTTATTAATAAAATTCTTGTGGCTTAGTTAATAAAGGTACTCAATTTGCCTTAAAGTGAAAACTTACTAGAAGCTGTAACTAAGAGTTAAGATCATTTATAAATAGGTATCTTTATATTATAAAACAGCAGAAGGATTATAACTGGGTAGATTTAGCCTAAACCTACTACTGTAAGTGTAAATCTTAAACTGACCTTACCTTTATTTATGGTCACTTCAAACCTAGCCTTATCCCTTGCTTTTGCTTATGGTTATTTCACAAGAGCTTCTTCCCCTATGGCTCAGGGGAAAGCAAACTTGAGACATTCCTATCACCTGTTCTACTGGTACTAGTGGCCCTGCTTTCTCTCATGGCTCCAAGTGTGCACTAAATTGCTGCCTAGTAGAATTCTCAACCCTTGGTGTTGAACATCTGCTCTTCCAGTCCAGTGGCTGCTGGAGTCCTCTTATCTCCAAGGACTGGGAAGTGAGGGAGGCCTCCTGCCTTAACTATCAGGGGTTCCTAAAAGCAGCAATTCATGAGAGAAACCAGTTTCCCTGAGGCTTCGATAGCCTCAGTGAGTATACATAGAATTAGTCTTGCTCATCCAAGCTCTGCTAAAGTCAAAGTGGGAAATAAAGTTCTAAAGCAAAAGAAAATTGTATTAAAGCTTTGTGGACATTTTGGTTATAAGCCAATAATTAAAGAGCAAAATTCTTGTGCAAAAACTGCATGGTCACTGAGCAAATTAGAGTAATTAAAAGGAGCCTTCAAAGAAATGTTTTGAATGTTATCTTACAGTTAACTTATTTTGTAAAAGAATAAAATAATAACAGTGAGTTCTGTGTTTCTGTGTCAAATTCTATTCATGTCTATTTGTTCAATATATAACTTCATCCATCGGGATGGTAATATAAAATTAACAAATAAAAATTCTTAGATGAGCTATATTCAAATTGAAAAAACCAAATATGCAATTATACATGTCAATAAATATTCCTAGATCCCAAATTAGGCTGAGCAGAATGAAAAGGTAATATAGAAATCTAAATATAGAAACTTGGAAAAGGAAAATGTTGTTTCCTAAGCTCTTTAACCCACTCTACCCCAAGATCTTCTCTTTGCAACAGCTGTGGGGGAAAGCCAAGGTGTAACAGACTGAAACTATCTTCTAAGCTGGGGAGTTAAAAATGATAGTTTGTCCTGTCATCCCTCAATTTAAACCTTTTGATAGCCTTAAAATAATGGTGGTTAATAATCCTGTTACCAAATATCAACAAGTAAAGAAAAAGTCCTTGAAAACTATGGAAATATCTTTAAAAATAAACTTTTCCAGAACCTAACAGACAGTGTGCTTTTAAAATTATTCACAATTTGTAATTTTATTAAAGAAATTTTAGCCTCCTGTAAAAGAAAGGAAAAATAACATTCCTTACATAAACTATAATACTTTCTATTTTATTTAGCTGTGTGGCTTAGTTATGAAATATGAAGTATATAAATTTATTAAATCTTTAAGGTGCTTAAAGTTAAGTTAATTTCTAATGAAACTAAGTTTAAAAAATGTAGATCTGCCCTCTTTTAAATGAACAAAGTAAATTCCATTGGTTGCTAATTTAATCTCAGGTAAATTAACCAGTCTATGTCGTTGTGGTCAATTATAAAGAGTTTGTAAAACATCTTCTAAACTGAAGCTTTTAAATGACTAATTCCAGGAAACCATTACTAATTAGGAACCTAAATTGATATTGATGGCAAAAAGTAACTCCATAACAGTGAAACCTGTCAGAAGCCACCTCAATCTGCATATTAAACTGGTAGTAACAAATGATAATCTTGATTCCTTTCAGAATCTTCAGTTTTTGTTTAAAAATGAAAAAAGTAGTTTTTCCTGTACTGCTAATGTAAAATACTTGCTAATTAATGTCTTCATGATAAAAGTATAGAAGAAGCAAAGTACTAAAAAGTTAAGTTCACTTGAAATGTCACACATTGCATTGGAAGTGTTTTAAAAGTGTATAAAAATCAAGAGATAGACTTCAGCATTGTCAAATTCTCTTGTACATTCAAACCAGGCCTTCAATACACTACAGATTGCCTCTCCATTTGAATTATTGGCTAGGTTGGTCACTGACCCCTAAAACAATAAAAGTATCTATTACATCTCTGGTTGTGCTCCTGAAGTCAACTGGAAACTATGTTACCATTTCAAACTCCTGCAGCAAATGATAACTTGATATAACCAGATGTACAATGGATATCATCCCCAGACTGGCACTGTTTCAGAGTGCTAAAGAGTACTATGCACCAAGCTGCTGGACTACTGGAGCCTACCTTCCTAGCTTCTCTCTAGGGTCAACAGTGCTGCAGCATGCTGGCTGTGTGTAGGACATACCAAGTGCAGCAATGATCACCAAAGTACTATGAGTAGAACTTAAACACTACTGGCATTATAACCTGCTCCCATGGAGAAATAACATGTAAAATATTGCAAACCTGAAACTTAAATCTATTAATTACAGCTCAAAGAAAAACTTATACATTGAGTAGGGCATTAATTAGTATTTAAGTATTGTACCTATGTCTCCTATATATACGCCTAATGATTATGGTGATATCTTTTCTTTTCTAGACAATATGCAGAGAAATATTAAACATGTGAAAAAGTCCTGGTAAACTTCATTTTCTAAGTAGTTAATGAAAGTGCCTGTAAAATACAGGAATAGCCACCTTGCCTAAGAGTAGTGGGGGCAACAGCTCTTTTAATTTAAAAAGTCATCAAATTTACTTGAGGGCAACCTCTCATTCTTTACGCCACACCAGGTGAAAGACATGCTTAGCCCAGGTCTTCCTCCTAGCCCTTATTTCAGAAACTATCCCACTCATACCCTGGGGAGGATTGGTAAACCCACATGCCATCCTGCCAGGGCTAAGCATTTCTCCAAGAAGGGAAATAATAAATGAGGTGTCTAGTGCCCACTTCAACTTAGCCTCTTAAAGATGGTCCATGGATAACCTTTCCTCACCCAGGACCTGGAAATGAAGTTCTGTTCAAAACCTGGCAAGAAAACAACCTCACTCTCAATTAGAGCCAAAATGGAAGGGACCTTACCCTGTGGTATTAATCACTGCCCCAGCTGTTAAAGTTAAAGAAATGTCCAGCTTGGTGCACTAATCTTGAGTGGAACCAGCTGCCCAAGGAATCACCAGCTCACCAGAAGCAACAAACAGGATGCACAAGTGCCAGTCATTGAACAGCCTGAAATCCCTCTTCAAGAGAAAAAGCTAAGTAGTGTCTGTCAAAGTCAGCTGTTCCCTCTAACTAGCCAAAATGCCTATTGCTGGGGGGGCAAACCAGACACCCCTTAAGAAATCTTGTCTGTTTTCACCTTCTGTAATTTCTTTCTATATTATAACTAAAAGGGCAATGTCTCTTCTCATTCCTCTCCTCTACCATAGGAACTGGGATTGCCAATTTATACCTAACCACATTGTCTACTGAAATCTCTCCCTAGAGTTAACCAACAGCGTAAAGTACCTGAAAGAAAAATACTGTTTCCCACCAACTTCAGGAAGATGCAGCCTTCTCAAGGACCTGGCCTTTTCTACTTTTGTAGTCCAGTATCCTCGTAGTGGGACCATATATTCTCAAAATTCTAATCAAGCTTATTTCTTCCAGAATCAACATCTTGTTAGCCATATGGGAACTTCATCCAGCTTCACTGAGGATGCCAGATGCATCTTCCTCCATCCAAAATAAAACAGCCAGAGGGTTTTACATCTTGTCAGGTAGGGTCTATTGCCCCTAACCAGCTAGAAATAATTATAGAAGTATGACCATCATCCTTTAACATCCCTTTAAGAAAAAAGGTGTAAACTCACTGATGGGGGGAAATGAAGCAGGCTAGATGGAAATTAATAGATGGGTCTGGAACTGGCAAAAAGCCCACATGGACATCAATACCCCCAAAATGGCTGCTGGAAGACCCTAACTAGATTCTCCCATTCACAGTGAGATTTCCTCCAGAAGCCAGGAGGAGCCCTGGATATTCTCCAGGGGTCTTATCATTGGGTCCTCCTGGGGGATTGATGGGTGGGGCAACCAATCAAAACAGCAAACAGCTGGGACTCCTTCCCCATCATTAGCAAAGGGGTGGAATAGTAATTAATGGGTTAAAAAGCAAACAAAAAGGCCTTTTGCTCTCTTTTGTCTCAGTGCCCGTTCCTGCCCTGTTACTGCCTTCTGCATCCTGCTCTCAAGATTTTTCCCTGCCATGATGGTCACACAAGTAAAACTTGGGCATTTATAACCTATAATGGGCAACTGTAATCTGTAAATTGGGCCTCTTTATCACTTTTATGCACTTTCCTCTCTACATGGGACCCTTGATCTGTTATTTCCTCTGATTTCTCTTCTCACCATTCCTTAATAAATTACTGGCCTAACTAATCCAACATGCTTTTGAAATTCATTTTTTGTAGCATAATCAAGAACCTAGATAAAATCTGCTTACAGAGGTATGAAGTTGAATTCCTCAGGAGAGGCTGGTTGGCAGGAAGTAGAGATAGAAATTCTTCTTTCTGACCTCTGAAATGCTTAAAAAGACATCCCTCATTGCTGAAAGAATCTTCTTTATTGATTATAGATATAATCAGCCATACAGCAAGCAATTTTCTAATGATTTAAATCCATCTGTGAAATACCTGCACAGTAATGATCAGGTCAGGGCTTCCTTGACCAAACAACCAAAGCTCATAACCTAGCAGACTTGACACATGAAATTAACTATCACAGACATGACTACTGTCTTGCCTTTCTCTGGTCCACTCACTTTACCACTCTTGTATATTACCATCTTGTATATTCTCCTTCAAAAAATTTCCCACACTTTGTCCTCAATTTAACTATCAGCCATTAACCTTGCTTCTTATTTTACTGAGAAAATGAAACTCACATGCTTCCACCATCTCATCTATCCATCTGCGCCTTTTCTCTGCTTCATCCTCAGTAAAAATATTTGAACTGTCCATGATTCCATCCTTTCTCACCTACTCAAGTTTAACACTCCCAAACTTCTCTCATTACTCTTTTTCATCATATTTTTTTTTCCCTCTCTACTGGATCATTTCTACCAGCAGACAATTACTGTGGATTAAGTTACTGCACCAATGCATCATGGAAACACAGTTTCAGGGCACAACCAAAACTTTCAGCAAATAATCCCTTTGTTGTACAGAATAAAGAATCCTGAAAGAGCAAATCTCCTTGTTATTTACATAATCCACAAGAGCATGGAAAGAAGTCCTATCATGGCCAGTCTCCCAGGGTGGCCAAAAATCACTCCAGGTCTGGGAAGATGGATGGCAGCTCCAGATGACCCACTTCACACCAGAGAAGAGAGAAAAATCTATGCTGTTTGAGGCTTTCATCTGCCTTGGAGTGGGGGAGGGACCTGCCACTAAGAATTCCTTTTCTAATAAGCATCTGGTTGTTCCTGGTTTCTGGTTTTAAGGTTTGGTAGGCCTTTTATTTAGACTTAACATCTCTCCAGGTTGTTGAGTAATGCACAGTAGAAAAGGAGGTAGGAAAAGGAAAAGCTAGAGGATGGTCTCTTAGCATTTGTTTGTGACTTTTCCAGAAAAGGAAGTGGGGGTTGGTGAGGTTTCCAAGATAGCCACTTAGCAGGTGTCTATGACTTTCCTAACATTTATGCTTCCATTCACTGCTTCCATTAAAAAAATAAAACTCTCTTCATCCTACTTCTCTCTAGCTCTTACACCTTTTTCCTACTTCCCTTTTTAAAACAAAACTCTCTGCCAAAATTGTCAATATACCTACTGCCTACAATTTCTCTTCTTCCATTCTTTACTTTAATCCATTCCAATTAATTAGTCACCCTCACTACATAATCTAAATTGCCCTTAGCAATATCACTAGTGACCTACCAATTGCTAAAAACAGGGTTCATTTCTTAGACCTCATCCTATTTAATCTCTCAGCAGCATTTAAACTAATCGATTACACTCTTCTCCTTGAAGCCTTTCTTCACTTGTCTCCCAGAACATCTCACTACTCTCCTGGTGCCCCCCTACCATACTGGCCAGTCCTTTTCAGAATCTTTTGCTGGTTCCATCCCCTCGCCCCATCCAGATGTCTCCCTCATCTGTCCGCGCATTGTTTTTGCTCATTGCTCATTTTCCGTTTCTTCTTTAGAAGGCACCAAGACAACAAGTGGGAACAGGCACCCAAATGTTTGAGCCACATCCACTCCCTGATCATTATTTGGTTTTGCTTGCTGTCTGCTCACTGTTTTGCTCATTGTCCTGCTTGTTGTTGTTGTTGTTTGCTCATTGTCTGCTCTTTTTTGCTTATTGTCTGCTTGCTGATTTTGCTTTTTGTCTGCTCTATTATTATTATTATTTTTTTTTGCTTACTGTCTACTCATTGTTTGTTTGTCTTCTTTAGGAGACAAACCAAACCCAGGACCTCCCATGTGGGAGGCCAGAGCCACATCCTTTCCCTGCTGGTTCCTTTTTATCTCCCCCCTTTTTTTTTTCAAAGATTTATTTATTTATTTAATTCCTCCCCTCCCCCGGTTGTCTGTTCTCTGTGTCTGTTTGCTGTGTCTTGTTTCTTTGTCCGCTTCTGTTGTCGTCAGTGGCACGGGAATTGTGGGCGGTGCCATTCCTGGACAGGCTACACTTTCTTTCCCACTGGGCGGCTTTCCTTACGGGTGCACTCCTTGCACGTGGGGCTCCCCTACACGGGGACACCCCTGCGCGGCACGCACTCCTTGCGCGCATGAGCACTGCGCGTGGGCCAGCTCCACACGGGTCAAGGAGGCCCGGGGTTTGAACCACGGACCTCCCATGTGGTAGACAGACGCCCTAACCACTGGGCCAAGGCCGTTTTCCCTTATGTCCCCCTTACATGTTAAAATTCCTCAGGGCCAAGTCTCTGGACTTCCTTTCTTTTCTATCTATACTTACTCCCTTGAATATTTTATCCAAACTCTTGTCTGTAAATACTATAGAGCAGGGGTTCTTAACAAGGGTCCACAGACCCCCAAAGATTTCAGGGGGTCCATAAGCTTAAATTGAAAATTCAAAAAAACATTATTCTTGTGGGAACGTGTTGGTGCAGGTATGATATATTTATTAAATAATACACAGTACAGTGTGGACTTAGTAAGGGGTCTGTGATTTTCACCTGACTATCAAAGGGGTCCATGGAGCAAAAGGTTAAGAATCCCTGCTATAGACTGATAGCTCCCTAATTTCTATTCTAACTAAGTCCTAAATTCCATGTTCGTATATATAGCCACCTGCTCTATATCATAATATCTTAACACATTCAAGACTAAGTTCCTGACCTTTCTCCAAATCCTGTTCCTCTCGTGGTCTCTACATCTCAGTAAATTCCACTTCTTTCTTTTAATTGCTCAGCCAAACAATCTTGGAATCATCCTTGACTTCCCTCTTATTTTCTCTTCCCAGATCTAATTGGTTAGCAAAGAAATCCATAACTTCTCACCAGTTCCTCTGCTATCTGGTCTCTGCCACTATTATTTTTGCTCTATTATTTCAATAACTTTCTAGTGGGTATCCTTTCTCCATCCTTCCCTTCCTACAGTCTATTTTTGCCTAGCAGCTACAGTAATCCTATTAAAATAATGATCCGCTTATGATACTTCAAAACCATCAATGGTTTCCCATCTCAGACAGTGGCAATAAACTAAGAAGCCTCACACAATCTGCTCCTGTCCCCTCGATAGTGTGTCGGAGTCAGTTTGTTACCAAGCAAATGCTCACTGTCCAATGCACACAATACGAAGACACTGGGATTTTGAGAAAAGAAAGGGCTTTTGTGTGAAGTCAACAGCAAAAAGGCAGCAGTAAAGTTCAAATCTGTCTCTCTCCTGTGTTGTAGGGTGAGGTTTATATGGGGTTAAAAGAGTGAGAGCATCTCAAAGCACAAGTGCAAAGCCTTAGCATACTGGGCAAGCGCAGAAGCTCTGCATAGGAAGTCACACATCACATGACCAGAAAATGGTGGCCTAAGCATGTAAAAAGGGGGGTTTTCCTTAGGTATGTTATTTTCAATCATAGTAGGGAGTGTGTAAGTGGGATCTCGGAAAATCCCCCAATCCAGTTAGAGTTAGTTGGGACAGGAGTAGACTGACCACAAGGGGCTCAGGTTACAGGGAGACCATAGGGACTCCAAGGAAGGATCCAGTTACAACAATGAGTACAGGTTAAAGAGTCTGGTTGCAACAGCTTCAAGTTCATGTCAGCTCACAAGAGCCGATTTTCAGACATTTTGTAAGCTACTTGTTAAACACAGCTATCGTTAAAACTAAATTATATGAACTTATGACTAAATAAATTACATTAAAAACAAATGCAATAATACTCATAACTCATCACTAATAATTTTAATAGATTTGACTATTATTTATGTTCTCGGGGTTATTTATAGCTCTTGTATCTGTATGCTATATAACTGTGTACTACCATGCATTTTTCCCCAACAATGTATTCAATGACATCAGATTGGTTGCTTGAAAATAGTTAGATTACACCACAGAAATTGGCATATGCTACAAATCAGGGCTCCCACGTGCTGCACCCCCAGAGAAGCCAGCTATTAAACATTTAGCAGTGCTACTGCTACACAGACGTGTGCATGCACACACAACCCTGACTTCTCTGACCTTATCTCCTACTATGTAATCCAGCCTTCCAGGTCTTTTTCCTGCCTCTCAGACACAGTTGGAAGGCTCCCACCTCAAGGCCTGTGCATCTGCTCTTTCCACTGCCTGAACTGCTCTTCCTCCAATTACCTGCTCCAGCATCTCCTTCAGGGCTGGAGTCAAATGCCACATTCTCAGAGAAGCCTTCTGTGAACAAGAACAAAAACAAGAAATCATTCTCCCTACCTCCTTTTCCTCCTTTATTTTTCTCCTTAGCAGTCATTATCAGGAAATGTAATAAATACTATGTTTATTTTTTTATCATCAGTCTCCCCCACTAGAATATAAGCATGACACCTTACAACTTCCCTTTGGAGGTTCAAAGTACTTTTTTTTCCCTCAGTGCTATTTTGTAGAGATTGAAAATCAACTCATTTCAATCTACTTTGTAAATTAATAAAGCTGTTACTAGCAATGTTTTCATTCTTATAAAAAGAGAGAGAAAAAAACCAGGGAACATATACCTTACAACAGACCATTTGAATGTCCTATGGAGTTCTGCCTGATGAGTTTTACCTAAAGTTTCTGAATATTTTTCTAAGTTCCAAATGCTACTTTTCAACCAGAGAAGAAAGTCAGTTTCTCCATCAAGGCCTTCTCATTTTATATCCCACCCCAAAGGGAAAAATAGCATCTGTGTAGAGAGGCTCAGGACAAGAAATCTATTGCTCCAATAACTGGGTTCACAGGTCTCTCTAGCTAGCTTTTCAAACCCTCTGTCATCAATCTGGCTGCAGTTCTAGTGTATTTTGGCCCATTCCTCTGGCTTTAGCTCAGCTCAGGCTGACACATCTGGAGGGGGCTAAATTCAATATCAGGGTAGACAATTTACGAGGGTTTAGAATCGTACACCACCCACGTGCAATTAAACCTGAAAAGATGCTATGGATATCCTCTGCTGCAATGTGAAAAGCTCCATCCTCCCCATACCTCACTTTTTCCAGATTACCTTTTCCACCGCCTGAGTGCTTAAGGTCTGGAGCCAGGGAACGGGAAGCCATTTTTTACAGCCTGAAGCATTCCTTTGCTTTCAGCTCTACCCTGAGCTAGATTTTTCCCCTAAGGGTCTTTCCCCTCTTGCCCCATGTCACAGTGAGTTTTCACACAAAACTACAAAGACCTGAAAAGCCCTAACTATGCACCAGCCACACAACGAGAAGCCATAACTACGAATGTCATTATATACATTTTTTTTACTTAACCTTGAGTTGAAAAAAACATTATGAAGAGGAAATGCCATAGCAGAGACCTACCGGGAATGAACTGTATATGGAACAAATGACTTCGGTTTCCAACCTTACTCTGCAGTTCTAGGTTTCTTCCATTTTCCATGTTACAAAATGGGTCTGTTGACACACCACCTCTCTGTCCATCAACGGAACTCTCAGTAGACTCATAACAGCAATCCCAGGCTGACTGGCAGACCCCATGACAATCATCTAGAAAGTGGAGGAGAGTTACTGATGGTAAAAAAGTAAGGCATGTCCCAGAGGAAAGAGAGAAGTGAATTTAATGGGGATCCCCAGAGCATAGGAGTCTGGTTGAAAGGAAGCTGAACAAAGTTGAGAAGGGACTAGGAAGTAGAAGGCCAAGGAGCAGGGAACTCAAGAGAACTTGCCCCTGCAGAGGTATCTAAAGCCACGGAGCAAGAGACGTGAGGTTTTTTCCCTTAAAAAATTATGAGGTAGATTCTGGAGCAACACACAGACTGGTATTCTGATGGTTTTAGATATTTGACTGGAAACTGAAAGAAGCCCAGCCAAACCTAACTGAATATTCACAGTCAAATCCTTGATGGTTTGGGGAAGAAAGAGGCCAACGATACAAAGACCACAAATAGGAATCAAACAGTACTGTGCTCACTGTAGGGCAATACTATGTTCCTATAATTTACCTATATTTTCATAATTTTCCTACCCTTATCTTTATTCTTTTAATAATTATTTATTGAATTACCACCAAAAAGTGCTCTCAGTTTCACAGAGAGGGCAAATACGGCTCCTGGCTGCAAAGGCTGCAAAGGCTGCAAAGAAGGGGCTTTGTTTTGTTTACTTCCATGTTTTCAGAGCCTAGAACAGTGTCTGGCACACAGTGTTTTCTAAATATTTGTTGAATGAGTGAATGAAGCAAGCTTATAGCCTAGGAATGCACTATTGTCTTTACTACTGCCAGAAAATAATGGTAAATTGATTTGACTCCCTATAATGCTAACAGAGTGAGCAATGGCCCCATGTCTAAGTTGAAAGGACCTTGCTTATGGGTATGCGTGGGTGAAGATTTTCTAACCTAAAAGAGAAAGAAATACTGATCCCCCCTAGTCAGAAACACGGCAAGAAAGAGGTGGCTCATTCAAATGGGTGACTAAAGAGAGTCCCATGGGCCAGAAACTCTGAGGGCTAGAGAGGGTGGAGTTAAGAGAAACCAGTAAGGGATGGTGTTGGGAACTTTTAACTGAAAGACTGAAGGCTCCAGGGGAAGAGGAGTTACTAGGACCTGGTAAGAATTTTAGCTGTGGGAGGGGGCTGCTCAACAGGAGCCTTCACCCTGGAAAGAGGACAGCAGCCATTGCCAAACTGTGGCCGGGTCAGGAGGGAGCCAGGTAATGCAAACCTGTTCTTTCTTTCCTCCACCACTTAGATTACCTGTCATTGATATTCAACCAAAAGCCATTGGACCCAGGAGTTTGGATAAAGCAGTTCATAAAGGTCAGCCTCTCAATTCCAAGATCTAGCTTGGGAAGGATGAAAACATCTGAAGAGCAGAAAATATCTAGTACAATCATTATTTTTGCCCCTCAACATCTACTTTTTTTAATTTATCTAACTAAAAAGCAAGTGTTCTCAATATAAGAAACACATAGTTCCACTCTGCTGCTGTATCATGGTGAGCAGCTTACTGTCAATTCACTCACACTCACACATGAAACATAAAATACAAGCTAACATCAGTGTTCTCCATATAACATGGGAAAAAAAGATGGAAGAGAAAC
The DNA here is from genome assembly GCF_030445035.2 of Dasypus novemcinctus. Lineage (NCBI taxonomy): Eukaryota > Metazoa > Chordata > Mammalia > Cingulata > Dasypodidae > Dasypus > Dasypus novemcinctus. Next base: position 109,633,159 of record NC_080675.1, on the reverse strand, counting down.
AGCACAAAACATAGCTCCTATAATTCCTGCTTTTGTGCCTGGCTACAGGATCAAAGCTGATAACTATAGCTTTCTCCTTCTTCTACCCATTTCACATTCCCCTTACCCTCTGCAAGCATGTTGGTTAGATTGAGTCTACCTGGTGGTGTGACTTAAACCTTATTTACACAAAATCTGCATTTAAGGCTGTCTTTTTTGGGGGATGCTGGAGTTATTCACAGACAAGTACAGTAAAGAAATACTAAAATGGGCCTGAGTGAATTCTCTGGATTCTAGACATAGTCTTGTTGCTTCTATTGGATAGCAGTAATCTCTGTTTTCCCTAATAAGCAAGTTCAATCACTCAGGCTTATAGGTATCCTCCATCTATGCCTATTGGTTCAGCAACATGAGGAGTCAGACAATCACAACTTCCAATTCAATGGAAGCTCTTACTAATCAAGGGACCATAACTGTCCCCTCTTAGATGCATTTATACCAGGGCACTAGAACTTCCAAAACCACTAACTCAAACTTGTGGAAACAGGAAGCAAAAATACTTTGTGGCTTACTAGACACAATAGTGAGAAGGGCTTTTTCAACTCTTGATTTCCAGAACCCATGAGTTCTGGCTGTGGGAAAGATGGCACCATACTTTGGCTTCTGCTTTAAGGCACATACCCTAAACTTCATTGTCTCATTGCTGTAATTGCTACTGAGACTGCGTAGTTCATTGCAAAATTATATAAATGATGGGGCATTTGACAAGACCAGTGAATTTAGTATAAACTCATTACCACACTTTATTAGTCACTCAAAGAGTGTACTGGGATACAATGGGGGGAAATGAAGCATTCTGTAAGTCTAGGAAAGACAATGCTTGCAGAAGCATTGTGGGGGAGAAAGAAAATACCTATTTAGTATATGCAGCTATTCCTGTGAGGGAAAAAAATGGCTACTGCCCACCTCTGGTGGAAGGGTTCTAATATGTTGGTGGCATGTTGGTCCCCCAAGGGAATTATTGTATCAAGATTTCAGCATTGGTCTCTCCTATTGAGAGATTGGGTGTTGAGCATTGGTTGTAGCCAGAACAGTCTTGATGAGGGCAAATTCATGTTGATGAGCCTCAATCCATGCTGCATGGCAACTTTGTATGACAGGCACAATAAGTAAGCAACTGTTTGCTGTGAAACATTCTGATGGAGGGCGGCGGACTTGGCCTAGTGGTTAGGGCGTCCGTCTACCACATGGGAGGTATGCAGTTCAAACCCCGGGCCTCCTTGGCCCGTGTGGAGCTGGCCCATGTGCAGTGCTGGTAAGCGCAAGGAGTGCCCTGCCATGCAGGGGTGTCCCCCATGTAGGGGAGCCCCACGTGCAAGGAGTGTGTCCTGGAAGGAGAGCTGCCCAGCGCAAAAGAAAGTGCAGCCTGCCCAGGAATGGTGCCACACACACGGAGAGCTGACACAACAAGATGACACAACAAAAAGAAACACAGATTCCCGTGCCACTGACAACAGAAGCGGACAAAGAAGACACAGCAAAAATAGAGAGAACAGACAACGGGTCAACAGCGGGGGGAGTGGGGGAGAGAAATAAATAAATAAATCTTAAAAAAAAAATTCTTATTGATAGCCATGGGGTGATTCCATCTTGTCAATCTAATTATCAAGCACCCCTCCACAATAAGATGCTCTCTGGTGGGTATTTATATTGTATAAGAATATCCTGTGCCCATTATGAGAACCTATCCTTACATATTTCTCCTTGTCACCATGTTCTTTTCAAGTCCTTGACCAACTGGTTAAGTTGTTAGCCACTGCCTGTGTAGAAGTAAATATATAACATATGCTATCTTCTGGTGGCCTAAGTCACCAGCCAAATGTAACACTTAAATTTCTACCCATTGTAATAATTTCCCTCACCATGGTTTGATAGGGCCACTCCAACTGGGACTGTAATGCAGTGAACAAGCTTGTGCCAGCATATCAGAGACTTATACATAAATCAGGCCCAAAGTCACATGGTTTTAAGGAACTCTACATAAACCCTTTCATGTGAATTGAGATAGAGGCAGCAATGCACCAGGAGTAGATGTTGAAAGAGTCTGAGCCTCTTGCTTGTGTTGAACACAATCTTTTGTATATACCATTTCTGCTTCAGGTATTGCTGTTGTACATGCCAACTTTATGGATGGTGAGTCTCATACACCCCATTCACCATGTTCAGCTCAGGTAACATGGTCTCTTGATTTTTCCGTAGAGGCATTTAGTATATACTAGGGCCCAGTAATAAGGCAGAAGCAGCTCGAAGGGAGAATAGTTACTTGCAGAAAAGGGCATGGTTATACTGCAAAACACTATAGGTCTGAACTATGATCCTCCTAATGGGCCAAAGGCTTTATTCATTCAACCTCCCTATTTGCCAGAGATACTTCAGATATCAGTGGTTGCTCTATCCTAAGTCCTAAGTGACAGAGCAGTTTGAACTGCAGCCTGGGCCTATGGCATAGAAGCCCTTTGGTCTAGATCCCACTCAAAACTGACAAGTTACACAGTAAATGGATCAGAGTAGCAGACTCAAATGTGATTATATTGCCTCAAAGCCAAAGAAGTCCACTGAGCATAGTCCTTCTTCACGGGGGGTAGTGCAGGATGCAGTAACTTATCTCTCTATTTAGAGAAGCTATCAAAGCATTCTCAGACTTCTGGACCCCTGGAAACTTCACTAACGCGTCTTACATCTGAACTACTTTGGGTTTTATTTCTCATTCTAACATTCTAAGGCATTTGAAACACTTGATACTTCCTGGTCACCAGGTTTAATTATCACAATGTCACCAATATAATAAGATAGATGATATTCTGTGGAATGACAAGTGGTTTAAAGTCCTTTGGGACTATATTGTGACATGAAGAAAGAGAGCTGACATAGCCTTGAGGTAAGGTGGTATAGGTGTACTGCTGCCCTTGCCACATGAACACAAATCGTTTCTGATATTAGTTGATGGGTAATGAAAAGAAAGAAATTTCTAGGTCAATAGCTGTATGCCAAGGCCCAGGAGCTATGTTAAATGTATCTAGTAAAGATAACACATCTGGAACTGCAGTTGAGAATAGTTTAGTACCTAACTTGGTTTACAGTAGTTCAGTCATTTTTTTAAAGATTTATTTTATTTATTTATTTGTTTCTCTCCTCCCCGCCCCCCTCAGCCCCAGTTGTCTGCTCTCTGTGTCTATTTGCTGTGTGTTTTTCTTTGTCCGCTTCTGTGTTGTCAGCAGCACTGGGAATCTGTGTTTCTTTTTGTTGCATCATCTTGCTGTGTCAGCTCTCCATGTGTGTGGCACCATTCCTGGGCAGGCTGCACTTTCTTTCATGCTGGGTGGCTCTCCTTACAGGGCACACTCCTTGTGCATCATATGAGACTATAATTGAGGAGCTGAGCAGCCTGTACATAACACACTCGTTTAAACATTCCTCCCATCCCAAATCTTCAAACTCCCTCCTTTACAATATATCATGGAATGACTGGCATTTCTATCTAAACTTCTGTTGAGTCCAGGCTTTATAAAACCAACTTTGCTAAATGCCCATGTCAATTCCAAAGATATTGAACAGACACATTACATTCCAAATCCTAGGTACGTGGACACATTGATAAATTCAACCTAATCTGACCTAGTATTTTGCTCTTTGATCTAAAGCTCTTAAAACCCACTCCATTTATGCTTCCCTAGTTTCTGCTCATATAAATTAGAAAGATCCTTTGGTGCAGAGACTATGCCAGGCTATGCTGATTTATGCTGGGATTTAACTCCCTTCTTAAGTCTGGAAGGAATAAGGGGTGTTGAGAGTGGGTCTTGAGAGAACTGGTATCCCTTTTAGGAGGCAACTGGCTGGGTGAAATCATAGAAAGATTTTGATATGCAGAGCGAACGTTGGTGACCTCAGATAGGGCTGGAAAAAGAAAGAGTTTCTTCCACAAGCAATGAAGGATAAGGATAATTTGAAAATGCAAAGTTTCAGTCTTCTCTGTCTGCCCAAATGTCCCATCCTATACCTTAGGGACCCAATCTTTTTCCACTTATACATTTCTCTCATCATAAGAGACCATGTAGTGTTTCACATTTCTTTTTGCAATGGTTAAGAAATTTGCCTAATGCAATATTGATGATAAGCGTCAGAATTAAGAGTCAACCTCAGGTATTTTTGAATCCTGAGTGCATGGACCTCTTGGCTGCATGGCCCTAGAAATCTATGTAATGGGAAATGTGGATAGATACACATGTCTTTAGCTTCAGAGTTTGATCCTTAACTATATTTTCCCTGCACCTATGAAAAGTAAAAGACTTTAACAGCTGCTGAAAAGTCTATTTGATTTTCTCCCTATGCCCTGAGTGAAGCACTCAAGGCTGATAATTTGTCATTGTCTCTGTTTATACCCTCTATGGTTTAATAAGTAGCTAGCCCATGGCACAATCTATGTGATCACATACATGTAATCTAAATCACCTGTCACCATAACGACTCCTGCCACAGTCACATGCTCTCCCAATGCCTTGCCCTTCACTTGCCCTCATCCCATGCAACAACTGTTGGTAATTTGAGTAGTTGTTATGCTACCATATGCCATGGATTACTTATGAGCCATTTCGCCATGGCAAGGTGATTATCCATACCCTCATAAAATATGTGAGCAGCCCAATCATAGAATCCAATTTGAGTGGATTTTGAGGATGCATTTTCTGAGAACAATCCTGGCTTCACTTATGGATCTTTTGGGCTCCCAGGAAGAAATAAATAACACACTCAAAGGGGATAATTGAAGAGAGTTTAATGAAGGGACAATTTCAAGTGATTGGAAAAAGTTGTATTAAACCAACAAGAGATGGAGAAGTGCCTAGTTAGTAACAGTATATCACTGTTACCATCTCTAGGTTTGAAGGTGCAAGGGAAATTATAATTGCTGGAATTTAGGGAAAGCTGAAGATTTAGGAAAAGGCCATTCAGCAGTAGCTGTGGCTCTTGGTAAAGACACAATAGAGTCACTGCTAAATAGTTCTGACAGGGAAGGAACCAGACTCTAAGTGCCCTGACATTTATTCCTCACAACTTCTCATCTCCTGCTTTTCCTCCCATTGGACAAACCCAAACAGAAACCAGAGGAAAAGGGAGTCAGACAGTTGATGGAAACCTAGGATGGCAGCATCACAAGGCACAGAGCAGAATACAGAAGGCTGGAGAGTGGATGGGGAGGAAAATAGAATTCCCAGCAAGGTATGTTTACTAATTGGATTTGGAGCTAAAAAACAAAAATACCTCTACAGCAACAGCTAAAATGTCAATCTCCTGGTCTGACATAATCATTTTATTGGTGTATAAATAAGGTCTGGTGGGTAGATTTTCTTATGTAATTATCTGTTTTAGATAATTATATAATTATCTGGAAGCCAGAGCTTCGAGTCCTCTAGTTCCTGATCCTTCTCTCTAAGATTACTTGAGGAGGAGGCAAATACATACCTAAGGCTGAATATATGTCTATGTATTAAATAGACTTCTTCTGTAGGCTGTAATCTCTGTAAAAATGGAAGGTGTATTTGCTTATGAATCAGACATACCTGGATCTGAGTTGCAGCTCTGGCATTTATTTCCATGACACTGGGAAAAATGTACTTAATCACTTTGAACTTCAGTTGCTTCATCTGTATAATTTGGAATAACGACCTCCTAACAAAAATGTTGCAAAGATTAAATGAAATAATGGAAAGTTCTTAACAGGGTTTTTCACACGTGGTAAATACTCTTTAAACATTCATCTTCCTTTGACCTTTCCTTGTAATGCTGAAGCTATTACTTAAAAAACATATTTGTAACCCCTCTGTGGGAAAATGCATTCCAAGATTCAAACAGTTCATAAAAATAAACCTTTTGAACACAGTTGTTTCTAAGTTAAGGGGGAGGCCTGTGTTTAGGTAAAATTGTCAGTCTGATTACTAAAGACTGGTCAATAATCTTAATTTCAGAAATGATAGGATCACTCTAATTTGATGTCTTATTTTACCAGGGCTGCTATGACAAATACTACACACTGGTTAGCTTAAACAATAGGAATTTATTGGCTCACGGTTTTGGAGGCCAGAAGTCCAAAATTAAGGTGTTGGCAAGGCTATGCTTTCTCCAAAGTGTAGCATTCTGGTGATGGCTTTCTGGCAATTCTCTTTCACACAGCAATCTTTTTTCTTGTGTCTCCTCCTTTGGTTTTTACTAACTTCTACTCCTCCTGCTCAGTCAACTGCTTCTAAGGACTTCAGTCATGTTGGATAAAGCCACCTTCATTCAGTCTGGCCACACCTTAACTAATAAAATAGTCAAAGATACTATTTACAAATGGGTTCACACTCGTAGGACCAAGGTTTAGGACTTCAAAATGTCTTTGTGGGGACATGATTCAATTCCCAACACTTGGATAAAGTGAATTCACTCTAAAGAACTGAACTGTCATGTTTAAGATATCGAGAGTGTTCATTTATATGGAATCCTATGGGGAGGGGGGCAGGCAGAGACACAGGAAATGTGTCATTCATGAATGAGAGTCTATATGTTTATGTCCTAAGAGCTATTACTATGACAGTGACCAACACAGCTCTGATCTCATGGAGCTTACAGCCTAGTTTGGGGAGGAAATAAAGAACAAAACAGATAATTATATAAGAAAATCTATATCACAAAGAGCAATAACCCCAAATCTATGCGTATACACTAAGGAAAATGCTCTCGAAGAATGGACACAAAACAGTTAAGAGTGATTGACTTTAGGGACCAGAATGGGATTGGAGGGATTTGAGCAGTGAAAGTGGATTCTCAATTATTTCTTTATATATTCAAATATTATTCAAGTAGTTTATAATGAACATGTTTTGCCTAACTTCTAAGACATTTAAAATTCTTGCATGGTTCAAGGACAAGCCAAGATATTAATATTATGCACAAGACAAAACATCTGCTCTAAAAGATAACTGTAATGAACTAAGAAAGGGTGATGTGTTACAAATGAGATGGTGGAAGGCTCATTTATTTACCAAAGAGAAAAAAGTAATGACTTAGCATATGGTATGTAACTTAATACTGCTGGCCATTTATTTTACACTATGAGCTCCAGGAGACATAATTATTTATTCTTACTTATCCTTAATACCTAATCTAATAAGTATTATATTCCCAACAAGTAAGTATTGTATGAATAATAAACACATTTTTTAAAATTGAGAGGCAGGGTGGTGTGTTAGAGAGAACACAGACTAAGTTAGTTGTCCTAAACATTTCACAATTTCTCTGAGTCTCAATTCCCTCATCTATAAAATGAAGGAGTAGTAAATGCAGTAGCTCTAAAACTGTAATTTTAATAAGCCAGTAAATGTCTAAAGGAAATAGCTTTAAAAAAAAATGAGTATGATTTATTCCAAACGATCAGTTTGCAAAGTAGAGCTACATATGTAGTAATATCAATTGAACTGAATGTCAGTAATATTTAGGGAAAATATTTATTGGACCCAAATGAGGAGAGTGGCTCTTTGCCATTCATTCACTATAAGTGAGCAGGAGGTCAGAGTTTGAATATGTTTTCTTTATATCAGTTGACAACTCATTCCTTTGCTCTGCTCTTAAGATACCAATGATGGCTGCCGGAGGAGAAGAAAAGAACCAGGGGAGTGTCCAGAGTCTAAGGCAAAGCTGGATAATTGGAATAAGTTATCCAGAAATAAAATGAGTCAGTCAAGTTATCCACCAAAGCCAGCCAGAAGTCAAGGGGCAAGAAATCAGGGCCTTGGAGTAGGACAGTGGATCCCCTTAATAAAAGACATACTTATGGCTAAGTGGCAGGGGGAGGGCAGTTTGGACAACCTTAGTGAATGGAAGAAAATGTTGTCTCTGGAAGCTTACATCATCTACTAATTCTCTAAGCACATGTCAGAGCTAGAAAGCACCTGGATGGAAGGCCCAGGAAGCCCCCAGAAGTATGGAACAGTGGCTCCCAAATGTCAATATGAGTCAGACAAAATGTGAAAGCAAAACAATTCAAGTTTTTGAGCCACGAAGTTAGTGCTTCAGCTGTGGTTATAAACACTGGCCATGTTTGCATGGGCAAATAAAGACAAGGAAAAGTGGAAGCAATTAATTTCTCTTATTCATGAAGAAAGGGGTGTGAATGATCCCTACTAGCACTCACCACTTATTCAGATCAAGCAAATTATTGCATACTTTAATGAGATTGATACAACTTTAAAGTCATATAGTCCATAATTTTATTCTCTAAATATCAAATGCTATTCATGCTCATCAAGTGAGAAAGAAGAAAGGAGCCAGTCACTTAACCACTTATATGAATTTGGGCTGGTATAGTCTCTCTGCAAGTAATTTCTTCATCTACATAAGGAATGGCAAATGCCCTGCTTCCATGGCACTGTGCTATCCTCTTACCTTATGGTAGTCATCCTTAGGAGTTGCACAGAACTTTTCTCTGTTGAGTCAAGATACAGCCTTGGTATCATCCTCAATCCAGTGTTCCAGAAAAGGTTGGCACAATACGTTAAACCTATTTGATATCTGAATTCTGTCATCTCTACCATCCCTCCTAGATCTAATCTACTATTACTCTCCAAAATGAAAAATTATATCCTAGAAATAAAAATTGTCTATTGTTTAATCACTGACCATGATGATTAGAGAAAAGGAGCTAATTTTTCAGTTGCAGTAGTCTTACTGTCCTTTGTCTACCTACATTTTTAGTTATGGTAGACCATGGAAGTCCTCTCTTTCTTGCCTTCTGCCTTGCATTACAAGTGATTTCTGCATATGGTTCAATTCCTTTCCTCACATTCTTCATTACAGGTGATCTATGGTCTCCCCAAATATACTCACAATCACGCAAAACCATTCCTAATCTTCGGGTGTTGAGGCTGGGTAGTAACAGACCCCTAGAAGGGTGATATAGACTTCATTAAGCCACAACATCCCAAGGAGAATGGGGTGAGGGGCCCATATCAAAAACACCATTGATCAAGGGAAAATCCAAGCCCCCTTGTAAACCAGAGAGCAGCAGGAAGCATTTCCCTACATATATTCCTTGAACCTGGGATATTAATTGATTCCTCAGTCAAATAAGTATTGCACCTGACGAACTGTGTTAAACAACATTAAGAAGATTTTTTTGCTAAATTATTGTACAAAGCTTTTAATACTAATATGCATTATGATTCACTAAGAGAAGGGCTAGATTGTCTCATTTCTCAAATTTATTAAATCTCAGATCCTTTTTTATCAAGACACAGCCTGTGGGACTAGTGTTTAGATAACATGCTTTGGGAAACAGAACACTGGCATTATAAAGGCAGTTTCTCCATTTCACAGATGCAAATTTTTAAAACTAGCCTTCCCCAGACAGTTTATAGACAGAGTTGGAACAAGAATCCAGGAAGTACAAAAGTAGGTTTTGGTCTTATTTTAATGCCATATGTCTTTAACATAGTAACTAAAGACTAGGCAAGAGATTAATTTCATATTATATGAGAAAAAAGACTCCTCTTCTTTGTGGATCTTGCTCTGTAATATCTGCCAGTGATTATTAATGTTACCAATGGATACTAGAGCTGAAGAGAAACTTGGAAGACACCTGCTGTGGCTCCCTCATTTTACAGGTAGGAAAGTAGGGCTCAGAGACTGCACAAGTCAACCTGAAGTCCTAAAATAGAGTTAGGATTAGACCTACTAACACCCCAGTTTCAAGAATAGATATATATTGCAGCCATTAGCTCCTGAATTGTGCAAGAGTACACACAAAAAAAGATGGTTTATTGAAGTCAAGATAAATCCTTTAATATTTAAAACATAAAAATTATGTATTAGTGTATATATTTATAAGTATATAAGTACTTATACATTTATAAATCTATAGTATATGCATATATGCACACACATACACATATATATATATTCCTATTCTAACTCCTGAATGAACTAAGCAGGATAAGATATCAGAGAAATGATGAAGGAGGGATTATGTTATAAACAGCTAAAATAGACACACACATATACAAAAGTCTTCTATAGAAGTAAAAAAAAAAAAAAAAAAAAACAAAACTCGATCAAGGTATTCAAAAGAAAGCCTTTCTAGCTATCAACAATCGGTGGTTCTCCCATCCTGGCTACATGTTAGAATCATTTTGGGATCCTTTCAAAAATTCCAGTGGTCAGGGCATACCCCAAGAGATTTGGTTCAACAGGTCTGGGGAGGGGCCTGGGCACTGGCAAGTTTTAATAGCCTCCCAGGTGATTCCAATGGGCAGCCAGGGCTGTGAACTAATCACTGAACCAAGGGAAGCCAAGGTAATTCTCTTCACTCCTACATCGCCCAGCGTCTGGGTCTACAGGCAAAATGTCCAGCTAAGAGGTTTTCCAGACGTTCTTTCATGACCGCTTGCTCACAGCCTCACCCTGAGCACACAGCCAGAGCCAACATTTCTCAGCTTCCTTCTGGGCTTCTTCTGTGCTGGGCTGCTTTGTTGGCTTCCACCTTCCTTTTAGCACTCGTTTTCAATCCAAAAAAAAAGAGGGAAGCTAAAGTGAAATTGCTCTATTTGTTTATGTGGCAACAAGCTCAGAGTCTCTGCCGAGAAAATGTCCTTGGCCTTTGATAAAGCCACCTTGGAGATGCCTCTGTCTGTTTTAAATAGGCCACAACCTAGCCCGGAAACCAGTGCCCTCCACCAGGAGCCAATGTGTTGAAGAAACCTGTATTAGCAGAGAGTGAGAGAGAGACTGCAGTGATTCAAATGCAGGGGTATTTTTGGCATTTTTTGTGCCATTTCACTTCAGAGGAATGCAGATCTTTTGAGGCAGGAGTTTTCAGTTTGGATTTCAGTGGAGAATAGGTCAAATGGAGATTAATTTATGAGATTGATATTTTGAATTTTCTAGAATTCTTGAAATACAACTATGAGGCCCTGGAGTATGGCAAGAAGTTAAGGGTTTATGGGCATTCTTTTTTAAAAGAGAAGTCTCATTATTATCAGGCTAATGTATTATCTACCTTTCAAAGCTTGGAAAAGAGTTTGGGGTTAGTTGTTTTGTTTTGTGTTGTGTTGTGTTTCATTTTGTTTAAGATACTGGGGGCTGGGGATTGAACCCTGGACCAAGTGTGTGGGAAGCTGGCACTCAACCACCAAGCCACATTGGCTTTTGAGTTGCTTTTTTTGTTGGTTTTTTGTTTGTTTTGTTTTGTTTGTTGTTTTTGTTTTCTCAGTAGCACTGGGAACTGAACCCAGGACCTCCCATGTGGGAGGTGGGAGATCAACTGCTTGAACCACATCCGCTCCCCTGGAGCTAGATTTTTGAGACCTCAGAAAACTATCCAGAGGCAAGGAAAAGGAACCATAGTCTCATTTTTTTTTAGGTAAAAAGAACAGAATAAAGCGATGTTTAGTTTTCTAGACTGCTTAAAGCATTATACCAAACTGGGTTGGCTTAAAATGGGAATTTATTAGTTTACAGTTTTGAGGCTGAGAAAAATGTCTAAACCGAGGCATCATCAAGGTGATGCTCTCTTCGCGAAGACTGGTTGCAGGTGCTCCTTGACTCCTCTGCCACTTGGCAAGGCACATGGCAGTATTTGCTGGGCTCTGCCTTCTTTTCTAGGTTTCATTGCTTTCAGCTTCTTGCTTCCATGGCTTTCTCTCTTTCCCTGTATTTATTCCATTTATAAAGAACTCCAGTAAGAGGATTAAGTTCCATTCTAAATGAGGTGGGTCACACCTTAACTGAAGTAGCTTCATCAAAAGGTCCTACTTTTAATGGATCTATACCCACAGGAATTATTTAAATTTAAGATCATGCCCTTCTGGAGTATATACAGCTTCAAACCACCACAGGTGATGATTATAAAAGTAATACAAGTTCAAATCTAGAAGCCTCATCTACTCTATGTTGAAAAGGAGAACAGCCAACTGTTAGGAAACTGATACTAATTAAGGGTGGTATGAAAGGAGAGTCGTGCTAACAGGGAGTGATGAAAAGTATAAAATTATTTTTACCAAGGTCCTTTCCCACCAGTGGAATGCTTACTGTGTACAGAGTATTATAGGAAACATGTGCTCCTTGCCCTCAAGAAAACTACCATCTAAATGAAGAGACGAGAAAGGTGCCACGTTACACAGCAAAGGACATGTAAGTACCTACATCAAACTGAAAAACAGCACATATTCACCAGGTGAGCAAAAGTAAGCTTGGTAAATGTGAGAGGGCTTCATGGGGGAGGGTTCTGTTGTCTAATGTAACCAGTAAGTAGTATACAGAGGTGTGTGAGCCAAGGAGTGAGATCCCAAACAAGAGAATAGCCTTCAACATTTATAGGTGGGGGTGGGAAACAGGGAAATACTTGGGCCAGTCTGGAGTCTTCTCCCATCTCGCACCTACACAGCTTTAGGAAATGTGATATTTTAAACACGTAGAAAGTCTCTGCTTTGTCTCCCTTCTGCTCTGAGGGACACCAATGATATTCTGAGAGCTACAGTTGGCCTTAATTAGCACCTAAGGACATTCAGCTTAGAGCAAGTTCTTCAGGCAAAGATCCAATGTGAAGCAAATTGGGAAAGAAAGAGGAAAGTGGAGGAAATCTTCATTTATTGAGCTACTCCATGAACATGCTCTATGCTGGGTACTTCAAACGTATAACCACTTAGTCTTCGAATTTTAAATACCCAAATTGACAACCTTATATAAATGGTATTATCACTTGCAAATTGCAAAAAAGGAAATGGAGATCTAGAGACTGACCTAAGGTCACAGAGTAAACCAAGGATAAATGCCAGGAAGTGGTGGAGGTAATGCGTGAAGTGAAGAAGAAGAAGAAGGCAAAAATGAAGAAAGGCACAGAGATTGGTATTGCTATATCATTCCCCTCCAGCATTCCCTTACAGGTTTCTTCCTTACCCTCATCCCATAATTTTAGTCATGTTATAGAATTTCAGAGCTAAAAGTGTCCTTAGAAATGTGGCCAATCCCTTCCTCTAACTTATGGAGAAACAACAGTGACTTGGAGAGGTGAGTCAAGAATCACAGAGTTGGCTAGAGACAGAGTTCAGAATCCAACCAGGTGCTAGCTCTGATGCATGACTGGGTAAGGAGGGAAAGAAGAGAGGTATATTATCTCTCCAGGCAGTTTTGGAAGTTCAGCTTTCTGTGGCAGACATAGGAGTATCTGCCAATCCCAACTCTGAGCAAATTCCTACTTTCCTTGGCATGGGAGGACTTGGTATGGGGTGGGAGTGCGTGCTGTTTCCCATGCAGTCCCTTTCTTTATCCCAAGCCAGCTGGAGAAAGCCCTCAATGAAGAACAGACTGAACCACAGACACACATGTCTTGACCTTCAGACCTGCCTCAGACCCCTGGGGAAAAAGCCAAAGTAGAGGAATCCCTGGCAATTGCAGGCATTTCTCTAAAGACTGCAAACAATGTATTTAGAAACAGGACTCATTATAGGTGTAGCATCTGTTTTTACTCAAAGGCATATTGACAATAGATAAATCATGGCTGTTTTCTTGGGTTTCCAACTTCTAAACATAGACTCAAAGAAATGGGCCATAGGCCAGATGGAGGGTCAGTGCAGAGATCTTGGCTTTATCTCTCACTGGTGTCTCTAGCCATGGATTAGGGAGTAGAAAAATAGCCCTTATTATGGGAGAGAGGAGACCCAGGTCCTATTGCTTTTGAGGACAAGCTACTGGTGGCTTTTGAAGCCAGTAAACTAAGAGATAGCACATGGGCTAATTTTCTTCAACCCAAAGAACAGTCACAATCAAATCTTACTCCCGGGGGTGTGGAAAGCAATGCCGCCATAGTTGGCAGAAACTTACTCTAAATAGCCGTCAGTTCCCTTCCAAATACACACACACACACATGCATCATGAGGGCATGATGCATTCAAACAATTAAAGCCTGCCTTGATCTTAGCATCCAAAACTACTAAATACCCTAAAATCCCTGTTAAATAAGAATGACCATGTAGATAGTTTTATTTTCAGCCAAGTTCAAATTTTACTAATGTAAAGGTGTAATACATGTGCCTTCTACCCTCAGCAGCACCTTTTAATGTGTTTGTTCTCTTAATTTTCTCCCTCTTATTCCTTCAAAACTGCCTTAATGCTTTCACAAAAGATAAAATCAACACTCAATATGTCAAGACTATAGAAAGGAAATAGAACTAAACCTTCATAGCACTTACATTTATTAATGAAGACAAGTATATTCATAACTTTAATAGAAAGCAGGGGAAAAAAAGTTCTGAATGGGATATCTACAAGCATATGGACAAAAGAAAAAGAAACCATTAATTCTGAGTGAACAGCCATCAAACTATTGAGGAAACTGGGAGAGAAAACTGTTCAGCACATAGGTACTTCCATATGGACTGAAATGGCTAGAAAGACTCTGGAGCCAGCAGTGCCTCAATACAGACTTGGGCAGGGCAGCAAATGCTACTTGTAGAACATTAAATATTAATTGACATGATTTAATTTCCTATTGTGTGACAGAGGCACATTCAACAAAGCACATCTGATGGGCATACTTTGGAGTCTAGAATATCTTTTCTATAGCTGTACAAATATATCAGCAAGGAGTTCTAGCAGAAGCCCCAGATCTAGCCTTAGCAAGAGGGTATTCCTTTAGACATTATAGTAGTCAGCCAAAGGGGTGCTGAAGCAAAGTACCAGAAATTTGTTGGCTTTTATAAAGGGCATTTACTTGGGGTAGAAGCTTACAGTTCCCAGGCCATAAAGTGTAAGTTACTTCCTTCACCAAAGTCTGTTGCCACACGTTGGGGCAAAATGACTGCCGATGTTTGCAAGGAGGTCCAGCCTTCTTCTTCCTCCTAAGGTTCCATGGTCCCAGCTTCTTCCAACCTCAGCTGTAGGCTGGGATAAGTCTTTTCTGGAGCTCGTTTCTTTCTATGTTCAGTTGCTCTGCTCTCTCCACAAGGTCAACTGTAGACTATCAGTCTCTCTTTTCCTGGGGCCTCTGCCATGTCTATGGAGCTGTCTCTATTTCTCTGTGTTCTTCTCCTGTGTGTTAACTTCCCAGGGCTCCAGCATCAGAAAACTACAACTGTCTCCTCTGCCATGTCATTTTCTCTGAGTCCCTGCCCCCCTGTGAGTCCCAGCCCACCAAGGGGGCAGGGACTCAACATCCTACTGATGTGGCTCAATCAAAGCTTTAATCATAATTTAATCAAGTAAGAGTGAAACCTCTGAATCCAATACAATCTAATATACCCAGAAGAACAGACTAATTTACAAATATAATACAATACCTATTTTTGGAATTCATAAATAATACCAAACAGCTATGGACATGTTCTGTTATAAGTTATGTTCCCACACAAAAGAGCATTCAAAAGGCACATTCTTGGTTATCACCAAGGATTTGGTAAATACCAAAATGTTAGGAAACTGAAGATTCCTTAATGACCTCCTCCTTAGAAACAACTAGGGATAGAATGATTTTTTTTTCCCAAGGACCCTTGGAAAAACTTTTCCCTGGATGAACCCCAAAAGATGGGGAGAGCAAATGGATTTGGATATACTCCTAATGACTTTTGTGGGCTTAAGGTTGCCTCCATCTCCCCCATATCTCTTTTACTATTTGAGTCAGACCCCAGCATTTCATATATCCACATTCCTTTCATTCTGAACCACCAGAAATGGCAATCCTAAAGACATGGTAGCAATGGGATATCTCATGACTTAGACCATCCCTCTTATGACTCTCCCTGGACTGACTTCCTTTCCAGGAATGACCCTTAAGGAAATTCCAAATATGAGGATGTATAAATCCAAGTTATTGAGCTGGCACCAAACTCTATTTGCCATGTACTCCAACTTGATGAGAGTCAGCTCACAAATTGAAAAATCATTAGGGTGTCTCTGAAGCAGTCTAGTAATATAGGGAATCAATAGATGGATCTGGAACTGGCAGAGAGTCCACATGTATATCAATAACCCCCAAGATGGCTGCTGGAAGACCCCCACCCCCAAGATTCTGCCATTCAGAACAAAGACTTCTGGAAGCCAGGAGAAGCCCCAGATATTTCCCAAGGACTTTATCATTGGGCCCTCATGGGGGATTGTTGGGTGGGGTAATCAATCAAAACAGCAAACAGTTGGAACCCCTCCCCTGCCATTAGCAAATGGATGGAATAATTAACAGTTCAAAAATTCAGGCACAGAGCCTAAGTACACTCTCTTTCTCATGCTTTCTTGCCTCTGGACCTGTTCCTGCCCTCTGCACATAGCTCTTGCCATTTTTCTTCTGCCATCTGACCACACAAGTAAAACCTGGGCATTTATAACCTATAATGGGGAATTATAGTCTGTAAATCAGCCCTCATTATCACTTTTCAGCCCTTTCCTTTCTACCTGGAACCCATGATCTGTTATTTTCTCCCATTTCTCATCCATCCCTACCTAAATAAATTACTGGTCTAACTCACCCAACGTGTTCTTGAAATTCATTTACACAGCATAGTTAAGAACCTAAATAAAATCCAGTAACATATTTGGTGAGCCAGCCAGGAGTTTATTGGTGAGTGAATCTATGGCCTACAACTTATTTAATGCCTTCCTTTGGTTCTCCATTTTAAACCAGTTTGCCTACAAGCCCCCACACAACATAATTCTGAAAGGGAAGGTGCCAGGGCACTAGAACTCTCTGTATCCATGTCACATGCCCAGACTTGTTATATCTGACCCCAGTTGGGAGGGCTGGGGCACAGGACAGGAACTCATTAAGCCACTCTTTCAAGCCCTTTTAGCAGCCATCAGCTCTGCCCTCGGTGCTGGCAGCCTTTGCCTTCTCCTGCCCTCTCCCCTAGGGAGTGCATGGCAGTGACAGAGAGCTAGAGAGCTGGGAGCTTCCCGGGTCTGCACCTCTGCAAGCAGCATTCCTATCTGACCACACCCAGCTACTTGGGGGATGAAGAAAGAAGGCAGTGGGCAGAGCCAAGATAGATGCCATGGGAGTACCCTTCCTGAGGGTGGTCACAGGCCAGGATACCCTTGCATAATTAACCTTTACCCATGTTTTTACCTTCCTACTTCTTGCTACTGAATTTCTCTTTACAGGTTTGTGTTAGAATGCTTTGGAATGTCTTAAAAACTGTGAAAATGGAAAGTGCCTTTGTCTAACAAAGAGGTTATTGCCTCAATGTCCCAAGGCCTGTTAGCTAGAACAATTAATCGCTAATCACTTAATGGCCTTTGGTTGGCTGGTTTAACTGGGAGACTATCAGACAGTTAAGTCATATAACTAGGATGGCTTTAAGGATCTCTGTAAGAATAGGAAGAAGCTTTTTTCCCCTTCTCCAAAGAAGGAGCAATATTCAAGGAAGGAGCAATATTTGGCTTGGCAACTTCAGATTGAAATCTATTCAGCCTGTCTCCCGAGTTCAGAACAGCTCCAGAAACACCCAGCAGCAGGGGCTCTGTGATTCCCTGGGGTGGTGGGATTCAGAGAGCAGCCAAATGTTTCCTGAGATTTAACTCAGGAACTTCTGTTTGGATAATCATGTGGTCAGTCTCAGACCCTGAAATGTCTGAGGTGCCAAGAACCAGAGCAGTAAACGAATGGCCCCCATTCCTTGGGCCCATCCATTCAGAGAGCAGCCAAATATCCCCCAAGACAAATGTCTCAGGCACTTTGTCTGAGCCACTGCCCAATCCCCCACCTGCTCGGCTTGGAGACATTGGTCTGATCACCAGAGGAAGCATCAGATATCCCCCAGGACCTAGGTCACCCACAGAAACACCTGTAGGCCAGGCAGGCTCTGAAATTTGAAATTCTCAGGATGCTAGGACAGAGCTTCAGCTCCAAATTACATGGAGTGGTGAACATTTGAGTCAGACTAAGACTCTGGGATGCCAGAATGGTTGACTAAAAGGTGCTTCCTCATTCTTCCTAGAATAATAGACACAGCCTCTAGCATACCAGCAAACTTCCTATCAGCGTCTCTTCTCAGGAATCAGGAAATTCTGCCTACTGTTGGTCCACATGGCCACACCATAGCCAAGAGCAGCCTCTATGAAACCCTGAATTCCAGTTAAACCAGTTTAAGAAAAGAGAACAGATAGAGCTGAGGCCCAGAAACCTCATGTCATGTCTCCTTAAAGAAATAAGGAATATACCTCAAGCTTCTCAGTTTAAACTCAGTTGTGTCTATAAAAGGAATGAATAGTGATCAAGATAAAGAAACCTCATGTGCCATCAATTAACATCCAAGAGTTCCTAGAAATGCTAAAGGTATAAAATTCTCTCTTCTGTTTTACTCTGTGCTTAACTTTGTGTTCAACTTTGAAATCTGTGCTTAACTTTGTCAGTTGCTTGTGCCTAGGAAATCAGATTTGGGGTTCACCTGTTACAAACTGGATAATGGTGAAAGGTAACCTAAAGATGAGTCTTTAAATGTCAATACTGTCTTGTGAGTGGATTTAATGTACAAATCACAAGTGGGATTTATTTAATGGCTAGAAAAGCAGAGAAACTTCACAAAGTTGTTACTAATAAAATTTTTGTGGCTTAGTTAATAAAGGTATCCAGTTCATCTTAAAGTAAACTTACTAGAAACTGTAAGAGTTAAGATCATTTATAGATGTCTTTATATTATAAATATAACTGAAATTATATTTGGGTAGATTTGGCCTAAATCTACTATTGTAAGGGTAAAATCTAAACTGACCTAATCTTTGTTTATGGTTACTTCAAGCCTAGCCTCACCCCTTGCTTTTGCTTATGGTTATTTCATAACAGTTTCTGTCCTTATGGCTCAGAGGAAAGCAAACTTGAGACATCTCTATCACCTGTCCTACTGGTATTAATAACCCTGCTTTCTCTCATGGCTCCAAGTATGGACTAAATTGCTACCTGGTGGAATTCTTGACCCTCAGGGTTGAACGTCCACTATTCCAGTCCAGCAGTTGCTGGAGTCCTGTTATCTCTGAGGACAGGGTAGAGAAGGAGGCCTCCTGCCTTGACTGTCAGTGTTCCTAAAAGTGGCAATTCATGAGAAAAACCCTGAGACTTTGATAGCATGAATATAAATAACATTAGTCTTGCTCATCCAAAGTCTGCTAGAATCAAAGTGAAAAAATAAAGTTCTGAAGCAAAGGAAAATTGTATGAAAGCATTGGGGACATTTTGGTTATAAACCATTAATTAAGGAACAAAATCCTTGTGCAAAATTGCATTGTCACAGTGCAAATTAGAGTAATTAAAAGGGGACTTCAAAAATTTTAAATATTATCTTACAATTAAACTTATTTTGTAAGAGAATGAAGATTATAACAGTGAGTCCTGTTTCTATATCAAACTTTATTCATGCCTGCTTACCTCTTCAGTAGATAAATTCATACATCAAGATGATATCAAATTAACAAATGAAATTCTAAGTTCATATCTAATGATATTAAGTTAAAGAAATGTAGATCTGCCCTCTTTTAAATGCATAAAGTAATTCCATTGGTTGCTAATTGTAATCTAAGGTAAATTAACCAGTCTATGTAGTTGTGGTTAATTATAAAAGTTTGTAAGAGCATTTTCCAAACTAAAGCATTTAAATGGCTACTTCTAAGAAGCCATTATTAAGTAGAAACCTAAATTGATATTAATGGTAAAAAGTAACTTAATAGCAGTGAAATCTATCTGGAAGCCACCTCAATCTGCATATTCAAGTGGTGGCAATGAAAAGTTACCTTGATTCCATTAGGAATCTTCAGTTTTCATTTTAAAAATTAATGTCTTCATGGTAAAAGTGTAAAAGTAAGAAGCAAAGTACTAAAAAGTTCATTTGATATGTAACACATTGCATTGGAAATGTTTAAAAAGTATATAAAAATCAAGAGATAGACTTCAGGATTGTCAGACTCTCTTGTGCCATCAACCCAGGCCTTCAATACACTGCAAGTTGCCTCTCCATTTGAGTTATTGGCTAGGTTGGTCACTGACCCCTAAAACAATAAAGGCATCTAATACATCCGCTGGTTGTGCACTGAAGTCAATGGAGACTATGTTGCAGTTTCAAACTCCTGCAGCAGCCAACAATGGCTCAGTACAGCCAAATGTACAGTGGATATCACTTCCAAACTGGCACTGTTTCATAGTGCCAAAGGGTGCCTTGCACCAGGCCGGTAGAATACTGGAACCCACCTTCCTAGCTTCTCTCTAGGGTCAATGGTACTAGAACTTGCTGGCTGTGTGAAGGCATACCAAGTGGAACAATGACTACCAAAGTACTCTGAGTAGAACTTGAACACAATTGGCATTATGGCCTGCTCCCATGGAGAGATAACATGTAAGGTATTGCAAACCTGGAACTTGAATCTATTAATTGCAGCTCAAAAAGAAATGTATGCATTGAGTAGTATATTAATTAGTATTAAGTACTGTACCTATATCCTATTCTAGATATATGCCTGATGATTATAGTGATATCTTTTCTAAATCATATGCAGAAGGACATTGAACATGTTAAAAGTCCTGTTAAGCTTCCTTTTCTAAATAGTTAATGAATATGCTTAACCCAGGTCTCCCTTCTGGCCTTTATTAAAGTTAAAGGAATTTCCAGTTTGTTGCACTAATCCAGAATGAAGCCAGCTGCCCAAGAAAGTGCCAGCTCACCAGAAGCACCTGATGGGGTGTATGAATGCCAGTCATTGGAAGGCCTGAAATACCACTTCAAGAGAAAAAGTTAAGTAGTGTCTATGTCAAAATCAGTTGTTCCCTCTAATTTTAGCCCAAATGCCTATTGCTAGGGGGAGGGCAAACCAGACATCCCTTTGAGAAACCTTGTCTCTTTTCATCTCTTTAATTTAACTAAAAAGAGCAATGCTTCTTCCATTCCACTGAAGGAAGAATACTGTTTCCCATCAACTTTGAGGAAATGCAGCCTTTACAGGAACCTGACCTTTACTACTTCTGTGGTCGTATCCTCTTAGTGTGACCATATATTTTCAAAATTCTAATTAAGCTTATTTCTTCCAGAATCAACATCTCATTAGCCATATGGGGACTTCATCCAGCTTTGCCCAGGATGCCAGATCCATCTTCCTCCAACTGAGATAGAATAGCAGGAGGGTTTTACGCCATGTCAGATAGGACCTACTGCCCCTAACCAGCAGGAAGTAGCTACAGAAAAATGATCTTCTCCCTTCAGCACCCCTTTAAGATTAAAGGTGTAAACTCTCTGAGAGGCAAATAAAGCAGGCTAGTAAGATAGGGAATCAATAGACAGACCTGGAACCTGGCAGAGAGTCCATGTGGACATCAATAACCCCCAAGATGGCTGCTGGAAGACCCCCCATCCCCAAGATTCTGCCATTCAGAACAAAGGCTTCTTATGGAAACCAGGAGAAGCCCCAGATATTCCCCAAGGACTTTATCATTGGACCCTCATGAGGGATTGATGGGTGGGGTAATCAATCAAAACAGCAAACAGCTGGAACCCCTCCCCTGCCATTAGCAAAGGGGTGGAATAATTAACAGTTCAAAAAGGCAGGCACAGAGCCTAAGTGCACTTGCTCTCTCATGTTCTCGTGCCTCTGGACCCGTTCCTGCCCTCTGCACACCACTCTAACCATTTTTCCCTTGCATGTGGCCACACAAGTAAGACCTGGGCATTTATAACCTATA
Organism: Dasypus novemcinctus; assembly: GCF_030445035.2. Classification (NCBI taxonomy): domain Eukaryota; kingdom Metazoa; phylum Chordata; class Mammalia; order Cingulata; family Dasypodidae; genus Dasypus; species Dasypus novemcinctus. The sequence continues at coordinate 109,611,453 of NC_080675.1, read as the reverse complement.
ATGGGAAATTGTAGTCTTTAAATCAGCCCTCTTTATCACTTTTCAGGCCCTTCCTTTCTACCTGGGACCCCTGATTTGTTATTTTCTCCCATTTCTCGTCCCTTCTTACCTGAATAAATTAGTGACCTAACTCACCTAATGTGCACTTAAAATTAATTCCTGTAGCATAGTCAAAAACCTAAATAAAATCCAGTAACATATTCAGACATCTTTGTTCTCTGCATATAAAAGGTAGCAAAGAACATTGTAAATTTGTAGCTCTTATGCCCATCACAACTCCACCCACTGTAACTATACACAGTGGATATCTCTGTAAAACTGTGAGCTGGCAGCAGCTAGAAATACCTTTTTGGATAGCCAACTATATCTGCCGTACTGCCTTACCAACTAGATTGTCCGTTCTACATTGTCCTTAACTTTCACACCCAGCATCGTGCCTGATACAATATTAGGTACACAAGAAATGTAAGTGACAAGGGAATGATTCCATTCTGATTCTTTGATCTACTCTGTTCCCCAAATTTGTAGTTCAGTTCAACCTCTGTTTTTTCAACATGTGAAAGTTTATTGGTCCATATCAGAATCACAGATAGGGGACAAAGATTAAAGAAATATCAGTTATAATCAATAGCAAAACAATAGGCCAAATTGTATGAAAGGATTAGAGTCACTGGAGTTTGTGCTGTGGTATTGTATCCATTGATCAACACCATTTGCGTATGTACAATATTAGTTGACCTTCATAATAGGAATTCTTATTTTAGGTCTTAATAGAATTGGTTTCTCTTAAGAGAAACCAATATGATTTCTCTGACTTAAAATGGTCTTGAAAATTTCCTTATACACACTTTTCAAGGATTGTATACCATAATTGAGGTTTGTGTGTTCAAACAAGTCTAGGAGATATGAGAGATGGGAAAGTAAAACAAAAGAAGGAGGCTCTGCTCAAAAAGATTATAGGATTAAGATCTAGGCAGTGGAGATATTTCTAATAATGACCATGCATGTTGGGAAATGTAGTAGAATGAAAACAAATAATGAAAGGATAAAGCATCATAAAAGTTCCATATAACACCAGGGTATTGGATGGTCAACAGGGTTGCTAAACTCCCCAAGTTAGAAGAATTATCTGGGAATTGGAAAGAGGATGACATATTAAGACATGTGTTCCCAAAGTAGAAAGATTACCTCCTGCTTATGGTAAAACAAAAGCTCAAAAGCAATAATGGAGATTATTTTACTCTTCTATTAATATAAAATATTATACTATAATGTTGAGTCCTCTTTCTTGCCTAGAAAATTCCCTAACAATAGGAAGAATAATAGGGACTAATTAACATTCATTGCATGCTAATTATGTGCCAGACTCTGGACCAATAATTTTTCCCTTTTTTATTTTGTTTTATCAGGGGTTTTTAACAAGGGGTCCATGAGCTTGAATTGAAATTCAAAAAAAACATTCTTGTGGGGACATATTGGTGCAGGTGTGATATATTTATTAAATAATATACAGTATGGTGTGAACCTAGTAAGGAGTCCATGGTTGTCACCTGACTGGCAAAGGGGTCTGTGGAATATTAAAGTGTAAGAACCCCAAGTTTAAATTAAGAAAGTTGGCATAACTACTGCTTAATATTCAGATGTGAATAGGATTTTTTAAATGTGGTGTTTTTAATATGATTTCTTCCCAAAAATTTTAAGTTATTTCTGTCTGAAATTAAGTGATCAAATGTACTAAAGGGAAAAAAGTAAACATGCAATACCAATGCCGACCAAACAACTGTTCTGTTCCTGAGACTGAGTGCATGGTTAATATGCATTTACTTATATAACCTCTCAACAGCCTTTTCAGGTAGGTGGTACTGTCTCCATTTTATAGACCAGGAAACTGAGGCTCAGAGAATAAGAAACTTGTCAGAAGTCACAGAATTCATGAACAGCCGAGGGATTCAAATATATTTCTACTTGATTCCCACCCAAGCTCTTTCTTCACACTACATTTTACATGGACTCAGAAATAGTGATAATGGTGCTGCCTTCAGGTTTAATGGGAAGGTAGGAATGCCTTTTAAAAGAAAAGTTGAAACTGTAGGCTCTAATCCATGATAGAACAGGAGTGGAGTTAGTAGCTCAGAAGGGGAAGGGCTGAAGTGAATAGACATGCTTATTTTCAAGATCAGAAGAAAAAAAAAAAAAAAAACAAGGTTAAGAGGTATTCTGAAAATTCTGAAGGTACATATTTATAATTTGTCATAGAACAAGAAAGAGGGCTTATTTCCAGCATTGCTTATTCCATCTTGTCTATGCTTCTCTAATACCTCTGAACATAGAGATAGATTTTTTTCCAGTTCTTTCATATATGGTTCAAACAAGAAATTAGTTTGTGGTCAGCATATTTAATTGGTAGTTACCTCTGCTAAAAAGTACATAAAACACACATTCTTCAGGTCCCTGAATCTGTCCATCTTCCTTTATTTCAAGACTATTTAGTCTTTTATCACTTGCCCCAGAGCCATTGCCAGGAAAACTGCCTATTTCAGGGCCCGTTCTGGGTCAACCTCCTGGGCTACCTAGGAGGGTTTTCTACCCCAGATGCACATTAGAACAACCTAAAGAATTTTTTAATACCTATTCCCTGGGCCCTATCCCAGAGATTCTGATTCAATTGGTCTTATGGGATATATCCTGGCACTGGATTTTTTAAAATAAAAAAAAACAATTTTTTATTTTAATATGCAGCCTAGATTGAGAATCACTGATCCATTCCCTCTGGTCTCTCCCCACCATAGACACATACTCTCACCATCTAATGTCCAACTTGCTGGGAAATGCTAGAAATTAATGAGGCATCAATTACCCCCTCTACGTGACTATTCCACCTTTCCCTTTTATTCCCCACATCTCTCTCTTTTGCTGAAACACTTCAGTCAAAAACCACACTTAAAAATTCTTACAGGCATCTAGTTCAAAGCACCAAGAAATACATCGCTTACGTGACTCTACTTATACTCCAACTTTTGCCTGTTTTCATAATATTTTTGAGTGGCTTAAAGGAAATTTAAACTCCCAGGTATCTTTGAAACACATATCCAGATCATTTGGAAACTTGTTTGATTGTTCCATGGACTTAATTTCCTGGTGTGGGGATATCGTAGTTAGGAACTTCCATTCAGAGAGGAATGTGATAAACAAAGCTTAACTGCCTCAGCCTGGCAGGATGGACAAGGTGTCATGATGACAAGCCACTAGACATAACCAAAAGGAGAGAAAAAGATATCGCAATTGTCAAAATCACGTCATCCCCACCATCTGTAAGTTCTCTGTGGTAGTCACTGTGCTACATGATGGGATCTGTAGAGTCAGCATAAGACAGAGCCGCCACTGAGAGAAAAATCAGGATCTTGATGGAAAGTCAATATATAGGGGAGCAGATGTGGCTCAACTGATAGAGCATCCACCTACCACATGGAGGGTCCAGGGTTCAGTCCCCAGGGGCCTAGTGATCCGTGTGTTAAGCTCACCCACGTGCAGTGCTGCCTCACTCAAGGAGCGCCGTGCCACACAGGGGAACCCCTGTGTAGGGGTGCCCCACTCACAAGGAGTGTGCCCCACAGGGAGAGGAGCCCTGTGTGAAAAAAGCACAGCCTGAGCAGGAGTGGCACTGTGCACACAGAGAGCTGACACAACAAGATAACGCAACAAAAAAGAGACACAGTTTTCTGGTGCCACCTGATAATGCAAGTGGATGCAGAAGAACACAGCAAATGGACACAGAGAGCAGACAATTGGGGGGGGAGAAAGAGGGGAGAAATAAATCTTTAAAAAAAAGTCAATATATAAACATGAAATGATAAATACCACCATATGCTAAAACCCAAATTAATGAAGAAGGGTGTATTAGTTAACCAAAGCAGTACTGATGCAAAGTACTAGAAATCTGTTGGCTTTTATAAAGGGTATTTATCTGGGGTAAAAGCCCTAAAGAGTCCAACTCAAGGTCACTTCCTTAATAAACTCTGTTGCCACATGTTGAAGCAAGATGGCTGATAACATCTGTGAGGGTTCAGCCTTCCCCTTCCATCTTCAGGCTCTGTGGTCCCAGCTTCTTCAAATCTCAGCTGGAGGCTGGGATAAAGCTGTCTCTCTCCATGGGGCTCATTTCTTTCTGGACTCAGCTGCTCAGTTTTCTTCACAAGGTCAGCTGTAAACTACCAGGCTCATCTCTCTTCCCAGGGCTCCAGCATCAAAACTAAGCTCTTGGGAAGCAGCTGTGGCTCAATCAGTTGGGCTCCTGTCTACCATATGGGAGGTCCTGGGTTCACAACCCAGAGCCTCCTTTTGAAGGCAGGCTCACCCGCACACTGGATGAGAGCTGCCTGGCCCGCAGATGCCATGGAGAGATGACTCAGCAAGGTAAAGCAACAAAAAAAAAGGGAGACAAGCAAAAAAAAAAAACACAGAAGAGCGCACAGCAAATAGACGCAGAGAGCAGACAACACTCAAAAAGTCACAAGGGGGGGGAGATTAAAAAAAAAAAAAGCTCTCTCCTCTGCTGTGTCTTTTCTCTTTGTATACTTCCATGTGAGTCTGCTTTATCAGCCCACCAAGGGGCTGCAGCTCAATACTGAGTTGCACTCTAATGACATGGTTGAATCAAAACCCTAATTTTAACATAATTTAATCAGACATCTCAGCTTTAACTAATACAATCAAAGGGTTATCACACCCACAGGTTTACAAACATAAACTATTTCTCTTTTTGGAATTCATAAATAATACCAAACTGCTACAGTGGGAGAGAAGGGAATATTAATTGAATACATATCTTGATGCCAGCACTTTCAGCTCTTTTTCTTATTGAACCATCTGATGACACAATTTTCATTTCAAAGATAAAAAAACTAAGGTTTAGAGAAGTGAGCCTAGAGTCAACACAACAGAATGGGTAGAAGATCCAGGTTCAAATCCTGTCAGCATTATTACCTACAAGCAAAGTGATTACAGGCAAGTTCTTTTCTTTTCTTTTTTTTCTTTTTAATTCATTTTATTTTTTTAAAATATACTTAAAATTTTTTTCAACATACTTAGATTGCATAAATGTTACATTAAAAATGTAGGGGATTCCCACATACCCTACTTCCTACCCCTCCCACACTTTTCCACATTAGCAACATCCTTCATTAGTGTGGTACATTTGTTACAATTGATGAACACATATTGGAGCATTGACACTAAGTGTGGATTATAGTTTACATTATAGTTTAAACTCTCTCCCTCACAATTTTGTAAGTTATGACAAGATATATAATGGCCTGAATCTGTCATTGCAACATCAGTCAGGGAAATTCCAATGTCCTGAAAATGCCCCCATATTACACCTATTTTTCCCTTTCCCTCCCCTAGGCACTTCCAGTGGCTACAGCCTCCACATCAATGATAAAAGTTCTTCCTTTGCTAGAATCACAATAGGTCTATAGTAGGATAATAGCAAGTCTACTTTAGTTCATCGTTCATTCCCCAATCCTGATGTTTCTGGGATGGTGATGTCTACTCTACCTCTAAATGAGAGAGGGCTTAGATCCCATGGGGAAGATGGATGAGACCACCTTGCTTGCAGTTGTAGATTCTCTCTGTTCCTTGGGAGGGTTGTTGTCCATCATCATCTCCTTAGTTGTCCTATTGAGATTCAGGATGGGTAAGTTGTTTTCCCCATCCTTAAAATGTAAAAGTAATAATAGTCCCTTTATGGTTGTGGTAAGAATTAAACAAAAATGTAAATGTAATATAGCAACCACCAATCATTTAGTAATCTCTATCTAAATAGTTATGGTAACTGGAATTTACACACGATAACATAGCAAGAATCACAGACAAGAAGTGAACTCTAGTCTGTGAAATGATGATTCCCTTTCCACAACACAAGAGACAGAGACCAAAAGAGTTCAAAGGAAACAAAGACGAGATAAACTGAGAAATTCAGAGAAGACTCCAAAACTGAAGAAGTAAGAAGTTAGTTGGGTTTCAAAGAAAGAATTAAGCATAGGATCTTTATGTTCTTTCCTTGGGGGCTGGGCTAAAGACAGAAATATCACTTTTTGGCAGCCAACATTAAAGACAATATCTTAATTATTCTTTGCTATACACCGTAAATCTCAGCATGACATTAAACAGCAATGGGAAAGAGCAGACAACAAAAATTAGGATGGCACATTCACTAACCCCAACCCCAACCCCAAATCCCTCTGCTAGATCCATTAACATACTAGCCCTTTGTTCTTCAAGTTCTGGTCACTCTGAGCCAAACCAAGGCCAAGGACGAGCCTGGCCAAGGCAGAGACCAAAGCCCCTGGAAACTCTTGACATCTGTGAAGTCTTTGAGTGAAAGGGCACATATTGAAGTAAGTCTGCTCTTTCTGCTACCTTCCAAGGTACCTGAACCACTCCTTTCACTTAATGAACTCCACATGCTACTACGGCTATTTATAGTATCAACCCGGTGTGTGTTTTGTTAAAGTGTCTAGATCATATTTCTTAGCTTTGCAAGTTTATTTCCTACAATCAGCCCATTAAATGTCACCTTCCCTTCCTCTTCCAACACATTCTTGGAAATCCACAGTCAACTATACAAACAAATGTAGTGATTATCAAAATATTGTTGAACCATTATTTGCCCTCCCTGTTTTCCTTTTGCTTCCATAAGCATGAATTTCTATAGCATCACTCTTCCTGGAAAATTTACATCTACAGGGTGATCTGACAGATGCCCAAGTATAAAGACAATTCAGCTGAAGGGGCAGGAAAGGAATTGCCCAAGGAGATCAGCAAGGTTACCAGCTAAACCTGCTCCTGCAAAAGTTTAGGCCAAAAAACACAGTGGAAAGGATAAATTTTCTGACCAAATAAAGTAGGAGGGGGCAACATAAAAATGGGAAACAAGGAGAAAACAGGGCAAAGTGGCTAACCAAAAAACAAAAGATTTGCCTGCAGAAAACAGAAACTAAAAATGAAGAGAAGCTAGCCTCTGCTGAAGCAGGAGAGAAAAAGCCATGTTTGACTGATATTGAACTCCATATCTTATCAGCACTCCCTGTACCTCCTTTATGGTACAATCTAGAGGAGAATTTTTATCAACTGTTTTAAAAATGCGAGTTTTTTAGTAATTCTAGAAACACATTTTTGAGGGAATTCCACCTCATCCTGTTTTTTCAAATAAACATATTTAGATAAGTACAATTTTTTTAAGATGTGAAATCTTGTGCCTCTTGTATGTTTTCCTGTACAACCAGAAAATTATGGGATATTGAATTATAGGAATCTTTGACTGTCTTAGGTGTCAACTTACCTTCCATAGATTGGGGTGGGGAAGAGTTTTTAAATATGAAGCATACTAAATGGCAACTTAGAGGCACAGTCATGCATTTAGTATGTCATAAGCATTTGAAATTACTTTTTTAAATTTATTTTTAATTGTATTTTTTTAAGATACATAGATCAAAAAAATGTTACATTAAAAAATATAAGAGGTTCCCATATACCCCACATCCACCCCATCCCTCCCACATCAACAATCTCTTTCATCACTGTGGTACATTCATTGCATTTGGTAAAAACATTTTGGAGCACTGCCGCACCTCATAAATAGTAGCTTACATTATAGTTTACACACTCCTCCAGTACATTCAGTGGATTATGGCAATATATATAATGTCCAGCATCTGTCTCAGCAATATCATTTAGGACAACTCCAAGTTCCAAAAATGCCCCCATATCACATCTCTTCTTCTCTCTTGCTGCCCTCAGCAACTACCATCGCCACTTTCTCCACATCAAAGCTACAATTTCTTACATTACTAGTCACAATAGTTCTATAGTAGAATACCAGTAAGTTCACTGTAGTCCATATTTTATTCCTCCATCCTGTAGACCCTGGGATCGTGATGTCCATTCCACCTCTAAATCGAGAGGGGGCTTAGATCCCACATGGTTGATGGATGAGATTCTCCTGCTTGCAGTTGTAGGCATTCTTGGTTCCCTGGTGTAATGGTTGACCATCTTCACCTCCCTATTAGCCGATCTGGGTAAGTCCAATGAACTGGAGAGTAGGAGTTGCAACTCTGCTGATTCTCAGGAGCCAGCTGGCACATGGACAGTCCAGAAATTCAAATCTGAGTATACACCTGTGGTTGAAATTACTTTGATTCCCATGTTGCTTTAGGTAGAATTGCTTCCTAAAGAAAATTCTCCCTGATGTTGGCTCTCCATGTTAGAATCATGTGCTATATGTGATATCTTTAGTCCTAACAACTTTGCTAATGTGCTGTCTTAAGATGTGTTAGGTAAAATAAAATGGCCACTGGCCTTAGCCATTGTGAGAAAGGAACTGTTCCCAACAAGGAATTTTCCAGAAGAAAACATTTTACCTGCTAGGGTGTTCTGAGTAAATGGAACAATGGAACACCCTGCAGAAATGCATTTAAGGAACACACGATGATAAACCAGTGGAGAGAGCTTATGTGAATGGACAAGCCTACCGTACTAATCAATGCATATCTGCTCCCTACTTTGTAACACCCCAACTTTGTAAAATGGAAACTTAAGTTTAGCCAATCAGAGTATTTCCTTACTTGCCTCCACATTTGCCCTATATTAACTCTTCTCCATATTTAGGTTGGAGGTTGCCTGATTCATGAATTGTAAATGGCTCAAATAAAATCCCGTAATTAATTTCCTGTCTAATATCTTTAACAGATATGACAACTTATCAATATTTGAAGATATTGGTCCTTTGTATCCTCTTAAGGACAATCAACCTCCACATTTTAAGCTGGAAAATCACTGGAGTAACTGTTTAGAAAAGAGTTACAACTGCATGGCATTTTAAATTTGGGTGCTTATATTAAAGATTATGTACAAATGATCATAAGATATGTATATTGATCCTCAGACAAAAAACAACTCTCAATTATTAAAAAGTTCCATGTGCTTATTAGGATTATTTCCATCAGTTTTCTTATCTTAATAAGAAATTAAGAATAGGATTTCCCAGAAAAGCTTACCCAGTGATGGATAAGTTTTTGTTTTTGTTTGGATTTAGTTTTCAGATAACATTGAAAAGTTACTATATCCTAGCATTAGTGCCCTTTCTTATTTAATGTTTAATATTCTCCAGATAAGAATCCTGAGTTAGGTGTTAAGCCATTTTACAGAGAATAAAATGGGGCTTAAGGAAATAGAGGAACTTACCCAGGGCTGCACAAGTAGCAAGAGCCTAAGGAGGAGCCATATCCACTTGAGCCCGCCTGCCTCTAGGGCCCAAGCATAAAACTTCCCTCACATATATAATACTAGATATAATATAATATAAACAGCTTTTAACCCTGACTGTGTAACCAAGAGTTAAGAATTAGCAAATCAGGAAGATGGCATTGGAGTAGGTCCACAGGACTCAACTCTCTTACAAAAATAACAAAGGAAGGGCAAGAAGCTGTCCAAAGGAGCTGCTTTGGGGACCTGCAACCCAGAAAGTTCTGTACAATGTTCAGGAGGGTGAGGGACAGAGAGACAAAGAAGTTGAAATGAAAACTGCAAGTTGCCCCACAGCTGGGAACAACACCCATGCCACACCTTCAAGGTGAACAGCCCAGGTAAAACCCATGGCTCACTGCAGCCAACAGAGAGGGAAACAAATGTCTTCTTCCCTGGAAGAGGGAGGGTGTGGTGGAGGGTGGAGAGTGGTTTCTCTGCACTGAGTTTGGTCAGCAGAGCCAGCTTTGAATTCCAGCTCTAGCCAATCCAGAAACACCAACAAGCGGAGGCTGAAAGAGACACCTCTGCAAGGAAAAAAACAAAACATTTTTTTGGAGTCTCTCATGTCCCAGGTCCTCTTAGATCTGGTCTTCATCCCATTAGTGGATCCATGCCCCTGTTTTGATGAGTTAAGCTAGGCAATTTTTTAAATTTAGAATAATTAGGTGAAACAAAAACCAAAGTAGAGCGGTGAAACAAAATCAATAGGCAAGTAAGAGAAATTAACAATCAGAGTAAATTCACCAACATAATCAGATGCCTAGACATCAGCAAAAAATTACAAACCATATTAAACTTGAAAATATTGCTCAGTCAAAGGAACAAATCAAAAATCCTTATGAGACACAGGATTTAAGACAACTAGTCAATGATGCTCACACAAATCTCCTAAATTGATTATAAATAAAAGACACGCCAATAGGAAAGGAAGAAGCAAAACCTTCACTATTCACTGATGATATGATCTTATAAATAGAAAATCCAGAAAAATCCACAACAAAGCTACTAGAACTAATAGACGAGTTCTGCAAAGTGGCAGGCTACAAGATTAATACACAAAATTCAGTTGTTTTCTGTACACTGTTTTTGAGCAAAATGAGGGGGAAGTTGGGAAAAAAACTCCACTTACAATAGTGACTAAAAGAATCAAATATTTAGGAATAAACTTAACCAAGGACAAAAAGGACCTGTATTCAGAAAACTACAAAATATTGCTAAAAGTTACCAAAGAAGACCTAAGTTAAAAATGGAAGGACCTTCCGTGTTCATGGATTGAAAGACTAAATATTGTTAAGATGTCAATTCTACCTAAACTGATTTAGACATTCAATGCAATCCCAATAAAAATGCCAACAACCTTTTCAGCAGAAATGGAAAAACCAATTATCAAATTTATTTGGTAGGGTAAAGGGCCCCAAATAGCCAAAAATGTTGTTAAAAAGAAGAAAGAAGTTGGAGGACTCTCACTCCCTTACTTTAATATCTATTACTTAGCAACAGTGTTTAAAACTGCATGGTACTGACAAAAAGATAGACATATTGACCGATGGAATGAAATTCAGAATTCAGAAATACACCTTTACAACTATGGTCAAGTGATTTTTGACAAGGCTGGATCAGAATAGTCTATTCAACAAATGGTCCTAGGAAAACTGGATATACATATCCAAAAGAAAGAAAGAGGACATTATACAAAAATGAACTCAAAACAGATAAAGGACCTAAATATAAAAACTAGAACCATAAAACTCCTAGAAGAAAATGTAAGGAAACGTCTTCAAGATCTTGTTTTTTAAGGAGGTACCAGAGATTGAACCTAGGATCTTGTACATGGGAAGCAGACAATCAACCACTGAGCTACATCTTCTCCCCAATGAGAACTGGTTTTTCTGTTTGTTTGTTTTGTTTTCAGGAGGAACCGGGGATTGAACCCAGGACCTCATACATGGGAACCAGGTGCTCAGCCTCTTGAGCTACGTCCACTTCCAGGTCGTGGTTTCTTAAACCTTACACCCAAAGTAAGAGCAATGAAAGAAAAAACAGATAAATGGGACCTCCTCAAAATTAAATAGTTTTTTGTTTAAAATGATTTTATTAAGAAGATGGAAAAGCAGCATACTCAATGAGTGAAAATTTTCAGTAACACCATATAGGATAAGGATTTGCTCTCCATGTTATATAAAGAGATTATATAATTCAACAATAATAAGACAAACAACCCAATTAAAAATGGGCAAAAGACTTGAACAGACATTTTTCCAAAGTAGAAATACAAATAGCTAAAAAGCACAGGAAAAAGATGCTCATCATCACAAGCTATTAGGGAAATACAGATTTAAAAAAACAACAAGAACTACAAGTGCTGGAGAGGACGTGGAGAGATGGGAACACTCCTTCACTGTTGGTGGAAATGTAGAATTATGCCCTCTGGAAAACAGTTTGGCAGTTCCTCCAGAAGCTGAATATAAAACTGTCATATGTATTCCAAGTATCCTGCTACTAGGAATATATTCAGAACTGAAAGCAAGGATGTGAACAGATATATGCACACCAATATTCATAGTGGCATTATTCACAATAGCTGAGAGATTGAAACAATTCAAGTGTCCATCAAGTGATCAATGGATAAGTAAAATGTGGTATATATATGCGTGTGTGTATATATATATTCCACACAATGGAATACCATTCAGCTATAAGAAGAAATGAAGTTGGGAAGCATATGACAACATGGATGAATCTTGAGAACATTATATTGGGTGAAATAAGCCAGACAAAAGAGGACAAATATCTTTTTTTAAACTGGTAATAAGGTCTATAGTTTAAATTATGGCTTATACTTTGTACTGCACAGTTTTATAGGATTTGACAAAATGGGTAATGGCCTGTATCTGTCATTTTAATACCATGCAGAACAATTCCAATACTCTAAAAAAAAGCCCTATGTTCTAACTCTTTTTCCCTCCCTCTCCTCTCAGAACCTCTGATAATCACTATCCTTTTATCAGTGTTACAAGTTCTTCCATTAGTACAATAATAATAAGTCTACATTGGTCCCTGTTTCCATTCCCCCTTACATTTGTTCATTCCTCAAACTTTAGGATTTGGTGATGGTAATGCCTGCTCTGCTACAAATTGAGAGGGGCTTAGCCCTTATGGGACAGATGGAAGGAACTGTTTTGCTTGCAGTTGTAGATACCCTTTGTTGTTTTTTTTTTGAGATGGAGGTTGTCCATCCTCATCATTTTGTTAGTTATCCCATTTGAGTCTGATGACCTAGAGAGTAGGTGTTGGCTACAATTCTGTTGAGATTCAGAGCTGAACCAGTATATGAGCAGACTGAAAATATAAGTCTCTGGGACACCTATTTTATTGGTATCATTCTAATTATAGGTTCAAATTAAAAGTGTAGAAGAGAGGAGTCTGGGCAAGATGGCGTCTGAGTGAGTGCACCTTATAATCTCTCCTACAAAGAAGCGGCTGAGTAGGGTTGGAATCCTGCTGGACCAGGTTGTTTCAGGTGTTTGAAGGGCAGGAGGTGTTTGGATATTGATTTAGTGGGACGGTGACAGAGAAGATTCTTGTAAAAGATAGAATTTTGAGTCTCTTTCACGGAGACCGGGGCTGCGCACAGGATGTTACCCCTTGGGGCTGGCAGCCCGGCGGTAGCAATTCCTGGAGTCTTTCCTGTGCTGGGGAGTTCCCAAGCCCTGAGTGGGCTATTTGGGGGCTTGCATGGTGGGAGTTGTCTGGAACTCGATTTGGTGAGACAGTGACGGAGGAAATTCTTGCGAGATGTGGAATTTTGGGTTTCTGACACGGAGATCAGAGCTTCCGGCTAGAGCCCCCCCACCAGGGCAGGAGGCCCATCTGCAGCAGTCCCTGAACTGTTTGTAGTACAACAGCGCCCCCAGCAGGCTGTTTCAGGGGCTTGCAGTGTGGGAGGTGTCTGGAAGTCAATTTGGTGACACAGTGACAGAGGAGATTCTTGCGAGATGTGGAATTTTGGCCTTCTGACACGGAGGTCAGAGCTTCTGGCTGGAGCCCCTCCCTCTAGGGCTGGAGGCCCATCTGCAGTGGTCCCTGAATTGTTTGTAGTGCAAAGGCACCCCCAGCAGGCTGTTTCGGGGGCTTGCAGGGCGGGAGGTACCCTGAAGTTGATTTGGTGAGACAGTGAGAGAAGAGACTCTTGTGAAAGGTGGAATTTTGGGTTTCTGACACAGAGGTCAGAGTTTGCGTGTGTGACCCCTCCCCCTAGGGCTGGCGCCCAGCTGCAGGGATCCCTGAAGGCTGTGTTGTGCTGCGGTGCTCCCAGGCTCCCTGTTAACCGGATGCGTGGCTCCCAGGTCTGTGTCCCCTAAACCCTGGTGGCCCACACTCCAGAGACTCACACCTCTTGAATCTGCAATATCACAGACTTCCCACCCCTGAATCCACCACGCCCTGAGGTCCATCTGAGGTCCTTCATTGTCCTAGCCCTCGGTGTTTGTGGTTTTTTTTTCTTTCTTTTTCTCTTTTTTCTTTTTTTTTATTGTCTTGGTTGCTAATACTGCATTATCTCCTGGTCTTTTCTCCCATTGTATCCCCCAAGGTCCTTTTTTGTTTATTTAGGTGTGGTTTTTTTTTCTTTTTTTCTTCTTCTTCTCTTTTTCTTGCTTGTTTCCCTCCCTTATTTTCACCCATCCCCTTTTTTTTCTTCTCTTTTTTCTTTTCTCTCTTTTTCTTCTTATTTTATTTTATTTTATTTATACAATAGGTGCTGCAGGGAGCACCTCACATTTGCTGTGTTTCCTCATCCTCCATTTCCTCGTTTCTGTGTGAATTGATTTTGGCCACCTACACTATCCCCTTTCCCCCACATCTTGCTATCCTCCACCATCTACTGTCTCTCTTACATTCCACCTCCCTTTCTTTGGTCCCCAAATCATCTAACTTTTAATTTCTAATACCTTTGTTCTGTTTTCTGTCTTTTATCCACTCTTGATATTATTGTCTTTCTTTTCTCTTTCCCTCTCTCATGAAAACACTGGCTTTTTAATTCATACTATATTCCTCCCCATATTCAGTTGACTATCTCATTATAGGTTTTCTACTTACTGCTAAGGAACTGATTAAACCCGTCAAGATAAAATGATGACCAGACAGCAACAAAAAACTACAAACCAAACCAATAATCAGGGAAACATGGCCGAATCCAATGAACAAACTAAAAACCAGGAAGGGGAGCAGAACATCAGACAAGTAATTAAAGATCTCAAAACATAGAGTAGAAACCAACTTAATGAAGTAAAGGAAGAGTTTAACAATATGAAGAAAACACTTGGAGAGGAAATTGCAGACATACGCAAAAAGATAACAGATATGATGGGAATGAACACCACAGTTCAAGAAATCAAAAATACACTCTCAGCAAATAGGAGCAGATTAGAAGAGGCAGAGGAGAGAATTAAAGATGTGGAAGACAGTACATCGGAAATCAAACAGATAGTAGAATTGATCGATAAAAAGATAGAAAAAATCCAACTAGGACTTAGGGACCTGAATGACAAATGCAAAACGCACAAACATACGTATTATAGGCATCCCAGAAGGAGAAGAGAAGGGAAAGGGGTCCAAAAGAGTGTTGCAGGAAATAATGGCTGAAAACTTCCCAAATCTACTGAGAGAGACAGATGTACATATCCAAGAAGCACAATGCACCCCAAACATCATAAACCCCAACAGGCCCACCCCAAGACATATACTTGTCAAATTATCCAATGCTCAAGACAAAGAGAAAATTCTAAAAGCAACAAAAGAAAAGAAACCATTACATACAAGGGAGGCTCCATAAGATTAAGTGATGATTTCTCATCTGAAACTATGGAGGCAAGAAGGCAGTGGTATGATATAGTCAAGGTACTAAAAGAAAAAAATTTCCAACCAAGAATACTCTACCCAGCTAAACCAGCATTCAAAAATGATGGAGAGTTCAAAATATTCACAGATAAACATAAATTGAAAGAGTATGCCAACAAGAAACCTCCCCTTCAAGAAATACTAAAGGGAGTTCTGCAGGATGAAAGGAAAAACAGGAGAGGCAGAGTTGGAGGAGAGTGTAAGAGCAACAAAAAAGACAAAAAGAGAAGGAAACAAACAAACAAAATATGACAAACACAAGTCCAATCAAAATATGGCTAACATAAATAATTTCTTGAAAGTAATAACACTGAATGTCACTGGATTAAACTCACCTATCAAAAGGTCAGACTGGGACATTGAATAAGGAAATATGACCCATCTATATGCTGTCTACAAGAAACACATCTCAGACCCAGGGATTCATGGAGGCTGAAAGTGAATGGTTGGAAAACAATCTTACAAGCAAACAATAACCAAAAAAAGGCAGGAGTAGCTATATTAATATCAGACAAAATAGACTTTAAATGTGAAACAATTGTGAGAGACAAAGAAGGATACTACATATTAGTTAAAAGGACAATCTCTCAAGAAGAATGAACAATCATAAATATTTATGCTCCTAACAAGGGTGCCTCCAAATACGTGAGGCAAACACTGGAAAAACTAAGTGAAAGAATAGATTCCTCTACAATTATAGTGGGAGATTTTAATACACCACTATCAACTTTGGACAGAACATCTCAAAAGAGAATCTTAAAGAAACAAAATATTTGAACAGTATATTAGAGGAGCTGGACCTAATAGACATATACAGATCATTACATCCAAATACAGCAGTATATACATTTTTCTCAAGTGCACATGGATCATTCTCCAAGATAGACCATATGCTAGGCCACAAAGAAAGGCTCAATGAATTCAGAAAGATCAAAATCATACAAAATAATATCTCTGACCACAGTGGAGTGAAGCTGGAAATCTGCAAGGGCCAGAGGCCCAGATTTCACACCAAGATATGGAAATTAAACAGCACACTCTTAGAAAAACAGTGGGTCAAAGAGGAAATCTCAAAAGAAATTAATAACTACCTTGAAAGTAATGATAATGATAACACAACATACCAAAACTTATGGGATGCAGCAAAAGCAGTACTGAGAGGGAAATTTATAGCCATAAATTCATACATCAAAAAAGAAGAAAGAGCAAAAATTTAAGAACTAACTGCACATTTGGAGGAATTAGTAAAAAACCAACGAAGTAACCCCACAGGAAGAAGAAAGAAAGAAAGAACAAAGATAAGAGCAGAACTAAATGAAATAGAAAATAAGAAAGCACTTGAAAAGATAAACAAGACCAAGAGCTGGTTCTTTGAGAAGATCAATAAAATTGACAAACCCTTAGTGAGACTAACAAAGAAAAAAAGAGAGAAGATGCAAATACACAAAATAAGAAATGAGAAAGGAGATATCACCACTGACCCCGCAGAAAGAAAGACTATCATAAGAGGATACTTTGAAAAACTATATTCCAACAAAAATGACAATTAGAGGAAATGGACAAATTCCTAGAAACACATAAGCAGCCTATATTGATGAAAGAAGAAACTGATGATCTCAACAAACCAATCACATGTAAAGAGATAGAATCAGTCATTAAAAACCTCCCAACTAAGAAGAGCCCAAGGCCAGACAGCTTCATAGGTGAATTCTACGAAACATTCTGGAAAGAACTAACACCAATCCTACTGAAACTCTTCCAAAAAATTGAAACAGAAGGAACATTGCCTAACTCCTTCTATGATGCCAACATTACCCTAGTTCCAAAGCCAAACAAAGACACCACAAGAAAGGAAAATTACAGACCAATTTCTCTAATGAACCTAGATGCAAAAATCCTCAACAAAATACTTGCTAACCGTATTCAACAACCCTTTAAGCAAATTATACACCATGACCAAGTGGGAATCATTCCAGGTATGCAAGGATGGTTCAACATAAGAAAATCAATCAATGTAATACACCATATAAACAGATTGAAGGAAAAAAATCACATGATTATACCTATAGATGCAGAAAAAACATTTGACAAAATACAATACCCTTTCTTGATAAAAACACTCCAAAAGATCGGAATAGAAGGAAAATTTTTGAACATGATAAAGAGTATATATGAAAAACCCACAGCCAACATCGTTTACAATAGTGAAATCCTAAAATCCTTCCCTCTAAGATCAGGAAAAAGACAAGGATGCCCACTCTCTCCCCTTCTATTTAACATTGTCTTAGAAGTACTTGCTCGAGCACTGAGGCAAGAACCAGATATAAAAGGCATTCAAATTGGAAAGGAAGAAGTCAAAATTTCATTATTTGTGGATGACATGATTCTATACATAGAAAACCCTGAAAGGTCTACAACAAAGCTTCTAGAACTCATAAATGAGTTTAGTAAAGTCACAGGTTATAAGATCAATGTGCAAAAATCAGTAGCATTTCTGTATACCAATAATGAGCAAGCTCAGGAGGAAATCAAGAAACAAATACCAACTGAAAGCAGGAGGATTGCATCCAATATCCATGTGGAATCTAAACCCCCTCTTGACATAGATGTGGAATGGACACAACCAAGCCAAGGTCCACAGGAAGGAGGAATACAGTATGGATTAAAGTGGATTTAATGATATTCTATTCATGAACTATTGGGTTAATAATCAAGAAAATGTGGCATTGGTGTGGGAAAAGTGGCCATGGTGGCTGCTGGGTGTGGGGAAGGGGAGGAAGAGAAGAGATGTGGAGGCATTCTTGGGACTTGGAGTTGTCCTGGGTGGTGCCTCAGGGACAATTGCCAGATGTTTTATGTCCTCCCATGGCCCACTGATGGAATGTGGGAGAGTGTGGGCTATGGTGTGGAACATGGGACATGGGGTGCAACGATGCCCGGAGATGTACTCACCAGATGCAATGGATATGACATGATGATGGGGGAGAGTGTTGTGGGGGGAGTGGTGGGGTGGGGGTGGTGCGGGCGAATGGGGACCTCATATTTTTTTAATGTAATATCTTTTTAAAAAATGAATAAATTGAGTAGAATTTGGGAAATAAATAAATAAAATAAAAGGTAAACATAAAAAAAAAGATGAAGTTACTACAGTCTATGTGGTAACGGATAGTTATAAGTAGTTTGTAGAAGCATTGTTAAACGGAAATATTGAAATAGCTTGTTCCAGGAAGTCATTATTAAATAGAAACTGAATTGATGCTAATAACAAAAAGTAACTTCATAACAGCAAGAGGCCAGTTTGATCTGAATATTCAAATGGTGGTGAGGAAAGATAACCTTGATTCCATTGGGAATCTTCAGTTTTCACAAAATAAGGGAAAAATTGTTTTTCCTGTACTGCTAATTAAATTCCTTTTAATTAACACCTTCATGGTAAAGGTATAAAAGTAAAAAGGAAAGTTCTCAAAAGTTACCTTTATTTGATATGTTCCACATTGCATTTGAAGTGTTTAGAAAATGTATAAATGTCCAAAGGGTTACACTATAGCACTGTCAAACTCTCTTGTACTGGCCTTCACTTCACTGTATTTGCCTCTCCATATGAGTTATTGGGTAGGTTTTTCACTGACCCCTAAAACAATAAAAGTATCTACTATAAAAAAAATAAATAAAAAGAAAGAAATACCATTTACAATAGTAAATTAAAAAATCAAATACCTAAGAATAAATTTAACTAAAGATGTAAAAAAGTTATACACAGAGAACTACACAAGACTTCAAGGAAATCAAAGAAGACCTAAATAAATGGAAGAATATTCCCTGTTCATGGAAAGGAAGACTAAATATTATTAAGATGTCTATCCTACCAAAACTGATCTACACATTCAATGCAATCCCGATAAAAATCAACACAGCATTCTTGATGGAACTAGATAAACTAACTATGAAATTTATTTGGAAAGGAAAGAGGCCCTGAATAGCCAAAGACATATTGAAAAAGAAAAATGAATTGGAGAAATCACACTACCTGACTTCAAAACATACTACAAAGCTACAGTAGTGAAAACAGCATGGTATTGACATAAGGAGAGACATACAGACCAATGGAACCTAAATTGAGAGTTCTGATATAGATCCTCATATATATAGCCATATAATATTTGATAAAGCCACCAAGCCCTCTCAACTGGGAGAGAATCGCCTATTTAACAAATGGTGCCTGGAGAACTGTATATCCATATGTAAAAGAATGAAAGAGGATTACCATCTCATACCTTATACAAAAATCAACTCAAGATGGATCAGAGAACTAAATATAAGAGCCAAGACCATAAAGACTTTTGAAAGCAGTGTAGGAAAACATCTACAAGACCTTGTAATAGGAAATGGCTTCATGAACTTCACACCAAAAGCACGAGCAGCAAAAAAAACCAAATACATAAATGGGACCTCCTCAAAATTAAAGCCTTCTGCACCTCAAAGGAGTTTGTCAAGAAAGTGAAAAGGGAGCATACACAATGGGATAAAATATTTGGTAACCACATATCGGATAGGAGACTTATAACTTGCATATATAAAGAACTCCTATATCTTGAAAATAAAAAGATAAACAACTCATTTAAAAAATGGGAAAAAGATTTAAACAGACACTTCTCCAAAGAAGAAATACAAATGGCTAAAAAGCACATGAAACATTGCTCCAAATCTCTAGCTATCAGGGATATGCAAATCAAAACTACAATGAGATACCATCTTACTCCCATAAGATTGGCAGCTATGAAAAAAACAGAAGACTACAAATGCTGGAGAGGATGTGGAGGAATGGGAACACTCATCCATTGCTGGTGGGAATGCAGGAGGACCCAACCATTCTGGAGGACAGTTTGGCGGTTTCTCAAAAAACTAACCATAGATTTGCCATATGACCCAGCAATTCTGCTGCTGGGTATATACCCAGCAGAACTGAAAACAAGGACACAAACCGATATATGCACACCAATGTTCATAGCAGCATTGTTCACTATGACCAAAAGTTGGAATCAACCCAAATGCCCATCAACAGATGAATGGATAAATAAAATGTGGTGTATACATACAATGGAATACTACTCTGCTTTAAGAACAAATACACTACAAACACACGTGATAACATGGATGAATCTTGAGAACCTTATGTTGAGTGAAGCAACCCAGGCATTGAAGGACTAATACTACATGACCTCAATGATATGAAATAAGTAAGCCAAGCAGCATCAGAGAGCTAGAGACTGGATGATAGGCTTACAGGAAATCGGGGGGTAGAGGAAGGATGTAAGCTGACATCTACATGGGTGAAATCTATGATAACCTGGAGGTAAGTATGTGTACAAGGAAGGGATAAAATGGGGGCAAGGGGTTACCTTTGGGTGGGGCTTTTGGGGCTTGAGGGGGGCTAGGGATGGGAGGATGGGTAATATTGCCCAAGAAATTGGTGGGAGGGTGGGGAAACATACAAATATAGGAGATTGTCAGGTGTTCGTTGAGAGTATAATGCTGAGAAAACCTTTTCAAAAATATAATAAGGAAAGTTACCTGTTTAAGATATTTAAAAGGGATAATTTGACACAGGACAGACTCCTAGGGAATATGTGAATGCTCATTTTGCTAGAGTGGGTTATATCATTGGGTAGAGACCCATATAATGAGAGTGAAGGTATACCCACATCATGGGGACTGATGCCATCAAATAGAGGGAACTGTATCTCTCAAGAGAAACGGTGGCTCCCAGGGCACTAGGGCATTTGAGCACATCAAGCCTCAAAACTGTTACAAGTATCTCTGAACATGGCTCTTCAAGAAATGAAGATTGACTGTCACTGTGGGCCCTAAGGGGAGGGGGAAATAGGTATCGAATAGATGGAACCAATGTAACTGTGTGGGCAATAGAAGTGTTTCACAAGAGTACACAAGGATGGATATAAGACATGTAAAATTACACCAACAATATATAGGGGCTGATAGGCTAAAATGTAAATCATAATGTAAAACATAAGATAACTAAAAATTTAGAAAATTGTATAGTCTAAAATATAAACCACAATGTAAACCCAAATGTTACCTTGTTTGAAAGCTATTGTCTCAATATCTGTACATCAGTTTCAGTAAATATGGTATGAATATGTTAAAAGATTATTGCTGTGGAAGGGAAAAGGTTTTATGTTGGATATGTGGGAGTACTGTATATTGTATATATGAAATACTGTGATCTAAAACTCTTGTGAAGATAAGCTTAATAATTAGAAAAAAGAAAAGAAAAAGATAGGATGTAGAATTTTTCCAAATTAATATGTATTCTATATCTAAACTTTAAACTCATTGCCATATTCCATTTTACTATTAAGGGAACCTGGCAATACATTGGGCTTCACTTTTCAGGAAGTTTTGAATCACAGAGAGGTTCAACAATGGCAGTGGAGGAATACTGGTGTGGGATGTTATTGACAGGGGACACATGGTTGGCAGGGAGTTCTACAGGGCATATATCCAGGGTACATAAAAATGTTTGGATATTTTCATAGTGGATACAATTAAAAACAACTACTGATGGAGTGCTGAGTTCCTAGCCAGGGGAGCTCTATCATAGTCCCTAAAGGAACAGCAACAATCCCCCAAGTGCAACAGCAAAGACCAAAAAAAAAATGAAGGTCCAACAATGAGCCCCTAATACTAATGACTATGCTTGTGAGCCTGTGCCCCTGAAATAAGAACAAGGCCTAGAGCAGCAGTGTACCTAAGAGTTACCTTAGCTCAGGAGAGCCTCCCTGTTGCTCAAATGTGGCCAGTATGGAAGCAAAACTCAGCCTGTAAATTCGTTGCCTTCCCCCCAGTGTGGGACATGACTCCCAGGGATGAGCCTCCCTGGTGGTGAGGGATTACTTCCAATTACCAGCTGATGAAGTAACTAGAAAATGACCTTGAATAAAAGGTTCAACTCAGACCAGCAGAATATCTCTGTCTACATATAATAACAGGAGTTAAAAATGCTTTTTGACCTAAATCAAGGGGGAAATGGAAAGGACAAATGAGTTTATATGGCTATGAGTCTCCAAAAAGAGCTGGGAGGTTATCAGAGGGGTTGCCCTTATGCACACCTGAGCAGAGTCCCAGAGACAAATAAAGTAGATACAACCCCAGGTATTGGTTCTTCTGAGGGCTACAGAGACCCACAGGTTTTATGGTCATGGCAAATGGAGTTCAGTGCCATGTCAGTCAGCCCTTCTTTGGAGTTGGTGTTTCCGTGTGATGGAGCTGGACTCAGATGTGATCTCTTTTCACAAGCCTTTCATGCTACTTTACCAGAATTGTAGTTGGTGCTGGGGTATAATATATACCCAGGGGATCTGAATCTCTGGACTTACCATATGATAGCCAGGCCCTGAGACTCAAGAGACTTCAGCTCCTACACTATGGTTTATTGGACTTACCCCACTCAGCTAACATGGAGTTGAAGAAGGCCAACCACCACACCATGGAGTCTAGAGTGCCTCAACTGAAAGTAGGAGGATTGCACCCAGCATCCATGTGGAATCTAAGCCCCCTCTTGACATAGATGTGGAATGGACACAACCAATCCAAGGTCTACAGGATGGAGGAATAGAATATGGATTAGAGTGGACTTAACTGATATTCTATTCATGAATTATTATGATTAGTAATCGAAGAAAATGTGGCATTGGTGTGGAGAAAGTGGCCATGGTGGCTGCTGGGTGTGGGGAATGGAAGGAAGAGATGAGATGTGGAGGCATTTTCGGGACTTGGATTTGTCCTGGGTGGTGCTGCTGGGACAATTACTAGACATTGTAGGTCCTCCCATGGCCCACTGACTGGAACGTGGGAGAGTGTGGGCTATGATGTGGACCATTGACCATGAGGTGCAGCGATGCTCAGAGATGTATTCGCCAAATGCAATGAATGTCTCATGATGATGGAGGAGAATGTTGCTATGGGGGGAGTAGTGGGGTGAGGGGGTTGGGGGGCATAGGGGAACCCCATATTTTTTTAATATAATATTTTAAAAAATGAATAAAGACACACACAAAAAAGCCATAAAGATCAATAAGAGAAAACTACAAACTTCAATTTCAGCTGAACTAGAGACTAATTAGTTAGATTATGATACAGCTACATAGTGGAATACTATGCAGACATAAAAAAGGAGGAAGTTCTGTATCCTCATAACTTTAATTTTATTGACTTTATTTTTAATGAGAAAAGCAAGATGAATATAAGAGAAGTTTAGCTTTCACATGAAAGTGGCATGGAATTAGGGAAAGAGAAACTAAAATCAACCTTGTGGTTTGTTGCATCAACCACCCACATCCTAATAGGGGAACTAACTAAAATCAATTCTGCAGTTAAAGGAAGGAGGGAAAAGGGCTCTAACAGCTCTGGGACCAAGTTTGAAGATGGTGCTAAGTTTGAAGGTTGCACCAAGTTTGAAAATGGTGCCAAGTTTGGTAAATATATGGGTAAAAATACAGTGGGAGGAGACTCACATGGGTTAGTTAGCTCTCTCAGACAGTCTGTAACCTCTGGAGTACCCAGTCTATGGAGAAACAGGAGAGGAATCTGAGTGCCAGGCTTAGAGAATAAATTCTGCTGCGTCCTACCATGCAGGGTGCCAAACTCCATATTCTCATTGCATACCCATTCTTGTGAGATCATTAATAAAATTATTTTCTCCTCCAAAAAAAAAAAAAGGGTAGAAGAATCATTTGTAAGGAAATTATAAATGAGTCTGTTACAAAGGGAAAATAGATTATCATATATTCCAAGATAAGGCCTACCAATGGGGGTGCTGATTTCTTGGGGGGGTGTGCCTTTGCCTCTAGGGTCTGGATGTCTCTAGAGCCCTTGGGAGCAGCCCTGTTTGGACTTCATTTACTGTAGCAGTTAGTGAAGGCTGCCTGAGATGCACAGAAACATAACCTCAGAAATGACCTTCTAATTCACTTCGCAATCACTTAATCATAAAAACTCTTTTGTGGTTAATGTTCCCTCTTCTGGTCAAGGTCTTTTTCCAAATGCATTACTGGTTGACACTTGGTATTAATCCCTTGGTGCAAGGGAGGCTCATCCCTGGGAGTCATATCCCACACTAGGTGTAAGGTATTTGTTTGTTCGCTGAGTTTGGCTTACAGAGAGGCTGTAAAAAGGAGTAAAAAGGAGGTTTTCAGAAGGTAACACTTAGGCAATAGTTATTATTAGGTTAAGTTTTAATTTTATGAGAATAAGGTTCATAACTACAAGCATTAATATAGAAGGCTTGGCATATTGTTTTGTTTTCTTTTTATTAGGCACTGCCTATGTACTCTAGAGATTCTTGCCACTCTATTTGAGAATGTAGCAGGACTCCCAAGGATGAAAGTTTAATGTTTTGCTGGTTATTTTGTGGGTCTCCACCCACTGAGATAAAACCTTATGACACAAGAACACATTCATATTCCATAAAAGTTTATCCTTCCCCACACCACCAACAACCTGCACCAGTGACCTTCCCCTGTCATAGATACTGAAGAACACCTCCACAATTTTATTCTCAACCACAGTCCTCATCCTGCCCAGAGTTTACTTGTTCCTTCCTCCAGTCCTCCTCACAGCTCCAAGGAAAGCCCAACCCATCCTCCCACTTACACTCCAGCACCATCAATCCCACTCACACAGTCACACTGCCACACCACCTTACTATAGATTCTTCCCAGATTGAGCACCAGCTTATCACTGTCTACTCCCTTTCTAGCTCCTGGTAACCTATCTTCCAAAACCTACCTCTGTGCATCTGCTCAATATGCTTACGTCATATCAGTGAGGTCATATATTTGCCCTTCAGTGACTGGCTTACTTCACTCAACATAAGGTCTTTAACATTCATCCATGTTGTTGCATGTGTCAATACTTCATTCAAAATAAAAAATACTGTATGGTCAATATTTACAAATATTGTAAATGTGTGGAAATGGATAGAGTTGATGGTAACACATTATTTTGAGTATAACTAACACTGCTGACCTAGATACAACTCACAAGGACAGTATAGGCAATAACAAGACAGGCATAAGGCAGGCAAAATAAAGACAGTACTTAAGAGAGCCATTCTTTTGCCTTTTTTTTCCTCTCCCCTCCCCCCCCACCCTGATTGTCTGTTCTCTGTGTCTATTTGCTGCGTCTTCTTTGTCCACTTCTGTTGTTGTCAGCGGTATGGGAATCTGTGTTTCTTTTTCTTGCATCATCTTGCTGTGTCAGCTCTCCGTGTGGGCGGCACCATTCCTGGGCAGGCTGTACTTTCTTTCGTGCTGGGCGGCTCTCCTTACGGGGTGCACTCCTTGCACGTGGGGCTCCTCTATGCAGGGACACCCCTGCGTGGCAGGGCACTCCTTGCGCGCATCAGCACTGTGCATGGGCCAGCTCCACACGAGTCAGGGAGGCCCAGGGTTTGAACTATGGACCTCCTACATGGTAGATGGACGCCCTAACGACTGGGCCAAGTCCACCACCCATTCTTTTGTCTTATAGGCATATTCATTAATTACTTAGAAAATGAATTAAGTTCACCAGGTGTGGCAGTTTGATATTATTTATGAACTTTTAAAAAATTAATAGATTATGTTTGTAAATTGGTCTGTTCCTATGGCATGATAACTCTTTGATTGCATTAGATTCAGCTGAGAAGCTTAGGGCTTTGATCCAACCATGTCATCTGAGTGTGACTCAGCACTGAGCCCCAGCCCCCTTTGGCTGATAAAACAGACTCTGACATGGAAGTAAATGCATGGAGAAGGAGAACACAGAGGAAGAGAGACAGCTCATTAGACAGAATCCTCTGACCCCAGGAAGAGAGATGAGCCTGATAGTCTACAGCTGACTTGTGAAGGGACCAGAGCATCTGAGCCCAGAAAGAAATTAGCCCCAGGAAGACCGATGAGCCTTATGCCAGCCTACAGCTGAGATCAGAAGAAGCTGGGACCACAGAGCATTAAGAGGAAAAAAGAAGGCAGAACCCTCACATACAATGCCTGCCATCTTGCATCAACACATGGTAACAGACTGTGGGTGAGAAAGTACCTCCTATGGTACCTTGAGTTAGACTATTTAGGGCCTGGTAACTGTAAACTTCTATCCCAAATAAATAACCTTTATAAAAGCCAATAGAGTTCTGGTACTTTGCATCATCACCCCTTTTGGCTGACTAATATACCTGGATTTTTAACATGTTCAATATCCCTCTGCATATGATCTAGAATAGAAAAGATATCATTATAATCATCAGGCGTATAGGTACAGTACTGTAGCAGTTTGATATTATTGATGAATTCCAAAAAGAAATATTGGATTATGTTTGTAATCTGATCTGTACCTGGGCATGATTGAGTTATGATTAGGGCATTGAGTCTCCACCCACCAAGGATTGGGGACTCACAGATAAAAGGCATGGCAAAGAACAGAGCTGGGCATTTCTGATGTTGGAGATTTGATGTTTGAGTTTGATGCTGAAGACTTAAGCTGGAGCCCCAGGAATTCAGCACACAGAGGAAAGATAAGCCAGCCCCAGAAGTAAAGGAACCTTGAACCCAAAGAAGAGCAAGCCTCAGGAACGCAGGAACCTGGGAAGCCTGAACCCTTGCAGACATCGGCAGACATCTTGCTCCAAATAGACTTTGGTGAGGGAAGTAACTTATGCTTTAAGACCTGGTATCTGTAAGCTCCTACCCCAAATAAATATCCTTTATAAAAACCAACCAATTTCTGGTATTTTGCATTATCACTCCTTTGGCTGACTAATACAAGTATACTTAATACTAATCAATGCCCAAGTTCCTCTTTGAGCTACAATTAATAGATCTAATTTGCAATACCATACATGTTATCTCTCTATGGAAGCAGGTCATAATGCCATTTGTGTTTGTTTAAGTTCTACTGACAGTACTCAGGTAATTGTTTTTCCAGTTGGTATGCCCTTCACACAGCCAGCATGCTGCAGAACTATTGACCCTACAGAGAGACTAGGAAGGTAAGACTCCACTGTTTCACAAGCCTGATGCATAGCACCCTCCAGCACTATGAAATAGAGCCAGTTTGGAGGCAATGTCCATTGTACAGCTGGCATATCAAGCCATTACCAGCTGCTGCAGAAGTTTGAAACTGCAACGTGCTCTCCACTTTAGGAGCATGTAGTAGAAACCTTTATTGTTTTAGGGATCAGTGGCCACCTAGCCAATAACTCAGGTGGAGAGGCAACATGCAGTGTACTGAACTCCTGGTCTGAATGCACAAGAGAGTTTGATGATATTGAAATCTATCTATTAATTTTTATACACTTTCTAAACACTTCCAGTGCACTGTATAACATCAAATGTTTAGTACTTCACTTTTTATTTTCCACCTTTATCATGTTTATATTAATTAACAGGTGTTTTACTTTAGCAATACAGGAAAAATTACATTCTCAATTATTTTATGAAAACTGAAGATTCCCAATGGAATTGAGGTTGTCTTTCCTTACCACCACTTTAATATGCAGATTTAGGTGACCTCTGGAAGTGATGGGTGTAGAATGACCAAATCCTGAAAGTAAATTGTTTCTCTCACTGTTGCTAGAATACAAAGGAAAAATTTATGTGTAAATTACAAGGCAATGAGATGCAACCCTCTCCTGATGCCAAATTCTGGTTCCTGTGGTCACGAATATACTGTTGAGGCAATGAAGTATGAAAAACAGCTTCAATGAGTTAGCTGGACCTGCACAGAGGAAGTCCCTTGCTGTTCTCACTTCAACTTGCTTAATTAGCATAGTAAAATTCCTATCCAGGGGTGGAGTTATCTGCTCGTTTTTTGATCATGCAAAGCATGTGCAAGTGTGATTTCCTGAACATACTAATCATACCACTTTATAACCAGCTATGTGTGTTCATCCATATGCATAAAAGCTAACGACTAATAAAAGCAAATGCTAAGTAGTAACTTAGGTATTTAAGCAAAAGTAAAACTGCAAACTTTAGACTGACCTTGGCTCCTGTCTGCAGACATAATGAACATAAGTTCTGCCTAACTCTTGTGTTAAAGTGGTTATCCTCAAAGGCCCTGCTTTGGGGTCTAACAACAGGTTTCCCTGTTATGAAACTACTAGTTGTTATTAATATCAATTTAGGTTTCTAATTAAAAATGACTTCATAGAATTAGCCATTTAAATGCTTCAGTTTAGAAAATGGTTTTATAAACACCTTGTAATTAACCATAACCACATAGACTAGTTGCTTTACCTTTAAATAAGCTTATTAAATTATAATTAGCAACCAATGGAATTTACTTTATCTTAATTTCATTAAACATGAACTTTCACCTTGAAAGATGAATAGATGGATCTGGAACCTGGCAGAGTCCACATGGACAACAGTAACTCCCAAGATGGCTGCTGGAAGACCCGCCCCAAAATTCTACCACTCAGAAGAAGACTTCCTCCAGAAGCCAGAAGTCCCAGATATTCCCAAGGACTTTATCATTGGGCATTCCTGGGAGATTGATGGGAGAAATAAGCAATCAAAATGGTAAACAGCTGGAACTCCTCCCCTGCCATTAGCAAAGGGGAGGGATAATCAACAGTTCAAAGGGGCAGATACCAGGTCTGAGCTCTCGCTCTTGCTCTCAAGCCTCTGGATAACGAATCTGGCTGCATTTTCCCCTGCTTGGATCACTATGCAAGTAAACCTGGGAATCTATAACCTAGTATAGGGAATTGTAGCCTGTAAATCAGCCTGCTTGATCACTTTTCAACCCTTTCCTCTCTACATGGGACCCCTGACCTATTATTTTCTCCCATTTCTCATCCTTCCCTACCTGAATAAATTACTGGCCTAACTTACCTGCCTATGCTCTTGAAATTCATTTCTGCAGCATAGTTAAAAACTTAGTCAAAATCCAGTAACAATCACATGGCATACCAGTCTGGCAGCTGACAGGCCACATGCACACCAGGTTGTCAGGCAGAGCCCTGGGAACTCTTAAGTGTCTGCACCCACCCCATGACTATCCCCATGCCCAAATGAGTGCAAAAAAAAACTACCATGCCTGGAGAGAGAAAGAGAGATTGAGGAAGAAGTAAAAAGCTTTATACTTTCATGCCTTTTATAATAGTTATTTTTCTTGTGGCAACATATATGCAACCCACTGTCCTCCATGCCAAACTACTTTCATGTGACAATAATTGTGCTACCGTAATCACTATCCATTTCAAAAGAGTGTTCATCACCCTAAACTGAAACTCCCCATTAAGCAACAAGTCCCCATTCTACTCCACCCCCACCCCCAACTTTTAATCTATTTTCTGTCTCTATGAATTTGTTTATTCTAGATATTTCATGAGTCAATCCTTTTAATTGAACTTTTTCCTGCTTTTTGAACAAGAAGCCCCACATATTTATTTTCCCTGGGCCCCACAAATTACATAGCAGATCCCATATATCACCTAGCACTGTGTTAGTAAGTGCTTAGCAACTGATAATGGTTGCTTTCTTCTTACTAATAAATGCTTACACAAAATGCAATAGCTTCATAACGTAAAGGGTTTCCAAAAATATTTTGACATCTACAATCTCATTTGATCTCCTGAGGCAGGTAGGCTATGGCTACTATGTCCATTTTTAAAGTGAGGGAACCAATTCAGAGAAGTCAGGACGTCTAAAATCATATGGCCAATTGGTGGCAAGGCAGGGCCTGGAACCAGATGTTCTGACTTGTAGGCCTGCGTTTTCTCCAGAGTGTCTGCCCGATGGTGACCCACAGAGCAGCTGAGCCACCCTTTCCTCACTTTTCAGAGGGAGGAACCAGAAGCTCTGAGCCATGCTGTCTTGGAAACTCTGCCGGGTGCCACGACTACCAGCATTTGCCCTGGTCACTGCAATAAGGACTTCCACCCTTGCCCTGAACTTATTTTCTTTCCCCAACCTTACAAAACCATAAAAATCAAAGATGACTCCTAAGAATCCAGGGAGTCAACTCTGTTTAAAAAATAACAACAAACAGCCCAAGGCAGCCGGTGACAGGACCACAGAAGAGTTGTTTCTCTGCTTCTGTTGACTCAGGTCTGTTTACCTGGCTCCATATTTCCAATTTCCTTGCCTTGGGACTTCTGTAGCCCTCAAATTTATGCTCTGGGCCAACGGGGGATTTATGTCCATTCATCACCCATCCCACCTCAGGGCACTGCACCTCTTCCTGCAGCTGTCAAAACCACCCACTGGGACTAGGCAGAGTGTCAAGCAGTTCACTGGGGGAAGCGCCTCGGAAAGAGTGCCCAGTTCTGGCCAAAAGTTTTCGCCCAGTTGCCCAAGGCCTGGTGATAGAAATGCCAAATAAATGTGCAGTGAAAAACAGAGGTTGGACTAACCCAGAGGGCAGGGTGGGGCAGCAATCACAGACTGGGATTAGAGCACTGAGGAGGTTTGGCAGATTCCAGGTTCCTGAATTTGCCCTGATGTGCCCTGGCCTTGGAGATGCTCATGGTACATGGAGTCATATTCCCCAAAGTAGTTGTTGCTTAAAGCAGAGGTGTTCTTTGGATTGGGTCAAATCCAGTAGTTGGATTTCTTGAGTCCTAGGAAAATGCTTTTTTAATTTTTCAAAACTAACTTTGACTTTCATTTTGGGAATGTTAAATAAGATAGGAATGTAGATTCAGTAGCTAAAATGAGGGGACTCAGGCAACCATTCCCCTTGGTTTTTAGCTATGAGATATACAGGTTGATAATAATAGCTATGGATATTGAATGTCAGTCATTTTCCATCCATTGTATTTGCACAAATTATTTGCATATACTATTTCTAATCCTCACAATAGCTCTCTGATCACATTTATTATTATAGAGTTGTTTTCATTTTATTCGTCACATTTTTATATTTTAAAATATCATTTTATATTTTTATTTTTATTTTTCATTTTATAGACATGAAAACAATGTAGCATCATTTGAACCTTGGCAAAATTCTTCTTCTAAAGCAAGTTCAACTCATGTTCTGTCCATTAGCCCTCTCGTTGCTCTATGCCATGGGAAAGAAGAATAGTGGCCACTCCTGACATCATGAGGTTTTAACCAGCCAGCTTTGCAAGAAGATAGCCAGTCTCTAAAATGGCTAGGGCTTCTGGGCACTGTTTTCCAGAGTCCCAGAGAAGCCTGTCTATGGATGAAAGACATGAAAGGTAACCATCTCCATAACTGGAGCATAATGTAGGCAAATGTTGCCAAGTTGCTATTCTCAAGTTGTTCTATTGCTTATTTCTTCTCCTTCTTTCCACTTCTAACCATTTTTCTCCTTATATCAGCATCTCTTCTAGTGACCCACAAATTGAAACTAAAGAGAAAAATTAGAGTGACATAATTCTGTAAGTATGTCTGCTAGGATTTGGCCAATAGAGAATGAGAATAAAGATTCCCACTGCCACCACCACTACTGCCAGGAAAAAATTTCTCACTATGAGGGCAAAAAGAAGGCAGGTTTAAAGTTTTCTGGATCTTGTTAATCCTTGCTCTTTCCTTCCTCATCAGCTTGGACAACTGAGATTTTGATAAGCATGTTGACAGTCAATAAGCTCAAACCCCCCTGAAAAAGGCCCTTTTGACAAATGATTTAAAACCCCACAATTTACATGAAAATTATTATTTTTTATTTTCATTGACTTCATAATGTTTAGTTTCTCCATCAATAAAAGAGGACTCTAATTTAATAAATATTTATTAAGAGGTTACCATGTGTAGCCATTTGATATGGTTATGAACTCCAAAAATAGATATTGGATTATACTTGTAATCTGATCTGTACCTAGGCATGATTAAGCATGATTGAGTTATGATTAGGGTGTTGAGTCTCCACCCCTTGGTGGGTGGGGACTCACAGACAAAAGGTGTGGCAAAGAACAGATTTGAGGGTTTCTGATGTTGGAGTTTGATGCTAAAGACTTAAGCTGGAGCCCTGGGAAGTAAGCTCACAGAGGAAAGAGAAGCCAGCCCAGGAAGAAAGGAACCTTGAACCCAGAGAGAAGCAAGACCTTGAAAGGGAGGAATCCAGGAAACCTGAACCCTCACAGCCATTGGCAGCATCTATCTCCAACAAGTGAAAATAGACTCTGGTGAGGGAGTAATTTTTGCTTTACAGCCTGGTATCTGTAAGCTCCTACCCCAAATAAACACCCTTTATAAAAACCAACCAATTTCTGGTATTTTGCATCAGCACCCCTTTGGCTGAATAATACACCATGTAAAAGACGTGATACTAGACATCATAGGAGGACACATAATGAATGAGGTATGGGCCCTGACCTTCAGAGGATCATAGTTCAATGGGTAAGGCTGATACCTACAAGAATGATTGCAAGACTGGCATGACTATGTTCAGGCAGTAACAGAAGCCCACACCAAGGTTTTTGGGCCCTCCAGGAATGATCACACTCACTCTGATCACCCTG
Organism: Dasypus novemcinctus; assembly: GCF_030445035.2. NCBI lineage: Eukaryota > Metazoa > Chordata > Mammalia > Cingulata > Dasypodidae > Dasypus > Dasypus novemcinctus. Next base: position 109,578,758 of record NC_080675.1, on the reverse strand, counting down.
ATTACCAGGGTTGGGTTTTTAGGAGGTGATTGTGATATATGTGAAAGTGCAGATATGGATACAGAGATTTTTTTGTCATTATTCTTCTTATAAAACATAGTAGCAAAGACTGTGGCCTCTGTAATCAATCTGTCTACATTGGTTGCCCTGCTATATCACTTACTCCCTATGTAACCTTAGGCAAGTTGCTTAAACTCTTTAAACCTCAATTTCCTTGGCTATAAAAAGGGGATAATAATAGTATCTACCTCATATGTTGTAAGAATTAAGTGAGACAATATATGTAAAAGGATTTCCACATTTCCCTACACAAATCAAGGCCACAAAAATGTATTGATGTTATTATTCTTTATCTTTACCAACCTAGAGGTGATGCAAATCATAAAATTTATCATCACTTGGTCCTTTGTAGGACTTTATGCAAAAGGTTAAAAGTCATTCTACATGAGGATGGAGGAGATTGTTGTTATGGGGGGAGGAGTGGGGTGAAGGGAATGGGGGATATATGGGGACCTCATATTTTTTAATGTAATATTAAAAAAATAAAGACAAAAAAAGAAAAAAAAGTCATTCTATACAAGTGGATATTTTCTCAACTAATGTTCTTTGAGCAGCCATTCTATTTCCTGGATACTCTCATATTCATGGTGAAACAATGGATGGGCTTTGTACCAAACAAGTTGTACCTTCTTACTGGAACAAACAGCTGAAATACACGTATATTACAGTCTTTTCAGAAGAGAATGAATAAAGTTCTTTGGTGAACAAAATGGATTAGAGTTGTATGTTTTTGAAAATCTTTTTCTTTTATTTTTAAAGAATTTTTAGATTACATAAGTGTTACATCAAAAATATAGGAGATTCCCATATACCACCCCCTTCCCACACACACACATTTCCCCATTAACAGCATCTTTCATTAGTGTGGCACATTTCTTGCAATTGATGAACATATACTGAAACATTGCTACGGTTTACAGTTTACATTATGGTTTGCACTTCACGCTGTAAAATTTCATAGGTTTTGATAAAATGTATAAAGGCCTGTATCCATCATTGCAATATCATGCAGAACAGTTCCATGCCCCAAAAATGACACATAGTCTTCCCTCTCTCTCCCCTCACAATATCTGGTGACTACTATCTTTATATCAATGTCACAAATTCTTCCATTACTAGGATAAAAGTAAGTCTACTTTGAAACAAAGCTGCATTCTCTCTTATGTTTTTTCATTCCTCAATCTTAAGGATTTGGAGATGGTGATGCTCTCTCTGCTTCTGATTGAGAGGGGGCTTAGATCCCATGGGGTAGATGGATGGAACTGCCTTGTTTGTAGCTATAGATACTTCATGTTTTTGGGGATGGGCATTGTCCATCATCATCCTTTTGTTAGTAGTCCTAGGTGAGTCCATTAAAGAGTTGCATAATTTTTGCAATTAACTCAATCAGTATAGAGAAAGGAACAGGACAATTAAGAACAAAATTAATTACTTGGATAAAACAACTTCTTGTTCTTCACTTTGCCAATATCATTGAAGTGGCACAGGGTACTCAATTTTTGAGACAGTTTTCTATGGTTTTCAATTTCACCAGGTAATTGCTCAACATGCCTCTCAAGTAGGTGACCCAGTCTTAGTGCCCCTTGCTCTGTCTTGTATGGGCTCAACTTCTCCCCACATCCCACAATGCAATGCCTGGCACTGCCCACAAAACAGGCACATACCTGCTCAACTTTCTTGAAACAGTAGCCAGCTTACCAGATTTGAGCTTTAGAATAATTGCTCTTGTGTGTGTGAAGGACACATTTGGCATTTTAGAAAGAGAGGCTAGTCTGCCGTGTGGAGAAAAGTTTTAAAGGGAGAAAGCCTGGATAAGGAGAGACCATTGAGAAGGCATGGTGTAAGATATGATAGGAACATAAAGTAAGGGCCTTGATAAGAGACAAATTTGAAAGATTCATACTATATAAGCAATGAGCCATGGATGAGTGAGATGGCAGGGGAGGAGATAGTGTGGGAGAACCCACAGGGTTCATATATAATAATAGGTTCCTCTCTTGGAAGAATCCATATGTGATGGGGTCATCAATAAAACCAGGAAAGGTAAGAGAAGAAGGAAGTCGATGAAGAACAATTTTAAAATCTCAGAATATGCTGAGTTTGAGGTGTAACAGTCACATGAAAGTATCTAGTAAATAGTTTAATGTATGGATTGGGAGACCAGAGGAGAAAATGGGCTGGAAATACAGATTCTGGAGGCAATGGAGGCTGTCTGCTACTATCATAGGTAAAGAGTGGCTAGAGAAAGGGAAAAGGGCACCTGAGAAAGGGACTGAGACCTAGAAGGAGAAAGATAAGACAGAAAAGGTACTGAAGCCATGAGAGGAGTTAAAGGATTTTGTGCTTAACAAGATTCTTTCTGGACATAATGTCTTTGGCTTAAAGATTTTCTGCAGAAACTTTCTGCTAAGGATCCCTCTGCAGTCTGGGAAGGATAACATATTGTCTCCTGTTTGCCACACAAGCGTGTATGAGTTCATGAGAATAACTAAAACTTATGGAAATAAAGCATAGATTGAAAGACCAGACAAGAAGTTTACATGTGAGAGGAACAGTTGAGAAAGGGTTCAAGCATGGGAAACAACCTGAAGGAAAAAAACCCACCCTGTAGAAAGCAAATGCTTTGCCCTCAAAGAATTGGTCATAACTATCTACTCCTTAAGTGTGGGCTGTGCACAGTTACTTCCAAAGAGTTCAGTATGAAAGGGGGAGGAAGAGTAACTTTAGAGCAGAAAAATCTTACAAACACTACTTCAGTCATGTGATCAAGGTCAACAACAACAGAGATAAGTCAAGTTAACACTATTACTCTTGATGAGATATGATGAGAATAGCGCATTGCCTCTGTAGTCTTTCTCCCAAATACCCATAGCCCCAGTCTAATTGTGACAGTTTGAAGCTGGGTGGACCCTAGAAGATCCTATCCTTCAAGCTAATCCATTCCTTTGCATGTAAACCTATTGTATGATAGATAGGACCTTTGATAAATTACTTCATTTAAAGACCTTGATTAGATTGTAGGACCCAGGGTGGCTCTTAATCCTCTTTCTAAATGAGGAATGAAAAGCTGCAGGGAGAGAGGGAAGCCTCCAGAAGTTGAAATCCACAAACCAAAGACAGAAAGGTCACCGATGGAACAGCCCAAAGCTGGGCAATGAGACCCAGAAGAGTGGGGTGAGATCAGTGGTCATGCCGTGTGCCTGATCGCTTGCCCACAGCTGCGGCACTGTGAGAAAGCATCTCTGATGATGCCTTGATTTGACACTTTCATGGCCTTGGAATGGTAAAAGCAAACTCATTTATGGTATATTGTTTTGGCAGCACTTAGAAAACTAAACCACTAATCATGAGAAAATATCAGACAAATCCCAATAGAGAGGCATTCTACAAAATACCTGACCAGTACTCCTTAAAACTGTCAAGGTCATCGAAAGCAAGGAAAGTCTGAAAACTGCCAAGAGTTTTTCAGCCAAGAGGAGCCTGAGTAAGTATGATGGCTAAATGTAGTGTAGTATCTTGGATGAAATCTTGGAACAGACAAAGGACATTAGGTAAAAGTTAAGAAATCTAATGAAGTATGGACATTAGTTAATAATAATGTCAATATTTGTTCATTCATTGTGACAAATGTGCCACACTAATGTATGATGTTGATATCAGAGGAAATTGAGTGTGAATTACACAGGAATTCTCTGCACTATCTTTGCAACTCATCTGTAAATTTAAAACTATTCTAAAATAAAGTTTATTTTTAAAAAATGGCATCATGAGGGTGCAGTCATATCAGGAGAGCTAAGGAACCATAAAAGAAAGTCAGTCAAGGTAAACTTTGCCTGCACTGCAATTTTTTCAAGCAGTCAACCCTGGCAAGGAGAATTTTCATTAGGAAAAAAATGCAAAATCAAATGGCCAGTATTCATCTCCTTCTGGGAAAAAAAAAAAAAAAAAACCATAGTGAGTAATTTGATACAGTGCCAAGGTCAAGTCTAGTATTGCAACACGTTACCAGTAGGTATATTATGGCCAATAATACTGAGAATGATTGTAAATATTTTCATCTAATATATAAGTAACTTCACTAAGAGGTTAGGAGATCACAAGAACTAAAAATCTACTCCCAAAATGGAGAGAGCTATTGAGTACATATTCCAGTTTGTTTTTCAAGTGGCCATGAGTCTGTTCTGTCACGAGGATCAAAAACAGCCCAAATACTTACCTCTCATCCCTCCTTGTTTTTGCATTTAGGATGGGACTGTCAAAACATGACAGTTTTAATTGCATTGTTAAAGTTTGCATCATCTTTTTTTCCTGTAACTGCCTCCAGCTGGCGTCTTGGCTGCCTCATTGAAAAAGACAACTGGACACCTCATGGAAAAGTCAGAGAAACAACCTCAGAAGCAATTCTGTTTGGCAATGCTGAACCAGGGCTCTACCGTTTTTGTTTTTGATTTTCTTTGTCATTGGTAAATCAGAGATTCACAGAGAGGTTTTTGTATTTCCAGATGGGATTAAGTGCTCAAAGTTCATAGACCATTAGATCTAGGAGGAATCATATGGATTCTCAATCCAATGCAATTCCATATCCTAAGGCAAGGAAATAGAAAAATCACACAGCTTGACGTAATCAGGATGGAAACTAGAACCCTGTTTCCTGGCTTCCAAAGAAACAAGGTTGACTTGAAGAATAGATTTGTTTTCCTGAGCCCTTGAGCTAAGAACCGGGAGAGCTTATTCACTATGTACATATCACTGAAAAGAGTTTTTCTGATGACTGACTACTGCAGGCATTCCTGCTGTATCTGAAATGTTCAAGACAAAGATTGTACGAGAGGGAGATCAACCACAAGGGATGGGGGATTCTGGCTAGGGGATGACCATACCATAGGCAGCTGAAGTATGAATTGGGCAATCTATGTGTAAAACCAAAATCCAGTTCTTGACTTCTGAAGCGCCAGTGACTCTATCAAATGGCATTCTAACCACAGAGTCATCTCCCCCAGCTCCTCGGTTCGGCACAGCAGTTCTTACCATTAATTCTTCCAGGTCTGTGAAAAAGTAAGAGAGAGCAGGTCAGAGGAAAAGATAGGTCATCTGGCCAGTTTAAAACCCATACTAAGATCTCAAATCTCAGCACTAATCCATTTGCCAGCTTTGCAGGTGGAGTGTGACATGAATTAGTGTGTAGTCATGAATTACCAACTTCCCTAAACCCAGGACACAGTTTGCTCCTGTTGATTCATCAGTTGCTCTGGTCACGGAGCATCCAAGTAAACAAGTATTTTCAAGATTTTTAAAAACTGCATTAATATCAAGAACTCTTGTAATATTAAGATCCTAGGAGGAATGCATGCCTTTCTAGTTCCCTTTTTAAATCTTACTAAATGTATTTATAATTGGCCAACTTTGTTTTTCTATCATACTTTTCTTTCTAAAAATATACAAGCATATGTTCTAATTAAGTTCTTATGTGGATTGTGTTAAGTCTGTGGGTTTTGGTGACTGCTAAAGTGCTCTGTGGTTTTATTCTTTTATTTCAGGAAATATTTTTTTCCAAGCAATCCTCTCTGTGGTTATATTCCTATATTCAGGGAGCTCATTTTGTTGGCTGCTACTCTTGTTCATTTTTCTCTTAACTGGAGAGGATGTGTTGAGAATCCAGTTCTTGGCTATAAAAGAGGGAGACATCTACCCTCTACAATAACAAATATAAAAAGAACATACAATATCAATGTTGTGTCCATTATCAATTTCTCAGTGGATTGTCTGTCTCTTGTCACTCATAGTTGGGGGGTTATCGACTAACTCATGTGGAAATATATAAAGATCACAACTTTCAATTTTAGGTTATGTGGTCTCAAAACACTGGTAAAAGCTTTAGGGCAGTTCTTAAACCTTCTAGATTTTTTATCTATTTTACTTAATCCTAAATTTATCAATTCACATATACAGATTCTCAATTTGGGGTTGCTGAACTCTAATATCATGAAAGTAAGGATGAAGTTGTGTTCACTATCCCATTCCAGGGCTTAGCTTAGACACTGGCAAATGTAGACATGAAAAAAAAAAAAGAGGGCAGGAGAGGAGCATTTAAGGAAAAACTGAACTATTGAATATTGTCATTACACAAATTCAAGCTATTCCATACTTGGTCTTTCATTTCTGCTTTTACCTGGCCCTGGCAGGTCTCGATGCTTTTCTAAATGCTTTTCAATTCCTTGAGATTGGGGTAAATCCATTTTTCATTAAGTTTAAGCCTCTTAAGTCTCTACTTATTCATGTCTTTGATCAACAATTGATAGAATCTGTAACTTCACCAATTTTGCCAACCTTACTTTTGTTTTTTTGAAAGAAGCTTTGGATTACATAAATGTTACTCAAAAATATATAGGAGGATTCCCATATACTCCACCCTCTTCCCCTCCCACATTTTTTGCCATTGACAACATATTTCATTAGTGTGGTACATTTCTTACAATTGGTGAACACATATTGAAGCCTTGCTACTAACCATGGTCTATAGTTTACGTTATAGTTTGCACTTTGCACCATACAATTTTAAAAGTTTTGACAGAATGTATAATGGCCTCTATCTGCCATTACTATGTCATGCAGGACAATTCCAATGTCCCAAAAATTCTCCATGTTGCACCAGTTCTTCACACTCCCTCTCCTCAGAACCTCTGGTGGCCACTGCCTTCATGTCAATGGTACAAGTTCTTTCATTGCTAGGATAATCATAAGTCTACTTTAGTTCATAGTTGCATTCCCCCTTTATATTTTTTCATTCCTCAATCCTGAGTATTTGGAGATAATGATGCCAACTCTGTTTCTGGTTGAGAGGGGCCTAGATCCCTGGGGTCAGATGGATGGAACTGCCTTGCTTGCTGCTGTAGATACTCTCTGTTTTTGGGGATTGGCATTGTCCATGGTAATCCTTTTGTTAGTAGTCCTGGGTGAGTCCAATGAACTGGAGACTAGGTGTTGCAACTCTGCTGAGATTCAGGGCTCAACCGGCATATGAACAGACAAAAGATTTAAGCCTCTGGACATATAGTCAATAAGCAAAGTGCTATATATATAGACTCACATAAAAGGGGCAGAAGAGCCCTGTGTAGGAAAATTATAAATGAGTCTAACTCTGTTATATTGGGGAACATATATCCCAAGGTAAGGCCCACTGACAGGGTGCTGAATTCCTGAGATTGTTTGCAATGCCTATAGAGTCTAGATGTCTCTAGAGCTCTCAGGAGCCCCCTTGATTGAGGCATTGTTTTCTGTGGTAATCAATGAAATCCTCCTGAGACATGCATAAGTGTGACATCTAGAATGACCTCTTGATTCACTTGAAATCTCTTAGTCATAAATACTCATTTGTATTTAATATTCCCCCCTTTTGGTTACGGTCTTTTTCCAAATGCATCACTAGTTTGTGCTTGGTAATAATCCCTTGGTGCCAGGGAGGCTCATCCACAGGAGTCATGTCCCACACCAGGAGGAAGGTAGTGCATTTATATGTGGAGATTGGTTTAGAGAGAGTCCACAATTAAGCAACAGTGAGGCTTTCAGGGGTAATTCTTAGGTAACATATAATACTAGGTTAAGTTTCAATTTCACAAGAATAAGGTTCATACATACAACCATCAATATCAAGGAGTCAGCCTTACTTCTATTATATCTTTTTGTTTGGTGGCCAAGGTTACCCAGAACTTTGAATGGACTGATGGACATGCTGAGCTCTCAGGACATTAAAGTGACAGTGCAAACAGTGCAGTGAGCAGACAAGATGGTAGAAGAGGGAACAAATCATCATTATGCGAATAGTAGAATTAAAAGAATTTCTCTGTTCAGTGTGCCTAAGTCCCAGTGAGTGATGAGGGGCTTACCTAACCATAGCCCCATGAAGCCACTAATTTGCTGGCAAAGGGAGATTTCTATCCAAATTGAAGAGTTTGTGGAATAGAGAATTGGAATGTTGGTTTATAGCTCAAATCTTCCTCCCATTATCTCCCAGAATAGAACCCCTCAAATAAGTTGAGAGTTGGTAACAGAAGCAAAAGGATTCTGCTCCCTAACTAATATCTATTGGGTTAATAGTAGGGTGACCAAACTTCCTAGTTTGCCCAGGACTGTCTTTTAGGTCTGAAAGTCCTGCTTGCCAGAGTTTCTTCAGCCAGAGCAAACCAGAGAGGTTGGTAACCCTAAAAGAGAGAAAAAAAGAGTGTTGATATTTTAGACAACTTGATCCACACAAGCAAGAAAATTTAACAGCTATGCTGTTGGATTCAGCCCATCATAATGTTTATAGTTCATTTGTGTAGTTTAGCAGGACACAGAAGACAATGAACATGGGGATCTGTATGTGGAGAAGTTGGGAAGAATACAAGCACCTTTCTTTTTATGAGCTCTGGATATTTGGAAGATCCTCTCATTTGGCCTCACTCCTGAAAAAGGGAGAGGGAAATGGAAATGGAGAGACGGTGTAACTTGTTTGAGGTTTCACACAGGTAGCAGGAGACAACAAATGATCTCAGTTCCCTGAATCCTAAATCAAAATGCCTCCTAAAAATGAGCACTGTGAAGTGGTGTGGATTTTTAATGCTTGGGAAAATCCTACCTGGCCCAAATTAGGAAGGAATTGAGATTGAATATCCTATTTCTAACCCCTTAAACCCTAGTCTTGGGAAGTGGGATTTGGCTATAGGGGTAGCATATGTAGCCCCCTCCCCAATCCTGCCTAAAACAGGCTCTGACTTAAGTTTTAAGTCATTTATTGGCTCATCATAAGAGCTGATCATCATCCTACCCTCATCCTGAGACCTCAAAGCCATAGGTTGTGTCACCGGAGCAGAGGCCTCTGGGAATTGGCAACCTGTGGAGACGTCCACCTCAGTACATGGACATCTACCTTCTTCTCCTCCCACCCAAGTCTAAACTCTGGATGCACCAGCATGCCGAGAGCCAGAGGCCATGCCTCCAAGCCAGAGATGGTTTCCCTGCTGAGTCCTACTCTGGGTCACAGAGTCACGGCCAGTCAAGCTGTGTGGGGTGAGCATAAGCCTCTCATATGACTTCCACCAGAACCTCCCAGCTGGCTTGCAGATTGTTTTGCTTCAGACTTCCACTGGCACATTATTTTTGCTTATCCACGTTTTCAAGCAACTGATGCTGAGGAGGGCACAGTGTACTTCCTCAGGGATTGAGCAGAAGTTTTCTCCCTCTGGAATTCACTTCCAGAAGTAGCCAGTTCTCAGGGCCCAGCCCAGAGTATCTGTACACAAAGCCATAAGGTGGCAGCCGTGACACTGAAAGGCTTGAAACAGGAAGAAATCAGAGTGTACATGGCTCTTGGCAGAAGGCAGCTTCCTTATAATGTAGGCAATATCAGTAAGTCCATTAACAAATATTTTTAAAGCTTCCTGTATATAGTATATATGTATATACTGTATATGTATATAGAGTCACAAAACCTTGTACTATGAACTAAACTAAAAGAAAAAGAATTAGACAATGAATACCCCTCCTTCAAGGGCTTTTGAGTCAAACTTTAGGGAAATCAAGAAATAGCATAAAAAAGTACTTGAAAATAATGGCTAGATGAGAAGTAGTGTAGGTTGACTTCAGGAATTGAGATGCCAAACAACATAGGACGAAAATGACAAATTGAACCTACCTCAGATGTAGGTCGCCTGCTCCTTGGGCCCCCAGAAAATTCAGTCCAAACTAGGAGGTGCTGTGTGTTCCACTAAGCATTCATATCTCTGCCAGATCCTTCAGGCTGCAATCTGCTTTTCCAGAAGACATTTGAAACTGAGATGAGGCTAGAATTTTTCACAGAGCAGAATCTGTTCATCAGTCCTTCCTCAGATGTGCAAATTGAAATAGGGTCATTTTACTTCACACACAACTCTTGTATAACCACCTTTTTCATTTGCTCAACACTATTATATGTTTATACCCTGTGTCAGTTTCTTTAGATGTAAAAAGACTAAATTCTTTTTTTTCAAGGAACTTACATCTAATCCTCTGCCACCAAGGTTTCCCTGCTCCAAGATTATAAAATCTTAAAATGTACTTAGGTTAGGCTGGGGGGTAAAGTGAGAGTAAGGTGAGGGTGAGTGAGGGTGTCCAAGGAGACAGACTGCTGTAAGCTCTAGACCTTCTCCTGCTCTATATCACACCAAGAGTTGTGAAGCCTCTACAAAGCTAAGTCTTCTTACTAATATGAATGTGTGGACATCCCTGTAGGGACAGAGACTAGGTTGTGAGATAAGATAGGAGGCCAGAATTCCATCCACAATTCTGTGATTTGTTCCCTCAGGGAAGAATTTTCAATGAAGATTGCTGCCCAGTTTAATTGAGGAAATTTGAGTTCCAATACTATCTCTGGGCACAGGTCAGTACTTTGTATATGCTAACATTTATAATGATGATGATGGTGGTTATCACCTCCATCACATTAACTAAAGGTAAAAACTAAATATTGAACTCTCCTGCCCTGATCGTCTAGGACTCCGAGCTATGGCAAAACTATCACTGCCCACCTGTGAAGACTAGGAGGACAGAAATGCCCACTACACACTTGGACACCAGGCCTTTCCTTCAAGCTACAATTGTGATTATGATGCCTGCTTGTCTATGGTCCTCCATGGAGCTTTGGGATTCCAGCCATCATATGACATGTTCTCATGTGATTGTTTTTTCCATCAGGGCACTAATCCTAGTTTTTAACACAGGTCTGCCAGAGCAGGGCCATGTCTTGTTTTATTCAGCACTGTATTTCCAAAGCCTTGCACAGTGCGTCAGGGAGAGAGTATTCATAATATGTGCTTAATACATATGTGTTGAATTAATAAATAGATGAATGAACAAAAGAATGAGCTTCTCTAGAGAAACACTTCTGCAAGAAATGCAGAAAGAGTGATCCAGGATAAAAAAATTAAAAAATAAAAAAACACAGCAGAGAAATAGGCTCTGTTTCTCATAGAAAGCTTGGCTTGGTAAATGTAGTTGATCAGAAAGGAAAACACCCAAACATGTGCTAGTGAGGAGTGGTGAGCTTAAAAAAAAACAAAACAGCCAAGCCAAGGGATCTTGGGGAGCCCCCAACTCCTGTGAAGAAGCCACAAAGTAACTGCAAGAAGAGCAGATGGGATGAGTTTAGACCCACAGAGGCCCCAAACCAACCCACCAACCTAATGACCGCACACACCATACCCAGCGTACTCACTGTTTTTGCCATAGGCATTGGCCAGACCAATTTAGGAACAAGAAAAAAGCAAAGCAGTACTTTTGCCAAAGTCCCTGGATTTCCAAGCCTTGTGGTTTCCATTCAGGTTATTCATAAAGGATTGTAGGCTTCCATTACCTTTGTTGTTTCAGTCTGTGGTAAGCCCAACATAAAGCAAAACCTCAAATGCTCACCAGCTAAAACTGTTGAAGGAACTTCTGTGCCTTGGCCTATGAGCAGGAAGGGCAGGGCAGGGCCCTTCTGCTGTAACCCTCTTGCTTCCACTGCAGGCTGGGTGGCCTCAGCCAGGATCTTTGCCTCTCACTTCCCCTGCTTATTGGTCTGGAAAAAGGGAAGCAAATTTTACCACGAAGACCCTCTCCAAGGGAAGTGGTGTGATGTAATGAACCTTTGAAAAAGTGTTAGCTTTCAACACCTGCAAATGGTCCATTGGTATTTGCCTTGTGCCTCAGACTCCCCACATTTCTTGCAGTTGCAAATAAACTCCACCAGAGCCTCCATCCTGTGAACCTTAGGGGCGGGGTCTTTTCCCTTAGGCTCCTTTGTCCTTGAAATGATCATCCTGCTTATCTGATAGAACTAAGGGTGGACCACCCTGCTAGACTATGCATTCTCCCCAATGGAAAATGGAGGAGTTCTTTAAAAAAGTCTCAATTTAAGTCTATCATGGATATTTTTTTTTGTCAAATACCATCAAAAAAGAGAGGAAAGAAAAAGCATTTAATCTGTGCTCCAGGTCATTGTTTCCCAACTTTGTTGTATAATGATATGTGCCTGAGGTCCTAGATGTCTTCCCTTTTGCCTATATTAGGTACATGGTGGACACATCTTCAGAAGTCTCTAATCTTACAAATGTGTTCTAAGAGTCCCATTCAGAAACAAAAAGGTTTTGTGGACATTGCTTTAACCAAATCTGAGACTAATGAGGAATGGTTAAGTAAATGATAGGGAATCAACATGATTGTGTTTTAGGAGAGTTTTCAATGACAGGTAAATATTTATGATACGTTAGGTAAAAAGAAATCAGATTTAAAAGTTTGTATATGGTATGATCTCAACCATATCCATAATTAATAATTAATTTGTTAAGACGATATGCCAACACTAATTCCCAAATATAGTAGAAATTTGATTCAATAGACCTTGAATGGGAACTCAGCAGTCTTAAAAAAATAGTACAAGAATATATGAACAAGATACTTAGAAAAATTGAGAAATATACATTTTAAAAAGCATATTCTCTCACCACCTGAAATCCTCTTCCCAAAGGTAATCACTCTTAAGAGTTTTGGTTATAACCTTTTCCATAAATTGATATATATGTAAAATTTATGTAGGTGCATATATTTGTATGTGGTTTTTTTTACATTAATGGGATCATATCATATGAATTGCTCCATTTCTTTCTTATTTTCACTTAACAATATTTCTTATAAATCTAACCTGTCTCTCTAAGCAGAGAAATCTACCTTATTTGTTTATTTTATTTTAAGAAGTCTCAGGTATTGAACCCAGGACCTCATACATGGGAAGCAAGCACTCAATCACTGAGCTACATCTGCTCCCCAATGAGAGTTGGGTTTTTTAGGATTTTTGTTTGTTTTATTCTTAGGAGGTACTGGAGATTGAACCTGGGACCTTGTACATGGGAATCAGATGCTCAACCATTTGAGCTACATCCATTCCCCTTATTTATTTATTTAAGATTTATTTTATTTATTTATCTATCCCCTCCCCCTGTCATTTGTGCTCACATCTGCTCTCTTGTATGTCTGTTGTGTGCTCATCTTCTTTTCAGGAGGCACCAGGAACCAAACCCAGGAACTCCCATGTGGGAGGGAGGCACCCAATCATTTCAGCCACCTCCGCTCTCTGCTTATTGGGTCTCTCATTGTGTTTCCTTGTTGTGTCTCTTCGTTGCATCATCTTGTTGCATCAGCTCACCACACCAGCCCATTGAGTCAGCTCACTGTCTTGCTTGTCTTCTTTAGGAGATACCGGGAACTGAACCCAGGACATCCCGTGTAGTAGGCAGGCACCCAACTGTTTGAGCCACATCTGCTTCCCCCTCTCATTTATTTTTAACTGCCATATTAATCCACAGCATAGATGTGCCATAATGCATTCATCCATTCCCTTATTGAGATGCATTTGACTTAGTTCCACCTTATTACTACTATATTCTTGAGCATATAAACAATTACATGTTCAAAGGTATCATTCCCCAATTACAATGAACAACATTTACAATGAACCTCCTTTCACACTTAGCTTTGTGCACATATGAAAGTATTTCTGAAGGTTAGATTTCTGGTAGAAATCCTTAGTTAAGTGTCATATACATTTTTAGAACTGCTCTAATTTTTAAAAAGATTTTAAAAGCTGATTAGAGGTTACAGAGGACAAGAACTGAGAAGCATCAATTGAGTATGGCAACATGGAGGTCATCAGTGATTTTGACAAAGTTTTGTTGGGGTGATAGAGAAGCCTGACTGGATTGAGTTCAAGATAGAATGAAAGGAGAATAAGTGGAAAACTGCTAGACTTTTCCAAGGATTTTTGCTGTAAAGGAAAATAGCTCAAAGGGGATATGAATCTTCTTTCCCTTTAAATAAGAGATGCTTGAACATTTTTTAAAAGTTCTGTTTTTTAAAAAGTCATATATATTTTAATTTGTGATTGATGCTGCCAAATTGTCCTGCCAAAAAAGTCTGTATCAATACACTCTCCCATCAATAGCATAAACATGTTATGTTAAGAAAAATTTCTTCCCCATATTTAGAAACAAGGCTTTCTCCCAGCTTATTCCAAATTAGTCTGATTTGGATATCATCAAGACAACTATTAAAATAAATGCAAACACAGAAACTATCATTAAATACATGGTCCTATGTCCCTATTAAGTCCCTCGAAGCAAGATGACATTTCAGTAAACTCAAATATTCAGAAAACGCGGCTGTGGTGGGAATGACTCTACCATTAGGAATACTTAGCTTTTGAAGAATTGGGATACAATAATTAACACTTCAGTTCTAAAATTCATGATTTTATAGTTCTTAAATGATTCAGAATTTTTTTCCCAATACCTCAAAGGAATATCTAGCTACTCGCATTTCCTCATTGTTTGTGTTTTGCATAAATGGGCAGAACCTTGCATCCTGATGATTAAAAACACCTGAGAGACTTGCAGCCAGCTTAACTTCTGTATGTAGGATAAAGTAGTCACAAGAAACCTGGCAAAGCCTGGAAAATTAGGAGCTGTGCATTGACTTCATCTCCCAACCCCTCTCCACTTAAAAAAGACCCCATTTCTCTGATCCTATTTACCATCAAACTTCTTGAAAATGATGCCAATATACTTGGTGTACATTTCTTCACTTCATATTCACATCTAAATTTTTAAATTTAATTATGCAATAAACTGAACATCAGAGATAAATAAAACAGACACCCAGCTTCCAGATTTAACAAATTTTATCATTTCGTATAATTTGTTCCATACTTTAAAAAAAAAAAAAAAAGAAGGCATTACTGTTGAATCTTTCATCTCTCAATCTATTCTTCTCCCTTCCTCAAGGCAATCTCCATCCTGAAGTTGGTATAGTATCTTTCTGATCCATGTTTTATACTTTCACAGCATATGAATATATCCATTTGCAATAAGAAACATTATTTTGGGCATTTTTCAATTTACATAAATAGTATCATGCTACATATGTTATGCAACCTGATTTTTTACTCAAACTTTTTTCCAGATAATTTTTCCAATGGTGATAGTATCAATTCTTTCATAGTAACTTTTGCATTTTATTCAAATGAATGATTGCACAAATATATAATTATTGGTGCATTAAATGACATTTAATCAATTTCCAAATTTTCCCTATTACAAACTTTCTAGCTTTTATGGCTACTTTGAATGGGATCCTATATATTATTGTCTTTAAATTGTCATCCATTTGTATATAGGAGTGACAGTAACATCTTAATGCTACTAGTTTGTAGATTCTTTTCCATTTTCTATATAAAACATTGTAATATCTACAGATAATAAAATTGGTTTTCCTATACCAATTGCTATACTTCTTATTTCTTCTCCCCTCTCTGCATTGTCTT
The DNA here is from genome assembly GCF_030445035.2 of Dasypus novemcinctus. NCBI lineage: Eukaryota > Metazoa > Chordata > Mammalia > Cingulata > Dasypodidae > Dasypus > Dasypus novemcinctus. The sequence continues at coordinate 109,563,334 of NC_080675.1, read as the reverse complement.
GAGGTCCAGTACAGTTTTGAACAGAAGTGCTAGTAAAAACTACTTTTGTTGGGTTTCTGACTTTAAAGAAAATGAGTCCAACTTTGAGTCATTAAAAATGATGTTCGCTGAAGTTTTTAATGCTGATTCCATTTCTTTAAGGTTAATAGTTTAAAATTTATAGGTTTCATCATATTTTCTATTGAGTAAAGTTAATAAATTATATTTGACTATAAAATTGTACATATTGTCCAAATTATTGTCTAAAAATTCAAATAATGGTTTCATTATTGTTTTTAACATAAACACTATCTAGTTTGTTTGCATTTTCAGCTGTATGTTTTCTGTTTTTCCTGATTAATTTTGCCAGTTTATCTACTTTATCAGTCTTTTCTAAGAACCACCTTTTGGTCTTGTTAATCTTCTTTGTTGTTTCTTAGACTTCCATTTCACTGATTTTGCTCCTATCATTATTATTTACTTCTGTCTACTTTTGGGGGTTATTTGTTGTTGTCCTTCCTAACTTTTAGAATTAAATAGTTAACTCTTTTTTTTTTCAGTCTTTCTTCTTTTCTAAAATACACATTTAAAGCTATAAATATCCCTCTATCACTTTAGCTAAAAGCCACAAATATTGTACTAAACTGTATTTTTATTGCTGCCATTCAGTTCTACATACTTTATTTTTTCCATTACAGCTACTTCTATCACACATGAATTGCTTGTAAATTATTTATTCTTCAAAGAGGAAAATCAAAATATTGATCAGATGGAAACTGATTCTACAGTATTTGTTTTATCTTTTGTATGGCCTGGTATGTGGTTGATTTTGAAAAAAAAATCTAATATGCATAATATAGGTGCAGGACTCTATTTGCTTTCATTAGATCAAAATTTTATGGCAGATAGTGATTCTTAAGAATCAGGTTATATACTCTTCGTTCTTTTTCCAGGTTCCTTGCAGCTAGGCTGGGCCAGGTGACTACTTTTAGCCAATGAAATGCTAGCATAAGAACCATGTGTGTGTTCCAGGTTGAGGCAGTGAAAGCCCATGCATGCTGATTTCACTTCCTCTACTTCAGAAGTCACATTTGTCCCAGAGAGTAGAGCTAAAAGATAGTGATCCCCACTAGCTACTATAGAAACACACACACCCTAGTCTCTTTTGGATGAAGCACAAGTGAGAAATAAATCTTAAATATTAAGTCATTGAAATGTTGCCATCAAAATGTTATTGCAATTAGACCAGGGAGCTGAGGTGGCACAAGAGATCGAATGCCTCTCTTCCACTCTGTAAGGTCCCAGAATCGGTTCCCAGTGCTGCCTAAAAAGAAGACAAGCCAACACAGAAGAACACACAGCGAATGGACACAGAAAACAGACAGTGAGTACAGCAGAACCCTTCCTAACCTGATGAGCACAGTTTGTTAACAGTGTTGTTCAGAATTTTCCTGTTCTTACCAACTTATTGTTTACTTGATATATTAACTTCTGAGAAAGGTTATGTTAAAACTGTTATGTATTTGCCAATGTCTTTCTTTAATTTTGTTGATTTGTGGCTTATATATGTTGAATGTGTGTAGGTTCACTATAAAATCTTCCATATGAATTATTTTTGTATCATTATATAATGACACTGTATCACAAATAATGACTTTTATCTTAAGCATATTCTTTGACATTAATCTGACATTGATGACATTAATATAGTTATCCTAACATTATTTTAATTAATATTTGCCTGCTACATCCTTTGCATGATACATGTGTATATATATATACATGTATATTTTCATATACACAAACACATGCAACACATTCACATATATTTATATAGTTGTTATATAGACATAACTCCTTTTATTGCACTTCACATTATTGCATTCACAGATATTGTATTTTCTAGATTGAAGCTTTGTGGCAAACCTGCATTGAAGCAAATCTATCAGCATCGTTTTTCCAACAGCATGTTCTCAAGTCTTGAAATGCCCTATCTTTTTTTTATTTTATTTTATTGTCTTTATTTTTTAAATATTACATTTAAAAAATATGAGGTCCCCATATATCCCCCACCCCCCTCACCTCACTCCTCCCCCAATAACAACAATCTCCTCCATCATCATGAGACATTCATTGCATTTGGTGAATACATCTCTGAGCACGGCTGTACCTCATGGTCAATGGTCCACACCATAGCCCACACTCTCCCACATTCCACCCAGTGGGCCATGGGAGGACATACAATGTTCAGTCTTCCTATCTTTTTAATCCACAGAATAACTCCACTCTTATGGCACTGTGTGAATTCCAAGATGAGGTCATAGAAGCTTTGCAGCTTCTGCCTGGATCTCCTAGAACACTCACTCACTAATACTACAGAATGCAGCCACCATGCTGTGAGAAACCCAAACACACGCGAAGATTAAGTTTAGGAAAATCAAGTCAACAGCCCCAGCTGAGCTCCCAGCCTGCAGCCAGGATCCACTAGCAGCCATGGGAAAGAGCCATATTTGATAACCAGACCAGTCAAGACTTCAGATGACACCAATTCTAATTGCCATCTAAGTGCAATCATGAGATTCCTAACATAACTTCCAGTTGAGCCCAGTCAACAGTGGAACCATGGGAGATAATAAAAAATTGCTCTGTTAAGTCAATGATTTTTACAGTAGTTACACAACAGTTAGTCAGAATAGTGTTATGTAATAGATTCTCAGAAATTATTTGTTCAGCTGGAAAAGTAAATGACACTTCATAGGCCTGAAAGAAACAATTGAATAGACTGAGGTTAGAAAGTTCCAGCCACTTGTTATTTACCCATCACACTTTGGAGTTAATTCTCAAGCAGAAAGGCTGCTCCTCAGTATTGGAGCCCTTGTCAGCCTACCTCAGACACTGAAGTGTCTGCTTAGTAGGCTGGAGAAGGCAAATGTCAGACTGGAGGAAGAGAAAGATATTCTTAAATGGCCTTTTTGCCTTCTTCACTTTCTAGAGAAATGATTAGGTAAATGCTCAGTATTAACTTCAGTAAGAAAGAGCAGTTCCACAAAAAGAGACAGATGATTTATGGAGAAAAGTCTTTTATCTACCACTCAACATTGCATGACCATCATTCAGCTCATGATTCCAAATGGACTATGAATGAAAATGAGGTGGTGTGACTTTGATTTTCTCCATGTAGCTGAAACACTAAGTTTGGTCTCGTTTTTTTTTTTAGGACTGATGAGCTGAGTAACTTCCATTTGCCCCTTCAGATCCACTCTCTGCACTGCTCCAAACCCAGGAAGCTGATATGTATGGACTCCATCAATCCATCATCAATATCTGCCTTCTCATTGGGTTTGGACAATGAAAGGCTCTAGCAAGAGCTCAGAAGGCCAGAGGAAAGTGAAATCAGGGTATTTTTCCTCTGGCTCCCTCCCTGGGTTGTCACTGTTGTTTGACTGCCTCCCTCTGTAGGTCACCAATTCCTATTCTGCAAACTTGTCCCTACAGTTCTTTCTCTGTGGCTTCCAGGAACCAGTCCTTCCTTTGCTCCTTTAGGCCTAGATGTGGTACTACCCACAACCATTGTTGTTTCCCCTAAATCTTGCACACATCTTTTTTAAACTCTTCCAATAACCCAAACTGAGTGTGCCAGACTCTGACTGATACAGATGGAGTCTACTGCCGTGCCATTCTTTCCTACCTCCCCATGACCAGAGATATTTGCTATATGTATGGGGGGAGGGCAGGAAGAGAAGGCCTGGGAGTTTCCTGCTACACCTTTAGCAAGATTCTTTGAGCATCCCTTACTTGGAGATTCACAAGTAGGGTCCCATGATGTAGCCAGACCTGTCACTTTAAATAACAGACCACAATATGTAGACTTCAACCCACATAAATGCTACAGACTATTGCCTCCCCCCAACCCCTACAAGAGGGAAGTGGATGAAGACTGGGTCCAGCTGAACATAGCAAGCAAATTTTAAAAAATTAGATTCCTAAATCTGAAGCAGTGAGGCAACAAGTGGGATCTAAGAAGAAGAGCCAAAACAGAGAAATAAGGGAACTTAATAAATGAGGTACTTCAAAATAGATAGAAAAGAATTGAGCTGAAAAATTCCTAAGCATTGTTTTCTATTATTCCTGGATTTACGTATGTAAATATAGTATGTTCAATGGGGCTGAAGAGACAGGTCAATGTTTTCCAAAAATTTTCTAATTTCCTCCTTCTTGCAAATACAGAAGATTTCTTTAAAGTCTCTCCTTAACAGTGGTTTACACACTGAGCTCTAGAGAGCCCTATGTTCCATAAGGAGACTACATGGGCCTCTGGGGGCAAGGGAAAAGTTGAGCAGGTGAGACTTTAAGTCAGTCACTGACCACAGTCCTGTCCACTTAAATTAGGTCTTTATTTTCCAAGTTGGGTTCTGTAACCCAAATGTTTCATTTCTAAGAAAGCAGGAAGGGAGTCTGTTACTTAAAAAAAAAATTTTTTAAGAAATGAAATCCAATGTTCCTCTTTCTTCCCATCAATGAGCTTACTCTTATAGAGTGTATATTCTTAAGTATTAAAGACCATATGCTTGGGAAGCAGATTTGGCTCAACTGATAGAGAGTCCACCCATCACACAGGAGGTCCAGGGTTCAAACCCAGGGCCTCCTGACCCATGTGGTGAGTTGGCCCATGTATAGTGCTGTGCCACACAGGGGTGTCCTGAGTGAAAAAACCACAGCCTGCCCAGGAGTGGAGCCGCATACTGGGAGAGCTGACGCAGCAAGATGACGCAACAAAAAGAGACACAGATTCCCGGTGCTGCTGACAAGAATGCAAGCAGACAAAAAAGAACACAAAGGGAATGGACACAGAGAGCACACAACAGGGGATGGGGAAAGGGAGCGAAATAAATAAAAAATAAATCTTAAAAAAAAAAAGACCATATGCTAGATTGAATCATGTTCCCTAACAAAAGATGTGCTTAATCTTAATCCAGGCTCCTGTGGGTCTTAAACTTTTTGCAAATACAACACTTTGAAGATATATCATCAGGTAAGTATAGACTCATTTGTAAATAGGATCTACATAAAATCCTATTTAGGTGTGGCCAAACTCAATTACATTAATTTATATGACTGGAGGCCTTATAAAAAAGAGTTAAGGGGAGCGAATGTAGCTCAAGTTGCTGAACACCAGCTTCCCATGTACAAGGTCCTGGGTTCAATTCTCAGTACTTCTTATAAAAAAAATGTTTAAAAGAAGTTAAAGAAAGTCACTGGAAGTAGTCAGAAATTAGTGGAAAAATGAAGAGCAGACACAAGGTCAGAGAGATTGCCATGTGATGGGAGGCAGAGATGCAAGCCAAGGAACACCAAGGATTACAGCAAGCCAGCACCAGAACGCTGTAGACTTTAGGGAGAAAGCATGGCATTTTACCTTGATCTTGGACTTCTAGCCCAAACCATGAACCAATAAATTTCCGATCCTAAGCCAATTAGTGTGTGGTATTTGCTGTAGAGGCTCTGGCAAACTAAAACAGACCATCTCATGATTCTTTTTTACTTACATGAGTGATACTCATTACATTTAGTAAAAGTCACAAAACTACTTGAGGTTGAGCATCTCAAAGTTAAAGCAATTCTAGTAGTCATCTCCTGTAACCTTCCATTTTGTCAGAGTATTACTGACAGGGAGACAATTATCCTCGGTTTGAATACCTCTAAGGACAGGGCTATTTATTTCACAAGAGCAGCCCACCTTATAGTCCATGACTCCAATAATTAAAATGACTGCAGTTATGTGGTCCCAAATTTTATCTCTGTGTGATTTGAGTCATATTGTCCTTTAAACATGCATAAAGTAAATCTACATGACAATCTTTCCAATGTTTAATTCAGCTATTAAAGAGTAGTAACTCTTTTCTCCAATCTAAAACTTTCATCTAAGTTCATTATCCTTATATGAGTCCTTGTTTATCCCTATCCCCTTTAAGAAGTAAAGTCAAAACTGTATTAATTTAGATGTACTATGACCAAGAAAAGTAGAACTAACATGGATACAACATTAGTGTTAGGAGAGCCTTAAATGCTATTACCTTATTTTTAGCAGCCCCAGCACATTGAAATTTCATTTATGGTTTGTGGTAAATGCCAAAGTCTGCTTTTAAGCCGTATTACTCCATTTTGTTCTTAGCTATGATATTTTTGTTTTTAGTATTTTTGTCTAACTGTAGGTTTCTATTTCATTCTATCAGTTTCAGTTCATCACCATAGCATGTTGAACTTTTTAAAGCATTTTTGTGCTATTATGCAACATATTCAACACAGTTTTGTGATATTCCCATAATTAATAAAAAAGTGAATTTATAGTGCTTTAGATCAAATCGTGTGAAATCCTGAAGTTACCAGTCACTGCCTTATCATTCTAAACAACTGATTAGTCAAATATATTAGAAAATAATAAGTAATACCCTCCATTTATTGTTGAAGGGCAATGAATAAACAAACCTTAAATTTAACCAAGACTGCATTACTTTATGACACATAAAGGGAAGATGATGAGGACTCTCTTAAAAGCTATGAAGAGTTAGAAACCTTTAGGCAATGAGCTGAACTAGCCTTGAGGAACAGGCAAATACACGATCAGAAGTGTGTTATTTCCAGGTCTTGGGAAATGAGAGCAGCAGGTCAAAGAGCAAAGAATGCTGCCTTGATCCTTTCTGATCCACAGAGCTCAAGAAAACAGGAAGGCTAGATCAAACCAAAGGACCAGCACTGGGTGGGGAGGGGAAGCTAAGAGATTTTTCTCTCAGGGAAAATAAAATGGTTTGCAGCAGGTCAACATTCCCACTGATAATAAACAGAAAATAACTTTTGGGGTCCCTGAAGATATCGATGACCTCTAAGGCCCTTGTAGCCCTGAGTTTTAGGCTTAGATGAAGGGGGAGAATAGATAAAACAAGATGAATTACATATGTGAAAGAAAAAAGAGGAAGATAGGGATAGAATAAACTTGTTTGTATGCGCCTCTTCATGTGTTTTCCTTCTTTAAGTGGGTTTCCCTCTGCGTCCCAAGGGCCCTTACAGGTTTGTTTTGAAGGAGAGGAAGAAAGACAGACCATATCTGCACCCCCACAACTTTCATTAGTTCATCTACGAATTGACTTTACCTTAAGTGCCTTTGTCCTAAGACGGATCAGTGCTCCTTATTATGACATTGGTCTGACTTAAAGTAAAAAGATTTCTCAAAACTGGCTATGGAAATTCCCAGTATTCCAAACTTGTAGGCAAAGAAATTTCAAAGAAACAGTCATTCCACTCCAGTCCTGATTCCAGTCCAGGCCTAAGGCCCACTGTGTGCATGGCCTTGCCCTATCACCACACCAATCACTCGGAAACTCCATCACAGCCCGAACCTCGGCTGCAGCAATCCATTTTTGGCTTTTCTAGGGAGATGCTTGGAAAGGGCAATAAACCTGTTTCTAAAACTGGAATGCAGTGTAATAGGCCACCCTCTTTTGATAGCCATTTGATAGTGTTCTCTTAATGGTAGCAGTTTCTACAAAGCTTGCTTGAATTTTCTTCCAAGAAGCAAAATAAGTGTGTAAACAGTATTTCTGTGTCGTAGCAAAGTCACAATTTTCACCTTCTTTCTTAATCTCTTTCAATTCAATCCATCAGGGATTTTTTGAGCCACTGTGAACCTGAACAGTGGTATTTTTTTTTCTTTTAAAATACAACTCAAGGATCCAGGAATCAGGGAGTTACTATCTGATCAAAGAGATGGCACACACAAAGATGAGAGAACTTGTGGGAGAGGGAAACACAAGGCAGCAACAGTCTGAGAAGTGATGGCCATTTTTCCTTGTGGGTTGGAAGAACCAGCGACTGCTTTATGAAGGGGATGACATGGGATCTGGAGTTGAAAAGAAGATGAACCGTGCTGAGTGAGAGTATTTTGAGTATAGGAAAAGTAGATGTACAGGTGTGGAAAAGGAAGAATTCAGAGCATGTAAGGGAGCAAGTAGACTGGCTCACCTGGAGCACTGGGTTTTCTTTGATGGAAACCCAGACATTCTGTCCAGAGACACAAACTGGGGTGTCCATGCCTCAGAAAGTGCTTTCCTTGTGGAGAAAATAACTCATGCAACCTCTACCCATCACTCCCACCACCATAAAGTAATCAAGAACAGAAATTAGGAGAAAACAGCTCACTTCCTCATCCTTTGCTTAAAGCACCAATTTTCCATGGACGATTTCATAAATTAAAAATTTTCCTCTGCTAAGGAATAGACAGGTTTTCTTAATAAACAACAAGTCTCCAGCTTGAAGGAAATCTTCATGTACTCATGTACTTAAAGAGATCCTACTCCATCCCCCAGTGTTACTGGGGGCATCCTTCATGGATGAGAATGGAAAAGCAGAGCCCCCCATGACCACAGACTAATGTTACCTGCTCTGATTTTTTCTAAATTGCCAAAAGCTTAAGCCAAGAAAGATTAAAAATGTGCAATTCTCTTTTGAGGTGATGCCATAGGTACAAAGCTTCTCTGTCTGAGATTTGTGAAGCTGCTTGTGCATTTGACTGGCAGCCAATTGTAAGCCAGCTGCTGAAAACCCTTTCTATATATCCATGCCAACATGTGTGCATGGCATCATTGTGGACAAAGCTGGTAATCAAGAGCATCCAATGTAAGGACAGTTGCATCATAGAGTAAACACTGGGCTAATATACCGGCACAGTCCAAGACTTTCCCAAAGAAAGCTTTCAACATACATCATCATGAGCATTAGACAGTGCTCTATTTGTAGTGCTTGAGGTTTTCTCTTCCCCATAGATTCAGGAAAGTATTCTCTGGTGAAATTCAGTTAATATCAAGGTTCTAGAAGCCTTAGATTCATTTTTCCTCCATGCTGTGGGAAAAAAAGAGCAATTTCAAGTGGTGATTTTTGAAGATTCTTTGAGTCTAGCCCCAACCTACTAATGAAGTAATGAAACATGTTTCTCATTGTGTCTCTCTCTCAAAAATAATGGTTCCCTTCTCATTAAGTCCCGTTCCAAATCTTTTTCTTAACTACTTCCCAAAATAAACCCTCCTTGGCAACCTGGTCAAATCACAATTTCCCAGACACACTTATCACTCCAGCCTCTATACCTTTATACTTGCCATTCCTCCTGGCCTGGGGTTCCTTTTCCCAGGCTCTCTGGCTGTATAAATCATACCTAACCTTCAGACCCATCTCAAATGACTCTTCCTCAGAGGAACTTCCCTGATCACCACAGTCTAACTGAAAGGCTTTTGCCCCTTAGCTACTACCCTCCCTTCATTGAGTGATACTGTTTTCGCACTGTGTGTGACACTTTACCTTATATATTTAATTGAATTGTTATCTATGAATCGACTTCCTAACTAGTCCAAAAGCTTCTAGAGAACATGGACCATGTTTCTTTGAATTTAATCTTCAGATACCCACTGGTTCTTCCAACTAATGTATATACAATTTAAGAGGCAATTTATTTGAAATTTGGAGGTTTCCTTGATGAAATCAGCTGTAACCAAAATAACACTTCCCCAGCCAACCAGGACACATGACTAGCTTTTATGCGTGCAATATTCTTTTGATTTCTTGCTGAACCTAAGACATGTTTTAAGTTGTGATTCAGAGCTAGTGCACCACAGCTGAAACCTAAACAGATCCTGCCATTGACTGATATGATGGTAGATGCCAAATGAGAAAGAAAAGAGGAAAACATATTCCCAGGCAGAGGTGAGGAGATAGAGGACATCAAAGGTTACTCCAGAAGAGGTTAACCTGGACATCAATCTGCAGTCTGTCCAGTTCTAGCTCTGCCCCACTGAGGTTTTGGGGGAAGACTTGATCAGGATGAGCAATAGAGGAGCTACCAACCTGCTCCAATCTAACTTCTCTGCTTGCAGCCCCTGCAAATCCTCCTTTGGGTGACTCTTGCTATTTGCATTTCATGTGATGTGCTCTAGGCCTCATCACTTCTTTGTTGCAGGGCCCTTAATCTTTAGCAACTCAAAATTCTTTTTTTAAAAATTGAGATATAATTCATATACTATAAAATTCAGCCTTTCAACATATACAATTCCATGGTTTTTAATTTATTCACAATGTTGTGCATCCATCACCACTAATTCTAGGACATTCTTATTAAACCCTGTGGTGGTTTGGAGCTGTATGTGTGCCCAGAGAACACATGTTCTTAAATTTAATCCATTCCTGTGGGTGTAAACCCATTGTAACTAGGACCTTGTGATGAGATTACTTCAGTTAAGGTGTGTTCTACCTCAATCAGGATGGGTCTTAATCTTATTACTAGAGTCGTTTATAAGCAGAATAAAATTCAAACCCTGAGAAAAAAAGTCACAGGGAGCAGCCAGAAGCTGAAATTAAACTATCCCAGAAAAGAAGGGAGAGACCAGGAAATGCCACATGTGCCTTTCCATGTGACAAACTGAGGACCAAGGATTGTTGGCAGCTAGTCCCTTGAAAACAGCTTGATTTGGATTTTTCTTTTAGCCTCAAAACCGTAAGCTAATAAATTCTCATTGTTTCATCTGACCCATTTCTTGATACTTGCTTTGAGCCGCCTAAGAAACTAAAACACCCCCAAAATAAATCCCTATACCCACGGGCAGTCACTCCCCATTTCGCCCTCCCCTGACCTCTCATAACCATAAGTCTATGCTCTGTCAGTATGGATTTGCCTATTCTGGACATTTCATATAAATGGGATTATATAATATGTGGCCTTTTTTTGTCTGGTTTCTTAGCATGTTTTCAAGATTCAGCCATGTTGTGGCATGAATTGGTGTTTCATCCCTTACAATGGCCGAATAATACTCCATTCTATAGATAGAGCACATTTTTATCCATTTATCAATGACAGTCATTTGGGTTGTTTTGACATATTGTCTTATTATGAATAATACTGCTAAGAACACTGGTGTTCGATATTCTGTGTGGACATATGTTTTTAATTCTCTTGGGTATATATGTAGAAATAGAATTGCTGAGTCATATATTTGGTCACTATGTTTAATTTTTTGAGGAACTGCCAGACTGTTTTCCAAAGTGGCTGCACTGTTTTACATTTCCACCAGCAATGTATGAGGGTTCCTTTCTCTCCACATTCTCACCAGTATTTCTTATTGCCTGTCTTTTTTATTATAACCAACCTAGTGTGTGTGGAGTGGTATCTCATTATGCTCTTAATTTGCATTTCCTTCATGACTAAAGATGAATATTTTTTCATGTTTCTAATGGCCATTTATATATCTTCCTTGAAGAGAGATCTATTTCAAACTTCTGTCCTTTTTTCAACAGCATTTTTTTATTAGAAAAGCTGTAGGTTTACAGAAAAAATTATGCATAAAATTCAGAATTCTCATTTACCACCCTTTATTGACACCATGCATTAGTGTGCATTACTCATTTTTTAATTTTTTTTTACTTTTTTATTGAGTTATAAATGTTCTTTACATAGTCTCAAACTTCACTTTTACTTGCATTTTAATCAACTGATAATCACAGGAATTTCTTCTTATAATACAATTGGCAGAATATTGACTTCCTGCAGTGCTTTTAAAGTTAGAATAGCCTTTGTCCTGCTTGGCAATGAAGCTTTCTCTCTCAGTATTTTCTCTTATGTGCATGCTTTCATCTGGCTATGTTCCCTGCTTCTTTCTAAGAAAAAGAAGGTTTGAAGGCTATTTTTGGAGGGTGAAAAGTGTCATTTCTTAATTGGATCTGTATTTGTTTGTATTGATGTGTAACAAAGCACCACAAATTTAGTGACTTAAATCAGCACATTTATCATCACAGTATGCATGGGTCAAGGTCTTGGCATGGCAAAGCTCAGTCCCATGCTCAGGGACTCACAAGGTTGCACTTAGCTGGGTTTCAATCTCATCAGAGGCTTGACTAGAAAAGATCCTCCTTCTAAGCTCCTTCAGGTTGTTGGCAGAATTCATTTACTTGCAGTTGTAGAACTTGCCTCTGCTTGCTTCTTCAAAGCTAGCAAGAAAGAAAGAGGCTTTCACCTCAGGGAGGACTCCAGTCCCCCTTTTAAGGGTTTTCACCAAGTTAGGTCAGCCTCACGAAGGATAATCTCCCTTTTGCTTCATTCAAAGTCAACTGATTTGGAACTTTAATTTCATTTGCAAAATCCCTTCTACATTTGCTATATGCTGACTATAAGCAAGTTAACAGATTCTACCCACACTGGAGGAGAATGGATTATACAAGAAAATGAGCCATTAGGGATCATCTTAGAGGATGTCTGCCACAAAATACAAGCTGAAAAATAAGAAAAAAGAAGCACCATGAGGTTAGCATTAGGGTTATGAGGTTTTTTTAGGTAACATTACACAGCGTTATATAGTTTTCCTGGTTAAAACAGCTCCAAAGTTGTTCCTCTTTTACCATTTTCACCCAGTAACATAAAAGCTATAAAACAAATATCCGTAAATGACAGTGTAGGGCACCATGAAAATATTTTATAGCAGTCCTAAATACTATAATGACCTGACTGGCACTACACATATTTTCATCAGCCCTTATTTTCTATAATTATCACATTAATAGTGATAATGAGTTACTGCACATATAGTGCTTTCTGTGGTCCAGTACATTATGCATATTAATTTGTTTAATACTTACAATGAATCCTAGAAATAGGTGTTGTTATTATTATCCCTGTGTTCTACATAAAGGAACTGGAGAGAGAGGTCCAGTGATCATACCATAAGAAGCAGACCTGGGATTGGGCCCAGGAAGTCTGTACTATTATCTACCTTGCTTTCTGCCTATCAAAGAGGTGAAGCTTAACCCAGCAGAAAAAGTGTGACTCCGGGGTCATCAGGCCCCTCATTCCACACAGAAACTTAGGTCTGGACTTTTCCACTAGCTCAGTGGTGTCCATGAAAACAGGCATCAACAGAGGGTTTACAGAAACCGACAACTAAGAAATACAAAACCAAAGAAAAGAACGCAGTTGAGAATATTAGCAGAGCACCTCAGAGGTCCGTTTTATAAGCCAGCTTTTGTCAGAGGATAGTTCTGCTGACTCAGCCTGTAGTCTTAATGTACAAGTACACAAAGCATCAAATCATTCGTTTAACTGGTATGTTATATTTTTTAAAAGCCAATTATGTTAGGCGCTGTGCTGTGCTCTGTGAGCACAGTGGAGAAAAATGTCACAATTTCCTCTACATGGAGATAACATTCCAGTGCGGGGAAGTCACAAAGCCGAAACAAGTGAACATACATAAAAGAAGAGGGAGTAGCAATGCTTCAACATGGGTTAATTGTAACAAATGCAGCATATCAATGAAAGATGTTATTAATGGGGGAAAGTGTGGGAGGGGAGGGGGTGGGGCATATGGAAATCCCTTGTATTTTTGATGTAACAGTTATGTAATCTAATCTTTAAAAATAAAAATAAAAACTAAAAAGGTTGAGCACACACAAGCATGTAGCAAAAGATATGAGAATATGTGAGACCTGCATCTCAAAGCTGAATCCATAATGCCATGTGTGTTAGTCAGTCAAAGGGGTGCTGATGCAAAATACCAGAAATTGGTTGGCTTTTATAAAGGGTATTTATTTGGGGTGGGAGCTTACAGATACCAGGCCATAGAGCATAAGTTACTTCCCTCACCAAAGTCTATTTTCACGTGTTGGAGCAAGATGGCTGCCAACATCTGCAAAGGTTCAGGCTTCCTGGGTTCTTCTCTTCCAGGATCTTGCTTCTCTCTGGGTTCAGGGTTCCTTTCTTCCCAGGGCTTGCTTCCTCCTGGGCTCAGAGCTTCTCTCTTCTTGGGGCTGGCTTCTATTTCCTCTATGAGCTTATTTCCTGGGCCTCCAGCTTAAGGCTTCAGTATCAAACTCCAACATCAAAAACCCTCTACTTTGTCCGTTGCCATGCCTTTTATCTGTGAGTTCCCACTCCCACCCACCAAGGGGTGGGGACTCAATGCCCTAATGACATTGCCTAATCAAAGCCCTAATCATAACTTAATCACACCCGGGTACAGACCAGATTGCAAACATAATCTAATATCTTTTTTTGGAATTCATAACCATGTAAAACTGCTACACAATGTAAAGGTTCCAAATATTTCAGAAATGATCAGCACTTTATTTTCAAAATTTGAACTGTATAGAGAAGCTATCCATTTGCAACGTGATTGTGTTGCTCTGGTTCTCCAGCACAGCTTCCTCTGAACTTCTTTTAATTGTGGCTGATGCTTCTGGTTGAATTAAACAATCACATTCACATGTATGTATGTGTTTATGGGACATTGTTACAAACCAATGTCTTCCAAAGAACAGAGAAGCAAATCCTGCAGGGAGGATCTTGAACAGAATAGAAAATATGCCCTGCTTAAAAAAATCATACTGATTTGTGTTTAATTCCAAAATAAATATATGTTTATATTTAAAACAAAAAGGAATTAGGGTAGCCATAAGTGGTACATCAATAATAAGAGATGATGGTCAGGACTGCTACCCAGGGTTACTTAGTCTATAGAAAAATTGAAAACATGCCAATCTGTCAAGTGTTATTGGCATAATTAATACTTTTGATCTTGGGAGAAGAAATACCTACAAGGAAACTAATTAGGTGGAGCAGCTTCCAACTGGTTGCTGAATTCAAACAGGCCCTTGGGCATCTTCACCACTCTCAAGGCCCTGCTTCCACCCATTTCTGGCTGATTCCACCCACTAGTCCCTTTATTGTGATCGCACATTGTTTCAAATAATCACCAGCCTCCAGGGTGAACCCACTGGAACTTGTTGGCTCCAAGATTCTTCTCAGTCACCCATTCCAGGAGTCCAGTTATCTCAGTTCTACTTATTAGTCCTTGCACAGGACCTGGAGTGTGAACTCTGACCTTACAGGGTTCATTTCCTTCCATATGGGGTCACTTGAAACTGACATTTCTGAACATCTCGCTTCTTCTCCTGTGCAGGTCGAGAGCCATCTATTACACAGGCCACATTTAGTGGGACCTATAGGAGCAGAACTGGACTTTTATCCAACAGACAGTTAGGTGGGGTTATCTTGACCCTGAATTTCTAAACCAAACATGGCCATCCAAGCACCCTGAAGCCAACATTTGGTTACCCATACATTCACTGACAGACACAAAACTGAGCTTTAGGTTTTCCATTACCGTTAGGAGCAATTCTTCTGACCTCTTCATTCCCACACTGACTTCAGCATTTTGCCTTAGTCATACACTTTTGGCTTTACCTCTCATTTCTGGTCCTTTGGAATTGATAACAGATTTGGGCTTTCTGGATATTGACCCTCAAGCTCCCTTCCTCCCTTATCTAGGCTCAACCTAACCCAGCTGCTGCCCTTGAGAGCCGACCCTAGCTAGGGCCAGCCCATCAACTATCCCAGAATGGGCTTTCTAAGGTCATCTCAAAAAGTGAGGATTGAAGGCCAGAAGGTGAGAGATGGAGCCCAGCCCTCTTCCTCTGACACCTGAACCAAGAGGCCAAACCTACCTGGGTTCAGATTTAGAAGTATGAGTCTTACAGCCTGACTCTCCACAAAGTGTCTTCAGCTGCATCCTCAAGCTCCTCTTCAGGTAATTAGATCTAAGAGTGAGTGGTCCAGATTAGGTCACCAATGAGGAGGTCAAATAGTTTTGGTAAGTTCCAAAGTATACCTGGTAGCACTGCCTCACTCTCTCTTCTTCACGCCTCTTACCAGACTTCCAGATGCTACCCACTCCTCACAGTCCCATTGTGAGTGGGGCCAAATCGTGAGCAGTTAGCAGTCTCCTCAGATGACTCTGATCTGCTGTCCTGTGGGAAATTACCATGTTTAAAGGAAGATGGGAAGAGATCTGAGAAGCAAATAGACAAAAATCTTAAGTGGTCTCCTAATGCAATGAGAAGCATGATCTTCAACATGCAGGCTTAAATATCTCACCTCAGCTTATATTTTTGGAACAATTCCTCTGGGTAATCCTTTCAGAGGATAAAAGTTCCCAGGAACCCACACTGCTATTGTGGTACTTTCTTAAATGATTTTAGTCAGCAGTTATAAGACCTTGATTTCTGGTCTAGCTTTTCAAACTAAAGAGCTGCTCAAAACAAGTTGATAAACGTTCAAGGGACATGAAGCCTATGCCAAGAACCTTTGATTCCACTATAATAGGAAAGGAGTAGAGGGCTCTGTTTTTCTTCAGAATTCCTCAAGCTGAAGGCATCATCAATACAAAACACTTTGGTGGGGTCTTAGGCAGAACTTTCCAAAACAGAGCAATTTCCAAGTTATAAACATGTTGGCTCTTTGGAAAATGTGAGAATCTCTGGTCATCATCAGTTTATAATCGTTAAAATTTTACAAGTGAGGTTAAAAGGAAGTATTTTTGGTAACAAATTTCTCTAATCAAAATAGAGACAAAATTATCTCATGTTAGTCTGCATGACGTGAACAGGGTATGTTTGTTCTTTGATGGAAATTCTCTTTCACTCCCTCCCTTATTTTCTTCTAAAGAATAGTCTGCATTTTCTCTGATAGATCATTTTTATCTTGTAAAAATAAAAAAGTAATAAAAGTCAAGGTGAACACCAAGACAAAAAATGGGATAATAGTCTGGAAGACTCTGAAGCAGATCCTTGATCATTGGAAAATTGCCTGTTTTCCCTGGATACTATCTCCATGCCAGCAAGACCACTTCCCCGCCAACCCCGTGAGCTATCTGCTTGGGCCTTGCCCATGTTAGATGAGGAGAAAGAGGAAGCAGGCCCTAGTATGTGGTCACCCCACACCTGTAAGTAATCCTCCTTTAAAGACTCCCCTTCTTCCATCGCCATTCCCTCCTGCCCACCCTGCCTTGGTTTCCGCGCTGTGAGAATGCAACCTTTGTACAGCAGATGTTTCTATTCTTCCTGCTCTTCAAAATTTGCCTGTCCAATGAATATCTGGTTTGTGGATTATTTTGTCCCAGACATATCCATTTGCATTTTTCCATGATGATTCGCATTTCATCCCTGCCTTTCCCATTTTCCTAACTCCTTTAGGTTATTCCTTTGTCACATTTCTCCATTTAGAATCATCTGTGAATTTCATTTTCAAGCACTTCCTTACTCCCTAAGGTCGTTAATAAAGAGGTCTGAGTGAGATGGGAGTACAGGCCAGCTTCCCAACCCACCCTGGAGACCACCCTCCCCAGCCAGCCCAGCATCCTGAAAGGATGTTTGCTTCCACCCAGCACATTTTTCCATCCACATGACAGAATGGGCAGCCAAGATGATCTGCCTTCATTTATGCCACATCTCAGGACCCTTTATAAATTGCTAAACTTCAGAATTCATGGATGGAACATCTGTTCCTGTCAGTTTTTATGCTGGCGTTAAAGAAAAAAGAATGTTTGCCTTTGCCTTAAAAGCCATGTGGGAAATTGTTGTCAATTTAATATGCACAATTTGGAAACACAATCTTCCTTCCCTCCAACCTTGTGAGGAATTACATTTCCTTCTACATGCCCAAATTGTTCAGAAGGCTCCCTTCATTCTTCTCTTTACTGTCATATAAGACAAGATAGCTCCCCTTCAGGATAGTCAGCAGAATACCAAAGCCATTTAGTCCCTCCAAAATTATTTGGAAATTTAGTCTGTGATGTCTTTCTCAAGCACTGAGTTTCTTACATCCCACTTTAAACAAATGGAGTTCTGTTGATCAAGGCATGGCTTTGACAACTGACAAAGCCTAATTCCTCATAGATTAACATAATATTTGTGAATGAAAGGAACCCTAGAGAGAGTTCTTCTGTACCTACTAAACCATCTTCTGCCACTAACTAGCTCTGTGAGCTTAGCCAATTGCTCAGCCTGCCTAAGGCTTCTTTCAGCTATAGATCTGTAATTCTACCTGAAAAAGTTCATGGAGTGCAGAAAGGAGTGTTTTCTTTCCAAGAGATGTTCTCAGTGCAGAAGGAATGGCTGCAGGACTGAGAGCTGTAGAGCCCCTCTTTAAGATCTCCAAGTGCTGCTTGAGCATTTTTACGATGTCCGGATTATTTTCATAGAATCATGAAGTGGATAGAATCAAAGTCAGCCCTGGCCAAAAATGAGGTAACCAGAGTTTGTCCCTGTTCTTCACACATCAGCTTTATAAGTTACTTGCTCAAGTAGCTCTCACACTCCTCTTCCTGGGGGGGTACCTATTCTATGACCCAGTCCTAAACCCCTCATTCAGATGCTCAGAAGTGATGTACAATGTCATCTCCCAAGTGTACTTTCATTAATTTAAACATTTAAGGAAAGAATTCCTTAGGATAGCATTTCATCCATTCATACTTGAAATATTGAGCACCTACTAAGCATCAGGCACAGTGATAAAACTTGGGTATTCATGCTACATTACTGGAATTGTAGTTGGTGTTGGGGTTTAAGATATATTTAGGGGATTTGAATCTCTGGACTGACAATATGCTAGCCAGGCCCTGAGCCTCAGCAGACTTCAGCTACTACACTCCGATTTATTGGACTCACCCCACCCAGCCAAGATGGAGTTGAAGAAGGACAACCACCACACCGTGGAGCCTAAAGTGCCTACAACTGAAAGCAGGAGGATTGCATCCAGTATCCATGTGGAATCTGAGCCTCCTCTTGACATAGAGGTGCAATGGACACAACCAATCCAAGGTCCACAGAGAAAAGGTGGCATTAGAGTGGGAAAAGTGGTCTTGGTGGCTGATGGGGATGGGGAAGGGCAGGAAGAGATGAGATGTGGAGGTGTTTTTGGGACTTGGAGTTGCCCTGGATGGTGCTTCAGGGGCAATCACTGGACATTGTAAATCCTCCCAGGGCCCACTGGATGGAACGTGGGAGAGTATGGGCTATGATGTGGACCATTGACCATGAGGTGCAGAGATGCCCAGAGATGTACTTACTAAATACAATGGATGCGTCATGATGAAGGGAGTGAGTGTTGCTGGTGGGGGAGTGGTGGGGTGGGGGTGGTGGGGTTGAATGGGACCTCATATTTTTTTAATGTAATATTTTTACAAAATGAATAAAATTAAAAAAAAAAAAGAGAGGGAGACAATACCTGCACTTAAAGAGTTTACACTTTTATCAGAGTCAGACAAATGAACAGACAACTGTTATATATTTACAAACGTGGCTTCATAGGATGATCACATGGTTTCCAGTACAAATCAGGACATGTTTTAGAGTAAGGTGGGCAATATTAACTCATTTGCCCAAAGAAATACATAAACAGGTCTGTCATAGGCAAACCAGCACATATGATCACCCTACATAAAGAGAAAGGCCAACTATTACACCATCTTATATCACTATTGAGACTGGGCCACTCATTATTCAGGTAAGACCCTCACCCCAGAGAATCAGGTGATACATGAGACAAGATTAGCAACAGTTTGAATTCCTTTTACAAGTCACTGGTGATGATTATTTAAAGCTTCCTGTTCTCACTGTCTTCCTTCCTTCCCTCTCTTCTCTTCTCTTCTCTTCTCTTCTCTTCTCTTCTCTTCTCTTCTCTTCTCTTCTCTTCTCTTCTCTTCTCTTCTCCTCTCTTCTTCTCTCTCTCTCTCTCTCTCTCTCTCTCTCTCTCTCTCTCTCTCTCTCTCTCTCTCTCTCTCTCTCTCTCTCTCTCTCTCTCTCTTTCTTTCTTTCTTTCTAGTGGATCCTCATTGAAATGGTTATCAGCAGACTCTTAACATAAGAAAAATACACACAATTTAGGTGTCTATTCTATGAAGGAATAACTTACCAGTCCTTTACAAGATTTCTGCTCCTGGGAATCCAGCAGCCTGAACTCTTTTCGAGTATCTTCAGCACACTTTTTTCTAGTATCTTCAGCACATTTCACTGTGAAGTCCTTAGAATATTGTCCATGGAGTCAAGCCCTGAAGACTGAATTATAAGTAAGATCATTTTAAAATAAACTTCTCCATTCCTTCAGGTCTTCCATAATGGCTCCAAATAATAGAAAACTTAATACTATATACCCTTTCATAATTTCACAAGTTTTTAGTGTAGGAAATTATGTCTCCATACCATTAGCCCCAAGTTTTAGTTTCCTAGGCTGCTTAAAACAAATACCATGAAATGAGTTGGCTTAAACAATGGGAATTTATTAGCTTACAGTTTTGAGGATGGGAAAATATCTAAATCAAGACATTCTTCCCAAAGACTGGTTGCCAGCGATCCCTGGCTCTTCTGTCTCATGGCAAGGCACATGGCGGTGCCTCCTGGTCTCTCCCTTCCCTTCCGAGTTTTGTTGCTTTCAGCTTCTTGCTTCCATGGCTTTTTTCCTCTCCATATATTCATTCCATTTATAAAGAACTCCAGTATAGGATTAAGGCCCATCTTGAATGAGGTGGGTCATACCTTAACTGAAGTAGCCCTCATCAAAAGGTCCTACTTATGTGGGTCTACACCCACAGAAATGAATTAGACTTAAGAAAATGTTTTTCTGGGGTGCATATAGCTTCAAACCACCACACTCCACTGTCTGGACCTCGAAAATGTTCTTTCTATATACCAATACATTCAATCCATCACAATATCCCAAAAGTCTTATATAATTTCAGTAACCACATAAGTATGAAATCTCATCAAAATCAGTTAAAGGCGTGGTCTGTCTTGGGGCACAATCTCCTCCATCTGTGGACCTGTGAAACCTAGAGAGGAAGTCATCTGCTTCCAATATAAAGAGGAGGCATAGGCATAGGATAAACATTCCCATTCCCATAGGGAGAAATTGGATGGAAAACAGGTATCACAAGTCCCATACAATTCTGAAACCCTTCAGGCATACTCCATTAGACTTCAAGTACTGAGAGTCACTTATGGAATGATGTGTTGTTCTCCTGATGGAGTGGCAACTCTACCCCTTCCAAGTGCTTGCATAAAGGCCATGCTCTCCCTGAACATGAGCGGTAGAGGCTCCACATTCTTCAACTATTGGGGTGATGGCCAGGCTCTTTGCAATCCCCAGGAAATATGCTCCACCATCTCTGAAGACTGGGGCAACAGCATTCTTCCTTAATATAAGGGTGGAAGGTCTGCCTTCTCTAAGCTACAGGGCAGACTCAACCTTTCCATGCATAAGGGTTGACCTGCTCTCTTGACCTAAGATGATGTCTTTTTGGTCCAGACCTCAGCTTCCATGGTTCTTCCCTTGAAGTGATTTTTTTCCTTCAGTTTGTCTCTTTTCTCTCCCTTTTAATCCAGGCTGGCAGTGGCTTTGTTCATATAGATCTTGCACACACACACACATAACATACTGGGATCCAAACCATTAGAAAAAAGAAATTTCCACAAATCTTTCCTGTACAATGCATCTCTAAACCTGACTTGCACTGAAGTGGCTGGCTATATCCATGTTGCTACATGGAGCACTAATCTCTAGGGACTTGCTTTCCAGAAGCCCAGAGTTTTCCAAACCTTCAATCTCTGGTTTATTTTTACTCAGGAGTTCAGTTCCTAGCTTAATTCTTTCCTCTCACATTTTACCATAAGCTACAAGGAGAAATCAAGCTGCACTTTCCACATTTAGCTTAGAAATCTCCTCAGCTAAATATCCAAGCTCATCTCTTTCAAGTTTTGCCTTCCATCTGGCATCCTCATTCAATTTCACCAAGTCTCTACCACTTTAAAACAAGGATCTTCCAGTTTCCAATAGCACATTCATCATTTCTATCTAAGGCCTCATCAGAAGTACCTTTAGTATCCATATTATCTACCAACAGTCTCTTCGATCTAGGCCTTTTTTTTTTTATCAACCCACTCACCATTTTTCTAGTCTCTACCCATTAACCAATTCCAAAGCCATTTCCACATTTTGGTATTTGCAGTAGCAGTACCTCACTCTCCTGATACCAAAATCTGTTTGAGTTTCCTAAGCTGCTTAAAACAGATACTATGAAATGGTTTGCCTTAAACAATAGGAATTTATTAGATTACAATTTTGAGATCAAGAAAATGTCCAATCAAGTCATCACTAAGATGATTCTTTCTTCTCAATGACCAGCTGCCAGTGATCCTTGGCTCCTCTGTCTCATGGCAAGGCACATGGCAGCCTCTTCTGGTCTCTCACTTCTCTTCCAGGTTTCATTGATTACAGGTTCTTGCGTCTATGGCTTTTTTTCTCTCTCTGTCTCTTCATTCCATTCATAAAGTACTCCACTAAGAAGATTAAAACCCATCCTGAATGAGGTGGGTCATAATTTAACTGAAGTAGCCTCATCAAAAGTTCCTACTCACAATGGGTTTACACCCAAATGGACTGACTTAAGAACATGTTTTTCTGGGGTATACAAAGCTTCTAAACATCAGTTCAAGGTCTTTTTGTCAGGAAGGTAGGTCCAGGGATGGAAAAAAAGCTTTTTGGATATATGTTTATTTGTGATCAAGATGCTCTCTATAATGATTAGTTTTAGCTGTCAAGTTGGCTTGGATATCATACCCAGTTATTCAATCAACCACTAATCTAAGTGTTACTGTGAAGGTATTTTACAGGTGTGGTTAACATCAATATTTAGTTACCTTTATTTTATTTTATTTTTTAAAGATTTATTTTATTTATTTCTCTCCCTTCCTGCTCCTCCCCCCACCCCTTCCCCTCACCCCTTCCCCCCACCATTGTCTGCTCTCTGTGTCCATTTGCTTGCGCTCTTCTGTGTCCACTTGCATTATCTGTTGGCACTGGGAAACTGCATCTCTGTTTTGTTGCTTCATTTCTGCATCAGCTCTCCATGTGTGCAGCACCACTCCTAGGCAGGCTGCACCTTTTTCATGCCAGGAGGCTCTCCTTATGGGGTGTACTCCTTGCTCATGGGGCACCCTTATGCTAGGGCACCCCTGCATGGCACGGCACTCCTTGTACACATCAGCACTGTGTGTGGGTCAGCTTACCACTCTGGTTGGGAGACCCTGGGGATCGAACCCTGGACCCTCCATATGGTAGACAGATGCTCTATCAGTTGAGCTACATCCATTTCCCTAGTTACCTTTAAGTAAAGGTGATTATCCTCGATAATGTAGGTGGACCTCATCCCATAAGAACGAAACTGGGGTTACCTTTGAAGAAGAAATTTCAGCACCTGCCCATAGTTGCCAACCTGTCAGCCTGCCCTACACATTTCAGACTTGCCTAGGCACAGTCTACAATCATGTAGGGTAATAACTAGAAATATATGTATCTTCTTCCTACTGGTTCTTTTTCTCTGGTAGAACTTTAATTGATATACTCTCTTTCCCATGCCCTATTGCTAAAGATATGGAATCTCTCAAAAGAGTTTAGTCCTTAACCTTACCACACAACATACTTTATAAATATAATTATATTCTAGCCCTCCCTGAAATTTTCTTCCCCAAATAAGTGAAGCTTGATGGCCTGGGTGGACTGAAGCAGAACCAAGAAAGCCAACTGTCTATCGAGCTAAGCCCTGCACACAAGGGTCACCTTCTTCCTTCTAAAGGTGTAGTCACACCTTCGGGACTAAACAGACACTGTGGTCCATGACCTCAGTCCTTCCACAGCTGCATCATCATCCAGAACAAACGTCTACTCTGTTGAAGGAAATTCACAATGTGGGTCTTATCCTAGCTCTGTATTTATTTTCCCAAGTCAAAAATGTAAGAATCAAATCAACATATTGTTTAGCTGATATATAACCCACAACTAAAAGAGTCAAATATAAGCCTAATTTGAATTCCTGTCCTCTACTGTGAATAACTGGTGAGAAGGAAGAGCAGAAAGGACAACATTAGGCTTAGAACATTTTAGAGAGAATCCTAATCAAGAACCTTAGAGTTCCCCCTAAAGTAAGGAATACGACAAGTGTCCCCACACTCACCACTTCTATTCAGTGTGCATCAGGGATCCCAGCCAGCATAACAGGACAAGGAAAACATATAAAGAGTACAAGAATTTCAAAGGAAAGAACAAATTTGTCCTTATCTGCAGAAGATAATAATTTCCTAAATAGAAAATCCAAGAGATTCTACAGACAAAAATACTAGCATAAGCAGAGAACAACAATTATTAGTATTTCTCTATCTCAGCAACAGCAAATTAACAAGTGTAATTCTAGAGAAAGACTATCTTCCCAACCGCAACAAAAACTATAAGGTAGCCAGGAATATATGTATTAATAACAAAAGATGGGCAAAATTTTATGGAAAATGTTTTCAAACATTTTGAAATACACAAAAGAAGATCTAAATAGCAGTAATAGTAATAATAAATAGTAGGGAAATTTTAACATCATTATATTGACAATTTTGCTCAAACATATCTAAAAATCCAATCCCATTCCAAAAATTACCTTGACATTTTTTTGGTGAACCTACTAGAGCCAATAGTAAAATTCATGTGAATGAGTGAAGGTTCAGGAATAGTCAAAATAAGTTTTTAAGAAAAATAATAAAAAACAATTCTTACTATAATGAGTTATCAAGAACAGCTCTAAAGTTATAATAAAACAGAATTAGCACAGCACATTAATGGAATAGATCCACATATAGAGAGAAACTACATGAAGAACAGAGGAGGCAATACCAGTCAATGGAAAAAGGATAAGCTATTTAATAAATGATGCCAGGGCGGCGGACATGGCCCAGTGGTTAGGGCATCCGTCTACCACATGGGAGGTCCATGGTTCAAACCCCGGGCCTCCTTGACTTGTGTGGAGCTGCCCCATGCACAGTGCCGATGCGCGCGCAGAGAATGCTGTGCCACGAAGGGGTATCCCCCGTGTAAGGGAGCCTCATGCGCAAGGAGTGTGCCCCATAAGGAGAGCTGCCCAGAGCAAAAGAAAGTGCAGCCTGCCCAGGAATTGGTGCCCCACACATGGATAACTGACACAACAAGATGACGCAACCAAAAGAAACACAGATTCCCGTGCCACTGACAACAACAGAAGCGGACAAAGAAGACGCAGCAAATAGACACAGAGAATACACAACTGGGGTGGAGGGGGAAGGGAAGAGAAATAAATAAATAAATCTTTATAAATAAATAAATAAATGATGCCAGTACAATGGGCTATCCATATAGAATAAATAAATTAAAAATAGTTTCCTATGCAAAAATAAATCCTCCATGGATTAAAAAATAGAGATATTAAAAGAGAAATATGTAAATGTATGTCTTTATAACACTGTGGTAGGGAAAGATTTCTTTCATGAAGTTCCAGCAGTAAAGAGAAAAGCTGATATATTCAGCCACATTTAAGTTAAACACTTCTAGGTGCAAAAACAAACATGAATTTAAAGACAAGCTACAGATTGGGAGAAGATATTTCTAACTCTTAAAATCAAAACTGAAACAAATGAAAAAAGAAAAAAAAAATTTTAACTGAATTAACATCCAGAATATAGAAAGGTAATCTTCAATTCAATAACAAAAAGGGGCAAATAGGAAGTTTACAAAGGAGAAATCTGAATAGTCAATAACAATGAAAACATTATTTCATACACATCAGATTGGAAAAATGTTAGTCTTATTATCCACATGCTCATAAGTATATGGAAAAAGAAAAAGCCATATAGTACTAGAAAGAAGAATTTCATATTATTTAGAAAAATTGAAAATGCACATACCCTGCCATCAAGTAATTTTACCTCTAGGTATTTACCCTAGAGAAACTCTCACCAATGTGCATAAGGGAACTTCTATTCACTTGGTCCTTGCAATGTTGTTTACAACAGCAAAATGTTAGAAACGGTCTAAATAGCCATCAACAAAGAATGGATAAATTGTGGTATATTCATATAATTGAATACTAAGTCACTGTTCAAATGAATGAATATTAAAATGAATAATTTCGTAGATAGTAATGTGAGATAAATCTAGAAAATATAAAGTTGAGAAAAAATATACTTACAGTATATCATTTATGTGCATTTTTAAAACTCAAAACAATACTATTTATATTTTTAATGGGGATGCTTTATTTTTAAAGAAGCTTTAGATTACATAATTTTTACATTAAAAAATATAGGGGGATTCCCATATTCCCCACCCCCTTCCTCTACCGTGCTTTTCCCCATTAACAACATCTTTCATTAGTGTGGTACATTTGTTATAATTGAAGAACATGTATTGGAGGATCTGGGACCTGTTTAGTGAATAGTTGTTAAATAAATCAAAATGACAGAATGATGTGAACTGAAAGAAAGGAACATGCTGATGCTACTGAAAATTAAGGAAGGGTGGCAGCCTCCGAAAACATTTGTGTGTTCATGAGTATGTGTGTGTTGTAATAGAAGCTGAAACAAGAGTAGTCATTCTGATCCATCCAAAAGAAGAGCACAGGTAGTCATTTCTGAGAGTTCCCTTGGTGGAATTTAAATTTAGCATCTTCTAGAAAAGGTCAATTAAGTCTCTATTCAGAAATCAGCTGTTCACTATTACACCTTGAGAAGTTCAATGGGCCCCATAAGACATTTGCCTTTCAACCTCAATAGAACTAAGGAAATGGGTAGTAGCTCTTAGAAGTCACATGGGCCTGTACCAACAAATATTAAATTTGGGTTTTAGAGTAAGCCAAGGGTAAGTGATGGCTTTATACATATCCCTGATTTGACTGATATTTTAGCCTTCTCTGCCATACCCCAGAACTTTTATAGTTCATTTATTTGTAACTTGTAGACAGTTTATGCCTCAAGAACTTCCAAGGATTTCCTGAGACCCACTTTTACACAAATGTCTTTGTCACTCACAGAAAGCATGGCTCCTGAAGCTGGTTAGTGATCTCAGCAGTCAGGTCTCTCAGGAAATTCCAGGTTACCCACAAGTATTTCAGGAGTCCTGGAAATTCTCTAATGGACTAAGACAAACACACAGGGCCATGGTTTAACGGGGCCAAATTGGGCCAGAGGAAGCAGAGGTATTTACTCCACTGGGTCCCTATGTTGGCTAAGGATCCAAGGAGGAACCTCACACAGTCTAGCAGCATTTCTTTGGTGTCCAGCAGCTCACTCTGAGGAAGAACTGTGTTTGTTTGGTTCTCTCACATCTGCCTAGGGGCTCCAGCAAGCCTTTTTGGTATAAGTCAGAGCTCACAGCAGGCAGCAAGAGTCAACAAGAATCTCTTGGATCATCTTCTCACCACAATTCCTCCCCACCCCCAGCCTAAATGCATACCTAGGGAAGAAGGTGTCTGGAGGCCAGGAGAGTGAGAGACAAGCTTCTCTCACTGTTGGCTTTACCTCTAACCACAAGAAAATTTTCCACCGTTTCCATTATTTCTGGCATGGAGCCATACTGTAGAAAGGCAGACTTTCTTTCAGGTAAGAGGAGAGATGGAGAGTGGTGAGGGAGTAAGTGAAGCAGGATGGAGGGAAGGAGAGTGGACGAGCAAGAAGAGAGAAACAAAGGCAGGCTGAGAGAAAAGTAGTAAAGACTTCCTGTTAATTAGCAGGACCAACTGTCTGGGCAGGTCTCTGAATAGCAAAGTGTGTATGGTGGAGTTAGGTTTGTATATTTAATTGTGAATCTTGTTCAGTCAATGCATATTGACTTAAATACACTATAGTAGAAATTCCTTTTAATTTTATGTCACTCAAAGTGACTATTAATATTCATCATGGGCGGGTGGGTTATGGACCTTAAATTTGCTTGATTCATGGTTAACTGAAATCCGGAGATTTTTCCAAATAGCTCCAGAATGCAGGTCCCACCTCCCCTCTCCTAAAAGTAATAAATAAACACATTTGTGAACACACTGTCTTGTGGGTACCCAGTTAGACTGTAGGTTATGTTCATTTCTGGATTCACTGATACAGCTGCTCACAGCTTTCTCTCCTACTGCAGAAAACATTAGAATATAAAAGAGAGAGGGTGGCTGATTTATAGGGATAACTTGCAATCCTCTCTGATTACTTTTTTGTTTTCCAAAAGTAATCATTCATACACTTTGCTAGTTAGATTACTAATAATTGAAAATTATTTGCAGATCTAGTAACACAGCTATGATTTAAGATCTGCAGCTGACCTTCTCAGATGCTCCAAGCATAAATGTTATTGTGTCTAGACACGGGGAGCACAATGAGATACTTTCCCCCCACTCCCAACAGGTACTACAAAATACAGGAGTAATACCACCCTGAGAGTGGTATTTAAATGTGTTAGAAAGTTGAGTTAAAGCCTCTGCAGGATACAATGCTTATGGAAAATAAAATCATAGTGAATCAGAAGATATAAGCAAAATTCTGGGACATGCTGTGCCTTGAGAAGAAACATAAAAGGAAGATAGAGAGAAATTCAGGTAAAGAGAGGGGGGGAGGAGAGGACAGTGTACCAAACATTTCTATAGACAACAAGGTAAATATAACAGGAAGATAAAATTTCAGAGGAAAGAGAAGGAAAAGCCGGCAAAGCAAATAAGGATATGGAGACTTGCTCCCTCCTGCCCTCAATGAAAATAAAATTTTCTTCAGATCATAATGTACTGCAATCTTTAAAATGGTAGACTTCTATGGGGGTCCTCAATAGACATCCCACCTACAGAGTTCAGGGCAGTGCTCAAGATCACCCTCATTTCTGATACCATCTGCAAGTACAAGGGTCCCTAAGGCCATTCTCAGTTTCAATAATTCACTAGAAGGACCCTCAGAACTCAATGAAAGCTGTTATACTCATGGCAGATTGTTCCAGCGAAAGAATACAGATTAAAATCAGTCAAGAGAATAGATTCATAGGGTAGAGTCCAGGAAAGTTCCACATGCAGAGCTTCCAGCTCCTCTCCCAGTGAAGATGTGAACAATGCTAAATTCTCTCAGAAATAACGTGACAATATACAAAAAGTATTGTCAAGCAGGGAAACTTACCCAAGCCATGGTGTGCACTTTTTATTGGGGTTCAGTCACATAAATATGGCCGAACACCTATGCAGGTATGTAGCCTTCAGCTACTTGACCTGCAAGTCCCACTCTAGATCACGTTGTTACTGTCCAGCAGGACTCAAAGCCCCTAGACAAACAAAGATACCCTTATCAAGCAGGACATTTCAAGGACTTAGAGATTACCTACCAAAAGGCAAAAGCCAGACCCTTTCTTGGCAAGGTTAAACTCTTTACCACACAGGCCCAGGCCATTCCCTGGCCATTATTGAAAGCTCTTGTACAGCAAAATGATCAAATTGGTCTGAGCATCTACATTTAGTACAGTATTTATATGGCAGGTATAAGAATAGTATCAGCATGAACATGCCTAACATTGGAGAAGCCAATGTGGGGTAGGCTAGATTTAAAGAAACAACTAATCCATCCTATGAAGCTACTACATATATTTTCATAATTTTGTACTATCTTGATTACTCATTTAGACCCTCTTGGTGTACTGCTATTTGTACCTCATGATAAACTTGTACAGGACAACTTAGCATAGAAATTAGCTAATGATTAACTAACTCCAGTTCTTCCTCATGCCTGTCATTTTCCATCAGCATTATATCCTGTGGAGGTTTTACCCAATTTTCTAATACATTTGACCATTAATATCAGTACTATAATCTTACCAACAATATCAGTGTTACACTATATAACAGAATGGTAGTAGATGTAGCTTGAAAAATATTAATAAAGGATTCAGAAGGCATTAGCACATAATAAGATTTCCATTCAGTCATTAACAATTAGTGAAGTTCATCATCATGTTGTATAGCCAAATTATCTCCCAGAGCAATGCCACTTATTTTTGCAGGCTTCCATTCTACCTTGTCAGGTTCCAAAAGCAGAAATGACCTGAGCAACATACAGCTTCACCCTTTCAGGCATCTGGTATAATTCAGCTAAGAGACAATATCATCCCTTGCTGAGCTCCTCTCAAGGCACCAATGTAACATTTGATTTCCCTCATTGCATAACCCACTTATGCATTCCTTTACCCTCAGCTATTTCTCCTCTCCATTTGTCATTCATTTTTACCCATACTTTTCCACCTTTGGAAGAGATGCTATGTTCAACCACTGTACTGTTCCAGATTGCTGGCAGCAGTACTAACCTAGAAAGTGCCTCCCCCTCAGTACACTCTGATTCATATAGGGTAGGGTAATATAGTTTCAGAATTAGTGGGCTATTTCAGCCACTAGGCAACATAAATGCATCCGTACTCCACCCCAATTTTGCCAAAATGGGTGAGGGTACAATCCATCCATCAAGCACTTAGGAATTCTGACATAAACGTTTAAAAATTCAGTTAGTTTCTTGCTTAAGGATCATCCCTGTTTCTAGTACCTACAGTTGTATCCCTGGTGCTGGGACCAATGTATCAGGAAAGAAAAAGGAAAGTGAAAGTGATGTAGGCAAGAATTGTATAGTCTACCAGCATTCTCCCCACTCTCTCTTCCCCAAATCCCCCAGAAAAGTGGGGGGATTTATCTAATGGGGACACTCCCTTGGCTCTCCTTATATTGGATGTGAGCACAATTGGTGAAAGAATGTAAGCTAGCCCTTCATGTCTTTATTTCCCCATTTTAGACAACAAATGTTTCAATTGCCTGTTTTGTTTATTTATCAAAGCATTACTCTGAGGATAGTATACAACATGATATGACCATTTGATGTGACCTCTTTACCCACTATAGACTGTCATGTGTTTCCTTTGTCTGAAGAAATGTAACATGGTGGTACAAATTGGTACAATACCTTCTGTTCCAGTCCTTTGATGGTATTTCAAATATTTGCATCTATCACTGGGTATGCAAGACTAATCCAGAGTAAGTGTCTCTTGCCATCAGGACTCATTTGTAGCCTCCCAGAACAATCAGCATCAGTCCAACTTGCCAGCTATGGGCAGGGCCTTCCCCAGGAATCTGCTTCATAGCCATCTTCAGTCTCTATCTCTCTTGTTGGCAGACAGAACAGTTCTTGCTGGCATTTTGTCCCTCAGAGGGTGCAAGAGGACTGTGTCTATTTTCGGCCCACCTCTGCATTACTGCAGCTCTCCCCTGTCTACTTCTTTCACGGACCCAAGTGGCCACCTCAAGTGAGAGGTTTCTGGAAAAGAGTATTAAGATCATCTCTAGGTTATTTTCTGTGTAGAGCCACTTTGAACAATCAGTCTTTTACCTATAATATAAACATTGAGGTTGTTTCTATAATTTTCCAGAAAATTTTCATCTAGTAAAAAAATACAACATAATGAAGTCATAAATAAGGCTCTGAAAATGTACATTGACATTAGTATCAGACTTACCAGTCAATAAGATTTTCCCTTAACTTCCTATAGCTACTCCTTTTGCTATTTAATCAGGAGTTTGTGGGGTGTTCCAAGGCCTGTCTTTGTAAACTCTTAAGTTCTTTAGGGATCCCATTGGTGAGAATTTCCTAATCTACCCAAAGGCCAGTCCAAGTTTGGGTTAAAACAAGGAAGAAAAAAAGAGAGGGTTTAACACCACCTCACAGAACAAGGGCCAAGCATGAAGAATCCTGGCAAATTAAACCAACAAAAGGTGCCGGCGCTAGCTCGGGGGCCAGAGGAATGTTTTAAACATAATTGGAGCCTGCCACCTTTTCTCTTGGGTCAGTAGACACATTCTGCCCATTGACAGCCAGTTTAATTATTCATTCTATTCATTTGAGTGTCAGCGAATTCTCTGGTGGGGATGAGCTCAAAGAATTGACTTAAACAAAAGGACATGAGGGGAGAAATGGTTTAAAAACTCTCTGGATAATTTATTTATTTAAAAGTCATTACCTGTTCACAAATGATGGCAACTTTCCCGCAATCCTCGGGGTTCCCTAGGCTCTGTTCTCAGCCCTCTGTCACTCACTCTGCATACGCTGTCTCACCGAAGGCCATATTACCCCAACAGAAAGCACCAGAATGAGAGCCCAGCAGGTTACAGTCCAAGCACATCTGTGTTGTTTACCAATGTATCCCCAGCACCTAGCCCGGTAGCACATAATAGACATTCAATAAAAATTCACTGAATGAATGACTGACTATTTCCAGTTGTCCAAACCAAGTCTGTTCACAAAACATTTCTAGGTTCAAACTCAGAATCTCCCTCCTTGCCCCTCAGATCAACTTCCCCTCATGAAACTATTCTACAACAAATCAAAATTTGAAACTTGCAGTCAACTTATGTTCCTTCTTTGAGCCCTATATTAGACACTACCAAGTTGTCTTCCAATGTATCTGATTATCTCCTTTGCCGCTCTGCCAAGAGCCAAGACCACTTACCCCACATATTTGTGCATGCATCACTTCAATCATTCTTAGAGCACTTTTATTATTCCAATAATAATAATAAACAAGCAAAACTCATCACCGCTCAATTCTATATGTGTCCCTGGCAATACACAGATATTCTTTTTCCTTCTCTCTAATATATTTGTATTTATATTTTGTAAAAAAGCTTATATAAGCAGTATCACCCATGTTCATATTTTACATCAAGTTCCACTATCTTGTACAGTCCCATGTTACATTTTTTAGCTTTCCTTCTGATAATATACGTGCCTTAGACTTTCCCTTTCAACCACTGTCATACCCATATAATAGCTCAGCTAGTTATAAATACCATGATGTGCTTTCACCATTTCTATTTGTTTCCAAAGACTTACAACCTTTTTACCAATTCTGCACAGATTAACCCTCAGCTTTCTACTCTCTACCCTCATTCTATTTTCTGGTGACCTATATTCTAATTATTAACTCCATGAGTTTGCATTATATATTTAGTATAGCTCTCCTTCTGATTTTGTTTTCTCCCTATTCAATATACCAAGCAAACTGGGACTGTATCTAAAATATTGCATTTGTGGCAGAGCTTCTTCACTTCCTAGGCCACAGTGGTTTCATGTTTGTGCTCAAGCCAGGTACAGAGGCAGGAGGGTAAAAGGAACAAGAGCTGAATGACTCTCTGGTCACTGATAGTCCATGATAACCTAGGAAAGTCACTTCACCAAGACCCTGGGAAAGTCACCTCACCTCTCTGAATCTCCACTGTCTCATTAGTAAAGTGTGAAGCTTTGAAAAGATGTTTTCCAAAGATGTGTCTGCACTGAATCCTGGGTATTCTGCCAACTCTACAAAATCCTCCATTAGTTTCACATTCCTCATCCCTTCAAGCTGTGCCCTCACCCCAGACTCCATAAGGCAGGTTAACTTCTACTCCAATCAGGCTTCGTTTTCAGCACACTATCTTGGCTCGTCCTACCTCTTCCTCCACATGATATGCCTTGTCCCACCTCCTTAGTCCAAATTCTGCACTTCCATCGAGGTCCAACTCAAGTGTGACTTTTATGAAACAACTTCCCTACCTACAGTGTCATCCCTATATCCCAAGTCCTTGTAACAAAGCACCACCTTGCCTTCCCAGGCAGCACTCCTAGAAAGGAAAGCCTCTGCAGGGAAATAATAATCAACTTCCAAAGGAAGAAAAGGCAGTAGATTCTAAGCCTTTAAAATTATCTAACCAGGTTAAGTATTCAAAACAAGCTATTTATCTAAGATTTCATGTATAAAGGATATGGGGAAAGAAGATATCCTCCTGGAAATTACTGTGCACAAATTCTTCTCTGCAACAATAGTTCATGTGTTGCAAGGGACCCTTTGATAAGCCACTTAAGGAGAGGGGAATATTTTAAATAGATGGAATTCCCAGAGACCATGCTCAAGTAACAATAGATGGGTTCCTAAATCCCCTCTAGAGATGGCAATAATATTGACTGGGACTTTTCCTGTTGTCTAAAATTTTTGGCATAGTCCCAGCTGAGAACAATAAAGAAAAAATAGTCTCACACTCCAAGGAGAGATGTTAAACATATACACCCAGACTTACTGAAAAACAGCAAAACGGCCCTTTGAATCTCACCTTCACTACATACCTGAAGCCTACAGAAGAGAAACTTAGAGGCAGATGTGAACTTAGAAATTAGGGCCTACTTCCCACTTACAGAATTACAAGTCTGTAATTTCTGTCTGGAAAAAAAAAATGAATCAGAGTAAAATAGGTAGCCTCTGATAAGCAATAGGCCAAATAGGATAGGATATTGTGTAATAACAGGGCTTTGGAATCATGTGGCCTGAGTTCAAAGCATAGCTCTGCCATTTACTGAGTAGGGAAACTCAGGGAAGTTACTTGATGTTTGTGAGCCAGTTTCCATATCCTTAAAATGCAAATAACAACAGGACCTACTTCACAAGGTTATTGCAAGGGTTTAAAAAGTGATGCTTGTAACGCATTTAGCACAGTTTTTCCTTGGTCAATGAATGTCGCTATTATTATGTATCAGACATTGAGCCCGCCAATAGCAGAAATAGCTCAGGAAGTCACTTTCTTCTCTAGAACACAAATATTTACCCTTAATATGAAAAATTCCTTTCCTGTTCCATATGAGATTTTGCTTCCTGAGTAAACAGCTATAAATCTCAAATACACATCTGGATGGCAGTGGCTAACAGAGAGTCCCAGTAATGAGCATGCAAGAATGATAAAATAACATTTTTGCACAATTCTCCCTAAAAGTTCATAGCTGACAGGGGTGCCCCCAGTGGGAAAATCACCTGATCCTATCAATGAGCTCTCCATTTCCTCATAATTGTTGTCTGAAATGGTCTAAATCTTAGGTGACACAGGTGGCCATGTGAAGAGTCACAAAAATAAAACTCTGAGTGGAGGAATCATGGGCTCCTCCAACTACACTCTTAGAAAGGTAGTCTATGAAAGGCTCTATGGACACAAACGGCTTTGCTCTTGATGATGGCGGTGTCCAGGGCCCCTCAGTTCAGCATCGAGGCACACAGAGCCTGCACACTATGTTTCCTTATTACCAGTAGCTCCCATTTGCCTGGGTCAGAGCACAGTCCTCTTGGTGCCTGGGGTACACAGGCTCTGTCTTTTCTGACTTAACTGATCTTGCCACAGATGGTTACTGTGACCTTGGATGTCTTCGAGCCAGGCTCAAACCAACTGAACTAATTGGCTTAGACATTCTCAGGAATGATTCAGCACCCGCACCCCTTCCTCCGCAATAACGACACCCTATTTCTAAATCAGCCTATGGGAAATGTACACGGTCAGGGTCATGTTATTTACATGCAAATAGGAAAGGAAAATCCACTCCAGCAGGCCGCCTTCTAACTACAGGCACCAGAAGAGGTTATAAATACGCAAGAGGAAAACCCAACAGTCTGTTAGCTTTAACTCAGGAAGCCTAGGAAAGGGGAGCCAGCTGCACTAGCAGTGACAAAAGGCTTTAGCAAAACCCTTTGGCCCTTGGTATCAAATGTTTTCCTGAAGCTAATTTTTCAGATAGCAAATTCTGCCTAGCATTTTCTTGCTTAAACCCAGGATGGCTTACAAAATAGACATAAGTATAGGCATTTTTTATCAATTTACATTTTAATCACTTCTCAGTGCTGCCCTTAAGGCAGCAGGAAGCCCGGGGTTGGTCTCCAGGCTTTCTCAAAGCTTTCTCTGACCTCCTTAACAACAGGAAGTTATCGGTAAAAACCCACCCACCACCTCCTCCAAGGTGAATTTCAGTGTGTTGCTCAGCTCTGATGGCTTTAGATCAGGGCCCCAAATCCCTCCATCATCATCTTTCAGCCCTAGTTACAAGTTAGATTTTAAAATTTTAAACATTTTATTTATCCTGCAGATTTGAGCAGTTTATTAGCCCCAATGGGAAGGAATAAGAGCTCTATCTCACGGCATTTCTCTGAAACCCAACTGCATTGCAGAATGTTGGGAGGAACGTTGACCCACAGCACCATCTCCTGGCTATATTGGGGTGTTGCACTGAGAAAGGTTCAGGAAACAGCAGAACACCTAACTTGGAGCAACTTTCAGGCCATTAAGGTACACCTAGTCATCACGGATGTCAGTGAACTATACCTAAAAAGTGAAAGTTTGAGTATATATAAAAAGGACTGGAATAGAATGTGGAAAAGTGGAAACAGATGTAAAAAGACAGCAACCAGGGTAGCTGATTTCTGGTTCTGACGTCACTTGATGTAACATTTGGTATATATATAGTAAGTGGGGACACATAGGTAATCAATAAGTGGTTGTTTGCATGAAATGTTGACAGACCTACACAAAGGATTAATCCACATCTCACTGTAAAATGGTGTATCATTCCCACAGAAAATATTCTTCCAAAGGGAAATAAACCAAGTGAACCTACAACGTGGTGACCACTATCACGGCTGCCTGACAAGCTATTCTTTTTCTCCTCCAGCTCAGCAGTAAACATTTGACTAAGGGAATCCTAAACTGAGGTCCCGTTAGAGTTTTCACCCCACATCATTAACCTCTAGGAGTTTACCTGCCAGTCACACAGTCCCCATAGCAGTGGTTCCCATAGCAGTGGCTTACACAGTACCCAGTGGAGAGTTTTCTAAAAACAGATTCCCAGACCCTACTCCCAGATTGATTGCAACAGAATCTCTCAGGCAGGATTCCTGCAAATTGCCAGTGAAAATGCTCCAGGTGATTCTAAATACAACCAGTCTGCTAGCTTGCAATTGGGACCTGCTATAGGATCACAGCTACACTTCACTGAAACAGGGACACAGACTCAATAAAATCCTTGTGTTGTTAGTCCTGCACTACCTAGGAAAGGTGTGGCTTCAGCTCCAGATCATCAAAAGCAAACCTTCTTCACGGCAAAAGTTTGCTCACAGTTCACACATTTTCTTTGGGTAGGTCATTCTGAAATGAGGAAATAACCCACTTTATATAGTATCAAGGCCACTTTTCCCCCAAAACCATTCTGCATGGACTATGAGGATCAGGGTCATTTTAATGTTGACCAGAGTCTGGATACAGAAAGAAAACTGTCTTGGAGAATGCGAGTGGTGCACACTCAGTTACCCGAAGGGGAAAGCCCTTCTAGGCCGGAGAACTGTCTGGGTGCCTCGGGAACATTGCAGCAGGCTGACAACTCCTAGTGGAGCAAGACTGGAGGCCGGATGATCGCTTAAACGCAATTCTAGCAAACTGGTAGTGAATTAATAAATGCCAAAACTAAGGTGGGAATTGAAAGGAAGCCTATTTTCTTCAAGGTGATGCATGAATCTCGCTTCCAAGAAAGGGCCTCCCGAAATCCCCGTAGACAAAATTAGTCTATCCTGACCCTTGATCCTTTATACTATTCTCTACTACACCCCCACTGGAATGCCCATATCCCACATTAGAGTCAATCGTGTGATGTCTATCCCAACTCCCTGTCCAAAAGCTTCCAAAACATCAAAGGCAGCACTGCACAGTCATGTACCCTCACCTCTGCATGCCCTGATGCACCTAGAATAGGGCTTTGCCCAAAATGGAAGCTCATAAATGCTAGTTGAATTCTTTCAAGAAATTCAGTGACTATTTGGTTAAGGAACAAGAATGTATTGTCCTTGAAAGCGATTAAAACCAGCACATTGTTTTAGACAGGTACTGAGATTCCTAATGACAGAGATTACAGGGAGGCTAACAGATGGCCTTAGCAGGGCTTGCTTCCAGTGCGTTCTGGAATCCTTTGGGTCATGACTCCATAGCCATGACTGAAAGAGGACAGTCTCCCCAGAGAAACCTTCTCACCTGGACATGAAGCATAGCAGGGATTATGAGACTCCAGGAAACCTCTGGATTTCTCATCATCTGTTTGAAATCCTCAGAACTCAGCCAGCTGATAACCCAAAAGAAGGGTGTTCATAGGTGTTAGGAGATCTGTGCGGTTCCCAAAGAGGGAGAATGTGACAAAGGCCTTGAAATGGAAAGTGGAAATCATGGCCTCCTGTAGGCTAAATTGTTCTGAGAGTCAAAGAAGCTCAGCAGGGTCTGTTGGATGATATATGAACACTTCCTATGATTCTGCTTTTAATGGTGCTAGAGGGGAGGGCAAGAGAGGAAAGGAAGACTACTACAACCAGGAACTTCAGACGAGGGCAAGACAGAGGAAGACTTCTTATAGCAAGAAATACTACTGTTTTTTTTCCTGACATGAAAATGTTGAGTAACTGAACATATACATCACTAGTCAATTTCACTATTTTCATTTATTTTATAGCTTTACTTTCAAGAATCTCTGCAAAGTTTTAAAATATTTATTGTAGTCTCATTAATCATTCAGGAAGCCCCTACTCTGAGCTCTATCTTAACATTCAGATCAAGAACCACAGCTCTATAAAACAGAATGAGCTGATTCCCCTGCACTAATGAAACATAGATTTATGAAACTGTCAGTGAGTAAATAACATCACACAGCCTTACAGTCTGATGCAGTCAAAATAGGACAGTATAAAATAAGATCTACATTTGAAGCATTTACTTTTAAAAGATAATCTTAGTTTGTTAGTTTCAAAACAGTCTCATTCATTAAAAATTCATACTATAGATGTACCCCTTCCCAGGTCAAGCAAACCTGAGGTATATAAAAAGTTAGATTTATATCATCTATAAATTAGGGAGTGGTAGCTCTGTTTAAAAACTTCCCTTTTAAAAGAGGATTTATCACGGCTTCTTTGAAACTGTGAGCTCATTTTATGATTTGAAAGCAATTTTTAGCAATTAAGAGCATGCTCCAGCTAGTCCTTGAAAATTGGTAGGGGCCATGTTTCCTATCTTTTTAAAGATTTAAATTCAAATATAATAAAAATATATAAAAGTGCACAGATCATAAACGTAAAGCTTGATGAATTTTCACAAACAGAAAAGAACTGTGCAATTAGTATACAGATCAAGAAGTGGAACTTACCAGCACTTCAAAAGCTCACTTCACACCTCCTTCAGATCATTACTCACCTCCCAAGGGGAGCCTCTATCTATCCTGACTTTTAACTACATAGTTTAGTGTGTCCATTGGCTACTGCTGCATAACAAACAACAACAAAACTCCAGTGGCACATAAAATCAAGAGCTTATTACTCACTCCTGTGCTGGGGCTGGGGAGGCAACACGGCTCATCTTGGCCAGGTCCTCGCACGTGGCTAGTGACGGGTGGCCCTTCTCCTCTGGCAGGCTAGCCAGTGCAGAGTCATGGTGATATGAGGATAAGAGAATAGGCAGAAGTATGCAAGACCTTCTGTCTATGAAAGATGGGATCCAACAGAGCACAATTAGGGCGAAGCTGGTAAAGTGAGTAAGGCAAATATAGGTCAGATCCTGTTTCTACTGAATTTTGTGATATTTTGTTCACCATGGATTGACTTGCATTGATTTTTATTTTTTAAACATTTTATTAAAATCTTATTTATCTTGATTACTGAGATTTTTGACACCCTCTTAAATCTTGTGCCCAGGAGTGCAAGGCACTAGTTCTGGCCCTGGTGGGGAAATGCACTCCATCTCTGGTGAGAGAGATTGTTGTCACATGGCAAAGGCATGAATGCAAGGAGAGATGAAGAATAGGAGCTATTTATGCCCTCCAATCTACCACAGCTTTGGTCATTTTTGTCCTTCACATAAAAGGAATCATATAGTATATTCCTTTGACTCTGACTTCTTTCCTTCAATTTTGTATTTGTGATATATATCCATATTGTTATTTGTAGTGGCAAAACATTCATTCCTATTGCTGTATAGCATCCCGCTGTGCAAAGACAAGACAATGTTGATGGGTATTTGGATAGTCCCACTTTAAAATTATTATGAACAGTACTTTAAACAATCTAGTATAAGTTTCTGGTGAATACTGATAGGCATTTTTGTTGGGTAAATATCTAGGAGTGGAATTGCTAAGTCAGAGGGTATTCATATGTTCACTTTAGCAGATACTACATTTTCCCAATGATTAATTCCTTTGGCCCTATTTAAAGTCTTGCTATCTGGAGTATAAGTCCCTCTAGCTTTGTTCTTCTTTTTTTCAAGATTATCTTGGCTAGTCTTGGCACTTTGCAATTCTAAATGACCTTTAGAAGGAGCTTATTGATTTCCACAAAAGAGGATAAAAACTTACTGGGATCTTTATTAGGTTTACTTTGAATCTATAGACTAATTTGGGGAAAATCAACATCTCTATATTATTCCTCCATATCTTCTCAATGTCTCTGTAGCAATTTGGCATTGTTTATGAAGTCCAAATATAGATGTTGGATTATATTTATAAAATGGTCTATTCCTCTAGGTGTGATTAAATTATGATTAGGGCTTTGATTGGGCTGCGTGAGTGGAATGTTGAGTCGGACTCACAAAGAAACCACACCACAGAGAAGGGAGCTTAGAGTTTCCATGCTGGAGCCCCAGGGGGTAAACACATGGGAGAGGAACACAGAGGGGTAGAGACAGCTCCACAGACACAGCAGAGGCCCCGGAAGAGAGATGAGCCGTTTACCTAGTAGTTTACAGCTGACCTTACGGAGAGAGCAGATTAGCTGAGCCCGGAGTGAAACGAGCCCCAGGAGAGAGAGGAAATTTATCCCAGCCTACAGCTGATATTGGAAGAAGCTGGGACCATGGAGCCAAGATAGGAAGAGGGAGCCTGAACCCTTGCAGACATCGGCAGCCATCTTGCTCCAACACATGGCAATAGGCTTTGGTGAGGGAAATATGCCTGTAACTGTAAGCTTCTACCCCAAATAAATACCCTTTATAAAAACCAACCAATTTCTGGTATTTTGCACCAGCACCCCTTTGGCTGACTAATACGGTCTCATAACTTTTTATATATCTACCTTGCATAAAATAGGTGGTCAATAAGGCATTAAATACATAGTCACCACATGCATTATTACAAAGTTTTAGGCCAAATTCTATTTTTCTGCCACACTAACCTTTTCACAACCTCCCAAGCTCATCCCTCACTTCCACTCATCTGAGTCCTTGCCTGTGTTCTTCCTTCAGCCAGGAGAAATTCCTTTCCTGCCTTCTATCCCTCCCTCCTGACAATCTCTAATGTCTCTCTCGTTCTCTTTTTTTTAAAGATCCCTTCCTTCCTTCCTTCCTTCCTTCCTTCCTTCCTTCCTTCCTTCCTTCCTTCCTTCCTTCCTTCCTTCCTTCCTTTCTTTCTTTCTTTTCCCCCCTTCCCTTCCTCACACCCTGGTG
The DNA here is from genome assembly GCF_030445035.2 of Dasypus novemcinctus. NCBI lineage: Eukaryota > Metazoa > Chordata > Mammalia > Cingulata > Dasypodidae > Dasypus > Dasypus novemcinctus. The sequence goes on along the minus strand of NC_080675.1, from coordinate 109,522,358 downwards.
TTTTTGCTGTCTGTATTGTCTTCTCTTCTCATTTTCTCTCCTCTAGGATTCACCAGGATTCAATCCCGGAGACCTCTGATGGAGAGAGAGATGCCTTGCCAATTGTACCACCTCAGTTCTTGGTTTCTGCTATGCTTCACCTTGACTCTCCCCTTGTCTCTCTTTTGATGCATCAACATCTTGCTGTGTGATTCACTTGCATGGAGCACTGGTTCACCACATGGGCACTCATGCGGGCACTCGTGAGGGCACTGGTTCACAATGTGGGCGCTCGTGGGCACTGGCTAGCCATGCAGGCATGCTTTCTCTTCTTTTATACCAGGAGGCCCCAGGGATCGAACCCAGGTCCTCCCATATAGTAGGCAGAAGCTGTATCACTTGAGCCACATCCACTTCCCTCTAATGTCTCCTAATAACCCACCTTGATTTTCACTGGCTCAGCAGAGTTAGCCAGTCTTTCTTGTGGTCTCCCACTGCATTCCCATTCACCTGATTTTAAATCACCACACTGTATTGTGATAACCTGATCCCCATCTGTCCAGTCCATTAAAGTAAGGACCAGAGCTACCCCAGCACTCTGTAGATATTTGTTAAATAAATACAAAATAGCTATTCCAGTTTTTGAGTTGTTGGGATTAAGCTGTCTGCTGGTTGGTCTGACAGTTTATTTTTTTGTGTGAGGACTTCATTTTTATTTAACTATAGTAAAAGGGAAAAAATTAGTGTTATAGATTTTGGCAAACTGGCACACGTAAAACTGATTTTCATTTGAAAATACTCATTTACACTCAACCTTTTCCCAAAAAAGATTTGAAGCAGATGCGCTGTTTGGCCTAACTCAAGTCACAGCTTCTAAGTTAGTCTAAAACAAAACCATCACTCCAAAATTTTTTCAGTTACCAGTAAGAAGAGCTCATGAAAAGACAGTTGAGACCCCACTGTCCACTAGATGGCTGTTTCATTCTCAAGATGATCAGCTTGGCAATGTCCCGCACTGTCATTCAAAATTACAGGGTAGGCAAGATGGACTTGTGGGGTGAAACTTAACTAGGCTTGTTGGCAGAAAACGAAGATCAAAAATCAGCCCTGAAGAAAATGCATTTATGGGGAAAGCAGCTCAAGGAAAATGGAAAAAGATGAAGACCTAAGATAACAACATAATGGAAAGCTTTAACAATCAGCTCTTCCCACAAAGCAACTAATAATTAGCCATGATCTGTCTAGATCAACTGCCTGGGAGGCTTTGGGGACCAGAAGAACAAAATGCAGCACCCAAGGAAGAACAGCAAGAGGAGACTGACCACCTATGTTGAAGATTCGTGAGTAGATTCCTCACTGTGACAGAGGCAGGTGCCCAGCCCCATTGGTGAGGCGGGCCACCTCCAGACCCCAGCTGGAAGTAGAAGCTATCTTTCCCAAAATCAGGGGAAAGGAAGTGGCCTGGCACCAACTACAGCTGATGGCTGGCAAATTCAGCTACCTGGATTCCAATCTTGAGCACAGCTAAGATTTCAACCTGCCCAAACCACCAAGAAGCCAGCAGCATTTGTGCTGTCTCCACCCCTGGCAGGACTGGAAGCAGGAATGACTAAAAACACACCAGTTCCCCCGGGGCAGTAGGGAGCAGATCCAGCACACGAGTTTGGAAAGTCACTGCTTAGTCCTCCACACCCAGTAGGAGTGGAAATTGGCTGCAGTTTGAACACTTTCTCAAGGCAGAGCAGGCAGATTCACATGGGCCCCAATGCCCCCTGGAAGGAGGGGAACTGTGCACTCTCTGGAGGACAAGGCAGGTAGATCACCCTGCCCACCTTGAGGGGCTGCTGCACACTTGGTGCCCCTGGATGGAGTGGTGGATTGCACTTTCTTGAAGACAGGGCAGGTGGATTCATCTCATCCACCTTAAAAGGGCTGCTGCCCACTTGACCCCAACAACCCTTGGACAGAGTCTCACACTCTTTTGGGCAGAGCATACAGATTCACCCCACCCACCTTGAACAGCTGCTGCACTCTCATCCCCAAGGTGCCCCAGGAAAGAGAGGAACCAAGAGCCATCTGATCACTCTCTAAGACAGTACAGGCAGAGTCGCCTCACCCACCTGGGGTGGGGGTGTCCAACACAGGGGGTGGCATTTGATTAGAGAACTCAGATCTCAGGGATTAGAAGCTGTGTAACAGTTTCTTCCTGGGTAGCCTGGCAACCTCAGTCCCAACCACACCTCACCAGAAACTAAGTGAGCGGAGAATTAAAGGCACAGAATAACCTTACTATGGCAGCAAGGAACAACTGGATAAAGAGTGCTACCTCCTGGGTACTTTAGGAAAGCCTACATTGGGGGAGACATCAAAGAGAAGATTGGAGGCCTTTATGGTCTCTTCTCCAGAGCACACTGGAACCAATCTACATTTTCTTCTTAGGTCCCTTGAGCCTGTTCTCAGGGAATTGAATGACAACAAGAAATGCACAAACATATGCATTAAAGGTATTCCAGAAGGAGAAGAGAGTGGGAAAGGGGCAGAAAAATATTTGAGGAATTAATGACTGAAAAGTTTCCAACCCTAATGAAAGATGTGAATATCAATACTCAAGAGGTACAATAAACCCCAAACAGAATAAATCCGAAATAGACATACTCTGAGACACCTACTATTCAGAATGTTGAAAGCTAGAGATTGAGAATTCTGAAAGAAACAAGAGGAAAACAATTCATCACATGCAAAGGACACTCAATAAGACTAAGTACCGATTTCTCATCAGAAATCATGTTGGCAAGAAGACAGTGGTATGATATATTAAAGGTTCTGAAAGAGAAAAACCACCAGCCAAGTAGTCTTTATCTGGAAAAACTGACCTTCAAACTGAGGGTGAGTTTAAAATCTTCACAGATAAACAAAAACTAAAAGAACATGTCACCAAAAGACTAGACTTACAAGAGATACTAAAGGAAGTGCTGCAAGCTGAAAGGAAAAGATAGGAGAGGCTTGGAGAAGAGTGTAGAAATGAAGATTATTAGTAAGGCTAACAAAAAAAGTAAAAAGACAGATAATAGTAAGATAGGTTAATGGAAAATCAAAAGATATAACTGACAAAGTAAGTAATGCCTTTACAGTAATAATATTAAATGTTAATGGATTGAGGGCCCCAATCAAAAGACAAAGAATGGCAGAATGGAAAAGAAAATATCAGCCATCTATATACTGTCTACAAGACACTCACCTTACACACAAGGATACAAATAAACTAAAAGTTAGAGGTTGGAAAAAAAGGTATTCCGTGCAAACAGTACTCAAAAAAGAGCTGAAGTGATAATAATAGTGATAATAATATCAGACAAAATAGACTTGAAATACAAAACTGCTATAAGAGATGAAGAAGGACATTATATATTAAATAAAAGGAGCAATTCACTAAAAGAAATAATAGTAATTAGTATTTATGCATGTAACCAAGGTGCCCCAAAATACATGATGCACACATTTGCAAAACTGAAAAGAGGAATAGATGTCACTACAAAACAGTTGGAGACTTCGATACAACACTCTTATCTTTGGATAGAACAACTGGACAAAGGATCAATAAGGAAACAGAGAACTTGAATAATGTGATAAATGAACTAGAGCTAACAGACATAAATAGAACATTACACCCCAAAACAGCAGGATATACATCCTTCAGAGTACTTACAGAACTTTCTCCAGGATAGACCATATGTTGGGTTACAAAACAAGTCTGAGTAAAGTTTAAAAGATTGAAATTATATAATACACTATCTCTAATCATAATGGAGTGAAGCTGGAAATCAACAACAGGTGGACAAAGGGAAAACTCACAAATATATGAAGAAGGAGGTTAAACAACACACTTTTTTTTTTTTATTATACAGTCTCTTTTTATTTTTTTGATAGACTCTTCCAGAGTTAACTACTTTGGTTTGTAGATGATGAAATGTGTAAAGACCCACTTCAGGCAGCGGACTTGGCCCAGTGGTTAGGGCGTCCGTCTACCACATGGGAGGTCCGCGGTTCAAACCCCGGGCCTCCTTGACCCGTGTGGATCTGGCCCATGCGCAGTGCTGATGCGTTCAAGGAGTGCCCTGCCACGCAGGGGTGCCCCCCACGTAGGGGAGCCCCACGCGCAAGGAATGCACCCCATAAGGAGAGCCGCCCAGCGCGAAAGAAAGTGCAGCCTGCCCAAGAATGGTGCCGCATACACAGAGAACTGACACAGCAAGATGATGCAACAAAAAGAAACACAGATTCCCATGCAGCTGACAACAACAGAAGCAAACAAAGAAGATGCAGCAAATAGACACAGCAAACAGACAACCAGGGTGGGGGGGAGGAGGGGAGAGAAATAAATAAATAAATAAATCTTTAAATAAAAAAAAAAAGACCCACTTCAAATGCTTGCACTGCTATGAACATGATCTCTCCCTTCAAATCAGAATTAAGACTTTTGGTTCTTGATTTTATATTCCAGTCCCAAAAGTAGGTTAACTGTAGACATAGTTATCTGAAGACAGTCTAATGCTGCATAACAGTTATGTACAAACAGGCTCTAGCTTCTTCAGGAATACTACAGGATAAATTTAAATATATTAAAACAAGAGGCATTCTCTCAAATGAGTTTAAATGCATTTTTATTTTTAGGCAACTTACATGACATTTTTTTTCTTAAAAGCAATGCCTCTGCTCCAAATAAATCAGGATCACAATATATGATGAGTTCAAGATATCTAAGTCCTGGTTATGATGATGGTGATAGATCCAAAACAACTACCAAATTTGTTAACATTTCTCCATTTCTAAACCATCCTTAAAGAAAATCATATATGGGGTCACACCATCCTCACAGTAGGCCAGGAGAGCAACCATACCATCTGGATTCACCTTTTCACCAATAAAGAACTGATAGTTGTTGAAATTAGCAAGGATGTACTTGATTTGTTCTGCAGCCCCTGTCATAAAAGATTTTACTCTTTCTGATCTCTGTTCTTCAAGTTTGCCTTTGATTGATTTCATGCAATCTTTCATGTAATTCTTGTAAGCTTCTTTTGTGAAGCTGGTTTCCTGCAAGTGATGGTTCATGATAATACCTACACAAGTGGTAACTGTGCTTTCCATACCATCACCTCGGGGCCTTCAGAGGAGGCATTTCCGCCAATAAGCGCATCATCATTGCTACCCTCTGTCCTACTGACCATTTTCCCTCCCACCTCCAGGTATAGGCCTACTGAGCTCTCCTGAATCTTTTAATTGTCAGAGAACATCTCATCATGGCTGATGAAGTCCCAGTAGATGCTTGTGATGGCGGATGGAGGGAGGTGACAGGGGCAATGGTGTGGCTGGAGCCCCCGGCACAGGGCCAGCACAGAGCAGAGGGAGGGGCGCTGGTCAGTGGGTCAAGAAGAAATCACACGAGAAATCAGTGAGTATCTTGAAATGAATGGAAAACACAACATATCAAAACCTATGGGATGCCATAAAGGCAATGCTGAGAGGGAAATAATAGCCCTCAATGCCTACATTAAAAAAGAAGAGCTAAAATTAAAGACCTAACTGAACATGTGCAGGAACTAGAAAAAGAATAGCAAAGGAATCTCAACATAAGCAGAAGCAAAGAAATAAAGACTAGAGCAGAAATAAGTGAAATTGAGACCAACAACAACAAAACAAACAAAAAACAATAGAAAGAATCAACAAAACCAAAAGTTGGTTCTTTGAAAAGATCAACAAAATTGACAAACCCTCAGCTAGACTGACAAACATGAAAAGAGAGAAGATACAAATAAAATCAGAAAAGAGAGCGGGGACATTATTGCTGACCACATAGAAAGAGAAGAGATCATAAGAGGATACTATGAATAACTGCATGCTGACAAACTAGACAATGTAGACTAAATGGACAAATTCCTAGAAACACGGTACAACCTACACTAACCCTTGAAGAAAAAGTAGACCTCAACAAACCAATCACAAGTAAAGAGATTTGAAATAGTCATCTAAAACCTCCCAAAGATGAAAAGCCAAGGATCAGACGGCTTCACAGGTGAATTCTACCTATCATTCAAAGAAGAATTAATATCAATCCTGCTTAAATTCTTCCAAAAAAATAGAACAGGAGAGAACACTACCCAACTCATTCTGTGAAGTCAATATCACTCTAATATCAAAGCCAAATAAAGATAACACAAAAAAAGAAAATTATAGACTAACTTCTCTAATGAATATAGATGCAAACATCCTCAACAATATACTTGCTAATCAAATCCAACAGCACATTAAAATAATTATACATCATGATCAGGGGTTTTATCCCAGGTATGCAAGGATGGCTTAACACAAGAAAATCAATCAATGTAATACATCACATTACTAAATTAAGGAAGAAAAATCATAAGATCGTCTCAGCAGAAAAGGCATCTGACAAAGTCCAACATCCTATCTTGATGAAAACTCTCCAAAAGATAGGAATAGAAGAAAATTTACCAACATGATAAAACGCATATATGCAACACCCACATGCTAACGTTGTACTCAAAGGAGAAAGACTGAAAGCTTTTGCATTGACATTGGGAACAAGACAAGGATGTCTACAATCACTACTGTTATTCAATATTGTGCTAAAAGTTCTAGCTGGAGCAATTAGGCAAGAAAGAAAAATAAAAGGCATCCAAAGAGGAAAGGAAGAAGTAAAACTTTCACCATTTGCTAATGGCATGATCCGATATCTAGAAAATCCAAAATACCCACAACAAAGCTACTAGAACTAATGGACAAATTCAGCAAAGTGGCAGATAAAAGATTAATACCCAAAAATCAGTAGTGATTCTGTATACTACTAATAAGCAATCTGAGGAAAGATTAGCAACATGCTAAATTAAACACATCTTCAAAGTCAGTGAGAAAAGAACAAGAAATGTCTATTCAAGTCTTTTGCCCATTTATTAATTGGGTTGTATTTCTAAGGACTGGATTTTTTAAATGCCATAAACTCTTTTTATGCCACAATTTCTTTCCTTTCCTAGAACAAGGAATGTGAGTCCCAGATGAAACAAAGTACGAAGTATTAATAAATCCAACCTGCATGAATAAGAAAAGCATTGAGTCCTTCAATGCACTTGAGAAGACAGAAGCCCTAGGAAAAGCTGTCCTCCCAAAGTCCTGATTGCAAAACACAACATCCATTCACTGGCTTCCGGTAGGGTTTTAATTTCTGTACACAAGCGCTTGAGTAATCAAATTACCTGCTCTTCTTTTCACTTCTACTACCAATCCCACAAAGATTGGTAAGAACAAAGACACTTGTGTCTAGACTAAACTTCTAGATTCAGAGGACCCTGCACCAGCTGTGAGATAATAACCACCAGGATTAAAGTATATGGGGACAGGAAAGACCCCTGCCACTGCTGGAGAGTGAATTAAAAAACAAACCAAAGAAGAAAGGGCTGGAAGTAGACATGGCTCAACAAATAGAGCATCCATCTACCATATGGAGGGTCCAGGGTTTGATCCCCAGGGCCGCTTGACCCACATGGTAAGCCAGCCTACACCCAGTGCTGCTGCATGCATGGAGTGCCCTGACATGCAGGGGTGTCCCCATGTAGGGGTTCCCCACATGCAAGGAGTGTGCCCCACAAGGAGAGCTGCCATGCGTGATAAAAGAACAGCCCACCCAGGAGTGGCACTGCACACACAGAGAGCTAACGCTGTAAGATGATGCAGCAAAAAAAGACAGTTTCCCAGTGCTGCCAGATAATGCAAGCAGATGCAAAAGAACACACAGCGAATGGACACAGAGATCAGACAACAGGGAGGAAGGAGAGAGAAATAAATAAAAATAAATCTTAAAAAAAAAAGAAGAAAAAGAAAGGGAGAGAAAAGAAGAGCTAGTTCTAAGGAGCCTGGAGATTCTCCCCTAATTTCTATACTCAGGCCTTGTCCTGAGTGGGGTGGGAGGGGCAAGGAGGAAGGAAATAAGGGTAGGACTGGCCAGATCCTCTGGGAAGAGGAGGCGTTGGCATGCTCTACCCCAGCTGGAGTTTTCTACGTGGCAGCCCCCAGTCTGCCACCACTGGGTTATGGGGAGAAACGTTGTACAACCTCAAGGCAAAATCAGGTGGGTGGAGTCAGAAGCCACTTCCGGCTAACCCCTGGGAGTCAAGTTTTGTAATGGAGGAAATCCAAGAGTTTCCTTGGACCCAGTGGGGTCGGAAAATCTTGGCTGGAAACTGAGAGAACTTGGCAGCTCCAGGAGGACGCTTGGAGCACTGAAGAGGCGCACCAGAGGAATGGGTATGGCCCAGCCAGCTGGGGTGAGGGGCTGGCACTGCGTCTCCAGGGCGTCAGAAACGACAGGAAGTAGCAGAGTGTCCCTGTGCTTCCTGAAGGGGCTGACCATGTGCTAAAAAGCACACAGAGACCAGAAGGACGCACACCCTGCCTGCCTTCTGCACCCAGTCAGTCATGAGGGGGTACGTCACTTCTGGTGGCTATTGGGGAAAGTGGAGGGTCCAGAAGCAGGAAAGTGATGTTTGATTACAAAATACATTCCCTTTTGGTAGCTATTTGTTTTAGTTTTCAATTGAAGATGTAACAAATTGCTGCAACTTTATCTTAAAATACAAATTTGCTATTCCACAGTCAGGAGTGCCAGGGCTCTCACTGGGATAAACTCAAAGTGTCAGCAGGGCTGTGTTCCTTTGCAGAGGCTCTAGGGGAGAAGACATTTCTTTGCTCATTCAGGTTTGACAGAATTAGTTCCATGTGGTTGTAGGACTGAAGTCTCCCGTTTCCTGGCTGATTGTCACCTGGAGCCACCCTGAGCTCCTGGAGGTCCCTCTCCTGTCCTTGCATGGAACCCCTGCATCTCAGAATCAGCATCGGGCCACCAGGCCCTCCTTACGCTGTCATCTCTCTGACCTTTCTTCCACTGGGAAAGGTTCTCTACTTTAAGGACTCGTGTTTAGACTGACTCCACCTGGATTTCCGGGATAATCTCCCTATCTCAAAGTTCAGAACCTTAATCACACCTGCAAAGTCTCTCTTGCCAGGGACAGTGCTAGGTACTGATTTAGGATGCTGATAAAAGCATGTTGGGACATCTGACTTAGGACTTCTTTGTCACTGACATAAAATACATGGTAGATTGCACCTTCCTCCCCACCACTTCCCCACACCCGAGCTGTGCAAGCAGCCGCCCTAGTCTAGATACTGCTAGAAATTTCTGAAGAGGGTCAATCCAGTTTTCTGGGAAACAAGAGCTAAGCTCATGAAGGGACTGAGACAGGGAACCTGCTGGACCCAGGTTTAACCACAGCAAAAAGACCACCAGGAGCAAGTGAGGACTTGTAGCATCCCAGAGAGGCCCTTGAACATAGACACTGCCCTGCCTTTTACCCTGTGTCCTGACCTGGTTTCACCAAACCGCAGGGGACTAGAGAGGGGACTGCCCAGGGTCCACTTTGGCCTCCTGTCACTCCACATCATAAAAGAGAGGTGGGAAGAGGTCAGAAAAAAAATTGATTTATTTAACTGAAGCCCCTTCCAGCTCAGTTCCCTGACCCATATTTTGTAGCCCCAAGGCTGATGGGAACTACCAGCTTGCTAGAGTTTTTTTTTAAATCATAGCCAAACTGAGTCAGTGCAGTGGCAAGTTCTCAGCTGGGAGACCAGAGCCTCCAGTAGTGCCCTAGGTCCCATGGTCCTGCCCTGTGGTCCTTCCAGGCTGAATACCCTGTTTGCACATCCTGGCAGTGATTCATATAGCTGCATGCAGAGATTCCAAAGGCCTTGGCATGAGATGTGAAGGTGACAAATAAACCAAAAAAAGAGGTTATCAGCCCAGGTCTGACAAGCACGGGCTAGCACTTAGCTATCTCAGGCATCTCAAGCTCTGGGCTCCAAGCCAAACTTGAAGTGTGAAGGAAGTGGTAGGGTGCTCTGCCTTCCTCTGCTGAGGTATCCATATCTGGTTGGGTTTTTCACTATTTGAAGCTGAGAACATACTAAATGATATGGCCACACAGCAAGTAGCAGAACTGAAGGTCAAACCATGTCTAATTCTGAGGCAGCCAACAGAATATAAGAGTGTTAAGAGACCACTGGACAACTGGGAATTAATTTGGATCAGATTTCTAGACAGTTTTCAATTAATCAAAGGCAGTTTGTTAAGGTTATGATTCAAGGTTACAGTCTTGATCTTTTGTCCTCTTATCCTAAGTCATCAAAATCCCACCTGAAAATGAAGAACATTATCTAGATAGCTAATTGCCAGCTTATGTTTCAAAAAAGAAAAGTTGGCAGGGGAGGCCAAATGCAACATTTGTAAAGTTACTGAATAGCTGAAATAAGGAATCTGAATTGTCTTGGATTTCAGTGATAAATTGATTGTGTACCCAAGTTTGGACATATGTAACCCAGTTTGGACATTCTGGTGGTATGGACTCATAAATAAGAGCTCTTCAAGATTTGACTTCCGTTAAAGTGTGGCCCAGCTGAATCAGGTTGGGCTTTAATCTGGATTACTGGAGTCCTTGGTAAGCAAAGTGAGAGTAAGAGGAAGCCACAGAAAGTCAACAAAAGAAGAAAAAGGAAAAGACACCATCATGTGCAGTGCCATGTGACAGAAAAGCCAAGAAACCCCAAAGACTGCCAGCCAGAAGATACCAGAAGATACCAACACCAACCCTGGAAGGAAGTCAGCCTTCTAACCTCTGAAACCATGAGCCAATAAAGTCCTATGCTAAGCCAACCTATTGTATGGTATTTGTTTAGCATCTGGGACAGTAACACAACATCTGATAAACTTACTCATTTAGCCAATAAACTCTGTGACTAATGAGCCAAACCAATTGTTTCAACTGAATTGAATCATCAAGCCAGTAACTTTCCATTTGGAGTTCCCAAATCAAGCCTTAGAAAGGACCCTTTATTATTTGATCATTATAAAATTATCAAATCGCTAGTGAAAAGCGGTTGCCAAAAACACCCTTACTTCTTGGAAGGCTCTTCTACTTGTGCCCTATCCCTATACATTACTTGAGGAGATGACTAGGAATCTCGGCGGCAGTACTAGGAGCTGCCTGAAGATGGCGCTGGAAGGTGACGTTAACAAAGCATCCACCGCAACAATTTCAGCATCTGGCGAGAGAAAAGGCAAGTCCAGTCTTTCTTTTCTTCCTGATAAACTTAATTGCCTTGTGTCAGCTAATAGCATAAGACTTCATGGCACAGAAAGAATAACAAAATTATAAAAGGTATAATTTGGAGGCTTTGTCAAGAGCTACAATGATCACACTCTAATAGGTATAAATGCTTCAAAGCGCTAATGCTTCTGTGACAAGAGTGCCTGAAGGAGGAACAATGCCTGCATTAACGTGCAGGCTCCTGAGAGGAAAGAGCTTTTTGGTCGGCAATTATTAGTCTGCTATTCTTTACTTTAGAATATATCTATTTAATGGTTGCTTTTTTTTTTTTTTCAGGCATACTTCCCCTCCCCCCGCCCCGAGTTTCACATGTACCTTCACATGAGTAAAATATGCTTTTCACACTTTGCTGAATACAGAAGCCACTGCCTCTTAGAGAGTCCTCTCCTCGCCTTGCACAGGCTTTCTCTAACACTGGGTTTCTGAAGCTCCAAGAGGCAAACTAGTCTCATGTAGGCATTACTGTAAGGCCACAAGTTTGCACTTCTCTTCCCTACTTCTCAAACCAGCATCCCAAGTACATCCCACTTAACCCCGGAGGACTGTCCCACTCCTGCTCTTCCCTTTGAAATCCTATGAAAGTGTGTTCTTGCTTCCCTAGAGGGTAAGCTGCTTTTAGAATAGGAAATGCTAGCACTTCTATTCTATTGCCGTAACAGTAACAGACCTCATACCTCCCTTTTTGGTTCCATGCCCCAATATTTTCCTATTTTGGGCTAAAACCAGAATGCAATGGCTGCCCCATGCTGTAGTCCCCTGCTTTTAGGAAGTCCCAGGCATTGAGTGAAGGTTGTACTCACTCTTGTCTCATTCCCTTGAAGACCAGGTCAAATCCTTCTGGGGAGAGCTCTTTTGAGAAAGAGATTAGAATGTACCTTACCTACATAGTGCTCCCCATTCCAGATCTGAAAAGAAAATTGCTTTCTGCTCCCTTATACCTTCAGAGTCCCTCACCTGCCCTGGATTGCAAATACAAAAATGTGACCAGGGTGGAGATAGCAAGAAATGGCCTGCCAATAAACTGGTCTAGCTGCGCACCTTTCATAGCTTCTTTAGAAAGCTAAAGCTACCTGTAAGAAGAAAGAAAATCTTCCCTTTACCTTCTTTCCACCCCCACTGGCCTGACTTTCTACCAGCTGCCCCTTTGAGTTTCTTTCTCACAGAGTCAGTCATCCTCCCAGGGTTGTACCCAAAGGGAAATAGTTCAAAACGAGAGAAATCAAAAGACAGACTTGTGGAAAGAATAGCCACAAAGGAGGCCTAAGAAGCCACAGTGGTCCTAGTTGAGAAATCCACCAGCTCAGCACCCCCGGCTCTCTCCCTTAATCCACATGCATGTTTTGAGTGTAAACACATTCCCCAATATCTCTTCTTTCTAACCAATACATTTTGCCCAGACAAACTACCAGTTATTAAAGGGGTTCAATTGAATACCATAATCCACATCTTTAACATTATTTGGAAAGTCCTTTGGAAAAAAACATGGCCCATGGACTCCTATTCACAACCAGTTTCACAACAAGAAAGAGAGCAAGCACAACTTCACATCTGCTGCTAGAACGAATGAAATGGACTATTTTTCGTTACCTTTATGTTTGCAAACTCCTGGTTCTTCCAGAAATCTCCTAGTTAAACACAGGAGGTAAGCGTGGTACAGAAGACCCACAACAAAAAGGACCTATGTAACTGCACCCTAAATCAGCAATTTGGTATGCTCCCAAGCATCAAAAGGGGGCAATCATTGACTGCAGTTCCTCACATTTTCACTAGAGGGAGACCTAAAGTATTTGTTCTTCCCAGAATTTACCTAATGTTTATTAGGCCCAACTCCTCAAAAGGTATTGCTTGACTCCTTCGGAACATATAACTGTAACAGCCAGTCCCCTTGGAGTGCTTACTGCTCGGAGAACTTTATATACCATCTCAAGTAATCTTGGCACCACCAGAGATAGGAACTATTATTGATCCTATTTTATAGATGAGGACGCTGAGGTGCAAAAAGGGTAAGCAACTTTCCAAGTAAAAAAGTGACATCCTAAGAAATTATGCATAAATCACCATGAGAATACTGATGAGAAAACTATTGAATTTTAAAAATAGCAATAACTTATGTTTACTGAGCTCTATGTATTGAGCACTACGCCAAATGCTCCATGACCTTTCTCTGCATAAGCAGAGCATAAGCAGGCTCTAATATCGGGGAAAGTGAGCACATTAAAAAGGCCCTATCATTTGACTACTCCTATTGCCTCTTACTCTGACCACTGAAGTTTCAAATGCACATTAAACAGACCCATCTTTCCCACTTATCTTCTAATATCCTCGGATCAATAGTCTTACCAATAAGCCCGGTCAAGGCTAACAATTTGCCTCCCTCTCTCCTCCTCCCCACCCCCACACCTCCAGCAGTGCCACTAAGAGGAATTATTATCCCCAACCTAGAAATGAGGAAACTCATCTCAGAAAAGCTAAATAACGTGTGCAAGTTCATTCAGCTTAGAAGGGAAGAAGTCTGGGGTGGGGGAAGGGGTCTAAACCCAACATCTGGCTCCAGAGCAAACAAGCAAGGTTAGGGAAGGCAGGCAAAGCAAGCAGCACTGGCCAAGGCAGGTTGACTAAGAACTCCAGATAGATGGTTCAGTGCGAGCACAGGGCACATGGTGGGCAGAGGGACAGGACGTTGCAGCGAGTCAGGAAGGAGACTATATGCCAGGTGAAAGATGGCACTTTATCCTGTGAGCGCACAGTTTTTAAGCAGAATTTTTATGGTATCTGATCTGCTTATTACTAAGGTCCTTGCCCAGAATATTTCAAAATCATTTGCTACATTTGATAGATTAATTTTATGAACAAAATCTATGCATAACAGTGACTATCACCCCCATTGTATGGATAGGAAATTGAGGCAAAGATGTGCCAATGTAAACTTGTTGTCACCAGGTGGTCCATTTCCTTTAGAAAAAGTCTCTGTTTTCCCATAGCTTGTAACTGCTGACCATAAGGTTTTAACTGAACAATGTTATTTTAGTTTGCTTTCATTCCTTTACTTAAGTTTTGCAACATTGTTATAATCGGTCACCATGTCTGCCCCAATTGGCTTTTGTTGGATCTTACAGCTTATATTTAGTTTAGTCTCCTTACTTATTATCTTATGTGGATTAGTCTACTTACAGCGGTAACTTGTAATCATATGTATTGCCCTAGTTAATTCTTAATGGCCCATTTGTTTAGCTTATTTCAATTCCTTTACCAGTTATCTTATGTTAATTGAGTGATTTACAACCCTGCTGTGAACCTGTAACCCAAAGCTTACCCTGGCTGGCTCTTGTCAGTCCTCTAGAGCAGCTTCTTGGGCCCTGGCTAACACACAGCAATTGAACAATCAGTATCTCCCAGTGTCACTCTCTCTACCTCCCTTTGTTTAAATCTTATAAAAACCTCAGAGTTTCTCCAATTCCAGGAAAGAGATCTGAGGCTTGGCTTTTGCCTCCTGTTTCCTTACACAGCTCTCTGTAATAAAGCTCTTTCTTCCTTTAAATCCCAGTGTCACAGATTAGCATTTGTGCACACCAGACAGTGAATCCAGTTTGGCAACATTAGGACCCTAGACAGCCAGTGACAAAACCCAGTCTTCCTGCTCCTGACCCTGAACTCTGCCCCTACAGTGGCCCTAACGGTTTGGCCACAGGAACAGCACCAGCCTGGGCACACTTACCCTGACCTCTGAGCCCTCCCCACCGCAGCCTCATCAAACCCAGGGCCTGCTTGAGCTGAGTGGCCTCTGAGCACTGTCTCCCACGGTGCCGCAGCGGCGCTTCGGCCACGCTTGGTCTTTTCTGTGTTTGTAAGTTCAGATACTTTTCCCGTAGCAAGAAAGAAAATCCAGAACCCAAATGATTTTTTCATTCTATAGTCCTCTGAATTGTCTTTTGTGCTTTCCCTGTCCGGTTCAGTGTGAAAAATAATCATCAGCAAGCTGAGTATCTGAGTTTCCACAAGTTTAAAGCATTCCATTGCAGAGGACACCCTTCAGTTTGGTGTGAGCGCCCCAGCAATACCCTCTCACCCTGTAAAGCCTGTAAATCCTTGGAAGAATTCTAAGAACGTTCTTAAAGGAAAGGGTGGTCCAGAGGCCTCCGGTTGTTCTCTCTGGGCCCTTTGGCCTTGGGGGTTTGACGTATGAGTAGGGCCAAGGAAAGATGGTTTGGAGTGAATGGGGAGGGGGTGAGGAGTGGCGATCAAAGGACGGGAGACCCAGTCATATAAACCCTTGGGTAGCCAAATATATCACTTCTGGGGACAGTAGTCATCTCTGTACCAGGCTATAGCTCCAGCTCCAGCACCGGGGCCAATAAATGTATTTTGATGATGCTGATTATAACTTAAATACATCACTAACTAAGCAAGAGAGAAAGGTGGGGAGGAAGCAATGGAGACAAAATGGATCACTGGGAAAGTTAGCGATGCTAGGATGTTTGGTGCAGGAAAGAACGCAGCGCGAGCCACAGAAAGCTGCTGTGAGCGCCAGGGGAGACAGCACGCCTAGGACGGTGTTCTGGTCCCACTCCTAGCTGCATGAACGAGCGCCTGTGAGAACTGAGGGGTAAACCACTTACAAGCGCTCAGTCTGGTGCCTGGCACCTACCAAGTGTCCAATAAATGTTAGTTATCATTAATTAAAAGCCCAAGATTGTCCTCCCTCGTTCCAAAAAGTCTGTCACCTCAGTGAACTTTCACAGTTTTTCTTTATTATTCTTAGAAAAGATATTACGAAGTATATTTCTTTATATGTGTGTATATATATATATATACATATAATTCTTTGTTTACCACCAAACAAACCAAATCTATTCCCACATTCAGTTAATCAGTTCCTCATAAATAAAGTATAAATGACACAGTGGAACTGTTGCATGGCCTCCCCTAGCTTTCATCATTGTTTAACCAAGCTTTGTTTTGTTTCTTCTTTTTCTGGGAAGTGTTGTTTGCCTCAGGTTCCTCCTCCCCAGAGGCAGCAGCAGAGCCCCAGGGTTTCCACCTCACTAAGCATATAATGGGGCATCCTGAGGAGCTAATGGATTCCAGAGAGCAAGGGGTCACTTCCTCAGAACCGCTAGGAGTCTCCTGGTAAAGGGTGACAGTGCAGAAACCTCACTAATGCACTCTCTCCATTACTGTTTGTTTTCCCATTTTTCCTGCCTCCCATTATTACCTTCAATTAAGCTTTGCTCTTTAAAACCCTTTGACTGCCCCCGGGGTCATTAGTTTTCTTCTAGTGCTGTGGTCTGTAGCCAGAGCAGAATCTGGTACTTAGAAATCTCAAGGTTTGAGGCCAGATAATTTTTTAGACACTTCCTTAACATGGTTCTTTACCTCGAATATATTCAGCCTTGCCAAAAGCCACTGGAACATGGGACCTAAAGAAGTGATATACTGTTAAATAAATAAATAGTCACTAGTTTTATCTGTTCCCTGGTACCGGGGGTGGGAGGGCTGTAGTAGTAGTAAACCAGTAAATGGGTTTATTTTGCAAGAGATTTAGCAGCCGTGGATAGAGCTTTGCGTTTTATTTGGTATGTCATTTTAACTCATTTTTTCTTCTAACTATTGAAAATCCAGGCTACTTCAGTAGTCTTCCACCGACCAAATTGGGAAAGGGGTGAAGGTGAGGTGGGGCCAGATATGAGAGGACAACAGCCCTGTGACACTCAGGGAGTCTAGCTCTTGAGCCTTGTCTACTGAGGCTTTGGAACACCTTCGGTTTCTAACTTCCCATCCCATTTGACCATGCCCCCAGGCTGTGTGGCCGCCACCCAACAAAGAATTGAAGTCTGAGTCCTTCCTTATTCTACATAATTTAAAAGTAACTGCTCCTGTTTTGTATATACTGCATATACTGCCACCAGATGGCATCGAAAGTCAGTTCTCTTGGTGTACTATGTGTGGGGCACTTTGATAGGCATTAAGAATGTGGTGGTGAACATAAAAGACAGGGTTCCAACCCTCTAAAAATCTCTACTCTAGTAGGAATACGGACACTGAGCAGAATATTATGAACAGTTTAATGACCATGCTGGAGGAAAGTCCTCAGAGAATAATGCTGGGAGCAGGCAGAGACAGCAATGCTCACAGATAACCAGGCAAACCCACGTCTTCCACGCACCTTGCAGTTGGGCAGGGCATTGTAACTAGTTCTGCCCAATGGAATGTGAGCAGAAGTCACATGTGATGCTTTAGAGCCAAAGCAGAGAAAAATGAATATAATTTGCCCGTGCTTCTCTCTTCTCCTGCTTTGGTAGCTGGCAATAGGAGAAAAGGTAGAGGTTCAGCCTGGATGCCTAAGTGATGATATGGAGCAGAGCCTTCACCTCATCCCATACCACCTGACCCCCAAACCTCCACAACTCCTGTTGGATAGGCAGCATAAATCTGTACTGAATTACTCTATAGAGATATGGGGATTCACTTATTTCTGCTGTATAACCTAGTGAGTATGTTAGTCTGACAAAGGACTAACTTTCTGTTTGTGGAGATGGATCTTTTTCCTCTGAGTGAGCCTTTGTCCAAGAAGCACAGATTTCCAAGAGAAGGGGAAACAATCATAAACTATATTGCTACCTACAATACAGCCTGAGACCAGCAGGAAGCAAGAGAGACTCCCTAACCAAAGAGGTCACTTAAGGTTAGTTTCTTGGGAAGCAGATGTGACTCAACTGATAGAGCATCTGTCTACCATATGGAGGGTCCAGGGTTCGATCCCAGGGCCTCCTGACCCATATGATGAGCTGGCCCACGCGCAGTGCTGATGCACACAAAGACTGCCGTGGCACGAAGGGGCACCCCCACATAGGGGATCCCCACACACAAAGTAAGTGCCCCGTAAGGAGAGTCACCCCATGTGAAAAAAGCACAGTCCACCCAGGAGTGGCACCGCATACATGGAGAGCTGACACAGCAAGATGACACAACAAAAAAAGAGACGCAGTTTCCCAGTGCCACCGAATAATACAAGCAGACACAGAAGAGCACACAGCAAATGGACACAGAGAGCAGACAATTGGGGGTAGGGGAGTGGAAAGGGAGAGAAATAAATAAAGTAAATCTTAAAAAAAAAAAAAAAGGGAAACGGACTTTGGCCCAGTGGTTAGGGCGTCCGTCTACCATATGGGAGGTCCGCGCTTCAAACCCCGGGCCTCCTTGACCCGTGTGGAGCTGGCCATGCGCAGTGCTGATGCGCGCAAGGAGTGCCATGCCACGCAAGGGTGTCCCCCGCGTGGGGGAGCCCCACGCGCAAGGAGTGCGCCCGTGAGGAAAGCCGCCCAGCGTGAAAAGAAAGAGCAGCCTGCCCAGGAATGGCGCCGCCCACACTTCCCCTGCCGCTGACAACAGAAGCGGACAAAGAAACAAGACGCAGCAAAATAGACACCGAGAACAGACAACCGGGGGAGGAGGAGGAGGAATTAAATAAATAAATAAATAAATAAAATCTTTAAAAAAAAAAAAAAAAAGGCTAGTTTCTTACCATTTCCAGCAAGACACTAGCACATGATAACAGACTAGCAGAGTATGGTTCCAGCCAGGGGAGGGAAGAATTCTAGGCAGCTGGTCTCAGCAGGTGCAGGGGTAGCTTGCAGTCTGTTGCCTCAGGCTGCCCACAGAGATGGCCATGGGGCCTCTCTATTTGTAGCAGCCACAATCATAATGAAAGAGAGTGGTCTGGTATTCAGCGGCTAGGCTGGCCAGGCACCAGTAACACACCAATGGCTTTCTAATTTATTTTTTGAAACAATTTGTTTTGATATAGTTTCAAACTTACACACACACAAAAGGAAGAATAGCAGAAATAACACCCCTATAGCTTCACCTCTATTTACAAGTCCACTTAAAAAGGATTACTAAAAACCAATTGCTCTCTTTTATATCAAACATAGCTTTAATGCCTAATTCAAACTTCAATATTAAACCCAAATTTCGCAAGTCAGTTTTATATTTAAGACTTGCAAAATAGGACAGAGTACTCTTACATGTAAACAGTTCAAATCCATAAAGAAAACGTAGCACTCCTTGGAAAAATAAACTTTAGCCAGTTGATGAAAGAATTGAGATTGATAAAGATATGAAAAAAAAAAATTCACCTTTCCAGTAGTAAAAAATACATAAACTAAAACCTCATTTTCACCTAGCACATGGAGAAAATTTTAAATGAATGGTATTACTTGTGTTAGAGATAATATGAAGAAACAGGCACTGTCATACTCTCATACAGTATGGCCAGTTCTGCAAATCGATTCAGTATTCTGGATGGCTTAACTGGCAATAAAAATCAAAAGTCTTTTAAATAAACTTGCCTTTTAACACAGCAATTTTAATCCTAGGAATTTACCTGAGCAAAAGAGGTAAACAAGTATTCCTGACCCTTCCCCAAGAAGAAGGATATGCATTGCAGCATTATTTATGAGAGAAAATATTTTAAAAGTAAGGGATTTCTTAAGTAAATGGTGTTTCCATACAAAGAATAGCACTTATATAGCCTTTACTGAATGCCAGACTCTGTTCCTAAATCTTTGCATATATTAACTCATCCCACCTTCGCAACAGATAGGTACTTCAATTACCATCTGCACTTATAGATGATGAAACTGAGGTACAAATGTTCATTAACTCCCAGGTCATAAAGCTAATAAATGCCAGAACTGGGATTCACTCCCAGGCAGTTTGACTCCAGACTCTGCTCCCTTAGACATTACCATACAGCCTCCCATGCAGTGTGGAAGCCTCTCTGTGCAACCATTAAAGTGATAAAGCATATTTCTATTTATTGTCATGTAAAATGTTCATAATATATGAAGGAGAAAAGTAGATTATGAAGCATTATATACAGTGTGAAGTCATATTTTAAAAGAAATTATGTATGCACTATATAAACATGTATAAAAATATTCCTTAAAAGATTAGCGTTGCTGGGATTGTGGGGGATTTTTACTTCCTTATTATCTAAGTTTTCTACACTTATCATGCAATTGTTGTCAAATAAATACATTTAAATGACTTCTACTCCCCAATCCTCCGAGCTTCCCTTCCCTGCCAAGGATATTGATCCCTGAAAAACATCCTGGACACTAAACTCCATCTCAGAGTCTGCTTCTAAGAAAATCCAGCCAGTGACCCTTGGTATCAGAGAATTGGTCCAAGAAAGTAGGAGATAAGATGTTTTCAGAGCTGAGTAACGCATCACCCAGTTGTCAATGAGGACACCATCACTGGGGGTAGGTGGAGCACAGAGAGCCCCCTGGTCCAATTGTTAAAAACTTTCCCTGTGGAAAAATGGAATAGTGCACAGGTGAAAGGGAGGACTAGAGCTGGTGCTATGTATTTGGTGTTAGGAAAGCATGGAGAAAATTGTAACCGTAAGGACAGTGAGATAGGATGCCAGTTGCTAAACTCTACTAAAACCCTACAAAAGACTGTAGCTCAACAAAAGGCTCAGAGCAATTAATAGGCAATTGAAAGTCAGAGGACCTCCATGCAGGCAAATAAAGAGGCAGTCCTCACCTAAAAAGGGAGAGCAGGGAAAAATAAGTAAAACCCACGGTCAAATGAAGGTTAAATATTCCCAATAAAGGCAGATCTGTTAGAGCAACATCAGGGATTTGGTTGGGGACAAAATGAATATTGACCTATGAGATGGGACAATCTGGGTTGCATTCCCCCAAAACATTGAATTCCCAAGTTCCTCTAAGCCTTCTAAACCTTAAGAAGTGACCTGTCCCAGGAAGCAGATTTGGCTCATCTGATAGAGCATCCACTTACCATATAGGAGGTCCAGGGTTCAAACCCAGGGCCTCCTGACCCATGTGGTGAGCTGTCCCACACACAGTGCTGATGAATGCAAGGAGTGCCCTGCCACACAGGGGTGTCCCCCACATAGGGGAGACCCACACACAAGGAGTGCACCCTGCAAGGAGAGCCACCCCATGCAAAAAAAAAAGCGCAGCCTGCCCAGGAGTGGCTCCACACACGGAGAGCTGACATGGCAAGATGACACAACAAAAAAAGACACAGATTCCCGGTGCCACTGATAAGAATGCAAGTTGACACAGAAAAACACACAGCAAATGGACACAGAGAGCAGACAATGGGGGCAGGGGAAGGGGGGAGAAATAAATTAAAAAAAAAAAAAAAAAGTGACCAGTCCCCTTTTGTTAAAAACTAGGACTACCTCCTCTCTTGAAGACAATACAGAGAACCCCTCTTCCCCTATCAGGGGAGAAAAGGGACTATATCCCCAAAGGAGCCACAGGACCCACTTAGCATGCACACAGTGAAACTGGATTCTAAGAGTACCTGAACAAGGAGGCCAGAGCATGATACTGAATATAGAAAAGTTTATTGATTCGAGGTACTCCCCTGAGATACAGATTTTAACATTCCAGCAAGGCCCCCATGGTGCATACTCACTGCTAGGCTGGCTCTTAGATGCATGGCAAAAGCAACGGTCCCCACGAAGTGAGGCTGAAATACAGAATTACCACAGCAGATTCTGGAAGAAAGGCTTGATGTGGGCATGCTGGAGCAGATATCCTGAAAGAATAAAAGATCCACCAAATTATTATGTGCCACAGGAAGGTCATCAAAAGCACACTGATAGAAGGGACATCAGCATCACTAACACCACTAAGGAGATCACTGGTGGCTCTCCTTTGTAAGCCAGGGATTATCGTTCAAAGAAACTTAATGAACGAGGGGTTTGATTGATCTGGGTTGGCCACCTTGGTGGAGATTTCAAATTTCAGAATATATCAAGAAACTTAAAAGGGAGTTCAAAGAGGAAGAAAGGCACAGGTTTGGGGCTCTGATGGAACCTCAGGGGTTTCTTTATATAATTTTATCACAGGACTAGGCTAAAAGCAATGGGGATGATAGGCTCAAAACCCCCAAATCAAGGCCAAATAATGGTGCCTAACTGCCAGAAGTCAGATGACCCCATCATCACAATGAGCATCTAGGTTGGTACAGTCAAGGGGGCTTGACCTTGAGAGAATTATGGAGATTGTTAATAGAACACACACTTCCCTCAGGGCAAAGTGGATGGGCAGCTAACAGGTGTGCTCTTCAATTTACCATCAGAAGTGGAGGGCAGTTGCCCCAATAAAAATCTGTGATCCCTTGTTCAGTTATTGGACCTAGTCCAGGTCAGACATGGATCTCAAAGACGGAAGGAGCGGCTGACTCCCCAGAAGGAAGAAATTTACAAAAGAAAATATGCAAATGGCCAATTAGTACATGAAAAGCTGTTAACATCATTAGTCATCAGGCAAATGCAGATTAAAACCATGATGAGATATCACTTCATACCTGCTAAAATAGCTAATATCAAAACCATAGGCATTAGCAATTGTTGGTAAAAGGCAGAGCATTTGATTTGGGATCAAAACTCTACTGCATAATCATAGGATGGGAGACCTAGTCAAAGAACATGGTCAGAGGTTAATACTGCCCTCCCCAAGATCCAAAGACTGGTTTAGATTTTTGCATTTCTTTCTGTGGCTTATTTGTATGGGTTTCTTTTTTTGGTTGAAAAAACCTTTAATCCTACCATGAAAACATATAACCTGTAGTAGATTGAATTATGTTCCCCTATAAAAATATGTTCTTTCTCTTTCTTTCTTTTTCTTTCTTTCTTTCTGTAAATAGGATCGTCTAAAATACTATTTAGGTGTGGCTAAATTTAATAAGGGAGTCCTTAATTCATATTACCAGAGACCTTATTAAGATAGGAAATTCAGATGTAGCCAGCAGAGCCAAAAGTCGGTGGAAACTCGAAAGACAGACACAAGGAGAGAGCAATCTCCACATGTGACAGAGATGCAAGCCAAGAAACCCCAAGGATTGCTGCAAGCAAGCACCAGAATGCAACAGATTCTGAGGAGTTTGGACTTCCAGGCTCCAAAACTGTTGTTAAGTTAACCAGTGTGTGGTATTTGTCATAGCAGCACTGGAGAACTAAGACATAACCTCTGAACACATTTTGGTATATAACCTTCCAGACTTTTTCTATGCTATGCAAGCTGTTTAGCAACCACTTCTTTTTATATTTAATTTTAGATTTACAGAAATATTAAGATAGAGTGTTCCCATATATCCTACATCGAGTTTCCCATATTATTAATGTCTTACCTTAAAATGGTACATTTATTACAATTATGAACCAGTATTCATACATTATTAACTCAAGTCCATAATTTATTCAATTTCCTTAGTTTTTATATAATGTCCTTTTTCTGTTCAGGATCCCTTCCAAGTTACCATACTGCATCTAGTTGGGATATCTCCTTAGGCTCCTCTTTGCTGTAGCAGTTTCTCAGCCTTTCCTTGTTTTTGATGATGTTGGCAGTTTTGAGGAATTCTGGTTAGGCATTTTGTAGGATGCCTCTCTATTGGAATTTGTCTGGCATTTTTCTCATGATAAGACTGGAGTTATGGAGTTTGTGTGTCTTTTTTAAATTCCGTTTTGGATTGCTTGGAGAATAAACTTTAAAAGTGGTCCCAAATACTGACTGAAGAGAGCTTTTTCTGCTTTCTGGAAAACCTCAGTTTTTTGGCTTGTTAGTGGTTGAGGTAATGTTCAAATTCTGATAGAGTCAGAAATAGCAGGGGAAACCCTTGGGATATTTGCTCTTTAAAAAGACCTATCTTTGGGAAGCAGATATGACTCAAACAATTGGGCTCCCATCTACCATATAGGAGGTCCAGGGTTTGATGCCAGGGCCTCCTGGTGAAGACCTGTTGGCCCATATGGTGAGCTGGCCCATGCAGAGTGCTGGCCTGCGCAGAGTGCTGGCCCATGCAGAGAGCTGGAACAGCAAGATGAAGCGACAAAAAGAGACACAGAGGAGAGAGAGTAAGAGACACAGCAGATCAGGGAGCTGAGGTGGCACAAGGGAATGATCGCCTCTCTCCCACCTCTCTCCACATCCCAGGATCAGTTGCTGGAGCTGCCTAATGAGAATGCAAGCAGACACAGACGAACACACAGCTAATGGACACAGAGAGCAGACAACGGTGGGGTGGGGGGTGGGAAATAAAAAAAAAAAAGATCTATCTTTGCACTGCAGAAATTATGAAGAAACCTAGCTGGCTATTATTGTTATGAGTGAAGGGCTCCCTGCCTGATATACACAGAAGTCAATCCCATGACATTGGGATTCTGAGAAAAGACAAGACTTTTATTGCAAGGTCAACAGCAAGGAGACAGGAGCAAAGCTCAAATCTGTCTCCTTGATCCAAGAACGAAGGGAGATTATAAGATGGAAACAAAGGGAGGTGGGGATAGTGCCAGGATTCAGGTCAGCATATTCTGATTGGTTGTTAGTAGAAATATGCCAAGAGGAGTGAGGGGGTCTCAAGGCATAAGTGCTGAGCCTATGCACATGGGGCAAGTGCAGAGGCTCTATATAGGAAGTCATACATCACATGGCCAGAAAATGGCATCCTTAATATGATTGATGAGTGGGTGAAGATTTAACAGGACAGATGTCATTAGGTTACTTTCAGTCACACTTAGTAGGGAGGGTGTAAACGTAGTCTTGGGGAATTCCAGAGAACCAAGTTAGAGCTAACTGGGGCTGGGGGAGACTGATCCTCAGGGGCTCAGGTTACAGGGAGGCCAAGAAAGTATACAGTTACAACCAGGAGTATGGTTTAATGAATCCTGTTGGAAGGGCTTCATTATCATTTACTTTTATTTAATTAACATTTGTTTGAGAGGTACTACTTCCTCCTAATCCGAGGGCACTTAAGTCATATTTCCACTCAATAAAGATATTTTTCTAATCACATTATAATTGTTGCATTTTAATAAAATACCAAGGAGCAGTTCATTTTTATGAAAGTAATTGTCATTAAAATATTACTTATGATTGAGATTTTTATTTGTTCAACACAAAAGTGGAATCACATGACGGAGAAGGCAAATTTGTGCAAGCTTATTGACTAACAATAGAAAAGCTGGCAGCTACTCTTCTTGATATATGCTGATGGCACTTTTGTTGTCTTACAAATACCTCAAGTGGAAGAAATAAAAAGAATTTAAGAAAAAAAGTGGTTTACTATATGAAAAATATCTGAGTTATATATATATATATATATATATATATATATATAACTTATGCACAGTAAAACACACAGTTCAGTGATCAGTTCAACAAATTTGACAATGGTACCTCCATGTATCCACTACCCCTGAACAAATCAAGAAACATTTCCATCACCCCAGAAAGTTCCCTTGTACCCCATTTCCAATCAAATCATGCCCTCCCCAGAAGAATCCTTTTCATTTCTATCATCAGGAATTTGTTTTGCTCATTCTTGGACTTCATATAAATGCAATCATACTATTTGTAATCCTCTGTGTCTAGCCCTTCTCTTTTAACAAAGTATTTTGAGATTAAACTGCTGTAATAACAGTCCCAGATCAAAGATAATCAGAGGCCCAATGGCCTCCACACCAGGCAGGCCCATCTGTGATATATTATTCATCTCTGGACAATTTTCTTTAGGTGGGACACTGGGCTTCCAGAAGGGTCTGCAGACTATTTAAGACTAAGAACAGCTAAGAAAATTCAGGCCTAGAGAATATGCCTTTATGAGAAAGTATAAAGAAGAAAAAGAGGGACAAGAAAATGGTAATAGAATGTTAGGAGGGCTGTCATCTGAAAAAGGAAATAGATATTTTGTGCATAGCTCCAGAATTAGAACCTGTGGGTGGAAATTACTGGGAGGCAGTTTTCAGCTCTATATAACAAGGAACATCTTTCAACAATAGACCTTTGAGGTACCTTGAATAGTAGTAGTTTCTCATCACACAGATTGTTCAGAAAGAGGCTAATGGCTATTTGTCATAGATGCTGTAAAAGGAAATCCCCATTAGGTGGGAGAGGGCATTTTCCTATGACTTGTGGCTTTTATTTGCACAAAGCTGGGCTTTACCTCCACTCTATACTAATTGAGCAGTGTGGTTTAAAAAATTGTATGTAGTTCACATTCACAACAAGGTCACATCATTTTCACTCTGACTGACTTGTAGCCGACTACTGCCATGAAAATTTACCAAACCCAAGTATTCAGGACTCAGGGTGGATTTTGTATTCTTATTTCCAAAGCATTCTCTACCAGAAAGAGTGCTTCCCTTGCTTTGTTTCCCAAGGACCCGCTGGATAGGGTGGAAATATAATTTAAAAGATCTTCTCCCAACACAGAAAACCTCTCCACAGAGGTAGAAGAGAAAGAAAAGCAACTCTAATATTGAAAAAAGCATTAAACCAGAATGTGATGCGTCACAGGCAATCTGCTAGAGAGATTGTGAAGACAGGAAGAAAGCTCACCCCTTTTACTTAGTTAAGCAGATACAACCTTTACACACATGCTCTCAAGATATTTTGCATATCTTTATGCTATTGCAATTTAAGAGTCGGATGATTACTGAAGATAGGCCCCAGGAAATTGGGAGACTAGTGATTGCATTTCAAATAGACGGGCTCTCTGGTCCTGGAGGGAACATTTCTGAATTAGGAGTCTGGCTTATTTAGCATTTGGCCTTACAGTAGCCACAGCTAGAGGGCGGTCTTCACCCCTCACAAACGTGAGCACAGCATGAACAAGGGCAAGTGCTACCAAAGAGTTTGCCTTCTCCTCCTTCAAGGTCCAGCTCACAATTAAAATAAATAATCAGAGCTCTGTAAAGGTTTTGGCAAGTTGTACTCAGTGAGATGGATAAATACAGAAGAGAAAGTAATGAAAAGAGAGGAAATATTCACAAGGGAAGTGACTGTCCTTCAGGTAGCTGAAAGGTCTCCTTTAATTTACTGCACCTGCACCTGCTCTCCACATCTGCCAGCCCAGTGCCAGTTAGCCAAGGTGCAACCACCTGCTTTAGGTATCTGAATGCACGCTCCACTCCAAGCAACTGTCCTCAGAAGGAAAAAGCGCAGAAGAAATAACTTGATCATCATCCAGCAGGCCCCAAGTTGACTTCTTACCTTCTACAAATCCCAATTGTAATAAGTATCTTCATTCTCCTCATAGTTTATCCTTTGCATTTTCTTTCCCCCAGCTACTTTTTAACTCCAATCCATCAGAAAACTATTTCAAACATGGACACTGCACTGCTCCCACCCACACCCTTTTTTTCAAAACCAGTCTCTGAAAAACCTGCCAGTGAATCTCACTCCCTGACTCCACCTCTCACAGCTAGTGAACAGCCAGGGTAAGTCAGAGTGGCCTCCCTTGTCTAGTGCCTAATAAGCATAGAAGTCATTTTTAGGGATAGGTATGATGTGTCATAACATCAACTCAACAATAAACCCACTTAGTTTTCAATCTGTGGTCTTCAGGTTGAAAGCAGGAAGACTTCCTGATTACAACCCGAAGGTGCTCAATGAAAGAATGCATTTCCAGTGCGTGGTTCCAAAGGGACCGGTTGCGGCAGCTCAGGAGATGGTGGTTCCACCAGACTAAAGAAACGCTGACGAGACTCCTCCCATCCTGGACATTTGCAAGAGGTTCTGTCCCATCCCACACCCCTTCAGAAGAGGTAAATGGGGGGAGCAGATATAGTTCAAGTGGTTGAGTGTGGCCTGTTTCCCATATGAGAGGCCAAAGCTTCCATCCCTAGTACCTCCTAAAAAATAGGCTGGATGGAGCTGACTAAATAAGCATATGAATGGGCAAGCAAAATAACTACATTTTTCAGAGCTGACAGTCAGTCCACCCTTTCGCTCAGAGATGGAAAGAGGCTTTTTCAATTCCTCCCTATTGGTGGAGGCCAGAGTTGCAGCAAGAAGTTATTTCCTGATTTACCTTATGCAAGGAGCTGAATATGGATTTTTTTTTCAACGGTATCATTGGAAACCTAGTGTAAAACACAAATAGCTAGAATTGGCTTCATCAGTTATCACCTCTGTGACATTAACTGCCTGAACCCCACTTTTTTCATCTGTAAAATGGGCTATCAATACCTACCTTATAGCTTTTGTAAAGGATTAAAAGGATCTGATGCATGCAAATTGCCAGCTGCTGGTTGACATTCCTACATAAAGATTACCTTCTCTTTTGATTTAGTACAGCCAGCTGACAGCATTCATTTCAGGTATAATGTATCCCTAAAGCATGCCAAAAAATTGTCTCCCATATTTGAAATATGATGCTTAGACAGATCTATGTGCAACATGAAAATCCTATTCTTTTTAAAGTGAATTTTTTTTTTCAGTTATTTTTCTAGATTGTCTGGGCTACAGTCAAAAAGAGTTAAAGGAAAATTTTTTTAAGTGTTTTGCGGTTCCTAACTGCTGTTTAAACATCTGGGTGTTGTTTTTCACCTTTGAAGAAGACATTGACTCTGAATTTTACCTCTTCTAAGACATCAAATACATTGGCTAAAGGTAACACACATGAAAAACAAAAACCTAATTGAATAATTCTGGCTGGAAACTTCTCCTTCCTGAGAAACTCTTATTTTAATTTCTAAACATACTTGTAATGGCATATAGTTCCTGCCAGTGTTGACAGGGGATGAGAGAGAGGAAGAAAGAATTGTGTTTTGTTGGTAGGAGGTGGAAAGTAGTGGGAGGCAGAGAGGTCTATAGTCATCCCTTCGGGATGGATGAATGAACCCAGAGCCCAGGTCTTAGTTTGGGGGCATTTCCATGGCTTGCCTGTCTTCTGAGCAGTGACTCAGAGAGGCAGGAGGTATGGAGGACATAAGGTCATCAGCTAACAACTGATCAGGCAAGGTCAATTAGGTAGGCCTGCTTTCCCCCACTCCCCTTCTCCAATAAGCACATAACACTTACGCCCCCAACTGTAGCCTGTCCTTCTCTGACTTCTCTTTCAAAGCTGCTTTGGTATGCTTCGTAACTTGATTTCACTTCTAAAAAACATGTGGGGGAGGAAGCATGCAGAGGAATCTGCCCCAGCTCTGTGTCACAGCCCTTCCCCACTCCAGATGGCTTAGTTACAAAAGTTTTCATTCTGGGCTTTCAGGCATGTTTATATTCTGCTCTTGAAAAGCTGCTGTGCTCCACAATCCTTCTTTCTTGAGCTCTTCAGAAATACCTTCACTGCCTAATTAGGGGGACCCCTCATTTAACGTGCTCTCAGCCATAGGGCTCTTGACTCTGTCCTGACATCAGGTATACATTATCACTTTTTAATCCTCACCCTAAGAAGCACACGCTATTATCTCAGTATTTGGAAGAGAAAACAGAGATCTTACGGAAAGGATTATACTTTCAGTATAGAAACAAATCTGGTCTCCATTATGATGCCAATTCTACAACAATTTCTCCCTAAACAGAATTCTCAATTAAAAAGAATTTTAACTTTCTATCTTAGGAAAAAAACTGATACTATGATTTGCTTGTTTATTTATTTATTAGGAGGTACTGGGGATCCACCATGATTTATTTTTAAAGAAATGAGTTGACATTCTTGGTTGCCTACGCAAAATCTATTGTCACCTTCCTTTTTTTCCTAACATAACCTCACTTTTGTTTTTTATTTTACATAATCCATTTCTCTCAGGGAATGTCAATCCCACCTTCAGGTCCAAGATGGTCCAGATTGATAGAACAGTCCCCTTCCTCTTGTCAGTGATTGGTTCAGAAATGGGCATGTGACCCAAACTTGGCCAACAAGACAGGAGGAGAGATTGGATGGCATCTTCTGGAAATTTGTCTCTTGCTTTACAGAGAGAACCACAAATAGTGAGTCTCTTGCCCACTGAAAGAGAACAAGGAAGCCAACAGTCACATCTACTGCTGGCAGTCATTCTGCCATACCAAGAGTTGCTTAGGATAAAGCCAATCCTGTGAATGTCATAGAAGAAAGAAGGGAAGAATGAGAGGCCTTTATGAGGCATTGGTGCAACAAACCCTGAAGTCAACTCTCCTCCTGTGGACTTTCTGCCTTTTGAGCAAATAAATTTTTATATTATTTTTAGCAGATTTGAGTTAGATTTTCTGTTTGTTTTTTGTTTTGTTCTTGCAGCTGAACATGCCTTTAACTGATGCTGGGATTTGTTACATCGCCTATATCTGCAGAACTGACTACACAACTATCATTCCCATCTTGATGGAATCAATAAACAAAAGTCAGATTTTGGATGTGATAAATTTTGTGTGGTACATTAAATAAGGTCACAAATTCTTTGCCATTGGGAAACCATTGAGAGGTGGAGTAAATTTCCACTTCCCTTGAGTCCCATGACCTACTTTGACCAATGAAATGTAGTGGAAGTGACACTATGTAATCTTCAAGGCTGGGCCTTAAGAAATTTGCAACATTCATCACAGTGCTTGGAACCCAGGCACCATGTAAGATATCCAGCACCCTGAGGCCACCATGCTCTGAAGAAGCCTGAGCTAGCTATGATAAAAGAGAGAGAGAGAGAGAGAAAGGAGGGGAGACAGAGAAGGGGACAGACAGGCAGTGATAGCACTGAGGTGTGATAATATCTTCTTTTTTTTTTTTTTTTTTGGTATTTTAAAAAAAATTTATTTATCCCCCTGCCCCTTTCTGCTTGCTTGCTGTGTGCTCTGTGTGTCCATTCTCTGTGCATTCTTCTGTCTCCCTTTTGTTGCATCATCTTGACACGCCAGCTCTCCATGGTGCGTGGGCCGTCAACTCTTCTTGGGGCATGGACTGTCAGCTCTCCGCAGGCATGGGCCAGCTTGCCTTCACAAGGAGTTCCTGGGAAGTGAACCCAGGGCCTCCCATATGGTAGATGGGAGCCCAATCGGTTGAACCACATCCACTTCCCAGATAATGCCTTCCTGAATGCAGTCAAGTACAGTCAAGCAGCTGCCATATTGAGCCATACTGAGCTAAAAGAACCACTGAGCTGAACCGTGCCCAAATTCATGAATCGCAAATAAAGTGGTTGTTATTTTAAGCTACTTAGTATTGCTGTAGTTTGTTATAGTAATAGATAACTGAAATGAGAGGAAAATATGAACTTTCCATCTCAAATCTAACTAGAAACTTCAGTCAGGACACTATTCCCCCAAGAACCTTAATTAATTCTGGTTTTAAGAATCTGTAACCATGTAATAGGATGTATATAAACAGGTATGCTAATGCCTGTGAGTAAGGATAATGTTGCCCTATCCCATTCCTTCTCATTTTCCTCTACCTCAATCAAATATTGGGTTCTTATCAAAGTTTTCAAAAAGCTAAAGAATGACACTGATGTTCATAGTGGCATTATTCATAATTGCCAAAAATGGAAGCACCCAAGTGTTCATCAATAGATGAGTGGATAAACAAAATGTGGTATATACTCAGCTATAAAAGGGAATGAAGTTCTGATACATGTGACTACATGGATGAGCCATGGAGACATCTTGTTGAGTGAAATAAACCAGACACGAAAGGATAATTATTGTATGAGCTCACTGATATGAAATAATTAGAATAAGCAAATTTGCTGAGTCACAAACTAGACTATAAATTACCAGAAGCAGGGGTAATGGGTAGGGAATGGGAGTTAATGTTTAATTGGTATAGAATTTCTATTTGGGGTGACATAAAAGTTTTGATGTGGGTGGTGATGATGATAGCACAAAATTGTGATTTTTTTTTTTTGAGGTACCAGAACCAGGGATTGAACCTGAGACCGCATTTGTGAGAAGCCTGTGCTCAGGCACTGAGTCACATCAACTCCCCTGAGTTGGTTTTTTCGTTTGCTTGGTGTTTGTTTTTTTGTTGTTGTTGTTTATAGGAGGCACTGGGAACCAAACCAGGACCTTCTCACATGGGAAACAGGTGCTCAACTGCTTAAGCCACATCCACTCCCCTGAAATATATATTTGAATGTGGCTAAAAGGGAAAATATTAGATTGTATAGATGTTGTTAGAATAAAAATTTTTTAAAAATCATAGGTGTTTACAACATAAACTGTGAACCCTAGTTTGTAAACCATGAACTATAGTTAATAGCACATTTGTAATAATATTCCTTCATCAATTATAACAAATGTACCACACTAATGCAAGGTATTAATAATAAAAGGGGTAATATGGGAGCTCTGTATTTTCTGCATGATTTTTCTGTAAATGTACAACTTCCTTAATACTAAAAAGTCTCATGTAAATAAGGACAAGAAAAATGAAAGACTAAAGAGAGTTTATGGGCAAGTGTAATGGGACCAAGAGGAGCCCACTTTTCTTGATGTCATCAACATTCTTAGCATTTTCCATCTACATACACATCCCCTAGGTGGGAGTTCCGATTAGTTCCTAATCTCACTGTGTTTGGTTTGGCAGGACTGCAGCAATTGTATAAAACATTTGTCGCATAAAATAATCAGCAGAGTTTGAATTAACAATCAGTTTCATTTAATCTGAACTGACATTTTGAGCTAAATTTATTTTAACCAGGGATTTATGACAGGAAAGGAATAGTTCTAATTAAATAAGTATTAGCCTCAAACTGTGTGAATAATGACCACTTGGAAGTTTCCCAGTCCCCTAATAGCTAATTAACAGCTCATAACTGGGTTCCCTTTGTGTCCCAAGGCAGTGTGAAAAGAAGGTCTTGACTGATTAATGAGATCGGCTCAAACCGGTTTTTAAAAATGAAAATTGGCTTTAAGGACTCCAGACCTGCAAACCCACTCCACATGAAAAGAAGGGATTATTTTTAAAGCAACAGGGCAATCACAGTGAAAATAGGAAGAGCAGCGCCAAGGACATTGATCTGTTAACGCCTCCAGTGTCGCCTCTCACAACAGCCTGGACTGAGACAGGGCAGGGAACGGAGGGAAATGTTCTTTCTGCCTCACCATTGTCAAGTCACCATTGTGAGGTCTTGGGCTGGAAAGCCAAACAGCCCTTTTAAAGACTTTCTCTTCCTTTGTCATGTTTGTATTTCAGATCAATATTAAGATAGGCAGCAAAATTAGAAAGCAATAAATACCAATTTCCATTTCTGCAATTCCGTGTTAGAATAAGCTAGAAACCCTGCTCTCAAACAGAGGCTAGACTTGGTGTTTGTTCTTAAAGGAGATTGTGCTCAGTTTCCTGAGGCAATGGTAAGCCTATACCTGTTCACCTCCCACAGGATGCTTTCTCTGGCACTTAGAAAATGTTTAAAGATAGGCAGTTGCAGACTCCATAAATGCTATGCATATTTTCAGAAGCCCCTATGGGCTAGAGATAATCACACACCTTTTATGTAACTGATGGCCGTGGTTAGACTGGGTAAGGCCTACGCAGGTTCCTGCTTTTACCTGCCCTGGAAACTTTAGGGCTGATATTTCTACATAAAGCTAATGTTTATGTGCCCAGTAGAATTCCAGTCAGTGCATGGGAATTGCTTTCTCTCTTGGTGGGGAAGTGGGAGAGAGGGAGGAAGGCAGGGGCTTTTATATTGCCATGAAATTTAAATTCCTCCTCAGAGCCTCCAGTCCACTCCTACCCCCATTTGAACCGAGAGGATATTCTAAGGGCTGTCAAGGTGAAGGCCACAATTTCAGCAGTACTGACTCATAAGCCTTCATCCCATGGCTGACCCACAAGCAACAGATTAAGTTTAGAAGGTAGAGAAGGAGCAACTTCCTTTCTGAGCTTCTAAGTAAGATTTATGACCTGCCATATTCAGGAAATGGGGTGCTTTCTTTTAACCAAATAGATGGTTGCTGTCAAAAATTTAGGGATTAGAGGAGTGGATGTAGTTTAGTGGTTGAGCACCTGCCTCCTATGTACGAGGTTCTGGGTTAATTGAATCGTTATTTGATGATTTAAAGATGACATTTGAGGCTCTGTAGGGCTTTCAGTACTTTGTAATTAACCTTATCAAAAAATGCATGAGAAAGAATTAATAGAGAAGTGTGTGAGAATTTATAGAGAGATCAAAAGATGGGGAAGCTGATTTTGCCACCCTGAGCATGCTATGGCTACTCTGCATCCCAGAAAAGGATTCCTAACCTTCCAGTATCTTTAGGTGCCTCCTTACTATCTGAGCAAGGATGGAACCCTGGCAAGGTTACACCATCAATTGTTTTCCCTCTCCCTCCAGAATATCCCCTCTAATCTGTATTCCTTACTTTCTTCTCTCTGGATCAAAAATTAGATAAAAAATGAAGAACCATCAGACTTTGTATTGAATAACACAAAAATCAAATCCACATCTGTTGTTCTTTTACAAAGTGTTAAGAATATGGTGATACTGATACACAAGATAATCATAAATAATATAATGTATGTATGATAGTTAACAGTAATGTTGTAATATTTTTGCAGCAATGGCAAGAAGATATATCAGTTCTAGGAGACAACGATAGGGGATATAAGGGCTATGGGATTTTTCCTTTTGGAGTAATGACAATGTTCTAAAATTGACTGAGGTGATGACGGCACAACTCTGTGATGAAAGTGAGAACCACTGTGTGCACTTTGAATGGATCGTACAAAGCATGGGACCGTATAACACAGGGAATCCAGTGGTGGAAGATGGATCAGGTCAACAGGACAAATACGAGAACATTCTCTTGAACTTTAACAAATGTGTAATATAAATATAGGGTGTTAATAATCGAGTGGGTTGGGGAAAAATACACCACACGTAAGGTATGAGCTTTACGTTGCAGTAATATTTTAATGATGCTCTTTCATAGTTTGTAACAAAAGTTTCACAACAGTGCAAGGTGGTGATGGTGGGACAGTGTATGGGAACCCTGAATGATGATATTCATGTTTGCTTTTTAAGTTCACAACTTTTACTATACACTTATTATTTATGGATGTTCATGTATGAATGACATACTTCAATAAAATCTTACTTTAAATAAATGTCTGGAAAACACCTGGCCTCTATCTAAGTCTCACAAGGCTTAATACCAACTGATTGGTTTACTGCCAAGAAAAGTGGGGGCTCTCAAGAATTGGTGGTGACACACTAGGCATCAGTTAATTAACACTTCCTCAAGGTGACAGAAGTGCTCTCCTAGGGTGGAAAGAATTTCATTTTCTTCCTAAACTGCGACTTGGGGCTGACACTTCAAAATTTTCAACAGTAATTTGGGGGATGGGAATGTGTCTCTTCAGTCTTTGGAATCAGTTGGCAGCATATACTTCAGTACACTCAAGTGCAGAACTCTGCATTAGCTTCTCTTGGAAGATAAAGAAATAACAAGCCTGTCTGCCCTCAAGATGTTTATCAGGTTAGGTATTACAGCACAGATGACTCTGTAAAGGATGCAAATAAACACGTAAAAATTGATATCACTTTAGCATTGTTCATTCATGGGGTAAGAATGATCAAAGGGACGGCCACCTTTTAAATTTTAGCTAAAGTCTTCAAGGATAAGGTCATATTCCAACAGTAGGTTGGAGGAAGTGGTGGGCAGACATGAATTGACAGCAGAGGAGGGGAGTGGGAGAAAGTAAATCTTGTGCAAGAACTGGCCAGAATATTTGATAGAGTAAGACCATTTAAGAGGTCCACGGATTAAGAGATCAATAAATAGAGACTAAATCATAGCACCTGAAGTCAGAAAAGTAATGAAGAGAAGGACAAAAGTCACATTGCTATCAAAAATTGGAAAGGAAATGGGCAGTAGGGAGATAGTGAGTGAATGATCCAAATCCTTATCTGTCAGAAAGAAGATAAGTGAAGAAATCAAGAACTAGAAAAATCAGCACATGATTTAGTTATAGAGGTAACCACCAGAATAACTATAAATCACTAAAAGAAGGGGGCTAGAGGGAGGAGTCAAATAGAAATTGTTCTTTGTCATTTTGAATGTTCCTGTGCTGATTGATGTATATGTATTAGGTTGATGATTTTTCATGGATAGTGGCAGCTTCTGATGTTGCAAGTGCTTTAAGACACTGTAGCATGTTTTATCAACTCAGTGTTGGCCTTCTAGATAAGGCTGGGGTGGGACTGGGTGGGGGACCTCCTTCAAAAGTCAGTACTTAGAAAAAGAAAAGCTTCAGATGTTCTTTATAAAGTATTCATGCTAAACAAGTCCCACTCTACATTGCCTCATGACAGTAAATTTGGATGCTTTCGCTCTGCTTATTTCATCTTTAAGGGCTATGAGTTGTGACCAGAAAATAAAAGTGGGCCCTTGCATTTAAAGAAAAATATCAACAGCATTTCTGGAAGACTTGGAAATATTACCAGCCTGAAATTCTTTATCCTGATTGTTGAAACACTAAATCCAAAGTGAGTCAGAATTTTTCATGTTCTTAAGGTCCACAAAAAGTTAGTTTCCAACCATTTTCTTAGCTCCCTTGCCTAAGAGATCTAGAGGTCATCTGCTGTCTTTCCCTCTTTATGAAGATAAGCAAACTGGAACCTCCGGTTTGCCTTTTGACTTGCCCTAGGGCATGAGCGGATTAGTGAACCTGCCTGCCTCGTCCCTGTGCAGGGCTTTGCATGCTTCTATTTCTCTTCTCCCACCCCAGTGAAATCCTAAGTAAAAAGTTTTTCAGAACAGTAAAACATTAGCTTTGCCACAATAAAGAGATGAATCATGTACAAAAACTCTCTCCCACCATCCCTTCTCATGTTCTTCATCTTAGAGCAGCATTTTTGTTCTTTGAAGGAAAAACAGCTTTTGAGGGTTGGATATGCTTAATTCAGTCAATGTGGGAAGGGGGATGTGAAAAGGGAGATCTCTGAGGCAAATCACAATAAGAACAAAAGCTTATCCAAATTATGCAATACATTATAATTATGCTATAAAATTGCTCTTCAGCTGGGGGTGTCAATGGAGAGCATTACAATTTTTAAATAGTTCTGTTCTTGAAGGGAATTCACGAACTTTCGAGGTGTTCATGTGTGTGCATACATATGTAGGCAAACCATGGAACTATAAGCATTCATCCTGACTTCTGGTATACTTTCCTCCACAGCAAAAAACAAGAAGCAGCAATAACCTCCAGATGTACATGCAGTCATTGCCCTTTTGGAAAAATGAACTGCAGCTCTGAATTCAACACATCTGAATATCTCCTGGGCGCCCAAAGCCATCACGTTGAAATGCATTTGCCTTAAGCTGTCTGTCTACCTGCAGTTGAAACTGTGAATATAAGCAGTTGAGCAAGTTCCGAAAGTGAATGGAAAAGAATCCTAGAAACAAAGGGATCAAAGAACGAGAAAGTTCAAAGTATTGATGTTACCTAAGTAGCTGCCTCTCTGAGTACAGAACTATACAGGGTATTCTTGGAAGCATTAGAAAGCAAAGATTGGGGAACAGATATAGCTCAAGCAGTTGAGTACCTGCTTCCCATACACAAGGTCTTGGGTTCATTCCCTGGTACTCCTAAATTTAAAAAAAAGAATGTTATTAGATATGGATTGGGGAATTCAATGGTTTTTGCTACTGGCTCTTTCCTTGCCTATAATAAAAGAGTCATGATTTACAAAGATATTATTCTTAAGGGTTTTTCTGTATTTTTTTTAAGATTTATTTATTTTTATTTATTTATTTCTCTCCCCTTCCGGCCCCAGTTGTCTGTTCTCTGTGTCTATTTACTGCGTCGTCTTCTTTGTCCGCTTCTGTTGTTGTCAGCAGTGCAGGAATCTGTGTTTCTTTTTCTTGCATCATCTTGTTGTGTCAGCTCTCTGTGTGGGCGGCACCATTCTTGGGCAGGCTGCACTTTCTTTTGCACTGGGTGGCTCTCCTTATGGGGTGCACTCCTTGCGCGTGGGGCTCCCCTACGTGGGGGACACCCCTGTGTGGCACGGCACTCCTTGCGCGCATCAGCACTGCACATGAGCCAGCTCCACATGGGTCAAGGAGGCCCGGGGTTTGAACCGTGGACCTCCCATGTGGTAGACGGATGCCCTAACCACTGGGCCAAGTCCACTTCCCCTTTTTCTGCATTTTCAGTCCCTACCTTAATATATCCCAGTTTTCTCTTCTCTATTTAAACTTTGACTGAACAAACTATTTCTTGCTGTTAATATTTCTGTTTCTGTAGCTCAGTGGTTCCTATCCTGGCCTCTGGCCTCTGGCCTCACATTAAAATCCCCTGGGCATCTTCAAAAAACAAAAATATGCTCTAGTCTGATATATCTGGTAACAGATATAATGTGTAACTTCCCAGGATTTCAAATGAGGTTACCAACATTTGCAATCAGGAAAAGGGGCATAAGTGCTTGTGACAGTAGTCACTGTTTCCAATAGCATTTCTCTCTCTATCTTGATACTACCAATTGAGAATGAACTGAGTGCAGCATGGAAGAGCAGGAGTAAGTGGGGACAGAAGGCCAGGAGGACAGTGCTGAAGACCCAGGGGCAGCAGCAAGGCAGGGTGACCAGTGAGTGGATCATATATGTGAATGGCCAGGGAATTTACATGCTGGCATTAGAATTATTTTTTGGAAAGAAATGTCTGTATCTATCCATCTATCTGTATAGATACTTCTTTAAATATATATATTTTTTATATATACACATATAATTTCTTGGGAAGTTATACTGATCAGGGTTCTTGGTTACACTCAACAGAAACTAATGCCAACTTTAAAAAATGAATTTTTGGAAGGATATTGGGTATATTAGAGAATTGACAGGAAGAGTGAGACTAGGCTCAAAAAATACAAGTAAGATCATGCTATCTAAGATACTTTATTGTTGTCTTCACCTCTGGACAACGGCTGCCACCACTGCTGGTCCTGCTGCCACGGGACACTCACCATTACTATTGCTGTTGGACCCTGAATTCCACCAGCACTGTGAATAATCCTCAGTTGTGCCAAAAATTCTAGGTGCCTTTGCTGAATGCAAGTAAGAGACAGGGGCATCAATAAAACATAGACAATAGATAGAAAGTTCCTTGAGTTCAAGGAACATGCCATGTTCATTTCTCCACCATTGAAACACTGCCTCACATAAGAGAATGCTCTATAAACATTTGTGAATAAACGAAATGAAAATAAATAAGTTAACATGGCATGGTATGACATGATATGACTTGGAATGGCACAGCATGAAATGCAAGCAACAGATGATGAGAACCAGAATGTTACCACAAAATAATTCCTGTGCTAATAATTTTACTTCCAACCCTACAACTTAGGAGTTTCAGACAATGGAAAATCATTTAGTTCATCGATAACTCAGCTCCTCTGTGGTAAAATAAGCAAGCATAATAATTGCCGTGACCTGTTAGAAGGTTGTGTGAGACTAGAATAAATGTTTTGAAAATAGAAGTGCCATATTTTATAAGCTATAATTCTAAGGGGCTGTAGCAGTTTGATATGGTATATGAATTTTAAAAAGATATTGGATTATGTTTATAAACTGATCTGTCCCTCTAGGCATATTAGAGTATTGGATTAAGAGGTTTTGCTTTTACTTGATTAAATAATGATTAAGACTTTGATTGGGCAATGTCAGTAGGACATTGAGTCCCCCATCCCCTTGGTGGGTGGGGACTCATAGAGAAACTGCACAGCAGAGAAGGGAGGTTGGAGTCTTGAGCTGGAGCCCTGGGAAGTAAGCATACAGAGGAGCTTTGTCATGAGGAAAGAGAGAAGGCCCTCGGAAGAGAAACAAATTATTTGCCTAAGAGTCTATAGCTGGCCTTGTGGAGATAAAAGAGCAGCTGAGCCCAGAGAGAGGCAAGCCTGGGGAAGAGATGAACCCAGGAAACCTGAACCCTGGCAGACATCAGCAGCCATCTTACTCCAACATATGACAAAAGACTTTGGTGAGAGAAGTAACTTATGCTTTATGGCCTGGTAACTGTAAGCAACTACCCCCAAAAAATACCCTTTATAAAACCAATCGATTTCTGGTATTTTGCATCAGCACCCCTTTGGCTGACCAATACAGAGGTGTAAACAATTTCCCACTAAGAAATATGTCAGAGATTCTCAAGCACCTCTCCCCGCTCCCATCCTGTTTCCCAACTT
The DNA here is from genome assembly GCF_030445035.2 of Dasypus novemcinctus. NCBI lineage: Eukaryota > Metazoa > Chordata > Mammalia > Cingulata > Dasypodidae > Dasypus > Dasypus novemcinctus. The sequence continues at coordinate 109,482,221 of NC_080675.1, read as the reverse complement.
CGTAGACCCAACCTAGAGAGGATTTGCCTGTCTTAATAGTCTACTTGCTGATTGCTTCTTTTCCATCCTCCCCCACCCTGCTATTTTTTGCTGCCTGTGTCTACTCACTGTGTGATCTGTGTCTATTTCTCTTTTTGTCTTCTCTTTTCATTTTTCTTCTCTAGGATTCACCAGGATTCAATCCTGGCAATCTCTGATTTGAAGAGAGGTTCTCTGTCACTTGCGCCACCTCAGTTCCTGGTTTCTGTGGCGCCTCGCCTTGACTCTCCCCTTTGTCTCACTTTTTGTTGTGTCATCATCTTGTTGCATGACTCACTTGTGCAGGCACTGACTCACAGCACAGGCATGTTTTTTTTGTTCCTTTGTTTGTTTTTTAACCAGGAAGCCCAGGGATCAAACCTGGGTCCTCCCGTATGGTAGGTGAAAGCCTCATCACTTGAGCCACATCCACTTCCCTGATTGCTTCTTTTTGGTTTTTTTTTTTTTTGGGTATCTTTTTTTGGTTGTTGTTAGTTTTTTGTTTTGTTTTGTTTTCTTCTTTTTGTTTTGTTTTGTCTTTTAGTTCTTCTTGATTGATTCTTAATTTAGTGATGCAATGGGGTTTTCTTGGGGAAGGTTCCTAGCCAGGTGGTATGGGCACCAAGAAAATAGCAGTGTGTGAGAACTGGAGCAATTTTTAAAAGGTTTTATTTCTCAAGGTACCTGAAAAATTTAACTCCTTAGTACGCTACACAACCCAGACTTGAACTGAGATACATGACCAGATAACTTGACTTCTGCAGGAGTAGGGGAAAACAATTTAGTATATGTATTCTATATCTAAAGGCTGCGAAAATCATGAGCTGGGGTTCCTTGAGAACAGGGAATATTTCTTGTTGGTAATTTTCTCCCCAGCCTTTAAGTAATTCCTAGCACATGATATATTTTTTAATAAATACTGCTGAATTAACTAATGAATAAAGAATTAACCATATGGGGGGGGTGGGGAGTGGGGCATATGGGAACCTCTTATGTTTTTTATGTTTTTTAATGCAACGTTCTTTGTGATCTATTAACTTTCATGAAAAACTGTAAAAAAATAAAATAAAAGTAAAAAAAAAAAAAAACAATTAACCATGTCAGTATATACATGGTATGACCCAAACCAACAAAAGGCAGTATAAGTAAATGCATGGAAACTGCTAAAGAAAGGGCTAATAAATGAAGACAAATAAGAAAACAAAAATTTAGGGGGCTACCCTCCCCACCCCAACTCCCACTAGTCTCAGTCTAATCTCACATGCCACTTTGAACTGTCACTGATATCCCCATACATTAAATCACTCTCTAAGCACTGACTTAAAAAGGAACAATATTCATCTCACCTCTTCCTGGGGAAAAATTTGAGTACTGTCCTTTGCCCAGGTTTTCAGAGAAGAAAAATGGAATTATTTGCAGAAGATAGGACATTCGTCATGACATCCTGAATTTGTATTTTACTTACACTTTTTCCAAGTGTGTTTACCACACCATTTCTTCTTTTTAAGATAAGAGAAATATTTATTTAATAAATTATATTTTGATATTTAAGATATTTTAATTACCATTGTTTTGAAGTATCATGAGAAAAACAGATACAGAATTAAAAATTACCGTTAAAAATTTGGCTTGTCCTCCCCAATAGTCAACACTTTCCAGGACTACTATGCCATACTGACCTACAAATTTGCTAGAACATAGGAATCCTTGTGTCTAGCCATCTGTTTACCTACCCAGCCATTCTCCTCCATTAGTCTACCACGAATAGAAATATCCTTGTTATTCAAAGAGTGACCAGTAACATCAGCATTGGGGAGCTTATTAGAAATACGTAATCTCAGACCCCAATCCAAACCCACCGAATCAGAACATTTTTATTTTAACTTGATCCCCGGGTACCACACCATTTCTTAACAATCCTCATAGAAAGCCTTTAAAGTAGGTATATTGCCCAGTGAAGAGGCTTGTCCACATTGGCACATCATTATGGGTAGAAAGAACCAGTGCAAGACCCCCTGTCACCACGGTGAGGGTTTTTCAACCGCCGTCAGTCATTATGCATGACTTGAAAAGAGACCATTATTTCACTTCTGTACATACTAAAGGGCTCAGGCGAGTTTGTCCTGAATCATTCCAGGTGTGAATGCATTTAGCAAGGTGCAAATGCCGACACTCAGGCCAAGAAATGGTACTTGCAAATAAACTGAACAGAAAAATGCTATTTCTGAATAGCTATCTTGGGGAAGGGAGGCCAAACCAAAAGTAATTTTCCAGGTTTTGTTTTGTATATTTCTTGTCACCTTCATCAGGTGAGACATTCTGTACTGCAGAAGGAGCTGGGGGGTGGGGGGGAAGGAAGCAAGGAGGAGGGGAGACTGACAGCATACGAGAATAGAACATTCTAATTAAGAGCTATAAAGTGAGAAATCTGAAGTGCTTTTAAGGGGGAGTAATCTGCCTTGAAAAGAGATGTAAATTGGAAAAGTTCAAAGAGGAACAATAATAGATGGTGCTGAGACATATGTTTTGTTCACACACATCAAACAGAAATATTGGCCGTTCAAATAAACTTTTGGACACTAATTTTCCCTTAATTCATATGACATGAAAATAGCATTGTGCATAAAGGAAGAAAGATCTAAATAAAGCATATAACCAATTCTTCAATAGAGACAAACAACACGGCCATCTCTGCTGTCAAACCTTTTTTTTTTTTTTTTTGAGGTACCAGGGCCATGGATTGAGCCCCAGACCTTGTGGGTAGGAAGCCAGCGCTCAACCACTGAGCCACATCACTTCCCCTGAGCTGTTTTTTTCATTTGTTTGCTTGTTTGTTTCTTTGTTTTTGGGAAGCACCAGAGACTGAACCTGAGACCTCCTTGTGTGAAGCAGGTGCTCAACCTGTTGAGCCCCATCTGTTCCCTCAAAGCATTTTTAATAAATCTGAGAAAATAAGAGAAGCACTTATGAAACTGAACAATTTAAGACAATGAATAAACAAGCACTTTGGGTATAGACAGCGACTAAGGCTTTGCAATAGGGGGTGCATATACCTTGAAGGGGGAGGGAGGGTGACTCTGAGATCTCTATCAGGCCCTGTCAGACTGTCAAGTGTCCTAAGGGAAGAGTAAATTTGCACAAGGAGGAAAAGTTGATAGTGGCTGCTTTGCTTTTTAATTCTTGTGATAAATTGGATCTGTCTTTCCTTAAATGGAGGTATCAATTAGTTAGCAAAACTAGATATCATAACCCCACAAAATGGGCAAACCCCATGAAAGGTTTTTATTGTAAAAGATCTATGGATTGAAAATGATATTCATAAGGTAAGAACAGATTAACACCAAGAAAATGGCAGGGCTGACATTTCTACCTCTTCTGGTAAAAGCTCTTCATCAGCTTCAATATGAGACAAATATAAGGATGATCTTTTCAGATCTGATAGCATGTCAATGAATTTTTGAAATTATCAAACAAAAACATTTGAAATATGGATTTACATCCATTACCATTAGCAATAAAACATGTCCTTAAGCGAATATTGTTCCTTGAGTTATAAGCTAATAATGGCTTGAAGACATCATAATTAGTATATTTTAAAATATCATTAATTTCATTTTTGTCTTGTGTTTAAATTTTTCTATCATTTGTACATAATATTTTAGAGCAGTTGTAAGTATACATATATTAAAAACCAAGAAATATAAACACTGGAAGACATGCTTCAAAAATACTCCATAGATAAGAATATGCAATCAGAAAAGCAGAGATCACTGGCTTAATAATGAAGCAGCAGAAATTCAGAGATAGGAAGTTTCATAGAATATGGATCTGAAAGACAGTGCTGGAGAGACACAGTAAGTCCAAATGAAAGAAAAAAGTGTTAACAAGAGCAAAAAGAATGTTAGATAGCAGATCTGACTGGCAGATGGCCTGGCTTTGGGGAGGAATAAAGGAATAATAGTTCAGTTTGGGACATACCTGCCTTCTAAATAAAAGAAAGCTCCTAGATTCTATTTCCAGTTATCCGCCACCCCTTATCCTCCACCGCGTCTTCCCCGGGCTTCTGCTATCTCCTCTGATGATGAGCCCCCAGCCATTTCTTATCTCTCTGCCTGCTTTTTCAGGTGTCTGCTGGATATCTCTTCATTTCTCCCAGACCTCTCAAATTCCACAAATTGTAAAAGGCCTACCAACTTGAAAGAACATTTTCACCAATCTCTATCTTCAAACATCTTACCCCTTTGTATTCGACTCAAGTAAAAGGATCAGTTGAAGTGGTTTCTATTTATTGCCCCCAAAACTACCTTTTTTAAAAAAACATATTTTTAATGAGCTAAGATCAATTATTCACTCAACAAATATTTATTGAGCACCTACTTTGTGCCAAGCACAAATGGAAGCACATGGAGCATATTGTGGAAAAAATACACAAAGATCTCTGCTGCAGAGAAGTAAAAACAACTAAGTTTATAAAATAAATAAATCTGCAGGTAAAATGAAATGTCAATGGTCTACCTGATCTTGGAAACTTATCTGAGATATTTAGCAGCAACATCTACCACCTCACAGGACCATTGTGCTATGTTTTTGGAGTCAAATGGTTCTAGGTTCAAATCTCAGCTCCATCAATCTTGTTCAAATTATCTGAAGGAAGCCTGTTACCTCATGCACAAAGTGAGCATAAAAGTACAAAATTGAGGGAAGCAGTTGTGGCTCAACTGATAGAGCATCCACCTACCATATGGAGGGTCCAGGGTTCTATATCCAGGGCCTCCTGACTCGTGTGTTGAGCTGGCCCATGCGCAGTGCTGCTGCTCACAAGGAGTGCCGTGCCATGCAGGGGTGTCCCCCGCATAGGGGAGCCCCATGCGCAAGGAGTACACCCCGCAGGAGAGCTGCCCCACACGAGAAAGTGCAGCCCGCCCAGGAGTGGAACCACACATACGGAGAGCTGACACAGCAAGATGATGCAACAAAAAAGCAACAGAGTTTCCCGGTGCCACGTGAGAAGAATGCAAGCAGACACAGAAGAATACACAGCAAATGGACACAGAGAGCAGACAATGGGAGGGAAGGGGAGAGAAATAAATAAAATAAATCTTAAGAAAAAAACAAAAAAACAAAATTGAGGTATTGCAGGTTTCTATGAAATAAAATGTGTCAGAGACTTACACATAGTTGGTGCTCAATAAATGTTAGTTTATTTGTCATTAATAAATATGTCCAAATTGTCTTCACTGAGAAAGTATATGTGTGTGGAGATTACATAAGCATCAATCGAATTGAAAGGAAAAGGGTTGGGGGGCCTGAGGGAAGGAACCCTAGCCAGCCACTGCTGTCTCCTCTTTGGAAGCTTCTCAACTTCCAAGCCAGAATGCATTTTTCCTGGACTCGCAATATTGTTTACACATCATAGTGATTTTTACTGTGGTGAATTTTGTTTCTTCATCTCTCTACTCTTTGAGGGCAGTGTCTCATCATGCCTGTATCCCCATCAATATCCAGTGTGGTAACCCGCCCCCAAACATTGGCCTAAATGAATTCAGGTAGCATTTGAACATAATCAGTGAAATGCCCTATTTGTTGTGTCCCAGAAAGACATTTTTATATGATTATAGGAGTGGACTGTGGAATAATTACATTTATTTTTATCTAGAAAGGGAACTAAGAAAAGAGAAAAAAAGACTTGTGGTCCCTAACCTCATGAAACTTTCAGCCTACTGATCTATCAAGCCTTGAACACAGAGCTACAAATTTAGTGTAAGGCAGGAAATAATGAGGAGCCCCTGATTCCATCAATATGTAAATCATTTCATTGGGATGGAAAAAAACACTAATTAGGGAATTAGACGCCAGAGCTAAATGTCAACCAGGTCATTGACTTACAGTGTACTAATCTCTGGCGATGTATTTAACCTTTCTTACTTAAATTTCTATTCTGTAAAATGAGGTTAGACTTCCTGCTGTAAAAATGATGATTCTATGATTCAAAAATAAACAAGGCAATATTTTCCATTTTCAATACCCTCTTTTTCCTTTATTAATGTTGTCACACTTACAGCCTTTGAAAATATATTTGGTCTTGGTTATTTTTACAGTGTTTAATGCTTGGGTGGATCTGTTCCCCAGACACAGGCAACCTGTTTCTGTTTACTTTATCTCCTTTATAATGTCCAGTATCTGAGCAGAAATTCTTGCTTTTGTCCCAGACCAATTCAGAAATGCACCTCTGATTTTATGCCAGAGAGAGAAATAAAATACTGCTCCCTGTGACTTACAGATATTTGAACCTTATCTACCTAAAAATTTGTCTTTCTGGGCCTTTCCACAAACAAAAGCACAAGTTCATAGGCAGCATTTCCTTAACAAAACAGGTGTGGTCCACCTTCTTCAATGAAGCTCAAAATGAGATTCCATTCTGGTCCCTGGATGTAATTTAACTGCACAACAAACAACCAAGGTCAAAAGACTGTGAGATAGTCAGTAGTCCTCTTCACCAAGTTTGCTACCTTTCTGCCTGCCTTTTGGGTACATTGTAGGATTGCACTTACTGGTCACCTAGAAATTGGATGTGGCCATGAAATAGCCAATAAAGAGAAGTGACTCATGTCACTTCTTGGCCCATCATTTAATTGTGAAATCATTTAGTCATGAGCACTCTTTCCCTCTGCCTTGGTTACCAAACTTATTTCAGATACTAGCTGTTATGTCAGACTGGCTCATGAAGTAAAGATAAAGAGTAAATTATCTCCTATACCCCCAAATAGTCCCCTTTACCAAACCAAATTGGACATGTAGCATGAGTGAAAAATAAACTTTTGTTTAGTAAAGCCACCAGCATTTTGGGATTGTTTGTTACTGAAGCAGAACCTAGCTTAACCTGACTGATAAAGACAGCAAATATGGGCTCTGACCATTTCCCACATTCTTATAATCTCCTGAAAGATGGTTATGCAAGGGTCCCCAAGCAAATTTTACAACAGGATAGAATGTCAGTTTCAGATAAAACACATAGACCTTTTTTTTTAAGAAGTACCAGAGATTGAACCTAGGAACTTGTATATGGGAAGTGGGCACTCAACCACTGAGCTACATCTGCTCCCCTACATAAACTCTTATAACTCAGTTGGCTTGATCAAATTTGAAGTATTAAAAAGACTCCATCATGTGAGGGCCCTTGTTCCAGACCTAAATGATCTGATACAGGAGCAACTAGCTACACGTGACTCTTGAGCACTTGAAATGTGACTAGTGCAAATTAGGAACTAAATTTAAAATTTTATCTCATTGTAATTCATTTAATATTAAATTTAATGTAAAACATCTTGTTACTAGTTCTTATATCACTTATATTGTTTATACATTAAGGTGATAACATTTTGGGTACATTGGGTATATTTAATAAAATTAATTTTACCTTTTACTTCTTCAAATTTTTGAAGTGGTTCCTAGAAAATATATACTGATATTTGTGGTGCACAATGTTTTCATTGAACAGTACTGGTCTAGAGCCTAATCCTCTGAGTTAAAATTCTTTATTCAAATCCTGCTTCCATCTTCCTGTCCCATCTAGAAATATGCTTCAATTTCTAGAGAAATAAGTTTTTTCTATTTGGCCCTAGAAATCTCATTAGTAAAGGTTGAAAGGAGCATCTCTCTGCTTCCCTAACCCCTTAAGAACTATTCCCTAGGAATTCTATCGTGTGGGTCTCCTCTCTGAGGCTGGTTCTTTGAGTCCTGCCATAGGTCCTCCTCCACCTTTTTCTTCTTAAGAGTGTTGCATCCTGATTTCCTATTTCTCCGTGTCTCTGACCTTTATTCAAAGCTCCTACCTGGATTATCTTACTTTATTCACACTGGCATGCTGACTCTATCACCATCTTCTCTGAGACATCTATGCAATCTTCTCCTTAAACAGGGAAATTACTATGGACTACATATTCACTTATCCATTGTTCTTGGGCTCCTGGTGCAATGTAGAAAGAAGAGTGCCTGCCAGCTCACCACTGGTTTTAAGGAGAGAGGACATTTATTCTCACCTTCTTATGAAGAGATTTGACTTAAGCTACTGCTTTCTTTGGATGACTCTCTGAAAATAGGTTTCTCTTGGACAGGTTTTTTCCCCTTAGAATGGTGTCTTTGTTTGGCAAGGTTGCTGTAACAAAGTACCAGAGACCAGTTGGTTTAAACAACAGGAATCTATTCTCTCAGTTTTGGAAACTAGAAGTCCAAAATCAAGGTGTTGGTAGGATCATGCCTTCTTTGACGCTCGTAGGGTTCTGGTGGGGGCTTGCTGGCAATCCATCACTCCTCCTCTGCCTCTGCCACAGAGCTAGCTGTTTTGCTCTCAGTCTGCCTCCTACTACCATGTCCAGATATCCTCTGCTTAGATGGGCTCCAGTCATACCGGATTAAGTTAGGCCCATCCGGATTCAGTTTGACCTCATCTTCATTAATAACATCAAATATCTGACTTACAAATGAGTTCACATCCACAGGACCAAGGATTAGGACTTGAACATGTCTTTGTGGGGTGCATGATTCAATCCATAACAAATGACTAGTTAGAGAATAAAAGACCTCTGTTGGACCATCTTAACCACAAAAAGCGACACTCCAGAATCTGTCCACAGATTTCTCTTGAAGTTCTTACAGCCTCTTGCTCTCCACTGTGAGGTTTAGAGATCCTAGTTGGTTTAGGGCCTAATCATTGGAGCAAGCCTGCAGTATCTGTCAGAGCCAGGGAAGGTATTAACAAGATAAAGCCTGGGTCCTTTTATTACCCTTCTTTTCATCAGATATTAGTCTGGCCTTTAGTGCTTGGTTTCCTAGTCAGGGGCTGCCCCTCTGAATGTCAAACAGCACAATCTTAAATGGCAGGTAAAATTTCCCCATCCCCCAATCACGGCCTATAGCCTACTAAAGACCCACTGACAGTGTAGTAAGATATCATTTTAGGAGTCTGCAAAGATCAAACAATTTTTCTACAGAAGCTCAGATGCCACAGAAAAACTCCACCCACCTCCCCAAGCTAACTTCCTGACCCCAAAACCCAGAGTCTAATTGCTGAGCCAATAGCTTTAAGTTTGGGGTTTTGACAGCTACAGAAAGCCTGGTGGCAGCTAAGTGGCTTCAGACAAGAGTAGAGGAGAGTACACAAGAGGTTCTGCAGTCTTATTTTAATCTCTTGGGGTCTTCTAATCTGCATGCTGCTTTGTATACATTTACAGTTTGAATGCCTGCTAATCCCAACCTAACTTCAAAGTTAGTCCCAAGGATTAAAATCAGGGAATTGCTTATTTTATGAACTGATCAGCAAGGCAGGATCTGAGTCCTTACGTAGTCTCTGTACCAACCTGTGGGTCCCAGAATGCAGAGGCTGACCCAGGGCAGAGATCCAGACCACAACAGGAAGCATTGATCTGTGAGCCAAATAAAATTTTGAATGTAAATTAAAAAGTGAACTAAATGGATGGGTCTTTTTATGTTGGACGGTATCACCAAGTTCTTACCTAAGCTCATGATCTGACCTCATGCTACTTTGAACCTCCATGCTTGCGGGTAGAGCTATCCCGGAATGCAGTGGACTGATGGATGGTCTGGGCCTTGATGGTTGCATATAAGTACACATTTCACTCAAACCAAAGTCCTCTGCTTTTCTGCAGAGTGTGGGAAGACAGGTCATTTAACAGTGAAAGCATGTGTAATGCATGTGCAGGAGTATAGATGCTGTATTTTTGCTTATAAGACAGGTGGCTACTCATATGGTGTGATTTTAGAATCCAGAGCACAATCTCTGTCCACACTACCTTCCACCCATAAATCCCTGATACCAGAAATTCTCCCTTACTGTTACAATAACTTGGCTTAAGGATAAGAATAGGCCTAGAAGGGATGATACATTAAGGTGTGTTAATGATCTATAATATAGATGATTCTAGAGTATATTCTATATGGAGTGTAAGTGCATTTTATCAAACCCTTTCTGAGAGCTATTTTGAAAAAAGAACAGAGGTTTAAGGTACCTGAAGAGCTGTTTTAGAGAAAGGAAAGGATGTAAAGAGTTCCTTTCAGATTTCTGCATTGGTTCAGCTCTTGGTAGAGATGCAAATTTGAGAGGCCAGGAGAGAAGAGCCGGGAGAGCCAGCAGGTGTGCACAACCCCTAGTTCTACCCTACTTCCCTGCCCAGTTGCCTTCACTTCAGCCTCCTTCTTGCCCAGTGGAGAGACCAAGCCTAATGTTTGTCAGCAGCAGGAAAGGGAGGTGTGGTTTTATTTTAACTTCAGCTTCCTTTGCTACTTGGGTGTAACTCTTACAAGTGTTTACATGCCCTGCTTGTTGGAGCTGAGTAGTTGCTACCTGAGCTCAAGAGAGAAGAGCAAAGAGAGAAGAGCAAAAGCGAGAAGAGCAGAGAGAAAAGACCAAAGAGAGAAAAAACGCATGCCTTTGAAGAGGAGGTGGGTGAAAGAGAAAGCCACATCAAAAAACCAGCCAGTGTTAAATTTGTAAGAGGTTTAAAAATACTCTGGGTCCTTTTCTGCTTTCAGACTTTTTTTTAATTTAGCAGCCTGCCCCTATTTCCAAGCAGCACCATGTAAAAGCATTTCTTCGGCTGCTCTTACACCTGCTGAGCTTTCATACCAGTTCTCTGAAGGGTTCAGGGGATCTAGAACCTTCTGTTAGAAGCTTGAAGACTCTGCCCCTAGTAAGGAAGAAGATCTGAATCCAACATGACGAACAATAACGAAGAACTATTCATCCTGCCCCACCCACTCCAACACATACCCCAATCAAGCAAACCAAAAACCCCTACTCCAGGGTTATGTCCCCTCTGAGTTACTTACTCAGAAATAATTTAATTGTTAAGAGAGAGTTATGGAGTACCCTTGTTGGCCATGGAGATAAGGGTAAAAACTGTCAGGAGAGTGACTTGATTTGTCTCAAGACAGAGCTTTGAAAAGTCAGTCAAAGTCCATTCATTCATTCTGACCTTTGTTGGAAATAAAATCCTTTAGTGTCCTATATGAATGACTTTTGAAATACTATGGCTTAAAGTGGGAAAAAATGGGAAGATTCATCAGTAGAATGTTTTCAATATAATATGATGTAACCATAAAAGGAAAACTGAACAGTTGAAAAAAAAAAAAAGAATGAGGAAGCTCTCTGGCCACTGATATGGAACAATCACCAGAAGATATTATTAAGTGATAAAAAAGCAAGGTGCAGAACAATGTGCACAGTCTGCTGCTACTGTATAAAAGAGCTCCTCTCTCTTTTAAGCAAACAGACTATGTAGGATCCAGGAGAGAGGATTTGTTCTAGCCTAGCCTGTCTCCCAGAGCCCCAGTATAGTGAACCCCAGGTCCTTTTGGGGGTGACCTACTCAACAACGGCCTTTATTGACTTCCTTCTCTTCTCTTCTCTTTCCCTTTCCTCACTCTTCTATGTATTAGTTCCCCCTAGGGAGGGAAACTGGGTGCCTGGGGAACTGGGATGGAAAAGAGACATTTCACGGTATATATTTGTATATGTTTTGCATTTTGAAATGCAAATGAATCATCTATTGAGAAAAATGATAATATAAATTTATAAAATTATCAAGGGCAAAAGCATAATGGAGTGGCAACACTCTGTCTATTACTCATGGTGCAGCTCTCCTCTGTGGCAAGTATCGCTAGTGCCCGGAAGCCATGCACTAGGCAGCCAAACAATCTGAAGGCAGAGGGCTCAACCTGCAGGTTATCCTCAAGGGAATATGGCAGCCTCTGAAGCACTCTTCTCTCCAAACCCAAACCTTTCAATCATACCAGATACAATCATCATACCAGTTTATGTAATTTTCACCAGGTTATCAACATCCCGTAGCACAAATCCTATACATAAAGGAGTTGGATTTCACAGTCTCTCAATTGAGTAACTTTTGGGGAAAGGATTTTTTTAGTATTTATAATTCAGGTTTAGGGTTTTACTTCTGTGATTTTGCATATTTTTTTTCTTACATGGAGAATCTTGGTTTCTAATCTGTTTAACATAATCACTTATTTCCTTTATATTACAAAATATATATAGCCATTTCAGTTAATGCGAACATTACCACCAGAAAAATAATTACTAAAAACATTTTTGTTTGTTTGCTTTTTATTGTTGTCACTTAGTTTTTTGCAGTTATTTTTATCTTAACAGTTAAGCTCACCAGGGATATACAGTTCTATCATGTGGTTTAAAGTCACACTTTTTTTTTAAATTGCTTCTTTAATTTTTATTTCATTTTTAAAATAATTATGTAAGATATTTACATGGTATCAAATACGCATATTCAGACCAGTTCTAACTTCTAAGTCTGTCCTCTCTACCCTCCTTCTTCTTGCTGATGGAAGGCTCTGGGTTCTGGGTTTCTAGATTCTTGGCTAATGTCGCATAAAAGAATTTAAGGGCACACTATAGTGTAAGCAAGGGAGTAAAGTGTTTATTAAGAAACACGGAGGTGCAACGGACACAACCAATCCAAGGTCCACAGAGAAAAGGTGGCATTGGTGTGGGAAAAGAGGCCATGGTGGCTGATGGGTATGGGGAATGGGAGGAAGAGATGAGATGTGGAGGCGTTTTTGGGACTTGGAGTTGCCCTGGATGGTGCTTCAGGGGCAATCACCGGACATTGTAAACCCTCCCAGGGCCCACTGGATGGAACGTGGGAGAGTATGTGATGTGAACCACTGACCATGAGGTGCAGAGATGCCCAGAGATGTACTTACCAAATGCAATGGATGTGTCATGATGATGGGAGTGAGTGTTGCTGGGGGAGGAGTGGTGGGGTGGGGGTGGTGGGGTTGAATGGGACCTCATATTTTTTTAATGTAATATTTTTACAAAATGAATAAAATTAAAAAAAAAAAAAAAAAGAAAGAAACAAGGAAAGAGTACACAGTCCTAGATATGGACTGCGGGGTCCTGCAGAGTGAGACACACTTGTGAGGCCCTGGGTTAGGGCTTTTGAGACCTTTGCTCCTCCCCTTCGTTTTGCTGGGGAGGGCACGCTCTTTGCTGTTCTGATTGGTTCCCCTGTCTGTTAGCTCTCAGAGGGCCAATGGTGAGGTCTTTTGTTTGAAGGTATCTGGGGCTTCCCCAGATGGGATCTCATTCCAAATGGAATCTTGTGGCCAGGATCTTGCAGGATCTTTCCAGCAGTCTTCCCCTCAAAAGGTTTCTTGGCAGGGTCTCACAGCCATGTTGTCTGCCAACGATGTTTTCTGCACGGTCTTCAGCTATGACCCAAGCCTTCCCTCTCCCTATGGTAACCTGCCTCATTCTTACCCCTTGGGGTCCTCATTTTATCTAGTTTATGATTTCTTAAATATCAGCAAACACATACACTCATATTACCATTCCTTATTTAAATGCTAGCATACTATATACAATTTTCTATATCTTTACTTTTGTCACTAAACAAAATAAGGTGATCACTCCATGTCAGAATACAGAGATATCCTTTTCCTGTTTATTGCTGCATAGTATTCACCTGGGTGGATAGACCATATTTTATTCAACCAGTTTCCAACATTTTGCTACTATAAAACAACACTGTGATGCACTAAAGTCTTTTTTGTACTTTAACAAAATATTTTTAGAAATCCTAGAAGTCAGATTTCTGCACCAAAAGGCGAATGCATATATAATATTACAAGATATGTCAAATTCTTAGCCATGGGGTTTTACACTGTTTTGCAATCCCACTAGCAATGTAAGAGCGTACGTATTCCTCCACAGCTTCACCAACAAAATACATTGTCAATCTTTTTTTAAAAAATTATTATATTTAGTAGTTTATTTTTATGTTAGAAATGAAAATAGACTGTGACAAACTAAATAGCATGCAACTTCATGACTTTAGGAAACAGTGGAGGCACCTATTAGAGAAGGTTAAAAGTGGATTGTCATAGGAGTGGCTGTAGCTCAGTGGTTGAGTGCATGCCTCCCACATATGTGGTCCTGGAGTTCAATCCCCAGTACCTCTTTAAAAAAAAAAATGGATTATTCTGCAGGGAGTGCAAAGATGATATGCATGAAGGTCATCAATGATGAGAGCATTGACAACATTGGCTATCTGGAATTTACACATCAATGAGAAATTTTAAAACAAAGGTAATGGAGCATTCACTGCCTCTGTCTTCTTAACCAGGGAGTATGATTAAGAAGTATATGTTGTCAATCTTCTAGACTTTTACCAATTTGATAGGTGAAAAGTGGTATCCTTGTGAAGCTTTATGTGTATCTCTGTTATTATAAGTGAGATACAGTGTCATTTCACATGCTTAAGGGCAATTTTCCTTTCTTTTTCTGTGAACTGTCTGCTCATATTTCCAGCCCATTTTTTATAAGTGTGTTGGCCTTTTTTTTTTTAAAGATTTATTTATTTATTTATTCCTCTCCCCTTCCTCCCCCCACCCCCGGCTGTCTGTTCTCTGTGTCCATTTGCTGCACCTTCCTTGTCCGCTTCTGTTGTTGTCAGTGGCACAGGAATCTGTGTTTCTTTTTGTTGCGTCATCTTGTTGCATCAGCTCTCCGTGTGTGCGGCACCATTCCTGGGCAGGCTGCACTTTCTTTTGCCCTGGGCAGCTCTCCCTATGGGGCTCACTCCCTGCAGTGGGGCTCCCCTACCCTGGGACACCCCTGCGTGGCACAGCACCCCCCATGCACATCAGCACTGCACATGGTGTGTTGGCCTTTTTTGTCCATGATTTTATAAGCTCATTATATATATAAAAGTGCAACTTTTTGTGATAAAACTTGCAAATATTTTGCCAGTTCCTGGAAAATATATATATCTAAAAATATATTTTCACCACCAGCATTAAAGAAAAAATTGAAAACACAGTCATTAAATTTATTTGGAAGTGTAAGGGGTCCTGAATAGCCAGAAACATCATAAAAGGAAGAGCAAACCCTCATCTCTGGACTTTACATCACACTACCAAGGTGTAGTGGTAAAAACAGCATGGTACTGGCATAAAGACAGACACATAGACCAATGGAACCAAATTTATGGTTCAGAAATAGACCCTCACAGGTATGGTCAAGTGATTTTTGACCAGCCTGTTAAACTCACACAGCTCGGGCAGAATAATCCATTCAACAAATGGTGCTGAAAGAACTGGATATCCATAGCTGAAAGAAGGAAAGAGGACCCCTATCTCACACCTTATCCAAAAATTAACTCAAAATGGATCAAAAAAAATAAAAATAAAAACAAGAACCATAAAACTTCTAGAAGAAATTATTGGAAAATATCTTCAAGACCTGGTAGTAAGTGGTGGATTCTTAAAGGAGATAAGAGAAGAACTGAGTGGACTACTGATATTTAATGTATGTAGAAGTTTTAAAAAGCTTTACTGTAAAATTGTGGAAATGTATAGAGTAGATCGTAACACACAGGGAGTAACAGCTAGTTTATAAATGAGGAAGTGACTGAAAAATGGTAGTCTAGTTATATCAATGCCAATCGACAGAATGCTTGAGAATAATCTAGGAACTGGATAGCACAGTAAACCATGAGGTGGATGAGAATTGTGGTTGATGGTACAGAAGCAAGAGTGTCCTTTGTGAGCTACAACGCATGTATATCACTACTGCAAAAAAATGGTAGTCTAGTTATATCAATGCCAATCGACAGAATGCTTGAGAATAATCTAGGAACTGGATAGCACAGTAAACCATGAGGTGGATGAGAATTGTGGTTGATGGTACAGAAGCAAGAGTGTCCTTTGTGAGCTACAACACATGTATATCACTACTGCAGGGTGTTGGGAATGTGGAGAAGCATGGGAAAAATACAGCTGAAGTGACCTATGGACTGTGGTTAGTAGCAATAATATAATATTCTTTCATCTATTGAAAAGATGTACTGTGTTGATGCTGAGGCAGTATGGAAAATGTGAGCCAAATATACACTACGAACATGGTAATAATTAGATGATATTATTTTATCTGTAGCAAATGACACACCACATTGTGGTGTGTTGATGGAGGGGTGTTGTTTGGGAATTCTGTACATGTGCATGATTGCTTTATAAGTTTACAACTTCTGTCAAAAATATATATATTTAAAAAATAATAATAGGGTGGGTTGGGGGAAAAACACACCAAATGTAAGATAAGAACTTTGACTAGTAGTAAGATTTTTTTTTTGCCTTAAAGATTTGTTTATTTATTTAATTCCCTCCCCCGGTTGTCTGTTCTCTGTGTCTATTTGCTGTGTCTTGTTTCTTTGTCCGCTTCTGTTGTCAGCGGCTCGGGAAGTGTGGGCGGCGCCATTCCTGGGCAGGCTGCACTTTCTTTTGCGCTGGGCGGCTCTCCTTACGGGGTGCACTCCTTGCGCGTGGGGCTCCCCTACACAGGGGACATCCCTGCGTGGCAGGGCAATCCTTGCACGCATCAGCACTGCACATGGGCCAGCTCCACACGGGTCAAGGAGGCCCGAGGTTTGAACCGCGGACCTCCCATGTGGTAGACGGACACCCTAACCACTGGGCCAAGTCCATTTCCCAGTAGTAAGATTTTGACAGCGTTCTTTCATAGTTTATAACAAACGTCTCATGACAATGCAAAGTGTTGGTGGAGGGTTACGTATGGGACCCCTGTATGATGTTATAAATGTCTGCTTTGTAAGTTCACAACTTTTACTATATGCCTAATTGTTTATGTATGTTCCTATATAAATGATATAAAGATAATAATAATCGGATTGGTTAGGGGAAAAATACGTTGTTTAGTAGTAATATTTTGACAATGCTCTTTAATCATTAGTTAAAAAGGTTTAAAAACAATGCAAGTTATTGGTGGTAGGGTGAGATGTTATATATGTTTGTTTAATGTTATAAATGTTTGTTTTGTAAGTTCACAACTATTATACATTTATTGTTTATGTATGTTTATGGATGAGTGATATATTTCAATAATTTTTTTAAATATAAAAAAAGAGAGCAAATATATATATATATATATTTTTTTTTTTCATCTCTTCAGATGAGGAAACTAAAGCACCAAAGATTTTAAGAACCTTCTGAAGGCCATCGAATAGGTACAATTTTAACTGGTAACAAAGCATAGATAAAAACCAGTTAATCACAAGAGTTATGTCTCCAGATTTTGATTCTCTATGTCAAATTTAGGGTAGCAGCACCTTTAGACTCAGGGTGGTTGATTCCAAATCTGTCTAGATAATCTCAGATATGTCACCTCAATGCTTGGTGCCCTTGGTTTCCATTTTTGTAAAACACCTAGCACAGTACACTGTCTCCGCTTCTATCATTTATTCCACAAATGTTTCTAGATGCCTTCTATTTAGAGAGTGGAGATCAGGCCAGGTCCCTCTGAGATGGTGATGTTTGAAATAAAACCTAAAAAAAGAGAGAAATAGCTATTGTGAAGATCTTGGGAAGAGATTTCTAGGCAAATGGACCATCAAGTGTTAAGTCCCTCAGAAGGAAAAAGTGAAATGTTTGAGGAACCCAAGGAATACAAGCGTAGGTGGAGCACCATGAATAAAAAGGGACAAGTGGTGGTGGGTAGGGTTGACAGCTGGGGCCAGATCATGTAGGCACTGCTAGGCTAGGGTTAGAGGAAATCTTGCCTCTGGTTGAGTTTAAGTTTTTGACTTTTTTTGTCCCATGAGTTAATTATTTTCACTCTCCACGTGCCAGGTCTATACCCTGCTCAGGTTCCACAACATCCTCATTGGGACTCCCCTACCATCCACTGCCCATAGTCTGTCTCCGCCTCTGAGGTTTGGAGCACTGTTCTTGCTCTCCGGGATCTTTCTAGTGGAGAAAAGCAGCACAGCTCTTACACAGGCAAAAGAGGCAAGTTGGTCTCTACACAGAAGAAAAGTGCAAGATCACACTTGCTTACACATGCAGTCTGGGCTTTTCCCAATACCAAATGATAATAGTCCCTTTGCAAGTTACGGCTTATGTGAAGTTTATCCAAGTAGTTTTTGTTTTGTTTTGTTTTGTTTTTAAGATTTATTTATTTTTTAAATTTATTTCTCTCCCCTCCCTGCCCCCCCATTGTCTGTTCTCTGTGTCCATTCACTGTGTGTTCTGTGCCCTGTCACATTCTCGGCGGCACCAGGAATCTGTTTCTTTTTTGTTGCATCATCTTGCTCTGTCAGCTCTGTGTGTGTGTGGTGCCACTCCTGGGTGGGCTGCATTTTTTCACGTGGGGTGGCTCTCCTTGCAGGGTGCACTCCTTGCACGTGGGGCTCTCTCATGCTGGGGACACCCCTGCCTGGCACGGCACTCCTTGCCCACCACAGTGCTGCACATGGGCCAGTTCACCACATGGGCCAGGAGGTCCTGGGTTTGAACCCTGGACCTCCCATAAGGTAGACGGACACTCCATCAGTTGAGCCATGTCCACTTCCCTTATTTCTCTTTTGAGAACATTATCACATACTAAGGTCTGAGAACATAAGCACATACTCAGCAAATATTAGTGGCTTCTTATTTTTAAATTAACTTTGCTTGGAGCTCAGTTATTCAGAGGACCTGTTTCATGCCTCTGAGAAGGCAGTAGCAACAAATAGAGAAGACAAGAAAACTATTCAAAAATGAATATTTTCTATGCTTTAGCACCCATCACCTCCCCAATCCCCATCCCCATGCTACCTTAGGAAAACCTCAAGAACCTGGAGAGGGCAGTGAAGAGCTGAATGAATAATTCTAAAATGAATTAGAAGAGACCTAGGACAGGATTTCAAATGCAGACTCCTTTTTAATGGGGTGTTTTTTTAACTTGAGATATTACATATTCTGTTTAAGAAATATATTCCCTAATCTTCCTTTATCTTTGGCTATAAATGATACCCCTCTTCTTGTTGTTGCCTAGCTCTTATTCAGTACCTTAATTTTTCTTTGAGGGTGTGGACTCTCATTTCCACACACAATAGAAATAAGTGTTTAGACAGGAATCTAAGATGCTTTCCTCAGAATAGCTGAAGGCTCATTTTGCCAAGGTGGGTTCTACCATTGGGTGGGGTGGACCCATATCCTGGGGAAGACTAATGCCGTCGAATAGAGAGAACTGTATCTCTCGTGAGAAAGGACGGCTCCCAGGGCATTAGATTGGCAGGCGTTGTGGGCCCTAAGGGGAGGGGAAAATGGACGTGCAATGGATGGAACAAAGGTAAATAAGGGGGCAAAAGAGGAGTTATGTGAGAGTACACGAGGATGAATATAAAACAGCTAATATTACACCAAAAACATATAGGGGACGACAGACTAATAATGAAAACCATAAGACAAAACATAGGATAACTAAAAAATTTAGAAAACTGTACAACCTAAAGTATGGACCACATAGTAAGCACAAATGTTACCTTGTTTGAAAACTATAGTTTCGGAATCTGTACATCAGTTTCAGGAAATATGATATGAATAAGTTAAAAGATTATTGCTGTGGAAGGGAAAAGGTTTTATGGTGGATCTGGGGAAATACTGTATATTGTATATATGAATTTTGGTGATCTAAGACTCTTCTGAAGCTGACATTATGTTGGGATTCACTTTACGGGAAGTTTTGGATCACAGAGTGGTTCAACAATGGCAGCGGAGGAATACTGATATGGGATGTTATTGACAGGATATATATGGTTGACAGGGAGTTATACAGGGCATATGCCCAGGGTATATGGTAATGTCTATATATACTCATAGTGGAAACAATTAAAAACAACAGCTGGGGGGGTACTGGGCTACTGGCCGGGGGGTCACTGTTGTGGGCCCTGGGAGAGCAGCGGCAATCCTCCAGGTGCAACGGCAAGAACCAGGAAGGAAGGAGGGCCCAACAGTGGGCTCTTGATACTAATGGCTACACTTTTGAGCCTATGCACCTGCAATAAGAACAAGGCCTAGAGTAGCATTGTGCCTGGGGGTTTCCTCCTGACAGCCTTCATGTTACTCAAATGTGGCCACTCTCACAGCCAAACTCAGCGTGTAGATGTGATGCATTCCCCCCAGCGTGGGACACGACACCCGGGGATGAGCCTCCCTGGCACCGAGGGATCACTACCACATACCAGCTGAAGAAGCAACTAGAAAATGACCTTGAATTAAAGATTCAATGCGGAACAGCAGAATATACCTGTCTACATATAATAACATGACTTCGGGAAGCGGTTTGACCTAATGTAAGGGGGAAATGGAAAGGAGAAATGAGATTATAAGGCTGTGAGTCTCTAAAAAAGAGTCTGGAGGTTGTCAGAAGGAATACCCCTATGTACAACTGAACAGAGTCCAAGAGACAGATAAGGTAGATACAACCCCAGGTATTGGTTCTTTTGAGGGATAAAGAGACCCACGGGTTCTATGGTCATGGCAGAAGGGGTTCACTGCCATGACAGATGGCCCTTCTTTGGAGCTGGTGTTTCTGCGTGATGGAAATGGACTCAGAGGGGATCTCTTTTCACAAGACTTGCATGCTACATTATTGGAATTGTAGTTGGTGCTGGGTTTAAGATATATGTAGGGGATTTGAATCTCTGGACTGAATATGACACCCAGGCCCAGAGCCTCAACAGACTTCAGCTCCTACACTTTGACTTATTGGACTTACTCCACTCAGCTAACATGGAGTTGAAGAAGGTCAACCACCACAACATGGAGCCTAGAGTGTCTACAACTAGAAGCGGGAAGAGTGCATCCAGTACCCATGTGGAATCTAAGCCCTCACTTGACATAGGTGTGCAATGGACACAACCAATCCAATGTCCACAGAGAAAATGTGGAATGGGTGTGGGAACGGTAGCCATGGGGGCTGCTGGGTGTGGGGAACGGGAGGAAGAGATGAGATGTGGAGGCGTTTTCGGGACGTAGAGTTGTCCTGGATAGTGCTTCACGGACAATTACGGGACACTGTAGATCCCCCCAGGGCCCACTGGATGGAACGTGAGAGAGTCTGGGCTATGATGTGGACCATTGACTATGGGGTGCAGTGATGCTCAGAGATGAACTTACCAGGTGCAATGGATGTATCACGATGATGGGAGAGAGTGTTGCTGTGGGGGGAGTGGGGGGCGGGGGCGGTGGGGTTGAATGGGACCTCATATATTTTTTTTAATGTAATTTAAAAAAATAATAAATAAATATTTAAAAAAAAAAGATGCTTTCCTCAGATTCAGTGAACATTAAATGAGTGCTTATTTAGGTGCCCTGGCACTTTCACAAATACTATTTTATTTAATTTTCTCCTAAAGTTGTTTAATTTCTTTCAGAAAATATTTATTAAGTACTTATATGCCAGCACTGTGCCAGATGCTGAGGCTAAGCAGCAGTCAGGACTGACTTGTTCATCCTGAGGTAACCAACAACCCCAGATCATAGTGATTCAAAACTACAAAAGTATTTCATACTCACACCAAGTGGGCACCATAGAGCAGCTGGTTGATCTGTTCACCATCTTCATCTCCCTCACCCTGGGTACCAGGTTGCCAAACATCACTACTTGCACGTTGCCAGCTGTCAGAGAGAAGAGCCAGAGGGTCTGCAGGGCCTCCCACAGGCAAATAAACTCTCTGACCCAGGACGGACACTCATAGCTTCAGGGGGTCAGAAAATGCATTCCTACAACACACTCAGAAGCAGAGAGCCAGAACTTGTCAGCGACCAGCATTAAGGATGATATGGACAGAAAGTTTAAGTAACACAGTTCTCACCTTTGTTGTAGCAATCAATCTAGTCAGGGAAACAGACACACAAACAGAAATTTTAAAATACTGTTTGCTAAGTATCCAAACTTAAGTCTGCAAAGGTGGCTATTGGAGCACAGAGAGAGGGTGATGAACCCATGATGGGAGGTGCAGAAGGCAGCAAAGGCTACTCAGAGAAGGTAACTGCTGGGGGAATTGAGCAATACATCGAACCTTACAAGGGAAGGGGCAAAGGACTGGTTAGCTCTCCAAGTAGATGGAGCCAAGGTAGGGACAAGAGACAGCACAATGTGTGTAGAACAAGAAGCAGTGCATTAGTTCAACATTTCTGCATGTGAGGTGTAGGTAAAAAAGGACAGTATATGAGGACAGGAGCCATTTCATTTGCTGTTGAGAGCTTGGGCCTTATCCCAGGTTTAAAGAAGCAGAGTATCTGGGGCAATGTGTCAGCCCTTGGGGCATATAGTCCAGCTGGAAATAAAAGAACAAGACTGGTCACTGCTGGAGGATTGTGGGAAGATGGCAGAGTAGGAAGCTCCAGGAATAAGTCTCTCCACCAAAACAACTACTGAACAGGCAGGAACTGTCTGAATCAGCTATTTTTCAACTTTGGAGTCCCTTTCCCCAGCTTCACAGCAGTGGGGACTGGAGCTTGGGCTCCTGCATAGCTTGCTGGTACCTGTGTGGGATACAAAGACCTAGTCCTCCAAGCTCTGGGGTTATATGCTCTGATCACGGATCACTGCCTTTAGTCAACTACTTCAGATCTCTGGGGGCTGGGTCTGAGGGTGTCTTTACTCTAACCCCCTTCAGACAAAGGTGGCAGTAGAATCTTAAAGAGAGGAGCATTCCTCAAAACTATATGGAAAACAGTTAAAAGGTTGTACTAACTGGGCAAGTGCTAAGTCAAATAAATACAGCTTCAAAAGCCATAGAAGAAGCTCTTGGTGCCCTTGTTGGCTCCTCCTCCAGCCCCTCCGCAATAGAGTGGAGTCAGCTTGTGCTCCCATCCTGGGTCCCTGGCCCTGTTCCACAGGGAGGAGCATGGCCTCTTTGTACATACTGGGGTGCCATGTATGTCAGTGCCAATCTATTGGATATAAGGCCGAGAGACTAAGCTGGGGAACTTGTCTCAGGTTCACCCTCCCTGAGTTTGTCCTGAGGGCAGAGAAGCAGCTTGCATACACCTTGGACAGTGTTAGAAACAATTAAATTGAAGTGGCCTAGGGAAAGGAACTACCTGTGTTAAATAACTCAAGAGAGCACCCAGGAGGGGAGGGAGTCTACTTAAAAGATACTAAAAAGTAATTACGGGCCAATATTCCTTCATATAAATGCAAAAATATTCAGTAAAACATTAGCAAACTGAATCCAGCAGCACATTAAAATAAGTATACACCACAATTAAGTGGGATTTATCCCATGTTTGAAAGAATGGTTCAACATAAGAAAATCAGTTAATATAATACCCACATTAACAGAGCTATGGGAAAAAAAACTACATGATCATCTCAATTGTTGCAGAAAAGGCATTTGACAAAATCCAGCACACGTTTCTGGCAAAAACTCTCAGAAAATTAGGACTAGAAAGAATTTTCCTAAGGCATATATGAAAAGCCCACAGCTAACATCATCCATACTGGTGAAAGTCTGAAAGCTTTCCCTCTAAGATCAAGAACAAGGCAAGGATGTCTACCGTCACCACTGTTATCCAACATTGTACTGGAACTTCTAGCTAGAGCAACTATGTAAGAGAAAGAAATAAAAGGCCTCCAAATTGGAAAAGAAGTGTAATTTTCCCTATTTGCAGATGACATGTTCTTATGTGCAGAAAATCCTGAAAAATCCATACCAAAGTCATTAAAACTAATAAACAAAGTCAGCAAAGTGGTGGGGTACAAGACTAACAAGAAAAAGTCAGTAGTGTTTCTATACTCCAATAATGAGCGATTTGAAGAAGAAATCAAGAAAAGAATTCTATTTACAATAGCAATTAAAAGAATCAAATACCTAGGAATAAATCTAACCAAGAATGTAAGGGGCTTACACACAGAAAATTATAAAACATTGCTAAAAGGAGTTAAAGAAGACTTAAATAAATGGAAGTTCATTCTGTGTTAATGGATAGAAAGATTAAATAGCATTAAGATGTCAGTTCTATCCAAAGCAATTTATAGAGTCAATGTAATCCAATCAAAATTCCAACAAACTTCTTTGCAGAAGTAGAAAAGCCAATCATCAAATTTATATGGAAGTTTAAGGAAACCCAAACAGCCAAAGCCATTCTGAAAAAGAAGTTGGAGGACTCACTTTCTGATCTTAAAACTTATTACAAAGCCATGGTTATCAAAATAGCATGGTACTGGCTCAAGGAAAGACATTTAGACAAATGGAGTTGAATTGAGAGTTCAGATATCAACCTTTACATTTATGGCCACCTGATTTTTGATAAGGATACCACCTCCACTCAATAGGGAAATAATATTCTCCTTGACAAATGATACTGGGAAAACTGGGTATTCATATACCAAAAAATGAAGGTGGACCCCTATCTCATCCCACATACAAAAATGAACTCAAAATGGTTCACAAACCTAAATACAAGAACCAGAACTATAAAACTTCTAGAAGAAAACATAGGGAAGCATTATCAAGATGTTGTGTTCTTCTTAGACTTTATACCCAAGGCACAAGCAAAAATAAAATAAAAAAAAAAAAAAGAGAAATGGGATCTCATCAAAATTAAAAAGTTTTATTCATCAAAGGATATTATCATGAATGTTAAAAGACAACCTACAGAGATGATGATGGACAATGACCATCCCAAGTAACCAAGAGAGTACAACTGCAAGCAAGAGAGTCCCATCTATCTGCCCCATGGGATCAAAGCCTCCTCTCAATTAGAGGTGGACTGGGCATCACCATCCCAGAATCCTCAGGATTGGGGAGTGAACTATTGACTAACATAGACTTACTGGTATTTTACCATAGACTTATTGTGATTCTAGCAATGGAAGAAATAATATCATTGAAATGGAGGCAGTGGCCACTGAAGTTGCTGAGGGCAGGAAAAGGGAAAAACAGGTGAAAAATGGGACATTTTTGGGACTTGGGAATTGTCTTGAATGACATTACAGGTACAGATATAGGCCATTACATATCTTGCCATAATCTACAAAAATGTGCAGAAGAGAGTGTAAACTGCAACATAAACTATAATCCATGCTTATTAGCAATGCTCCAAAATGTTTGCACCAATTGTAACAAATGTACCACACCAATGAAAGATGTTGTTAATGTGGAAAAATGTGGGAGGTAGAGGGAGCGGGACATATGGGAATCCCCTTATTTTTTATGTAACATTTATGTAATCTAAATATCTTTTTGAAAAAAAAATTTAAAAAGACAACCTACAAAATGGGAGAAAACATTTGTAAGACACATCCCTGATAAGATGATACAAGGAATATGTAAATATATACATAAAAAATATATAAGAAATCCCACAATCAACTACAAAAAGATAAACAACCCAATTTAAAAATAGGCAAAAGATTTGAACAGACATTTCTCCAAAGAAGATATATAAATGACCAAAAAGCATATGAAAAGATGTTCAACATCATTAGCTTTTAGGGAAATGCAAGTCAAAACCACAAGATGCCATTTCACACCCACTAGAATGGCTACTATTTTTAAAAAATAGAAAATTACAAGTATTGCAGAGCATGTGGAGAAATAAGGAGACTTGTTCGTTGTTGGTGGGAAAGTAAAATTTTGCAGCTGCTGTGGAAGACAGTTCGGTGGTTCCTCAGAAAGTTAAGTATAGCATCACCATATGACTCGGCAATCCCACTTCTGGTATATACCCAAAAGAACTGAAAGCAGGGAGTCAAACAAATATCTGCACACTGATGTTGATAGCTGTATTATTTACAATGTCCAAAAGACGGAAGTAAATGAACAAATGAATGAATGAATAAAATATGGCATATACATAGAATGGAATATCATTCGGTTGTAAAAAAAAAAAGTGAAATTCTGATACATAGGACAACATGGATGAAACTTGAAGACATCATGTTGAATGAAATAAGTCAGACATGAAAGGACAAATATTGCATGATCTCACATATATAAAATAATGAGAATAAGCAAATTCAGAGTCAGAAATTAGAATATAGGTTAACAGGGGATGGGGTGGGTGTAGGAAATGGGGAAATCATGCTTAAATTGTACAGAACTTCTATTTGGGGTGATGGAAAAGTTTTATAATGGATGGTGGTAATGGTAGCACAACACTGTGAACATAATTAACAGCCTGAATTATATATTTGAATGTGGTTAAAAGGGGAAGTTTTAGATTGTATATATGTTACTAGAATAGAAAAATTTTTTTAAAAGAATTGTACAACATGAACAGTGAACTCTAATGTAATCTATGGATGACAATTAATACTACAATTATAAAAATGTTCTGTCATCAATTGTGACAAATGTACCACAATTATGCAAGGTGCTATTAATAGGATAGTATATAGGAAATCTGTATTTTTTATCCCCTCACCACCACCACCCCCGCAATTGTTGTTTGCACTCATTCTCTGCTCTCTGTGTCCATTTGCTGTGTGTTCTTTCTGTGTCTGCTTGTCTTTTCTTCACATCTTTCTCTTTAGAAGGGGCTAGGAACCGATGCTGGGACCTTCCAGTATGGGAGAAAGATACTCCATTGCTTGAGCAGCCAACTCAGTTTCCTGGTCTGCTGCTTCTCTCACTGTCTCTCCTCTGTGTCTTCCTTTGTTGCATCACCTTGCTGCACCAGTTCTCTATGGCATGGGCCAGCTTGCCTTCACCAGGAGACCCTGGGAATTGAACCTTGGACCTCCCATATGGTAGACAGGAGCCCAATTGCTTGAGCCACATCCGCTTCCCAGGAATTCTGTATTTTATGCATGATTGTTCTGTAAACCTACACTTTCTTAAAAAAAAAAGTTTATATATAGAGAGAAACTATTAAATCAACCCCAGTCAAATCACAGCCAAGAAACAGAAAGTTAATACAGAGAGAAAAATTACCTCTTGAATCTAAACTGACTAACTCATATTAACTAATCTAAAGATATTTGGGAGTAGAGTAGTACATGTCATTACTGTGGTAGTGCTATTATTATTATTATTATTTATATTAATGCTTATTTAGATTCATCCACATTATCTTAGTTTCCCAGAGCTACTATGACTTTCAATCTTGAAAGTCTAAAAGAGGTCAATTGGTAAATGTTTCATTTGTGCCGTTTAAAAATAATGTATATTTTCTAATTGATACATATAGGATTTTATAAATATCAATCAGATCACTATACTAAAAATATTATTTAAAATTTCCATGCCCTTACTTTTTTATTTTCTTGATCTATCAATTTTTGAAATATATATATTATAAAATTTCCTGCTGTGATTTCAGAATTGTCAATTTCTCCTTGGAATTCTCCAATTTTGGGATTATATACTTTAAGACAATGTTGCAAGATATGTACTGGCTCAGGATTTTAATTTCCTCCTCAAAAATTACTCCTTATTATGGCTATGTAATGATCATCTTCATCCATAACAATGGTTTTTATTCAAAGTCTATTTTTATCTGAGGTTAATGTTGTAGACCCAGCTTTCTTTGTGTTGGTGTTTTTAAGGTATCTCTTTTACCAACATTTTTTTTCACAAATTTTGTGACATTATACTTTGCTTTTGTGTTTTTATACCATTATATACTTAAATTATAAGGTTTTTTAAAAATACAACCTAAATCTGAGTATTTTAGCTGGTGAATGCAGTCCATCTATGTTTATCATGATTATTAATCTATTTGGTCTATTTCAGTAATTTTATTTTTATGCTTTCTATTTATCCTTTTTTTCTCATTGTTGCTTTTTCTTCTTAAATTCTGTTGAATTAGCCATGTTTTCTTTTTTGGTCTTCTTTTGGCTTTGAAGTTATATTTTCTGTTTCTATACTTTGAGGATTGTCCTTAAAATTAATCAACAAAATTTAAATGTAATCAATATTCTAACTTCCTCACAAATTGAACATAAGAATATTTTTAATTCAGTAAACTCTTCCCTATATTACATACTATTTGCTTCTATTTTAATTCTACTTGGTATTATATCCCCCAAACTAGTCATTACTGTGGTAGTGCTATTATTGTTATTGTTTATATCAATGCTTACTTAGATTCATCCACATTATCTTAGTTTCCCAGAGCTACTATGACAAATACCACACACTGGTTGGCTTAATAACAGGAATTTATTGTCTCATGGTTTTGAAGGTGAGAAGTCCAAAATCAAGATGCTCCTTCCAAAGTCTGCCCTTTGGCATTTTAATTTTTATAGTGAATTTATTTTTAGAAGGGCTTATGTTTTCCTATGGGAATCCCCCAAGTCTTATATCATGGCTGTGTTGCTCTAGAGTAGTTCTGTGTTTGCTTTCTTCAGGTTCCCTTGTAGTATCACAGGCTTAGGACCAAGTTTTAATGATTTATTCTGCATGTGAAATTACTAGATTATGTAGGCAATATGAATTTGTATATGTCAAACCTATGCAAGTCATTGATCTAAGGTTTCATTTTCTCAGGTCAGATTTTTTTTTTTCCCCACCAAAATCCATGTAGAAACAGAGAAGTTTCTTTTTGTGTGCTCTGGCTGCCATGTAGATTTTTTCCCTTTTCACTGAGGGTGCATCCTCAGCCTATCAATATCTTGGCTTATGCAGAAACCTCAGGTTAAGTCCTCACATCATGCAAGTTCTAGCTGCTCATTTCACATTCTGTTGTCATCAAAGCCTAAGCCCCAGGTTGCAAAGACCCATAATTCCCACACCAAGGGCAGTCACAGTATCAGTTCATGAGCTTACTGATCTAGTTTTCAGTTCCCTCTTCATTTCTGGGACCTAGGAGTTTCCCTTTTTTCTTGAAGGCTCAGTTAATCATTTCACAGAATCTTTGAACATTTTATTTGGATTTTCTCAGAATTTGTAATGAGAGAGTTTCAGGTTGTCCTAATCAGAAGCCACACATTTTCTGTATTATATAAACTTTTTAGCATTTCTCACAATCTCATAAAGACAGACTTCTATAAGTCCTTATTAAAAGATATTATGATATAATCATATAGAATGACTTGCAGTATTCTCTGTCTCTCTGACTGAACTGTAACTAATACATAATTTGATAATGGGAGTCATTTGGTTTGCTGTTTCTAAATGTGCTGGAGAAAGAAATTGATAAGCCCGTAGTTTTAAATTCCAAGATCAGGGCCTTAAGTATTTCACTTCCCTAAAAGAAATCTTTTTCCCCTGTAGATTCAGGGCCAAGATTTTCAAAAGCCACACCCAAAATCTAATCCTGAAGGTGGCTAAATTACAATGCAAATTGAATTCCTTATTTCATATAGGGTCTCCTGTGTTAAAGAGTGGGGCCTCGACTATTGGGAGGGGAACATATGGGTAGATTCCAATGAAGCTAAACAACTTGAATACATAACTTTCCTAAGCCTCTTTTACGAAGGAGCCCTTCTTTCTCTGAGGTTAATGTCTTCTTACCTAAAGAACCTATTATTACCACCCCTGAGAAAACTTCCCCTTGCAAAGAATTGCTAATCATCCTAAGGGCCTAATCCCACCAACTCTATCATACATAACTGCTTCTATAACTAGACTGAAGGCCCATCAGACCCAAGAAAGTAAGAAACAAAATTTGACTCATGCGGAAATACGATAAATACCAAAGGACGTCAATGATTTTTCCAGCTTATGTCAATAAAAATCTAAGTAACATATGTAGGAATGAACCCTAAGACTGTGGGATTGGAACCCTAAAGTTTATGCCAAATTTATTGATAGGGGCTCATCAGGCAGAGATTCCAGGGATAAGAGTGTTTCTAACAGTTTGCTTGGTTGTTTGACTGAAATCTGAACCCAAAGGGGGCCTACACAGAGTGAAGCTAAATGACAGAACTGCCTCAGTATATTGTCAAGGAAGGTATCCAAAGCTTTAGGGAGAATGGAATGCTAGAATAGATGTATTGTCCATGGGGAGCATTGTGCACAAGACCTACTCCTGCACCCCTCACTATGTCTCAAAGGAGGATGGAGTGGAAGACACTCATTTTAGCATGATTATGAGAAATAGATGTCTGAGGGTAACCCCAACATCTCTGAATAGATCTTGTGGGTCAAGGCAAGGAATGACAATGGGGAAAACAACCATCAAACTGGGCTCCCCAAATTCAGTGGCATTGATGGGATCTCAGAGTGGGCGGGGACAGGGGAAGCGGACTTGGCCCAGTGTTTAGGGCGTCCATCTACCACATGGGAGGTCCAAGGTTCAAACCCCGGGCCTCCTTGACCCGTGTGGAGCTGGCCCCCATGGAGCGCTGATGCATGCAAGGAGTGCAGTGCCACGTGGGAGTGTCCCCACATGGAGGAGCCTCACGTGCAAGGAGTGTGCCCCATAAGGAGAGCCGCCCAGCACAAAAGAAAATGCAGCCTGACCAGGAATGGTGCCACATAAATGGAGAGCAGACACAACAAGATGATGCAAGAAAAAGAAACACAGATTCCCGTGCCGCTGACAACAACAGAAGCGGACAAGGAAGAACATGCAGCAAATAGACACAGAGAGCAGACAGCTGAGGGGAAAGGGAGAGAAATAAATAAAATAAAGAAATCTTAAAAAAAAAACAACAGAGTGGGCAGGGACAAATGGTGGCACTCAATCTTCAAAACCAGATAGGTATGGTTACCATAATGAGCAGCAGAGCCAAAGCAGTGATTACAATGGTCTGACAGTCTGAGCTCTTTGGTGTTGGCTAGCTGATCATGGTGCCCTGAGAATGGAAATAGATGAATAAATTTCAAAGTCTTACTTAATTTATAAATAAAAGATCTAGCTTTGGTGAAAGAAGTCTGACTTAAATCACCAAGGTCTTTCAACCCATTCAGAGTCTTGAGTCAATTCACAGACTCTGAACCTCTCAAATAAAGAAGAAGCTTGGTTAGCTTGAGTAAAAACTCTACTACACAGACAAAAAATTATATTGTAAATCTTCCTTAAAGGGACCTTACTATCCTCAAGGGGACCCATGATCATTACCAGGGTGACTATCCATTAGGGAAGGAAAAATAATCTCAGGGATTACTGGGCACTGGTACTGAATTGTCACTAATTCCTGGAGATCCAATTGCTACTGTGGTTCATCCATAAGAGAAGAATTTCATGAAGGTTAAATGATGAATGGAGTTTTGGCTTATGTCTGTCTGACAGTGGTCCCAGTGGGTCCCCTATCCCTCAAAAACCATCCTCATATGCCGTTGAGATTTTGTGGTTATTTGTTATGCAATGCTTGTTGTGGCAATAGATAACTGATACAATCAGTCTAGGGGAATTAAATCCAAAGGATTTGGTTTTTTATTTGATAGATGGTCCTAGGCCTATTTTATAGTTAAGAACACTGAGAGGATAAGAAAAGGTAATTTACTTGTCCAAAATCACAAAGGATGATATTACAAAGTATCTAGTTGTTATTCTCTTGATATAATGATATGTAATCCTAATGACATGTAATTGCACTGCAAAATGGTTTGCCTGCCCCATTTAACTAGTAGACATTTGCAAAGTAGGTGGTGAGATATTGGAAATTATGTTCTAATGTTCTTTACGTTTTGCTATGGGACGACAGCCATTTAACCATAATCTAAGTTGTTGTCTAGTTCTATCTCTATTTCTCTGCTTTGCATATCCCATAATACTTACTTTACTTTATATCAAAGTCACCTTTTCCTTAAGATAAATTAGTGGGCTCCAAGCTCAGCCTACTTTGAGATGTGATTTTTCAGGAACAACAAAAATTGACTTGTCCCACCTGAACTCCCCAGTGGACTCCCTAATTATCTACTTTCTATCATTAATTTCACCTTGGGTTTTTACATTAAAAACAGTTGGTAAAATCCAAATATTCCTTGAGAAGGATAATATAAAATAGTGATGTGTGAAAGACTTTATGCTGTAGAGCAGGGGTTCTTAACGTTTTGTTCCATGGACCCCTTTGCCAGTCAGGTGAAAACTTTACTAAATCCACACTATACTGTGTATTATTTAATAAATATATCACACCTGCAGCAACACATACTCACAAGAATAATGTTTTTTTGAATTTCAATTCAAGCTCAAGGGCCCCTTGTTAAGAACCCCAGCTGTAGAGGGAGGTTGGGCAAAAGAGAAAGAGAATGGAGAAGAAAGGTTAGGGTCAGACAGGCCTGTGGAAGAGAGGCTGAAGGATAAAGGCCTGAAGTCAGGGAGCTCCCAGAAGCTCCTGGGGAAGGATAAAGGAGGCTAGGAGATTTATCTAATTCTTCATTTGAAGGGGACAGGGTGGCTTCTTTCTAGGAGCCAGAGTGGGATATGACCAATGTCAAAGAGTCAAGAAGAATAAAAGGGGTAAATCAGTGGAAATAAATAACAGATAAGGAGTTAGAAGGCTTGGTGCTGGGCTCCACCTTGATCACAAATTAGCTGTGTGACTCGGCAGACCATACACCTCTCTGGCCTCATTCCCTCTCCTCCCAGTTTAACTTTCAGAGGATTTTCCTGCCTTAACAGGCTATGAAATGTCCCCTGGCAGACTTCCTGAATCTAGATGAGAAATGCAACAGAAAAAAACATTTCTGAATCCCTACACGTTCCAATATCTAACTGTGGTTTAAGAGTAGAAGTGTTGTGTTTAGCTCTCAGAGCAACCACATCCAGTGCTTAATAAAACCTGATTCTTTATCAGTAAGGCAAATGTGTACAGATACAGCAGGGCCTCTGCTATCACTAGCATTGGCAGCCCTGCTTGACTTAACGGCACTCTTTCCAAAAAGATTACTGCCGAACTATCTTTGCTGTGGTGTTCAAGGTAGGAGGTGGTTGTGGTTTCAGAGTGGGTCTTTGTACTCAACATCTTGCTTACTCAAATTCTCTTCAAGTCATATCAGTCTCCTTGATGATGTAAGTCCTGAATCTTACCACTAATTGTAAGACCTGCCACTTCATACCACACCAAAAATATTGTTCCTAATCTCTTCAGACCTAGGCTTCAGAGTTCATTTACCAAAAAGGCCCACAGCTAACACATACTTCTCTAACTTGGAAGAAACAGCAGTCTTCACTTTTTAGCCACTGTCCAGATGTCAAAGCTTTTTGTAAATTCTTTGCAAATGCTGATTAATGATTTCAACAGACTGGTAGGGAAACTTCTTTAGGAAACGGTTTTTCCATACAACAAATTACATACAGACTCATGAGTTGTCTTTTACCATGTTATAAATTGTCCTGAGCCTAGATTGCAAGACACCAAAGTGGCATGATCCTCTCACCAGTGGCCCTAAGTCTCTCACATTTGGAAAGCCCTAACCTGTTTACATATTTCCCTAGTTCCATTGTCACAGACAAGAATATATTACTTGTAATTATGTCAGTCAGATGTTGAGTAGCCAGTTTCATTCTTTGAATATTTCATGTCAACAAATATTTACTAGGCTCTGCTTAGCAACTCCCACCTCCCAGGAGCACTCACATCTTTGTACCAACATGTAGGAATGATAATCACAATCAGTTTTTTACATTTCCCACTCTTAGGCAATAACACAAGACTCCTCCTAATATGTTAATGTGTAGAAAATATCAGATGGATCCAAATTATATTAGCCAAACTTGTGACTTTAGAGTGAGGAAGGAAGTCTCCCAAACCTGTTCTACTGGGAACACTGATTTTAATTCAGATGTGATATAGAAACTGAAAAGGCTTCTCAGGAAGCCTTTGACTCTGCTCTGACCAAGTTTCCCCTAGGCAATCTTATGAACATCTGCTGAGAGTTCATTTACCAAAGAAACCCACAGCTAACCCATGCTCCTTAACGTTGGAGAAAATGGCTGAAATAGGGTCAAAGAGAGGAAGGGAAATTATCTGCATACATGCAAAGGAAGTGTTCTCCTCAAAGAAGGGTAGACCCTCGAACACCAACCTTACGCTCAGATGTTCCTTGGATACCAACACTTACGCTCAGATGTACTTTAGAAGGCCCTGAGCACTGGATTTGCCCAACATCCTGTGGAGTAACTTGTACTTCTTCCATAGCTCCAGGAGGAATGAATACTAAAATTTGCCTGGAATTTTGCTCAAGTTAGTTCAATCCTTCCAGCCAGTAGATTTCTCTCTTAATGCAGGTTCAGGCACAAGTTTGCAGACTTTCTCCTCTCTACACAACCCTTTGCTGAAAAGGACAAGTTATTTTAAGAAATTGTTTCAAGGTTAAATTCATCCTCCCCTCTCATTGTCACTACCCTCGGCCTAATTCAGTCCCTCATCATGTCTCACATGGACTTTTGCAAAGTTTTCTTCCTTGGCTTCTGACTCTAGTCTTGCCCTTTGTGATAAATTGAATCAAGAAAAGTCATGTTCTTAATCCATACTCTGTGGCTGTGAACTCATTAATGTAAATTGGACCCTTTGAAGGTGTATTATTAGTTAAGGCATGGGCCAAACTGAATCAGGGTAGGCCTTAATCCTTACTTCTTGAGACCTTATAAAAAAGAGAAGACCACAGCAAGAAGTGAGGAGCTGGAAGACAGTGGAAACTGAAAGAGCAGATAAAAAGAGAAAGAGATCACCTGTGACAGGAGGCAGAGATGCAAGTCAAGAAACCCCAAGGATCACAGTGAACCAGCACCAGAAGGCAACAGACTTGAGGGGAGAAACCTGGCCTTGCTGATGCTTTGATTTTGGCCTTCTAGACCATAAAATGGTAAGACAATAAATTTGTATGTTTTTAAGCCACACCATTGTGTGGTATTTTTCATAGCCCTGGCAAACTAAAACACCCTTTTTAATTTTTTCTCTACACTGCCACCAAAGTGTTCTTCCTAAAATGAATTGCCATGGCTGCCCTATAGAATAAAATCTGAACTATGGAGCTTGGTACTCAAGGCCCTTCAAATGAATTTCCAGTTTCATCAAGCACATCTTCATGTCTCCTTTTCTCCTGACATGTCTAAGAGGACAGTATGAATCATCTATTGCCACTTTAATTCTGTGTAATAATCACTCTAAACTCAGTGGTCTGAAACAACAATAATTTATTATCAGGCCCCAGGCCTGCAATTTAGCTGAAGTGGCTTTGTTAATGTGCGTTCCCTCTGGAATTTTGCCCACATTCCATTGGCCAAGCAAGTTACATGGCTAAGTTCAACATCAGTGGGGCAGGGAAATATGGTCTATCCCTAATAGGAAAAATTGTAATATAATGCAGCAAAGGCCATTGATGCAGAGAGTGGTGAAGAATTGAAAACAAATATCTATTTCTGCATAACAAATTCATCCCAAAACTTAGTCAGCAAATATTTATTATCCCACAGCTTCTATGGGTCAGGAATCTAAGAGATGTTTAGCTGGGTAGTTGTGGCTCAGCATCTCTCACGAGGTTGCAATCAAGCTGTCACCCAGAGCTGCAGCCATCTGAGGCTTGATGGCCGAAGGTGTTTCCAGACTCCCTCCTATGATTGTTGGCAGACCTCAGCTCCTCACCACACGGGACCTCTTCAAAAGCTGCCTGAAGGTCCTCATAACTTGGCAGTTAGCTTTCCCTAGAGCAAGTGACATAGGGACAGAGAGAGAAAATGAGCCCAAAAAAAGAAGTCACAGACTTTTGAAAAATAATTTTATTCAAAAATTTACAAACACTCTTACCCATTAAGCACCAACTCCCCCTTTCCCCTCTCCTCATCCCCTGGTAAACTTGAACCTACTTTCTGTCTCCACAAAATTCTTTATTTCTAGGTATTTCATATATGTGAATTCATACAGTATTTGTCCTTTGTATCACATTTCACTTAGCGTACTATTTTCCGGGTCCTACCATGTTGCAGCATAACTCAGAACTTCATTTCTCCTTACAGCCAGTAATATTCCATTGTGTATCTGTACTGCATTTGTTCATAAATCCGTCTGTCAATAGACACTTGGGCAGCTTCCACCTTTTGGCTATTGTGAATAATGCTTCTTATGATCATTGGTGTACAAGTATCTGAGTCCCCATTCTCATTTTCTTTGGATATTTACTGGGAGTAGGATTTTCAAGTCATAATATATATTCTATTTTTAACTTTTTGAGGAAAGACCAAACATTTTCACAGTAGTATCACCATTTTACACTTCTATGAGGGATCTCATTGTTCTGTATCCTTGCCAACATTCATTTTCTGATTTTTAAATAACAGCCACACTTGGGAGTTGAAGAGGTATCTCACTGTATTCGTTTAAAGAGGTACTGGGAATTGAACCTAGGACCTTGTACATTGGAAGCAGCCATTCAATCACTTGAGCTACATCCATTCCCCTCTCACATGGTTTTGACTTGCATTTATTTCCCTAATGGCTTATGATGTTGAGAATCTTTTCTTGTACTTATTGACCATTTATATATTCTCTTGGGAAAAATGTCTAAGTCCTTTGTCCATTTTTAAATTGGTTGTCTTTTTGTTGTTGAGTTATAAAGGTTCTTTGTATATTCTATATATTAATTCCTTATCAATTATATGATTTGCAACTATTTTTCTCCCTTCTATAGGTTTTCTTTTCACTTTTGTGGTAATATCCTTTCATGCACAAAAGTTTTAATTTTGATGAAGCTGAATTTATCTATTTTTTTCTTTCGTTGCTCATGCTTTTGCTATAATTTCGAAGAACCCATTGTCAAATCCAAGGTCATGAAGATTTGTTCTTTTGTTATCTTCTTAGAGTTTTATGGCTTTGGCTCTTATATTTAAGTCCTTGATCATTTTGAGTTAATTTTTTATATGATTCAAGGTAAGAGTCCACCACCATTTTTTGGCATGTGGCCATCCAGTTTTCCCAGCACCATTTGGTGAAGAGACTATTCTTTCCCCACTTAATATATTTGGAACTCTCATTGAAAATCAATTGGCCAACTGATTTCTGGACTTTATTTCAATTTTATTCCATTGTTCTCTATGCCTACCTTTATACTGTTTTTTGTTTATTTGTTTTTACTTTTTATTTTTTACATCAAAGTTACAACATACTCTATTAACATAAGATAATAACTATAATAACAATAAATCTGCTTTCATCCATGGTTACATTTCTGCCTTATATTTGTTCATTCCGCTATCTTAAGAGATTTTGGGGATGATGTCCACTCTGACTGCTTCAGGCTAGGAAGAGAAATAGATATTATGAGGCAGAGACAAGGAATTACTTTGCTTACAATTGAAGACAATCCTTGTTTTGGGGATGGAACTGGTCCATCATCATCATTTTGTTAGTTGTCTAGGTCCAGCCTGAAAAATTGGAGAGTAAGAGTTGTCTGCAACTCTGCTGGGTTTCAGAGCTCAAATGGCATATGAAAAATTCAAAGATTCAAGTCTCTGAGAAATGTACTTAACAGGTACATCTATTTTGGGGAAATAGATTTTCTTCTCTCCTCAGATAGGACCCACTGAGGGGATGTTGATTTCATGAAGATATGTGGCTTTCCTGTGGTGTCTGGATATCAATAGAGTCCTTGGTAGCACTTTTGTTTGAAGCTCTGTTTGTGAAATCTGCCTAAGACATCCATAAGTGTACTCTGGAATGACCTCCCACCTCACTTTGAAATCTCTTAGCCATAAAAACTCTACTTTATTTAATATTACGCCTTTTTTGGTCAGGGTCTTTTTCCATATGCATTGCTGGTTAGCACTTGGCAATAACTCCTTGGTGCCAGGGAGGCTCATCCCTGGGAGTCATGTCCCATATCAGGTGGGGTGGGGGAGGATACCACAATGTTTTGGTTATTGTAGCTTTGTAGTAAGTTTTGAAATCAGGGAGTATGAGTCCTACAACTTTGCTAGAAGCACCGACTTTTATAATTTCATCTTGGAAATGACACATCCATCTTCCATATTCTATTGCTCACACAAACCAATCCTGGTACATTGT
The DNA here is from genome assembly GCF_030445035.2 of Dasypus novemcinctus. Classification (NCBI taxonomy): domain Eukaryota; kingdom Metazoa; phylum Chordata; class Mammalia; order Cingulata; family Dasypodidae; genus Dasypus; species Dasypus novemcinctus. The sequence goes on along the minus strand of NC_080675.1, from coordinate 109,444,465 downwards.
GGGAATAGACTATACAGGGGCACAAATACCAGCAGACAGGGATCATTGAGGCCATCTTTGAGGTTGGCTATCACAATTCTGATCTAAAATATCTTATTTAGTTATCTCTCCAAACTGCTGAAATATTTCCAAATTTCAATGTTACTGGATCAAAAACATTATAGCTAACACAGGAAAATAGCAGTTGCACAAAATCCACCATCAAATCATGTATTTTAAAATTTTAAACCAAAAATGGCAGCCATAAATATCAATGGTTTTTTACCTTTTGGCTTTCTCTCATCCCAGGGAAAAGTCTTCCTGGCACTGAGGGATTATTACCAAGTTTAGAGTTTTTATGGCTAAGAGATTTCATAAAAATTTTCATACCAGCACATACCCATTATGACTTATCCTCCACCCCCAGAAACAGGTAAATTCTCAAATATCACTTTGTCTACTAAGCCTTTCCTGGCTACTGCACATCTGAGAGGTTATCCTGCAATGTATTCCCATAGCTCTTTGCACATACTTCCATTTAAAGCCATTAACCCATGCTAGAGTATTTGTTTACTTCTCAATCTCCTTTATTAGACTACGGGATTTGCAGGACACAATGGTTCAGTATAATAGTAACTCAATAAATATTCAAAAAAAATGACAAGAGAAAGGACAGGAGAAATGGAGAAAACATAGGGCCAAATCGTGACAGGCTTTCAATACACAAGTCCCAGGCTATCTGCTGGTTAAGCCCCTATGTGCCAGGCACTGTGTTAGATGTTTTTATAGTCATTATCTTATTTAATCCTCACAATAATCCAGTAAATAAGAATTATTTCCTCAGTTTGGGGAGGTTTCAGTTTTCAAACTCAGAAAAGTTAAATAATTTTCCCTACATTACACAGCCAGCAAATGGTAAAACCAGGATTTTACCCTTGACTATTGCATTCCAAAGCCATGATTTTCGTACCCATTCACAGCCTCTGCAGGGAAAAACCTCATTACTTTTATTGTTCTGAACAGTATATCCACTACTGGTGCTGCTGCTTGAGGAGGCATTGGAAGGTTTCAAGAAAATGGCTGAACTGGATGTGTGGTTTCATTGTCATTTCTTCTCTGTCCTCCCAGAGCCTCTGAACTCAGAGTTGTGAGGAAAACATGTAGCTGGCAAGGAAGCCAGAAGTTTTCCTACTCCCACTCCCTTTCCCTGTTGTGCCCTGTTGAATGGCTCATGGATACTATTTGCATGAAAATATCTCCTGAAGGAAAAAAAAATGTCCAGAACTAATTATCTCACTTAGTGATCTTGCTGTGTCAGTCCCTGAAAGTCGTAAGTTAGGCTACTCCTTGACTGTTCCCTTTTCACTTGAGCCTTGATTAGGGTTCCAGAACCCACAGCCAGATCAAGACTTGAAACTGTCCCTTTCATCTAAGAGGGTAAATTGTGCTTGGAAGATAAGGTAAATTACAAAGGAGCTTCCAGAAACCCAGAGTCTTGCAGGCAGAAAAAGCCCTGCAGCAAAGCCCAGCTCCCTAAACCCTCTTAATGCAACGAAGAAAAGAGGCTGCTCCAAGCGTCTCACTCCAGACATCCATTACTCCAGCCTGGCAGAAAGCACTTTTTCTTTTTAAGATGGTACCAGGGAGTGAAGCTGGAACCTCATACATGCAAAGCGCACTCAACTGCTGAGCTACATCTGCTCAATGGTTTTTGACATTTAAAGGTCATGTCTCCCAGGGAAGTTGTGAGGATGAAAAAGAATGGTATACATGAAAGCACTAAGACTTATTTTAAAGAAAACTGCTGCATAAATTCAAGGTAGCATTAGCATATTTTCTGTCAATTACTACTTACGTTAATTTTGGTTTTTCCATCCCAGTTAACTTGGCACATATATTCATACATATAAAAACACAGATAACTAAATATTAACTATAGAAAAATTATACATTGAATCATCATAGATATGGGAATTGGGTCTTTGGAACTTTTCTCTTATTCTATTTTGCTTGCCTCTTCCTCCCCACCTCTTGCCCCTACAATGTTAAAAACCTATTAGGTATCCTTCTGTATTTTTCCCCTCTGTAGCAGTTTGATATCGTTATGAATTCCAAAAATAGATATTGGATTATATTTGTAATCTAATCTGTACGTGGGCTTGATTGAGTTATGATTAGGGCTTTAATTGGGCATGTCATTAGGGCATTGAGTCCCCACCCCTTGGTGGGTGGGGATTCACAGATAAAAGCATGGCAAAGGACAGAGTTGAGGGTTTCTGATGTTGGAGTTCTGATGTTGAAGTTTGATGCTGAAGTCTTAAGCTGGAGCCCTGGGGAAAGAGACAGAGCCATTCACCTGATAGTCTGCAGCTGAGCTTGTGGAGAAAACAGAGGAGCTGAGCCCAGAGGAACCCAGAAAGCCTGAACTCTCACAGACATTGGCAGCCATCTTGCTCCAACATGTGGGAACAGACTTTGGTGAGGGAAGTAACTTATGCTTTAGGGCCTGGTATCTGTCAACTCCTACCCCAAATAAATACCCTTTATAAAAACCAACCAATTTCTGGTATTTTGCATCAGCACCCCTTTGGCTGACTAATACACCCTCCATGCCCACATGCGCACTCATATATATACTAAGGGGGGGGCATTGTTTATTTAACAATGATGGAAATCATATTATACAAACTTTTCATCATCATGTATTTCTTACTCAACAATCTCTGTAGAAATCCACCTGCATCAACTGGTATAGTTCTATCATTCTTTTAAAGTTGCACAATATGTTATGAGTGACTGGACCATGATTTTTTATCTATTCCCATCTTAATGGACACCAACTTGTCTCCAGAATTTTTAGTGCTAGAAACTAGGCTGCAAAAAAAGTCTACAGATAGAGCTCCACATTTTGATTTTTGTTTCACAGAGTAAACGACTAGGAAAGGGATTGCTGGCTCAAAGGGAATATATATTTTGGCTCTTAGAAATTGTTTCCAGATTATAGTTTATCTAAAGTAAAGAGATAGCTCCTTGCTACCTTACTGTGCAATTCTGTCACTACAAGCGAGAATGAGTATTTCTTCAGCTATTTGTTCCCATTTTGAATTTTTGCTAGTAAATTGCTTTTCCATATCTTTTGTCTTTGGGTGGTTTGCCTTTTTCTTATTAATTTATGAGAACTTGTCAAATATTACAGGCAAAATCTTGGTCCTTATTCTACATCGAAGCTATATTTACCCATATTTATCATTTGCTTCTTGACACTATTTATGGTCTCTTTTAACTTCACTTCTCTTAGTTAAGGAAGTATTCTCTACTCCTAGATTATTCACCAAGTCTCCTAGATTTTCTTATATTTTTGTCATATTCCTTTTTTTTTTTTTGGCTGTCAAATGATCCTTTACTGAAATATTTTCTCTTGTAGTTCTTAACTAGCTGGGCGTTCAGTTGTACCACTGTTATGTCATCTATAATGACATGAGGGAGGTGGCCATCAACATACCAGCCCAAAGACTGGGCAGTCCCCAGACTCTCTTTAATAGTTCCAGACAGTTCTTTGGCTAAAGATTGGTGCTGCATCTGTCGGGCAATGCTGAGGAGCTCATCAAAAATGATATTTCCACTGTGTTTAATATTTTTCTGCTTCTTCCTGTCTCTGGGCTGTTCCTTAAGGACTTTGATGGCCAGGGCAGAGGCAGAAGGTACCACCTCAATCTGGGCCTGTCTGTTCTGCATGGTCAGTTTCACTGTTACCCTTAGACCTTTTCAGGCAGCAGTTGCCTTGGCAATGTCATCACTAACCTTTTTTGGAGACAGACTGATGGAGTTGATCCTGGAGCCAGGGCAGATGTACCACCAACTTCCCCACCAGTTCACCTCAGGTATACAACTTTGTTTTTGTTGGGAATGAACTTGGGCGGCGTGCAGAGGCAGCTAGTGTTGGATGAACCTGGATGTGAGACAATGAATGAAAGTTGCACCCTGACCTCCTCGAGTGGAAAACTGTTGTATTATTTTTTGCATCCACATCTTTAATCCTTCTTAAATTTATTTTACTTTTGTATATGGTGTAAGATAGGGTCTGATTTTATCCTCCTTCATATGAAGAAACACTGTGCCAGCACCATTTATTTAAAAATCCATCATTTTTCTCATTGAATTACCTTTGTAGAATATTAAATCAGATTGTTTTCTAAATTCGCTCTTCTGTTATGCTGGTCTATTTCCATATACCTATGATAGTGACAGATTCGTCTGATTACAAATTGTTCTGATAAATGGTAAAGCAAATTCAATTCATGTCAAACCTCCCTTCCTCATTATTACTATTTTTCTAGCTATTCTTGGGCATTTATTCTTCTATATGACCTTTAAGAATTTAGCCATTTCCAACTGGATAAAATTTGTGTACTATATAAAGACTTCCTGTCCAAGAAGAAAATATGTTTTTGTAAGTCTTCTATACATTATATTGCTACTGAGAAGGGAATATTTTCTCTATGTTTACGTAGGTGCTTATGGCAAGTATGGGGAAATGCTAATAATCTTACAGACAGCAACATAACTCTGTTAATTCTAGTATTAATGGTTTTGCACTAGAAGCTCTGTTTTTCTAAGTATTCAATTGCAGGTACAGCAAAAGAAATCATTTTATCTCTTTTCCAAAGTTTATACAAATTGTTTTCATTTTTACATGAAATTGGAATCCTTAAGAAAATATTAAATAATAATATTGATAACAGGCAATCCATCTAGTTCCTGATTTTAATGGAAACAGTGTCAACAAGGTTGTTTAGTTTTGGAAAAGGATTTAATCAGTGTCTAGAAGCTCATTTTCCAATAGTCTTCATTTGCTGAGAGCTGCTCAGGGATTTCCCTGGGAATAGCATGTTGCTGCTTTCCTATAAGTTTGTATACAAGGGAGGCTAGAAAGAGGAGGTTATCAGAGGGAGTATCAGAAGTGATGGAAATCCTCCACCCCTCTGCAACAGAGACAGTGCTTCAGGGAGCCCCACACCATGAGCAAGAGCGAGACTGAGGCCAAGGTACAAGAAGACATCCATGTGCTAGTACAAAACGCCCCACCTTCACCAAGCTACCAGGTCCTCCCTTTGCCCATTTCACTCAGGAACACTTACTCATCAGACTTTTTCTCCTGTTGCCCTTAGGAGTCCTAAAGTCCCACCTCTTCCTCAAAGTGAGTCTTATCTGAGCATGCATTTCACGGGTCTCACTATTTACTTCCTACCAATGACAAGCTCCCAAAGTAACACATGTCCTTTACTATGAATACTTGTGTAATATTGTCTGGCCACCCAGGCACTGCACAGGTGGATCATTAGCCATCACTAAAGAACTAAATTTCCAGGGCAACGTTCCTCAGTCTTGGCACTATTGACGTTCTGGACTAGATAACTCTTTGTTGTAGGGGCTTCCTGTGCATTGCAGGGTATTTAGTAGCATCCCTGACCTCTACCCACTAGAAGCCAGTAGCAAACTTTCCCTTTGTCTCAGTTGTGACAACCAAAAATGTCTCCAACCTTTGCCACATGTCCCCTGATAGTGGGGTGGGGTATAAAATCACCCCAGTTGAGGACTGCTGCCCTCGAACTATATGCCCTGAAGCAAGATACCTAGAGTTACCTATGCATGAAACAGTTTATTTGCAAATCATTGCCTATAAATTGAAGCATCTGCCCTTGCCATTTTCAATTTGGAACCTACTTGAAAATACTGCTTCTTTTCTCTGTCCAAAAGCGTCTTAATACATATGGCTTGCCTCTCCTGATTGGCAGTTACTCAGGCCTCTTATTGAAGGATGATGGCTCAGAAATCCAGAAAGTTAATTTTGTGTATGCCACGTTAGGAAGAGTTCACACCAATGTTATTTATTTTTTGTTGCAAGAGTAGGATCATTTTTTATTTAGCTTGCTGGTATATCACTCAGCATGAAGCTACACGTACATTAGTTCCTCTTGGTGATGGAGATAAAATATGTGCAGCTTTCAGAACTGCAATTTTCAAGAGGAAATTAGCTTTCCCCTGAGCAGCCTGACACTGCAGTTTGGCTGATGACATCCCAGTAAACAATCTACAAACAAACTCTTGACTCTAGAAATAAGTAGGAGCTATTTATAGACAAGCAATGATTTTCAAGTGGGTAGGTCAAGGGGAAAAACAATTTTGAGAAAAGTCAGCAAGGAAACTCCCATACCACCCAGTACCTTGAAGTGAAGAATTTAGGGCCATTCACTAAAATGGAAAATCTGTGTCACTATTACTAATGGAGGAATGCTGGTTTGGTGAATTTTTAACTTGTTGACAATGTCAAACCATTCTGTATACACAACCACAGCTTCCATTTAAAATGTAAAATCTGAAGACATAGCCTTAAGATTAAGGAACCAAAGAGATTTCAACAAGAATCTTTGAAACATCTATCAGATGACAAGTTTCCCAGCAACAAGGATGCTGGTAAGAGACCATCTGCTGAGAATGAGAGATTTTCCACTTGGAGGGTGTTTGAGATAGGTCTCCTTGTGAATGTAGAGGACCTCTCAGAATTCTGAAAGGGTGTCATGTCACCCCCATTCTCTTATTTGCTAAGGAAAATCAGAAAACTTTGAATTGTCCTTTGAAGTCCAGTCCAGGACAGGCGTCTGGGTTGCAAGCAGCTCTGAAGACAAAAAGGCAGCATCCTGAAAGGAGCATTCTGGTGGGCTCTGTAAAGGCAGAAAAAGGTTCTTGAAAGGCTGGCTGTTTGGTCCTTGGCCAGGGACCCAGGTCTTCAGGGTCTTATGCCTCTTGACTTAGGACAAAATTCAAGGCAAAGAGCAGCAGCTGGTTGATGGGTGTACTGGAGCTTGGACCCCAGAGGACTGGGACAAACCTTGCTCTGTTTTAAGAGGACATAGTCTGAGCATTTAATACCTAAATGTAGGATACATAGACATCTTAGCTCTTATAGGGTACTTAAACTTGTTAATCTTGATCAGGGATCAGCAAACTTCTTTCTGTAAAGAACTAGGTAGTAAATAATTTAGGCTTTGTGGGACATGTGTCCTCTATCACAACTACTCCATTCTACCACTGTAACACAAAAGCAGCCACAAACGATATATAAAAGAATAAGTGTGGCTATGTTTCGTTACCTATAGAAGGCAGATCCACGGTCCTTAGTTGGCTGACCCCAGATTTTGCTGAATGACATCAATCATAGCTAATTTTTCCACTTGACAAGGCCACTCCTTCAAATCTGCCTGGTCCCTGCCCTGGTTCAGTTCCTCATCATCTCTTCTCTCATAATTGCCTCTTCCTGACTCCAGTCCTTTCTTTCACCAACAAATATTTTCCATGTTGACAATATTTCCCACTTAGAATATACAATACACCTATCACTTCCAACCTAAAAGCCTCTCATAGTTTCCCAACGCTTAAAGTAAAAATCCAAATTCCTCAATATAGCATTGAATAAAGTGATTTGTTAGGAAGTGTGAGGATGTGAGTGGAGGTAGAGCTCCTTTGGCTAGGGGGAACAGGGACGGCCTCTCTGAGGAGTGATATTGCAACTGATACCTGAATGACAAGATTTATGTAAACCTCTGCAAAGAGAAAGTACTTTTAAATGTCTCTTGAATGAATAATAAATGAAAATACTCTCATAATTGAATAAATTATGATACAGTTGTTAAAAAAGAACAAGGTAAGTATGGCTATATGTGCATGAATGAAAGGATGTCTAAGATATACTATTAAGTGAAAGTAAGCGCAAACTGCAGAACAGTGTGTAAAATGTTTTCACTTTTAAAATTTTAAAAAATGCATATGTATACAAGTGTTGATCCATGTCCAAGAACTTTCTAGAAGGATGCACAGTGAAAATTAAGACAGGAAAATTTTTGGGGTAATGTTGAGGGGTTGTTATACTTTTACTTTCAGTTTTATACCTTCCTGCACAATTTGAAAAGTTTACAAGAAACATATATCCCGTCTATAATAAAAAATCAATTCCTTATGAAAAAAAAAGAGTTTCTGTATGAAGCCTTCTTGAATTTTTTTCAGTCTTTAACTTACAGGTTAATTTTTATTTTATTTTATTTTTAAAAATTTATTGTATATCACTCATACATAAACATACATAAACAATAAGTGTATAGTAATAGTTGTGAACTTACAAAACTAACATACATAACATCATACAGGACTCTCATAACTCACCCTACCACCAATACCTTGCATTGTTGTTAAACGTTTTTAACTCATGATTAAAGAGCATTGTTAAAATATTACTACTAACCAAAGTGTTTTCCCCCAACCCACCCTATTACTATCATCTTTATATCATTTTATATGAACATAAATAAACAATAAGTGTATAGTAAAAACCTACAAAGCAGACATGCATAATATGTCCCATACATCAACCCTCCACCAACATCTTGCGCTGTCATGAAACGTTTGTTACAAACTATGAAAGAACACTGTCAAAATCTTACTACTAATTATAGTCATTATCTTACATTTGGTGCAATTTCCCCCCAACCCACCCCACTATTATTTTTTAAATATATTTGTTATGACAGAAGTTGTAAACTTATAAAACAATCATGCACATGTGTAGAACTCCCAAACAACACCCTTCCATCAACACACCACACTGTGGTGGAATATTTGTTACAGATAAGATAATATCTTCTGATTGCTACCACATCCATAGTGCACATCTGGCACACACCTTCCACACTCCCCCGTTATCAACACAGCACATCCCTGGCATGGATGCAAGAATACCACACTATCACTGCCAACCACAGTCTATAGGTGACTCCAGTTGCACTTTTCCCATGCTTCTTCACATTCCCACCACCCTGCAGTAGTGATGCACATCCACTCTAGCTCACAAAGGACACTCTTGCCTCTCTACCATCAACCACAATTCTCATCCATCTCTTAGTTTACTGTGCTATTCAGTTCCTAGATTATTCTCTAGCATTCTGTCAATTAGCATTTATATCCTAGACTATCATTTTCAGCCATATCCACATTTATATATAAAATAGCTGTTAATCACTATTTGTTACCATCCACTCTATACATTTCCACACTTTTATAGTAAAGCTAATTAAAAATTGTACATATATTAAACATCAGTAGTCCATCTCAGTCCTCTAGTTATCTCCTTTAAGAATCCACCACCTACCACCAGGTCTTGAAGCTATTTTCCTACAATTTCTTCTAGAAGCTTTATGGTTCTTCCTTTTATTTTTAGGTTTTTGATCTATTTTGAGTTAATTTTTGAATAAGGTATGAGATAGGGATCCTCTTCCCTTCTTTTGGCCATGGATATCCAGTTCTTGCAGCACCATTTCTTGAACAGACTGTTCTGCCTGAGATGTGTGGATTTGACAGGCTAGTCAAAAATCACTTGATCATACATGTGAGGTTCTGTTTCTGAACCAATCAATTTGGTTCACTAGTCTATGTGTCTGTCTTTATGCCAGTGCCATGCTTTTTTTCACCACTATAGCTAGGTAAATGATTTAAAGTGTGGAGATGAGGATTTGCTTTTCCTTTTTAAGATGTTTCTGGCTATTCAGGACCCCTTACCCTTTCAAATAAATTTAATAATTGTGTTTGCAATAAAAAAAAAATGCTGGTGGAAATTTATCAGGATTGCATTGAATCTGTATATCAATTTGAGTAGAATTGACATCTTAATGATATTTAGTCTACCAATCAGTGAGCATGGAATGTTCTTCCAGTTACTTAGGCCTTTTTAAATTTCTTTTAACATTGAGTTGCAGTTTTCTGAATATAAGTGCTTTACATCATTGGTTAAGTTTATTCCTATTTGAGTTTTATCTTTCATATTTTATTTTTACCACTCTTTTGACATTTTTAGTTACTTTTATTGATATAATCTTCATTTCTATTCTCTCTTCCAGGCCTTTCTCTACTGTCTTTTCTTTTCAGGCTCTAGCACACCCTTTAGTAGTATTTCCTGAAAATCTGGTCTCTTGGTTAGAAATTCTCTCAGTTTCTGTTTATCTGTGAATATTCTAATCTTGCCCTCATTTTTGAAAGACAGTCTTGCTGGATATAAGATTCTTGGCTGGCAGTCTTTCTCTTGTAGTATCTTAAGTATATCATGGTTCCTGGTGAGAAATCAGCACCTAATCTTATTAGGCATCCCTTATATGTTATACATTGCTTTTCTCCTGCTGTTCTCAGAATTCTCTGTCTTTGGCATTTGACATTCTGATTAGTATGTGTCTCAGAGTTGGCATATTCAGGTTTTTTTGGATGGGACCATGTTGTGTTTCTTGGACATGGATATCTATGTCCCTCAATAGAGTTGGGAAATTTTCTACCATTATTTCTTCAAATATTCCTTCTGCCTCTTTTTTCTCCTCTTCTCCTTCTGGGACACCCATGATATATGTTTGCCTGTTTTGCTGTCATTTAGTTCCCTGAGACCTTGTTCAATTTTTTCCATTCTTTTCTTCATCTGTTCTTTTGTATGTTCACTTTCAGAGGCCATTTCTTCAAACTCAGCAATCCTTTCTTCTGCCTCCTCAAATCTGCTATTATATGATTCCAATGTTTTTTAAATTTCATTTATTGCGTCTTTCATTCCATTAGAGCTGCTATTTTTCTATATATGCTTTCAAATTCTTCTTTGTGCTCATCCAATGTCTTCTTAATATCCTTAAACTCTTTAGTCATCTCACTGAATTTATTTAGGAGATTTGTTTAAACATCCATGATTAGTTGTCTTAACTCCTTTAGGTCATCTGGAGGCTTATCTTGTTCCTTTTACTGGGCCATATCTTCCTGACTCTTGGTGTGGATTGTAATTTTTTGTTGGTGTCTTGGCATCTGGCTTAGTAGAGTATTTATTCTGGGTACAGTTTTTCTCTTTAGTTTAGGGCTTCCTGCCCTTTCTCCCTTGCTGGTTGTGCAGTAGGAACCAAGGATGTAGTTGGTGCTATAAGCTATAGAGGCTCAGGCTGCCCTCATTGCCCCAGGGACCAATGAAGCTTCTTCCAACTTTCTCCTTTGCCAGGGGTAAGGAGAGAGTCACAGCTGTGTGGAATAATCCAAGTCTTGCAGGCCTTGACTGTAGTCACCCAGAGAAACTGACGAAGTTTCACACCCCTTTCTCCTCTTCTGGGGTGGAGATGGAGCTGCAGGTGTGGGCAACAATCTATGCATTTCAGGTCCAAGATGACCACAGTTGCCCTAGTAGACTTCTAATTATTCAGTCTGTGCCAGCCAAAGGTACCTGCAGTTACCTGTCTAGGCTGGTGCAGGGCCCACCATCATCCTCACTGACAGAAGTGGTGCTGAAGCCTAGCCTAGGGCTGCAGGTCGATCTGGTAAAAAAAAAAAAAAAACGTTTCCTACTATCACTGTGATTTTGCATCAGCCCGGCTTCCCCTCATACTAGGGGAAGAGTCAAAATGGTGGCCACTGGCCTCTTTCCAACTTGGACAGATTCATACCCTAGCTCTTCCTAAAGTTATACTTCAGCCAGCCAAGTCTACTAATCAGTAGCCAAAATTGGTGGCCAACCATCTCCTCCTCCCCATTTTTTTGGAAATGGAGCTTCCAATTCCAGTCACAGAATAGTTCCTGGGGCAGCTTGCACTGCCAAAGTAAGATGATCACCAGCCTCCATGGCTTGGCTGGTAATTTCCCAGAGAGGCTGGCACAGGTCCCCCCAGCTTCCTCCCTCCCAGAGGTGGGGCTGGGGCTTAGGCTAGACCTGCAATCTGATCTGGATGAAAAGACACCAGCCCCTAGCAGCACTGTGATTTTCAGTCGTGCCAGGTGCAAGCATAAGATGATGGCTACCAGCTTCTTTCTGACTTGGACAGGCTCAAACTTTAGCTGTTCTTGGGATTATACTTTAGCGTGCTGAATTTACTCATCAGTAGCCGAAGTTGGTGCCCAACTGTCTCTTCCTCTCCCATTTTTGGGAATTGGAGCTTTCAATTCCAGCTGTAGAACAGCTCCCGAGGTGGCTTGTGTCTCCAATGGAGGATGGGCACCAGCCTCTCTGGCATGGATGTCGACTTACAAATCTTCCCTACAGATGGGCAGTCTCCTCCTTCCATTCCTTCAAGAATGTTGCACAATGCTCTTCTGTCTCCTGGAGCTCCCAAACAGGTGCTTCAGTTAGCGCCAGATAACTCTGGGTGTTTATTAACTGCGCTGTAGCAGAGGCTGACTCTAGGAGCAACTTACTCTGCCGCCATCTTGCTGGTTGTCCCTTACAGGTGAGTTTCACATGACATATTAGGAAAATATTCTCCTCCATTTTCCTAATATCAAAACTTCTGTTTTCCCTCCTTTTTTAAATTTTAAAAAATTATTTAATTGTTTTTACACACTTAATTTATCTAACTAGCAGTTTTGTAAACATTTACATTTATGTCAAGATTCAAATTGAAACATAATTTTCTTACAAAGATGGTGAATTGAAATTTCATTATTGGATTTGCATGGGGCCATACCAACCCCTTTACTAGCCTTTCTTGTCTGTTTCTTAAATCACAGTACTTGCATTGATTTCCCAAAATAGAAATTAAAGTAGCCCTGGCTTCCCGCCCACCTAACTTTTTAAAAACTACTTTGCTAATGGGGCTGTTGGTGCTAATTCATCCATAATAGAGGTGAACCAATGACAAGCATCCCTACCCCTCATCACCCATCCAACACACACACACACACATGCACACATGCACAGATCTGCTCACCATCACAATTTGCTGAGGGCATCTATTTGATTTACCTTGGTGTCCTGGAGCATTGGTTGGGATTTTCTGTTCTAAACAGGTTAAGGTTGTTAGATGAAATACAGAGGCACAGTTAAATTTGGGTTTCAGATGAACAATAATTTTGTAATATAAGTATGTCCCAATATAAGTATGTTTATTGGACATACTTATAGCTTAAAAGTTTCTTTTTTCATCTAAAATTCAAATTTTACTGAGTAGCTTGTATTTTTATTTGCTATTTGTGGCAACCCTAAAGCAAGCCTATATTCTAAATGAAGTATGTTACAATCTTGGGAGAAAGACATTGCATCTTCATCATGAACACTCCCTCCACTGAGTTGGAAGAATAATGATGAATTTTTCTAACCCTGACTCTCTCTGAACATAGTCCCCATAGCTTCCTTTTCACTGCCTTCCCCTCACTCCCCAAATAAATATCGATACATGATAGGGCTTGCTTGACTATTTGCTTTCATATTTATTCTGTTGTTCCTCCTTTAGTCTTGTCTACATCCATGCCACCTTGGTTAGAGAGCCCAGCTGAGACAGCCTCTGTTCTTATCCCTTGCACGGATATACAGTGACTCAGAGCTAGGATTCTGCTTTTCCTTTGGGAGATTGTTCTGAGCCCCGACTGCACATTAGAATCACCCACAGAACTCTTCATACACACCCAAACACACCCAACACACCCAGACAAACATACCGATACACCTAGACTCTATCCCACATAAATTAATTCAGAATCTGGAGGAATAGAATCCAGGCCTTAGTATGTTCTCAAGTCCCCCAGGTGCAGCCAGCATTCAAACTCTGAAAATTAGGCCATTCTGTACTCCACGCCCAAGGCTGAAGTTTCGTAAAACAGCGTCTCTCAAACTTTAATGTGCACACAAATAGCTCTGTTGCTAAAATACACATTCTGATTCCATAGGGTTGGGGTAGGGCCTGACCTTCTGCCTTTATAATGAGCTCCTGGGTGATCCTGATGGAGACAAGACCGAAAAAACAAAGAACTAAAACACATTAAAACCAAAATTATTGCCACTTTTTACTTGACAATTCATGTAACAGGCAAAATAAATATTGTAATGAGGCTGGTAATAAACACTGTCATTGGAGCTATAACAGTCCTAAGACTAGCACCATGTTGCCCTCCACTCTCTGGATTCATTTCCTAGCCTTGAGAAACTAAACTAAAAATAACATTGGTTCAATTTTCAACAGAAAGATTTTCTCACTTGCAAATAGAGATTTCAAGCTTAAGCTTCCTGACTCAAGGTCACAAAACCCCAACACAGATATGCCAGGCTTGGCTGTTGAATGACTTACTTGCAATTGTTTAAAAATAGAAGCAATAGCATTTTACTGGAATGACTGTGGGGTATGCTATTCAGGTGCAGGGAAATGGACTAAATTACCTCAGGGGAGCCTGGCATACCTACCAATTTCACGACTGTACTGTGCCCCAGAACAGAAAGAGCTGGCCTTCCCAGCAATGCTTATACTCATAGTGGACAGAAGTGTGGCTTTGGAAAACCCAGACCTAGTTTGAACCTCTGCTCTTCCACTGGCCAGCTCTGTGTCCTAGGGCAAGTTATTTTACCTGTATTCATCCTAATGTCCTTCACATATCGTCTGTAAAATAGGAATACAAATGGATGTTTAGGTGAGATTATATGAAAAATGTTTAGTTGGCACTGTGCCTGGCACATTAGTAAGACTGATTCTTAGCTGTTATTATTATCAGCTTTCTTTTATCTCTAAGTTAAATGGAAATACCAGCCTTGGAAAGTTGAGCTGCTGTATTCAAGTATAGCACAAAGACCAAAAATCATATATGAAAAAGTTGGAATATAGACAGCAAGCTTTACTTTTTTTAAATTTTTTACTTTTTTTATTTCTATCCCCTTCCCCCCCCAGTTGTCTGCTCTCTGTGTCCATTCACGGTGTGTTCTTCTGTGACCGCTTCTATCCTTATCAGTGGCACTGGGAATCTGTGTTTCTTTTTGTTGCATCATCTTGTGTCAGCTCTCCGTGTGTGCAGCACCATTCCTGGGCAGGCTGCACTTTCTTTCTCACTGGGCGGCTCTCCATACAGGGCGCACTCCTTGCACGTGGGGCTCCCCTACATGGGGACACCTCTGCATGGCACGGCACTCCTTGCACGCATCAACACTGCGCATGGGCCAGCTCCACACGGGTCAAGGAGGCCCGGGGTTTGAACCACGGACCTCCCATGTGGTAGGCGGACGACCTATCCATCGGGCCAAGTCCGCTTCCCAGCAAGCTTTGTATCAATATTAAATTTCAAGAACTTGATTACTATACTTACAGTGGTTATATAAGTGAATATCCTTGTATTAGGAAAAGTAAGTGGAAGCATTAAGTGTTCAAGGAACATCATATATACAATCTACTTTAAAATGTTTAGAAAATAGCGGAATAACTAGGCAGATAGAATGATACAGTAAATGTGGCAAAATGTTAAAAACTGGTCTGGATGTCAGGGGGCATATGTTGGAGTTCTCTGTATGGGTTTTGTATTATTTTTGCAATCTCCTTAAGTTGCAACTTAAGTGTAGAAATTTCAAAATTAAAAGTTTATTTAAAAAAAAGAAAGACCAAAAGTACTTCTATCTTCTGGGTGGGATTTTGGTTCTAGCCTGTGTGAAGGACAGCAATTGCTGCCCACAAAGAAATACAATAATAACTACATCACATGTATACACATTAATTCGCCACATTAGGATAGAAGGCAAACAAAACCCAGCAGGTTTTTTTCTACTTCCTTTTGAGGATAAGGAAGAGAGAACTAAGGACGGCTTGAGTTACCGTGGCAACCTTCTCTAGGAGTGAAGACTTACTGTGGGATGCTATTAGTAGGGTCTACAAATGGCAGGGGAGAGAAGCCAGCGAAAGTGCCAGAGGTTTTTAATATGGATGAGAAGCTGCCTGCTCTCTCTTGAGCAGATGAGGACCCGGAAGGTGAAGGAATTCAATCCCATTTACAGGTAGTCTCTGAAATAAAGAAACCGATCATAGAGGTGATATTGTTCAGAGTCATGTTTTGATGCAGAATCTACCAGTATTGAGTCTAGTTGTAGGGAGACAATTTCTGACTTGTTTCAGGAAAGAGATAATAAAAATGTAAAAATAGCAGATAACCCTTAAAATGCCAGTGTCAGTCCAAAGAACAGCTTCCAGAGATGAGGTGTGGGTGGACTTCCAGAGATACAAATTCAGATTTCTAAGTTTAGCCTGAACTTTCTGAAGTTTCTCAGCAGTACTGGGAAAAAGATTTTGTGTGAAGGAGGCTAAGAATAGCAGTTCAAATCAGACTCTTGAATTAGATGAATTTCTATCAGCCATGTGTCCCCCAATCTTTTCCTTTCCTCCCCAGCCTCAGTGTAATACACATACCCCTAATGCTAGAGGTTGGAGTAATAAAAGACTGGACTTAGACCCAGAACAATGAAAATGGCAGGTGATATTTATTGAGTGACTGGGACTTACAGGTCTTATGCAAATGGGGATATCAAGAAACTAATCCAAGCTTACCTGCTAGTTAAGTGGTGGTACTGGGAAAAGGGCAATGAAATGCTGGGAAAGGGGAAGAAAAATGAAAAGAACTGGAAGATCAAGGACCTTGACAAGTGTTGTTGGGGGGGGGGAGAGGAGGGGTGGGGGGGTGGGGTTGAATGGGACCTCACATATATATTTTTAATGTAATATTATTACTAAGTCAATAAAAAATAAAAAAATTAAAAAAAAAAAAAAAAAAAAAAAAAAAAAAAAAAAAAGGACCTTGACAAGGAGGGGAGAACTCCAAGTATAAAAAGGGAGAAATAATAGGTGACACAGTGCTGTTCTGTTCTCCATCTTCATGAAAAATGAATGGAAATTTCTTATTACAGCAAGGAATAGGGAATTAGGTTAGATTTAAGGGGGGGTGCTGGGGGGGTGGGCAGAGGGAACTTCCAGATTGTAAAACTGTGTGACATAAGACTTCATTATTCATCAGGCTTGCCCAGGACAACTAACAAAATGATGATGATGGACAACCCCCGATCCAAAAATCAGACAATATCTACAACTGCAAGCAAAACAGTCCCTTCCACCTGCCCCATAAGATCTAAGCCCTCTTCAATCTGAAGCAAAGCAGGCATCACCATCGCCAAATCCTCAAGATTGAGGAATGAACAAACATAAGGGGGGGTGGGGAATGCAACCATGGACTAAAGTAAACGTATTATTGTAGAAACAGAAGAACTTGTAACATTGATATAAAGATATTTGTTACCAGAGCTTCTGAGGGAAAGGGGAGGGAAAGATAATTGGAACAAAGTCATTTTTAGGGCACTGAAACTGTTTTGCATGATTTTGCAATGATGGATACAGACCATTACACATTTTTTCAAAACCTATAAAATTATACAGTATAAGTGTAAACCATAATGTAAATTATAGACCATGGTTAGTAGCAATGTTTTAATATTTGTTCATCAATTGTAACAAATGTACCACATTCATGTAAGATGTTATTAATATGGGAAAATGCAAGAGGGAGAGGGAATGGGGTATATGGAAATCCCCTATATTTTCTTTTTTTTTTTAAGATTTATTTTTATTTATTTCTCTCCCCTTCCCCAAGCGCCCCCCCCATCGCCCCCCCCGCCCCAGCTGTCTGTTCTCTGTGTTGTTTTGCTGTGTGTTCTTCTTTTTGTCCACTTCTGTTGTCAGCGGCACAGGAATCTGTGTTTCTTTTTGTTGCGTCATCTTTTGTCAGCTCTCCGTGTTTGCAGCGCAATTCCTGAGCAGGCTGCACTTGCTTTTGCGCTGGGCGGCTCTCCTTACGGGGCACACTCCTTGCATGTGGGGCTCCCCTACACGGGAGGCACCCTTGGTTGGCACGGCACTCCTTGCACGCATCAGCACTGCACATGGGCCAACTCCACATGGGTCAAGGAGGCCCGGGGTTTGAATTGCGGACCTCCCATGTGGTAGGCAGATGCCCTATCCATTGGGCCAAATTCACTTCCCCCTATATTTTCAAGGTAACTTTTCTGTAACCTAAAGCTTCTTTAAAAATAAATAAATAAAAAAGAATTCATTATTGAGGAACAATGAGAAACCTGCTAAACTGATTCAAAATAAAATCAACCATTTGGTCCCATGCTTCTCCAGGTATATTCCACAGAACACTCATTCTTTAAGGTGTTAATAGATGTAATCTAATACACTTAGAAAATATTGTGCTAAATAGTGTTAAACAGGTTTCTTTACCACAGAAGTGGTAGGTGCTATTCACTAGCTAATTTACATTGTGAATTTCCAGTAGCAGAATATAGTAGGTGATGTTTCTCAACCTTATGTGACTGGAATTCTTTTCTCAGGATGGTTTTTCCTTGTATGTATGTGGGGAAAGTCTGGGGTTTTCTAAGGCGGCTTAAGATGAAACTTCCTGGAGGCTGAGGAGTAGCCTTGTTACTCAAGAAGCAGTCCGTGGATCAGCAGCATCAGCATCACTTTAGGGCTGATGAAAAATGTGGAATCTCAACACCAGGCCAGATCTACTGAATCGGAACCTACCTTTTAAAAGTATATTCTCATGGGAAGCGGACTTGGCCCAGTGGTTAGGGCGTCTGTCTACCATGTGGGAGGTCCGCGGTTCAAACCCTGGGCCTCCTTGACCCATGTGGTGAGCTGGCCCATGCACAGTGCTGATTTGCGCAAGGAGTGCTGTGCCATGCAGGGGTGTCCCCTGCGTAGGGGAGCCCCACACGCAAGGAGTGCACCCCATAAGGAGAGCCGCCCAGTGCAAAAGAAAGTGCAGCCTGCCCAAGAATGGTGCTGCATACACAGAGAGCTGACACAGCAAGATGACGCAACAAAAAGACACAGATTCCTGTGCCGCTGACAACAACAGAAGCAGACAAAGAAGACGACGCAAATAGACACAGAGAATAGACAACTGGGGGGTAAGTGGAGATAAATAAATAAATAAATCTTTTTTAAAAAAAGTATGTCCTCATGACTTATTTTCAGATTAAAACTTGAGAAGCTCAAAACTTCATCAGGCCTCAGGATTTGGGTACATAAAATTTCGTAGGATCTGTGGATCTTAACATTAGCTGTCATCCATATAACAAACCATCCTCAAATTTAGTGTGTCCTGAAATAACCATGATTTCTTTCTCATGACTCTGTAAGTTGACTTGACTCAGTTGGTAGATTCTTCCACTTCAAGTGGCATGGGCTGGGGGCACTAAGTGGTCTACATCCATGGATTGGACTGGAAGGACCCAGGAGTCACTCATGTGTATGGTGTCATGATGTTCCTCCATGGAGTCTGTCTACATGGATCACTCAGGCTTCCTCAAAACATGGTGTTCTCAGGGTTTGGTACTTCTTACATGGCCATTGGCTTCTAAGAGGGAGGAAATAGATGCTACCAGTTCTTTTAAGACCTGGCTTAGAATTCCCAGAATATCACTTCTGCCACATTCTTTGTATTGGTCAAAGTAAGTCACAGGGCCAATTAGATTCAAGAAGAGAGAAAATAGTTTCCACCTCCTTATGGGTGAAGTGGTATGTGCATACAAGGAGGGAAGGTGGTAGCATTTTGGAGAATATTTACCACAGTGCCTCTCTTGGGTGATATTGGTAATATGCATGAGCCTGCCTAAGCTATAAGTACCTGAAAAGAGTTTTAATATGCATGTTGGACTGGCTCTTCCTCCAACACAAATAGGCACTTTGACCCACTTTATAGAGGAAAGGTTTGTCCCATTGATGAAGCATATCAGTGCTGGGAGGAAGGCGGCATGGGTAAGGTCTCATCATTTCAGCAACACCAACCCAAGCTATTTATTCTGGACTTACTATGTGCCAGGCACTTAACTCTGGGTATATAGTACTGTACAATATAGCACCATACAGTGTAGCTCTGTACAACACAGCACTATAATATAGCACTGTGTTTTAGTTTGCCAAAGGGTTGTCATCACAAAGTACAGAAATGGATTGGCTTTTATAATGGGGATTTATTTGGGGTAAAAGCTTACAGTTCCTAAGGCATCAGCAGGGATGCTTTCTCACCAAAATTGGCTGCCACCTGGTGAAGGAAGATAGCCACCAATCTCTGGAAAGGTCTCTGCCTTCCCATCCAGAAACTGCTATCTCCTGGAGGTCAGCTGAGGGCAACCAGGCATAGGGCTTCTCTCTTTCTGGGCCTCTTCTATCAGTCTCAGCTGCTGCGCTTTCTTCCCTAGTTCAGCTGCAAGCTATCAGGCATATGGCTCATCTCTCCTTTGGACTCAGCTCCTTGAGATTCTTGGGGGCATCTCTCCTTGGATCTCAGCTGTGGGCAAACTGGAGTGCTTTCTCTCACATTCAGGATTAAATATGATGACTCCCTTTTTCTGTGTGTCTCTGTTTCAATCAGACCCAGAAAGAGGGCAAGGAACCAACCTGAGTCATGCCTCACGGACATAGTCCAGACAAAAGGGGCTCATACCCATAGGGATGGATTAGTTTCTTTCAGGATTCATAAAAGAACTCTGAAATGCCACCCAACACCCTCTGAATCCCAAAAAGAAATGTATTTCCATATGCAAAGTACATTCATTATGTCACTATCTTCCAAAAACCTTAAATCATTTCAGTAGCAAAGCTAAATACAAACTCAGATCTAAATCAGTTATAGGCATGCAGTTTGTTTTGGGGCAAAGTTCCCCTCTGGCTGTAGACATGTGAAACTTAGAAAACAAGTTATCTGCTTCCAGTATACAAAGGAGGAACATATATAGGATAAATATTTGTATTAACATAAGGAGAATTTAGGAGGAAAACAGACCCCAACAGTTCTGAAAACTTGCAGGGCATACTCCATTAGATTTCAAAGTCTGAGTTATCCTTAGAAAGATGGTTTCTTCAAGCATCTGAATGGTGACTGAGTTCCAGACCTCACCCTCTGAGAACATTGGGGTGATGGCCTCACTTTCCCTAAACTCTGGGGGACAGTCTCAACCCTCTTAGTACAGTAGGATGGTGACAACATTCTCCCTGATCTCTGGCATACAGGCCTAACTCCCTCAGAACACTGGGGTGGTGACCTAACTCTCCCCAACCACGAGGGAATGTGTTCTATTCTCTCAGTACCCTGAGATGGCCAAACTCTCCCTGAATAACAGGCTGGAAGCTCCAACTGGGGTAGGGTAAGACCATCACATCACATTCTAAGTGCAATGGAAAACCCGTGGACAGGTTAATGCAGAAAGTAACACAATTTGATTTGCATTTTTACAAGAAGACTCTGGTGCATGGGAAAGATTGTAGAGGGAGAAGAAAGAAGTAGGCAGGTAGATCAGTCAGCTAGAGCTGTTACCCAAGGAAGAGAAAATGCCAGGTGGGGCTCTGAGAGCTGCAGGGCCATGTGGAATATCCCTGTCTTCTCTATTCTCCCACCACCAGGGAAATGCAGTCAGAGTCACAGACCATTGTTCTGCTTAAAGAAATAAATATCTTAATTCAGGCCTTCATACTATAGGACATTGTCCTAGATCTCTCTCTTTTTTTAAATTTTAATGGGCTTCAGTGATGAGTATTAGAATACAATTTTTCTGTCTTTCCCCTATTGTAACTAGAAATATGTGACTGTGAGACTCTTCGTTTCCTTCCCTTACGTTCCAAGTCCCTGATCCTAAACTGCAGGAGAAGTTCAGAGTAATATAGTGAACACTGATAGCAGTTGAAGACATGAGTTGGTTAATTATCTATTGTCTTAGTTTGCCAGAGTTGCCATGATAAATACCATACAATGGGTTGGCTTAAACAAGCATTTATTGTCCCACAGTTTTGAAGTCCAGAAGTTCCAAATCAATTTGTCAGCAAGATCATGCTTTCACCCAAAATCTGTATCTTTCTGACGCTGTCTGTCTGCAGTCCTTGGGTCCTTGGCTTGCAACTCTGCCTCCCATCACAGGGCCATCTCTCTGTCCTTGCTTCTGCTCTTCTGGCTTCTGCTGATTGCCAGTTTCTGGCTTCTCTGGCTGCATCCAACTTTCCTCTCTATTAAGAAAGGCCTTCGTCATACAAATTTTTTGGCCCATTCTCACGCATTTTGGCCACACCTGTACAGGATCTTAGAAGACTCTATTCATAAATAAGTCTACACCATAACTGGTAATACATCTCCAAAGGGTCCTATTGATAAATAGGTTAACACTCACAGGAACGTGGATTAAGATTTAAAACATATCTTGATTTGATTAAGTACATAATTCTATCTACCACAATTATCTTTGACCATGTTTCACATATTTTGGCAAGGTCAACCCCTCTAGACTGTCCAGCTTAAACAAAAAGACACTGCTATATGAGTCCTCTTTTCCCACTTGAACCCAGAAGTCTCTCAGATACCTTTGATTAGTGCCCACCCCAATCCCACAGCTACTCTTGAGTTGTGACTGCAGTATACAACAAATTTTATATTTACTGCTTCTAACCTATTACTTTAAAACATTTTGTATGTTGTCGCTTGATTTTGCAATCCATGAGCATGACTTCCATGTTCAATTTTTTAGATCATCCAATTTTTATATAGTTATTCATTTCAATAAAGATGACTCATTTGATGTATAACAAATTTTATTTTTATGTTTTTGTATTTTCATAGAAGTTTCAAAATCTGAAAAAACTAATTGTCAAACAATACCTCCAATTTTTGTTTCCAGAATACAATCACCATTGATAATTTCTGCCTCTAAGAAAATTACAATAAGTGTAACTTCATACATTAATTCATTCAAAATAAAACATTTACTGCATAACAACTATGTGTCAGCCTGTGCCAAGTGCTCTCAAGAAACAATCTGGTGCAGTTTTGAGCATGATGCTCTGTTCACTTAACAACTTAATGAATGTCATTTGTTCATCACAAGCTAATTTCTTACTATTCTGTTGGGTAGAAGCTGCAACAAACAGAAATATCCCCAAATCCAGGAAAACACCATGACAAGGAGAGAGGCCGGGAGTTCTGAAGAATTTAGCAGCACATAACTTATTTCTGCCCTCATGTGCTTTCCCAAAACTTCTTTTAAAGTTTGCAGCAAGGAGGAAATAGGCACTTGAGTCTCTGCCTAATGGTCACTTGTTCTCTCAGCTAATTAGTAAAAGAAAAGGGACTCAGCTCTCCAAGAAGTCACCTATAAAGGAAAGTAATGACTTTTTCATCCTTATTCCTCTGGAAGCTTGGAATTCAGAAACTGTTACTTGCAAATTAAGACAATAGAATTGATGGGTAAACTGGGCTGATAATGAGAGAACAGAGAGAGGTGGAAGGAGAAGAAAGGAGCCAAAGGGGAGGGGTGGAAGGTGGAGAGGGAGGAGTTAAATAAAGAAAAACAAACAAACAAAACATTGATGATAGGATGTAAGAAAAGAAGTGATGAGGTCGGGATCACAGAATGCCAAACTGGAAGGGCACACCGATCTTTTCCAATCCTCCCTTTAAACGTGAAGAAACTGAGGCAAAGTGATTAGCCCAAGTTTTCCTCCCGAGTTGATAGTAGAGGTGGGATTAGAGTTACTATTCTGATCCACAGGGCCTTCGTACGTTTAGTTTCACATTTACTTTATTGCCTGGTGATGTGGGGGCTATGAACTCTGTCTCCATGCATAACTAAGTCCGACACAGTCCTTTGCATTGTGTGCAACTCTGTAAATATTTAAGGACACTTACCTAGGTAGTGATGACAAGAGCAATAATATCAGTATTAGTATGAAGGTTTCCCCAAGTCAATAAGTAGTTTTCAATAAGGAAAAATCAGTAACAAGGGCTATAGCCCTTGTAAATGTTTGGTGTTTATTCTGAATTTGGAACTCCTCTCAGTTTAAGAATTTTTTTCATGGGGATTTTTCCCTGATTACTGTTGTGGAGGAGGCAGGTGATTGTTGCAAAGAGAGGAAGACTTCTAACAACAAATAAAAAAATGACTTTCTGCAGTTGATGATATGATGTGAGCCCCAATCTAACCAGTGGCAACTCTTTGCTGTGGTGTGAGGGAGAGAGGGTGCAAGAGGGCAGAGAAACAAGGACTCATTATAGAACTGTCCAAAACATCGAAGAGAGGATGGTCTCTGGAAAATGCTTAACACAGTGCCTGGCATAAGGGTATTTTATAAAATTGTGACAAATAAATAAATAATCATACCTCCTACTTTATCTATGATTCATGACACAGTCCTGAGCACAGAGAAAAGGCTCAAACATACAGAATAGAAGAATTTTTTAAGTGAACAAACAAATAAAGCATATCAGTTCCTCTATTGCCTATATGTCCATCTTAAATGAGATCTACTTAAAAGTGAGGAGGGTCCCTTCTGAAACTCTTACTTATAAATCCAAGAACTGATACTTAAGTATTCAGTGGGTGACTGAAGATGGGATCAATCTGTAATGTTCTGTGCACATGTAAAGTAATACTACTATTAAGTCATCAAATAGTAGGCAAGTTAAACCAAAGACAAACCGAAATAAGAGCTCCCTGACATCTCCTCCGTCAAAGGGATTTGAAGTTGGCAGCATGCTAATTGCATCTGGAGATTTCATTAATCCTGGCCTCGGAGGAGAAGAGAAGGCCAGTAAAGTGTTACTTAATTCAGGGTGGAGATGGGAGAAAAGGAAAACTCTGTCAGCCACTATCTCTACATATTAGTCCAAAACTCACCTAAGCAGGTATAAACTCTCAGGCAGTTTTTGATACCTTGACTCACACTTAGGAAGAAGAGGAATAAGGTTAAAAGGAGGAAAAAAGCAGTGAGTCATAAATTGTTTTTTTACATTGAAAGGGAAATTAAGACATTCATGTAAATAAATAGTAAGAAAGGAAACTCAACTTTTACTACCAAGAGATATCCAAAAACTCACTCCTGACTCTTTTAAAACTCATAGGTTTCATTCCATGGAGAACCCTACAAAGGTAAGGGAGGAACTAGCTGTACGTCCTTAGCACTTATATCTACAAGCTTTAATATTCCTCATCATTATTTATCTCTTCTATGAGACAATTCTCCTGAAGGACAGGACCCACGTCGATTTCACCTGTACATCTTTCAGTGTGGAATATAGAGGTACTCTGTTGAATGACTTATGGTGGAGGAAGGTCATTTTTATAGGTTTTCTAAGGGGTCGCTCATCTTTCCTCACTCAATCCATCCTTTATTCCAAAGTAGGATTAACCTTCCTAACATACAATTCTGGGTATGTCATATCCATACTCGAAACAGTCCATGATTCTCCATTGCACACAGCTTTGTCAAGTCCTGTGTCACTGGCAGACATTCACACACCTCTCCTTTTTAAAACCCTCTCCTCATTCCTCCCTATACCTGCACTATTTCCTAATTTCCATTCTCCATGGTTCTCCAGTGCTGTGTACCTCCCCTCTGCCTGAACTAACAGCAGTAGGAAGAACACCAGACAAAGAATCTGGACACTTGTGTTTGAATCCACCTTTAGTAGGTCATTAGTTGTGCAACCTATTATGATTTTTTCAATCAGTGAGTCTCAATTTTCTCATTTTTTAAATCAGTAGACATAGCATCTACCTCACAAAATTTTCCCAAAGGTAATATTAGATAACATTTATGAAAGCAACAAGCACAGTAGGTGCCCAATAAATGCTTATCCTCCCTTTATTCATCCTTCAAGCTTGCGCACAAATGTTACTCTAGGCAGAAGAGCCCCCCTTCCCCTAAATGGAGTAAGTAGTTATGGGAGAGAGTGAGAGAGGATTCAGGTCAGCCAGGCCCACCTTAGAAATAAATGGACTAGCAAATGGCATAGCCACATGTTCTCTGACCCAGGAACCTGAAATTCTAGTGCTAATAAAACTTTATAGATTACCTAGTAAGCTCTCTCGTCTTTTGCTCTTCACCGACTACTAATGGCCAGGTGATTCATAAGGGCCAGTACTCACTGAGAACCAACCAGAGGCACAGGAATGCCCTGTGCTGAGACTGGAACTAGAACCACAGGCCAAAGAGCTTCCTCAGAAGTGTCTAGTCCATTGCCTTGTTTCCAGACAGAGACGAACCTTTCCTTCACTCAACACACCTTTATTAGGCTCCTACTAGGTGTCAGGTTCACACCTAAGAGAAGGATATAAAGCTGCCTGAGACAGACACTGCCACACCCTTAAGATTCACAACTTAGCTAGGCAGGAATTGTGTAGTCAAATAATTGCCACTGCAGGGTGGGAACCACGTCCACACTGCCTTAGGAAGGAGGAGGACTGGGCGGCTGCGACTGTTTGAGATGATGTTTGTAAATCCCAAAAAGAGAAAGATTATGTTTTTAAAGTAATCTATGCCTCTGGTATAATACCCTTCGACTGTATTAAATTCAGTGAGGGGCCTCTGCTTAAGTGTACTTGATAAAATCAATTTATGGCTTCTGATTGGGCTGTGTCAGTAAGGTATAACTTACACCCACCCCCTTGGCGGGCTAATATAAATGGGCACTCCCTCAAGAAGACACACAGGAAGAGAGAGAGCTCTGTCATTTTTTTATCCTGGGGCCTCAGGGAGAGATGAGTCATTATCCTGATAGTTTGCAGCTGAACTTGGGAAGAGACCAGTACAGCTGAGACTGACACAGAAGGCCCAGAAAGAAATGCGCCCTATGCCAGGAGAGAGAGGAAGCCTTGACAGACAATCCCCATGCCAGCCTGCAGCTGAGAGAGGAAGCCCAGAGAAGGCCAAACCCTTGCAGAGATCAGCAGCTATCACGCATTAACACATGGCAACTGACTTTGGTGAGAAAGCAACCTTGAGTTGGACTCTTTAGGGCCTTGTCACTGAAATTTTTTACCCCAAATAAATCCCCTTTATAAAAACTAACAGATTTCTGGTACTTTGCATCAGTACCACTTTGGCTGACTAATACAATGGTGCTCCCTGCGAGAGCAAAAAAAACCTTCACAAAGCAGGAGAGATGAATTGGGCCTTGAAGAACAAACAGTTCACTAAGTAGAGAGTTATTAGGAAGGGAAATACAATTTGATGATTTATTTTCATTCTTCATACAAACAATTATAATGAGAGGTAATGCTGCACAGTGATGATGATTGGCTTCTCATTTCAACAGATCTATCTCCATGAAGAACTGTCCCAAGCTGTACCAGGATGAGGGAGATATATATATACACATTATTGGAGCAGTTATAGGTTTACAGAAAAATAATGTAGAAAATACAGAGTTCCCATATACTCCCTCACACACACACAGTTTTCCCAGTTATTAACGTTTGGCATTGTGATATTTGTTACAATTGATGAAACAATATAATTATAATTATACTATTAACTATAGTCCATAATTTACATTGTTTACATTAGGATTTACTTTTTATGTTGTATAGTACTGTAGGATTTAAAAAAATTTTTATTCTGGTAACATATATACAAACTAAAATTTTCCATTTTATCTATTTTCAAGTATACAATTTGGTGGTATTAATCACATTCACAATGTTGTACCACCATCACCACCATCCATTACCAAAATTTTCCATCACCCTAAACAGACACTGTATCAATTAAGTATTTACTTCCCATTCCCTACCCTCACCCAGCCCCTGGTAATCTATATTGTAGTTTCCACTTCTATGAATTAACATATTCTAATTATTAATAGTTCATATAAATGAGATTATACAAGATTTGTTTTTTTGTGTGTCTTGCTTATTTCACTCAACATGATGTCTTCAATTTTCATCCATGTTATCACATGCATCAGAACTTCATTCCTTTCCACAGTTAAATAATATTCCATAGCATCTATATACCATATTTTGTTTATCCATTCATTTGCTGATAAGCACTGGGTTTCTTCCACCTTTGGCAATTGTGAAGTGTGCAAGTATCTTTTCACATCCATGCTTCAATTCTTTGAATGTATATACTCAACAGTGGGATTTCTGGATCATATGGTAACCTATACTTACTTTTCTGAGGAACCATCAAACTGTTTTCCACAGTAGCTGTACTCTTTTAGAATTCTCACCAACAATGTACCAGCTTTCCTCTTTTTCTATGTCTTTTTCTATTTGTTATTGTTCTGTATTTTCCAATAGTAGCCATTCTAGTGGTTGTGGAATGGCATCTCATTGTGGTTTTGATTTGCATTCCCTAATGGGTAATAATGTTGAATATCATTTCATATGCTTATTGGCCATTTGTATATCTTCTCTGGAGAAATGTTGATTCAAGTCTTTTGCAGAACAGGCATATTTTTTATCCTAATGCCAATTACCCAAATCATCCCTAGTTCTTTTTTTATTATTATTATTATTATTAATAGGTATGGGGGATTGTAACTGGGACCTCATACATGGAAAGCAGGTGTTTAACCTTTGAGCTACACCCACTTCCCCTTTTTTATTTTTTCAAATTATCTCTTAAAGAGACATCTGAGTGGCACCTCTCCCTGGCTGCCACATACACACATCATCTTTGAATAAAAGAATTAAGAGAGTAATTAACTGTGCTGATAGGTAGTAGAAACTTGTCCTAGGCATAAATGCTGATCTTGAGATAGATTAATTGAAGGCTCTATTTGTTAGTTAATTATTGATATTCCTGGCAGGAAAAGCTGAGATCACTATGTGTTTTTGACTGGCCTGGATTGAGGATTAAGTTCTGCTTCTTGAGTTCTTAGGTCTCTAAGAATCAAACTCCTCACCCTCTCAGTAAGCCACTCCAACTGCCTGGTCACTAAGTGAAAAGAATTTTAAGTCAAAGTTCTAAGCCACATAGAGAGAGAGAGAGAATGAGGGAGGGAAACAGTAACATGCCACTAGACCTTAATTTAAATACCAGGCTCTGGGACTCTCATTAGTCTTTTCCCCAGTGAATCAATGAATCACTAGCTGCTTCCAATGTCTGGCACATGAGGGTGCTCAATAAAAATGGGATGAATGAATAAATAGTTCTATCACTTATCCCTCCCTATATTTAGCTTCTCACACATATTAATTTTGATTTTGTTTTCTATATTTCCCTTCCACACATTTCTGTATCTGTTGGGATTCAGTGGCAGAGAATAGAATCCTTTCAAATTAATTTGGGTAGAAAGAGATTTATTTCATGGTATTAAATGGCTTGTAGAATCATTTGGAAGGCCGAAGAAACAGACTCTAGGTAAGGCTGTCAGGAAAAACTCCCAAGATCAAGAAGCTGCCATGATCGAGCATCCTATACTGCTGCGAGCTCCACATCATACCATACCTACTATGATATGAATGAATGCCCCCTGCCTTGCATCTCACCACTCACAAAAGTAATAAACAGACTCTAGAACTGCTGGCTGTGCTGCTGCAGAAAAACCAAATACCTCCATGTCCACATTGGCCCACAGAAGCAGCAGAAGCAAGGCCCTGCCTCATTTCTGCTTTCTAAAACTTAAGTGAGTGCCCCTGATTGGTCAAATACAAATAACTTCAGGAAGACCACCTGCCAGGTAGTCCAGAAAATGTCATTTTTAGAGGTCTAGTCTCTGCAGGATAAATAAAAGCAATCTAGAAGGAGGGCAGAATGCTTTGAATGAGCCATTCTACAGTATCTTCCCTATGAGGACACCTCAGAAGAAGGCTCTTATCTTCTACCAATTGCAGAGTTGGCATCTTCAATCCTACTGTGAGGTACAGTAATAGCCTCACTTGTGAAGAGAGTTAAAATTACTTTTTTTAAAAAAAAAGATTATTTATTTCTCTTCCCTCCCCTGCCCACTCCCCCCCCCCCCCCCCCGCCTCCCCTGGATTGTCTGCTTTCTGTGTCCATTCACTGTGTGTTCATCTGTGTCCACTTGCATTCTTGTCAGCAGCACCAGGAATCTGTGTCTCTTCTTGTTGGGTCATCTTGCTGCGTCAGCTCTCCATGTGTGTGGCACCACTCCTGGTCAGGTTGTGCTATTTTTGTGTGGGGCAGCTCTCCTTGCAGGGCACACTTCTTGCACTGGGGCTCCCCTGCACAGGGGACACCCCTGTGTGGCACAGCATTCCTCACGCACATCAGCACTGCGTGTGGGCCAGCCCACCCAGGGTTTGAACCCTGGGCCTCCCATACGGTAGGTGTATGCTCTATCAGTTGAGCCAAATCTGCTTCTCTGTGCTTTTACTATACAGATGGAAAATCAGGAATCATTGGTTTTTAGTGTCTTCCATGAGAGGACATCATCCATAGACTCTAGCTATCTGAACAGTCTATTCAATTCAGAATGACATGGAGTTCCTGATGTCACCCATTAAATGACTTTTGTAAGATCAAATAGTTAACAGCCCTTAAATAGTTTGTAGCAATCTCCAACCTACAACTTCTAAGCTTGTCTTTTGGTGTCCTTGTGACTTCTGAGACCTTGGAATGAGTTCTGGTACAATCATTGTAGACATGTTGACAGTCAGTAGAAAGACAGTTATTAAGCCCTCACTACATGCAAAGCACTGTCTGTATATGCCATAGGTGTGTTGAATAAGTATTACTTGTGATGTATTCAGAATTGTTTTTGTCTCCCCTTGTCCCTTTAAGGCTTATGCAGTGGAGATACCCGTGCTAGCTCTGAATACAAACCCTGGCAGGTCTCATAGCTTTTCTGTTCACTTTCGGGTAATTGAGCAATTTTGAAACACTTTGTCACTTCAAAAATAATAATGCCCAGTCTCATGTTATAATCAAGAAACTGAACTTAGCATTGAGTCCTCTCACCTCAGGCCTGACTCAGGCTGGAAGCCCACTGTGGGGAAGGCGGCTTGACACTTCAGCTCTCCTCTCCACATCACAAGCTTCCTCACTCCTTTGCTGCCAGAGGCAAATGATCTAAAGGAGGAGAGTAAGGGGATCAGGCAATATTTACTTGATTCAATGGCTCTGCACTGTCCATGCCTGGAAGGAGGTAAAAGCTGGTGCCTCTGGGTAGGGGAACCCTTTCTCTCATGTAGCACTTCGGTAGTTCTTCATGGGTCTCTTTTAAGCCCTTTTCTCTTGTGGTCCCCTTGACCAAGTAAACACATCTCCACTCTTGGTGATGCCTTGCACCTCCTTCCTCATCTTCTAGGCAGTGGACTTCTGGCTCCTTTCTATGGAGTTTCTCCTCTCCTCTTCAGGAAGGGTTATTGGACAAGGACCCAAAATGGCTCCACCTCACTTCCCTCCCAAGTAGCCTTCATCTAGTCCATAGGGAATGAGGAAACACTTATGGCATCCCTTGCACTGAAAAATCTTTGAGCTGACTGAGGGAGGCAAGATACAAGAAACATGTACTTAGGGCTATTTCTTCTGTAAATAAGCAGAGGATAAGGAGATGGTAGATTCTGTCTCACATTCCTTTTGGTGACCTGATAACTATGTTATTGGTGGCTCAGTCAAAACAGAGGTAGGAATGGTCTCATTGCACACCTCCTTCCTAAGGCCCTTTTCACATAGATTTGCCTAGTCTCTACCTTTATACAGTGAGTTCCTCAGTGGTAGAAGTCATGCTTGCATTGTTCTTCTTTTCTATCACTATCCATCCCCTTCACATCCTTCAAGAGCTGGCTTATCTCCCACTCCTTTGATGAAGGATGAAATTTTTCTGGGTAACTCAAACTTACAGGCAGATTTGATTGGTTGTCTTTCACATGTTTCCTTCAAATGCCTCCTCTGTGCTACCTCAACAAGCAGCTCCCTGCTTGGAGCTTGCTCAGCATCTTCACATACATCCATTACTAGATTTTGTATTGTTTCTACCCATTTGTCTTAGCCTGAGAACTCTTTGAGGATAATGTCTACAGCTTTGTCACTCATACCTCTGTTCTAGCATCATACTCAGTCCACAGAAGCCCACTTATCCAACAAGTATTTATTGAGTAACTACCATTCAACAGGAACTGAGGATATACCATGGTGAACCAGACAAACCAGACCTTTACCCTCTCACTCTCATGGAACTTGAATGCATGTATGGGACCTCATGGAATCTTCATCTGTGCTGGGCCCATGGAGGTACAGCCCAATGAACAGGCACAGAGAGATTCTCAGCTACACAACATGGAGGCCAGCGGAGACGTTTCTTGCCTCTTTACAGTATCTGGAACACTTGTAAAGAGCTTCCAAAGGCACTTCTGAAGAACTCTGACTAGTCTGACTCACATAGACTTGCCAATCAGTAACAGTTTATTCAAAAGAAGGTCAGGATATCCTGAAAGTCTAACAGTAGAGGCTATTTCATGCTTCATGAGAAAGGTGATGCTCCCCGGAGAAGTGTGTGCTTCCCCATGAGTCACTTGAGTACACACCCAACCCAAGTCTCCCCAGCAATGACACTAGCTATGCATATGTAGAAGGGGAGGGAAAAAATATACTCACGTAGCAAATCATCTGATTTTTACCTCTAATAAGAAAGGATGGCTTACTGAGTTTCCAGGTTATGGGATGACCACTCTGTTACACTCTTTTATGTGCTGAGGGGAAGAACAGTAACCATAAGGCAAATCATACTCAAACACTGGAGATGGAAAAAACCTGAGTCTGAGTTTCTGAGTCTGTCGGTTCTGACAACTACTGTGCGTTAAACTGATAGCAGCGTTCCCCTCATCAAGGGTGACCCGAGGACAATAGGGCATGGAAAGACCCTTCTACCCCAAAAAAACTTCTCCCCTCGCTCTATACCACAAAGCAAGAAATTCTCACCATGAAACTCTGGCTAAGGTAAGATGTCTCTAGAAGCTCCATGTTTAGATGTAGATTCCTTGGCCCTAAAGATTTTGGCTCAGGAAGCAGTCAGGCCAAGACCCTGCTATAGAGTGTACTCTGCATAGATTCAATTTGTCAAATCCCTGTGCTTGATCTTAAAGACACAGGATGGGTGACCACTGACAAGGGAAAACTTGATGGGTCATGCCCAGACTTTAGATTGAAACAGAAACAACCCACGCCAAAGAAACACATCTGTGGCAAGCTGGAGCCCTGGAGGAAGGGATGCCTCAGAAAAGACAAACTCCACATCCAATCAGTATGTAGGCTCCCTGTTCCTGGAAGGAAGGGAGACGCAGTCCTGTGTGCAACATGGAGTTGTAGATGGCAAAGGCTCATGGCAATTTTTTCTGTTAAAATCTTTATACTTTCTCAGAAGCCTTACTAATAAGCTAAGACTCCTCTGTCCTCCATAAACCTTTCCTGTAAAAGAAGGTGTCAGTACCACAAAACCAAGTTGTGAATCAGCTGAGCTGCCAACTTCCTGGAAGCCCTTGCTGAGCCTGAGGCTGGGCCTACACTGGAATGAACTGACTTTTCCAAGTATCTCAGCCAGCTGCCCCAGAAATTGCCTGCAAATATGAGGTCTCCTTTCAGCAAACACCATTGGTTCTTTCTTCTCATTTGGAGTTGGTTTTACTTTTTGACACTAACAATAGAGTAGGAGTATAAACAAAACATTCTTGGAGCTAACTAGAGGCTACCTAGCTTTACCACCAGAGACATTAAGAGCATTACAACACTTGCCTTACAAGAGACTCCTGAAAAAATAGGCCAAGATGATGCTGTATCTGTAAATGTAAGTGCAAAATTTAAGCACGACATTCTGCCCTAAGGGCTCTCCCTTTTGGATCTACTGTTCCTGTTTCATAAGTCTCCTTAGTTCAACCCCCATCCTCTACACACTCCAACAGAGACCATGTAGCATCCAAATTCCCTGTGTTTACTCGCCTTGCTCCCCCAGTTTGAAATATTTCCCCTTTTCATCTGTTTATATTCCCATTAACTAAGATCCAGTTCTAATGTTCAACCCTCTGTCACGTCATACTTGGCAACTCAGATACCCAGAAGTCCTAATTGCATTTGTAATCTATAGTGGTTGTTCCCAAATCTGGTTGCAAAACAAAACTCATTGAAATTTTTAAAATATTTACCATCTTCCTTTCCAGACTGCTCAAATGTTTTGACTGTGTAGCCAGGAAATCTGTCTTTTACATCTTTGTGGGTTTTTTTAATGCCCCATATAGATCTACACTTAAGATCCACTGGTCTATGAAGAACCATGAAGTACTTGATAAATACCATCATATTCTTTCTGGTTGTCTTGAGTTGGCTACCTTTGATTTTCCTCCCAGATCATCAGTTCATCTGGTCAGGAGCAGCATAGCCCACTCATTCTAATCCCCTCCCACACACATATGCACACACAAGCATACAATAAACATACAAAGTCCAGCACTGTGACAACAAAAAAATCATTGATGCTAGATTGCCTTATCTGATGAGGAAAAAAGGATATGGAATGATGGGAGAGTGGATTATTTGTATTATTTTTCCTTTGTTTTGATTCTATGCAGACCAAATCCTGTACATGACCCAGACCACACTCAAAGAGGTCATCTTTAAAGGGAAGTATTGGTTATCACTGTTCCATATAACAACCCATACATTCCCATCAAGGCTCACTGAAGTGAAAGGGATGCTTTGTAAGAATACAGAGACAATGGACTCTTAGGAAAGGAAATTAAGCAATCCAGGCCTTATGAGTACTGAAAATCCATCAGAAATACTTATAATGGTAACAGCTATTATTTTATAAGTGCTTACTATTTACTAGCACTGTGCTGTGCAACTCACCTGATAGAGATATCATCATTCCAACTTTAAAGACAAGGAAATTGTATCCTGGGGAAGTTAGATAATTTGCTGAAGTTCAGAAGGAGTCCAGATTCAAACCCAGGCCAATCAGACCCCAAAGCCTAGGTCTTTAACCATTCTTTTCATTACTTAGGATCACATGGCTTTCTTTTCTCTGCCTCTGTTAGTAGAAGAGCTCCGACTTTCTGATCTACTTGCATGTAACCCAAAATGTCTTAGTCCTAGAGCTTTTATAGAGGCTTTTCTCCAT
The DNA here is from genome assembly GCF_030445035.2 of Dasypus novemcinctus. Classification (NCBI taxonomy): domain Eukaryota; kingdom Metazoa; phylum Chordata; class Mammalia; order Cingulata; family Dasypodidae; genus Dasypus; species Dasypus novemcinctus. The sequence continues at coordinate 109,409,785 of NC_080675.1, read as the reverse complement.
GGTTCCTAATTCAAATTCTTGAGAGACTCTTACTAGCCAGTGAATTGGCTGGCATTGAGTCAGATGTCAAGACAGGATTCAATCAGCCTGAACCAGAAGAATTACCTAAGCACTACGTGTAGTACAAGCAAATTGTCTGATATGTCTATCATACCAGGACATAACTTACTAACCTTGAAAAAAGAGCCCAGGAGTAGGCAATGTAAACTTGCTGCTCTCTCCACAAGTAAAATTAGGTTAATAATGGTTCACCCCACAGTGCTTTTATGAGATTTAAAGGAGTTCACCTATGTGGAATGCATGAAACTGTGCCTGGCACTTAATAATCATATGAATGACATTATTCTTCAAGTTATACTGCAACCACTTTTGCTCTGGTTTACCAGTATGCTACGTCCTTAACTTGCAATTTTGTTTGCTTGCCTTGACCTACCCTTTCAAGAACCTGTGCCTAAACAATTGTCAAACTTATACATCTTTGGAAACACAGCCTGTACTAGTGCAGGGTTGATAACACCTTTAGGCAAGCAAAGGTAACTGATTGCCAGTCTACAAATGTCAAGGACTAGTCTAAGATGACTCAAACTAGTGCTACTCTTTGAGAAAATAGTTACCCAAACCAGCTGTGACGGTTAATTTTATTTGTCAACATGGTTAGGTTATGGTGTCCCCTTGTTTGGCCTGATTGTTACTTGAGGGTATTTCATAGATGGATCATTAGTCAGCTGACTGCACACATGACTGATTACAGTCAACAAAGGAGATTGCCTTCGGCAATGAAAAGAGAAAACAGGGTTTCAGTAGTCAGAAAGGATTTGTCTTTATTTTAGGTAGCCCATTTTTCCCGGGGAATTCAGTATCACCTTTATGGGAGTTTCCAATTTGTGGCCTACTCCATTGAACTTGAACTTGCCAATCCCCATGATCATGTGAGCAAATTCCTATAATAAATTTCTTAATATTCACACACACACACTCACCACACATACACATCCTATTGTATCCTATACATTCTGTTTCTCTGGAGAACCATGACTAATAAAGTAGGTCTTAAGGGAAGAAAGTTAAATTCACAAAAGTGGTAGGTAGAAATGCCCTACAGCAAACTCTGACCCTGAAGTCACATGTTTTTCTCTACTTGTCCATATAACACAGAATTGATTCATTAATGACAATGAATAAAGGACTATCTGACTGAGCTTACCCAGACCACCAAAGTGAGTTATGCCTTTGTGTGAAATTTCCAGATAATGCCACTGCAAGACACCCAGAAAATTTAAATACTTTCAGGAGGATTGCTATGACTCTCAAGACAATTTTTCTAGAACCAACTTAATCAGTGCCGTATACAAAATAGGCAATCAAACTTTTGTTGGTTTGGTAAACAGTAAAAGTACAGAGACAGCTCTGTCTTGAAGCATCATCCAAACAAACAAGCCCATATATCTCAGCCCATATATGATTAACACCCACCAACTTACATATGTGTTATTTAAATGTGATATTCTCAATGACACCTCTGCAAGCAAAGTAGAACCACTATTATCCAATTTTATGATGAAAAAATTGAGACTCAGCAACTTCTTATTGCTTGCCACTGCTAGAAAGAAGAATGCAGGTCTCAAACCCAGGACTCCTGACTCATGTGTCCTTTCACTGCCACGTGATGCCTCTCTGTAGTGTGTTCTTAGCACAACCCGCAAAAGGGAGCTTCCAAATAGGAAATCAACTGTTTGAGAAGTAATCAGTGTATCTTAAAGTATGCTCTTTAAACCACTATTGTGTCATAATTCTCCAAGAATATCTTGCAAAATATTGCTTACCCTGTAGTCTGTCTTTAATATTTCTAAATAAATGAGTTTATTAAAGGCTCTGAGCAATCCTAACCCAATGAAACCTATATAACTTATATTAATCCTATATTCCTCTAACTTGTTTTACCATAAAACTATTTTCATGTGTATTATTTAGTAATATTGCAAAATATTCTTTGGAAAATATTTTAGAATAGAGTAAAACAAGTATTTGGTGACACAGAAAAGTAACTAAAAATTTATGCCTAATTCTATCTTGCATGATCCTTAGTTTCTTAGGCCCAAACTAATTTCTAGAGGTAATATTGATTCCAGGGAAGAGCTGCAGAAATTCAGAATGCTGTTAGGAAACATATAAGGAGAGAGAAACTTTTAAAGAATTAAAGTAGGCTTTGAGGAAGCAGACTCACATAGAAATAGTTTCTAACTCATAGTGGCCTACAAAAACTCCAGGTGGTCTTAGCTCTTTATTTTCTTTCCCCCACCTATATAATTTTTCATTTGTCTAGGGCAATATCATTGGCTTGAGAAATAAAATATTTCTCCTTTTATTCCTCATCTTGTGCTTTCCCCACAAAGAAGAACTTTCTCTAATACTGGAAAAACCTTTGGTTCTTCGGAGATCAAAATCATATATATAAAGTGGAAAGGCCACTCTGTGTTTGTAAGGAATGGTGACTGGCAACATAAGGGAAAAGGGAGTATAATTTGTGTGCCTCTCAAAAATCATTATCAAGTGTCAATTAGCCAGCTAACTGAAATCCACTGTACAAACAGTGAGTCCTTTCATTATCAAACTTATTTTTCACACCTTCTTATCAGGGGCCACTACTCCTCAGTTAACTACTTAAGCACTGTCCCCTGAAATAATTTTGACTCCACACTTTTCCATCCATACTAAACTCATTGGACAAAGTTGCCTAGTCACTGTCCCATATTTCCCACTTGGAAAGCCTCTGCGCTAGAGATACTTTCTCTTGTCTTCCGCCTCACCGCTGGTTGAAGGAGGGCTCAGGGGACTGGCTGCTTTCTGCAAACTGTGATTTCTTTCTCAAGTAATCCAAATTGACATGGGCCTCCCAGGGGCTTTTCTGTCACTCAACTTCTCATTTCTAAGGTTCCTTCTTTACTATCAGAGCAGTTCTTTCAGGAAACAGTCTGTTTAGAACAACATGCCCCTTAGGGCAAAGTTCAGACCCTCCTCTGACCCTTAGGCTACAGACATCTGATTTCCCAGGCTTCTCCCCCACAAGACAAAATGGGCTTATTCCAGGAGAGTTTCTTGAGAATGGGGATGAGTTAGCACATTTCTGAGGGCAGCTGGGAGATGACAGGGCAACTGCAGCTACCACTTCCACCTTCCCGGTCTCCACTATCTCCAGCAGCTCCAAAGCAGACGTTTTTGAAAGAGATAGGGAACTCCTTAACAACTCCTGCTGGGGAAACAGCTGCCTGACAGCAGAGACCACCGGACTCCATTGTTTTGGTCAACACTGAGTATTTTTGAGTTGCCTCTTTGGAAAATCCAGCAAGCTGTTATCTATTTTATCTCCCTTATGCTCAGTTCAAGAGCAGAATTAACTTTCTAGGCATTATAGAGTAAGGGATTCTTTCTTAAGAACTTGATCCACTATGGCAGAAAAAGCACCCTATTCAAATAGAAGCTAATTTCATATTTTTAGCTACACGTAATGTTCTTTGTACCACTTATGTCACTCTGTATAGGTTAAAAATAATGCTTTCTTAAAGAATAACACTTTTAAATAATAAATATAAAATATTGTTATTTAAGTAAGCAATAATAGGCCCATATGAAAGGCCCATAAATACTTTATAAATATTAACATATATGTAATATTAGTGATATTGCTTGTAAATGTTAACTCCTATTAATAAACAATAAAGTCACATAACAATGCTGTAAAATTTGCACTATTATTTTCTCAAATTCACAGGTTAGGAACCTGAAGAAGAGAAAAATAAAGTAAATTCACTCTATAGCTGGTATAGTGAGTGGGAGAGATGCTTTGCCGTGGTCCTCCTCACTGAGAGGCTGGAAGGTCCCCTCCCTACACGCAATGCACACACATGCACTCACACATCAGATCTGCCTTCTAGCATTCTCCCTAATGTTATTCCTTTCCTAAGAAATTGGGGGAGCTCAATGATTAGAAAACTTGAGTTCTAAACTTGGCCTCCGTGCTCTCCTTCTTTATGCTTGAGCCCCAGGATAAGGAAGCTCCCAGAACAAATGGTCTCCTTGTCATGTAGCTCCCTTAGAAAGGGTTGCACTGTGGGGGAAGAGGCAAAACAGTGCCGTTATCTGGGCTCCCCATCTTAGTCCTTGGTCTTGGGCCCAGCTGGGAAACCAAAGCTGTCCCCATGCACGTATCAAGCTTCAGGCTGCCTCAGGAAAATCAATCCTGCCTCTCCCTATGAGCTGTTTTGGCTTTTTATCTGTGATTATTTCTTCATCTTGCAGAAGAAATAATGCTCCTTTTAACTGGTTTTCCAGTTAAACCAGTTAGGGGGGATCGTAAAGCCATGCAGTTTGTCCCTGCAGTGATTCTAGACAATGGATGTTCAGCACCCCTGCAGGTTTAAGTACACAGCCAGGGCAGGAAAATTTGTGAAAAACTTTTAAATGGGTGAAAATGTTTTCTTGGGTGTCCTTTCAGTGGAATGCTGGACATTATCTCCAGGATCCTTACAGGGTTATCTGATTATATAAAGGCCTTTCATTGCCTTCAACTGTTTTGCATCTCTGTAGGGATAGAAGTGAACTTGAGGAAGCTGATGGTGAAAAAATGATTCCTGTCCATAAAATAGCAAATTAATTTTGTCCTGCTTAATTACAGCTGATTTTCACCCCATCGTAGGGTCATTTTTTCCATCTAATAGTAAATTATTTTCAGCAATTTTGATAGTCTGTATAAACTACTGTTCTTCAGATTCTCCTCTGAACTGGTTATAACATCTTACTAGGATTCTCAATATTCCTGAATTTAGTAGAAGACTTGATATGTATTCATTCTGTATTTATGTAAGACTCATGATTTTATCTTTAGAAAAAACTTATTCTTGAACAGTAAAAATCTACAATTTGATAGTTAACAATAAATATTCTTTCTTAGCCTTCTGATCTCAGTCCTGACTCTAACATTAGACAGATCCAGCCAGCTCTCAAAGACAGGCAGATGTAAAAGTAAATAAATAAACTTTCAAAAGGACTTTCAGGGAAAAGTATAAGGATTTCATAAGCCATATCTAATTAGTTGGTAGTACTGGCTGGAGCACAGAGGCTTCATCTGGGCTTAAAAGAAAAGATAAAAGCAACAATGTTCCAAAGCAAGGATATAAAGGATTTGCAGGAAGACCAAATATGCACTGGACCTTAAAGAGGAGAAGTTGGATAACATCATCTTAAAGAGAGGAGTGGGGGAAACTGAAAGAAAAGAACAGGAAATAGTTGTCTTAAGTGACTTAAATATTGATATCTCTTTGGATTGTCACTTTTCTCTGTAATGTCACTAACTCAAACATTACAACATAGGCCAGAACACAGATATAATGATCAGGGGGCAGAACCTGACATTACCTGGGCAGCACATTTGATCTCCTTTAATCATTTTTACTTTACATGAGGAAACAGTGTTGGTGTCAGCAAGTGGCAAGTGACCTGTTGTCACACAGCTGCCTGACTCTACCTGCCTTGCTTTTCCCACTACCCCTGCTGCCTCTCTACAGACAAAAATCAGACCAGAAAACACCACTTCAAAGGCAGTAGCCTGATGTTACTAAATAGGAGTGGTAAGGATACTCAAAGATCAGCTAGTTTCCACGTGTGGTCCAAAGACCACTTGTATCAGAATCACTGGAGAGCTTGCTTAAAATGCAGATTTCCATTCCCCGCTCCTAAAGATTCTGATTCAGTCGGTGATTCTTATGTACTCTAAACTTCCTAAGCCACTAAGTTTTAGTCCAAATATAAAAAATAGGAGAGCATGCTGTTTTTCCTCTGAGGGCCTCAAACACTAGTCAGAGTGGAGCCAGGCTTGGGCTGCAGGTATCCAGACATTTGGGCTCTCCCTCCGTGCCCTGCTGCCTCTCAGGCACAGTTAAGAAATGAAACCAGCTTGATAAAAGTGTTTTGCTCCTAACCATCTGTTTGCCATTTTCAAACCATCTGCTCCTTTCATTAACTATTAAGGCAGTATAGAGTGGTGATTAAAGCTGGATTCTTGACCCAAATTACCAGGATTTAAATTCTGACTCTGTTACTGTGAAATCCTGAGTAAACTACTCAACTTCTCTGTGCCTCATTTCCTCATCTATAATAATAGCGCTTGCTAGCATTGTGAGGGTTATACTTCTCAATGCAAGTTGTGATGGGTTAGCTAACACAGGCTGTGAGGATTCAACCAGTAATGCATCTTAAGGTTTTAAACAGGGCTTCTTAACAAAAGCTTGAATTCAAACTTTAAAAAAAACATTATTCTTGTGGGATTGTGTTGGTGTGAGTGTGATATATTTATTAAACAATACACAGCACAGTGTGGACTTAGTAATAGGTCCGTGGTTTTCTCCTGACTGGCAAAGGTGTACATGGAATAAAAAAGGTTAAGACCCCTTTGAAACTTTAGTCTGATATGCTCAATAAGTGTCAACTGTCACCTGCATTATTATTAGCTTCTCCTCTCCTCTGAGTGTCCCTTAGGGTAGGAGGAGAGTTAACAATTAATTTAGCTGTCAAAGGTAAAATACTGGGGGGTGATTGCACAGTTAACAGTCTTGGCCCATTGACCCTTTACTCCCTCGCTTGGCCACATTAGTCAAGGTTGCTATCCCTGAAATTCTGCCCTGGTGCAGGTTTCAGCTAAGTGCAGAAGTGTGTGAGGCAGAACCCAATCACAATCGTGCAGAAGTGTGTGAGGCAGAACCCAATCACAATCCCATAAGCATGCAGTATGTCATTAGGAGTTATTTTTTCCCAACAATGTCCTGACTCGCTTTCAGTAGAATTAAACTCCTTCCCCTGACAAGAATCAGAGAGCTATCTACTAAAGCATGGTACAGCCTCCACAGCAAAGAAAATGCTGAGACCTCTCAAGTAGATTTGATCATGTTCTCATATATCCCTCACTCCAAGCTTTCCTCCCAGATTCCAATTAGGTGAATCTCTTAGAGTGGAGATAAATGCAGAAAGCAATTCAGCACATCTTCCTGCAGAAAAGAAGAACGAGATCTTAACCATTTATAGCATGAATCTTTCTTGTCTTTTTAAAAAGATGACATTAAGAAGTGGTAACTACCAAGTCTGTTACTTAAAGAACAAGCATTACTTCTGATGGAGCTGAATGTGTTGAAGTATGCCCTAGAAATGAGAATCACTTTAGATACTAACTCTTCTAGCTTTTAAGAGAACTCATGAGACTCACCATACATACTGGGTTGGAGGGTCGTTATATGTGCCGAAGCTTGTCATGTTACAAGCACTCCTTATAGCAAAACTACTCTGAGGAGATGTAGATTGGTGAGCAGTGGGAGCCTCTGAGATGCTTCCTACTTACTAAACAATAAATATTTGTCTGATGCTGCCCTGGACTCTGGAGGCCATGGGGCATGTATAGGATGCTCGTCTGCATGGCCACTTGCTATCTGTTTGACTTGGAGTAGATAATGCAAATTCCTTTGAAGTTCAGTTTCCTCATGTGGGACATAGGGAGCAAAATACCTAACTATATTAGGTAGGATGTTTTCTTTGGCTTCAAGTGAAAAAAAAAAAAAAGCATGACTCAAGTTTTAACAATCACGTGAAGTCTCACATAATGGAGAGTGCACAGGTGTGCCAGGAAGCTGGAACTGGAAGTTGGGGCTCAGGATCTGCCTCTGCTTGCCTTGGCTCTGGCCTCCTTCCCCCTTGCTGGCTTCCTTTTCAGCTATAGCAATTCCAGTCAAGCATCCAGACACCCCAATGTCCAGAGGGAAAAAGGATGTTTCTTCCTCTGTGCTTCTTTTTCATCAAAGAGGAAACCTTCCCCCAAAGCTTCATCTCATGATCATACAAGAACTAATCACTGACTGGTAACAGATGACATGATTATTTAGACTATTCAGGGAAACGGACTTTGGCCCAGTGGTTAGGGCGTCCGTCTACCATATGGGAGGTCCGTGGTTCAAACCCCGGGCCTCCTTGACCCGTGTGGAGCTGGCCATGCACAGTGCTGATGCGCGCAAGGAGTGCCGTGCCACGCAAGGGTGTCCCCCGCGTGGGGGAGCCCCACGCGCAAGGAGTGCGCCCGTGAGGAAAAGCCGCCCAGCGTGAAAAGAAAAGAGCAGCCTGCCCAGGAATGGCGCCGCCCACACTTCCCGTGCCGCTGACGACAACAGAAGCGGACAAAGAAACAAGACGCAGCAAATAGACACCAAGAACAGACAATCAGGGGAAGGGGGGAAATTAAATAAATAAATAAATCTTTAAAAAAAATAAATAAATAAAATAGACTATTCAGCCTTCCTCCTGAGCTGATGACAGAATCACCTTCCCCAAAGACAAGGTGAAAGGGGGTAGACACCTAAACAAAAGCAGGACTCTGTCAATAAGGAGGAAGCAGGAGATGGCTGGTGCGAAGGCAATCACTGTGTCTACTGCACCACCTCTCCAAATTGTTGTGATGAATAAATGAGGTCTTGAATGAAAATGGCCTAGTACAGTGTCTGGGCCATGAGAAAAATAATAGCAGCCAACATTCTTGAGGACTTACAATGTTCCAGGTACTTCCTATGTCTCTGACTTAACTAGTGTCCTATAAGGTAGACACTATCATTATGCCCATTATACACATGAGGAGATTGGAGCACAGGTGTTTTAAGTAACTTAACCAATGTGGAGTGTGTGGTCAAATTCAGGTGGACTGAAATCAAAGAATGCATTCATTCTCTAGGATTTACTGCACTTAAAAGTTGCCCTCTCCCTCCTTAATCTTAAGAAATGTGTGAGTCTTAGGTTTGATGGACTTAGCACGCAAGAAAAAATAGGACAATAAAAAAACAGCAGTTAGTGACCTTCTCAAAGGCATAAAAGAGGCAAGAAGTAGCCAATGAGCTGAATATAGAAAGAGATAATAGGGACCTATGTCAGGAAGGCAAAAGGGACTGGGCCTTGGTGGAGGTGTGAGTTAGGCAAGGTCTTAGAGAGCATGCCAGACTTGTGCGGTGTGGGAGCTTATAGTTCCCAGGAATAAACACCTATGTTTAAGTGATCTGGGCAGAGGGACATGGCATTGGAATTCAATAACTGGAGGAATAGATCCCAAATCAGAAACTATGCCACATTCAGCTTTAGAAGAGACTCTGAAGCAGCTTCACTCATGAAACTATGAGCTTATGATCTGTGTTAGAGTGGACTTCATGAGTCACGAAACTTTTGTGCAAGGAAAGACCAATCCCATTGGTAAGCTCTAAATTTTCCTATTTTTCTCTTGTAGCTACCATCTGTTTGCTCCAATCTATAGCTATATAAGCTTCCAAGGGAAGTTTAATATTGGTGGACGAGGACTGGAATTTCGCAAAGAATTATGATAAGGTCACTTTCGGTAGATTCGTATTAGACAAAAGATGGTGCTAGAGTTCAAACGCAGTAAAACTATGTACAGGCGGCGGACTTGGCCCAGTGGTTAGGGCGTCCGTCTACCACATGGGAGGTCCGTGATTCAAACCCCGGGCCTCCTTGACCCGTGTGGAGCTGGCCCATGTGCAAGGAGTGCCGTGCCACGCTGGCGTGTCCCCCGCGTAGGGGAGCCCCACTCACAAGGAGTGCACCCTGTAAGGAGAGCCGCCCAGTGCAAAAGAAAGTGCAGCCTGCCCAGGAATGGCACCGCACACACAGAGAGCTGACACAACAAGATGACACAATAAAAAGAAACACAGATTCCTGTGCCACTGACAACAACAGAAGTGGACAAAGGAGACGGAGCAAATAGACACAGAGAACAGACAACTGGGGTGGGGGGGGAAGGGGAGAGAAATAAATAAATAAATAATTAAATCTTTAAAAAAAAAAACTATGTACAAATCCTCATTTCTCACATGTCTTCATATCTACAAGGGCTGTATCCCCATACCTACAATTTGGGTGCCAAAGCTTTCTGAATGACTGGAGACTTGGACTTAAACCTCCATTCTTATGGAAAGTGGTCTGGGTTTCCCATTCAGAGAGGACATTAGAATGCTTCACACTAGATGGCGTTTCCCAGAGGAATTTGACTTGAGAAAGAAGATTTCTTTCTATATCTTACACCACTTGCTGTGGCATCAACTTTCATGTCAAGAAAGGACCTCCAAGGATATGCTCCAGGCAGGAACATGTTACATTCCTAAACTGATGTGTCTGAATAAAATTGACGTGCCTATATACTTTTCAGAGCCTTGTCTATTAACAGGTTCTTGTTCACCATCTTTTCTCTTTCATCTTAAATTATTTTCCCAAGTTCTCATCAAGCTGATACTTAGGCATGAGATACTTTTTAGGTTAATAAACAGAACCAAGTTGGAAAAGGATGGTCTTTAGAGTCAGAGAGAATGAAGCTCTAATCACAGAATTGCCACTTGCCATGGGGTACTGCTGGGCCTGGGGCTAACCTCTGGAAGCAGAACCACACAAGAAGAGTAATAAGGTAGAAGGCAACTAGACCACTGCCTGGCAGCTACTTGGTGTCTTAAATGTTGATTTCTTCTTTTCCTTTATCTTTTCCAACTTAGAGAATCTTTTTTTTTAAAGGTTCAAATGTATTAAAAGAGAAGAGTAGTTGAGCAGTTTTCAGGATGCCTGATTCTGCCACAAGTTGCTGTGTGACCTAGGCTCTCGGGACTCTATTTCCCTATTTACAAAATGAGGAGGTTATATTTCTTAAATCACCTGCACATTTAAAATTTTATATATATATATATATATATATTTTTTTTTTTTTTTTAAGATTTTATTTACTTATTTCTCTTCTCCCATGCCCCCTTGTCTGTGAACTCTGTGTCCATTTGCTGTGTATTCTTCTGATCTGCTTGTATTCTCATTAAGCGTCTCCGGGAACCGATCCTGGGGCCTTCCAGAATGGGAGAGAGGTGATCACTCTCTTGTGCCACTTCAGCTCCCTGGTCTGCTATGTCTTCTTATTTTTCTCTCCTCTGTGTCTCTTGTTGCATCACCTTGCTGTGCCAGCTCTCTGTGTCAGCCGGCACTCCCAGGTGGGGTGGTACTCCTGGGCAGGGCAGCAGTCCCGTGTGGGCCAGCATTCCCTCGTGGGCCAGCACTCCGTGTGGGTCATCTTGCCCTCACCCGGAGGCCCTGGGCATCATTATATGGTAGACAGGAGCCAACTGCTTGAACCACATCGGTTTCCCTTATATTTTCTGTTAAATAGTGTTGCATTCCCCAAGTTCTGTCATAAGAACTGCCCCAAATTCATCTGTTGCATCCTGGTTCCCAGGTATCACTGTCAACTGGGTATGGCCAGTTTCCTTCCTGGGAAACCTCCTGCTACTGACCTGGGGTGAAATGGCTGCTACCTAAGATTAGCAAGTACCTGACCACTTAGGGAGGGGTGTGGCAGTAACCCAGCGACAGTGATCTCCATAGGACACAGCAGCCAGACCTGTCTAGACTGCCAGCAGTTAGTCAAAGCCACTGATCAGCAAAGACGAATCAGAGGAAAAGAATGTGAGGTCACTTCCTGTGGTTTTCAAACTGTGCTTCAGAAACGTGAGGTTTCCACAGAACTCCTGGCATTGAGGGAGAGGAGAGGCAGAAACAGACCCCAAATACACACTCGACCAGGACAAGTTCACCTTTGGCTCATTTACATCCCAAGTTTCTGCAGAAGTTTCTGCTGGAAGGAAGAGAAAAAGAAAAGAAAAAAGCTTGAAAGTCACCAATTTTGTTTTATCCTTTCATTTTACAGATAAGAAAAATTGTACTACACATTTCGAAAGCCTCACAATAATTCTTGTACTCTATAGACCCAGCAATTCCACTTTCAGGGAAAATATCCTAAAGAAAATAATGATGGATCTGTTCAAAGTTCCAAGAATGTTTATAATACTATGGTTTATAATAGAAAATTAAAAATTGGAAGCACTAGCAAGAGAGGAATTGTTGAATAAATATGGGTATATCCCTAAACTTGGAATATTGAGAAGTCAAATATATCATAGAAGAAAAAGAATTATATAGGAAAAAAATTCATAATATATTGTTGAGTGAAAACCATGGTTTCCTATTACAGCAGCAATAGAAAACTATTACAGAAGGGCAGGAATGTTGTTGTTTATGTAGGAGCAGCCAAGCAAGCCTATTGTCAAGCAGTTGGGGTGGATGTAAGAAATTTTTTTTGCTTATCTATATCTCTTATTATTTCTAAAATGAACACATAATTGTTGTAATTAAAATTAAAGTTATTATTTTCAAAAAGAAGACTGGTTAACCATCGCATGAAGGTCCTAGAAGGGAGTAGGCCTGGAGTCAGGCTTCTGCAGCTGAGGAGGAGATTCGCCCGTGGAGTCTGGAACGTCTTTAACATCCAGTGATTTTCCAGGATAGCAATATCCAGGAACTCTTGAGAGACAGTTGAAACTGCACTCAGGAACACAGAGCTCTCTACCCCACCCCAAATAAAGTAAGAGAATGAATTTAATATAGGCAGAAGAAAACGATTGAGAAAAACTGTTGTTCCAGGGTTGATAAGCGGAACCACTCAGAAAGACTGATTGGTAGGTTGGGTTCATTCATATCTGGAAGTGGCTTTTAAACTATGAAATACCCAGTAATATCTGGAAGTAGAAAATTCCAAACAATGGGGTGGGGGAGAGGCAATTGCATGAACCATGAGCACTTGGCAGCTACAAAAATATTTGTTTGGGGCAGAGTGTCGATCTATCCTCAGGACACCACAATACCACAGTGTATGATGGAGACAAAGCAGAAATATCCTGTCCATATTTATCATCTCAAACCCTGCCTCAGAGGAGTTACGCAATTTGTCAGCATCAAAAGGATGAGTAAGAAAGAGTCTACAAATTAGCTTAAAACTTAGAGGAGGGCAGGAATCATGTCCATTTCTCATTAAAAACTGGTTAGGAAATTTAAAAAAATTTTAATTAAAAAAATATATACCTGGTTGAGGGGGGAACAGTCATATTTCAAGTGCTTAAGCACATGCTTCTCATGTACAAGATCCCAGGTTCAATCCCCAGTACCTCTTAAAAGCAAACAAAGAAATGAAAAAAAACAACTCTCATCAGGGATCAGATGTAGTTCAGTGGTTAAGCATCTGCTTCCTAGGTACAAGGTCCTGGGTTCAATCCCCAGTACCTCCTAAACTTGTTTTTTTTTAAATGGTGAATTGTATTAAATTTTTTTATCCACTGCTAAAGGCAAGACTAAAATAGAATACAGGTCTCCTGTTCTAAAACACAAACCTCAAAAACTCATTTATTACCTCCAAGAATAAACATAGAAATGTAGAATTAAGCACCTATCTTAGAAATCCTGTTTTGGTGGGTTCCATTTTTTATTCTGCCAAAGATCTTAGCATTTATGATCTAAGAGGTTTTACACAAACCTTTTATTTCTCTATTTGTTTATGCCATGAATTCTCCCTCTTGCTTTTACTTAACTTAAAAATTCTGATATTAATTCTTTCCCCTTTTCCATACAAATAACATCTGTGACCCTTACTCATTTTCCTGAGTCTGCATCCTTAAATTCTGATAACATTGAAAATGTATCACCTTATTTCACACACCTGTATGCATACACAAACACACACCTCCATATACCCCCACACATGGATAGCACACGTTTTTAGATTACCTAAAAAGGTCATGGTCCAGCTAGTCAACCCTAGCCTCAGACCCTGATGCTAGCCAGTTAAACCTCTCAAGTTTAAGCCAATGGTGTAAGAGGTCAAAGTCATGTAAAAACAGTAAGTCTGAGCTATAGAATATCTTTAAGGATATGGATTTTTGTGTTGTTTTTTAACTTCATAGACCATATCTTAATTAAAATTCTTCTAGAATGCTTCTGGGTCTACTTTGCTAAACTTATCTGTAATTAGTAACAGCTGTGTTTAGGAAAGTATTTGACTCTTCAAAGGTCGTTTTCTTCTTATCAGGTTAAATATTTGTACCTACAATCATATGCTGAAATTTAATGAACCCTTTCTTCATACATATATTTAAAATATAGTAAGCTTAATTTTAACCCCCTGGAACAACTAATCTCTTAAAGTATTGAGTCCAGATTAACAACATTTTACTGTATGATTTTCCTAATTGAAGAACACAGAGTCCAGTCAAAATGAAGCTGGATGAAACTTACCACAGATGCCACCAGCTAGCACACACCTGGGGAGACCCAGCTTTCAGAAATGAGTGACTCGTCCAGTGTGTTAAGCAAAGAACAAAGAATTAAACTTACATCTCAAATGCTAAAGTTTTACTTAAAACTCAAAGTCTGATAGTTCTCAATCCCCTTTCCAGGGTTCTACCCCTTTTGAAACCCGTTTAGGGGTATCCTGTCTGGGGCAACTCCGGAGAAGAGGAGGGGAGGGAAGCAGACAATCCCAACAGACCAGCTGGCCCATCCAGAAATTCATCATGTCGTTATTCATGTTCTTGTGAATTTTTTTCCTTGGGAAAACAAGTGATGAAATTCAGAAGATTTTTGGCATTTACATTGATAGTAAAAATATACTTATATTTTCAGCTACATTTCCTAGTCCCTGGCTGAAAAACAAAAATGGCACATTCAAGGCCAACACCAAAACTTTTAGGGACCAAGCTGGGTTCTTGTCTCCCTAAAACACAAAATCAGGCTACAGCAGAGAACAAGAGCTGCAATGGGGATGAGTTCTAAGATATGGAACATTTTGAATTATTTTTTAAAATGAAATGACTTTCTGCCTGTTTAAATGAAACAAAATAACCTAGCAGAGACAGAGGGTATAGAAATATAATTATAATATAGGGGTCAGTTCCAAAAGATAATCAGACTTTTCAAATAACATCTATAGAAACCAGGAAACAGAAATGAGAGGAAGAAAGGTGGAAGCAAGTGCTTAACCTTCAGTAACATAATCTTAAGAAAGACTAGCTCTCCCCTCGGGCTCTGTCCAGGTGGTGCCAGGGGAGCACAGGGCTCCACCCAGGGATGTGCAGTCCCATTCCACAACGTTGGCGACGAAGTCAGGCTCTTGAGCCTGCACCTGCACATTCCTACAGCTTCTCAGAGTGCTACCGACAGTGACTGAGGAGACAAACCATGCAGGAAACAATTCTCTCAAGCATCCCAATCTAGCTCTAGGGTCAGTTTATCACGTGTCCAAAAGAAGTGCTCTTGTCTTGTTTCTAATCTATTGGTGAATTACATTTACACTTCGTACCTTTGTTTCACAGAATTCTCAAAAGAATTCTAAAATACCTCAGATTTGAGGAGAGGAGCAAAGCCTTGACATTGAAAGATGAGGTGGGAAAGTGGATGCTATGCTATCTTAAAGATGATCATGGAGGGTTTGAAAATTGGCACACCTATCTCCATGTTTGGCTTTTAAAAAAACTGAGTAAATCAAAGAATTCCAGCCTTAAAGACAGAATCATGGGAATTGGCTAAAAATGCAAATTTTCAAGTCACCCCAAAACCATATACCAGTTTTAATATCTAATGTACTAAACAAACCCATGTATTCTGAGGGAAAAAAAAGACTAGATATTCTTTTGGTCAAGAGGCAGAGCTAGGTTTTAAAGATACGATGCAATTCTCAATTTGTTAATGACTCACCCTATGGCCCAAAGCAAATCACTTATCTCTGTGCCTTGGAAGGACTCTTGCCAGTAATAAATAATGAATAGGGATGGGAAGTCCTCTGTGAAATAAGAGGAAGTACCTGGCTATGAAAATTCCAGGAAAAGTTCAGGAAAGTTTGAGATTTCCCACGCCTCAGCCCTGAAAGTCTGGAACTGCCTTGCTCCAGAAAGCCATTCAGACAGTATAAAGGCTAAAATGTTTCCAGCAGACCCACAGGACCCTAAATCTCTCCCAGAAAACTAATGCATCCTTAGGTGTCCATTGGGTCCCCTGTGGTCTCAGAGAGCTGGGTCTTCCCAGTAATGCCTGGGATGGGACTCACTTTCCAGGGCAAAGGCTTCTAAGGTGTGCTTCTACATGCAAAATGAGCAATAGTGGTTCAGCAAGGGGTGAAGCTCTGAATACCAGAGGCTGAAAGGATGTTCGTTTTAGACAGTTTTTTGAAAACTTAATTTTCTTTAGTTCTGGTCCTATTCATGTCACTGAACAATGTCTTACTGTTCAGAAAGAGCTGCTTCTGCCAAAACACTGGGCCTTGAGACCCTGAATCAAAAGCCACTCCAGACTTATAGAAACCTATCCTAGGTTTAAGGTATCCACAACCTTACTAAAGTTGTGGCATAAAAAAGATCATCTGTTGTCAACCACAGGCAATTGAACTCCCTACCTCAAAATTACGAGGGCAAAAATACGGATCATAGCAGAGGAAAAAACCTATCACCAGAGGATGAAATAGTGTGGGACACAATTAAATAATTTCTCAGGAAACCTCAATCTATTATGCTTCCTTTTAGCAGAAGCTAGAAGTCAGGTAAGCCAACTTACTTACTTGTACTTCCTTATACCTCCTTATCTCCAGGCTGCGTCATCTGTTCACAGGCATCCTTGGATAGTTTACTGTATAACCCTTCCTTTGTACACTCCAGTGTTTATAAGGACAAAATTTGTTTTCTGCTCTCTAGGCTGGCACTCACATTAAATAAGAGATCAAATTAAAAGCATTGCTCAAATGTCTTGATGGAAGAATAAAGGAAAAAGCAAGGCACTGGTGGAACAGCAAGAAACAGAAATTTCTCTGTCACCCGTGAGTCTTCCAGGGGGTCTGGGGACCACGAAGAAAAGCATCACCTTTAAGTCAGAGAACTTCGTAGGGTATGATTTGCCCTGTATTAAGAGCAAGGCAAGTGAGGGACCCTGCTTCTTCTACTTCCAGTTCTGTATCCAAAGCTGTAAGCAGGATAGATTAACAGGTAGGAAGATACTGAGAACACTAGATTTATAGGATATTCCAGGAAAGGAAAGGTTTAGGCTACAAACTTGAGAAAATAATCCAAAAAAGAGAAAATTCAAAATCAGCCTCTACTTCCTAATTTGACCAGGCTAAACCAAATGTCTGCATGTATGTCTATACCTCAGAAAAATATTCACATCTGTTGAAAGTAGATTTTGAAATTAGATTAAATTTCCATTAATAGCTCAGACATGAGAGTATTTTTTAAAGTATATTAATAAGCTAAAAAAATACCCCTTGGGTTGTAGTAAGAAAGATATAAAGAATAACACTTGAATCACTTGATCCAGTATTTCCCTATTACATAGAGAGGAGGACCAAAGCCCCCAAAAAAGGAACCATATTTTTGCCCCATCTATTATGAAAACACATTTACATTCACACACACACAAGAAGTTTGGTGCCTGCCACATGAAAGCTGATATATTAACCAAACATGACCCTGACCAACTTATTAATAGCATATTGACAACACCTATGCTTTCAGTTTTCAAATAACCTGAAAGTGAAAATTTGGGGTAAGGCTGAAGGAAATCTTAAGTCAATGGTTCTCTCTCAACCAATGGGCAAGTGTTTTTAGGGAGGGACAACTCAAGCTTGAGCTGAGCCAAGGAGCAGCTAAAACTGGAGGAATTCTGACCCCTACCATCCTCAGCTTTGTAGCTTGTAGTTGATAAGACTGCTAAAAGGTTAACACTTCTTTGAGACCATCATCAACATAATTACTGCTGGTTGCCTGTTCGGGTTGCCTCACCCACCAATGGTAATAGCTAACAAGTTCAACTGCTTCTGGTGCAAAATATGTTTTATTATGAATGGGCAGTGTAGCAAAGTGGTGATAAGCTTGAGATCCAGAATCACATTGACCTGAAATTGAGTCCCAGCTTCACCACTCATTAGTTATGTGTCCATAGACAAGTTATTTAACCTCCCTGAGCCTAAATTTCTCCATCTTTAAGACGTGGACAACAATGGTAAATCTTTGTAAAGTTTGTGTGAAGCTGAAGTGAAATGCTATATACTTATTACTAGGCACAATGCTTGACATATAGGAAGTAGTCAATAAATGTTGGCTCCTATAAGCCTCAAGAGGAATTTAGGGTAAACATTGTACATACAGAGGAAGACGTAAAAAACATTCTATTAAATCACAGAATCCAGCTCAGCACATCTTAACATATAAGTCTGCCCCTTTTCCTATTTGTTTCCTTGTCTATTTCTTTGAGTTTTGCCTCCAAACTATTTTGTTCTATAGTCTAGCCAATTCTGCAAGTAACCCAGGCAACCAGGTCCTTTCTGGCTGGGCCTCTGGGTCAACAGGCCAAAGCCCAAGTGTGACACGGAAGCAATAACTCAGCCTGTCCAATTCAGGACAAGCCCTTCTTAATCACTACACTACAGCAAGCTGGACAGTAGGTCCTACATTTTGCTTTCTCTAAGCTGGACTCTAGCCTTGTATAACCCTAGTTTTAAAGAGGATCTTGAGTCATATCTCTCCTCTCCCAGAGAAGCCCTCACTTGCTAACCCATTTCCCACTCTACTAATCCCTAGGTGAGAGTCTTTCATAGTCTTCTCCTACTGTATGTCCAAGAGACATAGGAAGGGAGCTCCTCCTCTAAACTCACTTTTCCCCCTCATTGTACATCACTATTTTTCAGCCAGAAGCCACCACCTCTCCTGGAGACACAAAAGAGAACTTTTTTCAGGAACGAGCAAGCCCAGCTCCCAGGTCCAACTTAGTCATGAGACAGAGGAGACATGGTACTTAGGGCCCACAGTACTCTTAGGGACCCATGAAACGTTTTAATTTAATTTCTTTTAAAGTCAGGGAAAAAATCACCAAATAAAATAACAATGAATCCAGTCTGGATTATATTTGTCTTTATACCTACACAGTCATAAAATATAATTTTTTATATGGAGGAAGGGGTTCATGAAAGACAAAATGTGGCCCTGACAATCTCACTAAGTCTAAAGTGGCCATAGGCAGGGGGACCAGAAGAAGGCTCACCCCACTCCCACTTTCTACTCTACCCATCTACTTCCCATGCTGGAGCAGGGCAAAAGTCTCAGTGACTAAGATTTATTTTTTCCCTAAGGTTTTTATTTTGGAATAATTTCAAGCTTACAGGATAGTTGCAAAAATAATACAAAACTCATATAGAGAACACCAACATACCTCAACACCCGGATACCCAGATCCACCAGTTTTAACAATTTATCACATTTTGTATCATTCTCTCAATCAATTTTCTAAGCATTTGAGAGTAGGTTGTATACATCATACTACTTGAACCACAGGACCTCTATGTACATTTCCTAGGAAAAGATATTCACTTATATATCCACCTGAAGTACAGTTATCAAGTTCAAGATCTTTATTAATATAAAGCTTTCAATCTATATTTCAATTATATTTTTAAGAGAATTTTTGAATGACCAATGACAGTGATTACACATAACTTGTCTGTTTCACACACCTATCATAATTCTAACCCAGATTTCTTCACACTACCAACCCAAATACAAACTGACCTCAAAATACTTACATCAGGGTCACAGCTTGCATGGATCAAATTAAGATCCAGAGTGAAGTAACCCTCCTCTGGAAGCAAAGCCCCACTTCTTGGGCATTTGCAAATCACACATGAATGGCATTGACTCCATCCACCACAATGTATGGCAAATGTTTTCCATTGATTAAGTTAAAATTATTTAAACTGAATATTTAGTTGCTTATCTAATTAAGAGTGAGGTCTTGGGCAATCCTTCTAAAGCTGTAAGCAAACTTCTCCAGCTGCATACTTTTTGTTCAGAGTCAAGTATTTTCAGTTTGGTGCAAAGTGTAAAAAAAAACCAAAATGAACTGAAGAAAAGTGTTTTCCTTTACAATCCATTTTATGGATGGATACCAAGAAATTACTTTGACCTAAAATTGCAAATTAGAGATGCAGATCAGTCCTGATCCAAATTTAAGCTTTCAGGTTTGTTTTTTAATCAATGCATTTTCAGTTATCCTGGTGCTCTTTCATGTGTGACTTTATAATTTATGAAACGCAAACTCTCTACCCACAGAGAAGGCAGTTACCCACCAGGATAAGACATATCTTCCCTGGGCCCCTGAGAGAAAACCTTGCTCCCCACTTTCAAACGGAGGGCACTAAAGAGAGAGAGGAACATACAAGCAGATTATCTACCCCAAGTTCTACTATCATAAGATAGCTTTCTGCCCAATAGAGTTTCATCCCCTCCTTCCACAGCAAAGGATCAGAATGAATAAAAAGACACTTAGGCCCTTTGTGGGATTGGCGAAGATTGTGCTTTGGCAAAAGGTGATAAGGGGCCTTATAATTCCTCTGCCAAAATCAAGAGGTGAATTACTTGTAATTTGTGTATGAAATGGCCTACTTTAATATTTCTTAAACATGAGTAAAGTGTGACCCTTCTTAAAGGGAAAGCAATTTTCACAGACTCATAAGGATGAGTCTGTATACCATCTTAGTTTGAGAAACACCTGCCCCCATTAATGTGCAATGATTTTCTCCACTTCTTATGTGCAAGTTTATCTATTAATACTCAAGAGCTTTCATTTCAACACTATGCTTATAACAGTACTTTTGTGTGCATATTAAACAGTTTGTGTTTTTTTTTTACATCCGGAAAACCACATCCTTTGGTTGATCCTGGCCATTTTAATCTTTCTATGAACTTTTTTTTCCTTGCTAGCTTTCATTCACCCTGGTGTTTTTGTAGGGTTTAAATTATTAAGTTGTTTTAATTCTACTATGGTGCTGGATGCACACTAGAAGTTTAAAATACAGCAGTTGCATTACTAAACAGCTTTTAGCATTTAGCATCTAAATTATTGCTGCAGTGATTGCAGTGCCAGCCTTTTAAAAGAGGCCCATGTTGAATTCTAATGAATTCAGTCCTCCTCTCAGCAACACTCAATCTGGAGCATCAAAGAGAGACTTGAGGAGTGGTGTTAATTGAATAACATCTAAAGTGGAACGAGGGATTTAAGTATCTCCCTGGGGACTCTTCAAGGTGCAAAGCCTCTCAGATTCTGTAAAGGCAAGTAGATTAACTCAAACATGAGAACTTCATTTTTATATTTGGGAAGAATCACAATAAGTTCCTAAGTGTTGCAGTTCAGCAAAGCACCCTACTCTGCCTTCCCTTTGCATATTCCTTTTCTCTGAAACATTTTCCTTCCCTCGCCCCTCACTGATGCTCGGTTCATACTCCATTAGCCTAGACCTCACTTCCTCAGAGAAGGCGGTCCCCATCAACCAAGGGCAGGGTGCCATTACCTGCAACGTGATCACATAGGGAGCTACTCCTCACTGTATCCCCACGACCTGGCCCTCCAAACATACTAGCATGTCTTCAGTGCTTACTTCATGCTAGGCATAGATCATGTCACTTATTTATCCACAAACTTTGAGGTAGGCATTGCTTATGCCCGTTATTATAACCAAGGAAACTGAGACTTAGAAAAGTTATTAACTTGCTCAAGGTCACATGCTTAGGAAGCATTAGGACTGAGATTCAAACTCAGTCTAACTCTAGAACTCACATTTTTAATTACTATGCCATTCTGCCTTCCAAACATTTGAGGAAAAAATATTGTTCAATAAACTTGTACAAAACATATTCACTAGCATCTTAAGTTTGCTGGTCCCCAGCCTCTGTCCTTTTATTTTACACCTACTGAGGCGAGAATCAGAAAGCAAGACTCAGTGATCCAAAATAGCATTTGTTTATTGAATAGATGCATACCCGTAATGTAAAAATAAGTTAAGAAAGGTGGAACAATGAAAAACAAGATTTCCTCCTACTCATGGCCTCCCAGTTCCCTTTCCCGGAGGCAATTATCAAGATCTATTGTTATCATGAGAGGTAGACTTAGAGCTGTAGTGATTAAGATTCTGATCCAGTAGTGGATTGATTTAGTGGGTCCTGATCAGCATTTTTTAAAAATGGCATAGAAAAAAAATTAATTTGAAAATATCAGTGTTCCGTATGTAGTAGGGAAAAATATTGTATTATGCAACCTGTGTTTCAGTTTTATATTATGGTATAAATGTACATCTGACCGAGTCACACAATGTAAAATGACTTTCTCACTGTGGAAAAATGTCCAGAGCAGCTTGAAAGTCATCAACCTGATGGACCTGCACGTTTGAAATTTGTGAGAGCCATTTCCATTGAGAACCTTCCACCCTTAGTTCAGAGTCTCTTCTGAACTTGGCAGCCAGAGCAATCCTATTAAAACAGAAATCTGACTCCATCCTTCTTTTGCTCAAAGTCCTCCAGGGACGCCCATCTCACCAGGAGTAAAAGCTATGAGACAACATTTATTTCTATTTGTTTGTTTGTGTCAGCCTCCTAAAAAAAAAAAAAAAAGCTACGATCAAATTCTATGAAGTTTGGGAGACTATTTCAATCAATCTAGAAGTACTGGCTCTGAATCTAAATGAATATGACTTTGGAGGACTCCGACATGGACTTCACCAAAACAGACAGCATCCTTCAAAGCAAGTACAGCCAGTCATTAGGCAGATTCTGGAAGTGGGTTTGCACCCCTCTGTCCTCGGCAGGCAGACCTGTGTGTGCTCTCTGGTGACTTGCCAGTCTAGATGTGTAACTGCACCTTTGTGTGTTTACCAGGGGAAAAGAGACGGCAGGCAGAAGGAAGTATATGAGTAAAGGCTCCAAGGCTTGACAGGGCACAGGGGACAGCAATTACCAGGAGTGGCCAAGGTGTGACCTATGAGGTCAGGTACCTGAGAAGGCATGGCTGGAGAGACCAGACTGGACAGGTCAGGAAGATTCGTGGGACAATTAAAGAAGGTGGCCAGTTGGAAATGTGGGTCTGCATGTGAGAAGAGATGTCAAGGTTAGATATTCAGTCATAGGAGTCATATAGGTCATGGTTGAGGTCATGGAAGAAAAGAAAATACCTATTTGAGTAATGGATCATTTAGAAAATCTGATGAAAGCTAAAGGTCTTTCCTCTTGAAGAATATATGCAAAAATTGTATATATAATTTCAGAGCCTTCACAGACATGTCCCCAAAAATCTAAGGAAATGGCCCATGGGCTCCCTTAAGTCTCCTGAATGAAAGGATGAAGAATGACAGCAAAAGGATCCTGAGGAATTTCCTTAATCAAGGGGTGGGCAGAGGAAGATAATGGTCCCCAGGCTTTCATACAGAGACATTGATTATTGTCTATCAAAGAGACAGGAGAAGCAAAAGAGAGGGTTAAGCAGAGGGAATGAAAGAAAAGGAAGAGAACTTTTATCTTATGGTCAGAGGAGGCTAGACAACACCAGGCAGATTAAGCACAAAGCAGAAGATGGAGAGTTAGAGACAGAGCTGACCTCTAGTTCTTTAGATATTTCAAAAAGACATATTGCTCAGGTAGAAGCAGCCAGAAAGCCTCATCAAAGAGCCCAGGCTGGCCCAGAAACAGAATCAGGTGCACATGGAGTGCAGAGTTTTCAGGAAGCCAGAAAGAAAGAAACTTCCTGGGCAAAAGTAGGTCTCTTTCTTTAGAAAACTCATGTAAGACCTCCTCTCTCCTGAATGAACTAATAACCTCAATTTCTACTCTTTGTGTATATAATGGATTGCATGTGGGTTGGTATATGTAATTGTCCACATGTTTGCTTGGTATTGTGTGTATATATAGAATAGCCTCTCTATAAACATATGTTTACAAATACATATACATAAAATTATATATGTATTCATTTGGCTTATATACATATGCATATGTAGTCTAAATATGGATTACCCCCCTGCTGCATACAAGGCCTTTCCTGTCTGAAGTCTCAATGCAATGAAGGAAATGGAAGGGGTTCTATTCTCAAGAGTGAAGCAATAGGGAAGAGCTGATGAAGGCCTCAGATAAGCCCAGGTAGGGGGTCCTATGAAAAGGAGGGTTATGGTGCCAGCAAGCATCAATCCTGTTGTAGGTGGGGGACCTAGAAGGAAAACTTGCACCCTTTTCCCAGAAATAATCTAGAAGGACCCAATCACCTTCGAAGTCACCATATTGTACATTTCAAAAGTGAAATAAACAGATTTTATTGGGACTTTCCCACTGGTATTGCCCAATATTGGCTGTTCTATGAAAGCTACAGAAGCATAAGACCTGATCTGTGACCTCAAATAACTGAGTTAACTTGTGGAGATAAGATGAGGACACAGAATATTACATGGTAATATAAAATGTAAGTATTGAGGGGGAAAGTGGTAAAGGGTTTATTCTGCGGTAGGGTCGCTGGATAATCAGAGACGATCTCCTCTGTGAACAAAGTGAAAGACTTACAGCTCAGGACTGATGGGAGTAAAGGCAGAATATACATACCATGTGGGTGTGGAACTATCTTCAGACTTCCACGGAACCATCCTCAGATGTCCACAGAACTTGGTTGATAGAGTTGTACAGCTTATGTGAGGCAGGGGGTATAATAGATCGTTCTAAAAATGCCTGAACCTTAGAACTTGTAAATCAGGAAGAGTGTCATTATTTAATATGAATCAAACATGCACCATGTGCCTTTCATATACAGAGAGAGGTGGATCAGGGCTTGGTTCTT
Source organism: Dasypus novemcinctus (assembly GCF_030445035.2). NCBI lineage: Eukaryota > Metazoa > Chordata > Mammalia > Cingulata > Dasypodidae > Dasypus > Dasypus novemcinctus. The sequence continues at coordinate 109,385,212 of NC_080675.1, read as the reverse complement.
CCTACTTGGGGAGGGGCAGGGGGTGAGGGGGTGGGTGCATGTTTATTACATGAGGTAATGTATAGAAAGCACTCTGCACAATGCCTGGTGTTTATATCACTAGCACCTAGACTTTGTCCTCTTCTTGAGGATTTCCTGGAGAAATTTCTGTCTGGTCTCAGTATCAAAAAGAGTTGATCTCCTTTCCAGCAATTATTTTTTGTCTTGCATGTGACAGGTATTGAATTTTAGATCATTTTGCATCTGACAACTAGAAATCCACAAGACAAGTTTTGGTCCCACTTGCAGCAAGTGTATTGGATTCTATGAGGTGAATCTCTTTTTAAAAGACTCATTTCAGGCTCCATTTTATGTGTTTTGTTTTTCATTTAACACAATTCTTTTTATAAATTACGTACCATTGTAAGTAATTTTGAAATCCTTTTTTTTTTTTTAGGACAAAGTAACATATAAGTGTATGGAAATACATAAATAAAATAGCAGAGGAAGGCTTTAAAGTCCAGAACATTATGACTGGGAAGAAAACAACTGTCGTGGCTAGAGTTAGGGTACATGAGGAGGACAATGGGTGTGCTGTGTGGTATTAGGACAGCTCAGCAGTGATTCGCAGGGGTCGGAGCTCTCTCTGCTACTTACTAGTTGTATGATTTGAGAGGCATATCATTCTCTCAACCTTAATTTATTATTTTTTTTGCTCTCTCTAAAGCAGTGACCTTCCGTATTTGGGGGGTGTGGATTAAATGACGTAATGTATAGAAAGAACTCGGGACGATGCCTGATGTGTAAACATTCAATCGACATTAGCTGTTATTATCATCACCATCTCTTGTACAAAGAGGAGACGGGCCTCCATTCTTGGCCAGGGCTGCGAGGGACACCGGTGCTCGCCGCACCTCTCCCCACTACTCCCCACGCCTCCCAACCTCTCCCCACGTCTCCCACCCTCACCAACGGCAGGCAGCTGCCTTTTGGCCCCACACGGATCAGGCCTGCAAACCTCCACACCCGCAGCCCTCCGCCAGGGCCGGGTGAACTTATCTATAGCCCAGTCTTGCAAACTGCTTCCAAGAAGAGAACCAAACGTGCAGGTTAAGTCAAATCCCCAACTGTGCATTAGTTCCTTACACCGACCCCGGCTCTGATCTATATGAGAAGCCTGAGAAGGGACCAGGGGACCTTCCGAGCCAGAAATGAAAGCCGCAAGCAGCGGTCCCAGGTCGCGGCGTGGAGGCTGCCAGTCCGAGAAGGGTCGGGGGAGGATGGGGGAACCCGCGAGAGCCGCTTGGTGAGGCCCCACTTCCTCGGGCTCAAGTGGAGGGAGGCGCGCAGTTGGTGGGATTAAGTATAACCCAGAGCCTCCCCCACACACACACCTTCGGCTCCCTTCGGACTTAACCCTTTTTCTGGGGAATGTAGCAGGCAGGGCTGAAAGGAGGGAACTGCGAGAGGCCCAGGCCTCCAGGCACTACCGAGTAATGCGGGCAGGTTTCGGAGAAGAGCTGAAGAGCGCCCCACATTTCCCATAGCCGATAACATCAGCGTTTGTCAGGTGGTTCGGGCGAGCGGGCGGACGTGTGTGCGCGTGTGTCTGTGCGCGTGTGTGCGAGTGTAAAGGGGGAGGGCGCGCGCTCACACAAAGTTTGTGCCTGCGGGTGCGCGTGCGACGGGCTCACCTGGCTCCGAGAGCGGCGGGCGGGCGGCCCGGGGGCGGAGAGGGCCCAGGCGGGCGGCGGCGGCGGCGATGCGCCGCGCCCCGCCGAGCCGGTTCCGCCGCGCTAGGTGAGCCGGCTCGAGGAGCGCGGGCCGCGGCCATGGGCACCCTGGGCAAGGCGAGAGAAGCTCCGCGGTGAGTAGAGGCGGCGGGCGGCCGGGCGAGCCCTCCCGGGGCCCAGACCCACGAGAGCGCCAGGGTTCGTTCTTGGGGAAGGGGCGAGCGCGGGCGGCCCCCTGCCCTCCTCTCGCTGACGGGGTGGGGGCGGGGGCGGGGGCGCGCTGCGAGGGGCCAGGGCGCCTCTCGCGTCGGGAAGTTGCTGTCCGGGGGTGGGGGCTGGCAGGAGTCCGGGGTCACTGGCTGAAGTCCGGGAAGAGCGGCACGAGGGATGGACACGGCCTGCGCCCCGCGTTCGGGTGGCGAGCGAGAGAGTTAGGGTGGTGGGGTCGGCGCGCAGCCCGGCCTTTGCTTGCCCAGCTAGGTCTGTAATTGCGAGGGTCGAAGCCTTTCATTGACCTAGTCCTCTCCCGCCGATGCCCGGCCACCCCTCCCCCGGATCTTCACAGGCGGGCGCCGGGGACTCCCACCCTTGGACTTTCCGCGCCACCCGCACCTGCTGCGGGCGCGGGGCACCGGTATCGCCATCTGGCGGTCTTTCCTGGCCCTGCGGTGCCCAGGCGGAGCCCGGAGCGGCCCGCCGCGTTGGTAGCTTTGGACTTAGACTAGGAACAGAGCTTGGTTGCCTCCAGCCCAGAGACTTTTCCATGTCCGTGGGTCAGCCAACCATATGACTTTGGAGACGGAAACCTGCAAACCACTTCTCGCCACTGTGATTCGAGAGAGATATTTTAGGAGGGTTTTGGGGTGACACAATATGACGGACAAATGGCAGTGAGTGAAAAGGCTTTTGGGAGGAGAGGGAGCCAGGTGTGATTTTGTCCCACAAAGGCCAAAACCGGGCAACTGCCTGGACAACGACCGGGTCTCCTGTTTAGGGCTGGGCAAGCTGTGCACTTCACAACTCCAGGCAGGCCATTCACATGGACTCTGATGTGACTGCAGTGTCCAACCTGCACAACCATACTCAGTCGAAGCAGGAGGCTTTGCCTGTTAAACGTTTGATACTTACATTCACCTGGTATCAAGGGTTCTTGGCACACTGTACCTTGCTTTAGACTGGGGTGGGGGGCTTCAGTAGATTAAATTGAGTTTATATTATCTGGAAAGAGAAAAGGACTGGAAATAAAGCTCACTAAAACCCGAAAAAAAGCCAACTTCCCCTGCAAAGAAAGTTGAGGAAGTGCCAGTTCTCTTCCATTTAATCCCTTATTCTTCTAGGCTTGATGAAAAGCTCATTAAAAGTTCCATCAGAAATGGTGGCCTCCACTGAGGTATCTGTGCTTGGAGAGGATTTTAAACTACTTCATAAATTTGACCATCTCCCTCAGCAAACCCTACTGAGACTTGGCCACTTTCAGGCTCAGAATACACTTTCATGTTAATTTTTATATGTAATCATCATCATCATTATTATTTTAATTAATAAGGGAGCTGGCCAGGAACATTTGGCTACTCTCTTTAAAAATATGTCTTGGCCGGCATAGAGGTCATTTGGTCTACAGTTCATTAAAACGTCCTTATACCTGCCTGTAAGAAAGCATTTTATAAATTCTTATCTTCAGCCATTTCGCCAGAAGAGAGAGAGTAATTTGAAGGTTTGTGGCAACCAGTCAAGAGATAAAAGTTGTCTAGTTTATGGTGCGGATTATCCCCCATCTCCCTAGACTTCTTAAGTTGCAATTTGGTTTTTTATTATTTTCTTCTCCCTGGTTCTTAATGCCCAAACCCTCTGAGCCTCTCTGGCCTTCATACTTCCCAGATTTCACCTTTCATCCTCCCTTCTCTTCCTCCTATCCAGAATACTCCCTTCTGGTTCTTGGGCTCTATGTGAATCTATCCCAGTCCCTCCTAGTTTCAGTAAAAACTTTCTACCTCCTAGAATCACCTTGTGAACTAAAGTGGTTTCCCTACTGCTGCACTAGGAAACCTTACTAGAATTAGAGACCAGAGCAGGTCTAGGCGTCCTGAATGGGTGATACCACCAACTGAGTGAACAAATGACATTTTCCTTGGACCTCCTGGTTGAGAGAATGCGGTGGTCACCTCCCCAGCCCCGGCAGGAGGAGTCCTGCCTGACACAGCCTCAGGTTGCTCTTGCTTTTTCTCTAGGGGATAGGGAGGGGTTGTGTGGAAACCTACTGAGAATGACTATTTTCTTCTTCCCCCTACCCCACCTTTGGTGGAGGTCTTCCTGGTGGTGAGGCAGCCACTAGGGCAGATTGTTGGCTCATTCCAAAACCAGACAATCAGCCCCAGGTTCAGTGTTGTCAGAGCTTCCAGGAAGGGAAGGGAGTATGGCTGCGACCATGGAACAGGGACATAGGAGATCTGGCTTCTAGCTTGTCTCTGCCACCAGTGGCCAGTCACATTGCCCTTCTGAGCCCAGACCTCCACCTCTTATAGATAAGGGATTTGAAAAGTGGCCATGCAGAGTCTATCCAATGGATGGCGGTAGTGGTAGTACAAATTGTGAATATAATTAATGCCACTGAATCTGGGGTTTAAGAATAGTTCAGGGGACCTGCAGAATGAGCAGGGCCTGAGGTTCAGTCTTTATGTTATCGTTATGCTTCTGGAGGATTTTACTTTTTTTTTTTTTTTTTTTTGAGTTGACCTTTTAAGCCTGTCTGCTTTGGTCTACTTGCTTACTCTGATATGGAAAGTGCACAGTTCCAGGCACTGTAAATAACCTTGACTATGCCATTTAATCTCTGTTAAACTCAGCTTCATCTTCATAAAATGGAGATAGCATCATTCTGGGCTGTAAGCTTTAAAGAGGATGTAACTCCCCAGCACATTGCCTGCCATTTCATAGGGTATCATTTCATACAGCTATTATTATATTATCTTGTTCTCAGAATCTGATCTGGCCCTGGGGCAACCACCGAGTCTGTAGAAAATTCAGTAATAGCTAGAAACTCAGCTGAGTCCTGTAACACCAATCTGATCTTTCAGGAGTCCTGGGCGGTGTCTGCTCACTGACGTTGAGTTAGCAGATGCCCAACAGCCTGTTGTTGATTGGATTTCATCGCCTCCCACCCCCACCCCCACCCCCTGCCCAGGTCAGAACAGAACCCCTCACCCACCCCAGACCAGCACCTGGAGCTAGATTGAAAAAGAACCTGAAGGGCCAGGAGTTTCCCCCGCAAGCTTGGCTGCAACTGAGTGGCCCCATTATTCAGTACACCATCATTTAGCAGGCTCGTTTTCCCAAAATCCACATTTTAATTTTACCTAAGCATTTCTTCAGTCTTTTTTGGGTGAGATTGTATCTCACACATAGAATAAACAATTATTGACCAATTGATGTCATCATGTGTTTTTCATAATGCATAATGAATACCGAAAGTTAAGGAACTGAGGTATATTTCTGTTTTCTTTTTCTTCTCCTCTTTGGTAGTAAATTATGAAATCACCAAACACATAATAGGCTGAGGAGAATTAACTGTATGCCCAAAGAAGTTACCAGCAACAACGTCCGTGACCATTAAACCTTAGAAGATTATAGATATGTGTGTGTACATTTCTATTTTTTCTATTAGAGAGGAAAATAAAATGTTTAACCTTCATCATATCGCTTTCCAAACAAGTTGTCTCGTGCCAATGAGGTCATGATCAAAGATAAAGCTAACTGTGAGAAGACAGAGGTGACCTATTAGAATTCTAAGAAATGTCTGGGTCCAGACTTGCCCTTTTACTTTTAGTTCTGAACCAAAGCTCTTGCAAATTCTGCTTTCTTTTTCAATTGATGAACACCCAAGTGAGGACCTGATAGAAAGATGTTTGGTGATAAAAATGACCCATAACATATATGTGTGTTGTCAATAATGAAAAACAGGATCTTAAATCCAACCAATTTTTGTGAGAAAACCCTGCCTAACTTGAAATTTAAACACCACAACCATAATCCCTCACCCCTTGCCCATAGTTCCTTAGTCTTTGACTTCTCCCCCAAAGTCTTCAAAGATGTTTCTGAGGCCTCCTGACCTTTTCAGTATCCTGGTATTGTCCCAGATGAGTGAATTTAGCTGAAGATGATACCAACTTAAATAATTCTTAAAACTCAAATCAGTGGCCTAGTGGCTAAAATTAAAAATTATTGGTAGGAGCTAAGGACTGCCAGGATACAGTCTTGCCTCTGCCTCTCTCCTCCTGAAACTGGGACACAGCCAGACAGAACCATCCTAACCCCAGGTTGAAGAGTCCTAGTTACAACTCTGAAATCACACCCTATTATTTGCTAGGGAGATGTCTCTTTAATAGCCAACCAGTCCGTTTGGTGCATTTGCCAAGTGGGAGGGGTATGCTATCAGCCCTACTGGCGGGATTAATTGTTTTATCTCTACTCCTTTCCTCTCCAATCTGCCTTCAGAGCCTGGAGCTGGCAGTTTATTTGTCCCCTGGCTGCTCTGCACACACTCACTGCCTTCTCTCTTTCCCCAGAAAACCTGCCCATGGCTGCAGAGCTGCCCCGAAAGCAAGACTAGAGGTGAAGCCAGCCAGCAGTCCCTATTCCTCCCATCCCAGCCTGGCCCAGATCACCCAGTTCCGAATGATGGTGTCTCTAGGGCATTTAGCCAAAGGAGCGAGTCTGGATGATCTCATTGACAGCTGCATTCAATCTTTTGGTGAGTTGGCCTTCAGGCATAAAAATTTTGTTTTTTCTTAAAAAGTGCTTTATAAAATAGCAAGCTAGATTGCGTTTTGGCTTTAAAAATAGCTTCCAAAAGAGCCTTTGAAATGTTGGAGACAGTCTGCAGTGCCTATGGCACATGACTATGTGGGTGTAATAGGTGGTGGTGAGAGGTGTAACTTCAGGTGAGAAAAGTTACTGAGGGGAGTTTGCATTTCATTTTTTTTAGGATGGAGGTTTTCACATGATGAAAAATATCACAAAATGGTATTGTGCTTCTGATGCTTTGAACACTTTTCTGTCCTTATGTTCTTAGGGCACATAAAGATTATTTTACTTGTGTAAACATTGTGATCAAACAGAAATTTGAAAACCTTTCAATCATTTGGACAAATAAAGTCTTAATGATTCCCCCTTAAAACCTAGAGGGTAATTGTGGTGGAATAGGAAAGGATTCAGTAGAAGCCAGAATGTTTGCAACTAGAAGATGTTAGTTAATCAGCATTGTGATTATGGGTAAAGAGTCTGAGAAATAAGCACATAGACACACACCCTGCCGGTGAATTATTCAGATGCTGCACTCAGTCATCACCAAGACTCACCATCAAGCATGCACAACTTAGTGCTGCTGACAGGCAATTATCTGAAAAGATGGCCTATATATTTTTTTACCATATAAATACTATCTCTTGATGTTAATTTGTAAAATTATGATTGAAAAGTACTAAATGTCTGTTCCTCTCCAAAAGAGGATTGATTAAAATTGATGGAAAATTAAAAGATTCTCAGTGTACCCTTCCCCCTCTGTGCCCATTTGTGTTCCTCCGCCTCCCACTGTGAAGCAGATGAGTACGTGTGGCTGGCTCCGAAGCAGCAGTCCAACCCAGCCACCCAGTCTCCTGGGAGTGTAAGGGAGGCTTGATCAGATCCCAGGTAGTACAGATGAAGATTAGTTAAAACTCAGAACTAGGGATTATTGGCTGGACAACTTCAGCATTTGGCCAGACCTTGTTTGTAAACTTGACAAAGATTTGGCATTTTCGGGATACTCATTTAGCACAGTTCTTTTCAACATCACAATGAATCGTTTCAACTATTTCAATGTTGGTTTAAAGCAGTGGTTGTCACACTTCAGTGCATCAACAGCACGAGTAGGGTCTTTCATAATGCAGAATGCTGGGCTCCATCCCCAAAGTTTCTGATTTAGTTGGTCTAGAGCGAGGTCTGAGAATTTACATTTCTAACAACTTCCCAGGTGATGCTAATGCTACGGATCTGGGAACCACACTTTGAGCATTGTTTGTTGTAGACTTCTTAACTTGGAAAGGATGGAGCATTTTCATTATTACTAGTTCAGCATTAAAATTTAATTAAAGGAAATTAAGTAATTTATAATTACTTAAAATTACATTTAAATTTTAAACTGTTTTTTATTATAAAATTCATTTTTACACTTTAATCTTTCAGTTAAGGATGAATTTGGGAGCAGAATGAAAGGCTTTGTGTTTCAAAATAGAAAATACACATGTAAGGAGATAAACAAGAAGACAGCGAATAGTAATAATGGAAGCATGGCTGATGATGAGCCGTATGTCATCTACTTTCTTTCAACTAATTGCCAAATCCAATAAACTGTAAAGTTCTTCATACAGCTTTGGTAGTCATATTTACTGGTCTTTTGCAGGGCACTGTGGATATTTCACAAATAAAGATTTGTATTCTCTTCCCATTTCATCGTTGAGAAAACTGGGATTAACAGCATAATATCATGCTCTCTTTCTTCCTCCCATGCCAACCATGCAACTACCTGCTGAATTGAGGGCTTTTTTCCTAACCACCAAATAATAACTAATATTAACATAATACATGGCCAATTCCTGTACGCCTTTCCCCAAAATAGCCAAGCCTCATCCACTTCTCTCAACAAATCCTACAAGGACAAAAAGATAACATTGTTTCCTGAAATATGCTGAACCCAAAATAAACGTGCCATAAAATCCAAAAGCTTTTAAAAAGTCGCGTTGAGTCTTATAGTCTTTTATCCATTATCAAGATTCATTGATTAAGCCCCTAATTGCATCCACATTGCATTGGGCGGTTCACAAGAAACGCAGTGACAAAACGCTCTTCTCTTAGAGCGTATGATACCCGAGAAATGCACTGCTCAGGACAAACATACCAAGGACAGGGCAGTGGTAAGCTGAAGTGTGCAAGAATAAGTTCTTTATAACATGTAGAGTTTGAGTAAGTCTACCTCAAGGGTGAGGACATCGATCTGGGAGAACAACCACAGTTTGTTCACATTCCTCTTGGGTCATGGGAATGCTGCATGGCAGCAAGGTAAGAGCTCAGGTTTTTGTGCAGTTTCCTGTCACAGAATTTACATCAAAGAGGCAAAAAAGAAAACATTCTATTCTGGAGGGAATGGGAGACAGCGCCTTTCGTCAATGATTTTGACTCTCTTATTGCTCTTTGATTATCAGTTGATGTATAATGTATACTCTGAAGCAGAAAGGAGAGCAAAGCTGGGGATCAGTGGCAGTCCTTACGACAAAGAAAAATCTACAGTGAAATATATGCTTGCACTTCCGTAGGTTTCCTTAAGGGCAGTCCAATATGAATACAGAAGGGAGGCTAATGCTTCTCTTGGATCCTACCCTCCTATTTTTTCTTTGGGAGTGCATAGAAAAGTATTGCTTTAGAATAAAGCAATCTAGCTCAGCCTTTTGTTAATGAGTCTAGGTATTTTAGTACCTGTGGAAGGAAAGGGAAGTAATATAGAAGCACAGAATTATTATTATATTATTTTGGGTAATCACTAGCTTCAGATCCTGGATTCCACTATTCTTCCCACCACTTAAAAAAATAAAAGAAGGAAAAGAAAACCTGTTTTGAGAACATGAGGACTGACTTGTTGATTTACTTTCTATTGTCCTCTCAACATCACCTTCATGCACATTATTTTAGGATTGAATCACTAGATCTGCACTGTCCAATATAATAACCACTAGCCACATGTGGCTATTTATATTTGCATTTAAATTCATTAAAATTAAATAAAATTTAAAATTCATTTCCTCAGCCTGAGTGGCCACATTTCATGTGCTCAGAAGCCACACGTGGTAACTGCTGCTGGACAGCATTGATAGAGAACATTTCTGTTGTCTCGGAAAGTCTCTTGGACAGCACTGGAGAGGGTAGTCAGTTGACTTGAAGGGGAAAAGCAACAGAGAGGTTTTCTGAAAAATTTACAAATGTCTGTAAAATTTGAATTTTAGTAGCATCTCTATGTAATATGCTGGATTCTGCCTAAAGCATCATGGGCATTTGGAAGTCTTTACTGATGGCTTTCTCTTTACCATTATTAACCATTAATTACCATCCACAATTATTGTCAGAGGCAGGGCTTGCTACAATGCGTTAAAGGATGGGGGCCCAGCATGTACAAATTAAAGATTGTTTCGAAGGGCTCTTTCAAGCCTCCCAATATCACATACAAGGTTACAGATCTGTGATTTGAAACTTGAGTCTTGAGTCATAGCGCATTGCTTTAACCATGAAACAACCTACTCCCACCTTCTGTTTTAATCAGAGGTCATGCTTTACATTTTTAACATATTATTGCTAGTTAATCCACTCTTCAACTGAGCATAATGAGGCAGATCATCACAACCTGGTACATTTATGTCAAATGTATGTGAATCACACCATCTGTTTTAGAGGTAGAAAAGACCTATGAGATCATCGGGCTTTTAAATTTTTTTTCACGTAGTAAGAGGGCTGCCAGCATTTGGGGCCTTAAGTATCCAAATTCACAAAGCTCTTCCCTTGTTCCATTCTGAAGGCAAGACAAGTTCTTAACAGCATCAGAAAGAAAACTGCAACCGTGTCCTAAAAGGTTCCTTAGCAAGTAGCCCTTCTGCTTCTAGGCAGGGTATGGGAAGAAACTCAACATCTTTGTCTTACCTGTGTGAAGGGAAACACATCCTAGCATCTTACATTTATGGAGTGTTGCTGCTTATTTTTTCTGGGAGTTTCATATTCATTCATTTTCTTTTATGCTTGAAACAACTCAGGTGTTATTCGCTCCATTGAACAAATGAGAAAATACCCCTAGACTCAAGAAAAAGAACATTGCTTATTGCCTGTCTTCCCTGTACTCAGCAGCTGTTCTTGCAACCTGAGCTGGAGGAACCTGGGGTCCCTTTCCTAGGGCAGGCTTCACTATGCTCTGGGAGACCTGCATTCCACTCAGGGCAGGCATGTGTCTGTGCCCACCATTCTGCAGGCAGATGAGAAATTAAACTCCATTCAACTTAAGAAACATTTATCAAACTCTGTCTACATGCTTAGCCTCTACCTGAAATCCTTTCTTGAACAAAGTGTTATTTCATTACTGTCTGCATTGTACTAACGCTACCCAAAGACCTTCCAAATTAGAAATGTCCCCAAACTAATAGGTATGTTTCCCCTACCAGGAAGTAATGGAATGTTAAAAGCATTTTATAGACCTGAACTTATTAAGGGTAAAATACTACACCTGTTTGTAAAATCAGAGCCAAGAAAGGTAAATACAGACTTATTGGGGTCACACTTCCCCCCAAGTCAAAGGTAAGTGTTTAGGTATTCTCACCACTCTGCAACCGAGTCTGCACACCAAAGCGAGCTGCCTGCAGGCAACAGGAGCACAAGACCAGAAGCCAAGGATCATGAGTGTCGGTGGGAACTTGGATCCAAGAATGAGCAAGTCCAAGTTTCAAATCCAAATGCAGAGTCAGGAAGTGGTTCCAAAACTTTGGCCCTGCTAACAACAGACCCTTCGTGCAAAACACGACAGCTGTCACATTAGCCTCCTCAGGGACTCCACAGTCGCTGGGATCCACAGCCACAAGGATTCACATGTAAAGGACAGCCCTCGGGTGCCCATTGCCCCAAGGCTTCTAGACATCAGAGCAGCTCAAAAGCATGACTATGCTTAGCCCCCTGGAGTGGATTAGGACTGTGTGACTGGACAGCTGCATGTTTAGAGGAGTCCTGCTTGTTGCTGCCCGGCTGACAAGCGGGCATCCCCCAGGGCCTGAGGCTGGCCCATCTGCCTTCCTCTGTGTGTGAGGGACAGTACTGCCAGGCCCAAAAAAGGAGAATATGGGAAATCCCCTTCACCCACCTGTCTGTGCTCTCCTGGATGGTCTTTAGCAGGCCTCCTTCTGTAATAGAGAACAGAAGCAATCTTCAAAATGCTTATGCATAAGTTAAACAAGGTGTTAGGAATTCTGAGTCTTTCATTTCAGTAAATCCATCCAGAGACCTGCTGAAAGAAAAGGGCAGGCAGACATTAGGTTGACAGTGGTTGAACACTTACTTACTGGGCCCTGCACCTGAACTGAGCCAGCTAATCTTCACAACAACCCTTTGCAGTGGATACTATTTTCTTTTTTTTTTTTTTAAGTAATAGGAATCAAAGTGTAGGGAAGTTAAATGACCCACAGAAGGTGGTCCTGCCTGTTAGAGAGAGAGCTGCTGAGACCTCTCCGGGGCTCATGTTCTTTCACTGTATCAGAAATTCTCCAGCTTTAACATGACTAGCCATCAGGAGAGTGTGCTCAGAATCCAGACCCCTGTAGGGCAGCCCCAGAGGACTTCACTCAGCAAGAAGTCATGGTTTTGACAGAAGTGGTCTATGAACCGATTTTGAGAAATACGTCCTATAATATACTTGCTTCTAGGACACAGTGGCTTCTCAGCATTTTCTTGTGCTTTCTAGAAACACTTGGAAAACCTAAAAGACATGAAAACCCTGGAGAAACAACAGGGAAAATAGGTTTATCAACCACATGGATTAGTACAACACACGGTGAAGCCAGACTCTTGGGACTCTAATTCAGCCAGATCTAATTAGAGAGGATCCCACCTGTGAGCAGGGTCTGATAGAATTGGGACCAATTCTACCAAGATTGTCCTGCATTTCTATTCTTTCTCCACTGTAGTAAACCCCCTTCAAAACTTAACAGCCTGTTGATGTTTCAGCCACAAAAATAGAGTTTGGATGTCTTCTATAACAATTAGATTCTTTGCATTCCCAGGTCACATCCTAGTCAACTTTTCCACCATTGGGCAACACTCAAAACAGTATTCAGTGGTGCTGAAGGGCCAGAGGTCGTCTCCCATTCATGCCCTTCTCCCATGGGTCAGACGCCTATAAGTGGAGGCTTAGCCCAGAGGAACAGAAGAGGGGCTTCCCCTGAGTACTTCAAAAATATCACTTTTCCAGAGGACTTTTTAAAGACTCTATGTTGGCATAAAATTTAGTAGGTCTGTGATGAAAAACCATTAGGAAAATGGTTTGAAAGCAAAAGCTCTCTGTTCAACAGGTGACCGAAAGCACAGTGGCTGGATTATGAGATGACTGGAGAAGGTCATCTAAAGGCACACTCCCCCCAGCTCACCTGTCCTGCTTACACCCGCAGGACTTACAGTTGCTGGACTTCGTGCCTTGTTCTATAGGAATAGTGGGTCTGGGCTGCATCCTACTGGGCACTGTCCTTGAACAGTTGGGAGAAAAAGAAAAGGAAAGCAGAAGAGTGTAAGTAGGGCCAGTTTCATGGACGTGCTACCTATACAGATGCACAGGACCCCACACTTGCTTTAATCCTCTGCTGTCATGGTCTTGATATTCTTAATACTCTTTTAACAGGAACTCTGCATTTTCATTTTATACTGGGTCTTGTAGACTATGTAATTCTTACTGAGTTAAAGAGTCCCTGGGCCAGGGGTGGGGAGTGGGCGAAAGCCATGTGCCACCGAATACACAGAGAGAATGATGTGGGTTTTATTTGCTTTCTTTAGAGAGAGAGAAAATTGGGGGGGGAGAGGGGGGAGTTTCATTATCTCCCAGCAGTGGTGGCTGGACTGGCCCATACCAGCTCATGAGAGCAGATTATTAAATTTCCAGGAATTTTGCAAGCTGGTTGTTAAACACAGCCATCATTAAAAATTAAATTATATAAATTTACAATAAAAACTTTTATACAGATAAATACTCAAAATTTGTGAGTTCCTAATATAGTACCACATTTTACTGTTATCTATGCTCTTGCAGTTACTTAAATCATGCAGTTAGCTACATGATATAAATGCTCCATAGTGGTGTGCCACCGTTTGTCTCTTCCCAGCTCCTTGTTCAGGGAAGTCATTATAGTCGTTTGACATTGTCTATGTTGGGATTATTTACAACATGGAAATCAGCTTCCTCCTCAAACCCACTCCTGGAAAGTCCACTGTTAAACATTTACCAGCACATCACTGTCTCCCAGGTGTTGAGCTGGAAAGGGAACCCAAAACTGAAGTTTTATTTTGTATCACTTAATTAGGAGAAAGTATTAATTTGTTGCCACTGTTTTGCTTCTTTTATCTAAGAATCTTATGAAACAACTCTGGACGTGTACTTGAAAGTAACTATATACCGAAAAGATGAGGGAGTCACATATCAGTGAGTTGAGCAATTTTCCTAAAGAGATGACAATGGAACTCAACTAAAACTGAGAAATTCTCATTCTCAAATTACCTTGTGTTTTTTCATTCATCTCTTCTAAAAATTCTCCAAGATTAAGCCATCTCTTGGAAGGCAACCACCAACCTTCAATTCTGTGAACTTCTGTTCTTCATGTATCATATGTTGTCTGTATTTATTTCTCATCCATTTGTTTAATCCTTTGCCTTCACTTCCTGCTACATGGGAACAGGTATTATTGATATATAACCAAGCTTTTGTTGAATGGTTTTTGTTTGCTTTTCTAAAATAAGTTTGTTTGCTAACTGTATTTGCAATGTTGTGAATTGTCTGTTTATATCCTTTGCCAATTTATCACTTGCCTCAGCATTTTTATTATTAGATGTTTGCAAAGTTTATATATATATATATGTATGTATATGTATATGTATAAAGCTATTTACTCTTTGAAAGTCATTCAAATATTTCCCCCACTCTCATTTCCACTTTTATTTTGGTTTAGGAATTTTAATATATAGACATTTAAAATTTTTATGTGGTTAAATGTGTCCATGTTTCTCTTTCTCTTTTATGAATTCTAAACTTGACAAAAAGTTTCCAATCCAAAGATTTGGTGAATATTCAGTTGTCATTTTAATTAAAATTTCATTAAATCCAGCATATAATTCTATATCATTCACCTTTACAGATGATCAAGAAAAGTTTGTCAGTAAGTTATTGCTGGAGAAAAAAAATGCCTTCAGTTCTGTTTCCGAGTTTGTCATTGGCTTAAAACCACAGCACTTAGTCACTTTGTAGATCAGAGCCTAGTTTTCCCTCATTGTGATACTGTTGAAATGAAGTCTGATATTGAAAATACCCGGGAGAAAGTATAATGAAGTCTTTTTTTAAAAGATTTATTTATTTTATTTATTTCTCTCCCCTTTCCCCACCCCCCGCCCTCAGTTGTCTGCTCTCTGTGTTCATTCGCTGAGTGTTCTTCTATGACTGCTTCTATCCTTTTCAGTGGAATCTGTTTCTTTTTGGTGCTTCATCTTGCTGTATCAGCTCTCCGTGTGTGTGGCGCCATTCCTGGGCAGCTGCACTTTCTTTCGCACTGGGCGGCTCTCCTTATGGGGTGCACTCCTTGTGCTTGGGGCTCCCCCATCTGGGGGTCACCTCTGCATGGCAGGGTACTCCTTGCGCGCATCAGTGCTGTGCATGGGCCAGCTCCACACGGGTCAAGGAAGCCCAGGGTTTGAACTGCGGACCTCCCATGTGGTAGACGGATGCCCTATCCATTGGGCCAAGTCCACTTCCCTGTAATGAAGTCTTAATCATGATATTGAATGTAAACCTGAAGAAAGTCCATTAGGAATCTGTATATTTAAAGAAAGTGCTTTTGATCTGTTTGTAGCACTAATATCCTTGGAGACTAGGAAAACCAACCAAATATAAATTCACTCTTTCTAAATTATTCAAATAGACAAATCTATATTGTTCTTAAATCAATTTTAAATATATTATTCCGATAATAAATAACAGGATAATTATTATGAAAAACATACTGTTTATATTAATGTTTTTAATATGATGTCTCATTTATTTCTCACTATTTCATAACTTGTATTTACAAATCTCTAGCAGTAATTTAGCTCTTATATATACTTTCAAATTTTTAGTAAGTTTAATAATTGTTCATGTTCACAATTGAAAACCTTAAAAATACAGATTAGTAAAAAGGTAGATGATTAAACCCATTCTACCACTGGGAGCAACGTCAGCACTCTCAACATTCTTGGGTGTATCTTCTAGGTTCTCTCCTATGCATATTTACATGTACTATAATCACATTTACTTTTTGACATTAGATTCACTATCAAAAAAACTTTTTGCTTTCCATAATTCACATTTTAAACAATTAGGATCATGAAATCAGTATTAGTATTTATGAAGAGGTGTGCTAGCACCCAAGGTTGCTATTCAATTCTAAAAAGAATTGATTTAAAAAATAATTCTGATATAATCTCTTCAAATATGGAACATAAAAGTGAAGGTTGCTTGGCAACTAAAATGATGCTAATGAGGAATTAAAGACATTACAAGAAAAGAAGAGTAGTTACCCTGTTCTTTCCATGCTAAATGCTAATTACAATAACTAGGGCTGATTGCAGTGTAATAAATGAAGGAAAGAAAAAAGACTCCCACTCAAAATTCTAAGTGTGAACTTTTTTTTTCCTTTTTAATGTGTATGGGAAAGCCAGATGGGTTTTGTGGAGGAGAGGCTTTCCTTTCAGATACAAAGGAAAACATCTTTTGTCTTTCTTAACTTTCTAAGGGAATCTTTAGTAGTAACTTAGAGACAAAGTAGAAACATAAAATGTACAATTTGGTACGTCTACAATTCTTTCACAGAGTAGAAAGGATGGGGGCCAGTGGTGTGAGGGAGGTTGTCGTATCTGGGTTATTACAGAGAGTGGTCCAGAACCCTGGGGAGATTGTTCTTAAGGGAAACTTCAAGCAGAAGATGGTACCAGCGTGGAGCTTGAATAGAAAAGACACCAGTGATTAATTGAAATGGACAAAAAAAATAAAAAATAAAAAAACAAACAAAAAGAAATGGACAAATGAGGGCTTGAGGCGGAAGGGGAAGCACAGATTGCTGGTTTTAGAGTGAAGGAGAGAATGGAATAACCAGAGTGGTCAGGCAGTTGGGGATGAAGCCATCTGGAAAAGTGTGTAAAATAAAACCAGAAGACAAAGTGGGAATTTCTGGGACAGAGAAGCGAAGGAAGCTATGTCTACTTTCCCTTCCCTATCTTGTAGCTAGCTTCATTTTAAGGGGAACCCAGGGCACTTAGCAAGCCAAGAAAGTCCCAGATTTATCTTTTATGACTCTGTCTTGTTAGCATGTGTTTACATCCTAACAGCATCCTTAAATCTGACGAACAATTAGTGATATTAGATTTGCATTCAGATTTAGATAATTTTAGAATTTACATTCACCTATTTAATGCAAAATGCCTAAGGGCTTCCTCAGTCTCCTTCCCCATCTATCGGCCCCCCAGTTCATTTAGCATCATGGATTCCAGATTTACTCCACCCAAACCTGCATTCTTGGGTCTACCATTTACCTCTAATCCCAGGCAGTGTAGTTCAGATAACCATAGTACTCAAACTGCAGGCCCTGGGACTGTGTCAAGTTGGAGCACTTGGTGTCAGTGATTGACTCTGGAGGTCCACCTGACTCTGTAGCCCTGCTAAAACCCCAAAGAAAAAGCTCCCACATATAATAGTGCCTGTGGTCTCCCAACCCTGTCTGTCCCCAGTGCCTGAGATTCCCACTATCTTCTCAACACCTGAGACACTTCTCAACATCATCTACCTGAGATGAACTCACCTCAGTTAACTTAAGAAAATGCCCTTAAAATTGCATGAAAAAAATGATGTTGCCAGACCTTGTGAATTAAAAGAGACTTTAGGTGTTTCAAACAACCACAGCATGTGAACTTTATTTTTAAAAATTATATGTGTACATTTGTGTGTATCTATACACTTATGATGTAATTATAGTACAGTATAGTATTATATAGGGAAACGGACTTTGGCCCAGTGGTTAGGGCGTCCGTCTACCACATGGGAGGCCCGCGGTTCAAGCCCCGGGCCTCCTTGACCCGTGTGGAGCTGGCCCATGCGCAGTGCTGATGCGCGCAAGGAGTGCCGCGCCATGCAGGGTGTCCCCCGCGTAGGGGAGCCCCACGCGCAAGGAGTGCACCCATAAGGAGAGCCGCCCAGCGCGAAGGAGGGAACAGCCTGCCGAGGAATGGCACCGCCCACACTTCCCGTGCCGCTGACGACAACAGAAGCGGACAAAGAAACAAGAAACAAGACGCAGCAAAAAGACACAGAAAACAGACAACCGGGGGAGGGGAGGGGAATTAAATAAATAAAAATAAATAAATCTTTAGTATTATATAGTTATAATACATATGGAAATGTGGAGGCTGGATATTTTATGATATTAAGAAAATAGTGTTGATTTTGTTTTTAGGTGTATTAATGGTTAACTGGCTTTGTTTTTTATTAGAAATATAGACTAATATTTCTGGACAAAATGATATCATGTCTGGGATTGTTTTAAAATAATATGGGCAAGGGGACAGGAGTCAAGTGTAGATGGGTCAAGATTGGCCACATGCTGATCATTGTTGAAGCTGTGTGAGTACATGGAGTTTCCAAAATTGTTTTGCCCTCTATATTTTCTTACAATTTTAAGTAATAAAGAGTCCTCGGACCTAAAAAAAATAGGTGATTCAGAATTACAGAAAATTCCAAGGACTCTATTGCTCTAATTTTCTTGGGTGATGAAACAGAGTAATTGTTCTTGTATTTAAGAAAGGGGGGGGAGGGGGAAGTAAGGAATAAAAATGGGTACTTTGATAACACGCCATTGAAATAATTTACTGTACTGTACTTGGTATCCCATGTCATATTCAACCCATCTTCTACCCAACACTGCAATGATGAATTTCTGGGTATTGAAAAAGACACACACACAAAATCTGGAAACTTTAAACTTCAATCTTACTGTCAGAGGGAGGAGTTGGAGTTAAGTGAGAGAATGTAATACTCTGTCTCCACTCTCTTCCCCACAATACACGCTCCTGGCTTTGATATGGGAAATGCTATGGATGTGACCTACTGATTTCAGCAAGGTGGGTGTGTTTCAGCAGGAGACCATGGGAGTCCATACAACACCATGGTTTTTGGAATCCAATTCTGACTCTGCCACTTACCAAATGTGGGGTTAGAGAAGTTATTTTACTTCCATTTTCTCATCTGCAAAGTGTGGATAATAGTGAAAATTTTTTAAGGTTGTTTTAGTTTGGGTCAAAAGTAAATAAGACTAAAGTCTTAGTTTATATTTTCCCAGAAGCAGATTCTGGGGCAAGGATTTGAGTACAAATAGTTTACTTAGAAGATGATCTAGGAAAAACTGGTAGGGGAGCCATGATGGCAACTTATAGAGAGTGCATTATCCAGTGAGATACTGCTCTGGGAGTCGGTGCAGAAGATGCTCTTGAGGGTTATTGCACCCAGGTCAAGGGAGCTGGCATATTTATACACCAATGCCCATCAATCATCGATTGAGGGCTGCTGCTAGGGGTTTTAATTCTCCAGCACTTCTGACCTGCCTTGCACAATGATGGGCTGAGGCAGGTGAAAGTTAGGTGAGCATACACTATAAGGTTAAGTCCTGAGAGAGTAGGGGTGGGCACTGACAGGGTCTATAAATTCAGACATGTAAAGTACTCATTGAGTTCCTGGTAAAAAGTAAGTGCTCAATAAGTGTTCAATGGACAAATAATAGGCTACATAAAAATCCAGATAAACTAATTCATAGCTGGTAAATAATCTTATGCATATAGATATGAGCATGGATGGATGTCATTCTGCAAGTATAGTAAAACTGTTTATCATTGTGTTGGACATTTTCATCAGACTTAAACATGTTTTGCTAGATACACTTCTGGGAATATAAGTGCATTTGATGAAAATCAAGGTCCTTGAAGATCAGTAGGGTAGAACACTGAGAACTTCAGTAGGAATAAACAAAGTCTTGTATGTAAGTTAAAAAATAGTGCTTCAAATTTGTTCTGGATAGGAAAAAACAAGATCAATTGCAGTTCTTGTGAAAAATTCAAAGGGATTTTAGTTGTAAATTCAGTATGAACCAATAGTGTCATGTATATTCTAAAAAAGTTAAAATAGTCTGAGATGGGTGGTATTAATAGAAATAGACTATCCAGGTAAAGGGAGTAATCCTCCCATTAAATTCTGTGGTCCAATCCTAGTGCTGACACATAGTAACCTTGTGAAGTTAGCTAGTTTCTTAATCTTTCTGAGACTAAGTTTCTTTTAACATGTAAGTTAATACATACTTCATGGGATTTTTGTGAAGTAGGTATCTTACAAGAAGTTAGAAATAATGTATGTAAAATAGTATCACAATGCCATTACACAGACAATACTTAAAAATGGTAGCAATCAGTATTACCATAGACTTTTCAAATGTTAGTGTATCATTCCCTCAGATCAACAGTGCAAACCACCATAGGATCCACAATCTTACTATGAAGATGCAAGATGGAGAAATCTAGTTGGAATGGCGTATTTGTTTCCTAGGCTGCTTAAGCAAATACCATGAAATGGATTGGGTTAAATAATTGGAGTTTATCTGCTTATGGTTTTGAGGCCTGGAAGATGTCCCAATCAAGGCATCATCAAAGTGATGCGTTCATCCCCAAAGACTGGCATTCTGGGCCTGGCTGCTGGTGATCCTTGCTTCCTCTATCACATGGCAAGGCATATGGCAGCACCTCCTGGTCTCTTACTCCTCTTCTGGGCTTAGCTTCTTGCCTCCTGTGGCTTGCTTTCTCTTTGTCTGAAATCCATTCTCTTATAAAGGATTCCAGTAAGAGGATTAAGACCTATCCTGACTGAGGTCGGTCACACCTAAACTGAAGTAGCCTCATCAAAAGGTGCTACTTACAGTGGGTTCAAACTCACAGGGATGGATTAAATTTAAGAACATATTTTTCTGGGGTGCGTTCAGTTCCAAACCACTACAAATGGCTGTGTCAAAAATTACCAGGATGGTGCCATAATAGGCACAAGCAGGTATGAGCTTAGTAGATAGTGCCATAATTTTAAAATTTACAGGAATTTGAGATATATTAATGGGTATTCAGTAAGCAAGGTCCAAAAAGTAATTGTCATTTTTCAAAATGCTGGTCCAGACATGAACTATCTTACAGGATTATTAGAAGAAATCAGAGTATTTCATATAACTAAAGTGCAGGAAGAGCACAAGATGCTTGTAGGCCTTAGGACTATGTAAAGTCAGGGATTAGAACTCCAGCAAGAGACTCTAGCGTGTGTTCTCTCCCTCCCTCTCTCTCTCTTCTCTCTGCTTGTCAGCACATCATTTTCTTTCACTGAAGATTTGTTTCTTCCATGGGTAAGGAACAAGGCACCAATAGCTGCAAATTCTGCAGTTCTTACCATTATACATTTAATATTTTTTCATCTAATTCAATGAAAAGAATTGCCAGGGAAGAACTTTGATTGGTTTAAGTTGGGTCAGGTGGCTACGGCTTGAACCAATAACCACTGATCAGGTAGGTGGAGTCATTTAATAATGCAGCATTTCTGTCTAGGACCACATATTGAAGTTCGGATAGCAACGTTTCCCAAAGGAAGGCTGATGGACTGGGCACACAAAACAGTACCTGTCTACTGCACCAAGATCTGACCAAATACTAGAGTGCAATGTTAGGTACATGGCAGTCACCAGGTGCACAGAGCCCATCATGGGGCAGGTCATGAGATACTTGAGAAAAGAATTCAGTGAACTCACCACACACCTTGGCTGTCTGACTGGGGCCACTTTACAAATCACGGTATGGGCAGCTAGAGCCCAAAGAGCAGCATCTTGCCTGGCAGAGGAAACAAATTTTGTGTTTGGGCTTTCTAGGGTGGCTAGAATTTGCAGAGTGCATACTGATGCAGAGGAATCTAGAGTGGGGTCTCCTTTAGTCTTTGACTAAATTCTAATCTATGCACAAATATGGTGAGATTCCATGATTCCTGACAGTTAATAGCTATTGGGGGTTAGAGAGCTAAAGGAGGTCTTACAGTCTAGGAAATATTACAGTTCCAACCAGCCAGAGTGGAGAGACATAACACCTGTGGCAATCAGATAAGCCATGAAAAAGGAACCAATGTTTTAGTAGGGTGACTCTAGCCCTAAGAAAGCCTAAATCCAACCTAGATCAGTCTAGGGCTTTTGGAAATTAAATAACTCTAAAGGAACATGAGCCAAAGTCACAACTTTGTATCACAATGTGTTGCATGTAATAGAACATTGTGAAACATACAAAGAAGCAGGAAAATGTGATCTATAACCAGAAGAAATAGTCAATGAAAATTAACTCAGAGATGACCCAAATGTTGAATTAGCAGACAGGGAATATACAATAGCTGTTATAAATATGTTGAAAGATTTAAAGTAAGGTGAAGAGATGGATAATCTCAATAGAGAAATGGAAATAATAAAAGGAACCAAATAGAAATTCTAGAACTGAGAAACATACCATATACTATAATAAAAAAATGAAAGGGCTTGGAATAGCCAAAACAATCTTGAAAAAGAGGAACAAAGTTGGAAATTTTACCTGCTTTCAAGACTTTTTATAAATGTATGATAATCAAGACAATATGGAGTAGCCATAAGAATAGATAAATGCATCAGTGCAACAGAATAGAGTTCAAAGTAATTTATCATATATGGTCAACTGATTTTCAACAAAGGTACCAAAGCAAGTCAATGGAGAAAAGGATGTCCTTTCAACAAATGATGATGGAACAACTGACATCCATATGAAAAAATGAACTGTGACCTATATCTCACACCATACACAAAAATAATTTAAGGGAAATGGATGTGGCTCAAGCAGTTGGGCTCCTGTCTACCATATAGGAGGTCAGGGTTTGATGCCCAGGGCCTCCTGGTGAAGGCAAGCTGGCCTGAGTGGTGAGCTGGCAGACTGCCAGCCCATAGGGATTGCCGCCCCGCGCAGGAATGCCGCCCCACATGGGAGTGCTGCCTTGTGTGGGAAAGCTGCCCTGCACAGGAGAGCTGGCACAGCAAGATGACATAACAAGAGACACAGAGGAGAGATAATAAGAAACATAGCAGAACAGGGAGCTGAGGTGGCATAAAAGCATGATCGCCTCTCTCCCACTCCAGAAGGTCCCAAGATCGGTTCCTCGAGCCACCTAATGAGAATACAAGTAGACACAGATGAACACACAGCAAATGGTTAGAGAGAGCATACAATGGGGGGGGGAGGAGAAACAAATAAGCTAAATCTTTAAAAAATAAAAATTTAAGATGAATTAGAGGCCTGAATATAAAAGTTAATAGAGTAAATTTTCTTGAAAGAAATATAGGAAAATATTTTTGCAAGCTTGAGGTAGATATTTCTTGGACAAAAAGAACACTAACCAATTAAATATTTAATAAATTGGTTTTCATAAAAATAAAAAAATTAAAAACTCTTCAAAAGATACCATTAAGGAAATGAATTGGCAAGGCACAGACTAGGAGAAATATCTGCAATGCATATCTTTGGCAAGAACTTATATTCAAAACGTGTAGATAATTCTTACATTCTAATAATAAAAGACAAATGACACAATTAAAAGTGGGCAAAATAATTGAATATGTCACAAAGATATATATGTAAATAAACACATACAATGTCCTCAACATCAGAAAATATGAATCAAAATCTCAATGCTATACCACTGTGCATCAACCAGAAAGGCTACAATTAAAAGAGTGTCAACACCAACTGTTAATGAAGATATGATGCAGCCAAAACTCTCATATATTGCTGATGGGGTTGTAAAATGATACTATCACTTTGGAAGACTGTTTGGCAGTTTTTTGTAAAGTTAAATATACCCAATTCTACTTCTAGGCATTTACTCAAGAGAAATGAAAACATATGCCTACAATTTGACTTGTGCAAGAATGTTCATAGCAAATTTATTCATAAAAACCACAAAGCGGAAACACCTCAAATGTTACACAATGTCAGAAAAATAAATAAACAAATTGCATTATGTTTATGCAACAGAATGAGTATTCAGTAAAAAGAAATACATTCAACATTGATACACCTCAGAAACATTATTCTGCATTAAAGAAGCATAACATACACAAAAAGTACACACTATATAACTCGAATTACAAGAAGTTCTAAAACTGGCAAAACTGATCTGTGATTTAAAAGTCATCAGAATAATGGTTTTTTGGTGGGGTGGATTTGAAGGAACTAAGTGGGAAGGAGCATGAAAGAACTTTCTGGGTCAGAAAACTGTGCTAGATATTTAGAGGGATTTGGGTTACATGGATGTAAGTTTCATATACTGGATAAAATTATCTTGCCCAAACAATGTAGAAAGGGGTCATCCTTAGGATTGAGTTTTTGGTGTCCTTTCATTTACGTGTGGAAAGTAACAGTCCCCACTGGATACTTTCTATGCAACCAGGAAGAAAAGGAAAAGGAGAGGATGCCAGGCATCAAAGGCCAAAAGACCATTAATCAGGAGAACGTGTGACTCTTCATTTTAAAGGGTATGAAGAATGCTGGTCTCTTCGAGATAAAACACCACCTCTTACATTAAGGCTGTGTGAGCCCTAGGGGGAGAAGCTTTGTCATTGTGTAGTAGGATGTTCCTTGTGGCCCAGATCAGTTACCTTTGATCATGACTCTCTGGCTCACATCAGATTGATTTCTGATTGTGCTTTGGAAATTAGAGCTAACCAGTATGACCACATCATCATGCATATATACACACACACACATACATACACCCTTGGTGGCTGTGTTGCTGTAGGGGCTATGTGGTTAGGAAAAGGTCCATAAGTAGAAATTAAAATAAGGTTCAAGGTTCTTTAGAAATGGTCCATCTTGAAAAAAAAGCCCTTAGGTTGTAAAGTACCACAAATTGGCAATTTTAACAGAATATCAGGTAAGTGGGTGCTACTCTTCTCTTTTTACAGATCATCTGTTTTTGTAGAATGTTGACGGAAAGATCAGAGTAAAGGCAACTCGGTTTAGGATGTGAGGTCCCCCAAACCTTGTGCCTGATCTATGTATCTATGCATCTCTACAAGTGCTCTTGAATGCAACCAAACTGGACCTCACAGTCCTTCCTAGATTTGCTTTTAAATCTCTTATTTCCAAACCATTTCTCTCCTTAACAATACCATTACTTCCATTCCAGTTTGTAAAACTCTCACCCTTCCTTCATGGCCCACTTCAAATACTACCCTCTTCATGAAGGGTAACCATTTCTTCTAGTGAAATTTGGTCTTTCCAGTCCTCTATCCTGCTTAGTGTTTTGTAGGAAACTCCCTCCAGGCCCTTATTCTATTTTGTACCATGTTATAGACTATAGCTTCCTGATGCTTACTTGAACAGGATTGTGGTTATCTCTGCATTCCCCACAGTACCCATCACAGCGCTCTTTGAACAAAGAATGCTGGACTTGTGGTGAGAAGACCTAGTCCTGGAATTCCGATTCTGCCACTTGTTGGTGATATGATCCATGGGCTGGTTACTTACCCAGCAGTGCTATTTGAATGATCTAATACCTGGTTCAGAACCGATACCCACAAAGAAGGAGCCAGTCAGACATTCTTCCCAGCCTTTGTACCTTCTTGTCTATAAAATGGCACAGTTGCTACTCAGCTCACAAGGTTGTTGTGATGGTCAAATCAGATAATACATGTGAGAGTACTTTGTAAAGTGCAAAGTGCTATGCAAATGTGAGGGTTTAGTGATATTTCCAGTGCATTTGTGTGGGCTGGTTGCCCTGTCCTCTCTCAGCATCACCTAAAGTGCTACTCCTGCTCAGAGTGGGCTCCTAGGAACAGGCCAAATGTCTGTTGATCAGGTGTGGCATGACACATCAATAGGAGGAATCTTGGCCTTAACCTATTAGATCCCATGGAAACTCAGGCTATTTGTTGCTTCAAGGATGGTCCCTTACCTTTTCAGTCCTGGAAATCTCAGTTTTTCAGCAGATCAGTTTTGGAAAATCCAATCAAAATTTATTTTCTAGGAAAGATCTGTGAACTTTAATCTAACTTTTTCCTACTTGATGACACCTTGTTTTATTGCATGACTTTAAAATTCAGAACCTTTAAAACTAGCTGGAGCCTCAGACTCATCTGTTCTCACTGTATGTCAAAGGGCTGCTCTGCCCAGAGCTGTAAATGGAATTAAATGCCAGAGACATTAACACAGATCAAAAGAAGAGTCTAAACCTTATTTCTTTCCTTGTCTGTCTGGTTTTTTGTTTCCTCTGTTTACCCTCTTTTCTTTTTCTTTTTTTTTTTTTTTGCATTTTTTTTTATTGACTTTGTAATAATATTACATTAAAAATATATATGTGAGGTCCCATTCAACCCCACCCCCCCACCCCTACCCTCTTTTCTTAAAAGCTGTGTGCTTTCCTCACCATCACCCCCTGCAGTCTCTCACATTGCCTGGGGATATACATCCTTGGCCACTGCTCCCTCCCAAAGGCATTTAACTGTTTCCTCATGGTGAGCACCAGAATGTTGTGTTTTGTCTTTATCAGTAGTTGATGTCTGTTCTTACATGCTGTGATTGAAATGAAAGAATGGCCCCTATGGACCATGTCCAGCAGGATATTTAGAAACTGTAGGGAACTGAAAAGAAGTAGACACAACCCTTCTCCTTGTCCTTAAAGAGTCCGCATGTAATGGGCAAAGCAGGACAGTTATAAATAAGAATCATAAAAATACTAGAATCAGAATGATAAAACAACAGAACAATAACTTGTAGCCTCTTATTGCCACTTCATAGTTATGAACCCTTTGCTAAGTTATCTCACCGATCTTGAGTCTGTTTCATTTGTGAACCGAGAACATACCTCCCATGCAGAGTTGTAGTACAAGTTAGAGAGAATGTAACCCGCCTCATCTGTATGTGGCATAGACAGGTGCTAATAAACCAGGCATTATTATCATTAGTGTTCTCGTTAAGTATGCAGACTGCCTCCAGAAACCCTCGCGTGTTGAAGTGGTGGAGCACCTTCATCCTCTCAGCTTCAGGCTGAGCGGAAGAGGGATATGGTGGAAAGGGCAGGCTGGGTCAGAAGAGCAGAGCAGAGCTCAAGTCCCAACACTGTTACCCATCAGATGTGTGATTTTAGACAGGTCACATTGCCTTATTCTCTGTTTCCTCACCTATAAAATAATGAAACTGATTCCCCCCCCCCCCCCCCCGGAAGGTTGTTGTGAGGCTCAAATGAGATAACATACATGGAGACTAGTAGCAGGCCATAAAGCACTAGGAGTGTAGGTTACTGGTGCCTCAGAGCAGTGAGGCTTCGTGTGCCTACGTGATGACTGTCAGGCAGCCTAGATCAGGGGACCCACAGGTCAACCAGACATCACAGAGGTTTGGACTCAGTTCAGGACCTTGTTCTCTCCAAAAGGTCTTTCCTTATCTTGACTGATTCTCTGATGGTCTTTGCTGGGAGGGATGGGAGTGGGACATCATCACATCTCATTCTTTAGATGAGCAAATTGAGACTCAGAAATGGTCAGGGCCACCCGGTGCGGGACACCCTGCATTGCATCCCAGCCCCGCCACTAACTGCTGTGCAAACTTGAATAAGTCACTGTCCCCCTCTTTGCCTCATTTTCTTCATTTATCAAATAGCAGTAATATCACCTTTCTCATAGGGTTAATACATGTAAAGGCTCTCTTGGAACAGTGCTTGCTACAAGGAAGCACTCCATATGTGTTAGCAGACAGGGACAGAGACAGTGTGTCAGGCTAAACCTTGACTATAGTTCATTTCTTCTGGTCAGATGCTTTATTTACTCCACCAGGACCAAATATTTCCCCCTGTCTCCTGCAATCCCAACTGCTAACAAGACTGTTTCAGTGTAGCATTTTGGATGTTTCTGTAAGACTGTGGCACAGCATCAGTTTATGACTTGGGTTGTTTTCAAACACATTTTTATTTGGCTCTTGGGTACTGAGGAGAGCCTGGTTCTCCTTTCCTTCAGATAAGAGATTCCTCACCCACCCATGCAGTTCTCTTTTCCAAAGTTGTTCCTCATGCAAATTTGCTCTTTTAGCACCCGAGTAAACTCAAATAAACCCTTTTGTCTTGAGGATCTGAGGAGAATACACACTTAAATCCTAGGATCAGAAGGAAACTTGGAGGGCCACCCACCAACTCTGCCATGGAGTGAGACCATGCCTGAGGAGAAACCAAGGTCCATCTGATTGGCACAGAGAGTGTGACAAACCACACAAACAGCTACATTTGGTTGTGGTTATAGTTACATTTTTTTTCATGAAAAATCATATTTCCAATCCGAAATAGCCAAGGATTAAAAGGAGTTCATGTCCAGCCTTTGGTAGTAAATTTGGAAAGAGAAAAACAAAATAGTGTTTCTCTTATTAAGAGAAATAAGAACAACTCATCACTGTCATAGTTCTTTACAGTTTATGAAGCATTTTTCATATATTTGATCAAATGAAATCTGATCCTCTGCAACCAAAGAAGGGGAAGGGAATTTCAGAATAATTTCTATCTGATTACAAAAGACTATGCTCAGTTAATTTTACCATACTTGGTGATATAATGATAATTTTTGTACTAGAATGTTCATTGCAAAGAATTATAAGCAAAGGACAATTTCTGTGGTATAAAGTATATTTTGTGATAAGACTACATTCAGTGTGTTGATATTTTTTGTTAATACATACCAGTTATTACAATCCTATCATGCACTCGAATATACTTATCTAGTCTGGTAAGTCTGATAGGATCAAGTCATGCATTGAGAAATATTTTCTGAAGAAGGCTATGTTTGTGGCTAACCAGTAATTCTCAGATAGGCCTTATATTATTTCACTTTGTGATTATTTGGGAAATTCCCCAAGTTGCTTCTTAATACCTATTTGACCTGCCAAAAAATATGCAAAAAAAAAAAGGCCCAGATTTTAACATACAAGATTTAAGTGATAGGAGCACGCTCCAGTGAGCAAGGTAAGAGTGTTGCCCTAGATTTTCTTCCCCATTTTGTTTTTCATCTCTTTTTGTTCAATCCTGCCCCTTTTTTGCCAACTTCCTTTCCAGCCATGAGCTGGCAGCTGTCTGTGTTCCTCTGGAAAGCTAGGACAGGGCCTGTCGCTCCTCTCCCCTAGCCAGGCACTTTGCTGTGGTGCTGCAGCATGAGTGGTCACTGCTCATGAGCGCTGCTGGCTGGGCAGCTCACCAAGGAATCAAATTGCAACATAATTGCCCAGCCAGATAATTCATTTGTTCCCAGGGAGTTTGATGAGCTGGGGGAGAAACAGTCACCCAGAGTTACCTCCAGATGGCTCTACCTTCTGAGAAAGGGTCTCGGTGGAATTTGAAGTCTGTTCTGGGGTCACATCTCTGGGTCTGCCTCTTTCTCTCCCTTACTCGTAGCCCCACGCCCACTGCACCAACTGAACTGAACTGAATTTGCAGAACTGAAGAGGAATACTTCTCTCCCGTCTCAGACCCCTGATTCTTCAGAGGTGACAGGTCTGGATGGACGCACTGATCCCCAAAGAAGGCAGGTTTTCTTGCTCGGCAAAGGCAATGCAGCTAAAACTCTTTTACACTTTAGGCAGTTCATACGCTTGGTTAGACACTTATAGATTGCACTTGCTCATCCGAAAAATCTAGGTCATTCCTTACATAGAGTCTCTGCTTCAGAAGGAAAACCATTCCCCTGGGAGCCCTGATCCTGTCGATGTCTAGCCTGGCTGAGGGAACAAAGAGTGCTTCTGCTGCAGAAGAAGGGAGAAATGGGGGACACATGGGGCTGTGAGCTCTCAGGCACCCTGGCATCTTCATCTACTTGGCTGCTGGCTTGCTCTCTGGGTTCCAGTTGTCCTAGCTAAATGGTGTTAATAATATCTATCTGCCTTGTGTTAATGTTTAGGGGTTAGGATATTGAGGGAGATATTAGGAGTATGTACAATAATGCCAGTGAGAAAGGTTACATTGGTCTGTAGAAACATAGGGCTTCTCAGGCAGAAAAAGAGAAGTGGGAGTGGGGTGTGGCTCAGGGGTTTAGTCTTGCAGCATGGATTGCTGAAAGTTAGAGCCCTCCCCGCTATAAGCAGTCTGCACCATGCTACCCTCCAACTCCCTCAGGAGTCACCATGGAGAAGAGGAGGCAGGCGCCAAGGAAAGAGGCCTGGCCCCATAACTCAGTTTCCTCCTCCTCAAAATTTATCCATAATTCCTGCTACTGCATAGGGTTATTGTGTGGCCCAAATAGTCAGCACAAGCCAAGCAGTTAATTGAATGTAGAGGGCTGTGAAAACATGAAGTGCTGTTACCAGGTGTTCTCCCTCTGGAGAATGGTGTGGTTCTCCGCCACTGGCTTGTTTCAGAGATGGCGTGTGTGTGCACATGCACGTTTCCTGTGTGTACAAGGGTGTGTTTCTCTAGATGCTAACAGCTTGGAAAGGCTCCCCCGCTTCCTGCTTCACCACCCTGGCCCTGGCAGCACAATGAATGAGCCTCAGCCGAACAGAGGAGGAGGCACAGGTTCAACTTTTCCTTCACCAAACGTGTTTTATAGGTTTGGTTTCTCTGAGAGAGTAGGGGAGGGAGGCCTAGTTAGACCAAATCACCTTCATCTCGTGGTTGCTGAGTCAGGTTTTTCCCTTCTCTGTGTCCCCGGCTTTGGCTGTTGAACTATTTGTCATCACCTCCCAGAGATTGGGTGGGAGCAGAGAGAAGAGGCGAAATTGTCCAGCTTATTGCCCACTTTGGAAGAATATACTTGCTTGTTGCAAAAGTATGAAATTGCAGCTCATGGTTAAATTGAGATTTGTGTATTGCCCATATCATGGTGTCCCACTTAGCTATTGCAAATAAATAATTAAAAGCTAATTGTAAAAAAAACACACAAAACACAAAAACCTAATTGTGACCAAGATATTCAGAGTTCTATAAATTCCTGGAAACTGTACTGTACCAAGAAATAGAAAATATTCTTACTAGACGTATACTTTCTCACTAATGTAGCAGGTGTCACATTTGGTCTGGAGGTGATATATCAGGTTGTCCCAGAGGAAACAACAGAGCTGGATTTACAAGTTACAGGAGCTTGCCTTCTCCCCAGCTTCTTACCTTAAAGTTTTCATCCCTGGGTTAGAGCGCTAACCACTCCAAGAATGGCTGTTGAGATGGGGATAACTCTCAGAGGCCCATGAAGTCCTTCTCTCCTGTAAGGGAATCTGTTGATCTGGATTAGCAAGGCCCAGAGGGCATGAGACTGAGGGTGAGATGAGGAATAAAGTGGCTTCTGGAGCATCTGGGGATCAGGGAGGCTGTAGAAAGGGTCAGGGCTGCCGGGTAGGAGGAAATACAAAAAGGAAGGCAAGAGAGCAGCAAGCCCTCCAACCTCAGGTCTTCTGAAGGAACCTACCATGGTGCTTGCTGGGGACAGCTGTACTTGTCCTGAGAGCTGGCTGCAAGCATCTCTGCCCAGCTCTGTGTTCCATGACCTCACATTGCTAGCCTGAAATTGGCCATGGTGGGCATATTTACACCATGGAAATCAGCAAATGCTACAAATCAAGGCTTTCCCTCCAGGAAAGCTGGTTATTAAATACATACTAACCCACCACTGACTGCAACCATTCTGATTCTCAAACCTGCTCCTGAGCAAATTGCTTGCTTTCTCCTGTTCGCAACCTCCACCCCTCCCCAGCCTTGAGGGGCTGAAGGCTAAGAAGATCAAGTGGTGTTGATTACAGATGGTATCTGTTGCTCAGATAGTAGGAGGTGTGAGAGTTCAAAGCATATATCACCACATTCTTTTCTTTGCATGCACTTCCTGTCTCAGTTGTATTTTTAAAAAACACCTAGTGGACTTTTCAGCTCATCACTTCCTTTACTCTCCAAACAGGATTTAAGTTTAATAATTTGACCTTTCTGTCAGAAATGTTTTATTTCTTTGGAACATTTATTGCATTCTTATACATTCAGAAATCTGTGTGTGCATTCGTCACGTTCTACCTGGATCTAGCCCATATTTCTGGAGATGCATTTGCAGCTTCAGTCCTGCCATAGGCTCTAGTTCCAACAGTGCCCCTTACAGTTTTCTCATCCAAGGTTTCCCAGTACCATGTCTGACACCTGCTTGTGACACACCTACTATATGCTCTTGTACCCCCAGATGTGGATAGCTTGCCAAATCTCAATATACTGATTTCTAACATTCTGCCTTTGTTACGCACACCAACAGGTTTCCATGGAAATCAAAGTAAAGGGAAAGAAAAGACTCTGTCCTGGGGTTTTTCTCTGGTATTGGACACTTGTTTTCATGTTTCATATCCGTTTTGCAGTGAGTGGTTTGCATCTTATGACCCAGAAAAGTCTTCAGTGTCAGAAAGCCTCCTGTGCAACAAGTAGCAAGGCCTGGAATTCAGCCTTTTGCCAGCTGCACCCACAGCTTTTCCGGGAGCAGTTCACTGCACTCAAAGGCAAGCAGGTCATTTAAGACTAAGCCAAGGAAAGAAGAAAAGAGTTTGCGGGCCTATTTGGAGGCAGAGGAGTGGACCGATGGCCTCTTGAATCTTAAAGTTCCAGTCACCTGGCCACAGATATTGTAAGATCCTTCCTGAAACACCAGGACTGGCTTGGATCTCTCCCTCCTTACCACTCCTTACCTCCTTACCTCCTTACCACTGTTCAATGTGGTCCCTGTGGGTTCCGTTTCTACTGCTTACTGCCTGCTGTTATATGTCTTGGGTCTTATTCTCCATCTAGACTATGAGATCCTTGATGACAAGAGTTTCCTTGTGGCTCTTCACATCTCCTTTAGAATCTAGTATAGTGTCTTGCACAAAGTAGACTAATCATCAGTATTGGTTGTGTCAATAAAAAAACACTAACTAAAGTTGAATGAAAAAATTACTATATAGAATAGGAAGGGAGTTATACACTCTCATTGGAAAGGCACAAGGAGAGGGCAGACAACCACTTACCTATACTGCTTTTAGGATGAATTAACACATCAGATAAAAGGCTTGAGTAGAAGATGTCAAAAGTCTTTTCCACTCTGAAATTCTGTGATTCCATAAAGTGCAGCTATTGCCAGTACTGAATCTAATTGTGGGAAATGGTTGTTGGCTCATAGACCAGTGAGTCCCCAGAAGCCACAGGCTTTTCTGTTTGCTTGATAGAGCAAATAGTCCACAGGTTGGGTGGATCTTTAACCGGTAGCATATATTACTCTCCAAGTTACATGGGAGAGTGTATAAGACTGACATTTTGTAGCTCACTGAGGTTTCAACCCCTTAAAGAAATCTTTCCCTGAAGTGTCAGGAGAACCAGATGGTAATGAAAAAATATGCACATTTTATTATGCATTGCACATTTAGTGTATTAGAATTTTTGGTGTGACACCCTACATTTTTAAAGTCTAAAATGCAAACAAAATTGAATTATTCATTGAAATATTTAAATCGGCTTACAGCAATTGTGTCAAAATACCAAAATTAAATCCGGCAGCCTAAAGGGTAGATTCCCTTTGACCACCACTTAGAAAATCTAACTTTGAGAGGGAGACTCTTCCCCTCAAAAGGGATAAGTGAACGCCGGCTCTGTGAGATAAGGGCAGAAAGGGAGTGCATCCCTGATGAGGTCACTGTAGAGTCTAAGGTCGTTGAAGGTCATGTAGCGGAGGGATGATGGTGGGGTAAGGGTAAACAAATGCACCAAGGTATTCTCTGGTTGAAAAAGGAGAGCCAAGAAGGAAGAGGAAATGGAGTTCTGGACCTAGGTGTAGAGATGGAACATTTCTCTCCTGTCTGCTCTTTCCCTCACCCCCATCTCTGCCTCTTTTTGCTAAGTGAGTCATCCCCTCCTGCCTTACCATTTGCCAGGACTCACTCCCACAGAGAACATGTGAGGATTAACAAGCCACAGTGTGGGGACGTCACTGAAAATCTGTGGAAAAAAAGGTGCAAGATAAAAATGAAGTATGAATGTGATTGTGAACCTTAGACACTGACTCTGCTTTCAAATCTTAAAGGCAAATCCAACTATCAATATCAACCACCAAAGCTTTTTCAGAAATCACCATAGTATAAAAGCTAGTCTCCAAATGTGCTTTGGCTCCCACCCATTATCCCAGAGGCATCTCTTAGATTTGTAGCCCTAGAAATTGGAAGAGATCATAAAGCTCGTTTACTTTAGTCCCCCATTTAATACTTGGGTCCCCTATCCTGACAAATGGTCACACACCAGGATATAGGGGAAAGAACAGGAGTTCAGAGCCTAGCTCCTCTACCCATTGTCTCTTTGACTTAGAATGAATTACCCAATCTCACTTTAAATTCTTCAGCAGTAAATTGCAAATTAAGCCAACACTGTAGGGTTGCTGTGAGAATTGAAAATAACATCACTAAAGGCTGGTATCTAGTAGGACTTCAGTGAATGATAATTCCAATACCAGTGATAACAGTGATTATTTCATTATCGCCCTATAGCCTCCTACTGAATGCTTCTCTGATAGAAATGCTTCCATATGGGAATAGTTCTAATGGTTGGAGTTTCCTGTCACATGCTATGCCCCATTTTGTTCCCTAAGACCTCTATCCATTGGTTCCGGTTCTGCTTCCTCTATATTTTCTATACTACCTCTAAGTTTTCAGATGTCAAATCGAATTCACCCCCATTACTGTGGTAGAGTGTATCACATCATTGTCCCTAGTTTTTCACTCATCTCTGGGTCAGTTTTCTTTGCCTTGTGACTTTGAACTTCCTCCCGGTATACTTTGGTTCAGCCATGTGACTTGCTTTGGTCAGTAGAATGAAAGCATGGCAGTTCCAAGCCTAGGCTTAAGAGGTCTTGAATATTTCCAGTTACCTTTCATGGCCCTGTCATATCCATGAGGACATGGCCCAGCTAGCCCCCTCGTCCAAGGAGGCTGGGAGGCATATGGGTCAGAGACCCCAATAAAAACTAGCTTACCCAGCCTATATAAGCAAAATAAATAATGACTTTCTATTTGAATGAGTTTTGGGGTGGTTTGACATGCACAATTTTTAAAAATATATATATTTTAAATTTATTTGTAAAAGATACATTGATCACACAAAATGTTACATTAAAAAAATATAGGAGTTCCCATATACCCCACTCCCCACACCCCCCAATTTTCCCACATCAACAACTTCTTTCATTAATGTGGTACATTCTTTGCATTTGATGAATACATTTTGGAGCACTGCTGCACCACATGGATTATAGTTCACATTGTAGTTTACACTCTCCCAGTCCATTCAGTGGGTTATGGCAGGATATGTAATGTTCTGCATCTGTCTGAGCAACATCATTCAGGACAACTCCAAGTCCCAACAGCGCCCCCATGTCAAACCTCCTTTTCCCTCTCCCTGTCTTCAGCAACTGCCATGGCCACTGTCTCCACATCAATGATATAATTTCTTTCATTGCTAGAGTCACAATAATTCTACAGTAGAATACCAGTAAGTCCGCTCTAATCCATATTTTATTCCTCCACCCTGAGGACCCTAGGATGGTGATGCCCACTCCACCTCTCAATAGAGAGAGGGCTTCAATCCCACACAACTGGTAGATGGGATTCTCAGGCCTACAGCTGTAGACTCTCAGTTCCTTGGTGTGGTGGTTGTCCATCCTTACCTCCCTGTTAGCTAATCTGGGTAAGTCCAACAAAGTGGAGAGTAGGTGACATGCACAATTTTTGTGACAAGAGTTAAACATTACAGAAATAATACAGGCCAGAAAACATAGAGATAGCAATACTAACATTACCTCACTAGAATACAAGTTCAATAGAATTAATGAATGGTTTACAAAGCTATAACCAGACTAGAAGAATACTTCATAAAAATGATTTATCAAATTGAAACTCTGAGCTCCTTTTGTAAACTGTGGCCAAGAAGAAAGTAAGTGTGTATACTGTATATCATCAATGAAATAACTATTGCTGAAAGCCAAGTTGATTTCCAAAGAGATATGAAAAGTAAGGGGTCTCCTATTTGATACAGTTCATGTACTTTTCAACAAATGTTTAATGAGTACCCTCCAGGGCCAGAACTGTTCTAGGTGCTGGAGATATGGTTGTAGAAAAATATGGACAAGGCTCAGGTCTCATGAAGCTTATAGTCTAGTGGAGATTGAGAAAATAAATAAGGAAACATATAAATAAACAAACTAACTTCAAATCTTGATAAGTGCCATGAAGAAACTCAGATGGGGTCATGGCTACCTTAGATAGTTTAAGGAAGACCTCTCTGAGGATGTGACATTTAAATTGAGACCTAAATGACATGAATGGGCAAGGGAAGAAAGACCCATTGAAGGGAAGAGTAAATTCAAAATCCATGAAGGAGGAATAAGCTTGGAGTATTTGAATTATAAATAGAAGTGTGGAGAGTAGTAATATGGTATGAGATGAAATAAGAGAGAGAAAAATGACCCAGAATGTGTTGGGCTTTGCTAGCCAAAGCAAGGAGTTGGTGCTTTATTCTAAGTATAATGGAATCCACTGTAGTGTATTAGGCATATGGCCTGATTTATGGGTTTCAGGAGCTTGCTCCTGACTGCTGTGAGGAGAATATGTAGTAAGGGGACAAAAGCAGAAACAGGGAAATCAGTTAGGTCATTGCCTTGTGGTTCTGGTTCAAACTAAGAAGATGGCAGAGATGGAGGGAAATGGACAAGTTTGATATATATTTTTTGGAAGTAGAATCAAGTATTACTGGTATATTGGATGGGAGGTAAGGAGAGAAATCAAGGATGACGCCTAGGTTTTTAGTTTGGGTAACTTAGGAGAAGGTTAGTGATGTCATTTCCTGAAGAATGGGAAAGGAAGGGGTTGAGCAAGGGAGAGGTCAAGAGTTTTGTTTCAATACGTTAAATTTGAAATACATATTAGACATCTATGTGGCTATGCCAAGTAGACTGCTGAACATACTAATATGGTACTTAGGGCTGAAAGCATAAATTGGGGAGTCAGCATTATATAGGTGGTATTTTAGCCAAAGGACTAGATGGCATAGCTTAGGGAGAGAATGTTGTTAGAAAAAAGAAGTGGTGTGAGGACTAAGCCACAGAAACATGCTGACATTTAAAGGCTTAGCAGTGGGAGAGGAAACAGGAAAAGAGCCTTAGAAACTGAGAGTGTGGTATAATAGAAGCCAAGAGAAGAAAGTGTTCCAGGAAAGGGAATATAGTCAACTTGGGTTGAATGCAACAGAAGAGTAACTGCTGGATTTACCAATGTGGAGCTGGTTAGCAACCTTCAAAATAAAATATTTAGTGGAATAAAGAAGACAGAAGTCAAATTGGAATGGTTGAAAAGTGAATGGGTGGTAGGAAAGTGAGGGCAGTGAGGTTTTGCTGCAAAGGAGAACAGAAATGAAGAGGTAGAGAGAAGGTGAGGGTTTAAAGGTTTTGTTTAGTTTGGGGTCACCCCCCTCCCTCCCATTGTCTGCTGTCTGTGTTCACTCACTCTGTGTTCTTCTGTGTCCACTTGCACACTCAGTAGCACCGGGAAAGTGCATCTCTTTTTTGTTGTGTCATCTTGCTGTGTCAGCTCTCCGTGTGTGCGACGCCACTCCTGGACAGGCTGTGCTTTTTTTCACACGGGGTGGCTGTCCTTGCAGGGCACACCCTTGCATGTGGTACACCCTATGCGGGGGCACCCCTGTGTGGCATGGCACTCCTTGTGCGTGGCAGCTCTGCATATGGGCCAGCTCACCACAAAGGTCAGGAGGCCCTGGGGATCAAACCCTAGACCCTCCGTATGGTAGGTGGATGCTCTCTCAGTTGAGCCACATCCCCTTCCCTAAAGGTTTTGTTTTCTTTCATTAATTTTAATAAGGAGATACAAGAGCATATTTAAATGCCAGTGGACATAGACCAGTAGAGAGAGAGAGGAGTTGATATTATAGGACATAAAGTGGATAAAAGCAATTTCCATGACCCTGAGAAAGGAAGAGTCCCAGAGCACTGTGGAGGTGTTGATCTCTGAAAGACTTTCCATGGTAACAGAGGAAGGCAGGGAGTAATGGTAATAGAATGCTGGTAAATTGGTGGATTTGGTGATGGGAAGGTGAGTGATGCTGTCAGTTTACTTATGTTTTCTCAAAGAAGTATGACTTTAGGTCATTTACTGGGAATGAGCTAGGATTTGTGAATTCTGAGCCTAAATGTAATATATCCTTCATTTACCATTTGGTACATTTGGAGAAGAATAAAAATAATAACTATTTTGTGTCATGTATTTTAAAGAGTTGTACATCCAACTTTCCTTCATTGGATAATTTTTTTCTGGATCATTCAACATCCCAGCAGGGAACATAATTTACTTTTTAAAAATATCTTTTAAATGAAAACACTTCAATGAAGGGACTACTTACACGATGAGAGTGGGATAAATAGATGCTGCATACAGAGACTGTCAAAAGTCAGAAGTCATTACCACCCCTTAGGGCTGAAGGGTCAGAGGAGAGAATAATGTCAGAAGAGTCCAGTGAGTACTGGAGCCATGGAGAAGCTGCCAATCAGTGTGATCATTCACTGAAGAGGCATTATCTGTTATCAGGGAAGAAGTGCCAAAGCAGAGAGGGAATGAGAAAGACATATCCTGATCTCTCCTCCAATCTCTTACTGGTGCTTCCCAATGGCTGAACCCAATTGGAAAACATTTGGCAAGGGAGCCGGGTGATGCAATTCATGTAGGACAGAGAATAGATTCGGCAGGGCAATAAACAGTACAACCCCTGACACTTTATGTCATAAATGTTGAAAAGATTTTGAAAATCACTCCAAGGGGAACCTTTATATCCAATACCAGTGTATAGAATGCATCTTATTATTCGATAATAAAATAATTTAGGGATTTAGAAAACCTAGCAAATGATGCTCCTTGATATAGGTCATCAAGGATACTTATCATCCACAAATAATCTCCAATGTAATGTTTGCCCGTGGTCTTCCTCCTTTGTTTCCGTCCAGAGACATGTTCAGGATAGTAGGGAAGCTGCTACTTCAGTGCCCTTCACTTGCATGAGCTCCTTCCAAGGCTATGGAAGTGCCCTAAGAATGTCATCACATGGTCATGTTTTTGTGAAAATTGCAAAAATAAGATGTTTAACTGCAATCTATTAAGGGTGTAACTTTTTTCATTTTGACCCTAGAGAGGTTCCTCCCCAAATTTTATGCACTTTAAGCCTCACAAAACTTGGATCTGGTTCTGCTTTCAGCAAGGTACTAATGCAAGTTTTAACACTTCTCCAAGATTCTATCACCTTTTGGGGGTGGTGGTTAATAAGTAACAAAATCGACATTTCTGGAAGGAGAGAAGGTAGCAGCAGGATGAGAAAAGTCCTGGGCAAGGGGCAGTGGGAAAAAAAGAACGGTGCCTGCCTGAAGAACCTGCATTCTGATGGCCTCTCTACCTTTGAGTGATAGCCTACGTGGTGACTAATTTCTCTCCAAGGGCCTAATTCAGATGCTGCTCTTTAAATTTGCAGATGCAGATGGAAACCTGTGCCGAAGTAACCAACTGTTACAAGTCATGCTGACCATGCACCGAATTGTCATCTCCTCTGCTGAGCTGCTCCAAAAAGTTATCGCCCTATATCCTTTAACACAGTGACTTACAGTCCCCAAGTGGTAATTCTTGAATGAATTCATTCAAAGGAAGCTTGAAATTTCTATTGCTATCAAACTTTCTTTGTAGTGTGCTTTCATTTTTATTGGTTTTGGAATAATTTTAAGTAGTTCATATGTCCATTCAGGGGTATGATGTGAGTGTGTGTGTGTCTTCCGTCAAGGGTGTCAATGCTAGTAATGCTGATTGCTCTGAGGGGGCATCAAAGACAGCAATAGGCAAACACCAAACCCTGTCTTCTTCAGTATCTCTTGCCAGTAAAAAAACAACAAAAAAACTTTTCCTGTAGATTTGTCAAAATGCATATTCTTCCTGTACAAATGGACAAAGGTACAAGTGGAACTCAAATGGGAAATTTCTCTTGAGATTTTCTGTTCTATTCTTCAATTGCCTGAGTTTCTGAAGAAAGCTTCCTGGTATCACAGCATCTGGAGAATCCGCTGGTGCCTTGTTGCCTCAGGCAGAGGCATTGCCTGGGTGCCAAGGCATCCCTGCTGGATTTTCCTTCTCTTATGGGGTGTGAACTGAGTGGCATGGAGAAAGTGCCTGGCTTCCTCCTCTTGCTGTTGATGGCTAAGCCATTGTCCCCGAAGAAGAAAGAGCTACAGTGGGGTGAGACCGTTTAGCACCTAAGGTGTAGCTCCCTCGCACTGAGTCATCACTTGCAACTGTTCTAATCCTTTACAACCCTCTAACCCCTCCATTTTCATCTTACAGTACACAGAAAAAATAAAACCCTACTCATAAATCCATACTTCTCTTCTCAAGAGAGGTGCTGCCAGTGGCATTCCAAGGGTGGAGCATTGGGAGATGTCCAAATAATACGGGATGCAGATACTAAGTGGGTGCTTTGACTGCAAAGAATTTAAAAACTGTAATAACATTGATTCCAAATCTGTCTGCTTTTATTAACTCTATGCACTGGCAGTTCTAAACAATGTCAGTGATTTAATACTATTCCCTGAAAAAATTGCTTGTTGGCCTAAGTATCAACTTGCATGTGGGGTGGACAGCTCGGGCAGCCCACCCTTGGTTCACCACTGGGTGCCTTCCCGCATGGCGGGATGGATCCCACTCTTACCCCTCCTTCCCACTCCCCATCTCTCACAGATTCTTACTCTAGCAGTTATCTCCTTTCTCCAATAATTTTAGACTCTTCCTCTTCAATGGCACTTGTCCCTCAGCATAAAACATATTTGTCTCTCCAAACTAAACATAAACTCTCAGCCCTGCCTCCCCTTCATTTAATTGTTAGGGTTAGAAATGTGATGAGCAACATTAAAATAGTCTGCACTCACTATCTCCAATCCCTCAACTCCCACCCCTCCTTAGCTCTACGGGACCTCTACCTCTGTACTCAGACTGTCTTCTGATGTCACCAGTGATCTTCTAACTGCCAAACCCAATAGCATTTCCTCCATCTTTAAGTTGACCTCCCAGAAGCATTGGTCATTATTGAATAATTCCTGCCTCTTCCAACTCTCTCTCTCCCGAGCTCCCAGAACTGCACCCTCCTGGCTATCCAACCCCTCTGGAGGGCCCTTCTCCAGCTTTCCATCTAGTGCCTTCTTTGAACACCTCCTAAATAGGGTGATAATATCCTGGTTTTCTTCTCACTTTACTTCCTTTCTCTGGATGACTTCTCCCATACCCACTACTGTTCCTCTGTGTGGATAACATTCAAGACTGTATTTCTCCAACCCCAACTTTTATAAGGTTCGAACTAGTTTGTCTTACAGATGCTTCAATCTTAATACTCACAACTTAACTCCTTAGCTCACCCCCACCCCCACCCCCAACTACTACCCCATTAATTCTGCGTTACCACCTGTATTTTTGGTTTCTACTTCAGTTAATGATGTCATTATCCATCCATTTGCCCAAACCAGAAACATCAGAAGCACTCTTGACTCCTTACTGCCTTTCACCACCCACACGGCCCGTCACGCAGTCTTAGGGAGTCTTCTTCAGAAATGACTCTTCTCTCCTTTCCCGTGCCACAGCCCTAGGCCAGCACCCATCGTTTCTCTCCTAGGCCTCTGTCCCATACTGGTCTTCTCATCTATGTGGTCTCAATGTGCACTGTCAGAATGGACATTTGAAGAGAAGGATAAGGAACAACAGGGGAGGAAGACAGACTCTGCAGTGAAAGTTACCACATTGATTTAATAGATCACCTTAGTTGTTTTTAAAGAGAAGTATGTTTATTGTACCTTCCCCCTTTGAAAAGGAAGAAGAATAAAAATGTCAACAGGTAGATCAACAGGTGCTCTCTAGGTCATTATACCTGACCCCTGAAGTTACTTTACTAAAAAGCAAAAAGGGTAGGCCATTGCTTCAGTCTCTGCACACTGCAGGGTTAATTTCAAATGCTTGGGCTCACCAGGTGAATGTCCTCCATGGTAGAACCCCAGCATGTCGTTCCTGCTCACCCTGCACCTCTGCAGTTCTCTCCAAAACCCTTTCCCCTCCATGCTCACCTCAGCACACCAGGCACATTGGATCCTTTCACAATCCCTTTGCCTGGAATACCTCTTCCTACTTCTTTGTCTAGCAAACCCTTTCTCTGTCAGGACTCTTCTACGAAGATTTCTCTGACTTTTCCAGCCTCTGTCCCCTTTTAAAAATACATTTCATGTAACTGGCACACCATGTGGTAACTCATCTCTACATATCTGTCTCCTCCACTTGACCGTGTGTTTCTCAAGGGCATGAACCTAGAATTATTTATCTTTGTTTCCCTAGAACTTAGCTTATCAACCATTTTTGGTAGAGCTCAATAAATGTTGAATTACAGTGCATTCTAAACCTTGGGATACTTTTTCTATATCTATTAGAACTTTTAGGCGAGGAATCTGTGCTCATGTGCTGGAGCTTTGTTCAGGATAAGAAGTAACTTGGGGTTGGGGAAGGGATTCTAAGAAGGGAGTGTGAAGTAAGACTACAGAAATCCAGGTTAAATATTGAAAGCAAAACAAAATTTTTCCATCACCCTTAGTTTTTCCTTCATCCTTAGTTTCCCTGTTTTCTGATCTGGAAGTAATAGAATTGTTAGTGAAATAAGCTCAAAGGGTTATCTGTTTTTCCGTTGTTAAAAGAGTAAGAGGGAGAGGATAAAGCTCAGTGGTTGAGTGCCTGCCTCCCACCTACGAGGACTCTGTTTAGTCCCGTGTACCTCCTAAAAAAAAAAGCCCCCTATACAAGCGTGAGAGAGACATAATTTTAACACATGCTTTGAATAGTTGAGATTCTTGAAAATTGCAATCAGAACTGTACTGGTACTTTTTAGCCACAGTGGTGATGCTGAAGAAAAGGAAAATGTGTGGGGTCCCTAGTCTACTCTGTATCAGACCCCTGAAGTCCTTGTTACTGACTTGCTTCTGCCAGTGCTGGGTGTTTGCTTGTCTCCTGAAGCTGGAAGAGGTGCCAGCCTCCCCTGGCTGCCCTCACTATGGAAGGGGGCCCCCGATGGCTCAGGAGGCTTCTGCACTTGCACTTCTCATTCATTGCAAATGCTCCTGAGCTCAGTGCTCCTATGTAGACTGAGGTCGAATTTACAGAGCACTGGCCCGACTGGCTGCACCGTCAGAACGCACACCTGAAGGGAAAGATAAGGAACAAGTGGGGAGAAAGATACAATCTGTAGTAAAAGTCACCATGTTGATTTACTAGGCCCTCTTGTTTTCATAAAGAAGTGTGTTTATTGTGCCTTTCCCCTTTAAAAGGATGAAGAATAAAAATTTCAACAGGCAGCTCAAATAATTAAAATGTAGAATCTGAGAGATCCTTATCTAGAATGTGCTTTATACTTAAATCTCTTTGCATTGAGATGATGCATTTTCTTAGTGATCTGGCATAAAGAAATGCAAAGTCATCTCATTCTCACTCCTGTCTTTTACACCCAAAGAACATCAGGCTGTGACAAGAACTACATAAAGGTGGGGGGATGAAGGGCTATGGGAACATAGCATGTGTACACTATTGAAGTTAAG
This sequence comes from Dasypus novemcinctus, assembly GCF_030445035.2. NCBI lineage: Eukaryota > Metazoa > Chordata > Mammalia > Cingulata > Dasypodidae > Dasypus > Dasypus novemcinctus. Next base: position 109,341,918 of record NC_080675.1, on the reverse strand, counting down.
TTGGTTTCAAAGCAAACAAGAATGTTTTAAATTTAGGATGTTAAATTTAAGACCCATGGTAACCACAAAGAAAATATCAGAGAATATGCAAACTCATAGAAACAGATAGGAGAGTACAGGATACCAAGGCTGGGAGGCAGGGGCAACGGGGAGTTAATGCGAAATGAGTGGAAGGTTTCTGTTTGGGGTGAGGGGAACACCTGGTGAAGGTACTGCAACACTGTGAATGAGATTAATCCCACTGAATGGTATCCTTAGGAGGGATTGGGATGGAAAAATTGATATAGATACCTGTTTCCACAATTTAAAAAAAAACAAAGAAACCTAGAGAGATAACAATAATTAAATGTGATACATGAAACTGGATGGGATCTAATAAGGGAGGAGAGAGGCTCAAAAGGACATTATAAGGACATAAAAAATTGGAATATTCACTAAGTTTTATATAAATGTTAAATTTCTTGAATTTGATAGCTGCAGTTAAGTCAGTTACATGAGTGAATATTCTTGTTCATAGGAAACGTACATGGAAGTTTTATGTACAGGGAGTAGTATGTGCAGGGAGTATGATGTGTGCAACCTGCTCTTGAATGTTGAGAAAATAGATGATAGGTAGATAGACACAGACAGAGAATGGATGGATGGGTGGATGGATGGATGGATTCAGCAAAGGTGGCAGAATGTTAAAACTATAGATCTGGGTATGGGGGTACAGTTGTGAGTATGTTGGAATTCTCTGTGTGGGTTTGAATTATTTTTGCAACTGTTCTGTAAGTTTAGCAGTTTAAAATTATTTTAAAATAAAACGTTAAAAAAAAAAAGACAGAACATTAGGCATCAGAACCTTTTGTTTCATGAGATTTGCCAGTTGCCTGGACTTATTTTTATTTTGATTATCTTTGTTGATAAGGGATTTTTGTTTTGTTTTTTGTTTTTAGTGACGAGGTATTTTTCTTTTTTTGTTTTATTTTTCTTTTCTTTTGGTTAAGAGTTTTTATAGGCAGAGAAATTATCCAAAATTGATTTTTAAAATTAGAGGTAATTTTATTAAAATCTAAAATTTTACAACCATAGTCCTTCTTCAGGGTTTTAAATTTAGCTTACGAACCTTACTAATTTCTTTCTGTAATTCTAACATGTTTTACCAAACATTTAAAGGGGTGTTTTAAAATGCTTGATTAATTGATAATGTAATTAAATACTTTCACTGGTTTTAAACTACCATTAGGAACTTAGCATTTTAGATTATGTTTTAAATGTTTCAGAAGACTTCCTGAATTCTAAATAATATTTATAACTTTAATAGGATCAAATTATAAACAGTAAAGCTAACATTATCTTAGCTGTTCTAAAGTTATACATAAACCTAATAAAATTTCAATATAAAACCACAAGTCTAAATCATTCAATTATATACTCCAAATAGAAATTTTAAAACTATCATTTTAATAGGCTCTTAAACATTACAGGCATATACAATTTCAAACTGCACAGATTCCTTCTTAATAAAAAAACATTAATACATGATTTTTATGACTCTTATTTTTCTATACTTTTCCAAGGACTATTGGAAAAGTGTAGAAAAATAAAAAAGTACTTCTATGCTATAAGTCATATGAGGGTATACTATTTATAGTATGTTAATGTTATAATTATATATACTACTTATATTATAAAAATACCCTTATTTTTCTATACTATACCATCTATAGTGTTTTCTATACTTTTAATATTATAATAGTATAAAAGGATATACTATTTATAAAATATATCATATAGTATAATTTATAATAGTATAATATATATTGTACTGTTATAAGTGTATAAAGGAGTATACTATTTCATAAATTTATAAATATATAAAAAGAATATTTATAAATATATTGGAATAATAGTATATTATTTATAAAATATATAAAGTATGCTACTATAAATAGCATACTATTATAAAATAAATAAAGTATACTATAAAAGAGTATTTCTATACTGTTGCCACATATGGAAGACCACTACTATCCAGTTATTTGAGATCTCAGGTGGGCTGCCCCCTGGATTCTTGTCAGTGGGCCTGATGGAATTCACCGAACCTGTCTTACCGTTATTGTGGCACAGTGCTAGAATTAAAGAGGGCATGGTCCTGCGGGGCCCACGGCCCACACAGTCCGATTCGTGTCTGTTGAGGAAACATGGCAGGACCTGCTCAGGTTTATCACAGGACTGGAATTTTTTTACTTAAAAAATAGATATTCTTTCTATATGTCTCTAAAGATATGTGAACCTGCAGGCATCTTGCTATTCTTTAATATTCTTAGGACAATATCATTCTCATGGACTATTCAAAATAATATGGTGTAAACCTATAACTTCTCTAATAAAAAAATCATATTCCCCTGAAAAAAAAGATATAGATCCTTAAAGTGGCATCTGATTGTATTTTAGATTATTCACATGGCTTTATCTGACTTAAAAAGGTCATTCTACAGATATCCTCTATGTGTCTAATTTTCACATTATTGTTCTTAATTATCATGACCATATATTTGAATATATGAGTATTCCTTCTTCTAAGTAACTGCACAAATGCTCATTTACTGGAAACATTTTAAAAGATAAAAAGGAGCTGCTGCTTTTAACTTGTCTTGGTTGGACCCTTTTCTCTGGGGCACAGGATGGAAGGCATCTGCCGCTCTTTCTTTTCCTATAAGTCACCTCATTGGAACCATTCCTGGCTGTGTGGCTTCCTAGTTCTAGTTTTGCAAAGGAGATGCTGCAGTCTCCGTCCATAGCCCACTTCAGCATGGGCTAGATAAAAAGCCACTATCATCACCCTCCTAGGTGATAACCACACAGTTCCACACATTGGGTTGGTTTTTATCCTATAGTCAGAAAGGTAAAACATCACATTTTCATTTTTTAAAAAAATGGTGTCCAAGTTGGAGGGTGGGAGGCGGGGGTTGGGGGATGGGATAGTTTTAACAAATATTTCCAAAGATGAGAAGTTGTTTGGTTTTTGTAACAGAGGCTACCATTTCCCTTAACCCCAGTCCTACCTATAAAGATGCCTTGGCAAAGAATTCACCAGGGCTTTGCCTGAAGATCTGTTATTTTGTAAGGTAATGTTTCCACATGGACTTGGGGACTTTGTGGAGTGGGGTAAAATGAAAGACTGAAGCAGGGTACACTAGTTCTTTCCTGGCCAATCATAATACACCTCTGGACAGCCTGGAAAGGACAACCTTTTACTAGTGGAAATCCCTCAATAGAGCACAGTGACTTTTTTTCTGATGTGCCTGAGCTTCATATTTTATAGCAATGTTCTCTTCAGTATCATAACAATTGTTCCCATGTGGCATAAGGGACACAGAAAGAGTGAAAGATCTCTATGTTATTTTGTTTGTTTTTATTCCTAATTATAAAAGCAGTATAGTTCATTTTAGAGCAATTTGAAAATGCAGAAAAGAATGTAACTATAATAATAATCTCTCATAATTCAACAATCTAGAGCAAAGCTTTGGTAAAATTTTGATATATGTCCTTCGTCTTTTTTCCTAAGCAGCTTTTTAAAGCTTAGTTGAGATCAAAATACATTCAAGGTTTTATATCCTATAGTTTTTACTTAACTTTTTGTCATAGGAATCTTCTTTAGTCATTAAAGATTTTTGTAAACATTATTTTGAACAGCCCTATAATATTCCAACATATGATAAAACATCATTTACAAATACATTGCCCCATTTTTTGACATTTGGTTTGTCTGTAGTTTTCTCGTTTATAATTAACTCTGATACACATGATTATGCCAAAGTCTTTGTCTTAAATCCTTTGATTATAATACACATTTTCCAATCAAAGAATTTGTGTGTGTGAAGTCAGAAGATTGTGAGGGGCTGGTTTACTCCCCCCACTTTCCCCACCTCAAGGATATGAAGGATAAGTCAGCCTCTTTTTCTAAGTCCTGTTCAGAGCAGCTAAGTCCTTTAGGAACCCAGGAAAGTGTGAGTCCTTGGCTTCAGTTTTGGATTCTGTTTTTTTAATTCCTTCCTTATAGATACTGGATAACAGAATTCTGGATAATGTTCAAAATGGATGCCATCTTGACAAACACTGTGGAGGAGTTTCAGGAACTGGTGAAAGCTAATGGTGAGGAGTTACACTGCCGCCTAATTGACACAACTCAAATGTGAGTGTCATGGTTTTGACTCATCTTTCAAAACCACCTCCCTCCTGTGGGGCAGTCTCAGCTTCTTCAGCTAGGCTTCTGACCCCCCACTGTAGTCTCTGCTCTCGTTCACCACTCCTTTCGGAGAAACTCCTCAGATGGGCAGAATTCAAATTGCCCAACCAAAGTGAAAAGCTTGACATTTAACAGGAAAGCAGAGAAGCCTCCTGATGGTTAAAGCTGTAGGTGATCAACATCCAAGAGCAGAAAAAAATAAATCCCAGTCAAAAAGAAATCAGGTAGCAAGATACTGAAAGTTACCCAGATCACTAGAAACTGAAAGTAGAATGCCCAAACTCACGCTTTTTCAGCAGCTAATGTCAAAGGGCCACCCTTGAACTTGTAAATGGAGAACTGCTGAAAATGTATTGAACAGAGATGCTTACAACATATGTGGGTAGCTATGAAAGACACTTAGACTTTTAGAACTGGAAGGGACCTCAGGAATATTTCAAATGGTTCTTACATTTATGAGCTTGACTGACCCAATCTGGGAAAAGGAGTGTCTTTCCCAATTTGGGGAGGAGAGTGAAACATTGTATGCTATAGTTTTCACAATGTGGCTACTTTATTTGGGAATATTACAAATCCCCAGGATATAGAATTCTAGAACTGAAAGTCATTTTAGAGATCATCTAAGCTAACATCCTGATTTTTTCTGACAGGGGAACTGAGCTCAGCAAGGTAGTGATTTGTGCTGGACTCTGAGGCCCTCTTTTCAGTGTACTGTTCCATACCCATGTGGAAATGATTTCAAAATCATATTCAATGGACTAAAATAAATTCTATTTATCATTTTGGATTCTCTGTACTTCTCTGCTTAGAATTATACAACTTGAAAGATAAAAGAGGATTTTCAGGGTATCAATTTCTTCATTTTAAAGATGAAGGACCTAGAGCTCACGACAGCTCTTAAACCCAGGTCTCTTTTTCCCAATATGTACCTAACTGGCTTTCCTCTACCAATATTTTCCACAGTATATTCTTTAAGAGTTAGACTCTGGAATATTGCCTGACCAGATATATTTAAGAAATGGTGAGCTAAACTTTCCTTTTGCAATGAAGTTCAGAGTCTGTGATCAACTCATTGACTAAGGGGGCTACAGAGGACAAGGTTCCCAGAAAAACAAAGAGAAACTAGGGCAACCTGTTGCCTCTCAAAAAAGGGCTGCTTCCCTTTCCTATCCTAGTATAGAAAATTGAAACTGAATAAGAAACACATTGTTTGATTATAAGGAAGTGTGGGGCGGGGACACGTCCGAGGGTCAGCTAGGCTTCCTTGGTCATTATGGAGGCTGTGGACATTTGAGGAAAATGCTGCCTCTCTGCTGCAGGTGACCATGTGGTGCTACACGTGCTTCCCTGCAGCATGGCATCTTTCCTCTGAGGAAACAGGCTAAGAGGCTGCTTCTCTGTGTTCTTCTGGCCTGAAAATTGCTTCACTATCTTGAGATTCCCATCCGAATAGAGAGCCTCCCCCTCTCTCCCATGGGAATGAAGGAAGACACAGAGCACAGAGAGAGCAGAGTCACCAGACACTAGACAAAAGCCCTAGGACCGAGGGAGAGGAGGTTGTGGCCGGTGCCTTGACTGGTCTTTCTATGGCCTTAAAGGAAACTCATTTTACCCTGTATCCCCATGGCACATTTGAAAGGCTCATTGAAAACCAGCACAGCTTCCTGGAGAAACTCTATTAATGCATTATTTTGGCCAAGGAAAGTTAGCTAATGGTGCTTTGTATATTCTTGTGGGAAAGGCTAATGGATTTACTTTAAAAAAACAATTTCGATTTATTCTTTTTCCCTGTCTTTTCCATTTCACATTTATCCACAAAAGTAATGCCCGTGACTGGTCCAGGAAACTTACTCAAAGGATAAAATCGAACACCAGCAAGAAACGGAAAGTCTCCCTACTTTTTGACCATCTGGAACCAGAAGAGCTATCCGAGCACCTCACCTACCTTGAGTTCAAGTCCTTCCGAAGGATATCTGTATGTACCCAAGGAGCAGGAGGAAACTTCCCTGGGATATCTCTGAAAATAAGCAGGGAAATCCAACAGCCCGTCCACCTCTAACCCTTGAGGTCCCTTCAGTGCTGACTGACTTTCCCATCAGACTTCTTATAGCCCAAAAAATCTGCACAATAGGAATTCCTTTGTTTGCTCCTGCTGTTCTTCCCCCATAGCTGATCCTCCATGCCCACCTCACTTACCACTCAGTCAAGTTACAATGCTGTTAGCACACCTACCACCCTGTGCACGTGCATACACAAGGGCACACACACCACACACATACCACATGTACACGTGAGTGTGCACATGCTCACACAAGGACCTTTTACCCTGATAGTCCTTAGGCTTCCAGAAACTATTTTTTTTACTCTTCCTTCATAAACAATGGGGCTAGGTCCTCTAAGAGTCTGATTTCATTTTTGAGTGGGCTTTGAATGGCTCTGGAAATTCCAAAATAAAGGTGATGCTCCTGATCTAGCTCAGAATATACCTAAACCTTAGAAGTAGTGCTGACTTGGCCCTGCAGTGACCCCTGATTCTAGAGGTAACTATGCTGACACAAATGTCGGTAATGGGATAACTGAGCAGAGCCAAAATGTTACTGGGGGCAGAGGGAGATAGAGAGGATTTCAATTTACCATCCAGAATAGAGAGAGCATGCAAGTACATCCTATCCTCAGTGCAATCCTAAAAACTCCATATATGATACTAAAAGAGCATCGGTCCCATACAAGAGAGTCTGTCAACATGTCAGATGTCAACAGACCATTACTGGCCAATATGCTTTCCTGAGAAACAACACCCTTACTCCGCTTAGCCCCCATCTCTACCAACAGCTACAGTTTTCGGCTTTGCTCTAAAAATAGACTACCTGGTTGGAGATGCATTTCTTAGAATGAGCTGCGATGCTGAGAGAGGGGCAGGAGGCACGGGGAAGGGAAGGCACAGGGAAGGCACAGGGACAGCACAGGGATGGCAGAGCAGAGGCACAGGGAGGCAGAGAGGGCGGGCTAGAGCGAGAGCACACAGCCTATTAGTGTCAGAGCCGGGACCAGGACCCCATGCGAGCCAGGGATCTTTTCATATCCTCATTCTGCCTCTCTTGGTCACTCTGGATCAATTTATTGAGGCCTGTTGTGTCTAGACGGGTGCCTTGCAGACCACGTTACAGAGGTCCTTTCATCATCTCTCCATAATATTGACATCTTTCCTAGTTTCACACAGCTGTTTTGGCAGTGAGCTAGGAATGTGCTAGCTCCATTCAGAAATAAGTCTCCAAGCATTAAATTGCACTAGCCCCCTAGTTCTCTTCCCAGCATCCCCCAGACAGACCCACAGGCCCCAATTGGGAGAGTCCACCTGGTTGTCATTGGGCAGGACCTCCCCCTGTCACAGGGCAGGACCTTAGTCACAGCCTAGAGCCACAGTAAAGAGCCATTTCTCACACTAGAAATCTGAGCCGTGCTGGGGCCAAACTGGCAGAGATGCTTGGTCAGGCCAGCAGGATGTTTACTTGATGCCGGTGCTCAGATAAAGGGAGGCAGGTATGCAAAATCAGTGCAGAATAAGGAATCCAAGCCAGTGCTCCAGGGACAGAGGCAGTGTTCTCTGCAAAGGAAAACATCAGTGTGAACCTTCATTTCTTTTGAGTAGCATGGTCCCATTTTAGAAGAAGACTGGAAAATTTTTCTTCCTACCATTCTAAGCATTTTCCCCAGCAATAATTTCCCCTCCAACATGAGCTTGGAGAGAAATTTATCTCTGCTGCAAATTGAGTGGTATTTGATATTTTCTGTTTATTACAACATTTTAGTGTGGAGCAGGTAATCCTGCAGGGTTCTAAGATTCACTAGGAAGAAGCACAGGATTCAGCATAAAAATGTATTCATGGCTATGATTTATTTCAATGAAATAATTCAAAGCAAAATCAGCAAAGGGAAAATGCACATGGGGCAAGTCCAGAGGAAACCAGGTGCAAACTCCCAGGAGTCCTCTTCCAGTGGAGTCCCAGGAGACACACTTAATTCCTCTAGCATCAAATTTTGACCACACATGCAAAGTGTTGTCTACCAAGAAAGCTCCTTAGTGACTCATTGATTGATTCAGTTCCCAAGGTTTTGATTAGGGTTGGTCAGGTAGGCATCCTCTGCCTAGCATATGCTACAATTCCACATCCCAGAAGGAAAGTAGGTGTTCAGCATAAACCACGTTGTTTGCACAGGTTAGTCACCTTCATCAGTTCAGGAATGGTGGAACATCCCTGAAATCCCAGATCCCAAATGCCGTCCAAGGGCCAACCTTGCACGCAGGCCTTTCAGAGGTTAGTCTCAGACCTGCTATGTCAATTCTTTTTTTGCACAGAGCATGTGGGACATTACTGGGATCATTTTTAAAAAGCAAGTAGATTCAGTATGTTACATTTATAGTGGGAGGGATAAATAAAATGTACTCATTTGAATGATTCATGGGAATTTTCTCTTATAGCCAGTAAAATTTTTTGCTTTATATGTCTCTCTTAAAGGGTTGTTTGGGTCTTACTCATATGTATTTTTTTTTACTCTTTAGCAACCACTGCACATTAAAATTGGGCTTGGTTAATTTTCAATTATTTATTTAGATCCTGAGTTCTCATCAGAGTATTTACTCATCAGGCAGCACTAAGTTGTGCCGTGCACCCCACAACCTCAGTAGCTAAACAGCGAAAGTACGTTGCTCACTCACACTGCGTCTAACACGGGTCAGCGTCAAGGAGGCGATGACGGACGCTTCATTTTGATGATAGTTTCCATGATCTCTGCAGCAGTGGGAAGGCAACGTGACATATCATTCATTGGCTTGTAAATCTTTTGCTAAAAAGTGAAATCACTTCCACTCACATTTCCTTGGCTAAACTATGTCACATGGTCACACCTGATTTGAAAGGGGAGCATTCAGAAAATAGAGAGCTGGGAATCTCTGAGGAACTCCTAAGGCCTCCCAGTGTAGTGCTGGCGAAGAGCCGACTACCCTCCCTCTTGGTGATGCTGACTGAGCAGAGGGATACTTTGTGACAGGGACACGACAGCTTCAATCATTACTTATTCCAGATCTTTCAGAACACTCCAGTTTCATATATGCTCTTTCACAGTCTACCATAGTCAATGTCATTGTCAAGTTTGGAAACTACAGTCACCAATATCTAGCAAACCAGGTTTCATGTACCCTACTTACAGGGCTTCTGCTCAGTAAGCTACAAAGACAGTTTCAGCATCAAGTTAATAATGATCCCATTAACACATTTATGTAGCACTTTGAAAATTTAAAGTACTTTCATACATATTCTATTTTGATCAATACAATTCTGTGCCCTAGATAGGCAGGTTTTTATCATCTCAATTTTAAGGTAGGAAAACAGTTATGGGAGTAGGTGGGGGAGAGACCAGAAAAAGAGAGAGAGACAGAGAGACAGAGATTGAATATTTGTGAGGGAAATTATCTTTCTTCCATTAGCTTCAATATTAGAGCTGAACTAGTACTGAGATCTTCACACTGTATTCTTTAGAATTTTGAAGAGACAGTATAAATATTCACTCAAACACGTTATTTTGATTAACTAGTATCTCTACACATCTACTTATGCTCGATAGCTTTGATGTGGAGAGACCATGCCGTGGGTAGGATAAGAAAGATTTCCCTTTCACCATTCCTGTGAGCCCTGTGGGGCAGGTCCAAGAGAGGAGGACCGGGAGTTCCTCTGTCCCATAACAGTTCTCAGCCATCAACCAGGCAGAGGTGCCCTCTCCTTGGGTCTCCTAGAACACCAGAGCAGCAGTCCTGATGGATTTCTTTTTCCCTCAGTTCTCAGATTATCAGAATTACCTTGTGAATAGCTGTGTGAAGGAAAACCCCACCATGGAGCGATCCATTGCCCTGTGTAATGGCATCTCCCAGTGGGTACAACTGATGGTTCTCAGCCGCCCCACCCCTCAGCTCCGAGCAGAAGTCTTCATCAAGTTTATCCAGGTGGCTCAGGTGAGTGACAAGATTAAGACGTTTGGACTGGGCTATGAAGTGAATTATCTATTCCCCCCACCCTAGTCTATCTCTAAGAGCTGCTTTTCCCTTCTGAACCACAGTGCAGTTTGTATGCCTTCAACTGTCCCCATGTCAAGCTGTGGTGACCTTTCTATTCCCCATTCAAGGGCAATATGGAGAAGGCCACACGAGCTATCTGAGGGGTCAGGATAAGGTTTTAATCTGCTGTTTAAATCTTTAACATTTTTAAAAAGATGCTTAGCAGCCTGCATTGTGTCCCCATGTCTGTCCCATACCTATGGCAAAGGAAATTGCAATTCCAAGCTTTACTGGGTCTGGACCAGCCTAGGTTGTTGTCTTAGGTCTTTGAACCCAGGCTGTGTTGAATGGATGGATTTAATGTGTGAGAGACAGAGGATAAACATCTGAGAGGAGGAAACATACTATTAACCCATATTTGAAAGTTTACAGAGATTCTAGCTTCTCTATTCTAGTTACTGTCATACATGGGCACTGGCATTACACAGGTAAATGAGACAACATCCTTGCACTCAGAAATTTAACCATTTGGCTATTATGACAAAAAGGAAATAAACAATTACACTTAATAGTATTTTTGCAACCCTGGTTGGTCTAGACCAGGGTTTCCCAGTGTTTGGTACATGGCCCGTCTGCTCTTGTATTAGCTAGAGATATGCTAAAAGCATGGATCCCTAAGCTCAACCCCAGATCTGGGGAATCAGAATGTTTGGGTTTGGGGCCAGAAATCTGTTTGTTAGCAAACACTTCCAATGATTCTTAAGCTAACTAGTGGTCACAGATCAACTGCAACTAAAGGAGGGAAGTGTGGCACCTTGCCAGGTCTACAATTAAACCTAAAAGGAGAAATGGATAGAAAATTGCAACACCTGATTGCTTGTCTTTGACAAATACAAGAAAGATTCACTGGAAAGAGAAGCAGCCTCTTGCCTCCACTACACAGTCTCATGTGTATAGTGACTCTGTGTCATCTCTTTTTTGTGTCCAGAAGCTCCATCAACTACAAAACTTTAACACATTGATGGCTGTGATAGGCGGGCTATGTCACAGCTCAATCTCCAGGCTCAAGGAGACGAGTTCGCATGTCCCTCATGAAATCAATAAGGTCAGTGCTACTGTCTTCTTGTGGCCCTTAGAGGCATTCCCAGAACCGTCATTGACATTTTCTTCTTGAGGGGTAAGCCAGCAAGCATTTCCAAATCACATCACCTCTCATCAGCCAAGAAAAGCACCTCAAAGCCCCAAGAAAACCCACAGGATGGGGAAGTAACAGATTTGAGTGACTGTGATTCAGTCTGGCTTCACAGTGTCACTGCACACATTCTTGCTGGGTCAGCTGAAATAACGTGTATGCCTTTTACCTATGTATATACACCACTGAATATTCAGAGCTGTCATTTAACAGTGGCACCCTTGCTCCAACTCTCTGTTCCAAAATGCTTCCCCAGAAGGAATAATGGTTTAGTTAACCATAGTTCAATTTGCATGAGGACTGAGGTCGTATAGTGATACATTAAAAACCCAGAGCTCCAGGCCCCTTGGAGAATGACATTCTGGATAGCTGAATTTTTACAGATAATTAGAGATGAATTCTTTAGGTGCCATTTTGTAACAGACAATGCCTTATTGAGAAAGTTTTCTTAAATGTCCCATACTCTTTACTACTTCATTAATTAGACTTTACAGAATATACTTTAACCTTTCCTTTATGCTTTATAATTGCTTTTATAAATATAAACCACTCTGACAGTCTAAAGCCATAAATGCATCTGTGTATGATATGGCTTAGACAACAACTGCTCTCTGGTCATTTTCTTTTCATGTAAGAGGACCATCCAGCCTTCCCTTACTATACCCAATCCCCAATCTTCCCAAGCTGTCATGGAAGGGGAATCTCTTCCCATGGAGAGATGACTGAGCCTCAGAGTCCTTATCCCTTTTTCCCAGAGGTTCAGCTTCCTTTTGTGGAGCCTCATTGTTTACCACTATCACATGCTGAGTTCTGGGAATGTTAGCCCATCCCACCTTCCAGTGGTTGAGTCAAAAAGGTAATGTTTAGTTACCTTTTAATTCCCTCCAGTTCAGTTGACACCAGATTGGAACAACTGGAAAGATTGCTTGTGTCTCAGAGGTGACAGAGGCAGATAGTCACAAAGGTTAATAGGTCTTCTTGTCATTTAGCTTACAGGATAGACCTGCCTCCTCTTTCACTTGGGGTCCCTCACAGCAATGCCTTCTTGGCTGAAGCTGCCTGACCTGAGGTTGGTCTGCATGGTGAATTAGTAAGTCTAAGGTTGAAGAAGGCATTCCCCAACCAGTTAATTTCACCTTCCAAGGGTAGTAAAATTCTCTCTCACTCCTTTGCTGTTAACCTCTTCTCTTGTGAGCACCTTCCAAAATATTCTGTAGGATTTCTGCATCTCTAATGCAGAAGACCATGGACTTGACTACGTCACCTTGCTCCCATACGTCCCGCTCACTTGCACTGTTTGCTAAAGGAGGCTCTCTGGCCACCTCAAAGTGATTGAGGGAGGCTGCTTCCAGAGCCTCAACTCCTTCATTGTGGAGAAATGGTACTTCTTCTGGACACAATTTTTAAAAAAGAATTTCAGGCACAGTATTTAAAATGGGTATTTTGTGTGGTAAGTTGATGGACAGAAGAGCCTCCACTTCAGGGCTTTGCTTCTAAGAAAGCAGGCCTTTGTATGTGGGAAATGGGGTTCTATGAACTGCTCAGTGACTTGAGCCAGATGTGTCTGAAAAGAACACCAGCGCTGGCAGCTCCCCTTCTGTGCTAGTGAGCAGCTGCGCCCACTTCCAGAGCCCAGGCAGGCTGGTGCTCCAGTGAAGAGCTTCCTGGTGCTTCTCTGCCTCATCCTCTTTCATGCCCTTTATTGGGAATTGGTCTAGTCTACTCAGTCTCTTTAGTTCAAGGTCTCAGGCTGTGAACGGAACATCACCTGCTTCCTAGACTCAGGCCCGTTTTTGAGCACTATTGAGATAAGGTCCACAGAGCACCACACAGAGAAAAAGGACCTGCAGTAAACTACTGAAGCACCACACCTATGACACACGCTTTTCTTCCAGCCAGCAACATATGCAACACTTCCTATTTTAAATGTCATGCAATGCATTCTCTGGAAGCATTTATGAGCCAATAGGGAAGGGAACTGTGTGGCTCAGGAACAGGAGTCAGCAAGAGACTTACTTTTTACACACTTTTTAAATTTGTGCACCAGGAATTTATATTATTTATTTTTTAAAAAGAAATAAATATTAATCTAAAAACTAAGACCTCATTTACATTTTAAAAATTATACAGAATCAAATAAAGCAAATGGTCTATTTATAATATACTCTGTGAATTTGTCTTGAGTTGAAGTTTTATGTTTGGGGGGAGGTCATCATTTGCACATTCCAAATGAATCACCCCCTGCCCAACAAATTAGGGATGGGGTGAAATCATGAGAGGGGATGAGAGTACGCAAGGGGCCCTTACAGACACTATGTCTCCCCCAGGGGGGGGCCTGTGACAGCGGCTGCTCTTCCGCCCTTGTAGGTCCTGGGTGAGATGACTGAGCTGCTGTCCTCCTGCAGAAACTATGACAACTACCGGCGAGCCTACGGGGAGTGCAGTCGCTTCAAGATCCCCATCCTGGGGGTGCACCTCAAGGACCTCATCTCCCTGTACGAGGCCATGCCTGACTATCTGGAGGACGGGAAGGTGAACGTCCACAAGCTGCTGGCCCTCTACAATCATATCAATGAACTGGTCCAGCTGCAAGAGGTGGTCCCGCCGTTGGAGGCCAACAAGGATTTGGTGCACCTGCTGACGGTGAGGTTCACACAGGAGGAGGTTTACTAGGCCCCATCTATGTGCCAGGCACCATTCTGTGCACCTTACCAATTATTAGCTCAGTTATGCCTCATAAAGATTCTGTGAGGTAGATGCTCTTATTAATGCCATTTTATGGTTGGGGATACTGAGACAAAGATGTAACTTGCCAGGGGGTTGCACATTATTAGGCAGCAAAGCCTTGATTTATTCCCAGGTCATGGGACTCCAGAGACTGCACTCCTAAACAGACACCCTTAGAATTCCAGGGGTGTTTCCCTGCCTCGCCAGAAGCAGTCCTGAGCTCTCTGGGAAGAGCTGAAAGGCAAATCGAGATACAAGGCTTGGTAAGAGGTGGAGACAGTGTTCTCATAAAAAGAGGACAAGGCAGTGAGTTTAAAAAATCAGTTTTATTATTTTGGTCCTGTTACGACTGACTGAAATACCTGATCCCAGAGGTATTCAAGCCAGAGTAGGTGAACACTTTGTAGGGTGCTGTAAGCCAGCGTTTGAATTTCAGGAGCAGGGTGAGGCTGGGTGAGCTCCCTTCCAGACCTGCAATTCTGTCATTCACTGGCTGTGTGACTATGGGCACAGAGATCTCTGAGTCTCTGTCTGTCTCCTCCTCTGTAAAATCAGAGGGGTTAGTCTCTAGGTGACTTCTAATGCTTCTGTCACTTCTGCAATAACCTGCAGAACAGAATAAGTATGATTGCTTCTTGCTACCTCAAAGGAGCATTTTGATAGAGCCTCAGGCTCACTTAGGGCTGGCATCTAATACTGCTGTCTAATCCTAGCCCTTTTGCTAATTAGCCAGGTGATTTTGTTGGGTCTCTGCCTCATACCTCATCATCTGTAAAAAGATGCAATGAATCTTAACTTTTTTGGGCCATTAATCCTCTAAAGAAAGCTATGAACCCTCGTCCCAGAAAATTATACATACATGGTATACTCAAAAATATATAGGTAATTTCAAAGAATTCTGAACCTCCTCAACCCCATCCCTAGACTCCAGATTGAAAACTAGATTGTTTCTACATCCTGTCTCTTCTAAAATTTTGTACTTCTAAGATACATGAAACTTATTAACTTGTATTATCATTTAAACTGGGTTCTATTGCTGGGTTCCAATTTTTAATACTCCCCTATTTTTAAGAGTATACTATTAAGATCCTTTCAGATCTTCTATCTGCTTTGAGAGAGAACAGTTGAGGTTTGGGCCATCTAGTAAGATAAGATCTTTGGCACTATGCTTAGAGGCTTAGATGCCAAATCACAGATAAAAAGGGGGCATCTTGAAACTTCTCCAAACCTTAAAACCAGTTTAACGAAAAAGAACTAACACTTGCCCAATTGCAATAGGGGCTATTACGCCCTCCAAACTTTGTGAATTTTACAAATGAACTGCCAAGAGCCTAGAAGAGTAAGCGGTGGGAAAGGAAAAACCAAGAGAGAAACCTATCAGCCCTGGGAAAGACAATCAGCATCTTAGCAATCAACTCTATTCTGTTTTGATCTGCAGCTATCCCTGGATCTCTACTACACTGAAGATGAAATCTATGAGCTTTCATATGCTCGGGAACCCAGGAATCACAGAGCCCCAGTGAGTTTTTCCTATAAAGACCCCAGTGTGTACCAGGCGCTTTACAAGCAGATCCCCAAGTTCCTTTATCTCAAGGAACAGATTTTCAGTTAAGTTCAGTAAGACTATGTGCCCAACCTTGTGCGAGAAACAGAGAAAGCTTCAAGAGAGCTGGGTGAATAGTTTCTGCCCATAAAGAGCTTATGATCTGGTTAGAAATTAAGACTACTGTGTGAACAGTAAATAACTAGATACCTTAAGAGTCAGAATGGGTGCTGGAATCAGTCAGTGGTTTACAAATTAGAGAAGGGCAATGTGAAGTTACATCTCCTTCATATTAATTAACAAGTGTCCAAAGAGAAGTTGTTTCTTTTCTGTGATTTGTTGATGATAATGAGGACAATATGCATACTATACAGAAGCTAAACATCAGAGGATTTCCAGTTTGGTAGATAGAGAAGTCGATTAACTTGTATCCATCTGGGTAGGAAAGAGCAGTCTGTTACATGTTTTGACCTCTGGTGCAAGAAATTGGGAAAATGGGGAAGCGGACTTGGCCCAGTGGTTAGGGCGCCCGTCTACCACATGTTCAAACCCCGGGCCTCCTTGACCGGTGTGCAGCTGGCCCATGCGCAGTGCTGATGCGTGCAAGGAGTGCCCTGCCACGCAGGGGTGTTCCCCGAGTAGGTGTGTCCCCTGCGTAGGGGAGACCCACGCGCAGAGTGCGCCCCATAAGGAGAGCTGCCCAGAACGAAAGAAAGTGCAGGCTGCTTAAGAATGGCACCGCCCACACGGAGAGCTGACACAGCAAGATGACGCAAGAAAAAAGAGACACAGATTACCTTGCCACTGACAACAACATATGCGGACAAAGAAAAAGACGCAGCAAATAGACACAGAACAGACAACCGGGGCAGGTGGCGGCGGGGAAGGGGAGAGAAATAAATGAATTAAATCTTAAAAAAAAAAAGAAATTGGGAAAATTAACACAGTGAAAGGCAGAATGAGAGCATTCCCAAGACTGGCCCTCTGTCCCCTCAAGCCTGCCTGCAGTTCTCAAAATAGCACACGGCACGGCCCACTGTAGGAATTTCACAGGTTATCCGGCCCAGCCTCTTCTATAGGCTGGTGAACCTATTTCAGGCTTCTGTCTGATGGATCGATAGGACAGACAGTCAGGGTCTCCCGGAAAGCTTCCCAAACTAAGAGTAAGGGAAGAAAGTTGATCACTCATAAGAAATTCAGCTTACTCTTACCTGTCCAGGTAGCTAAATCTCATGGTCTTTATTCAGAAAGATTAAGTTGTCACTTTCTATCATTGTAAAAGATGTTCACTGAAAAGGAAATGGTAGGCTCCATTTTCAGGGTACGTAAGAGGGCATTTTCGTGGGAAGGACACCCCCTGTCCTGTTTTGGGTAGAGATTTTAATTTGGGCCAGTCTCAAATATTTAGGAATGGATTCCATCTCAGCTTATACAGTCCTAAGATTTTTTCCTCAGGTGTTTCCCTGCTTTTTAGCTACTTCACTCCTGATCACATCTCTACTAAAAAGTGAATAAAGAACAGAGAGGAAATCTAAATTATCCACTTTACTCTTCGATGTTAGCTCTGATACAAAGTTTAATGGAGAATGAACTGAAACTCTAGCAAGTTGAGATATTTAAGTTATCCGTAGATGGAGATAATGTGCATAGCAGGGACTTTGTAAATCGTAAAGCTCAATACATATATTGCCCAAGAGTATTGTTACAGATTTCAATCACATATGGGTTTTCTCTCCTTGCCGTTGTACGTAATTGAGGCTTGTTGATGGATGCAACCATAAGAATGTAAGAAAAGAGTTGTAGGCTATAATATTGCATTATAGTCATGGGGATTTCTCAACTATTTCTCAACTATTTCATTTTAGCCTCTAACACCTTCAAAGCCACCCGTAGTAGTGGACTGGGCCTCTGGAGTATCTCCCAAACCTGATCCAAAAACCATAAGCAAACATGTCCAGAGGATGGTGGATGTAAGTACAAAAGCAAGACAAAAACAAGGCATGCCTGGTTTAGTTTTGTTTGTGGGAAGAGTGGGAAGGAGTGCACAGTGGTGGAAACACAATGATGAGAAACTTGAAACTCGGTAGTATGTGAACTGCTTACTTCTCACATGGTGGCTGCAGAACAGTTCAGAAGTTACATTTTGCAACATACATACATACTTTGACCTCATATGGGGGAGGTGTACCTCCCTTTGAAGACCTAGCAGGAGAGCATATGTTTAAAAGTTCTTCGTTGATTTGGGAACAGAGAGGTGTCGGGAAAGTTCTTGTAAAAGTAAGGGTAATACTAATCTAAAACGGATCATTTTGGCACTGCTGGAATTCAAAGCACTGTGCTAAATGCTAAGGATGGGGTAGATACTTTCACGCTTCTACACTTATTATCCTTGTGGGCTACTGTTTGTCCTCACAGTAACTACAGAAACCTAAGAAGTCCCAAGTGACAGAACAATGGGTAGAACAATAAGTAGAAGAATGTGTAGATTAAGAGGAGAGAGCTCTTCCAGCTGGGCTGTTCAGAGAAAGTACAATCTGAGCTGAGCAGTGCAAGATGGGGCAGAGCAGAGGGAGAGTGTCTGTCCACGCAATGAACTAGGAACACGCAGCAGCCAGAGGTGCTGGCATAATCGATATGCTAATGGAACCGAAAGCCCGTGGCTACCCTTCAGGTGCTGATACCAGCAAAGTCCAGGGATATGACCACTGCAGCCTTGCCACGGCTTCAGGAACACATTTCCTTGTTCCTCTTATTCAGGCTAATAAGAGGCTTTTATCCATTGCCCCAGCCCCTTTGTCATTTCGCTGAAGGGAGAGATTATTGGTTTCTCTTTGAGAATCACCAAAAATTCCTTTTCCACAGTCTGTCTTCAAGAATTATGATCATGACCAGGATGGATACATTTCTCAGGAAGAATTTGAAAAGATTGCTGCAAGTTTTCCATTTTCCTTCTGTGTGATGGACAAGGACAGGTGAGGGTTTGTGTACAGCAGTATGTGGTGATGAACCTTACTCGGTGAGAGCAGATTTATGGGTATGTCGTTACAATAATTTGTAAATTTAGTTGTGTTGCTATTGTAATCTCTTAATGAATTTTAAAGCTAAGAAAGTAATCATCAAGAAAAGCCTCTGCCTTTAGTTTGGATCACAATAGACTATGAAAAAATGCATGGTTTTAAAAATACCTTAAAATTGAAGATTCCATAAAACTGTCAGCTTAGGAATAATCAACTATAACTAAGAAAAATTTTCAGTCTTCTTGTTTTATCCTTACTGTTTATGGGAAACAACTAATATGTATTAATACTTTGTGTATTTACTTTTCTCAAGGTTACGTAAATTCTCTCAGTTCTCTGTAAGAAACCAAATGTGTGGTTGATGAGTTCCAGTTGTGCACTGCCTAAAGTCAGAAGGAGCAACATGAGGCATTTCCCTCCCTGTACACACATTTTACATAATTTCTTTTTCATGTCCTGTACATAGTGATAAAATTAGTTAGGAAAGTCTAGTTAAGCCAAAGAACAACTCTGTTGAAAATTAATAATACCATCTCACTTATTACATACCATCCATGTATCCTTATTAAGAGGAGGGTTCATGGGAGTCACCAACAGGTAAAACATACTGTATGGAGGAAGTACAGAGGGAAATGCTCAACTGTAAAAAAAGGAGATGATTTTTTAAGGCTACAGGTCGCTCTTTCTGACCCTACCTTCCACTTACATCCTTGCCTCTGTTATTTGCTGGCAGGGAGGGCCTCATCAGCAGGGACGAGATCACCGCCTACTTTATGAGGGCCAGCTCAATCTACTCTAAGCTGGGTTTGGGCTTCCCTCACAACTTCCAGGAGACCACCTACCTGAAGCCCACTTTCTGTGACAACTGCGCTGGGTTTGTAAGTTGTTCCTAGAGTGCTTCAGGGTTGATATTGCGGAAGGGTGAGGGGCAGTTTAAATGAGGCACAGACCTCAAGATCCTTATCAACTCATCCCAGTTTAGAGCCTAAACAAGCACCTAGAATAAACTCTTCCTCATTTATCTTCTCCTCCTACATCCTCCTGGTTTGTGTTTTCCCATTTTGGTGCCTGAGGCCTAAGAGAAATGGTGTAGAAATGTTTAATTGGGGATACA
The DNA here is from genome assembly GCF_030445035.2 of Dasypus novemcinctus. Classification (NCBI taxonomy): domain Eukaryota; kingdom Metazoa; phylum Chordata; class Mammalia; order Cingulata; family Dasypodidae; genus Dasypus; species Dasypus novemcinctus. The sequence goes on along the minus strand of NC_080675.1, from coordinate 109,322,042 downwards.
CTTTTAAAGTATTATATTCATTTAGTGTTTCAAATGTTAGAAAAAATAAATATAACATTCCTCTGCCCCTTCCTTTCAAAAGGAATTGCCTATAAGAAGTCATTGGTAGAACAGATGTGGCTGAAGAAGTTGAGCGCCTACTTCCCACATCGGAGGTCCCAGGTTTGGTTTCTGGTGCCTCCTAAAAAAACAAACAACAACAACAAAAAACCCAAGCAAACAAATGAAAACCCAACTCAGGGGAGCCGTTGTGGCTCGTGGTTGAGTGCTGCCTTCCCACATACAAGTTCCTGGGTCCAATCCCTGACCCCGGTACCTAATAAAAAAAGTCATCGGGGTCTTCCCCTTCTCCGACCAATAGTTACCTCCTAAACGTGGGTTCGGACCCCTGGACTCTGTGTACTCATTCCTCAGTCTGGAGTCCTGAGGAACCTTTTTGTCTAATCTATCCATTTCAGGCCTGGAGAAGACCCGGGTCATAAATCCACTTTAGTGAGCTTCTCGGACCAGCATAAACTTGCTGTTTTCATTTAAGGTCAGGAGGGACAAGACACGTAAGAGATGAAAGAGGTTTCCCTTGTGCTTGAGGTAGAGGGTGAAATGAGGTAAAGAGGATAGGTGTCAATGTGTAGCTTCACTCCAAATAGGCAAATGATGTGGTAGCGTTCTAACTTTCTTGTTTGTCTCACAGCTCTGGGGAGTGATCAAGCAAGGATATCGGTGTAAAGGTAAGACTCAGCTTTGTTTTCCCTGGTCTTAGAGGCTCACCTCTAAGGCATTTTTTATCCATAGTAGTTGCCCATGCAGTTCACAACTTCTTGGCAGAGCTCATAGCCTCATCCCCAAACCGGCTTGCCCAGAGCACCCCTGAGGGTGACTGCCACCACACAGAAGAGAGGAATGCCGGCGACATGACCAGCTTTGTAACTTCCCCTTACGAGACCCTCTTTCTGCCTTGTTTACCCTGGAAATAGGGGTGGCTGTAGGAGATTTTTCTCTCTTATAGTCATGGAAGGGTGAGTTCCCAATGAAAGGGACAGAACCACTTCTGGAACAGAAGATAAAGTGATTTCCAAAGGCCCTTGTGAGCTTCTCTCCTAACCATAGATACCTCAGGACATAATTATCCTTCCTTGTGACTAGAAAAGTTCAGGAGTGGAGGAAAGAATCCTTTACTGCAACCAGAAAAGAATAAAACCTAACAGCTGGGACCTTCTAGGGTATGCAGTATGTGCTAGATGACCAAGGACTAGCTTCTCCCTCTCAGATAACAGAATGCTCCTTTTGATTCTGAGTCTCACTGATAAGGGCTCCACAAGATTGTTAGATCCAGGGTTTACCAAGTGAGAAGAATGGTAGGTTCATTAGGAATGTTAGGTTTCCTAGCTTCAAAAGGTAGGACAGATTTGTGTAACAAGAAAGCATTGCATGGATTTGGTTTTTGTTTGTTTGTTTGTTTTTTAGGAGGTACTGGGAATTGAACCCGGGACCTCGTACATAAGAAGCAGGTGCTCAACCACTGAGCTACACCTGCTTTCACTGGATTTGGTTTTGAGACCCTGAAGAAGAGAGAAAGTAAGAGACTTTCTGACCAGAGTGTCTTGTCCACAGACTGCGGAATGAACTGCCACAAACAGTGCAAAGATCTGGTTGTGTTTGAGTGCAAGAAGCGAGCCAAGAACCCAGCAGCTCCCACAGATAACAGCACCTCTGTGGGGCCAATACCCACCCTTTGCTCACTGGGAGCCAAAGATCTGCTCCAAGGTAAGTAAGCACTGGTAACATTTATCATGGAAAGTTAAGGGGGAAGGGTAAAGTGTGGGGAAGGTTAAGATTTCCTCATAATTAGTACATGAGTTTCAGTTAAACTTGATCCCAATTGATAGGCCAGGGCTGACCCCTCCCACAGTTCTGGATTTCAGTCCCTGTCTATGTCTCAGACTAAAGAATATTGGAATAGCAGAGGACAAGATAGGCATAAAAATCAGATGTTTATTGAACACTTCTACCAACCAAGTACAGATACTGACTTCTGGCCAAAACAGTGATGCAAGTTAATACTTTGCCACTCCACTCCCAGCCCAAACCCAAAACAATAGGGAGAATTTGCATGAATGTATGAACATGTATATGCATGTATGTGTGTGTATATACATATCATATATAATACTTAGCATATGATATATAAGTAGCATATATTTAAAAACATAACTGCACTTAAAAAAAATCTCTGTAGCTCAGAAGTATACTAAAAACCTAGCAGTGAGTAGGAGCTGAACCATAGCCTGCTGGGCTCCAGGTCCTGAAACAGGAAGGCATGGTTAGGAATTTGATTTTTGCAAGTAACAGAAACCAAAAAGCCTTAAGCATGAAAGGTGACCAGAATCACTGATTTTTGCAGGTAACAGAAACCAAAAAGCCTTAAGCATGAAAGGTGACCAGAATCACAATTCTGGTCCTGATTTTGGACCAGAACCCCAATTTTTCTCCAGGAGAGGAGCCTAAGCCATCAATGTAAGATTAGATCCCAGACTGGGTACCCTGAAGAACCACATGGAGGTAGCTATTAAAATTCTAGAGACAGAGGGTAAATGAGGAAAGGGAGAGGGGGCAACAAAACTCCCACTCAAGATGAGCTTGCAGATGAAAATTCCAAATAATATTAGGGAAATCCTAGGACTAAGCTAAAATACTCAACAATCAGGAGATAAATAGGGAAATTCACTCTTGTCAAAATGCAAAGAGAAAATAAGAAAATGATTTGGGAAAGACTTCCTGGACAGGGTGAAATTTCAGTGGAGTCTGGAAGGAACAGCAGAATTTGGATTAAGTCGTGGGGAAGAGGGCCGAGCAGTCCAAATAGGACAGACAATGGGAGCAAAAGCCCAAGGACAGAAAAGCCTCAGTGCTGCTGAGATGGTGACTGAGGGTGGTATGACAGAAGGGGGGAGATGAAGTTAAAAAAAGCTATTAAAACAGTGAGTGACATGAACACTGTGGGGGCCTGATAGGGAGGCAGAGCTTCATAGCACTCCACCAGGCCCTGCTCTCTCAAAACACTACTCATCTTGGCTTCTGAAAGAAACAGGGATATCTCCAGGCACAAAATCCAATGTTTATTAAGTTAGCCCCAATTTTATATGGTTTTAGAAGCCATGTGACTTCTAATTAAGACTGAAGAGGAAAAGTTCATTCTGATAATAGGCCAGACCATTTGTTCTAATGATTTTATTTTTCCACGTGGAATAAATGAGTTTATTTATATAAAGCACTTACAATTAGGTTTGACACATACTAAACAAGTGCCATATGTTATTACCATTACTATTTTGAAATAGGCTCCCTAAAGGGGTAAGGCCATTGTAGTTAAAAATCCCTAGGAAAAAAGTTTAGATAAAGTTCCTGTAGTATGTACTTTGCATTTAATAAGTAAATTACATTCAATAAGTAAATATCAATATACATTTAGTGACCTAATCAGCAAAGTGTTTTATGTACTTCCATGTAAGAACTGTAGACTGATTCCTTTTAATCACACTACCAAGTATAAATTTTCTGCTCTCTTCCTGAATCCCTGTACATACCATATATCTAAGCACAGGTTGGTTTCAAACTTTTGGGATGTTTTGTTCTTAGAAAAGGTTTAAATCTAAACTTCCAATGACTTTTTTTTAAAGAAAACCATTATCATCTTTCTCAGATTTCTGATATTTATCTACCCTTTCTTGACTTACACCTTTCCTCACTTTTATAACACTGGTATCCTGGATCTCTTTCTGCAATTTTAAGGTCTCTCAAAAAGTAAAGTGTGCTCAAGATTCAGTCCCAAGCCCCTTGTATGTCTAGGAATTTGATCTAAATAATAGAAGATTTTATATTCATAATCTGGCTTGGTAAAAAAGTATAGCTTTTACAGAAAGGTTGGGAAATGGAGATATAAAAAAATTGTGGCCATAATCCTCTTCAAAAAAGTGTAATTATTTGGGGGTGAATATAACAATTTAAATATTTTGGTACTTAAATAATATGATTTTGAGGTTTATTGGGCAAATATTAAATGTTATGTTCCTCTTGGGAAAAATTAAACTAGGATCTTTACAAGACTTGTAGTGTAACTGTTGATTCAAATTACAAATGCCAATTAGGGGACTTTCTTGTTGCCCAGAAGCTATTTAACCCTTTTGACTATTCCAATCCAGTGTCTTCACTAGAATATTTAATAAAATATATTTTAATAGAAATATATACTTTAAAAAGCACTTTCTTTTAATCATTTAATTTCCCAAACCCTAGATTTTTCTCCCCATTCAATAGAAGACTAAATAAAATTCCAAATTTGTGTTTATTAATAAATGTGTGTGGAACCTAGAGACTTTTTTTAAAAGATTTTATTTCTTTATTCCCTCTTCCCTTCAGGGCTCACTGTCTACTCTCTGTGTCCATTTGCTTTGTGCTCTGTATCTGCTTATCTTCTCTTTAGGAGGTACCAGAAGCTAAACCTGGGGCCTCCCATGTGGGAGAAAGGCGTTCAATTGCTTGAACCACCTGAACTCCCTGCTCTATTGTCTCTCATTGTCTTTCCTCTTTGTGTCTCCTTATTGCATCAGCTCACTGCATCTGCCTGTCACATCAGCTCGCTGTCTTGCTCTTCTTCTCCTAGAGGCACCAGGAACCAAACCTGTTACCTCTCGTGTGGTAGGCAGGGGCTCAATGGCTTGAGCCACATCTGCTTCCCTCTAATGACTTTTATTTATTTATTTATTTAAAAGATTTATTATTTCTCTCCCCTTCCCCCCCACCCCGGTTGTCTGTTTTGTCTATTTGCTGCATCATCTTCTTTGACCACTTCTGTTGTTGTCAGCGGCACCGGTATCTGTTTCTTTTTGTTGCGTCATCTTGTTGTGTCAGCTCTCTGTGTGCATGGCACCATTCCTGGGCAGGCTGCACTTTCTTTCATGCTGGGCAGCCTTCCTTATGGGGTGCACTCCTTGCGCGTGGGGCTCCCCTACATGGGGACACCCCTGCATGGCAGGGCATTCCTTGCGCACATCAGCACTGCACATGGGCCAGCTGCACACAGGTCAAGAAGGCCCAGGACCTCCCATGTGGTAGACGGACACCCTAACCACTGGGCCAAGTCCGCCGCCTTCTAATGACTTTTAAAAGAACCCATAATTACTGCGGAGTTTTGCAAAATAGCAAACCTAGATAACTTGCAATCCAGCTTTAAGTCTGCCACCCATCTCAAATACATCCAATTACCTTACTTTTCCAGGAAATTACTCTTTATGGTTAACATTACCAAGTTGGGGTCCTGGGTGGGGGAGGAAAGGGGTATTAGTTTAAGGACAAGAAGAAAACTAGAATTACTCCCTTGTCATTTAATACCATCAGTATTAAACAAGGGCAAAACATTTTGGGACACACTTCCACAAGGCTAGAAATTCTCTCACAGGTAAGCTATGTTCATTGGAAATGAGCAGATGGGTCTCCGAGAGTTCCTACCAGCTGGCTGAAGGGTCAGAACTGAGACTTTGAATACTGAGAGCTCCTAAATCCCCAGGATCCATGGAAAGTATGGAATATTTTTACCTGTATTTTGACCCTGCAATCTTTAAATAATGAAATTTTACAACATTGAGCAGGGGTTTCAATGTATCTATAGAAGTAGGAATCCTCTGGGCAACCTTTGTGCAACATAGAAAAAGATGCCCTTTCATCAGAGTGGATGCAGCCTGATATCAGTGACTGTGGCTAGGCCAGGAACGGCCCTGGATTTCAGCCCCCACTCACCCTCCAAATCACGTGCCTGAAAATGGGTCTACTTTGGGTCTGTGGAATCCTGTAGTATTAAGAAAAAGGTCTCAACTGAGACCAATATGTCCATCTTGTACCTCTGCTTTTCTTGGGCTAGAATACTAGCATATTTTGTATTTTCCTACAGGGTCTGAGGAAGGACCTTTTACATTTCCTAATGGAGAGGCTGTGGAACACAGTGAGGAGAATAAGGATCGGACCATCATGCTGATGGGAGTGTCCTCTCAGAAGATTTCTGTACGGCTGAAGAGGACTGTTGCCCACAAGGCCACCCAGACTGAACCACTGCCTTGGATTGGCAGTGAGGGCCCTTCTGGTCCCTTTGTGTTGTCTTCCCCAAGGAAGACAGCCCAGGATACTCTTTACTTGCTTCCCAGTCCCACATCTCCATGCCCCAGCCCAGTGTTGGTTAGAAAACGGGCTTTTGTCAAGTGGGAGAATAAAGAATCCCTGATAAAAACAAAAGAGGAGCTCCGTCATCTCAGACTTCCAACCTACCAAGAGCTGGAACAGGTACCTTCCTTTTCCTTTTTTTTTTTCAGATTCTCTCCTCCCCAACTTTCAGGAAGCGGGAGGGAGAGATCTCACATTTAATATGAGAGGTTGAAGATTGAGGGGAAGAGAAGTGGGGTTAAGCCAAGGTACAGCAAGCGAACTAAAGATTCAGATCACATTGATTACTAGCTGGATGTAACGAAAAGGAAAGGGAAAGGAAGACAGGGAGAGGGAGAGAGTAGAGAAAAAGAAATAAACCATTCAACTTTCTCAAAGAAACCAGTGTAGGCCCAGTTTACATTACGTAAGTAGAACAGGACTTACAAGGCTCCCTATTGGCATTTCAGAGTGTTGACGCCAGTGCCCAAAGCTGTTCACAGTAGGCTCACTGAGAAAAAACAGATTCTTTTGGCCTGCTTTACTCTGCTGACACCATACCCCTTTTCTAGACAGAACTGAAAGGAACTTGCTTAAATCCCCCTAGCCTAAAAGTAACCTGTTCATCGGGTTTGAGACCTTCCTAAAAGAAGGTAAAGAAGGTAGGTGAACTTAGTGCTACCAAAAAAAAAAAAGGAGAAAAGTGTATTAATGCTTACCACAGGAAAAGCCTCCCTCAGTATAAACAAGGGAAATATTTTTTAAAATATCAGGGAATATGCTTACACATATTGAAAAGGTAAATCAACAGCAGCAAGTAAATACAGTTGAATATAATATATAGTAATATAATCTATAAAAAGATGGCAATTGTGGCACCAGGAGCTCCTTTTTATTTGGTTAGGCTCACAATGTTCTAATTAAAAGGCACCTCATGGAGGCATTTGAAAGACATTGTTTACCAAGAAAAAGAAAACAGGAGTTTGGGATGTGGTGCCAAAGTTTGAGAAAAGGGGTCATAGGGAGAAGGATGAGAGAGTAGAAGGGAGAAATGGGAGTACTTTAACTAGAGACAAAAAGAAGGTATCCAAAGTTCAGTTCTGCAGAGCCAACTGTTAATATACTTTTTGTTTAAAGTAGAGCATAAAAGCTCATGGTGAGAGCTTGCTGAGATAGACCCCTTGTCCTAGGACGGTAGTTTCCTAACAATTATAGATAACTTAAGCCACTTTAAAGACAGGTAAACAAGCTTGTATTAGTTTTAACATTATCATTCATATTATAGAGGAGGAATTCTTCAGTCTGCCCTTTTTCCAAAACAAGATTTGTCCTATTTTTGGGGGCCAATCAGTAAACTTCAAAATCACATAGTGTTACACACTGCATCCTGCATAGAGAAACTGCCTGAGGGTTCAGGATTCACTCATTGTCTAAGTCATTTTAACTTCCTTCTCAGACTCCCAGGTATTGAATGAGAGTTAAATAATGTATAATATTATTATATGAAGCACCTGATCGGAATATATCACTTAATATTAGGAACAAATGAAAAAAAAAAAGAACAACATATTTTTCTGGATGAAAAGTACTCTGTTGCTCAGAGTATTTTTAAAAGTGCTTTAAGAATCAAATCAATCAAAAGTGGCAAAATTGTGGGTTACAAGAAACCTTTTTAAGGAAGGTAACTTAAACCATGAAAGAAACCCTGAAAAATGAACTTGATAGAATAGAAAGAACTTTGGTTTTGGAGAGAAAGATTATATTTCCAGTCCCAGGAACTTTGCGACCTATTTGGCCATCTGTAAAATCAGGACTTGGAATTTATGCTGAGATTTGCTTCCAAATCTTGATGTTTTACATGCCTACTTGAGAAGTCTCAGTGTAGTCGGTGGTATAGAAATTTCAGATAATTTAGGCACAGAATAATTCCTACTGGGTTATACCAGATCTGTAAAGTCCTCTTATTATCTCAGTCGCCTCTCTTTACTTTTATCCTGATAAGGGTACCTAAGGTGCCTAAACATGTTTACAGTATGTTTTAAAGAAATAATGAATCTCCTTTCCCATCAAGTAAATTCCTTGTGTAGTGACTGACTTGTAACTCTCCAGTTCCAGCTACAATAACCAAATTAAATCAATATTTAAAATAAAAAATATATATACTATATATTTAGTAGATTTTAATATTACGTTTGTGTATGTGAACCAGCATGGGACAGCAAAAAAAGGCAAGGCTCTTCGGGTCAGATATACCTGGGTTTAAATCCTGTCTGATAAAATATGGCAATCTTATTTTCTGCTTCTATAAAACTAGTATGATACTGCCTATTTGCAGGGTTGAGGACTGTGATATTCTGTTGTCATATGCACAGTACCTGACATATAGCCAAGTGCTTAATATTGTATAGTAGCTAATAGACAACTATCTAAGTAATTTGGGTTGAGAAACAACCCAATGTATTATATCAAATTAACCAGAAATTGCCCATATAGTCTTTTTGAGATAGTCAATGTGGTATAATGGTTAAGAATACTAGATTCAAAGTCAGAAAAGGAATTCAACTCTAAGAGGTGGGGTAAAATTTTCATCTTTATCAAAAGAGAATATTAATTCTCAACTACTTGGAAACAAAGCAAAAAACTACCACCTAGATTATGTGGACTAAAAGATGTCATACAACTACATATTACAAGTCACTGCTTTTCACAGTGTAGACCTGACCAGACTCTGTTTCTGCCAAGTAAATTTAGATCTGCCACACCATAACCAAATTATCCACCTATTGCCTGGGAATGGTTTATTCTGCTGCTAGCCACTCACATCTTTGATATTATAACAAAGACTAAATTGCTATTTGCACATGCTCATTTGATATTTAACTTATTTTTCATTCAGGGCAAAAAAGCTATCTTGAAAATAATTTTAAATTTTCATCCACAAAGAACAGAAACAGCGTATCAAGAATACAACTCGTGCTATTGTAACTGATTTGCTGTATTGCTGCTTTAGTAACACCACATTCTCCTTTCCCTTTAGGAAATAAATACTCTGAAAGCAGATAATGATGCTCTAAAGATCCAATTGAAATACGCACAGAAGAAAATAGAGTCTCTTCAACTTGAAAGAAGTAATCATGTCTTGGCTCAGATGGAGCAAGGTGACTGTTCTTAGCCCAGAAACTGAAGAAGCACAATCTGTAGAAGAGTATATTGGAGACCTTGTTTCCTAAAAATTCATTAACACAAAGACTCTGGGAACCTCACACTGACCCACTTTTTAAAAAGGTAGTTTAAAACGCCACTTACACTTTTTGACCTAAAAGACTCCTAATGTACAGTTTTGCAGTTTTCTTTCAGTCAACTGAATCAAAGGGGAAGGAAAGTTGAAAGAAGAGTGCTAAACTTTTGCCATTTATACCATAAGCTTTCTCCCCCCACCCCGTTCCTTATATGGGACTAATACTAAAAGAGTGCTAAAAATACAAGTTTCCTGACACGGTAACTTCTCCTTATGTGCTCTGCCAGGCTACTTCTTCCTTAACCTTGGAAAATGAATTTGCTTCCTTCTCTTACTTTCCCGGCACTTACTTTGTTCCATTCAGTCAAAGGTGGTTTATTATGGGAAAATACCCGTATCCCAAAAGTAGATTTACTTCCTCTCTATCCCAGTATTCTTTATGGATCTGGCTCCTATTTCACTACCTCAAGCTAATCAATTAACCTCTTTTCCCTCCTTTCTCCACTATGCTCTTATGTACATGAGGATATCTATCTAGAAGCAAATTTGTAGAGATGTAGGCAAAATTTTAGGGGCTTATAAGCAACATGGCATTATTCAGTTGGAGGTCAACTCATTGTTTTATTCTTATAATCATAAGGAAACTAATGACTATGAATGGTTACTACCATCTCATGCATGATTGGCTTAGTTCAAGTAAACACAGTGCAAACATGATGTTTGTCATATATTCTACAGTGCATAGAATTAGGAATTTTATGGCTTTTTTAACAGTCTGTGAAGAGTATTTAACTCTTCATGTTCCATCCTCATCTTTTTTTAAAGTAAACTATTTTTTAAAGTTCTTTTTTTGAACTGAATTTGTGCTTAAATTGTCTTCACTATTCATACTATTTAGAAATAAGCTAATTGGATTAATGGCTTCTAATAGCTGACAGCTTGTACATATGTATATAGTATGTATAGACTATCAGATATGCATGTGGCTTGGAAATTTGTTCCTCCTCAAAATGTGGAAGTAAGTTAAATAACTTTTAGTCATTTACATAAATTCTCAAATATAAAATTCAGTTTGTAACAAGATGAAGCTGTTGTTCACAATGTAAATTGTATTGTCTGACAAAATTACAAGTAACAACCTGTAAGTTTTCTATTAATCAAGGTTAATATAAATTGGCTCATTTACTTGTCTAGGCAACTGTATATGAACTCTTTTGTCAGCTTTCTTCTCATTTCTCTAAAAATTCATATTATCACTTTCTTTCTTCATGCTTGAAAAGCCTGATACCAGGCTGACTTGAAATTCATTACACAAGTTGTCAAACTGCCAAGAATATAATCTTAATTAAAAGCCCCAAATCTAAAACCAACAGCACTAAGTCTTGATCAATACCAATTTTATATATAGTATTGCTTACCTGGAGAATTCAGACCACTTCAGAAGTTTCTTTTGGTGAAAGATCAGTGCCCATTTTCATATCTCCTTGTACAGTATACTATAGTGAATTTTAGTGACATAAAACTAGCTTTTATTTTTAAATAAGCCATTATTTCATTAAAGACTGGCTTTACATATATATTTATCTTTTTCTAAATCAAAATTCTGAAATCCCCAAATCAGGGTTGCTCAAGTCCACCATCTGGTATATAAGCTTATACAAGAACCTTGCTATTTACTTTATGTGGAAAATTGAAAGGCTTTGGCATTTCTTTACTATCACTATAGGGCAAGAGAAAAACAAATATAACTTTATGACAAACTTAAAAATTCCTATTCTTCACTATTTTTTTCCTGTGACACAAACCAGAGATACAGTCCAATTTCTTTAAATATAGTCACATAACCCAATTAAAATTTTTCATTCTTCTTACCTTCCATCCAAAATAGACCCCAGGTTAGTTTTTATATAAATAACCTGTAGATCTTTAGAAAAGGAGGCAGTAATTTTATTGCAGGTGTTTACAGTCCAGCATGGGCTAAAGATGTATAGTGTGGAAGTTAGTATTGTTTGCACTGAGCTACATGGCATTAGTGGAATGTAGAATAATAATCTGGGACAAGTTTTTGATTTATCAAGGGTAGGCTGCAAATTCTGGGGTCTCATAATGACTTGAAATATGTTTTGGCAGGTAAACTTATTTTATTAACAGTACTGTCATTTCTCATTTTCTTTGGTAATTGACTCACCTTTCTCCTGACCATTTGTGAATTTTTGTCTAAAAATGTACAATGTATAAGAACTTCAAGAAAAATACAAATGTACAGATTGTAAAGTTTTTTTTTATATCTAATGTAAGTTTTCTTTGTGTAATATTTATATGATAAAAGACATTAGGATCCAATCCCTACAACATAGATGTCTTGTGTTTATTTCTACTTCATGACTATGTAGAAGCTTCACCTGGATTTTTAGTCTAATACTAAAGGAAGGAAAAGCCAAAGCAACTCAATTATTTAGTTTAAATTCTTCTAAATCTTTTTACAAAATGAAGAAGGAATAGTATAGAAATAGTCAACCTGTTCCCATCTTATTTGCATAATGACTATGGCAATCCCCAAATACTGATTTCTAGAAACATTTAACATTAAAGGAGACAAACATGAGATTGTCATTTCTCTGTGGTTTTTACTACCTAAGGAAACTATAACAGAAAGAAAAACTCTGAAGCCATGGATGAGAAAAGTAGAGCATGGTTAAAACTAGGGTACAGACCCAGAAAAATTAATTTGTGACAATAATTACTTAGAGTATTTAGAGATAGCCATGATTTCCCTTAATCCTCAACCAAGTTATGTTTAACCAGATCAGTAAAGGAAAAAAAAAAATCAGATCACTCAAATTCCACTGCAGAACAGATTCTGGTATATTTGGATATAGATGTATTTATCATTTTGGTAATTACAGTACTTCAAAATGATGAAACCACACTGACAACTTGAGCCTGAGAATATAAACTGCCTCTCCCTACTACTAGCACCATACTAATTCCCATACCCAGTATCTCTACTGTGTGTTCCTTGCTAGGTATAAATAGTATCATTGCTCAGAACATTCTCCGGCCACAAATCTTTTTCAGTTTATCATACTTTCTTTTGTCACAAATAAAGCTAATTAAATGTTTTTTGTTATTTTTTTTTAATACTTTTCCTGTTTAGCAAGGCAAGATCTTCCCCATCAGCAGAACATAGGAAATGTGTTCAAAGAAAACAACACCTGTTTCCCCATCTTTTGATAACAGTTCATGTGTAATGGTTGTTGATTATATGTGGACAGGATATATGATCCAGATGAGAAGTCAGTTACTTCTTTAATCCAGAAACCCCAGTCAGGTAATATCTACAGATGCTACTGGGTACCACAGGCTAGACAAAGGCTTGGGAGAAGGAAAAAGGGGAGGGAAAATAAGTATAGAAAAAAATGAAATTGAGAATTAGACAAAATAGAATGAAGAGGAGGAACAGAAAAAGGTGATAGATTTTAGGAAGCAGCGAAGTGCCATTCATCATATTCTACACTTGTATTGCTCTCAATTTAAAAATATTTTCACATTATGCCCTTTCACATTAATGTCCCAAATCTGCCTCATTTCTATCCTAGATAGTGCTCAGCACATGCTTTTACAGAAGAAATTTTTACAGAACCAAGATAATCAAAACAATCCCTTCTTACGGAAAAGAGTAAGATGGAGGGCTCGATGACTGGAGTCGCTTTTCATTCAGTAAGGTTTATGGGAATGATGTATATACAGGAGTGGCACTAGTTTCAACATATTTCCAGGAGTATGTGACTTAGATAAGATTTATGATTGACTGCAGTGGATAACCGAATCAGCAATCCTATGAAGATACAAAGAAGTCTTACAGCAATTGACAAATCTGTTTTTGCCAATATTTACCATAAACCTTTATTGACAAGTTGAAAGAAGCTGTAAACCCCTTTCTGTACCAGCAACTAGTGCTCCAAAAAAGAAACGAAGCAGAAATGTAAAGGCTTTAAATGGATATTTTTTTTCAGCTAATAACTCTTATGAAATATTTTGCTACAGTGGTCTTTTGCTTAATTTTTGAAAAATTATTTTCTTTCAGTGTTCAAAGCTACTGATAAAAGTGTTTTAATTATAGAAAGCCTTTTTCTTCAACTGTCACAGATGAAATTCTCTTCTTTATGTACAAACATATTAAAAAAACCCTAAGCCAAAAAAGTTTAAAAATAACCAAAAAAATTTATGTTTTCCCATCCTGAACACATTTCTCTGAAGGGTTAGCTTGAAAAATACATGTCTATGACTTCAGTATACACAATACCACTTTTAAAGTTTTAACATTATTTGAGATTTCATCACAAAGTTTACTGTAAAACAAAACAAATATCAAATACCATTTGATCACTGCTAACAGTACAGCTTTCTATCTGTTAAGCTGGCTAGATCACAGAAAGCTGTTATGCACAGCTGCCTACATTAGCATATTGACTTATAGTGGGATTAAAAAAGTTAAATTTGTGTGGTTAACTCTTTTTTCTCTAACCCTTCACACTAGGAGAAAAATGTATTATTATTTGGTCTAGTTTCTCAACTATCCAAAATAGATGCTCTGTAAGTTTTCAACAAATTGCATGTGTACTTAGGTATTTATAGAACAACCTGAGGGGGCAAGTGTCACATTCCTTCTTTGACAAATGAGGACAAATCAATGCTTGACATTATCCCTGGGCTAGTGTCATAACTTGAATTCACAACTCTTGATCCCCAAGCATTTGACATTGCCTAACCCCCTGTTTCTCAATCTGGCTGTAAATAATTACTACCATGGGATGCCTCAGCCCTACCCCTGACCTAATATAGCAGGGACTTGCTACCTCAATCCTGCGTAATACAGCCCAGTTTGCCTTCTAATATTTAGATATCTAAAATGAGGGAATAAATGATGAAGAAACTAGTTTATAGGAAGATGTTTCACATCATCATGTAAAATTGGTATGTGTCTCTTTTGGCTATAAAAGAAAAAACAAATCAAGACAACTGCCTACTGAACAAAACTATCAATCTCTTTCCCTATTTTGCAACACAGAATTAACAAACATGAAACATATCCAGAATATGGATAGGGCAAAAGTCTATATTCCCTTCCATTACAGGTGGAGTACCTTACATATCTCAAACCTGAATAAAATAAAGGTAACAGTCTAAATTCAATCATGACAATAAAATACTTTCCATTTTTCAAATTTGATGGTAATAAATATTTACATTTTTAAAAATTATTTTTGCTCATTTTTTTGTTTTTTAAAAAGACAGCATGCTCAAAGTACATAGAATATAAGGGAAAAATGACTTCATCTAAGAGATCAAATGGTAGTATAAAACAATGCTCTTACATATTAATCCAATTTGAGAATGATATATCAGGGAGTCTAACATAATGCTTACTTCAAAGATGATACTCAAGAATATTAATTAAAATACTATGCCTACTGTGTCTATCAAGAAGTAAGCACTACTACCTAATCTAATTTTGTAATTTCTAATACCTTCTATATCCACCCCCACCTCCTCCTCCATATGGATCCCCATAACCTCTTCCACCATAGCCCCCTCTTCCACCATAGCTCCCTCTTCCACCATAATCTCCCCTGCCTTGGAAACCCCCTCCTCTACCACCTCCTCCACCTCCTCCTCCTCCCCATCCTCCTCCACCTCCCCCACCTCCCCCACCTCCCCAACCCCCTCCGCCTCCCCAGCCACCCCTTCCACCCCCACCACCTCCTCTTCCACCACCACCACCACCACCCCAACCACCCCTTCCGCCGCCTTCTTGTCGCTTCTGCCAAGGGGGCATTTCAGGGGGTGGTGGTTCAATTTCATTCGGCCTTCCTCCTCTGTCAGGCACCCTTCCCATCAGCACCTGTGTGAAGAAACATTTTATTTGTTTATAATAAAATATCTTAAAAGTTAAATTTATATCAAGGGTTCAGATGACATTAAAATTATTATTTATAATAAAGACATATTTAAGGACATGAAAGTGTTAAATATGGCAATATGAATATTGAAAACATGTATGACAAATTCCTCAATGTGGTACTATTTTTAAATAATCTGGAGGAGTATTTCTGAAACTTATGGATATGGTAATTTCCTCTCATTTAAGTTTGTTTAGCATATTTCTATAATTTTTTTGTCAAAATATTTTCAATATGTACAAACTATATACCCTATATTAATTAACTTCATATCCATTTATAAATGAACAACTTTAGAATTCCATTGCCATTGACTTGGTATTGGGTTATCCAATAATTATCCAATAAAAGACTATTCCTAAACACATTTTATTTCAACACAGTGTGAAGTAGATATAACATGCAGATGTAATGAGGTCATAAGATGAATAAAATGACTATGATGCAAGGTATCACTGCAAAGAAAAGATGCTTTCACAAGAATTTTCAATGCAATATTCCTTTCTTATGAGAAACTTAAGCTCACTAGATTTCAAACAATGATACTAATTACTACGTTATTATAAAGAAAATATAGGAGTTGATAAACTTCCTTAATCATGCCATACAATACTTTTAGTATTAAAAATGTTTAACCAGGGAAGAGTTTAGTTTAAAGGTCTCCAACCTTCTGAAAAAGAGAAGTAACTTTATATGCCTGTGAGCAGAAGGAAAAACAAATAGTGGTGAGGATGCCACCCACCAACTACAGCCAAAGAGGAGCTGGTTGCTTCTACTACAGTCTCTTTCAGGAAAGAAGGTAAAAAAACTTAACTGCCTTAACCAAAATGACCAATGAATCATGTTCTACTTCTATTGATCCTTAATCAAAACAAAGTTTTGGTAATTTATGTCATGAATGGATGACAAAAGGCACAGCATCCTCACTGTGAAGCAAATTTTTAAGTCCGTAAACATTCTTTTAAGTCAGTAATAACATTCTAGTTATCAAGGCCATCTAAAAACAGTTTTTTTGTGATTGTTATCCTCCTTGGTCTCTGCCATCAAACATGACGTATTGGTGAGTAAATGCTCCTCCAAGAATTGCCCTCAAATACTAAGACTAGAAATTATAAATTCATAAAAGAGATTGGCAATGTCACTGAAAGAAAAAGAAAAATTCTTAAGCCACAAAGACTAGATTACAATGTGATGTCAAATATTAGGTAACATATATCAAGAAAGAACTTTATCTTTCAGAAGATAAGGGAGTTGATCCAAAATGGAGGCACACAAAAAAGTCATATTAGAAAGGCAAACATTGGTGATACCTAACTTAGCAGTAATTAACAAATTGACTTTGACTACAACCATCCTTTTGGTAAGATCTCTCTCAAGTAGAAAGTATATCTCAAGCAAGATCTATTAAGTAAGAAATGATGTTTTTAAATTACCCAAATTTTCTTAGTTCTGATTTGTGGCTCACTCACATTCCCACTTAACTAGGTTTGCCACAGAGTGCTCTGCCTAAATGGAGAGTACATGCTAGCCAAGCTGATGTGAGCATTCTAGACCAGTTTGTTGTTGCTGCAGTCGTAAATTAATAATTCAGATTCCTTGAGCCTGTTTAACTTGAGACCACTCTCAGAGAAATGGATCTATAAGCTGAATCCGGAAAGAGAAGCTCAAAGAGGTTCAGTGACTTGCCCAAGGTCATTCCTCTAAGTCAATGATAGGCCTACACCGCAAACTCAAATTTGTATTCTAAAGCATGCACTCTTTCCTTTATACCAAGGATATAAGGAGTCTCTCATGACCTGAAATAATTTCCATAAAACAGATTTTTACTGACCAAAAAAAATCACTACTCTTGGAAAGAAGGTAAATTCTAACAAAGACTATTGATAAAAGCAATTCTTCTTAAAAAACATAAACCTTTTATTAATTCCTCTAATTAAGATAAAACTCTGGTTTAATTTTTGAATACAGAAATTCAAACGGATACACAAATGCAAAATATAACCAAACCTAGATGTTTTGAAGCCCTCTACCCTATATTGTTCCCTTTCCAGAAGTTCACCTGGACATAAAAAAAAAAATGATTAAAATCTGTGAAAATATCAATGAAAATACTAGAAATTCATTTTCCACTGTGCCATTGTTAATGGCACCAACCTTGTTAATGGCACAAGCTGTCTTCTCTCGGCTAGTGCCACTACTTGTCCTAATGATCTTGGATAGATCTTCACGAGCAGCAAGCAGATGCGCCAATGTAATAGTTGTCTTGGGTGACAAAGCATAACGCTTAGGCTGGTAAATTCTTGCTATGTCATCTGTTTTTACCTAAATGGCAAAAGTTAGGGGGAAAAGAAACAAGTAAATTTCAATTAAAGAGCAATGGCAATCATAATCTTCAGAAAGAAAAAAAAAAGGATATAATGAACAAGCAAAGAAATGGAAAAGATAAAAAACATTCAAATACCTGATAATTTTTACATAGAATGAAAGAATAGCTCGACAGATATAAAAGAAAATGTCAGTAATAACTCATTAAAATTTTAATTACAATTAGTTTATTCATATAGACAAAAATAAAAATACCTAAAAACAGCTTTACTAAAAAAAAAGTACAGTACCATTAAGAGGAAAACATTAGTAAAGCTTGCAATATCAAAAAGGAAAACTTGAATAAATGGTGAGAAACACCAACATTCTGGTGGGGGAGACTGAGCATTATTGGCAGTTTTTTACCAAATTAACTTACAGATTTAATACAACCTTATTGGAATGGTTTTTGGGAAGATGAAAAACAAAAGAATCTAAAGGTAATCCAGAAACTGAACAGGCAATAATGATTAGAGAAAATTTTGATGAAAAAGAAGAGCCATACCAGATATAAACATATAATATTTAATCACCATCACTATCTTAACAGTTAACATTTATTGGACACTTATTAAATGTGTTAGGATGCTGTTCACTTAATAGGCATTATCTCTTTAATCCTCAAAATATCCTTTTAGAGTGGTTGTTTTTTATTATCCCATTGCAGATGGGGGAAAAAAAATGAGGCTTAGAAAGATTTAAGTTATTTTCCCAAAAATACAGAGAAAGAATCCCAGCTCTGCCCACTTATTAATAAAGGCCTACCTGACCCCTAAGTATAGATGTAGAGATGTATACATAATGGTATACTACCCTGCCTGAGTCTAATTAATTGGAATTTGGGACAGAAAAAAACAGCTGAATGAAATACACTAGACAATTAAGATTCAGAGCCTCATAAGTACATGAATGAAATATCTTATAAAGGCAGTAAAGAGGGAAGCAGATGTGGCTCAAGCAATTGGGCTCCTGTCTATCATATAAGAGGTCCAGGGTTCGATACCCAGGGCCTCCTGGTGAAAACAAGCTGGCCCACACAGAGTGCTACCTTGTGCAGGAGTGCTCCCCCCACAGGAGTGCTGCCCTGCTCAGGAGTGCTGGCTAACGCTGAGAGCTGACGCAAGATGACACAACAAAAAGAGACACAGGGGACAGACAATAAGAGACTTAGCAGACCAGGGAGCTGAAGTGGCACAAGAGAATCATCACCTCTCTCCCACTCCAGAAGGTCCTAGGATCAGTTCCTGGAGCCGCTTAATGAGAAAACAAGCAGACACTGAAGAACACACAGCGAATGGACACGGAGAGCAGACAATGGAGGGAGGGGGAAGAAATAAATAAATCTTAAAAAAAAAAAAAAGGCAGGAAAGATCAGCGGAAAAAGGGAAGGATTACTTTTTAAATGGTATTGTTATGAATTGTTATTTGCAAAAAAAAAAAAAGGCATACCATATAACAAAGGGAATTGCAAATAGATTATCTGCGGTTTTATTTTAAACTTAAAAATAAAAGATTAACACTTCCATACATAAAGGACAGGAAACAACATTAAAGAAAACTGGGGAAAATATTTTCAACAAATAAGACAAGTAGCTAACTTCCTTAATGTATAAAAAGCTTAATCAGAAGGAAAACAGGAAAACCCCAAGGGAAAAAAGGCAAGTCATAAATAGAAATTTTTTTTAAAAAGAGGAAATTCAAGTTACTGATGTAAAAAACTCACTGAACCTATAAAAAGCCTGTATTAATGATAAAAATATATAAATAATTTTAAAAACAGCCTATTTTAACTATCAAGTTAGGAATAATTAGAATATTAAAGAGAATAAAGTGAGACAGAATTTCATTTACCCTACGAGTAGGAGATCAAATTTATAAAAACTTTCTGGAAAATAATTTGGCCATGTGAATCAAGATCATTATGAGTCATGATCTTTGACATAGTAAGATTCCTTTTAGGAATCCACCATAAGAATATATTGTGAAATTAGCACAAAAATTTTATGTCTAGACACATTCCTGGTATTAGTTAAAATTAGAAAAAAAATGTATAAGAACGTTATAATGCAGCCTTAAAAAAATATTGAAAGGAATGAAGTACTGTTACATGTTACTACACTGATTAACACTGAAAACATGCAAAGTGAAAGAAGTCAGATAGAAAAGGTCAAATATTGTGATTCCATTGATATGTAATACCCAGAATAGGCAAATCCACAGAGACAGAAAGTAGATTAGTGATTGTCAGAGGACAGAGAAACAGGGAATAGGGACTGAATGCTAATGAGCATGCAGCTTTTTGGGGGGGTGACAGATATGCCCTGAAATGAGCATGACGTTTATGGGGGTGACAGATATGCCCTGAAATTAGACAGTGGAAATGGTTGCACAACACAGTGAATATTATTCTAAGAAAAGAAACTATATTAACTTTATTAATAAATGTGTATAATGTTTTTGAAGAACAATTCTGTATTATGCATCAAAAAATCTTAAAATCATAAACCTTCTTCAATCAAGAATTCCACTTTTAGGAATATTCATGGACACAGACAAAAATTTAATTGCAAGGAATTTCATTATAGGGTGAAACGAGACAAAATTGGAGGAAACTTCAATGTCTATCAGAAATTATATGGTGAAATATTCTGTAAAGATTTAAAATGCTATAGAGCAATATTTGATGACAGTCATTTAATAATAAAAGACACATTTTTCTATCATGAAAATAGAAGGGGAATGATAAAAGATATATCAAATTTAATAGGAAAAACAATATACAAATGGCCATTAATACAAGAAAAGATGCTCCACCTCTTTAGGTATTAGGGAAAGGCATATCAAAACTACAATGAGACACCACTTTATACCCACAAGGATGTCTAAAAAAAGGAAAATAACAAGTGTTACTGACGATATGGAGAAATCAGAACTCTTGAGCATTGCTGATATGAATACATAAACTAAGGAAAACAGTTTGGCAGTTTTTAAAAAAGTTTAACATAGAATTACTATATGGCCCAGCAATTCTACTCTTAGTTATATATTCCCAAAGAACTAAAAAACAGTGACTCAAACAGATAATTTTACACAAGTATTCACAACAGCATTATTCACAATAGTCAAAAGGTGAAAACAACCCAAGTATCTCTGTTTAATCATTGATGATGTATACATACAGTGGAATACTATTTGGGCATAATAAAGAATGAAGTTCTGATAAAGGCTACAACATGGATGAACCTTGAAAACAATACACTAAGTAAAATAAGCCAGACACAAAAGGACAAACATATGATTCTATACATATGAAATATCTAGAATAAGCAAATTCACAGAGACAGAAAGTATATTAGAGGTTACTGGGGGCTGGAGGGTGCAGGAATGGGTGGCCATTGCTTAATGGGTAACAAGTGTTAGCAAGGTTGTGGAAAAATCCGAATCTTCACATATTGCTGGTAGCAATGTAAAATACTGCAGCATTTGTGGAAAAGTCTAGCAGCTCCACAAAAAGTTAAACATAAAGTTAACATATGGGGAAGCGGACTTGGCCCAGTGGTTAGGGCGTCCGTCTACCACATGGGAGGTCTGCGGTTCAAACCCCGGGTCTCCTTGACCTGTGTGGAGTTGGCCCATGTGCAGTGCTGATGCGCGCAAGAAGTGCTGTGCCATGCAGGGGTGTCCCCCGCGTAGGGGAGCCCCACCCACCCAGCGCGAAAGAAAGTGCTGCCTGCCTAAGAATGGTGCTGCCCACACGGAGAGCTGACACAACAAGATGACACAACAAAAAGAAACACAGATTCCCATGCCGCTGACAACAACAGAAGTGGACAAAGAAGACAATGCAGCAAATAGACACAGAGAATAGACAACCGGGGCAGGGCGGAAGGGGAAAGAAAGAAAGAAAGAAATAAATCTTTAAAACATATGACCCAGCAATTCCACTCCTAGAAGCCAATCACAAAATAACAAATAATATATGACTCCATTTATATGAATAGGCAAATCTAGAGAGACAGAAAGTAGGGCAGATGTTGCTTAAGGCTGGGAACAGTCTATGGCCATATTACCCTGAATGCACCCGATGTCGTCTGATCTTGGAAGGGCTGGGAACAGTGGGGGACTTATACAGTGACAGCTGAAGGGTACAGAATTTCTTGGAGAGATTTTGAAAATGTTTTAAAATTGAATATGGTGATGGTGGCACAAATCTGTGAATATACAAAAACCATTTTATTGTATACTTTAAATGTACAAATTGGATGATATATAAATTATATTTCAACAGCTGTTAAAAAGCTTTATAGGAAAAGAAAACTTAGGGATATGAATGCATATAATCAACAATCAACTGAAAAAGACCAAATGAAAAAAAAGCCAAGATGACTTATAAATAGCCTAAGAAAAAATAATTTAAAAAATCTTCCAAGCTAAGGAAAAAAAACAAAAACATAATCTCCCTGTCCTATATATAATGAAAAAAATGCCAAAATGAGAAGATAAACTAGTAAGACATTTCGCAAAAGGCTCAAATCCACCAAATTTAAAGCCAATAGACTCGGCATGCCCATGAACCCACACCACAATTAATATTCTGAGAAAAGAATATGTGAAGAGTCATGTTTTAGATTTCTCTGTAATCTTAAGCTTGGCATTGAAAATATCCTCTGCATTTAGTACCTTTAATGCTTCTGTCTTTACAATTTTCCTTATATTCCTCAATTTCTTTTTCTCATTTAAAATTTGATGAAGTTAAACCAGTGCCCCCATATATATTTAGCCTGTATTAAGTTTCTGGAGGTTAGGAAAACTGGTACCTCCCACACATCTGAACTCTAATACATTTCTAGAGGTCAGCAATCATGTCAACTACTTCTTTAGTAACTCAGCAACAGAGCCTCTTGCAAACAGTTACTACAATGAAACATACAGGCATACCCCTGAAGTTTATCCTAGCGCTCACAGAGAAGAGAAATGGGCTCCAACCACCTGAGATATTGATTAGATATGACAGACAGAGAAATCTTCTGAAAATGTTCTATACCTAAATGGATAGGGTACCAAGGTCTTCGTCCATAACCAGGTACATCATAATGCTTGACACAGACAAGATGCTGAATAAATGTTTACTGAAAGAAAATACATGAATGACAGGAAATGACTGCCTTATCACTATGTTAAAAATAATTTTCCTGAAACAACACTTTGCATACTAGCAACAACCCTGTTTTAATTCATTCTTCACTTTTCTGTATCTGTCTGCCAGGTGTTTGGAAGGAGACTCTAAAAATACATGTTGAGAAGACTGCTAGTTTAATGATTCAGATTGCACAAACTAAATTATAAAAAAGTATACATATCCTACAAAAAAGAGAATAGAAGAGAGGGATACAGATAAGGGATACAATAGAACATTTCAGAAAATGAAGAATGGAGCTAAAAACCTGGGTTAATTTAAATTCTATTTGTAGAGCATTCTTCTCCTCCCACCCTTGGTGCCATAATGCTACTCCTCATCAGACCAAGGCGGGAGGCAGGGGGTAGAATATAGGAATATAGGAAAAATGTTCCCCTCTTGAAAAAATTATTAAACTCAGAAAAAAAGACAATCACATGCTGACACTGAAAACTCCCATAGCCTAACAGCCTACCCTAAAGCTTGGTATCAACAATCCCTATCGGCAGTAGACTTGGCCCAGTGGTTAGGGCGTCCGTCTACCACATGGGAAGTCTGCGTTCAAACCCCGGGCCTCCTTGATCGTGTGCAGCTGGCCCATGCACAGTGCTGATGCGCGCAAGGAGTGCCCTGCCATGCAGGGGTGTGCCCCACGCGCAAGGAGTGCGCCCCATAAGGAGAGCTGCCCAGTGCGAAAGAAAGTGCAGCCTGCCCAGGAATGGTGCTGAACACATGGAGAGCTGACACAACAAGATGACGCAACAAAAAGAAACACAGATTGCCATGCCACTGACAACAAGAGAAGCAGACAAAGACGACGCAGCAAATAGACACAGAGAACAGAGAACCGGGGTGGGGGGGGAAGGGGAGAGAAATAAATAAATAAATAATAATTCCTATCAATCAACCATAGTTCCCCATCAGTGTTTCAGTGTCTCGCTCTTAAATGTGCAACAAAGGACTACCATACATTTGAAGAAGAGGGAAAAAACAGTGCCAAATACAGAACATAATGGTATGACAATGGAAGTGGAAAGAGCTATTGGAAGATGCTATATGGCTGGCTCTGAAGATGGAGGTTGGGGCCATGAACTAAGGAATGCTGACAGCCTCTAGAAGCTAGAAAAGGCAAAGAAACAAGATTCCTCCCTAAAGTATCCAGGATTGTAGTCCTGCCAACAGCCTATTTTAGGACTTCTGACTTCCAGAACTGTAAGAGAATAAATCTTTATTATTTAAGCCAGGTGGTTATTTGTCACAGCAGCAAACAGGAAATTAATACAAGACACCACATGAAGAGAGAGACCATGTGAGATGCTAGAGAAGAATTGAAGCACCCTAGCCGACAGTCAGCACCAAGGACCCAGACATGTGAGATGGCCATCTTGGACACTGCAGCCCAGCCCATGAACTAGCTGAATGAAGCAGTATGAGTGACCCTAACAGACAAAACATGGGGCAGAAGAAATGCCCAGTAAACTGAAACAGTAATAATAATATATGAATTTCTATTTGTGTACTCAAGAGAGTAACAGGCACCAGATTTATCCTCCCACCTGAAACAACTAAAAAAATGGAACAAACCATGTGAACCAATGGTTTACAGATCCTGAATATCAGGGAGAACAGGACAGTGATCCCCGAAAAAGGAGAAGCAAACTAAATAAGTAGTATGACTTGACTGCTTCAGCTAACTGCCTGGAGTTTCCAGGCTGTGACAAAAGGAAAAGGATCCCAGATGAAGCCTTAGTACAGGTTAAAACAAACAATATGTGAATGGGAGATAGCTCTCTAGAAAGTTTTATCTGAAGAAACTCGTATTTGGGATTAATTCCACTTCCTACCCCTCTCTTCAACTGGAACATGTTCCATCCCTTATCCAGCTTTAAGGCATTTCTAGGAAGACCTGTACAGGCAGCAGTACTATCTGTACCTATTCCAGTATCTGCTTTCTTGGTCATTTGATCACTTTGCTCACTGTATTTCATCACTGTCCCTCACTATCTCATATGATATCTCTTCTTCTAAGCATATCCTCAGATAAACTACATCATCTTGGGAGTTTTAAACAAATGTGAAAGATTTGGGGCGAAATTAAGATTAAGGTACTGCCAACAGGGATTTATATAAGACTAGGATCATCATATAAGATCAGCAGATGGCTAGTGCAACTGGTTCAGACAGTAATAAAATGCAAAAGTGACACAGTGATGTAACAGTGCACAGAACAGCAAGAAGAGCTGTCACAGGCTACCACCTACAGGACATAAATGGGAACACAGTCTTACTTTTGCTTTATCAGACCATCCAAAGGACTGCACCGTCACATCTAATCGTTTCATTAACATCCGCCGGCGACATTCATATTCACAAGAAAGAGCATCGTTGATTCTCTCTAATTGTTTCTAAAGAATTTGGAAACAAAAATCATAAACTTTAGACTCTTTATCACAGAAAAGGAATATTTAAAACTGTGGGAATACTTCCAGCTGATTCAAAAGGTGTTCTACTTGACTATTTTTTGATCCCATGAAACTTTATGGCAAATTATTTAAATAATAGAGGATTTGAAAGAATATATATAATATTCAGAAGACAGAAAACATGTCAATTAAATCTGCCACTGGTAGAATTTATCTTTTCTTCAACCAAATGTGTTAATTTAAGTAAAACATCTACTAAATAATCTGTTCAAATATGGAAAGAAAATACTAATAATGTCTTATTTTGTTGGCTTCGAGATCTATCCTTTTCGAATAAATGACTGTGCTAACATACTGGGCTCTATAAATATTCTTGGCCAGATATTTTTAAAATTAATAATGTGCCTGAAGAAAAATTAAGGTCTATAACTACAAAATATAAATCCATTTAAATTCTCCAAAATAGTATATGCATGCTACATTATGAGATCTAGATCTCCATTTATAAACTTTAGTCCTATCTACTAATTTGATTACATAAAACTAATAAGAAAGAAGGATTTACCGCCTGCTCCAGATTTAAGTCAATTTTCAACAGTGGTTTTCCCACATGATTTTTATTGACTTTTGAAAGGATATCCTTCACCTAAAAGCAAATAAAGAAGAAAGGAATTTTTATGAAAACAATAATTTTCTTAAAGTGTTATTTTGAAAGCTAGAGAATACTAAAGTGAAATAATTAAAATATATATCATGTACTAGGAAAGAATACCATCACCACAATGCAGAATACCTTTTCCAAAGAAGCACTAATTATATTACTTCAAGCTATAGAAAACTTTCTTTTCCAGTATAAGAAATAATGTACATAGACAAGTAAAGAAGTACCAACTAAAAGGTTCTACTATGAGACTTTGTATTTCTTATGTGAAATAATTTTGGAGTTATTTCTTAAAATGGCACTCTCAAACTTCCTGGTAAATTCTCAAAAAAGACACTAAAAACCTTTGATGAGAGCATTAATTTTTCTCAGTTAAATACTGAGCACACATTCCAAAGTAAGCATTCTGTTTTCATTACTCAGTAAAGCAAATTGGGGGAGTAAGCCCTCTTAATTACAGTCTCCATATACACATTTTCATCACTTTTACAATACCACTAATTTGAATTACTAGCAACACTTTTAATTTGGTAAACAAGATATAAGGCATTCATTTTTGCTTTAACAGTATCACTTGTCATTTCTTTAACAGTAATTTATCCTGAAGAAAAAATAACTGAGAATGACAGCCTAAGGTAGGTTCAGTCTCCTTATCTAAAGAAAATATTTCAAAACTGAGTGAAATATTTAGTTTCTCTTGTATAAGATAACTAGGGCAAGCAATTAGGAGAAGTCCAGATTTTGAGGGGCATAAAGCTTATTCAATGTTGGGGCATTCCTTAAGAACACAAATTATAAAAGCAAAATTAGCTTGGAGGCTCAGGGTGGGATTGGAGTGACTGTAAATGGGTACAAGATTTCTTTTTAGGGTGACAGAAATGTTCTAAAATTAGATTTTGGTGATAGTTATACAACTCTAATTATATTAAAAATTCATTGAATTGTACACTTAAACAGGTGAATTTTATGACATATTAATCATATCTCAAGAAAGCTGTTTTAAAAAAAATTAGCTTGGAAAGAACCTACACAAATGAGGAGCTTCAAAGCTCAAGCTTTATTAATCTACCTTTACAACAATGCTACAATTGCTGATCCAATTCTTACAGATTGTAAGGAATTATTATTTTCTTAAAATAAATCATTTCTGAGGATTCCCTAACTATTGTAAATCTTTCCAATTTTGATCATGTAATTTCACTATGTTACTAAAAGTTTGAGTTGAAACTTCTTACTCAAGAAGGATTCTGAACACATACTTAGAGTTTCTTAAATGTAGCACTTCAGCTCCACTCCTAGGATTTCAACATCAGATAATAGTTTTAATAAGTTTGAGAATTACTTTTACAGAGAGGGAATTAAGAGCATAAGCTCTAAAAGTTGACTGTGTGGGTTCAGATCTCAACTCTACCAATGCGTAGAAACTTGCTTATTGAAGTTATTAAACCTTCAAGTAGCTCGGTTTCTTCATACGATTATTGTAGATAAAACAGAACATATCTCATGTGGTTGATGTGAAAATTAAATGAGCTATTACATGTAAACATTTAGAACAGTAAATGCTATATGTTTGCTGTTAAATTATTATAATTACTTTAGATCCACATTTGAACAGCTTCAAGTTAGAAAATAATGGCAATTTTCTTCCCCGATGGTGACAAAATGTCCTCTGGACACATCAGATGTAGAAGAAAGAAAATAGGGAGAGTTTCACTTTTGATAGGAACTGAATAGAGTAAATTTCCTTTAGATAAATATTTAGACACAATGGCCATAGTAATAACGATTTTATTGTAATTAGCCTGCCAGCATTTTAAAATAGGCATTACAGCCTACTTCAAGTAGGAAAAAGAGGGGTTTGAGGTTATTATTTTTTCTTCACTGAAAACCATACAATGTGAGATAAATACATGGAAGCACTGAAAGATGACAAAGAACCCAGAAATCTGTTTCAATTTGAAAACAGTCCCAGATACTTTGGCCAACCCTTATCATTCTTAATTCAGAGGAAAAGAGGGAAAAAAAACAAACAACAAAAAACCTCAGGAGTAATGTGTTAACTCTAGAACAATGTCCCTGAGCTAGGATTCATAGAGTTATTCTTTGGTTTGCAAGCTCTACCAAAAAAAATGTTTAATATTATGTTTTCATCTTAATATTAAAGTTCTGTTATATTCATTCAGATGAATCTTATTCTTCAGTTCAAGAATTATCAATACAAAAGAAACCTTCATTAAATAAGGCTTTACTTTAGAGAAATGTGCCTAAAAACGGAGTTTTAGTACCTAGTCTTGAGGATGAGAATTTTCTTTTCCTTTAAAACAATCCTTTATTATTTCCCTAGAGGATTCCATAGTGAACAGTTGAAACCTAGGAATTAGGCCAGAATTTGCAAAGTGGTAATGACATTCTCTCCAGTGTATGGCTCAAAACAAAGTTTTGATAATTGAAAATAATATGCAAATACGCAATAGGTACATAGTTGGTTGTCCTTTTTACCTACTCTATTAGTGTACTCATTCATCTATTCACTATATGACAAACACTTACTAAACACTTATACACCAGAAATTGAGCTTGTTCACTGCCAAAACCAACCACATTACAATTCAATTAACATCCACTAAAAAAAAAAGTTTAGTTTGTATTATTATTCTATTTAGGAAAGGAATCCTTATATTTGCAATGTGATTTCTATCCTGGCAGACTCTGGGAAAGCCTAAGGGCACTTACTTATTAAAATCTGTTTCCTGAGGCAAATTAGATCATATGCACATTAACTCAGAATCCAAAATTTATTTACATGAAGATAAACTTCTCTTGAAATGGAATGTACACTTTATACTTAAAAGGAAATATTTTTAATACAGTATTTAAATGTTAGCATTTAGTTGAATTTGAGGAAAATGAAAAATACAACAAATAAGATACCTTTGATTCCACTTGGTTTAGCATAAGTGGAATGTCAGAAGTTGTTGACTTGGGTACACCAAGGGTATCACAGATAGCTTGAACTTCCTGATAAATTTCACTATTTTTATCTAACTGAGAATGTTTACATTTCTTGTTCTGTAATATCTGTAAAGCTTGAAGCTCTGTACTTAAAAATACTATAATAAAAAAGAGAGAAAAACAAATAATGTTAACACATGCACAAGAATTCCTTAAAATATTTTACTGAAATATTGCACTTAAAACAAATGTCAATGATACCAATACCAACTTTCAAAAAAGCAAGAGCAACACTGACATGTATGTAGACATCTATTTCACACTAGCTGGTACTATTCTTATTTTAATTAGTATATTAAATTATTTAGATGCTGTATCAATAAGCATATTTGTAAAGGGCCTGTTCTAAGCCAAGCACTGTGGACAATGGGTATACCCACAAGTAAATCAAGAATTTAGGAATGCATAAGAATGTGCAAGATTCTGTGATAAAATGTTGTCTCATATGCACACTGTGTTCAAGCCAGGGGAGAATGTATAGGGAGATAGACTAGCACTTCTTAAAACACAACAATATGGCTCTAACTATCTATAAACAGAAAACTGTAACTGTTTGCCTTTAGGGTAGACCACCCCTGGGCACAAGTCCCTTTACTTTCACCATTTAAATCCTTTCAACTGCCATAGTAAAGAAATTTGCTCCAGGAAAAAATATATATTAATAAATAAATGGTTATAGGCTTGTTTTAAATTAAGTTTTCATTACAGTAATTAGACATTTTGTTTGCTTTGTTTTTTTGTTTAGTTATAACTACATATATATACACCACATTAAATACAGCAGTTAGAACTTTCAGTTGTTTTCACTGAACAGAAAAATTATCTGAGAAATTTAAAAAATTACAGATGCTAGGATCCTACCCACAGAGATCTTAAACCAGTAGATCTAAAGTAGACATGGGCACCTGTTTGGTTTACTTTAGTTGCAAGGTGATTCTCGCTGAAATCCACTGATATAAAAGATTTTTTCATGCAATCTACATGAACAGTCTAAAGAACCAAAAAAAAGTTAAGACTTTTCAAATGACCAGGGTGAAGTATGGCCAAAATCATCAAGCTTTGTTTAAGAAGACCATGCCAAGTTTTCCCTGATTAGTTTAAACCTCATTAATCCAGATCACCTCTTCATAATTTATATTATCTGGTCAGAAACTCAGCTGAAGCCTGCCTTTGTCCTATGGAAAGATGCTTTAAAGGGGGGGAGGGAGCCTACCCAGAGGCAGTTACCATTATTAATTTCATGGGTATCTTTTCAGGTTTATGGTGTGTATCTTCAGTATATATATGTATTATCTTGCTTCCTTTGTTTCTTTTATACACTATTTACCTTGTTCTGCATATTACTTTTTCATTTATCAACATATCATAGAGATTCCTCCACATCAGCACATTTGATCTATTTTCATTTTTTCTAATGGCTACCTAGGGACATTACTGCATGGGTGTACCACTTCTATTTGACCATGTTTGGGGACATTCAGGTTTTCCATCTTTTTGGTACTACAAACAATGACATAATGAACCTCTTTTTCACATATCTTTATATACTTAAGGGAATAGATACATATTCCTAGACATGGAGTTGCGAAATCAAAAGGAAGCTGAATTTTAATTTTGATATTGAAAATGTGCCCTCCTCAGAGGTTGTATTAGATATTATTTCACTGTAAGTCAAATGCTTACGATATATGAGAATGCCTATTCACAAGTGTTGCTTATTAGCTAGAGACAAAAAGGGAAACATGATAGATTACATAGTTCTCACTGAATGACATACAAGGATGCAAATCCTTTTAAGCCACTGCTTCTTAGACTCCTTTCTGTACCAATATACCTAAAGGTAACTGTGAACTCCCATTAATAACTGTGGTTCAGTAATCAGTGATTCACACTGGATGGGACAGAGATTAAGCAATGGAAGAATTGGGAGTGGGGGAAGCACATAATTTTTATCCCACTCTCAACACACACTACCACTACTAGTTAAAACACACACACCCACAATTTTTGCACTAAGAAAGAGACTTTGCTAGCACTTTAGGCATAGGAAGATTACGTCTATATGTCTATAAAAAGATAGATTATTTCATAAAAGAAATCTTCATTAACAAAAGACAAAAAATTTCAATCAAGTGGCTACTGTTTGTTAGAACAATTGCTTAAAAATAACAAAATCTAGACCAAACATATGCATTTAAATATTCAAAGAAAGATAACTTACAAAGAAGTTTCAAACAGTCATCCTTTTTTTTCAGACGGTCATTAATGTCTCCTGATATTAATACCGAATATGGACATGCCATTTCTTTTAAAAAACCACTTATCTCAAGCTGGAAACTTTCCAGGTCATCTTTCCCTTGAAAAAGAAGAAAAAAAAATCATGAAACACTGACTACCATATTATCTGATACTACAAAATCTACCATTACTTGATTTCAATTTTACATTAATTTCTAAATTACAGGTGGTATTTTTTTTTTCACTTTCACATTAAATCATAGATGACTGCATGCTGAGGTAAAAGTAAAGGAACAGCTTCTACATGGAGAAAGTGACACTTAAATTTAAAAACATAAGTATTAATTTAAGAACATAAATATCTATGTATGAGTTTACAAATATTTTTATATTTAAATCCCTGCTATGTTTCTTTCAATGGACTTTCCTTAAAGAAGATATATTTTATATTTTATGTTAGCAACTGAAATATTATGTGCATTATAACTAAAATTAATTGGCTTCAGAGCAAATGATCCATTTCTATATTTTTATGTATTCAGAAAATAAACATATCATCTAATTCAGAGTCATTGCTTATCTTTTCATAATAGAATTATGTAAAAACATCATATATATTGAATTCCGCTTATTTCACTTTGTTTCAACTAATTCTGTTAGATGTAGCAAGGAAAAAGAACTATTAAAAGGTAATGAGAGGAGTGGGTGTAGCTCAGTGGTTGAGCACCAGCTTCCAATGTATAAGGTCCTGGGTTTAATCCCTGGTACCTCCTTAAAAAAAAAAAAAGCTTCAAAAAATAAGGGCAACTTTGTCCCCTGCTCAAATGTCCAGTAATTTTTCATTTTATTATACTATCTGAACTTCGACGAAAGACTCCACAAGGACTCTAGCTTATCAAGATGGTAATGAGTTAAAGAAGAGTTTATAGGGAGCAGATGTGGCTCAAGTAGTTGAAGTGGAGGTCCTGGGTGTGGTTTCCAGTTTCTCCTGGAAAAAAATAAAAAGAAACAAGACAAATGAAAAGGCTGACTTAGGGAAGCCAATGTGGAACAGTGGTTGGTTGCTGGCTTCCCACATACAAGGTTCCAAGTTCAATCCCTAGACCCTGGTACCTCAAAAAAAAAAAAAAAAAAAAATTGAGTTTATGAGCTAGCATAGGATTTTTTTTTTTTTATAGAAGTGTTTCTATGTTATAAGTTGCCTTTGGAATACAACTTAAATTAGTAACTGCATGTATTTTTAAAAATAATAAAACAGCCTTAATTAAAAATAAGCAGCATTCAAAAATTAAACTTTTAAATAACCAAATTCAGAATCTACTTCTAAAAAAATAACTCTAAGGTAAAGTGACCTGATAAACAATAATTGTTTATTATTTTATAGTAAATTTAAGAAATAATTTTGAATTAATATAAAATTTAATCCAGTGTCTTAGTATCACATACTGAAGTTCTTCAAAATATTGTATTTTCTTTGTACAGTTGTACACACTGCTGATACAATTATAAATGATAAGCTATTATTTCATTTTACTATTAAAAGTAAATAAATCTGAATGGCAGTACCAGCTGAAGTGATACTTTCTTCCAGGCTGCACAATGTTTTTATTTGAGAGCCTAACCAAATACAGAGCTCTGAAAATTCAGGTGAAGATAGTCCATCCTCTGCTGCTTTGATTAGGGCTTGCTCTTCTAACAATGGTCCCTTATACCTACAAAGGAAGAATAAAAGGTAAAAACAAAAACCTATGATGCACTGTATCAAGAAACAGCTGCTGACCTTCTGTAAATAAATTTTATTTGAATACAATGAATATATTAATTTATAGCTTGTCTATAGCTGCTTTCACATTAAGATGTCAGAGTTCAGTAGTTGTGACAAATATGGTATGGCTCACAAAGCCTTAAATATTTACTAACTGGCCTTTTACAGAAAAATCTTGTTTACTCTTGCTCTATATAATTAACACTTTACTTTTTTCAATATTTTAATAATTTACAGTAAAATTATCAGCCAATTATAGATAGATACTTCAGGTAACACAAAGTCAAGTATAGCAGAAAGTCTAAGAAACTTAGATACAAGAAAGACAAAAAGAAATATAGGGGGAAGTGGACGTGGCTCAACTGATAGAGCATCTGTCTACCATATGGAGGCTCCAGGGTTCAATCCCCAGGGCCTCCTGACACCCGTGTGGTGAGATGGACCATGCATGGTGCTGTGGTGTGCGAGGAATGCTGTGCCGCGTAGAGGTGCCCCAAACACAAGGAGTGCACCCCACAGGGAGACCCACCGTGTGAAAAAAGCACAGCCCGCCCAGGAGTGGTGCTGCACACATGGAGAACTGACACAACAAAAAAGAGACATGGTTTCCCAGTGGTGTTGCATTATGCAAGTGGATGCAGAAGAACACACAGCAAACAGACACAGAGAGCAGACAAGATGGGGAAGGGGAGAGAAATAAATAAATAAATAATAAAATCTTAAAAAAAAAATAGGGAAAAAGTATAGATACAAATTTTAAATAAAAAAAAAATTAAAGCTAAAAAGGACCTCTAAAATCATTTAATCTAAACCATTTATATTTTATAGCTTTATACTTTAAACAGTTCTGCAACTTACATTTGAACAGAACCTTAAAATTTCAAACCACTTTAATATACTTTAATTAATCCTGATACCAGCTTTCCAATTCTATTGTCCCTTCTGCAACTGGACTTTTTTTTTAATATTATGAATTTACATATTTTTAACATATTTGATGAGTTAATCCATTGCAGTTATTATTCTTTTGATGTTAAAATTGTCCTATCATTGTACAATGGAAGTCCATTCATGTTGGCCACTGAGTTCCTGCCTGTAATCAGTCACTTCTCCAAAGAACCCAAACAATGTGGTATTAGAAATTGAAATTGGACACTGTTTCTTTGTTTTGCTGTTTTTTAAGAGAAACTACATGCAGCAGTTTGATATAGTTCATGAATTCCAAAAACAGTTATTTGATTATGCTTGTAAACTTGTCTATACCTGGGTGATTAAATTATGATTAGGGCTTTGATTGGGTCACATCACTAGGGCATTGAGTCCAGGTCCCTTGGTGAGCAGGTATGCAGAGATAAAACTACATGGCAGAGCACAGGAGTTAGTTGGAGTTTTGATGTTGGAGTTTTGATGCAGGAGCTAGATGCCTGAGCTAGAGCCCGGAGAAGTAAGCAAACAGAGGAGCCTGGTTGTGAGGAAAGAGAAGCAAGCCCCAAGAAGAGAGGAACCCTGAGCCCGGAGAGAAGCAAGCCCTGGGGGAAAAGGAACCCAGGAAGCTTGAACCCTGGCAGCCGTCTTGCTCCAACATGTGGCAAAAGATTTGATGAGGGAAGTAACTTATGCTTTATGGCCTGGTAACTGTAAGCTTCTACCCCAAATAAATACCCTTTATAAAAACCAACCAATTTCTGGTATTTTGCATCAGCACCCCTTTGGCTGACTAATACACTACATTATGAGTTCATACTGCTATTTCCAAATCAAATTTAGAATTGCAGGGGTTTCACTTATTTTGTTTTATATTTTTATCTACTTTCTTTCACAATGAAAATTCTGGTTTCTAATGACATTTACATATAAGAAACAGATATAAATTACATATAGTTTCAAAAAAGGAAAATCAGTATTATTACTAACAAAATTACTGAAAAGTTTATCTTTTTAAATCTTTAGAATATATTCCTCAGTAATGATGTACAGAAAAACAATTCCTTTTCATGTGATTTAAACACACACAGGCATATATATATAGAAAAAGACATATACTAGAAATCAGTTTAGAGATACTATTCAATCATTTTTACAGTGTATAGGATGTACCATATTTAATTCAATATATGTATACATATACACACAGACATATTTTATATATTTATGTTTTATATAAATATATCTTTATAATTCATTTAATACTCACAACCCCTTTGAAGATAGTATAAATTACCCCACTTTTGTGGGCTCAAAGAATAAGTAACTAAGTGACAGCACTAAGATCCAAATTCAGATTTGACCTCAAATGCTCACACAATATGAACTCTCAAACTATATCTACAATTATAAAGAAACTAAGTAAATAAACTAGACAGATAACGGCAGAACCGGAACTAGAACACTCTCTGCACCTCCAGCCCAAACTGCTTCCTCATTACCTTTCCTCCATGTCTTACAAGTCCTCTCACTGAAATTTAATGACAAACATCTTATTTCTCCTTACTTGCTTTCATTTCTGCAAGAAAGCAATTACAAACTCTTGCATGAACTTAACTAATTCATCCTTGATGGTGATGTTATTTTCACTGAAATGCCAATTATAAAATTCAACAAAAAGTTATCAAATCGACAAAAACACTGAATTAATTTAGAGGGAAAAAACCAACCAACCAGTCCTTAATGCCTTAGCTCATCAAATGAGATAAAAATAAAAATAGGATAACACATTTAACAATATGAATATCTAATAATTATAATCACAGTAGCAACTAACAATTATAAACTGCTCATTGAATGCTAGGCCAGCACTAAATGCTTTATGTATATTACCTCACTTACTTGCCACACTACTCTATATCAGGGGCTCTTAACAAGGGATTTGTAAGCTTGAATAGAAATTTTTAAAAAAACATTAGTTTTGTGGGGACTGTGTTAATGTGAGTACGACATATTTATTAAATAATATACAGCATAATATGTACTTAGTAAGGGGCTATGGTTTTCATCTGAATGGCAAAGGGGTCCATGGAACAAAAAAAGGTTAAGAACCCCAATTCTATTAGGTAGGTTCTAATACCAGCCTCACTTTACAGATGAGAAAATGGGAACAGAGAGGTTGATAACACATTCAAGATTGCCATAATCACAGCAAACAATTGGCCAAGATATTAATCATGGCAACCTATCCCCATACTCTTAACCCCTATTGAAATGTCACTATCCAGAAACAGATCTTTCTAACATCCTCACATAAGTGTCTAAAAACAATATGCTAGATAATTTAATAAGAGAACAAAAATAAAGCAGTGCTTCTCAAACTTTTCAGTGCATATGAATCTCCTGAGGATCTTGTTAAAATAGCGTGATTCAGTAAGGCTGGAATGAGGTCTGGAATTCTGCACATCTAAAACACTCCCCAGGTGATGTCCATGCTCCTGGTCCACAGATGTCACTAATAATGAGTAAACGCACAGTAATCAAACACTATTTTACTTTCACCAAAACATCTCTCAATATGTAGCACCATTCCTCATCATTCTCCTCTTGCAGTATATGAGAAATTAGAAAAGATAATTAAGAGCCTATTTATGCTGCATTTAGCAACTGTCAGTGCTTATAATTTTTAAAATTTCACGCATGTTTTGATTTCCAGTGCAATTCTGCTGTTCAGTGAGAATAGCCACGTTCTTACTTTGTTCTATATATTCTTATTTACTTAATAAAGTGCTACTGTTATTCTGCACACTGGAGGCACCACCTCCCATAGACCTCCCACGGAAGCTGTGTGTGCACTAGAACCATAGCAGTTCAAGCTGGGAGACTGAAATCTCCAATCGATTTGTGTCATTGGCAACCCTCCTCAAAGAGACCACCAGGGCCTAACTTGCTTTTCTATTTTCATCAGCATATAAAATATGAGACCTGCTCTTTCTCCCTGTCATTCACCCACCCCATTAGCCTTGGCTCTGATCTAGCTGTCCACTTCTCCCTGCTTCTCAAACTCTTATACTACATTCCATCTATAAACATCTCTCCTGTATTATGAATCTTCTCTCAAAAAGATTATCCCTGCCACCGTAGCTTTGACTGTTTTTACTCTTTCAAGTTTCTCGGGGTCAGATGGCAGGGATTTTATCCTCTTTGCTTCCCAATACAGCATCTGTGTCACAATTCCCATTATCTTATAAATATATCCTGCCCTCTTAAGGCTCAGGCCAGTGAGATTTGCCACCCTTTTTCTCTTGTGGTTGCCATTAGTAATCTTTTTGACACATCCCAACACTCCCTTAGCTCAGTTTTCCTCACCACCCCTATTTTTGCCTCCTTCAAAATTCAAATATATACCCCTCTCCCTGAGCTCTCAATTCCCTAACTTCTTCCTCTTTTCCAATACACATCAGTCAGCCACTACCTGGACTTTGCCATCACCTAAAACTACTCCATTAATTTAAACATGTCACTGCCTGACCACAATCTCCCATCTATCCTTTCAGCTTGCTTTTTCAACCTCTCACCTACAGTCATTCTTTGTTCTCTTCATTACCTCCGTTCACTAGTCCTCTGCATTCTTCATGCGGTCTTCACTTTCTTCCCCATTCAAATTACATTCCAAAAGTCTATCATTTCATTTTGGAGTTCAATAAATACCACTGAAGAAATGATCCTTCATGCCTTAATCTCCTTCAGCCCTAATATCCAATCAATCAATAAGCCCTGTAAAGCACATCTTTCCCTTTCCATTGCCAGTAAGCCACCATCATTTCTTTCCTGGACTACTAAATTCTCCAGTCCACTCTCTACCACGCTGACAAAGAAAATCTTTTCAAAATAGACATCTAATCACTCCCTAGTTTATTTAAAAACTCTTCAACGATGTCCTACTGCTGCTATGAAAAAGAACAAAATCCACAACACAGCCTGAAAGATGCTACTTGTGGGAGTCCTCATGTAACTTTCCCAACCAACCTCCCACCACTCTATCCCTTGCCTTCTGCTCCTCTAGTTCTTCTAATACTTTCAGGGTCTTTGAATATTTTGTTCTCACCATAAGGATTCCTTAGATATCCATTCAACCTCACCTAGTTAAGCCATATTCATCCTTCCTATGTCAATTCAAATGTCACTTCCTCAGGAATCTATCACTTAACTACATACACTGTCCTGCCAGGTTCTTATATCATCCTGTTCTTTGCCTTTGAAGCATTTATTGTATTTTATAAATATTTGTGTAATCATGTCTGTTCTCCACTTATTGTAAGCTCCACAGGGGCAGGAACTAAGGGTATTTGGTTCATCGCTGGTTCCTCAGAATAGCATCCAATATATAGTTATTCTTAGTAAATATTTGGAATAAACTTCCCTCCATAATAGTGGTTCTCGACATAGGCTCTAAAGCTTTTTAAAAGATGCATAACTGGAACCCACCCCTGAAGATTATGATTCAGTCTGGGGGGTAGGCCAGGCTGGAACATTTTTCACAAGCTCCATACATGATTCTGATGATCAGCCAGGGTTGAGATTCACTGCTCCACAAAATCCCAGAATGTCAGAACTGAAAGAGATCTCTGAAATCATCTGCTCCTGCCTGCTCATTTCAGAGAAGGAAACTAAGTTATTCCTACCCTGTTTTTCATTTATAATAAATTACATCACTAAATTGTTCTTTCACATAGATTTTCCCTTTTAAGTTACACCCTTTAATTTCCTATTTTTTTTTCCGACAAACTAAAGCACCTTCATTAATATCCTAAATGTTTTAATTACAATAGAAAATGCATTATTCATAGCTGACAGGATATTTTAAGTGTTCAATTCCAACATATATTGTAAATGACAACTTTTTCACATTTCATTATTACAGGAAAATTCAAACTTCAAAATTTCATTTCATCCTCAATTATTCCAAGAAAAAACAATTTTAAAAGTCATAACTTTTACTTTTTATATTTGAATAATCTGAAACTAGTTTTTCTTGATAAACATCAAGACTATGGCAAACTTCATTTCTCAAAACACCTTGTAATATGAATAATAAGTTCAAGGAGTCGAAGGAATAACAAAGTACTCTCTTTCCCTTTTTCATAAAGTATTTATAGAATCCCACTATTTTCTCCTGGAGTACTTTAGAGTGCAAACTGTTTGAGGCCTAAATACTTCTAAATATTTTAATTTCTTGTTTTGGTTACTTCCTTATTCAAGTTAAGTGAGAATTTCCAAGGGATTTCACAAAAGTAAAAATTCCCCATTAAATAACCACAAGCATTGTTCTTTCATGTGATAAAAATTTATTCAGGATATACTAAATACAAGGCTCCATAAAACTGGATCATTGCAAAGTAGGTATTATCAGGGTCCAACTAAAGCAGCAGTTGATAGAGGAGCAAGTGCAGTTAAAAATAAATAAGTAAATAAAGGGGGAAGGGCTTTTCAATTGTCACAATAGCACTGCCAAGGCATAGCTCACCCCATTCAAGAAACTCCAGGGCAAACAATTGTGCAAATGGCTCCAAGCTCTTTATTAGTATCTATTTTTAGACTCTTAACTATGTGACCATGTTTCCACCTCTGTGTACTCTCTTCTTTGGGCTTTTCTTCATTCATTCACCCACTCATTAACCATCATCTATTGTGCCAGACCCTGTTGTGGGTATTGCTAGAAATATATCAGTAAAGAAAACAGGCAAGACACCTGTTTTCGGGGAGTTCACTTGAAGGGAGGGGGTATAGGAAAAGAGCGGGGACGGGCGCTCAAGAGACAGTAAACAAAAGGGTAAGACAAAATTTTGGATAAGGACAGGGGCAGTGAAGAAAAACAGGATGAGACCGAGGATTTATGTTGCATATATTAATCCTTATGTTTGGAATCACCCCTACCCCGACCCCAAGAGTCCTCATAGAATTTAGCACCCTTAATCAGTAAATGCCAGTTGACTCTTGTCACGACTGTGCAAGCTATTGGTAATTTGAAAATCGTCTTTCCCTCTCTTTGGCATATAAATATGCATTAGTGATTACACAGTAACACTAAGATAATATGCTAATGAAAGAATGAAATGATTGAATGAATGGAACCGCAATGAACTAAAACATTTTCTCCGGTCATGCAAGCAGGAGAGATTGGCTACCGGGTCCTAAGTAAGCCACAGGTTGTATACTGTAAGGGACAAGTCTCCAGCCGCAGTCGGGATTCCAACACCTCCCCGCGGGCGCCAGAATTACGTCAACGTAAATACCATCTCCGGGGCAGAAACTGGCTAGTCCGCGGGACTGGTGCTCGCCAGTCCGTTCCGCGCCAGCCTCCGGGGTCCCGGATGCAGAGTTTCGAGATGTGGGATTTGGAAGAAGGGGCGACCCAGCTCTCAGGCCCTGCTCCACCCCGCAAGAGGTTTTTTTTCCCCCGCCTCCAGCTTAACTCCGTCGGCGCCGGAGGAAGCGAGGCAGATAAGGAGGCCTGCACCGGGCCGCCGGGGCTCGACGGAGGACCACTGGGAGTAG
This sequence comes from Dasypus novemcinctus, assembly GCF_030445035.2. Taxonomy (NCBI): domain Eukaryota; kingdom Metazoa; phylum Chordata; class Mammalia; order Cingulata; family Dasypodidae; genus Dasypus; species Dasypus novemcinctus. Next base: position 109,281,531 of record NC_080675.1, on the reverse strand, counting down.
TCTGCAGCAGAGAAGCGGAAGGAAGATTTATGTTTTCGGGGAAAAGACGTCCCCGAGAACACTCACCCCAGCGCCTCTAGTGTGTCCAGCACGTCTCCCTCCATCATAGGTTCAGGACCTGGCTCTGGCCCTCTCATGGTGTTTGGGCCCAAAGTTGTTCAGCGGGCTAAGGAACCGGCCGGAAACCTGCGTCACCGCGCCAAGGTTCCGCTCCCACTGTCGACCGTGGCGATCCTGGAGCGCCTCTGAATCGGTGGTGCAAAAATTCCCGTCCCCGGAGACTACCGACCTTTGACAGCTTTATGTAACAATGGTAATTTAAAAAAATAATAATAATAGTAATAAAAGGGCCCCTTTGTGTTAGGCCTTTTGCATATGTTGAAGTCAGTCTTAGCTAATATCTTGATTCTACCCGAGTTGTTCTTAGCCTTTCAAACTCCAAACCTCTCTTTTTATTACAAAATTCTGAAATGAAATTATTTATAGCTATCTTGAGCTAAAGTTTGTAAGTAATATCTACTTACACATAAGTTTTAAATCAATATATACGGGCAATGCTCCATCTTTAATATAAGGAAGGAATAAAGGGAAAGTAATTTTTAAAAAATATTTCATGATGAAGCATAGAAGACCAATGAAATGATCAGATGTCTGCATCTGTCTGTAGAATTCTCTTCTATACAAATGCAGACTACGTGTTGTATTGTTGGCAAAATATAGGTAAGCTTTATAAGCAACAAAAATACCAAGGGCCAGACTAAGGTAGTTTGATGTGATTTTCCAAAATTGCAAATAACTATAAAGTTCCAAACAAAACTATTCCCACTGTGTACAATTCTTGTCAAATCAATATCTATCTAAAAGGGGCAAAACAAATTTAGAGTTCATATGTAAAAGGTTTTCATTGTATGGCTCAGATCATTATTAACAGCTATATCACTTATATGAACATCCAGCAGAACTGTACAAAGTTGTGTAAGAGACATAATTTTTAGTTCTTGTGAGGGATTGTCCCCTGCATTACAGGATAAGTAGCATCCTTCGCTCCTAGTCCACTAAAACCAATTAACTTTCTCAGCTTCCTAAATCATTGTTACAAACAAACAAACTTGCCCATAAATTCATAATATGCCCTGGGGGAGGAAAGGTGAATAACCCCTGCTCTACTGTATATCCTAGTTCATACAGGCTTAAGAGTAAAATTAGTTATATGTGAATTCATCCCCAAACAAGAAAGAGGGGAATGTTATGTTATGAGTGATTATGTCTCTGTCAAAGTGTTGGAGTTATAGAAGATACTATTCTTAGTAATCTCGGCAAAAGGTGTCTGTAAATAACAAATAGAATAAAATAACTGGCCTTTAATCACATTGATCTGGAGTGTTCTGCTGCAGTTTCTCCTTTAAAAAAAAAAAACAAAACTGAAGCACAGCAAAAGGAAAGAATTAAAAGCACAAAAAATACACACACACATGCACAAATCACCAAAAAACAAGAAACAAAACCGACAGATGTACAAGGCATTGTGAAAAGGTCCACATAGAATTTTGAGAAATTGGACTCCAAGAAGGGGACACCTGAGAAAATAGGGCAGATCCAAGAAGAGATTCTAGCCAAGAATTTTCTGACAAAAGGTATCATTAAGACACTGATTCAAGAGCTCTACCAATCCCACAAAGGATAAATACAGAGAAAATCACAGTATAGGTATAATTTAATTAAAAAATACTGAAAGCAGATGATAAAGAGAAAATTATAAGGCATCTAAAGAAAAAAAATGTTCAAATTTCAAAATAATGCAAAATGGAATAAAGAGTTCCGTTAGAAAATATAAATATATGAGTAAAACTCAATATTGACAGTTTAAAATAGTGATAGTAATACCGTGTGAAGTTTAAAATACAGAGATTTAAAGGAGAGGGAAGAGGATTTGGCCCAGTGGATAGAGTGTCCACCTACCACATGGGAGGTCCAGGGTTCAAACCCAGAGCTTCCTGACCATGTGGTGAGCTGGCCCATGTGCAGTACTGGCGCATGCAAGGAGTGCCCTGCCACGCAGGGGTGTCCCCCACATAGGGGAGCCCCACGCGCAAGGAGTGTGCCCTGCAAGGAGAGCCGCCCTGCGTGAGAAAGCACAGCTTGTCCAGGAGTGGCACCGCACAGACGGAGAGATGACACAGCAAGATGATGCAACAAAAAGAGACACAGATTCCTGGTGCCACTGACAAGAATACAAGCGAACACAGAAGAACACACAGCAAATGGACACAGAGAGCAGAACTGGGGGCAGAGGGGAAGAGGAGAGAAATCTTTTTTAAAAAATCTTTAAAAAATAAAATAAAGGAGAGAAGAGCAAATGGAGTTAAAGAACTGTATTATCCATTCTCCAGGAAGTGGTCAAATAACTAATTTATAGTAATAAGGTTGCATGTAACAATCATTAAGGTAAACATTAAAGGAATAATCAAATAACGTAAGCAACTAAGAGAATGAGAAAATGGAATAATGAAAAAAATTATTGATTAAAAGAAGACAAGATAGGAAAACTTAAAAGGTAAACCACAAGATAGTTGGGTCACAACATTGATATCAGAAAGAAAAAGCTGTTAAGGCAAGAAGTATTACATTGAGAGATAAATTGGGAAATTCATAATATAAAAGGGCTGAGACAACAGGAAGCTGTAAAAATCCAAAATGTTTATTCACTTAATCAGTCTCAAACCATAAAGCAAAAACCAATAGAACATAAAGAAGAAATAGGCAAATCCACTACCATAGAGAAAGTTTTTAGCTTGTATCTCCCATTAACTGATATAACAAGCAGGAAAAAAATCAGTGGACATATGCAAGACTTGAAAAGTATGATTTAAAATTTGACCTGACTGGTATACATTGATATAGGGCCCCCAAATTCAGAATATACATTTTTAAGTACACATATACTAGATCTAAAGTAAGTCTCATCACATTCAAAGGATTTAAATTTTAAAGAGCATGTTCTCTGACCACACTGGAATTGAGATAGAAATCAATAAGAAACTGAGGAAAATAGAAAAATCCACAAATATTTGATGTCTGGAAATTATACAATATATTTCTAAATAATTAGGGATCAAATTAGGAATTGCATTGGATATTAGAGAATGTTTTGAACTGAAAAATAATAAAAGTACAACACATTGATGCTTTAAGGTGCACCTAAATCCGTTCTTAGGGGAAAATATATAACATTAAATGCAAATATTAGAGATGAAAAAAAAATTGAAAATTAATTGCCTAAGTATCAATCTCAAGAACCTAAAAAACAAAGTAAATTAAATCGAAGGAAGCAGATAGTTAGAAATAATAATATGAATAGACATCTATGAAATAGGGCAGAGAAAAACAACTAAACCAAAAATTGAGTTTTTGTAATGATTAATAAAATTGATAACCCTCCAGAAAGACCGGTGAAGAAAAAAAAGATGATACAACCAATATCAGGAATAAAAAAGGGGAAATCAGTTAAGTTCATTAGATGTTAAATGGTTAATAAGATGTATAAACAACTTTATGCCAGTCAATTTGAAAATTAAGATAAAATGGATAAATTCCTTGAAAAGCACAGTTTAACAAGAAAAAATAATTTAAAATATGAATAGTTAACATCTCTTTAAAAAACTGAATCAATAATTAAAACTCAGCCACAAAGAAAATTCCAAGTCGAGATTGTTTTACTGATGACTTTTTCCAAACATTTAAGAAAGAAATAGCACCAATCTCACACAAACATGGAGCCTTTTGCAACACTTTTCATGAAGACAGCGAAACCTTAGAACAATCACTGATGACATTACTAAAATGAGAATTTATAAGGCAATCTTTCTCATCAGCATAGATTTGCATAGTCACCTGAGTAATCACAAAATCACCATTGCATTTCAGATCTTACTAACATGATGCTCATTCAATGGAATATCCAAATCTTGACCTTTACCCTTTACCACATACAGAAATCAGCTCCACATGTATTATAGGTTTAAATTGAAATGTAAAAAGATAATGTTTCTAGAAGATAACATAAAATAATTTCATGAACTTGGGCTAGACAAATTCCTTAATCCATTGGTTAGGCTTTTGTGCCCTATTTAAGAAGTCTGTCTATTCCCCAGTACAGGATGATATTCTATGTTATATTGACAAATTGGTTTTTATTACAATTAAGCTCTTAAAAGGACTCCATTAAGAAATGAGGAGGGAAACTACATAAGTGAAAGAAAATATCTACAATACGTATACATGACAGCTCATATCCACATTATGTAAAAAAAACTTTCAAATCAATAAGAACAAGTCAGACAACCCAAAGGTGGAGGGAGATGAACTATACAAAAGACTTGAGAATACATTCCATGAAAGAGAATATTTAAATGAACAATAACTATATGAAATAAAAATTTCGGGGAAACGGACTTTGGCCCAGTGGTTAGGGCGTCCGTCTACCACATGGGAGGCCCGCGGTTCAAACCCCGGGCCTCCTTGACCCGTGTGGAGCTGGCCCATGCACAGTGCTGATGCGCGCAAGGAGTGCCCTGCCATGCAGGGGTGTCCCCCGCGTAGGGGAGCCCCACGCGCAAGGAGTGCGCCCCATAAGGAGAGCCGCCCAGCGCGAAGGAGGGAGCAGCTTGCCGAGGAATGGCACCGCCCACACTTCCCGTACCGCTGACAACAACAGAAGCGGACAAAGAAACAAGACGCAGCAAAAAGACACAGAAAACAGACAACCGGGGGAGGGAAGGGGAATTAAATAAATAAAAATAAATCTTTAAAAAAAAAAAAGAAAGAAAGCTAGAGAATAATCAGACAAACAGGGATTTAAAAAAAGAATTTCGTTGTCATCAGAGAAATGCAAATTTAAATGATGAGATACTACTATACATAGAGAATGGCTTAAATTATGGGAGAAAAGAACCTGCCTCAAATATTGACAGGAATGTAAAGCAACTGGAGTCCTCATCTGCTGTTGGTGGAAGTGTGAACTGATACACTCTGGAAAAAATTTAAGCAGTATTTATCAAATCTGAACTTGTATATCCTCTGTTATCCAGCAGCAAAGACATATACAAGAATGTTAATAGCAGTATTATTCATATGAGGCAAAAACCACGGAAAACCCAAATGTCTATTTGCAGAAGAATAGATGAATAAATTATGGTATCACCAGACAATGAAATACTGTGCAGCAATGGAAATGGACAAACAACAGGTGCATTAAGATTCATTGATGAATCTTTCATTTTTTTATTTTTTAATCATTGATGAATCTTAAAATGTTGAGCAGAAGAGTCAATGGGGGATGTGGAGAGTGGGGCATATGGAAACCTCCTATATTTTTTAATGTAACATTTTGTGTGATCTATGTATCTTTTAAAAATAAATTTAAAATATAATAAAAAATTTATACTATATGATTTAAAAACAAACAGATAGTGATAACTCCTTTGGAAGGAGATAATGACTGGCAGAGGCACAAGGAAGGCGTCACTGGTATTGTTAATGTTCCAGATCCTGAACAGATGTGTTCAATTTAAAGAAATTCACTGAACTGTACACTTAAGAATTCTGGGGAAGTGGATGTGCCTCAAGTGATTAGGCCTCTGCCTACCATATTGGAGGACCTGAGTTTGATCCCTGGGACCTCCTGGTACAAAAGAAGAAGAGAAAGCATGCCTGACAGCGAGCCAGTGCCTTTGTGGCAAGCCGAGCACCGCCATGGCGAGCCAAGAACCTGCACAGTGACCTGGGTGCCCGCACAAGTGCCCACATGGCAAGCTGAGTGCCCATGTGAGTGCCTGCGTGTTGAGCTAGTGCCCATGAGGTGAGCCAGTTCCTGTGCGGTGAGTCAAGTGCCTGTGCAAGTGTCCATGTGGCAAGCCAAGTGCCCACTTGGTAGCCCGCATGGTGAGCCAGTGCCTGTGTGGCAAGCCGAGTGCCTGTGCAGCAAGCTGAGTGCCCACGTGGTGAGCCAATGCCTGTGCAAGTGAGTCATGCAGCAAGATGATGACGCAACAGAAGAAGACAAAGGGGAGAGTCAAGGTGAAGCACAGCAGAGACCAGGAACTGAGGTGGTACAATTTACAGGGAACCTCTCTTCACATGACAGGTCCCCGGGATCGTATCCTGGTGAATCCAAGAGGAGAAAGATGAGAAGACAAAAAGAGAAATAGATACAGAAGATCACACAGTGAATGGACACAGACAGCAAAAACAGCAGGGTGGGGGAGAGGGAGGGAGGAGGAGGAGAAGGGAAAGAAAAGAATTCTGCACTTGACTCAATGTTTTATATAACATTTTAAAACTTTATTTTAGAAATGAATTAAAAATGTAATGTGCTTAGACCAGTGTCTGGTACATAGTAAGAACTAAGATGGTTTAAATTATCTTATCCTTGGTTCACTAGAAAGCAGAGTTTGAGGCAAACGCTTAGGTGCTGGCGAATTATTGGTAAGTATAATCCTATGGAAGCAGGAATGATGGAAGATGAGAGTGAAGAAGGAAAGGAAAGCAAATATATGGAAGTACATTGTCAAGCTGGTCAGAGCTTGATAACAATGATTGGATTGCTCTGTTCATTGATATTTTATGAACCCACTTATGAAGATGATTTCTCAATCATTATTTGAATGAAGCATTATTAACTGGCCCACGTCTTGCGTCTATTGAAGCTGGCTCCATGAGGAGGTTGATTCCCCCACACTTCCAGGTTGCATGTACATTGACACCTCAGCTGCTACATGGAGTCCCTAGGGCAGAAAATGAGAAGTGCATGGTGTGGACATCATACTAGAGTATGCCCTCAAGTGACCTGAGTATTCAGGAGCAGCCAGGCAGTGAGACCCTTGGTTTGTAGCACAAGGAAGACAGCAGCAACTGTCTCCACAACCACTTATATATTTATTCCTATGGCCACTCTGGCCAGAAAACAAAGCAAGTGCATGGGTCTGGCTCTGGGTGGTACGTAAACTAAATCCAGGCCAGTCTGGCCCTTGCTCTGCTCAGAGCCGTGTGTACCTTATTATTATACCTGGGAGTAAATACCCTCCCTTATTCCCTGAGAGAAAAGATACAAGACCAATATCTCATGGTAGAGGGTGCTGTAACCTTCTCAAAAGACTTTAAAATGGTCAGCAAACCAAGCTAGAGTCCTTGGTGGCACAGCTTGTCCAAGAATATAATACACGCACATATATCTCTTCTTCCTCCACCAGCACTTCATTTAAGCTGGACTGACTGCCTGGTGAAGCGGCCCAGCCATGTTTACTGAATTTGACCATTTACAGATATGAGGGACAGGAGCAATAACAACAAAATACCCCAGTAAATCTATGTTTCAGACAAATTCCTGCTCCCACTGAGATCCTAATGGTTGATTAGTCATGCCATTATAGTAACTCTATTTGCCTGCAAGTTCACTGGCATAAGGAGCCCAAAACTCGTAAATAGATGGTTGTCAGAGTAGACATGTTCCCATGCTGGGAATCAAGATCACTAACACATCAGAGCCTAAAGTGGAAATGGTAAGCACAGATTCCCCACGTGGGTCAGTGGGTTTGATGGTGAGGGTCTCAATCCTACTTTCACCCTTAGCTCCTGGACCCATGTATTATAGCTAATGGGGACACACTATATGCCAGTCATTGTTTCAACTCATGTACCTCATACTGGAGATCAGCACCTCAACCCATAGGATGCTGAGGAAAACTAGTGCCTTATCTAAGCTCTTGACAAGCTATTTCATCATTCTGTCAGGACAGCTGCCTCTGATAGATTACATGGTAAGCAGCTCCTGTGAACTTCATGGTCATGCATCCGTTGTCTCACTGTCTTTGCTATAACATAGTTTCCTTTTTTCAAGGCAGTGTTCTCATAGATGAGGCCTTCTTTAAACATTCAGTTGTTGATGCTGGCAGAGAACTTGAGCAGAAAAGGCAATCTCAGATCCAGAATCACTGTCCCCTCCAAGATGGAATGTAATTAATGTGGAGCGAGTTGCTCTATGGTGTGTCATAGGAGTACAGTCATAAAAACACAGTCTCAGGCACAACAGAGATTCTCAGCTAATGACCACTTCATTACTCAGACAGCACAAATGGTCCAAAAGAGCTGGGGAAAAGGTCCCATCACGGCTGATCTCCCAGGAAAGCAGTCTGCTCTGGTCAGAGTTGGTGGATGGCAGCTCTGCACACCCTGCTTCACATCAAAGATGAGGGGCCCTTCACTGTTCAAGTGATGGGTTTTTATACACCCTGAAGGGGAGGGGTCCCTGCCACTGAGCAAAACGCATGTATCAAATAACCTTTGTGCAACATTTCCACCCTGGCAAGCAGCTGGAGCTGCTTGATATCAGTTCCAGTTTCAAGTTACAGTAAGGCCATCCTGTTTCTGGGTAGCTTTTTTTCATGGTTGAGACCTAACATCTCCCCTGGGCTGAGAAATGGAACATATTGAAACATCTGCACAAAAGCAAGCAAGAAGGGAAAAGGAGGGGGGTGGGTGAGGGCTAAGAGATGGCCACTGAGCATATCTGTGACTTCCCCTATCAACCTGCCACCAGGTGACTGGCTGAAATCTCTGAGGAATATAACATATAGCTACTGGCATGTTAGTTGTTCAGTAGGTGTAGCAATGAACTTCACATTTGCTTTCCTTTCCAACCTTACTCTCATCTTCCATTATTCTGGTTTCTTCAGTATTGTACTTAATAATGTGTTAGTATCTAAGTTTTTACCATACCTTCTGTTTTTCAGGATGTCCAGGATAAATGACAATTAATATATATACTACATTTTTACTAAGTACCAGACACTGTTTTAAACACTTTACATCATTTTTTAATTTATTGAGATAAAATTCATAATACATAAAATGAACCATTTTAAAATATATAATTCAGAGGCATTTAGTATGTTCAAAATATTGTAGAACTATGACATCTACCTAGTTCCAAACCATTTTCATCACCTCAAAAGGAAGTCCCATACCCATTAGTCACTCCTAATTCCCTCCTCCCCTCAGCCCCTGACAACAATTTATCTGCTTTCTGTCTCTATGGATTTACTTATCCTGGATAGTTCATAAAAATGGAATCATGCAATCTGTGATTCTCTGTCACATATTTAGTGTAGTATTTTCACAGTTCATTCACATTATAGCACAAATCAGTAGTTCATTCCTTTTTATGACTAAATAATATTCTTCTGTATGGATATACAACATTTTGTTTACCCATTCATTTATTAGTTGATGAACATTCAAGTTGATTCCATCTTTTGGCTAATGTGAATAGTTCTACTGCTAAGAATATTTGTGTATGAGTTTTTACTTGCATACCTATTTTTGATTGTTTGAGGAACATACCTAGAAGTGAAATTGGTCATTTGGTAACTCCATGTTTACATTTTTGAGGAAATGCCAAGCTATTTTCCACAGTGGCTGCTCTGTTTTACATTAGCACCAGCAATGTATGAGGGTCCCAATTTCTTCATATCCTTGCCAACACATCTTATTTTTTATTTTCTCAATAATTGCCATGCTAGTGGGTGTGAAGTGGTATCTTTGTTGTGGTTTGATATGCATTTTCCTAATAACTGATGATGTTGAGCTTTTTTTTTTTCTATGTGCTTTTGGCCATGTGAATATCTTCTTTGGAGAAATGTCTATTCAATACCTTTACCCATTTCTAAATTGGGTTGCTTAGGGATTTTTTGGTTTGTGTTTAAGTTGTGAACTTTCTTTATATATTTTAAGCACTAAATCTTTATCAGATATATCATTTGCAAATACTTTCTCCCATTCTGTAGGTTATTTTTCACTTTCTTAATAGTATCCTTTGATGCACAAAGTTTTTTATTTGGATGAAGTCCATTTATCTATTATTTATTTTGTTGCTCAAGCTTTCGGTGCCATATGTAAGACTCAATTCCCAAATTCAAGGTCATGAGGATTTATACTTATATTTTCTTCTAAGGGTTTTCTAGTTTTAGTGCTTGCCTTTAGGTGTTTGATCCATTTTGAGATTTTATTATATATGGTGAGAACTAGGGATCCATTTTCATTCTTTTGCTGTGGCTATCCAGCTGTCCCAGCACCATTTATTGAAGAGACTGTTCTTTGTCCTATTAGATGTTTTAGGCATCCTTGTTTTTCAACAAGTTGATCATAGATAAATGGGGATATTTCTGGACACTCAATTCTACTCCATTAACCTACATGTCTATCTTTATGTCAGTACCACACTATTTTGATTACTGTAGCCTTGTACTAAGTTTTATTAATTCATTTTAAAGTAAACAAAAATTGAAGTACCGACCCATGCAGGAGTGCCACCTGGCACGGGAATGCTGCCCTGTGCAGGAATGCCGCCCTGCATGGGAGTGCCACCCCACAGGAGTGCAAGCTGCGCAGGAGTGCAAGCCGACACGGAGAGCTGGCACAGCAAGATGATGCAACAAGAGACACAGAGGAGAGACAATAAGAGATATAGCAGAACAGGGAGCTGAGGTGGTCTAAGAGAATGAACGCCTCTCTCCCACTCCAGAAAGTCCCAGGATTGGTTCCCGGAGCTGCCTAATGAGAATACAAGCAGACACAGAAGAATGGACACAGAGAGCAGACAATGTGGGGGGAGGGGAGAATAAATAAATTAAAAATCTAAAAAAAAAAAGAATTCATCTGCTTTGATGAGAAGCCCATGTTGTTGGGTCAATGCTTAGCCCTCTTTTTTATTTACTTTCTTTTAAATATACATAGATCACACAAAATGTTACATTAAAAATATAGAAGGGGGAAGTGGACTTGGCTCAACTGATAGAGTATCCGCCTATCATATAGGAGGTCCAGGGTTCAAGTCCAGAGCCTCCTGGTCCATGTGGTGAGCTGGCCCACATGCAGTGCTGCTGCACATGAGGAGTGCCATGTCACACAGGGGTGTCCCCGGTGTAGGGGAGTCCCATGCGAAAGGAGTGCACCCTGCAAGGACAGCCGCCTCTGCACGAAAAAAAAAGTGCAGCCCACCCAGGAGTGGTGCCGCACACACAGAGAGCTGATGCGGCAAGATGATGCAGTGAAAAGAGACACAGATTCCCGGTGCTGCCGAGAATGCAAGCAGAGACAGAAAAACACACAGTGAATGGACACAAGAGCAGACTGTGGGGGTGGGGAGAGGTTGTGGGGGAGGGGAAGAAAGAAATAAAAAATAAATCTTTAAAAAAATATATATAGGAGGTTCCCATATACCCCACTCCTCCCACATCAACAACCTCTTTCTTCAGTGATGATTCATCGCATTTGATGAATACATTTTGGAGCACTGCTACACCGCATGGATTATAATTTATATTGTAGTTTACACTCTCTCCCAGTCCATTCAGTGGGTTATGGCAGGATATATAATGTCCTGCATCTGTCCCTGCAATATTCAGGACAACTCCAAGTCCCAAAAATGCCCTGATATCACACCCCACGCCAGTGTTCCTCCTCTGCCATAGTTGAACCCCTCTGTGATCCAAAACTTCAAAAATGAAGCCTAATATATTGCCAAATTCAATTAATAGGAAAATGAAATAGTAATGATAGGCTTAAAGATCAGAAATAGAATACATAATTTAGAAAAACTAAAATAAAGTGAAAAGTAAATTGGGGTATTAAAAAGTGAAAAATATCATAAGACTTTTTTTTTACATTTTGCCTTTCATCTCTATAATAGGTGTTGCCCTGTATATACAGTCTTAGCCCATCCTTGATGCCTGGTCTGTCCATGGGTTCTTTAGGTAAGCATACTTGTGTCCAAGGACAGTCTGCCTGACATCCATGAGATGGATAACACTGTCCTCCTGCTTGTTAAATGTAACTTCTGCACTAGATATGTTTGCATGGGCCTTAAGACAAGGCGCAAAGATCCACACCCTTTGGGATCACTCCCTTAAGTCTAACCACCTACCTCTTCCCCAGAACTCCTTTTCTCCAACAGCCAAACATCTTTTTCCCAGGAATGAGAGTGAATATCTATACTTGCAGCTTGCTGATCTGTAAGGAAAACCTGCTCTTAGGGCAGTCTCTGGATAGAGGAAAAGAAGGGAATTTATCTGTTCAGCTCCTACAATCTCTTTCCCATTGGTAAGAAAAAATACCCTGCCCATAGAATTACATTATTTGGCCCCTTTGACAGGGGGTTCAAATCCCATACCCTATGGTCTAGGTTTCTTCCAAGTCCAAAAGTGGCAGAATATCTTCATGACTGGTTGGCCAAGCTGCATGGCAATGGCAAAGGGAGGAAACCTAGCACTCTCAAGGCAAAAGATTGGCTGGCCACAGACAGAGGCCTAAGTGGGATCAGTCAGGTACAGTGATAACTAGGGTGGAACAGGCAGCTAAGGGTCCAGGAGTAAGTCTAAGGAAGCGCATAAAATTTTGTCCTCCATACACATGCGCTAAAAGACCCTGCCTGCTCTGTCTCTTGTCTAACTCTTCAAAGTCATCTACCAACACTCTCTACACCATTTACTACTGGGCCTCTGACCAGTTTCTCTGTTGAGCTATGTCCCTAGTTCCTCGAGAGTGCTTAGTAACTATTTGTGGAACGAATGAATAGAATGGAGTGGAGTGGAGTGGAATGGAGTGCAGTAGAATAGAATAGAATAGACCATAGTATCCTGATATACGGTGTTTTAGATTCTGTGAATATTATAAAACTTCTGGTCATAATCAGTGTCACTGCATTCAGAAAATATTAAATCCTGTAGTAATTCCTAGATTTCATTCAGATGGATTTTACCCTCAAAGACATCAGTAATACTGCCGGTCATCTTTATGTAGCTACTGATTGATTTGATTAGAGGAATGTTTGTCTTTGTATCTGACTTACAACTATATAATCTGCAGGTCAGAATACAAAATTTATAAGTTCAAAAATTATTAAGGACCTCAAGATGGCATTAAGCATGGAACCCTTCTAAGAGCAGGATCCTGTGTGTCTATACAGGTCACATGCCCATGAAGCTAACACTCCTTGTACCCACCAAAAGGCCAAGAAGAGTTTTATGAATTCCCATTGAAATATTCCATAGGATCTAAGGCAAAATTGTACTCCTTTTCATCAATCTGGAGAATCTCTCTGACTGATCTCATGAAGATTAATAGATATCTATGTTCAAAAAAGGTCTGTCGGCAAAGTGTTAATAATAGATAGGGTGGTGTATGAGCAACCTATATTTTATGCATGACTGTTCTGTAAAATCACAACTTCTCTAGTAAAAAAAATTTTTTTAATGATCTGTCTGTGTTCAAACTTATCTTCTTGACCAAGGAGATACCTCTACTTCAAAAGTTTCTAAGAATGGGTGGGTCTCCCTAGCCTAACTTATATGTGTAGGAAATCAAAGAGAGTTTCTACTGGGTAGAGTATAAACTGGAGAAAAGAATTAATAGCCACATACTCTTCTTTATCAGTTCAGGCTCCTCAAGAGCAGCATCAAGACTTTTGAAAGTTAGAAGTCCAAAATTGTACTCTTAAAAAATATATAGCTACCATGCAAATAATTTGGAATAGTTTCTACACCAAAGCACTCTTTGTGCTACCATCAAGACCTAATAAGACTTTAAGAATTGTTTGAGGATGTTTACAAATAACACGATCTATAAAATTCATTTTAATATATATAACCTTGGAATTAGGGATAAGCCAGCCTTAGAATTTGAAATAAAATTCTGAAATGGACAGAACAGAATCTAGGGTTTTGAGGTGGATGCGTGACCTGAACTGAACAGATGCCTAGAGATAGGTAATTCTTTTTATTCTTTGATATTGCCCATAATGCGATTATTTCTCAATGGAACTCAAGCCAGACCTTCAACTTGATAGCTAGAACTTGGTGCTTCAATGGCCCTGTGATGAGAAATGAAGGTTAACTCCTTGCACACAGGACTGAATATTCTGTTTAGAGTGGTGGTTTCCTCATTTTTAAGAGGATTTTAATTTTAAGGCACTACTTCCTTATTTGAGCTATGATGAGGCACTACTCTGAGTCTGGGAGATGTGAAGGTAGTCACCTCATTTAATGCAATATTATATGTTTTAGTCATGATACATTAACCAGCAAGTTTTAGTGGAGTAGTACCATATACTACATGACTTGCTCATGTCCAATCAGGTATTTGGTGGGTGGTTATGATGTATTTCCAAGGATTGCCATGACAATGTCATCAATGCTTTATGCTCTTCTGCAATGCAACTTTGCCATTCCCTCATCAGTGTGTATAGAGTTTATTTCTCCATCTCCCTTGATTCAGGGAAGGCCCTATCATTGCTTTGATCAATAGAATGTGGTAGAAGTGATGGTGTGCCAGTCAATGTGTAGCTCTTAACTGGCTATCAGCTTCCACTTCCTGCCTCTTAGAATGTATATGTATGGGAAGCTTCCTCTTGGAATGCAGCCATCAGGCTAAAAGATGCTCAAGCCACCATGGAGAAACCACATGTAAGCATTCCAGTTGACAGCCCAGCTGAGTTTTCAGCAGATATCCAGCATCTGCTGCCAGCCAGGTGAGTGGATCTTCCTGTTTATCCAGCCCAATTGAGCCATCAGATAATTGCAGCCCTCATCAACAACTGCCTGCAACTAAGCCCAGTTAATTCACAGACTCATGAGATAATAATACGCTGTTGTTTAAACCACTAAGTTTTAGAATGGATCATTTTGCAGCAATAGAAAACAGAACAGTGGTTCTCTATGTACTAATTCAGGGACATAGGATCCTTCTACATGTGGCTCTGTTATTTTTGACACATGGTAACCAAAGTCAGCAAAGAAAGGAAAATTAGGCTCACAGAGCTTTACACAAAAAGTTTTATGGCAAGGTCTAGAGAAAGTCTGTCACTTCGACCCATATTGCACTGATTAAAGCTCATCATGTTACCCCAACCTATCTTCAGAGATGCTGGGAAATATAGTTAGCCTGTATACCTAGAAGGGAAAATAAATGGGTTGGTGAATATATTACATTTTCTCTAACACAATATCCTTTTAAGAGCACTATCTCCCCAACTGGAAACTATCCAGGAGAGAGTGAGAATAGCTTACTGAATTGCCTTGATCCCACTTGCTGGCTAGATATAATTCTCTCATTATCGTTTTTTTCCTGAGCCTTTTCTATTTTTGCTAGCACTGGTGATTATAATATTGTACCTGTGCTGTTGTGTCATCCTCCAGATCTCAGAATTCTGGTGTTGAGAAAGTTACAACAAAAATAAAAACCAAATCAAACCAACTACAACAAAACTCAACTCAAATTGATTTAATAATGGGAACTTATTGGTTTCAGTACCTGAAAAGTCCAGAGGTATGATGAGCTTCAAGCATGACTTCATTAGGTTTCCAACTCCATTTATTCATTTCTCTGAGTCCTTGGGCTCTGCACTTCTCCATGCCTAGATTTATCCTCAGGATGGCTTCCTTCCTGGTCACAAGATGGCTGCCAGTAGCAATAAAGGCTATGTGCTTCCTCAGTTACATTCAAGGGGAAAGAAGTGTTGCTTCCTACAATCCTTGAACAAAAGCCTAGGACTTCGTCTGATTGGAACCTCCTTCAACCAATCTCCGTAAGCAAGTATAGAGTATGTGGTAGGTTGCCTCTTTGACATCTGTTCCCTATTCATCTCCCCTAACAAAACTTCACCTTGGTAGACAGATACCTTCCTCATGCAATCATATGCATTAAAGGAAGTTGGCCTCATCCTCTGTCCAGAGACAGGCTAATGTTATCCCATCTTCCTTGTCAGAATTTTGGTCGGTAAAACATGAGAAACAATTCACTTGAAGGTTTTGGGTAAGTTCTTCCTTTCTCATAAGAGAGTCACTGAAAACCACTCCCTCTCTTCCACCATATGTGAATAAGAAAACATTTATACTGTCTTGCTACTGGCTGTCATCCCACAATCATTAAGAAAACCAGTCTTAGGATGAAGCTGACAATATGAACCACAAAGTAGAAAGATGGAAAGAACCTGGGTCTCTGGTGACATTTTATGCTGGTGATAATCTGCTCTAAAGCTCACTCTACTAATATAGCCTGTGCATAAACTCAGACTTATTTTATATCCAAATATGCCTAGAAAGCCAACTGAGAATTATAAGCTCTATAGGATTTGGATATTTAGGGAGGATGCAAGCCAAATGTGTCACACTTACCTGGAATGTGGGGGGTTTGTGCTAAAAGCTTACCTGGAAAGTAGAGGATATATGTTAACTCAAGCCTACCTGGAATGTGGGGGATATGTGTTAATTCAAGCTTACCTGGAGGAAATAACCTAATACTCCAATAAAATACTTGAAGAAACTAAAAAAAAGTCCTTTTGCATACAAGCACCATTTGACTCTCCACTCTTATCTCCTCTATATAAAAGGGACACAAAAATTCTATTCAGGGCTCAGTTTTTATCAGGACAAGCATCTGCCAAGTCCAGCTGGTTGAAATAAAACTTCCTTCTCAGAATTCTCACATCCACGGTGGACTTGGCCCAGTGGTTAGGGCGTCTGTCTACCACGTGGGAGGTCCACGGTTCAAACCCTGGGCCTCCTTGGCCTGTGTAGAGCTGGCCCATGCTCAGTGTTGATGCGCGCAAGGAATGCCCTGCCACGCAGGAGTGCCCCCCGCATAGGGAAGCCCCATGTGCAAGGAGTGCGCCCCATAAGGAGAGCTGCCCAGTGCGAAAGAAAGTGCAGCCTGCCCAGGAATGGCGCCATCCACATGGAGAGCTGACACAACTAGATGACGCAACAAAAAGAAACACAGATTCCCATGCCACTGACAACAACAGAAACGAACAAAGAAGATGCAGCAAATAGACACAGAGAACAGACAACCGGGGTAGGGGTGGGAGGGGAGAGAAATAAATAAATAAATCTTAAAAAAAAAAAAGAATTCTTGCATCCTGGTCTTCAATACCAGGTATACCTGACTTCTCTCTGCTACTACACTACCAGAAATCATCCCTTTGGAACTAATTATTTTCCTTTTTGTTTAAGTGAGTTTAAATTGAGTTTTCTATTAATCACAACTAAAAGATTCTTCCTAATATGCATAGGTTATAGCCCCTTTGTGGCAAGGGGGAATGTGACTTCCCTGATCAGTTTATACCAATCATGGCCCACTTCTGGCACTGAAGGAGGGGATGGAATGGATGTGGAACAGGCAACCACAATGTCCTCAAAGAAAAACACATTCCTATTATATAAAAAATGAGGAAGGAAATAATGTTTTAACTTTTATTTGAAATTAGTTTCTAAAATTGAAGATTTCCAAGTTCTTTCTGAAATTTTGATATTGGAAAGCTGTTCATATTAAAATTTTAGGTATTTTTATATTGCTTACTTTGCATTATTTGGAGTATTTCCATGCTATCATTTAGAACCATTTGAAATACTTTCTTGCTATCATTTAGGACTCATTGATTAATCTCTGGTGAGCAATATTGGACAACATGGTTAGGAAATTTTTGAAATGAGATGTAGAAAGATGTCTAGGACACAGTATGACCTTAGAACTAGTTTAATAAAACCCTAATACTGGTCCCAAAAGGAAGCAAAGAAAGAGAACAGTGATAGAGATTAAGGAAGTAGCCTCCAGAAGATGGCAGCAGGCCTCCTCTGATATGCTACTGGTTTTCTGCTAGGGAGTACAGCCTCACCTCTACTTATTCATAGGCTCAAGTTAAGAGAACAGAAAGTTGACAAGTGTTGGGCGTGGGAAAAGTGTTCATTTATTTTTTAATGCCCATATTCCAACCCCAAACAAGCTCTAGAGAGGAAAGAGGACTCTTGTGCCACTCCACAGCATGGTCCTGTATTGAAATAATTTCTATAACCTTTCTCTCCACAAATCCTAACCTCCTTCTCCTCCCCACAGAGGAGTGTCTAATTTAATAGATGTCATAAGGAAGAGTCCAACATTCATTGGGTCCTATGAAAAGAAAATGGGGTCCATTTCCTTTTCTCTTTAGGCCACTTAAGAGGCAAACCCTGACCCTCCCTGCAAGCAACTTAGTTAAGTAAACTCAAGGTTTGTTCTAAAGACAAAACATTTCCTCAGATGAGACAAAAGTCTAGTTTTTGGGGGGTGATTGTAAGGAGGAGGCAGGGAAAGGGAGTAGAAAGCTCCCATCTGGCATAATCCAATACCTAAAGCCCTTTATTGAAGGATACCATGACAGTTAATAAAACTGATTCAGTGTCATTGAGTCTCATCTAGCTCCTTGTATCTGCTCTTCATTGTTTAAGGGGAATGAGATATGGTTAACAGCACCAAACCTCTTACTTCCTTGTCAACATGAATATTATTCTTGAAGAATCTGTAAACAATGCTTCCTGAAATGCACTGCGAATTTTCTGACGGACCAATTTTCAGTATTTTTTAAATTTGCCTTACCTGAGAACTTCAATGGAAGCTTCTCCTTTCATTTCTGAAACATTTAATGATGGACTTGTATTATTAAAGGCCATTCTTATGGGATATTAAACCTAGTCACAGTTGGATTAATCAAGAGAAAAGGTTGAAGAGTTTCACTACAAAGCAATCCTACAGTGTCACCTAACACTTCCTCTCCCCACCCCCACCCCACACACACAAAATTGTGATGTGGGGAAATTAAACTTCTCTGGATTTCTCAGTTTCTGCAAAAAGCCCTAGCCTCCTGAAACCCTTCATGTATCATAAGAATTAGATCTGTAACCATTTGTCTAGTTAGTTGCTCTGATCCTGAAGGCTAATAAAACTTTTCTCATATCTTGGAGTTTGTCAAATATTCACAGCCCAGACTAGGCACCTAGGTAGCTCCAAAATTGCTAGGAGATAAGAGAATTAACATCCTAGGTGTTTACATGTCCAAGGAGAAAATGAGACTTAGGAACTTGGATATATCTCTAGATTGTAAATACTAAAATACACCAGGCTATCTGGCTCCTAGAGAGATTTTATTTATTATAAATAAAGGCATGGAGTTAGAGTTCAGGTCCATCAAGTTTACACAGAGACCCTTTCTGCACAGAAAAGGACACCTGCCTCCTACTCTTTCATAAGGAGAGAAAAATAATTTCTTCCTTGCCACCCACCAATAGAGTGTCTATCTACTCCTGTAAGAAAAATCCCATCAGCTCCCATGGTTTTGTCCCAGGCTAAGCACTGGGGCAAGAGAGGCCACCATACTTACTATTTATTGTGAGGTAATTAGCAAGACATCTGTCTCTGCTAGAACACCTGGCTATTTGTGTTTAGTATAAAATAAAGATGAATATTGAAAACTGAACATGCAATGTTGAGACTGATGGTATTGATAGAGCTTTGGTGAAGTAATTTTTTATTTCATTCTTGAATTTTACAATAATTGACATTGTTAACAGGAATATATTTTTTAACAATTTGTTAATTACACCAAATCTATTCACTTTAGGTGTACATATAAATAGACTACCTCACAACCCCAACATTCATTATGTTTTTACCAAAAAATATGAACATCTTAGGGCAATAAATGTTTAGAAGAATAAATAAATTGATGAGATAGGTTTTAATTCCAAATATAAATCATGAATGATGAAAGTTTTCATTATCATTCATCCCCTCCCCTCTAAGTTATTTCTTTATAAAAACTATGCAAGGGTAAGACATTTTAAAAAAATAAAGTAAGATAGAGCACTTTGGTCAGATACTTCCTAAAAGGTAATTAATAAGGATGAGAACAGAAAACAATGAAATAGAAAACAGAAAATTAATGGAGAAAAACAATAAAACTGCTGCTGGATCTTGGAGAAGATCAACTGATAAACTGCAGCCAGGCTGACCAGGGAAAAAGAAACAGGACACCTATTACAAGTATTAGGAATGAGAGAGGAAACATCACCAGTGATTCTACAGATACTAAACAAATAGGGAATATTAAGAAAATTTCATGCCAATAAATTCCACAACTTAGATGAAATGGACTATCCTTGAATACCACAAACTAACAAAGCTCATTCAAGAAAAATCACCTAAATAGCCTTATAACTATTAAAGAAATTGAGTTTTCAGTTAACCACCTTCCCACAAAGCAGACTCTAGGCTTAAATGTTGAATTCTACCAAACATTAAAGGAAGAAATAATACCAATTTCACATAAACACTTCCAGAAAAATAAAAAGGATAGAATGCCTCTTGATTTAGTCTAATAACCAATGTCACCCTAATATCAAAACAAAACACCTAACAAGAAAACTAAAGACAATTATCTTTCATGAACATAGATGCAAAAATTCTTAATAAAATTTTAGAAAGTCAAATCCAACAGTATAATAAAAGGATAATATGTTATGACCACGTGGAGTTTAACCCACTTGCAAGATTTGTTTAACATTTAAAAATCAATTATTGTGATTTACCATATTCAGAAACTAAAAAAGAAAAACCATATGACGATCACAAGAGCTGCAGAAAGAGCGTTTGAAAAATTCTAACATCTATTTCTGACAAAAATTCTTAGCAAACTAGTACTACAAGGCAATTGCTTTGCCTTGTAAAGGCTTTGCAGATAACAACGACAAGAAAAACCTGTAACAAACATCATGCATACTGGTGAAAGCCTGAATGCTTCCCCCAACCGCCAAGATCAGAAACAAAGATGCTCATTCTGACTAATTTTATTCAAAATTGTGTGTGTGTGTATGTGTTTAGGTTCTAGGAAGTATATGAAAAAGAAATAGAAGGCATCCATATTGGAAAGGAAGAAGTAAAATTTTCTTTATTCACAGATGACAGTCATCTGTGGGAAAAATGACATATAGAAAAGAAGCTACCATAAGTGATAAGTGAATTTAACAAGGTTGACAGACATAAGATCAACATATAAAAATCAATTGTATCTCTATATTCTATCAAGGAGCAATAGAAACTTAAATTTAAAATCTACCATTTACTATATCATGAAATATGAAATGCTTACAGATAAATCTAAAATAAAAAAAGTATAAGATCTGTATGGTGAGTACTCCAAAACATTGCTAAGAAAAAATAAAGAAGATTTAAGTAAATGGAGAAATATACTGTATTCAGGGATTTATAGTACACAGTATTGTTAATATGTCAATTGTCTCCAAATTGGTGTATAGATTCAGTACAATCCCAATCAAAATTGCAGCAGGTTTTTTTTGTTGAAACTGACACACTGATTCTAAAATCAATAAGGAAGTACAAGGAACTAGTAAAGCCAAAACAAATCTGAAAAAAAAAAAAAACAGTTGAAAAACTAATTCAAGACTTGTCATGAAGGTGCAGTAAAGAGAGACAAAGGATTACTGCTGTAAAGGTAGGCAAACAGATCAATGGAACTGAATAAAGAGCACATAAATAGACCAATACACATATGGTCATTTGATTTTGATTAAGACACAAAGGCAATTCAGTGGAGAAAGGATAAATTTTTAATAAATGATAGAAAAAATTGGATATTCCTATGCAAGAAAAAAAAAGTGAATTTTGACCTATACTTTTCACCATATATGAAATTTAACTTAAATGGATCAAAGACTTAAATATAAATCTTAACAATATAAAACTTTCGGAACTGAGTAGAGGAGTAAAATACTTATGACCTTAGGTTAGGCAAAGACTGAGATGTCACACCAAATGCACAGTCCATAAAATGGCAGACTGATAAATTGACCTTAATCAAAATTAAAAATTTTTGTTCTTCAAAGACATTTTTTTAATGAAAAAGAAGCTGCTGCCTGGGAAAAAAATAATTGCAAATCATAGATCTGATAAAGGACTTGTATCCATGCCTCTGAAATCTCAAAATAAGATAACAACCCAATTTTAAAAGTGGGCAAAAGATTTGAATAGATACCTCATCAAAAGAAGATATATGGATGGCAAATGAGCACATAAAACTACACTCAATATCATTAGTCACTAGGAAAATGCACAATGAGATACTACTACAAAGTTATTCGAATAGTTAAAATTTTAAAAAGTGGCCATAACAAGTATGGCAAGGATGTGGAGCAACGGGAACGCTCATATACTACTAATGGAAATGTAAAATTCTGGAATTATTTTGGAATATAGTTAGATGGTTCTTAAGATTTTAAGCATACATCTACCATATGATCTATCATTCCACTCCTAGATATTTACCCAAAAGAAATGCAAGCATATATCATAACAAAAACTTACACACTAATGTTCATTATTTGTAGGAGCCCCAAATTGGAAATAATCCTAATGCCCTTCAACATGTGAAGAGATAAACAGATTGTGGTATTTCCATACCCCAGAATACTACTCAGCAATGGCTGTGATACAATAATTTGAATTCATCTAAAAATAATTATCCTGAGAGGAAAAAGCCAGGCAAAAAGAGTACATAATGTATGAGTCCCTTTAAAAAGAATTCTTTAAAAATGCAAAGTAATCTATAGTGACAAAAAGCGGAGCAGTGGTTGTCTAGAGTATGATAGTGGGAAGGGGACAGCTCAGGTGAGGGGGCAAAACAGAGCACAAGGAAACATTTAAGGTGATGACTGTATTCACTGTATTGATTGTGCTGATGGTTTCACATGTGTATGCATATGACAAAACTTACCAAATTGTTCAACTTAATATGCACCTTTTAGTGTACGTCAATAAAACTTCAATAAAACTGGTTTTAAAAAAATAATCAATTTAACACAGGTATACCATGACAGCCACCACTACCTTCCTCATGCACCCATAGATACTTGTAACAATGGACTATCACCCACCGCTAAGCCTGGGCCAGGCCTCATCTTTCTAAACATGGTTCATGTCCTGAGCTCTATCAGTCTATCAGAGGTGACAACCTCTGATAACATTATATTGAAATATAATTACTTCTATGTCACGAAACTTTATATGCAAGTAATATGACCAGTTCAATTAAATATATTGCCCATTTGTTATTTAAACTTTCTGTGCTTCAAGTAACAGAAATTCCAACTTAAATTGGCTACAACTAAAATTTGAATTTGTTGGCTCAAAGAAATCTGTACTTAAACTATAACTCTGATTTTAAGAATGGTTTGATTCAGAGATTTTCACGATGTTACTAGGACCCTGACTCCATTTTTATATAATTCTCTCAGCTGTACCCTCCCCCAAGTATATTTTGTCCTCAGCCAGTTTCTTACAGAGGCCTTGTCAGCCACATCTCTTTGCTTCTCACTGGGCTATCCTGGGTTCTGTGCCCATTCTTATAGTAATCAGTGTGACCAGAGAGGCTGTATTGACTGAGACTTATCAGAAACCCATCCCTGAAGCGCACAGTAGGTTTAGCATCCCCTAAGCATGTGAGCTGAGTGGGGGTAGAAGGAGGACACCCAAACAACAACTGGGGAACTATTACTGAAAGGAATGAAAAGAAATATTGGGCAGCCAAACAGAAAAGATTCACCTTAATGGTGTCATGTTTACTCTTTCATGTTAAATTTTAATTCAAATATAGGATATATATTTTTCTCATGCATAATACCATTTCATAAGTATCATGTAGACAGTTGTTAGTGGCATTTTCTTATATGTCTTCAAAGCATTATAAAAAGGATTACAAAAACTCCATCATAAAGTTAGGAGTAGATTTGCCACTGTTTTATTTCACACAGGAATATGTTATTAACTGACTTTGCATTCATTTTTATCCAGTTCAAACTACAAACATTATCTTTACATGATCCATTTATAATACTAAGTGCAGGAGATGATTTCAAGTGATAGGCATGGTAAATCACAGCTACAAAATGCTAAACCAGCTACTAATTCATTAACATTGACATATTTTTTGTTTCAAGTGCTTATGATGAAGAAGATCATGATCATGAAATATAAATATATGTGGCAGTTTTGTACCCTATTGCATATAAATTCTCTGGGTTCTAAATCTCAATGCTGTCTTTTATGGGGATGATATTGTCCCCTGCACTTTTTCAACTAGAGAAAATCTTCGCAATGTTGCATGACCACCATCCCACTGGGGACTTTCGCTAATGTGATGGTCTATCTAATGAGCAATACTAACTGGCAATTGAAAAGGAAAATAAATTCAGAAATATTAGTACCTGGTTGAGTCTGTTTTCCCAGAAGGAAATGATTTGGTTATTTAGGAGAAAACAAAAGTCTGTCATTTTCCCCTCCTCTAAACTGTTTAGCATCATGCTAAGGATTCAAGGATTCAAAAGCCTTGACTACTTTTAAATGTTTTGGGTGAAAATCAATAAGAATTCCTTTGATACTAAAGTGAATTCTCCCAGGAGAATACTCCCTTGAAAATCTCAATGGTTATTCCTCTTTTTTTGTACTTATTGACATTTTAACCCTACATAGACTACCATAATTATTTAATCTGATTTATTAGTACTGTAATCTAGTTATTGTAGTTATTGTTGTCCTTTTATTTCTTACTTCTTACATAATCCAAGCCTAAAACCACTCATTAGCTGACTCATCTTGCATAATTTCTTCCACTGTCCAGAAACTGTTGCATCAACTTGACAATTACTGACAGGTGAGTACTTCTCTTTAATCAAATGTTCGCTAACAGTAAAGATGAACTTTTCTTTTTTAGATCCCACCCCAATGCCCAACTAAAAAGGCATTGCAGCAACTAACAATGAAGCCAATACCATTACTCAGGTGGGGATATAGCACACAACTTTCTGTTTTTCAATTCCCAATTACAGTTAATATGAATGGAACTCAATTCTTTGACAGATTACTTTTATCAATAAATTCAGTTTTCATTGTATCCAAATGTAAAAGTATCCAAATTATGGTCAGAATCTCTCAAGAATGAGAAATAGATGCCAATGAGAGTCCTGGAGATTCACTAATTTATACGTACATGGTAGATACCTCTGGGCTACATATAAACGATAGAAAGGGAGGGAAAGGGTGATACTGAGTATCTTAGTTATTAACTGTGGCAGTTTAAAAACTTAGCAGCAAACTCTGCCATTCCTTGCATTGAGGGGTGGGGTCTAAATTCCTTTCCTTTAAGTGTAGGTGGCCTTCAGACTGGTAGAACAATAGAGTGCAGCAGAACAATTGCTGTACTCTAGGCTAGGTCATCGAAGGCAACAGTTTGTAACTGGTTCTCTTGAGACACTGAACTTTGGTGGCCTGAACTACCATACAAGGAGACTACTATTCTGTGAGGAAGCACAGCCTACCTGAACAGGCCCCAAGTAGGTATTCTGAGCTATAGCCTCCAATGATGTACCAGCAAAATTACAATATCAACTGCTAGACATCTGAAAGTGTCTACCGCTGATTTTTGCTTCCTATAATTATCATTCCAAGTATACTAGTCAACCAAAGGGGTGCTGATGCAAAATACCAGAAATCTGTTGGCTTTTATAAAGGGTGTTTATTTAGGGTAGAAGCTTACAGTTACCAGGCCATAAAGCATAAGTTACTTCCGTCACCAAAGTCTACTGCTACATGTTGGGACAAGATGGCTGCCAATGTCTGCCAAGAATTTAGGCTTCTTGTGTTTCCTCTCTTCCCCAGGCCTCCATTTCTCTCTGGGCTCAGCTGCTGTGCTCACTCTACAAGGCCAGCTGTAAACTATCAGTCAAATGGCTCTGTCTCTCCTCCTGGGGCTTTTACCATGTCTATTCCTTCCTGTTCTTATCCTGTGTGTTTACTACCCAACTCCAGCTCAAAACTGGAACCTCCCTTCTCTGAAGTGTGATTTTTCTGTGAGTCCCCACCCACCAAGGGGGTGGATACTCAATGTCCTGCTGATGTGGCCCAGTCAAAGCCTTAATCATTACTTAAGTAAACCACTGAATCCAAAATAATCTAATATGCCCAGAGGAAAAGAGACGTTCACAAACATAATCCAATATCTATTTTTAGAATTCATAAATAATACCAAACTGCTACACTTCACCCTCTGAATTCCAAAAAGACATTACAATATTCAAGAAACCTTATTTCAGTAACCATACTAAGTACAAAATTATATCATAATCAGTTTAAAGAAATACAGTTTTTCTTGGGGCAAAGTCTCTGGCTATAGACATCTGAAACTTACAAAACAATTTATCTGCTTCCAATACACAAGTGGACAGGCAAAGGATCCACATTTTCATTATCATAAGGAGAAATCTGAAGGGATGCATGAGTCACAGATCCTCCACAGTTCCATACAGCTGCAGGGAATTCTTCATTAGATTTCAATGTCTGAGAGTCATTCTTAAGATGGTGGTTTCTTCTTCTTGGGCCTTGTTGGGACCCACCCTTTCCACAGGCTTGCCCAGCAGCCATTTTCTTGGTTCCACCCTCATCTGGCTTCTGGGTGGTGACCAAGGTCCAGACCTCACCTTCAAAGAGCATTGGGGTGATTGCCACACTTTACCCAATCCTTGGGTTAGAGTCTTAACCCCCCTAGGGCAGTGACCTGAAGACAACATTCCTCCTAACTTTTGACATATGGGCTCAACCCTCTCAGAGCAATGAGTTGACCACCTGGCCTTCCCTACTCCATGGGAGACAGGTGAACCCTTCTCAGACTTATGGGGTGGTACACTTAATTGCCCTAATCTTTGAGGAATGTGCTCCACCCTCTCTGTACCCTGGGGTGACAAAACTCTCCCTGAACATTGGGTGAGAACATCCACCCTCTTCAACTGCTGAGGCAAATTCACCCTCCCTGTACACATGGGTGGGGTTCCTCTCTTGGCCCAAGGTGATGTCTTAATTCCAGATCTCAGTATTCATTGTTTCCTCTTAAAGCTGTTTCTCCTTCAACATCTCCTTTCCATGTCCCTTTTAGTCCATGCTGACAGTGGCTTTGTTCATACAACCCTCTCAAAAAAAAGCTTGTTTGTCTAGCATGCAAGAAGCAGGGGTCCAAGCCATCAGACAATAAGACTTCCCAGAAGTCTTTCTGACATAACTGCATCTTCGATCCTGATTTACAAGTTCTAAGTCTAATTAAGTCCTCAAAAGGGGCACTGACTTCTGGGAGCTTGATTTCCAGAGGTTTGGAATTTTCGAATCAGTTTCTGTTTTCTTTGTGCCCAACAGTTCAGTCCTCAGTTTATCTCTCTGGTCTAGCACTTTGCTATAAGCTGCAAGGAGGTGCTAACCTGCATTCTCCAGGTTTACTTTGGAAAATTCTTCAGCTAAATGCCCAGGCTCACCATTTTCAAGTTCTATGTTCCATAATACACCAGGAGCTAATTTTACTAATTTCCCTGCAACTTTAAAACACAAATCACCTTTCCTCAAGTTTCCAATAATAGTTTCATCATTTACTTCTAAGGAATCATAAAGTCTCCTTAGCATTCATACTCCTATCAATAGTCTCTTCAAAGTACTGTAGGTCTTCTCTACCAAGCATCTCAAAATTCCTCAAAAAAAAAAAAATATATATATATATAGAGAGAGAGAGAGAGGGGAGAGGCAAGATGGTGGCTGCGTGAGCTTGCCTGGTAATGTCTCTGCAGGGGGCGGCTGGGCAGCGTTGAAGGCTCTTTGGGACCGCGCTGTTTCGGGGATTTTTGCTGGTTGGAAGGTGTCTGGACGTCAATTCGGTGGGAAGGTAACAGAGAGGATATGTCTATAATATATAAACGGAGGTCCCAGCTGGGCTCGGGAAGTTCCCTCCTTGGGTGGGCGGAGCCGCGGTAGTGGGCGCTCCTGAAGCTCCGGAGCCGCGGCGGCCAGGGTTTTTGTTTTTTTTTTTCCTTTTTCTGGAGGCTTTGTGGTGCTGAGAAATTCGCGGATACTGGGCTGGCTGGTGAGGGATTGTTGGGAAAAGACTCCTTTGCAGATCGATTTGGGGAGACAGACAGTGCTTTGTTGTGAAGCGGGGGACGTTTTGGTCGCCGGACAGGGGGGGGGCAGTGCTTCCGCCTGGAGCCCCATCCCCACAGGTCCGGCTGCCGATCTGCAACGGAATTGGATTTTGGGCAATAAGGGGACACAATTGGGAGACTGTTGTAGGGTGCAGTGAGGGAGGAGGACACGTCTGGAAGCTGATTGGAGGATATTTTGTGAAGTTTGGGATTTCGGATCTTAGAGTCTGTTTTCGGCGTTTCCAGCTGAAGCCCACCCCACCTGGCGGGGCTTGGGATCTGGGTCATTGAACTGGCCGTGGTGTAGAGGCGCCCTCAAGTGGCCGTTGCGTGGGAGCACAGGGAGGGAGCGGTCCAAAGGCTGAAACCCTGAGGAGTAGGTGAATTTCAGGGATCAGACATTCAATATAGAATTCGCGGATCTGGCTTCCCCCACGGGGCTGGCACCCAGCTACAGGGATCCCTGAGGGCTGTGTTGCACTGCGGGCCTCCTAAGCTTTCTGTGGACCAGATTTGAGGTTGCCAGGTCTGGGTCCCCTGGACTCTGGCGGTCCACACCCCAGACTCACACCTCTTGAGTCTTCAGTGTCTCAGACTTTCCACCCCTGAATCCATCACGCCCTGGGGTCTACCTGGGGTCCATGAGTGCCCTGGACCTTAACGTTTGCGTTTTATCTTTATTGGTTCATATTGTTTTGTTTTTATTTTCACTTTATCTTATTTTTTACTCTTTTTGACGCCCTGATTGCTAATATTGCATTATCCCCTAGTCTTTTCTCCTAGCGTGTCCCCCAAAGTCCTTTTTTTTTATACAGTTATTTAGGGGTTTTTTTGGTTGTTGTTTTAGATAGTGTTGCAATTGTGACACGTGTATACCTGCATCTCTCTTCCCCCTATCTATTCCCCACCATTTGCCTATCCTCTTTTTCTTTCTTCCTTTCTTCTTGTCTTTCTTTTTTTCTTTATTATAATTAGTCTATTTTTTTTTTCTCGGTTTTCTCTTTCCCTCTTGTCCCTCATTTTCCATTTATTTTATTTTAATTCAAGTACACAATAGGTGCTACAGGGAACACCTCACATTTGCTGGGTTTTCCCATCCTCCACTGCCTCATTTCTGTGTGAACTGATTTAGGTTATCTACACTATCCCCCTTCCCCTGCATCTTGATATCCACTATCATCTACTGTCTCTCCTATATTCCACCCCCCACCTCCCGTTCTTTGATCCACAAAGTGTCTAACTCTTAATTTCTAATACCTTTGTTCTGTTTTCTGTCTGTTATCCACTCTTGAAACTATTACCTTTCTTTTCTTTTTCCCTCTCTCATGAAAACAATAGCTTTGTAGTTCATACCATATTCCGCCCATATTCAGTCATCTACTTCATAAAAGGTACTCTACCTACAGCTATAACTCTATACAATCTACATGAATCTAACCTCCATCCTCCCAGATCTCATATTCTTGCTTTGTTAACATACATTACCAATACTACTTTACACTTTTCCCTTGCTTACACAATTGCCTTTCCCCAACACTAATACTTTCCTCTAAAGTGAACTTAACCAACAACAAGTAACTAGAATAAGAAGAAAAAAGTGACAAAGAGAAGATATAACACCTATGCAAAAATAACAACTAATTAACCTCCAAAAGCAGACAAAGAAGCTAAGGAACTGATTAAATTCGTCAAAATA
This sequence comes from Dasypus novemcinctus, assembly GCF_030445035.2. NCBI lineage: Eukaryota > Metazoa > Chordata > Mammalia > Cingulata > Dasypodidae > Dasypus > Dasypus novemcinctus. The sequence continues at coordinate 109,251,951 of NC_080675.1, read as the reverse complement.
AAGAGATGACCAGAAAGCAACAAAAATCTACAAACCAAACCAATAATCAGGAAAACATGACTGAATCCAATCAACAAACCAATAATCACGAAGGGGAGCAAAACTTGGCAAAAGCAATGAAAGAACTCAGAACATTTATCACCGACAAATTTGATGCAGTAATGAAAGAGGTTAACAACATGAAGACATCACTTGGAGGGGAAATTGCAGACATACGCAAAAACATAACAGATATGATGGGAATGAACACCACAGTTCAAGAAATCAAAAATACACTTGCAGCAAATATCAGCAGACTAGAAGAGACAGAGCAGAGAATTAGTGATGTGGAAGACAGTACATCAGAAATCAAACAGATAGTAGAAGGGGTCAATAAGAAGATAGAAAAAATCCAATTAGGATTTAGGGACCTGAATGACAATGCAAAACGCTCAAACATACGTATTATAGGCATTCCAGAAGGTGAAGAGAAGGGAAAGGGGTCAGAAGGAGTGTTGCAGGAAATAATGGCTGAAAACTTCCCAAATCTACTAAAAGAGACAGAGGTACATATCCAAGAAGCACAGCGCACTCCACAAGTCATAAACCCCAACAGGCCCACTCCAAGACATATACTTATCAAATTATCCAAGGCTCAAGACAAAGAGAAAATCCTAAAAGCAGCAAGAGAAAAGAAAACCATCACATACAAGGGAAGCTCAATTAGATTAAGTGCTGATTTCTCTTCTGAAACCATGGAGGCAAGAAGAAAGTGGTATGATATAGTCAAGGTACTAAAGGAAAAAAACTTCCAACCAAGAATACTCTATCCAGCTAAACTAGCATTCAAACATGATGGAGAGTTCAAAATATTCACAGACAAACAGAAACTGAAAGAGTATACCAACAAGAAACCTCCTCTTCAAGAAATTCTAAAGGGAGTTCTGCAGGAAGAAAGGAAAAAACAGGAAAGGCAAAGTTGGAGGAGAGTATAAGACCAACAACAACAACAAAAAAGACAAAAAAAATAAACAAAATATGACAAACACAAATCCAATCAAAATATGGCTAACACAAATAATTCCTTGATAGTAATAACACTGAATGTCAACGGATTAAACTCACCTATCAAAAGATTCAGACTGGGACATTGGATAAGTAAATATGACCCATCCATATGCTGTCTACAAGAGACACATCTTAGACCCAGAGACGCATGGAGATTGAAAGTGAATGGCTGGAAAACAATCATACAAGCTAACAATAACCAAAAAAAGGCAGGAGTAGCTATATTAATATCAGACAAAATAGACTTTAAATGTGAAACAATTGTGAGAGACAAAGAAGGATACTACATTTTAGTGAAAGGGAAAATCTGTCAAGAAGATCGAACAATCATAAATATCTATGCCCCTAACAAGGGTGCCTCTAAATACGTCAGGCAAACGCTGGAAAAACTAAGTGAAAGAATAGATACATCTACAATTATAGTGGGGGATTTTAATACACCACTATCAACTCTGAACAGAACATCTCAAAAGAGAATCACCAAAGAAACAAAACATCTGAATAGTATATTAGAGGAGCTCGATCTAATAGACATATATAGATCGCTACACCCAAACACAGCAGGATATACATTTTTCTCAAGCGCACATGGATCATTCTCCAAGATAGATCATATGCTAGGCGACAAAGAAAGGCTGAACGAATTCAGAAAGATTGAAATCATACAAAACATTATCTCTGACCACAGTGGAGTCAAGCTGGAGATTTGCAAGGGACAGAAGCCCAGATTTCACACCACGATTTGGAAATTAAACAGCACACTCTTAGAAAAACAGTGGGTCAAAGAGGAAATCTCAAAAGAAATCAATGACTACCTTGAAGCAAATGATAATGATAACACAACATACCAAAATTTATGGGATGCAGCAAAAGCAGTACTGAGAGGGAAGTTTATAGCCATAAATTCATATATCAAAAAAGAAGAAAGAGCAAAAATTGAAGAACTAACTGCACATTTGAAGGAATTAGAAAAACAACAACAAAGTAACCCAACAGGAAGAAGAAGGAAGGAAATAACAAAGATAAGAGCAGAACTAAATGAAATAGAAAATAAGAAAGCACTTGAACAGATAAACAAGACCAAGAGCTGGTTTTTTGAGAAGATTAACAAAATTGACAAACCTTTAGCAAGACTAACAAAGAAAAAAAGAGAGAAGATGCAAATACACAAAATAAGAAATGAGAAAGGCGATATCACCACTGACCCCACAGAAATAAAGACTATCATAAGAGGATATTTTGAAAAACTATATTCCAACAAAAATGACAATCTAGAGGAAATGGACAAATTCCTAGAAACACATAAGGAGCCCATATTGACGAAAGAAGAAATTGATGATCTTAACAAACCAATCACAAGCAGAGAGATAGAATCAGTTATCAAAAATCTCCCAACTAAGAAGAGCCCAGGGCCAGATGGCTTCACAGGTGAATTCTACAAAACATTCCGGAAAGAACTGACACCAATCCTGCTGAAACTATTTCAAAACATCGAAAAAGAAAGAACATTACCCAACTCCTTCTATGATGCCAACATTACCCTAGTACCAAAGCCAAACAAAGACATCACAAGAAAGGAAAATTACAGACCAATTTCTCTAATGAACCTAGACGCAAAAATACTTAACAAAATACTTGCTAATCGTATTCAACAACACATTAAACATATTATACACCACGACCAAGTGGGATTCATCCCAGGTATGCAAGGATGGTTCAACATAAGAAAATCAATCAATGTAATACACCATATAAACAGATTGAAGGAAAAAAATCACATGATTATATCTATCGATGCAGAAAAAGCGTTTGACAAAATACAGCACCCTTTCTTGATAAAAACACTCCAAAAGATTGGAATACAAGGAAATTTTTTGAACATGATAAAGAGTATATATGAAAAACCTAAAGCCAATATTGTTTACAATGGAGAAATCCTAGACTCCTTCCCTCTAAACTCAGGAACAAGACAAGGATGCCCACTGTCTCCGCTCCTATTTAACATTGTCTTAGAAGTACTTGCACGAGCACTGAGGCAAGAACCAGAAATAAAAGGCATTCAAATTGGAAAGGAAGAAGTCAAAATTTCATTATTTGCAGATGACATGATCCTATACATAGAAAACCCTGAGAGATCTACAACGAAGATTCTAGAACTCATAAATGAGTTTAGTAAAGTTGCAGGGTATAAGATCAATGCGCAAAAATCAGTAGCATTTCTGTACACCAATAATGAGCAAGATCAGGAGGAAATCAAGAAACAAATACCATTCACAATAGTAAATAAAAAAATCAAATACTTAGGAATAAATTTAACTAAAGAGGTAAAGAACTTATACAACGAGAACTATACAAGATTGTTCAAGGAAATCAAAGAAGACCTAAATAAATGGAAGACTATTCCTTGTTCATGGATAGGAAGACTGAACATTATTAAGATGTCTATCCTACCAAAACTGATCTACACATTCAATGCAATCCCAATAAAAATCAATGCAGCCTTCTTTAAGGAACTAGAAAAACTAACTATGAAATTTATTTGGAAAGGAAAGAGACCCCGAATAGCCAAAGACATACTGAAAAAGGAAAACGAAATTGGAGGAATCACACTACCTGACTTCAAAACATACTATAAAGCTACGGTGGTGAAAACAGCATGGTATTGGCATAAGGAGAGACACATAGACCAATGGAATCGAATTGAAAGCTCTGATATAGAACCTCACATATACAGCCACATAATATTCGATAAAGCCACCAAACCCTCTCAATTGGGAGAGAGTGGCCTATTCAATAAATGGTGTCTGGAGAACTGGATAGCCATATGTAGAAGAATGAAAGAGGATTACCATCTCACACCTTATACAAAGATCAACTCAAGATGGATCAAAGACCTAAATATAAGAGCCAAGACCATAAAAACCTTAGAAAGCAGTGTAGGGAAACATCTACAGGACCTTGTAATAGGAAATGGATTTATGAATATCTCACCAAAAGCACGAACAGCAAAAGAACTAATAGATAAATGGGACTTCCTCAAAATTAAAGCCTTCTGCACCTCAAAGGAGTTTGTCAAGAAAGTAAAAAGGGAGCCCACACAGTGGGAGAAAATATTTGGCAATCATATATCTGATAAGAAACTTATAACTTGCATATATAAAGAACTCCTATATCTTGAAAATAAAAAGATAAACAACCCATTTAAAAAATGGGAAAAAGACTTAAACAGACACTTCTCCGAAGAAGAAATACAAATGGCAAGAAAGCACATGAAAAAATGTTCCAAATCTCTAGCTATCAGGGAAATGCAAATCAAAACTACAATGAGATACCATCTTACACCCATAAGATTGGCAGCTATGAAAAAAACAGAAGAATACAAGTGCTGGAGAGGATGTGAAGGAAGGGGAACACTCATCCACTGCTGGTGGGAATGCAGAAGGATCCAACCATTCTGGAGGACAGTATGGCGGTTTCTCAAAAAACTAGCCATAGATTTGCCATATGACCCAGCAATACCACTGCTGGGTATATACCCAGCAGAACTGAAAACAAGGACACAAACTAATATATGTACACCAATGTTCATAGCAGCATTGTTCACTATTGCCAAAAGTTGGAATCAACCCAAATGCCCATCAACAGATGAGTGGATCAATAAAATGTGGTATATACACACAATGGAATACTACTCGGCTGTAAGAACAAACACACTACAAACACATGTGATAACATGGATGAATCTTGAGAACCTTATGTTGAGTGAAGCAACCCAGACATTGAAGGACAAATACTACATGACCTCAATGATATGAAATAAACAAGCTGCCCTAGATAGCAAGAGACTGAAAGATAGGCTTACAGGAAATCGGAGGGTGGAGGAAGGATATGAGCCGATGTCTGCAGGGGTGGAATTTAAGACGAGATGGTGGTAAGTATGAACACAAAGAAGAGATAAAAGGGGGGCAAGGGGTTGCCTTTGGTTGGGGCTTTACGGGTTTGAGGGTGGCTGGGGAGGGACGGATGGGTAACGTTGCCCAAAAGTGGGGGGAGGGAGGGGTAGCATAGGAACACAGGAGAGGGTCAGGAGGTGGTGGAGAGTAAAATGCCGAGAAAATCATATCAAAATATAATAAAGAGGGTTACCTGTTTAGAATGCTCGGAGGGGAGGGTCTGATGCAGGACGGGCTCCTGGGAAATGTCTAAATGCTCATTCTGCCAGAGTGGGTGACACCATGGGGTGGAATCCCAAGTAGTGAGAGTGGGGGTGGACCCACATCCTGGGGAGGACTAATGCCATCAAATAGAGGGAACTGTATCCCTCGAGAGAAAGGGTGGCTCCCAGGGCATTGGGGCAGATGAGCAAGTTAGGCCCTGAACACTATTCCATCTATCTCTGGAAGTGGCTCCTCAGGAAACGGAGGTTGGCTGTCACTGTGGGCACCAAGGTGGAAGGGAAAATGGACGTTAAATATGTGGAACCAAAGTAAATGGGGGGCAAGAGAGGAGTTTCTTGAGAGTACACAAGGATGCATATAAAACATGTAATATTACACCATAACATAAAGGAGATGACAGACTGATAATGTAAACCATAATGTAAAACATAGGATAACTAAAAATGTAAAGAACTGTGTATCCTAAAGTATGCACCATAATGTAAGCACAGATGTTACCTTGTTAGAAAGCTAATATCTCAGACTCTGTACATCACCTTAAGTAAATATGATATGAATAGGGCGTAAGAGTATCACTGTGGAAGGGAAAAGGTTTTCTGGTGGATGTGTGGGAGTGCTGTATATTATATATATGCATTGCTGTGGTCTAGGACTCCTGTGAAGAAATGCTGAATAATTAGGGGGGAAAAAAAAAAAAAAAGGATAGGATGTGGAATTTTTTCAAATCAACATTCTTTATCTAAGTTCTTTATCTAACTTTATCCAAGTTCTTTATCTATCCTTTAAACCCATCGCTATATGCCATTCCCTAGTAAGGGACCATGACATTATATTGGGCTTCAAATTTCGGGGAGTTCTGGATCACAGAGTGTTTCAACAATGGCAATGAAGGGATACTGGTATGGGATACCAATGACAGGTGATATATGGCTGACAGGGAGCTGTACAGAACATATGTCCAGGGTGCATGGTAATGATTGGATATACTCATAGTGGCAACAATTAAAAACCACAGCAGGGGGAGTACTGGGTTCCTGGCCAGTGGCGCTCTGTCATGGTCCCTAGGGGAGCAGCGACAGTCTCCCAGGTACAGCGGCGGGGACCGAGAGGGAGTGAGGGTTCAACAGTGAGCCCCTGATGCTAATGACTATGCTTGTGAGCTGATAAACCTAAAATAAGAACAAGGCCTAGAGCAACATTGTGCCTGGGAATTTCCTCCTGTCAGCCTTCATGTTACTCAAATGTGGCCAGTCTCGAAGCCAAACTCAGCATGTAAATGCAATGCCTTCCCCCCAGCGTGGGACATGACACCTGGGGATGAGCCTCCCTGGCAACGAGGGACCACTATCAACTACCAACTGATGATGCAACTGGAAAAGGACCTTATATGGAAGGTTCAATGCGGATCAGCAGAATATCCATGTGTACATAAAATAACATGACTTTAAAATGCTGTTTGACCTAAAGTAAGGGGGAAATGAAAAGGAGAAATGAGTTTATATGGCTATGAGTTTCTAAAAAAGAGTCTGGAGGCTGGCAGAAGGATTGCCCTCATGCACAACTGAGCAGAGTCAGAGAGACAGATAAAGCAGATACAACCCCCAGATATTGGTTCCTTTGAAGGCTAAAGAGACCCATGAGAGTTATGGTCATGGCCGATGGGGTTAACTACCAGGGCAGATGGCCCCTCTTTGGAAATGGTGTTTATGTGTGATGAATCTGGACTCAGATGGGATCTCCCTTCATAAGACTTTCATGCTAATGTGCTGGAGGTGCAGTTAATGTTGGGGTTTAAGATATATTTAGGGGATTTGAATCTCTGGACTGACAATGTGATAGCCAGGTCCTGAGCCTCAACAGACTCCAGCACCTACAATCTGATTTATTGGACTTACCACACTCAGCTAAGATGGAGTTGAAGAAGGACAATCACCACACCATGGAGCCTAGAGTGATTACAACTGAAAATGGGAGGATTGCATCCAGCATCCATGTGGAATCTGAGCCTCCTCTTGACATAGAGGTGCAATGGACACCACCAATCCAATGTCCACATAGAAGAGGTGGCATTGGATTGGGAAAAGTGGACATGGTGGACGATGGGTATGGGGAAAGGCAGGAAGAGATGAGAGGTGGAGGCGTCTTTGGGACATGGAGCTCCCCTGGATGGTGCCTCAGAGGTAATCACCAGACATTGTAAATCCTCACAGGGCCCACTGGATGGAATGGAGGAGAGTATGGGCCATGATGTGGACCATTGTCTATGAGGTGCAGAGGTGCCCAAAGATGTACTTACCAAATCCAATGGATGTGTCATGATGATGGGAACGAGTGTTGTTGGGGGGGGAGAGGGGGGGTGGGGGGGTGGGGTTGAATGGGACCTCACATATATATATATTTTTTTAATGTAATATTATTACAAAGTCAATAAAAAAAAAAAAAATATATATATATATATATATATATATATATATATATATATATCCCTTAGCCATTTATAAAACAATTCCAGCATTTTGGTAATTGCAGAAGCACTTCCCCACTCCTTGGTACCAAAGTCTGTATTAGTCAGCCAAAGGGGTGCTGATGCAAAATACCAGAAATCTGTTGGCTTTTATAAAGGTAATTTATTTGGAGTAGAAGCTTACAGTTACCAGGCCATAAAGTATAAGTTACTTCCCTCACCAAAGTTTATTGCCATGTGTTGGGGCAAGATGACTGCTGACATCTGCCAAGAGTTCAGGTTTCTTGTGTTTCCTCTCTTCCCAGGGCTCCATTTCTCTCTGGGTTCAGCTGCTGTGCTCTCTCCACAAGGTCAACTGCAGACTATTAGGCAAACAGTTCTGTTTCTCTCCCTGGGGATTCTGCCATGTCAAAGGAGCCATCTCTATTCCTCTGTGTTCTTCTCCTGTGTGTTCACTTCCCAGGTTCCAGCTCAAAACTGTAACCTCCCTTCTATGCAGTGTGGTTTTTCTGTGAGTCCCCAGCCACCCACCAAGGGGTAGGGACTCAATGTCCTACTGATGTTGCCCAATCAAAGCTTTAATCATTATTCAATCAAGTAAACCTCTGAATCCAAAATAATCTAATATGCCAAGAGGAAAAGACAAGTTCACAAACATAATCCAATATCTATTTTTGGAATTCATAAATAATGCCAAACTGCTATACCAAGCTTTCTAGAGAATATTGTGATGTAGAGAAAAGCCATCCCTGCTGTAATATGAAGTAGAGAAAAGCTGTCTTCACTAGATACTTTCTCAATTCTTGACTGTCTTTATATGCTTGGACTGTTGTAACAAAGTACCACAACTAGATAGCTTAAAACAAGAGCAATTTATTGTCTTACAGTTCTGGAGGCTAGAAGTCTGAATCAGGATGTCAGTAGGGCCATGCTTCCTCTGAAATCAGTAGGTTTCTGCTGGGGTATTGATGGCAATTCATGGTGTTCTGTGGCAAAACCCCACTACCTGCCTCCATCACATGGCTGTCTTCCCTCTATCTGATTGTGTCCAAATTTCTTCTCCTGATAAGGATGCCAGGAATATTGGATTAGGGCCCACACTGATTCGGTTTGGCCTTATCTTAACTAATAACATTTTCAAAGATTCTATTTTCAAGTAGAATCACATTCATGGAACTGGGAATTTGGACTTGACCATATCTTTGGTGTGGAGGGACACAATTCAGTCCTTGAAATTGACACACAGTTTCCATTAGGATGCCATATTTCCCTCTCCATTTTTACCTTCAATACTCATCCATGTTCCCATTTACAGTAGGCTTTCATTTTGGAAAAATTAGTTATATGGAATTCAGACTCCTAGAACTTAAATAATCTTGGTTTTCATGTGATGCCAGATGTGAGAGGAAGGATGTCTTTGGTGACAATATGTAAAAATCATTCGGATCTGGCGAGTGTCCAGTGAAAATGGACAGGTGCCACCTGACATGGGAGGTCAAGAGCTCTCAAGAAAATATGGTCAGCTAACAGGGAGGTGAAGATGGTCAATCACCACACCAGGGAACTGATGGTGACTACAGCTGCAAGCAGGAGAATCACATCCATCAGCCATATGGGATCTTAAACCCCCTCTCGATTTAGAGGTGGAGTGGATATCATCATCCCAGGGTCCACAGGATGGAGGAATAAAATATGGATTAGAGTAGATTTACTGGTATTCTACTAAAAAACTTTTGTTGACTACTAATAGAAGAAATTGTATCATTGACGGGGAGAAAGTGGCCACAATAGTTGCTGATGGCAGGGAGTGGGAAGAAGAGATGTGGTGAGGGGGCATTTTTGGGACTTTGGAGTTGTCCTAAATGATATTGCAGGGTCAGATGCTGGACATTATATATCCTGCCATAACCCACTGAATGTACTGGGGGAGAGTGTGAACTCCAGAGTAAACTATTATCCACGTGGTGCAGCAGTGCTCCAAAATGCATTCGCCGAGTGCGATGAGTGTGCCACAATGATGGGGGAGGTTGTTGGTATGGGAGGAGTGGGGTGGGGAGATGGGGGGTATATGGAAACCTCTTATGTTTTGTATAATGTATCCCTTTTTGTGATGTATGTATCTTCAAAAAAATACAATTTACAAAAATGATGGGAGTGGGGGAGTGGGGTGTGGGTTATATGGGAATCTCTTATTTTTTTTAATGTAACATTCTATGTGATTTGTTAACTTTAATTTTAAAAGTTTTCTTTTTAAAAAGTGAAAAAATAAAAAAGAAAATATGATCAGAAAACACCCTCAAAGGACAAATAAAGGGTAAATGTTATATATACAGGATCATTCTTCTCATGTCTCTGTTGAAACTTAATCAGCCAAAGACCACCAGGCACAAAGGTATGGTCTCACAAAATTGGTTATACTGGTTAGAAATGAGTGAGTGCAATCCAGAGGAACTGTGGCATACCATTCATCTAGGACAAGGGAAACATCTTTTGTAAGGTTTGTGGTCCCACTGAAAGATTCTGAGGAGTGCCTAGGAATTGATAATCAGTTCTGGCTTGGTTGTTTTCTGAGGTAGGATCATGTGAAGTGGGGATTAACTAGGGACTGGATGCTGTTATGAAATATCCACTGTAATACATGCATACTTTGGAGACATTGCAGTCTCAGTTCCAGGCCACTGCAATAAAACAAATATCACAATAAAGTGAGTCACACAAATTTTTTGGTTACCCAGTGCATATAAAAGTTATGTTTACACTGTGCTATAGGCAATTAAGTGTGCAATAGCATTATGTCAAAAAATGTATCATGCTTTTATTAAAAATACTTTATTGCTTAAAAAAAAGAGGCTAGCCATCATCTGAGGCTTCAGCTAGTCATAATCTTTTTGCTGGTGGAGGGTCTTGCCTCAATGTTGATGGCTGCCGACTGATTAGGGTGGAAGTTGCTGAAGGTTAGGGTGACTGTGTCAATTTCTTAAAATTAGACAGCAATGAAGTTTGCTACATCAATTTACTCTTCCTTTCATGAAAGATTTCTCTGTAGCATGTGATGCTGTTTGATAGGATTTTACCGGCAGTAGAACTTCTTTCAAACTCGGGAGTCAATCCTTTTAAATACTGCTATTACTTTTTCAACTAATTTTAGGTAATATTCAAAATCCTTTCTTGTCATTTCAACACTGTTCACAGCATATTCAGCAGGTGTAGATTCCATCTCATAAACCACTTTCTTTGCTCATCTATAGGAAGCAACTTCTCATCAGTTAAAGTTCTACTGTGAGATTGCAGCAATTCAGCCACATCTTCAGACTCTACATCTAATTCTTGTTCTATTGCGGTTTCCACCATATCTGCAGTTATTTCCTCCACTGAAGTCTCAAACCCCTCAAAATCATCCAGGGGGGCTGGAATCACCTTCTTCCAAGCTCATGTTAATATTGATATTTTGATCCCTCCCATGAATCACAAATGTTTTAATGGCATCTAGAATTATGAATCTTTTCCAGAAAGTTTTCAACTGACTTTGCCTAGATCCATCAAAGGAATCACTGTCTATGGTGACTATAGCATTACAAAATGTATTTCTTAAACAATAAGACTTGAAAGTCAAAATGACTCCTTGATCCATGGGCTACAGAATGGATTTTGTGTTAGCAGATCTGAAAATAATTTTCCTCTTGTTATACATCTGCATCAGAGTTCTTGGGTGACCAGGTACATTGTCCGTAAGCAGTAATATTTTGAAAGGAATCTTTTTCTTCTGAGAAGTAGATCCCAACAGTGGGCTTAAAACACTCAGTAAACCATGTTGTAAATAGATATTCTGTCATCCAGGTTTTGTTGTTTCACTTATAACACACAGGGAGAGTAGATTTAGTGTAATTCTTCAGGGCCTTAGGATTTTTGGAAATGTAAATAAGCATTGGCTTCAACTTAAAATCACAAACTGCATTATCCACTAACTAGATAGTCATCTTGTCCTCTGAAACTTAGAAGCCAAGAATATTAGTCAGCCAAAGGGGTACTGATGCAAAGTACCAGAAATCTGTTGGCTTTTATAAAGGGTATTTATTTGGGTAAAGGTTTACAGTTACAAGGCCCTAAAGAGCCAGCTTAAGGTTGTTTTCTTACCAAAGTCAGTTGGTAAGAAAGTCAGTCTCCTCCTTTCTTTTTAAGGCTCCATGAACCCATCTTCTTCTGATCTCAGCTGTAGGCACAGGGCTCTTTTCTCAGGGCTTCCTATATCAGTCTGACTTAGGGCTATTTCTCTTCAGCTGCAAACTATCAGTAGACTGGCTCATCTTTCCCCGGGGCTCCAGTGTCAAAACAAAGTTCTCTTCTCTTCTGTGTCTTCTTTAGTGAGTGCCCATTTATATTAGCCCACCAAGGGGGCTCGAATCAAGACCCTACTCTTAACAGATAATTTAATCAAGACATGTCAACTGAATCTAATGAGTTCAAAGAGTATCACATCCAGAGGAATAGATTAGTTTACAAACATAACCACTCTTTTGGGGATTCATAAATAATATCAAACTGCCATACCAGGCATTGACTTCTCCTTATGACTTCTAATTATGAAAGTCCTAGATGGCATGTTCTTCCAATATAAGGCTGTTTCATCTACATTGAAAATCTGTTGTTTAGTATCGCCACCTTCATCAATGATCTTAGCTAAATCATCAGGATATTTGCTGCAGCACTTGCTGCTTCACCTTGCATTTTTATGTTATGGAGGCTTCTTTCTTTAAACCTCACGAACCAACCTCTGCTAGCTTCACAGCTTTCCTTCTCCAACTTCCTAACCTCTCCAAGCCTTCATAGAATTAAAGAGATTTAGGGTCTTGATCTGGATTAGGCTTTGGCTTAAAGCAATGTTGTGGCTAGTTTGCTCTTCTATCCAGACTAGTAAAACTTTCTCCATATCAGCAATAGGACTGTTTCACTTTGTCATCATTTGGTTATTCACTGGAGTAGAACTTTTAATTTTATTGAAGAACTTTTCCTTTGCAGTCACAATTTGGCCAACTCTTTGATGTAAGAGGCCTAGCTTTTGGCATATTACAGCTTTCAACATGCATTTCTGACTAAGTATAATCATTTCTAGCTTTTGATTTGAAGTGAGAGATGTGCAACTCTTCTTTTCACTTGAGTACTGAGAGGCTATTGTAGGGCTATTAAATGGCCATTTTCAATATTGTTGTATCTGAGGAAGCCTGAGGAGAAGTAGAGAGATAGGGGAATGGCTGGTCAGTAGAGCAGTGAGAATATACACATTTATTGATTAAGTACACTATCTTATATGGGCTTGGTTTATGGTGCCTCCAAACATTTACAATCATAACATCAAAGATTATAGATTGCAGATCACCATAACAGATAAACCAATAATGAAAAAGTTTTAAAATATTGTGAGAATTACCTAAATGTGACACAGAGGCATGAAGTGAGCACATGCTGTTGGAAAAATGGGGCTGATAAAATTGCTCAATGCACGGTTGCCACAAACCTTCAATTTATATATATATAAACTGCAATATCTGCAAAGCATGATAAAGTGAAGCCTAATAAGATGAGGTTTGCCCGTAGATGGTGACTGTTAAGTTCATATGTCAACTTGACTAGATTATGGTATTCAGATGTTTGGTCAAGCATGCATTGGCTTGGATATTACTGTGAGGATATTTTGTGCACTTAAATCATCAGTCACTTGATTTCATCTATAGCTAATTACATCTACAATCAACAAAGGATGTTGCTTTCAGCAATGAGAAAATCTTATCCATCCAATCAGTTGAAAGCTTTAAAGGGAGAACTGATGATTTCAGCAGTCAGAAAAAAGAACATCTGCCTCTACTTCAGCCAGCCAGCTTCTCCTGGGGATTCACTGAAAATCTTCATTGGAGTTCCCAACTTGTGGTCTACCCTATGGATTCAGACTTGACAATCCCCACGGCCACATAAGACAATTCCTATAATAAAACTCGTAATACTTACATATGTACTCTGTTGGTTTTGTTTCTCTTGAGAACACTGACTGATACAGATTTGTATGGCAACATGAGTCCGGGGGCATCATTAAAAGAAAGCAGTGGTCACTCAAAGAGCAGGTTGCTATGAGTTTGTACAGCTGCTGCATGACCTTGTGAAAAACAATGTTTTGTATTAACTTTGTAGCTGGCTTTACTTGAGTCTGTTCTCTTCCATCACCAACCAACTCCCCATTTCACCACTTTTCATGAAGAAAAATGGACTGCTGCAGTGTTAAATTGAGAAAGCTGTGCAAGAAGGGAAGTATGCATTGTGAAGGGAAGTTTTGCTTATATAATATTTATGAAAGTTTACTCTTTTGAGTAGGATTAAGATTTTTCAATTATCTGCTCATATATTGTTAATAATTAACAAGAACAGTGTGTTAACCATATGCTACTTTTTAAAAGATATGAGCAGCAGTTTTTCCTTTGGGGACCCACCCCTTCAGTTTCAGTCCAAAGATCTGAGTGAGGCTGACCCCATTCCCAGCTCCAGGAGTGGTTACATGAAAACAGAATTTTCCAGTCAAATCATTCTATCTTTCTGGCTAAACCAATTGCTTAAAAAATGGGAAATGACCAAAACCAGGTCAATTAGACACTTGCCAAGGAATTATTTCAGCACTATTGGAAAGAGAGGTGCTCTCTTCTCTTGGGATGCTCATTGTAAGGACTTGAATGTGGAGGTGCCAAGGATTATCTTATCATCATGTGGACAGAACTTGCCTGAGGGGTAAATCAGAGCTGGGAAACACTGGAACCTCTATATCAACCTCTACCTGAAAAATCCACCTCTTGAATTCTTCAGCACGGAAACCAAAGCTTTCCTGTTTTTGTTCAAAGCTACTGTGAATTTTTGTTCACTTGCGACCAAGATATCCTAATATAAGCCTGATAACATTTCTTAAGATTCTGCAAGTCTCTAGATACTGTCATCCTGGGATTCGTAAACCCAAAAGAGATGCTTGTATTTGTGTGTGAGTTTGTGCACTTGTATGTGTGCTTATACAAAAGTGCATGGGACAGTATATTTCCTAGAATCTGCAATGCTTTGCTTAGGTGTAGGAAAATTAGCATTCAAACTCATATTCTCTTAAAATTTATATGAGATTCCATTTCTGTATAACTAATAAGTAGCTGATATTCAATAAATTAATTTCTGTTTATTGAGCACACATTTTGTACCACGTGATGAATTACACCCGAGGAAGAATATAAAAAACAAACCAGTATCATTCATGTCTTCAAAGATAAATAGTTACCGAGTAAGTCATAGTCAAGAACAAAAGTAAAATAGGCAGTGGGTCTTAATAACATTTCAGAAGGAAAAGAGGCCATTACATGCTGGTAGAGATGGAGAAAACTCTATTAAGACAGGATGGCAGCTGGACTTTGAAGAGTAAGAATTGAACACTGATAGGAAAGAAGACATTCTTGGAAGGGATATAGTTGAGGAGGTGGAAAACAACTGTGGAAAGAATGACCAGGACATTTTGGGCAAGGGGAAGAGGTCCTAAAGGGAAAGTAATAGGATATAAGTTTGGAAATGTAGGTTCAGACCAGACTGTCAAGACCCTGAAATGCCAGGCTATGGAATTTTGTCTTATTTGGTAGGCTCAGGAAAGCCACTGTAAATTTCTGATTACAGGAATACCATGACAAAAGAAGTTTTTAGAAAAATGCACTTGGCAATTGGAAGTTTTTAACTAGGGAAGCGAATGGAGAATGCTGGGTCCTGTAGCTGCTGTCTAGACAGAGGTGATGAAGATATGAATGAGCCATTGCTGCTTAGGGTAGAAGCAACAGAAGGGCAGGGATAGGTAGAAAACTCAGTGAAAAGGGCAAAAGAGACATAATCTTAGCACTGAATAAAATATGAGTGAAAGGAAGAAGGAAGAATCAGAAATGAAGTCACAATTTTTTTAAAAAAACTTAAGAGCCATTGGAGATTACCCAACCTAGACTTTATTTTACAAGTGAGTCACCTGAGTTCCAGAGAAGTTGAGTGAGTCACCCAAGTCACACAAATGATGACTTACAGGAGCTGCGAAGCTGCCATAAAACCCAAGGCTACTCCCCTTGCTCCAACCTCCTCTGTGGAAAGACATAAAGTAATCATTAAGGACTGACATACGATGGAGTGATGCAAAAAAAGAGCAATGTGGGGTAATTACTGAAAAACTGAAAGCAGGTGAGAATGCAAGTGGTTATATCTGACAACTCCATCCTCACCTCTAGGATAAAACCATCAAGATATTAGGGAGTGCAAGAGAATTGAAAGCAGGGACTTGAACAGATATTTGCCCACCAATGTTCGTAATGGCATTATTTGCAATTGCCAAAAAATGGGAGTAACCCATGTGTCCATCAACAAATGAATGGATGAACAAAATGTGGTTTATACATATAATGGAATATTATTAAGCATTAAAAAGGAATGAAATTTTAATTCATATGACAACATCGGTGAACTTTGATGACATAATGTTGTGTTAAAGAAGCCAAACATAAAAGGACAAATATTGGATTTTTTCACTGATATGAAATAATTAGAACAAGCAAATTCATAGGGTCAGAAACTAAAATACAGATTATCAGCAACTGGGGTGGAAGTAGGGAATGGGGAGTTAATTCTTAAATGGTACAGAGTTTTGTTTGGGGTGATTGAAAGTTTGGATGGTGGTGTTGATAATAATGAAACATTGAGAATGTAATTAACAGACTGAATTTATATATTTAACTGTGATTAAAAGGGGAAATTTTAGGTTGCATATGTTATTAGAATAAATTTATTTTAAATCATAGGACTTCACAACACAGTGAACCCTGATGTAAATATGGACTATAGTTAATGGTACAATTATAATATTAGTCTCTCAACAAGTGTAACAAAGTTACCACACTAATGCAAAATGTTAAAAATAGGGGCATATATATGAGAACTCTATTTTCTGCATGATCTTTCTGAAAACTTACAACTTTTCTCATTTAAAAAATCAAAGGAATAAAGCTACAAGGTAAATGGCAAGTAGTAGAGGCATTCCCTGGGACCCTTCAAATCTTTAGGTATATAATTTAAAAAATACACACACACATAGGAGGACAGGAGGAGAAAAGGGATTACAACTTTCCAAGAGCTGGTAGGATGAGAGATTTGCTTCAAGAGAAGACATTCTTTTGAATGGAAAGATTGGAGCCCATAGAAGAGGGATCAAGAAGCTACTGACTGGGTGGCAGACTTGGCCCAGCAGTTAAGGCTTCCGTCTACCACATGGGAGGTCCACGGTTCAAACCCCGGGCCTCCTTGACCCCGTGTGGAGCTGGCCCATATGCAGTGCTGATGCGCACAAGGAGTGCCCTGCCATGCAGGGGTGTCCCCCGGGTAGGAGAGCCCCACGTGCAAGGAGTGTGCCCCATAAGGAGAGCCGCCCAGCGTGAAAGAAATTGCAGCCTGCCCAGGAATGGCGCCGCACACATGGAGAGCTGACACAACAAGATGACGCAACAAAAAGAAACACAGATTCCCTTGCCACTGACAACAACAGAAGCGGACAAAGAAGAACACACAGCAAATAGACACAGAGAACAGACAACCAGGATGGGGATGGGAAGGGGAAAGAAATAAATAAAAATAAATAAATCTTTAAAAGAAAAAAAAGAAGCTACTGACTAGCAGCTCTCCTTCTTTGTCCATTTTCATTCAACAGGATGGGTCAGGTGTTTAAAATTCAAGTCAGTGCCCGTTGTCTGGAAGTAAGGACTAGGTCTAGAGCAGGGGTTCATAACCTTTTTTGTTCCATGGTCACCTTTGCCAGTCAGGTGAAAACCACAGACCCCTTACTAAGTTCACACTATACTGTGTATTACTTAATAAATATATCACACCCACACCAACACATTGCCACAAGAATAATGGTATTTTGAATTTCATTTCAAGCACCTGGACCCCTTGTTAAGAACTCCTGATCTAGAGCATCATGGACTTTATCTCACAAGAAACAACAAAGGAGACATGAGGAGACTTTTTGCAAGGGTATTTAGAAGGCAGCCTCCTGACTCCTGGGGGCAAGAAGGACAGTGATGCTGATGTTGTTCAGCTGATTCTAAAGAAGGATGAAGTTTGGAAAACATGCTTGTACTAAATATTGACATATTTTGAATGTGAACAATCAGCTAACTTCCTCTTTGAGTTTTACATTTTTAAATACTCCAAAAGTGTTATAAGGTGAGCGTGAGAAGACTTAATGAGGTGCTTTGCGTTATGCTCCAGTGTTTACAGCTCTTCTCTAAATAGGAGTCTATATGGCCTTCTCTCACCAGATGGTCATCCCATGCAACTTTCATGGCTTCTAGAGTGTGTTTATTACGCCTTTCATACTTGGCCTCTCCTTGTTTTATAGTTTGGGCTGCTGGTTTTCCCCAGTCTGAGCCACTGCTCCAGCAGCCTTGCTGTCCTGGGACCTTGAACTTACTGCCTAAGCTGGCTCACCAGTCCTAGGCCCAGCTTTTAAAAGCTACTCAAGTGTTCATATAATCAGCCACATTTGGGTACTACCGCCCAAGTGCCCCTTCAATTATTTGCAGTACCTACCTTAGCTCTTCTGAACAGTGTTGAGTTTCTTTTCCAGGTGAATGACACAACCTGGATACCAAAGGAGATAAGCCCTGATTCCTTTAGAAGAATTGGAAACTCATTAACAAAACAAAACTTCAGTTTCACAAACTGAAACACATTTCTTCACAAAGATATCAATAAAGTCACACAAACATCTATACCCTGAAAAAGTGCATCAACTAAAACCTATTTCCCCAAGCATAAAAAGAAAGGATAAGAACATTTTGAGTTATAAGTTTTCCTATCCAAGTTAGGAATAATGTGAACTTAATTTGAATGGGTTAAAAGTACTTTATTTAAATGTTATTGGATAGTTCTGATCTGATTGGTTCTGTAACTAGAAATTCTTTAAAGAAGTCAGTTGCTGAGTTCAAAGTATTTCTTAACAAGGAAAACACACAAATTCCACCGGTGTGTGGATATTTAAATTTAGCCAGCAAACACTAACTTCTGAAAATAACTTTTTGGGGAGAGAAATGTTTCAAACCTGATAGATTAAAGTGAAACTTCTGAGTGGAAAGTCTTCAATAAGGGAATTTTTGTGTTATTGGAAGTTTAGCCAGTTCAGAATGTGGAAGAAAAGGTAGAAAATAAACGTTAGCAGAAAGTGTGTAGTGTAGGCAAATATACAATTGATTCCTTTAACTGAAATGCGCAGTACATTCAAGAAGAGAAGAAAAAATGCAAGGACTTTTTTATTCATGCTAGATTAAAAAACAAAACATTGAATCTGTGCTACTAACAGGAAAGGTCTGCTAGAAGTTAATATAAATTATAAAGCTGTATACTAATCAAACTAAAACTTGGGTCAGATTGAAGCATAATTGATGATAGGTCAGAATCATTAAGAAACTTCAGTACTCTATTTCCTTAATTCTAAAATAGTACTACTTGGGAGATGCACTATATAGCTAATAACAGTTTTTATTGGGGTGGGAGGTATATATGTAGATTGTAAGATGTAACACATTTTCAGACATGGAAAGATGTAAAAAAAATTTGACATCCCAGAAACAAGAAAAACAATGTGTTCATAAGTGATCAGTCCTTAAAAATAGACACTTTCTCCTCCACTTAGCTCACCTTCCATGTTTAATCTAATGCAACGTAATTTCTTTCAAATGAACACAGTCCAGCAACCAAAAAGTTTTCCGAAGTAACGGATGTTCTTTACCGAATTTCTCAAACGCTGTGGAGAGGAAACACAGTTCTCGGTGATGCTAAGAAAACCCCAGCTCTCCCCTAATCTGTTTCTACCATACCACTCCGCTTCTCCAGCATCCACTTCCCCTAAATTCCCCCCAAATGTCTCTCCATGCTCTTGGCTTTGCACCCCTTGCCTTTCCACTTTCCCCTCTTTGCTCCCAAGTCTGCATTTTAAAAACTGTTTTACAGAACCTATCTGCCATAACAGAACCCTCTTCAAAGGGTTGAGGCGAAAAAGAAACTGAGTTGTCAAAGGCAGCACACTCTTAACCAGGCAGAAGCAAAGGCCGCACGTCAAGGCCATATCCACAGCAGCTCAGGATGTACATTGCAATCCACGTGACTCAATACGCTGCGAACGCTTTGACTCCCGGGCCTCAGCTTCCATGTGGAGGAACTTTAGTTAGTTCTCTGCTTTCCCATACTCGTTCCTTCGCAGGGGTGAGTTATTTGATCCATGAGATCGTAGGAGTGCCTGAGCCAGCCATATCTTTCTTGTCTTTTAGGCTCTGCTTCCCGACTGAGAGTTCCTTCTCTTTGTTCTCTGCAGTGGGGTAAGGAGCCTGCCTTTGTGAGGGAGGCCTGGGGTTGTCCAGCTGTGCCGGTGGATGCATGTCTAGGTCTAATTCATTAGTAATGTGTTATTAAGTCCATTTGGTCACAGATCTAAAGCTGCACTGTCTAATCGACTGACTAATAAAGGTGATTTTTTAATCTTCATCTTTATAAATCCTCTATGTACCTCTTACCTGGTCCCAAATTCTGGAAAGGAAGAAAGGGGTGTTTTGTATTGACCCTTAAAAATCCTGCGTGGCTTTTCATCTTTTCCTTCAATTCTGGGAACTACTCCCAATTTTCCAGCGTAAATTAGTTTCTGTTGCTTGAAATTAAACAAAGCAAATGAAAACATCACAATAATTATTTAATTGAAACTAAATTTATGATAAAATAGACATTCAATTTAAAGATATGTGTTACAGAATGCTTTTTATGTGCATTTAAAAGAGGAAAAAAAGCCCTTCTCAAGAGTCTTTTAGCTGCTACCTGCAACGTCAAAATAACCCGGCCCTGTATAAATCCTAAGCTATTGACAGCATTCATTCCATTCTCACAAATCCTATTATTATTACATTGACATGCTAGATTTTTCCTGAATTATAATTACTTCTATTCATCATTGTTTTATGGCTTATTTCAAATTGATTGCAAAACAAATTTAATGATCATTAAATTAGGAAGGGGCATGATTAAGATTTTGAAAATAAATTAATCTTACCTAGAATCTGTATTTGATTCATTTAAAACATATTTTTTTCTTCCCCAAAAGAAATAGTCTCAAATTATTCCTTGCTGTAATAAAATATCATTTAAAGCTATTTTTTAAAGAACTAAGTAATTTTCATGTCATTCTAAACTTCAGAATCTAAAGTGCTTGCCCGGAAAAATGTCTAATCTTTATTAGATAAGATTTAACATTATTGGAAATGAAGTGATCTCTCAAAACAGAATTAGTATCTTTATAATTGAAGAGAGTAAAAGCATAAGTATGTCGCAGGTGTTTCCTTAGTCCATTCTTTCTGTATAATTTGTGATAAAATCTCAATGATTATGTTTTCTTAAAATGTGGAGATAGATGTTGGCACCATTACTTAGAATAATGAGGCTGCATAGCATTGCTGCTTGCTGTAAACCAAGAGTTGGAAATAAAATGGAGAAGCATTGAAAGGATATACCCCTATGGAATCCCAGAATTTTGGAGAGATTTTTGAATCTGTTATATACAGACTCTACCAAGGTCAGTTTTTCACAGGCAGAGAATAACACACTGCTGATTGCAATGTAGAAGACTTCTGGAAACACTTAGAAGGCCCCTTTATTCTAGCTCCTCAAATGATCTTCACCCACCTGCTGATTTCTGGAATTCTGCTAGACACCCTATGTTAGCTTTGGGGGTCATGACAGTTTAGGAACTCGGTGTGATAGAAAGAACCCCTGTTTTAATCCTTGCTCAGCCACATGCTAGTCTGCCAAAGCAGTACCAAGGCAAAGTACCTGAAATCTGTTGGCTTTTATAAAGGGCATTTATTTCGGGTAAAAACTGACAGTCCTAAGGCCACGGACGGTCCAACTCAAGGTACCATAGTGGGTACATTCTTACCAAAGTCAGCTGCCACAAGTTGAAGCAAGATAATGGGCAATCTCTGTGAGGTTTCAGCCTTCCCTTCTGTGCTTCTTCTTTTAGACTCTGCTGCTCTGCTCTTTCCTGATTTGAGCTGCAGATTGGCTTAGGGCTTGTTTCTTTCTGGGCCCTCTACATCAGTCTCTTCCGTTCTGCGCTCTTCCTGATTTCAGCTGTAAGCCATCGGGCAAAATGGCTCATCTCTTCCCAGGGCTTCAAACGTTTGAGCCTTCTTTCTGTCACATGGTTGGATCAGAAATGACAGTGCTCTCTTTTCCTGTCTGTCTGTCTGTCTGAGTATCTGTTTAGGTTAGACCCAGCAAGGGGGTGCGGACTCAACCTGAGTCATGCCTCAATGACATAGTAGAATCAAAATCTCTAAGTTTAACAGGTAATCCACTCAAAGGCCCTCAGCTGAAGTTAATGCAATCAAAGTGTATCAAGCCCAGAGGAATAGATTTGTTTACAAACATAATTTTTCTCTTTTGGATTCATAAAATAATTCCAAATTGCTATACTAGGTAACAGAAACATCTGCTGCAGAGATTGAGGTTGCAGGCATACATGTCACAGAACTGATCATTTTCTGACAGTTCTTTGAAAGCAGACAATTCTCCCAGCTTTACGCGCCACAGAGAGAGCTTCAGACCCTCACAGGCCTCTTTGAAACCAACCCTTCCAGATCAAAACATTGCTACTCCGAGGAGGGCTTAGACCATTTTAAAAACTCAGACCAGCTTAGCCCTGAGCCAGTGCCGGACTTATCTACTAATTCCATATCCAGTGACAATTTTATTCAAAGAACTGGGCCAGGAACTACAGTGGTCCATCTCAATAGGACTCCCTAATTTTGACTCTGTCATATAGAGTTTGGGGTATTGGTTCCTTCTACCCCGAGACACCCTGGACTCTTTTTTTTTTTTTATAATTTTTTTATTTTTTATTGACTTTGTAATAATATTACATTAAAAATATATATGTGAGGTCCCATTCAACCCCACCCCCCCACCCCCCCTCTCCCCCCCCCCCAACAACACTCGTTCCCATCATCATGACACATCCATTGGATTTGGTAAGTACATCTTTGGGCACCTCTGCACCTCATATACATTGGTTCACATCATGGCCCATACTCTCCTCTATTCCATCAAGTGGGCCCTGTGAGGATTTACAATGTCCGGTGATTACCTCTGAAGCACCATCCAGGGCAGCTCCATGTCCCGAAGACGCCTCCACCTCTCATCTCTTCCTGCCTTTCCCCATACCCTTTGTCCATTATGTCCACTTTTCCCAATCCAATGCCACCTCTTCTATGTGGACATTGGATTGGTTGTGTCCATTGCACCTCTATGTCAAGAGGAGGGTCAGATTCCACCTGGATGCTGGATGCAATCCTCCCATTTTCAGTTGTAATCACTCTAGGCTCCATGGTGTGGTGGTTGTCCTTCTTCAACTCCATCTTAGCTGAGTGTGGTAAGTCCAATAAATCAGATTGTAGGTGCTGGAGTCTGTTGAGGCTCAGGATCTGGCTATCACATTGTCAGTCCAGAGATTCAAATCCCCTAAATATATCTTAAACCCCAACATTAACTGCACCTCCAGCACATTAGCATGAAAGTCTTATGAAGGGAGATCCCATCTGAGTCCAGATTCATCACACATAAACACCATTTCCAAAGAGGGGCCATCTGCCCTGGTAGTTAACCCCATCGGCCATGACCATAACTCCCATGGGTCTCTTTAGCCCTCAAAGGAACCAATATCTGGGGGTTGTATCTGCTTTATCTGTCTCTCTGACTCTGCTCAGTTGTGCATGAGGGCAAACCTTCTGCCAGCCTCCAGACTCTTTTTTAGAAACTCGTAGCCATATAAACTCATTTCTCCTTTCCATTTCCCCCTTACTTTAGGTCAAACAGCATTTTAAAGTCATGGTATTTTATGTAGACATGGATATTCTGCTGATCCGCATTGAACCTTCCGTATAAGGTCATTTTCCAGTTGCATCATCAGTTGGTAGTTGATAGTGGTCCCTCGTTGCCAGGGAGGCTCATCCCCGGGTGTCATGTCCTGCGCTGGGGGGAAGGCATTGCATTTACATGCTGAGTTTGGCTTCGAGACTGGCCACATTTGAGTAACATGAAGGCTGACAGAAGGAAATTCCCAGGCACAAAGTTGCTCTAGGCCTTGTTCTTATTTTGGGTTTATCAGCTCACAAGCATAGTCATTAGCATCTGGGGCTCACTGTTGAACCCTCACTCCCTCCCGGTCCCCACCACTGTACCTGGGAGACTGTCGCTGCTCCCCTAGGGACCACGACAGAGCACCACTGGCCAGGAACCCAGTACCCCCCCTACTGTGGTTTTTAATTGTTGCCACTATGAGTATATCCAAACATTACCATGCACCCTGGACATATGTTCTGTACAGCTCCCTGTCAGTCATATATCACCTGTCATTGGTATCCCATACCAGTATCCCTCCATTGCCATTGTTGAAACACTCTGTGATCCAGAACTCCCCGAAATTTGAAGCCCAATATAATGTCATGGTCCCTTACTAGGGAATGGCATATAGCGATGAGTTTAAAGGATAGATAAAGAACTTGGATAAAGTTAGATAAAGAACTTAGATAAAGAATGTTGACTTGAAAAAACTCCACATCCTATTTTTTCTTTCCCCCCCCCCCCCCTAATTATTCAGCTTTTCTTCACAGGAGTCCTAGACCACAGCAATGTATATATATAATATACAGCACTCCCACACATCCACCAGAAAACCTTTTCCCTTCCACAGTGATACTCTTACGCCCTATTCATATCATATTTACTTAAAGTGATGTACAGAGTCTGAGACATTAGCTTTCTAACAAGGTGACATCTGTGCTTACATTATGGTGCATACTTTAGGATACACAGTTCTTTACATTTTTAGTTATCCTATGTTTTACATTATGGTTTACATTATCAGTCTGTCATCTCCTATATGTTATGGTGTAATATTACATGTTTTATATCCATCTTTGTGTACTCTCAAGAAACTCCTCTCTTACCCCCCATTTACTTTGGTTCCACACATTTAACGTCCATTTTCCCTTCCACCTTGGTGCCCTCAGTGATAGCCAACCTCCGTTTCCTGAGGAGCCACTTCCAGAGATAGATGGAATAGTGTTCAGGGCCTAACTTGCTCAACTGCCCCAATGCCCTGGGAGCCACCCTTTCTCTCGAGGGATACAGTTCCCTCTATTTGATGGCATTAGTCCTCCCCAGGATGTGGGTCTACCCCCACTCTCACTACTTGGGTTTCTACCCCATGGTGTCACCCACTCTGGCAGAATGAGCATTTAGACATTCCCCAGGAGCCCGTCCTGCATCAGACCCTCCCCTCCGAGCATTCTAAACAGGTAACCCTCTTTATTATATTTTGATATGATTTTCTTGGCATTTTACTCTCCACCAACACCTGACCCTCTCCTGGTTCGTATGCTACCCCTCCCTCCCCCCACTTTTGGGCAACGTTACCCATCCGTCCCTCCCCAGCCACCCTCAAACCCGCAAAGCCCCAAGCAAAGGCAACCCCTTACCCCCCTTTTATCTCTTCTTTGTGTTCATACTTACCACCATCTCGTCTTAAATTCCACCCCTGCAGACATCGGCTCATATCCTTCCTCCACCCTCCGATTTCCTGCAAGCCTATCGTTCAGTCTCTTGCTATCTAGGGCAGCTTGTTTATTTCATATCATTGAGGTCATGTAGTATTTGTCCTTCAATGTCTGGGTTGCTTCATTCAACATAAGGTTCTCAAGATTCATCCATGTTATCACATGTGTTTGTAGTGTGTTTGTTCTTACAGCCGAGTAGTATTCCATTGTGTGTATATACCACATTTTATTGATCCACTCGTCTGTTGATCACCCTGGACTCTTTATGCCAATTAGTTTACCTCCTTTCCAGGGGCTAGTTCAGTAAATCAAGGCAATGACATCTCTTCTGCTCATCGGCTCAAAAAGGAGAAGGGGTCTTCCCAATGCTCCCTTGGCACTTTTTGGCCTTCAATTTTCATAACAAAGCCAGACCACTCAAATAACAATAAAATCTGTTTCAAGGTGACTTCTTTTTTAATGATGAATAGTAGTAGCAGGCAGTTATTTCCCCACCAAAAGTGAAATTTTTGATAGGGTATCTTGCTACATTAATATGCTTATTCTTCTCCTGGCATCATAAATTTTGAAACATTTGAAAAGTACTTGAAGTACACCCTCCATTGCTGTAGCTAATTATTACAATAACCAATATTTACTTGAATTTTGCTAGCACTTACTATTGGTATTCCCTGAGTGCTAGTTGCTGTTGCATTTAATTCTCCTAACAGCCCTCTGTGGCTCAAAGAGGTTAGGTAACTCACCCAGCTTCCCACTACTTATCAGTGGCAGAATTGGGAGATGGTTTCTCTGGTCCCATCATTGAATCACTCTGCTGCCTCTCCAATGAGTGCACTTAACATGAGAAGCAAAACTACTTCAGCAGTTCCTAACTCTTCTTCTACCACCCCTGCAACACACACACACACACCTGCAAAGTAAGCTAGTTACTTCTACAACTTCTTCATCTCAGTGCAGCCTAAGCTATGTACATGGTCACTGCAAATTCAGGCACATCTTTCTGGCCACTGAGCCTATCTAATAGGGGTTCTGTTTACATTCAAGGCCTAATGAGCCCCCTGGAGAGATAGCAGTGGACTCTGTTAGGACCAATGATTGAACCCAGGGTTATACCTGCAAGTGTCAAGGTTCATTGGCCACCCATTAACCATCCTTCTAGGAAGATGGGGGAAGAAACTCATCCTGAGAGAATAAAATATTGGGACACCCAAAAGCTTGCTTGGACTTTTGAGGAGAACACAGTGTACTGCTTCTTCTGAAACTGGTCTCCAGTTTAAATTGTTTCCCCATTTGTGAAGAACAATAAACTGTGATATCCAGCCAAATGAGATACCTATATAAAAAGATGCAGGGAACACAAGGCAGGTCAGTGTTGTAAGCAGGTGGTAGCATTTACTAGATAGTAGGGAGCTATTCTTTCTATCCTCATCCACCCAGATCCCACTTTGGCAGAGTAGTAGAGTAGAGCAGAAAATCAAGACAGTGTCAGAGCAACAGATAGGGACTACAACTTTGGCCAGGGGGTGTCATGCCAATCCAGGGGTAGAGCATGCTGTCCAGGGAAAGCAATGCCTGACAATGATCAGATATATATATGGTAGAGTAGAAGACAGGAGAGATATCAGGAAGGGTAGGAAAAGTTTGCTAAAGTTGTAGAAGCAGGCATGAAATATTCTAATATGTTTTAGTTTCCTAGGCTGCTGAAAGCCAATACCATGAAATGGGTTTGCTTAACAATGGGATTTTATTAACTTACAGTTTTGAGGATGAGAAAAATGCCTGAATCAAAGGATCATAAGATGATGCTTTCTTTCCAAAGACTGGCCGCCAGATCCTTAATTCCTCTACCACATGGCAAGGCACATGGCAGGGTCTGCTGCTGTCTCCTTTCTCTTCTGGGTTTCATTCTTTCAGCTTCCTGCTTCTATGGCTTTCTCTTTGTCTGAATTTCACTTTCTTATAAAGGATTCCTGTAAGAAGATTAAGACCAGTCTTGAGCCATGCCTTAACAGAAGTAACCTCATCAAAAGGTATAAACCTACAGGAATGTATTTTGCTTTAAGAACATCATTTTCTGGGGTGCATACAGTTCCAAACCACTACATAGGACAAAAAGGAAACAATTTCTTTGGTGGAAACTGAGTCAGAACCTACCATTTTGTTGTACTGACCCACAGTCACCCATTCAAAATTTTATTTTTGAAACAAAATTTAAGACAAATGGCTCATGAAACTATAATATCTCAACATTTGCGATAAGAATCACAAATTTCTATAACATTAGAGTTGGCAGGGATCTTTTTTTTACTTTGTGTACAAATTTAGTATTATTATACCAAAGCAAATTGTACACTTTTTTTAAGACTTGTTTATTTAATTCCCCCCCCCCCCCCGCCCACGGTTGTCTGTTCTCTGTGTCTATTTGCTGCGTCTTGTTTCTTTGTCCACTTCTGTTGTCTCAGGGGCATGGGAAGTGTGGGTGGCACCATTCCTGGGCAGGCTGCACTTTCTTTCGCGCTGGGCGGCTCTCCTCACGGGCGCACTCCTTGCGCATGGGGCTCCCCTACACGGGGGATACCCCTTCGTGGCAGGGCACTCCTTGCGCGCATCAGCACTGCACATGGGCCAGCTCCACACAGGTCAAGGAGGCCCGGGGTTTGAACCGCGGACCTCCCATATGGTAGACGGACGCCCTAACCACTGGACCAAGTCCGTTTCCCAAATTGTACACTTTTAACGTTTAAAACTGAGTATTATCTTTCCTTTCCAGTGAAACAAAATTAAAAAAAAATAAACAGGAACAAAATTACAATAGAGAATGTCAATTCCAAATAAGATCCTACAGGTTCTGCTGATTCTCCCATCAAGTGGCAGGGCCCAAGTCATCATTATGAGAGAATTTATTTTAAAAGGGTCATCTTAAACTGCAAGGATATCCATTAAACATCACAATTAAACATGCCAAAGCAGAAGTCATGTTGTCAAAATGCCCACTTAACCCACCCAAACATCTCAAATCCACCCTTTGCTGACCTTCTATAACCCCATTTTATAAAGTTTTTTTTTTTAAACAAGAGAAAGTAGACAGATACATGTTGGTAAATGCTAACTGTCCATATTCACATAGAGACACAGTGTAATATCTGAGCCCAATATACAGAGAAAGGAGAAAAAATACTAGAATTTTATGCACTACTACACAGGGGCCTAGCACCCTCCAGCTTCCAGCAGAGCAAAGGGAGCAGAAGGATTTTCCTTTTTCCTGCAGAGCATGGTGGTGTGTTGATTCCATAAAGTTTTTTTGTTGTTGAGACAGGAAGGGAAAAAAATAAATTTTTGGAACAGAAAAGGGTACAGATTCTTTTCCCACTGCATTCTGCTCAAGGTATTTTCCCCAAAATAAGTTGAGAACCATGGTTTAAAGGAGAGAAAAGAGACCTCAAAAACAGGGCGACTGAGCACAAGAGGAAAAAAAGACTGCAACTTATTTCCAGGGACTAGAGAAAATTAAAAAGGGAAGGTTGGAATCCATCAGTGTTCATTAGTCATCTTCTCCTTCATCTTCCTTCCCTTCCTCTCCCTTATCATCATCTTCACCTTCTTCCCCTTCATCCTCATCCCCTTCTTCATCAATATCTTCCAATCCTTCTTCATCATCCATATCAGGAACCAAATAGTACTGTAATGGATTTGGCCAGACATCATCTTTGACGACCTCTTCTAACTCATCTGTACCTGCATAAGAATGGTCAGTAAACCAGGTAAAGAAGCTTCCTGATTCTTCATGCTGCCTCTTGAAGCTGGCCTTATTCTGTGTTTGACTTGAACGTTTCGTCAAGTCCTTTCCAGATTTCCATTTGATTTCAGTTGACTTTGAGGATGGATGACCATTCTCATTCAGATGAAATTCTTTGGAGAGAATTTCATTTTTGAAGTAAGGATTTTCATCAAAATAAAAATCTATTCTGTAACCTGATTTAATACCTTCAAATTCTGTTACTTCAGCTCTGGTCAAATACTGCAGGGCCTCTTCATCTTCCTCCCCAAGCAGTGCAGACACTTGCGGATGGTTGACAAATGTTGTTACCAAAAATTTGGGATTTTAGCAATCAATTCTGACCTCTTCTGAAAGAATGGTTGGTGGAGTTTATTATATTTCTGTTCTACTTTCAAAATCTCCTCACTGGCTTGTTCATTAGGTCTGTCTATTTCTTTTTGTACTCCATCAATATGTTCAGTTGCTCCCTGCTGTTCCTTTTCCTCCTTTGGGCAAGTCCAGAGCAGCCCAGTGTCTCCTCTGGCATGGGGCGGGGAGCTGTTTTTCTTTCTTCATGGGAGGCAGGAGTGAAGACTGGCGTTTGGGGGCCATGCTATTAGGAAAGGCCAGTAAACAGAGCCAAAGGGTGATGTTCGCCGGCAAGAAGCTCAGAGAACTGAGACCGCCCCACCTAAAGCGGCTTCAGCAGGGATCTTACTGTATATCCAGTTCTCATTAACTCCCTGCACTGAACTTTTCTTTACCTCATCCCTGGCAGATGCTCCCATAGTCTCTCCTTGGACATGTCTAGTCACCTGAAAATTGCCTCAAATGGCAGCACATTCCTGTTTTGTAAAGGTCAGATTACTGGGCTGTCCATGAGATTCCAGAATTATGGACTCAATGTCCCCACATCACTGTTGTTCTTAGGACTATATCACAGCATAACAGCAATGTCAATGTCAATGTCAGTGACAATGTACAATGACAATGTCCATGAATGGGCATGGTCTGTGCCTGAGGAATTTCATTTTGTTCCTCAACAAGGGGTGAAAAACAGTTAGGAATACTTTGTTATTAATCACAGTGTTGATTACTTCAGGGACGATTCCCAAACCTGCCAGTGGTTCCAGGAGAAGGGTATGCTGAAGGAAATGATGCATTTCCTCTGTGAAAACAAAGTGGAGATGAGATGTCATATACACATGAGTACCTAATCGTGAATTTACTCAATCAGCATTTACTAAAGCACATACTATATCAAGGACTTTATGCTCAGAATGAGTGATATAAAGCCAATGGGCTAGTCTACTGTTCAACAGGAGGAGTTTCTAGGACCCTGAGACCTCTAAGATATGTCTGAACTGCTTCAAGAGGTTACAAAATTGTATAGTTCTCTTAAAGTATTCAGCTTTGGAGCTGTGCTCAGAGAGGAAAAATTTTTTATAAGAATGCACCATTGGAGGTGTTTCCTGAATAAGTATTTTTCCCCATCTCTCTAAACCTAACCTGATATGTGTTCTCTGGGGCAAAGCATTGAAAGGATTCATCTGAAAAAAGCAGGCACCTAACAAGAGGAAACTAAGAATTTTAATTACCCAACTGTTTCCAGGCTTCAGGGTTTTTTTTTTTTTCCTTAAAGCCATGCAATGTGGAACAAAAAGCCCTGAATACAGCTGATTTCAAGGAGAGGGAGAACTAGCTGTGATTCTCTAATTCCAGCACACTGGAGCAACCAGCTGGCAGGCGGTGCAGCCCAACTGAGCAAGAAGGAAGCACTGGGAGGAAAAAATTGCTGGTGGGGCCACTAGAGGGACAGCAGCTCCATGGAGCAGAGGGAGCGGCTCACCGGCACACTTGAGGAAGCCATGGAATGCTTTCTGTCACATTAATTTTGTCCCTTCGCACTCTTTAACAGTGGAATTCTGTCTTTTCTTCCAAATATCCACTAATAGGAGAGCACCTAGTGCTGCATTTATACAATCATTAAAAATGAAAGGTTGTTAAATAAGATACACAAATTGAGGTTTCCATGAAGGGGTTAGAAATTTCAGGTGTCATCTCAATTTCTCCTTTTCATTCTGTCATAA
The DNA here is from genome assembly GCF_030445035.2 of Dasypus novemcinctus. Lineage (NCBI taxonomy): Eukaryota > Metazoa > Chordata > Mammalia > Cingulata > Dasypodidae > Dasypus > Dasypus novemcinctus. The sequence continues at coordinate 109,220,722 of NC_080675.1, read as the reverse complement.
ATTTTATCATGGAAACAAAGTGAGCTAAATGGGCCATAAGATATTCTGTATTTCAGGAAGTGAGGATGCTTGGACAGGGAACTGGATCACCCGGGGAGGGCAGAGTCACAGCAGAGCCAGTGCTGGGAATCAGTCCCACTTCACCATCACTGAACATCTTCTATGCAGCAAACTTTTTGTATGGGCTGAAATTGGGGGTAGGGAATGTTTTAGAGGTGGGAGGCTAGTTAGATAAGTTGTGACTGTTAGTGCAGAATAGAGACCAGCATCTCCCTGTGTAGACAAGTGTGGAGCCAAGAACACTCAATACCTGATGAGCCCAATTTTCAGAATATTTAAAATATGAGATCTGAACAAATGAAACAACAAAGTATAAATCTCTGTTGACCTTAGAAAAGCACTATCACTTTTTCAAAAGGATGCACTTGTTGCAGGATTTCATTGCAAAAAATCCTCCTAGTGCATTTGGTGAAATTACCAAAATAGTATATGCCTACGGCTTTAACAATATGTTTATGGGCCCATTGAATTATACTAATAACAGGAAAAAATAATCTTTGGAAGAAATCAATGTCATTAACATTAATTTTTATTCTAAGATTAGTTTTATGTGCTATGTGATTATCTCACAATGGCAATGCTAATGTATTAGATCTAAGACAACAGGACAATTTCAATTTGGGGGTTGTGGGAGCAAATGTCAATCAACTGTAAAATTACAGTGGACACATAAAGATAAAATTTTAAAGCAATGGGAAAAATACCTCAATTCAAGAATAGTTTATTTTCTTCTTTGTTTCCAAATATTTAACACTTCAAGCATTGAACTATTTCAACTGAAAGTTTTCAGTTGTATTTCTGAGCTGGAAATTGCTGATGTCTTAAAATATGCCATTTATCATAAGGAAAAAAAAGAGAATTCACATGAACCCTGCAGGAATTAAAGCCATGGATATACATTTTCAGGGAACTTTTGTGCCCTAGGCTAAAACCTCTGCTTTAAACGAGGGGAAACATGGGCCCTAAGAAAAGATAGAATATGTGGGACTTGAAAGGCCCATCAAGCCAAAAATAGCATCTGCTCCACAGCCCAGGCAACCAGAGTGCCAAGCCCAGAATGCCTTTGGCAGTGTCCCTGCAGATATTTCCTGTTGGAGTCTAAGCCTCGGGCAGAAATGAGCACAAGCCTGCATACACGTGGGCCTGTGGACGCACAGAGCAGATAGGCCTGGGAGTCGGCTGTGCAGAGCGCGGGTCAAGCCGAGCAGCTGGGCCCTCCGTCCCATGCCAATCCCTGCCTGCAGCCCACCCAGCGGCTTCCTCTCTTCATATATTGAGCTTCTGAAATATGGTTTTACTAGAAGGAAAGCTTTTGCTGCTAAAAAATATATATGAATTAGAGGATTTAAAAGTCTGAAAGCTTTTTTCTGAGTGATTTAAAATTTTTGGATCCAGTTTGTAATTTTCCTATTTTTGTTTTCTGTTACTTCCAAATTTTTGACAATACCAAGTATTACTTTTCTTTAAAACACCAAGTTATATTAAAATAAAAGAACAAGTTTTGCCTACTTCTCCAAAAAAAATTGCTGAAAACAGACTTTCTGCTTGGATTGTAGCATTTTGAATGTGAGTTGCAGTTTTCAAACATAAAGCACAGCTGTTTTGTCTCTTACCCCAAAGCTGTGAAAAGGGGGAAAGATTATGAAATCAGGAACAGGAAAAGACTATTGAGAAAAGTGGCTGCTATTTCTGGGCTGAAGTCTCCCTGGCAACACTGTTCTCAGAAGCTATGCCTTCCTGTGTGGACTTGCAGGGATTGATGAGTGATGAAACCAGGGAATTCAATGGGACGCAAGGTCAGCAGAGGCCAGGGGATCTTTGAGACAAAGCAAAAGCAAAGCAGGCCGGAGAGATGTGACAAGCCGTTTATTGTGGGCAGGGCTATCTAATGTTCAGTGTAGCCAAATGGCCCACAAGAAGAGAGGACCAGATAAGTCACTGATTCTGCAGCCACGAGATATGAGAGAGCCTAAGACTGCAGGGATGGTGGCTAACAAAAAATGCAGTTTCAAGGAACAGTTGCAAACAGCAGAAGGTAAGCTTAATCAACAATTGGTTGACATAAGAAAATTGCAGAATTATGCAAAATGGGAACTGGAAATTGAGGATATGGAATGATTTAGAGATGATACACTCTAAAGTCACAACCATTAACAAACTAAGTCCAGTACAATTTAAGAACAAAGTACAACATATAAAAGAATGGTCATAGTATTCTTGACTGGACATAGAGAAGTGTTTCCCACTTTGTTGAGTAAGGCAATTCATGAATGCATGGATGCAATGAGACAGAGACACTGTCCAAGAAAAAACTTGGATGAGAAAAGGCACAAAACATACATATTGGAAACTGGACTTAGTACAGACAGAGCTAAAGGGGGTTCATAATCAGCATACATCTAAACCAGCGGTTCTCAAAGTGTGGACCCCGCGGAAAACATCGCCTGGGAGCTTGTTAGAAATACAATTCTCAGGGTCCACTCTAACCTACTGGATCACAAACTTCAGGGATGAAGCACAACAATCTGTGTTTAACAAGCTTCTGAGGTGATTCTGATGCAAACTAAATTTTGAGAGGCATTAAAATCACCAGCAAAAGCTACCCGTTGAACACCATAAGGCAAAGTAAAGAATATCAGAAAAGAATAATGGCAAAGATGGCCACTCAAGGACTGAGATTCAGCCTTAGCCACCTATGGCTAGAATTCTTACCAGTCTCCCCACCCTATTTCAAATTTACTATTGTTTCTTGCCTGAAATACTGTGAAACTCAGGGTGCCCACCAGTCCTGGTTTGCCCAGCACAGCCCTGGTTTGAGCTGATGGTCCTGGTGTAATGGTAAGAGTATTCCCTCAAATGGTCCAAGGTTGGATTATAATTATGTGGCTTCCTTAGTAATAACTGCCTGATCAGTTCCCCTGCTTCCACTCTTGCCCATCTCCAATATGTTCTTTTCCCAAAAGCTACATTTTTCTTACTGAAAATATAAACCATTCATGTTACTCCTTTCTTCACAACACTTCAATGATTTTTCACTGCTCTGGGAATAAAATTCAAACACCCCACAATGGCCCACAGTGCCTGTCTTCCCATCTTCACCTCATTCCACATTCCTTCTCATTTTCTCTGTTCTAGATACATAGGCCTTCTGTTAATATCTTAACAAGACGAGATCACCCAACCTTAGGGCCTCTGCGCCTCCTGGTCTTTCTTCCTGGATTGCTTCCAGTTTCTATTCCTCTTCCAATTAAATGCAGTCTCCTTTATTAATCTAATAATATTCTGAGTGTTCTCAAATATTTGTTGTTAATGTTATTTTAATAACTGCTTCATTTCCCATAATGTGAAAGTGCCGTAACTTCTTTAAGCATGCCCGAAAATGGTACAGTTAGATGGTGCCCTACTTTTGCTGTTATTAGTGAAGCTATAATAATGAATTAATCATGATTCTTGGTTACAACCAACTCAAACTATCTTAGGCAAAAGGGGAAGCTTATTGGAATGATATTGGGGTTATCCTGTAAACAAAATAAGGGTTAAATGGCCAAACTGCAGAAAAGTCAATGATAGGGAAACAAGTGGGACCAAGTACATAAATGCTACTAGTTTTCTCTTCATCTCTACCTCTGTTGCCAGCTCTATATCTAAATAATCTCATTCATCTTTTCTGCCTTCTTTTTCACTCAGTGTGTAACATGACTGCTGACATTTTGAAACCTCCTACCACCTGAGAGCGTTCCTGATTCATACCCTTTTTAGATCCATGGAAGAGCGCTAATCGGTTCAGCTAGGGTCAAGTTCCCTTCCTTGGGTCAGTTGGCTATAACAGCATTTGTATAAACCCCAGGAGGATGAAGCCCAGCTAAAGGGCAGAGGGATGCTGAGCAGACAAAATTATACAGATATTATACAGATGCAGGTATTTGTATGTAAAGATATGGGAAGTATTTTTAAAAATCAGAGCACATTTAAAAATAACAACATAAAAGGAAAAGCTTTTTCATGACTATAATTTTAATCTCTTAAAAGTCTTTCAGGCAACAGGTATAACTCAGTGGTCAAGTGCCTGCTTCCCATGTACAAGGTCCTGGGATCAATCCCCAGTACCTCCAAAAATAAATAAAAGTTTTTCATTTTCTTTTGACATTTCTTTCAAATGTTTTTCCACATGCGTACATAATATTACACAGTTGCATTCAGATTAAACATAAAATCTTATAATAGGGCTTTTGTTACTTAACATTTTATCAAACAATTTTCATACTTTTGCATTTTCTTCATAATTATAATTTTCCCTGTTATCTTTTTTTCTTTTACTATAAAAATAGTATTTGCTCACTGTACTACTACTATTGGCTAAAACTTCTATGGGGCTCCCTGGGTGTCAAGCACAGTCCTCAGCACATCATCGATTTTAACACATTTAATTTTGGTCCATTTGCCTGAATCCTGATCCTTTGAAGTAGTTTCAATTACTAACACCCTTGTTTAGAAAAGGAAACTGAAGCACAGAGAGGATTAAGCAACATGTGCTAGGCTTTAGATTTACAATAGCAGCACTTAGAGGAAGCAGGAAAACAAAAACAAACAAACACACAAAACACATGTGTTCCTGACTCTCTGAGGCCACTTCTAGTTACATTTCAGAATACCTTCTTCAGGTCTTTTAAGTTTTACATTCTTTTTCCATACGTGGGTGAAATTACACAATGAGGTAGATGGCAAATATTTGGCAGGTATCACACCACTCCCCTTCTTGCTCAAGCACAGCACATCTCAACTTTTGTTCACAGCATTCTTCCCCAGCTCCTACGTGCCCTCAAAACCCATCTGAAAAAAAGTAGTCATTCGTGATCAACTCTAGCAATCCTGTGAGATAAAACCCACATGCAATATCTAAACTATATACCATCTAAATCCTGCATTTCCTTGTGTTGTTAAAAAACATTTTTTAGTTGTGAAATTGTTTTTTATTAATTTTATTTACCACCACTTCATATCCATCAAACATACACTCTCCCATTTCTGCTTTCCCCATCCTCTAATAACTTCTGATCTACTTTCTTTGTGAATATGCTATTTCTAGACATCTTTTATAAGTGGCATAATGCAATACTTGTCTTTACGTGTCTTGCTCATTAAACTGGGCATAATGTTTTCAAGTTTCTTCCACATTGCAGCATGTCTCAGAACTTCATTCTTTCTTATGGCCAAATAAAATTCTGATATATCTGTGTACCACATTTTGTTTGTCTGTTCCATTGTTGATAGACATTTGGGACCCAGGGACACCTGTTGGTTATTATGAATAAAACTGCTATAAACGTTGGGGTACAAGAATCTGAGACTCTGTTTTCACTTTTTTTGGGTATATATCTAGAAGAAGAATTGCTTCTATGTATAAAAGATCTATATTTAACTTTCTGAGGAACTGCCATATTGTTTTCCACAGTGGCTACATCATTTTACATTCCCACCAACAATGTACTAGAGTTCCAATTTCTCCACATCCTTTCCAACACTTGCCATTTTCTTTTATTTATTTTTTAATAATACCTGTCCTTGTAGGTGTGAAGTGATAGCTCATTGTGGTTTTGATTTGCATTTCTCCAACAGCTAATGATATTGAGCATATTTTTACATGCTCAATTTGTTTATCTTCTTGGCCGTTTGTATATTCTACTTTGGGGGGAAAAAATCTATTCAAGTTCCTTAGCCCATTTTTTAAATTGGATTGTTTGCTTTTTCTGTTGCATTGTAAAAGTACTTTATATATTCTAGATATATTAAGCCCTTATCCAATTCATGATTTGCAACTACTTTCTCCTGTTCTGTAGGTTGTCTTTTCACTTTCTTGATGCACAAAATTTTGATTCACATTTGATGCACAAAAGTTTTAGATTTTGATGAGGTTGAATTTATCTATCGTTTCTTTTGTTGCTCATGCTCTTTGTGTCATATCTAAAGATCCATTACTGAATCTCACTCAGCATGAAGATTTGTCCATATATTATTTTCTAAGAGCTTTGTAATTTTAGCTATTTGGATCCTTGATCCTTTTTTAGTTAATTTTTTTATATGATGTTAGGTAGGTGTCTAACATTCTTTTGGATGTGGATATCCACTTTTCCCTGCACAATTTGTGGAAAACCGTATTTTCCCCTACTGCATGTACTTAGCACTCTTGTCAAAAATAGATTGGCCATAGATGTGTGGATCTATTTCTGGACTTTCCATTCTGTTTCATTGGTCTATATGTCTATTTTTATGCTAGATCTATACTCTTTTGATTACTGTAGCTTTGTAGTACAATTTGAAATAGGGAAGTGTGAGTTCTCTGAATTTTGTTCTCCCTTTTCAGGATTATTTTGGCTATTCAGGGCTCCTTGCAGTTCCATATGAATTTGAGGATCAGCTTTTCTATTTCTGCAAAAAATGCCTCTGGAATATTGATAGGGATCACATTGACTTTGTAATTTCCTTGGATGATATTTATGTCATAATAATATTGCTTACCAGTCCATGAACATGGAATGTCACCATTTATTTAGGTCTTTAATTTCTTTCATTATTGTAGATTTCAGTGTACAAGTCTTTTATATCCTTGGCTAAAGGTATTCCTAGATATTTTATTCTTTTAAATGCAATTATACATGGAATTGCTTTCTGAATTTCCTCTTCAGATTGTTTATTGCTAGTGTATAGAAACACAATTGATTTTATGTGTTGATCTTGTACTCTACCACTTTGCTAAATTTGTTCATTAGTTCTAGTAATTTTCTTGTGGATTTCATTGGGTTTTCTATATGCAAAATGTCACTTGCAAAAAGAGAGTTTTACTTCTTCCCATTTTGGATAACTTATTTCTTGGCCTTACCTAATTGCTCTGGCTAGAACTTCCAGTATAATACTGAACAGCAACGGTGAAAGTGGGTATACTTGTTTTGTTCCTGATTTTGAGGAGACAGTCTTAAGTCTTTCACCATTGAGTATGATGTTAGCTATGGGTTTTTCATAAATTCTCTTTATCATTTTGAGAAAGTTCCCTTTTATTCCTAGTTTTCTGAATTTTTTTTTATCAAGATGAGGTACTGAGTCTTATCAAAGCCTTTTCTGAACCTATTGAGATAATCATTTTTTTCCTTCATTCTATTTATGTGGTATTGTACACTGGTTGATTTTCATATGTTCAATTATTCTTACATTCCTGGGATGGATTCCACTTGATCATAGTGAATAATCTTTTTAGTATGCTGTTGGATTCAGTTTGCTAGTATTTTATTAAGGATTTTTGCATCTGTATTCGTAAGGGAAATTAGTCTATAATTTTCTCATGATGTCTTTTTCAGTCTTCGGTATCAGGGTTCTCTCCTCTATGAATTCTTTGGAAGAGTTTGAGAACAACCAGTGTTAATTCTTAAAAGCTTGGCGGAAGTCACCAGGGAAGACATCTGGTCCTGAACTTTTCTTTGGTGAAAGGTTTTTTGATAACTGATTCAATCTCCATACTTGTTATTGGTTTACTGAAATTTCTATTTCTTAATGAGTCAATTTAGGTAATTTGAGTATTTCTAGGAATTTTTCCATTTCATCTAGATTATTAAATTTGTTGGTGTACAATTGTTCATGGTATTCTCTTATAATCCTTTTTATTCCTGTAAGGTCAGTAGTGTCGTGATCATTTTCATTTCTGATTTTAGTTATTTGCATCTGAAAACATGAAATTAGGGTCATTATTAATTGAGATCTTTCTTTGTTTTAAATACAGGCATTCATAGCTATAAATTTCCATCTGAGCAGTGAAAAAGAAAAAGAAAAAAAAATAGAAATCACTTCTAAAACTGAATTGTTTTTTATTTCCTAAAGATGGCCATTCAGTTTTTGACAATATTTTGCTATTATAAGTAGTACAGAACTATTTTTAAATAATACATAATGCTGTTATGAATAATTATATATAAATTTTGTCTTTATTTGAATTTTTCCATTAGTATAGGTTCCAACAGGGAGCACAAATGCCAAATTCCAGATTTTTTATATCACAATATCCTTAATCTTCAGTTTCTTACTTTCAATTATTTCTTAAGCACCTGTTTTTTTTTCTTTGTTTGTTTGCAGGGGAAAGGTAGGCAGAGAGGCGAGGTGGGGAGAAGGAGATTGCTTCCTGAAGTTTCTTTCCAGCAGAACATTCCTTGCCCTTTCTGCATCCCTCACTCACTGTTCCTTGGGTGGCAGTGGGAGTGGGGGAGTGCCAGTGAGTTTGGGATAAAAATTGCACATGTGTGGAATTGCCCCATCCTTTTTGGACCAACCCTACCTACAGGAAGCATTTTTTCTGCTTGGCTTCTCCAAGCTGTATGTTTACCAGTGCAGATTCCTGTGTAGTGGAGACATTTGTGGGGACAGTTACCTAGTCCGAAGCTTCAGTTAGGAAATCCAGTGGTCTATAGATATGACACAGTCTCCAATATGAACTTTTTCAGCAATATAAGGGGACTATTTTGGCCCACCTGCCCAACCCCTGACTATTTCTCAGTCAATTCAGGCTGCGGGCAGAGAAGATGGCTGTTATTTACTGTACCTCAAGCCCTCAATAAGTACAGTAAATTTTATGATATTCTTCTAAGCTCAAACATTTAAAATATTCCTTGTATTTTTATACACAATTGTGATATATATAAACTTACTTGTTTACAATCATATGCCCCCGAAACTTTGGCAATTTTCTTTACAAGTGAGAGTTCTGGGGCTAGCATTGGTGCTATTTCTTTGTAGCCAATTTCCTCCCCTACATTAATAATTCTTAAATCATTTTTTTAAAATGATTTTTTAAAAATTTCAGGTTATTCCCAAGAGGATCTTGATTTTGCCTGGATTGTGGTAAACCAGTTCTATTGATGCATCAGATTTATTTGATTTTTTACTTTTTAAATAAAAGGAACAGTTCTTTATCTTTGATCATGATAAGTTCTTCAGTTGTCCTTTTTTTCTTTTTTTTTTTTTAATCACTAAAACACCTATCTTTGTTGGATTAGACCTCTAATTGCTGTTCTCCATGATAATCATCTTCCTCATTTTAATCTCTTTGTCCTTCTTTCTGCATTTTTGAGATTCTTTTCATGTTTGCCTTCCACATCTGTGATTCAATTTTTACTATGTTAATTCTGTTCCTTACTGCTTCTGTTTCCATGCATGGCACATAGTATGTGTTTAACAAATGTTTGCTGAATAAATAACAAATGAATGATTACTGTAGTTTTTCTGCTCTCTTGTCTTCTCTCATTTACCTCTTTTCATTTAATCTCATGGTTTTTCTTCATCTAAGATCCACTCTTTTTCTTATTCTATATACCCATTTCATAAAGCCATGTCCTCCTGCATTCCAGGAGCACACCAAACAATTTTTATCTGGTTCTTGTAATAAGCCATTTTCAGAGGTCTGTCCTTTCTCTGAGTCTTCAGAATGGTGCTTTCTTCCCTTTATTTGGCTTTTTTTCCCCTCCATAAGACTCATGTTTCCCTCTATTTCTCATTCTGGAATGAAGTGATCTCCGTTCAGCCCCTGCGTAGGTTAATACGTAGAATGTGTTCTTTTTACTTGGCCCCTCTTCAGGCGGGGTGGATTGAGTCACCTTGGATCTCCTTCGGTGCACTGAGTCACTTCCCATAATGATGGCTGAATGATTAATTGATGCACACCATTTTTAGCCTAATTTCCCATTTCCAGCAGGATTTCATAGAACAGGAATCTGCAGGAATGAGTTAGAATCTTGCCCTGCCCCATCATGTGGCTTGGGGACACTCTGAACAGATGGAGTTCATAAAGCACAGCAGTTCTCCATGTGCTGCCAATGTTTTCCGTCTCGGCTTCCACCGCAGCACTTTACTTGTGGGAATCAAGCCTCCCAGGATGAAATTCAGTCCTCCTTTATTTCCTGCTCAGTTGGTTTTTGAAAGTGTTTTATTCTGCTGAATACAGGAAAAAGAGGTACAGATGGGAAACAGGGACAACACTGACTGCTTCAAGAGAAAGCACCAACACAGTAAAGAGAAGACTGCCCATTTTTTTTCACATGGAACAGATCTTACATTTCTGAATGACAGACAAAAGGAGGGCTTGTGGGCCACCCAGCCTTTGTTCTGGTTGGTGTAACACAGATCATCAAGTGTGTTTCTGAATCAGTTTCTTGGGCTTTGTCGTTATTGGAAAATTCTCCCAGATTCTGGTACTGGGATAACTAAGTGGTCAACTGTCCTTTGGTGATGATTTTCAAAATGCAGGCTCTGAAGTCAGAAAGATTTCCTTTTGCATCCTGGCTCCTCCACTCATGAGCTCTTTGGCCTCAGGGATGTTAGTTCACATCTCCAAGCCTTGTTTTCTCATCTGTAAAGTGAAGATAATACCAGTATCCACTTCATCATATGTTATAAGGGATAATTGGGTTACATACCTGGCAAAGAGGAAGCATAGATACTTAATATAAGTTAATGATCTTACTTTTAGTATTATTATGAGTTTTCATCTTTATCTGCTTTCACAGGTATTATAAGCTAGTTTTTTTTTTCTTATACAGTTAATGGAATATTCACTTTGGGAAATTTGTAAAATATTGTCAAGACAAAAGAAAAAATAAAATCACCTCTACTCCTACCACTCAAAATGAAACACTTAGATATTTGCATGTTTGGTTTCTTTTTCAGTTTTTTTTCCCATGAATATGTGTGCTTGTGTGCAAACAAAAACAAGTTAATAGGGAAGTGGCTGTGGCTCAAGCAATTAGGCTCCCGTCTAACATATAGGAGGTCCAGGGTTCAATGCCTAGGGCCTCCTGGTGAAGGCATGCTGGCCCGTGTGGCAACCTGGCCCATGCTGAATGCTGTCCTGCGTGGAGTGCTGCTCTGAGCAGATGTGCCGCCCTGCGCAGGAGTGCTGGCCCACACAGAGAGCTGCCACAGCAAGATGACGCAGAGGAGAGACAAGAGATGGAGCAGATCAGAGATCTGAGGTGGCTCAAGAAAATGATCACCTCCCTCCTAATCCAGAAGGTCCCAGGATTGGTTCCTGGAGCCACCCTATAAGAATAGAAGCAGACAAAGAAGAACACACAGCGAATGGACACAGAGAGCAGATAACGGGGGGAATAAATCTTTAAAAACAAAACAAGTTAATACTGTTTTCTACCAGGGATTGTCCCAGGACCTTGTAAGTAGGAAGCCAACACTCAAACACTGAGTCACATCAGTGTCCCTAATTGCTTATTGTTTGTTTTTTTTTCTGGAGGCACCAGAAACCAAACCCAGGACCTCCAATCTTAGAGGCAGATGCTCAATCGTTTGAGCCACATCCACTACCTCAAACCTACTTTTCTTCACTGTCACGTCATCACATTTTCATGTCACTAACTATTCTTCAACTGATGGCTGCATAATATTCCATTGTATGTATATATTGTAGTGTATTTAATGAATCACCTATCATTGGACATTTTAGATTCCAAAAATTATTTTATTACTAACAACACAGTGATGAATATTCTTACCAATAAATCTTTCCTCTCCATCTATGTTAATTTTCTTAAATAAATTCCTAGAAGCAGAAAGAAATGTTGGGTCAAATGATGCTTAGGTTTTATAGGCACTTGTTAAATACTGCCAAAATGCCTTCTACAAAGTCAACATTTGGCCAATTTGTATAACCTTAAGCATGGAATCTCTTTTATATTGTTTAATTGTTAATAAGATGAACATTTTATGTTTACTGGTAATTTATATTTTTTCTTTTATTCTGTAAATTACCTGTTTGTGTTGTCTATTTTTAATCAGGCATTTTTTTCATTGACTTCTAAGAGAGATCTTTATTTAGTAAGCATCTAACCACTTACCAATGATATAGATATAAAAAGTCAGTTTTAATTTTTAAAATAAACTGTTTTTGAAGCATATTGTATGTACAGAAAAAAACACAAAGTGAACACACCAGTGAACCACCCCACCTGCCAGTCAAAAGTCAAAATTTTGGCCATTTGGGTGAATTTGCAGTGATAGCCTATGATTTTAATTTGCGTTTTCCTGATAACTATTGGCTATACTCTATTTTTTAAAATATTTGTTCCAGTCTCTTGCTTGTTTTTCTATTGGGTTATCTTTATCTTGTTGAATGATAGAAATTCTTTATGTTTACCCTTTCTTAGTTATATATATAGCAAGGACTTTTTCCCCACTTTGGGCTTGCATTTTTTATTCTCTTAGTGATGTTTTTTGATGAACTTACGTTTTCAACTTTCAATGTAGTTTAAGTTTACCAATCTTTTCCTTTATGGTTATTGCTTTTTTACATCCTAAGAAATCTTTTACAATCCCTTTTTAATAAAAATATTTGTTCATCTTACCTTCTAGAAAATTTATTGTTTTATCTTTCTCATATGCATTCTTAGATTTGATTTTTATGTATGGTATGACATAGGGGTCAAGTATACTCTTTTTTCCATATGGGTAGCCAACTGATCCAGCACTCTTTGTTTCTATACTGCTCTGCAATGTCACTTGTATCATAAATCAAGTGTTCATATTGTGTATGTTCTTGGCTCTCTGTTCAATTTCATTGGTCTCTTCATTGAACCTGTGCAAGAACCACAGGCCCTAATTACTGTTCTTGTATATTTTGATATCCAATAGCGTAAATAATCTAACTTTATTCTTCTTCAAGATTCTTTTGATTATTCTTGGCCCTTTGAATATCCATATAAATCGTAGTATTTACTTGTTTTACATTCACACAGTTCTGATGCGATTTTTATAAGTTTGGGGATAACTGAATATTTACAAAATTGTCTCTGATTCATAAACATGGTATATTCCTCCATTTATTTAGGTTTTCTTTATTTCTTTCAATAATATTTTAATGTTTTCTGATTAGAGATGTTGCACATATTTCTTTAGATTTATTCTGAGGTATTTGGTTTTTTGAAAGTCAGATGTTTATTGACACATTACAAGATTTTTTGGTCAAAATTTCAGAAGTAAAATGAAGCTTTCCCTAAATTTGCTTTTTAAAAATTGCAGAGACACTTCATCATTGCTCAAGCTTTCCAAATGAGCTCTTGTTGGTGACAAGTTCACCAAATGCCTCTGATGCTCAGCAAGGAGAGGGTCCATGAAAAGCTAGGATTGGGATTTGATTACGGAGTAAGTTTGTTGTTTTTTTTTTAATTGCTACTGGGTAGTCCTTGAAAAAGCACTTTATCTGTTATTCCATTTGACCCTCAAAATACTGCTGGGAGGTAGACAGATATTACCAAAGCTCAGAGAAGATAGCTCATTTACTCAAAACTACAACAATTTTTTTAAACTATAGCAAATTGAGTTACACTTATACCCATCTTTGTTCTAAGGAATTTACCTACATTAACTTATTTAAAACACAAGTTAAAGGGGTAGATTTTCTTATCACTATTAAGTAGAAAATGAAATCAAAGCACAGACAGGTTAAGGTACTGTCTCTTGTCTAAGAGAACTCAGGCAGTTTTATTTTTTTATTTTTTTATGTTGTTTATAGTTTTTGTCTTTATTTTTTTAATGTTACATTAAAAAAAATATGCGGTCCCCAAATATCCCCCTCTCATCCCACTCCTCCCCCCATAACAACACTCTCCCCCATCATCATGAGACATTCATTGCATTTGGTGAATACATCTCTGAGCCCCGCTGCACCTCATGGTCAATGGTCCACACCATAGCACACACTCTCCCACAGTCCACCCAGTGGGCCATGGGAGGACATACAATGTCCAGTAACTGTCCCTGCAGCACCACCCAGGACAACTCCAAGTCCCGAAAATGCCCCACATCACATCTCTTCGTCCCACTCTCTACCCCCAGCAGCCACCATGGCCACTTTCTCCACACCAATGCCACATTTTCTTTAATTACTAATCACAATAGTTCATGAATAGAATATCAGTAAGTCCACTCTAATCCATACTCTATTCCTCCATCCTGTGGACCTTAGAATGGTTGTGTCCACTCCATGTCTATATCAAGAGGGGGCTTAGATTCCACAACTCAGCCAGTTTTGAACAACATTTCCATTTGAACACAGGTCCTGTGAACCGAGAGTCCAGTCACTTACCCACTGCCCCATGGGTCCTAGGTCTCCCATCTCTCCTTCACCCAGCCTGCAGGAGTAGAATTGCTGGACGTTCCCAGCTTCACCAGATAGTACCAAGTGGCATTTCAAAGCAATGTACAGATTCACAATTTCTCTTACTTTTGTTTCAGAGATCCTATTATCCCACTTCCTCTAGATATTGTAATAGGAACAGATGAGAGATGCTTTTTAAAAATGAGTAGGTCTGTATACTATATTGCCTTAGAAAGAGAGGACATAAAGTTTATCTGAAAATAAAAGAGCAATTTGTAATCTTTTATGTGTAGGGTAACCCAACTCTTAAAATGCCAACTCTGTGCAACATGTGGGAGGACGACTTCATCAGGTTTACAATGGTTAGCTCAGCAATGTGAACTCGGAGGTGCTGCATACATACCACTAGGGAACGCCCTTCACGGTGCAGATCTTTCCTCTCTTAGTAGAAGCAGTCATTCTTGACATTAGTGTTGCCCTTTGGGGTGTGTTCTCCACAAAGAGACTAGGAAGTACAGATAGAGGTTGCTGCCTTTAATTGAAAAGTATCCAATAGTTATCATGAAAAAGAAAGAAATCAGGGCAGCATGGGGCCTTCAGATGCTCAGCTGGGCATCTTCAGATCTGTGGAGCCTGGCTGCACACACACAGCTGACTCAGTCACAGCAGTCTCGATTTGCAGACCACAGGTGTCAGCTGGGGTGGGAAGGCTCCTGCAAGGACTCCTCCTGGGAGCTTTAGAATAGGCACCCGGGGCTGCAGCTCCTTTGGAAGCTCTGGGAAGGGGCTGCCTTTTAGCTGAGCAGAGGTCAGGCCCGTGCTGTTGGAGTGCCCATCCCAGGCAGGGAGGGCTTCGGTGCGGCTGGCTGCCGGAGGAGAAATGGCTGCTGTGCTGCTGTCCTCACAGGCCATGCCCCACGTCCTGGAGATGCTACCCTGGTCCGTGGATTACAGGCTTTGCACTAAAAACCTGGAGACCTTGCATCTGAAGAAGCTGCTGCTGTGGGGTCCTAGATTCTCTTGTCCTTGTTGGAGATCTAGCTTCTGAAGAGAACACTGACCAAGACAGGGACTTTTCCTAAGCAGGAATTGCTCAACTTTTGCAATTGCTTTTGTTTGGGGAATACTCTTGCAGCCTTTGTAGATTGTTAGGTTTTTTTGGTTTGGGTTTTTGTTTTTTTTTTTTTTTTTTGAGGTATCAAGGCTGGGGATTGAAACTGGGATCTTGTGTGTGGGAAGCTGGTGCTCAACCACTGAGCCACATAAGCTCCCCTGAGTTGGTTTTTTCATTTGTTTACTTGTTGCTTGTTTTTGTTTTTAAGAGGCACTGGGGACCAAACCCAGGACGTCCCATGTGGGAAGCAGGTGCTCAACCACTGGAGCCACATCTGCTCCCTATTTGTGGTGTTTGAGTTTGCACTCTATGCTCTAGCTTAGGCTTACCCTGAGACTTTAACCTTTATGTTGAGGGGATGGAATCCACATGGAGAATGCTGATTTTTCTGAAGGGGTCAACAGCTCATGAAGCATTCTTGAAGGAACTTTTTTTTTTTTTAAATTTAGGCTGCTAAAAAGACCTTTAACTTATGGGCTGCATATGGCTCTCTCAAGACAGGGTCCATTTTCTGGGGCTAATTCTCTGGTCCCTGAGGTGCAGACCATTGCAGCAGAGAGGACCCGTCATCGCAGTGCTGCTGCTGTGCAGCTACTTGCTGTAAATCTTGCCCCAGGGCAGTGGTGTGACTTAGCCACTATTGGGGGAGTGGCTGGCTGTAGCTGAGAGCAATGCAGCCATCCCTTAGTTTGAGGACACTGACTCTGTGGCTGCAGTGACTGAAGGGAGGGTAAACATCTCCCTAGATTCCCGTGACTCATATGTTTCAGAAGCTACTCCTGAAACAGTGGCTTCTCTTGAAAATTCTGAGGTTATTGAGGCTGCTGCAGATGACATCTCCATCCATTATGCTGCTGTCCTGGAAATAGTGAGTAACAACAATGGGCCATGTTCTGCTTCTCCTGCTGCTTCCCTTTTCCATGAACACTATGCACATAGTTCAAAAGGAAGGGGCTTGCATGCCGATTTCTCCTGCCCCAGGCCTGTCCTTGTCAAAAAAATTCATAGAAGATGTAGGCGGGTGAGTGTAGGTCGCTGAGCTGTAGCTTAGAAAAAGATAAGCAGAAGATGTATTTCCTGTGTCATCTTGATACTCCAAAGCACAGCTAGTTCCTTTTTAAAAATTTCATGATAAACTTTATTTTTAGAGAAGTTTTCAATTACAGAAAAGTTATATCAAAAGTGTAGGGGAGGGAAGCAGCTGTGGCTCAATCAGTTGGGCTCCTGTCTACCATATGGGAGGCCCTGGGTTCTCATCCTGGGGCCTCCTTGTGAAGGATAGCTGGGCGGCACCCATGGAGAGCTGACGGCCCGTGCCCGTGGAGAGCTGGTGCAGCAAGATGATGCCACAAAAGGAGACAAGCAGACATCGAAGAACGTACAGCGAATGGACACAGCAGACAGCAAGCAAGCTGCAAAGGTTGGGGGGGAGGAATAAATTTTTAAAAATTAAAAATTTTAAAAAGTATAAGGGAGGGGAGTGAATGTGGCTCAAGTAGTTGAGTGTCTGCCTCCCACAAGGGAGGTCCTGGGTTCAGTACCAGATGCCTCCTGAAAAACAGACAAACAGCAGACAAACAAAAAAACCCAACTCAGGGGAGCCAGTGTGGCTCAGTGGTTGAGTGCTGGCTTCCTATGTATGAAGTCCTAGGTTCAATCTCTGGTAACTCCTAAAAAACAAAAGTATAAGGGATTCCCATATAAACCCCACCACTACCCACATACATATTTCCCCCTATTATTAACATCTTACATCAGTGAGGTACGTTTCTTACAATTAGTGAACCAAATTGAAGCATCACTACTAATCAAGGTCAGTAGTTTATGGTTTACCCTTTGTATTGTACAAATGTGTAATGTCAAATATCCATCACTGCATTATCGTTGGGACAATTCCAATGTCCTAAAAATGCCCTGTGTTCCACCTATTCATCCCTCTCCCTCTGGTAACCACTGTCTCTCAGATGTTCTCTCGACTGTCTGCTCATTGTTTGCTCACCTTCTCCAGGAGACTCCGGGGACCAAACCCAGGACCTCCCAAAAGGGAGGCAAGTGCCCAGTGGCCTGAGCCACATCCTCTCCCTGTGGGCTGTGGCATCTGTTGGCTTGTGGCATCTGCTCGTTTAGGCATCTGCCCATCTTCTTTAGGAGGCAATAGTACCCGAACCTGGGACCTCTAGTGTGATAAGCGGGCACCCAACTAGTTGAGCCACATCCACTTCTCCCTGGTTTCTTTTTAATGTCTGGGATCTCAGAGCCACCTGAACCCACCTGTTGACTGGGAACCCACTCTTTCCTCAGAAAGGAGCTTCAGCTCCACACAGTATAACCTTCTGGGCAAAGAGAAGCTCTGCTCAGTGATGTATTTTGGGAATTTGGCCTAGGCATCCAGGAGACTTAAATGGGTGACCTTGTAGTTTCCTAGCAGCAAATATTCTGCATCTCTTATGAAGTGTTCTGAAACCAGTTATCAATTACAGATGCATGATGAGTGAGTTGTCTGGCCTGTTCTCTGGTTGTAAAAATCAGAGTAAGAGTCCTCTATAAATGTTTCATTAAGTATGTTCAGTTTTCCATTAGTGAATTTATGTCTTGTCTTGTCTTTTCCTCTTCCCCATTTTGCTCCTTTTGCTTCCTTATGGCTGTCCTCTTCAATCGGGGAGCACTTGGAAACCTTGTTGAATCTCTAGTCCAAAGTCTCTGAGTGAGAAATACGATCTATTTGATGTTTTTTGATACTGGTGTTTTTAAAATTTAACATTTTTCATGTTGGGGGTATATAGAAACCCAGTTGATTTTTATATCTTGACTTGTATCCATGGATCTTGATAATTCACTTATTATTTCTATCAATTTTTAAAAAATATTTTGGATTTCCATGAGCTCAGCCATGTTATTAGTGTATAGCCGTTAAATACAAAGTGGTGATAATAAGTTTCCTTTACTTATTTTCTATCTCAGAAGAAAACTGTTTGACCGTTTGTAATTAAGTATGATGTTTGGTGCTTGCACTCTGTCAGAGTGAGGAAGACCCCTTCCAGTCCTGGTTCATTAAGTTTATCATGAAGAGATGTTAACTTTTATCAATACTTTTTATCAATACTTTTATCGAAATGATTGTATTAGGTTGGTGCAAAAGTAATTGCGATTTTGCATTGTTGATATTTGCCATAAAAAGTAATTGCAGTTTTGCATTGCTGAAATTTACCATTTGATATTGGAATACATTCTTAAATAAATGTGGTTATGTTATACATCATTTTAATGTGCATTTCTCACTTTATGTTTTTTTGCTAATGACATTACCCGCTGTCTATTTTATATTTATTTTAGACTATGGAAATGATGTTAGAAAAAAGCAAATTCAAATGATTTTCTTGAGTTCAAAATGGGTGGTAAAACAACAGCAACAACTTGCAACATCAACAGTGCATTTGACCATGAACTACTAATGAATGTACAGTGCAGTGGTGGTTCAAGAAATTTTGCAAAGGAGATGAGAGCCTTGAAGATGAGGAACGTAGTGGCCGGCCATCGGAAGTTGACAGCGACCAGTTGAGAGCAATCATCGAAGGTGACCCTCTTACAACTACACGAGAAGTTGCTGAAGAACTTAGAGTCAGCCATTCTACGGTAGATTGGCACTTGCAAAAAATGGGAACGGTGAAAAAGCTCAATAAGTGGGTGCCTCATGAACTGACTGAAAATTTAAAAATCATTGTTTTTGAAGTGTTGTCTTCTCTTATTCTATGCAACAATGAACAAGTTCTCAATCAGATTGTGATATGCGATGAAAAGTGGATTTTATGTTAAAACTGACAATGACCAGCTCAGTGGTTGGACTAAGAAGAAGCTCCAAAGCACTGCCCAAAGCCAAACTTGCACCAAGAAAAGGTCATGGTCACTGTTTGGTGGTTTGCTGCTGGTCTGATCCACTACAGGTTTCTGAATACCAGCGAAACCAGTACATCTGAGAAGTATGCTCAGCAAATGGATGAGATGCACTGTAAACTGCAACGCCTAAAGCCAGCATTGGTCAACAGAAAGGGTCCAGTTCCTCTCCATGACAACGCCCAACTGCACATCACACAACCAATGCTTCAAAAGTTGAACAAATTGGGCTGTGAAGTTTTGCCTCATCCACCATATTCACCTGACCTCTCGCCAACCGACTATCGCTTCTTCAAGCATCTCAACAAATTTTTGCAGGGAAAACACTTCCACAACCAGCACGATGCAGAATTCATCGAATCCTGAATTTTTACACTACAGGAATAAACAAACTTATTTCTCATTGGCAAAAATGAGTTGATTGTAAATGGTTCCTATTTTGATTAATAAAGATGTATTTGAGTCTAGTTATAATGTTTTAAAATTCACAGTCCAAAATCACAATTCCTTTTGCACCAACCTAATAAGACTTTTACCCCGTTTTTTCAGCTAATGTCATGAATTGCACTGAGTATTTTTGAATATTTGCAACTCTTGCATTCCTGAAATAAACCCAACTTTATGTTTTATTTGTTTATGATTTTTGCATTTCTTTTTAAGAGAGGTTGGCTTGTACTTATCCTTTTTGTAATATCCTTGTCAGGTTTTGATATCAAGATCATGCAGGCCTCATGAAACATTGGGAAGTATTCTCTTTTTCTCTTCCTTGAAGGTTTTTGGGTTTGTTGTCATTGGGTTTGGTTTGGCTTTTTGTTTGTTTGTTTTTGTAAGATTGTGTTCTTTTTCTCTTCAACAATACTTGGTATAAATCACCAGTGATGCTATATTGGTCTGTATTTTCCTTTGTGGGAAGATGTTAACTTATGGATTCAACTTCTTCAATGGATAGACGATTTTCAGATTTTCTAATATTTTTTAAATTAGTTTTGGTAAATTCTGTTTTTCAAGCAATTTGTCCATGCCATCTAAATTTTCAAATGATTTGCCAAAAATATTTTATAATATAATCTTTTTATCTTTTTAAATTTGTAAGATATGTAATGATATCTCCTTTCTCATTCCTGCTGTTAGTAGTTTGTGAAATCTCTCCTTTTCCTTGATTAGTCTTGCCAGGGCAGGTTATCCTTTTTTTTTTTTTTAAGTCATTTTGCTTTTACACATATTTGTATTGATTTACAACATTTTATATTATGTAAATCTATCCCTTTTTCTTTGTAATTACTTCATTTGTATGCTTTCCCATCTCCACCAAATAAATATTTATCTGTATTTTCTCACTTGATTTTTAAATTTCTTTTGTAGTTCTAAATTAAGATTTAAAACTAAAAGCAAATCTGAACATGTTTGAACTTTAATATACCAAACAGTTCAGAGGTGTAAAATGAAAAATAAAATTCTCTTTCTCTTCACACATATTCACTTCTCAGAACTTCTGTAATGATTTCTTGTGTGTATACTTCCAGAATATTTTTTATATATGGATCGCTCTATATATGAGTGCTACATGTAATAGTTATCATTGTAACACATTTGGGGACAGACACAGTTCTAAACACTAAATATTTATTTACCTGTTGTTATTAGTGGCTATTTACTTGGAAGAATAATGTTTTCTTCTAAATTAGTGACTCTCAAACATCAGAACTGCCTCCAGGGAATAGATTTCTGGCCTCCTCCCCAGTTTCTCCTTCAGTAGGCCTGGACAGGGGTCTGAGAATTTGCATTTCTAAATTCCCAGGTTGATGCTAATGCTGCTGGTCTGGGAGCCACACTTTGAGAAATGAGGATTTCAAAGTCCCAGAGGAAAGACCCTATGCAAATGGATGTATTTAATGAAGAAAAGCAGACCCTGACATGACAGCAGTCCCTGACGTCGTGTGACCTACTCAGGGAGTCCCTCTACCATGACTGCCTGTCCCCTTTCTACAGAGAAAGCACTTTCAAAATGGACATCCAAGCAGGGCTTATCCCTCACTGGTGTTCTGACAATGCAACCCTGTTGTATTGTAAGGGTGGAAAGTCTGGCTTTCAGGTGCAGTCCTCAGATCTGCACCAGCATCCCCAGAGACTTGTTGGAAATAGAAAGTCCCACTTCAGCCCTGAAAATGCAGATCTCCTGGGTGTGAGGGATCTGCATTTTTAAAAAGCACTCCAGGTGATTTTTATGCACCCTTGCATTTTATAAATCTGGTCTGCTAGAATAGAGCAGGAATCAAGGAAAGGGAAAAGGAGGGATGTTGCTAAGGAAGCATCAGGAAGCAGTATCGCAACAAAAAGGAAAAAAAAAACTGAAATGTGGGGCAGCCCACCACCACCAACTACCATTTATTAAGCACCTCTCTGTACCTGGCACTCTTTTAGGCACTTCAGATAGGTTACCTTCTTTTATCCTCATGTTACTATGTTTAAATGAGGCTGCAATGTTTAAGGAAGAAAAGCTAGTAAGTGGTGGTACTGAGATTTTTTTTTTAAGATTTATTTTATTTATTTCTCTCCTTTCTCCCCCTCCCCCCCTCCCCCCCCCCCCCCCCCCCCCACTGTCTGCTCTCTGTGTCGATTCGCTGTGTGTTCTTCTGTGTCTGCTTGCATTCTTGTCAGGCGGAACTGGGAATCTGTATCCCTTTTTGTCGTGTCATCTTGCTGCGTCAGCTGTGTGTGTGTGTGGCACCACTCCTGTGTGGGCTGTGCTTTTCACGTGGGGTGGCTATCCTTGCGGAGCTAACTCCTTGTACATGGGACTCCCCTATGCAGGGGGCACCCCTGCGTGGCATGACACTCCTTGTGCGCGGCAGTACTGTGCGTAGGTCAGCTTACCACATGGGCCAGGAGGCCTTGGGTATTGAACCCTGGACCTCCTATACAGTAGGTGGATGCTCTATCAGTTGATCCACATCTTCTTCCCAGTACTGAGATTTGAAGCCATGTTTGACTCCAATGCCTATGTTCTTTGTGTTCTTTTTCTCATTCATTATGATTCCTAAGTGAAGGAGGATTGCATGAGTTTACTCACCATACATGCCCCAGACTTTGAGTGGGGAGGAGGTGATGCTGGCAGAATTGTTGGTGCTCATTATATTGATGTGCTTGATAATAAAGAGGATAAGAATGGTTGAGTTATGGATGAATCTGGTGAAACAGAGAGACAAACTGAATAATTAGAGCTCAAGTAGAGTTTTCAGTCCCATTGCTCAATTTGGCCACTGGAAAAGCCTTATTTCTCAGACTACTATTCAGTCAACCATCCTCTGAGTCATCATCATAAAAAAACGAGGCTGATTACAGAAACCCACCAGGCACCAGGAACAGCAAAGCATTTGGAGTCTGGGAAAGCTCAAAACTAACATTGCCAAGATCTCCTTTCTTCTGATTTTCAAACCCATGTGTGCTTCTTGGAAAATTTAATCCACATGTTTTGTTAAATTACACTTAACTCATCAAAATGCAGATTTATAAGAGTTATTTAATGTTTAAGGAGCCTGATGTGCCTTTTTAAAATTTCTTCTTCTTCTTTTTTTTAAACATAAGCTCCTATATGCACATCCTTTCCTATCGTTAGCTTTTGAAGCTGCAAATTATATGTTGTCAATAAAAACTAAGCCTAGAACCTGAGAACAGACAACCTCAGGCCTAACCTATGAGTCTATGGAAAGTGACAGGTTTGAATTCTGGACAACTACGTTGTCTCATTTCCCAAAAAACTCAGCTGGCAGCTGTGGGAAGAAAGCCCACCATGCTGCAGATTCAGTCTCCTCCACAGACAGCCCTCTGCTTGGCAGCAGTACACAAGACATATTCCAGACCCTTGTTTTTCATTTTTTAATTCAAAGAGAGCTCTGCCCACTCTTCTCAGGGCAGCATTCTGGAAGCCCATCACTGTGATTCATTCCATTGACATCCACAAGATACCAAACCATGATGAATAGATTCCAAACTCTTTGTGTCTCCCTCCTATAAAAGGGTTTCTCCAGGAGGAGCATCCCAGCCTCTACCAAGTGCTAATCACCCAGGGTCTCTTCAGGGACATCTGACATATAAGGGAAATGGTAGACCCTGTTCATAGCACAGTTCCAAGGGGAAAAGTATTTATATCCACATTCTTTGTTCATTATTTATTTCATATGTGCTATTCTTCCCTTGCATTGTTAGATTGATTGTTATTGCTATATGGTTTTTCCAACTTAGGGCTGCCATTAAATTGCTAACAGACTGATTTCAGCAGTTCTTCAAAAGCAAACCCAAATCCAGGGTGAACTGCTCCCTGGAATGAGTTTCCATTATAAGTGAAAAGGAATAGGTTGAGCCACAGTAGGTGAAGGATGACTAGACTTGAGGTCATTTTGTAACCCATCAACCTTGGAATGTTTCACCTTGTTTTGTCCTAGACCCTAAAAATCATTCTTGATTGGCTGAGAACATTAAATGTATTCCATGGCCTTTATTATTTCAAGTTATTATCACTATTTCTTAGCCTTAATATAAATGTTGAAATGGTTAAGATCATCTTGAGATAATGACTTTGAGAAGGAACCTGTTGGATAATTCATTCCCACTCACCCCCTCCCCCAACCAAAGTCTGAGAAATAATAAAGTCTTGCAGGATAGGGCAGTAGAATGAAGCCATATATTAAATTTTATCCTTCAAAATCTCCCAGAAAATCTAAAAATAAGTAAAATAAAATGAAAATATAGGGGCACGCACTTTTAAAAGTGCCAGAAAGAAAGAATTTCAAAAGTTGACTTGATACTCCTTTTGCATCCCTCTAACATAATGCTCCAGAAGTATAGAGAAGAAAAAGAGTGGAAAAGGATCCTCTATATCAAAGAGCTTAGGGATGGATTGCATTTTTATTTTGTGTGTGTTATCCTTTAAAATATGGTTATCTCTAGAATTATGGCAAAGAACAATAATTCCTTGATTCCCTCTGATTTGGACTTTTGACCTTCATCATATTTTGGATGAGGTAAAAATTTAGACAACTCTTGTAAAAATGGGGAAGATACCATGTAGGCATAGGGCATCAGGTCATTCAAGATCAAAGCAATTGCACAAGAAGACCCATTGTGCAAAGGTTCAGGTATAGGGAAAAAAACACAAGAATGATTAAAAAAAAAAAGACAGAGGTGGAAGATAGAGAAAAATTAGAGAAGAAAATGTGAGAGAAGATATGAGGGGTATTAGAGATTGACCTGTTGAAGAGAAAGGCAGCAGCTCAAAGAAATGTGGGAGAATTTTTTAAAAAATCACAAACATGGGGATTGTTACAGTTACCTTGTCACTACATGTTTGGAAAGTCAAGGTACCAACAAGAGGAAATCGAAAGTTGAACTGGAAAAAGATTTTCGTGGATATTTGAAAATTTGGATCTTTGCCATAGGCAGTGTTCAAGGGATGAGTGCTCAGAGAATCCCTGAGGCAGAAGGGAGTTTGCTGAGCCATTCTCTGTCAACCAACCTAAATAACACCTAAACTCAACCGCAGTGAGTTCCATCTTGAATACCATCTCCAGAAAGAGAAACCACAACCTCCATTTGAATCTTAGCCACTAACTGACCAAGCAGGAAACTATCCTCATGTCCACGGAATTCAAACTGTTTTTGGAAGGTGAAGTCTTGCCAGCACACTATGAGTCAGCTACCATTAACCAGAGGAGTGAGTTAGGGTAACCACTTTGGACAATATATTGTTTTGGAAGTGAGAATCTCTATTATAACATTTGAGCCTGGAAACATGGTGTGCCTTATATAAAGCAGAAAACAAATACAAGATTTCAAGGAATTCCTTTCCCACATGAGCAATTCAAAACCCAAGCTGACAAGCCCATGTAATAAATAGATTCAATAGGCATTCGTTTACTCTACTTTAATGATACAATACATGAAACTTTTTTTAGAAGTTCTTTCTCCTAAAAAGGACTGTTACTAAAATAGAGAAAAATGGCCATAATAATTTTCTTTCTCTAAGTGTAGGCTTTCAAATTACATAAGAAAGGAGCAGAAAGAATTTTTTGTTGAGGAAGAATAGAGATCATCAGTTTGATGTGATGCTAGGAAGAAAGGTCAACAGTATCCAAAATAATTGACAATAGTGTAGAGTTAGTGAGTAAACCACATAAAGGTACCTTGTTTTGAATTTTGGGAGAGGCAGGACTCATTGCTTCTTATTTGCTATTATAATGTTTATTTGTGGCCAATACTATTAGTCATCCTCTAATATCCATTTTCTTCCTCTTTCATAGTGATAAAAAACATTTTTTTTAACTGAGTCCATGGCCGCTTGGAATAAAATCATTTCCCATTCTCCTGGCTAGGTGTGATCATGTGGCTAGTCCTGGCTAATATGCCTGTGCAAGTTATGAGAATGTTCTTAAAAAGAGGAGGCATGTTCTTCCTTACTCTCTTCCTCCTGTCTGTTGGTTGAAATTCAGATGTCAGGACTGAAGTTCCAGCAATCAGTTTTTATCATGGGGATCCATGAGAATGGAAGTCATGTGCAGTGGAGAAAGTAGATGGAAGGAGGGTCTCTTGACCCTGTTTTGTGCCCAAATTGTGCTGAACTGAGGACCCTAGATTCCTTAGACATGGGAAATAAACAGACATACTGTTTAGATCATTGTTATTTTAAGTTTCTCTGTTACTTGCAGCCAAAGCTGAATCTAACAAGCTATTTTGAAAGGGTTTTTCCTTGTTTGTTTGTTTTTCCAATTGGGAGAGTGGCACAGCAGCCTCAGTTTTCTCGTACCTATAACTTAAACCTGATTGTTATAATGACATGGTCAAAATCAACCTCATATCCCTGCCTCTTATTTAGTTGTTTGACTCTGAGGCTCACAACACAATGCAAGAAACCTGTAAGACCTGTAAGAAGGAACAGCTGAGAGTAGTGAAGGTCCCAACCAAAAAGAGACACATGTGCAGGCCAGACTCTGTGTTTTCAAATTAACAAGTTTCTCTGATTAGTGATCATTGTCAAGATAAGCTCTGGTGTAGTGGCCAGCACTGGAGTTTGTCATCTCATCACTAGTTATTCATTTCTTTAGGTTAAGTAAGTGCTTTAAGTTTCTCCCTTAAAATACAAACACTTCTGAGAAGTAAAACAGTAAATATCTTACACGTTAGGGCAAAGCTTATCCTATTTCATTCCTGACTCTAGAAAGGCCTTTGTAAGATAAAGGCTACAGTTGTTGGGGATGAGGGGAATCATTAGAATTGAGAAGTCTGAGGAAGGGGAGAAGACAGGGACTTGAAAGACCATCTTCAAAGACTTCTTAATTATGCTACCATATTGTAAAGAAATGACAAGACAATGCTAGCGAATATGAATCACATGATCTGAGAAGCATCTTGGCTCAAAAGACATAAATAGTTTAAAAACAAGGGTATGAGGAGGAATGTGAACCCAAAGAGGCATCAATGTATTGTTTGGCATTATTCAAAATAAATAAACCCATTTGGAAGTTTCAATATTCAGTTGACTTTAGCTTCTGACTAAATTAGTCAGCTGCACTTTGCAACCTCTAATGAAATGATCATCACTGACTGCTAAAGGCCTTACTTAAAAGCTGATAGGGGCTGTCCAATGGCTGGGTCAAGCTGACAACACCTGAACTCAATGATCAAACTTAACATAACAAAAGCTGATAAAACCTATGGTATGTGCTTCCTCAAATGATGCAGTAGGAATTACATAGCACTACCTATGAAATCTTCTTGCCAAAATATGGAACCTGAATTTGATCGAGGTTCTAACTCTATTTGTCTACTTGGAAACACAGAAGATAATGAAAACTTACATCTTGGAATGTAAAAGGAAAATCCATACTATGGAAACTTCTACAGACCAAAGAATAGCAAAGGAAAAAGATTGTAGGAGAAGGCATTGTTTGCTTTGATAGAGACTTAAAAGTTTCATCACTGAGATGCAATTTGTGACCTTTGTTTGAACTCCTTAATCAATCAAACAAATAAATAAAACCGATTGTAAAAAGACATAAGACCATCAAGGAAATTTGAATATTGACTATAAATTCGATATTAAGAAATCGTAATTTGTTTAGTTGTAGTAGTAGTATTGTGACCTTGCATTAGACAACTGTTTGTTGTGCAAGCAACAAATAAAAAAAAAGATAAATTGGGCTTCTTCAAAATTAAAAGCTTTTGTGCATCAAAGGACTCAAGTTATACCTGACAAGAGTCTAATATCTAAAATATAAGAAGAAATCTTGCAACTCAGCAATGAAATAGCTAACCAAATTAAAAATGGACAAAGGAAAAAAAATGGATAAAGGATTTGAATACACATTTCTCCAAAGAAGATATGAAAATAACCAACAAATACATAAAAAGACGAGAATTCAAAGTACCACCAAACTGGGTGTTAGCTACCATTCCCCACTCTGATATGTCCTGAGGTCTAAACTCCACGCAGCCTGGAACCAGGAAGAGGGAATTGGCGTGAACAGAGAGCATGCCAGGAGAAGCCCTCAGGAGCAGAAAAAGGAACTCCTAATGCTCAGAGATGATGCAGAACCCTCTGCCCTTTTTTGTGTCTTCTCTATTTCTGGCATCCCAGCAATTCCATGGCAGCAGTTGCAGAGAGTTGCAATAGGAGCCAAAACTATGAGAGAAGGGAGACTTTATCTCCTGTCAGTGGAGCTATGATCACGGTAGGTTTCTCTGTCTCTCTCTTTCTCTCTCTCTCTCCCTCCCTCCACCCATCCCCAGCCTTCACTGTTTGGCTGTTTGCCCAGTGGATGGCAGAATACAGTAACAAAAGCCCCAACATTCTGGCCTGAGGGCCAGAGAACCAGAGATTACTGGAAAATTGCTGAGGAATGAGCTCATAGTGCTTGAAAACTATCATATGTACAAGCATGTCTAGGTTAATAGATTTTTTAAATTTAGAAATTATTGAAGTTATATCATCCCCACATGACATACAAAAACAATAAGTGTATAGTAAAAATTGTGAACTTACAAAATAAATATGCATGACATGCAGGACTCCCATATATCACCCTACCACCAATACCTTGTGTTGTTGTAACAGTTGTTACAAATGATGAAAGAGCATCATCAAAATATTACTACTAAGTAGAGTCCATATCTGACATTGGGTATATTTCCCCCTAACCACCCTATAATTAACACCCTGTAAGTATTACATATTTGTTCATGAGAGAACATTCTCATATGTGTTCTTTTATCCACAGTCCATCTCTACCACAGGATTCTGTGTTATACAGTCCCATGCCTTGTACAGTCCAAAGTGTACACTCAATATCTCTCATTTTCATCACAGATTTGTGTTGTCATTGCCTCAGTAAATTTTATTAATAGAATATTTTTATTACCCCAAAAGGAAAAAACCTTTATACTCTCCTATTTTTTGGCCCTTAGAATTGGTAGAGTATCTTTGCCATTGCTGCAAAAATATTACAATATTACTGTTAAATATAATCCATAAGTTACATTAGTTGCAATTTCCCCGTGTATTACCATATTCTTAACACTTAGCTATAGAACATTCTTATGTTTATGCAATTAACCACAATCTTCATCCACCACCAAAATCACTGTTATGCTGTCCCTAGATTATCCTCTAGCTTCCTTTCAGTTGAAATTTACATCTACAGATTATCCCTTTCAGCCACAATCGCATTTGTAAATCGCAGTGTTAGTTATACTCACTATAATGTGTTACCATTAACTCTATTAATTTCCACACTTTCAGAAAACAACTTATTAAAACTTTTACATCCATTAAGCATCAGCTTCCATTGTCAACCAATAGTCTATCTCCTAGCAGCCTATAGTCAAGATTACCTCCATGAGTTTACTCATATTTAGTTCATAGTCATGAGACCATATCATATTTGTCCTTTTGTGTCTTGCTTATTTCACTCAATATAATATCCCCAAGGTTCATCCATTTGTCATATGCATCCTGATTTCATTTCTTCTTATAGCTGAATAGTATTCCATTGTATGTATATACCCCATTCTGTTTATCCATTTATTGGTTGATGGACACTTGGATTGTTTCTGTATTTTAGCAACTGTCAATATAGCTGCTATGAACATCATGTGCAAATGTCAGTTTGCAGTCTTGCTTTCAGTCCTTCTGGATATATTCCTAGTAACAGGATTACTGAATCATGCGGCGGCTTGCTCGGTCGGTAGAGGTGGGGTCTGGCTGCGGACGAGGGGTCGGTCCACCTCTGGACGAGGGGTCGGTCCCGCTTGGGACGAGGGGTTGGTCCCACTTGGGACGAGGGGTCGGTCCGGCAGCAGACGAGGGATCGGTCTCACAAGGGGTTGCGCGGTTTGGCTGACGGGGTCGCCCGGCGAAGCCGGCGACGAGGGGTTCGCCCGGAGAAGCAGGCGACGAACTGGGGACAAGGGAGGCCAGGCCCTTGTCAGGGGCTCTCAGGACTGGAGGGCGCACAGCAGAAGAACTACCGCGGAGACAAGGTAAACACGCAAGTCCACTTTATTGAGGGAGAGGCAACAGTTTTATAGGGGCTGGGGAAGGCTGATTGGTCGAAGCCACGCCCTGTTCTGATTGGTTGCCGGCGAAAGGTCAGTGGGAGGTACTGGACAGGGGAGGGGTGGTGATTAGGGATTGGCTGTTGCTGTTGCTGGGGGAAGTGGCAGGGTTTAGGGATTGGTGGCTGCTGTTGCTGGGGTAGAGGGCAGACTTGAGTTTCCCGCCCTCACCTGGCTGTTGCTGCTGTCGGGGGGGGGGGGGGGGGGGGGGGGAGGGAAAAGGGCAGACTGGATTTTTCCGCCCACGCCTGGCTGTTGCTGCTGTCGGGGGAGGGGAAAAGGGCAGACTGGAATTTTCCGCCCTGCGCCTGCGCAGGGAGAAAGAAGAAGAAGGGTGCCGCCCCACAAGGCATCATGTGGCGCCATCCGGGAGGAGGGGCGGCCGCGGAAGCATGGCTGCCGAGAAGGGGAGACCCGAGGGCACTCTGCGCCCATGCCGAGCTTCCTTCAGGGGTGGCGGTGGGCCCGACCAACCACCCTATTATGGGGGCAGCGGAATTAGGCCTACCGCGGCCGCTCCCCTCGCCAGGCCAGCAAACCACACTTCAGCCCGAGGGGTGACCGCAGAATCATACAGTAGTTCTATATTCAGCTTCTTGAAGAACCGCCAGACTGTCTTCCACAGAGGCTGCACCATTCTATGTTGCCACCAATAGTGAAGGAATGTTCTTATTTCTTTACAGTCTCTCCAGCTCTTGTAGTTTTCTGTCTTTTATTAATAGGCATTATATAAGGTGTGAAATGATATGTTGTTGTTGTTTTGATCTGCATTTCCCTAATAACTAGGGATGTTGAACATTTTTTCATGTAATTTTGGCCATTTGAATTCCCTCTTTTTAAAAAATGTCTGTTCAAGTCTTTTGCACATTTTAAAATTGGGTTGCTTGTCTTTTGATTGCTGAGTTACACGATCTCTTTATATATTATGTATATCAAACCCTTATCGCATATGTGATTTCCAAATATTTTCTCCCATTGAGTAGGCTGACTTTTTACTTTTTGACAAAGCCTTTTGAGGAAAAAAAATGTTTAATTTGGAGGAGGTCTCATTTATCTATTTTTTTTCATTGCTTGTGCTTTGTGTGTAAGTTTTAAGAAACCATCACATACCACAAGATCTTGAAGATGTTTTTATACTTTTTCTTCTAGGAGCTTTATGGTTGTAGCTTTTGTATTTAGGTATTTTATCCATTTTAAGTTAGTTTTTGTATAAGGTGTGAGGTATCTCTCTTTCAGATACAGATATTCAGTTCTCACAGCATCATTTGTTGAATAGGCTGTTCTGGCTCAGTTGGGTGGGCTTTACAGCCTTGCCAAAATCACTTGACCATAAATGTGAGGATCTATTTCTGTACTCTCAATTCAATTCAACATGTCTATCTTTATGCCAGTACCATGCTGTTCTTACCACTGTAACCAAGTAATAGGCTTTAAAGTCAGGAAGTGAGGATCCTCCAACTTTGTTCTTTTTAAAGATATTTTTGGCTATCAAGGGCCCCTTCTCTTTCCAAATAAATTTGATAGACTTTCCACTTCAGTAAAATAGGCTCTTGGGATTTTTATTGGAATTGCATTGAATCTGTAAATCAGTTTATATGGAATTGACATCTTTTTTTAAATTTTTCTAGGGTTATTTAATTCATTTTTTAAAAAATATTACATTCAAAAAATATGAAGTCCCATTCAACCCCACCGCACCCACCCCCCACTCCCCCCACAGCAACACTCTCTCCCATCATCATGACACATCCATTGCATTTGGTAAGTACATCTCTGAGCATCACTGCACCTCATGGTCAATGGTGGAATTGACATCTTAACAATATTTAATCCTCCATACCATGAACACAAAATGTCCTTCCATTTATTTAGGTCTTCTTTGATTTCTTTTAACAATGCTTTGTAGGTTTCTGAAAACAGGTCCTTTATGTCCTTGGCTAAATTTATAACCAAATATTTGATTATTTTAGTTGCTAATGTAAGCGCAATTTTTTTCTGACTTCCTCCTTGGTTTGCTCATTAGTAGTATATACAAACCCTAATGATTTTTCCTTATTAATCTTGTATCTGGACACTTTGCTGAACTCATTTATTAGCTCTAGTAGCTTTGTTGTGAATTTTTCAGAATTTTCTAGGTATAGGCTCATGTCATCAGCAAACAGTATAAATTTTACTTCTTCCTTTACTATCTGAATGCCTTTTATTTCTTCTTCTTGCCTAATTGTTCTAGCTAGAACTTGCAACACAAATAACAGTAGTGACAGTTGGCATCCTTGTCTTGTTCCCAATTTCAACAGGAAAGCTTTCAGTCTTTCACCTTTAAGTACAATTAGCTGTGGTTTTTCATATATATGCTTTATCTTGTTGAAAAAGTTCCCTTCTATTTCTGTCTTTTGGAGTGTTTTTATCAAGAAAGAATGTTGTATTTTGTCAAATGCCTTTTTTGCATCAATCAAGATGATCATGTGATTTTTCTTCCTTGATTTGATCATTTGGTTGATTACATTAATTGATATTCTTGTGTTGAACCACACTTGTATAACTTGGGTAAAGCCCACCTGATCGTGGTGTATAATTCTTTTAATGCGCTGTTGGATTCAAATAGCAAATATTCTACTGAGGATTTTTGCATCCAAATTCTTTAGAGATATTGGTCTATAATTTTCTTTTCATGGTATCTTTATCTAGCTTTGGTATTAGGATGATGTTGACTCCATAGAATGAGTTTAGTATGCTTTTGAGCAAGATAGTTGTAAATTCTTCTCTAAATGATTGCTAGAATTCACCTTTGAAGCCATCTGGTCCTGGGCTTTCATTTTTAGGAGGTATTTGGTGACTGTTTCAATCTCTTTACTTGTGATTGTTTTGTTGAGCCCTTCTGTTTCTTCTGGGGTCAGGGTAGGTTGTCTGTGACAATTCCTAAGAATTTGTCCATTTCATCTACATTGTCTAGTTCATTGGAGTACAGTTTTCATAGTATGATCTTACGCTCTCTTTTATTTCTGTGGTTAGTAGTAATATCCCCCATCTCATTTCTGATTTTATTTATTTGTATCTTTTTTTTTGCTTTGTCAGTCTAGCTAAGGGTTTGTTGATTTTGTTGATCTTCTCAAAGAATCAGCCTTTGGTTTTGTTGATTCTCTCTATTGTTTCTTATTTTTTTCTCAATTTCATTTATTTCTGCTCTAATCTTTGTTATTTTTTTCCATCTGCTTGCTTTGGGGATTAGGGTGCTCTTCCTTTCCTAGTTCCTCCAGGTGCTCAGTTAGGCCTTTGATTTTAGCACTTTCTTCTTTTCTTATCTAGGCATTTAGGACTATAAATTTCCCTTAGAGCCCTGCCTTCCCTGCATCCCATAGGTTTTGATATGTTGTGTTCTCATTTTCATTTGTCTTGATATGTTTACTGATTTCTCTCGTAATTTCCTCTTTGGCCCACTGATTATTTAAGAGGTGTTGTTTATCCTCCATATATTTGTGAGTTTTCCCTTTTTCCACCTCTTATTGATTTCCAGCTTCCTTCCATTATGACCAGAGTTAGTGCTTTGTATCATTTCAGTCTTTTAAAATTTATTGTCTTCTTTTGTGACCCAACATGTGGTCTTGACCCAACATATGGTCTATTCTGGAGAAAGATTCAAGAGCACTTGAGAAGAATGTATATCCTGCTATCTTGCGTTGCAAAGTTCTATATATATCTGTTAGGTCTAGTTCATTTACCATATTATTCAAGTTCTGTTTCCTTATTGATCCTCTGCCCTGATGGTCTATCCAAAGATGAGAGTGGTATATTTGAAGTATCCAACTATTATTGTAAAGATGTCTGTTTTTCCCTTCACTTTTGCCAGTCTTTGCCTCATATATTTTGAGGCACCTTGATTAGGTGCATAAATATTTATTATTATTTCTTCTTGGTGATTTGCTTCTTCTATTAATATATAATGTCCTTTTTCATATCTTACAGCAGTTTTTCATTTAAAGTTTATTTTGTCTGATATTTAGCTACTTCTGTTGATTACTGTTTGAATGAAATATCATTTTCTAACTTTTCACTTTCAGCCTATTTGTGTCTTTGTGTAGGGTGAGTCTTTTGTAGACAGCATATAGGTCACTGATTTGTTTAAAAATTCATTCTGCTAGTTTGTGTCTTTTGATTGCAGAGTTCAATCCATTAACATTCAACATTATTGCTGTAAAGGCATTACTTACTTCATTCATTATATCTTTTGACCTTCCATTGTCTTTTCTTCCTATTATCTTTTCACCTTTTTAATTACCCTTACTAATAATCTCCATTTCTACACTCTTCCCCAGGTCTCTCTCTCCTCTTTTTTCCTGTTAGGTTATAACACTCTCTTTAGTATCTCTTGTAAATCTGGTCTTTTGGTGACTTACTCTCTTAGTTTTTGTTCTGTGATATAAACTCACCAGTTTTGAAAGACAGTTTTGCCAAACAAAGAATTCTTGGCTGGCAGTTTTTCTTTTTTAGTGCCTTTAATATTTCATACCATTCCGTCTTGCCTCTGAGGTTTCTGATGAGATATTGGCACTTAGTCTTATTGAGTGTCCCTTGTACAAGTGATGAATTGCTTTACTTTTGCTGCTTTCAGGATTCTCTCTTTATTTCTGGCATTTCACATTCTAAATAAAGGTGTCTAGGAGTAGTTCTATTCAGATTTATTCTATGTGGGCTGCACTGTCCTTTTTGGATATTGATATTTAAATCTTTCATAGGGCTTGGGAAATTTTTGGCCATTATTTCCACAGATATTCTTTCTGCCTCTTTTCCATTCCTTCTGGGATACCCATAATACATATGTTTGTGTATACCACATTTTCAGTTCCCTGAAAACATGTTCATTTTTTTCTATTCATTTCTCTCTCTCTTCTCCTGTCTTCCAAACTTAGATGCTGTCTTCTAATTTGCTTATTCTTTCCTTGGCCATTTCAAACCTGCTGTTATATGCCTCTAATGTATTTTAAATTTCATCCATTGTTTCTTTCACTCCTATAAGATCTATTACTTTTTTTGCAAGGTTTCAAATTCTTCTTTGTGTTCATCTATAGTCTTCTTACTATCCCTAATCCCTTTAGCCATCTCATTGAATTTATTAAGATTTGTTTGGATATCTGTGATTAGTTGTCTCAAATCCTGTGTTTCATTGGAAGATTTAATTTGTTCCTTTAACTAGGCCATATTCTTCCTGTCTCTTAGTAGGGCTTGTAATTTTTTGCAGGTATCTTGGCATCTGATTTTTTAAATGTGTTTATTCTGTGTTCAGTTTCTCTCTTTAGTTTATGGCTTTCTTATTGTTGGCTTTTTGCCAAATCTTCCTCAGTTCCTCCTCTATGAATTGTTAGTCCTTTCTGTTTGCTTTTTACTTGTCTCTGTATATTTTTAATACTCCTTTTGTTTTCTCTAGCTGCTATTACCTAGAGGGCTATTTTTTTTTAAGGAGTGTCCCCCTGGAAACAATCCTCCCAGCTCAATCAAAATAGGCCTAGGGAAACTATGAAGGCAGTGTAGATCTATTCCAATGCGCTCTGGAGAGGAGACCTTAAATACCACCAGTTTTCTCTTTGACTTCTCCCCAAATCTACACTTTCCTAAATTACCCATCAGGCAGCTCTCATTATCCCCTTGTTCCCTGCTGCTCTACGGTTTTCCATGCCTTTAAGTTTCAGCTGATTTAGCTCCTGATGGGGGCATGGTTGAGACTAAAGCTGCCAGCCAACCCAGGATTTAACTGTAACACAGCTCCCAGCCCGAGATCAGAGTTCTCTATTCGACTGTGACAAACTATGCTGACCCCTCCCCCTTCAGGCTATTCTGCCCACATTTTCTTGAGAGAGAGTGTTCAGACTGTGTTTCCTTTTCTTTCTGGGGCATGTTAGGGCCTTTAAGGTTGGTGGAGTGAATCTAACTCTGCCCTGAGAAAGTAATCAAACTGTACCCAATTTTCACTCCTGCTGGGTGTAGGGGCCCAAGCAGTGGCTCTCCAACCTGGGCACACTGAACCTCATCCCTACCACCCAGGGGGCTGGTGTGTTTTTCAGTCACCCCTGTTTTCTACTCATGCCGGGGATGAAGATAGCACCAAGACAGCTATTTCCTTTGTGGCTTGAGCAGGTTTAAACCTCAGCTGTGCCCAGAATGGGAATCCAGCTAGCTAAGTTTGCTAATCAACAGCTACAGTTGGTACCAGGCCACTTCCCTCCCCTACTTTTGTGAGAGGGAGACTCTGCTTCCTGTGAGGAGTGGTCCTGAGGTGGCCAGCCTCACCAGCGGGGGATGGGCAACTGCCTCTGCAATGTTGAAGAACCTACTCAAGAATCTTTACCGCAGATAGTCAGTCTTGTCTTCCTGCTCTTCCCTGGATGGTGTGCTGTGTTCTTCTGGTCTCCAGAGTCCCCCAGACAGTTGGTCCAGACAGATCCTGACTCATTATTAGCTGCCCTGTGGGGCAAGCTGATTGTTAGAGCTGCCTACTCTGTCACCATCTTGGGCCCCCTCTCCATATCTAAACTTTTTTGATTATATCCCCATCAGCAAATGCTTTTGATCATTATCCCTAATATATGTGCTTATAAATGATATACCCTGCATCATCTGCATCCTAAAATATCTAAAAAGAGAAGAAGATTAACAATATTTTTAAATGTTTAATTAATCTACTAAAACAATACAAAATCCTTTTTTATTTCATTAATAAATTACCAGTGTGAGCAATGTTACTGAATATGCTTTGAATGTCTGGTTCTAAATTCAACTCATTTTTATATCTGATTTTAATGACTGTTATATTTGGGAAAAAATTCAGAGATATGTAAATTCAAATGAAAGAAGTACATCATTGGCTATGTTTATTAAACTATGTATCTTATTTTTAAAATCCCTTCTACCAATTTATGCATCAGTGTTGTGGTTTTACTGTTTGTTTCTTTCTTTTTTGGAGATTTGTTTAGTAAATTTCCATTTCTGCTAGTGGTGGGCAAACAACTAGAAGGTGTAATTTTGTATTTTTTAACTAATGGTTTCAAGGCTAACTGATATTTTTTTAGCTAGAAAATTTTAAACAGGGTAGAAAATTATGATTCTTAGTTTTTAATTGCTGTGGCAAGATGATATCATAAAATGGAAATCCTTTTCCATTGTTTTTTAAAATTTTCTCTTCATAGCACAAATTTCTTCTGAAAAGTGGCTCCTTTCCTACTCAGTGTTGTGCACCACCTTTTCCCTGAAGAGAGATTAAGAAACTTTTTTTTTTAAAAAAAACATCTACCATGTAGCTTACTATCAATAACTATATGGCATCAGAGAAAATATCAGTAAATTTGGTACACCTGATATTTTAAGAAACAAAAGCTCATTCTCCATCTCTTCATCTTTCCCTTTCAATGGAATTCTGCTTTGGTGCACTAGGTTGTTTCAGAACTACCTTCTCACTTGAAATAGCTAGAAAAAAAATGGACAAAATCTTCTTTAAACTCTGAAGTATTCTCTAGGGAAACAGAACCAAAAGGATATATATATATATTATGTATTATATATAATGTAAATATTATGAGCTTTAGTATAGGGATTGGATCATGCAACTGTGGGGATGGACAAGTACAAATTCCATAGGGCAGGGAACCCTGAAGGAAGTTTTGAATGAATTCTCCAGGGGAAGTTAGCTGGCTGAAGTTGACATGGAAATTCTCCCTTTTGGCTGCTGAAATCATCACTTCTCTTTTTTAAGGCCCTCAACCGTTTGGATGAGATGACTCTCATTGCTGAAGGCAGTCTCCTCAGTTGATGGTAGATGTAATCAGCAAGAGATGCAGTCAACTCATTATTGATTTAAATCCACAAAATATCCTCATTGTAACAATCAGGCCAGCACTTGCTTGACCAAGCAACTGGACATTGTAACCTAGCCAAGTTGACACATGAACTTAAACCCACCCAGAAGGTAGCAGAGAGTTACTGGGTGGTGAGAATTATGGATCAAGTTCTAAGAGTGCAAAGCAGCCCAGAGAGGTGAGCCAAGTATTTAGAGATGCTTTTCCCCTCTAGGCAATTGCCAGTTCAAAAATTAATAGTTGGAAAGGCTAAACAAGCTTTCAACTGATTCACAGGACTGGGGAAGCAAAAATCAGGGGAGGAGGACTGGTAAATATTTCAGAAGCTGAAACCTATTAGTAAGATGAACCAAAAATCAATCATCCCTTTTGAGGGCTGAAGCCCAGCTTCAAATAATTTTAACCCTTGTTTGAATTAAGGTGATCTGTAATTGCTTGCATTCCCTAACCTATACATATGTATCCTATATATATATATATATATATAAATATTTATCTGTGCACACACACATGCACAGATGTAGTAATAAATATAGATGCATGTGCTTACATCTCTTAGTATACATACATATATATACTTCCAAGTTCTGTTCACCAAAATGGTCTAAAGTAAATAGCCAGTAGCAACAAATACCCCTTCATTTCTAAAACCATTCTCCAATTAAAATAATTAAGGGTCTTTGGAGAAATTGCTGATTCCTGGACCACTCTGCCCAATTGTAAGGAAGTGCTTAAAAAAAAAGAATGGGACATGTGGAAAGGACAGTGGAAAAATGCTCCCAATTGCCCAAGCTGGTATAATCTGAGCAACAAAATAAATAACCATAGCACTGGATTATAACCCATAGAGTAAAACAATCATAATTCCATACCGATACAAATACATGATTGAATGAATAAATAAATGGGGAAAGGGGTGAACTTTTCTTTACAGAAGAATTCCAATTAAGAAATGTAGAAGGTATGAGAGAAATAGAAAATCAATATTAAAAATTGTTACAAGCCAGATCCACTGAGAGATGCTAAAATTACTGGGTATAAGTTCAAGGATAAACAGGACATTTGCATAGTCTCAAAATATCACCTCCAAAATATTTTTTAATTATGAAAGGAAAGCTAGTAACTTCACAGTGGAGAAACCCAGCAGAAAGGAAAGCTAGTAACTTCACAGTGGAGAAACCCAGCAGATACCACCTTGAGCAAGTGGTCGAGATCACCAGCACCAGTGCTGGGACACTGTCATTGCGGGCCCCGGGTGTGATGCATTTAGAAGGGCATATCACTTCTGTGATATATTTGCCAAAAATGCATAGCCTCCATCTAATCATGGGACAAACCATGAGACAAAGCTAAATGAAGAATATGCTAGAAAATAACTGACCGGCACTCTTCAAAAGCGCCAAGGTCGTAAGAAACAAGGAAACACCGAGAAACTGTCACGGATTGGAGGAGACTGAAGAGATGTGACACTAAATGCATTATAGCATTCTAGGTTAGATCTTGGTTCAGAAAAAGAATATTATTAGAAAAACTGGTGAAATCCTAATATCATCTGTAGTGTGGTTAATAAGTATCATACCATTGTTAATTTCCTGGATTTGATAATTACAGTATGGGTTTATAAAATGTTAATATTGGGAGACATGAGGGAGGGTTTCTGGAGACTCATATTGTTTTTGCAAGTCCTCTGAAAAATCTAAAATTATTTCAAAATATAAGGTAAAAAGAAGTATGACTTAGGCATAAAACAAAGGCAGAGGAACTTGTAAGTGGAAGCGTGTTACAGAACAGAAAGCAAACTGGTGTGACTAAAATGCAGGGCATGTGGACAAGATCAGGGAAGAAAAATAGGCAAAGGCCAATTGGGATAACAGTGATAGATGCACAATTCTGAGATGAGAATAAAAACCACTGAATTTTATATTTTAAAAGAGTAAGTTCTATGGTATATGAATTATATCTTAATAAAGCTATTTTATAAAACATATAGAGAGAACTAATGAATGAAATAACGGCAACAACAAAAGAAGACAACATTGTGAAAGACAAACTGCATGAGTTTCTACTGGCCAAAGCTAGGACAGTTTGAACATCAATAAAGATAATATCTGCAATGGACTTAAAAACATCGAATGTGTTTAAAATCATCAGTTCAAAGAATCAAGCATTTATCCTATCTTTCCTATATGAACTGTAACTCTGGGAAGCCGAACAGTTGATGAGAGGGCATTTCTCTTTACAAAATCATTCCAGTTCATAAGTGAAAAAGAATGACGGAATTAGGCCCGCACCATTTTTCAGCCCTGATAGATTAATGCACCCAGACACTGAATGCTGATGGCTGATAATATCCCCAAAAGGGAGACAGCTGACATTATGCATCTCCTGTAGAAACACATCCCGTGACCCATGAAGGCATCTTGCCAAGAAAAGCCAGCCTGAATTTGATCAAGACTCTAGATCCAATTTCCAATTAATAGAAAAAACAAGGTGCAGAGGGACATGTTAAATCACTGCAGGAATACAATCAGTAGAGTCCAGGCTGTGGGAAACTACAAAACATAGGACCTTGTTTCTTTAACAAAAAAAGTTGTAAGGCATCTGTAAACCTACAACAGTTCAATTTTTTAAAAAATTACAAGACAGAAAAAAGAAATTAAAAGAAACTTAAGAGAGATATCAACCAGTCATGTATATGGACCTTATTTGGCTCCTGAGTCAAAACCAACATACTGTTAAATAAATATATATGATAATTAGGAAGATGGAACATTTTCTGGGGTATTTGTTCATATTAATGAGTTACTAACTTTTTAAAAGTATGATAATGGAAATTGAATGTTGTATAGGAGTCCTTATTATTTAGAGATACATACGGAGATATTTAGAGATGAAATAACTGAGATTCAATGTAATCTCTTTAGAATTTTCTTTAGAATACTTAGAGATAGGGAAAGAAAGTTAAGATATATATTAATTTGATTAGGCATGAGATGATAATCTGCTGCATGTCGGTGTTCTTCATCTTTTTATTTCATCTTCTTTGTATAGGTTTGAAATTTTCCATCATCAAATACTTTCTAAAAAAACTGTCATCCAGCCTCAGTTCCACATGCCGCCACTCATATGGTGTGGGCAGGACAGACTAAGAGGAAAAGTGGGGACAGAAGCGCCAGCTGCCTCCTTTTGCCAAGCAATTTGCCTTGGTGGACGGTGGTGCAGTAGGAAGAAGGAACATATTTTTCTACATAGTCCACTCACAGGGGCCATCTTTTTGCTTTTGGTGGTGGGAAATATACCTAGCAGGAGGCTTTAGACAGGGGTGACATTTAAGAATTAGTGTCACTGAGGACAACTTCGCCTCCAGTTTGGAGCACTGCAGGGGAGCTGTCAGAGCAGCGCAGACAGCAGTAGCAGAAGCCAGGGGCCACCAGGTGAGAGCAAAGAGCTCCAGCTCCAGCAGCAGAAGGAAAGGACCTGGCAGCCCTGCCAAGGGTGACAGTCAGTACAAGCCAGTGGCCACTAGGAGGTGCCTTAGACTCACTGTAGCCTCAGTGATAGGCGTGGAGATAAGGCATCCCAGGTTCCAGTAAACGTTTTGGATGAGGCTCAAAGTGTTCCCCTTGCAGTGATACTCAAGCCCTTATCCTTAAGGTGGAGGGTAGCCTCGGGAAACACAGGCCCCCACACATGTGCACTCACACCTTCCTGCCCCTTCACGGATTCCAGCCAATTTTGTGAACCTCGGTACTCCCAACCTTAGTGACCATGCTGTAGGCGAGTAAACAGCAGGACCTTAGTTTTCAGTAGATGCCCGGCAAAATGGTGATTGACTTTGCTCCAGGTCATGATTATTTCAGAACGGCTAAAAATGTATTTAATCCAACAGGTGGTCAGCTGACTCGAGGTCAGCCCAGTCTCCTCACCACACACGCTGCATCAATGATTTACTCTGAAGTGCAGATGCACAGCGTCCCACACATTCCCACGCTGCGCGTGCACAGACCTAGAAGTAATGACTGCTCTTGGGCTGGCTGCTTGGGGAGCCTGGCTCCTCAGCTTCCTCCCTGATGATTTCCTGATTTGGCTTCTGCAGGACGGAGATCTGCTTTTGTCCCAGAGGAGACCAAATATCATAATAGAAAGCAGGGCTGCTAGCAACAAGGGGGCCTGAACGAGAGAGCAGGGGAAAGTTTGGACCCAAGATACTAAACAGATTATTTGTCTGGATTGGAAAGAAAACAAATGAAGGTTTTTCTAAAGCTGATTTATTCATCCCAGGCACCTCTCGCCCCTATGCCTCTGCTTTCCTTCCTGGATTCTGTCCCCTGCCCACATAGAGCCCCTCCATTGCTAGTTGTGGAAATCAGTGGGTGATAGGTTAGCATGATGCTCCCTCCGTGGTGTCACCTAGCAACGTGGTGTTCATAAATAGCCACAATCATCTCTTCTCCAAATACAGCTAAAACTTCTTTTAAAGACATCAGGAAAAATGCTTAGCTCTGTCTGAGGTAGTGTGAAATATTCCCCCATTTCCATCCTCCTATTCCCAGCCTTCCTCTTCCCCTTCTCAATTTGACCTCCCAGCATGTTTGTTGTTGCTACTTTGGCTTTTTAAAAATGCACATTTCCTTCTATGGGGTCAGGAAACAGCTGTTCATGTAAACAGTCACCCAGTAGTTTTGTGAACTTCATTCATCTCAAAAAAAAAGTCAAAAATATGCCTAGTTAATTTCCACTCCTTGCACTTTAGAAGAAATCAAACTACAAGGCATGGAATACTGAAGTTAAGAAAGAATTTGAAATGTTTTGCCTCTAGGTGTGTTAAGATCATACTAAAGATACACACCAACAGATAAAATGTTCACTCTTTTATTGAAATTTTAAATATGCAGGAACAAAAATGTTCCATTCATGAGATGAATACCTAACAAACCTTCCTTAACTCATTATTCCAATATACATTTTGGGGGCATCTACTATATTTCAAGTACTGTGCTAGGTAATGATACAAAGCTGAATAAGGGAATGCCATTGAAGGGTTCACAGCATAATGAGAAGTGTTAAGAAATTCTTATTGCGGGTAGACTAAACAGCTTTCGAGATAAACGCTGATCTTCTAATTCTGTCACTGTTACAGATGGAGAGCTACAGATGAACAACCTCTGTATAAAAATTCTGAAGACCTAGCAAAACCTACTGGTATTTTATAATAGAATTGAGTCTAGGTTCTTGGCTTGAGCAAGTGAGTAGATGCTGGTGCCATGTACTGTGATGGGGAGGACTGGGAAGGTTGGGAGAGAGTCCTATTTTGAACATGTTAAGTGTGAAATATCTAGTAGATGTCTGTACCAGTCAGGGTCAGGGCAGGAAAGAGATACATACTCAAACTGGATAATTGAAGAGCATTTCATGAAGAGACTATTATAAAAGCAAGTTTAGAGGAAACTGACAAGGTATAGGGAAGTACCCTAGGACAGCCTGAAGGGCCAAGGGGAGGGAGGGTGGGCTTACCAGAAGCCAGAGAAGATGATGTAGCTGCCAGAGAGGGTTGTCCTTACTAGAGGAAAGCATCTAACTCATGGTGAGCTGGCAGCGGGGAGACTATATATACCCTGATCTCACTCTCCGCTTGCCTTCCCATGTACTGTCAGTGGCTCCATTGGGCAGAAGGACCCAGGAGCCAGAGGATGAGAGAGCTTGGTGATGTTGCACATATGGCTCGGCCTCCCAGGGTACAGAACAAGTTGCTGATGGGTGGGGAATTGATCTGGAGAGGAAAATGGAAAATATCCAGCTTCACATCCAAGTAGAGACGTTAAAAAAAAAAAAAAAAGTTACTTTGGTTATGCAATCTGGGAGTCAGGGGAGAAGCCAAAATTGGTGATATAAATTTGGGAGCTCTTCAGTTTATAGATGGTAATTGAAGCCATGTTTCTGGATGGGATCACTGAGAGATTAAAAAAAGGGGGGGGGGGGGCCTGAGGCCAGAGCCCTGGAACACAATTAGTAGTTTAGCCCAGGAAGAAGAGCTAGCAAAGGGGTCTGAAAAGGAGCAGCCAGTGAGGTTGAAGAAAAACCAGGAAGTGGCATCCCTAGAGCTAAAAGAAGACTTTCAGGAAAGGAGGGGTTGGCTCGTCCTGAATGAAACTGAGAGAATGAATAGAAGTACCTTTGTAGACACCTATAAGGATTATAAATACCCAAATATAACCTGTCTAGGAGTTGAGGGAAAGTTTTCCTGAGGTCAAGAGACCTGCACTGTTTGAAAGGTAAGAGTTAGGAGGGGAGATAGAGTGGGAGATTTCAGGAACAAGGATTGCATGAGCAAAGAGGCCCTGTCATAGGAGGGAAAATGGACTGAAAGACTGGAATAAGGCAAGAGTACTGGAATAATGAGGAGCTAGAGTCCATGCATCTGTATTAGGAGGCTGTGTTTTTTTCCCTAGATTCAGTAAGAAGTCATAGAAGGGATTTGAACAGGGAAGACAATCAGATTCAAAGTGGAAGGAAGAGTCAGGTGGGCAGGGCAAAGATGGATGTGGGTAGAACAGGCTAATACAGAAGTCCAGGCAAGAGGTGATGGCAGCTTGCCTGGACTGAGTACTGAGCAGTGACCCAGGAATGGGAATGCAGGACAGGGCCAGTCCCAAAGAACTCTGGGTTTCCAGCTTCTAGACTGCCAGATGGGTGATGGCACTCCCTCATATATGAAAGAAGGTAGGGGTGGGCATCCAGGGATATAGGAAGGAACTTTCTATTCTTTATACTATCTTTCAGCCGTTTCTCTCCTTTTTGGGTTATAATCAATACAAAATTAGTGTCACTTGTTAAGGAGACAGTAAGTTACTGAATGTGGTGTTTCACTCTTCAGTATGGACAGGACTTCACCTAAAATACATAAAAAATTTCAAAGCATGTTCAAATCCAGCACTTTATTTTATCCTCACAAAAATTTCAACAGTTCCCCCACGCATCCTTATTTAAAGATCGACGTGTTCACAATCTTGATCCAATTGTGATGTGTATTTCTGGGCACATCATCAAAAACCTGCAGCTGCTAAATCCATTATGAAATCTTAGAATTTCAGAGGTTTAAGGGAACATTAACTTCCATTTACTTCCAAACCACTTATTTTGCTGAGGCCCAAAAAGCTAACTAGAGGCAGATCCAAGATTATAGTCAAATAAAACAAGTAAATATTCAATTAATAGTCAA
Organism: Dasypus novemcinctus; assembly: GCF_030445035.2. Lineage (NCBI taxonomy): Eukaryota > Metazoa > Chordata > Mammalia > Cingulata > Dasypodidae > Dasypus > Dasypus novemcinctus. Next base: position 109,175,849 of record NC_080675.1, on the reverse strand, counting down.
AATCTCCAGTGCTTACTTTCCGGTGCTTTCTTACAAGTTTTGTTTGTTTGTTTTAATTGCATGTAGAAACTGACACTCCCCTGAGTTGCTCAGCATGATCATTTCAGGCTAAACTGACAATGCAGTTGTGCTGACAAGTATCCTCATCAATAAACAGTTTGTGTGGATCGATGCCATGTGCTGTGGGCACTATGAGATGGGAAAGGCTCAGTTCTCTCAGTGCTCCACGTTAGGCATTCTCCTCAAATGCCCTCTCTCTGATAGCTGCACCTAGGACACCAACAGGTACCCAAAGTGTTTAGGTGAATATGTGCATCAGAAATGTCTGCTCTGGTAGGGACCCAGGGCAGTTCTTCGAAGGTGTCCTAAGGTATTGTGAACTGGGTGATTGCCCAGAACTTCGGGAACCCCACATTACTGATTGTGGAATAAAGGACAAGAAGACTGCTGTATTGTGGTGGTGTTAAAATAAATAGATAATAGAGAGATGATATAGAGCTACATAAATGAGCCAAGCTTCACACACGTTAAAATCAACCCTGAAACCCTTATGATCACAAAAGTCTTTGGGATGCCTTTTTGTGACTCCTTTACCCTCGATAAAGGTAGGCTTGCCTTTGATGTTTATTTTAATCTGATTTGTTCTGCAAGAAAATGTTGGAGGCAAGAAATGAGAAAGGATCCAAAAGAGGATTTGCTCCAAACTCCTTTCCCTCAACTTTTGCCCTCAGTCATTCATTCCACAAGCATTCCTTGAGTACTCATCAATGCCAGGCTTTGTGCTAGGATCTTGGAACTTGACACAAACATGAACAAGACATACTCCCTGCCCTCAAGGAGATTACCATCTAGCAAGGATCTCAGACTGATAAATAACTTATCACCATACAATGACAGGTACCCAGTGGCATGTGAACAAGTGCTGAAGAGGGTACTAGGAGAAACTTTTGAGAGATGTTGGGGGAGGCTTCACAAAGGAGATGGCATTTCAGTGATGTTTTGAGGGTATGTATAATTTGATAGGCAGGCAAGGGCAGTCTAGGCTGAGGGAATAGTGTTGGCAAAGGGCACAGTAATATGGAACTCCTGAGCAGAGATTGTCAGGTGATGGCAGCAGTTGAGAGATTAGATGGCAAAGAGCTCTTCAGCCAAACTAAAGAATAGAGACAATCCACTACAATGCGTTCTATATATCCTTACGGCCTTGGCACATGGTAGAAGTTCATTTTGCAACAGTCATGGCAAGGAACAAGTAACTATGTCTCAGCTGTGTGCAACAGCAAAAGTTGTTGTTTATATTAGTTATCAGCAGTGGATCATGAGGTTCTGCAGCCCAGGAGCTCTGAGGTTCTCCTCAAGGAGACAGGTGGCCTGGGGGATCAAGAGCCCTTGAGGGAACATCTAATATATCTAAAGCAGGGGTTCTTAACAAGGGGTCTGTGAGCTTGAATTGAAATTCAAAAAAACATTCTTGTGGGGACATTTTGGTGTGAGTGTGCTGTATTTACTAAATAATGCACAGTATAGTATGGACTTAGTAAGGGGTTCGTGGTTTTTACCTGACTGGCACAGGGGTCCGTGGAAGGTTAAGAACCCCTGCTCTAAAAGTTTGTGCTTGGAAGTCACATCTTCTGACATTTACATTGACCCAAGCAGGCCATGTGGCCAAGCCTAATAAAGGAATGAGAAAGTAATACTTTGCCTACAGGGAGGCATGGCAAGGATGGGGATGTAAAATACTCTTTCAGGGGAGGGAACAAATGATTGGAAATGACATGATCTACTACAAATGGCTTGGGAGAGAGTGAAGAAGAAGCTGTTGCATTCGTCCCAATGAAGACTGATGGCAGTGTTCCAGTTACCTATTGCTATGGCAGCATAGAATCTCCCCCAAATGTAGCAACAATCATTAATTACTACTCATGCTTTTGTGGCTCAGGAATCCAGCAAGGGTTCAGCTGGCCAGTCGGACTTGGGGTCTGTACTGCAGTTGTGGATGGTGTGGGGTTGGAACACGAGACTGGGCTGCTCTCTCCAGTAATCTGAGGGGCTCTCCAGGCCAGCTGGTTGGGCTGTTCTGATAGCATGGTGACCCCAAGGCATTCAGACCAACTTATATGGGTGCTGAAGTCTTCAAAGTTGTGTTTCCAGTCAACAGGGCAGAAGCTGCATAATCACATTTTAGGACTCCCATCAGAAATGACATAGCATCACTTCCACTGTACTCTATAGCAGGGGCTGACAAACTTTCTCTATACAGGGCCAGGTAGTAAATGTTTTAGACTCTTCAGAAATGCAGTATCTGTCACGATTACTTAACTCTGCTGTTGTAGCACGAAAGCAGCCACAGTCAATACATAAACGAGCCTGGCTTTGTTCCAAGAAAGCTTAATTTATGGACAATGAAATTTGAATTTCAGGTAATTTTCATATGTCATGAAATATTCTTTTGATATTTTTTCAACTCCTTAAAAATGTAGGGGAGTGTGATTCCATTTATATAAATGTAAATATAAATCAATTCATAAAGATGAAAGATTAGGTGTTATATAGATCTGAGGAAGGAATGCTAAGGGGTTTGGAGTCTTTCTTTTTGGAGTAATGAGATTGTTCTAGAATTTTTAAGATGATGAATGTAAAAACCATTGATTATATACTTTGGATAGAATAGCCAAAAACAACAGCTATGTACAGTGGGGGAAGCATAGAGAAAATGAGCAGTGAAGAATTTCCTTGTTTGTTTCTTTGTGGGTTTTTTAATTGTTAATAATGAAATAATGAAGATGCTCTAGTAATGTTCGAAGTGATGAATATACAACTATGTGATTATATGTGATTATAGCAAATTCCATTGATTGAATAACTTGGAGAAATTGTACCCTTTTTAAATATGTTTCAATAAAATTGATTTTTAAAAATGTAATAAAAACACAAAATGTAGGGGAGTAATATGGCTCAAGTCGTTGAGTGCCTGCTTCCCACATAGGAGGTCCAGGGTCCAGTCCCCTAAAAACAAAAACGAACAACAAGCAAACAACAAAAAACTCAGGAGAGCTGAAGTAGTTCAGTAGTTGAGTGCCAGCTTCCCATATATGAGGTCCAGGTTCAATTCCCCGCCCCAGTACCTTAAAAAAAAAAAAGTGAAAACCATTCGTAGCTTGCAGGCTGATTAAGAACAGGCAGCATGCTGGGCTTAGCCCATGGGTCACAGTCTGCCAACCCCTGCTTTATTGGTGAGACATCCAGCTAAGAATGTCCACTGGCAATTGGAAGTGTAAGTTTTGCACTAAGGAGAACTATCAGAGCCACAATTACAGAGATGGACATCATCCACATATGGGTGACATCTCCAAAGCCAACGAGATATCTACAGATGTGCATATTGGGTAAGAAGGAAAGATATTCGGGAATGAAATTTTTGAGACTCCAACATTCAAGGAGTGGCTAGAGATCAGTTGCCAAAGAAAAGCCAGCGGGGGCCACAGTTCAGCTCTCCTTTTACACTCTTTTTCCACTTTAAATCTCAATCTTCTTGTCACTAACTCCTCCCTTCCCTGTCCTCTTACCCCAAACTTCTACCCCAAACACTATTTCCAAATTATAGGTAGAGGGCCAGGCATATGCCACCTGAAATGTGGAGGAAACATTCTTCACCCTTGTTCTTGGTCCCTTTAATTCTCACTTATTTGTGAAATTATTTAAATACCAAGTGGTATTTTTGCTTGTTAAAGATTTTCTTAGACTGTTGGCATAAAAGATATGTGTAAGCCTTAACAATTTGCCAAATGGAGAAACAGACCAACAAACTTAGCCATATGAATTAGTATTTGAAAATATTGAAAACATTTTTATGTGCACCTCATTAACTGAGAAGGTAAACAAAATTCTGTAGAGGAGGTATTAATTTGAAGCCTTTTAGAGACTGGAGGTTGATGTACTACATGTTCTCTACCTCCTTAGCTCTTCAAAAATCAGTTCAGGGAAGCGAATGTGGCTGAACAGATAGAGCATCTGCCTTTCATATAGGAGGTCCAAGAGTTCGATACCCAGAGCCTCCTGGCTCATGTGGTGAGCTGGCCCAGGCTCAGTGCTGCTGTGTGCTAGGAATGCTGGCCCATGCAGGGATGCCCCCACTTAAAGGTGCCTCCGTGCAATGAGTGTCCCTGTGCAAGGAGAGCTGCCCCACACGAAACCACAGCCCACCCAGGAGTGGTGCCACACACACAAAGAGTGGTGCAGCCAGATGACACAACAAAAAGAGACACAGATCCCCAGTGTCACCTGATGAGAATATAAGCGGACACAGAAGAACACACAGCGAAGGGACATAGAGAGCAGACAATGCGGGGGAGAGGGAGAAATAAATAAATCTTAAAAAAAAAAAAACCAGTTCAGAACTTCTTCAGAGTGAGGACCCTAACACTAGGTAAATGTTTTAAATAAGGAATATACTTTTTATTTAATGTTAGGAGGGTAGGAAATAATTCTCTTGACACACAAAAGGTCTGTGCAGAACCATAGTAATACTGGATGAACAATGTAATTAGAAGTGACAACAAATAATTTATGTGAATTGAGGCCTGGATAAAAATGACAGGAAAATGGAAGCAGCAGAGTGTTATGATGCAGCTCAAAAGAAGCAAGGCAAAAGCATCCCAATCGTTTGACAAGTTTTAAGAGGATAGATTTCTATCTAAACTGATGAGTGGAAATGTAGATGTAGTTTTGTATGGGTAGGGGGTACCCTCCTCCTCTGTGATTCTCTGAGTTCATACTGTTTCCACATGGCTTTGCATAACATGTAGCCAGCCAGTTTTCATTCAGCAAATATTTAGTGAACTTCTAAGCAGAGATACAAATCAAAATGAAGAGCACCCTGTGTGGCTGAAGGATAAATAACATTCAGTCCCTGTGCATAGGGAAATTATACTTTGTTAGGGAAAGATTCAATGTGAATTACATGAAAGTGCTGCTCTGCATCAGTAACCTAAAATTTTCTATTGGCCTCCTCCCTTTTAATGAGATAGTGGAAATAGAGCCACACCCAAGAAAATTGTCATTTTAAAGCTTAGTGTTTGCTTGTGGTACAGATAGCCAAAGATCCAGAAGTTGTCTCATTGGTTTAATAAAACATTCTAAGGAGAGTTCTTTATTATGCAAAGTTTTACTCTGGGGCCCAGCCTGGAGACCTAAATTTCCCTGTCTAATAATGTAATGAGCAAGGGAAATCATTGCATATGAGGTGGCCATTACAAAATCCTCTTATTTCATATGGGTCAGGTTGCACTCTCTGAGAATGACAATGTGTCTTTGGAAGGTTCTGTTTGAGCCTGTGTGGGCGGCGGGGAGGAGGCAGGGTGGGCATGGTACATTTAAGAGTTTTGTATGGGGGAGCTAAAGACTCTGAACATGAAGAATGTAGAAGCATGTCTTTACCACACACTTGTCAGAGTCCTGGAAGGAGACTGATCTGGGTGAAAATACCAAAATGGACTAAACTGCTGAAATATTGTGTTTAAAACCTCCTTATAATGTTACTTAATTGAAAAAAATTAAACATTGTGTCATATGGACTCACCTAATGTGAGAGGAACAGGCAGAGGGATTTGAAAACAGGTCAAAAAACCATCCCCTATAGCTAAGGTCTGGAATTTGTTTTGGCCTCCATGGGAATTTTTTTTAGTAATAATAAACTTTATTTTTAGATAATGTATTAGTCAGCCAAAGGGGAGCTGATGCAAGAAACCAGAAATCTTTTGGCTTTTATAAACGGTATTTATTTGGGATAGAAGCTTACAGTTAGTGACCAGACCATACAGCATAAGTTGCTTCCCTCACCAAAGTCTATTACCATGTGCTGGAGCAAGATGGCTGCCGACATCTGCCAGGGTTCAGGCTTCAGGCTTCCTGGGTTCCTCTCTTCCCGGAGCTCTTTTCTCTCCCATTCAGCTGCTGCTCTGTCTCTCCACAAGGCCAGATGTAGACTATCAAGCAAACAGCTCTTCTCTCTTCTTGGGCCTCTACCGTGTCTAATCCAGCCTTCTGCTTCTCTGTGTGTTTACTTCCCACGGCTCCAGCATTAAAGCTCCCTTACGTGTCTTTACTTCCCAGGCTCTGCATCAAAACTTCAACTTCCCTCCTATGCTATGTGGTTTCTCTGTGAGTCCCCGGCCCTGGGCTGGGGACTCAACATCCTACTGACATGGCCCAATCAAAGCCCTAATTATAACTTAATCATGCCCAGTTTACAAACATAATCCAGTATCTATTTTTGGAATTCATAAACAATGCCAAACCGCCACAGGTAAGTTTTAGATTTACAGAAAAATTATACCAAAAGTATAGGGGATTCCCTTATAATGCCCCACCACCACCACATACCCACACATGCAGTTCCTCCTACAATTAACATCATACATTAGTGTGGTGCATTTATTATGCTTGATGAGCCAATATTGAAGCATTGCTACTGACCAAAGTCTATAGTTTATGTTATGGTTTACACTTTGTGCTGTACAGTTTTATAGGCTTTGACAGATGTGTAATGTCATGTATCCGTTGTTGCAGTATCACACAGAACAATTTCACTGCCCTACAAATGCCCTGCCACCTATTCATCTCTCCCCCTCCCTTCTGAACCCCTAGCAACCACTAGCTTTATGTTACAAGTTCTTCTGCTAACACAAGATAATAACTACAATTACAATAAATTTACTTTGGGCTGTGGGATTTTCATAAATGCCCTTTATCATGTTGAGAAATATTCCTTCTATTCCTAGTGTTCTAGGTGTTTTTATCATGGAGCGGACTGGATTTTTTTTTCCAAATGCCTTTTCTGAATCAATTGAGATGATCTTCTGTATTTTAACTTTCATTTTATTGATGTGGTATATTACATTAATTAATTACCTTATGTTAAATCACCCTTTCATATCAGGGATAAATCCCACTTGTTCATGGTATAAATTTATTTTAATGTGCTGTTGGATTCAGTTTGCTAGCTTTGTTGAGAATTTTTGCATCTATATTCATAAAAGATATTAGTCTGTAATTTTCTTTTTGTGGTATCTTTTTTTTTATTTGAGAAGTTGTGAGTTAACATAATCATGGATACCATACATGATTCTCATACATTGCCCCACCACCAACACCTTAAACTTTGTGACACATTTGTTACAAATGATGAAAGAAAATTATAATATTACTGCTGTCTATAAACCATCGCTTATATTTGGTGTTTTTTCCCACAAACCATCCTATTATTAACACCATGTATTAGTTTTCTATATTTGTTACAGTTTGTGAAAGGGCATTCTCATATTTGTACTCTTAACCACTGTCCACCATTCACCTTGGAGTTCACTGTGTTGTCCAGTCCCCAGGCTTGGAAAGCTTTCAGTGTTTCACCATTGAGTACAATGCTAGCTGTAGATTTTCATATATGCACTTTACTATTTTTTTTCAGTGCTGATCTCTGTAATTCATGGTTACCTATGTTTCAGTTCTTCCATTTCATCAACATGAACATTTCATGATTTGTCAACCCTCCTGCCCCATTTCCCTTTCCTCCCTCTTTATGTTCCTTTTTTTTTTTTTTTTTGAGTTAATTTTTATTTTTAAAGAAGCTTTAGATTACATAAATGTTACATAAAAAATACAGGGGATTACTATATACCCCACCCCTTCACACTTTCCCCCATTAGCAACATCTTTCATTAGCGTGGTACATTTGTTATGATTGATGAACACATATTGAATCATTGCTACTAAACACATGCTATTGTTTACATAATAGTTTACACTTGGCACCACACAATTTTATAGGTTTTGACAAAATGTACAATGACCTGTATCCTTCATTGCAATGTTGTGCAGGACTACTTCAATGTCCTCAAAGTACCCCATTTTATACCTATTCTTCCCTCTCCCTCCCCTCAAAACTTGTGGTGGCCACTGCCTTTATATCAATGATGCAAGTTCTTCCATTGCTAGAATCATCATGTCTACTTAAGTCTATTGCTGCATTACCCCCTTATGTTTGTTCATTCCTCAGTCTTGAGGATTTTAAGATGGTGATGCTCACTCTAATTCTGATTGATAGGGGGCTTAGATCTCATGGGGCAGATGGATGGAACTGTCTTGCTTGTAGATACTCTCTGTTTTTTGGGATGGGTGTTGTCAATCATCATGCTTTTGTTAGTTGTCCTGGATGACTCCAGTGAACTGGAAAATAAATGATGCAACCCTGTTGAGATTCAGCACTTAACCGGCATATGAACAGACTGAAGATTTAAATCTCTGGGACATATATTTAATGAGTATAGTGCTAATTATAGGTTCAAATAAAAGAGGCAGAAGCATCATGTATAGGGAAATTATAAATGAGTCTAACTCTATTACATTGGGGAGTATATATTCCAAAGGAAGGCCCACTGACAGAGTGCCAAACTCCTGAGTTTGTCTGTCCTGCCTATAGTGTCTAGATGTCTCAGGAACCCTGCTGTTTGAGGACTGTTTACTGTGGCAATCGATGAGATCCTGCTGAGACGTTCATAAGCGTAACTTCTGAAATGACCTCCCAACTCATTTTGAAACCTCTTGGCCATAAAAACTCATTTGTAGATGCTCAATATGAGCAAAATCTCTGATTAGGTGGGAGGGGGTGGTTTGGCAGTGGATGGGAGTGTTAGTGGTGCAGCGATGTGATTGTGTGCAATTGTATTGGAATATGAGGGTTGTAAGTGGGGGTTTGTGTTGGACTATCCATGGAACCAGGGGGAGCACTGGGGGAAGGAGCAGGTGAACTCTGAAGATTTGTAGGTCTGTGGTTAAAACTACAATGGTGGGAATGTTCTTCTGATAAATATGGCAGGGGAGGGTTACTGGTGCGAGGTGTCTGGGGTGGAAGGATATGCGGGATAGAGTGCAACTGGAGCATGCTTCTGTGGAATATGAAAGTGTTCATCTTGTCATAGTGTGTTATCTCAGGGGGTGGAGACCCACAAAATAAACAAGAAAATATTACACTCCCATCCTGGTGGGTCCTGCTATGATCTCAATTAGAGGGGCAAACTCTCTTGAGAACATAGGCAGTGCCTAATAAAAGAAAACAGAGCAATATGTCAAGCCCTCAATATTATTGCCTGTAACTATGAACCTTATTCTTCAAAACTGAAACTTAGAGGTTACCATAGTTTCCAAGGGGAGGAGGAGGGCAGAATAGAATAGATGGAACATTGTACATTGGAATTGTTCTGCATGATCTTGCAATGACAGACCCAGGCCATTGTAATGCAGTTTGCCATTTTGAGAGTTTCCTTTTATTCCTATCTTTTGGAGTGATTTTATCAGAAAAGATGCTGTATTTTGTCAAATGCCTTTTCTGCATCAATTGAGGCGCTCAGAGCAAGTTTTTTTGTATAATTTCAATTTTTTTTCTCATTTAAGATTTATTCCTAAGCATCAACCCCCAAGTCACAGTGGAGGACTAATTCAGAGCAGGATACCCCAGGTACAAGAAACACCTTCCAAAGATTTTGCTCTCCTTCTTCTTGCCCTCTTGCCAACTGCCAAGGTCTGAAGCTACATACAACTATGCAAACACACGCATGATTTTTCTTCTTCAATTTATTAATGTGGTGTATTATACTAAATCATTTTCTTGTGTTGAATCATCCTTGCATATTTGGGATAAAACGCACTTGATTGTGGTGTATATTCTTTTAAAGAGTTTTTGGATTTGGTTACCAAGTACTTTGTTGAGGAATTTTGCATCTATATTCATTAGAGAAATTGGTCCGTAATTTTATTGTAGTACCTTGGTCTGGATTCGGTATTAGGGTGATGTTGGTTTCATAGAATGAGTCTGGTAGTGTTCCCTCCTGTTCTATTTTTAGTAAGAGTTTGAGCAAGATTCTTATACATTTTTCTTTGAATGATTGGTGGAATTCATCTGTGATGCTATCTAGTCCTGGGCTTTTCATTTTGGGGAGGCTTTTGATGATTGTTTCAATCTCATTACTTGTGATTGGTTTGTTGAGATCTTCTGTTTCTTCTAGGGTCAGTGTAGGTTGTTCATATATTTCTAGGAATTTGTCCCTTTCATCTGCATTGTCCAGTTGTTGGTATACTGTTGTTCATAGTATTCTCTTATGATCTCTTTTGTTTCTGTGGGGTCACCGGTAATATCCCCACACTTATTTCTGATTTTACTTATTTGCAAAATCTCTCTTTTTTCCTTTGTCTGTCTTGCTAAAGGTTTGTTGATTTTGTTGATCTTCTCTAAGAACCAGCTTTTGGTTTTGTTGATTCTCTCTATTGTTTCTTTTGTTCTCAATTTCATTTATTTCTCCTCTAATCTTTGTTATTTCTTTTCTGCTGCTTGTTTGGGGATTAGTTTCCTGTTCTTTTCCTAGTTACTCCAGGTGTATAGTTAGGTTTTCAATTTCATATTTTTCTTCTTTTATACTGTAAGCATCGAAGACTTTAAATTACCCTCTCAGCACAGCCTTCACTCTATCCCATAGGTTTTTATGTATTGTTCTTTTTTTTTAACTATCATCAGCTTTTATTCTCATATCACGAAGGAAATGTCATTTTAATGCCTTCCCTTCCAAAGTCAGAAGGACATAATCAGAGAATTTTTGATAGTATTAGGAAAAATACTTAGAACCCTCCCTTTTCTCATTTTCACGTGTCCTAGAAAAGTCAAAGCATTGTCAAGTCTGGTAGGGCTTGCTAATCTGCATTAGGAAATCACTTACATGGATGGCTCTGGGTGTATCAATCTTATGAGACATTTCCCAAGCCCAATTTCTCTTTGACTTCTTTTTTTTTTTGCCTTTATTTTTTTAATGTTACATTAAAAAAATATGAGGTCCCCATATACCCCCACCCCCCTCACCCCACTACTCCCCACATAACGACAACCTCCTCCATCATCATGAGACATCCATTGCACTTGGTGAATGATGTATTGTTCTTGATTTCATTTATCTTGACATATTTATTGATCTCTCTTGTAATTTCTTCTTTGATCCATTTATTATTTAAGAGTGTGTTGTTTAATCTCCATATATTTGTGAATTTTCTTTTTCCACTTGCCTTTAATTTTTAGCTTCATTCCATTATGATCAGAGAAAGTGCTTTGTATCATTTCAGTCTTAAAATTTATTGAGCCCTATCTTGTGACCCAATTTATGGCCAATTCTGGAGAAGGATCCATAAGAGTATGAGAAGAATGCATATCCTGCTGTTTTGGGGTATAATGCTTTTCCTTTTGGAGGCACCGGAACCCAACCCAGGACCTCCAAAGTGCCCAATTGCTCAAGCCACCTCCACACACCCTCCTCCCATTTTGCTGTGTCTCTCATTGTTTTTCTCCTTGTGCCTCTTTGTTGTATCAGCTTGCCATGCCAGGCTGCCTCACCTGCCTGCCACATCAGCTCTCTGTCCCACTTGTTCTCCCTAGGAGGCACCAGGAAACAAAACTGGGACCTCCCATGTGGTAGGCAAGGGCTCAATTGCTTGAACCACATCCATTTCCCCCAGTGTCTTCTTAATTGCCTTTATCTCTTTTAGGAGATTTGTGTGAACATCAATGATTGTTTGTCTTAAGTCCTGCATCTCATCAGGATTTTTTAATTGATCCTTTAGCTGGGGCATATTTTCCTGGAGCTTATAATTTTTTGCTGATGTCAGGGCATCTGATTATGTTGGTGAATTTACTCTGACAGTTGATTTCTCTCTCTTGCCAAGTGATTTTATTTCATGGCTCTTCTTTGATTTTTGGTTCAACTTATTCTAAATCTTCCCAGCTTAAGTTATCAAAACAGATCAGTGATGCACTAATGGGATGCAGACCAAATTAAGGGGACCTGGGAAATGAGGAGTCTCCAAAATGTGTTTTTACTTCTTGCAGTTTTCTGGCTGGCCTTCAGCAGATGGCATTCTTTTGGTGAAACTTACCATGGAGGTGTCTCTTTCAACCTCCACTTGCTGGTGATTCTCATGTGGCCAGAGTTGAGATTTGAAATAGACTTTGCTGGCCAAACTCACCAAAAAGAAACCATTCTCCTTACCCCACCACACCCTATCTCCTCTAAGGGAGTAAGACTTTGTTCCCCATTCAGGTGGCCACAGTGAGCCATGGGTTTTACCCAAGCTGTTCTACCTACAGTGTGGGGGATGGTGCTATTCCTGGCCACAGGGGACTAGTAACTCATGGGTTTTGTTTTGGCCTCTTCATCTTTCTGTTCCTCTCTCTCCTGGATGATCTACAAACCCCAAAGCAGCTACCTCAGACAGCTTTTTGCTCTCCCTCCATTGTTTTTGTAAGAAAATTGATCCCTAATACCCTATTCTAGTGCCATCTTCCCAGAAGTCTTGTTTTACCTTTACTTAGCTTTGGTACGAGGGTAATGTTGGCTTTGTGGAATGAGTTAGGGAGTGTTCACCCCTCTACAATTTTTGGAAGAGTTTGAGCATAATTGGAGTTAATTCTTTTTGGAAAATTTGGTAGAATTTCCCTGGGAAACCATCTGGTCCTGGGCTTTTGTTTTTTTGTTTTTGTGGGTTTTTTTGACATTTTAAATTAATGATTCAATCTTTTTACTAGTAATTGTTTGGTTGAGATTTTCTATTTCTTCTGAGTCAATGTAGATAGCTTGTGTATCTAAGAATTCATCCATTTCATCTAGATTATCTAATTTATTGACATAAAATTGTTCATAGTACCCTCATAGTCCTTTTTATTTCAGTAGGGTCAGTAGTAATGTCCCCCTTTTCATTTCTGAATTTAGTTATTTGTATCCTCTCCATTTTCTTCATCGTCTACCAGCAAAAGGTTTGTCAATCTTATTGACATTTTCAAAGAACCAACTTTTCATTTTGTTGATTCTCTGTGTTGTTTCTTGTTTTCTATTTCATTTATCTCCACTTTAATCTTTGTTATATCTTTCCTTCTGCTTGCTTTGGGTTTAGTTGGCTCTTCTTTTTCTAGTTCTTCTGGTTTTGAGGATACGTTTCTGATTTGAAATCTTTTTTCTTATTTAGAGATATAAATTTCCCTCTCAACACTGCATTCACTGTATCCCATAAATTGTGCTGTGTTTTATTTTCATTTTCATTTGCCTCAAGATATTTCCTGATTTTCTCTTTAACCCATTGGTTATTAAACAAATTGTATGTTGTTTAATTTCCATATACTTGTGAATTTTCCATTTCTTCCTCTGTTACTGGTTTCTAGCTTCATTCCTTTTTTTGGTAAGAGAATATACAATTCTTTTAAATTTATTGAGATCTGTTTTGTGATCCAACATATGGTCTATACTGCAGAATGATCCATGTCACTCAAGAAGAATGTATATTCTGTTTTTGTTGAGTGCAGTGTTCTATAAATCTTTGTTAGTTCTAGTTGGTTTAGTGTATCATTCAAATCCTCTAATTGCTTATTGATCTTCTGACTAGATATCTATCCATTATTGAGAGTGATGTGTTAAAGTTTTTCACATTAATGTAGAACCACCAATTTCTCACTTCAAATTTGTCAGTATTTGCTTCATATATTTTGGGCTCGGCTGTTAGATGCGTATATATTTATAATTGTGTATCTTCCTTTTGAATTGTCCCCTTTATCAGTATATAATGACCATCTTTGTCCTTCATGGCTGTTTTTGACTTACAGTCTAGTTCATCCAATATCGCTATAGTCACCCCGCTCTCTTTTGCTTACTACTTTGCATAGTGTATTTTTCTATCCTTTAACCCTCAACCTACTTGTATCTTTGAATTTAAGTTGAGTCTCTTGCAGAGAACATATATGGAGAGTTGTGCTTTTTAAAACAATCCATTCTGTCATCTGTGCCTTTTGACTGGAGAGTTTAATCCATTTACATTTAAAGTCACACTGATAATATAGCATTTTCTTCTGCCATTTTGCTACTTTTTTTTAGATTTATTTCTCTCCCCTTCCCCCCCCCTCCCCACCCCACTCCTGCTCTGTGTCCATTCGCTGTGTATTCTTCTGTGTCTGTTTGCATTCTTGTCAGGCAGCACCAGGAATCTGTGTCTCTTTTTGTTGCATCATCTTCTGTGTCAGCTCTGTGTGTGTGTGGCACCACTCCTGGGTGGGCTGTGCTTTTTTTGCATGGGGTGGCTCTCCTTGAGGGGTGCAATCCTTGTGCGAGGGGCTCCCCTACGTGGGGGACACCCCTGCGTGGCACAGCATTCCTTGTATGCGGCAGCACTGCATGTGGGCCAGCTCACCACATGGGCCAGGAGGCCTTGGGTACTGAAACTGGGACCTCCTATGTGGTAGGTGGACACTCTATCAGTTGAGTCACAGCTGCTTCCCCCATTTTGCTGTTTATCCTTTGTAGGTCTTATACCATTTTTGTCCCTCACTTCCATTAAAGCCTGCTTTATATTTATTTCTTTTTTTATGTTATACCATATTGAGTATATATTATCATCTATTTTCCCTCTGATTACCATGGGGTTAAGATTTAACATCCTAAATATATAACAATAATATTTGGTTTGATACCAACTTAACTTCAATGTACATATAGTACATTTCCTGTACTCCCCTGCTACCCACCATTTTTTGTACTCATTACCATTTACATCTTTTTACATTGGATATGCAAAAATATAAATTTATTTTACTTTTATGCATTTGCATTTCAGCACCTCTAGGAATGAGAAATGGAGTTATATACCAAAAACAGTAAAATACTGGCATTTATAATTACCCAAATGGTTACCTTTACCACAGGTCCTTATTTCTTTATACTGCTTTGAACCTCTGTCTATTGTCCTTTCCCTTTGGTCTGAAGAACTCCCTTTACTATTGCTTGTAGGACCAGTCTAGTGGTGATGAACTCTACCAGCTTTTGTTTATCTGAGAATGTCTTAATCTTTCCTTCATTTTTAAGAGTCTCACCAGATGTAAAATTCTTAACTGGGAGTTGTTTTCTTTCAGCACTTTGAGTATTTCAACCCATGGCCTTCTTGCCTCTATGGTTTCTGATGAGAAATTAGCACTCAATTTAATTGGGACTCCCTTGTACATAATATATTGCTTTTCTTTTGCAGCATTCAGAACTATACCTGTCCTTTGTAATCAATATTTGATATCTTCCTTCATGTTTATCCCTGTTTGTTTTTCTCTGAGCTAAACATTTTTTACTAAGTTTGAGAAGTTCTCTGTCATTAGTACTTTGAATATTTCTTCTGCCCCTTTCTCTCTTTCTTCTCCTTCTTGGACTCCCATAATGAGTATATTGGTGTGTTTGATGGTGTCTCTTGCTGTCTTAGGCTATTTTCACTTTTAATATTTATTTTCCCTTTCTACTCATTAGCCTGATTCATTTTAAGCTTCTTGTCTTCATGTTTACTGATTCTTTCTTCTTCCAGCTCCAATTTGCTCTTGAAACTCTCCTGGGAATTTTTCATTTCAGTTATTGTGGTCTTCAACTCCAGTAATTCTGTATGTTTCCTGTTGAAAATTTCTATATTTTTACTTAGGCCCTCATATTGCTCATTCACTATTTTCCTGGTATCCTTTAGTGCTTTCTCTGTATTTTCCTTCATCTCCTTGAGTATTTTTAAGATAATTTTTAAAGGTTTTGTTCAATATGTCCACATTCTCATCCTCTTTATTGGTGTTTCTTATATTTTCATTCTCTTCCTTTGCATGGGTCATCATTTCCTGTTTGCCTTATATTCACTGTACATTTTGATATTTTAAAATGCTAACTCTGGGATTTACTCCCTGGGATGCCTATTTCCTGGTTTTCTAAATAGTTAGTGAAGAGACAGAGTGTTGTTTTTTTTTTTTTTTTTAGCATCATCCTTCCTATCAGGAAGGTCTGCCCCAGGTATGTATAGTGTCCAGGGCTTTTCTTGTCTTTCTGAGCTTCTGTCTTGTCCTTGGATTTTGCTTGTTAGTTGTTTTAGAGTTCCACTGTTTACAAGAGTTTGGCTGTTCCCTCCTTTTCCTAGGAGACAGACCTCCTCTCCTAGGTGTTGGAAGCCAGTAGACCTTTGTCCCAGGTTGTCTGTCTGTATAGTTTTTCTATACTCCTTTTGATGTCTGAAGCTGAGTTTGCCTGGAGGGTATATTCTGGGAAGATGAGCATCCCAGAGGACTTTTTCAAGTCAGTTGTTTGCAGACAAAACAAGGCCAGGGACCCACCAAGGGCTCCAAAAGTGCCCTGGGGAGGGGATCAGGATGGATGACAAGATCTTCTCCAACAGCTCCCCAAAAGTAGCTTTACTGGCCTGCCTAGCAAATGCAGCCCTTTAGCTAACTGTCTCTCACAGCCCTGAGGAAGTGCTGCATCTTTAAATCTCTACCACCTCTGCCCCTGCCCATGGAAGGTTGAAACAATGACTGCCACTGCCTTTGTCCAGGATGGGGATGAAACAATTGCTGCTACCATCTTTATTTTGGTGAGTTGAAACAAAAGCTGCTGTCAGAGCCAGGCCCCCAGCTACTGAACTTCACTAATCAAAAAGCTGTGATCAATCAGTGATCAGCTGTTCCCACCCCTGTTCTTGGGAAAGAGGATTTTATATCCTTTCTGTCACAACTGAGCTAGCCAGGGACTGGATCCTATGGTGGCCTGCCATGAGAGAGGGGGATGGGCACTGGTAGTCATCACCTGGATAGAGCAATTTATTGTTCTTTACCATAATTTATCAGCTTCTTCCTTCTGCTCTTCCCTGGATGCTGTAGTGTTCTCTGGTCTCTGGAGTTTCAAAACAGTTGTTTCAGACAGGCCCTGCCTGTTTAAAAGTTGTTTTGGTGAAATGACGGAGTCCTGGAACTCCCTATCATGCCATCTTCCACGGAAGTCTCCATATCTATTGATTTTTATTAATTAGTATTCCACCATATGAATATTTATCACAACTATTTATCCATTAACCTCTTGACAGAGATTGGAATTCTTTCTAATTTTTGGGTATTACAAATAGAGTTGCTGTAAATGTTCGTGTAAAAGAGTTTATATGGCATTTTTATCCCAGGCATATAACGAGGCATCAAAAGGTTAGAAAATATGGTAGAAGTTTAACTTTTGAAGAATCTACCAAAATATTTTCCAAAGTGATCACACCATCTTATATTTCACCAACAGTTTATAGGATTTCCAGTCTACAACCTTGCTAACTTTTGGTATAGTATTTTTCATCTTAGTCATTCTAATATGGGGTAGAGTTAATTCACTGTGGTTTTAATTTGCCTTTCCCTAATGACTAATGATGTTGAGCATCTTTTCCTATGCTTATATGCCATCCATGTATCTTCTACGTGACACGTCTGTTCATTCTTTTGCCCATTTTAAAAACTGTTATTATTATTATGGCATTTTAAAAAGATTTATTTATGCCCCTCCCCTTACTGTTTGCACTTGCTGTCTGCGCTCTGTATCTGTTTGTTGTGTGCTCTATGTCTGCTCATCTTTTTTTTTTTTAGGAGGCACTGGGAACCAAACCCAGAACCTCCCATTTGGGAGGGAGGCGCCCAATCACTTGAGCCACGTCTGCACCCTACTTGTTGGGTCTCTCATTATGTTTCCTCATTGTGTCTCCTTGTTGCATCATCTTGTTGCACCAGCCTGTTTTATCAGCTCACTCTTGAGCTCATCTTATTTAGGAGCCACCAGGAACCAAGCCCAGGACCTCCCATGTGGTAGGTAGGTGCCTAAATGCTTGAGCCACATCTGCTTCTCATTATTATTGAATTTTGAAAGTTTATGTGTTCTGGATACAAATTCTTCATCAATTATGTAATTTTTTAATATTTTCTTTCAATCTGTAGCTTGTCTTTTCATTCTTTTTTCCCCACTCTTTCAATAGTGCCTTTTGTAGCATAAATATTTTTAATTTGATGAAGTCACATATTTTTTTTTCTTTTAATATATCAGGTCTTTGATTTCATATCTAAGAAACTTTTGCATAATCCAAGGTTACAGGATTTTTTTCATGTTTTCTTCTAGAATTTGTATAGTTTTAGTCTTTACATACAGGTCCATAATCCATTTTGAGTTAATTTATTTTCATTATTGAAATATGAAGGTCAGTTTTTTGTATTTTTGTTCTATCACTATTTGTTGAAATGATTATCCTTTCTCCACTAAAATGCCTTGAGCCTTGGTCAAATGTCACTTGTCCATGTATATATTGGTCTATTTCTATATCCTTTTTGTTCCATTGATGTATTTGTCTATCTTCACAATGATACCACACTGCCTTAATTACTGAAGCTTCATGACAAATCTTGAAATAAAATAGTTTAGTTCTCCAAATTTGCTTTTTTTTCAATGTTGTCTTGGTTATTTTAGGTCCTTCCATCTCCATATCGATTTTAGGGTCAGTTTACCAGCTTTAAAAAAGACACTTGTTGGGATTTTGATTGGGATTGCATTGAATTATTATCAATTTGGTGAGAATTGACAACAATATCAAGTATGTTAACTTCTGAATACAAATCTCTCTGTATTAGTTTCTCATTCATGCTATTAAAAAATTACCACAAACTTAGTTGGGCTTAAACAACATGAGTTTATTATCTTACAGTTCTGGAAGTTAGAAGTCTGAAATTATGGGCTAAAATCAAGGAGTTTTGTTGGCAGATTAACATTCCTTCTGGAGGCCCTAGGGGAGAATCTTGTTTGCTTATCTTTTCCAATGTCTAGAGACTGCCTACCTTCCTTTTCTTGTGGCCCCTTCCACCATCTTCAAAGTCAGCAGTCTAGCATTTCTCTCCTCTCTGACCCCTGCTTCCATCCTTATATCTTTTCTAACTCTGATCCTTCCACCTTCCTCTTGTAATGACCCTTGTGATTGTACTAGTCTCACCCAGATAAACCAGGATAATTTCCTAATGTCAACATCTTTAACGTAATTATACCAGCAAGGTCCCTTTTACCATGTTAGGCAACATATCAACAGGTTCCAGGGGTTAGAACATGAGCATCTTTGGGGCACCATTATTCAGTCTATCACACTCTCCATTTACTTAGGTCTTCTTTAATTTCTCTCAGCAATGTTTTCAGAGTATACATCTTAAACACATTTTGTCAGATTTATCTCTATTTCATATTTTTTGATGCTATATTAAGTGATAATTTTAACATTTCAAATTCTGATTGTTCCTTGCTGGTATATAGAAATATAATTGATTTTTGTATGTTGATCTTATATCTGGCAATTTTGCAAAACTTACTTTTTAGTTCTAGTACTTTTACTTGTAGATTTTATCAGATTTTCTACATAGATGATCATGTAGATTCTAAACAAAGAAAGCATTATTTCTTCCTTTTCAATATGAATGCCTTTGTTTGTTGCCTTATTATACTGAAACTAGAACATCTATTATAAAAGCTGAATAAAAGTAATGAGAACAAGTATCTTTGCCTTATTTCTGATCATAGCAAAAAAGGAGTCAGTCTTTTACCATTAAGTAAATTGTTAACTGTAAGTTTTTTGTAGATCCCCTTTCAGTGGAAGAAGTCCTTTTCTATTACTAGTTTGCTGAAGTTTTTATTTTTTAAATCAGGAAAGGTTATTAGATTTTGTCAAATTTTTTTCTCATCTATTGAAATAATTACACAGTATTTCTTTTTTAGTTTGTTAATGTGGTGATTTACATTGATTTTCAAATATTAAAACAACCTTGCATTTCTGGGATAAATCCCACATTGTTATGAAGTGGTATTCATTTTATATGTTGTTGGGGTCAATCTGCTAAACTTTCATTAAGTTCTATATTCATGAAGGATTTTGGTTTGTAGTTTTCTTGTAATGGTTTTATTTAGTTTTGGAGTCAGGACAATATTGGTTTTGTAGAATAAGTTGGCAAGAATTCCCTCACTTCAGTTTTTTTAAAGAATTTGCATAGAATTTATATTATTTCTTCCTTAAATATTTGGTAGAATTTACCATTCTATATGGATCTGGTGTTTCTTTGTGGGAAATTTTAAAAATACAAATTCAATTTCTTCAACATTTTTATAGCTATTTAGGCTATTTTGTCAATGAGCTTTTGTAGTTTGTGTCTTTCAAGAAATTTCTCCATCTAAATAGCCATCAAATTCATTGATATAAAACTGCTCATAACATTCCCACATTATGTAACACAAAATTTTCCATTTTAACTACATTCATGTGTACAATTCAAGAATATTAATTTCATTCACATTTCAGATTCTTACTCAGCATCCTAATTTGTCTCATGTTGTCCTACCATTACTGCCATCCATTGCCCAAACATTTTTATCACTCCAAACAGAAACTCATTAAGTTATAACTCCCCATACTCCACCCCCATCCCCTGGTAAACTAATTTACTTTCAGTCTATGAATTTGTTTATTCTAGATATTTCATATAAATGGAATATACAATATTTGTCCTTTTGCATCTGTCTATTTCACTCTTCCTGATTTCTTCAAAATTAACCCATGTTATAGCAAGTATCAGAAATTAATTTCTTTTTAAAGCTAAATTATATTCCTTTATTTATTTATTATTATATACCATGTTTTCTTTATCCATTTAATCCATTTGGTATTTGATAGGCTCTTGGACTGCTTTGAACTATTGGCAATGTGAATAATGCTGCTATGAACATTGGTGTACAAATATTAGTTCAAGTCCCTGTTTTCAATTCTTCAGGGTATATACCTAGAAGTGGAATTTCCTAGTTATATAGTGTAGCAGTTTGATATTGTTTGTGAATTCCAAAAATAGATATTGGATTGTGTTTGTAAACTTGTCTGTTCCTCTGGGCATATTAGATTGTATTAGATATAGAGGTTTCACTTTTACTTTATTAAATCGAGGTTAGGACTTTTATTTGACCACGCCATTAGGGCCTGCAGGATTGAGTCTGCACTATCTTGGTGGAGATAAAACAGACTCTGACATGGAGGTAAACACGTGCTGAAGGAGAACACAGAAGCAGATAAGCAGGGAAAGAAAGTGCTCCACAGACACGGCCCCAGAAAGAGAGATGAGCCTGATAGTCTTCAGCTGACCTTGTGGAGAGAACAGAGCAGCTGAGCCTGGAAAGAAACAAGCCCTGGGGAGAGTGACAAGACTTAAGCAAGCCTACAGCTAAGATTGGAAGAAGCTGGGGCCATGGAGCCTTAAGAGAAAGGAGGAAGGTTGAACCCTTGCAAACATCACCTGCGATCTTATGTCAACACATGGCAAAAGACTGAGTGAGAAAATACCTCTTATGATACCTTGAGTTGTAGTCTTTAGGGTCTGGTAACTGTAAGCTTCTACCCCAAATACATACACTTTATAAAAGCCAACAGAGTTCTGGTACTTTGCATCAGCACTCCATTGGCTGACTAATACATACATACATAATTTTCTGTTTAACTTTCTGAGGAACTGCCAAACTGTTTTCTACAGTGGCTACACAATTTTACATTCTCACCCCTCAAATTTTGATATGTTACATTCTCATTTTCATTCAATTTGAAATACTTTAATTTTTCTTTTGATTTCTTTGATCCATGGTTCATTTTAAAGTGTGTTATTTAATTTCCAAGAATTTCAGGATTTTCCAGATAGATTTCTGTAATTGATTTCTAATTCAATTCCATTATAGTGAGGGAAGATACTTTGTATGACTTGAACCCTTTTGAATGTATTAAGACTTGTTTCAGTGGCCCAGGATATGAGTTTATCTTCACCCATATGTACCCAAAAAGAAGGTGTATTCTGCACTTTTGGTATAAAGTTCTCTATAAAAGTGAATTAGATCAAGTTGGTTGGAAGTGTTGTTCAAATCTATTTCCATACTGATTTTATGTCTACTTGTTCTATTAGTTATTGAGAAAGGTGTTGAGATCTCCAACTCTATTTGTGGAGTTTTCTATTTTTCCATGTATTTCTAACAGTTTTTGCTTCTTGTATTTTGAAGTTCTGTTGCTGGGTGCATAAATGCTTAGGATTGTTATGCTCACTTGATGAATTGACCCCATTATTATCATTGAAATAATCTTCCTTACACCTAGCTTTATGGTTTTTGCTTTTATATTTATGTCTTTGATCTATTTTGAGTTTTTAGTCTTCCAATCCATGAGCATGGAATATTCTTCTAAATATTTAGGTCTTTTTTTTTTTTTTAACAATGCCTTATAGTTTTCTGAACACAACTGCTTAACATCCTTGGTTAAGTTCATTCCTAAATATTTGATTCTTTTAGTTGCTATTGTAAATGGAATTTTTTCCCCAACTTCCTCCTCAGATAGTCATTTAAAGTCCTTTCATCTGATATAAGCATAGTTACTCTGGTTTTGTTTTTTTTGTTTTTTTGGTTACTGCATGCATGTAATGTCTTTTTCCAGCCTTTCACTTACATTCTCAGATCTAAGGTGAGTCTCTTGTAGACAGCATATTTTTTTATCCATTCTGCCAGTCTTTGTCTTTTGATTGTGGAGTTTAATCCATTAACATTTAATGTTATTACTGTAAAGGTGATTCTTATTTCATCCATTTTGACCTTTGGGTTTTATCAGTCTCACTCTTTTGAGACTTTTAGTTACTTTTACTGATATAATCTTTATTTCTAGATTCTCTTCCAAGCCTCTCTCTCCTTTTCTTTTCAGATTGTAGCACCCCTTTAGTATTTCCAAAAAGGACAGTCTCTTTGTTATAAACTCTCTCAGTTTCTGTTTATCTGTGAATATTCTAAACTCACTCTCATTTTTGAAAGACAATCTTACTGGGTATAAGATTCTTGGTTGCAAGTTTTTCTCTTGTAGTATCTTAAATGTATCATACCACCATCTTGTTGCCTCCATGGTTTCTGATGAGAAACTGGCACTTAATCTTATTGAGTATCCCTTATA
Source organism: Dasypus novemcinctus (assembly GCF_030445035.2). NCBI lineage: Eukaryota > Metazoa > Chordata > Mammalia > Cingulata > Dasypodidae > Dasypus > Dasypus novemcinctus. The sequence continues at coordinate 109,152,974 of NC_080675.1, read as the reverse complement.
TGCCATGTATTCCTTTTATCTCACTGCCCTCAGAATTCTCACTTTCTCTTTGGCATTTGGCATTCTGATTAGTATGTGTCTCAAGGTTGATCTATTTGGATTTATTCATATGGGAGTTTGTTGTGCTTCTTGGACTCAGATATCTATGTCCTTCAGTAAGGTTGGAAAGTTTTCTACTATTACTTCTTTAAATATTCCTTCTTCCCCTTTTCCCTTCTCTTCTCCTTCTGGGACACCCATGACATGTATGTTTGCATGTCTCTTGCTGTCATTATCCTGAGACCTTGTTCAATTTTTTCTATTCTTTTCTTCATCTGTTCTTTTGTATGTTTTCTTTTGGAGGCCATTTCTTCAAGCTCACCAATCCTTCCTTCTGCCTCCTCAAATCTGCTGATATATGACTCCAGTGTATTTTTAATTTCATTTATTACACCTTTTATTCCCATAAGATCTGCTATTTTCCCATGTATGTTTCAAATTCTTCTTTGTGCTCATTCAATGTCTTCTCAATATCCTTAATCTCTTCAGCCATCTCATTAAATTTATTAAGGATATTTGTTTGAACATCTATGATTAGTTGTCTCAACTCCTTTATGTCATCTGGAGGCTTATCATGTTCCTTTAACTGGGCCATAGCTTCCTGTTTCTTAATATGGATTGTAGTTTTTTTGTTGGTGTCTTGGCATCTGGCTTACTAGATTCTGGGTGCAATTTCTTTTTAGTTTAGGGCTTTCATGCCCTTTCCCCCTTGCTGTTTGTGTAGTTGGAGTGAAGGATTTAGTTGGTGCTGTAAGCTGTGGAGGCTCAAGCTGCCCAGATTGCCCAAGGGACCGATGAAGCTTCTCCCAACTTTTTTCTTTGCTAGGGGTAGGGATAGAACCATAGCCATGTGTAATAAACCAAGTCATGCAGGCCTAGACTCTAGTTGCCCAGAGAGACTGATGAAACATCATGGCCCTTCCTCCCCTGCCTGGGGTCGGGATGAGTTGCAGGTGTGGGCATCAGTCTATGCCATGCAGGTCCAAAATGACCAAAGTTATCCCAGTATACTTCCAACTATTCAGTCTGTGCCAGCTGAATGTACCTGCAGTTGCTCAGAGAGTCTGGTGCAGGGCCTGTCAGCTTCCCCCCTGCCAGAGGTTGGGCTGAAGCCTAGGCTAGGGCTATCATCCAATCTGGATGGAAAGAAGCTGGTTCCTACCATCCCTATGATTTTCAGTCTGATCCGCTTCACCTTTTGGCAGGGGTGGGGTTAAAATAGCAGCTACCAGACTCTTTCTGACTTAGACAGGGTCAAACTTCAGCTGTTCTTAGGATTATACTTTAACTAGTTGAATTTACTAATCAGTAGCTGAAGTTGGCACCAACCATCTCTTCCTCCCCCATTTTTGGGAAATGGAGATTCCAATTCCAGCCACGAAATAGCTCCCAAAGCAGTTTGTGCCATCAGGGGAGGATGGGCACTGGCCTCCATGGTGTGGAGTACTCCACTTATGAATCTTCTCTGCAGGATGTTGCAGGATGCTCTTCTGGTCTCCTGGAGCCCCAAACAGGTGCTTTAGATAGCTCTCAGTGATTACTACTTGCCCTGTAGCCTGAGCTGACTCTTAGGAGTGCCTTACTCTGCCATCATCTTGCTGGTTGTGTCTATCCTATTTGTATTTTTATATTTAAAGTAGGTTGTTTTTTTTGTAGGCAGCTGAGTGGGCCTTTCCTTTCTGTCCAATCTGACAATTTTTGTTTTTCAATCTGTATGTTTAGATCATTTACATTTAATGTGATTACTGATATGATTAATTTTAAACCAATGATCTTGCTATTTGTTTTATTTGTACCTTTATTCTTTGTCCCCCATTTCCTCCTTTTCTCCCTTCTTTTATATTAGTTTATTCTATGCTTGTATATTATCACCTGTTATTTAATAGCTATAACTCTGATTTATTATTTTAGTGGTTACTTTCTAACTTATAGTATGAATCTTTACCTTATCACAATCTACCTCCGAGTGATGGTATGGCACTTCACATATAGTCTAAGAACCTTATAATGTTTAATTTCATTTGTGCTATTGTCATAAATTTTGTTTTTGCATGTTATAAACCATACACTACATTGTTTTTATTTTTGCTTATTCAGTATTATTTAAAAGGTATTAAGTATGAGTAACATATATTCAATCACATAATTACTATTCTGGTACTCTTTATTCCTTTGTTTAGATCCAGAATTCCATCTGGTATAATTTTTGTTTTGGCTGAAAAACTTCTTTATATATTTATTACATCTATTGCTGGTAAAGAATTCTTCCAGACTTCACATATAATAAGTCTTTATTTTGACCTCATTTTTGAAATATATTTTTGCTGGATATAGAATACTAAATTGTTCTATTTTCTTTTTATTCTTGATCAATTTTTCCAGAGATTTATCAATCTGCTATTCTTTTGAAAACTACATTTTGGTTCTGCTTACCTTATATCTTTTATCTAATGTCTCACGTTGGCTTTATTTATTTCTTCTTTTAAAAAAAATTTTTTTACCAGGGTCAGGGATTGAACATGGGGCCTCAAATGTAGGAAGCCAGTGCCCAACTACTGAGCCACATCAACTCCCAAGTTGTTTTTTCATTTGTTTGCTTGTTGTTTGTCTTTGTTTTCAGGAGACAACAGAACAGAACCCAGGTCCTCCCATGTGGGAAGCAGGTGCTGAACTGCTTGAACCACATCTACTCCCCACATACTGGATTTTTAGTCCATTAATTTTAAGATTTTTTTTTCTAATATTAGCATTTAAAGTTAGAAATTTCTAAATACTGCTTTAGCAGCACCTCACATGTTTTGATGTCTATTATTTTGTCATTGTTATGTTTTTTCCTCTAATTATCTTTGTTCTCTAACTTCGTTGAGATCAGAAAAGATGCATGTACATCCAGTCTTCTTAAATTTATTAAAATTTGTTTTATGGCCCAGCATAGTCACTTTTTGTAAAGTTTCTAAGTATGTTTGAAAATAATCTATGTTCTGTAATTTTGCTGAATATGATAATTATATCAAACTTATTATGTTTCCCAATTCTATATCTTTATTTATTAATATTTCCTGCCTGCTTGGTCTGTCAGTTTCTGAGAAAACTGTGTTAAAATTTCCCACTATGGTTGTGGATTTGTGTATTTCTGCATGTAGTGCTGTCAATTTTGCTTTGCATAGTTTAAAAATGTGTTAGAATACTTAAATATAAAAATCTTATAACTTCCTGGTGAGTTGAATCTCTTATCCCCCATCATGCCTAGTACTTCCTTTTCACTTAAAGTCTATTTTATATTAATATATTTATAAAACTTTTCTTTGGTTTTTATGTTCTTGATTTTTAAAGAAAATCATTTTACTTTCTACCTTCTGGATCTCTGTGTGTCTTTTAAATATCACATACCAAGATTTTATGTGTTATGTGGTCTGAAAACCTTTGTCTTTCATCGGAACATTTTGTCCACATACATTCAAATATATTCTAAGTTTTGTTGTATTTTTATCTCTTTCAACTATCTTAATTTGTGCTATTTGCCTCGCCAGTTCTATGTTCCTATTTCGCTTCTCATTACTTATTCCATTTTTTCCTCTACTAATCTGGAAATTATAGACCTTATTTCCTAATGGTCACCCCAGAAATGTTAACATTCATACATAACTTATCAAACTTTAAGATTAATAAATATCTTTAATCTTCTTTCCAAATGATTCAAGGACTTTAGTAAACTCATTTCTTTCCTGAAATATTTGCTGTCATTGTATGCCGAAATTCACTGTTGTTTTATTTTACTTTTAAGCCTATAAAATATTAGTATTCTTGTATTCAGTCAATGTTTATTTATATTTGCTCACATATTTACCACCATTTCCTTGGCTCTGTATTTCTTGTAGCTCTTCAGAGTTTCCATCTTGAATTGCTTTACTCATGTCTAACAAAATACTTTAAACTTTTCTTTAGTGCAGATATTTGGTAGAAAAATCTCTGATTTTTCTGAAAATGTTATTAAATTTTCCTCTCAATGCATGAAAGATATCATTTTGTAGGTTTCTGATTTCTCTTGCTACTATTGAAAAGTCATCTGTTAGCCTAATAATCCTTTCACTCTCATTGCTTTTAAGATATCCCTTTTTGTCTTTGCTTTTCTGAAATTTCATTATGATGTATCTAGGAATGTGTGTGTGTGTGTTTTCAATTTAATCTAATTTAATTTAATCTGTTTGGAATTCATTAGGCTTTTAAAAATTTTCATCACTCTAGTATATTCCCAGCTCTTACCTCTTAAAACATCACCTCTGTCCTATTGGATCTCTTATTCGCTTCTAGAACTCCATTTAGAAATATATTGAACTCCTCTCTGTCCCTCTTTCATATTTGCTATCTCTTTATCACTCTAATCTATATTCTAGATAAGTATTCCAGATATATTTTTTCCCTAATTACTTCTTCAGCTAGTATATAATCTGCTATAAAACCCATTTTTGGGAATTCTATCATGTTTCCATAATAGGCATGTTCATGTCTCAAACCGTGATCCTGTGGGAGTAAAGTCATATGTAAATAGAACCTTTTAAGATGTTGTTAGTTGGGAAACGGACTTTGGCCCAGCGGTTAGGGCTTCTGTCTACCATATGGGAGGTCCGCGGTTCAAGCCCCGGGCCTCCTTGACCCGTGTGGAGCTGGCCCATGCGCAGTGCTGATGCGCGCAAGGAGTGCCGTGCCACACAGGGGTGTCCCCCGCGTAGGGGAGCCCCACGCGCAAGGAGTGCACCCATAAGGAGAGCCGCGCAGCGCGAAGGAGGGAGCAGCCTGCCGAGGAATGGCGCTGCCCACACTTCCCGTGCCGCTGACGACAACAGAAACAGACAAAGAAACAAGATGCAGCAAAAAGACACAGAAAACAGACAACTGGGGGAGGGGAGGGGAATTAAATAAATAAAAATAAATTAAAAAAAAAAAAAGATGTTGTTAGTTAAGGTATGCTTAAATAAAATATGGGTGGGCCTTAATCCAGTATGGCTGAAGTCCTTATAAACAAAGTAAATTGGGCATAGAAAGAGAAACCATGGGAAGAAGCAAGAAACTTGTAGTCACCAGAACTCAGAGGAGAACGAAGATGCTGCCATGTGCATTCCATGTGTCAGCAAGGCCAAGGAACCCAAAGATTTATGTTGCTGAAACAAAAATAATAAAACACAAGGGCTTACTTCTTATTCTGGCAAAGTCCAGTGAAGTTCAGGTGGTTCTCCTCCATTTTGTAGCTATACCAGCTACACGTGACCTTCAAGATCTCTGTGGCAGGGGAAGAAAAGAAAAAGGAAGCACTGGCACACCCCTCAAATTACACTGGCTAGAACTAGTCATGGGTCCTCCACCTGTCTCCAGGGAAGCTTGGAAATGTAGAGAAGCACATAGATACTAGATAAGAATCTTTGCCTTATTCTGGTTATCAGTATTATTTATTTAGGAAGCAGATTTGGCTCAACTGATAAGAGCATTCACCTACCATATAGAAGGTCCAGAGTTCAAACCCAGGGCCTCCTGACCTGTGTGGTTAGCTGGCCCATGGGCAGTGCTGATGTGTGCAAGAGTGCCATGCCATGCAGGGATGTTCCCCGCATAGGGGAGCCCCAGGTGAGAAGGAGTGTGCCCTTCAAGGAGAGCTGCCCTGTGCAAAAAAAGCGCAGCCTGCCGAGGAGTGACGCTGCACACATGGAGAGCTGATGTAGCAAGATGACACAACCAAAAGAGACAGATTAGTGGTGCCGCCGACAAGAATGCAAGTAGACAAAGAACACACAGTAAATGGACACAAGAGAGCAGACCACGGGGCGGGGGGGGGGGGGGGGGGGGGGGAGGGGGGAAGGGAAAGAAATAAAAAGTACATTAAAATATATATATATTATTTATTTAATCCTTTCTTCCCACGCAAAGAACACACTAAAATCTCTTCCCAAGGAAGGCAACCTAAAGTGCCACACTTTTGCTGCATCCAGCTTAATCTTCTGGATCTCCAAGTGATTCGCATATTTCTCTTCATCAAGACAGGTTCTTCTCTACAGATAGGAGCCAAGAGAGTCAAGTAATCAACTGCTTTCTGCAACATATCAAGTATACATTGGTGAAGAAAGAAGTACAACTACAATAAAAAGCTTCCACTTAAAAAGAAGAGGAATAGATATAAAGCGATCATTGGAATAGCAATTCTAAAACTCCAGAAGTGAGAAGAATCCATGTCTAGGCCAATTCTGCTGAGAAAAGCTCCCTTGTCCACCATTCTCTATGGTCCAGTGCTATGCCTTTTGGGAGGTATATTAATTTTGTGGCTGTTGTAACAAATCACCACAAACATGGTGGCTTAAAACTACAAAAATTTATTCTCTCCCAGTTTGGAAGGCACCAATCTGAAGTCAGCATCAATGGGTTGGAATCAAGATGTCAGCAGGGCTGTACTCCCTCTGTAGGCTCTATGGGAGTACCTGTTACTCACCTCTTCCAGCTTCTGGTGGTGGCCAGCATTCCTTGGTTTATGGTTCCATCACTCCATTTTTCAAGGCCAGCAAGGCCAGCATCTTCAAATCTCTCTGTCCCACCTTCACATCGCTTACTTCTGTGTGTCTCCCTTTGCTTCTTGCCATTGCAAGATCCTTAACTTAATCATATCTGCAATGACCATTTTCCCATATAAAGTAACATTTATAGGTTCCAGGGATTAGAACCTGATATTTTGGGGGACAATTCTCTAGCCTAATCCAGTAATTTATTCTTATTATCTCCATAGTACATATGAATTGGGCCTTTGGAAGCTGCATAGCCTTCCTCAGCCTGCTTCTTGCTGTAGAAGTTTAGTGGTACAAAATTTGTTTTAAGTCATGAACACCATTTTCCAGAGTTCTTACATTGATTTAGTTTTATTTATTAATTTTCCGAATTGGATGGCTTTTGGGGGGCAAAGTCTTGTTTGAAAATTAGATAATAAAATCCTGGTTAATAACAGTTATCATACATTATTAGTTTTACTTATATTAAAAATACTAAAAAATTACAAAACAAGAAAAGTACCATTCATATGAAGGAAATGGTTATTTAAAACCCCTGCTGAACTATATATAGATTAAACCTGTATTTTTATTCCAGCAGAATTAGAGATGCTTTAATAAATTGTAGATCAAACTATGGAAGGAGTAGATGAATACAGCATTTTCTAAGTACAATAGACTTAATATTACCCCATTACCAGGAAGCAAAGGCTTCTTACTAAGAAGTAAGGCATTTCAGAAACATGCTACAGAAGCTCAGCCTGACCTTCCAATAAGTCATTTTCATTCTAAGATTTCAAAGAAAACACTTAACATCTTTAAGTGTCTCTGATAATGATGGAAGTCATGAAGTAAATCCCACAGGCTATCCTTTGAAAATGTAGTACTGCTTGAGCATCATTTGTGGCTAAGGATGGATCCGTGAGTGTAGTAAGAGAAAATGCAGAGTAATGAGAGAAAATACCAAGATAGGAATTTGAAGAGAAAAAAGACAACACAGACCAAGCAAAAACAATGAAGGAATAGAAATAAAAGCAGAGGAGAGACCAGGGACGTAAGGAGGAGGCGGTGGAAGCACCTTTCAAGGTGGACTTGAGAGGCAGAAAGACTTGGGTATGAATTTCAGCTCCCACACTCAATTAAAAAAACCTGAGTTCCTGAACTTTGTATCCTTTCATTTCCCTCAACTGTAAAATGGAAGTAATCCTACCCACTTCACAAAGCTATTGTGGAATTTAATATGTGAATATGTTCAACACAGTGCCTGATTAGGCATATAATAAATAGGCATCTCATAAATGTTAAGTTCCCTTTCCTTATTACCTCGTCAGATAATAGAAGTGGGAAGGAAAGGAACAGAATAATGGAAATAACTGTCAGTTAAGAAAAAGAAATTCTCAAACTAAGATTATGGAAAAGACAAATATTCAATGAACATTGAATGAAACAATTCTAAAAATAAAAGACTACAGGTGTGAAAGAGTGGAAGCAGCAGCTTGTTAGAGAAGTGCAGACAAGACATAATTGAGGCCTGGACTGAGATGGTAGTGGTGACTGGTGAGAACTGTTCAGATTCTTTATCTATTTTAAGTTGGTCACTTGCTAATAGCCGGGATCTGAAGCATGAAGCAAAAAAATCAACTTAGAGCAACTGGGCGAATTATGATTATTTCTTAAAATGAGGTAGACTGGAGGTGGTACAGGCTTGCAGGGAGAAATCAAGAGTTGTCTTTGGCCTATGAGATTTCCAAGGGATGTCAAGTAGATCTAAACGTGGATTCAGCATATGCATATTGAACTAAAAGACTGGAAGAGGCCCCTAAGATATAAGTATTGTTGGAGAAGAGACAATCTATTACTCTACCTTGAGGAATTTCAACTTGCAGATTGGAACATGATGGATCCAGCAAAGAGCAAGAAGATGGCTATGAAACAGGAGGAAAGCTAGGACAGCATAGTGCCCAAGAAGCCAAGTGAAGGATGTGTCAAAAGCTCCTTAGTAAGGTGTGGTCTAAAAGACAACCACTGGATTTAGAAAATGGAGGTATGAGTGACTTGCTGAGAGCATTTCAGTGGAATGGTCAGGAAAAATAGGGAGGTAATAAAATACCAGCATGGCAAGATCTGAAACCAGTACTGGGCTTTCTATTTTAAACAACCACATAGCAATCATATCATTAAATTTCCATTAAAAACTTTCCACTGGATTTCTATTATCCTCAGAATAAGATCTGAACCTACAAGTCCCCAGAGGATCTGGCATCTGCTATCTCTGTGACATTATCTTCTTCTCCTCCCACAAGCTCCTCATTCAGTCCCCCTGTAGCCATACTGGCCTTGTTATTCCTTCAACAAGCCAAACTCCTTTCTATTCAGAGTCCTTGAATTTGCCCTTCCTTTTACCTGGATGGCTCTTCTATTTATTGGCATGGTCTTCCCTGACTACTCTATATGAAATGTTACCTCCCCAGTATCCTTTAAATAGCCTTAACTGGAGATGTGACCTCCTGAAGGGGAATAGATCTGTACCAGATAGGCTATTTTTGATCTTGCTTGGGGGGGGGGGGGGGGGGGGGGGCGGAAACTGTAAAAATAAAAGAAAGCCTTTTGAATATTGGCTTACCTGATCATGGAACTATTGATTTGCTTATGCTATCAGTAAGAAGATTCCAAAAGTTTCCAGTAATGGATTCTTTTATTTCCCCCAAGCTCTCAGAAAACAGCTCTAGCTCATTTTACAAAGAAAAGGTAATGGGCTTGAGGAAAGATAAAACAAACACTTTAAAGTTTACCATTTCTATAAATTTGTACTTTATAGTTTATTACTCTAGTTTCCCTAGTTGGTCCTCAGTGCTGTTATTTCAAGTCACTATATATATATATTTTAAGATGTATTTATTTCTCTTCCACCCCCACCCCCACTCCCACCCCACCCCACCCCGGTTGTCTGTTCTCTATTTGCTGCGTCTTCTTTGTCCGTTTCTGTTGTCAGCAGCACGGGAATCTGTGTCTCTTTTTGTTGTGTCATCTTGTTGTGTCAGCTCTCTGTGTGTGCGGCACCATTCCTGGGCAGGCTGCACTTTCTTTCGCACTGGGTGGCTCTCCTTTCGGGGCGCACTCCTTGTGCTTGGGGCTCCCCTACGCCGGGACACCCCTGCGTGGCAGGGCACTCCTTGCGCGCATCACCACTGCTCATTGGCCAGCTCCACACGGGTCAAGGAGGCCCGGGGTTTGAACCACGGACCTCCCATGTGGTAGACAGATGCCCTAACCAGTGGGCGAAGTCTGCCGCCAAGTCACTATATTTTGATTACCAAACCTCACTGCAAGTATTTTTTTTTTACTTCCTAAATACAGGGATATTTTAATCTGAAGATTACAACTTTTCTTGCAGCCCAAAGTAGTCACCTTCCAATCAGATTTAAAACAGACCATTTGTTGTTTTAAAAAAAAGTCAACGTGATTCAATGCCTAATCCCCGAAGTTAGTAGTGTGAGATAATTTCTACTAGGATAGTGGCAGTGGAGACAGAGGAACATGTACAGATTTGAGACAGGAAATAACTGTTGGAAATTTGGAATCAATGGTAAAAAGGGGAAATGAGAAATATAAAGAGTGATGACCAATTTCTGGCTTAGGCAACTGTATGGACAGTGGTGTCGTCATACATCAAAGAGAAAAAAATTGAGGGATGGGGAAAATCATGAACTTAGTTTTGGATATATTGCGTTTGAGTTGTCATCAAGAGATAAGCTTCAGGCAGTTGGATATATGGGTTAAAGTGCAGGCTTAACCAATTTTCTTAAACTCCTTGGGCCTCAGTCTCCCCATTTTTGTACTAGGTCATCTCTAAGTTGCCTCCATGCCATTCAACTTAAGTGAACTCAGCTTCATCAGTAATCTAGTAGTTAAGTAATTTGGTTTGGATACCTGTTTCCTTCTCAGAATTCTTGAGTATGCTATCTGTGCACATTTTAACACTCTAAAAAGAACCATTAACTGGCTGAGAACTCATGAATTCATACAACTTAGTTTTCCTATACATTTTAAGAGATAATGAAATGCTGGCTTCCCCTACAAATTAAAGCTTGTTGGCTGTTCTTGAGGAAGAACATGAGAGTACTTTTTAAAGAATTATAATCAACTGTTGAAAATTTCTTTTCCATGATCTCTCTCCCTTATAAATTTGGAGAAGCTGGAGAACTATCATTCATATTCCAAGGGAAGGGAAGAAGAAAATATGGAAGGAACAAAGAGGACTTTGTTTGGCAATGAAATCCTTAAAGGAAAAAAACCACATTTAATGTTATTTTGCAATTTAGCAATGCAAAACTAAGATGTGACAGCTAAAGTTAAACATACCTCCTCCTATTTTATTGCCCAGAAAGAATTAGGTCTATTATTTCAATATTAGAAATTCTGGAATCCTACCTGCTCAGAATAATTGTACAGAGCCTCATGGATTTTATGGATTATTTCTAAGTTAGCTGGACTAATAAAGTTTGAGGGAAAAGGGGGAATCACATCATTGTCACATGTGGAAGTAGCCCTAATATTAAATGTAACTTTGGTTCAAGGACAGACCTTTAAGAATGACACATGAAGGGCTCTCCATTTGGAAAAAAAAAAAGCACCATATACATGACTCATTCGAGAGCAGTGGTTTCTATTACCTCAAGCAGAACTCTTTATTTTGGGGAAAATAAAACCCTCAGACTCTAAAAGTCTCTTATCCTTATGGAATTGACAAAATTGAGCAAAAATGAACAATACCTCACATTGGAATACATGTATAGGTTTTTAGGGTTTGTATTGTTATAGTTGTATAGTGTTCAGTACTTCCTCTTGGAGCTTGGTGATTTCTTGAAGCATTGTCACAATTTTATTTTCCCGAATTTAAGGATTTCCCTATACCATAATGTGGCCAGCTCACCACAAACTAGCAAAGTAGATGAATAGGGGATCCAAAAATGAAAAAAAAAAAAAAAAAGAGAATAGGAATTAAGAAGAAATGATTCCTTTACCAAATAAAATTATTTCATTTTAAAATAATTTTATTTATAAAATGCAACCCATATAACAAATACAAACCTGCATCATGATTAAAAGCATGTGGATTTTGTTTGGAGTCAGATTATAGAATTCACATCCTCTTGCTTCCTATGTGATTCTTTAGAATATTTTTTTAACATCTTGAAGTGTAAATTTCCTCCTTAGTAAAATGAGGATAATACTTAGATTGCAGATTTATTTTAGGCTTAAAAGTGATTATGTATAAAATGCATTACATAAAAGAAACAAATTTAAAAATTAAAGACTGCTAGACAACAATGATTTCATGAGACTTTTATTATGAATATATATTTTGAACCAGGCTTTCAAGAGTCTCTACAACTGCAGATTTTAGAGCAGTTAATTATAAAGGTGACTCAGTTTTCATATTGCCAGTTTTTTTTTTTTTCATTATGACCAATGTTCAAGGTGGAAACTCAGTTTAAAATTCTGATTTAAAACTATTTTACTTATGAGTATTAACTTGATATAAAGAATAGAAAGCACATTTCTGAAAACCTGAAAAAAGCTTGACTATATTTCATAATTCATGGTAAAAGTTTAAAAGTTAATCCTTGGATCTTTTTTTATTGATAAAAACAATTGTAATATAGCAATCCACAAACTATTCTGGTCTTGGTATATTCTATAATTTTTGAGTAGAGTACGGTCTTAGTCATTTTTCATTTCTATTATTATTTTTTATATTACAGGTTAAACTCTGAAACTGATGAGGACACAAAAAAAATGAGCCTTAGGTTAAAAATTTGCCACCTATTGTCTAGGTGGTTGATCCAGACTTAGCTGTTATATGTTCCCAAACCAATAAATAAAAATAATGTATTAGGTAAAAGACTAAAAGAAAAATCTGAGTATAACTAAGGCTAAACAAATAGGTCAAGAACTTTGTGAACTTTAAGAGATGTACCTTTAAAGAATAGAACTAAAAAATTTATGCTCAAAAGCCTCAGTTCTTACTATTGCTTTCTACTCTAGTAATTATCTCGTTTTATATGTTCTAGAAGAGTAATAAAAAGTCCTTTTAAATTTCATGATAGGTTTAATCAGGTAATTGCAGGGAAAAGAACCATTGAAACAAATTCTTATATCTGATATATGTCCAATTACATGGGTATGATGTAACAAAAATGGTTACAAACTTATATATGCATATTTACATTATATATTCAAAACTATCAAGCTAGTCAACTATACATAAGAGATACATGGTGATATTAGTTAAACAATTTTTCATTGCTTATTAGAAAGAATGCAGTCAAGCTTTTAATGGAAATAATATACAAGTGAGGCACTTTTGAGGTCAAGAGTAAAAAGCAAATGACACTATATACTCGCAATGCTCACGAAAATCTATGTGTATCTTTAATACAAAGGTTTTTCAACTAGATTATTCTTGAAAAATTTCAAAACAACTTATGCAATTCAAGAAGCTTTCAGGAACAATGGCTAACATTTATCAGTGTACCAAAGCATATGAAAATTTTATAACCACCTGGCTGCTAGGCAAAGAGTACCTTAATACCTTAAAGCCCTTTATTTAAATGTTTTTGGTCTACATAAATCACCTCAGGTTGTTTTTTAAAAACTTTTCTGTTTTATGTATGACTCACTGCAAAGCACCCAATGGTGCAATTATCATCTTGGTTTAAAGATTTTTTTTTAAGTGCAACAATAATGCAAGTTTCTAGTGCTTTCCCTTATACTTAGATACATGATCCATGGAGGTCAAATCAAGAATGAGAATATTTAGTGATATATCTTGGTGTTTTTCAGGTAATTAACATCTTTTAACTTTTATATTACAAAAATATTACACTTGCCTTTTGGACCTTTTGGCTAAGATTAAAAGCCCAGTCTTTAACATGTATTTCAAAGTGTTATTATAGAACCCCAAAACATTTCAACAAAAGAAACATCCTTAACCATTTCCTATGCTCTGGAGACTTACATGGATATTAAGAACCATCCCTGTGCCTTTCAATTAAGAGAGAGAAAAAAAAAGAAGAAAAGAGAAAGCAAGACTTACCCAAGATATCAGCTGGTACTACACACATGAATTGAAAGTGCATTTTGTATTACTTCAAAAGTTCATTTTAGGCACTGCTGAATAATCAACAAATACAGGTAGTTTCAAGTTTTTCCCTTTAAATTTTAATCCTATCCCATCATTTCAGAAACATATACACACACTCCCTTTGAAGTTGTCATGATGAAATACAGATAAGATTGTTTGTTTATTTTTAAAAATTCTCCCTGACTGGTAATGGGAGGAAAAATAAAAAATACCATTTTGGTAATGGTTTTTGTAAATTAAAAGAACTGGTTCTATAAATGCTTTAGCACATCCATTAAGTCTGTTGCCAGTTTCAAATATCTATAATATTTCAAAACAGGATTTGTAAGAAAAAAGTGCTTAAAATCTTTCAGTGACTAACAAGATACAGTGGGGAAAAGAATTACTTTACAGTCCCTCTGAGATATCTTTTACTCCTGGGTTTCGCTGGTAGGAGGCAGCCACCATTTTAATAGCCCTTTACTGGTAGTAGTGATGAACCCTGTCACACTCCTATTGCATTTCACACCTCTGGTCTGTAAATCATCCAGTAGATGGTGCTCAAGTTCCACATCTTGCATTTCTTCAGAAGTCAAATAATTTCCCCCTTTCTAGTCAAGAGAAATAATTCAAAAATGATCAAATCTGAACAAAAGATCAGTCCAGACAAAAATCTTTCTTGTTAAGCCATTTGGATGATTTCATTATTTAACATTCACTATTATTTAAGCAGTTTTATTTAGTTATGTACTTACACTACCAGATTAAAAACAAAGAGGAGAAAGGTTTCAGAGGAAAAGCCAAGGAGCAGTGCCAGATCTGTATGGAGAATAAGAAGATGTTCCTGAACGTATCTATACACATGCTTAACAATGAAAAATTTAAACTACCCACTTGTTTTCAAATAAGATCTTACTCAAGAAAAAGTTTCTACATAGGGTTTGAGATAACGTATTATCAGTTAGTCTTCTAGACTGATTTGGAAAATAGGTATATTAACTACAAAGATTCAAGGTGAAATACAAACCATTTCATCACCATAGTTTTTAATGAAGAAACTTATTTAAAATTTTAAAGGAAAAAAAGGGAATGAGACGCCAAAATCTTAGCAGCAAAGTGGTTAAACAAATTGAAAATATTAATGCACAAACATTAAAATATTAAAGCATATGTTGTATATAAAATACAGTACAGAACCAGGAGTTGCACTATACTGATTAGTGCTTAACAAAAGAAATGATTAAATTGTTCCTCCCAGAAGTATATACACAGTCTGTTTCCACAGCATTTTCCTATTTAGCCAGCAAGTTATTTTCTTCAGTTATTCACACCTTGCTCAAACCTGAATAACAAAACTCAGTAACTTACAAATATGAAAATTCATTTGCAAGGAAAACTGGTATTTCCATTTCACCAATAAAAAGTAATTTTGAAAGTTAACAGTCTATTCTAGGAAACCAAGTTTAGCTGAAAACTTCAGGGATGAAGATCATCTGGTGTAGCAGTGCCCAAATATATAAACAGTAAAAATAAGACTCAAAACTGCTGCTACAATGTCACGTTTGGATTTAGTTCATCCAATTGTTTTTTAGTAGAAAACTAGAAATAACCTCTTCTTCATAACATCTATAGTTATCAATATATTTTTCTTCTTTTCAATGTGAAATAATACTTCAAGATGATCTATATACACAATGTTGTCAGTTCAAGCTGTCATATAAATATAAATGCTTTCTTAAAAAAAGTATTTTACAGACAGATAAGTGTTATATACATTGTTCATTTTGATTTGGGGCAAAAGAAGAAAGCTAACACAAGCGTTAAAATGTGATACATAAAAAGAAAGATACATAAATGACATTTAAAAACCTGCATAGAAAATAAGCTTCATATGGTAGTGTGATTTTTATTTTATCCCCTCTGAAACTTCAGGCCATTAAAAAATGGCACTCTTAGCAGTATCCCTCTAAAAGAATGTTCTCAAAGGAACCGCTTACTTGGTTAGAGTTTTAATGTAACATTTAAAAAGAGAGACAATTTGACCCATAAGTAATTTAAACAATTTGTTGAAACATTTATGCAACTACTTTGTAAATTAAACATCCAACAATACAATGCTACATGGAAGGAATAAATTTATATGTACAATATATTTCATTCACAATGTTGGATTAAACACTTTCCTGGGATGGTTTAACAAACACCTTGTAACATAAAATAATTTTGCTTTGACCAGTTTAAAAATGCAACTGAGAAAAGTTGTCATTGCTATATGAATATAAGCACTGAGGATTAAGCTAAAAAGTTATTAACACAGTTGAACATATCCTGGTTTAGCAGAATGATAAATGGCTATCTTAGGAGGACAATGTTTTAAACTATCCAGTTAAACCTTTTGCCTTGTAAAACATTTGTAAATGCAATATAACTTTTTCTGAAGGATGAAATTCTGAAAGAAAACAACTTGCTGGTTGAATACCACAAAAAACAAAACCACCACCAAAAAAAATCCTATATTTTTCTATGTTTACTCAGCCTTTTTATATAAAAATAAGTGTTAACATGCCCATCAGAACATGAGACAATTACATCTGTGTTTTTTAAAAAAGTTGGTCATTCAAGACTATTAGAATATTTTTAAGAATTTTAGATTACCAGAATGTACAGATATAACTCAATATAAACTGTAGCCAAAGGGAAATGAAGATGAAAATATCAAATCATTCACATGGAATAAAAACATTAACTAGATGAGTTAAATATTCAAAATATAATGGAATGTGACAGTAGATACATGTATATCTACTTCAGAACTAGGAAGGGGAAGAAAGTTTAATATGTAATAATTCGTACCTTACATTTAGTTAAATATAAACATTTGTTATTTATACATAAAACTGCTTCCAAAAAACAACTAATAAATGATTTAGTTGCACTTGTTTTACTTCTTATAATTTCCAAGTGTTAACTTTTCTTAGATTGAAATCAACTGTCTCCTAGTGCACTTTTAGTTCATGTCCTAATGAATTCAAATCTTTAAAAGTCCCATCACCAAACACTTAAATATACGAAATGCCAAAAATGAATCTCTTTTTAGTCGGATCATATTTTAGGCTCACTTTTAATAGTCAAAACCAGAAATGGCTTTCTTTTGCAAATACTCTTTACAACCTGTAACAAAACATGCCATGTACCCAAGGGAAAAAGTTAGGCATGGCTAGTATTTGTGAAATGCCAAGAACTGGCGAGTTCTGCTTCTTCCACATGTGGCCCAATGATACCAGGCAAGATTCCATAATCCTTGCCAAAAGCTCCACAAATCCAAGTTAGCTAATTCCTGGAAACAAAGATTTTAAGCTCATTTTGGCAATGGATCATTTCATCCAGCAGCTTTATGTTTCCCACCACAGCATCCACAAGCCTCACCACAGCGATGGCACATTCTCAAAGGGACATAGCAGCACATACATGGTACAATGAAAGACAAAGCTACCAAGGCTAACCATCGTAAGCAGAACTTGTCATCACTAGTGTCACATGAACAGGGATCAGAAAAATCTCCCTCTGAGTCTGACATACAATGATATAACATGCTCTCTGCACAGAGCATGCAACTAACTTGATATATGCATCTTTTAATAGGGTCTGGAGCATCCTGACATTTTCCCCTGCCATTTTCTTCATGATTAAACCTTTCCTGGCAGTATTCGCAGCGAGAACGTTCGCCATCCTCTTTTCTTCGTTTTGACTTCTTAAATTTTAATGAGGAAGGTTGTGACTTAAATACCACAGAGTCTTTGAGAGAGCTTAACTTAGTCTCATCCCCACAAGAGTAGAGATAGTCTGTTTTTTTACTGTCTGGTTTTGAAAACTGAATATTGGAGTCAGTATCCTCTCTCTCCAAGTCATTTTTCCACATGTCAGGATGCCTGTAGTCTGCATAGCGACGTATTAGGATATCTCGAGGGTTTATTCTCACAATTTCATCCTCATCTTGAAAGCTGACATGCCTGATTGATTTGAAAGGGGCCTAAAAAGAGAAGAAACTTACAATAAGGACATACATATTTACAGCTTGGCTATTTGGAAAGTCCCTGAAAATGATTTAAAAACAAAGCACCATATATACCTCTCTTCTCTCTTCTGGCTAGATTGTTTCCTTAAGTCCATGAGCAAATTAAGTCTTTTGTAGATACAGCTTAAATCAAAATGATCCTAAACCTTCACCCATGTAGGTGGGCTTCTAGTAGTCAAGTCTGTATTTTTGAGTCCTAGCTCCTGGCCACGTTGGTTAGTTCACAAGTAAGTACTTGATCTAGGTCGAGGCAAACTTATATTATAGACATTTGTAATCTATACAAAAAAATTCCACATCTGACTTTTAAATTAACAATATATAATTCTAGTTCTGTCTGGTGGTAAATACAGCAGAGGCAATACACTAGATTCAATCCAGAAGTCTGGATGGAGTTCAATGTTTCTCTCACTTTCAAATATTAAAGTTTTAAAATTTAACGTAGCATTTAAATATTTTTAATGTTTCTATTTCAGAAACTTTACAAATTCAGAGACTGATTTTAGGGTCCAGATATCATGGGGTCTCAATAATATTTTCAGAATAAAAAAATTAATTATAAATAGGGTTTTCTAAGCATACACGCAGCAAATTTATACACTGAAAAATTTTCTAGTATAATTTATCTATATGGAGAATTTCACCTATATGCTAATTAGTTATATTCCATACCAGAAGATAAACTGAGAGGTTACTTACCCTATTTTGGGATTTTAGGCTTCCACATTCCTTGGATATTTGCCTCTGTACAAATTCCATACTTCTGCTCTGAATGTCTAGGCCTGCTTGACCAAAGGTTATCTAAAATATAAACATTTTCTTCTTAAATAACAGAAGATGAATTTCTTATTTTTAATGAGACCATATATCATATACATTCCAAAACTTCGTAGCCTATTGGTAATGCTGTTTCCAAAATGGCTTTGATAAAAAGCATTTAATCATCCTTTTTTAAAAACAGAAAAACAAAAAACTTAGGCCTTTTCTTATACATTAAAAATTTAATTTTAAAAAGTAACACATGATAACCAGAAGAAAAAAGTAATAATAAAGAGAATACAAAAAAAAAAAAGGAAAAAAAGAGGAAAAGGAGAAAAAATTAAAAACATAAAGTAACACATAGTTCCAAAATAGAAACAAATGTCCATCATTCCCCAAATGGATAAACAAAATGTAGAAGTATCTATACAATGGAATATTATTTAGTCATCAAAAGGAATGAAGTAATGATCCATGCTACAACATGGATGAACCCAAGGTCACTTATTGTATGAGTCTATTAATATGAAATAGAATAGGCAAATCCACAGAAAGTAAGTAGATTAGTGGTTGCTAGGGTCTGAGGGTCTGCTAATGCATATAGGGTCACGGGAATGATAAAAATGTTCTAGAATTAGACAGTAGTGATTGTTGCACAACATTATTGACATACTAAAACCACTCAATTGTAAATTTTAAAAAAGTAATTTAATGGGATATGAATTACAGTTCAAAAAAATGCCATACGGACACTTACTGTCCTAACATATTTTATTAGTTTTCCAAATTGCAAAGCCCATTTTAGAGCTAGGTTATAGTTAAAAATCTGTCAGTGTTTACTATTTAAAATTTTATAATGATAGTCAAATACACACAAATGAGAGAATAAAATAATGAATCTCCTACTATTTATCATATGGCTTCAACAATTATCAACATTCGGGCAGTTTTTTTCTTCTTGTTAATTTTTCGGGATTATCTTGATTCAAATCCCACTGTTAAATTTAATAAAAACTATCATCTTGAAAATAAGAAGTAAAACACGTACATGGCAAAATTTTCAAGCAGTATAAAAGCAGATACAAAATCTTCTCATCTCAAAACTTCAGTCCTACTACCAGTAGTAACTACCATACAATTTTTTGTGTATTTTCCATTTCTACATATACACACATGCATTTATGTGAATGCTTAAAAAAATTAAATACAAATAGAATCTTTTGCATTCTTGTTTATACATATACCTTACTCTTTTAAAAGCTACTTAGCATTCCACTGAATGAAAGACTTATTTAACTAGTCCAGTTAATATACACCTAGGCTCTTCCCAGCCTTTTGCTGTTATTGTTAATATTGCAACAAACATCCTTACACATTTGACTTTAATGTACTTATGCAAGCATTTCTGTATAATACATTCCTAAAAGTAGAACTGCTAGATTAAAAAGTTGTATCCTTCAATTATAAAGGGAATTGAAATGGATATATCTTACTTGAGCCATCTATTTAGTAGTACCTTAAACAGAGAAGCTAGTCTAAAAATATAGTTCAGGTCTGAAGAAGTTAACTCAATCTCCGCCTTGTTTCCTACAGTTCTGAAATTTTACTTTTCGTTAATCACATGACAGGATCATAAAGAGAAACAGAAACATTACAATTTTAATTATCCTTTAGGTGTAAAGGATTGCTGTGGGATAAAGTAAGATTTCTGGATTAAATTTCCCTAAATGACCTTTATTATCCATCCTCCTACACCCCCCTCCCTCTAACCCATGTGGAAAACTAAGCTAACACTTTCCACTCAGTTTTTCTTTTAGCGTCAATATCAACCATAATTGATTTTCTATTATATACAAAGTACTAGGCACTATGGGAGGCAAAATGAAGCAGAAAAATTGCCCTCATACTCACTGAAGTAGAATGACAAGACATAAACATGCAAAGTCATATAATTATAATGTAAAGTACAGAATGTAATAACTTAGGAATAGGGGAAGAAAATGACTGTGGATTAGATGGTTTAGGAAGACTTGATGAAGGAAATGAGACTTGAAGAGTGAATGAGTTAAGCATTTGGTCAGTTTTAAAAAAAGAAACAAGAACTTTTTGAAGTAGAAAGGGAGATTTCTCCATATTTTTTTCTAATAGATTTCTTATACTGAATACAATGACCTCAAGCTATATATTAAATATATATATCATATATATATATATCATATATCTGAGATTTGTTTTTCAAAAGTAAAAATGTCTTTTTCACCTATTACCGCAATTTTATTGGCTTGGAAAGTCACACACCTTACCTAAACACACATACACACCTTAAAAATGACCTTAGTCAAAGGAGTCTATAAATATTAATCCTCTCACACAATCCCATAAGTGAAAAAACAAATGGACAATCAATGTAGACATTTTACATTTATTAAAAAGACATCCCCAAATTAACTGCTGACTTTTAATACCCTTAGAATTAGGTACTATTGCTATAGGTCTTCAGGGGAACTTACTAGCTGGAAAAGCCATGGGAGATGCTTCTTCAAAGGTGGTTACAAATCAAATTTTAAAAAGATTCAACTTATATTTGTCATAACAAAATGGTACAAAGGAAATAATCTTTTAAAAGATGTAAGATATCTTTTCATGAAGAAAATGACAAAACTTTATATTAGAGTTATTGAGGAAAAGCTAAATCAAGAGATATAACACACATGGATAAGACTAAATTCTCCCCAAAATAATGTACAGATTCAATGCAATTCCAACAAAGACCCCAAATGACTTTTTCATCAAACTTTACAAGCTGATTCTAATTTTTATGGAAGGGCAAACAGTCTAAAAAAGCCAAAAGACAAAATAAGGTGAGGGAACTTGCGCCACAGACATTAAGACTTATAGACCAAGTAATTATGTAGGAAAGAATACATGGGCATAGATGCAGGGATAAACAAAAAGTCCAATAAATTGGATTAGAGAAACCAGAAACAGACCCAAACAAATATGGAAACTTGATATATGACAGAGATGGTACTGCAAAAGATTCAATAACTGGTGCTGGAACAATTAGCTATCCATATGGAAAAAAAATGAAACTGGATCCTTACCACACGAGAAATCAGTTCCAAGTAGATTAAAAACAAAACTTTGAAACTTTTACAACGAAATAAGGAGAATATTTTTGATATAAGGACAGGGAAGAATTTGTGAAAACAACACAAGGAAAAGATAGAATGTTTATTCACCAAGATACCATAAAGAGAGTTAAAAACCACAAACTAGGAGATACTGTCCACAAATAAAACTCAAAAACAATTTTTAACCGGAATACAAAGAGAAAAGACACTGACATTTTTATTACTCAGTAACTAGGTTATATAAGAACATGTAGTTAAAATCAGTTTGCAAAGGAACAGTCATTGCTATTCCATAAATTTCAATATTCAGTATGTATTCCCTGTATACAAGGAACACATCCATCCTGTAGTCTCATTTTCCCCAGATCCTTTTATAGCTATCAACATCAAAAGCTCACTCCTGTATGTCCTAATGAAACTCTTGCACATGAAGAGTAGGGGACACGAAAGTTTGTAGTACCAATATGACTAATAAAAACCTGGAAACATCTTTCTTCTGCCAGTTGATATTTCAGTTAAGTTGTAGGGAGAACTATCAAAAAAAAGCATGGAAACGCTAAGCAAACAAAATTCAAGGTAATGGTTACCTCTAGGATGAAGGAAAGGGGATAAGGATTGAGGGTGTTCCTTTTTTCATTTTGTAGCTTCTCAGGTGTTCAATACATATCTTTTCTATATATTAAATATGTCATAAATCTTTGATCATGATCTCACTGATACATACTATATTTAGTCTATAACGAAATGAACCCCCAAAACTTGAAAATAAGGAAATAAGAGTGATAATGGCTTCCAGGCCTACAAGATTTAATTAAAACCAGACCTGAGACAATAACATTTTGAAACAATGTACCTATCCACCATAAAGATTTAATCAGCCCATGGAAGTATAGAAAATGAGTCAAAGACAAACAACTAACAATGCCTACTAAAGCATTAATCGTGGGGGAAAAACCTAAGCTAAATTGGGTGACAATCCTCCATGGGTCTTATTTCTGCAGATCCAGTGAGCAGAGACTTTGGGTGCCTTGTGAGGGAGGGGGAAATGGGGCTCTCTTGATAAGGATATTTGTATAGTGAATACCTTTGCAAGATATAGGGAAGGACAGGTTTACTTCCAATATAATAAAGACTGTCTCCTTCCAGGGACAAAGTCAGGTAGGATACTGTCCAATATAAAAGCATCGGGTTCTCTAAGCTAAGAGTTCCACTGCTGTGATGCAGACCCACTAGTGTGTAGTATCCACCTGGATAACTCAGTATCACCCCCACAGGAATGGGGGATGAGGAAAACCCAAACATAAAATTCATGCTAGTTATTGTGCACAATAAGGTCTTCTGTCTCTGACCCAGGAATCCTGTGTTTTCTGGCAGCATCCATGAAAATGGCAGGTTAATTTGTTAGCTTGCAAGTTAGATAGTATCTTAGATCCTTCAGTTCTGGGCAGCTTGGCAGTGGTCTAGTCCTTTTGGCATGGCTGCTCCTCTATTAACAGAGAAGGAGCCATCAAGTTATTTCACTTGAATGCTCTGAATTATTCAAAGCATTTAATGACCCTGTTGAGTGCCTACACTCACAAGACTAGTTTTTGGATGATGACCTCTATCTCACAGAGATTTATTTTGTGGACAGAATGTGCTAAACAAGCTACTACTAGTATTATAGTCTACATGATGGTTTAAGTTAAATTTTATTCTGATTTTTATACATCATTTTCTTAAACTTGATTACTTGGCATTTTTGAAAGATGATTCCACTATTAGTATTTGGACAAAATTAAGTTTCTGGTCTATGAGCTGAGGGCCAAATTCTATACTATGGGAAATTCACCCTTTGAGGTCTTTTGGGTTATATCTAAATGGACAACTGGTACATAACCCTAGCACAATTACTGCTAAGATACTCCTATAATGTTGATTTACAAAATGCGTGGCTAAAGCCTAACATTGTAAATGTATAATTAAACATTTTGATATGCAAACTCATAAAATTTAACCCTTATCTATGTCACTTCAAACTCTAAGGAAACATATCAATTATAGTGATTAAGATTATTACTGTTTTATTTAACAAAACACTCTCCCTATCTAAGTGCTTTATAAATCACATTTAAGTCATTTTATCTTCCTAACAAGTTTAGGAAGTAGAAACTGATATTATTATTACAGATAAGGATATTGAAGCAAAAAAATGTTGAATAATTTGATCAAGATCACAAAGCTGGTAATAGAGAAGCTGGAATTCAGACTTCTTTCAGAGGTCATGTTCATATCCTTAAGGTAAGAGCTGTGTGCCAAATGATGCTCACTTCTTTTTCTGCAGTTATCTAGTGGTATTTTCTACTTTTAAACATGATAACTGCATTATTCAACCACCCCACCACTATCATCATTGCTATTTTAGAACAGCTTTCTTTTCTCTATCAATTAGAAGAACAGCTTTTTGTTTACAGTGCCCTCTACCAACTGGTCTGGAAGTCAATCATAAGTTTGTATTGCATTCACCAGGTTTCCTCTCCATGCTCACCCTATACGAATCAGTGACCTAGTTCTGGAGGTGAATACCTCCATTGGGATGAGTTTCTTTGCCTATCATGTAAGATGTTGGAACATATGCTGTATTTAAAAGTATTAAACTGGGTATCTCCAGACTCGACTGCCTTTTTTCCTAGGATGCCAGAAGTTCACAAGCAAATATGGTAACTGATGGCTTTTTCTAATCCCAAAATCTGTGGAGAGGGTATGCAGATTACTTTCGGACTTTGTTCTTGTTAATATTTTGCTTGAAGTAAGTTGAAGCTTTTTGTGGATCCTAGAAAAGATGACGTCCTTAGAGTTAATACTTTCCTGTGCATGTAAACCTATTGCAGATGGGACCTTTTGATTAGATTCAGTTAAGGGGGGTCTTCCTTTTTGATGAGATCACTTCAGTAGGGGGTCTTTAACCTTTTTATTAGAGTTGAAGAGACAGAGAAAGTCTGAGAGGCTGAGAGAGAGGTCCCAGAGGCTGGAGGCTGGAATCAGGAGAGCACAGACATGGAAGAGGCCCCCAAGAAGCTGAAAGAGACAAGGCCCGAGGAGAGGGGAGAGACAAGCCCTATGTCTGATCATCCACAGCTGAGCTCAGGGAGAAGTAAGCCTGGAGAAGAGGGCAGAGACTTGCAGATCTGCCATTATGCCCTGCCATGTGCCTAACCGCCCACAGATGCAATTTGGTGAGAAATCACCTCTTGATGCTGCCTTGACACGGACACTTCCATATCTTCAAAACTGTAAGATTTTAACCTATTATATTCCCATTACAAAAGCCAATCATTTCTGGTATATTGCACTGGCAGCCTTTAGAAACTAAAACAGTTTACAATGTATTTATTCCTTTCAGTACCAATATTTTAATATGGTTTTTCTCTATTTCTTAAAAAAAATTATTAATAAATGCAGTCAAAACATGCATAAATTACAAATAATTGCTATCACTAAAATGAGGCAGTCTTGCTTACGGATTATTGTGAGCATTAAAATGAGTTACATAGAGAAAGCAGTTAAATGGCACCCAGAACATAATACACACCAGCAATGATAATGATTAAGAAACCATAATTCATATTTAATTAAATAGAAAGCTTTATTAAACATGACAACACATATGCATTAGAAAGAGAGACACTTCCCCAAGTAAAACAAAATGATTCTCAGAAATTTGAGTGCCACATTCAGTAGCTTTCAGTAATATTTCTATTTTCTGTAGAATTTAATGAAAAAACACCATACTCACAGCATTAAGCCATTTATATACCACTTCTTCTATGACATGACATTAGAGAAAAAAGATGTCAGGAATAACACTATATTAAACTGCAGTTCCTACGAACTGGAACAAACAGAGACACTCGTTTGTTTGATAGAAAAAAAAGAAACTCTTAAGATGACTTAACATTACCAAGTAAATAGAGTTCTCTTTTGCTTTTGGGGAAGGAAAAATAAACAAACAAACAAACAAATAAATAAATAAATGAAAACCCTTAAGACTATTGCAGCATTTGAAAAATGACAACATCAAATTTAAAGGAGCTAAAATCTGATGTGAGTAGGAAAAGTAAAAAAAAATGTCACTTGAATTAATAAAACTACCTGATCATAAGATACACTTAGCATAATCACCCCCTACAGTTAATTTTCCATGTATGAATTAGTGTAACTGGTTGTCAAATTTACTGAATGTTCAGGTGGCATAAACATTACCAAGGCTGAGAAATTCTCTTCTCAACTACTCTCTCCACCCCAAGCAAATGTCAATTGTAATGTTTTCTTTGTTCACTAGACTACTTACAGACTTTAAGTATAATCTAATGCAGGATGAATTTAAGCACCAGTTCTATGGCTTTAAAAGTATGCTACAAAAAAAAAGGTATGCTACAGCTTTTAGATGGATTGAGGGGTTACTTATGCCTGAACAGCCTGGTCTGTGAAGGCCTAGTCACTTTCAGTAAGAATCAGGAATCTTTTTAAATTAAAAAATAAATAATTTTTTTTTTTTAGATACTGGGGCCAGGGATTGAACCAGAACCTCATATGCAGGAAGTTGGTGGTCAACCCCTGAGCCACATTGGCTCCCCCCAAGTTGGTTTCTTTGTTTTTTTTTTTAGGAGGCACCTGGGACTGAACCTTGGATCTCCTATGTAGGAAGCAGGCACTCAACCGCTTGAGCACATCTGCTGCCCAGGGGTCTAATTAAACACATAGGATCCATGCTTTTGCTGTTACTGTTACCCTTGCTGAGATCAATTTTCCTTGAGTGGTCCATAATTTCTAGAGAGTTAAGAAATTAGATTGCTTAATTATTCTGCTAGGGAATGTCCACTTTCTTCTCCACTGAGATTTGCTAGTATTTTATCACATTTTCTGAGTCTGTAATTCAGCAAGATAATAAATATTTACTAAATACTTAATTCACTCAGAAGAAAAATAATGGGCTCATAGCTCTCTCTGTGTAGTTATGTTTGTTCTTAAACCAAATGAACACATCAACCCACCAAACAGACCAATCAATTTCCATGCCCGTTCCTTCCCCAAAAAACAACACCTGTGTGAATGTACACAAACCCACACCCCAAGGGTATGGCCAACTACTGTCCTAATCTGAGGCAAAGGCTGAAATAGTAAATGTGCTGATCTGACCTTATCTTCTGCTGGGTTCCCTCAGCTCTCTACTTGAGAAAAACTTACCTAGTCATCCTTTCCAAGGAACACAAAAGACTTAAGAGGTCAAATTAAATGCTAGTTAAGAATTTATTGCTGGCTTTATATAAGCAAACAACAAGAATAACAACAAAATTTTTAAACTATTAATAATTGCCCAGGTCTTCTACCTATTTTACATAAAAAATAGGCAATAGTAACAGTAATAACAAAATCAGAAAAAGTGGTTATTTATTCCCTCAATTTATATGTTTTTGTACTATTATAAATTGATTTAATGTTTAGATAAATTATTTTTTTCTTAAATTTGTCATTTAGCCCTCTGCTCTACTTTTTCAGATTTTTGTTGTTTTAAAGGGCTGTTTTACTGTTTTATTTAAATGCTTCCTTTCTTTAGAGTTTTCATTTTATTAATTTGCTAATACATTACCCCAAGTAGGGGAATTTTATTTTTATAAACTTTATTCTTTGCTGTTTAAGAAATATTTACAATTTTATCCTTTTAATTTCTGAGATTTTGGTTTTAATCTCATTTTCAACATTTAAACTTTAATCATTTTTTAAAAATGCTGCTTGAATTTTCTCATTTTTTTACTATCTGATTTACACTGGCTGTCTGGACAATTCATGTCTTTTGCAGTCACATTTTAAATAACCATGGCATTTAATTTAATCACGACACACATTATTAATAATATAAGCTCTAAAAGCACAAGTTCTAAAATCTATGCTACAAGTTCTAAAATCTATGGTCTCAAGCATACAGCCTTTGGATATCAGGGAAATCATTTACTCTGTGATCCCTGGTAGGAGCAGGAAGTGGTAGTGCTTGGTGATGACAGGAGTCCTTTCCACACTTCTGCATCTCAGATAATGTCATCATCACCCACTCAAATTGCTTGGACCTCAAAATGAGCATTCATCATTGGCTCCTCCCCCTTTTCCCCATATCCTATATCCAATCTATCATTAAATTGTTGTTGGCTCTCCCTCCAGAATTTATCCTCAATCTACCTATTTCTTACTGTATCTGTCTAGTCCAAACTACCAATATCTTTCACCCACACCAGAATAATAGTCTCCTAAACTGATCTTAATTCCATTCATGACCATATTCCAACAGTTTATTCTTCATACAGCAGCCATAATAACCTTTTAAAATGCAAATCAAAACCCCAAACCTTCCAATTCCAGTTCCTCACCATAGCCTACATTATCTGGTATCTGACAACTTCTCTAATTGTAATCTGTAGCATTCACTCACTAAATTGTAGCCTCAATGACCTGTTTCTCTACCAAGTAAATCACTGCCTGGAATATTCATCCCACCCCCCAAATTTCATATCTCCATACAAATACCCCCTCCTCAGAGACTTCCTGATCATTTTGTCTATGGAAATGCCCCTCCTACTCCTATTATTCTATTTCTCATTCCTTTGTTTCATATTTATTTCATAGCCCTTACTGCTATGCGAAATACTATTTCACTTATTTATTGTCTATCTCCCCTAATAGCATTTATGTCTTTCATGAGAGTAGGACTCATATCTTTCTTGTTCACAGCTATTCTTGGGGCTTAGACCTGGGCCTGTCACATAAGTGCTTGAATATTTATCATATGCATAAATGAATGTATTTATGAATGATCTTCCTTAACACCTAGAATAACACAATGGGAGGAAGTTTTATTATTGCTATTTACAATTCAAGTAAACAGGAGAATAGTGAGCTTTAGTAACTGTATTCCTAAGCAAGTTTGAAAAAACGGGATATAAAACTAGATAGATCTGTCTGCCTCTAGAGTCTGAGATCTCACCCATTTTTGTAGAAATTCCTATCCAGGGAATACCTTTTTCCTAATACCTAGTTTGATTCTGGTAAGCAAACAGAGTTTAAAGAAACCCTGCTGGTTTATACAGGGAATGTTAAATTTACAACTAATTTTAAAGAAATGAAATTTATATTCTTTGACTGGTGTTAGTAATAAAAAAAGATAACTAGAACATATCAAATGTTTAGAAATCAAGCAAAATACTTTTGAATAATAATGAAGATAGGACACACTATTATTCACCAACAATTGTTGAACCATATAGTATATGGTTGTTTATTCCACTATTTATTCTACTTGTGTTTTTTAAAAAATTTTCTGTAAAAAGGGGATTAAAAAAATAAAAACATCAAATCTTATCAAATACGGTAAAGCCGTGCTTAAATGGAAAGTAAGGAAAGCCTTAAATAGTTGGGTTAGAAAAAGAACAATAAGACAAAAAAATCAAGAAGCATCCTTAAGAAGCTAAAACAGACAATTAATAAATTAAACCCTAAGAAAGTAGGAAAATAGAAAAGGGGAGGCATCAATGAAGTAAAAAACAAATACACAAAGAGAAAAGCAAAAAATCCAAAAGTTAAGTCTTTGAAAAGGCTACTAAAATTGATAACCTCTAAGTAAGAATGATCAAAAGGAGAGAAGGCACATATTTCCAATAACGGAAATGAAAAATGAAACATGCAAATTATACCAATAAATCAGTGTGATGAACACAGTCCTTGAAAAATACAACGTGTCACAGCTAATGCCAAAAGAATTAGAAAATCTGAACAGTCATATATGTTAATTAAAATATCTCACAAAGTAAACTACAGGCCCATATGGCTTCATCAGGGAATTTTACCACACACTTAAGAAATGAAATATCAACAAATCTTAACTCTTCTAAAAACTGCAAAAAAGAAACACTGAACAACTTCTTTTATGAAGCTAGCATAAACCTGATAGCAATACCGGCTGAAGTTATAAGAAAAGACAATTATAATCCAATCTCTTTCATGAACATAGACATAAAAATCCTATATCAACACATCGAATTCATTTTTATGTGTGCCTGTATGTAGATGCATATATGCATGTGTGTGTATAAAGAACGTAACATGGCAACCAAGATGGATTTATCGCAAGATTGCAAATCAATTTCTGCAATTAACCAATCAACAGAATAAAGTAGAGAGAAAAAAGAACCATCTCAATAATTGCAGAAAAACCATGTGATAAACACTTAGTACTGTATGAATAGAAAGATAGTCTTAATTTGCTAAAGGAATCTACAAAACTATTTATCATACTTGATGAATACTGAAAACTTTCTTCCTAAGATCAGGACTGAAATATGTCCTGAGATCCCTCCCTGCACTAGAAGTCCGAGAAGACAAATTGCCATCCAAAGTACAGAGTTAAATTAATTTATAGCAATGTCTCTAGATACACAGTTCAATATACAAATTATGTGTACAATAAAAAAAAGTAAAAACCTAAGAATAAATTTAAGAAAAGATACGGGAAGTCCTCCACAAAGAAAATTATAAAAGATTACTGAAATTTAAGAAGAACTAAATAAGTGAAAGAATATACATGTAATTGATTGAAGACTCAATATTGTAAATTTTCCCCAAATTAATTTATAAATGCAATATGACCTTGTAGCAGTTTGATATTATTGATGAATTCCAAAAAGAAATA
This sequence comes from Dasypus novemcinctus, assembly GCF_030445035.2. Taxonomy (NCBI): domain Eukaryota; kingdom Metazoa; phylum Chordata; class Mammalia; order Cingulata; family Dasypodidae; genus Dasypus; species Dasypus novemcinctus. Next base: position 109,122,601 of record NC_080675.1, on the reverse strand, counting down.
CTGGATTATGTTTGTAAACTGATCTTTTCCTCTGGGTATATTACATTATATTGGATTCATAGGTTTACTTGATTAAGTATTTATGTAAACCTTTTGTTATAGTAGGGTGGCAAAGGACAGAGTTAGGGATTTTGATGTTGGAGTTTTGATACTGGAGTTTGATGCTGAAGCCTTAAGCTGGAGCCCTGGGAAGTAAGCTCAGAGAGGAAAGAGAAGCAAGCCCAGGAACAGAGAAACCCTGAGCCCAGACAGAAGCAAGCCTTGGGAAGAAAGGAACCTTGAATCCAGAGAAGCAAGACCCTAGAAGGGAGGAACCCAGGTAGCCTGTACCATTGTAGCCATCAGCAGTCATCTTGCTCCAAAAGGTGAAAACAGACTTTGGTGAGGGAAACAACTTATGCTTTATGGCCTGGTATCCATAAGCTCCTACCACAAATAAATACCCTTTATAAAAATCAACCCATTTCTGGTATTTTGCATCAGCACCCCTTTGGCTGACTAACACAAACCTCAATCTAAATTACAGAAGTTTTTTTAGAAATTAGATAAGCAGATTCAAAAACTTATGCAGGTCAAGAGCAACAAAGAAAATCAACAAAGAGGACTTAGCTACCAAATCAAGACGTATAAAGCTGCACACAAATAGTCACATGACAAAGCTGATGCTGCAATGCAGTAGTTTTGTAAAGTTTGGAATTTTCAACAGATGCTGTCTGATCAACTGGTTATCCACTTGGGGGGACAAAGTAAACCATGATCCCCTAAATCTCACAGCTTTCACAAGACTCAAATATGAAAGGAAAAATAATAAAGCTTCTAAAATATAATGTAAAAAAATCTTTATGATAGAGGTGTAAAGAAATCTTAAACAGGAAAAAAAGTACTAAAAATAAAGGAAAAGATTGCTAAATCACTCTTATTTTAAAAAGACATTAAGAGAGTGAAAAGGAAAGATGGAGAGTAGGAAAAGATATTTGCAATACATATATCCAACGAAGAATTTATTTCCAAACAACATAAAAAGAATACCGATAAATCCATAAGAAAAAGACAACTCAATATAAGATGTGGGAAATATTTCAAGAGGTATTTTGCAAAAGAGAATTTCTAAAGACCAAAAAGCATAAGAAAAAAGTTGTTCAATATCATTAGTCATTAGGAAAATGCAAATAAAAATCAAAATAAAATATTTTTTTACTTCCAACAAACAATTAAATTAGGGAGATGAGGGTGAGGAGATAAAATCAAGTGTCTGAAAAAAGTCCCACTGCTGGTGGGAATATAAATTGGTATGCTACCTTGGAATTATTTTTAGTGAAATTGGTATTCCATAAAAATGTACCATGTTTAAACTGTGGCTTTTTGTCTCTTCTGGCATATGACTATGTTCCCAGGTTAAAGAAGCAATCAACAAGATAAAGTGCAAGGTGCTTTGCACAACATAAAAATCCAACAACTCAGTCCTTGTCTTCTGTCTCTCTTTAATGCTTCAGGCTGTTTCTCCAACAGATCATACATGTATTTGTTCATGTTGCTCCCTCTGTTTCAGTCACGGTCCCTCCCACTCTCCCATGACCTTTGTCCCCATTCTAATTGCCTACCCCACTCCTTTAAATGGTTGATTTTTCTCATCCTTGAGTAGTTTAGGCATATGGAAAAAACAATACCTGATCTTCAAAATGAGTTCACTGTCCCCGTCTTGTACTTCCAAGCAAATATCTATTACCTCAACAGAAACTCCTTTAGAACGTGGCTTATTTTTTCCTTTGTATCCCCAACTCTAATACAGGGTTCTGGCATATGTATACACATAATTAATGTTAATAATTTGTTGAACTGAATGCTTTATCATACAGTTCATTTGCTTTTTCACTAAAATCTAGCATTTATGTAAGTTTCTTCCATAACAAACTGCATGTTTGAGTTCCTCAGAACAGAACTTGAATTGAGAATGAGGTGGGCTTTAGGCATAGCCACTATGCCACTGGATACTAATGCATCTCATAGATACCAGCTAGCAAGAATGATGAAGTATCTAAAAACATTTTAAAAAAAAATCAGTGTGGTCTTTGATTTTGTAGCAAGATTCTAGGTTTAAAGTATATGAGTTCGCATAGAAAAAGTTATGAATGTTTACTGAATAGCCCCAGCAGCAACAAAAGATTTGTTCAAGTCACTAAGAATTAGGGTCAAGAATGGTCTTCTCATAATTAGATAACACTGTGTGTGAACACAAAGTATGATTGTATCCTATAATCAAGGTTTCAATTTTAGATCAGAACCATTAGAAGGTTGTATACTTGGTGCTCAATGGAAATGCTTTCAATTAGTTGATTTAGGAACGTATTCTCAATTTTTGAAGTATGCTATCAAATACTATATAAAATTTGTCAGTGTTTTTGCCACAGAAAGGTTTGCTTAGGACATTTTTCAAAATATCACCCATGTGAGAAGTTTCTCATAGATAAAGTTAGAAAAACTTTTGCTACCCAAGGGTCTGCAATGCTTTTCTTCTCCTGAGTAATGAGAATTCTCCATTTCCCATTTTCACCTTTGTCACCAAAAAGTTTAGTTGGCTCAACTATTTACAACTGTACAGGACTTCATGGTCTATATATGTTTGTTTATACTCTGGATTTGAGTCACTGTAAATCACATTTTCCTGATTTTAGGTTTTTTTTTTTTTAATTTGGTAAAGGGCAGATGGTCTCAGTGCTCTTTTTTAACATATTCTATTTCCATATATCTGAATAACATGCTAAAAAATATTTATCTTCATACCTGATTGGCTTGACTTTGCAAGTAGGCTCTTCTGGCATTCAGATCTTCAAAGGGAGAAAGTCTTATATTTGAGCTTCTATAAGGCTCACTGGTAACAACTGTTTCTTGTTGGAAAAGGTGATCTTTTACGAAAGAACTGCAAGTATCTTCATCAGTTCCCTAATGAAAACATACCCGAATTCATTAGTGGCTAGAATATGAGAAAAGTAACAACAGATTTAAAATAATTTCTACTCTAATAAATCTTTAGCAGATCAATAAGTATGTACTAGGAAAGTTCTATGCAGTATGAGGCATAGGATCAAAAGAAGGAAACAGCAGTCCATGACCTTGTTGAATGAGTGAATGGATATGATAGTGTGAACTTGCCAATTACTTAGAAAAGAAATATTTTTGAAGGATTCAAATCATGAACAAGAGACTTAGGTAGGGAACATGTTCCATCAATGACAGTAACTAAAAACATGTTTTTAAAACCCCATAAAAATGATGCAACAAAAAGAGACAGATTCCTGGTGCTGCTGAGAATGCAAGATGACACAGAAGAACACACAGTGAATGGACACAGAGAGCAGACAAGGGGGGAGGGTAGAGAAATAAATAAAAAATAAATCTTTAAAAAAACAACAAAAAAAACCCACCATAAACTTTAATAACCTCTGTGAAATAAATATTAAGTGAAATTTATCAGTCCAAAACAGAAAGTCCTAGAAGGTTCATGTTTTGTTTTATATTTTAAAGAAAAGTGATAACTTTTCCCATTATTGTAGTACTATTTAGGAAAAAAACAGGGGTAGCCAAATCAAAATGACTAAACAATTTTTACCAGCTCATTTAAAAATAATTCATAGCATTCACCATAAGGCTAATAACCTTAAAAGTTCATGTCTTTTTCAAGTCTTTTTTTTTTAATTAGAAATTTTGTTGATACTACTTATAAAATTAATCAATAAAACTCATAAAAAATTAAGATATTTTAAATTTATAACTAGATATACTAAATTCCTAATCACTGCTTTTTATACCAGAAAGCCAAATATCTTTACATTAAATTATTTCCTAATTAACTGTCAAAGTTGAAATTATGCAAAAATAAAAATTCCGCCCATAATCCCACTTCCATGTAATAGTTCCCATTTGAAATATAACTTTCTACATTTCTTAATGTAGATATATGTATATATACATATTTAATAAAGGGTATGCATATATTCAATTATATTATCAAGCTACTTCTAGCAAACCTGGATTAACTGAAAAGCCCTCTCAATATATGACAGAGGTACCGTTTCCTTACACACTGCCCACATAAGGCCTTACCACTCATTTAATCTTTAACACTCTAATGAGAAAAAAAGTTTGTTATTTTCCAAAAAGATTACCAGAAGCATTTCTAATTAAAAATAATAACCAAAACATTTTCTCAATTTGGACATGATGGAGTAAAAAGTGCTCAGGCTTAGCCAAATGAGAATGTATTTTACTAGATTATAACCTCTGAAAACTAACAATTACTATGGAAACGGAAATAATCTAAAGTTACATGGTAGGAAATGCTAAAAATCTTCCATAAGAGCAGAAAGTTTAATATATAACATATATAACATGCACAAAGACTAGATATACATTTGCATGATCTCTGGCTCATAAAAATTTGTCTAAAGCCATTATGTACCACCCGCATTCAATGTACTGTCCTGGCATAGGCTCATCTGTAGTATCTATAAGGTAACCCATGCCAATATTTAATGCACCATGGAAATCTGTTTTACTACCACTGGCTGGTATATTATTCTCCTATGGTTGCTAAGAGATTAAATTTTTCTTTTTCAAAGACTACTATAACATTTTTGGGTGTAGAGGCAAAAGGATGCTGGATAGAGTAATAAGGTAAGTCCAGCTGTAGCTCTCCATCAGAGCTTAAGGCTAGATGACAGCTGTAGAGAAATTGAAAACATAAACTTTATGTCTCTTCTCCTTTTACCCCTTCTTCCAGTATTAATTTTTGAGGCAGAGAAAATTTAGTGTTGTTCTGCAAACCATTTTACAATGTATGGTTCCCAATAGCTAATCAGTTTTGGAAAAAAGTGTTATTACATTTCAAGAACTTAATTCTTGTATTTGTATATCTCAAATCACAGTTTTGAAAATGAGCTGCTGGGTCATATCCAAGAAGAGATGTTTTTAATAATTATACTATTGGTTTTATTAAATGATGGAAGAAATGAAAATTTTTCTTTGTAAAGAGACCTTATATTTTAGAACTGCACATGTTAAAATATGATAAACTCAAGTTATGCAAATTTAGATACTACAGAAAAGGACAATAAATTACCCACAATTCCACAAGCCCAATGAAATTACTATTAATATTTTGGTATTGTGATCCAATACCAGTTCATTTTAGACTTGGCAACCACTGTCTCCTATTCTGTTCATTAGATTTCTTTGGTTACTTTTGATGGGTTAAGGATAATAATAGACTAAGCTTTGAGTTTTAAATTTTGCATTTATCTATGAGCTATGTCCTAATAAAATACATATATATATAGTTTTGTTTAAGCAAGATGAATACAGTAACCAGTGATGAAACAATATGAGAAAGAATTAGAAATGTACAAAGACACATTGTCCCTCAACAACAACAAAGGAAGGTAAGTTCTCTACCTTGGCTTAATCATCAGAAAAACCAGACTATTTTTCTCATGAAGTCACTTTGGCTTATGAGGAGTTAGGTTTTCAGAGATTACTTTTTCACTGTAGATTTTTGAGTTAACAAGCAATGGTTATATAGTTCCTGCAAACCTTATAAATCTTTGTACAACCCTTTAAATGGCAAATCTATTTCTAGGATTTTATCCTAAGTACACACACAGAGATGCAAACAAAATTACATCTGAAAGACTGTGGAAAATAAACGAAAAGTTTAACAAAACGTGAACAATTAAGTAAATTATGGTACAGTCATGTGATATAATGGTGAAGATGAAGGACTTAAGTCAAGACTGTGAAGATTCAATTTTAATGATTTATACTACTTAAATTTTAGCAATACCATCACCAATACAAACAAAAATCTTGTAAAAACACAAACCCAAAATGGAAAAAATTTTCTAAAACTAATTACATTTAAAAAGAATGATGCTTTTTAAAAAGAATGTATTTATATTGAGCAGGGTATGAGTGATTCCTGATTGCTTCTTTATAATTTTTTAAATGTCCACATATTCTACAGGAAGATGTATTAGACTAAGAGTCAAGAAAAAGTTAAAAAAAAAATATATGAAGAGGGCTATACATCTTTTTTGCTCCTCTATTAGATAATAAATAAAACTCAAAATATACCATGGATTTTGGGACTTACTATAGGACAGTAGTGACTGCAGATCACATGATCATAAAATATTTTTTGCTGGCTAAATAAAATCTGTCCATCAACTTGGGTTTCAGACATAGAGCCTTATTAAAAAGTTACCACCTTTTCAAATCATTACGTTACCAATTCATATCCCTAGACCAACATCACTTTGAAGAATAAATGAAAATCATAGCCTTTTTAATCAATTGACTAATTTTAAAAAAAGGACAAGGCAGTCAAATACTTCTCAATGACCCAAATAGAGAATATAAGAATTCTGCTCTTCAGATCAAGCAGCGCTCATCTTTCCTCTGCCCCAAGCTTGAAATCTGAGAACTTTTCCTCTTATAACCTCAAGACTATTGTGAGGTTTTTTGGTGAATCCAGCGTATCTGAACAAAAGCTGCAAATGTTATAACTGGCAACTCTGGTTGGAAAAACCCTGTGAAAATGATCTTAAAGGACTACAAGCTAGAATTTAAAAAACGAAACAAAACAAAAAAACCCAAAGAAACAAAAAGCCTTAATTGGCTCATTAAAATAATCAAAGAAATAAACCAAATGAAAAGATTATTCATGCTATATTAAAGATTAGGTTACCAAAAAATTCCAGTTTTGAAGATTTTTCTTCAAAAACCCTTTTGTATTTGACATCAAGGATACAAAATGAGCAGGATATGATTTTAAATACAAATGTGATTTATTTTTAATGCAACATTTCAAAGACAAATAGGAAACCAAATGTCTCCAACAATTATTGGCATAGAATAGGTGGCTCAATCATTTGTTGAATGAATTAATGGATATTCAAAATGGAGAGGATTTCCAATCTGATATTTATTGCCTTCAAGATATTTATGACCTAAATATAACCAAATCATTACCTTTTTGGGTTAAAACAATTAAATAATGGCCTATTCTTTGGGTCTCTGCCCTCTTGCTGGGTCTTATATAAACTGAGAACACAGAGAGAAGAGACACAGAGAAAGGGAGCTTTGCCATTCTGACCCTCCCAAGTGAGAGAGAGAGAACTCCAGGTTCCCCTACAGCTACAGAAAGACAAAGCAGCCCTGAGAGGTTGAAGGAGAGAGGTCCAGAGAGAGATGCCTGATTGCCCACAGCTGAGTTCCAGGGGAAAGCAGAGACCGACAAACCCACCATCTTGCCACACGGCAGGATTCCAGGATCTGCTGGCAGCTGACATCTGGTGAGAAAACAACTCTGATGATGCCTGGATTTGGACATTTTTGCAGCCTTGGAACTCTAAGATTTTCCCCTAATAAAATTCCCATTATAAAAGCCAACCCATTTCTGGTATATCGCATTAGCAGCGTGTGGCAAACTAGGACACCATTTTAGTTGTCTTTGCAGACGATGATCAAAAGTGAACCTAAAATGGAACCACCACCTTAAATCACAGCCAACTTGCATTCAAAATAATCTCAAATTGTTTACTCGTGCCATTCTCATAGAGGAATTATGAAACTTATCATGAGGTACTTTATTCCAAGGAAAGTGATTTAAAAAACTAGATTTTATCATCTGCAATGTATTCCAAAATAAGAATGAACTTTGGTATATCATGAAACAAATACTACTAATGTAAATTTAACTTTGGCAGTTGTAAGTATGAAATGTGATTCTTTAATTTTTTTTTTTTTCAAATTGGATGTCCAGAAAAATTTATCTCACATATCTACTAGGACCTCAATTCTTCTCCATTTTCTTATAATTAAGGCTAATATATTTAATAATTGGGTTCAGAAGATTTTTTTTTATACTAATAAAGATTACTACGACGACTTCTCTCTGAACATACTTTTAGCTATAAGGGGGGACTATAATACCAAGATATAAGACAATTTTATATTAAAAGAAGGAACTTAGCCTGAACTAGATATTATCCAAGACAGACAGCAGGATTTAATGGGTGTTGTTACAAATGATAGCTATCATTCCAATCATCTTAAGTTAAACTTCCCTTTCTGCTCACGTATACTCTTAGCTATTAGATAGCTTATTTTTTTATTATCAAGTAATATTTTTCAGGTAAATACAAATATATATCAATCTAAATTTGTGTATGTAAGTTTCTGTGCACTTCTATTTCTTTGGTATAGATTATAGACACTGAATCACTGGGTCAATAGGCATGAATGTATTTTTTTTGAAAGCTTCTGAATACATATCACCAAACTTCTTTTTAGAAAGAACGCACACATCTACATTTTCTCTAGTAGGGAACCAATCTTTCTTTCTTGTCAATAGACACAGTATAAGGTAGTATCATTTTTTAAACCATTGGTAATTTTAAAAGATGTTAACTTGTTTTAATTTATACTACCTGCTGGTTACTAATGAGATCAAACAAATGTGTCCAAATTTGTTAATTTCCTCTCTATGAAATTTTTTGTACATTATTGCCCCCTCCCCCTTTTTTTTGGCTGGGGGGGGTGTCAAAGAAATTTTCTTAATAATTTATATGCACTGTTCATTTATCAAGGATATTGATTCCCTCCACACCTTTATGTTGAGAATTAGAAAATCCTTTTCAAGCCAAATTACTCACTTGTAAATCATCTTCAGCTCCTTCAGCTTCATTTTTTGATGCTGGACATCCTAAGAAAACAGGTAAGTAAGCATAGAATTTCATCTTGGGTTTTAGTATTAATGACTTGTTGATTATAACACTTTAGAAGACTGATGAGAGATCATTCTGGACTGTCCGAAAATAAAGGAACTGTTTCCCTCTTTCATCGGTTAATTCCCAGCTGTTTACTAAAGAGGTATTTTCTCTGAAAACTTACCATCTCTAGCAAGCCCTGCTTCCCATTTCTCCCCAATACTCAGAAATGCTAGTCAGTATGTACTATACTTTCCATTGTTTAGGTGATGTACATTAAGATTTATTTAATTATTCTAATTGTTTTGATCCAGAATACAGTATTTAATACATAGAATATTTTAGTTGCTTTAGTACAGAAAAGACACAAATGAGTCTTTGATTGTTGATAGCCAGTGAGTGACCAGTTGTTGCTATTCAGCTTTATGTATCAGTGTCTCCCTATAAGTCTTCATGGTATACAAGAGGAGGGATTTGTCACAGCAAAGTATTCTGAATTTATGCTCTCCTACAGAGACATAGCTAGCATGGAGTAGGTGTGAGATAAGGAAAAAAGGTAGCATGGTTTATTCTTATTGGCATGAGAGGTTAAGTAAGAGAAATTTAATGGGAATATTAAGAGTCTACATAGCAGTTGATAATAATAGTAACCCGCTACAATTGTTTTTAACTCTGGCTGAAGACAGAATGAACTATGGAACTTTTAGAAAATATACTGATACCAGAGCATTACTCTGAATCAAAAACATCAGAATGTCTATGGGGTGAGACCTAGGGCATCGTATATTTTTTCAACTTTTAAGTTTATCAGGTGATTCTAACCTCCAGCCAGTGTTTTGATCCATAGCTGGAGACTTCTAGGTTCCATACTCACCTTTTTTCTTTTTTAAAGTACAAATTACCATCATTCAAATAAGGACAATTCCTCACTACATGTCAACCCTGAAACGCTTTTAAAAAACAAGGGATGCCTCAGCTGTACCACCCCTCGACAGTCAGATTCAATTGGTCTGGGGTGGGAACCAGTCACTCTATTTTTCAAACACTATCCCAGGTGATTCTAATGTGCAGTCAAGGTTGAAATCCCAGATCTAGGGAGAATCTGTGGATTCTTGTAATGAAGAGAAAATGACTGCCATAACTTGATGGTATTTTTTTCTGAATCAGAACCCAAGATTGTTTATTTACCCAGTTCTAATCTTTTTAAGTAACTAAGTAATTTAACCAGAATTTCTTGCACTATCAAAACAGGTTTGTACTAAGCTATGTCCTCGCCTATGGTTCCTCTCGTTTCTTTAAATTTCATATTAAAATGCCAACTTCAAAATATACAAATCACAGTGCATTTTGATTCAGTTACTTTATACAGAAGGTTATATACATTAATGGAGATAATTTCTTAGAAATTAGAAAAACAAATCACGTCTTTTTTTTTTCCTTTTTGGGAAGAAGTGTGTTTAAAGCAGTATCTTCTTGTTTAATAATAAATAGAGACCAATCTTATATAAAAAACACTCCTCCATTCAAACCTGCCTGTTTTAGAGTTAATAATCTTAAGATTGGCAAAATATACAAGGAGATAGATAAAATCGGGGTGTGGTCTCGACAATCCTCGATTTTGAAATCAGATAAAGAGGTAAGAAGGGTTTTGCCATAGAATAACTAGAGTCTACATACATTTGAATATTAGAAGTTCTCTCATCATTATCAAAATGGGGATGTGACCTGATATAATGTAAAATGCCCTCACTGGGATTTTCACAGCTCTACCTTACTCTTCCTCTCTTTTCTCCCTTTATTTTAACTTCAATACCACATATCCAAAGGGCTGACTCACCCCTTCAAGCTCTTATTTAAAACATTTTTCATTACCAGAAGGCTGCTGTTGATGGGTTCTTCAAGATAATACATGCAATTGGTAAAAGATTGGAAAGTGACAGATACAAAACAGTTGATAAAGAGCCTACAATTTCTCTTCATCTATTTTAAGCTTTCAAAGCTTGGTTACAAATTACAAAAGCTAACTCACAAGAACTTCTTTGGGTCAACTTTTGGTAAGATGACCTCTACTATATATTACTGATAAGCAAATTAAGAAAATTGTAAAAAAAAAACCCTACCTTGACAAATATCCTCTATAGCTCTTCGAATGCCTCTGTCAAAAGCTCTAGCATCAGCAGGACTCTGAAAAGTAAGGCCAAACTTCTTGTCATCGATCTTCCAGTGGTGAAACGTTGGAGTAACCTTATTGTAAATGAGGTCCTTTTTAAGCATACATTCCAAAACCACCTGCCAGAAGTCGAATGTCAAAAATTATTACACATATATCAGATGCATATATTAGATACAAACTGAGGTGAGAAAGAAGCTATTATTTGTTAATATCAGAGTATTTCCCCCCTCTATTAAAAAAAGAAGTCTTGCTACTTAATCAACTTTACAAATTCACTCATTACAGATATTGAGATTAAAAAAAAAAGTCATGCAATCTGTAGTACCTATTAAGCTCCCATTAAAAAAAAACTACATGCATAAACACATTCTCATTGCCTACAAGATTTCCAGAAGAATATACCATGAATTACTTCTGGAAAAGGGGTCGAGGGATTGTGGTGGCAGAAATTTAATTTTTTAGTCACTTTCCTAAACTCCTTAAAAGATCTGTTAATATTTGTATTTAGTCATTGCAGTATCAAATACATGCTTTGCTACTTTCTCAGTATATTAAATATCTCAGAGTATTAATGGAATTATTCAATGAACATTCATGTAAAGAGCTTCATATAACGAGCAGGACAATATATTTTTTCTTTAAAAAAACTTATTTTGAAATAATTTCAAATTTAATAGAAAAGTTATAAAAATAATATAGAAAATACCTCTGCTTACCCTTTTATTTTTGTCACATTTATTTTTTACATTCTCTCTGTATGTTTGTACAAAGTATTTTATTTCATTCAAACCATTTGAAAGGAAGTTTCTCATATTATGTCTCATGCCCCTTAATGCTTGAATGTGCATTTATTAAGAGAGCATTACTATTCTCTCATGTGATCACAGTACAGTGACCGAATTCAGGAAATTTAAAATTAACACAACATTTTTATCTAATCTATATACTCCGTATTCCAATTTTGTCCACTGTGCTAATAATGTCCTTCACAAAATTAAAAAAAAAAAACAAACTTCTAGTACAGGATACACTCCAGAACCATACATTATACTTTATTACAACATCTCTTCAGTCTTCTCAACCTGGAATAACCCCACAATTCCTTAGCATTTTTTTTTTTTTTTTTGGTTTTCTAGACATTCATAATATACTTTTAACAAACACTAATTGTCATTATTACTATACAAAACAAACTACACACTTTAATTATTCTAGGAATATTAAATAAGCAAGTGGGGACAAAAGAACTAAATACAAGCCATATAAAACCCAGATCCCATTATCAAATATCATTCCTTCTTCATATTATCTCAAATCAGTTTGCTTACTTGTTTCCCGTTCTCTTATGCCCCTACGTGAATGTAAATGTCTCAAAAGCAGGGACTTGGGTCTTCTTTTCTGCTAAATTTCTGAATACAGAGCAGTCATGTGATATAAAAGTCCTCAATAAGTAGTTGGTGAAGGAATAAATTTGTCTCCACTATCTCCACTCTATTCACTTGCATGCCTCTTCCTTTCATGGGTTCATAATCTCATCAGATAATTTCACTATTTTGTAGGTGCAGCGGTGATCTTTTGAAAAATATAAATCTTATCAGATCACTTCCTTGCTTCAATGAGGTCAACGACCTCCCAGTGCTTTCAAGACCAAAACCCAAAGTTTAACATGACCTGCATGACCTAGTGTTTGTCTAACTTAAGTTCCATCCTCATCTCCCATTATGCTCTCCCTGACTCTCCATGATCGAGTTACAATTGACTTTCCTACCCTTCAGTGCCTTTGCATATACTGCTCCTTATCCCTGGAACATCTTTATTTGTCTTTACCTTATTAAGACCTCCTACTTATCTGGGCTCTCCATTCATACATCATTTTTTTTTTTTAAGATTTTATTTATTTCTCTCCCCTTCCCACCCCCCCTTCCCACCTGCTCTCTGTGTCCATTCGCTATGTATTCTTCTGTGTCTGCTTGCATTCTCGGTAGCACTGGGAATCTGTGTCTCTTTTTGTTGCATCATCTCTCAATGTGTGAGGTGTCACTCCTGGGTGGGCTGTGATTTTGTAGCGCGGGCGGTTCAATGCGGGGCGTACTCCTTGTGCGTGGGGCTCCCCTACGCGGGGGACACCCTTGCGTGGCATGGCACTCCTTGCACACATGGCAGTGCTGCACCGTGGGCCAGCTCACCACATGGGCCCCAGGGCCTCCCATATGGTAGGCAGATGCTCTATCAGTTAAGCTACGTTTGCTTCCCTCCATTCATACATAACTTCTTGAGGGGAGCCTTTCTTGACTCCCACACTAGATAAGGTTCCTGATATACATATTTATAATTTTAAGATTAAGTAATGCCTGTCTCTACCTTTATAAGCTGCATGAGGGTAGGAAATATACCACATGTGGCCATCAATGCATCCATAACCCCTAAGAACAGCAGCAGGTACATTAGGCACTCAGCAAATATTTCTCCTCAGAAAAATAATACCCTACACAAAGTCACCCATGCATGGATCATGGATTAGGAATCCCTGACATATTTTAGGAGTGATTTAGGTTTAATACAAGCACTGGAGTGCTGGAATTTGCAACTATTGGCTCATAAGTTAAATTTTCAAGAAGACTGAATGCCAGCTGTTAAAAACTAAGTTACGTAACTCTACAACTGAAGAAATTCCATATTATAAATTAGAGTAATAAATACTCAAAACTTATTATTTCCTAATTATTTTACTGCATTTTAAAATTTTCTTTTTCTTGAGGATATTGTCTCTTATATCTCTATAGTGAAAACACTATATAATGGTGGGCTAATGATTATTTCTTCCCAACGCCACATGCAGTAATATCACATTGACTGAAATTTCAGCCATGGTGGGAGTACTAACATCATGAAAATTTGCAAATGCTACAAATCATGGCATTTTCTGGAGAGCTGACTGTTAAAACATTTATTAGCAAACCACTGAGTATAATGATTCTTCATAATAAGTCCTATTAATTCTGTAAAAGATAACCAAGAAAGTGACTAAGATTTGGTTCCTGCCTGCCTAGGGGAAATGGAATTAAATTGCCTCAAGAATTTTGCTTCCATATTTTGAGAGAAAAGAATATGTATCCAGGGCTTTTATGTATTAGCACTTTGCTAAGGCATTTTACACAGATTTTCTTTTTTATCACAACCATCTTGTAATAATAATAATTAATTTCATAACTAAATTAAGTTCTGGAATTTGAAGAGAAATAAAAATTGATGTTATGAATCATGACATTTTTACTGTATTCAAACAGTGGGAAAAGTAATGTATATTTATAAATCAATGCTAAATGGCAATTGTTTTTTTTTTCAAAAAGAGGGAGTACCTAACTGACTTTGGTCCTACAGAATTTGTTACACAAAAATATCACTGAATTAACTACTTTTAACACAGGAAAATACTACTGAAATAGCTCCTTTGTTAAATTTTCCAAAATTAATGTTTTCAATGGTTTTCTCTAAGATTAATAAATATCAACATGATCTATGCTAATTGCTACTACTTGTTTTCAAATAACATCAATTTTTTAAAGTCTCTCAAAACTCAGAGAAAAATATGTTTTAAAAAATGAGCTTTAAAACACACTTAGGAGATGAGAAAGAAAATGATTTAGCTCTTCTGACTCACAGAAACACCTGTGGAAAAAAAGTTTTCCACCCTAAAAGTCATGTAAATATTGTGAGCGTACACACTATACCGAATAGTATAAAAACAATCTACCAATTATTTATGATCTAGATGTCAACTTTGTCATTTTCTTTTATCTACAAAATATTAGGAAATGTAAAAATTTTATGGTTGATATTATATATTTAATATACTATAAAACTAACCATACTTTAGGAAAACACCACCATGGTAGCAAATTATTCTAGACTTAAGTCTAAGGTAGTGGGATAGAAAAAGGAGAAAACCTATTGGGACAACTACCTACCATCTTTGCAAATAATTTTTATCTGTGCCTCCAAGAATTTTAGGATATGCCTCCTAGAACATTCTGTATCACTCAGCTTCCACATATTTCTCATAGCCTCCATGTCCAATGTAAAACAATTTTCTACCTAAGCCAAAAATATATATATTGGAAAGTAGTTTTGCTTCTGACCTTAAGTAGCATTAAAAAAAAAAAAAAGTACTCTCATCATATTAATGACAAGGTAGAGCACACCTTGATTTATAGGGATACCACCTGTCTACCTCAAAATCAAAAAAGGAAATCAATAGCACTAAAAAGTTAGGGAAAAAAGTTGCTAGAAGAATGTCTCAAAAACACTTATCCTGTGATCACAACTCACTCTGCATTCCTGAAAAACTAAACTAAAATAATTTTAAAGAACTGGAAGGATTCTTACAAGTTAGTAAATTCTGCTGACTCCCTCTTCCACAGCCCCTCCTCAACTATATCAGAACAATATGTTCTGACCTTAGCTTACTGCAACTTTCACTATATGAATTCTGTATCTTAAGATAACAGTAATAGTAGTACTAAGAGGCATATAGGAAACTGAGTTCAATGTTTACCATATTTGTGATTAGCACAATTAGAAACAAACTGTGGAAAATGGCTATTACATTTTTACCAAGATTGCAACTCAACCAACCTGACATTACCAAGTGAATTATTTTTACTCTGTAGGGAAAAAAACAGGTTTAGGTATAAATTATTTCTGGCCTTGGAAGTGGTTATCTCACTCTCCCAGAGAAGATCTGATACAAAAGGAAACGAATAATTCAAGGTCTGTTAAGACTGTCCTAAACTAATTGCTTCAAGCTATTAAAAACATAATCTTAAAAATATTCAGTCTACAGTTGTTAAAACTTGAAACACATCCAACTAACCCTAATTCATAACTGAGTAAACTCTTTACTGGGGTTAAATAATTCTGGAAGAATGTGAATCTCACCAGGCTCCTGTAGACATTTATAAATGACAGTAAAAATTTAAAAGTAGATTAGGGACTCTACTCACCATCATTTCTATCTAAAATGAAATCTTTGATTTCTATCTAAAAGAAGATAGTTGATATTAATAAACAGATTATTTTCTGTTTATATTAATACATAGAAAAAATATCAAGAGTTTAAGTAGCTATTGTAAATATTAAATATAAGACTAATTCAACAAAAATAAATACATGGAATAGATAGCCAAAGTTATATGACAACAATAAATTTAACTGATCTATTAAGAATGTGGCTGATTAACAAAGGAGAATAAATTAAATGAGTTACTTTATAGAAACTACTTTGTAGTTTTTGAACTTTTTGTAGTCTATAAATGTACTGGGATTAGAAAAGAAGCATCATTGATTATTAACTAAAAAACAAATATAAAAATTTATAACTAAGAAAAGCCACAACAAATTCAAAAGCACAGCATTCATACTGACTGCATCAAGACAAACATTTCAGATTTATACACGTCAACAGACCTGCTAAGGTTTGATTGTACGTAATTGTTGCAAACAGGCTCGTTTGAACCAGCTCTAGAAAGGTGAGTATAATAACGAAGGAGGAAAAATACAATTATGTAGTAATATTTAGTAGAATAAACTGGATTCCAATACAGATCTAAATAGATCTATGTTGGTTAAGTAAGACAAGTCTAAATTCTTGTCCAGCTAAATAAATACTTTTGGAACCAAGAATATTTTAATGAATAAGATCTTAAAGTTTTTAATTCATTGGTAAGAAAAATAACATATTTTCCCCTATTTTCTAAGGTTAAATAAATGTTAATTATGAAAAGAAAAATATAAACAGGAGAACTCTGGAATTTAAGAAAAATGAAAACACTGTTAACAAATATACTTAAGATGTGATAAAAACGAAAAGAGATATAATTGGTTTCTATGTAGCACTAGGCTAAGAGTTAAGAGATAAAATGGACTAATGGAAAACAGAAGGAGTAAGAACATAATTACACACTTCCTAGGGTTGGAAAGAGATGTTAATACTTTATAAGAGGAATATGGTATAGTAATTAAGATTGTGGGCTTTGCAACCAGTCCCATACAGTGCCCACCATTATATCCAATCTACATTTGAAAGCTACATGAGGTAATACAAGTAGAATACTCAAAATAGCACCTAGCACAATGTAAGCCTTCAGTAAATACTAGTAATGTTGGTGATGCTGGTCATGCCAGGTGATCCTACTGGCCCATAAGAGGTTAGCTGCTGTGAGAGACTGGAACATTATTCATGAGAAGAAACTTTTGAGTAGGTGGGGGGAATGGGGAAAAGGGTTTGAATGATAAATACAGGCGCTCAGAACCTTAAAAAGCTTATGTGAGTAGATTCTGAAGAGTAAGTGAATGGATTCTAAAAATATTTCAATCTCTTAACATTTTTTTATTCTTCTGAAAGAAATTCTACATAGTAAGAATTTACAGAGGAAAATAAAAAGGAAACTGTGGTCACTAAATGACTAAAGTTTCTGAAGATACATCCCAAAATATTTTGAGGAATTAGAGCAAACTCCATCACAGAATTACTGTACTGTTTGCCAAAAGCATTTAAAATAGATCAAGCCAAAATGGGCATAAGCGTGTTTCTGTTTCACTAATAACAACTAATAATTTGGGAGAGGCGAGTAAAATTAAATTTGTACTTTAAACTAGCATGTATTTTATTATACTTGTTACCTTACAAGTAGATAATTACAAGTTTACAATAGTATTATCTAAGAAGTAGTATAGTTAAAAGCTATACTTAAAGATTTTACTTCTAACTTTCTGAAATACCTTTGAAACCAATGAAAAATCTTTTTCTTTTTGACATAAAATCTCCAAATTCATATTAAATTACCTGGTAACCACATCTGTAGTTGTAATTGCCTCATGTTTGAAATTCCATTTTCTGGATGATACATTAGTATCTTTTATAAAGGAAACTATAACAGTCTATGAAATACATAATTATATTGTTATACATATTGTTACTAATTGTCTATTAATGAAAATTTGTGTTTAACACTGTTTTGCGCCAAGTGGGATTTAAGAAACAAAAACAAAGTAGTAGACGCATCAATGCAATGATACTCACATAACAGAAGTTTGGCTACCACAAAAGAAAGTGAGAAAGGGAAGGCGGGAGGAAGTGGGGAAGGGGGAAGGAAATAGCATCACTTTTTTGCAATTGTGGCACATTATTTTAACATATTTGCATAACCAAAGAATTCATATAAAGAATGGCAAGTTACAAAAGACAACAAATATTTGATAGCCAATCCCCCCACCAACAGATTATCTATAAAGGTATAAGGATCTTACAATGAAGAAAAAATAATGGTATATGGACAACTGATAAAATTGGAATATAGGGGCGGTGGACTAGACCCAGTGGTTAGGGCGTCCGTCTACCACATGGGAGGTCCGAGGTTCAAACCCCGGGCCTCCTTGACCCGTGTGGAGCTGGTCCATGCGCAGTGCTGATGCGCACAAGGAGTGCCTGCCACACAGGGGTGTCCCCGCGTAGGGGAGCCCCACACTCAAGGAGTGCGCCCCCCGTAAGGAGAGTCGCCCAGGGTGATGGCGCCACCCACACAGAAAGCTGACACAACAAGATGACGCAACTAAAAGAAACACAGCAACTAAAAGAAACACAGATTCCCATGACGCTGACAACAACAGAAGCGGACAAAGAAGAAGGCAGCAAATAGACACAGAGAACAGACAACCGGGGTGGGGGGTAAGGGGGAAGGGGAGAGAAATAAATAAATAAATCTTAAAAAAAAAAAATTGGGGGGCACTGGCAACACTTGCTTCTTCCTGAAATCAGCTTTTTTTCTAGTCCCCACAAGCTACATAGATCTCTGAATTGCCAGAAAAAAATTACATTAAACTATTCTCTTCTCCCTCAACTAGACCAGCACAATACCATACAATTCTGATGGTATCACTCAGTGATCTAAGGATTTAAAAATGAACTTTCATAAAGCAATACCTAGATAACATAAAAACTATTTAGAAACACAAGAAAATGCAAAAACATAAGGATAGCTGGAAATGTTCAGTCTTTGAGAAGAAGACAAAAAAAGTACATGTAAGATTTGGATAATTAAATATTTATGGTTAAACTTTATGAAGTCAAAACTTTACACTACAGTGAATAGAAGCCTGTTCAAACGTCTATGGACATTTGAATTGAGGAAAAGTCTCAAAGCAAAGTTCCTACCTCAAGAAACTACAAAAAAACCTCAAAGCAAACAAAAGGAAGAAAACAATAAAGATGATAATAGTAATAAATTTGAAAAGAGGAAAACAATAGAAGTCAATGAAACAAAAACCCTGCTTTTCAAGAAAGCATTAATAAAACTGATAAATCTCTAATATTGACAAAATTAAGAGAAAAGATTCAAATCACCAATATTAGGAATGAAACAGGGTGTACATTACAAGAGATCCTGCAGACCTCAAAAGACTAATTATGAAATACTAAGAACACTTTTATGCTCATAAATTAGAAAATGTAGAAGAAATGGACCAATTCTTTGAATCCACACATTACCAAAACTCAATCAAGAAGAAAGAGATAAACAGAACAGTTTTATGACCATTAAAGAAACCAAATTTTTGGTTTAAAAATTCCTGAAAAGAAATCTCCAACGTGAGACGGTTTCACTGGAGAGTTTTACCCAATATTTAAAGAATTACCACCAACTTTATATAATCTTTTCAAGAAAACAGAAGAGAAGGGAACACTTTCCAACTAAATTTTATGAGGCCAATATTACCCTGACAACCATCACCAGACAAATAGAGTACCAAAAAACAAACAAAACAGAAAAAATTCTTATTCAACATAGTACTGGAAGTTCTAGTCATTGTATTGAGCCCAGTAAAAGAAATTAAAAAGCATGTACAGACTGGAAAGGAAGAAATAAAACTTTTCCTATTTGCAGATGACATTATTGTCTATGAAAAATGTTAAGGAATCTACCAAAGAACTCATTTCAGCAAGGTTGCAGGACACAAGATCAATACACAAAAATCAATTGTTCCTATATAGATTTCTAATATATACAAAGAATAAACACGCAGTAATCAAAACTAAAAACACAACACCACTTAAAATCACACCAAAGAATATGAATACTTAGATATATACTTTGGAAAACATGTATATGATCTGTACACTGAAAATTTCAAAATGCTGATGAAAGAATTAAAAAAAATAGACAAATGGAGAGACATACCATATTCACGGCTTTTAGAATCAACATAGTAAAGATGCCAATTCTCTCCAAATTGATTCACACATTTAATGCAATTAGTGTTTTAATTTTTTGTAGACATACACAAAATTATTCTAAAATTTATATGGAAAGTCACAGGACCTAGAATAGCTAAAACAATCTTGACAAAAATAAAATGGGAGGAATATTCCAACCCTCCTATTAAGGGTTACTGAATAGCTACAGTAGTAGACTGTGTGGTATTAGTGACAAAAATAGAAACAGAGAACAGATTAGTAGTTGATAGGCTGGGAGGTCATGGTTATAAAAAAGCAACAAGAAAGAGATTCTTGAGGCAATGAAACAGTTCTCTATCTTGTCAGTGGTGGTAGACACGTGATAAAAAACTGTATAGCCCTAAATCCACACACAAATAAGTACAAGTCAAATAGGGAACATCTAAATACCATGGACTGTTACCAATATGAATACCCTGGTTCTGATATTGTACTACAGTTTTGCTAGTTGTTACCATTGGGGAAAATAGATAAAAGTATACAGGATCTCTCTGTATTATTTCTAACAATTACAATTAAGCATCTCCAGTTATCTCAATACAAATTGCAATTAAAATATGTGTGCAACACTTGCAAAAACAGATTTCATACAAATTCATATGGGGGGGAATATAAAGGACATAAGGATACTTCCTTATCATGGCAAAGAATATCTCAAAATCACAGCCAGTATCATACTTAGCTATACAATACTAGAAATTTACTAAGTTCACAAAGAAGATAAACATAGTTAGAACTATCAATATTATCTAAATCATTCTGTAAGTTCTAGTCATTGCCATAATAATTAAAATAAACAAAGTTGTATAAATGTATTTTAAAGGATATCAGAAACAATTGATAACAGAGAGATCCTATTTATGTCAGTGACCAAAGTTTTTATATACCTAGGAAAAAACTTAAATGAATGTATCTAAATGAAAAAAGATAAATTGTCTGGAGTTCCAGAAGAATGAGCAAACATATGGAAAAAAATTTAAAGAAGACTGAGGGGAACTAGTACAAGCAGATATTAAACTCCATATAAAGTTACAATTTTTAAAGTATAATATTCACCTAAGTTTCAGCAGACAAACCAGTGGAATTGAAGAGAAAGTCTAGAACACAGAAGACATTTAAACAACTGTTGATTATATAAAGGAATAATATCAACCAACCTATCAATGCAAAGAATACTACATTCAGATTATAAATTAGAAGCTAATAGAACAAAAATAGTGAGGCAGCATTTGCAAAGTTAATGTCATGTCAATATTTTGAAGTGAATTTTAACTTAGCCATTTAACAGATAATGGCAGATGGGATGGAAGAGAAATGTTGTGAAATATATTATAAAATATATCTCAATCACATATAAAAGAGAAAGATGAAGCCAAGATAATTTTGATAAACGTAATAAGACCAGATCAATCAGCACAACTCAACAAGAATGGAATGATGTTAGTTTACAACAATTAAATAGTAAGAAGAAATGTAGTATAGTCAGTAAAGAGAATGCTGAAGATAGGCAGAAGTGTAAACTGAAGTTGTCTGAAAAGAGGAAATAAAGGTAACCAGGAAAGAAACATGGGCCATATTCTCTTTTTTTCTAATTTTCAGGAACCAGCAATCACAAGGCCCCAAAATAAAGAACAGAAATGCTAATAGGCAGATTTTCCCCCCTCTTCAAGAAATACCAGTAATGCTAAATAATTAACTGTTGTAAAACAACTGCTGGGAGGAAGTCACAAAATTCATGGTTGTACAGAAAGTAATATTAATAGCACAACATTGTTTTCAGTGGACTGACTGAAATTAAAAGATAATTTTGGACTAACTTAACATTATTATTAGCATTTCTCCCAATTCCAGTCCTTCACAGCAAAATTGGCTGGCTCAAGGTGATTTCTTTAATCCTATTTTCCTATTTTTCTCACTTGACATGTCTGTGGTAATAAAAGGAAACTTCCCTGTCATTCTTGTTTCCTCAGGACTAGTAAATTGTCTATTCACATTCTATACTCCACATAAACTGTTAATATATTATCTTTAAAGTTCTTATTTAGTTAATGTAAGGGGGGGCACACATTCATAAGCATAAAGCATAGGTGCAGGTGAACTATAAATTAGTAAGTAAGAAAACAACATAGAAGTGAAAGCTTCTGAAATGTGGCCGATGAGATTAAAGACAAATGAGGCAAGGGACAGATTATAAAAGTTTTCTATGCCAAGACAAGGAGATGGAATTGTCTCTAGGGAGTTACTGAGATCTACTACTGAAGGACTAATAAAACAAAGCTTTAGAAAGTTCACTATAAGGAATATAAACTAGAGGGAGGTGGGCAAAACTGGAGGCATGTAAAACAATTAGGAGGTTTATCTGCAGTAAAACAGGCAACATAAAATTAGAGGTGGGTAGAGATAAAAAGGATGAAATAAAATTAAGACTAAAGAAAACCTGCTGGAATAAATGGAGGAATTACTGGTAAGTCCTAGGTTTACTGACTGTTGATTACCTATATGTACATGGTGATAATATTCACCAAATGTGAAAACAGTTTAAGATCTTAGTGTAGCATAAAAACTTATCCAAGAACATAGAGTGATTTCTATTATAAGAATACTCATAATCTGAATATCTGACCATATAAACTGAAATTTTGGCCTTGTTCATAATATAAATTATTTTTACTCAGCTATTACTTTCCTTCTCAGTAAGGCCATCCTTTCTCTCCCTATCTAAAATTTTAATCAAACTCCTCACAAAAAACTCATTTTTCCCTTTCTTGATTTGATTTCACCATAAACAAATCATTATCTAGCATACTATTTATTTTACTTATTTATTGCCTATAGCCTCCAACAGAATGTACATTCCCTTAAAAGGACTTCCGCCTTTTACTGTCCATTTATATATTCTCGGTGCCTAGAACAGGTAGTTGCTCAATAAATATTTGTTTTATGAAGGAATGAAAGCCTCATCTTTAAAAAGAGAGTATTTCTGTAGGATTCAATAAAGTTCTGTTAGTGTAAAGTAAGGTAAAAATTCAACAACATAATGTCTGCCGAGATATGGATGAAAGAGTGGTTTAAGTGACTGACAAGGAATATTTACATTGGATTAAAAAAAAATAAAAAAAAAAAAGATCCTAAAGCTGGAAGTGGTCTAGTGAAATTAGCAGGAAATAGGAGGCAGAAAATAACATTCAAGAGCAGGAGGAGAAAGAATAAAAATGAAATGATAATAAATCTCAGAAAAGATAGTGGGGGGGGGGGGGAGTCTCACCACCAGGTAGCCCCTATGAGCCTATAATAACTGGATTAATAAAGAATAAAAAGAACCTGAGAGCTCAGGCATCTAAAGGCCTGGTGTCAGCAAAGGGCTGGTGTTAGCAAAATATTTTTGTAAATAACCAGATATTATGGTTTCTGTTGAAACTATTCAACTACTCAATGTAGTATGAAAGCAGCCATAGACAAAATATAAACATGTGAGCTTGACTATGTTCCAATAAACTTTTATTTTTGGACATTGAAATTTGAATTTCATATAATTTCATGTGTCACAAAATACTGTTCTTTTGATTTTTTCCCCCAATCATTGAAAAATGTAAAAACCACCCTAAGCTTGCAGGCCATACAAAAACAGGTGGTGAGCCAGATTTGGACTGTAGTTTGCCTATCTCTGATCTAAGGGACTTCAGGCAAAAGGGGAAGCAGGGTTAACTGGTTTAATAACTACGAGGACTATTCATGAGTGCTCCTGCATTAAACTTAAATGAAAAAGCAGCCCCGCCTCCCCAAAATATACCTTAATGTCAGTCCCAATTCTAAGAAAACTATCATATTTCACTGCCTGACATGAAATCACCTTCAGAAATACAATCATTGATTTATGGGCTGTCGTAATTCTCATAAAGAACAGTACTCCAATCATACTTTTCAACAGACAAGCCATGCTATAGAAAGTATCCTAAAATTAAAGCAATAGATATATTACTCATTACCATTTTGTCCCTGAGTCGCTCTCCACGGATAAAAAAGTCAGCACATCCATTCTCTTCCTGGTGAGGGACTTTGAAGACAGTGACGCAGCTTAGTCCACTCCCTCCAAGTGGTAACCATCCACCACTTGAGTCATCCCGGGTCATCACCACAGCTCGCACTCGTGCATAACTATTACTAAAATAGATGCAAAGATTAGGAATTAGGTTTTCCATAAACAAAAAAACAGCCAAGCTGTCAGTCTTGTTTGAGAAACCAAAGACCGCATTAGTTAAAATATGGTAACTAAAGGTTTACTACTTCCATGACAGTCCACAGAAAGTAACCTACTTGAAAGAAGGTCAAAAATCACAAACTAACTTCTAATTTCAAAGGTTATGCTTTAATTGAAGGCTAACCTCATAATAAGAGTACAGAACTCTTATTTCAATTCATCATTCAAGTACTTGGTTGCCATGGAACAAATTATGAAGGATAAACATTGTTAAACTATATAGAATGTCATCAGGCTTGTCTCTATATATCCATTTGCTGCACTATTATAACCAGGACAAACTACTACTGTATTTTAGCACATTTAATTGTTACATCTCTAACTTCCTAACAGTTCTAGACTACGTTATCAATAAAATGCTGAAACAAACATGCTTAGCTTTTAGTTTCTTGTACCAAGTAGGAATCCTCTCATATGTACACAAATCATATAAAAAGAAAAGTTCTGTTTAAATAACAAGCAAATTGGTCTATAGAAACCTTCTATGTCTTCTTTTTGGTCATTTCAGAATCATTACTTTCCAATATTAACTACAACTATTTTTTTCCTAAAACCTAGGAAATGTGTTTCATGTACTGAATTTTCTTGACAACTGACTTCTAAAATTCTTATTCTAAAGCTTTTAATATAATAATTATTAATGAAGTAATTTCTGAAATAGTATACCTTGCTGACTTAAAAATTATACTGAATATACTTCAAATTTCTCTGGTTGTTACGAATGTCCACTGAAGTTCTATGTAACAGTTCTGTACTTAGCTTCTCTCAAGCATGTTCTAAGTATTAGGTTGCCAGTTGTCATCATTTTTGTTACTGCGATTGTATGAAATCTCTTCCTTGCTTTTATTTTTAACTTTACATACTTAAGATATAATTTACATGTAGTAATGTGCATCAATCTTAAATATACAATTCAACAAATTCTGACAAAAGTCTACATCTGTGTAATCAACATAATCATGATACTGAGCATTTTCATCACACCAGAAAATTCCCTTGTGCCTCTTTCCTGACAAACAGGCAACCACTGTTTTGATTTCTAACGTAGAGATTAGTTTTGTTGGTTTTTGAACTTCATATAAAAGGAATCAAATAGTATCATCACATGTATACTTTTCGTCTGACTTCTTTTGCTGGTTATATTGTTGTGCAAATCAATAGTTTATTCTTTATCATTGCTGAGTAGGCAGCCACTGAATAAATAAACCATGATCTATCCTTTCTTCTGCGAGTGGACATTTGAATTGTTTCTAATTGTTGGCTATTATGAATAAAGCAGTTATAAACATTTTTGCACAAGTCTTTTTGTAGACATATGCTATCATTTCTCTTAATTACCTAGGACAGAAGTGATATGTCATAGGATAGGTGTATGTTTAACTATATAAGAAAATGACATTTTTATAAAGTGACTGTACCAACAAACATTCCCACCAATAATGTGTGATCATTTTAATTGTTCCATATCCTTGACAACATTCAGTATATTCAGTTTTTTAATTTTACCCACTGTAGCTAGTATATGTGGTTTTAATTTCCATTTCTCTAATGACATAATCTTGAATATCTTTTCATGTACCTTTTGGCCATTTCTATAACTTTTGTTTAAATCTTTTGACCATATCTAAAAGAGTTGTCTTTTTATTACTGATATTTAGAAGTTCTTTTTATATTCTGGACACAAGTCTTTTATCAGTAACTAATGGACTTTTTTTTTTTGAGATACCAGGAGCTGGGGATTGAACCTGGCACTCAACCACTGAGCCACATCAGCTTCCCTGATTTGTTTTTTTTCCGTTTATTTGTTGTTTGTTTTTCTGTTGTTGTTTTTTTTTCTTTTTTCAGGAGGTACCACGAACCAAACCCAGGACCTCCCATATGGGAAAAAGGCACTCAACCACTTGAACCACATCCACTCCCAGTAATATACTTTTAAAGCCACACTGTGTTGTAGTTAAGAACGAGGATTCTAGGGAAGCGGACTTGGCTCAACGGACAGAGCATCTGTCTACCACATGGGAGGTCCACAGTTCAAACCCAGGACCTCCTTGACCCGTGTGGAGCTGGCCCGCGTGCAAGGAATGCTGTGCCACGCAGGGGTGCCCCGGCGTAGGGGAGTCCCATGTGCAAGGAGGCGTCCCATAAGGAGAGCCACCCAGTGCGCAATATAAAGTCCTTGCCTGCCCAGGAGTGGCACCGCTCACACAGAGAGCTGACGCAGCAAGATGATGCAACAAAAAAAGAGACACAGATTCCCGGGCCGCTGACAAGAATAGAAGGGGATACAGAAGAACACACAGCAAATGGACACAGAGAACTGGGCGGGGAGAGGGATTAAAAAAAAAAGAGAGGAACGAGGATTCTAGAGTCAAACTTTCATGAGCTGGATTCCTGGCTCAGCAAGTTACTAGTTGTGTGACCTTGACCTTGAGGAAGTTGCTAAACCTCTCTGTGCCTCAGTCTCATTTGTGAAATGAAGTAACAGTATACACTTTTGATAAATGTAAACAGGGTCCGACATATAATAGACACTATACAAGTATTAATTATTATTACCACCACAAAGAAATTAAAATGCCAGGTAAAACCTGGGAAAAAATAAAATTTATGAGCATGACCATAAACCCCTATCATTAGGGTCAAAATAGTTAATTCAGAATCTCTGAAAGTCTTTAGCTTTTACGGGTGACCATTCTATTTAAGCTTTTTATTATTCAGTTATTCAGAGGTCTGGGCCCAATTCTTACATGGGTGCCATTCGTGCCAATCTTCACATCTGAGAATCTCAGAGTACAAATGACAACTGGTTAGAGCAAACCTGGGTGTACAAAGGCTGGGCTAGCCAGGAAACATAGGAATTCTCCTCTCTGGAATGTGATGGAGCAGGTACCGCTACTGTAAATGTGACAAGCATCCCAAGAGGCTGTGAGCGCTTATTCCAGTGGGAACCAGCTAGCTTATATGAAAGTTATCAGTGTCATCAAGAGTGTTTTAAGGATATACCCCAGAAGCATGGAATGTTAACTAACACAATTAGGTTCAGATTAAATGCTTGTGAACTCAACTCATATCAAACCTGACACACCTGAAGTTCAGAGAAGTTACAAAGTCAAAAAAGGCAGAACTTTGGTCAGAAACAGAGTTCAAGGTCCTAGTAATTATTTGTTTGTTCTCTTATAGGATCTGGGGTCTTCCCCCTAGATGATTATGTTATAAGTTTAAAAATGACATTAGAGTCTATAGCACTTGGAAGACCCAAGGAGAATCTGAGTTGCTAATTCAGAAGGTTAAAGTATATTTTCACTTTCAAGTATAGGAGTAGGTATCCTATTTAGGAACAGGCTCTCCGTATTTGAATCTTGATAATTCTCATTTACAGTTTGTATAATGCTCATCAGGCACAGTAGATGATCATTATTTACTCAAGTGAATTACATTCTAGGGAGAAATGGAAATGCAGACTTCTAAACGACGAGAGTATTAACATATTTAAATTTCTCTAAGAATAAGATTAGAAAAGAGTTGATCCCTGGGACCTATAACAGATATCAGAGTACCTTCCCTGTCCATTCTTAGCATTTATATTCCCACCTGTGGCAGTCAGAGATTATTTATGAATTCCAAAAAGAGAGATTATTTTTGTAAACTGATAAGTTACTCTGGGCATGGTACCCTTTGATTATATTAGATTCAGCTGAGATGCCTTTGATTAATTATGTTAAGTTTAGGGCTTTAATTCGATCATTAGGGCTACTCGGTTTTGAGTCCCTACCTACTTTGAGGGTTATTATAAATGGGCACTCAATCAAGGAGACACACAGAAGCAGATTCGAGAGAAAAGAGATAGTTTCATAGACACAACAGAAGGCCCACGAAGAGAGATGAGCCATTCACCTGATAGTTAATAGCTGACCTTGTGAAAAGAACAGACCAGCTGAGCCCAGAAAGAAACGAGCCCCGGGAAGAAAAATGAAGCCAACCTACAGTTGAGACTGGAAGAAGCTGGACCCACAGAGCCTTAAGAGGAAAGAGGAAGGCTGAACCGTTATACCCATCACCCACTATCTTGCTTAAACGCATGGGGCAGAGATTTTGGTGAGGAAGTACCTCTTATAGTTCTTTGAGTTGGATTCTTTAGGGCCTTTAACTGTAAGCTTTAACCTCAAATATATCCTTTATAAAAGCCAACAGATTTCTGGTACTTTGCATCAGAACCTCTTCTGGCTGACTAATACAGAATTTGGTACCTGGGGAGGGGTTGTGCTTTTGCAATTACCAAAAATGCTGGAATGGTTTTATAAATGGGTAAGGGGTATTTTTTGGAGGAATTGTGAGATGCTTGATAGAAGGGGCCTAGACTGCTTTGAAGAGACTTTTGGTAGGAATATGGATGCTAAAGAGACTTCTGATAAGGCCCTAGAAGGAAATGATTAAACTCTAATATTATTGGAAACTGGAGGAAAGGCAATCCGTGATTTAAAGTTGCAGAGACGTTAGCAAGATTGATTCCCAATATTTTTTGGAAGGCAGAATCTGAAAATTATGAACTTGGACATTTACCTTGGCTTCTCCTTGCAGCTTATAGCAAAATATTCGAGGAAAGAGATAAGCCAAGAAGAGAATTGTTGGGCACAAACCAAATAGAAACTGATTCCAGAAATTCCAAGTCTGTGGAAATCAAGCCCCCAGGTGACAATTACCCATTTGAGGAATTAACAAACTTGGCACTTGTAAGTCAGTATTGAAAATGCAGATATCTAGGAAAGACTTGTGGAAACTCTTACTGTCTGATGCCCTGGACCTCTGCTTCCTGGATGCTTAAACCAGCAAGCTTTTTGAGAGAGCTATATGAGTAAAACAACTGTTAGCCTGAACTAAAAGGACACTGAAGGGAAAGATGGAAAGGAAAACAGCTTTAAGAGGAAAACCATGGAAGCTGAGGCCTGGAATTAAGATATCACCTTGGGCCACGAGAGAAACCCCACTAGGTGTATAGAGGAACTCAGTATGCCTGGGCATCTGAAGAGGGTGGATATTCCAGCCTGCTGTTCAGGGAGTGTTTTTACCACAGAGCACGCAGAACACATTCCCCAAGGGTTGGGAGAGTGAGGTCAATACCCCATAGGTCTGAGAGAGGTTTGTATGCCTGATTAGGGATTATGGAGATTAGGGAGAATGTTGACTCTACCACACTGTACTAAGGGGGCTGAGACTCTACCCCAGAGAATGGGTAAAGTGTGATCATCACCCAGATGCTTGATGAGGGTGAAACCAAGAAAATGGCTGTTGGGCAAACCTGTGGAAAGGGTGGGCCTCCATAAGGCCCCGAGGATGAGAAGAAACCATCATTTTAAGAATGACTCACAGACTTTGAAATCTAATGAAGTATGCCCCACAGGTTTTCAGAACTGTAGGGGAACAGTGACTCATGTTTTCCTCTAAAATTCTTACGGTAATACAAATGTTTATTCTATATCTGTCCCTTTGTATATTGACAGATAAATTAGAAATGGCTAACTAGTCTAGAATTGGGTACCTCAGCTAAGGTCAAGGTTAAGTCATAGAGTAGGAATAGCCAATACTCTATGAACCTGTGTAGGCTACTGCAAAAGATAAATTGGTTTCTGTTTCTCTTGGGAATTCAAACCAAGAAATATGGGGAAAATGTGTTATATCTTGAGCAAAAATTTGAAAGGATCCATTGAGACAAGCTAGTAAGTACAACTAGGAGGCAGTGGAGAGGGCCATGGAAAACCAAAGACATTTGGCAAACTGGATTGCAGTAAACTATGAAATCTGATCAATTACAGAGATGAACAAAGAGCAGATCCAAAGAGAAGAAATGCAGGAGATACCCTCAAACCAACACACTGACACCAAAATTGAAATTACTAGCCTATAAGAAAGACTAGTAGGATCATTAAAAATGCCTTTTAGTTCAAATCTAGATTTCAAGTTTTCATTTTAATAAAATCCCTTTTCTTTGAATTAGTATATATCTTGCAACTAAGGGAGACTAATTAGAACAAAATTGTTTATAAACTGAATCAAAGAGGAGTCAACCATACTTCTCTCTGACACAAATAGGGCAAATAGGGCACTATTGCCCCAAATGGTCTAAGACTCAAAAGAGAGCTTTGATAAATTCCGACCTTCAACTACTTTAAAAAAATATATTTTTTCATTCGAATTTCACCAGAGTTGATGAATTTATTCTCAATCTAATGGCTGTAGATTATTATTAGCACATCTATTCAATGGTTGAGCATAAAATCCTAAAATACTATTATATTTACCATTTATTTCATGAAGTTTATGACTTCCTTATGTAACAGCCATCATCTATGTTAAGATAGCTTGGGGAATATGTAGTCTGAGTTAAAACATATTAGTTATCAATACTATAAAACTTCTTAGATTGTCAATGACAGATGATACTCGTTTTTAGGAGGTACGGGGGATTGAACCCAGGACCTTGTACATGGGAACCAGGTGCTCAACAACCTACCTATATCCACTCCCCCAATGATATATTTTTAAAATTGTAAATTTAAAGTTTCTATAACTTAGGCAATGTAATCCAAAACTTGTATTATTTTCTATTTTTAAAACAAAATATACATTTTGTGTACATTTAAGTAACTGGAAAATATATAAAAACAGTAGTAATTATCTGAGGATGGTGATATTAAATTATCTTCCCTTTATCTCATAGATTGTTCAAAACGTTATTTTATAATTAATATTTGTAAATTTAAAATACTTTAAATAAACTAAGAGCTCATATTTTAACTACTTCCTGGCTTTATCCAATATATAAGCATTTTATAATGTTCCCCTGACTACCCCACATTGTTTTTCCTACTTTATAACAATGCTAGCAAGAAAAGATGTGTTGCCCTCTCTAGGAAATCAGATAAAACAGAGATTTCTTTACCAGATCTGATAATCACTGTTCTCTGAATATTTTGTCAAAGAGTAAGGTTGTCTGATTTATTGTACACCTTACTGTACTAAGCAATTTGCATAAGCTTTATTTCCCAAATCTCATGGTTTCATCTGTACCAAATATATAACCATTTTCCTTATCTACACAAGTTGATCCTTCAAGCTTTAAAATATTCCAGAATCTTGCAAATAAATCTGTATCCCCTCACACCCCCACCAGTCTTCGTTAGTTTATAAACTATAATTTAACTCAGTCTTTTAACTTCAAGTTTTAAAACTGAATTATAAAATTCTTCAATTTATTAACATTTTTTTCTCTGACAGACCTTTCTTCTTACCCAAGATTAATCTTTCATCTTTTGTTGTTGTTCTTCCGTATCTGTATTTATTTCCCCACCCCCTTGTGGCTTACTTGCTGTTTGTTCTCTGTGTCCATTCGCGGCACGCTCTTCTGTGTTTTTTGCTTGTCTCCCTTTTTTGTTGCATCACCTTGCTGAGTTGGCTCCCCACGGCGCCTGCAGGCCAGGCAGCGTTTGCAGGTGAGCCTGCTTTCACAAGGGGGCCCTGGGATGCAAACTCAGAGCCTCCCATATGGTAGATAGAAACCCAACTGATTGAGCCACAGCTGCTTCCCTCACCTTTGTTTTTAATCCCATAACCTTCTTACCTTAAAACTGTCCCTTTTTCCCCAAGAAAAGTGGTGACTCCTTTCTCCAATGCATGCAACCACACCCAATGACTAATGGCATCTCTTATATACCTTGTCATACTCTACCTTATAGTATAATAAACTTGTACTTGTCACTTCCTCTTTAGATAAAAGTGACTTAAGAGCAAGAAACCAATTTAAATCTTCTATTTAAAATAATAAACTTTCCCCAAATTATATATAATAGAAGCCCACTTTAGTAAATGTGGAAAAATAAAAATAATAATTTCCCATCATGAAAGTAAAATTTTAAGTCTGGTGGTTTTTTACTCCCTCTGCAAACTTTGAAATTTTTATGAGTATCATATTTGCAATCTGTTACAAATGACAACAGCCATTTATAATGACAACTTACTTTTTTAATTGCCAAAAATGGCAATTTCACTATTAAGCTTCTTAAAATATTTAAAGGCATTTGTTGCTAGTGATTTATCTAATAAGTCAAATCTGACAATAATAAGTTCTTTGACACCATTTGCTAAAATACCTCAAATTAAAGCTTATTCTGCAGTTTGGTAGTGGACTATATAATAAACACCTTTTCAGACTAGTTTCCACTCTAATGCAAATGAAGTGGCTCCTACTGTAAAATATTTTACCTCAAACTAACAACACTGAACTTCTGATTAATTTACACATAATAAGCTTATTAAAGTATCCTGGGCATTATAAGTATACATGTATATGTATGGAGTACAATATTCTTACCACATTACCAGGCTTCCTGGTATATTTTCGTCTCTCCCTAGATTAAGCAAAGGGAGAAAAAGGATAGTCTGGAAACTTTTAGGGAAAGTTGGGAAGAATGAGAATCAGTATTAAAACTGCTCACATATTGAGAAATGTCCCAATATATAATTAAGAGTCTATATGTTCCCTAGGGAGCTAGATTATCAAACATTTTAAATGTTTTTAACACTGATATTTCCTTTTATGGACACATAAATCCCTCAAGGAGAAAACATTTGATAAATTTTCACGGACTGCATCTTTTTTGGGGCTTCAGCTTTCTAGCAATTATAAAATCCTTGGAAAAAATTCAGGTAGTTTTATAAAATTAGTTATTAGATAACTAGGAAATTAGTCCTAAAAGAAAATACTTAAAAATAATACTTCATTTGGAATGATCAGGAAGGATGTGGTAAGCAGAAAAATAGCTCCCCCAAAGAAGTCTACATCCTAACCCCTATGCTGCATAGCAAGGGAGAATTAAGGCAGTCCACCAGCTGAACTTAAAATAAGGAGATTATCCTGAATAATCTGGATGGGCCCAGTGTAATCACAAGGGTTTTTAAAGTGGAAGACAGAAGGAGAAGAAGAGGTCAGAATCAGAGAGAGATTTGAAGATGCTACACTGCTGGCTTTAAAGACAGAAAAAGGGGCAAAGAGACAAGGAATACTGGCAGCCTCTAAAAACTGGGGAAAGCAAGAAACGCATTCTCCCTTGGAGGCAAAAGAAGGAAAGCAGCTATAACACTTGGATTTTAGCCCAATGAGACCCATTTCAGACTTCGGACATCTACAATTGCAAGACAATAAATTTGAGTTCCACTAAACTTTTAAGCCCCTAAATTTGTAGTAATTTATTACAGTGGTCACATTCTTTGTCATGTGTCCAACTTTTTCCATTTTCAAAGCCAGAAATGTTATATCTCTCTGACCACAAGGCCATAGTCATGAAAGGTTCCCCATTTTTAAGGGCTCATCATCAGATTGAGCCCAATGAGATAATATGGGATATTCTCCCCATCTCAAAGCTCATACCCTGAATCACATCTGCAAGTCTCTTTTATCATCTAAGGCAGGACTTCTCAACCTTTTTTGTTCCACGGACCCCTATATCAGTTAGGTGACAAGAATACTACTGTAATTTATTTACTGCGAACATTCATAAGTGAAAGAAATGCTAGATTTCAGTTTCAGGTCAGAAAATTAAAGGTAATAAGTTGAATTTTTCAATTCAAGCTCAGAGGCCCCCTGAAATCTTTCCATAGACCCATCGGGTGTTTGTGGACCCCTGGTTAAGAAACCCTGACATAAGGTAACAAACTGACAGGTTCTAGGGATTAGAGCATGGGTATTTGGGCGGGGGTGGGTAGAATTATTCTACCACAACATATAATGGGAAAAAGAGTTTATTTCTTTAAAAATAATTCCAAAAGTCTTAAAATTAACTGAGAGAAAATATAGGCAAAGTTCATGAATAGAATTCACAGAAAATATACATGCCATGAAATGTATAAAAACAAACTCCACTCACAATTTAAAAATGCAAATTAAACCACAATGAGATAACCATTTTTCACCACTCATAGGAAAATACCAAGACTTCTGTTAACATAGGTGATGGTGTGGATGTATAAATTAATGTGGCATCTTTGGAAGGTTATTTGGAAATACCTACCAATATTAAAAATGCATGTTCTTTGACTCAACAGTCTACTTCCATGCACTTACTTTTATGTGTATGTAATTGCCCCTCGACATGCATGGTTTAAAGAGAAATACTGTTTATAACAACAACAAAAAGAAAGCAACCTTAAAATGAGAATCAATAGGGAATTAAATTATGGAACATTTAAATAGAACACTGCATCTCTGAGAGAGATGAGGAAGCTCTTTATATTTTCAAGTGAGCTCATTTCCAAGTTCTATTAAGTTTTTTTAAAAAAGATACTTAAGTATGTCAGTATGCTACCATTTGTGGAAAACACAGACACGTGTATGCTTGTATATGAATAGAATCTTTACACAATAAAACTTTCTTTCTAGTGAGGAAAAATGGGACAGAGATGCAAGGGAACTGTCTTTTCAGTAAATAGCCCTTTAGGGAAGTAGATGTGGCTTAAGTGAATGAGCGCCCACCCACCACATGGGAGGTCCGTGATGTGGTTCCCAGTGACTCCTAAAGAAAACAGTGAGCTGGCACAATGCGGGGTATGGCAAGCTGACACAACAAGCTGACACAACAAGAAACATAAGAAAAACATATGAGAGACACAACAAAGCAGGCAGCGGAGGTTCCCGGTGCCTCCTAAAGAAAACAGGCAAGACAGCAAGTTGATGCGCCAGGTAGGTGTGGCAAGCTGATGCAACAAGATGACGGATGTAACAAGAGATACATGAAGAAAAACATAACGAGAGACACAACAAAGCAGGGAACGGAAGTGGCTCAAGTGATTAGGCGCCTCCTTCCCACATCAGAGATCTCAGGCTCAGTTCTCCGTATCTCCTAAAGGAACAAGGAAGACAACAGACACAGCAAGTGCAAAAATAAGGGGGTGGAAGGAATAAAGAGAATAAAAATAACGATAATAATAATAAATAACCCTTTATGGTTTTTTAAAATTTTGTGTCACGTTCTCCTTAGTCATACCAACTTGTTCTTACAGCCTGGTATCCCAGCCCTCCCCACATACTTCTATAGAAAATTCCATAAATCACATGTATTTCTCCTAAAAATGGATTTACTTTATTCAACATAAAGTGTTTGATTTGGAAATTATAGGCAAGATAGGAAATAAGACCTTCCCTAAAGAAAGCCTGGGTATTCTTGTGTCGGGTATACAAAAAACAGACATGTTTTAAGAGAAGAGATGTAAAAGAGAAGGTGGTCACGCAGGAGAGGAAATTCCAGAGTCTAACTAGACTTGGACATAGGTCTCAGGGAGAAGAGCTATGCTTGAGAGGGTTTCCTGGTAGGAGGAGAATATGATTTCCAAGTAGGCCTGTGTAGAGGCTGTCCCATAGAATCCAACATGAACTTGGATGATCTCTACATTAACAAATTATATTTCTTATTCTCCAAAAGTCTTCCCTGATGCCAGTAACTGGGTTAGGTATCTTTTCTAAGGCAGAAGCAGAAAACTCAGATAACTGATAATTGATGGTTAGCTGTGTGGTTAATAATTCTTACTTAAAGCAAAAAAGGGAATACTGTTCCATTATTCTGATTTAGGTTATGTGAATAATGGCTTTGTGTATACTACTTATGTAGTTATAGGGGAAGCTCCATTTTACCAGGTCAGAAGAAGACATAGTAGTCTACGACTATATGTGGAGATACTCCCCTTTTTTCTCAGGAGGTATTCTGCTGAATCTGGGTCCCTTCCCCTGACGCAAGTATCTTTTTGCATCCCCAGCTGGGTTGCCTGATCCCTAAAGAATTGGTATCCTATATGTTCAGGGTCACCAGTTTATCCTTGTTCCTAGTTCTTTCCCATTCAGTGCTAGCACTGAGAAAAGGGAAGTATCTCCAGATACAGTATTAAAAGTTACCAACTTCTGAGTGTTTTGGATATGGCCAACATTAGAAGACCTGAAAGTACCTATATAAGTAGGCATCCAATAAACACTTGTAAGAATGAATCCAGAAATAACAAATAAAGAGGGATCAAGAATGTTCAGCTCTTCATATAAATACCTATTAAGAGTGACTTTGAGGAAGCAGATTTGGCTCAACAGCTAGAGTGTCTGTCTACCACATGGGAGGTCCAGGGTTCAAACCCAGGGTCTCCTGACCCGTGCGATCAGCTGGCCCACATGCAATGCTGATGAGCGGAAGGAATGCAATGCCATGGAGAGCTGACGCAGCAAGGTGACGCCAACAAAAAAAGAGACACAGATTCTCGGTGCTGCTGACAAGAATACAAGCGGACACAGAAGATCACACAGCAAATGTACACTGAGAGCAGACAATTGGAGGGGGGAAAGGGGAGAGAAAGAAATAATAATAAATAAAAATAAAAAGAGATGAACTAATTAAAAAAAAAAGAGTGACTTTGAAGAGAAGTAGACAGCAAAAAGTGACAAACATTTCATCAAATGAGAATCCAGTTAGATTTTAGGAGCCTTTGGGGAAGCAGACATAATTACATGTTATTAACATTTACCTGAAAAGGCCAGGCTAGTCTGAGAATGAAAAGTACAATGGTGAGTAGCTAATCCTCATTAATGTCTCGGGGGGGTAGATTAGCTCTCTGGAAGAGTTCCACCCTAGCATACACAAGGCATATGGTTCGATCTCTGACTCCTCTCTAATTAATGTCTCAGGAACAAAACCAATAACGTGGGACCTTTGAGATTTTTAAGTATTCTTTCCTTCTAAGTGTGATTTTTTTATTGAAAATTGAAACTGAAAATCAATTACCCTAGAGCAGTGCTGTCCAATAGAAATATAATACAAACCACACATGTAATCTTTAATTTTCTAGTAGCTACATTACCAAGTAAAAAGATGTAAGTGAAAATGGCAGAAAATATAGCTCCAAGAGCCACAACATACACCCCCCCCAAAAGAAACACCAAATAATGCAGCAAAAATGATCAGAATCAACTTTGTCATAACTCTGGAAACTAGTCAAATGTATATAGCAACCAAACACTGAATCAAACAAACAAAAAACAGGCAAGTTAAAAATGGCAGGAAAGGAAAGCGGCTGTGGCTCAATCAGTTGGGCTCCTGTCTACCATATGGGAGGCCCTGGGTTTGTGTCCCGAGGCCTCCTTGTGAAGGCAGGCTTGGCTGCACGCTGCGGAGAGCCACCGGCCCTCAAGAGCCGCAGAGAGCCAACTCAGCAAGATGATGCAACAAGAAGGAAGACAAGCAAAAAAAAAAAAAAAAAAAGGCAGAAGAATGCAGTGAAGGGACACAGAGAGCAGACAGCAAGAAAGCTGCAACGGGAGGGGAATTAAAGAAAAAATGGCAGGAAAGCTTTTAGACATTTTTTATTTCCCTTGCCCTCCTATCACCATCTAAACCTGGGCTTAGCAGCAGTCTTGAAGATGGTAGCCCAGGTTCTTAGTATGGATCCCTGGTCTCTGATTCCATGAGGAATAAAGAGAACATTGTTAAGAGAAACCTTGTTCTTAATTGTTTTTTCTCTATTCTAACCTTTCTGGAACTATCTGAAGGACTAATGCAAGCTGTCTGTTTGCCTTTGTTTCACCTAACACAGAACTTATTCAGGGAAGAAAAGTAGGTATGTAGAGACATTCTTAAAAACATTGTAAAGCAAATGAACAACCCATTGCTACAAGAGGTAAAGGGCTGCAGCTGTGGTAAATAATACATGCACCAATGGCTTGGAGAAAAAGCTGGGGAGAGAATTTCTTAGGGAAATTAGAACAGTGAAAAGTGACAGTATATACCTGGGAATTTAGAAAGCTGCATGCATACCCAAAATAGGATGCATGCTCAGAATAGACATGAGCAGTAAACCAATAAGTAGAGAAAAAAGTAATGGCTAAGGCAGAGTTGTAAATAACATGGCTAATAGTTGAAAGAGTGCCCCAACATAGAGCCAATCTGCAAACATGGAGGGGTTGACTGAAATGATAAATTCACCAGATGATTCAATATCAGATTTCAGCAGGTGGAGAAAGAATTAGATAACTTGAACATGGGTCAACTGAAATTATCCAGGCTGAAGAGGAAAAAGAAAGAAGACTGACAAAAACTGAATAAAGACTAACAAACCTATGAGACATAATCAAGCATAAACATATATGCATAATGGGAGTCCCAGAAGGAGAGGAGACAGAGAAAGGGGCAGAAGGAACATGAAAAATTCCCAAATTTGATAACAGACAAAAATAGACAATATCCAAGAAGCTCAATGTACTCCCAGAGGTATAAACACAAAGAGATACATACCAAGTTACGTTATAAACAAATTGGTGAAAGACAAAGAGAGACTCAAAGAAGCTACTCATCCAGTACAAATCATCTTCAATAAGATTAACAACCAAAATCTGATCCTAAACCATGGAGATCAGATGGCAGTGGGAAGACATATTTAAAGTGCTGAAATATATTGCCAATGAAAAATTATATTCCCAGCAAAACCATCCTTCCAAAAGGGGATGTGTTTAAGACATTCCCAGATAAACAAAAGCAGAGGAAGTTGGTAATTAATAGACTAACCCAACAAGAAGCACTAAAGGAAGTCCTTTAGGCTGAAATGAGAGGACACTAGACAGTAAGGTGAAGCCAAGAGGACTCCGGTATAGGTAATTACAAAGGTAAATATAAAGGCCAATATAACTGTGTTTTTTGTTTCTAACTCCTCTTTTTGTTTCCTTTGTGATTTAAAAGATTAATGCAAATAAAGCAATAATTACACAACTGTTAATGGTCTTATAATGTATAAAGATGTAATCTGTGACAATATAAATGTAAGAGGGGAAGAGAGATGTATAAGAGCAGAATCTCTGTTTGCCATTGAAGCTAAGTTGTCATCAATTCAAAGTAGATTGTTATAAATCTAGGAGTTTAATTGTAATCTCTATGGTGACCACTAAGAAAACATCTTACATAATAA
The DNA here is from genome assembly GCF_030445035.2 of Dasypus novemcinctus. Taxonomy (NCBI): domain Eukaryota; kingdom Metazoa; phylum Chordata; class Mammalia; order Cingulata; family Dasypodidae; genus Dasypus; species Dasypus novemcinctus. The sequence continues at coordinate 109,083,140 of NC_080675.1, read as the reverse complement.
GATGAGGAAATGAGAAGGGAATCAAAATTGTACACTAAAGAAACAGTCAAACACAAAAGAAAATGGTAATGAAGGAAATGAGGAACAAAATGGCATAAAACATACCGAAAAATAGCAAAGGATGAGGGGCAGTATTTCCTTATCAGTATTAACTGAATATAAATGGGTTAACTAGTCAATCCAAAGACAGAGATTCACAAGACTACAAAGTCATCATACATTGATAAAAGGGTCAGTAAAAGAGATATAACAATTATAAACATATACATCAGCAAACAACAAAGCCCCAAAATACATGAAGCAAACATTTGACTGATTTGATGGGAGAAATAGACAGGTCTACAGTAATAGCTGGAGACCAATAACCCACATGGATGGATAGAATCTAGACAGAAAGTTGACAGGGAAATAGAGGATTTGAACAACACTATAAAACAACTAGATCTGACAGATATAAAAGAATACATTCTTTAACTGCACATGGAACATTCTACAGGACAGAAAATATGTCATGTCATAAAACAAATCTCAATAAATCTAAAAAGACAAATCACAAAAATTATCTTCTTCTTCAACCACAAAGAAATAAAGCTAGAAAAAATAATTTTTAAAAACTTGGAAATTTCTCAAATACGCGGCAATTAAACAAAACACTCTTAACCAATGGGTCAAAGAAAAATCATAAGGGAAACAGGAAATATTTTGAGACAAATTAAAATGAAACACAACATACCACAACTTATGGGATGCAACAAAAGCAGTGCTCAGAAGGAAATTTATAGCTATAAACGCCTACATTAAAAAAGAAGATCTCAAATCAATAACCTTTAACTCTACACCTTAAGAAACTAGAAAGAGAGGAACAAACTGAATCCACAGACCTGACTCAAGAAGAAATAGAAAATCTGACCAGTCTTATAACAAGTAAAGAGATTGAATCAGTAATCAACAACCTCAAACAAAGAAAACCCCAGGACCAAATGGCTTTACTGGTGAATTCTACCAAACATTTAAATAAAAATTAACACCAATCCTTCTCAAACTCTTCCAGAAAGCAGAAGAGGAGGTAACACTTCCTAACTCATTGTATGAGCCCAGTATTACCCTGATACCAAAAGCAAAGACATCACAAGAAAACTTCAGACCAATGTCCTTACAAACTCAGGTGGAAAAATCTTCAACCAAATACTAGCAAACTCAATCTAAAAGCATATTAAAATAATTATATAAAATGACCAAGAGGAATTTATTCCAGAAACTTATACCATATTATTAGAACAAAGGAAAAAACAACAATACATTCCCCTCAACTGATGCAGGAAGAGCATTTGACAAAACCCAACAGTTTCATGATAAAAAAACACTAGGAAAACAATTGATAGGAGGGAATTTCCTCAACATGATAAAGGGTATTTATGAAAAATTCAGTAAACATCATTCTCAATGGTAAAAGAATGAAAGCTTTCCTCCTAAAATCAAGAATAAGACAAGGATGCCGGCATTCACCACTAATATTCCATTGTTCTGACAGTTCCAGCCAGAGCACTTAGGCAAGAGAAAAAAGGCATCAAAATTGGAAAAGAAGGAAAACTATCTCTTTTGCAGATGACATGATCCAAGATATAGAAAATCCCAATGAATCCATGAAAAACTATTAGAGCTAATGAACCAATTCAGCAAAATTGTAGGATTCAAGAATATATAAAATTCAGTTGTGTTTCTAAAGACAGCAGTGAACAATCTGAAAATGAAATTAAGAAAACAATTCCATTTATGTAGCCTCCAAAGGAGTAAAATACATTGGAATAAATTTAAACAAAGAAGTTGTATTTTTTCCCAAGGGCTACTGTAACAAATTATCACAAACTTGGTGGCTTGGAAGAACATAAATGCGTTCTCTCATATTTCTTGAGGCCAGAAGTCTGAAATTAGGGTGTTGGCAGGACCATAGCTCTCTATGAAGGCTCTAGGCAAGGAGTTTTCCTTGCCTCTTAAAAGATTTGTGTAACTCCTGGCAATCTTTGGTATTCCTTTGGTTTGTCGATGTATCACTCCAATCTCTACGTGATGGTCAATTTATTTGTCAGCTTGACTTGGTTATGGGGTCCAGTTGTTTGGTCAAACACACTTACGAGTCACTGAAGAGGTATTTTGTAGATGGGATTAGCATTTACAATCAGTTGACTTTAAGAAAACTAGCCCCAATAATGTGGTAGGGCCTCATTCAATAAGCTGGATGCTTTAAGAGGGAAAACTGAGAGTTCCAGGGATCAGAAGGATTTCTGCCTTAAGACTACATCCTCCATTGCTTCCTGAATTTTCAGTCTAAGGAATTTAGATATGACTTCAACATCATTCTTATCGGAATTTCCAGCCTCCAGCCTGGCCTATGAAATTTACACTTGCCAGGACCACAATCATGTGAGCCAATTCCTTAGAATTAATCTCTTTACACACACACACACACACACACACACACACATCCTATTGATTCTCTTCATATGAAGAGCCCCAACTGATATACACTCTCCCTCTTATCTTCCCATGGCCTTGTTCCCTTTAAGTGTTTCCTCTTTGTTGCTATATCCAAATCTTTCTCTTTTCTCTTATAAGGACACCCAGTCATTGGATTTAAAAATCACTTATCTAGAATTACATCATCTTAACTAATTTGCAAAGACATGGATTCTTGGAGGGCACTATTCAACCTATTACAGAAGTGAAAGACTTATATACTGAAAAACACAAAATATAAGCTGAAAGAAATTAAAGACCTAAATAAAAGGAAAGCCATCCATGCTCATGGATTGATAAGATGATAATACTTCCCCCAAACCAGTCTACAAATTCAATTTACATCAAAATTCCAATGGACTTTTTTTTTTTTTGCATACATTGAAAAACTACTGATCCTCAAAATCATGCACAATTACAAGGGGCACAAAATTGCCAAAACCATCTTGAAAAAAGATTAAACTGAAGGCATCAAATTTCTCAATTTCAAAACTTACTACAAAACTATAGTAATCAAAAACAGTGTACTGGCATATTGTATTACTTTTATTTTGTTAAATGGCTTAACTTAGGAATTAGAAACTGATATTGTCTGCAAATAAAATAAAAACCACAATTTTGAAAATCTCAAAAACAAACAAAAAAACGAAACAGTCTGTTGGGAGCGGATGTGGCTCAAGCAGCTGAGCACCTGCCTCCCTCATGGGAGATCCAGGGTTCGGTTTCCAGTGCCTCCTGAAAAACAAATGACAATCAAAACAAACGGGGAAGCGGACTTGGCCCAGTGGACAGGGCGGCCGTCCACCACATGGGAGGTCCGCGGTTCCAACCCCGGGGCCTCCTTGACCTGTGTGGAGCTGGCCCACGCGCAGTGCTGATGCACGCAAGGAGTGCCATGCCACGCTGGGGTGTCCCCCGCGTAGGGGAGCCCCACGCGCAAGGAGTGCGCCCCGAAAGGAGAGCCACCCAGTGCAAAAGAAAGTGCAGCCTGCCCAGGAATGGTGCCGCACACACGGAGAGCTGGCACAACAGGATGATGCAACAAAAGAAACACAGATTCCCATGCCAATGACAACAACAGAAGCGGACAAAAGAACACTCAGCAAATGGACACAGAGAACAGACAACTGGGGTGGGGGTGGGGGGGAATAAATAAGTAAATAAATAAATCTTTGGGAAAAAAAACAACAATGACAAAAGAACTCAGTGGTTGAGCTCTGGCTTCCCACATACAAGGTCCCAGGTTCAGTCCCTGGGCTCTGGTACCTCAGAAAGCAAAAACAAACAGACAAACAAAAAACCAGTGTTATTGGTGTAAGGATAGACATATAGACCAGTGGAAAAGAATTGAGATATACAAATAAAATCCATACAGCATAACCAAGCAATGTTTAACAAGGGTACCAAGACCATTCAATACGTAAGAAAGAGTGTCTTCAACAAATGGTGCCAGGACAGTATGACAATACATACAAAAGAATGAAGCTGGATCATATAGGAAAGTTAACTCAAAATGGATTAACCTAAATATAAATAAAAATATATCCCTAAATGTAAGAGCTAATACTATAAAATTCTTATTAAAGAACACAAAAGTATATCTTCCTAAATTTTAGGTTGTATATGTGGTCTTTTTTTTTCTTTGAGGTACTGGGGATTGAACCCAGGACCTAATAATATATGGGAAGCAGAAGCTCAACCACTGAGCTACATCTGCTTCCCAATGAGAGTTGATTTTTTTCATTTGTTTTGTTTTTAGGAGGTACCAAGGATTGAATCTTCCTTGGCGCTCAATCATTTGAGCTACATCTGCTCCCCTATATATATATATATATATATATATACACACACACACATATATGTGTGTATATATATATTTTCTTTTTTTTTAAAAAAAGCAACACAGGACTGTACAACACAGTGAACTCTACTGTAAAAATGGACTACAGGTAATAGTACAATTATAAAAATGTTCTTGCATAAATTGTAACAAATGTACCACACTAATGCAAGGTGTTAATAATAGGGTGGTATATGGGAACACGCATGGATTTTATGCATGATTTTTCTGAAAACCTACAAGTTCTCTAGAAAAAAAAAAAAAGTCTTCCTAATCTTAGATTTGGCAATGTTTCTTAGATGTGACACAAAAGGACAAACAACAAAAGGAAAAAAAATAAACTGAACCTCCTCAAAATTAAAAACTTTTTGTGAATCAAGTGACATTAAGACAACCTACAAAATAAAAGGAAATATTTGATAATCATATCTTATAAGAGTTAAACACTCAGAATATATAAAGAACTACAACAACAGAAAGAAAAAATCACTCAACATCATCACTCATTAAGGGAAACAAATCAAAATGACAATGAGATTCTACTTCATACTCACTAGGGTGGCTATTAAAAAAAGGAAAATGACAAGTGTTGGCAAGAAACTGGAATACTCTTACACTGCTGATGGGAATGTAAAATGGGATAAAAGTTTGGTGATTCCTCAAAAAAAGTTAAACATGCAATTACCAAATTATTACATGACAGGCAATTCCACCCCTATGTATATAAACAGAAGAATTGAGAACAGGTACTCAAACTACTTGTACACACATATTCACAATAGCCAAATAGAAGAAACAACTCAAATGTCTATCAACAGTTGAATGGATAAACAAAATGTGGTATATATATACAATGGAATTTCACTCAGCCATAAAAAGGAATAAAGCTCTGTTACACACCACAACCTGGGTAAATCTTGCAAGTATTATGCTAAATGAAATAAACCAGACACACACACAAAAACACACATATTGTATGATTCCACCTATATAAATTATCCAGAATAGGTAAATCAGCAGACTGGTGGTTGACTACGGTTGGGAAAGGGGAGGAAATGGCTAGTAACTGCTTAATAGGTTCAGGGTTTTCTTTTGGGGTATGAAAATGTTTTAGGACTAGACAGAGGTGGTGATTGCACAATACTGTAAATGTAATAAATGTTACTGAATTGTACACTTTAAAATGGTTAACTGTGAATTTCACTTCAATAAAAGTAAAAAGAAACAGATGGAAATTTTTAAAAAGATTTATTTCTCTCCCCGCCTCCACCCCCATTGTCTGTTCTCTGTGTCTATTTGCTGCATCTTCTTTGTTCACTTCTGTTGTTGTCAGCGGCATGGGAATCTGTGTTTCTTTTTGTTGTGTCATCTTGTTTTGTCAGCTCTCTGTGTGTGCAGTGCCATTCCTGGGCAGGCTACACTTTCTTTTGCGCTGGGCGGCTCTCCTTACAGTGCACACTCCTTGCACATGGGGCTCCCCTACAAGGGGAACACCCCTGCGTGGCACGGTGCTCCCTGCGTTCGTCAGCACTGCGCATGGACCAGCTCCACATGGGTCAAGGAGGCCCGGGGTTTGAACCGCAGACCTCCCATGTGGTAGATGGACGCCCTAACCACTGGATCAAGTCTGCTGCCTGAAATTTAATATTAATAGTATATTTCAACCAACCCAATAAATCCAAAATAGTATCACTTAAAACGGTTAATATAAAAATAATTAGTGAAATATTTTACATTCTTTTTTCATTTAAGTCTTTGAAATCAGGCATGTATTTTATACAAATAGCACATCTCAATTCTGAGTAGCATCTCAAGTGCTAAATAGTCACATTAGCCAACAGCTACCACATTGAAACAGAACCTTAAGGGTATAAAAATAAGTTGTCAGGTGACCATAATTTACAAAGAAGAAGTTCTTAAAATATGGAATGCTCATTTTTCTATCATATAAACTTGAAGATAATTTCCAGTGCCTTTTCTTCCTTAGAAACTGAAGTAGTCACCAAGAAATACATACATGTTCCCCTGTTTGGCTGTTTTTCCTCCCCTGGAATGCACTTTACACCTATGTAAAAGACCCATGTTTCATGCACATCTTGACTTCTACAGGTTCTAAAGGCTTCTCCTTGTGAATTCGATGTAGTTATCATCTGTTATCTTTCACTCCTCACACACAGCAAGCACTAAATATTTTCCTCTTACATCCCAACCTTCTCCCTTCCACATCTAATGAGCAATATTTCACAAGCAGGTAATAATACCAAAAAAAAAAAAAGAAATCTTCAACACGCACTTTCAATGCACTTTCTTCAGATGAATAGTCAAAGTCCACATAACCTGAATAGGCCATACCTGCCATGATTTACTTAAAAGAACACAGGACACAAACATATCAGGGCAGCTTTGAGATGTCTCTTTAGCAGGGGTCCTTACAGCAATTCAGGGGCTATTCATTAGCTCCCTATATGACAGTTCAATTAAAAACAAATGAAATCCCATAGTTGGGTACATGAACTACCTCTGGCTTAGAAGCCCAAGCTCCATATAGAAACTAATACATCCCTTAACAGTCCCATGGGCAGCTTCTAGAATTCCTGTAAAGCAAGGGTTCTTAAACTTTTTTGTTCCATGGACCCCTTTGCCAGTTAGGTGAAAACCCCAACCCCTTACTAAGTCTACACTATACTGTGTATTTTTAAATAAATATATCATACCCACACCAACAAGTCCCCACAAGAATAACGGTTTTTGTTTGTTTGTGGGGTTTTTTTTTTTTGAATGATGTTTATTTAAGTTTTCAATTCAAACTCACAAAACCCCTAAAATCTTTCCACAGACTCCTGGTTAAGAATTCCTGCTATAAAGAGACATACCCATTTAGAAGAATGCACCAACTCAGAAGAGACCAAAACTTTAGCTTTCTACCAGGTATACAACTGGTTCACAGCCCTCCCAGTCCAGGAGCTATTTATCAATCAGCAATGTTCCTTAACTACAAAGCTGACAATCTTGATTCTAGGAAACTGGAGCTAAAAAGTTAACCCAATTAATTATTTATTTCTGGAAAAAAAGGAGAATGGGTATGAACAACTTTTTATCCCTATCTAAAACTGAGTAACTACTAAAGAGATGGAGTCACATTAACCTACATATCTTACACACGTGTATAAAGTGAATTTTTTGGGCAAGCAGTTCTTCAAATAAGATATGTAGGTTAATGCATCCCCATCTCTTCAAATGACTTGATTATAGAATGAAATAATAATTATATGGAACATTCATTAAAAAATATTCTGTGTAAGTAAAAATCGTTAAAAAACAGCTTTAGTAATTTCTTATACCAATACTTTAAAAATAATCTGAACTGTCAATTTGACAAGCAATGCTGCTTTTAAAAAATTAGATACCTTCCAACATGTATCATCAAAAAATGTCACTGCCAGAGACAGAAAGTTTATTTTTTTCATGAAAGATGACACAGAAGTATGCAACATATGTGCTATCATTGCTTGAATGGGAGGATTATTGATGACAATAAAAATGAGTTAGGCTAAATAAGAATCTTACTGGTGCAAAATCTTTGCATATTAAAAAGGGAACTATTCTTCTAAGCTCCTGTGTGTGGGCTGGTGGGGTTGAGGGTAGGGATGAAGGTGGAAGGAAAGATATATGACTAAATTGGTATCTGAGAATATATATATTGAATAATAGGATCAGGAAAGCTTGAGAAAGGCAGCTAGGAAGTTGCAATTTGAACCCAGGTGCTATTTTAGTAATGAAGCCTGGGAATACAACAGTGTCTTTACAGTTAAGAGCTGGAAGTTAAAATCCTAGATACATTCTTTTAAACAAACGTACAGAGAATATATTGATGAAAGGGGTACCAAAAAACACAAGAGTCAAAGTAACCTCTAAGATTGTAAGCCTGTAATGGATTCAGTTGCGTCGTGCTGCATATAGTATAAAAGATGTACAAAAGAAGTTGATGTCAATCTAGAGTAAATGCATGAGTTTGATTGTCAAGTATAAGATATTCAGAAAAAGTACCTAGAAAGCCATGAGGACATAAGTAATTTAACAGTATCTAGTACATAAATGATGTTTGATAAAAACTGAATGAATTTATTGGATGGCTTTTACAAGCCAAACAATCTATTAAACAGAAAGCATTCAAAGAACAAGACACAGTTCCTATTCTCAAAGAATTCACAATACAACTAACTTGAATAAATAATAAAATAATATAATAAAAGCAACAATGATTTTGATACAGGAGTTGAGTTGAGGACGTATAGTGGAGGATTTCACATTTGAATTGTCCAAGAGGTGCTAATTTAGGAGTCTTTTGTCTTAAAATGGTAATGGAATCTTTAGAAGTGAGTCACACTCCTCTGTAAAAGAAAAGAATACAGACTGAAACTTAGCAGTGGGAGAAATGCTCTTTCTTTCACACTTAAGGAAGAAGAGGGAAGTCAGAGAAGGTTAGAAGAGTCCTTACCAGAGATAGGAACACTTGAATAAAGTATTATGAAAGCCAAGACAATGGTTTTATCTTGGAATGCAAAAAGAAAAGCCTGTATATTGGAAGTATGATTTGAATGTAAAAGTTAATACTGGATTGAATACAATAATTATAGTAATAGAGATTAGTAAAGTAATAAGTTCAAATTCTGTTAACAACCTTTTGCCAAGTTAAATTAGTTTAAGACCGATGCCTTTTAGAAAGGCATTAATAGCTTCAAATAAATGTTTGAATTTCTGTTTCTTCTCAAGTCATAGAAGACTCAGATTCAACCTCTACAAATACCCATAATGGTATCAGAGGTCTTAAGCAGTGGTCAAAAGCAAACATAAATGATCAAAGGTAGCTGCTCTAAGTGCTTATAATACTTGTAGTATTGGGGGTTGTGATGATTTAAAGGGAACACTTATTACCACTCAGCAGCTACCTAGTACCAGGCCCAGTGTCATGAAAATGTCTTGATCTTTATAGAGAAGCTGGAAATTCGGTCTAGGTGAAATCTCCTTATTTCTTAAATGTTGGCTCATTTAAATGTGGATTGGTTTCACCTCTTTTCACCTTCTGTCTTAAAGGAACCTTTTAAAAAAAATGTATGAATTTATAATATTTACATAAAACAAAACACATGAAATTCATAAGCTATAGAAAGAAACTAATGTATAATAAAACAGCAATATAGACAGGCAAAAATCTAAAGGAAGATCTTAATATGGAGTTAAATATTAAATAGACAATTTCACTTCTAAATTTTACTGTCACCCACACTAAATTGGAATTGAATGACTCTCTTCAAAAGGTCCTATACTGGAAACTCTGGAGATTGATAAATTATATTTTGTAAGAATTTAAAAGTAATGACCTAGTTCCATGCAGTATGCAATGCTACCTTAATATGAAATCATATTCAGTCTGCTTTGAAGGGAAACAGCTTTAATCTGTTCTGCCAAGCCTGGCTAGAGAAATACCACCACCATTTTGCTGATAACATGGAGATGAGGTAGGAATAAACTAATATTTAGAGAATAAGGAGATCTGGAGCCGAAGTGACTGCGCAACAATTTCAAGGGAAACAAAAGGTACGGAGAGGGAGATCAATGAAAACATGCACACGAATAGATAGACTAATAAGCACAATTAGTGCAGTTGGGGAATGAACAGAAGAAATTAATCTGTGTAGCAAAATTAGGGCCTTTTTAGATACTATTCACTGGAAAACAACTTAGTGCCTAGTCAAACCAATTTGGTTTAACAGAAGTACCTGAGAGGAGCTGGGGGACATTAATATATGGATTGCCACCTTCAATTAAAGTAACCTTAAAAAACAACAACTATTTAAATAAACAGAGCATGGTTTGAAGTCTATCAAAAAATACAAGCATCAAGAAAGAGCAATTAACCAATTAGTACGTAATATCTTTAAATTCCTTAAACCATTTGTCACTTCAACGCATTTTTCTAAACAAATTAATTTTATGGGCACATATTAATAAACCATACAAATTCATCTAAAGTGTATAATCACTGGCTTTTAGTATAATCACAATGCTGTACATTCATCATCAATGTATTTTTCATTTCAAGGCGCTCAACACTCTGCTCTTCAGTATGAAAAACAGAACATGTAAAATTACAAGAAATTCACTTAATAATGAGCAAATTAGTAACCACAAATCAAGGTAAAACTTGTTCTAGTAAAAAATTACATTGGTTCAGAGGTTTCTAAACTCCTGAGGACTGACTTTATGAGTATTACCTGGAGAGCTTTTTAAAAACAGATACGGAAGGCCAGTTCCCTGACAATTCTAATTCCTAAGAGAAAGGGCTTGGGAAACCTATATTTTAAATTTCTTAAGTAGTTCCCTAATAGGCAGCTATATTTAGGAATCACATCATATTCACAGAATTAGGTAACCAAAAAAAAAAAAAAAAAAATCTTAATTTTCAGTAACTTAACTGAAAATCTGTCACTATGAAATTCTACCCAGAATAATTTCTTTCCTGTCACTTAAGGAAATATATAGCTAGACAGTTACTGTCTATCTAGTCTTGGGTTTTAGATAAGCTTAAAAATCAAGTTCCAAAGAACAACCCTAATACAAGGACTCAATATCCAAAGCAAAAAAAAAAAATGGATTCAACAGTTTGGCATGCAACCTAAAATCTTTTAATAGCTCCTTACTTCCAATGACAACAGCATTCTTGCTACTTCTTGCTACTTGGTTTCTCTCTACCTCAGGGTCTCCACACTTGCTGTTTCCTTTACTTGGAATACTCCATAAATACTTTATTGGCTGCTGCCGTCTATCAGCTAACATGAATCTTCCAAAAAGTAGAAGATTCCATTTTATATTACCAATTTAATGTAACCCTAACACCCACCTTCTCTCCACTCCATTCTATTACACTCCATTGCTTTTCCCAATTTTATTTTCTTCATAATTCTTATTACTATTTGAAAAAAAATCTTCTTTCTTAATATGTATTTATTGTCTGTCTCCTATCAATAGGATTTATACTACATGTGAGCAGGGACCTTGTTTTTCCTGCTTACTACTACATCAGAAAATTATCTGGGATATAGCAAATGTTCAGTAATTTTTAAAAATCATTTTTTAAAAATTTATTCAATTATATCACTCATATATAAACATGCATGAACAACAAGTATATAATAAGAGTTGTGAACTTACAAAGCAAACATATATATCATCATACAGGATTCTCATAACTCACCGTACCACCAATAACTTGCATTGTTGTTAAACCTTTTTAACTAAAGATTAAAGAGCATTGTCAAAATATTACTACTAACCAAAGTATTTTTCCCCCAACCAACCCTATTACTATTATCTTTATATCATTTAAATATGTACACACATATACAATTGTAAGTAAAAGTTGTAAATTTACAAAGGAAACATGCATAACATCATATAGAGATCCCATACATCAAGTCTCCACAAACACCCTGCATTGTCGCGAGACGTTTGTTACAAATTATGAAAGAATATTGTCAAAACCTTACTACTAATAATAGTCCTCTATCTTACATTTGGTGTGTTTTCCCCCAACACACCCTATTAATTTTTAAATACATTGTTTTATGACAGAAGTTGTGAACTTATAAAATAATCATACACATGTGCAGAATTCCCAAACAACACCCTTCCATCAACACACCACACTGTGGTAGAACATTTGCTACAAATAAGATAATATCATCTGATTATTACCATGTTCATAGTGTGCATCTGGCTCATATTTTCCATACCGCCTCATTATCAACACAGTACATCTTTCGCATAGATGCAAGAATATTATATTATTACTGCTAACAACCGTCCATAGGTCACTCCAGCTGTATTTTTCCCATCCTTCTCCACATTCCCAACACCCTGCAGTAGTGATACACATTTGCTCTAGCTCGCAAAGGACGCTCTTAACTGTACCATCAACCACAATTCTCATCCACCTCTTGGTTTACTGTGCTATTCAGCTCCTAGATTATTCTCAAGCAATCTGTCAATTGGCATTTACATACCTAGACTACCATTTTCAGTCGACATCCCCATTTATAAACTAGCTGTTACTCTGTGTTTACATCCACTTTATACATTCCCACAATTTTACAGTAAAGCTAATTAAAACGTCTACATACATTAAACATCAGTAGTCCACTCAGTCCTTCTCTTATCTCCTTTAAGAACCCACCACCTACCACCAGGTCTTGAAAATATTTTCCAATAATTTCTTCTAGAAGTTTTATGGTTCTTGCTTTTATTTTTAGTTTTTTGATCCATTTTGAGTTAATTTTTGAATAAGGTGAGATAGGGGTCTGCTTTCCTTCTTTCAGCTATGGATATCAAATTTTTTCAGCACCATTTGTTGAATGGATTGCTCTGCCAGAGCTGTGTTTGAGTGTGACAGGCTAGTCAAAAATCACTTGACCATACTTGTGAGGGTCTGTTTCCGAACCATAAATTTGGTTCCATTGGCCTATTGTGTCTGTCTTTAGGCCAGTACCATGCTGTTTTTGCCATTATAGCTAGATAATATGACTTAAAGTCTGGAAATGAGTTTGCTTTTCCTTTTTATGATGTTTCTGGCTATTCAGGACCTCTGATCCTTCCAAATAAATTTGATGATTGTGTTTTCAATTTTTTCCTTAATGCTGGTGGAATTTTTGTCAGGATCGCACTGAATCTGTATATCATTTTGAGCAGAACTGACATCATGATATTTTGTCTTCCAATCCATGAGCATGGAATGTTCTTCCAGTTATTTACGCCTTTTTTGCTTTCTTTTAACACTGAGTTGTAGTTTTCTGAATACAAGTGTTTTACATCATTGGTTAAGTTTATTCCTATTTGAGTTTTATCTGCCATTATTTTATTTTCACCACTTTTTCAATACGTTTAGTTACTTTTATTGATACAATTTTCATTTCTAGACTCTTTCACGCCTATCTTTCCTGTCTTTTCTTTTCAGACTCTAGCACAGCCTTTAGTATTTCCTGAATATCTGGTCTCTTGCTTAGAAATTCTCTCAGTTTCTGTTTATCTAGGAATATTCTAATCTCACCCTCATTTTTGAAAGACAGTCTTGCCGGATATAAGATTCTTGGCTTCAAGTTTTTCTCTTGTAGTATCTTAAATATACCAGACCACTGTCTTCTTGCCTCCATGGTTTCTGGTGAGAAATCAGCACTTAATCTTATTGGATATCCCTTATATGTTATGCACTGCTTTTCTCTTGCTGCTCTCAGAATTCTCTGTTTGCCTTCGGCATTTGACATTCTGATGAGTATGTATCTTGGAGTTGGCTTATTTGGATTTTTTTGGATGGGAGTACGTTGTGCATCTTGGACATGGATATCTTTGCCCTTCAAAAGGGTTGGGAAATTTCCCACCATTGTTTCTTCAAATATTACTTCTACCCATTTTTCCCTTCTATTCCCCTTCTGGGACATCCATGACATGTATGTTGCATACCTTCTGCTGTCATTTAGTTCCCTGAGACCTTGTTCTTGTTCAATTTTTTCCATTCTTTTCTTCATCTGTTCTTTTGTATGTTCACTTTCAGAGCCCATTTCTTCAAGCTCACCAATCCTTTCTTCCGCCTCCTCAAATCTGCTATTATATGATTCCAGTGTTTTTAAAATTTTATTTATTGCACCTTTCATTCCCATAAGATCTGCGATTTTTCTGTGTATGCTTTCAAATTCTTCTTTGTGCTCATCCAGTGTCTTCTTAATATCCTTAATCTCTTTAGCCATTTCATTGAATTTATTAAGGAGATTTGTCTGAACATTGATGATTAGTTGTCTCACCTCCTTTATATCATCTGGAGGATTATCCTGTTCCTTTAACTGGGCCATAGCTTCCTGTTTCTTGGTGTCAATTGTAATTTTTTGTTGGTGTCTTCCCATCTGGCTTACTAGAGTATTTATTCTGGGTGCAGTTTTCCTCTTTAGTTTAGGGCTTTCTCTTGCCCTTTCTCCCTTGCTGGTTGTGCAGTAGGAGCCAAGCATATAGTTGGTGCTTTAAGCTGTGGAGGCTCAAGGTGCCCTCATTGCCCCAGGGACCAATGAAGGTTCTTCCAAAATTTTCTCCTTTGACAGTGGTAGCAAGAGAGTCACAGCTATGTGGAATAATCCAAGTTGTGCTGGCCTAGGCTGTAATTGCCCAGAGAGACTGATGAAGCTTCACACCCCTTTTTCCCCTGCCTGGGGCAGGGATGGATCTGAAGGTACGGGCAGCAGTCTATGTAGTATGGGTCCAAGATGACTGCAGTCACCCTGGTAGACTTCCTATTTTCAATCTGTGCCAGCCAGAGTTACCTGCAGTTACCTGAATAGGCTGGTGCACGGCCTGCCAGCCTCCTCCCTACCACAGGCGGGGCTGAAGCCTAGGCTAAGGTTGCAGGCTGATCTGGGTGAAAGAAACTGGTTCCTACAGTCGCTGTGATTTTGGGTCAGTCTGGCTTCTCCTCAGGCTGGGGGCAGAGTCAAAATGGTGGCCACCGGCCTCTTTCCGACTTGGGTGATTCACACCCCAGCTGTTGCCAGGGTTCTATCTTAGCTAGCCGAGTCTACCAATTAGTAGCCAAAATTTTCAGCCAACTGTCTCCTCTTCCCCTCTTTTGGGGAAATGGAGCTTCCAATTCCAGGCACAGAATAGCTCCCTAGGATTGTGCCACCAGAGTAGGATAATCACCAGCCTCTGTGGCTTGGCCCGTAATTTCCAGGAGAGGTTGGCACAGGTCCCTGCAGCTTCCTTCCTCCCAGAGGTGGGGCTGGGGCCTAGGCTAGAGCTGCAATCTGATCTGGATGGAAAGAAGCGGTCCCCACCAGCACTATGATTTTCAATCTGCCCCGCACCCTTCGTGCCAGGCGCGGAGTTAAGATGGCAGCTCCTGGCCTCTTTCTGACATGGACGGGTTCAAACTTTAGTTGTTCCTATGATTATACTTTAACCCCCTGAATTTACTCATCAGTAGCTAAAGATGGTGCCCAACTATCTCTTCCTCCCTGTTTTTGGGAAGTGGAGCTTTCAATTTCAGCCGCGGAACAGCTCTCGATGTAGCCTGTACTTCGTGTGGAGGATGGGCACCAGCCTCCATGGCATGAAGCGCTCTACTTATGAGTCTTCTCTGCAGATGGGCAGTCTCCTCCTTCCATTCCTTCAAGGATATGGCAGGATGCTCTTCTGGTCTCCTGGAGCCCCCAAACAGGTACTTCTGCTAGCTCCAGATAGCTCTGGGTGTTTACTAACTGCCCTGTAGCAGGTGTTGACTACGAGTTCCTTACTCTGCCGCCATCTTGCTGGTTCTTCACTGCTCAATGCTCAGTACTTTATGAATGAAATGAAAATATAAATTTCCAACCTTACTCTGAACATACTAAACATGCCATATTCATGAGCCTCTATGAAGCCAATGAAATGTTTTATACAATTTTAGCCCTAAGCAAAATTGAAGTAGAAAAATTTCAGTACCCCAGACTCTTTTACTCTCTTCTTTTGAGCTCCCTTCCTGCAGAAGCATTCATTCTTCCTATGCCCTTCAGATGAGATAATTTTGACTTAAAAGTAGGAAAACATAGACTCAGGAAGAAACTCTGATGGCATTGAGAAATGCAAGCAGGTACATATTACAATCCAAACAAAAACCATAAGATATGGAACTTTTCCGATTTTGTGTCATTCAGAGAAGACCCCCTCAGAAATCAGTGACTCAAGTCTTGAGCCAGATGTACACTACAGATCCTTAAAGATTTTAAGGATGAGTAGGGTTAAATTAGACAGGGAAATATCAAAAAGGAGAAAAGGTTTCCATGATAGATGACCTTCTTGCAAAGGCCAAGAAGCATGAAAAGAGTATGTGAAAATATTCAGACAAACTTTTTTTTTTTGGGGGGGGGGGGGTTGTAGGAAATAAACGAATATATGAAGTAGTCAGAGGAAAGAGATCATGCAAGGCCACATCAAGAATTTTTATCTTTATTGTAAGAAAAAAATGAATTTCGAACAGGAAAATATGATAAGCTATAAATTAAACAATATGATCACATTATCTTGCAGATTAAAAAATAGATGGTGGGGAAAGAGAGACAATAGCGGACACAGAAGATATTTTGGTAATCCATTTGAGAAACACAGAGTAGAATGATGAGATAATTTGACAACTGGATAAGAAAACTGAATGGACTGAAGAAATACTTCAGAGGTAAAATTTAGCTGCCTAATGAGGTTCTAAAACTCTGGCCTCTCTGTTCAAAGTCTTGCCTTTTCACTAATATCCAGCCTCTAGAATAAAGATCCTACACATTTTAAACAAAAATTAATGGAATAATACTATTCAATTTAAAATGGTAGTAAGTACATTATCACATCTGACATGTGTTAGCATACACATTCAAAAAGACCCCATTCTCTTTCCTCAAGGAGTTCACCAGTTAAATAAGATTATAAGTACAAGACAAGTAACAATATCAATATGCAATGTAAATAAAATTATATGGAAATGGAGGGAAGGGGCATAACCTTCAACATAAAATTAGGACATTATTTTTACATAGTTGGCACCCAAGATTCAAATACTGAAAAAGGAACTAAACTGGGAATCAAAAGATACTGTTTCAAACCTCCAATCCTGTAGGATGTTAAAGTAATTTACAATTCAACATCTAGCCTTGAAAAAAAAAAACTCTTAGAAACATATTTCTTTAGTATGGTAAAGGCTATAAAAACCCAATAATTAGTGCCATATCTAAAGTGAGGCATTTCTATTAAAGTCAGGAATAAGACATTACTGGGGAGGTTAAAAAGATATAAGTAATATGACTGGAGAGGAGGGAGGAGGAGGAAAAAATGAAATATAAATAATGGTAAAGAATTAATTATTCTTATTTGCAGATGATAATGATTGCTTACCTAGAAAATATAAGTAAATTTAGTATTAGAAAAACAAGAGAGTATAGTATAGTGATTACATATAAGAAATAATGGAAATAATTTGCTTTTCTAGTTAGCGATGAATTAGAAATTGCAATAAAAAAGCCAACACAAAAATTCTCCTACTCTGACTCAAACATACCAAGCATGTCCCACATTAGGGCCTTTGCCCTGATTGTGCCGTATATCTAAAGCTCCTCCCAGATAGCTATATGCCTAATTACCTCACTTCTCTTCTTTGATCACATGCCACCTTCTCAGTGAGGCAGCCCTGCTGCCACGACCTCCACTTCCACTTCCTACACGTAGTCTGCTCTACCACAGCACTATAGTTTGTTTACTATAGCTCATTGTTATTTTCTGTAATCCCTCCTATACCACCCCCTCCATGTAATCCCAAGGATCTTTGCTTTGTTCTCTAATATATTCCTAAACTAGGAGTGCCTGGCACAGAATAAACACTGAATAAAATATCTGTTGGGAAGTGTTTTTCCTATTAGTTATTCAAGTTTACTACATAGAATTAAAAGTGTGATATGGATAGAAAGGAGTAAGGTTTCTCAATATGTAATTCATAAAGCATGTGCATCATAATCATCTAATGTGTTTATTATAAAACAGATTCCTATATCCCACTCAAATTTCTGGGGGCAGGGCCAAAGGAAAAAAAATTAAATTGAGGTGGCATTTATGTAGAACAAAGTTTGTAAACCACAGGAACAGAGTCCATAAACATAATCAAATGCATGTAAGCATTTAATATGTGATAAAACTCACAAAATCTGTAGAAAAGGATGTTGGGGAAGCCATGTGAAAAAAAAATTAAAACTTGAACCTCTGCCTGGCACTAACATTAAAACCATATCATTTTTAAGATAAATATTTTTATAAT
This sequence comes from Dasypus novemcinctus, assembly GCF_030445035.2. Taxonomy (NCBI): domain Eukaryota; kingdom Metazoa; phylum Chordata; class Mammalia; order Cingulata; family Dasypodidae; genus Dasypus; species Dasypus novemcinctus. The sequence continues at coordinate 109,064,919 of NC_080675.1, read as the reverse complement.
TTTGGGGTGGGGAATACCTTTCTAAACTTGCTCCTAAAGTCAGAAATTAGGCAAGACTGCTAGACTTAACTACATCAAAACAGAAAATTCTGTATGACAAAAATGCCAGAATATTAAGAGACACACATAAAAACTGGGGGGAGCAGGGGGAACATGTATCATGTATAGCAAAAGATTAGTATCCAAGAGTATAATGAGATACCATTTCACACCCATTAGACTGGTTGCTATTTAAAAAAAACAAAATAAGTGTTGAAGAGGGTACAGAGAAATGGGAACATTCATTCACTGCTGGTGGAAATGTAAACAGCAGGGAGCAGTTGTGGAAGATCGTTTGACATTTCTTCATAATGCTAAGTACAGAATTACCCACAATCCCACTATTAGAAAATTTCAATTTCCAAATAAATTGCAAGCAGGGACTTGAACAGAGAGTTGCATACCAATGTCCATAGCAGCCTTATTCACAATTGTCAAGGGATGGAAGAAACCCAAGTGTCCACCAACTGATAAATGGATAAATAAAATGTGGTATGATATATGCATACAATGGAATATTATTCAGCCATAAAAACGAATCAAGTCTGATACACGCAACAATATGCTTGAACATTGAAGGCATCATGGTAAGCGAAATAAGCCAGTCGCAAAAGGACAAATATTTTATGACATCACTGTTTTGAAATAATTAGTATAAGCAAACTCATAGAATCAAATCTAGAATATAGGTTAGTATAAGCAAACTCATAGAATCAAATCTAGAATATAGGTTATCAGGGACTGGGAGGGGATAGGGAACGGATAATAGAAGGCTTAAAATATACAGGGTTCCTATTTGGAATGAAGGTAATGCTTTGATAATGGATGATGGTAGTGATAGCACAACATTATGAATGTAATTAATAGCAATGAAATATATATATCTGAATGTGATTAAAAGGGGAAATGGTAAGATTTTATTTATGGTAACAGAATAAAAATTTTTTTTTTAAAATTCCATGCAATTATACTACACAGTGAGCCCTAAGTTAAACCATGGACTATAGTTAATAGTATAATTATAAAAATGTGCTATCATCATTTGTAATTAATGTTGCAAACCAAAGTAAGCTGTTAATAAAAGGGTGGTATATGGGAATCCTGTATTTGAAACATGATTTCTGTAAACACAAACTTCTCCAATAATTTTTTTAAAAAAGATCAGTATCCTAATATAAAATGAAATCTTATACATTAATATGGAAAACAAAAATGGACAAAGAAAACAAAAAATGCAATATGTAAAATAAATACAGGTAGTCCAAACTTACAAGTATAAAAAATATGCATATTACAACAATGAGATATAATTTCCCACCTATCAAACTAGCAGAGATTTAAAGTGTAATAATACAGTATTAGTACAGTAACATCTTACACACAGCTATAGAAATATAAATATATAAATTGCTACAATGTTTCTGGAGAAAAATTTGGCAAATTTAAAATACACAACATCTTGACCCATAATTTTACTTCTGGAAACTTATTCTAAAGATAGACAGAAATGCACTCAGGTGTATGCACAAAACTCTACATCATGACACCGTTTATTATAGTAAAAACCTAGAAACTGCCTAACAACCCATTAACGAGACTGACTAAAAGTAAATTTTCGGTCACTAAGTATTATGATGTAAATTTTTATAGGCCAACACATTAAGTGGAAAAGAAAGTAGACTTCAAAACAGTATAAAATAATATGATAATATAAAGGGATCAATTCATCTAGAAGACATAACAACTATAAACATATATATATCTACAGTAGAGCCCTAAAAATATATGAAGCAAATATTGACATATTTGAAGGGAGAAATAGAAGGTTCTACATTATTAGTAGGAGACTTTGATATGCCACTTTCAATAATGGATAGAACATGTAGACAGAAGATCAATAAGGAAACAGAAGACTTGAACTCTAAACCAGCTACACCTAACAGACATAAATAGACCACTTCACCGAACATCAGCAGAATACACATTATTCCCTAGTATATATGGATCATTCTGCGTGGATCAGACTGTTAGGTCACAAGTCTCAAAAAATACAAAAATATTGAAATCATACAATGCATATTCTCTGACCACAATGGAATTAAGCTAGAAATCAGTAACAGATAGAAATGAAAATTTCAAAAATATTTGGAAATTAAACAATGTATTTTAAAGAACCTATGGTTCAAAGAAGAAATCACAATGGAACTTCGGAAATACGCTGAGGTTAATGAAAATGAAAATGAAAACACAGTATACTAAAACACATGGACTGCAGCAAAGGCTGTGCTGAAAGGGAAACTTAAAGCTTCTAAATGCTTACCTTGAATAAGAAGAAAGATTTCAAATCAGAGACCTTACCTCAAAACTAAAGGATCTAGAAAAAAAAGAACAAAGTGAGTAGGATAGAAGTAAAGGGATAGAAATAGCAGTTTAGAGCTGAGATATATGTGATAGAGAATTAAAAAATAATAGTAAACAAAATAAAAAATTGGTTATTTGAAAAGATCAATAAAACCAACAAACCTTTAGTTAAACAAATTATTTTTAAAAGGGAAAGGACACAAATAACTAAAATAAGAAATGAAACAGGGGAGATTAGTACCAATACCACAGAAATGAAAAGTACTATAAGAGGATACTATGAATATTTGGATATTATGTAGGCAAAAAAACTGGATAACCTAAATGAACAAATTCTTAGAAACACACAAACTACCTACACACTGACTCAAGAAGAAAAAGATCTCAAACCAATAACTAGTAAAGAGACTGAATCAAAAATAGAAAATGTCCCAACAAAAAAAAGCCCAGGAAGATGGCTTCACAGAGGAATTTTACTAAACATTCCAATAAGAATTAACACTTATTCCGCTCAAGAATTTCCAAACTATTCAGGAGGGAACAATTCCTATCTTATTCTATGAGACCAACATCACCCATATATCAGAGCCAGATAAAGATACCACCAAAAAAAGAAAATTACAGGCTAATAACCCATGAGTAGAGATGCAAAAACCCTCAAAAAAACATTAGCAAACCAAATAAAGCAGCAAATCAAAAGTTATACATCACTCTCATGTGGGATTTATCCCAGGTATTCACTTTTCATGTTGAACCACACTTGCGTAAGTGCAATATAACACATTAACAGAAAAGGGGGAAAAAAACCACAATTATCTCAATTGATGCAGAAAAGGCATCTGAAAAAACTCCAACACCACTTCTCGATAAAACACTTAAAAAATATGAATAGAAGGAAAGTTCCTCAACATGATAAAGGGCATCTATGAAAAAACTCACAGATAACATCACACATAATCCTGAAAGACAATTCTCCCTCTAAGATCAGGAAAAAGACAAGGATGCTTACTGTCAACACTTGTTCAACACTGTACTGAAAATTCTAGTTAGAGCAGTTAGGCAAGAGAAGGAAAAAAAAGGCATCAAAACTGGAATGAAGAAGTAAAAATTGCCCTATTTGGGATGACATGATCCTATATAAAGAAAATTCTGAAAAATCCACAACAATGTTACTGGAACTAATAAATGAATTTGGCCAAGTGGCAGAGTACCAGATCAAAACACAAAAATCAGTAGTTTCTATATACTCATAATGAACAAGTGGAAGAATTGAGAAAATCGAGAAAAAAATTCCATTTACAATAGCAACAAAAAGAATGACATTCTAAGAAGAAATCTAACCAAGGATGTAAAGTACTTGTACACAGAAAACTATAAGACATTGTTAAAAGAAATCAAATAAGACCCAAATAAATGCAAAGACATTCCCTGTTCATGGATTGGAAGACTAAATATTGTTAAGATGTCAATTCTACCCAAAGTGATTTACAGATTCAATGCAAACTCAATATATATGGTTAAGGGGGATAATTTAGGTGTATATATATTACTAGAATAAAATTTTTTAAAAAACAGGATTGTACAACACAGTAAGCCCTATTGTAAACAATGAACCATAGTTAATAGTACGGTCATGAAAATGTTCTTTCATTAATTGTTACAAATGAACCACACTAATTAAAGATGTGAATAATAGGGTGATATACGGAAAGTGTATTTTATACATAATTTTTCTGTAAACCTACAACTTCTCTAATATTAATAATTTAAAAAAATAGTATGACCTTAGTTTTGGAGGAAAAAAATGTGTGTAAGATATACCTTTAAAAAAGCCTAATCTAGAAAATTTTGAAACACATTGTGAACATAGTTACACCTTAGTGGTGGAATTAGCGTTTATTTTCCTCTTCTGTAAACACAGTAAAACTACCTAAAGCAAAAAGAGAAACAATTTAGGCTTTAATAATAATATAATAACTATAAGAGAGCTCTAATTGTCCGTTTGTTCTATTTTCAACACTTGGTTAAAGGCATTAATCTTTAATTTTGACAGAAACTCTGCCAAGTGGCTATAACAGATGAGGAAACTAAAGTTTGAAGAGGTAACTTCTATGTCAGCTATATTTTTCATTGTTCTATAATTCTGTAAATGTAAATACAAGCTCATATACCTATTAATAAAGCAGGGTTCCACAAATATGTCCCAACTCAAAGGAACAAATTTCAAAATCTGCAATCTTATTCACAAAGCAAACATGCCAACCTCTACTACACATTCTTTCATATAATGCCCTATACTCCTCATCCCTTCAAAAAAAATGTTTAGGAACTCAAGTCTCACGAAAATTTAGGAGCAGTTTTTAACTGTGAACAATACTAGATTAAATATAGCATCACAGTCCTCCTACAAAGTAGCAGGAGAACAATGTTTTTCAAAAAAACAAAAAACAAAACAAAAAAATCGGCATGAACATTGGTATGCAAATATGTGTTTGAGTCCCTGCTTTCCAATCTTTGGGGTATATACCTAGAAGTGGAATTGCTGGGGCATATGGTAATTCTATCCAGAACTTTTTGAGAAACTGCCAAACTCTCTTCCAGAGTGACTGCATCATTTTTCATTCCCACCAACAATGAATGACTGTTCCTATTTCTCTGCATCCTCTCCAACACCTATAATTTTCATTTTTAAAAAAATTGTAGTCATTCTAGTGGGTGTGAAACGGTATCTCATTTTAATTTTGATTTGCACTTTCCTAATAGCTAGTGAAGTTGACTATTTTTTCATGTGCTTTGTGGCTATTTGCATATTTTCTTTGGAATATTCAAATTTGTTTTTTCAGGTCTTCTGTCTAGTCATTAAATGGGTTGTCTTTTTATTGTTGAGTTGGTAGGATTTCTTTATATATTCTAGATATTAAACCATTATCGGATATGTAGTTTCCGAATGCTTTTTCTTCCATTGAGTAGGTTGCCTTTTTTACTTTCATGATAAAGTCTTTTGATACACAAAAGTTTTTAATTTTGATGAAGTCTCACTTAACTTATTTTTCTTTTGTTGCTTGTGCTTGGGTGTAAAGTATAACAAACTGTTGCCTAACAGAAGATCCTGAAGAAGTTCTCCTAGTTTTTCTTCTAGGAGTTTCATATACCATTGCTATATTGTAGAACAAATGGACAGAGGTAACATTTTTCAGCGGAAGGAACAATGAATTGACAGGCATGAAACCAAAATTTCCTTTAAGACTGACACAAGTGTCATATTATGAGCAACTTACTTTATCATTCTAGGCCTTAGTATCCTCATCTATAAAAATTATGGAGACAAGATGCTATTTAATCAAAATTCTTTTCCACTGCAGATTTCCTTGATTCGATGAAATTCCCAAGATATGTAAAATTACCCCAGATAGTACCCTATACATATTTTATTACATAATGCCTATTCTGTAGTAAGAACTTTAAATGTTTCTTTGTACAAATTAAAAACTACATCTACCACTACCACTAATAAAATATTAATAGGAAGATAACATGTGAGTACTTGCTATGTACTAGATATCGTTCAACACTTTACATGGATTATATTTAATCCTCCCAACAACTTTCCAAGACAGATTGATTATTATCCTCATTTTACTGATCAGGAAACGAGGCTTAGGGAGTCCAAGATCACACAACTCTTAAGCGACATATCTGGGCCTAGAACCTGGGCAGTGCAAACTTCAAAGCCGCCAAGGAGTTGTACTACAAAGGCCATAATTAGAATATTTCTTTATACTGTCACAAGGAATTTTGAACTAGTGCATTTCTTTCTTTTAATATAGAAGCCCAAACATGAGCTTTATAAATGTTTTACCTTTTTTACAAGAAACTGTAAAATGTAGAATACATTAACAATACAGAATGACACACATTTATATACATTGTAAATTTCCTGCATGGAGTAAAACATTATCAATCTTGTTGTAAAGAACCCCCTAATACCAATTTTGCTAATGCACCAAAAAAACTATGACCATATTATTGAGTTACCTTGGAACTAAGAGATTTGGCTTAAATCATGAAAAGAAACACAATTTAAGGTGGTACTTTTCTAAAGTGGTGTTAGCTCTATGGACTTATTAACACTAATACATAACAGTGAATTCGCCACATCTGCTAAGAAGAATGATTTCCAAATAGTAAAACTTCAAGTTAACTCCAAAGTAGGACGATAATATAGGCTCATATATGAAAATGCTTTGTGGGGTGGAGGGGATTTACACACATAACTCATTCTTAAAAAGATTAAACTACTAAAAAATGCCCTGCAAGCATTAGCCTAAATATGGCTCCATAGCTAACAATACAATCCTCCAGTCCCCCTTAACCCCAGAAAATACAAGTATTAGGAATTAGAACAAAAACATCTTTCCCTGTATTTGTGGATCTTGCCTGGTGTGATGCTGGTCACTATTCCAACAACAGATAAGAAAACTGTCCCATAAAAATTAATATTATTATTCTGATATAAGACTATTTATGGATAAGATTTACTATTTTCTAAAAATCAGGTATAAGCTGAAAAGAAACAGTATGAAAATACATAAGCTAAGACATGTTTAAACAGAACAGACTTGTTCATCAAATCCTCAACATCAGAACTAAGGGACTCATCTCAAAGTCTAAACAAAATACATATACATAAGAAACAGTACTTCACATAGTAATGTAAGAATTGGATTTAAATCCATAATATAATATTTATTAAGCCTTATGATCTTGGACGAGTAACTTGATTTAAGTCTGTGTGCTCATATGGAATATGGAAAAAATACCTTCTTATGAAGCTATTGTTAAAATAAAATGCAACAACATAAAGTGCTTAACTATTTTTAGCATATAGCTATCATTTTAACAGATGCATATTATAATTATGAAATGATCATGTATTAAAAGGTAGCACATACAAATATATAATATAAATATGCAACATATAAACATTTTATATTTTAATATAACACAAATTCCAAAACCATTTGAATTCATAGATAATGGATTAATTTAAAAGAGCCATACCATCTACTGCTACCACTTAAATATATATTGAGGCAGAAGGCCACAGTAAACAAAAAATGTTTACTGCAGGATGATGGCCCCTCCCCAATACACCTGTACATACTCAAATACTACTAATGGCTAGCGCACTGTCTTATACATTGCAAACATACAATGAATATTCTTGGAAATGCAATGACTTTTTCCTGTTGTGAAATAGCTAAACTGACCTTTAGCTTAGTTTTCTCCATCTGTAAAATGGATTAATAATACCACCAACCTCACCCAAATGCCAATGAGCACACCTAGCAACCAGATACTAGTTTCTAAATAAAATTCTCCAACAGAAAAAAATCAGGGCTCTTTGGTGAAATGGGACAGTTTCAAAGTTGGGGCAGAGGAAGTATGAGATGAGCCTGGCATACCTGGTGATGCCAGAAAGTGCTAAAAAAAATGTGTCAAAAGACATAGAAGCCAAGTTGACAGGGTTCCTAATGGCTAAATCTGGGACAACCAAGCATCAAAAGAGTGACAGTGATGGATTACAATCCACACTTCTTTGGAGGGATGGATAAGAGAATGCTCTTACTTTTTATGAAGAGACCTTAACAATTGAGAGACCGGGCAGTCACCATCTTAACCCAATAGCAAAATTAACATCACCACTAATGAGACAGACGTCATCATGAATGAACCTACTAATTTGAGTCAGAGGACACCATCACTCTATTTAGTGTTACCAAAAATGCGTAACTTGAATTTAATCATTAGTAAGCATCAGGCAAACCCAAACTGAGAAACATTCTACAAAGTACTAGCCAGTACACGTCAAAAGTGTCACCGCCATGAAAGACAAAGACTGAGCTATTTTAAATTAAAGGACACTAAAGAGACATGACATTTTAAGGAAATATGTGATCTCTGATTGGATCCTGAACCAGAAAAAGGACATTTGTGGGACAAACTGTAAAACTTAAATAAGGTCATTAGGTAATAATATTGTGCCTGTGTATTGTAATTTCCTGATTTTGCTATGTAAGCTATTAATATTTTGTTAGGCTAGCTGAATGTGGATATGGCTATTCTGTGTAGGTTTTTCCTATTTTTGTTGCTCTGAAATTATTTCAGTGGGAATGTGCACTGTCTGTATAGGGCCATCAAACTCAAAAATTGCTTTGAGAATCAGATGACATAATGTATGTTAAAAGTGTAATTTCTAAAGAATATATAAATGTTAGCAGTTTTTCATTATTATTTCCAACTCAGATGCTAGATACTTCCCCATCTTTGCAGTACCCCAAATATATCTTCAAGTCTATGTGAAGAACATGAATTGTGAACTGGGCTACATGTAGAATTTTGGTCCTAAACCAAGGACATTTAAAGCTGCTTAAATTGCTACTCTAAAAGAAAGAAAATTTTTAAAATGTACTAAACATTTAAAAACAAATCAATCCACTCTTCCAGTCACTATGGACCATAAAATAGATTCTAAAATGTTTAAGAACTTTCTGAAAGACATATGAGCACTAGCTTAAAAATTATTTTACCATTAATTGTCATATCTTTTTGAATGACAACTCTTTAGTTTGTAATAGTGAAAAAAATTTCAAGATTAAGTGGGTTGGCAAGAGAGGCAATGACAAACTAGCAGGTTTATATAATCCCTTCATTGCTTCCACCTTGACTCTACCCATAAAATCTCCAATTTTTAGTAAAAATACCTGAAAGAAAAGGGAGAAATAATTATAGTTCAGTAGGTTTGTGACAAGTTATTTGAAGAGTTTGAAACTACACCCAAATTATTCACCTAAAATGCCCCTTACTCTCCCAATCAGTAATCTAGGCTCTTTGGACCATTATCTGGCTGAGAATGACATATCTCATGCTCTTAAATGAAAACCTAGTCCCACTGATCTAATTATCATCCAGTTACAAATTATTGATTTCAAAGTTTCCATGAGTGAAAGAAATGATAAAAGATTATTAATCATACACAGCCTATATATAGTACAGGAAGTATCATTAATATATAAATAAAATTTTGTTTATGACACATGAAAATAAAAATTAAAGGCTAAAGTTACAAAAAGGCTGCTTTAGTTCCACTTAACAGACATTAAATCTTTTACCCTACATAGATTACCTACTCTGCCATACAAACTTAAAAATGAATCAAAGGCAGTTAAGATTGTAGTATTTATTTATTTTTTTTAAAGATTTATTTATTTTATTTATGACTCTCCCCTTTCCCCCCACCCCCGCCCCAGTTGTCTGCTCTCTGTGTCTGTTTGCTGCGTGTTCTCTGTCTGCTTCTGTTGTTGTCAGCTGCACGGGAATCTGTGTTTCTTTTTGTTGTGTAATCTTGCTGGGTCAGCTCTCCGTGTGTGTGGCACCATTCCTGGGCAGGCTGCACTTTTTTCACACTGGGAGGCTCTCCTTACAGGGTGCAATCCTTGTGCGTGGGGCTCCCCTACGCGGGGGCACCCCTGCATGGCAGGGCACTCCTTGTACGCATCAGCACTGTGCGTGGACCAGCTCCACACGGGTCACGGAGGCCCGGGGTTTGAACCACAGACCTCCCATGTGGTAGACAGATGCCCTAACCACTGGGCCAAGTCTGCTTCCCAAGATTGTAGCATTTAGATCACTAGACTATTGACCTATAAAGTTAAGCATAACATAAAGATGTTTTTTCAAAATGAAGCAGTTTTTACTTTCAATAGTTCTTGGAAAAATGGTATTTCCCTCTTAAAGTGAATCAATATTTCCAAGACTTCGTTACTAAAGAACAAATCATTTATTTCTAATATTAATACACTGTGAACTCAAGAGAAAAGATCCAGATTTTATTCATCTACATCCACAGTCTGTCATCCTAACACCTGGAATCCAGCAAACCTCAAAGATGTTAGTTTCCATACTTTCTCTGGCATATAATAAATGCTCAACAAATGTTTGTTGTAACTATTTCATTGAGTATCAACATTAATGTCTGTGCCAAACCTAAGAGCAATGAAAAATCCAAGAGAGAGACTAAATTTGACTAATGAGAACTGCTGTAACATCCTGATCTCCATCTGTTTGGCTGCTTCTATCAGTCTACCATTCCCATGCACATATTTGATAGATCCTTTTGAGCCCAAGGCAGTGAAACATTTAACTACCACTATAATATACAGCATGTACATAATGCCTTTGCTTCTCTGTAGTCCTAAGGGTTTTAACATTTGAGGTTTAAGTTATACCTCACTATGCCCTACCTTGGCATTATATGGATAATTAGGTGTTTATGACTGGATCTATTACTTTGTCACTTAACAACTGTTAACCAAGTTAAATCTCACATTATTAATAAAACTTAGTTTTAAAATAATATATTGCCTTTAAAAACCCAGCACTTAAAAGGGCAAATATAATTAATACCAAATAAAACATGTACTGAGCATTTAGTATGTGATAATGATGATAGCCTTAATAGAGAACTATCTTAAGGACTAAAAACATTAACAGAAATATTTCCTTCAGTTCAGGAGATGTATTTTCAAAGGCTTATATAGAGATCAGTACACATCCAGGTCTACCTCAAAAAAATTTTTTTGTAAATACTTAACACAGTTAAAATATTCTAATAAAAAATAACTTCAAGTAGAATTACAGAATGAAATAAAGCATACTAAATTGTTATTTTAATACAAAAAAGAAAAGAAAAAGAATGCAAATGACAGATTATCCTGAAAATAATGATGGACTGTGTAGGAGTTAAAGACAAATTACAAAATATTAGAGCCAAAAGCATTAGAAATCATCTGAGTCATCTCACTCTCTCTAGTAATGAGGAAACTGAGGTTTGCAATGAAAGTTACTTTTATAAATAACAGAGACTACACATTGGACAATGCTTAACATATAATGATATAAGGATTAAATAACCCACACTCATCATCACAGGCAAATAAAGATCAAGAGGTTGATGGGGGCAGGAAAAAAGGGAAAGAAAATATGAATGCATAAAAATGAGATTCGGGAAAAGACAAATATTCAGCAGTTAAGAGGCTAGACTCAAGCCAAAGCTGACCAACTTTGAATCTCACCCCTGTCACTTGCTAGTTGAACATTGTCACAGATCATACAACCCAACTATTTCACTCCTAATTATATGCTTGAGATGATACCTCTATGGTATTGATATTGCTCTTTTTCTTATGCCAGGCAGTGGGATGTTTGTTTATTATTTGTCATAACTTATATATACATGTTATACGTATTCTTTTGCACAATATGAAATATTTCAAAATCATTAACATTAAAAAAATTCTACTTCTGGTGTTTTAGAGGGTGAAATTTTGATGCCTCAGCTATGCTTTTAACATGCATGTATCAGGAGCATAAACAAGAATGCTCATGGCGTTCTTGATAACAAATACCTGGAAATACACTTCAAATGCCCTTAGACAAGAGAATTTCTAAATTGTGGTAACTTCATACAATAGAATAGAATAGTAATGGTCATGCAAGTAAAATGAAAACTATAAAGACAAAAGGAGAAAAGTCTGAATAACATATTAATGAATTAAAAAAAAAATCACATCCCAGAAGTGAAAATGTAAGTAAATATATTCCTTTTATAGTTTGAAAACAATGAATCATTGTTTAGGCACACTATATGTGATAAAGCCTTTTTTTTTTTTTTTAAGAGAAGGGAAGGGTATATAACAATTCAGGATAGTTACCTTTGAGGAAAGGTCAATTAAAAAACATATTACAGGGAAAGAGCTGTGGCTCAATCGATTGGGCTCCCATCTACCAAATGGGATGCCCTGGGTTCCGGTCTCAGGACCTCCTTGTGAAGGCAGGCTGGCCAGCACCCCTGGAGAATTGACGGCCCATGCCCACAGAGAGCTGGCACAGCAAGATGATGCAACAAAGGGAGATAAGACGATACAGAAGAACGTGCAGCAAACGAAACAGACAGCAAGCAAGCTGCAAGGGGGGTGAGGAGGGGGTAGGACAGAGGGAAGGAAGGGGGGAGGACGGAAGGAGGGAGGGAGGGAGGAAGAAAGGAAGGAGGGAAGGAGGGAAGGAGGGAAGGAAGGAAGGAAGGCGTTGTCAAAACCCAAAAACAAAAACCCAAAAAACAAAAAACATATTATAAGCCATAAAAGCCAAATAGTATCAGTTTGTCAACAAGAGATTGAAGTTGAGATTATTTTTTACTTATATGTATCTATATATATGTGTGTGTATATGTATGTGTATTTGTACATGTATCTATGTTTTACATTTTGGATTAATATTTAAAACATACTGAGAAAGGAATTATTTCTCAATTTATTTTAATGCCATGTCTGTGAAACATCAAAACCATCTCACATGCCAATGGCAAGTTTTACATTTTGAGAAAAGCTGCACTATCTCATGCTACTTCCCTATTTTAAAAAACTAGATCTTTCTTAAACAATTGGCTAATAGAGAATGAATGAATAGATAACAACACTGTGTACAAAAAGTTTGTTTGGATTGCAGGATCTGCACTGTTCAAATAGTAGTCACTAGCAACATGGGGCTCTTTAAATTAACCCTATTGGAGACAAAGGATTGTAGTTAATAGTAAAAGAATGGTCTTTCATGAATTATAACAAATGTATGTTACTAATACAAGATGGTACTAACAGAGTGGTATATAGAGAAGAAATACACCTAATGTAAATAATGGATAGATGGAACAATTTTAATACTTTTTCATCCATTATAACAAAGGTAAATACTATTAAAAAAAACAGTGCAATTATTTAAAAAGTGCTATCATCAATGGTAATGGATGTTCCACACCAATGCAAAGTGTTGGTGGTGGGGCTGTGCATGGGAATCCTGTACATAGTTATGCATGATCATTTTGCAAATTCACAACTTCTAAAAAAAAAAATGCTGTGAGGGTCCAACAACAACAAATTTAGTTCCTTAGCCCCTCTAATCACATTTCAAGCACTCAATAGCCATACAGTGGCTAATATACTGGAGAGCAAATAGAACATATCTGTCATCACAGAAAGTTCTACTGGATGCACTACTGTAGATTCTCAAAGAATTCTTAATAAGGTCTAATTGGTAGCAAATGGAAATAAATATCAGTAGGGGAAAAAAAGTATATTTTCCTTTTCTATAGTTCCTTTATAGTCTGATGATTTCAAAAGTTGGATATGTGCTAAAGTAGGCAAGAATCCCTCCCCAACTAAGATGATAAGGTTACTATTCCACCTGAAGAACTTAAAAACGTTTGAAGAAAACTAGGTTAAGAGACCAAGGCCAGAGCCAGATGTATAATGGCAAACATTCAGTACTCACTGTTGCACCAAACACTGTTTTAATATTTGAACCTATGAAAACTCTGTAAATATCTTATCTTCATTAACATAAAGCAGTAAGGAAAGTATGTCAAATAAGGAACAGACTATCAATAAAATTATTTATCTTTAAGAGTAATTGGTACTGCCTAATGAATTCTCATTCATCATCCCCTGACCACTGAAAATGTTGGGGAGCATCACACCCCATCCCCATCATGATCTCAACATCCCTGTGGATTGTTTTGTAGCAAATAGCATCTTTGAAAGGCATCTTCCCTCCATCTAATATATCACTCAAATTTTCATAGACTGATTTTTAATTTCCAAGATGTTTTCAAACTTCTACAAAGATACAGAATATTCTAGAGATGCTTAAAATGAGTGTATGTATATATTTAAGGCGTTTATCATACACAGCGTAACCATGTAGATATTTCATTTAACTGCCCAATATATAGGCTACATAACTTCATTTAACTAATAACTCTCAAACATATCTCATTTAGCTCCCAAAGCAGACCCAGACATTTCAATTCTAAGGTTATGTTCATTTTCCCTCAGCTTTCTTCCTCTCCCCTCAAATTTTTCTATCTGCTTTCTGCTTTACCTCCCTTTTCTTTATTCCCCTACTTTAGAATTACCTTTTTTCTTCCACAAGCAAATAAAAATTCATACATAAACAAACCCATTTATATAAAATTTTCATGCAAAAGTTACTTCTGGATGGGACAAGATTAACAGATGCTGGGACACTAAAAGATATGCCCTAAGTCACATAAGAAAATAGCAAAGCTGGGACTAGAATTAGAGTTCCTTTTTCTTTATACAAGGCTTTGCAGATTTTCCTAGAGTACCAACTAGCGTAACTGTATCCTTTCCAACATAGTTAACTCTTTATAAAATATACGATCTACTTAAAATTACTTAGGAAGCAACAAATTTTAAACTTTAGGATCCCTCTATATTTCTTGTCTTTACAATACCTTTGACATAAATAAGCACACAAAACAAAAATTATTTTATGGCTATTTCCCCTCATCTTCCAAGTTTTCTACACTGTAGTTATAATGGTTTTATATTTTACTTCAAAATGTTTATATTAACCCTTATTGGATATTTTTGTTTGGATCACTGGATATAAATATGTAAACAATGGTGGTTAAAAATCTGAGATTTTCCAATAATTAAAAATGATTAAAATGCAATACTCGCATTAATCTTTAAGATAATTTATTTGACTTCAAAATAATTATATGCATATATATATATACACATATATGTGCATATATAAGTACATATATACATACAAAGGTTACTTTGGGCTGAATTCCCTTACCCTTAAGGGAACTTCAGTGAAGAAATCTAAGAAACAATCACCTAACAGGTATTAGACATATATAATCTAGCTATGGCTATTTAAATGTAATATCCCTTCCAATTCCTCACAACCCAACCTTAAAATCCACTACCCTTAGGATCCTCTACCTTTGAGTATTACCTATCTCCATGGAATAATAAATTGAACATAAAAGTAAATCTTGGGAAGCAGATATGGCTTAACCACTTGGGCACCCGCCTACCACATGGGATGTCCTAGGTCTTGGTGCCTCCTAAAAAAATGACAGGCAAACGCCACCCCCCACGCAACAAGCCAGACTCTGCCACCATCACAACAAGCAGAGGCCACAAGCCAGCAGAAGCCACAGCCCACGGGGAGCAGATACGGCTCAGGCTGTTGGGCACTCGCCTCTCTTGTGGGAGGTCCCAGGTTGGGTTCCAGTGCCTCCTGGAGAAGGCAAGCAAACAATGAACAGACAGATGAGTGAACCATCAAGGAAGAGGGGATAAATAAAGAAAAATAAAGAAAATAAAATAAATCTTTTTTTTAAAAAAAAAGGAAATCTTTAATACCAACAAGGAAGTACATTCTTAGAGGACAATGTCCCAAATACTGCACCATAGTTTTGTATCAGGAGTTTTTAAATTCCAATAGGTGTATACTTAGATGAATTATATGGTTTATGAATAGACTTCAATACTATTGATAATAAAATGAAAAAAATTAAAAAAAAAACAATAAAGGAAAGGATTATTTTTGTGGAGATGACAAAAAATATTCAGTCTGTGTCATGCACTGTATGACTCAGCTGTTTTATGAAAGATTTCATATATATACATGTATGTCTGCTGAGTGAAAAGGTAAAATGTATGTTAGTCAAAAGTTTTTAAATCTGGGAGTGGATGTGGCTCAGGTGGTTGAGCACCCGCCTCTCACATGGGAGGTGCCAGGTTCTGTTCCCAGTGCCTTCTGAAAAAAAAAACAAAAATAAACAAGCAAAACAAACAAGAGAACCAACTCAGGGAAGCAGACGTGGTTCAGTGGTTGAGTGCCAGCTTCCCAAAAAGGATGTCCTGGGTTCAATATCCAGCCCCTCAAAACAAAACAAAACAAAACAACCTAAAATCTATTGTTTTAGAACACAGGCTTTGGAGCTAGGAGTCTTTGACCAGCAATGTAATTCTTCTCAAGTTATCTGACTTTTCTAAGCCTCTCTTCCTAATCTTTGTAAATAGGGTTAGGGACAGTATTAACACCTGAAACAGTTGTTATGAGGACTAAATCCACAAAAAGAATTTTAAGGGAATCCTGGTAATCATTCAGATATTAGCTGCCACTTAATTATGTAGCATGGGCTATATAAAACTGCAAGGAACTAAAGAACAAAAATGGAACCTAAGAAATTTAATAATGAATTTCACTATACATAATCTATGACAGAAAAAAATGGGAATTTTTGGAAGCAGCAATTCATATTCAGAATTTTTAAAAATGCTTATACTCTTTGACAGTTACACCACTCTTGTAAATTTATCTTAAGAAAACAACTGAACAGAGGAAAACAGCTGTATATAAAAGATGCTCATTACAATTTCATAACAAAAAGCTGGAAAGCAAAAGTGTTCAGTAAGATAACACATGCAAATTTATGGTACAACTTGAAATTACAGGCATTAAAATTATAATTATTAAAAACTATGTATAAGCATAGAAATTCTTTACATTAATTGGAACTGAATAAATATTTGTATGTACACTAGCAAATCAAGGAAAAATACAAATGTATGGAACTAGAAACAAATGAAAGTTGTTTCAAGTTTTTAGTTGATTTTTTCTTTAATTATTGGTCTTTTCATCTCATCACTCCCTTTTAAAATGACTATAACACAGACTTGAAAAATATACTAATTTGCTATATTTGTTAAAGTTATTTGTTATATGTTCTTAAATTTTTACAAAGTCCCTTAAGTTTAGTTTATCAGATCAAATAGTTTTTATATGATTATAAAAAGTTCCAGATTCTGATTCAGAATCAGGAAGATCCTGATTCATAAATAACTTCAAATTCATTGCTAATCGAATTTGTGATTATGTATGATATCTGAAAGCTCCTTCATTCAATTTTAAGAATGATGGCTTTTTTCCATTGAAAGATGAGGAAAAGAGATGTCAAATATGCTTATACTTCCAAAACATACTAAGGTATTAAAAAAATGGCTTTAGTAATAGGCTCTAGGGGGTGGGGAGTGGGGTATACAGGAACCTCTTATGTTTTTTATGGGGTTTTTTTTGGGGTTTTTTTTGCATGAAAAAAATTCTTTTATTAGATATCAATACCATGTTTTCTTTGTTAGAGAAGCTATGTGTTTACAGAAAAATCATGCATGAAATAAAGAGAATTCCCATATTTTGGGAAGCAGATCTGGCCCAACGGATAGGGCACCTACCTACATGGGAGGTCCAGGGTTCAAACCCAGGGCCTCCTGACCCGTGTGATGAGCTGGCCCATGCGCAGTGCTGATGTGTGCAAGGAGTGCCATGCCACGAAGGGGTGTCTCCCGCATTGGGGAGCCCCACGCACAAGGAGTGTACCCCATAAGGAGAGCCGCCCAGCGCAAAAAAAGTGCAGCCTGCCCAGGAATGGCGCCACACACACGGAGAGGTGCTGCAGAAAGATGACACAACAGAAAATGAGACACAGATTCCGGGTGCCACTGACAAGAATATAAGCAGACATAGAAGAACACACAGCAGATGGACAGAGCAGACAACTGGGGGGAGGGGTGGAAGGACGGGTAGGGAAGGGGAGAGAAATAAATTTAAAAAATTAAAAAATGAAGAATTCCCATATTCTACCATACAGTTAGAAGATTTTATTGATGTGAATTATTTGTTACAGTTGATGAAAGCACATTTTTATATGTACAGTATTAACTAAGTTCATGGATTAAGGTATGGTTCACTGTTTACATAGTGCAATTCTATGGGTTTATAAAACAATTTTTTCATTCTGCTACCATATATACAACTTAACTATTCTCCTTTTAGCCACATTCAGATATATATTTCAATGTTTAATTATGCTCACATCACCACCATTCATTAACAAAACATTTCTATCATTCTGAATTGAATAGGAACCCTATATATTTGATGTCTTAACTTCTCATTCCCTATCCCTGCTCCATCCCCTGAAAAATGATATTCTAGATTCTGACTCTATAAGCTTGTTACTTTAATTATAACATATTAGTGATATAATACAATAACTGGGGGAGAGTGTAAACTACAATGTAAACCATTGTCCATGTGGTGCAGCAGTGCTCCAAAATGTATTTACCAAATGCAATGAATGTCCCATGATGATGAAAGAGGTTGATGTGGGAGGAGTGGGGTGACAGGGGTGGAGGGCATATGGGGAAGCTCATATTTTTTTAATGTAACATTTTAAAAAAATAGAAAAAAAGAATGGATAAACAAAATGTGGTATAGACATTATAATGTAATATATTATTATTCCATTAATGGAATGTTATTCAGTTGTAAAAAGGAAGTTAGTTCAGACCCAGGCAACAGCATGGGTGAACCTTGAAGACATCATGTTGAGTGAAATAAGCTGGATATAAAAGGACACATTTTTATGTTTTTTAATATAACGTTCTCTGTGATCTATTAACTTTAATTTAAAAAGTGTAAAATAAATAAATAAAGACTTCCAAAAGAAAAAAAAAAGTAATAGGCTCTAGAAATATAGCCCTTCAATAATTAAATCAAATGAACTCACAAACTAAACAAACTAAAAAATTGGAACTAGGTCTTTACTTTAGTGTCTTGCCCAACAAGGTTTATATCAACCCTACCTCTTCACTCAGTCTTTGCAGAAAAAAAAAATTCATAATATAGATTTATATTATTTTTCTGCTTGCTGGAATTTTTAGATTTTACATTTTTCTGATGAGCTGCTTTTTAACATTAAAACTGAAATACAGTTTTCCAATTTTAAAAAGCAACTCCTCCTGGCTAAATAAATATGGGCGCTGATTATTTCACGAACATAGTTCTTCTGAAGAACTAAAAGTTCTTTTTAATATTCTCATCTCTAATTTAAAAAAAGAAATGTTATTGGGAAGGGAAAGCAACATTTATCTTAACATCCCTCTGAATAAGGAACAGAGGGAGAATCAATTGCAAAGACTGATTTACCAGCTTCAATGCTATAGTCAGCAGCAACCCCTGGATTGTGTTAATCGTCAACACTAGATTTAACTGTAGAAATGTAATGAGTAAATTTTGCTTTGAGAGGACCTCTCTAAACACATTAAGATTGAAGTACCCAAAGATTACAGAAACTTCCAACTGTCAAAGATAATTTACTTAGATAAAACCTGCAGTATCCATTGACATCATGGGCAAATCCAAATCTGGATAATTTGTTGATTCACACATCTAACTTCTCTATTTCCTAATTCCCAACCTTACTCATACCTGACTTTGATATGATATCTTATCATTTCCAATACTTCCAACTCTATTAACTAAATCTTTCCCTTATCTACCACCCCCATACTTTCCTCTTCAACCTCCAATCCCCAAATCCTCTTAAAATGCAGAGGCCAGCGTGCAGCATTTATACTCCCACTCTAAGTCACTCATCCCACAGTCATATTAAAGACTTAGTACTGACTCAGGATTCCTTACCAACTCCTAATACCATCCGAGTAATTTGAGCATTCGTATTGACTTTTTTTTTAACACCCTAGCAGACAACAGCTCCTTCCTCTACTCTATAAACCTTCATTTCTGTTTCTGCTTGAATTTCTCCTCAAAGGTCAATACCTTGGAGCCCAAGTTCTCTGATCAAAATCTAGTTATCTTTCATTTTCTCCCACTTGAACTCATTATTTACATGCTCTTTAACTGTTATCAAAACTTTCAATCAAAACACTGTCAATTCTATGTGTCAACCTATCACTTTAAGTTTACTTTTTGAATCTCAGTACTACCACTCAAGTCCCATTATGTGGCTGTGGACAAGTTACCAAAACTCTCAAGTCTCAGTTACATCATCTGTAAAATAGAGATAACACTTAGCTCACATGGAGGTTTGAAGGATTAAATTTAGCAGTGTCTAAACAAGTAGCAAAATAATATGATAGACTCCTCTTTTCTGGGCCTTGTTACATCAATTATCCACATTCCCCCCCCCTTTTTTTTTCTCTTCCTCTCTACTACTGATAACACCTGGCCCAAGAAATAATCTCAACTCCTAACTTGCCCCAGAATGAGTATAACTCACTCTTGTCTCCACTTCTTCACTCCCCATTTTCTCTTTAACCCACAGCACAGTCTGATTTCTGACCTCACTACTGCCCCCACAATGGTGAATAACAACCTAACAGTTAAAGCCTTTTCTTAGATATCACCAAGCTATCTTTCTGAAATATCTAACAATGATGGGCACCCACCCTGTTCTTAAAATTCCTTTTCCACTTGGTTTCCACAACACTATTTTCTCTGAACTCAGAGGTCTCAAGATTTTTTAATGTTTCTTCTTTCTACTTTGTCCCTTACAAACACTGCTGTTTCTTACTTCTCATCTTTCCATTCCTAACTCATATTCTCCATGGACAATTTTTCACTGCTGAAGATGTCACCTCTAACGCTACCTCTTAACCTTCTTTGGGCACCAAGTCTATATTTACAACAGCTTATGGGACATTTTCTACCTTGAAACCTTGATAGGCACCCACAAACTTAACTCAAAGGTCAAAATTGGATTTTTCCCCATTAAATACCTACTTCATTTCTGTTTCCCACTTTATTCAAAAGAAAAGCAGCAGCATGAACTTAAAATGCTGACATCATCACATACTCTTCCTACTCTTCCCTTCACATCCAATCAAGTATCACACTTATCACACTTTTGAACCACCCCTCAAATTCATCCCCACCAATTGCAAATGCTCGTTTAGCTCTGTTTTTTTTGTCTTGATTATCACATCCTTCTCACCAACCTGAGTTCATTAATGCTCTCCCTCCAATCAACTATCCAAACTGGCCCCAGTATTTAAGTTTCTAAAGAGTTGATCACACCAATCCCTACTTAAAATGATAGTTTCCTTACCTCCCACCACTCTTCCTTTTACATTTCCTCTTTCTAAGCTCATTTCCCCCTTCTCTTCTTGAAATGTTCTTTCCCTTCTGTTGCCCTATTTGTGGCTACTCCTTAAATCCCACCTCTTTTCTGCAGCCTTCCTTCATACACAAACTACATCCTGCCCTTCATACCTAGGCAGAATCACTTCTTCCTCAAACTTCATAAGCAGAACACTCATTGCACTTCAGAGAGATCTGTTTTCCTTTTTGGATAATGAAAGCAGTTATCAGGTTTACTTGTCTTTGTATCTCCAGAGTTAAAGAACAAGTCTAGTGTCTAGTGGTCACTCAAATGTCACTGAAGTTCTTGAAGAAAAAATTAGTAATGGTGTCCATTCAAACTTATCCTGAAAAAGTATAAGTAATTCACATATAAAATATAGCAACTGAAATTCCAAAATATTTAATAATCCTTTTACATCTTATCAAGCAGAAAGTATCAGAATTGACCCCTATTTCCAACCTCACATATTATCAATATAACTCATGATAAAACATATATAAGTTTGGTGACTTTATGCTGAAGAAAATAAAATAATCTGATGAGGTAAAAAGAGCAACTTTGAAAAAGTACTATCAGAAAAACCAGAATTCACTAAATTTTATCTAAATTTTTGATAATCCTACTGTATTAGCCAGCCAAAGGGCTGCTGGTGCAAAATACAAGAAATATGTTGGCTTTCATAAAGAGTATTTATTTGGGGTAGAAGCTTACAGTTACCAGGCAATAAAGCATGTGTTACTTCCTTCATCAAAGTCTGTGGCCACGTGTTGAACTAGATGGCTGCTGACGTTCAGCCTTTCTCTTCCTCTTCAGGCTTTGTGGTCACATTCTTCCAATATCAGCTGTAGACTTTGTCTCTCCCCTGGGGCCCAATTCTCTCCAGGCTCAGGCGTGCTTCTCTCCACAAGGTCAGTTGTAGACTATCAGGCGAATGGCTCGTCTCTCTTCCCAGAGCCTCTGGAGTCTATGGAGCTGTCTTCTGTGTGTTTACTCCCTAGGGTCCAACCTCCCTTCTGCAGTGTGGTTTCTCTGTGAGTCCCCAGCCACCATCAGCAATGGTCTAATGATTGGATCAAAGCCCCAATCATTATTTAACCAAGTAAAAGTGAAACCTCTGGATCCAATATAATCTAATATGCCCAGAGGGACAGACGAGTTTATAAACATAATCCAGTATCTATTTTTGGAATTCATAAATAATATCAAACTGGCATACCTACTACAGGATATTAATATAGAAAAGCCATTAAGAAATACTGGGCATTTATGAAAGTATAATCCTTATCTACACAAAGAGATCAAATGAGACAGTCCTAACCACATGCAACAGTGTCATTAAATATTTCCATGAAAGAAGCGGACAGGGCTCAATTGATACAGCGTCCATCTATCATATGGAGGGTCCAGGGTTCGATCCCCAGGGCCTCCTGACCCGTGTGGTAAGCTGACCCATGCATAATACTGCTGTGCACAAGGAGTGCCATGCCACATAGGGGTGTTTCCGCATAGGGGTGCCCAGGCGCAAGGAGTGCGTCCTGCAAGGAGAGCCACCCCACATGAAAAAACCACAGCCAGCCCAGGAGTGGCACCACACACATGGAGAACTGACGCAGCAAGATGATGCAACAAACAAGAGACGCAGTTTCCCAGTGTTGCCAGGTAATGCAAGTGGACGCAGAAAAACATACAACTAATGGACAGTGAGAGGATACAATGGAGGGGAAGGGGAGAAAAATAAATAAAATAAATCTTGAAAAAAAAATTTCCATGAAAACAATTAATATTTTACATTCCAAATCATAATAGACCTGTTATATAGATAAAATTTAGAAACAAAATTAATAAACTGACATTTTAGATTAACATTTAATTTCCAATTATTCTTGAGTTTACTGAAACTTATCCTTTAAACATGCAGAAAGAAAATGCCTTGCAAATTAATTCAAAACTTCATACACAGGCAATTTCCACCAATCAGTCCTACACTTACGAATAACAGTAATGACATATTAAAGTTGGATTAAATTTGAGTAACGGTAATGATATACTGATGTTGGATTTCAGAAATACTAAGTAAACTTAGGATTGTAGAACTCCTGAATTAAAAGGAACTCTAAAATTGTTCTAATCCAATACTCCCATTTTAAATCAAAATAATTGAATGTCCAAAATTCTAGGGGACAGAAAAACCTACATTTATGAATAATTATATCATGATTCTATTAAGTATGAACATTTACTTCTATATTACAGGAAGAAATTGAAAGATCTACTACTGCAATTTTTGGTATTTACTAAGATTTTATCACTTCTTTACCTTAATCTTGACAATGATAAACTTCATTGATCTATTCTTGCTTTCTCAAAATAAACATTTGACTTTGTTTTGTTTTTGTTTTGTTTTCAGCTCACTGAATTGTATTTGATTTTCTACTACTTGAAAATTCTCAGCCATTATCTCTACTCTCTTCTTTTGGAACTGCTGTTAGCTGTATGTTAGATTTGTTCATCCTATCCTTCATATATATATATATATTTTAAAGATTTATATTTTATTTTCTCTCCCCTTCCCCAGCCCCCCCCTCCAGTTGTCTACTCTCTGTGTCCATTTGCTGTGTGTTCTTCTGTGTCTGCTTGTATTCTTTGTCAGCAGCACTGGGAATCTGTGTCTCTTTTTTTTGCATCATCTTGCTGCATCAGTTCTCCATGTGTGTGGCACCACCCTGGGGAGGCTGCACTTTTTTTTGTGCTGGGTGGCTTTCCTTATGGGGTGCACTCCTTGTGCGTGGGGCTCCCCTACGCAGGGGACACCCCTGCATGACATGGCACTCCTTGCGTACATCAGCACTGCCCATGGGCCAGCTCATCACACAGGCCAGGAGGCCCTGAGTTTGAACCTTGGACCTTCCCTGTGGTAGGTAGGCTGACACTCTATCTGTTAAGCCAAATCCACTTCCTTATCCTTCATATTTTTTAATGTTTTATGTCTCTACAGCTGGGTTCAGCCTTGTGGTCCTCAGTCTATAACAGGATTTTTTTGATGTTTTGTTTTGATTGAAGTATATCATTCATACATGAACATACATAAATAAGTGTCTAGTAAAAGTTATGAACTTACAAAACAAACATGCATATCACCATACAGGACTCCCATACATCACCCCACCATCAACACCTTGCATTGTTGTGAAACATTTATAGCAGGAGTTTTAAACCTGTTATGCGACAGAACTCCTTGGCAGTCTGGTGAATTTATTGGCCCCCTTTTGCAGAACATATTGAAAAACCTACCTAAAATAAAATACATATGATTACAAAGGAAATCAATTATATTCAAAGTTATCAAAACATTTTTAATTTGATATAAAAATATATGTACTTCTTTAGTCACACATTAAATATAAACTCTAACAATGGTTTAATAATTATAACAACTTCAAAGCAGTGATGATGTAAAATGGTATTTCAAGATACCTGCAACAATTGAACAGCAATTTCCCATAAGAAAAAAATATGTTTTCTATTGGTATCTCTGATACTGCTATGGCTTCCTAGCATTTCCTTCAAAGTTTCACTTAGAGATTAGTAAAAATATGTCATTATTTTTACCATCCAAGTTCACAAACACTGAATTCTAAGAATCCTTTGTCTATAGCAATTTAACATCTTGGTCTAAGATCTAATACTAATGCATGTTGTCTGTTGTAACAAAAATCAGTCAATAGATTTTTCTATTTCAAATCATTCTGACTGTCACAGAAACAAAATTTCATGGATTTGCAAGGACTTTGATTCTGGACTCTAAAATGAGATGCAACAATGATCAAATGAGAGAGTCACTGCAATTTACAAAAACTCATGTATTGCAAACTAAATCTAAATAGTAAAGAATGATAATCATTTATCTGCCTTAACTTCATGAACCAATTAAATGTATAATTATCCCTTAATGCTCAACGATATGATCTGCATGAATAACAAAGTGAAAAGAAAGTATTGGCACTTCTTGCCCAAAAAGCAAAAAAAAGCATGAAGATGGGTATCTTGTTGGTTTACTCCTCTTAGAAAAGAACTACTCAAGTTGATGTTTTAGCCCAGTATTTTTGCTCACTGATTCAGCCAGACAGAGCCCATACGTTAAGAAAAGAAAAAAGAAAAAAAAGCACTAGAAAGTTTTCCATCACCCAGGACTAATAAACCCAAAATAATAAAGTTTCAAAAGATTAAGAATGTACCAATTGTTTAACAAATTTTATATCATATTTCTTCAAAATTCATGCCTTTACCTATACTACCAGACTTCTGTTGGAAGTTTTTATTTGCTTAAACATGACAATATAACATTTTATGTAAGAAGTCTAGTGACTTACAACCCGTCTACCACAGTATTTCTTTAGACTACCATAATGATGCTTAGTCCAAATTCCTAGATTTACAAATAAGCAATCTGGGGCTCACGGAGGCTTGCACAGAATAAATCAGTACCAGCCAGAACAGAAATGTACCTCCAAATACCAAGTCCTGTGCTACCATCATACCTTACTATATAAAAGCTGTTAAATGAGTTAAATACATGATTTTTTCACCACTTTCTTTCTATTTTGTAATACAGTAGTTAAAACAGTCCTGTTGCCCCAAAAATAATCCTTGTTTTTAAAAAAATAAATTTTATCAACCAGCACATTTAAAACATAGGAACAAGACCCCATCATTCACCTCTAAAATGAGCAAAAACTTTTTCAAAAAGAATTGGAAAGGCACTCTCACACATTTAGTTTTTCTTCTCTAGAGGGTAATTTAACAGAAAGTATAATATGACTAAATTTGTAACTTTTAGCTCCTAGTCTATCTCAAAGAAAAAGTAAAAGATCTGGATGAAGACAGGAACTCAAGCTCAACTGCGTTGTTGCAAAATAACAGAAATATCCAACAATAATAGACTGATTAAAACTAATATTTATCATATACTGACTATAATACACTCATTAGAAATTATGTTCAAGAATAGTTAACATAGGAAAATACGTGTACTATTAATATATTGAACTATCATGGTATCTACTGTGCAGTTCCATTCTGCTGAGAATGCATATACACATAACTTATGTAATACATATATAAAGCCTCATCACATTTAGTACATGGCAAAAATCCCATGAAGGGATGTGACTCATTATCAAGTGTAGAAAAGTTTGATTAAATATAAAAATGTTAAAACTTGTTATCTGAGCAGTAGAATTGTAATTCTTCACTTGGTCTCTAAACTATTACTTTTGGCATGGTAGAAAGTTGTTGTTATTGTTTTAAACAGGAGCTTTTCATGCACTTTCACAGTTTCTACTAAAAGTTTGGAGAAGAAAAGCAGACTTTTACCAATCCTTTCCCCAAACTTGGCAAAACTTGTCAAATTTAAGTTACATAATCACATAGAAGAGGCTATAATCTTATTCTTTCCCCTTAGGCACTTCTCAGTTACCAATTGCTGCAACATAAAACTATAAAACTTTTTACCTTTTACCCTTTCTCAAAATTTCAACTTTTTTATCCTAAGTCAGTTCCTAACAGTTGGCACGATGGAGGAACTGCAATATGAGTATATGTGATGTACAGAGGCAATATTTTAGGAGTATAACATAAATAAGGAGATCTTTTGAGAGGGAAATGATGAATTTACAACAAAGGTTTTTTTTTGGAGGTAGAGGTGATTTCTAGGCATGACAGCATATCACATTAAAAATAAAGTAACTCAAGATCATAAAGCTTTTAAGTAGGAAAGCAGAGGGAAATGAAGCTGGAGCAGATAAGTAGTTATTTACCTTAGATTTACATATGTCAACTGAATTTGAAGCAAAAGTTCACATTATATATACTCTATAGCTATACAATTAGTTGATTTTGTATTATTCAGCTTTCCAATGCTTCCATTCATTTCTAGAATGCTTTCCAATTATACATACATAGGGCGTATGTACACTATACACATACAAGCTAAGTATGGGGTGAATACATAAGTATTTACAAACAAACATTCAGAGTAACCTACCACTGCATGTTGCATTTTTTTTTAATGAGGCATCAAATGAAACAGGCACAAAACTTCACTTTCTATTTATGGAAAAATGGTTCAAATTCTGATTAAACCATACCAAATTTACCACCACAAGAGACCTAATTCTAGTTAACCTAATTCTAAAATCTAATATAACACCAATTTGGTATTATAAAGTATAGTATTGACATAAGTATTTCTGGTTAAAGTGAACATAATCAGCAAACCACTTAATTCTTTAGCTATTCCACTTCTCCAAGAACTTTGGCCAAAATGACAAAAGGATCTATGTAGTATCATATACATTCAATATCAAAGGCCACAGTTCCCTAAGTATTATAAAATATGCTTTTAAATGTTTAAGAACTCTATGGCTTTATCTATTATAAACATTTGAGTATTCAACAATTACTGTGAAAAGAACAATTGTACCTACAAAAAAAGTCATGTGTGCCTAGATACTCTAGTATTCTGAAACAAACCATTTTGCTCTAGGCACATTTATTTACTATCCTTTGAAAAGTAAGATTTTCAAATCTAAGATGGGAATGTTTTATCCTATTCTAATTCTCTTCATCCTTATTGGTTTGCCATTCAGTAAGCTAAAGCCATACACATAATAGAGCCTCCAGTAATTCTTGATTAAATCTATTCCAACACTCTACACAGAACTCTAATTTTGAATACTATAGTATGTCCTAGAGGATTCCAAAATGAGATCTCGAAAGGCCTTAAATTGATTCTACCACAATCCTATCTAAAAAAAGGTTAAATTGGGTGATTTTCACTTTTTTTAAAGACTGAAACCAGGAAAAAAATCTAAGAGCGTTAAGAACAGGTTCCACTGTAATTAATCTCAAGTATGATTTTAAAAAGAGGAAAAAATATACTTAAAACCCAAATAAAATCCATATTGCAGGGCAACTTTTAATCTATGATATGGCCTTATAGGTCTCTACCATAATACAGCTCTTTTGTTTCTTCATAAAGTTAATAATTATAAATAAATTGCCATTACAAAACATTATATACTAAAGATGTGACCTAAATTATACAAATAAAAGGTATATTCCGAAGTAATTCATGCACTGTGGTTTAGCTAATGCACAGGAAAACAATGCTAGCCCTAGTAAAACTGATTATCAGATGAACACAGCACTTTCTAATATGAAATATTTTTAAAGTAAAACTCCCAAGATTTTGTCCCCATGAAGAATTATCTAACTGAAACATTATATGCTAAAATACATGTTATTCTTGTCCTACCCAAAGTAATGTTATAGCAAAGGTCCTAGGAAAAAATTTATTAATAAAATTGGATAAATATGCAAAAGCAGAATTTCAAAGGTCTAGGTGAAGTAATTTCCAAGCTATCCCATGCTAAATTAGCAAACTTAGGTAAAAGGGAAAAAAAGCAGCCTTCCCAGTAAAAACTGCCATTTGGTGTTTCAAATATCTACAACTTTGGAATTAAATCACTGGAAATACTTACTCATTTTAGTGTAACAGCACATTATCCACTAATATTACTACAGGAAAATACTTGCATTCAATTTGTCCATGGCAAGTATTAAAGGGCCTATTTAGAAACAATATATTTTATCCGAGTATCAATTCACATGCCATCCTTTGCTTTTCTGTAATCTGCAGCCAAAAAGGAGGTATTCAATGACTTACTTAAAAATTAAAAAAAAAAGAGCTGATGAGACGTTTTTTCCCATCTCTAAAATAAAATGACAGTTTAATCCAAACTACTTGCTTAAAAATTACCGTCATTCCGTTCAGGGTTGTAGCAGTTTTTCACTTAACCAAGTATTATCTGAGACAGACTTCTTGATCTCCCTCAAAGTAGGTTTAATCTGAGGAAGGCAGTGAGACAGTGTACTGCACTGTGAATGGACAGCCAGGTATTTTATGAATGGAGGCGATCACGTGATCCCAGCACCTCCCCGAACTGATATTTCCCACATAACTGTGTCAACACTCCGAGAACAGGCGTGGTTGTTTGTGTGTGCGGATGTTCTTAGGTTTAACCTAAAACTTCTAATTCTGTTTCCTTCCTGAACTCAAAAATCTACATGAAGACAATCACGCTTGGATGTTTTTCTTAGGAAATCCTTTCAAGTTGTCGAAGGTGATAGAAGTTTAATTATTTTTTTTATGAATGAAGAGTGTGCTATGCAAATGAGGACGATTCACAAAAAGAGAGAGAACATGGCGGCCACTTCTGCTTCTAGACTGCACTGACACTGCAGCAATCTACCTTCTACACCCGCTCGGCAGAAGTGTGTGCTTTGGGGGTGGAGGGGTGGTGAGGAAGAAACACTGTTTGGTATTTCTCGAGCTATTTTATGTTAAACAGGCCTCGGCTTTGGACTTTAAAGTTCTCTCAAAAAGGTCCGACTTGAGGAATGCTTTATTTAATGGAATGCATTCTAAGAACTAGTCCTAACTCCCTTAACTCTCCATCCCTCCAAAGATAAAACTTGAACTTAAGTACAAAAAAACAGTATGCTAATATTCTGCATAAAATTAAGTCCCGTCTCAATAGAAAACTGTTACCTCACCATTCTGTGTCCGGGCAGCTGTTACGTTAAAACAAAATATTTTAAAGGCAAAGTATTTCGTTTGGAAAACATAAGGACAGCCCAAATAAGTAAAAACTTAAAGTGAGATCCTCTAGAAGTTAAGGAAGTCAACAACATGCCCCGCAAAGTAAATATTGTTAAATCAGCCTAAATGGTGTGCTTTAATATAGCCGAAAAGTAAAAATTAGCATTCACAATTCTTCTGTTCTTAACAAATACTTGCCCAATATTTGCAGAGATAAAACACAATAGCGCAACATCCCCCACACTCCAGGTGTCCTTAATCCTATTAAATTCTAAAAACGTTTCCCTAGCCCTCCCCTCCCCCGGCCTTTTTTTTTTTTTTTACAAGAATCTTACAGGTCAGAAGTTTAAAATGGGGGGGGGGGGGGCTGAAGCTTAATCGGTATTTAAGAGTCATTGACTCATCGAATTAAGATTCAAGAGCCGTTTGCTGCAGGATGTGCTCCCACACATTAGTTTCCAAGGGAAATAGCAATAAAGGAAGCAGGATGAATATTCAAGGTATGCTGATTGGTATGCTAAAGTAAAAAAGGACAGGGCAGGGATCTTCCAGGCAAACCAGCAATTTCCTCCCCGCCTCCATCCCTCCACAGCACTCCATCTCATGGGCGTACAATTGCCATCCCACCACAACACTCGATACCCCTCCCAAGAAGAAAGCAAGTAAAAGCAAGGGGAGGGAACTGCCATTATTAAATAAAATACCTAAAGAAATCAAATGTTAAACTTGATGCACGGAACTCTGCAGGATTGCTAGCTTTCCGGTGCCCAAGTCTCCGAGAGGTCTGGGGGAGTGTCGAGGAAGGTTGGGGGAAAGAGGAATTAATCAAGATCAATAAAGCGCTTACTCGTTGTCAGAAGTCACCGTCTCCTCGCTCATCTTTCCCTCACCGTGAACCGATCTGGAGATGGAGGAGCAACAGCAGGCGGAGGAGAAGAGGCAGCACCGAGAGGCTGGAGGCAGCGGCGGCCGGGGGGGCGCGGGGGCAGCAGCTCAGGGGCCTCACCATGGTGGATGCCTCACCCGGAACGGTGCCCCCCCAGCCGGGAACCCCGGCCACCCCCGCAGGGGGGTGGCGGCAACAACCACCGCCGTGGCGACCCCAGCCTCAGCGCCCAGTCACGGGCTTCGGGGAAGACGGAGACGGTGGGTGGAAACGAAGAAAGGAAGGGGAATTGCGAAGGCTAACTGGAGAGCTGCTCCTCCGGCCCCTGGGGTGGAGCGCGGCGGGGTCCGGCCAGGAAGGAGCGGGCGGGCGGAGAACCCCGGAGCAGAGGCGGCGCTTCCCTCAGGGATGCGGCGAAGAGGAAGCTGAGCTCCACTCGGTGGGGGCCGGCGGGGAGGTGCCGAGCCCAGGCTCCGGGCGGCGGCGGCGTGGTCCCGCCGGAGCCCAGCCCACCATCTCCCGCCTCGCCGCCGGCTGCCCGCTCAGCCCCCGGCGGCGACCGGGTCTCTCCTCAGGAACAAGCAGAACAGAGCGATGGGCCCGCGGCGGCGGATTCCTGCAGACACGCTCCAGCCGGGACGCCTCTTAAACCCGGAGGAGGGGGCGGCGGGGAGCGTCCGAGGCGGGGTGAAGGCCAGCCGATGGCCCCCACCCGGACCGGGCAGGGAGAAGAGCGGGCGGGCTCCCTGGCGCCGGGTCTCGAGAAGCGGCGGGAGAGCGAGGAGAACGGCCGCTGGTCTCCCCCCCCACCCGCCCCGCCAGTCGCTGCCCACCAGCAGCTCCGCGGGCCAGCGCCTCACGCCCGCCAGAGGGGAGCCGCGAGGGGGGCGGCGGAAGCGCTCACGTCGCCCGCTCCTTCCGCCGCCACCGCTGCCCGAACCAGGGGCTCCCGCAGAAGGAGGCGAAGTAGTCCCTCACGACTTCTGCCGGCTGCTGGCTATCCCTTGGGGCCAGGGCAAGCCTGAGGTGGGGTTGCCGAGCGGGGTACCCGGGCTGTGAGGATGTACAGGTAGGAGGGCTAAGAGCTACGGCCCCCGGGCGAATCACTGCAACTCGAAGTCGTGTGCAGCATAGCAAGTTTCAGGAAAGTAGTTCCCTCCTCCCTTCATTTCCCAAATCGTTGTCGAGCCACTTGAGCGGGGAAAGGAGGAGGGAGGCGGGGGGAGGCGGAGGGATACGTGACCGCACCGTGCTCGGTGTGCATGCGCGCGCTCCAAACTCTTGGCACGCTGCGAAAGGGGGCGGGGGTGTGAGCTGCAAGGGGTGCTGCTTGGGAGGTTGCATTGTTGCGGCACGTTTTAGTCCCCGTTACTCGTTTTGGAATAGCCGGAATGATGGAACGAAGAGGCTGGAAAGACAGGGTGTTCAGAGAGGGAATTTGGAGGCTCTTCTCTTCTACTGTTTGTGTGTGTTTTCCTTGCAGAGCAAAGAATGGAACTGGCGTGAGTTCAGATTTAGTTGCTGGAGGTTAGAGGGAGGGACTGTGCAAAGACAGCTCCGCCTGCCGTCCCTCTGGTTGCATTGCTGCAGTCCTCTAGCTGCAAGCACAACGCTGTGTGTGCGTGCGTGTGCCAGAGAGAGAGAGCGTTAGTTAGTTTTAATACCTCGCTCCTCGGATATTTACTGTGCTAGGGTAGGCGCTGTGTGGAGCATTCATCTCTGAAAGCTGAAGTGGTTGTTAATGGAAAACGACTTCCATTGAAGCCCGGGTAGGCGGGTTACATGAATCTGGCGCAGCTAGAAGCACAGGAAATAACTCCCGCTGCGAGTGAGGTTGCATAACTATAGCGCAGGGGATGCTTCTGTAGCACAGACTGCTCCGAACGGAGGCGGAACTATTATTGAATAGTCAGCTGTCACGTTTGCATTGTTAGAGGACAATGTATGCATTTATCTCAAAAAGGTTTTTGCACGGAAACCTGCTGGGGTTGCAGGCTGGAACCAATGGTCTACCCAACCAGAGGACTCTGAGCTCCTGGCTCTGCAAATTCCATTATTCTTTCTCTACCTAGAAAGCCTATCTATACAAGATCCGGCCTGGGGAACTGAATTCCGAGCGTTCCCAAATTTCTGACGTATCTCCTCAGTTATCAGTCCAGCTCTGTGCGCCATGCATTTCTCTTCACCGCCAGGTTTGTGAGACCTGAGAATGAAGATTGCTTCCCCCGGTCGCCTTGAAGGGTAGAATGATTCCTGAGGAAGAAAAAAGTGGGAGAACCTCTCAAACAAAGCCAGCACTCCTCATCTGCCCTCCGTCGCCTGGAAGTTTCAGAATTGTTGTTTGCTGAATGAGAGCATATACTGCCTGTTAACGGTGTTTTACACAAAGTGGGTGCTTAAAGAATAACGAATGAATGAAGGGGCTAATCAGCCTGCCCCAAAACCATCCTGTTGATGTCGAGGTTTCTTTACGTAACTAATGCTTCCTCTCTTGGCAGCAGCAGCAGGTCCAGGTAGAGGCAGTATTGATGGTAGAAAGGTGGTGAATCAAGTCCCTTCAGTTATATTCTGTGTGCTTTTATGCAAGTTACTTTAACTCTGTTCCTGTATAAAATCGAACTCATAGAGTTGTGGTAATGATTGATTAGGTGGTAATATATATAAAGCCCTTAAAACAGAGTAGGAGTTCTAATAAGCTCTTAAGAAATGGTAGCTCTAAGTATTATTCTGTAAAACTGAGATAAACTGCATGGCAAGTGGGTGGCAGTTGCTCCGAAGGTTAAATGGAAGCGTTCAGTACCTTTGCTTATTCATTCAATAAGTAACTGTCAGTGTCATCTGTGTACCAAACCCTTTCTAAACACCTGGCCTAACCTATTAATAAATGTTAGAGTTATGATTTAGTAAGTATTAAGCAAGTCGGGTCACTTGTAAAGGTCTTTTTCTCTCTTGAAGGAGATTTGCATCCATTTGAGATTCTAGTGCATCAGGGTAAGTGCCAATACTGGTATTGGGAGAAGATATGAAACTATCTTGGCTGTCATTGTCAGGTTGCTTATCTAAAGGGGCAGAACGTGATGATCAGAAGCCCCAGTTAATGCTTCTAGGCTTGGCCTCCACTCCCATGGCCAAGAAATTACCAAACCATTCACTTCTTTCGGTGTTCCCCACTCCATTCTTTTGCCAAGCATTTGTAATCTTCTTCTTTTGCCCAGTTGTTGAAGAACTTATCTACTTTTTGTTTTTGTTTTTGTTTCACTTGCCTTGGTCTGGGCAGACCTCTGAGTCTCCTACCCTTAAACAGTTAGAGACTGTCCTATAATGAAGGTCAGAGCCCAGGGGTCTTCTAGTCTGATTTTCTATTAGCAGGTGCCTTAAACCCAGGAGACCTCAACTAGTCTATCCATGCATCTGAATCTTAAGAGAGGCAAGGATATAGCAGCCAAATGCAGTATGTTGAGACCTTATTTGGATCCGATTTGAACAAATATTTTAAAAATTTGAGACAATTGGGGAAACTTGAATACTGGGGATTTGATGGTATTAAGGAATTATTTTTTTTATTCATATTAGTATTGTGGGTATTTTAGAAAGTCCTTATCTTTCTGGAATGCATACTGAAATATTTACAGATGAAATATATCTAAGATTTGCATCAAAATATTTCATTGGGATAGGAGATGGGGAGAATTGGATGGGGGTATAGATGAAACAAGATTGGTTAAGGATTGTTGAGTACATTCTCTCTACTATTTTATATGTTTGAAATTTCCCATAATAAAAAGAAAAACAAAAGCTCATAAGTACTTTAAAATGTTTTTTCACAGGCCCCACCACCAGAAATTGTGATCAGTAGATCTACACTGGGACTGAAAAATCTACTTTTTCTTAGAAGTATGCCAAGTATTTGGCCCTGCTTAGACCTTCAAAATTTTCTCCTGCTTTCCTTGCAACTACTTTTGTTTTCCTACCTCCCAACACATCCTTACTTGAAACCTCAATTCCAGCCAAAGACAAAAAAGGCTGGCCCAACATACATCATAGGCTGAGGCAGATAGACCAGAAGGATAGTTTGGCTAGTGAAGGTGGATCCAGCAAGACTTAAAAAGCTATGTGGGAGGCTAAATATAGCCTCAACGATACAAAGCTCATCGTTTCACCTTAAGTTCCAACTCTATTCAGTTCATAGTAGCTAACAGGAAGCGCTAGTCAGGAAAAATTGTGTGGCTGTGCTAGGGATCAATAAGGAAGGTGACAGTTGTATTTACTAAGTTGTGCTGTCTCAGGAAGGCCTGTGGAAGGGAGACTGGTCACAATGGCTTATGTTCATAGGTGGTTCTCTGTACTATTGTCCTCAGCTTTAGGACTTAAGCCACAGCCACTTAGGGATGATTAATTATCAATATCATCCATGGTCCAAGGAGGAGGAGCCAAGTAATTGACAGTATAAGATATCATCAAATTTAAGAAGTTATAAGTGGGTTCTGGCTTCCAGGTAGGTCTCATAATTAGGGTTGAAAAGGCCAGCAAAGGAGACCTGTCCTCAGAGTCACTGGCAGATGTCATGTGGCTCTCCTGATCAAGGCTTTCTCCCTCTTCCAAGTCAACTTAGTCCATAGTAATCTTTCTTTCTTATGAACTCAAAATTTATTTGTCTTGTCATATTCTTATATTTTTGCCCTTTACTGTCTTATACTTGTATTGATAATTAACTCTTTTATTGCTAGTTAACTTTTTATGAGTTTATGTTTGTTTTTCCAGTTAAATTTTAAGTGGATTGGAGGCAGAAGCTACATTTCATATTTTCTGGTGCTCTCTTCAGTAACGGTTTTAAGAAATGAAGCTTTTCGAGTGAAATATTTTGCCAAAGCCTTGTAAATGTATAAAAATGAAGCTGTTCTGACTGAAACTATGGTGGAAACCAGAAGTCCCCACTGGATTCCTATTGCAATTTGAATACTACGAAGTTCAGCATTTCACACACAGTGTCTTCCACTAAGTAAGCTCACAGCAGATATTTGTAATCTTGAGATACCAAACGAGGAGTCAGCCAAACCAACATTTGAGATTTTAATAGTATATAAAATGCATGTGCATATTTCCATTTCTAAAATTACCCTTGCATTCCCCCTTAGCAGATTTTATTAAAATATTGTATTTTAAACTGTAGTTAATATGTACCTAGACCAAAAGGGACTCTATTTTCATGCTGTATTTTGTTTAATGAATTGAATGATTTCTTTTTAAGTATAGCAAGTCTCTTGGCTAATGAGCACTGCCTCTCAATGGAATTACTAAATGATAACCATGTATCTAAATAGTTTCCTTGCCTCTGGCATGAGTCTGTTCCTGCATCACTAGGGTTTCCATGTTCTTCCAAACTAATACAAAGTATAAAGGATATATATGTTATTTTATTTTTCTCCCAAAGGACTGCAGTTTTTGGTCTGGTAGTAACCAGTGAGTGTGATATCAGTTTACTTTTAATGCTTTAACTACCTTTTACAGGAAGTTCCCCAAGATTGCAAAGAATACAAGGGAAATGAGCAGTCTGCAGTTTCCTTATTTTCAGTATAATCTTAGCAGAGAGGATGTTCACCAGGCCCCACACTACTAAATAAAGCATCACTCTCCCTTACCATCACTCTCCCAAATGGCTTTGGCATGCTCATTCTTCAAAGATTATATCCCATTACAGCAAACAGGAAGGATTGACATATCCATCACAAAAGATTTCCAAGGTTTTGTGCATGCAGCACAAATTCAGTACAACAAAAGATTCTATGTTGTTCCTTGGATTCTGTTTACATATGGCATTTGACTTCCCCTTTAGTAAGTAATAATTAACCACTGTATAGTACTTTAAATTTACAGTGTCTTTCAGGAACTTACCTTCACAACATTCTGCCCAAAGATATCAAATTCAACTTTATAGCAAGACTTAGGAATTGCAGATCTGAAAGTTAGTTGATTTGGCAGAGGTTGCACACTAGTAAGGATGTGGCTAGAACCCAAATCTTCTCCTTTGAAAGCCCTGTGCCTGTTTACATGCATGCACATGTTTTAATATTACAAATAGTGTCTCAAAGATGGGATTCTTGGTAGGCTATACTTTCAGTGTGTTATTACTGTGGATGATACTTTAGCAGGAGAACCCTACTTTGAGATTAGAGAAGGTTTAAATTCTATGGTTGTCTTCTGTGAACTCCAGATACATAATTTCCCTTATACCAGAAGTTCTTCGAGTACGGTCTGGAGACCTCTTGGGTCTCTTTGAAAATTGGTAGCTAGATCTAGAGCCTTAATAGGAAGACTACTTCCATCAGGAGATAAATAAATCTGGTTGGCTTTTGGTGTTGCTAGGAGACACTGCCTAGATGCATTGTTTTATTAGGGTATGTTGGCTAATACAGTAACCACTAGCCACATTGTGACTATTTAATTTAGTTTAAATTAAATAAAATGAAAAAAATCATTCCTTAGCTGTACTAGCCACATTTCAAGTGCTCAATAGCCACATGTGCCTAGTGGCTACCATATTAGAAAATTCATATATAGAACATTTCCATCATCACAGAAAGTTCTATTGTATGGTGCTGGATTAAGGGTTACAAAACAGTGATATTTTAACATTTTCCTGTCTTCTCCATTTATTACTGGAATCCTTCTATAAACTTCTTTTCATCAACTCTTTGATTATCCTGAGGTACAGTTCTTTCTGTATAGGCAGGATAGAACTTGCTTTATTGTTTAGCATCCTTCAAAAGTAACTAGTATTTATGTAGGTATTTGTATATGTAATTTGTTATTGAATATTGGTATAAACTCATGAATTTTAACACAATTGGCATGTTTCAAGCCATTGCAATTATTCTTACTGATCTTCAGATTATCCTATCTTTGGCCAGAGAGAGACTCTTCAAATAGGCTACTAAGTACTTTTGACACAAAGTAGTATTTGATAGCTTCTTTGCTTTCTGGTATAATAAGATATTCCAGGCTCATCTTACATATTTCCTGCCTTATTCAGGCTGGGAATTAGGCTTTTTTTCCATGAACCCCCAGTCTCTTTTCTGGGAAATGGTATTTAGAGAACAATATTTGGGGTTCTAGAGGTGCTTAGTTTGACTTGGGTTGGCCATTATTTTTTGCACTTTCAGTGGACAGAGCTATAAAGTACAGATTTTTTTTAAAAAGACAAGCTATATCATGAGTTCATACTGACATTGCCAATTCAAATACAGGACAAAAGGGTTTTTACTTTAACCTTTGAATTATATACTTGCATCTCCTTTCTTTCTGCCAAAATCTAGATTCCCAGTGACACCAGAATATTTACTCATTTGCTTTACCCCATAATAGTCTTAGATTAGCAATACTAGAACCACAACCAAAATATAATTAATAAAAACAGTTTAATTTTTTTTCATTTATCTTTGTGCTTAGGATATGTGTTAGTTTCCTATGTCTGCTATAACAAAGTATACAAGCTGGGTGGCTTAAAACAATAGAAATTTATTCTCTCACAATCTGAAGCCTGAAAATCTGAAATGAAGGTGTTGGCAAGACTATGCTCCTTCTGGGGCCTCTATAAGAGGATCCTTCCTTTCCTCCTCTAGCTTCTGATACCAGGTGTTCCTTGGCTTATGGCAGCATAACTTAAATCGCTGCCTCTGTCTTCACAAGGCTGTCTTTCCTCTTTGTGTATCTGTGTCCAAATTTCCTCTTTCTATCACGATACCAGTCATATTGGATTAAGGCCTACTCTAAATTTATCTAATTATTTATCAATTTATCGAATTACATCTGCAAAGACCCTATTTCCAAAGGAGGTCACATTCACAAGTACTGGGGGTTAGGACTTCTACCTATCTTTTGGGGGGATATAATTCAACCTACAACAGACTATATCCATTAAAAATATATACTCAGATTATTATGTTTTAAAGTCACTTGAAATAATTCCTCTCTGTGATTATGCCACTAACTTGATATACAGTTAGGTCTACTTGTTTTATTTTGGTTTGGTTTTTTTTTAAGGAATTGTTTATGAATTTAATTTTGTTTCAAAATTATGTAAAATTTTTACGTGGTCCAGAAGTACCACACCTCCAAAACTACAGGGTATATTCAGAGAAGTACAGTTCTACACTATTTTTTCTCCCTTTCTCTATTTGTAGCTTGTTGTTATTGTTACTTTGGTTTTTTCTTGTATTATTTAAGCAAGTGTATATGTACACACATAGATATATACACAGATAGATTTGTCTCCTCCCTCCCTTTATATACATCTTATCTTAGTACTTTAGATATTCTTTTCACAATCTTGCTGTTTTCCCCTTAATTAATAATATATCCTAGTAATCACTGAAAGATGTTTCTCATTCATTTTCATGGTTGTATCATATTCCATTATGTAGATATACCATAATTTATTCAACCAGGATCCTATTGCTAAACATCATTCCCCAGGTGACTTTGCAGAGTAATCTTTGAGAGCTACTGCTTTAAACAACACATGACGTTATCTTGTTTTTAATATAAACATGTAACCATTATTATGCTTTCAAATATGTCATTATTGGTTTGATTTGTGGCACTGTATTCTCTCTTTTGACCTCAGACTATCTCTTCATTGCCATAAACTAAGGTTAATAGTGAAGATAATTTCATAATCAAAGCCTGGCCTTGAGTTCCAGCCATTCTCCACTTTCTTGGCTTCTTCTCTTTATCTCACCAGTGTGGTCTTCAGTCCAGCCAACACAAACAGTTTTGGAAACCAGTGAAAGTTCACCGTACAGTATGAATGAAATTCAGATAGAAGCTGTGGTATCTCAAAAGTACCACTGATGTTTCATGCTCATGTTTAATACTGTAAATCTTTCCCACTCAAAGCAGCAAAGCGGAACCTAGGAAGTTGTCCACCCAAGACCTACTGAATCAGAATCTGCATTTTCACAAGTGACCCATCTGCACATTAAAGTTTAAAAAGCCCTGCTAGAAGTCTCTTTCTTACTGAATTAGCCAGGGTTCTCCAGGGAAACAACTGGTAGGCTATGTATGTGTTTGTACTTGTGTGTAAGTGGTAAGCCTAATATTTGTAAGGCAAGCTGCAAGTTGGAAACTGCGATGAAGGTTTGGATGAATTTCCCAGGACAAGTTGACTGGCTGAAGTAGAGACGGAAATTCTTCTTCCTGACTCTCTTTAATGTCTTCAAATGATTGGATAAGACTTTGCTCATTGCTAAAGATAACCTCATTTGTTAATTGTAGATATAATCAGCCATAGATGCAATCAATAAAATATCCTCACAGTAACACCAGACAAGTTGACAGAAGAACTTAACCATCACACTCACCAAAAGCTGCCCTTTCTCACCTTGACTTGGTGTATTGTTTTTTAGGCCTGGTCCAGCTTTCAAGTATACAAAAGTAAGATGTTCTCATCACCATTTCCAACCCTTTGTCTGACCCTGGGGGTGTGGGGGGCGGGAGGATTTTTGTTCCATTTTTGTTCCTATGTCCTTTAAACCTCTTTTTTTTTTTCTGTCCTGTAACTTAGACCACTTGACTATATTCATCACTGGATGAAGCCCACCACTCACTCTCAACTCTTTGCTGTCCTGGGACTCTCAGGGAACTGTGCCCTGGGGGTCCTTGGGGATCTCTCTCTTTTCTTTCAAATTGTCCCACTTTC
Organism: Dasypus novemcinctus; assembly: GCF_030445035.2. Classification (NCBI taxonomy): domain Eukaryota; kingdom Metazoa; phylum Chordata; class Mammalia; order Cingulata; family Dasypodidae; genus Dasypus; species Dasypus novemcinctus. Next base: position 109,024,388 of record NC_080675.1, on the reverse strand, counting down.
AGAAAAACCATCTTTCTCTCCAACTCTGTCAACCTGGCTTATCTGAAGGCTCCCTCCTCTTCCCTGATTGAGACATCATATATTTATTGTGCTTTGTCACACTATTAGGCATGTGTGAAGCCTACACAGCCCAATCAGGGGTTCCTGAAACTTTTGCATTTTGTCTTAACTTCAGTGGCTCTACTATAATTAAAAACAAAACAAAAACCTTAAGATCCTTTATTCATACACAACATTGGCCCTTCCAGCCTTCTTTCTGTGTGGGCAATCTTTATACATATTTTGTATCTAATATATTATGAAATAGTTATATGTAACTAATATATGTTTTATCTAATAGTTATAATTCTAAATCAGAATATAAAGGTTTAGGTGGTGGAAGTGGAAAGAGCTATAAAGAAAATTTCAGCGTTTAAAGAAAAAGATAGAAGTTACTTTTACCTGTTCTGCATACTGTCTTGTATTATCTAAATGTTTAGTTTTAGTTTTCCATATCTCCTAGCTGTGACCAGTAAGAAGATTATTGCAATGTTCTATACAAGAGGAAAATTCAGGCACTGGTGAGGGGCCTGAATTGAGGAAGATGGATACAAATCCATGTAGGTAGAATTCACAGGGGTGCTTTAGGTGTTGGGAAGAGCCCTGCTCTCCAGAAACTTACAAACTAGCTAAGGAGACATGCCCCACCAAAAGGCAACATTAGATAACAGAAGATCTTATATTACTAATTACCGTTGCAAGTAATAAAAAGAACTGTCTTTCCTCTACCCACACTAATCTCAACATCCAAAATGTGCATATTTTGGATTCCTATAATAATACCTTTAATATCTTTGCAAAATCAAATCTAAAATATACATAATAAAGAAAAATTCTGTATTTAAAAATTATTAGATTCTGGGAACTTTATTTCCAGTATATTCTGGGAAGTTCTAACTTTCTGAGAAAGGGAGGTTTTCATTCTCCTTAAGACTTAAAGTCCTAAGAAGGGGCTGACTTTCTCTCATACTAAAGAATGTCATCCTCAGTATTAAAGCTCTTTATCGAGTAGGTTTAAAACACTTCTCACCCTTATTACCTCCTGGATACTAACCTATCTTTATTTCAAGTTTCCTTCCTTTGTTGGATCATCCCAATCTTCCTTTTGGGTTCCCTACCAAGGTGTGCCATGTGCTTTGAACAGTCTCTCTTTATCTGCCTATTGTTCTTTCCTGTTAAAAACACATTTGATACTTTCCACAAAGGTTTTTAGAATTGATTTGAGAAAATAAAATTGCTTCCTACAATCCCACATTATTGGGTCCATTGTATATCCTTAAAAATGTAGTTATTCCTGATAAGTTTCCTGATACTCTTCTTAATTATGTATTCGTTTAATGTCTATATTTAGATATCTTTCCAGGTTTTTATATAACTCCAGTATTCATATGTATCAATTTTTCTTTGTGTAATTTGGAAAGTGAGATGTCCAAGAGATGCATGTCTAATGTTATTTTATTGTGCTTATGATAATTTATTATTTCAGTAGAACAACTTTTAAGTTACAGTTTGAATTTATATCTCCAGAGCATATCCAAATGTATAAATGCCATTAAAAGTTTTTTTAAGCTTCCATTAAAATTTTTTTTTTTAGTTTTTAGTTTTTCAATAACCTTTATTGAAAGAATAGGCCCAATTTAGGTACTACAGTTGGTTTTTTTTCTATTTTAATATATGTATTTCTATTAGAGAAGTTGTGAGCTTACAACACAATCATGCCTATTCCATTAACTTTTTAAAAAATATTTATTTATTTTCACTTATTTCTCTTTCCTCCCCCCCCCCAATTGTCTGCTCTCTGTGTCCATTTGCTGTGTGTTCTTCTGTGACCGCTTCTAACCTTATCAGTGGCACCAGGAATCTGTGTTTCTTTTTGTTGTGTCATCTTGTGTCAGCTCTCCGTGTGTGCAGCGCCATTCTTGGGCAGGCTGCACTTTCTTTTGCGCTGGGCAACTTTCCTTACGGGGTACACTCCTTGCGCTTGGGGCTCCCCTACGCGGGGAACACCTCTACATGACACGGCACTCCTTGCGTGCATCAGCACTGCGCACATGGGTCAAGGAGGCCCGGGGTTTGAACCGCAGACCTCCCATGTGGTAGGCAGACGTCCTACCCATTAAGCCAAGTCCGCTTCCCCTCCATTAAACTTCTTAGTGTCAAATACTTTCAAACTCACAGGACAGTTACAAAAAACATTACAATTCCATTCAGAGAATGCCAATATACCCCTATCCCTGCAGATACTCAAATTCACCAATTTTAATAAATTACCATATTTGCTGTATCATTCTATCTATCCATCAATCTATCACTCCATCTATCTCTCTCTCTGTCTCTCTTCAATCCATTTTCTGAACACTTGAGTCTAGGTTGTATACATCATGCTCCTTAAATACTTAATACTGCCATATATATTTCCTAAAAACAAGGATATTTACTTATGTAACTACCTTAAATGCAGTTATCAAATTCAAGAAATATAATATTGATACAAAGCCAACAGTCTATTCCATTTTTTTCATATGACCTAATAATGTTCTTTTGCTCCTCTCCATTGTTAGAGACCATTCAGAATTATGTGTTACCGTAATTGTCATTGCCTCCTTAATTTCTCTTTTATTTTTAATTGTGGGAAAATATAAACTACCTAACTTTTCCATTTCACCAGTGCCCAAGCATACCATTCAGTGGGATTAATCACATTCACTATGTTGCATACCCTTACCACCTTCCATTACTAAAATTTTCCCATCTTCCCAAAAAGAAACCCTACATCCGTTTTGCATTAGCTCCCCATCCCCATTGCAACATTTTATTATGTTTACCCCTGATGATTGGTACTTTAATTTCTGGCTCTATGATCTAGCATATTATCCAATATGTTCTTTGTAGTTATCATAGGGTTTAAATTTAACATCCTAAACCTATAAAAATCTCATTTGCTTTAATACCAATTTAACTTCAATAGTATATACAAATTATGTTCCTATTCCCTTCATAGATATTTCCTAAGAACAAAGATATTCACCTCTATGTAATTCTTGTCACAAATTACATATTTATACATTATGAGTCCCAAACCATCAATTTCTCATTACATTTTATGCATTTGCCTTTTAGATCCTCTAGGATCTAAAATCCTACAGGTGTAAAAAGTGAAGTTAAAACCAAAAACACAATATTACTAGCATTTATATTTACCCATGTTGCTTTCACCAGAGATTTTAATTTCTTCATGTAGCTTTGAGCTATTATCTGTTGTTCTTTCCTTTTAACCTACAGAACTCTCTTTAGCCAGTTTTGTACGACTGGTCTAATGGTGACCAGTTCCATTAGCTTTTGTTTATGTCGGAATGTCTTAATTACTTCCAGATTTTGAAAGACAGTTTTGCCAGATATAGAATTCTTTGTTGACAATTTTACTTTTAGCACTTTAAATATGTCATTCCACTGCCTTCTTGCCTCTATGGTTTCCAATGTGAAATCAGAATCTATTTGAAGATCCCTTGAAATGTTGTTTCTCTCCTTAGGATTTCAGAATTCTTTTTTTTTTTAAGATTTATTTATTTCTCCCCCCGCCCCTTCGTTGTTTGCACTTGCTGTCTGCTATCTGTGTCTATCTGTTCATTGTGCATTGTGTGCTCTCTGTGTCTCCTCATCTTCTTTTTTAGGAGGTACCGGCAACTGAACCTGGGACCGCTCATATGGGAGGGAGGTGCTTAATCACTTGAGGCACCTCCGTTCCCCTCTTGTTGTGCCTCTCATTGTGTTTCTTCCTTGTGTCTCTTTGTTGCATCTTCTTGTTGCATCAGCTTGCTGCACCAGCCCCCTGTGTTCAGCTCACTGTCTTGGTCTTCTTCTTTAGGAGACACCAGAAACCAAACCCAGGAGTTCCTGTGTGGTAGGTGGGAGCCCAACTGCTCTAACCACATCTGCTTTCCCAGAATTCTTTATCTTTGGCATCTGGCAGTTTGATTATAATATTCCCCAGTGTAGGTTTATCCTGTTTGGAATTTTTTGAGCATCTTGGATATGTATATTCATATGTTTTGTTAAATTTAGGACATTTTCAGCCATTATTTGTTTGACTATTCTCTCTGCCCCTTTCTCTTTTTTCTTCTTCTTGGACTTTCAAGATGCATACATTGGTACACTTGATGGCATCCCACAGGTTCCTCAGGATCTGTTCACTTTTCTTCAGTCTTTCATCTTTCTTCTCCTAAGACTGGATGATTTCAATTGTCTTGCCTTCAAGGTCTCTGATTATTTTATTTTTTTTCTTGCTCGCTCTAATCTGCTGTTGATCCAGTCTAGGGAATTTTAAATTTCTGTTACTGTGACCTTCAGCTCTTTTTAGTTCCTTTTCATAATTTTCATCTCCCTAATGATATTCTCTTTGTGCTTATCTATCATTTTCCTGATTTCCTTCAGTTCTTTGTCCATGATTTCCTTTAGTTCTTTGAACATATTTAAGACCGTGTTTTACATCTTTGACTGGTATGTCTTAGATCTGTTCTGCCTTACTGATTATTTCTAATGCTTTAATTTTCTCCTTTGCCTAGGCCACCATCACTTCCTGTTTCTTTATGTTTTATATTTTTTAGTTAAAAAGCTGGACATTTTGATATTTTAATGTGTTATTGATGGAATTTTGACTCTGAGGCATCTGTTCCTTAAACCCTTATCCAGCTAGTGTTAGGATAGAATTTTACTTGGATGCCAGGAGCTAAGAAAAAAAATAATGAAAGGGAAAAAAAAGCACATCTTTCTCAGTCTTGCAGATTGATCTGTGAGAATGCTCTTCTTCAGAGTTTATCCATACAATGATTTTAGAGAATAGCTTGAGACAGAAGCATAGGGGCCTCCCTGAATCCTTTCTGCACATGCATCTTGTCTTGGCATGCATACATGGCCCTATGAATCCCCAATTTACACAGATACAAATGTCCCCTCTTCCCTAGGAAATAGTTTCCTCACAGTCCCAGTCATAACACTTTGTATTTTACAGCCAGAAATCCCTTCCCCAAGAAGCCACATGACTGCTCTTCCACAGCATTTTATAGGAGAGCCCTGTAAGGTGCCTTCTAAATGCAAGACAAGTTTTGGGACTGTGAGTTCCTCAGATCATCCCCAGGTAGACTGGGTCAGACATACATGCTGCCAGTATGTGCACAAGGGTTATTCAGCTTCCTCTAAAACTGGGACCAGTGACCCATAATAGAAGCATGGGCCGGCTCTATGCCCAGTCAGGGATACATGAGTTCCCACTGCTTTTATGTAACCTTTTTCTTGATTCAGCACTTACCATGTTACTGCAATCCTTTAACTGTTTCCTGGAGCTTTGAGGAAGATGTTTCTGTTAGTCTTGCTGGATATTCAAACCTTTTGTAGCGTTTGAAGCCCTGAAGAATCTCATGCCACCATCTTGACTTGGGCGGGACCTCAAGCTTCCATTCAAATTATAAACTGTATATATTATCCTCATTTCTTTTTTTCATGTCTTCAATGTAAAGTTTCCTTGTAAATCAGTTGAACAATAGCTTATTTAATTCTAACAATTGTCATTTCTTGGTTTTGATCTTTTTTATTCTATTTCATCATCTTTACTTCTGATATAGATCCTGTTTTCTGAAATGAAAAGTACTCAGAAAAAGAAAGAGAGCCTTCAGAAAAATATTAGAGCCATACAGAATCTATTAGATAACTATGTTTAGGCATGATTCTCTACAAATCCATCTTCGGTAAATTCACAGAAAGTATCTATATGGGGGAAACTGTAGATATCTATATAGGGAATTCATTAATTAATTGATTTTAGATGCCAGGCTCAGTACTAGAGATACTAAGATGAAAATAAAACAGTCCTTAACTTCAGAAGAGCTTATAGTCTAGTGAAGGGTAAAACTGGTAAGTTACCATCCACATGGTAAGTTCTGTAAGAGAGATTTGAATAAGTGTTATGGGAGCATCTGATTCTGCCACACATAAATAGAGGATTAATAGCAGGTGAGTTACCATAAAGCATTATTGTAAAACATTGCGACGGTTTGCTCAGTCGGTAGAGGTGGGGTCTGGCTGCGGACGAGGGGTCGGTCCAGCTCTGGATGAGGGGTCGGTCCCGCTTGGGACGAGGGGTCGGTCCCACTTGGGACGAGGGGTCGGTCCGGCAGCAGACGAGGGATCGGTCTCACAAGGGGTTGCGCGGTTCGGCTGACGGGGTCGCCCGGCGAAGCCGGCAACGAGGGGGTCGCCCGAAGAAGCAGGCGACGAACTGGGGACAAGGGAGGCCAGGCCCTTGTCGGGGGCTCTCAGGACTGGAGGGCGCACGGCAGAAGAACTACCGCGGAGACAAGGTAAACACGCAAGTCCACTTTATTGAGGGAGAGGCAACAGTTTTATAGGGGCTGGGGAAGGCTGATTGGTCGAAGCCATGCCATGTTCTGATTGGTTGCCGGAGAAAGGTCAGTGGGCGGTACTGGACGGGGGAGGGGTGGTGGTTAGGGATTGGCTGTCGCTGTTGCTGGGGGAAGCAGCAGGGTTTAGGGATTGGTGGCTGCTGTTGCTGGGGTAGAGGGCAGACTGGAGTTTCCCGCCCACGCCTGGCTGTTGCTGCTGTCGGGGGGGAGGGAAAAGGGCAGACTGGAATTTTCTGCCCTGTGCCTGCGCAGGGAGAAGGAAGAAGAAGGGTGCCGCCCCACAAGGCATCGTGTGGCGCCATCCGGGAGGAGGGGCGGCCGCGGAAGCATGGCTGCCGAGAAGGGGAGACCCGAGGGCACTCTGCGCCCATGCCGAGCTTCCTTCAGGGGTGGCGGTGGGCCCAACCAACCACCCTATTATGGGGGCAGCGGAATTAGGCCTACCGCGGCCGCTCCCCTCGCCAGGCCAGCAAACCACACTTCAGCCCGAGGGGTGACCGCAAAACATAAGAGCAATGAAATGAAAGAAACCATTCTTGAAAATGACTGTGGGTGGCGGACATGGCCCGGTGGTTAGGGCTTCTGTCTACTACTTGGGAGGTCTGTGGTTCAAACCCCGGGCCTCCTTGACCCGTGTGGAGCTGGCCCATGTGCAGTGCTGATGCGCGCCAAGGAGTGCCCTGTCACGCAGGGGTGCCCCCGCATAGGGGAGCCCTACGTGGAAGGAGTGCACCCCGAAAGGAGAGCCACACAGCGCCAAAGAAAGTGCAGCCTGCCTAAGAATGGCACCACCCACAGGGAGAGCTGACACAACAAGAAAAGAGACACAGATTCCCGTGCCGCTGACAACAACAGAGGTGGACAAAGAAACGACACAGCAAATAGACACAGAGAACAGACAACCGGGGGGGGGGGTTTGGGGGGGGGAGGGGAGAGAAATAAATAAATCTTGGAAAAAAAAAAAAAGGAAATGACTGTGCCCATCTGTTCAAGGAGAGTATGAATAGGAAAAAAAAGATGCTGATATTGCTTATTTGTATAACTCTAACCTTCAAAAAACCAACTACAGCTATTAAGAGAAATTTGAGGGAAGTGGACTTGGCCCAGTGGTTAGGGCATCCATCTACCACATGGGAGGTCCAAGGTTCAAACCCCAGGCCTCCTTGACCCGTGTGGAACTGGCCCTTGCGCAGTGCTGATGCGCGCAAGGAGTGTCGTGCCACACAGGGGTGCCCCCCGCATAGGGGAGCCCCCGCTCAAGGAGTGGGTGCTGTAAAGAGCTGCCCAGTGCGAAAGAAATTTCAGCCTGCCTGGGAATGGCACTGCACACACAGAGAGCTGACGCAGCAAGATGACATAACAAAAAAAAAGAGACACAGATTCCCGTGCTGCTGACAACAGAAGCGGACAAAGAACAGGCAGCAAATGGACACAGAGAACTGCGGCGGCTTGCTCGGTCGGTAGAGGTGAGGTCTGGCTGCGGACGAGGGGTCGGTCCAGCTCTGGACGAGGGGTCAGTCCCGCTTGGGACGAGGGGTCGGTCCCACTTGGGACGAGGGGTTGGTCCGGCAGCAGACGAGGGATCGGTCTCACAAGGGGTTGCGCGGTTCGGCTGACGGGGTCGCCCGGAGAAGCCGGCGACGAAGGGGTTGCCCGGAGAAGCCGGCGACGAAGGGGTCGCCTGGAGAAGCAGGCGACGAACTGGGGACAAGGGAGGCCAGGCCCTTGTCGGGGGCTCTCAGGACTGGAGGGCGCACGGCAGAAGAACTACCGCGGAGACAAGGTAAACACGCAAGTCCACTTTATTGAGGGAGAGGCAACAGTTTTATAGGGGCTGGGGAAGGCTGATTGGTCGAAGCCACGCCCTGTTCTGATTGGTTGCCGGAGAAAGGTCAGTGGGCGGTACTGGACGGGGGAGGGGTGGTGGTTAGGGATTGGCTGTTGCTGTTGCTGGGGGAAGTGGCAGGGTTTAGGGATTGGTGGCTGCTGTTGCTGGGGTAGAGGGCAGACTGGAGTTTCCCACCCATGCCTGGCTGTTGCTGCTGTCGGGGGGAGGGAAAAGGGCAGACTGGATTTTTCCGCCCACACCTGGCTGTTGCTGCTGTTGGGGGAGGGGAAAAGGGTAGACTGGAATTTTCTGCCCTGCGCCTGCGCAGGGAGAAAGAAGAAGAAGGGTGCCGCCCCACAAGGCATCGTGTGGCGCTATCCGGGAGGAGGGGCAGCCGCGGAAGCATGGCTGCCGAGAAGGGGAGACCCGAGGGCACTCTGCGCCCATGCCGAGCTTCCTTCAGGGGTGGCGGTGAGTCCGACCAGCCACCCTATTATGGGGGCAGCGGCTTGGCCTGCTGCGGCTGCTCCCCCGCCAGGCCAGCAAACCACACTTCAGCCCGAGGGGTGACCGCAGAGAACAGACAACGGGGGGTGGGTGGGGGCAGAATAAATAAAAGAAATCTTGGAAAAAAAAGAGATTTGATAAATGTTTAGTTCTTTTTTTGGTATACGTTTGTATTATAACACGCCAGAATGCTGAAGATGAAATCCCATCAGGATGAAATTCTCATAGCTGCTCCCCAACCTTTAGCCTATTTAAATATATCTCCCCTTTTACCAACATCTATTTTCATTTTACCTGGGAGGATATCTGTTTGATATCCCACAATGACCAAATGTAAGTTTATGTAGTTGACTTGTTTCTTTTCTGTTATGTTTTCTGGTGGTTATTCACTGTACCACTCTGAATTAGTACATAAATATCTGGGAAAATAACCTTTTACATATGCACTTTGTTTTGAATTCTGCTCAAGAACTGACTGGTTGCCTTTTGAACTATTTCTGAACGTCCAAGGCCATCTCTCCTGCTTCTCATTTCATGATCCCAGTGTTGTTTCACCAGCCCTTCCAACCTGAATTTCCCTTATCTCTTCTAAATGCATACAAAAATTTTATACTGGAATTATTTATTGTTGTATTTATTTTATTCCAAGAAGTGTTCTTAGTACAAATTTTGAATATCAAATTAAGAAAGAAAATAGGGGACTTGCTTTCTAAGATTTTTGTTATCTTCCCCAAATCTTAAGAATGTTGGCAGATAGAAATTGCCTGTTGGCTCTCAAAAAGTTGAAGGGAGCTCATATGAATTTGGGTCATCATGTATAATTCAAAACAATAATTTAAATTTGCAAAGAATAATTAATGTTAAGGTGAAGAAATCCTAAGTGTTGGTCAATGATTTCAAATCAGATGTATTGGAGTTGCAGTTTTACATAGAATCTCCTATGGCACCACAGCAATCTTCAAACTACTTTTTTTTGTGGTACTAATGTTAAAATTAAAACAAGTGTTCCTGATAAAAACCTAGAACTACATAGAAAAATAGTACAGAGAAAAAGCGAGGACCCCAAACCCACTTGTCTGAGAGTAGGCCATTATTAATAGTTTAAAATATATAAATTCAGATCCTTTTCAATATATTTATATACATATATATATACTCACACATAAAGAACACAAGTTTTACATATTATTCTGCTATTTCCTTTTTTATAGGCCATTTTATTGTTCATTCCTTTTCATGGTTATGCAGTATTTTATAATGTGCATATACTAAAATGTATCTCTTTTTCTCTATAAATGGACATCGATGATTGTTTCCAGGTTTTATATTTTCTTTCTATTAGAAACTATTGCAGTGAACATTTATTTGAGGGCTTAAAGTTTCTCTCAGAAAGATTTATAGAAGTGAAATTGCAAAGTCAAAGAGAATGTACATATTAAATAATAAAAGATAATGCCATTGTCCTCCAAATACAGTACCAGCTTTTTTAATGAATTATTTTCCCACCAGTCATGTACAGAAATGACTGTTTCTCCATACTCTCACCAAAAGTGGATATTAAGAATCTTTTCAAATGTTTGCCAATGTGATACCCCCAATGGAATTTCATTGTTGCTTTATTTTGCAACTTCTTAATCACCAGACAATTTCATTCATGTTTCTTCTCCAGTAAATTCCCTAATTCATCCTTTTCTTATTAATCTCTCTTTGCTTCAGTTTCCTTAGCTAAAGAATGTGAATAGTTCCCAGGATTGTGAAGTAACTGACACAAAAATATTCACTTAGTAAACAGTATAATGAATGGGCCACTGTCTTTTCTAAGAAAAACAATAGCTTAAAAAATGAAAGTATTGTTTAGAAAGGCTTATCGAAATTTATTTTATAATCTAGTTATTATTCATATAATTTAAAATTTTGCTATTTTTCTGATCACACGAAAAGGCTGTATATATTGCATTTAGACTGGTAATATTAATAACACACATACTTCAGGGAGAAACTAAATGGAACTACTTCTGATCTATCACTAAAAAATGTACATTTGTCTATAGTGTTCCTCTGGCATAGCTTCCCCAGCACAATGATGTTCAATAAAACCAGAATTAACTCTAAAAGTGTTGTGAGTCGGATTCATAATTTTCTCCTCTCCTGAACCAGAAATATAGACTATCACTTTACAGAAATACAAATGGGCAGATGTTGCTGGACTCTTGAATAAAAATGCGGCACCTACTCTTCCCTGGTGGAGAACATGAAGATATTCATAATAGCTAACATTTATTGGGTACTTTCTGCATACCAGGGTTTGATCTATGTGCATTACATGTTAATGCTAATCTCAACAACATTTTCATGATGAAAAAATAAAAGCACATGGAAGTTAAATGACTTGCTTTAGGTCTCCCAGCTAAGGACTGGAAGTGCCCAATTTAAACGCATATCATCTAGTTCCAGAATTCCCACTCAGCCATGATGCTGTGCTTCCATGACCAATGTTTGACTAAAATAGTAACTGAGGGGAAAGGGACTATAAGGAGGACACAGACTAGGGGTGAAAAGAAAGAAGTCAGGGATAAGAGAAGAGAAAATAAAGGAAAAGAAAACTGAAGAAAAGGGAAAGGAAGGGTAGGAAAGAAAAAATTGGAGAACAGGACACTCTGACTCTTCCTGCATTCCCAGCCCTGTGGCCAACCCCACTGGACTTGTTCATGTCAGTACTAATGAAATGCAGGGAAACCTGGGTTTGGTCTTCCTCATCCTCCCCAGTGCTTGACCTAGGCACCCTCACACACCCACATAAGCACATACTTCATCAACTTGAGAGCATTCTCCTGGCATCTCTCTTTCCTTCTAAGGTTCACAAAACCTGTAAAGGATGTGGACTCTTACAAAGAAAGATGGAATTAAAATGTTTAAAAATAGCATTAAAAAAGATAATAAAAAAAGAAAGATGGGATTGACTCCACACTCATCATTTGATGATTTGTACTTTTAGGTATAATATAAGCCAGTGGCCACATGTTTACAGTGTGTCCTTAAAAGAATTCTAAAAGAAACATTGTGAACTGTGGACTTGGATTTCAAGTTCTCCCTAATTCATTAGACTCACTCCACCTTGAGCCCAGTAGAAAAGATATGACAGTAGTTCTCAAGCAGAGGTGATTTTGTCCTTCAGGGGATGTTTGGTGATGTCTGGAGACATTTTTGGTGGTCACTGTGCAGAGAGGGGGAGAGAGTGCTTCTAGCATCTGGTAGAGTAGAGGCTGCAGATGCTGCTAAATATCCTACCTCACATAGCAAATGATGATCCTGCCCATAGTGCCAAGATTGAGAAACCCTACTCCATGAGGCAGCGTGACCCAGGGTCAGGTTAAAACTTCCCTCTGGTGACATGGAAATTTGCTCCCTAAAAAAAGACCCAAAGACAGGTGGAACTTGTTCTTTTCAGATAAATTCTACTTTTTCTTTCCAGCTTCTTCCTGTCTGGACAGAGGCCAAATCATTTATTTAAAAAAAAAAAAATTGGTGCAAAACAGAAGTCATATAAATATCTAAGCCAAAAATATTTGGGTGCAGTTTCTTGCCAGAGTTTCTCTACCTCTGGTAATGTAGTATTTTGCTGAAGGATTTTGTCAGTATTATTTGGGTATTGTTTTTTTTTTTTTAAACCATGGATTAAAATGAGACTGAGCAGGTGTTGCTAGGATAATAATAGGGGAAAAAACAGGAAAACCTTTATTCTGCTGAAACTGCCTAGAGAATCATTATTACCCAAAAAAATAGATTAGGATACTTGGGTATATATTCCTTATCTTGAGAAAACTTACTGCACAAATTTACCTCTTTTATGTGTTTATTAATGATAACATGTAATATATTTATGTAGAGATTCTAAGGAACTCAAATGTTTACTAATAGTATCTGAAATTTATAAGTGATTATTTTTATGTGCCAAATACTCTGCTCAGTTCCATATATATTATCTTTTTTATTTATTTATTTTTTATTAAATTGTCTTGTTTTTAAGGTACATAGATCACAAAAAATGTTACATTAAAACATGTAAGAGGTTCCCACACACCCCACACCCCCACTTCTCCCACATCAACAACCTCGTTCATCATTGTGGCACATTCATTGCATTTGGTGAATACATTTTGGAGCACTGCCTCACTGCATGGATTATAGTTTACATTGTAGTTTATGCTCTTCCCCAGTACATTCAGTGCATTATGGCAGGATATATAATGCCCAGCATCTGCCCCTGCAATATTGTTTAAGACAACCCCGAGTCCTGAAAATGCCCCCACATCACATCTCTTCTTCCCTCTCCCTGCCCTCAGCAACTACCATGGTCACTTTCTCCAGATCAATGCTACAGTTTCTTCCATTACTAGTCACAATAGTTCTATAGTAGAAAACCAGTAAGTTCACTCTAATCCATATTTTTATTCCTCCATCCTGTGGACCCCAGGTTGGTGATGTCCACTCCACCTCTATATTGAGCGGGGGCTTAGATCTACAGGGTTGATGGAAGTGATTCTCCTGCTTGGAGTAGTAGGCACTCTTGGTTCACAGGTGTGGTGGTTGACCATCTTCACCTTCCTGTTAGCCAACCTGTGCAAGTCCAACAACCCGGAGAGTAAGAGCTGTAACTCTGCTGAGGCTCAGGGCCCAGTTGGCACATGGACAGTCCAGAGATTCAAGTCTCCTGGGTATACACCAACCACAGCACCAACCACAGTTTCAATAGAATTGGCAGAAGAGGCATGTGTAGAGATGTCACATCTGAGTCCAGTTCCATCACACTCAGGAACACAAATTCCAAAATAGGGCCCACTGACAAGGCACTGAATTCCCGAGCCAACTGCCATAATAGTAGAAGCTGTGTGTCTCCTATGTTATCTAAGTTAGGCCTTTTATACTCATTTAGCAGATGTGGAAACTAAAGGTTCAAAAAGATGAAGTCACTTGCCCAAGCTTACATAAGCTAATAAGAAGCAGATCAGAACCTGAACTCATATACTCTAACTCTAGCCATGTTTAGAATTATTTGAACAATATGATCCTGCCTTTCTCATTATACCTGTTCTCAAGGTCTTTCAATGAATGGAATATATCACTATTCTTAATTTTTTCAACAGACAACCCCAAATGAAATCAACATAAAAATTATTAACTATATTAATATGTTATATTCACTATAAAAACCCCCAAAATGAAAATTTAAAAAGAATGAGATAAGGAAGCAGATGTGGCTCAAGCAGTTGGGTGCTCACCTACCACATGGGAGGTCCCTGGTTCAGTTCCCAGTCTTCCTGAAAAGAAGAAGCAAGACAGCAAGCTGGCGTGGTGACCTAACATAACAAGATGACACAACAAAAGATGCAATGAGCAGGGGGCCGATGTGGCTTAAGTGATTGATTGATTGATTGAAGACAACTCTGAGTCCCGAAAATGCCCCCACATCTCATCTCTGACTGTGGATTCAGTTCCCAGTGCCTCTTAAGAGGAAGACAGGAAGACACAAAGAGCACACAGTGAGCAGGTAGCACAAACAATGTGGGGGGGGGGGTATAAATTTTTTTTACATTTTCTTTATGTGCCTCAGTGGGTCATGTGTACTCGTTGGGATTCTCCCACCCTGGAATAATGAAGTCAGTTCTTCTTTGCTGTATACATCAAAATAGGAGACCTGTCTTATCTGTGCTTCTCCAGTGACTCCATTAGAAATGGCTTCTTTTCAGATCAGTATTAGATGGCAATCCCAGTTCAGATCCACATTTACACACAAGTGGTATAACAGTAACAGGAGAATAGTGTTCTCATCCATGAGAATAATGCAATATAACAGCATGGTATCTTCCATCCCGTCATCATCCATTTAGATAAAAATATAGTGTAATCAGTCAGACACAGCACAAGATCAAAAGCATCACAGCATTTCATTGCAAGGGCCTGTATCACAGAGTATCTAGGAACTTATGATTCCTTTCTGGAACTTCTTCCATAGTAATGTCTCAATAAAATACATACTGGGGTCATTAGTGAAAATGCAAAACTACTCTCTTAGAGAGGGAGGAGCTCTTGAGGACATGAGTTACATACAGGAAGGAAAATTACAATAATACCATTTAGTAACTTGATTTAGTTTAACTTGATATGGTGAAAAGCTTCTGTGGTTCTCTCCTGTTTCACTTCTTACCAATTACAATACTCTTACTTCAATTCTTTGTGTATATGGAAAGAATCTCTGGGTCGAGATTTGGGTGAAGCAAATGAGGCACTTCTTTGGACTCAAAATTTAAAGGACATCAAAATATGTCAGTAATCACGATAGCATTTTAATGCAATATTTAAAAATTAATGAAAAAATCCTTGATGAGCAAAAGCTCACAATTTTAAATGAAGAGAGGGAGTCTGTCACTTAACTTTCTTGCTACTATAGAAGTAATATCCATTCTGTCTTGTTTCTTCATGACCTACCTTCACATTTTGGACAGACTGTACTTCATTTCACCCTCTGATCTTTTGATTTCAAATCTATTTCAGTTAAATTACTTCCTGTCAGAATATAATATTCCTACCTTTACAATCCTTAAAGTCTTCAAATTTTAGAAATGAAAGAGATATTAGAATATATTGGCTATAACTATTTTCATCTCAATTAAATAGAAATTACCCTGACTAATTTAATTTTTTAAAATGGGGAATTTAATGTGAGGATTCTGAGGCCTCAGGGTCAAACAGAATCACGGATTTAAAAGTTGTTTCATTCTTCCTGTTCTTTTTCTGTTTCCATTTCTTTCTTCTCTCTTATTACCTATTGGAAATTTGTTCCATGCAGAACAAATCAGGGAAGGTGGCTGCTAACCATTTGCAGGTTTGTTTATCCTCCATTTCAGCCCTCAAAGAGAGGCTGATATTCTTTTTCAGTTCCAGGTCTGAAATTCTTGGGAAAAGACTCACGCTGGCCCAGCTTTGGCATGCTTTGCCTGAATCAATACACATTTTCCATGGGCAGGGTCAGATTTTTGGTGGTTAGTAGTGTGGTTCCACTGTACCTACATAGATGATGGAGCTGGAGGAGGGGAGGTCCCCACTAAGAGGGAAATGGGCAGAAAAAAGTATGTGTATCTATAACAGAAATAATTTAGTTCAATCCCCCCATTTAATAGATGATTAAACCAAAGCCTAGAAAGTATTGGTGAGTTGACCAATAGTTTGGGTAGTGAGAAGGTGAGAACTGGAACCCAGGTTTCCCAAATGCCAGATTCATGCTCTTTCAATTAATAGATTTTTACTGAGCATTTGCTCTGTCCCAGCCCTAGCTTCATGTTCTCAGGTTGGTTACAACAGTGAATAACAACAACCAAAATCTTATCCTTACTATACTGCTCCTTAGATCAAAAGATATTGTCTCCTGACCCCCCCTTACAAATAGCTTCTTTTCTATTAGTGTCCTAATCTTACTTATTGGAAATTCCAAAATATATCCCGTTTTCTTTTTCTCTTCATAGCTTTCCACCTGCCAATTGATTCTGACATTAACATTTCTAAAATCCACATGAAGAGTGATTACTCTAATAGATACATAACCATGATGCACATGTTTAGTACCTACAAGTCTTTTGAACAGGTAGGGATATTTTCACCACATGGGAGGTGCATTTTAAGTGAATGGGAAAAGATAAACACCTTTATTTAGTAGCAATGGTGTCCCATTTACTACTTTAACTCAGGGGAGGAACACATACATGTAAAGATTTGAAATTGTTCAGGAAATGTTTTCCCAAAAAGAAAATAAAATAAGGGGATTAATGCTAAGTCAAGTCTTTGTTTGAAGTGAGACATCATACTTTCCATTTGCTAGCCATGCTACATTTGGAAGTCCACTTACCTTCTCTGTGCCTTAGTTTCCTAATTTGTAAAATAAGAGTGGTAACTAGACAATCTCTATTGAAATTATTTATAATTCCTACTCTTACTAAGTTCTTAAAAGGATTTAGACATCAATAAAATATAAAATCGATTCCAGTTTCAAAATTCTACACTTTGATTATGCATGATACTCAACTGGGAAAGAATGGCTTCTTCAACAAATGGTGCTTGGAGAATTGGATATCCATATGCAAAAGAATGAGAGACAATTACCATTCTCACATCTTATATAAAAATCAACTCAAGATGGATCAAAGATCTAAATATAAGAGCCAAGACCATAAAGACCTAGGAAGACAATGTAGGGAAACATCTATAGGACCTTGTAATAGGAAATGGCTTCATGAATTTCACACCTAAAGTACAAGAAGTGAAAGAAAAAATAGATAAATGGGATCTCCTCAAAATTAAAACCTTTTGCACCTCAAAGGAGTTTATTAAGAAAAAGACAGCCTACCCAATGGGAGAAAATATTTGGCAACCATATATCTGCTAGGAACCTAATATCCAGCATACATAAAGAAATCCTATATATTAAAAATAAAAAGGCAAACAACCCATTCAAATACTTGGCAAGAGATTTGAACAGATGCTTCTCCAAAGAAGAAATACAAATGGCTAAAAAACACATGAAAAGATGCTCAACATCACTAGCTATTAGGGAAATGCAAAGCAAAACTACAATGAGATACCATCTTATACCCATTAGACTGGTGGCTATTAAATAAAACAGAGGACTACTAGTGTTGGAGAGGATGTGGAAGAATGGTGGTGGGAATGTAAAAGGATCCAGCCATTCTGGAGGACAGTTTGATGGTTCCTCCAAAAACTAGCTGTAGAATTGCCATATGACCCAGCAATTCTGCTGCTGAGTATATGCCCAGAAGAACTGAAAACAAGGACACTAACCAATATATGCACACCAATGTTCATAGTGGTGTTATTCACTATTGCCAAAAGTTGGAATCAACCCAAATGCCTATCAACAGATGAAGGGATAAACAAAATGTGATCTATACATACAATGGAATACTACTCAGCTGTAAGAAGGAATGCAGTACTAACACATGGGATAACATGGATGAATCTTGAGGACCTTATGTTGAGTGAAGCAAGAAAGATATTGAAGGATAAATATAGCATGACCTCTCTGATATGAATTAAGCAAATCAAGTTGTCTCAGAGAGCTAAAGATTGGAAAATAGGCTTACAGAAAATGGCGGGGGGAGAGGAAGGTTGTGAGCCAATGCCCACATGGGCAAAATCTATGATAAAGTGGAGGTAAGTAGTTGTGCAGTGAAGGGGTAAGATGGGGACATAGGTATACTATTGGATTGAGCTTTGCAGGCTTGAGGGGGGGCCTGGGTTGGGAGGATGGGTCAGATGGCCCAAGAAATGGGCAGGAGGGTTGAGGGGGAGCAAGTGAACACGGGAGATTGTTGGGTATGTGGTTGAGACTATGACGTGAGAAAAGTCTTTAGAAAATATAATAAGAAAAGGTTACTGGCTTAAGGTTTTGACAGGGGGCATCTGGCACAGGGTAGGTACACCTGGGGCAGGCTTCTAGGGATTGTGTGAGTGCTCGTCTTGTTATAGTGTGTTATATCAGTGGGTGGAGATCCATACAATGAGCAGGAAGGTGTTATGATCCAGTTTGATGTTATTGATAAATTCCAAAAAGAAATATTGGATTATGTTTATAAACTGATCTTTTTTCCTCTGGGCATATGAGATTATATGGAATTCAGAGGTTAAGTAAAAAGTAAACCTCTTGTGTCAGTAGGGCACTAAGTACCTATCCCTTGGTGTGTGGGGACTCATAGATAAAAGGCATGGTAAAGGACAGAGTTGAGAGTTTTTGATGTTGGAGTTTTAATGTTGGAGTTTAATGCTGAAGCCTTAAGCTGAAGCTCTGGAAAGTAAGCTCACAGAGGAAACAGAAGCAAGCCCCAAGAAGAGAGAAACCCTGAGCCCAGAAAAAAGAAGCCCGAGGAAGGGAGGAACCCAGGAAGCCTGATGGCGGCAACCATCTTGATCCAACATGTAGAAATAGACTTTGGTGAGGGAAGTAACTTATGCTTTATGGCCTGGTATCTGTAAGCTCCTACCCCAAATAAATACCCTTTATAAAAACCAGCCAATTTCTGGTATTTTGTATGAGCACCCCTTTGGCTGACTACTACACTGCCAAACACCAGCTGGTGATGCAACTAGAAAAAGACCTTGAGTAGAAGGGGGAAATGGTAAAGACAAATGAGTTTATATGGCTAAAGAGACTTCAAAATGAGTTGGGAGGTCATCAGAGAGGACACATTTATGCAGTTCTCAGCAGTATCTCAGAGACAGCCAAAGAAGATACAACCCCAGGTGGTGGTGCTCCTGAGGGCTATGGAGACACACAGGCCCTACAGTCATGGCAGATGGCTCTGGAGTTTGGTGCCTTGTTAGTGGGCCCTATTTTGGAATTTGTGCTCCTGAGTGTGATGGAGTTGGACTCAGATGTGACCTCTCTACACAGACCTCTTCTGTCACTTTTATTGAACCTGTGGTTGGTGCTGTGGTTGGTGTATGCCCAGGAGACTTTTATCTCTGGGCTGTCCATGTGCCAGCTGGGCCCTGAGCCTCAGCAGAGTTGCAACACCTACTCTCCGGTTTGTTGGACTTACCCATGTCTGCTAACAGGGAGAGGATGATGGTCAACCACCATACCAGGGAACTGAGAGAATCTACAGCTGCAAGCAGAATTCCATCCATCATCCATGTGGGATCTAAGACCCCTCTTGATTTAGAGGTGGAGTGGACATCACCATCCCAGGGTCCTCAGGAAGGAGGAATAAATATGGATTAGAGTGGACTTACTGGCATTCTACTATAGAATTATTGTGACTCTAGCAATGGAAGAAATTACATCATTGATGTGGAGACAGTGGTCATGGGAGTTGCTGAAAGCAGGGAGAGACAAAAAGAGGTGTGATATTTGGGTATTTTCAGTACTTGGAATTGTCCTGAATGATATTGCAGAGTCAGAGGCAGGACATTATATATCCTGCCACAACCCACTGAATGGACTGGGAGAAAATGTAAACTACAACATAAACTATAATCCATACCGTATAGCGATGCTCCAAAATGTACTCATCAAATGCAATGAATATACCACACTAATGAAAGAAGTTGTCAATGTGGGAGGAGTGGGGGGTGTGGAGAGTGGGGTGTATGGGAATCTCTTATATTTTTTATCGTAACATTTTGTGTGGTTTATGTGTCTTTTAAAAAAAGATAATAAAAAAGGATTTAAAAGCCAATAAAGTATAAAATCCTTTCCAGTTTCAAAAGTCTACACTTTGATTATACGTGATTTGACTTTGCTTTGTTCAGAGGTACTAGCACAGCATTTTACAGTTTTACAGAGATCCCAGATGATCTAATGATGTTCATTAAATCAATCAGGTTTTTATGAGAACAAGGTAACTTTTTTAGCATTATAGTGGGTTGCTGTTGTTATTTTAAAAATATCAAAGTAGGTAGCCAAAAAGATCTCACAGTGGCTTCACATGGAAAATTTGCCACACCTCCAAACTGTTTCTTCTGCCCCTTACCCCAAATTAGAAGACTAAGATATGGTATGAACATGTATTTGCATATTATTAATATTTAGAGTTCTCCAAACGTCTCATCCCATGAACATCAAGGAAAAGAGGAATAAGAGGAAGCAGCCTTTCTTTTTTGCTCATTGGATAACTCCAGTATGACTACCTGATTATTTTTAGGTGTGCTTTACTTTCTTATTTCTTGGGCACATAGGTCAGTGCATATTATATATTTTTGTCTGCTATCTGAACATTTTCATATTTACTTCTATAAAATCTCTTCTTGGACCCAGCATTTTCATGCTGTGAGTGTTCCCTTGACTACCAGAAAGAGCTATGTCTTGATGGGCCCTGGAAGGGACAACATGTGAAATGTGCCAGTTCCCAGAAACAGCATCCAGTCTCTGTGGCTGGATTATGGACAGGCATTCCTGGAAGCAACCACTCAGGAGTGCTACTTTTAGTAACAATAGCAGCTAAGATATGATGCACAAGTCAGGACATTGTGCTGTATCTTTTCTAAGTCTCTTGACGAGGCTCTTTTGAGGGTACTTATTGAACTGATAGCTGAATGCTGGTCTACATGAAATATAGCCATCAGAGTTTTCCCATCATTTAAGTATGGAGCTGCCTTTCAAAGTGGCCACAAAGAGAACCTTCTGGAGTGGTAACCTGGCAATGGGAATCAAAAAAAACAAAAACAAAAAAACTTAAAAATATAAAAAATTTATCTCAATAAATCCACCTAAAGATATATGTATAGTAGTGTCTGGCACATAGGAAACATACAATAAATGTTAGCCTGTTATTATAATAGTACAGTGTTAGATTAAACTTTAATGTCCAAGAAAAGGAGACTGATTAAATAAATGGCATCATGTCTATATAATATGTTATATAGATAAATCATATAATTTATCTATTATGTGGTTTATAAATAGATATTTATATAATACTTATCTCTTATATAGATGAATTATATGATTTATCTATAGAATATATCATATTATATAGATATGATATAGACAGCTCTGATAGATTGAGTTATGTACCCCAGAAAAAGCATACACTTAATCTTAATTCCATTTCTGTGGATGTGAGCCCATTTAATTAGAACATTTTTTAAAAAAGATTTATTT
Source organism: Dasypus novemcinctus (assembly GCF_030445035.2). NCBI lineage: Eukaryota > Metazoa > Chordata > Mammalia > Cingulata > Dasypodidae > Dasypus > Dasypus novemcinctus. The sequence continues at coordinate 109,002,928 of NC_080675.1, read as the reverse complement.
CTCCTCTCCCCCTTCCCCCCAACCCCCATTGTTGTTTTTGTGCTCACTGTCTGCTTTCTGTGTTCATTTATTGTGTGTTCTGCTGTGACTGCTTGTCTTCTCTTTAGGCGGCACCAGGAACCACTCCTGGGACCTTGCAGAGTGGGAGAGAGGCACTCAATATCTTATGCCACTTCAGCTCCCTGGTCTGCTGCATTTCTTAGTGTCTCCTCTGTGCCTCTTTTTGTTGTGTCATCTTGATGCACCAGCTTTCCACTTGGGGCCAGCTCGCCATGAGGGCCAGCTTGCCTTCACCAGGAGGCCCTGGAAATCAAACCCTGGACCTCCCATATGGTAGACAGAAGCACAATTGCTTTAGCCACATCTGCTTCCCTAATTAGAACCTTTTGAAGATGTTGTTTTTAGTAAAAATGTGGTCAACTGAATCAGGATGGGCTTTAACCCAGATTAGTAGAGGTTTTACAAAGGGAAAGCCACAGGAAGAATCCAGAAGCAGGAAGTCAGTTGAACCTGAAGGAGAAAGGAGAGGACATCGCCATGTGGCAAAGGCTGGAACACGAGCCAAGGAACCCCAAGGATTGCCTGCTGGCAGCCAGCATGAGAATGTTATGGACTTTGGAGAGAAAGAATAACTTTGCTGCTGCCTCAGTTTTGGACTTCTCCTAGCTCACAAAACTTGTTGTGAGTCAACAAATTCCCATTGTTTAAGCTAACCCATTATGTGGTGGAGACCGACAGTGGGTGGGAGAAGGGGCCAAAATGCTGATGCAGTTGGGGACTTCCGGCAGTACCACTGGCTGGCTTGCAACTCAGGTGTCTTCCTGGCCTCCTATTGACCACTGCCAAATATTTTCCTCTGGTGTACAGACCTTGGGGCTGGTCAGGCTGCTGGGGTGTGTGTACACAGTGAGAGAATTAAAATTTTTTAAAATTATTTCTATGATGAATTTTACTTTATTTATTGTTAATAGAGATTTTATTTGCCTTATTTTTTTTAAGTGTGATAGGTATGCTCGCATAAGAAATACTTATTAAATAACAGGGTTCACTATTATGCACAATTTTCCACCTACGTGAAGGTTATTGGAATGCATTTGTCACATAAAATGAGATCCTACTGTACTTGTCATAGAAGCCTGGCAATTAAGACAGCAACCATTAAGAAGTAAGCCACTGCTTTCCAAATTTTGGTGTGCACAGAATTGTCTGTGGAACTTGCTAAAAACGAAACTGCCCAGGCCCTATCTATCTAAATATTCTAGGAGTAATTGAAAAGTTCTATCAGGAAAAGGGAAGTTAGTCTTCACATGTGCTCAATATATATTATAGCAGGAATATTAATTTTGCTTACAGGATTATTTATTTCAAAGACTTGCTGAGTTTTTTTAACCAGACTCTCTCAAATAATCAGTTTATATAAAAAGAACCTATTAAAATCATTCAGATCACTTAAAACAGGCTAACCTTGAAGCTATACGTCATTCGGAGAAGTTTTCTTTAAATGGACATTATTATGAAATGTCATCTCCCCCATCTTCCAAATTATGTATCTTTAGTAGAATATTATTTCCATTTTGGGTAATCCTTCAATCTGCCTTCTCTATGAGTGCTTTTATAACATCTGTACTGGAGTGAAAGGTAGTTGGAAAGCTGTCACTGAATATAATAAAAGCATTTAATCTCCAACTCTGAAGTTTGTTCTAGCTCCACGATATATTCTTGTTTATCTATAGTGCCAGTTTTGCTCAAAGAAATATACACTCAGAAAATGGCCAAAAAAGGATTTGTTTTGTTCCAGATGACACATTGCTTCAAAGAGCAATATGATAGATTGTACTGACATTAGAAATTCCAAAGTATTCCTTTATTTTGGGGTATTCCTTGCTGTTTATAACTATTGTCTCAACAACCATGAAGCTAAACCATCAGCAGTAGAGTTACTCCGTAAGTATCGATATGCCATGTTTTAGGGAGAGTGTTACAGTCCTAATTTCTCATTCTTTCCCATGCAGCAACTTCCCTTATAACAGTTTACAACTATGTAATGCTTGTCTGTGCCAAGCACTTCTCTAATCACTTTATCTATGTCTTTACATATTTAGTTCTCAAGCAAGGAGGTGATATTACCATAATTCATCCCCATTTTGCAGATGGGGAGAACTTACCCTTGGAAAGTGAAGGTATTCTCCAAGGTCGTACAGTTACACACCCACAATCTATAAGAATTTGAAGCTAAGCATTCTGAGAGTCTTTGCAAGTAATCTCTATGTCTTAAGGTATACTGCCCTAGGGCTGAGATTTTTCTTCCAACTACTAGAGAATCTCTGGGTGGAAAAGAAAATGCAAAGGACTGAGTGGTAGACAGAAGTGCTTGCTCTAGGATGAAAGAAGGGAGTGTTCTGGAGATTGCAATGATCTGGAGGAACTAAGAGAGAAGGAGCCTGGTCAGAAAACCCATTAATCTCTGCCTTTGACTTATTAAGGGCCCTTAGAAAAGATCATTCATTTTTCTGTAATAGTTTTCCCTTTCACAAAAAGCTGATGACAGTAATACCACCTTCCTCGTGTTGTTATAATAAAATAAGAGATTATAGGCACAGTAGGCACAGAGAGACCTTAGTTGTCATCTACCTCCACCCCTACTCAAAGGCAAAGATAGAAACTTGAACTCTTCCAATTAGCAACATTGAATGGACAGATCTCTGAGTAGATTCCCTTAGGACTCTGGAAAATGAAACAACAAAACAAAAACCTAAAAAAAGCTGGCATAATTTCTATAATTTTGAATGTTCTTTCTTACTGCTCTCTTAATATAACTTCCCACCCCTTCTCTTCCTCCTCCTTTTTCATACCCCACTTTGTTTCTTTTTAAATATATCTTGTAAAACTCCAACTTTGACTCCGTTAACTAAGAGGGAAGAAGGATAAGTTTCTACAGAGACCAAGAAATCTATGGAAAGCAGGGTGCGCTGAGGGACAGCCCAGCTGCAAAAGAAAAACACAGACAAGCTGGCTGAGCTGGGAGATGAGTATTCTAGAGGGAAAAAATGTGAGGACAATGAACATTGCAGAGTCTTTCCGGCCTGGTATTTACTTTCCCAAGTCCAAATTAACTTATTATATGGTAGATTTACTTTACTAAGAGTGGTCCTTTACCTGGGTGATCTTATATTTCCTTTCATTTTCCCTTAGAATCATTCAAATTTTCTCAGGCATATCTATTTCATTTTCCACCCAAATTGGATTGGAATAAAAATATGGATCTACTTCTTGGTTTTACCTCTGTGTGTGAACAGGAAAGAACAGGGCTTTGGGGTCAAAGAACCCTAGGCTGAACTTCAGCTCTAACCTAACTTTCCTTATTCACAAAGTAAGGGTAAGAATAGTAAGGGCCATTTAGTGTTGTGATAGTTAAATGAAATGATACACATAAAGCACTAGTTTAGGAATGGAGCCTAAGAAATACTCATTAAATGGTAGCTGCTATAAATTATTTTATAATCTATTTTTCTCTCCCCTAGGTGTGCCCAACTACACACTTAGCTTAATAAGGGATTGTTAAGTGAACTATATGAATGAAACAAAGATAAACTGTCAGCCAGGAAAAAAGATGTATCAAGATTTACTTCTTTCAGAGGTTTGAATAGTTTTCTAGTTTATGTCTTAGATCCAAACAAGAAAAGAAGCAAAGAAACATGAAAATAGTGTAATATGCCGCACAGTTGTCATAGTAATTTACATAAATTATTGCTCACTGTCAATTACATTTAGTAGAATCCTATATTATTTGATAAATTGAAAACCAACAACTGGATTTGGTTTCTATGACATGCAAATAACTGATTTGAAACTAAAATAATTTAAAACTGAAAAATCCAGTTCATATTTAAAGACTGCAAGTGGATTTAGGCACCCTACCTCCCACCCCCCAACAAATTAGCAGCTTTTTGTATGGGTGAGGTCACCTCATAAGTAACTTTCTGCCTCTAGATGACTTGGTTACTTTCATTGCTCTTCAATTAAATAAATACATATATTTTAATGCACATACCATGTACTAGGCATCTAGGATTCAAAAATGAGCAAGGCATATTTGTAAGCCTGGAAAATAAAAATAAGATTGCAAACCTGTTGTGTACATAGAAATTATGCTTTTGAGAAATATGGTTGTGCTCATGTCTGCTTATTATCAGGTAATGGTGTGATTTTTCTGATCATTCCTACTTGTTTGGTTCTAGAACTCTTTGTCTATATGTATTTTCCAGATTGCTGATTTACTAGGTTAGGAGGATATTTTATTTTCCATCTTGTGAATGATGGTCACAATTTATGCCCCAGAGTCAGAATCTTGGGAGAGCCATTTGCTAGGACCCTGAAAACTACCTTTCTCTGTTATACAAGCAGTTGTTGTAATCAAATTGGCTCCATGCCTAGAGCAGGCTGTGTGACTCAGTGACAGTTGCAATCAGAGCATGGAGTTGGAGACAAAGAAGTCATAGATCAGGAAATCACAGTGATGATGGCCAATTGGGATTTTGTGAGTGAAAAATTTTTTTTAAAGAATTTTTAAAAATATTCATCAAAGACACATTTAGTCCTGTTATATTTGTATTAGATTTAAACATTTTTTTGTCTTAGTAATATTATTCAATTTAGCACTAGAAGTAATTCTGTGCTAAGGGAGAGCTCCAAATATTATAGCAACCATTCATCATTTCCAGTGATTTCAGGTCTATGCTTGGTAGGTTTAGGACAAAAACACTTTCTACCACTTGAATTATATCCGCTTTTTGAAGTCAATTTTATATTAACATGTTCCCAAGGCTAGACTCACTTCTTTCTAGTGAAGATAGTGGAATTAATTCATAAGAGAACTCTTTAAAGCAGAAGTTTTTTTAATGTTTTTGAAGTCATCAACACATACATTTTGTAAAAAATGATCAAGCACTTAAAGTTCATGTCTATCAATCTAGATATCAAGAGTTATTAATGCACATGGCAAATGATGATAAAGAAACATTTACACTGTAACTATTGGTCAATTTTAAGGGGAAAGACAAATAAGGGTAGAAATTGTGGTATTTATAATAATGCTATTTATTCTCTTTTTATGATATTAGATATATAGTAAACTAAAGTAGAAATATTTTAGTAACTCTGGAGTTCTCAACCTTAATTGTGGTTGGTAGAACTGCTGTATTTTAGGGTCAGGATGAATGTAACCTGGAGAAAATTAAAGAGAAAGGCACTAGATTCTGAAATAATAGCCTCACATCGATTTAAAATATCAATGGGAGGCAGGAAGTAATTATTTCACACTGACTTGGGAAATCCTCTTATGTCATCTTAACACGGAACCCTGTTCTGTTTGAGGCAGTTTGAGAAACCCTAGAAAAAGTACAGAGAGGTGTGTTACAATTTGAGACAGATGTAATTGTGTGAGGATTAGACTGCATCCCCCCAAAGTGAAGAGGTATTACTTGGTGAAAGAATTGGAGTGGCCATTGTATGTGATTCAGTTGGTCACGTTCTTCAACTGTACAGACTCGTATCATTGGATTCCTATGTCAGGATCTTCAATCTCAAGGTATACAATAATAGATTTTATTTTTAGTGCTTCTTCCCTCTCAGAGGAATCTATTTTCATATTTGTCCACTGTTTGAAGATGAAAATTTTGAATTTTATTAGGAACATATCTGTCTGCATTGAGTATGGTTTCTTTTCTGTGGAACTCGTTATCATTAGTATCATTTGCAGAAGCTTCGTTCAACAAATATTACTGAGCAAGTATTATGGGCCAGGTACTTTTCTCAGGTCTTGGAATACACTGATGAACAAAATGGACAAAGATCCCAGTTCCCCTGGAATTTACATGTAGAGCTGTGCAATTTTAAATAAGGTCTTGTTGAGAAGGTAACATGTGAGCAAAGGCTTAAACTGAAGGAGTTAGCCATGTGGCTATCTGGAGGAAGAGCCATTTCCAGAAGAGGAATGATCCTAGTACATGTAGTACAATGATCCTAAGGTCATTATTTATGTGGTTCACTCTTTTCTATGTCCATGAGATATAGCATGCTATTTATAGGGAGGCTATTAGATTCTGTTTTATGGAATTGGGAGAGATATGTCTTCTTAGCTCTTTGGGTTCATAACCCCTAATTCCTCAAATATTCCTGACTTATGGTTCAGAAAGTGATGGTTACCAGCCTTGGCTTACATTATGGATTTTACCTGCTTCCTTGAACATGCATAACATAAGGCCAACTCAATTATTGGATATTAATATTTTTGTTGGACTGAACAGCTTAAGAAGGGGAAATTATTGTTCACCATCCATACTTACTAATTGTAAAAGGGATGCACCATGAGTATAATTTTTGTCTTCCTAGAAATTTAACCAATGTATTTGCTACCATCAAACTACATAGAAAGTGAATATGACATACAACACACACTCACACATTCACATACTCACTTTCTCTATCTGGCATTTTTCTCCAAAATCTATTCTTTGGCAATAGTCAAAGTATATATACTGTATTGATACTGTTTAACAAGCTATTTCAGCTTGGTACATGATAAACTCTGGAATAAAGTATTTCTGTGGCATTGTGGCACCACTCATATGAATGAGTGGAGATAAAGTGTTACTCTCTGTATATTCACAATGGAACACACACACACACGTATAAGAAAAAAAAGTGACTGTGATTCCAATCTAGGAATTGTGGTCCCCAAATAGAAAGTACACATACCTCTTGCCCAGACAGGGAATACGTTCTTAGGCAGCCACAGTGACCATTAACATTTATTGAGCATCTACTTTTGGTGGATACCATGACAAGGACCTTTGTTTCACTGTATAACTTGAAGTAATGCTGCCTTTAGGGGCAGCACAAAATAAAAACTATAGGAACAACCATGATGTACTGAGTGCCCATAATTGGCCTTTAGGGGCAGCACAAAATAAAAACTATAGGAACAACCATGATGTACTGAGTGCCCATAATTGGCCAGAGAATGCACTAAGTGCATGCACTTGCATTATTGTATTATTGCATTAATGTATTATTTAATTCTATGCAGTAAGTACTATTAATATTATGATGAACATATGCGAAAATAGAGGCTCAGAGAAGCTAAGAAAATGATGCAAGTCCCCATAGATAGTAAATTTTAGATCAACGATTCAAACCTAGGTATTCTGTCTCTAGGGCTTTAGTAGGCCTAACTAGTGCAGTGTGTTGCTTGAGAAGCACATTGGCAGCAGTGTGAGAATACTGGAGAGAATGTTGGGTTTGGAGTCAGATGAGACATAGGTTTAAATCTTATTCAGCATCTTATGTTGACCACAGGCAAGTTACTTAAACTTCAAGACTCAGTTTCCTAATAATAATATCTACTTTGCCAAAATGTCATAAGACAAGAGGTAATATATGCACCTGGCACATGGTCCATAAAAATAAATCATAGTTGTTGAGATTTAATTGTTATTTATGAGTTTAAACAGAGTTCTAGAGGAAGAAAGCTATACCAAACTCAGAGTGTACCTGACTTTTCCTTTCGTTTTAACTAGGGCTACTGGCGGCTACTGGATAACTTGTCCTTAGAATCAAGTGTAACCATTACTAGAGGAGAGAAGACCACAGAGTGAATCTTGTTATGTATTTGGTAACCTCTTTTGCACAACTTAGAAAAATAAAACCCATTTATTTAATTTACATGAGCACCCTTGGCACAGTGTAAAATCTTCTTCCGGAGGAAACAGACATCCTAATGTCCCAAGGATGGAGAAACAATTAGCTAATTAATGATCTAAGGTAGTTACAGTATACCCTTTTGGTCAAGGATAATCATTCATTAGCTTAAATAACACCAAAGTAAGTTTGTCAGTGTCACTAGAGAAGGTGCTGCTTAAAGACACGTCAAGCCATAAATTACAAAATTGAAGTTCAGACACGTTGGACTAAGGGATTTTAAATAAAGACAAAAAATTATCAAGCCTAAAACAAGTTCTTATTCTGAGAAGCAGAAGTATAAACAGAATCCTAATGAATAAATATGCTAGTGATGTTTAAGGAGATAATACGATGACAGAGCTGGAAGGCACTTTAGAATTCATTTATGCAAACAACACCTGCTCCTTCCACACGCACATTTTTAAGGTGTGGAAACCAAAACTCAGAGAAGGGAAATGCTATGGCCAGTTCCATGCAACAGAGTAAATTATTTCTTTTCTTGATTTTCTTCTGGATGAGATGATGGGGCTTAGTGAGGAACATAGTGTGTACCTAGGGATTCTTAAAGCCAGAGGCCTTGCTAAATTTAGATTTGGTTCCTGATTATGTAATTTTCCTTGTGTTTTCAATTATTTATACAAATAAATTATTTATGTATGTCTGGAACTTGTGCTTTTAGCATTCAATAAACAGGAATAATTTATAGTATTATGGAGTGCTTCCTGTCCTTACCTTTCAGATTATGTTCTTTTGCATTGTTAATTAATTGTATTTCAGCCCTGTGCAATTCCTTTCCCAGAAGTCTTGTGGAGATAATACTTAACTAGCCAGAGAGCTATGTTAGGATCTACCTTTATCTTTATACTCACATTCCAAAATCCAGGTTAATTTTTCTACTAGTCCTTTCTCTAACACGGCTAGTTACCTGAAGCTCAGAGACAGGACCTAGCAGATCCTGCTCTTTATGTAGGTGGACACCTACCAAAAGACAAAAGAGGAAGCAGGCTTCCAGTCTTAAATAGAAGTTCCCTCAGCTTCAAGTTCTTTTTGCCTCTGTTTTTGTTTGCTTGTTTGTTTGTTTTTGTTTTGTTTTGAAATCTGGTTCTTGACGTTCTCTTTCCCCAACCTCCTCATTGCCTTTTTCCTTCTGCTGCCTTTAACTGACCTCAGGTATTTAGGTCATCCTGGGTTATGACCAAGGGTCTGGAGTCGGAGTGTTGCCAGAAATTATTCCTGATTTTTATTTTCACTCTTTCTCTACCTATCCTCCTCATCGTAATGTGTCTCCCAAGTATGGCCTTCAATGTCCTTGGCTCTCACTTTTAGTTTCCAACCTTGCTTGGGTTTCTGAGGTTCTTACCCTGTGCCTGCTGCCAAGGGGAGTCAACCAGGCAGATATCTTAGAGCAGTGCTTGCAAGCAGAGGCCTCTGAGGCCAAAGCCTGAAAGGGGGTCCCACTGGTCTGGGCTGGGAAGCTGTTCTCTGCTTCTGCCCCTTCTCTTCATAGTCCCCTCGGCATTCCCTGGAGCAAGTGGAAAGTGGTCCTGTTGTTTCTACCTGGGCCTCGAATATATAGTTCTTTCATCACAGTTTTTGGAAGAATAAATATACTGAGATATGAAAACTTTCCCTCTGTGAGGGAGGACAAAAATTTGTCAACTGAGAGGGGCCATTGATGGTCCTTTTTTGCTGCTGTCACTCAAAGGCATGAGGCCTTGGGATGTGACGTGGTCTTGGAGCTGGGCCTTTCCTGGACCCTCCCTATCTCAGTGACAGGGCCGCCAAGTGAGCTGTCCACTCTCAGACCATTTACTCTGAAGGCAAGAAACTGCCATACCATGGTCATGAATGTTTATAAGGATATAAACCATAGATACAATTATCCAAAATTGGCTTGACATGACAGGATTGCTGGGATATAAACAAAATATTTCTTAGGAAAACAGCAATTGAGGGAAAGTTCTCTTTTCTTTCAGGATTGTCAGCAATTTGTTTTACCTATGCATCAGTATGAATTGAATCAATAGGTAGATGAATGAGCATTCCAGTGAAAGAAGTGAAACTCCCTAGACCTGAACTTGTTCACACTGGAAACCTCTGGAACTTCATATGTGTGCGAGGAGCCCTGACAACAACTTTAAGGGCTTAAGGAAAGCACCTGCAAATGCTCCTAGTTTGGTGGAACTGGCCACAGCAATGTGTCTGGAGCCTCATATCTGGGCTATTTGTTCTCTTGTACACTTCAATGGATAAATGCCAGGAGGTTCTGGCTTCCTAGGGTGGGGGGTGGGGGGCAGGCAATTAGATGGCCAGAAAACTACTGGCTGATTAGGCCAAGTAGGCAGCAGTTAACTGTGTTAAAGATGAAGAGAATTCTGGGAATGATACTATGATTGCTCCAGGTACTGAGTTTTCCTAAATTCTTTTGGCTGCAAAGCATATATTAGGTCCATATTTAAAACCTCTTAAATTATAAGTTATTCATGATCAGTATAAAAAATGCAAAAAGTATAGGTAACTGCCTTTCTCTCCCCTCCTCATTTGACATCCGATTCTATCCCTTGAGCAGCCATTGCTAACAATGTCTTGTTTATCCTTTCAGGGATGTTTAATGCATGTACAACTGGTATATTGAATGGGCTAGACTAAATAGGGGTAACATCAGAAAAGGAGCTTTTTTCTTTCTTTAACCTGAACCCTTCAAACCCACTCTGCTGATCTCCCACCACAGCTTTGGGCAGTATCTTGGGCAGATCCTGTGGTTTTTCCAAACATGCCTACATGCTAAAACAGTCTTTTATTTTTAATTTTAAAAGTAAATCTGGGGAATCAGATGTAGCTCAGAGGGAATGCTTTCTTCCCATGTATGAGGTCCTGGGTTCAATCCCTGGTACCTCCTAAAAAAAGGGGGTGGGGGGAGTCATTCTGGTCAAAATCAAAAGTTTCTTTTCAGATCCAATTTATAAATTCTTCCCTCACCTGAGTTTTGGCTGGAACCTGGTTCAGAAATCTTTAGTGAGCCAGAAGAGTGTGTGACCTGGTTGTTCACTCTCCTCTGCCTTGCTCTTCTATTCTTCTGGACCCTCCCTACTGAATGCTGTCACCCCTGACTCCTCCAGGACAAGGCTGAGGGGATAAGATGAGAGGTAAAAGCACAAAGTCTTGCTTCATGGGAGTTTTGTAATCAGATAACTGAGCACTCTGGGTGGTAGATACCCAAGGTTGACTTTTTCTTACATGGGGTGATTGTGTTTTTTTCCAAAGACTCTTTTTGCCCAATAAAGGGCTTCTTATCTCTTCTCCAACTGTTCTGTTGTAGGGGATGCACTCTTGACTTAAGCTCTTACATGCTGCCTCTCTCAGGCGCTCTCTTTTGGTACCTCTCCTCTCACAAAATGTTTCTGCTGGGGTGTACTTGGCCCAGTGGGCAGTGCTTGAGGTAAGGTCTTTGCAAGATGGCACTAGATGAGCTGCCTTCCAGTGTGATTGCCCATGGGAAAACTTGGCATCTTTGCCTATCAAACTCTGGAAGAACAGCTTACTCCTACCTCTGACCTTTGGTTTTTTCCTGGCAAGAGGCAGTCACCTGGTTCTGTGCACCCAAATTCTAGGGAACACAGGTCAAGTTTGTCCAAGAGTTCTCTCCTCATACTCTGTTGCAAGAGCAATACAGACCGAGCCCTTGAGCTCTATCAGATTAGCAAACATCAGCCTGAGGGTGAGAGGCTGTTTCCCTCTCTGGCAAGCCCCTCCCCCCAAGTCTCTTATTTTTCCCTCACTTGACACCCAAAGTAAAGAAGAACCCCATGGAACTGCAATGCTATTAAGGCTCTGATTAACCTCTACCATCCTTTATAGGTAGACTAAAGGTACATGATAAGCTAAAGGGTCAGAGTATAGTCTTTTTTTCCTTTTAGCAAGTCCTGAATAGACAATGTAGTACCTCTGTTTAGAATGTGGATGACCATGTCACTTACTGTTACCAATGTTGGAATCTCTGCCCAGACTCTGAGACAACAGGAAAGTCCATTTAAGCAACACACACGCACGCATGCACACGCACATGTTTATAAATATTCTAGATCTTTTTCCTAACCTCGAAATGGGAGTATACCATGCTTAGTGTTCTGGAACTTGTTTTCCTCACTTAAGAACATACCTTGGACAACTTGTGTTGTCTGCACATGTGAAGCTACTTCATACTTTTAATGGTCTGTAGTACTGCCTTATATGACTGCTTCCATTTTCTGTTAGTGAATAGCCTTTGCATACTTTTGGGAGCATGTCTGTAGAATGAAGCATAGCTGTAGAATGAATTTCTAGGAGGAGAAATCACTTTGAATTCACAAGAAAACTTAATACATGCTGCCAATTTGCTAACTTTTTACCAGCTTGCATACTCATTTCTTCACATCCAGATCAAGCAGAGCATTTAAGAAGTTTTTAAATATTTGTCAATCTGATAGGTAAAAAACATTGGTATATCTTCATTGCTTTAGTTTGTATTACTTCAATTATGAAAGTGGCTAAACATCTCTTCGTATGTTGATTGGTCTTTTGCATGTATTTTTCTGAATTGCCTGTTCATTTCCTTTGCCCATTTTTATACTGCTTTCAAAGATCACCTTGTATGTTAAGGAGACACACCTTTTTTCTGATATATAAGTGCAAACATTGCCTCCGGTTATTCATTGATACATTGACTCTGCATTTATATGTTAGTTTTTCCTATAAAGAAGTTTTACAATTTTAAGTAGTAAAGGTCATCAGTTTTTCCTTTATGGCATCTGGATTTTATGACATCCTTGGAAAGGCCTCCCAAGTTATAAAAATACTCACCCATTTTCTTATGGTGCTTTTATGACAATTTTTTTTCTTCTTCTACATTGAAATGATTAGTCCTTGTGCAATATATTTTTAAGTAGAGTGGAAGGTTATTCACATTTAACAAAGCAAACTTTTCACTTCCTAGCCTTCTGTAACTCCCCTTCCTCTTCTTTACCTCACAGGATGAAAATCTAAGCTATATTTGGAGTCCCTTTTTACACACAGCTTTCCACACAGTTAAAGGTAAAGGCAAATACAAAAGGCAAACACTTTTGTGTTTTAAGTAATACCCACTGCCCACTTTCTAGGGAGCTTAGCCTGAATTTTCAAGGCATTCATCTCATGGGCTTGTGCTTATTTTTATGGCATTAACAATGTGTTTTCAGATCCAGTGATGAAAGATTCAATAATATTTGCTCCTCCCCATTTTCACAGTGGATGCCAGGAGAGAGGAAGTAGCAGGCCCAAGGTCACAGAGCAAAGTAGGGTGTTGAAATCCGGGGTTCTGAGCCATCTAACCTGTTGCACTAATCATCAAAGTACAGGTAGAAAGCATTCTTATTGCATCATTCACTAAATTACATAATCCACAATAAAAACTGCTAGAGGGCAACAGATAGGGTAAAGCTCAGCCCATTGAAATGCTCAAACGTTTCAGTGAATTGGTAAAATGGCCTGCTCATAGGGATCATATATAATATTTGACAATGTGAGTCAGACTTGGGCATCATTCAAGATTAATCTTATCCCCTTAATGAAATAGCTGATTGTTTTGACTTGTTCCTCTCTGCCTGTTCCAAGTTGCCTGACAGTGTGTTATACAGACAGCCTTGCTGGTCTGAATCTCTATTCTCAAGTGCCGAATTATGGAGTCCATTAAGAAGTTCAGAAGATCTGTTTGGAGAGGCAGGAATCCAGTAAAGCTTCTAATTTTTCCGTGATGACTGATGGATTTGGAGCACTCTTAAGGGGAGGCTGTATAAAGCTAAGTGTTTAGCGTGTGCCAGCTTTGTCACCTCATATGAACCCTGTAACTACCTTTTATTCCAACCTCGTCTTCACAAGCTACCAAGGAGCAGTGGGCTGCTGCATCCGAGGGAAGGAGGATTGCTGGTTTTGGAAAAGGGGAGAGATGTGAAGGAGTGTGGGCAGTGGGAGGAGGGAGGTACCAAAGAAAACCTGCCTGTCTTAATTACCTGGCAGATTCCCTACTTTAGTTTCATAGGTCCTTGAATTTCTTCCAGAATGTTGTTTTGCAAAGGCTGCATGAGGTAAAATAGGCCCTCTGGTGAACAGGATACTCCTTTTCAGCAGCAGGATATGGGAAAGTTCAGCACCAGGAAGATCTTTGGGCCCAAAATGGTGGGGAAAAATCGGAAATGGTCTCTTTCTGACCAGCTGCTATTTTCCCTAAACTAAAGTGGCTCTGAGGATTGGCCCCAGCACCTTGTAATACTGGGAGACTGGGTTTAATTCTAGGTGCCTGGAGTACTTTAGTTAGTCTGTGATTTATGTGGTCAGTGCTGACAGCACCAGCTAAGTTGGTGTTATAGGCAGTGATTGTGCTTGTCATGGAAATGGTTCATTCCTTGATATGCTTTCAAGTGCTATGTCCTATGAATCCTGTTGGCAAGAAAACCATCCTCCACCCTAGCATTTAGTTAATAAATATGACTTGAAAAGCAGCCAAAAATGCATATGTTTGCTGTGCTGTTACATTCCTTCTGGAAAGAGAAAAGGGAAAGGCTCTTCTGAATGTGATGCACAAAAGATTCTATTAATTAGGAGAACTTATGATGTCTCCCCATAGGATAAAGAAAAAAAATAATAGCCTGCACTGCTACTCCACTGGTTCCTTTTTGGCCAAAGATTATTGCTCTTGCTTCTAGCAAAGAAATTGCCTCTCTGACCCCTCAGTTGTCTGTCTTATTCCCTCCCTGTACACACACAACTATTCATTAATGTCAGTAAGACTTATGAGTGCATATCCTGTGGGGTGGAGGGTAGGGAACTAGATCCCAAAGTCAACATCTTTGCAATATATTCTGAGATAAAAATTATTAAAGTCCTATTACTCTTCAATGCCTATGATAGAAAACAAAGTAGAATATTCAGGATATAGGCTAAAGAAGAAACAAGATTTAAATTTTTTTTTCTGAACTGTGTTCATATATGCACCAAACCCTAAAACATTTTAAGTCAATCTTGTCCCTAGGTATAGTAGGAGAGAGTCCTCCAACACTAGGAAATAGAGTTTCTAAAAAGTAATTTATTCTTCCCAGAGAGCTGAAGGGGAAAAGAACAACCACACAGGCAGGAACCAGGTGCTAACAATTCTAAAACACACGTGAGAAAATACAATCATAAGAGGAGCCATGTGCTAGGAAGAGTCCTTTATGCCCCACTGTGGAGATGGAGGGAGTCCTTAGCTAGTTCTGCCTGGATGAGTCTGTACTAGATCTAGTCCCAACTCTAAAACCAATATCCTCAGATCCCTGTCTAGTTCTGGGGCACAGTACATCCAATTATCCTTTGTTCTTTGTACTAAATATTCTGTTTGCCTCTGAATATTTACACTCCATCCTTCTCCACTCTCAGTCCTATGACACCTATGGACTCAACCCCTTGTCTCTGGCTTCTCTTTGGGTTTGGCTAATGGGAGAGACTGGCAGAAAGTCAGAGGGCAGGAGGAAAGAGTGGTGGCTCTACTTGTTTCCCGTTGCCCTTCTTGCCAGAATTCTGGTTAGTACTGGCTATGTTCCTTTAGAAAAGGCCACTGCTCCTGTTGGGTGCCCTTTCCTCCAGTGCAGGTCTCACCAGGCTCCAGCATCCAGCAGCCACTGTCTTCACTTGTCCTTTTTTTTTTGAAGATTTTTATTTATTTCTCTCCCCTTCTCCCCCTCCATTGTCTGCTCTCTGTGTCCATTTGCTGTGTGTTCCTCTGTGTCCACTTTTGCATTCTTGTTGGTGGGACTGGCATCTGTCTCCTTTTGTTGTGTCATCTTGCTGTGTCCGCTCTCTGTTTCTGTAGCACCATTCCTGGGCAGGCTCTCCTTGCAGGGGTATGCTCCTTGTGCATGGTGCTCCCCTATGTGGGGGACACCCCTCTGTGGCATGGCACTCCTTGCCCACATCAGCACTGCACATGGGCCAGCTCACCACATGGGACTTCTCATGTGGTAGGCGGATGCTCTATCAGTTGAGCCAAATCTGCTTCCCTTACTTGTCCTTCTAAACGTAGGATTGCTGGTGGCTTCCCTCTTAGTCCAAGGATGCTTCACCATCCTTCATTGGCTTTCCCTAATCATCATGATTCTGTCTTTCACACTCTTTGAATGGGCCATCCTTTTTTTTCCTGCTAGATAATGACATGTAAATCTGTTCATTTCAGCAAGGCTGCTTAGAATAGTAGCAAGCAGCCAGCCTCTAATCCGGACTCAGCCATCATTCGTTATAGTGCCGTGGCTTCCTGGTAGTTGATCTACCTTTGGGGATATTATTTCCAGGCCCACATTTTGAATTGTTATTTTGCGCTGTGTTCTGCCTCTATCCTGTAGCCATGTGGCTGCTAAGTGGCAACCTTGACCTATCTTCTCTGCTTCTTGCTATGGATAATTTCAGTAAGAGCTTCCTATGAGTCAGGTACTGTGCCAAGCTCTTTACCTATGTGTTTTAATGTGTTTTATTTAATCTTCACCATAAATAGTTACCATTTTTATCCTTATTTCACAAATAGAAAACTGAAGCTAAGAAAAAGTCACTGAAGAACACACACCTGGAAAGAGTAGGGTTTTAAATCCTGTTCTGCTCTAAACCACTAAGCTATGTACCAGCTGATCCTCTGGCTTAGCTCTTAGAGCTCACTGTCACTGCATGCCATGTTTCTGTATACCTGAGTGCTCCTCTTGCATTTTCTAAACCTTGGGATATTCTAGTTATTCAAACTGATGACCAGGCTTCTAGTTCTGACCCTTTCTCCCACTCCTCACAATCTGGAGCTTGATCTCTCTCTGTTTAGGAACCTGGACTTAGAACTGATCCCTGAGTCTATCAGGGGTGAAAACAAAAATCAGGCTGTCTATGGTAGGAAAAAAAAAAAGATTTCCCCTACCTCCTACCTTCAAGATCACAAATCTTCCCAAATGCTTAATAATAATAAGTTTAAAATACTTTTTAAAAAGACAGAATTTGGAGATATCACTTAAATTAAGCCCAAATAAGGGCCTTGATAGAATATTTACATTTTGAGTGTCTTCCCCTAACTTTAGGAAGAGCAACATTATGTTGTGCTAGTCAGATGTGGTCTGTGCCATACTTTATCATTTTATGTTAAACTTAAAAATTTCTGAAGAGGTCAGGGTAGACGTATACAGGGTGAGAAGGTCTCACTGGTAGATGTGGCCAAAATTTAATTGGAGGTGCTTAATTAAGGGAAGGAAGGAAAGAAAGGAAAGATGAAATGGTGGAAAGATGGGAGAAGATAAAACATTTTGGCCTTTGAACAACATATTCTGTGATAAATCATAATGAAAAAAGCTGGTCATATAAGCAGTTTACCTTCCTTCTCTTAGCTCTATCGACTACCTTTCCATCCCACAAATAAATCTGACCAGTTTATTTGTATCTGCTCAGTCCCACCTCTAGAGAAGAAGGTAGATTTACTATCTACAGTAGACTAGGTTGGAGTTAGGTAATCCCTAAAACAAAACTGGGACTTGAGGATGAAGACTCTTTAAACTTCAGATCATCTCAGTGTTGAAATAACTGGCTAATCTGGTACAAACACCATAGCTCTGCAGAAGAGTAAATTAGCACTTTGTTCCGAAAAAGAAAATCAATGAATTTTACACATAGATAAAAAGTACATAAAATATTACTTAGAAGTGTTTCCCATTTATGGTTCTTTTTAAAGATGGCACATTGTTGTTATACAGTATGTTGAAGCATAGATGAGCCTTTGTGCTTAATTATAGTGCACACTGTAGAAATGAAATCTAATACCATTAGTGGTACTGGGTATTGGGGTGGGGGCACACCTCAGAGCAGGCAATTTAAACCACTTGTCCCGGGTGTGTTTCAATCTGAGAGGGTAATAGAAAGAAGGAAATTGTTTGGAGTTTCTGGGCAGTTATAGGTTTGGGGCGACTGGCTTCTGAGATATGCGAGGCAGAAAACTGGACTTGCTGAGATACACTGATAAGGTATTTAACACACTGGTGTGTCCTAATACCATACTTGTGTGGAAAATCCTGGTTTGTTATTTCTCTAACCTTTTCAGGAAGTGGAGTCCAGAGGTTCTCTTAGGCACCCCGTAGGCACCCCTTGTAGTGTGCCGTTCTCTTAATATTTCATAGTTCTCTATAATTAACTCCAATCACTCATGTTTACTCTCAGTCCGTTGTCTCTCTCTCTTTTTTTAAAGAGTTATTGTTATTATTTATTTATTTCTCTCCCCTCCCCCCCATTGTCTGCTCTCTGTGTCCATTCACTGTGTGTTCTTCTGTGTCCACTTGCATTCTTGTCAGCGGCACTGGGAATCTGCGTCTCTTTTTGTTGTGTCATCTTGCTGCGTCAGCACTCTGTGTGTGCGGTGTCACTCCTGGGCAGGCTGTGCTTTTTTCACACCAGCCGGCTCTCCTTACGGGGTGCACTCCTTGCACATGGGGCTCCCCTATGTGGGGCACACCCCTGCGTGGCAGGGCACTCCTTGTGCGCATCAGCACTGTGCGTGGGCCAGCTCACCACATGGGTCAGAAGGCCTTGGGCTTGAACCCTGGACCTCCCATATGGTAGGTGGACACCCTATTCATTGGGCCAAATTCGCTTCCTATTGTCTCTTGTTATATATACAGTAACACTAAAAATCAGTGAGTCTGCATAATGAATCTTTTTCTGGAAAACTTTCTATCCCCTTTATTAAATACACCATCCTTCTTTGAGTTACATGCACATACACGCTAAGCCAACAAAATGGGTATGGCATTAGACTGAATGTATTCAGAAAGTTCTTTATATCCCCTGGATTCTTTGATTTTTCACCTCCTACTGGCCTTCTTAAATAAGGGAATATGTGGGCACATGATCAGAACATGTGATTTTTTTCTTCAAAATCAAATGCTAATGCCATGGGGGAAATTATGATCTGGTATCACAAATGCAGTTGGCATGGTTAAACAATAACATATAATGCCATTTTCTTCACACAAGTGCAAAATTGACACAGGGAGGCTTTTCATGTGAGAATTCTTCCTTCTTTCCTTCCTTCTCTCCTCCCTCCCTCCCTCCATGCATACCTCCCTTCCTCCCTCCCTCTCTTCCTCTCTCCCTCCCTTCCTTCTTTCCTAAATAAGAGGGTGGGGGAAGAATTTCAGTTCTTAGATGTTGGCCTTTATAACTTCCTTGTTGAAATTGTGAAGTTCCAAAGTTAATGTTACACTGAGGGAATTTCCTTGACTAGTTAAATAGTCCTTGCCTTATTCTTCCAAGGTGGGAAACATTCACAGAGGAAGGTCTTTCCAGTTACACCTTTTCCCAGAATATCTCACCAGTCCACTCTGGAATATGGGACACATGGGGCCTGTGGCAGGTGTGACTCCTGGAGAACAAAAAGTTCACTTTCTTCTCTTCTGAAACTTTGTCTGTTCAGAAACCGTCTCAGTTGAGCTGATGTCCCAGCACAGAGATGCCATGAGAATTTCTGGCAGCAGATGCTCTACCACATAGGATGAGATACTCTACCTCAGGATTTTGCAGTGTGCTCTATGAAAACCAGAAGCATCGAACACCTCACACATTCACCTGAACTTACCTTAATAAGCACTGAACTTACCTTCAAACTGATTCTTGACACTTGCTTAGTCAACTTGCTGACTTGCTCATCTTCTGTAGGAGGCACTGGGAACCGAACCTCGGACCTCCCGTGTGGTTAGTAGGTGCCCAAGTGCTTGAGCCACACCTGCTTCCCCCAAATATTTATTGAAAAAATGATGAGTGACTCTTAACCATTTAAGTCCCTTTATAAGGGAAGAGTTATTTTCACTGGTTAATGGCTAAGGAAACCAGTTCATATAACATACCCTTGGTCACACAGTGCTACACTGATAACCAACCACAGGTTTGTTGCCTCAGCACCTATGCACTTTGCACCACTTTACACTTTACACTTTACAGACTTTCTCTGAAGTCTGCAAAAACCAAAGGCAAAATGATTTAAAGAAAACCCTCCCATCTGTAGACCTCCCTATTCCCTCATCTCTAAAAATATGCTCCAATCTTGACCCTTCTAAGGGAAATGAGAACTCTATCTCTGTTTTAGATTGGACCCACATTTAGAGTAATTATCTAGAAATTGTGGTACCTAGTTCCCCTGAATGATCAAACATGAGAGTGAAGCAAATCTCTTGAAGGAGGGAATCATGTGCAGTTTCCTTTAGCCTCAGATTTTAGAGGGTTCCTTCATACTTTATTGCATGAAGAGGAGGATCAAACAAAACCTTATAACACCTTTACCTTTCATAGTAATAGAGATTAAAATCCTATGTTTTATATTTTTGTGAAACTCAGAGGTATTATAGGTATAATTAACTATAAATGATCAAAGAAATTTGACAAAATCTGAAATCTTAAAATCTCACTTGTTATTAATCAGTTCCTTAATGGCAATACTAAATAAACCCTGTTCTGGTTTTCAGGTAGATAACCTCATTTCATTTTAGAAACACAAGGGGTTAAAAATTGTACAACCTTCAGTAGGTGTCATGCACAGAGCAGACAGCTCACTAATAGGGGAAACTTGCAACAATCTAATCAAAACGGCCTCACAATACTGTCTCCTGAATTTCAGACCCACAGGGCAGTTTCACAGCCAAGTCTGAAAGACTTGAAAAAACAGGGTTAGAACTGGAAGTGCTGACATAAGCCCAGTAGAGAGAATGGCTTCACTATATTGCTACAACAATCTGAGGAAAATGAATAATTTTTTTGTGTCTGCATTAGCCTTCAAGTGGCTTCTCCGTGACTTGAGAAAATGCCACCGAAACCAACATAACTTGGCCATCGTGTGTACATTCGTGTGTACATTCCCAGTAAATAGGGCCCTTGATCACATTCCTGCCAATTATGCTGCTCTTGAAAAGATCTGAACTAAGCCCTAACATGTTAAGAATGCTCAGGGTGAAAAAAAAAGAAGAAGAAGAAAAAAAAAAAAAGCCAGAGGCAAAAAACAAGAATATAAAAAAACAGTGGAGAATTTTGCTTTTCTGATATAAAAATAGCAGAAGGATGGGCTTATCAAAATAGCCAGTCAAGACTCTTTCAGGCAACTCCTGCTAAGGTATAATCATTATTATTAGATAACATCAGGGTTAATCTGATGGCAAAGAACTTCAGGTACTTAAGGAAAAATCATTTCTCTGGTCCCTATGCTTCCATAGGACTTGGTTTTTCTCTCATGGCATCTATCTTACCCTGATCTGTATGACAGACATTTTGGTTTTTGCTTTACCTTCCAAACTCCCACCTCCCCACCCACTGACCTTTAGCCTTGAATTGCTAGAGAGCAGGAAATACGTATTGTTACTTTTTAAATCCTACATAGCATTCCGTACACTACAGTGAACAAAGCAAAGGCAAAATACTTGTTAACTGACTTCAGTACCGTTTAGTACCTGGTGATCTGTATATGAGATAGGGCAGAAGAGACATATTCTGACAGAGAAAATAATGACAATTCTTGAAATCTATAGAGCCACTTGGGCCTACGATTCTCTTTGTGACCCTTTATGTTCTATTATTAGTCTCTTATTATTGACCTGTCTAGACTGGCTCTTAGTCTGGACCAGGTCACCTGTTGAACCAAACTGGAAGGATCATTTTCCCTTTAAAGGAGCCACACTGGATCATCATCTCTGCATACTGGGCAGTTAGGCAAACGTAACTTTGAATCTCAGTTTTGCCACTTACTGGCTGCATAACCTTAAGCAAATTTCTTAATATCCATAAGCTTCAGTGGGAAGTGGTCTAGACGAATTCCAGAGGTGAGAGCCTATGCCCAGAGAGTATTTCACGTGCTCCCAGCATGCCTTTGTGTAGGTAAGCTGGGTTCATTCAAAGGTACCAGGTTGCACCTTTGGGTGTTAACAGGGAACCTTGAGAAGAGCGGGATTTGAGTTTGGTCAATAATTTTGGCATCATCTGTTTGTCCCATTTCATCTTGGGAAGTAGGACAAAGCCTAGCCATAGTCACTATGTAAATCACTTCTTGTACAAAGTTTATGAGAATCCTGCACATAATCCATATGTGATGCTGAAACTCTACCTCTGGGGTTGCTGCTGGGAATCCAGTATTATCTCCACACCCATGAACTGTAAAAGAAGTGTGGAAACCCCCAGCTCTTGCTTCCTCCACACTGACCCATGGTAGGAAATTACCGGGCTATACCCTTCTAGGCTTTTTAGGATTGCGGAAATGGAATTAACTAACATTTCTGAGAAGTCCATGAGAATCACTCTAGTAGAGGTTTCGGGTCAGACATTGGCTTCTCACATCCT
The DNA here is from genome assembly GCF_030445035.2 of Dasypus novemcinctus. Lineage (NCBI taxonomy): Eukaryota > Metazoa > Chordata > Mammalia > Cingulata > Dasypodidae > Dasypus > Dasypus novemcinctus. Next base: position 108,980,812 of record NC_080675.1, on the reverse strand, counting down.
CAGCCCTACCCTAAATATATCCAGTTTAGAGTTCTGGATATATTATACAGCTGAAAGTGTAAAGTGTTACCAGTGGCACATCAATGTGGTCACTGTTCCTGTGATGATTACAGAAAGTAAGAAGGAGGCCCTGGAGTTAGGGCATCTTGCCCAAGGCCCTCTGCTGAGTGTTGAGTAGAGGCAACAGAGGCAGCTGTATCAGGATTTTAAGTCCATCTGGTTTGATGTCTCTGAAAAGTCTTTTCAGTATTGCAAAGTGAGGAAGTGGGAGCATGGCAGAGTCTTGCCATTTTATTCTCTCTGAAATGGGTTGCATAGTCTGACTCTCTGAAAGTAAATTTACTTAAAACAAACAAAAGGGGATTTTCAGTTCAAAGGATATTGCATTTTAACAATACTGCATGATTCGGTGAATCATTTCAGTGATTACTTGTATAACAGGTATTTCCTCCAGGCCATATCAGCCATGGGATAGAGCTGAGATGTCCTACTATATAGCAAATTGGTTTTTCTGCTCCCCTTGCCCATGACCTGTGGGAACTTCCACCTTGATGCAATGTTTTCCTCTTCTCAGACAAGGGAGGGGAATCCCTGAAAGTGAGTGTCTTAGGAACTGCAGGCTTTCCCACACACTTCATCTGTGTCTTGGCAACCACCAGCCCCATAGCCTGTGCCAGTCTTGATTCCCCTGTCTCTGATTCATAAATATTCCACATGCAGAATTCTTTTCTCTTCATTTCCAGTGGATGTGGTCATTTTCTCTACTAAAGAAGGCAAGGAGGAAGATTGCCTCTATGTGGGAGGATCTTTCTCAGGGGATTCTTCTCTTCTGGTGCCAGTCCCACCTTCCCCCTGAGATAGCCAGTCCCACCTTCTCTTCTCTGAGGGTGTGAGGTCTCTAAGAACCATAAAGGTCTACTCTCCTTTCTTCCCTTCAGGGAAAACTCAGGGATGCTTGCTCCAGCTTTTGCTTCCCACTTCCATAAGTAGATTACTTCCAAAATAGAACAAACACATTTTCTTTTGGGAGGTGGGTTTTTGTTACGCTTGCTTGAAAGGTAAGGAATCCAGGATATCAGCGCACAGAATAAGGAAGCTACTGAGGTTTCTTTGTAGGCTTGGCCCTGGTTCCCTATGAGGTTGTGAATACTCAGTTTCAGAACTTAGGAACTGCTGCAAAAATTAATGCAATGCTGTACTTATTTAGTACAGCATTTCTAATCTGCCAAATCACAGGCACACTTGCAGGGAAATGAATAAAATCAGCATTCTAAACAGATCACTTTTCATCCTGATTATTTATGAAGGCAAATTATTGAATGTACCAGTTGAGCCATTCCGATAAGAGACCATTCAGATAAGAGACACAAATAGTGAAGAATTGCATAGTTTAACGTACTTTTTTTCCTTTTAGTTTAAAAAAGGTCTAAGATAATTGGGTAATAGTTAAGCAATAAACAGAATTTTCTGCCTGTCTCCTTTTCCAGTTGCTTCTGTTCTGGGTTCTTATTCTCCAGAACCACAAATTGATCCTTAAAAGCTACCTGTGGTTGAAGTATAGAAATAGAGTGAGAACTCTATTAACTGTGTTGTTTCATTTTTCTGCAGTTAAATCCCTGATGCCTTTAGAAGGCCAGGGAGTTCAAAGTCCTCTCTAATGATTTAGTAATGGCTGAGAAAGCTTGTTGGAAAGGTTGTAAATATTTGTGGATTGATGGTCAACAGAGAAAAAGGCTTTCACTCTTCCATAGTGGCTGAGAGGAGGAGGCTAAGGGAGGAAGATTTTTTTTTTTTTTAATTTTTTTATTTTTTATTGACTTTGTAATAATATTACATTAAAAATATATATGTGAGGTCCCATTCAACCCCACCCCCCCACCCCCCCTCTCCCCCCCCCCAACAACACTCGTTCCCATCATCATGACACATCCATTGGATTTGGTAAGTACATCTTTGGGCACCTCTGCACCTCATATACATTGGTAGGGAGGAAGATTTTACTAATTTAAATTCAGCTTCTTTATTTCTCATGTGTGAGGATCTAGAAATACATTTCAAGAATAGACCTTTCTCTTTCACCTAAAAAAAGAAAATTAGAATAAAGTTTTTAAAAAACATTCTCTTGTCAATGTCAGGGAATTGACATTGAAAGGACCCACAGAAATCATTCAGTCTTCCCCAGTTTTACATGTACTTATTCAGGTGTGTGCGCGCACGCGTGTGTGTGTGTATGTGTCGAGTACCATGTGATTTTATCACACATGCAGATTGGTATGGCCACCACCATAGGTAAGATACAGAAGAAACAACATGCAATATAAATCATAAAGATCCCTTGTGCTACACTTTAACAGCTATAGCTATCTCCTTCACTGTTACCCTCAACCCCCAACTCCTGGCAGTCACTAATCTGTTTTTCATCACCATAATTTTATACTTTCAAGAATGTCATATAAATGGATTCCTGTAATATAGAATCTTTTGAGATGGGCTTTTTGCCCTGCATAATTCCTTGAGATCCATTCAAGTTCTTGTGCATATCAACAGTTTGTTCCTTTTTATTGCTGAGTTGTATTCCGAGGTATGTACCACTGTTTGCTTAAGCATTCACTTATTGAAGGACATTTGTATTATTTCCAGTTTGGACTATTAAGAATTTTGTTTGCTTCCTTTGTTTTAATTCCTCTGTTTCTTTTTAAAAATTATTTTCCTGTGCATTACTTGAATATTTTAAAGAATCCCATCTTGATTTATATTTTGTTGTATAGTTTTCTTATTGGTTGCTCTAGGTCTACTGTTATTGATGTTTTGCCACTTCAAGTGAAGTGTAGAAACTTTACTTCTATTTTGGTCTTTAGCCCATCCACTTAAAAATATAATTGTTCTAAATATATTTCCTCTACATTCACTGAGCATCACGTCAGAGGGTGTTATGATTTCTGCTTCCACAATCAAATGTGATTTAAGAAACTAATGAGAAGAGTCTGTTACATTTATCCTTATTTTTTACCCACTCTGACATTTTTCTAGGAAAGGTTAACTTTTACATTTACTAATAACAGGGGCTATATCTTTTTTGATCTTATTTATTCTTGGGGTGTCCGAGAGTCCAAGCAGCAGAGTATTTTCAAATAAAATCCTTATTGTAAAATATAGGACTTATAGCTCTTAATAAGGAAACATTTTGATCAAAAGAATGGGGAAAGTTTGGTTTTATGGCATACTCCTGGAGAAAATAGGTTTTTCCCCCAGTGTTTTCCTATGTTTTCAGAGTTAGGTAGCCTTGTTCATATACTTCTATTTTTTATTTCCTTCCTTCCTTCCTTCCTTCCTTCCTTCCTTCCTTCCTTCCTTCCTTCCTTCCTTCCTTCCTTCCTTCCTTCCTTCCTTCCTTCCCTCCCTCCCTCCCTCCCTCCCTCCCTCCCTCCCTCCCTTCCTTCCTTCCTTCCTTCCTTCTTCATAAACTTCTGAGGTTTTTAGTCTCCCCTCTTCTGTGGTTGAAGATTTGAAAATATGCTGTTATCACAGATTTCACACCGTAACCATTACCACAAATGGGAAGGTAGTATAGTGACAGATCTCATTAGATAAAACCAACTCTCCTTTAGAAACAGGAGTGGAATTAGAATTATGGGTTCTTTGGAACTCTTGATCCTCAAGATTTACTACCCAAGGAGGCTTTTAGTGGCCGAAAACATTTTGGCAAACATTATATAATCTCCATAGAAAGACTCTAAGATGTCCCGCAGTAAGAAAATCTATTCCACTGATTTAATCAATGGCTGCTTGCTCTCCACTCCCTCTACCCTGATCCTCTGTTTCTTTCTTTCTTTTTTTTTTTTACTTTTTATTAAGAAATAAATTTAAATGGACAGAAAAGTTGCAAGATTAAGAACAGTACAAAAACTATGCATATATTCTTTACACAAATATTTTTATTATTTTATCCTACTTTCTCTATTTCTCTATCTATCATCTATCATTTAATTATCTATCTAACATTTTTGAACAACTGTTTGAGGATAAGGTGCATATACCGTGGCATTTTCTTCCTAAATAATTTAGTGTAGTTTTCCTACCAATAGGGATAATCTCTTATACAATGGCAGCACACATTATCAACTCCACTAAATTTAGCATTGATTCAATACTTTTATCTAATAGAACACTTGCATTTCAATTTTGTCCATTGACCCAATAATGTCCTTAATAGCATTCCAACCCCCCCTCCCCTTCCCCCAGTAGAAATCCAGTCTAATTTTCATGATTCTACCATCGCTTTTAATCTGGAGTATTTCCACAGCTGGGTCCTCTAAAGCTGGGTCCCTTAATAAATCATTTATTAAGGGAATGATTTATTAAGGGAAATCCCTGTGAAGGGCAAAGTAGGGAGAGAGTATAACTAGGTAGAGAGAGCCCCAGGCTGTGATGCAGTTCTGACACTTGAGAAGGGAGACGGGAAAGGAAGCAGAATTGAGTAGGAAGAGCTTCATACTGTGGGCAGCTCTGGGATAGTCTCAGTCAGGTCCATGTAATGCACAGAGTAAGAATTTCTTATTAGAGGATTCCCACATTGGGCAGGAATGGCCCAGTTGTATTATCTCTGAGTCATTTGTGGGGAGCATAGCATCAGCATAAGCACTAGGGCTCATTCAAAGATGTGGCACTGGAGGTTGTCAGCCAGCTACACTCCTTCTGAGGAGGGGTAGAGGGCTGAGGATTTCCCATGATGCCCTGTGCTTCTCACTGCTATTGTTCCTATCAGAGAGCCTGTCATTGACTTGTCCAACTCCTTCAAGTACATGTAGAAGATGTTCAAAATGAATGAATGGAATACTACCCTGGTTGCAAAGTCTGGCATTCCTAGTAATTCTAATAATATTATCTAATTCTTTTTAGATGGAAACAAAATAACAAAGGCAAATAGTTTGGAAAATTCACAAAGTGCAATAAGGGAAAATTTAGTACAAGAGGAGAGAATATAGCATATCTGCTTACACTCTGGTATCATAGTCTTATTAATGGGAATTCTTAAAAGAGTTTTTATAGTTGTTCTGGAAGAACTAATATAGTAGATCACTTATCAGCTGCAAATATTACCCTATGAAGATGACATTTGGGGGCAAAAGCTCTAGTATTCATATTGTTGGTAGGACTTTTAGCCCCAAGAACTTATGTGCTAAAATTAGGTTGGAATGAGGCATTTGATTGTGTTGGGCAAACTGAAAATTTGAGATCCCCTACAAATAGGTTTTCTTTAAATATTTACACATTTATATAGAGAAGCACTGAGTACAGCAAGGAAAAAGGGAAGAAGGACCACTAGAAACAGCAGAGGTCTTTTCTTCTTTTTTGTTCCAAGCAATTTAGTGCTGTCCCTAAACTTGTATATGCCATTCAGCAAATCAGAAATCCTGGAATTTGCCTACTTTTTAAATTTTCAAAAATTTAAAAATTTTTAATTTTTAAAAAAATTTCTCACTGCCCTCCCCCAGTTGTCTGCTCTCTGTATCTATTCACTATGTGTTCTTCTGTGACTGCTTCTATTTTTGTCAGCGGCACCGGAAATCTGTATTTCTTTTTGTTATGTTATCTTGTTGTGTCAGCTCTCTGTGTGTGCGGTGCCATTCTTGGGCAGGCTGTACTTTCTTTCACACTGGGTGGCTCTCCTTACCAGGCGCACTCCTTGCACATGGGGCCTCCCAACGTGAGGGACACCCCTGCGTGACAGGGCACTCCTTGCACGCAATAGCACTGCGCATGGGCCAGCTCCAAATGGGTCAAGGAGGCCCTGGGTTTGAACTGCGGACTCCCATGTGGTAGGCAGAAGCCCTATCCATTGGACCAAGTCCGCTTCCCTGCCTACCTTTTTAGAAAATGGGGCATTGGGCATGCTCTGTGGGAAGTTTCACACCCCATCTCAATACCTTACTTATATCCAAATATTTCTTTAAATAACACACTTCACTCTACCTGAGAAAACTTCTGGTAAATACAAAGTACTCCAATATATTACATTAGCAATAAAGGCTGATTGCCCCCCCCTAATATGTTGGTTCCTCATAACATAGCCTGACTGGTAGTTTCTTAATCTGATTCTGGTTAGATTTGGAAAAAGGAGAGTCATTATATTGACACCTAAATTTCTAGTCCCTATTTTTCCTTTGTTTTAGGTATAGTTATTGGCCTTCATTTTCATTTTAAAATAATTACCTGCTATTTCTTAAAGCCTAGACTACCTGTAGGCTGAATGGATGGCTGGGTATGGGGTAGAATCTGAGAAGAAATGGAAAACTCTATCTGGCTAAAATATATTTTATGCCGACTACTTACCACTAATTCTTACTTATTACACACACAAAAAATACAAATAATACTCATCATTGCAATAAAATAGAAAATACAAATTAGCAAAAATATTGTAAATTAAAATAATCCCAAACACACCTGCCAGGGGTTTTATAATACTGTTAACATTCTGTAATACTGCTAACATTCCAGGTATTTCCCTAAACAAATATACACATATGAAAAATATGTTACAAACACTAGATTGTACTCTATATTATGCTGTGTAACCAACTTTTTATATTTAATATTATCAAAGAATTTCCATTAAAATAAATATATATTTACTTTATCTTTTTAAATATTTGCATATTACCCCATTATAAAGATTCTTAGACTATTTAATTGGATATATATAAAGATTCTTAGACTATTTAATTGGATATACTATATTATATTTAATCATAATCTTCTTTTTATATATTTAAAGTATTTCCAAAGTTTCATAATAATAAGTAGTGTGATGGTATTATACATGGTAGTTCATCTGTATTACACAAATCTTTGGGTTCAATGATTTGACTGGTATATATTTCAAGAAAATCTAATTTCTGAATCAAGCAGGGACTTGCTTTTTTAAGGGTTTTGATAAGTAGCTCCAGACTCTTGCTACTGTTTTTTGAAAATCTTAGGATTTAGGTCCCTTGAAAATCCCTAATAAAAACAAATGATTTATCTGAAAGAACTGATTCATTAATCAATTAACGAAGACCAATGGACTAGATTATCTTCTTCTATCATTAAGTATTGAACAGAACTCTAAGAAGTAGTGTTAACAGAGTAGACAATCAAGCAGTTTTTCATATGGAAGGAACTCAAGATATTTTCTTAGCAGATCAGAAGGCCTAGGTGAAAAGCTGTCATTCTAGCCTGTGCTGGAAGTATGGGATATAGCAGGGAAGAACGTTAAAGAGTGTATGTATTTTGTATGCGTGTTTGTGTGTGTGTGTGTGCACACTTAGGAAAGTAGGAGATTGACAACTGTCTCACAGTTTTGTTTGCTGCGTGTCTAGGAAGAAAACAAGTACTCTAAACTAAACTGACCCTGTGGGATTTCTACTGTGTACCTTTTTTGGAGAGGCCTGTTTCACTGTTATAACACGTCTACAGCTTGTTTTCTCCTATTTTGGCATCTGTAATACCTTTATTTGGTGTATTATCTTCTTTTTTATTTGCTTGTTTTGTTTTATTTTTTGCTTTCTGATGACCAAGGGTGTGTGTGTGGGGGTGTTGCTAGGAGAGAAACCTGAAACTCTCACAAAAAAGTAGAGAGCACAAGAACTTGGAAAACGAGCACTTCTCTCCCTTAGCTACAAAATAAGAGAAAACTTTAGGCATATCAGCATCCTAAAGAGATTGTTATTTGAGCTAAGGAAGGGGTTAGCCCTCAGAGAGGCAAATCAACCAGGGAGCCAGCTTTGTATTATCAACAAGGGTGAGGCACCTCTGGGGGAGCAGAAGGAGCTCCAAACAAATGCCAAACATGGAACCAATAACCTATTACCTACATAGTAGTTGAACACTTCTCAGTCATAGTGCTGCAGTTCTTTCTGACATTCTGAAATTTCAGTTGAATGTTCCTTGGAAAGGGAAGATTGGACCCAGGCTCAGTATACCCAGGTCTTTTCCATGCCCTTCTTTCTCTATTTACACAACAAACCTCTAGATTTCAGGTCAATTATTTGGAGACTAAAGAGTAAGATATACCCTTATATGTGAACACAGAAAAACTTGGGGTCATCACATTAGAACAGTAAAGGTTTGTGGCAGTTATATTTTCTAAAAATGGGCACAGCTGTATTTCTACTCCTATATGCTCTTCTAGGACCTCACCACACCCCCCACCAAGAGATGGAGCCTATTTCCCCTCCGCTTGGTGGGCTTGTGACTTCTCAGACCAGCAGAGGATGACAGGATTGATGCTGCATGACTTCTGAGGATAGGTCAAATAAAAGATAACAGCTTCTCCTCAGCTCTCTTCTAGGAAGACAGCCACAATATTGTGAGGAAGCTCAGGTGACATGGAGAGCCATATATAGGTGTTCCAGTCGATAGCTCCTATTAAGTTCCCAGGCAACCGCTAGCATTAACTGTGAGCCAATGAGCCTTAAGATGATTTCAGCCTTCCAGTCTTTCAGCATCAGACATCTTGGAGCAGAGAAAAGTCATTCCTCTGTGCCTTGTCTAAATTCCTTACCCACAGAATTCACGAGCATAATAGATAGTTCCTTTACACCACTGTTTTCTGACAATTTGTTACATAAACTGAGTAACTAAAATAAGCTTATTGGCCAAATTTAATGTGTAATCAGTCAGTCATTCAATAGATAGGTCTCTGATCAAAACAGTCTGTTAGATTTGTGTTTACAATGAATAATAAGACGTTCTTCACAAGGGAGTTGGGTGGAGGGAGAGACTACCCTGCATAGAGCAGAGAGACAGGGCTTCATTAGGGAGGCACACAATGAATACTCAAAAACTGCTTGTTAATTTGACTGGAGAATAAAATAAACAGGGGATTGAAGGAAGAGTGTTAGATACTTGGAAAGGAAAGACGAAAAAAGCAAAAAGTTGGATCTGGAGTATTGGGGTGTTAACAATAGCAGTTTTAGTGACCTGTGTGCATAACAGTGTACATTTTATAAAGCTCTTTCAGACATTACCACATTTAATCTTTACCATCACCCTGCAGAGGAGGTTATCTTCTCTCTCTTTAATGGATGAGGAAATTTAGGTCCAGTGGTCTAAAATCTAGTTTGGTTTTAGTAGAGATTTCAGGTAGGGGCTGTGGTGAGTGAAAAGGAAAAGAACTCATTTTTACAGAACACCTACAAAATGCCTGGCATTTTGTGTGGTTATTTTCATAAGTTATTTAATGTGACAACCTGAAATCAGTGTTAATTGCGACAACCCTAAAGATAAGTGTTATGGGTGTGAAAAAAAAAAAAGATAAGTGTTATTATCCCTGTTATATAGATGAGGAAACTGAGGCTCACAGATGAGTAACTTGTTTATTTAGGAGTGGGGGATTGATATTTTTAGATGCCATGGCACGTTCAGCAAGCCTGCAACTTTCTTGTGGGTTATAGTCTTCTCTGCTTCCTCCAGATGGTTTGAAATGGACTTTCCTTTCACTGAAATATCTATATATTACCTGTCTAAAGCACTTAAGGCATCAATATGGGAATGACCAATGGGTTTAGCACCTTCCAAAAACAGAAAAAATAAATTAAAAAGGAGCTAGCTGTTAACCTCAAAGAATTTCCAGTTGGGAGAGTATGAAACGGAAATATCTCTCTCCCCTTCCCCCTCCCCCTCCCCTTCTCCCCCCCTCCCCCTTCTTTTAATAAGCTGGGATATTGTTGGTGTTCCCAGTGGTTTAGCAACAAGCTAGGTATATGGCCTTGAACTAGCCACTTAAGTCCTCTGGACATTTCCTCACCTGTAAAATAAAGAAGTTGCCGGATGATCTTCAAAGTCCCTTCCAGATGGAATGTTTTCTGATTCTGTAAACCTAGAACTAAAATGTAACATGGAAAATTCACTTTTTTTTTTCAGTGTTCAGCCTCCTGATGAAAAGCCTCCTCTTTTCATGGTTTTGTCACCTTTGTAAAGGAGGCTGCTCTACATTTCCACTTACTAAGAGCAGAGTCATTACTGAGAAGAGTGGGGTTTGGCATAGTGATGTTTGGAAGGACCAGTATGTAGACTGTAGAGAATTCTCTATCTAGCTGAATTGTCACCAATATTTGGTAGATCACTGTTGGCCTAAGATTTCAAAATTATTTATAAAACTGCTCTAGTTCCTGAGGTAATTTCCTGTGCTTTGCTGTTCCAGGTTTTCCTCTGCTAAGCATATGAACCTCTTTTGGTTGATGATTTTGAGATGTTTCTACTAAGTAAGATTGCTCTAAGATAAAGTTCCACTGATTTGTTTTCAACAAGTTGCAGAAGGCTCTAATTGTATAAAACTGACCACTCAAAAAATCTATTGCAATTCAGACTCACATAAAAGAATAGAAATTGTGATATTAATTACTCTCTTCCACTTTCTGTCTGTGGTAATTGCTACTAAAAATTGCCATTTCCCAGGGACTCACAGAGTAAGGGGGTATTAGGTATAAAACTATTTGTAACAACAAATGAATATGTAGGATCTGGTAAGTCAATAAATTTATGGCCTTAATTTTACTACTTGGATTGAGTTTATGTGTTCCAAAGCTTTTCCTTAATTGCCATGTCCTTGCCTATTGTTGAAAGTCTGGGTAGTTGTAAGTTTTTACATAAGATCTGATGATGGATCAGGTACTTTCTCCAGAAGTTGATTTATCATTTATATTCTCTTGCATTGATGTTTAGGAAGTATTAAACAACTGGGCACCAGTACCTTTCTTGGTCATTTCCAATTGCTTATGAAATAATGTATTAAGAGAGAGATTCAGATAAACCACATTGATCACAAATCTATATAAAGCTTATATAGGTTTCTTTCACTTTGTCTTCTAATACAGGTTTTTGCCCAGTGAAGAGACAGAGGGTTGGCTCACATTTCCCTATCCCACCTTATTTCCAAACACTCTGATGATCTACTTCTAGCCCTTCCAGCTCACCGTGGTTATCCCAAAGCACTTTGCCTACAATAATCATGTGCTGGTTGTAGAAACATCCAAAGGTGCTGATGTCATAATTAACAACATTATCATTACTTGATGATGCCCAAATCAGTCCCAAACAATGCTGGTGAGCCTCTGACCTCTATTGGTGGCTACTTAGAGAAAATAATTTTTAGGGGTGTAATAAATATATGCCAAAATGCTTGAAGTAGGTAACTGGGTTAATCTTAAAAAGGCTTCTGCTCTAGAAGCAAACCACAAACAACAGGGCTAGTATAACATGTGTTAATGCTTTTTTCACACTGCAATACTCCCATAGGCCATTACTGACTAGAAATGGTAACATTTCACAAGTTCTCTAAACATGGGATTTATCATGCTCCTCTGAGATCCTCTCAAACTTGTTTCTACTAATTTCATTGTAACCATCTTCCTTATTATGATTAAATAGAAAAAAGTGACAGATATTTCAAAGTGAGGACCCGTATGCAGACCTGCTTATAAGCACAGGAAATAAAATTTGGGCCACACAAGCATTTCCCAGCTCTTGCTGCTGAATAGGACCATTGTTCTCCATTCAGGCTGCACATTATAATCACCTGTGGGGCCTAAAATATTATAACCTCCCAGGACCTGCCCAGGAGAGTCTCATTTAGTAGGTCCAAGCTTCTGTGGATCAAAAAGCTCCACAGATGATTCAGTAACTCTTGAAGCCTTAGATTTAGTAGAGAAATATCAAGAGTCTTACTGTCTTGTATGTCAGAAAGTTTGTGAAAGGCAGTATTGCATAATGTTACCTATGACTTAGACTTTGGAACTAGGTAGACTTGGGCCCAAGTCCAGGCTCTACCACTTACTGTGTGAACTTGGGAAAATCACTTACTGTTTCTGAGCCCTTGTGGTTTTCATCTGAAAAATGTGGATAATGGTTTCCTAATGGAATGTTGTGAAGGGTAAATGAGGTAATGTTTGTGCAAGCCTTCCCACAATGCCTGGCACTTAGACAACACATAAAGAAGGATAGCATTAATTTGACTTCTCTTTGAGTGTATAATCTGGAGACTTGTACCTGAGTGACTAAAATATTCCATTAAAATAGGAAGGACTATTTTATGTCAGGAGGACAGGAAGACCTATGAGGTACTAAAAGCTGTAAAATCTAGGTTTTGATATAAAAGCAACAGAAAAATCAAAAGTTAATCGCTTTTATGATGGAGGGAAAGTAGAAAAACAGGATCAACTTCTTCACTCTGAGGGGACTTGCCCAAGAAGAATGGTTCTCTGAAAATACAAGATGTAAAATGGCCTCTACTAATTGACCTCTTCTTACTCCCAACTTCCAGTATAGGGACAATAAGGCAGCTTTTCCCTGTTTTCTTTTTCTACGATGGTTATTCATTCTTCCCTCCTAGGGCTTATACATTCTCCTCTTCAAAGATCATTCAAGGCCCATGCTGTGCATTGAAGCTGTATGTACCCCAGAAAAACATGTTCTTAAATATAACCCATTCCTGTGGGTGTGAATCCATTGTAAACAGGACCATTTGGTGAGGTTAAGGTGTGTCCCACTTCAATCAGGATGGGTCTTCTTTCTATTGCTGGAGTCTTTTGTAAGTAGAATGAAATTCAGACAGAAAAAAGCCACAGGAAGCAAAAAGCTGGACATCAGTGGAACCCAGAAGAGAAGGGTGAGACCAGGAGATGCCACCATGTGCCTTTCCATGTGACAAGAGGAGCAAAGGATTGCTAGCAGTCAGCCCCAGAACACTGTCTTCTGGAAAAAAGCACTGTGGTGATGACATCTTGATTTGGACTTTCTTTTAGCCTTAAAACCATGAGCAAATAAATTCCCATAGTTTAACCTGACCCATTTCATGGCATGTACTTGAGCCACCTAGATATTCTTTCATCATTTGTAACAAATGTTCCACAACAATGCAAGGTGTTGATGGTGGAGTGATGTATGGGAATCCTATATGTTATGCATTATTGTTTTGTAAACTCACAACTTTTCTAATTAAAAAGGGGGAGCATGCTATGTTGTATATATGGTAACAGGTATAAATCAGAAAAAAACAATCGGTGGAATTGCAGTATACAGTGATCCCTAATTAGAACCATTGACTATAGTTAATAGTGCATTATATAAATGTGCTTTCGTCAGCCGTAACAAATGTCTATATCCATGCAAGGTATTAATAATGGGGTGGTATATGGGAATCCTATATTTTATGCATGATTGTGAAATAAACCCACAATTTCTCTAATGAAGGAAAACAACAGTGAAAACAATGAAAAAAAAAAAAAATCCTTTTGTATCTTTAGATCTGTCCAGCCTCGGTGAGGTTTCTTTTCCACCTCTTGGAACTGTTTTCTTAGTTAATACCTTCAAGTTTATTCATTTTATAATTTCATGAATGCTAGTTTTGTCTTTGAAACTGGGCTTCATACTTTCTGAGAGAAAAGATATTTTCATAATTTGCATTTATTTCTTTTTCCTCAGCCCAGTACACAAAATCTTAGGCATAAAGAATTGCCTCATGAAAGTGGACTGAGTGCCAGAGGAGCACCTACATGTGAAGTGGAGAGGGGCGAGGCCTTCCTTAATGGTTGGCATGCTAGTGATTTAAGGTGTAGTTTTACGAACAGTTCTTTGTTTTAGAGATATACAAAACACACAGATTATTTTAATTTTCTATTGGCTTTTCTCATTGATAAATTCAGATTTATATTTTCTCCTTTTAAATAATGGTTTTTGAAATTGTCTACATGCTAGAGTCATTTGGGGAAATTTAGAAAATTGTCATGTCCATATCATACCCCAGATTAATTAAATTAGAACTTCTAGGAGAAGGGCTGAGGTTCCAATGTACAGCCACTATTAAGAACCAATATTTTAAGAGGAGAGTATGGGCCATGATGTGAACCAATGTATATGAGGTGCAGAGGTGCCCAAAGATGTACTTACCAAATCCAATGGATGTGTCATGATGATGGGAACGAGTGTTGTTGGGGGGGGGGGGGGAGAGGGGGGGTGGGTGGGTGGGGTTGAATGGGACCTCACATATATATTTTTAATGTAATATTATTACAAAGTCAATAAAAAATAAAAAAATTATAAAAAAAAAAAAAAAAAAGAACCAATATTTTAAATCAAACTATTTAAAACATGCTTAATAGAACCCCAGGCTTGAAACAGATAAAAATTAAATAAACATCTATTTCTGGGAATTCTTAATGGACCCTACTAGTTCTGGGTGTCCCTTCTGAACATCACATAAAGGTTTTGGGATAATGGCAAGTCTCTCAATATCAAATAGAGTCTCAGTGCCATTGTTATGAAAAGCAATGATCTCTGATTGTCCCAGCAGAAAATCTGGTTATTTGAGTTTTCTGGTTTAGATTCTGGATACATAATATTGAGAATTCTCCAAAAGGAATACAAATGAAAAGGGATATCACTCAGTAAGAATGCCTTCATAGAAATCCATCTAGTGTAACTTGGTTTTACCTATGAGAGGATGGTAGTATGAAATTTGTCCCTTTCAATTGCCCATCTCTTGGTTAGTGAAGCAACAAAGAGAACAAAAACAGGAGCTGAGTCTTAAGGGGATGCCTGTGCCAATGCCATGTCAATGAGGTTATGATTACCTAGAATTGCTCCATCTTTCTTTTTTTAAGGAGGTTCAGGGAACTGAACATGAAGATGCCCAATGTCTTCCACCTCTGCTCTCTGCTCCACTTTTTATTCCTACAAGACAAATTGATTTCTCTCGTAGCTAACTGTGTTCTCTATGAGCACAAATTCTTTTTATACTTGCTATTCTGTTTCATATTATTCGCTTATTTTTTAAAAACAACACTTTTTCTGATTATATGAGTATATACATTCACTGAATATGATTGGGATAATGTGAAAAAATAGAGAGAAGATACAAGTTATCCATTATCTTACTACTCAGAAAGATGAACACAATAACATGTTGGTGAGTTTTAATCTAATATTTTGTTCATATATACATATATTTTAAAAATATTCCTCAAGCTGCCTATTATTTTTTATCTTTTTGACTGAATTGTGAGCATCTGCCATATTCCACAAATTCTTTGAAAGTACAATTTTTAATGACTATGTACTAGCTATTGTGTGAATGTATTATTCTTTTTTTTAAAAGATTTATTTATTTGTTTGTTTGTTTGTTTATCTCCCCTTCCCCCCACCCCGGTTGTCTGTTCTCTGTGTCTATTTGCTGCGTCTTCTTTGTCCGCTTCTGTTGTCAGCGGCACGGGAATCTGTGTTTCTTTTTGTTGCGTCATCTTGTTGTGTCAGCTCTCCGTGTGTGCAGTGCCATTCCTGGGCAGGCTGCACTTTCTTTCATGCTGGGCGGCTCTCCTTGTGGGGCACACTCCTTGAGCGTGGGGCTCCCCTACGCGGGGGACACCCCTGTGTGGCAGGGCACTCCTTGCGCGCATCAGCACTGCGCATGGGCGAGCTCCACACGGGTCAAGGAGGTCCCAGGTTTGAACCGCGGACCTCCCATGTGGTAGACGGACGCCCTAACCACTGGGCCAAGTCCGCCGCCTGTATTATTCTTTATTTAAAAATTCCATTGTTGCACATTTAGGATGCTTATAAATTTTAGAAAACATTATGGTGAGAATCCTTGAACTAAGTACTTTTTTTGTAGTACTGATTATTTTCCTAAGGGAGTATCCTAGAAGTGGAATTTAGGGTCAAAGGATATAAACATTTTTAAAGTTATGGATATATATTGTAGCTGCCCTTCCAGAAAGTTTGTGTATATTTGCAGTTCCCCTGGAGGTGAAAATGGTGGTCCCTTGAGAATTCCAGCTAGCCTTTATAAGGCTGCTCACCTTACTTGTGATAATTTCATTTCAGGTTAGTTCTCACACAAACTACTGCATTAGCCTCCAAAGGGGTCTCCCTAATTGCTCTTTCCCTCCACCAAGATAGTTTCCCTGCTACTGGCAGAGGTATCTTTCCACACCTCTGACCTTGTCAATTTACTGATAGAAACCTCCATGGCTCCTCAGTCCAGTGGGTTACATGGTGACCCACAATGCCCTTCACAATCTGTCCCAGCCTTCTTGGCCACTCACCTCTAAATACTTTGACTGAACCACACAGAATGTCTTTTATTTCCAGAACATACAGTGCTCATTTATGCCTCCAAGCCTTCAAACATTTGTTACTTGGTCATGTTTCCTCCCTGAAACTCCCAATGATCTTTTAAGATGTAGGGCAAAAGTCACCTTCAGCCATGCTTCCCTGACTTCACTGGGGGAAGCTGTGATCCCCTAGGACTGTACTCATACCCTCACAATGGGACTAATCATTTTGCATTGCAATTACCTACTTACCTAGTTTTCCCCATTGAGTTTGAATACCTCAAGGACCTTGCCTTGTTTAATTTTATCCTCAGTTCCTAGTCTATTACACAGTTGGGGATGAATATTTATTGGCTCCATGGCTAAAAGCCCAGAATTGGTTTGGGCATTCTGTCTAGCTCAGAAGAGTTGGATTTCAGGGGTATGCCATTGCTAACTAGTCCACAGTGGTTTCATACGGTTTATCCTATGCAGTCTGATTACAAGTCCTTGTTTATTCTTTTTTTCCATTAGGTTCCATAGTCCTTTCTAGCCCCTCTCCTCAATCCCCATTCTGATATCCTTCATCTGGCAAAGCTCAATGCCATGAGCAACTAATTGTTCACCTTCATAGTTTCCCTTCTGTTCTTGCACAGTTCCCACAGAATACCCAAGCTGTTGATATTTTCTGATCCTTTGTACAGGTGGCTGAATGTTGGCTGGAAAAAAACACAGAATTATGTTTTCTGGATCGTCTTACTTGTGAACTCTATTCTATATATATTTATATATTTTCTCTGCTTCTGATTTTTTAAAATTTTATTTTACTGGTCTCTGCTGTATGCCTTGCAAGCTATCTCTGTCCTTTGCCCAATAAGACAGAGTATAAATGTGTACATATATTCGCACACATGCTGCTTTCCTTTATTATAGATTGCATGTTCTCAAAAGGATGCTGGGCACTCTTTGTTGCTTACCTATATATGTAGTGCTTTGTCTTTTTATACATCACCCCAGAATTACTCTTCCAAAACTTTTCTGCTCTCTCTTTCAGTAACTTGGCTCCAAACTTTACTAAAAAAATAGAGGCTACCTCGGGAGATTCTCCTCAATTTCTCTCTCTCCCAACTTGTCCTGCTCTTCAGGGCAATCCAGTTGGACTTAATCTAAGGGGCACTGCTCATATCATGGTTTGCTTGTATCATGCTTCTGGCTTCAACTGTACAGACCTCTGCAGCTCCTTGTCCTTTTGCCTACAAACCTGCCCTGGTGGAGTTCAATCCACAAACTCACTTAACATCTTAACTCTCTTTATTTTCTATAGTACAACTTAATTTCTGACTCAAAGCCCCCATTCTGCTGATGTAAAAATTTAAGAAACGTCTGTCCTTAGGGTTTACTCATTCTTGCCTCTGGATCTTATGAAGTAGGAAGACCCGTGAATGAGGAAAGGTATCAATTGTTGTCTTGGTCATTGACATACATTGGTTACCACTGAGAAGTGTATTTTGACAGTTCTTGGCATTAAGGGCATCTTTGCTGACCTTGCTGGGGGTCCTGTATCCTTAGACACATTGTGCAACCATTTTTCTCTTAGGTCTCATTAACTTCTATGGGGCTGCTGGGGGGTAGTCCCCAATTTCTGCTCTTGGAATCCACTGATGGCTTTCCCTGTATCTCTACCTCCTTTCCTGCTGTGGGAATCTTTAGTCTGGGAGCAATATGTCTCCCTTATTTTTCTTCAAGAAACAGATTCTCTGACTACAAATTCCTTAACTTCTCTTAAGAGTTTAAGATTTGGGGGAACAACAAAAGCCAAAATAATTTTGAGTGAGTATAGTGCTGTTTAACTGATTTAAATATCAGAAGGAAAACTCATAGATTAATAATAACTTAAATAGTTTTCCCATCACAGTAAACAAAACAAAACAAAACAAAATCCTAGATTTTCTATACTCATCTATTTCCTTTACCACCAAAGCTTTTGAAAAAATAATCTGTCTCCATTGTCTTCATTCTGTTTCATTCACTGACAGCAATCTCGGCTTTTACTTCTACTGCTCTGCTGAAAACAGTTTCTTCCAATCACCAACCCAACTGTTTTTAATTTCTTCCTCCTTCCTTTCCTCCTAATTCCCCTTTTCCTTTCTTTTTTTTCTCCCAGCATCCCTTTCTCCCTCTATAGTATTTGACTATTAAGTGGTAAGCAGTGTCCTATGTATTGGAAAACGCAAGGATGAGTTAGATGCTTTTATTTTTTTGACCCTGAATACCTTTTACTTTTATTTATAGAGCTGTGTCAATATACTTTTTTTTTTTTTTTAAATCGTAAGGAGGGTCACACTGTTGGCTCTTGCAATGTAGAGGTTAACTAATATCCTCAGACATTTTCAAATACACTGCTGTCAAGTAATCTCCCAGACTTTCTGCAATAGGCATTTTGTTCTTTGGACTAAATGCAAGATTTTACCTTTGTGTTTCTCAAATTCCATCTTGTTAGTTATGGCCTGGTGTTCCCACTTATTTATTTATTTTTTAAAGATTTATTTATTTATTTAATTCCCCCCTTCCCCCGGTTGTCTGTTCTCTGTGTCTATTTGCTGCGTCTTGTTTATTTGTCCGCTTCTGTTGTCGTCAGCGCACGGGAAGTATGGGCAGCGCCATTCCTGGGCAGGCTGCACTCTCTTTCCCGCTGGGCGGCTCTCCTTACGGGGCACACTCCTTGCGCATGGGGCTCCCCTACACAGGGGGCACCCCTGCGTGGCAGGGCACTCCTTGCGCGCATCAGCACTGCGCATGGGTCAGCTCCACACGGGTCAAGGAGGCCCGGGGTTTGGACCGCGGACCTCCCATGTGGTAGACGGACGCCCTACCCACTGGGCCAGGTCCGTTTCCCATGGTGTTCCCACTTATGAAAAAAAAGTTGAATATTGTTTTTTTACTATCTATCATCTTATATCTCCTTTCTGAATTTGTATCACCTGCAAATTTGATGAGCATGTCTTTTATATCTTCATACAAATTAAAAATTTTTTAAACTGTTGAAAAAAATTGAGTATTTTTAATCTAGTAATACCTTTCAACCTAGGCGTATATCCTAGAGAAACTCTCAGACCTGCATAAAAAGACATGTTCAAGGAATAAAAAAGGGAATAATCACAACATCAAGTAACAGGTAAATAGATAAATAACATATTTATATTCAGACAATGAAGTACATCACTGCAATTAAAATAAATGAATTAGACTGCTAAGTATGAAAACTGGTTATTCTTAAAACATATTGTTGACAAAAGTAATCTTCAGAGAGACATGTGTAATATGATATTGTAACAAAATATGATATGACAATATGTTAAAAGGGTCAGTTCTGGGTGGTAGGAACATGGGTAATTATTATTTTATACTTGTGATTTTCTGTTTTTAAATATATGTGATATATATGTTGTAACATATCCCATTTTTACCATTTTAAGTGAATAATTAAATGATATTAGTTACATTCACCATGCTGTACCACCATTATCATCAGCCATTACCAAAACTTTTTCATCAAAGTCATAAAGATTTTCCTCTACATTTTCTTCTAAGAGTTTTATGGTTTTTAGCTCTTATATTTAGGTTGTTGACTGATATAAGGTAATTTTGAATGGTGTGAGGTAGGGGTACAATTTCATTTTTTTTTATATGTGAACATCCAGTTTTCCCAGCACAATTTGTGGAAAAGACTATTCTTTCCCCCATTATATGTCTTTGGCATCCTTGTAAAAAATCAATTTTGCTATGGATGTATGGTTTTATTTCGGGACTCTTGGATTATATTCCATTTGTTTATATGTCTACCTTTATGACTGTACTAAACTCTTAGATTACTATAGTCTTATAGTAAGTTTGAGATTGGAAATTTGAGACCTCCAATTTTGTTCTTCTTTTTCAAGATTGTTTTGACTATTTGAGCCCCTGACCCTTCCAGTTTTTAAAGAATTTAGGGTCAGGTGAGAGACATAGGTAATTAAATGGACAAGTATTTCATAAAATTTTATGCTTATATTTTTGATACTAAAAAGGTCCTGGTCCTTCCTGCTGATGTTCACCCTTCTAACTTCTACTTCACTCCACCTTCTCTCTCCTCTTTCATTGGGTTCTTTTGTATTTTCCACCTACCAAACTCTTTCCAAGACTTTGTCCTCTGTTTCTTATCCCTAGGCTTGCTTTCTCAGAGAAGTTTTGTGAGTACATGTGGATGAATCGTAAAGGTACATTTTTGGGTCCAATCTCCAAGCAGACAGATGTTTATTATTGTCAGCTGAACAAATTCAAATAATTCTTCCTCTACAGACTCTCTCTTATTTGGCCTTTCCTTTTCTTGCTCACCCTATCACTCTGGTTTAAACCAGAGATTCTTAACCAGGGGTCTGTGAGCTTGAATTGAAATTCTAAAAAACATTATTCTTGTGAGGATGTGTTGGGTATGGGTGTGATATATTTTAAAAATAATACACAGTATAGTGTGGTCTTAGTAAGGAGTCCATGGTATCCACCTGACTGGCAAAGAGGTCTGTGGAACAAAAAAAGTTACGAACCCCTGGTAAAATTGCAATTGCCTAGAAACTTGTCCCCTTTTTCCATCCTCTTCTACACACCAGAATACACTTTTAAAACAACACATCTATGTTGTCATTTCCTTGTTCAAAGACCTACATTGTCTCTTTTTTCTTTCAACTGGATTAAGTTTGAATTCTTCACTTGGCATTCTGTGTCCCAACAAAAGTATGAATCTATGTTTCCAGCATTATTTCCAAGTAGATCCATGTGCATATCTGGGATTCCAGTATACATTCATTGTTCTCCAGGTTCAACCCAGAAATAATTCCTAATTTTGTTTGCTTATACTTTTACTGCTAGAATACATTACTACTCATCACTGTTGAAATCTTAGCCATCTTTAAAACATCTCACAAGTTTTTGTTCCATGAAATGGTTCAGGTCTCACTAACCAGAAATTGTCTTTTCCTCCTTTGATTCCCCAGAGTAAATTGTTTGAATTTCTTACATAAGATGTTACTGTACTCTTCCCTGTGTTATTTCATTTGTGCACTTGCCTTATTTCCTTGTTAAATGTTGTCTTCTGTAGAGATGGTATCACTTCTTATTCACGGCGCATGTTCAGCAGTGTTATCACTGCCTTGTACACAGAGGAAATTGGTATCTATTCTTTCTTTGTCCTTAGAGCAGAACCCCAGTTTTGTTCATGATGACAATGTGCCCAAGTAAAAATACTTACTTTTCAAACTCCCTTGCAACCAGGGTAGCCAAACGAGTCAGTCCTACACAAGAAGATGAAAGCTGAGGGTTTCTGATTTTCTGTATATACAGGCACCATACTCTTTTCTGCTTTGCAATAATTTTCATGCTTGAACATGGACTTGAGTTTACTCTTACACCATTAAGTAATAAGCTTGAGAGTGAAGATCAACATATTGATTCATTTCATTCAACAGATATTTACAGAACAGCTACTATTATGTGAGGCACTCTTCTAGATGCTTTAAAAAGTGATAGAGCAGATTGCTATAAAGAACCTGCATCACAGATGGCATTATTAAACATTGGAATAGCTTCCATTGCCTGCCTCTGAACTTCATAAGCCTTTCCTTTAAGCTATTTTTACTCAGGTATTCCGTCATTTTTTGGTTGAAAATTTCTTATTTATACAGCGCTGTTCAATTACTTTTCTTTTCACTCTCTTGTTTTTTTTTTTTTTTTTTTTTGAGGTACTGGAGGTTGGGGATTGAACCCAGGACCTCATATATGGGAAGTTAGTGTTCAACCACTGAGCCACATTGGCTCCCCTGAGTTGGTTTTTTCATTTGTTTTCCTTGTTTTTGTTTTTTAGGAGGCACAGAGAACTGAACCTGGGACCTCCTCTCCTATATGGGAAATAGGTGCTCAACTGCTTGAGCCACATCTACTCCCCAATTGCTTTTATTTTTTATTTTTTTAAAATTTATTTTTAAGTGTATTTTTTCAAAGATACATAGATCACAAAAAATGTTACATTAAAAAATATGAGAGGTTCCCATATACCCTTCCATCCCCCCATTCCTCCTACATCAACAACCTCTTTCATCATTGTGGTGCATTCAATTCATTGCATTTGGTGAATACATTTTGGAGCACTGCTGCACTGAATAGATAATAGTTTACATTGTAGTTTACATTCTCCCCCAGTCCGTTCAGTGGGTTATGGCAGGGTATATAATGTCCAGCATCTGACCCTGCAATATCACTTAGGACAACTCCAAGTCCCCAAAATGTCCCCACATCACATTTTTTCTTCCCTCTCCCTGCTCTCAGCAACTATGTGACCACTTTCACCACATCAATGCTACAATTTCTTCCATTACTAGTCACAATAGTTTTATAGTAGAATACCAGTAAGCCCACTCTAATCCATATTTTATTCCTCCATCCTGTGGACCCAGAGATGGTGATATCCACTCCACCTCTATATTGAGAGGGCACTTAGATCCCACATTGTTGACGGATGTGATCAACTCAGCATGTAAATGCATTACCTTTCTCCCAGGGTGGGACATGATTCCTGGGGATGAGAGTCACTGGTGCCGAGAGATTACTACCAATCACTAACTGGTGATGAAGCTAGAAAAAGACCTTGAATAAAAAGGAGAAATGGTAAAGACAAATGAGTTTATATGGCTAAGAGTCTTCAAAAAAGAGCCAGGAGGTCATAAGAGGGGTCGTGCTTAAGCACGCCTCAGCAGAATTCCAGAGACAGCCAAAGTAGATACAATCCCAGGTACTGGTGATCCTGAGGGCTATGGAGACATATAGGTTTCATGGTTCATGGCAGATGACTCTGGAGTTTAGTGCCTTGTCAGTGGGCCCTACTTTGGAATTTGTGTTCCTGAGTGTGATGGAGTTGGACTCAGATGTGACCTTTCTACATATGCCTCTTTCACTTTCACTGAACCTGTGGTTGGTGTTGGGGTTGGTGTATACTCAGGAGACTTGAATCTCTGGACTGTCCATGTGCCAGCTGGGCTGTGAGCCCCAGCAGAGTTGCAACTCTTATTCTCCAGTTCATTGGACTCACCCATGTCGGCTAACATAGAGGTGAAGATGGTCAAGCACCACACCAGGGAACCAAGAGTGCCTACAACTGCAAGAAGGAGAATCACATCCATCAACCCAATTACTTTTTAAAAACCCAGAAATTTGAGTGAGACTGATTGAAATCTATTGCAACAATCATATGGCTTTTCTCCTTTATTCTGTTAATTACTGTGGATTTTTAAGTCTTAACCAACCTTGCATTCTTGTAATAAGCCCCACTTGATTGTGAAGTGTTTATTATCTCTTTTATATATCAGTGGATTCAATTTGCTAATATTTGTTTGATTTTTGCATTTATGTTCAGGCATATAAGTTCTGGCCTGTAATTTCCCTTTATTATAATATAATTGTCAAATCTTGTATCAGGGTTATACTGATCTTTATAAAATGAGTTGGGAAATAGTCTCAGAAAGTGTTTGTAGAAGATTGTTCTAACTTCCTTAAATGCTTGGAAGAATTAACCAATGAAGCCTTCTGGGCCTGGAGTTTTCATTCTTTTAATAATGGATTTAATTTCTTTAATAGATACAGGGCTATTAACATTTTCTATTTCTTTTTGAGTAATTTTTAGTAAGCTGTGTTGTTCAAGGAAATTGTCTACTTCATCTAAATTCAAATTTATTTATTATCTGTTTATTATCTTTCTAATGTTTGTAGAATCTGTAGTGAAGCTCCCTGTTTATATATGATATTAACAGTTTGACTTTTATTTTGTTTTTTTTTTGATCAGTATCTTGGTTTTTATCGATTATTAAAATTTTTTCAAAGAACTTTCTTTTACTTTTAAAACTCTTCTCTATTACATGTTTTCTATTTTATTGATTTTCTTAGAGTTTAATTTGCTGGGTTTCCCCCCTAAGTTTTTGAGATGAACCCTATGCATTTAAAATTACATATTTTCTTTTAAGCACTGATTTACCTGCATATCACAAGTTTTGGTATGTTAAGTCTTCATTATTACTCAGTTGAAATATTTTCTCATTTTTATTGTTATATTTTCTTTAACCCATGCATTATTTAGAAATATTTGGTTGAATTCCAAATACTTTTGATTTTCTAGCTACTTTTCTGTTATTGATTTCTAAGTTAATTCCACTATGGTCAAAGAATTTCCTCTGTGTGATTTGTATCCTTTGAAATTTTTTGAGACTTTCTTTACAGCCCAGTATAAGATCTATTTTAGTGAATGTTCCATGTGCATTTGTAAAGAATGTGTATTCTGCAGTTGTTGGTTATATATGTATTAATTATATCAAGTTTTTAATCATGTTGCTATATCTTCTTTATCCTTACAGATTTTTTTGTTTGCCTAGTCTATCAGTTACCAAGAGAAGTCCATTAAAAACTTTAGTTATTATTGTGGATTTGATTATTTTGCTTTATACATCTTAAAGCTATGCATAGAATGCATAGAAACTTATTAGATGCATAGAAACTTATGATTTTTATTGTTGAATTGACACTCCTATCATTATAAAATATCCATCTTTATCCTAATAATACTTTTGCCTTGCTGCAGGACTTCTTTGTCTACTATTGCATAGCTACACCAACATTCTTTTGGGTAAAGATGGTATGGTATATCTTTTTCTATCCTTTTATTTTCATCTTTTCTGTGTCCTTATACTTAAAGTATGTCTCTTGTGAGTGTCAGGTTTAAAATGTTTTCTGCTCCTTGTTCAATAAAGCTCAGTTTTCTGAGTTGTAAAATGGAGGCATTAATACATATTGTTTTATACTTATATTTATGTATGAAAACAGAGACTATTGTTATTATTATTATTTACTTGATGCCCATGCCATTTTTTTAGATATGGTTTTATTTTTCTCAATTTATTTCAATTAAATGCTATTCTAGCATAGTCCTTATTATATTGTCACATTGTTTTATACTAAAATAAGAGTGAGATTCTGGTCCACCATTTTGAAAGTAAATCTGGGGGAAATATTCATACAATTGTCCTTCTCTGTAATACTTCTTCAGAAAGGAGCAGGAGATATTCTAAAACTTTTCTCAGCATAAAGACCCCCCAAAAACTTCAATGATAAGATATGTATAAACTGTAAAGAAGTAATTCATTAAGATTATCATTATTCGCTTTAGTCTTGAGGTTCTAGTCACATTTTCTTTATCCTTCCATCCAGTAATTTATTCTTTTAACATATATCAGAATTTTATCATGTTCTAGGGACTGTGTTGGGAGCTGGAGGCACAAAATGGGTATGACAAAGTGTCTTCTTTGGAGAAGAAGAAGGGAAGTCCAGTAAGGAAGAAATATAAATGTTAGGAAAATCTTATGTTTTGTGTTATGTATGACAATAGTGTTATAAAATATTTGTGTGCTCATGAAATCAGTTGAAGAGCTGGAGGAATGGGGTCTGGCCTGAGCCTCCAGGAATGACTCACAGAGTATTGCCTACAATGGGAGCTACCGTCTTCTGGGAAATGTGGATTTCAGCTTTTCAGGATTGGCTATACAAGGTGACTAAACTAGGAGGAGATGGGATTGGACGTAGAATGTAGATCAACCATCAAACATCCATGGCACAATGAGGTGAGAGTAAAAGTAGGGAGTCACGAGTCAGATGGAGAGAATAGTATATGAAAAGGAACAAACTAACACAGAACTTTTTTTTCTTTCTTTCTTTTTTTGTTTTTAGTAAGAATTTCTGGGATGTGTGATGTAATAGTTTCCTAGAGTTGCCATAAGAAATGACTATATACTGGGTGGCTAAAAATAGTAGAAATTTTTTCTCTCACAGTTCAGGAGGATGAAATTATTAAGTCAAGGTGTTAGCAGGGTTGTGCTCTCTCCAAAGCCACTAGGGGAGGATTCTTCCTTGCCTTTTCCAACTTCTGGTGGTCCTAGGTGTTAATGGCTTGTTGCAGTATGACTTTAATCTCTGCCTTTGTCTTCTTAGCCACCTTCCCTCTGTATCTGAGTGTCTGTATCCAAATTTCCTTTTATAAGAACATCAGTCATATTGGATTAGTGCCACTGTAATCAGGATGACTTCATCTCAACTAATTACATCTGGAAAGATTCTACTTCCAAATAAGGTCACATTTATGGGTACTGGGCTTTAGGTCTTAAATGTATCTTTAGAGAAGACAGAATTCAACAAACAACAGGAAGATAGGGGAAACAACAAAAGATGAATCTGAAGGTAGAAGCATGATCCAGATCAGGAGTTCTTAAGGGGTCCATGAGCTTAAATTGAAATTCAAAAAAACATTATTCTTGTGGGGACAGATTGGTACAGGTGTGATGTATTTATTAAATAATACACAGTATAGTGTGGGCTTAGTAAGGGGTATGTGGTTTTCACCTGACCACACATGAAAGGGGTCTGTGGAACAAAAAAAGTTAAGAACCCCTGGTCCAGATGTTGAGAAAGGATAGAGCTGGTGGGGAGGGGAAGGGAGGAAGAATATTAAACATTGGCAGACCAGCAAAAAGTTTATTGCATTAATCAATTCGAGCTACGATGGTGAAATGAACTAAAACAGTAGTGATAGAATGGAGAGAAGAGGCCATTTTGATCATGGCATTGAATATTATGGTCATTTTTAAGTTTCATACTTTTATTACAGTAATTCTTTTCCCTTGAATGCCCACTTAATTCTATTTTTTGTTTGTTTTTAAGACTTATAGAATATTATTCTAGGCCATGGCAATTTTTCTTTACCAAATTTCTGCAGCACTTGTGTTCAATGCTGTTTCCATCCTCATGTAGTTTCATGTGTTGGTTCCTTTTCCAGTTAGAAAGGAAACTCTTTAAGCTCAGGGATCATGTTTTATATTCACTTGATATAATAGGATGTAACTTTTGAAAGTTTTGCCTAAGGCATCTAGAATTAATAGATACATTTCATGAATAGGTTACAGATAAAAATGTAAAGTTTCAAAGGATATATAGCAAAGCCAGTTACATGACTCTTGCAAATCTTACCCAGATTGAGAGGTGAAAAAGTAGGGTTGAGGAAGGATTTTAAATTGGATTTTTTTTTTTTTGAGAGAGAGCTGTGCTGGATTCTAAATTTCCCCAAGCCAGTGACAATATTTTCCACGACCTCTACCACTATACTAGTATCTCTCTGCTTTATCTCCTGTGAGTGGTGCCACTTGAAAAATAAACCACCACTCTCATTGCCTCATAGGATCTTATGTTCTAAAATGAACTTTTCCTTAATAGACCAGTGAAAGAATAAGTACACTATGGAACAGAGTGGATTGAAAAATGGAAGTGATGGATAAGAAACTGCCTAATTATCCTTTGCTCAGATGTTAAAAGTTTATATATATATATAACATTGGAATAGGGGCGGCATGGAGGGCAGTGCAAGAGAGTTGGTAGAGAGATGAGATGTTATCTAAAGTCAGAAGGAGGACAAAATAATCTGTGGTCATATTTAAAGTGCTAAGGGTATTCAAGAAAAGACTGAAAATAAGTTAACTCTTAATACTAGGAAGGGAGGGGGAGTGAGTAGATGAGTTAAAGTGCTTTTCCTTTTGTGGTGGGCAGTCAAAAGATGGTGGCTAAAGCTGACAAGTCAAGAAACTGAAGTATAAGGATATTTTTTACAATATGGAACTGACTATGTTTGGTTCTAAACACAAGAGCAGTGGCTTCCTTAGGGGGCTGAAGCAGGTACTTCAGGGAACACCATGGAGCACGATGTTTGGAGGAGGGGAGCTCTGTCATTCTCTCTTTCTTTTTCAACCAGAATGGCTGTGCTTTTTATCTGTTTTATACCTTGGGTTACAGTGAAATATTTTGTTGGGAAAAAGTGTTTCTTTGCTTAAAAATCATTGAAAACTGTGATCTTAGGACAAGATCTGCATCTACTAAAATGATCTGCATTAGAAGCCTAAATTCTGGCAGGACCAAAGAAATTTACAGAGAAGGGTAAGGGGCTTTACTCATGTAAAAGATATCCACATGATATCTCCTTCATTGAAAACAGATCGATCCTCTTTCACTCACAACAGCTGACCCAGAAACCATGATTTCCTACCTGATCAGGCCATAGCTAATTGGTACGTGTGAAGTTTGACTGATATTTGAACTGAATTGATATATACTTGGGGGCTATGATGTGGCTGTCTTTTGTCATTTTTCAGGGAGATAAGAAAGAAGTAGAAAGAAGACGGAGGAGGTTAGCAGGTATCAGAGCTCCAAAGAGAAAAGGCTGCCATTCTTTTCTACTTCAGATTCCACCATACTAGATTTTTCCAATATATCCTTTATGAGTGACAGGTATGCATGTGTTCCTTTTACTTGGAACTAAAATAACATTATATAATGTATTACAAAATGACTAAGATATAGAAGAGAACACAGAGGACTTTAGAGTGAACCTAGAATGATGTGAGGGTGATAGGAGCAGCTAATATAAGTCCAAGAGAAAATTATTACAATTTGGAGGATCAGGGCCACAGCCCCTGAACATTTGGAAGGTGGTTTTGTGGCTGGAGCTCAGGGAACCTATTGAGACAGGAGCTCTGGTGACTAGGAAGATCTAAAACTATGGAATCAATCAAGACAGAAAAGCACTTTGCTTTTCTAGGGACAGAGATAATTAAGGAAAGTACTTGACAGATTGAGGGTAGAAGTAGAGAGAATGAACATAAAAGGAGTTGCAGCTACAGATAGAACCACCAGCCAGAAGTGATGATAGGATACCAGGAATGATGAGCATCGGCTGATAGCTCTTGAATCTACCAAATTAAAAAAAAAAAAAAGTTTATAAGTAACTTACCTAGGTTGTATAGGGCTTTGATTGTGGCATTTCTTTAAAGTGTAATGATTAAATAGCTTTGTAAGCCAGCTGCCAGCTGGATCCTCAGGATTCTCGAATTAGTTTCAATTCAATCATCCCCAGCTGCCAAGTTTTAGTCCCAAACTCATGAAGGTTCTAAGCAAAAGAAAGAGTTTGCCAATGAATAGTCTCTGCCTAAGAGGTGCTGTTCTCCTCTGAAGGACTATCTTTGTGCTACAGCTCAATGAATTATGTGGGGAGAACAGGGGGTGGTAACTTCTGAAGTGGCTCCTCCTAGAAACATTTGCATTTTAAAAGGAAATATTGAAACTATGAAATTCTCATCTCAGTATTTCTGTATGTGGGGAAAGGTACTGTGATATAATGCCACGCACCCTTGACAAATTGTCTTTTTGCCTCTCTGGATCCTCTTTTTCTCCGTGATGGAGAATACACCTCAGGAGTTGACATCACATTTCTAAAAGGATGTGATCCATTACCTGAGTTCTTGAGACAATTACCCAGAAGATAGCTTTGTTGATCAAGTATCAAATATTTGTTGGTCCAGGAATATATTTGGGAAGACCACTTTCCTTCAAGAAAGTAAATATGTAGTAAAAGAAAATCTTTATTATTTTTTTTCATTACAAATACAATATATGCTCTTTCTAATTAGTTAAGACCTAATGCTACTTTTCTAATCTATAGATTTACAGAATTCTGAAAATGTCCTGTGCTTATATTAATTGCGTAAGCAGTGCTAAGGGAACATTTTTTGTCAACTTTGGAAAAAGATTTCTCTTCTTACTCATTAGGAGAAAAGAAGCTCCTTGTATTTCATATTTGGCTGTTACAGGCATATTTTCACACACCTACTTATTATTTAAAAGCATGTGTCTTTGCCCGACAGGTGCATTTTCTTTTGCAACCAGTATGGTTCCCTTCCCCCACCATACCCATTATTGCTTTGGCCAATACATGCTGTTGTTCAGCAAAGCCTTCAGGAGTGTAGGTGGTGCTGGGAAAATGATAAGATTTAATGGACAAGCAATCTGTGAAATTGTAATCGTGTATTCTATCATATTGTACTCTGCGTTCTTACACGGTACCAAGGCTCTTCTCAGAAGGACATTTGCATCATTGTCCTTGGGAAAAAGAATAGATTAGAATTTGCTATTATGTAACCATGCTCCATTTTTAGATAGTGGCTTTCACTCATGGCAATCGAATTCTTACTGGACTTTATCTCAGTAGGCTTACTACATAGCTAACAGAGGGCTATCTCTTATACCAGTTCTTTTCCCAGTGTGAGCCACATCCAGCCTGCAAGAGAATCACCTGGGGTGCTTTTAAAAAATGCACATTTCAGGGCCTCACCCTAGACCCATTCAAACACAATCTCACCCTCCCAGCTAGCTATCCACCACAGTTTCTTCTCTTTGGGGCAGCAATTGTCAAGCTTGGCTGCACATTGGAATCACCTATGGTGCTGTAAACATACTGATGCCTGGGTCCACCTTGAGAAATTCTTAATCACTTGCTTTGGGGTATGGCCTGGGCACCAGTGTTATTAAAAGTTTCTTATGTGATTCTAATGTGTGGGCAAGGTTGAAAACCACTACTCTAGGGCTCTTTTAGATGGTGAAAGGGGATTCTGTATGTTTCAATGTCACTGCCCTTTATTGTCCTTGGTCATGGGGCTTCCAGAAAGAATTAGTTCAGGGGAATACTAGGGGAATACTAGTAGAATACTAGGGGAATAAGATTACCAGGTACTTCATTTCTCATTTTTAGTAGGAGGACACACATTTCTATCTTCTAAAAACTTTTCCCTAGTATGGAAAATCTTCACTTTTATGACTCTCCCGTCCTCACTTTGCCCTAAAGTCCTACTAGTAATATGAGTAAACAGTCATATTTTCCCTGTCTCTAAGAGGGAAGTCATAAGCTCACTCCAGGCTTCATAGCCTCTGAACTGCAGCCATACCTTAAACTAAGCACAACATGTAAAGAAATAAGTAGGTACACTTTGATATCACTGGCAAAAATTCTTAACTCTTTTGATTCTTGGTCTTTTTCCCCTTTATTCTTTAAAAGTTCAAGAAGACAAACCCATGGATTTCTCTTCTACCCTCTTGCTGTGCTTTCCTGCCTCCTTGTTGCTTATGCTTTTTTCTCTTTGAAATGCCCACCCTTCTCATTCCTTCTCCATCTGGTGAAGTCTTACTCATCCTTAAAACTTTAACTCCCCTATCATCTCATTTTGTATCTTTCCCAAACAGCTTCTCCTTTAAATAGAATTAATTATTTTTATGTGTTCACTTATCATCTCATGTTTATTTTGATGGGAGCTCTTATCAAATTGTATGGTAGCTAGTTGTTTTCACAATTGTGCTCTCTGCCAGATCAATTCAACAAGCATTTAATGACTAGCTGTAAGTGCCAGGCCTTGGGTTAAGAAACACAAAAATAAATCATAATCTATCTGCCTTTTCTGTCTTCTAGGATCTCACAGTATAGTGGGGATGATAGATATATAAACAAACCATTACAATATCTCTAGATAAATGCTATAAAATATAGATATGTACAATGCTCAGAGAGATTCTAAATGCCTGGGGGTGTTGTAGAAGGTTTCACAATAACTGAGACTTAAAGGATGATAAGTTTTAAAACAGAGAGTTTTAAGTTCAATAGCTAGAGAATCATAGATGGGTGTTCTACCAGGATGGGGAACAGCATGTACGGATGCAACTGATGCATGACAGTTCTTAATATATTCAGGGAAATGCTGAATAGAAATGTTGAGTAGAAAGACAAGGCTGTTGTTTAAGATGGATGAAGGGATCTAAATAGGCCAGGGCCAGATTTTGAGCTCCTTGATGGAGGTGACTATTTCTTGTTATCTTTCTTCTCAGTGCCAGGCACAGCTCCTGGCTAAAGTATCATACTCAATACGTGTGTGTTGAATTAAAGTAGACACGAGAGACACTGTTTTGAATTAAATTAGATTTTGCTAAACCATGGGCTACCTATGCTTTGCAGATCAGATTGTTATACTTCAGTGAAGTCACAAAGGATTGAAGAGTCCACAAAAGCAGTGCTTGGTAAACTTTAATATACATATGAATCATCTAAGGATCTTATTAAATGCAGATTCTGATTCTGTAGGTCTGGGTTGGCCCGGAGACTCTGCATTTCTAACAAGCTTCCATGTGATGCTGTTGCTGTGTTTGGATGGTCCAGGAGAGGGAAATGCTGTCATATGCTTCATTCTATTAAAGCAGGAGCCCTCAATCTATAAAAATGAAGCCAAAGAGCATTTGAGATCAAATCTTTAATTGCTGAAAGGTTAAACAGACTGATTCATGGAATTCTAGAGTTGAGGGAATCCCTGGAACTTTAGGGAAAAACCCCACATAGTTCATGGTTAAAGAAAGTGAGGTATCCTTAGTCTGAAACATGTTGAATTAGTGGATGCTAAAATCATCCTCAATTGTTAAAGGAAGCTAGACTTGCCAAATAGCTAGCCTTTGTGAAAATATGCTGCTACGAAAGTCTTAGTTTATCAATACAGTTGGGGACAGTATTCTGGCTAAAGTTAACTATTGTTTTCCTGTAGAATGGTTATTGTTATGAGCAGCATGGAAGCATTTTTTTTTTTTTTTTTTAATTTTGGGCTACTTCCCAAAGACTGGAAACATTCCTATGGTTTCAAGGTATGAACTTCCAGGTGTAGGAGGAAAAAAATATTGGGTTTTGAATCATTAGATTTGGGTTTAAATCTTGGCTTTATTGTTTATTAATCCACTTGTTGTGGCTAAGCTACTTGCTTTCTCTGAGCTTTAATTTCTTTGTAAATGGGCATAAAAATAGCTACTTCACATGGCTATATAGAAGACTAAAGAAGATACTACATTTAAAACATTCAGCACAGTGACTGGCACATAAAAAGAACTAAGTATGTTTGGGTTTCTCTCCACACACCTCCAAAAATTAAAAACAAACAAACAAACAAAAACCAAAAACACAGAAGCAAAAATAGGTTGGCCTAGAGGCAGAGGACAAATGCCAAAAGATCAATTGCTTGCTTCCTCCTTTCTGTCGAGTAGTATCTATTCCACACCTGGGGAGCTTGTCCAGGCAGCCGAAGAGTTAAATTTCAACCCTCCTTTCCTTGTCCAGTTTAGGTTCAGGCCACTTGAGTTCAATTTAGATTCAGGCATCTTGAGTTCAGAATTTCCTGTGTCCTGGGCAAGCACCTCCTCCTTCTGTGACAATCTTTTTAGACTACCTGTTCAAGGCTCCAGCCTGCTTTCACACCTCACAAGGCCATGTGGAGAGAGAAAGATGGTAGCTTCATCTACAGTTCAGTAAATATCTCAGAGCTGGGCAGAGAGCAAAGACTTATAAAATTGCAGAGGAAGGGCTTGCTGATTCGTGTCTGGCTCCCCCAAACCCTGAGCAATCTGTTCCTGTTTAAAACAAAAAGCAAAACATGTTTCCTCAAACCGGTTTAAGAGAATAGTGATGACTAAGGCAATATATTTTTTTTAACTGTCAGAGGAGTCATGGATTCCTGGATTTAAAAAAAAAAAACATGCAAAAAACCCCACTTCTGTATTCTTGAAAATACTGTGGTTCCCTTCCTAGGATCTCTTGAAAATAAATTATTGTTTGACTTTTTATCTGTTGAACTGAGAGTTCTGAGTGGTGTGTGTCTGAGTTCTGAGTGTGTCTGTGTTTCTGTGTCTCTTTGAGTGCATGTGTATGTGTTGGGAGGAATTAGGGCTAGGAGGTGGGTGGCAAAGAAGTGAGTGAGAGGAAGAAAGGAACAGCTCACGTAATGAGAAATTAGACATTAGTACTCAAAATTAGTAGAGAGATGGGCATTTGCTTCTAAACAAATAAACTGATTGTAGACACAGAAATTTTAAACATTAAAGTATCAGGAGAGCAAGTTCTTACTTCCAAAACTATTCCTTGCTCAAAAACTTTAGAAAAGATTTTTGAAAAGAACACACATCTAAAGAGGTTGAGGAGTTTAAAAAAAAAGTAATAAAGGGAAACGGACTTGGCCCAGTGGTTAGGGCGTCCGTCTACCACATGGGAGGTCCGCGGTTCAAACCCCGGGCCTCCTTGACCCGTGTGGAGCTGGCCCATGCGCAGTGCTGATGCGCGCAAGGAGTGCCCTGCCACGCAGGGGTGTCCCCCGTGTAGGGGAGCCCCACGCACAAGGAGTGTGCCCTGTAAGGAGAGCCACCCAGTGCGAAAGAAAGTGCAGCCTGCCCAGGAATGGTGCCGCCCACACTTCCCGTGCCAGTGATGACAACAGAAGCGGACAAAGAAACAAGACGCGGCAAATAGACACGGAGAACAGACAACCCGGGGAGGAGGGGAATTAAATAAATAAATAAATCTTAAAAAAAAAAAAGTAATAAAGGGACAAATGGAAATTACATTCATTTATTCAGTAAGTAATAAATACCTGTTGTATAGTAGAGATTAGATTCAATTTTGGGTGAACAATGTTGAACTCAATGAACTGATTATCATGTTTCTTTTTTTAAAAAAATATTTTTTATTTATTTTTAAAAGATACATAGATCACACAAAATGTTACATTAAAATATATAGGGGATTTCCATATGCCCACTCCCCATCCCCCCACCCCCACTTTTCCCACATCAACAACTTCTTTCATTAGTGTAGTACATTCATTGTAATTGATGAACACATTTTAGAGCACTACTACACAGCATGGATTACAGTTTACATTGTAGTTTACATTCTCTCCCAGCCCATTTAGTAGGTTATGGAGGATATATAATGTCCTGCATCTGTCCCATCAATGTCATTCACGACAACTCCAAGTCCTGAAAATGCCCCCATATCACACCTCTTCTTCCCTCTCCCTGCCTTCCGCAACTCCAGTAGCCACTGTTTCCATATCAGTGATATAATTTCTTCTATTGCTAGAATCACAATAAATCTATAGTAGAAAACCAGTAAATACACTCTAGTCCATATTTTATTCTCCAATCCTGAGGATTCTGGGATGGTGATGCCCACTCTACCTCTTAACTGAGAGGGGACTGATGGATGGGACTCTCCTGCTGTATCTTAATAAGCTGGGAGGAGATGTGCAGAGAGATAAATACATTGTTAAAACACAGCAGGATAAAGTTGAAGTAAGGCAGAAGAGGAGAGGCAATTTACCAGACTTGGAGACTTGGAGACGTGAAGGATGACCAGATGAACTGGATTGTGAGTGGAAAGACAGGCAAGGGTAAGAGCAGTGTCTTAAAGATTAGAAATAAGAGAGAGTACAGTGAGTTTGAGGAACTAAACTAATTTCAGTTTGCCTAGATAACAGAATATAACAGGAGGAATGGCGGGAAATGAAATGAGGTTGGCAGGACCACCCAGTACATTCCTTTTAGCAGCTTGATGCTGGTAAGTCATGGATTGTGGATTTGGGGAAAGGCTCCCTGCAGATTTTGGGCCTAAGCCAGGTACTTCAACCTAAACTTTCCAGAGAAATGTGTAATGTTTTTCCTTGTTTCCCATTTTGCTTGTGTTTCATGTATGAATAGCTTTCAGATGAAACCCAAGGGGGTGCTCAATGGGGATTGATTTAGATATTCCTGGATCCATTAGCTAAATATTAGAAACTCCTTTCACTTTCTGGGATGCTGGCATCCTTGGCAGGTGGAATCCGCTACTTGATGTATCATCTAATAAATGGAAAATGAGGGTAACTCTGGGTGAGGCAAAGCAGGATGTTATTGGATTTTGCTCTCAAGTTTCTAAAGAAGTAGTGTTAAGCCAAACAAAGAAAAAGCCTCAACTGGGTTTACCGGCCCAGAGAGAGCAATTTATGAACAAGAGGACAGAGAGTGTACCTCTTATCTGAGCCGGGAAGGAAGCCTCTAGGTACAAGGGCTTCCTGAGCACTCAGCTTGTGATTGATAATTATCAATTATCTTTGACTTGCCTTTTTGAGTTTAGTGGTAAGGGGTCAAGAAGATATCAGAATAGATCTACAAAATAATAACTAACTCAAACACTGATCAGGACAACTGAAGTTGGAGCCATTTTAGTACTTACCACCTTAAAATATGGTCACAAGACATTCTGAGGGGAGGAAAAGGGGAGAATAGGTATATAAATGGGGCATTTTCGGGACATTGGAATTGTCCTGCATGACATCACAGTGACAGATACAGTCATTACACATTTTGTCAAAACCTATAAAATTGTGAAGTGCAAAGTGTAGACCATAATATAAACTGCAGACCGTGGTTAATGGCAATTATTCAATAAATGTTCATCAATTGTAACAAAAGTACCACACTAATGAAAGATCTTGTTACTGGGGAAAAGTGTGGGAGGGAAGGGGGCTAAGGTATATGGGGAAAAAATACATACATAGCCATGGGTTTGTTTCCATTAAAAATGCAGTTCTATATTCTTCCTAGAATACTCATGACTAGTTATCCCAGAAACAGATATGAAATCAGAGAATTAAACAGGACTTCAGGAATCACTTGGTCCAAATCTTTGTTTTACAGATGAGGAATGTCAGTGCTGCATGTGAAGTGGGGCATCCAGGTTAGCTCCAGCCTCAGGGCTTTTATACCTGCTATTCCCTTGCAGTTCCCTCTGTCTACTTCCCCCTCTCTCTGCTCATTTTACTCATCACTTTCTTGTCATTCAAGACTCTGCTCTGGCGGCAGACTTGGCCCAGTGGTTAGGGCATCCGTCTACTGCATGGGAGGTCTGAGGTTCAAACCCCGGGCCTCCTTGACCCGTGTGGAGCTGGCCCATGCTCAGTGCTGATGCGGGCAAGTAGTGCTCTGCCACGTAGGGGTGTCCCCCGCATAGGGGAGCCCCACACGCAAGGAGTGTGCCCCATAAGGAGAGCCGCCCAGCGTGAAAGAAAATGCAGCCTGCCCAGGAATGGTGCCGCACACACGGAGAGCTGACACAGCAAGATGAAACAACAAAAAGAAACACAGATTCCTCTGCCGCGGACAAAGGGGGGGGGGGGGATAAATAAATAAATAAATCTTAAAAAAAAAAGACTCTGCTCAATGTTTTTTGAGTGTCCTAACTAAAATAGCTCTGAGCAGTTATTCTCTTTTTTTAAAGAATGTTTCCCCCCTCCCCCTTCCCTCCCCCTTCCCCTTTCCCTGCCCTGCTGTTTTTGCTGTCTGTGTCCATTTGCTGTGTGATCTTCTGTATCTGTTTCTCTTTCTGTCTTTTCTCTTTTTTTTCCTTTCTATGTTTCACCAGGAGGAACTCTGATGTAGAGAGAGGTTCCCGGTCACCTGTGCCACCTCAATTTCTGGTTTCTGCTGAGCTTCACCTTGCTCTGTCCTTTGTCTCTCTATAGTTGTATCATCATCTTTCTGTGTGACTCACTTGCACGGGCACTGGCTCACCGCATGGGCACTCAGCTCAGTGTGTGGGCATTCACGCAGGCATTCATCTTGCTGGGTGGGCACTGGCTTGCTGTGCAGGCTTTCTCTTTTTCTTTTTTATCAGCCGGCCCCAGGGATCGAACCTGATCTTCCCTATGGTAGGTGGAAGCCTCTATCACTTGAGCCACATCTGCTTCCTATGACCAGTTATTCTTAATATCCTTACCTATTTTATTTTCATGTGTACATAATCTGAAATGTTCTGTTTTCTTTTTTATTGACTGTCTTTCCCTTGAGAACTTAAGCAAGGCTTTGTTTTAATCATTTCTGTATCCCTAGCATTTAAATCAGTGTCAGGAATGTAATAGGTACTAAACAAACATAATTTTCAACACTTATGATTGAATGAATTAGAAGTAGAAT
Organism: Dasypus novemcinctus; assembly: GCF_030445035.2. Lineage (NCBI taxonomy): Eukaryota > Metazoa > Chordata > Mammalia > Cingulata > Dasypodidae > Dasypus > Dasypus novemcinctus. The sequence goes on along the minus strand of NC_080675.1, from coordinate 108,942,992 downwards.
TTGGGTCCTTCATATTCCTAGGTCATTGACCACTATATTATCCTAAACCTGAATATATATTGACAATCAGAAAAATATTTTTATTTCTTAGGATGCGGGTTGGAATTGCATATTGGTCTTTGATGTATATGCTTAGAATGCCTTGGAGGAGCCTGACTGCCCACCTCTTTCAGCACTTTCCCCCACACCCCATTGCAAGTACCTAGTTTCTATGGTTGGCTTCTGTCTTGGTGTTTGATTTATGTTCTGTTCTGTGCTGGGATTCCAATAGACATGACCCCTGATCCCTTGACTGAGGAGCCAATTGCTTGCCAGTTTCATCCCCTGCGGAAGGGGCCCTGCCCACAGCACAAGGAATTGTTGCCTGAGTTGCTGTTTAAATCCAGAGGTTCTCAATTCCTTGGGCCTCTGACTGGGCAACCTGTTTGATTATGTGTTACTACAACCTCATGATGCCTGTTGGGGTTCCCTAACCCCAGAAAGAGCCCATGGATATTGATATGACCTTGGATCTTACTTGAATTTTCTAGATTCCCTGGGGTAATATAATCAGGACTGCTGGCCACCTTCCTTGGGAGCTGACCCTACATTTAAAAATTTTTTATTGTATTATGTCATTCATATATGAATATACATAAACAATAAGTGTATAGTGAAAGTTGTGGACTTGAAAAACAAACATGCATAACATCATACAGGGTTCCCATACATTACCCCACCACCAATACCTTGCATTGTTGTGAAATATTTGTTACAAATTATGAAAGAATATCATCAAAATATTACTACTAACTATAGTCCATAATTTAAATTAGGTGTATTTTTTTTCCCCAGTCCATCCTATTATTTTAATTTTATTTTTTTACTACTTATTTATTTATTTCTCCCTATCCCCTTGCTCTTTGTACTTGCTGTGTCTGTTCATCTTCCTTGTTTCTTTAGGAGGCACTGGAAACTGAACCCAGGAACTCTGTTGTGGGAGGGAGGCACCTAATTGCTTGAGCCACCTCCGTTCCCTGCTTTGTTGTATATCTCTCATTATATTTTCCTTCTTGTATCTCTTGTTGCATCATCTTATTGTGTCAGCTTGCTGTGCCTGCCAGTCGTGCCAGCTTACTGTCTTCTTTAGGAGGCACCACAAACTCAACCATGGTCCTCCCATGTGGTAGGTGGGAGCTCAATCACTTGAGCAATATCAGCTTCCCCATCCTATTATTTTTTTAAATATATTTTTAATTACAGAGGTTGTGAACTTACAAAACAATCATGCACATATGTAGAATTCCCATACAACACCCCTTCACCAACACACCACACAGTGGTGGAACATTTGTTTCAGATTATGAGATAATATCATCAGGCTATTATCACCAACCATGGTCCATAGCATACATTTGGCACACTTTTTCCATACCCCCCCATTATCAACACAGTACATCTTTGGCATTGATGCAAAAATATTACAGTATTGCTATTAACCACAGTCCATAGTCACATTAACTGTATTTTCCCCATGCTTCTCCAAATCCCCACCACCATGCAATAGTGACGTACATCCACATTAGCTCACAGATGTATCTTGCATCTGTACCATCAACCACAATTATCATCCACCTCTGGGTTCCCTGTGTTATTCAGTCCCTAGATTATTCTCTAGCTTTCTTTCAATTGACACTGACACCCCTAGACTACCCTCTTCAGCCACATTCCCGTTTATAAACCAGCTGCTACTCATTGTAATGTGTTACTGTCAACTTTACACATTTCCACACTTTTATAGTCAAGTTAATTAAAACTTCTACATGCACTAAGCCTTAGTAGTTCTTCTTAGCCCTCCTCTTATCTCCTAATGACCTATACTCTAGGTTTTAACTCCATGTGTTTTTTCTTCATATGTAGTTCATATTAATGAGATCATGCAATATTTGTTCTTTAGGTGTCTTGCTTCACTTAGCATAATGTCTTCAAGATTCATCAGTGTTATCATATGTGTTCCAATTTCATTTCTTCTTAACTGCAGCATATTAATCCATCATATGTATACACCACATTTTGATATCCATACATTGGTTGATGAATACTTGGGTGGTTCTCCATCTTTTGAAAATTGTGAATCATGCCACTATGAACACTGGTGTGCAGATGTCTGTTTGTGTCACAGATTTCCATTCTTCTGGATATATTCCTAGTAGAGGAACTGCTGGATCATATGAAAGTTCTATATTTAGCTTCCTGAGGAACCTCCAAACTATCTTCCACACAGGCTGCACCATTTTACAATCCCACCAACAGAGAAAGAGTGTTCCTATTTCTCCATGTCTTCTCCAGCACTTACTGTTTCCTATTTTTTTTAAGTAATGACCATTCTGTGAGGTGTGAGATGATATCTAATTGTTGTTTTGATTTGCATTTCCATAATACCTAGTGATATAGAACATTTTTTCATGTGATTTTTTTGGCTGTTTGTATTTTCTCTTTGGAGAAATGTGTACTTAAAATTTTGCCCATTTTTAATTGGATTGCTTCCCTTTTTATTGTTGAGTTGTATGATCTTATTTAGAATGGAAGTCAAATCCTTATCAGATATGTGGTTTCCAAATATTTTCTCCCATTGAATGGCTGCATTTTTACCTTCTTGATGAAGTCCTTTGAATCACAAAAGTGTTTAAGTTTGAGATAGTTCCATCTATCCATGTTTTCTTTCATTGCTTCTGCTTTCAGTGTAAGGTTTAAGAATATACCACCTACCACCAGATATTGAAGATGTTTTACTACATTTTCTTCTAGGTGCTTTATGATTTTTGCTTTTATATTTAAGTCTTTGATCCATTTTGAGTTAATTTTTGTATAAGGTATGAGATGGGGGTCGTCATTTTTCTTTTGGATATGGATATCCAGTTTTCCCTGCACCATTTGTTTAATAGACTGTTCTGCCCCAGCTGTGTGGGTTTGACAGGATTATCAAAAAATCACTTGACCATAGATGGGAGGGTCTGTTTCTGAACCATCAATTTTGTTCCATTGGTCTATGTGCCTATCTTTTTGCCAGCACCATGCTGTTTTTACCACTGTAGCTAGGTAATATGATTTAAAGTCCTGAAGTGAGAGTCCTCCAACTTCACTTTTCCTTTTTAAGATGTTTCTGGCTATTCAGGGCCCCTTACACTTCCGAATAAATTTGATAATTGACTTTTCCATTTGTTCGACAAATGCTGGTGGAATTTTTATTGGGATTGCACTGAATCAATCTGGGTAGAATTGACATCTTAATAATATTAATCTTCCAGTCCAAGAGCATGGCATGTTCTTCCAATTATTTAGGTCTTTTTTTCATTTCTTTTAACAATGCATTGTAGTTTTCTGAATACAAGTGTTTCATATTCTTGATTAAGTTTATTCCTAAATATTTAATTCTTTTAGTTGCTATTGTGAATGGATTTTTTTTCCTGTCTTCTTCCTCAGATTGCACATTACTTGTGTATAGAAACACCACTAATTTTTGTGTCCTGATTTTGTATACTGACACTCTATTGAAATTGTTTATTGACTCTAGCAGCTTTGTTGTAGATTTTTTTGTTGTTGTAGATTTTTCAGGACTTTTTAGATATAGGATCATATGATCTGTGAATAACAAAAATTTTACCTCTTCCTTTCCAATTTGGATGCCTTTTGTTTCCTTTTCTTCCCTGATTGCTCTAGCTAGAATCTGTAGTACTATATTGAACAACAGTGGTGACAGTAAGCAGCTTTGTCTGGTTCCTGATCTCTGTAGGAAGGCTTTCAGTCTTTTACCATTGGTACAATGTTAGCTGTGGGTTTTTCATATATGGCCTTTAACATGTTGAGAAAGTTTCCTTCAATTCCTATCTTTTGTAGTGTTTTTGTCAAGAAAGGATGCTGTATTTTGTCAAATGCCTTTTCTGCATCAATCAATAGGAACATGTGATTTTTCTCCTTTGATTTATTAATGTGGCATAGTACCCTGATTGATTTTCTTGTGTTGAACCACCTTTCCATACCCACTTGACCATGATAAATAATTCTTTTAATGTATTATTGGATTCAATTAGCATGTATTTTGTTGAAGAATTTTGCATTCATATTCATTAAGGAAATGGGTCTGTAATTTTCTTTTTTCATAATATCTTTATCTGTCTTAGGTATAAGGGTGATATTGGCTTCGTGGAATGAGTTTGGCAGTGTTCCTTCTTGATTAATTTTTTGGAATAGCTTGAATAAGATTGGTATTAACTCTTTGAATCCTTGGAAGAACTCATCTGTGAAACCATCTGGTCCTGGGCTTTTCATTTTGGGAAGTTGTTTGATGACCATTTCAATCTCTACTTGTGATTGGTTTGTTGAGGTCTTCTATTTCTCAAAGAGTCAGTGAATGTTGTTGATATGTTCCTAGGAATTTTTCCATTTCATCTACATTGTCTAGATTTTGGTGTATAGTTGTTCATAATATCCTTTTATGATCTCTTCTATTTCTGTGGGGTCAGTAGTAAAGCCCCCATTTTTATTTTTTATTTCATTTATTTGCAGCTTCTTTGTTTTTTTCTTTGTCAGTCAGCTAGTCCTACATTTTACTCTCTTGTCCCAGGATCATCAATTCTGTATCCGTACCTTTTTCTTGACAATTCACTGAAAGTTATAATTGTCAGTCTTTTTATCTTTTTTTAAGTTGTCAGTCTTGATAGTAAATTTCTCCAAGCCATGTTAGATTCCATGCCCAAGGACTTAAGGTTCAATGACTTCAAGGCAATCTTTTCAGATTGTTTGGCTTTCTGATCCTATTAAGCAGATTCTCTCACCCTCAGAGTCACCTTTTTTGGTCTACTGCTCCTAACCACAGAGAACTGCTAAAGAAAAACTCATAATTAAACCCAAGTGGCCTATACGCACATGCAAAAAAAAACCCAAAAAAAACACCAAAAACAAAAACCCTTGTATTTCCTCCTTGATCATTGTACATCAACTCTTTTGTTTTTTCTTTCTCTATTATCTGCCTAACTCCATCCTCTAATGGTTGTTTCAAAAACATTCCTTTTCTATACACCTGCAATTTTCTTTCTTTGCCACTGGAGCAACAACGCTGGCAATCTTGTTTTTCTTCAGTAAGATCAAGGCTATTTTTCCACTTTATCTCAAAATATCCAAGTTTCTTTATCTACATTTTGAGCCCTCCTTTCAGGCTCAGATAAGAGATACTAATTCTCTTGCTCATAAATTGTTCTTTCTGAGCCCCTAAACCCTGCTTAGACTCTTTGTTTGTTTGGCTTAGCACTGCTTCTTTACAAACTTGGGGCAAAGTCTAGTTACATCCTGCTTTGCTTCACCCAGAGTTGCCAAAATGGGATCTCTTCCCTTATCTCTTCCCTTCTCCTTTTTCATTTTGCTATAAAGGGGGAAAGAGAACACAATATGCTGTATTAGCAGAATTACCAATAAATTTTTGCCCCCTTCCCTCCATCCCATGATACCTCTCATACAGTGCTGGGCTTATAGTACAAACTGGGATACTGAAATTACCCATCAATTGATAGACAAAGGAGTGTGTGACTCCCATTCAGCTCCACTTATCTTTTCCTTTCAAAGAACACCCATGTTCCTGGCATAGTTTATCTAGTTTGGTTAATATTCTCCATGCCTGATTTACTGTTTTTTGTCTTTTTTCTCCTTAATCAGACACCAGTTTTCTCTGGTACTTATGATTAGCTCACGTAAGGTTTCTTTTAGTTAAATAAATTTTTACTGATTAGCTGTTGTAATATGGTTCTTCAGAAATTGGTAGAAACTTTTATTTTTGCAGTCACCCACAAAAAATCAGTATTGGTTTTCTTACACAGTGAACAAAATTCAGTTCCTCAATTGCACAGGTCTTTTAATTAATGATATTTTCAGTAGTTTTACTTTGAATGAATCATTCTTGTTTGGCTGCTTGGGCAGGGATGTCTAACCGAACAAAGTTCAATATTAGAGCTAATTTATCTTTGTTGCTGGGCAAGTCATTTAATCCCTCTTTATTCCAGCAATATTAATGGGTCCCCACTGTCCCCTGATATTCAGGGACCTCCATTTTTGGATCAGAAAATTATCTAAGCATAGGCCTTGATGTGATAGCGAAGATATTTCTAATGTTTTGGGTGGGGAATGTTCTATGATATAAAGAATACAGTGCTGAAATTCAGGAAATTTGGGGTTTGGTCCTGAACTTGCTAGTTTGAAATGAAATCTTATCCTTAGGCTCCCTGGGTCTCAAATTTATCTTTTGAAAAATGAAGTTTTGTTTAGATTAAACATTTTGTGGTTCCCTATGATTTCCAGTACTACTATGGAAGGAATATTGTAGAGACTTCTCTTTATCACCAATGCTGCATAATTTCACTATAATGGACCTTGTTATGGATGTTTCTGAAGTCATTTTTTCTGGGCCTTCTCTAACCCTGTCACTTTGGAGACACATGTCCAGGAAATTTTCTTGTATTATCTGAGCCTCAGAATTTTAAGGGAGCTTACCCAAAGTCATAAACACAAAGTGTATATGGAGGATAGATTTAGAGAATACCAGTTTGTATAGATGAAACTAAAGGCGATATTTGAAGGGAAATTGGCTGAGAATTTTCTTGAATTGAACACAGACATGATGGAAAGTGCATTTCAAATGTCAAGTAACTTAAGTAAAATAAGTCTACTTTAGAGTGAAACTGCAAAATATCAAGGGAGAACATTTCAAAAACTGTCTGATCGAAAAGAAAGATTGCATGTTGAGGAAATTAGATTTCCAACAGATTTCTCATCTGTAATCATAGATTCCAGAAGACAATTACATAAAATCTTCAAAGTCTTGGTGGGAATATAACTAGCAACCTGCAGTTCTTTTCTCAGCTAAGTGATTTTAAGAGTAAGGATAAATTACAAGTATTTCCAAGTATATGTCTCACCTACAGACCCTTTCTGTAAGAGCAACTACAGTGTAAATACAAATGTACTGAAGGAAGAGGGAAGTGATGCAATAAACAGCAATGGGCAAAAAATTAAAAGACGGTAAATTTAAAAGAGTAATTTGGGGGAAGCGGCTGTGGTGTAATCAGTTGGGCTCCCGTCTACCATATGGGAGGCCCTGGCTTTGCATCCCAGGGCCTCCTTGTGAAGGCAGGCTCATCTGCATGCTGCGGAGAGCCATGGGCCCAGACGCTGCGGAGTGCTGCTTGGCCCACAAAAGTTCCGCGAAGTGCTGCCCACCCTGCAAGCACCAACGGCTGGCGAGCACTGTGGAGAGCCACTCAGCAAGGTGATGCAACAAAAAGGGAGATAAGCAATAATGCAAAACGGCGTGCAGCGAACGGTCACAGTGAGCGGACAGCAAACAAGCTGCGGTGGCGGGGGGGCGAGAATAAATAAATACAGACACAGAACGCACAGCGAATGGACACAGAAAACAGATAGCAAGCAAAAGCTACAAGGGGGTGGGATAAAAAAAGTAATTTGGCTAATAATAATGATAATGATACCATCTTGTGTTAAAAAGTAAGAAAGCAAAATCTAGACATTAAGTTATTGTGGTAGGAAATGTTCAATGTGTAAAGTGTTCTAGGGTCATTGCCTTGTTTTTTAGGTGGAAAGAAGCATTGCATAATCTTGGTTAAAAAAAAAAATCGCTAAGTACATGTGTTTAGGGAAACCACTAGAAGAACTGATATAAAGCTTATATCATATCATATCATCTAAAAAGAAAAGACCGCTGAACAAAAACAAAAATAAGATGGCTAAAATAAGGCTAAATATATAAGAAATAGTGATTGCTGAATACATATTTACTCTTAATCATGGGCCCCAAATTATAGACTTTTGGATAATTCCCCACACTGGTGGGGAAGGCAGTGAGGAGATGGAAACCAATCATGCTATCATGATACTCAGAGTTGGTTTACTTTCATATACAATTGTTAACGTTGAAATTTTCTTCCCTTAATATTATTTACAGCATAATCAGATAGATTTCTAGGTTAAAAATGGCTTGTATGAAAACCATATTCATTTGATATAGAAAATAATAGTAATAAGAAAAAAACCTCTGCCCTCCCTCTCAAGCACCTAGAATCCAATGTTTGACTCCACTGACTGGATGGAGTCGTTTAATCTAGCTCTTTGTAGACAACCTACAGGTTAGAACACCAAATAGCATGCTGCAATTTTAGAGATTGTTGTTTATGCTTACTATAATTATAGAGGTATTTAAAACTTCTGCATTTTGCCATTGGGAGAGAAAAATAGAAGGATTTGGAATAATCAGTTTTTATGTACACATTCTCAAGTTAAGTTGAAGTTATGTTTGGTTTGTCTGTGGCAAATTCTGACTTCAAAAAGAGCTTGGGTTTTTGAAAGTTGAATATTTACAAATATTCTAAATTCGGTGGTGAAGTTCCTCAACCAGCTAGTGACTATCAAAAACCAGGAAGTTAGTATATTATTCTTTGTGTTTATGGTGTGCTTAAATTCTCAATTTAATCACTTATTTTGAATTAGTAGTTGCTCTCTTCTCCAAGAAGTCTTAGAGATCAAAAAATGTTCTTGTTTTTTTTTAATCTTGAGTTTATTTTCTGTTCTCAAGTCAAACTGTAGGTCATTGGGTAACAGGTATTAATACTTTTAGGAATCCCCTAGTACAAACCTTCATTATAGAGAAGATGACACTGAAGGCCAGGAGGAAATACAACTTTTCTAAGTCCTCAGGATACATTAGTGCAAAGAGGTTTGGTTTGTAACCTAATTTGTGAGTTATCATCATAACACATACAAAGGAGGGTAACTATTTTGCTATTTAAGCAAAAATGCTCACTTCATTGTTGAACAAATTCTATTTTAATCTGTGGCACATCCTAATGTTGAACAAAAAATATCAATAGAAATTCAGTGAAGTAATTTATCTACCAATTTACTGTGAAATTTGGTGGCTACTGCCCACAGTGGCTAGTATATACAAGAGGAATATTATTTAGGAAATTATCATATTCAACCTATTCTGATTAATATTGTAAAAAATAGTAACTTATTATTATTTTAAATTATACACTATTTCATGCCTACAAAAATGCTAGATAATGTTTCCACCACCAGATTCAACATGTTTCACTCAAACTTATGTTTTTTTTAGCTTTATTTATGTTAGTACATATAAATTAGTTTTGTTTAAAAAATTACTATGTCAAATTCAGTTATAAAATTAATTTTCTATTCCCCAAAATAATAAGTTGATTTTTTTTCAGATTTATTTTTGCTTCCACAAACAATGCTGCAGTTAATATCCTTGTACACCCTACTTTGGATACATATGGGTATTGTTCTAGGATGTATAACGAGAACTGGAAGAACTGACTCGAATTTGCTTCTTCAATTTTATCAGATACTGCCTTTTACAACAGTTGTACAAATTTACCCTTGTACCTGCACCTATGGGAGCCCAGCTTCTCCAGTACTCATAATAGCCCTGGAATTTTCAAACTTTTAAAATATTTATCAGTCTTTTCAGGATGAAATGGTATCTCATAGTTTTAATTTGCATTTCTTTTGTTACTATTGTGGATGACATCTTCATATATTTATCACATTTTACTTTACTCTTTTATGCTATCAGTTTTTAAAAAAAATTGATTGTCATCACTATTTGTATATTCTAGGTACCTATCCTTTATCTGTTATATGTGTTGGAAAATTATTTTCCCAGTGTATGGTATGTATTTTTAAATTTATAATATCTTCTGAAATAAAGAAATTAAAATCTTAAATAAAATGTATCAGTCATTTTTTTTAAAAAACTTGTGCCTTATTTTTTCTTATTTACAAAATGCTTTATATATAGTCCAATATTTCCTTCTAAAGGATTTGAAACTTTACTCTTCTCATTTATGTCTTTAATTCATCTGGAATATATTTTTGAGATGGTATGAGATAATTTTAATCTTCAGTTTTTCATGGGGATAATGAATAGTCCTTTCACCGGTTATTTGATAATTTGTCATTATATTAAGGGATTTTATATTTTCTATCAAATACCAAGTTTTCCCACATACGTGGATTTTTTTCTTGCTCTCTCTATTGTGTTCCATTAATCTGTTTATTTATCCCTACAAATACCACACAGTTTACTACAGATTTATAATAAGTCTTGATAGTTGATGGAACATTATCACTCCTTTTATCTTTCCAAATGAATCTTAGGATCAATTTACAAAGATCCATGAGCAATTCTGCTGGGATTTCAATTGGAATTGCACTGAATTCATAGGTTAACTTGGGGACAAGTGCCACTTTTGTGATAGTGTATCTTCTTCACAAACATAGTGTATTTTTCATTTATTGGGATGTTTTCTTGTCCCCTTCAAGATATTATTAAATTTTTGCATATAAATGTCTTGAACATACTTGACTAGATGGGTACTTATGATTCTTGTTCCTATAGTGAATGACATCTTTAAGAAAAGGATTTTATATTTGCAAATTGAGTTTTGCTATTATGTGGAAATGGTAATTTTTTGTGTAGTGTATTATCTGTCTAGAAGCCTACTTTTATTAATTCCATGATTTTGTTTCTTCCTTTCCTATCCTTAAATTTCTACTTTATTTTCTTGTTTTATTGAACTGCATAAACAGTCTAGTATTAATGTTGAATGAAGCAAGGAATATCAGACATCCATGTCTGTTTCTAATTAGACAAGTGATGCTTCTATTGTTTTGCAATTAAGTATAATATTTATGTCTCTTTTAAATAGATATTCTTTATCAGTTTAAGGAAATTCCCTTCTATTTCCAATTTGTTATAAATTTTTTTTCACCTTTCCTTCACATAGTGGACACATTTTGAGGTCTCGCAGGTTATTGTAGCTGCAGATTTAGAGGCACCTTTTTTCTTTTTCACCTACTAATTTTATTGAGAATGTGCCATAGGCAGAAAATATTATAGCTGCTGACTTAGACTTTAGAATCAGGAGAAAAAGGTGGTATGAGTCACAGGAGGATCTAGTTGCACAAAAGCTTCTATTTATTGAATTCTGGGGCCATGTTGGGTCAGTGCACGCAGACCTTGGCTCTAGGAGTTTTGAAGGAACAGGTTATCAGTCTAGTGAAGGCAAAAAAACTTGGTGAGACATATGGGTTGTGGGCAGATGAAAAGTAATCAACACTACTCACAAATATTTGTGGGAAGGCACACCTACTTAACACTCCAGAATTACAAGTATCTTTTGAAGTTATGTGAATAGCTTGGTTAACTAGTTTGCTTGAATCCAAAACCTGTACAGGTGTTATTACTTTTAAATAGAAGCAAGGTTACAGTTATTTCAGGTAACCCTCTCCAAGTGTACTATGTACCCCGCCTTAATTCCAGCCTGTTGGGAAAAATCATCAGCCTTTCTCACCACTGTTCTCCATCATTTTGCAGTAGAAACAAGGATTAAGGGTCTTTGCAAATCACTATCTCAGATTTGTTCCTCACTTCAAACATGCCTGATAAGAAGGTCTTTAACATTAAATCAGTTCAATTCCCCAAATGTTTACTGACAGACTGATTTGTCAAATGTGAGTCATCATGTGATGTATGAAGATGAAGAATTTCCGTAGACTTTACAACTTATTTGTAACAGAGAACCAGTAGAGACTGAAACTTGAAAATTTTGAAGCTAGAACACTACCAGTTTGAAGTTGAATTCAGTTTTTACTTATGAAGTGAGAAGCTGGAATTAGTCTTGGAAGGAAACGTTTTCTTTGTCTTGGGAGGGATTATTCTGCTTTTACTCATGTAGATTTAAATCATGCATCTACTTAGCTACTGTTTGGGGAGTTCTGAAGGCAGTGAAGCAATGTAAATGGCCTTGCTTCACACTGAGTTGTAAAATAATTTGTTAAGTAAATTAAGTGTACTAATACAATTGTACTCCAGCAGACTTAGAGAGTTTTCCCCTTAATATCTGAATTTAGGTTGCCTTATGAATAGAAATTGATTTTTTTTTATTATTATTTGTGTGTGCAAATATTTGCAAAGGACTGCTAGCTATTTAAAAACTGTTTCCTCTTTGTTTCTGAGCACAGTGCTAGACCACATTTTCCTGTCTTTCTTACAGTGAGTTGTGACATTTGATTAGTTCTTGTTCAAAACATATGAGCAGAAGTGATGTGTATTGTTTCCAGACCAAGACATTTATGAAGTGAATGCATTTTCTCAAAGCTCTCTTTTTCTTTTCCTTCTTGGATGCAGTTGACAAGGAGATTCTAGAGGATGATGGAGCCACAGGATATAAGAAGCCTGAGTTCCTGAATTACTTTATGGAGGAAAACTATCAGCAGACCTGTAACACCATCTCTGATCATTAAATGAAAGGAAAGCAAACTCCTATTTTGTTGAAATTTTGGGTTTTGTTATAGCAGCTCACATTGCCCTAACTCATACAGTGTTCTTAACATAGAAAAGTGGGAAATTGGACTTTTACCACATAAATATGTATGCTTATCTCTGTTGCTACACCATGTATATTGTAGCAACATGTGGACTGAATCATTGCTATTTCACACAAAGATTTTTTTTTTTAGAACAGAATAATTCGGACATTAGGAAATAAAATTTCAGAATATTATCGTTGGTTAGTTCTCTGGTCTTTGAGGGTGAGACACACTTAGTAGGTATGGAGTAGAATCTTTCTGAAGGGAAAGTGTAGTTCTACTATCAATCATTCAGGAAAGGAAGTGAGTCTTGGATTATAGGAATTGGGTGTATAGGGTGAAGAAGCGTGAAGAGTTGGTGGCAATTAAGTTTGACCCATGAACATGGAGGCCTGAATTCTGAGACTGAGTTAGCCTTTTGGATTCTATGGTTAGATACTTAGCAGCCACACCATTTTGTAGTTACATTCGTTTTCAAGTCATCAATGAAGTATTGCTAAAACACAAACTGATCTCTGGGGTAATGTGGAATGTTAAAGGGGGTAGCATTGATTCTCTGAGGCTAAAGTGGGGACTGTCAATGGGAGTCTGCCCCAGCAAATGGCAGAATCCACTGGAGTGAACACATAAATGTCATCCACAATAGAAATTACCTACCATGTCAAGACAAAATGGCTGGAATGGAAGGAAATGTGTTCTTGCTTCAGAGTATATGTGAGGCAGTACTCTAAGAAACTCTTAGGAAAACCTGGGTGCTTCTCTAAGGAAGCTGATTTGAGTTAGAATTTGGAGAAGTCCTGATTTCCTGGATGGCTGTACTGTTGATCCTGTGCCAGGCTCCTGGCTGAGGGAGTGAGCTGACAGTCTGCCTGCCTCTCCTTCCAAACCAGCACCCTGGTGAGGGGCTCTGCATACGCAGAAGAGGGGCACCTTTCTCTAATCTGCACAGAGATGCTCTGGGGCTATGGTTGCTGCTCCCTAAGGAGTCACCTCTGGACTCAGTCTGGCTCTTGACTCAGTGGCCTCCAGAACAAACATTTACCTATAATTCTTGCACTTCTGAAAAGTTTGCTTCAGTCTTGTTCTCTCTCTGCCTTAGCTCTCTACTCCACTGCCTACCTTCTACAAGCTTGCAGGATCTAGCTGCCTTTCTCTCTCTCTGAGACTCATACATACACACACACATACACACACAGTTACAGGGAGGTCCTGAATGATGAAGTCTAAATTAAATCCATAGAGCAAGACTATGGGCTGGATTTGGTTTTCTAGTTTCCCTGACCCAGGCTTGCAACAGGAAAATATGAGTGCCCTTAAATTGCCCTAGGAATTAAAGTACAAATAGCTAGTGTTCAATGGCTTTGGAGCAAGTATTGGGAGCAGATGGAAAGGAGTGGGAGATGCTACTTAAAATGAACCCACTGGTCACACTGTAGAGCCATGAGGGGCACTGAACTGCCATGAGGAAGATTTGGTGTAAACAAATTGTCTAATTTAGTTCCAGATTCCTAAATAGGTGCAGCTAATCAGGAGGCTTCTTCTGTTATTCAGGATACCCATGACTTAATTAGCTTCTTATGGATGTATAGGAGATGGAGACACACAGCACATATGGTATTCCAAGTTTTTTTGCTAGGTGCTTGTGGCTATGGGCAGTAGGAGGTGAGGAGCCCTTCAGTGTGGGTAGATCAGGCTAATCTCTACAGGGAGATGGCTATGCCCTAAAGCAGGGGCAGGCCATGGACAGGAGGCCGCTCTCAGCCATGGTGTTGCCATCCTGCCAGCTGCAGGCACCCAGTGCTAGTAGACCCCCGAGCCCTCTGCTTTATGCTGCCTAAACAGCTCTAAAGCCTGTCTGAGCATATGGAATGTTCTTAGGCCAATGTCAAATCAGCAAGGAATAGACATTCTCTCTCATCATTCTATTCTTCCTTCTCCCTCTCCTTTTCTTCACCTCCTCAAATTCGCCTTCATTTCCTTCTCCTTGGTGACTTCATCTCCAAGCTGTCCATCTAGAGTCCCTCAAGATGCTGAGGATCTAAGCTGATTGCTTCCTAGACATGTTTTGGTTCAGTCTATTTCCTTAAAACCAAGAGAAAAACAATGTAGACAAGCCTGAGCCAGGATCCAGCTGTTGGCAAGGGCAGGGGCAAGGGCAGGGTTGGAGTGTTGGAATCAGTGATGGTGTGTTTCCAGACCACACATTGTCCATACCTGTACTTTAAGATGATGCTCTTCCTTTCCTTGTGAACCACATATTTTTATTATTTTACTTCATTCATTTTTTTTTCTGAGAACATCATCTCTTGTATTTTTGCTCAGGTCACCATGGGGTACCATCTTTTTCCTTATATGTGGAAATTCGGTGACAAATTTCATTTGTAACTTGGCTGTCCTTTCTTCTGCTATGATGAAAAAAGCCCTTTGCTGGACAGCAGAGACTGGATCCCTGCTCTCTCCAGCTAAGTGACTGGGACCAAGTTAGACGTAAGCGATTTGAGCCTCAACTGTCTCATTAATACAGGTCTTTTCCAGCTATGAAATTTTGCAAATTTTTTTTTTTTTTGCCTAGATATGTCTTTCTCTTCTTACTGCACCTTTTCTTTATTTGTTAAAGAAAGAATTTATGTAATATAAGTCTCTGATGCAATAGTTTTATGTGGTCAAGTTTCTGGAGAGTAAATCACTTGTACGCAATCAGCATTCCTCTCTCTTTCCCTTATTGAAATTTGCAGAGAATTTCATATGCAACTTATTATTGATCTTATTACTTATTAAATACTACTTATTCAGAAAACACCTCTCAACCTCAAAACATCAAGACATCAAGAATGCAGCTGTAAACAAAGGAGTACAAAGAATTGTCACAAAGCATACACATGTCACATGTCACATGTCATGAAACCCACATATTTAGCTATACTGGAAAGGCCATTAGGCCTTGGCTCACAGACCCTGACTTAAAACCCTATCTCTATTTTATGCACATATCTAATAGAATTAGATATCTTGTTTCCTAGGCCACACAAGATTTGAAATAACAAATTAGAAGAGATGTGTGCATGTGTATGTGGAGGGGCCAGAGTGTGTGAGGGGTGCAGGGAGGGTAATGGTGGGTTATTGGGAGTGGGCCGTGGGGGGAATGGCAAGTGGTGGGTTGGAGTGGGGATGTGGTTAGAAGAGGCTTTCTGAGAACTTCTATCAAAGACAATTGGTCTTCTAACATAGACAGTTGACACTGAGAGGAAACAAACCCAATGTCACGGTCATTCTGTGGGGGGAGTAAGAGTCCTACTTATCCAATAGTTACATAATTATTGATTTAAAAATTTCATTTGTGCCATCTTAGTTTGTGTTTTCTAATTGTCCTGCTTATTCAGTTTCTTTTTTCTTTTCCTTCCTCTCTTGATACCTTTCAAATTGGTCTAGACTTGTGTTCTATTAATATATTTTGTTTATTTTTTAAATTCCACTTCTCCTTGTTTTGTTTTGGCCTATATATGCTCTATTGCCTATTACTTTTATGGTTACTCTTGGAATTTTAACATGTTTGTTTAATAGAGTCTAAAATGAATGAGTATTTTTATCCAGGTTTCAAATAGTATGAGAATCTTGGTATATGTGAACTCAAATCACCCCTATCTTATTTTATATGCAGCTGTTGTCTGGTGTTTTAGGTCTCTCTTGCTCTATTTTTTCTACTCCATGCAAAAGATACTACTTTTTATATGTTTTCAATGCTTGTTTAGTTTTACCACATGCTTATCAATTTCTTTAGTCACAATTCTTTTTGGATCTCAGATCTTTCTGCATCATTTGTCTTATTCTTGAGTTATATACATTAGAATGTTCACTTAGTGAAGGTCTCTTCATGGTAAACTTCCTCAGTTTTTGTTTATCTAAATATCTTTATTTCATTGTCATTCTTCAAGAATAATTTTTCCGGTATGTAATTCTAGGTTTACAATGATTTTCTTTCTGCACTTTGAATGTGACAAATTACATTGTCTCTTGGTTGAGAAGTCAGTTTTTAGTCTAATTTGTGTTAATTTATATGTAATTAGCCTTTATTTGTCTCTGGCTGTTTTTAAGATTCTCTATTTGCCTACAAATTTGTCTTGAAATGTGGATTTTTTTCTTCTTCTGGATATTCACTGGACTTCTTGAATCTAAGGGATTGCATCTTTCATCAATTCTGGAAAATAAGCATGCTTTATGACTTTCATTTTAATCTCTCATCCATTCTTTCCTTTTTCTCCTTTTGGAACTTTAATTAGACACATGTCGGAGCTTCTCACTATACCCTCTATCTCTCAACCCCTCTTGGTATTTCTGAGCTGAGTTCTGAGTTTTTAATTCTGTCTTCCATATAAATAAATTTCTCTTCAGTATGCCTAAGTGGCTGTTTAATCCACCCATTGAGGGTTTTATTTTAAATAAACTTTATTTTTTTAGAAATAGTTTTATATTTATAGAAAGCTCAAGAAGATAGTACCGTTTCCACATATTGTGTATATAATTTCATCTATTACTAACATCTTACATTAGTATGGTACATTTATTTTAATTAATGATCCTATATCAATACCTTATTATCAACTAAAGTCTTTTCTTTGCTCAGATTTTCTTAGTTTTTATCTAATTTTCTTTTTCTGTTTAAGGATCCCATTCAGTATACCACTTAAATTTTGTTACATCTCCTTAGGTTTCATTTGACTGTGACAGTTTCTCAAATTTTCCTTGTTTTTTTTTTTTTTTGATAACCTTCACAATACTGAGGAGTATAGGTCAGGTATTCCATAAAATGCTCCTATTTTAGGAATTGTCTGATGTTTTTCTCATGATTAGACCGGGGTTACAGAGGTAAAGTGCCATTTTGATCACATTGTATCAAGGTGCATATACAATGTCGTTATGACTTGTCAACTGTTGATGATGCTCTTTATCACTTTGCTGAGGTAATATTTGCCAAGCTTTTCATCATAAAGTTACTCTGCATGCTCTCTCTTCCTCCTTCCATAGTGGGCTGTCAAGAAGGAAGTCATTTTGCACTGCCCATACTTAAGGAGTTATGTTCCCCTTACTTGAGAACAGAGTATCTACTTAAATTATTTGGATTTCTTCTGCCTGGAGATTTGTGTCTTCTCCCACATTTGTTTATTTGAACATTTATTTGTATCAATATAGATTCATGGATATTTATTTTATTCTTTGTCTTCTAATCTAATCTTTCTTTATTGCTCAAATTGTTTCATCTTTGGCCATCATGAGCTTTTTCAATTGACTTCAAGTCCCTTTGACATACCCCTAAAATTGTGGGTTTCTTTTAAAGCACTTCCTTACTTTTTGGTGCTAAAATATGCTCCAGGCTCATATTGTATATTTCCTGCCCCAGTCACAGAACTGGCCATTTCTCCAGGTAATAGTGGTTCCTTTTATTAGAAAATGGTATAAAAAACAAGATCTGGATGATCATTGGGTTTTTAATTTTAATAAATTACAATTTTCACATTTCAAATATATTTTTCTTTTCCAAATCTACTTTTACCTTTTTTATAGTCTCTTGCTCTTTTTCAGATTTTCCATTGCTTTAAAAGTTAAAAACATTTTGTTTTATTGTCTTCCAGAGAGGATTATTAATTGCTTTTGTTAGAATATAAGGTCCATACCTTGTACCACTTCAATTATAGTTCTCAGTTGCTAGGCCTCATAATATGTGAAGGCAACCTAGTAGTTATAAATTCACTGGAGTGATTTTTCTTTTGGAATTTCCAAGTAAATCCATGGTTTTCTGAGTCCAGGTTTTATATAAAGTGGTCTTCAGTCTGTCATTCTGCCATGTACAGGATTGAGGACTGTCCTTAGTCCTACTAGGTACTGAAGCTCTTGGCCACCTGGCTTATAGTATGGAGTTAAAGCAGAGGCTCTATAGCCTGACTACCTGGACTCAAATTGTGAGTTTGTTTTTTGCTAGCTTTGTGACCTTAATCATTTGTCATCTTACTGTCTTCATCCATAAAATTGAGACAATTTTATAATACCTGCCTCATTGGGTTGGTGGGAATATTAAGTGAGTTCATATATATATATAATAATTAGAAGAATACCTGGCACAGAGAAAGTCCATTTTCTTATTCTCCCTGTATGACCCTAAAGCACCTGGAAACATTGTTCTTGTTTATCTCCTGAACTTTACTTTACTTCTGGCCTCAGCAAACTTCCTTTACTTCATTTGCAGGGTCATTCATTCATTTAAAAAAGTTTTATCAGTTAGCATTCAGGATTAAATTAGAGAAGCAGAAGATGGATGGGGGGGGGAGAGAGAGAGAGAGAGAAAATTCTTGATTTGTTGATTTGTTACAGGGATTTGACCTTACTCTGTGGATATTGGTTAAGAAGTCTTTGTAAGGCTCTTGTCTTTGCTGGAATTTGAAGTCCATAGGGCAAGCAAGGGGAGATGGGTGTAAAGAGGTGGACAGCAAGAACAAATTTGAAACCCACAAGCACAAGCTGGATTCAATGAAGATGGACCGAAAGACCTATCAGTTCTTTGGGTCTCTGACCTTGATGATGAGGGTGTTATACAGAAGCTGGGGTCATTTATCAAAGAGATAAACATACACATCTTGCCCAGAAGTCAGACAGCTGAAGAATGATCCAGGGGAAACTGTAGCAGTTGGCCCAGCCATTTGCTCATGCCAACAGAGTTAGCTGGCAAAGAAGCAATATGTGTGAAGTATAAAATGGATGCTACTTCATTACCACTCTCCAAATCTCCCATAAGAATCTCTCTTGTAGCCCATCAAAACCAGATTCATCAAAGAAGAATAATTCTGTATAAGGTAGTTCAGCCTAGCCAAGCTGACATATTATAAAGCCACTACATAATTTAAATAATTTATGTGTCATTATCAGATGTTATGTTGGATGGATGATTTCAGGATGGTTGATTCACCTTATTGGTTGATTGGAATTCATGACTATAAGCTTTGTGAGGATAGGGTCATTTCTGTATTGTCCTCTTTTGCATCCTAATGCCTAGGACATTACCTTTCTTTTATTAAGTGGCCTCTTAATAAATATTTTCTGAAAGAATGAATGAGTATGATGGTCTAGATACCATACTAAGAGCTAAGGATAAAGAGATAATACATGTTCCTTTCTTGACCTAATGGAATTCAGAGTGTAATTAGGTAAGACTTTCAAAACATATACCTATGCATAGACTTTTCCAATCTATATGGTAAACAATTAAAATGTGGTATAAAAATGACAGTTTTAACAAAAGCCTGAAGCTCTGTATTTGCTGTTATATTCTACATTTTTTAATTTTAAGGATGGCTAATAGAAGTTTGAATCTCAAGTTCTGATAATTTTCTAAATTTAAGATAAGAAAAAATTGAGTCTTAGTAAGAGATATTAGATAGCCAACTTAGGGCAAAATGTTTTAGAATAAATTTTCTGATTCTGTGAATTTTTCATAGGAGAGAATGATGATTGTTGCACAGACTAACTAGATGGTTACCAAACCTGTTTTCTCTTTTTTCTAAACTCACAGTAAAAATACATTTCCCAAATTCCCTTGCAATTAAGCCTTGCCATATGTCTAGCAATATAATATAAGCAGACATGATGTGCATCACTTCCTGATCTGGTTCATATAAAACTTCCCTCAGTGATTTTCTATGTTCCTCTTCTTTCTGTGGCTCAATCCAGGTGTCTAGGACAATTTTGGAAGTAATATGTTGAAGATGCCTTAGAAACCATTTACTGAAGAGGTCAGTGTTACAAGACAGAAGCAGTCTGGGTATCTGACCAACCACTTACAAGAGAGCTGGCATCTAATCAGGAAGACTTGCCGCCAATATTAGGTTACTCTGTGAGAAAGATATAAACTATTATTTTTGAAGCTACTGACTTTTGAAGTTCATTGTTATGGCAATCCATGCCACTCTTTTTAAAAATTTACTTATAATAAGGTATAAGAAATATGGCTTGCAGAATATATGTTAGTTATTATATAAGTTTGGCTATTCTGACAAACAGAGATGTATGTGGGGGTGTGTTTGGGACTTGGAGTTGTCCTGGGTGGTGCTGTGGGGACAGTTACTGGACATTGTATGTCCTCCCAAGGCCCACTGTGTGGAATGTGGAAGAGCGTGGGCTATGGTGTGGACCATTGACCATGAGGTGCAGTGGTGCTCAGAGACGTATTCACCAAAAGCAATGAATGTCTCATGATGATGGAGAAGGTTGTTGTTAAGGGGGAAGTAATGGAGTGAGGAGGGTGGGGGTATATGGGGACCTCATATTTTTTTAATGTAACATTAAAAAAATAAAGACAAAAAAAAGTAAATTGGTATTGCTTGTCATGGTATACTGATGTTCAAGTTAATAGCAAACTTGATGATCCAATCTTCATCATCAATGACCTAATTCCATTCAATCTCTTTTGTGGAGCCTTGTTTGAATATCAGAAGGGATAGGAAACCCTCTAGGTAACCTGTTAATCCTTGAGCCTTTGAAGTTCATTGGATTGAGAATCAGGAAATCAAGGGTCATAAACTGATTGTGCTAATTTTAAACAATGTGACTGAGATAATAACTTTTAGTCATCAATCATACACCTCTAAAATAAAACATACAAATCCACTGTAAATAGAATTCATGTATATGTATGTATACTTATACACACATAAACAAATTCTACTCACAGTCTACTTGGGACAGGGCAAGGAATTTATGCTTTCTAACCATTAGTCTTTCCCACTTTCTAAATTTTTTCCAGGGACTTTTCTACTTTAAAAACAAAATGCTAACTCATTTTATAGGCCAGTATTACCCTGATACCAAAACTAGAGAAAGACATCACAAGAAAAGAAAATATGGATGAATGTATTTTATGAATATAGGCACAAAAATTATCAAAAAATATTAGCAAACCAAACCCAACAATATATGAAAAGAATGATGCGTCCTGACCAAGTGGGATTTACCCAGTAATATAAGGTTATTTCAACCTATGAAATTAAATTAATGTAATATACTATAACAATAGAATAAAGGACAAAACCTACATGATCATCTCAAGAGAAACACAAAAGGCATCTGACAAAACTCAAAATGTTAACAAGCTCTGAATAGAAGGAAACTTCCTTAACCTGATAAAAGTCTAAAAATCCCCACAGCTAACCTCATTTTTAATGGTGAAAGAATGACTGATTTTCCTCTCTGACCAGGAACAAGACAAGGATGTCTGCTCTCACCACTTCTATTCAACACTGCACTGAAGATTCTAGCCAGGGAAATTAGGCAGGTAGAGTGAATAAAAGACATTAATATTGGCTAGGAAGAGGTAAAAGTATCTCTATTTGCAGATGACATGATCTTGAATGTAGAAAATCCTAAAAATATCTTAGAACTATTAAACAAGTTCAGCAAGATTTCAGGATATAAGATTAATATGCAAAAATTAATTATATTTCTATATACTAGCAATGAACAATCTGAGAAAGAAATTGATAAAACAATTCAATTTACAATAGCATCAAAAAGAACTAAATGGAATAATTTTAACAAAAAATTAAAAACATTACACTGAAAACTACAAAATATTGTTGAAAAATTAAAGAAGAACTAAATAAATGGAAAGACATGCCATGTTCATGGATCAGAGAACTTAATATTGTTAAGATGACAATAATTTCCAAACTAATCTACAGGTTCATTGGAACCTTTATCAAAATCCCAGATGCATTCTTTGGAAAATTAACAAGCTGATCCTAAAATTTACGTGGAAAAATCAAAGACCTTGGATAGTTAAAACAGTCTTAAAAAGAAGAATAAATTTGGAAGTCTCATATGTTCAAATTTAAAAACCTACTAAAAAGCTATAGTAATCAAGAGAGTGTGGTACTGGCATATGGGTAAACATATAGATCAATAAAATAGAATTGAGAACATGGAAATAAACCCTCACATTTATGGTCAATTGAGTTTTGACAAGGGTGCCAAGAAATTTCAATGAGGAAATGATAGTCTTTTCAATAAACAGTGCTAAGAAAACTGGATATCCACATGCAAAAGAATGCTGTTGTATCTCTACCTCACACCATATACAAAAATTAGAACAGATCTGACCCCTAAATGTAAGAGCTAGAACTGTAAAAGTCTTATAAGAAAACATAGGGAAACGGACTTTGGCCCAGTGGTTAGGGCGTCCGTCTACCATATGGGAGGTCCGCGGTTCAAACCGCGGGCCTCCTTGACCCGTGTGGAGCTGGCCATGCGCAGTGCTGATGCACACAAGGAGTGCCCTGCCACGCAGGGGTGTCCCCCGCGTGGGGGAGCCCCACGCGCAAGGAGTGCGCCCGTGAGGAGAGCCGCCCAGCGTGAAAAGAAAGTGCAGCCTGCCCAGGAATGGCGCCGCCCACACTTCCCGTGCCGCTGACGACAACAGAAGCGGACAAAGAAACAAGACGCAGCAAATAGACACCGAGAACGGACAACCAGGGGAGGGGGGGAAATCAAATAAATAATTAAATCTTTAAAAAAAAAAAAAAAAGAAAAGAAAACATAGGAGTGGATCAACATGACCTTGTATTGCACACTAGTTTCTTTGATATGACTTCAGAAGCATAAGTTATAAAAGAAAAAAAAAATAGATAAATGGGATTATATCAAAATTAAAATTATGCTTCAAACAACACCCCCAAGAAAGAGAAGAGACAATCCACAGGATGGGAGAAAATATTTGGAAACTGCAATTATGATAAGAAATCCTACAACTCATTGTAAAAAGACGAACAACCCAATTAAAAAATGGGCAAAAGACTGGAATAGAAGATATACAAATGTGCTAATAAGCACACAAAAAATGCTCAATATAATTAGATATCAGGGAAATGCAAATTCAAACCATAATGAGGTAACACTTCATACCCACTAGGATAGCTATAAGTTTTAAAAAACCAAACAAACAGGAAATATCAAGTATTGGTGAGGATGTAAAGAAATTGGAACCCTCTTATATTGCTGATGAAAATGTAACATGACACAGCAGCTTTGCAAACAACTTAGCACTTCCTCAAAAGATAACAGAGTCACCATATAATCCAACAATTTCATTCCTAAATATATTCCCAAGAGAAATGTAAACATATGCCCATGCAAAAACCTGTACACTAATGTTCATAACAGCATTGTTACAGAATAACCAAAAGATAGAAACAACCAAAATATCCATCAGCTGATGAAAGGCTAAATAAATGCAGTACATCCATACAGTGGACTTATTCAGCAATAAAAAAGAATGAAGTGCCGATTCATGAAGCAATATGGATGAACCTTAAAAATACTATGCTAGGTGAATAAAGTCACTTACAAAAGACCACATATTAAATGATTCCATTTAAATGCAATGCCCAGAATACGCAAATTATTAAAGCAAGTAGATTAGCGGTTATCTAGGGCTAGGGAGCTTGGGAACTAATGGGGCAGTAAATGCTAATGGATATGGGTTTTCTTTAAAAAGATAAAAATGTTCTAAAATGGATTGTAATGATGATCACTCAACTTTTTGATTATACCAAAAACTATTGAATTGTACACTTAAAATGGGTAAGTTGTATGTTATATGGATTACAGGTTACCCTTTGGATCGAATTTTCTCATCTCTCTTAAATAAGTGGCTGAGTAACATGGTTGATTAAGCTTTCTTTCACTTCCACAATTCTGTAATTCAAGCTTTTGTGATTACCAGTAGATTTTATCATTGTCATATACATTGTGTTTTTAGCAGCTAATGATTTTCCATAATACAAAAGTAATCCTCAAATTATTTTTAGAAATTGCTAGAGTATAGATAACAAGTGATTATTCCCTTTATACACACAGAGATTAAAAGTCACTGCTTTTCAGGACCATTTGAAGAATCACCATTTTTGTGTGTTGAGCCTAGTTGACACCTAGGTTTGAGTACAGTCTATCTTGAGTCAGGAAAACAGTACATATCACCAAAAATTTCCATTGCCTTACATTGTTAAGAACTCTTAGTTCTACTGTCTGCCCAGCCATTTAATCACTACACTAATAATATAGAAGCAAATTGAGCCAAAAATTAATGTCTTTTGAAGAACAGGTAGAGAAAACTTGTCAGAACATATAAATTGAAGGTAGGTAGAGAAATGGCAGTGATCAGAACTAAAGGGTTGTGAACTGACCTATACATTGAATGTGGCTTCTTGGGAAAAAATTTTAAACAAACCTCTATGACCATTAAATGATAAAACCAAGGAAGGCAAGCCAGTGAAAAGCTCCAAAACATAACCACTTTCCAAGGATTAAATTGATGGTTTTCATCATATCACTTAACTCTTCTGGCATATGATGAAGGCAGAAGAAACTAGGCTCCTTTAGCTGGTTTGGATCTTGAAAAATATTGATATTACAGATACAGTTGATAGATGAACTTCCTAGAGTACAACTCCAGACAATGGACCTTGCTTATAGACTTTGAGAACTAATAGAGGCCCGCTAATCTGACATAGACAGTCAGAGAAGAAGCCAATATGACAGGTCCAACCATCGGAAATGGCATGTAAATAGTGAATGATGTCTGTAGAGAGTGTGATTTTTATGTGTTGAGTATTCTGAAGGAGCTGGATGGTCTCTAACGGCCATTCAGAAAAGCACTACAAAAAGGCAGCAACACTAATTGCCATGTCCTCTTTGAATGAGAGGAAGATTTCATGTAGTTACCCATAACTATAGCCATCACTAAAATAAATGCCACTTCTAAAAACAGAAAAAGTTGGAAGGGCAAAACATAAGTGAATTAGTTCAGAAAGGACTTCTTTGATGTTAGAGGGCCAGAAAAAAAGTATAGGTTAAAAGTTAATATGAAGGGAACAAAAGGAGAAAATGTAAAATCCTAGGTAGGGTTTTAGAGCTAGATGGATCCTGATTATATCATCAAGCAAGCATTTGTATAAGTCAGGATAAAATAAGTTATGCTTTGATAATAAATAGAGATATCTGTGACTTAATGCAACAAAAATTTATTTCACAGTCATGCAAAGTCAGTTTAGGTTGTCCATCTGATAACTTCAAGGATCTAAGTCCTTTCCCACAGCTTCCAAGTTGATGTGGCAAGAGAAAGAGAGATGTAAGGGTCACACAGGTTTCTCCCAGGAATGACATAAGACTTATGCTCACATTTCATTGGTCAGAGGTCAGCCACATGGCTGCAATCCAACTGTGAGCAGTCTGGGGAATGTAGTTCTGCTATGAACGGTGCAAAACAAACTACTGCTTTGGGCCACTATAATGTACCATCTTCCAAATTTTCCTTATACAGCTACCCCTGTACATGATATGCTTAATATTTTACTTTAAATCAATTCACTTAAAATCTAAATGCCAATCTTAACCTGATTTGATATAACAATTATATTTTCCCAGTATGTATGAAAATAAATACATACTGATTAAGTATGTATTGTGGACAACCTAAAATCATCTCTTATGTCTCCAATGGTAAGTCTATATACCTTAGACAAAACTAGTCTAACCCTGTCATTTTAAAATGAGAAAACAGAAAAAAACTTACCTAATCCTTTTATTTGAAGATGAGGAAACAGGTCCATAAGGTTGACATGAATCCCCCAAAGTCACATGGGAAGCTAAATGGTAAAGTTGGAACTAAAGTCTAGGCTTTCTTTCCACTTTCCATGTTTTCAATCCTCATGATTTGTGGGGGAAAAGATGTGGGCACTAGAAAAACAAACTGAGTCATTGCAATTAGGGAAATTAAAAAGAACACAGGCACAATGTACAAATATCTTAAAGGAAAAAGAAACCAGTAGGAAGAGTTGTGAAGGCTGCAAAGCAGATGGGATCTCTTGGAAAACATGACTCCCACACAAATCAGCAGATTTGGGTGCATGGATGTCTAAAAGCTTCTGAGAGGCAGATTTTCTGAATTACTTAGATTCACTGATGAATAATTCTAGGGGCCTTAAGAACAACCGTGAGTGTGGAGAGGAGCCATTGGAACAGCGGCTGGACTCTGCACAGATGTGTTGTCTGTTCTACACCTCACGGCCCTTCTGTGTGCTGGCCACAAATCCTCAGGAGCACACTTCCAATAAACATAGGGAAGAGCATTATCTCAGTTTGGATAAAAAAGAAATAACAAAAGGTTTGGGCGGGAAACTTCTGGGGGACTATCAGGAGTTCCTTAATTACTCATAAGCCACCTTTATAAACAAATACCTGAATGTATAAAGAACATTGACAATGTTCTTTAGAAGGATGACAATGGATGCCTGACAGGTTTGATTTTTACTTGTTGTGATCATGGGATTTAGCACATGAGGGGATTTTATAGAGCATCTACTCCAGTGGCTGTAAACTTTCTTTTGAAATCTGTGTAATTGTTTCTTCAAAGGAAGTCTTATGGATAACCGTACTACATAGAAGAGATAGAAGCATAGTGCTCTGGTTGGAGGAGTGGGGAGAGCTTCTGAAGTTTTGCCAGCTTGGTTCCTCTTATCACCCTCCCTCTTACCAATCCCTGTGCAGAACATACTATGATTCCTCTTTATCTTGTCTAATGCCTTCATTTTAGGAATGCAGAAACTAGACCCAGAGAGATCGTGTAGAATTTTGGAGGCCACCCAGTTAGGTAATGGCAGACTCAGAGCTAGAATTATAGTCTTTTGACTCATGTTGGGTCTTCCTGTGGGCTTATTATGGTAAAATTATATCTGGACCTATGTCTGTAATGTGGAAAATTTTTTCTTTAGCAATATCTAGAAATTATGTACTCCTTGAAATAGATCATAGAATAAGTTTTTTCCTCTCCTGTCCTGTGCACCCCAAACATACAACACAGCTAAGTTCTTTTCTTAAAACAGATTTATTGAGGTAAAATTATGTAAAATAAAACTGACATAAAATAAACATTAAAATCGACGTTTGATAAGTTTTGAAATAAGTACACACCTGTGAAACCATTTTGACAATCAAGATAATGAACACATCCATTACTCCCAAAGGTTTTCTTATACCCTTTGTAATTCCCTCCTTCAAGCTCCCCTGCATGTTCCCCATCCCAAAGGCAAAAGCTATTCTGATTTCTGTCACTACAAGTAAGTATGCATTTTATAGAACTTTATATAAATGGAAGCCTACGGTACATACTTTATTTCCTTTGATTTTTTTCTCTCAGCATAATTTTGAGATTCATCCATGTTGTTGCATACATGAATAGCTCATTCATTCTTATTGCTAAGCATTTCATAATATGGCTGCATGTGATACAGCATTTCATAACATGACTGTACTGTCCTTTGTTTGCCCATTCATCTGTTGGTGGGTATTTGTGCTGTTTCCAATTTTGGGCTGTAAGAAGTAAAGCTGTTATGAACATTTGTGTATAAATCTTTGTTTGGGCATTTCTCCTCGGTAAATACAAATGGAATGGTTGGGCAATATGGTAGATGGATGATTGACTTTTTAAGAGACTGCCAAACTGTTTTCCCAAGTGGTGTTTCGACTTTACATTCCCACCTGCAATGCATGAGAGTTCTATTTGTTCCATATCCAACCCAACATTTAATATGGTCAGTACTTTTTAAAAATTTAGTCATTCTAATAGGTGTATAGAGTATTTTATTGATTGTGGTTTTAATTTACTGATGATGTTAAGCATCTTTTCATGTCCTCAATTTGTCATCTGTATATCTTCTTTTGTGAAGTATCTGTAAAATATTTTGCCCAATTTTTTATTGGATTATTTGTTGTCATATTATTAAATTTTGAAGGTTCTTTATACATTCTGGATACAAAGGTCTTTATTAGATATGTGATTTGCATATTTTCTCCCAATTTGTAACTTGTCTTCTCATTTTCTTAAGTCTCCTTCCAAGAGCAAAAATTATTAATTTTGACGTAGTCCACTTTATCAAATTTTTCTCTTATTTTGTTTCTGTTGTACTTAAATATGTTTATCTAAACCAAGGTCACAAAGACTTCTCCTATGTTTTCTTCTAGAAAATTTGGAGTTTTAGGTTTTATATTTAGGTCTCTGATCCATTTGGAGTTAATTTTTGTATACAGTGAGATGGTATAGATCAAAATTATTTTTTCTTAATATGGATATCCAATTGTCCAAGGGCCATTTGTTGAAACATTATCCCTTCTTCACTTCTGAAATACTTTTTTCCATTTGTGGAAAATCAGTTGCACATATATGTGAGGCTCTATTTCTGAATGCCCTATTTTGTATCATTGCTGTGTTTGTTTATCTTTGCAAAAATACCACTCAATCTTGATTACTGTAGCTTTAGAATAAATCTTGAAGGAAAATGTAAATTCTTGAATTTTGTTCTTTTTAAGTTTTTTTTTGGCTATTCTAGGTCTGTTATATTTCCATAAAAATTAAAGAGTCATCTTTCAATTTCTTCAAAAAAGTTTGCTTTTGATTAAGATTGTATTGAATCTATAGATCATTTTGGGGAGAATCAACATCTTAACAAAAATGAGTATTCTGACCTACGAACATGATCTATCTCTGCACTTATTTACATCTTCTTTAATTTTTTTCAGTACTGTTTTGTAATTTTCAAAAAGATCATACACGTCTTTTGTGAGATTTATACTTAAGTAACTTTTATGCTATTGTAAATTATAGTTTTTATTTCAATTTCTGATTGTTACCAACTTATAGAAATACAATAGATTTTTATATATTGAGCTTGTATCCTGCAGCCTTGCAAAACTTACCTATGCTTTAGTAGCATTTTTGTAGATTTTGTAGGATTTCATTCATAGACAATCAAGCTGTCTGTTAATAAAGGCAACTTTACTTTTCCCCTTCAAATATGGATGTTTATTTCATTTTCTTGCTTTATTGCACTGACTAGAAACTCAGTACCATATTGAATGGAAAGGGAAAGAGTATATATCCTTGCTGTTTTCCTGCTGATAGAGGGAAATTTTCAGTCTTTCATCGTTAGGTAGGATGTTAGCTACATATTTTTCACAGGTTGAGAAAGCTCCCTTCTATTCTTTGTTTTCTGAGAGTTTTCATCAGGTATGGATGTTGGAGTTTGTCAAATGCTTTCACGCATCATTGGTATGATTTTTTTTTTCCGATTTTTTTTTTGTAACAATAAACTTTATTTTTTAGAGAAGTTTTAGATTTACACAATAGGGAATTCTTACATAAACTCTTCCCATCCCATACCCATACACATAGTTTCCCCTATTATTAACTTCTTACATTAGTTTGGTGTATTTGTTATAGTTATATATATAGTATTATATATATTATATATATATTATATATATTATATATATATAGTATTTGTTATAGTTGAAGCATTGCTACTAACCAAGGTCTATAGTTTACATCATGGTTTACACTTTGTGCTCAACACTTTTATAGGTTTTGAAAAATGTTCAATGTCATGTATTCATCACTGCAGTATCATATCAAGCAATTTAACTGCAATACAAATGCCCTGTGTTCCACCTATTCATCCCTTCCTCTCCTTTTTGAATCCCTGGCAACCACTGTTTCTATATCAGTGACACGGATTCTTCCTTTAGCACAAGATAATAACTACAATATCAATAAAGCAACTTTGGTCTGTGGTTATTCCCCCTCCCCCCCCCCCCCCCCCCCCTTATATTTGCTCATTCCTCAATCTTGAGGGATTTTGGATGATATCTGTTCTGACTGCTTCAGGCTGAGAGGGGACTTAGCTATTATGGGACAGATGGAAGGAATTGTTTTCCTTACAGTTGTAGATATTCCTTGGTTTTGGGGATAGGACTTGTCTGTCATCATCATTTTGTTGGTTGTTCAAGGTAAGTCTGGAGAACTGAAGAGCATGTGTTAGACACAGCTCCTGCTGAGATTCAGAGCTCAATTTGCTTATGAACAACCCAAAGATTTAAGTCTCTGAGAGATGTATTTAATGAATATATTGAGAGTTATAGGTTCAAATAAAAGGAGTAGGAGAATCACGAGTAGGGGAATTATAAACGAATATAGCTATAATTATAATGAGGAAATAGATTATCATATATTCCCAAATAGGGTCCTCCAAGGAGGTGTTGATTTCATGAGGCTATGTGCTTTGCCTCTGGTATCTGGGCATCCCTAGAGTCCTTCAGGGCACTTAAAAAATATATATATATATATATTAAATTTATTGAAGTATATCACACATACACAAACATACATAAACAATAAATGTATAGTAATAGTTGTGAACTTATAAAACAAACATACATAACATCATACAGAGACATCATATCTCATCCTACCAACAATACCTTGCATTGTTGTGAAACATTTTTAACTAATGATTAAAGAGCATCCTACCAAAATATTACTACCAACCAAAGTATCTTACATTTGGTGTATTTTTCCTTAGGGGCACTTTTGTTTGAGGTTTTATTTACTGTGGCAGTTAGTGAAATCTGTGATGTCTGGTATGACCTCCTGACTCACTTTGAAATTGTTTAGCCATAAAAATTCTTTTTTATCTAGTGTTTCCCCCCATTTGTTCCAGGTCTTTTTCCAAATACATCACTGGTTAGAGCTTGGTAATAATCCCTTGTTGCCCAGGAGTTTCATCCCTGGGAGACCAGTCACATGTCAGGAGGAAGGTAGTGAATTCGTTTGCTAAGTTTGGCTTAGAGAGAAGTCATATTTGAGCAACAAGGAGGTTTTAAGAAGAAAACTGTTAGGCATTAATTATAATTAGGCTAAGTTTCATTTTTTTAAATCCCACCTGCCTTGCAGCTTTTTGCTTGCTGTCTGCTTTCTGTGTCCATTCGCTACGTGTTCTTCTGTGTCTGTATTTTATTTATTTATTTATTTGTTTATTTATAAAATTTATTTATTTCTCACCCCCCTTGCAGCTTGTTTACTGTCTGCTTTCTGTGTCCATTCACTGTGTGTTCTTCTGCATTTTTGCTTGTCTTCCTTTTTATTGCTTCACCTTGCTGAGTCAGCTCTCCAAGGTGCTTGCGGGCTGGCAGTACTCCGTGGTGGTTGCAGGCGAGCAGCTCTCCACAGTATGTGGGCAAGCCTTCCTTCACAAGGAGGCCTTGGGACGCAAACCCAGGGCCTCCCATATGTTAGATGGGGGCCCAACTGATTGAGCCACAGCCACTTCCCCTAAATTTCATTTTTATAGGAATAAGGTTCATATGCACAAACATTAAGTTTGAAGATTTGACATAATGGTCTGTTTTCTTTTGGTTGGCATGGCTTATATAGTCCAGAGATTTTTGCCATTTTATTTGGGAAAGTACCAGGATGGAAGTTTAATATTTATGATCTTTTAAAAAATTATTTTAATATAGTGAATCACATTGATTCATTTTCACATGTTAAACCATCCTTGCATTCCTTAGCTGTGTTCTTTTCTGTATGTTTGTTTTTGAGTTGTGTTCTTTTAAAATACATTGTTGGATTTGATTTAAGAATTTTGCATTAATCTTCATGAGAAACAGTAAAAGTAGTTTTCTTCTCTTTTATACCCTGGTCTTATCCTAATATCAGGGTTATGCTGGCGTCATAGAATGAGTTGAGAAATATTCTCTTTTCAATTTTTTTGAAGATTTGATGTATTAATAGAATTAGTGGTGTGTTTTTTTTTTTCGTTTGTTTTTTGTTTTTATCTTTGCATATTTGATAGAGTTCCCTAGTGGAAATCATCATGGCTTAGAGATTTCTTTATGGCCAGGTGCTTAACTACAAATTCAAATGCTTTAATAATACAGGGATATTCAAGTTATCTATTTTTCTCAAGTGAGCTTTAGTATTTTCTACTTATTAAGGAATTTCTCCATTTAATCTAAGTAGTCAAATTTGTCAGCATAAAGTGGTTCAAATACTCCCTAATTTCCTTTTTAGTATCCATAGACTCTGTTGTGATAGTCTCTCTTAATCTTGATATTAATATTCTGTGTCTTCTTTTTCTTTATACTGATGAGTTTGACTAGAGGTTTACCAATTTTATTGATCTTCTTACTGAAATACCCTCTCAATTACTTTATATCTTTCTGTAACTCTAGCTCCATCTTTCCTACATCTTGGTTACCACACTACAAAGGGATAGTTTTCCTCAAGGACAAAATCCAAACTCAGGGTCACATGTAAGACCTCCTCTAATGTTCAACAACTGGTTATGTCAGTCCTAACAGACTACTTGTGCTTTTCTTAGTACACCAAAAAGGTAATGTTTGCATGTTTTGCAAAGCTGTTTCTATACTGAAAACACCCTTCCTCTCTTCTTTCCATAGCTCATGGTCATTCTTTAGGATTCAGTTTTAGAATTACTTTCCAGTCTGCATCTCTTGGCCATCCTCCACTGTTAGGACTTGCTACTTTGTGTTCCCATAGCACTCTTGTTTATATAACTTTATAGAACTTAGTGTATTTATATTATCTACAGATAATGTTTATTTATTCCCCACCTAAACTAAACTCAGAGTCTGGTATATTTACAAGATATTACCAAGATAATATCCAAATCAGATTAAGCAGATAATTGCTCTAGGATTTTCAATTCTTAATTTATAATGGAAAGCTTTACAGGGGGAAACTTGGCTGGAGAGCTAAGAGATGGTCATCAGTGATTGGTTTATCTGTGAGCAGAGGAATAAATTTCTTTCACCATTGACATCAGCATTTCTTAATTGGATACCTCATTTGGAATTTGCGGCCCTGTTGATTTTGTTGGTGTTTTCAGCAGTTCACATTCATTATGTATTTTCAGATACCTACTACCAAGATGATAAAAAAATACTGTATTTATTATTTTGTTTAGCATTATAGAATTTCATAATTTGCTTGAATGCTGCAAATATATATATATTTTTAAAGATTTATTCTTTATTTATTTCTCTCCCCTTCCCAGCCCTCTCTCCCCCAGTTGTCTGCTCTCTGTGTCCATTTCCTGTGTGCTCCTTTGTGTCCGCTTATATTCCTGTCAGTGATACCAGGAATCTGTGTCTCTTTTTGTTGCATCATCTTGCTGTGTCAGTTCTCCATGTGTGCAGCGCCACTCCTGGGCAGGCTGTACTTTTTTTCACACTGGGCAGCTCTCCTTACAGGGTGCACTCCTTGCATGTGGGGCTCCCCTACACGGGGGACACCCCTGCATGGCACAGTACTCCTTGTGCAATAGCACTGCACACGGGCCAGCTCATCACATGGGTCAGGAGGCCCTGGGTTTGAACCCTGGACCTCCCATGTGGTAGGCAGATGCTCTACCCATTGAGCCAAATCTGCTTCCCCATATTTTGTTTATCTATGTATTCAAGGCAGTGTGCTAGGTACTAGCGATAAAAGATGAATAAATTGTAATCCCTGCCCTCAAAGAGTTCAATGTCTATTGAGATAGATGTATATAATTAGTAACAGTCCATTTTGTAGCTCTTTATAGTTGGAAACTTGATTTTACAAAAATGATTTTACTTATTCTTCACAGTAGCCCTATGAATTAATAAAGTAGTCCTTATTAATCCATTCTACAGATAGAAAATTGAGTAAAAACAATGCCTTTTATTTGCCTGGAGATTTACACTATATTAATTCTATCCCCCATCTTATTGTCTTCATGCAATCAATCACCAAGTTATGTTGATTCTACCACCTAAATGTCTCTATAACTTTTGCTTCCCTCACTATTTCCACCACCTCTGCCTTAGCTGGTATAAGCTCATCCTTTCTTGCTAGGCTATTTCAATAACCTCCTAATTGGTCTCCCTGCCCACAAGTTCTACCCACTCCAATCTGTCACCAGAATTATCTTTCAAAAACAGAAGCGATCATGCCTCTTAGCTGAAAACTCCTTGCTGGTGAGTCCATATTGACCAAAGTGAGTTTAAATTCTTCAGCATGGCATAAAGGCACTTCAGTAGGCTACCCCAATCAACCTTTCAAGCCTCACCTGCTGGTGCCCATCAACTCTGCCTCCCTCCCTCAACTTGATACACACATCCTAGATACTCCAGCTGCTGAGAAATAAGAAAGCATAACCTTGCAGGAGACTATCTAACGAACCACTCCTGCCCCCTGCTTCTGTAAATCAGCCCGCAAGAGCATGACCTCACAAAAGACTATCTAACAAACCCCTTCTGCCTTCTGCTTCTGTAACCCCACTTGCATATTACAGTAGAAAATTTGCCCACCAGCCCAGCAACACATTAGCCAATAAGTGAGAGCCATGCTAATTCTCCATAAGACCCTATATAAACCTGTAAAAACTGTAAGACGGGGCTCAGAATTTGGAGATTGAGTCTCGTCTGGGCCTGCGTGTAATAAATTTGTTCCTCCACCTCTCTGAGTGCTGTTTGGGTTTTTCTGCCATTCAGAACTCCTGACTTTGCTGCAACACAGCCAAGTGAACTTGCAGGTCTTTCAAGTCTCTACCCTGCTCTCTCATGGACTTCTTACCCTTTAGAACCAAGTTCAAATATTATCAACTCTATGAAAACTTCATGCTCATGGCTTTCATTTTGCAATTTCTTGCCTTGTGATCCCAGACTGCATTGCACCTTCAGTTTATACTACTTATCACAATGTAATGTGACTGTTGTGTGGAAACCTTCTGGAGGGGAGGGATTGCATTTTATTTATTTTTGTGAGAATCCTGGAGACCCCAGTGCTAATGGAGAGGACCCTTGCTAGGGTTGCTAGATTGGTCAACCAACAGATTATTTTTAGCATAAATTTCAGATAAACAATGAATGATTATTTAATAAAAGTGTGACTCAAATATTTCATGAGACATACTTATATGAAATTTTAAAAATTTATCTGAAATTCAAATAAAAAATAGCTGTCCTATATTTTTATTTCCTAAATCCAGCAACTGTACCCTTGTGGAGCTAAAACCCAGCTCTTATGTCTCCAGGCAGTTATTAAAGCACTGCTCTATTTGTAATGCCTCCTGAAAACAAAGACTGAATTCCTGCCCCTTCCTCATGAAAGTTCCTGTTTAAGAGATGTCCTAAAAACTATTTTAGATTGTATATTTAACATGCAAAAGCTACGCATTTTGATAAACATTGACATAGTAAACTACGTATCTAAGAACACATGGTAAACTCTCATTATATGAGAGTAATAAAGCCACTCATCATATGGGAATTTTTTCAGTTGCTGATGATAATATGTTGGAGGGAGTCTGGAAAGCTTAGTGGAAAATGGCTTGGTTGCACTTTTAATCAAACAATCACAATATTGAGATCAGTGTAACCTTGGTCAAATTGATTAACTTTTCCAAACTTCTTTTTGAAGTGTGTGTGCGGGAAGGGTGGGGCCCGGCAAAAAGGGTAACCAAACTCTCTTGTCTAATAAAATAACTGTCAAGCTACATGTGTAACTTCAAAACATGCATTCAAATGGGGGCAGAGGCAAAAGTCAGGTCAGAAGCATTACCAAGTTTTCACTTCTTATTGCAGAATGTGCAAAACTGGAATTGGAGCCAGAAGATCGCAAAAACGATTCCTGATCTGCATGGTAACAATTTAGACTGACTTCTACTCCTGCCTGAACTTTAGCAGCAGAGGAAGTTCTTTCCCTGGCTCTCTGCCTTCCTCCTGCCTCCCCCGTCCCTCAGTACCTCAAGCTGCTCCCTCGCCACATCTGTTTCCAAGCCGTAGAGTATAGGGTCACAGCATGGCGCAATAAGCAGCATTAGCAAGCAGCATGAATCAGTGGTAAACCTTTGATTTTCATTCTTTGTCTCTCCTAGAAAGGAAGTGTGGTCTAGTGTTTAGCCCACTAAAAGCACCTGGGAGATAAAATTCCTGGTCCTCTGTTCTATTCTTGTTGGTACACCCTGACTCTCGAACATACATTTTTCTGTACTTACCTCTACTACATTTTTCCCCTAAACTGGCTTGATTACTTGAGCAACTTTGTTAAATGGTTCCCACCCTAGAATCTCCAAAGGAAAGCCCCAGGAATCTCTGTTTTTAACAAGTACTACTCCAAATGAGCCTTTATAATCAGATCCAGCTCAATTATAATGCTGGTTACACATTACACAAATGAGAAGAAATCATTAAAGGAAACCATAGCAAGAGAACTAAGGTGAAAAGAGCGTATCATCACTCTAGGGTTTGCTTCTATAAGTACATGTAAAAAAGGCAAAAGGCTAGAAGTAAAGCAATCCAGATTCCAGTTCTGGCTCTATGTACAAATTGCTGCAAGAGCTTGGGCAGGTCAGCTAACCTCTCCTGATTTCATTTTCATCATTCAAAAAATAAAACTGTTTGATTAGATCATCTTTTTCAGTTCTGTGATTCAATGAACTATTTTTATGATTTCACAGAAACACCAAGATGGACTCAGGAAACCTCTTTTCTTGAAAATGACAGGAGTGGGTACAGTCACAGAGGTGTGGGCTGCTTCTTTTGGGGGTAGTAGGCAGATAATGGAAACAAATGACAGCTGGGAGGTTTGGGGCCACAGCCCAGAAGATTTCTCCTCCCTTCCCCTCTTGAGGCTCTGCAGCTGGCCCGCTTATGCAAAGGTTTTGGCTCCTCTTTCCTTTTTAAAAGCTTTTCTGACTAGTACATTCCCCCAAGGAACAGAGATTCATCGTTTTGCGGTGAACTTGCACATGCTTTCCTGAAAGGAAGAAAGGAGAGAGGAATTTAAGGGCTTGGGGGATTAGTGAGTGGGCGAGGGTTGCCAAAGAAATGAGCCTTCCTGTGTATGATAAACATATACCAATCCCACTCTTGGCTCTGAATATGCCTGGCAAAATTCCTTTGTCCTACTTCCACAATGCCTAGGAGTATGTTTTCTTTAGTGAACTGGACACTGGCCTGCTCGTCTCTGGGCTCTGGAGAGTGTGGGCATTCTTCCACTCCAGAACAAGTGGGGGGTGAGTTAGGAGAAGGAGGGGTGAGCCTTGGAAGTCACAAGTGAGTCATGATTGTAGGAAAAGGATGTCTCATGAAGCCAACGCAGAGCTAGCTTCCTAGAAACATCATGACAGGTCCCACAAAACCCACGTTTGGTTCTAATTATAACATGCCCACATTTGAGCATTTTTACAGTTTTCCCATGGTAACAACAGGGTTTCTGAGGAAGAGGAGTTTGACTCAATGTGCTCTATATTTCTAATAGTGGGAGCAGGTTGGACACTCAAAAAAAAAAAACCCCTACATATTCTTGCTGTTTTATCAAGGAGATATCACTGGCTTGTCTAGGCTTATTATCATATCAGTAAAGTGAGTTTAGACACATTATAATATTTTAAAAGATCATAATGAACTAATAAACTATAAAAAATTAAAAAGATATTTTTAAAGGCCAAGATGAGCAATATTAAATAAATCAGAAAATATAGAAGCTTTAAATGAATGGAATTTGTTTTTCCTCTCAAACTGAGAAAAATGACAAGCTAAAAAAATAAGCAAGGATTCTTTTTAAAAAGCAACTTTGAAACCACTTATTTATAGCTCCATGATCTACATTCTGATGACATTGGACAATGCTTGCTCTTCTTGGGGATGGTCATATAACATGACACAATTATTTGGGAGATCAAGTAATGTTCAAGTGGGATTCTATTATTTACTCAGAAGCTTTTGAAAATTGCTAAATCTGGAAAAGTTGTGAATAATCACATTTAATTACATCCCAGTCCTCCATCATTTTAGGTCAATGGAAATTTTTTTATTGATCCATTCTTTTCTACTTTTCATCATACTAGCTAGAATGTGGGAGGCTGTATATGAAATTATTTCTTCCTTTGGTACAAAGGATTTCAAGTTGAAATATCTAGATCTAGGAGAGATCATGAGAGAAAGAGAATTTCCTGGGCTACTCTGGAGATGGAACTGCAGAATAATGCATGCACCTGTTTGGAACCTGCTTGAGGTTGGTTGGATATATATTTTTTTAACATTCTGTAAAAGCTGGCATATGTAGCATTTCAAAAAGGAAGAGAAGTTCTGCATATTCGTTTTGCAGCATTATGAAATGAGACTTTACTTTCTAAATCTCAGCAGTTATGAAAGTTGGCATGGTTTGTGAATCTACCACAGGAAGTATCGGGATGATCAGATAACATGTTGGCATTGTTTTGAAATTTTCCAAAAGTATAAATGGTTATCTCCTTTATTATTAATTATAATGAGCTCAGGTTTTATAACTTCTTAGGAAAAGAGTAAAACAAAAGATTTATACTTTCCTCAATGCCCTATCTTAATCTCTTCATGTTGGAATTTTATATAATAAATTCAGGAATTTATTATAGCTTATTTTCTGGATAAACGATGTTATACAAACAAACGTATTTTCTTCTCTAATTTTTAGCTTACTACTTAATTTTCAATAAAATGTCTCTTCACCAAAAACTGCAGCAAAATATGAAATAAAGAGAATAATATTTTAAGGAAAGACAAATACCCACAAATAGATAGTGAGTATTATAATTGTTGACCAAAGTAATCAGCAACTAATATAATAGTACCCAATTTTATATAGTTTATATAGCTTAGTGTATGCCATGTGCCATTTTCAGTACTTTAAATAAATTGCCAGTAATACAGTTAATTCTCACAACAGCTTTTACACCCATTTAACAGATGCAAAACCAAGGCATGAAGAAGTGACACGACTTGCCCTAGGTCACCCAGATAATAACTGGAGGAGCTGGAATAAAACTCTGGAATTCTGTCTCTTGAGTCTGGTTCTTAATAACCATATAATATTGCCTCTTTGAAATATAAAAAAGGGCCCATTATAGAAAAGAGAGTTGATGAAAATGTGTTGGGAAGATGCAAACTTTTGAAACTCAGCCACCAGCTCAGGCGAGCACTTCTTATAAAACAGTCAGAAAAAATATGCTTCGGTGTCAGTATAAGGAGTCCTTTGCATGACCGTAATATACCTAATGTCCACAAAATACTCTTTGAATGAGGTTTATGAGGACTAAGACCATTTGATCAAATGTTCCATCTACTTTATAAACTAAAATATTGTGCATATGAAGTGTCTTTAAGGTGCATTTTCTGTCTTTAATAATCTTGTGATTTGATAAGACAATTGTTGACATTTGTTAAAACCTTTATTGTAAAAAAGCTATTTATAGGGCATTTAAAGGTGAATAAATTTTTGGCTTTCATGTGCCTGCAGATTGGACGGGGAGATGTACAATCACCATAGGGGTAAATGCCCCAGTAGGGAAGCTAAAAGGATGCTGTGAGAACAGCAGGAGGGGCTCCTAACCCAGGCAGGGAATTCCAGGATGGTTTCTCCAAGGATGTGATCCTGGACTGGAAATCTTTAAAATGTTTCTTCCATTTCCACATCACTCTTCACCCTCTCATTCCCATCTGATTTTATAAGTACCAGCTTTAAGGACATATACTGTTTTTATTTCCTGCTCATATATCTTTCTTTCCATTTACCTCCCAGGCTAAATGCTGGGAACTATCTCAGCAGAAAACAGCTAAGAAGCCTTGGATCAGGATGATTGATTGCCTCTCAATTGATTCTTTCTGCATCTGGTGCACGCCATCTGTTTTGAGACAGGGCTGCCTTAGCCTTCTGTGCAGGTGGACCTCCTGTTACTGACCATGTACTTGAGCTTTCTTCTAGAATTCAGCTTTCCTCTAGTTCTGCTTTTATGTTTTCTCATATATTCTATAAACTGATTTCTGCTTCCTTGCTTAGTTCCTCTCTTTCTGCTATTTCTAACTTTGATTTATATTTTCTTCTGGGTGCTGAACCATATTTAGTCAAGTGCCCAGCCTTAGATATACTTCTGTCCTTCTTAGCTTCACACACTATTTCCATGCTTTCTAATCTGTGCACTCATGTATTCTACTATTTCAGATAAGAATTAGAATCTTGGTAGTCCATAGAACTTAGTGTTTGATGCTCAAGAAAGAGCCCAAAGTAAGTCATAGAGACTTATCTGCTAGGAGAGAGGCATTCTTAAAAACTTTTGACAACTCCTGTTGCTTATGGACATGTAGATTTTTGATGAAGAAGGAATGCTTTGGACTCAAGTAAGCAATTTTAGTTGACAGTTATGTGCATTCCCTTATTTTTCAACCAAATTAATAGTGATATGTGAACATACAAAATCACATCAGGGCGTGAAGATTCATGAAGTAAGAATATCATATTTCTATCACTGGGTGCCCTGAATGCATTGCCAAAAGCTGCTGTGAGTTCCATAGTAGGTATGTTCCTCATACTTCTTCAATGTACTACATAAAAGATTTCTTTTGAAGAGGGACCTGAGGGATGAGAGACTAAGGTAGAGCCAGGTCAGAAAATTGAATATGGCTGTGGAAGCATTCAGATACATACATGTCATGCTCCAAGTTTGTATCCTGAACATGTTTACTGTAAATATTAAAAAGTTACTTCCTTTTTGCTCAAGCAGTTCCCACCTTGAAAACATTTCTCCACTACGAATAGCATTTCCTCAAAATTTCCTCAAAATAGAAATACCAGAGAGCATTTCCTCAGTGCCCCAATCAATTTTCTTAAGAAAGAGGCATGTTAAATTGACATTCCTTCTTTTCCTCCCCTTGTACCAGTGTATTTCTCTAGCACCTTCTCTACAATTACCATCTTCCTATCTAGCAGCAGCAACATAACTATTATTTCTTACCGGATAGGAGAAAGAAATGGATCTAAATTGACTTCAGAAAGGCATAGTAAGTAAGATGCAGTAAAGAAGCAAATTACAATTTGTGTCCCTCCCACCCAATTTTATTGTTTTATGGAATGCATCAACATTTAAGAGGGACATTTTGAAATAGTATTGGAGGCAGTTTATAAACTGAAGCTGGTGAGGCAGAATTTTTCAGACTCTTAATGGATCTCCTGTATCAACATGGGACAAGTGTGATTTGAAATGCAAATGTCTGTGTTCCACCCCAAATTTACCTGAATAGAATCAAATCAAGGATATCTGCATTTTTAATAAGCTTTCTGAGTGATCTTATGGATCATATGGGAATCACTGCTCTAAGACTTGGCTTAAAATAAGCAAGAATCCTGGAATTGTAGTCAAGTAAAACCAACCTGTTTCCAAGTAAATCCAAAGAAGTACTTATTACTGGTGGTTACATTTCAAGGGGAAAAGGGGGTGGTGTGGGAGCTTAGAAAGAATTAACTGGAAAAGGGCCTCTTTGTGATGAGTAGGAAGGACATGCCATCCTTTTATGGCCTCAGTGGCATCACTGCTATATAGATTGTTCTTTGTTCTCTGTCTGTGGAGAAAGAAAGCAAAAGACATGATGAATAGATGACCTCTCATCATGACCCAACAGAGCAGGGCCTTCTGCTCAAAGGTAAACAAACCTTAAATCTACCAAATAGAGATTATTTCTTACCCAAGAAAGAATTCAGTATGTGCTGATGTCTTAATGACAATCACCATTTAACCAAGCAGAAAGCTTGGGTAAATGAAATGGTTGTTCTCCACCATTTTGTGTCCTCTGTATATGTTTGGACACTAGAATTTTTGGCAGCCCGCTTGAAGAGAATAAAAGACTTGGAACACACTGAAGTTAGCCAAAAATGCAAGGCAATCCTCACTAGA
This sequence comes from Dasypus novemcinctus, assembly GCF_030445035.2. Classification (NCBI taxonomy): domain Eukaryota; kingdom Metazoa; phylum Chordata; class Mammalia; order Cingulata; family Dasypodidae; genus Dasypus; species Dasypus novemcinctus. The sequence continues at coordinate 108,900,939 of NC_080675.1, read as the reverse complement.
GTAGAGAAATGTCTCTACATCCAAAAAAGCCTCCCTCCCCCAGTTGCTGCTCTCTCCTCTCGTGACTGACTTCAGACTCCATTCCTCTGTGAGACAGTCTGATCAAGCAGTGTCTTTCTGGGCTCTTTTACAGAGCCACAAGGAAACTTCATGCGCCTGATGTTTCTTCGAACCAGCCTGATACCCTGAGACACTTCTTACTGCTGTACTGTGTCACAAGACCTGTTCAGCAAGATGTCCTCTGATAGACATTGCTATAATACTTAATAACAACCAATATAAAATCTCATGTAAAATCTTGAAAGACAAACCAGAGGAATGAAGTACTGATGCAAACTAAAAATGAATGTTGGAGACAATATGCTAAGTGAAAGAAGCCAGACACAGAAGGCCATGTATTATATGAAGTGCTGGAAATAGGCAAATCCATAGAAAAGAGAAAGTACATTAGTGGTTTTCAGGTACTGGAGGAATGGGATGCAACTGCTAATGGATACGGAACTTCTCTTCAAGGTGATGACAATGCTCTGAAATTAGACAGCAGTGATGGTTGCATAACCCTGTGAATATGCTAAAAGTCACTGAATTGTACAATTTAAAAGGGTGAATTTTATGGCATATGAGTTATATACCAATAAAGCTGTTATTAAAAATAATTTAAAAATTGAGAGGCTCCTGTGAAAAGTTTTGGTATATTGGCATGCTGAGATAGAGAAGTTAAAAATGAATTAAGCGGGAAGCAGATGTGGCTCACGTGATTGGGCTTCCGTCTACCGTATGGGAGGACCCAGTTTCCATCCCCAGGGTCTCCTGGTAAAGGCAAGCCTGCATGGCAAGCCATGCAACAAAATGATGATGCAACAAAAAGAGAGACGAAGGGGAGAGTCAAGGCAAGACACAACAGAAACCAGGAACTGAGGTAGCGCAAATGACAGGGAACCTCTCTCCACATCTGAGGTCCCCAGAATTGAATCCTGGTGAATCCTAAAGGAGAAAAACTAGATGAGAAGACAAAAAGAAAAATAGACACAGATGATCACACAGCCAATGGACACAGACAGCAAAAACAGCAGGGTGGGAGGAGGGGGAGAAAAAATGAATTAAGCAATTATCAAGAGGTGACATTAATTATGTGGTGATGTTTTATTGAAATCTAGCATTTTCCTTAAATGTTGGCATATAATGAATATCTTTGATTATATCTAGTGGGTACAATGGGTAATTAACAATTCTTAAAAGGCACTTGTTTTCACCTGTAATAACAATTTGAGAGTGCTTTGATGCTAAGCACGGTTAGTCATGGCATGAGATGGACCACAATTCATAGTGATTGTAGCAGTTCGATATAATTGATGAATTCCAAAAAAGAAATATTGAATTATGCTTGTAATCTGATCTGTACCTGGGCATGACTGAGTTATGATTAGGCTGTTGCATCCCTACCCCTTGGTGGGTGGGGACTCATAGATAAAAGGCATGTGAAGAACAGAGTTGGGGATTTCTGATATTAGAGTTTGAAGCTGAAGACCTGGGAAGTCAGCACCCAGAGGAAAGAGAAGCCAGCACCAGGAAGGAAGGAACCTTGAAGCCAGAGTAAAGCACGCTCCTGGAACCTAGGAACCCAGGAAGCCTGACCCCTCTCAGACGTCGGCAGCCATCTTGCTCCACATAGACTTTGGTGAGGGAAGTAACTTATGCTTTATGGCCTGGTATCTGTAAGCTCCTATCCCAAATAAATACCTTTATAAAACCAACCAGTTTCTGGTATTTTGCATCAGCACCCCTTTGGCTGACTAATACAGAGTTTGGTACCAAGGAGTGGGGAAGTGCTTTTGCAATTACGGAAATGCAGGAATGGTTTTATAAATGGGTAAGGGGTATTGTTTGGAGGAATTGTGAAATGCTTGATGGAAAAGGCCTAGATCTCTTTCAAAAGACTGTTGATAACAATATGGACGCTAAAGAGACTTTTTATGATGACTTAGAAGTAAATGATGAAACTATTATTGGAAACTGGAGGAAAGGTGATCCACGTTTTAAAGTTGCAGAGAATTTAGCAAGATTAACTCCTGATGTTTTATGGAAGGCAGAGATTGAAAAGGTGAGCCTGGACATTTAGCTGAAGAAATTTCCAAAGTAAATCCAGAGAATGTGGATTGGCTTCTGCTTGCAGCTTATAGCAAAATGCTAGACGAGAGAGATATGCTGAGGATGGAACTGTCGGGCACAAAGAAAACAAAAACTGATTCTGGAAATTCCAAGCCTCTGGAGATCAAGCTCCCAAATGAAAGTGCCACAATGGAGGACTTAACTAAACTTAGAACTTGTAAATCAGGGTTGAAGATGCAGTTAACATGGGAAAGACTTGTGGAAAATCTTACTGTCTAATGGCTTGGACCCCTGCTTCCCGCATGCTAAACAAATAGACTTTTTGAGAGAGCTGTATGAACAAAACCACTGTCAGCCTGGAATAAAAAGGACATGGAAAGGAGAGATTGAAGTGGGAAACAACCTCAAGAGGAAAACCATGGAAGCTAAGATCTGGAATTAGGACATCACTTGGGCCAAGAGTGGAACCCCACCCATGTGTACAGAGAGGGTGAGTTTGCCCCAGCAATTGAGGGTAGATGTTCCCACCCAACATTCTGGGAGAGTTTTGCCACCCCAGGGTACAGAGAGGGTGGAGCACATTCCCCAAGGATTAGGGCGGTTAAGGTCAGCACCCCTCAGGTCTGAGAGGGGTGTACCTGTCCCCCAAAGGTTAAGGAAGGCCAGGTGGTCAACTCATTGTTCTGAGAGGGTTGAGCCTGTATGCCAAAGGTTAGGGGGAATATTGTCTTCACATCATTGTGTTAGGGGGGTTAAGACTCTAACCCAAAGATTGGGTAAGGTATGGCATTCACCTCAACACTCTTGGAGGGAGAGATCTGGAGCTTGGTCAATACACAGATGCTTGATGAGAGTGGAACCAAGAAAATGGCCATTGGTCAAGCATATGGAAAGGGTGGGTTCCCATAAGGCCCCAAGGCGGAGAAACCATCATCTTAAGAATGACTCTCAGACTTTGAAATCAAATAGAGGAGGGCCTGCAGGTCTACTGAACTGCAGAGAAACTGTAACTCATGTTTCCCTCCCAATTTCTTCTTATTGTAATGAAAATGTTTATCCTTTTTCTATCCATTTGTGTATTGGAAGCACATACATTGGTAAGTTTCAGAGGTCTATAGCAGATGGGGCTTTGCCCCAAGACAAACTATTTCTTTAAATTTATAATGATATGATTTAGTACTTGCATTGTAACTGATTTAAGGCTGTTTTGAATATTTTGATGACTTTTTGGAACTCAGAGGGTGGAGTGTAACAGTTGGATATAATTGATGAGTTTCAAAAAGAAATATTGGATTATGCTTGTAATCTGATCTGTACCTGGACTCACAGTTAAAAGGCATGGTGAAGAACAGAGTTGGGGATTTCTGATATTAGAGTTTGATGCTGAAGACCCGGGAAGTCAGGACCCAGAGGAAAGAGAAGCCAGCACCAGGAAGGAAGGAACCTTGAACCCACAGAAAAGCAAGCCCCAGGAACGTAGGAACCCAGGAAGCCTGAGCCCTTGCAGACGTCGGCAGCCATCTTGCTCCACATAGACTTTGGTGAGGGGAATAACTTATGCTTTATGGCCTGGTATCTGTAAGCTCCTACCGCAAGTAAACACCCTTTATAAAAATCAACCAGTTTCTGATATTTTGCATCAGCACCGCTTTGGCTGACTAATACAGTGATGATAAAGGTTAAATTAGAAATAGTGAATGGGCCAAAAGTATATCTCCAGCAAGTATTTCTTTAAAAGATCATTTCACAATATGCATATGTTATTCTGATTATTCATTATACTATTAACAAGGGTTTTTAAAAAAATATTAACTGGGAGAAGAAAATCTGCTTATTGATATTTGTATATGGTTATACTTTAAAATAGATTGTTTTAACTATAGCACATGGGTTCTTAGCTTATAGTGGAATCGGGATTTGGAGATAGAGTAATGAACTTACTTTAAAGATTGAATTAGTAGAATGAAGTCATAAGAAGATAGCAGGTTACTTAATGCACAGTGGTTAGGGTCTAGACTAGTGCTTATGTTTCTTAACAGTTTTTCTCAGGTCCTCTTTTGAGAATATGAAAGAAGCTATCGACCCTGCCTCTAAAATGTACATCTGCATATACCTATATTTTTTCCCCACAGAATTTTCAGGAAGTCAACTTTGAAGTCCATCCATAGACTCCATTTTTTTTTAATTAAAAAAATTCTTCTTCCTTCTATCTCTTTATTATTTTTTTAAATCCATAGACTTCTAATCCCATGGTAAGAATTCCAAGACTATATAAAGGAGACCTAAGTCCATATAATGCTTATTCTGGTCAATTCAAGCTATGGTCAGTAATTCTAAATTTGCTGAGATGCTAAAATTTTTTTTTTAATGCATTCACAAAGTTTGTCGGGCAATGAACACCCACCCTAGCACCGACTGTGAGTGTTCCAAGATTGGACTTTAATTATCATGTCTCTTTGGGCTACGACAATTACTTAGAGGAAGTGGGATTGTGTGGGATTATAGTGTTCAATTACTGCTTCCCTCTGAAACAGGAAGCCTCCCTTATAAAGTGGCCTCTGACGTTCTTTCTACTTAAGCTTTAATGAGAGGCTCTACAAATAAACATTCAAATAGAATCCAAAAAATTTTCCAAATACGAGTGCTTCAATCTTCTGGATCACACTCAGAGCCAACTTACTACATGGATCTGGAAAATTCAGGCAAGCACTGAGCTTTGGCTTGACTTACCCACAAAGAAGCCTCAATGTTTTCACTTTGTTGACCATAAGTGATATATTTAGTTTTCCAGAAGGTTAGTCAATCTGCCAGGGAAAATATCCTGAAGAAAATGAAGCAGGCAATTATGTTGGGCAGACCTGGGGGTTAGTGTGGATGGGCCTTGTTTTAAAACAGATTCTTAACTCAGTCAAAAAGTCTCCTGTCCATGTGTTTTTCTGGGGAGAAACTTCCAAAGCAGCATCGTGAAAACTAACAGACTTGATGAAGGGGTGTGCAGCCATCTGGTTTGCTCACAAGCAGAGTTGCTCTTTTTATCAGAATTATTTTCAGATTTTGGCATGGGGGAGGAGTTGGCTATCTTGAACATCAAATCAGTATTAACCCTCTACTGAACTTGAATAATTCTATTAAAATATCTCCTAATGAAGACATTGGAAAAAAATTTTTTTCCTAGAAGAGGCAGCAGAGGCCTGTTGAAATTAGGTGACAACTATTTGGGATGAGGGTGGGGACATTCATCAGTTGGTTTTCTCTTGTCACCCCAAAGGCTCAGCAATAATGCATCCCAATGATTGGCAACACAATAGCTTCGCTCCTACTTTTTGCTCTTCTCACACATAACATCTTCTTTCTAGAATTCTGAATATTTAGCATCACTGAGAACAGTTTCTGTTGGGGACAAAAAAGGGTGGTGGTGGTGGTGGTGGTGGTAGAAAGCGAAGTTTATTTTTCTTGCCCTTTTTTCTGGGACTCCTCCATATACACTCATTCTTTCTTTGACCCAAATGGAAGGACAGGTTTCTTTTCATTTCCTTCCTGATTGGAGTAAGTTTCCATAGTCGACTCCTGGCAGGAATGCCCTACTATCTTGGGCACACTGCTCTAAAGAAACAACACTTTTTCATGCCCAGGAGAACAAATTAAAGGCAGCAGCTTGCAGCAGCTCTTACAGGTGCCAGCATTTCCCCCTTCCATGTAAAGGGCAAAAATCAGAGGAAGAAGGCAGGACCCAGGTTGTAATTGAAAAGTTGACTCATGAGGAAAAACTGCAAAAATGTAAATCTCTGAGAGTGAACACAGACTTCTCTCTCCTTTTTTATCTTTCTGGTCAGAGAGTTGGGTTGTGCCTGATAAACTAGTGGGGTGGTTAATTTTTAAAGTCTTACTTTTAGTTTTCCTGTGGTTCAGAGTGAATCCTGTTGAACAGACACATCAACATCAGATTCTTTCTTCTAAAGGGAAAATAATAGTAATATGATTCTGAAGGACAGCTTCTACTTAGAGCATTGTGACCATAAGTTCGAAGGACAAATGAAGGGAAAAGAACCCAAAGCATGTATTATTTAAAAATTCTCCAATTAGTTTATGCTAATGTCTTTATATTGATACCCCATTCGCCTAAATATAAGGTGAAATTACTTGCCTCCAAAGTTATATCCCAGAATTTCACATCTTTCAGTGCTCTCTCAATAATTTAATTTGGAGCAACAAACTACAGTTAGGGGAAGATGCCCAGGGATGGAAGGACCTAAGTTAATATCTCTTTTGGATGCCTGTGGAAATTCATCTGCCAGAATTGGCTAGGAAAATGGAGGAAAAGAAATTTATTACTGGTTTAGTCATTACTCTTGTGGCTACTACCTCTGAAATTCAATTGTTAAAAGTTTTTGTTAATGGGTCATTTAGAGGTCACATAAAATGCAATTCTGTAAGTGGAACATTATGGAGATTACAAATATACACCTACAGGAAATAAATGACCAAACACTTTATAAATGAGTGTTTGTGACTTAGGATAACATTTCATTTCTAGAACAGCATTGTACATGGATTCAAAGAATGTCAGATCTCAAACAACTTTGAAAAAGTTATGTTGAAGTATCTTGAAAACTGTTGGATTAGTCACAAAACAACACAGGTGAGGAATAACATTTTTATGAAGAGAGAAAAATACAGTAATTTTAAATCAATATATTATTTTACAAATAAGATTTTAAATATGTATACATAACAAAGGAGTTAATTAAAAATATTCAGTAGACATTAGACTTATTTTGACTATAGCCCTCAAGTGTTTATCTTCATGGCCAAAAGAGATTTCTCTTTGAGGTCGTCATATATTTGGGCATATATGACAGGAAGATAAATCTTAGAGTGATAGATCATCAGGAAATAATGTGGACCAGAGTCCAGGGTACTTTCCCATTTTATAAGTGAAGTCACTAAATTAAATTGGAGCTCAAGGTCATCAAGTTAGTGGCAGAGGGAGATTAGAAATGAGACTGTCTTTTTCCATTGTGATATATCATTCTCTCATTTCCAACTGCTGGCAAACAGAGAAGAGAGATTAAGAGAAACAGTCCCAAGATCTCATATTAGAGGAGCAACTTATTTGTGAGAAGCTGCTGCTTTCCTTTACACACACTCACACACACAGTATAGAATCACTTCATCCTAGCCAGGTGCTACCAATTACTGACATTCCTCTGTGGGACTCAGTCTAAGCAAACTGAAAATGTCTTCTAGCATGACAGGAAACTTATAAAAACTCCATGCCTGAGGCAACTGCCTGCTTCAGGGGTAATTTAGGGGTTACTCCCTTCTGAATCCTGGGTATTCTTAAATGCAATGGCCCTCCCCCACTCTGCAGGCCAAAGATTAATTCTCCAACAAATAGTCTCAAAACTTGAGTAATAAAGTCTCTACAACCTGTAACTCACAAAACATGTATGTTCTAAAAGCATTATCAGCAATGTGGGGAATGAATATAAGAAAGCATTATGCCAAACGGAAACTAGCCATTCTTCAGGGCCTTGGGTGTTGCTGGATTCTAATTGGATTGATAATCAATATGGAAGTGACAAGAATCCCACCCACAGAGAGTGTGATCCTGGTTTACCAGTGTCTAAGGAGGTCAAAGGATCCCTCACTGAAAATTATTCTCTGCCAATAACACCCTGCTCCTAGGTAGAAAGTGAGAAGAGTTCCAGGAATTCAGGGTAAGGAACTAGTACTGGATGAATGCGAACAAGCCTGCCATCCTGGGAGTGTGAGAGCACACACACATGACCCAGCTCATGCTGGGTCATAGATGGAGAGCCAGTGCTGGAAATAGGTGGGAGTTTTAAGAGATGGAGACCATTATTGTGTTCTTCAGAGAGAAGAAAGGATTTCACAGTCAGCCAGGGCTTCAAGAATCAGGGAGGTGGTCAAATGGATATTGTTTTCAGTCAAAAGTGCTCATTAGCTGAACTCTAAAATGTCAATTTTGTCTTCTCCAGTACTTCCTTAGTATGTTCCTCTTATGTAGGCCACTTTTATCCATCTGGACAAGTTTCTCTCTGTTCTCAAATAAAACATACATCTCATTGTGCCAGTTTCTATAAGCAACTTCCTTTTCCTCAGTTCAGGTTACTTCAAGGTACTTTGTCCCACGGCCAACAGCAATTCTTAGAATTTCTGAATCCTTTATATATTTGATAATTTGAAATCATCTATCAACAAATAGAGGGGTTTTGAGAAAATATTAAACTTGGAACAGAGCATCTCATTACTGTTACCCAAGGTAGTTGTATCTCCTCCTTTTTACCATTTTGTCGCCTTGACTCTTGCCATAAAAAAACAACAAAAAATCCCTTTCAATTAACCAACCAACCAATCAACCAACCCACCAACCAACTAAATTAAACACACACATATGCAGAACAACTTACCCTCCCACAACAAAACCATGAAAAGTTAAGCAAAGCAAAAACAGTATAATTATTCCCTAAATGTATTTCTAGTGTCTTTTGCTTTAGGACTGTTTAAACTGATCTATCTGCTGGTGCATGCTGGTATGTACCTGCTGGCAATTTCAGACTTCCGATCTCTTGCTCTATCCTTGATTCACTGAATGTTTAGGAAACTTGCCAAACTTCTCCTCCTCCACTTTTTGTGTAAAAGCAGGTCTTGCGAAATTGTTATTCTCTTCTATCACTGAATGATAAATATGACATCAATGACTATGAAATGCTTTTCTCATTGTTTCTTTAGGAAGGGAAAATCTAGTGAAAATTGGGTAGAAAGTCTCAGTAGTATTGCTAAGAGCATTGATATATCCTGGAATTAGCATCCATGATGAAGTTTATTTTCACTCATAAGTGTGGAATCAGATGGTTTCTGTTCTGTTTATTTGCTTCCTTTTCATTTGGTAGCTGTTTTGAAAGTAAGCTGCTGTGATCTCTGGATAGCTTTAGGCTTTCTATATTTGTAGGATTGCCAAGAACTTTAAAGTAAGCATTGTGGAGCACAGCCTGAGAGCTAGGCAGAGAAGTAAGTTGAAGAACCCAATCAGGATACATGGTGGCTGGTCCTTGGAATGCAGGGTTCTTGATTCTCAGGAATCAGTACTGAAATGAGGGTGATTGAATAACAGGTGGGGTGATGTTGACCTGATGTCTCTTTGAGTTAATGGTTTCTAATATGCTTCCTGTACTTGATTTTAAACTTATAACAAAAGACCTAACACAAATGTTCGTGGCAACTTTATCCCTAATAGCCCTAAACTGAAAATAGCCCAAATGTCAGTCAACAATGGAATGCATAAACCAATGGTGGTACATTCATGCAATAGAATACGACAGGAGCAATAAAAAAGAATGAACAATTGATACACCAGCAATATGGTTGAATCTCAAAAGCATTATGCTAAGTGAAAGAAGCCAGATGCAAAAGTCTACATACTACATGATTCCATTTGTACTCTGGCAAAGGCAAAATCTATGTGGTTGTTAGGGGATGGGGGTGGTGGGAAGGGATTGACTACAAAGGGGCAGGAGGGAACTTTTCGAAGTGTTAGAAATAGTCTAACTTTTGATTGTGGTGGTGATCGATTCTATTTTTGTTAAAACTCATCAAATTGCACACCTATAAAGAACAGATTTTACTGTATGTCAATTATACCTCAATAAATCACACAATTTTTGCTGAGAAAATTTGTCAGATACAAGGAGTATGTCCTATACGATTCCAATTATGTGAAGTTCTAGAACAGGTAAAACTAATCTATTGTGGCAGAACGTAGCTCAGTGGGGTCTCAGGGTAGGGAGTTGCAGTCAATTGACTGGAACAAGGGAACTTTCTGGGGTGATAGAAATGTTCTATACCTTGATTGGGGTAGTTGTTTATATAGGCGTATTCATTTGTACATAAATGCATAGAACTACTCATTTAAAATACGTGCATTTATTGTATATAAATTATACCTCAATTAGATTGATAACAAAAGAGAGACAAAGAAAAAAGTAACTCCTGTCAGAGTCAGCAGGAAGAAATCAGATCTCAGCAGGCGAACATAATCCTAGAACTGGAGTTGGCAAGGGGAGTGGGGCAGTTTATCACAGTGCAGGGTCTGGTGAGAATTGATTTGCAGCTACTTGTTGTGAATCTAAGTGTGCGTGATGGTGTGAAAGACTAGATGGTGAAAATGTCTGTGGGTGATCTTATCCCCACTCTTACTGTCTTCTACTTCCTGTTATTTCCTTAAGACTTCAGGGTATCACGAGGGTAGTTGTAACACTGCCATATACAAGTTTTGGAAGCTGTCTCTCCCCTTTCTATTAATTTGCCTTCTCAAATTTCAGCTCGGTCTGATTGCAAAGCACCAAGTCAATCTGCAACCTCCATTCCCAAAACTTTGGAGGCAGAAAGCCTATCTTTATTTGTGTTGGAATTGTGGAGAAAAGATGTTGTCTTTATAGATAATTTAAGAAAAACGAATATGATTTAACCTTAGTGACTGTCAAGGTTGAAGTAATATAGAATTAAATGACAGGGCAACACAGTCCACCAATCCATTATTAGGTGGTTACTTTAAACTATGGATTTGAACTTGTGATGTGGATGATTTAGGACTGAGGGTGGTGGCTGGGTGTATAGGACTCTGAAAGTCGAATCCTTAAAGGGTTCTCAGGGATCCTCCCTTGTTAAGACTGAAAACTGAAACTCTAAGAAAATCATAAAATCATATGAGCTTGTGTATGTGTGTGTGTGTATGTGTATTCACTTTCCATAATCAAAGCAAATTGGAGGCCTTTACAAATATGATTTTTGTATTAGTTTTCTATTGGTGCATAACAAATTACCACAAAGATAAAGTTTAAAACAAAAACACTCTTTTATTAATTAACAGTTCTATACTTCAGAAATTCAGGCACAGTATGGCTAGTTTCTCTGCTCAGGGTTTTACACAGCTGACGTCAAAGTGTCAACTGGGCTGCATTCCTTTCAAGAGACCCGGGCCTGGCAGGAGACTCTGCTTCCAAGCTCTTCCAGATTGTTGGCTGAAACCAGTTCCTTTCAGTTGTAGGACTGAGGCCCCTGTTTACTTGCTTTTTTGTCTTCTCCAAATATCCTACAGTGAGTACATATTCCTCTTGTAATCAGATACAAATGTTATTTTTTAAACTATGTAACGATATAAAAATTTTTGTAGTTGCTCCTCATGGGTTTATCACCCTTGATTTTATTTAAGCCTGTGAAGAGAACTTTAGGGAATTGTGGAAACTCAGGCTTTGAAATGCTGTAAATGAGATAAATGAAAATCTTTCCTTTTTGTTCCTATTTGTTCTTGTATTGGAAAGTCTCTATCAAAAGGGGCTAGAAAAGAACTACCTTAATTATAGTGTTCCATAATTTTTTTTTTTTTCAAATATATATGTCAATACTGGTAAAGAATCACAAACTTTCCTTTTTTGTCTTCAGAAGCACTTCATTCCTGGCTTCTGGGTGCAAGGGTTAATGTATGCTGCTGCCATTTTATCCCAATAACCCTTGGTCAACCAACCTAACCACTCCTGCTTTGTCTATTTGGGCCAAGATGTCAAGAGCCTTAAAATTGCATGTCTTAATTTGGGATTGTGCTTAGTGGTGAAATCTTATATGGGTCTATTTCTTTTGTTTGTAGTTTGTTTATGATCTTTTCAAGGAGAGGTGCTGGAGTGAGTTGGGGGAAGTTACATCAGATTCATGGTTTTCTTGATTAGATCATTATGGGCTCCAAAATAAGCTGTCCCTTATGAAATGCAGCTAAATATTGGCAGATAGTAGCTAATCTATCTTCCACAATTCCTTGAAAAAGGCCTGAAATCTTTAGCAATCTTTATTGCTAGAGGGCACACATGGTAGAAATTAAGTTAAGCCATTCTTTAATTTATATAAATAATCAAGAAATGGCAATTGACTTTGTTCATAGACCAACTTAAATTTATTAACATATGTAAACTTTGTAAACAAAAGTATATCTGCTTCATGAATATGCTGTCAGTATTTTTCTGGTTTCAAGCCCATGCAGGATTTCACTTCCTGGATTGTAGTCAAACATGATCAAAAATAGATGGTTGGGAAGTTTTAGGATAATCCTACAGGTAATAAAGTTTTCCTGAGAAAACTCCATGTGACACAGTTAACTTCAAGGAAATGAAAATCCCTTTAACTTGCAATAGTTCAATAAATTAAGTCCTCAGTTATAGGGGAATCTACAATGTGATTCTTAATTCAAACTGGTGATTAATTCATGGTGCTGATAGGGGAATGGTGGCCCTTGTTTTGCTTTGGAATGAAGTTACAGACATATGTACTGGGCTAAGTGGGCACTATATTTGTCAACAAATGAAATGGTTTCTGGTCTTGATTCTCTGCAGAAATCTCAAGGTAACTTTCCTTTTAGAAGCCCAGAACTAGGACACTGATGAAAAATCAAAAGCAATAATTCTTATGGCCTGTTTGAAGAAGTACATCTTGGATAAGTCCACCTGAGCCTGAACCAACATACTTTTCAGCTACCTAATCTTTAAAATTCAGTTTAAGTCGATCTTCTGTATTAAACCTCCTCCTTCAGAAGAATAATTCATTATTAACTAATACATATTCACATTATTATGATGATGTATTATTAGCTTTCATAGTGAGATCTTACCTAATATGAATAGGATTGTCTTTTTTAATCTTCATATCAATTCTGTGTTGTATGTGCTATTATTGTCTCTGTTTTAAAGATTGAAAAATGGAGCATCTGAAATACTGACAAAGACACAGAGTTCATGAGAGGAAGATCTGGAAGATAAACCCTCCTTTTCTGACTTCAGATCTGTAGTATTTTTACTCGACATACTATTTTCGCCTCTTTTCAAATATAGACTTTTTAGATAAAATCTTTTATTAAGAATAGTATTATTTCTTGAGTGATTACCTCTGTCAGTTCCTAACAGCAAGCAGATGGCAGAGCCAAATGAGGGTGATTTCAGGAATTTTTACTTACAAAGAAACTTTATAAAGGCGTGGGTAGTTTAGGAGAACCACAAGATACAGTGCAGCAAGCAGAAGCTAGAGTAGTGGATGAGGTGTTATTACCCTTGGATTCAAAAGGATGAGGAAGGGAGCACTTAATGAACCAAGAGAAAAAGTTGTTTGGAGAAGGTCACCTGGAGAGGAGCATTGACCCTTGGTGAAAGGACATGTCCAGTTCAAAGACACCTACAAGGAATGAGCCAGGGGAGTAAGCACACTGATCTCCTCTCTTCCCACTCTCTGATCTCCTGCCAAGGCTCTCATTGGCCAAACCCAAGGGGAAGCCAGAGGGCACTGGAGTCTTGTTGATGTCACCTTTACAGGTCAGATTTGCAGGGAACAGGGCAGAGTGAAGAAGAATACAAAGAGGATCTGGAGGGGCAAACAAAGTATCCAGCACAATGACACATGGAAAGTGTCACAGTAATCACAGGTTGGCCTTTTCTGGGAATAACAATGTAATTTAGAAATGTAGTTCCTCTTAGGATGTGAGGAAAGTGACTGCAAACTGACTTGCTAGGACCTGTCTATGGCCATCTCCTGGTATTTGGCCTGACTTTGGACAACCATATCTGTTCTGCCAATGGAAGAGCTATAGCATATTTGCTACCCAAGAGAATATTTTATCACAATTCAATCTCTTTTTCTAAAATTCCTCTACAACTTCTTTGGCAGCTATAGCATCCCCCCACCCCCAGTCCTATTATTATTATTTTAAAAATCTTAAATAGATTAAAAAATCTTCTGTATGAAGTATTCAAAAAGCAAGTGTTACAGAATCTGCTCTTTCATCTGCTAATTTCTTTAGGAGAGGCTAATTGTTGTGCCTGGAAGTTCCACATGCTATGGATTTGGAGCATGGAGGTGAGGCAGTAGAGTGACTCTTCCTGGATTATACATCAAGTCCAAGGTGCAACTAGGACCACGGCCCTGTCCAGTGCTTTTTAAAAATGCTTTTAAAAATGATTCTCCATATTTTTCTTAGCATATTTTTACTCACAGGACAGAGTTGATGATAACCAAGGCATAATTTTCTTGTGTGAACTTTGTTTTTGCCAAAATCATTCAACATTCCCCCAAAATATCGCATGCCTTGTGTTTCCACAGTTCCTCATACCTGGAATTCCCTCACTTTAGATGGCTTTCCAAATTTGACCAAATTCAAGTCCTACTTAATCAGTGAGACCTGCCCTCACATTCTAGGCAAGGGTGTTGTTCTTTCTTCTGATTGCCTGCATTGGTTAGATAAATCACCCTCTTTCGCTTGATCATAGATGCTAGGAAATTAGGACTTTTTTTAAGTTTGTATTTGTTTTGGAATTTTTAAAATGTGTGCACATATTATCTGTTCAACATTTATGTAAGCACCATTAAAGCTAAGAATATATGTTATACTTCTTTGAATCTCTTCTTAACAATAGGTGTATACTCATGCTGAGAGAATCTTGGCCAAATAAATTAATAAGGCACACGGAAGGAGGAATGAGGGATCTGTAATTAACATGGTAGATGGGACACATGTATCATTTCTCCAAACTCCACAAAAATGATAGTAAGAAAATGACAAGGATTTAACTCTATCTGACAGGGTAAGGAGAGGTGGAGTGCAAAAGAGACCTGTCCTAAAAATTGGGAAGATACTATGACCTAGTGTTTTAGTTTGCCAAAGAGGTGTCTATGCAAAGTACTAAAAGCATGCTGGTTTTGATGAAGGGGATTTATGTGGGATAAAGTCTTACAGTTACAAGGCCATGAAAAGTCCAACTCAAGGCACTATAAGAAGTACTATCTTACCAAAGTCAGCTGACACATGTTGAAGCAAGATGGCGGGTGATCTCTGTTTGATCTCTCTTTCCCCTCTGGGCTTTCTCCATAGCTCAACTTCTCTGCTTTCTTCCCAATTTCAGCAGCAATCTGGCATAGGGCTTGTCTCTTAGGGCTTCCTATATCAGTCTCAGCTGTTTTACTCTCTTCCCAAGTTTAGCTATAAGCTATCAGGCATATAGAAGGACTGGTCTTCTCGTGAGCTACTCCATGAGCCAGTCTCTTGTGGGCTTTGTGCTTAAGTGATCATCTCTCTCACATTGCAGAATCAATTATGTTGACACCCTTCTTTTTCCCTCTGTCTGAGTGAGTCCATTTATATCAGACCCAACAAGAAGGTGGAGACTCAACTTGAGTCACATTTCACTGACATAGTCTAATCAAAAGCCCTTAAGTGATCTTATCAAGTAATCTAATCAAAGGCCCCTCAGCTGAATTTAATGCAATCAAAGGGTGTCACACCCAGAGAAATAGATTAGTTTACAAACATAATCTTTCTCTTTTTGGGATTCATAAAATAATTTCAAAGTGCCACACCTATTAAAGAGGGGAAGGCCAAAAAGTAAGTGCTTTTGGGGGATGGGATAAAATGGATTCTTGCTGACAATCCCAGAAAACATCCCAGGCAAACTACTCTGGAGAATTGGTATGGGGTGGAGCTGAAAATTAGGTCTATAAGAGAAGTGATAGACCCCATGAATCCTCCTCAAATCAGCTCAGTTATCTATCCAGTCTCTTCTGTCAGAAAGCTGAACTAAAGCTTACTCTCTGGATTGGTTTGACCAGTGAGGCTTTGGATTAAGGTATGCAGTACACACCAGGCTGAGTCTGAGAACCAGTCTTAAAAATTGGGGAACTGATGGCACTCTGCATCCCAAGGGGTGTAATCCCTAGCCTCCTTTTCCTGCACAGTCTATAGAAATCTAGCAGCCAGACAGGGGACAGAAAGATTATTCTCTGGAGAATCTGACTGGTCTAGGAGAAAAGACCTGTGGGCATTGATATTTGAGGCACCACAGTAAATATTCCAGGTAACACTATTATAAAGTCAACCAGTTATCAAACCCCACCCAAGCACTTGAATCATCCAACACACTTTTTCCTAGCTTTGGTGAGCCTCATTCAAACATGAATAGAAAATGAAGGATCACCATATCCTTCAAGTGTGAAAGAAAGAGACTAAAACCAACAAATAATTTTTAAAAAAGGCAATTTAGTGGGTAGAAGAAAGTTTCGGAAACAGCGTTACCTCAGAAATCTAAAAGAAGAAATTGTACTATGAAACATTCACAGAAAAAATATTGTTTACCAATTAATTCTTTGCCAATTAAAAATATGAGAGCAGGAGACATCCAGCAAGATTGTGGCAGAGTAAGGAGCTCCTAGAGTCAGCTCTTGCTACAGGGCAGTTAGTAAATACCCAGAGCTATCTGGAACTAGCTGAAGCACCTGCTTAGGGGCTCTAGGAGACCAGAAGAGCATCCTGCAACATCCTTGAGGGAATGAAAGAAGGAGAATGCCCATCTGCACAGAAGTTTTGTAAGTAGAGCGCTCCACGCCATGGAGGCCGGTACCCTCCCTCCACTGGAGGCACAAGCCACCTCAGGAGCTGTTCCACGACTGAAATTGAAAGCTCCATTTCCCAAAAAGGGAGAGGAAGAGATGGTTGGACATCAACTTCAGTTTCTGATGACTAAATTCGGTGGGCTAAAGTATAATCTTAAGAACAGCTAAAGTTTGAAACTGTCCAAGTCAGAAAGAGGCTGGTAGCTGCCATCTTAACTCTGTGCCTGGCATGAGGGAAAGCAGGGTAGACTGAAAATCACAGTGCTGGTAGGGACAAGCTTCTTCCAGGTCATATTGCAGCTCTAGCCTAGTCCCCAGCCCCACCTCCAGCAGGGAGGAAGCTGTGGGGACCTGTGCCAGCCTCTCTGGGAAATTATAAGCCAAGCCATGGAGGCCAGTGATCATCCTACTTTGGCAGTGCAGGCCATCCCAGAAACTATTCTGTGACTGGAATTTGAAGCTCCATTTCCCAAAAACAAGAGAGGAAAGATGTGGCCACTGATTTCAGCTACTGATTAGTAAATTGGGCTAGCAAAAGTATAACCCTAAGAAGAGCTAAGGTTTGACCCTGTCCAAGTCAGAAAGAGACTGGTGGCCACCATTTTGACTCTGCCCCCAGCCTGAGGGGAAGCCCAATTGACCAAAAATCATAGTTACAGTAGGAACCGGTTTCTTTCACCCAATTCGACCTGCATCCCTAGCCTAGGCGTCAGCCCCAGCTCTGGCAGGGAGGAGGCTGGTGGGCCCTGCACCAGCCTATCCAGGTAACTGCAGGTAGATTTGTCTAATACAGACTGAATAATCAGAAGTCTACTGGGGCAACTGTGGTCATCTTGGACTTCCACTGCATAGATTGCTGCCCACACCACAGCTCCATCCCTACCCCAGGCCAGGGAGAAAGGAGAGTGAAGCTTCATCAGTCTCTCTGGGCAACTGTAGTCTAGGCTTGCATGACTTGGATTATTCCAAACAGCTGTAACTCTGTCCCTATCCCTGGCAAAGGAGAAAGTTGGAAGAAGCTTCATCGGTCCCAGGGGTAAGGAGGGCAACTTGAGTCTCCACAGCTTATAGCACCAACTACACCCTTGGTTCCTACTACACAACCAGCAAGGGAGAAATGGCAGGGAGACTAAACTAAAGACAAAACTGCATCCAGAATAAACACTTTAGTAAGCCATATGCCAAGACACCAGCAAAAAATTACAATCCACACCAAGAATCAGGAAGCTATGGCCCAGTTAAAGGAACAAGATAAGCTTCCAGATGACATAAAGGAATTTAGACAACTAATCATAGATGTTCAAACAAATCCCCTTAATAAATTAAATGAGATGATTAAAGAGATAAAAGATATTAAGAAGGCATTGGATAGCATAAAGAAGAATTTGAAAGCATACATAGAAAAATAGCAGATCTTATGGGAATAAAGGTACAATAAATGAACTTAAAAGAACATTGGGATCATATAATAGCAGATTTGAGGAGGAAGAAGAAAGGATTAGTGAGCTTGAAGAAATGGCCTCTGAAAGTGAACATACAAAAGAACAGAATGGAAAAAATTGAACAAGGTCTCAGGGAACTAAATGACAAAGGGGTGTACAAACATACCTGTCATGGATGTCCCATGAGAAGGGAAGGGAAAAGGGGCAGAAGGAATATTTGAAGAAATAATGGTGCAAAATTTCCCAACCCTCTTGAAGGACATAAATATTCATGCCCAAGGAGCACAACATACTCCCATCCGAAAAAATCCAAATAGACTAACTCCAAGACACATACTAATCAGAATGTCAAAGGCCAAAGACAAAGAGAGAATTCTGAGAGTAGCAAGAGAAAAGCAATGCATAACATATAAGGGATATCCAATAAGATTAAGTGCCAATTTCTCACCAGAAACCATGGAGGCAAGAAGACAGTGATATATATATTTAAGATACTATAAGAGAAACACTTCCAGCCAAGAATTTTATATCCAGCAAGACTGTCTTTCAACAATGAGGGCAAGATTAGAATATTCACGGATAAACAGAAACTGAGAGAATTTCTAAGCAAGAGACCAGATTTTCAGGAAGTACTAAAGGATGTGCTAGACCCTGAAAAGAAAAGACAGAAGAGAGAGGCCTAGACGAGAGTCTAGAAATGAAGATTATATCAAAATAAAGTAACTGAAAATGTCAAAAGAGTGGTGAAAATAAAATATGAGAGCTAAAACTCAAAGAGTCAGGAATAAACTTAACCAATCATGTAAAGCATTTATATTCAGAAAACTGTAACTTGATGTTAAAAGGAATCAAAAAAGACCTAGATAACTGGATGAACATTCCATGCTCATGGATTGGAAGACTAAATATCATTAAGATGTCGATTCTACTCAAATTGATATAAAGATTCAATGCAATTCTGATAAAAATTCCACCACCATTTTAAAAAAATTGAAAACACGATTATCAAATTTATTTGGAAGGGTGAGGGGTTCTGAATAGCCAGAAATATCTTAAAAAGGAAAAGCAAGCTCTCATCTCTAGTCTTTAAATTATATAACCAAGCTATAGTGGTAAAAACAGCATGGTTCTGGCATAAAGACAGACACATAGACCAAAGGAACCAAACTGATGGTTCAGAAACAGACCCTCACAGGTATGGTCAAGTGATTTTTGACCAGCCTGTCAAACCCACACAGCTCTGGCAGAACAGTCCATTCAACAAATGGTGCTGAAAGAACTGGACATCCTTAGCCAAAAGTAGGAAAGAGTACCTCTATCTCACACCTTATCTGAAAATTAACACAAAATTGATTTAAAAAGCTAAAAATAAAAGCAAGAACCATAAAGCTTCTAGAAGAAATTGTAGGAAAATAGCTTCAAGACCTTTTGGTAGGTGGTGGATTCTTAAAGGAGGTAAGAGGAGGACTGAAATGGACTACTGATGTTTAATGTATATAGAAGTTTTAATTAGCTTTACTGTAAAAGTGTGGAAATGTATTGAGTGGATGGTCACACATAGTAACACCTAGTTTATAAATGGGGATGTAGCTGAAAATGGTAGTCTAGGTATATAAATGCCATTTGACAGAATGCTAGAGAATAATCCAGGAACTGAATCTAGGATCAGTAAGCCAAGAGGTAGATGAGAATTGTGGTTGAAGGTACAGATGCAAGAGTGTCCTTTGTTAGTTAGAGCAAATTTACGTCATTATTGCGGGGTGGTGGGAATGTGGAGAGGCATGGGAAAGATAAAACTGGAGTGACCTACGGACTGTGGTCAGCAGTAAAAATATAATATTCTTGCATCTATGCCAAAAGTGTACTGTGTTGATAATGGGACAGTAAGGAAAATGTGTTCCAAATGTACATTATGGATGTGGTAACAATCAGATGATATTAATCTTATCTTTAGTAAATGTTCCACCAGAGTGTGCTGTGTTGATAGAGGAGTATTGTTTGGGAATTCTGTACATGTGCATGATTGTTTTATAAGTTTACATCTTCTGTCATAAAAAATATACTTAAAATAATAATAGGGTAGTTTGGGGGAAAAATACACCAAATATAAGATAAAGCCTATAATTAGTAGGAAGATTCTGACAATATTCTTTCATAATTTGTAACAAACGTCCCGCGACAATGCAAGGTGCTGGGTGGAGGGTTGCTGTATGGGACCCATGTATGATGTTATGCATATTTGCTTTGCAAGCTCACAGATTTTATTATACACTTATTGTTTATGTATGTTCATATATAAATAATATGAAGATAATAATAATAATAGGGTTTGTTGGGGAAAATACTTTGGTTAGTACTAATATTTTGACAATGCTCTTTAATCATTATTTTAAAATGTTTAACAACAATGCAAGGTATTGGTGGTGGGTTGAGGTGTGAGAGTCTTGTATGATGTTACATATGTTTGTTTTGTAAGTTCACAACTATTACTATACACTTTTTTATATATACACTTGTATATGTATGTTTATGTATGAGTGATATACTCCAAAAAATTTAAAGAAAAATATGAGATCAGGGTTTAATACATTTAATATAAGGAGGAAGATAAAGTCAAAGAAATCGCCCAGTCAAAGAAGAAAAAAAGAAAAGAGGGAAATGATAAAATGGTTAGAAGATCCATCCAGGAAACTGAAATTCAACCAAAATAAGTTTCAGAGAGAAAGAACAGAGAAAATAGAAGGAAAGAAATGATCAAATAATTAATACAGAATAACTCTCCAGAACTAAAGGATGTAAGTCTCCAGATTGAAAGGGCCTCCCAAATGCCCACCCCCACAGGCAATGTGAAAACCCCACACCAAGGCACCTCTTTGTGACATTTCTGAACTTCAGGATTAAAGAGAAGATCTAGAATTTATAGCAAGGGCACAAAAAGAAACATAAAAGAATAATATCAGAGTTCTCAACATCAACATTGGAAGCTAGAAAGCAGAACTATTCTTTCAAATTTATGCATGAAAATTATTTCCAGAAGACTTCTTTCCCCAATCACCTACCAGCCAACTATATAGGTAGAACAAAGACATTTTCAGATCTGCAAATAACATTTTTCAACCCTGCAACCTTTCTCAGCAACTTACTGGAAGATGAGCTCCATCAAAACAATGTAGTAAAACCAAGAAGAGGAAGACAAACTCTACTAGATTCTTGAGGAGGGCAACAGTAACAAAATACTACAAACTGGATGGTTTCAAACTAGCAAAATGTTTTTCTCACAGTTCTGGAGGCTTGACATCCAAAATCAAATTGTCAACAGAGCCAGGCTTTCCCCAATAGTTCTAGAAAACAATGCTTCCTTGCCTCTTCCTAACTCTGTTGATGGCTGGCAATCCTTGCGTTCTATAGCTTGCAGTTGCCTAACTCCAATCTTTGCCTTGTGAGTCTCAGTCTCTGTCTCTTATAAGGATATTAGTCATACTCTATTAAAGGCACACCCTACTGCAGAATGACCACACCTTTACTAAGTACATCTGCAAATGCCTTATCTCCCAATAAGGCCACATTCTGAAGTACTGATGATTAGGACCTCAACATATCATTTTGGGATACACAATTCAACCTATATTACACATGGATTCAACACAGAAGAAAAGTATTTGGATTTTCTTGTACGATGGTGTTGGAAAATCCCAGGATGACAGCTGGAGAACAAATGACCCAGATTAGAGCAAGAGGGCAGAGACCTTCACAAGGGATGTATCCAAGGAAAAACAAAGAAATTTATGGATTACCTGATGTGTCTCATTACATTGCAAAGAATTTCATAACTGTATCAGAAAGTTGGGCATGGATCAGTGAAAGGTAAATAGAAAGTTTAAAAAATTGACAATTGTTGATTCTGGGGAAAACAAAAGTTTTATAAGAAAAACATTGTAGTCAGAATGTAGTACAGGTCTTACCTTTGAAAGATAGTGAATATTGATTCAATAAAGAATCAGTAGTGGCAGGATGGGAAATTTTATATAAGACAGTTAAATCCTGTCTTCTCTAATAGAAAGTTGATAGATAATATTCAAAGGAGAAAACCCATGAGATATTAGTATAAAAGAATTCTTCAAAAATACAGAGTAAGAACCAGAAGAAATGGTTGAAAGAGTAGAAAGTGTTTGCCACTCTGTCTCTGGGCAGAGGTGAGAGAGAGGGCTGCTGTTTTTCTTTTTAAAGATTTATTTTATTTACTTCTCACCCCTTCCCTTGCCCCGTCATCTGCTCTCTTGTGTCCATTTGCTGTGTGTTCTTCTGTGTCCGCTTACATTCTCAGTGGCACCAGGAATCTGTGTCTCTTTTTTATTGCATGATCTAGCTGTGTCAGCTCTCCGTGTGTGTGGCACCACTCCTGGGCAGGCTGCACTTTTTTTGCACAGGGCAACTCTCCTTGTGGGGTGCACTCCTTGCATGTAGGGCTCCCCTACACAGGGGATACCCCTGCGTGGCACAGCACTCCATGCGCACATCAGCACTGCGCGAGGGTCAGCTCACTACATGGGCCAGAAAGCCCTGAGTTTGAACCCGGGACCTCCTATATAGTAGGTGGATGCTCTATCAGTTAAGCCACATCCACTTCCCTGCTGTTTTTTATTATAAGCCTTTTAGAACTATTAGACCTTTTATATGACCTGAAAAATTTACATATAATTTGATAGAATAGAATTTGATATAATAGATAAAGGGAGAGGTATGACAGTAGAGGACATTTATACATACATATGCATATAATGGAGTTTCTTGATAGCTGACTAAAAGCAGAGGACAGATTTCAGATTTCTCTACTCCCGTAGTATCTTGACCAATTTGAGTTCATCAAAAGCTGGGAATACCAGCAGTCTCTGATGCAAACTGAAAAATATCCATGCCTGCTAGGACAGCATAGGAAAGTTGTAATGGAAGGAAGAGGTTATTACTGAAAGGTGTGTTCATTTTCATACTCAGGCATTGGCAGTAGGTAGGGTTGTGGTTAAATGGCATCTCCAAGGTATGTGATAAGAATGCTGAATGCTGCTGTGAATTGGATTTCATGTGATGGGTGTGTGGCAAAATGTAAATGATAGTAATGATAATACTCTACTACAAACCACAGAGTAAGAAGTCATATTCCTGTTCATTATTCAAGATATGCTAAGTTCTTTAAAAAGACCCCTGAATATAATTAGCAACTAAGAGAGTTTGTCATCCTCTTGCTATTGCTTCATTGGCTTTCAAACTATTAAAATTCTGTATTTCTTCTTAAGGTGAAAAACTCCACCAGAGTATCTCATGAGGGTTCCAGACCTGAGATGGGATTGCAATATGAATGGTAAATCTATAGTAAAATCTTATTTGGTGTTCATGTTTAACCTTATCATCTTCTAGAACTGAAGTTCTTCAAGACAATTCTGAGATATGGTCAGTTACACACGTACATACATGAAAGAGAGACGGGCAAACTGATTACTAATTTTTTATTTACTTTGATACTGGTAACCTAACTTCTTAAAGAATGTAAATTAGTCCTTTAAGGAAAGCATCAAATAGCCAGTTACACAGGGTTTGTTAGTATAGAATTCTTAATGAGGTATAAAACTTGGTTAATAAACCAGAGTCAAAGACTCTCAGTTCCAGACCTATTATTGAGTTGTTGAAAATTTGGAGAAATTCCCTGTTCTTTCTTTGCTTAAAGTTTTTCATTTTGGATAAATTTGATAGTAAGTAGCCTTCCTTATATCACATGGTTATTGAAAAGATCAATGGTAAATGGGAAAATACTTTGAGATCATGGGAGACAATCTTAATTTAATGAAATGAAATAGTATTGCCTTGTAAACAAATACTTAAAAATTCCCAGGCTTGGGAAGCGGACTTGGCCCAATGGATAGGGTGTCCGCCTACCACATGGGAGGTCTGCGGTTCAAACCCTGGTCCTCCTTGACCTGCGTGGAGCTGGCCCAAGAATGGCACCGCACCACAGAGAGCTGACACAGCAAAATGATGCAACAAAAAGAAACACAGATTCCCGGTGCCGCTGATAAGGATAGAAGTGGTCACAGGAGAACAAACAGCGAATGGACACAGAGAGCAGACCACTGTGGCAGGGGGGAGGGAGGGAGGGAATAAATAAAAAAATAAATCTTAAAAAAAAAAATTTCCAGGCTTCTTTCTTTCTTTTTCTTGCACTTTTGATTAAACTCAGAAAACAGCTGTTTATTGCTCAGCTATTATGTGTCAGGCATTATACTCAATATGTTATATACATTCCAATTTAATACATAAATGATAAATGTTTTTCTTGGTAATAACAGTATTTCTTTGGATGAGAGGCTATTTGTAAAATAATATTTCTATTAGTAAAATTCTTAATTGACTATCCTGTATCTTCAATAGCAAAGTAGAATATACTAAAAAATAAAGTATGTTTGGCATGGTGGATTTAACACTTCCCTGATTTATTATCGAACTTTCAAAATAGAAACCCATTTTCCTTTTAGAGCGGAAACTTGTGCTAGATAAGGCAAGGCATAGCTTCTTATATATCTGACTGATCCAGTCTGATTTAAAAGCCACACTCAGCAGTTCTAATGGGAAGGGATATGAACTCTAAGGTGTGGCTGGTCTGCTGAGCATTTGCTTTTTGATAGTGTTGGTGGTGGTCAAAAGCTTATTGATTTCCATCAGAGGAAATGAGTTAGCAGGCTTCAAGATGCTTTCTTACTATGTACAATGCTCTTTCACTGTCTCTCTTGCATGAATTCTCAGAGCCAAGCCAAATAAGGCCAAGGGCATTGTCATTGGGGTTATTATTTTGAATGTGCTTTGGGATTTGTGACACTAAAAATGCCCAATTTAGCAGGAGTGTGTTTGAATGCCCTAGGAACTAATTTTGTTGGTGAATATAAGGTAAATTAATTCACTTTTGATTAATATTGCAGTTCTTTTTGAGACTTCAATAACTGGCACCCATATAGCTTGAAAGAGTGAACCAAGTAACCAATATGCAGGTAATTTACCCTCTGAATTCTAATCTCCAAAGTTCTAAAACACTAACTATAACACCAAGCAAGATGCACACTTGGTTGATCCCTACCCAAATGAATTTCCCCCCAAAAGGTAGCACACAAATAAGAGAGCCGTTTTCTGCCAGTAATTATTATGTGAGTATACATTAAAATGTCAGAAGAATTAGAATGTTAGAGGCTGGAAGGGGTCTTAGAGGTCGGCATAGAGTCAGTAAGCTGCAGGTTATACCTTGCTGTAAGGTTATACCTTGCTGGTTAGTGATGGAGTCTGAGTCTCCCTACATCCCAGTCTGCTGATTTTTCTACTATAGCAAAGTACTGTTTTTTTAATAATATGTATTTTTCTCCAAGAAAGAACATGAAAGAATATTTCACAAGTTCTCATGTTAGTGAGAATCAACTAGAGAAAGAATTCCCAAAAATTTAGCCTTACGGTTTTTCCATTTGTCAATTTGTTAGCCCTCTTTCTAGGAGACTTGCTCACTGCCCTCAGGAAATAGACCCTAAAAGCTGTGTTTGTACTGTATGACCCCACCCCTCTATACCTCCACTGACTGAATCAGAGAAAGAGTTCACCTATGTTGGGCCAATTTGTCTCCTGGGAATTCGCAAATTACTTTTGGTCAGATTCTGATCATTGAGAGGTGGTCTTTCTAGCTTATGCATAGAAAAGCAAAGAAAATGCTTTTGCTGAGAGATAAGATGGTGGAAAACCATGGGGAGAGAGAGAGAATACAGGAGAGGGAGAGGGCTAGAGAGAGGGAATGAATCACTGTCTTAGTCCCTGAGAGCTTTCTATTGTCTAGATCAGTCCTTATGAGGCCTTCCTGCTCTTGGGATCCATGAGATAGCCTTATAATAATCTGTCTTTCAATTAGGGTGGTTTAAGTGAATTTCTGCTGTTTGCAGCTTGTGTAAAACAAAAATTGCTTTGAGATAGTTGTTAAATTCCCGTTAAGACTGTTCAAGGTTACAGTTTTTAGGAGTGCCAGCATTTCAGCTAAATTCCACTCTGAAGCTTTGGTCAACATTTGGCCTTCTAATACATTACTGCAGCTTTTCTTGGTAAAGGGGCATCCGTTCCATCCTCTCTATTTAGAATTGGAATTTTAATGGCTGGAATCATTAACATTCAGATTTTCTGTGTGGTTCATCTACTAAGCAAGCAATAATTTTATCAGAAAGGACTCATATGAGGAGTGAATATTCTTCCTGCTGGTATGATTTTGGTCTTTGAACCTAAATTCAGCATGATAAAAATAGATGCTCTCTCTTGTACATCCAAGGAGGTTGACTTTTTGTACTAAATCTCCCCAACAATAAAAAAGCAGTAGCGGAAAGAGTGGGTGGAGATTCTAGTTGATTCTATCACAGCTATAATAGGTGAATTGATGCAGAAATGCTATTATGGATTAAACCACATCCCCCACAAAGACATGCTCAAGTCCTAATTCCCAGTCCTGTGGATGTGAACTCACTCGTAAATAGGAGTTTTGAAAATGTTATTAGTTAAGATGAGGTCAAACTGAATCAGGTTAGCCCTTAATAAAATATAACTGGAATCCTTACAAACAGAAAGGAAATTTGGACAGTCAGGAGGAGAAAGATAAGGAGGGAGATGGCTTTGTGACTGAACAAGTTATGGATTGTCAGCAGGCCACCACCAGAATACTACAGACTTCAGAGAGAGCATGATCCTGCTGACACCTTGATTTTGGACTTCTGACCTTCAAAATTGTGAGACAATAAATGACAAAATAAATGTATTTTGTTACAGCAGCCCTGGCAAACAAGACAGATGCTAACCAGCTAACAATTATTACTTGTACTGATCTGTGTGACTGGAACCCCAAAATACTAGTCCAGTTTAAGTTAGTCCACATGAATCACATTGAAAAAGTTCTTTTTTTGTCCCAGACCTGATTTTCTTCAGTAAAGTTGTTACAGCTCTGGTGTCTAATCACTTTGGTTGATTGATGAATTTATTCTTTCCTTCCATTCATTTAACAGATATTGCATGTTTCCTACATGTAGGCCTTACTCTACATAGTGGAAACTCTGAAGAGAACAAAAAAAAGTCATTGACTTATTGGAGCTTACACTTTAATGGGGGAAAAGAGAAAACACACACAAACATACAAAGTATCAAGTGGTAATAAGACAGATTTTAGAAGTGTTTTGGAAAAACTATTATTTAATGCTTTCTCTATCTTCTCCATATTGGGAATGTTAAGTTACTTTTCCCCATAATCATTGGGCAATTGCTCTTCCTATATTCCTTGTGATATTTTTAATATGCCTGAGGTATTTCCAATCTCTGGACTGTTTGACTTGAAAAACTTGGCTTTAAATCAGCTCTGATTGGGTGTAAAATTCTTCAAATTATACCAAGGTCCTTCTGACCAAGGACAGATCCCAATCAATCCATTAGCCATTCTTCCAGTTTTGGATGAGTCTCTTCTCTTTATTCCTGTCTCTACATGTTAGAAGCATCGGTATTCAAGTTCTTTTGTCTTGTCTATCTTATGACTCAGAAAATGGTTTAAATTATGTGAATCCAGGGGGATACAAACTGTATGTGGATGCATTTTAGATGTGTACCTGGCTCACATCTTCTGATTAGTTCTTATTCTATCCCCACCAAAACTCAGCTCTGCTTCTCCTAAAGGAGATTGCTTGGAAAATCAAATGATATTCAGATTGGGACAGAGAGCTTCTTCTGTGCCAAGGACAAGCTATATTTAAGTTCAGAAAAGAAATCACAGTTATATAGGGTTCATGAGAGGCCCTTGCATTAGAAGGGTATATTTGCTCCCTATTGCTTTATAACAAAATTCTCTCTTTAAGCAGCACTTGAATTTATCTTAGATCTTATTTCATCCCACCTCATTTACCAGGTCCTCAATTACTGTTACTCACAACTCCTCCATTTCAAGTTAGTGGAGTGTGCCAATCATATTTGCTCCCACTCAGCCTCTCTGCCCCCTTCTCCTTGCAGTGTAGTTTGCTTGAATCAAGCCACCTCCTATCATAGGGCAGGCACATATTCCCAGTATAACACATGATTATATGTTATATTGAAAAATTATCCTGAAAGGGCCCAGGAATGGGAAAGGAGAGAGAAAGATGTGGTTTTGCTTGTCAAATACATGTATCAAATGGCAAGTCATTTACATCTGGAGATTGGTTTAGATGGTGATGGACAGACCAATATTGAGAGGAGTTCATTTTTAGTTAGAGGGGTTCCAAAAATGGGTATTTTTGAGGTGTGCTAGGAAGGTAATGTGACCATTTAAAGTGAAGGCAGAACATTTGTTATATTGTGGGCTCTAAAAATATTTGTGGGTGGATATTTCCTTGTTTTATGAGGCTACTGTCATTATATTTTCCACTTTGGTTTCCAAGGTTTCCATCAGAATAACAGAGCTGCTTATTCTAGGTCAGGTAAACTAAGCCACAAATGTCCTGTCCACAAGGACAAAATGAAGGTAGTTGGTTTTTAGCATTCCAGATTTAAAATATCAGTCTGTGGAGAGAAGCTTATGGAAGCTAGCATTCCTCTGGGTTTCAAGAGTCAATTCCATTTAAAAGCAAGGGGTGAAGGAATGCATAGTTTACCTCTCTTGCCTTACTTTGGCAGGACACACTTAATAAATGGAATTTTAAGTGACCTACTGGGAAAGTTCTGCAAGATAAAATATTTAGAAGTTTCGAACAGGGGAACAAGTCCAGTGTTTAGGTGGGATAGGCGCTGCCAGTATGATGTATTTGGAAGAAACCCAGGAAGGCGCCCTTATCCCAAAATTCCTTCCCCACCAGCAACAGGCCTGTAGTTCCACAATTAGAGATTTATGTTTTGGTTTAAAGAATTGCCCCATTAACACATAAATGGCCCCGAGAAGGCAGTTGTGAATATCAAGCTAACACAGTGACTCTCAAAAGAAGCAGTGGACGTGCTTCTCAAGTACTGTATATCAGAATTGGGGGACTCACTCAAACCACACGCTTCATCTTCCTTAAAATTCTGATATAGTCTGATTCCCCTCCCACCTTTCCATATGTTGTATCTCCTAGGTGGGTGCCAGTTGGGGGACAATAAGATTGAGAGCTTTGATATTCTGGAATTGCTTTCTTCCGTTATAACTAGATAAGAATAGAATATGAAAGATCTGTACATTTAGATGGGGAAGGGAGGAATAAAGAAGGTATAATTTTGATGCTGGGAGGAACCGTTTAAGACTTCTGAAGATGCTTCATGGTGGGCAGGGATGGGGATGTGTTGCAGTAGGATTCCTGAGCTGTCTGATGTTCATTTTGAGGACTCCATGTTCAGAGGTGGAAGTTCAGGAGGGTGGGAGAGGCTTAGAAAGTGGAGATTAAAAGGATCTGAAGATAAGTTTAGGCCAATTAATTTTGCCTGGGGCTCTTCCTGCTTCTAGGTGAACTGAAAGGATAAACCTAATAGAGTGCTGACAAAGGTTTCTTCTACTCTTGGAAATTACTTTCCTTCCTGGTTGCTAACACGGCATGTTGATCTCTGTAGGGGAAGAAAGCTGGATCCTCTTAGACAAATGGTTTTGATATTTGCTAACTGAATTCACCCATAAACCAGTTTGCATTTCTCAGCATCTTCTTTCAGATTCTGGCCACACTGGTGATGAATCTGAGTGTGGGGAAACTTGGACTTGCTGTACAATGGGTCTGAGAAGTTTCTGTGTTGCAGAGCTCGATACTGATCTTGGAGACTGGTGCTACCTGAGCATAGTCTTATCTTGAATGCACATCTTTTTTGGAGCAAACTTCAAAGAAGCTACAGAAAACAGCAAGCTTGAAAGAATCCATAGAGTTGATGAACAAATGTTTGAAGAGTAACTTTTTTTTAAGATTTATTATTATTTTTATTTATTTCTCTCCCCTTCCCCACTTTCCCCAGTTGTCTGCTCTCTGTGTCCATTCACTGTGTGTTCTTCTGTGACCGCTTCTGTCCTTATCAGCGGCACCGGGAATCTGTGTTTCTTTTTGTTGCGTCATCTTGTTGTGTCAGCTCTCCATGTATGTGGTGCCATTCCTGGGCAGGCTGCACTTTCTTTTGTGAATCTCCTTACGGGGTGCACTCCTTGTGCGTGGGGCTCCCCTACGCAGGGACATCCCTGTGTGGCACAGCACTCCTTGTGTGCATCAGTACTGTGCATGGGACAGCT
Source organism: Dasypus novemcinctus (assembly GCF_030445035.2). Lineage (NCBI taxonomy): Eukaryota > Metazoa > Chordata > Mammalia > Cingulata > Dasypodidae > Dasypus > Dasypus novemcinctus. The sequence goes on along the minus strand of NC_080675.1, from coordinate 108,870,696 downwards.
CCACACGGGTCAAGGAGGCCCGGGGTTTGAACCATGGACTTCCCATGTGGTAGGCGGATGCCCTATCCATTGGGCCAAGTCCACTTCCCGAAGAGTAACTTAATGACTACTAAACTAATAGAAATTGATCATCAGTTCTCTTCAGTGGATCCTAATCTTGGCTGATCATTAGAATAAAGCTGTGAAGCTTTAAAATTATTATAAAATTATAAAAGGAAGGAATGCTTATGGTAAACGAAGGTTTAAAAGGCTACAGGAGTAAAAAGTCCCTCTACTCTCTCCCACCCCCAGGTCATGATCCCTAGAAGTAACTCTTGTTAACAATTCCTTTAGAAATTTTCTGTCTATAAATAAAAATAATAGATAGATGTATACATAGATAAATGTTTTTACTATATAAATAATACTATGTCCTTCATACGATTCTGCCTCATGTTGTTTTTTTTTTTTGCCTTAGTAACCGGTACATATAGATCTAATTCACTCTTTCAATATCTCATAATATAAATTGAAGGAAGCTTACATGGCTTTGACTGTTTTTCATGTTGGAGATATGTGGGAAAGATACAAGAATATATATATCTCTAATTTCAGCTTACATTGTCATCACCTGGAGGCTTCTTAAAGCTTGCTGGATATATCTCCTCTACCCCCAAAGTTTCTAATTCAGAAATTTCTCAAAGGATAAGCTTTTAAAAAGAAATATGCCATATTTTGCACATGAGTCCAGGAAAGCATCACGATGATGCTTTAAACTATTCATTTTCCCATGGCAGAACCCAGAAACACATTCTCTGAAATACAGTCCCTCTTGATTCTTCAGTTTTATACAGTTACTCCTAAGCAGGGGCAAATCTGTATAGAGAGGAAGTGGATGGGGAGTCTTCTAACTTCCTCCTTGTAAGTGCCCTGACCTCTCTCAGTGTCCTTTTGCAATCCCTTCAGTAATTCCTCCATGTGACTAGATTTTACTACTTGGGTTCTTCATGCCTATCCTTTCCCTCCCTCCCTCCCAACCTCTTCCTCCTCTTCATTTTGAGAGCACTCTGAAAAGACGAGCCCTTTCGTCTACCAAGAAAAGGACTGAGATAAGCTGTTAGAGACTGCTTTACAGGCTGTTTTAGTCCATGGGGGTTAAACTGGGTGACCTTGCTGGAAAAGAAACCACAGCTTAATAGCTTTAAGTGGGACTGCTCTTAAGTGGGTCATCCCGAACCACTGCACACACTTCTTATTTCAAGTGAATGTGGTGGTTTGGGCCAGAGTTGGTTGTCAGTGGGATTGTTTAAATGTTTTTGTCCTTTCGAGATGAACCAACACTTTGTAATGTAAGCAAAGGGAGGAAATATGTAATAGATTGTCTGATATTCAGTCCCAAACCCTGAATCTTATTCCTGGGAGATCTGGGAAACTGATATTGCCTCTCTGCTTCTCTTAGCAAGTGAGATGGGAAATTTGTGGAGCACAGTTCTTTGAGTAGAAGAGCTTTCTATGTTTCACCTTCATGTACCCAGTATTAGGGATCTCAGCTGGAGAGAGCATAAAGTAATAGCAAGTGGCATGGCCTTTGAGTCAAAAAGGCGAGGCCTCCAGTACCAGCTTCACTCTCAGGATCGTTGTTGGGGGTTGAATAATAGTTTTCTACACGAGCTTACTGCCGTGCTTGGAACATAGTAATTACATAATACGTTTTAAATTTTAAATTTTAATTAGTTTTTACCCTGAAATGGAAGCTGCCACTGTTAAATAGCCAACATAAAGAACTCTGGGACATATCCTAAAATATCTGGTCTAAATTTTAACTAAACCAAGACTTCTAGAAACAGTTTTTTTCCAAACCTCTTTGACTTCATTAGTGATATTAAATTTCCGTAGCTTGTTTTCTCTGTACTCTAAAGGGGAAACAGATTTTTGCCGACATTGGGAAGTCTTCATTATTAATAGTCATTGCTTAGAGCTTTCCCCCTGGCCAAATAGCTGACTCAGTACTTCTTGTTTTAGAAAAAGGAAGTAGCTGAAAGGCACCTGTTGATGAGACTAGAGTAAGACAGTATGTTTGTGGATGTGCTTGTGAGAGAGCTAAATCTCATTCTGGCAGTGGATGTGAAAACCATCATCTAGAAAGATGAGGTTTGCTGGTTCACATTTTCCTATCATACTAAACTTTTGTTTTTGCTCAATTATGTCTTTTTAGTTTTGCCCTTAAGAAGCATGATACAAACACATAGATTGTTACTATAATGAAAAGATGTTATTTCCTACTGGTTTCTTGATAATTAAAATGGAATAGTCAACAGTTAGGAAGTTTTGCAGTATTACTCACGTCATGCATTCAAGAGATTGAAAGAGGGTGCTGTAGGATGAGTGAAAGGTGTGTTTCACTCTAACTCAGCCCTGTTTCTGAGCATAGCCTCTTCCAAACCAGCAGGCAAAGCCTGTGCACTAAAAGAAAGGCTTCAAACAAGGTAGATTTCTGCACTCTTTGTTCATTTAATCAAGCATATTATTAAAACACATTTGTTTAATGCCTGCGATACAGAAGGCTTTGTCACTAGAGAGTAGGGGTCCAATCCAGGAAAATACTGACATAAAGAGATACAGCAGGGCAATTCAACAGTAGAGCTAAGAACTCAGGGCTGTGAGAGTGGAGGAAGCAAGGACTAACTTTGCCTGTGGTCAAGAAAGTCTTCAACTAGAGGAACTGACTCCATACCCTGTCAAAACAATTCACTATGTGGTATGACACTAACCAGCTTCCTGTGTTTTGATTCATTAATCCAACTTTTGCTTTTGATCATTTTCTTTGGTTGGGTAGTTCATCTGGAGATCTATTTTATTCATATTCTATTCATCTGTATATTCTTAGACCCTAGACCAGTGTCTGGCATATAATAGTTGCTTCTAAATTCATTCCTTTATAGAGAGAATGGATCTTTCTTTTGTATTTGATCCCACTTTGCCACTTTATTTGTTGGTGTCTGGTTCCCTAGCTTCCAGACAGGGTCCTGTACATAATCAGTTAATCCTGGAGTGTTGCTGCTCTATTGTTTTTTTCCCTGACACCTGGCTACATTGACACAGCTGTTCCATTGCACTGGGTCAGTGGGTTTATCTCTTAAGATGCCGGGTCAGTCTTGGGGATATCCTTGTAATTTCCAGGGATCCTCACATCACTTGTGAATCAGATTATCTACTTATTTACTTCAGAATGATGGTAGAAAGACATTCTAATTTTAGGACCCTGGAATTCTGACCCTATATTGTGGGAAATTGCCTAAGTGGTGTTTCAAGAAGCGCTGAATCTGGTCACAAGGCTTTATGAGCAAATCCCTTCAAATAGTTTTAGACTACAGCATGGATGCTCTCATTGTACTCCAAGATAGTCTGAGAATGGGATTCTCCATTCAATATCAAGATTGAAGTCATGTGCTAGGATAAAAAGGATTAAGTTCCCTAAAGGAATAAAGATAACTACTATTATAGTCAGCACTTACTATCATATAAATCAAGCATTGTGCTGTTTCCTAAGCTTCTATCTCCTTTAATCCTGGCTGATTAAGAGAAGGAGTTTCCACAGGGTATGTTTGATTGGATATTTTTTCAGTAGGCCCAAAAGTTTTGGATAAAATTCCTAATGTTTTTCATTCTCTCTGAGCATTTCATATACCTAACACTTTTTCTTTCTTTTTTCATTTTTAAATTAAAAAAAATTTTTTTATCTCCCTCCAGATGGCTCCCTCATTTGTCTGCTCATTGTCTGCTCATTTTCTTTGCTTGTTGTCTCTGCTAGTTGTGTCAGCTCATTGTCTGCTTGTTGTGTGCTCGTCTTCTTTAGGAGGCACTAGTAACTGAAACTGGGACCTCCCGTGTGGGAGGCAGGCACCCAGCTGCTTGAGCCACATCTGCTCCCCTCTAACACTTTTTTTGAAGCCATCATTCCTGTCCGTTAGAACGCAAGTTGCTCGGGGGCAGAGCTTTGTTTACTGCTGTATCCCCAGCATGTAGGAAAGACATGGTGTACAGCATGTGCTCAATAAATACTTGTGGATCACGTGTCTGACTTCCAAGTTGCTGAACTTGGAAGTCTGAACCACTCATAATTTATTCCTTCAAGGATAATCATTTCATTTCAGATCCTGAATAGTTATTGACAATGATGATGACAACGATGATGATAGTAGCTAGCATTTACTAAATTAAGGTAGTTTACTAACTTACTGCTGCCCAAAAAAGGGATATCTCCCAATGAGTAGTGCTTCCTGGTATCCATAACTATTATGATATGCTTCTACAATGACTCCAGGTTCACCACGTAACTTGTTTTTCCCAATAGGACATCAGCAAACATGATGCAAGCAGAGGTTTGATATGTTCGTATGAAGAGTCCTGCCCTCTTGCCCCATTGAACAAGCCCAGGCTAGCATCCTTTAGGATGAGATGGAAAGAGAAATCATTGAGAAAGAGGCCATTCCAAGCCATTCTAGCCTTTCCAATGATTGCAGGGGAATCTCCAGATGTGTGAATGAGTCCATCCAGGACCAGCAACCCCAGCCAATATGTCAACTGATTGCAAACACATGAGTGGGCCAGCCATTATCACTGGAGAGAAAACCTGCACCATTGAACCCAAGCTAAGTTGCCAATCCACAGAATATTGAGTAAAAAAAGTGATTGTTGCTGTAAGTCACCAAGTTTTGGTGTAACTTGTTATATAACAATAAGTCACTGACATAGTTACTATGTATGCGGCCCTAAAATGATGTATTTTCTTATTTCACCATAGGATTACTCTCTAAATTATAAACTATTATCATCTCCACCTTAAAGAGTAGGAATCTGATGTTTAGAGAGGTTAAATAAATTGTCAAAGTTGGAAAAGTTAGTAATGGTGGAGCAGTGATGCAAATCCAGGACATCGTGATTCTACAGTCTAGTTTTCATCCCTGACACTCTATGACTTTGCGATGACCTTTGCCAATCTGACCACTTCCCTGCTTCCTTAAATGTCCTATCTTATACTTGGCTCCTTATGGGACTTTTATTGCTGCAACAGATTGTCTATCTGGGATTTAAGGTGTTTTTGTAAATAGATCACACAGGGATGAAGTATTTAGTTAAAGTTTATACTTTATCCTACAAATGATCCCAAGAAATCGTTAGAGAGGGTACAAAAGAGCTTAATCTTCCATTATTTTTTCCGTATTTTTCTTTTATTGTGTTTAGTAGTTATAGAGTATTGTTAAATACTGAAGGCAAATGGAATAATGTAATGTAAATGGAATTACGGCAATACAAATGACAGCATCTATAATTTAGAAAAATATATATATTTTTGACTTACTGTTGTTAATGTGCATAATAGTAGTAACATAAATTGTGACCTAAAAAGACCGTGAGATCTGGCAACACTTGTTTGCTCTCAGCGTCTTACAGAAGTCAAGATGCTTTGATTGTTCTTTCTGAAATGCATTGGGGATAGTTGGACATTCTATCAGTGAAAGAATTTCCATTTTGGAAACCAAAATTTTTTTCAAGGATTATGTGGGGCCATTCCATAGGCTTCCTTGTGAGAAAGTCCTGAAAGTTTCTAAAACTCTTGCTAACCTTTGAAATAAGAAACTCCATTACCTAAGAGACTTTAGCAAATAAGTATAGAATTTAATTTCAGATTGCGGTATCTGTCAGGGCTAAAACCAATACCGTCATTTTTTAAAGTGTGGAGGGATAGAAATCTTTGCAAAATTATCTCTCGATAGGGAACTATTGATCATTAGAACCTCTAGTGCTTGAAAGCAAATTTGAAGGGACTTTCCCAAGTGTGGGAAAGGGAAGGTTTCTGGAAGCCACTGGAAGAACCGTGGGGTTTTGGCAGTGACTGTTAGAAAGAAATTATCCTACCTGTGCTTATTTCTACCCAGCAGATTATAGCATAAAGCTCTAGGGAGTGAATTTTTATAGCCTTAAAAATATTACATGTGATATTTTTTAAGGTATTGTTAGATTTGTTTGTCTTGTAATGTCAGAGAGAGTAGGGACATTAGAGGTTATCTCAACTTTATTCTTAAAGCTTTAGTCTTTTCTATAGTTCTCTGGTCATCTAGTTACTCTTTAAACACTTCTCTCGAAAAGGAAATCACCATTTGATGTGCCAGTCCATTCCATTTTTGAAGTGCCTTTATTGTTGCGATCTGTTCCATCTAATACTCAAACTTCCACTTATATCTGCTCTTTGGAGGCTTTTTAAATGGGCCTAATTTTCTTCCACTTGGGCATCTTTTCTCCTTACCATTTCAGGCATCAACCTCTGGACTTAAAACTTGGGACTAATAGTCCAGAAGTGGTCTGAACTGACTAAGAGAGGATAGACTAGGTGGTGATTTAGTAACCAAAAACTCTGAGCTCTTAGTGCCTCATACCACATGATTGTTTTGTGTTGTCTGCCTCATGTTGTTGTTAATATCATCCTCGCTCTGGCACCCATGTGGATAGGGCAGCAACTGCACACATTGCTAGTCACAGTGGCAGGAGAAAAAGAAGACATGGCCGAGCTCATACTAGATTTTAAGTTTCTGCCTGAGGCTTGCCATCTTGGAGTAAGTAAGGGGCATGCCTTACTTCCGCTCACATATCTCTGGCCAAAACAAATCACATAACCAGGACTGCATTCAACTGGACAGAAAACATGTTTCTACCATGTGCCCAGAGAGCACGAGAGAGACAAATATTTATGAATAGCTCTAACTATTGAAGACTATAACTAAACTTAATAGGAATAGAGTTTTATGAATCCAGACAAAGAGTCATTTTTATTTTTTAAAGCAATATTAAATTTTAGGCTTAAAAAATGTGCATTGTGGTGACATATTTGTGGGTGGGAGTTACTGCACTAACTTGCATGTCTAATAGAACATAAACAATTGATTCTGTAAATTTTACATTTATCCTTGTTAATTTTCATCTAGTTTAAAGGTGCTTTAAGGTGCATCTTCCATCTTAAAGATGGGATAGTTATTTCCTTTTGATTTTGTGTGTAATAGCACATGATAACACTTAATATAGCTGATCTAATGTAAAGTAAGTTTGCTGGTTTTGTCTCATTCCTTGGAATTTTTATAGACATAGTAGCACATAACCATATATCTATATTGCTAAAAATCTACAGGAAAAGCAATCTAATTAGATGTTCAGTAAAACCTATAATTTACCAGTTATAAAGGACATTTAATAAAAAGGCAGGTTTTCCAGGGAAAACAACAACAGTGTAAATTTATCTTACAAGAAACAAAGAGTCATGTGACCCTTTGACAACCTTTATGAGAAGTAAAACTGACATACTCTATCTTGCAATTTGGGTGTCAGGAAATTAGTGGCACCTCAAAAATAACAGCCAACAAGATAAAGGACGGGAGTAAAAAATAGACACCGTTAACAAATAGTTTATTCAAGAAGAAAGTAAAATGAAGCACACTAAATCAGTCATGTGCAGAATATATATAGAAAAGTACATTTCCAGAGAAACACTAGGAAAAAACCCAACCCAGATATATTGAAAGATCCCGAGAAATAAAGACTACATAGGTTGAGATATTGTCTGTTGTTCAGAGGGAAGAATCCCATATAGAAGGAGAAATGTTGAAAACTAGAACTGATCCCTAAGTAGGAGAAGAAAGCACTTTGCCCCAAATATTTATATGTAGTGTAGATCAGGCTCCTCAAATTCTAAAGTGGTATGGCAAGGCCAAAAATGCTTTTTAAAGAATGATGTGGAGGGATTTTTGGGGTGTATTATAAAAGGAGTTACTACTTACTATAATTGACATGGAAAGAGAATTTGAACATTTAAGAAACAGTTGCTTATTTAACTAAATGTTGAATTTCTCTTCTTTTCAGTAAAGGCACAAATACCCTTTGAGGCACATATTTAAAAGATTGTAATTATTTATTATAATATTTCAAGTATACATCAGCCTTCACAGTCCCTTTAAACCTAGGGGTCAGCAAACTTTTTCCAAAAAGAGCCAGATATCAAGTATTTTAGGCTTTGCAGGCCATATGGTCTCTGTTAAAATTACTCAACTCTGCCATTGTAGCAACTAGCATGGCTGTGCTCCAAGAAAATTTTATTTACCTAAAAATAGGTGGGAGACTGCATTTGGCCTATGGGCTACAGTGTGCCAGCCGCTGCACTAAATCTTAGTATGCTTCCAGATGGTAAAATAACTGATACCTGCTTTGCTTCCTAGACTATTCATCCAAGATAAATCATCAATCACTCAACCCTGATGGCTTTACAAAGTTGATTTGTCCGCAAAGGACCATGTGAAACAGCTGCTTTCGGAGAGTGAAATACTTTCCCTGAGATGCTTTTTTTTCTTTTTTTTGAGAGAGAGAGATAGGGCTTCAATATCCTAAATATCCTAGAAGTGCCAATTAACAGAAGTTAACAGCATTTATTTATTGAAGGTTTAAAAACTCTAACTTGCTGGCGGTAAGTATGAGCACAAAGAAGGGACGAAATGGGGGCAAGGGGTTGCCTTCGGGTGGGGCTTTGTGGGTTTGAGGGGGGCTGGGGATGGGCAGAGGGGTAATATTGTCCAAAAATTGGGGGGAGGGAGGGGCAACATACGAACATGGGAGAGTGTCAGGTGTTCGTTGAGAACAAAATGTTGAGAAAATCGTATCAAAGTATAAGTAGGAGGGTTACCTGTTTAGGATGCTCAGGGGGTATGGTCTGATGCGGGACGGACTCTGGGCGAATAGCTGAAGGCTCATTTTGCCAAGGTGGGTTGTACCATTGGGAAGAGACCCAAGAAGTGAGAGTGGGGTGGACCCACATCCTGGGGAGGACTAATGCCATCAAAAAAGAGGGAACTGTATGTCTCGTGAGAAAGGATGGCTCCCAGGGCATTAGGGCAGTTGAGAAAGTCAGGCCCTGAATACTGCTGCAAGTATCTCTGGACATGGCTTCTTGGGAAATGGAGAGTGGCTGGCGTTGTGGGCCCCAAGGGGAGGGGAAAATGGATATGGAATGGATGGAACCAAGGTAAATATGGGGGCAAGAGAGGAGTTTTGTGAGAGTACATGAGGATGAATATAAAACATGTAATATTACACCAAAAACATATAGGGGACGACAGACTAATAATGTAAACCATAAGGCAAAACATAGGATAACTAAAAAATTTAGAAAACTGTACAACCTAAAGTATGAACCACATAGTAAGCACAGATGTCACCTTGTTTGAAAGCTATTGTTTCGGAATCTGTACATCAGTTTCAGGAAATATGATATCAATAAGTTAAAAGATTATCGCTGTGGAAGGGAAAAGGTTTTATGGTGGATCTGGGGAAGTACCGTATATTGTATATATGAATTTTGGTGATCTAAGACTCTTGTGAAGCTGACATTATGTTGGGATTCACTTTACAGGAAGTTTGGGTCACAGAGTGGTTCAACAATGGCAGCGGAGGAATACTGATATAGGATGTTATTGACAGGATATATATGGTTGACAGGGAGTTATACAGGGCATATGCCCAGGGTATATAGTAATGTCTAGATATATTCATAGTGGAAACAATTAAAAACAACAGCTGGGGGGGTACTGGGCTCCTGGCCGGGGGGTCACTGTCGTGGACCCTGGGGGAGCAGCGGCAGTCCCCCAGGTGCAACGGTAAGAACAAGGAAGGAAGGAGGGCCCAACAGTGGGCTCCTGATACTAATGGCTATGCTTTTGAGCCTATACACCTGCAATAAGAACAAGGCCTAGAGTAGCACTGTGCCTGGGAGTTTCCTCCTGACAGCCTTCATGTTACTCAAATGTGGCCACTCTCACAGCCAAACTCAGCATGTAGATGCAGTGCATTTCCCCCAGCGTGGGACATGACACCCAGGGATGAGCCTCCCTGGCACCAAGGGATCACTACCACATACCAGCTGAAGATGCAACTAGAAAAGGATCTTGAATTAAAGGTTCAACACGGATCAGCAGAATATCCCTGTCTACATATAATAACATGACTTCAAAATGCTGTTTGACCTAATGGAAGGGGGAAATGGAAAGGAGAAATGAGATTATAAGGCTATGAGTCTCTAAAAAAGAGTCTGGAGGTTGTCAGAAGGAATGCCCTTATGCACAACTGAGCAGAGTCTAAGAGACAGATAAAGTAGCTACAACCCCAGGTACTGGTTCTTTTGAGGGATAAAGAGACCCACGGGTTCTATGGTCATGGCAGATGGGGTTCACTGCCATGGCAGATGGCCCTTCTTTGGAGCTGGTGTTTCTGCGTGATGGAATTGGACTCAGAGGGGATCTCTTTTCACAAGACTTGCATGCTACTTTATTGGAATTGTAGTTGGTGCTGGGGTTTAAGATATATTTGGGGGATTTGAATCTCTGGACTGATAATATGACACCCAGGCCCAGAGCCTCAACAGACTTCAGCTCCTACACTTTGATTTATTGGACTTACCCCACTCAGCTAACATGGAGTTGAAGAAGGTCAACCACCACACCATGGAGCCTAGAGTGTCTACAACTGAAAGCAGGAGGAGTGCATCCAGTATCCATGTGGAATCTAAGCCCCCACTTGACATAGATGTGCAATGGACACAACCAATCCAATGTCCACAGAGAAAATGTGGAATGGGTGTGGGAAGGGTAGCCATGGTGGCTGCTGGGTTTGGGGAATGGGAGGAAGAGATGAGATGTGGAGGCGTTTTCGGGACGAGGAGTTGTCCTGGGTGGTGCTTCACGGACAATTACGGGACATTGTAGATCCCCCCAGGGCCCACTGGATGGAACATGGGAGAGTGTGGGCTATGATGTGGACCATTGACTATGGGGTGCAGTGATGCTCAGGGATGTGCTTACCAGGTGCAATGGATGTGTCACGATGATGGGAGAGAGTGTTGCTGTGGGGGGAGTGGGGGGTGGGGGCGGTGGGGTTGAATGGGACCTCATATTTTTTTAATGTAATTTTTAAAAATAAATAAATAATTAAAAAATAAAAAAAATAAAAAAAAATAAAAACTCTAACTTTGTTCATATTTCAATAAAACTGCTATAATTAGCATTACCAAGTCCCATGTTTATTGCAGATTAGCTAAGGGGAACCTAACTCCCCAAATCATCACTACTTGGCATTCAGGTAATGGAGTATAGTTCTAAAGAAGGTCGTAGAGACTTTCCATCAATCCAGTGGCACCTTGTGGACTTCAGACCTGGTTTCTCTCCTCAATGAGTTGGTAAAACTACAGAGTTGAGGTTACTTTCTAGCTTCTCAGAATAGATTGGAGTCACATTTTGAGCTGGACAGAAACAAATGGGATTGAGTTACTGTCCTTATGCTTACAAAGTGTGGTGGGCTAAAACTGTCACTGATCTTGGCAGTTAAACCGATTATTCCTTCCTTTGGATTGTAGAATGCCTGGATTGATCAGTAGGAACAACCTTTTGATCTTAGTTAGCTTTTGGTGTTTATCTCTTGAAAATACACTTGTTCATCAAGATATTCAAAAGTAATATTTTTGTGTTTCCATGGTACTGGGAAAATTATATCTGTCCCTACCAGCTCCTTCCTTTTTTCTTTTTCTGAAAAAATGGTTTTTATTCTTTTGTTTGTTGCTTGCCCTTTAATTTATTTTCCAGGCTCTGGGTGAAAGAGTAGTTAGAAAACATGAGCTGTGTCTTACCCATCTTTGAAAATGTTTCTTAGAAGCTGCCTACAAGCCTTGTGTCTTAAACTTCATGAAATATCCATTTGTTTGAGAGTGATTGATAACTGAGCATTCAGCAGGATGTGCATAATTCTATAGCTATTTCACTGTGGAATTTCTATGTCATAACCTGCATTCTCCCTGCCTTCAAAATATACGACTTTCCTATGTTTGCTTTAGACATTGGTCTAAAGGCCTTTCAGCCCTTAAATTATAACATAATGTGCCTTGAACTGGATGCCATTTCTTGACAATATAAGGTAAACAAATTCTTTGCAAAATTTGAGTATTGAATGGGAAACAGGTAAATAAATGGGCTTTTGGAAGCATCTGACGTTTGATGAATAGAGAAGTATCTAAAGATACCTCCATTTTCTTTCTTATATTATAACTAATTTTGTTAAATATGACCCAAGCCCCTTACAATATACTGATGCAATAAATTGCATTTTGTTTTTTGTGTTTTGAGAAATGGCAGAGTTGAAGGTTTCTCTGGTATTCAGGAATGTTCTGTTTTAGGAAATATAATACAAAAGAAAATTCACAAAATAGTAAATAAAGGGAATGGTTAGTTACATAACAAGAACATTTTTGCTTTGCAAAATAACTCCTTGCTGCATATCTATAATATACTTTCCTTTGGTCCCTCGCTGGTAGCACACATTTGTGTACACTTTCTTTGGGTAGAGAAAATTTGGGCTAAATTATTAAAAGATACTGCCAATTTAAGATCAATCTAATAAGATGTCTTTAAAGCAATAATCAATTAAAAGGAAAAATACTTGTTTTCCATGTACCTTATCAGAAACACAATTATTGTATTAAATTGGTCAGCCAAATGGGTGCTGATGCAAAATACCAGAAATTGGTTGGTTTTTATAAAGGGTATTTATTTGGGGTAGGAGCTTGCAGTTACCAGGCCATAAAGCATAAGTTACTTCCATCACCGAAGTCTATTTGGAGCAAGATGGCTGCTGACATCTGCGAGGGTTCAGGCTTCTTGGGTTCCTATGTTCCTGGGGCTTGCTTTGCTCTTGCTTCAAGGTTCCTTCCTTCCTGGGGCTGGCTTCTCTTTCCTCTGCATGCTGACTTCCCAGGGCTCCAGTTTAAGTCTTTAGCATCAAACTGCAAAATCAAAACTCCAACATTAAAAGCCCTCAACGCTGTTTATCACCATGCCTTTTATCTGTTAGTCCCCACCCTTTGGTGCCCTAATCACAACTCAGTCATGTCCAGGTATAGATCAGATTACATGCATAATCCAATATTTCTTTTTGGAATTTATCAATTATATCAAACTGCTACAGGTATGAATAGACACACTGGTATGTCTCAGACTCCATGGTCCTTAGTTTTATCATTGTTAATTTGGGTGTTGATTTTGAGTGAAAGTGAAATAAGAAATATTTTGCATGTTAGCACTAAAGGGTAGTGTACTGTTCACAGCAACAGGAAGTATTCATTTTTTAGACTGTGACATTGCCTTTAAATGATGGAGAATGGATATAATAACCTGTATCCTGTAATTTCTTTTGACCACCAGAATTCTGTAGAATGTTTTATATTTAAAACTATTTTGAAAAATTCATCACAAAGGATTATTTCCATTTCATTATTATTTCTTCTACCCAAATATCTATTTTTAGGAAATTAGCATAAGTTTTGATTAACTGAAGAAAATATCCAAGTAACAAAATAAATGGAAAAAGCATTACTTATGTATCAGGAAATATTTCATCCTTCTTATTTTACCCATACTTGGTGACTAGATATTTATCTGTGATAAAACAATGAGCTTTGAGAAAATAAATAATACAAAATGGATCAAAAGATAAATGTAACTGTAGCAGTTTGACATGGTTATGAATTCCAAAAAAAGATATTGGATTATGTTTGTAATCTGGTCTGTACCTGGGCATGATTGAGTTATGATTAGGGCTTTGATTGGGCCATGTCATTAGGGCACTGAGTCCCTACCCCTTGGTGAGTGGGGACTCACAGATAAAAGGCATGGCAAAGGACAGAGTTGAGTTTCTGATGTTGGACTTTTCATGTTGGAGTTTGATGCTGAAGTCTTAAGCTGGAGCCCCAAGAAGTCAGCATGCAGAGGAAAGAGAGCATGCCCCGGGAAGAGAGGACCTGAGCCAGGAGAAGAGCACAGAGGAATAGAGACAGCTCTGCAGACATGGCAGAAACCCCAGGGAGAGAGACAGAGCTGTTCACCTGATAGTCTACAGCTGACCTTGTGGAGAGAGGCAAAGTCTTGATCTTGTGAAGAAAACAGGCGCTGAACCCAGAGGAACCCAGGAAGCCAGAACCCTCATAAACATTGGCAGCCATCTTGCTCCAACACCTGAAGATAGACTTTGGTGAGGGAAGTAACTTATGCTTTACGGCCTGGTATCTGTAAGCTCCTATCCCAAATAAATACTCTTTATAAAAACCAACCAATTTCTGGTATTTTGCATCAGCACCTCTTTAGCAGACTAATACAATACCTAAAAACTAAAACACTTCAAAAAGAAAAGAATAATATAGCATTCCTGAAGATAACTGCTTCCCTGAATACAAAGTGATTTGGAAGTACATCTTTGTTTCTTGGTTTCTGCAACTTTGAAATCATATTGTTTAGGTAATGATCTTGAGGAAGGAAGAAAGGGCAAAGGGAAGTATAGATATCTATTAATTTGGTGCTTTTCGGAGTAGCCAAAATTTATAAATCCCAAAGATTATTTTTAAAAAGTATCAGATTTACATAACATTGGATCTTATGTCTAATGTCCTTCTAAAAATATACAAGGAGAAAAGCTGAAAAATATGAGCTTTTTATACAAGGAGGAAAGTTTGACAAGTTGTGGTTGATAAGGTATAAATTCTAAGAGGAAGAGGCTAGTACTAGTTAAATATGCACTGAATATCATTTCTTCCCATCTCCTGTGAATATCTTACATCTTCAAATTCCTCCAAATTCTATGTGTAATTGTTCCTCTCTGGCTATAAACATATTCAGACTGCTCCCACTTAGGCAAAAACCCTCCCTCTACCCTGAGTCCCAATTTAAGTTACTATCACACCCCTATCTTTTGCTTTTCCTTGTAGCTAATGTTCTTAAGAGGATACACTTTGTTCAGTCTCCATTTCCTTGCGGCCTCCTTGTCATATTGCTCAATTTATTTCATCTGGCTCTCATCCCCGGGCCTGGGGATTTCTTCTGCAATTGCCAAATCCAGTAGGCCCTTTCAGCTTCCTCTCCTGCTAACATAGAAGTACAGGTTACCTCTCTTATTACATTTATCCCACTGCCAGACTTGATTAGTTATTTGTCTATCTTTTTCCGTTAGTGAAACCCTAGAGACCCAGGATGATATTTAATTGGGAACCTTAAGAGATCACAGTGCTTGGCCCACAGTAGGGGCTTAAGAAATATTTGTTAAATAAATAGCTTTCCCTTATTGGACTGCAAGTGATTTTTCAGAAATGTGAGAGTAACAGAGTATTTATATAGACTTGCATTAGCTATTGTTGTTTAAGTGGCATAGTTTGTCTTTCCACATGATCTGGGTTTGAGGAACTTGTTTCCTATTTCTCTTAACCGGTTTCTTGCTCTGGGGAGTTGCCTCCCACAAGTTCAATCCTCTCTCTTAGAGGTCTTCGGCTTTCAGCCGGCCTCCCAGTAGGTCTGGTGGTGATGCACAGCCTTGTTTGCTTAGCCGCCAGGTGGGTCCCTGTTTGGGGGGAGAAAAGAGCAATGTGAAAACCCTGGGGATCCCCAATGTGGCCTCCACATCCAGGCTTGCTGGCTCACGTGCAACAATGGCCAGGAACTTCCGAA
This sequence comes from Dasypus novemcinctus, assembly GCF_030445035.2. Taxonomy (NCBI): domain Eukaryota; kingdom Metazoa; phylum Chordata; class Mammalia; order Cingulata; family Dasypodidae; genus Dasypus; species Dasypus novemcinctus. Next base: position 108,855,145 of record NC_080675.1, on the reverse strand, counting down.
ACAGCAGCTGTTACACAGCTTTCTGGGTGAGCATCCTCATCAGATGTGTCCTTTACCCTACTTAATTTTTTTAGATTATTATAAAACAATAAAACAATATTCTAAATTTTTGGAAAAGTAAAGTAAAAAACTTGCCTATTATCCCACATATCAATATGTTTTATGTAGTCTTTTTTGGTAAGCATATTTTTTCTTTTTACTATGTTTGTCTTTATGGTTTCTGTTATTTTTCACTTACTGGATCATAACCTTCTTCTCTGTTGCAATGTAGTCCTATAGCCATCATTTTAAATCAGTCCACTTATGTGTGTTAGATTTTCTAAATAGGAAAATTCTGTGATATATATACCAAGCTGAAAAAAGGCTTTGAAGTGTTTAGTTCCAATGTTGTCCATGATGCATATGCATCAAGAAATCTTTGTGATGCCACATAATTAGGCAGTTCCCCCTCAGTGGCTTTTTCCTTCATTTGGTGTTTCTACGGGTAGATTGCCTCACTAGAGCAAATTTCATGCGATTTTAGGCAGTGATTCCAGCCTCAAGAGGTAATTACATATGTAGATGGAGATTTTATGTACCACAATATTTATTTCTGAGCTATTTTTTACATTTATAATATTAAAAATTACTAACAACCTAAAATGACAACAAAAGGGGAATGGCCAAACAAGAATATAATAGAATAACCTGAGACTGAGTATAAACAGCAGTCAAAAAGGAGAGTAGATGAGTATTTCTTTGTCAGTCAGTCAATCAGTAAGGTATGTATAAAATTAACTCCAGGTGGGGTTGATATTGTTTAGAAAACACCTAAACAAAACCAAGTTAAATTGAAATGATCTGTCAAATATTGAAGAGTAGTTTAAAATCATTTCCATAAGACACAACTGGGAAAATCTGATATGGGAGAGAATGAGAATGTCAGTGGCATTCTCTAGCATCTTTCCTAGAGCTTTTCTTAGTCCTATGGTGAAAACCTGCTTTTGCTCTTATGTGCATATTTTCTGCCACATCCTGTTACAAACTCCAAGTCGTTATGCCAAAGTAGACTATTTTGCTTGTATGGGTTTCCCCCACCTCCTATGGGATGGTAGAGTTCATAAGAAGCAGAACACTTTTGCAGCCTGGTGCATCCAGAAGTTTTAGTGTTATGACTCCTGACATTACACGAGCCCTCTGCATTCAAGCTTCTCTCAAGTCTCATGGCCGAGCTATAAATTTGGAAGTCACAAAAAAGAACTGGTATAGATATCCTAGAGAAGAGTAGCAGTTGTTTATTGACTGTTGTGGTAGTGGTAGTCACTAGTGTTATTCACCAGGCTTTTCAGTCCCCCTCCGCCCCATCCCTTCTGGACACTGGATGGGATTGCACTTCCTGGGCTTATTGTGGTTAGGATGTAGGAAGTGGGCATGTACTAGTTCTGGCTGATGAGTTATGAGGGGAGATGATATGTGTCATTTCTAGGTTGAGCATTCTATTACCAGTATAATCACCCTCCAAGGTTCTTTTGCCCCCTCTGCCATGACAACTGGTCAGGTTTTAGGAGGCAGTTACTCCCCTAGTGAAGAGACATGGAGTAAAGCTTCCAGCTGACTTTGGATGGACTTACAGTGTAAGTAAGAAAGAAATCTTTGCTGTTATAATTAAGATTATATTTTACCACAGCATAATCTAGAATGTATGGATTATATAAGTGCTTATTATAGGATACATACTACTGTGACCATTTTACATAGAAAATCAATTAATCCTCACAGTAACCCAAGGAGGTAGGTATTGTTATTTCCCCAATTTATAAATAAGGAGGCTGAGATGTCTAGTGTTCAAATAAATTTTCCGAAGTCTCACATCTTGGAAATGGCAGATCTGAACTTGAACCCAAATTTTGTTTGACACAGCAAACCAAGACACCATTGTATTTTACAGAGAATTGCTTGGAGGTAAAAATCACAAGGCAGCTCAGAATAGGTGACTATTAGCTCTCACTAGTTTGCATTCTGTAAGGAGATTTTCAGCTTTAAAATTGAGTCCTTCTTTCCAGAGTGTGAGAGGTTGAGGCAGATGATTCTCCCTCCTATAGACTTCAGGCATACAAGAGTGGGCCTCTTCAGAAGCACAAAGACCTGTGCCCGGCTGGAATCCCCTGGCTCCCAAATTCAGACCTCTGTGCCCATGTGTTTATACATAAAGTTGTGGCTAAGCCTAGTGTGAAAGGGATAAGGTCCAGGAGTTAGATGGCCTGGCTTGGCCACTGCGTGGTCTTGATAAAGTTAACTCCTCTCAACCCCAGGTGTTGTTTTGTTTTGGGTTTTTATCTGTAAAATTGGGATGGTAATGGTATCTATCTCATCGTCTGTTGTGAGGATTAAAATGACAGTGCATGTAAAGTATTTACAATTGTGCCTTACATGGTAAGGGCCCTCTCTCCCTCCTTCTTCCAACTCCCATATGTGTCTTTTTCTGTCTATACTGATTCATTACCTTCAGAAACAACCAGTGCAAAGTAAGGCTACCTGTCTCTATTTTAAGATTCTGAAGATTTTTTTTTGCCCAGCAGAAGGGAAAGAAGTCTTAAAGTGATCCGCAACTCGTTTTTGTTGTGTTGTGTGTGTTTTTTAACCACATAAGGCTGCAAGGCTTTACTTTGAGGAGAGAGGCCAGCCATGTACAAAATGCAGGAAGGAAAATAAACATAGGGAACGTTCTTTGCGAAGATCCGTGAAGATTCTCTTTTAATCCTCATTCCAAACCTGGGTTCCCACTTGTTTTCCACCAACTCAAGGGAAAGCCCTTTTGATAGGGAAGAAGAAAAGAAAACATAAGATTTATCTGTGTGTATACATGTTTATTTTTTTATTAGAGCAATTGGAGATTAACAGAAAAATCATTCCGAAAGTAGAGTTCCCATATACTCCTCTCTCACAGTTTTCCCTATTAACATTTTTGCTTCTGGGTGTGACTTTTGTTACAATTCATGAAACAATATCATTATACTAATACTGTTTAGTGCACTGTTTACTTTAGGGTTCATTCTCTGTTGTACGGTTCTACGTTTTTTTAAATATTTATTTTTATGTAATATTTCTTGGAGGTTTTCTATTTGAAAAAAAAAGTTTTTTAACTTCCAGGGCAATTTTTATTAAGATGAGTATCTTCCTCTTGAGCTCGCACAAGTCACTTCCTTCTCAGATCTTATCTGTAAAACAAACGGATTAGGGTTGATAAATGCTCCCACATGTGGAGTTCTTTGATTCTGCAATCCAGCGTTTAATCCACACCCCAGGTATGTGGACCTGGAGTCTTGTTTGTTTTAGATTGTGGTCCAAGATTCCCCCCATAAGCTACCTGCAAGTTTTGGAAAAATCAGGGTGCACCTCTTTTATTTAATGTTAGAGCTCTCTGTGGCATTAACCTGTTTGTCTAATGTATGGGGGTAGAGGAAACGTGCTTGAAATCTGGAAACAAGGTTGGTGAACAAGCGTGTCTTTTCTTTTTTCCTTTTTTCCCCCCTCCTTTTTCTCAAGAGTGAGGTGGGGGAGAAGGAAAACTGATCTTCGCTGGGAGGCCAGGGTCTGAAACTTTAACCTAGAGGAATGTTTAAATCCTAAAAAAGTTACGGAGAAGCCTTGCAATTATATGCTTTACGTAGTCCCAACAAGAGGGTAAGAACTTTCAGGGCGCTGGGTTGAAGCGACACAAAAGTCAGGAAGTGACCCTTTCGGCGGGATTTCAGAGGCCGCAGAAGAGAAACAAAGTCCTCTTACAACTTCTGGAACTTTGGGCCGTACCATCCTGAGGGGACAGGGGCGGGGGAGACCGGGAGAGGGCAGTGGAAACTGACATCTTCACTCAAACGAGCCGTGAGTAAACTAAGGATTTTCCTGCTGAAAAGACTCCGTGTCTGCATATCCCCAGCCCAGCAATGGGAGCGGGTTTCAGGCGATCCTCATTGTGGAGCCCGATGAAAAAGCAGCCAGACCCCGCACCCTGAATCGGAGCCCTGTGCGCGCGGGGCCGGGCTGCGAGCCGGGGTCCGCTGGGTGGCCGCTGCGCCGGCCCCTGTGCGGCCGCGAGCCGGCCGGGAGCGAGGCGTCCCTGCGGATGAATGGGGCTTTGTTCGCCGCCGCGGCGGCTACGCTCGGCGGGCCCGGCCCGCACAACAGAAGCTGTATGCAGGAGGAATGGAAATGAGCCTCCGGCTCTCCCGAAGGAGCCCCATCCCCTTCCCTTCGCAGTGCTGAGGAATGCTGGCAAGCCGGAAAGGAACTCTCTCCGGGAACGCAGCTCTCGCTCCTCTGAAACCCCATTGAGAAGAGCCCTTTGATACAATTAAAGCGCATTTCATTGCAGGCATGGGAGGAGGAAAGGACCGTCAAGCTTTTTTCTGTCTCAGAGCATGTGTGTGCACCTTTGTGCGGCCGGTTACTTGGAGACCGGTTGGGAACTTGAGCTCCCTCTTTCGCAGACGTTCTGTAACATCATAAAAGCGTACCCATAAACAGATTGGTTTTCACTGTGGGTGGAACCCAATTTGGATAGCAGCCAGGCTGACCTGCAGGCCCGGGTGCCTGCTTTGAAAGGCTCCTTGGTACGCCTTGCAACCACCTGCCCTGCTGTGAGGGTTTAGGCCGACTTGAAATTGTGCTTGGAGGAGGAAGTTGTTGTTGAGGTCACTGCTCGTCATTTTCCATTTTCTCAGAGGTGGGGTGGGTCATGTTGCAGGCCCAGAAAAAAGTGTCACGGACAATCCTGTAAAATGATGCAGCCTGCAATAGTACACTGTCAACGTTGAAGGAATAGGATGTGACAGCTACTTTCATACTCAGATTATCCTCTCAATGTCTCTACTTCCTTCCCTGAGACGATTGTGTGACCCCAGGAGACCCACATAGGCTCTCTGAGCTTAATGTTTGTTTTCTGTTTAAATGAGTACCATAAGACCGGAAAACCGATATCATAACGCTCTGGATGCTGGTGAAATTCTTTCTCAATTGGAAGTGGGCACTTCATTTTAGGTGGAAATATGGATGATGTGCAGGGGTGGAACTCTAGTAGACTTTGACATAAAAAGGTCTTATTAGTTATTATGCTTTGTTGACTTCATACCACTTACTGGTAAATGTAGGGAACGAACACTAACTTGTTATACATCTAAACAAGAAATAGGGGGAGCTAGGTGAGTATTGGGGATCCTTGGCTAGTCAGAATTCAAGGATTTTGAAGGTAAGTGTAAGAAGACATTTTTGAGAGCACAAATATGATGCAAAGTTTCCTTACATGACCCAAGGGAGAGTGGGTCACTTAGGTGGAGTCACTCTTTCAACGTGAGTGGATGGCTCATACTGGCAGAGGTGAATCATGTTTTATATTTGCACAGACTGTGCGTAGTTGATCATTCATTCATTCTTTAAACATTCCAAGGAAGCAGGGCAGTAAGAGTGATGGCTACTTATGATGTGCACTATTTTCTTATATGTTGCTCTAAATCTATGTCCCCATGTTTCTTTTAATGTAATTTTTAAGGTGTTATTCTGGGTCCGGTTTAGACCTCCAGGTTGGATGTTTTCCTTTGACGCTTGGGATACATGAGTATTCTTCCCCTTCAAACAAAACAAAACAAAACCAGTATACTTTTGCCTCCCAGTCAGGAAGCTCATAAATATGAGGTAAGTAGAGGGCACACTATCTCAAATATATCTCCAGGTTTCTGCAGAAAATACTACTTTATAGTGAAATTACACTGAACAAATGGATGCTCTCCTTCTCTCATCCCTCCACTCTTGTATCCTCTTCCCCTACCCTGCCACATGTATAGGTGGTGAGTAATATGAAGTCCAATTTAAAGACGTGGCACCAATGATTCCTTGTTCGTGTCAGTATGCCAACATACTGCTGTCTACAATTTGTTTCTACAAATCTACAATTTGGTGTAGGCATGTGGCTCCATTTGGCTGTACTCTGCTCACTGTTTTGTCTTGATATGGGAATCATCCGTACAGAGTCAAAACTCTTTTCAGTCTGTCCCATTCCTGTCTGTTTAGCCAGGTAGATACCACTGACCTCAAGTCCAGATGTGAGGTGATTCTAGGATAGAGCAAAGGATTTATAACACCATTAGTAGCAGCACCCCTCACTTTACAAAATCATGAGTTCTCTCCCAATTATTGGGTAAACCTAGTTTTTTAATAAATTGATTCTCTTTCATTTTAATTTATAATATATTTTTAAAGAGCTGCTTTATTCTCATTTCAGATTGCTCATTAATAGGCATTGGCTTGGGTCAATCCACTTGACTCTGGAAAATAATTAATGGTCTGAAAGGAATCTCTGAAGCCCAGAATGCAAGGTTCTTGTATGATGACATTTATAAAAGTCAAAAATCCCATGTGAACAATCATGTTTTATAAATTTAGATTTATTTATTTCTTAAAGGACTATGCCTATTTACCTGGAAATACTCAGGATTTGGTAACACCCTTTATTTTAAAACCTAAAACACCCCATCCTTGGAAATTGTTGAAGGTGAAGTTTGCAGAGACAGATAACCAAAGAGAGGAAAGCAAGGGCCATCTGTCCCTGCTGCAGATTAAGACATTACCTTAGAGAGATAAAGTGGTCTTGTCTCTGGTCTCAAACTGTGGAATTAGAATTGGGTCTCAGTTCTTGATTCCCAAAGTCCTCAAGACATGCAGGGTTTTAGAGCCAGGGAAGCTTGCTGTGCTGTTGGTGACCAGACCCTGGAAGCAAAGGGACACGTGAGAGACCCTTCTCCCAGTCTGCTGAGACCATATTAGCCACATCACATATTGCCTTTCCCCAGGTGGAAGATATAAATTATTAGCTCACTGTCCCCTATTTGAGGGTCTGTTACTTGTCTAGTAACCAGAAAAAATGAAGAGAAGCCCCTCTTTCATTTAGGATGACCCATCACCTTCTTAGGGCTTTTTAGAGGTCCAGGTAAGGATTTTTATTTGTCCTGTCTTTGGGGCAATAAAAGGGAGGGATGGCTCATTTAGCCAGTTTTTGGCTTCTAAAACATCAGAAGGCCATACTATTTACTCAGTCTCTGAGCTACTAAGTGCAGGGGTGGCCCCTGTTGACTCAAATAGGAGTCCTTGCAGCTAGGTGGGGCTCTGTGGAGCTGTTAGTCATGTGAGGTTGCCAGGGCAACTTAGTGTCTTATGAGCAGGAATGCTTCAAGAAGTACAAAGAGGAGACTACAAGGGCATATTACAACTTACAGTCATGTGTTCAATAACATGCCATCTTTCAGTAATGGGGCTTTTATTTCTATTTTATTTTGTGGGACTGAAAGATCAGAAGGCGGAAATTAGCTGGAGAGGATAAAGAAAAGGAAAAATTAAAGGAGGTGGGGGCTGGGGCTGTTTCTGTTCCTTATGCCGGCAATGGTTAAACAAGGAGAACATCTGGTCCTGGAGCAGGTCTCTGCAGCCCTGCTTTTAATTACCCCGTCATTTGGTCTCATGCTAAATTAGTGACTGTGGGAGCAGCTCAGATCTCCAAACTGACAGGCCCAGAGAACTCGACTTAGCCTGCCACATGGTCAGGGGGAAACACGAAGCTTCCGGTTTCATATTTAAACCAGGGATTGACTCATAATTGTAGCTGTCAGGAGGGTGATGGAGACATTATGTAATCTGGTTCTTATGGCAATGTGTGTTTAAGGTTTCTGCTCTGTAAATTCCAGAGGAAATTTTGTTCCCATTGAGGGAGAACTCGCTGGCTGCTCTGTGGTGTGCCTTGCAGGGGAATGACAGTGTTAACTAGTAAAGGTTCCTAAATCTGCCTGAATCCAAACATGAATGAATTTCCCCTGAAAGCCCTTCCTGTTTTTCCACAGACTTTTAAACGTGCGTGAGGTTAGGCAATATATGGTAAACTGCAAAGAGACTGTATGCTGGCCTGATAGGAAAATTTAACAAAAAGACAAACCATTCCTGGACCACATAGTTCCCTTTCCTATTTCCCATCATTTCCACCCTCAGAGATTCTGGAAATAGGCACCCGTTGCTCTTGGAGACAAAGTGCTGGAGCCAGGGATCGTTACATTTTCATTCTGCTTCTTTCTTGCCTCTCTGAGATTTCCAGACCACTGTGGACTGGTGCAAATTTGCAGGGCAGTCAGGGAAAGCTTGAGACAGACCCAGTATTTGCTTCCATCAAAAAATAAAAATAAAAAGAGAGTCAGATGAGGCTGTTTAATTTTAACCTTAAAGGTATGTGCTTTCCAGTTTTGCTAGAGGGAAACGTGTTTGGTTGTTCTTTATACGCAAGTAGTATGTTTTGCCTATGAGAGAAGAAAGATTTGTTGCTAGAATTCGAATAGTGCTTGTGTTAGAAGAATAATATTAAAGACTAATATTTAAAAGGTGACTGGGGTGTGGGTTTTTTTGTTGGTAGGGAGTGAGGACTTAAACCTCTAACACTTCCTGCTTGCTGGTCTGGCTGGCCAAGCTCTTTCCTATTTCTCTCTCTTTCTTCCCTCTCAGGGGATCCCCCAGTCCACCAGTCCTTGATATTTTGGTTCTGCCTTTCACGTCCACCAAAGAAAAAAGTGGTATTTATAAAGTAGTTTTACTGAAAAGTAATAACTAAATGTGAGAAATGTGTAACTGAAGCTTATGTTTTAGTGAAAAGGTGTAACTCCTTGCAGGGGTGTTTAATAGTAGGTAAGAAAGCGAGGGCCATGGTCTCCCTCCCAAGAATGTGCTGTAGAGGATAGAAGAGGTGCTATGAATGTTACAATTGTGGTTTGGCCTTTGGGGTGTAGATGTGTCTCACACGTTTGAAGCCCGTATATTTGCCCAGAAAGTTGATTTTCACTAGTGGGGGAAACAATGGAATGTATGGCAGGTATAAATAATGTTTTGAACAAGGAGATGGGAGGAATCAAGTGGAAGGAGCTCTCATAGAATTCCCTGATTTAAACAGGACTGTACTTTAAACAATGCTAAGAGATGGATGTGGGCCTAATTTAAAATAAACCTTTAAGCACAAAACCCAAACCATCTTTAGTCAAGAATGACTGTGGTACCTTCCAATAGTTAACAGCTTGGGTTTGTTTTAGGAAAATCAAGTTTAATTTAAGGAGATTTATAATTTATATTCTTAGTCTATCAGGGATAGTCAACTAACATCTGTTTACTGGGACCCTGAACTAAGCAACCCACTGTACTATTCACCATATTCACGGAAAGGTAAGACCTGGCCTCTAGAATGTCTTCTGTGCATGTGCAGGCATGCTTGTGAGTGGGTATTATTGGTGATTGTCTCTACTAATCTGTCTTGGTGAGAGTATAGACTCTGTTGTCTGACAAACCTGAGTTTGTCTTGGCACTGCCATTTACTAGGTTTGAACTTGGACAAATTACTTAATTTCTCAGGAATTAGATGAGATGAGACAACATATGTAAAATATTTAGCACTATACCTGGCACATGGCAAGCACCCAATAAATGCTGGATCTTGTAGTCATCATTATCATCATTATCTGTTTCTACTGTAATTAGCTGGAAGGAGGTAGTCTTTTTATAATACCTATTTTTCTAGAAAAAAAGAGCAATTATGATAATTGGATATTTTCCCATTGGTCTTTACAATATGTTATTAGGATGGGCAATTATCACTTAGAAAGAAGAGGGAAGGATCGTGTTTGATAACGCTTCCACCCCTCTTTGGATACTTTTGTTTAAGGTCTTCCCATGAAAGGAATGGCTTGTCTTACTTTGGAGGTTCACCCTTGCTTTTCAGCTTTGGCTACCCTGCTCAAAATATCCAGTGATAAGAGAAAGTTGAGTTATTTTAATAAAAATAATATATTTAATATATTTATATATTTGTACACTTAGACATATATACTGTAAGAAACAATTAAAAATTTTCCCTGTTCTTTCATAATCTTAAACTGTGAGATCTTTATTAGGAAATAATGTCACTATGATGACTAGATTTCTCATCCCCATTAGACTAAAGTTTTGTGTGAGTATTACACAGTCACTATAGCCTGGGTCATTATCATATGACTGATGGGTGAAGCAGCAATGGACAATTTCATTAGCTGTCTAGCCTGAGTTTATTCATTTTCCTAGTCATGGAAATGAAAATAATTGATGTGACTCTTGTTGAGATACTCCCAGAGGCAACCACCCTTGTAATAGATTTCCTCCATCAGAGAATTAGGTACTGATTTGCCTGTTTTTAGTTTCCTTATACTAGATCTTACACATGGGCTGCGGAGAGGGCCATCAGTTTACAGAAAACAATAGATAATACAACAGTATTACCCCGGGGCTTCAAGAAATTTAGGTGAGCATTGAATCTGGTCATCAACAGAATATTTTTCCTTTCTTGTCTTTTTTGACTCCTCTATCCAATCCCAGGCTTCCATCATTGAGAATGAGCAACTAGCCAGAAGGGATAATTGCCAGGGTTCATGAATTACTTTTGATTGAAAAAGATGGATAAATATTTATTTATTCCATGACACTAACTTAATCAGGATTGAAAATGGCTAAATGCAAATGAAGCAAAATTTACGTTTCTTCAAATTTCACAAATTACAGTTAACCCAATTTGTCCCACAACTCTTTTCAGTGATTCGGTATTCTACACATAAATTTCCAGTTCCTTAGCAGGACTTTCAAGGCCTACCACAATCTGGATCCAACCTACCCTACTTTATTTCCCTCTGCCTTGCTTCCCATGCTCTAAATGTTCTAAGCTCCAGTCAATTTAAATGAGTCCATGTTTTCATAGCTGCTTTCTTTAGACACTATCTTTAAGTCCCAGCTTCACAAAGCCTTCCTTTATTATCCCTGACTAGAAGTAATTATCTCTAACTGAAGTCTCATAGCACTTGATCTATAATTTCTCTCGTGGCATTTAACGGTCTACCTCTGTTAAAGTGATTTATAGTCATGCCTTACCCGCTTATTGCCAGTTAGTTCACTGAGGGCAGAAACTATGTCAGATTCAAACTGTGCCCACAGAGTGCCTGGCACTCCGCTTGCCCATAATAGAAATGTCACCAATGTTTGTAGATAGGTGAATGACCTCCAGCTACAACATTTAAAATAATTACATTTCCCTTGAGGTCTGGACAAGAGGGAACCACAGGCTTTTGGTGAAATGAAAATGGATTCCTGACTCCTTTCATGGATAACAGCCTTATTTCTCTCTCAAATGGACTGACCCAGTGACCACTGCCCAGCTCTCAGCATTTCCTCCTTCTTCCGCTTCTCCCACCGTCACACCTAAAAAAGCCTCAGAATCTAGTGCTGGGAGGTGGCTGGCCCTGTCAGGCAATGGGTACTTGTTTTTTCACTTTTACTGAGGGAGCAAGGAGGAGGTAAATAAATTTATTTGCCAGGCTAGGTAAAGCTATGTGGCATTGTATTTAAATTTTTTTTTTTTTTTACAGAATTGCCACAAAAATCTACTTATTGTTTATGCTCTATTATCATCTTTTCATTTCTTTTTCACTGATTTGCCCATTCTGTCCAGCTACTTTGATTTGAATGGGCCTCTGGAATATCAGACAAAGTCAGGAGACCTGGGTTCCTGCCACTGACTGTGTGGTTTTAGGAAAAGTATAAAGAAGAATTAATTTTCTTATCTGTCAAATTTGGATAATAAACTCCTTTGTTTCACAGCAGTTTTTCTGAGGATCCAGAGGAACAGTTTATGGGAAACAGTATTAAGAGCTACAAAGTATTTTACATTTGTAAAATTAAATTTTATTATAAAAATTAACAATATTAGAGGTTTCCTTTTGGGATACTTATTAAATCCATGATTTCTATTTGTGCTGTTGATACTTAATACTTCTAGTTAGGCAAAGTAGAGGCATTTGGAATTCTGGCTCTGCTGTTTGTTAGGTCTATGGAGTCCAGGCAAGATACCTCTCCTCACCCAAACCTCAGTTTTCTCAGTTGCAAATGGGGATGAAATATCTAGCTCCGATGGTGATGAGAACTATTAGTGTGGTGGCCTTGTAATATGTCAACTTGGCTATGTTGAACTGTTTCCCAGAATTCCTTTCCCTAAATGTTTCCTGTGGGAGTTGACACCGGAGACATTTTTGCAATAGATTTAGGGGTTGGGAATGAAGCAGCAGCCATTTTGTGTTTTATGCTGGGAAGTTAGCTCTTGTAGCTCACTGACACATTGCTGCTCTCTATTGATTCACCTCATTGGTGTGGGGCAGCAGGCAGTCCTGCAACTGCTCCACCTTCACTGGATTCTCCTGTTCACTGACTTTTGGGTCACATGGTTAGTTAGCTCTTTTTTTTATTATTATTATTGTCTTTTTTTTAAAAAAAGATAAATAGATCACACAAAATAGTTAGCTCTTTGACAAAGGGCCCCAGATTCTTCAGATAAGATTCTCACATTCTCAAGGTTAGAGGGAGTGAGCCGTGTCCTACGTTCCAGTCTGTCCTTGTGGGTTCTAGTTTGTACTTGCTCATCCTACTTTATTCTTATCTTCCTTTGCTGACTGCCTGCCCTGAAGACTTCAAGCTCCAGTATCAGACACCAAGACAACAGTTTATAGAGATTTCTTTACCAGCCTCACTATTGTGTAAGGTCAATCCCCATAATCAATCCACCATAATAAATCCACCACCAAAATACACACACACACACACACCTCCTAACAGTTCTGCTTTTCTGATTGAAACCTTGGCATAATTATTATTAATATTGCCATTTAGGTCTCAGCTAGAGTCTCTGGGTACCTTGTGACCTAGGTGATATTCTTTCAAGGCTCTAGCCATTTCCTATAGATGTCCAAAGTCCTTTCTAATATATCTTCAAATTCCTGTGGGGTTTATGTTTTCATTGTCACTCTGGCTGGTTAAAACCATCCTTTTGTATTTATATAAAAGACTCACTCATTTGAAGCACTTGTGAGCATGGTTGTCTTTCCTAAAGACTTTGGTATGTCATGGACAAATAAAGGAGCGGTTAATGTTGAAATGAAACAATTTCAAATTTAATTCCACATATCCCATTTGTATAGTGTTCCTCCACCATCTCATGCTTAGAGAATTTCAACAGCTCCCTTCTCTATAAAATCTCCAGCCTCACAAAATCCTCTAGGCTCTTCTCTCCTTTTTCCTTTTTTGCTTTACTGCTTCCCTTTCCTCCCAAACTTCTACCCCCACTCTTATTTTCAAATTTATAGCAGCTTAACTCTCTCTCTTTTCTTTTATACTAGGGCTATTGTAGAGTTATATCCATGGCCTAATGATCTTACATTCTATTTCCAATGGGCATTTATCCTGAAGAATTCCCTTTCTCTGAGAGAAATTTTCTTGCAGTTGTTAACAAAATAACAAATTTTACCTCGTTACCACAGAAACAAGAGCAAGAAGCATATATTCAGTGCTTACTATGTTCCAGACTTAATGAGTTTTTTCTTTGTTTTATCTCATCTGATTCTCTCAGTGACCTAGGGAGGTGGTTTGGCAATATTGGTTCCCCTTTAACAATGCTGAAATCAAATCTTAGAAATAATAATTTTAAAAATGCCATTACAAAACCAAGTGTTTATTGAGTGCTGACATTTCAAGCACTGTTTTAAGCCCTTCATGTGTGTTTTTTCCCCCCAGTAATTCCTCACAACCCACAAATGTATGATTTATTCCCATTTTAGAGATAAGGAAACTGAGTTGCCGGAAAATTATGTAATTTGTTCACATTCACACAATCAATGAGGAGTGAAGCTGAGAATGCAAAGCTGGCAGTTTGAATTTAGAGCTAAGAATACTGTTTGAGAAAATGAGCAAGTATTTCACTATTTTCTCATGTGATCTCATATAGTTAGTTTTCTCTAACTCCTAACTCATCTTCGTGAAACTTTCCAGCTAATCTATCTAATATTCGACCCACTCCTTTAATTTTATACCCCTCATCTTTATTTTATTTTTTGTCCTTAACACTATCAAACACGTTGTATATTTAAATAAAAAAAAAAATTCTGCCCCCAAAATGAAATGTAAGCTCCATAGGCCTGGTAAATCATTGTTTATTTGTTCACTATTATGTTCCAGGTGCTACAAGAGTACATGGCACCTCGTAGGTGCTCAACAAATAGTTAATAAATGAACATATGGGACCACTTATGTAGAACACGAGGCTTTCTAATTAGGTGCCTGTAGATACTTTCAGGCACCTGAAAAGGCTCTAAATCTGATCAAATTCATGTCAGGGTTTCAAATACTCTTCTCATTTTCAGACTTCTTTTTTCTTGTCTTCCCTACCTCTTCAAGATAAGTATGTTTAACTGTCTCCATCTTAGTTTAACTGCCTTCCCTATGAGCCCACTCTCCAATATTAAGAAATATTATTTGAGTTACCAATTCACTTTCTCCATTTATAAAATGGAGATATTTGTGCTTATTTATAACCATTTCAGCAAGATTTATACGAGTTCAATGAGAAGACAGGGAAAAAAAAAAACCCTTAGACATTGGATTTTAGGATGACTCTGGCTATAGAGACATACATGAAAATTTAAATACTTTTATTATCAGTACCTTTCCATAACTTGAGATGTTTGACTTCAAAGAAGTAACTCATTAACATTTGTAGAAGTTATGGCTTTTGTGGCTTGTCACTATTTTGATTTTTTAAAATGTTATTTATTTATTTTGAACAATTGTTAGAAATTATACGGCCTGTAAATGTAGGTTTTCTTTTAAATGAGAAAGTTCTTTTTCAGTGTGCTTTTTTGTTTGGGTTGGTAAAATGTATTAAAGTTGTGGGAGTGGTGGGGTTGAATGGGACCTCATATATATATATTTTTAATGTAATATTATTACAAAGTCAATAAAAAAATAAAAATAAAAAATAAAAAAAAAAGAGAATAATGCTTATTCATCAACTCACCAAATACCATTGAACTATCAGAATGCCAGACATCTTTGAAGGGAGCAAAGCAATGAACACCAGTAAGAGAAACAGTCTAAAACCCTTTCTTCTCACTGTAGCATTCACAGAGAATTATTTTAAGGGATTGCTTATTCTAATGTATTTTCTTGTTTAATAATAATAATGCCTGTTGTATATATCCATTATAAACAGATACAAATATCACCGAATATGTTTTCTTTTTATGAGTATTGCAAATAGGCAGAAATAAATCTAGAAAACAATATCATCAAAAGGCAGGGATAGACCGAACTCATCTTAGGCCAGGTCAACTGTTTTCTATGGTTTTAACTTATTGAAAAATGGGCATCACATAGCTGAGCATGACCTAAAGCAACTATTACAGTTATTTAATAGGACTATATTTTAAATCAGATATGATTAAAAGTTAATTTTCCTCTTGCTAACCAGTGTCTAGAAACTTGGAAGAGAAGGCACAGACAAAATAAAGGAGTTAAATTTGAGACCCTGCTCCATGATCACCATCCCCACCATAATCATTGGTGTCATCATTTTTACCATGTCACATTTGCTGTGGGTACTCTCTTACCCTCTAACTGTTCTGTGAGGTCCTTGTAGGTAGGAAGTGTGTTTAGTGCTGTTCGTCCTTGCTCTTCTGTGCCTCGCATGGTGTGAGGGACAGGGCTGGGCTCTATGAGCATGAGTTGGCTGACTGGACTGAATTACAAGCCTGGTTGCTGAGGGCATCAGCAAGAGAGGAAGGTGATGAGAGAAGAAAAGGAGGAAAGCGGGTGGTTGTTGGCTGGCCTGGCACAGCCAAGAGTGGGTATCTAGGCTGTGATGGTTCCTCTTGGCCTTGATCAAGTTGTTGATGAGGAGCCACTGTGGGGTTCTGATAAGGCGAATGAATAGAAAATGACTTTGTAGTCACATGAAAGGTGAGCTTCAGAGCAGGAGTTCTACAGTTTCACGACACATGGACTCATTATGATTTGCATAGGAGTCGAATTATTAGTGTCTTTTCAGCTTTAATCCACAAATTGCCATAAGGAACTGTGAATGATTTGGTGGTGGTGGTAGAGGGGAGTGGGTGATGAAAGGAGAAGGAACAAACAAAGTTTCTACTTAACTTCCTCTGACAATGGTTATAATAAAACATTTTGGCTAGAGAAAGATTAATTTCTGTTGGCAAAATTAAAAAAAAAAACCTAGCATGTGGAAAATATTATGTTGATACATGTTTTGCTGAACAGATGGTGACAGTCCACAAACTTTTCAAGGATTTCCCTTATAGGATGAAGGAAAGCTTTTTAATTCCACTGAGTAAACTAGAATCGCTGACTCTGATCTTGTCTGTCTATTCTTGCAGAAATCGTCTTTTTATCATCAGTCAAATCAGAGATTTTTCTTCCCAATACTACATAAATATACATACATACATATATATATGTATGTATATATATATATTTTTTTTTAAGAAGGTACTGGGAATTGAACCTGGGACCTCCTCAAACATGGGAGGCAGGCATTCAACCACTGTGCTATACCCACTCCCCTCTTCCCAATGATTTTTAACAAATTTCTTTAACCCAGTTAGCATCTGAGTGTGGATGTTTATTTCTTCCTTGATTTGTCTTTGTATTGATCTTTGTTCCCGATTTTCATTCTGAGTCTCTGAAAGCACATTAGATGTGATGGGGGTTGGTCAATTATTCAAATCTTCACTTTGCAGATGGGGAAACAGAGGGCTAGAGCTTTCTGTGACCTTCATCAATGTTTCATAATGAGTCACAGCTGAAGTCAACATTAGACACAGGTTTCTTGACTCTCAAATCATTGACCTTTCACTAGTCTTTTAGAAACAGTGATTCTTGCTTCCTTGAACCTATCTTACTTATGTATTTTCTTTTTTGTAGAGAATCTAAAGAAAACACAGGGAAAAGATTTTCCTATATAACTCCCCCCCCCCCTGCTTTTTGGTTTCCTTTGAAATGAAACCACAGTTTCAAGTATAACCTCTAAAGTATGCTTCACAGCTGGGGGTAGAATGATTGGTTATTAATCAAGGGCTTTCCTTCCGTCATAAGTCATTTCTTCCACCAGGGGATACTTTTCTTACCAAAAAGGAAAAGGTGTTATTAATAAAATTAAGAACAATAAACAGCAACCAACTATTGACCCTTAAGAGAAGGGACAGCTTCGCTCCCTACCAACTGCCCCCTTTCCTTCCTTTTTATTTTAATGCATCCATTCCCTACCTAGACTCATCTAAACTGCCTCAATGAGTTAGGGATGATCTCACAGAGAACCAAGTAAGTCTGGGCTTATCTCATTGTTGATGAGGTTCAGCACCTGCCACTAGCGAGGGTGACTTCAGTACACATTACTCTTAGAGCCAGTTACTCCAAAGCTGTGGAGAGATCCTGACACTGATCTGGGGCTGTGCTAGCAGTCTGATCCTACTTTCCCTGATTTTAAGATCCTTATGGATAATGGAAGGTTCTTCTAAATACAATTGCCATTTTGCAATTATTTTGTAAATCTCTTTGAACTTTCTTTTCTTTTTTTATTCCTTCTCTCAAATATTCTTGCATACATTAACACGTTTATCCTTGTAGTCTCCACTGCAATTCCTTCCTTCAGGCTTTCTAACACTAGAAGCAAAAGGAGAAAGAAATGTTCTGTTTTTATTAACATGAGCAGCTCAAAATAAATTAGAGTGCAAATGCATTAAAACCCAAACACCCTCATAAGCCTCTCTTTCCAACTCCAATTTAGAGTGAAAATACCAAGAATTGAAATGAGGAGAAAAGCAGCTGATTTATGGAGTAGTTATAATCTGCTAGGTCATTTCCACTGATTATCTCATTGACTCCTCACAATAACCCTGTGTAATGCAGATATTGTTATTTTTCTCATTTTGCAAATGAGGAGACTATGGCTTAGAGAGATTTAGTGATTTGCCAAAGGTACACAGAAAGATGGGATGAAGCTGGGTTTTAAACCTAGGAGGTCTGATTTCAGAGCCAAGAACTCCTTAGCAATCTACACTCTCTCAAGGGAAATCCCATACAGTCCTTGTAATGTTCTAGCTGTAGAGAGGTTTAAATGATAAGTTCTTTAATTTTTTAGGCACATTTAGTTACCTTTTTCAGATGATAAAATCACAGAAGCTAAGGAAACACTGCACCTTGGAAACATCCTGTGCAATTGTTTAAATTGTTTAAAAAGTGTTAATGCTTCAGTCTAGATCCCTAGATTTAAGCTTTTGATTTCTTAGGTCTAAATGTAAGACTTTAAAGTTGCTTAAGTATTATGGCAAATTTCTCTGAATGCCAAACAATTAGTAAAGAAAGCTGCCTCTCCTATCCAGTGTTCTTCAATCAGGGAAAGCAGAACAGCAAATTCTGGAGCCTGAGATTGCTTGTAGACCAGATTCTTTTTGCAGAAGTGCTGTGCATTTCATGCCCTATGATTGTGTGAGTTGGAGGCTAATTATTACCTAAACCATTCTCACCTCTAGATTTTTAATTACCTTGCAAAAGGGCACTGCAGTCTGTATCAAATTCCACTCAATCATTCACTGGTCCTAGTGATTTCTTTTGATTTACTGGTACTATTCAGAATATAAGGAAAGTTGGATAAAATGCAGGGATTTTACTGGAAGTCTCCAGTATCTTTACACAGCTTTTGGTGTTTCTGTATGATGAGAAGGGCAAACAATTCAGAGTGGCTCCCTTGTTGACTGTCCTTCTGACTGAGAAGAAAAAATCAGGCATTTTATCTTCTTTTAAGGCTTGATTAAAGTGAGTTGTTACTGAATTTTGGTGTGGTTTCACTGTGTGATGTCAAGAAAGTTGCTCAATTGCGCACTAGGTTGCTTGATTTTAAAACAGGCATCCTATGGCCCACAGAGATATTAGACCATGGAGGATATTTATATTGCTGACACACGGCCACCTGCCCTCTTTTCTGCCTGGCAACCCTCTGCCTCTGAAATCAGCTCAGATATAACCTTCTCTGTAAGCCAACCCTAAGTCATCTAGGTAGTCTTAGTCACTCTGCCTCTTTTATCCCACAGAATTCCTTGTTTATAGAACTTATTTCATTTCATTGTTCAACTCTGGTTTGCCCACTTAAGGCCACCATAGTGCACAACTCCAGAGGGCACCCTCTGCAACTTGACAACACAACAGCTCTGCCCCATTAGTTTGTAGGTCCCATCTAGGCAACGCTTTCTTTTTTGTATTCCTAGGGCCTGGCATGAGAGCCCTAGCACAAAGTTAGTATATAATAGTTAATGAATGAGCAGTTGAATTCTCCTGCTAGAATCTATCCTTTTTTCTTTTTTTTTGCTTGTTGTCTGCTCATTGTTTTTGCTCATTGTATGCTCATTGTCTTTAGGAACCAAACCCAGGACCTCTCGTATGGGAGGCAGGTGCTCAACTGCTTGAGCCACATCTGCTCTGAATATATCCATTTTGACTCATGGATCTTTATCTGTTTTATCATACGTAAGTTTTCCCATTACATAGTTCTTTCCCACCTTCCTCATTCCTCTCCATGTCCTACCTCTTTCCAAAAAGAATTTGATACAGTTTGCAAATATATACATATGTAAAAATATACATGTATAATTCAAAAGTATAAAAATAAAATGAGGCAATCAGGGTGTTTGCACATTTTATTTTTCCTTCTGAAATTTATTTTCACTTGCCATTGAAAAATCACTCAATTTTTTACTGCAGAATTTAAAAAAATTTGTACTAAATATCTTGCCTGGTTTTCTAAGGTGTTGGCTGCTTTATTCCTTTGTGTCACTATTCTGGCATCCATATTACTTGGGCAAAGTATAAGGAGTATTGGATTTGAGATCATCTTGATGAAACACTAAGCTGTCCCTCATTTAGCCCAGTTGCCAGTCAAAAATTAAGTAGCTTGCACATGGAGTCAAATTTTCACACGATAAACCCATTAGATGGTTGCATTTTCAATCTGTGGTTTTAAAACTATGCTTCAAGAATCTCTGAAGTCTCTATGGAAGAATGTCAGGACCAGCACAGAGGATAAATTGGGTTCAGACATTGTATGGGTATCTGTGTTGATGTGAAGCTGAATGGACCCCAGAAAATTACATTCTTAAAGTTAATCCATTTATGTGGGTGTAAATCTATTCTAAGTAGGGCCTTTTGATTAGGTTACTTCAGTGTCAACTGAAGGGTGGCCCAGTGTGGGTCTTAATCCTCTTACTGGAGTACTTTATAAGAGGATGTAATTTAATTCAGAGAGACAGAAGAGAAAGCCATGGAAGCCAGAAGCTGAAAGCAACAAAACCCAGAAAGGAAGTAAGAGACCAGCAGATGCTACCTTGTGCCTTGCCATATGATAGAGGAGTCCAGGACTGCTGGCAGCCAGTCTTCAGGAAGAAGGTATTGACTTGATGATCCCTTATTCTGGACATTTTCATGGCCTCAGAACTGTAAGCTTATAAGTAAAAAAAAGTCCCATTGTAAAAGCCAATCCATTTCTGGTATATTGCTTTTGGCAGCCTAGCAGACTAAAGCAGGTACCTTGGTTCGACATCCTTACTTTAACCATAGAATATTTGCTTTCATGCACTTCTCTACCATTTTATCCCACTTTTATTCATGGCTATCATTCATTAAATGTCCAGGTCATTAAATTAAGTGTAAAATCATTTCTTGTTTAGTTCTGTTTTCTTTAGAAGCTTTGGAAATCAATTGTAATGTTCCCAACCCTTACCCAGTATTCAAATGTATTACATGTTTACTCTGTAATTTCCAGGGTCATCTTTTCAGTGGATGGGTTAAAACAAGAATATGTGCAAGTGAAATCAAGAAATAATCTGTAGATCAACACTTATTTAGATAATTCCTGAAAATAGACTAAATGGTCTACAGGGACACATGTAAATTAGACATAAATACATTTGGGCTCTCTAATGTACCTGGGAATGGCTCCCAAGAAGTCCTAATGACAAAAATCGATCTAGCTTTGAATTTTTAAAAAATCAGTATACAACATACCAAAACTTATGGGATGCAGCAAAGAGGTGCTGAAAGGGAATTTTTTAGCACTAAATGCTTACCTTAAAAAAAAGAAAGATCTCAAACCAGAAACTTAATCTTACAAACTGTGAATCTAGAATAAGAAGAACAAACTAAACCCAAAGTAAATAAAGGCAGAGGAAGGAAATAAAGATAAGAGTGGAGATAAATGAAATAGAAAATTTAAAAAAACAGCCTGCCCAGGAGTGTCACTGCACACACAGAGAGCTCACATGGCAAGATGATGCAACAAAAAGAGACACAGATTCCCAGTGCTGCTGACAAGAATGCAAGCAGACACAGAAGAACACACAATGAATGGACACAGCAGACAACAGGGGGAGGGGGAGAAGGGGAGAGAAATAAATCTTTTAAAAAAACCAATAGAATCATTGAAAACTAAAGTCAGTTCCTTGAAAAGATTAATAAAATTGGCAAAGCTTTAGCTAGACTGACAAAGGAAAAAAAGAGAGGACACAAATAACTAAGATCATAAATGATAGGGGAGACATTATTATTGACCCCTCAAAATAAAAAGGATTATAAGAGGGAACTAAGAACAATTGTATATCAGCAAATTAGATAACCTATATGAAATGGAAAATTCCTCAAAACACATAAGTTACCTACACTGACTCAAGAAAAAAATAGAAGATCTCAACAGACCAATAACAAGAGAATGAATCAGTCATCAAAGCATTTGAATAAAGGGAAGCCCAAGACCAGTTGGCTTCACTGCTGAACTTTATCAAACATTCCAAAAAGAATTAACACCAATCCTATTCAAATGTGTCCAAAAATAAATGAAGAGGAGGGAATAATTCCTATCACATTTTATAATGCAAGTAACCAAATAAAGATATTGCAAGAAAAGTAAATTACAGAACAATGTCCTTTATGAATATAAATTCAAAGATCCTAAACAAAATTCTAGCAGACCAAATTCAACAGAGCATTAAAAGAAATATACACCAAGATCTAGTGGGATTTATCCCAGGTATGCAAGGATGGTTCAACAGAAGAAAATCAATTAATATAATACATCCACATTAAGAGTTGAAGGGAAAAAAACTCATGTGATCATCTCAAGTGATGCAGAAAAGGCTTTTGATGAAATCCAGCACCCATATGGATAAAAACACATAGAAAATTAGGATTAGAAGGAAAATTCCTTAACATGTTAAAGGGCATAAATGAAAAACTTACAGCTAATATCATCCAGAATAGTGAAAGACTGAAAGCTTTCCCTGTAAGATAAAGAAAAAGGCAAGGAAACCCACTATCATCATTGTTAATAAACATTGTACTAGAAGTTCTAGCCAAAGCAATTAGGCAAGAAAAAAATTAAAAGGCATCCAAATTGGAATGGAAGAAGTAAAACTTCCCTGTTTGCAAATGACCTGATCCTATATACTGAAAATCCTGAAAAATTCAGAACAAAGCTCATAGAGCTACAAACAAATATGGCAAAGTGTTGGAGTACATATCAACACTCAAAAATCAGGAATGTTTCTATACACTAGTCATGAACAATTTGAAGAAGAAATCAAGAAAAAAAATTCCATTTACAATAGTAACTAAAAGAATCAAATATTAGGAATAAATCTAACCAAGCATGTAAAATACCTGCACACAGACAACTATAAAATACTGGCAAAAGAAATTTAAAAGGACATCAGTAAATGAAAGGACACTCCATGTTTATGGATTGGAAGACAAAATATTGTTAAGATATCAATTCTACCCCCAAATAATCCAAAATCCCAACAGCTTTTTTGGCAGAAATGGAAAATACAATTGTCAAATTAATTTGGAAGTGTAAGGGGTCCAGAATAGCCAAATCCATCTTGAAAAAGAATGAAATTGGAGGATTTATGCTTCCCTATCTTAAGACTTACTACGAAGCCATTGTAATCAAAACAGCATGGTATTGGCTGAAGGACAAATATGTACATCAGTGGAATTGAATTGAGAGTTCAGAAACAGACCCTCATATTTATGGTTAACTGATTTTTGACAAGGGTGCCAAGTCCACTCAGTGGGGAAAGAATAGTCTCTTCAACAAATGGTGCTGGGGAAACTGGATATCCATATGCAAAAGAAAGAAGGTGGATCCTACCTCACATCCTATACACAAATTAACTCAACATGGATCAAAGACCTAAATAGAAGAACCAAAACTGTAAAACTCCCAGAAGAAAACATAGGGAAGCATGTTCAGGTCCTTGTATTAGGCAATGGGTTCTTAAATATTACACTAAAAATGCAAGCAACAGAAGAAAAAATATATATGAGATTTCATCAAAATTAACATCTTTTGTGTATGAGAAGACTTCAATGTGAAAGGAATAGACAACCTACAGAATGCGAGAAAATATTTGGAAACCATATATTCAATAAGGGCTTAATATCCAGAATATATAAAGAAATCTTACAACTCAATAACAAAAAAGACAAACAACCCAACTGAAAATGAGCATAAGTTTTGAATAGACATTTTTCTTAAGAAGATATACATATAGCCAATAAGCACATGTAAAGATGCTCAACATCATTGCCAGTAGAGAAATGCAAATTAAAACTACAGCGAAATACCATTTCATATCTACTAGAATGGCTACTATTTTTAAAAAGTGGAAAATAGCAGGTGGTAAAGAGGATGTTGTGAAATAGGAATACCCATTCATTGTTGGTGGGAATATAAAATGGTATAGATGCTGTGGAAAACAGTTCGGTATCTCAAGAAGTAGTATGTAAAATTACTATATGACCTGGCAATCCCACCTCTAACTATAAACCCAAAAGAACTGAAAGCAGGGACTTGACAGATATTTGCACACAGATGTTCCTAGTGGCATTATTCACAATTGCCAAAAGCTAGAAGCAACCCAAGTGTCCATCAGCAAATGAATGAATAAATGAATTGTGGTATATACATACAATGGAATATTATTTAGCTGTAAAAAAAATGAGGTTCTGATACCATGTGACAACATGGATGAAACTTGAAGACATCATGTTGAGTGCAATAAGCCAGACAAAAAATGGACAAATATTGTATGATCTCACTGATATGAAATAATGAGAATAAGCAAACTCATAGATTCAAAATCTAGAATATAATGCTGTGGTAGGCCTAGGGAATGCTTAAATTGTACAGCATTTCTATTTGGAGTCATAGTTTAGTTTTGGTGATGGGTGGTGATAATTGTAGCACAATATTGTGAACATAATTAACAGCACTGAATTATATATTCAAATATGATTTAAAGGGGAAATTTTGATTGTGTATATGCTACTAGAATAAAAATTAAAATAACAGGACTATACAACACAAACAGTGAAATCTATTACAATGGACTTTAATTAATAGTACAATTATTAAAATGATCTATAATTAAATTTGAAAATGTACCACACTAATGTACCACACTAATGCAAGAATGATATATGGGAACTGTATTTTCTGAATGATTTTTCTGTAAACCTACAACTTCTCTAATAAAAAAAAAATGTGATTCTGATGCATGTGACAATGGATGTACTTTGAAAATCTCTTGTTGAGTGAAATAAACTAAGCATAAAATGACAAATATTGTATGATTTCACTGATATGAAATAAATAGAAGAAGCAAACTCATAAAGTCAGAAATGGAATACTGCTTACCAGGGTCTGTTTTGGGGTTGGGGAAAGAGGAGTTTATGCTTAATAGGTACAGCATTTCTGTTTGGGATAATGGAAAAGTTTTGATAGGGGATAGAAGTCATGGTAACACAACATTGTGAATGTAATTAACAGTACTGAATTATACACCTGAATGTGATTAATTAGGGAGATTTTAGGTTGTATATATGTGACTAGAATAAAAATTTTTAATAAACCATAGGACTGTATAACACAAAGAGGGAACCCCAATATAAACCATGGACTATTGTTAATAGTATTACTATAATAATATTGTTTTATCAATGATAGCGATACTACACTAACGAAACTTTTAGTAACTGGGAAAACTGTTCGCATGAGGGCAATATATAGGAACTCTCTATTTTCTGTGTGATTTTTCTGTAAACCTACAACTTCTCTAATTAAAAAAAAAAATCAGAACTCCCCCACTGCTAGGTATCAATGGATCCTGGCTGAATGGAGTTGGATTTGTGTGCTTCTTTTGTTTGACCTGAGCAATAGATGTTGGTTTCTTAAAAAGTCCTTCCTGTGTCAAAATATGCTTTCCTTCATTATTGAGAATCCTGTGTCTCTGTCCTCTTTGTCTAAGATAACTGCATTGTTGGTAACTTTTAAAATATCTTGCTTAGCCCTCAAACATCACTTGCCCTCTGCCTTTTTACTTTAACTTCACTCAGATAGCTTAAAACCAACAGTTTCCCTACCCTCATCCGGATTTGCAAGAGACAGCAAATAAGCTATACATCTAGGAATAGAGTATCCCTCACAAGGTTTGAGGCAACAGAACTGGGAACTTCATAGCAAGTTAACATAGAAACTGTAAGTGAGCTATACTGCAATTCTGAAAAACTCTAGAGGGATATAGAGTTGTATATAGCCTGTTTAAATAGATTCCTGGTTATGAATTTTTCAAAACTGTAAAACTAAGTAAAGAAACTTGCTCCACATTGTGGGATATATATAAGCAAAATCAGTGAAAGGACATTCTGAAATTTAGGACTGGGGTGGGATGGAAGGAGTGTGTATGTGTGTGAGTGGGCTACAGAGTTGGAGTTAGAGAGAAGGAAGGTAGATGATGGTGAGAACTTTTAAGAGATATATTTGGAAAATTGCCTACATGTCAATTGATACTTAGGGAAGTATTGGTCCAGAGAAAATCCCAGACAGTGTAATCCAGTTACATTTAGAAATCCAAAAGGCAGTTGTGAAAGGGAAGGGGAGTTCCCAAAGGTCAAAACATAGGTTGAGGAATCCAGACAAAAAGCATCCTCTTCACTTGCATTAGGGGTTAGGGAAGGGCAAATTATTAGAGGCTCTTTGAAATGTGTGAACCCTCAAATTGTTTATAGCTCTTTTTGGCTCTGGTCTTTTGAGAACTTTCCTGTTTTTGCTCAGATATCTCTTTCTCCCACATCCCTCCTCCTCTCATCTGGTCTGGCCCCTGGAAGATTTAGCTCCATGAAACACAGGAGGCATGTCCACCACTCCATGCCTGTCCTAGTGTGGGCAGTCTTTGTCTATGTGCCAGCTTTATTTAACACTGATCCACAGATGCTCATTTATCATGTGTGTTTTTATAATGAACACTATATTTTGACCATGAAATGAAACCAGCCTGTGCCCCTTAAAAATTTAGTATCACTTCAGACTGATAATCTTTAGATATTTGTTTTCACTTACTTAATTGCGGTCTGTTTATATGCATTATATATTTCTTTCCATTCAAAATAGGGGGGAACTTGAATGTATATAATACAACATGACATTTAAATGTTCTGTGAATTATTTTTCATTTCAATTTTAAGTTCCTCATAAATGGATAGTGTTAGTTTATTATTTTTTTCTGATAAAAGTTTCATCTTAAGGGGAAATAGTTACCAAATTCTTTTTCACATATGTTTAAAAGTTTTATTTCCTAACTCTCTTAATTTCAGAACATGCCCTGATTTGCAGAAACATTTACTCTTTCATCAGATTTCTTTTGTAATTTTCCACAACAGACTTAGGTGTTTATGGAGACACATATAATAAGCCTTAAATTAGATAATAAAATAATTTAATTATTTCTAATAGATGGTATGGATCACAAATGATTTGTTTTCAGAATTTTAGTGAACTGTGATAGCTGACCCCCATAACCTTTGCCCTTTTACTTAAGGTTACTCCTGTGATTATGTTAGGTTGCACAGTCAAAAATATTTTGTAGATATAAGTAAGGTTATTAATCAATGACTTTAAGATAAAGAGATGACCAGATTTGCCCTAACCTAATCTCATTAGCATTTAAACACACAGAGTTACTATTTAAAAGCAAGATTTTATCTGGCTGGTGACAAAAGAAAAATTCAGAAATCTGAAGCAGAAGATTCAACATGATATTGCTAGCTTTAGAGATGGAGGCGGCCACATTCAGGCACCAGAGAGCAGCCTTTAGGAGCTGACAGACAGCAAGGAAACAGGAACCTCAGTCCTACAACCACAAGGAACTGAATTCTGCCAACTCTCTGAATTAGCTGGGAAGTGGATTCTTTCCCAGAGCCTCCCAACAAGAGCCCACCCAGCTAAAACCTTAACATCAGTCTTATGAGACCATAAAGTGAGGTACCAGTGGAGACTTCCCAGACTTCTGATCTACAGGTCTGTGTGATAATAAGTGGGTGTTGTTTTAAGTGGCTAAGTTTATGATTATTTGTTACACAGCAAAGAAAAGAAATATAGCTTGTTTCAGGAGTTTTCGTGCCAGCCTATATTTGCAATATGCAATCTGCAGTGGCACAAGAAAAGGTTTCTGAGATTTTTTACCTTCAAATTTCTACATAAGGGAAGTGACTGTGGCTTAAGCAATCAAGTTCCTGTATATCATATGAAGGACCCAGGTTCTATCCCTGGCACCTCCTGGCAAAAAAAAAAAAAAGTTACTCCAGACTGGTGCAGAGACCAAAAAAGATGATGACACAACCAGATAGAGAAAAAAACATTTCTACCTAAGGCTCTGTCAACTTTTTTCGGAATAATGTTGTGACAGACACTGTTGGTAGACTACCCAAAGATATTACCTGCCCTTCTTCTTTGCTAACAGGACCCTGATATGTTTTTGCAGGCAGAGATCCTTTGATTTCATGGAAAGTAGGTCTAGACATGGATCTGGAGATGAGTAAGTTTATGATTTGATTCTAGCCAATGAGATTTAAATAAAAGTCTGCTGGGGGGCTTTGGGAGGATTTTACTTCTTGCTGTAAAAGACAGAAGCTGAAGAGAAATGCTCTGCGTGACACTGTCACCTGCTTCCTGCCTTTGAATGTGGTGTGAAATGTACTGCAGCCATCTTGTGATCATGAGAAGGAAGCTAAAAGAATCACAGAGATGCTGATTCATGGCCTTGAGGTCTTTGAACCAATGTCACTCCCCATTTATATCTAGACTTCTTTTTATGTCAGAAAAATATTTTAATTGTTTAAACTATGATAATTAAGGTTATAATTAAACTATAATTATAACTTATAAGTCAATTATAATTGAGATTTTAATTATTTGCAATTGAAAGTGTATCAATCCAATTTAGAATTTGGGACCTGGAAGTGGAAGGCTACAAGTAGCACACTTTAAGACATAGATCAGTGTGAGCACTAAGGTCCCAGCTCTCTCAGACTGGAAACCTTTTACATGCCAAACATTTAAGCAAAAAGTTGCCTGCTCTATCTTAGAATGGAGATTACAAATTGACTGAGATTGTAGTGGCATAGGAAACGGGAGGAAAAATTCAGGATGTTTGTGTGTGTTGGCTTATTTTAGTGGTTGTTATAATGCAAAGAAGTCCTAGTATGAAGGGTGAACTTAGACTAGCTAATTTCTGAGCAGAGAGGGAAGAAAGCATGGCTTGGCTAAGTGAGTTATTCTCTAACTGTGACTTCCAATCTAAATGGACAGAATCCCATTATTTGTAATCTTACAGGTTTGGCGAAGCCATCTTTGGTACTTCTAGTTAAAACCAGCAGAGGCAGGAAGGCGGCATCCTTAAGACTGATAAAACTGGAGCTTCTTACCACAAAGACTTGATTATGTTGATAAATGTCAGAGGATTGGGAAGAGCACATGATCTGGCAGCAGGGAGACATGAATTCTCAGCCTCAAATACTATGTCTAGACAAGATCTTTAGCTGTGGTTATTAATGCAAAGAATTAACCAGAAACAAGTATAGAAAGTTTTTAGTGGAACTTTATTGTTAGAGATAGCCCAAACCTTGCTAACAACTACATCTAATTGTTGAAACCAAAGGCAGTTCCTAGGTATCTGAACTTGTACCAACAGGCAGGGGTTGTTAAAATTAGAAAAGGTTTCTCTCCAGAATGCCCATCTCAGACATATACATGGAAAATAATGATTTAAGAATATCCTTCTAGAGGGCAGAACCAGAGTTCATAGAAGAAAATGGACCAAGGAGATTTTCACAAAGAACTGAATTAAGAACTGCCCAGCTGTCTGATGGGCTTTCTACATTGAGATGGCATGGATTCCTTCCTAGTTCTGTCTAATGGCACAGAATGTGTACTAGTAAATAGTAACTATTTATCTAGTTCTTTTCCACTATTGTCTATTTGGTGTTTTGGGGAAAGATGACAAATTCTTTACGTATGACTTGTAGGTCTATAAAAAGCCATCTCTGAACTACATGAAGGAGATTAAACATCACCTAGAGATCCCAGATTTGGACCTAGATGTAGTAACTACATGTGACTTTGTGGTTTAATGCACCTATATATAACCTGCATATACAGGACCAGGCAAATTTGGGAAATAGTTTTTGTTTTTGTTTTTTTTTAAAGATTTATTTATTTATTTCTCTCCCCTTCTCCCCCACCCCGGTTTTCTGTTCTCTGTGTCTATTTGCTGCATCTTCTTCGTCCGCTTCTGTTGTTGTCAGTGGCACGGGAATCTGTGTTTCTTTTTGCTGCATCATCTTGTGTCATTTCTCTGTGTGGGTGGCGCCATTCTTAGGCAGGCTGCACTTTCTTTCGTGCTGGGTGGCTCTCCTGACGGGGTGCACTCCTTGCGTGTGGGGGTCCCTGACGCGGGGGACACCCCTGCGTGGGGGGGGGGGGCAATCCTTGCAGGCATCAACACTGCACATGGCCCAGCTCCTCACGGGTCAAGGAGGCCCGGGGTTTGAACCGCAGACCTCCCATGTGGTAGACGGACGCCGTAACCACTGGGCCAAGTCTGCCGCCGGGAAATAGTTTTATATTTCCCTATATATGAATAGGGACATCTATTCACTGCTTGGCTGGTGCACCACTTGATCCAATCCTAGAACTAGTTTCTGCCTGTCAGTCATTGCAGAAGCTCCAGTACTACCATGAGATTTCATAAGATGCTGTCAGGTCCTTCAAGGCTTGCTTATACAATGAAGTACAATGGATTGGAAGATTCTGATGAAATAAAAATGACATCAACTAAGGAAATGAGAGACATGGGTTCAGGTTCTAAATTAGCCTCTAATTAATTGTTTGACCTTAAGCAAATTTCCCTCTAGACCTCAAGATTCTCTACTTTAAAAACATGAGTAGGATAGGATCTCTTAAAGGTAATTTAAAAAAAAAATTATTAAAGATGTGTGTTTAAAGAATAATCATGCATAAAATGCAGGATTCCCATAGACCACCCTATTATTAACAATTAGCATTGGTGTGGAACATTTGTTACAATTGATGACAGCACATTTTAATAATTGTACTATTAACCATAGCTCATGGTTTAACTTAGGGTTCACTGTTCATGTAGTTCAATGGATTTAAAAAAATTTTTCTGTTCACATATATATGATCTAATATTTCCCCTTTGAACCACATTCAGATATTTATTTCATTGCCGTTAATAATGTTTACAATGTTGTGCTACCATCACCACCATCCATTACCAAAACATTGCCATCATTCCAAATAGGAATCCTGTATATTTTAAGCCTTAACTTCTTATTCCCTTTCTCTACTCCATCCCCTGGTAATCCACATACTATTAATAGATTCTGAACCTATGAGTTTGATTATTCTATTTATTTCAAATCAGTGAGATCACACAATAATTTGTATCTGGTTTATTTCACTCAACATGATGTCTTCAAAGCTCATCCATGTTGTTTCAGTATCAGGTCTTCATTCCTTTTTATGGCTTAATAATAATGAACCCAATGATTGCTGGTCAGTCAGAATACTATCTACCCAGGGAGAAAGAAAGCCTTCTAGCCTTGAAACTGTGAGCCAGAAAATTTCTGTTTTTTAAGCCAACCCATTATGAGGTATTTGTAATGGGAGCCAGGAAATCAAGACACTTGCTCAGTGTAATGTGAAGACATTGGAAGATTTTGAGCAAAAACACACACACAAAACTAAACAAAACAAAAGAACAAAAAACACATCTTCAGAAGGTCAATAAATATAGTGCTCCAGGACTGGAAACCTGAGTTACTATTACTACCCCTAGATACAAAGGGGCAAAGGAAGGGAGGTGTTACCACAATGTGGAGTCAGAGAATGCAATATGGAGACAACCATTTGGAAAGAGCTGGGGCCTTATATCGGTAGATGCAGCCAGGGCATTATAGCCCTATAGTGAGGGGACTGGGAGAATAAATACCCTAACTGCAGATTCCTTCTTTCCTCCTACCAGTCTCTGCCTTGGGTAAACCCAACCAGAAGCCTGAGTACAAGGGGATCCATAGATGTATTCCATATAGCTCAGCCTCATAGGCTGCAGAGCAGGCTAGAGAAGGATGGAGAGCAGATCAGGAGAGGCAGTGAGATGACATCCAGCATCAAGTTTCCCATTTTCTCTGAATCATTTCTCTCTAAGCGTACATAGTTGGTTGTCCATCTTGTAATTCCCTATGTAAATAAGGCAATATTGTACATTTTTAAATATTTTACTCAAAGCTTGGGTATAACAGAGGAATTAACAGTGCAGAAAAACCAAGTTAAAACCTCATAAAAAATTTTAAAAAAACAAAAAAAACAAAACCTCTTGATAGTTATCACAGCTCCTGGAGTCCACTGACCATGCTTTGTATAGGGAATTACTCACTGCCTTCCTTATTCCTTTGGCCCTGGCCAGTATATTTTTGCCTTAGTGGGAGTTTTCTTCACCTTCTCTGCCCTCCCAGTTCAAAATTCACTTGAACTCTCCCATACCCCCAAACAGAGGGAGTTATTCCCCTTTTCTTCTCTCTGCTTCCTTTCTTATTCAGGATGATCAATAGCGAGAACATCTGTTTAATCTGGGACAACCGCTATCTTTACCACAGGCAATGGTCTGGCTAGTACATATTATTCCTATCAGCTGTGGCCTGAGTGGTAGCATCATGGGGCCAAACTAAGACCCATAACCCAAAATTTTGGATGATGAGGAGCTGTGTCAGGGTTGGGAACCGTACCAATAATAACAAGGCCTAGTGAAGTCCTGGCAGACGGGAGCATAGGCCAGGGCTGTGGTGCCAGAGGTCTGTGGGTATAAACTCAGGAGCTGCTCAGAGTTCCCAAGTTGGAAGACTGGATTGAGTTCCATTGTTTCCTCATTTGTCAGCTATGTGACTTTAGGCAGGTGGCAATTTTTCTGAGCTGTAATTTCTCTACCTTCCCCCTCTCCCTTTTTTTTGGAGGAGGTATGGGAGATTGACCTCGTACATGGGAAGCAAGCCACAGCCACTGAGCTACACCGGCTCGCCTCTCCCTCCCTTCCTCCCTCCCTCCCTCCCTCCCTCCCCTCCCTCCCTCCCTCCCTCCCTCCCTCCCTCCCTCCCTCCCTCCCTCCCTCCCTTCCTTCCTTCCTTCCTTCCTTCCTTCCTTCCTTCCTTCCTTCCTTCCTTCCTTCCTTCCTCCTTCCCTCCTCCCTCCTTCTCTCCTTCCCTCCTTCCTTCCTTCCTTCCTTTTTTCTTTCCTTTAAATTTTCTTAAATAGGGATGATGATGTGAAAATTTACATGAAACCATTTTGAAAAAATCTATAGTTCAAATTAATATAAGCTATTCCTTTCTAGTAACTTTTCATTTCTTTTTCTGTTTCCACAATGTTCACATGCATAACACCCTCCCAGCACATCTTGCTATACTTTTTAAGCAAGAAGTGGGGAAGAGAAATATATGCCTAGAGATACATTGTGACTGGGGGCTTGATTTGTTTGAAAAGCCCTTGTGGAGATTTTGATAAGAGGTTTCCCTGTCTCCTACCTCCAGAAGTTGTATCATATCTACTTCAGCTTAATTTCCTAGATAGAAACTTACCATTTTGGGGGGTTAAAAAGGGCCAGAGTTATGTTTTGTTTGGCCTGCACAGAATTGTAAAGTTTTTGAATTAGGTGTCTATATTTTGAAATCAGGAGATTTCACACAAAAACATAATAGTACTACTTTCTCTGGAAATACAGACTTTCTGGCAAAACAAAGCCCACATTCTTGAATGCCACAATTAGGCTGGAGCTAAATAGTGGCTGCTGCTTTAAAAGCAGCATGCATTTTCCAGCTGGTATCACCCATTTGTGTCCCCTGCCCCTTTTGCCATTAGTCTACTATACCTGGTCTAAACAATCACAGAACTGAGCCCAGCTTTAATTTTAGGCAAGTTAGAATTTGGTATCCCCAATTAATAGTAAAAGCCTCCTTGGGTTAAATGATTTTTCCTGCTTCATCTGGGTGGGGGTGATAGGGGAAGTGGTGCAGGACGACTGACCAGAATTGAGGTCAGCTTGCTCCTCCTAGCGAGGGGCACTTACCTAGCATGGCAGACTGCCTCTCAAATAGCATAACAGTTTCTGGAGCCCAGTGACTGGAGCCACTGGGGGTAATGGCAAAACCTTAGATGTGTGAAGTTTCTGAAGCCTCACTGCAACTCTAGCAACACCAGAACACACATAAACTCTAACGTGGTTGACCTTGAGCCAAGCCACCCAGTCCTGCTTGAACAATCGTGAACGTGGGACCGGGCCCAGCAGGGCTGCAAGCTTGGAACAGCTAGCATCCTTGACACCCTGGCACGGATCCCAGGCTTAAGAAACCCTCTGTTATTTTTGGTGTAGGATGAGGAAGGAAGGTGAGGATGGGGAAGGAGGGGGAGAAAAACAGGGGTGGAGAGGGTTGCTTTTCCTTTTCACCCAGAAATTAAGTCTTGGACTACATGTGTTTGTAGTGAGGTTTCCATTCTCTTTCTCTTTCTTTTTCCCTGGTTCTGGCATTGCTGTGTTGCCATATTGCTGAATGTTTGTTTTGGCTGCCAGAGGAAGTATTGATAAAGGAAGTAGGAGAACAAACAATTTTTTAAGCAATCAGCCTAAGAGGAACAATAAAGCAGAAGTGAAGACGGCAGGATGGGCTTAGATTCTTGGAGCCTGTTTTAACACAAGCGTAGAGCTAGGTTAACACTAGTATCCTTGAACCTTGTGGCCACTGAGGAACAGGAGCTTGTAGAATTTTAGAGCTAGAGGAGTGTGCAATGATCACTTCAGAGACATCTGTTGAGCTATGCTTTGTGACTGTGATTTCTATGCTTTGGTAGATATCTCTGGGCCTCAGTTTTCCCCCAGTACCTCCCATCCTTTCCTCCTATTATGTCAAATACTAGGGGAGCAGGCAGTTTCCCAGCTGAGAGAACTTCTTTCCTGAATTTAAGCAATCAAACTATGAACTAAGATTATGCAGGGGAACCCACAATTTGAATATCCACCAGAAATATCTGGTTATATTTTTAGGAATTTTTAAAATAAATTACAAAAAATATCCCCCTCACACACTCATTTTTCACCATTACTAACATTTTGAATAAATGTAGTACCTTTGTTACAATTGATGAAAAATAACATCATAATGGTACTATTAACTATAGTGCATAGTCTACATTAGGACTCACTGTTGGTGTTGTACAGTTCTATGTTTAATTTAAAAATTTTATTCTAATGACATATGTATAACCAAAAATTTCCTCTTTTAACCACAGTCAAATATGTAATTCAGTGGTGTTAATTACATCCATGATGTTGTGCTACCATCACCACCATCCATTACCAAAACTTTTTCTCACACCAAGGAGAAAGTCTGTACCAATTAAGAATTAACTCCCTATTCACTACTCCCTCACTGGCTCCTGGCAACTTGTATTCTGATTCTAGGAATTTGCTTATCCTTATTATTTCATATCAGTGAGATCATACAGTATTTGTCCTTTTGTGTCTGTTTTATTTAATGTAACATATCTTCAAGGTTCATCCATGCTACATCAATTGGAACTTCATTCCTTTTTATGGTTAAATAACATTCCATTGTATGTATACACCCCATTTATTTATCCATTCATCTGTTGATGGACACGTGTGTTGCTTCTAATTGTTGGCAATTGTAAATAATGCTGCTAGGAACATCCGTGTGCAAAAAAAGTTCAAATATTTTTTCAAGTCCCTGCTTTCAATTTTTTTTTGCATTTATACCAAGAGGTAGGAATGCTGAGTCCTATGGTAATTCTATACTCAATTTTTTGAGAACTACCAAATGGTCTTCCAAAGTGACTGAACCATTTTACATACCCACCAATAATGAACGAGTATTACTATTTCTCCATATGGAACATTAATAAGTTTTAAAATCAGGAAGTGTGAGTTCTCCAACTTTGTTCTTTTTTTAAGATGGTTTTGGCTATTCTGGGATCGTTACCCTTCCATATAAATTTTGCAATTGGCTTTTCCATTTATGCAAAAGGCTGCTGGAATTTTGGTTGGGATTGCATTGAATCTGAAAATCTCTTTGGGTAGAATTGACATCTTAACCATATTTAGTCTTTCCAGTCCATAAACATGGAGTGTCCTTCCATTTATTTACATGTTCTTTGACTTCTTTCAGTAAAATTTTGTAATATTCTTTGTACAAGTCCTTTACATTCTTGGTTAAATTTATTCCTGGTTATTTGATTCTTTTAGTTGCTAGTGTAAATGGAATTTTTTCTTGATTTCCTTTTCAAATTATTCATTGCCAGTACATAGAAACACCAGTGATTTTTGTATATTGATCTTATGCCCTTCCACTTTACTGAATTAGTTTATTAGTTCTGGTAGCCGTGGTGGATTTTTAAGGATTTTTTAAATAATAGGGTCTTGTTATCTACAAATAAGGAAAGCTTATTTTTTCTTTTCCAATTTCAATGCATTTTATTTCTTTTTCTTGCCTAATTGCTGTGGCTAGAAATTCCAATATAATGGTGAATAACAGTGGTGACAGTGGGTATTCTGTTCTAGATCCCAGAGGGAAAGCTTTTAATCTTTCACTAGAGTATGACATTAGCTGTGAGTTTTCATATATACCCTTAACCATGCTAAGGAAGTTTCCTTTCATTCTTGGTTTTCTATTTGTTTTTATCAAGAAATGGCACTGGATTTTGTCAAATGTCTTTTCTGTATCAATCGAGGTGATCATTGCTTTTTTTCCCCTTCCATTCTACTAGCATTAAAAAAAAAAAAAACATAATGATACTGCCGATTGTTAAAATTCCAAGTCATTGTTCCACAAAATTCTAAAAAGAATACTCTTTCATTTTGTATCTCTCTGAAGGCCAGCTAAAGTTTTCACACATTTAAGGGTTGGCACTAAGAGAGCTCTGAGGGCTTGAGAGATGAGCCCAAAGAGCTCAATTCTGAATGGTGCCATATACTAGTTACCACATGGTTGGAGAAGCCCTCTTTGCTATAGAAAATTTCTAAGAAATTGAGATACAACAAGTCAGAGGTGACTGAGATACAGTCCTTGCTGGAGACAAGGGATAGCATGTCATACATTTTTATTATTTTCCCCAAAAGGCTAAGAAGACAGATGAAAATCCTTTGTTTAAATAACAGTGGGAATTATCGTATTCTGAGCCTTGACTTAGTCTAACCCTGTTTCCTGGACTTCTGGATATGGATGTTCTGAAAATAGTGGTGTTTTTAAAGTATTTTCTGCAGCTTAGAAAAAAAACTTATTTTTTCCTCTGGAGAAGCCTTAGAAAGTTACCTAGATATTCGTTAGCAACTTTAAATGAAAAATTGTATTGCTAGCTTTGAAATCCTAGATTGCTTAAAGGGATATAACATTTTCATTTTCTTTGCTTCCATAGGTGAAAAGGGAAGAGAGCAGGCATCAATTCGAATACTAAAAGAAGTTATGGAACATACTACTGCTTTGTAAAACAGTAGCACATCTGTAGCAGTTAGGTGTGAGCAGCAGATATGTAAAGCCTTGGTTTACCTAGAATTTCACAGGATAAGGTCTTTTTATTAGGGGGTCCCTTTCCAGGGCAGATGGAAGTGCTAGGTAGGTTAGCTAAAGAAGGAGTTTATAAGTGGACAAGTCAATAAATGTGTGAAATGCATGCAGACAATTCTAAATTGGTATCAGCAGGTGTCCCTGACTGGCTAACGTTTCTGGTTCTATTAGTTCTCTGGATCCCTGCCCAAATTTTCACCTTAAAAACCATAGAGGAATGAGATTGTGATTGCTAGAGTTTATGCTTAAGAGTATCTAGAGCTTACATCCTATTATTCTGCTTAAGGAAAGGTATGGTAGTTTGGAAGAATTTACCCAGAAAAATATATTCCTAAGCTTAATCTATTCTTGTAGATGTGAACCATTGTAAATAGGAACTTTTGATGAAGTTATTTCAATTAAGGTGTGGCCCAACTGAATCAAGATAGATCTTAATATTATAACTGAATGCCTTATAGGGAAGTTCCCACCCCCCCCAAGAGAGAGTGAGAGTGAGAAAGAGTGAGAAAGAGAGGGAGAAAGAAGGAGAGTGTGTGCCACAAATATTAACAGAAACCAGAGAAGCCAGGAAAGGCCACCAAGTGCACTGCTGTGCAACAGAAAAGCCAAGGACCATGGATCACCAACAGCCAGCCTCAAAATGCCACAGTCTTCTGTGAGAAAGCTTTGCCTTAATGATGATTTGATTTTGGACTTCTCCTAACTGCAAAATTGTGAGCCAATAAATTCCCATTGTTTAAGCCAACCCATTGCATGGTATTTGATTTAGCAGCCATGAAATCAAAACAAGGGGATAACCTTAGTACTATCTCTTGATATTTTAATTTTCATATTCTAAAACAGAGAGAACTTTTGGGAAATTGCTACTTTTCTTAAACTATACTGGTATCTATCAATTTATGTTTGAATTAAGAAGGGGAAAATGGAGATCTTCACCAAGGAATATGATAATGGATCCTGACACAAGCTGGTGAAACTAAATTATTTTTGTTGGGCCATTGGGAAAACCACTTGCTATTTTGTGCCTCATTTTTGCCTTTCCATGTCTGTACTATGAAAAGCTCTTATTACAGTTTACTTTTTCTGAGATGGTCATAATTTTGAATACTTTGGTCTTTATTATGGTTACTTAGGCTAATGTGTCAGCTTATCCAGGTTATTGTGCCCAATTGCTTGGTCAAGGAAGCACTGGGCTAATTATAATTTAAGGCCATTTCATGGACTTTAAGCATCAGTGAGTTTATTGTATAGATGGCTGGTTACGTCTACAATCAACTGAGGATATTGCAGTCAGCAATGAGTGATGTCTCATCCAATCAGTTGAAGACCTTTAAAGGAGATGTGATTTCAGCATTCAGAGAGACTCCCCATCTCTATTTCAGATAGCCAGCATCTCCTGGGGAATCCAATGAGGACCTTCACTGGAGTCCCTGCCTTGCAGCCTGCCCTACAGAATTTGGACTTATGCATCCCCATGGTCATGTGAGACAATTTTATAAAATCTCGTACTATTTACAGAAATTTCCTGTCAGCTCCATTTCCCTAGAGAACCCTGA
Organism: Dasypus novemcinctus; assembly: GCF_030445035.2. Classification (NCBI taxonomy): domain Eukaryota; kingdom Metazoa; phylum Chordata; class Mammalia; order Cingulata; family Dasypodidae; genus Dasypus; species Dasypus novemcinctus. The sequence goes on along the minus strand of NC_080675.1, from coordinate 108,816,650 downwards.
CTAAGAGAGCTTAATACCAGAAGTGGTTCTTGAGAAACAGAATCTTAAAAATGGGATTTCTGAATTGGTTCTGCCTTTTGCAATTGGTTCTCTGATTAGATTCAAGGGCTTTCATGAATCTGTTTCCAGTAATCAAGAGGCCACTGACAGTTCATGGTGTGAGTTGGTAATAGAGATATGCAAAATATCCCCTCTGGGTATGATTACTCCCATGCTTATAAGAAGCTGAAACCTGGGCAGAGATCAGCAGTCATCTTGCTTCAACACATAGCAACTAACTTTGGTGAGATAACACCTTTTATGGTGCCTTGAGTTGGACTTTTCACAGCCTTGGAACTGTAAGCTTTTACCTCAAATAAACTCCCTTTATAAAAGCCAACAGATTTTTGGTACTTTGTATCGGCACCCCTTTGGCAAACGAATACACCCACAAACCATAAAGTCGGGTGCGGACAGTAGCACTCCATCGTAAAGTGGAAGTGGTATATACGAGATAGGGCTCAAGCATGTCCTGAAGTAAGTTGCATGAGGAAGTGGCCCAAATGCCCATGGTCACCACACTTGCCACATTACCTTCTCCTTTCCAGCTCACAGTTATGGCCTTTTGGGGAGTTTCTTAAAATCAGTTGACTCAGGAAGAGAAATCTCCAGCCTGGTTTAAAGATGGTTCTGCATCTTTAGGTACCACTTAAAGATGGTACCATTCAGGTACCACCTGAGAGTAGACAGCTGCAGCACTGAAGCCCCTTTCTGGGATGTCACAGTGGTGAGGGGAAATCCTCCCAGGTGAGCAGAAGTTTGAGCTGTGCACCTGGTTGTTCATTTTGCTTGGAAGGAGAAATGGCCGGAGGTGTGTTTATGCACTGACTTCAGCAGTGGAAGATTTTAAAGTGGTTATGATGGTAAGAATGGAGAGTTTGCATGGACTCAGCAAAACAGACTCTTTCTCACCAAGGCTGACTTGGCTTATAGCCACTGCTGAGTGCCTAATCTGCCAGCAGCAGAGACCCACACTTATTCTCTGATATGGCTCCTTTCCCCAAGGTAATCAGCCTACTGTCTCGTGGCAGATTGATTACATTGGACCACTTCCATCTTGGGAGGAGCAGTGGTTTGTTCTAACTGGAATAGACACATATTTCAGATATAGGTTTTCTTTCCCTACATGTAATGCCTCTTCCAAAATCACCATTTGTGCACTTACTGAATGTCTTATTCACTGCCATGGTATTCCACACAGCATTGTTTCTGAAAAAGGAACCCACTTCATAGCAAATGATTCACGAGAATGGGCACATGCACATGGAATTCACTGGTCTTACCATGTACTTCATCTTCCTGAAGAAGCTGGATTGATAGAACAGTGGATTGGGCTTTTGAAGACTCAATTATTGTCCCAACTAGGCAATGCTTTGCAGGGCTGGGGAAATATTCTCCAGGAGGCTGTGTATGCTGTAAATCAGCATCCACTAAATGGTGCTGTTTCTCCCAAAGCTAGTATTCATGTGTTCAGGAATTAATAAGTGGAAATGGGAGTGGAATCACTCATTATTATCTCTAGTGATCCACTAGGATAATTTTTGCTTCCTGACCCTGCTATCTCAAGCTCTGCTGGTCTACAAGTCTTAGTTCTAAAAGGAGGCATGATTCCACCAGGAACACAATGATTCTATTGAACTGGAAGTTAAGACTGCCATCTGACCACATTGGGATCCTCATGCCTCTGAATCAATGAGCAAAAAAGGGAATTACTGTACTGGCAGGGGTGATTGATTCTGACTCAGGAGGAAATAGGACTGTACCTACTACACAATGGAGGTAAATTTGCCTGGAATACAGGAAATCCCCCAGGGATTTTCTTCATACTACCATGCCTTGTGATTAAAGTCAATGGAAAATTGCAACAACCCAGTCCAGGCAGGACTAATAATGGCTCAGGATCTTCAGGAATGAAAATTTGTGTCACCCCATCAGGCCAAGAACCACAGCCAGCTGAGATGCTTGCTGAGGGCAAAGGGAACATGGAATTGGTAGTGGAAGAATGTAGTGTTAAATACGAACTTCAGTCACATGACCAGTGTAGCAGTTTGATATTATTGATGAATTCTGAAGAGAAAGATTGGATTATGTTTGTAAACTGGTGTTTTCCTCTGGGCATACTAGATTATATTGGATTCAGAGGTTTATTTGATTAAGTAATCAGGTAAACCTCTTGTGTCAGTAGAGCATTGAGCCCCACCTTTGGTGGTGGTGGGGGAACTCACAGATAAAAGACATGGCAAAGGACAAAGTTGTGCGTTTTTGATGTTGGAGTTTTGATGCTGGAGTTTTGATGTTGGAGTTTGATGCTGAAGCCTTAAGGTGGAGTCCCAGGAAATAAGCTCACAGAGGAAAGAGAAGTAAGTCCCAGGAAGAGAGTAATGCTGAGCCCAGGAAGAAGCAAGCCGTGGGAAGAGAGGAACCCTGAACCCAGAGAGAAGCAAGAACCTGGATGGGAGGAACCCAGGAAGCCTGAACCTTCGCAGATGTTGGCAGTCATCTTGCTCCAAGTCATGAAAATAGACTTTGGTGAGGGAAGTAACTTATGCTTTATGGCCTTGTATCTGTAAACTTCTCCCCAAATAAATACCCTTTATAAAAACCAAGCAATTTCTGGTATTTTGCATCAGCATCACTTTGGCTGACTAATACAACCACGTACAGAAATGAGGACTATAACGGTCATGAATATTTCTTCCTTGTTTTATTATGAGTGTGTTTGTGTATGTGCATAAAATAAATATCTTTGCTGTCTTCCCTATCCTTTCCCCTTATCACAATTTACAGCATAAGTTGTATTAGTTTCATGTTATAGTATTTAAGGATGGGTTACTCAAGGACTTGCACCCTATGCTGGAGGGATATCCACTTATTTAAAGTGCACAACTCAGTGGATTTTATTATATTCAGAGTTGTGCAACCATCACCATAATCTAAATTTCAAACATTTTACCATCCCCAAAAGTAACCTCATGTCTCTGATCACTCATTCCCAATTTTCAGGCTCCATCCTTAGCCCATGGTAATCTTCTTTCTGTCTTTATAGATTGGACGATTCTGGACATTTCATAAAAATGAAATCATGTGAGGTCTTTTACATCTAGCTTCTTTTAATTAGCATAATGTTTCCACGTTCATCCATGTTGTAACATGCACCAGTATTTCATTCTTTTTATGGCTGAATAATATTCCATTGTATGTTTAAACCACATTTTGTTTATTCATTCATCAATTTTTGGTTGTTTCCACCTTTTGGCTATTATGAATAATGTTGCTATGAACATTCATGCACATGATTTTGTACAGATGTGTGTTTTTATTTCTCTTAAGCATATGCCAGGGAGTAGAATTGCTGGGTAACATGGTGACTCTATTTGGACAGCTTCTTTCATCTAGAATTAGCCTAACACTTTATTGCAACATTGATTTTGAATTCAGAAATTGAGTCATTTTTATTACAACAGCCCTCAAATTATAAAGCCCGTAGAGAAATTGGATTGCTATTGTTAGAGAATTCCAGGAATTGCAGTCTGAGTGATTTCCTCAGTGGTTATGGAACCCTTGTAGATAAGACACCAGCAAAGAAGTTCTGAAAGATACACCCTAATATGACCCCCATTATTCCCACCTCCTGTTCAGACCTTTGTGTAATCTCGCCTTGAGTTGGCTGAAAACTGTGACTGGCTTCCAACAAATAGAATATGACACTGGTGATGCAATGGCACTACTGTGATAATGTATGTTATATAAGTTTCCATCTTAGAAGACTGGAGACTCTCTTGTAGGTTTGGTGAAATAAGTGGCTATTTTGGAGAAGAGCAGCAGGTTGCTTCAAGGAGATCTAGAACCTGAAGACAGCCTCCAATGAACAGCTAGCTAAACGTAGATGTCATGCAACCAAAAAGGAAATGAATTCAGCCAACAACTGTGAAGTTCTTGCAAGTGAATTTCCCTTCCCCTCCTTCCCCCCAAAACACCACCATATAAAAATGCAGCCTGGTTAATACCTTGATTCCAGCTTTACCCTGAGCAGAGTAAGCAGCTAAGCTTCTTACATCTAGAATTAGCCTAACATTTTTTTTGTCACATTGATTTTGAATTCAGAAAATTAGTCATTTTGAATATAACTGTGCTCATTTCATAAAGCTCATAGAGGAATGGGATTGTGATTGCTAGAGAACCAGGAACTGTAGTCTGAGAAGAGTACCCAGCTAAGCTGTTCCCAGACTTCTGACCCATGAAACTGAGATAAGAAATGTGTGTTATTTTATGCTATTAAGTTTGTGATAATTTGTTATATAGCACTAGTCTAGGGTTTGGCTTCACTACATTATCTGGGCTGGGTACCACTGCATTTCCTTGACAAGGCAAATATCTTGTTCATTGATAAGTATGATCACCATAAAAGGACCCAGTTGCCATATGTGTCTGGTGGCTATGGAGCAATCTACATTTGTTGCAGTTTCTAGAGTGGGAAAACAGGAAAGGATGGCAGAAGTAAGAAAGAGTTCCACTCTAACTTCTTGACTCACATGGGGCACCAATATCTCTAGAAATCCTAGTCTAAGAAGAGTCACTAATAATCAGATTTAAAGATGAAGAATAGCCTATACGATGAATGCCACTATATATTAAGGGATATAAGGGTAGAGTGTTTGCATGAAGGCAAGGCCCTGCACTGACAGAGTTTATGGAATAGTTAAAATTTGCTTAGACCCCTGGGCAGACATAAGCTCAAGCTTGATGCTACCTTTCCTTTACATGTATTTAGCCAAATAACAACCAAACACTCCCATCTTGGTGAACACCACTTCTATCTTTAGAATCTACCTAGGAAGACTCAATCTTTCTTAGCTGTTGCTGCCCCCTCTCCTGGCCGTCAACCTCCAGCAGTGCTCGCCGAGGCCTCGCGACGTAAGGACGAGCAGAGCATGATAACACACAGTAACCACTCTGGAGACGCAGGCTGGTGGCGCAGGTCCGATTTATTAGGGAAGTGCAACAGCTTATAAGGGCCAGGGTGGGGGTTGAGGGGAGTGTGGCATGCTCTGATTGGCTGGGCAGGGGAGTGTGGCATGCACTGATTGGCTGGGCATAGAGGACGATGTGGATAGGTTGTTTGCTCTTGTTGCTGGGGGAAGAAGCAGCTTTTAGGTTGGCGACCATGGGAAGGTAGCGCCGGAAGGAGCCAGCCAGCGCCGGAGGCCATTTTGGTACAGGCTGAGCCATCTTAGGCTGAAATGTGCTTCCTACAACACTTATCCATCCATTTCTATATTAAACAGCACATACACTCAGAATTTCAAAATTACAGCTCACTTAAAATCCTTTATATTTCAGTTAAAGCCTATGTTCTTTCATATTTGCCTCAAAACAGATGAGGACAGCTGATTATGTGACTCTCTTGGCTGTTTCTGACACACCCTTTTGTCTTGTTACATTTAATTCCTGATTGACTTAAGTGAGGAGATTGAGCTGAACCTTATCCTGTAGCATAGACACATCTGGAATGCTTCTTTACTTCTCTGCAATCTGAATTTAATTTCATACACTGTAATGATGACTCAATGTGCAGTAACTAATATGAAAAGCCATGCTGCTTATAATCTACAGCTGAATATCTAATCAGACTTGCCTCAGATGACTTGGAAATATTCTAGTTAGGGAAACTAAGCACTTTTAACTAATGGGAAATGAATGTCTGATACCCAGTAGAGTAGGAAGTTTCAACTGTCACTAAAATCTCCATCTTCCTATATCTCACACCTGCAAAAAACTATTTTTATAAGGATAGAAGTAACTGTTTTCTCCTTATATTTATAGCAACCCTACATCCCAGTCACAAGGAAAGAAGTAAAAGGGATGGAGTGATTTTTCTGGGTGAGGTACCTTGTAGAACAAATTCTCTAGGAGACAAGCAAAGATTACTTGGATACAGTGGGGTTAGCTCTTATCATCATTTTTCTTTGTTTTTATTTTCTATGTTGATTTAAAACATGTGATTGTACTCTGAAGAACAAATAGAACAATGAGGGATGTTTATATTTATATAGCTGATATCATTTAATTTTTATAATTGTGTTCATTTATGATTGTCAATGAAATGGTTTACTTCTCTGGGATTCTGGGAACTTGTAATGTTGTCCTCCTTCCCTGTTCCCCTTTCACCTCTCTCATTCTACCATAGAAGCTCTCAATTCTCTATTTCTTGGCCTGTACTTATTCCTTTTGGCTACTGGTGGGAATATTCTGGATAGCAAGTACTACCTTAGTCACTCTTTCTACTGGCTGGACCCTTGGCTCTCTCGAATTGGGACTATCACTCTGTAAGCCTCTTTTTGGGGAACAGTAATTTCAAATACTTTATATAAATACTATATATTTGCTAATATAGACCCAAATAGAAATTAGCTAATTTTACATTACAGCTACCAATTGTAAAATGTTTTGTGGAGCAAGGTTTTAAATAAATACGTGTGAAGTGCATACTCTGTCATGAGTTTAAAACTGAGAAAAAGCTGATTCTAAGCATTTTGCTGTTTTTCTCCTCTTCCTAAATATAGGCTGTTCTAGGTAACTTTCACAGCATAGCCTTGCCTACTCCAATTTATTCTGTGCTGCTACTTGTTGTTCCTGTGTTAAATACCACATTAGCACCTCTTTGTTACTTCCATGAGAAATACCAATGACTTAGCTTGTTTTCATCCTAATTCACCTCTGGTGTCTTTATGAGCATCAGACTGTGTTGAACTCCGTTTACCTTCTGAATTCCCATTTTAAATGTCTCTATTCAAGTGTCTCTTAAACTAAAGGTATGTAGGGAAAGTACATGCCCCATTTGTTCTTGTTTTACTAGGAGTTGCTCTTTCTCACATTCATTTAACAATCATGCCACTTTGTGCTTATTTTGTGCCAACTATTGTGCTGGGTACTGTGATTACAAAGATGATTAAAATATTCGTCTCCGATGTGAAAAACTTCCTAAGATGGAGAGAGTCATGCAAGTACATAATTATAACACGACTTAAGTACTCCAGCTGGGCTAGGAACACTGAGTCAGCCTGGAGGGAAGAGTTAGAGAAGGTGGCCTTTTAGCTGGGCCCTAACAGATGCATAGGGATTTGTCAGGTGTGTATGTATGAGGAGATGGTGACTGCAGAAATGAGTTATAGGCTGAAGAAACAGCATGAACAACAGCATGAAGACATGAAAGGACATAGCTGGTTTGGAGAATAGTGAGAGTTGGGTGTAGCTAAAGTATAAGAGGTATATATGCCTGTGTGTGTGTGAACATGAGTATTTGTGTGATGGGCTCTGGGAAATAAGTTGAGAGTCAGGGAAGTTTGGAATCAGGGAGAGAAGAATGCTGTAGTCTGGGTATGAATTCTGACTTGATCTAATAGGAATGGGGTACAGCTGGAGTTCTAAGGCAAGATGGCAACATGATAGGATGATAATACTAGTCGGGGTACACAGATGGGACTAGAGGTAGGAGAGAGGGGTCAGAGGGAGGCTGTATAAAAAGTCATATAATGTTGCCTACAAGAGGCAGCTACTTACTATGGAGTCCTTTAATAGCATCAATGTGTATGGGGTTCTTTCAACTGAGCTGTGACCTAAGCTGAGTCAAGAGAAGGGAAGTGCAGAGGAAGGGCTCAAGCTGAGAAACTTTTCAAAGGTAGAATTGTTAAGACTTTGTGTCTGATTGTGTGTGAAGGATGAGTTTGAAGAAATGAAAGTGACTCCAGAATTTTTTCCTTGGGAAACTCATTGGCTAGTGTGATTATTAAAAAAAAAAAAAAAAAAAAAAAAAAAAAAAAAAAAGAATATAGGAAAAATATAAATGTTTTAGCTGGGAGAGAGGAAAGAAAGTAGGGGGGGTATAGTAAGTACATCAGGTGTCCCAATGCATGTCTTCTTGGCCTCCATTGTTTTTGGTCATGGTTGAGTAGACATGCCAGCTTCAATTCATTTCATGTTAATAGCACCTGCCTCATGTGATTGCGCTGGGTCTTTGCTATCCCTGCTGAGGTTTGCTGAAATGTATGGTGAAGTTAACACCCCCAGGAATGGGAATGGGACCCACTTCCACTCTTTGGGCAGTCAATCCCAGGAAGTATTCTGGGATACTTTCTCAGGAGCTCTAGGTAAAATCAAGCCCTTTTGCCCAAAGTAGAACCTCAACAACATACTTTCATGTTGCCTTTTCTTCTTCGCCTGCCTCATTCTTTCCACTCCTACACTCCTGTTCACTAAGATCATCTCTCAATAAACTACTCAAATATAAGTTCTTGTTTCAGCCTCTGCTTTTGAGGTAACCTAAGTGAAGGCAGATGGGGAGGCAAAGATGGGTTTGGTTTTGAATGTGTTAAGTCTATAGTATCCAGGCTCTCCACTTATATTTTGGAGTTTTGGTGCAAGGATACAAATGGAGGCTCATACCTCATATGTCTAAACATTTAAAAAAATTATAAATCAAGCTAACACATTGTAAAATAAAATGTTATACTACTCCTCTATATAAAAATGCCTGCATATATTCGAATTTAGAATTTTGGACTCTACCTTCTTCTGTGCCAGAAAGTATCCCTGAGAAAGAGCCAGGCTGTGGCCAATGATTCATCCCCCTTCCCTTTCCACCTCTGTCTCCATCTCTGTCTCTGTGTGTGAACACCCAGCCTGCACACACAAGGTCTGATCACTTCACCAACAAAAAGCCACCCTTAAACCTAGGGAGGTGTATAACTGTGGAGCAGTTTGCCCCCAGGAAAATCAACCTGGGAGAAAGGACTGTGTAGGCTCAAAAGTGAGCTCAAGGCTATTTGGGCTAGAAATTTCAGTGTCTGGGGTACCCGGACAATGGGCTAGAAGTGGGTCATGGCTGTGGGTGGGCAGGTCCCCTTGGCTCCACATAATCTTCACCCCATGGGGAGAATCACAGTCAGAGAAGAGCCACAGTAGGGCCCTTTAGAGCATGGGGTTCAGGGGTCTGTTTCAGAGGTGTTTAGGGGTGGCATGGCCATGGGGTATCCTGGTGGAACTATCTGATAGATGCTTAGAAACCTAAGTCTGGGGCTTGGTGAAGTTGGGACTTGATTAAATATTTGGAAGTTGGCTGTAAATGGATTGTTACTGAGTGGTGGGAGTAAGTAGATGGACTAATCCAGGGTGATGAGGTAGAGTGAGCAGAGAAGAAGGTCTAAGCACAGAACCCTGGGGGCAGCTGAGGAGGCAGAGCTCAGAAGGAGGCTAAGGAGCAGCAGCCTCTTGGAGTGACTCAGAGTGCTTCATCCTGACATTTTAAAGGAATTTTGTTCTTCTGAGCTAAAAAGGCAAACATAAATTAATCCATAAAACAGAACGATAGAGTTAAAATGTTCTCTCTGTACACTACCTCAGTGTCCTAAGTATAAATCACTGGTCACATTGTGCTCACCAGACTGTCTAATACTTTGAGGACAAGGATTTATTTTAGGAACCCGGCTGTACATTGTCCACATGAAATGCAGTCTTACTTGGGGAGAAATTTAGTGCCCTTCTGGAACATTAGTATGATATTTAGACATAGGGAGATATCCCTCAAACACTTATGTTTCTAGGTGCCTATTTCCTTAACTGTAATAGGAGTAATAATATCATCATTGGCGTATTGATAATAAATAGGGAAACACTGAAAAAAATTAAATGTTTGATGTAAATATAATACTAATACTAATACTTTCCTTTTGAAGAATCTAAAATTGGATCAGTGTTCTGGAAGGGGTTTAGTGATCATTTATCTGACTCATCCATTTCCCAAACAAAGAATGAGAGGGAACAGAGAGGGAAGGGATCTTGCCCCAAAGTTTACAACTATTTAGTGGCAAAGATGGGTTTAAAGCCTAAACCTATTGATTTAGTCTACTTGCTCTAGTGTTGCAGCCCTCTGTGCACACCACTGAGTGTCTCTAGAGAGAGAAGGGAAATTCCTGTGGAAATGTTATTTAATCTCATATATAAAATAATTGGCCCAGGGGTGAAAGGCAAAGAAACTACATGTGAAAAGGCCACTGAGCATGGCATGGTTCTAGAACTGAGAGAAAACTAGTAAGTAATAGTGGTCTTATTCTAAAACACAGTAGCTTAAAACAACAAATATTTATTATCTCATAGTTTTTCAGAACTGTTTAGCTAGGTGATTCTGGCTCAGAGTTTCTCGTGGAGTTGTAGTTAAATTATCAGTCTGAGGGAAGTGGATTTGGCTCAAAGGATAGAGTGTCCGCCTACTACCTGGGAGGTCCAGGATTCAAACCAAGGGCCTCCCAACCCATGTGATGAGCTGGCCCACGTGCAGTGCTGTTGCGCAAAAGGAGTGCCATGCCACGAGGGGGTGTCCTTCACATAGGGGAGCCTCACGCATGAGAGTGCACCCCATAAGGGGAGTTACCCAGCATGAAAAAAGTGCAACCAGTCCAGGAGTGGTGCCACACACACAGAGAGCTGATGCAGCAAGATGACGCAACAAAAAGAGACACAGATTCCTGGTGCTGCTGACAATATAAGCAGACACAGAAGAACACACAGCGAATGGACACAGAGAGCAGACAACTGCGGGGATGAGGGAGGGTGGGGAAGGGGAGAGAAATAAAATTAAAATAAATTAAAATAAATGATCAACATGGGCTGCAAACTTCTTAAGGATTAACTGGGGTTGGAGAATAATTTGAGAGCAGCAAATGCAGAGGTTGGAAAAAGAATTTTGAGGTCATGATGATAATACAGATATGAATTGATAGTGACCAAAACTGGGATTGGTGAGAATTGGATTCAAGAGATATTTAGGAAGTTAAGTTGATAAAATGTGATGGTTATGCAGTTGGGAAGTGAGAAAGAGGATGTCTGGGACAACGCCCAGGGTTACGGCTTAATCTTCTGAGTTGTGGACAGTGATCAGGGCTGGCACACAGGAAGGCAGAGAGAGATACGATGAACAGCACCGAGGTAGGAGGTGTGGCGTGGATTTTCCCAAGCCAGTTACTGGGAATCAGCTACGGGGAGAGCAGGTGACCATTGATGTAGTTGACTTTGTTCTGAGTCTTCTGTAAATTAAAAAATATGTTACAAACCCCAGGAAGAAGGGAGCTTATTATTGTAAAGTAACTTGTTTTTATCATGGTAGTTAGAGGGCAGGGAATGAGACAGAGTCTAACAGTTACAAACATTTTCTCCAATCCAAGGGCAAACCAGTAATGAAGTCTTATATACCCTAGAAAGAAATGGAGTAAATCCCATGAGGTTTTATACGGTGGTGAAGGGAATGTCTATTAAACTATCTAAGATACTTTACCATAGGCATTCTACAATAGCAAGTTTGCCTCCAAAAAGAACTTATATCTTTGTTGCTGGTATAAAAAGTTTCCTTTATTTAAATGGATGCCATTTGTTCTACACTTATCTCTTAAAAAGTCTCAGTTCTGGAAGGTTGGATTAGTGAAGTAATACACTTAAAATCCCTAATTCCTGGACTATACTTCTTGGAATAATGAACCTTCAGCAGGCACCTACTGTGTGTATAGATATTATATATGCAATAACAAGTCTAATTTACACTTGGGGTCAAGAGTTAAAATTATGCCAAACATGGAAAGTCAAATAACTTTTCATTTCTCTCCACTTTATCCCAGATCGTCACTACTCCCACTGGTCCTTTTATACACTCAAGTGAGTCTGATTCATCTGCTTCTCTTTCCTCCTTGCCTCCCACAGAAACTGCTAAAATTATTTTGTGTGGAGTTATAACAGTATTTTTCTAGAATTCCAAGCTCTACCTTTATTCCCATTGAATACAGGTTTAGAGGTGTCTTCATTTTGAATCATTTTTCTAACTTTCTGGGTCTTTTTTTCCCTTGTTATGTCAAGGAAGCCCTTTGTGATGTATTCTATGATTTTATGAAAGAAGAAGTTTTTAGAGACCAGTAGAGGACTATTCACTCTTTTGTACCAGGTGAGCCTAAGACCCTTTCCAGGGAACAAAGGAAGTTTTCTTTTCTTTTTTTTTTTTTTTTACTTTTTACCTTTTTAAAGTTTTTATTTATTTCTTACATAATGATAAACTATTTTTAGAGAAGTTTTAAATTTACATTTACAGAAAAATTACACCGAAAATATAGGGAATTCCCATATATCCCACCTCCCCACGCCCACATACATAGCTTCCCCTATTATTAACATCTTACATTAGTGTGGTACATTTGTTACAATTGATGAACCAATATTGAAGCATTGCTACTAACAAAAGTCTATAGTTATATTAGGGTTTACAATTTGTGCTATACAGTTTTATAAGGTTTGACAAATGTTTGTCATGTGTACATCATTGCAGTGTCATCCAGAACAATTTCACTGCCCTAAAAATTCCCTGTGTTCCATATATTCATACTCCCCCTCCCTTCTGAACTCTGACAACCACTATCGTTATATCAATGTTACAAGTTTTTCCAAGCTGTTTGCTGTCCTGTCCTTTGTCCTATACTTTCTCCCACAGCTCCTCTGCAGACTCCATTGTCCCTTGATTGTTAATGCTTAACTTCCTTCTCTTTTGTTGGAGACACTTTATGCAAGTATAGTTATCCTGACTTTTTTTCAAATATTAGTGACTCTGAAAACAGACCCTGTGGTATATTTCTTTTCAAAATATTTCTGTTTGAGACCTTTCATAGAGAAATTAGTCTGTTGGCAAAAGTGAGTTTGCACAGACAAATACATTTGCTGAAAATTATTGAATGGAAATCAGCACCCACTAAACCAGCCACCCAAGTCAGAGGCTTGTCCTATAGTTGCCATACAATGAACCCTGAAATAGGTTGATTTAATTTAAAGCTAAATTAAACTCTTTCTAAAGTCTTTTCTGAACTCTTGAAGTCACTTGTTTAGCCCGTTACCTGTGGTCATTTGAGCTGCCTTTAAAAAATATTCAGGCAAAAACAATGCTGTTAAATACCACTTGGTTGTAATCACTACCAAAACTCAAATATCTGTTAGGGACTCTACATATGATTAAGTTTTATCATTTTCTGATGAAGCAAGTGAAGAACAGGGGGGCTAAATAACTAGATTTAGTTACTACTATGATACAGCAATGAGCTAAGCTAGATAACACAATTTTCTTAATTTGTGTATTGTGGCCATTTAAAATGCTCCAAATTTTAGCTTTCTTTCTCCTTTGATAAAAAAAATGTATCTTGAGTACCTATCATATGCAAGACACTGTGCCATTTATTAAGGAAAAATTACTTAAGAAGACTTCACTTACATGAGACTTATAAGTGTGGAGACCATGGAGATAGACACATGCCATAGAGATAGAGGCATTTACAAGGTAAGTATAGAGGATTTTGGAAAGAAGTGTTCTAACTCAGGCTTGATGAGTTATAAAAGCCTTCCTGAAGGAATGATTTTTGAAGTAAGTTTCACATTTTTTTTACTTTTTATGATTGCAAAAATAATTGATATGTATTTAAAAAATAAAACTGTTATTGGGAAGATGGAGTAGTGGTACTTTTCCCTATTCTTCCTACTATTTACAACTAAAAGTTCTGGATATTACATATATAACAAACAAAAGAAGACTCTGAAAGATGGATAGAAGTAGTTAGACAGACTTGGGACCCAAGGAATGACAGGATGGTGAATTCTCTGAGTTTTCTTTACATTCCTTTTAAGAGTTGAAGAAGATGTCAACTCAGAAACAATGACAGTTGCTGAGCAAAAAAAAGTTCAAACAAAAGCCTGCTCAGTCTACCCAAAGGACCAGGAAGACACAGCTTAACAATACAGAAACTTATTAGACAGTAACCACTCTACACTAGCCAAATAATACACAAAAACTGATCCCACACCTACCCATACAAGCAAAAGTCTAATGAGGAGCTTAAGTTTTCAGTCTTTCCAAGATGTAACAAGGAGCCACAACCCCTACTTCCCCACTTGGGTCATGTCAGAGAAGGCTGAGTAGAAAGCTAGGACTTTCATATCTCCTGAGTGTTAATGTGTCCCACTCCCCTGTAGCATCCATGGAGACCATGTTGGCAGCCAGGACTTCTATCCATCCCCACCCCCAGTAGTAATGAGACACACTACCTCTCCTTGTTGGCGTAGTGTCAGAGGAGGTCATATGGAAACTATAAAGAGGCACTCTTATCCACACAAACCAGGTAGGTATAAGTGGAGGCCTAATGGAGATCTTGAACTCCCACCCTCAATAACCAGAAGTAACAAGGAGAAATGTCATCTGGTGTCAACAAAGGACAAACAGGGAAACTGGATCTCTATTCCCATCTGAGAATAAAAAGGCAGTATCTCCTCCTTCCCTTGTGGTGTCAGAGAAAGATGGCTAAAACAAAGTTTAAATAAGATTGAGCATGTCATAACATAATACTCAAATTCAGGTTTCAGTTGAAAATCACTCATCATACTTGAATGAAAAAGAAAATCAATAGATACCATTATTGAATGTGAGACTGATATTATAATTGCCTGACAAATATTTTAAAGCAATCATGATAAAAATGCTTCAGTGAGAAATAAAGACCATACTTGAAACAAACAAAAAATTGAAAATTTCAGTGAAGAAATAGAAGATATACAGAAGAACCAAATAGAAATTTTGGAACTGAAAAACACAATAACTAAAATAAAAGCTCAGTGGTGGGCTCAAGAGAATGGAGGATACAGAGAAAAGAATCATTGAACTTTAAGATAGAACAATAGAAATTATTCAATTTGAACAAAAGAGAAAAAACCCTAAAGACTGAATAAAAATATGAACAGAGCCTTAGGTACCTGTGAGACAGTAATGGTAGATCTCATATTCATGTCATCTGAGTCCAGAAAGAGAGGAGAGGAAAAGGTGGGGAAGGCAGCTGAAAAAGTACTCAAATTATGACTGAAAACTTTTTAAATTTTACAAAAGACATAAACCTATAGATTAAAGAAATTGAGAAAATCTCAAACAGGATAAATCCAAAGAAATTCACACCATGACACATTAGAATCAAACTTCTGAATACAAAAGACAAAGTCTAAAGACAAATTCTTGAAAGCAGATGGAGAGAAATGGCACAGTACCTGTAGGTAAGAAAAGTAATTAGAATGACAGAAGATTTGTCATCAAAAAGTCTAGAAAACAGGCACAATATTTTTTAAGCGCTGAAAGAAAAGAACTATAAACCTAGAATCCCATCTACTGAAATATGAATGAAGGGGAAATCAAGAAATTCTCAGATGAAGGTAAACTAGGAATTTGTCATACCTTAAAGAATGGTTAAAGATCTTCTCTAAACAGGAAGGAAACAAAAAAAGAACCTTGGGACTTCAGAAGGGAAGAAAAAACATGGTATGCAAAAATATGGGTAAATACAATTGATTTTACTTCTCTTTCTGAGTTCTCTAAATTAATTGACAGTTAAAGCAAAAGAATATAATACTAATATGGTTCTCAATGCATATAGAGAAAATATTTGAGATAATTTTTTTATAAATAGGGGTGCATAAAGGGATATAATGGAATTAAGATTTCTATACTTCATCTGAACTGGCAAAATGATGATTACAGTCAATTGTGGTAAATTATCTATAGGTAATGTAATACCAAGAATAATCAATAAAAAAGCTATAGATAGAGCTATACTCAAAAAACCTATAGATAAATCAAAAAGGTTTATAAAAAATGTTTAAGTAAACCACAGGAAAACAGGGAAAAGAAAACAGAAACAAAAAAGGGAACAAATAGAAAACAAAAAAGAAATGACAGACTTAAGCCCTACTATAGTGATAATTATATTAAACATAAATGGTGTAAATACACCAGTTATAAACAAAGATTGAAAGTATGGGTTTAAAAACAGTATATGTTGCCTTAAGAAATGCACTTCAAATATTATATTACAGGCAGGTTGAACATGAAAGGATGAAAAAAAGATATCATGCATATATTTATATTAAGAAAGCAGTTGAAACTAGATTGGTAAAGTAGACTTTAAAACAGAAAATTATCAGAAACAAAGAGGGACATTATATAATGATAAAATGGTCAATCCACTAAAAAATACAAAGTGATCCTAAGTGTGCATATACAAAAAACAGAGCTACAAAATTGGTGAAGAAACAACTGATAGAATTGGATAGCACTGAAATGAGAAATAGACAAATCTGCAATTATGGCTGGAGACATCAACCTTTCTCTCTTAACAACTGAAGGAAGAATGGACAGAAAGTCAGCAAGAAATAGAAGACCAACACAACTGTCAGCCAATAGGATCTAACCAACATTTATAGTACAACAGCAGAATACACAGTCCTTCCATGTGCTCATGGAACAATGGCCAGATAAATCATATTCTGGGCAACAAAACAAACCCCAACAAATTTACAAGATTTGAAATTATGCAAAATATGTGCTTCAACCACAATGTAAGAAAGGTAATTTAATCCATCATATAAATTCCCAACTCAAGAACCTAGAAAAAGAAGAGCAAAGTAAACTCAAAACAAGCAGAATGAAGGAAGTAATAATGATAAGAGGAGGCATGAATAAAGTGAAAACAGAAAACAATAGAGAAAACCCATGAAATAAAGAGCTGGTTCTTTGAAACAACCAATAAAATATGACAAACATTTAGCAAGACTAACAAAGAGAAAAGAGAGAACACAAAAATGGCCAATATCAGAATTGAAACAGGGAATATTATTACATATATCAAAGGATAATAAAGGAATACTACACACAACTCTACACATATAAATGGATAACTTAGATGAATAGGACCCGATCTTTTGAAAAACAGACTATCATATCCACTCTCTGTGTAATAGATGATTTAAATAGCTCAGTAATCACTAAAAAATTGAATTCATTGTTTAATAACACTCAACTAAGGTCTTTCCATACTAGATGGTTCCACCAGAGAAAGCTACTAAATATTTAAAGATTTAAGACCAGTTCTGCATAATCTCCTCCAGATAATAGGAGGGAACACTTTGCAATTGATTTTATGAAATTAGTGTTACCCTGATAAACACAGTTCAAAACCAGATAAACACAGCTCAAAAAAGAAAACTGTAGACCAATATTCCTCATGAATATAAACAAAAAACCTTAAAAAAATTTTAATCTGTAAATTTAAGAAATAAATAAAAAGAATTATTTCTGGAAAGCATGTTCAATACCTAAAAATCATTCAGTGTAATTCATCATATTAACAAGATAAGAAAGAAAAACACATGATCATACCAGTCAATTAAAAAAAGCATTTAACGAAATTCAACACCTATTCAGAGTAAAAACTCTCAGAGAAATTGCAATATATGGAAACTTCATCAACTTGATAAAAAGCATCTACAAAAAAAATCTATAAATAACATTATACTTAATGGTGAAAAACTAAATGTTTTCCCCCTAAGACCAGGAATAAGGCAGGGATGTTCACTGTCATCACTCTTATTCAACATAATATTAGAATTTCAAGCCAGTGCATTAAGACAAGAAAAAAAAAAGCCATATCACAAGGGAAGAAATAAAATTTTCCTTATTTGCAGATGACACAATTGACTATGTTCAAGATGCTAAGGAATCTAAAAAAAACTCCCCCCCACATGTACCACAAACCCACCAAAAATCTAGAATTTACAAAGTGACTTAAAATATTTATATGTAACTTTAAAAAAGACTCACAGTACCTATTTTCTGAAAAGTATAAAATGAAGATGAAAGAAGTCAAATATGATCTAAATAAATGAAAAGAGAGATATGCCATGTTCATGAATTGGAAGACTCAACATAGTAAAAATGTCAGTTCTCCCCAAACTGATATACAGATTTAACATAATTCCTGTCATGATCCTAGCAAGATTTTATATAGATGTAGGCAAAAGTATTCTAAAATGTATGTGGAAAGGCAAATGAATTAGAATAGCTAAAATATTTTGAAAAAAAAAAAAGTGGGTGGAATTAATCTACCCATTGTCAAGTCTTTTTATATAGTTATGGTAATCAAGACTATGGTATTGGTGGAAGTATCGTCATATAAATAATTGGATCAGAAGGGAAAACATAAAAATAGACCCACATAAATATGCACAGCATATTTTTTGACAAAAGTGCAAATACTATTTAATAGAGGGTAGGTAGCCTTTTCAGCAAATGGTGCTGAAGCAACTGGACATCCATAGGTGAAAATATGATTGTTGACCTAAGTCTCATACTTTTTTGCAAAAATTAACTCAAAATGAATCACTGACTTAAATGTAAAATATAAAACTGTAAACTTTTAGGGAAAAAAGCAGTAAATATTTAAAGACTTGGGCTAAGCAAAAAGGTTTGACTGATACCAGAAGTATGAACTGTAAAAGAAAAAACTGATAAATTGGACTTCATCAAAATTTTTTAAAAAAATTGCTCTGCAAAAGATCTTTTTAAGAGAATGAAAATACAGGCTATAGACTGAAAGGAAATACTTGCAGATCATATATCCAACAAAAGGCTAGTATATAGAACAGAAAAAGAACCTCAAAATTCAGCAATAAAAAAATCCAAACAATTCAGTGAGAAAATGGACAAAGGACATGAAGAGATATTTCACTGAAGAGGATATACAGATGGCAAATAAGCACATGAAAAGATGTTTGAAATCATTAGCCATTAGGGAAATGCAAATTAAAACCACAATGAGATCTCATTACACATCTTTTGAAATGGCTGAAATAAAAAGTGACAACAACAAATGCTGGTGTGGACATGGATAAACTGGATCACTCATACATTGCTGATGAGAATATAAAAATTGTACAGCCGCTGTGGAAAATTTTGTAGTTTTTTTAAAAAAAACCAAACAACTACTACTATATGACCCAGCAATTGCACTCCTGAGTATTTATCTCAGAGAAAAGAAGACATATAGTCACACAAATATTTGTTCATGAATTTTCATGGTGACTTTGTTCATAAAACCTCAAACTGGAAACAATCCAGATGCTCTTCAACAGGTGAATTGTTGACAATCTATGGAATACTACTCAGCAATAAAAATTGTTGCTGTATCTAGAAACAATGGATGAATCTCCTTAGAAGTAGGTTTAATGAAACAAACCAATTCTAAAGACTATATACAGTATGTTTCCACTTATATAACATTCTTGAAATGACAAAATTATGGAAATTCAAATCACATTAGTGGTTGCTTGAGGAGGATGAGGAGGTGGGCAGAGAGGGAAGTAGGTATGGCTGTTAAGACGGCAACATAAGGGACCCTTGTGGGGATGGAACTGTTCTGTATCTTGATGGTATCAGTGTAAATATCCTGGCTCTGATATTTTACTACAGTTTTGCAAAAGGTCCCCATTGGAAGAAACTGGATAAAGGGTACATGACATATCTTTGTACTTTTTCTTGAAACTATAGTTGTGAGTATACAATTAGCAAAAAATCAAAAGTTTAATTAAAAATTTAAAATAATTTTCAAGATTGAGCTAGCCAAGAGATTAATTGAATTGGAACAAGGTCAACAAAGTTGGAGTGCATTGTGTGTGTTATACTGGGAATGAGGTTAGAGTGGTCAGTCAAGATCAAATTATGAAAGACTGTGGTTTTAAAATTTTTAAAAATTATCAAAAGTCTTTAAATATTTTAAGCAGGAGAGTAACCACTATCATATTTTTGTTTTACAATGAAATTGCCACAGTTTGAAGAATGATTGGAAGCAGGAAGTCCAATCAGAAGCTTTGATAGGGGCAGGCAGACTGGGGGTGGGATGGAAAGATGTGGGATTAAAACTTTAGAGGTATTGGTGAGGCATAAGAATAGAGATATTGAGAGTAGTAAGCAGTAAGAAAACTGTCAAGGTGGGAGATCCAATTAAGGCGTTGACATTGGAGTTTAAGATTAAGAGGTGGAGTAGAAAATGGTGAAGAATTGGATTTGGACATAGGAGTAAATTTCTGAAATAATGTGGAGATCCAAGGAAGTAGGATGCCAGGATGCCAGATGGGTTGTTTACATGGTCATTAGGTTCTCCTAGAATCTAGAATGATGTCAGAACTAGAGAAGAAAGGAAGATAAGTACAAGGCAGGCAACCAAGTCTATAAATACAGATAGAAACTAGAATGTCCATAATGACAATGACAGGAGAAAGAGTGGGAGGTGTTTTTACACAAAGGTCAAGGCAGTAATATAGAGCAAGAGAAATGTGATGTGTGTCCTTCCTTTATCATGGGCAGTGAGACAATGAGCAGTCTAGGATTGAGAGGTAGACACAAGCAGGTAGGAGTGTTCTGGGAAAAGGCAGAATATCAGGGACAGCTTACAATGAATGGGCATCATAGAAGGTAACATGACAAGGGCTGATGGGTTTGTCAATAGTGGGAGGATGAAAGATGAATTTTGGGGAAAGAGACACAGAATAGAAGAGTAGAGAAAAGGACATATAACCAGAGGAGCTTGCATTTTAGGTAGTGGCAAGACGGACAGTCAGTTAAAGGCCTTGGTGAATGAACTGGTCTCAAGATTATGACTGGAATTCTGCCATCAAATGGCTTTTAGACTGGCATGGCATTAGACCCTGGTGCCATCTGAAACAGGATCACATTTGTTGTTTTTGTCCTGGTCAGTGGTCTGTAGCCTTCACAAAGCAGCTGCTTTCTGTTTCAACAAGGCCCAATCCAAAGGAAGGGAAGTGCAGTTAGGTCAGCACAAGGTTAGAAGGGATTTCTGACATTGGCGAAACTCGGGCTTTGGTAGACAAGGCTGACATGGTTAGGTTTAGGCAGGCTTATCCCCAACATTTGTGGGACCTGGGGCAAAAGTACAAATAGAGGACCCTGGCCTGTGGTTAACCTGCCTTCTCTTCCCACCCCTGACTCTGCTCTGCACGGAGGAGTCTGGCAGAATCCCCAACACACATAGACAAGCTTTGTTCACTAAATCCTGACAGCTAACTCTTGGCTGCTCCTCAGGCCCAGGGGAGAGGATACTATTGGCCTGTGCTTGCTCAGGAGGCCTTTCCTGGGAAAGAGACTAGGCAGGCCCTGGAAATGACCTGAGGGCTACTGGGCAGGGAATTCTGAGGTTCTGGGAACCTAGGCTACAGTCTGAAAAGGGGAATCTGGGCACTAGATTGGCATGCCCTTATGAACTCCTTGTTCTGTGGAAAGGGACATGAAGGTCAGAGCAAGTCCAACTAAATGAAAGGCATTGGGAGGGGCTGAAGTAGTAGGCCTAAGGGTAGTACTGGGTTCAAGTCAAGAGGAAATGACACTCCTGGGGTTTTTTGGCCTGAGTGAAGCTCAGCATCTGGTAAAAATCAGAGGCACAATTAAGATCATTCTTCCCTCTTCTACCTCTTTTCTCCTCTCCAATTTACTGTAGTTAGTGAATGGTACATTCCTGCAGACATTTGCAAATATTGTTCAAAATTTTCTTTTTTACCTGAGTATATTATGGATATGCTTATCAGTTGGGATACATAGATACACCATTTTAAATAGTAGTGTAGTTTTTTATTAATGGAGTTACCATTATTATTTAACTAGTTGCTTCTAATTAAAGGTGTTTATTCCCTATTACAAACAACATTGTAATTCACTTATTCATTCAATAATAAATACTGAGCACATTTTGTGCGCCAGGAATTGCTCTGGATTGTTGATACAGTAGTGAACAACAACAACAAATGGAAGTTACATATTAGTTGGGGGGAGTCAGGCCATAAAAAGTTAAATTATATAAAATGTCAGATAAGGACAGGTGATATGAAGAAAAATAAAGCAGGGAAGGAGAGGAGAAGTGTTGCAATTTTATATAACATGGTAAAAAAAAAAAACCTTCTAGAGAAGATGAGGTCTCAGTGAAGAAATGAAGGAGATGAGGGAGAGAGGCATATGGGTGTCTGGGGAGAACGTATTTCAAGAAGAGGGATAGGGAGTGATTATCTTTATGTCCTTGTGTTAGTATTCCAAAGGATAGATTTCAAGATGTGTTATAGGCAGCTAAAATTTTAAATTTAAGTTTTAAACTGCCAAATTGCCTTCCAAAAATCCTGAACTAATTTATACCTCCATCAACTACGTCTTAGAGTAACTCCTGTCCAAACCCTTGCCAAACTCCTAGAAGACAGTTATTATAGTGGTAAAATATTTGAGAAGACTCTTAGGATGAGAGATGTGCTTCTAAAGGTATCTGCTTTAGATAAAATGGATGGTCTCTGAACTGCTTTCTGAGGAGATTCTATTTAACTAACTGAAAGGCTTTGTTTTGCTGAGGGTGGTACAAAAACTTAGAGCCAAAACTGAAATTCTGAAGATGAGAGAGTGGATTTAGAGAGTCTGGAGTTGTTGGAGAGTAGAAAGAAATAAAAGTAGGAGAGATGAAGAGGCTGGCTGCCAGAGAGGTATGTTGGGGGATGAGTGATGTCTACTGGGAATTTTCTTTAAGATTTTTGCTGTATACCCTCTTTCCCATCTCATTGTGAAATAGACAGAAAAAGACTTTGTTATTCCAATATGTTACAGAGCTGCAACTTGCTTACACCTCTTCAGTGTGGTTGACACGTGACAAATGATATTCTCCAGCTGGTATCCCAGTTATATATGGGTTATATTGGATATTAATATTTTAAAATTTGACAGTGTGGTAGTCAAATATGATTATTGATGAGTTTCAAAATCTTTTCTTACATATGTTGTATGTTTGTATTTCTAACATGAGTTGCATGTTCATAACCACTGTTCATTTCCTATTAATATATTTCTATTGCCTGATCATTTTTTATTGATTTGTAGCCACTTTTTATATATTTTGGAAACACTTCCATTATGTACATCACAAGTATTTCATTTTAGCTTCTTGCTGTTTCTTGTAGTATGAAAGTTTTAAAATTTTGTGTTGTGAAATCTATCAACCTTTAACTGGTTTGTGGGTTTTGACTGAACTTCCAAAGGCCTTTTCTAACCCAATTTTATAGTATATAATATATATTAAGTATGTATAAATATTATATGTAAGAAAATGTTATATTGAATTTTTCTTGTTATCTGGAATCTTGGGAAATGTACTGAGAATAATAAATGATAAATACCCTCACATTCTGAAGAGAGATGGGAGTAATCTATATTGTCTCTGACTCTTTTATAATATTTCTTCAACTCAGGAAAATTTTCTTCCATTATTTCTTTGATTATTACTTTCTATCCATTTTCTCTACTTTTCTCCCTTCCTGATATCAAATTAATATATGTTGGATCTTTTAGATCTGTCCTCCACATCTCCTAATCTTATTTTATAATTTCTATTTACTTTTTTTCTGCAAATTTTTAGCAGCATTCTATAACTTGTTCTTACAAACCATGAATTTTTGATTCATCTTTTTTTATTCTATTTTCTGTTTCATCAAATTTTTTCTTTCTATTCATATTTAAATTTTAAAAATATACTTGCTTTCCAATTATTTTACTTTTACAAGCTACATTTCTTCATTTTACTAAAAGAATACTATCTTAATTCTCTCTGAGGCCAATATTTTTAATACATAGCTTTAAGTTCTATTCCCTGCTTTAACTCTTTTTCCTTTGAAGTCAATTTTTTGGCTTAATTATCTTGATGCCTTTCTCTCATCCTGTTGGTTTTATTCTTTGTTGTTTATAAATATTTATAAATAAAGACTTGAGTTGATCAACATTGGTATCAAGTGTGAGTTTCTTCTGAATTTGTATAGGTTATTGTTTGACATCCTGAAAAATGTTTCTCTCCTATTTAGATGGCTGCCCACATTGCTGTCTGGATACCCTCTACCCAGCTGCAGTGAGTAGGTGGGCATTTCCTGAAATATGTGGTTTCCTCCAGGATGTTTCAGTGGTGAACAGGTTGACAGGATGGGAACCCCTTAATTGAGGAAGTATGAACTGCTTATGCTGGAGACAGAATGCTTTGAAGTTCTTTCCACTTTGCTGAAAGTTTTTTCATTTCCTCTTTTTTTTTTGTTCTTCTGATCTGAATTTATATAAGGCCACAACCACTTTTCTGGTCCCTCTATGGCAGTCAGGGTCCCATTTCTTAATTTCTGCCAACGTTATCCAGGAGGGAATGTTATGGCCAGCTTTGAGTGGGCGCAGAGTTGGACCTTGGGCCAGCTCCTGCCACCCTTCAATCACCCCACTTACCACTCTGTGAACCACTCCTGCTTCTCTGAGCCTTGAGCTCACCCTCCATTACTACTCCTTCTTTACTTGAACTAGCAGGGGTTTCAGCAATTATTTTGAAAATATATTAGATTCTATTAATATAGAGTTTTATAATATCCAGAGATTTCTCAAAGTTTCTAATCTTGTGATAGAAACTTTCCCTGTTTTCTCTTGTGTTGTATATTTATTACTATTTTCAATTATCTTCTTTCATGTCAATTAGATTTTAGTGGAAAGCAGAGATAAAAACATGAACTCAATCCAGGTCCCTAGCCATCAAAACATAGCCTTACAGACTTCTCTCTTTCTCTCTCTCTTTCTCTCTGTCCCTCTCTCCCTGTCTCCCGCCTGCTTCTTCTCTATATAATCCAATATGCACGGTCTACTCCTTGAAAGTTTAAGTAGTAAAAAAATAATAAAAGCCTATCTTTAGAATCTGTCAAGAACAGCAACAAATTTGATTCCATTCTCCTACAAGCAGTTGGTATTTGAATTAGCACAAAGTTTTTGGTGGAGTTAAAGCAGAGGGTAGAAGGTAGAGTGGGCAGAAAAGGAGGTTTGCGGGTGATATTTCCAAAAATTTAAAGCTGAAAATCCTGGTGATTTCCATCTTTATTTAGACCTTATGGTACACCTTTCCTTTGCTCGGGCTAGAAGCCTACTTGATCAGTCCTCATTACTGTAGCCCTGGAAGTTGCCGTTGGTGTTTTTTTGAGTTTCCTGAAGTGACTCCAGTATTGACTGAGGTCTGAGCAGAGCCTGCACTTCTTTACCCCTTAATATTGTACTGGCCCAGCACCCTTCAAATCATCCATCCTCTACTATTACTGGATTCTCTGTCTCAGGTAGGTTAAGTCACTCTCTAGTCACCCAGGGTGACTCAAAGGTGACTCCTCCCTGCCTAGGGACCTTGGTATAGTGGCTATGCTGACTTAGGTTTTCTATTACTCTTAAGTGGCAGCATATTCTTATAGGTCTTCTCAATTTTCCATTCTTTATTGTTCTTGGGTATGGGTTAATATGAATTCCTTTCCCTTTGCTCTCGAATTCTATTTTAACATTCTGGTGTCTAATTGAAAATTGCCTTTGCTTTTAGAATTGTTAAATGCCCTAGAGGTGATTATGCATCCCACTTTTTTTTACTGCCTTATAGTGAGAGGCACAAGAAGAGATTACAAAACTTGGAGGAGAGAGGGAAACACAGTAAGCAATTCAGGCTCGTTTGGTAGGGCTGTGCGTGTGGTGTCTGAGTGTATGTGTGTGTTCTAAATGGCTATTTTCATTTTCCCCCATTAACCCTGTAATCCCCCTAATTCTGGGAAGACAACTCCTATAAATACAGAAAGGTAGTAAGGGTCATTAATGGATAGTCATTATGTCTAGTACATTCTTAAGCGAAAGTATCTTCTATTTGATTGTTTAATAAAAAGGAATTAGAAGGAGAGTGGGAGTTGACTAAACAAAAGGTTTCATGGGAAGATTAAGAATAAGGAAGCTCCTCTCAATTGAGAGGTGGACTGGGCATCACCATCCCAGGCTCCTCAGGACGGAGGAATAAAATATGAATAGAGTGGACTTACTGGTATTCTACTATAGAATTATTGTGACTCTAGCAATGGAAAAAACTATATCATTGATGTGGAGACAGTGGCCACAGGAGTTATTGAAGGCAGGGAGAGGGGAAAAAAGTGTGATATGGGGGCATTTTTGGGACTCGGAGTTGTCTTGAATGATGTTGCTGGGACAGATGCAGGGCGTTAAATATCCTGCCATAACCCACTGAAAAGACTGGGAGAGAGTGTAAACTACAATGTAAACTATAATCCATGCTGTGTAGCAGTGCTCCAAAATGTATTCATCAATTGAAATGAATGTACCACACTAATGACTAATGAAAGAAGTTGTTGATGTGGGTAAAGGGGGGGGGGCGGTGAGGAGTGGGGCATATGGGAACCTCCTATATTTTTTAATGTAACATTTTGTGTGATCTATGTATCTTTTAACAATAAATAAAAAATATATTAAAAAAAGAGTAGAGGAGCTAAAGTTGAACCACGGGTCTCTAGTGACTCATTATGGCTTCTTGAAAATTGGGGTCAAGGTAGGTAAGTTTTGAGACCCTTTTGTATAAGAAAATATACATGAAGCCAAACCCAGGTAGTATCCAAAATACTTTAATTTTGGAAGGATTGTGCATTAAATAGAATAATGACCCCTCAAAATTACCCATGACTTAATCTCAAGAACCTATGACTGTCTCACCTTACATGGCAAAAGAAACTTGGCATATGTGATTAACTAAAGGATCTTGAGATGTGGAGATTATTCTGGATTATTTGAGTAAACCTGATGTGCTCACAAGGGTCCTTGTAAGAGTGGTACAAGAGGGCCAAAGCCAGAGAAAAGATGTGAGGATGGAAGCAGAAGTCAGAGAGAAGAGAATGATACCTGCTGGCTTTGAAGACAGAGAAAGGGGCCATGAGCCCAGGAATGTACATGGCTTCTAGAAGCTGGGGAAGGAAATGACTTCTCCTCTGGAGCCTCCAGAATAAATTCAGATCAACCAATCCGTTTTAGATTTCTGACTCCAGAACTCCAGATTTCTGACTTTGTCACTTTTAAGTGACAAAGTTTGTGATTGTTTTTTACAGCAGCAATAATACAATTGTCATTCTTAAGAATTTGGTATCTGACAAAATAAAATAAAAAATTATTGTTTATTAGTGTGAATTCTAGGAATATTGATACATGTGTTTAGTTCATTTGCTATTTTCAGTTATTGTGTGTTGAAGTAATAGACCTATCAAACTCAAACTGTTTCATGTAATGGACTAAGAAAAGTATATGGAGACACTAAGGCCTTGCACGGGGAATCACATGTCTCTAAGAGGTCCCAGGGTGTTAGCAAGTTAGCAAAGCTGCAATTAGAGCTCATGCTTCATCACTGTTGAAGAGAATGCTACAGTTATTGATCTGTAACTTCTTAGCTCCAAATTCACCTTTTATTTTTGTGCTTTATAGAAGAGATGCATCTTGTAAACACTTCTCCTTTACCATTTGACTCTATGCTAAGTTTTGTCAGGAAAGGACAGTAGGCAAAATGTCTTCTTCCTGGTTGGGATGTGTATTTTCCCCACTTCTTGCTCCTGTCAGGCTTGACTGGTCTGCTGTGGGACATCCACTGGAGCTCATTGCCAGCAGGTTTCAGTGGTACCACCTATAGGCAGTTTCCTGGAAAGTTCTCCTAGAGCATCAGTTAGATTCCCAATGAGCCTAGTAGCATCCTCTGTGGACAGGTTTTTGGTGAGTTCTGTGAGTGCTTTGCACAGTCCCCTGGTGAATTCAGTGCCATCCCCACTGGCAGCTTTCCAGTGAGTTTCATCACCCTACCGAGGGTTCCCTAACCCTCCAGCCTAGGCCTGCTAACTGTGGATCTGCTGTGGCCTAGAATACCTAATGATTGCTCTGCTGTCCAATTGGCTTCCATCCAATTGGCTGCAACCACAGTCCCTCTGTTATAACTATCAAAATTTTTTGCATATTGCCTCAGCATCCGTCTTATTTGGCTTAGCCACTTGCTTAAACACTGCCTTTTGGCCTAGTTAATAAGCAGCTGTCCAGCTCTGGGGCATAAACTCCCCCAGAGCCCAAACCCACATCTGTGACTGCTACCCACACCACCCACACCCAAAACACAACTGGTCCCAAATGAGAAGCTAACCATCCCCAGGGCCCTCAGACCCCCAGTCCCTTTTCCTTTTCGTTAGCGTATGCTTTAAACTGACCAATCCTCAACTCCTGTGAGAAATCTACTAGCCTTCATCCCTAGACCACAATAAAGGCACAAGCCCATAAGTCCCTTTCTCTCTGCTTCTGTGCCCCCCACCTGCTTGTTCAGCCACCCGAGCCAATCCTGCTTTCTCTGCCCCCTTCCCCTTTCTGGGACCTGTAAATAATTAAATCATTTTTTTCCTCACTCATTATGGCCTCAGGTCCCCACTGTATTGCTCTAAAAAAATCCAATGTAATCTATTTAGAACATCTCAAATGAGGCCTGAATCCCAGCCTTGAGGGGGAGGTCCCCTTCCAAATTTGTTCCTTGCTTGATTTCTCTCACTTGGTCCTCAGGTATTCTTTAGATTTCTCTTTTCTCTCCTCTTGGCAGCTAATACCCTGTAAAAAGTTCATTACTAGTTACAAATAATTATTTGTCTTAAACTTCCCTGCTCAAGTTACTGCATGGTTTCTGTCTCTTGACTGGCCCTTGACTGATATTAGGATATGAATCCAAGGCATGGGGCTAAATTCAAACATTAACTTCACTTCCCATCAGAATGTTCATTATGATTTTATGTTTCTTTGGGCTGCTATTTCTGTTCTAGTATAAATTTTGATACTGTTTACAAACATTTCCTGAGTTCCTTAATAACCAGAGTAAATAAAATCAGTGACGTAATAAGCAAAACACAAACACACTCACACATGCACATATATGCATGCACACCTCCTCTCACATACAAAACCACTACATTGAAAGATGAGAAAAGAGTAGCTAGTATCAACTCTGACCTTAACTAGTCCCAAGAATATCAAAGAGAAATTTCTCTGGGCTTTTCTTACAATTTTAAGATATTGTGGCAGTTTGAGATTATTTATGAATCCCAGAAAGAGAAAGATTGTGCTTGTAAACTAATCTATTCCTCTGGGTGTGATACCCTTCAATTGCAAATTCAGCTGAGATGTCTTTGATTAGATTACCTGTTTTAAGATTAAGCTTTTTGCATGACTCAGGTTGAGTCCTTGTTCCGTTGCTGGGATTGACATAAACAGACACTCACTCAAGAAGACACACAGAGGGGAGAACTTTGTCATTTTGATCCTGCCATGTGACAGGAAGGAGAAGGCTCAAACAGCTAAAGCCCCCTGGAAAGATGGGCCATTTGCCTCGTGGTTTACAGCTGACATTGGGAAGAAAGCCGAGACTGATTTAGGAAGCCTTGAGAGACAAGCCCTATGCCAGCTTGCAGCTGAGATCTGGAAGAAGCTGGCTCGTGGAGCCTCAAGAGGCAGAGGAAGCCCAGAGGGGAAGACTGAAACCAGCAGAGATTGCCCACAGTCTTGCTTCAACATGTGACAGCCAACTTTGGTGAGAAAGTATCTCTTATGGTACCTTGAGCTGGGCTTTCTATGTCCTTGGAACTGTAAGATTTTATCCCAAATAAATACCCTTTATAAAAGCCAACCAATTTCTGGTTCTTGCATTGGCACCCCTTTGGCAGATGAATACAGAAATCTTCAGTTCAATTTCTATGATCCTCGATCTAAGTGGTGTGAATGATCAAACAGCAAAATGTTAGTGAAACAAAAGGAAAGTTTTGAAGTATAGTCACTGAAGATGCGGGTGACTGTGAGACAGAGTGAGTAATCATTGAGAACTAAAAGAGAGGTTCTGGGCTAGAAGTTGCTCTCCTTGTGCCAAATGCAGTGAAATTTAGAAAAATTCTCTCACCAAAGTGGTGGCAAGAAGAAGAAGCCTTTCCCTAGAATTACAAAGCAAACATATTTGTTCAGAATGGCAAGAACCACCTAGAAACTCATGGAAACAGATGTAAATCAATAGAAATATGGTTGATAATTTCTTTACTTTAAAATCTGAGCTTTGACCATTTGCAAATTGAAAGACTGATATTTTTGTTTTTTTTATTAACACCTTGCATTGTGTAATCACCAGACCAATATAAATCATCTCAACTTAGTATTTAAGAAAAAAAAAAAGGATGATGATGTGCCAGGGCAGCTATCAAATAAAAAGACTCTTGACTGTGCAGATAATTACTTTGGGTAGTCGATGGTATTGGACCTAGTGACAGACATCTAAGAGAACACCACAGAAGTGATGAAATATCACTTCTGAGATTAGGTTAAAAAAAGATGTTGCCTTCTCTCTGCACTCTCTCCTGTTCTCTTTCTGTACAGCTCTGACGAATTCACTTTCCACGTACTGAGCTGCCCCATGGACAGGCCCATGTGGCAAGGAATGAAGGGCGGCCTCTGGCTGACATCAGGTGAGGCCCTCAGTTCAGCAGCCTATGTAGAACTAAGTCCTGCCCAGGCCAGGTGAGGGAACTTGGATTCTCCTGCCGTCTAGTCTTAAGATGAGACCACAGCTCCAGCAGAAAGCTTTACTGAAGTCTGGTGAGAGACCTTGAAGCAGAGACACCTAACTAAGTTGTACCAATATTTCTGACCTACAGAAACAGATTTAAATGTTTGTTGTTTTAAACCACTAAGTTTTGTTTTACAGCAATAGATAATCAATATATACATATAACAATAGCACTTTCATTTGCTATGCCTGCTGTAACAAATTACCACAAACTCAGTGTCTGAAAACAACAGAAATTTATTCTCTCACTGTTCTGGAGATGAGAAGTCTACAGTCACTATCACTGGGCCAAAATCAAGGTGTCAAGAGGGCCACACTGCATCCAGGGGCTCTAGGGAAAAATCTGTTCCTATTTCACTTTCTGGTGGCTGCCAGCATTCCTTGACTTGTGGCCACATCATTCCAAACTTCAGTGCCAGAATCTTCAAATCTATCTCTGCTCCATCTTCATGTCATCTTCCCCTTGGTGTGAGTGTCAAGTTTCCCCATGCCTCCCTCCCATAAAGATACATGTGATTCCATTTAGGTTCCATCCTGTAAATCCAGATAACTTCCCCATCTCAAGATCCTTAATCACATCTGCCAAGACACTTGTTTCATATAATGTAACATATACAGGTTTAAGAATTAGCTTGTGAATATCTCTCTGGGGACCAATTTTCAGCCCATCACAAGTAGCTAGCATTCTTAAGCTCTGTGTTCCAGATACCATAGTAAACACTTTCTTTTTTAATTTCCATGTATTTTATTTTACATATATCTCATTTAAATGTATTATCATTCATCATTTATAAGTGAAGAAGGTGAGCCTAGAGAGCGTAAGTAATTTGATTCAAGTCACAAAATAGTAAGTGGTAGAGCCAGGGTAAACCCAGGCAGTCTGACCTTAGAGCTTGTATACCTCTAAATGCTATGCTATATTGCCTCCCTACAGGTTCATGTGATGAAGTTATGAATTAGAAAAGGGTATATGTATTTCATTGCATATTATGAATTCATTTAGTTCTCACTAACAGTATGCTTTTGTTACCTTTATAATTCCCAAGTAAAAGAATCCTTTCAGTTATTTTTAAAGAGAGCCATAACTAACCTATACTCTTTTGTGCAAGGGTCTCTAGGAGAACTGATTACTTTGAGCGGTTAGAGGTAATTCTTCATAATCAGTTTTGGATGGATTTATTTTGCTCTCCCGGGAAATGAATGAATGTAATGAAAAGGTGATTCTTATGTTGATCAAAGTTCAAAAGGAGAATGTATGTAATGGATTCCCTTCTGCTTAGCATTTGTTAAGCTAGTCCTTTAACAATTTGTAGATTTTCTATGTATTGTTTGGTAGTCTAAAAATTCAGATCACGCAGAAACTGTAGATTTCAGCTTTAGACTTATGTTGTCTTTTCCAAATATTTCTTCATGGGGTCAGTTCCCAAACTTAAGGAATTAGTGGTATTGGAGGCCTAAGAGTTATTTCTTGAGCTTTTGTTTTTATTGCTACAGCATTAGTGATGGCATGAGTGTAACTTCCCCCAAGTGACATGCCTGAGCAGGTATGCAAATGGTTAAAGGAAGCTGGAGAGGGGACTCGGATGGCAGATGGTGACTCCTTGTAATAGTTCCAACTACACTTTGAACATTCTGTCCCTCCTCTGACATGCATCACTTCAAATGGCTACCTCATTTGGAGGTGAATTGTTCTTTGCTGTTTTTTTTTTTCATGCTGGAGTTGACCTCATGCCTGGCATTGTATGAAATGTAGTGGCCTAGTTTCTGTCCCAAAGATGACAGAAGCTTATTGTTGTTTAGTGTATGCTTTGCCATATTGATTTTAGAAAATAAAACATGAAGAAATCTTCTAATTTTACTGAGATTTCCCAGTAGCTGACACACTCTCTCTTGCTTTATAGAAAGGATAGAGTCTTCATGGGTAAAGACATTCTAGAGTCAAAGAAGTTGGGAAACTTCATGGAAGAAAGAGTTTTGAGGCCAAAGGAGTTTAGAAAATGTTGACTCCTCCTGACTCCCCATGCTCTAACTAACTTGTTGATGCCCACACTTGATCACTTCAGCCCATCTCTGAATTTAGCTGTAGTAGAAGTTTCTGGCATACTGATTGCCTCCCACCTTCAGCTGCTCTGTCTTTGCCTGAGGGCTCTCTTCAGCACCCTGGAAGCTTCTGGGCTGCTTGCGGGCACAACCTCGAGGTGTGGGAGCATTAACACCCTTGGAGCAATCCTCCGTTATTAAGGGAGGTTGGACTTAATAAATGCCTAAGCCTCCCCACCCTCTTTAGAACAATTCTGAAGCCACATCATAGTTGCTCAGTTTTTTCCAGCAGGATTGAGTATTGAGCCCATTTCCCACAGTGGTAACTTGCTCAAGCTGCACGGCTTTTTTCACTTCCTTATCTCAATTTTCCCTCTCTCATTTGTGCTACCTATGATCACCTCTGATAAATTACCTCCACTTAAGTCCTTCTCTGAGAGTCTGCTTTTCTGGGGAACCCATCTCTTGGATAGTCCTAATGCATATTAGATTTGAGAAATCCTGTGGTAAAGAAATGCATTTAGTACTTTTTCCTAAATTGATCTTACTAAGTATTTTTTATTACTTTAGCATTTTGTGCATCTACTGTTCTTCAGAATATGGTTTCTAATCATTTTGGTTCCTGGAGATAACTGAGATAGAAGTATTTCTTAATAGTATCCCATGAAAGAAGCTCAGAGATTCCTTTCATAGCCCATTTCTGTCTTTCAGTATACTTGGTGAAAAATCTCAAGGTCACAGGTCTGAAAAGGATCTTAGAATGTAGTTAGCTCATTTTATCAATAGAGACACTAAGGCCTAGAAAGATGAACTGTCGTCTGGTCCAGTCACCTGGGACTGCGTGGAGACTGTACAGACAACATTCTTTGGATCAATGGTTGGCAAACTACAGCCTGCAGGCAATTTCGGGTCTGCTGCCCGTTTTATTTGCTTTTTATTTTGCCACCTCATTTTGAACAACCTGAAAGCTAAGAAGTTTTTACATTTTTAAGTGGTTGAAAAATAATCAAAAGAAGAAGAATATTTTGTGACAATTTCATTGTCTATGAATACAATTTTATTGGAATACAGCTTTGCCCATTCATTGACGTGGTGTCTATGGCTGCTTTTATGCTATGATAGAGTTGAACAGTTGTGACAGAGACCCTATGGGCCACAAAGCCTAAAGTATTTATTCTGTGGCTCTCTACAGAAAATGTCTGACAGCTTCTGCTTCAGATTCACAAGATTTGATGAAGGAAATTGACTCGTCTGCAGAGTCAATATAAGGGTAGCAGAAAGCTCACAGAGTAGGAAGTAATGCACAGGAATTCTGTTCCTTCCAGTTCTGCAAAAAAGTTTCATGAACCTGGACAAATGATTTGGCATCTTTAAATATCAATTTCCTCATTTATAAAATGAAAGAATTGGATTGAAGTCTTTCTTAAAGCTCCTTATGCACAAATAAATTTACGTCTTTGTGACTGCCCCAAGTTTAATGTATAATTCTAGAACATGGCTTGTATCTGATGTTCAGCCTAACCAAACTTCCTTTACTGAAGCTCAGTTCCATCTCTCCTCATTCTTTGGCTGTGAGAAGGCACACACACCACCTACATTGCTGCCACACAGGGAACCTTTGCCTATTTCTAAAGTTCACATGACTTGTTAGTAAGTCTGTGGTTTGCCTCCTCATAAATCGAAAGCTGCGATTCAGGAATGCTTTCTCATCATACATTTCTGCAGTTGTCTTTTTTCCTTACACTGCCCTGAATTCCTAGAACCCCTCATACTTTCTACTTAGACCACTATGGGCTGTGCTACCTTTCTCTAGGTGTTTCCCTTCACTCTGCCATGCATGGCAACATTCTTTACAGAAGGTTGTCTGTCTTTTGGCATCTCCCACACTGTTGACAGCCATCTTCCTTTTAAGGATTCTCACTTGGTGTCCCTCAGGGATCAAGGCAGATTAGGGCCTACAGGGGCCCAGTGGTGTCACAGATGGGTAAAGGAGACCTGCTATAATATAATAAGAGCAATGGGGATGTGGTGAACAAATGGCCGTTTACTCTGTTGACTTAGCTGTTAATTCTCATTTTTGACCAATTATTGTCCAGTGTTGTCTAGTAGTGACATAGCCTTTTTTTTTTTAAAAGAAAAGTCCATAATCTAGACTTTTAGATGACATCTCCAGAATTTTAATTATTTGCAGCAACTGTGAATTAAAACAAACAAACATACAAGCACTTAATGAGTCAAATAAAATGCATCTGTGGATTTGATTGGACCTGTGAGCCATCCCTTTGCTATGTCTAATCTGTGATAAATCTTTCCAGATTCATTCTTATTTGTACCCCAAGTCATTCCTTGGTCCCAGAACTTGTGACTATCTAATTCTTGGCTTTTGTTGGCACTTAGTTGTCCCATATAACATCTTCTAGCTCCTTACTATTCTGAGGTTAAATTAGCCAATCTATTGGACTCATTCATTCTAATGGAACATTTTTTATGGATCTTTCCTTCCTCCTCAGTTAAGATGTATATTTTAAAAATGAAGTTCTAGGGCTAATATTCTTAGCTCTTGTCTAAAATTTGGAATTTTTAAAGATGTTAAAGGGACAAAAGTCCATGGCAGGACAGAGGGGGATATTTTGGCAAAATGGTAAGAGGCAGCTTGTGCTATCTCCTTTATCACAGATGTCAGAAGCTGTGCATGTCTAGGGCCAGGCCTGAGAACACTTTGGACCTTGACCACTGTTTGTGCTTATCACTGTCATCAGTATCAGCATCAGGTAGAGGCTGACAGAGTGAATCATTAAAGAACTTTGGTTGGGTGCTCATTTCTAAAGTTGAGAATGCTTTTTGGTGTTGACAGATACCCTATTTTTAAAAATCGTTTGTTTATATACCTGATAATTGATTTTATTTGGCATCTTCTATGTTACCTAAGCACTATTTGGCATATTTAATCAGAATTCTCTGAGCTTTTGAAGCATATAAATGGAAAGATTTAGATTTCACAAAAAGAGGCAGCTGGTGAGACTTGGTCATATGACAGGTGGAGAGCAGTTTGCTTGGTTCAGAAGCCAAAACAGACTTCCTAGTCTTCTCTGCCCAGTGGCCTGGAAGGTAGCCTGTTGAACCCAGCCTTCTTTTATTCAGAGACATGAGCGAGCAGCAATGTCTGCTGCTCCACCCCCTTTGACTCCTGGCAGCACTTAAAGCACCCAGTAAAGAAGCTTAGATAGCTAGAGTGCCAGCCCTTCCCCAGGCTGCCCCAGCTCCCTCTCAGGCATAATAAGGCTTGGTGCCAGGATCGCACACATCCAACAGCCACGTGTGAGTCAGTTTTGCCCCAGGGTCAGTAAAGATTGAATCTGTGAACCGTAATTTGGTTACTTTTATTCCCCCTGGCCAGTGGAGTTGGGGCTGGGGAGTAGAACTACCCCATCTGAACCTGTTTATTTGCAGAATTATTGTATAGTCCTCCTAGACCAGTGATGCCTTGAACACAGCCTGCAGCTTTGTCATTAATGAAAGGAAAGTGCACTGTTTTCATTTCCTTCCTGGAAGATTGAAAGAAGGGCAATTTTTGGGGGGCTAGCACCACCGTGCGGATAACACAGATACAGGCTTTTCTTCTGATTGCGTAACAGGCCAGCTTTGTGCCTCTGGAAATTTTGGTATCTTCTCATCTCTTCCTTATATCTTTTGTGAGTCATCACAGTGCCGCCTGTGATAAAAATAATTTTTGCAACAATGTCATAACACTGCTGTGCTTCCAAGGATCTTGTGTTTCTACAAAATGACTGATGACCTGCAGAAAGATTCAGGCAGGAAAACGACAACAAAAGATTCACAGAGCAGTTTTGTATCAGGCAGGGCATAAATTAGATATCTCATTTGGGATTAGCCACTGGGTTCTCAAGTAGAAGTTGTCAATTTGGACTCTGTGAGAAGTGCCAGGGCCTGTTACTGAGGATCTTCTGACCTTTATTACCCAAGGGATGCAGGCTGAGTCAGAGCAAAGGAAAGAAATGAAATCTGGTTGTAGGGTGCAGAAGAATTTAACCAAACCACGCAGTTCACATCCTGTGAGGTGGGAAAGTGGGGTAGAGGGTAGAGCTTTTGTTTTTGTTTGCTCACTTTTTCAAGAGAACAACGGGGAAAGAAGACAATGATGCAGGGAAACTCTCTTGACTGTGGCTTTGAGTCCTAAAAGCATGGTGGAAGGGTGGCTGGCAAAGGTACAAAAAAGATTTTTACCTTTATAGTGGCCTTTGCTGTGTAGCTGGCACCAAACTCCCTGGAGAGGGGTGAGCCCTGTTTCTCCCCTTCTGTGCTATTGGTTCCTGGTTTCCAAATTGGCTGGTATGTGGGTGTTGGGGGAGGGCTCTGATAGGGAAGGTAGGGAAAGAGGTAGCTTATAAAGATCTACCACCATTTAACTCCTCTCAGGCTATTGTCCCAGTCTTATTCTTTCCTTTGTCCCATCCTCCAACCCCAAAGAGAAAAGGTTTTTACCAGCAATTAATACAGAAGCTATAATTATAAAAATTGGGGGGAATCAAAACCAAACCAAAACAAGAACAAATGAGGATGTGCTAACATCTCCTCTCTTTGATGAGCTACTCAAGTGATAGGAAAATACATAGAGCCATCTTTATCCTACCCCCACCCCCAGTTGCCTTTACATAGCCCCTTTACTCTTTCCCATAACTAGCATGACTTCCACAGTTGCAGACATTGGTGTATCTAGAATTTCAGATTGAAAGAGCTTTTCATGGAGATGTGGTTGAATATGGGCTAATGCTAATTTGGAGGAAGTTTTAGGGACATGTCGTGGAGCTCTTCTCTGTAGCAGTGTGTCAGGAATCTGAGTGGGCCAGCTGACATGCAAAGTGCAGATTTAGGCTTGCAGAAGATTCTCAAGCAGCAGGAATGAGTCTGGATGAAATAAAATGTAATTATGATGATTGTCAAGTCCTTAGTACCCTTTTGCATCAGTCCTTTTAACTGTCCCCTGCATCACTACTTGAAGGTGGGACATCGTGTAAAAAGTCATGGAAACTCCAGAACTCCAGCTCAGGGAAAATCTTTGGGTCTTGTTTTCATCCTAGACACTGGAACATCTTGTCATATTTCTGCCCTCCTTGCTGCAGACCCTCTTAGCAAGGTCTTGAATTGCCCTTTTTATTGTACCCAGTTTTAATTTGGATACCTGGATCTTGCCAGTTCATGGAGGCCTGGGACCTCTTGTGCCCTTGTCTCTGGGGCCACTCCTCTTTCAGTGCAGGCATCCCTCATGTGTTGCTTCTTCTACCTTTTATCCTGGCCAAAGGGATGCTGGCAGTGGGTCCTTTGTTCTCTACAGGAAGACTGGGCAGGGATGAGGGGAAAAATCGAGGGAGGGTATATATGTCTAAATTCTGCTCGAGTTAGGTTTGAGTCTCCAATTCCACAATATTTGACCTTGTTTAGCTTCTTTTGGAAGATCTTGAAGCATATTTCATATTTAGGAAAGGTTTTACTGGGGACTATACTGCTGGCTTTGAAGCAGAGACAGATAATGACTAAGTTGGTTGATATGAACATTTCCACATTAATTAAATTTTTTCTTTCAGTATGTTCTTTGTGCAAGACTGTTTAAAAGAACTTTTGAGAGACTGAACTAACTGTCCATCAAAATCTTTTATAACCATGAGTTTCTATGATTCTGTGAAGTCTGCCTTCTAGTTCTAATTATTTGTGTAACCCAAGGTAAGTGGCTAAATTTCTCTGGGACTCAATTTTCTTGGTTGTTTTGTCAAGCTCCAAAATTCTACAAATCTTGGAAGCTGAAGGATGATAAAGCTACATTCTCTTTGCAATTGGACAATTGATTCCTTGAATAGAAAGGACTCTAGCCAAGATATCTTCATTTATTTATTTTTTAAAGATATCTTAAATCTAGAGAATACGATAAAATTTGGATTAACTTTGGAAAGGCTGAAATGATAGAGAAAAATTGAATTTCAAGATATTTTAAACATAGATACAATCTGAAGAATATAAATCCATCTTAGAGAAGATATCAGGGCAACTGAGTAGAGGCCATATTTCAATTAATAGATAAGAATGAGCAAGGCAAAACTTTAGTCTACCCACATCTGAATAAACATGGATTCTGAATTAAAAGGACCCAAGTTAATATGGGTCAATATTTTGACTTGAATTTGTTTTCATGGTTCTCTGTGATGTCTCTAGAGGTAATACAGTCAACTTACTTGATTATTTTCTTTAAAAGAGAATGAGATGGAATTCAAATTTTTAAAACATATTTTCTTAGCATGGTAGAGTACAATATTTCCTATACACATTCCCTACAACACCAATAGAAACTTAAGAATATTATATGCTTTGGACAAAAGAAGAGAGTAAAAAATTGTCTTATACAATAATTGTTCTAGGAACTTATATAATCTTGGTACATTCGCACTGAAAAATTTTACAATGGGGCATAAAATTCAGTAAGAAAAAAATGGGAAAAAATCATTCTAATTTTAGGAAAAAAAATAATCCTCCCCCACAACCCCTCAATTAGAAGCTTGCAGAATTCCTCCAAAATCTAGTTGTCAGTAGGAGCCACCTCACCTTTTGATGCTTGCTAAGCTT
Organism: Dasypus novemcinctus; assembly: GCF_030445035.2. NCBI lineage: Eukaryota > Metazoa > Chordata > Mammalia > Cingulata > Dasypodidae > Dasypus > Dasypus novemcinctus. The sequence goes on along the minus strand of NC_080675.1, from coordinate 108,777,564 downwards.
GGCTTGCCCCCTACCCACATCCCATTTGTAGTTTTCCTTAAGATTTCTGCAAATCATTTCTCCTAGTTACTTCCCCATTCTGTGATTTATGTTTTTTTAAAAATCTGACCCAGCATCAACTTAAGCTTGGAACATAACTCCTTTTCTCTTAAAATTTACTTGTAAGAGCTAACTCAGTGTGGTAGTGTTTATTGGAGATTGAAGTAATTGGGTGGGAGGACATGTTGTAGAACCATTTAGAAAATATTTTCAATCGAATGTTAGCTTTTCTGGTGCTCTGTCCCTCAGCCATTTCTACCGATTTGGACTTCAGTATCCCATTGTGTTGCTCAGCTTTCACTCTTGCTTCCTCTTTCCCTCCCAGATGTGATAAAATTCCTTCTATTTTTTATGAAGACCATTTCAGCTGTAGCACTTATCAGGGCTCCAAATTCACACTTTCCATAACCCAAGATTAATGTGCTTTGATAACAAAAGGTTCATGTATTCTGGGTATCACTACCCTTTCTCTGAGGTCTGGTAGTTTCTGCAGGGGAGAAAATATGGTTTATTTCCCCAGAGGTGGAATTATGACATTTACCTTAGGAGAAAAAAGAGAGGGCTGTTACTTTTGATTTTAAATAACAATTGCAACCAATCCTGCGTTATATTAGCGTCCCATAGCAGAGAGTTGGGATTTGCTAGTTTAATAGGAAGGACATTCTGAAAAAGGACATAGAAGAGTGGATTCTTATCCTGATCCTGTCACTAGTTGCATGATCTTGGGAAAATACTTCACAGGACCTGAATGAGGAGTCCCTAAATTCCCAGCCAATTCTGAGTCTCTGATTTATCTGGGAGTCTCTCTGGTGTCTTCCATAAATGCAGCCAGGGCTGAGATTTCTCCCTTCACAAATAGGTGAATGTCTCACCACTGGGCTCTGCCCCAACCCGTCTCTGAGCAGCTGGCGGCCAGCACCTGCTGTCACAAACAATAGATGCTTTGCTGGCCAGACTTTGGGGCCAGTCACAGGCACAGACACAGATCCTGTTTCTTTTAACTCAGAGCCTCAGGTGGATTTTTAAGAGCCTTGTTTCCTTTTTTGTAAAATGGACATCCTCTCCACCTTGGAAGGTTGTGAGGTTTTAATAAAATAATGTACATGAAGTCCTTTGTAAAGTGACTGACACTTAAGTGTGCAATCATGGCCTTATGATTATTAACACCATGTCTGTCTTCCCTCCTCCCTCTTTCCCTCCCCCTTCCTTCCTTCCTGCCTTCCTTCCTGCCTTCTTATGTTGAGGAAGGGGAAGACAGTTATTAAAGAGCCATGAGGAGAGAGGGCTTTGAAGAGAAAAAGTAAACGAGGGAGAATTTGATGCCATTTCTGTAGTATGGCTAGCAACAAGAATTTGTTTCCCCTGTCCCTGTGACTCTTAGTATAGATTTTACTTTATACAGCATTGTGGAGCTAGATCTGTTTTGGGGATTTATCAAAGAATGGAGTTCTGCTTCAAGGTGGGCAGAGGTATAAGAAAGACACTGTGCAAAGAAATCCTTCCACTCAGGACACATATTCTGAAGATTTGACGCAGATTGTAACTGTCCGCCTGGCCTGAGCCCTTGGCTGGGTACTCATATGCTTTATTGTCTACGCTCTTGATGCTCAAACTTGGCTCTGGCCTATGAATTTGTGAGAAATGGAACAGGTTTGCCACTATCATGTACCTTCCTCCATCTGGTCTGCAGATAGCAGGGATATAACTATAATAACATGTTTAAAAGACTAGCTTCTACAAGAGCCTGGGGATTCCATGGAACAGTGCCCTCTCCTGCTCATGACGGAACCATGCAGCTGTGGTTAAATTAGGGAGTGCCCACCAGTAGCCAAAGCCAGCTGTTCATTTGTCTGCAATGATCAAGACATTGTTTGCAAGGCCAGCTGCTGGCACCAATAGCCAGTCTCAGCTGAAAATACTCAGCAAGAGAAGAAAGACAACCCAGTCACCAGCAGGCTCCCTACCCTACACTTGTTTCCAGACAGGCTCTGATCCCATACTGAATGTCAGGATTCCCTGCCCAGACTTTTTGCTGCAAACACAAAAGAACTGCTATTAGTTTTGTTCTTTATCAGAAAGATTTTTTAATCATTGAAGCTTGTCTTTAAAAATCTCTTTCTCAGTATTTTGAAATTAATTTTAAACCACTATAAGGAAGTACAGTTAATAGCTATGATAAAATAAAAATACATAAAGAAACAATTCATTGTCAACTGCACAGATAAAGGATCAACATGATTTTCAGGTATTTAAAAATAAAACTATCTAAAATACCAGACTCTCCTTCTATAGCAGTAATGCTACATGATGAAAAATATTTTTGCTGGCTCTTTCTACCTTCTAAGTACATGTTTGTTCTATGTATTCTCACACTCAGCTACTGTATTTTGGGTTTGTGCCCCAAAGAAACAGCCAGTGTTTACTGACAGATTATTTTAAACGAAAATAGATGTTCTGTGAATTTTTAGCTGGCATTAGGGATTTGAGTCCTCTAAAACGACTTTTGGTCTGTTTCTCAGCATTATTCTACTTAACAATTAGTTACAGCAGAGAAGATAAAGTGATGAATAATGAAATATGCATGAAAGGAAAAATGTTTAAAGTTTTCTTAAAGTAAATGACTATAAAACCACAATATATGACAGTATACAAACTGGGTAAATAATTATGACATTATAATAATTATGACATAATAAATGTGACAGTATATGAACTAGGTAAATAACAATATATGACTCTTTCTTCCATGACTGAGTTTGAAATTCATGAATTCAGAGAATGTGGAATTCTTGCTTTGCATTGTATTGGGCAGCTGGTAAAATGAGAGCCTACCACACCTTAACTTTATTTTTGTGTGTTAAGTAAGGTTTATTGTTAGCTTTATTGCCTATCATCTCTAAGATGCAACTTTATTGTGCCTTTGCAAATGGGACACATTTCTTTAAAAAACTGATCAAAATTTTCCATATAGCTCTCTATAATAGATTACAGTGCAACACTATTCTTGTTACAGTTACAGAATTACTGAAGAACCCAAGAGCACAGGGTAAACAAAAGAAATACAATCCTGAGCCATCTGAACAAGATGATTTAATGAACCCTTTAGTTTAAGTTTAGAAAAGATGGAGAGAAAAGACATCCATGCACACTGCAGTCAGGAGCAACACACCTTAACTTTTACTTCTGCTAAAAATGAAATCCAGTTTAATGCAGCTTAAACTGCCCAGTGGGAACAAGCTATGCAGAGCCCACTGAATCTCAGAATTGCACTTCCATTAAGTTGTGGGAAGAAAAGACACATAAAACGCAGATCTTTACTGGCCTTGGTTATTTCCATTTAGTGTGCTGGGTAAATAACTCAGAGCTATTGGTATTGTCAGACTATGTATATTTGTACATTACTTTGGTAATTGTCAAGAGAGGGTATGGTTTTCTCTGATGCCTGGGGTTAAGAATTTACAGATTCCAGATGATTTAACAGACTGAGAGATTTGTGCAGTCTTTTAGTGCTTTAGATACCTCTATTTAAAACATTCATCTAGGTTAGAAGAAGCTTTTAGTCCTTCATTAAAGAATGGTTTATTTAGTGCTTGGCATGCCATTCTCCCTCTCAGCTAGAGTAATCCATGGATCTGATGTCACCTCTTATTGGATGAAGACATGGGAACTCACTCTCTATTTTTACATTATAGGACACTCATCTTCTATGCATGTAATACATGTCTCTCCTCAAGGACAGAGATTATATCTTCTTTGTTTTTATATCCCCAGCACTAGCAAAGTATTAGGGATTTAATACATATTTCTTTATCTTCCTTTCCCTTCTCTCCTCAAATCATGAGCAATATGAACTCATCATTACAAGCAATAATTATTTTGTACTGTGAATGTATAGAGACACTGCCTGAACAAGACTAGTTGATACCAGCTTAGAATACCCAGCTTTGGCCATAGAAAAGAACGGCAGCTCTAACACTGCCTTATAGTAAACTCATGTTTATTTTCTCCAAGGAGCAGAAGTGTCAGAAAAATGCCTGGAAAGTTCCTGGAAGGGAGAGTGTACACCCTGGAAGCATTGAGAGCAGCTTCCCTTGAGGGATGGTAGTAGCTCAGGGTATCATCATGCCCTTTGTATTTTAAGGGAGGAATCTTCAGAAAAAGAGACTCCTGACTTCTAGAGGGGTATGTTTTCAGGGAGCAGACTGACTCTCTGAAAGTGAAGGGTCTCCCAGGGTAGGCAAGGGTGAGGGTAGCAGAAACTAGAATCGATCTTGAACTTCCAAGAAGTTGACCCTGGAGCAGAGAGCGAGGTATGCAAATGCATGGGGTAGTGTACCTTGAGCTCTTTTGCTTGAACCCCAAGCATGGGGCACCCTTTGCTGAGACAGGATTCACCTGCCTCAGCCTAAAACACAGATTAAATAGGATCTTGGACTATGTATAAAATAACCATGCATATGTCTTGGCTTGCTGAAACAGTTGTTTGATTTCTCTTGTCCTGGCATAGTTATTAACAGTGCTGCTTTCTACTATCCAGGGTGTCTCAATTTGGATAAGAGATTATTTGATCACGCTGTGCAGATCCAGTTCTCAACAGTGACACCATGTGGCCTTGAGAAACAATAGCAGTGGACCAATGAGTCTCAAGTTCCTTTCCTGCTGGTGTGGAAGCCAAAATGATCTCTCCCTTCCTGCTCTTGGACTTCTGAGCTGATGGGTTCCTGACAGGTTAGAAGGGAGTTTAATACATCCTGCTAGTAAGACACATGGGGACTTCAGCAATTAAGAGAAAAAATAAGAGGCTTGGCCATATATAGGTTAACCCTGGTGTGTGAGGCAGTTTATTCCAGTTATACGCTATTTATTTTAGACCTCTTGCTTATTTTAGCACAAGAGGCCTAATTGTTTACCCAGTTCATATACTGAGCTTTTTGCAGTAGTTTTCCAGCATCTCAATCTGTGATCCAGAGAAGTTATTATTGCTGGGAAGAAGATACATGAAGTGACCTACAGTTTTAAGAGTTTGTTTTATTGCCACAGTTTGATGTTTATGTAGGAGGCTGAAACTAGCGAATAAGAGTACATCTGCTTTTGCCTACCCAGCTTCCCTTTCCCCTTCTTTGGGAACTACACCTCCTTTCCTGTGGGAAACTCATTCCATGTAGATTAGGTGGGGGCTGACTCCCTTATCACTTTCTGCACCCATCACCTCCCCTAACCCTCACAAAGGGTGGAACATATGACTCATTCTTGACCAGAGTACCCTGCCCTTTAGTCACAATGACTGTAGAACAGGCCTAGGTAATTGACCCTAGTTAGGCCTGTTTTGTCCTTCTCTGGACTTTACTGCTGGAGCTATTAGAAAGGACTGGTTCATTCTGCTGAGGTTGCTAATATGTAGTATGGGACTCTTGGACTTTAGGTTGCCATCTTGCCACTTTAGGAGAATGCTTATCCAAAGAGAGGAGAAAGAGTGATAGAACCCTGATGACATCGTTTTTAGACCTGCATAAAGTCATGTCTGAACCCCCAAATTGATTCATGGTCTTTTAGTTTCATGAGGCAATACTTTTTGTTTGTTTGTTTGTTTGTTTTAAGTTGACTTAGGCTAAGGGCACTTGCAACTAAAGAGTTCTAAAATAAATAATAATCAACCTTCTGCGTTGCAGGGATCCAGTCTCTTACATTTTTTATGATTCACTAGAATAGTTTAACAACTCTAGCTTTGCTTAGCATCAATGAAATTATTCCAGAAGTAGCCATGGCTTCCTTTGTTTACTGTCTGGAACTATTCAGCTTACACAAATAGCCACAGAAACCTGTTGACACAGCTTTTTACTGGGCAAGGTTAATCTTGGAAAGACAAAATGGAAAGGGAAATTAATCTGGTAGGCAAACCTTAAGGGAAAAACTCTGAAGAAAATCTTTTCTGTCCACAAGTTCCACTATCATCTAGTGTACAGGCTTACATACCACATGCCTTCAGTTGCTCAGGTATTTTTTGGGAATCAGTGAGGTAACATGTCCTCTGTCTCAAGTGTGAGAGATGGAAAGAGGAAGCATCTTAGTTTCCACAAGATGCCCCTGTTCAGTATCCTGGGCAGTAGGTTGATAAGGAGATCTGGATTTATATAACTTATATGGAAAAACATGTAACCCAGGAGTCTGATGAAAAAAAAGATGATAAAAAAGAGATATCGAAAAAACCTGAAAAGAGAAAGTCAAGAAACTGGTAAGCAGAAATTAGGAAACTTGGGGACAAAATGTCATGCCTAAATGCAGGTCTGGCTCCCTGATATTCAAATGTCTCATTGTTGTGTTTGTTCCCAACAAACACTTAAAAAGGTCAACACAGTGGCCTGCAAGTTACTCTCTCTTCCATCACCTGTTTTATTTTCTTTGTAGTGTTTATTGCTATGTGAAATGACATTATATCTTTATTTTTGTTTCATAGTTACTGTCAATTTTTCCCCTCCAACTAGAATATAAGCACTGAAGAGCAGAGTCCTTGTCTTGGTTATCACTCTATGTGATTATTTAGCTCTAGAAAATAATGCCAGTTTCTTTTCCAAAGTGGTTGCAATAAATAATATTGCCAAGCACGGTATATGTTTCTATGAATCAACATTCTCTCCAACACTCAATATTATCATCTTTAAAATTTTGACAGCCAAATGGATGTGAAAAAATATCTCATTGCAGTCTTGATTTGCATTTTTTTGATGACATCTGTTCAGTTTTATTTGTCTTTTGTGTTTCCTCTTGCCCATTAATTTTTTAGTTTGTTTTTGGCATTTTCTTCCTTGTTTATAGTTCTTTATGTTTTTTATATCAATTTTTTTCCATTCTGTGTATTGTTGGTATCTTCCCCCCCCCCATCTTTATAATTTCAACTTTCTCTAAGGTGTTAAAGAAAAAGTCCTTAATTTTAATAAGATCGAATTTACCAACCTTTTTCTTTCATAGAATCAATGCTTTTCTACCCAAAGGCCTAAAAGATATGCCTATTTTTTTTTTACTAAGAGGTTATAGTGGTTCCAAATATGTCCATAAATTATTTGCTACTCTCTCTTGTTCAAGAGACAAGCTTAATTCCCTCCCTTTGGAGTGTGAAATGGACTTAATGACTTGCTTCAAAGGAACAGAATATGATGGAAGTGACAGTGTGTGACTTCCTAGACAAGATCATAAAAGGCACTGCAGCTTCCTCCTTACTCTCTGGAAAAGCCAACTGTCATGTCTTGAGGACACTCAGGCAGCCCTGTTGAGAGGTCCATGTGGCAAAGAACTGAAATCTTCTGCCAACAGCCAGCAAAAGTTTTCCAGATGTGTGAATGAATTACCTTGGAAATGAATTCTCCAGCCCCAACCAAGCTTTCTAAAGACTGTAGCTTGGGCCAACATCTTTATTGCATTTTCATGACAGACAATGAGCCAACCAGAACCACCCAGCTAAGCAGATCATGGATTCCCTGACTCACAAAATCTGAAATAATAAATATTTGTTGTTTAAGCCACAGAGTTTTGGGATAATTGGTTATGCAGTGATAGATAACTAATGCAAAGTTTTGAAGTTTTGTTTTTCACATTTAAAATGCATCTGGGCTTACTTTTTGAAGATAGTGAATAGTATGGACCAGTCATTTCTCATATGGATAACCATTTTCTTCCTCACTCAATTTACTGAACAGTTCTTCCTTTCCTCTTTAACATGCAAACTCTGTCATGTATCAAAGTTCTATGTGTGCATTGCTTCAGGGGTCTTTGTTCTATTCTGTTGGTCAGTTTTTCTATTTCTGTGCCACTGCCACACTATCATAATTACTATAGCTTCCTAGCAAGTCCTTATATATGGAAGCACATGTTCCCCACACCCTGCTCTCCCTTAAAATTGTCCAGGACATTCTTGATATTTTCCTCTTTGATATTCAGCAAATATTGGAATCCTTTTTTTCCATTCCCTGAAAAACCTTTTGGAAGTTTGATTGGATATGAATTGAATCTTTTAATCATTTGGGAACAACTGGGAACTCCATTATATTAAAGCTTCCTAGCCTTAATCATTTATGTCATTTTCAATATTTCTTAATTTCTTAATACATTTCTATAAATTTCCCTATGATGGTCTTGATTTCATCTTTAACTAATTAATTAGTTAGCCATTGTGGTTTCAATATAAGCTTTATTATTAACTTCTAAATTAATTTTTTGGTCATGATCTGTGTAACATCTATGAATTAAAAATTGGTAGACTTGGTAGACTATTTTATGGCCTATAAACATCAGTTTATATTCCATGTGTGCTTCCAAAAATATATATTCTTAATTATTGGATGCAGAACTCTATATATGTCCATTTGGTCAGCTTGTAAATTGTACTCTTCAGAGGATCTATACCTTTTCTGATTTTTTTCTTTTGGTGTCCTTAACCTATCAATAATCAAAAGTAACATGTTGAAATCTCTCATGGTGGTGAATTTATCAATTTAGACCTTACATTTCCGTCAATTTTTGCTTCATATATCTTGAATTGCAAATCTTCTTTGTATATTGTAACTTTTATCTTTATGTAGTGACCTTCTCAATCACTACTGATAACTTTTTGTCTTAAAGTCTACTTTTTCTGATATTAATCTAAACTATATCAGTATTCTTTTAATTAGCAATTGCCTTATTTGCCTTTTAATTCTTCTGCTCAACCTTTGTATGTCATTATATTTTAGGTTTACCTCTTGTAAAGAGTAAATAGGTAGATTTAAAAACACAATATTTAATATGTTATTATTTATCTTTGATAAATTTAGGACATTTACATTTGTCATAATTTTTATATATTAGAATCTGTTTCTTTCATCTTAATTATTAGAGTTTGTATCACTTTCTTTCTAATCCTTATATTTTGTGACCCAACATCTATAACTAAAACTCTTCCTCCAGTTTAGCACCCTTCACATCCCTTAGTCCCTCTCCCTTATCCACCCCTAATCTAACATTATATTGATAATTCTTGAAGTTTTAATTTTATGATATTACAGATATATATTCTCTTAAAACTTTAGTTCTTTCAACAAAATCTACCAAGGTACTTTATCTCCTTTAGTTCACATACCTCTAAGCAGTATCTTATGCTAGATTTTCCCTTTTAACTGCTTTATCCAAAGTTGTTTTTAGTGAAGGTCTTTGTGTGACACACCTTCTGAGGCCTGTTTACCTGAAAATAATTTTATTCCTGTACATTTGAATGGTTGCTTGATAGATATAAAATTCCAACTTCTACATTCTTTTCCCTAAGTACTCTCCCTCCCCATCCCCCCTTGTCTGCTCTCTGTATCCATTCGCCATGTGTTCTTCTGTGTCTGCTTGTGTTCTCAGTGGCACTGGGAAACTGCGTCTCTTTTTTGTTGCGTCATCGTGCTGCATCAGCTCTCTGTGTGTGTGGCGCCACTCCTGGGTGGGCTGCGCTTTTTTTCACACAGGGCAGCTCTCCTTGTGGGGCACACTCCTTGCATATGGGGCTCCCCTATGGTGGGTCATCCCTGTGTGGCATGGCACTCCTTGCATGTGGCAGCACTGCACACGGACCAGTTTACCACATGGGTCAGGAGGCCCTGGGTATCGAATCCTGGACCTTCCATATGGTAAATGGGCACACTATTAGTTGAGCCATGTCTGCTTCCCTCCATAAGTACTTCTGAAATGCTACTTCATTTATCTTTTCTCATCATGTGTTATTGTTGAGAAAGCTTTGTCAATCTGTGTAATACGCTCTTTTCCTCAAGAAACTTTTAGAATTTTCTGTCTTGGCTATTCTTTAATTTCACTATATCTATATGTGAGTTTTTCTTTGTCTTTCCTTTTTATTACACTGTAGACTCAGTTTGAGTTATTCTCTTTTTTTAAATTTCAAAATGTATATCTTCATTATTTCTTCAAATATTTCCTCTTCACCATTTTTATTTCTCTTTCTTTCTTAAACTTTTCTTGTATGGATGCTACTTTTTACTCTTATCTTACATATGTTTTTATCTTCTGTTTTATTTTTTTCTCTTTCTTTGTCTTTTCTTTCTTTATTTTGGGAGATATCCTCAGTATAGTCTTCCATTTGCTAAATTTTTCTCTACTGTGTCTATTATGTTATTTATGTGATATTATGCTATTTATTTCAACAATTTTATTTTTCATATTGATATATGTTCTTGGTTCTTTTTAGTAATTTTTTTTTGTTCTAGTTTCATATTACTAATTTCCTAATACTTTTTGCTATGTTTATTAGGCTAATTTTAAATCTTTCTCTGTTGGAATGTAACCCAGTTTGTTATTTTACTCTTGAAATGGTTCTGCTTTTCCAGTGCCTTATTATTTTGTTCTGTAAACCTAGCTTAGACTTGGTTGTGCAATCCAGACACCAATTCCCACCAGCCCCAGGGAGCTCAAGGACTGGGGATTGGATGAGCTCAGGTATCACAAAACCATATTCAATCACTTCTTACCCACAAAGCTTTACATTATATTCCCCATAAAGAAGTAACATTAAAAATGTGAGATTTCTTAGCTTAGATAATTAATTATGAGTGAGAAAGGTATTGAGGTTGTTTTTCTTGTTTTGCTTGTTTTCCTACAAGCACATGTCCTTTGAGGTGTCTTTATTTTAGTTCTGAAGATAATTAGACAACAGTAGGGAGGCAGGTTCTGTTTATCCCTGGGTAATAGTATTGGTGGTGGTCATGTGGGGATCGGAGCAGGTGACCATGAGAAAACTTCTGTCATTTCTTCTCCTATGATACCTTTACCAGCCTCTGCTGGATATCTCCTGTCCAAGGACAAATCGACTATCCACCTCTATCCACCAGTCAAACACAGTCCCTCCCCCCTAGGTTTTTACAGATTTTTCTCTGGGATTGATCTTGGTGTCAGGAGCCAGAATTCATTCTAATGCAACATCTTAGTCAGCATTAGAATCAGAGCCTTTAACAAACTTCTTCCCATTACTACTTTCTCTGAACCTGCATACAATATCCATAAGAAGGCTCTGAGGTAGGACAATATTCCCATTGAAAATCTTAGGAATAACTTAGCTTTCTTGCCTCCCAAGTCGTCAGTGTCCCAGCTAAATGTTGGAGCAGAACAAGGGGAAAAACATTTGTACTCTGACATGCTAGACTTGAAGGATGTCTTTTGTCAGATTTCTTTCAGGATACCAGTTCTCTTTAAGGCAGAATATTCTTATCCTAGGAAGTCCACACAGGCTATTCCATGCTGGACATTGGTGTTAAAGTATAAGACAGCAACCTAGAAAGTCTGGGGGATTGGAGGGGTAGGATTCTCCTAGCTGTTTCAGTAATGTTGTTATTTCGGGAAATTAATATATATAATACTTTATTTGATTTAGTATGCATGGATATTGTCCTTTAGCAAATTTTTCAAACAATTGGAGCTGACCTTTAAGCACCAATAATTTTACCTTAACCATTTTGATGGAATTCTTTCTAAATCATATTTCATACCACTTTGAATATATGTTTCTCTATGCCTTCTTCATAGATTATATTGAACATAATTTGACCTTTTCTTGAAAATGTAGGGGCTTCATGAATACCAATTTTACTTTACTATTACAGTGATTCCCTCAGGACCAATATCCACTCAGGTGTTTGAATGTTGAGTTCTTATTCAGTTCAACAAGTATTTTTCAGCAATTATTATGTGTTGGATACTGTTAGGTATGATCTCCTTTTCACAACCATTTTCTTTCTATTCTGTCTTCTTTTAGAAATTAGTGTCTAATTCCTAACAGTCCTCTCCCCATTTCCAATCTACTGATTCTATTGGGAAGTCAGATGCACTAAGCTAATTTAAGTTGTAAAAGGGTAAGTAAGGGAGAGCTGGGAGAAAAGGGAGTAAGTGTAAGGTTTGCCACATCTCTGTTGGGTGCTCAGATTCCTGTTTCTGACTGCTACTAGAATTTTGGTTCTAATATTGGAAATTTGAATCATTGATTATCTTTAGACAAATAAGTCATAAATGTAGGCATTGGTAATACTAGTTTACTGGTTTGTGTGTGTTTGTATGTATACAAGGTTCTCTTTGTCTAGACTTTCCTGCTTGCCAAGATGGCTTAGTAGAACTCTAAGCTTTCTAGGAATTTTACTTGAAGATATTTTGCTTACCTTTTACAGAAAAGTGTTGTCTTCTTTTGGATAGACTTATTCTGGAACAGGAATAAAGGACAAATAAGCAATTTCTGGAAGCTACCGTCACTGTCAAATAATATTCAGTGAACCATTAGTTATCTGTTATACCTAGATAACACAGCACGTGTTCTTTTCATATGCATAAGCACATGTAATTTTCAATGGTGAAAGTATTTGATGCATATATCATTAAATTTTTTTACATATTGATATTAATAAACTAAGGCACAGAAAGGTTAAGCATGTTGTCCAAGGTTATATAGCTAGTAAATAGCAGACCAAGCTGGGAACCCAGGGCCCTGACTCCAAATTCTGAGCTCTTCAACTATACCCCTCTGCCTTCTACTCAGCAGTGACACTTAGAGAAGCTTACAGATTATAGTGGCCATGCAATCATATTCTAAGAGATGTTTTAAAAACTATAAAAATATAAAAACGAGGATGTATCCTGGATTTCTGTGGCATCTCTCTTCCACCATATTTTCTCAGTTATTTCACTTTCCTTTTAACTTCCTTGTCATATGGAAAAGAAGAGGATTATGATATTTTACAACAGTAGAAATGAGGCTAAGAGAAGTGGAAATAGAAAGAAAATTTCTGGATTACAAATTTCGTTCTATAGTTTGAGTGAAAACAAGTGACATGCCAGCTGGTCAGGTGCTCAGGCCGCTACTCTATACAGATTGCTAAGACATCACTAAGCCATTGATCCATCATGGGAGTTGTGATGAGATGAAGAATATCTCACTTTTTCTCAGATAGGTGGTTGGAAGGAGTACTTCAATGAGCCACTGGGATTAGATGGTGAGACATATCAGGAAGCATTACATATTTCCTTCTAGAGAGGTGAGTCCAATTAATTTCAATTTCAGAGGTTTTGTTTTTCTGAGTGAAATATGCAAGGTTAGGGCCAGAAAGATTTGCTTAGGGCAGTCCAACCATGATGACCATGGTCTGATGCATATCAAACATCTGGATAACCCCAAAACAAGGGTCAATTACGAATATTTGCTTTTAATGAAGAGATAACTTCTCTTTTCTGAGATTATTAAAACCATTTATCTTGACCACATAAAATGTCATCAATCTTGCTGCTAAAGTCAATCAAAATTACAAAATCACAGTCCAAGAAAAGTTTATCTTTTAGTCCTGTCTGCTTGCTGCCACAAGATGCCAAAGCAGGCAAAGGGCCCGAGGCTCTACCTCCAATGGTCTTGTATCCTCCACACCTTTGCATCGGTGTTGATGACAGCATGAAGTTAAATATGAATGAACATTGAAGCTGTATCATAAAGAGCAATGGCTTCCTATGTTTTAACACATGGATCAACTCTGTTTGCTTCATGAGAGATCCCTAGTGCTGTGCTGTGAAAGATTTGGTACCATGTCTAATATCTTTAGGACAGAGTGTTACGATTGTGGACAATGGGAGGAGTGGTGTGTGGGCCATGTACTGACCTCTTTTCTTTAACATGTACCCTCAGTTAATGTTCCTTCTTGCTTCCAGTTTGAATTCTTGTGTGTCTTAAGCTAGTTTCTTTGAGAATATGTCATTGGTATGGCTATGAGAGAGGGAAGTCAGTCATTCCCTTTAGCATCCTTATTTATTTATTTATTTAAAAGAAATTGTAGATTACATAAATGTTTACATAAAAAATATAGAGAATTCTCATATGCCCCAACCTCTCCCCTCACACATTTTCCCACATTAACAATACCCTTCATTAATGTGGTACATTTGTCAAAATTGATGAACACATATTGATGCATTGCCACTAACTGTGAATTATAGTTTACACTCTGTCCCGTGCAATTTTGTAAGTTATGACAAAATACATAATGGCCTATATTCATCATTACAACATCATGAAGGACAATTCCAATGTCCAAAAAATGCCCCCAATATTACACCTATTTTTCCCTCTCCTTCCCTTCAGAACCTCCAGTGACCACTGCCTCCACATTAATGATAAAAGTTTTTCCATCACTAGAATAACAATTAGTCCATAGAAGAATATTAGTAAGTCTATTTTAGTACATTCTTCATTCCCCAATTTTGAGAATTTGTGGATGGTGATGCCTACTCTGCCTCTATTTAAGAGGGGGCTTAGATCCCAATTAAAATTGTTTTTGTTTACTTGTTTAGAGTTTAAATGTTTTGGAATTATAGTTGGTACTATTCTTGGAAAATCTACATGAGAAGATTGGGTTTATGTTTGTTGGCTTAGTTTTTTTGAAACCCCCTTGAAAGGCAACGGCATTAAGACAAGCTGAAGTCAAATGAAGCACTTACCTCATTATTTTGGCTGTTACACTTTTGTCTTGAAGAGTTCATGCTCAAGACTTTCGATCTAAGGGGAGAAGTACCAAGACAGAAATTGAATAAGGTACACTCAAATATTCCTATCTCATATAGTAGTTATTTAAAATCACCTTTATATTCTAAAGCTGTGCTGTCCTATATGATTGCTACTGCCTCTGTGTAGCTATTTTAAATTTAAATTAATTAAAATAAAAAATTCAGCTTCTCAGTCATACTAGCCATTTTCAAGTACTTAATAGTCACATGTACCTAGTAGCTACAATATTGTGCAGCACAGAAAGTTTTATTGAATGGCCCTGTTCTACAGTCTGATCTGTCATTACTTAATCCTCAGCAAGGATCTTGAAGTTGTCTTTTTGGAGCAAGGACCTCCAAGTCCTAGGCCCCAGGTCACCACATAGTCTCATGTGTACTTGGCTTTTATAGAGGCTGTATGCAGTTTTGGTTTCTGGCTCTTGATCCCGAGATACCAAAATATTTAATAAATAAAAATTACTACTTGCTTGAGTTGATTTAAATTACAGAGAAGGCCAAGAAATGGAAGAAAGGTTTTTTGGCTTTGATTTCTCATCATTTAGACTCTTTTGATAAAATAAGGAAATTTTTCTTTTGGGCTTTTTTCTTATTTATCTTTGCTAATTTTTAATGTTCATCATTCAAACTGTACAGGCCTAACCTTATCATGTGATAGCTACAGTGTTTGTCTAGAGATTAGCTTCATGTCTATCCAGTATGGCTCAGTCTCTGTATTTGGGGAAGTGAGGATAGCATTAGTTTTAAGGCCTTTCTTTTCTTTGAAATATAAGAAAAACCCTACTTACTAATGTACCTGAATAATAACCATTTTTAAAGCACTCATTACTGCCCTTACTATAAACCCAAATAACTGATGTGATAAAATTATGAGGGGGAGATGCATTTATGCCTTCTCTTAAGAAGGATGAGAGAAGGACCTGAAAGGTAAAGTCCATGTGGTCCAGCTGCAGTCAAACAGATCATTCACAAAGGGTACTAGTTACGTAGTATTAGACCTCATTCAATTCCAAACAGGAATTGGTCTGAGAAATTTGCTCTGACTCAGGCTGTGTTGGAGTTACCACTAAAACCAGGATGTTCCTTTGTTTGCCAAAGCTCACACTTCTCTCTCAAGGAACCGAGTCTCTAGTTCTTCTTCTATTTTCTTCAAAGTTTCCTGGTACTTCTTTAAAGAGAAATAAAGGAAACCACAGTTACTAATTAGAGGATTTATGCTTTTTATAATCATCATTAGCACTTATTTTACATTGTAATGTCATATTTGATATACCCCGAATAGTCTATATTCACTGCACCCCTACCTGCCACTATTCCTGACCTCTAAGCTTCACCATTGGGTGATTGGGGATTATAGATGGGAAAAGGGTCAGAGTTACTCATTATTAAATTAAGAGCACGAAGCTTAGGAGTCCAGGGTAGTAATCACCAGGGAGTCAAAGGAAAATAGAGTGATTCTAGTGGTAGGCTGTTGAAGTCCCTTCACAGTGGCACCTCAGAGTTACACTTATTCTAGATAGCATTCTTAGAAACATCTGGTTCCATTTCATTTGGTTCCTTAATGGGCCATTTGCCATCATTTTATCCAGAAGTCATACCTTTATGCAGAGGGCCTGATCTTCACAGAGCTGGATCACAAATGCGTAGTCTTCCATGACCTGGGAAGCCAAAATTCAGTCTTTTTTGAGGACAAAGAAACCTTATCATATGTTACAGTCCAAATGTGAATTATTTGGGAGCAGTTGGGAGAGGAATAGATACAAATATGTAAAAGAGTAGAGATTATAGAATGTTTTCTGTAAAAAAATGTTAAATAGAAGATAACCTAGGTACATATGTTTATTTTCCTTTTCTGCATTCCCGAGTCCGTGCCCCCCGCCCCTGCCACATAATGGTCCTAGACTTGAGCCCCTGTTATAGCACCACCAGTTGAGAAATGTGTTAGATTGACTGACTGAGGGTGAAGTTTCCCTTCCTTTGGGAGAAGTAACATTAAAGAAATTACTGTCCTAACCTTAACCAGCTCCTTTTCTTGGTCTGCACAGGAAGCTTCCAGCTGTTCTAATTTAACCTATGGAAAGTAAAAATGATGGGTAATTTAGCAAGGTGAAAACGTTATAAAATTCCATTCTGGGATGTATTCCCAAGGTTATCTTACAGGCCATTAAAGTATGTCAGAGCCATATTTCTGATTCTTTGTGATGGTTGCAAACTTTCTTGGCGAGCCTGCTCTCTTGTATCCCCAATGCATATCAGGTTCTGCCTCCACCCCAAACTTTTCTTCCTAGCTTCTTTCTCGTACTTAAGTTAATTCTGTTGGTGTTATCATCAGAGTGTTGAAAAACTTCGCTCTCCCTTTTTCTATATATATTCAGTCACTGTCCAAAGCTTTTTACCCACTCCTCCTTCTTTCCTTTCTTTCCTTAAATATTTATTGAAACATCCATCACTGTGCTGGGTAATGGGGATACAGTGGTGACTAGGACAGGCTTTCTGCCCTCATAGAGCTGACACTGTAGGTGGGGACATAATAAGTCAAGGTGATAATGATAGTGATAATTGCTTTGAAGGAAATAAAAAGAAGGTAATGTAATGGAAAGTGAATGATTGTGAAGTTTTTGTCAGGGCTATTTTAAGTGGTTAGGGAAGAGGTGATATGCGAATTGAAATTGAAATGATAAATAATAGCCAAATGAAGATCTGGAATGAAAACATTCCAGGCAGATGTTAGAGCAAGGGCCTAGAATGTGAAGTAACACAGATATATTGTATATGAAGAAATTGTGCGGCTGGAGGAAAGGGAAGACTGGTAGGAAGGAGATGAGGTAGGGAGAGGTGAACCGAGCTAGGTTAAATAGGGTCTTGTAGTTTCTGGAAAGAAGTTTTGTTCTTTATTCTAATTGCTGGGAGAAGCTGGGGAGGACTTTGAAGAAGCAGAGAAACAGCTCGATTTGTGTTTTTAAAAACAGTATTCTTTATGTGTGGGAATGGATTGTTGGGGGAGATTGGTTAAGAGGTTACAGCAGTTGTCCAGGTGAAAATTTATGGTGGCTTGAAAAAGGGTAGTAGTAATAGCAGAAGTAGTCAGAGAGAAATGGATGCATTTAGGACATATTCTGAATGTAGAGCAGATATGACCACATCCTTCTTTCCCTTTTCAACATTATTGTTCTCACTTTCATCTAGTTTCCTTTATCTCCCATCTGGACTCTTCTAACAGTTTCTTTCCTCTGTAGGACCAGGCAGCAAAATGTGCTAAGTGTGTTTCAAGCCAATGGTCTGAGTCACAAGCAGACATTCCATTAAGCAACTGATCTGATCACCAGTATGCCAGAGAAATAGAAGCAAAGGAGAATTTGCAGGTTTCCTAGGATTAGAGACACCATCTGAAAATTCTACAAAACAGGTAGGCAAAAGGGAAATGTTTGAAGAGTTAATAATACTGTAGATCTCTTTAAGGCTGGGCTTACTGCTTCCATAAAAATGAATAATGGTCTCTATCTCTAAAGTCTATCAGCTCAGCGCACCTGAGCTAGCCAGCACAGTCAGACTTAAAGTGTCACCACTAGATTCTGACCAGGTTTCCCACCAGGAAAAGCTATTCTAAGCAGCAGAAGGACTCCTGGAAGAAAATAGGTCTCCTGACCACTGCAATCATAGACCAGATTCCTTCTAATTTTAGCCATAATTTCTTCCCAATGTGAACTCAGTCTCCAAATTTCTTTCTTTCTAGTTAAGTTTTCTGAATGAGCATGGCTAAGTGAGTTTATTTGGTGTCCTTGGACTTCCTTCATTGTGGTCATTAACCCTAAATTGGCCAGCAGAAGACAGGGAAGCAGTTCTCTATTCTTTCATTTTCTATTTCTATTTCCAGTGTGTCCTTGTCCTCAGAAGTTGCATGCACACAATAAAACAAATTAGACAGGTGAGGAAAAAGACGTAATGCTACAGAATGTGCCAAGTTAGAGTTCTGGCTACACTTTGAATGAAAAAAATTTTTTTTAATTCTTCTTGCTTCTTTTTATAAATTTAAAAAAATTTTTTAATTTGTTTTTTTTCTTCTTGCTTCTTTGATCAGATGGAGTGTAGTTGACCCCAGATTCTTAGCTCTGGAACACAATTTGAGAAGTGCTAAGAACAATGTGATGTGCTTAGTGGGTAGAAATCACTGAATAGTTGACTAATTGAACAAATCTTTTCCTGGGTTGGAATCAAGGACTAATTACATAGAACACAGTAGGCTTACAAATCCTTTCCACCTTTTTGAATGCATAAATATACCTCAACCAGACTTTCAGACAATCACTTTAAAACTACGTAGCTTTTTAAGGTTTCAGCCATCCAGAAAAGGAAAAAATATCAATATACACAATCTCTTTGAATTCTCAAACTGAGACTGGGAGAAACTGATTATATTGTCCAACTTCACATACCAAATTAAGTTTTGGGGCCAGAATTTAAACTAGAGACTTCAACTACCTCTGGTATTACATTTACAGTTGTATACTGCTCTTCCTGGTGGAAGAAAGAACAAAATATATGGTGTGAAAGTCCTTCTAAGGGCAGAGGAGAATCTAGCCCTCAGTGGCCAAAGCCTGACAAAGGCTAAAACTAAACTACAACAGGTTTTTGTTTGTTTGTTTGTTTGTTTTACAACATTTGACAATCATTTCTTACTTGCAAGCTTGGTCACAGAGCCCAAACCCTTTCAGGACTGCTTTTTCATTTACCTTTGACTCTTCTTGGGTTCCGTTTAGCTTGCCTTGTTCACACTTGGTTATCTTATGTGGTTTCCTTGTAAGCTACAATTTCAAATATAAAATACATCTCAAAAATACATCAAATAAAAACTACAGAAGACAAAAATGACTAAAATAAATAAATAAATAAATAAATAAATAAATAAATATTATGAAAGACAAAGTTAGTCTGTGGTATGTGGGGCCAGTATCTATGACCTTGAAAAGACCTGCCCATAGATGGTCCCTTGGTGGCTACCCAGTGCCCTGTGGAATCATCTTTATTCTACCCTCATTTTCTCATTAGTTTTGGCACCAAAGCTAGGGTCAACTTAAGCAGAGGAAATTCCCTGAGCCCCTAATCCATGCTGGGTTATTCAGGGTTGCAGGTCATTGATTAGAGAGTAGAGTCATAGGAAACCTACTGTTTATTAAGGAGGGATTGAGGTAGAGGAAATGCCCTGATAGGGAAAAGGGAATGCTTAGGAATTAAATGTTCTTTTTAAATCTTTTTTTGAAAATAAAACTGACTTCTCACCACAAAGGTCCTAGTCAATCATTTCCACAGAGAATCTGTGGAATCCATTTTCTTATGACAGAATGAAGGCCTTGTGGGATCACTTATTGGAAATACCCCATTCAATCCTTTTGCCTCACAGTTTCAGGGAAAAAGTATGGCATTTAGGCAAGGAGCCTAAACCAAGGACAGGCCTCTCTGATGCATAGATTCCTCTGGGATTTCCTTCCCTCCCTAGCCTTTGTCTGATGAATAAGACTGCTCCGGGAACACAAGATTCCCACCCCACCTTTCTTTGAAGTTCTGCTATATTCTGGAGTAGAGTCTCATTCTTCCTTTCCTATGGAGAGAGAAAAGTGTACTGTAAGTCTGTATCTGCACACCACCATCTGTCCTCATGCTGTTGACTGTTGTCCATCTCATCTCAGTGATATTTTCCTGACATACTGTCAAGTGAGGTGCCTGTGGTTTGTTCTATCTAATCTATCTATCTATCTATCTATCTATCTATCTATCAATCTATCATCTACGACAAATTATCAGAGATAGAGATATCCATATGCTGGGTTCCCAGTATTAAATTTTACCAAAGAAACCCTGCCTTCCATGCATCCTCTTCCATGCATGGACACATTCCGTCAGGACTTCTGAGTTAACCATGCTTTGCATGTAAAAAGGGGAGACTGGCTTATCTGACAGTTGATAAGGAATGAAACCTATTAAATGACTCTTCCCAGCTTTTGCCTTACAATTCTGGCTGTTTCTTCTTCCAACTCCTGCAAGGCTCTTTCTCTTTCAATTGTGGTACAGTTCTCCTTCTCCCACTCCTCATCTTCTCCCAGGTCTCCTGTCTGAATGATCTCACTTTCCAGCCTAGATCACACAAGGACATTCATGTGAGGACACATGTTTGGCAGTTTCAGAATCAATAAGATACATAGATCAGTTCTGAGGGTATTTCAGCAACAATGAACATGAATTGCAATTTAGAAACTAGCCTTTCCTGAATCAATATAAACAGAATCATTTGGAGGTAGGAAAGGTAAGATCCACCTGATTCACAAGCCACACATCCTAATATTGTCTCAACTCAGGTAATTATCAGTCAGTCCTTTTAGAAATCTATTTGAAACTTGTTAGGTTTGTGGTCTGAGCCACAGAGAAATGCCTAAGGAGGAGGAAACTTTGTTATACAAGCTGTAGGTCTCTAGAACAAATCCAGTTTAATCTCTTTTCCTCCATCCCTTCCTTTAGATTGGGAACTTCCTTCATGGATGCTCAATACTCACCTCTGAATCTCATCTTCTTTTTCTTGGATTTTGAAAAGAAGATCCTGATTTGCTTCATCTATTCTCTGCATATCTCTCTCAAGGTCCATGTTCAAGCTGTTAATGTTTTTCTTTGACTGTGCCAATCTTAAGATTTCCATTTTCTCTGACCTATAGATAGCTCCCAAATAAACTCATTAATTATCTAAGATCAATAATGGTTGGGCCAAAGGTGATTTCTAGTAGACATGTAATTCATGAAACTGGGAGCACACCTTTCCTTTTTCATACTTAAGAAATTGTATTTCTAATCATGCTCCACAACTAGTTCTGTAATTCTCAAAAAAGAAGGCATTCTCCTTCACTGTACCCCAAATAGTGTGCCTTCACACAAGTTCATGAAAAGCTTTGCTTTCTTAAATAGTCTCTTGCATTGGAGTGAATTGTTTCCCTTGGCAATCTTTTCTCAGATAAACCGTTCACAAAACCCCATGTCATACATTCTTATTGAGTACTTTTATCTAGTACCAGGGATATCACTTATGATTGAGCCTAGTTTTGTGCATAGCCACAGAGGTTTCTATATGTACCATAGGACTTCAGTCTTTCCCTCCTTCCTCCCACCTCAAAATGTCTCCTCTACTTTTCTATTACAAAGTTTGAGATCCTACCATGAGAGTCATTCCAATGAGTACATTCAGAAATACTCCAGGCATTCACTCTCAAGAATGCAAAGTAACTTGAAGTAACTTGAAGTAACTGTGAAGGAAGTCATGATAACTCTAGAGTATTCCATTAATGGCATCTGCCACAGGGAGGCCTCCAAATAGTTTCCTTTTTCTTGTTTATATAATTCATCGGTTTTTCTTTGAAATAAATAAGCAGGAGTAAAGTAGTGAGGTAAAGGGGCTGTGCTGTTGGAAGGAACAAGGGATAATTTTGGAAAATAAAGTCCTACCTTGGAAGGGCTGGCCTGGGTTCTCACTTCAGGAGGGCATGGAGTGTTCTTCAGGTGGGATGCAGTAGGGGATGGATGAATGAGAATGGAAGGGGACAGGGAGACTGGAAGATGAGGGAAGGCATCAAAAGCAGACCTGCTTCACACCTGGGTCCCCGGATGTGGCTTTGTGAAATCATGATTACTTACTCATAATCTCGCTGATCTTCCTTGTGTTTTTCCATTGTAGACTCCCTAAAATGCCAGCAGAGATGTATCTAATGAATTGGGGAAGTAGGTCCCTTCATGAAGCACAAAGTAACTAGCCAAGTGTCCCAAAAAATAGGGATCAGATTAAGGTGATTATTTCCCTCCCCCCAAATCCTAAATTCTGGCCATAACAAAACCCAGGCCTCTGATTCTTTTGCCCCTACTCTGATTATGCCTTAGTAAGGATACAGCGAGGATACAGGGATAATACTAAAAAATTCAATGTTTCCTGCTAGCAGATATATTCAGAAATTGTTTACCACATGAAGCCCTTTGGAAATTTATACACGACATTAGGAAGAAAGAGAGGATGTCAACTGTTCTTTAGTCTGTTTGCTCTAGGCCCAGTTGCTTTCCTTAAGGCCCTCTGGGCATGGATATATGTGCACAGCTGCCCTGACAAGCAATCTTTCTGCTCTCTAGCCTGGATTGTATAAGAATCAGATATTAAGATGATATTAATATATTTAGTATTAAATAGGGCTCAGAATAATCAAGTCAAAGTAAATTATACGGCTTTTTCTACCCCTTAGTTTCCCCCTCTCCCCATTTCTTCAACAAACTCTACCTCCCTTCTGATGTGCGTGGTCTTTCTGATCCTGCCCTAGTCAATTAGCTTCTGAAGGGTCTGTCCTTTCCTCAGAGGAACCATCCAATAGAATCTCAGAACCTTCTGAGGGTTCATGACACTGCTATTGACATAGGATAGGTGGGGCAGCATGTCACAGTGGGGTGGGTGACAGCAGTTTCTTATCCTTTGTGCAGAGTTCAGAGCCTTGATGAGTGTGCTGGTTTCAGGGCCAAGTGTGTCCTTTGGAGTTAGCAGAGTCAATGGACCTGATTTTGGGGAAGTATGGAGGAATGGAGGTCCCTGTCTTTCATTTCTCAGGTAGATAGAATTCCCTTTCTACTCAAGTGTGACTAATATGGGAACTTTGGGTCCCATGGCCAGAAGTCTGATCCCATCGTGCAGCCAATTACCTTCTCATTCATTTATCACTGATAGAGCACGTACATGTGCCAGGCACTGTTCTAAGCCCTGGAGAGACAGAAGTGTCTGTTTTTGGCAAAACAGTCAAAAGCCCCAGCCATCATGGAGTTTACATTCTAATGTAGCAAAATTGACAAAATAAATAAATGTATGTATTTTATTTTGTGTGATAAAAGAGGAGAATTTATGAAGAAAAATAAACGGGTGTAAAGCAAAGTGAGATTCCACTACATACCTATTATAATGGCTATAATCCAAAACACTGACAACACCAAATACTGGTGAGGATGTGGAAGAACAGGAACTCTACATCATTTCTGGTGGGAATGCAAAATTAGACAGCCACTTTTGAAGACAGTCTGGCAGTTCTTGCACAGCTAAACATAGGCTTACCATATGATCCAGCAATCACACTCCTAGGTATTTACCCAAATGAGTTGAAAACTTCTGTCCACACAAAAATCCACCCACAAATGTTTATAGCAGCTTTATTCATAGTTGCTAAAAATTGGAAACAACTAAGATGTCCTTCAAAAGGTGAATGTATGTGGTACATCCATATAATGGAGTATTATTCAGTGATACAAAGCAATGAACTATAAAGCTACAAAAAAGGCATGTAGGAACCTTAAATTCATATTGTTAAATGAAAGAAGCCAGACTGAAAAAAGCTACCTATTGTATGATTCCAACTATATGACATTCTGGAAAAGGCAAAACTATGGAAATGGCAAAAAAGATCAATGATTACCAGGGGTTCAGAGGGAGGAAGGGAGGGATGAAGAGGTGGAGCACAGGGAATTTTTAGGACAGTGAAACTCTTTGGTATAATACTGCAATGGTAGATACAAAATAATATGCGTTTGTCAAAACCCACAGAACTGTACAACACCCAGAAGGAACCCTAATGTTAACTATAGGCTTTAGTTAATAAATTTGCATCAATATTGTTAAATCAATTGTATCACACTAATGAAAAATATTAATAATAGGAGAAACTGTGTGTGGGTAGAAAGTATGGGTAGAAAGGGTATATGAGAACTCTATACTTTCTGTTCAATTTTTCTGTAAACCTAAAACTTTTCTAAAAATTGTCTATTAAAAAAAAAAAAAAGAAACATGTAGAAAGGGGAAGGGAGAATAGAAAGTGGTTGGGGTAGCCGGGGACTGTTGCAGGGGGAAAAGCTGAGCAGTCCTATACAAGGGGTGGGTATGTGTCAAGAGGAATGGAGAACAAGAAAATGCCTTGGGTCACGTTAAGGAGGTCACAGAATCCTCAGACCTCAAGGTCCATGGTCAACAGCAATGGAGGCCAGCCTGACATCTGAAAGACCTGGCAGGAATTGTCACGTTGCCAAAGCAAGTTCAGAGCCCATGGGGCCAGCTGCACACCGAAGGAGCACCAAGAGGATGCATGAAGACCTACATTTCCTCCTGCAAGACCTCAAGGGTGCACAGCTTTTCCCTGTACCTGCCATCATCCTGGGAAAGAAGAGGGATAAAATCCTTGCAAAATTACCTGAAAGATTTTTAAGTTGGAAAAGCCATGCTATCTTGAATTGACTCAAATGAATCTTTTCTAACAACTTTGGGTATATGAGCTGGAGGGGAAGATAAGATCAGCTGAGGAATATAGACTATATTTCTGCACACTTGAGTGTGGAAATTTTGACCAGATTCTCTACAATCTGTAACTTTGTGTGTGTTGTCACGGAAGCCTGTGAAGTTTTGGATCTCTACTAATAAGGACCACATTGAGTTGATTTGTGGGCCAGAGTGACTTCTTAACATACTGTAGTTTCTAACAAACTATTTGTAAAATTAATGGCCTCTGATGACCCCCATTACCATCTCCCTTCTTCCTGAAAGAAGGCATTTCATTGCTTTATGAAGCTGTACACAGAAGAGTAATTAAGTAACAATTCAGGCCAATGGCCTCTCCCAGGAATTAATGATAGAGAGAGTTCATTAACCCCAGCTGGTTATAGCTTCTTCAGGAAATGCCCTGGACCAAGGTTATCTAGTTCTTAATGGATTGAATAGGGACTTTAACTGGGATAAAAATAAAGCTCTCTCTCCTTCCTGTGGAGCTTTTCTCCTTGAGGGGCTACCAAAGGCAAGCTGATAGGAGTGACAGGACCACAAGCTGAGGCCTTCAGTGGGATGAGGACAACAGATTGTTATCAGTGGGAATTGCTAAATCAAGGTAAAAACAGGGCCTTGGGGACAAATTAAAACCTTCCTGCTCTTCTGGAGGTTTGATTAATACCCAGTGCAGATTTAGAGCAGCTGTTTTCACCACCTTAACTTTCCTCTGCCATGCCCTGGCCTGTGCAGAAGCAACTCCAAGAGATATTTCACGGTTTGCTCCATTGCTGCCAGGAACACTGCTGCCTTTGTGGAGAAGTCTGTTGTGAAAACACTTGCTCTTTTTCTAGTCAGGTTATTCAGGCTTTTGCCCTTTTGCCACTTGGGGGCTAGTCTAGTACATGAACCCTGAATGCGAACCGCTAAACACGGGCCCTTCCAGCTGTCTCTGAGGTATGGAGAGGGTTTTTTGTTTTTTTTTTTTTCCTCACCCACTTCCCCTCACATCACTTTGGCAAGGGCTCCTTGGATATTTTGATAAGTGATCCTTATCAAAATGAGTTCTAAGGCTCATCTCCAGGCAAGGCTCTAGAACCTAATATCATTGTTCTTCAAATACAGAATCAAGGATGCTGTTTTCCCAGGGTTCTTATTTATACTTAGAGACTATTTTTGTACAAACCTCAGGCTCTGTCTTAGTTTGCTAGGACTACCATAACAAAGCAGCAGAAACCTGGTGGCTTAAAACAGCGGATATTTATTGTCTCACATTTCTGGACAAAGAAGTCTGAAATCAAGGTATCGGCAGGGCCACACACTGAAACCTGTAGGGGAGAAGGCTTCCTAGCTTCTTCCAGCTTCTGCTGTTTGCTGGGAATCCTTGGCATTTCTTGGCTTGTCAGCACATCTGCCTCTGTCCTCACATGGCCTCCTCCCTGGTTTCTGCTTTTTCTCTCTTATAAGAACAACAGTTCTGTGTATTAAAGATCCACCCTATTCCAGTATTTTCACTTCACTAATTCCATCTGAAATGACCCTATCTCCAAATGAGGTCACATTCATGGGACTGGGGGTGACAACTTGAACATGTCTTTTTGGAGGTAACAGTTTAACAATTCAACTCATAATAGGCTTATAAAATCCCCTGAATTTCCTTTCAGAATACTTCTTCCCCAGCACCTACTCATAGCTTTCTCTAAAGTGGAGACTTGAACAAAACTGAAATGTGAAGCAAACAAAATGATAATGTACTCATTAGTTACTATTGTCAGTTGGCTCAGGTATTAATTTTTTTACTTAATCATATATGAGTTCAAAAATTGGGTTTTAATAAAAGTTAACATCTAATAAATGATGGTAGTTTGAACTGGCACAAGGTTGATGTATTTTCTTTTAAAACCAAATATTTTAATTGCATTACATCATTGCTATTATAATAACAATAAAGAACTAAAAGGGAAAATTCATCAAGGATCTCACTTCACACCAAAAAACCATATTTTAACATACTATATTTTATTCCTTATATATTATCATCCCACCTATAATTGTTATTATCATAGAATTGATATATTGTTAGGTTTTGCTTTTTCATTTAATATTTTTAGAAACATTTCCCAGGTTATTACATAATCTTCAATTTATCATTTCAATAACTACATAAAATTCTAATGTGTTGATAATATTTATAATTTATTTACTAAACCCTTTTTACTCTATCAATTATCTGTTGACAAACCTATCTCCCCAATTAGACTTAAAGCTTCTTGTGAGCCAGGAGAGGACCTAACTTTTTTTGACCCCCAGTGCCTAGTACACATTAGGCATTCCATGAATGCTTAACTGTGGCCAAACTTATGGACATTCAGGTTGTCGGATTGTTTGCTCTTCCCATACCTCTTCCACTAAAAACACACATTGAAGATATTTGTGTTAATCACTTATTTTTTTAAGTTTAACCTGAATGTCAAGCAATATACACTTGTATTTTTATCAGTTTTGAATGTCTATTCATTAGCCTATCAGGTGGCCTTTTATTTTATAGATGAAGAAAATGAGGACAAGAGAGATAACATCCTGCCAAGAATAAACTGAGCTAGTCATGAAGTACCCAGATTCTACACCCCTCTGTTTCTCACACCTGCGACTTATACCCTCTCAGCATTTTCTGGTTCATTCTTTTTGA
The DNA here is from genome assembly GCF_030445035.2 of Dasypus novemcinctus. NCBI lineage: Eukaryota > Metazoa > Chordata > Mammalia > Cingulata > Dasypodidae > Dasypus > Dasypus novemcinctus. The sequence continues at coordinate 108,749,983 of NC_080675.1, read as the reverse complement.
GCCTAAGAAGGTATAATAAAAAAAGGGAATTTCCTCAGTTGTAATGTGGAGTTGGCTTTAATTTTTTAAATTTTCAAGTAAAAAAATGATCTTTAAATGGAGGAGTCTTCAAAAGTACAATTAGGGCTTCTGCATGTAAACTCAGGTAAAAAAAATTGCACTGCAATTTTGTATAGCTTTATACTCCTTTCTCAGTTCTAACTCTTCATTTATTTAACAAACATTTTTTTGAGCACCCAATATGCATTGATCTAGGTAATGGGATGAACCAAAGATCACTGGACTATCCAGTTTTGTCAGGGAGACAGACATGTTTATAAGCCAAGCAATGTGAAAAATGCTCTAGCAGAGGCAGATAGCATGTGCCTGGGAATAGAGAGGAGAAACAGCTAAATTTGAGGTAAGGAAGCCTCAAAGTGGAAGAGACTTTTGGGTTCAGCTGAGCCATAAAGGAAGAGGACAGCTTTACTAGATGATGGGAAAGGGCATTTTAGGAGGAAGAGGGGAGCTCAAAGGCACAGTAGGTTCAGTGAAAGGTAAAAAATAATTCAGTGTTATTTCTGTCTAGCGAAGTATGTCTCAGCATGTGCTGCATGACCAACTGGTGGTGTAAAAAGTGGATGATGGGTGTAGGTGGCAAACAAAGGTAAAATTTTTCATTTTAAAAATTAATTTTAATGAGAGTTAAGTACTATCAAATGTAAGTAGTACATTAAAACTTGATTTAAAGGCATTGATTAGATTGAAAATAAATTTATTTAAGTAAAAACAGTTACTTGTGTTACAGAAAAATATTAAGTAGATAATTATTACAGGGGAACATGAAGCAGCAAACACTGTGAACATTGGTATGTGAGTGACTCAAGTTTGGAACTCTGTGCACTGAGCACATCTGTGGGATGGTGGAAAATAGGACACTGCTATTGGGGTCAGCTGAGGAGCACCACCTGCTTGTGCTCAAGACTCTGGGTTTCATCTTGACAGCACATGAGGAGGAATCGGGGTTTTAGGGAGAAGAGTGACCTGGTCATTGTATTTGAGAAAGATAATTCTGGGGGAGTGAAGGGTAAATGGGAAGCAGTCCCCAGTGCTTTTCCACATGGTGCATTAAGATCAGATATCTCTAGGAAGTCATTACCTTATGTTTCCATTTGGAATGGAAGCTCAAGTTTTTGTCATGCATTTTTTTCTATTGGAAAAATTACCCCTTTACATGATTTCTCCTCTTTGATTTATAAAGGTTATATTGAATCTCCTAAGTTTACAAGGTCTACCAAATCTTTAATAAGTGCTTTTTCTCTAACTCCTTCCCCTTGACCTATGTAACCACTGCCTTGAATTAGTACAGTCCATAGATTGTTTTGTTGTTTTTAAAGTCTCCCATTGTCCTTTAAAATTATTTTCATTGGGATTAATTTTGCTCCCAAATGAAACTTTTCTACTTGCTTCTGCCACAAAATACTGTCCCATTTCAATAAATTAAAGAGGTCCATGTAATAATTGAAACTCTGAACTTGGTAGAGAATGGAGGTTTCTACTCTTCAGAATTACTGGAGGTGGAAAGGCTGCAACTGGGGAGCGAACTTTAATTTATCCCTTTCCATGTGAAGCACATCTACTCCTTCTCACTAAGCTGGCTATGGTTCAGACACCTACTAAATAAGAGAGAGGAGAAGAAAAGAGACCTTAAAGTTCATTCTTGACTGATCCTGTTGTGTACTGGCATCCAGCTCCCTAAACCTGGTTGGTGTTTAAAGCTGATTCTGCTTCTTGTGGATGCTCTTATGAATTCTTTGAAGGTTGTTACCCAAGCACTAACTGATGTAATCAGGGATATCTAGCCCTGACCTAGACAATTGCTTGTCTAGTTCAACTATTCACCTTCTTCCTCCTCAGCCCCTAAGGCTTTTGTAATTCTGTCACCTTCTCTTTACTGGTCTCTTTACACGTCCAGGTGACCAGAACCGGCTCCAAAATTTGCAGAGCCCAGTGGAAAATGAAAATGCAGACTCTTGCTTAAATTACTAAGAATTTCAAGACAGTGAGAGCAGAACACTAAATCAAGCATGGAATCTTTTTGAGTACAGGCTCCTGTGCAGCTGCACTGATCACACGCCCATGAAGCCAGCCTTGCATGTGGCTCTCAAGAGTAGGATCTAAGATGACCTGATGCAGGCAAGACACATTCACATATACTCAGCCTAACCAGACTGGAACACAGACCAAGTCCCACCCTTTTTATTCCACTAATAAAAAGTGGATGACTAACATGTATCATGCATTTAGATTTTCCAGGTGAGAGTCAGAGACCCTCAATGTTCTCTAGGCTTCAAAAGACACATCAGAGATCTCATAGTAGGACCCTAAAGCCCTTCGTTTGTTGTATTAGTTTTCTTTAGCTGTTACAACAAACTATCACAAACCTAGTGGCTTAACACAACACAAATTTATTATCTTGTCGTTTTGGAGGTCTGAAGCCTGCAATGAGTCTCACTGGACTGAAATCAATGCACGGGCAGGGTGGCATTGTTTCTGGAGGCTCCAGTGCAGAATCAGTTGCTTTTCTTTTCTTTTTTTAGCTTCTAGAGGCCACCTGCAATTCTTGACTCATCTTCCTCCTCCCACACTAGCAGATAGGTATCTTCAAATCTTTTTCTGACCTCTTCTTCAGTTGCCATATCTCCTCTCACACTGATTCCCTGGCCTCCCTCTTTCCCTTAGGAGTACCTTGAGGATTACATGAGGCCCACCTGGGTAACTCAGGATACTCTAATTCCATGATTGTTAACCACATCTTCAAAGACCCTGTTGCCATAGAAGGAAGCATATTACTAGGTTTTGGGGAGTAGGATGTGGGCAACTTTGGGGACCATTATTCTCTCTTGAGGCAAAGGGATAAGCAGCTCTTCTTTCTCCTTTCTTTGTGCTCACATCTCACTAGGCTTAGAGGGGGCACATTTCCACCCTTCTCTTTTGGGGCTATGGACTCACAGCACAACTCCCTAAAGAAATCTTCCCTAGAATTTTGTCTCAATCTTTATTCTGCAAGTAGGCAATGAGTTTAGAATCATCTAAGCTGTCCTCAAGCTAAACTTAAGTCCATACCTCAGGGTCTATTTCAAATTTATTTTTTTCTCATGCTTTCCTGATTTCACATTTAAAATATTCCAGTAGCAATTAAAATGTGAACTTTGGTACTTAAAGGAAGTACTATAATAGCAGACAAGTGTTAGGACAATAATACATTGTTTTATTTTCTGTGAGTTTTATGATTCTTTTCCCTTTGATGAAGTTTATTTAGAAAATTGGGAGTAGTTGTTTTCTTCTACTCCCAGCTTCAAGTTTCTATACCTTGCAGTTTTCACTGACATTTATATGGCCTAGAGGAAAAACTTCAAGTGACCTTATTTGAAAGAAAATGTCTGTCTTTTGTTTTTCCTTTTGAAAATGGAATCTTAGGGTGGACAGGTTTGTGTGACTGTTTGGTTTTCTGCTCTGTAATCCTACAATCCCAAGAGTCAACTCTGTGCTGAAGCACTGTGTTATTGATCATGAGGAATGTGGCTCAGGTAGAATCTAATCAAATTGTGCATTGGGTTGAATAGTGTCTTTCAAATATTTATGTCTACTGGTACCTCAGAAGGTGACCCATTTGGAAATAGGGTCTATTAAGTTGTCATTAAGGTAAGGCTTGAGATGGGATCATATTGGATTAGGGTGGGTGCTGAGAGACAGAAAGACACACAAACACAGAGAAGGCAATGTGAAGTTGGTGGCAGAAGATGGAGTGAAGTGTCTGTAAGGCAAAGAATTCCAAGGATTACCAGCAACCACCAGAAGCCAGGAGAGAAGCATGGGGTGGTTTCTTCCTCAGAACCTCCAGAAGGAGCCAATCCTGCCAACACCTTGATTTCAGACTTTTGGCCTCCTGGATTGGGAAAGAAATGATTCTGGAGAGCAGAAACCTCAACTTTCTCCCAAGTTCAGAGTTTCAATTATTACATGGACCTCTTTAATTATTGAACTGGGACAGTGTTCCATGGCAGAAGCAAACAGAAAAGCTTGTGATATTTCTTATAGTAGTTGTAGAAAATGAATACAGCCTGTCTTCCTGCTTTCTCTGCCTCTGTGCTCCAGGTCTGGTATCCGAGTTTGTGCTTTGTTTCTGATCAGTTTCCTACCTTATTATTCCTTTTCAGGATTTGGATCTCTCTCAAAAGCTTCCCTGGAAAGGCAGTTCTGGCTAATTCTTCATTTAGACTCTGTTCTTGTCAGAACGTCCATGCATGGGTCTCTGATCCTTAAAATCTTCCCAAAGCTGGGTCCATCCAGTGCTTCCACTAACGCCCTGCCTGCCCGAGTCCCCCTGCTTCTATGGTCTGCCTCTTCAGTGGAGCATCACCCACTCCTTTGCCTATAGCAGTCTCTAGATCTCAAATGCTTTCTGGCCTACCACGGAAAAAGAGAGCGACTTTAGAATTAGGATATATTTTGAAAATTCTGTACATGGGTGTAATCTGGTAACATTTAAACACACAAATTTTAGGAAGCTATTTTCACAAATTACATGGTGTTCTCAAAGGCTGGATGTTGCTACTGTTTAGGTGACAGGGTGGTACTCACCTTTAAACTTTACCTTTATCTTTGAGCAGTTGATTTTTGTTTGGGTATTTGTAATATTTAATAGACCTCTTTTCTGAAAAGCTGTAAATAAAAAAACAAAAATAAAGCTGGATGTTTTCTTAAGCCAATTTTATTTTGGAGCATAACATCTCTAAGAAGTCAAACTCAAGATAATTTTGGAATTCTAAACAGGTTTTACAACCTTTATTGGCAAAAGATCTGTACTTGCTGAATCCATAAAGCTTTTAAGGTATAGCTGATATTGAGACAATAATGACTCTGGAACAGGATATTTCCTGGAGATTAATGAGGAGCTGGGAGGGGTTGATGGTCTGAGGTGTAGTTGAGGGCCATTAACCTCAGACAGTCATTAAAGCCCAGGAAATGTCCTATGTCTAGGTCGTTACTGTTATTATAAATTGAAAATGGAAAAAAGAAACAGGCATACAGATTATCTGAAGGGTGACTCCATTTCTAGTGGCTTGAACTGGTAGTGTTCTGGGGGAATTTATTCCCCTGTCCATTAGCCAAACAATCTCCCTGAATCCTCTAACACACTGCCCTTCAACTGATGGGTCTTTGTGCTGGAAATCCCTCAATTCTCCAGATGCCGGAGCAGAGGTGCAGTGTCCCTTATTGCAGCTACCTTTGCTCAGAGTGGCAGGATTAAACAAAGAGTAATGGTGAATTACTTTGCCACTGTTCTTAACTGCATCCTATATTACCATCTACTTGCTTCCCCTGGGACCAGCTGCTTTCTTCTCTATTTAGCAGCACTGTATTTCCCACAGCTACATTTTAAGCCCTTGAATATTTTGTTTGTGCTTATTTCCTTGGGGGTGAAAGTGCATGTCATTTGCTGTGCAGTTGTGCAGTCTCTAGTCCAGCTAGATATAGCATCCGAATCCGATTCCTTGTTTGCTTTTCAAAAAGTACTGTAATTCAGAGGTATTTTGAATTCCCAACTAATAAAGTCTAAGTTTTGAAAAGAGTAAGCCTCAAACTTTTTTTTTTCCAGTTTTGTAGCAGTGAGTTCACATTTCTCTTTCTTTTACTTCAAGCAGTTCAGCCTTTCAAAATGAAAAAGGTATCACTTTAGGGTTTCCTGGATTATTGTAGGGTTTTATGACAAATAGTTTGATATGAAATATTCAGAAACAGAACTTACCAAATTTATATTATTCATGGGGTATAGGAAATTTCATGTTAGGCTTTTAAAAAAATTACAACAATATGACTTGAATATCATGGAACTATGGTTTTGTGAGGCCATCTTTTCATTTTTTCAGTGGTCATAATGTTACTGGATTCTGTTTAGGTTCTTGGCTATACTGCAGAAATGAATTTCAAAAGCACGCCAGGTGAGTTAAGCCAGTAATTTATTCAGGTAGGGAGGGAAGAGAAATGGGAGAAAATAACAGAAAATTACAGAGCAGGGGTCCCAGGTAGAGAGGAAGGGGATGAAAAGGGATGAAGAGGGCTGATTTACAAGCTACAATCTCCCATTATAGACTCTAAATCCCTGGGGTTACTTCTGTGGCCACACGGCAGAGGAAAAATGGCGAAAGCAGCATACAGAGGGCAGGACAGGTGCGCAGGTAAAAGAGCAGGGCAAGACATCTGAAATAAGAACAAGGCCAAGAGCAGCACTATGCCTAGGAGTTTCCTCCTGACAGCCTCTCTGTTACTCAAATGTGGCCAGTCTCGAAGCCAAACTCAGCATGTAAATGCACTGCCTTCCCCCCAGCATGGGACATGACACCCAGGGATGAGCCTCCCTGGCACCGAGGGATCACTACCAAGTACCAGCTGATGATGTAACTAGAAAATGACCTTGAATAAAAGGCTCAACATGGAGCAGCAGAATATCCCTGTCTACATATAATAACAGGAGTTAAAAATGCTTTTTGACCTAAATTAAGGAGGAAATGGAAAGGACAATGAGTTTATATGGCTATGAGTCTCTAAAAAAGAGTCTGGAGGTTGTCAGAAGGATTGCCCTAAAGCACACCTGAGCAGAGTCTCAGAGACAGATAAAGTAGATACAACCCCAAGTATTGGTTCTTCTGAGGGCTAAAGAGACCCACAGGTTTTATGGTCATGGCAGATGGAGTTCACTGCCATGACAGTTGGCCCTTCTTTGGAGTTGGTGTTTCTGCATGATGGAGCTGGACTCAGATGTGATCTCTTCACAAGCCTTCCCTGTTACTTCACTGGAATTGTAGTTGGTGCTGGGGTTTAAGATATATCTAGGGGCTCTGAATCTCTGGACTGACAATACGATAGCCAGGCCCTGAGCCTCAACAGACTTTAGCTCCTACACTCTGGTTTATTGGACTTACCCCACTCAGCTAACATGGAGTTGAAGAATGTCAACCACCACACCGTGGAGCCAAGAGTGCCTACAACTGAAAGCAGGAGGATTGCATCCAGTATGCATGTGGAATCTAAGCCCCATCTTGACATAGATGTGGAATGGACACAACCAATCCAAGGTCCACAGGAAGGAGGAATACAGTAAGGATTAGAGTGGACTTACTGATATTCTATTCATGAACTATTGTGGTTAGTAATCGAGAAAATGTGGCATTGGTGTGGAAAAAGTGGCCATGGTGACTGCTGGGTGCGGGGAATGGGAGGAAGAGATGAGATGTGGAGGCATTTTCGGGACTTGGAGTTGTCCTGGGTAGTGCTGTAGGGACAGTTACCAGACATTGTAGATCCTCCCATGGCCCACTGGATGGAACGTGGGAGAGTATGGACTATGATGTGGACCATTGACCATGAGGTGCAGCGATGTCCAGAGATGTACTCACCAAATGCAATGGATGTGTCATGATGATGGGGGAGAGTGTTGCTGTGGGGGGAGTGGTGGGGTGGAGGTGGTGAGGATGAATGGGGACCTCATATTTTTTGAATGTAATATTTTTAAAAAACGAATTAAAAAAATAAATAAAATCCTCTAAATTTTAATGTTTAAAAAAAAAAAGAGTGCACTCAAGCCTCACAGCCTCCTTTTAAGTTGCTAATTATTCCGACCCTTTGCTAATGGCAGGGGAAGGGGTTTCAGCAGTTTGCTGTTTTGATTGATTACCCCACCCATCAATTCCTTAGTGAGGATCCAGTGATAAAGTTTCTAGAGAACATCCGGGACTTTTCCTTGTTCCCAGGAAGAAGCTTTTGCTCTGGAAAGCAGAATTCCCGAGGTGGGGTTCCTCCAGCAGCCATCTTGGGGGTCACTGACATGCATATGGACTCTCTCGCCAGGTGCCAGATCTGTCTATTAATTCCCTATCTTATTAGCCTGCTTCAATAAGAAGGTCCAAGCAATGTGGATGGGTCATCTCAAATATATCACTAGAGAATATAAAGGAGAAAAAGAAAAAAAAGAATCATTTATCTTGATAATATTGGTCAGAAGAATTAGATTTGTAGAATTTTATATTAATAAATACTACTAATGTATAATACTATAAAATAGGCTGCCAATATTAGATGAGCTGAAGAGCAATAAAAATATCTAGGCCATCCTCAAAAGGCTCCTATTCTTTTTGTAGTGGTGCCTGAAATTCCTGTTACTTATAACTTTGGTCTAAGATAGTGAAAGGTCCAGCAAAAATGCCAATGCTAAGTTTTCAGCCATTAATACTTAACTTAAATTTCATTTATGAAGTCTTCCAGACTACCATTAGCCTGGGATTCAATATAACTAAAGTGGCAAGATTAACAGATAATAAAGGAAAACATCCTGAAAGCATTCTCAAAACCCTATCAGCATAATCTATAAAAAGTCTTTACATGGTAGGGTCATGAGAGTATACACTCTCCTACCATTGCATTCCATTCTCATTTAATATATATTTATTAAACACCTCTTTTGTGTCAGTCTGTGCTCTCTTGCCCTCTAGCTCCCCATCTTTTGACCAATATTACTGATTATATTGACTTTCGTGCAGTCTGCAGGATTGCTGTTGCCTTATGGTGGCACAATTCTTGACAGATTTCATCTCACAGGGCTGTGTTATTCAAGGTGAAGCTGGGAAAGGAAGAGCTCTCTTCCTACCAGCTGCAGCTTTTCATGACAATCTCAAGCTTTTATTTTCTTAATGTACCTATTGATATTCTGGTTTAATTTAGTACTTCCCTTCCCCATTCCTTTGACTCCCTGACTTCCCCCCTACTAGTGGAATTTGGCACAAGTTATGGGAATGGGTTGGGAGACATTATGAGTGATAGTGTCTGCACTGACATATAAAATCAATCCCTGCCCCTCTACAAAAAATGGGCATCTTGATTCTCCTATTGGGATGAGTTCTCTATGTTTCAAAACTGTCTAGATAATTAGAATAAACAAATTCATAGAGTCAGAAACTAGAATACAGCTTACCATGGCCAGATAGAGGTAAAGAATGGGGGATTAATGCTTATTTGAGGTGATGGAAAAGTTTTGGAAATGGATGGTGGTACAACATTGAGAATATAATTAACAACATTGGTTCTCACACATGTGAGTTCTTCTGAGGTCTCCAAAGACCTTTCATTCCCAATGCATAGTTTTTGATATGGAAACCCTGGCTTTACCTCTTCCACTCCCTCTGCTCCCTCCTAAACCTGTCCACCCACAAAATGAGGTTCCCTTTGCTGGTGGGCAGCCCTCTTGAGTGAAGGGAAGACAGCTAGAATCCAGCAACTCTTCATGGTGTCTACTGACCCTTAGGAAAGTGATCTATCCATGCCATGTCAAATGATGGGGGGAGGGTTGCATATAGCTTCATTGTTACCTCCTATCTTAGCCTCACCATTTTCTCAATTTCTCTTTTCCTTGACTCTGGTAGCTCATGTGTGCTGGCTAAACAGATTTCCAACTGGAAAAATGAATAAACTGTCTTCCTTTCATGTAGTGAACCCCTACTTTAAGAATGGATTTTTTGGAGCACTACTCCCTTGGCATAAGGGAGCAAAATAAGCCACTTTCCTTCCCCTTTATGGATTAGCCTTTCCTCAAAAGACTACCCTCCTCCCTCTTCCCTAAGTTATCTTCTTACATTGCTTAGGAAGGGTTGGTAGCGGTTGGTAATAAGGCTTATTTTAAACTGGTGCTTATGAATAAGCCATGTAGGGAGATTCAATATATTAGTAAATGGGGGGATAAAATATTTTAATCTTCAGCTTTAACAGTGGCTGCAGTTCTGGGAAATGGAAAATTCTCACTTGATATCTGGCTGTAATTCAGAGGAAAATGAAAAGAAGATGCACATTAAATAAAATCACTAGGGCTGTTCCTATCCTAAAGGAATGAAGTTAGAGTCAGGTAGCCAAAGATGAATAGGCAGAAACCAGTATGATCCATTTTGAGAGAATTAAACATGGTATTTACCAGGAATTTTTAAAAACATGGTCAAGGGAAGTGGACTTGGGCCAGTGGTTAGGGCGTCTGTCTACCACATGGGATGTCCGCGGTTCAAACCCCGGGCCTCCTTGACCCGTGTGGAGCTGGTCCATGTGCAGTGCTGATGCGTGCAAGGAGTGCCATGTCACGCAAGGGTGTCCCCCATGTAGGTGAGCCCCGCATGCAAGGAGTGCACCCGGTAAGGAGAGCCACCACGTGAAAGAGAAAGTGCAGCCTGACCAGGGATGGCGCCGCACACACGGAGAGCTGACACAACAAGATGATGCAACAGAAAGAGACACAGATTCTCGGTGCTGCTGATAAGGATAGAAGAGGTCACAGAAGAACACAGCAAATGGACACAGAAAGCAGACAATGGGGGGGAGGGGGTAGGAGAAAGAAGGAAATAAAAAATAAATCTTTAAAAAAAAAACATGGTCAAATATTTTCATTATATCCTTAAGAGAAAAAGGCAGTGAACAAACTTCTGTTTACAATATGATTGTGACTATTTGAAAAATGATGTAAGTGTAGAGAAAATAAAAGAAAACATACCCTATATTCATAGTCATTATCAACTGGGTGCTGGATAATATTTATCTTCTTTTTACTTCTTTTCTGAATTTCCAGATTGCCTATAATAAGCATAATCTTGATAATCAAAAGAAATTTTAAGTTATTTTTTAAGTTACTTGCCTATTTTCTCAGATGTTTGTGGACTCAAAGTTTATATTCTTTGAGTCTGCCACAGACTCAAAGGATATAATTGGAAAGGATCAGAGATTATTTGGATCAACATCTCCCCTAACACCATTAGCACATCCACAGCATCTCTGACATATAGTCATTAGTTCTCTATTTGAAGACTTACAGTGAGAATGGGAGGGTCAAGACAGAGCTCATTCATATTCATGAGGGCTCAGAGCTCTAAGTGATGGAAAGTTCCTTCTTATATTGACTTGGCTCTTTATGCTAAATTTACTTACGTTGACTTGCCTCTCAGTAATTTCAAATCATTGATCCTAGTTCTACTTTCTGGGGCAATAAAGTATAATGATGATGTCATGGAAAGAGCATGGACTTATCATTATGTAGATCAAAGTTTGTACCTCAGTCATGCCACATACTAGTTTTATGGCCTTGGGCAACAGCTCTGACACTCACTTTCCCATTTGTAAATGGAGATAATTTACAACTCTCAGACAGTTAAAAGAAATCCCCTGTGTAAAGCACCTAATATGGTACACAGCAGACACTTACTAAATGTTAATTCTCTATCCCTTTTATCTTGAGGGCTATGAACATTGTCTAGAATTCAACAGGAATTCAAAAACACTTGTTAAATGAATGAATGATTTGTTTTTAAGCAGCTGTGAATTCACCAAAGCAAACAATAATCCACCCACATTTCTCTGTCCTATCTTTGAGAACACTGTGAAAGTATGTGAGAGGCTCTATGGAATTCATTGTATTTCATCTTCCCTTGATTTACTAGTCTAATAAAAAGAAAATAGATCTAAGTAGTCCAGCTAACTTTCTTCTTGAACCCATGTTACTTTCAGAGATCACCCCACCTCTGCTCAGAAACCACCTACTTAATAATCTACTTGCAGCAGTTTGAGTCTTTCGTGGTCCCCAGAAAATCCTGTTGTTTTCAAACGAAAGTTCTCATATATTTATTACTGAACCACTTATTTATGCCAAAACATAAAAGCAAGCAAACAAACAAACAAAAAACCCAGGATCTTCCTCCAATAAAGTAAACCCAACTGTTCAGAAACGGTGTCTTTTTCAACTTCATATGGCAAGGCATAAGTGAACTTGATGCAGTATAAACTATGAATTATCACAGGTGTGTTACCTTACAGACCCAGCTTGTTCTTCTCCAATGTCTTCTCTTGGAGTTGTACATGATTTTATTGCCAGTTTTCATTCGAATCCATTGAGGAATGGGATGATACTGTTTTGTTTCTTGGTGAGGAATCATTTGATTCTAAAAGTCTTATAAAGAAGACGTGGCAAAGCTAGAAATCAAATGCACACACAATGGTGGACGAAGAGAGAGAGAGAAAAAAATCCTGTGCTTAAAGTTAATCCATTCCTGTGCTTGTAAACCTATTGTAGATGGGAACTTTTGATGAAGTTACTTCAGTTAAGGGTCTTTGATTAGGTTGCATTAATATACATTAATATACATTATCCCATTCTCTAAAGAGATCACTGTCAGGTCCAACCCCTTGGTTCCCTACTCTTAAGTTCCCCAAATTTAGGTTCCCACTCAGAATGCACTTGACATTGCACCCAAAGCACTCCCTTTAGAGAAAGAAAAAATTGCCTTCCATGTGTACATAGCTTTTTTAGCCTTAATGTTTCCCACCTGTGCCTGCTTTTGTGTCAGGGACCATCACCCCTGCCCTCCGACCCAGTATCCCAGGCATGGCTTTACTTGTAAATGCGTAACCTTAGAATAGTAGAGTGTTTTGCTAAATATTTCCACATTCAGTCACTCTTTTTGTCATTATTGATGTGATGTGATGTGATGTGGTTTCTTCGAAACCTGGGCTTTAACTTACATAACTCTATTGTTGCTTTCTTGGAGTGGTTGGTATTTATCCAACCACTTATATTTTCCTCTTTGTTTAGATAATTCTTTGGCAACCAGGATCTCCTGGTGGGCCAAAAGATTAATTTTTAGCTGTCCTCAAAATCATCTCACTCTCAACACTGCAGAGTTAAGGCTGCTCTGGGGTAATTTTCAATGGCAGAGAGGTACACTTCTTTCTTCACTGAATCTGTTAAATGATGAGATCCTGCACGTCCGTCTATTGGACTGAAAAATATCCATGTGATTATACACTCTAATTTATCTTGCAATGATCATATTAGCTTCATCCTTCTTGCAGTCTGTCATCTAGGACTCACTGAGTGGTGAGGCTGCTACCTGTTTCAGGAAGGTGCTGACTTATCCCGGGGAGGCTACTTCCTGCCTTTACTGCTGCATCTCCCTGGAAGCCTTCCAGCAGGGACATCCACTGGTTACAAATTGATTTGTATTGCCTTGACCAGCATTTAATTCCAACTCAAATTTCCTCTCCTGAAGACCTTTTGCAAAATACCAGGTTATTCCTTCCCAGGTTTCCTCTTACTTGTTGCCCAGTAGCTTCTTTTCTGTTTTATTTATTTATTTGTTGACTCTTATTTATTTGTCTATACCCAGCTAACTTATTTTTCAAGGTCCTATTCATTTTCCAGTTCTCCCAGGAAGCCTACCTGGACTACTTTAACTGACTTCAGAGTCACATTGTTTACTTATATGCTACTTTTTTGGTAACTAATTAACACCTTGCTTCACATCATAGTGGTTATGGTCATAGAGTTTAGAGTCACTCCATGGATTTTTGAGCTGCATGATGTTTTTTTGTTGGGCAAGGTTTTATTATTGTTATTTTACAATTTCTAAACTTCAGTTTTTTCATCTTTAAAATGGGGCCAGGACTCACATTTCTTGGCATCACTACAGAGTCTGTCTAGTGTACAGCAAATAGTAAATTTTCAAGAAGGGAAGAGGAAATGTTTATAACTTCTTTTTGCCAGTGAAGGGTTTACTTTAGAAAACATTTCTCTGCTGCTTTAGAACAAAAATATTATATAAGTATTGATTTAGACTAGTCTGTAGGCCAAAATCTTATGAGTTGTATAAATTAAGGATTGTAGATTAATGTATTATGACCTCAAACTTTCTAATTTAGCAATATAATACAGGACTAACTCAGTCTTATTGGAGCTCAAGTCATTGTAATAACAATTGTCATATACTTACATGACAAATGATAAAAAAGGATGAATAGCACATTGACAAAAGAATGTGGCTACACATAAATTATATTATTTATTGAAACAGTGACTGACTTTTTTCATGAGTAATGCTGTAATGAATGCTAACAGACTTCTAGGACATTTTCTTTATTCTTTGGTTTCCCTTATGTTTCTCCAAAAGTCTTCATTTATACTTCCATGATCATGTTTAATCATGGACATATATATGGGGATTGATTTAGTAACAGGTGTTTTTCCAAAAACTTGTTTTCATGTTGTCTAAGGAGAGACCCTGGCTAATGCTAATATGGCTTTTCCCTTGAGTCATGGCATTTCACTTCATGCTTTCCCATTCTCCTTTTATTAAGTATCCTCTCTTTGTTCATAAGGTCTAGTTTGAGTTATGTCGTGAATGAACTGTAGGGCTTTAGGACCAGGAGTCCAAATATTCCTACTTTTTAAAACTAAGGGGTGAATTAGATGATTGCCAACAATGCTGAAAGTTAGCACATCTCCTCTAATATCTCCATCATTTATTTTTGTGTGTGGTAAAAGAAAATATATTAACCATACACAGGTTTTATTTACAATGTTTCTTATAATCAATGATGCACATAATTTCATGCCATTTTCTTAACTTCCATAATCAAAATTTATGCCAAAGTCTTTTACACTCCAGCATTCAAAGGTTCTCAGCCACCAACCTTTTTATCTCATTCTATATAGGATGTAGAGTATAATTTTATCAAGAGTTACAGGTTTTGGTTACATTTCCTTTTTGGTTAAGTTCTCATATATATAATTTTCCCCCTTAATTGAATTATTTATTGAAAGTCAATCAGAAGCTTTCTGATACATATTCTAGCTTGAGGACAGTATCTGTGGCAAATGTACTCATCATATGAACCTCTACTAAATTTGAAAATTTTATCTTGTATTTTGAGTGATTTGGCAACTTCTATTGCTTCCAATTACATTGCTGACAATGAAACCAAAATGAACAACTTAAGAAAAAAATTAATGCTGCATTATGGTGTAATCTTTTGAAAATATTTAAGCCAAAACTGGTATCCAAATTTAAGTTAAAAATTCAACCATGTTATAAAAGGTACCCAAATAGGAAAGGAAGCAGTAAAACTCACTATTCACTGATGATATGCAACTATATCTAGAAAATTCCAAAAAATGTACAATAAAACTACTAGAACTAATAGATGAGTTTAGTGAAGGGACAAGATACAAGATTAATATGCAATAATCAGTAGTGTTTCTATATACTACTGATAAGCAATCTGAGGAGGAAGTCAGAAAAAAATTCCATTAAAAAAAAATTTATTTATTTCTCTCCCCTCACCCCCCCACCCCGGTTGTCTGCTCTCTGTGTCTATTTGCTGCATCTTTGTCCGCTTCTTTTGTTGTCAGCAGCACAGGAAACTGTGTTTCTTTTTGTTGAGTCATCTTGTTATGTCAGCTCTCCGTGTGTGTGGCACCATTCCTGGGCAGGCTGCACTTTCTTTTGCGCTGGGTGGCTCTTCTTATGGGGCGCACTCCTTGCATGTGGGGCTCCCCTACACAGGGGACACCCCTGCGTGGCAGGGCACTCCTTGTGTGCATCAGCGTGCGCATGGGCCAGCTCCACACGGGTCAAGGAGGCCTGGGGTTTGAACTGTAGACCTCCCATGTGGTAGATGGATGCCCTAACCACTGGGCCAAGTCCGCCGCCAAAAAATTCCATTTTTAATAACACCTAAAAGAATCAAATATTTAGGAATAAACATAGACAAGAACATAAAGGACTTGTGTTCAGAAAACTATCACACATTGCTAAAAGAAATCAAAGAAGACCTAAATAAATGGAAGGACATTCTATGTTCTTGGATTGGAAGACTAAATATCATTAAGATGTCAATCCTACCCCAACTGATTTACAGATGTAATACAATCTCAATAAAAATCCAAACAGGACTTTTTGCAGAAATGGAAAAACCAATTGTCAAATTTATTTGGAAGGGTAAGGGGCCCTGAATAGCTAAAAATGTCTTAAAAAGAAGAACAAAGTTGGTGGACTCTCACTTCCTGACTTTGAAGCATAATACTTAGCTATAGTGGTAAAAAACAGCATGGTATTGGCATAAGGATAGACATACTGACCAATGGAACTGAATGGAGAACTCAGAAATAGACCCTCATATCCAGAGTCAAGTGATTTTTGTCAAGGCTGTCAAACCCACCCAGTGGGAACAGAACAGTCTATTCAACAAATGGTGGTGGAAGAACTAGATATCCATATCCAAAAGAAAGAAAAAGGACTCCTATCTCATACCATATAGAAAAATTATTAAAAAATGGATAGAAGACTTAAATGTAAGAACCAGGAACATAAAACTCCTAGAAGAAAATGTCGGGAAACATCTTCAAGTTCTTGCAACAGGCAGTAGTTTCTAGAACCTTACATCCAACGCGTGAGCAACAAAGGAAAAAATTAAACACTTTTATTCTTCAAAAGACTTTGTCAAGAAAGTAAAAAGGCAACCTACTCAATGGGAGAAATATTTGGGAACCACATATCCAATAAGCATTTGGTATCCATGTTATATAGAGAGATCATACAACTTGATAAAAAATAAGCAACCCAATTGAAAAATGGGCAAAAGACTTGAATAGACATTTTTCCAAAGAGGAAATACAAATGGTCAAAAAGTATATGAAAAAATCTTCAACATCACTAGTTGTTAGGGAAATGTAGATCAAAACTACAATGAGATAACCATTTCACACCTTATAGAATGGCCATTATTAAAAAAAAACAACTATGAAATGCTGGAGAGGATGTGGAGAAATAGGAACACTTTCTTTTTTTTTTTTTAAAGATTTATTATTTATTTATTTATTTAATTCCCCTCCCCTCCCCTGGTTGTCTGTTTTCTGTGTCTTTTTGCTGCGCCTTGTTTCTTTGTCTGTTTCTGTTGTCGTCAGCCGCACGGGAAGTGTGGGCAGCGCCATTCCTCGTCGCGCTGGGCGGCTCTCCTTATGGGTGCACTCCTTGCGTGTGGGGCTCCCCTACGCGGGGGACACCCCTGTGTAGCACGGCACTCTTTGCACGCATCAGCACTGCGCATGGGCCAGCTCCACACGGGTCAAGGAGGCCCGGGGCTTGAACCGCGGACCTCCCATGTGGTGATGGACACCCTAACCACTGGGCCAAAGTCCGTTTCTGGAACACTTTCATTGTTGGTGGGAATGTAGAATGGTGTCACCTTTGTGGAAGACAATTTGGGAGTACCTCAAGAAGTTGCATATAGAACTGCCATATGATATAGCAATTTCATTATTAGGAATATATTCAGAAGAAATGAAAGCAAGTATGCAAACCAACATTTGCACACCCATGTTCATAGCAGCTTTATCCACATTTGCTAAATGCCCAAGTGTGCATCAACCAATGAATGGACAAACAAAATGTAGTATAAACATACAATAGAATACTATTCACTTATAAGAAGAAATCAGGATGTACATGACAACATGGATGAACCTTGAGGACATTATGTTGAGTGAAATAAGCCAAACATAAAAGGACAAATATTGAATGGTCTCACTAATATGAACCAAATACGATGAGTAAACCCAAGGAGGTAAGCTCTAGATTATAGGCTCCTAGGAGATAGAATGTTGGTTGAGAATGGGAGATGATGCTTAATGTATGCAGAATTTTCAATAAAGTTTATTGTAAAAGTGAAGAAATGTATAGAGGTGATGGTAACACATTATAATGACTATAACTAACACTGCTAATTTATAAATGTGATTGTGGCGGAAAGGGGTAGACTGTGGATGTAAATGTCAATTGAAAAGAAGCTTAAGAACTATCTAGGGACTGTATAATGGTAATTTCAGTGGTGAATGATGATCATGATTAATAGAATACATATAACAATGTTCTTTTACAAAGTATTAAGTATATGGTGAGACATGGGAAAATTACAACTCATGTAACTTATGGATGATAGTTAATAGTAATAATGTAATATTTTTGCAGCAATGGCAAAGAAGATAAATCAGTTCTAAAGGACAACAATATGGGTATAAGAGGGCATGGGATTTTTCCTTTCGGAGTAATGAAAACCTTCTAAAATTGACTGAGATGATGATAGCACAACTGTGTGGTGAAAATGAGAGCCACTTAAGTGTACATTTTGAATGGGTTATACACTGCATGGGAATGTATAACACAGGAAATCCAGTGGTGGAAGATGGACTGTGGTTAACAGAAAATGTTCTCTCATGAACTGTGTAGCAGTTTGATATGGTTATGAATTCCAAAAATAGATATTGGATTATGTTTGTAATCTGATCTGTAACCTGGGCATGATTCAGTTATGATTAGGGCATTGAGTTTCCACCCTTTGGGGGGTGGGGACTCACAGATAGAAGGCAAAATGAAGAACAGAGTTGGGGATTTCTGATGTTAAAGTTTTGATGTTGGAGTTTGATGCTGGATCCCCAAGAAGTCAGCACACAGAGGAAAGAACCTGGAAGAAAGGAACCTTGAATCCAGAGAAAGGCAAGCCCCAGGAATGTAGGAACCCAGGAAGCCTGAACCCTCACAGACATTGGCAGCCATCCAGCTCCAAATGGACTTTGGTGAGGGAAGTAACTTATGGTTTATGGCCTGGTATCTGTAAGCTCCTACCCCCAATAAATACCCTTTATAAAAACCAACCAATTTATGGTATTTTGCATCAGCACCCCTTTGGTTGATTAATACAAACTGTAACAAATATATAGTACTAATACACGGTATTAATAATTGGGTGGGATGGGAGAAAAATACCGCAATTGAAGAATAAGGGCTATAGTTGTTAGTAATATTTTGATGTGTTCTTTCATAGTTTGTAATAAATGTTTCACAACAATGCAAGGTGTTGGTTGTTGGGTGAAATATAGGAGCCCTATATGATGATATGCATGTTTGTTTTGTAAGTTTACAATTTTTACTATACACTGTTTATATATGTACATGTATGAATAATATACTTCAATAAAATTTTATTTAAAAAATTCAACCATGTTGATTCCATCAATAGAAATAACTAAACTCAAGTAGTTGATTGAACACTCACCTTGTAAACATTGTTCAGTCTTCACCTGAGCAGGCCATGATGACTACTGGAGTGACATAACTTATTCTGATCCCTAGAGGTAGCCAGATTTTTAAAAACAGACATCTATTATATACACCTGAATTTTAGAAATGTTACAATGGAAGAATTTTGCCTTAGACACAAGAAAGCATGGGATAGGGAAGCAGATTTGGCTCAACTGATAGAGTGTCTGCCTAACACATGGGAGGTCCAGGGTTCAAACCCAGGGCCTCCTAACTCGTGTGGTGAACTGGCCCATGCTCAGTGCTGATGTGCACAAGGAGTGCTGTGCCTCGCAGGGGTGTCCCCCGCGTAGGGGAGCCCCATGCACAAGGAGTGCACCCCTCAATGAGAACCACCCCGCACACAAAAAAATGCAGCCTGCCCAGGAGTGGCACCATGCGCCTGAAGCAGCAAGATGACGCAACAAAAAGCAACACAGATTGCCTGGTGCCACTGACAAGAATACAAGTGGACAAAGAAGAACACACAGCGGACAAAGAAGAACACACAGCGAATGGACACAGAGAGCAGACAATGGGGGGGCACAAGGGAAAGGGAGAGAAATAAATGTGAAAAATAAATTTTTTTAAAAAAAAGAAAGCATGGGATATAATTTTGTTAATCTGGTGCAATTTACTTCTTGTTGCCCTCCTCCCAAAGGCATGCTAAATTGTGTACTTGTTTATCACACTTATGTCCTTAAAATGTTTAAGATTTTGAAAGCCATGAATTGTGATATTAGGTGTGATCAAAATAAAGGCTTCAAATTGACTGAAAAGTTTGGTGAGAATTTTGGTATCTTCTTTTCCCTAGGAGTTATCTTTTCCTTAAGGTATCAGAAGCATTCCCCTTGCTTTGAGGAGTCCATTGTCCTGCCCAGTGAGAGAATTCAGTTGGCAGGACACTTTGCAGATATATCCTCTGTCTACAGAACAGAGAAGGGAAAGGCCAACAACCTGACACTTGGAGAGTTTGAGTTTCTGAATGAAAAATTGCCATGAATTTGAATGAAGATAAGAGAGAAGGGAACAGTGAAAGATTTTCCAGCGGTGAGAGATTGTCGGTGTTGGCGGCTGCCCATCCCTCTTATCTCACCTAATGGCGGGTGCCTGCCAATGTTTACTTGGCCATTGCCATTCACCAGCTGCTCCTCTACCATGTTGTTTTTCTTCCCAGATGGCAACACGATGTTCCACGATAAAACTGACACAAAAAACAATGCAAAATTTGTCTAAGAGAGGTTCAGCAAGCATGAGAAAAACATCTGATATCTCTCAGAGCCCGCCAAGTTCGCAGCTTACAGTGCCAGAGTAATTATGGGATGATTTGAACAGAGGCAATGCATAGGGAAGCCACTTCCAAATATATCAGGTAGGTTTCCAGAGGCGGCAAAACATTTGGCTCTCTCATTCCTCTGGCACCCTGACAGAATCAATGAGTGCAGTCAGTGGCTCCCAGAGGCCTCATACATTACTGAATCCTGTGTTTTACCTCATGCCATCTAATTAATGGCACACTATTTTAAAAACTCTTTTATTCAATTAGACTCTGCTTTCAATAAGATAAACATTCCTGCTATCAGAATCCTGGGAAACCAACCTTCATAGGCTGCCTTCTGGCCAAAGCATATGCTTTTCTCTTGCCCCTGGTCCCTTGTTCTGTCCAGCCTTCACTGGATTATTTGAGCTTGTAAAAACTTACTGCTATTTTGGGGATTAATATAAAAGCAGAGGACCCTACCTTCTTGTTATTCTGATGGCTATTTCCCCTTTAGCTTCTGCACAAGAACGCAAACTAAAGAGAATTATATATTATTATTATTGATTACAATCAGCCACAGATGTTATTTAAAAGGGGGCATTGACTGGGTCTCATAATCATCTCTGTTACTCACAGTACTGCCTTTTATGTGGTCTACCATTACTCCATTCTATTAAATCAAATTTTTAGGTGAGATTCTAGAGAGTTCTATCTTTAATTTCTCCTTGTGCATCTTCATTTGACCCAGAATTGTCTCTAGAGATGATTGCATGTATGCCTGTTTGCTTCTAATTCTTTAAGAGATGTTACAGTTTACTTGATGTGCTATAGTGACAATACTGAGAAAAAAGGTTTCCGGAACTAGGTAGCACTTGAAGAATCTGCCCCAAATAGGTTCTCTTATGTAACTATTGGTTTTAAAATACTAATAAAAATAAAGAAAAGAAAATGTCCAATAATCTTTGTTGGAAAAATAGCACAATCTTCTTATCTTAGTGAATGAATTCATCCTTCCTGACTAATAAGCAGTAGAATATATTGACAGAATTTAAAAACAGATTATGAGTTTATTTGGGTTGAGAAGCAAGTTTTTTATTATAGGTAGCACCTAATAGGAAATGTTAGATGTTTATGAAACACTGGTACATTCCCACATCTAGGGAAGGGCAGTTGAAAGGGCTTAGGATTTCCTGAAAAAAGACCTGAATTCAAGGCCTAGCTCTGCCTAACCTTGGTGAGTATTGTGATCTCTCTTAATCTTTATTTTCTTTTATGTAAAATGGAAAAATTAGTAATATTCACCAAATAAAACTGTTGTGAAGATCAAATCAGTTGACAAATACAAAAGAGTTTTATAAATTGTAAAACATGATTCAACAATTAGGTATTTATATGTTGTTGATGACACATTGTCTGTTTAGCTGCATCTTCAGAGCCTTACATTTTCTTAGACTATAGCTTTCCTTTAATAGGGGATTTCTTTTTCTTTTGTTTTATAATTTGTTACTGCAACCTCAGAAA
This sequence comes from Dasypus novemcinctus, assembly GCF_030445035.2. Lineage (NCBI taxonomy): Eukaryota > Metazoa > Chordata > Mammalia > Cingulata > Dasypodidae > Dasypus > Dasypus novemcinctus. The sequence continues at coordinate 108,728,227 of NC_080675.1, read as the reverse complement.
TCCTAAGTGATAATGTGGATTTTATGACTGTTGTGAATATTTGACCTTCTAAAGGCAAAGGAAAGATATGAATATATTAACATTTGAGGTCATGCCCTAATTCAGTTTTGTAAGAAGCAACATCATTTGACATTTCAACCTTTTTGCAGGACAGATAGTTGGGCATTTTCCAAGGTAGCAAGAGCTGAACTTTTCTTTCCAGCTTTGACATTACTTGGCTATATATAGAGAGAGATGGAATTAATTTAATATTAATTCTTGTACTGATCAAATGTTGTATCAAAATGATTCCATAGAACTGGAGTAGAGCAAGACCAGGCTCAGGACTCTCAGAATACTTTAGAGAGAAGATGATCTTACTAACCCACCCTTGTTGGAGCTTATAAGTCATTTAGACTAAAGCAGGTTCTCAACCATGGCTTTGAGTCACCTATATAGCAATCATGTCTGTTTGGTTTGGATTCTTCCTAGTTACAGTAGCAGAACCCACGTCCTAATATCTGATTTTAGTGATTTTGAGATGCAGCTTAGTTGTCAATATTTTTTAAGCTCTCTAGGTGATTCTAAGGTGCAGTTTGGCTGAGAACTATAAATTTAGAGGTAAGTGGTAAAAAAATTATCTATCAATAAGTGTAAGAAGCAAAGTTGTGTTTTCCCAAGTTTAGCTTGGGGTGATTTTTGATTACTGGAACCGACATTCAGTGATAATCTAAATATCATGTTTTTTTTGAGTTTTTAATGTTAATACTGGAAGTTTGCATTTTTCTGAGCATTTATTTAGTCTTTTTGATATCAAACTCGGGTTTTCCACATAAAGCTTTAAACATGTGTCACCAATTTTGAAATTGAAGCAACAGATAAAATAGTATAAAAATTTAAAATAATAAATATTGACAGATATGCATCCAATTCCACAAAATCCCTTTGGACTCCAAGAGGGTAAAGGAGTCATGAGACCAAAAATGTTTGAGAACCACTGCCCTAATCCACTATTTTACTTTCTTCGGAGCTCTTATCTCTATCTGAAATGATCTTGTTTGTTTATGGATTTATTGTATGACTTCCCCAACTAGTTCTCAAAGACCCTAAGGATAGAAGTGTGTTCACTGCTGAACTGCCAGTACCTAGAGCAGCGTCTGGCACACTGTAGGTATTCAGTACATATTGGTTAAATGCATGGCTCTTCTGCTGTTTCACATGCATTATCACATTCATACCTTACAATAAGCTCGTCAGTTAATGCTGTCCTGGTTAATTAATGATGTTGTTTCTCTCTTTCTGAGGGTGAAGAAACTGAGGCTTACAGAGATTTGGTAACTGGCCCAAAGTCATGGCTCTTTACCTCCTTAGTCAGAGCTCCAAAGAACTGTACTGTCCAATCTGTCGTATGTGCAATATAACAAGCATCCAGGAAGCCAGAAGTTGCTGTAAGTGGCACATGCAAAGGAAGTACAGGCTACTTGGCAGTACAATCTTTGAAATGCAAATATTAAATTATCTCAATCAATTTAAAGATTCCTTCCCCATCTCTACCCTGCAACCCTCAGTCTTACTAAGACTCAAAACCCCTAGTGGGGAAAGAAGATATGTGGTCTGCCTTTGCTTTGTTTTTATTTTTTAAAATTCATTTTTATTTTTGTTTTGTTGCTGCTTTGTATATTCTACTTTGTCCTGTTCATTTCTCAAGGTTAGAGTGGGATAGAGGAAATAAAGGAGGAGTAAAGGTCTTTCTTGGTTAGTGAAGTGGTCATATGACTTTCTAGCCCTTAGTGTGGTAAATAGGGTGGTTTTGGGATTTCTTGGAGATCTCCATCACATTGTTTCTTGGCAAAGGAGATGTACTCTCTGCCTGATTCCTTGTTGCAGATTCTTTCTATTAGAATTGCCTAACCCTGGAGTGTGACCACTTGGACATGGCCCTTTGATGACATCTTAAGTCCTGCAATTTTCCTTGGCATCTGTTCTGACTCAAAGGAAACATTTGGCTCTTTTGTCCCATAAACTCTGGAAATGCAGGCTGCTCCCACCGCAGCCGTCTCTTCTCCTTGGCCATAAAAGGCAGCAGCTTCTGCAAGCCTCACACGTTGGACTCTTTCCAGACTACAGTCAGGCTCAGGCTCAGTGTCCTTCAAGCTCCAGGGGAGGCACGTCAAGCCCTCTGAGGGGGTTTCTTGAAGCCTCTCTCATGTGACTTGAGTGGTTCTGTTGGGAAACATCCCAATCCATAAGGATTTTAAAGTGAGTTTCCTTTCATAATTATTATAAATCAAATGTTACTAGGAAAGTTCTTATGACCAGAAAAAAACCTGGGTGTAATATAAATGTTCACATTGCCACCCATGTATTCCTCATTTTAAACATTTAATCATTTTAAGCATTTCAGCTACTATTATTATTTTTTTTCAGCTACTATTATTGAACACCCACTATATGCCAAGCACTGCACTTGGACAAGACAGACAGCACCTAATCCCTAAATTCTTGCGTGACAAATTTTTCACAGTAGCCTGGTGTGCTTGTTAATGAACCTAGGATGAAGGCTACAGAGGGGCAGAACACTGGGTAGAGAGATGGAGGCAATACGTGAGTGTGCATGTACTCTCATGACCACTCTGTCAGCCAAGATGAAAAATGATCTGATAGGTATTAGCTTTTCCCAGGGCTCAGCTCAGAGAGGCAAATCCTACTGTTCATCCCATCTTTACATGTGAAAGTTTGGGGAGCTCATGCTGCAACTGGGAAAACAGTCTTATGCAAAATATCCAAAAACAAAACAAAACAAAACAAAAAAACCAAAAGAACAATAATACCAGGTGATATATTTTAGACTAGATTAGCAATCTGGACAAAGCAGTACAATAATTTAAATAATTTAGATGGCATATCACAGAAAAGAAGTGTGATCTGGTGGAAAAAGCAGGGAATATGGAATCAGAAAAATTTCTGTATGTCTCTCAGCTTTGAAATTTATCCAGGTATGTGATCTTAAACATATAACTTAAACTCTGTGGATTTCAGTTTTCTCACATGCAAACTATATATAACGAAACTGTTGTGAGGAAAAAAGGATAGTATATGCATATCCATACTATTTAGATAGAGAAATAGGTATTTTCACTTTGTTCCACATATGATCTAAAACTTCTATATGAATCCATACAATAAAATGAAAAAGTACAAATAAATAAAATTCATGGTCAGGGAAATACAGATAAAATGGGCAATAAAGATTAAGAAGAAAGGTAAAATGTAGAAATATAGTTCATATAATAAAAAATAATACATATCGAAATGCCCTGTAAATTCTGTTATATTGAATGAGTTATTAATATTTATAAAATATATCATTTTCCAGGTTTTAGGTGCCACCAATAAGTTAACACACTCTAAGTTTGGATTACAAAGATAACCAAGATTTAAGGAGAATTTTAAAATGAATATTATGAAATATTGTGGAACTAATTTTATGATGAGAATCATACTAGTGTACTAAAGGCTAAGAAGGATGACCTCTGAGTTCCAGATATTAGCCTCTATCCTTTCTGGAGATTTCCTTAGTTCAATATTCCAGTTTTGGTAAAACACTTCTTTCTGCTATTTCAAGTATCTAAATAATTTGATGCCTGCCGACATGCCTTTACACACCTTTTGATCTGAAGGAAGTTGCCCCCTCTCTAAAACACATGACTCTTTTGGGCCCTTTCCTTGCACACACATCTCCTATTAGGAAAATCTGAGAACTGGGTACACTTAATAAATTCCAGTGATCAGTAGGCAATTCTTTAGACTGTAGGATATTGCCTAATTTGTCTCTGGCAGAAAAAATATGTAATTACGCTCTTAGATAATTTGTTTAGTTTTAAATGATTCTAGGGTATGGATTTTATTTTTATTTAGTTAGATGCAAGGTTTAATATGTCTTCCTGGTAACAGCCTATTTCTGAAAATCAGCTGTGAATTTTTGTTTCAACCCTTTATTCTGTTTAATTGCTTATTTCAGTGAAATTTTTAAAGGAATTATTTATTTATTTATCTCCCCCCGCCATCCTCCCATTGTCTGTTCTCTGTTTCCATTCTGTGTCTGCTTGTATTCTCATTAGGTGGCTCTGGGAACCAATCCTGGGACCTTCTAGAGTGGAAGGAGGTGATCATTCTCTTGCACCACCTCAGTTCCCTGATCTGCTGCATCTCTTATTATCTCTTCTTTGTGTCTCTTTTTGTTGTGTGTTCTTGCTGTGCCAGCTCTCCGCATGGGCCAGCACTCCTGTGTGGGGCAGCATTCCTGCACTGGGCAGTACTCTGCACAGGCCAGCACTCTGCACAGGTCAGCACTCTGCATGGGCCAGCTCGCTACATAGACCAACTTATCTTCACCAGGAGGCCCTGGGCAACGAACTCTGGACCTCCTATATCGTAGATGGGAGCCCAATTGTTTGAGTCACATCCACTTCCCAAGTGAATTTTTTATCTTATCCATCCTATAAAATTTTGCAAAAGTAAAATCGCCTCAATTCACTAAGAGTGTCCAGTTATAGGTGAAGAGTTTGGTTCTGGGGAGAAAATGAAAATACCCTTAATACATCCTCCTTGCTGTTCCTCCTAAATGCTCATGTGTAGATTGGGGATGAACAGGAAGCTTCCCCTCTCTGCACTCAGCACAGGGTTACACAGAAAACAGGATGAATAAGAGCAAGAAGAGACCTTACTATCTCAAGAGATGTAGAAAAAGCATTTGACAAAATCTAGCTCCGTATCTTGATAAAAACACTCATAAAACTAGGAATAGAAAACAACTTTCTCAACATGGTAAAGAGCCTTATGGAAAACCCACAGCCAACATCTTAATCAATGGTGAAATACTGAAAGCATTTTCCTGAGATGAGGAACAAGATCAGCATGACCATTTTTACCACTGCTACTCAATATTGTACTAGAAGTCCTAGCCAGAGCAATTAGGCAAGAAAAGGAAATGAAAGGTATCCAAATTGAAAAGGAAGTAGTAAAACTATCAGTATTTGTGGATGACATGACCTTATACATAGAACTCTTAAGGATTCCACCAAAAAACTATCACAGCTAATAAATGAATTCCACAAAAGTGGGAGGGTACAAGATCAACATGCAAATATCATTTGTGTTTCTAAACACTAGGAATGAACAATCCAAAGAGGAAATTAAGAAACAATTCCATTTATAATAACTTTAAAAAGAATAAAATAACTAGGAATAAATTTAATCAAGACTATAAAAGACTTGTACACTGAAAACTTTGAAACATTATTGACATAAATGAAAGACCTAAATAAATAACAAAACATTCCATGCTCAAGCACTGGGAGAGTTAACATAGTTAAGATGTCAATATTATCCAAAGTGATATTCAGAATTTTTAAAATTTAAGTGAGAAGAGACCTTATAATTATTGTTTTAAAATATTATCTTCCTTTCATTTTTCTGACAGTCTTACTGCTGTATATATAGACATTCATTGGGGAAAGACATGAAACAGGATGCTTAAGGCTGGGCTTACAGCATTAAGGAAAAAGGCATTAATAGAGACTTTAGTGTGGTCATTCTGGAAGGAGAGGTGTGATTCACTCACTCACTCATATATTCATTCATTTATCTATTCAATAAATGTTTATTGAGCACCTACCATATTTTAGTCCTCTTCCAGGAACTGAGGATATAGCAGTAGTCAAAAAAGAATGAAAAAGTAAAAAGTCCCTCCTGAGCTGACATTTTACTTGGTCATCAGACAGTAAATGAGATTAGGAAACTATTTGGTGCTAAGACCTAAAGAGAAAACAGAAAACATGGGCAGGGCAAATAAATCACAAGTGGAACAGGGGTTGAATTTAGATAGGTGGCCAGGGAAGCCCTCACTGAGAACTTGACTTTTGAACTAGCCATGCAGAACTAGCCAAGTTCTCTTCTGCCCAGGAAGAGCAAGGAGCAAGTTCAAAGGGTTAGAGGCAGCAGTAGGCCTAGGTTAGAATGGATAGCATGGAAGCCAGTGTGGTTGGAAGTAAATGAGTGAGGATGATAGTAGGGGATGATGTTACATAATGGTAGGGGAGAGGGCCTATCATACAGCCCTTGTAGGCCATAGTAAGGATTTTGACTTCTACCTTGAGGCTAATGGAGAACTTCTGGGGGCTTTGAGCTGAGAAGTGATGTGATCTCACACACATTTTATCAAGGTTGCCTTGATTGCTCTGCTGAGAACAGACCACAGAGGAAGAAGTGGGAGGCCATTTAGATGGATATTGTGATAATCTAGGCAAGAGATGATGGTGTTTAAACCAGGAGGGTGGCTGTGGGGGTAGTGAAAAATAACTGCGTTCTACCCATAGTTTGAACACAGGACCAACAGGATTTGCTGATGGACTAGATAAGGATGTGAGAAAAAGGAGAGTCAAAGATGACTCCAAGCTTTCTGGCTCAGAGAACTGGAAGAGCTGAAATGATGATGGGCTCAGGGAGGTAAGTATCAGCCTCTCTTTTTCAACTTCTCTCTTTCCAACTCTTACCCCCACATTCCCTCTTCTGCCTTTCTCAGTTCGTCACAGATTATCTTCCACCTTCAGACCCAGGACCCTCCAATTTCCTATGACAAGCAATTTATCATCTTGTTTATTTTTAAATTTGTTTTTAATTTATAGTTAATACAAAAAGCACAACTCAAAATCCAAAAAGCTAGATTTAACTTGGGAATAATAATTGCCTTTTCAACCCAAAGCTCCTGTTTTTTTCTCTTTCTAACAGATTTTTGTGGTGACCCACAAGGTCAGTGGACTGGGTGTTGGAAAACCTGCATGTTGTTTAGGCTCTTTGATCTTGGATAATAGGCAAGGTTTTCCTGAACTTTAATTTTGTCATCATTAAAACACAGCAAAGGAGTTTATGCTGGTAAGGTCATTTCTAGAGCTGGCATCTAGTGAGTAAATAGTTATATCTTTATCCTGAGTATTTCTACCTGTTAGGAATGCCATGGCTCCATGAACAGTGCAGAATCATTGGGTTTGATTCATGTTGATGAGATAAACATTTACTGAGTGCCTATTGTATACTTGTATGATACTACATGCTAGAGAGAACACAAAATATGAGGAAATTATCTTTGCCATAATGTCATAGTCACTCTAAGCCATTTTTATGATATGTAATAAGTCCTAATCCAGGCAATTAGAGGAAAAAATTAATTCTAATTAGACAGCATTCATTAGAAAAGACTTCAAGGAACGGACATTTGAGCTGTGCCTTGACAATGTGTTTTTTATTGTTGTTGTTTTTTTTAGCAGAGACCAGGAGAACATTACGCAACCACGTTTACAGTGAATGGTTTAGCTTAGTGGTCAGGGATGTATTGTAAAGCCTTTAAGGTCACCCAGAGGAAACTGAACTCCGATGTTTAAGAAATGGTAAACCTCTATTGTGTTTCAGGATTTCAAATCTCTTTTCCTCTCATCTTTATCTCTACTCCTTACCTTCACCATTCTGACCCTACTTCCTTTCTCTTTTCAAGTCAAGTTTCATGATACCCTTCTCTTTTACCTCTTTGTCATTTAATTTTCTAAATTTCCCCCACTGTGTCAGGAGGTCTGGAAACAATTCAGTGCTTTATGAAATGTCCTTGACAATCCAATTAATAATCTTAAAATATATAACATTAAGCACTGTGTTAAGTTCAGTATTTAAAGTTTTATGAAAATTGCATCAATGACATAGAAGGCAGACATGAATCCACAATATATTCCTAAACAAGGATTATGCATTATTATTGCTTTACTCAAATCAAACCATTGAAGACCTGTGTATGTGTACTGTTAGCCTAAATCAGATTTTTAAGGTCTGGGATCCATGAACTTGAAGGGAAAAATCTTACATCTATCTTTTCACTAACCTCTCACTGAAAATTAACATTTCTTTCAAATATGAATATAGGCCACAAGCCATTACAGGAATACCTATGAATTTGTTACCGATAGAAATCACAGGTACTTTTATTGTACATTATAGTTATTGCAGATCGCTCAAAATATTGTTTACGCTCATTACTACTTCAAAATTATGGTAGACATTAGGTCCCACTACCAGGTATCAATGTTTAATAAGTTTAATGAGTATACATGTTATTTTGCGATAACTTTCAAATTTCAAATGTTTAATGTGTATAGTTGGTTTCCTTTGTAATCATCTGTATTACATACATTTTATTTTATTTTTTTAAAATTTATTTCTCTCCTCTTCCCCGCCCCCCACAATTGTCTGCTCTCTGTGTCCATTTCCTGTGTGTTCTGATGTGACCGCTTCTATCCTTACCAGTGGCACCGAGAATCTGTGTTTCTTTTTGTTGCGTCATCTTGTTGTGTCAGCTCTCTGTGTGTGCAGCATCATTCTTGGGCAGGCTGCACTTTCTTTCGTGTTGGGCGGCTCTCATTACGGGGCGAACTCCTTGTGCATGGGGCTTGCCTACACGGGGACACCCCTGCGTGGCACGGCACTCCTTGCACTCATCAGCACTGTGCATGGGCCAGCTCCACACGGGTCAAGTAGGCCCAGGGTTTGAACTGCAGACCTATCCATTGGGCCAAGTCCACTTCCCTATATACTTTTAAAAACATTATTCTGAGAAGGAATCCACAGGTTTCATCAGACTATCAAAGGAGTCTACAGCACAAAAAGGTTAAGAATCTTAGACTATATTATGTTTTTAGTTACAGCAAGAATAATACAGGGAAGTGGACATGGCTCAACTGATAGAACGTCTGTCTACTATATGGAGGGTCCAGGGTTCGAAACCCAGGGCCTCCTGACCTGTTTGGTAAGCTGGGCCACGCACAGTGCGGCCACAAGCAAGGAGTGCTGTGCCTTGCAGGGGTGTCCTCCACGTAGGGGTGCCCCATGCACAAGGAGTGTGCCCCACAAGGAGAGACACCCCAGGTGAAAAAAGCGCAGCCCAGCCAGGAGTGGTGCTGCACACACAGAGAGCTGACACAGCTAGAGGAAGCAACAAAAAAGAGATGCAGTTTTCCAGTACTGCCAGATAATGCAAGTGGAAGCAGAAGAACACACAGCGAATGAACACACACAGCAGACATGGGGCGGGGGAGGGGAAGGGGAGAGAAATAAATAAAATAAAATCTTAAAAAAAAAAGAATGCATATAGTGCTGCTATCACCATAAGGTTAGACTTCCTCCTTTGCCTCTGCAGCAGCAAATACTCTTTTTTTAATTATCTTTTTTTTAAAATATACATAGATCACATAAAATGTTGCATTAAAAAATATAAGAATTTCCCATATGCCCCACTCCCCACACCTCCCACTCCTCCCACATCAACAACAACTTTCATTAGTGTGGTACATTAATTGCATTTGATGAGTACATTTTGGAGCATTGCTACACAGCATGGAGTATAGTTTATGTTGTAGTTTACATTCTTTCTCAGTCCATTCAGTGGATTATGGCAGGATATATAATGTCCTACATCTGTCCCTGCAATATCATTCAGGACAGCTCCAAAAATGCCCCAGTATCACTCCTCTACTTACCTCTCCCTGCCTTCTGCAAATCCCATGACCACTGTCTCCACATCAATGATATAATTTCTTCCATTGCTAGAGTCACAATAATTCTATAGTAGAATACCAGTAAGTTCACTTTAATTCATATTTTATTCCTCCATTCTGAGGACCCTGGGATGGTGATGTCCACTCCACCTGTAAAGGGCTTATATCCCACATGGCTGATGGATGGAATTCTCCTGCTTGTAGCTATAGACTCTCTCAGTTCTCTGGTGTGGTGGTTGACCATCCATATCTTCCTGTTAGCTGACCTGGGTAAGTCCAATGAACCGGAGAGCAGGTGTTGCAACTCTGCTGAGGCTCAGGGCCCAGTTGGCACATAGAGAGTCCAGAGATTCAAGTCTCCTCAGCACACACCAACCTCAGCACCAACCACAGGTTCAGTGAAAGTGACAGAAGGGGCATGCAGAAAGAGGTCACATCTGAGTTCAGCTCCATCACACTCAGAAGCACAAATTCCAAAGTAGGGCCCGCTGACAAGGCACTGAACTCCAGAGACAACTGTCATGACTATAGGGCCTGAGTGTCTCTATAGCCCTCAGGAGCACCCCTACCTGGGGTTGTATCTACTTTGGCGGTCTCTGAGATCCTGCTGAGATGTGTGTAAGTGTGACCTCTCTGATGATCTCCTGACTCATTTTGAAGTCTCTTAGCCATATAAACTCATTCATCTTTACCATTTCCCCATTTTATTCAAGGCCATTTTCTAGTTGCATTACCAGCTGGTGCTTGGTAGTAATCTCTTGGCACCAGGGAGGCTCATTCTTGGGCGTCATGTCCCACGCTGGGGGAAGCTAATATTTTTACATGCTAAGTTTGGCTTAGAGAGTGGCCACATTTGAGCAACACCAAAGCTCTCAGGAGATAACTCTTAGGCATCCTGCAGCTGTAGGCCTGGTTGAAATTTCAAGCACACATGTTCATAAGCATAGTCATCAGTATCAAGGGCCCATCATTGGACTATCCTTCTTCACTGGTCTTTGCCCTACAACAAATACTCTTAATTTGTTGGTAATTATAGTCATACAAAAGACTGGACATATTTCTCACAAAACTTCCTTTACTGCTTAACTAAATGGTTATACATGATGATCAAATCCAAAATACTTCAGCCCAGAGAGAGAATTAACCTGGAGCAACCTTGGAAATGTTAATAAATATATCATATTTAATAACATATTTCCTATGCTGAGTATTTGTTTAGGGGAAATGCTAACAAATAGTTTTCTCAAAAGAGATTTATTGGTTTGTCCCTTGATTTGAGTATTTCCTCAAGCAACTATGTTTTGTAAAGATATCCAAATACGTTTATGTATATACACATTAATGTATATATAGATATATATAGATATCAAGTTTTTATTTTCTATGCAGTGAAAAGTTATTTTTATTATGTACTTTTGAAATAAAATTTAAAGTGGAAGTTACCTATTGCCTTAAAGACTAGTATTCTTCATTTATAAATTGCTCTGTTTCCTAAGAATTGATGATTTTTAAGAAATAAATTTATAAAATTTATAAAATCTACTCTAATTACTTTTGTCTCATTAGATTGTATTACTATGTCATATTGCAATTTAATGATGAAGTCCTTAAATATTAGTATAAAGAAAGACATCAAATTTTTGATGTTGTAAAATTTACATTTCAAACAAGTTGTTTATTTTGTCAAGGATATTTGTTTTTATTTACATACCACCCTAACATTTTTTTTCCATGGACATTTTATTTTTGTTGCTTTGTCACAATTTATAATTGAAGGTAATGTTCCTATAGGTACTTTATTTTTTAAAAATATTTATTTATTTTTAAAAGATACATAGATTACATAAAATGTTACATTAAAAAATATAGGGGATTCCCATATACCTCACTCCCTACACCTCCCACTTTTCCCACATTAACAACTTCTTTCATTAGTGTGGTATATTCATTGCAATTAATGAACACATTTTGGAGTATTGCCACACAGCATGGATTATAGTTTACATTGTAGTTTATACTCTCTCCCACTCCATTCTGTAGGTTATGGCAGGATATATAATGTTCTTTATCTGTCTTTGCAACGTTATTCAGGATAATTCCAAGTCCCAAAAATGCCCCCATATTATACCTCTTTTTCCCTCTCCTTGCCTTCAGCAACTCCAGTAGCCACTATCTCCACATCGATGATATAATTTCTTCCGTTGTTAGAATCACAATAAATCTATATTAGAATACCAGTAAGCCCACTCTAGTCCATATTTTATTCCCCAGTCCTGAGGATTCTGGCATGTTGTTGCCCACTGCACCTCTAATTGAGAGGGGGCTTCAATCCCATACGGCTGCTGGATGGGACACCCGTGCTTGCAGTTGTAGACTCTCTTGGTTCCTTAGTGTGATAGTTGTCTATCCTCATCTCCTCATTAGCTGTCCTGGGTGAGTCCAATGAACTGGAGAGTAGGTGTTGCAACTCCCCTGAGGCTCAGGGCCCACCTGGCACATGGACAGCCCAGAGATTCAAGTCTCTTGGACGTATACCTATCAACGCCAGCGCCAAACCTATAGTTACTTTATAAAGAGTTTTTGGACTAGGGAAAAGGAGGAGGTGACTAATACCTTCTATATAAGCCTTTCAAAAAGTCACTCATAAGACTCACTATTTTTTCTATTCTTATCTATGTAGATATCAAGTAGAATGCAAGTGTTTCATCCTTTACTATCTTGCTATAATAATTTTATTCTATTCATTTGGGGGGTGGGGTTATAACAGTTTGAAGTTCTTGTATGAATCCCAAAAAGAGAAAGAATATGTCAGTGAGGCATTACTCAGGTTGAGTCCCAGCCCTCTTGCTGGGTCTGATATAAATGAAAACACACAGAGAAAGAGACAGACAGGAAAAAGAAGCTCTGCCATTTTTTACTCTGAAATGTGAAAGGAGGACTCAAAGATAGCTAGCAGGCAAAATTTAAGCATGAAGTCCTCAAGAGGCTGGGCCCATGGAGTAGTTTAAGGCTGAAGGGATAAGCCCTATGCCTGGTTGCCCAAAGCTGAGCTCCAAGAGATAGTAGATTCTGGAGGGGAAGGCAGGGACCTCATCAGAGATTGGCTGTCATCTTGGCCATGTGGCTATACACCAGGATCAACAGCAGCTGCCTTTGGTGATAAATCATCTCTTGTGGTGCCTTGATTTGGGCATTTCATGGCCTCAGAACTGTAAGCTTTTACCCCAAATAAACCCCCTTTATAAAAGCCAAACCATTTCTGGTACTTTGCATTGGCAACCCTTTGGCAAATATATTTAACTGGGCTCCTATTTCAAGTACTTTCTATAAACCTCAGTCACTTGGGTAGTGGGTGATATGAACTGAGTCCTAGTGCCTGGGATGCATGATCCTTGACACGATATGTTCTTTGCTACCTTTCCAAAGTTGCAACTAACTGTATATTTCATGTTCTATAGATTTGTTTAGGCAGGGACCTAAAAAGGGAACCATAAAATTTTGAGTTCTCCCTCTTTACTTTGACAACTCATGCCACCTAAACCAGGGGGCCCATATTGCTGTGCTTAAGTTCCAAATGTCCTAAAAGGAAAGCTGCTGAAAAGTTTATCAGGGAATTAGAATAAAACAGATTGAAGAAAGAAAATCCAACTTTTCCAAATGAGTCCTACAACATTCTATATCTTTCAGTGGTTAGGGAGCACTGACTATGCTCCAGGCATTGTATGGGGTTCTGGGGAGAGAGAGACAAACACTCTATATAGTCCACACTCTCAAGGAATTGACAGACTTTTTTTGTAAATAGCTAACTGTAATAAAGGACAGAATGAAATAACTGCTGAATGGAGAGAAAAGAAGGGCAAAGATAATTGTTGGCCACAAGCAAAGCTCAGCATTTACCTTCCTGTTCTTGGAGGCAGTTTACAAGACAGAGCACCGTGTGTTCCCTGACAAATTGCTCATACAATCCAGGGTTCGACTTGAGAGGGTTAAGAATGAGCTGTGTTTGCTGACTGGGGTTGAGAAGGAGGTATAATGAAACTCATTTAATGATACTTTCTGAAAGTAGAAGAGCTTTGACTAGAGGCAACTTCCATTTGTCTAGTCATCATTGAGGTTTGCTCCTAAGTAAAGGGCTTTGTTTGTAAACACATTCTTTTTCCTAGGGGCTCCTTTGACAATAGAAGGAGATTGCAGTTCTCCCTGTGGGCCAAAAGAGGGCACATGGAGCTTTCTAAATGCTTCCTAGAGCTGCCATCACAGCAGATGTTTGATTCAGATTTCTCAGGCTGTTTTTCTACTCCCATAGAATAGATATGATTAAAATATGGTTTTAGAACCTGGATGGGATGTGGAAGACACAGTTAGGCTCTGACCTTGGTCTTCCGACAGTTAAGAAACACATTTATTTAAGTGCATATGATACTAGTGATTCAAAATCTTATTCTGTTTGTCTTTGTAAAGTAGTAAATATATTAGTGTTAATAGGACCTGCAATCTTGCTAGCCACAGAATCTAGACCTTGTAGACCCCTTGTCAAAAATCTGTTCAGCTGTGATTTGTTTGGACTTTTGATTATGAAAGACTTTCTTCCTTCCTTTTATTTCCCTTCAAAGTCCTTCATTTCTTAACTGAGAATGTTGGACTGTTTTGAGGCCTACCGAGCTATGGCAGCTCGTAAAGTTCTGAGGATGGGGCCATTAAACTTGAAAATAACATCCTGAAGATTGGTTTGCAGGGCCAGTATAAACATGACTGACCAACTTTGTTCACAATTGCAAGGATTAGCCTTATTTCTGTTTTGTCTTTTAGGGCAATCCTGCCTAGAGGCTGGGATGAACTTGAAGATCTCTTGAGGTAAGATCAAGGACTCTGTAAGAATTTCCCTTAATCCCTTAAAAACAAAATAATGAACTGGCCAGAGCATGAATGTGTATTAGAATTCTTGAGTTTTAGCTCCCGTCCAAAATAGACTGAGTTTCCAAGTGAACTGAAAAGTTACTTCACTTTTCTGCACTTCATTTGTCTCCTCAATTAAATGGAAAAAATAGTCACCCATATTCATTTGGATTTGCCAACATGATTAGTTTTCCCAGAGGCACTAGTATAAAAGCTATGGGAGGGCATGGAGCATTTGTTTATTTTTCATCAATATTCTCAGAGCCAAGGAACAGTAAAAGAAATAGCAAATAGTAGGCATGCAATAAATATTTATATAGTAGGAACACAATAAATACTTGTTGAATGAATGAAGGAAATAAAAAGGGTGCAATATTTTCTTAAGACAGAATACTTTATTTGATGCTCTGTTATTGACTAAAATTTTCCAATAATGATGATGGTAATAATACCTTACATGTGTATAAATATGAAGAGCTTTCACAGCATTTTTGAGTATGCTATCTCAATTTGATCCTCAGAATATATTGTCGGAAGGATGGTATTGTTTCCCACAGTCTGCAATTGCGGAAACCAGGGTTCTGAAATCTTAAATGGATTTTCAAGGTCAGAAATAAGTATAGTAACTGTATCATCTATTGTTCAATGGGGATAATTCTGAGAGTGAAAGAGAAGAATGCTATTAATAAGTATGTCAGTTCAACAGCACAAAATGGGACTGTTCTGGAAAAATCAGTGTATGATCACCCTATTAATAAGTGACAATGTGAGAACTTGTATCTAGGTCTTCTGACTCCATATTCATTATACTATGCTGTGACACAGGATACTATTTCTGCATCTTCCCATTGTTAACAGGGGTCATAATAAATAATGATCCTGAAATGCTGCAATATCCTGGAGCGCCATATGAATCTTCATAAAACATAATTGTATTCAACATAGTTTTGATGTTACAAGTATTTTTGTTTTGTTTTGCTTCCTAATTCCCTAGAAATTGGAAAACTATAGAAGGCCAAAATACTTGATTAGCTTGAGCCCTCAATTCTCTTATTGTGCCAAATAATAGAGGGTTTTGTGTGTTCCTATAGAAATTTAAAATAATATTTTGGACTTGGTAGGGAGTTTTAATAGTATTCCCATTTTATAGTTGAAGTAGATGTATTTATTTGCTCAATATAAATTTCAGTGGATTTTTGTATTTGATACCCTGAGTTCTCTTGTTAGTGGACATCTCTCTCACTTATTTGGTTTTGTATAAAGAATTTACAATATTTTGTATTCTAAAGAGAATGATAGAGGTGGGGGTGAGATGTTTCCCATATCTTTTATGAAAATAGCAATTTAGAAGCCAAGGTAAAATCATGAAGGACTCCTGCCTGGACTTGTGTTACACTGTGAACGTCATCTTGGTAAATTGCTACGGAATCCTTGGACTCCACCATTCTACCAGTCATTAACACAAAACCTTCTATGTCTTTGCTTTTCCTTTTCACATTATTTCCAATTAACCATTGCTGTCTGAAACTAGTTTTACTAAGTCAGGTTATGCTATAGTAGCAAATACTTGGAAATTTTCTGCAGCTTACAAGCCCAATGGTTTGTTGTTTACATTTCTATCGTGGTTGCTCAATCTTGTTGTCACTTTGAGACCCAGGATGCAGGCACAGCCATTAGCGTGACATCCCTATTTCATGACAAAGGGAGAGAAGAAATGGCGAAACACACAAAGACTCTGGAAGTGACACACATTATTCCTGCTCCCCTCTCAATGTCCCAGGTAAGTCATATGGCCAAATATGATGTCAAAGGGAGAGAAGGGGACCACAAGGAGATTGGAGGAAAGAATCATATCATTACCACAGTCTAATTTTGACACTTCTGATACTGTGTTGGAACCATGTTACTCTTTAGAGAACTATTCAATTTCTAATTTCTTATTCTTTTTTCAGTAAGAACTTGAATATACAAAACAATTTGAAATGACAAACTGGACAATTCCTGTCTTACTAAGATTTCAGCATTATTTGGCATGTCTAGTTCAAATCAGTACTTTGTTTCACATGATAGGTGCAAATCATCAACAGCAGGTACTAGCCCTGCATTAGGGAAGGTTACAGTACAGTGGCTTAAAAACATATGAAATCCATCAGCTGTGCAAGAGTTAAGTAGTACTTTTAACAAACCTGTGTATTTGTCATTCTACTCTAGGAAACTTCTTATTGAGTTCAGCAGGTAGCTTTGATTTTCAAATTCTAGCTTTAGAAACACTTATTTTTTAAAGACCACATTATATTTTCAGAGGCTAAGGGGCATTGTTTTGTTAATGTAGTCTTATTTTAACAATTTCTCCTATCTTTGTCAAGTACAAATTTTCCCAGGATAGGGACACTTAGGTATTCATGTAGTGCCTTAATCTCATATGTCTTTTGGAAGAGGCAGGAACTGGGTTTGTGAACTCTTCTTCTACACAATGCATGGCAAATGGCAAAGTTTGCTGAGATGCTGGTCAGCAGGAAACCAAGTGCTGGGGTACCATCGAAACTCATGAGGAAATCGCTTGCTAGGATGCAATCAAAACTTCCTGAGAAGTCACCCACTGGGGTGCTGGTGACACTTGCTGGAGGGTATACAATTCTAGGTCCCCACACACCACTGGTCAGGACACCAGCTGCGGGCCACTGGGTGGGTAGGAGCTAGAAGAAAGGTCCCAGAACCTGGAAGCCAGGCCTCTCATTTTGCCGTGTCCCTCCAGCACTCACTGTTGACAAGGCCTAACATTGTGCCTGCAGAATGTTTACAAAGGTGTGTCTCTTGTATCACAAAGTAGGGCAAAGACGGGTAGAATTGGAGCCGAGAGCAGTTAGTTGGTAACTGGCACAATGACTATGAAATTTATTGTCTAAACCAAAAAGTGCAAGGGAGAGCTATCAATATTGATACAGAGCTAAGAGTTGTCAACTAGGACTATCCTGGGGGAGAGCTGAGATTTGGTCACCCTACATGGGAGCCAAGTCTGAAGGGGAGAACAGCTCTGGTGTGGGGAAGAGGAGAATCAGTGAAGAACATTTTAGGTGCAGGAGACAGTATGAGCAAAGATGTGGGGGTGGAGACCTTGAGCAGTAAAGTTGGACTTAAGTGTATGGCATGAAAAAAGTAAATGTAAAGGTGAAATTATAGTAATTTTTGAATAAAGAATCTGGCAGAAAGTCTTAACAAATTTATCTTAGCATTTTCTTATCAAAGTCCATAAATTTATTCTTTACAGGCATATGCATGTCCATTTCCACCATTCCCATCTTCAGGGCTTGAAATTCATTCATCAAGCTTTTACTATGCTATACTCTACTGAGAATCCACTTCCTCTGCAGGCCTGCTGTTCAGTTTTTTAAATAGAATATGATCGGTTGGGTCTCTCAGAAATTAAATGAAGGAAATTTAGTGGAGAATTTGTTTATTGTAAATATTTGAATGGTATTTTATTTTGTAAAACTTAGTATCTAGATAAGAGAAAATGAAAGGTGATTTTTCTCCAACTTTTCCTTCTTCCTCTGAGTGCAGTTCCCAAGAATAAGATCTACCAGAAACCTGTTATCTCAACTCTTTACACAGATGGTAAAAAAATGGCGATCCAGAAATGTAAAGTGGATTGTATAAATCACTGGCAAATTAGAGCCAGAGGCAGATTTTCTTCTTTTCAGGTCAATGTCCCTTCTTTTCCACCAGGATTTCCTACTTCTCTTTAAGACTAGGGAGGTACTTCTCAGAAAGTCAGTGCCTGAATTTCATGCATAAGGGAAGGTGAACCCCTGAGGTATGTCACTGGACAGTTTCTTTCTAGTTAAAGGGTTACTGGATTTGATTACTATATTTCTCTCCACTGACTCCTCCAGAGTAGTCTTTCCTTCTTTCTCGGTGTTCTCTATTAATCTACTTTTTCCTTTTCATTTCTTGTCTGATGCCCCTCCTCTATCAAAGTTTCACAGGTTTGAATAACAGACTGGGATCTTTTGGAGGGCAGGGGTCATACTCCAGACACTGACAAGTCCCCCATCTTGAGCCATATGTCCCCCACCCCCTGCCGTTCCTTCCACTCTGTAGTATTTCAGGAGCCCCTGGTCTCAAATCTGCGAAGTCTAACCCTGAAATCTGGTAAACCATGTTGGAAAAGCTTCTGAAATTTCCACAAATCTTTATACATTCTAGATAATAAGTGAAAAATATTTGGGAAGAAAATGAGAAATGAACAAATCCTCAAAAGTTTAGATTAATTTATTGGCTGACCTCTCTGTACCGTTCTAACAAAATTGTTATTAAAAACAGGCCCATCTATTCCTAGTCACCATATGTGACCCCATTAAATTCATGACCAGCTTTCCATTGTATGGAACTCTTTAGAGGGTTACAGGCCTATGCCCAGGGTTTAACTTCTCCAGTAAAACCAGTGACTCTAATGGTAATGAACATGAGAGAAAATCCTTTGAAAAATCTCCATTTCATAAATTATTATAAAATGTTTGGAAACAATTTGGTCAAAATGAACATTGTAGATAAGTGTGAAATATATATGAACCTTTCTACCTGTCCTGGTTTTTGGATGGTGTCCACACAGAAGGAACAAAGTAGTGGTCTACCTATTTTTGTGTCTTTTGCTCTCACATTAGCCATTGCTTCCTGTGGACAGGTATTAATATTGCTTGCTGAACTATATGAAGCATTTATAGAAACCTTATCAAGGCATAGTCATCCTCATTTTCTTAAAGTCATGTTGCCCCAAAATGTTTAAGTAAGTTCATGAAAATTTGTAAAGCAGTTTTATAGACTTGGAAAATTTCAATAAAATATCACAGTAATGTTAGAAGACAAACAAATGTGGTTTGGACTAATAGCTTTGTTATCTTCAACAGAAAATCTTACTTTATGGAATGCCTAGAGTGCAGAAAACTATAAATAAAGTAATGTCTCCAAAATTTTGTAAAGGGCCATTCCACTCTTTCCTCCTGTTGGATTTAAAAATATGTGACAAAGTAAGAGAATTGGAAAAAGCCCTCTTCCCATACCCTGTCTGGCTAATTCAGACCAACTGGGAAAAATCACATGATAGACAACACATCAAAAATCCAGGCTAAAAAAGTGCCAGATCTATGAATAGCAGATATGGGAACCAACTCAAGATTTCTGTGTAGAAGAGTGACAGATAAAAATAGTGCCCTAAATTTTTCAAAGGTGATTTGAAAACCTCCCAAGTGTACATGACCTTGGTACTGAAAATAAGATGACGAGGGCAAAGTTGAAATTGTGACGCCTTTCGGGAGCCTATAGATTTAAACCAATGTTCAGGAATAAAGGGCTGATTTTTTTTCCTCATCAGCAAATTGCACACAAGAATGCAACATTTCCTTTCCTTTGACAAATTCTTAATGTATTTATCCTCCCCATTTTCAGTTCCCTCCTGCTGATGAAAGCAATGTCTGGAAGATAAGAGGTAGGCTCAGCATCAAAATTAAATGAAAAAAAATTCTTACATCATTAGCTATTTCTTTTCCTGAACATTCTTCATCATGCCTTTACCTCCATACTGTGCTTGATATCAGTGGGGGTGTGGTATGCAGCTGCTTACATAGAAAAGTTTTCAGAACTTGCTGGTTCCCAAATCAACTAGGTACAAAGATAAAGGCCACAATACTTTTTTTTTATTATTATTATTTTGTGCTTTTGAGGAGGAAAGAAAAGAGTGCAAGAAGAAATGAAGTTGTTTTTGAATGTCCATCTCTAAAATTCTTTGCATCTCTTCTGGGCCCTGCTGTTGATTAAAATACCTTCACGTGTCTCCAAACCACTCTCTGGTAGATGGGGAGAGTTGGGTGACAGTGTGGAACACCATTAGTGAGATTCCTTTTGGTGACAGACAGATGTAAATGTATCCATCTCATTCTGTACTCTTAGGTCTCTGTCTGCAGATAGATGTTAATAATTAGCAGATGCATCCTCTCCTTTATCAAATTGGATTCTCCATAAATTCATCATTTCTTTTTTATTTTCTCAAAGTAGCAGCAGTTCTGACAGCCTCCCTTTGTTCTTGTGTTTATAAATAATTTATAACACAGAAATATCTTTTCTTAGTCTTAAAATATAAACTAATGGAATAACACAACACATTGCCCAAACTACCTTCTGCTTGGAGAGAAAGAAAACCCTGGGGTGGGGGTGGGGGGAAGCACAGAGCTTCATTCTTAACAAAGGGAGACTGGAGATCAAATAGAAAAAACATTTATCCACCTAAACAGATTTTTTTTTTGTTTTAATTTCATTTTTTTGCCTTCAGATTCTAGCAGTGTATGGGAGTTCAAGACAACACAAACAAATTCTTCTGTAATCTCTTTCCCAAATAGTATACTTTGTTTGAATTCCCAAATATGCAATATATTTCATTAAGCTCTACAGAAAGGAGAATATTCCTCAATTAAAACATCCACAGATGCTAAAAACGTACCACGCTACATTTATTCAGCAACTGCATTCTCATAACCCATGCACAATCTTTAAACACCAAATTACAGGGATTTGGTCCAAATTAGCAATAAAATACAATGTGTTTGCCCTCTACTGGGTAGTAATGACTGCGTAGTTTTCCTTGCACATACCCAGTGGCCTTGTAGGCAGCTTTATAACTGTTTCATGTAGTAACTAAGACAGTGTTATAAACAAATATGGCTAGGATTTGTGCTAATTAAGGTAAATAGAAGAGTGTTGAATCAGTTTGTCTACGCTGAGATTCTCAGTAGTGGTGATTTTAAAATTTTTTCTTATATTGCTCTAGGCTTGCACATCACATCAGAGGAGATAGCTTATAAGTCATCATTTGATATCCTGGAAATGTATTCAGGTTGTAGATAAATAACCCGCCTAACAATGCTAATGCAGAATGTCTGGCATGTAATTTAGATAGGAATCTGAACACCTCCTTACATCAGCTGTTAAGATTTTGCACTGAAGCAGAAATAACGTCTTATCTTCCATCTGGAAATGGGACATAGAATGGTGACACAAGTTATTTACAGAGTTACTGCAAAACAAGGGCGGTAAACAGAGTAACTACAAAGCAACTCCCTGGATTACTGCTGCAATATAATGCCAGATAAATAATCATGCCAGGGCAAATAAATTGGGAGATGCCTTATTTTATAGAGCATAAATGTAACTTGCATTCCTGTGGTGGTGGAGCTGTCCTTCGCATCTTGATTTCTGAAGTATCTTTCTAAGCCCTGGCTGACCCTGCAGAGCAAGAAATATGTGGGTAGACCACTCATTCAATTTCCACCTCTCGGGAAGTTGGGGGAGGAAATCACTTCCACAACGGAGGATGGGGCCTCCGTGCAGTTCAGAAAGACAAAAATACCTTTAGATTTAAACTGATTGAATGAAGAGACTGGACTAGACTTGAGAGGAATTTGGCTGGTATTCCAGGTCAGGTCCTCTCTCCGGGTCCCAATTGTCTTGCTCTTGGCAAATGATTTATTATTCTCTTAAAAAAATGGGGTGGGATTAATATCCTGACTTGGGGCTTTGGAATGTTTTCTCCCCGGAAACAGCAGCCAGCATTATTGGTCGGAGTGAGTCAGGCATGAAACATTAAGGGTAGGTTTTTTTTTTTTTTTTCTCGAGGTACTGGGGGACAAAATAATTACTGGCTTGCACCACAGCCCAACAATTAAGAAGAAATGAAATCCTTTCTTTGGCTCAAAAACATTTCTACATAAGTACTGGGGCTCCTCCCCCTCCCACTGGTCCACCCACAGGATAGCTTTCCTGGCTTTGCCTTTAGCTCTGGGGTCTTTTGGGTATACGGATAGAGCAGCATATCTCAGAGGGAAAAAAAATATTCAGAGCACAGAATGTGAAGTGCCCTGGTGTCTACTTTTTTTGTTGTTATTCCTTTGGAAATTGACATAAGTAACTTGACAGGGTATGTATGTGGGGGTGGGAGTGGGGAGAGGGAAGGAGGCAGGGTGAGAGCACTGCCTGCTTTGGGAGTAGAGATTATACAGGAGGAAAACACAGTGTTGACTTGAAAAGAAGACAATTTTCTGTCGTTGAGAGAATTGAAGGGAGGGAGAAGAAATCACACAGAACTTAGTTAATAGATAATCTTCAATGCATTGGTGGTCTGACAGGATCAACGCAGTCTCTGAAATTCTGGGATTTTCCTAACTGCCTACTGGGTCGTAACACATAAGGCAGGGCATTTGTTTCTCCACTCAGGTCCTGTCATCTTGCTAATTCTGTACTTAGCTAAGTGGCTGAAGATGTTTTGGTTTGTAAGACAATTCTTATTCCCAGCTGCATTAAACTGCTGTTATTAATTACCTCCTCTGGCCTAACATTATGCCTTTAGAACACACGTGTTGTCAGGCTCTCCAGGATTATTGAAAGGCTGTGGCCTACACAAAGGCATTAAGCTTAAAACAATAGGGGCTGCATATTTGATGGTGGAAGATGTCAGGTGGAGACAAGTACAGTTGGCTAGAACTGACTTGAAGCTCGTCATAAGGAAATAAGGGGTGAGGTGATCACAGCACAGGCATTAACTGCGCGTGAGAGACGCACAATTCTACATGGCAGCTTCCGTCATGCATTTCCAGTGGAAAAAGGGGGGAGATGGGCTCTGAGTAAATGATGGGTGAATTCAGAATCAATTGTAGTGTATGACAAGACACTTTCTCTCTTTGTTCAATATATAAATTAGGAACACTTATGAATTGATATTAATTAAAATAATGTATTTGCTTTCTTTCAACAGTAATGTCAGCCTTGTTAAAAAACGGAATGCTAAATCTTCATTAGACTTTCAATATTAAAAAACTTGCATGAAATATGAATTAACATTTAACTTGTTGCTAGTTTAATTAAAGGGGAGTGAATGCGATAGGCTTTTGGTGTTGTGGACAAACGCAGGAGCGACTTTCCCAAACCTGGGAATAAGGTGGTCTCCAGGGGCAGCCTGGATCAGGGAATCATCCATCACTCCCTTCTAAGAGGAGTGACTGCATCCCAAGTGGATTTATTGAATGCTATTGCGTCCGTGGAATTAAGTTACTATCAAAAGGCTAATGTACGGCAAATCAACAAAATGATCCAGTTTATAGAGGTCTTTATAGTTTTGTTGATATATATTTGGGAATATGAACAAAACATTCTTTGATTTAAGAGAAAGCACATACGCATCTCACTTTCTCTCCCACAGAGAAATTATGAAGTGCTTAAAGTGCTGTTGCTATTTAACTACATTAGTTTTGGGAGTCAATGACTACTTCCAGGGTAACAGGTGGGTCAAATGCTTTTGTTTATTCTCAGCAGACACATGGAGGTTTGGTGTCTTCTGATGGCGTTATATCGGTATCCTGGAATTAGAACACACATAGTTGGAATGAATGACCAGGCTGAGACCTCATCTGGCATCCAAAAACACATGATGAAACTCAAATGTTCCTATTGGCAACGTGTCGTCTTAGGTGAAAGCTGCTCCTAAATGCACTTTTTAATAAAGTACACCCAAGACTTAATAATTATGTTCTACCTGGATTTATCTGTTTGGAAAATGTGATTGAATTTTAGACCTCTCCTAGGGGTTGGTGTGTACATGCACAAGGAAACCACAAGGTGGTGGTATGGTGTCATCGTATTTTTTAAAGAACAGCAAGGAAAGGGGTTTGTTTAATGAGCTTGCACTCACAAGCCTGCTCATCTAGTGAACTGTGACTTTTCAAATACCAACCTATTAATGTCAAAGGCAATACTGAAGGGAACAGTTCTGTTTGATTTAAAAAATACAGACAATGTGAAGTCCACTATGGCCTAGTATCTATCACCTATGGGGCTCCATTCATGCCTAATGCTTTATTCAAGCTAAGATCGAGTTTTTATATATCAGATTAATACATATCTACAGCTTTGCACCTTTCTAGTTTGATTTTTTTTTTATCATCAGGGCTTACCAGGGCCGTTTTCATTCCCTTACTAGAGCATCGGCAAGCAGGTGGATTAGAGATAACTCTTGTGCTTTGTTTTTCTCCCGACACTGTCATTAATCATTCCTTAAGCCACACTTCAACTTCTAGTAATCAGGACTGGCTGCTCCTGAGCTGCACAAGAATTGCCTCTCACAGTGTAATATGGAATTGGAAGCGAATGGCTGAAGCCAGATGCCTCTTCTGCATTCCCCATCTATCTCATCATTTAGGTATTTATCCATCTCAGGCTTGTACGGAGAACACCTCTCTCCTTCCCATGAGGACACAGATTGCAACAGAGGATCAGATTTGTTACCCAGGCTTTGGGCTTTGATTGTCCTCTTATAAGTTCGGGATTAAAGTGAAATTTCCCACAGGGCTATGCAGGATTTGCTAGCATTTAACTGTTTAACCTGGCTGTTTGTGAATGAGAATCCTGTGGTCAGCCATTCCGTAGAGAATATTATGGTAAGCCAAGCTTGAATGGCACGCATTCCAGTGTGTTCCTGTAAAGAAGGGCGCTGATTCCAATTAACTTCATATCTGATATCAGTTGTTTTCATGTACACAGAGAGCAGTGATACTAAGGTAAAAAGAAAGTCAAAGCATTCCCAGTTACAAAATATAGATATCAGTTTGAAATAAATGCAAATCTCCTCTTTCAAAAGTATGTTTCTCACTTAAGCTTTTTATACTAATTAGAGAATTAATCAGTCTTGCATTCTATTTTGTGTAGTTGTTTATGTTCTCTCTAATTTGTTTACCAATTCTCATCTAATGATGATTTGCTTCTTTATTCAACATACCTTTGAATATGATTAAATTAGAAACAGAGTTGTGAATTTATTTAGACTTACTATATTCACAATGATAAATATGTACTTAGAATGTCTTAAGTTAGAACTTAAACAGATAGTTTCCTAACTCTTTCTTATTTCTGAAGAGGGAAATTCTGCTAATGTGCTCTTCATTCCCCAAAGCTAGGCAAACAGGGAATTGAGAAAAGGATTATTCAAATGTCAAGGCCATATTATCTGTTAGTTTTGTCCTAGTTGTGGTTTAGGTTTTGATCTACTTAAGGAAGAATTTGAATGAAGTCAAAATCTTTCTGTTGCCTAGTGTTGAAGGGGTTATATGGCCATCCACTGTAGACATTTATTCAGTGTGAGTGTGTTTTTAAAATGCCTAAAAGGGTGTTGCTCATTTTATGTGCTTCCTCAAAAGAAACAGAATGAGATAGCAGAAATGTGGAATTTAGCAATCCATTTTAAGCTTATAGTGAAATCCTTCTTTTGCAGAGGAACTGATCAAATCATTGAACCTTTTTTCCCCCACAAATGCCCTTAAAATTTTTTTTACCTTAATTTCAGCATGCAAAACAAAGAGTGATACAGGCAGAGCATACAAAGCAGACATAGCTTTTAAAAAATCTGTATTTAAAAAAACAAAACCATTGGTCATGGTGGATTCAAACAATTTAAAAAAATACACAGTTCTAAGCATCTCATTGAAAAGCCTTTGGTAATGGCTGGTGTCGGTGGCAAATTGATCATTTTGGGGGAGGAGAGAAGTGGAAAGGGGCCTGTAGACTAATTTATTTGTTTTGTTGCATTTGAGTCAGACACCTCTTATTAAGGAGCTGCTTTCAAAGCAGTTGTGATGGACACTGATCTTAGCCTGGTGGGAGCTTTGCTTTGGGTTATAAAACAAGAACACTGCAGGGTTGGTACTAAATATCTTTAACCCTATTTACTATATCCCATAGAATTAAGGAGACAACTGAGTTGAGGCATGTGGGGGGAAAGTCTCTGTCTCTCTTTTAAATGCAAGAGAAATCTCCTTCAGATTCACTTGAGTAATTTTCAGCTGTGTATTATGCTCCTGAAGTAACCTCTTCATTCCCATTGTTTTAGTGTGAAATCATTTCCTCGGGAGATAATTAGAGTTGCTCCATTTATTACATTAAATGATTAGCATGCACTTGAAATGATCCAGTGTATTTTCCTTTATTGCTGATGACTCTTAAATATGGGCCTCCATTCTTACTGGATAAATTAAAGTTGTCTTGGCTCTTTGTAGCCGACTGTGTAGCTGAACAAGAGGGACTTTCTTTTCCAAACATAGGCCAGGTGTGCTGTGGCTGGTCGAGGTTTGAAGAGAGTCTATTCATATGGAGATCCCACCTGGTTCAAGAAAGAGCTCTAAACACTGCTTAAAGGGTTTCTCTCTGAAGCCCCTGAATAAAACTGCTTTTAATGACAGTACTTTATCTGGCTTTACTCATCCTATGCTTGGCGTAAATAAATTTAACATAAAGTGGTCCAAGATCCCATTTCAAAAAAGCACCTCACTGGAAAGGCATGTGCATTATCTGAGCAAGCAGAATGCCCTACAAAGCAGAGGAGAAATGATATTTTAAGAATTTCCAAATATAGATTTCAATTGGGTGCAAGTACTTCTTGCTCTCTTTGAACTTGCTTGCTCGTGTAGCTAACAGAGTCATCTAAAATCCATTGGAAAGTTCATATCAAGCAGTCTCTGCATGTGAAATAGACACCATAGAATATGTAGTTAGAGAAATGGGAAACAAACTAGGGATGTTGTGTAGTTAATTTATATATTCAGACTTTCATTAAACGATGATAACCAATGGGAGTTAATTTAAACACAATGTCAGTAAATTTTAAAGCAGTGTTTAGCTACAAGATTCATGTGCACAGAAATAATGATGAACCGTGATGAAGATTTACCAGTTTTACATTTATCCCTTCTTTCTAAATGTATGTCTATATTTAGCAAATCTCTTTATTAGGAGACACAGAACGTTACATAAAATTAAAAAGAATTTCAAAGAATTCTATTATTTCTTTTTTTTCAAACTTCAAATAGCTTCATAAACTTTGAGCATGAAGAATTATTTCTCATTCACCTAGACATGATGATTCGAAACTCTGTCTTTGTGCTTTTATTGATTTGTTTTTGTATGTACTGTGTTCTAACAGCAACGTCATTTTCAAGGAAACATCATGAGATGCTGCAGAAGGCTCTTGGGTTCCCAGCAGTGACTGGAGAATTAAAAAGGGAAAGTAGAAAAGAAGTACTGGGTATAAAGTCAAGCCTGGGTACTTTGGTGTGGTGGCATTGTGAATCCTTGTATGGGGTAAGGCCGTTTGGTTTCCCACATTCTGCTTTCTCCAGCACAGTGAGTAGGGGAATACATTACCAGAAATCAGGCATTCCCTGTGCAAGTGAGAAGAAGAATTTAATACTTCTCTCAAATAATTCACTTACTACTTCTCTGTTATAATTCATATCCCAGCAACGGTCACATAAATTCTCTGTAAACAGTAGCTAGCATTTTACTGCTACAGAGCCAAATAAAAAGCACCTGTGGAAAAGTTCCCTTCCGCTATCGTTTTCAAAAGAAAGAGGCCTGTCTGTACTTAGCCGAAGGAGGCCTTATGTTTTGCACCCAAGATACTGGAATGACAATGACAGTAACAACAACAAAAGAATCTATTTGCTGTGCTTTGTTTTCTGGGGGCTTATCTTAGCACTGCAAGCAATCTGAGCAACTGTGCAGAATTTCTTTTCCGAAGTTATTTAAAATATAATAAATTTAAAATGGTAGCACTCCAGCTAAACATATAAAATATCCTAAAAAATCCTTATATTTCCCATTTACTCAAATGGATAAAACTTTCCATGTGTGGTCTGTAACACAATAGCAAAATGCTACTGTGCTCAGGTTGAGGTATGCTGAATTTGAGAAAACTCTTTCTCAAGACCCACTTCATAATGATTGGCATTCTCTCAGCTCATCCCATATTGTTTTCTGGAAACGTGCTCCTAGAGACAAGACACATCATTGTAGGAGAGGAGAGAGCTTTCTAGATCATCTAGTCATTTTATAGATAAAAAGTGGCCGAAACCCACAGACATGAAGCGACTTATCTGGAAACACAGACTGGCATACCAGTACCACTACCCAGTCCCCTGACTCTCTGTCCAGTGCTCTTTCTACTACCGTGGCAATACAGAATACAACAGAGAAATAGCTGAAATCCTCCTCCAGTCTTCATCCCCTCACTAGAAATTTGTTTACAAATGGGAATTTGGGAGCAATCCAGGATGATTAGGTATGATCCTTATTGATAAATATGTCGCCAAATATAATTTTAATTCTGTGCAACACCAGATTTTATTTAAATTACTTTAAGTGAGTATGGTCAAATGGTATTACCCTTTAGCTAACCATACCAAAAGATCTTTGGGAGATGGCAAATTCAATTACTTATAAAGGTGTTGGCAGTCTGTGTATGGTAAACCTATCTTTAATTTCTCTACGAACTCCAAAGAGCAATGTCAATGCATGGCATTCTGAATTGGAGGAGACATATTATCCTAAAAGAGTGCTGCGATGTTGTTTAGTTCTGACAGGAGAGTTCTCAAGGTAAGGATGCTTGAAAGTCTTCATCAGTGTCCTTACAGGAGAAATGATCCACTCTTAAATGATGGAGATGGAGGATAGGTTTAAATTGCACTCCTTTTTATAACTTTGTGAATTTCTTTTTAGTGTACATCTCCTTTTCAAAAGATGAAGTTATAACAGTACTAATACTAGTGGCGTGGAAGGTTACAATGGCTGAACACCATCCCTCTCAAACATCAATTCCATTTAAGCAAAATACCTGATAGAGAGCATTTCCATTATTCACAAGAAATCACACAATATAATGGTTTCTAGCACTCCTTTTGTAATAGCTTATTTAAATACTTGGGACTGCAATTCAGAGTTCCACTTTGTTCAGACTTCACAGAAATACTTTATTCAATTGATCCCATTTTTATTCTTTATTGTACTCTAAATCGCCTTTGATTTCTTGGAACACCAGAAATAAAAATCAGGTTTGCAGTCAGGTAAGGTATAAAATTCCTCCCCATGCATTTACTTAAAGACAAAGTAAAAGCAAAAGCAAAGCAAAAAAACAAACAAAAGCACCCTAAGAATAATTTAACAAAGATTCAAATATATCGCGTTAAAGGACAACTGTGTAGAATGGATTATTTTGTATTTTACAATTTCTAAATTTTATACAAATGGAGTTTGCTTTAGGTGGAAATTTAGCTTCTCCCAGCAGCCTATTGTGATGTTAGATATTTATGAAGACAACCAGAAATGTCAGTTGATGCTTTCAGTGATTGCATCATATTAAAGATAACCGTTTCCCCCAAACATATCACATTAATAAACATGAATTACCAAAGACTGGCTAAAGTCCTATCTTTCAATAAGCTTGCATTTTAGATATTGTTTTAAATTTAACAATGAAGTATGACTTTAGACATCATGGTTAGCATATCGGGATGGTATAACTTCGGTTCATTAAAAATTTTATTCCAGAATTTATAGTCTAGAAAAAGCTTTATAGCAATTCGCTTACTTTTAGTGAAAAAGAGAAACAAAACAAAGCAAATGAACAATCATGGTAACATAATATATTTTGTTTATTTCAAAAAGCCTTTTAATTTTGTTTTTATGCAAATAAGAGAAAGTATGCTAAAATTAATCTGCAGAAAAAAAGCAATTCAATTACTACAAAGAAGATGGCATCAGCCACCAAAATGAAAAGAATTTAGACTCTGGGGCTGGTATAGTCTGCTTGTTTTTTAAAAATGTAAGTCCCTCCCAGGTGAAAATGGAGGACCTGCGGTAGCATATGGAATATTTGACTTTATTATGATAATGCTGCAGCCCCTAAAGGAAAGATTCATGGAAACATATCAGTGTGTGCCTTGATGTAATAGAAGTAAAAGTCTCCACAGTTACAATACATAATTTAACTATGCAAATGCGGACTTAGGTGTGTGGTGATTTATCCATTTGCAGTAGCTTGAAATTCTTTGAGAGGATTTTTAAAGACTTTATTGTCTAAAAATGAATATTTATAATGCTTTAAAGATAGTAGTTACTTACCGGCTAGGCAGTGATGTTTGGAACCAATAAAGAATGAAATGAAAAAACATATTTAGAAAAACTTCTAAGCGGGTTTTGGATAGATTCTGTGAGGGAACATGTACCAAATTACTTGAATTGAAATAACCCCTTTTAGAATGTGATAAACATTTTTATGTACATATATAAAACCAATATAACTATTGAGTTTTGTGCAAATATTCTTAATGTCAGTTAAGGTACCCATCTATTTGTTGTTCATCATTTTTCCTAATTCCTAGGAAACTCTAAGATATTTAAGATCATGTAAAAATGTTTTTATATATTGAAACAGAAATTTTAAAATTCATTAAGAACAAGGTTTGGGCATATTAATCTGCCTGCTAGTTCTCAGCCTAGGGTGAATTCATCTGCCTGTAAGTCTTGAAAGTAGACATCAAAATAGAAATATTCAGTAATGATTTCAGTAGTATTAACAGATTTGCCTTTTATTTAAAAACACTACATTGATAATATTGTGATATCTGCAGTAGGAACAAACCAATTAGTAAATTAGAAAAACAGTTTTCCTCCCACATTTTATCCTAAATCTATATGAAGGAACATCCATTACTTGCAAGGTTTCAAATGTTATTTGATTTATGTATACTTGAAAGAAATATGCTTCTTGAAACAACAAGGACAAAATGTCCAAAGACATGATAAATATATCGTTTCTTAATTGCAAAGCCAAAATAGATTACACACAGCTTTGCAAAATCTAGGACATCTGCTTTGTTTGAGGCAAGAAGAAAGACATCTGGGGGTTTGAATGTTTCTTTGTGACCTGTTCCAGTGTGAGTAACCTTGTAGTTAACTAGGCATTTAGTCAGGTCCCAGAAAGATCATGCCTGGATGTTACCTCAGTGGCTGATGGGGACCCAGGCCAAAGCTGATATGTCATACCCAGAAGAGCACTGAATCTGGGCAGTTGGGGTGGAAGTGTAGTAACTGAAGCAGTGTACTAAGAGCCATCAACCATTTATCTTTCCAGCAATCACAAACCTACACACATGAAGTAATCAATGGAACAGGAAAAAAATTAAAACATAAAAATAAAAATGTCAGCACCAAATCTTCTAGAACCATTTTTTTTCTGACTAATCAGTAATCATATTATTATTTTTAAAAATCCTTAAATTCGGGTGTCTTTCATCATACAGGAAACCTTTGGTGATTTCAAATGACATCAGTGGGATAAATTCACATTTAAAAATTTTCAATTATGGGCTTCTGCAATTACATTTGACATTGACTTCTGTAACTGCAAAGAAGCCACGATAAAGTAGCTCTTTCACTGTTTGGTTTTATTCCTGGATAACGTTACGTGTGTTCAGTCTAGGACGAACGGTTTATTTGTTCAAAGCTGCCTCCTGGATGCTTTGGTTTATTTGCTTGTTCATCAGCCAAAAATGAGCGCCCTTCTCCTGAGGTCGCCGCCCCGGTGTGACTTTGTAACAGAGTCCAGATGCAGCGCAAGGGTTTGTGCTGTTTGACAAACAAAACCCAACCCCAAACTGCCTGCCAGTTGTTGAT
Source organism: Dasypus novemcinctus (assembly GCF_030445035.2). Classification (NCBI taxonomy): domain Eukaryota; kingdom Metazoa; phylum Chordata; class Mammalia; order Cingulata; family Dasypodidae; genus Dasypus; species Dasypus novemcinctus. The sequence continues at coordinate 108,696,215 of NC_080675.1, read as the reverse complement.
AAATCTTTCTGTTGGAATTATACTTGTCTAAGTAGCAGAGATACAAGATTCACTTCTTTTTCAGTATTTGAATGTGCGGAAGGCAAATTTAATTGCTCTTCATAGGCAGGAATTTGGCAGACAGAAAGCAGCGTGTTTTAATCGGTCTGTCTAGCATTTTTGCTACAGTGCCTGCATATCCGTGTCGGCGTTTCTAGGGACAAAAAAGGTGTATTGGACTTGAAATGTGTTTTGATGGTCGGTAAACACATTTATTTTTCACCTGATTCTGTTTTCTGTAGTTACTATGCCAAAAAGGAAGCAGAGAGGATGGTGCTAGCTGCCTGTGGGGTCTTGCAACAGGGGAATTAAGAACTTGCATCAGGGGAAATAAGAACTGAAGGTTTTTCCCACAAGTACCACCTTTAGACTATGAATACAGAGTTAATTTAATTAAGCTACAATGGCGGATTTTAAGAAACAGATCCATGAGCATATGCAAGGTTTTTGTACTTAAATGTTCAAACTGCAAATGAACGAAAGAACCTGATGCTTTATTTTAAAATTATTTGATTTCTTTGATCAAAACAAAATTCTCTTTATATGTTCATTGTCACTGTTTATAAATAAGACCAATATAACATGGAGCTGATTCTCAAGGTAGAGATAAATAGAGTGAGTCGTTGGACTACAGAAGTTTTTAAGGACTGCGATATTGAAATTCAGTGTTGATTTTGGAGCAAAATCATAAGAATAGTTAAATTGGGAAACTTTTTGTACTCCTTGGGTATAGTGCTTTTTCTGTCCTCTTTCATGTACTGTAGAAAGATCTCTATTAACTGTAAAACCACCTGATATTCAAATATCTTAGTTTTGATATTTTTCATATTGTAAATTTTCCTTATTGCTTAAAAATATCATTTCTCACTAGTATCCTGCATTTAACTCTGAAAGCTCCTTCTCACTTCTCTCATTTTGAAAATAATATGGGTTTTGGAGGCAGGCAAACTGAGTTATGACATAGGCCTTTTTCCTCACTCTTTATAGACCTTTAGGCACATTTAATTTCTCTGTACCCAGCATTTATCCAATGACCAGCAGAAATAACAATACCTGTTGTACTTTGTCACTTGTCTCCTGGATTAAAATGATCAGCTCGTTTGCCTTAAATGAGAGACAACTCTTTTCTCCTACCCTGAAGTGACATAACATTTCTTAGTTTGCCTCAATTTTCTAAAACATCAGTAGTATACAATAGCAGAAAACTTTTCTGCCTTGTCAGGAAATTAACAATAATTTAATATAAAAATAAGAACTAACAGCCTGCGGTGTGATGAGATGCTAGAAATGAGCGAAATTGAAGCTGCTGTCTTTACAGTTGAAAGAGCAGAATCTTCAGAAAGGAAAAAAAAATTCTATAAATTTAAAAAATTTCTTCCAATTATTTCTCCATAAAGAATACTTCTCTAATGTTTAAGAGTGGTATCCTCTATTACCACACTTATTATAGCGAAATGTAAAAATGCATGAGCGGTGGGTGTTTTGTTGTGACATCTGAACTATTTGTAAATATTGTTCACAGCTTTCTTAGCATATTTTAGCGAGGCAACATTTCTGCAAAGTATAATTTATTGCACATGATATAGATGGTGAGCTTCCCAACCCATTTGCTGTAGATATATTTGCACAGAAGAAAACTGACACCAGGCATATTAGATGACAGTAGAAAATTTCAGTCCATAGGTCGAGAACTCTGAAGTGGTTGCTCAGCCTTTATAAAACTATCTGTGGATCTAATATCCTGGCTTTACTTGATGCCAGGATTCCAAATAATGTAAGTGCTAGCATGATTGGAGGAAGAGTGTATTTGTTTTCTCTATTTGCGTGCCTTGTTTGTGTGTATTTTTGCCCAGGTAGGCGCCTCTGATTGTGGCATGCAACCCCAATTTCACTTTGCATGACACTTCCTTCTTTCATTTCCCATGTGGAAAAATAAAACCTGTGTGTGTGTGTGTGTGAGCCTGTATATGTATAACCTTCTCCTGGAATTGCTCATTCTGAAAAAGTTCAGCTTTGTCTTACTTTTTTAAATTTTCCTCAGAGGGAGATACAGGTCTTGGAGGAAGTGTTAAGATGGTGTCTCTCCCTAGCTCTCTCTTCCCTGCCTGCTTTAAATGACAATGAGAAGAAATCCCACTTTTAACTAGTTTTTTTTTTTAACTGTCGTTTTTTGGAAGGAAAAAGAGTTGGGACTATTTTGAAAGCCCGTTCTGTTTTCAGAACACAAGTTAACAATGAATTATTTGGACAGTAAAGCCTGTTTGTTTTCAATGAAGGAAGGCTTGGCAAACTTGATCCTCTTCCTTCCCCTGCCTGCTCTGCCAGCTCTTCCCCGCCTCCTCCTCGTGCTGCAAAGAGTTAGCTCAGCTTCACACAAAAGCCACAACTAGTGAATGCCTCCTCTGTCCCGGACACTGTAGTAATAACTTTACAGTAACTCAGTGAGGTAAGTGGGATTATCCCCCATTTTACAGAAGGAAAAACTGAGAATGCAGGAGCTAAACTAACTTGTCCAAGAGCACACAGCTAGTAAGAGGCAACACCAGGATTTGAAACTAAGGTAGTCTAGCTGAAAGCTGATGTCCTTTTGCCTCCACCACAGTACCTTTAAAATAAAATAAGGTTAACACTTATAAATTTATTTTTTATGTAGAGGAGCAGGTATCAACCATGGCTATGAATCTGAATCACCCGTGTTATTTTTTAAAAATCCAAATGCTTGCTTCCCACCCTTGAAAATCTGATTTTGTAGACTTTGGGTGGGGAATTGGCAACAGTATTTTTTTTTTTTTTTTGAACACCACAGATGATTCTGATGCCCAGAATTAAGAGCTGCTAGCAAAAAAGAGTCCTTCCCCCTGCCCCAATTAAACAAAAGCAATTCTTAGAAGACAGAAGGTACTTGTGTTAAGTCAGCACCAGATGCAGTACTTGTTTCTTAATGTAGTCACTGTGCTGTTCCTTCTAAATTTCCATTTGTAATTTTTTGTTGCATCCATTTTTCTATGGTAGATGACCCAGAATGACCACTGATTAATGCTGGCAAAATGGCTGCTGTAATTGTTTTTGGAGGTATGTTGTCTGTTGAAGATGACAAAAACCACACACAAAATGGTGAGCTATCTCCCTTTATAGAATTAACTTCTTGATTTCTTTAGCTGTGGGATTTATTTAATCATTCTCAGAGATTCACGAGGGTCCACACCTGATTTTCAGAGGCACAGATATCAGTTTTAGGAGGACTAGGTGAGAAAACCTTATTTACCTACTAAGTCCAAATTTGCTATACAGTTCATTAATTGTTAGTATTATGTTAGTATTAAGAGTGTCTAGAAACACTTTTTGAAGTGTCTGAAAGTTTTGGATATTACTTACAATATGCATTTGCTAGATCATATGCAGATTACTTTAAGACTGTTCATGCCCTGTTTGTACCTGCTTCTGAGTCTGAACAATTATCAATGCTTTAGTATATTTCTAGAATGGATTTTCTGATATGGGCTAAACACTTCTTTTCTACAATCTTCCAGTTAATGATTTGTGCCAATAAATTGGTGCTAGTGTGAAAACCAGCAGAATGTGGTGGAAATGCTCAGTTTATGGCTTATTAAAACTGGAAAAATGACACAAACTGCTGATTTCATTTACCTTAGTGTACCTCCCAGTTCCGGCAGGCCTATTTGCAGGCATTATTGCCATCAATGAATGTAACTGATCTCACGAGGATTATCCAAACAGCGACTCGACTCAGGAAGTTACCTTCCCTTAACCCCAAAGCCTATTTACCAAGCAATATTGAAATTAAATTAAAATGAATTTTTTTTTAGAATCGGTGTCCCAGTGGTGTCACACCTAGTCTGCTATAGGTATGCAATATGCTAAAAAAAGAAAAGATAATTGCTCTTTTATAAAATATTACTGATATTTTCAAAGGACATGCACTATGCATAGCCCATATTCATATATTAGTTAAAAATGCAATGCGAGCTTTTACAATGAAAATGTTCATCCCACTCTTTACCTCCGTTCTCTGACACCTCACCCTCTACCTCCCCAGAAACAAAGGCATAAATGCCGAAGCAGTGAAGGCACATTTATCTCTGTAACAGAGAAATGAGTGATTCTGCATGACTGTCCCTAATGGTACCAGCACAGTTCTCTGCCTGGCTGAACCAGCAAAGACCCAAATGCTCTGTGGATGGCTTCCAAACATTCTCTCCTACTTTCCAAGTGAAAGCACACATTGAAAAAGCCCTCGGCTTATATAAAAAGCATAAGCAGCTAAGGTGTGCTGTCTTAATTTTCAGTCTAACCCTCGAGACATCCTCCATGGCATCAGTATTAAAGCAGGAACCAGGACTACATTTTCCTATTCGATAATAAGCTATGGAAGTTGCATGGGGTCGAGTCTCTAGGAAATACCCTCTTTCTTTGAAAAAATGTCATTGGTAAGATAGGAGATTGGCACCACAATGAGCAAAATATAGTGCGGGTTGATACGCATTGTCAGGTAGAATTTGGTTTGAGACACTGACTTTTGTCTGCATGGTGTCTCCGTTCCAAAGAAGATGGAAGATGCAAAATTGCAAGTTTCCTATCTCTGGTTAATGTGGTCTATACAACTGAATAATGTATAAGGAGATGTTCCTTTGATAATGTCACAATTATTCATTGTACAGCCATAAACTCAAATATTCACATTAACAGCTAGGTATTATTTTTCTTCTCTGAAATTAAGTGAGCGGCATCAGTGGTCATAAATGAGGGCATTCATCAAAGGCGGAGCCATGGCAGAGGATTAAGTGAATGCTGATGAAGTGTCCAGATTCCCATAACTTGGAATGGAGCTGCATTCAGCATTCCTTTATTATCCATCTGCCACATAACAAAAAGTCCCCTATATTTAATGCAGGTTTGCCCTAGGCCACATAATAGGATTAGGAATAATTTCTACAAATTTACAAAAACAAATCACATGGGAAGGCTTAGAATTTGCTAATAATTTCTCCATAGCTGGGAGATCAAAGGGATGTTAAGAGTCCCTAGCCAGGCGGTAGTTTGACCCTGGCCAGGGTTTTTTAATGAAAGGGTTAATCTTCTCTGAGGTGACCATAGAGGAGCAAATAGTGTGACCAAAGGCAGATTCAGGCCCCCAAAAAACAAGGAAGAAAATAGTCTGAAAAGTACAACAGCAAGAAAACATTTACAGAATCACACTACATTTTCTGGTTGGAAAAAATAAAACTGCAGAACCTCATTGAAAGGGGCCAGACAAAAGAAGAGGGTTGACTGAGAAATGAACCTAGGAAGGATCAAACACTGTATTGCCTTGAGGAATTAAAGAAATTTGCCTGCTTGCTTTTCCTTTTAAAGGTTCCCCCATTGTGGTCAGGTAAGAGCTGCTATCTCTTGGCCCACTCACACTACACTGTACTTGTTGGACTTTGTGGAGGAGACCAGACAGGGTTCTGCGAGTGTGGAAGCCAAACCACTTGTAAGGCAGTCTTTTTCAGGGCCACCACTGTATGGATAGATAGGATGGGCTAGAAACTCATGAATTCTTACCTGGACCTTCCCCATTCTTAAAGGGAAGTGAAGGAGGACAAAGGCATATAAAAAATAATGAGGGCAGCTAGAACTAGTAACATTGCTCCTTTGTTCTCCAAGGTCCTTATTACTAATTTAGGCAAGTCACAACCTGTAGCCCAGATTTCCTATTCTACCTTGTCTTCACTAGTGGCTCTAAAGATATAGCCAGAGCTCAGACATGCCAAGAGCACTCCCTGCTGTTTTTTCTAACAATGGTCATGGGATCCCATTGCAAGTTTGTATCACTTGTTCTCAAGATATTGTGAACACAGTTCTGTGCTTTTCCTTTAACTATCATGGTACTCATCAATGGAGGGTTAAATATTAACTATCTATGCATGAAAGATAGTAAATACTCTAATAGTTTCACTGAAGGGTGGGTTGGCCTTTTGGTAGAGAGGTTCCTAGTCCTATGACTCTCTGTCTAGGTGTGTTGGTACTGCTAGCAGGAGATTGAAGTTGCTTGCTCACCTACTTCTATCACCTGTTGGTCTATTAAGACTGAAATTGAAGATGTTGGTGAAGGTCCTTCTTGGAAAGCTCACCTAAAGAGATTAACTTGGAAGAAAGGAAGGAGGTTGATGGAAAAGATGGTATCCATAGTTAAAATGATGGTCTTGAAATGAGGAAAATAGTTTTATTTGGTTTTGGGAACTATACCTTTCTTTTCACTCCTAGCTTCTGATAAAGGAGAGGGCTTGGGACACATCCTGTTGCTGTCTTTGTGAAGAGATCAGAAGATACCGACTCCTTTTCCCCAGAACCCTCTGACTCTCTTACTTCCTGTCCCAGGATTAAGAGAAAACTCATTATGATTTGTGCCAGGGCCTCATTGGGGTTAGTGGAATATAGAAGCTACCTCAATACCCTACCTACCCATTCCATGAAATCCCAGATTTCTTTGTATCCGTATGGCTGATCCTTCTTGATAACAAACAGTAGAGCTGAGACAGAAAATATAGATGGTCTTGATACCCACAAGTTTATTCATTAATAAGATGTAGGAAGTCCTATGGTCACAGCTAGTCAACCTTTCAGTAGCAAGGTAAGAAGTCAAATTTTGGTTCATTTTTGGTCAGACTGTCTTCCGATATTTGGTAGGTATTTTGCATGTATTAGGTGTTGTTTGAAATGTGGCACAAGTATCAAACAATTTAATGCTCACAAAATCCTACGAAGGAAGAACATTTATTATGTATAGCTTATAGACAAAGACTCTGATGCTCAGAGAAGTTAAGATAATCTAGCTAATATTACAGCTTGTAAGTGGCAGAGCCTGGCTTTGAACCCAGTCTTACACAGTAGGCTGTTCTGTCTCTGAATTTCCCTTTTAATTGCCAAACTCAGACTTGTACTTAAAGACTCAGAAAAGAGAGGGAGCTTGGAGGTAACTGAGTTGTACATGTATGTATATATTTCATTTTATAGGTGAATCAGTGGAGGCTCTGAGGCAGTAATTGACTTAATATAGGTCACAGAGTTAGTGGTGGACCTTGGGTAAGAAAACCCAACTTGTGTGACTATCTAACTGTCCAGAATTCTTTCCACGGGATCACACTCTTTCCTCTGCTGCCCTCTCTTCCCTCCTAACATCAATTTTCATTGCTTCTTTTTAGAACAACAAACAAATTCATTCATTCAGCAAACTTATAAACCTACTGTGGACAAATACTGTGTTAAAATTTAAGGATGTAAAGAGGAATTGAATACAGTCTCTTCTTATTCTTGAGACACTTATTGTCTACATGAGGGGTGTGTGTGTGTGGGGGGGGGGGGTGTAAGGGGCCAGCTGCAAACCAGTGAGAAAAATGCTATTAAAATTAATATGTATCCAGTATGTTACGGCAGCAGGAAGTAAGAAGACATCTTTTCATTGTACAGCCAGGGATCGCTTCATGGTGGAACTTAAGTTTGCACTGCATCTTTAAGGATAAATAGGATTTTGCTGGGTGAACACAGAGAAGGAAGGCATGTTGAATAGAAGGACAGAATGGTAGAAGTCATGGAAGTGTTGAAGAGAATGATGCATTCAGGAACTGAATTCAGTTCAGCATGTACATATTGAACCATACTTGCAGTTGGATTCTGTGGAAGAATGAAGTATGGCCAAGAGAGGAAATTATGAGCAACTGAAGTATGGCAATGAGAATGGCAGGAGGAGAACAGATTGGAGAGGTAGGAGATTGGGAGTAAAAGGACCTGGTGATGTGGAAGGGAAGAAGAGGACTGGTTTCTGGTTTGAGTGCCTGGGAGGATGGTGGGGCTTTTCATTAAATTAAGAAATAAATGCAGGAGAATAGATAGAGAAGATGATTGATTCTATTTTACACAAAGTAGAATTAAGTGTCTACTAAACTTCAAGTTGCACTTATCCAACCACTGTTGGAAATATGGGTCTGTAGATCAAGGGAGACAATTGAGTGGGAAATGAAGGTTTAGGCATTTTCAGCACATAAGTGGTAAGTGAAGCCATGCAATAGATAAGTTCTACCAAAGAGAGTGTATAGAGTAATAAGAGAGTGAAGCCTTAACGTTGTAGGGGCAGGCAGAGTACAAGAAGCCTGCAGAGGAAACAGAGAAGGATCATTTGCCAGAGAAGCAAGAAAGTAATGGAGGGAGAAAGGTTTCTGACATAGAATAAGAAGGAGGAGGGAATGTCAAGACAGAGGGGGAGGTCAATGCTACTGTTCACAGGTCAAGAAAATTAAGGACTGAAAAGTAGCCATTGGGCATATCAAATATTTAGAATGGGCATTGGAATAAGAACACTTTTTCAGCATTGGTGGGCGGTGGAAGCCTGATTGTGGGAGCTGGCTGAGTGAATGAATAGTTAAGAGGAGAGATGGAGAGTGGAGTTACAAAAGGAAAAGAAGGCAAGCTAACTGCATTAACAAGATCTAGGTAAAAGGCCAAGGGCAGATCCTCTGTAGGCCAGGAGAAAGAGCTAGAAAAGAGCACTAAACTGATGATAGGAAACAAGTCCCAGGGAAAGAGTTGGGGTGGAATGTGATCAAGAGAACATGTAGTCAAGCTACTTTAGTCAAGACAGGCTCAATCATATGAGTAGAGGTAAAATCTTACTGTCAAACAATCTCTTTGCAGCCAGTGATTTATCCAGGGGTTGGGGAGGCTCCTTGGAAGAGACCTGGGGGAGATTTGAATGGTCTGATGGTAGGGACTAGGGATAGGATGGGGATGGGACTGTTTGAAAGTCAAATGACGAGGGAAACATGTCCTGATGGTGGAGGGTAGGGATGGGGAGAGGCTCTGAATGGGAGTCATATTATTCAGGGAAAGATGAGACAAAAGAAAGGGACTATTCTCCATCAGGAAAGATGGAGTCTGGCAAGGCAAGCTTAAGTTGACAGCAGGGCCTAAGGGCTAAATATAATTTTGGAGATGGTGTTGCAGCTCTCCTGGAATTTTTGTAACCTGTCCTCCTGTGAGGTATATATACACTCATGGATAAAAGGGGCACATGTATGTTAGTTGGAGCTTTTGGGACCAAGCCAGAATATTTTGGGACCAAGTCAGTTAGTCCCTTCCTGGAACTATCCAGGAGTTGCCATCATTCTTCTTTTTCACCAACACTAAAGAAATGGGCATGCTATTTCTTGTCATTCTTTGGGGGTCACAGATTATACCGACTTCTAGTGTGATGGGTTGTAGGGCACAAGCTGCAGCTTGGCTGGCAGCAGGTATGGCAAGATTTGTGCAAGAGGAGTCTGAAACACTCTGGTACTCTGATGATGCTCCAACTCACTATGATACAGAAGCAAGGAAGTTCTTATTTTTATTTTTATTTTGGTTTCCTATAATATTATTCACATTTTTTTCATTTGCTAATTTATACATAATATACAAAGAAGTGAAGATAAACATCATTTCATATGAACCAATAAGAGCTATGACTCTTATTGGACTAGAAACAATCCATATCAAAAGGAGACACTCAAAAGTAAATGGTTCTGCACAAATCAAATTCCTTTATTCTGAAATTTCATCTCTAGATCTTACCAAAACTCCATGTTAACTTATTAAAAGGTGGATTTGGGGGGAAGCATGAAAAATAGCAAACCATAGATTTCTTCAATAGCAGGTATTTTTTTCCCCCTAGAATACACCTGTAAGTATTGAGAAGATTGGGTTGTAACACTGGGACATAATGGGAATAGCAGGACCCTGAAAGGGTTCAGGTGGGAGGAGGGTTTTTATTTTGCAAAACCACCATTGGATGAGCTGCAGGAATCAGCACCCATGCTATGACAGCAGTGGTGATGGCAGCTGGGGCAGCTTAGGTGGAGAGGCCAGCTTACAGTATTTCAGTCAGGACTCTGGGCTTGGTTTGCCAAGACCTGTTCAAACAAAAACTGTGAATAAGGGTTTGAGTTTCTCAACCTGTAGAATGGAGTACTTAAAAGTCAGACAGTTCCAAATTCTAATCACAGCTACCCCAAAACCTGGAGCAAGTTAATGTACTCCTCTAAACCTCCATTCCTCATCTGAAAACTTGAGATCAGATAGCACCTACCTATATAGTAGTCACGAGGACACATTTCAAATCTTTTGGATAATGTATGTACGTCCTCAATAATGAGTAGTGCACTGAAAATTGTAGCACTTTGTTATTGGTATTTGAAGTGGGACCTAAGTGAATGGAGCTTGGAATTATTGAAATGTGGATATAAATATTAAAATAGCTACATTTATGTCATAAATTGGGGAAACCTAGAGCATTCTAATAGTTTCCCAACTTATACTTAAGAATCATAAGTTTGCACAAAGTTAAAAAGAAAGAAGATACAATTAATTGCAATAAAAAGCTTCTGAGCTTTCCAAGCAAAAGAATTTCTCTATTTTTACTCTCAATCTATAGCATACCTCATTAAGGCACATACTCTTCCCCTTTTTTCTCAATTTCCTTTATTATGTCTTTGAGCAGTTTTATCCACACTAAAGGAAAATACCAATACATCTATTCCCATACTATTTACATATTAATGACTTTGTTACCTATTTTAATTCTGCTGAATTCTAAAAAGAAGTCAATCTTAGCTGATTAAATGGTATTGTGTTTCTCAAAGTAGGTTTTGTGGAACGTCTCATCAGATGCTTATTTCATGGTTTGGAAAGCCTGGTTAAACACATTTCATTTCTGCAGGCTCACTTACAGACTTACTATGTTTACATGCATTTGGATCTTCCAGACTTAATTTGACCCTGGAAATATTTTGTGCCAGAACTGTTGCAGAACTTGTGTTCCATGGACCCAAGCTTTGGGAAACAGGTTTCTATGAAAATGTGGGGCAGCCAGGACTCTTGGGACCTGAGGTGTTGGAGTGGAAAAAACCCACTAGAATCTTCTAGACGAGTGAGTAAAGAAAAAGACAAAAGGGAGTTATAGGGAACTAGATTTGATGTTCTGTGCTTTCTCTCTAACATGACCCCAATCTATTCCATTTGCACTTTAATCAGAACTAAGAAGGTCTGAGTAGAAACATTCAACTCCCAGGCAAAACTCTTTATGCTACTATTTTATGGATGGTATGGCAACCCAGTACTGTGTAGTCTTTATATCAGAGGCAGACTGATAGAAAGGAATGCCAACAAATTCTGGCAACAGTGGCTTGTATAAGCAAACACCCCAAATAGTCATCAGCCCAGGGATATAATGTATTTTATAAAGTAACTAAAATAATTCACAAGGAATTATTGTTATAGATGTATTTTTACTCAGGACTTCTGTCTTGGACACATTTTAAATCTTTCAGGTGATTTGAAGATTCTTTCTTAATCAAGTCTCTTCTTCAGAGCAGACCCATTCACTTTTTAAATTACACTAGATAACCCATGTGAAATTTTATGTACCTGGTTAGTGATTCTTAATCAGGAATTAATAAGCCCAATAAACTTCTGAATAGCTATTTAAAAATATGTGCGACTGAGCCCCATACCCACAGATCCTGATTCAGTGGGGGCTTGGGAGGGGCTTTACTTTTGCGTTTTTACAATGTTCCCTGGGTGATTCTGACACACACCTTGAGCTAAGAACCCTTGAGAGGGACATAATTAAAATCACAGAAATGGACTATTTTTCATTTATGAAGCAGCATGGTGTGCTAGACTTCACACAGTTCTCATTGATGATAGTGGATGTAAGAACATACATTTTAAAATATAAAAGGTTAGCAAATAACCACATTTGTGTTAGTATCTCTTGTCTTCTAACCATTTTCTTAGAAACAAATTTGGTATAAGTGGAAATGTGAGGGGGAGAGGCAAGAGACTGGCTTACCTTCATGTGGGCTGTTAGCTACAAAACCCCTTTTTTGAAGCAACTTGGCACAAGAGGGTGGTTTTATAGGCACTTTTGATGAAGGGAAATACAATATTTCAGGGTAAGGAAACTAAAGAGCAGCAGACTTTCTGGGGATGCTGTCTCGAAAGAGGCAGACAGGAGGAGGAAGTAATGGAGCTGAGCTTTCATTTCTTGGCTTGGTGTTCACATCAGTTCATTCTGCTCAGATCATTGGTAGCTCAACCAATGATATTTTTCATTTGCAAATGGCAGAGAAACAAAAGCCACCCCATGTTTCCATGAGGATATTACTTAAAAATGACAATGAGCAATTTTGCAGAAAATGGGATGCTTGTCAAATTAGGGGATTGGATTCTATTTTCCTTCAATGCCAGTTAGAGGAACGCTTGGTTAATGTGGGTTTATGGGATTTCTAAATCTACTAAATAAACTTTTTACAATGCAGTGATGAAATGGTAGCTTATTGTGCAGCATGGAAGATCCAATTATTCTCATGTTAAGTTTATTATTATTTTTTTCTGACCTACTAACAAGTTAAAAGAATGGCTGGTGATAGAAATTTTGGGATTTCACTAAGTGCTTCTGGAATGGATGAGAGGGTGATTCGTCTCTGATATTTTGTCACCCCACTGATCTCCTGGGTAAATTCAGAACTGTCCTGGAATGGAATCTAAGGGAAAGTTGTCTATGTCCTGGCTTGGGTATGGGTTTCCTTTGAGTAGGTTGGCTTAAAGGCTAATGGCCACAATCACAGAGCACTGTTGCAAACCTTGGTTTCTCATATTGTTTTTCTCAAGAATCAACCATCTTAATCCCTGCATTTTAATCCCTCAGGGAGTTGTGCATCATTCTATGATATATAAACATATATACATGTACTTATATAATTTGTACATATATATGTAATTATGATATATGCATATAAATTAATAGGGAAGATACATGACCCTACCTAATACACATTTTATTTAAAATGAATCAATTGCCTAAACTTCTCTATGTGGAAGCTCTTTGGGACACTCACATGCCACCCCCACCCCCACCCCACCAAATACTCAACCCAAATATTACACTATAATTGAAATTAGATTAAAAAATTAAATGACATTTTGCAAACTATTTAAAAGGGTCAGCAATGTGTTTGAATGCTCTGAGATTAACCTTTGCTCGTTTGGGAAAATGCAGCCTTCAATAGGAATTCTGTGGCTGGGGTTGCACTTGCTAAAAGTTTAAAACAGTAATTTTTTCCTAAGAAAGGTCATCTTGAGCTAAAATGTCAAATAAATTATTTAGATTACTGAATTAGAAAAGCGAGGATCTGACAGGCTGAATTTTTTATGCACATTAGCCACAGCCAGGGTCTCTCTATGCTCTTTTTATTAGGTAAAGTGCACCCCCTTGCCTCTTATTAAAAATCTCTCCATTTAGCCCAATACACTTCCTTTGATGGATGGCTGCTGCATTTGAGCATCCAAATACATGAGGCTGCTGAATTCATATGGCCTGTATTCATTTTGCATGCTTTCTGGTCTGGATTTTAGAAGAAGAGACACGTGGTTCACAGGGAAAAGAATATGCACACAGCATACACATGAGCACATACACCAATATATGTTTGCATATATGTGGCATCTAAATACATTACTGTATATACTCTGACATATATATGAACATATGTATTTTTTTTCCTTAAGCAAAATAACCTTTGACTTCAATAAAACAGAAATGTTCTCCAAGAATATGTAGTGTATTACCAATAGAGAATATATATTACCAGATTGTCTCCACGTAAGAAATAATACAAAGTAAGTGGCTTTGTGACCAATGTGACTTAAGGAATTTGTCTGAAAGCAAGGGTACTCTGTGAAGGAACCTCTAGGTGCCACTGCCACCTTGGGGATATGGTGGTTTTTGGTTTAGTGCTTATTTTATAGAGCACTCTGAGCCTTTCAAAATGTTCTCTTTTGCAGGTAGATATGCTGGTATCAGGTCTATTTTACATATGAGAAAATTGATTTACAGAGCTGTCCAAGTTAGTGATAGGACTTGGTTACTATTACATACTTCCAGATCTGAGTCCCAAAACTGGCCCCTTCTTTACCAAAATGTCTAGGTCAAATGACTGGTTTCTTAAGCTGAAGTGTTCTTTTTGAGTGTTCAGTTGAACATTTAGGTACCTATAGGTGAAAATGTACATGGAATTCCCAAGTATGTTTGTATCTGTAGCAGTTTGACACTATTGATGAATTCCAAAAAGAAATATTGGATTATGTCTGTAAACTGGTTTTTCCCTCTGGGCATATTAGAGTGCATTGGATTTAGAGGTTTTATTTTTACTTGGTTAAATAATGATTGAGGCTTTGATTGGGCAATGTCAGTAGGATGTTGAGTCCTCTCCCCCCACCCCCCCTTGGTGGGTGGAGACCCAAAGAGAAATTGCACCACAGAGAAGGGAGGTCGGGGTTTTGAGCTGAAGCTGGGGGAGTAAGCACACAGAGGAGCAGAGCAGCTGAGCCCAGAGAGAATCAAGCCTGGGAAGAGAGGAACCCAGGAAACCTGAACTCTTGGCAGATGTTGGCAGCCATCTTGCTCCAACATGTGACAACAGACCTTGGTGAGGTAAGTAACTTATGCTTTATGGCCTGGTAACTGTAAGCTCCCACCCCAAATAAATACCCTTCGTAAAAGCCAACATATTTCTGGTATTTTGCATTAGCACTCCTTTGACTGACTAATACTGTATCTTTTTAATATATTTTATAGAATATTCTGTATTTTTGTGAAGCTTGTAACTTATTTCTTTATCTTTCTGTCTTATATACATTTTTCCCACCTGCTTTTCAGAGAAATTTACTCTCTAGAATGGTTTTCTAAGTTGTTTTTCACCTCTAACTTAAGAAATTCTCTCTCCTTGGCTGAGGAAATTAATGTTCAGAGAACCTAAATATTGTACAGGGCTAAGGTGGAGCTGAGATTAAAACTTAGAACTTAGAGCTTATTGGTTCTAAATCTGTGATTTAATTACATCCATTTCTTATATCCTCCTTCTCCTTCTCCTTCTCCTCTCTATTCTTCCTTCTTTTCCTCTTCTGTCTGGTAGTATCTATCTACTGACCACTCTCCTATTCAGATAATGCTGGTGTCCTGTCTTTCCTGGTCTCCTTGTATTGGCTAATGAAATGTGGGCAGAAATGAAGTGTGATACTTCTGGGTTGAAGAAGTAAAAAGTCATCATGAGCCCCTCTAGCTACTTCTTTTATTGCCATGGCAATTCTGAGGAAAGTACTGAGTTGTGATGGTAAGAAGAAAACTTTGAAGTAGACTATGTGGAGTTGTCCTAAAGAGGCAACACTACCTATAGTGGATTTTGCATGAAGAAAACATTAACTTTTGTTGCATTAAGCCGTTGTGACCTTGGGGTTTTTTGTTACACAGCATATCCTAGCCTAATCTGACTAAAAGAATTTAAGGGTGCCTTTGTTCAGAATTTTATTTTCAATAAAAATTAATTACATTTTTATTCTCTCACTCCCCTCTTCATCCTTTATCCTAATTGTATTTTATATCTGTATTCAATGATTTTTCTCTGTAACATTCCTATATCATGCCTATTCTTCTTGTGCAAGAAGAAAGCAGGAAGTGCTGACACCCAGAAATGTTATATCCCAATATTTCTTTCCCTTATTTGATGAACAGATACCCTGGCAATTGTGGAATTTACAAATGTCCATTTCTAGACAAAGAGTTCAAAAAGATGAAAAAAGAAAAGGTTTTAAAATGGGCATTTCTTTTATATCACTGTAGAAATAAAGACATATTGTTTACCCGTGGCCCATGGGCTCAAAGGAATTTGGAATGCATGACTTTGGTTTTCAATTGATCTTTAATTTGAAAGCATTTGAGAAGTGGTCTAGGAATTGCTGTGTCTTAAATATAATTTTCTGAATATCAACTGAATATTTGGCATTCAAGTTATACTAACTATAAGCACTTATAAAATTAGCAGATGCCAATCCCACTGCTGGGTATATACCCAGAAGAATTGAAAGCAGGGACACAAACAGATATATGCTCACCAATGCTTGTAGTGTCATTCTTCACTATTGCCAAAAGTTGGAAACAAACTAAATGTCCAGATGAATGGATAAGCAAACTGTGGTATATACATACAATAGAATACTACTCAGCTGTAAGAAGGAATACAGAATTAACACACAGGATAACATGGATGAATCCTGAAGACCTTATGTAGAGTGAAATAAGCCAGGCACTGAAGGGCAAAGATTACATGACCTCACTGATATGAATTAAGCAAATTGAATAGACTTATGGAGCTAGAGACTGGAAGACAGGTTTACAGGAGATAGAAAAGGAGTAGAAGGTGGTGAACTGATGCCCACATGGGCAAAATCTATGATAAGGTGGAAGGGTGTGGTTGGGCGGAGGATGGGCATTAGACTGGGGGGAGGGATGGGGGAAGGAGTAGGTGAACTCTGGGAATTTGCAGCTCTGTGGTTAAAACTACAATGTTGGGAATGTTCTTTTGGCAGCTATGGCAGGGGAGGTTTACTGGTGTAGTGTATTGGGTGTGGGAGGATATGCAGGATAGGACACACCTGGGGCATGCTTCTATGGAATATGTAAATGTTCATCTTGTCATGGTGTGTTATCTCAGTGGGTGGAGACCCACACAATAAACAATAAAATATTAAATTCTCATCCTGGGGAGTCATGCTATGTTCTGAATTAGAAGGACAAGAATCCCGCAAGAACATAGGCAGTGCCTAATAAAAGAAAACAGACCAATATGCCAAACCCTCAATATTACTGCAAGTAACTATGAATCTTATTCTTCAAAAACTGAAACTTAGTGGTTACCGTAGGTTCTGAGAGGAGGGGGAGGGAAGAATAGAATAGATGGAACTTAGGGCATTTTTAGGGCATTAGAATTGCTCTGCATGATCTTGCAATAATGGATATAGGCCATTTTAAATTTCATCAAAACCTATAAAAGGGTACAGTCTAAAATGCAAACCATAATGTAAACTATTGACCATAGTTAGTAGCAATACTTCAATATTTGTACATCAATTGTAACAAATGTACCATCTACATATAAAATATTATTAATAGGGGAGTGTGGAAAAGGGGGAGAGTGTTGGATATATGGCAATCCTCTGTATTTTCTATGTGACCTTTCTGTAACCTAAAGCTTCTTTAAAGATAAAATGAAAAAATAAGACACTGGGGTATAGATGGAAAAAAAAATTCACGGTGTATACAAGACAACAGATCTTCAATGATGAAAGACATATCTAAAATTTTTTATATTATTTCAACTTTTTAAAATTTTTTGTGTTTTATATGTTATTTTAAAAACTACTATTTCATTTTCTTATTAATTTTTATTTGTTATTTTGTTGGCTTAATTTTTGGAAATGTTTTGGATCACAGAAGGGTCACAACTGTGGCAAGGGGGAATCACTCATGTGGGGTGTTGGTGATGGGCAATGTATGGGGAGAGATGCACATGGGGCATGCCTCTAAAGCATATGATATGTTCAGGTGTTCATGGGGCATTGTCTCAGTGGGTGGAGACCCACACAATAACTGAAAAAATGTTGAATTCCTATCCTGGGGAGTTCTGTTACATTCTCTAATAGGATGTCAAGAGTCCCCAAAGTACAAAGGCAAGGCCTAGTGAAGGAATACAGACCATTACACCACACCCTTGATATTGATGATTATACCTATGAACCTTTTCTTATGAAATTGAAACTTAGCCTAATATTATATATTGTCTAAGAATTTTCTCCTGAAAACTCCTTTTTGCTCAAATGTAGCCTTTCTCTAAGTGAAACTCAGTATATAAATGCACTATCTTCCCCCTGGTGTGGGACATGACTCCTAGGGATGAGCCTTCTTGGCACCAAGGGATTTTTTTCTAAGGGCCAACTAACCTTGTACCTGAAAAAATACCTTGACCAAAAGGGGGAATATTAAATACAAATCACTTTTTATGGCTAAGAGATTTCAAAGTGAGGCAAGAGGTCATTCCAGAGGTTACGCATGCACATCTCAGCAGGATCTCATTGTCTGCCACATAAACATTGCTTCAAACAGTGGGACTCTTGAGTGCTCTATAGCCAGACACTAAAAGCAGGGC
The DNA here is from genome assembly GCF_030445035.2 of Dasypus novemcinctus. Taxonomy (NCBI): domain Eukaryota; kingdom Metazoa; phylum Chordata; class Mammalia; order Cingulata; family Dasypodidae; genus Dasypus; species Dasypus novemcinctus. The sequence goes on along the minus strand of NC_080675.1, from coordinate 108,678,102 downwards.
AGACAAGCTCAGGAATTTGGTGCCCTGTCAGTCGGCCTCACTTTGGAATTTATGTTTCCCAGTGTAACAGTGTTAGACTCATTTATTGTTTCCCTACACATGGCTCTTCTGCCCCTTTTATTTGAACCTATAATTATCACTATACCTCTTAAATATATGCCTCAGAGACTTAAATCTTTGGTCCATTGGTGTGCCAGTTGAGCCCTGAATCTTAGCAGAGTTGCAACACCTACTTTCCAATTCATTGGACTCTCCCAGGACAACTAACAAGGAGATAATGGTGGACCACATCCATCTTAAGGAACAGAAAGTGTCTGCAACTGCAAGCAGGATAGTTCTATCCATCTGCCTCATGGGATCTAGGCTCCCCTCTCAATTAGAGGCAGGGTGGGCATCACCATCCCAGAATCCTCAAGATTGGGGAATGAACAATGGACTAAAGTGGACTTATTATTATTCTATTATAGACTTATTATTGTTCTAGCAATGGAAGGACTTTTATCATTGATATGGAGGTAGTGACCACTGGAGGTTCTGGGGAGGGGGGAGGGAAAAATGGATATAATATGGGGGCATTTTGGGGACATTGGAATCGTCTGCATGACATTGCAATGATGGATACAGACCTACAGAATTGTGTGGGACAGAATGTAAACTATAATGTAGACTATAGTCCATTGTTGGTGGCAATGCTTCAATGTGTGTTTATTCATTGTAGCAAATATAGCAATTAGTGAAGGATGTTGTTGATGTAGGAGGATGTGGAAAAGGCAGGCCATGGGACATATGGGAATCCCTTATGTTTTTAATGTAACATTCATTATAATCTAAAGCTTCTTTAAAAATAAAAATGATAAAATAAAAAAAAATAAAAATTAGCTGATGCCATACAAAAGATAGTTCAAACTTCCCATGCTTAAATTCTTTATAGGGGGTAATAGTGTCTCAGGAATAATGCATTCCCAAGCTCTTTTATTAAGGTCTTTGAGACTAAACAGGTTTTATTTGTGACCTAAGCCTTTCTATGTTTTAGTGCATGCATGGTTATATTTGTGTGTGTGTTGTGGGTAGACACACACACACTGGGTATAATCTTGAAGACATTCCCTAGAGGCCAAAGTAAAGGTGTCTTATGTCGTTTGTTCGTGGCTCCATGCTCTTGGCGATTGAATCATACACTCCATAAAAGACATGATCATAAGTCTTAATCCATGTTCTTATGGATGTGAAACCATTTTTAAATAGGACTTTGAAAATGGTATTTGTTAGTTATGGTGTGGCTTAATTGAATCAGGGTGGGCCTAAATCCACGTGACTGGAATCCTTATAAGGTACAGGAGTTTGGACCAGACAATTTCTAGTTGGTGCATCCAGATTTCTACGATAAACTTTATAGCTTATAGTAGATATTTTCCCATTCTAGATAATGTCATTATTCCATGGTCAACTTGTGAAAAACTAAGCATATTGTAGCAATACTCTAGTCTGGAGACATCCTGAGATAAAATAGTTGCTATTTTTAGTTTGGAGACCTAAACTTACTAAAAATAGATTCCAGCACTGGAGCACTTGGACTGATTTAAAGGTCACCTTCATTTTCTTAAACACTTCTGCCATCCTTGAGATCCAGTTGATCCTGGAGTCTTCCTATAGGTAGTTTGTCATAAGGAGGGCCAGATTGCAACATGTAAGATAAATATATATATAAGAAACCTCTGAAGCATGAAACCAAAGGAGATATGAAATGGCTTAAAGAGCTACAATTTCAAAAACATGGCTTACGTGTTAATTTTTTTTTTTTTAATGTAAGAAACAGATATCCATCTCATGGAAATCCAAGAATTGAGGATCTTATAGATGTGGCTCTGATTTCAAGGTGGCTGTAGTGATCCCTGCAACATGGACACATGGTCTTTTCCAGTGCTCTGCCACCAATGTGACTGAATCTCACTTGGGTCTGAATCTTTTTCTCTCACTATCAATAACCTTATTCTTTTCTTCTATTCTGTATATTTTTTCTTCTCTCTTTAGGTTACTTTAAACTTCAACTGGCAAGTGACCCATTAATGGGCCTTGTTCTTCCTCAACCTATGCTCCCATCAATCACTGGCCTGTTTGTTCAATAATTCAAGCTTGGGAGTTCTTGAGAATTCTACCTAGCCTTTGGATTGTGGCAACCTGGACCAAAGAAATTTCTTTCCCTATCACTTCTCACTGGAGGTAGATAGGGGAGAACAACAGAGTCTGATACCTTGCTGCCTAATGACTGGAAGTTAATTGTGCATGAAGACAATCTGAGCCTCAGCCTCTGCAGTATTGCCACATCTGCTGGCATTGTCCATATTCCATAAGGGAAAGAAACAATAGCCCAGGAACACAATTTTGGGTCATACGAAAAAAAGTTTTCATTTAGTTTTACACCACAATAACACACTGCTATTGACTCAGGTCAATTCCAACCATTGGCTTTTGTGAGGTCAAGTCCTGAAAATAAATATGGGAGTATAAAACCCAGATGTAGGAATGACATGAAACTTCTCACTCTCCTCCACAAGAGATTGTGAAGGTTGTTCTTCATTAGGTGCTATAGCATTGTGTGGGCATTGGAGAAGCTAAAGGGCTGAATCTAATAAACATACCCAAGTTTTATTTGGCTTTTCATACACTGAAATCCCATGAGAGTGGATGTTATACCCCATGGAAATACAGCTTCATGGAGGTCTGGCCCCTTGGAGCCAATGCAGCAGGTTGGATATTTGAAGGAGATCCCATTTGCACTTCACTGCATCTAGGCTACTTTCAGAATTTTAGAAATACCCCTTGTTCTGACTCGAATGGGAACTGAACTGCTCATGAAATTGTCCAAATAAATTAGAAACCTAGGCAGCATGTTCTGTCTAGGTTTTCTAAAGTTTGTTTAGGTGTAAGTATTGAGGGGTGGCCAGATATTGCACTGTTCCGGGTAGGCAAGGGTGAGGCATGTGTACATATAGTCCTGAAAGGTATTCTGTTTTCACCAAGAAGAAGGTCATCTCCAGTAGGACCTTATTCTAGAGAACTAGAACATTCAGTCCACTCACTCCTAGATGCCACTATTTCCAAGTGCCCCAGGGACCATGGATTAATGGAATAATAGGTAGTTCCTAACCATGGAGTTGGGTCATGCCTAGAATGTGTGAGAAACAAGTGGGAGTTAGGACAAATGAAAGTGGAGTGGGGTCCTGTGCTCTGTTGTCTGTCTCAGGGAATACCACAGGAGAAAATAAAATCAGATTCCAAAATTGGAAAAAGAGATCAGAACCAGGTAATGTAAGTGAGCTGGGAGATCTGGGCAGCAGAGACTCTGGACAATGAACAATGATTAGTAATGGGCAAGCCCAGGCCAGCACCCCTGCAGGAGGGTGAATCGGTACTTGTCTGGAGCTAAATATGTGAAAGTAAAGTGTTTACAGGAGCACTATATATTGCTAGTACTATCTCCTAGGCCAGGGGCAGGTAATTAAAGGGTTTCGCTGAGAGAGACAACAGCCATTTCACTGTCCTTGAAATCCTATTATACTTGTTGTCAGTTACATAATTTGGCATTTATTTTCTTTGTTAGTTTTTTGATCATTGATTTTATATCCTCATAGTATGTTCCACAATCCACTAAGAACATAGTGGGTCACACAAGGAATGCTTCTTGAATGACTGATCGATAGAGTCCCTTATTTAGAGAGATTTCCATGTAATTGAATGGCTGTCTGTTCATTTTATGTTTGCAAATATTTTTTCAAGTGAGTATTCAATCTGTTTCCCATATATATCCAAGTTCTGTGTTTTATGCATATTTTCTTGTCTGCTTCGTAATTCAAATGGATTTCTTACTCTCATCTGCTGCCCAGAGTGTGACAATAGGTGATATTTCTGGCACTGAATTGCCTATTGATGGATCTGCTTGGACTCGGGAGTTGGAGAGCTAAATATGAAGATGCTGCTGGAGGGGAGCTATTTAATCTAGGGGTCTTGGCCATAGCACAAGTGGGCATCAGGAAACAATTTGAAAGGTAGGTGGGACAGGGTGGATGATGAATTTCTCCATCATATTGTATTTTTGAAAGACTGACATAGAAATTTCAATTTAACAACTAGCAAATGCAGTCCAATACTCAAAACTGTTGATCAGTTGACAAAAAAGAGATCCTGGTGATTCAGACTTTGAATAATTGTGGGACAATCTGAGCAGAGGTGGGGGAAAGTATACCCATAATCATGAGAGGTTTTGTTTTCTGTCCTTTCCCTCCTTCATCAGTAAGACCACACATACATTGTTAGTGTCAGCACTTGCCTGATTTAATCCTTATTTTGGGGTTAAAAACCATTGTGGGTTCAGTTGAAGTCTAATAGGATATATGAACTTTTGAAAAGAAAACTGCATAATTGTAGCTAAACTTTATGAGTTCTGGCAACTCAATCCTTTAAAGATTGATTAATTACTAGACTTGAGCTGACCGTTTTTGGACCTCTGATGGCCAGCAGAAATGATCAAATGGCTATTTCCAAACAGAAATTGACTTTCTGTGGTTATAAGAATAGAGCAGGAATTAGTTTGGGTTTTTTGGTGGGGAGGGGGAAAAGATGCTTTCTTGAAGGTTCTGGGGAGTTGCTTTGTAAAGTTCTATTACCTTAGCTATAAATCTATGTGTCAGGAACCTACTCACTATTCTTGGATTTTTGTGAAAAATATTTGAAGGTCAATACTTCAGACAGGGATGTTGACGTCTATTAAATAATTTAAGGGATAGTCTCATGAGGAGTAGTGGTCCTTGGCAGAGATTTTTTTTTTTAATAAGGGAACTTGGGATTTCTTCTGATGGGCCTGGTGATAGGAGGATGATTTTTTTAGTTTTTATTTTGAAGTAATTTGGAACTTACAAGATGAATGCAAAAATAATACAAATCCCATGCAGAAAACTCCAACATACCATCTGCCTAGACAGCCAGAGTCAACCAATTTTTACCATATTTGCCTTATCTATTATCTATCTGTCTGTCTATCCATCCATCTATCTATCTATCTATCTATCTATCTATCTATCTATCTATCTATCTATCTATCTATCTATCCACCTTCCTATTTATCTCTATCATCTACCTATCTTTTCCTAAATTTTGGGAGTAAGTTGTATGTACATCGTACTCCTTGAACTCAATACTTCCACATACATTTCCTAAGAACCACCTTAAGTACAATGATCAAATTCAAGAAATTTAACATTGATATAAAGTTTATAGTCTATACTCCAATTTTTTTGTATGTCCCAATAATGTCCTTTTGGGCATCTTCTCCTTTATTCTTATATTCAACCTAGGATCATGTATTGCTTTTAGTTGTTACTGTGTCTTTAATCTCTCTCTTTTTCTTTTTTTAAATTGTGGAAATATTTATACAATATGAATTTCCTCATACCAACCATTCCCAAGCATATAGTGCAGTGGGATTAATCTGACTCACCAAGTCCGTCTACTTCCAACACCAACTAGTATGAGAACTGTCTCATGGTGACAGGAGTTTGAGGATTCTGAGACACAGTGGAAGGAAAACATGGGAGAAAACTCCTTATTGTGTAAGAGATAAAGTCTCCGAAACACAGTGGCAAACTGGGCAACAGAGAGAAATGATCAGTAGGGTTACTTTGCCACAAAATTTGAGGTCAGCTGAATCATTATGAAATTATGATTACATAATTTGGGAAATATTCTTAAGAGAATAGACTAGCCTGCAGCCTACTGTTTTGTTGCATAATCTTTTTTTGCATAGCAGAAGGTAATGATTATCTAGATCTTTCTCTTTGCATTCTTATGTATCATTTTTAATCTCTCCCAGGCGGGTGGCTGCCCCAATCATGTAAGGCCAAGATCATATAGTCAACAAACTAAAAGGGAAATCATTTTCATATTTTTAAATCACCACCATTACACATTCTATCCTTGAGGAAGAACCCACCACCTCTTCATGTCTAGTCCCTAATTCAACCCTCCTTTTTCTAAAAGCTATTCATCATTTATCGCATACCATACCATTTCCATCGTAACTTCAGTTCAGTTCTTATATCAATAATAAAACAACCTCTAGTATTTCCACATAACCACTTCTGTAGCAATTATCATGTGTCAGACAATATTCAGAGCACTTTGCACGTTGCAGTTATTTAATCTTTATAGAAATCGTAAGAGGTAAGTGTTATTGTTTTCCCATATTATAGACGAGAAATTAAGGTCACTGAGCTGGGATAGTAACTCAAGTTGATTAGCTCCAAAGTTCAGATTCCTCAAGTCTTTATGTGTGCATTCAATACACACACACACACACACACACACGATCCTTTCAATATATTATATGCGCACTTTGTTTCCTACTGACTTAAATACTATATTCTCAGTATTAAAAAATATTTCAGAAACGGGCTGCATGTGGCCAGTTATTATAATCTGCTTGAGACCAGGTGCCTGTCTGAAGCTCATTTAAGTTTCTATAACCTATAATTATAAAGTGGCAGCTCAATTTGCATTTTTTTTTCTGACTAGGTTATACTTGGTAGTTGATTTCATACAAGAACTTTTATTAAAATTTAGGTATTGCATTATTTTCTGTGATATTGAAATACCTTGAATTTTGCATAAAAATGAATAAAGACTATGTTATACAATAGGAATATCTGTCAATTCATGCAAGAAGTATCTACTGCACACTTACTATATTTCAGGACCTGGAATCAAAGCAGTGAGCAAAGCATTCATATATCTGACTCTTACAGTCTAGATAAGAGACACTTGTTAATAATCCACATATAACAATAAATGTGATAATTTTCATGAAGTAAAAGAATTGGATTCTATCAGAGAGTGAAGTATGGGAACCTCATGATGTCTGGGAAAATTAGGAAAGACTTCTTAGAGTAGATGATGTTTGATCTGAACTCTGAAGGAGAAATAGGAGACAGAATGGTTTATTGGGGTGGGGTTGGGGGGGGGTAGAATATGCATAAACCTAAGTCTCATCTACTTCTCTACACTCATTTTATACTTTCATTCTTCTCATACTCATATAAGATCATCAAACAAACCATACTCCTCTGTCCTGAGATTCTTTAACGTGTTGTTTTCTCTGCCTGAAATTAGTTTTCCTAATCTTTGTTTCTCTCATTTCAACTGATATACTGTGGGTATTAATATCTGTGTTCACATAGTTTATAGTAGTGATGATTTTATGGACTTCAGTTATACTCGTGACTTACCTCTATCTTTACAGGCCAGATTTTTCTACCTACTCCCACTCGGATGTCCTATTCATGTTTTAAGAACTTCAGTATTTCTCCTTCATTGTCCTGGAATCATGGACACTCAGAAGGGCTGCTATTCTGGGATAAGGTTGAATAATGTTTGTTATTTTGCATTTAAAAATCTTTCTTGCTGTTGGGAATATTTACCAAAATTCAGTAGCACATTTTCGATTTCTTTAGGTATACATTGTAATAACTCCTAGCCCTGACATTTTTCTGAGTTCAAATGGATAGCTTAGTTCCAGCTCATCATTCATTCATTTAATCATTCATTCATCAACAATAATTTTTAATGCTGATTGTTTATAAATACACTATCTATAGGTGCTGATGGATATATAAAGTTAAAAAGACATCTTTATATTGTTTTTATTTCCAGCATTAGTATTTAGCTGTCCACAGAGAAACACATTTGCTACTATTCTGTACACTTTCAAAGCCTTCTAAATCTTCCTGCAGTTTATCCCCATTGACTGAGTTTTCTATAACCTGGAAAATAGTAGTATTGTCTGTAAGCGTGAGGATTTTATTAGATACTCCTTCATCTAGATCATTTACAAACATGCCTTGGTTTTGATCCTAAGGAATTTTCAGTTCTTAAACGTATCCATCTAAGGAAGTTATTTATCCCTGCCTTTATAATTTAAGTTAGTTTCCTACTTATAACTAAATGTCCCTTCATGCCCATTGTGACATTTTTAAGAAAAGGTGTTTGTTTTTTGTGCATTTTTTTTACTGTGGTATAACATACAGAAAAATGATTGTGATGAATTTTCACAAAGTGAATTCACCCATGTAATCACAACAACCCTGTTCAAGAAATAGTTGATTTCTAGCACTCTCCCAAAACCCTTCTTGTTCTCCCCATTAGTCACTACACCCTCCTGAAAGTAAACAGAACCATTTTGGTATCATAACTGATTGATCAGTTTTTAACTGTATATAAATAGAATTATATAGTATGTGCTGTTTTATGTCTGTCTTCTCTCAACTTTATTTCTGAGAGATATGTTGTTGTACTACTGTTCGAAAAACAACAGTGTAAACAGTATTTTACACATAGATAATTTCATTTGTTCATTTGTTGAAGGACATTTGGGTTGTTTCCAGTTTTAGCTATTTAAGCTACTATGGACACTTGAACATGCCATTTGATGCATATAGGTATGTATTCCTGTTGGATACATGCCTGAGAGAGGAACTGCAAAGTTACAGGGTGTGTGCATATCCAGCTTTTGCAAATATTGGCAAACAGTTTTCCAAAGTGATACCACCAATTTATCCTCATCAATACTTGGTATAATCAGCTTTTAAATTTTAGCCTTTTCTTAATGCAGCTTGAATTTCTTTTTCCTAACTATTAATGATGCTGAACACTTTACTGGCCATTTTGGTATTCTCTTTTGTAAGGGGTCTGCTTAAGTCTTTTTTGTCCCTTTTTTTTTTCTTTTCTTATTGGGCCTTCATTTCTTATCAATTTGTTGGGGTTATTTATATATTCTAGATACCAATTATTTGTCAGGTCTATATTAAAACTACTTCTCCCACTCTGTGACTTGCCTCTTCAAAATGGTATCTTTTTTTGCTGAACAGAAATTCTTACATTTTATGGAGTCCAACTTATCATTTTTTCCCTTTATCGTTAGTGTTTTGTCCCATTGCATTATAATATAATGAAAAATTTGACTGGTCTTTGTCCTGTGTGCCCAGGAATCAACCTCAGAACTCTTGGAATTACCTGTGATAAGATTGTCTTTTGTTCCTTATGGTGAGCCCAGGATCATTTCTGATAGTTCATATGCCAATGAGGTGGGAAGGAGGGGACAACCAAACCTGCCCTCTTAGGATGGTGGTTGATCCCACCAGAAAGACCAGTCATGTGATTAGGGGGTTAGGGCTTCGCACTGTATCAGCCCACTGCCCCAAACTCTGGGAGGGGAGAGGCCTACAAGTTGAGTTCAACCATGCAGATACTGATTCTCTCAGTCATGCCTATGTACTGAGACCCCATATAAACTTGGGACACTTGAAGCCCGGATAAGTTTCCATGACTGAGAAAATACATTGCTGCTGTGCTGGGAGGGTGACACATTCTTACTCCACATTGAGAGGTCGTGGGAACTTGCATTTGAGACCCTCCCAGGACTTGCCCTATTTGTCTCTTCTTTGGGATACTTATTTGTACCCTTTTATTATAATAAAACTATAATTGTAAAATATATATTGCTTTGAGTGAGGTATGTGAGTCGTTCTAGCTAATTATCCAAACTGAGGTTGTGGTGGAAATCCTGAATTTATAGCTAGTTTATCAGAAGTGTGGATGGCCTGGGCCCCCAAACTTAGGACTGGTACTCAAAAGGCAGTTTTTGGAGATTCCCCCAGAACATGTGGTATCTGGCCTAGCTCCAGGTGGGGTCAGAATTGGATTGATGGAGCTACTGCAGTGTTTGCAACTGGTGTCAGAGGTGCTAAAAAGAAGCAGTTTTTTGATAACTCTCACACCCATACTAAAAAAAATGTTTGTTTTTTTCTATGATATTCAATGTTTTCTTCTAGAAAATTTATTGTTTTTATTTTCGTATTTAAATCTATTATCCATCTAAAATTGATTTTTGTGCATAGTATGAAGCAGGAGTCAATATTTTTTCCATATGGGCGTCTAATTGACTCAGCAACATGTATTGAAAAATATTGAAAAACATGTATTGAGCAGCCTAGTTACTTAGGCTGCTCAGGCAAATACCATGAAATGGGTCAGGTTAAAAATGGGAATTTATTTGCTTATGGTTTTAAAGCTAAAAGAAAGTCCAGATCAAGGCATCATCTCAGCAATGCTTCTTTCTCCCTGAAGGCTGTGGTGTTCTGGGGCTGGCTGCTGGCAATTCTTGGTCCTTAGCCTGTCACATGGCAATACACATGGCAGCCTCTCCTGACCTATCTGTTCTCTGGGTTTCATTGATTTCAGCTTCTTACTTCTTGTGACTTTTTCTCTATTGTGTGAATTTCATTCCACTTATGGAGAACTCCAGCAACATGACTAAGACTCATCCTGATTTAGTATCTACAAGTGCAAACCAGACAGTCCCAACTACCAGCCTCATGGGATCTAAGCCCCTTCTCAACCAGAAGCAGAGTGGCCATCACCATGCCCAAATCCTCAAGACTGAGGAATGAACAAACATAAGGGAGGAATGCAATGATGGACTAAAGTAGACTTATTACTCCAGTAATTGAAGAACTTGTAACACTGATATAAAGGCAGTCATTACCAGAAGTTCTGAGGGGAGGGAGAGGGAAGAAGAGGTATAACATGGGGCATTTTGAGACATTGGAATTGTTTTGCATGACATTGCAATGATGGATATAGGCCATTATATATTTTGTCAAAACCTATAAAATTGTGTGCTAAAAAGTATAAACCATAATGTAAATCATAGACCATGGTTAGTAGCAATGCTTCAATATGTGTTCAATTGTACCATGCTGATGAAAGATGTTGTTAATGGGGAAGAGTGTGGGAGGGTGAGGGGGTGAAGTATATGGGAATCTCCTATATTTCAAATATAACATTTAGGTAATCTAAAACTTCTTTAAAAAAATAATAATTAAAAAAAAGGATCCATCCTGATTGAAGTAGGTCATCATACCTTAACTGAAATACCCTCAACAAAAGGTCCTACTTATAATGGGTTCATACACACAGAAATGGATTCAATTTAAGAACATGTTTTTCTGGGGTTCATGTAACTTAAAACTACCACACCGTCCTTTTCACATTACCTGCAATGTAATATTTGTCATAAATCAATTGGCTATATATGTATAGGTCTGTTTCTGGACTCCATTATATTCCACTGGCCTATTTTTCTTTGTACCAGTGTCACAATTTTTAACACATATAAATATATATAATTAATATAGTTAACTTTTGTACATTGACATTAAATCAGGGATGTTGCTAAATTGACTTCTTAATTCTAATAGTTTATTTGTAGGTTCTTTCTGGAGTTTCTGGTTGTTTTTATTTCTTACACTCCATTTCTTATATCTTGTTTTTTCTTGCCTTATTGACTGTAAGGATTTTCAGTAAAATGTTGAATAAAACTGGTGATAGCAGATGTCTTTGACTTGTTCCCAATATCAGGGGGAAAGATTTCAATAGTTCACTTTTTTTTTTTTTAAATAATATTACATTAAAAATATATATGTGAGGTCCCATTCAGCCCCACCCCCCCCCTCTCCCCCCCCCCAACAACACTCGTTCCCATCATCATGACACATCATTGGATTTGGTAAGTACATCTTTGGGTACCTCTGCACCTCATAGTCAATGGTCCACATCATGGCCCATACTCTCCTCCATTCCATCCTGTGGGCCCTGTGAGGATTTACAATGTCAATAGTTCACTTTTAAATACTGTGTTTGCTGTAGGATTTTTGTAGATACTCTTTATAAGATTAAAACATTTCCTTTTATTGCTTTTACTTCTGATTTAAAGACTGTATTCCATTTTGTCTTGAATGGACTATACATTTTATCAAATGTTTTTGTTGAGACATTGATAAGCTTTTCTCTTCATTAATGTTGATTAGTTACACTTATTTTTTTTACACTTTTTTAAGTTAGAGAAGTTGTGAGTTTATAAAGCAATCATGCATAACATTTAGGAATCCCATACATTTCCCCACCAGCCATATCTTGCATCGTTGTGAAACATTTTTGTTAAAATTGATGAATGAACATCCAAATATTACTACTAACTATAGTCCATAACTTACATTAGGTATAATTTTTCATAAACCACCCTATTATTAACACCATGTATTAGTATTGTATATTTGTTATAGTTCATAAAAGAATGTTCTTGTATTTGTACTTATAACCGTGGTCTATCATCTACCTCAGGGTTCACTGTGCTGTATGGTCCCATGCCTCGTAGAGTCTATCCAAAGTGTATATTCAGTGGCTCTCGGTTTGATCACAGCAGTGTTAGAATATATTCATTACTTCAAAAAGACAAATTTCCTATTGTTTACCCTTGGCATTGATATAGTACCCTCGTTGCCCTATATGCAACAATATCACAAAATTACTGTTAACTATAGTCCTTAAGTTACATGAGTTGTGTTTTCCCTGTTTATTACCATATTCTTAACACTTGTAATAGTGACATACATTTGTTCTAGTTCATAAGAACAGTCTTGTATTTGTACTATCATCCACAATCTTCATCCACCACTGTGCCCACTAAATTACACAATCCCAGTATTCTCCTCTAACTTTCTATTAACTGCAACGTCCCTAGACTATCCCTTTCAGGCACAATCACATTTATAGATCAGCAGTCTTAGTTTTACTCCCTATAATGTGTCACCATCAACTCTATCCATTTCCAAACATTTACAATCAACCTTATTAAAAATAAGAATCAGCCCACCCTCATCTCAACCCTTATTCTGTCTCCTAGTGACTCTAGATTTTAACTCCATGGGTTTATACATTGTGTTTATTTCATATTACTGAGACTATACAATATTTTTCATTTTGTGTCTGGCTTTTTCACTCAACATAATGTCCTCAAGAGTCATCCATGTTGTCTCTATGCATCCTGCTTTCATTTCTTTTTACAGCTGAATAGTAGTCCATCATATGTATATACCACCTCTTATTTATCCATTTATTGGTTATAGACAGTTGGGTTGTTTCCATCTTTTGGCAATTGTGAATAATGCCACTATAAACATTGGTGTGCAAATGTCAATTTATGTCTCTGCTTTCAGTTCTTCTGAATATATTCCTAGTAGTTTGATTACCAGATCATACACCAGTTCTATATTTAGCTTCCAGAGGACTGCCAAACTGTCTTCCACAGAGGCTACACCATTCTACATTCCCACCAACAGTAAAGGAGTATTTACACTGATTTTTAAAATGTAAATTAACCTTACATTTCCAGAATAAATCCCACGTGGTATTTTAAAAAGTATTTTTTAATATATATCACTGAATTCAATTTGCTAATATTTTGTTGAGATTTCTTGCTTTTATAGAAAGTGGTCTATGTTCCTTTCTTGTAATGTTCTTGTCAGATATTCCTATGAAGATTATTCTGGACTGAAAAAATGAGTTGTGAACTTTCAGTTTTTTTGTCCTTCTATGGATGTGTTTGTGTAAATTTGGCATTATTTCATCCTTAAATGGTTGATAGAATTCACATGTGTAGCCATTTGCACTTGGGTTTCCTTTGTGGATATTTCTTTACTTAAGATTTCATTTCATTTTTTATATACAGAAATTTTTAGAATTTTAAATTTCTTCCTTTGTGTTTTGGCAAGTGCATTATTCTGGAAATTTGTCTATTTCATTCAATTTGACAAATTAATTAACAAAATAGTTCATAATATTATTTATATTCTTTTTTAGTTTATATATATGTATTTTTTTAGGAGGTATCTGGGATCAAACCTGGGACCTTGTAAATGGTAAGCAGATATTCAGCCACTTGAACTATTAATATATCTGCTCCCCTACATTCTTTTCTTTAATCAAATCAATTTTTTTTATACATATCTCCTTCCCCCAAGATGGCTCCCTTTTCTGTTTGCTTGTTCTTTTTGTTTGTTCTTTTTGCTCATTATCTTCTTGTTTTCTGTTGTTGTTTTTTATTTAGGAGGCACTGGGAACCGAACCTGGGACCTCCCATGTGGAGGCAGGAGCTCAATTGCTTGAACTACATCCACTCCCCTATATATATATTTTTTTAAATGCTTCTTTTTTAATTAATTAATTTATTTATTTATTTCTCTCCCCTTCTCCCCCACCCCGGTTGTCTGTGCACTATGTCTATTTGCTATGTCTTCTTTGTCCGCTTCTGTTGTTGTCAGTGGCACGGGAATCTGTGTTTCTTTTTGCTGCATCATCTTGTTGTGTCATTTCTCCATGTGGGCAGTGCCCTTCTTAGGCAGGCTGCACTTTCTTTGGCGCTGGGCGGCATTCCTTAAGGGGTGTGCTTCTTGCACGTGGGACTCCCCTATGCGGGGACATCCTTGTGTGGCATGGCACTCCTTGTGCACATCAGCACTGCACATGGGCCAGCTCCACATGGGTCAAGGAGGCCCCGGGGTTTGAACTGTGGACCTCCATGTGGTAGATGGATGCCCTAACCACTGGGCCAAGTCCGCTTCCCCCTATATTCTCTTTGATATCCTAAAATCTAGTTGTGGTGTCCCCTTTTGTATATCTGACATCAGTTAAATAGTGCATTCTCTCTTTTATTGATCGGTCTTAATAGTGGTTTATAAAATTTTATCATCTCAAAAAATCAAGTAATGTTTTTTATTTTTATGTCTACTATGTTTATTTACTACTTCATTAATTATGCTTTTATCTTTGAATTTAACTTGCCATTCTTTTTAAAAGGTGGATACTTTGCTCATTGATTTCAGACTTCCTTCTTTTAAAAAATATACATTTTTAAGGTCATAAAATTTCCACTAAGCAAAACTTTAGACTCATTTCAAATTCATTCACTTGAGGCAATTTTGTAATTTCTATTATGATATTTCCCTTGACCCATAAGTTATATAGAGGCATATTGCTTAATATACAAATATTTGGAGGTTTTATAGATATCTTTTTGCTATTTATTTCTAGGTTTATTCTACTTTTCCATTCTTCTTAGAATTTCCATTAGATTATTTTCATGAATTCCATTTCTGGTGAAAGTTTCTATCTTGTTATTTATTTTCCTGAATAAATTATTCACATTTGTTTTCAATTGTGTTTAATGATATTTGGATCATCTATAGGTCTGCTTTTATTGTCTTTCTTTTTTCTCCTCTTCATCCTATTTGTTGGTATGCTTAGTAATTTTTGATTAAAATGCTTGACATTTGGTATGAAAATTTTTAGAGACTCTGGATGTTTCCTTTCTCTAGAGCATTTTATTCATCTTGTATCCTGGCAGACAGCTAAAGGAGAAACAATCTTCTCAGTCCAATCAGGCATAGAGGTAATAAAAGTATAGTTTGTAGTCTAAGGTCTGGTTTGCTTGAGTTCACACCTACTCTTAGGATGTAGCAATTGATACATATTGCTTACTGGGACTATTTTTCATTCATTCATACTGAACTCCAATATTTGTCTCCTGTATACTGTGAGATTTCCTGTGAGATTTCAAAAAATTCTCCCTCCTTTTCCTTTGTTTTCTTTTCTGCGTCCTAGTTTCTTGTCCTGCACAGATAATCAGCCAATGCCTAGAGGGAAAAACAATTGCAGTGTGTTGGGCTTACTTCTTTGGGCCTCCCTTGTTCCTGGGAGTTAGCTCCTCATAATTCCAACTGTTGTCTCCCAGCCCCATAAGATTGCCAAAAGCCCTCTGTCTTCTCTACCTTTTCTACATGCGTTGACTCTTGCACTTGATTTTATAGCCTCTCCGTGGACCAAGAGTTGTCAAGATCCCTAAGAAGAAAAGCATCATGAAAAACATGGTTTTACTTTGTGAGCTTATATTCTCTCTAGTGTTATGGCCCCTCAAGTCCTGGCTGCCTCATCATCTATCTGATCATTTAAAAAAAGATTTTATATGGGATATTTTATATGAAATTTCTAGTTACTTCTGCAGGGGCTATAAGGCATGCCATCTTAGCAGGAAGTAAAGGTCATATGGTCATTTATTATTAATCTTTGCTATAGAACAGGGGTTTTAACAAGGGGTCCATGTTCTTGAATTGAAAGTAAAAAATCATTATTCTTGTGGGGACGTGTTGATGTGGGTGTGATATATTTATGAATATTACACAGTATAGTATGGGCATAGTGAGGGGTCTGTGCTTTTCACCTGATTGGCAGAGGGGTCCATGGAACAAAAAAGGTTAAGAACCTCTGCTATAGAATATTGGAAAATATCTGGAAAGATCATAGATCCTTTATTTGTTTAATTCTAATGAAGATGTTCATACATACATATACACACATATGAATATTGGGATTTGGCCATGGTAGCAATAATTTGCTTACTTTCTAGACACTTTCTAACTTCCAGCCAAGAATGGAAGATAGATAAAAAGCATGATTTTACCAACCTTTTACATGGAAAAGGATGTAAGGAGATAGAGGGACAATTTCATGCTTTTATAGAAATTTGCTATGAAAAAATTCTAGTTTTTATATTTATTTCTTATAACACTTAAATTGGAAAAAAGTTAGATGAATTCTATAATGATGGTAGAAGATTGCAATGTGGCCAAATTAAGTATTAGTAGGAGAGATTTCTCTCTTGGCACAGGAGATTTTCATTGTTATATAATTTTTAAAAACTTTTTGCTAGGTAGTGTCTCCTCCAGGGAAATTCTTTGGTGCAGACTCAGAACTGATAACAGATGGTCACAGGAAACACCTTCTGCATGTGTCACTCTGGGGAAGTTCCTATCCTCAGTGAACCCCAGGGTCATCATGTGGACAATGGAGAGGATAAAACCTGCCACGCCTACCTCAGGGGAATTTTGTGAAGATTGGAAGAGATAGTGTGCAAAAATTTAGGATGGGAACTAGATGCTGCTATAACGATGGGTGACGCAGCAGATTCTTTGACTTGGATATTTAAAGTTTTAAGCAGTTTCTGAGCTCTGAATCCTTGTTTAGAGCTTGTTTTTCTGTCTATTCCATATTAGAGTGCACTTAGTTAGTACTTTTCTTAATGCCAGGGTTAAACCAAAATCTCTTCTGCACACCCAAATTTCACATTAAAATCCAAGCTAAACGAAATTCCGTTCTGCCTGCTTCCTGCTGTCTTATTACACTTGATGCCCTCTGATTACAGTTGACAGTCCCCATATGTAATCCTTTTAACCCTGCCTCAGTCTTATTTTATATCCCTATGTGTCTCTGGCAGCCAAGTAGTTTATTCTCCTTTTAACTATCTGGATTAAAGGGGTTAAGTTGCACTGGCTTCTTTGAAACCCAGTTAAGATATAATTCTCAGCCACCACCAATAGTGTTTAATTATATTTGCATGCTGAGGTTTTTCACCATTCATCGCCACCCCCCTCCCCAAATTGGAAGAGCACTGAGAACAGAGATGACCCCTTGAAATTCCTATCACCCACTCTGTTTCCTTTTCCTTCTTGTCCAAGCATGAATTTGCTTATACAAGGCTAGCTTTTTTCCCCCTGCTCTCTAGATGATATTGGCCCATTTTTAGCTCTCATTCTTTCTGTGGCAATGGGAGTAGTTAGTCATTTGTGCATCAGTGAGAAGAGGATTTAGTGAATAGGAAGACCATAGACTTTCCTCTTTGGTCCTTCCTTCCTTGACAAAGTAAATCCCACTGAAAAACAGCATTAATAGAGCATGACGGTTTGAAGAATAGAGCCCTAACTGTTGACATTTCTGTTGTCAAGCTAGGTATTATGCTGTGATAAAGAAAAGACACATTTTTTAAAAAAGACAATCTCCCCGGCATTAGGTTTATTAGTGTAATATCACTGCCATTGTCCTCGACTCTCCTATACACTTAAGGGCCTATCAATATTTCCATTAAAAAATCCTATTTGTTGTCATTTAAAAGTAGTCTGGCTATGTCAGATAATTTAAACTGAAATTATAGATCAATTATTTTTAGGTTTATTATTGAATGTCAAGGGTGGTTAAATTCACTGAATTGGCAGGGGTTGAATAGTCTCTGTTCTGGGGGAAAACAGTCAGTGTAAAGACAGGATATTGCTGTGGTCCTAGGAAGAAGATGAAACTTTAACTTACTTTAATATGAATCACTGTTGGTTATCCATGTGTATCAGTGAAAAAATAGATTTACTTCTTCTTAATTAGAATTAGAAATGGATCCAAAATAACCTTAGTTCTTCGTTCAAGAGATATGAGAACTAATTGCTGATTAGATACAATAAAAAAGTATCATCACCCTTGTGCTTTGTGAAAGTGATGGCATCTTTTGAGCACTACCAGTATACTATATGGTTTTATGTAAATAAGGACAATAACCCAACAAGTTGGGGCTCTAATATTTTAAACATGAGGAAAAGAGTCACAGAGGTTAAAAACTTTAAAAGTCAGCAACTTTAAAAGTTAAGTTGCTAAGTTCAGGGCTCTTTGACTTGAAAGCCCCTAATTTTCTTGTACTCCCATGGAGACACATGAGGTGACTTTTTTCAAATCTACTTTTTTTCAAAACTACATGGCTTCTTTACTTTGTTTGCCAACGAGGAGAGGCTGTCCACACTGACAGCTACATTCTGCTTCTGCCTGAAAGTACTAGCAGTATGTGGATTATGCTTCAGCTCTTTTGAAGATTCCGTGGTTGGATCTGGCCTGGCAAAATTTGAAATTGGCCTAGGCTTTGTTTTATCTCATTCATTCATTCATTCAGCTGAAATACTATTTTTCCATCAGCAATATACATGAATGTCTCTTGCCCCATATTCAAACTAAAGTACATGTTACAACTATTTTTTTTGCTGGTGTTTGCACAGTGATATCTCTTGTTAAAACATTTCCTACACCACTAATGAATTTTAATTCTTTACAGTATCTTTTCTAGGCAATTTGTGTTGCTTCTCTGTGAATTATCTGCTCACAGCTTTTACCTTATTTTTTTTCCTCCTAATGGGGTTGTCTTTTATTTTGGTTGTTTTTTAATTTTAAAGAATTTGAAAAATAGATGGGTCTATCTAGATATATGTTGGTTAGGCACAGATATGCCAGTGTCACCAAGTCACACCATACATTGCAGTGGCAAACCTTGAGAAAAATTGTTCTGGAGACCATTGTAGATCTTCTCTTAACATGTTGTCATAATGTAGGAGTCTCATAATTGAGATAAGTCCCTTATTTTCCTCCCTAAAATCTATGAGAAGATAATGCTTTAGTGTCTCCTTTCTAGTTTTAAAAGTTGTTTGTGGTATGTGCACAGAAATGATAACTTAAGCATTGGCTCTAATGAAACTGGCATAATAGCTACTCCAGTCAATGATAATACTTGCTTTTCCACTTCACTATAATACTATTTGAAGCCAATTGAATGGTAATCAAATGAGTATTTTTTTCCTGCTGCAAGCATATGTTTCTTCATTGAAGACTTTTCTTGCTAAAGTAGATGTTTTACCTTTGAGCCATTAAAATGTTTTGCTTTTCATCTTGTAAATAAAATGAAGTTCTTTGAGTATTCTAACACTGAAATAAAATTTATTTTTGCTTTATAAAAAATAGAATCTCAAGCGGAAAGCAAATTAGGGTTAATTTTAGAGACTACTACTGAAGATGGATGGTTTTGCCATGTGTGTGTCATATAGAATTTGCTATCATTGTATTTATAGGCCTCATGTAAAAAGTATTTTATGCTTTTAACATGAGACAGTGATGTAGAATATCTACTGAAGGGTTTTCTCCCCCACCAGGTTCAAATATGTGGGTGATATGATTTTCTTGGTGTAGATTTTGTAGTGACTCAAGAAATAAAGGTCATACTTAAATTGTAGTGACTCAAGAAATAAAGGTCATATTTAAATTTCTTCTTTTGAAGAACATCTGCATGGCATGGATTCTTGTCCTTCTCTGGGTGTTTATGGACCCTTTGAATGACAACAACAAAGTTTGGTCAGACTCTACAAGTTAATGGCAATCCTCTACAAGACTGCCCCCACTCAAATACTTGTTAATTGACTCACTATGAAAGAGAGTTAAGAATTCAAGGTCTGGTTTATCACGGGTGGTTTGGGCAATACTGATTTTATTGATTCCTATTAAATTCTGTCTCTCTGTATCCAGTCAGATAAAAATTTCTTTTGATTATTAAACATTACAAGTTTAATTCAGCATATTTAAGTCCTGAAAAACAGCTCATATCAAATATTTTAATAAAATTGAAAATTACTGATAAAAAAAAAAAAAGACTGCCCTTACTCAGAGGCTAGTTGCAAGTTTGGGGGGCCCAGGCCACCTTCACTTCTGACCAACTAACTCCAAATTTGGGGATTCCCCTGAAGTTCCATAATTGTCTAGAAGGACTCACAGAACTCACTGAAAACACTATACTTATGATTATAGCTTTATTATAGTAAAAGGTTACACAGGAGAAGCTAACAGAAGAAATGCATAGGGTGAGGTCTGCGCGGATCTCAAATCAAGTTTGTGTGTCCTCTCCATGTGGAGTCAGAGCACATCATCCTCCTTGCACAGAAATGTATCTTCTCAATCATGGAAGCTCATTGGGACTTCCAGTGTCCTGAGTTTATAAGGGGTCTCATTATGATGATAGAATCAATGTCCCCATGTGATTGACTCAATTTGTAGTACCCCTCCCTTCCCAGAGCTTGGGAAGGTGGGCTGATATGACGTGGTTCAGAGCCCCAACCTCCTAATCATGTGGCTGGCCTTTCTGTCATCTCATTAGTGTATGAACTATCATGTGTGATTCTGGGCCCACTATCAATAACATTTCCCTATCGTGGGAAATGACAAAAATGAAGAGGTTACCCCCCAGGAATTGGGGAAAAAGCACAGCCAAGTTTTTCATTTTACTATATATCCTAAGCATTCTATGTGGATTATCCCTTTTATATCACAAAAGGGAGATGGGAACTATTTTTATCAATAATTTACAGGGTACTAAGTCAGAAAGAAGAGGTAGACCCAGAGAAGAGGGTAATGTGGACAAGCTGGAATCTGCTGAGCACTCTGTCCATCTGTCATCATATCTGACCATGAAGTCCTGCAGAAAATAGTCATCACTGCTTTATTTCTGCCTTCCATGTATTGTGCATCATCAGAAGCAATCATTTATACAGTCTCTCAGAAGAGAGTCCCATGCACTGGAGCAATCAGTTGCACATGACACCAGCAGCAGCTATTTCAAAACTCATTCTTGCAGTGGCTATTTCTTCTCTCCCATTTCACTCCCCTATTCCCTTGGTATTACTCCCTGGTATTATTACACTTCCTGCTAAAGTAATAGCACATAAGCCTTCACCTCAGGCTCTGCTTTCTGGGGGATACAAGCTAAGGTAATCCGCTCCTTTGTAATCCGTGAAATACTATAAGCTACCAATGCACACCCACCAGATGGGCAAAATTTTAAGTCTGACAGCATGAAGTGTTTGGAACAAATGTGGAGAAACAGAAACTCATACACTATTAGTAAGAGTGCTGATTGAAACACTGCTTTGGAGTACTATTTGGCCTTATCTATATGCATATCTTAGAACTCCTGGTAATATACTCTAGAAATATAGTAGAATTACCATGAAGTTAATCAATTTTTAGCTGCAGGGCCCTTGGATCTTTTCCAAGGTCTTGTATTTAATTTTGTGTTCACAATTTTATATAACTTTTTAGAAAGGGTCTATCCAAACAGTAAACTTTAAATTTCCAAAAATCCTGGACCCACCCTTACTGAATAAAATTGTTCAGGACACAGCTTCAAGAAGCAACATCATTCCTAGTAGGCCCAAACTGGAAACAACCCAAATGACCTTAAGTTGTGGAATGGCATATAGGTCAGGGAACACTGTCTGGGAAAAGTGATTTTTATAGGAATTTGAACTTGGGACAAGCTAGGGAAATAAAAGTCCAGAGGTGGATTTGGAGGATCAAAAGAGTCAGTAACCACGCCATTTTAAAAGCCAAGCTACAGTGGAATGAAGGAGAGTAAGCTATGGAGATATCTATAGGAAATTGCTGTTTCTTTGTAGCTATCATCTCTGGGCCCATAGCCAGGGTTCTATGGGGACAGTTGTTAGTAGAGTCCTCATCTTTTGAAGAACTAGCTCAGGAATTTTCTCTGTAGATCCTTCCATGAGCTCACCTCCCTTATCCTTCCTGTCACTTTCCTTGTCAAGTACCATATCATACTGCAATTTCAAATACTTCTCAGATTATGTGAGTAGCTCTAAGTGAATTTGGAATAGCAAGCCCTTTCTACTTAGACTTTTTGTTAATCTGTGTGAAATGCAATTTGAAATACAGTTGGCAACTGCTCATTTCTTCTTTATCACCACATGACACTCAGATTTTAGAACTTTGGATTCCCCCTTTTGTAAGAGTCTTGGATGGGTAGTTTGGTTTCATGTCAAGTCAGGAAGAAGCTACTTGATTACTGGGGAGCAGAGTAGAAGGGGTAGTAAGTGTTTGATAAACTTTAAATGAATGAGTGGGTGAGTGGATGAATGAATGAGTGAACAAGACTGAAAAGGTAGTCACTTGTAAGTCAGCAGGAAGATCTAGAGCTTTGCAACCCAATACATATATTGTTTCCAAAGGGTCTGGGAGAAATTTAGGTGCTCCATTCGTCACCGGGGATCAGAATACACATTTAGTAGAAGGTGACGTTTTAGAAAATGGAAATATTTCTCAAAAGAATATTTGAAACATTTATATTTGTGTTTTACTCTACATTTTGATTTAACATTTACTTAGGAAATTTTCCTTCAAGAACTGCAGGGAGCTTTTCTGGATCTTCCTTAATGGATATTAGCCTCATGGGTATCAATACAAGGAGGTGGTCAGAACGTATAAAGAATAATACTGTTGGCATCTCATGATAAGTCATCTGAAGTAATTAAACTTTTGGATTACTAGAATTTTAAAGGGTAAATATGTATTTAATTCTCCAGTTTCCCATTTCACCATCTCAGAAATGACCTCATTTTTAATAGCAGAATTTCCCTGGTTTCCATTCTATTCTTTGCTTGCTTGGAAGGCTTTGTGTGCTCTGACCTCATTACAGTAGTTCTTGGTCTAAAATTCTATACTACCTTACTAAATGAAAGCCTGAACCCCCTATGATTAAAGTAAGAGTTGGTGAAGTGATCATTTTTCTTGATACTGAGACATTCCAATGATCTGCCTTGGTGGTTACTGCTATGGAAGAAGGGAGAAGGAAGGAAACTTTTCAGAAAATTCAGAGTGGAGTACTCAGCAGCAATATGTATATGTAAATAAGAGCTTTCAAAAAGAATTAAAGAATTCCAAACACAAACCTCTCTCTATCCTAAAGTTCGGTTAACCACATAATCTTTTTGAGAGTCTCCTTGACATATAAATTGAATGACATATTTGAATTCTACATAACTCTTTTTCTAAAACCTAATTAAAATCAATTCCTTGGCATTTTGCTGCTGTTAGAAATGATGCTGTTAGATGTTTCAGTCATTAGCAGTACATTTCCTGGATTAAAAACAAATTTCTGTATATTGTAATGATCAGTGAACTTGTAACAATCCAATTATTAAAGTACAATGCCTACCCTCACTTGGTATCTTGATTATTTGTTGAAATCTGAAAATGGAGATGTCAGGAAGCAATATTGTATTTTTCTACTGTGTTAATTTATTTTATTTATGTAAATTTCATTCTCAGTATTTTATAAATTTGAATAGTGGCTAATTGTCTAACCATTGGAGACAGAAAATTGGAGGTAAAAAAGTATACGACAATATAAACACTGAAGATTTTCTTTAAAACTTCATCTCTTGAGGTTGGTAGGCTCTTGTAATCTTAATTGGACTTATTTTGATTTCTGAAGTGAGAACAATTGTTAAGTGTACCTAAAAGGTTGGCTGGATTTGGGGATTATAATTATTCATAATGAAAGACATCTTTTAAGTTGCTAAATGTGAACTATGCTATCAAAAATAATTGATGGGTCAGGCTCAAACTTAATAACTTTTGACTACTGAATATGTCTTGATCTTCAAGCCTGTTTTCTCTTTACATATGAGGGTTATACTGTTGAGTTCATTTTAGGTGTTTTCTTTCATGGACTCGCTGTTCATCTGATGGCTTCATAGGTTTTGTTAAAATTTGTAGAACTGAACATGCAATATTAGGTTACAAGAAAACTTTAAAATTACGAATGGAAATAGAAGTAACTTTGCTTATGTTTTCATGCACAATCCATATGCCACTAAGCTGTACAGGGTGCAGGAGTTTAGGAAAGATCTGTACTATGAAGTTAATAATTTAATACATTCTAAAACCTCAAATTCAGTCACTCAATGGGGCAGCGCTCACTGCTAGTTTACAGAGGCCTAAGGGATACATGTTAGCAGAAACCATTGCTCCAGAACTTTTTAAAAAAAGCAGTCTTATGGGAAGTGGATGGGGCTCAAGCAATTGGGCTCCTATCTACCACACAGGGGGCCCAGGGCCTCCTGGTGAAGGCAAGCTGGCCCGTGTGGTGAGCTGGCCCACACAGGAGTGCTGCCAACACAGGACTGCTCGCCCACGTGGAGGGCTGGCACAACAAGATGACACAACAAAAAAAGAGACAGAGGACAGACAATAAGAAACACAGCAAATAAGGGAGCTGAGGTGGTGCAAAAGAATGATTGCCTTTCTCCCACTCTGGAAGGTCCCAGGACCGGTTCCTAGAGCCACCTAATGAGAATTCAAGCAGACACAGAAGAACACGGAGCAGACAAGGCTGGCCGGGTGGTGGGGCGGGGGGGGGGGGGGGGGGGGGGTGTGTAATAATTAAATCTTTTTTTTTTAAAAAGCGGCCTTGTATCTTTAGGGGAGCATTATAAACAGTCATTTAGTGGAAAGCAAGCTGGTTTTAAGTGTTCTGTCATGGACTAGCTTCACTAAGATCCTTGCCTCTGGGGTAGGCCAGTGGGGTCAGGGAGGAGGAAACCCAGAGTTAGGGGCGAGGGATGTTGCCATGGCTCCAGGTCACTAACTTGAGGAAGAACTATTTAAGGTTACTAAGGAGCTTGTAATCCAAATTTCAGTGGCTGATGGGGGAGTGACAACCACCAGCTCAATCCTGACTGGCTGATGTGGATGGAGTGCTGGTAAAATAACTGATCTAATAAAACAGGAAAGGTCTGCAGATAGAGAAGAAGATGAGGGGATGGCAGACTGTCATCTCTGTGACTCTGAGTGGTCTACAGAGAGAGACCCAGAACCAGGATTTGTGTGTAGCTGTGGTCTGGGTAAGATGCCAAGGTTTTAGCTAAGTAAGCTGTGGTTCAGCACTGTAATTCCATTCACAGAAAGAGTCTAGGGTAGAAGCCTAGCCTTGAAGACTAGGTACATGTGTTTGGGGAAGGAGCTAGTAGCAGGTTTTCCTTTGTCTTCTGAGGATGACCTGGAAAGGGGAATGGGTACAAGACTTACTGAGGCAGACCTTACATATGCCGTCTTCTTTAAGCTTACAAACATCTCATAAATTAGCTTTTTATGATTCCCAATTACAGTAATCTGGAGCTCACAGAGATAAGCAGGCTCAAGGTGCCAAGGTACAGAACCAAAAACCACTGTACTATGTTGCTCCTGATGTAAGACTTAAAAATAACAACAGCCATCAAAATTATACTGATTATGGATGGGCTTAAATGTCTGCTGATGGAAGAAATAATGAAATCACAGTGATTTGTCATGATTTATTTTGGAACAAAAAATATAAATATCTGGATAGAAGCAGAAGGTGCATGATAAAGGTATATAAAGGTTGAGTTATATATATATGTTAGAATAAAATAGGCTTACTCTATTGTAGACTTATTATTATTCTATTATTATTGCTATAAAGGCTGTGGCCACCAGATGTTCTAAGAGGAGGGAGAGGGAAGAATAGGAGTAACATGGGGATATTTTTGGGACATTGGAGTTGTCCTGCATGGCATTTCAATGATGGATACAGGCTATTATACATTTTGTCAAAACCTATAAAATTATGCAGGGCAGACTGTAAACTGTAATGTAAAGTATTGTCCAAGGTTAGTAGCAATGCTTCTGTATATGCTCATCAATTGTAACAAATATACAACCCTGATGAAAGATGTTGTTATGTGGGAAAGTGTATGTGGGGGGACATATGGGAATCCCTTGTATTTTTTAATGTAACATTTATGTATTCTAAATCTTCTTTTAAAATAAAAAAATTAACCAACCAACCAACAAACAAAAGACTGAGTATACTACTCAAGTGGTTATGTGATGAATTTTAGTGGATTCAATATATTAAATGTCCTCATTTCTATTCTTGGCCATTTTGCTTTTCTTTGTGCTGCAGGTTTCATATAGCAGTGTTCCCATAAGCCAGGCTGAATGCTTTGTCCATTGTTTGGACAAGATGTTATGAAAGTTAAAATAGATTATAGCTGTAATTCAGTGTGCATACTTTAGGAAAAAAATACCTGTATAAAACACTTTAATATGCCAAGTATGGTAGCATGTATAGTCCTTCTGTTACATGCTTTTTCTAGGTCAGAGATCAGCATATTACAGCCCATGGGTGAAAATCTGTTCACCATAGAACAAAGAATGGTTAACAACTATTTTTTTCTCTTTATTTTTTTAATGTTATATTAAAAAAAAAAAGAGGTTCCCATATACCCCCATCCCCGCCTCCCACTCCTCCCCCGTAACAACAACCTCCTCCATCATCATGAGACATTCATTTCACTTGGTGAATACATCTCTGAGCTCCACTGCACCTCATGGTCAATGGTCCACACCATAGCCCACACTTCCACGTTCCATCCAGTGGGCCATGGGAGGACATACAATGTCCAGTAACTGTCCCTGCAGCACCACCCAGGACAACTCCAACCCCCGAAAAATGTTTTATTTTGAAATAATTTTAAACTTACAGGAAATTTGCAAATATGATACAAAAGCAATTTAGAGAACTCCACTATACCCCCTACCAATATTTATCAACTTTCAAAATGTTGCCATATTTGTTATATCATTCTATCTTTCTATCATCTATCATCTACTTATCATCTAATTCTACCTATTAGCTATTCTCTGCACATTTGAGAGTAGGTTGCATACATCATTATCATTTCATACTTCATGTTTTCAACTATTTTTAGACAATTGAAAAAATAAAAAAATCTTGACATATAAAAGTTGTATGGCATTCAAATTTGTGTATAGAAATAAAGTTTTATTGAAACACAAGCACATTCATTTGTTTACATATTATCCATTTCCACTTTTGAACTATGAGTTGTGACATAGACCATATGCTTTCAAGGCCTAAAATATTTATGTCTGGTCCTGTACAGAAAAAAAATTTGGTGACCCCTGGGCTAGACAGCAAAGAAGTCCTTATTTGAAGATATGTGACAATGCACATGAAATCTGTGCGTTAGATATTTGAGCTCAAGTGTTGGGCACATGAAAGGACCTCATTCTTTTTTTTTAAACAAATCAATTTTATTGATACATATTAATAAAGCGTACAATTCATCCAAATTGTACAATCCATTATATTTGGTTTAATCACATAATTTTGCATTCATCACTTCAAATGCTTATTAGAGCATTTTCATTATTTCAATAACAATAATTAAAAATAGATAAACAAATAAGAAATTTCTTTACCTCTCAGTCTCTCTATGCTTCCCCTGAATTACTTGGCTGCTATCTCTGGCTATTCTTGTATATTTATTTATTTTTAAACAGTTTTATTTAGATATATTCACAAACCATATGATCTATCCAAAGTGTATAATGAATAGTTTTGGATTAATCACAATGTTGTGCATTCATCATCATAAAAAAAATTTAGAACAATTTCATTACTCCAAAAAGAAAAACCCCACACCTCTTAGAAGTCACCTCTCAATCCCTCTATCCTTTCCCAGCCTTATATATCACTAATCCAATTTTGTCTTTATAAATTGATTTATATTTATATTTTATATAAATGGAATTATACAATATGTACTATTTTGTGTCTGGTTTCTTTCACTTAGTATAATGGTTTTTTTTTTGTCTGAAATTAACACATTATAATATTAACATGTATTAGCTTAGTTTCAAAGAAAAATGATCTTATATATGCAATATTACCCATATTCATATTTCATATTATTTAACTTTCCTTTTAATAATATACATGACCTTAGACTTTCCCTTTAAACCACTGTCAAACCTATAAAATAGTACTGCTAGTTACAAACATTATGTTGTGTTTTCACCTTTTCTATTCATTTCCAAAGATTAACACACATCCTTTTTACTAATTCTGCACAAGTTAACCTTCAGCTTTCCATTCTCTAATCTCATTTTATTTTCTGGTGATGCATATCTTTTAAAATGTTATTATTATTTTAAGGAGGTTTTAGATTACAAAATAGTTACATTGAAAATACAGGAGAGTCACATATACCTCAGCTCTCCCCCCCACCCCTCTCCTTTAACAACATCTTCCATTAGTATGGCACATTTGTTACAAGTGATGAACACACATTGAAGTAGTGCTTCTAACCGTGTCCATAGTTCACCCCATGGTTTACACTTTACACAAAGGACCTCATTCTTCAGGTGAGTGTCTGAAAGTTGGTGGGGAGGGGCAAATGGTTGAAAAAGAATATGTAAGACTTAAAATGTTATCATATATCCAGAAAGCCTGGAAGGAAGAGATAGGTAGAAGGAAAACATATTTTAACCAGTCTAGCTTCCATATGGGCTCAATAAATTCTTAGTATAAATATCACAGAGCGATGGTTTGTTCTTGCTGCCATTGTCCTACCACCCTTCTACTGGTCTTTATGTGAGGACAGCTGATTCCTGTACATTTCCTTGGAAGGGCTTTTTCATTGCCCCTCCAAGTTCCTTAGACTTAAATGCCTGAGAAAATACCAAATCAACATCTCTGTCCATTGTTCATTTGCAATAACCTCTCTACCAGCTCAGCCTTCTAGTGTGGGGGAAGGACTTGACTGCCAGGCCTGGCTCACTCTGTTTTTCTTAGGCTCCTTGAGAAATGGCCTTGGTGGGAAAGATGTTCTGGTCAAGAGCCTGCTACTAGGATATTGCCAGTTCACTGAGTGGCACTTCTCACCCACCCATCATTATGGAAATGCACGAGGCTGCTAATTTCCTGGAAGATTCAAATGCTCTTACTTCAAGGTCATCTCAAAGGAAAGTTTAAAGAGCATTTGTCTCCCCCTCCCTTCTCTTGTAAAATATGTATATTTACAAGAGCATGCATAAATGGTCACCAGGGAAGCTAAGCTATCAGAGAGTTGGGAGATGTCTTTCCTCATAGAGTTCACACATCACTGAAGCAGATAAAATTGGTTTTGTACCTAGTCTCTGAATACACTGTTAAGGACTCCGTCCTGAAAATTGATCTATACCACTACAATAAAATTCAGTGCATCTCTTTTCTCCTACAATAAAACTGTGGCATCACTAGTTGCCGCTCCTCACTGGCTCCCAGCGACTGGTCTCTGGCACACAGAGAGTGAGTGGGCTGCGGCTCATAGCCTTTGTGGGCACTGTGCTAGCACTGGTTGCACTGAAACCTAATTAGAGCATTAGATTTAGTGCAGTCTGATATCAGCCTCAGTTTACAGTTATTAAAAGTCACTTACAAGATTACCCAGGAAAAGTTAGATTAAATCTGTTTAATTTTAATAGTAACAATATTGACATCCAGGATCCATAACTTGTCATTTTCCAACCACTGCATGCAATTTTTTTCATGCCTGCTTCCCATGGCCCTGAGTGCTGCACATACTGTCAGGCTTTGTAACTCACTAAAAGCTGACAGGACTGCAGGATTTCTTTGTTCTGTCTTATAGCACTAATGCCATTTGAGAAGCCAAAGCATCCATGTATCTGGAGTTTTATATGAAGATCTTACTAGGAAGCCAAGTATGTACAATATGGGGCATCTGTGAAAACAGAAGCAATACAGTAGAGAAAAATCAAGCAAGCTCGGCTCTTAACACTATCCCTAATTGGCTATTAGACAAATTTGGTTAGACAAATATGTACAGGCTTTATTCTGATGCAGGGAAAAAGTGGCAATATATGATGCTGGGATGGAATCAGAAACCTGGTACATAGTAGGCGCTTACTAAGTATTTATTAAATAATAGAATGATGAATAAAGAACAGTGACCTTGGAGCCAGATGTGTGCGTGAGACTCTGCTCTGTCATTCATAATCTCCACCAGCTAAACCAGGAAACACAACCTCCATTTCTTCCTTGCTAAAGCAGGGTAACTATTTGCTTCCCAAGACTCTGATGGGCTGAGTGGAATAATTAATGTGAAAGTCCTTTGCAAACTTGTATAAATATATGGAGGTATTACTATTCTTTGATGAAATTTCTATTTTTGTGTTAATGTTTGAAACCAGTTTAAGAAAGATCTAGGTTACTGGGTATTTGAAAGGAAGACATTGTGTAAATTCGAACAAAAATAATGCATTAATGGTAGAATAAGTTTGGTGACATAAAAAAAAAAAGATTGGTTGGGAATGATGAGGCCTAAAACCTTGTACTGGTTTTCTCCTCAAGTATGTGATTTTCAGCAAGTTCTCTCTGCCCCACTTGATCAGGAGACTGGACTGAGTGATTTTGAAAAGTCTTCTCCAGTACTATGATTCAGTGAGACAGATTTGATCACTCAAAAGCATGTCAAGGTATCCATTCTTAAATTCACTTCCATGGGTATACTTTGGAATTTTATTTTGTTCCTAAATGAAGTATTAACTCTCCCCTTAAAGGAGCCTCAGGGTCATTAAGCAGAAGTTAGAAATGAAGGGACATTGGGAAGGTACAAAAGAGGTTATTGGGCTTTGTGGGGTCCATTATTTCACAGAACTGATTCTTTAAATGCAAGTGGGAGTCTCCAAGTCAGCCCAGGCCTTCTTAGACACTTTCCTGAGCTTTCTTCCTTGCTTTTCTTTCTATTAAGTGACCCTCACAGAAAAGAAGTGGCATCTGAAGCTGAGAACTTCTGGTAGGTGAGGACATTATCAGCGATTCTCTCTGGACTCTTGATTGTACTAGCTGAGCCATGGGCAGAACTTTATTTGCTTTCAAAAAGGAATTATTTGTAAAGAGCCCAAGGAGGCTGAAATCCTGACTTAAGCAAATGGCAGTTACCCAAGCAATTTCTGGAGGAAAGCAACCTGTGCCTCCAACCTTGGTGAAGAAGGGTGCTGTGGTGAGGTCAGCTGGCTTATCACTGCCATACTTGTTGTCCTGACATGGGACTGCATTTCTAAAGCCTGAATTCATCAAATCCTGACTTTGCACTTTGAATTTTTTCTGTTCGAATTTCTTAAAAGAAGTGATTTTCTTACTTGTTTGGAAGATTGACTTTCATATTTGGAAGGAAGGCAAGAAACTGATTTATTGTACAAACTTGGAAAAATGCCACTTATTCCTAAAATAATTATACTTTGGAAAACTGCCACTATGATGGCTCTCCTCTTACTACTACTACTACTACTACTACTACTACTTACTTACATAAATTGATTTGGAAATCATGTGTATCCTTCTTTCCTCCATCCCATTTTTGTTTATCTGGACCTCTTTTTTGCATAGTAATTTGAATCCCTTGGCTCTTTGGAAGGAGTTGAAAGTGATGTAATAAACAATTATGCTCTAGGGAGGGGAAAAGTAAAAGCAAAATAAAACATAACCATCACATCTCATTTTGGGTTCCTTCTGAACGCTTTTATCTAGAATTCATTGCTGCTAACCCGAGGCAGGTGGTCTTATTTAACATCAGCCAGTAATAAAGAGCCCTTCAGCTAACTCTAGCCATATTCCACTATTATCTGCACCTCTTGAAGTAGTCATCGAGGGAAGGGGAGTCGGAACCCTTCAATGTCAAGACGTTTAGTCGCACTCCAGCATCAATCAAGATGCACGTCGCTAAGTGCCTGCTTTCATTTACATGAAATATTCATACGGCATTCCGTTTTGCTTTTCTCTCTCCTAATCATCACTTTTCGGAAGAAGCTACAATCATCTCAGTTAGGGGAGGGTGTGACGGGACGTGCTGTACCTTTCAAAGTCAGGCTTCCTGCAGATAGCTAGTTCTGTAATGAGGCAGCAGACTGCATAGACCAGCAAAGGTCTCCCTCGCGGAGGCTGGCCTTGTTATCATGTACTATTCATCTTCAAGTATACAACTTAGTGCAAATGAAAGTAATTAATTAACCATAACAAACCTGTCAAAAAGCTATTTAGGATTTTGACAGGAAAAAAATTTAACATTTGCTTTTAGTGGAAAACAAAAATCCTCTAGCTCAGAAAATTCAGAAGCAATTCTATTTACGCAAGCTCTCCCATTACTGCTTTCCCTTAATTACATGATAAGTAGCATTTAAATTAATTTTCAGTCCTTTTGGCTTTTACAATTGTACAATGCTTTTATAGTTGATATAGTTTCTCCACAAAAAGCCTTAGGGTGGGAAACTTTGCTTCTATACACATAGTATAAAAAAGTTAGTATGGTATACTTTTAATTATCTGCAGCGGTTCAGCCCCGACAAGCCTTTGCTAGGCCTAGTCCTTCCTACGCGGGGCACCCCCACTGGCCTTCTCTGGCAGGATGGGCTACTTCTCTGGACCCATCTGGCCAAGAGCAAGCTTCGAAAAATCAGTCCACAGTCACTTCTTTTCATCCAACTTGCCACTGCGGGCAGAGGAAGTGAGGTGGGGAACAATTATCCAAGTAGTGATTACGCTTATGTTCTAACATGAGGAGCATTCCCTCTTTCTCGCCCTCCCTCCCTTCCTTAGAAAACAGTGATTAACTTGTGTACTGGACTTTTTCCTTAGATATTAATGTGGGCCCTGGTTGTGGCATTCATGTAGTACAATCCTGTGGAATGAAACACCAATGATATGCACATTGCTTCTAATCTCAAAATTATTTCAAATGTCTTTGTTTATGTGGTATGGAATAGAGATCATAATCTTCCATGTAAGAATTCTGATACATTATCCCAGAAATTAAAGAAAGTTTATTTTAAGATATTTTCCAGTATTTTATTTGTTTCTATTTGGCAGTCCAGGTCTGATTGTGGCATAGGAGTTGGTCTTTGCTTGTGGTAATATATTATGCAAATGCATTTATACATTAAAAGAGAAATGTCAGGTTAGTCATTAAAATCCAATGATGATAAGTGTAAATGTGCAGTGTTTTCATTTAGAGCACTGTATTTTTAACAGATAGTATTTCGGAAGCGGTACACATCAGAAAGGCATTCATTTTTAAATTTAGAAATGTTAATGGCCCTGAAACAGTTTATTCTTCTTGTCTGCTTAACCCCTCATAATATGTAGACTAAAATCACAACCCATGAGGCCAGCGATGAGACTGCTTTTCATTTAGGTAGACAGCTTTCTGCTTTAGAACACAATGTCAAAATTGTAGCTGATTGCCCAGAAATGGGATATAAACGACAATATGGTAAAACCCCAGAACAAGTTCTAAAATGCTAGTGCTATCTTTCTGCATTTTAACATACAATTTTAAGCATATTTGTTTACTCTTTTTGACCCATTTAAAATTGGAGTCATCTTTTTTAGTTATACTACATTTTTCTAAATAACAAAAAAATACCCTAAAGATTACATTTCAAGGACAAATGTAAATTCCAATGAGCTGTGCTCTTATAGAGTAAAGTGTAAATAATAGCAAGCAATTGGAAACAATCCAGGTCAATGATCTTTAGTTACCTTAAATAAATAATGATACTTAGACATGTATAAAATGCAACTGTGATTTTCCAAAATGAAAAGAAATGCCATATATAAAAATCTGGAAAAATTATATATATATATATATAGAAGGCAAAAGAAAAGAAGTTTAATACATTTCCAGAGATGTTCTTTACTGTATGATCAATGTTATGAATAAACAAGGGGGGTAAAAAAATTGAGAGGGCAAGTTGACAGGACTTTCACAGTAACTTTATTTTTTAAATGTTATTTTGTTGGTGTATTTTTTTCTTTACTCTGGGCAAGAGAGTTTTTCCTTCTCTTTGCTGTTTACATCTGTAACAATTTGAATAAGCTTAAGCTTTGTTTTTGCTTTGTAAGCGTTTTCCGGGGAGGGGGTGGGGGGCAGGGGGATGTGAAGAGTTATAAAAGTTGATAGTTCAAACTACAATAAAAGTTGCCACAAGAATTGCAAACAGAACACAATTTGGGACTAATTTTACAAGATACTGGAGCTTGGAATAAAATTAAAATACCATAGACTTAAGATATAATATATTGTACATTTAATTGCAAATAATGATTCTAGAATAAGCACCTTTGAGTAACAAGTTGCTGAGTATGTTTAACACCCACAGTTCCACCCACCTTGAATATATTTAAAGCTATTTAGAAAGTGGAATTTGTAAAACTAAGCCATAAGTGGCACAATCCAGGTCTCCCCTCTACCTTTGTAAATGACCTTAAAAGTTGATTTAGGGGAGCAGATGTGGCTCAAGTGATAGGGCTTCTGCCTACCATCTGGGAGGACCCAGGTTCCATCCCTGGGGCCTCCTGGTGAAAAAGAAGAAGAGAAAGTGTGCCTGCATGGTGAGCCAGTTTCTGTGTGGTGAGGCAAGTGCCCAGTGGTGAGCCAGTGCCCGCGCAAGTGAGTCACACAGCAAGATAATGACACAAGGTGATGATGCAACAAAGGAGAGATGAAGGGGAGAGTCAAGGTGAAGCACAACAGAAACCAGGAACTGATGTGGTGCACCTGACAGGGGTTCTCTCTCCACATCAGAGGTCCCTGGGATCGAATTCTGGTGAATCCTAGAGAAGAAAAAATGAGAAGAGAAGACAAAAAGAGAAATAGATATAGAAGATCACACAGCAAATGGACACAGACAGCAAAAACAGTGGAGTGGGGGGGGAGGGAAATAAATAAATAAATCTTTTTTTAAAAAGTTGATTTATTTCTACTTTATGTCCTGATGCTATTGTGCACCGTATTTAAACATTTCAAGTAATAAAAAATAGATCATCTCCCCCTTGCCACCACCTCCATAAAATGTGGTTGGCTTGACTCAGATTTCAAGTTTGCTGAAACCTGCTGAAATTTTTGGGTTTTGAATCAAATATAACTTATTATACCTGGGAAGAATCCTTAATCCCTGCAAGTAATAGAAACTTAAGTACACTGTTAGCTTTTGATCTTATGACTTACTAGGTATACACAATAGAATTGGTTCTCCCTTGTTCCATTTTTTATAGGTCTCTCAAAATACGGAATATTGTTAGCTCTGAAATTAGGGTGGGTTTTGTGGGGGTAAATTTTCATGAAGAGAAGAAGGGAAAATATACATATGATAATGATTCCTGTTAGAGTTTTATGGCAAGATGGACAGGTTATTGGTAAAAAAAACAGTTGTCTTTGCTTCCTTTTTCAAATAAGCTATTGAATTGTTAGTTTATTTGAAAATTGTTCCATTTTGTAGTTTGGATTGAAATCTGATTTCAAGGTCATAGTACCTATTACTAAATCAAATGGCTTTCCATATGGCTACACACATGAGGACTGACCAAAAAGTAATGATTGTTATTTTAAATTAATATCATTCCCATCAAGCAGCCACCTTGGAAGCCTGAGTGATGCTGGTTTCTTGAAAGGCCCTCTTTATAAATTGCCCTCATATTCTGTTCTGAATTCTTATTATTAAAAAAAAAAAAGATACCCCATTTAATCATTTTATCTCTCTTTTTTTTAAAATAACTCTGTTGAGGTAGAATTTACATAGTATGAATGCAGTCATTTTAAGTGTACAGTTCAATAAGTGCTAGTAAATTTTCAGTTATGTAACTACCATCACCACAACCCAATTTTAAAACATTTCCATTACTTTAGAAAGAAACCTCATATCCATTTGTAGCCAATGCTTGTTCTCATCCCTAGTCACGGGCAACTTCTAATTTGTTTTCTGCTACTGTAGATTTCCCTTTTCTGGACATTGCCTATAAATGAAATCATATGATGTATGTGTGTGTGTGTTTCTGGCTTTTTCACTTAGCATAATGTTTTAAAGACTCATCCATATTGTAGCATGAATCAGTAGTTGGTTTCTTTTTGCTGCCAAGTGGAATCCCATTGTATGGATATACCACATTTTGTTTATCCACTTACCAGTTGATAGACAGTTGAATTATTTTTTCCTACTTTTTGGCTGTTATGAATAATGCTGCTAACTAATTTCTTTTGAAGACTGTTAGTGATAAGTGAGTCTTTACAATTGAAGATAACTTTGTCTTTTGGAGAACGGAACAATATTATTTGAAACCTAGTTGATAAGGCAGATAAACTGAGTAAAAGTATCAAATGTTATTAAAAATAAATCGTAATTATAGGGGAGATTATGTGATTTGCCAATTGTTCTGAACGCATTTTCAAAGAACAGTTATCAACATATTTTGAGAAATGGAAGCATCTTTATCATTTATTCTCCCTATAGATAAGATCTAGTATATTTATTAAAAAATGAATCTGATTACAATTGTTTGCATTTTTATTCATGTGTTTAGGTATGTATTGTACTTTTCCCAAGTTACATTTCAGAGAGCAAAACTTAGTCTATCCTTTACCTTGAATAGTAACTCTGGTAGACATAAAGTACAACTTAACATAATATTTAATGTCCAAATTTAAAAATAAGATAAACCTCAGAACTTTAATTAGGGGAATAGTGACCAGATTATAAATACATTGATAATACCACGTTTCCTCTTAGATGCTTTGTTACTGTGGAATAATTGTAGGTTTTGAAAGATGATACATGCTTCATTTACTCTTTCTGCTATATTTTGGAAAAAGATATCTTACAACTTGTGCTGTCTCTATCCAGTGCAGAATATATGTGAGGATTTATGCTGATAGTATTTAATTAACATTATCACATACAATTATAAAACTGGTGAAATTTACCTCTCAGCTGTTCATTAATACTATGTTTATTTTATATTTTTGAGGTCTTTGATTAATATTTATTGATTTCATATTATTATATGTTAGTCACAAACAGTTTTTTGATGTCATTTATTTAGCCATTCAAAGTTAAGGAACCTATGCTTAATTAAAAATCATACATTTCTATTTCTGGCCTCTTAGCAAAGATGAAGCATAAATTCACCAAGCAACCTTAGAACTTTTAAACTCCCTTCTTTTGCATCTGTGGTTCTCATTATCCAGAAGTTATTCTGTCCTTTCTATTAAATTACTTTATGCTGCAGCTTAAACGAACATGTCTTGCTTTCATCTAACATTTCAAATAGGGCAGAGACTGCTGTACAATTTCCAAACACAACTGTGCTAACAGAGATGAATTACTAGAGTTTATATAATTTATATTAGGAATTCATAGACCTAGCAAAAGGGATTAGTACATTTTATTTCAGGGCAGGAGATGATCCTGTCATTAATGGTCAATACTTTCATCATCTTTTAAACCTGAGGAATTTCCTGGGTGACAAGACTGTAAGGACATATCAGAGATTCACAGCTGTGAGCTTTATCTGGACATGCACTGCTTTACTCACAGGATGTGGACTATGTTCCATCAAAACTGGATTAGGCTGTCAATCACATCTTCCAATGTATATTGTATTATGATTTTTTGAAAATGTCACTGAGATCAGAGTAATTTCTAGGCTAATTGCATCTTGTCTCTTCTTAATACTGTGCATTTAATGGTTTCATTACCTGACATGACAATCATAGTTCCTGGTCCAGGGCAGTTTTCTTTCTCTTCTCTTTTCCACACACATACACATACTCACGCACACCTGTGATACTTCTTTAATAAGAAAGAAAAAATGTATTTAAGGTACTCCTTTGTTTTATGAAATAAAATGTATGTGTAGGATTCCTTGTTTTCCCTATGGTCTAAGATATACATAATAGTTGAAATTGTTTCTGTAATCCCCAAAGCATACCCAATGCTTAATATTGTATTTTTCCTTTCTGTTATGGAAATAGATTAAAGAAGATATTAACCTTTAAGAAACTGTCACTCATTACTCACACTGCCTGTGCCTTTCTCTAGAGAATCTGCTCCAAACACAAAAATATTTGTGTTTCAGTATTTCCTATTTAGCCATGAGAGATTCATTTGGATGAACATTAGGTTTCATTAAATCCTACTTTGGTGCATGCAGCTCTAGTACTACCTGTTACTGGTGGAAAAATGGGCAACAAGAGATATTAAAATCCTCATAATAATGAGTTGTTCTGAAAAAGTAGTTATTAAATGTCTCCCCACATGCACTCAGGTTGAGATTAAAATAGGTACAATAGCTGCATGACTGAATAATGTAATGTACTAATTTTTCACTGGTAAGAACAAATAATTTTGTGATTTCTGAGTAGAAAGAAAAACAGAACATATGCTTTTGTCTTATTTTGTAGCTCTTAAAGAATATCTGCAATACATATGTGATACCGTGGGCGTTGGGGGTTAGCGATAGGCCTGATGGGGAATGTGCATCCAGCAAAGGGTTATATGATATTATTCTAATAACCCTGAAATGCAGTCACCCCCAGTGGGGTACTCTTGATTTTGTATTTCAAACTGAAACCTTGGTGAAGCGGCCACACATGCTTGTCTGGGAGTGGTTCAGAAACCTTTTAGGGGTCTTGTTCAGTCTATGCATTGGTAGCTCTCATGTCCCATTGGGGATGGGGAGGAAGCTGTACTTCTGGTTTCCTTTGATTTTCCATTTCCACTGAAAATACTAATTGTGAGCTACAGGGTAGGAGATCTGGATGAAAGATGGGCAGATATTGCCTGGCGTTCTTGGTAGGGGGTGGCAGCTGAAGGATGCACTCGTGTTTGGATCTGACAGCAGCTGTGGTATCCAATTCAAATTCACTGTGGCAGGAAGAAAGAGTGTGAATGCTAAAGTATCCAAGGTGTTTGTAAATACTCTGCTTTGCTAACCATTCAAATCTGGTTTGTGTAGATTGCTGCAGTTGCCTGTATAAATGTAGAATGACATTTATAAAAAAATAATGTGCAACCGGTGATGAGTTTTCCTTCTAAATGTTTTTTAAAACAGTATTGCACTATCCATTGGTATTCATATAAAATAGAGAAAGAGTGATGATTAAAAAACAGCTTGACTGCTGTGTATTTCAAGGAAAAAAAATTAATTGTGAGTTCGTCAAAAGCTTCCTGAACATGGGTTCACGGATCTCCTATATTTTAGCTTCAGGTAGAATTTGAAGTTAATGAACTGTCCATTTGTCCTGCAAAAATAACTTGCTAAACTGGCTGAGAGATTTTTTCCTTGAATGGGTAGTGGGATGTCAAAGAGTTTTCAAACATTCAAAAATCAAATGAGAGTCCTTGGGTACCTGCTCTAGGTAGACAACTTAGTTTGGTAGACTGACCTTGGTGCATTTCTAAATGAACTGCTACATGGTGCATTAAATTCCCCTATAATTACAGGAATGTGGCATTTGTTCATATTAGGCACTGATTGAGGTGATGAATGTTCCTCTGTCCCTCCTATAATCATTTTCTCAGAAATTTCTGGGGGTATCATCATTATAGATAAAATCAAGAGTAAAATGGTAAGGTCAAGATGACATGAAATTTCTTTCCCTTTTTAGTTATGTGGTAGTGAGAATAGGTTTGGAAAAAGTTACTGGGGAGTTTAGTTTTCACATGGAATAGCCTTACAACTGCATTTTGGAGCCTTATTGCAACAAACTGTAACATTTCTTAGCACATTTAGGCAGATGTGGGGCTAGACTTCAGCTGTCCTCCTTGGATTATGGTGCCACTTTTATTTCACCTGGACTTCTGTGGCCCTGTGGAGAAAGTCTCCTGGCCTAGCCTGTTGTGATATGGAACATCACATTTTACTGCTAAGCAATTTGGAATTTCCATTTTCACCCTGTTCACTTTGGATCACCCTTGTTACCTCCGCTTATAAACAAGTCAGCCACCCTATTTGGCCTGAAGGGTCCTTTTGCAAGGTGATAGATGGCTAGCTGATCCTCAACTGTTTTTCATACTGTCTCCTGAATGGATAAACATGTCAGAATTAAAAGATAGTTGATGCTTAGACATCAGAGGGTAAAAATAAAGCAAAGCTGTGGTGTCGCCTGCCTGGTAATGCACAAACACAGGAAATGGATGTGTGTGTCCCTTTGGAAAAGATCACCAGCAATATTGGAGCTTTACTTAGGAGATGGCAAGAAAGACCTTGACTGAGAAGAATTACTTAGGCTATTTCTTGCTGTTATACTTGGAATTATGGTTGACAACTCCAAGTAGATCATCTACAAAGTCTTGAATTCAAGACATAACTCAGGGCAGCTTTTTTTAAATTAGAGGATCCTTGGTGTGGGCTTTAGTAGATTCAAAACCCTCATGGAATGGTGTGCAAATTCTGTGCAAATGTACCTTTGCCTGTGTCTATGTGTGGGAAGATGCTTTGAGAGTTTGTGATTGAAAAATAGGTTAATAACAACTATGGTGATGATGAAATTTCACACTAATGCCATCAAATAGAGGGAACTGTATCTCTCGAGAGAAAGGGTGGCTCCCAGGGCATTGGGGCAGTTGAACAAGTTAGGCCCTGAACACTATTCCAACTATCTCTAGATGTGGCTCCTCGGGAAACAGAGGTTGGCTGTCACTGTGGGCACCAAGGTGGATGGGAAAATGGACGTTAAATGTGTGGAACCAAGGTAAATGGGGGGTAAGAGAGGAGTTTCGCGAGAGTACACAAGGATGGATATAAAACATGTAATATTACACCATAACATATAGGAGACAACAGACTGATAATGTAAACCATAATGTAAAACATAGGATAACTAAAAAATTAGAAAACTGTGTATCCTAAAGTAAGCACCACAATGTAAGCACAGATGTCACCTTGTTTGAAAGCTATTGTCTCAGACTCTGTACATCACTTTAAGTAACTATGATGTGAATAGGGTGTAAGAGTATCGCTGTGGAAGGGAAAAGGTTTTGTGGTGGATGTGTGGGAGTGCTGTATATTATATATATGAATTGCTGTGGTCTAGGGCTCTTGTTAAGAGAAGTTCAATAATTAGGGGAAAAAAGAAAAAGAAAAAGAAAAAGATAGGATGTAGATTTTTTTCCAAGTCAACACGTATTCTATATCTAACCTTTAAACCCATCGCTATATGCCATTTTGCTAGTAAGGGATCCTGACATTATAATGGGCTTCAATTTTCAGGAAGTTCTGGATCACAGAGTGGTTCAACAATGGCAACGGAGGAATACGGTATAGGATACTATTGACAGGTGATATATGGCTGACAGGGAGCTATACAGGACATATGTCCAGGGTCCATGGTAATGTTTGGATATACCCATAATGGCAACAATTAAAAACTACAGCTGGGGGGGTACTGGGTTCCTGGCCGGTGGTGCTCTGTCGTGGTCCCTAGGGGAGCAGTGACAGTCTCCCAAGTGCAGTGGCAAGGACCAGGAAGGAAAGAGGGTCCAACAGTGAGCCCCTGACTCTAATGACTAGGCTTGTGAGCTGATATGCCTGAAATAAGAACAAGGCCTAGAGCAGCATTGTGCCTGGGAGTTTCCTCCTGACAGCCTTCATGTTGCTCAAATATGGCCAGTCTCAAAGCCAAACTCAGCATGTAAATGCAATGCCTTCCCCCCAGCGTGGGACATGACACCTGGGGATGAGCCTCCCTGGCACCGAGGGATCACTATCAACTACCAACTGATGATGCAACTGGAGAATGACCTTGAATGGAAGGTTCAATGCGGATCAGCAGAATATCCCTGTCTACATAAAATAACATGACTTTAAAATGCTGTTTGACCTAATGTAAGGGGGAAATGGAAAGGAGAAATGAGTTTATATGGCTATGAGTCTCTAAAAAAGAGTCTGGAGGCTGTCAAAAGGCTTGCCCTTATGCACAACTGAGCAGAGTCTAAGAGACAGATAAAGTAGATACAACCCCCAGATATTGGTTCCTTTGAGGGCTAAAGAGGCTCATGGGTGCTATGGTCATGGCAGATGGGATTAACTGCCATGTCAGATGGCCCTTCTTTGGAGCTGGTGTTTATGTGTGATGAATCTGGACTCAGATGGGATCTCTCTTCTTAAGACTTTCATGCTACTGTGCTGGAGTTGTAGTTGGTGTCGGGGCTTAAGATATATTTAGGGGATCTGAATCTCTGGACTTACAATGTGATAGCCAGGCCCTGAGCCTCAACAGACTCCAGCACCTACAATCTGATTTATTGGACTCACCTCACTCAGCTAAGATGGAGTTGAAGAAGGACAACCACCACACCACAGAGCCTAGAGTGCCTACAACTGAAAGCGAGAGGATTGCATCCAGTATCCATGTGGAATCTGAGCCTCCTCTTGACATAGAGGTGCAATGGACACAACCAATCCAATGTCCACAGAGAAAAGGTGGCATTGGAGTGGGAAAAGTGGACATGGTGGCTAATGGGTATGGGGAATGGCAGGAAGAGACGATATGTGGAGGTGTCTTAGGGACTTGGAGCTGCCCTGGATGGTGCTTCAGGGGCAATCACCGGACATTATAAATCCTCACAGGGCCCACTGGATGGAATGGGGGAGAGTATGGGCCATGATGTGGACCATTGACCATGAGGGGCAGAGGTGCCCAGAGACGTACTTACCAAATGCAATGGATGTGTCATGATGATGGGAATGAGTGTTGCTGGGGGGGGAGTGTTGGGGTGGGGGTGGTGGGGTTGAAGGGGTCCTCATATATTTTTTTGTAATGTAATATTTTTACAAAATCAATTTTAAAAAATTAAAAAAAAAAAAAAAAGAAATTTCTTGATCATTACCAGAGAAGTATACCACCAATACTGAATTTATATCATACACTGTGGTTGCTACCAAAGTTCGTGAGTGAGGTAGTTCACAAGAAGTCAAAAGTCACTTGGAGGAATAAAATATGGATTAGAGTGGACTTACTGGTATTCTGCTATAGAATTATTGTGACTCTAGCAAAGGAAGGAATTATATCATTAATGTGGTGACAGTGGCTACAGGAGTTGCTGAAGGCAGGGAGAGGGAAAAAGAGGTGTGATATTGGGGCATTTTTGGGACTTGGAGTTGTCCTCAATGATATTTCAGGGACAGATGCAGGACATTATATCTCCTGCCATAACCCACTAAATGGACTG
Source organism: Dasypus novemcinctus (assembly GCF_030445035.2). NCBI lineage: Eukaryota > Metazoa > Chordata > Mammalia > Cingulata > Dasypodidae > Dasypus > Dasypus novemcinctus. The sequence goes on along the minus strand of NC_080675.1, from coordinate 108,634,845 downwards.
GGAGAGAGTGTAAACTACGACATAAACTATAATCCATGCTGTGTAGCAATGCTCCAAAATGTACTCATCAAATGCAGTGAATGTACCACACTAATGAAAGAAATTGTCAATGTGGGAGGAGTGGGAGATGTGGGAGTGGGGTATATGGGAACCTCTTCTAGAATATTTTGTGTGATTTATGTATCTTTTTTTAAAAAAAAGATAATAAAAAAGTAAAAAATAAGAGAGTCACTTGTAAAAATCCCTTAGGAAGGCACCACCTTAAAGATCAACTTTCTTTCAATAAGTTCAGGTAGTTGCTCTCCCTTCTAATATGGACCATATCACCATTTCTCCAGCTGAACCCCAGAGTCCTGGATCCTACCTGACAGTCATCCTAGGATATAGCAGGTAAAAATACCAGCAAAATTTAAATTGTTCTTTCTTTCTCTCAACTTTGACTGAGCACATATTGTTGAATTCAAATAGGATAAAAATGCATCTATCCTATGACTTCAATCTATTTGATCAGCCACCTAATATTTGAATGTGGATAGGCAGGTATATAATTATTTCCACTTTAGAGATCAGGAAATTAAGGCTCAGAAAGGATGACAGAACTAAGCCTTTTTGATAGTTTTGAGATGGAATTTTTTTATTTATTACCTTGACTGGAGTAATTAATTGACTATTTCCTACAGTTCCATATACTGAGTAGCAAAATAAGGACTAAAATTTATTTCTCAGCATCTAATTTAAGGATTCCACTGAAAATAAAAATTCAGTAATACTCACCAACAAAGGTTGTTAGGAATGACAGAAGTAGCAAAAATACATAATTGGAATATTCAAAGTACTTTTAAAACCCTTTTCCTTGGATGTGTTTGTTCAAGAACTTAATTTTCCATGTCCGCATTTTTCTGTGCATTACAAGGTCAAGTTCCCATGAAAACACTAAATATGTTTAGTGTTTATGTACTCACTACATCAGGTGGTGATAAACAAAGAAACACATTAGGAACTATTTTCCATAGGAGCTTTTATGAGTGTCCAAAAAGATGATATACATGAAAGTCTTTTGACAGACCTTTATTATAAATGCAAGGAATTATTTTGTGTAAGGTCAAATTTTATGAACAATATTATTATTATAATCAGTTTAGTACTGCACACGACTGTGCTTCCTAACAAGTATAAGGGGTGGAGAGGATAAGACTTGTCAGAAGCACCCATGAATCTTTTGCAAAATACACATTAAGCCCTTGCTTGTCCTAACTCACCACCCACCTCCCTCTACTGATGTAGGAGAATCTCAGAGAGACTTGAATGTGCATATTTTGAAAAAACAAACAAGATATAAACTCCCAGGAGATTCTGGGATATGTTCTGGTTATTAACCACTGATCAACACTCTAGGGAACAAATTCATTCATTTATTCACTCACTCATCCATCAAATGCTTTTGAGTATCTACCATATGCCAGGCACTGGGCTAGAGACAATTCATTCACTGGTACTGAAGACAGTTTCTATTTCTGCAGCTTTCCATTTCTATTTCCTAATAGAAGCATACTGTAATGACATTAATACTTTATCCTGGTGGGGGCAGTAATATTATTTAGGAGTTGATAAACAAAAAAAAACACATTTAAGAACTAGTATCCATATTAGAAATGATAGGCCTTGACCAATTTGGCAACTGCCAGTTTTTATGTCTCTAATCACCTACATCAACTCATTAGGATATCTGGGAAAAGAAGAAATGTAGGAAAGAGGAGATTAAAGACATGTATGTGTCCATGTAGGTCAAGGATAGATACTATTGTGTCTTTTTAATTGTCCTTGTTGCCATATATAGTACCTATGAAAAGCAATGACTTGCTAGCAGTCATGTTAGTGCTTTTTGTTGGACTGAAAGACTGTTACATTGAAAAGCAGCAGGGGAACGGATGTGGCTCCAGCAATTGGGCTCCCACCTACCATATAGGGAAGTCCAGGGTTCAATGCCCAGGATCTCCTGGTGAGGACAAGCTGGCCCATGCAGGGAGCTGGCCCACGCGGAGTGCCCACCCATGTGAGAATGCGGCCCCACACAGGAGAGCCATCCTGTGTGGGAATGCCACTTCCCATGGGAAAAGCCACCCTGCACAGGCATACCAGCTGATTCAGAGAGCTGGCACAGCAAGATGATGCAACAAGAGACACAGAGAAGAGAAAATAAGAAGATGTAGCAGAACAGGGGAGCTGAGGTGGCACAAGAGAATAGTCCCTTCCCTCCCATTCTGGAAGTTCCCAGGATCAATTCCTGGAGCTGCCTAATGAGAATACAAGCAAACACAGAAGAACACACAGAGAGCAGACAATGGGGGGAATGCGGGAAGAAATAAATAAAATAAATATTTTTAAGAAAGCAGCAGAAATGGTACAAGGTTTACAGGTCCATTAATGAATAGGTTTTCAGTTGATGCTGTATATAGCAAGGGAACATCCTTGACTGAATTGTAAGACTGAAATGAACAAGCAATTGGTCCTGATACTACTAAGTGGCAGCTCAGGTAATTATTAGTCATGCACTCCTTGCTGTATATACCACATTCTATTTCACTTTAAAGCTTTTTTTTTTTCCCTTCTTCAGTGGCCTAACTTGCCTGGTTCCTTTAAGTTGCTGCCCCTGTCCCTGCTACAAAGCCTCAAAAACAAACAAACAAACAAACAAACAAACAAACAAACAAAAAACAGTTGTAACATACTTCACAGCTCTGAAACTGAGTCACAGGATTTATCCCATTCCTTGAAGCTGATTCTGTCCTACTGCAGAACTTTTCACCTGTTGGATCCTGTCACTTGATCTTATTTTTGGCATCACTTTGTACTTGCCTGTTAGCAACCTTGGCTCCTCTCAATATGACTACACTACCTTAGGCTACCTTTTTTTTTTTTTAATTCATTCTACAAATTTTTTTTCTTTTTTTTTTTATTCATTTTTTAAAAAATATTACATTAAAAAAATATTAAGTCCCATTCAACCCCACCGCCCCCATCCCCCACTCCCCCCACAGCAACACTCTCTCCCATCAACATGACACATCCATTGCATCCAGTAAGTACATCTCTGGGCATCGCTGCACCCCGTAGTCAATGGTCCACATCATAGCCCACACTCTCCCACATTCCATCCAGTGGGCCCTGGGGGGATCTACAATGTCCCATAGTTGTCCGTGAAGCACCACCCAGGACAACTCCAAGTCCCGAAAACGCCTCCCCATCTCATCTCTTCCTCCCATTCCCCGCACCCAGCAGCCACCATGGCCATCCTTCCCACACCAATGTCACATTTTCTCTGTGGACGTTGGATTGGTTGTGTCCATTGCACATCTATGTCAAGAGGGGGCTTAGATTCCACATGGATACTGGATGCAATCCTCCTGCTTTCAGTTGTAGGCACTCTAGGCTCCATGGTGTGGTGGTTGACCTTCTTCAACTCCATGTTAGCTGAGTGGGGTAAGCCCAATAAATCAGAGTGTAGGAGCTGAAGTCTGTTGAGCCTCAGGGCCTGGCTATCATATTGTCAGTCCAGAGATTCAAATCCCCTAAATATATTTTAAACCCCAACACCAACTACAATTCCAGTAAAGTAGCATGAAAGTCTTGTGAAAAGAGATCCCATCTGAGTCCAGTTCCATCATGCAGAAACACCAGCTCCAAAGAAAGGCCATCTGACATGGCAGTGAACCCCATCTGCCATGACCATAGAACCCATGGGTCTCTTTAACCCTCAAAAGAACCAATACCTGGGGTTGTATCTACTTTATCTGTCTCTGAGACTCTGCTCAGGTGTGCATAAGGGCAATCCTTCTGACAGCCTCCAGACTCTTTTTTAGAGACTCGTAGCCATATAAACTCATTTCTCCTTTCCATTTCCCCCTTACATTAGGTCAAACAGCATTTTAAAGTCATGTTATTATATGTAGACAGGGATATTCTGCTGATTCTCATTGAACCTTTAATTCAAGGTCATTTTCTAGTTGCATCTTCAGCTGGTATTTGGTAGTGATCCCTCGGTGCCAGGGAGGCTCATCCCCGGGTGTCATGTCCCATGCTGGGGGGAATGCACTTCATCTACATGCTGAGTTTGGCTTCAAGACTGGCCACATTTGAGTAACATGAAGGCTGTCAGGAGGAAACTCCCAGGCACAATGCTGCTCTAGGCCTTGTTCTTATTGCAGGCGTATAGGCTCACAAGCATAGTCATTAGTATCAGGAGCCCACTGTTGGACCCTCATTCCTTCCCGGTTCTTACCGTTGCACCTGGGGGACTGCTGCTGCTCCCCTAGGGACCATGACAGAACCCCCCCGGCTAGGAACCCAGTCCCCCCCAGCTGTTGTTTTTAATTGTTTCCACTATGAGTATATCCAAACATTACCATGCACCCTGGACATATGCCCTGTATAACTCCCTGTCAACCATATATAGCCTGTCAATAACATCCCATACCAGTATTCCTCCACCGCTATTGTTGAACCACTCTGTGATCCAAAACTTCCCATAAAGTGAATCCCAATATAATGTCAGGTTCCCTTACTAGTAAAATGGAATTTGGCGATGAGTTTAAAGGTTAGATCTAGAGTACTTATTGATTTGGAAAAATTTCTACATCCTATCTTTTTCTTTTCTTTTTTCCTAATTATTGAGCTTCTCTTCACAAGAGTCTTAGATCACAGTAATTCATATATACAATATACAGTACTCCCACACATCCACCATAAAACCTTTTCCCTTCCACAGCAATAATCTTTTAATTTATTCATATCATATTTACTGAAACTGATGTACAGACTCCGAAACAATAGCTTTCAAACAAGGTGACATCTGTGCTTACAATGTGGTCCATACTTTAGGATATACAGTTTTCTAAAGTTTTTAGCTTTCCTGTGTTTTACATTATGGTTTACATTATTAGCCTGTCATCCCCTATATGTTTTTGGTGTAATAATACATGTTTTATATTCATCCTCGTGTACTCTCGTGAAACTCCTCTCTTGCCCCCACATTTACCTTGGTTCCATCCATTCAACATCCATTTTCCCCTCCCTTTGGGGCCCACATTGACAGCCAATCTCCATTTCCCAAGGAGCCACGTCCTGAGATATTTCCAACAGTGTTCAGGGCCTGACTTGCTCAACTGCCCTAATGCCCTGGGAGCCACCCTTTCTCTCGAGAGATACAGTTCTCTCTGTTTGATGGCATTAGTCCTCCCCAGGATGTGGATCCACCCCAACTCTCACTTCTTGGGTCCCTACCCAATGGTACAACCCACCCTGGCAAAATGAGCATTCAGACATTCCCCAGGAGTCCGTCCTGCATCAGACCATCCCCTCCTAGCATCCTAAACAGTTAACCCTTCTAATTATATTTTGATACAATTTTCTCAGCATTTTACTCTCAACCAACACCTAACACTCTCCTATGTTCCTTAGGCTACCTTTGGTAAATAGCCCTCTGTGATCTAGCCCTTGTAGCTTCTGATAAGCACAATTCTGATATCTTATTTCTAGTTTCTTCTAATTCTGTTTCTTCATTTCTATCACATATCTTAATGGTTCCCAAATCTGGCTTTAATCCAGAAACACAGAAGCAATTTCTAAAAATATAGATTCTAGGGACACAGGCTAGACCTGCTGAATTGAAATGTCACTTCAGAAGGCGTCACTTTCTGAGATCTAAATGATCCATATGTATACTCTTCCATGTGGTAGCCAATAGCCACAAGTGGCCACTTAAATCTAAAGTAATTAACATTATTTAAAAACCAAAATTCAGTTCCTCACTTGCTCTAGCCACATTTCGAGTAGCTATTGGCAGCACAGTTCCAGGGTATGGGTCCAAGAAAATAACAAAGCAGCCCTGTTTTGTTTTCATAGGATATTTTGAAAACCGGTATACTAGATAGTCAACAGCTTCCCAATGATTTTCCATAACTCTACTGGTTTAAGAAAGTTGACTGACTCACATCCTAAGACAGGATTTTGATTAGTCTAAGAAAAATACTGGCATAAACCCACCCAGGATGCAGTATTGTTTGTCTATGACTCAATATTTTGAAATGTGAGAAAAATACAAATATAAGAGTGGCTCTTTTAAGAAAGCAGGAGGCTATAGTTTGTGGGGTTCATATGAGCAACTAATTAGTACAGCAGAAAATGCTGATAGAATATTTGCCTGACAGTGTATACGTACATGTATGCAGAGCACAAACACAAGAAGATGCTCCAAGATGGTTCTCTTAACAATGAAAAGATGCCTGAAAAGGTTTTCTGTACATACTAATTAAGAGAAACAAAAACATATCAGATCAAATAGACTATATAATAGACTATATTACAGTCATGTTAGGTGCCATCACAGAATGGAAAAATGATGCATTGAAGGCACAGAGACAGGAGGTATCTGGGCTAATGTGCAACTGAAGGTGTTGGCCAGTGTAGGAAATACCAAAATAAAACCACATAAGTTTAATTGTAGGTCACTGTACCCATGAACCTCCTAAGTGATTTTTATAGGATGGGCCCAATGTTAAATGTTGATGTTGAGGTGTATGAAATTGGTTTTTAAAGTATTAGATTTAGGGCTAAAATTTCTTCTTTGGAAAACAGAACAAACATTTGTGTGGTCAATTTCACACTTAACATTTCTGGAATGCTATATGGATCTACTGCCCACCCCACCTTCCTTCCAGCCAACTAATCATGACTCAATGAATGTTTGGGATTAAGATGGAAAAAGAACTAGATTAATACAAATACAAAAAAACAGTTGGGATTTCTGCTTGTAGAAAGGATCTCAGGAACCAATGAAGTTCCTGAAGGAAAAATCACCAGTGTAAAAAACAAAACAAAACAACCTCCTAATAAAAAAATGAAACCCATTTGCCATTTGGATTATTCCCATTGTAGGTATGATATTTAGGTAATGTCTACCCTTTTTCACTTGGTTCTGATGAGATCAACATAAGTACTAGTTCTGCAAATTGTAAACCTCACTAAGGGATAAAATTATCCACATCAGTTGTCAAGCAACATGGCACAGAAACAGTTTTCAGATGTAAATGTTAACTTTCCCTTTCATCGGAGACATTTCTCTCTATATTCTCTACCACATTTCATGGCATGTCTTAAAAATACAGAAGATGTGCCTATTTGAAAAGTGTTCCTAGCCACCATTTTGTTTATAAAGATTAAATGACTCACTAAGCACACTAAAAGTACACTTTTCTTGCTCAAATTCAGTAAAATACTCTAAGACCTGTCATAGAACAAAAAGACAGAACAAGTTCTAAATGGCAAGTAAGTAGTCAAGTTAAAGTAAACCCTGCACTTAGTTTTCTGAAAATTTTTGAATTGCAGAATTAATTAAATATTATAAATTTTGTTAATTTAATCAACTTTCACTGGGGAATCTTATTTCACCAATATTTCAATTACCATTGAAAATATTTAAGTCTATTCTCTGTGATGTACAATCCTTACCCTCTGTAGAGTGACAGTTTAAGATGCCAGTAATACTGGTAAGAATTTCAAGACACACTTTATACCAACACCTAAAATGAATCAATCATTGTCACCAAGAAAGATACATATTAGTCAGTAGGCTAGGCATATCATAGAATATACAAATATAATGATCTTGTAAATGCTAGCTTCATCTTCAGTATGTTTGGAAACAGCTGAGTCACTGTTAAATAATATACTACTTTGGAAACAGGTGGACCTGGAAAGAATTCAGGTTCTGCCATGTGACTTTGAGCCTGATGACTTGTTCTCCTTGTCTGGAAAGTAGCATCTACTTCATAGCACTATTGTGAGGAATAAGTGGAATAATACATATGAAATTCTGAGCATGATTTCTGGTATGTAATATGTGTTCAATAAATGTTGAAGTATTATGGTTAGTATTTTAATTGTCCCAAATGGTTCAGATTCTTAACTCTAGTTATATAGGCCTTACTTTTATGGTGGATATTCCTAAAAAGTTCAAAGGGTTTACTGTTTTATTTTAAATACAATGGTATTTAACCAGTATAGAAATGTTTTTGCAGCAAAAGCAGAGAAGGTATTATATCAGGTTTAAGGGACAACAATAGGGAGGTATAAGGGAGTATGGGATTTTTCCTTTTGGAGTAATGAAATGTTCTAAACTTGACTTAGTGATGACAGCACAACTCGGCAATGAATATGAGAGGCACTGAGCATACACTTTGAATGGATACAAAGCATGGGACTGTATAACACCATGAATCCTGTGGTGGAAGATGGACTGTGGTTAACAGAATAAATATGAGAAATTCTTTCATGACCTATAACAAGTATATAATACTAATATAGGGTATCATTTATCAGGTGAGTTGGGAGAAAAATACACCCAATATAAGATTTTGGCTATAGTTAGTAATAATGTTTTGATGGGCTCTTTCATAGTTTGTAACAATTGTATCACAACAAGGTAAGGTGTTGGTGGTGGGGTGATATATGGAAGCCCTGCGTTATGATATGCATACTTGTTTTGTAAGTTCACAACTTATATGGCACACTTACTGCTTATGGCTGGCTGTTCATGTATGAATGATAAACTTCAATTTAAAAAGGTTAAGCAAAAAAGTGATTTCCACCTCGATTCTCCTAGACATTTTTCCTGGAATTTATCATTTGTTTGCTTGCTTGTTTATACTCCAACACACACGCACATACACACACACAGAATCTTGCTATGTATACTATTTGACACATAGGTATCCAACAAGTTATCATGAATGTTGTACGAAACCTCTCTTTATATGCATAAAATTTTTCACTTAGGTATTTTTATGTTTTATGTAGTTCTCTACTTGCTTTTACAAGTCCACTAGATCTACATTGTTCTTTTAACTACTGCATGGTGTTCTATAGTGGGCATAAATTCAGTAATTTATATTATCATTCCCCTAATGAAGGAACTAGATTTCATCCAGCATTTCAATATATGGTCTTTTATTTTTCAAACAGTAGAATTTCTTTTCAGGAGCTAAAATAGAAGTTCTGTTTTTTCTTTGTTTTCTTTTTCCAGCGAAGAAAATAAAGTCATGCCACTGGCAGGAACAGAATATCATAGTTATTTGTTATACAACTCAGGAAACAGCTGTATAAATCTGTCATACTTTCTGGTGATTTCTATGACCCTCTCCTTCTATAGGACAAAATTATATTAACAAAAGAGTATGTTTTTAAAAGTCCTTTCTTCCTTCTGGATTTCTTGGCACTCTTTAAAAAATACATATGAATTATTAGCCCAGCTTCTACTTTTAATGTACTACCATTTGTTGAGCATCTATTATGTGCTAAATGCTTTTATTTCCATTTCTGGTAAAATTAAGAAACACGCCCAAAGTTAAAAAGCAAGGAACTGGCAGAGGTCAGTACTCAAAAACCTGCTCTTTCAGCAAGCTGACTAAAAATGTTCAAATAACCAGAAACCAATGAGATCAAATCACAAGGACTTGTATAAACACAATGGCATCTATTTTAAACCTTAATTATGTATCATTGAAGTTCTGGATGCAGAATCTAAACCCCTGTCTTCTAATTACATCATGTCTTTGCCCTGCTCCAAATTCTCCCAGCACATTCAAAATAAAATCCCAACTTTTGATGGTACACTCCACTGCCTGTTTGATTTGGCCTCTCATCAACTACTATTTATCCCCAACCTCTTTGCTTTAGTAAATCTGGCCTTAGTGAAAGTACCAGCAATCAGGGAGCCTCTGAGTCTTTGCACTTGCCACCCTGTGCCTGGCACAATTTCCAGAGGATCCCTGCAGAGCTTGACTTCATTCAGGTCTCTGTTCAGATGTCACCTCGCCTTGAAAGCACTTACCTGATCATCCTATCCCTACTACCTTCCTCTATTCCAGGGGTTCTTAACTGTTTTTGGTCCACAGACCCCTTTGCCAGTCAGGTGAAAACCCTGGACCCCTTACTAAGTCCACACTACACTGTGCATTATTTAATAAATGTATCACACCTGCACCAACATGTCCCCACAAGAATCATGTGCTTTTGAATTTCAATTCAAGCTCACGGACCCCGTGTTAAGAACCCCTGCTCTCCCTCACCCTGCCTTCTTTTCCTTTCCAGCACTTGCCACTACCTGACATTATACTATGGACTTGCCTTTCTCTTGGGTGTCTCTGGTTGCTGGCTTCTGTGGGTAATGAAAGCTGCCCGGAGGCAGGCACCCAGGACAAAGCCCAGCACAGAATGGACATGCAAGGAGCTTTTGCTAAAATAAGGAATGCATGATTGCTCCAACTACTTTTACTAATTTCTAAGATTTATTTTTCAAAAATGAAGTGATTTTAAGCCTTACGCCTGGCCACATACATCTTGGATGTTCTCAGAAGTGCATTGTTTAGCAGAGCCTGCTTAAATTAAAATAAAGCTTCAGTATGCCTGCATCTTTATTATTATTTTTTAGCATTTATTGAAGTATCATTAACTATTTTTAGTCAAATATTGAAGTTTCATATTTCAGAAAAATGCCCATCACATCAGTGTTGATTTTTCACAAATTGTATAACCAAGCAAGCAGTACCCAGATTAAAAAAAAAAAAAAGAACATTTCTAGCACCTAGAAGCCCACTCTTGCTCCCATCCGGTCACTGCTTACCCCTCCACCAAAGATACCATGACCTTGGCTTCTAATGGCATAGATTAATTTCACCTATTTTTCATGTGCCTTTATTTTAATATTAATTTAAATTCTCTGTTCACAGTGTTTCCCCCTTGCTTATGGCCTGCTCTCCAAGACCTTAGAAACCTTTTATAGAAAACGGAAAAAAGTAATTAAATCATTTAACAACTCTTACTCAACAGTTTTGTAGGGGCAAAATTGCAAGTCTTCATGGTAATTCTCTATAGACACAGGAAATTCAAGCAGTGAGCCAAGAGAGTTGAATGCATTTGATCTGTGAAATGATTTGGATTCAAACTGCTTTGGGGAATAGAAACACTTTTTGTCATTTTGAAGATAAACAATATTTAAGTAGAATATTGAACAAAATAATGAAATATATCAGTAATGGTTATATATTCAGGGAAACATATGCAAACCAACAGTGTACTTTAAAGAGATGAAAATTATCTGAAAAACATGATGTGTGTTTTAACTACCTTCCAGGAAAAGGTGGGGAAAACATAGGAAAAAAACCATAATGAATTAATGTATTTAAAATACAGTAGTAAATTTCAAGAGCATTTTTGTGAAAATTACAGTGTTGCTCATGGGCATCCGTTATAGGATTTAAAAAATATATTTAAAAAATGCGTGTTGCTGATTCATTTATGCTGGTGACTGCACAGATGGTATTAATATCATCATATCCTTGAATCCTTTCTGTAAGCATATTTTTTTTAAAACTAAGATCAATTATTTTAAACCTGGCATATGTTTTAAAAACATATCACTTACCATGTAAATTTATATCATATGTATCTTTAGTCACTGGAAGTTTCCATGTTTAAATATACAGTTGTACTGTTTGGATACCATACATGGTGTTGCAGTGAGAGAAAAACCTGTCTTGCTAATAACAGTCTTATGTATTTATTGTGTGTTAAGGGGAGGAGGGTAACAGCAGGGGAAGATGGTCTCAATTTTGGGTTTACTTCTTAACATAACACACCTTGCACTTTTTATTCACACAACTATAGTACTCAAGTAAAGCAAATATACCACCAGGTAGAACAGCCAGTATAGTTCAGTGAAAAGATTTCAATGGAGAATCAAGCCTGAGAAGTAGTTCTTTCAGGTGTTTGAGAAAAAGCCAGAGAGATCTTATCTCTAGAATGTAACACTTAGTGTGCATTAGAATCACCTGCAAGGTGTATTAAAACATTGATGACTGGGCCTACTCCCCAAAGTTTCGGATTCAGTAGGTCTGAAGTGGACCTGAGAGTTTGCCCTTCTAGTTCTGTCATGTTCCCAGGTGCTGCTGCTGCTCCTGTTCTAGGGCCACACCTTGAGAATCACTGATCTAAAAGCTTGATGGACCTGATCCAGAGAACAGTGATCCGACCTCAGAACTTAGTCCTCTTCAACCAAAATTCTATGCACCTTTACACATTCTGATATGGATATAAATGGAAGAGTGCAGTGGGTGGATGGGATGTGGTTGGGGGGCAAAAACTTCCCAGATGATTCTTACAGACTCACCTCTTTTCCTGTTTTAGAACCTATGGGTATATCTCACCTGTACCATTGCCTTAAGGGTTTATGTGAGAGAGTTGCTTAATAGTGGAATAGGGGAAATTTCTTTTTGTCAGAAGCCTTAACATCTTTAGATTGGGCGAGCTGCTCATTCACCCAACATTCCCTGAGCATCCTGTTTATACCAGGTGAGGTGGACTCTGGGTTCCAGGAGACTTTAGTCTATTGTGGGAGGGAGATACATAAACCAATGTGTGTAAGTTCTAGGGGAAGGTAGACACAGAGCCAAGGTGCAGTACACAGAGCCCCTTACACTAAATTTTGTTCCATAGTGAAGAGTGAGTGAGAAAGATTCCAGTGAATACATGGACTGATGTATGGTCTCATCTCCAGGTTCTCTCAACTGTTGACTGCCAATGCCCTTAATACATTTTCCTGCATCAATCAAATAATTTTCCCCTTCAGTCCTTGTTCATGCTAATTTCTTTATATGGAGTGTTATCCCCCCTTTGCTTTTTCCCATTTTCTCTAACATTCCCATATTGTCTGGACATTATTTGTCTATGGGTCTTTCTCCCCTATAGCATGAGCTACTTGAAGACAGAGACTATGTATAAGATTTGGAGGTGCTTTTGGGGGAGCCCATTGAATGGAACTGAACAGACACATCTGCAGCTACAGCTTTAATCAGATGCAAGAAACAAATTCAGTGAAGTGGCAGAGTACAAGATCAGCATGCAAAAATATATAGTGTTTCTATACCCAAGGACAACAATCTGAAGAGGAAAGCAAGAAAAAAATTCCATTTACAATAACAACTAAAAGAATGAAATATGTAGGAATAAATTTAAACAAGGATGTAAAGGGCTTATACATAGATAACTACAGAGTATTGGTAAAAGAAATCAAAGAGGAGCTAAAAAATGGAAGGATATTTTGTGTTCATGAATTGGAAAACTACATATTGTTAAGATGTCAACTCTACCCAAAGTGATTTACAGATTCAACACAACCCCAATCAAAATTCCAATAGCCTTCTTTACAGATATGGAGAAGCCAATCATTAAATGTGTATGGAAGGGAAGAAGCCCCAAAGGCCAAGACCAGCTTGAAGAAGAATGAAGTTGGAGGGCCCACACTTACTGATTTTAAAATTTATTACAAAGCTACAGCAATCAAAACAGTATGGTACTGGCACAGGGGTAGACATGTAGAACAATGGAGTCAGAATGACAGATCCTCACATATATGGCCAATTGATTTTTCTTTATTAGAGAAATTACGAGTTTACAAAATAATTATGCATGAAATACAGGATTCACATACACCATCCCATCAACAACACCTTGCATTGGTGTGGGACATGTTACTATTGATGATAGCACTTTTAAAATCATAATTACACTATTTTTAAATAGTAATTACTTTTGTTACAATTGATACAAGATTATTAAAATAGTTCTATCATCTATTATTTATATTAAGTGTATTTATCTTTTCCACTTATCACCCTATTGCTACTACCTTGCATCAGTATCATATATTTGTTATAATTCATGAAAGAACATTCTTATAAATGTACTGTTAACTAGTTAATATAATGGTAACAAATCCACTTTATTGGGAAAGAATAGTCTCTTCAACAAATGGCACTAGGAAAACTAGAAATTCATATGCAAAAGAATGAATGTTAACCACTCTTTCATACTATATTCAAAAATTAACTCAAAACGGATCAAAGACCTAAATATAGAAATCAGGACTGTAAAACTCCTAGAAGAAAGTGTAGGAAAGCATCTTTAGGACTTTGTGTTAGAAATGACTTTAGACTTTACACCAAATACACGAGCAACAAAAGAAAAAAGGATAAATGGGATCTTATCAAAGTAAAAAACTTTTATCCATTAAAGAAATTCATCATGAAAATAAAAACCCAACCCACAGAATGGGAGAAAATATTTGGAAACCACATACAGATAAAGGTTTAATATGCAGAATTTATAAAGAAATTCTACAACTCCACAGCAAAGAGACAAACAACACAGGTAAACAATGAGCAAAGTACATGAATAGATATTTCTCCAAAGAAGATGTACAAATGGTCAAAAAGCACATGGATATTGGGAAGCAGATTTGGCCCAACAGACAGGGTATCTACCTACCACATGGGAGGTCCAAGGTTCAAACCCAGCACCATGCCTCAAGTGAAAGATCCAAAATGTGTTCATTCCTCTTTAGGAATCTGCAGGGAGATTCTACAAGATGTCAAAATCCACTTTAAGTTACCTATTTCCTAGAGTGAGCCATCCTTTTAAAAGATTCTCATTTGATTTAATACTCTCCTTTTGGCATTTTTCTCCTCTTCCTCTTCTTCTTCTCTTTCTCCTTCTCCTCCTCCTCCCTCATCTTCTCCTCCTCCTCCATCTCCTTTTCCCTTCTCCTCTTCCTCATCCCCTTAGTCTCCCTCTCCTTCTCTCTCTCTCTCTTTCTCTTGGCATGGGTGCCTCATCTTGCTTGCATTTTCTTTTCAACTATTGTGTTTTTCTTCTCATAGTCTCTTGACTAGTCTACTTGGGTTCTCTTCATGTGCAGATTCCCTTTCTCTCCAGGTTTCTTCCTATAAGACTTATTTTAATATCTGTAGTTTAATGGGAATGAAGGAATATTATTCATGTCTGAACGTGGCATTTGTTTCATTGGCAAAAGACGATAAATAGCACCCATTAGCCAGGCCAGCACAGGATCAAGGTCTATACCATGCTCTTGATTTCATGGCCTCTCTAACTGCATGGAAAACCACAACCTACGTCCAAAGGAATTAGCTTGCTAGGTAATTCTCCACATTAAATTTATATACGGTCTGATAAAAACATGTAGTAAAAAATACTTAATCACCACATCTTTAAAGCCAATTAGAACTTAATAAAGTGTGCACAGAGGGATGGGGTATTTTTAAAATCATTAATTTTGTCTAAGTATCATATGAGAGGTGGTTTCACTGGGCACATGGCATTTACAAATTCTGATTGGCATTTCTGTCTTTGTTGAAAAGCGAATCTAGCTCAGTTTGTAGCAAATATTACAATGGGTTGTGCAAATGTATATTTAAAAGCAGCTCTGTGGGGGTGGACATTCAAGCTTACATGAGACAGTATCAGTTTTAGGTCAAAATGCTGTTCTTAAATGATCAGTATAGAACAGAAAAAAGGCATTGAAATGACCTTGCTGAGGGTCTAAAACTGCACTGAAGCCTTTTCTGCATGATTAAGTGAGCAGAATCTTAGATTAGCTAAAAGCAGTGCAGAAACATAATGAGTTCACTTATTTTGGAGCATTTAATAACAGTTATAGACAGTTATGTGATCAGGCGGAGTTATGACTTATTCATTCTTTCATTGCTATTAAAATTACTGCATTTGAGGTTTTTAAAGTCATTGAAATAAAAAAGTCTGATTTATGTTAGGAGAATTTAGCTTGCCCTTTGGTCTCTCAGTTTTTAAATGATATAATTAGACTTTTTAAAGACCATTCTAAAAGCATTATTAGCATTTTGTGTAGTGGAAAGCAAATGCATGTTTTGTGGATAGTTTAATTTTAAAAGGAATAATAATACTTGATTCAGACAGTGATATTCATAGATTATTAAGGAAAGATTTTTTTTGTGAAATTTCTCAAAAGGCAATTGTGTAATTTTAGAAATAGACTATACTGAATACGTGTGGATTTTGCTGTGTGTACACACAGACACTCTCTTTCTAATGCTCTCTCTAATTTCATTTTGAATGGACATTACAAAGACATGGAAATAATATAACACAGCTTTCCTACCATTTGGGAAAGCAAGGATGGGAAGGGAAAGTACCAGAGGATGTATTAACTCATGACCTTTAGCATATTTCCTCCAAAATTATAGAGCTATCTATCAGCCTAGGGGGAAAAGCCTACTTTAATCATAACAAAGAGATTTGCAGGTGGTTTGAATTAGCAGTAAACAACAATCATTAATAAATCATTTTGGAGGACCATGGAAATGTCATGGATGCCTCAACATTTTAATATGATCTTACTCAAACTTTTCATATGCATTTCATTGTATGCAAATAGAGTTCCCTGTCCTAATACTTCCGAATAAACATTGTTTCCACTTTAAAGTGGGTTATTGTGCAATACATAAAAGGTATGGAGAAACCTTTCTCACCATAAAACTGCAAAATAAAGTGCTGATTTTAGTTGGACACAACGGTAGGGTGATTCAATGTACACATCTTTGCTCATAAAATCGAGCTGACTACAATCTTCTTAAATAACAGCTATTTTTGCCATGTGTGTGTTCTGTAAACAGTTTGGATATCTCTTTTAGCTGCTCAAAATTCAGTGCACTATGCTGTTGAAGGGTGGAAACTGAGAAACACATTATTAAAGAGTGAAGACAAAGAAGCCTTTTAAATAGCCAGCAATGGAGGATTGCCCATGTAGACAAACGGATAGTCCAGCTTGTATCTGTTTAAAACATGCCTATACATATTTTATGTATATACGTGGGTATATATGAGCGCATACATGTGTTTATTTATGCTTCCCCATTTTATTTGGATGTATTTGACTTTAATTACTGTAGTTTGCCTCCCACATGAGTAACCATACTATGGTAAATGAGTCCTTAGCTTGTCTGGAATAGCCAAGTGATCAATTCTGTTTGTCCTAGTTTGTGAATTGACAGGAAAATGTGTCACTCAGTTTATAGGAGTTATTTGGGTGACAGCTGAGAGGTCAAAATCGGGAAGCAGCAGCCTCCGGTGACTTCACACACTGATGCTATTCGAGGTGGCTGCTCTGAAAACATGCTCAAGGTTTCCCGACAGTGATGTTTACTTCTACCTGGAACATTTCCAAAGGGACAGGAAGGAATGGAAACAAGAAACACATAGTTCCCACTGGCAGGGGTGGGGAGCTGGTGGGGGCAGGTGGGAGCATTATTACAGAGGTCTCAAACTCATGTAGTGCAGATTTTTGTCCACTAGAGACTGATATCTGCCCAGTAAACATGTCTCTTTAAGCTTCACAGTTTAGACTTGAACTATGGTCTCAGGGGTGAGAGGCTAGCATTTCATCCACTAAGCCATTTAGCCTTTTCCTTTGAAGGAAGATTGATTTTAAAAAAGCTATTAACCTCCAGTGATTTATCTTATCAGATCATCTTCATTTTGTTCTGCTTATAATAAGACTATATTACATAGTTTTATTCTTCGGTTAATTCAACGAGACTACCTGAAAGGGAAATACATGAGAAGCATAAAGAAGAGAGAGATAATAGAAAATTACCAGCAATACCAAAATGAAAATGTTAACAGGAATAAACAAAAGAAACTGAGCAAATGTTATCGCAGATCTCAGAGTTGCAATCACATGAAACATAAAGGTTTGGTGTAACCCAGTTTCACAGAAAAACTTTCTGTGTCGCATTGTGTCTGGGTTCACACACCATGCTAATGACACAGGCAGCACCTTCCCTTTTCTTCTGAAAAGACAAAGGGGGCAGCTTTCGTTTTATGAAGTGACTAAAAAATAAGCTAAGGAACCAGCAGTAATTAATTCAGAGGTGCATGAGAAACAGCAATTTTCAAGGAAATTGCATTAAAACACATTCTGTTCAGGGCCTGAAATTAGACATTTTATCTATTTTTAGCGAAAAATGTGAAAAATGTGTTAAACTGTAGCCTGTTCTGATACTGTATCCCGAATCTCTTTAAGGTGAAGCAGAAACCAGTAGCTTCCTGTACTGAATCATGTTTGATTTATTGCATTATATTGATTGAGTTTCTACTTTGGAAAAAGTGTTACATTTTGTGAATAATGTGTTAGCATTAATGACTTTAATTCATTTCTCCATAACTTTATGACAGACACTAATTTCCATTTCTTCTGGAGTACCTGAAAGCAAAAAAAAGTTCTGGCATTTTTATATTTTTTTCCATGTATATCGTCAGGCAGAACGAGAAGAGGGAATGTAAGAACATGGCTCAGGAAGGAAAGTGTATCTGTTTCCAGGAGCATGGACTCCTCTCACCCCTCCCCACCTCTGACACGCAGGTATGTACACTGAAAGTCAGACCGAAGGCTTATGATAACATTTCAATATTTAATCAGACTAAACAACAAAAGGCATTGGTCTCTGCCATTTTCTGGGCTTATTTAACACTCCTGATTGAAATTCCTTTTGTTTCGGGTGCTGTTAGCTTATTTAAAGTTAATGTTTGGGCAGGTGAGGCTAGTTCAACAATGACAAGTTCTGACAACTTGATTCTAAAGAAACTGAAGAAGCTGAGCTTTCCAGGCTCTTGTTCCTCATTTCCTGAACTGGTCAGTAAAGAAAACCAAGCAAAGGGATTTGAAACTGGAGGAATAATAGACTAGAAAAATATTTGTGGTAACAAAGTCACCTTGTCCATGTTATTTTAGCAAATGAAAGTGATGTTAAAGTAGCTCTTTGGAAGCTGCTTATAAACCCCTTCCACTATATTTAACAGTATACAAGGAATGAAGTTGTTAAGATCATTTCTCTAATTTGTCTGTCCAGTTCTTTGCTTCTCCTCTCTGAGTTAAATACAAAGACATCTCTTAATGGCTTTTCCATAGCTGGAGTAATCCTGGGATTGATGTTTGTGAAATGAATTTTGAAAATCAGGACTAGTGGTGAAAGTGAAGGAAGTAACGATGAGATAAAAGTAGTGATTCACAAAATTTAAGTGTGGTTCAGCTTTGAGAAAGGGGCAAGCTAATGGGAGGACTATTGCCTCTTACTCCCAGCTTCTCTTTAGTCTCGCTCACATACCAGGCAATTCTGGGCTTCATGGATCTACAGTCTCTCTTCTCTTATCTTGATTTCTTAGTGGGAACAGTTCTGCTGATTCTGTCCCTTTCCCATTCCAACCACAAGGCTGTCAAAATCTTCATTCCAATAGGATTCCTGGTTGTGATTCTTTCCACAAGGGTATCAAAATCAGTATTGTGGTTCTTATTTATTTCCTTTACCTCATCTATTAATATTAGGAAAAAAAAGGAGGTGTAAAGTGATGAGCCAAAATGAGAAATCATCAATCGCCCTAGAGATGTGAACTTTAGAAAACTTTGGAAAAATGTTTGGCATGATAAGCTTTTTTTTTTTTATTTAGCTACTTATTATAAAATACCCTATGAAAAATCTGTAAATTGTGCTTTCCTACAAAATTTTCTTAGTATTCACATTGTTCCTTAATAGAGAAAAATGCCAGAGTGAAAATGTGTTAGTAATAGTAAACGAAACAATTAACTTGGCTTGACTGATATAGCCAAATATGGTCCCCCATTTCTGGTATGGAACGACATGTCATAATCAAAAGATTAAAAATATTTCTAAAATATTAAAATAGTGAAAGTCTGAGGGATAAAACGCAAAAGACACAATGATCTCTTTTTGTGATATAGTCTTTTTGTGATATATTCACCAAAGATACATTTCTAATCTGATGGTCCCAATGTCCCAAGTCAAACATACTCCAAAATATGCCACAGTCATCTACTTGGTGAAATATTGGCTCTGTGCTAAATAGCATGGGGTTTTGAGGGCTGAATTTTCTAATGGCTTAGGATCTTTGTGCTAGCCTGTCTCATCCTTGCATCAAGTCATTAATAACTCCTCATGGAGTTCGAAAGTCATGGCTATAGAGCCAAACCCTTTGTGCTACTTGTTCCTCCTTCTGTACCATCTGGTGTCCATTTCCCTCAAATTCTGATATCACTGCTTATTTCCTGCTTTGGATTTCTCCCCAGCAGACTTTAGGGTTTTGATCACAACTTTTCATGATGATTCAGGCTCTCCTGCCATGCTTCATTATTCTATTAATGAATATTAATATAAATTATTCCTCCTGACCATACTCAGGTCCAAACATATTCTCTTGGATCTTGTCAGTGCTGCTCTGTAGACCATGTTCTAGCATGATTTTCCTTGAGAGGGCAACCCCAATAATAAATGTCTATGATTGTGTAGCATCAGTGGTTTGGAAGGAAAATAGAAGGTGCTGAAAATTTTTGTGAACATAATTTTAGTACTTTGTTAATTAGGCTGTTAGGTTAGATGTTAAAGAGATACTCATGCTTGCCTAAAACTGTGGCAGGATTATTTCTGGAATGCTTTAGCACAATATCCTGCAGTATTTCCATAGAATTAAGCTCCCTGTCCTCTACCCTCATCCCACCTTGCTGCTAGACATATCCCAGAGGAAACTCCATTTAGTTGCCAAGTAAAGTCATACAACTGTTCTTGGTAGAGTTGTGATCCTGCTGGTTAAACCTATCACTTATGTTAAACAGCATTGAACCAAATTCACTAGAGTAACAAATCAAAGAGAGAACTGTCTCTTTTCTGAAAACTGTGTATGATATTGAGAAGTCAACTGTCTTCGTTTACCAGAACTGCTATGACAAATTCCACACAATGGGTTGGTTTAAACAAGCACTTATTGTTACATGGATTTAAAGGTTAGAAGTTCAACACTGGACTGACAAAGCAAGGTCTTGGCAGAGCTTGCTTTCTCACAGAGTCACAGCATTCTGGTGATAGGTATCCTCCATCACATGGTGATGTCCTTGTTTTCCTTCTGTGGTTTCCTCTGACTTCTGGTTTCCCTTTATAAAGCTTCCAGTATTATGGATTAAGACCCACCCCGATTCAGAGTGGCTACACCTAAATAGGACCTTTGAAGATCCCATTCACAAATGAGTCCATACCTTGACTCACTTTAATATATTCAAATATACTATTTACAAATGGCTTCATACCCACAGGAATGTAGATTAAGGCTTAAACAGGTCTTTCTTGGGGAACATTAGGCAATCCCCAGCACCATCCATGCGAAATGATTGTTAGGACCACCATTAATGGAAAGTAATGTAGTTTCATGTAACTGGTCTTTCTTCTAAGGGGACATAATAAAATACATCATGTTTACCATGGACTGACAAGGTGAAAACATCAAACCCAAAAACATTCCATTTTCTTTATCACTTGTCTTTGTTTGTTAGTGAAAGTTGGTATTGACTCATTTTTATAAAATGGTACTCTCTACCTTCTTGCTATTTCTTGGTTAATTGTTAATAATTATTATATTCTTCATGTTGAGTGATATTTTTTCATCTTTTCTTTTTAAGCCAGAGTTCTCAAGGGCAACATATCTAATATCTGTCTCAGTCGGTGAGTTAGCCAAGCAGACTGTCATTCAGAAAGTATATATTTAATCCCTACTGTGTGCTAGGCAGTGCTCAGTCAATGTGCCGTCCATTATTGACAAACCAGGGCCATATAAGCAATTCAACCCAATTGAGCACAATCCCTGCGCCATTACTTTCTGCTTCTTGCCAAATCTGAGTTTATTCTAGCTTCTTGTAAGAAAATAAGAACTGATATTTTCTTTCCAAACCCTTGTACATTTCAGACCTATTTGGAATTCTAGTTGTTTGGAAGTCAGGTATAATTTTTCTAGAGAGAATGTAAGTTCCACAGAAGACAACAAGGTTATTCCTGCAATTTTCATAAGCATTCCATTTTCTCAAGTGTTCTAGTTCACCTTATGAGCACAAATCCAACATGCACAATGCACTCAAAAGAAAAACCACTGCAGGTGAACATGATAGCATTCTTATAATTTTTCCCAGTAACTCTCCTGATAAACTTGAGGGCTTTGCTCCCAGTGAAGTGACCCCAACCATCCCGACCTGCAGACTGGGCAGTGATAGTTGAGCCTGGTCAGTGATAGTTGAGCCTAGCTCAATCCCTAAATTACCCTATGTCCTCACTTTCCAGCTTCCAAAAAGGATGGTTCTCAGCGCTCACACTCATAATGCAAACTGGCCATGCTTGAAATGAAAGGTTATTGATGGAAATTAAGAATTGCTTATGGCAGCACAAAACCCATGCTCAGAGACAGGTGCAAATAAATGATGATATAAGAGCCTAGCGAGTTTGACTGTTTACCAGAAACAGCTCTGCAAATATTGCCTGTGGAAGTTTATTTTTCACCTGGCCTTTATCTGTTCCTCTTGTAGGGGAATGGAAAGTGAACATTAGGTTAAAAGGAGTAATGAAAAAAAAAAAAGGAAACAAAAGTGTAAGCCAAATTAATTAAAGGTTTGTCTTCAACTGTAAGTGACTGCAGATGTGTGTGTACTGGGTGATTTTTGTGCTGGTTACAAAGGCAATCAGCACATCAGTACTTTCCCCTGTCTCTCAAGTGGAGTGAATTTGTGAATGCTAAGCACACAAATGAGATGGGCAGTTTTCAGTGTAGTAACTGATCACATGTTTACACTTGGTATGTAAAAATAGCCTTGTCAAAGTAATTTTTCCCTTGAACAAAATAAAAGGAATTGCAATTAGGTAACCACATTCAGGGAATTAAACGTCATTGCTTTTTTTTTTTTTAAAGGAGGTATGGGGGATTTGAACCTGGGACCTTGTATATGGGAAGCAGACAGTCAACCACTGAGGTACATCTGCTCCTTGCATCATTGCTTTTGATGCAGTTCTAGCCTCTAAAAATATAAAAATGAATACCATAAATATCATAGATTAAATTTCCTTTAATTGGTTCTTATCCTGGTTGAAATTTAGAATTTGAGTGCATTTTCTTCCCATTTCTTGGATCCTTTTAGTTGCTTCTTAGAGTGATTTCTGAGTTCCCCTTGCTTGGCTCAGCCTGGACCTTCTTATTGGTCCTCTTGTCTCCCGTTAATCATTCCTGACAGAAACATGCCCGCCATCCGCACACCACCACACACTGTCTCTTATCCTGCAGCTACTGTAGGGCTTCTGTTGCTTCCACCACTGTTCTGGTCTTCACTCAACCCACTTTGCACTCTGCTTCAGCTTTAAACTCTTCAACTATCTCCAACAACATTTCCCATGATATAGGGGTTCTCTTCAGAGTGTGGCTCTATCATTTTCATTTCTTTTGTTCTCTGCTTCCTCTTTCTAGATTCTCATTCACTCTTCAACCCTCTGCCATCCGGTTTACCCCAGTCTCTTTTCAGACTCTATTTTCTTGAAAGTTGTTAATGGTCTAATTGTCAAATTCAGTAAGAGTTACACAGCTTTTGACAATTTTGACCATCTATCCTAATAATTCTCTCCTTTTTTAGCCTTCTGACTACAATATTTTCTTTTTGCTCTCTTCCTAACTCCTGAAATTCTGTAGTGTTATACCAGTGAGTGTCTAACAATCACCTCTCTGGAGGAATTCTGATTTGTAGGTTGGATGATTTCTGTGGTGTAAATCCTCTCACTGCAGCCCATTTCAAGCTATCAACATGATGTCACTGAACACAGAATTGAGAAGAGATGTGCACAATTGTCTCTCTCCAATGGATGCACGGCAGCTCCAGCACACTACCAGTCTTGGTCTTATTTTGTTAGCTCACCTATCAAAATAGGAATTCTCTGAAGGAGTGGTCTTCAGATTAGTGTGGACATATCCCAGGGATGGTACAAAATAATCCATGAGTGTGAAATTCTATGTGTATTGATTTTTTCAGCTTATCCTTTTCCAATATTTGTTCTGTATGGGTTTTATGTACATATCTCATTAAAATCATATAAAGACATAAGCATAGATATTATTTATCAATAGCTTATACTTAATGAGTCTTACTATATTCCAAGCCTTATTCTAAGTACTTCACTGAGATTGGATTATTTATTCCCTGCTATAATCCTAGGAGATAAATGCTGAAGTTTACACAGTTAAGAAACTTGCTCAAGGTCACGTGTAATTTTAAAGTAAATAAATATATTTATGGTGTATCCCCAATTTTTTTTTTTAACTGATGACTGAAGCAATCAAAACATTTTGGAAGGTGTGATCTGGAGCTTGGCTAGCTTCTTACCCTATTCACTCCTACCAAATTACCTCACAGGTTTTAATGGTTTAAACAATCATTCATAAGTGTTTGATGCCAACATCTTCTTCTCTGGTCCTGATGTAATTTCAGAACTTTAGACCTAAATTCCCAAAGCCTTCTGATCACCTCCACTTTGATATGTTAAAGACAGAATGAGAAAACTACAGGAATCATGTTGTTGAGTTTTGCTAGCACAGTTGATTCTAAGTATAAAGCAAGTTAAATTTACAGAAACATTTCAAAAACATAACATTAAAAGATATCATTTGTTGGAGCACATATCTATGAAGAACTATTTTGCAGGACTCTAAAAAGTTAAGTCAAATAAATCTCTGGATTTCACTTTCCTCATCTATAAAGCAAAAGTGTTGGACCTGCTGAGTTCCTTGAAATTCTTGTTCTTGATTCCAGGTAACACCCCGTTGGAGTTTCCAGTAAAAAAAAAAAAAAAAAAAAAGATGCTTCTAGCTAAGTTACCAATCAATATCAATTCACTTGTTTGTGGACTTACGTGCCTAATAAATGGAATTCCTATTTTCTTAACATTAAATTAACTCCTTTGAAAATGGATATTTTTGTCTGTTCCAGAGATGACCTCTGACTTCTGACTTGGAAGTGACTTTTAATTTCAAAGTAATAGGTCTCAGATGAGAGATTATTTAAATATTTCTCAGCAAATATCCAAATTGAAAAGTCTCTGAGGCAATTTATGATAGGCTATTTAGGAAAGAACGCACTTGCTATAGAAATAAGGGAAATCTGGGCCTGTAAACCATTTGACACTTACCTGCAAATATATGTTTGGTGTATTCTTTAAAAAAAAACAGTGCATTATTAAAATATAAAGGGAAAGAGGGACAAAATAGCTAGGATTTCTTTGACAATTTCCTTTCGTAGAACCAACTAGTTCTAAAGTATCACAATTTCATTTGTAATGAGCACATTCCTCCCCCCCTTTCCTCTCAATCTTCCTACTTTTAGAGTAAATTAAAGATCTTTACACAGAAAAAAACATTTACGACTCCAACAATGTCAGAATGGGGAATGAACAGATAGAAGGTAAGAATTTTCTTTTTTTCTGGCTGTGTACTGATTTATAAAGTTTTCAAACAACAAATTATATAGCTTCTCAATGTTGGCAATTTATGAAATAGAGTAAAAGTGGCTACTTGGCACCAAGATAATGTTTAAACCTTGCAGATTTTTAAGTTTTTCACTTAGAAATGGATTGGATATTTTTCTTCATTGATGTATCTGAAATTTATGAGTCAGGTGTTTGGATTAACTTCTCATTCTGTAAAGGTGATCTGTATTATTTTTCCAAGGCTATTTTTTTTTGTTTTGTTTCATTTTGTTTTAGTCAACAGTTTAGGCAAATCCGGTAGGCTGTGCTGTTGGGAGACTCTTTTTAGCTTTTGGTATGTGTACTGAAAGTCCACTGAAAGTGGAGATATCTGTTTTAAAAATGACATATTGATCCCAAGGCCTAAATATGCTGGGTCTCCTCTGAACATGTGTTTGTAATTACCAGTGCTTACAGTCCACCTCCCACAGAAGTTATACTTACTCTACTGTATTGGTCAACCAAAGGGTGCTGATGCAAAATACCAAAAATTCATTGGTTTTTATAAAGGGTCATTTATTTGGGGTAAGAGCTTACAGATACCAGGCCATAATGCATAAGTTACTTCCCTCACCAAAGTCTATTTTCATATGTTAGAGCAAGATAGCTGCCGACATCTGTGAGGGTTCAGGCTTCCTGGGTTCCTCCCTTCCAGGGTCTTTCTTATCTCTCCTCTGTGTGCTTACTTCCTGGGGCGCCAGCTTAAGACTTCAGCACCAAATTCCAACATCAAACTCTAACATCAAAAACCCCCCAACTCTGTCCTTTGCCATGCCTTTGATCTGTGCCCTACTGGCAAAAGAGGTTTATATAATTACTTAATCAAGTAAACTTATGAATCCAATGTAATCTAATATGCCTATAGGAGATCAGTTTACAAACATAATCCAATACTTATTTTTGGAATTTATCAATAATATCAAACTGTTATATCCACATTCCCAGTTTATCTATTTATGAAAGAGGGAGGGTGCAGCTGGTAGGAAGAGCTATGAAGGCTGGTTTTCCCTCCATATCTCTTCCAGGCCTATATATAGAGAGATCATACCAGATATATATTTATGAATTTCTCTACAGGAGGACATTCAGATTATTTCTAATGGGGGGCCATTATCAACTATAAAGAATATTTGGTACCTGCAATGTCTTCATGCTGCTAATTCTGAAGGCATGACTACCAGACATAGGGTTTTGGGATATATTTTATATTTTTATAGATGCTGTCATTGAAGGACTTTATGAAACCTTCTGATTCTAAGACCTTGCTCTTTGCACATATATAAAAGACCTGGATTTGAGGCCAAAATTAAATAGAGCTAAGCTATACTTGGTCTTCATGACAAGAATTGTTCATGTTTTTGCTCACTGGGTTTAACTGTCTGACAACCAACAGCCACCTTTGTGAACTAAGGAAATAATCTGTGAAAATGAAAACCACTGAATCACTTATGCAAGTTTAATTTAGTTTTCTCAATATTTTTGACATTATTCAATAGGAAAGTAGAAATAATTGTCTTTGAGTGTAATCTTTCTCTTAAGGAAGATAATATAATACACACATCAAAGATTGGGTATCTCATTGCCTCTGCCATTCCTGATTTATATCAGTGTTCTCCTGCATTTTTCTACTCTATAGAATACTTTGTGCACTAATGAATTTGCAATGGCACATCTATAAGTTTATCACATGTAGTGGACACATTTCATATGTAGTTGCCCCAAGGCAAGTGAACAAAAGAAATGAATTGAAAATTAGTGTAAGGGTTAATGTAAAGCAATATCATTGAGAAAACAGAGCAAAACAAACAAAAGTGTTCTGTTCTAATTCTCACTATTTGAACTGATTCTGTAGCCCAAGATTAATTCAAAAGCACAGAAATACTACTTAGCTTTCTCTTCCTATATTTTAGGCCAGATTGATTACTCTATTACTCTATCTCCCAGTTTAAGATAAAGAGAATTAAAGAATCTAAGGGACAAGAGAATTTGTATCCCAACAACAGCTATGCTTTTTTATTAGTTTTTAAAAATTTTATTTTTAAAGACACTTTAGATTACATAAATGATACATAAAAAATATAAGGCATTCCCATATGCCCCACCCCCACCCCCTCCCACACTTTCCACATTAACAGCATCTTTCATTAGTGTGGTGCATTTGCTGCAATTGATGAACACATATTGAAGCATTGCTCTTAACCACAGTCTATAGTTTACATTATAGTTTACACTTTGCACCACACAATTTTATAGGTTTTGACAAAATGTACAATGGCCTGTATCCATCATTGCAATGTCATACAGGATAATTCCAAAGTCCACAAAATGCCCCCATGTTACAACTATTCTTCCCTCTCCTTCACCTCAGAATCTCTGGTGGCCACTCCTTTATATCAATGATGAAAATTCTTCCACTGCTAGAAAAATAATAAGTCTACTTTAGTCTATAGTTGCATTTCTTCCCTTATGTTTGTTCATTCTTCAATCTTGTGGTGAGTTGATTGGTTTCAATGGTGCTGGAATATGGGGGAGTAGGGGGGAGGTTAGACTATCCATGGAACTTGGGGGAAGGCTGGAGGAAGGAACAGGTGAACTCTGGGGATTTGTAGGTCTTTGGTTAAAATTAAAATGGTGGGAATGTTCTTTTGTCAAATAATTCAGGAGAGGGTAACTGGTATAGGGTGTAGTGGGTCGGAGAATATGCAGAAGAGCTATGATTTTTAACGTTTTTGGTATTTTGCAACAGCAGCACCACTTTTCCTGGTATGAAAATCTGCTCTAGTTTGCTAGGCTGCAGAAAGCAATATACCAGAAAAGGGTTGCCTATTATAATGGGGATTTATTAGTTTATAAGCTCAAAGTTCTGAGACTGTGAAAATGCCCAAACCTAGGCATAATCAAGATGGTACCTTCTTCCTGAAGACAAGCTGCCAGCGATCCTGGACTCAAGTTGCGCGGCACATGGTGGCATCTGTTGGTCTCTCCCTTTTCTTCTGGTTTTTGTTGCTTCCATGGCTTTCTCTTTCTTTTTCTGAATTTCATTCTCTTAAAAAGGATTCCAATAAGAGGATTAAGACTCACCTTGAATGAGGTGTGTCACATTTTAAGAGCCTACTCACCAAAGACCCTTCTTAAAATAAGTCCCTACCCACAGGAATGGATTAACTTTTAGAACATACTTTTCTGGGGTACATGTAGCTTCAAACCATCACATCCACAAGCAGAGGAAGTCAAATCTCTTGTTAGCAATTTTGCAATTGTTTCAAACTATTCTCTTTGCATTTATCCAGTTTCTCCAGTTACTGGAAGCTCTTTATGCAGAACTAGTTGGCCGTGTCATTCTCTTGCCTCTTTCCATGGCTCCCTTTTGCCCATGGGTATAGTTCTAAGTCTGTTTGATGAGACATACAAGATCTTCCATGATCATACTCTTAACTCAGTCCCAGATTTTTCTTTCAAGAAACCCCTTTGTCCAATAGGCTGAGTCATAACAGATTGCCCTGCAGTCCCTAGAACCTTCAAAGGCTGTAACCTATTCCACCCTGCCCTTCCAAAAAACTTCTAGTCTCTTTTGCCTTTCTTCAACCCAATACCCCTCTGAATGTTGTCACTCATTCTTTTGTGCCCACTTATATCCATGAGTATTTCAATTATAGAAACTGTAAACCCTCATTAGGTATATTTGTTTAGATGTCTGTTTTACATTTCTAGGTTGTAAGTGCTTCACTGACAGACATAAGGGTCTTTAATTTCTTATCACCATGTCTAATAGAAAATAGGCAACTACTAATTGGCTGAATAACTGATAAATAAGTATTAATGTTACCATTGCAAACAAAAGAAAATCAGACTGGGTTTATCAGAGTCTTGTGTAAATAAAGAATAAGTAAAAAAATTAATAAAATAGCAGTGGACATCAATACAAAACAATTTAAGGGAAATTTTAGAATCATGTATAGAACTCTTTGAGTCCACTTTGGTTTTAGCCATAAGTAAATATACCCTTAATTGCACTGTTAGAAGGAGCAAGAGGTAGACTAGATTAGAGATTTTTCAAAGAAGAATTTGGTATTTATTGAAGGTGTTTCAGGTTTATAAAAGGAGAGGAACATAAAAATTACAGAGAATATTTTGAAGGTAAATGTCTGTCAGTGAAATTATGTTCATAATATTAAACTTTATATACGTTTCATAGGCTATACAGTTTAGAATAATGGTGCCTCGTCGTTATTTCCAAAAGCATGAGAATTTACATGCATTATCATTTAGATATTAACAGTACAATTTTTAACTATGTAGAGTCTCAGGGGTCTTTATCCTTCAAAAATTGAAATATTTATTCTGGATGCTTGCCATCAAGTACAGCATGAAGACAAACCGGATATATGTTAATTCAAGGAAACAAATTTTTTCTTCTGTGACTAGGAAAAAAACAATACAAGTCTGATTTTCTTTCTTTGGGACACAATTTTGGCTAGTTATCCATGCTGATTACTTGTGGTTGCAAGAGGTTTAAGACCTAGCAATTTGAAAAGATCCAAGAAGCTGAGAAATTAGGAAATTGTGTATGAAATTTGAAGGGACATCTAAGAATGAAAGCCAAGAGATTATTTTAAAAATAGATTATTGCTATTGTACCCACACACAAATCATTGGTTATAGTGACAACTCCAAATGATAGAATTTGCCCTACCATTTAAATAATTGTATTTCAACTACTGGGAGAAGATTGAACATCTAGATTTCATGCAGAAAAGCCTCAGGATAAAATCTTGAGATATTTAAATTTTAGGTGTAAACTTTATCTTTTCTAGACACTTAGCTAAGTTGCAGTAAGTTCCAGAATTTTGGGAGTAGTTAAAATTTATCATGATCAGATTATCTTTTTTGCATAAATCCTTGTTAAAACACTATCAATGTGATTGAATTCCAGGTAGAAGAAATATATATACACACATACTCCTAGTGATATGATAGCCACTTTCAGAAGAGATGACCCCTTTAAGGAAACTTCTACCACAAAATTCTTCTGTGGGATATAGAGTTGAGAAATCTCCAGTGAATTCTAACAAGGCTGTCATTTGTAAGGTATACATAATAACCTATCTTCTTTCTTCCCCTGTATCTCTCCTTTGTATTTGTCATCTCTCTTTAAATGTGCTAAAGAGGAGGAGGAGATGAGTTTGTTGGAGGCCCTGGCCTGGGAAAGAGGAAGCAATGCCCACTGAGTTATTTTGGAAGGATTTTGAGCCCAGTGAAGAGAGTGGTAGATGCAGTAACTGAGTTGCTAATTAGTAGACACTTTGCAAGGGTCTGGAGTCAAGGGCAACTTTTGGAATTCAGGCAACCAAGTTTGGAATGGAATGTGGAGAAGGCCTTTTCCTCTGCTTATTCATTGGACCCATCAACTCCTGAAGGATGAGATGCTTTGGGTGAATCCAGAAATATCACAATCACTATGGCCAGTGGCTTTCTCATGCCAGATGGTTGCAGTGGTAAAGGCTCCCTGACAGTCTTTGCAGGCAGCATACATGTGCTAGTAGGAGCTGGCACAGCGGGGTGACTGGAACTCACAGAGGGGTGGCGGATTTGGCCCAGTGGTTAGGGTGTCCATCTACCACATGGGAGGTCTGTGGTTCAAACCCCGGGCCTCCTTGACCCGTGTGGAGCTGGCCCACGCACAGTGCTGATGCGCGCAAGGAGTGCCCTGCCACGCAGGGGTGTCCCCCGCATAGGGGAGCCCCACATGCAAGGAGTGCACCCCATAAGGAGAGCTGCCCAGCACGAAAGAAAGTGCAGCCTGCCCAGGAATGGAGCCACACACATGGAGAGCTGACACAACAAGGTGACGTAACGAAAAGAGACACAGATTCCCGTGCTGCTGACAACAACAGAAGCGGACAAAGAAGACGCAGCAAATAGACACAGAGAACAGACAACCGGGGTAGGGAGTGAGGGGTGGGGGTGGGGAAGGGGAGAGAAATAAATAAATCTTAAAAAAAAAAAGAACTCACAGAGGGCCATGGTTGGCAGCCCTCAGGTTACTTCTAGAAATAGTTGTAGCATATTTGGTCAGGTAATTCCATAGAGTGGGAACTGTGGTGAATGCATTTGATTCAATCATACTTTTGAACTAAAAAAGCACAAGAAGTATTTTTTTCCTTCCCATTTAAAAATGTATTAAATCTTTAATACAGACAAAAGCGTGTGTATGTGTTTAAATATATAGAGATGAAGTATAAAGAAGAATGCCAGGATACTCACACTCAATCTAATAAATAGAGCACCACCAACACTTTAAATATTTAAATTTTTAAATTTTTTTATTTTAATCTTTAAAGAAGCTTTAGAGTGAATAAAATGTTACATAAAAAATATAGGGCATTCCCATATATCCCATCCCCACCCCCTCCCACATTTTCCCACATTAACAACATCCTTCATTAAGGCAGTCCATTTGTTACAATTGATGAACACATATTGAAGCATTGCTATTAACCATGGTCTATAGTTTACATTATAGTTTACACTTTGCACCACACAATTTTATAGGTTTTGACAAAATGTATAATGGCCTGTATCTGTCATTGCAATGTCATGCAGGACAATTCCAAAGTCCCAATAATGCCGCTGTATACTCTCGTTCCCTCTCCTTCCCCTCAGAGCCTCTGGTGGTCACTGCCTTTACATCAATGATAAAAGTTCTTCCATTGCTAGAATAATGTCTATAATAGAATAATAAGTCTACTTTAGTAATTATTCATTCCCCAATCTTAAGGATTTGGGGATGGTGATGCCCACTCTGTTTCTAATTAAGAGGGAACTTAGGTACCATGGGGTAGATGGATGGAAATATCTTGCCTTCAGTTGCAGACACTCTCTGTTCCTTGCGATGGGCATTGTCCATCATCATCTCCTTGTTAGTTGTCCTGGGTGAATCCAGTGAACTGGAGAGTAGGTGCTGCAAGTCTGCTGAGATTCAGGGCTCATCTGGCACCAATGCTTTTGACACTCTTTATATGTTGACATTTCCTTGAGTATCTCCCCCAAGTTAAATATTATCCTGAGTTTTATGAGTACCATTCAATTTTATTCTATGTTGCTTTATGTTGTATATATTATTTAGTCATGTTTTTGAACTCCATATAAATGGTATGAAGCCATATGTATGCTGCAGAAGACTGCAGCTTATTTTTTTCACCTGAGAATATCTTTGAGAGATTTCATAGTGTAAGCATATAGCCATAGTTCACTAATTTTTACTGTTATAACACATTCCATTGTATAAGTAAGGCACACTATTTGTACGTTTTCCTACTGATGGAATATTTAGGTAGTTTCCGTTATTTATTTTGTTTTTGCTATTATACAAACTGCTGATAAATATTTTGATACAGGTCTCTGGGTACATGTGCAAGATGATTTTTCTAAGGCAAATACTTTGAAACTGGTATTCCCATCCTGTTTTAGTTTGCTAAAGACTGCCAATGCAATATACCAAAAATGGGTTGGCTTTTACAATAGGATTTATTAAGTTAAAAACATTCAGTTCTGAAGTCTTGGAAGTGTCCAAATGAAGGAATCATTGGAGTGCTTTCTCACTGAGCGTCAGCTGTGGGTGAAAAGGCACATGGCAGAGTACAATGTGGGGCGTCTCTCTCTGTCTTCTCATCATGACTTCATTGCCTTCAGCTTCAGGCTGCTCTGTCTGTGGCTTTTTTTCCTCTCCTGGGTTCATCAACTTCTGGAGGCTTCTCTCTGTCTCTAAGGCCTTCTTTCTGTGTCTCCAGCTTTTTATTCCAATGTTTATAAAGGACTCCAGTAAGAGGATTAAGATCCACCCTATGTTACACATAGGTCGTTAACTGAGGTTATGCCATAAGTGAATTGGCATGTAATTTTCTTTTTTACACTTTTATATTATCCTTATCTAGAGTTAACATCAAAGATATACTGGCCTGATAAAATAGTTAGGGAAATATGCTCTCTTTTTCTCTTTTCTGAAAGAGTTGATATAAGATTTTCTTTAACAAATCATTTTTATTGATAGATATTAATAAAGCATAAGGCCATCCATAGTATATAATCAATGGTATTTTGTATAATCAATTGTACATTCATCATTTTACTCCTTATTAGAGCATTTTCATTATTCCAATAATAATAATATAATAAATAATAGACAAACAAAAAAAAACTCGTCTCCTTTCAATATCTGTATGCTTCCCCTGCCATATATATTGAATATTTTGCAGAGGATTGCTATAAAATAATCTATGCTTAGTGTTTTCTTTGGGAAAAAAGTTTCCATTTCTTTAATTGCTATGTGATTATTGACAGTTTCTATTTCTTCTAGAGTCAGTTTTCTTAAAGTATATTTTAGTGGCATATTTTCACATTGTTGAATTTTTCATATTTAATGGCATAAGCTGGTTTATAATGTCCTATTATTTATCTGTCTGCTGAATCTCTAATTAATTCTTCTCTTTTACTACCATTTATTATCTTTGCTTCTCTCCTCATAATCTCTTTTGCTAAAGGTTTATCAATTTTATTAGCCTGTTCAAAGAGTGACCATTTAGAAACTTTCATCCTCTCTGTTATCTTTACTTTTCATTTCACAGATTTCTGCTCTTACAGTGAAATATTTTGAAACTAAGTATTAGATGCATAAATATTTAATGCATTGTAGTGCCTTCTTGGTAAATGGTCCCTTATATTGTTATATAGTGACCCTTTTTATTGTTAGTAAGGCTTTTTGCCTTAAAATCTATCTCATACTAGAGAATTATAGCTGCACAATGACCATTTGGTTAGTTTTTGTTTAGAATATCTTTTTCTATTCTATACCTTTCAATATTCCTATATTGTTATGTTGTAATCATAACTCATATTTTTATGGTTCTATAAGGTACTTAACAAATATGAATGCTTCATGAATTTGCTTTGATCCTTACTTAGTGTACATGCTAATCTTCTGTGTCATTCCAATTTTAGTATATGTATTGCTGAAAAAAGCACTCATATGTTTTTTAACCATGGTCTGGCCATCTTACTTTTTTAACAAAGAATATGGTTCATTTATATTTATTGTGAACAATGATTTGTATGAATTCATTTTTATCAACTTATTTTGTATTTTCTCCACTTTTCTATATTTCTTTCTTTCTTTCTTTCTTTCTTTTTTTTTTTTTTTTGCCTCCTTTCTTGTATTCTTTTGGATTGAATTATTTCTTTTTCTTATTTCTTTTAGCCTTTCTACCAGTTTGGATGTTATCCTCTTTATTTATAGTCTTTTTGGAATTATTCTAAAAATTACAAAAGGCACACTTAGTGCAATTTAAAGTTAATTAATATCTTTGTCCTGCTCCCAAACAGTTTAGGACAGTTTACCTCTTATCACCCTCCCTGATATAAGATTCGATTTTGTATTTCAGTTTTCTCTTTATTACAAACTAACAGAGGAAACAGATGTGGCTCAACCAATTGGATTCCCATCTACCATATAGGAGGTCCAGGGTTTGATGCCCAGGGCCTCCTGGTGAAGGCAAGCTGGCCCATGAGGCAAGCTGGCCCACAGAGAGTGCTGGCCAATGTGGGAATGAGGTCCCATGAAGGAGTGCTCCCCTGCATGGGAAAGCCACCCTGCACAGGAGTGCCAGCATGCACAGGAGTGCCAGCCAATGTGGAGAGATAGTTCAGTAAGGTGATGCAACAAGAGACAAAGAGGAGAGAAAATAAGTAGACATAACAGAACAGAAAGTTGAGGTGGTGCAAAAGAGTAATTGCCTCTCTCCCACTCCAGAAGGTCCCAGGATTGGTTCCCAGAGCTGCCTAATGAGAATACAAGCAGACACAGAAGAACACACTGCAAATGGACACAGAGAGCAGACAATGGGGAGGTGGGGGAGTTTGGGAGGGATAAATAAATAAAAATAAATCTTTAAAAAAAAGAAAAAAACTAACAGGGGTGCAGATGTAGCTCAAGTGGTTGAGCACCTGCTTCTTATGTACAAGGTCCAGGGGTTCAATCCCAGGTACGTCCTAAAAACAAAATACACCAACTAAAAAACCTACTTTCACTGGGGAGTGGATGTAGCTCAGTGGTTGAGTGCCAGCTTCCCATGTAAGTGGTCCTGGGCTCAATCCCCAATACCTCCTAAATAAACAAAGAAACAAACAAAAAATGAAAACTATCAGATATCATTGTTTTATGCAGTCCATTTTTGTTAATATTTATTGACATGTTTACAATTTCTTTTGCTTTCATTACTTTCTGCATTCCATACCGTTCTTCTGAGATTATAGTCCTTCTTATTTAAGGGGAACTTTTTAGAAATGCCTTTATTAAGAGAACAAGTTGATGCAAAATTCTTTTACCTTTTGTTGGAAAGAAATGTTTCCTTTATACCCTAATTTTTTAGATATTCAACTCTGGATTGTAAATTTCTTTTTCTTAAGTCCTTCTAAGATGTTTTCCACTATATTTTGGTCACTTTCCGCTTTTCTTTTTCCATTAGGGAAATCAACTATCAGTCTTACCATTCATTTTTTTTGTAATTCTGTTTTTTTTTTTTTTTATCTTTGGTTCTGTAATTTCAAAACAGTTAGTCTAAGTATACATTTCTTTTATATTGTTATGGCTGTGATTTACTGTACCACCTCAAATTGAGGATTCTTGTCATTCATGAAGACTGGGAAATTCTCATGGTAGTCTCACTGAATACTGCATTTTCTCAAATTTTTAATGATCTCCTTCTCTAAAATAAATTAGATATATGTTAATTTTCTCACTTTATCATATAAACCTTCTTTTATGTTTTAATTTTCTTTTTCTCTCTGGAGTATATAATGGATAATTTCTTCATTTGTGAATTCTCGTTCTCTAATTCTGTCTTCAGTGGTTTCTAAGCTATTGATTAGCCTAGTTAGTGATCTTTTCAAATTTTTCAAGCAGTTTAGTTTCTTTTATGAAATTGTATGTGGTTCTTTTTCCAGTACTCATGATCATTTCTGATAGTTTCTGTATCCTTCCTCATAGTCTCAATTTTCTTTTACTACCTAAAGTATATTAATTATACCTATAACATATTCTGTCCCAATAATTCTAATAACCCAAAACTTTTTGAGTGTAACTTGCTATGTATTTTTTCCTGAAGATCCTTTCTTGTAGTGCATGTGTTCTCTTTATTTACTATTTTGTGATTATTAGCTCATATTAGTTATGACTTTTTTCTTTGATTATTCTTTGAGCTCTGAGTTGAGGATGCATATCTATAGAGAGGATTTATATTTTCTTTCCCTGGAAGCAGATCTTGAGATGAAATTTTGGGGACAAGGTGTTCATTGGAGAGTAAGTCGCAATGGGCAGAGGGAGACATTGAACCTTGAAGTAGGACTGAAAAGCCATGGCCAATCCAGAATGGAGCTTTGGAAAAAATCTTGCTTGTTAGAGTTATGTTGTAATGGGCTGAAATGGCTCAACTCTTATACCTATACCTCATTCGGTTAACAAAGGTGGGCTGCCCTAGTAGAGGCATGACCACAACTGAGGAGGCTCTTTGCAGCTGAGACATAACCTGAGGCTATTTGCTGGTCACAAAATCTGCAATTGAGCATCAATTCTTTCCTTCAAGAGGGATCTGGGTGGTGTATCTCTGTGCCTACTATACTGGGAAAACAAATGTAAGAGTTACTGAGATGATTCATAGGCACTGTGTGTTTGTAAAAAGAGAAGTGATTTTAGGATTGAATCCCTGACAATAATGGGGTGACAGGAAGGACCAGAAGAAGTAATGCCCTTATCCTGAGTTTTTATTGTAATAATAAAAAGATTAGGAATGACTAAACCTACATTAGCAAGTAGAAACTGCATTCCATTTAGCATGGGACTAACTTAATCATGAATGAAGAGAGATAAATCATAAGACTCTAGATCATGGTTCTATATGAAGCAGTAAATTTGCTGCTTTAAAATCAATGAAATCCTTAGATGAGTGGGCATAAGGAAAATGCCTTTATTCTGTTATTTATCTTAGGTTTTGATGATGTCTTAAATTCTTTCTCTGTATATTATTCTGTTTTTTTCCTATGCTGTTTTGTATAATGGCTATTCCCTTGAATTGTGGTTTTTAATATTAATTAGTCTATTTCTCTATCTTTATTTGGCAATTTCTCAAATAGAAGATTTTATTAACTCTAAAGTCTCAATTGACTGCATTTCTAAAGTTTTGCTTCATTTAATACATTCTGCAAAATGCCTACCACCAATTTCTTATTGCCCTGGAAATAGGTTTTTCTATATTTCTGAGTTTCTTGAGCTCTGTTCTCTTTCTCTCATCTGATGCTCAATGTCTGGAGTCTCTCTCTGGTGACCAGCAGTTCCCTGATCTAACTTTAGTTCCATTCACCCAAAATGTCTCATCTTCCTCCTGGAAAGAAATTTCACAATCTAAAGATACAGACTCTCCAATTACTTCCTGTTTAACACATTACATATCTTCTGTGGCCTCAGACACATGGAGTTTTATTATTTCATTTCAAATCCACAATTTTGCAAACTATGTAAGACCTATGGTGTTAAGATGTTTTGTCAGTTATTTGATTAAGTAAATGATATTATTCTGGATAGGAGTCTATAAAATTGAATTACAATCCTCTTTTGAGGAAAGTACTCCCAATTTTTCTTTCCTCCTATTCTCTCAAAAGAGAAAGTTTTAAGAAGATGATCAGCTAAATTGTACATTATTTTGTTCTCTGGAAGACATGTTTTGCATCCCATGTCTTGCATCAGCAAGAGTTAACTCTATGTCATTCTTAGGGGGCCATATTGCCTACTTGCGGTGGAATCTGGAAGAGTGATTCCCGCTCTGCATTGGTCATTTCTTTGTTGCCTCAACTGGGGAAGTGATTTTTTTTTTAAACTCAAGCTCTATGGAATTTCAATAGGGTATAGTAGAGAAAAAGATGAGCTAGGAGGGGGCTCTGAGACAGATTCAGCCAGGACAATTTAGCATTGAGTTTTTGGGGGACAGGGGTTGTTTTTATTTTTTATGTTAGGTTTTTTAACAGTTTTGATTTGAACAAAATGGTAGGATGACTGAAATAGTTTTAAAACCCTTGACAAGGCATTTTTAAAAATAAACATTTTGTGTTTTATTTTCCCTGGATAAAATAATAATAATAATTATTATCTTAACATCTTATCCCCATAATATACGTTGTGTCTTCCCCTACTTTCTTCTTAGATGCCATCAGTGGCATAGCGGAATAATTAGATAAAATCTATAGAGAGCCTTGAGCTTTGAGAGGAAGACCTTCTGAAAATACAAGTTGTCATTATGGTTGTCTCTTACAGACACATTCAGCACAGATGTCTCCATCTTAACTCTTAACTCAGGGCCCATCAATATGAGCTATTTAAACTTTAGAAAAACAGTTGGAGCTATCTGACAACTTCTAAAGAACTAGAGATCTGTAGAGCTTAGTGGGAGACAGAGCAGCAGGATAATACATCCAGCAAACCAGATATGTGTTCTTTGTTGTCCATTTTCCCTGACCTACCTCATTTTCTCTGGTCACCCTCTCCCTTCCCATCTGTACCCCCAACCCCCTATATGCATGATCAGAAGACCTCAAAATTCTCATTCAATTAAAAGGAGTATCTTCATCAAGGAAAAGACTGCACAGTGATAGAGCATTGTCATCACTTCAGTCTTTCTCTCTCATTTAGAAATTGGCATGAAAGGTTTGCTGTACAGAACAATATCATCTTCTCTAATGATCTGTAGCCTGGAACAGAAGCTCAAAGGCTCCAGCCTTTCTGCTTCACACTGTGCAAGGGGAAACGGCTGGTGCTCATGTTTTATTGGAAGGATGGGAACAAAGGATGTTAAGAGGACTACACAGGGGCGGTGTGAGTCATAACAAGCCTTGTGAAACTGTTTCAACTCCTTTCTTCAACCTTAGCTGTTGTGACAAATGTGTCAAAGCTTTAGACAGGGAATACTGGATGCTGATGGAGCCTGGGTAGATGTAGAACAGGATTGTGCCTTCAAGTCGAGGTACTGAAGCAGGTAAGAGAGAAAAGGAGTCTTTGTAGGAGGAAAAGGTTATTGACATTTACACTTGTTAATATTACTACTTTAAGAAAAAAAATCACTTCTTGTCTGGAAGTCACTAGCATTCCAACTACTTTATATTTATATTGTCATCATTATAGTTCATTGATCTGAAATTGAAATATAAAAAACAACCAAGTACTCAGAAAAATGTACTCATTTCCAAAATGTGCAAACAGTTCATTCCCAGATGTGAAGGAGTGCTCTTGCCTTCCTTGGACCAGCTGTCATCAATCTGGATATTTCATTTAGACTGTCTGTGAACAAGTATGTTTAGGTAAGTTGTGACTTCTCAGCAAGGGAACAAGACATGTATCAAAGCCCACATGACTTCCCTCTGGGACATAAATCTGAGGCTGAGTTCAAAATGATGATGGCAGAAGTTGTCCAAGTAAGTTGCTGATGTTTCTGAAGCCTACTACAAGTTTGAAAGCCTGTGAATTCTTCCATGATTATCCAGGAGAATGGAGAGAAGTAAATACCGAATTCTGCAGATGGCACCTTATTTTCTGTTTGTTTCCCACTAATCATTGGGGTCAACAAATAAAAGAATATTAGTATCTTTACCAAAGGGAACAATGGACACCACATATCTAGGAACTGAATTTGACATTTCATTAACTTGGACTCCAACATATTTCTAAATCATCATCCAGCTTAAGTAGAAGTTAAAGCAGAAATATATTTCTAATGCAAGGAGCTGGTCTTTGGTTGACTCCAAAAGGGTACAAGTCAGTGTTTTGTTTCTGCATGTGAAGAGATTGCCTTATCACCAGAAACTGAAGAAGATGGAACCCAAAAGAACTGGAATAAAATTTCCTATTCTTGCACACAGCCCTACAGAAATTTCTATTCACTTTTTTTTTTATTTTAAAATTTGCATCCCTTTTTAAAAAAAATTTTTAAATCTGCATCTGCAATATGGGGATAAATGACCTGTACTGACCTCTCAACTGTAAGACAAGTGGTTAATATTCTTAAAGTCTAAGATAAGCAGCTGTTCAATGAAAAGATTTTCATTATTATTATTATAATACCAATTACAGAGTGGGGTCACACCAAATAATTGTTTTCTTTCGTGTCTACTGATACATTCTTAAAGCTCTTAGGGAGCCACTTTCATCACAGAATTAACTGGAGTCCTGTTGATTACTTGTTGAAAACGAATGCAAGATTACTAATATTCAGTGGGGAAGCAGGTACTCTTAGTCACTTTTGGTGGGAGTGTATATTGGAACAGCTTTTTGGAGGACAATTTGGCAATTTCTATAAAAATTTAAGGTGCTCAAACCCCTTTACGCAAGAATTCCACTTCTGAGTTTCTATATTACAAAATAACTTTCATGTGCACAATAGGGGATTATTTTTTTGAGATAGTAAAAAAATTAGAAATCCTTAAGTATCTATCAATAACCAACTGCAAAAACTTCAATTATGATTTACCTATACTGAGGCATCCTATGCAGCTTTTAAAAAGAATGAAGATCTGGATGTGCTGATGGAAAAGGAAGCTCTTTAGATGCATATTTAAGTGGAAAAAAGAGAAAAATAACAACATGTTCCCATTTATGCAAAAAAGATATATTTTTATATACATGTATATGTAAACATAGAGAAAGCTTGGAAATATACACATCAAATTGGTGATTTCTGGGAAAGAGACTGGAAAGAGTAGGTGGCTGGGGGAGGAGGGTGTGACTTTTACATCTTCTCTCGGTTTCCATATCCTTGAGTGCCTCTTTTTAGTGCTTCTTTTTGAATAGAGAACCTATTTATGCATTATTATATAAAAATGAATAGATTGTAGAGTCATTTCTATTTGTTCTAGAAAAGTTTAAATAGCTTATCTCTGCTCCAGGTAAAATAGTTCTATATTTTATTTCCATTCTAGGTTCCCTCTGAATTGATGAAAGAAGATCTAATATTGTTAAGAGAATGACAAGGCTTGGAGATGGTGTCTTTCTTTCTTCATTGACTTCAGTTTCCTCAATTACCTTTTAAAAATATTTTGTCCTTTTAAAATAACAATGAAAGCATAGAACAGTATTTTCAAAGGTATATTCCACATAAAACTTATCTCATGTTTGAATGGAAGTCCTCTGATCCCAAGCATAATCCACAAGACTTAATCTCCCTTATCCCTTTCCTAGAAGAACCCTATTTCCACATTATGTGGTTTGCCTGGAATTGGCTCTACTCTTTTCAGACATTGGTCTGGATTGGCCTAAGCCAATCCATGTCCCCTACCCACCACCCTCATAAAATTAAGGCTAAGCAACATAAAACAATCAGTTCATCATACTTTCATACTCTGAGACAAACCAGAAGAAGCTAAAAAATGTATTTGATAGTTGGAGAAAAGAAGCTTTCTTCTTTGGAGGTGAACAAGGATTATGTGGAAGAGACTGTCAAAAGGGAAGCCAGTTTGAGGAAGAAGCTGAGACACAAAGGACGGCAGAGAGGAGTGAATTTCAGAGAATAGATTTTCAGTCCTCTTACCTGAAACTCATACTACTTTTTTAGTTAAGTGAGACTATAAACTCCTTTTATTCTTTATATCACTTTTGGTTTGTGTTTCTGGTACTTGTAAGTGAAAGCATCCTAATGGATATGCATGATATACCTCACATTGTGAGGAGAGAGATAAAGTGCTGTTCAGAGTGCTAAGACTTGAATCCTGTTATCACTTACTTTACTCCAGAACAAGTAAAATAAAAATAATGGTACCTATCTCCTAGTATTGTTACTGGGATTTAATGAGTCAATACGTTTAGAATCCTTGACATTGTAGCTCACATATAATACATAGTCAATGAATTATTCATGCATCAATAGCTATTTTTTAAAGATTTATTTTTTATTTATTTCTCTCCCCTTCCCTGCCCTCTCCGAGTTGTCTGTTCTCTGTGTCCATTTGCTGTGTGTTCTTCTATGTCTGCTTGTATTCTTGTCAGGGAATCTGTATCTCTTTTTGTTGTGTCATCTTGCTGCGTCAGCTCTCTGTGTGTGCGGCACCACTCCTGGGCAGGCTGCTCTTTTTTCATACTGGGCGGCTCTCCTTATGGGACACACTTCTGGGACGTGGGGCTCCCCTACGTGGGGGACACCCCTGCATGGCAGGGCACTCTTTGCCTGCATCAGCACTGCGCAAGGGCCAGCTCATCACACAGGTCAGGAGGCCCTGGGTTTGAACCCTGGATCTCCCATGTAATAGGCGGATGCTCTATCCGTTGAGCCAAATCTGCTTCCCTACAATAGCTATTGAATGAAAAAAGAGTTACATTATCAGATAGTTTTGGGAAATCTATATCAAACAGAAATACAGAATCTTTAGAAATTCTTGAAGCCTTTGACAAACCGATGTGCATGGTGAATTTCTGAGACAGAGTTGTCATATGTACCATTGCCCAGAATTATTAGTCCCTGGGAACATGTTTTGAGAAATAGCATGAGTGACTGAGTGATCTTCTGCAGGATCTGCTTCCAGAGACACTGGTTTTAGAGAACATTAAGTTAAACAGGACTCAGTACACCAAACATCCAAAGGTCTATTGGCTTGGCTCCTTTCTGACCACTATTCTGCAAGTGAGTGGAGGGGATTGTACACCCAATTTTGTTCTATGCTCACTGTGGTAGATTGTTATATACCCCAGTAAAACGTGTTCTTAATCTTAATCCCATTCCCTTGGATGTGAAGCCAGTATAATAGCACCTTTTGAAGATGTTATTTTTAGTTAAGGTGTGGCCAACTGAATCAGGATGGATCTCAATCCTATTACCGGAGGCCTTAAAAAGAGAAGAAGCCAGAGTCCTGGAGCAAGCCATGAGGAGGAACTGGATGATGGAATTCACCAATGGGAAAGCCAAGAAACCCCAAGGATTACCAGCAATCTGGCACCAGAACGCCACAGTCTTTTGGGAGAAAGCAAGCCTTCAAGCCTCCAAAACCATGAGACGGTAAATTGCTGTTGTTTAAGCCAAAAACATTTTCTGGTATTTGTGATTGCAGCCTAGCAAAACTAAAATACCCCCCCTCCCCGCCCACACACACACATAAAAGGGGAGACATCTATGCAATACTCAGTCTGGCTTTGAAAGTGTAATTTTTATATGCATTCAAATCTATCATTAACATTATCAGAAATTCAATGCAGAAAGCTTCTAATAAATTTCTTACCACTTATTGAATGGCTATAGTTCACTAAGTACTCTGCTAAACATTTCACATTCATCATTTAATTTTCTCAACAGTCAAATAATGTAGGTATTATTATTACTTCCACTTTGCAAATAAGGTATCCAAAGTTTAGAGATTTTGTAATTGTAAAAGCCTTCAGCTGGCTAGTGACAGAGCCTGAATTTGGAACCATGTCTGTCTGATCTCAAGCTTATGATTGTAACCAACACATTAAGCTGGAATAAAGAGAATTTTCATTAGAAGGTATCTTAGAGCACACTTCTAGATATTTATAATCTAAGGCTCTCTATACAATAAAATCCTTAAACCAATTTGTGCATGGACAGTCAAGTGCCTATATAATACTAGTAGACTTATGTAAATGCTTCTTTTTCTTCTTCTTATATGGATTTCAAAGCCATTAGTATCACAGCACCATCACCTGAGAAACTGAAAACCCAACAACATGGTTTCTTTATCCAGGAGCATCTCTGTTTCTTGCAGTGATCAGATTGCCTTTCAGCCTTTTTCTGCATAGTTGATAATTCAGAAGCATTCTCCTATACAGTAATTAAAGATGAGTTTTCCAGCCCTGTTGAAAAAACTCCTCAATTTAGCTATGACAGGTTATATTTTATAATGAGCGAAAAGGATATCACTGCTGGAGAAAAAAAATCCATGGGCTCTGCTACTCACAAAAGGCTGTCAAATATCATATGCTTCAGTGTAGTGGCTCATTGTGAAAGGAATGCTTCTGTTTGGTTTCAGATTTTCCTTGGTCTATCTGTATTCTCAGAACAAACAACTGTGAAGAAATGATAAATTTCTGTAAGGAGTCAAACTCTCAGTAACTGATTGGATCA
This sequence comes from Dasypus novemcinctus, assembly GCF_030445035.2. Lineage (NCBI taxonomy): Eukaryota > Metazoa > Chordata > Mammalia > Cingulata > Dasypodidae > Dasypus > Dasypus novemcinctus. Next base: position 108,590,411 of record NC_080675.1, on the reverse strand, counting down.
TTTTTTCTCTGGGAACTGAAGCAAATGCTCACAAATGGCCCTCCTTGCTCTGTCTCCACTGCCAGGTCAGAACAGCCCTAATTAAAGTCCAGACCTTCACAATAAAGGCATAGCTGGAGGATGGAAAAATTCACTCAAGAGTTTTCAGTCCTTCTGTGGGCCTGGGTTGTTTATTATAAACAGTTTTTGGACTGTTTTGGTACACTGTCAACGCCTGTCACTCCCTCCTGTTTCCTTGTTTGAGTATGTTTTGCAAAATTATTGCGATTGCCATCATTGCCCTGGCCAAAAGGTAACAATGAGCTAACTTTATTTCCTGTTTAAATTTAGACTGGAATGTCTGTGGAGTTCATCTCACATTTATTGGCTTTGTGTGTGTGTAAGTGTGTATATGTTTACATATACACACATATACTCATTCAAGGCTGAAGCTATTGGGTCAAGGCCAGTTTTCAGCTTAGGGGTGCCTTCTCAAATGATACACCTCAGTCCCTAAGGGTTTTCAGCCGTTTGCCCTTTGGGTGCGCTTGACAGGTTGGGAGCTGGTTCATTTCCTGTGGTTCCTTTAAACACAGCCAGCTGCATGAAGACGGGAACTTGCTGTCTTCTACATTGTTCCAGTAGCGTTTCAGAAGTTCCTGAATGGAACTCTGTTAATTTCTTTTTTTTTTTTCTCACTAAGTTGAAACGTCTTCTTTTTTTAAGTGGAATTATTAGAGAGAGAGAGAGAGAGAGGAGAGAGACAGAGACAGAGACAGAGACAGACAGACAGACAGACAGACAGACAGACAGACAGACAGACAGACAGACAGACAGACAGATAGATAGATAGATAGATAGATAGATAGATAGATAGATAGATAGATAGATAAAAAGATCTTATGGGAAGTTCATAGCTATAAATGACAAATAGTCAAAAGGGAAGCAGAGACCTGGAACACCTAGTTGTTGTGTTTCTGTGTTCAGTTCTGTATAACACAAGGAACTCCAAAGTATAAACAAAACCAAAAAGGGAAATTAAATGTGTCAGGTAGAAAATTTTATTTAAAAATAGTTACAGTTATAGGAAATATTACAAAGTATATGACACCGTATAGTCCTTATTTATCTGAATTTTCATTGCCAGAGAGTACATGTTAACCTTGAGAACACCTTTAAAAAATTCAAGAGATTTGGGTCCTTGATTTCTTTTACTTTCAATAGTAATTCAGGTTTTGTGTCAAAATACTAATAAATATTGCCAAAAAGACAAATTATTTCTGAACTTTCTTTCTTCAGAGGATGATATCAAATTAAAACTTGGCAGAAAATGTGTTTGTTGAATATTAACTTCAGTAGCTTGAAAGGAAAAATATTGGGAACTAAAATAAGTTGGACAAATAACATTATATCTTAGTGTGTCTGGGAGAGAATCTAGTCATAAAGTAGGGTCTTTAGTGATTTACGTCCCACTGAGACAATAATATTTCAGTATATTTTGTTTGTTGTTGCACTGTTCTCTGCATCACTCTAATGTTTATTGTATTTTGGTATATATTTAATCTTTATTGCTTTTTCTTTAAATTGTTATATTTATAAGCTTAAGGTCCACAGACTGTACTGTCTATCCTAATTTGTGGCAGTGCCATCAAGTGGCAGCACAATAGCCTTTTCTTCCTATGTTTAAAGGACGTATTGGACAAAGAGCATGCTGGGAACTGCAGCCATTTTGTGAACCTCAGTGGTCACATAAGGTGGACTAAAACTAAATTTCACTCACATTATACCTTTTTCTGCATGCTATACATTTTTTTTAACCCTAACAGATGGTGTTTTTTAGAGAAGTTGATAATCAAAACGAGTTTCATCAATTCAATTTCTTTGTAGAGTGATAGTATAACATCCTGTAGTCAATGAAAACTAGTAATTTTCTTGTGTCTGTGTTCAGTCTTTCCTTTGACTTCTCATCAAATAGATAAAATTACTGTTTTCTACAATTTTACTCTTTAATCAGCTCCCCTGACTACCATGTAGGTTTTCTTAAACAATTCCATAGGAAAATCCCATTTTTAAAGATGTTGAAATTTTTTTTTTATTTCTCTAGTGCCACACAACTGAAGGAAAATATTTTTTATATTAGGTATTTCTAAAATAAGTAATATTTATTTTATAAATATTGATTTACTTCCCTATCCCTTTTTTCCTTCTTAGTAGAACTCATCTCACATGTGGGGAATTAAAATTGGTTTTGCTGTTCTTAATTTTCAGGTCCTAGTTATTTGTGCCAAGTGAATTACAGTTGTTTTTTTTCATGACTTTTTCCATGCTTGCCATTGTGACTGGGCTTCTTTCTTATGAATGATGGAGTCCTGAACTTGAAGCTGAACCCATTTGGCTAAGGTTCTGATCCCCCAACTAGTTCTTGATCTTCAAAAGTACATGTTCTAGAATGAAAGAAGGTCATGCCACTGCCTAGTCATGTTACTTGGGTAAGATATCTTCTAAAAGTGTTTTTACATTCATAAAATATAATTTCTAGAGTCTAGTTTTCTATATTAAGCATTTAATACACTACCTCACATGAACTAAAGCGCAGAATAAATTTCAGATGTTATTTTTATTGTACATTTTTTTTCCTACTAGAAAAGCTGGATGATGTTCTCTCTAGCTATGGTCTTAGCTACAGCCTTGCTTTAATTAGAATAGAATCACTGCTAGGAGATTCCTGCTACTAGTTTGTATCTCTTATAGTCTGGGGAAACTTATCAACAGAAAGTTTATGACATCACTGGGACAAAATGGTTAGGCACTGAGCATGCCTCAGAGGAGATATTTCTGCAGCTTGGTCAGTTCTAGTCATAGCTGGCTGTCCTCAATTTACTTCTCTTTTAGGACTGAGTATATTTCAGAGGTGAGCTCACTTGGGTTATATAAACAAATTCTTCATTTTCTTTCTTCTTTTTAACTTGGTCATCGGGGATTAGAACCAGGGAGAAGTTGATGATATACATACATGGCTTACTCCATTAAATGAAAATTCAAACCAGTTTGACAATAGAACACTGATCTGTACTTCTTAATCTTCAAAGCAGGAATTCAAATGGAAATGAGGCTTTCACAAAGAGATCACTTTTGAACATGGATTTTAAAACTAAACCAAGACTTAATGTGTGATTATCAGCATCAGCCTATCTTATTTCTTTGTGTAGTGATAGTCCTCCTTGCTTTTTGGTGTTTGAAGAGAAATGCTTTATTGACAATTCCTTGAGAGCAGTGTCCATGCCTTATTCACCTCTGTAACCCTCTCAGAGCTTATCACAAAGACTCTTACATAGTAGATGCTTCATAAATATTGGTTGAAAGAAACTACTTCCCACAAACAGGTTTATAATAGAAAGACCACTTTAGGAAATGAAGACCCCACTCGCCCACCGTTTTGATGGTTGGTAGACCAAGTACCAAATATTTTAAAGTTAACTTTTGTCACTAGTATAATTTCAGATTGCTCCCACCAACCACTTTCCCTCCAATTTTACTCAGCACCCAAACTATACATTTCATAAGTTCATCTTGTTTTTATGAAAGTAGGCTATTATTATTTTTGTTGTTTTATCAGATGAGATGTGCAAGCACATAATTCAGAAATCATGGTACTTTTGGGAAAGATAACTATAGCTTTCTACATAACAGCTAATTCTAGCATTTATGATTACTCTACCATGAATTAGGCAATGGGCCATGTTAGGGACTGAATTATATCCCCCACATAAGGCATGTTCAGATCCCAACTCCTGGTCCTGTGAGTGTGAGCCCATTTATAAAGAAGACTTTTGAAGATGTTACTACTGATAGTTAAGGTATGGCCAAACCAAATGGGAATGGGCCTTAATCCAATATGGCTGAAGTCCATGTAAGCAAAGAAAATTGGACACAAAGAAACCACAGGGAGTAGTCAGAAGCTGGAGGTGAACAGAACCCAAAAAAGGACAAAAAAGTTAATTAGCCTCAAAGTTTGCCAGCTAGCTGGAAGAAACCAAGCCTGGGAGGAAGCAAGCTTTCCAGCCTCTGAAAGTATAAACCAATTAATTCCCATTGTTTAAGCCAACCCATTGGATGGTATTTATTTTAGCAGCTAGGAAACTAAAACAGACTGTATACCTTATTCTTCACCCTCATGATTCTTCTCCCCAGATATATCATCTTAGCCTTTCATGGATAAAATTTGATCTAATATGTTGCTCCTCATAATCTAAGAGGAAGAATTGTTTTTCTAAGATATTGCTAATAAAATGTGTATAATCTCTTTTACCTAATTGTCTGAATGAATCTAATATCAATGTATATTCACTTATTCCTTTCTTTATATATTCACTCAATAGCTCGTTCATTACTTTAACACTTAGTGAGTGGCCTTCTAAGTGCTAGGACCTAGGAGAGAGTTTTGGGACCATCCCATAAATTAGAGAAACAGGCAAACAAATGTTCTGAGCATACAAGTGATTTGTGTTTAAGAATCTTTGAGAGCACTGAGGGAGATACATTTTAAAGAGCACATGGAATGGGGGTGATTGCAGTCTGGAGATTTACCAGGTGTAGAATGGAAGAACAATAATTCTATAGAATTGAATTCTGAGAGGATTATTAACTTTTGGGTTTATTTTTCTGATACAAAACAGGGTCTGTACTTTTTAATTTTAATAACTACATTAATTAATTGATTTCTACATAAAGCCTTTAGTAAATATGGAGCAATTGACAGTTTATTTAAAGATAATAGTTATGCTAGAAAAAGAATTATTATTTTTTTTTTAGAAAAAGAATTATTAAAGTAACTTTGGTCACACATTCTGTTAAATATTGAAAACAACTCAGGTTCACTTCTTCTATTTAACCTAAGCACTTTCCCTTGTAGGGACAGAAAACACAGTAAAATGACAAATTGCCACAATTGCTAATGCCAAGCTAGGAGCCTTTTCCCAGTCCTGGGGATTACACACACAGTAATGGTGGTGAACTAAGCCATGATCATTGTTTTCAGATCTAATCATGTATTTCTATTTAATTCATTCCTTCATTCCACGAATATTTACTGAACAAATATTATTACATGCCAGCTATGTTCCAAGTGCTGGAGATTTAGTGGTGAATAGGGCAAAGTACCTACCCTCAAAGAACTTACATTTAAATATGTAAATATGTACGGAAAGGGGGCAGGTAGAGAGTATAATTCATTCAGTGTGAATAATATGTATAATATGATACGGTGCAATATAATAAATAATGTAGTTGAATACTTTAAGGGAGTATTGAAAAAATAAAATAGGGAAAGGGGAAAGAGAATGATATGGATATGCTCAGGGTCCCCAAGACCATTCTCAGATTTAAAGACTTACTAAAAGTAATCAAAGAATTCAGAAAAGTTGTTGTACTCATGGTTTCAGTTTACTACAGTGAAAGAATATAGATTAAAATCAGCAAATGAGGAAACGGACTTTGGCCCAGTGGTTAGGGCGTCCGTCTACCATATGGGAGGTCCGCGGTTCAAACCCCGGGCCTCCTTGACCCGTGTGGAGCTGGCCATGCGCAGTGCTGATGTGCGCAAGGAGTGCCGTGCCACGCAAGGGTGTCCCCCACGTGGGGGAGCCCCATGCGCAAGGAGTGCGCCCGTGAGGAGAGCCGCCCAGCGTGAAAAGAAAGAGCAGCCTGCCCAGGAATGGCACCGCCCACACTTCCCGTGCCGCTGACGACAACAGAAGCGGACAAAGAAACAAGACGCAGCAAATAGACACCAAGAACAGAAAGAACAGACAACCAGGGGAGGGGGGGGAAATTAAATAAATAAATAAATCTTTAAAAAAAAAAAAAAATCAGCAAATGAGACCATGTAATATTTGTCCTTTTGTGTCTGGCCTATTTCACTTAGCATAATGTCTTCAAGATTCATCCATGTTATCATATGTGCCCCAATTTTATTTCTTTTACTGCAGCACAGTGTTACATCATATGTCTATACCACATTTTATTTATCCATTCATTGGTTGAAGGACACTTGGGTTGTTTCCATCTTTTAGCAATTATGACTAGTGTAGCCTATGGACTATAGTTAACAACAATACTATAATATTCTTGTATCAATGCCAAAGATGTACTATGTTAATAATCTGGGGATATGGAGGAAGTATGCCAAGTTTATGCTATGGACTGTGGTTAGTGGTAATAGTCTGATGATATTATCTCATGATCTATAACAAATGTTCCACAATGGTGGGTTGTGTTGGTGGAGGGGTGTTGTATGGGAATTCCACACATGTGCATGATTGTTTTGTAAGTTCACAACTTCTGTAATAAATATATATTATTAAAAAATCACATAGCTAGCAATGGAAGAACTCATAACACTGATATAAAGACAGTGGTCAGCAGAGGTTCTGAGGAGAGGGAGAAGGAAGAATAGGTGTAACATGGGACATTTTGGGGACACTGGAATTGTTCTGCATGACATTGCAATGATGAATTCAGGCCATTATACATTTTGTCAAAATCTATAAAATTGTGCTGGGCAAATGGTAAACTCTAATGTAAACTATAGACCATGGTTAGTAGCAATGCTCCAATATGTGTCCATCAGTTGTAACAAATGTACTACAATAATGAAAGATGTTGCTAATGGGGAAAAGTATGGGAGTAGGAGGGAGTGGGTAATATGGCAATCCCCCTGTATTTTCAATGTAACATTTACCTAATCTAAAGCTTCTTTCAAAATAAAATAAAATAAAAATCACAAAAAAATCAGCAAATGAAAAGATGCATAAGGCAGAGTCCAGGAGAAACAAGACACAAGCATCCTCTCTCAGTGAAGTCTTACAGACAGTACTTAATTTTCCTAGCAACAAAATGTGACAACATGCGCAAAGTATTGCCATCCAGGGGAATTCACTCTAGCCTGTACTGGGGGTCAGTCACATAGGCTTGCATCTGTGTGACTGACTTCAGTTACACAGTGTCTCGCTCCCCAAGAGTCAAACTGATGTAATAATGCAGCCGAAGCCCTAGGGTTACAAAAACAGGTATTCACTGTAAAGCACACAGTTAGCACAAAGCGTTGCCATGGCTCAAAGCCTCATACATACAAACATAGTTATCAGGCAGGATACTGCAAGGCTCAGAGGTCATTTCCCAGGAGCCAAGCCAAGGAGATGGAAATCACAGTCACTTACAGAGATGGCCAAAAGCGGCCCAGCTGGAGTAGGTATACAATCATGGCAGCAAGATCTGCTTTCTGATTTTGCCTGACATGCTGAAAAATGCACCCATGTTAAAGAGCATGAAATATAAAAACAAGGTCTCAGGGGCCGGCTAGGGAAGAGCTGCTGTTCTGAAGGCCCAATTGGCTGCAAGAGAATGAGGCTATGGAATGGGATGTGGAAATATCTTCCAGAAGTGAAGATAAAACTAAAGAACTTTATCCTTTTTTTCCCCTTTGGGTTATCTGGGTGGGGGTTGGGGGTGTTATGTATATGTAATAGGTGTTTTTTTAAAATATATATATATTTTTTATTTTTTAAGAAGCTTTAAATTACATCAGTGTTACATAGAAAATGGAAGGGATTCCCATATGCTCCCTCTTTCCCCTCCCACGCTTTTCCCCATTAACAACATCTTTGGTATATTTGTTAACAATTGATGAACACATACTGAAGCTTTATACTAACCAAGGACTATAATTTACACTAGAGTTTACACTCTGCCCAGCACAATTTTATAGGTTTTGACAAAATGTATAATGGCCTGTACTGTCATTGCAATTTCATGCAGGACAATTCCAATCTCCTACGTAGTTTCTTTTGACAGCTTTCTCTTTACATTAAGAGAAATGTTAACCTAAATAAATCTGTTTTGTTTGTTTAAAAAAAAGTCCTGCAACACTGGGAATATGTAGGATTTGAGCAGCTCACACCTGTGACTTAATCCTTTATTGCCCAGAGGGGAGCTGAAGAGTTTTCCAGTAGTCAAGGTTTTCCACCCAATTTCTCTTTTAAGTGCAAAGCAATTTACATTTGTTGGTTACCAGTTCTTTTGTGTGCTGACCTGATTTGTCTCTTATTTCCAGATGTTAATAAACACAATTGTGTATGTGTGTGTGTGAAATTCTAGTACAAAGTACCAGCATCTCTAGCACCTGATTTCCTGTTTTCCCAGGGTGACACTGACTTATACATAGACTATTAATTTAATGCCTCCAACTTTATGGGATCAATGTTGTTAGTTGCCATGTGTAGACTCTCCCTATATCCTGATCCTAAATATATAATTTTCATTATATATTTTATAATAGCCAACAGTGAAAAATGAAATGCATTCTTTTTCTTTCTTTTTCTTCTTTTTCAAAGTGACACCTGTTAACTTATACCTTGAATTCAAAGTCGTATGTATGTGCTGGAGATGGAAGGGACTGGAAGGATGGAAGGTATAGTAGAGAATTTTACAATTGATTATTTATATACCAGCGACTCTTTTAAAAAAATGTGTCCCTGACAAAAGTAAAGTGCAACTTACTGCATAATATATCATTTGCACATTCTTAGAAAACAAATACACTGACATTATGTCCTCTCTTTTAAGATCATTATGTGCTAAGAATATTTTAAGTATTCCTGAGAACACATTCATTTTCATCTGCCAAAAGTATGCACTGGGGGCTAAGCCTTTTTCTTCTGCCTCTAATGTGTAGTGGGCTTGCACTTAAAGGAAAACCCATAATTACAGAATGAGAGAAAACATGAAAGGCCAGCTCTTTTCACCATTATTGGGACTTATATTGATGAATTTATTCTCCTGGAGTTGGAAGACAAGTGCCAACTCCATAAAGAGTTAGCTAATTTAATAAAGATCACATAAAATAATTTTACTTCATTTAGACTAAACTATTAAACAGTTTTCTAAATATGTGACTTTCAATATGTTGCCACTTCAGGTACAGCAGTCAGATTTATTTCACAAAGGTTTTTGTTGGAATTTATAATCTGCCACAGCCTTTTTAACCTACTTACAGGTTTTAGCACCATTTCATGGATTAATCAGTTTATGTAAGGCCTATTCATGTATTTGACACTCTACACATTTATTCTCTAAAGTTTTCACTAGTCTATTCTCCACAATGTTTGTTCTTGACAGTTTTCCTTCCGAGTCAAATCCTCAATTCTGCTCCAAGTCTCCTCATTCTCAGCTGATTACAACACTCCTACTTATGAAATCAAGTCTACTTCCCTGCTCTCCTCAACTTCTTCTCCTAAACGTCCTACTGTGTTTGTGTATGTTCTTTCTGCTCTAAGTGGCCTCTTGCACTTACCTACATTTGGACCATACTGGATTATTTTCCACACAGTCTTTGTTATCTTTAATCTCTCCCTCTCCACCAGACCCTTCCTCTCAGCCCACCAACCCTCTCAGATAGCCTTATACTCTAAAGCCTGCCTCCCCATCCAGTTCCACTGCATCCTTTCAACTCAGCCTTCATTAGTTCTCACCTGGGCTAGGGCAGTGGCTGCCTGGTTAGTTCCCCTGCCGCAGGTCTTTCACCTTTCTAATCTAGCCATCACACTGCTCACTGATTAATCTTTCTAATTTTCTCATGTCGTTTTATTCTCAAGAAAATTTTAATGCACCCCCCCCCCCATTGCTTATTAATAAATGGCCAAGCCTCTTCCATGACCTGGTTTTCTGCCATCTTTACCAGCTTTTTCCCCTTTTACTCACTGTTATATTCTCCACCTTTGGTCCAGAAATTTGTTCTCTGTATATGCAATGTGCTTCCCAATCTTCTCATCGTGACTTACACCACCCCTCAGATTGGATTGCTCTCCCGGTTTTAAGTTTGTCTTCTTTCCCCTGTCCCCCACCATCTTAATCCTACACTAAGGTCTAGTTCAAATTTAACCTCTTCCCAGAAGCTCTCCCTGCCTAGAAATGTTCTCTCTTCCAAACTACTAAAGCAGTTTGTATGCCTCTTACAGTACTTATTCTATGTTTTATTGTATTATTATGTGTTGTTTTTTTTTGGTCTCATACTAGAGTACAAGCTCTTTAGGGTAGAGTTCATTGTTACTTCTTTGTTGTGTCTTCTACAGTACCTATATTTATCACAATATCTGAAAAATGCTCATGATGTGTTTATTGAATGAATGAAGAGATAAATGATAATTATCTCCAGAAAAAAAAGAATTACTGATGGAAGTATAGCTCATAGCCTAACTTAGTATCTATGTGTGAATACCTTAAAATAATTACCTCAGCACATCTTTTTGTCTAGATATTTTGTAATTGCTCTTATCATGTAAAGCGTATTAAAGTAATTGGATACAATGTGTTTACGAGCTGTTAGGTAAATTACTGGCCCAGGTTGAAGTTTGTTTCCAACTATATTAGTAATACTGATTGTAATGACCTCTGTATGTAGTAGGAGAAGTCATTAGGGTATTTATCAGAAAAAGAAATCAGATAGAAAAGCCATCACATCTTTCTCCCTCTCCTCACCCTTATCTAAAAACAGAAAATATTTAGTATCTTCAAAACCTTTACTGTTCTAAGATTTTTAAAGAAAACCCCAAAACTTAAAATACGAACACGTTATCTGCCTTTCACATATTCTGACCTATAAAATTGCATGCTTGAAAGTTATTTTGAAACTTGGAAATAGAAATGGGAGCATCAAAATGCAATATTGTCAACACATTCAAAATTTTGTAGGTTTGAGCTTTCAGAAAGGGACTTATTATATTCATTCCTCCTGCTGAAACTCCCATTTATATGGCATTGCCTTCCCCAAGAATCCCCAATAAGTTTCACCCGTTTTCTCTCCACTGAAACAGAGTGGTACCCCTAGGCTGGATAGCAGCTCCCATTTAATAGTGCATAACAACAGAACCGGGGCTGTCAAGCTCTGACAGCTTGAATGAGGGAAGATTTCAAACAATTATGAGTGGGATTTTAAATGCCTCACCTGAAATACATTGCTGAGTCCTTATCACAAAAGGGAGATACTTTGGAAACTGCCTAAGAATTCATCCAAGAGGAATTTAAGAGAAACTTGGCAGGTGCTCATGACACAACAGTTGAGAATAAGAAATGAAGCTGTGCACTGAAGGGATTTAGAGAGGATGAACATAATCATTGATGTAAGAATGAGGCCAGGACCCAGGAGATGCAATCCCTGCCCTTTGTTGCAAGACCTCAGGGACTGCAAGTGTCTAAACCCTTTGTTGTTGTTTTGTGTTTTGTCTCAAGCCAACTAGTGTTATTCTTATTAGCTGAAAAGCAGGCATTGTCTAATCTAGAAAAGCCCCTTCAAGACCAGACAGAAAGGGACATTACTGCTATTAATACACTATTCTTTGAACATATTCATTCATCCTTAATGGACACTGATTAAAATATCTGTGATCGGTACTAGTAGTTCTGTTTTGTTTATCAGCATTTTTAAGTGAATACGTGAGCAAATACAAATCCTATTATAGTTAAGGTTGAAGGTGAGATGGGTTGTTGACAAACCTTTCCCTCTCTTCTTTCCAAACATGAGTGTGTTCTGATGACTTGCCAGCTTTACTCCTATAGCAGCTTGCAATTTTTTTGGCATATTGCCTAATGAGTTATTTAGACTATTTTGATTTGCTAGTCTCTTTAAGCACACTTTTGTAAACAACTATATTTTTTCCCACCTTTATAACTAATTATTTTAAAGCCTTTGGAAATAAGGAGTTTAACAGGTGACCTAAATGCAAGTTCAAGCCATAATCTAACTATTTGCTTACATTTGTCTTTTCAAGTTCCTGAAAGGCCAAGGGAAAGAAGAATGGCTTTTTAATAGCTATTGACCAACAATCCCTTTGTCAAAAACCCTTCAGGCCTGATCTGTTTTAGATCCAAAATTTTTAGATTTTAGAAACTGAATACAGTGCATATATTAATTATTATGCTAACACCTTCAGACCCAGTAATCATTATAGTGAAATGTATGCATATTCACTTCAAGTCAGTCTGCTTTGCCATGAAATGAAATATAAAACACTTCTGGTTTTTAGAGATTTTCAAGCTTACGAATTGCAAATACGGCATTAAATACAGCCATTGACTTTCTCACTTTTTAAAACAGAAAAATATAAGCAACAACAACTACAACAAAAACCTAGAACATTCTTTTTCATTCATGAGGAACTTGAACCTCAGTGAAATTAAATAATGTCTCCAGCTAACCAAATGATGTTGCTAGGATTCTAACTCAGTTCTCACATAGTCCAGTGCCCCTTCTATTCTATTGCATTGCCTTTCTTTATAATATATAGTCACTTAGTTTATTTCCACTTTTGTCCTGATCCCTACTGTTTTAATATCCTTGGGTCCATTGAAATCCTAATTCTTCTTCTTATGCAGAGCTGATCCTGATATAATATTAAAAATGTTAAGGTATTTGATCCCCAAAAGGACATGTAATCGTCTACAAGGTGAGAAAGTTCAAGCTCCACATCCTGTTAATAACTTGAATTTGGTAGGAAACTTCCTTTTCTTTCAAAAAGAAAATAGAAAAAGAAAAGGAAAAAAAGTATTATTTTCTATTTGCCTTTTTTTGGCTATACTGAGTAAGATCAGGTTAAAAAATGCTATTATTTTAAAATTACATGAAGATCTTTTTTGATGTTGGGTTGCATCACTATGTTTTTTTTTCTCTTGTAACTTTAATGAAAGTGATGCTATTCATTTTTAAACTCTCTTATAAGCACCACATTTTAATATCTAAGTTAATTTTTTGACAAGAAATACCTATCAAGAACTTCCCTGAGGAACAAAAGCATGATTTTTCATTTTTCCTAACACCCAAATTGAAAGTTTACTGAAACCAAAACAAAAAAAGCCCACACAGAAATGAAAAGTAACAAAAATCCCCTTCTAGCGGTTCAGTGCATTCAGCAGCCTTCACTGGGCTACCTAATCATCCTTTAGCTGATATTAAAAAAAAAAAAAAAACCTTAGCTGATTAAAATATACATTTTCCATTTGCTTTTTTAAAAATTAAGTACAAATTTAAAAAATTAAATGAATGCACAATCAATTGCCTGACTTGTTCTGGTGTCATCTACAGTATGTGAAGGTCGAGATGACTATATGCAGAACATATGAACAGATGATATTAATCTTCAAGGTTTAGTCATCCTCCAAACAGTATAAAATACCCACAAATCCAAGTAGGAAGGGATGCAGGCAATCTCCTTTGAACGTTCCATGAGCCAATACAGGGGAGAACTAATGAAAGTTGAGCTTAAGTGTTGCAGTGGGACTGGACAGTGAGGCAGGTTTTAGAGTATGAGGTGATCTGAGCCAGAGCTCTTCTTCATTGAGTGACAGGGCTTCCGTCAAATTGACACTGCTCCCCTGTGTAAAATGTTTCCCATCCTGTTTCAATACTTTCATTGAAAGGTCAAGAATCAGTTTGAGGGAAGCGGATGTGGCTCAACTGATAGAGTGTCCGCCTACCATATGGAGGGTTCAGGGTTCTATATCCAGGGCCTCCTGACCCGTGTGGAGCTGGCCCATGCACAGTGCTGCTGTGCGTAAGGAGGGCCGTGCCACTCAGGGGTGTCCTCCGTGTAGGGGTGCCCTAAGCACAAGGATTGCACCCCGTAAGGAGATCCACCCCATGTGAAAAGAGTGCAGCCTGCCCAGGAGTGGAGCCGCACACACGGAGAGCTGATGCAGCAAGATGATGCAAGAAAAAGGAGATGCAGTTTCCTGTACCACCTGATAATGCAAGCGGACACAGAACACACAGCGAATGGCCCCAGAGAGCAGATAATGGGAGGGAAGGGGAGAGAAATAAATAAAATAAACTTAAAAAAAAAAGAATCAGTCTGAGAATCTCCCATGTGGAATCTTCTGGAGATGTGGAGTTTAGAACAGCTGTCAAATCATTAATCACATAATCAAACTTCTCCCCTTCTTTGGCATATTTCTTCAGTATTGGAATACGGTCTTCTGTTAGAACCTGATAACGTTCTTCTTTAAGATTGTCTAAGACATCACCACAAGTTTTTCGCATATATTCCTTATACCCATCATTCACCATTTGGTCAGTCTCTACCACAGTGACACTATTTGGTTTCAGTTTGACTCTTTCACATAAGATGCCCTCATCCCCACATCCCAGAACCAGTACACCTTTGCCAGTGTAATCTTGCCCCCTGACCACGATGACCCTGGTATAAGCCGCGTCACTCTCTGCCACATTAACATCCCCACTGAGGATGAGAGTATTTCCAAATTGCTTTGAGTGTAGAATTTTAATGTCCTGATAAGGTGAGTCTTTATCATACACCACTTCATCTGTGTCGTACTCAACCAGGCACTCATCAACAGTGCGCCAGTATTTGTCAATGGCCCCTCCTCCGACTATGGGTGGTAATCATTTCACATCCCAGTACTGTCCTGACTGAATTATTTCATTCTTTCTTATACTTTATTCAAAACTGTCAATGTCCTCTTTGCATTGTGTCTCACTGTCATATCGCTGAAGGTCCAGCCATAGCAATCCGTGTGGGTACATCCTCCAACTGGCCAGCTTTGGCGCCTACCGCGAAGTCCAGGGTGCTGTGCCAGGCTGCTGCGCCATGCTGCTGCCACGGTGCGTCCAGGTCCCACACCGGGCCTGCGAGAGGCTGCTGCGGGGAAGTGGGGACCCCCTGCCCCGGCGTGTCAGGCTGCAGCCGGCGGGGAGTGCCGCTGATGTGTTTCTTAGAAATAGAAAGAAACTCTTTCACATATTCCTTTTTCATTGCTGTCACCTAACAAGTTTTGAATTGATTAGGGTTAAAATGGCCCTGATGAAATTTAGGCCTTCCTCTGATTGCATGAGCAGTGGCACCCAAACAAAAGTTCTTCTAAGAGTGTTGTGGGGTGTGGGGTATATGGGAACCTCTTCTATTTTTTATTGTAACATTTTGTGTGATTTATGTATCTTTTAAAAAAAGATTAAAAAATTAAATGTTGATTTTTACAAACTCTCACGGCAATCTGTTGACAATTTGGCTGGCAGGAGATTGTCTTGTAGATCTAATTTGAGTCCTTGCTGCAGTTTAAACTGATTCTTCAGTTTAGTAAGTTATCCTCATTCCCAAAGGTCAACACATTTTGCAATAACAAGGGCTGAAGTTTTGATAACTTCATGATGATATGCGTTAGATTATCAGTTTGATTAAAAGCAAACAGCACATGTTCAAGCTTCCAAATGCTACTTTCACCTTAATTTCTGCCTTGCCACAATAAACTCTATTTTAATACATGAAAACTACACATAGAACTCTATGCACAAGTACACCTAACCCTGTCCTTAATGGGCAAAATCTACTTCAGAGATTGCAGGCAATATAACCTTTCAGGAACAGAAGAAAAAATCCTCTGAAACTCATAATTTCTTATACTTAAAATCTTATCAGCTAGTATAGACTATATTTTTGCAACTATCTTAATTTAAAAAGATAATATTGCTAAGAATCTTTGGATGTTGAAAATGAATTATGGAAAACAAATATCAAGGTAGTTGTTTTTTTTTAATTTAGACAACATTTTCAAATGACAAATTACAAAGTGGTACAACATTTTGTTCAAAAACCACACAGAAGCACTTTTTAAATTTAGAGATTCCGAACTGTTGTTTCTTGGTAAAAACTACCTCGTAGTAAAAATTACATCAAAGAAAAAAGATAGTCATCATTTTACAATGGATCTGGAAACTCTACATCAAAAGGAAATTGTTTATTTGCAATTAAAATCTTTAGACACATCAGATAGATGCAACATAGCCTTTCATAAGGTTAGCAACACCATCAATTCAATTAATACTCTCATAAAGACTTTTTACTGTAAAAAAAGACTTTACTATAAAAAGATGTTTTACTATTTTTAAAGTGGCCACATTCTACTTCAGTTCCATTTGCTTCTGTAAATATAGTTGAGAAAGTGCAATTGTACTCTGTTTATCAATGTTTCCTTTTATTGCTCTGTATATCTGTTTGCTTAATGGCATAGCAAACTCTGCTCTTTCCTAGATTTAGGTATATATATTCAGACCAGTTGTGTAATTGTATATATTATTCCGTAATCGTTCAATGCCTGTTGGTGATATTAAAATAAAAATTACTCACCTTCCCCCCTTTTTTTTCCATGTGGCTTTCTCAGGGTTCATATTCTCCTCTTAAATTGTCTTCAATCACTCTCTAGGAAGGTTTTCTTTCTAATAAGTTATGAAATACCTTGAATTTATGAAAAATAAATGCAGACTTAGAAGTGCAGTAAATAAATGCCTTGGAATATGTTTTAGGGCTTTTCTTTTATAATACATAAAGTGCTAGTTTCATGTTTCCACCTGTTCTAACAGTGCTTTTTAATTTACAAGGAACCTTTACCAAAGTGCTTTATTTAAATTTGGGGATGGAGAGAATTTGGAGAGAGTCCAGAGAGAGTAATAAAAATCAGTAAGACTATATGCAAATACATTTTGGGGAAATGGTAATGTAGCCAAGATTTTAGTCAACCTGCCAAAAATTGCATTTTACAAAATGCAGTGGTGTTACTCATGCCTTTTTCATACCATGAATGCTAATGAGTAATTCTCAGTAGTTGCAGAGATGACTGGTTTAAAGAAGTAGCTTCTGGGGCTTGTGCATGTGTCACAGGTTTAATGTAGACATGGTTTAAGACTTTTCTTTTAAAATTGAGCTTCGTGAGTATATAATTCTTACTAATCTATGTTATGGAAATATACCTAAAGGGCAGGAAAAATGTTGGAAAAGATGTTCTCAGTCCAAGACTCTGGTTGTAGAAATTTTTTCTTTAACTGACCCATTTTAGTTTTGCTAAAAGAATACCTGGAGGGAAGGTAAGTCTTCCTTCTAACAGTGTTGACTTAATATAAAGCTCATTTTCTGATTTTACCATTTTGGCTTTTTTCAAGTCCAAAACTTTCCTGTAATGGGTAGAAGGAAGATTCAGGCAGCTTGTCCATGCAACCTTTCAGAAAAGAAAGAATATGGAGTTTGCTATGCAACTGACTTATTTAGAAATCATACCACTGCCATAGATTAGCTCTGCAATTTGTGCTAGTTGTGTACATGAGGTTAATAATTGGTACCTAGTTTTCAGGATTCTTGCAATAATTTTAAAAAGTTAAAAATAATTTTTAGAGCACCTGATCATAATAGGTACCCAATCAGTATAGGCCCTTTTCCAAAAAACAATTCTTACTTGTGAGACAGTCTGATTTAATTAGCAAGTTGAAATCCACTTATACACTTAGAGGAAATGAGAATTAATATAAATATATTAAAGTCATAAAGTAGAGAAATTGAGTGGAGTCATTTTGATATCCAGAAAGCAGACACACTTGCAGTTTTTCAAATACCAGTTTATCAAATTAAAAGGGAACTCTTCTCTTACTGATTGCATCTGCCTGTCTACATACTTAGTTAACCATATTTAATTAAAACTTTTGAACTTGTTTCTTAGAAATGCATTCCTAAAACTAAAAGGTATACTGATACTAGAGTGGGTAAAAAAGCCTTCAGTGTATGGGCGTAATGGATAGTTACTGCCCAAAGTACAGAAGTAGAAAGATCTGTTCATGTGAGAGGTTATATAAGTTAGGTATAACTAGTTTCATATTTAGAGTTGCCAGATAAAATACAGGATGTCCAGGAAAATTTGAATTTCAGATTAAAAAAAAAATGAATATTTTTAAAAAATACAAGCATGTCCCAAAAATTGCATGGGGCATAACTATACTAAAATAGTATTTGTTGTTTATCTGAAATCCAAATTTAATCAGATGTCCTGAACTTTTATCTGCAATACCTGGCAAGACCTTCATTTTCTAAACATTTATACATTTTATGGTCATTATGAATTATCTACCATAAAACCATCCTTTTTAGGTATAATTGATCTCGGGCCTTTAAAACGTATCATTTTTAAATTATTTCTTAAAACATTTTCTCTTTCTATAGAGAAAGGATGTTGAAGATTAAATTCCAGAAGAACCCTGAAGCTAAATAGTCTATAAGGAATAACTTTTAGAAACTGCATAATGAATATCAGGCTGCATTCACATTGCTCTGTTTTAATAAGTAAGAGCCACAGATCTCTAAAAGCAGGAGATAGCTGATATCATCAAATTCTGCTATATGACATGACAAAGGAGGGAGAAGGAACAATCAATTCAGAAGTTATGAAAGACTCTCCCTTGCTAGGCTGCACATACGGTGTGGGAAGGCTCCTGACTATGCAGCAGTATAATGAAGCTACAAGTAGGAGAGATTATGCTTTCAGTTTTATTCATATTATGCACAAGAATTTTGAATTAGGTTTTGGTGGGTAAGCACCTTAAATCACCCATAAAACATTAGCTTTATTGTTCACTATTAATGTTAACAGAAGAACCAGCAAAGAATTTGAGGAATAAAATGAATACACAGAAAACTTGTTCATACACGTGCCTTATGTTTTTTAACAGTTAGTAGCAGTAAATCACCAACTTTTTAGAGCTGGAACTGCTGGCTAACACTTAGTTCCAGAGTGAAAATGAGAGAGAAAGAGAAAGTTCCCCCTGGATTGAAATAGAAAATAATGTTGAGGCAAATAGAACTCCATATACTTCTGACAGTTCAAATGATACATAAGTACACAGGCTGACAAGGGCTGGTTTGTCCCTGCAGTTCACTTCGCTCAACTCTGCATGGTTCTGTAGGACAATGAAATTCAATGCACTTAGAATTTCCAAAAAAAAAAAAAAAAAGGAAAAGAAAGAAAGAAAGAAAAAGAAAAAAGTGAGCTCAGATTCTTTTAAAAGCATTTCTATGAGAAAACGGATCATTTACATGCCAAAAGCACTTTTAATGTGACATATTTAGCACATGTATTATTTAGAGGGAAAGCTGCTTGAACTTAGCGAATTTTAAAGTCTATAAAATGGCACCCCACTGAGCAGAAAGGTAGCTGTTCTCTGTTATGTGATTATTTTGAATAATAGACTTGTACATAACTTTTTACGAAATTAAAGGTATGACATTTACTTTCGTTTAGTCCCATAAATTGCACTTTAGAACATAAAGAATGGGCTGATGTATGAATTTGTTGTTCCTCCAAGTAATTTAACTGATTTTTAAAGAACAGTTTTGTGTTTCATCTATTGAGTAACACATCAAACAGTTATCTTAGTAGATAGATTTAATGAGACTCCTGTATCACTTAACTCTTCTGAGAAATGTTCAGAGACCTTTACAGTGAGAAAAGTGGACATTCCAGGTTTGGTTTGTTTTCTGCTTCCCCTGGGGCCCAAACCCAAGAGAGCCAGCTCAGCTGGGTGGTGGTGGTTGTACTGGAGGAGAGCGACTCCACATAGCCCATTGCACATACCTGGTGGTGGGCTCATGTCTGACTCCAGTTCTTACAGAGGAGAAAATTGGGATTGCAAATAAAATGAGATTTTGGACATATTCTCCTACCAAATATTTGACTTCCCAAGAAAGCCCTCTCATCAGAGCTTTGCTTATAGGAGGCACTTACAAATTATTTGGTTCTTTTAATGTAATTGGGGGGAAAAGTAGTTAAATCTTCAGAAGTAAACACTGGTCTGTTGAAGAAAAGCTGAGTTCTCGACCCGTCCTCATTTGTGATAATTTTGCTTCAAGTGATGCCCTATTGATGAATTATGCTAAACACACACACACTGGGATGAATCTCTATGACACAACTAGCCAGAAATATACCCAGCCTTTCTAGAAGTGATTCTCAAGACAGAAACCTGGGGAATGGCTTATCATACAGATGAATTCGGCACTATACATGCATTTACCAGGCAGGGGCCAGCATACATCAAATCTTTTCTAGTTTAAAGAAGTAACTGTCTTGCTAGCTGGTTATTAGAGTGAGGGTGTTGCATTGGTACACGAGGCTGTTTTGAGATTTCCATTTTTAAATCTCTTCTTCCCTCCCCACCTCCATCCTTTCCAGAGATTTCAATGATAGTGTTTAAATTTGCTTCAGGCTTGAAACTTGGCATTTGGGAAATCAGCTCAGCAACTCTTGAGGAATTTATCTGGGTTTCCAGAAAGACTCTTTGATACCCTTTTAAGATAGAGACACTTGATTGAAAAACATAGTGCTGTGGTTGAGTCAGATTTGCTGTGTGTCCATATTATTCTAAAAAAGAGCATTTTTTTTTTTTTTTCTTAAAGGACATTTTGCATCGACTAATACACTGCCTGGTGTTTTTCTTTTCTTTTGATTTTCTGAATTAAAATAGCCAAGATTTTGGATGTTTAGAAAATTAGCCCTAGTAATCCACAATATTTTTACTATTTGTGTGCCCACGTCTATATCGCTGTTGTAACAGGCTTTGTTCAGAGACAGATGGAACTGAAAGTGGTGCAAAAGGTACAATTATGGTCATTTAAGCCAATAACATAATTGTGTATATAGTGTGTATATTTATCAGATATGTGCAGTCATTTTGAACTCTTTATGTATTATCATTGGCACTTTGTAGCTTTCTTGAAACAATTTTCAACATCATCTAAGGAAAAATCACTGAGAAGGTTAAATGCTAAAAATATACTTTTAAAATTACATTGAGGTTATGGCTTACAGCCAGGGAAAAATCAAAGAAATTTTCTCTTACCATCCTTCCCTATTTCACTGAGATTAAGAAACATCAGAGATTTAAATAATTCTTATTATTGTCAGCAGTCTTTTGTACTTATTTTGAGTACCATGGAATATGGTTCAAGAAGATGCTTACCCAGAAGGACTCACATGCAAATGGCTTCAAACTCTGTTCAGAATCTAGGTTTATTTCCTTACTTGTGTGTGACATTAAATTTCCATTCTCAGAACAAACACCACACCATCTGGGATTATGATGACTTTTCATTTTTAAACCAAAAATTTAGCATGGTTTGAAGTCTAGTTTATTTCACACCTTTCTGGGGCTCTCTTTAATGTAAGCAGGTAGGATTCCTAATCTTCCCATCCTGCTGCAACCCAACAGTTACTAATATTCACATGTATGTGTTGGTGAAAAGGAAGGTTGCTTTTAGCAAGCATGAGGCAAGGTTTTAATTTGTAGCTGATAATTTGCTACTGGAAGCTTACACTGATTAGTCTTCTTACTGCACCAACAGTTTCTGAGGTGGTGTGAATTACCTGCTGTGTATGTTTTTACCACTCACTCAGGGATGAAAATGAATTACAACCTAGCCCTCAATTAAAGCTTGAAATAAGAAAACCTCAAACTTCTTTTATGTCCTCACTTCTAAAGAACAGAATTAGTTGCTTCTGATATCATTGGAATTGTAATTCACACTCTTGGAAATCCTGCAATGGATCTTTCAGCCCCACTCAAACAAGCACATCTCAGCTGTTACCCAATTACAGTGCCTTTGCTCCAAGTCAAATCATCATCCAACAGCTGAGAATTGAAACAAACTCCATTTGTGAAAGTGAACCATGGATTTATCAATAATGCAGAATGTTTTTAAGTGTTAATTCTCCTCATCCCACAGAAATTAATGTTATTTTTGCTTCTGTTAGTTGGGAATTCTAGGAAACTGAGTCGTGAACTTTGATTTAATTTCTATTAATGCACTATTTAATCTGTTCATTTTTAACAGTGCTGGAAAGAAATACATTAAGAAAGACTTTGAAGAAATACTTTTGATCATTGTTGTCAGCTCTTTTAAGAAAATGCCCATCACTTCTAACCAGTTGGTTACAAGTCTACAAAAGCTTGTATTGTGTTTGTTGGGTCATCTTGACACCTCAAAAGGGAACACATAGGCAGTCAAATAGTCTATGCATTTATTCATTGAGTCATGTCCTTATTAGGCACCTATTGTGTATTTCACTTGCTCATGCCACAAGAAATAGAGAGCTCATGAGTCCTAAAGTACTTTCATTCTATATGGGAAGGAGAACTCCGTTCATTCTATTTATTTTCAGAGAGAAATTGTCTTGTGAAGGTGTTGTGTTTATGCAGGTCATATATCTTGAATTTGCTTTTCTTCTAAAAATCTCTTATTTTCCTCTGGGAAAAAAATCAGGATACTTGAGACTTTTCTCAGCTATCTCCATCATAGAAAGTGGCAAGATGAAGGAAAAGCAAACAGGATTGAAGTTGCAGCAGGGTCTTATGCTATGATTAGGAGAGGCTGATTCTAATTGAGAGCACCTCTTCTCATTCAAGTTTTAAAAAGTTTTTTTTCTTGACTGAGGAAGTAGAACACTCTATTTGAATTGTGAGAGAGGGCTACTCAGCTAAGAGTGGATTATAATCAGGGCTGTGTAGGTCAGAGAAAAATTAACAGAGAAGATGCAGCCTGGTGCTTCCAAACAGATTAGAAACTTGATGTAGAGGTCTTGTTTTTGTTTTTGTTTGTTTATTTCATTTCTTTTGGGTCTTCCCTAACACCTAGTTCACAACTGGATTCACAACTGGTATAAATTCCATTTTTTTGCTTAACAACCCATGTTCAAAAGTGATCGTTCTAGTTGATAAAACCAAAAGGAGAGTCAGTTATACACAGGATACGTTATCTTCTGCAGTTTATGTTACTTTTGATATTAGTATAATTATATCAGATTACCAAATAATTTTGATTATATTCTCCTCTACTTTACAGTCATTTATTTCTTAGTAGCAATTCTATTCTGCAGTATCACAAGGAAGATATGTGTGGCTCTGCTCATTCCTGTTCCTGGAAAGAAGAAAATCATCACTCACCTAGACCTTCCTACCTCCTTTGCCATTAAATGACAAGGTTGTTGAAAATTAGCTACATATGATGCAGTGAAGCAGTCTTCTTGGAACTCTTTATTCTTGAGAACAGAGAAATTGATGTCTCGATAGATTGTAAATTGCAAATTAATGAGCTTAAAGAAAAGAGCTCTCTCTGATGTGGGAAAACATTGTTTTGATGGGCTTGGTCTTTCTCGAGGTCATTAATTTTGTTTGTTTTGTTTTAAATGTGTATCTATGGAGACACAGGCTTTTGGAGTTTAGAATTTAGATTAACCTAGTCTTGATCTGTTAATGTAAGGTGCTTTCAGATTTCATTCTAATGCTGTCCCCAGGTTCCATTTGTCTTTACTATATGCTATATTTTTTGTTTGCTTGTTTGTTTTGCTGGCTGGGTGAGTAAATAGTAAACTCTGTTTAATGTTGTTGCTGAAAAGACCCAGAAACCTAAGTATGCCTTCAGAATATAGGGGCAAACAGGTCCTGGCACATTTTTAATCATTTGCAAATCTCACTTTAGGTATATTGAAATAATCAATTAATAGACTTAAAAATTAAAACTGTTTAGGAAAGCAACATTGCTGCCTGCAGTATATTCTTGTTTGAGACGATGTGATAAGCCAATACGGCTAGATATTTGCTTCCTCTATTACAAATAAGAAGGTGAATTATTTTACACTAGCAAAACTGAAGTGCATTCTACTCATGGAAAGAAAATTCAATGCAAGTTGAAGAGACAGTTATATGCTCTCTATATTATATACAACATGTATTATGAAGTGACATTTATATTTATCAGATCTATGACAAGTGATTACATTTGTAAAAGTTATGATTACAAGCTTAAAATTTTTCATCTCTGTATAAAAATAAAAAAAAAAATTTAGAGGGATTATTTTGAGGGTGAGATAGGATTAAAGAATTTACAATTGAAACCCCCAAAATCTGGAACATTTTCAAGTCTGTACATTTAGTTTTATTTAAGTCCTATTATTAGGTTTTGTTTGTTTTGATATCATTGTTAGGGATTCTTTTCTAATTATGTCTTCTCAGACATAAGAGTTGTATCTTCGTTAATAGGAAGATAATATCTAAAAATCTAAATGCCACTCCAGGATTTTCCTGAAATTGAAATTGGGTCACCATATGATATTTCATTTTATCACATGCATATTGAGTAGTAGTTGGAATAAGACTTGAAATAAAAACCTGTGTGACTGTTTGCTAGGTAAAAGATAGGCAGGCTCATTAACTCAATTGTCTCTACCAAGCCGGTAACTCGAGAACAAGTTTGGAATTGAGTAGAGCTGGCAGCAGGTGGAGATAAGAACATAAGGCCATTTTGCTGGCTGAGTTTTCTGGCTGAATTTTTCTTTTTCTTTCCTTTTTCCTTCCCTCTATTCCTCTCTTTTACTCCTCGGCTCTCTTACTTTCTACCTTTTTCCTCCTCTTTCTCTCTCTCTCTAGAAAATTTGCTATCATGTATCATTTGTGAATTATTACAGATTATTTTCCTCTTGTCTAGGGGTTGGGTAAAATAACAAGCTCATTGTGTATTTCTTATCTTGGATATAGGATACAAATAAGAATAACAAAAGAAACCTATACAGTAAAAATTTGCCAATTGTGCATTATAATACATGGACAACATTTTCATAAAAACAGTTTAATTACATTTCTAAATCAAATTGGAATAAATGAGAACTTAAAGCAGCCACCTCATGCTGTCACAGTCACTGATTCATTCAGAACATTCTGCCTAATTTTAGCAGAATTTTCATGAGAGCTTCCTCTTTCTCTCCTGCACTACATCTCCAACATATAAAAGTATGTTACTTCTGTTGGCCTAAAATTTGAGAGTTCATCCATTACATAAAAGTTAGAAATTATGAAATTTAATCTTGATATATAAAGCTGATTACTTTTGCAGCCAGCTATATCACTTAAATCAGTATTAAGTTTTTCAAACTTTTTTTTTTTTCTCCTCACATGTCAGATAAAAATCCCAAAATCTCTGGTGGAAATACACTGAATTGTGAGACACAGCATTGAAGGAAAATTTTAAACCACTAATATCAAAATTTTTCTTTGGGGAGCACATGGAAATGTAAGTGATTTCTATACACTTAAGTGCATTTTGCTCATCTTTTAGGCAATTTATTCCTCTTAATATGAGATAACATATATTATCATAAAGTGAGAGGATATGAAAAGATACAAAGCTAGTGCCAAAAAAAGCTACCCTTTAAAGTTTACACATGATTCTAGAGCATTTAGAAGAAGGCTTTGGAGATTTAAAATACACTCAGTTGTGTCAATAGTGGTATAAACCTAGCCCTTTTCCCAAATAAAACAATAAAAATCTATAGTCTATTACCAAATATGCAATTTTCAAAGCTACTACACTGTGGGATTTATGTTTTATTTTAAAAGAAAATCTGGAATGTGGTTAACTTTTGAAACTTGTGCTGGAATAAATGCATGTACTAAGTCTAGTAGTTTCCTTTGTGTTGTTGAGTTGAGCATATAGGGGGTGAGAAGATATGGTTTTCAAAACAGATCATACTTGAAAAGAGTTACAGGACTATTTTTCCTATTAAATAATGAAATTGTGTTCCTGCCCTCCCATGAACACAAGTCTACAAAAATTGCTTGAATTCTACTTATTCAGTTTAATCAGTGCAAGAGTGGAAGCCTTCAGAAGAAACAAAATGGATAAATTGAAAAACTGGACAATGCCACATTTTAGAATAAGCCTTAACTCTAAGGTATAAAGATCTGGGTGGCAGAACTTTCTTAGCTACTTACTGGCTGAATGATCTTGGGTTTGTCTTATAAAGTCAATTTTTTCACCTATGAGTGGATAATAATGCTTTTACTACATATGTGTTTTGAGGTACAAACAAGGAATATGGGAGAACTTCGTAAACCTTAAATCATCATTCAAATTTGAGTTATTATTGTCTCTTTAGGTATAAGAATTAAATTTGTTGACATCCAGTTAGGTCATTGTATATTTTTCTAATTTTTTTTCTAGTTTTTATTTTTAACCTGAACTCTCAGTCTAATTAAGTTCTTTCATGTAAGAGAAAATTCAAAAATTTATTATTGTAATGTTGGCAGATAAGTCAGTTCACATTCATCTACCCTAACCACTCAATAGAATTTTACTTAGTGCTTATTCTACGCAAGACTGTGTTAAGGTGATACAAGATGACCCTGATACAAATAATGTCCTCAAGAAGATAACAGCTAGGTAGGAGACACAAAACACATCTTTGTTGGGTCTAGGGTTTGATTTTACCCTACTTTCAGGCTAATAACCTGTTACTGCTTCATGGATGCTGGTAGCATACATGAAATTCCTGAGCCAGAGACAAAGGCTTTTATTTGTCACAGCACAGAAAATGACATCATGTTCATCTTGATTCTCTTTCCCTACGAAGCCTGGGGGTGGGGGACATGGGGGTGAGCAGAGGGGGTAGAGGGGGTATTGCACCTACCAAGGATTTGTTTTGTGGCTTAAAGCACCCACTGTTTTATAGCATGCAATAAGCAAGTCTGCTCTTTGTTCTGGAGGAAGAGGTGACTTCATCCTTCCAAAAGTGCTTACTACAAATGCAACCCTGAGAAATGGTCCCAGTAAAGAGTGGTCAGGGTCTTGCATTCTTGGCATACCTAGAAAGACGTACAGAAAAGCACATGAGACCCACAGAAGAGTGTTCCCCGGGAGTCATAAGGTAGAAAGTGACAAGTGATGAGATTCATTAATAATTTAAGTGATTTTAGTCTTATTCATATGAAACTTAAAATAAATCACTTGCTTTTTAAATTTCTTATTGTCAGTGATTTATTGAGCTGCTATTGGTGAGTTTGTCTCACTGTGGAACATCATGGCCATAAGACTTTAATTCTGAGAGTGTCCAGCAAGATTTCTACCTGTCTTATAACTGAACTCAATGACATTTCATCAGTTGGCACTTGCATTTTCTATCAAGAGAACTTTCTGTGAGTCCCCAGTGTCCATTTTCCACCATCAAACATCTATTTTTTATGGCAACCATATCTATATAAGATGTCAGAAAGTCAGTGTCCGTACTTATTAAGATATTTGTGGGTCTCTCCTTGAGTTTATATTAGGAAAAGTCACATTTAACTTGCATCCTTTGTGCTACCTGGATTAATTGGTTTATATTAAAAGCATTAGCATGGAGAGTCAATACTTCTTATGACCAAGTAGAGATTCAGACTCAAGTCTCTCTCCTAAGTCTGGGCTCATCCCAATATTGCCCACCACATCCCTAGAACCAGAAGAAATGAGAGTTGGAAGTCTGAGCTGCTTAGACTTTTCAGAGCCAAATTATAAAATCAGCCATAATATGCTCCCCAAATAAAGCTTGAACAACATGAAGATTCCACATTTGTTGAGCTTGTCGCATTCAGGTATTTTTCTTATAAGTCTCCGTTGCTGCAAGGGTGTATAGGGAAGAAAATGATCCCTCAGATGTGATTGAATGGATGACTTAAGAGAAGTTTGTTTTTTAGAAATTGAAAGGGGCCTCCCAGTTTGTTGTTTGAGATCTTGATAAAGATGCCACCCCGAGCCACCTGACAAGAGAGGAAAGAAAAAGTTAGTGAGAGAGAGATACCACTAAGTCAAAATATAGAGTGCTGTACAGGAACACCTTCTTTTTGAGACCACATACTCTTCAGAAGAAATGTGAGTTTGTTTTGGCAAGGGGCCTTGGAATACTAGTTTGCAATTTAAATCTTTGCTAAAAATTGCATTTTTAAGGCAGGTGCTTGTCTAGCACAGGTGGTTAGTGTAGAAATCACTGTATTGACAGAAAAATATTATGATGAGATGTAGAGACACCAACCTAAGAAATAAAGTGAAAGGGAGCAAAAGAAATTATTCACCCCTCTTGTCTTTCCTCTCTCACATTCTCCTCCAAATAATTGTAATTTAATGTTCTATTCAGAAGAACATATTTATAACAGGGCAGCTCAATATTAATCTTAGAGTTAGAAAAATAACTTGTCATTTATTTAACCCCAGCCTGATGGGAGGTTAGATTCACTACTAGAAGTCTGTTACAAATAGCTGGGACACTCTAAGGTCACCAAATGATGGCTGTCATTTTCGTATTCAGTCCAATGATGAAAGAGCTTTTAAATGTTTGGACATTCAATCTATGTAGTGCCACGACCTGAACATACCCTTTTACTAAACACTAGCCCACTAAATCCTCTTGGAATGTTGTTTACCTCCAGATAAATCAAAGCTGACAATGTAGGTTAACTTCACTGATTCATTTTTCAGCCACAAATGATTAATAATTTTTACAAAATGAAAGCTACAGACTTCTTATTATACGGTGGACTACAGGGAGTCATATAATTCTTGGATGTCATGTGAAATGCAAGGCCATTTTTCTGGACCTGATGTTCCCAGTTCTCCACTAAGCACAGTAGCTACCTTTTCTCCAGTAGAGGATCATCCAGTGAGAATGACCTTATCAATTACTGTAAGTCAGCATCTTTCCCCAGAGCTTGAGCAAGCTGTTCTCTGCAATTTGTACCGGTGGCCCAGGACTAAATCCCGAATCCATTTCCAAGCCTAAGCATGTCACATGCTGTAGCAGTGAAAGATAAGTTGCTGCAGTAAGCAAGGACAGGGGGTCTGTGAGGAGAGCTTTCTGGATGACCAGAAATCCCACATGATGAAGAAAGGCCAAAACACAAAGAAAGAAAATGAGTAGAGAAGGGGAAAAAAATCTCCTCTCTTGAGCCCAAGATGTTTTACCTTGGAAAGAGTAAGTGGCAGATTTTGCTAAGGTTTCTTTCACTTAGATTTATTTTGGCCAGCTTCTCCTCTGTTCATGACCTACCCAGATAGCTCTAGTGTTTCCTGTGACTTGAATTAAGATTGAGAATTAAAGTCAGCAAATATTTCTGTTACAGGTGTCTTGAAAAGTCGCCTGCTACTAGCTTGCCTTATAAGCCTTCTGTATCTACCTTTGTAAATTCTCCCCTCTCTGCTTTCCTCCAATACTTTATGAACAATAGTTTTCATTATGTCATGTTTCCAGGGTAGCTGAGTTTGTGAATGGTTTTATTTCTTTGACTTTACATTCTGCCAGTCTTGAATAACATGTAGTGGTGATAATACTTCTCACCATTAGAATTGCTTTCTGGTAACCTGGAAGGGAGAACTTTTTTGAGAGATATAGCACACATAACCTGTCTTGACATAAATGACCCAGATAGTTGCTAAAATAGATGACTGATTACCTTCTCTGAGCTCAGCACTTAGATCTTCCATTAGGGTTAAATCTGGAAAGTTTTGGCATTGGCCTTTAATATTTTTAATCTCTTTATATTCTTGCTTTGATACTGGCTGCACTTGAAAAGCATGGGGGAATTAAATGAAGTACAATTTTTTTTTCCTAAAAAAATATTAGTCTTAATAATAACATTTGAATTTGGTTAATGTTCAGGTTGAAGCTTTAAATTTGTTCTAATTTTATCTCTGCTGGTTTAACCATAGGTATTCTAATCCCATATGAAAACCAACAATTCATTCTTTCATAATAAAATTATGGTTTACTGTATAGTAAGATCTCCATCCATTATGTGAGACATAGATTATGCAGGCATTGGATACAGGATGAAATGGCTTCTCTTCAGCTGTTCTTTTCTACTGTGTAATTATATAATTAGGATGTAGACTATCCATCACATATTCTTTTTGTAATTCCATGGGAAAAGTTACTGAATATGGACAACAGATGATTCTTAAACCTCAATATCACAGCTGGTTTACATTTTTTACCCTAAATCCCGTAAGTGGGCAGGCTATATTACAAAACTCTTTCATGCCAGATTTCCTTTTTTAAAAATTGAAACCAGTTTGGTATTCTTGAAGAGAAAGGGACTATTTAAGAATGGTGGATTGTTTACCTGATGTTTATAAGTCTAGCCACATTGTTTTTCAGTGAATGTTTTCCCTTCTCTTAAAGATAGTCACCAATTTTAATGCCCATTACATCTTTTTCAACTTCTCTATTACTTTTTTTCATTATGTGTGTTTAGCACTTAACTTTCTTCCTTTTTTCTCTATTTAATATTGCTTCTATTCTTGTCTAATCCAAAGACAATCCACATTTTGGTTTAAAGTATTCTAGGTTTTCTGAGTTGGATCTTATCTGAAATCAACTTCTTTTCAGTGCCCAATGTACCTATCAACTTCCTTGCATCACTTCATCTCTCCCCATTAGTACAAAAAAAAATTTTCATATCACGTTCACTTCAATAGCTTGTGTTAATGAAAAAAATATTCAAATACACACACACTAAAGATGTTTTAACAGAACTAGACTTAAATATTTTTTTATCATTAACATAAAAAAGTCAATGTAAGTTAGGAAAAGCTGGGATTTAACTTAATGTAAGAATGGATATGGGTCTCCTATTATCATAAACTTAGTTCAGTGGAAAGACAGCAAGATATGGAATCAGGGATGCAAATTTAGATTCATATTTGTAAATAATCCTCACAATTAGGCTATGTGGGACTTTTTGCTGCCCATTACTTATGTTTCTATGGCTATAAAAAGGAATGCATTATAAGAATAAAAGATTTTTCAGATTCAACTCAATCAGTATGCACTGAACATCTATTCTGGGGAGATATTCAGCCACGTTACTTGGAAAAGTAGAATTGCTTATATCACAGCCATTTTCTCTCAAGTTGTTTATAATCTAATTGTACAAATAGGCCTGGCAACAATTAGCTAATAAAAGAGATAGTCTAAGTATCATATGTAATGTATGAACAAAGCATGGAGACCAATGTGAATAATTTCATTCAGAAGGATGGCTATGATAGTTAAGTGGAAGCACTGGCATTGGAACTGAACTTTAATCAATAGATACAAATTCAAAATGCTGAGAGGGGAAAATATAGTTTAGAAGGGGAGAGTTATGGTAGTAAAAGAACAGAGGAAAGAAAATTCAGGGAACATCTATGGAACAACTATTAATAGGAATCTGGTGGGAAATAAAATTGGAAAGGTAACTTAATTTCAATTATGTTTTAATTTATAGAAGTTTCTATTTTTGAAATATATTTTATCCTTTGTAGTTTCTCAGGCATGGGGTCAAAGAGGAGCTCAAGGTCATCACAGAACAGTAGAAAATTCTCTGGCAAATGGAATCCATGGTAATTACTTACCTACCAGGATTCCCTCTTTTACCTCAGTTTTGGCTTCCAGAGTATTTTTTCTTTCGTGTTAGCTCGGTAATCAGTTTCCAAATGTTAGTTTTGTTGAAGATATTAACTATGGAGGGCCCTTTGGAAGTTCTATTGGTCTAGTCTAACTGAAGTGTGACAAGTGTCTGAATGTTGTCATCTCTATTAAAATAAGGACCTAGTCATGTAATTAGAGAAAGGACTTAGTAAGGAAGAATTCCACTAGCAAATTATTCTTGGGTGAGCCTGTTTGGGTAGGAAAGTCTTAAACTCTTTTGAGACTGGCAAATCCCAGGGAAATGCCACCTTGTTTTTATAATCCAGGGGTGCAACTTGCTTTTATAATGGACTCCAGACAGGATTCAATAATTACCTTAATAGACTGGCAGTAGATCAGAAATTCAAATTGAATCCATTCTTTAAATTATAATGTCCCTTGATATAGCACTCTGAAAAGAAATTTACTTCTTCTGCACAATAAGAAAATGAGGGGCATAGAACCACAAAGGAGAGAGAGGTGATTAAAATATGGGACATAAAAGGTCTTAATTTTGACAGTGTTCTTAAAAAGTTGAAAAGGAATTAGTTTCACTGTATTAGAAAGTTATGGCCTTATGTCTGCTAAGAAATGGAGAACATGGCATTTATTCATTCGTCAGTCTTCAGATCTCAAGCTCACGTGGCTGTCTTTCTGTAGGCTAATTGTGATTTAACTCCCCTAAACCATCCTGAAATTATGGGTTGAAGATTAGAGACTTTTAAAATTGATAAGTAGTTTTAGAGAACATTCTTTAGACTTCCCTTCCACTGGGAAGGAGTGTGGGTTTAAGGAAAGAATGGGAGTCAGGACAACTTGGCTTCACTCCCTTCCTCTGCCTTTTACTAAGTATGTGATCTTGGGAAAGTGGCCTTTCCTCTAGGAGCCTGAGACGTTTTATTCATAAATATGGAAATAATGATAATGATTTCACAGAGTTGTGATGAGTGTTTAATGAGATAGTTATGCAAATTCCCAGCACAGTGTCTGGGACATTTTAGGTAGTCAGCAAATAGTAACTACTGTGATCATGATTGCTTCTTCATATCTCTTTGAACCCCTTCCACGTTGAGGAACTAGCCTTTTTGTGGTGCAGCCAGTTACGTTTTTGTTTTAAAATCTCTATTGAGTAAAAATCTGACTCTCTGACGCTTCTATTCTTTTGTCCAAGTTCTGTCCCATGAAACAACAAAGGATATGTATAGTCTTTCTTCTGCAGGACAAACCTTAAACTATTTGAAGATGATTGTCATGTCTTGCCTTACTTTCTCCTATTTAAGTTAAATGTAATTGGGTTCAAAAATGTGTGTGAAGAATGTTCTAATGGATTAAAAGGATTAAAATAAAAAGTGTGGTGAGGAAAATATTTGGTTATGAAAGTTTTCCTTCAGTGCAGCCCATCTCTTACCTCCAAATCAGGCTGGACCTCAGATAAAAGCCTGTTGCAAATACTCAATTTTTCTTGATATCTAGGATTCATTTATATTAGCATGGGTTTATTTTCCTTTTTTATAAAAGATTCATTACTTGATGTTTCTTTTTTGTTCTAATATTTCAATTTAATCAACATGTATTTTGAAGGAGTTAAATTAATGCTAGATTGTTCCTTTTCTACATTTAAATCTTTAGTTTATGATTCAAAGGAAATTTATGTCATTTATTCTTAAGAATATTTATCTTAGTCTACAAATATACCCCTCTGAATTCAATTAGTTTCCCAGAACCTTATATTTAGTGTTTTTGCAGTTACTCATACATTAAATATTTATTGAACATCTACTATTAGCCAGGCTCAGTGTTGAGTGCTTGGGAAGAAGAGAGTTGGAGAGATTAATATTACAGAAGCCAAATGAAGTGGTATTTCAAGAAGCCACGAGCAGTCAACATTGACACATGCTGCCAAGAATTAAATGAAAGAAGGACTTAAATGTCCATAGAATTAATTGCAAGGTAGTAAAAATTTGGTGAACCTGGCAAGAGCAGTTTGTATGGCAGAATGAATTGAGAGTAAATGCAGATAGGAAGTGGAATCAGTGAATGTAGCAGTTCTTTCAAGAAACTTGCTATTGAGAGGGAGGTGTGAGGAGGGCAAGAACCATAAGGAGATGTAGACAGCCTGGAGCATGTTTAAAATGTTCTCTTGTGGGAGTCAGAAGAGAGGGAGAGACTTAAGGTACAGATGATGGAGAAGGAATAATTAATTGAATTTTGTCTGAGAAGACTGAAAGTGATGAGCTCTAAAGAATAGGTAGAGGGACAGTCCCTCTCTTCCATTGTACCAGGAGGAAATACAAGAAGCATGGGGGAGGTACAGACACATTTAAAGGTGTGATAAAGGAAGCAGACTTGGCCCAATGGATAGGGTGTCTGCCTACCACATGGGAGGTCAGCGGTTCAAACCCTGGGCCTCCTTGACCCGTGTGGAGCTGGCCCATGCACAGTGCTGATGCGCGCAAGGAGTGCCCTGCCACACAGGGGTGTCCCCCACGTGGGGGAGCCCCACGCACAAGGAGTGTGCCCCATAAGGAGAGCCGCCCAGCGCGAAAGAAAGTGCAGCCTGCCCAAGAATGGCGCTGCACACACACGGAGAGCTAACACAGCAAGATGACACAACAAAAAGAAACACAGATTCCCGGTGCTGCTGATAAAGATAGAAGAGGTCACAGAAGAACACACAGCGAATGGACACAGAGAGCAGACAACTGGGGGGAGGGGGGCAGGAAGGGGAGAGAAATAAAAAATAAATCTTTGAAATAAAATAAAATAAAGGTGGGGTAAAAGAAACTTCAGGGATTTCTCTTTTCTTTATGAGACCAGGTCTTCAATTGAGAGAGAGGATATCGGTAGTGGAGTTAGAACTTTTATGACAGTAGGAGAGCTTTGAAACCATCTCTGTGAAGAACTGGAGAAACAGCTGACCAGGCACTGCCAGGTGACATCGAGGGTCCAGCTGAGGTTGAAGACCCAACGTTTATATTAACACCAATGCTTGACTATGCACTCTTCTAGTTGCATCCAGAAGCATATGTGGAGGCCAGAGCTGGTGATTTTTTTATGTGTTGATCCAGGTTTGAAGGCTGTCCAGGCAAGTGGAGCAAATTGGCAGTGTACAAGAAGATTTGAGGAACATGGCATGGGAGTGGTCAATGTGTTGGACCATGACTTTTAAATGGAAAGATAAAGAAGGCAGGAAGGGGCTAATAGTAAGGACAGAGAATAGGTCTCTTAGGTTGGAGACTAAAATCAGCAAATGATCTCCGTTTATTGAATGTAGACTTTTGCCTAGGTTTCAATAATGGGTGATGAGTTAAATACAGGATAAAAAGACAGAAGCTGCAGTGCTTGCTCTTGAAAAACCCACTGTGTAGTAAACATAATTGGATTATTTGGGGTGTTTGAAGTATTAGCCTTGAACACTAACATGCTGTTAAAAGGGGGCAGAGATTGATGTAAAGCTGCAGTTGAATTCCCCTTTTACCCTGTAAACTCAAAATAGCTCCATTTTAGAATTGGATCTTTTCCTCCTATTAACCATGTTGAGTTTTAATGAGTAAGTTTTCCTCACTCTTTTGCTTTGCCATGAAGTTCTTTTTAAAAAATAATTACTTCTATTTTATCATTCCTACAACCATTCATCAATTTAGCATTTAGCCTCTGATCTTCTCACAATGCAATTCCCTAGTTTGCAGCAATTACAAGGACATACTGATAAGGCATAGAGCTCATGCACAAGGTTTTGTGTCTAATGATGAGTCTAGGATTTTTGTGTATTTCAGGGATAAAATCAGTACTAGAATAGAATGGACAAAACTGAGGTTTGCTGTTCATTCTTGCCATTGAATCATCTTCCGGTATTTTAGAAATATCATGCACCTTAATTATGATTGAACTTATTTCAACTTGCTTAGATCCCTGGAATAGAAAAAGACTGATTTTTGTCACTCAATAGCTTTATTTCTTATCTTTACCAGGAAATGAAAAATTATTAATGAGTTTTGTAAATAGGCAGCTTATGCATTTCATAGTTATGACGATGATGCATCTGAAATAAATTATATTTCTTCTAAACTTACTGCTAGTCCACCAACAATAATTCAGAAGTCGTAAAATACTTGTTAATAAAGGAAGGTATTGGCTACAGTTTAAAATTTTTTTCTTAGTGAAAGATGGTTGAATTAAGTCAAGCAGCATGTTATTTTGGGGAAAAATGATTATTAACTTTAAATTCATTCATTTAAAAATATATATCAAGTTCTTCCCTGGTGCCAGTCATAATTCCACGAAAAGGGAATACATAATGAACAAAGCAGATAAATATCCCGCCCCCATGGAATTTACATTCTAGTGTACAGATCGGCAAACATTTTCTGGGAGGACAAAACAATAAACATTTTAGACTTCAAAAGCCACTTAAGGTCTGTGTTGCATATTATGAATTTGGCCCATAGGCCATGATTTGCTTATCCCTGTTCTAGAGAAATAAACAAATAACTTGATAGTGTAATGTTGTGTGCTAATAAGTGCAATGAAGTTATCTAGAGCTGGATAAGTGCGCAAAGACTGATAGTAGAACACAGTTTCAGAGATGGTGGTCTGAAGGCCTTTATAAGAGACGCCAGTTGAACAGACTTCTGAAAGAAGTGAAAGAACAAATTATCCAAGCAAAGAGGATGGCACACACCAAGGTGCTGAAGTTGGAGCAGACGAGATGTTTAAGAAACCAGAAGGATTTCACTGTGGCTAGTGTGCATCAGAATTGTGTTCATAGGTTAGTTTAAATACAATCAGTTATTTGAATCCAAGCAGATTTCTCTCAGCCAAGTATATATACTAAGACTAGTCTTAATGTTTTATATTAACTAGTGTATTTGCCTCTTGGTTGTAATTCTGATAATTTTATAACACTGGATCTTATTAGAACATCATTTTTAATGTATTTGATGTGCTGGTTTAAGGTGTATGCAAACTTTGTTTACTGAGAAGATTTTTTAAAAAAGAATCAGGTCTTTAGAAATGGTAGTCAGTTAAGGCTTCAACTTATTCAGAATTTATACAGCTTAATGAGTCTTTTTTTTTTTTTTTTTGACAATAATTCCCCTCCACCCCCCAACCCTATTAGAGAATGCTGGAATTGTGCTAGAAGGTCCTAATGGAAAGTCCAAAGCAAGGATGGTAATTTTAGCTCTGAGTTGGGCTGTTTCTTTCTGGAGTTGAACATGCTTACTTGGTCTTGGAGAATTCAGCAATTTATACCACCCCCTGCTGCTCCAGACATTTTCCCTTAGGCCCTGGCTGATATTAAATATAACTTTTGATATAATCAAATTTCTTAAAATCAATGATAAA
Source organism: Dasypus novemcinctus (assembly GCF_030445035.2). Lineage (NCBI taxonomy): Eukaryota > Metazoa > Chordata > Mammalia > Cingulata > Dasypodidae > Dasypus > Dasypus novemcinctus. Next base: position 108,553,964 of record NC_080675.1, on the reverse strand, counting down.
GAAAAAAATTATATAAACAACCAGTAAAACATTTTGGTCATTATTTCTTCAAATATTTTTTTCTGTATTTCATCTATCATCTTCTTCACTGATTCCAATTACATGTATGTTTGGCTGCTTGAAGTTGCTCCATAGCTCACAGATACTCAACTGAGTGTTCTCAGTCCTTTTTTCTCTATATATTAATTTTATAGTTTATTTTACTCTTATTATGTCTTCAAATTCACTATTTTTTCCTTCTGCACTGTCAGATCTGCTGTTCATTCCATTCACTGTATTTATTTATTTATTTGTTAATTATTAGGAGGTGCTGTGGACTTAACCTGTGACCTTATACATGCAAAGCAGGCGATCACCCACTTAGCTACACCTGCTCTCTTCACTGTATTTTTCTGTTTCAGACATTGCTGTTTCCATCTTCAAAATTTAATTTCAGTCTTCTTTAATGTCACTCCTTTAAATGGTTATGCTTTCCTCTACATTTTTGATCATATGGGATATAAATATAAAAACATTTTAATGTCCTTGTATGCTAATTCTGACATTTGTGTCAATTCTGGGTAGGTTTTGATTAGTTAATTATGGGTTATATTTTCTTGCTTCTTTGCATGCCTGGTAATCTTTGATTGAATGCCAGACATTGTGATTTTACTGTTGTTAGGTGCTAGACTTGTTTGTATTACTATAAATATTGATAGGCTTTGTTATGGAATGCAGTTAAATTACTTGACTCTCTGCAACTCTCTTTTCCATTGTATTTTGCCTTATGAACTCCAGCTGCCTTGGAATCTCCATTCTATCAGCCCTCTCTCTTCTACTCATGAAGATTGGCTAGGTTCTCTCTGATTCTGTTTTCCCCATCACTGCACAGTGGTTTGGAAATTTTCTCCAAGCAACAAGCTAGGAAATCTTAGGGCTCAACTCATTAGTTTGCCATCTTTTGTCCTATTCTACCTGATATCCAATGTCTGAATACCATGTATTTTGTTCATATTGTTGTTGCAATTGTTGTTCAGGTGGGAGAGTTAATCCAGTCTCTATCAATTACTCTCTGTTGCTCCATTTTGGCCAGAAGTTGAAGTTCTGCACTCTCAACACATCAGTTATTTTTTTTTTTAAGATTTATTTATTTTATTTGTTTCTCCCCTCCCCCACCCCCTGCCCTGGTTGTCTATTTTCTGTGTCTATTTGCTGCATCCTCTTTGTCAGCTTCTGTTATTGTCAGCGACACGGGAATCTGTGTTTCTTTTTGTTGCGTTATCTTGTTGTGTCAGCTCTCCGTGTGTGTGGCACCATTCCTGGGCAGGCTGCACTTTCTTTTGCGCTGGGCAGCTCTCCTTACGGGGCACACTCGGGCACTCCTTGTGCGCATCAGCACTGGGCGTGGGCTAGCTCCACATGTGCCAAGGAGGCCCAGGGTTTGAACCGCGGACCTCCCATGTGGTAGACGGCCACCCTAACCACTGGGCCAAGTCTGCTTCCCCACATCAGTTTTTAAGGAATAGATGACTGAGTTAATATGAGAGACACTGGAAGCAGATCATAACACCAGGAGAAAAGGGCTGAAAAAAATTATGAGAAGAGGTCAGATTTCAACTGTGTAGAATGAGTTTATGGCTTGACTTCTGTCCCTAAAAAGGACATGGGCAGTCACAGTAGTAGACTGGAAAAGAGATGGAGTGAATTGCTCATGGCATTCTTGCCTGAGAGCATGATGCATTATCACACTAATTCTTAGGGCCAGCAGTTATTTCCAGTCTGATTATAAATATTAGCAGATAATTTGGTAAATGAACAAATAGGGAATGAGCACCTAATATACAATAGAGTGATTTACCAAATTTGCAAAAAAATGTAAAAGAAACCTCAGCAAACAAGTACATTTCAGAAATCCTTACATAATAATAAGCAGACAACTAGCTATATGGAGATGGATGAAGCTGCCGAGAAGTCAGCTAGACTCATTTCCAGTCTTAACAAAATTACACATTTCTGTATATCATGGGCCATTGGGATTGTTCACAAATAAATCAAACCTTGAATGCTAAATACGAGAATACCAACACTTGCTATTATATTGCATTACTGATTCTTTTGTTTTCCTGAATCTCTCAGTTCATGAAGTTTTATGAAAGGAAAAAAGAAAGAAGTCAAAAACAAAACATAGAAACAAAAGTTCTATAGCCCAGTTATTCTTCGAACGTGTTCTTGATTATTATTATTTTTAGAATCCAGATCTGCTGTTGGGACTTCAGGATAATGCCAAGCTGTTCCTATCCTTTGAATGAGAGAGCAATGCTTGTCACTGCACTGCTATGCTATCTGCTGGAATGAGTTAGCCAACCCATCTTCTCTTTATATCCTTTTTAATTCTTAGATCTTAAGTATTACTAGTCCAGGAAATAGGTGCCATAAATCATCTTTAGTGGTTGACCACCTAGTTCATAAAAATAATCTTCTTAAAGACAGACTTTAAAATAGTGTTAAATTGAAGAAGAGCAAATATCTTGGTCTTTCAAACCAGGGATGCTGTTTGAGACATATGAATTGGTATGGAAGAAAGAAATGAGGCATTAGTTGGCTGGAGGATTTATTTAGGCTGCATGTAGGAGAATAGTGATGAAATAAAATTTATATTTTGGGTCTATACATAGTTTCTGGCCATTGGATTCCTATTTCCCTGAAATGGGGACCATTTAGCCCTCTTTTGTAAGTTGAAATATATTCTATTTGCCAGGACCAATTTTGATAGAGCTGGATTTTCAACAATTACATATATATACACATTCATACATAAGGCAATAGATATTATTCCCATAAAGAGTTATTTGTGTTTTATTCACGATAAAAACCATGAAAAAATGCCTGACACTGGAGAATTGAAAACCTCAGAGATCGATTTGGTTTCTTTTTAGCATTGATATAACTTTTCAAAAGATCCCCTTCTTTTTGGACATCATTAGCCTTTGGAACTTAATTAAAATTGAGGATTCACTTTTCTTTTTGGTTTAGCATTGAATTTATACATGTATAAGTCAGTTCAGTAGACCTTTTACAGCTGCTTATAGTTAAGGCAGCTTAGTATGTGCTAAGAAATAAGACATACCTCCTTCAGTGTAGGGAAGGTGAGCTATGACCCAAAATAAGTTTGTTCAATGACAGTTGTGATAAGTAGGTCATGGGAAGCAGGCACTGATTGTAACAGGTTGTCAATCAAAGAGAACATTTCTGCCGGAGAATCAAGGGAAGAGACTGTGGAGGGGATAGCCTTTCAATCTGGCCTTGGAGAGCAGTTAGGAATTTGAAATTTACAGTCAAAGGACTGGTGAGAATTCGAGGTTGGGAACATGTTGTACACCTAGCAGAGAATGGAGTCGGGAATCAGAAGGAAACTTGCAATGAATACAACATTCATTTGTTGAATTTTCCCACACCTTTCAGCTGAGTGTGAGTGAATTCTGGACTGGGCATCTTCCTTTCATTGTGCCAAGGCCTTGGAAAAGAAATTATTCTTTCTATGTTCCAGAGATGGACTTAAATTTACACAAGTTTGCTTGTTGATATTTTCCAACCCAAACTAACCATAACTGCCATAGTGCTTAACACATAATAAGAGAAGAGTAAGTATCTGTTTATTAAAGGAACACCAAGGTCCTAAACTAAGCCTTCCCTGGAATATAGGGTAGAGTATAGAACTTTGGGGTGAAGATTCAGTTTGGGTATGACCAGGCTTGGTTTTGATCAAATAAGATTTTTCCTGGGGTCCTGAAGATAGAATTCTGCATTGCTTTATGCTGTGTGCTTGCTTGGGACTCTGATTATAAGCCTACATCAAAGGACTACTCATTGAGCTGTGTTCGCACCTCATTAACGCCCTCTACAACAAGAATCCCAAGAATTCAAAGTATCATGTCTTGTTGCTGTTCCCTACACTTAGGCATAACCTATACCTCAGTCCTGAGTTAAATGAGTCTTTGTCTCCTTTGGAATTTTATGTCTGGGAAGGAAAGGAGGAAAAAGCCGTGGCAGGATAATAAGTGGTACAAAATGCTAATTCAATTTTTTTCTTATTTACCTATTCTGTATCTAAATGAGAATGTTGTTTTTAAATGTGTAGTATTGATTTCACTTAGGCTCTTTTAAAAAAAGAGGAACAAAGGATTAAGTATCTTGTCAGCTGATGACTAAATTTAAGGAATGTGAAGGTATAAGAGCAATTGTTTTCTGAGACATTACCAATTCTTTTCACTTTTCCTCTTCTTGGAATGCTGATTAGCCATAATGAATAAATAATGATTATGGATAAAGATTTATTTAACAGATGAATCTGTTTGTAAACTATACTGAGCTTTAGCCCATTCTGACAACCTACTTAGGAATCCATATGAACTATTTATTGGTGTCTACAACTCCCAAATAGCTTCTCTTAATTACAAGTATTTAAACATAAATGAAAATAGAAGTTTAGAATTGATGACAGTGGGCAATTCTAATAAAACTTCACATTGCCAGGAAGACCCAGTTCTACTTCCACTGCATGTTAATTTTTTTCTCTTTTATAATCAACAAAATTTGTTCACATAAATGGTAGCAGATCCCAGTTGGTGTGTGTATATGTGTGTATGTGTGTGTGAATTATTGACCTTCATGGTTGAGATCTTTTTCAGAAGGCTCATCCACTGAAATACCCACAAAAATGCAAAGCTGTAAAATGATATTTTTTTCCTTATTGCTTTGGTCAGTTGGTAAAGTGGGATGGCAATAAGAGGAATATACAGTCCCCTATGTTCTGATCTTTCTGAGGTTAAAATAGAGAGGTTATACATTTCATTTGAACTGACAGGAATTTGAAATGTTATAGATAGGTTTCCTGAGCCCAACCATTATTTACTGTTTCACTAATGTCATTCTCTTTCTGCTTCTTCAATATTGTTTGCACTTCACCTTTGTGAAAAGGCCCTTGATTGAGCTATAGACGGGGAGATATTTCTATCTTTCTGCAGGATCAATGAAGATGTGTTTACAGCTCCCCAGTACAGTGTACACACCACAATAATGGATTTTAGTCTATGTTGACTGAAAGCTCTTTTTCTTTGTTACTTGTCAATCTTGTATCTATTACTTGATTGCAACATAAAAGGCTATTTGGCCAAGCACTGAAACAACAACTGTATCAGCTGAACTGAAGTGGTTACTTGGACTAAATATATGCAGCCCTTAGCAAGACAAGTCACTTAAAACTTGAAAGCAGGTAAGACTTTATTTGCCTCTCTATTTATGAACTGCTTCACAGTTGTAGTTGCCTAAATTTTAAATGCTAATTATTTTCTCCTAAAGTAGTTATAGTTAATGTGTAGTTGTGATAGAAAGGGGTTCCAGCTTCTCTGTACTTAGCTAATTATATATACCAAATAGCCTTGTTGTTATTTCTTGAAGGAGAGACCTTTGTTCCCAGAAAGGAAGAAAAGTTCTGTATGCTTATCAAGGACCCTTCTTCCCTGTAGGTGAGGCTGGTTTTTGGGCTTGTAAAAGAAAGTAGTGACTCCCCTGACTCCATATATACGTATAGCAAACGATGCTATGAGATTGGAGAGTAGAAACTTCCTCCTTCTTTTCATAGAAGTGACAGCTCCATTACGTTAAATTAGATGTCCTTCTCTTATCTATTTAATCACTCCAAGCCATCTTGAAGATATCTGGTTCAGTACTGATATCCATACCCTTGGGTTCAGATTATAATTATTCTTAGACTAAAATGAATTAAATTTGCACATATGGAAAACACACATTGGATATGGGGAAACTTTTTCAGGAAAACCAATTTCCCCTATTATATTTTTTTGCAAAAACCATCTAGTACCACTCATCTAGCAAAAGGTGGCCAAAGAGTTTAATAGGAAATCCTTTGGAAATAGACACATTATATTTAATCCTGCAGTGCAAGTATTGACCATAAGAAGAGTGGGAATATATTTTATTTACTACTATCAGCATATCTCACACAAAGCAACAGAGCCTTTGAAAAGGCATGTGCAAATTAATTTTCAGTATATAACATTATGCTTTAAAGGAGACGGAAAACTCACCCTTAAGGAACACTTGTATTCAATCTAGTTTTAATGTAAAGAATTCCATTTGCAGTATGTATTGTCATACATTTACTAGTTTTGTAAGTCTATATTTTTGTATAGCAGACAAAGCACAGTTGTATAGATAATAACTCTTTTGAAAAAAAGTCTTTGCCAATTTTTGCACTTTAGAATTTTTTAGTTGGATGGCACTCTCAGTTTTCAGGTAAAGACACTGAGTCTTGGAATAATTAAATCATGTGTCCAAGTTCCTTTAGTTATGACACTGGCTTCAAAACACAGATCTCTAAATACCCAGTCTAGCTCTTTTTTTTTTTTTTTAAATTTCTCCCCTCTTCCCCTCTGTTGTTGTGTGTTCTTCTGTGTCCACTTGTATTCTTGGCAGCACCAGGAATCTGTGTCTCTTTTTGTTGTGTCATTTCGCTGCGTCAGCTCTCTGTGTGTGCGGTACCACTCTTTGGTGGGCTGCGCTTTTCTCGCACCAGGCAGCTCAATGCAGGGCGTACTCCTTGCATGTGGGACTCCCCTATGCAGGGGACACCCCTGCGTGGCACAGCACTCCTTGCATGCATCAGCAGTGTGCGTGGGCCAGCTCACCACATGAGCCAGGAGGCCCTGGGTTTGAACCCTGACCTCCTATATGGTAGGTGGACACTCTATCGGTTGAGCCATGTCTACTTCCCCCCAGTCTAGCTCTTGTTCCCCTATGTTTAATGCCACAGAAGGGGTGCCTCTTCGGGGGCTCTCTATAATCCTTAGTCTCATTATTTCAAAGGCTACTTTTTAAGAAGAGGGAAGCAGGAAGACAAAATGTGACTTAACAAAGAAAAGGAAACTGGCAAATGATTCAGACCTTATTTTTGTTTAATGAATGTAATTGAACAATGTAAACAGGAATAAGATGCACTTTTAAAGAGGGAAAAGCAAATTTTAAGTGTCCTCAAGTACTTTGTATACAAATAAACAATATCCTAATTACAAATAATTCTTACTGGTCCATTTAATGGATCCCTAAGATTCTATTTTGGACATATGTTTTGTCATTCTAGCTTGAATTATTCTATTTCCTTGTAATGAAACCACAATTCTTTTCCATAATTAAAGCTTTTTATAATACAATCAGTTTTTTGTTAGATATTAGTGGGATCTAAGATTTAATTTAAAAAATACTGAACAAAATCTTTTGAAATATTCCCCGAGAGCCACTTTTGGTAGATTTTTGTCATTTTCCCCAATTTCTTGAAGTTTCTGCCTACTGGAATTATTCAAAACTCTCAAGCCCCTGAGTATGGAGAAAACCTGTGGCCAGTATCTGCTCTCATACATGAACTCAGCTTCTTGGAGAGGGTTTATCAGTTGTGATTGCTCCTTTTGATCATCTCAATAATTACATTCACCACAGAACACCATAAAAGGAGGGGTGGGTATAGAAAAATGTAGAAGCACTGATGAAAAGTAGGGGAGGTTAACAGAGAAATGCCTACTCATTTGTTTCCATCCTCCACCCCAGCTCCTGGAGCTGGCTGCCTCATCTGTCTGCTCGTTGTCTGCTCATGGCTCTGTTCACTGTCTGCTCATTGCATCTGCTCATTGTGTCTGCTCGCTGTGTCTACTTGTCTTTTTTAGAAAGCACTGACACCCGAACCCAGGACCTCCCATGTGGGCAGTGGGCGCCCAACTGCTTAAGTCACATCTCTCCCTGTACTCATTTATTTTTAATTGAAAATGTTTAGGAGTGATATTTTCTGCTTTGTCAAACTAATAAGAGAAAGAAATGTTGCCATAAAGGCAGTAAAAAAAAGTAAATATAATTTCCAGCTACTTAATGTAAAGTTTAATGAAACCTTTTGGCATTTTGAAGATGATGGGGAGACAGATTGGCACCAATCTGAAGGGAGGAATATGGATTGCCCTAAGTAAGGGTTTCTCAGGAGGAAGGACCCAGTAATACTATAAGCCATGGTGAAAATGATGCTTCTTCTTGGATTGCATATCTCAGACATCAGAGGTAGCTGTTTTGAATTTTTTTAACTCTTTTAAAAGTTTTACTGCATGGTTGCAAAACCGAAATTAGAATCCCGGTAACAAAAACATTTATGTTGTGAGTGAAAATCTGATGCTTTAGTGTTTGGGAAAGTATGTGGTGCTATAAATATTGTAGAATTTTCATAACAAACAAGATGAAACACCATGGTAAAAAGAGATTATGCTGACATTATTGGCCTTGGTATTAAGGCTCATCTGCCAAAGTAGACAAATATTCCAGTGAACATACGTGATTTTTTTTTTCATCAATCATGCAAAGACCCACATAGTTAAATGTATTTTCCCCCTTGAGTAATGAAAATGAGTTAATCCTATTACAAAGCAACTTCTAAAATCTTTTTGATTGCAAGAAACATCACTGACTCCTATAAATCTGTACATCTTTCTGCAATTGCAATCAATCAAATTTTGGTTTATAAAAGTATGCTTTTGGACAGTGTCTCAGTTCAGGTTCCTATAGAAATAGACCCTAAGCATTTGAGTGTACGTGGTTTGGTCGGGAGGTGACCCCAGGAGACACCAGTGGGGAATTGGGAAACGAATCAGGGGAGTGAAGGAAACCAATAAAGGAAACTTGTGGTATTAAATCAGTTAGTGAATATGGGCAATTGGTGATCAGTTCCATTGGGTAATTGTGGGAGAAGGCATAGTACACATCTCAGAATTAGTATTACTGAGAAGCCAGAAATCTGGGGTATTTAACCAGCAACTTTCATCAGTCATGTTTAAAACTGTGTGTGGGATATTAACTCATTAGCACTTGCAGCTTATCATGCATCTGGTTATATGTGATCCTACATCCAGAAAAAGATCTCAGGCATGGCTTTGCAGATACACACAGTAAGTAGCCTTAAGAGTGCAGAGATGAATGTCCAGAGGATGACAGAGAAGGCATCTCTACAGGTACTCTCACAGTAATAAACAACAAAAAATTGCTTGAAGTCTCCTTCAAGGTCAATTTTAGATATACCCTGGAAACTGAACCTCAACAAGAAGAAAAATTGGTGATACTTTATGATGCAGATATGATCAAATTTGTTTTGGATCAAAAAGAAATAACCAGATAATAAGTTGCCTTTATTGAACAATCAAATGGTGATGCACTTTACTGTGGTCCAAACATATTCCTGAACAAATATTTGGGAAACTCATCATAAACCTAGATATGTAATATGTAATATATGTAATATATAATATTTTTCCTTATGCTCTGTATTTATAGTGATCACGTACATGAAGACATGGTAATTTTGAAAGTGCAAAAACCAGTAAAGAAGTGTTTGGCCAATAAATATTTCACTATCAGAGTGCTGACTGGGAAAATTATATGCAACTGAACAGGCGTAAAATCTGTGATGTGAAAAACTGGCTCTCAAGGTCCCTTTGCCCCCTCTTCAATAGCAGTCACCACTCCTAAAGGTCAGCCTCTGGATTTTCCTTCTTTAATTGAATAAGACTTTAAAACATGTTTAAAGAGATGGCTTGAAGTCTTTCCTTTTTAGATAAATTTGTCTAAAACTCTCAATAGTTTAATCCCATTGTTACTGTGGTCCAAGGAACACAGTTTCCATCACCAAAAGTAATTTCAAAATAGTATTTCTCGTGCTAATGGTACAAAATGAAGTGATGTAGCATAGCAATTTTTGTTTCTTTCACTCTCTTCATAAATCCTAATTGTTCCTTTATCCCTTTCCTCAAAATTTCCAGAGACTCTTCTAGATCTCACCCCTGTGAACTGCTTCCTGTTCTTCCCCTCCATTTTTTTTCCCTCATTCACAAAAGATGAAGAAATTGTTAGAGAAACAGAAAGCTACTTCAAAGGCAGAAGAGGGCAGGAAGCTAACACAAGGAAAGCTAGAAATCTTTTAACAAGCAGAGAAAGGGGAAAGAGGAATACTCACACATTAGTCATTTTTAGTCCATTGAATTTGTAATGAAATAAGAAGTGATTTTGAAAGCTTGTTCCTCTAAACAGATGGATGCAATAAAGCATGATTAAGATTTGAGCACTGGAGAGCCTGAGTTAGAATTCTGTTTCTATCTTTGAGACTTTCAGTTTTCTCATATGTAAAATGGAGGTAATCCTAGTACCTACTAAATAGGACTCCTTGAAAAATTAAATATAATATGTATGTAAAGAGGGAAACAGTCTTGGCCCAGTGGTTAGGGCGTCCGTCTACCACATGGGAGGTCCGCGGTTCAAACCCCGGTCCTCCTTGAACCATGTGGAGCTGGCCCATGTGCAGGGCTGATGCGCGCAAGGAGTACCCTGCCACACAGGGGTGTCCCGGCATAGGGGTGCCCCACGCGCAAGGAGTGCCCTGTAAGGAGAGCCACCCAGTGCGAAAGAAAGTGCAGCCTGCCCAAGAATGGCACCGCACACATGGGGAGATGATGCAACAAAGAGAGACACAGATTCCCGTGCCACTGACAACAACAGAAGTGGACAAAGAAACAAGACACAGCAAATACACACAGAGAACAGACAACTGGGGTGGGGGGGGAGGGGAGAGGAATAAATAAATTTAAATCTTTTAAAAAATGTATGTAAAGTAATTATATACAGTAAATATGCCATAAATGTTAGCTGTTATCATTGTCATTATAAATATATTCACTTCAGTGGAGAAAGTGCTGGCAAAGGTAACTTAGTATTTTTTTTTCTCTCTCCTCCCCCCCCCCAGTTGTCTGCTCTCTGTGTCCATTCGCTGTGTGTTCTTCTGTGCCACCTCTATTCTTGTCAGCAGTACCTGGAATCCGTGTCTCTTTTTGTTGCGTCATCTTGTTGTGTCAGCTCTCCATGTGTGTGGCACTATTCCTGGGCAGGCTGCACTTCTTTCACCCTGGGTGGCTCTCCTTACGGGGCACACTCCTTGCACATGGGGCTCCCCTATGCGGGAGACACCCCTGGGTGGCACAGCACTCCTTCTGTGCATCAGCGCTGTGCATGGGCCAGCTCATCACATGGGTCAGGAGGCCCTGGGTTTGAACCTTGGACCTCCCATGTGGTAGGCGGATGCCCTATCCATTGGACCAAATCTGCTTCCCTGTAACTTAGTATTGATAACCTTGTGTGTTTTATTTTAATTGGAGGAAATGATTTCACAATAATGGGTAAAAACTTGGGGAGAATTAATACATTTCTAATCCTTATGGTAAGAACTGGTTGACCACATTGACATATTTAGCTGACTCTGTCAATCAGCATTGATATGGTAGGACTTAATTGATTTTACTGAGTCTAACATAGTTGAATTGAAAATGAAATTTGAGAGTTGGTTGAAGAAAGTGATTGTGGGGACGGTAAGTTTAAGAAGACCCAATTTGGTTATGTCTGATGAAAATTTCAAAATTAGCATCAATTATAGAACATAGTTACCAGTTTTTTTTATATTGGAAAAGAGTCCATTGATAAATATTTCCTTGAAATAGAAAGCAACGGAGCACAGAAATTCTGATTTCATAGAATGGCTCAAGGATCTGACTTCATAGTCAGCAATTTAAGTTTCCACTACAAATACTATCTCTTTGGTGGGATTCTGGGCATCACTCTGCAGTGGTTACCTTGGCATAGTTCAGAAAGCATTAAGAAAATTATTGCCATTTGTATCCATATATTTATATGATAAGATCTCAAAAGAGCGATGTCAACTCAAGGAAGAAACAGTGACTAGTTGCTCAATCTGATGAAGGATGCCAGCTTGATACATCACAGCCCAGGTCTCCAAAACTGATAGATTGAAGACAATATCGTTTTGCCTATTAATCATTAAGAAAATTGAAAAATTTTATTAATGATCTTTTAAACCATTATTTGCATATTAAAAGTAACTCCTGTATTATGGTTTGACTGTAAATTCATATACATTTTAAAAGTAAAATATCAGTTTTCAAGGAAAGTTCCTCTTTTGGTGGGCCACTTTGCTTTATAGTTCTTTCTTCTTCTGACTGGGGTATAGGAAAAGCTCCATAAATAAAATGGCATCTATGCTGGTTATGGTGAATATGGGATTCTGGCACTTCTAATAAGGCTTGTCCCACATCTGACTAAGCTACAAGGGAATATTAAGTTAAGAGGGTGCTAGTGTTTCTGACAGACAAATGGACTTGTACCCATTGTAAAGGAGGAGAACAGGCCTCCAGTTCCTGGGCATGTTACTTCTATATTGTTAACATCACCAGGAGGATGTGGGTACTGTATGTTTTGACAAAGACCTAAATACATAAAACATAAATCTATTTGAAAAAAGTAGTGTCGGAGGGAGTATGACATGAACAGCAATTTAGAGACCCCATGGCCAGTGTAGCCCAAATGCAGTAAGATTTCTGGAGTTTACTGCAAGCAACCAAGAAGTGAGGAATTAAGTGATGTCTCCCTGCCCCAACATAGCAATAAAGATTTGTTCCAAACTGAGAACTGAGAACATCATGCTTTTCAGCAGCACAGTTCCTGGATGCCTCCAAAACAGTGAATGACAATGATAAAATATAAGGAAAGAAAGCCAATCATAAATTTTTAAACTGCATCATAAATTGTAATTACATTACTCTAAGATATAGTAGAGGATTTTAAGGGTAATTTTATATTATTTAGAGGTGGTGGAGAGTATAGGGGTTAAATAATATATATTTTTAAAAGAGGTGATCCAGGCTAAAAATATTGTTAAGGTATATCAGTAAACTTCTGGATGATGCATTTATAATGCACAATAAGGGGCATTTCAGGTGTATAAAACACATTTTGCTCATTTCTAGATCAGTGTTGTGGAGAATTCTAAACTTCTACATTGTTTGGGATGAACTGAAGAGATTACAGGTATTCATTTGACCCAATATATACATTTTCTGCTACTCTTTTTTTTTTTTTAGATTATTGCTGATATTTTATTATACTATTTTTGGTACAAGGGGTTCCTTACTGAATTAAGCTATCTAGAATTCATAATACATTCATCTTTATCTACTTGCCTTACCCCTTCAGAATTTGAAACCTCTTACTGAATATTCTTATATTTTTGGTAATATAAATTACCATGGTAATATCAGATCCTACTTGAACCTCATGCACAGGTTCAGTCAGGATCTATCCTCTGTTTTTTGGTCTTTTTAAAAATTATTTTTATTATTGTATTTTTTGAAGATATATAGATCACAAAAAATGTTACATTAAAAAAATACAAGAGATTCCCACATACCCCACACTGCCTTCCCTCCCCACCCCTCCTACATCAACATCCTCTTTCATCATTGTGACACATTCATTGCATTTGGTGAATACATATTGGAGCACTGCTGCACTGCATGGATTATAGTTTGCACTATAGTTTACACTCTCCCCCAGTACTGAGATTATACAGTTAAGAGTCTTCAAAAAAGAGTCGGGAGGTCATCAGAGGGGTTGCGCTTATGCATGCTTCAGCAGGAGCCCAGAGACAGCCAAAGTAAATACAACCCCAGGTATTGGTGCTCCTGAGAGCTATGGAGACACACAGGTTCTATGGTTGTGGCAGGTGGCTCTGAAGTTCAGTGCCTTGTCAGTGGGCCCTACTTTGGAATTTGTGTTCCTAAGTGTGATGCAGTTGGATTCAGATGTGACCTTTCTATACATGCCTCTTCTGTCACTTTTTCTGAACTGTAGTTGGCTCTGGGGTTGTTGTATACGCAGTAGACTTGAATCTCTGCACTGTCCATGTGCCAACTGGACCCTGAGCCTCAGCAGAGTTGCAACTCCTACTCTCCAGTTTGTTGGACTTACCCAGGTCAGCTAACAGGGAGTGAAGATGGTCTGCTTACTCTTAAACTACCCATAATAAACTGGCATAAGCAAGTGTGTTTTTGCAGGGTGGTTGTTTTGGCAGGAAATGGGGAATGAAATTAACATTAAAGTCACTATTTGTGCTAGAAAGGACTATCTTTGAAACTGACATGCTACCAGGTTGAGAAATGAAAGCAGCTTTTTCCTTTGAGTGAAGATAAATCAACGGTGACAAGATGGTGGATCCATTGTTTATTGTTGAAGGCAAGAAAATAATGCAGGTCAAGGAACTGATTGGTATAATAAGTGGAATTATGTGTCATTGTTATTTTTTAAATGTTTTAATATTTTTGGTTAAGTGAAAATGTATATAAAAACTGACTGTAAGGTTCATCTTTTTTGTATAGTTTCAAAATGAAGAATTAAATGTGGTAGGTTCATTTGCTAGCTTGCTATATATTCATTGATTGACTTTAAGGGAGAGGGAGTGATGAGAAAAAATTGACATTGTAAAGCGTGAAGTGTGATTGTCTCATGAGATTTACTTAAGTACTTTCTGAAATAATGGCAGAACTACAATATTATCCCCTTCCCCTTTCTAAATGGACTGTAATGTCAGTGGTGATTGGCATTGGGGTGAGGTGAGTATGGAATTGACTTTCATTCTTTTTTTTTTTCTTTATAAAATTCCTTGAAAATTTTCTAGAACATCCTGAACATTCCAAGCAGAGAAAGAATCACCAAGTCACTGATCATTTCCCCTTTTGGTTAGTAATATCTGAGTGATATCACATAATCTGGGTTTGCCAGAAAAACTAATAATTCCTACTCTCAAAGAATGTTAGAGTTGCAAAGGACCTCAGAGAGCATCTGGTTCAATACCCTCATGCAACTAGTTAATGGTATAATACATGGGAATGATATTCTGCTTTCATTCTTACTAATTATATGTTTCTCAGCAAATAATTTAACAAATAATAGGGGCTGATAGTAGTCATGAACAAAATATATATATAACTTCTATAAATATTACATATTTTTGTTTTTTAATATCAAGATTTTCTTTAAAATGTAAACCAAATGTCCAAAGGCATAGTGGGAGAGATTTCTAAAATAATTTAACAACATATAATTTTGGTAATCTCATTTTTGTTTAATTAAAAAGTATATATGAACATAAACTCTGCTTACATTTACATGTACTATTTGGATTGTTTTGTTTATATATGTCATGGAATCTGTTCTCAAATAATAATAATGTAGCACCGGAAGTATACGTTTTTTATTTTTTCACTCATTCTGTCAATAAATTTTCACCGAGTGTCTGCTATACGCATACACTGTTCCAGGTTGTAGATACAGCAGTGAACAGCAAGAGAAGGTCCTTGTTCTCAAAAAATTTTACATTTTAGTGTGGGTCTCAGACAATAAACAGACAAATCAATAAATAAGTAGACAAAATAATGTCATGAAGTGATCATTACTACATGTAATTGTAAAGTAGGGTAATATAGGTTCAGTGTCAGATGCCACTTTATATAAGGACAAAGAAGCACTTCCTGAAGCAGCTACATCTGAGCAGTGACTTGAATGAAAGGAGGAAGTGAAGCATGAATTCTGAAGTAAGACGATGGAGGAAGATGAAAACTCCAACATGAGAATGAGTTTAAGATTTGAAGAACAGTATAAAAGGGGAAAAAGTGATAGGAGATGAGATTAGAAGTAGTGTGGTCTTTGGATCTTAATCTAGGTTCCTAGGTTGGTGAAACCAAAAGATGGTGGAAAATAGGGGTGTGAAATGATCTGATCAATATTTTTAAAGATTATCATAGCTCGAGTACGAAACATGATCTGAGAGAGAGAAAAATTGATGATGTTTGAGAAAGAGGAACCAATTATAAAGGCAAAGTCCTGGAGTAGTTGTGAGTAGATGGGGTCTAGTATACAAATGGAGGGACTGGCTTTAGGGAGAGCAGACAGTGGACCCATTAGAGGGAGGGTAAGTGGAACAGCCTGAGAAGTCAAGACATCCAAAATCCAATTGAGTGTACAGGCAGATTGTTAGGAAACATGGAGGGGAATTTTTAAAAGTATGATATTACCCAAAAGAAGTTTAGAAAGAGAAAATAGAGAAAATGGGATATTGAAGAAAGCATGAGTCCTTAGATTAAGAGCACATGGGGTCCCAAGTAAGATAAATAAAAAGACATAGGTAAAAGTAGCAGAAACAAATGAAAATACATATAATCTGGAAAGAAATTTGAGACTGTCTAAAACGTAACAACAATTAGAGTAATCAAAGTGCAATAGAGTTCATATCATGGAAAAGATGTTTTTGTTTTAAATATATGAAAATGCATAAATGATTCTGTATTCCTCCAATTTTTAAGTATTAGCCCCAGAACCATTTATGAAAAAATTTGCTTGACCGAACAACTGGACACCACAACCTAGCCAAGTTGAGATATCACAGAGTGCATCCTTATCTTGTTCTGAATATTAAAGAAACATTTTTAAATATCTTACCATTTTGATTGATTATTTTTTGTAGATAAAAAGAAAATTCTCTTCTATTTCTAGGTTGCTGTATTTTTTTAAAGTTAATATGGATGTTGAATTCTACAATTTATTTGCCTCTTTGAAAATCACGTCT
This sequence comes from Dasypus novemcinctus, assembly GCF_030445035.2. NCBI lineage: Eukaryota > Metazoa > Chordata > Mammalia > Cingulata > Dasypodidae > Dasypus > Dasypus novemcinctus. Next base: position 108,537,421 of record NC_080675.1, on the reverse strand, counting down.
TTTAATAGATTAATTATTTAATTAATTTTCTTCTTAATGGACTGCTTAATTAGTTGATTGACTTTCTAATCTTAAACCAACCTTGTTTATTATTAAAATTACCTAACCCTGTGATAATTCAATTTGGCCATGATGTATTATAGCTTTTCCTACATTGTCAAATTTGTTTTGATAATATTTAGTTTGGATGTTTGCATCTCTGTTCATGACAGCTTGTGATTTCCTTTTCTAGTTCTGTCAATAGCAGGCTTTGGTATCAAGGTTATGTTGGCTTTATAAATGTATTAGTGGGTATTCCTTCCCCCAACCTCTTTTTTCTGTCTTCTGCAAGAGTTTGTTCAAGATTTGAATTATTTGTTTCTAGAATGTTTCTCTGTGAGAAAATATCTATGGATGGTGAGAAATTAAAAAAAGAAAAAGTCGTGGTTTTGTTTAAAAGGCAAAAGAAGATGTAAGCAACCTACAGAATTCACTGCAAATAGAGATAATTCCTATCATTCAGGAGTATTGTCAAGTTTAAACAAGGTAACAACGCGAACGTACCCAGCACAATTCCTCCTACAGGGTAGAGCAATACACAAATTATGTAAATATGTGTCAATTTTTCTTTCCGAGTAGTATCTCTTTAAGCTTGTATGGCAGCTGTTGTGGCCACTACCATATCTCTAACTTTTCTGGAATCTCAGGGGGACAAGGAATATTACCAGCAGCTGTGCCTACTCCTTGTCTTATTCAGAGACCTCATTGTTAACATCTACCTCTGGCCTCTGTGACAGTGACCACAGGATTTAAGAAACAAAGGCTATAACCTCATGATCATGAATCGTGGTTCCCTGCTTAGCTCAGGAGAGTCTGCTGCTCACTGTGACAGGAAGGGACCCTGTGGAGGTGTGGTAGCCACCTTCCTCCGTGTCGGCGTAAAAGAACTTGACAATGGACAGTAACTTCCCAAGTTTCATTTAATACGATGTACTAGTTCTCATGGAGTAAAAGCAGAGTAGATTTTTGAAACCTGGGTTCTATTTCTGGCTCTGACACTTTCTGTGTGATCTTGGGCCAAGTGTTTAACCTCTGTCAGTTTCTCTTTCCCTGTATATGTAACATGGGGGATTGGAGTTGTCTAAAATCCCTTCCAGGTCTAAGACTATATGATTTCTCTGACTGAATCTAAGTTGTGATGTGCCACTAGTTTGGCAGTTTGGGCTGACTTAAGCATTCTCTTATTTTTTTCCCCACCTTCAGTTATATTTTTGAGCCGTTTGGCTGCGGTGACTGCTGAGTTTCACCTCAGGAGTTGCTGTATTGCAGTAGTTTCAATTAACCACACATAGGCTATGAATATGGAACAATATTGATTGAAAGCAGTATATGTTTTTGTTGTTATAATGAATAAAATGTTCAACTTTCCTTCTTCTTCACTCTCCATTTTCCTAATTGACTCAGCAAAAATGTTAAAAATTGCACGTATCTTTTGTCGTGGAAATTCAGAATGAAAGATATACTATTGTAACAGCATTTGGGACAAACGGGAGCGACTAACTGCAGGAGAGAAGGGCTGGATCTCTTATTAATGGCAGGTTAGAAGCACCATCCAGAAGAGGAAATTTTAGAATATTTCTATGTTGGCTCTTTTCTGATCTCTCCCATGACAGGTCCATGCCATTGCTGTGGTATTGCCACTGTCAGCCTCTGTCAGATTCTGTGGACCATGCACAGTGGAAAATTAAAAAGAGGAATGTCCAAGCTATTCCCTACTCTGGGCTTCAAAAAGAAAAGTATTCCCTATTAGTCAAAACACTCCAAATGTCAGCACTAACAAGGAGTGCAGGAGAGTGTGTGTGTGCGCACACATGCGTGCCCAAAGCAGGTATTGTCCTCGGCAAGGGAGAGAGCCCTGGACTGTGATGAGATGGTGATGGCAGGTGGGGGTTTTGCTGGGTTTCAGACCATTTCTGGCTCTGTATGACCTTACAGAAATAGCTTCTACTCTGAGAACCTAGTTTCTTATTCATTTAAAATGAGAATGTCAAATAGGGAATATCCAAACTCTGATGGTGAGCATTTTTGATGCAACAATTTTTAACCAGAAGTTAAATAATGTCAGATGTCACCTTAGGTCAGTAATGATTGCCTTTGGCCAAATCACAATGCCTTTGTGTTATTAGTAAAATAAATATGAAGAATTCTGTTCAGTCCATCTCAGAAGTTGCTTTGCAGTTTTAAGAATAAAATGAGATCATGCCCTCAAAGTACTTTTTAACCCATTTTCCTATTGTAATATTTGCATAGATTGGGATTAGAGGGAATTGAGTTGAAATCCTGACTCCTCTACTTAATGTCTGTAGAACATAGTGAAATCACTTAATTTTTGTGAGTCTCATTTTCCTCATTTGTAAAAGAAATAATCTCACAGGTTTGCTGTAAGAATTAGACATGACAAAATATGAATCACTTAGAAAAGTGCTGAGTAAACACAAGTACACAGAATAAATAGTAGTTTTTATTATTCCTCAAATAACCAAACATAGGTTTTCAGTAACGATTCTGAGTCCTGCATTTATCTGACTTTCATAGGCAACTATAGGGTGACTCTGATGAGAGATCAAATCTCTGCAGTACAAATATCTTAACAGTCCTCTTGCTCTAGAGCCATTGGCTCTCCTCATCTTTCCGTACATTCTTAACAATCTGCTATAATTATTTTTGTGCCTCCTTCATACCCATTAACCCTAGTTCCAGCTGTCCTTGGTGGGTAATAACCCATCATCATGTTTTTTAAAAGATTCTTTTTGAGTTTTATTTTGGAGGAAGTCTTGTCAGTTAAAATAGAAGGAAATAATTTTTAGCCTCATATTTATGTGAAGCAAATTAGAGATGACAGAAAATACAGATGAGAATTTTACAAAATTTCAGAACATAGAAAGAGGCTGATATTTTAGCTTCTTTCTATGTGTGTTGTGGATGGAGGGGAATGCTCATTGGCAAAGACTTTATAAATCTGACAGACCCCCTGGATATTTGTGGTTTGGCTTTGGAGGAGAATAATAAAGAAAAGGATCTCAAATTGTCCCTAGGGCTGCATGAACTATTCCGGCAAGAGACCCTTCAGGAGACTCTTTGGTGAGCACTCCAAACATTAATTATTATTTTCTTATTTCCTTTGCAACATTAGATGCTTCTATTTTTATTTTTTTTGAAGATTTATTTATTTATTTCTCACCCCTTCCCCCATTGTCTGCTCTCTCTATCCATTTGCTGTGTGTTCTTCTGTGTCTGCTTGTATTCTCATTATACAGCTCTGGAAACTGATCCTGGGACCTTCTGGAGTGGGAAAGAGATCATCATTCTCTTGTGTCACCTAAGCTCCCTGGCCTGCTAAGTCTCTTACTGTCTCTCCTCTGTGTCTCTTTTTGTTGCATCACCTTGCTGTGTTATCTCTCTGTGTTGGCTGGCCCTCCCATGTTGGCCGGCACTACCACATTAGCTGGCATTCCCGCGCGGGGCAGCACTCTGTGTGGTCCAGCTTGTCTTCACCTGAAGACCCTGTGTATTGAACCCTGGACCTCATATATGGTACATGGGAGCCCAATTGCTTGAGCCACATCTGCTTCCCAGATGCTTCTATTTTTCTTTCTTACCTAGAAAAGACTTATTAAGGCATTTGAAATTATTTCTTAATTGAAAATTTTATTCCAGGAAAAATATTTAGAAAATGTTGTACAAATTTCCCATGACCATAAGATTCATAAAATATTTATGGTTCATTATTATGGACTAAGATGATTCCAGAAGCTTCAGTTGGATGCTGATTCCCCTTTCCTCAAGTTTCTACAGTACATAAAACATAAGAGTTTACAAATCCTTAAGATTGTCTTCTTAGTTTAAAGAAAACACTCTTGTAAATAGCAATTTGGAGGTAACATTCTTTTTAAAAGCTGAAATGATTTATCAAGTTTCTATATTAGATAAAACCAACAAATTTAAGTTGAACATTTACCTATTTATTAGATTCTTGCATGTACATATATATATATATATATATATATACGTACAAACATATATAGGTATATATTCCCAATTAATGAACAATGCTTTGCAATGTATAGTTTGCATAGTTTCCAATCCTGTGGACACAGAAGTATCGTACGTACATTCTGCAATCATGTGCAGAACTAATACCTGTGAGCATTAGAAAGTGATATAATAAATCACATTAGATTGTAAGTTCAGAAGAATTCAAAGAAGAAAGCTAATAATACATGTTGGATATCAATAGAAAAGAGAGGAATGAGAAGATTATCCATGTTATAAGGAAAGAATAATGAAAGATACTAGTACAAAGAATTTAGGTTGAAGAAAAGAAGCTATAGAATCACATTATCAGTGACTTTGTTAGCCAAAGGAATTTTAAATGGAGTTACTGAAAACTGAAAAATAGAGTATGACATGCTAAGGTGGTATTTTAACTAAAGCATTTGCAGGATGAAATGCAGGGATGTTTTGTTTTTAGTTCTCCAACCCCTCCTTTTTTTTTCTAATATACTTTTTAATATCATCAAAATTATACATGGATATGAAGTAGTAAAATATTCTACAAGGCTTTTAAATGAAAAACAGCAGTCCTCTAGCCCTCTCGTTTCCATTTCTGCTTCCTGGTAGAAAACATGTCCATGTTTTAAACTTAAGATTCTTTTAGGTAATCGACAACTTTCTAAATAATAAGCTTAAATTGCTATGTCCTGAATTTTCAGACACCCACTTTCTTCTTCCCATCCTTCCAAAGTAATGGTGTGAAACCATTTTTTTCTTCTTACTCCCCTAATGTTCTGAATTTTCACAGAGTTGTTCCTTGGTGTGGGTCTATTTTCATATGCTGGGTTAGGCACTCGATAAACCATTTATGCTGCACTCTTGATGTGCTTCAGTTCTGGGGGAAAAATGATACATTTTTATACTTTTTGACTTCCTGTTTTCTTTCTTTTCTCTTCTTTGGGTCTTTGTGTGTGTGTTATTTGGAATGTTCCTCTAATTTTCTTTATTTTCATGTCTATTTTGCATTTTTTGTCTTTTTCTTCTACTTTTGGAGATTCCTGTGGCTTTATCTTTGATCCTCCCAATGATTTTTTCCCCATTTCTGTTCTCTGACTTTAATTTCCAAAAGTTACTTTATAGATAACATCCTATTCTTGTTTTGTAGCTATAACATCTGTTCTTACCTATCTAAAGATCATGAAAGTTCTCTTTTCCTCCATATTTTCTCTTTTCATATATGGCTTTTCTGTTCTGTTACATACAGCCTTTGTTTTACTCTCCAGCTTTCCATAAGAGACTTTCCTTAAATATTTTAGCAGTAGGCTCACATTTTAGAGGAAGGCACAGAAAATTTCAGTGGTTAATTCTGAGCTCATGGGCAAGGCTCATCCTCTTCGTCTTCACCTTAGGATCTCCTGGCTGGGCTGCTTTGTTAGGCAATGCCGAGGTGAGATTTCTCCAGGTTTTTCCTCTTGGGCTTCAGTAAAGATGACTATTTAAATCTCATGCTTCATGCATGTAAGTCTGCCTGACTACCTTGTGGGAACCAGAGAAGAATGACTGTCTCAGCCTTCTGGATATATTCTGTCTTAATCTTCCCAATTTCAGTATGGTATCCCTGCAACCCCCAGTCAATGATAAGCAGTTTAACATCTCCCAGAAATAAAGCTTTTGTCTTTTTCCAGTATTGGGGTGGGGGGATCAGTGGCCCAACTGCACAGAGTTGTGAAGGGATCTGGAAGTTTTATTTTTTCTTAACTGAGTTTTCCATTAATCCATGCAGTTTTTCTCTTCCTTCAACCTGCTTCCAGAGAAACTTTGTACTGCAGGATTCTGAATGATTTTTAAGAGTTCTGTGGTGCAAAGTAAGCTAATTTTGGCTTCTTTCCTCTGGCTAAAAGTTTAGATTTCTCATGTCTTCTATACCATTTACCACTTTTCATTTGCTTTCTAGCTTTCAACATTTTGTTGTTTTGTTTTTTTTTTTTAAAGATTCATTTTTATTTATTTAATTCCCCTCCCCTCCCCCGGTTGTCTATTTTCTGTGTCTTTTTGCTGCGTCTTGTTTCTTTGTCCGCTTCTGTTGTCGTCAGCGGCACGGGAAGGGTGGGCGGCGCCATTCCACGGCAGGCTGCTCCCTCCTTCGCGCTGGAGGGCTCTCCTTATGGGTGCACTCCTTGCGCGTGGGGCTCCCCTACGGCGGGGGACACCCCTGTGTAGCAGGGCACTCCTTGCGGGCATCAGCACTGCGCATGGGCCAGCTCCACACGGGTCAAGGAGGCCCGGGGCTTGAACCACGGACCTCCCATGTGGTAGACGGAGGCCCTAACCACTGGGCCAAAGTCCGTTTCCCTGCTTTTGTTTTTTGTTTCATTATCTTTGTTCTTGGCTTTTTGCCTTTTATTTCTACTCTAATTTCAGTGGGGTTTTGAAAGGAATTGGAGGAAAATACAAGTGATAAATTTGTTACCTTTTGCCAGAAATTTCCATCTGCTTGTCTTCATTTTATTTGCATGGGAATACTGGAGAAAAGGCAACCAATTGGAAGGTGAAACTAGGAGTAAGATGTGAAATAAAGAGGGTATAGACCAGAATAGTAAGGTAATGCATGGTTTGAAAGGAAGACCCAGCAGGTTTTGTTGACTGATTTGGATGAAAGAAGTGAAGGAAAGAGTTGAGGTTGATGTCAGGAACTTACATTTGGTAAATTGGTGGTGGTGATACCACTTGCGACGGTTTGCTCGGTCGGTAGAGGTGGGGTCTGGCTGCGGACGAGGGGTCGGTCCAGCTCTGGACGAGGGGTCGGTCCCGCTTGGGACGAGGGGTCGGTCCCACTTGGGACGAGGGGTCGGTCCGGCAGCAGACGAGGGATCGGTCTCACAAGGGGTTGCGTGGTTCGGCTGACGGGGTCGCCCGGCGAAGCCGGTGATGAAGGGGTCGCCCGGAGAAGCAGGTGATGAACTGGGGACAAGGGAGGCCAGGCCCTTGTCGGGGGCTCTCAGGACTGGAGGGCGCACGGCAGAAGAACTACCGCGGGGAGACAAGGTAAACACGTAAGTCCACTTTATTGAGGGAGAGGCAACAGTTTTATAGGGGCTGGGGAAGGCTGATTGGTTGAAGCCACGCCCTGTTCTGATTGGTTGCCGGCGAAAGGTCAGTGGGAGGTACTGGACGGGGGAGGGGTGGTGATTAGGGATTGGCTGTTGCTGTTGCTGGGGGAAGTGGCAGGGTTTAGGGATTGGTGGCTGCTGTTGCTGGGGTGGAGGGCAGACTTGAGTTTCCCGCCCACACCTGGCTGTTGCTGCTGTCTGGGGGGAGGGAAAAGGGCAGACTTGAGTTTCCCGCACATGCCTGGCTGTTGCTGCTGTCGGGGGAGGGGAAAAGGGCAGACTGGAATTTTCCGCCCTGCGCCTGCGCGGGGAGAAAGAAGAAGAAGGGTGCCGCCCCACAAGGCATCGTGTGGCGCCATCTGGGAGGAGGGGCGGCCGCGGAAGCATGGCTGCCGAGAAGGGGAGACCCGAGGGCACTCTGCGCCCATGCCGAGCTCCCTTCAGGGGTGGCGGTGAGTCCGACCAGCCACCCTATTATGGGGGCAGCGGCTTGGAATTAGGCCTACCGCGGCCGCTCCCCTCGCCAGGCCAGCAAACCACACTTCAGCCCGAGGGGTGACCGCAACCACTGCCGGATATTATAGAGTAGGATTGAAAATTGGGTTTGGAAAGAAGATAACCTGAAAGATTTTTCCAAAATAAACATTGTTTGCCTATAAGACAAAGATTTTTTCTGAAAATTATAGGTTGGGTTCCATTACGGTTCAGATGCAACAACCAAAAGCTGCTCCAGCTATTTTATGTAAAAATATATTTTAATATATGGAATTGATGACTTGTAAAATTATAGGAAGTGGTAGAGACTCAGAGTACAGGTTGAACATTCAGGGATGACTCCAATAATAAGATGTCTAAAATGACATGCCAGGAGAGCTGCTTCCTCTGATATAACTGTGGGAATCAGGAAGCCATCATACAAACTTGAGTTCAGGAACCCAAAACCACTGCCATAGCTGTGGTCTAGGGATCAGTACATGACTGTCACCACAAATGTCTCAATACTCACAAGTAAGTGGAAATTAGAATGCTTTTGTAACCTTGATACATAGGAGCAACAACCAAAATGGCAACAAAAATCATCATTTTTTTAAAAGATTTATTTTTTATTTATTTCTCGCCCCTTCCTCCCCACCCCATTGTATGCTTTCTGTGTCCATTCGCTGTGTGTGTTCTTCTATGTCCACTTGGATTCTTGTCAGTGACACCAGGAATCTGTGTCTCTTTTTGTTGTGCCATCTTGCTGCATCAGCTCTCTGTGTGTGTGGCACCACTCCTGGGCAGGCTGTGCTTTTTTTACATGGGTCAGCTCTCCTTATGGAGCACACTCCTTGCACGTGGGCTCCCCTACATAGGGGATACCCCTGCATGGCATGGCACTCCTTGTGTGCATCAGCACTGTGCATGGGCCAGCTCACCACATGAGTCAAGAGGACCTGAGTTTGAACCCTGGACCTCCCATATGGTAGGCAGATGCTCTATTTATTGAGCCAAATCTGCTTTCCAAAAATCATCATTTTTAACTCCCATCTTCCAAATCTCATGCAAGTGCATGTCATTATTGTCACCTAATTTGCATTCAGAACTCTAGCTGCAAGGGAATCTTGGAAATGGGGACACAAAAGAACATGGCAAGATGTTAGAATAGATGCTGACTATAAATTCAAAAAATCAAACCCTTTGGTTTTTCAGTGTACATAAATATTACCAAACAATAGAAAAGAAAACAATGTAATTCCACAATGTAATGCAACTATCCCTTGTACAGTGAAAAAGCACTTTTCTTCTAGCCCAAAGGGAGACCCTGGTTATCCTGACAGTAATGTACTAAGCTTCTAATCAATTTTATTATTGATCATAAAAGTATTAAGAGACACCCCCAAATAATTCCTTGGGCTACAGGTAAGTCTTCCCTTACTCCATTACCTAAAAGTTATCCTATTTCCTCTTTGCTAATTAAGATAAAACACTCCAGTCAAACAGTAACTTATATATTTGCTTGCTGGTTCAGTGACAAGAGGATGTGAAAATGGTCAGTTGACAAACTCAGTGTCCTGTTCATTTTCATATCCCTCCTTTGCATCATGTATTGGCCACAGATTCAGCATGTATTCCACATCATATAGGCCAGCACCAAGCTTTCAAGTTGTCATTCTCCAATTGTTGCCACAATCATCTTCAGTAGGCCAATTCCACCATTCTTTAAGTCCAGCTGCTTTCAAATAGTGAAGTACATGCACAAAAGAATGAATTCCATGGATGTCTACCCATTACTTCATCTTTCTCTGTAGAGTTATTTCCTTGAATACAATGAAGGGATATTGTGATGATAAATAAGGCGTAAAATAAGACCATGGAAACTGGGATTGCAGATGTATGCCAGGGAGGAAAGACAAATTCTTTCTGTTCTCTTCCAGTTAGAAGTAATTTTAACCCTCTCTTTGGGAAACCAGTAGAAATTGGTGCCTTATTGAGAGCTTATCATTGGCTTATGCTGTTAGAAGACAAGGAAACTTCTGTTTCCAGACAAGCCTTAGTGAGGGTAAATCCTTGTGGCTGAGAAGATACACAACCTCAAACCCTGCCACCATACTTGTTTGTTCATCGGTGCTTTGAGCAAACCATTGAGTCATTATGGATAAAGTCTGATTGAGATAAAGAGTTGATGGATTATCACCAAAGGACACATGCTATTTTGCAGTGGATGTCATAGATAACAATTCATAAGTGACACAAATATTCTCAAATTCCAGGTCCATTTATAGTGGAGTTGTTTCTTTTTTAAATACAAACAAATAAATAGATTTGGCCCAAACTGCCAAAGTAGTGGTACATCACAACTTAGATTCAGTCAGAGCAGATTAATTACAATGCAGCAGAATAAGTTAGTTCAGGTATGAAAGTAGTCATGGAGGAGTTAAGATGAAGATGCTATTTCCCCTGGGTAGAGTTAAGTCGGGTTTCACAGAGGAGGTGGCATTTGACCAGAGAAGCAGCTGGTTAGATGGAAAAGCAGAAGCCTAGCATGATGACAATGTACCCTATCAACTCCTTGATATAAAGTCCTATGTCTTAGCTTTATAGTCTCTGTATTGGGCACAGCTGTCACATGGCAGTCCAGATAATGGCTGTCACAAGTGGACAAGAAATGATAATCAAGGCCCAAGGACTTTATTGAGAGTGGAGCTGGGAGATCTTATCTAGTCCCTTCTGTGGTCAAGAGATGCTGATGGTGGTACATAAGTGATTTCTCTTCCCTGCACCATCTTTTTCCTAAATGGCCAGGAGAGCATATTCCACCAGTTTGTGAAATCTCTCAAATGTTTTAGATTTGGAACTAAAGCAATACTTTCCATTAACTCTTGGAAAAATATAATTTCCTATTTAGTCTATTTTAAATGAGTAAATAGAAACCTTTTAAAAAGCAAATTTAACCAAGCATTAAAAAAGTGAAGCACAATTCTGATGAACCAAGAATAAAGAAACCCAAAAGATATAGAATATAATTTCTTAAAATACAGATCGACTTAACATGTGGAAGTAAGTTATTAAGCACAATTTACTTGGGGTTTTTGCTGAATCCATGTTTACAATTAAGGAGTCATCACAGTCAACTTTAAGGATAGATGTGTCCATCCCAGATTTTCACTGTAGCCAATAAAAACAGGTATTATTTTCTATATTTACTGATTACCCACTTAGATGAAAAGGCTGCATTTACAGTAACTAGAGGAAGACATAGAGATATGTTTGTTGGATTTACCAAGATTTGTAAAAGGCAAAACTACTATTTATGGCTTCTATACTTATATTATGTTGTCAACAGAAATATGCAAACTTTTAAATTCCACATCTAAACTCGATTCTTAGTAATTTATATTTTTGTATGAAATAACATAATAAATATTTTCATACATAATAAATATTTTGTATGAAATCCATAGTGGTCCTGTGGATTTTGTCCAGCAAATCAAGTGTTTCATAATGTTTCACTCTCATTATGGTTGGACAGAGTTGGCTTATGTCAATGAGGTTTTGGGAACAAGATACAGTGCCTTAGCAACTGTTCTGAAAGTATTGGCAACCACTGAGATCTTATCTTGAGAGCATGTCATAAAATTATTAAAATGATGCTGTAAATGATTGGGAACTATGATAAAGAATGTGGTATATTTGGAGACCGGAAGAAAACTCAAAGCAGAAACAATTGTCATGGTTTCTAAGGACACACTGAAATGGAGTAGACAGATTTTACTGGCTTGAAGTAAAAGGATAAAAGGATTGGGAAAGGTCATTGTATTGAGACATCTGATGCAGTTATGGAAACAAGCCTTATGGAAATATTTCAAAAGTGAGAAAAAAATATTTTCATGTAGATGATTTTTATAGATTTATTTATATTTGCAAAATTGGAAGGTTATATAAAGATCTAAAACAGGAATAGCCAAAAATTTTTAGCACATCCACTTTGTGGATTAGGCTAGAAACAATTAAAATGATATTTGTCAGGGGTAATTAGTGACATAAAAAATGCTTGCTTTTTATTGCAAAATGAGAAAAAGATTCAGAATTTTATGTACACTGTAACTGTAATGGTGATCACCACACCTATGATCCTGTTCTTACTCTTTCCTGATCAAATCCTGACCTGGTTCATAACTAACTGTGCTCTCCATCTGAGCTCAATCTGAATGTCCCCTGGACAACAAACACACAGCAATTAATGTCCAAGACTGAATAAACTTTAGTGAATCTGTCCCTTCCCACTGCCCCCTAAATTATTCCTTGGGCATTTCCTACTCCAAGATAATGGTCTCACCATTCCTCTAGCACTTCTGTTTGAGTTCCTAGAATCATCCTTGCTCCCACCAATCACTGGGAATCAGGTCTGCCATCGCAGTGCATCACTAGTGCTGTTCTAATTTACTTCCCCGCATCTTCTTTCATCCTTTTACAATGTGTCCTAAATTGCCTCCCCTTAGCCCTTTTGACTCTCACTTCTCCAACTTCAACCTTAACTATCCTCTACAACTTGCCACAAATTCTTAGATCCCATCACTACACTGATATTAATTTCGATGTGCCTTCAAAATAAACTCCAAACTGATTATCATTGAGATGATGGAACAAATATTCCAATAAGGAGTTCTACCATCCCATATTCCTCATCCTAACCCTGGTCCATCATTTCAGCTCATGGTTCCATGCATCTAGACCCTGTGCCCACTGATGTGCTTATCCTAACATTGCACTGCAGGCTTAGCCCTGAATCATTTCCTTAAAGGCACATTTATTTTTCAAAATTTTCCCTTTATCATTTAATCCTGCCATCTGCCTTCTTTTATGTACACTATTATTTATGACAATGCATTTAGTCCCAAAATATAGCTGGTTAATTGCTCATACATCTCTGTTTTAGTTCATTGAAGATGGTGATCCTACATTTATCTTCTATGACCTTATGTCTACCCCTTGCTCAGTATTAGTATCAGTTCTCTGCTTACAATGGATTTTTTTTTTTTAAGATTTATTTATTTATTTAATTCCCCCCCCCCCTCCCCTGGTTGTCTGTTCTTGGTGTCTATTTGCTGGGTCTTGTTTCTTTGTCCGCTTCTGTTGTCATCAGCGGCACGAAGTGTGGGCGGCACTTTCACGCTGGGCGGCTTTCCTCATGGGCGCACTCCTTGCGCGTGGGGCTCCCCCACGCGGGGGACACCCTTGCGTGGCACGGCACTCCTTGTGCGCATCAGCACTGCGCATGGCCAGCTCCACATGGGTCAAGGAGGCCCGGGGTTTGACGGACGCCCTAACCACTGGGCCAAAGTCCATTTCCCTACAATGGATCTTAAAATGTATTAGTTGCATGCTTAAATGAACTGATATTTTATGAACTAACATCTAATTTGATATCATTATAATAATTATAAATACAGCCTGTACAGTTAATGGAAATTAAGAGATTCAAATAGAACACTTGCACATATGCCCAAACCAGTTGAGGGTAATGGGAAATTGCAAACATTGGTTATGAACATAGTGTGCCAAGCACTGCCTACTGCTTGGGTCCCATAACAAGTTAAACATAGATTGATGAGAGAGAGAGAGAGAAACAGAGAGAAAGAGAGGTGGCAGAAGTTGTGGATATTAGCCACGATCAGAAAGTCTTGAAAGAGGAACTAGGCTGTGGAATCATGGAAGGTCCTGTATTAATCTAAGAGTTTCAACTTTTTTCAGAGGAAAATCAAAAGACACTAAAAGTTTTGAGTAGATAAATGACATAGTGTATTTAGAAAGTCATTCTAGGCACTTTGCATATGTTATCTCATTTAATCCTCTCCTCACCAGCAGGAAACAGGTGATATGTATCCCTGGTTTACAGAGGAGGCAAATGAGCCATTTTTTTTCCCCCCCAGGCATGACTATTTTTCATCATTTACCTCTCTGCTTCTCTGCTGCCTGCTCAAAGAGGATTTCTCTGACAACCCTGTGTAATTTTTTCTTTTCCATGGGGGAAATGTAGAAGCAGGAGTGCTAGTGGAAAGGGAAATGTAAATGTAAATAGGCTAGCCAAATAGACTTCACTGAGAAGTTGACCTTTGGGCAAATTTTAAAGGTGGTGAGGAAATTAGTCATGAAAGCATCTTGGGAGATGAACATTCCAGGCCACAGTATCTGCCAGTGCAAAAGCCCTAGGCAGGACTGTGTTTGGCTTGTTTGAGGAACAGTGAAGGGAATGGAGCTGGAGTAGTCCATTTTCCCCACTGGACTAGAAGCTCTGCAAGGACAGGGACCATTACCATTCCAACCCTTGACAGAGTACCTGTAGAGAATATGTATGCAACTCAATTAATGAATAAATGAGTAAATGAAGAAAGGTCATATATCAAGTCTCAGCGGATGTGTACCACCCAAGGCCCATAAATATTCTTCCTATTATATTCTTCTGACTCTCAATAATTAATTCCTACAGGACTGAGATCATTTAAATAGTACTGAAATATAATCCCTATGAATGAATATCCATCAAAGATTCTGTATATGGACCCATATACAGTTTACAAGTAGGTATTGTGCCTCTCTGCAGACAAATACTCTTTCATGTGTTTTTATGAGAAGCAATAGTGACACACAGTGGTTGATTGAGTAAATCAGACATGTTCTCCCTCCAGATATCCCAGGTGGTACTGCAGATACCTGTTCTCACACTTTCTTTCTTTGGAAAGTTGGTTGCCTTGTTAATTCAGTCAGGTATTAACCACCCAATACATTCAGTATATCCCTCATTGTAAGCTGTCAGGCTGTGACATAACATCACAAAATGTGACGCTACATGATACATAATGCTGGAATTAAATTAAAAAAAAACACACACACAAAGACACTTCTTTCAGTGAAATAGTGGGTAGGTAATCTGAATATTTGAGTAATTGGCTCCAGGAAGAGAGGCATCATTATTTCAGGCTCCCTAGTGAGTGTTAATTAGCCATATTGCTTCATTGTGTGACAAAGAGAACACTGCTAGTAGTGCTAAATCTATAATGACATCCTGGCTTTAGGAGCACAGGTATTTTAAACAACCTTGACTGACTGGAATGTAGGTAATTCTATTCAGAGCTCCTAGCAGTGAACTCATGACATGGAACTGTCTCTCCTCGGAGATGCACAAGTTTGTTGTGACTGAGAGGTTTCCTTTCCTTTGTCTCATCTCCATCCCCTAATCCCAACAGTCTTCCAACTAGGGAAATCCTCAGTACTGACAATGGCAGGCTTGTGTTCTATTTGGGCTTTATGAACAATACATCTGTGTTTCTGAAGCATTAAGTTCTGTAGAAAGGGAGTCAATAACTCCTAACTTTTAACACGGACCCAGACAGCCAGGAAGGACTTTCTGGGGCCCTCAAAGTTCCTTTAATCCTTTGTTTGCAGACATAGTGGGAAGACAACCTGCAGGAAAATCCTTAAGGGTTAAATTTTCTGTGGCCAATACTCACCAATATTTTTATTTTTTATTTTAATAATATTAATAGCAACACCAGAAATAGCAGGCTAAGAAGCAATGAACAAAGCAACAACATAGGGGAACTGTTCTCTAATCTTGGGTAAGGGATGAATTATGATGCACATAGGAAGATGATATGCTGGTCCTCCATCTCTAGGAAACGATTTTTGATTTTCTATGATTTTACCCCAGTTCAGACTGGAGTTTTCCTGACCCATCCACATCCACATTCCAGCATACTTAGAGACCAAGCAGGCATACTTCCCAGACAGACGGTCAGGGCTGCGGAACGGTCCGAGGCCGAGGGTCAGAGTGAAGCCGATGGGCTTACATTTGCCGCTTGGACTCAAGGAGCACAAGGAGCTCCAACTGTGGGTTCTCAAGTTTCTGCTTTCTGAGGGGGCTCTTGAAGATGCTGAGCTGAATACAGCACTTATTTGCAAATGCTGAAAGAGACTGCCACTAAATGTGAACTTCTTTCAGTGAGTTTGTAAGAGTCTATGACCTATGGGTTCAAAATTTGAACTGAGTGTGTAACCACGACTGGCACTTACTAGGCATGAATACAATGTGGGTGGAAGAAAGTAAGATGAAAAAATCAGGAAAAAAGAAAGAATTAGTCATCATATGGAGACAGGAATCACAAAAGGTTGACTTCTAGCCCTGAACACATCTTTTGTGGTAACAGTACTAGAGCTTAGCAAGAATCTATTGCTTTGGTAATATTTCTGTCTCTTTTCAATTTTTTTCTCTGTTTGAAATATTGGTAACAGAGTAGTACTTATATATTATTTTATGGCTTAAGAAATGCATTCATATATTAGTGCATAGTTCCCGATTTAATCAACATAAAATGTTTATTGAATATTAATTCCTGCAGGACAAATCATTTGTTTAGCAGCTCCCACTCTTTATCAGGTTAGAGCCATTCTTCTCTCTTTTTCACTAATCTGGTTCAACAATTTCCTGGATTAGGACAACAAAATCAAAACAAAGATATTTTCTCTTCAGTAGCTTGTAAATGTGAACTCTCTGACAGGAATTTTTTTGTGGTTGCAAGAACAAGAATAAGAAAGATGAAAAGAGATGTTGTGGAGAAGAGAGCTCTTAGGAGCTCTTCCAGGGGTTCTCCAAATGGAGAAATTTAAGACCTGGATTTTATACTACATGCAGGACGCTCCTGGAGAGGATTTTTGCTTCCCTCCTCTGTGGGCCAATGTTGTAAAACCTGTGAGAAATCTGGAATGCAGCACCATAGGAGTTTCTAATTACATTTTTTTCAAACCCCCAAGGATTATAATTTTCTCTATATGTTAAAGTTAAGAATTGCACATACCTCATTTAACAAAGATTTACTGACATGGATTACATGGGAATGTTGCACTAATAATACATTTCGATTTGTTGCTCAGGCAGAAATTGCTACTGTTTGTCAGGATTCCTGGGAGGGTGTCATGCTGAAGAGGTTGGTACAAAGTGATATTAATTTGACTCATATTGAAACCTCTTATACAGGATCCTTGAATTTTCCCAAATGATTGGGAAAATCTTAAAACCATATCAACCAGAAATTTTATAGGATTATGGATGATTTTTTGCAAATGGATCTTAATCTGCATAGCGGTCATAGGAATGAATTATTTTAGATCTTGAAGAGAATTTAGAAATAATCTAGATTTTCCACAGCTATTGAATCTAAAGTCCAGACAGGCCAAATGACCTGCTCAAATTTTAGTTATGGAACTAGTTTGGAACAAATCAGAAACAGAAACCTAGTTCTTATTATCAGTCAAATGCTCTTTCATATATAGAATTTAGATGTTCTCAATTCTTTTTAAACTCCCACTGGCTAGAGAAACTGCTGGTGAACCAAAATATTCTAAGATAACTTTGTTTTCTTCTTGTTAGCATCGTCTGGCTTAAGGTTTTTGAATCTTCTCACCCCCAAACACTGTGAGCCCCCGTCTCCGGCAAGGCACACTCCAACTCCATGTCTGGGCTATTCTGGGCTGGCCCTTTGCCTCACCAACCTTTTTGGGTCTAATATTGAAGCACTTGCAGTCTCTCTGCCATCAGTCCCTAGAGTGGGCTAGAAATAGATGTGCTTTTAAGGGTAAGAGAGGGCAATTTTTGCTACAATATTTTCTCCATTGCATTTACTTTGATTTGAGATTTTACTGGGAATTAATATTTTAAATAAAAATCTAGAGAGTGGAAAGACAGGAGGGGGAGAATAAACAGAAAAGACAGAAGGAAAGTAAAATGCAACTAAATCATCATAAATTCTGTGTTGGAAAATTACAAATAAGATAGATTGCACACATAAAAATTAACTTAGAGGCTAGTGAACTATTTTGTATGGCACTTGTAATTTATAAACTTCTTTCACATATATCATATAGTTTTCTCCTCATGACAAATCTATAGGACTGAAATTATTAACTACTTTATAATTAAGGAAACTAAGACTGAAATATGTTTAGTGGCTTGCCCACATTCTCACAGCCTGTAAGTGGCTGAGAATTCAAACCACAAGTCTCCTGACTGCAAATCCTGTGCTCTTCTAACCATAACACCCTCCTTCACAGCTATTAGATGCGTTAGGGGACTGCGGTGGTTGCGGCGTTGTGGCTGTTATGGCAGAAATCGTAGATTTGATTACCGTGTATTCCACGTAACTATTTAGAGTGAAAGCCACAGTCCATTATAACACAATCAAAAGCTCTTTAGTTTCAAGGAAGACAAGATATCTGCCTGTGTACATACATAAACCCAACAGCATTATTAGAGTAAAAATGTACAAAGCCCATGTTAAACTATTTTAGTCTATGAAAGATAGTGTATTTTATTATCATTCTTGGAATATTTACTATCACTTCAAGATTTGGATTTGCACAGACAGGCCTACAGCCTATATACCCACAATTTAAACAGCTGCCACCAAGAAAATGTGTGGGTGTGGGGAGGGTACTTTTGAGATTATGCTAGTGCATAGCATGCAAAGCCTAAAGATTTATAATATTATCTAGAATGGTTTTTTTTTTAGTTTCTTGAAAACTCATATGGGAAGGTGAGTGAAAGAAGATGATAACAAGGACATTATGATGGTAGAAAATGTGAATTTGAGGCACCTGTTGCTCTTTCTCAATGGGAATACTCATGAGCAAGAGGGTAGAGTATATGATAGTGGGCCCAGGCATAGATATCAGTGAGGGACTTCAACACAGCTAGGAGAGTCTTACTGACTGCTAAGGCCACTGTTCCATTTCTCCTAGAGAGGTGAGTAAAACAGCCTAAAGTTGCCACTATTTAATTAAAAAGTAATTGTACATTATACTCAATCTGTAAATTATACTAAGTTGCCATGTGTTCCATAATTTAAAGCAAACTTTATAGAAATACAAGCATTTGGGTAAAACTTTTGCAGAAATTGATCTTAACATCAACTCTTAGATAAATATTATTTTTTAGATAAATATTATTAATCTCATTTTACCAGATGAGAAAACTGAGGTTTAGAAAGTTATTTACCTGAATTACACAAATAGTAATTGATAATGCTACCTGGTCTGTTGTACATCAGAATCAATGCTTTCCTCTCATACTAGACTCCTTTTCTCTACCCCAAGTCTCTTGAAAATTTGTCATATCTACGTCCTCATATTTCATTAATTATGTATTCTAAATTTACAAATGATGAATTTTAGAAAAAACATACACCTTTTTTTGAATCTATAGATGTACTTTTGGAACCACTATATTTGAACATCTCTAGCCAGGTTGATTTTCATGGACACTGAGAACCTACAAATGTTGAAATAGCACTTTTTTTTTTCAATTTCCCTTTGCTTTTGACATACAGACTTCAAGAATTCCTGAGACAGGTACTTTGCTAACCCCACGTTTGCCTATATGAGTTATCCTTTGAATATTATTTAGAAACTTTGAAATGGCATACTCAGAATTCTCTTCCAATGTAATAGTTTGTCCAAGAAGAGAATCCAGTGATTTTTTGCCCCTCTCTTCAGATTGTTTCATCTGTTCAATATGACTGATGAGTCAACAGTAGTGGTATGACATTTCTGCCCACTGTTTCAATTTACCGTGCGGTTAAGTCTAGCACTTCTTAAAGAGTGGACCATGTGGTATTCCTAGTTTAGCCTTTATCGAGTTGTTTATGGGAATGAGAAGACAAATGTTTAACACACAGTGGTTCACCCTAGGATGGTTCAGCCTAAGATTATGCTGATTGACTCTTTACATATAAATCCAACTCTGGGGGATTTGTGTTCGTTTGTTTTCAAATTTAAATGACATTAAAAGAAAGCAGTGAGGTCTCAAGATACCTTTTGTTCAATATGCTTCTCTATTTAACACTGATTCTGCAAAGTCCTGAGTTTTTAGAACGAGATATCATATCTTAATATAATAATGATAGAATATAATACCTATATAGCTAGATCTATGTGCTTTTCCAAGTACTTAAAATTTATTGACTCATGTATTCCATAGAACTCCATGAGGAAAATATTCTTATTATCCCAGTTTGCATATGACAGAACTAAGCTCAGAGAGGTTAAATAATTTGTCAAAAGTTCCATAGCTGATTTGCAGGGCTAGGATTTGAACCCTGCAATCTGGCCTCAGAGTTCCCTTTGCTACTATATCCAATTGGTCTTAAGTTAAGACCAAGGGCATTCACCAAAACACTAAATTTGTGATTATCTGACATGTCCAAGGAATGGTATGCTACAATTAAACAGTCTTATTTTGATAGAGATTTATTATATTTCTTTCCTTGCCAATTTCAATACCTTGATCATAATCAATTTCAATGACTTTTGAAATTATATTCTTAATATTTTTTATTTTGAGAGTGTGGCAGTTCAAGATCTTCCAAAGCTTTGGCATTGCCACTGTAAGCTTCAAACCTTGATAGTCTCTAAATGTGTGAATTTATCTTTTAATAGAAGGAGAAATTCGCAATTATAAAACATAATGTGAATGAGATTTTATTCTTTATGAATCCAGGGAAATGATCGAAATTGAACTTAAATTTATAGACACTGAAAATCATTCCTTAACCTTGGAGCTTATTAGGGTAGATAGAGCCGTCCTTTAAGATCTGCTTTGGCTGCTGAATGAAATATTTGGAAGTCCATGGTCTTAGTAGATATTATGAGGTGAAGGATCTCTGAGAATGTGGAATGACAAACAAAAATCCCTGTTTTTAGGCTTCCTGTGTATAACAAGGCCTCTGCTTAGCTGATCAGGTGGAAGCACAACTGTGATCTTCAGAAAACTCATTTTTCTCTACAATTGTACCTCATATCTTCAGGCTTCATTAGTTTATTTCAAAGGAGGATTGGGGAGGAAAATCTCATTTGCCTGGCAGCATATTGTTCCTGGGAGAACACATGTTTACATATTGCTAAATTATACAACTCTCAGTAGTTATTGGAGAAAGCTAAATCTATATTAATATTGAACCGTAGGCAACCACATGTTGATAATGAGCCCATTTTGTGTCTTGGCTTGTGAAAAAGAATGTGAAAATGCCTTATTCCGTGTTATTTTTCCTTCTGACAGTACCGCTACACTGCCTCAGGCAGTCTAAAAATAATAGCATGAGGTTAACTGACAATTGCAGGTATATTTACATTGATATTCTGATATTAGCATGTTACTTAAAAATACTACTGGAGGTGATAAAGTATGCATCCACATAAATTTTCTCGATGTAGAAACATTTGTGACCATTTCTATAATCTGCCACAGTAATCTAAATTTTCTGAACCTGTGCTCTGTAGACTGAGAGGGAAATGATCCATCTGAGAAAGGTGTCATCAAATGTTCCTTCCTGCACACTCACACACACACACACACACACACCAGTGTGCTCAGGCATGCACCAAAGAGTTTGACAATTGTAATTTGGAAACCTTCTCAATCAGTAAGGATGAGCACAACCTCCTGTCTCCGTGACACTTGCATGCACCTCTGACATCAACACTGGCCACTTTAATAGACTGTGAATGTGGGCTTGCTTCTAGGTTATATCTGCTTTGAGGCTTCATTTATTTTATTAAAACGATTATTATTTGATGTGCTAAATTTTCTTATCCTCAAGAGCCATGTTCCACCCTTCTCCTATTGACTGCATTAACTGCCTCTCTTCCTTCTATTTGGATTCAGCCAATAGGGGATAGCAGGATATTGGAGTGACTGTGAGGTATTTATTTACACACCAACCTCTGGATCGGGGTCTGTTTCTCTAACAGCAGTCACAGTTCCTCTCAGCGCCCATTTCCTAAAGGTACAATTCTCACTAGGTTGCAGGTAGATCTCCCCTCCCCTTGACACTGGGCAAGAGGAGGTAATGGCTTCCTGCTGTTGTGAGCCCCAGGGTGCTTCACCTGTTGTTTCTCTTAACCCTCCTCACACTGTTGTAAATAATACTTTTATTGTTGAACCCTCCTCAGTTATCCTATTTGAGTGTGCCTTCTGTTTCCTGTCAGGACTCTGATAGCAACTGGGATTGCAAAGGCAAAAAAAGCTCAGATCTTCCCTCAAGGAAGGATCACAGCTAAGACAGAGTTATGGGGAGACATCTAAATCGAATTGGAAGTGATGCTTAGGGAAGGGCTCCTTTTATTCTTTGAAAAGATATTTGGTGTGAAACTTTTATTGAAAGAAAATTCAAATATATAAAAAATAGAGAGAATATAATAATAATCCCCTAAGTAACCATCACTCACTTTCACAACAACCATCAGCTCCATCAACTCCTGTCCAATCTATTCCCTGAGTTCACGCATATTCATATTAGTTTGTCTGTAGCCTTTATATGTGGAATTCAGTTGGTATCCTTGCTCATATTTTCTTTTATTGGGTAACTGAATTTTATTACTAATACATCACTAAGTTCAACCACTTAGACTTGTGAAATCTAACTGAAAATTCGATTACAATTTGATTTTCTTTCCCTTACAAAATGACTTAGTTTTTAATTTTGGTGTCCGAAATATTTTTTTGTCTTTTGAATGTCCAATCCTTTAGTAGAATACTTCTCAGTGTTGACTATTCTGAACTGATTTCCCAAGTTTGTGGTATGCCTTTTCAAGTCTTTTATTTATTATTATTATTTCAGAAAAGTTTGCCTCAATTATAGTTTTAGTATTTACTCTGTTCTCTTCTTCAGAGAATATTATTATGTTTATAGTGCCTCTTTGCCTATCTTCTATATTCATCACTTTCTCTTGCATGCTTTTCACTTTTTCTTAATTTCTGTTAATTTTAAACTTTCCTTTTCCCCATTTGTTTTTCTTTCAAAGATTATTCTGTTGTGTACATTTGCTTTATCATTTCTTTTTAACTGTAGAGATACTTTTTTCCTATTATTTTCAATTCTTTCCTGATTTTTACCTCTCTTTTAAAATCTTTATTTTTTCTAATCACCTCACATGAGCATTCATACTCTGATTTATGTTATTCTTTGATAGGGCCTATCACTTCTTAATTTCATTTGGCTTATTTTGAAACATTAGGTTCTTCATCTGTTTCATAGGTGTTTTTTTTTGGTATTCTTTATTTGTCTGAAGGATTTATTCCATTCCTAATTCTATCTCATTTTTTATACTAATTTTATATAAGATTCTGTCATGACCCTTTGCTATTGTTTAGTTCCCATGAAATGAATTTTTCTGTACTTTTGGAAGAGAGGAATCGACCAGAAAAACTATCTTTTTGTTGTTTCAATGAAGAAAATAGTGGTCTTCAACATCCTTAGATCTTTTCTTCTGCTATCCTTCCCCATTTTATCTTGGCCTTCTCTTTTCTTGGCTGCTACAGTCCCTATCCCACTCACTTTGGCTTTTCCTCCCAACAATCACCCTTAGTGCTAAATTTTGTCATCTAAGGATTCTTTCGTTTGTTAGTTTTGAGAGTTTATAGGCCCCAGAGCACAAAATTCTCCAGCATCATCAGGTTATACCGTGGACCTCTTGTACTCATTCTTGAATGGGAAATTTCAAAGTCATCTCCCATTCAAGGAGATATCAAGAGTACTCCTGGAACTGAATCTGGGCAAATTGGTTAGCTGTGTAGGAGGGGGTCGCAGGGAGAAAAAATGAAAGGAGAGGACTTTCAAAATAAAGTAGCGTGTGGAAAGGCATGAAGGTATAAAACATCATGATGCAATGGTAGAGCTGTACACTGCTTCAGTATTCCTCTAAGAGGTTTGTGTGAGGTAATGGAAGAAATGAGCTAATTGGACAGATGGGCCTTGGTCACAATGAGCCATGTGTGCTATGCTGGAAGTCTGAAGTTTAATGATACAGGGAGCTGTTGAAGGATGTAAAGTAAGGAAGTGTCTGTCATTTGATTAATATTTAGAAAGTTTCTCTGGCAGCAGTATAGAGGATGGTCTAGAAGTAGTTCAGAGAGTAGACAAGAGACCCCATTCCCATATTAAGCTGCTCTGCTGAGGTGAGAAGTAATATGGACTAAACCAAGGCAGTGGCAGAAGGAATAAAGATGCAGACACAAAAAGTAACAAAAACCGGAAGTATTGTTTAGGTTAAATCTGCAGGGGGTGGTAAATGAGTGGCTGCAGAGAGATGGGGTTGGATAGGAGGAAGAAACCTGAAGTGAGTCTTAGGTTTCTGGGCTTCTTGGGACACTAACCACTACTTCTATCCTTGTGGTTCTCGTTCCTGCTGGGTTTTCCAATATTTCTCAAATTTCTGCTTTTGGGAATGCTTGCTTGTCTGATTGTACCCTGGGAGCTTAGTGACATATAGGATTGGATTATAAGACATTTTGTAAAACTCATCTTTTCCTCTCAATTCAAGCAAACCCTCTAGACTTGCTACTTACAGTGTGGTCTGCAGCAGCAGCTTGTGCATCGCCTGGGAAATTTTTAGAAATGCGAACTCTCAGGCCACTCCTCAGACCGAGTGAATCGATATCAGCATTTCAACAATATTCGCGGGTGATTTGTTTGAAAATGAAAGTTAAAAAATTACTGCTCTGGACTACACAGGGAAGTAACTTTTTTGAGGACTCAACTCTTGAGGAATATCAAGGTGTTATTTATTAAAACAAAGTATTTGTTTAGTAAATATTACATGAATTTTAAGAGTTCATGTAAGGAGAGGGTACAGTACAACAGTTTAAAATTTATGCTCTATATTGAGTCAGATTACTTGGGTGTGACATCAAGTTTATAATTAATTAGTCATGTGACTAAACAAAACTTACTTTATCTACAGCTTGATATCCTCATTTGATAAAGTAAATTAGCATAGTTTCTTGTGCATAGGAAATGTGTCATAAATATTAACAGTCATTATTAAAGTTTATTAGATTAAAAATGTCTTATATACCTCTTGGATCTATTTAATCCCTGTAAAAAGTAACAAGGGACCTCTAGGGACTTCATTCTTTTCAAGTGGGCGCTGTTCTCAGTGACTATGTACTCAAGCATCTGAAAATATTTTTCAGAGGAAGATAAATTTTCAATAGCATTTTATGTATTTGTATTGTGATTTCCTGGGGAAAGTGAAATATCAACATTAGAATGTAAAAAAAATATTTTATTTAAGAATTTACTTGTGTATTCAGATACAACCTAGGTGAATGAAGCAGAAAAAGCCCTTTTTGGAAAAAAAACTCTCTAGAAAGCTTGAGTAATTCTTTGTTTCTGTCCATTCTTGTTTATATTTTCTGGTGTCTGTGTCCTGCTGAAATTTTACTCTAGATTCTGAAAGACCCAGTCACTGTTTATAGGTCTTAAGACATTCTGAGCCAATAAAGACATGAAACAGCAACAACTACCAAAAACCATTGCATCTGACCATTAAAACATAAACAAAAACATAAAACAAAACAAAAACCCTAAGTTTTGATAAGCTTCAAGAACATGTCTGACTTATCCTATAATCACCCACACATTTTAAAAGCCATCTTATTATTCCCTAGCAAGCATTTTAAACCAGGGAAGGCTGTACTGTGGAGGGTAGAACGAAGTCAGAGCAATAAACCCCAGATTGTCTTTATTTCTTATTATAGAGCTCAGCATTTTTATGTTCCCTCATCAACAAAAAGACCCCCCCTACACACCCTCTGTGCTTTCTATTTATGTTCACCTGCTACTCAATTAACACCCCATCATACCACATACTTGCAGGGGGTTTATTGTCAGCCCACTGCACTGCAGCCCTTAACCCTCTATCTCACCTACGTTACACATGGAGTTAAAAACAGTCCCCTGACTGTGCTTAGAAAACATGCCTTTTCATTTGGTGTTTGTGTAAGGTTTTCCTTGTGAGCATTACCCTGGGTGTTCATAAAGTTATAACTGTATCTACATGTGTCTGACATTTATTACCTTCCATAGGACTGTAAAACACACTTTTTTAACTGTGTCTCCTGACATGCTACATAAAATAAACTTTAAATATTACCTATAAATTAATTAGCCTTTTTTCTCGATTAGGAGAAGTAAATGAAGGCTTACTAATACTGTTTTAGTATATTTAGAAGTTTTAATTGGACTCAGTGAAAAGGCCAGCGGGTTTATTCTCACTGGTTTTATCTTTCATTTATTTAGTTATATGTGTTGAATTGTACTCAATAAGTAATAAATATCCATTTGAAGAAAATTAAGGAAATACAAGAGAAATTTCAAGAAGAACATTCACCTCCCCTCAAAATAGTTCAGACTCATAATCCCTATGAATATTTTGGTCTATTGTTCTTAAAATATATAAATCCCCATTATGTATTTTAAATACATATCTGTCTATTTATAAATATTATGTGTTCACATATAAATAATTATTTATATAGTCCTTTTCATAAATGTATCTATTTTTCATACAAAATTTGGCATTGAGCTTGTATTTTATATGTTGTTTTGCATCTCACCATCATTATTAGTATTATATAATTTTCATGTCCCATGTTATTAAGTACTTTTCTTAAACTTGATTTTTAATTTTATTTACATTCATCATCTTATGAAGGGTGCCTTATTTATAAATTTTTATTTAGTGAGTTCAAAAGTTTGTTGTTATCATAACATTGATGTAAACATCCTTCTCTATAAATTCATATCTACATTTCTGATTATTTCTTCAAGATAAATTCCTAAAAGTGGAAGTACTATGTCAAAGACTTTAAAACCCTTTGCCAGAATGTTTTCCTGAAAGTCAAACATTTTACAAGTCCACATTGTACCCTGATCAATTTTGCATATCTTTATTGATAAGTGTAAAATGATAAAGCATTGCTATTTCAGTAGCCTTTTTTCTTAGCTAGTAGTTAGGCTGAATATACAAAAACATTTGTCCAACATATTGATGAAATTCTTGAGCTCCAGAAATAGATGAATTTTTGGTCAAATCCAGACTTCATCACTTACTTGGGAAATTATTTATCATCACTTACTTGGGAAACGCTCAGTTTCTTCAAGTGTAAATGATGATAATATCAGTATCAATTTTATAGAGTTGATGTGAGAATTAAGGAAAAAGGCATTTAATATGCATCACTTGGTGCTTGATATGGGAAGTGCTCAGTGCATGTCAAGTTTTGTTGGATTCTTATGTGATTTGGCTCTCCGTTAGTTGCATCCAATCATTTTTTCTTGTAGTTAATATAAATAAGCTCTTCAAAATCAATTGAAAAAAATTAAGTATATTATCCCTTTTATATCATTGATTGCTGTATTATTGATTTTGCCATGTTTTTGACCTAAAGCTAAATTATAATCTTTGTTTACAACTACGCCTCTAGCAAATAGGTAGCACTTAATGAATATTTTTAAATGAAGGTATCATCATTCTTTTTCAAACTTTTCTTGGCTATTATTGAAATTTTTCTCTCTATAAAAACCTAATTCCTTAAGTTCTATTGGAATTTTAACTGTAAAAGTATTTAATTCTTTTTGGGAAAGAACCGACATATTGATAAAGGATTTATAGCTGATGCAATGGATAAAATTTAAAAATATTCTGTACCATTGTCTGGATTATGGGAGTATGTATGGGAGGTAAATATTAAGCTTATCTTTCAGGAAACAACAACCTCCAAATTGTTGTTAGCATAATCCAGGGTGGAGGGATAATTGTTGAAGCTGGCGAAGAGTACATGGGTATTTTTTTTTTAAGTAATTGAATAAAGTAATCTTTCTATACTTTTGACTCTTGAATATGTTCACCATTTTTTCATAATAAAAAGTTATTTCTCACAGATACAGTCTTGAATTTCTCTGAGATTGTTAAGGAAAATTATGCTCAGTTTACATTGATTAGTAACTTTTGGTTGTTTTTCCTTTTTTTCCCTTTTTTTTTATTTTTTGAAGATACATAGGTCACACTAAATGTTACATTAAAAAAATATAAGCGGTGGGAAGCGGCTGTGGCTCAATCAGTTGAGCTCCCATCTACCATATGGGAGACCCTGGGTTTGCATCTTGGGGCCTCCTTGTGAAGTCATGCTCACCTGCATGCTATGGAGAGCCACCAGCCCTGGTGCCGTGGAGTGCTGCCAGGCCTACAAGCGCTGCAGAGAGCCAACTCATCAAGGTGATGCAACAAAAAGGGAGACAAGAAACAAACAAACAAATAAACAAACACAGAAGAGTGCAGTGAACAGACACAGAGAGCAGACAGCAAGCAAGCCACAAGGAGGGGAGGGGAAATAAATAAAAATAAATACAGGCTCAGAAGAATGCACAGCAAATGGACACAGAGAGCAGACAGCATGCAAAAAGCCATGGGGGGGGGCAGGGAATATATATAAGAGGTTCCCATATACCCCCCTCCCCATAGCCCCCACCCCTCCCACATCAACAACTTCTTTCATTAGTGTGGTACATCCATTGCATTTGATGAGTACATTTTGGAGCACTGCTACACAACATGGATTATAGTTTATGTTGTAGTTTACACTCATTCACATATTTTCCCTTTTTTGAACATTGCTTCTGCTACTTTGTTTTTTGCTCTCTCCTCTCAGTCATGGTGTTAGTTTTCCTCAAATATTTAGGAATATCAAATATTATTTAAAATTCTGATGATCTTTGAATGTGAGAATCCCTTTGACTGGCTAATCATGCTGGATTATACTGTCACTTTTATCAGTTTATCATCAGCACATATGTGTTGCCCATCTCCCCAGGTAAGAATATTTGCCTAAATGGACCTTCTCCGTTTCTTTGGCTCCAGTGCCTACACACTCTCCTGTATTTATTTGTAAATGTGTAAGTACAGGGAGTTATTGAGGGGTGGTTTTGGGTGGGGATGGGCCTGAATTTGTTTAGCTTCTCTAAATGAAACTTGAAACTTTCTCCTTGATGAAAGTTGTAGGGCCCCCTGTAGCCACCAACTGTTGCTTTTGAAGCTCCTTCCTCCCAAACTGCGCCTACTCCATGATGGTCTATTCCTATATATTTTTGAGCTGTAATTATCTTCAGCTCTAAATTTTAAAAAATTAATGCTACCTCCTTCCTATTTTACAGGGAATTCTTGTCCTGCACTGTTACAAATTTATTTGTAAAAATGTTATTTTTGTGGTTATTTCATGGCATTTGTGACAAGAGAGGAAGGAGGTCTGAAAGCAGAGTTCACCATATTCATCCATCACTCATTTAGATCCACTGTGGCTTATGATTCTATTGTTGAGATTCATTTCCTTTTCATCTAATTTATTGTTTTTGTGCCTCATTCTCTTGTTCTTTTGTCTGAGCTTGTTATTTCCGGATGTCTTCCTGTTCCCATTTCTTGTATTCCTGCATCCCATTGAAGATGTCAAATGACTTTTTTCACAAGTTTGCTTTGGTTGGTGTACTAGACAATTTTCAGAAGTGGTCTTAACATCTGGATCTTCAAGGTGATATTTCCTTTCTCCTGATTGCATGTTTTTTACAGGTCCCATGTTGTTTTACTGACACACACCCATGGTTAGGGTTGTTCCTTGGCTCCACTTGCCATCCACTTACGTGCAGGTCAAGTCTCCCTTTTGGGGGGAAGCCCAGAGAGCATGTTGTTCAGTTGCTCCTAGCACAGTTCCCAGGATCCAGCAGCTGATGGTGATTTCTCTGGTGTGGCTGCTTGTCCAGTGTAGGTGGACACTTTATGAAGTCCATTTCCATGTCTCTAATCGGTCTCTTCTCTCTACCCCTAACTTGAATACTCTCTTAGTTGGGACCAAACATCCCAGAAATATTGTGCTAAAGTCGGACCTTTTTCAGCTTCAGTGAGTGTCTCGGATTAAAAATAGAAAGATGAATTCATTCAATTATTCAAAAAAAATTAGCTGCTTTCTCCTTGCTTTGCTGGTGTACTGGGGCTGGGAGTGGAGAGGTGAAGATAGGCTTTGTCTATCTCAAGTTTGCAAATTCATAGAGGCAGAAAGGAGATGTTTCAAGGGCTGAGGATGAGGGGAGAGTAGGGAGTCACTGCTTGATAGATATAGTTTCTGTCTGGGGTGGTGAAAAAGTTTTGATAGTAGATAGTGATGATGGTAGCACAATTTAATTAATATAGTCAATACCACTGAGTTGTACACTTGAAAGCAGTTAAAAAGGAGAAATTTTGTGTTTGTATATATGTTACTGGAATATTTTTTTAATCCACCAAAAGAAAAGGCCTAGTTTTGGATATTAGGAAGTGGCCTTAGTATTACATATGTTATAGATTTTCTGAGTCAGAGGATAGTGATAGAGAAGGATTATCTATGTTTATTTATTTTTTATTACATTATGTGTGATTTCTCTATTTTGTCAGTCCTACCTAATCTTTCTTCCATATTGTAAAAATAATTTCTCTGTTAGGGTTTGATTTTGGGGTTGATATGAGTTTAATTAGTTAATTAATTACCTTATTGCTATTTTCATAGGCATTCTGCTGGGAAGTTGTTTGCCTTCCTGCCTTAAGGACTATTAGCTACTGTAGAAATACAGATTAATTTTTTATTTCTGTAAAGCATTGCTTTTTCTTTACAACAAAGCCCATATCTTAAGTATCATTTGCAATAGCTTACCATTTCAGATTTTAAATATATTTTGACTCATTAATTTTATAGCTGACAAAAGAAAATCATTTCAAAAAATCTCCATTACTAGATGAGATTTTGATAGACACTGGTAATTCAACATGTCATATTGTCCAATAGAAAATTACCAGGAGTTACTCTCTCAGGTTCCATCAGCATTCTTGGGTTTTCTTTTTTTAAAAAATCATTACAGAAAGTAGCCTCTTATGGCAACTACCTATACTGTCACTTTAGGCAGTGATTCTGCCTCTAGTATTGACCAGAATAAGAAACACTCATGGGGAGGAGAACCATTACTTTCCACATTTATATTTTGTACCTACAGTGCCACAGCTACCAGGTGATCTCAAAGAATCTTCTCAGGGAGGATTATCATTGCTATAATTCTGCCATGAGTATATCAAGGAGAGAGAGAAACAAAGAACACCTTTTAAATTAAGGGTTGAATCACTGACTGACTCTTTCCCTCCCTCTCTTCTTCAAGTAGGACTTGGTTTCTTTTAACCACCAGACACTGCAGAGATTGAATTTTATAAAGGGAATTTCTTATTTTGTAGCATTTCCACCTTTTCCTCAATGTTTTAAAAGGTTCAAGGGAAGTTTCTATATCATGATTAATATTTTTCATGTTAGATACACCATTGTAAAAATTTCCCTATTAGATTCACAAAAGAATTTTGCACACCATTAAAAAAAATAACTCGTAAGTATGTTATTTAAAACGTAGAGCTTTAACATAAGCTTTCACTAGAACTATTGAATATTTACTGTCTTGGAGACTTCAATATTGATTTAAACCTGGTAATCCTTATAAGAATGAAAAAACGTTATTACTGGATATTTCTAAATGGCCACTGCAAGGTGAGTATGTCTTAATCTCACCATTAATTGCCAGGTTTGGTTTGGCTGCTTTGTTTCACATGCATCCCTGAGCACTGAGCTGAAGTGATGATAAATATTGTTTATTATTGTCCTTAGTGACCCTGGGACATTGGATAATTAAAACCTGAATTTCTATAAACACACGTTGACTTCTCAGTGAATTTTCAGGCTATAGAGCTCTCAAGAATGTAAAGCCATAACTGCTAATAATCTTTAAATGTTCCCTGGCACAACCCCATGAATCCTTAGTAAAATACACACCTTATGAAAAGGTGATGCTTTGTGGAACTGAACTGGAGTAAGATTTTCAAAGCACTAAGAACTTTTTTTTTCCTTTGGAAGCCTAGAAATAAAATATTGAAAAAAAAAAACAGCTTTCATTATGTCTTTATTTTGATGGAATGAATCTGGATTATGTAATCTCTTGTGATATCTATTTTTAAATAATATCATTTTTTAACTAATTATGAAAGTACTACATATTTTAGGAGGTATGAAGGAGAATCGAATAAAAAGAAAATAGGAAAATAAAATAGGCAGAGATGAATACTATTAACAATGGAGAAATATATTGTTAAAGTCTTTTTACAATTAATTTTAAACTAATTTTAATTTTCAACTTCTTACCTGAATAAAACCTGAATAAAGGTAAGACACTGAAAGGCTAATGTTCCCTGCCATCTCCCTCCTCAATTCCAGTCCTTACCCAGTTTTCAGTTTGCTGTATGTCTTTCCAAGCATCACACACTCACACACACACACACAGTCATTAAGAGAGGCAATCCTCCATGAACCCTTGAGAGTACCTATTAGAATGTAAGGTCCTCTCCACTCTGTACTTGGGCATTTTTTAAGTTTGTGTTTACAGCATGCAACCCTGAGGGTTGAAGTAATTCTCCTACTTAGACCCAGAAAAAGAGTAGACTTGCTATAAAAGTGCCAGTTCCTCTCAACCCAAGTTCAATGTACCTCTCCTCTACTGCGGCCTACTGCCTGGCAGGTATTCACCTGGGCCCCATCTGCATTACCTCGTAGAATTTGGGAGACATGGGATTCCTATACAAATGAACATCATGCTGACACTGTCTACTGCTTTTGCTGAGAGTAATAGCACCTCTGTTTGTGATCTACGAGTTTCATGTCTTCTGCCTCTTTGATAAAACAGTAGCAGGCTA
This sequence comes from Dasypus novemcinctus, assembly GCF_030445035.2. Lineage (NCBI taxonomy): Eukaryota > Metazoa > Chordata > Mammalia > Cingulata > Dasypodidae > Dasypus > Dasypus novemcinctus. The sequence goes on along the minus strand of NC_080675.1, from coordinate 108,505,166 downwards.
GCTTATTAGCTTGCAAATAAGGTCAGATCCTAGAGCCTACACAGTCCTTGACAGAATACACATATGCAAAACCTTGGACTAGCACATGGTAATAATTTTTAAAAAAATAAAATGTATTATAATATACATTTTGTTCTGCATCTTCTTATTCACTTAAAAATATGTCTTGGAGATATTTCTATGTTAGCGTTAGAGAAAAGATTCAAAATTCACTTTCATAAAGTTAGTATGATGGAAACTTGGCCAAGATTGTATACTTAAGTGAAAAAGCTATGAATTCTATGAAAAAAAGACTATGAACATTCATATGTACAAGATCATAAAAGAAGTTAAGAAAGATTGACTACTTCAAAATTTGAAGTTTCTGTTCTTGTACATGTGAATGTTCATAGTCTTTTTTTCATAGAATTCATAGCTTTTTCACTTAAGTATACAATCTTGGCCAAGTTTCCATCATACTAACTTTATGAAAGTGAATTTTGAATCTTTTCTCTATATTAGCTTCTGGAATTGTTTAAATAGCATGAGAATTATTTATTCTTCAAAAATTTGAAAAGACTAATCTATAAATTTACCAATGTGTGAAGGCATATTTGAATATAATGTCTTGATACTTTATTACATTTCTTATCAAAGCATTTTTACTTCTTTTATGAATCAATTTTTGTAATTTGTCTTTTCTCAGAAAATTGACCTTTAAACTGTTTTTAAAAAATACAATATTTTTTATAATTTTGAGCTCTCATTCCTAATTTGTTTTTCCTCTTTTTATATTTGTGTAGATTTGTCATTTATTTATATTATTTTTCTGAAAGAAACGGGTCTTATCTTTATTTTCAAAGCTTTATTCTTTTTTAAAATTAAAAAACTCATGGCTTTACAAAGCAATCATGCACAAAATACAAGATTCCCATATAACACCTTATTATTAATGTCTTGCATTGGTGTGGTACAATTATAAAATTGGGTTTTCATCAATTTCATCAGTTATTTTTTAATTGTTATTTGCTGCCTAATTAACTTTATCTTTTTATTTTTACCTGTCAGTAATCTTTTTAAATTATTTTTCTTTTTATATTAAAATCTACTTAGTGAACATATATTTTTCTGAATTGCCTGATTTATACATATTACATTTTAATTTTTATTAACTTTTGTATAGTCCATCGTTGAAGCTTTGATTTCATTTTCAAGCCATAAATCTAGAGATTATTTTTTCTTTTTTCTTTTATTTTCCTTAATATTCAGAAGGTTTAATTTTCCATATTTTTAAAAATCTTTTAAAACATGGAGGAAGATTCATGTGTTAGGGTAGTTTTCTTTAAGATATTAAGATTTTTTTTCTAATTAATGAATAAAAATGAATCAATTTCTACTGATTCCTAGAAAATAAGAAACTTAATATATTTGTATTTCTTTTATTTATACCCCCCTCCATCTTGAAATTTATGGTTTATCTGACACAATTTGGGATATCAAAATATAGGTTATTATTCATTTTAGAATATATATTTTCTCATATATATATATTATAACACTTCAAATGAATTTCATAAGTATATTTATAACCATTGTTCAGGCAAAATGTTGTTCTACCAGTATTTTTTGTTATCACCAATTCCCCCTCCCCTTTTTTTTTCAAAATAAATCAGATCTTAAATAAACATCCATACATTTTAGCCACTTAAAAATATGACATAGAAATATAAACAGGGAATTATGTTCAACAATATAGTTATTAAAACAATTAGATTATAATATATAGTAAAGTTAACAATTCCCCTTTATACTATAATAGCTCATTATTTTATGTTTAAGTTCATCTTTCCACAGTTGGAGAATGACATTGAATAACTTTTAAGATAGCAAACAAACAAACAAATAAAAAACAAAACTTGACCCGTGTGGAGCTGGCCCATGCGCAGTGCTGATGCGCGCAAGGAGTGCCCTGCTACACAGGGGTGTCCCCCACGTAGGGGAGCCCCACGCGCAAGGAGTGCACCCATAAGGAGAGCCGCCCAGCGCGAAGGAGGGAGCAGCCTGCCGAGGAATGGCGCCGCCCACCCTTCCCGTGCCGCTGACGACAACAGAAGCGGACAAAGAAACAAGACGCAGCAAAAAGACACAGAAAACAGACAACCGGGGGAGGGGAGGGGAATTAAATAAATAAAAATAAATCTTAAAAAAAAACAAAACAAAAAAAAAAACAAAACCCAGAAAACATCACCTGACATGAAAATGTGGTGATGTTCTGAAAAGTAGATCAAAATGGAGGATAGAATATGTCATCATTCAAACAGAGCATTTACACATCGATAGCAGGGGTACCAGAGACCTTAGAGGCCATGTTTTAAAATAGTTGTAGTTGCCCCAGTAGGAGCAAACCAAGGGCAGTGCTTTCATTCTCAGGCTGGCAGAGCACAAGAGAAAGCCCTGCTGTGTGTTTCCTGCCCAGAGTTGTTTCTAGTATGTATCCAAAAGGTGGCAGTGGTCCTCACCCAACCAAATTAGAAGGTCGTTTGTATTTTTGCTGGGATTCCATCCACTCATTTTTCATTTTCTTTATTTTTTTCTTTTTATTTTTTTGTCTTTATTTTTTAATATTACATTAAAAAAAATGAGGTCCCCATATACCCCCCACCCCCCTCACCCCACTCCTCCCCCCATAACAATGATCTCGTCCATCATCATGAGACATTCATTGCATTTGGTGAATACATCTCTGAGCACCGCTGCACCTCATGGTCAATGGTCCATGCCATAGCCCACACACTCCCATATTCCACCCAGTGGGCCATGGGAGGACATACAATGTCCAGTAACTGTCCTTGCAGCACCACCCAGGACAACTCCAAGTCCCAAAAATGCCCCCACATCTCATCTCTTCCTCCCATTCCCTACCCCCAGCAGCACCATGGCCACTTTCTCCACACCAATGCCACATTTTCTTTGATTACTAATCACAATAGTTCATGAATAGAATATCAGTAAGTCCGGGGACCTGGACTGAGTTGACCCTTCATTCATTGTAGTAAGGTATATAGTAGCAGGCAGCTGAGGAACTCTGCTGTAAACCATGGACAGTTTCTAGTGCTTTCCACTATTTTTTGTATATGGGTAGTTGTTTCAATAGCAATTTGAAAAGCAGATCAGGGACAGTTTATCATGCTTAAGATACTATCTGTCTGCAAATCTGTTCCCTTAAATGGATAACATTGATGTGTGACTCATTTTCCTTATTTGTAAAGTGGGTATGATCGTAATTACTTCCCAGAGGTGTGAAGATAAACATAGTTCAAAGATGTGGAAAAGATTTAGATGTAGATGCTGTATGAATTAGAAATTTTGATTGGGCTTTTATAGTAGTCATAAACAAAGCAGCAAAAATTCTGAGTTCAGGGCTGAAATCTTCAACTGCTCTCTGTGAATAAAGTGTTTGCATTCCACATTAAAAATACCCACTGGATATAATTTTCTTTAGTGTGTGCTCTGAGGTAACCAGAACAGGAAGTGAAAGCATATTCTTGTAGCAGACCATGTGGGCAATCAGAATAGGGTATCGATGTGTAGTTTCTTTTTATTGTACATCTGTTCTTTCATCTCTATTTTCTTTGAAATAAAAACTACTATTTTCATAAAACGACCTGATGATGTGTTTACTATAGTTCCATAATATGGTGCAAATATTTCTTTACAGCTGACAATTTAGTAAACAGAAGTAAAACGCAGTGTTTCAAAGTTAGAACTTGGAGTTCCTTTTCTTTTGATCTCTCAAAGTACAAGTAGGAATTGGCTGGTACCTGTGGGACTCAAGACAGTATTTTGGGGTATTATGCTTTACTTTGTTCTATTTTTCAGTTACATTTTTATCACGTAAACTCTCTTATTAAAGAGAATCATTTTCTATTCTTTTTTAATACCTTAGAGGTTGTAATATGTAGATTATTATTGCAGGCTTTGGCTTTGAATTCTTCACCACTAGAATGCCACAGATATCAGAGAAAGCACAGCTTTGCCAATGCTTTAATTTTGGATTACTAGCTCCAAAATTGTGAGCCAATTAATCACTGTGGTTTAAGCCAACCAATGTGTGTTATTTGTTACAGTAGACTAAGACAGTCTACCTTTCCCAAGATGACAAATATATATAAAAATTAGAGATGAGTTTAGTAATCCAATAAAGATCAACATTATCTCACTTAATAGTCATTAATTTGTTCTAGGATGACATGGAAGCAGAATCTGACTTGGACTGCAGAGAGCTAAAGTCTCCTTTGTTGTGGCTATGATTTTTTTTATCCTTGATACCATTGCATGTCAGAGAGCTATAAGTACAAAGGACATCTATAGGACAAAGTTAATAATAAGTGATATTCATCTTCAATTTTCTTTTTAAAACCACACTATACTAGGTGTGAAAGCAGTAGGCAAAAAAATATCAACTTAGTGAGTATGCTGAGAGTTTTAATCAGTGCTGTTGAAGGCTAGGGATAACAAACAATCTCATTATAAAGTATGCAATTAACATGGAATTCTCAGTTAAACTGGAAAGCTTATAATTCTTAATAGGTAACGGGCAATGAGAACTCCTAAATTTAAGCATTGATCAAGCACTTGCTCCTACACCTGATGTTGATGTGCTATTATTGAACAATTTTGCCATGAAAATAATCAAGTACTTGATGATAATATGTTTATATCCATATATTAGTTTAGACTTTGATTTCTTAAGGAAGTAACATGTGGATTCAGAGGATGCAAATTGCAATTATTTAGATCTCTTACAAATCTGAACCAGGTAAATCTTAGGTACTTCATTTGGGTGATGCATTTTAAATGCCACTGCACTTTTAATTACATCAATCTGAAGAGCCTTAATTGAAGTAGAAGGAAAAATAATTATTTTGCATTAGCCATAATACCTAGTGCTATCAAGTGCTTGGCATGTTAATCAATATAGCATGATGCCTGATTATCTAAAAGTGATCATGAATCACTTACTATTTGACAATTATGCTCAATCCTGGTTTGAAAAGCAGATATTGTTAGAATCGAAGTTCAGGATTTCAATCAAAGTTCAGAATGCTGTTCAGACATAGCTTCTATACACACAAATGTAATTGCTCTGAAATCCATATAATACCTTTTCTGCAGGCAATAGACCCTATCAAGAGATAGGATCTAATAAGTGATAGTTATCAAGGACAATATGAAGAACCAGACCGTGTGTGATTTGGTTGTACTATCTGGAGAACCTGCTCCATGTCATTTTCCCTCACCCCATTTGCGTCTGTCCATTCTTCAGCTCTAGTTTGTATGTCCTCAACTCCAGAAAGCTTCATTGACTCCTTAGGCTGGCTTAGGTCCCCTATTAGTACTCAAATAGAAACCTCTACCTCTACTACGAAAATACTCATTACACAATGTTGAAATTACTTGTATAATTGTCCTCTCCCAATTCAGCCCCCTATACTAGACAGTTAACTAACCTCTTTAAAGAGAGTGACTGCCTGCCACATTCTTCTTGTTCTCTTGTGCTTCTCTTATTGTATTAGAGGGCCTGGCCCTTATCAGGTGTTCAAAACATTTTATTGAATGAATAAGTGAACAAATTAATGAATACAAAATGGCAGGTAGGACCTAACTAAATGGAAAGAAAAAGTATTTAAAGCTAAAAACGGTAGTTAATTTTTAAAACCCACAGATTTGAGTTCAAAGTCAACAGATTAACAAAACAATTTACCTGATAAAGCTGTATAAGAGATTTTGTATCAATGAAAAAAAAGTATTAAAAATTTAAATCCTCTAAATTCAATGGAAGGGCCTTAAAAATGTGAATGGGGCTAGTTTCTGGATATAATCTTCAATCTGCAAATTAGAAAATCATTGGCTTTAAGTAAACAAAGGTTCTCATGAAATCATTTGGTCTATTCCCTGCCTAAGCATGGGTTTAGAAATGAATGCCACTCACTGTATTTTTTTCTTTAGACATGTTAAAAAGGTATTTAATTCTAATTTATTATAATAGGGGTATGTATTAGTCAGCCAAAGGGGTGCTGATGCAAAATACCAGAAATCTGTTGGCTTTTATTAAGGGTATTTATTTGGGACAGAAGCTTATAGTTACGAGGCCATAAAGCATAAGTTACTTCCCTTACCAAAGTCTTTTGCCACATGTTGGAGCAAGATGGTTGTCAACATCTGCCAAAGGTTCAGGTTTCTGGGGTTCCTCTCTTCCTAGGACTCCATTTCTCTCAGCTGCTGTGCTCTTTCCATAAGGTCAGCTGTAGACTCTCAGGCTATCAGGCTATCAAGCAAACAGGTCTGTCTCTCTCCCACAGGCTTTTGCCATGTCTAAAGAGTCCTCTCTATTCCTTTGTGTTCTTCTCCTGTGTGTAAACTTTCAGGGCTCCAGCTCAAAACTCCAACTTCCTTTCTCTGCGGTGCAGTTTTTCTCAGTCCCCACCCACCAAGGTGGGGGGGAATCTCAATGTCCTACTGACATGGCCCAATCAAAGCCTTAATCATTATTTAATTAAGTAAAGCTCCTAATCCAGTATAATCTCATATGCCCAGAGGAAAAGACCAGTTCACAAACATAATCCGATATCTATTTTTGGAATTCATAAATAATGCCAAACTGCTACAGGATACAAGAGACTATTGTTTCCTAAACACAGTATAATAAAGAGCAGGCCAATATTTTAAATGAAAATAAAGACATATTCTTTTAACCAGATATACACTTACTTTGACCACTTATTTGACGTAAACATCACATACAACAAACTGGATTTTTCCTTGGATGTGGTGGGGAATACATCCTCTGCCATCCCATAGAGAAGTGGGATATAGTGGAAAGAACCTGGCTCTTGAGTCAAATGGGTCTGGGTTTAAATTCTGCCCTATGCGTATTAGAAACTTAGCAAATTTCTCATTACTCTGAGTCTCAAATTTCATATCCATATAATGGAGCAACAACACCTAAGTCATGGGGGTGTTGCTTGCTTGGTATCCAGTAAGATATTTCATGAACATATCTGGAGTATAGCAACAGTATTTTCCTTCCTTCTTTTCTTCCTTTTCTTCCCTTAAACCTAAATGGAATATGAGATGAACTCCCCTACTTCTTTGGATTTCTAGCATTAGCAAGTTTATAGAAATCTCTGAAATATGTTAGAACTTTAATATAAAGTTTAGTAATAGTAATAACTATTCTGATCCTCTATATAATACTTCAGTATTTATAAGACCCATTTTTATAATAATCTCATGTACTCCTTACAACAACATAAATTAATGAAGCAGATTATCATGGTACTTGGTAAAGCATATTGACTCTAAAGTTAAACCATCCTGGTTTACATCCTGATTCTCCTGTCACTAACAATTGACCTTCAGGACCTTCTCCTCTCTGTACTTCTAATTTCCTATCTATAAAATGAAGATAATAGTCTGCTTCATAGGATTATTGTGAGACTTAATGCAGCAATTCATAGGAAGGTCTATGCACAGTGTCAGGAAGGTATCAAATACTTAAAAAGTGTTAGCTTTTGAGGAAAAAAGTCAAGCCCAGACAATTCAAGTGACTTTTTAAAAATTCAATTAGATAGCATGAGTCTAATACATGGCTTAGCCTCATTCCAAATTCTGTGGCATTTCCATTATAATTGTCCTATTGTCCAGGAATCCCTGGAAGAATCCTATGTTCTTACTTTTATTTTTCTTGGATAACCTGAATCTGAGCCTGTCGAGGTATAGAAAATCAAGAGCAAGTAAATAGGCGAGGTCTAGTCGATTGGTTTGTACCAATTAAAATCTTGGAAATGTATGCTGAATGAATAAACAGATTATCATTTTTAGTGGCATGTACTGTATTTTTCTCCAAAAGCAGAGGCAATTCAAAATGTACTTGCTCTTAAATATGATTTTGATTGTCTGTGTATAACATGAAAGAGCCTCAGAAACAGTTAACTCAGTTTGGTACACAATAATAATTCACTTTTGTGACAGCATTTTTCTTTGCCAAGGTAGTTATTTTAGGGAAGAAAAGGTTTAGTATTGAGGATGAAGTGAAATAATTGACTTCACTTAAGTTGATGACCACTAGCTTTTTAGAGAAAAGCTTTTCCACAAATTCATCACTGTGTTTTAAAAACTCCCCATGAAGAAAAAGCACAAATTTGGTCTCAGTTGATATCCCTTTTTAAATTTAAAATGGATTGTCTTTTTAAACAGCATTTTATTCCCAAATTTAAATTCTCTGTGGCCCCAACCTCATTTAGTACTTAAATTAATGTCTTAGGTGTAGCTTTTAAACAATGTTAAGAATTTTGGTCCTAACACAAACAAATTGTGACTCACTTCTGATGGTGATGATTAGAAAAAAGCAGAACTTTGAGAAGAAATGAAAGGTGAAAGAGATTGCAGAGTGGTTTCTGGGGAGGAAATGTGAGAAATACCCAGTTACGAATGCCAAAGGAACTGAGCAGAAGTTCCCCCAGTACCACAGAGAATCATGTTCTGAACCTAGAAAATAGGGCCCAAATGTACTCCAAGTCTTAAAATCAGAAAGATAACTGAACTCTTGAGATCAATACCAAGAAAAAGGGGGCCTAGCAAGAAGTAGGAGCAGTGAGAATAGAAAAGAAAAGCCAGATTTGAGAAATGTTAGGAATTTTAAACCAAGACAAATTTGGACTGAATTTGAGAATAGAGAGTATGAATCAAGGAATGGTCAAAGATAACTTAATAGATTTCTGCTTGGGTGTCTAGGTGAATAGACACTGAGGTGAGGAATACAGAAAAAGAAGAGCTATTAAGGGGGAGAAAGTGAGTTAATTTTAGGCACACTGCATTTAAGATCATTGCAGGGCATTTACTTATTAATTGCCATGTGCTAAGTCCTGGGATAAGTTTTGGAGAAGTACAGAACATTAATTCTGACTTTAAACAATTTATACTCCAGTAAGGGATGAAATTCATGAGTCAAACTAATTATAATGTTTAGCAGATCATTCTAAGAGTCCTATAACATAGGTCAGGTCAGTGAAGGGAGATTTCTTTTATCTGAAAAATGATTCCAATGTCTCCATCCTTGGAGTCAGGTTTCATTTGATATTTTATTTGCAACCTAATTATCAATGAGGAAACTTCAGTTTTCACTGTGTAATACTAAGAGAACTGGTATACATGCTGATGATCTTAGTTGGCAGTAAACAAATACATTTCAGTTTCAAATTCATATTTAAATAATGGTGTATATTATGTGTCAATATAGAAACATTTTTTTTTGGAGCAGAACTTTCACAATTTCTCCTATTATTTATTAATAATTGAATCTTAACCTATTTACTGAGCCCACAGTAGTAAATAAAATGTATTTTAACAATTTATAGGATGATATTGCCATCTAAATTTTCTAATAAAATTTTATCATTTAATGTATTGTTTTTATGAATTAAAACATTTCCAAAACATATTTAGACTGACAATCATTTATATATAAAACTCATGAATTTTATGTACTGTTTTTTACTTTCATTAGCCCAATAACTTAGATTATTTTCATTGTCCCAAATAAATTTAGAAGTACAGTAAACTATTTCTTGATTGCTACATTAAAAAGGAAAGTAAATTACAGATTATGTCATTAGTACATTTTAATGGATGATAATTTCTGTTTATTTTCTTAGTAAATTCATACATTCTGGGTAATCCATTTAAAAATATTTGTATAGCTTAGAGTTGAAGGCTTCTTAAATTTGTTTTTGTATTTCAAGATTTCTATATAAATGTATGTACTACTAATTTTGAAAGAAGAACAAAGCGCCTGTGAGTTATATTGTAGATGTTAATGACATTGTTAAAATGGTGACAGATTGCTCTAATGGTAGACATGCACTTAATTGGAGGTAGTCTAACAAAATGTGCTAATTCATATTACTTAAAAGAGTCAGTCAAGAGCCATCACCACTTAGAATCGTGTCTTAACCCATATCACAAAGCGTGTGTAGTATCAAAACGGATAGTTCAATAGGAATAACAAAAAAACTCAGAGAAAGTGCAAGAAGCATGTATTCATGCACTGTACATTCATTCAGACAACCCATTAAATAGTGTTTGTTAACCTTTAATTCAGATGTCTGCAATAAGATAATATAATGTAAAACACAAGTCAATGGAGGGTCGTAAAACTGTTTCTGCTACAGTTTTTATTAGCTTGTTATTTGATGCTGAATAGAGTTAGACCCTGAAGCAAGTCTTGTATACAAGTATGGTATCAATATATTATAATACAAATTTATCCTATTAAATCTGTGACAACTATTATGTTTGTTGCTAGGGTCCGTGGAAATATAGAATTGTTGTTGATAAATGTCACTATGTCCTACACCATATCATGGCTTGCCCACGTGATTCAGAGGACCCATGGGGGCTCTTGATTGCACCCTCCAACTTATTTTGCTATTAAACCCAGAGTGGTTTAGCTACCCAGGGGATTTTTAATTCAATTTTTATGTTTGCTATTTTATTTTTTAAAGGATATGTACATAGATATATATTTTGTATAGATTAAAAGGAAGAATATCCTTCCAAAATGGGTAAAGGATTATGAAATTTTTAAATTATGTTCTTTTCACTTATCCAGACTTTCTGTTTTTCCATAATGAAACTTATATTTATTGCATAGTAAATATTTTTAATTAAGTTGGTTATTGCTGAATAGAAAGAAAGTGATGATGGAACCAATGCTAATCTCCTGCTCAAGTTCACAAAACTACCTCCTTGCAGTAGGAAATTTAGATACTATCATAGAGGAAGAGCTTAAATCAAAGTTTAAGGTTTATTTGATCAGCCAGAGAAGCCATTTGTATTATTTGCTCAATATTGCTGGAAATGATTATTCCTTGTTCCTCCAAATACAAAAGTTCAGAACTGTCAGACTGTTTCCGGGTTGAGGGTTGATAAACATTCAGCGTTTTTCTTGAAAAGTTGACTAAGGCTGGGAATAACACAAAAGAATTGGGAAACTCAAAATATAATCTTGAAACTTATTGGTCTATTTACAGAAAGGCAAAAATAATCTTTCCTTGGAGTGTTTGTATGAATTTGGTTGACACAGCTTTTAACTTCATTTAGGTAAGGATCATAGAATATTGGGTGCTATTCCTTGTGAATACTTTCCATCTTTCCATTCATACGCATGTCCACACACGTTACACACATGCACACACATTCGAACTTCAATTTGAGAGCCTTCAAGGGTCAAAACTATTTATATAAGTCCTCTGAAATGACTAGTGTATTTCTGGTTCACATGAAATAAAGTACAAATGGCTCATTGATATTTTTCATGTTTTGTCAGTTTTCCACGTCATTTTTGTCTCTGAGTGTTCAGCCTACCTTTTTCATTAGACATGGACTCAGTGTATTTCCTGAACTATGTAAGTGCAGTCATCAATGCACGACAACTTGCTTTGTGGACAAGTGGGTTGCCTTTACATGGTGAACTTGTGTCTTTGACTTTGCTACTTGACAATGTTAAGTGCTAAAATACTAAACCATTAATTCCTTATATTTTTACACCTAAAAATAGTGTAATTGTGTCTGTTTTATTTAAATCATTTTAACATACATGTGTTTCAATTAAGAAGCCAGTGTAATAGTTCTCAACCTAATTTCCTCTTTTCCAAAACTTGTGACTTCTTGATACCTAGAAATTAAGGTTTTTAGGTCATATTTGGAACCGATAAATATCTGAGACTGACTGTAGAATAAGTCAAACAATGCTCAAACAGCTAATCAAACTCAAGAATTCACATTAAAATCTATTACTAACCCTCCTAAGGGTTTCTTGTCACTTATAATTAGTTCTGTGAGATTGTTTACATTATTTATGCTGGTAAACAGAGTCGTTTCTTCCAATTAAACTGAGTGACTCCCAACACTTCAACTGCTTTATTAGGATAGTTGTCAAGTTGCCATGTCTTTAATTAAGAAGCACTATAATTTGGGCTGCTTTAGTAATTGATAAAGGCGGGTAGTTTATTAAAGGATTGGAAGTAAAGTTTCTTCTCCCTCTTTTAATACCTATATCCTTAGTCAGAAATTGCATTCTAATAGCTCTACCTAAATGTTTGAAAATTTTGAGCAGGTTCAAATGGCTTGCTTGCTGAAACCATTTTGTTCCAGTCACATTTGTTGTCAATCCTCTAACTATTGGACTGTATCTTCTCCTGAGCAACCATGCAAATAGTCTGTTGGAAGACTAGAAAAGGGTGAATTTTATATTAGTTCTCTATGGCTAAGTAGCAAATTACCACAAGCTTAAAAAATGTGCCTTTATTATTTTACCATTTCAGTGGGTCAGGAATTTCACAAGGCTACAGTCGAGGGGTCAGTTGGACTGCGTTCCTTTCTGGAGCTCTAGGTTCTTTTGCAAGCTCACATAATTGTTGGTAGAATTCAGTTCCTCGTGGTAACAGGAATGAAGTGTTTTTCTTGCCAGCTGCAATGAGAGGTCACTCATAGATTCTAGAGGGCACCCCTAATTCCTTGCCACATGGCTCTCTCACAGACCCTTTCACAGCAAGAATGCTTACTTCTTCCAGGCCAGCAAGAGAATTTCTCTGACTTCGGAGAAGATCTGATCCCTCTTGTTAAGGACTTCAAATGGTTTATCCATCCAGGACAATTTTCCTTTTGATTAATTTTAAATCAACAGATTTTGGACATCTGCAAAATCCCTTTATCCTTTGCACATAACAGAACTGAATTATGGCCTAGGATAGAGATCTTAGGACAGTTTTAGAATTCTTCCAACTACAAATTTGTACTTCAGGTAGTTTTGGAGACTGCTGCTTGAGAGGAGAAGGTTAAACCCAACGTACCCAACAGAGAACTCCTTTCTCGCTACCCAGGCTGTTATTGTTTCTTTATAACATACAAGAAGAATTGAGACCAAGTCTCCCTTATTAATGTAAAGTGAAACTGAAATACTGCTCTGTCTTACAACCATTGCATCTCAGAAGTTACTTTTGTTAGAAATCCATAATATTCATAGTGAAAAATAACGAAAATAATGTATTGAAGCACCTTTTATATATTAGGTACAAACACTTTTAATCCTTTAAAAACTCTTTTGTTCTTCCCATTTATAGATGAGAAAACCAAAGATTAAAAATCTTTACATTATTTTCTTAGAATCACAAAGATTGATAGAGATTTATGTGAATTAGGTCTTCCTAATTCTAATGTCTATTTTTCCTTTTATTTTCACCTTGTTGAAAAATCACATGGATGAGATAAAGTTGACTTAGTCCATCTGAAAAGTCCACTGATTGATGTCCAGTGAAATCTCGTAACGATTTCCCCTAGAGTCTTGGAATTTAGTATTAAAAAGATTTAAATCTATAACCAGAAAGAAAGTCTGATGCTGAATATATGTGTTTATCTCATTAAACCATTAAATGTCAAACGTGAAATGGTAATAGATTACACTTCCAGAAAGGTGGTGGAAGACAGATGGAAAAAGGGTTAAAATATGTGTATGTTTTATTGCGGTTTAATGTGATTCTCTCTACTGTTTCATGTGAACAAAAAGAATGCTCTAAGTATTTCTAGACTATTCCCTAGAGTCTATCACTGTGTTAATGCACAGTGAAGTTTGAGAATATATTCTTTCTAAAGAAAGTTAAGTTTACTAGGACATGTGAGTTACAGTACCCCTCCCCACCATCAACTCTCTCTTTTCTCTATATTAATCTTATTAGAGCTATTGTCAGGTTTCTCAGAAATTGTTCACTTTAGGGGGCAAAAACTTCCTTGTGAGAATCATTCCTTGTAGAGATCAGACCTCCCAGAAGATTTAAAAATACTCCTGTTTGAAAATTATTAAATATATTCCATGCAATATTGCATGGAAGATTCATCACAAGGGGGAAATCATGGGCAGCATGACCATGTGTTAATAGTGAATTGTGCCCCCCAGAAGGACATGTTCAAGTCCTAATCCCAGTCCTGGGAATATAACCTTATGTGGAAATAGGTCCTTGACGATGTTATTAACTAAGATGAAACCAAACTGGAATAGGGTTGGCCTTAATCCAATATGACCAGTATCCTTATAGGAAGGGGGTTATTGGACACAGACAGGGGAGAACACAACATTATGGCTAAGGCAGAGAACCCCATGAATTTCCAGCAAGCCAGAAGCCGGGAGAGCGGAATGGGACAGATTATTCTCTGCAGGTTTCAGAGGGATCAGGGCCCATCTGACCACTTCATTTCTGACTTCTAAGTTCCAGAACAGCGAGAAATAAATTTGTTATTTTAAGTCATCCAGGTTGTAGTACTTTGTTACAGCAGCCATAGAAACTGACACCTGTAGCAATGAAAGTAAAAATGAAAACTTTCTAGACCTTTAGGCTCACTGATTGCAGAAAGCCAATAAGATCTTAGGCAATAGTCCATAGGTATCCTAAGTAAAGTGTCCTTAACTTTTCAACATATGCATTTAAAGGGCTGGGAATTTATGAGCAACTGCTAAAAATTATTGATGCACAAAAGCCTAGTTACTGCCAACACGAATGAAAACGTATAGCAGGCACCCCTTCCTTTGATTCTTTTATTTATTGAATTCTTCCCTTAAATACCTTTCCTAAGTCATCCTTGTTCTGGTAAAAATATGAATGTTTAAAATGGTTACATATTTTCTGCCTTTTGGATAAGGCATTAGATAAGGCAGACAAGCAGCAATTTGCCAAAAGGCTGATATATCAAGACACAGTGGGGCATGACCCCATAAGACATGCATTGTTTACAGCAGATGCATACTTTGGCATAACTATATCCCACAAAGAAAATCTTGCTTCTGGCTTATAGAATCAGCCCATGAAAATATATAGCTATTGGTAAGATTTCCTAAAATATGCCAGTAAATATAATGCTCTAATGGAAACACTGAATCCCAGGAGCAGAAGTAGTGACAATATTTGGAAGAATGCACTTTTGGTGACATTGTGACCCTAAAAAATGAAATCACCATTTATCTAACTCCTTAGCATGATCTGGAGAAATATGTGTCAGGCACAAGGCCAGACCCTCTGAGGAATACCTCACTTATTCTTCAAACCTCATGAGAAAACTATTGTTTTCCCCATTTTGGCAAGGAGGAAATGAACCTGAGATCTTAAATAAATAACTTGCTGCTTGGACCTAGAAGCTTCTCCAGGGCAAGGACAATGGATTACTAACCTTTGGAGAAAGTCCGTGCCTTACAGAACTGCTGTTGCTTAGTAGGTGCTCAATAAATATTGGATGACTTGTGGTTTCATACCTAAAGGGCAGAATTAGAATTCAAATTCAGCTCTGGCTAATTCCAAAGGCTATGCAAATCAATTATGCCATGCGGATAAGAATAAAATTATATATTTGTATATAAAAGCAAGAAGAGAACTTGTGAGCTAATCACCAAAATAACCAGAGGTCTTAGGACATACATGAGAAGTATGTCTTCGTTTCTTCATTAATTATGCTGTACTCAGGAGGGCTGGGGGTTGGAGACATTTTAAGAAGGCTGTCATCAATATGCTCTCTCCATATGTATATGTGCATGTGCATGTATAATTTCCATCTCAGACCTTTCTTCTAGCCTCTACCCTGGTATATCCAACTGATTTAAAATATTTACTTAGAAATCTTGAAAGTATCTCAAGCTCAAGTAAAAAGGGAGAGAGAGAAAAAAAAGCTCACTCTAAAATAAGCACCAACAGGATCCCTGTCTCTCTTGTTCAAAAGTGTTTCCACAGAGTTTAGGAGAGTTCCTGACACAAAATAGGTTTCCAATAAATGTGTTAAATGAATAAGTGAGTAGTTAAAGAACTCATAATCTTCTGCATCTCCTTATAGTCCTGTTTAAATCTGCTTATCCTCTTCTATGTCTTGCAAAGTGAACAGTACCTCCTTCTACCTGCCGACTCCGAATCTAAAATCCAGAGCCACCTCTACAATTCTATGTCATTCACTCTTCTGGCACCCCATTATGCTAAATAGCCACATCATGCCACTTCTCTCTTCTTAAGTACCCCTTAAATTGTGCCCTCTTCTCAATCACAACTGTTATTGCTCTTACCTTCCTTTTCTGGACTACTGGCCTAGAATCCTAAATGGTATGTGTAATTCCAGTTTTGGAATCCTTCAACCTACCTTCCATTTTACCCTGCTATCTAATTATGCTTATTTGTCAGTTCAGAATCATCCAAGGAGTTCACCTTGTCCAGGGAATAAAATCTTGTGTGAGGCAACAAAAAAATATCCCATCATTATTTGATCTTATTCCTACCTGCGTCCTTTAGAACCTTTCATTATCAGTTTTTCTTGTCTTTACTATATATTTAACCTCTTCCTCTCAAGAGTAATCATCTCATAAACATGTAAATAAGAAAAATTTTATCATGTTAAAAATAATTTAAACCCTCTTGACTCTACCAAACTTTCTAGCAAACAACTTAATTTTTATTCCTCTCCTTTTAAGCAGTTGTCTACCTCTTACTCATTTCTCAACCTACCCAGCCTAAATTTTGCCTTCATTAAACCACTGAGACTCCTCTCATTAAGGAAACCAGGGATCTCCCAGTTCCTAATTCCAGTTTTCAGAACTCATCTTCCTTGACCTCTTAACAGTATCTGTTAGCTATCAACCACTCTTTCCTTCCTTGAAAGACTTCCTTCCTTGTGCTTCTGTGACATCACTCTCTCCCTGTTTTATTTCTGTCTCTTGTTATTTCTTCTTTTCCCTTGCAGCCTCTTTCTCCTCTTCTTGACCACTAATGACAGATTTCCTCAGAGCTTAACTCTAAACTCACTGTTTACTTGACGTCTCCACTTGATGTCTGAACGTAATTCAAACATTTGTTGAATGTTTACTATTTATTAGACTCAGTGCTGAGAAATTTAATAGAAAAACAAAATGCAGGCTGTGACATTCAAAACTGGTCTGACATTTATATGTAAGCCATGTTATTCTTCTGTTGGACATAATCTCACTAACATCAGGCAAGGTTATCCTGAGACCATTATAAAATAAGGCAAAACAAGACCACTTCATGATATATTTAAGAACAGACAAAAACAAGGTCACAGTGCATGACAAAACACCAAACAATACCCTCTCCTGGCTAATATGAGTGGCGGCTACTTCTTTACAAGTAACAGTTTACTCCTCACTCTAGCTCTAATCTACTCTCTATGGATGAGATTTATTGAGATACTCATCACAGAATTGCCCCTCCTTTCTGATAGCACAAAACCTACAGCAAACCCCTACTTTCTTGGGCCTTTCCTCAAATCTCCCAACCAAAGCCCAAATTCTAAAATAGGTCATTTCTAATACCCTCTTACCGAGCTACCTGCAAATTTCCCATGGTGTATATTTCCCCTCACTGCAACAAGTAATAAACTCAGCTTCAACCACAAATATGTTGCTGGTGGTCTTTGGCTGAAGTGGTTTGACAGTGCTAAACATTTTAAATGAATTATTTTGTTCAATCCTTGCAAGAACTCTACAGTTTGTAATTACTATTTTAATATCTCATTCTTTTGCACAGATGAGCAAGTTGGGGAATCAAAATGTTAAAAAATAAAAAGGGAGGGAGGGTGGGCGGGAAGACTGGTCTAAGATCACATGGTTAGTCAAGGATAGGGGATTTCACCCCAGGCAGTTTGAATCCAGGGCTAGAGCTGCTATGGTATACACTAAACTTCCTTAATAAGTACTAGTTGAAAAGATTGAATAAGATTGAATGAATGAATGATCTGGCCCTGTTACATTCCAGCTCACCATCTCCTAACTTCAAACACACAAACTTACTTGCTCTTTTATGCCCCAATGCACTATTTTCTACGCCCTTCACTTCATGGATTGCCGAGAGCACCCCCTCTTCTACTTTACCAATATGATTGGAGATTAAAACATTTACTCATCTTTCAGAGCTTCAGCTAAATCCTAATTTCTGCTATAAAGCCAGGTAGAACTGACTGCTTTCCCCACCATTATAAGATGTATATTCTTCAGTCATACACAGAACACAATACTTTGAATACTGGTCTGTCTCCCCATCTAGGCTGTGAGTGTCACAAATACAAGAATAATGATTCATTAATTTTTGTATCCCCATGCCGTATACAAAACAGGAATTTAATAAACATGTATGGAACAAATTAATAATAAATTCTGAAATAATGTTTCTATGATTCTAAGTACAGTGGTACTATCTGTATTTCCCTCTGATTGACTTAACAAAGGTGCTATAAAACAATTTCAGATTGAGTGGGGAGGATTCTTTTTAACTGTGATTAGATCAGCTATGTCTGAACTAATGCAACTAGCCAAATCAGAAATCAGACAACAAAATTTATTTAGTGTCCATTAAGGAAGACTCTCCTAGAAATTGTATGAAAAGGTGTTCATTTCTTGTTCTTAAAATTTATTCTATAAATTTTATTGGCAACCTACTATGTGCTGATAAGTCACCTTCTCCTGACTGACTATATAGTCCAGTAAGAGCACAACAGACACGAAGGTAAATAATTGCAATACTCATAGATGTGTAGCAGATATGATAAGACTTATACCACAAGAAAATAAAAATAAATGAATTATATCTAAATCAAAGAGACTATGCATGATTGCTAAGCAGTTGCTAGGTAGAGTGCCAGGAAAATTTCATGGAAGATGAGTTCTAAGTGCAATAAGTGAATTATTCTGCCCAGAATTCTTAATATTATTATAATCTATGACTTGGAACAGCAACTACAATAAAAGTGTAATGTGATTTTAAAATGTTAGCCATATTTGTAATTTTAAATTTTCTAGTAGTTACATTAAAAATGATAAAAATAAGGAGATGGAATTAATTTTAGTAATTATATTGTTTAATCGAATATGGTCAAAATATCATTTCAACATTTATCAATATAAAAATTGTTAATGAGATTTTTAAATTCTTTACTTTATAGTATCTTTGAAATCTGATGTGTATTTTGCACTGATAGCATCTCTCAGTTTGGATTAGTAACATTTGAAGTGCTTAATAGTCACAAGTAGTTAGACAGCTAAGCCTTTGAATAAAATCTTCTCTAGCTTTCAGAAATTTAGTCTTGGGTTTCTAGTCCTAACAAAAATTGTCATTCACCAAGACATAGTGAGTCAATAATGATAATAAACATTTCTTGCTTTACAATATACCAGCTAGTATGATTAAATTCAAAAAAAATTTTTTTTTACTATTTACCTTCCTGATAACAGCTTCGCAATGCTGTGATAGATTCAGTTATCATAATATAATCAATGTGTATTTGCAATCTATTAACTTGGCTTAGAGGACTCTAAGCTTCCTGACAAATTTCAAAATCATAGTATCATTGTAACTATAAATTTATCAAGAAAAGCTTTTGCTTATCAGAACCTTCACATTTTCCAAGATTAGAATAATTTCCAAATACACTGACAGGGATATGCAACTGAAAATATTAGCGACATTTCATTATTTTCTTCTTCAGGGTGCAATAGCTCAGCATCACCTTATCTTACCAACAGTGACAAAGAAATTGGATCCAGAGGCTCCCAGATGAATTTTTTGATAATCAAAAGAAATCTGTATGTTCAGCTCTCAAATATTTAAAAGACCACCAAAGTCTCTTGAAAACTTATGATACTTTGATTCCAATTAGGAAGGAGATATAAATAATAAAGTCCTCTTTAAAGAAAACTCAATCCCATAATGATAGAGCTGTAAAATAAAATGTAACTTTATTACTGTCATGATTCTTCATTTGTTATAGACAAATTTCCAATGTATTGGGGTGGTGGGTATATTTGAGATGAATTTGAATAAAAGACCCTTTGGTTCATGATTGGAGATGATATCTTCTTGGCAGACATGCAGAAAGTTATCCCATGTCTGCTGACCTTTTATTGTTACTCATAATTATCTTCTGAGAAGGATTATTGGTCTCCACCTCTAAATTTCCAAAAGGAGGGTCAAAAATGAACAGAAAGGCCGTGAGCTATACTGTGTATGCTAATGTCATATAATTTGTAGATATAGCCTAGAATAGGCATATACAAGCAATTTCAATATTTTGTTCTTATTGAAGATCTCATCTTTTGATTTCTTCTCCTCATTATAATTCATTTTCATTGACTCAAATTCTTGAGGATTATAATAGGGAGAAGACCACTCATGGAGACAAAGTGAGAGTCCCTGGGACTGGTCTGAAATATGGAGAGGTTTTCAATTCCTACTGAACACAACGTGGTCAACACTGGATGGACAATGTAAAACTGACCCTCCCCTTGATGACTTTTGATGAAATATCTTGTTGTGTAATGACTCTTTATAATTCTATTTCTTTAATAACACTTATTGACCATCTACTATATGTCAGGTAATTTCCTTAGGGATATGAGATACCGACGAAGATGAGGAAAGTTAATGATCTCAAAGTGTCAATAGTGTATTTGAAGGGATTGAAATGCAAACCATTAAATAACACACAATATGACACTGGCAATAATAGAAATCTATACAAAACTCAGAAGTGCAGAGAACAGAACATTAATCTCTGATCATGGATTATGTGCTTTCATATATGCTGCCCAGGTCTCCTGAATACTTGCTGAATGGTCTTCTCATCACATTTTTATCTGATAACATTATTACCTAGATATGCTGTGTACTCAGGTATTTTTAATCATGTAAAGTAATCAATGCTATATGTTGAAAAAATCATATGGTACACAACTCTTGGCATTTGTTTTGCTAGAAGGAACTACAAGACTGTCCACATTATGCTATAATTTCATTACCTGGTGCAATTCTCCTGTACTTCTAATATAGTTGTAGGGCAAGGTCTTTGAGCACCAAGATGATCTGAATTACACCCAATTCTATGCTTTAACAGAATTGTAATACAGTGGATTTCTTGGTGCAATAGACAGATTTCCTGAATTTGAATATGTAACAGAATATTAACCTTGTGATTTTTTCTTAGAGTAATTTAGACACTTGGAAAATAACATTAACTCCTTTATGTCTTTCAAAATGGGATAAATTACTGTTGACACAATCTGTGGCATAATTACAATCTAAAGAAACTATTCTTACCAATCATGCTTATTGTAATATTAAAAACTGGGTTTAAATGGGAATATCCAGCTTATAAAACAGACTAGATTCAAAAGGGTACAAGCAAAAAGCAACTCTTATTTTGTCTTTTTGTCCCTTCTACTGCAGTCTCAGTTTTCCCCCGACCACTGTCTTAACTTGTGGGTAAATCATGCAGCTTTTCTAGTCATTCTCAAATAAGAAATTAAGTCTCGGGAAATGGACTTGGCCCAATGGTTAGGGCATCCTTCTACCACATGGGAGGTCTACCATTCAAACCCCGGGCCTCCTTGACCCGTGTGGAGCTGGCCCATGGGCAGTGCTGATGCGCCAAGGAGTGCTGCACCATGCAGGGGTGTCCCCTGCGTAGGGGAGCCCCACGCAAGGAGTGCGCCCATAAGGAGAGCCGCCCAGCGCGAAAGGAAGTGCAGCCTGCCCAGGAATGGCGCCGCCCACACTTCCCGTGCCGCTGACGACAACAGAAGTGGACAAAGAAACAAGACGCAGCAAATGGACACAGAGAACAGACAACCGGGGGAGGGGAGGAATTAAATAAATAAATAAATCTTTAAAAAAAAAATTAAGTCTCTTTGTCCTGGTCCAACCTGAATGATATACTGTATCTCCATATATGATAAAGTTAAAAATTCCTCTTTCCTCAGCACTGGGCTACCTCAAGTTGGGAAACCCAAAGTGGGAGAAGGGGTATGGCCAATTTTTTCTCTTTTATTCCATTTCCTTCATGCTTGCAAGCCAGTCCTTTGGGGATGGGGATGCAGTGAGGGTGGGGAGATAGGCTGAGTCATCATCTGGTGTCGCGGGCCAAGTCCTAAAACTATTTTAATCTCAGGTGAACTCTTTTGTTAACTTTATTAGGAACTTTATAGAAAAGTGCACAAAACAAAGATGTCAATTACTTAAAGAGAGCACCCATGTAACCAATAGCCAGGCCAAGAAACATAAAATAAAACACACCAATTCAAGAATATACTATATTCCTATAGTTTTAAAATATTCTTTAAATTTCTCTCATTAATGTTTGATAGTTTTCCAATAGAAGTCTTGTACAGAGTTCGTTAGATGTATTAGAGATACTTTATTTTTGTGCTGTCGCGAATTTAATTTTTAAAAATTTTCTGTTGTGGGTATATAAAACATGAAATTGATTTTGCATATTGAACTTGTGCCCATATATATAAATAGTAATTCTAATACTTTACCTTAAATCCTTTTGTATTTTCCACATAAATAATTATCTTATCTATGGATAGTGACAGTTTTGTTTCTTCTTTATGTTCTATATGTACATACATATTTAAATATATTATGTATATATGCACACACATGTACATTTATATATATGCAATTGCATATGCATTTACTTCTTTTACTTGAATTAGAGAACAGCTAGAACCTCCAGGATAATGTCGAATAATAGTGGTGATCAACATGCATTTCATTCAGGATCTCAAGACATAGTATTTAGTATTCCACCATCAATTTTAAATTTTTCTGTAAATTATTAGTAAATTCTCTTTAAGAAGTTTTTCTTCTATTTCTAGTTTTTGGCTTTAAAAAGTCATGAATGAATATTATATTTTTTAAAAATATATTTCTTATTTTTAAAAAAGATGCTTTGATTACACAAAAAAATATAAGGGATTCCCTCATGCCCCACTCCTCCCACCTCCCACCATTCCGCACATTAACAGCTTCTTTCATTAGTGTGGTACCTTCATTGCAATTGATGAACACATTTAGAGCACTGACACTAAGCATGGATTCTAGTTTACATTGTAGTTTACACTCTCTCCCACTCACTACTGTAGGTTATGGCAGGATATATAATGGCCTATATCTGTCATTGCAATAGCATTCAGGACAATTCCAAGTTCCAAAAATGCCCCCATATTACACCCCTTTTTCCCTCTCCCTGCCTTCAGCATCTCCAGTGGCCACTGTCTCTATGTCAATAATATAATTTCTTCTATGGCTAGACATTTTTTAAAACTTGTTTTTCTTCATGTGTCTATATATTCTTTATAATTTTGTTACTGTAGTGAATTATAAGGATTGATTTTCAAATGCCAAATGAACTACATATTTCTGGAGTAAAATCAACTTGGTAATAATAATGTATTTTCCTTTATATATGTCATTAGATTCAAATTGCTAATACTTTACTACAGATTTTTCATTAGTGAGGTTGGCCTATACTTTCCTTTTCTCCTAATGGTTCTTGTTAGGTTTTGGTGTCAAAGTTAGTTTGGCCTCACAAAATGAGTTTAGGACTGTCCCTTTATGTTTTATACCCTGGAAAAGTTTGTTTAAATTGACATTTTTTTCTTCCTTACATATTTGATAGAATTCACCGATGAAGTTATCTAGTCTTAAAGAAAATAATCTTTGTTTTTAATAATAGATTCATTTTTTTAAAGTTATAGTGGGATTTAGATTTTCTATTTAATCTTGTGTCACTAAGTTACATTTTTCTGAGAATTTGTTAATTTTATAAAAACTTACAAATTTATTTATATATTTTATAATATACTGTTACGAGCACAAAATTTCTTTTGTGATTTTTTATTGTTTGCAGGATCTATAGTTCTTTTCTCTTTCTCATTTCTGACATTGGTTATTAACAACTTTTTTATATTCTCTTTTGTAAGTTTATATGTTTGTCCTCTACCTTTTGCAGACCATATTGCCTTGTTATAAAAACAACATTATACTTGTTTTATAGTTCATTAAGCTATGTTCATATTTAAATTTCTGTTATTTCTAACTTTTTGATATAGGCTTATTGATTTTGGCTTTTTTTTTGTCTAATTTAAGCCTTTAACAGTATATGTTTTATCTATTATTTGTACCCCCATAACTTTCACATTAGAATTTTAATTATCATTCAGTTCAAAATATTTCCCAATTTCTGTTGTGGTTGCCTCCTTGACTTATTTCTTATTTAGATGTATGTTTTCAAGCATATGGGAAGGCTATTGCCTTTTTTGTTTAATTCTAGTTTAATTATATTGTGACCATTTGCATACAGTGTTTTCAATCCTTTTGGATATATTGGGACTTGCTTTATGGATCAGGGTCAACTTTTATGAAAATTCTTCAGTGTTCTAGTGTGATATTCTGTAGTAATCCATTAAGTTTGCTGAGTTGGATGTTTATACTCAATATATCCTCAGTGATTTTTTTAAATGTGTCATTTGTCCTATCACTTAGATAAAGTACTTTGTTAAAGTCTCCACTATGATTGTGAATTTGTTTCTTTTTCATTGTAAGTCTATCAATTTTTGCTATATATATTTTGAGACTGTGTTATTAGATGCATATAAATTTGGAAGCTTTCATTGTTTTTTTGGCATAATACTCCTTCCTTACTCTAGCAATTTTTTTTTTTACCTAAAATCTACTTCATTTGACTTTATTACTACAGATATATCAGCTTTTTTCATTAATATTTATTTTTCATTTATAAAGGAAATACATAGTTATAAAAAACTAAAACAAGAGGTGTTTATGTTGTAGTTCAATTTTCAGAACCGTTGCTGCCTTTCTTTGGTTATTGACACATGCACAGATTGGGAATGAACCTGGTACTAATGCCAGTTTAAATAAAGAATTATAGATTCTCTTCTCCAACTCTCACTTGCCAGGGTTACTGCCACACTCACCTGTTCCAAAGACCTTTACCCTGTTTCTTCTGGACAGAAATATTGGGGAGGCAGTTTCAGGGGTTTCGCTCCAGGCCTATTATACAGTTCCCAGAAACCACCCTTGGGGTGAGGTGAAAGTGGGAAAAGAGAGGGAAACAGTAAGAGGGATTCTCTTACTCCTAAGACAGGACTCCATTTCCCACTGTTTTCCTATCCAGCGGCGTGGGATAGGAGCTTTGGAGCTGGCTGTGGGGCAAGGCAGCGGGAAAAAAGAGAGAGATAAAACATATTGGGACTTTTCCCACACTTTCTGACCAGGACAGTCATCTGTAGGGACTTTTGTTGACTTCACCTGCTACACTGTTCCGCATTATGATTGTCTTCAGCTCAAAACCAGGAGATAAATGAGTCAAAAACAAAACAGAACAAAACAAAAAACCCCATATGAATCTTTGTCCTGGCCAGCGGGACGATCAACGAGAGCTCCGGATCCTAGGAGGGAAAGAATGATATGGGACAAGAGAGACACAAGGAATGACAGCAAGACAGTATTCTGATCAAGCTGCAAAACTTTATTGAGGGGACTGAGCATACATACTCTATGGAGGAGGGGGGGTGGTGGGTAAGGATAGGTGGCGGTCTGGGATTGGCCGCTGCTGTTGCTAGGGCGGGAGGCAGATTTGAGGTAAGAACTTTTGGCGGGAACTGGTTCTGTAAAGAAGGGGGGGAGGGTGACCTAAGCTATTGTTGTATCAGCTCTGGCGGCCATGTTACCGGCATTGCTAAAAGGTAGATTCTATGCATGCTGCCTTAATCGCCCACAACAAATCTTGACAATCATATTGGTCTTTCTTCAAGTTTTTACTTCTCCCCTGCTATTACTAATTTTAGAGTCCTGGTTAGTTATTTTATTTTATTTTATTTTTTGCATTTGTCCAGGGTTTTCAGTTGAAATCAGTGGGAAAGATAAGTTGCAGCAGGCTTACTTCATCTTTCTCCTAGCTTGGTCTCTTAGATTTCTGCCCAAATGATTGGCACTGACATACATGCACCCTTTCTCAGATGGGGGAGTCAACCAGCTTTAGATTTTTTTAAAACTTTGTTAGAAGTTGTAGATTTACAGAAAATTCATGCCTAAAATAAAGTATTCCCATATGCCCTTCATCACAAACAGGGTTTCCTTATTATTAACACTTTGCGTTAGTGTGGTAACTCCGTTACTATTAATGAAAGAATATTATTATGATTATAATATTAACCGTAGTCCATAATCTACACTAGGATTTACCATTTGTTTTGTACAGGCCTATGTAGGTTTTTTTTTTTAATTTTTATTCTGGTAACATATATAGAACTTAAAATTTACCCTTTTATTTTTAAATTTATTTCCCTCCCCTTCCCCCTTCCCTGCATTGTTTGCTCTCTGTCCATTCGCTGTGTGTTCTTCTATGTCCACTTGCAATCTTTGTCAGCGGCACTGGGAATCTATGTCCCTT
This sequence comes from Dasypus novemcinctus, assembly GCF_030445035.2. Classification (NCBI taxonomy): domain Eukaryota; kingdom Metazoa; phylum Chordata; class Mammalia; order Cingulata; family Dasypodidae; genus Dasypus; species Dasypus novemcinctus. Next base: position 108,478,835 of record NC_080675.1, on the reverse strand, counting down.
TTTGTTGCATCATCTTCCTGTGTCAGCTCTCTGTGTGTGCGGCACCACTCCTGGGCAGACTGCACTTTTTTGCACAGGGCGCCTCTCCTTTGTGTGGTTCACTCCTTGCATGAGGGGCTCCGCTACATGGGGGACACCTCTGTGTGGCACAGTACTCCTTACACACATCAGCACTGTGCATAGGCCAGCTCACCACATGGGTCAGGAGGCTCTGGATTTGAACCCTGGACCTCTCATATGGTAGGCGGATGTTCTATCAGTTGAGCCAAATCTGCTTCTCTAAAATTTACCTTTTAAAAACATTCAGATATGCTTCATCAGTGTTACTTACATTCACTATGTTGTGCTACAATCAACACTATCTAGTAACAAAACTTTTCTATCATCCAAAACAGAAACTCTGTACTAATTAAGCATTGACTCCCCATTATCTACTCTAACTGCAGACCCTGGAAACCTGTATTCTGATCACTGACTCTGAATTTGCTTATTCTGCTTATTTCAGATCAGTGAAGTCATGCAATATTTGTCCTTTTCTGTCTGCCATATTTCAGTCAACAAGATAGCTTCAAAGTTCATCCACATTATCACATGTATCAAAATGTATTTCTTTTTATAGCTGAATAATATTCCTGGGTATTATATACCACATTTTGTTTTCTCATTCATCTGTTGATAGACACTGGCTTAAAGAACAGGAATTTACTGGCTCACAGCTTTGAGGCTAGGAGAAGTCCAAACTCAAGGCATTATCAAAATGATGCTTTCTCCCAGAGCAAATGCAAATTCTCAGTCCTTTCTGTCTTACCTGTCTCTGAGTGGAGTCACAGATGCTGCCTCTTTATCTGGGCTTATGCCTACTAGAGACTTTAGGAATTCCCCATTTACAGTTTTCTTAGGTATTCAAGTCAACACTCTCACTACTTTTTTTTAATGTATCAATTTTATTGATATATTATTGATATATATTAATAAAACAGAAATCCATCCAAAGTATACAATCAATGGTATTTAGTATAATCACATATTTGTACATTCATCACGTCAATCATTTAGATCACTTTCACTATTCCAATAACAATAATAATTAAAAGAAAACCCCATAACCTCTCAATCTCTCTATGCCTCCCCTGCCATACATAACTGCTATTCTTTTTCCTTTTCTCTAGTATGTTTGTATTTATATTTTGTAAAAAATGTCTTATATATGCAATATCACCCATATTTGTGTTTTACATGAGGTTTTACTATCAAATACAGTGCCATGTTAGTTTTTAGACTTCCTTCTAGTAATATACGTGACCTTAGACTTTCCTTTTCAACCAGTCATACCCATACAATAGCCCTGGAGTTACAAACATGGTGATATGCTTTAACCATTTCTATTCATTTCCAAAGATTCACAGATAAATTTTTTACCAGTTCTACACAGATTAAATTTAAGCATTCCATTTTCTACCCTCCTATTTTCTGGTGACCTATATTCTAATTATTAAGTCCATGAGTTTACACAATTTCTTTAGTTCATAATAGCACAATCATACAGTATTTGTCCTTTTGTGTCTGGCTTGCTTCACTCAACATAATGTCTCCAGGTTCATCCATGTTGTCATATGCTTCATGACTTCACTTCTTCTTACCACTGCAAAATATTCCATCATGTATATATACCACAACTTTTTTATCTATTCATCAATTGATGGATACCTGGGTTGTTGAGTAATGCTGCTACAGCAATCGTGAATAATGCTGCTATCAACATTGGTGTGCAAATGTCTGTTCATGTCACTGCTCTCAGTTCTTCTGGATATATACCTAGTAATTAATGGTATTGCTGGGTCACATGGCAATTCTATATTCAACTTCCTTAGGAGCTGCCACCAACAGTTAGTAAGCATTCCTATCTCTCCACATCCTCTATAACATTTAGTTTTCTAACTTTCTAATAGTGGCCAGTCCAGTAGGTGTGTATGAGTCGGCCAAAGGGGTGCTGATGCAAAGTATCAGAACTCTGCTGGCTTTTATGGAGGGTATTTATTTGGGAGAGTTACCAGGCCCTAAAGAGTCCAACTCAAGGTACCATAAAGTTACTTTCTCACCCAAAGTATGCCATGTGTTGACACAAGATGTGGGTGATATCTGCGAGGGTTCAACCTTCCTCCTTCCTCTTAAAGCTCCATGGTCCCATCTTCTTCTGATCTCAGCTGTAGGCATAAGTCTCATCTCTATTCCAGGGACAGCGGGGAACTATCAGGTGAACGACTTGGCTCTTTCCCTGAGGCTCCAGCATCAAAAACTCCCTGTGTTCTCCTTCTTCATGTGTTTTACTTCCCTGTGTTCACCTACTCTGTATGTTTTACTTACCTGTCTGAGTTTGAGTATCCATCTATATAGCCCATAGCTGTAGGCTAGCTGTAGGTGAGGACTCAAATTGAATCACCCTAATGATGTGGTCAAATTAAAAGCCCTAATCTTATTTAATAAAATAAAAGTGAAACCTCTGAGTCTAATACAATTCATTATGCCCAGAGGAATAGATGAATTTACAAACACAATCCAATATCTATTTTTGGAATTTATAAACAATACCAAACTCCCCCAAGGTATGAAATGATATCTCATTATAGTTTTGATTTGCATCTCTTCATGTCTTTCTTCATCATTTGTGTTTCTTCTTTGGGCAATTCTCTTTTGCCCATCTTTTAATTGAGTAGTTTGTCTTTCTATTGTTGAGTTTTATGACCTCTTTTTATATTATGGATATCAAAGCCTTATTGAATATATGTTGCCAAATATTTTCTCCCATTGAATCAGCTGCCTTTTCACCCTCTTGACAATGTCCTTTGAGGTGCAAAAGTGTTTAATTTTAGGAAGTCCCATTTATGTATTTTTTCTTCTGTTGCTTGTGCTTTAGATGTAAGGTTTAAGAAACTACCACCTGACTACAAGATCTTGAAGTTGTTTTCTTATATTTTCTTCTAGGAGTTTTATGGTTGTCACTTTTATATTTAGGTCCTTGATCAATTTTGAGTTAAATTCTGTATAAGGTGTGAGATAGAGGTCCTCTTTCTTTCTTTTTTATGTGAATATGAGTTGTTCCAGCACCATTTATTGAATAGACTGTTATGGCCCAGCTGGGAGAACTTGACAGCCTTGTCAAAAATCACTTGAGTGTAGATTTGCAGGTCTATTTCTGAGTTCTTGATTCAGTTCCATTGGTCAATGTGCCTGTCTTTATGCCAGTACTGTCCTCTTTTTAAAACTGTAGCTAAGTAATATGCTTTAGAGTCTGGAAGTGAAAGTCCTCTTATTGATATTTTGTCTCCAATCAATGAACACCAATGTCCTTCAATTTATTTGTCTTCTTCAGTTTCCTTTAAAACATGAACTGTAGTTTTCTAACTATAGGTCCTTTATGTCCTTCTTTAAGTTTATTCCTAAATATTTGGCTGTTTTAGTTGCTATTATAAATGGAATGTTTTTCTGATTTCCTCCTCAGCTTGTACATCAGTAGTATATAGAAAAGCTTTTGAGTTTTGTTTATTAATCTTGTATCCCAACACTTTGCTGAACTTATCTATTGGTTCTAGTAGCTTTGCTGTGAATTTTTTAGGAGATTTTAGATATAGGATCATATCAGCAAACAGTGGAAGTTTTACTTCTTCCTTTCTTTTCAGGTACCTTTTTTTTCTTTATCTAGCCTAATTGCTCTAGCTAGAACCTCTAGTACAATATTGAATAACAATAGCGGCAGTGGGCATCCTTGACTTGTTCCTGATCTCAGCAGGAAAGCTTTCAGTGTTTTGCCATTGAGTATGATGTTAGCTGTAGGTTTTTCATATATGCGTTTTACCATATTGAGAAAGCTTTCTTCTACACCTATCTTCTGGAGTTTATCAAGGGAGGGTGCTGTATTTTGTAAAATGCCTTTTCTGCATTAATTGAGAAGATCGTGTGATTTTTCTTCTTCAATTTACCAATGTGATTTATCACAATAATTGATTTTCTTGTGTTGAACCACTCTAGCATACCTGGGACAAAACTCACTTGATTGTGGTGTATAATTTTTTAAGTGCTTTTGGATTCAATTTGTGAGTTTTTTGTTGAGGATTTTTGCATCTGTGTTCTTTAGAGATGTTTGTCTGTAATTTTCTTTTATTTATAATATCTTTTTCTGGTTTTGGTATTGGGGTGATATTGGCTTCTTAGAATGAGTTTGGTAGCATTCTTTCCTGTTCAATTTTTGGAATAGCTTCAGCAAGATTGAATGATTGGTAAAATTCACCAATGAAGCCATCTGGGGCTTTTCATCTGTGGGAGTTTTTGATGACTGACTGTTTCAATCTCTTCACTTGTTTGTTGAATTCTTCTATTTCTTCTAGGCTTAGTGTAGGTGGTTTGTGTGTTTCTAGGAATTTGTCCATATCCTCTACATTGCCTAGTTTTTTGACATACTGTTTTTCACAGTATGGGCTTATGATCTTTCTTATTTCTGCAGAGTCAGTAGTAATCCTTTTCATTTAGGATTTTATTGCATCTCCTCTCTTTTTTCTTTGTCAGTTCAGCTAAGGCTTTCTTGATTTTGTTGATCTTTTCAAAGAACCAACTTTTCTTTTTTAATTCTATTTTTTTTTGTTCAAATTCTTTTATTTGTGTTCTGGTTTTTACTATTTTTTCCCTTGATCTTGGTTTGGGATTAGTTTGTTATCTAGTTCCTCCAGGTGTGCAGTTATATATACAATTTTAGCTTTCTTCTTTTTTAATGTAAGCACCAAAGTCCTCCAGAGGGTTAGGATACAAACGGAACAGTTTTTGTCTGTGCAATTTCCAGACTGGTCAGCAGATGGCACTCATCAGTGCACCTTTCCATGGGGGTGTTTCAGTCTGGGCTTTCCTGTGTTCCTTTATTGGATCTCCAAAGTGGAGATTCAAAGAAGGCTTCGCTGGCTGAATTCACTGACTCTCCCTGCCTTTTCCCTTAAAACAGCTAACAGATAGATGTCTGTTCCCCTCTCAATCAGCTGTAGTGAGCCAGGGGTTTTACCCCAGTTCAATATCTTGAGGGTGGGGAAGGGACCCTTTCCCAGCCACCACCAGAGCTTGGAAACTCATTTTGTTTGTTGTTTTGGCTTCTTTGTCTCTCTGTCCCTTACCCTTCTGGGAATTGTGTAGCACTGTCCTGGTCTGCTGACCCCCAAAGCAGCTCCCTCAGACAACTTTGGCTCTTTCTCCATTGTTTTTGTGAGAGAATTGAGCTCTACCTGTTAGTCCAATGCCATCTTCCCACAATTCCCTCTAATACTTTTGAAATAGACTTCTACCTCCTCTGGATATTCTTTTGAGTGACTTAATGCAGGTAGTCAATGGTCCCAGGCTGCTGCTACTTAATTGTTTCTCACCATGTCTCAGCTGTCTGCAAGCTGCTTCTCTACAAACCCTGGGAGGGCAAGCCTGAGGCTAGTTCCCTGGTTCAGTCTTTCAGATTCCTACTCAACTGATTGGCACTGACATGCATGCACCCAGTATATACACAGGGTCACTCAGCTTTTTCTGGAACAGGGCCAAAAATCCACAATTAGAACATAAGCTGACTCTGCTTGTGTTGTGTAAGTGGCGGCAGAAGGGCTAGCAAGGGAAGAATAGCTTCTTCTATGACTTTGGAAACTGTGTTTTCTTGGTTCAGTAATCTTTCAGTTAATGCAGTCCTTTTCCATTGTTTTAAAGAAGGTTACAGTCTTTAAGATTCATCTACCACCTTTGCCTGTGGGGGAGGAGTGAGCAGGAGGTTGTAACAATGACAGCCCTCAGAATTGACCCCCAGCAATCTGAAATAGCTTATGAAGAATACTGACCAGCACCAGACCACACATACCCAGAACTTGAAATATTAGGTCTTATGTCCCACTCTGGCACCAAAAAGCTGTGCCAGGCACTTGAATTCTAGTCCCCATGGCTGATGCCATGATGCTTGAGGTAGAGAAATGGGAGCTGCTGCAGGGAGAGTGAAACTCACCAGTATTTATCATAATGTACTAAGGTCTTCCCTGGATGCTGCATAGTCTTCCACTAGACCCAAGAGTTTAAAAATAGTTGATTCAGTCAGTTCCTGCCAGTTCAATAGTTGTTTTGGTGGAAGGACTGATTCCTGGAGCTTCCTACTCTACCATCTTCCCACGGTCTTTTCCAGATGCGTCTTAGTATATTTATATTCAATATATGTACTGGCATATTTGAGTTTAAAACTATCTTACTGAGCAATTTCTGTTTGTACCAGATATGTTTGTTTTTCTTTATTATTTGAGGTGTTTTCTTTATTTTCCATTTTTCCCTGTATTATATAACTTGCAAGTTGTACAAATTTTTATTATTCTTTTATTGGTTTCTCCATAGATTACAGCATGGATTACTGACTCCCAAAAATCAGAAAATAATTGGGTCTTTTACCACCTAATGGGACAATGTAAAGAGTTTAGAACACCTGTTTTAATTTCTTGTCTGCTACATCAATTACCAGGCAATGTGCTGGCTAAACGAACGCAAATTGATGGAGTTTCAGGAAGATGGCATCAGAGGAGACAGGCAGGGCTCACCTCTCTCAAAGTAATAATGTAGAATGGGCCAAAAGCTGTCTGAGGGAACTGCTTTGAGAGACAGCAGACCAGAACAGTGTTGTTCAACTCCTAGTAGGGTGAGGGACAGAAAGATAAAGACCTTGAAACAACAGACATGAGTTACTAAACCCCAGCTGTATCCAAGAAGGGCTCCCATCCCCCACCTTCAAAACATTAAGGCCTAGATAAAACCCTGGCCTACTGAAGCCTACTGAGAAGGAAACAGATGACTTCCCTCCAGTCATCTGTTACAAGGAAAGAGAGCTTCTCTTTGGTGAATTTGGCCAGCAGAACCAAAGTTGAATCTTGGCTCTGGCCAGACTATAAACATGGGAAAGCAGAAATTGATAGAAACACCTCCACCAAAACACTCACCATTGAGTGCCATCTGTTGGTTGGCCAGGAAATTATAAAGAGAAAAACTGATTTGGGGATCTCTCTTTAGCCCCACCCCTGGGAGAAAATCTGTGCCCCATTATTGAGTTCCTGGTCTGATTTTGATAACATAAGCTGGGCAATTTTAAAGAATTAGAATAAGTTGAAACAAAAATCAAAGAAGAACTCAAAAAAAAAACTAGGCTAGAGAAAGAAATTGACCATCAGAATAAATTCACCAACATATTCATATACCTTGAAATCAGCAACAACACCAACAACAACAAAAATTACAAGCCATGCTAGGAAAAGAAAGAGATGACCCAGCCAAAGGAACAAACCAAATATCCTGATGAGATACAGGATTTAATCAACTAATCAATGATATTCACACAAATCTCCTAAATCAATTCAAAGAATTGAAGGAAAATGACTAAAGAGATAAAGGATATTAAGAAGACAATGAGTAAGCATAAAGAACAATATAAAAGCCTGCAAAGAAAAATAACAGAGCTTGGGAATGAAAGACATGACAGATGAGATTAAAATAAAATAGAGGCATATAACAGCAGATTTTAATTACTCAAAGACAAAATTAGTGATTTCAAAGACAGAACATCTGAACTGGAAAAGACAGGAGGACAGAAAGAGAAAAGAATAGAAAAAAATGGGACAGGATTTCAGGAAATTGAATAACAAAATGAAACACATGAACATATGAGTTATCAGTGTCCCAGAAGAAGAGAATAGAAAAGAGGCAGGAAGAATATTTGAGGAAATAATGACTGAAAACTTCCCAACCCTTATGAAAGACATAAATATTTTAATATCAAAGAACAACAACACACCCAAAACATAATAAATCTGAGTAGACCTACTCTGAAAAACCTACTATTCAGGATGACAAATATCAGAGATGAAGAGATGATTCTGAAAGCAGCAAGAGTAAAGCAAAACAGCACATACAAGGAAACCTCAGTAAGATTAAGTGCCAACCTCTCATCGGAAACCATGGAGGCAAGAAGAGAGTGGTATGATGTATTTAGGGGATTGAAAGAGAAAAGATTGCCAGCCAAGAATTCTGTGTCCAGAAAAACTGTCCTTCAAAAATGAGGGTGAGTTCAAAGTCGTCATAGACAAATAAAAACTGAGAGAATATGCTATCAAAAGACCAGAATTGCAAGAGATGTGAAAGGGAGTGCTGCAGCCTGAAAGGAATAAAACAAGGATGAGAGACTTGGAGAAGTGTATAGAAATGAAGATTGTTAGTAAGGGTAAATTAAAGGGTAAAAAAGACAGACAATTGTAAGATATGACAATGAAAATCTAAAGGACAAAATGGATAAAGTAAGAAATACCTTTACATTAAGAACATTGAATACCAATGGCTTGAACTCCCCAATCAAAAGACATAGACTGATGGAATGGATAAAAATATGATCCATTATTATGCTGTATACAAGGGACTCACCTCAGACTTAAGGACACAGCCAGGTTGGAAGTGAAAGTTTAGGAAAAGATAGTCCAAGCAAATAGTAGCCCAAAACGATCTTCATATTAATATCAGACAAAATAGATTTTAGTTGCATAACTTGTAAGGGAAAAAGAGGTCATTTTATATTAATGAAAGGAGCAAGTCACCAAGAAGAAATATCTATAATTAAGAATTATGCACCTAACCTGGGTGCACCAAGATATATAAGGCACACACTGGCAAATCTGAAGTGAGAAATAGATATCTGCAATAATAGTTGGAGATTTCAGTACACCACTCTCAGTATTAGATCAAACATCTGGACAGATGATAAATAAAAGACATAATACTTGAATAATATGATAAGTGAACTAGACCTTATAGACACCTACAGAGCATTGCACCCCAAAAGAGCAGTAAAATATTCTTTCCAAGTGCTTATGGATCCTTCTCCAGGATAGACCATATTTTGGGTCACAAGATAGGTCTCAGTATATTTTAAAAATATTGAAATTTTACAAAACACTTTTCTCTGATCATAATGAAATGAAGCTGGAAATCAGTCATGGATGGAAAAAGGAAAAATCCATAAATATATGGAGATTTAAATAACACACTCTTAAATGATCAATGAGTCAAACAAGAAATTGCAAGGGAATTCAGTAAATATCTTGAGATGAATGAAAATGAGAACACAACATATCAAAATCTATTAGACAGAGAGCAGATGTGGCTCAAGTGGTTGAGCACCTGCTTCCCACATGGGAAGTCCTGGGTTACAGTCCTGCATGCCTTCTGAAAACAAAAACAAACAACAAGCAAACAAATGAAGGGACCAGCTCAGGGGAGCTCATGTAACTGAGTGGTTGAGTGCCAGATTCCTACATAAGTGATATCAGGCTCATTCCTCAGTATTGGTACAATAAAAGAAAGTCTATGGGACATCACAAAGCCAGAGTTGTGACAGAAATGTATAGCCCTCAATGCTTACATTAAAAAAAGAAGAGAGAGTTAATATTGAAGATCTAACTGCACACCTGCAGGAACTAGGAAAAGAACAGTGAACTAATCCCAAATCAAGCTGAAGGAAATAAATAGTAAAGATCAAAGCAGAAATAAATGAAATGAAGAACAAGAAAAATAGAGAATCAATAAAAGCAAAAGTTAGTTCTTGAAAAGACAAGCAAAATCAACAAACCCTTATCTAGACAGACAAAGAAAAAAAGAAAGAAGACACAAATAAATAAAATCAGAAAGGAGGTGGGGGACATTGTCACTGATCCTGCAGAAATAAGATCATAGAAGGACACTATGAATAAATGTCAGCCAGAACACTAGACAATGAAGATGAGATGGACAAGTTCTTAGAAACATTTTAACAAAATATACTGACCCTAGAAGATATAGAAATCCTCAATGAACAAAACACGAGTAAAGAGGTTGAAATTGTCATCAAAAACTGCCCAAAAAGGAAAAGCACAGAGGTGAATTCTACCATCATTCAAAGATGACCTAATACCAGTCTTGCACAAGTTCTTTCAAAAAAATTGAACAGGAGGGACAACCAGCAAGATAGTGGCAGGCTAAGGAGCTCCTAGAGTCAACTCATGCTACAGGGCAGTTAGTAATCACCCAGAACTATCTAAAGCACCTGTTTGGGGTCTCCAGGACACTAGAAGAGCATCCTTGAAAGAATGGAAGGAAGAGACACTCCATCTGCAGAGAAAATTTGTAAGTGGAGCACTCCATGCCCTGGAGGCTGGTGCCCATTCTCCACTGGCAGGACAAGCACCCTTGAGAGCTATTCCATGGCAGGAATTGGAAGATTCACTGACCAAAAATGGGGGAGGAAGAGACAGTGAGGCACCAGTACAGCTACTGATTAGTAAATTTGGTGGGATAAAGTATAATATTAAAAATACCTCAAGTTTGAACCTGTCCAAATCAGAAAGAGTCTGGTAGCAACCATTTTGATTCCACCCCAGCATGAAGGAAGCCAGGCTGACTGAAAATCACAGTGATGGTAGAGACTGTTTTCTTTCACCCAGATTGGCATGCAACCCTAGGCAAGGGTTCAGCCCCACCTCTAGCAGGGAGGAATCTGGCAGGACCTGCACGAGCTTCTTCAGGTAACTGCAGGTACATTTGGCTGACACAGACTGAATACTGGAAGTCTCCTGGGGCAACTGCAGTCATCTTGGACCCATATGACATAGATCTGCCCACACCTGCAGCTCCATCCCTACCCTAGGCAGGGGAGGAAGGGACATGAAGCTTCACCAGTCTCTTGGGCAACTGCAATCTAGGCCTGCATGACTTGAATTATTGTACACAGCTGTGGCTCTGTCCCTACCCCTGGCAAAAGAGAAAGTTGGGAGAAGCTCATTGGTCCCTGGGGCAATGAGAACAGCTTGAGCCTCCACAGCTTACAGCACCAACTACATCCTTGTCTCTTACTGTACAACAAGCAAGGGAGAAAGGGCAAGAAAGTCTTAAACTAAAGAGAGAAATTGAATCCAGAATAAATACTCTAGTATGACCAATGCTAAGATACCAAAAAAAAATTATAACCCACACCAAGAAACAAGAAGATATAGTCCAGTTAAAGGAAAAAGATAAACCTCCAGATGACATAAAGGAGTTGAGATATCTAATCATAGATGTTCAAACAAATATGCTTAATAAATCCAATGAGATGGCTAATGAGATTAAGTATAAGGAAGTGGATGTGGCTCAAGTGATAGAGCTTCCGCTTACCATATGGGAGGACCTGGGTTTGATCCCTGGGGCCTCCTGGTGTAAAAGAAGAAGAAAAAGCACACCCACATGGTGAGCCAGTGTCCATGCAAGTGCCTGCATGGTGAGCCAATGCCAGCACAAGTGAGACATGCAGCAAGAAGATGACACAACAAAAGAGAGACAAGGAGAGAATCAAGATGAAGCATAGAAGAAACCAGGAACTCAGGTGCCACAATTGACAGGGAAGCTCTTTCCACATCAGGAGTCTCCAGATCAAATCCCAGTGAATCATAGAGGACAGAAAATGAGAAAAAGAAGACAACACAAACAGCAAAAATAGCAGGGCAGGAGGAAATAGATAAATAAATATTTTTTAAAAATAGAGATTAAGGATATTAAGAAGACATTGGATGAGCACAAAGGGAAATTGGAAAGCACATATGGAAAAATAGCAGATCTTGTGGGGATGAAAGGTGGAATAAATGAAATAAAAAATACACTGTAATCATATAATAGCAGATTTAAGGAGGCAGAAGAAAGCATTGGTAAACTTGAAGAAATGGTCTCTGAAAGCAAACATACAAAAGCACAGATGAAGCAAAGAGTGGAAAAAATTGAACAAGGTCTCAGGGAACTAAATACCACAAAGTATTAGCTTGCATGGTTGCAACTATGTGTGTCATGGGTGTCCCAGAAGAAGAGAAGGGAAAGGAGGCAGAAGGAATATTTGAGGTAATAATGGTAGAAATTTCCCCACCCTATTGAAGGACGTAGATCTCCATGTCCAAGAAGCACAACATACTTCCATCTGAATAAATCTGAATAGACAAACACTGAGACACATACTAATCAGAATGTCAAATGCCAAAGACAGAGAGAGAATTCTGAGAGCACAAGAGAAAAGTAATGCATAACATATAAAGGATAAAGTATAACCAATAAGATTACATGCCAATTTCTCATCAGAAACCATGGAAGCAAGAAGACAGTGGTATAATGTATTTAAGATACTGCAAAAGAAAAACTTCTAGCCAAGAATGTTATATTCAGCAAGATTGTCTTTCAAAAATGAGGGCAAGTTTAAAGAATATTCATAGATAAACAGAAACTGAGAGAGTTTGCAACCAAGAGCTCAGCTTAGCAGGAAATAATAAAGGGCGTGCTACTGCCTGAAAAGAAAAGACAGAAAAGAGGCCTGAAAGAGAGTCTAGATTGATTATATCAATAAAAGAAACTAAAAGGGTCAAAAGAGTGGGGAAAATAAAATATGACAGATAAAACCCAAATATTCAGGAATAAACCTAACCAATGATGTAAACCACTTTGTATTCAGAAAACTACAACTCATTTTTAAGAGAAAGTTTTAAAAAGACCTAAATAATTGGAAAAACATTCCATTTTCATGGATTGCAAGACTAAATATCAATGAGATATCAAGTCTACTCAAATTTATATACAGATTCAATGCAATCCCAATAAAAATTCCACTAGCATTCTGAAAAATAAATGGAAAGTATGATCGTCAAATTTATTTGGAAGGGTAAGGGATCTTGAATAGTCAGAATCATCTCAAAAAGAAAAAACAAAGTTGGAGGACTCTCATTTCTGGACTTTATATCATGTTACTGAGCTACAGTGGTAAAAACAACATGGTACAGCATAAAGACAGACACATAGACCAATAGAAATGAATTAATGGTTCAGAAACAGACCCTGACATATATGGTCAAGTGATTTTTGACTAGCCCATCAAACCCACCCAGCTCAGACAGAACAGTCCATTCAACAAATGATGCTGAGAGAACTGAGTATCCAAAGCCAAAAGAAGTATAGAGTATCCCTATCTCACACCTTATGCAAAAATTAGCTCAAAATGGATCAAAAACCTAAATATGAAAGCAAGAACCATAAAGCTTCTAGAAGAAAATGTAGGAAAATATTTTCAAGACCAGTGGTAGGTGGTGAATTCTTAAAGGAGATAAGAGGAGGACTGAGATGGACTACTTATGTTTAAAGTTTTAATTAGCTTTACTGTAAAAGTGTGGAAATGTACAGAGTTGATGGTAACACATCATAGTAACAGCTGTTTTATAAATGGGGATGTGGCTGAAAATGGTAGTCTAGGTATGTAAATGCCAACTAACAGCATGCCAGAGAATAATCTAGGAACTGAATAGCACAGTAATCCAAGAGGTGAATAAGAATTGTAGTTGATGGTACAGATGCAAGAGTGTCCTTTGTGAGCTAGAGCAGATGTACATCACTATTTCAGAGTGGTGGAATGTGTAGAAACATGGGGAAAGTACAACTGGAGTGACCTATGGACTGTGGTCAATGGTAATAATGTAATATTCATGCATCTATGCCAAAGATGTACTTTGTTGATAATGAGGGTCTGTAGCAGTTTGATAGGGTTCTTAAATTTCAAAAATAGATATTGGATTATGTTTGTAAATTGGTCTGTACATGGGTGCCATTAAATTATGATAAGGGCTTTGATTGGGCCACATTGATAAGTTATTGAGTCCCCACACCTTGGTGGGTGGGGAGTCACAGATAAAAGGGTTGGAGTCTTGAGTTGGAGACCCAGGAAGTAAGCACACTGAGGAGCTTTGTTGCGAGAAAAAAGAAGGAAGCCCGGGAAAGTGAGGAATTCAGGAAGCCTAAACCCTGGCAGATGTTGGTAGCCATCTTGCTCCAACATGTGGCAGTAGACTTTGGCGAGGGTAGTAACTTACATTTTATGGTCAGGTAACTGTAAGCTTCTACCTCAAATAAATACACTTTATAAAAACCAACCAATTTCTGGTGTTTCACATCAGCACCCCTTTGGCTGGCTAATACAGGGAGTGTGGAAAAGTGTGCCAAATGTACGCTATGGACTTGGTAATATTTGAATGATATTCTCATAATCTGTAACAAATGTGCCACCACAGTGTGGTATATTGATAGAGGGGTGTTGTTCAGGAATCAATGTACCTGATTGTTTTTATGTTTACAACTTCTGTCATAAAAATATATTTAAAAAATAATAATAGGGTAGTTGGGGGGAAATTCCATCATTATAAGATAAAGACTATAATTAGTAGTAAGATTTTGACAATACTCTTTTATAATTTGTAACAGATGTCTCACAACAATGCAAGGTTTGGGTTGATGTATGGGACCCCTGTATGATGTTTTGCATGTTTGCCTTGTTAGTTCACACCTTTTACTATACATTTATTGTTTATGTATGTTCAAGTATAAATGATATAAAAATAATAATAGGGTGAGATGGGGAAAATACTTTGGTTAGTAGTAATATTTTGAGGATGCTCTTTAATCATTAGTTAAAAATATGTAACATCAATGCAAGATATTGGTGGTAGGGTGAGGTATGAGAGCCCTGTATGATGTTATGTATGTTTGTTTTTTAAGTTCACAACTATTACTATACACTTATTGTTTTGTATTTTTATGTATGAGTGATATACACCAATAAATTTTTTTAATAAGGAAAAAGATATTGAACAGGAAAGAACAATATTAAACTCATTCTATGAATCCAACATCACCCTATTACCAAAACCAGATAGTGATACTACAGAAAAAAGAAAATTACAGACCAATATCTCTATTGAATAGAGATGCAAAAATCCTCAACAAAATACTTGCAAACTGAATCCAAAAGCACATTAAAACAATTATACACTGTGATTTAGTGGGTTTTACCCCAGATATGGAAGGGTCATTTACAAAAAGAAAAGCAATCAGTGTAATAAAACACATTAATATATTGAAGAAGAAAAATCACATTATCCTCTTGATTTATGTGGAAAAGGCATTTGACAAAATACAGCATCCTTTTGAGATAGAAAAACACTCGAAAAGATAGTAGCAGTGGGAAGCTTTCTCACTCTGGTAAAGACTGAAATGGTGAAATAATGAAAACTAAGATCAGGAACAAGACAGGGATGCCCATTGTCACCACTGTTATTCAATAATATTGTGCTAGAAGTTCTGGCTAGAGCAATTAGGCTAGAGAAAGTAATAAAAGGCACATAAATAGGAAAGGAAGAAGTAAAACTGTTGCAATTCACTGATATGATCTATATATAGAGAGAAAATCCTGAAAAATTCACAACAAAGCTTCTAGAACTAATAGAGAAATTCAGCAAAGTGTTGGGATACAAGATTAATATGCAAGAATCAATAGTGTTTCTATGTACTATTGATGAGCAATGTGAAGAGGAAATCAGGAAAAAAATTCATTTATAATAGTAATTAAGAGAAACAAATATTTAGGAATAAAGTTACCCAAAGACATAAAGGACCTGTATTCAGAAAGCCACAAAACACTGCTGAAAGAAACCAAAGAAGTATTATATAAATTGAAGGACATCCCATGTTCATGGAATGGAAGACTAAATATTGTTAAGATGTCAATTCTATGCAAAATGATTTACAGATATAACACAATCTCTATAAAAATCCTGAAAAACTTTTTTGCAGAAATGGATAAGTCGATTACAAATTTATTTGGAAGGATAAGGGGCCTCAAATAGCCAAAAATGTCTTAAAAAGGATAAACTAGGTTGGACTTTTAAGCATATGACTTAACTACAATGGTTAAAAAAAAAAAAAAAAAAAAAAAAAGAGCATGCTACTGGCATAAAGACAGACACATTGACCAATGGAACCAAACTGAGAACTCAGAAACAGACCCTCATATCTACAGTCAATTGATTTTTGACAAGGCAATCAAGCTCTCCCAGCTTGGCCAGAACAGTCTACTCAACAAATGGTGCTGGGAGAACTGAACAGCCATATCCAAAAGAAAGAAAGAAGACCCCTGTCTTACACCTTTTACAAAATTAACTCAAAATGGATCAAGAACCTAAATATAAAAGTGAAAACCGTAAAACTTCTGGAAGATAATAAAGGGAAGAATCTTAAACATCTTGTGGTAAGTGGTGGTTTCTTGGACCTTACACCCAAAGCACAAGCAACAAAAGAAAAAATAGATACATGGGACCACATTAAAATTAAACACTCTTGCACTTCAAAGGACTTTGTCAAAAGGATAAAAAGCAGCCAACTCAGTATGAGAAAATATTTGGATATTACATATCAGATAAGGGTTTAATATCCATGATATATAAAGAGATACAACTCAACACTAAAAAGACAAACTACCCAATTAAAAAAGGACAAATACTGTATGATTGTGCTATTATGTACTAAATATATTGTGTATACTCATGGAATAAATAATTAGAATATAGATCACCAGAAAGTAGAGTGAGGGTAGAGAATGAAAAGCTGAAGGTTAATCTGTGCAGAATTGGTAGAAAGGTTTTTGTTTTTTTAAAAAATCTTTGGAAATGAATAGAAATGGTGAAAGTAGATCATATTGTTTGCAACTAGTAGAGCTTTTATATGGGTATGACAGCTGTTGAATGAGAAAGTCTGGAGTCATGTATATTACCAGAAGGGAAGCTAAAATTTTTAACCTGGGACTGTAGAACATAGTATACCTCATGAGAAATATGAATACTGGTAATACTGCCTATGTAATACTGTTTTTACAAAATATAAATGCAAATAAATTGGAAAGATGGAAACAGAATAGCAACCATGTATGGCAGGGGAAGCATAGAGAGAATAAGAGGTGATGAGTTTTTTTTCTATTATTATTATTGGAATAATGAAAATGCTGTAATAATGACTGAAGTGATGAATGCACAACTATGTGATTATATCAAATACCAGATTGTACACTTTGATGGATTTATGCTTTATTAATATGTATTAATAAAATTGATTTGTTCCAAAATAAAAATAAACAATGTTTATTTGGCTCACAATTTTGAGGCTAGGCATAGTCCAAAATCAAGGTATCCTCAAAATGACCCTTCACCCCAAAGACTCTGGTGTTCTGGGCCTGGTACTCCTCAGTCGTTGACTTTTCTGTCAGATGGCAATGAATATGGTGGCCTCGCTTATCTTCTCTTCCATGTCCCATTAACTTCCAACTTCTGGCTGCTCCTTTTGGCTTTCTCTCTTTTCACTGTGCTTATAAATGACTCCATTAATCCAGATTAAAGCCCAACTTGATTCATTTGGGCCACACCTTAGTTGAACTGACATCTTGAAGTGATGTTATTTATAATGGGTTCATACCCACCAGAATGGATTAAACTTAAGAACATGTATTTCTGGGGTACATAGCACCAAGTCACTACAACACCTTAACCGTATTTCCCCACTCCTGATTTGTATGAAATTATTACCTTATATTTTCATTTTATTCACATACATACATGTACATAATACATATACATACATACTTAAATACATATGTCATTATTATTTTTTGAAACTATACATATTAGTTTAGATTTACCAATGTATTTAAACTTTTCACACTTTTTTCTGGAACTCCTGGTTTCCATCTGGAATCATTATATGGTTATTATTTCCTTTAGAGGAAGCCCTATAATTAGGGCTTTTATTGGGACATGTCATTAGGGAGTTGAGCCCCCACCCCTTGCTGCATAAGGACTCACAGAATAAAAGGCATGGCAAAGGACAGAATTGAGGGTTCTTAATGTTGGAGCTTTGATGTTGGAGTTTGATGCTGAGGCCTTAAGCTGGAGCCCTGGGAAATAAGCACACAGAGGAACGAGAAGCAAGCCCCAGGGAGAGAAGACCTGAGCCAGGAGAAGAACACAGAGGAACAGGGACAGCTCCTTAGATACAGCAGAAGCCTTAGGGAGAGAGACAGAGCTGTTCAACTGATAGTCTACAGCTGACCTTGTGGAGAGGGGCAAAACCTAGAGAGCCTCATAGTCTACAGCTGATCTGGTGGAGAAAACAGAGGCACTGAGCCCAGAGGAAGCCAGGAAGCCTGAACCCTTGCAGATGTTGGCAGCCATCTTGCTCCAACATGTGACAATAGACTTTGGTGAAGGAAGCAATTTATGGTTTATGGACTGGTATCTGTAAACTCCTACCCCAAATAAATGCCTATTATAAAAACCAACCAATTTCTGGTATTTTGCATCAGCACACCTTTGGCTGACTAATGCACCAACACTAAGTTTGACCAATTATCAACTCATGATCCATACCTACTCTCCCCTCCTCAGATTATTTTGAAGCAAATTCAAGATACAACAGCACAGTTTTACATTGTCTTCAGGAGGTCTGTAGAATAAGGGTACTCCTGAGCAATCCAGTGAGCTAAATGGCAAAGTTTATAATAGCTACTTGTATTCTGTTTTTATGTCTATACCATATTTTAGAGAAGTTGTAGGTTTACAGAAAAATCATGAAGAAAATACAAAATTCCATATACATTCCTTTATTTTTAGCACTTTAGTATGGTATCTCTGTTACAATTGATGAGAAAATATTATTATGATTGTACTATTAACTATAGTTAGTAGTTTGCTTCATGTTTCACTGTTTGAGTTGTACAATCCTGTTTTATTTTACTTATACACAACCCTAAATTTCCCCTTTAGCCAAATTCAAACATATAATTGAGTAGTTTAATTGCATTCACGATATTGTACTACTAAAAGCACCATCCATTACTAACTTCTCCATTACCCAAAACAGAAACTCTGTATCACATAAGTGTTGAATTCCCATTCCCTCCTGCTACCCCAGCTCATGGTAACCCATATTCTCATTTCTAATCCTATGAATTTTTAATTATTTCCTAACATTGAGATCATACAATATTTGTCCTTTTGTGTTTGGCTTATTTCACTCAACATGGTCTTCAAGATTCATCCATGTTGTCACATGTATGAGAACTTCACTCCTTTTTGTGGCTGCATAATATTCTACTATATTCATATGCCATATTTTTTTATGTGTTTATCTGTTGATGGGCACTTGGGTTGCTTCCATCTTTTAGCAATTGTGAATAACACTGTTATAAACATCAGTGTGCAAATATCTGCTTGAGTCCCTGCTTTCAGTTCTTTGGGATATGTACCTAGAAGGGGAATTTCAGGATCATGTAGTAATTCTATAGTTAACTTTCTGTGAAACCAAAAAAGTGTGTTCAATAGTGGCTGCAACATTTTATAGTCCCACCTACAATGAACAAGTGTTCCTATTTCTCCACATCCTCTCCAACACTTTGTTATTTTCAATTTTTCATGATAGGCGTTCTAGTGGGCATGAAATGATATCTTGCAAGTTTTTTAAAAGATAAATATTTCAAATATAAAAAGTATATATTCAGAACAGCTTTTGAGTGTTAATATGATTCCCTCATTTGGAGAAATATTTAAATCCTCCTCCATCAAAACATTTATCTATTTTTATAACATTATACTTGAGAAGTAGTCTGTCTTTGAAAGAAATATTTAAATCGTTTCTGAGAGTTTTGAAGTATCCACAGAAAAGTGTTTTCTGCATTCCTTCTTTTCAAAATGGCAAAAGTTCTTGATATATGAAAACCATTTAAATTATTTTGGCATTTAAATCAGTACCTTTAACATGATCAATTGACTTGGAATTTAATGCATGATTGTAAATGCATTGTTATTATATGGAAATAATAATTTTGATCCAGAAGAATATTTTTTAAATTACTAATTTGGAAAGCGGACTTGGCCCAGTGGTTAGGGTGTCCGTCTACCACATGGGAGGTCCACAGTTCAAACCCTGGGCCTCCTTGACCCATGTGGAGCTGGCCCACGCAAGGAGTGCTGTGCCACACTGGGGTGTCCCTATGTAGGGGAGCCCCACGCGTAGGGAGTGTGCCCCATAAGGAGAGCCACCCAGCGTGAAAGAGTTCAGCCTGCCCAGGAATGGCGCTGTGCACTCGGAAAGCTGACACAACAAAAAGAAACACAGATTTTCGTGCCGCTGACAACAACAGAAGCGGACAAAGAGAACACGCAGCAAATAGACACAGAGAACAGACAACTGGGGTGGGTGGGTGGGTGGGTGGAGAGGCAGGGAAGGGAAGAGAAAAAAAATAAATCTTGAAAGAAATACATTTTTAAAAATTACTAATTTATTTTATTTGTGATAATCTCTGCATTTAATTCACTTCCATTAGTTTAATGAGAAGAAATAATACCTTTGTTATTTTTAAAAACTGTAACCATTTTAAATTTAGCTTATACTGATGAAAAATTAAGGTTCAGAAATAGTCTTAGGTTAGAACTGATGTAATAAGAATATCTAATCATTTCAAATATGAAGATTGTTATTGTGTTGAAAGGGTAAACATTTTTTAAAATGCCTTAAAATATATTTTTCTCTCAAGGAAGAAAAATTGCAGTAATTTAACTATTAACTTTTAACTCCTTGCTCTTTAGAAATGGTTAATATTAATTTAGAAAATGGAAATTTCTTTCATTGTGGTTTTGATTTGCATTTCCCTAATGGCTAATGATATGAAGCAGCTTTGCATGTGTTTTGTGACCATTTGTATAACCTCCTTGTAGAGATGTCTATTTAAGTCTTCTGCCAATGTTTAAATTAGGTTGTTTGTCTTATTGTTAATGAGTTGTAGGATTTCTTTTTTTGTCTTTTCATTTTTTTAATTTTTAAAAGATACTTATATACGTAAATATTACAGAGAATATATAGGGGATTCTCATACCCTGCTTCCACACCTCCCACATATTCCCACATTAGCAACATTTTTATTAGTGTGGTACATTCATTTCAATTCATAAACACATTTTGGAGCATTGCTGCTAAGCATGGATTATAGTTTACATTGTAGTTTACCCTCTCTCCTACTCAATTCTATAGGTTATAGTAAGATACATAATGGCCTGTATCTGTTATTGTAATGTCCCCATTACACCTGTTTTTCCTCTGCCTACACTCAGAACCCCCTGTGGCCACAGCCTCCATATCAATATTACTTCCATTGCTAGAATCACAAAAAGTCAGTAGTAGAATACTAGTAAGTCTACTTTAGTCCATATTTTGAGGATTCTGGGATACTGATGCCCACTCCACTTTTAACTGAGGAGAGACTTTGATCCCTTATGGCCAATGGATGGGACTCTCATGCTTGCAATTGAGGACACTCTTGGTTCCTTGGTATGTTGGTTATTGCGGTCACCCCTCGGGCTGAAGTGTGGTTTGCTGGCCTGGCGGGGGAGCAGCCGCGGCAGGCCAAGCTGCTGCCCCCATAATAGGGTGGCTGGTCGGACTCACCGCCACCCCTGAAGGGAGCTCAGCATGGGCGCAGAGTGCCCTCGGGTCTCCCCTTCTTGGCAGCCATGCTTCCGCGGCCGCCCCTCCTCCCAGATGGCGCCACACGATGCCTGTGGGGCGGCACTCTTCTTCTTTCTCCCTGCACAGGCGCAGGGCGGAAAATTCCAGTCTGCCTTTTCCCCTCCCCCGACAGCAGCAACAGCCAGGCATGGGCGGAGAAATCCAGTCTGCCCTTTTCCCCTCCCCCGACAGCAGCAACAGCCAGGCGTGGGCGGAAAAATCCAGTCTGCCCTTTTCTCCTCCCCCGACAGCAGCAACAGCCAGGTGTGGGCGGAGAAATCCAGTCTGCCCTTTTCCCCTCCCCCGACAGCAGCAACAGCCAGGTGTGGGCGGGAAACTCAAGTCTGCCCTCCACCCCAGCAACAGCAGCCACCAATCCCTAAACCCTGCCCCTTCCCCCAGCAACAGCGACAGCCAATCCCTAACCACCACCTCTCCCCCGTCCAGTACCGCCCACTGACCTTTTGCCGGCAACCAATCAGAACAGGGCGTGGCTTCGACCAATCAGCCTTCCCCAGCCCCTATAAAACTGTAGCCACTCCCTCAATAAAGTTGGACCTGCGTGTTTACCTCGTCTCCGCGGTAGTTTTTCTGCCGTGCGCCCTCCAGTCCTGAGAGCCCCCGACAAGGGCCTGGCCTCCCTTGTCCCCAGTTCGTCGCCTGCTTCTCCGGGCGACCCCTTCATCGCCGGCTTTGCCGGGCGACCCCGTCAGCCGAACCGCGCAACCCCTGTGAGACCGACCCCTCGTCTGCTGCCGGACCGACCCCTCGTCCCAAGTGGGACCGACCCCTCGTCTCAAGCGGGACCAACCCCTCGTCCAAAGCTGGACCGACCCCTCATCCACAGCCAGACCCCACCTCTACCGACCGAGCAAGCCACTGCAGCTGGCGCCCAACGTGGGGCAAAGCAACCCCACCACAGCACAACGTGGGGCAAGGCAACCCCACCACAGCCTCACTCCATAACCTGACGGGCCCCCCCCTCCTCTCTTCTCACCGTGGGACTTCTCTCGTGCAACATTGCTGCTACCTGAGCCTTGGCTACCTCATATGATCCACGGTGGTCTGGGAGAATCGCTGGATGGCTTTCTCCTTCCATGTCGGGGGCTTATACCAACCCGCTATGATTAAGAGGAGCCTTGGATTTCTTGGGAGCGCGCGCTTGCACGTCTGAAGTAACCCTCCCACAGCCCTACACCCTCCTCTCTTCCCACCCCTACCCTTTCGCTCTGCATTGCTGCTCCTGAACCTTGGTGACCTCATATGATCTACGGCGGTCTGGGAGATTCGCTGGATGGCTTTCTCCTTCCATGTCGGGGGCTTATACCAACCCGCTATGATTAAGAGGCGCCAATAAAACTCTCAGGAGCGCGTGCCTGAGCACCTCCACCCCTGCCTTCACCTCTGCCTCCTCCCCTCCGCGCTTGCTCCCCTTTGTCTTGCTCCACTGCTCGTCATTCCGCCCTCCCCTCGTCGGGGCCTTCTTTTGGCCCGCGACCACCGTCAGAGTCCCATTGGCTCCGACCCCTCGTCTCACCGTGCACCTCGGCTCCCATCGCCACGCTCTCAAGGTAAGGGCCCCTTTTCTTATCGGCTCCAAAAGGCCATTAGCAATGGGTAACATCCTATCTGCTAAGCAAGCCCCGCAAGTTCGGGCCCTCGCCGGTCTCCTAGACACTCGCTGGTGTAAGATCTCTTTGAAACAGCCCCAAGATTTCTGTAACCGCGGCCCCACATGCCGCCATCGCTCTCAAGCAGCTCCAGCCCTGCTAAACGGCCCGCAACCCGCTTTCCCCGGCCCGCGGCCTGCTTTCTAGCATCTAATAACATTTCTGTTTTTGCCTCCCCATACTTCTGCAGAGTTTCCTCCTGTCTCGACCTCACTCCTCTTCTCAGCCATCCAAAGAGTCCTTTCTCGTCCCCTGCCCCCCTCCTTTTTTTGCTTGAACCCCCATTGCGTTGCAGATTGGGCCGCCCCATGTCAGCCCGCCCCGTTAACATCGGCCTCTCTCATGCCCATGGAGACTTTGGCCTTCTTATTGCCCTCGCCTATGTCTCCACCACTCCCGACGCTGCCGCCACCATCATCGCTGGTGCCCTGACGCGACTTGTCCTCACAACTGTGATCCTCCAGACCATCACACAGTCTACCTCTACCACTCTTCGCCGCCAAGAAGAGATCAACTACCTGTAACGCGCTGTCACCCTGGACTTTTAACAAGCAGATGGACCTTATAGCCACCGAGATCAACGAAAATTGGACATTGGCCACCCTTGCTTGCAACGGCAAGATACCGCCCCCTAAATTGTACATTTATATCCCCGTCATACTCACCTCCTTCTTCAGCCCTGCTTCCCTCATTGCTTACTGCCTCTTGGGCCTCGGCTACTTGTTGCTGCTGCCATCCTGGCCCTTATTTGAAAAGAAGGGGGAAATGCGGTCACCCCTCAGGCTGAAGTGTGGTTTGCTGGCCTGGCGGGGGAGCAGCCGCGGCAGGCCAAGCCGCTGCCCCCATAATAGGGTGGCTGGTCGGACTCACCGCCACCCCTGAAGGGAGCTCGGCATGGGCGCAGAGTGCCCTCGGGTCTCCCCTTCTTGGCAGCCATGCTTCCGTGGCCACCCCTCCTCCCGGATGGCGCCACACGATGCCTGTGGGGCGGCACTCTTCTTCTTTCTCCCTGCACAGGCGCAGGGCGGAAAATTCCAGTCTGCCCTTTTCCCCTCCCCCGACAGCAGCAACAGCCAGGCATGGGCGGAGAAATCCAGTCTGCCCTTTTCCCCTCCCCCGACAGCAGCAACAGCCAGGCGTGGGCGGAAAAATCCAGTCTGCCCTTTTCCCTCCCCCGACAGCAGCAACAGCCAGGCGTGGGCGGGAAACTCAAGTCTGCCCTCCACCCCAGCAACAGCAGCCACCAATCCCTAAACCCTGCCCCTTCCCCCAGCAACAGCGACAGCCAATCCCTAACCACCACCTCTCCCCCGTCCAGTACCGCCCACTGACCTTTTGCCGGCAACCAATCAGAACAGGGCGTGGCTTCGACCAATCAGCCTTCCCCAGCCCCTATAAAACTGTAGCCACTCCCTCAATAAAGTTGGACCTGCGTGTTTACCTCGTCTCCGCGGTAGTTTTTCTGCCGTGCGCCCTCCAGTCCTGAGAGCCCCCGACAAGGGCCTGGCCTCCCTTGTCCCCAGTTCGTCGCCTGCTTCTCCGGGCGACCCCTTCATTGCCGGCTTTGCCGGGCGACCCCGTCAGCCGAACCGCGCAACCCCTGTGAGACCGACCCCTCATCTGCTGCCGGACCGACCCCTCTTCCCAAGTGGGACCGACCCCTCGTCCCAAGTGGGACCGACCCCTCATCCAAAGCTGGACCGACCCCTCATCCACAGCCAGACCCCACCTCTACTGACCGAGCAAGCCACTGCAGGTTATCCATCATCCCTCCTTGTTAGTTGTCCTGGGTGAGTCCAATGAACCAAAGAGTAGTTGTTGTAATTCCATTTAAATTCAGGGCCCAGCTGGCACATGGACAGCCCAAGGATTTAAATCTCTTGGCTGTACACTTGCCAACTTTAGTACTAACTATAAGTTTAAAAAGAAGGACAAAAGAGTCATGTGTAGGGAAACCACAACTGAGTCGAACTCTGTCACGCTGGAGGGCATAAATTCCAAAATAGGACCCACTGGTAAGGAACCAAATTTCTGAGCTTTCTGCCCTGACTATAGTGTTTGGATGTTTCAGAGCCCTTGGGAACCCTGTCATTTGCTGAGATGTGCATACGGGTAACCTCTGAAATGACCTCCTGACTCACTTTGAAGTCTTTTAGTCATATAAACTCATTTGTTTTTATTTTTTCTCCCTCTGGTCAAGGCCCCCCCCTCCTCCCCCCGCCCAGTTTCATTGCTTGTTGGTACTTGGTAGCAATCCCTCAGTGCCAGAGAGGATCATCTCTGGGAGTCGTGTCCCACTCTGGGGGGAAGTCATTGCATTTATATGCTGAGTTTGGCTTAGAGAGAGGCCACATTTGAGCAACAAGGAGGCTCCCAGTCAGTAACTCTTAGGCACCCTCCAACACTAGGCTAAGTTTCAACTTCAAGAGCAAAGGCTCATAAGCATAGTCATCAATATCAAAGGCCCATCAATGGACCATCCTCCTTTACTAGTCATTTCCCCTGTACTTGGGGGTATTGTTGCTGTTCCATTAGAGAATGTGGCAGAGCACCCCTGGGTGGGAATTTGATATTCTTTTGGTTATTGTGTGACTCTCCATCCACAAGACAATGTCCATGAACATTTGAACACATTTATATGCCTTATATGAATGCCCAGGTGAAATTCCTCCATATATCCCCCATTACTGACACCCCACACTAATGATCCTTCCCTGCAACAGTTGTAACCTTTATGTGATCCAAACCTTCTTAAAAAATGAAGTCAATATAATAGCCAAATACAATTAATAAGAAAATGAAATAGTGATATTTTTAAATAAACAAATAAAATACAGAAAAATTTTTTAAAAACTAAAAAGAGAATTTAAAAATTGGGATATTAAAAAATAATGAAAAATATTTAAAAAATTTTTTTGACATTTTGCCTTTCATTATTGTAAGATCTGTAGTCCTGTATGTGTAGTGACATTTTCTTCCATTTATTCCCCCCAAAATTTTCACTTTGCCTACAAAGAAGTTTTAGGTCACAGTAAATTACATACAGAACACAAAGGACTCCCATTTACCCGATATCCTCTCCCTTTTCTCCCTTCCCATATTAATAACCTTTTTATATGTGGATGATATATTTGTTACAACTGGTGTACAAATACTGAAACATAGCTACTAGCCATGGTCAATGGTTTACCTTTATGTTTACATTTTGGACCATCCACTTTTATAAATTTTTTATGAAATTTAACATGGCTTGTATCCATCATTGCAAGATCATGTAGAACACTTTCATTTCCGTCAAAATACCTCCTGTCCCATCTATTCTATTGCTCCCACCCCTTTCCCTGGAGGCCCATGGTGACCACCAGACTTCACTCCTCCTTGAAGGGCAAGATTCGTAGTTACTTGCAATGAAACTGAGGGCTTGACACACTGGCCTGTCTGACCCTATTAGTCACTACCCATGCTCTCAAGAGACTCCCACCCTCTGAGAATATAGTGGGTCTCCTCAGAATGGGAGTACAACTCCTTCCCACTCTTTATGTGGGTGTCCACCCACTGATTCAACACACTATGACAAAATGATCACTTGCATACTTCCTAGAAGTCTGCCCCAGGTGCACCCTATTCTGGATACCCTCCCCATCAAACTCCCTAAACCAACAACCCTTCCTTGTCTTATATCCAAAAGAGCTTTCCCAACATTGTAGTTTCAGTTACATACCCACCAATACCCAGTGTTCACCTACTCTCTCCTTTAACCATCCCCCCATTTCCATGAACAGCCCAACCCAACCCAACCCACTCTACCCCCTGTCAAACCTGCACCACTCAACCCAATAGTATCACTGCACCCCTGTCATATCCCTGCATTTTCCAAAAAGTTAGTGATGTTGAGCATCTTTTCATATGCTCTTTAGCCATTTATATTTCTTCTTTGGAGAAATGTCTATTCAAATCACTTGCCCATTTTAAAAATAAGTTGTCTTTTTATTTTCAAGGTGTAGGATTTCTTTATATATGCAGGATATTAGACCCCTATCAGATATATAGTTACCAAATGTTTTCTCCATTGGATAGGCTGCCTCTTCACTTTCTTGACAAATTCCTTTGAGGTGCAAAAGTTTTGAATTTTGAGGAGGTCACATTTATCTATTTTTTCTTTCATTGTTTATGCTTTGGTTGTGAAGTTCATGAAACCATTTCCTATTACAAGATACTGTAGATGCTTCCCAACATTATTTTCTAAGGTCTTTATGCTCTTGGCTCTTATATTTAGATCTTTGATCCATCTTGATTAATTTTTGTATAAGGTGTGAGATGGTGTTCCTCTCTCATTTTTTAGATATGGATGTCTAGTTGTCCAAGCACTATTTGTTGAAGAGGTCATTCTCTCCTAGATGAGTGGGCTTGGTGGCTTTGTTGAATAGCAGATGGCTGTATATGTGAGGATCTATGTTGGGACTCTCAATTTGGTTCCATTTGTCAGTATGTCTATCCTTGTATCAATACCATGCAGTTTTAACCACTGTAGCTTTGTAATATGTTTCAAAGTCATGTAGTGCGATTCCTCTGGTGTCATTTTTTTCTTTTCAATATGTTTCAGCTATTCAGGGCCTCCTGTCCTTCCAAATAAATTTCATCATTCATTTTTCCAATTCAGTAAAAAATGCTGTGTTAAGTTTTATTGGGATTGCATTAAATCTGTAGATCAGTTTGGGTAGGATAGATACCTTAATGATGTTTAGTCTTCCTGTCCATGAACAGGGAATAATCTTTCACTTATTTAAGTCCTCTCTGACTTCCTTTGACAGTGTTGTGTAGTGTTCTGTATATAAGTCATTTACATCTTTAGTTAAATTTATTCCTGGATATTTGATTCTTTTAGTTTCTATTGTAAATGGGATTTTTTTCTTGATTTCCTCCTCCAATTGCTCATTATTAGTGTACAGAAATGCTACTGATTATTGTGCATTGATCTTATTATCTATTACATTACTAAACTCATTTATAAGCTCTAGAAGATTTGTTGTAGATTTCTCAGGACTTTCTGGTATAAGATCATGTCATCTGCAAATAGTGAAATTTTTACTTCTTATTTTCCAGTTCAGATGCATTTTATATCTTTTTCTTGCTTAAGTGCTCAAGCAAGTACTTCTAACACAATGTTAAATAGGAGCAGTGATAGTGGGCATCCTTGTCTTGTTCCCAGTCTTAGAAGGAGAGCTTTTAGGACTTTACCATTTTATGTGATGTTACCAGTGGGTTTTTCATATATAGCTATACCATGTTGAGAAAGTTTCCTTCTATCCCTATCTTTTGTGGTGTTTTTATCAGGAAAGAGTGCTGTATAGTGTCAAATGCTTTTTCTGCATCTATAGGGTTGATCATGTGATTTTTTTCTTTCCATCTGTTTATTTGTTGTATAACATTGATTGATTTCCTTATGATGAACCATCCTTGTATACCAGTTGGTCATGGTGTATAATTCATTTGGTGTGTTGTGGAATATATTTAGTAAGCATTTTGTTGAGGAGATTGATTTGTAATTTTCCTTTCTTGTAGCATCTTTGTTTGGCTTTGGTATTAAGGTAAAGTTGGCAGCATAGAATGAGTTAGGTAATGTTCCTACTACTTCTATTTTTTGGAAGAGTTAAGCAGGATTGGTGTTAGTTCTTTCCGGAATGTTTGGCAGAATTCACCTGTGAAACCATCTGGTCCTGGGCTCTCCTTAGTTGTGAGGTTTTTATGAATGATTCTATCTCATTACTTGTGATTGGTCTGATGAGTTCATTGATTTCTTCTTTCATCAATGTAGACTGCTTGTGTGTTTTATGAATTTGTCCATTGCCTCTAAATTATCCATCTTGTTGGCAAATAATTTTTCAAAATATCCTCTTAATATACTCTTTATTTCTGTGACATCTTCTTCCATTCTTATTTTGTGTATTTGCCTCTTCTCTATTTTTTTTCTTTATTTTTCTAGCTGAGGGCTTTTCAATTTTATTAATCTTCTCAAAGAATTAGCTTTTAATTTTGTTTATTTTTTCTCATGCTTTCTTATTTTTTATTTCATTTAATTCTGCTCTAATCTTTGTTATTTCCTTCTTCATACTTTCTTTGGGGTTAGATTGTTGTTCTTTATCTAATTCCTCCAGGAGTTCAGTTAGGTCTTTGATTTTAACTCTTTATTCTTTTTTTGATATATGCATTTATGGTTATGAATTCCCCTCTTAGTACAGTTTTTGCTGCATCCCATAGGTTTTTATATGTTCTGTTGTCATTTTCATTCATCCCAATATAGTTACTGATTACTTCTGAGATTTTCTCCTTGACCCACTGTTTAAGAGCATATTGTTTAATTTCCATATCTTTGTATCTAATCTCGTTCTCTGGCCCTTACTGAGTTCCAACTTTATGCTATTATCGTTAGAGAAATTGCTTTGAATAATTTCAATCTTTCTGAATTAATTGAGAGTTGTTCTGAAGCCTAGCATGTTGTCTATCTTGGACAATGATCCATGTACACTTGAGAATCATGTATATCCCACTGTATTTGGTGTAGTGTTCTGTATATGTCTATTAAGCCCAGGTCCTCTAATACAGTACTCAAAGTCATTGTTTCTTTATTGATTCTCTTTTGAGATGTTCTGTCTAGTGGTGGTAATGGTGTATTAAAGTCCCCCACTATAACTGCAGAGTCATCGGTTTCTCCACTTAGTTTTTCCAGTGTTTGCTTCATGTATTTTGAGGCACCTTTGTTAGGTGCATAAATGTTTATGATTTTTTCTTTCTTCTTGAAAGATTACCCATTTTATTAATATATACTGTCTGTCTTTGTCTCTTACAATAACTTTGCATTTAATATCTATTTTGTCTGATAATATTATACCTACTCCCACCCTTTTTTGGTTACTGCTTTCTTGTAAAATTGTTTTCCAACAATTCACTTTCGGCCTCCTTGAATCTCTGGGTCTAAGGTGGATTTCTTGTAGACAGCATATAGATGGGTCGTATTTCCTTATCCATTCTGCCAATCTGTGTCTCTTGACTGGTGAGTTTAATACATTAACATTCAATGTTGTTACTGTCAAGAAATTATTAACATTAGCCATTTTTCTTTGGGTTTATGTAGGTTGTATGTTGTTTTTATTTCTCTTTTTGTCTTTTTAGTTGTTCTTACACTCTCCTCCAACTCTCTCTTTTTTTCTTTCAACGTGCAGAACTCTCTTTAGTATCTCTTGAAGTGCAGATTTCTTATTGACATATGCTCTTAATTTCTTTTTTTCAGTGAATATTTTGAACTCTTCCTCATTTTTCAATGTCAGCTTTGCTGGACAGAGTATTCTTGGCAGGAAGTTTTTTCTCTCAGCACCTTATCTATGTCCTACCACTGCCTTCTTGTCTCCATGGCTTCAGATGAGAAATCAGTGTTTAGTCTTATTGAACTTCCCTTGTATGTGATGGTTTTCTTTTCTCTTGCCACTTTCAGTATGCTCTCTTTGTCTTGAGCATCGGACAATTTGACAAGTATATATCTTGGTGTAGGCCTGTTGGGATTTATGCTGTTTGGGGTGTGCTGCACTTCCTGGACATTACATCCATCTCCCTCAATAGGGTTGAAAGTTTTCAGCCATTATTTCCTCCAACACTCTTTCTGTCCCTTTTCCCTTCTTTTCTCCCTCTGGGATGTGTATAGTGTATATGTTTGTGTGTTTCATGTTTTCATTCAAATCTTTAAGTCCCTGCTGGATTTTCCCTATTTTTTTTATCTATCTGTTCAGCTATCAGCTTGATTTCAGATGTACTGTCTTCCACATCACTAATTCATTCCTCCAGCTATTCAAATCTGCTGTTATGTGCATCAGTTTATTTTTTATTTCTTGGATTGTGCCATTCCTTCCCATCATATCCATTATCTTTTTATGTATATTTACAATTTCTTCAGTATGTTCTCGCAATATCATCTTAATATCCCTAAACTGTTCCTCACTTCATTAAGTTGATTTGCGATATTTGTTTGGAGAGCTCGTATTAGTTGTTCCATGTTCTGCATCTCCTCCTGGTTTTAATTTGTTCATGGTACTAGGCCATGTCTTCTTGTTTCTTATTATAGCTTGTAATTTTTTGTTGGTGTCTAGGCATCTCTTTATCTTGATGGGTTTATTCAGTTGATTAGCTTCTCTCTATATAGGGTTTTTTGTTGTTGTTTTTTAGTGTAGTAAGGTTTCACTTTGACACCTCATGCTTCTTATTCTATTTCCTTTCTGTTGTCTATGTTCCCTTGAAAAGAAAGTTAGGACCAGAGAAATAGGAAGAGATAGGTGGGAAAATGAATAATAGTAGTAATAATAGTAAAAGGAAGAGAGTTGCCATAGAAGACCTAGGAAATTTAACAATTAACCTGAGTAAAAAGTATAGGGAAATAAGATTAGAAATGTGGAACAGAAACAATGAAATAAGAAACAGAAAAGAGAAAAGTATAGAATGACTTAAAAGGCTAGAATGGTGAGAAAAGGGGTAAAGAAAGTATAAAAAGAAACATAACAGAGAAAGTATGAAAGAGAGAGAAATGAGAGGAAAAAAACTGAAAACCAAGCAAAAAGAGGTAGAATGAAAGAATAACAGAAAACAGAAAATATCAATATGAAGGAGAGAAAAGATACAGTGTAAGTAGAGAAAATTGGTAAACAAAAGAAAAAAAAGAAAAAAACAAAGAAACAGAAATGAATGAAGGGGAAACACAAAAACAAGAAAACAAGACAGCAGCTACTCTTTAAATAAAAAAAGAGAAAAAAGGCAAAAATAATAATAAAACAAAGATAAACATGGAAAAACAGCCTTCTCTCTTAGACCCCCAGGAATCTTCTCAGTCTCCTGCTATTCAATGAAGCACCCTTCAGCCTGTCCTCTGCAGGTTTTAAGCCAGGTTTTAAAGAGTAAAATAAGGAAAACAAAAAAGGAAACTTTTTTTTTTAAAATGAGAGATCCAAGAAGTTACTACAAAGAGAATGTCAATATGTTCCCTGTCCTAAAGTTTCAGCTGGATGCCCTATACTCCTGTACTACTCCTCAGAGAGGAACAGGGAATCAAACCAAGGACCTTGTATATTCTAGGCAGAAATTCTTCCACGGCTGATCTGTTTCCTTAGGCTAGGGAGCCTTTCAGAAGGCTATTTGCCCCTTTTCCCTTGGACAGTTTAGATTCCCTGCAGTCCTGCTGTTTAGTCTGCTATCTCTGCCTCCTTTCTGGTCTAACTCCTCTCTTTACCTAGGCTGCTGGGCTTGACAACCTGCCAGAGGATATCCCCTTCTCCTATCTCTGTGGTGGCAGGGTCCCTTCTGACACCCAAGCAGGGCTCCTGGCTGGCTAAAATAACCACACAAAAAAACGACTCTTCACCTTCCCAGACCCCTCCTCCTCCCAGGGAGGTTGCCATCACACTCCTTTTGGAGGAGGAAGCTGAAGCCGGGGCTCCACCTAGGCTCTTTGTCCTGAGGGCGGGGTATATATGCCACTTCCAGTCACAGGGGCAAGAAACTCAAGATTTTTTGGGGGTTCCTTATCTTTCCAGTATCCTCCTAGATGACCCAAAGCACCCTCCTGCTCTATATATATCTAAAGGAGTTGGCAGGGAAGAAGTCTTCTTTCCTCTCAGTCAGATACAATTCACCAGGAATTTTATCCTCGCTCAGTATTTCCAAGGTGGGGGTGGGGAACACTTCCCAGTGGCCGGGAGGATTAATAATTCACATCTTGCTACTTTGGCCTCTTCCTCTCTGCCCCTGACTTTCCTGGGAATTGTGAAGCAGTGTCCTGTTCTGCTGTACACCAAAGCGGGTCAACAAGGCAGTCCTTAGATCCCTCTCAGTTGGTTCAGTGAGGGCTGAGCTGTATTCCTTTCAGTTGGTTCAGTGAGGGCTGAGTTTTATCTGCCTACCTCATCGGCCGTGTTCCCTGGATTTCTTTTTATATTCTGGAAATTAAACCCTTACTGGATATGTGGATTCCAAATATTTTTCTCCCATTGTGTAGATTGGTCTTTTAAGATTAAGTCTCTTGATGCACAAAAGTTTTGATTTTGATGCAGTCCCATCTATCTATCTTTTCTTTTGTTGATTGTGCTTTTGGTGTAAGGTCTAAAAAAACATTATCTATGATAAGGTCCTGAAGATACTTCCCTATGTTTTCTTCTAGCAGTTTCATAGTTTTGTTTCTTATATTTAGGTCTTTGTTTTATTTTGAGTTAATATTTGTATATGATGTGAGGTAGGGATTGACTTTCTTTCCTTGTATATGGATATCTTGTTTTCCTAGCATGATTTATTGAAGAGACTATTATTTTCCCATTAAGTAGTCTTGGCACCTCATGAAAAATTAATTGGCCACTCTAAGTGTACATTTCAGATAAAATTTACAAGGCATAGGACTTTATAGCACAGTGAACTATATGGTGGAAGATAGACTATGGTTAACAGTACAAATGTGAGAGTGTTCTCTCATGAACTATAACAAATGTACTATACTAATACATAGTGTATTACGTAGGGAGTGTATGGGAAAAAATATACCAAGTGTATGCTATAGACCATAGTTGGTAGTAATAGTCTGATCATGTTCTTTCATAATCTGTAACAAATATTCCACAACAATGTAAGGTATCAGTGAAGGGGTGATGTATGGGAATTGTGTGCATTATGCAACTTCTCTAATAAAAAAACTAGTGATTAATTAATTGGCTATAGACATGAGGGTTTATTTCTGAATTCTCAATTTGAATTCATTGGTTTATATTTCTAACCTTGTGGCAGTACCATGCTGGTTTGATTGATGCAACTTTGTAATAATTTGAAAAAGCAAGAAATGTGAGTCCTCCTATTTTTTTCTTTTTCAAGCTGGTTTTGGCTATTCAGGGCTCCTTACTCTTCCATATATATTTTTGAGGATTGATATTTCCATTTCTGAAAGGTAGTCTGTTGGAATATTTATTGGGAGTGCAATGAATCTCTAAATTGCTTTGGATAGAATTGGCATGCTAACAATATTTAGCTTTCCAGTGCATAAACACAGAGTGCCCTTCCATTTATTTAGGCCATTTTTTTATTTCTTTTAACTTAGATTACTGTGTTTAAGTCCTTTATATCTTTGGTTAAATTTATCTCCAGATATTTGATTCTTTTAGTTACTATTGTACATGGAAATTTTTTCTTGATTCCATTTTCAGCTTGCAAAATTGTAAGTATATAGAAACATTGCTGATTTTTACATGCTATCTTGTGCTCCACCACTTCACACTTCACTGAATTAGTTTATTAGCTCTAGGAGCTTTGTTATGGGTTTTTCAGAAATTTATATATAAGATTATGTCATCTGCAAATAGGGTAAGTTTTACTTCTTCCTTTCCAACTTGGCTGTCTTTTCTTTCTTTTTCAGCTCTGTTTTGGTTATTATTTGCATGGTATATATTTTTTTCTATCCTTTCAATTTCATCCTATTTGTATTTTTGAATTCAAGATGAGTTTCTTTTAAATGGCATTTAGCTGGGTCATGCTTTTTTATCTATTATCCCAAGTTGCCTTTTGATTGGAGAGCGTATCCATCCTACATTTAAAACTCTGAAAATACAGTACTTTCTTCTGCTATTTTACTATTTGGTTTTTGTAAGTCTCATATCTTTATGTCCCTCAAATCATCCATTAGTGAGAGATTTCACATTTGATTTACTTCTGCATTTGTCTGACTTTTTTATATTGTATCATTTGGAGTCCCTTCTCTTTTCTTTCTGTTTATATTTTTTATATAATTTCTTTATGATTCCCTTGAAATTAACACCCAAAACTTATAACACTGACCTATGATTTAATACCTATTTAACTTCAGTTGCATGCACATACTCTTTTCCTTTACCCTTTCATTCCCTAGCATTTTTGTTGTACTTGTTACATATTATGTCTTTGTACATTTTACATCCAAAAACATAGATACATTATTAGTTTTTATGCATTTCCATTCTAGCACCTGTTAGAAGTAAGAAGTGGTGTTACATACCAGAAAGTGCATTTATAATTACCTACATGATTAGCTTTACTAAAAGTCTTTATTTCTTTAAGCCTCTTAAATGCCCTGTCTAATGTCCTTTCCATTCAGTCTGGAGAACTCCCTTAATACTGCTAGTAGGGTAGATCAAGTGGTGATGAACTCCCTTAGCTTTTGTTTATCTGGGAACATCTTGATCTCTACTTCATTGTTTGAAAAAAAAGTCTCACCAGATATGATATTCTTGGTTGGCATTGTTTTCTTTCCATATTTAAATATTTTGTCCCACTGCCTTCTTTCTTCCATAGTCTCCAATGAGAAGCCAGCACTACATCTTATTGGGGGTCCCTTATATATACCACATTGCTTATCTCTTGCAGCTTTCAGAAATCTCTCCTCATCCTTGATATTTGACAGTTTGATTATTATGTGTCTGGGTGTGGTTCTCTTCAAATTTATCCTATTTGTAGTTCATTGGCCTTTATAAATGTACATATTCATGTCTTCTATTACATTAGAGAACTTTTCTCCTATTACTTCTTTGAATATTCCTTTTGTCCCTTTTTCTCTTACTTTTACTTCTGGGACTTCCATAAGGCATGTATTTGTATGCTTGATGTTGTCCCACAGGTTCTGTTCACTTTTTAAATTTTTATTTTTTCTTTCTGCTCCTCCAACTGAATCAATTCAGTTGCCTTTGAATGACTTCTTTTCTTATGCCAGCTCCAATGTGCTGTTTAAACCCTCTATGTAATTTTTCGTTTCAGTTACTGTGGTCTTCAACTCTGGTATTCTGTTTGTTACATTTAAAATTTTTTATCTTTTCATTGAATTCTCCTTTTATTCATTCATCATTTTCCTGAAATCCTTTAGTTCTTTTTCTGTGTTTTCCTTTATCTCTTTAAGCATATTGAGAAAAATTATTTTTAAGTGTTTTTCTGGTATGTCCAAAGACTGTTCTTCTTTTTGATGGTTTCTAGATTTTTATCTCGTTCCTCTGAATTGGCCATCATTTCCCATTTCTTGTTTGTCTGTAATATTGCAGACAAATTAATATTGTAATATTGCACCCTGTCTATTTTAATATATTAAGTGTTAAGTTTGGGATTAGTCTGTTAGCTGACTGTTCCTTAAGTTTATATCCAGCTAGTGATACGACTGAGATATCCTGATTTCCAGGGGCTTACAAATTCAAATGAACCATCACAAAAGAACACTTTTTATGGATTGGCTGTGTTTGACTGGTGCTGTCCTTCCGAATTAACTTTCCCATCAAGAATTTCAGCTAGAGTCAAATGCAAAGATTTTTCTGAGCCTGTTTTTCATTTGTTTTTGCTCATGGCCTTTGAAATTTAGAGGAATTTGAATGTCCTTCTGTTCCCCAATAAATAGATTTCTTCTCCTTTGGGTGCTTTGTTATATCACTTAAAGCAGGCAATCCTTTGCCACGGGCTGCTTTAACTTAATCCTTTCTTATACAACATTAGTTGTCCCCAAGCTTATTTTGCCTGCAGGCTAGTTCTGGGAAGGTGAGCCTGAGAAGAGTTTCCTGGTTTATTATTTCAGGTTGCCACCTGAGAGATAGGCACTGACTAGGTATCCTAGTATGTTCATTGTGGTTTATCTGTTCTTTCCCAAAAAAGACCAGAGACCCACTTGGAAGTGCAGCTTCATACTGCACTGGGAAGGAGTGTGGGAGGGGTCAGCAAGGTTAACACATGTTTCTCCTACTGTTTTTAAATCTGTGTTTTCTTAATTCAGCATTGTCCACTTACAGAAACCCTTTGACTGTTTTCCATAATCCTGAGGAAGATGGTTCTGCCAGTATTGGCGAGTTGCTCAAAAGTTCTGTGGGGGACCAGTACCCTAGAGTACCTTCTATCACTATTTTGGCCACTCAAAGCTTTGGAGTTCATTTTAAGTGTAATAGGAAGTCACTGGAAAATTTTAATTCTATGACAATCACATGATCTAAGTTCTAAAGTGGTAAATATATACTGTTTGGGGAATGGATTGTAAGGCCAAGAATGGAGGTAACAAAACTGGCTAAGAACTAATCGTCTAGTTGAGACATCATTTCAGAGATAGTATTTGGTGATGGGTATGATCAAATTGGGTAGATGGAGCTGCTATCTACTGAGATGGGAATTCTGAAGGAAGGATCTAATTTTCTGTAGACCTGGGTTCCAAAGAGCTCTTTTTGGTCATGTTAAGATCAGCTGCTTTAAGATGAGTATAAGATAGCCATGTGGAAGTGTCATGAACACAATTGTATAAGTGAGTGTGGAGCTCTGGTGCAAGTTTGGGAATGGAGCTATGCATTAAGGAGTCATTAGCATGTAGGCATTTAAAACTGTGTAAAGTTATGAGTATATCTAAGAAAAGTGAGCAGGTGAGAAGGGAAGGGAATCCAGGACAGAACTCTAGAAATACTAAAATATAAGAGATGAACAGAAGAAGAAAAGCCAGACAAATTAACTGAGAGGAAACAGTGAGCCCAGAAGAAAAAAACAGCATGAAGTGTACTTAGAAGCCAGGAGAAAGCTTGCCTGGGAGTAGTTGAAATATAGAATAAGTACATCTGAAGCTCTTTTAACTAGGTATGTACCTAAAATGAATGAGATATTACAGAATGAAATGTTTTCATCACTCCTCTAATTTTATTCTCAAAGATGAAATATATCAAGTGTGAGAAAATTCAAAACAATTGAGAAAGAATGGCATGGCTTTGTTAGTTGAACAGTTGCCTTGGAGTCCAGAATTCTGTCTATACATTTTCTGAGACTTTTTGATCCTCTCAAATGGGTATAATAAGATGACTTTGCTTCTCTTACAGGTTGGATTTGAAATTCCAAGGAGGTAACTTTTGTGAATGTACTTTCAAAACTATTAATCTCTACACAAAACTCAATGTTGTGTTTCTTATTATTTGGTGGACTATTTAGGAGGCAACATGGTTCTAGAGATAAGATTTCACTTTAAAAGGCTATAGGTCATATCTAGAACCCATTAAGTAAAATTCCAGTAAGAAAGAAAAGAGAGCCTGGTGCATGGTCACTCAGTAAAATTTATTCAATAACCAAAATTACATCTTTAAGGAGATAGACAAACTAAGAGGCCCTGATAGATTGCAAACACATTTACATTGAGGAAAAGCTGTTTGTATAAAGTTCTCCTTACTGAGTGGCTTTTGTGAAGCAGGTGTATTTGGTGACATAATATTTATAGAGTGGGTGAAGTCTAAAATGGTTGAAATGTTATTTTATAGTTCCCTGTCTTTGAGTGAATTTTCAGAAGTAAGTCTTCTTTATAAAGTGGGAAATTAGTAAACGAATGCAATGTGAGGATGCTGGTGCAAAAGTAATAGAGTTTTCAATAATAACTAAAACTTTAGGTTTTTCCATTCTTAAAATATGTTTAAAAAAAGAAAATTGTATGTTCAGTCACATGGTTTAATATGAAAACTCTTTTCTCTTTGGGTAATGTTTAAGTGAATAACAAATAACAAATTAAATTATAAGGCTAAATTATACAAGATGAGATTTGGCAGTATCTGTACTCTCAGTAAATTAATATATTCAATTAAATTTTTAAAAATGTGACAGCTGTTGATCCCTATATGTTCAAAACAACTAATAGAATTTAAATTTTCTGATAATTGCTTTATAGATTCGTATTAGTAATAAAATATGTTAAAATATGAAACTGACTTTGAAGCTATCCTATTTCAAACCTTTAAATTAGGAAAAATAAGTTGTCTCAAGTAATGTAAGCGAAGAGTAGGAGAGATGAAAGAAAACATGCTTGAATCTACTAAATTAATGAATACCTGTTTTCTTATAACACTTTCAGAGAGGCAGTAGAAATAGTAATTCTCCTACTCATAGATGTTATACAGTTTTTCTAATGTTCTGATTTTGTGTGTATTGTAACCAGTCTCTACCATTTTATAGTAAAAAATGGAGCAGGTGAAATAATAATAAAGTTACTATAATTCAAAATCTGATTTTGAATATATATTATAGTATTTTTGAACAAGTAGTTGACTATAGCATAGGAATCAGAATGGAATACTTGAGAAGAAATGGAAACAATCTGCCCAGATACACAATGAGGAATTATTTGCTAAGTATATGTCAGACAGAAAAATCCATAGAACTTAGTGGCCTACAAAATACACTCAAAAAGAGGGAAATGCTAGATTAATCTCATCAAATTTTAAGCCTGAACAGAATCTTGATAAAGGGTTTATAAATCCTAGGATCTACCACATATAAATGGCATATGAAACAGTAGAAAACTTCAGAATTAAATTACTAATTGCAATGTTTCTCCTTGCTGTTGATATTTTGTTATATTTCCCTTTAGTCTTCTTTTCCCTTACTATTATTTTAATTTAAAAATGGTATTGCAGTTATACTGTATATAATGTTTTATTCTGCTTTTAAAAATAGACATTGTTAAAATATTATGAATGTAATTATATAATCTTTATTGCCACTCTTTTAAATACTACATTCTATTCCATAAAGTGTATCTGATTGAAAAGATGTATCATGATTAATTGGACATTTAGGTTTATTTTGTTATAAATATTGCTGACATGAACATTTTTATACATAGTTTTCAGTATTTGGGATTTTGTTAATGACACATTTCTGGAATTAGGATTGTTTGATCAAAATATTAAAATACACAGTCACATGTGTAACTCACTTGGGAAGTGAGAATGATGCATCATTATTGTTTAAATTTGCATTAATGAGATTGCTAGTGAGAGTTAACACTTGCATTATGTTTATTTACTAATTATAATTCATTTGTAAATTATCTGATCATTTTCATTATCTGTTTTTTTCATTATCCATTTTTTATAATGTTAATGGTTGTCTTATGAATTTATTTATTTGATGATTTATATAATAAAAGCAACCATTTTATTATATTTTCTATAAATTTGCAATTTCTTCCATTGTTTCAAAGTTTAGAAAGTCTTCTCCTCTATAAGGGTCTTATAAATATTTTCTTTTAGCTATATTTTCTTATAGTTTGATTATCTATGTATGTTTGCAAATATCCATATATATGCAATTTATGTTTTGGCATTTGATGTAAGGGAAAGTACAAATTGATTATTTTCTTCAAAGTGTCTGTTAGTTGTCCTAATATTTTTTTATATTCCCCATTTCATTGGTCTTTCTCCATTTTTATTAAATTCTTATATGGAATAGGGTCTATATCTATTTCATGGATCTGCATATATATTTTTTAGACCATACCACACTACTTTAGTTATTGTAGTTAAATGAAGGAGTTTAATATCCCATACCATTACTATTTGGTGTAATTTTCTCTAATACTCTTCCCTCCTTGTTTTCTTTTACAAAAGAAATAGAGCCAATTTTCCAGTTTCAAGTGCCCAATATTAATTTTATTGCTAATTCTGTGAACTTCTAGATTAATAAGGGCAGAATTTGATCTTTACAATATTTACCTTCCCATGAAGGTTATTTTGTATATCTTTACATCATCAAATCTTTCTCTATATTTTAAAAATACGTAGAATGTGTATCATTTTCTTAATATAAACCACATGTGCACATCTTGTTAAAACTATTCCAGAATTGGCAGAGCATTGAAGAGTCAGACAGACCTAGTTTAGAGTCTCTTCTGCCACTTCCTGGAATAATAAATTTTCTTGCACTTAAATAGAAAAATGAATTCTATTTTTTTTCAATTGATTCCTATAGATTTTCTGATTATACAATAAGATCATATAAGATCCAATAGTTATTTGTTTGTTTTCATTATCAAGATTTATGGCCCTCATTTCTACTTGTACTGGCTAGTGCTGTTGGGACAATAATAATTAAAGGTAATGATTAAAGTCATTTTCCAGGTTTGACTCCAATTTTTATGAGTACATCTCTAGTGTTTCATGAGTTTTATTTTTCCGGGGATGTATTCTTTTATGTCTATTTATAGTAGCTTGCAGGGGAACATTTAATGTCTAATCAAATCCCTTGCTTTTTTTTCTGTTTTTCTTATTTAATATGTAAATGTGCTGTATTGTATAACCTCGTCATAAGCTTTGGAAGCAGAGAATCCTGATTTTTCTATCTAATGTTCAGTTTCTGAATCAGAGTTTGATCAGAGTCGCAAGAGTATATGACAGAAGAGATTCATTACGGGCTCAGACAATTGTGGGAGCTAATAAAGAAGCGTCTGCACCAAGGGAGGGCCTGAAGTTGTTATAAGTCAGCAGGGCTGACTGTTGGGAACAAAGATGGATGTGAGGCAAGCAAGGCACAGTGAAGACAAACTGGAAAGTGCAAGCACTGTTTTGAATCTGTACCTGTCTCCAACCTCAGCGAAGCCATTGGCTTACAGAAGTTGATGTCCTTTGTCTTGAGGTGCATGGCCCTTGGCCAGACTAGGAGAAACCAAAGGAGAAGATACAGGGGAACTGGAGTTGCTGCTGACTAGCTGCAACTCCCCACCTCCCCTTTTCCCCTCAGCCACACACACACCACAATGTGGTTAGTGGCCACAGCGGTCCCTGGCATCCTATACCAACCTTCTGAGCAAAAGGGCTGCTCTTTCATGTTGGTCTTCACAGTATCATGACAATGTCTCTGGCAGCCAGACCTTACCTGGAAAAATATATTCCCAGCTTAGCTAGGTTAGCCCAGTAAAAGACTACAAAAATTATCTGTAAAACAAAAATATTTCATATAACAGCGCATCTTGAATATTAGGGATGGATTATGTAAAATATATGGTAATAGTATATGTTCACTTAATGATGACCATTACTTTTATGGAATATACCTATAAGTTTATTCCAGTGTATGTACCTTGCTGCTATCATCCACCTTGGCCAGAGAATCACACCTATTACACTACTTTCCTTTGAAATTTATTTTCTCTGTTGTCAACACACACCAGCTGCATTATTTCCTATGTAAACTTCCCAACAATGGTCCCTTTCTATACCTATTTCCTGCTGTGACATAATGACATTTTCTTTGGCTGAAAATGAGAAGACACTCTGTGGACACTCTGTGGATGCCAATTCAAACACTGATAGGGCTACTCTATAAACTAAAAATTCATCTTAAATATCATTTAATTAATTTGATATGGTGGGTGCATTTCTTTTTATATTTCACAAGCATCTGGCACCAAACAGGAGTTGGTACAGTTCGTAGGCCATTTGATATTTTGCCTGGTGATTTCTTGTATGTGAAACAATAAGTCATTCACTATGGGCCATAGTAATAATAATCCTAACATTATTGACTATATATATACACATATTTGAGTATATTGATGGTTTGCATTTGAAGATTAGAATTTCTTTGATTAACCAAGCCCCTTAGAACTAATATCAATTAATTTTAATTAATAATAAAATTCTTTTACTTTTCCATAAATACATTTGAAAACATTCTGGCCTACGCAAATTACTTTAAAGAAGAAACTAAGACCAGACAAATGCTCCGTTTTTTATTCTTTCCTTGGCATTCTTTCTTCTGTAGTATAGATCACATTAAATAATATCAAGGTCATAGTTTTGACCACTAAGCTTAATTTGAGAATGCTTAATAATTTTACAGGGTCATGTTTAGGAATAAGTAAAGGGGGCAAATGAAAGTTCATATCTTTGAATTTGATAAGGGTAGAAACTTGATAGCTTTAAGGTCTGACACTTTGAATAATTAATAATGTTGTTGATAGAACTTTTCAAAGTCAATGTGATTTTGACCAAAAAAGGACCTTATTTTCAAAGGAGAAAAAAAATTATTTGAGGGTTTAACAGTTTTATATTTATGTGTCATGATGATTATTACCAGGATCCAATCCAAGTCATATGGGGACTGAAACACATACAATTTAGACAGAGGGCTCTTTAAACAAAAAGCAAAAAATTTGTGGAGAAAATTATTAGGAATACAACATTTTCGTCGGGGCTATTGAATTGATGTTCCCTGAAACTTAAGTTTCATTAACTTCACCTAAGATTTCTTCTGCTCTAGGCTGGAAGTCTAGGGAAATATTGGATGGACTTTTAGTTACTTTTAAACAAAATTAGGAACATTTTGGTGAAAATTTCAACTTTTTGAACTTGTGTATTGTAAAATAATCTATTTTTTCATTTTATGAACTCTCCCAAATAACTGGCTTCATATTTCCGTTTTGAATGCTGATAATCATTTAATGGCAACAGAAGATACTGAAAGTTACCCTTTTAAAATTTGTCAGCAGTATTTATTTGGCTCCCATTCTGTGAGGATCACTGAAATAATGGCAGAAACCATCTACTGGGGTCTTTCTTCTCAACAATTTTATGCTAAGAACAATGTAACACCTGACTCATGAGGGCACTTTGGAAAGGGTAAATGAAGTGGTAGCACAAGGTTTACTTTTACAACTGAAAAAATGTGTCACATGTATTAATGTCAACAACTGGAATTTTACCTCATTAGGCAATTTCTGATCTAAGGCTCTGATTATTA
Source organism: Dasypus novemcinctus (assembly GCF_030445035.2). Classification (NCBI taxonomy): domain Eukaryota; kingdom Metazoa; phylum Chordata; class Mammalia; order Cingulata; family Dasypodidae; genus Dasypus; species Dasypus novemcinctus. Next base: position 108,435,165 of record NC_080675.1, on the reverse strand, counting down.
TTCTAAGCAGAAAAAATATGCTAATTATTCACTCTGAATGTAGAAGGAAAAAAGGTGTAAAATCTCCCGTTAGCCGTGTGACCATATACTAATTGCATGTCATGTGTCAAAATAATGCAGCTCACTGTGCCTAAAGCAATTAGACACACAGAACTCCATTAATGAAGCACTGTCTGTCACTAAAAGTGTTTTCTGTGCTATAGTTGAAGATTAAAATATTAACTTCTCAAATATTTATGATAGTTACTGACAGCATTTCAAAATGTTGCTTTTAACAAAAGCTTTCTATTAAGAACTAGTTTTTAATTTGGATTTTATATTCAGAGAAGATATTAACAGATGGGAGTAAAATAGAATTTTTTAGTTCTAGAGAGAGATCCTATAAAAATGATAGGTTCTTTTTAGAAAACTTTACCATATCTTTGGTCTTAATTTTTTCCTTAGGGACTTTCTGAGAATATTTCTAAAGTATCTCTTTTCCACATATAAATATCCATTTGACAATGATGTACAAATATTGGTTTTATTTGTATTATATCTCTTTTATTAAAATGAATCAGTACTGGATTCATTGTGGCAAAGTGAGGTCCCATTGGTCAAATCTATTTTTTAACCTATATACTGAGACGCAGCCAAAGGGATGTCAGCAGCCTTATACGTCTTCTACTATGAATCGGCCAGGAAAGATAGTAAAGTGTTTTCCCTCATGGGCAGGATTTCTTGATCCCAGTTTATTCAAGACCACTTATTTTCTGACATCTGCTTTGACTCATTTCAGAGTAGTATAATTCTTCTTATTAATCTATGTAAAAACTAATATCTTTCATAAAACTTTAGAAATATTTTATTGCTTTGGCTTAAGCACTGATTTTCAAAAATTCACTTGCCATTTTTAAGGTGTATTTAGAGTTTAGTAGAAGTCTTTTATTTAATCATAACTTAGAAAATTTTAATGCAAAAGTCCCTATCCTGAATTAATGCTCCAAACTCTAGCCCAATAACTGCTGTTATTCAAATCAGAATTAAACTATAAATCATCACTCAGGTGGGAGCAAATAGTAAATATTGCTTTTTGTTTTGTTTTGTTTTCACGTCTAAAGCTCCAGGGTCACTTGCAGTTTTTATGCTAGATTATATTTCTTTCCCCCTCTGGTTACTTCTATTTATATAGGTTAAGGACAGCCTTGCTATGTCAAAGCATCCATTAATATTACAAATTTGAATTAGAATATTTTGTAGCTACATCAGTAATTTTTCTCAGATTGGTAAAAATTCTGCAGTTCTAAGACAACGGAGTACTTATTAATTAACACTCTGAACACAATGACCTCCAGGTTCTCTACTGTGGGCTAGTATATTTTGAATATTAACAAGTGATTATTTGGCTGCAGCTCACGTTGAATTTCTGAAGGGATGGGCAAAGGCTCAATATTTATAGCCAAGGTATAGTTGATCCATATCTGCACCCGAATTTGAAAGACAGTTATTTTAAATCTTAAGCATATGGGTATTTGACCGTTAGTGAAGAGAAATAGAGTTGGTCTTCACATTCTTTGAAACAATAAAGAGAAAATAAATCCTTTAAGAGACTAAACAATAATTTACTCAGTTTACTTTTGAAATCAAACCCTTTGGCCATCTCTGCAGCTCTCCTGTTGTCAGAAAGAGTGGAATCAGATAAATATGTTAGAGGAATTTGATTCCTTAAGTGGACTTTTGTCATTCTCCTTTGTCTAGATTGATGACAATTTTAAAATACTTTATTGCTTAAAGTGCAGTCATTGAATCTTTTTAATCTGCCGTCAGGTAAATTTATGAGTATGTTAATTTTTATAAATTCTGTTGCACAAGCTTAATTTAGTTGATTTTTAATAGAATTCATGCTCCTTGAATGCAGAGATTTTTTTTTTCTGTCTGGTTAAATTCTGTAACATGGTATTATTTAATTCCCAGTACATGGAAGGGCATCTGGCATGAGTAGGTGTTTAATGATTATTTTTTAAAGGAATGGATGCATCTTTTATAATCTTTCCCATCTTTATTCATTTTATTTTTATTATATTAACATACAAATATTTATGTTATATAGTCAAATGTTATATTGATATTTATGTTATATAAATATAGTACATATTCATAAGACTTTCTTGCATGCATATATGTAGAAATGAGATTTCTGGGTCTTGAGGTATAAAATGAATCACCTTTGAGGAAAATTGCCACATTCTTTTTCAAGGTAATTTGAAAATTACAATTTAACAATTTGCTCTCCAACCAGCAGTGTATGAGAAGTCTCCTTGGCCCAAATCCTCTCCAACAACTTTATAATTAGACTTCTCAATTTCTGCTGGTTTTCTTTTCTGTTTTTGCCATTTATTGTCTTGGAATGGAGAGATCCTTGGACACCACAAAGAGATGCCTCAAACAGTATAGCTTTTCAGACTTCAGTTGTTCTGCAGTGAAAGGGATCCTTGGTGCTCAAGGTCTGCCATGTTACAAAACCAGGACTCCCATTATTCAGTTCCTACTTGAGAAATTGTTCAAAGTTTGCTAGATATGAATTCAATATACAAAATTCAATTGTAGTTTTACATAGAAGCAACAATCAATTAGAATTATAACATTTAATTGAGTAAGAGATTAAAATGGAGCAATATACCATGTTCATTGATGAGACCTAATATTCACAAAGATGTTAATTCTTCCAAAATTGATCCATTAACTCACAGCAATCCTATTTAAATCTTTGTACAACTCAGTTAACTCATTCTAAAATTTATTTGTAAAATCGATGTTAAGAATTGCCACAACACTTCTAAAGAAGATGAATCAAGCAGGAGGGTTTGTCCTATTAAATATTAAGACATATAAACTAAATAATTAAAACAGTGTAGTATTGATGTAGGGAAAACAAGCCGATGAAACAGAATAGAGAGACAAGAAAATTTACATATATTAAAAGCCATGCATTTATGGACATAGCTTTCATTGAGATCAATGAAGAAAGGGAAGTCTCTTCAATAAATTTTGCTGAGACAAATAAATTTTCATGTGGAACAATATTATTTATTCTCTCACACCAAAAATCAATTCCAAATGAATCAAGGACTTAGATGTAATAGGGGAAATTTTAAACTTTTAGAAGAAAATGGAATTATGTCTTAAGACAGAAAGAAAACAAAAAAACTATAAAGGAAAAAAATAATAAATTCAACTACATTAAATTTAAGAACCTTCAGTATATGCCCAAGAAAAACTTTTGTACACAAAGGCAAAAAAAGAATGTTTAAAGCAACACTAATTGTCATTTTTTAAAAAGAAAAAGAAATGACTTAAATTTAGGTAGAAAAGAGAATAGTATATTACAAATGAAACACTATTCAGCAATGCTCAATGAGCTAGAGCTACATGTATCATCATGAATAAACCTCAAAAAATAAAATGCTGAGTGAAAAGAAGTAACATGAAACAGAATAATTTTTCCAGAAATAATAAATTATTGTATTTAAGGATACAAACATGTAGTAAAGGTACAAAGACATGTATGGAAAGGTTAACCAAATTTAGCATAGTGATTACTCAGGAGGCAGACAGAGAAAGTGGGAGATGGGGAGAGAAAGAGAAAAAGAAAAGAATGGAATACATGGGGTTATAAAATGATATTCCAGCATATATAGAATGTTTCACCTCTTGGCTTGTTACATCTCTGTCCATTATACTATTTGTTATGCCTTTTAGATATATCACATGTTGCTTAAAATACACATTTAGTTGTTCGATTTTTAAAACATTATAATCTTTCCATTGGGTAGAATATGTATTCTCTAGCTTGGGTTTTCTTCAATATTTAATTTGTATCAGTGGTGTTTCATAAAAGGATGGAAAAAGAGTGTCAGATTTCATCCAAGACAGTGGGCAGGTCAAGAAATGTTTCAGCAATGAGCAAGATAGAGAGGCACATACTACATCATATGGTGGAGTGGTTGGCCTGGCATCTTTCTCCTTCTGGGAAGATGACAAGTGTCACTATATCATGATCTTCAAAAAGGAGTTTGCACCCTCAGATGAAGACCTGGACTCCTACCATCATGGAGAGGAGTGGAACCAGATGGCTGAGGAAAAACAGAAGCTGAAAGAGCTGGCCCAGTGGCAGGAAGAGAGGCAGCCCAGTGGGGACGTGCAGCTGTGAGCCTGGCCAGTGAATACAAGGATAATTACAACCACCTCATCAGTAGGGAGGCAGCCGAGGATGTAGCTCACATGCTAACAGGCCAACAAAACCTATAGCTTTGTGCCCGTGGCCAAAAAGAAGGACACACACTCTGCTGAAGAGGTTGTGAATGAGATCTGGGTCAAGAATTACCAGGAGCACAGTGGGGAAGAATTGCCACCCAAGCTCCCTCTGGCCCCTGGAAAAGGGAAGGAGGCAGGGAGAAACAAGCCTGCTGCCATCCCAGAGCCCCACCTCTGAACCACCTCCTATTAGCTGTCATTCAGGCTGGGGAAAGCAGGGTTTGGTTTTGTTTTTTAAATTTTATTCATTCATTCATTTATTTATTTATACTGGATGAGGCATTTTTTTCAAAGATACATAGATCACACAAAATGTTACATTAAAAAGTATGAAGTTCCCATATATCCCACTCCCCTACCCCTCCCACTCCTCCCACACCAGCAACTTCTTTCATCATTGTGGCACATTCATAACATTTGATTAATACATGCATGGATTATAGTTTACATTGTAATTTACACTCTCCCCCATTCCATTCAGTGAGTTATGGCAGGATATATAAGGTCATGTGTCTGTCCCTGTAATATCATTCAGGACAACTCCAAGTCTCAAAAATGCCCTCATATCACCCCTATTCTTCTCTCTCGCTGCCCTCAGCAACTCCTGTGGCCACTGTCTCCACATCAATGATACAAATTCTTTCATTGCTAGAGTCACAATAATTCTATAGTAGAATACCAATAAGTCCACTCTAATCCATATTTTATTCCTCCATCCTGAGGACCCTGGAATGGCAATGTCCACTCCATCTCTAATTTGAGAGGGGCTTAGATCCCACATGGCTGATGAATGGGATTCTCCTGCTTGCAGTTGTAGACTCTCTAGGTTCCCTGGTGTAATGGTTAACCATTCTTATCTCCCTGTTAGCTGACCTGGGTAAGTCCAATGAACTGGAGAGTAGTGTTGCAACTCTGCTGAGGCTCAGGGCCCAGCTAGAACATAGCACAGAGATTCAAGTCTCCTGAGCACACACCAACCCCAGTGCCAACCACAGGTTCAGTAAAAGTGACAGAAGAGTCATGTGTAGAGATGTCACCTCTGAGTCCAATTCCATCACACTCAGTAGCACAAATTCCAAAGTAGGGCCCACAGGCAAGGAACTGAACTCCAGAGCCATCTGCCATGACCATAGGACCGGGGTGTCTCTGTAGCCCTCAGGAGCACCTCTGCCTGGGGTTGTATCTAGTTGGTTGTCTCTGGGATCCTACTGAGACATATGTAAGCATGACACCTCTGATGACCTCCTGATTCATTTTAAAGTTTCTTAGCCATAAACCTCATTTGTTTTTACCATTTTCCCCTTTTATTCAAGGTCTTTTTCTAGTTGCATCACCAACTGGTCCTGGGTAGTAATCCCTCGGCACCAGGGAGGCTCATCCTTGGGAATCATGTCCCACATTGGGGGGGTAGGTAATGCATTTACTTGCTGAGATTTGGAAGCAGGGTTTTGATTTGTCACTTTTGGAGCTTGGGTCTGTATGAAGTGCATGTGTATGTGTGTGTATGTGCATGTGTGAAAGAGAGTGTGAATGTACAAGTGGGTATTTAATCTGTATTCGTCTCCATTTTCCTTGGAATTTTCTATGTAATTCAAATATAAAAATTGGCTAACTATTGTCATAATTTATCTTTAAGCCTTTTTAAAACAGTAGCTTTCAAAAAAACATGTCTTGATCACATACTTCATGTGAGGCACTATACCAAATATTAGAAGGTCAGTGATTAAGGGGAAAAAAAATATATATATATATATATATATAGGACCCCTGTTCTTGAGGATCTCACAGTCCAGTGAAGAAGACTGGCATGTGAATAATTATAGAACAAAATGGCAAATGATATTAAAAAGGAACAAAAAAACCTGGGTCACAAAGTATGAATAGCAGCGGCAGATATTCCAGATAAAGGAACAAGATATTTAAAAGTGAAGTTGTGGACAATGTATTAAGTGTTTCAAAACTTTAGATTTTCAAAAGACTGCTCAAGTGCCACCTCTATTTATCTTGAGAAAGTTGCTATTGTTTGTCTCAGTGTTCATTAATTCTAGTACTAGATTATGGGATGCATACTCTCTTTACTTGATCATGGAATATATTGTCTAAAACATATTATTTGAACAATGATAGTATAAATTATATCATCACCATTTTACTCTTTCAGATTTGGGCATGATTTATAACAAGTGTTACCTCTCTTGGAAGTTCTGCCTTTTGCTCTAAACTCATAGAATTTTCCCAATTTGTTACTCAACTTGTTTTAATGATGGGATTTAGGATCACTCTTTTTAGTCAGTTTCCTATAGAGAGAGTAATTAATTACCCTGGTACTAATATTTTTAGCTGGTTCATGAATACATATGAGATAAAACTGCTTTATTCTAAATCTACCCATTTATTTTATAGGTCTTCTTTACAGGCAATAACCAAATTGTTTTTCCTATATTGGAAAATGATGTCATTTATTAGCTAAATAATTGTGTATGTGTGTGTGTGAGATGTCAATTTAATCTGGTTTAGGGCTGAAATAACTGGCTTTCCTTGCTGTTGGATTCACTGAAGACAAAATGCAGCACAGTGTGACTGGTGCACTAACAATCCCGAAGTTCAATATGCTGAGAGAATACAAAGAGGTAGACCAATTTCCATGGAAGAATTTGGGAAAGTTTCAGGTAGGGGGCTCCATTTGAACTGGGTCTTGGCAAAAGGGAGATTTAAAGTGAGCCAAAACTGTGGTTGAGCACCTGCTTCTAAACTATGAGGTCCTGGATTCAATCCCAGGTGCCTACTAAAAATAAAAATAAAATAAAATAAAATAAAATTAAATTAAATTAAATTAAATTAAATTATATTAAAAGTGAGCAAAAGGAGAGGAAGGGCAATTTGAGAAGATGGAGCAAATCACAATAAAAAATGGTGTAGTGACTGTTTAGATATTAAAATATATCAGATAAAGAGTGGTGTGTTGACTTTAATTTTAGTTAATTTATTAATTAACAGCTTGACTGATTGCCAACCATGAATAAATCACTGTGTTCAAGGATATTATACTCTCAAGGACTTTATTCAGTTCAATGGATGAAGTAAATGCACATAAAAATAAATTTAAAATTAAGACCACACTAATCAGAAATTTTTTTTATTAAAGTTTTTTTGTCTTTCTTTTTTTTATGTTACATTAAAAAGAATGAGGTCCCCATATACCTTCCACCCCTCTCATCTCACTCATCCCCCTATAACAACAACTTCCTCCATCATCATGAGACATTCATTGCATTTGGTGAATAATACATCTCTGAGCACCACTGCACCTCATGGTCAATGGTCCACATATAGCCCACCCTCTCTCACAGTCGAACCAGTGGGCCATGAGAGGACATACAATGTCTGGTAACTGTCCCTGCAGCACCACCCAGGACAACTCCAAGTCCCAAAAATGCCCCCACATCACATCTCTTCTTCCCACTCCCTACCCCCAGCAGCCACCATGGCCACTTTCTCCACACCAATGCCACATTTTCTTCGATTACTAATCACAATAGTTCATGAATAGAATATCAGTAAGTCCACTCTAATCCATACTCTATTCCTCCATCCTGTGGACCTTAGAATGGTTGTGTCCACTCCACATCTATATCAAGAGGGGGCTTAGATGCCACATGGATGCTAGATGCAATTCTCCTACTTTCAGTTGTAGGCACTCTTAGCTCCCTAGTGTGGTGGTTGACCTTCTTCACCTCCATGTTAGCTGAGTGGGGTAAGTCCAATAAACCAGAGTGTAGGAGTTGCAAGTCTGTTGAGACTCAGAGCCTGGCTATCACATGGTCAGTCCAGAGACTCAGGTCCCCTGGGTATACATTAAACCCCAGCACCAACTACAGTTCTGGTAAAAGTAACAGGAAAGACCTGTGGACAAAGATCATATCTGAGTCCAGCTCCATCACACAGAAACACAAATTCCAAAGTAGAGCCAACTGACATGGCACTGAACTCCATCTGCCATGACTATAGAACCTGTGGGTCTCTGTAGCCCTCAGAAAAACCAATGCCTGGGGTTGTATCTACTTTATCTGTTTCTGAGACTCTGCTGAGGTGTGCATAAGGGCAAACCCCTGATAACCTCCCAGCTCTTTTTGGAGACTCATAGCTATGTAAACTCATTTGTCCTTTTCATTTCCCCCTTTTATTCAGGTCAAAAAGCATTTTAACTCCTGGTATTATATGTAGACTGAGATATTCTGCTGGTCTGAGTTGACCCTTTTATTCAAGGTCATTTTCTAGTTACATCATCAGCTGTACTTGGTAGTAATCCCTTGGCACCAGGGAGGCTCATCCCCAGGAGTCATGTCCCACGCTAGGGGGAATGTAATGCATTTACAAGCTGAGTTTGGCTTCGAGACTGGCCACAACTAATAGGAAATTAAGAAGTACATGCAGACTATAGATGTTCAAAGAGAGAGTTGAATCTCACCTTAGCACTAAATAAATGCAGGACACTCTTGTCAAAAATACCATTCCTACAAAACCCCAAGTTGCCTTTAATTACATATTCATGATCTCCCCCCACTCCTATAAATATCTGCCATCTGAAATAGGTATGGAATGCTCAATTATCATTCTCAAAATCTTCTGAGAAAATAAAATTATTTAGCAGAAAATAACATGAGAAAAGTTTGTATCAAAATATGCATATTGGGCGGCAAACTTGGCCCAGTAGTTAGGGCATCTGTCTACCAGATGGGAGGTCTGTGGTTTAAACCCAGGCCTCCTTGACCCATGTGGAGCTGGCCCATGCGAAGTGCTGATGCACATAAGGAGTGCCGTGCCATGCAGGGGTGTCCCCAATGTAGGGGAGCCCCACGCGCAAGGAGTGCACCCCATAAGGAGAGCCGCCCAGTGCGAAAGAAAGTGCAGCCTGCCTAAGAATTGTGCCACCCACACGGAGACCTGACACAACTACATGACGCAACAAAAAGAGACACTGATTCCCGTGCTGCTGACAACACCAGAGCGGACAAAGAAGACGCAGCAAATAGACACAGAGAACAGACAACCGGGATGGGGGGTAGGGGCGAAAAATAAATAAACAAATAAATCTTTTAAAAATATATGCATATTGAACATAATCTTCCAAAAATAACAAAAAAGTCCAATCTTTTGAACTTCCTTCATCTCACTTAAAGCACCTAAAAAAAAATACAGAATATTTTTGTTCTGGCTTCCAGGGTCTCTTCCTGGTTTTTATCCTTTCTCAAGTTCTCCAAAACTTTATGGAAGCTACAGTATCTCCTATTACCTGTACTATACATTCTCAAATAGTTTGTGCTGAAATAATCTGTATTTCAGACTCATGATCTTAGTAGAAAAGAGGTGAAATTTAGCTTTAACATGATATTCACTCCTTCTTCCTTTCTGAATTGTTGACTTGATCCACTCACCAAACATTTTTTGGTTGAAAGAGTAATTTCTACTCTCGGTGTTTTGAACGTTTTCCCTCAAATAGACTTCTTATTCACCTGTCCTCTGTTTTAGTTTGTTAAAAACTGCCAAAAGCAATATACCAGAAATGGGTTGGTTTTTACACTGGAAATTTATTAGGTTGCAGGCTGTGAAGGTGTACAAATCAAGGCATCATCAGGTGATGCTTTCTCCCCCAAAGATCAGCACATGGAAGCATCTACTGGTCTCTCCCTCTTCTTCCAGTTTTCATTGCTTCAGCTTCTGGCTTCCCTGGCTGTCTCTCTGTTTCTGTAGCTTTCCTCTGTTTGTCTCTCCATATTTATTCATTTTATAAAAGACTCCAGTAAGAGTTTAAGACCCACCCTGGGTCAAACCTTACTGAAGTAATATAATCAAAGGCTTTAACTGGAGTAATTTAATCAAAAGGCCCCACCTACAATGGGTTCACACCACAGGAGTTGATTGGCTCTAAGAACTTGATCTTTTCTTGGGTACATACAGTCTCAAAATACCACATACTCCTTCCTCTTTCCTTTCCCCTCAACACACACACACACACACACACACACACACACTTGAATACCTGCCAGATTCCAAACTGTCTTTTTGAAGTTTTTCTAGGAATTCTGCTTTCTCACATGTGTACTACAAATACATTTATGTAAGGCTGGCTACATAATTTGTCATGCTCATAGAAAAATGAATTGTGGGGCTCCTTGTTAAAAAAACCAAGAAACAAAAAACAGCCTTTACCCTTTATTCCTTTGTCCCACTCTCAACCTGTCAAGGCGTTTCTTATTTTCTTTTTAATAACACACTCCCTCAGCCAGGGGGGATGCCTACCCCAACCCTCCCTGTGCCTGCAACCAGGCTCCTGCCAGGCACCAAGGGTGTTTTTGGTGGGGACTGGCACAGGGGAACAGTCAGGTCAAAAGTGGTAAGCCGAACTTCAAGGCTCCAAACTCCACGTGCACCCCATTACCCCATAGTACTCCACTTGCAAAACACAAAGATATAATTGTTAATAATGATATAATTATTAATACTTTCAAGATGGTGACAGCAAAGCATTATACCCCAAGAGTGGGGTCCTTTTCTGCATGTGGGGCCCCGGGCATCTGCTCTCCTTACCAGGCTTCAGTGTTGCCATGCTTTTTATCTTTAAGCTATTCTTCTTTGCCTACCACAGAATCAGAGATAGGAAGGAAAGAACCATATCTACTTTGATAAGGAGGGGTGGTAAGCAGTGGGGCAGGGTGAAGCAAGAAAGGAAAAGGAGATTTGTTCCTTTAAGGAATGACAGAGCTGAAATAAAGCTGCCAGAAATACAAGTAAACTCCTTGAGACTTCCTTCAAACTCTCTTGGTATTTAATTCTTCTAATGAAATTTTATGTTGACTTTGGAAATAACTACCCCTCATCAGGCCCCAAGATATCATTAAGAAATTTTATGTATTTCTTTTTCTACAAGAAATGTGCAACTTAGGCTTTTTATAAATCCAGTATCTAATTAGGTTGAACTATACGAAACTGCTGATGGTCAACTGTTCCTGACCTACAAAAACAGCAGTTTCGTTTGATTCCACGTTACCTGGCCAATGTTCCTTTCCTCATTAATAAGTATGCACAAATACTGTCTCAGTTCTTATTTTCCTCCATCCAAGTCTAGTTGCTTGCTGATTTGCAAGATCACATCTATTTTTAATTTTTAAAATTTCAGCATTTTCCTGATCATATATTTCTATGAAGTTTAAAAGGATGCCCTTTACTAACACTAGAAAATCAATATACATTCATTAACTAGGAAGTCCATCAAAGTTAGAAGCAAATATGTTTGCCTTGATGGTAAGGAGGGAGAAACTTGGAGATAAGGTATTGTCTTAGTTGAAGATAAGGTATTGTCTTAATTCCTGGGAGATTTCTTTCACCATGACTCCATTGAGCATTGCTTTACATGTTAAGTCCTTTAAGAAACCAGGCAAAAGGTCTATGGGGGCAAATCTATTACTTCTACTTCTTTTTAGTTTTTTTTGTTTGTTTGGTTTGGTTTATATTTGCTAATGTTAATGTACATTTGCTTTAGTTAATTAATTTTTTCTCTCAGCCTAATAACATGTAGCAGTTAGAAAGAAGCAGAAGGTATTCATTAATTCTTTCAATTAAAAAAATTAATCCTGCCCAGTACTGGGCTCAGAGACTGATGAGGAGAGGACAAGAAGGGCACTGGGGAATGAAGAAGGAGCCCGTGCTAAACTTTTGGACCCACACATCTCCAAATGTTCTATTTGTGCAACTGAATATTCTTGCCATGGTTCCAGTTTCTGGTATATTTGGATTATAACAATTTCTTACTTTTCAGATATTTATGGGATGAAAAAGGCAAATATTTTTGAAATTGGTAAGTCAAGAGCATAAGAAAGGTGAGAGAAGTCCTTTGATCCAGCATTTCTTAAAGTTATCATTGTGGCAGCTAGCAAACTAAATTCATTTAACAAAATATATAATACTTATATTAAAACATTGAGTTCTTTCTTTCTGAAAAAGTTTTCAAAATTAAAGAAAACCCACATATTTGAATTTCATGTTTTCTAAATGTGGCTTGTCAAATATCACATTGTAGGAAAAAAGAAATTACTTAAAACTAAATCTTAACAAATTAAGTTGCAATATAATTAATATTATATGACTTGGCAGCGTAACTGCTCTACTTTTACTCAAAAAAACTGAAGGAAGTTTGACCTGGAGAGCCACTGGTCCATATTATGGCATCAGTTGTCTCTTGTATGTTGACTGCAGGCTTTGCCTAAGTTTGGGAATTATTACATCTATCAGGATCAATTGTCCATACTTGAACTAAGAAAAATTTGCTTGACAACTCAAATGGCTGTGAAAAAGCTACTACAGAGTCAAAGAAAGGGGAGGAAAAAGGCCAAGTCATGCCAAAGAACCAGAGGAGGATTTTTTTCTCTTTTTCTCTCCTACTAACTCCTACAACTCTCCCTGTGTTTAGCCCTAAATCACCATATTTTCTTTGCCTGTTTTATGGGGGAAAATGCATATTTTCGATACCTATGTCTGAGTTTTGTTGAAAACAGCATATATGATACAGAAATATTGTCTGAGAGCGGAGGGCCACTGGGAACACATGGTAAAGCAGGCTTAAACAGCTGAAGGAACCACTAAGCACTGCAAACAAGCCTTTCCTTTAAAAGGAAGAGCAAAGAGCATGAAGGAAACCTAAGAGATGGTATTTGTCTGGCCGCCAGGGCACCACTGCCTTGAGTTCAGCTCTGCCCAGCAGCCTTTCAAATAGCGAGTAAGAAATGGAGGCCATTGGAGAGTGGAATCACTTCCCAGTCTTTTCTGTTATTTTCCAGATCAACTCCATCAACAAAAACCTCAATGTCATAGTCAAAGTCCAGGCACCTAGAAAAGATAACCACCAAAGCTCTGCCAGTTCAGCCAAATTACTTGCAGATTCGTGCTGCAGAGGATTTGGGCAGAGTTCATGAATTTTTCTTCAAATTAAACAAAAAGATATATACTTCTCAATTCACCTTGATGAGTAGTTGCCATTTTCCCCAAATGCAGTAAAATTTTCCTATTATTTTTCCTTCTGATCCTTCCTCCTGTTGTGTTTATATTTTATAAAGCAACAAAATGCATGAAAATGCATATTATCCCAAATGTTACTGTGGAGAAAGGGTGGAGAAAGAGGATGTTGAAGAGTGGTGCAGTAGATTTCAAAATAAAATGACTTGTTTATTAAAATAATTCTATAGCTTCAGCATCTATTTATGGTGCAAAGGTTTTCTGTCCATGGATAAGAAAAGCATGAAAAATATAAAGAAAAAAAAGAGGAAGGAAAGGAAAGAAAAGAAACAGAGATTTTTACTTTTAGCTCATCTTCGGATTTGCAAGGCACAATAAGGGAGATTCATTAGGCCATTTGTTTCTGTCATCTGCCATGATTCAAAATGAAATACTAAATGTTTCATGGACTCAGGAAAAGAGTAGAATTTGTCTTTGTGTTGGCTGTGCAAAGACAGTGTGGCTTACAGCCCCCATACAAGAGGCCTGACGGATGAAAGGGGGAAGGGTGGTGCCATCTGAATGATGATGGGCTAATATCATCACCCTCTTGTCAGCTGTAATAGGCTTTTCCTCACAGAAATAATTCATAAAACCGCTACATTATATTCTATCCCTGACAGGCCCTATCTATCCTCCAACCCAGCAGGCTCACAACTAATAAGAAAATATGTGGTTCAAGAACCCTGAAAAATTAAACAGGTAGTTTATGAACAATTTGTTTCATGGGGATGTTTATTATGTTTATTAAATATTGAGCCTTTAATGTTTTCCCAGTGCAGATGATATCATAAAAATGCTGACTTAACCCTCAGATGTATTCTAGAAAATGACATTTTACAGCACTAGTAGTACATAGTAAATAACTAAATTATAGCAGCTTATGTGTGTGTATAGAGACAGTGTGTAGAAAATGTAATTTATAATGTATCTTTATGTACACACGCATGTGGTTTGTGCCATGGTGTAATCTCGTTCAAGCTTCCACTGTAGGCTTGGGTTTAAAAGTAAGTAGGGGGTATTATTATTTTAGCGCTCATCTTGGAGAAGGTCAGCCTGAGATTTGTTTTACTGCTTGTACTAAAGGCAAAACTTTGAGTTCAGTGTTTCAGGCATCGAGACTTTAAATACGCTGGCACTGATGATAAACTTAATCAGGAGTGCTACTTTGTGAGTACAATTTTTATATAAATCCTTGATTTGAGTTTTCTCTGGAGACCAATGTGTGAGAAGATGAGGATAAAATGGCTCCTGGTAATGTGATGTTCTTTATTTGAAAAGGATCAAATTAGATACAGAAACTGTTTTGTAGAGAGCAGGCAGAGAAAGTACATGAAGCATCTTCTTTCCATGCCCATACCTTGCATGTTACTAGCTTTGCTGTCATAATATATTTAATCAGTATGACAATAAATGATCTTCTGCTGTAGGTGAGCAAGTGGAAGATTATCTGCATCTTACAGGGTTAATGGCCCTTCCATAATAAACAATACCCACAGTATGAAAATAAGACAATAATTCACGTACATATTTCAGAAAGCACATGCCCAAGGTGATTTACAAAGAAAGTGGGATCAAACCTGTGGTTAAATGCTATAGCCTTCTGCACCATAGCTTTAGTGATCTCAGAAGGACATCTTAATTTACTATATATACTGCAGAGAAATATACACATAGATATTTTGTAATGAATACATTCTCATAGGGTATCACCGAGGTTACTGGTATTTGTAATGTAAAAATTCAGATGAATGGAAAATATCAGCATGAAGAGAGTAAATGCAGAGTCTACTTGGAGAGTAGTTTTATCAGAAAATCAGATTCAAACCAGGGACATTTTTAAGGGGCTACTCATGGACCTTGGTTGTTTACCACTTTCATAAATATCCCAAAATAATGAAATAGAGACAAACTGATTCCAAGCTGGAGGATGACCATGGAAGCTAGAATCCAAATGATGAGTGATTCTTATAAATTGTGAGGCATGATCAGAATTAAATAGAAGGGAATTCAATAAGGGCTGGTGCAAGGCAAGAAGTTCCTTTGGGGAGGAAAGCTAAGTTGTGTGCACATGAGATGGGGGCTGGTTAGCTCTTTATAGATGCAGGCAAACTTTTCTCACTTTCACTGTAGATAAAGTCAGTTGACAGCAAAACAGAATGAGTATCTAAAAATCAAGCAAGATACTGTACATGTTAAAATAGTCTAGACTAGGGAATATAATCAATCTTTGTGCTTGGTACTGTTCAGCTTCTGAATTGTTTTCAGTCTAGCTGCTACAGAGTATAGAAATTATGGACAGAAAAGGCTAAGGAATTGAAATATGTAGCTTGTAGAAGAGAATGGTGAGGCTGAATAACAATCTTTACCTCTAAAGTAGCTCTTAACTAGAAATGGGAGATAAACTGTTTTCCTTCTTCCCCAGTAGGCTGGTACAGCAGGGTGAGTGGAGATCAAATGCATTCTCTCTGTATTGGAAGTTCTATTGCTGAGACTTTAAAAATTTGTCTCCATTCGTTAGGAATAGGTTGTCCTTAAAAGAAAGACATTGGTTGTATAACCTCTTGTGTTTCCTTCCAGCTCTAAGACTCTATGATCTAGCCATGGGCAAGTCCCTACCCTGCACAGTTTCTGACATTTCCACTGAGAGTATATTTTAATCATGAATAAGACAATCTAAGGCTGCTTTTGATCTTGAATTCTACATAATAAACATTGTAACTCTCTTCCCTCCCCCAAATATCTTCTCCAAGTGGTAGGTTATTTTCTATTGGAATTGAAAAATTTATTCATTTAAACTTAGACCCATTTGTAATTTTATGAGCTGGCATAGACTTTCCGAGGAGAGGGTGCCGCTCATCTCGCTGAGGCCTGCTGAAAGGCCGTGGTTGGTTCTTGCCAGCAGGGATGGAGCAGGGAGCTTCCCGTCTTGCCTTTGGCTGCCTATGCAGTCTGAATCCTTGAGCAGTTCTCTGCATAAGAGATAGACAAAATGAATGGCAGTTTGTGGAGAAAATAAAATCACTCTGGGCCATTAAAGAACCAGGAACATCCTAAACAGCATTAGGTTATGTTTGGTCTCAGGGACACATGTTGTGCTACCAATTTCAGACATCCCACTTTTAGAGGAAGGCAGTTGGTGGCAATTAATTACCCCAATAGCATATACAGCTGCAGCCTATGTATGGAAACAGAGGAGAAATTAGGTTTAATTGGCCTTAGCACAATCAAGAATGTGGCATTTATTTAATTATGACCTGTTGGGAATGGAGCCTGATTAGTGTTTTATTACATTTTTAATAATAATAATATCATTCATAACATAAAGCATATAAAAGATGAAATAAGCCTCTTGGATGTTACATTAAGGTATTATGTGTTATTTTTAGAAAAACATGAAGTTCTTTTGACAATCAAAAAATTCTCAACTCTATCCAAGTGAAGGGCTCCTCACCCTTGAATGTCAGTCACATTGATTATTTCAAAGTTTTCCTTTATCAAGCCAGAGCCTGATGCATCCTCTGCAGAGCTTGTATTAGTCAGTGAAATGAAGTCATTGAAACCCAGTTTACTTTCTATTTGGGCCTATTTTCAGCTTTGAAATTAAAATGTTTTGTCATTAAGTGCCCTTGCATCATCTACTTGGTAATTGCGGCGGCTTGCTCAGTCGGTAGAGGTGGGGTCTGGCTGCGGACGAGGGGTCGGTCCAGCTCTGGACGAGGGGTCGGTCCCGCTTGGGACGAGGGGTCGGTCCGGCAGCAGACGAGGGATCGGTCTCACAAGGGGTTGCGCGGTTCGGCTGATGGGGTCGCCCGGCAAAGCCGGCGACGAAGGGGTCGCCCGGAGAAGCCGGCGACGAAGGGGTTGCGTGGAGAAGCAGGCGACGAACTGGGGACAAGGGAGGCCAGGCCCTTGTCGGGGGCTCTCAGGACTGGAGGGCGCACGGCAGAAGAACTACCGCGGAGACAAGGTAAACACGCAAGTCCACTTTATTGAGGGAGAGGCAACAGTTTTATAGGGGCTGGGGAAGGCTGATTGGTCGAAGCCACGCCCTGTTCTGATTGGTTGCCGGCGAAAGGTCAGTGGGCGGTACTGGACGGGGGAGGGGTGGTGGTTAGGGATTGGCTGTCGCTGTTGCTGGGGGAAGGGGCAGGGTTTAGGGATTGGTGGCTGCTGTTGCTGGGGTGGAGGGCAGACTTGAGTTTCCCGCCCACGCCTGGCTGTTGCTGCTGCCGGGGGGAGGGAAAAGGGCAGACTGGATTTTTCCGCCCACGCCTGGCTGTTGCTGCTGTCGGGGGAGGGGAAAAGGGCAGACTGGAATTTTCTGCCCTGCGCCTGCGCAGGGAGAAAGAAGAAGAAGGGTGCCGCCCCACAGGCATCGTGTGGCGCCATCCGGGAGGAGGGGCGGCCGCGGAAGCATGGCTGCCGAGAAGGGGAGACCCGAGGGCACTCTGCGCCCATGCCGAGCTCCCTTCAGGGGTGGCGGTGAGTCCAACCAGCCACCCTATTATGGGGGCAGCGGCTTGGCCTGCCGCGGCTGCTCCCCCGCCAGGCCAGCAAACCACACTTCAGCCCGAGGGGTGACCGCTGGTAATAACAGAGTTTTTAAGAGGAAAAGAAAGGATAATCTAGAATTCAAACTAAAGGTATGGAATATAAAACATTCTAACTAAATAAGGCTTTAAAAATTGTCGTAATTCTCAAATACCGCTCTAACTTTTATGAAAATATTTGCCTGGGAAATTACCTTATATCATATTAATAAAGTAATTGTGCTAAAATCTGATTATTTACATAGTATTTTCCCCCGATTTCTACACCTTAAACAAACCCCTTAAAAATGAGCCCCTCGAGTTTATCATTATGTTTTATAGGATGAACATTTGCTCCCAATTCATGAGAGCATAGTGCATTCGAAGTGTCATTTAAATAGTGTCTCCCTCATGGGACCGATACCTAATGCCCCAAAGCACTGACTAAGCAAGAGGAATGTTTCTGAATGCCACGCTGTGTTACAGAAAACAAACAAAAAACCTGTCTGTATACAACATGTACCAGACCGTCTTTCTGCACAGTTTCACACAAAAGTAGCAGGATTAGAAGTTCTTTGCTGTTGCATCAAACATTTGTAAATAGAGGAAGAGCAACAGTCCATGCTCTTAGAGATGTTTACAAACTAAGGTGGTTGTGTGTTCTAGAGAGTTAGAGAGAATTCCTGTGCTCCACTTGTAATACTCATAGTGACTTGCTGTGTAGTCTAGAGAATGCTATTTATTCTTTATTCTTCGAACTCTAAAGGAAATGCTGAAGATTTATGCCTCAGAGTTAAGTGGAGAGAAGGGATTTAACAGTAATACCAAGCTCAGGGGGAAAGTAAGAAACTAAGAAGGCCAACCATAAATACCCAGGTCAAGGCTTGGAGGAAGTGTTACTTTGCAGAGGACAGCTTTTATGCCTTTTCTTCCTGTGTACTTTTTTGAATTCTGTTTTTCCATCTTAAAAAGGGAAAAAAAAAGCTTTCATGGAGGATGCTTGGAACTTATTTCATAAAATTATTTCTTAAATTCCTGCTGCATGTATATGTCCTTGCTCAAAATACATAGATGGCATCAAGATTTACAATGAGCTTAGCCCTAAAACTTCATGGAAGAACCAGAGGGGAAGCAAATTTGGCCCAATGGATAGGGTGACTGTCTACCACATGGGAGGTCCACGGTTCAAACCCCAGGGCTCCTTGACCCGTGTGGAGCTGGCCCACGTGCAGTGCTGATGCGTGCAAGGAGTGCCCTGCCAAAGCAGGGATGCCCCTGCATAGGGGAGCCCCATGCACAAGGAGTGCACCCCATAAGGAGAGCCACCCAGCACAAAAGAAAGTTCAGCCTGCCCAGGAATGGTGCCACACACACGGAGAACTGACGCAGCAAGATGACACAACAAAAAGAGACACAGATTCCTGTGCCACTGACAACAACAGAAGTGGACAAAGAAGAATAGGTAGTAAATGGACACAAAGAACAGACAACTTGGGGGAGGGGTGAAGGGGAGAGAAATAAATAAAATAAATCTTTAAAAAAAAAAAGAACCAGAGACTCAAAGTAATGGCATTACTACATTGTGTGGGGCTCCTTAGAAGCAGCACTCAGGGAAAGCCTCTCCAGCCTTTAGTCAGGAGACCTAGTAGTCATTCTCGTTTTTCTGCCAGGAATTGACAGTGTGACATTATTCCCTCACTTCCATCTCTAGAACTCAATGTCTTCAACTGTAAAACGAAAAAGTTAAATTCTTTAGATGATCTCTGAGATCACGTTCATGTCTAATATTCTGTTATTCTCACCTGTAGGACTGAGGGGAAGTGCTGGAGTCTTAACAAAGAAAAGGAAAACCCTAAAATTCAGAAATGTTCTTTTGCCATGGCACATGCATGTACGTGTCCCTTGTCTATTTAAAGTAATAGAATAGGTTCCCTTATGAAAACCTACTCAAAGACCTAACAGGAGAGTAAGGGTAAGCAATTTTTCCTTTCCCTTTCTGCAGGAACAGGATGACATTTCCGTAAATATGAGGGACATGCAGCTGTTGTTTGGTACACTGTGCTCCCCTGCAGAGGGACTCCCATCTGACTTTGGTGTAGTTTGAACATCCTTCCCAGTTGCTTCATCCCTTCACACAGGAATAGGTTAATGCTGGAGGGAAACACCTCAGCTGCCCCTTGAATATACTTTCAAAAGTTAAACAGGTTAAAGAGGCATGGAGAGTGAATGAAATCATACCTCCTTATGGCAGTGTTTGACATTAAAGGCTATACCTCACAAAAATCCATTAAATATTAACGTGCATTTATATATGTCTATAGACTCACATGGCCCACCTTTCCATTAACTCTCCTGCTATGTTGTGCCCATTTTTTGTTTGATTATTGTTGGATTGTTTTCAAATCTGCCAGTTGGAAGTAGCTACATTTTGTAAAGTTAAATGAATTTGGGCTGAGAAACAGTCCATTATAAGAGAATTTTTTATAAACATGTGGGGTCTGAATTACTCGTTGTTACTTTAAGTTGATGACAAGTATCATTATCCAAAGTGGTATTAGCTTGGTGCAGGAGTGTTTGTGCTCCTAATGTACTTTCTTTACTTTTCTAGAGGAAAGCCCCTCAGATATGGAGTATAATAGCAGCATGTTCCTGTCTGTCAACAAAAAACGTCCACAATATGCAATCACCCACTGCAGCAGCTGGCAGGGACAGGCAAAAAACAACCTAGGCTTGACAGGACTGCCCAAAGCTTTGGTGAATGAGAAGCCAGTTGCAAAGTAACAATTAAAGACCAGGATTTTATCCTATTCTTCCTAAAGACCAGGATTTTATCCTATTCTTCCAACCCCATCTTCCCATTATACTTTTTTTTGGGGGGGGGGGTGGTCAGCAAGGGAGTAAAGAGTTTATTAAGGAACAAGTAAAAGATAAAGTACACACCCAAGGCATGCGTGCAGGCCATGCTACAGGGTGAGATGCATGTGGGGTCCCAGGTCACCCCTTTTTAAGGCTTATTCTCCTCCCCCTTCCTAATATGGGAAAAGACCCCAGCTATTTGCTGTTTTGATTGGTTGCCCCACCTGTTAGCTCTCAGGAGACCAATGATGAGGCCTTTTATTTGCAGTTATCCAGGACTAATGGGGAGGCCTATCTGGAGTTTTCTGGGGTTTCCCTTTAGCCCTAAAAAAGTTGCAAGTGGGAACTTGTGGCCAGGGTGTCAGCAGTCTTTCTGGCTTTGTTCTTAGTAGCACCTTCTCTCAGGGAGGTTCTGGATTGGGTCTCATGGCCATGTTCTCTGCAGGGTCGCAGCTGTTTCCCTCTTTCCCTATATTAACCTGCCTCAATTCCCCCCTCCTGACTGTATGCCCTTATTCTTAAGGGGGAACTGAAGGGTAATGCTCAGTTTTCTGTAGCTGCTTCCTGCTGGCTAGGGGCAGTAGCCCCTGCTTGTCAGGGTGTGAAATTCTGTGGCTATTCTATGGAGGTTGAGGGAAGGTGGATCCAGCACCATGGTTGCTGCAGGTGAAATCCTCACATGACTAATATCTTGTTCTGAACGGCATTGATTCCAAGGCATGGGTGCAGGTCATGCTACAGGATGAGACATGCTCCCATCACTCTTTTGAACACAATATACAACAACAATAAAAACTTCCAATAAGAACAAAGTGTCAGGGATTCTTATAACAATTGTACTCAAAACAAAAATATTTTTTTAAAGCATGCAAAAACAAAAAACAAAAAACACACAAGAGAATAAATCCAGGTGAACACGAGTACATATCTGCTGGGTATAATTACAAAACAAGTGCATCTAAAATTTCATTACCAGTGTATGATTTGACATGCTGCTTATAATGCAACTCATTTTATTTACGAATAAGTCATCACAAATGTTGAGAGTAGAGTGGCCTGCTAGAGCTTATATTCAATTCATAGGGAAGGGAGAGTATATGTGTTCCTTACACTTGAGGCTACTTAAATATGCCTTCCTATCTAAAAATATTTGTCTTTCGTGATAAGATAAAAATTCTATATATCAGTGAGACTCTAAGTGCCTTGACAAAGTGTTGCCTTTTGTTGGAGTTCATTGAAGTATCTCGGAGATAAATCTAGTTTCTATTTGAAACCATGCTGGGCAACTGATGAGTGAAAAAAATGAACAAGGAGGTTGAGAAAAGGAAGGAAATTTGTTGTTTGTTTTGTCCAGAGAAACCTGTATTCTTCAAGGGTGGTTTATAAATATGACTTTCAGGCCCCAAACTGATTTTGTAGATTTGTACTTGAGGGAAAGGTGCAAAGAAGTCATGAATAACTTCCGTACATACTTGTCCATAGTATACAAATGCAATGTATACCCTTTCTGCCAATAGCCTCTCCTTTATATATAATGAGATGGTATATCTGAAGACTGATTTCCAGGATCCTACTGCAGGGTTGAATTCAGAGCCTTTTTCTTATTACATATTTTAATATATTTTTTTCATAAATAACTGTGATTTAAGTTTTGAATTTTGAAAGTAAAACAGAGACTCAGTGGGATTCACGGGGGTAGTCTCACTATTTCTATGATGGAAAGAAGTCATGTTGCAGCTGATACTAGCTACTGCCACGTATCAGATTACCTGTCCCCTCTGGCCCCAGATGTTTATCTTAAGAGTGGATTGCCTCACAATCCACTCCCTCTGCCGTATGATTCCCTTCTCTGATGGTGAGCTATTTTAGCTTGTCTCCAGCTGCCCAACAATATCCCTAACACCAGAGAGGGAAATAAAACCAACTTTACAAAAAGTGTTTTCACATTAACGTTTTATAACTTTGAATGATGGGGAAAAAAATTGTCTGCGCATCATACACTACAAATACCTGGTAAACAATGGGGCACACAGACGCTGGGGAAGAAAAAACCAAATCAAACTTTTGCCACAGGGAGGAATAAGCCAGAGAAGATTTTATTATTATTTCCATGTGTTATTTTGAATATATTATTCTGAACAGCACTTAGCACCTTCGTGGCACTAAATTAACTTAAAATGATAATATTTTTCCTTCCTTCCTAAGTGATCTCTTCTGTGGGTGTTGTACGGTACAGGCAGTGCGCAGAAAACTCAAAGGTTTTGATCTTCATGTGAAATATCACAAGTTAAGTTTTTACATACCCAATTTGTTGCTGGGTAACAAACCCCATGGAAGAAGAATATGATTAGATTTCCAAAGTAGGTATTTTCATGGGTTTATAAAAATTGTGTATTTATAAAGGTGTGTTAACGTTTTCCAAGCATTTTACATGTGTTATCACAGTTAACCCTCTAACTTCCCCAAGCGCTGGTTAAATGAAGTGGTAGTTCACACAATTTAAAAGGAGCAAGGTTAAATGACTTAATCCAATTTGGAGGTGGTACTAGCATCAGAAGCTGAGTGCTATTCCCTCTACCTCACAGCAGGACCAATGTAACTATATATTAGAGATCTTAGCTGATCTTAGCTGAAAGAGAAAGCAAATATTTCTCTGGCATCTATTTCATCTTTAAAGTCTAGGGTTTCAGATGAGCTGGAAAGATTTTCCAGAGAGAAGCAACAAAGGAAACTGACTTTTATGGAAATACCTTGAAGTATGATTTTATCTGCTTGTAATCATCTTTTCTTTGCTCTTAATTTTTTTGTCAAATAAAGATGTTTAGCATCATAAAAGGAATATGAGGTTCTTTGGAGAGCTAGACCTGAATGAAAGGCTACTCCACCTCCCCTTTACTATGCAAATCTGAGCCCTTAGGATATTTCTCCTTCCTTCGTTCCCCTTTTACTCACTCTTCTTTCTTCTTCTCTAAACTCACTTTCAGGAAATGTATTGGTAGGTTTCTCTGACATTCTGAGAAATCAGGTTATGCTTTACACCCCCCCCCCCCCCACACACACACACACAACTTTGCAAGGGATATTTTTTTCCTCTGCAGTGATATTGAAGCAGACTAGATAGAAAATCAATAGACGGATCTGGAACCTGGCAAGAAGTTCACGTGGACATCGATATCCCCAAGATGGCTGCTGAAAGCCCCCCCCACAAGACTCTGCCATTCAGAACAAGATTTCCTCCAAGCCATGGGAAGCCCCAGAATTCTCTTATTTTTGAGCCCTCCTGGGGTAGATGGGTGGGGTAATCAATCAAAACAGCAAACAGCTGGGACTCCTCCCATGTCATTAGCAATGGGGTGGAATAATTAACGGTTCAAAAAGCAAACACAAAGGTTGAATCTCTCTTGGTCTCTTGCTCTCTTGCCTTTGCCCTGTCCTGGTGCCAGTCAGTGTGCCTGTTCCTGCCTTCTGTACCCTGCTCTTGCCATTTTTCCCCTGCCATGATGGCTATGCACGTAAAACCTGGGCATTTATAATCTATAATGGGAGACTGTAGTCTGTAAATCAGCCTGCTTTATCATTTTTCAGCCCCTTCCTCTATACCTGGGACCCATGCTCTGTTATTTTCTCCCATTGTCTTCCCTCCCTGCCTTAATAAATTACTGGCCTAACTAACCTGATGCACTCTTCAAATTCATTTCAGCAGCATAGTCAAGAACCTAGATGAAATCCGGTTACAATATTAACAAGGAAATAAACTTTAAGTTACAATCACTGGCAAGGAAAGGTAAGTTGAAAGGAGATTTGAATGGTAAAGAGGGGTTTTAAAGAGAAGATTGGAAATTTTCAGAATAAATGGAAAGAAAATGCACTATCTAGGGACACTGTAAGAAAGATATGGACATGGGGAGAGAGAAAAAGCGAGGAAGAGAGAGTATGTGAGAGGGAAGGAGAGGGACAGAAAAAGCCAGAGATAGTGAAAAGTGAAAGGCAAAAAGGAAAGAAGGAAGAGAAGGAAGGTAGAAGGAAATGAAAGGAAAGAAAGAAGGGGAAGACAAAAACAGAAAAACAAAAAGAAGCAATAAAACAATGAGATATAAAAGGAGGGTGATAGAGAGAAAGAAGAAAATATATGTACACTCAAAAAGATAGAAGCCAGTAAATACAGGAAGCCCCCAATCAGAACTTATATTTAGACAATTTTGAAGGTAAGTTTCATATATGAAAATAACATTTAATATGATTTATTAGTCAAGGGTAGATTTTCTTTTTAAATCTGGTAAAGATGTGAATGTAGAAGACTATAGGTGAAAATTTCAGTCATCTTTTAAAATAAAAAATAAGTAAATAATTTGAAACTAATCAAATCCTCAGCATTGACTTCATGTCTTAATTGTTCAAATGGGAAATTTTAATCAATAGGACTTTGAAAGTTTAGACCAAAGTGCTTTGATAACTATTTCTTTGTAATCAAGTTTAGGGATATTTCCTATGAATTATTAATTTATACAGTTTTAAGAAAATATGGTTCCTCAGGTTGATTTTTTAAAAAAATATGGATGGTCCCTACCCTGATCAACATGGCAGAGGAAGGTGCTTTAAGGGCTACATCCACCCACAGAAGCTTTGAATAACCAGCAAGAACTGGCAGAAACAATAACATCTTTCTCAAAGCTCCAGAAAACAGTTAAATGACTGTAATAACAGGGTGAGTGCTTAATCAATAAAAATGCTACTTAAAAGTCATAGGATCTGGTTGCATTCTGGCTGACACCTTCTCCACCCTTTACCGGCTCTTTGCAGACCCAGATCTTGCTCCCAGTGTGGACCCCTGGTCCTTGTTCTGGAGGGAGATTGTATGTCTGGCTCAGTCTGTCTGGTGGTGGCCTGAGGGACTTGCTGTCCCAGAGCTTGCCCTGTGTGTAGAAAGCTTCTCACAGAACTCTCCTACAGAACACTGTGGGAGAGCAGTGAAGTGGATGCCTGAGGCAAGAGATTGCTGGCTGTGGGACATACAGGGTAGTGTCTGTGACCATGAAAATTGTTTCCTAAGGAAGAGGGGACATTTTTACTGGTGTAACCAGAGGCATTCTAAGGGCCAAACTCACATGCCCAAGACAAGGCACATGTGTAGAAAAGACTAGGGAAATCCCTATGCATTAGCATGGAACTATTTTCTAAACTCATTGTATGAAAGACAGCACTCCCACAGGCCAATCTGCAAAGATCAGGAAAGGCGTGTTAGCTTTTTCCTTTTTTTTTTTTTTTTTTAGGAAAGCTGTCATACACTTGCTAGATAAAAGCTTAAGGACCAGATGTCCCAGTCTAAATTCCAGCAATAAAGAATAGCGCCACACACATGGAGAGCCAACACAGCAAGGTGCCACAACAAAAAGAAACACAGATTCCCGGTACCACTGATAAGGATAGAAGTGGTCACAGAAGGACACACAGTGAATGGACACAGAAAGCAGACAACTGGGAGGGGGGGGGAGGGGAGAGAAATAAATAAAAAATAAATCTTAAAAAAAAGACTACAAAACATACAAACAAACAAAACATAAACAGGAAACAATGGCCAGAACAAAGGAGAAGCATTAAAAACTATCAATAAGGAGGATCGCACCTGTGATATTCCAGACAAAAACTTTTAAGAAATGGCCCTTAATATGCTCAAAACAATATAAATGTGGACAAAGAACTAAAGGAAATCAGGAAAATTATAGATAAACACACAAAATATATTAATAGAGAAATGGAAATTATGAGAAGGAACCAGACAAAGCTGAAAGTCATAGTAACTGAAACAAAAACTACCCTAGAGGGATTCAAAAGCAGATTGTAGCTAGAAGAAGAATCAGAGAACTTGAAGTTAAGACTATTGAAAATCATCCAGACTGAAAATCAAAAAGAGGAAAGAATGAAGAAAAGTGATCAGAGTCTGAGGAAACTGTGGTGTCATCAAGCATACCAACAGATGTACTGTGGGAGTCCCAGAAAAGAAGAAAGAGAGAAAGGGGCAGAGAGAATATTCAAATTTAACAAAAGACATGATAAACATATCCAAGATGTTCAACAAACTCCAAACAGGAGAAACCCAAGTAGATCCACACCATGACATGTTCTAATCAAACTGCCAGAAGTCAAAGATAAAGAGAGAATTCTGAAAGCTGCAAGAGAAAGGCAATGTGTCACATACAAGGGAACTTCAATAAGGCTAAGTGCTGATTTCTCATCAGAAATGATGGAGGCAAGAAGGCAGTTGGATGATATATTTAAAGTGCCAAAGTGGGGAGGGGTAGAGTCAACTGGGTGTCTTGGAGTTAGATACCCCACAAAAGCATGTTCTTAATTTTAATCCATTCCTGTGGAGGTAATCCATTCCTGTGGAGGTAGGATGTTTTAAAGAGGTTATTTCAGTTAAGGTGTGGCCTAACTGAATCAGGTCTCAATCCTATCACTGGACTCCTTAAAAAAAAATGCCACAGAGAGAGAAGCCATAGGGAGCAGTCAGAAGCTGGAAATCAACATAACCTGGAAGAGAAAGGAGATGACACTACCATGTGCATTGCCATGTGACAGAAAAAACAAGGAACCTCATAGGTTGCTAGCCAGGCAGAAGATAGTGACTCCAGGAGGAAGCAAGCCTTCTAGCATCTGAAAACCAATAAATTTCTGTTGTTAAGCCAACCCATTGTATGGTATTTGTTCTAGCAGTGGGAAACTAAAACACCAATCAAGAATTCTATCTCCAGCAAACCTACCATTAAAATATGAGGGAGGGAGGGATTTAGACATTCTTAGATAAAAGTTGAGGGATTTGTTACCGCTAGACTGACCCTACAAGAATTGATTTCCTCTGCATATTGAGAGGAAAGGACACTCAGACAATTTACCAAAGTCACATGAAGATATAAAGACCTCCAGTAAGAATAATGACATGGGTAAAAATAAATATTAGTGCAACTGTATTTTGATTTGCTACTCCACTTTTTACTTCCTACAGGATCTAAAAGGCAAATGCATAAAATGTAATGATAAATCAATAGTTTGAGATTCATAATGAATGAACATGTAATTTGTGAAAAGAGCAAAATAAAACTGGATGGGGGAAAAATTAGGGGTTTAGAACCATAGTTTATATATGATATTGAAGTTAAGCTGGTGTTCGTGCAAATGAGATTATTACAAATTTAGGACATTAAATTTAAGCCCTTTGGTAACCACAAAGAAAATATTAGAATATATACAAATTCAGAGAGATGAAGAGTAGAGTGCCAGTTATCAGGGGAAATAGGAGGTGCAAAATGTGTGTAGAGTTTCTTTTTGGGATGAAGGGAAAGTTCTAGTAATGGATGGTCGTGTGCATGCTGCAACAATGTGAATGTGATCCTTCCTACTAGTATGCTTGGAAGAGGTTGGGATGGGAAGATGTATGTTGTATAGATGTTTCCATATTTACAAAAGAAAGAAAACAAACTAAAGAAATAATGACAATTAAATGCATTATTCAATATGGGATGGAATCAACAAATGGAGAAGAGGATCAAAAGGAACTGAGAATTAAGAAAAATGTGGAATAAATAATTTAAGTTTTATATTGATGTTGTTCCTTTAACTTGAAAACTTCACTTAAAGTGATTACATAAGTGAATATCCTTGTTTGTAGGAAATGTGCATGGAAATATTATGTGTTCAATGAGTATGATTTGTGCAACATGCTCTCAAATGTTCAGAAAACAAATGATGGATATATATACACATATATAAATAAATATAGGGAGGTAGATTAGATATAGATGATGATAGGTGGATAATAAATGATAGAATAATGTGGCAAAGGTGGAAAAATGTTAAAAATGATGAATCTGGAAATCTGCAGGGGCAGAGGTATGTTGGAGTTCTCTGTATGTGGTTTATATTACTTCTGCAACTGTCTTACAAGTTTTAAGTTATTTTAAAATTAAATGTTTAGAAACTATGGATTGAAAGCCATTAATGAGTCATGGAATCAATTTAGATGGTTGCAACCACTATTTTTTTACTTTATTTTATATTTTATTTTTTAAAATTTATTGAAGTATATCACTCATACATAAACATACATAAACAATAAGTGTATAGAAATAGTTGTGAACTTACAAAACAAACATATATAACATCATACAGGACTCTCATAACTCACTCCACCACCAACACCTTGCATTGTTGTTAAATCTATTTAACTAATGATTAAAGAACATTGTCAAAATATTACTACTAACCAAAGTATTTTCCCCCAACCCAAACTATTATTATTATTATCTTTGTATCACTTATACATAAACATACATAAGCCATAAGTGTATAGTAAAAGCTGTGAACTTACAAAGCAAACATGTGTAACATCATACAGGGGTCCCATACATCAACACTCTACCAACACCTTGCATTGTTGCGAGAAGTTTGTTACAAATTATGAAATATTGTCAAAATCTTACTACTAATTATAGTACTTATCTTACGTTTGGTGTGTTTTTCCCCCAATCCACCCTATTATTATTTTTCATTTTTTAAAAATTAAATTGTCTTTTAAAAAAAAGATACATAGATCACAAAAAATGTTACACTAAAAAATATAAGGGGTTCCCACATACCCCACACCTCATCCTCCCACACTCCTGCCACATCAGCACCTCTTTCATCATTGTGGCACAGTCATTGCATTTAGTGAATACATTTTGGAGCACTGCTGCCCTGCATAGATTATAGTTTACAGATGCTGGATATTATATATCCTGCCATAACCCACTGTATGTACTGGGGAAGAGTGTAAACTACAATGTAAACTATAATCCTTTTATTATTTTTTAAATATTGTTTTTTATGAAAGAAGTTGAAAACTTATAAAACAATCGTGCACATGTGAAGAATTTTCAAACAACACCCCTCTATCAACACACCATACTGTGGTGGGATATTTGTTACAGATAAGATAATATCATCTAACTGTTACCATGTCCAAAGTGTACATTTGGCTCACATTTTCCATACTGCCCAACTATCAACACAGTACATTTTTGGTATAGATGCAAGAATATTATATTATTACTGATAACTACAGTCCATAGGTCATTCCAGTTGTATTTTTCCCATGCTTCTCCACATTCCCAACACCCAGCAATAGTGATGCACATTTGCTCTAGCTCACAAAAGACACTCTTGCATTGGTACCATCAACTACAGTTCTCATCTACCTCTTGGTTTACTGTGCTATTCAGTTCCTAGATTATTCTCTAGCATTCTGTCAACTGGCATTTATATACCTAAACCACCATTTTCAGCCAAATCCCATTTATAAAGTAGCTGTTACTATATGCTACCTTCCACTCTGTACATTTCCACACTTTTACAATATAGCTAATTAAAACTTCTATGTACATTAAACATCAGTAGTCCATTTCAGTCCTATCTCCTTTAAGAATCCACCACCTACCACCAGGCCTTGAAGATATTTTCCTGCAATTTCCTCTAGAAGTTTTATAGTTCTTGCTTTTATTTTTAGGTTTTTGATCCATTTTGAGTTAATTTTTGGATAAGATGTGAGATAGGGGTCCTCTTTCCTTCTTTTGGCTATGGATATCTGGTTCTTTCAGCACCACTGTTGAATGGACTGTTCTGCATGATCTGTGTGGGTTTGACAGGCTCGTCAAAAATCAATTGACCATACATGAGAGGGTCTATTTCTGACCCATCAATTTGGTTCCTTTGGTCTATGTGTCTGTCTTTATGCCAATACCATGCTGTTTTTACCACTATAACTAGGTAATATGATTTAAAGACTGGAGATGAGGGTTCACTTTTTATTTTTATGATGTTTCTGACTATTCAGGACCCCTTACCCTTCCAAATAAATTTGATTATCATGTTTTCAATTTTTTAAAATGCTGGTGGAATTTTTATAGGATTACATTCAATCTATATATCAATTTGAGTAGAAGTGGCATCTTAATGATATTTAGTCTTCCAATCCATGAGCATGGAATGTTCTTCCAGTTATTTAGGACTTGTTTTATTTCTTTTAACATTGAGTTGCAGTTTTATGATTAAAAGTGCTTTACATCATTGGTTAAGTTTATTCCTAACTATGTGAGTTTTATCTGTCATATTTTATTTCACCACTCTTTTGACACATTTAGTTACTTTTATTGATATAATATTTATTTCTAGACTCTCTTCCAGGTCTCTCTCTCCTGTCTTGTCTTTTCAGGCTCTAGCACACCCTTTAGAATTTCCTGAAAATCTCGTCTCTTGCTTAGAAATTCTCTCAGTTTCTGTTTATCCGTGAATATTCTAATCTCGCCCTCATTTTTTAAGACAATCTTGCTGGATTTAAGATTCTTGGCTGGCAGTTTTTCTCTTGTAGAAATCAGCACTTAATCTTATTGGGTATCCCTTATATGTTATACATTGCTTTTTTCTTGCTGTTCTCAGAATTCTCTCTTTGTCTTTGGCATTTGACATTCTGATTAGCATGTGTCTTGGATTTGGTCTATTTAATTTTTTTGGATAGGAGTACATTGTACTTCTTCCACATGGATATCTATGTCCTTCAATAGAGTTGGGAATTTTTCTACCATTATTTCTTCAAATATCCCTTCTGCCCTTTTCCCTTCTCTTCTCCTTCTGGGACATCCATAGCACATGTTTGCACACCTTTTTTGTCATTTAGTTCCCTGAGACCTTGTTCTTTTCCATTCTTTTATTCATCTGTTCTTTTGCCTGTTCACTTTTAGAGGCCATTTCTTCAAGCTTGCCAATCCTTTCTTCTGCCCCCTCAAATCTGCTATTATATGATTCCAATGGTTTTTTTTTTTGTTTTTTTTTGTAAAGATTTATTTATTTATTTAATTTCCCCCCCTCCCCTGGTTGTCTGTTCTTGGTGTCTATTTGCTGCGTCTTGTTTCTTTGTCCGCTTCTGTTGTCGTCAGCGGCACGGGAAGTGTGGGCGGTGCCATTCCTGGGCAGGCTGCTCTTTCTTTTCATGCTGGGCTGCTCTCCTTACAGGGGCGCACTCCTTGCGCGTGGGGCTCCCCTATGCGGGGGACACCCTTGCGTGGCACGGCACTCCTTGCGCGCATCAGCGCTGCGCATGGCCAGCTCCACACAGGTCAAGGAGGCCCGGGGTTTGAACCGCGGACCTCCCATATGGTAGACGGACGCCCTAACCACTGGGCCAAAGTCCGTTTCCCTCCAATGTTTTTTAAAAATTTCATTTATTGTGCCTTTCGTTCCCATAAGATCTGCTATTTTACTATGTATGCTTTCAGATTCTTCTTTGTGTTCATCCACTGTCTTCTTAATATCTTTAACCTCTTCAGTCATCTCCTTGAATTTATTAAGGAGATTTGTTTGAACATCTATGATTAGTTGTCTCAACTCTTATGTCATCTGGAGGCTTATTTTGTTCCCTTAACTGGGCTATGTCTTCCTGTTTCTTGGAGTGGATTGAAATTTTTTGTTGGTATCTTGGCATCTGGCTTACTAGAGTATTTATTCTGGGTGAGTTTTTCTCTTTATTTTAGGGCTGCCTGCCTTTTCTCCCTTACTGGTTGTGCAGTAGGAACCAAGGATGTAGTTGGTGCTATAAGCTGTGGAGGCTCAAGCTGTCCTCATTGTCCCAGGGATGAGTGAGGCTTCTCCCACTCCTTTGCCAGGACTAGGGGCAGCTGTGTGGAATAATCCAGGTCTTGCAGACCTAGACAGTACTTGTACTTGCCCAGAGAGACTGATGAAGCTTCACGCCCCTTGCAAGTGTGTGCAGCAATCTATGCAGTGTGGGTCCAAGATGACCACAGTTGCCCTAGTAGACTTCCAATTATTCAGTCTGTGCCAGCCAAATGTACCTGTAGTCACCTGGATAGGCTGATGCAGGACCCACCAGTTTCCTCCCCACCAAAGAATGGGCCAAAGCCTAGGCTAGGGCTGCAGGCTGATCTGGGTGAATGAAACCGTCACTGTGATTTTTGGTCAGTTGGGCAACCCCTCATGCCAGTGTCAGTGTCAAAATGGTGGCCACCAGCTTCTTTTTACTTGGACAGATTCACACCCTAGCTGTTCCTAGGGTTATACCTTAGCTAGCTGATTTTACTAATCAGTATCCAAAATTGGTGACCAACCTCCTCCTCCCCTGTTTTTGGGAAATGGAACTTCCAATTCCAGCCACACAATATCTGCTGGGGTGGCTTGTGCTGCCAAAGTATGATGATCACTGCCCTCTGCGGCTTGGCCAGCAATTTCCCGAAGAGGCTGGCACAGGTCCTCCCAGCTTCCTCCCTACCACAGGTGGAGCTGCGGTCTAGGCTCCAGTTACAATCTGATCTGGATGGAAAGAAGCTGGTCCCCACCTGCACTGATTTTCAGTCCACCCCATTTCCCCTTGTGCCAGGCGTGGAGCTAAGATGGCAGCTACCAGCCTCTTTCTGACTTGGACAGGTTCAAACTTTAGCTGTTCTCAGGATTATGTTTTAGCCCACTGAATTTACTCCTCAGTAGCTGAAGTTGGTGACCATCCATCTCTTTCTTCCCCATTTTTGGGAAGTGGAGCTTTCATTCCAGTCATGGAAAAGCACCCGAGGCAGCTTGTGCCTCCAGTGGAGGAACTCTCTACTTACAAATCTTCTCTGCAGATGATTGGTCTCCTCCTTCCATTCCTTCAAGGATGTGGCAGGATGCTCTTCTGGTCTCCTGGAGCTCCCAAGCAGGTGCTTCTACTAGCTCCAGATAGCTCTGGGTGTTTACTAACTGCCCTGGAGCAGGAGTTGATTCTAGGAGCTCCTTCTTCTGCTGCCATCTTGCTGGTTCACAACTACTATTTTTTAAATAAAAGAGAAAACATATGATTATATTAGATTAGCTGAGAATTGAAATGTAAAGCAGAGAACAGTTCATGTGAAAATGTTAAATTTGATTTGCAAGGATTTTGTTCCAGTTAGCAGGTACAGTGGCCCAAAAAGTAAAAATGCTTTTCTTACTGTAAATCATGATCAAAAATGTTTGGAAAACACTGATCTGGTTGGTATTAAGCAAAAACCCACTAGGATATATTTGTGTCATATTCTCTGGTATGCTTTAACAGTGTCTCTATTCCTGATGGGATGATGGTTTCTTACAGAATGTATCCATTTTATTTTTCAGGTCATCATATTTCCAGAGGTAATTTTTTATTTAACAGCATCATTTGATTATGAATGTATGTAAATGGTTCTTTGGGTACTTTAGAAAGAGTCTTAATGAAAATTTGAAATAGAAGCAATTACCGCAATAACACTGCCACAGTTGTCATTCAGACCTAGCCTATTTCTTGAGCATCCTCAGAGACCAGCAGTACTGCTTCAGGCTCCTGTGCTCATGGATTGCAGAGCAGCATAACCTTGTCTTCAGGATCATATTCTTAAAGCAAGAAGCTGGAAATCTTTCTCTTTCTGTTGCTTTCTCTCCTAATGAGGTAGAATAGAACAGAATGAATGGGCGAAGGGGTAAGGAGGAAACCAGCAACAAACAAGTATTTTGCAAATGAATCAGAAGCTGGAGATGACAGAAAAGAGGGGTGAACATATGAAATGGTAGCTTGGACTTTGTGGGAGGAAGCACTAACCAAAATGTCAATGTGGCTGTGTGATTGGTTGTCTTGTCTCAAGATAATTATAGCAGGACAGACAAATCTGTTTGTAGCCCTGTAATCTGGAGTGAGCAGTAGGAAGCTCTTGCCTTGCCTTGGCTGTTTCAGGCACCATTTCCATAGCCAAGCTACCAATCACCACCAAAGAGATGTCTTTTAACAGCCCCGAGAGAATCTGCCGAAAAAGGAGCAGCCCTGGCCCCACACCCTCAAATTTCCAGCCAAAGCATTGCTTGGGGGCAGGAAGAATCCCAGGGATCCACCTTACTCTGGATTTGTTCAAATCAGTAGTTAAGAAGGCTTTAAAAGAGACTGGAACTCACCTGCTATTAAGACGAATTTTATGTGATCCAGTCTCACATGGAAAAATTAGGTATTTTATTAGCTCTCCTTTTTAAGAGAATGTTTTATTATGTGTTTGTGTTTACACTCACCCAGTATTACTGGAATATTTCTACTGTGATGGAGTATACAACACTAATCCCTGTTAGTACTTTTATGAAGGATACAGGATCATTTGCTAGATCTTTGAACTCTATGACTGATTCAGGATTAACAAGCACAGAAACACCACCTTTCCCTGCTCTGGAACATTTTAGCTACTTTGAATTAATTTTTCCCACTCCAAGAGGAAATATCATTGGAATTTAGTCTTTTTGGTGCACCATTTCTCCATATATATCTTAAATAAACAGACAACTCCAAATGCAGGTGAAACCAAAATTTTGTTTTCATCACTATCCCTACAATCATTTCCATGTGTCCCCACTCCCCCATTGTAGTTTATGTCTCTGTAATCCTTCCATCACTCCATTTGCATGCCTTTATTATGTAGTCTACCTTTGCGAGGGCAATGTGTCAGGAGGCATCTCATCTGTAAGTGACTAGAGTTAAAATCATCCTCAACAAATCGGCAATGCGATCATCTCAGAGCCATGCTAATAATGCCATCCTGTCAGCTTCCATGCTTTTGATAAACAGTCCTTCCTAGGGAAGGATGTGGGGAAGTTATGTAATCATTTGGAAATATGTCAACATAGCCGTGGGACTGGGGCAATTAAGCCTGCTCTTCCTTATGTAAATGTAGAATGGGGTCAGAAAAGTGAGTACTTATGCCCAATTTGGTGATGGCATCTGGAGCCAATTCATTTGTTTAATATCTTCTCATTTGTGTACAGTTGGATTTCCCCAGGGAGGGTTGGCAGGGGGTAGGGAGAGGGGAGAAGGAAGATTGAGAATAGCTCAACAAGAAAACACTAAAGAGGAGATAAAGGTTTTGCATGTGTGTTGGGAGCAAGGTTGATGTGATTTCCTTTGTGCTCACTCTCCCTCAACTCCAAACAAGCCCCCACCTCCCTTGGCCATGCCCCTGGACAAACATCCTGCTGTGCTGCTGGGACTTCCTCTGCAGGTAGTGGACGCCTCCTGTGGGAGGTGAGGGAGGGGGACCATCACTGACATGAGCAGCAATCCACAGATGCATCGCTTGGCAGGAGTTCTGACATTTGTCCATGATACGTGGTGACACCAAAAGAGGTTTCTGTCTCTTTTGGTGCCAAATCCCATACAGACTGGCCTGGAACTCGGAGTGTTCCTTCAATCCAACGCACATTTTATAATAATTTCTCCCCCTTTCCTAGTCTATCTTTGTAGAAATATTATGTTTTGTTTATTTTGGTTAAAATTTTAAGACACCCCCTTTCTGTGTCTCTTTTTACCCACACACACCTGGGGTATATCATTTCATTGTTAGCAAGAAAAGTCAAGTTAGCATTTCCAATTCTTACCAGGTCAGTGGCTCAAAGTCAGACAAGGTTGGATGGGTTGGCAGCTTATAAGAAATGACAGCACCCTTGGGTTGATGCTTCACCTTGCCAATGACCACAAAAAGAGTGGATCCAACCATGCCAGATCACTTGCTGGGGTGCTGTCATGTGTGGCAAATGCTTCTTGGTGTTTGTGGTGTTGGAGGTCTGTTTTAGCTTCCTGTGGTGGCTCCTTGGTGTACACTTGGGGGGCCAGCATTTTGCTGGGACCATGCCTCACCTGCTTTCTCTATCCAATGCAGTCGTGTCTGTGATGGGTAATAGGAGGGGAGGTGGATTTCCAGGAATGCATGTAGTGTTTAGTCCTGCATTCTACTGGTTGTGGTCACTGTTGTTTCTGATGCCCAGTGTCTGCCCTTGAAGCTGGCTGCCAGCAGAGCTGGCTGGAGAGGCTCTGGCCCCATCTTTTCTGCAGGCCCCATTGTTTGGACATGGAGAGGGGTGGGAAGTGAGGAGAGGTGAGATGAGGGTAGAGTGTGGCATAGAGCCAATGAGGAAGTAGTGGGAGGAGAGGGCAAAGAGCATTACTGTTGTGAAGTTTCATTTCCTTCCTCCCATATCGTCTCTGTCCTTTGCAGGTTCCTTTTTTTTTTAACTCCAAACTTTTGTATCTGATCGCATCTGGAATCTGCTCTTGACCTGCCTCTCTATTATTAACAGTGCTGTTAATGTTTGCCAGGTGTTTCCCACCAAAAGATTGATTATTAACCTGATGTTTTATGGAGGAAGCAGTGAGGGGTCAAATATCTCAGCCTTTTGAGTCAAATTTGGATCTGATGAAACAGCAACCTTTAAGCAGAGGAAAACGGAAGGTAGCGGGAGGCCTCACGTGTCAGTGTCCATGGTGAGGACACTGTAGGTGCAGCTCTTGTGAAGCACCAAGAAGCACGATGTCAAAGGAAAGTGTTTTTCCTCCAGTCACCCTATCCAGCTGCGACTGAAAAAACTGAACTCAAAATGCCAGGTACTATCCAAAATCGCCCAGTCACAATTCCCTGTATCAATACAGCAATAAGCAGAGTTACTGTTTGCATGCTCTGTAAATGTCACTGTAGAGTTTAATCTAAGAGCAAGATACAATCTGCATGGGAGGGCAGCAATCTTCATTAGAAAT
The DNA here is from genome assembly GCF_030445035.2 of Dasypus novemcinctus. Lineage (NCBI taxonomy): Eukaryota > Metazoa > Chordata > Mammalia > Cingulata > Dasypodidae > Dasypus > Dasypus novemcinctus. Next base: position 108,397,839 of record NC_080675.1, on the reverse strand, counting down.
GGGCAAAAGCCAAAGGAAAGTGTTTAAGACATTCATTTTAAGAAGCAAATGAGTCCTGAGTTAGTAATTGTGTGGATCTTGGAAAGAAATTGTGAGGACTTGGATGAAAATTCCAAGGTAGAGGGTGACAGAATAAATTTGTTATTGATGGTGTGGGTTGGCTAGCCTAGGAACTCCAATAATTTGGGAATATTGATGGCCCTTGATAGGTTGTTGGCACTTGGGCAATTTTAGGTTTTTTTTTTGAAACTTAGGAGATTTTATCAAACAAAAAAGGAACAGCGAAAATATTCCCTTTAGACTGAGAATGATAATATTCATGCACTGAAAACATTATGTCCTTGGCAATAGTCATCATTTGGCTTTGAGGTAAGTATGGTGGTATAAACCTCTAAAAGAGTACTTCTGACTTAAAAAGGAATTAACAGTGTGGAAAAGCGAAGTTCTACATTCTCTCCATCTCCATGCCCCAAGTTGGTATACTGCCTTTACAATTCCTGCCTCAACTTTTACTTTCCTCTCAATGTAATCATTCAATAAAATATTATAGAAAACAGAAATAGTGGTAGTGGACCAGATATAAAATATAGCTGACAAGGACATTATAAATAACTTTAAAATGGGCATTTTAAGCTCTAGCCATTACCATACTTCTTGATAAATATTGTTTTGTTTTGTTTTGGTTTTGGCTTCTTTCTCCTTGTACTATCAAAGTCCAGAAAACTGAAAGATTTGGTTTTCCATGGCTTAAAATTATTATATTTATTGAGGAATGAAGAGATTCTACTCCTAATCTTATCTGTTTTTTTTTTTTTAAGATTTATTTATTTATTTATTTCTCTCCCCTTTCCCTCTGCTTCCTATTCCATTGGTTATTCCACCAATTTAGTCTTTGTAAATAAAAAAAAAAATCTTTTCATAGCAGCAAGTCTGTATCCATTATTTTGAAGTTTACTTTCAAAGAATATTGATGTTCCATTATGAATTAAATTAATCTATAGTTCTCTATTAAAATTCAAGCCACTCCATCATGTAAATACAATTAGAGGGTGAAATCTCACCACCCTCATGGCAGTTATCAAAGACCAGGCAGAGTCCACAGGGAGCTCAGCCCAAACCTGTAGGTGGTATGATTGGATTGACTGCCCTACACAGTTTCACGTGTCCATCTACACTACCAACTGTGCCTTCATTTGCAGCAATGATAGTCATCTCCACTTTCCCATCATAAATGAGTGTGTTCAAGATGGTTTCAATGTCCTCCATGGACAACTCTATCTTACTGATCCCCACTTCACAAACATATTTCCATACTTCATGTGATGAAGCAAATGAACTATTTCTTTGTATCATTGAATTCTCCTTACTTTCTCATGCTGTTTCTGCCTTGGTATGGAGAACTTTAAAACACTGCTGGTTAAGCACCTCTACAAATTCAGATTCAAAATCCTGGTCACTGTACCACATCCCACCGGTCACAAATAGGACAGGCTGCAGGTGATAGAGCATATATACCTGCTTTTCCGAGGCTGCCACAGACTGAACAGCTTTTTTTTAGAATGCCGTTTATTTCTGTTAATGGTAAGTTTCTTTTGTATCGGATATGCTTGCTCTATATTCCTTTGTTTCCTGCATCCTCTGCGATTCGATCCATTAGTTTTTCTTGGTTATCTGATCCCTTCATTTTACCAGCATTCCGAGGGTCCTTAATTCTACAAAGAAGACCCATATTGCTCCTTAAGAGATCCAGCTGACCCTTACCACAGACAACAGTCTACTGATGGCCACCACTCATTGCTGGACTTCTCTTTGAGGCACTTCATTCTGAATTACTTGGTCTGTGATTCCATTAGGAAACTGGTGACACAATTCTATAATCCTGTTTTCTATTTCTGCTGGTTCCGCGACGGCGCTGCACCTTCACCTTCACCCCAGCCATGAGCACGCGGTTAGTTCCTGGCCCCGGCTGCGGCAGAGACGCACAGAGACGCAGACGCGGGATAAGGAGCCGGGCAACCCCCGGAGCCCGCTGAACACAGCGCCCCATAGGGGACAAGTGGCCTTCCTTCAGTTTAACTTCTGAGAGAAAGAGTAACTGCTTTATAGTGGAAGTAATATATTGATGCATTTTATAAATATGATATAAAGTATATATTGATATATGCTAAAGTGCATATATATATATGTACTGTAGAAAAATAAACAAAAATCAACCTTACCTTTCGTGACTCTTCCAATTAGGTAAGTTCACAAAAGCTGTTACCTGTGGATGGAGAATGCTGAACAACACAGGAGGAAAATTTCCAAGAATTGTATGCGTTACCTTGACTACTTTGGGATTCAGTCACAGTAGTGAGAAACAGGATCAATATCTCAAAGAGATTCCACACACACACACAAAATTTTTAATCAATCTGTTTAGATTACTAAGGAAACTGCTTACCTATGATTTGCTGAAATTACTAGAAACATTTGGTTGCCACACATCAATTCCCTGTAACTATCTCTTCTGTTAGAGAGAACACAGAGTCCCTACCCTTCTAAGCCCATCCCCTTGGTGTTTTTCTGGATGTTTTAGTTTTTCATGGATTTAAGATGATTAGGTGACCACAAAAAGAAAAATATGTTTCTTACCTAGGAGATGTTCTCTGATTTATAATTGCAATTGGCACACGGACTTCTGCATTTTTGTTCTAGTTTTGAGCTATGTAATTCAATAATCCTTGTTAAAAATGGTTTAGATTAACATAGAGAGTTTAAAAGGCATCCCCATTTTTTCCTAAAGTAAAAACAATGTTATTTCATGAGTCCTTTGTGTTTGCCATAATGTAGAAATCAGAATGGAGTGAGTGCTTGAATATTAATCTTCATCCTTAAGGTCTATCCCAATTGAAGGGGGTAATGAGAAAATATAACAAAAACTCTGCCATAAACCAACTTCACAGTTTTTCCTGTATGCTATTTGGAGGAAAGAAAATAAGTGAATAATACACATTTAAAAGAAGGAATGTCCAGGCTTTATTCTGGAGTCAAAATTAATTCACCTCCATCACTTGTGCCTGTCACATCTAGGATTTTGCTTCTGTATATTGAGAATTAATATTCAGAATATTGACTTCAAAACACTGCAGGATTTAAAAATAAGTAACAAAAGATTCTTATATAGAAGAAGATCTCTTATCCTACATCCACCTAAACACCACTCTGGATTAACTGATTCTTGTGACATTTTTTGCAAAACTCACTGACATCATGTATTTTCAAACTCTTGTGTCAAGTGTGTTCACACACTTTTTCTCCCTCTGGTTGAATTGTATGTTTGTCAAGAGCCAGTTGTATTTGTTCACAAATCTGATTAAATCAGTCCTGCTTGTTCTTGTAATTACATAATTTAATTAAATATTATGTAAACTGATGAGCTTTGACTGGGAGAGAGTTGTTTCTACGTTAACTGCTTTGAAGTCTCAACAAGGCAAGTCAGTAAAAAAAATTAGTATCGAAATTCATGAAGGCAAGGAACTGTAAAGGATTGAGAGGGAAAAATCTTTTTTCAACCTAGATTATTCCCTGATATTAATTTGCAATTGTCATTAGGTTCTTTATTCACTTCAAACTCAAACCAGAAATGATGGAGACTGCATTTTTATGTATGAGACACCACTCGAGCTGACATTTTCTTTAACCACAGAATCACATATTTCAATTTTGTAAGATTAAGAGGTCTTCTGTTGTATTCAATATGCTGTCATTAACACTATAAAATATTTGCATATCATTTGTTCATTTATTTATTCTACAAACAAAGATTGACCATATGCTATGTTTTAGGACCTATGATAGAATAGAACCCAAAGTCACTGTCCTTAAAAAACATCTATAATTTAGTGAGGAAAGAAAGACAGTTCTTTCCTACCAAAGACAGATGGTAGCAATGCAAACTGGAGTTTTGAGGACAAGTAATAGTCAGATGAATAAAGCAAGGGGAGCACTATTATGAAAATATGAAATAGTGTGATGTTCAGGGGACCATCTGGAGTAATAAAACATGAAGTTAATAAGGTTGGCAGTGCCCACGTGGTGATGAGCTATGTGCTGAACTCTTAAGTTTAACTTTATCCTAAAAGATGTGAAGAGCTGCTGAAGGGTTTTTAGGCAAAGTGATAAGATCAAATTTGCATTTTTAAATGGCATCATCTTAGAGGTTAGACTAGAGGCACTAAAGATTTAAGCCAAAAAGACCAATTAGGAGGCTGTTATGAGTCAAGAGATGATGAGTATCTGAACTAAGCCACTCTTAATAGTGAAGTTGTACATGAAAAATGCTGAAGAAGACAGAAAGGGAGAGCAATTAAGTCTATCTTGGAAATTTCATCCCACTGGGCTTTAATTCAGATCAATTATATACAACATGTATATAAAATGATATTTTCTCTTTTCATTAACATACTCAACCAATATTTGATTTTCAAAAATATTAGACATGGATTTTAGAATATTATGGTAAGACATAACTAATAAAAGTATGTCAACAATATTTTAGAATCAATAAATTGTATATAAATAATAGCAATAACCCATTCGATTTAGTAGATTGGGTAGTACCCTAAAATTGGTTCTTCTCAGGATCTTATATTGGTTAGTATAGCATAAGTAGCTTTTTGAAATGAAGAATTTCAAACTTTGTATTCCTTGCTAATATCTGAAGATCCAGAAGTACATTTAATTGTAGACTGGGCTATTGTACTTTTGCATTACTCTAAGCATAATACTACCTGAATTTAGAATGGATTCCTATACAATGAAGTTCCACGTCAAATTTTGGAAATATCAAAAGCTGGGGCTGGAGAAGGAATATGTGAAATCCAGTTTAGACATGAAGCCATCAACCTTAGTTATGGATATGCATAATGAAAGAAAATTTAGAATAAGGCAAAAATGGGTATCATTCCACAAATTTGAAAACATGATTTCTAATAAATGTTCTTAAATACTCAATCAGTAAAAATGCCTAACCTCCTCTCCTGTGATAGGAAAACACTGTTATGATGAAATCCCCATCATCAAAAGGTATTTTAAAACTAGGTGATAAAATATTTTGTTAAATGTTGAGTGATTTCTGGGTCATTGTGTCAACATTAATTTTCAAAGAATATATAAAATTCTATCACTGCTTTACAGGTTAGAATCCAAATTTACCTGAAAAATAATGGTATTAAGGTAGCAGCTTGGAAATGCCTCCTCATGTAATAGATATAAAAACTCAACTCCTAATGTTCAATAAGTCTGAAACTAACATCTTTAGCCCTTTTACCTTTTTACTTTGTTATCTAAATGTATATTGTATGCATGAAAGCTTTAATACATCTCTAACAATGTACTTTCATTATTCAATGCTTTATTTTTAAAAATCTCAATAATTTTGCAACTCTAAAGATGATATTGTCATAAATGTCCAGCTATATGAGGTCAGAATTAAATCATTTCTAAGTAAAATAGCTTAGAAACTAGCAAAACGAACCATGTCAAACTTCCTGTATTCTTCTCTATTCACAATACTGTGCTGCAGGTAATTTTGAGGTGGCAGCATTCTATTTATTGTACAATTATGTCATGTTATTTTCCTATTGCCACAAAGCTTCCATGAAGCATGCTCCATATATGCCTGAAGAGTTTACTTGGTATGAATATTTGCATTAAATAAATGAAAATTCACCTCTTTCTACAGACATCATGCAGAGACACAAAAGTGTTCCCTGCTATTAGAAATGGGCTTGTATAGACTATAAAAATTGTAAATGAATTTTTGGTTGATTTGTTCCATTTATATAAAATAGATTGAACATGCAGCTTTATGAAAATGTGTTTATTTAACCAGAAACCACAAATATTTTTAAGAATCCACTTTCCTATCTAACTTATAATTCCAGAATTTCTGTTTATGAATGCTCATAGTGATTTTATTGTGCTGTAAGCTAAAATAAATGTACCCAGTGGGATTTTGTAGGTTGGTTTTTTTTTTCCCAACAAAATGTTTGTTTGGGATAGAACATAAGTTTTAGAGCTATGATTGATAGATGGTTGGAATAAAGTGTCTGCCAAAGCAGAGAAAGCAGATCAGGGCTACTTCACTCTGAATATTTAACAGTCCAAGTCAATGTAAACTCTAATAGGTGAGGGAAAGCTCCCAGAGTAATTATATATTTTTATTGTGATTAAAAATTCCCGCATGACCATACCGTTCTTTATTTGCAACCTCAGCAAGAGAAGGCTGTTTCGTTTATTTATACAGTAATTTCATTACTATTCAAAAATGCTAGGGAAGCAAATCAAAATGGCAATCTCCATTGTGAACCTTGGTGCTTGTGCTCTAGTCTCTACAGAATTTGAATATTTGTAGTATAGATATATATAGATATATACACACATGTATATATACATATACATATATATAGTAATTAGTGTTTTAGAAATAGAAACGAAATAACAGCTGCAGGAAAAACTGCATCCAGAGAAATGAAGTCAGAGAACAAATCTATTGGGTTATCCTGTCGGTAATTCATGCTGGATAATCATGAGCCCAGCAGTTAATGACCTCTACTCTGATACATTAAGTCCAACCAAAGATAATGGTGTCCTGGGTAAATTAACAAACCCAGTGGTAAACTTGCTTCCAGTTCAGCAGGAGACAGTGCACAAATTAGCATTAGTTCTTAATAAGATCAGTGTCCTGCAATCCACAATTCTACAAGGCTGTCTCTTTTCAGGTGAAAATTTTTTCTCCTGAGAGGCCTTGCACAATATATTCTCTGGACAGAAATTATTGTCATCCTAATCAGTCCCCCCTCTTTAAAACTTTCTCCATTTTTTCCACGTTCACGCTGTGAAAGCTGCTGTGAGTTGTTGAGAATGATTATTCATTTGTAAGCTTCTTTAATAACATTTTCGTTAGTTGGTCAGTTCCCAACAGAGCCAACCAAGAATTTGATTTTATAATTATAATCATTCTGCAAAAGTTATGGTGAGTGTATAGGCATCTTGGTGGAATTTACCAATCACCACTGTACATATCTTTTTAAAACAGCATTTATATTTTGCTAAATAAATGGAACTTTACATAGACAAGTAGGTACTGAGTTATCTGGTAGCACATTGGGTGTGTCTGTCCTGGGGTATATTGAAAAAGAGAAAAGATCTTCAAACAGGGATTTTTTCATTAAAAACTGGTGTTGAGAGTTACTTTAAAGATCCATTTCAAAGGCATGTTTTACTATAAGGTTTGGAAAATTATATATATATATAAAGCAATTATTTTTTTTTAAACCCTATGATACATGTGATATAGGTACACTTATGCTATTTCCCTTTAACTGGATATATTTGGCTTTTGTAGAATACCTATTAAAAATGATGTATGGCATATTAACATTTCAAATAAATGACAATTGCCTAAAAATAAGATGTGTGTAGGTGTATGACACACATGTGTGTACATATGTGTGTATGTTTGTGTATACAATCACCTATTTGAGATTTGAAACACATGACAATGAAAGTCAGCATGCATATTTGGGTGCATTGGGGGGATATTTGGGATACAAGTTCTCACACATTATCTGTCAAAAGTTTTGTAACTACAAAAAAGTTAAATACATGGATCTTGTGTGAAGAATCCTCGCTCTGTAAAATGTTTACCTTTTGTGACACATACTGTTATTTCATGATTATGTTAAAATACTCTTAAAGAGTTTTACATGTTAACCAGCTACTAAGTAAGAATGCCTTAATAGAGTACTAATTTTTGTTAGAGGTGTCTCGACAATTTGAATTTTATATGCATGCATTATGTTTTCTTAAAATGGGAAAATTATGCATCTGAAGGAATCTGTCTAGAATAATGGGGTTCTATAGAGGTTACTTTAATCACGTTCTCCAGCAGTTATAGCTGTTTTACATCTTATTTGCAACAAAAGGGAACTCTAATTATCTTCAAAAAGAGCATAAAATGGTGTGTCTTGCTGCTGATGTAATGTTGATTCCTGAATGCTGCTGATAGGAAGTGACAACTAAATGCATGTCACACTTTTCAGAAATCAGCCACAGTGACAGGATAACCACCTTTTGTGACCTAGAAGCCTGAAGAGGGAGTATATATTTGCCTGTTAAGTAGAAACAATTTGCAGTCTTTCTTTTCTTAAAATAAAATACACTCATGCCTGGTTTAGAAATAATTTATTTACTAATGTTAAACTTGCTTGTGTAGTTTAAATTTTAGAAGCCAACTACAGCAAATCATCTGAAGTGTACTTAATCTCAGTTCAAACCAGGAGAGAGGAGAGTAGCCTGAGCTTCTGACCCCTCATTTCCTTGTATTTTCTCTTTGTGGCTTACAGACATAGATAGGTACATATTTATGCCCAGTACTAGAGTCCAGCATATATGATTAACATGTGCTTGCAGTTTTATTTCCAGCTCACACGGATCTCATTTATAAATACAAATGAGATGCATATAGCCTATTACAAAATATTAAAATTAGAATTGGAAAGAAGATTGCATGTTTTAAGTCTGGCTGCAGTAGTCATGTTATACAGTTTTCATAAGATTGAACTGGTCGACTCTGAGCCCCAGATATGAAATTAATCAATGCAGGTCTATAATATACTGCAAATAACCAACCTACACCACAAAACTTGATTTAAGTTTCACATTAAGGGATGGTGAACTGGTCTAGAAAAGAAGTCATACTCATCCATACAAGGCATGTTCGAATACACGGAACTCAACCTCAAAATTAAGATTGAGCCTTTGTGGGCAATAAAATCCATGCTTCATACTGAGGCAGAATTTTATGCACAATGGTGACATGACATTAGATCCTACTGCTTATGTCTCTCCTTACTCCTCTCATGCCTGAAGTAGGAGGCTTGGGGAGAAACCAGAGGTAAGGAGCAGGAGAGACCTTTTCCTATATTATATAGACAATTACATAAAATAGATCTTTATTATGACTGCTTAGATCAGACCAAATTTTCAGTGAGCTCTGAATTTTTAACATATAGTACACATTTATGGCCCAACTATTTAATGAGTGGATTCGTCTACTTTTGGAATTAAATTGACATTCTCTCCTTCTCTTTGCCCTCCTAGCTTTCAAGTTTTCAATGATTGAATTGAAATATGAAGAGTAGTAGTAGAGAGAGGGAGAGAGAGAGAAAAAGTAAGAAGGAGGGAGAGAGGGTGGCAGAGAGGAGTAAGGGTGTTGAAAATCTGGCATCAAGTTTGAAAAAATATAAGTCAGTTGAAATAATTACTGTCACTTAGGATTAGTTGCACCTTCCACTACAAAATATGATAAATCAAAAGTGACTATGAATAAAAATCTACATTTGAGGAGAGGCTATATTTCAGATGTATTCTTCCATTCAACCAAAAAAATTACTTCCACTTCTCTTTAGGCAGATGCTGTGGACACAGCAGTGAACAAGACATACAACAGAAATGACATTGTAGTTGGGGAGATGCAGGGTTTAGTAACAACTAAATTATAATTTGATAAGACCAAAGGGAAGTGCAAGGTACTAGGAGGTCAGGGAAGATATCCATGTCGAAATGACCACAGGTGGAGAACTACATGCAGGAACTGGATAGGGAGCAAGAGCAGTGGCTATGTTGGCAGATGCTGTGGATAGATAGGGCGTGGCAGAGTGAGTGATGCTGCGCTTGAATTGATCCAGTCTTTCACCACAAAGGGATGAAAGCAGGAATGTTATTGGCTTCACTGTTTTTGGCCTCCAAGTTCAAGGAGAGTTTCCTGGATGCTCTGTGAAAGTAGAAAACCGTGCACTCTTGCACTGTCCCAACAAACTAATTTCTTTCCATTGCTGTTCTTAGTATACACTTTTGAATCTGAAAAGACTTACTTTTTCTTACTGTGCAACTTGGGGCAATTAATTTTTTTAAGTTCTGGAAGTCTCTTTCCTCATTTGTAAAATCTACCTTACTGGATTAGTGAAAAGTAACATTTTACACACACCACGTATACACATACTAACACACACCAAACACACCAGTATATACCAAGGATGATGCTCTACACATAGAGAGTCACACTTGATACACATGGAACACAGTAGGTGGTCAAGAAAACCCATTCCTATTAGAAGAGGAATAATGAAGAAAGGTTTTCTAAGAGATCCTGGAAGATAAAGTAGAAAATAAAGGCAAACATTTGGACATGAGATGGAGAAAGAAAGCAACTTGTAGGATGCCTGCTGTCTAAATATCCTCATGCAAGAAGCTTTAATCAGTGCTCACTTTCAAGACTGCATTGATAAATAAGCTAACAAATTCCATCCCCTGGAGTTTAAACCTTACCAAGACAAATGTCTTCCTTCTCCCTTCATTTTTGTTCTCTCTCCATTCTTCATGGGTTACATCAGAATTTCACCAAGATTGTCTTTTGAGATATTAATTAATGTTACATGTAAGAAAGAAAGTGAATGGTTTCTTGACCAAATATATTTAGGAAAATCTGAATTAAATTGAGGCAAACCCCATTCAGAAATCTTTCTTATGTTACTGTGCATTGTTCACTTCTCAATCTATCCCCAGACTCAGCAGTTAACATGGTGTATGTTCTTTTCCAAACATCCTTCTTATATCAGTGCATCTGGGGAGATTCTCTTCCTCAAAAAGTACAAAGTATCCCTTGCTCTTCTTAAAGTCTTTAATAAGGTCTCTTTCTATTTTTTTTCTCACACAAGCTATCACATATCTCTTGTAAGTAAAAAAAATGATTATTAAAAGTTGATTCAGAAGACTGTGGTACAGCCATAAAAATGGATATAAAGCTCAATGAAATAGAATTGAGAGTCCAGAAATAAACTCTTATATTTATGGTGAATTAATTTTTGGGGGAAAAAAAGGAGTCCAGCCGATTCAATATGGGCAAGAAAATTTTTTTCAACAAATGGTGGTGGGACAACTGGATGTTCACATGCAAAAGAATGAAGATAGATCACTTCTTTATACCATACACAGAAATTAACTCAAAATGAGTCAAAGACTTAAATGCAAACGGTAAAACAATAAAAATCCTTAGAAGAATGTATAGGAGAAGTCAATTTTCTTGACACTGGGTTAGTCAGTGCCTTCTGTTATGGGTTGAATTATGTTGCCCAGAAAGATATGTTGAAATCCTAAAACTAAGCCCATGAATATGACCTCTTTGGAAAGAAAGTCTTCGAAAATGTGATTAAGATAAGGACAAACTGGATTAGAGTGGGCCCTGATCCCATATGACTGGTATCCTTATAAGAAGAGGAAATCTGGACACAAAACAGACACTGGGGAGAAAGCCATGTGAAGATGGAGAAGGCAGAGACTGTGGTGATTCCTCTACAAACCAAGGAACACCAAGAATTGCTGGCAAGGACCAGCTACTAGAATAGACAAGAAAGGATTATGCCTATAGGTTACAGATGGTACGTGGCACTGCTGACCCCATGTTTTTAGACTTCTAGCCTCCAGAACGGTGAGAAAATATATTTCTGTTGTCTTAAACCATTCAGTTTGTGGTACTTTATTACGGCAGCCCTAGCAAACTAAGACATATTCTCAGATAAGACATCATAACCACAAACCACAAAAGAAAACATGGATTAGATTAACTTCATCAAAGTTAAAAACTTCTTTGCTGCAAACAATAACATCAAGAAAGTGAAATAACACCCTACAGAATGGAAGAAAATATTTGTAAGTTATATATTTTATAATGTATTCAGAATATATAAAGAACTCTTACAACTTAATAAAAAGACAATCCATTTTTAAAATAGGCAATGGATTTGAGTAGACATTTCTCCAAAGAAGATAAACAAATTACTGATAAATACTTGCTAAGATGCTCAACATAATTAGGAATTAGGTAAATGCAAATCAAAATCATGAGATACGACCTCTCTTCCAGTAGAATGGTTATAACAAAAAAGACACATAATAATAAGTGCTGATAAGGATGTAGAGATTTTGGAACCTTCATACCTTGCTAACAGGAATATAAAATGATTAACACACTTTGGAAAATAGTTTGGTATTTCCTTAAGGAATTAAAAATTGAATTAACATATGACCCAGCAACTATGTAAATACTCTAAAAACCACCGAATTTTACACTTTGCCTGAGTGAACTTTCTGATATGTGAATTATATATCAATAAAGCTGTTTAAAAAAAGACTTCATGTGGCAAAAAAAAAAAATTGGTAATAATAAGTTGAAGGATTCTGCCAATCTATGGTAAGACTCACAAGGAGGCAAGACTCAGAGTCTTCCATAACTTCTTGAAATAAAAGTAATAGTAGAGAAGTGCAAATCTAAATATAATCAAGATTTTTAAAATATTGTTAAACCCCAAATTAATCCTCACAAAATAAAAACAGTAGTGAATACAAATACAATATACCCCAATATACACACATACAAACACCTATACAGGTAAAACTCTGGAAGATCATTAATACCTACACACTCACCCTTACACCTAAAAAACATTGACCTCTTATAGCTCTGATTATTTTGTATTTTGCATATTTTAATTCTATAATTTTAGGAAAGTATTTAAGTTTGTTACAAAACAAAGAAATGATTGATATTAATCTGGACTGTCAAACTTACATAATATATCCAAAATTTAAGATATAAGTAAATGCAAGATAAAATTTTTTTTTATTATTTCTCAGTGCTTTTGTTGGTAAATATTATAAACTAATGGCCTGAGAGTGGTATCACTTTGAAGGAGATATTTTGATTCAATAATTTAACAGGCTTCTCTTTTTGCTAATTTTACGTAATAAATAAAAGAGACATATCTCTAAAGTCTACAAAACTATATCCTTTTATCATGGTTTTCAGGTGGATACTAGGAAGAAAAGGTCTTATTAAAGATTAAGATATAATTTTGAAACTTTAGCATTGTTAGGAAATTGTTCACTCTAGATGGGGATTAAACATATAGGAATCTGTAGAATTTAATGTCCCAAGATTGAATTACTTCCAGATTTTTTTTTGTGCTAACTGAAAAACAAATATTTTTTATTTAATTTTAACCAAATTCAGGTTACAGGTCTCTGAGAAAAATTATAAAGTCTCTTAACATCCATCACCAACTTCCTGTAAAGTGGCCTATTATTTTGAATCATTTTTTTTTTAAGTGCCAGAAACTTACCTTGCCCCTCAAATCCAAAAATATTTAATGGGGGAACATACTCCAAGATATGTTCCCCAGGCTATTCCTCTGGGCCAAAGAAAATTATTTAACAAGGGCAATCTCTTTTTTCATAGGGTCCTTATCCAGTGAGCTGGAGCAAGTCTAGAGCAATATAGTTATGCTCAGCAGAAAACTACTCTCCCAAGAATACTGAAACACAATTCTGTTGCAGCTGACACTGGCCCCTGAGGCCAATCCCACCTTAGCACAACCATGCTGAAAGGTTTTCTTCTAGGAGATGCTGAGAAATTCAGATCTTTAAATTTAGACAATATTTATTACTCCCCAGGAGAGCATGGACAAAGTGGCAGATGTTAGAACATCATTCTGTACAGCAACTACAGGTTGCAACCTCTCCCTGAGCTTGGTTCAGTATTGAATCAGGGAAAGAAAGCTTTTAAAAATATCCAAAATGATGATGGTTAATGAGTAAATATCAGATTTATTTTTGGTAACTCATATCCTTAAAATGGTACAAGCACAGACATATGAAAGCAGGAGGAATGGATAAACTGTTAAAAAGCTACTGTTTGCATGACTCTAATGGCTAATGATGTTGAACAATTTATACTATACTTATTTGCCATCTATATGTACTCTTCAGCGAAATGACCCTTGTCTTTTGAACATTTTCTAGTTGGATTCTTTGCTTTTTTTTACTGTCGAGATTGAATATTCTTTATTCTAGATACAGTCCTCTGTAGGATATAGGATTGGTGAATATTTACTCCCAACATGTCTTTTCATTCTCTTAATTGGAGTTCATGCAGAGAAAAGTCTATAATTTTGATGAATTGGCTCTTTTTATGGATTATCCTTTTGATGTCAAGTCTAAGAATTATTTGCCTAGCCCTATATCCTGAAGATTCTTTCCTATGTTTTTCTTCTAAAAGTTTTATCATTTTGCATTTCAGTCCATGTTACGTTTTTATTTAATTTTTGTTTTTCTCCAATAATTTGTTTTTTCACCTATGTTAAAAGCCAGTTGAGCATATTCATGTGGGTTTATTTCAGTTTTTTATATTCCATTCCTTTGATTTATGTCTTGATTACTGTAGCTATATGATAAATCTTAAACTCAGACTGATTCCTCCCACCTTATTCTTTCTTTTTCAAGATTACATTACTATCCTAGTTTCTTAATTTCCCATATAAATTTCAGAATAATTTTGTATACATCTCCAAAAAATCTTGCTAGAATTATGGTAGGAAATTGCACTAAAACTATTTTAATTGGGGAGAATTTACATCTTTTTTGATTTCTTTCATTACCATTTTGTAGTTTTCATTAAAGTCTTATACATATTTTGTTAGATTTACACAAAAGTATTTCATTTTTTGAGCAGTTGTAAATGATATTGTATATTTAGTTTGATGTCCACATGTTCATTGCCAGTATATAGAAATACAATTTTTTTAGTATATTTATCTTGCATCCTGCAACCTTGCTGAAATCATTTATTAGTTTTAGGAACATTTTTGTTTTGCTTTGATTTTTAGATTCCTTGGGAGTGTCTATGTACACAATCATGTCATCTGAAATAGAGACACTTTTATTTCTTCTATTCTGATCTGTATGCTTTTCTTGTCTTATTGCCCTGGCTAGAAATTCCATCACTATGGAAATTGGGAAAGAGTTGAGAGAGTGGACATTCTTGCCTGCCTCTAAGTCTTGGAGAAAGTGTTCAGTCTTTCACTACTGAGTGTGAGGTTAGCTATAATTGTTGTTGCTGCTTGTAGATGTTCTTAATCAAGTAGAACATTGATAAATGTTTTATCCTGAATTTTATGTTTTATCCTGAGTTTTATCCTGAATTGCTGTTTAATTTTGTCTGCATTGACTGATATGATCATGTGAATTTTCTTCCTAAGCCTATTAGTAAGGTGGTTTCAAATACTGAACCAGAAAGACTGGTTCAAACCCCTGGGACAAACCCCAATTTTTCATGGTGTATAATTTCTTTTATATAGTGCTTAACTTTATTTGCCAATATTTTGTTTAAAATTTTTCTATCTATATAAATGAGGGATATTGATATGTAGTTTTAATATTTTTTGTACTATCTTTATCTGATTTGGGTATCAGGGTAAAATGAATTAGGTAGTATTCCCTTCTTTTCTGTTTTCTGGAGGAGACAGTGTAGTAGTGGTGTTAATTCTTCTTTACATGTTTGGTAGACTTTTCCAGTGAAACCATCTGGGGCTTGAGAGTTTTGGGGTTGGTTTGTTTGTTTTTGGAATTTTTAAATTACAAATTCAATTTCCTTAATGATTATAGAGCTATTGAAATTATCTGCTTCATATTGAAAAGATTGTGGTAGTTATTGTTTTGTGAGAAATTGGACTGTTTTTTCTGTTATCAAGTTTATGTGTGTACAGGTGTTCATAGTGTTTTTTTACAATTGTCAGTCTTGCTAGAAGGTTGTTAATTTTATAGATATTAACAAAGAACCAGCTCTTTGTTTCATTGATTTTCTTTTTCTTTTTCTTTTTTTTTTTTAAAGATTTATTTATTTATTTAATTCCCCCCCCCCTCCCCCGGTTGTCTGTTCTCTGTGTCTACTTGCTGCATCTTGTTTCTTTGTCTGCTTCTGTTGTCGTCAGCGGCACGGGAATTGTGGGCAGCGCCATTCCTGGGCAGGCTGCACTTCCTTCTCCACTGGGTGGCTCTCCTTACGGGTGCACTCATTGTGCGTGGGGCTCCCCTACGTGGGGACACCCCTGTGTGGCAGGGCACTCCTTGCGCACATCAGCACTGTGCATGGGCCAGCTCCACACCAGTCAAGGAGGCCCGGGGTTTGAACCGCGGACCTCCCATGTGGTAGATGGATGCCCTAACCACTGGGCCAAGTCCGTTTCCCTGTTTCATTGATTTTCTCTATTGTTTTTCAATTTTCAATGTTCTTGATTTCCTTCCTTCTGATTACTTTTTTACAATTATTTTTCTAGGTGCTCAAAGAGGGAGCTTAAATTATTGATTTGAGGGTTTCCCTCTTTTCTAGTTAGTGCCTTTAATGCTATAAATTTCCCACACTGTACTGCTTTATATTTATTCATTCATATGAATTTTGGTACATTTATTTTCATTTTTATTCAATTCATTGTATCTTTTATTTCCCTTGAGAATTCCTTTTTCATTTATAGATTGTTTAGGAATGTTTTTTTAGTTTCCAAGTGGTTGGAGATTTTATTTTTAATCTTTCTGTTTTTAATTTCTACTCTGATTCCATGTGATCAGAGAACATACTCTATATGATTTCAATTATTTTTAATTTTAGAGGCCCATTTTATGGCTAAGACATGTTGCATATTGGTATGTATTCTGTGAGCACTTAAAAAGAATGTGTATTCTACTGTTGTTGGGTGGAGTGTTCTATAAGTGTTGATTAGATCTTATTGGTTGATGGTTTTGCTGAGTTCTGCATTCTTGATGATTTTCTGTAAAATAGTTCTATCGATTGTTGAGAGAGGAGTGTTGAAGTCTGTAACTATAATTTTGGATTTGTCTGATTCTACTTTTTGTTCTTTCATATAGACCTTCACATATTTTATAGCTTTGTTGTGGTGCATATGCATTTAGAATTTCTACGTGTCTTTACTGAATTAACATTTTTATTTTTATATAATATCCTTCAGTTCTTCTAGAAATTTTATTTGCTTTGAAATCACTTTATCTGACACGAATACAGCCATTTTTGCTTTCTCTCTTAATGTTTGTGTTATATATCTTTTTCCATCCCTTTACTTTCAACCTGCCTTTATTGTTACATTTGAAGTGAGTTTTTTGGTAGACTGCATATGTTTGGGCCATGTTTTTTTAATCCACTCTGCCTAAGGCTGACATTTTATTTTTTGTTAAATGTTTGTTCTCTCTGTTTTTCATTGCTCTCTTTTATTTTAACAGTCTTATTGTAAATTACTTAAGCATATTTTAGGATTCCACTTTTATTTTTCTATGATATATTTTATTGCATTTCTCTATCCAGGTTTAGCTCAAAGATATTTTGGGTTCAGTTCCAAACCATCACAATAAAGTGAATGTTGCAATAATGCTAGCCACACAAACTTTTTGGTTTCCCAGTACATGTTTATTGCTAAGAAAATGATAACCATCATCTGATCTTTCAGCAAGTTGTAATCATTTTGCCGGTGGAAGATCTCACCTCAGTGATGATGGCAGCAGACTGATCAGGATGGTGATTGTTGAAGGCTGGGGTTCCTATGACAATTTCTTAAAATAAGACAACAATGAAGTTTGCTACATTGATTGACTCTTCCTTACATGAAAGATTTCTTTGTAGTGTGCAATGATGTTTGATAGTATTTTACCCATAGTAGAATGTCTTTCAAAATTGGAGTTAACCTCTCAAATATTGCCACTACTTTATGCACTAAGCTTATATAATATTCTAAATCTTTTGTAGACATTTCAACAATGTTCACAGCATCTTCACCAAGAGTAGATTCCATCTCAAGAAACCTTTTTCTTTACTCATACAGAAGAAGCAACTTCTCATCTATTAAAGTTTTATGATTTGCAGCAATTGTCACATCTTCAAGCTCCACTTTTAATTCTAATTCTCTTGCTATATCAACCACCTCTGCAGTCACTTTTTCCACTGAATTCTTGACCTTTTCATGGTCATCCATAAGGGCTGAAATCAACTTCTTCCAAACTCCTATTAACTGTTGATATTTGCCCCTCTCCCATGAATCATGAATGTTCTTAATGCCATCTATAATGGTGAAAATTTTCCAGAAGGTTTTCCATTTACTTTGCCTATCCATTAAAGGAATCGCTATATATGGTAGCTATAGCCTTATAAAATGTATTTCTTAAATAATAAGACTTGAAAGTCAAAATTACTCCTTGATCCATGGGTTGCAGAATGGATGTTGTGTTAGCAATTATGAAAACCATATTCATCTTGTACATTTCCATCAGAGCTCTTGGGTCATCAGGTGCATTGTAAATGTTGGTAATATTTTGAAAGGAATATTTTTTTCTGAGCAGTAGATCTCAATTATGGGCTTAAAATATTCAGTAAGCCATGTTGTAAACAGATACGCTGTCATCCAGGCTTTGCTGTTCCATTTATAGAGCATAGGTAGGGTAGATTTAGCATAATTATTAAGGGCTCTAAGATTTCCAGAATATTAAATGAGAATTGGCTTCAATTTAAAGTTACCAGCCACATTAAGCCCTAACAAGGAGTCAGCCTGGTCCTTTGAAGTTTTGAAGCCAGGTATTGACTTTTCTCTAGCTATGAAAGTCCTAGATGGCATCTACTTCCAATATAAAGTTGTTCCATCTACACTGAAAATTTGTTGTTTACTGTAGCCACCTTCATCAGTTATCTTAGCTAAATCTTCTGGATAACTTGCTGCAGCTTCTCCATCAGCACTTGCTGCTTCACCTTGCACTTCTATGTTATGGAGATGGCTTCTTTCCTTAAACTTCATGAACCAACCCCTAATAGGTTCAAACTTTTCTTCTACAACTTCCTCACATCTCTCAGCCACCATAGAATTGAAGAGAATTGGGTTCTTGCTCTGGATTAGGCTTTGGCTTAAGGGAATCTTGTGGCTGGCTTGATCTTCTATCCAGACTACTAAAAATTTCTCCATATCAGCAATAGGGCTGTTTCATTTTGTCATCAGTCAGTTGTTCACTGGAGCAGCAAATTCGATTTCCTTCAAGAGCTTTTCCTTTGCATTCACAACTTGGATAACTGGTGTGAGAGGCCTAGCTTTCAGTCTATCTTGGGTTTTGACATACCTTCCTCAATAAACTTAATCATTTCTACCTTTTAATTTAAAGCAATAGATGTTAACTCTTCCTTTCTCTTGAACACTTAGAGACCATTATAGTGTTATTAATTGGCCTAAATTCAATATTGTTGTGTCTCAGGGAATAGAGAGGCCTGAGAAGAATGAGAGAAATGGGGGAACAACCAGTTGGTGGAGGAGTCAGAACATACATTTATCAATTAAGTTCACCATATTATAGGGGTGCAGTTCATGGCACCCAAAACAATTACAATAGTAACATCAAAGATGACTGATCACAAATAACCATAACACATATAATAATAATGAAAAATTTGAAATATTTAAGAAATTACCAAAATGTGACACAGAGACACAAAATGATCACATGCTTTTAGAAAATGGTGCTGACAGACTTGCTTGATGTAGGGTTCAATTTGTAAAAAACACAATATCTGCCAAGTGCAACAAAGCAAAGTGCCATAAAATGAGATATGCCTGTATAGGTTTTTGTTTTGTTTTGTTTTGTGATTGCTTTGGTATTGTTTTATATATGCATACCTATCTTAGTCTACTGGTTTCACCATTTTAACAGTTTGAGCGAAGTTTATGAACATCACCCTTCTTTTATATGACTTTATCCTTTCCCATTTATAACATAAACTTTTGAAATATTTTATCTACATGCCTTTGGAACCACATCAAACATTGTTAAGACTTTTGCTTCAAATGTCAAGTATAATTTAGAAAACTCAGGGGAAGTGGAAAGTCTATTGTAATTGCCCATATTTTTGTTTACTTTGTTTATTCTCCCTTGCTGATATTCTCAGATCTGTTCTTAATTTTTCCCCTTCTTTTTAGAGAATTTCTTTAGCCCTTCTCTTAGAGTAGGTCTTTTGGTGACAAATTCTCTTAATTTTACTTCATCTGAGAATGATTTGACTTCCCCTTCATTCCTGAAGAATATTCTTGCTGGGCAAAGGATTCTGAGTTGATAATTATCTTCTTTTAGCACATGAAGCATAAACCACTTCTTTCTGCTCTCCTTAGTTTCTGATGAGAAATCCATGGCCATTCAAATCATTTTCCCGAGGGATCACTACCAAGTACCAGCTGATGAAGTAACTAGAAAATGACCTTGAATTAAAGGTTCAACGCGGACCAGCAGAATATCCCTGTCTACATATAATAACAGGAGTGAAAAATGCTGTTTGACCTAAAGTAAGGGGGAAATGGAAAGGACAAATGAGTTCATATGGCTATGAGTCTTTAAAAAAGAGCCTAGAGGTTGTCAGAAGGATTGCCCTTCTGCACACCTGAGCAGAGTCTCAGAGACAGATAAAGTAGATACAACCCCAGGTATTGGTTCTTTTGAGGGCTAAAGAGACCCACAGGTTCTATGGTCATGGCAGATGGAGTTCACTGCCATGTCAGTTGGCCCTTCTTTGGAGCTGGTGTTTCTGCGTGATGGAGCTGGACTCAGATGTGATCTCTTTTCACAAGCCTTTCATGCTACTTTACTGGAATTGTAGTTGGTGCTGGGGTTTAAGATATATCTAGGGGATTTGAATCTCTGGACTGACAATATGATAGCCAGGCCCTGAGCCTCAACAGACTTCAGCTCCTACACTCTGATTTATTGGACTTACCCCACTCAGCTAACATGGGGTTGAAGAATGTCAACCACCACACCATGGAGCCTAGAGTGCCTACAACTGAAAGCAGAAGGATTGCATCCAGTATCCATGTGGAATCTAAGCCCCCTCTTGACATAGATGTGGAATGGACTCAATCAAGCCAAGGTCCACAGGAAGGAGGAATACAGTAAGGATTAGAGTGGACTTAATGATATTCTATTCATGAACTATTGTGGTTAATAATTGAGAAAATGTGGCATTGGTGTGGAAAAAGTGGCCATGGTAGCTGCTGGGTGCGGGGCATGGGAGGAAGAGATGAAATGTGGAGGCATTTTCGGGACTTGGAGTTGTCCTGGGTGGTGCTGCAGGGACAATTGTCAGACATTGTATGTCCTCCCATGGCCCACTGGATGGAATGTGGGAGAGTGTGGGCTATGGTGTGGACCACAGGCCATGGGGTGCAGCGATGCCCAGATATGTACTCACCAGATGCAATGGATGTGTCATGATGATGGGGGAGAGTGTTACTGTGGGGAGAGTGGTGGGGTGGGGGCGGTGGGGGTGAATGGGGACCTCATATTTTTTTAATGTAATATTTTTTAAAAAATGAATAAATAAAATAAAATTTAAAAAAAACAAAAAATAAATAAATCATTTTCCCTTATGGGTATTGTATCTTTTCTCTTACTGTTTTCAAATTTTTTTCTTTGTGTTTA
Organism: Dasypus novemcinctus; assembly: GCF_030445035.2. Lineage (NCBI taxonomy): Eukaryota > Metazoa > Chordata > Mammalia > Cingulata > Dasypodidae > Dasypus > Dasypus novemcinctus. Next base: position 108,376,452 of record NC_080675.1, on the reverse strand, counting down.
GTGTTCACAAATTTGATTATGATGTGTCTTGGTGTGGACTTCTTTGCATTTTTCCCGTTTGGAATTCATTCAGCTTCTTAAATATTAAGTTTATGTCTTTCGCCAAATTTGATAAGTTTTCAGTCATTATTTCTTCAAGTACTCTTTTAGCCCTGTCTTCTTTCTCCTAGGAGAAAGGAGTTCTTCTAGGACTCTGGTCACATGGATATTATATATTTATTATAGTACCATGGAGTCTCTGATCATTCTTTTTTTTCCAGTCTATGTTTCTCTTTTGATAAGATTGGAGAAATTATTGTTCTATCTTCAAATTCACAACTTCTTTTTCTGTCCTTTCCATTCTGCTGTTGAGTCCTCCCCTGGAGTTTTGCATTTCATTTATTGTATTTTTTTAGTTATAAATTTTCTGTTTAGTTACTCTTTGTATCTTCTATTTCTTTTCTGAAACCCTCTTATTTTTCATTTGTTCATTGATACCCTTATATGATGGCTGATTTAAAACCTTCCTCAGATAATTCTAACATCTCTGTTTTCTTGGTGTTGGCAGCTATTGATTGTCTTTTTTCATTTAGTTTAAGATCTTCCTTGTTTTCAGTATCACAAGTGATTCTCAACTGGCATCTTAACCTTTTGGGTATTAAATTTTGAGATTCTGGATCTTATTTAAACCTTCTATTTCTAATGACTTCTTCTGACACTACTTTGGCAGAGAAAGTGAGAACACTACCTTGTTTCCAGGGGGGTGTAGAAGTCCATGTACCCCACTCAGCTGCACTGGGAGAGAGTGGGAATTTTGCTTTTCTAAAAGGCCTTTACTGGCCTCCCTGTCCAAGAGGGGTAAGAGTGCCTCCTTACTGTATTCAATATAGCCTCCACTGACAACATGGGTTAGATGGCCTTATTATCCTGGCAATAGTGAGAGTATAGATTTTCCACTAAGCCTTTTATGACACCATCTTGGCAAGGAGGGGAAGGGGCACATATAGCTATGGGGGTAGGAAGTGGAAGTCCAGGCTCCCTACCTGGTCTATATTGGCTCTTGGGTAGGGTGTTCATTACTACCTTGCAGGAATAGAAGTCCTTGATCTCTACTTGACTTTCACTGATACATCCCCAGTGATGGGTTTGGATAACTCATTACAATTTAGTAAGGTTGGAAATCTGGGCAACTTTCTCAGCCATTGCTAGTCAGGGTAGAGGTGAGACTACAGCTGTTTTCGTTTTTGTTTTTGTTTTCTCTAGTGGTTGGCTGCACTACAGCATTTCTTTCCTAAAAATTTTCTTTGTTGCTAGGTTGCCTCTTTCGGCCTTTGCTAAAGAGAGTAGGCTTGTTGCATCCTTTTTTGTCTATCCCAGTGTTATTTCCAGAGCACCTGCTTCTTCAGCTCCATGTCTTGTATAACTGAGGAAAAATACACACACACACAAACAGGGAATTCACCACCATGTAGTTCTTCAGATTCTTTAGCATGTCTTCCTTCTTCTTTCCACCTTTCATAGACTTCATATATTTGTTTTTATATAAAATATCTATGGTTTTTAGTTGTACTTAGCAAAAGCAATAGAGAAAAATATGTCTACCTCATTTTCCCAGAAGCAGAAGTCTCCATTTAGTTTTATTTTTAAAGAAGAAATTGTGAAGCTATTTTCCAGAGGTGCTGTACCATTTACATTTCCACCAGAAGTGTATGAGAAATCTTGTTTCTCCACATCAACTTAGTGTTTGGTATTGTCACTCTTGCAGCTTTTCTAATAGGTCTTGATTTGCATTTCCTTGATGACTAGCAATGTTGAACATCTTTTAATGTGCTTATTTGCCTTCTCTGCTGGTTAATTTCCTTTGTCAACTTGGCTAAGTTATGGCATCCAGTTGTTTAGTCAAACAAGCACTGGCCTAATTGTTACTGTGAGGATACTTCATAAATTTAAATTATTAGTTGATTGTATCAATGACTAATTACATCTACAATCAGCCAAGGAGATGCTCTCCAGCAATGAGAGACCCCTCATACTATCAGTTGAAGGTATTAAAGAGAGAAATCATTTCAGCAATCAGAAAGAATTTTTATCTCTATAGCCAGTCAGCTTCCACTAGAAATTTGTTGAAGCCTCCATTGGAGTTCCCAACTTGTGGTCTGCACTGCATAATTCAGACTTGTGAATCCCCATGGTCATGTGAACCAATTCCTATAATAAATCTCATAGTAATTATATATCTTCTGGCAGTTCTGTTTCCCTGGAGAACTTTGAGTAATATACCATCCATATACTCTCTCTCCTTCTCTCTCTCTCTCTCTCTCTCTCTCTCTCTCTCTCTCTCTCTCTCTTTAAGATATCTTTTCATGTCATTTGCCCATTTTCTACCCAATTCCAATTTAACTTCTAGGATTACCAGGATAGAGAAGTTTCATGATTCTTAGACCAAATTCTATCAATAATACTGAGAAATAGAGAAACAAGACAATTTTGATAGGCAATAATATGATTTATTATCTATACCAGGGCTTCTCAATTTTAGCAGTATTGATATTTTTGTTAGATAATGCTTTGTTGTGAAGAATTGTTCCATAAATTGTAGGATACTTAGCCACATCCCTGACCTTTATATATAAGATACAAGTATTACTCCCTTTTCACCACCCCCAAGTTGTGACAATTAAAACAATCTCCAAATATTGCCAAATGTCCCCTTGGGGGTAAAATCCCTCTTCCTTGAGAACCACTAACCTACAGTTAAACCAATATCAGTGGGTGAAAAAAATATGTATGTATTAACTCAAGATATTTCTAGTACATAGACTCAATTTGACCCTTCTAAATATAACTCAACATTTTTTTCTATTATGACTTCCTCTTTGTGGTGCAAGATCTCCCTCCTGCTACCAGTTCCAACTGTGGTTTCACAAGCCTTCACTATTCCCCAGACTTTCCTTCAAGTCGGTCTTTTATAGACCATGTGTGACTCTGTCTATAATCGTGACTTCTCTCATTTGCATGTGTTTTTTTCTCATTAAAATTGCATTTCACAAGGTAGAAGCCCCTTAGTTATGATGATGTGGAAAGATCTATAAGCAGTTCAGCCTATCCTGAAACTTTAACTCTGCTGGTAAAACTGCTACTCTGTTCTTCTTCATTTCATGTTTGTCATAAATAATTGCTTCATCTTCCACAGGTTCATCTGCTTCTTCTCACTGTTTTGTTCTTGTCACAATTTGTTCCTAACCTCTAAACATTTTCTGAATATATCTTAACAAATTTTATTTCTATTAACTAAACTTGATTCTTTTATCTCTTCTTTCATAATAGAGTCCCCATCTGAATTTCCCTCTGCTCAATGCTGCCAATGCAGGATCATTGAGACAAAAGAAAGGTCAGGATATAACAATCCCACTAAATGAATGCTGAGACTTAGGTCAACATGGTAACAAGAATTTTTCTAGTTTTTTAAAATAGGAAAAATAAAAATGGAAATAGAAATTAATTTTAAGGAGCACAGTAGAAATTGGAATCCAAATATCTAAGAAAACTCTGGCCTAGTGCATAAGGAGATCTAGCCAGTTTATTCCATAAAGTGTGCCTGGGCCACAAGGGACAAAAATGATTATGCTAGATTTCATTATTTGTATTCTCCTAAATATAGTACTTATCAGAACCAAGGATATTAAGTGATAATCATGGCTTCTCTTCCTAATTTTTCTAAGAACTCAGCCTGGGGGTCATAAGAATATACCTTCCTTGAGATACTTCAACTAGAATGGATTCATTCTGTGCTGATGTACTTCACCTACCCTCGTTTTCAGATTTGCATCACAGAAAACATTGATATGGTATCACTCAACAATTTATGGAGTATCCATGTTTGAGTTTCAAAAGATGTGAGCATTTTAGGTAATTTCTGAACATACATATTTCACTTAAGCATTCATTGTAAATGTTTCCCCAAGTCAAGAAAGTCTGGAGCAAAATATATTCACACACACATGCACACACACATAAATAATACCTAGGAGTTGGTATGATTGGGCATTAATTTGTGTGAACTATAAAAATTGAAGTAAAATTTTGCAGTCCTCAACCTGACTAGTTGTGGTTGTTGAAATGTTTGCAATAACTATTTACAGATAAAATTTAGATAACGTTTTTAAAAGCTTGACTTGACTTTTTAAAAGATGGTTGATTTTACATTGGAATTGAGTGAAAGGTTAAGGCAGCTCTTCCATGCAAATTATTGCATTATGGTGAGTCACATGGGTGTTGAGAATTTGACAAGTTGTGAGGTGTCTTCAACATGTGATACTAGCAAATATGACACCCAAATTTGCAAGATATATTTTTCTCAAAACATCTTACAACGTAAGAAGTACACTTTTTCAGCATGCTTCAAATTGTTTTTTAAAAATTCAGTTTTTAATTAATTCTAAGTATCGAGTTTGGGGATTAGTTACTACTGTTACTATTTCTTCTGGTTACTGCTAACCTTTTGTACATGTACTGCTCATAAACATATCCAACTGGAAGAGAAGTGAAAAAGTAGGAAATTAAAACTAGTTAATTATATTATTTTCTAATATCCCTGGTCAATGTTGGATACCAAATAGTATCACCTATAGACAAATTTATCATTTTGTAACATATGTGGATCTTATATTACATTGTACGTGGCTTAGAATTAGTGAAAGTGGACTGAACCAGTATGCATGCATATGCTATTGTAATAATTTCCTTTAATATGTTTAGGAGCATCAGTAAAAGAGGGATTAAGGATAACATTAATTAAAACATAGGCTTTCCTGGTTTTGAAAAATAAGAATTACAAGGAAATGAATTTTCTAGAATTAGGTTGCACACTCTTCTGAGGGTAAATGAAGACTAACCCTCCATCGAAATCTTACTAAACAAATTTAAATGTATAAATTTATGTAGAAAAATAATCTACTGTAAGATTAAAATCAATCCTGGAATATGTGTGTGTACAAATATGTGTACTTGTATCTATATATACCAATATCTTGGACATTTTATTGAAAATATAATTTATGTTAGTTGTGCAACTTCAAAGAAAAATAAGCCAAAGATGAAAATTCAAATTACCTTGTATTTATTTGTAAGAAATGCATCTCTCTCCTAGGCTTTTTATTGGGGAAGAGGAAAACTCTTCTTTCAAAAACCAAAAGATTAATTTTTAAAAACTTAAACAGTTCTTCAAAGTATAAGCCCACTTAAAGAATTATTTGGAATGTTTACTATAACCATAATATATAAAAGGAATCTGTGAACTTCCAATTAAGGGTTAAGAAAAAATACTTCTATCACTTGTTTACAAGTAGGAAAGCCAACAGTTACAATGATGAGTTAAAATTTCCCCCTCCCATCATGTCACCTGAAAACAGATTTCTCTGGAAATTACAGAACAGGGATAAAATTATAAAGAGACAATTCTCGGGATCCCTACAAAATCAAAAAATATATGCCCTACTTCTTTAAGATCCCTCTTGAGTTTCCTGTTGATATATTTTGAAATTTGCAATCCCCACCAAGGCAACTGGCCCAGATAGCCAATCAAGTCCCTAGTTCATTATTATTGACCCAATATAAAATAAAGCCCACCTGCCCTAAACCTAGCCCTATAAAATGGACACATTCCTTTACAATCCATAGGAGTCAAGCTAACTTCCTTTTTATGGCTATAAAAATCATTTGCCTGACCATAGGATAGCCAGGCCCTGAGCCTCAACAGACTTCAGCTCCTACACTCTGGTTTATTGGACTTACCCCACTCAGCTAACATGGAGTTGAAAGAAGGTCAACCACCACACCATGGAGCCAAGAGTGCCTACAACTGAAAGCAGGAGGATTGCATCCAGCATCCATGTGGAATCTAAGCCCCCTCTTGACATAGATGTGGAATGAACACAACCAATCCAAGGTCCACAAGATGGAGGAATAGAACATGGATTAGAGTGGACTTACTGATATTCTATTCATGAACTATTGTGATTAGTAATTGAAGAAAATGTGGCATTGGTGAGGAAAAAGTGGCCATGGTGGCTGCTGGGCATGGGGAATGGGAGAAAGAGATGAGATGTGGAGGTGTTTTTGGGACTTGGAGTTGTCCTGGGTGGTGCTGCAGGGATAATTACCGGACATTGTAGGTCCTCCCATGGCCCACTGGATGGAACGTGGGAGAGGGTGGGCTATGATGTGGACCATTGACCATCAGGTGCAGTGATGCTCAGAGATGTATTCACCAAATGCAATGAATGTGTCATGATGATGGAGGAGAATGTTGCTTTGGGGGGAGTAGTGGGGTGAGGGGGGTGGGGGGTATATGGGGTCCTCATATTTTTTTAATGTAATATTTTTAAAATGAATTTAAAAATCTGGGAAGAGTGGAGGGTGTGGGGAGTGGGGTATATGGGAACCTCTTATATGTTTTAATGAAACATTCTGTGTGATCTATATATCTTTTAAAAAAAAGATAATAAAAAAAACCCACAAAAAATCATTTGCCATCCTTAAAGGATGGAAGCTACTTCCATTTTTACATGTGATCAGGCTTCCTTGCCACAGCAAAACTTTTGGTGTCCTGAATAAAATGTTATAATATGCAACTTGGCTTTGATTTGCCTTTTGACAATAGACACAAGTGAAACACTAGCTTTAAGATCTAGTCTTTCAGCTTGGGCATAAGTCAACATCCAAGAGGAGTTTCTAACTATATTGTACAGCACATAGAATCATCTTCTCATAGAATCTTTGACCTAAAGAATGGTTAAATGTCCAAGTTAGGCCCCATCTCTGTAAAAGGTGATATATGAGAAGGACAAATTCTGGTCTAAGAATATTGAAAAGTACTAAGAAACACAAAGTCAATAACAACAAGAATGTCCTTTGCACAATGGTAAATAAAGACCAGTTCTTTAAAATGTTGGGAATAAAATTTTATTCTGGCTCACAGGCATAGGATACATTCTTGGTGAGGTGTTTTATTGGCTCTTATGGCCTTAGGGCCTCCACATTGCCCTATATTCCCTATAATCCCACCCGGGCCTGTCCTGTCCTCCCTAGAATGCTCTAAATTCCTGAATTATTTATGTATCATCCTTTTAGTAAAAAAAGCATGGCATTCATTATTGCTGTACCAGCAGATTATTAGAAATATAATTAAATTAGTTCACAGTAATGTTTGAAGACCATTTGCATTTAAAGAGGGGATTTTTGTTTTTTAAGTCAATTTTTACTTATAGGAATTTCACATGAGAAAAAATATAAGGAGAAAGGTTTGGAGTGTTGAAAGATGGTTTTATTTTGGAGCTCACAGTCAATCAACTTTTAGACTACTTTCTCATGGTTTCTTTAATGACATAATTTTGAATTCACAAATTATCCTTCCATAATCTCATGTTCTTCATAATGTAATTTATGGAAACAAAATGGGACATGACCCTTATTTGGGGGAGAAGAAGAGTAAAACTAAGATAGAAGGAGTAAAAGGAAAGGTTATAATAGTTATGTTACTGGATGGATCTTGAGTCTGGGTTTCTATGTTCTTGGCTTATGCTGCATAAAAGAATTTAAGGACATGCCATAGAGTAGGCAAGGGAGTAAAGGGTTTATTAAGAAAAAAGAAAATAAGAAAAGTACACAGTCCAAGGCATGGACTGTGGGCATACTGCAAGGTGAGTTGTGCATGTGGGATCCCAAATCATGGCTTTTTATCTTTCCTCCTTCCTTTTCATAATGTTGGCATGGGGTCCCAGCTATTTGCTGTTCTGATTGGTTGTCCTACCTGTCACTTCTCAGGGGGTCAATGGTGGGGCCTTTAGAGGGTATCTGGAGATTTCCCTTGACCCAAACAGGATTCACATTCCAAATGAGACACTTGTGGCTGGGATCTTGCATGGTCTTTCTGGCAGCGTTTTTCTGAGGTTTCTGGGTGGGACTTCATAGTCATGTGGACTGTTAACCATGTTGTCTGTTGGCATTTTGTCTGCCAGGTCAGCTACCTTCCCCCTTTCACTATACTAATCTGTCTCAACCCCACCCTCATAGAGTTTACACTCTTATTCTTAAGGGTGCTGAAGGGTGATGGTCATTCTTCTGTAACTACTTCCTGTTAATCAGGAGGAATAGGCCCTACCTGACAAGGTGTAAAATTCTCTATTCTATTGCAATTGAGGGAAGATGGGTCTGGCACACTGGTTAGAGATGGATGAAATCCCACATAACTAATAAGGTATTGATTCTGTAAGAAATATACTTAATTTGAATTTTTAAGATACAAAAGGATAAAGAAGATGGTGGTAGGTTGGCCCAAAAAGGGGGTCATCCATGATATACTGAACCATGACAGTGAGAAAGGTGAGGTGCCTTCAGAGGCTGCATCCTCCTAAAGGTGATGGAAAACAGCATGCTACTTTTAGTTCTTTTATGCTGTTTGTTAACTCTAGAGAGTGATTGTGGTAGACCTGCTGGGTTTGGTATAAATTGTGAACCCCAGTTCCCATGGTGGTGGAGGGAGCAGCTAGGAGAGGTATGAGGAGAGGCACTGCCCTAGACATAAATTCACAAAGATAGTATAAGCAACAAAAAAAAACCCAAACATATGGCAAACAAAATAAAGCTAGTACTAAAGAGGGTCATTCCTTTATCTTATAGGCATGTTCATTAACTACTTAGAAAATGAATTAAATTTATCATGACTTTTAACATTTTCAATATCAATCGCATATGATCTATGTTAAAAAGATATCATCATAACCACCAAGCATATAGGTATAGTACTTAACACTAATCAATGCACAATTTCCTCTTTGAGCTGCAGTTAATAGATCTAAGCTCCAGGTTTGAAATACCATACATATTCTCTCTCCATGGTAGTGGGCCAAAATGCCAATTGTGTTGGTTTAAGTTCTACTCACATTACTCTGGTAATCACTGCTCTATTTGGTATGTCCTTCACACAGCCAGCATGTTGCAGAACTGTTGATCCTAGAGAGTAACTATGAAGGTAGGGCTGCAGTGTTCAACCAATCTGGTGCATAGCACCCTTTGGTACAATAAAACAGAGCCAGTCTGGAGGCAAAGTCCATTGTACATCTGCCCATTTTATCAAGCCATTGTTGGCTGCTTTAGGAGTCTGAAATTGCAACATACTCTCCATTCACTTCATGAGCATGTTCAGAGATGTAGTAGATACCTTTATTGTTTTAGGGATCAATGACCAACCTAGCCAATAACTCAAATGGAGAGGCACCATGCAGTATACTGAAGGCCTAGTTTGAGTGCACAAGAGAGTTTGACAATAATGAAGTCTATCTCTTTTGATTTTTATATACCTTCTAAACACTTCCAATTCAATGTATAACATAAAATGATCTTAATTTTGCCATGATTATGTTCATTAACAGGTATTTTATTTTAGCAGTATAGGAAAAACTTTTTCAATTATTTTATGAAAACCTAAGATTCCCAATAGAATCAAGATTATCTTTCATTACCACCAATTTAATATGCAGATTGTGTTGGCTTCTGATAGGGTTTCCTGTTACAAAGTTACTTTTTGTTATTAATGTCAATTTAGGTTTTTCAAGTAATAATGGCTTCCTAGAATTAGCCATTTAAATGTTTCAGTTTAGAAGATGATTTTATAAACTCTTATAATTAACCTTAACCACACAAATTAGTTACTTTACCTTTAAATAAGCTTATTAAACTATAATTAGTAACCAATGAAATTTGCTTTATCTTAATTTCATTAAACATGAACTTATAATTTTAATCACCTTAAAGATTTATACATATAAATGTTAATTTATTTAATTTATATTCTATAAACCTAAGGAGATAATATCCAAGCTTAAAAAATAAAAACAATTATAGTTTATGCAATGAATGTTCTTTTTCCTTCCTTTATAGGAAATTAAAACCTCTTTTCTTTTATAAAATTCTAAAACTGTGAATAATCTTAGAAGCATACTGACTGCAAGGTTCTGGGATATATTATAATTGTTTAATTTATTTTAATCATAATTTAGAAAAGATCTTTCCATAGATTTCAAGAACTTTTACTTTACTTACTGAAATTTGGTAATAGGATTCGTAAATGCCCTTATTTTAGAGCTGTTAAAAGTTTTAAATTAGGGAATTATAGGACAAACTATGATTCTTAATTCTCCAGCCTAGAAGATAGAGTGTTAATCTTTAACAAATTGAATAAAGGTCTGTTATGAATTTTCTTTTGTTAACTTGATGTTACCATACTGATGTACAAAGAATGCCACTAAATGGCAGCAGAGGAGCACTGGTGTGGGGAGTCATTGATGGGGGATGCATGGGTGGGAGGGAGTACTCCAGGGCATGTCTAGAGCTGCAGGGTTTCTAGGAGTTACCTCCTGAGAGACTCCATGTTGTTCAAATGTGGCCACTCTCTAAGCCAAACTCAGCATGTAAATACATTACCTTCCCCCCAGCATGGAACATGACTCCTGGGGATGAGCCTCCCTGGCACCAAGGGATTACTACCAAGTACCAGCTGGTAATACAACTAGAAAGAGACCTTGAATAAAGGGGGCAATGGTAAAGACAAATGAGTTTATATGTCTAAGAGACTTCAAAATGAGTCAGGAGGTTAAAAGAGGGGTCGCACTTATGTATGTCTCAGCAGGATCTCAGAGAAGCCAAAGTAGATATAACCCCAGGTAGTGGTGCTCCTGAGGGCTATGGAGACATCCAGGTCCTATGGTCATGACAGATGGCTCTGGAGTTTAGTGCCTTGCCAGTGGGTCCTACTTTGGAATTTGTGCTCCTGAGTGTGATGGAGTTGGACTCAGGGGTGACTTCTCTACACATACCACTTTACTGAATCTGTGGTTGACACTGGCATTGGAATATGCTCAGGAGACTTGAATCTCTGCACTGTCCATGTGCCAGCTGGGCTCTGACCCTCAGCAAAGTTGCAAAACCTAGTCTCCAGTTCATTTGACATACCCAGGTCAGCTAACAGGGAGGTGAGAATGGTCACCCACTACACCAGGGAACTGAGAGTGCCTACAACTCCAAGGAGGAGAATCCCATCCATCAGTCATGTGGGATCTAAGCCTCCTCTCAACCCAGATGTGGAGTAGACATCACCATTCTCAGGATGGAGGAATAAAATATGGATTAGAGTGGACTTACTGGTATTCTGCTATAGAATTATTGTGACTCTAGCAATGGAAGAAATTGTATCATTGATGTGGAGACAGTAGTCACAGGAGTTGCTGAGGGCAGGAAGAGGGAAGAAGAGGGGTGATATGGGGGAATTTTTGGGATTTGGAGTTGTCCTGAATGATATAGCAGGGAAATATGCTATATTTCCTGCCATACCCACTGAATAGACTGGGGGAGAGTGTAAACTACGATGCAAACTACAATCCATGCAGTGTTATCAGTGCTCCAAAATGTATTCATCAAATGCAAAGAATGTGCCAGTGCCACACTGATGAAAGAGGTTGTTGATGTGGGAGGAATGAGGGTGGGGATGGGGTATATGGTATATATTTTTTAATGTAACATTTTGTGTGATCTATGTATCTTTTAAAAAAAGACAATAAAAATAAAAATTTAAAAATTAAATAAAAAAAGATATACACTGAACAAATAGGCAGACACAAATAGAGAATTAGACACAAAACTGCAACTCACTAAAGTTACTTATAACTTTCAATCTTTTACAAAATAAGTTTAACCATAAAATAACATTTGAAAGTTCTCTTTGAAGGCTATTTCTAATTACTCTAATGTTCACAATGGCCATGCAGGTTTTGCACAAGAATTTCATTCCTTTTAATTATTGGCTTAAAGCCAAATGGTTCCCAATGCTTTAAAATACAATTTACAATTTCCTTTACTTCAGAGTTTCACATATTTCCCATTTTGACTTTGACAGACCTTGGATGAGCATCACTAATTATAGGATATATTCACTGAGGTCACTGACATCTCAGAGAAATCTGTTTTTTTTTTGCATGACTTGTTGCTTTTAGGAACATCAACACTTGAGATGGGAGGCCCTTCACTCCCCACTCCTTGGAAATAACAGGATTCTGGTGGTTGCTAAACTAGAAGTGTGGATGTCCAACCCCAAGGGTCAGATTTCCATGAAGCAGCAATCTAGTCCATACCTGGATTCATGAGAGAAAGTAGGATCATTAATACCAGCAGAAGGACAGGAGACAAGGGTGTCTAAAATTTGCCATTCTCTGAGCCATGACAGGGACAGAAGTTGTCATGAAATACCCATAAGCAAAGGCAAGGGGTGAGGCTAGACCTGAAGTTACCATAAACAAAGGCAAACACAGTTTATAATTACCATGACTATAGCAAACATAAACAAGGGTGGGGGTAGATCTAAAGTACCAAAACAAAGGTAAGTTCAGTTTATAATTACCATCACAATAGCTGAAGTCTGGGGTAAAAACCCCCAGTTATAGAAATTTCATATATTATCCTTCTGCTGCTTTAAAATATAAAGTCATCTATATAATGATCTTAACTCTTACAGTTTCTAGTATATTTTCACTTTAGAACAAATTGGGCACTTTCATTTATTAACTAAGCAACTAGAACCATTTTAGTAGTAACAACTTTGCTAAGTTTTTCTGCTCTTCTAGCAGTTGAACTAATTCCATGTGATTTCTTTATTTCAAATTCAATTACAAGATAGTATTGATATTTAAGGGCTCAATTTTAGGTTATCTTTCACCATTATCCAATTTGTAACAGGAAAACCCCAAATCTGATTTACAGTTTGCTAGGCATAAGCAGACTGACAAAATTAAACACAGATTAAAACAGAAGAGAGAATTTTACACACTTAGCACAGAGAAAGACCTACCTTTAGAATCACCTTAACACAAAGCTCCCAGTGTCTGCCCACAATAGAAACTTCATGCAGGACCACCCAGCTTTGCTCCTCCAGGAAAATCCCTGGGCATGTGCTAAGTACAGAGCTAAGTGGTCCAGAGAAGCCCTGCTCCAATGAGACATAAATTGAGGCTGCTCTGGGGGCTGCAGCCCATTAGTTACCTCCTGCAAGGGGTAAAGCCCCATGATTCTTTTCATCAGAAGGATTGGAGTATTACAAAGGAATAAGCAAGGACATAGGAATAGTCAAAAACATTTTAAATCATGAGCCAGAGGCAAGGGAGGTTTAGTAAATGGACAACACCTTGATGCCCCATTCACTCTCCTCATTAGGCACAACCAAGGTTAGAGAGGTAGAGAGTGCAGGCTAGGACCAAGTAACTGGATTCCATATTAATTAAGAAATTAACAATCTTACCTGCCATGTCAAGGGTCACCTGAGGCCTCTTCATTGATGGCTCACATGTGGCAAGGCCCCAGTGATCCATGTGGTGAGGTGGCTTGGGGCCAGGTTTCTACTGACATGGCACCTGGATTTGGATAACCCTGAGGTGACCAGTGCCTTTAATGGTGGCAGTTAAAAGGTGAGCCTGTCCCAAACCCTGCACCCACCCTCCTTACCTTTTCCATCATGGCAGTGTGGTCTTGCTTGTCAAAAACTGAGAAGGTTGCTTCTAAAAGGGAGAAAATGGATGTTTAGGGACCCAGGAAAAGTTTCTGCAGCTTTCTACAGATATCTGAGGCAGACCGGAGTTCCTAGGAGAATCTGTCCTTCTCAAGAGTTAGGGTCTACCAAGAGGGCATTTTTATTGCCTCTACCAGTTTTCTTTGAAATAAGGCTGGGTTTTTAGGTTCCATCTCTGAGTAATTTTGCTGAACTTTTAATTGAACAGTTTGGTAGTGCACTTCCTCGTCCCTTTTAAGGAGACATGGTCTCTGGCCCTAAGATCTGTCTGTCCTCTCCTTCTGTTTCACTCAGTTTAACTGGAATTCAGGGTCCCATACAGAGGCCACTTTTGTTCATACTGCAGTCCCATGTTGTAACAGAAAAAGATTCGCCTCCCCCTTTTTAGAAACCATCAGGATGCATGTTGTCCCAATTAGAAGCTGCCCATTATCCTAGGGGAGGATAAATATGTTTGTCAGTCTGGGTGTCATCCTGCTGCCAGACCTGGTTAAACAGATTACTTGCCGAGCCAGTGTCCTGGAAGTTTGGATCCCTACTCGGTGTCCCCACATTCTGGGGTTGGAAGTCTTATGTCTCTGGGCATCTTCAGAGACTTAGAGATCTTGGGAGACATCTAGGTCCAGACAGACTTTAATTAAAACTCACCAGTCTCTGGCAGGGGTCAGAGAGTACCATTTGCCTCTGTCTCCTGGCTGGCTCACCAAATAATGTTACAGGATGAGTTCTGGTTTCTGGACTTCTTTTTTTCTTGCTTTTATAAATTTTATCATTTTCTTTATCTCTTTCCCTTTTATTCCACCTGTACTAGTTTGGAAGTTTTATGTTCTAAGTGCATTAATTTGTTAATTAAATTTTTTACACAAATATTTAATTTAAACTCTAAAATTAATTATTAACTCTACCTCACCCTGAACAAATATAGCCTTTTGATTCTGCAATTCTGTCATCAGCACCTCAGCCATATTTCTGAAAATGTCTACTATTGTAATAATTACTTTCTTTTCAGTAATTCTATTAAGTTATTAATATTGTTGATTTGTTTTTTGAAATACAAAAGTCAATGCGTATTTATATTTACACAGGTATTCCACAATTTCTCTATTCTCCATAGCTTCTTTCCTTTAAGTTCAACTTTTTTTTTTCTTTGTTATATACATCACTTAGTTCTTTTCTGGGAGTCACCAGTTATCTTAGTCTTTATTTGCAAAATCTTAAACAGGCCTTTTATTTTAAGAGGTAGTGTGACTTTCCATGTGGTTCTTTAAATAAATTTTTGTTTTAATTTTTATTATTTTATTTCACTCTTCTATGTTCTTATATATCATCAATCATTTTCAACATATTTATTTTGTGGCATCATTAATATTATCCTCTCAAGTTCTTGGAAGTCAGATCCTCTAGTTTATTGTGATTATTGATTCTACTTCATGGTGAGTCGTTTGCCCTTGTGGGGTTTTTTATCAATTAAATTTGGAATTTTAGCTTAATAAATTTTAGCTTAATATTTCCTGTGGGAGTCTAATGTCCCCAACCTATTGAAATCTGGCAATAATTACTTTTGCTAGGTGAAGTCCAGGTTTCCCCAGTTCTAGGAGAGGTTTTTACATTTTGTGCATTGTATTAATCAGCCAAAGGGGTGCTGATGCAAAACACCAGAAATCGGTTGGTATTTATAAAGGGTATTGTTGGGGGTAAAAACTTACAGTCACCGGGCTATAAAGTATAAGTTACTTCTCTCACCAAAGTCTTTTGCCGTGTGTTGAAGCAAGATGGCTGCCAACATCTGCCAGGTTTCAGGCTTCCTGTGTTCTTCTCTTACTGGGTTCATTTCTCTCTGGGCTCAGTTCCCTTGTTTTCTCCACAAGGCCAGCTGTAGACTATTAAGTGAATGGCTTGTTTCTCTTCCTGGGGCCTTTTCTCTTTCCTCATAACCAGCTCCTCTGTGTGCTTACTTCCTGGGGCTCCAGCTCAAAACTCCCACATCAAAATTCCAACTCTCTCTTTGCCATGTCTTTTATATTTGAGTCCCTACCCCTTGGTGGAGCCACTCAAGTGGCTCAATCAAAGCCCTAATCATGATTTAATCACACCCAGGTACAGACCAGTTTACAACCATAATCCAATATCAATTTTTGGAATTCATACCATATCAAACCTTTACACCCATGTAAGATTAAAATCTACACTTCCATAGGGATCTATGCCAGAGTTATTAAAAGAAATCCTTTAAAACATATTCTCTCACCTCATTTTATCTCATTTTACTTTATCTTATCTTTCTTATCTTATTTTATCTTATCTTATCTTGAACCTCTGGCAAAGGCATCTTTTTGGGTTACTTACCTGAGCTGTTCAGTAGGTTATTTATAGTATTCCTTTCCATAATGTTTCTGGGGGATACATACAGAAATCTCCATTTCACCTTGTAGCCTTATCTGGGATTCAAACCATGTTTCCCCAATCTGAGTGGATATTAAAAATTCAAGCCATTAATCATCAGGTTTTATATCCAGTCTGACATTCCTCTTGGGCTATAGATTCATTCACTCTAGGTTTACCATTTTAGCCTTGTTGCTTCTTCCCTTCTAGTCTTGATTTCCCTTTCTTTCATGCTTAGATATGTATTTTAGGTTTTTACATTATATTTCATTGTTCCATAAGTTTCCTTCAATTAACATGTTAGTTATATATCTTATACTCTTCTTATAGAGGGTATCCTAGAAATTTAAAAAATATACCTGTACTTTCTGCAGTCCAATAAAGAATATTATTTTTAATGCTTTCCTAATAACCCCAGTAGTTTAGGACCTATCATCTGAATTTACCATCCTCCAACATTTTGCATTATTTTTGTTATGAATTTTAAATCTCCATAGAGTTAAACTCCAGCAGGTTTTACTGCTAACGTTTTATAGAGTAAATATAGTTTTGTGGGTTTTTTTAAAGACTTATTTTATTTATTCCCCCCATCCCCCCCCATTGTCCATTCACTGTGAGTTCTTCTATATCTACTTGTATTCTCATTAGGCAGCTCTGGAAACCATCCTGGGACCTTCCAGAGTGGGAGGGAGGAGATTACTCTCTTGTACCACCTCAACTCCCTGTTCTGCTACACCTTTTTATTTTCTCTCCTCTGTGTCTCTTGTTGTGTCATCTTGTTGTGCCAGCTCTCTGCGTCAGCCGGCACTCCTGGACAGGGTGGCTTTCCTGCACTGGGCAGCATTCCCACGCAGGGCAGCACTGCTGCCTGGGGCAGCATTCCTGCATGGGCTGGCACTCTGCATGGCCCAGCTCACTGTGTGGGCCAACTTGCCCTCACCAGGAGGCCCTGTGCATCAAACATTTAGGCATTCCAGTGTTCTTCATTTCCTCCTTCATTTCCATGTTTATAGTTGGGATCATTTTTCTTCAGCCTGAAGAATTCCCTTCAGTGTATATTATTGAAAGTCTATCCATAACCAGTTTCCTTAAGCTGCATTTGTCTGAAAACATTTTATTTCACCTTCATGGTTGAAAGAAGTTTTGCTTGTTACAGAATTTTAAGATGTCAATTATCTTCTTATAGGACTTTAAAAGTTTTTTTCTATAGTCTTCTGAAACTTGTTATTTCTGTTGAGAAATTTCTATAATCACTGTACCTTTGAATGTAATGTCTTCTTTTTTGTTTTCAATATACATATATTTTATTAATGAAGCTGTAGGTTTACAGAAAAATCATGCAGAAATTATTATTTCTACATACTCCACTATTATTTACACTTTGCATTAGTGTGGTACCTTTGTGATAAGTGATGAAAGAATGTTAAAATTGTACTATTAAATATAGTCCACAGTTTACATTAGGGTCCACTGTGTGTGTTGTAGAATCCTATGTTTTTTCAATATTTATTCTAGTAACATATATACAACATAAAATTCCTCCTTTTAAACATATTCAAATGTATAATTCAGTGCTGCTAATTATATCCACAATGTTGCACTATCATAACCACCATCTATTACCAAATTTTCCATCACCTAAAATAGAAATTTTGCAACAAATAAGCATTAACTCCACATTCCCTATCCCTCTTTGGTCCCTGGTACGCTCTATTCTGGTTTCTAAATCTAAGAATTTGCTTATTATAATTATTTTATATCCATAAGCTAAGACAATATTTGTACCTTTATCTCAGGCTTATTTCATTCATGAAGATGACTTCAAGCTTCATCCTTGTTGCCACATGTATCAGAACTTCTTTCCTTTTTATGGCTGAATAATATTCCATTGTACATATATACCACATTTTGTTTATCCCTTCATCCATTGATGGATATTTAGGTTGTTTACATCTTTTGACAAATGTGAATAATGTCACTATGAACATCAGTGTGCAAATATCTATTTCATCCCTGCTTTCAATTCTTTGGGGGTATATACCTAAAAGTGGACTTGCTGTGGTCATTCTGACTTTCTAAGGAAATCAAACTGTCTTCCATAGTGGTTGACCTATGCTACATTCTCACCAAAAGTGAACAAGTGTTCTTAGTTCTCCACATCATTTCCATCATTTGTTGTTTTCTGCTTTTTGAATACTAGCATTTTAGTGGGTGTGGAGTGGTATCTCATTGTGGTTTTGATTTACCTTTCCCTAATTGCTAATTATGTTGAGCACCTTCTCATGTACTTTTTGGCCATTTTGTATGTCTTCATTGGAAATATGTCTATCCAAGGTAAATTGGGCTTTTTAAATCTTGTTGTTGAGATGTAGTATTTCTTTACATAATCTGGATATAAGACCATTATCAGATCTATGCTTTCCAAATATTTTTCCCATTTAATAGATCGTCTTTTTACTTATAGGATAAAGTCCCTCATTATATATGTTTTTAATTTTGATGAAGTCCCATTTATCTATTTTTCTTTAGCTTCTTGTGCTTTTGGTATAATGTCTAAGAAACCATTGCTTAACACAATGTTCTGAGATGCTTCCCAATGTATTCTTCCAGGAGTTTTATCATTTTGATTTTTATATTTAGGCTTTTGATCCATTTTGAATTGTTATGTGCATGTGTTATGAGGAAGGCTCTAATTTCATTCTTTTGCATATGGTTATACAGTTCCCCCAGCAAGATTTGTTAGAGAAATTATTCTGTCCCAATAGAGTGATCTTGGCAGCCTTGTTGGAAACTAGCTATTAGCAGATGTGCGGGCTTATTTCTGAATTCTCAGTTCAATTCCATTGGTTTATATGTCTTTCCTTCTATAGTACCATGCTGTTTTGATTATTGTCTCTCCATAATAACTTTTAATATTGGAAATTGTGAGTCCTCCAACTTCATTCTTCTTTTTCAAGATAGTTTTGGCAGTTTAGGGCCCCTTACCCATCAATATAAATTTGATGATTGGATTTTCCATTTCAGCAAAGAAGACTGATGGAATTTTTATTGGGATTGTATTAAATCTGTAAATTTTTGGGGGGTAGAATTGGTATCTTAATAATATTTAGCTTTCCAATGCATGAACATGGAATGTCCTTCCATTTATTAAGGTCCTCTTTGATTTCTTTTAGCAATATTTTATAGTTTTCTGTATACAACTTTTTTACATCCATGATAAGATCTATTCCAGATATTTGATTCTTTTACATGCTATTGTATTGGAATTTTTTTCTTGTTTCTCTCCTTCAGATTTTTCATTACTAATGAATATCAGAACTACTAGTTTTTGCATTTTGATCTTGTCACTTTCCTGAATTCGTTTATTAGTTCTAGTGACTTTGTTGTGTATTTTTAGCATATTATGTATATAGTATCATGTCATCTGCTAATAGGGGAAGGTTTACTTCTTCCTTTCCCATCTGGATGCCTTTTATTTCTTTTTCTTGACTACTTCTCTGACCAGAACTTCCAGTACAATGTTGAACAAGAGTGGTGACAGTGGATTTGTCTTGTTCTTGACCTTAAAGGGAAAGCTTTCAGTCTTTCACCATTGAGTTTGATTTTCAGCAGTGGGTTTTTCCTATGTCATTTACCATTTTGAGAAAGTTTCCCTCTATTCATAATTTTCCAAGTGTTTTTATTAAGAAAGCATGTGGGATTTTGACAAATGCCTTTTCTGTGTCAATGTAGATGATCACGTGGTTTTTTACTTTGTTCATTTTTTTTTTTAAAGATTTACTTTTATTTATTTAATTCCCCTCCCCTCCCCCGGTTGTCTGTTTTCTGTGTCTTTTTGCTGCGTCTTGTTTCTTTGTCCACTTCTGTTGTCGTCAGCGGCATGGGAAGTGTGGGCGGCGCCATTCCTCAGCAGGCTGCTCCCTCCTTCGCGCTGGGCGGCTCTCCTTATGGGTGCACTCCTTGCGCGTGGGGCTCCCCTACGAGGCGGACACCCCTGTGTGGCAGGGCACTCCTTGCGTGCATCAGCACTGCGCATGGGCCAGCTCTACACGGGTTAAGGAGGCCCGGCGTTTGAACTGCGGACCTCCCATGTGGTAGACGGACGCCCTAACCACTGGGCCAAAGTCCGTTTCCCTACTTTGTTCTTTTAATGTTGTGTATTACATGAAATGATTTTGTTATATTGATCCAATCTTGCATTATTGGGATAAATCCCATTTGATCATGGTGTATAATTCCTTTAATGTGCTCTTAGATTCTCCTTGCTAGTATTTTGTTTAGGGTTTTTCCTTCTATATTAATAAGGAATATAGGTCTGTAATTTTCATTTCTAGTGGTATCTTTATTTGGCTTTGGTATTCAGGTAATGTTGGCCTCATGAAATGAGTTAGGAAGTGTTCCCTCTTCTTCCATCTTTCAGAGAGCTTGTGCAGGGTTGGTGTTAACTCTTCTTCAAATGTTTGATAAAAATTCTCTGTGAAGTCATTTGTTCCTGAGCTTTTCTTTGTTGGGAGGTTTTTGATTACTGATTCTTATTTCCTTCCTTCTGCTCACTTTGGGTTTAGTTTGCTCTTTCTGTTCTAGTTCATCCAATTGTGAGGTTAGGTCTCTGATATGAGATCTTTCTCTCTTTTTTAATATAAGATTTTAGAGCTATAGACTTCCCTCTCAGCACTGCCTTTGCTGCAGCCCTTAAGTTTTAGTGTATTGTCTTTTTTCATTTTCATTTACCTCAGGCTATTTCCTAATTTCCCTTCTGATTTCCTCTTTAACCCATTGGTTGTTTTAGGGTACTTTGTTTAAATTCCAAATATTTGTAATTTCTCTTGTTCTCTCTCTGTTAGTGATTTATAGCATCATTCCATTGTGGTTGGAGAAGACACATATAATTTCAATATTTTTTAATATATTGTGACCTGTGTCCTAACATATGGCCTTCCTGGAGAGTGATCCTAGTGCACTAGAGAAGAATGTTT
This sequence comes from Dasypus novemcinctus, assembly GCF_030445035.2. Lineage (NCBI taxonomy): Eukaryota > Metazoa > Chordata > Mammalia > Cingulata > Dasypodidae > Dasypus > Dasypus novemcinctus. Next base: position 108,355,503 of record NC_080675.1, on the reverse strand, counting down.
GTTTTCCTGCCATTTTTATGAAGTATTCTATATATGTCTTCTAGGTCTAGTTGGTTTAGAGTATTATTTAAGTCTTCTATTTCCTTTTCATCTTCTGTCTAGATATTCAACTCATTATTGAGAGTGGTATATTGAAGTCTCTTACTATTAATGTAGAATCATCTATTTCTCTTTTCAAATCTGTGAATATCTGTTTCAATAATTTTGGGGCTCTGCCATTAAGTGAATATATATTTATAGTAGTTACATCTTCATGTTAAATTGACCCCTTGATCAGTATATAGTGGCATTCTTTGTCACTTATAACAGTTTTTGGCTTAAAGTCTATTTTATCTGATGTTAATATAGCTATCACAGTTCTCTTTTGTTTCCTATTTGCACTGATGAGGACATTAAGGAAGGGTCAGTAAGGGCAATGTGAGTTTTTTCAAGCTGTGTTTTTTTGATATGGTGCTTAAGCAATTACCCCTTAAATATTTCCAGAGTTTTGAGGAAGATTATTCTGGCAGTGTTTGCTAGTTATTCAAAGACTGTGGGAAAACAATACCCGTGAGAGTCTTACACAGCCATCTTGATTAACTGGAAGATCTAAAGGTAATGTCTTCTTTTCCTTGTCTGTCTTTTGATTGTTGATTTGTCTTGGGTTTTTAGAAATTGTATCATGATGTGTCTTAAGTTATCTTACTTTGTGTCTATTAAGCTTAATGCATCTGTAAATCAATGTCCTCCATCAATTTTAGAAAATTCTTTATTATCTCTTTATTTTTGATTCTGTCCCATCCTCTCTTCTCTTGTCTTTCTGGGACTCCATTTTCACACATCTTAGAAATTTTGAGACTATTCCACATTTTCCTCTTATTATTTTCTTTCTTCCTTTTCTTAAAATCCCATCCTTTCTTCTCTCTATGCTTTAATTTCAGTATTTTCTATTGGCTTCTTTTCAAGTTCTTTAATATTGTCTCCTCTTGTGTCTAATCTAATGTTAAACCATTTATTTACCATTAATGCAGATATTCTCTTTTAGTTCTAGAATATCCATTTGATTCTTTTATATAGACTCTGATTCTTCATTTATTTTGGTTCTCAAACTTTTATATCCATTATTTTTGTCTACCTTTTCCTCTAATTTCCTAAACATTAATGATAGTCATTTTTAACTATGTCTTTGCTAACTCAAAAATCTAGATTATTTTCTTCTGTTTTCTAGTCTTTTAAAAAAAAATTTATGCCAGATATGTAGGATAAAAAAAAAAAAAAGCAAATAAAATATTTAGATGATATTCTCTTCCACCAGAGAGTGTTATCCATTTCCACTAAGAACATAGATGCAGGGGGAGGGATGGTTGGAGCACTTATCTCAATATAATAAGAAGTTAAGTGGGATGAGAATCCTTTGCAATTTTGATAAGAGCATATCTATGCCAAGTTATCCTTATTCTAAGGTGATCTCCTACCCGAGCTTTCAATTGAGAGCTTAGTGGATCTTTATATCCTCAGCCTTGAAAGACCGCAGGGGATTACTTCCACTCATGAGGACTTTTAAGTTTAGTTCTTTAGCTTTATGCTCCATGAAACTTCAAAATAAGGTTTTGAGGGGAGAGTCATCTTTGTTTGATGCCCTCACATCCCCAATTTTATCATTCCAGTCCCACACAAATGCCAAAGAATCAGTTGATCTTTCTATTCTGCCAAGTCCAGCCCTAGATTGTCAGTCTCTAGCTATACCCAACATTAAGTTCCCCTAGGGGAAAGCAGCTATAAACCTTTAGTGTCAATCATCACTCATTCCAAGGGTTTTGTCTCTTGGTTGGTGTAGCAGTTTGGCATTATTTATGTATTCCAAAAATAGATATTGGATAGTGTTTGTGAACTGATCTGTCCCTCTGGGCATATTTGATTGGACTGGATTCAGAGTTCCACTTTTACTTGATTAAATAATGATTAAGGCTTTGATTGGGCCATGTCCGTAGGACATGGAGTCCCTGCCCACCAAGGGGAACTGCACAGCAGACAAGGGAGGTTGAAGTTTTGGATGCTGAAATCCCAGGAAATAAACACACAGGAGAATAACATAGAAGAATAGAGATGGCTCCTTAGACACCTCAGAGGCCCTGGAAAGAGAGACAAGCCATTTGCCTGATAGTTTGCAGCTGCAGAGACAGAGGCCTGAGCAGTTGAGCCCAGAGAGAAACAAGCCCGGGGAGAGACAAGACTTATCCCAGCCTATGGTGGATATTGGAAGAAGCTGGGTCACAGAGCCTTCAGAGAAAGAGGAAGTCTGAACCCTTGCACACATCGCCTGCCATCTTGCATCAAATTGTGGCAACAGAGTCTGGATGAGAAAGTACCTCTTATGGTACCTTGAGTTGGATTCTTTTGGGCCCTGTGACTGTATGCTTCTACCCCAAATAAATACCCTTTATTAAAAAACAACCAATTTCTGTTATTTTGCATAAGCACCGCTTTGGCTGACTAATACAGTTGGTTTTATGTGTGTGTGTGTTTTTAAATTAGGCCCCTCATTCTTACGGGTCTTTGTTTCCTAAGCCCCATAAAACCATAGGATATTTTCACTCTTTCCACTGCTTTGAGGTTAGCTCTTTTGCTTTCTTTTCAACCTCAAAACATAACAAATGAGTTGTGGGGAAATATGGCCATTTGTCAAGGCCACTTAAATCTCTCTGATTTTGTCACTCTAGTCTCTCAGTGTTTGCTCAAAGCTTTGCTTGTTTCTCTTTATTCCAGTATCAAATCTGGGTATGTAAGAATACTGGAATCTATAATCAACTTTACTTGTACCCCGTACTTTAATCACAATGCAGAATCCAACAACAGAATGGAAATTGGACACAAATGCCATTTAATATTTAAGCCTGATCATTTGGGCCTGATTGTCTGGTTAAGGCAAATTTTCTCACCTTTCCCTGAGTAACGATAAGAATAATATAAGGTGGTGCCAACCCTGATTTTTAGACTCTAGCCTAGAATAGCACATGATTCAGGGAATAATCAGCTGCCAGATCATCTCATTTCTGAACAGTTCACCCCTCTTTGGAAATTAGTCCTTTTAATTCTCAATGTTTCTAACATTCTCAGATAGTTTTTTAAATTATGATTATTTTGAAAATATAGCCAGCTTTTTAAATTGTTACGGGCAGAAGTATTGAACTATTTCTTCTTATCTGGACAGAAGTCAGCCTTTCTTCAGTATTCATCTGTCATTTGGATGTGTTTGCAGCAAGAAAAGCGTCTGTGTTTAGTGTATCATTATTTAGCTATTAACATTATTATCATCAAATATTTTTGTTGAAAGTTTAAGCTAGATGCTTTACAAAATGGTTAATATGGTCTACTTCACTTAATCCTTATAACAAATCTCTTAGGAAAATACTATTGCTAAAAATCATTTTATGAATGAGGAAAATTGGGTTGTTTAGGCTGAATATACCAAAATAAAACAATTAATAATTGGTGAAGTTGGGATTTTAATTCAGACTACTAAACTATACTGCCTCCCATCAAATCCTTATAGGATAGAACATTATTATTGCTGTATGCCATTTTCTAACTCTTTTATATACATTTGATTTGCCACCTCAAAAGAGGATAAATTCCTAAGCTGTTGATACCAAGTTTTATATTTGACTAATACCATTCTAAATTTAGGCACTTGAGAATATATTGACTTGTCAAGTCACTAATGTATAATCTAAGCATATGTGTAGCAAAATTCCTAATTCAAATGCATTGAGTATGTAGAAAATGGACTCAACATGTGGCATTGTCTACTAAGTCTCTATTCATGCTGATTTCTGATGGTTTTACAGATTATTGTGTTAGGTTTTAGGGCTAATGAATTGGGCTTAATTTCTTTACCCCTCTCAGCCAAGTCTTTCCACAGTGTGGCTTCTCCCATGGGGTCCTAGCTAATAAATATTTTAACTGAACTGCTTTATTCAAATGAGTGTCTATATGATCATCTAGACACCCCACAGATGTGAGGAGAGATTATGAGTTCAAATGAGATTGGGGTAGGAAGATCCAGGTTTGAACCTGACACTGCATTATTGTAAACCACTGATAATAAGAGATTCAAGGTCACACAGAATTAGTCACATAATGAAATGAAACCTTAAGAACTTGATAAGTTTCCTTTCAATAACATCAGAATTTTTAAGTAAAAATATTAAGCATGAAAGATTGGCACAATTTCCAAGCACAGGAAGCAGAATGCTGATAACTACATAGTAATTTCAATTGCTATGTAACTGGACCATTCATTCATTTCATCCAGCCATGTAGGTGATTGCCTAGTTTGTTACTTCTATAAGAGAATTATATTCCATTCATATTTCATAAGCAAAACAGTAAAGAGCAAAATTTCTGCTTCTATATCTGTTTGGAATAGCATTTCCCTTGTTTCTTTGCCTTTTCCTAAGCAGCAACAGCTATTCATAATTTATTTCATTTTGTTTAACTTTATCCCATTATAAATTGTGATTTTATTTTTATATTACTTTATTATTATTTGTATAACCCTGCATAAATGCCAAAACGGTACTTGTCTAACAAAGCAAAGTGTTTAAAGGGAAATAACAGCATTCTTAAAATAAATTTCCTGGTCTTATACTTCTGAAATTTACTCTATTCATTTTCCAAATGTAATTAAAATGTAAATAGCATTTTAAATTCCTTCTATTAAGTTGAGTGGCTGTCAGAGAGTTCATATTCTAAAACAAGGACAAAATAGTCACAGACTAGTACTGATATCTTCCACTATTCTACTAAAAACAGGAATCATTTTGTGGGAAAAGCAGTTGAGAACTCTCTTAATTTAAATGACAGCTCACTTGGTGTGATGGTTAATTTCATGTGTCAGTTTGTCTAGATTGCAGTGTCCAGTTGTTTGGTCATGTAAGCACTGGCCTGATTGTTACTGTGAGGGTATTTCATGGTTGGATTTAAATTATTAGTCTGTTGATTTTATGTATGGCTGATTACATCTACAATCAAAGGAGATTGCCTTCAGCAATGAGAGGAATCTTCATCCAGTCTGTTGAAAGTCTTAAAGTGAGAACTGAGGATCAGAGAGAAGAATTTTTATCTCTACTTCAGCTAGCCTGCTTCTCCTGGAGAATTCAAACTCAGTCACCCGCATGGAGTGTCCACAGTTTGCCCTATGGAATTTGGACTTGTCAATCCCCATCGTCATGTGCGCTTATTCCTATAATAAATCTCTTAATATTTACACATATATTTATATATACACACACACACACATATATATCCTGTTGTTTCTGCTTCTCTGGGGACACCTTACTAATGTACTTGGTAAAGAAATCTAAAATTCGAGATGCTAAAGAATGAGGTAAAAGAAGGGAATGGAGATTACTTGTATGGACTAAGCCAAGAGAGAAGCACTCTTTGGGAAAGGTACAAAGTGGAATCTAAAGGTAATTTGGTTAACTGTAGCAAACAAATGTGAATCACAGATGGATAAAAGGTTATATATCTTTCTATGAACACTATTTTACTTTAAGCAATAACTGAGTTATTTACAAATAAATACTTTTTAATCATTACCAATTTAGCCAATTAATCTGAAAATAAAATTGCCCATAATAATTATATCAAATCTGGACATGAAAGAATATTAGAGTTTACAGTCTATTTTAGGTTTACCCCATGTTTTAATCACTATGTAGAATGTAACAGTAGAGGAAATTAGACTCATGTGCCATTTAAAATATGAGCCTTATAAATTAGGCTTGATCATCTGATTTAAGCAAACCTGCTCAGATTTGCCTTGAGTAATGAGTACCCTGAGCTTATCCATAGCCTTTAAATATTTCCTCTCATCCACATCTGGCTCCAATAACCTTTTAGGCTTGCTAAAATATAGCAATAGTAAAGGTAACAAAGATAAATTAAATAAGCATAAACACGGTACACAATGGTTTCCTAATTGTCTTTCACTCCTTGTATGTGTTTCTGCCTCCATTATTAATTTGTGGGGAGAGGGCATATTACTTTCCTAGAGCTACTGTAACAAAGTACCTCAAACTGGGTAGATTAAAACAACAAAAATGTACTCTCTCACAGTTCTGAAGTCTAGAAGTCTGAAATCAAGGCATCAGCAGGGCTATGCTCCCTCTGAAGTTTCTAGGGAAGAAGCTTTCCCACACTCTTCCAGCTTTTGGTGACCTCAGGTTCTCCTTGGCAGCGGCAGAACAGCTCCAATTTCTGCCTCCAACTTCACATGGCCATCTTCTCCTTGTGTATCTCTGTCTTCGCATGGCTTTTTCCTCTCTGTGTCTGTGTGCCTCTGTATCTTCTCCTCATCTTATAAGGTCACCAGTCAAATGGATTAGGGCTCACCCTAATTTAGAGTGACCACATCTTAACTTGATTATATCTGCAAAGACTATTTTCAAATAAGATCATATTCACAGGTAGCTGGGGTTAGAACTTCAACATATCTATTTGGAAACACAATTCAATTATAACAGGGGTTAAACCTAAATTCTTCTACTCTACCTGTCATTACTTCCCTGTCTCTCAAGTTATATTCTTTGTTAAATTTTCTGCCATTTGCAACTGGCAATTGGGAATATTTCAGTCTGTCTTAGAATTTGAACCATGAAAAAATATATTCCAAGTAAACCTCCCTCCTAGAAGTTTCCTTGGGCCCTATGAAAATATGCCAACCTCTTTCTTCTCAAGTGATCTTCGGGCAGTACAGCTTTGTTGAGTCCCACAAGGTACTTACCCTCCTTCCAAGGGGCATGGACATCTACAGTTTTACATTTACATTACTACATACATTTACAAATTTTCCAGAAATGAAAGTGTTCTACACAACGGTGGTTGCTGTCTCCACAGAGATGTGACCGGCCATATTTAAATAGTGGGCTTTTTCAGCAAAATAATAAGTAAATAAATAAGGAAACAAATAAATAAATGTGGCCATTTGATATTATTTATTAATCCCCCCCAAAAAGGAAAGATTATGTTTGTAAACTGGTCTGTCCCTCTGAGAACGATATTTTTTGTAATAAATTCAAAGGTTTTCAGTTTACTCGATTAAACCAATGTAGGGCTTTTAATTCAACCACATCATTAGGGCATGACCCTGGTTGATTCCCTGCCCCCTTGGTCGAACTATATAAACGGATACTCACTCAAGAAGTCACACCACAGAAGAGGAGAGAACTTGGACATTTCCATCCTGCAATGTGACAGAAAGGAGAAGGCTCAAATAGCTAAAGTCCCAGGAAAAGAGAAGAGCCATTTGCCTGATAGTTTGCAGCTGAAGAGAATAGCGCAGCTGAGCTGAGAAGGCCCAAGAGACCAGGCAGAGATAAAACAATGTTTTACCTTTTACACAGGCTCCTCCCAACTCCAATTCACACAAATCAGTGAGTGTTTATCGAAATCTCATTCTGTGCTTGCAATTTTGTTGGGCTCAAGACCCAGAATTAAATGAGGTGCAAGGCCTATGCTCAAGAAACTTGCAGATAGGCCATGGCAGGTTCCCCTGTATTTATGTGAAAGTTAACTGGGGAATAGGTAAAATCTAGCCACAATGCCATTTTAAAGATTCTATTTATTTTCTGTGTTCTCCAAGTTAGCCTCCCCTTCCCCAAGGCAGCAATAAGGGATGTTGCCTTTGAACTGTTACTTACCCATTAAGCATGGGTTTTGAAGAAATTATATGAACATATATATTGTACTACTTTAATTTCTGTTCTTTTTGACTCTCAAAGCCCTGAATATTAGCACTATCTCCAATTAATTGATTACATGACCAGGAAAGAGAAATTCCATTGAAAAGACCTTTTCACAATGGTAAACTTTGGTCAAACAGGGGGAAAGCCAAGGAAAATGAGAGGAAGAGCCTTGGACCAAAGTCAGTAGACTTGGCTGTAGACTCACCTCTGGCACTAAGAGGTTGTAAGTCCATGGCTTTCTGGGTCTCAGTTTCTCCTCTAGAATATATAAGATTCTTCTCATCTCAGAAATTCTCTAAGAATATCCATTTCAAGAATCATCTACAAAAGTGGCCACTGTAAGTGCTGAATTCAGGGAGAGGGACAAAGATGTATAATATGGGGGCAATTTCAGGACTTGAAATTGTCCTGTGTGACATTGCAATGAAAGGTACGGGTCATTATATATTCGGTCATAACCTACAGAATTGAGTAGGAGAGAGTGTAAACTACAATGTAAATGATAATCCATGATTAGTGGCAATGTTCCAAAATGTGTTCATCAATTGCAATGAATGTACCACACTAATGAAAGTTGTTAATGTGGGGAAGGGTGGAAGGTGTGGGAGTGAGGCCTATGGGAATCCCTTGTATTTTTTTATGTAACATTTTATGTAATCTAAGCATCTTTCAAAAATAAATAAAAAATATATTTTTTCAAAAAAGAATCACCTACAACTGCATAAATTATAATTAGGATATAGGTTCCCCCTTGTAATTGGAAAATTAAAAATCAAATTCAGTTAGAAAAAGAGAGTCCTGTCAAAAGAGTACTAGCAATCCTTATGTGTGACATTAGAAAATGTGTAAAGGACATATCTTGAGAAACATGTGGGCAAACCCCATATACTGATGTCTCCAGGCAGCGATTGACTAAGAATGCTAGATTAGTAGTTGAACTGGATGTGTTAAATGTTTATATGTATGTATTTTAGCTTTCATTAAATGAAGTAAATATCAATTCTGCTATTATTTTTGCAATGTCGTGTGGTCTTGAAATGGATTGAGGGAGAGATTTATCTTTGTTTTATTCATGGAAAAAGATTTTCTAAGCAAAATAATTGTTGAAAATATATTTCAAGAGCAAGGCATTTATCCCCTTTAGAAAATCTGATTGGATATTTCAAACACCACCCAAACTGTGTTTATTCATAAATGATCAATATGTAATAATAGATTATGCTACCATGTATTTACTTGCATGCAACAGAACTCAATTTCTTAAAAATGCATTTGATTACAAGAACCACTTACTATAAACTACTATCTAGACTGTTCTTCTCTACCACTCTACTTTTCACTACCACCCCCCAATAAACAATACATGAAAATTATGTAACTGGTCATTTCAACTCCATGTAAAACATGGCCATCTTATTAATAAGCTCTATGTAGTGGTTGACTATGTTGCTCTGATTTTACCTGTATTCACCTGCTACATCGAAACATTTAGATAGACAGCTAGATATAAATATAGATAGATATAGATAGATAAATGATAGATAACACCATTCTTCCAAGAAATGTTTAACTTATATATTATGTAGATAGGGAGTAGATATTATGTAATGAACAGGAAAAAAAAAAAAGAAGAGATTAAAAGTGGGCCCTAGAATGCAAATCTTTTCCCTCTGATCCTACAGTTTTCTATAAAACAATAGCAACATTTATTGAGCACATACTCTATGCCTAGTATTGTGCTGGAAGCTTTACATAAACAATCCCATTTAATTTTCACAACAGTCCAATTCCTCCATTTTGCAATAGAGGAAACTGAGGTTTGGAGAAAGTTAGAAGTTAGTAAATAGTAGAGCCAGAAACCATCCTAGTCTATTAAAATCCAAAGCTCACCATTTTCTAAGTTTTAAATGATACCGTAGCACCATCTATGAATTCTTGGTCTTTGAGTCACTGGTATGTTCCCATACATTTATTTCTTTATTTCTTATGCCAGAGAAATATTAAACATGATGTACATGAAGCTTAAGCTTTAGGGCTCCTCACTGGCAAGGCCACTGTGAGTGATGGGAGTTGCCAGAAGTTGCCAAGTCATCCAAGAAGAAGAAAAAGCTTGATTATAATCAGGAAATAAATTTCCTAAAGAGATCTCAGAAGAAAGAAACCTCAATTGCCAATCCTCTAGGAATTTGTTGTGATTGTTTGTCTCATCTACGTAAACATTCACTTTCATACCTAACTCTATATTTGTAGTTTGATATTCTTTCTTAAAGACAGGACCCAATATTGTATAAGTCTTGGTCCCCACAAAACGTGGATCATCTCCCTGATTATCTTTGTTCATTTTTTTTTCAAATAGAAATTATAGATGTCTAGTTTCTAGTTAGAAACATGCTGAAGATGCTAGGTAGCAGTGGTAAGTGTATGGCCAGAATCAGACTGCCTCAGAAGGTAACTCATAGTTTCAGGAAAAATTGCAGGTCTAAATATATTTTTGAGCTAGTAGGGGACAGCAGGTGACTGTAGCAGTTTGATATTATTTATGAATTCCAAAAAGAGATTATGTTTGTAAACTGGTCTGCTTCTTTGGGAGTAATAATCCTTTGATTGTGTTAGATTCAGTGAGATGTCTGATTAGATTATGTTAAGAATTAGGGCTCTGATTCAACCATTAGAGTGTGATGCAGCATTGTGTCCCCGCCCCCGTGGTGGGCTGATAAAACAGACTCTCACATGGAAGTAGATGTTGTGGGAAACTGGCTTACCTGTTCCCTATTTGTTGCTTCCTGTTATTGGAGATGTTGCCTTATTGGAGATGTTGCAGTTGCTTCCTGTTATTGTATGATGTTGCAGTTCTGATAGCAAACAGCTGACTGTTAGTTTCTAAATAAATAGGATGTGGAAACTAGGGTTGAGGCTCTCAGTTCCAGAAGCTGTGAGTCTCCTGGTCCCATCTTTATCTCCTCTCTTGTGTGTGTGTCTCTCTCTGACCTTTACTTCTTTAAGTTATACGCTGCCTTCCCTTTGTGCAGACCTCTTGTGTGCTGATTGCAACAACTGGTGCCCAACGTGAGGCACAAAGGGAAGCTCAGCAACTGGTGCCCAATGTGGGGACGAAGGGAAGCTCAGCAAGTAGATATACAGAGAAGATACACAGAGGATCCTGCAGCCTGGGAAGAGAGTTGAGCCTGATAGTTTACAGCTGACCTTGTGAAGAGACCAGAGCAGCTGAGCTCAGAAAGAAACAAACCCTAGGAAGAGAGATGAGGCTTATGCCAGCAAACAGCTGAGATTCAAAGAAGTTGGGACCATGGAGCCTTAAGAGGAAGGAGGAAGGTTGAACCCTCACAAATATTGCCCACCATCTTGTGTCAAAATGGCCAATGACTTTGTGTGAGAAAGTATCCTTTATGATGCCTTGAGTTGGACTCTTCAGGGCCTTGTGACTATAAGCTTCTACCCCAAATAAGTAGGCTTTATAAAAGCCAACAGATTTTTGGTACTTTACATTAGCACCCCTTTTGGCTGACTATTACAGTGACCTATTGATTTTGAATATCTCCTAATAATATGGCATGATGGAAATCTGACTGGCCTAAAAGTACCACCTCAACGTTACTTCTTAATCTAATATGTAAATAATTTGATCAGTGACTTTCAAACATTATTTAATGCAATGTACCAGGAGAAATAAATATTACACCTTGTACTGACTCATTAAGTGGATTTCACAATTTGCTGATGTGTGGCAGGCTTCAGTTTGAAAAACAAAACATAAGACCCTTCTGGTTCCTTCAAATGAATTTCTTCCATAAACAATACTAGGCATAGGGGACCTGGCCTAATCAGGTTGTCCCTCTGTCCAATCACTTTCCCAATAAGAAAGGAAACTAGCTGTTCCAAAAGGAAACCAACTTTGGAGAGTAAAAGGAAATCAGTGATCCAAAGTACAAATGAGATTGTTATTGGTTTGTTGGTTGATTTATTAATTGGGAGTGTGTCCTCTCATGGTTTTTACTGCCCATTTTATACAGGTACCTCACACTGGTTCATTGGCTACATTGGCTGATCATCCACAGGAGGCTAATTTAAATGGCTATGCTATTAGTGATTAAGCCATCAGTTGATGATGGAACCAGTGGTTGTTAGTTTAAATTCCCTCCAAAAGATTTTTTCCCCAAAGTATTTAAATACAGAAGATAGCTCAAGGTAGTGATTAAGAGAGGTGATACACTATATAAAGAGTGATGCTCTTTTCTTCCACAGTGTACAATTACCAAGAACAATCAGCATATATTAGCTAAATTACACATTTTGTGAAAAAGGTGTGTAGAAAATTGAATGACTGCTCAATGTCTGTGCTTGAACTGCAGACTTTTGCAAGGCTTTTTTTGTGCCTTCTGTATTCCTCAAATTGAACTTCATCAATACTTTTAAATATACTGAGCCTTGGAACATGAAGTTGTGAATTGAAACTACCTTTTCATTTAAAGCAAGGGTTCTTAACCAGGGGTCCATGGAAAGATTTCAGGGGGTCTGTGAGCTTGAATTGAAAAAAAAAAACAGCTTATTATCTTTATTTTCTCTGACCTCTAACTGAAATCCAGCATTTCCTTCACTTATGAATGTATGTAACAAATTACAGTAGTATTCATTTCATCTGACTAGCAAAGGGGTAGATGGAACAAAAGGGTAAGAACCCCTGATTTAAAGTTAATTAGTTTCTAATCAAGTAAGCCTAATATGGATATTAATCGGCAAAGAAGAGTTACAGATAGACTTTCTCTTGTGAATTTAGTACAGTAATTTCTTTTTCTCTGTAATGGGGTATATTTATCAAATGTCAGCCACAGTGGGAATTTGGAAGCTGCTGGTAAGCCCCACACCAAAGTGAAGCCTGTCAGTCTGGAGAGTTTATTTGTAATCACTTTTAAATATATTTGCAAAATGCATCACAACAGCCATTGGAGATAAGTGTTCTGTTAGCAGTTATTCCCATTTTGTGGACGTGGTGATCAATGCCCTTTCAGCTGATTTCCTCGACAAGAGCTGGCAAAGCTCTGCATCACTCATTGCCACACATGAAACATCTTAGCTCACTGAGCTTGACTACTGGTCTTAATGAATGTGTATTCTTAAGGATGTGGGTAAGTAAAGAAAATGGTCATAAAAATCCCTCATTGTTACATGAGCTGTTCCTAATCTTCCTCCCATCACACAAGCCTACTAAGAACCACTGACAGGGCCCTTTTTGCTCTAATTTTCTGCTCTGGCTAAAAGACCAGCTGGGCCTGACCATGTTTTCCCAGTGCCTGTGAGCTTTATCCCCAACTATGTTTAAAGAAGCCCTTTAAAGAAGATACAGCTATTTAATCCTACTTGCTCAGTCCTATGCACTCTAGGGCATGATATTATTCCTGTATGACTGGAAACAAAAAGATTCAGCCAGATTAAAGGAAGAAAATAAACATTTATTGAACATGTATTTAAATGAACATTTAGTGCCTATGTCCCGGCACTGTACCAGGCTTTTTCATGATAGTGTTTCAATTAAAGCTTACTTCTATGCCAAAGAATTTTTGTTATCCTTACCTTACAGGTAAGGACAATGAGGCTCAGAGAAGCAAATCACCCTACAGCCAGTAAGCAGTGAGTCAGAATCCAAGGAAATTTTTTCTGAAGCCAAAGCTCATTACACCAAGTTCTTTCATAGGACATGGGTTAAACTGTGGCCAGTCTGGAACTAGACCTCAAGCTCCTGCTTTCCTGACCAATGTTCTTTTACTAGACTACATTGCATAATTACATGACTTCAGCTCTATCAACTCTCAACAAGATTGTCTTCTTAATATGGGCACTTCACTAATGAAGCAACTTAGGTGAAATGTACAGAGTTTCCAATGAGAAGCCAGCCATTCAGTTAGCTATCCAACTACAAGTTAGTGATACAGGAAACAAAGACTCTGAGTAAATAAAAATCAATCCTCTTTTCACAAGTATAGGCAGGTGTTGTTGCCATCAAGGAAGAAATTTGGCTTCATTAATCAACAAGTGGCTATGGTAGTTGATTGATGACTGAAGAAAGCAAGCATGCCTACTCTACAAATGGAGCCTTTTCATTGTAGATATGTTCTGTCTGTCTTCAGGGATTATTTTCAGGATTATTGACCTCAAAATGCCTTGTCTTGGTTCTTCAGCCTACAATTGTTCTAAATTATGATTACTTACAGATGATTTGAATGGCTGTTTTCTACCTTGTCCATTGCTTTATAGATCAGGAATGATGCCAAAATAAATAATTAACATTTTCAAAGCCAATTCCACTCAATGAATATCAATGCCTACTACATGCAAGGCATTGTCCAAGACCCTAAGGGGGTTACATAGATTAATAAGTAATCTGTTAAGGGAGAGAGACATGTATAAAAATAACTCTAGTGTAAATCGCACTGTGCTGTAATAGGGGTTCATGATAGAAATAGTTATTTCTCATTAGAAGAATCAGCAATATATCAAAGAAGAGAAAACATTTGATCTGGGCCCAGAAGATAAAGAGGATCTTGGATGACAGGGAAGGGAAAAGAAAGAGCAGTAAAGGTGGTACAGTGTGAGCAAAATTATGCTATCATGAAAATACATGGTTAGAAAAATGCAAGTTTTTCTAAGGCTGGAGTATAGTGAACCATGAGAAAAAGAAAGGTGGGAAGCAGACATGGCTCAACTGATAATGCATCTGTCTACCATATGCGAGGGTCCAGGGTTTGATTCCCGGGCCTCCTGACCCGTGTGGTGAGCTGGCCCTCATGCAGAACTGCCGGGGTACAAGGAGTGCTGTGCCATGCAGGGGCACCCCCATGTGAGGGTGCCCCACTTGCAAAGAGTATGCCCCACAAGGAGAGCTGCCCCATGTGAAAGAAAGCACAGCCTGCCCAGGAGTGGTGCCGCACACACAAAGAGCTGACACAGCAAAATGACGTAACAAAATAGAGACGCAGTTTCCCGGTGCCACTGAGAGTAGAAGCAGACACAGAAGCACAGCGAATGGACACAAGAGAGCAGACAACTGGGGGGAGGGGAAGGAGAGAGGCAGGGAAAGGGAGAGAAATAAATAAAATAAATCTTTAAAAAAAAAGAAAAAGGTGATTGAGATTCAAGGGGCAGGTGAAATTGGAAAATTTTCTGAAGCAATATTACTAAGTGGCTCTAAGGAATTGTGTGGTAGTTTGGCATTGTTTATGAATCCCAAAAATAGATTTGGATTGTGTTTGTAAATTGGTCTGTTTCTCTGGGTGTATTAGATTGTATTAGATTCAGAGGTTTCACTTTTAGTTGATTAAATTATGATTAAGGCTTTGATTCAGCCACATCAGTAGGACATTGAGTCACTACCTCCTTGGTGGGTGGGACACATAGAAAATGCCATAACAGAGGAAAGGGTTTGAGTTTTTATGCTGGAGCCCAGGAAGTAAAGACACAGAGAAGCAGATACACGTGAGGAGAGAGAGTAGGCCCCATTAGATACGGCAGAGGCCCCTGGAAGAGAATGAGCCTGATAGTCTACAGTTGGCCTTGTAAAGAGGGCAGAGCAGCCGAGCCCAGAAAGAAATGAGCCTCAGGGAGAGAGACAAGACTTATACCAGTCTACAGCTGAGAATAGAAGGAGCTGGAACCATGGAACCTTAAGACGCACATAGACTATAATCCAAATGCATTTCAGAGTGGAAATAATTCTCTCCTTGGTTCTGCTAAAAAACAGTGGTGGTGGACAGGAATGAATAGCTTAATTAAAATTCTTTCAAATAAAAATTTCTTCTCAGATCAGGCTCATTGGTCACAGAGAATCATGAGAATTTTTTTTTAACTATGAGAAAAAGTTGAATAGCTGATCCTGCTCATAAGAAGGTGTTGATGTTGCATGGATGCTTTCTTATTTATGAATAGAATATTTCAATGTAATAATAAATGAAAGCAACTTCCAAATTTTATTCATTTTTTGTTTTGTTTCATGCTTGGGATACTTTGTTATTGTTGTTGTTTAAGGTCTTTATTTCATAATCATAAATTTAACTATCCAGCTACACTTGGAAGGGGAGCATGATGTGGAACCCAAAGAAATATAACAAGAGAACAAAGATTATAGGATACTGAGAGCAGACCAGGGGTGATGCAGTACTCTCCTGAACTATAGAAAGAAAAGTCTTGTGGTTAAGACAAAAGACAAATCAAATTTACTAGACTTGTCCACAGTCGGCAATGGTGATCTCCTTGTGGGTCTTGCCATCCATGGACCCAAAGCTCTCCGTGGCTTCCACAATATTCTTACCCTCTTTCACCTTGTGGAAGACCATGTGCTTGCCATCCGACCACTCAGGCTTAGCAGTGCAGATGAAAAACAGAGAACCATATGTGTTGGGTCCAGCACTGGCCATGGGCAAATGGCAGGGCCATGTGCTTCAGGATGCAGTTCTTATCTCAAACGTCTTCCCATATATGGACTTGCCACCAGTGCCATTATGGCATGTCAATTCACCACCCTGGCACATAAACCCAGGAATAATTCTGTGAACGCAGGAGTCCTTATAACTAAATCCTTTCTCCCCAGTGCTCAGGGCACAAGATTTTCTGCTGTGTCAGAAAACAGCTCCAAGGAAATGCTGCCCAAGGGCTTGCTATCGCCAATGTGGAAGAACACTGTGGAGATGACCATGGCTGCACGAGTAGGACTTCTGGGCAGCGTCTGCAAGGCCTGCTCGCTTGGGATACTTTTCACATAGCCATCATCTCCTTGTTATCAAGTTGTGCTTGCCTCAGACAGTTGACTTGACCATGCAATCTATCCTAGTCCTAGGTAATAGTCTCTATTGTGATATCCTCTTTTGGGGTAATAAATAGTAGTTATCACTATCAGATATTTTCTTATTTATGTATGTATATATTCATTTACTCCCTCTCTCTGCTTATTAGTATATACTTTCCATAAAAGCAGGAGAGTCTTGTTCACCATTGTATTCCTAGCTCTTAGGAAATAGGTCTGGAATGAGGAATAAGCTCATTTATCATCAGAGTACAGTTTTACTCTATTTGAGACTTACTGGTCATAGAATTTAGGACAACTTTATTTTCTTCAGTGAAGATGTATTTTCAGAATAAAAATTTTTCCAATTACTCTGAGGTAGATAAGTCCATGTGAAACATTAAGTGAAAGGAAATATTTATGTGTTCTTCTTGCTCCTGTATTGTTATTGAATTAATCAAAATAATAATTATTTTAATGTCTATTTTAGTGACTGTTATTTTTAATGTTGCATTATTCAAGTCTTCCTATGCTTATATTATTGATGACATCATTTGAAAGTCTACAGTGATGGGGATGAATGGAAAAAAGGAGAGAATAGTAAGATCAAAGCTGAACTCTCCTTAATGCGAAGTTTCTCTTTTACATACTTCGTCTGATTTTGATATGATTTCTATAAATAGAAGGCATTGAATGGATGAGGGGATAGCATCAATTTTCATTATATTATGGCTGCTTCCATTTAGATTGACCAAGGGGATCATTTTCCAGGTGAAGATGGCTCTTCAATTGCCATAATATTCTGTGACAGCAGTAAAATATTGTGGTGTGCAGTTTTTTGTTTGTTTGTTTTTTGAGTACTCCTTAGGAAAGCAGTTTATGACCAAAATCATTAGCATGAAATAATTCCTGTATCCCTCTTTGTTATTTTCAGGAAGCAGATCTATATGCAGATCTGAAAAATACGTAATGTGCTTATGTTACAGACTTTGTAACACCTCCAAACACTTGACAATGTAAGTTTTCTCTTTTGTTTTCAGAGTATAAAGGCTACAGGTGCCTTTGAGAGTGAAAATTCATTGTAGCTAAAATTTCAACCTAATACTGATTATTTTTTAAATTATATTTGCCATTTTAACATGCTTTGTACTTTAAAGACCTAATTTAGTGTATTAAGCAGGTGCATACCTTGTTTTTAGTTAACCACAGCTGTGCTATAGCAACATTATAGGAACTTGTTTTGGCCCCAGTTATTAAGAATATGTTGCCAATACATTTTATAAATGTGCATTATAAAAATTTATTAAAGGGTGCAATAATGCAGCTACATCTTGGAATCATTCAATAAATATTAAAAGAGCATTTATGATTGTGTTATGAATTTCAAATGTTACCATAATCTTTCAAGCAAGGATCAGGCATCTAGTGCCAATGAAGTCATTCCTGACAACATCAATAGTATAGTCATGATTAGCCATTTCCCTAAGTATGTGTTAAACATTCTTTCCCTTTATTATTTTGGAAGTACCTTCTAAATGATAGCTCCCAAGTCTCCCTGTATACTACCTGAATCTTAATAGGAAAAAAATAATCCACAAAACCAAACTTCATTCCCCCGAATTATAAAGTACAGCTACATATAAATCTCATATTATACCACCCAGAAACTATGACTGAATTTTACATGCCATACAAAACTAAAATTTGGTCAATTTCTTTCAGATTCTGTTTCTTACATTACCAAATACATTTATTTCAATAGAATACTTCTCTCAAAGACTGGTGGGTTACCATAACCCATTAATTGCTTTGAAATCTCATCAATCAACTTGCAACACACTGTAACTATAGCTAACAGTACTGACTGGAATGGCTAAAACAGAGCTATTTATTTCAATTAATCATTCCTCTGACAAAATATTGGTTTGCAAAAGTGATGGTAAGGAATTCTTCCATAAATGAAAAGTACTGAAAATAGATATAACACCTTTGAAACAAATCAATGAGAAGTTCCTAAATGCTTTCTTTTTATGATGTAAAAAATCAAAAGATTTTGTAAACTACAGCTATGATGATTCATAATACCTAAAAAAATCACAGAATTAGCATCATTATTTTCCATTTGAGACAGAATGCAAAATGAGGAGTAACCAATATTTAGCTATTATTCTTTTACTTTTCTTAAATGAAGTTCTAGAGTGTGATTTTTCTTCCCAAGCAAGCCCATTTGTAAAGAAGTTGTTATTCTGGGCTAACGAAGCAAAAACTGTTGTATCACCTTTCATTGTCAGTGGATAAGTCTATTAAACTCTTTGCTAGTTAAGCTAGTTTCATTCTTTCTAGCTTAAATCCCTTAGCTTTAAACTAAGACAGAGATTTACAACAGCTCTTTTTACTAAGGAATGCATATAAAGTTCCTTCTGCCATCTTAACCAAACAAACCCAGAAGACAGCCATGTTCCCCGTCTAATAGATCTCTTTCTTAAAGTTTCCTTTCATATAAAGGAAGGCTAAATCCTCAAAGAGCTCACAGATCTTTAGACCTTTTTGGCTTGTTGCTTCTAAGGCAATACTTCCTGGTAAGAAATGTGGCGTGGGTAAAGCTGACCTTCAAGTTTTCTTATTTTGAAAAAAGAAACAAAAGAGAAAAAGAAAAGAGAAAGGCAAATGGAAAGAAGGAAGGAAGAATATCCAATAATTTCTTAGTAAAAGTGTAGTCATAATTTAATATATATGTATATGTATATATATGTATATATGGTATAATGAGAAATTATATGGTTTCCACGTGGTTTTTGTTTTCCTTATCATTTGGACTTACTTCATTTTTTAAAATCAATATACATAACTTGGAATTCTTCCATATACGTTGAGTGCACTTGGACTTGGGTAGAGGATTTGCAGGGTCCATGATGACAATGTTGTTGTGAATTAGTAGTAGTGGTGGTAATTGTTGCTGCAGTAGTAATTACATGATATTAATAATACTTCTGTTTATTTTAGTAAGTTCTTTAGCCAATCAGCAGGTAATGCCACAGAGGATATTTTATATTAGCTCTGGGAATGGATCAAAATGATCTATTTTGATCCATTGAGAGTTATGATCTCTTCCACAGACTGTATATTTATCCTTCTAAATAATGTATCTCCTTGTTTATGAAATGAGGAAAATAACTTGCCTTTTTTTTTTTTAGAAATCTGTAGAATCAAATCTAATAATGAATAAATCACTGGAGAGCCAGAAATTGTGACTTTTCTATCTGAAATAGTTATATGGTACTTCATGTAGGGCTTTGCACAGGGAAAGCACTAATGTTTCCTTGAACTGAATTTAATTGAGAAGCATTTTGAAAAGTTACACAAATAGTCAGTAATACCAGTTGATTGCTTTTACTCTGTGTAATTTCAAAGCATTACAGACTTAAGTGACATTATTGGTCCAAGAAAATCTGTTCCAAAAATACAAATGAATGAATTAGGGAACCAAAATCTTCCAGACTGTAAACTATGAGGGGAATTGTTCATAAATGAATTCTCATTTCCAGACTGAATTTGTCACTTAGCTTTAATCTGTGTGAATTGTTATTGTTTTTAGAAAATCTGTGAAAAGTTGAGTTCTCAGAAATGAGGGAATTTTATAGCTCTTCATGGTTTTCTTAAAAATAATGATTCTTAAAATCATGTTTGCTTTAAACTCCAAGAATTCCTTACTCACATACAAGTATGGATTATTTTCCAAAGCCTACTTGTTTTGGAATTGATGGGTAGAAAATACCATGGGTTGTAAGTTTGCACAATCATCTACTTTTATATATATATACACATATATATATATATATACATATACACATATACATATATATATACACACACACACACACACTTTATATATATATAATATATATAATAAAATCAGGAAATTATCAGCTAATGTTAATTGAGGACTTATTACACCAAATACTATTCTAAGTAATTTTTAGAATTTAATCCTTATAACAAGTGCATAAGGTAGGAACTATTGTAATCTCCATTTTACAGAGGGGGAACTGAGGCACTGATTTAACTTACTTTAGGTTCTCTTTGCTAGTAAGGGTAGGAATCAAAATTTGAATCCAAAGTAAAGACAAAAGCAAAGCTTAGCAATATCTCCATTCTTGTTCATCCCCCATAACTTTTGACCTGTTCTAGTATTTCTCATCCTAAAAACCAAGCAAGCAAATCTTCCTCATCTCCTTCACCTACCATCCATTTCTCAGCTCTCCTTCACAGCCACTCTTGACATCTCTACTTTCTCATGTTCATTCTCCTCTCATCCTACTTCAATCTGGCTTCTGCGCCCATTGCTCAACAAAAACTGCTTTTGAGTATGGTGCCAAACCCACTTGCTGTTCTTATTATAGTTGATCTGCTGGCAATATTCAACATAAACACTCTTCTCTCCAGGACTCCATATTACCCTTGTTGTCTAGTTTTCCTCCTTCCTTTCTTAAGGTCTTTTCAGTCTCTTTAACCAGGTTCTTCGATCTCTACCCTGCCTACTAGATATAGGTATTTCCCAGGGCCTGAATCCTCTGCGCAATTCTTGCCTCACCCGTTCCTCACACCCAATGTTTTAAATACTATCATGGTGCTAAAAACTCCCAAGTTAAATGCACAGTCAAAATTTTTCTGGACTTGAAGATCGTAAACAACTATCTTCTGGCCTTCCCTACACAGATAAACCATAGTATTTCATCTGTAACATGTCCATCACAAAACTCTTCTTTCTGCCCTCTTTCCCTACACTCATTGCTCTCCCAATCTGCCCATATCAATAAAGGGCATCACTGCCCACCCAAGTGGCTCGCACACTAGAAATTACATGCTTCTCTTGATTATTGTCTTTTTCTTACCCACCACATCTGAGCTATCAAAGCACCTTGTTACTCTTCAGGACATCCACTACACAGATTAATACACATAATTGTATTAATTATGATATTCTTTCACTGTTTGTCTACATATGGTCCACCTTTATTCAGTGTTAAAAATTTTAATAATTTAATAAACAACCATGTACCTACCAGTCCAAATAAAATAGGACCTGGGACATACTTATATCTAATCCCTCTTCCCCACCTTGCCCTAACATTCCTTGACTCTGCTTCATTCAACTAAGACTAAATATTATTCTTGGATCCCATGTCAATCATTTTCTTTCCTTTTTTTAAAACTTTTTTTCTTTTTATATCTATATGTATTCATACAAAATATATCTTATTTTAGTTATTTTAGCTTTATAAATAAAGAATATTATGTAGCCTGCTGAATAACTTTTCATGTGTGAATGACTATACCACAATTTATTCATATCGCTGGTTAATGGACATCTAGATTGTTTCCCTATTTTTCTTTCATGCTTGATGCTGCTATAAACATTCTTATACATGTCTCCTGTTGTACATGTGTATGAGTTTCTTTGAGGTACATATCTAGTAATGAAATTGATGACTCATTGATCATTTTTGTTTTCTTACCATCCCATTTCCCTCCATCACACTATCACTATAGTCACTAGATCACCATTGTCTCCAATCTAAGCTACTGTAATTTCCTCTATAGTCATTTTCTGGTTCTCCTAGCTCTTTAGACTCTGCATTGCAGACAATTATATTCTCTAAGAAGATAATCAGGTTATTTTTCCTTTTAACTTAAAAGTTGACCAGTGTGGTGGATCGAATTGTTGGGGCACATTCCTGATCTTGGCCCATATTTGGTGGGTGGAGCCTTTGTAAATAAGATCACTTCAAGATGTTACTTTAGTTAAGGTGTGACCCTATTGAGTCAGGTCAGGCTTTAATCTGGATTACTTGAATCCTTTATAGGCAGAATGAAAGTCAGACTGAGAGAGAAGCCAGGAGAGGCTGCCATGTACATTACCATGTGACAGAAAAGCCAAGGACCAAGGGCCAAGGATTACCAGCAATCAGTCCCAGCCACAGTCTTCTAAAAGAAGACTGCTGATGCCTCAATTTTGGACTTCTCCTAGCCTCAAAACTTGGTTTAAAAAGTCTTGATTAGGACATCCAGTAAGATGGCAATGGAGTAAGGAGCTCCTAGAGTCAGCTCCTGCTACAAGCCAGTTAGTAAATACCCAGAGATATCTGGAGCTAGCTGAAGTACCTGTTTAGGGGTTCCAGGAGACCAGAAGAGCATCCTGCCACATTCTTGAAGAATGGAGGGAGGAGACTGCCCATCTGCAGAGAAGACTTTTAAGTAGAGTGCTCCACACCATGGAGGCCAGTGCCCATCCTCCCCTGGAGACACAAACCACCTTGGGAACCATTTCACAGCTGGAATCGAAAGCTCCACTTCCCAAAAACTGGGGAAGAAGAGACAGTTGGGCACCAACTTCAGCTACTGATGAGTAAATTCAGCGGGCTAAATTATAATCCTGAGAACAGTTAAAGTTTGAACCTGTCCAAATCAGAAAGAGGCCGGGGAGCCGCCATCTTAACTCTGCATCTGGAAAAAGGGGACATGGGGTGGACTGAAAATCTTACTGCTGGTAGGAACTGGCTTTTTTCCATCCAGATGAGATTTTGTAGGTCTAGCTTAAGCTCTAGCCCCACCTCTGGGAGGGAAGAAGCTGGGAGGACCTGTGCCAGCCTCCCCGGGAAATTACTTGCCAAGACGTGGGGGCCGGAGATTGTCCTACTTTGACAGCGCAAGCTGCCCCAAGAGCTATTATGTGGCTGGAATTGGAAGCTCTATTTCCCAAAAACAGTGGAGGAGGATATGGTTGGCCACTGATTTTGACTATGGATAAGTAGACTCAGCTGGTTAAGGTATAACCATTGGAACAGCTAGGGTGTGAATCTGTCCAAGTCAAAAAGAGACTGGTAGCTGCCATTTTGACTCCACCCCCAGCCTTTCACCCAGATCGGCCTGCAGCCCTAGCCCAGGCTTCAGTCCCACCTCTGGCAGGGAAGGCTGGCGGGCCCTACACCATCTGATCCAGGTAACTATAGGTACCTTTGGCTGGCACAGACTGAATATAATTGGAAGTCTACCAGGGCACCTGGGGTTATCTTGGACTGGCACTACATAGACTGCTCCCCATAGTTACAGTCTATTCAGTGTGAGCATGAAGCCTCGTCAGTCTCGTTAGGCAACTACAGTCTAGGCCTGCATGGCTTGGATTGTTCTATACAGCTGTGACTCTGTCCCTACCCCCTGGCAAAGGAGAAAGTTGGGAGAAGTGTCATCGGTACCTGGGGCAATGAGGGCAGCTTGAGCCTCCTCAGCTTATAGCACCAATTACAATCTTGGCTCCTTCTGCACAACCAGCAAGGGAGAAAGGATAGGAAGCCCTAAACTAAAGAAAAAAACTGCACCCAGAATAAATACTCTAGTAAGCCAGATGCCAAGACACCAACAAAAAATTACAATCCACACCAAGAAACAGGAAGATATAGCTCAGTTAAAGGAACAAGATAAACCTCCAGATGACATAAAGGAATGGAGACAACTAATCACAGATGTTCAAACAAATCTTAATAAAGTCAGTAAGATGGCTAAAGTTATTAAGGATATTAAGAAGACACTGGATGAGCACAAAGAAGAATTTGAAAGCATACATAGAAAAATAGCAGATCTTATGGGAATGAAAGGCACAATAAATGAAATTTTAAAAACTTTGGAATCATATAATAGCAGATTTGAGAAGGCAGAAGAAAAGATTGGTGAGATTGAAGAAATGGCCTCTGAAAGTGAACATACAAAAGAACTGATGAAGAAAAGAATGGAAAAGATTGAACAAGGTCTAAGGGAATTTAAAGACAGCAAAAGATGTGCAGACATATGTGTCATGGGTGTCCCAGGAGGAGAAGAGAAAGGAAAAGGGGACAGAAGGAATATTTGAAGAAATAATAGTAGAAAATTTCTCAACCCTGTTGAAGGACATAGATATCCATGTCCAAGACCAAAATGTACTTGCATCTGAAGAAATCTGAGTAGACCAACTCTAAGACACATAGTCATCAGAATGTTAAAGGCCAAAGATAAAGAGAATTCTGAGAATAGCAAAAGAAAGCAATGTATAACGTATAAGGGATACCCAATAAGATTAAGTGCTGATTTCTCGCTAGAAACCATAGAGGCAAGAAAACAGTGGCATGATATATCTACAAGAGAAAAACTGCCAGCCAAGAATCTTATATCTGGCAAGACTGCCTTTCAAAAATAGGGGCGAGATTAGAATATTTACAGATAAATAGAAACTGAGAGAACTTCTAACCCGGAGACCAGATTTTCAGGAAATGCTAAAGGGTATGCTAGAGCCTGAAAAGAAAAAACAGGAGAGAAAGGCCTGGAAGAGAGTCTAGAAACGAAATTATATCAATAACAGCAACTAAAAGTGTCGGAAGAGTAGTGAAAATAAAACATGACAAATAAAACTCAAATAGTTAGGAATAAACTTAACCAATGATGTAACGCATTTGTATTCAGAAAACTGCAACTCAATGTTAGAAGAAATCAAAAAAGTGGACATGGTGGCTGATGGGTATGGGGAAAGGCAGGAAGAGATGAGAGGTGGAGGCGTCTTTGGGACATGGAGCTGCCCTGGATGGTGCTTCAGAGGCAATCACCAGACATTGTAAATCCTCACAGGGCCCACTGGATGGAATGGAGGAGAGTATGGGCCATGATGTGGACCATTGACTATGAGGTGCAGAGGTGACCAAAGATGTACTTACCAAATCCAATGGATGTGTCATGATGATGGGAACGAGTGTTGCTGGGGGGGGGGGGGGGGGGGGAGAGGTGGGGTGGGGGGGTGGGGTTGAATGGGACCTCACATATATATTTTTAATGTAATATTATTACAAAATCAATTAAAAAAAAGTAGAAAAAAAAAAAAAGCCCTAAGTAACTGGAAGAACATTCCATGCTCATGAATTGGAAGACTAAATGTCATAAAGACATCAGTTCTACTCAAACTGATATACAGATTCAATGCAATCCCGATAAAAGTTCCACCAATTTTTTTTCAGTTGAAAACACGATTGTCAAATTTATTTGCAAGGGTAAGAGATCCTGAATAGCCAGAACCATCTTAAAAAGGGAAAGTGAACTTGCATCTCCAGACTTCAAATTATATTACCTAGCTAAAGTGGTAAAAACAGCATGGGTACTGGCATAAAGAAAGACATATAGACCAATGGAACCAAATTGATGGTTCAGAAACAGACCTTCATATGCATTGTCAAGTGATTTTTTACTAGCTTGTCAAACCCACACAGATCAGGCAGAACAGTCCATTCAACAATGGTGCTGAAAGAACTGGATATCCATAGCCAAAAGAAGGAAAGAGGACCCCTATCTCACACCTTCTCCAAAAATTAACTCAAAATGTATCAAAACCTAAAAATAAAAGCAAGAACCATAAAGTTTCTAGAAGAAATTGTAAATATCTTCAAGCCCTCTGGAAGGTGGTAGATTCTTAAAGGAGATAAGAGGAGGACTGAGATGAAATACTGATGTTCAGTGTATGTAGAAGTTTTAATTAGCTTTAATGTAAAAGTGTGGAAATGTATAGAGTGGATGGTAACAAATAGTGAGTAACAGTTTATAAATGGGGATGTGGCTGCAAATGGTAGTCTAGGTATGTAAATGCCAGTTGACAGAATGCTAGAGAATAATCTAGGAAGTGAATAGCACAGTACATCAAGAGGTGTATGAGAACTGTGGTTGATGATACAGATGCAAGAGTGTCCTTTGTGAGCTAGAGCAAATGCACATCACTAATGCAGGTGCCAGGTTTTGGAGAAACAAGGGAAAAATACAACTCGAGTGACCTATGGACTGTGGTTAGCAGTAATAACGTAACATGCTTGCATCTATACCAAAGATGTACTGTGTAGATAATGGGGCAGTACGGAGAATGTGTACCAAATGTATACACTATGGATGTGGTAACAATCAGATGATATTACTTTATCTGTAACAAATGTTTTACCACAGTGTGGTGTGTTGATAGAGGGGTGTTGTTTGGGAATTCTGCACATGCACGATTGTTTAATAAGTTTACAACTTCTGCCATAAAAAAAAACCATTTAAAAAATAATAAAAGGGTGGGTTGGGGGAAAAATACACCAAATGTAAAATAAGGACTATAATTAGTAGTAAGATTTTGACAGTATTCTTTCATAATTTGTAACAAATGTCTCACGACAATGCAAGGTGTTGGTGGAGGTTTGATGTACAGAACCCTTGTATAATGTTATGCAAGTTTGCTTTGTAAGTCCACAACTTTTCTGTATACTTATTGCTTATGTATGTTCATATGTAAATGATATAAAGATAATAATAATAACAGGGTGTGCTGGGGAAATGCTTTGGTTAGTAGTGATATTTTGACAATGCTCTTTAATGGTTAGTTTATAATGTTTAACAACAATGCAAGGTATTGGTGGTAGGGTGAGATATGAGAGTCCTTTACAATGCTATGTATGTTTGTTTTGTAAGCTCACAGCTATAACTATACACTTACTGTTTTTGTATGTTTATGTGTGAGAGATAAACTTCAATAAATTTCTTTTTAAAGTTTAAAAAAAAGTCTTGATTAAATTTCACCTTCTAGAAAGATGTTTCCTCACCCTTATCCTTCATTAGGTCCTTATTTAATCTTTCTTAACTTTCAAAACTGATTATCTTCCTTCATAACATATGTCACATGATGTATTTATCTGTTTGTTATTATTAATATTTTATCTTTTCTCCTTGCTAGACAATGAAGTCTCAAAGGACAAGGTCTAGTTTTATCTTCTTATCACAATCTAGCAGACTGCCTGCCATATATAGGTCAAACCATATGAATTCTGATATGCATCTATTTTTTACTAAGAAAAGGCAATATCGTGGGTTAAACCTGAGAATTATCTGTGTTCAACGGATATTTCTTAAATGGAAGTCTGCCTAAATGAATGAATGAATAGAAACATATGTTGTATGGGGAAGACATTGGTAAAGCAGCATACTGTGAGAATCCTAGGAGAAAGGCACCAAATACTTTCAAAATGCTGTTATATATGACTCCATGTCTCAACACTCCAAACAAGAATAATCAAGCATGAGGCAACTTGATAAAGCATCAACATTCACTTTTATACTGGCTCTGACGCCTTATCAGCTGAGGAAACTTACCCCAATTAACAACTCCAAGCATTCTCCTTACCCAGTTCTGTAATTCCTCAATCTCAACCATTATAATTTTATTCACTGACTTCCTTTCCTCATCAATTATAGCTACTTGCTCTTATCCTGTTCTGCCTCAACCATGTTTTAATGGTCACAGAAATGCCTCAAAGTTTTAGTCTATTATTCATCTAATTTGTCCACAAATCTCATGGTTAATGTCTGTCCAGTGTTCCTACCAGTCCCAAACTTTTTTCTTTGGAACTTGTTCCAGTCATAGCCACTAGTTTTTTTAATTGGTTTTCACAATCCTTCTTATATAAGAATGCTCCAGCCTGGATATTTCATCTAATTTCTTTGTATACAGTATTCATTCAGTTGACTAATGCTGTTTATGATATTCTTTTAAATTCACTGAAATTCATTTTTTCTCATGTGTTCTGAATCAGCAGACCACTTTGGACTTAAAAGAATTGGATCCAAGACACTCCTTTGGTCTTTTCAGGATGTATCACCTTATATGTGACAGACCATATGACTTCCTGGAGCTCAATCCCATTCTCATGAATTTTTTTTCTGGGACACCAGATAATTCATTGCTTCAATAAAGTGGGTTATTGGATACTTTTTCCTAGAAAATATGTTTGGGGAAGCAGCTGTGGCTCAATCAGTTGGGCTCCCATCTACCATATGGGAGGCCCTGGGTTCTTGTCCCGGGGCCTTCTTGTGAAGGCAGGCTCGCCCATGCATCCCGAATTGCCACCGGCCCCACAAGCCTGCGGAGAGCTGACTCAGCAAGGTGAGGCAACAAAAAGGGAGACAGGTAAAAACAAAGAAGAGCACGCAGCTAATGGACACAGAGAGCAGACAACAAGCAAGCCACAAGAGTGGAGGTGAAATAAATAAAAATAAATACAGACACACAGAAGAACGCACAGTGAATGGACATAGCAGACAGCAAGCAAGTCTCAAGGGAGGGGAGGCGATAAAATATATATATATTATATAATTAGGGGTGCAGCCCAACATTTGCAGCTGATCCTCCTTAAAGTGTTCCAAAATATTTACACTAATAACAAAATTATCATGCTAGGTGTAAAGTAGTATAGTTAGTCATCTAAACTTGTTGATTTTTTCAAATTATAAAATGGCGACTTGAGCTTAAAAAATAAATAATAAGGGAAACGGACTTTGGCCCAGTGGTTAGGGCGTCCGTCTACCATATGGGAGGTCCGCGGTTCAAACCCCGGGCCTCCTTGACCCGTGTGGAGCTGGCCATGCGCAGTGCTGATGCGCGCAAGGAGTGCCGTGCCATGCAAGGGTGTCCCCCGCGTGGGGGAGCCCCACGTGCAAGGAGTGTGCCCGTGAGGAGAGCCGCCCAGCGTGAAAAGAAAGAGCAGCCTGCCCAGGAATGGCGCCGCCCACACTTCCCGTGCCGCTGACGACAACAGAAGCGGACAAAGAAACAAGACGCAGCAAATAGACACCAAGAACAGACAACCAGGGGAGGGGGGGAAATTAAATAAATAAATAAATCTTTAAAAATAAATAAATAAATAAATAAAATAAATAATAAAATGAAAACCTCGAATGTTACCAACATGTAAAAGATAAAAAGTAAAAGCTATAAAAAGCTCATTTTTCATCATCTCCTTAAGAGATGCTTTCACCAGTCTCTTTTATACTCGGGTGTGAAGTAGAGGATGGGCATCTGGCAGAATCATCTATCATAAACCATAAGAATGATTAATCCTGTGGGTCATTTATCCCAGCATCACTTGCTCATGGCCAGATTCCTCTTGCGCCTAAAACGAATTCCATTCATGCTCTGGGCCTGGAGCACCAAGCTCATTTGCATAATACATTTTGCACTCACTGTGTGCCAAGTGTAGATTAATAATCTGATTTGAGAACTATTGAGCAATTGTTTGAGGAAGTTGCAATTGTTACTGCTTTTGGGGTACTTGAATTACAAATCTAGTGACAAGAAGCATATTGATCCAAACACGTTTGTGCTACGGAAATATCACAGAAATACCAATATTTGAATTTAAAATATGGCAGTATTGTCCGACACTCACTGCCTTTTGGCAGGCGATTCAGTGAATCTGTGAATGTATTCATGCGAGTAATTGTTCATGATCACATTAAATCTCTTGACTCTTATTGTTAATACCAACCACAAAATGTGATATCAGGGTTTTTGGAACTCTCTGAATTTTTCTGAATGAGACACATACCCAGGGGCACAGAGTGGGATTCAGATTGGGTTGCATTTATTTTTGGCCCTCTGTCTCTTCTCTTCATGTCTCGCAGCACTTCAACCCAAAATGCAGTTTAATAAAATGCAGGACTACTGATTTCAGGTAAGTGTTATTTGAACTCTTCTTTGTGGTACCAAAGAGACCATCAGAAAGTCAATTATTTGCCTCTTCTGAAAGGCTATAATAATCCCCAAACCACCTATAACTAATATTGAGCAGGTGCGTGGATCACCTTAATAATGTTTTTCACCCCTAAATGATCTTTTGGCAAGGGCCATGAGAGCACAGCAAAATCATTGGAAATCACTGAAAAATAAAACATTTGGTATAAAGGATTTATGAAAAATGACACTTTTTTGCAGTTTTTCCAAGAAAATTATAAATGCCTGTCATGAAGGCAAAGGGTTGCCAGAGTAAGCAGTTTTTTTTGAATAGGTAAACCAAATAAAAGTGAGACAGCATTTATGAAGCTTGTGGGAAAGGGAAGTTCAGGTTGCCTAGAGCAGAAATAACTTAAGTATTTAAAAATCACAGACTAGCACCACATTCTTTTCCTAAATATGGTGTAGGCAAATGCCACTTTTTTCTGTCTCAGGCAATTTCTTTCTTAAATGTTTAGCATAGAAATTGCTAATGGTTAGTCGAGGAAAAGACCTAGTCAGAGTAATATTACTAGCAGATTAGGGTTAGTTTTTCATTGATTCTAAGAAAATAGAACCTCTCCTCTTCAATGTACATTGTTGTCATTGTGCCAAATATAGAACAGAATTTCAAAGACTTAGTCCTCACAGTAGCCAAAAGGCAGAGTAAAAATCCCGTAATTTTAATAAATAAGGTTATTAAAATTATTTAGTAGGGCACTTTCATTTTTTTAATTATCTCTAAAGCAAGAACTCTTATGCTTATATTACTATTTCATTTGATGTCATTCAGCAAAATAGAGACATTAAGCAATATATATCAATATATATCAAATTTTTGAACATTCCTGTGCTAGGTCTTTTTTTTTCTAGCTATACTTTCATCCTTAATAATTTCATCCAGCTCCATAGCATTTAATACCCTCTATATGCTGCTGGCTCCCACATCTATACATTTATACCTCCAGCCCTCAATCCCCTCATCCCCTCCAATAGTCCCAGACTTATACATACAAGTGCCTACAAATATTTCTACCAGAACATCTAACAGATCCCCTCCTATTCAGTATGGTGGGCTGAGTGCATACTAAGCTAAGTTGCTCCTTTCTGCATAAAATCCCTAGAAATGACAGATACGACAACTAAACAAACAAAAATAAATCAATCACGCAAAAACATGCCCAAAAATAAGAAAGGGGAATGTAGACAAGCAGAAAACTCTTAGGGATCCCAGAAAAAATTGCAACAGATAAGATTGGAGATGTTGAATACTAAAAGTAGGAGGTGGCCCAAAGAAAATAGGAAGGTTAGTTGGGCTAGCTCAGCAAGAGCAGCCAAATGAATCAACATTGTCACAACCTAGACCAGGCAGAATGTCTGTCTCCAGGGAGTCACAGGGAATGTTTGACCTTGGTTCAGAGAGACATGGCAACATCCAGGAGGCTGGCAATGGCTAGAAGAAATGGAAAGCATCCACAACCAGAAGACTAGTTGCTAAGGTACAGCAGAAAAAAGCATGTCCTACCCCTCCTTCAAAGCTCACAAAGAACTAGCCAGAATAGCTTTTCCTTAGGCTATCCCATCCCTCCTCTTCACAGGCCTCAAAATTATACAGACACTGCCTAAAGGGACAACTAACAAGGAGATGATGATAGACAACACCCATCCCAAGAAACAGCGTCTGCAACTGCAAGCAATATAGGTCCTTCCACCTGCCCCACAGGACCTAAGACCCCTCTCAGTTAGAAACAGAGTGGGCATCACCATCCCAAAATCTTCAAGATTTGGGAATGAACAATGGACTGAAGTAGATTTATTGTTATTCTGTATAGACATTATTACTATAGCAATGGAAGAACTTTTATCACTGACACAATGGTAGTGGCCACCAGAGATTCTGAGGAGAGGGAGAGGAAAGAATATGTGTAACATGGGGACATTTTGGGGGCATTGGAATTGTCCTGCATGACATTACAATAATGGATACAGGCCAGTATATACTCTATCATAATCTACAAAATTGTGCAGGACAGAGTGTAAACTATACTGTAAACTATAATCCATGGTTAGCAATGCAATGGGACAAATGGGAATCCCATACATTTTTTATGTAACATTTATATAATCTAAGGTTCTTTAAAAAGAAAAGAAGAAATAAAGGAATCACAATTTCAAGGATGAACACACAATCAAGAATCTCCAAACTCTGAGGGAAGCCAAGAACCTAAAAACAAGACCATAGAACTAAAAAATGCAATGCTTAGATTGGAGAAGAGTTAATAAAGCAAAGAGGAAAGAGCTTTAAAATAAGTATAATGGATATATCAGGAGGGGGGAAAAGTAGCACAACCATGATAAAGGAACAAGCTGAAATGCAAACATATTTGCAAATCATAAAATAAAAACTACAATTGATTAAATTAAAACTATATTTAGAACTTACAAGAAACACAGCTGAAAAATTAATTTGAGAGCTTGAAAATCAAGCCAAAGCATTCTCCCAGAATACAGCCCAGCAAGACGAAGACATGGAGGATATATCCAAAAGTTCTGGTATCCATCTTATGGTAGTTTCAGGTCAAAAGAAGAGGAAAAATGGAAGGAGGCAATATTTAAAGAATTATTAGATGAGAATTTCCCAGAAATAAAAAATGATGAGTCCTTAGGCTGAAAGCATACACCAGGGACCAAGCAGAATTATAAACAACAACAACAAAAAGCACCATCTATTTTATAACATGTTATAAAATACAAGGAATAAAGAGAAAAATCATAAAAATTTCCAGAGGGACAAAAATGCAGATCTTCATTACTGAAACAAGCTTTATATTGACATCAGACTTCTCAAAAGCATCCCCTCTTGCCCATACAAGAGGATGCAGCAGGATCTTGGAGAAAGTTCTAAAGAGAGAAAGTTAACGTTATCCTAGGATTCTATAAGTAGGCAAGTGGAGACTCAAATGGGAGGGTGAAGTTAAGACACTTTTCATGCGTGCCAGGATTCAAGGTGCTTACCAGCTACAGACTTCTAAGAGAAAAACTAAAGTATGTACTCAAGCATGAGAAATGTCTTTTGGGAAATGCAATATATCCAAAGCAGAGCTCCTGATTCCCCTTTCCCAAATCCATTTTTCTCCCAAAATCTTCCACCTCAGTGAATGGCACAATTATCCACCATGAAACTTTTGACTCATCATTCAGCCTTCATTTTTCCATCTTCCTCCATATCCAATTCATCAACTTGTTTTATAGGTTCTATCTCCAAAAATACCTTGAAACTATTCCCTTTTTCCATCTACATTGCCATCTCCCTAGTTCAGGTCACCATCCCCCTTTCCCCAAACTCCGACAACAGCCTCCAACTGACTTTTGCTCCTACTTATCTCCAATCCTTTCTCTCACATAACCAAAATGATTTTTAAAACAAAAGTTAGAAAATGTTTTCTGCTCAAAACTCTTCAATGACCCTTCATTATTCTCCAAATAAAATCTCACCTCCATAGAGCAGTCTGGAAAACAAGCCCTGATGTGTCTCTAGTCTGTTTTTCCAGTGCCATCTTATACCACTCTCTCCCTTGTTCATTATTCTCCACTGATACTAGCCTCCTTCTGTTTCTCAAACCCATTAATTCCTGTGGTGGATTGAATTATATAATCCAATTTAGACATGTTCTTGGTCTTGATCCAAATTCCTGTAGGTATGGACCCCATTGTAAATAACATCTCTTCACAATGTTATTTTAGTTATGGCCCAACTAAATGAGGGAGGGCCTCATTTAGTTTAGCGGAGTCCTTTATAAACAGAAGAAATTCAGACACATTTAGAGAAAGCCATGGGAAGGAGCTGAAAGCAGAAGTCAGTGGGAGGGAAATGGATGTGCCTCAACCAAATGGGTTCCCATCTACTATATAGAAGGTCCAGGGTTTGAGGCCCAGGGCCTCCTGGTGAGGGCAAGCTGGCCCACACAGCGAACTGGCCCACATGGAGTGCTGGCCCATACTGGAATTCCCCCCCACATGGGAATGCTCCCTTGTGTGGGAATGCCACCCAATGCAGGAAAGCTGCCCCATGTAGGCATGCTGGCTAACTCTGAGAGCTGGCACAGCAAGATATCACAACAAGAGACACAGAGGAGAGAAAATAAGAAGAAATAGTGGAGCAGGGAGTTGAGGTGGCACAAAAGAGCAATCACCTCTCTCCTACTCTGGAAGTCCTAGGATCGGTTCCCACAGTATATCTAATGAGAATACAAGCAGATAGAGAAGACCACACAGTGAATGGACACAGGGAGCAGACAACGAGGGAATGGGGGGGCGGGGTGGAATAAATAAAAAATAAATCTTAAAAAAAAAAGTCAGTGGGAATCTGGAAAAGAAAGAAGAAAACATTGCCATGTTATGGGGAAGCCAAGGAACCCAAGGAAAACTGGCCAGCCAGAACACTAATCCTGGAGGAAGTGAGCCTTCACGTTGGGAGGATGCAAGTCATTTAGCCAATGCCTTGATTTGGACTTCTGGCCTCTGAAACTATGAGCCAATTAATTTCCACTGTTTAAGCCAACCTGTATGGTGTTTGTCATAACAACTGGGAAACTAAGACAATTCCTTCTCTTTCTTTGCAGTTTCTGTACCTTCCATCTACATTGCTCTTCCATCACTCTTCAAATATAGTTTTCTCAGAGAAGATTACACCTTTTTAATGTTAGCCTTATTCTAATACTTGCTTCAAAACAACTTGTTTATTTCCTATATAATATGTATCACAATCTGTAATTGCTTTTTTTTTTACTGTTTTATTGTCTATCTTTTCTACTGGAATGTAAACTGAGGACAATGATCTCACTTGTATTGTTTTCCATATTTCCTTCACCTTAAAGGGGCTCATCTTGCTCTGTGCAGAAAACTCTCTTACTGATATGAAACATTTGAAAAATAGGTATATTCTCTGATTAAATGGACCCTAGGAGTTGTATGAGAAATGTCTTGAACCAGATTTCAAATTGAGGTTTATTCAAAATAGTTATCTGATAGACCAGAGGAAAGAGAATGAGGTGTGAAGGTGATAACCTGCAAGAAGATCACAAATGGGGATGATGGATTCGCTGAAAGAAATTCACCATGAATGAGAAGTGGGCCAGACAAACCTCGGGGGGAGAAGCTGTGCCCACCTATCCTCCTCTTTACTCAGCCCCCACCAGAGTACTTGTGTCATCTGACTGCAGATCTGC
Source organism: Dasypus novemcinctus (assembly GCF_030445035.2). Classification (NCBI taxonomy): domain Eukaryota; kingdom Metazoa; phylum Chordata; class Mammalia; order Cingulata; family Dasypodidae; genus Dasypus; species Dasypus novemcinctus. The sequence continues at coordinate 108,320,172 of NC_080675.1, read as the reverse complement.
AGGCAGGGCATCTAAATTATATATGAAACGTCTGTTCCCTCTCCCTACATACCTACAACCACCTGTCCTCCTTGCCAGGTTCTCTAAGGGGACAATGAGCTTTTCCAAGGAGCCATAAGGAGGACAACCACATTATACATGTGGCACTCTGGGATTCTCAGAAATGTTTGGGGAATACTCTTAGAAAAGACAAGATGCCATACTAGTATAAGTGTTGGCAGCTCAGAGTATTGCTATTTAAGATATGGCCTAAGGATACAAATATATAAAGATATATCCTCCACTTATAGAGACTGAAACTAATCAGAATAAAAATAATAGTAATGACAAAAAAGTATATTGAACTTATAAGCCTGCCTCTGTACCAAACCTTTTATGTGCTTTATCCCATTTTAACCTTTCAGTAACCATATGAGATACGTGCAATTATTATCAATTTTCAGAGGAAGGAAATGAAGCTCATAATGATAATGTGACTTATCTAAATTGGCAAGGTATAGAAACATTATTTGAATTCAGAGAAGTCAAAGATCACCTGCTTAACCACTGAGCTCATTGTCCTGCTAATACTACTGGAAGAAAACAGATTTATTAGCATTACAGTAACAATGCAGATTGGAGATATTCCCAAATAACAATTAAAATAAACATGCAGTTGCTCCTCAAATACCTGGGGGAGGATCAAGGCTACAATGCACAGAATGTTGAGGCAGCAGCTCCACAGAAGGGCTTGGGGCTTAGCTAGAGGTTACTTGTCCATCCTTGTCTGAATAGTAGTAAGAGAAACCAACCCTGGTAGCAGAATTTCAGCGGAGTGGAGACAGGAAATATAAATTCCAATGGGAATGCCCACATTTGCCTGAAAGAGTTAATGAAGGAAGATCAAGAATAACATTTGAGTAGATTCAGAAGTAGGAATATCACATAAGAGGATCCCCGCCACTTAGATTGGATTGAGAGTCAGAAGTCTAGTCCATGGAAACAAGTCAGAGTACAGCAGGGTTCCAGGCGGTTCAACTGGACTATTGTATATACTATTAAGCCTTTGTCTCAAAAAGAAAAATGGGAACCTAAATCAAATGAGTTGTTAGTTAGAAGAGAAAATAAAACTAATAAGTCTATGGGATATCAGAGTAGTGTCAATCAGTAGGTACACTTAAAACCAGTTTCTCAAGAAGAGAAAATACAACTAATAATCCTATGGGATATCAGAGTGGTATCAACCAATAGGTTGACTTAAAACTGCAGTTTTTTACTCTCCTAAGAAAAGGATTGATCCCAAATAGAAAACCTGGTTGAGCCTATAGGGGTGCCCCCATTCATGAAATAGAAAGAACGAGAGGATGAATAACCAGAACTTTGCTACTGTCTAATAATCTAGCTTCTAATACTTTTCTATGATATATTTTTGAGTCTTATATAAAATTTCTTCTTCTTCAGCTGCCAACTTAACACACACTCACACACACCCTCTGGTTGGTGAGCAAATGTTCTTTGCTGTTTTAAATTGGGCAGCATGGTTGAAGTATTATTGAGATGAAATTCTCTTACCCTTGTCTATAGGTTGAAAGTAACATCAAATTTATTGGGATTTATATAGTTCACCTATGAATGGGTGTTTTAGTCAGAGAACCTCAGAAATACTAAGACGGTAATGATATGTAAAATGATTAACTTCTTAAAGAAGATAATGTAGTATAAGTGCGCTATCTCCTACTTCAAAACCCTGCCTTGCTCTCACAGTTTTCTTTTAATATATTTTTAGCAATTTTTCTTTTATCTGCTTTTAATTTGGTAGTGCAGTTTACAGATAACATGATGTCTTTAATTCAAAGAATGATTATGAGTTAAGAGAGTCCTCTCTGAGAAGGTGACATTTTTCCAAAAGCAAGCTCAAACTGCAAAACTGCTTGAATTTTTGAGCATTGATACATGTCTACTGCACACTACACAGGGTTAGAGCTGTCTGTTTCATGTGGTTTGGAGACACTGCCTTCTGTTCTAGATTTACATCCCTGAGAAGGATCTTGTCTTATCATCTCCACCTGGAAGAACAACTTCTCAGGCAACTGCAATTTGCTGCTAATATTATGAATTTAATATAAAAATTCACATGACGGACAGAAGGAAAAGTCCCAGGAGTGGTATATGACAAAGACTTGTTTTTGTATTGGCTATCAAAGTGTAAACTATAATGGTAGAGTCTGTCTTTATTTCTAGGATACATGTTAATGTGCCCAGAGGCTAGTAAGCCCTGGGTACATTTGATATGTTTGATAAATAAAGGCATAAAGTCACCTAATTTTTTTTTCTTTTGTATTTATTTATTTTTATTGATTTTTAAGAGGTTTATTTGTTTTTAAGAAATGAAAACTTTCCTGTAGATGAAAAGTGACAAGACAGTCTGAAAAGTCTGAGTAAGAAACAATAGAATAGAAGGCATTCTATTGGTCCTCTTCACACTAGAAATTAGAGGGAAAAGGATTGCAAAGAGCTTGGGACTTTGGGCACTAACTGTAGTTCAAAACTCCCTGTAGCTAAGAAGCTTACTATTCACTGGGCATACATTAAATGAAACCAGTGAAAGAGGTTTCAAGAGTCTAAATTTGTGCGCCCTGCAGTGTACTCTTAGTGAAATTGGTGATGACTTTTCTGTTCTAACCCACTTTTGTTTTTCCTATGATGAGTAAAACTGAGTCAGAAACTGGCCCAGAAATCCCCAAGAATGTTAGGTCAACCGTGCATTTAACTGATGCCTTCTTTCATTCTGGCTCAATCTCAAATCTTCCCTGGCATTGAGGGCTTTCCACTTTGGGAGATGGGTCTTTCTGTTAGTTTACATGGAAGGCAATAATGAAGCCAAAACTGTGTTTAATCTTTGAATTGGCAACCCAGTAGGGCACAGAGGAAAGCTCTATTGCTTTGTCCTATACTGCTCCACTCCCTGAGTGTAAGACTAATACAGAGGAGACAATGCAAATGTGGGAGAGAGCACTGCAGTCGTCAGTGTTATATGGAAAAACAGATCCAAGTACTTGTGCACTCATCTATTAATTCTTTTATTCAATAAGCTTTAACCTAACATCCACAAGGTACAGAATATATCATTATTTGGGTAAGCAAAGACACAGTCATCCTTGTTAGATTTAAATCTGGATATGTGAAGGCCAGCATGTATTTTGACTGTGTGAGCCTTATCTAGGTTGTTCATAACTTAGCTATGATTTATTTTTTAAATTTTATTTTTTAAACCCGATATTTAAGAAGCGGGGGTCAATTGAATCTCTTAAAGCTATTAGAAAAATAGATTTGCAGAGAGGTGTCATTTGGCTTTGGTAAACTGTGTGGCCAGTTCCTACTTTTATAAAACTCCCATTTACTGCTAAAAGCATGTTCTTTCCTGCATCTTCATGGAATTCAATAAATCTATGAGAAGCTTAAAGCTATACTCAAAACAAATTTGTAATTAATTCTCTTTTAGCTCTGAAAGTTCCTTTTCACTCATTTTGTTGAGTCCCTTCTAAAATTATGTTGTTTTGTGTGAGAACTTCTGATAAATTTGTAATTGAGAAAAAGGCCAAATGGAGCTATTATGCTCATGATGCTGCTTGCTTTGGGCCAACAATTCTAGGTTGTCAAATTAGAACTGGCATGGATCCCTTTATCAAATACTATAATAGTAAAAATGTTGTTTGCTACACTGTATAATGAGAAATATATATGAATGTAACAAAATGGAAAACACTTCAGATTCATGTTCTGTAAATTCTAAAATTAAGGTCACATAATTTGAATTCACTATAGCAGTGTCAGGTGTCACACTTACCTTTTCCCTTCATATTATTAATCTCTATCATGCTTCTTTAAAAGCTCTGGATTTGATCTTTGAGCTAGCAATACAGTGTTTACTCTCTAATTATGATAAAGTGGAGATGTACAGTGGAAAGATTTGCCTTCAGGGGAAAGAATAACTCACTTCACTTCTCAGAGCATTTATTCCCTTATTTGCAAAATGGAGATGACGTTGCTATTCTTGTTTGTGAGGATTAAGTAAGATCATGGATGTAAAATTATTCATAACTATAAAATGGGTATAAATAGAAGTTACTATTAGTCTTACAGCAGCTCCATTAGCGGTAAGGTGCTTCCTCAAATGCCTTCTAAGCTTCTAATGGATTAAAATAAAAATTCCTCCATTCAGGTACAAATCTAGTTGGTAGGGTTGCTGCAGTATTTGTGTTTCATTGCTATATATGGAATCTTGATTAAACCTGCAGATTTTATTTTCACTTGTAATCCCCATTTTTCTAATAACACCAAATCCCTGTCTGTCTTTAACAGGAGGATAATTATTTATGCAAGAATGTAGAGTGTGATGTTTGGGAATCACTTAAACATTTTACATACACTTAACTCTAACAATGAAAATAGATAGTAAAGATTTCAAGACTGATTCTGAAAAATGATTAGACAAGCAAGCTTTTATGCCATTTCTATCATTTTGTATTTTAAATCACCTTTAAAGGGCACTAAGGCATTCTTGCAAATTAGTCTGCTCTCCAATTAATGTGCCCAACTTGACAATAAGACTGGTTTCAGCTTGGCTAAGCAGACCAGCCAACCAGGAGTATGTGACTTGAGGACTAGGAAAGTATGTATGTATTTTCTTCTTCCTCTCTTCTTTGAGGCCCTTTTATCAGCTTAGATCTAATTCAGCCAGTTACTCCACCTAAAACCAGTGGAAAGAAGAAAGAAGAGTTTCTATTCAAACACTCCCACTATTTGTAATATGAAAATCTTTAATATCCCCAAATCTGATTGCTACATACAACAATGGCAGCATATTGCCATTGTTCTCTTTCACTGAAAGAGATAAACTGTGAGCTACATATGTAATATTAAAACTTTTCTAGTAGCCATATCATGAAAAAGCAAAAAATAACGACAACAACAAAAAAAACGAACAGGTAAAATCAATGTTAATAACATAAAATACACAATAATCAAAATACAGGAGAGGGTCAGGTGTTGGTGGAGAGTAAAATGCCGAGAAAATCATATCAAAATATAATAAAGAGGGTTACCTGTTTAGAACGCTCAGAGGGGAGGGTCTGATGCAGGACGGGCTCCTGGGCAATGTCTAAATGCTCATTCTGCCAGAGTGGGTGACACCATGGGGTAGAAACCCAAGTAGTGAGAGTGGGGGTGGACCCACATCCTGGGGAGGACTAATGCCATCAAATAGAGGGAACTGTATCCCTCGAGAGAAAGGATGGCTCCCAGGGCATTGGGGCAGTCGAGCAAGTTAGGCCCTGAACACTATTCCATCTATCTCTGGAAGTGGCTCCTTGGGAAACGGAGGTTGGCTGTCACTGTGGGCACCAAGGTGGAAGGGAAAATGGACGTTAAATGTGTGGAACCAAGGTAAATGGGGGGTAAGAGAGGAGTTTAGTGAGAGTACACAAGGATGGATATAAAACATGTAATATTACACCATAACATATAGGAGATGACAGACTGATAATGTAAACCATAATGTAAAACATAGGATAACTAAGAATGTAAAAAACTGTGTATCCTAAAGTATGCACCACAATGTAAGCACAGATGTCACCTTGTTAGAAAGCTATTGTCTTAGACGCTGTACATCACGTTAAGTAAATATGATGTAAATAGGGTGTAAGGGTATCGCTGTGGAAGGGAAAAGGTTTTGTGGTGGATGTATGGGAGTGCTGTATATTATATATATGCATTGCTGTGGTCTAAGGCTCCTGAGAAGAGAAGCTCAATAATTAGGGGGAAAAAAAAAAAAAAAGAAAAAGATAGGATGTAGAATTTTTTCCATTCAACATGTATTCTTTATCTAACCTTTAAACCCATCGCTATATGCCATTCCCTAGTAAGGGACACTGACATTATATTGGGCTTCAAATTTCAGGGAGTTCTGGATCACAGAGTGTTTCAACAATGGCAATGGAGGGATACTGGCATAGGATACCATTGACAGGTGATATATGGCTGACAGGGAGCTGTACAGAACATATGTCCAGGGTGCATGGTAATGTTTGGATATACTCATAGTGGCAACAATTAAAAACCACAGCAGGGGGGGTACTGGGTTCCTGGCCAGTGTGCTCTGTCGTGGTCCCTAGGGGAGCAGCGACAGTCTCCCAGGTGCAGCGGCGGGGACCGGGAGGGAGTGAGGATTCAACAGGGAGCCCCTGACGCTAATGACTATGCTTGTGAGCTGATAAGCCTAAAATAAGAACAAGGCCTAGAGCAGCATTGTGCCTGGGAATTTCCTCCTGTCAGCCTTCATGTTACTCAAATGTGGCCAGTCTCGAAGCCAAACTCAGCATGTAAATGCAATGCCTTCCCCCCAGCGTGGGACACGACACCCGGGGATGAGCCTCCCTGGCACCGAGGGACCACTATCAACTACCAACTGATGATGCAACTGGAAAATGACCTTATACGGAAGGTTCAATGCGGATCAGCAGAATATCCCTGTCTACATAAAATAACATGACTTTAAAATGCTGTTTGACCTAATGTAAGGGGGAAATGGAAAGGAGAAATGAGTTTATATGGCTACGAGTCTCTAAAAAAGAGTCTGGAGGCTGGCAGAAGGATTGCCCTTATGCACAACTGAGCAGAGTCTGAGAGACAGATAAAGCAGATACAACCCCCAGATATTGGTTCCTTTGAGGGCTAAAGAGACCCATGGGAGTTATGGTCATGGCCGATGGGGTTAACTACTAGGTCAGAGGGCCCCTCTTTGGAAATGGTGTTTATGTGTGATGAATCTGGACTCAGATGGGATCTCTCTTCATAAGACTTTCATGCCAATGTGCTGGAGGTGCAGTTAGTGTTGGAGTTTAAGATATATTTAGGGGATTTGAATCTCTGGACTGACAATGTGATAGCCAGGTCCTGAGCCTCAACAGACTCCAGCACCTACAATCTGATTTATTGGACTTACCACACTCAGCTAAGATGGAGTTGAAGAAGGACAACCACCACACCATGGAGCCTAGAGTGATTACAACTGAAAGTGGGAGGACTGCATCCAGCATCCATGTGGAATCTGAGCCTCCTCTTGACATAGAGGTGCAATGGACACAACCAATCCAATGTCCACATAGAAGAGGTGGCATTGGATTGGGAAAAGTCGACAGGGTGGCTGATGGGTATGGGGAAATACAGGAAGAGATGAGAGGTGGAGGTGTCTTTGGGACATGGAGCTGCCCTGGATGGTGCTTCAGGGGCAATCACCGGACATTGCAAATCCTCACAGGGCCCACTGGATGGAATGGGGGAGAGTATGTGCCATGATGTGGACCACTGACCATGAGGTGCGGAGGTGCCCAAAGATGTACTTACCAAATGCAATGGATGTGTCATGATGATGGGAACGAGTGTTGCTGGGGGGGGGGGGGGGGGAGAGGTGGGGTGGGGGGGTGGGATTGAATGGGACCTCATATATATATTTTTTATGTAATATTATTACAAAGTCAATAAAATAAAATAAATAAATAAATAATCAAAATAAGGCCACAGAATTATCACTTCAATGTATAACCAATATAAAATGCTGTTAATGTGATATTTTATATTTTTGTACATTTTCAGAATCTGGTGTGTATTTTATACTTATAATCCACCTCAATATGGACGTTTCAAGTGCTCAATAGCCACATGTGGCTAATGGCTATAGTATTAGCCAAACCAGGTCTAAATTATGAGAATTCTTTCCTTGATAAGCCCATTTCATGACATTTATTGACATACGAAAAGTTCTTCTTTGTCTCTTTATTTTCCAGACCATGCACATTTTTGACATGCATTAAATTTTATAAAAGTAGACTGCAAATGGTGGTGATAAGATATGCCAAGTTTTATTATAAGAAAGTGTTCATAAATAGAAATGACTTTGTGTTTTCAATCAAAAAGTAAATAAAGCTTGCATGTAAATATGAGCATCAGATTTTCTAAAGGAAAATTAAAGAATGAAGGGTATAAGAAGAAACCAATTATGTAGTTTATGAATGTAGAGATGGGCTATTTCCCAAGTTCCGATAGAACAACAGAGATTTTGAACTACAAGAAATGTTAAGTTGTAGCAAGAAATAGTCTTTAGTGTTATTCATCTCTGAAAGAAATCTATTAAATCTCTGTGTTCAGGTGGGTAGGACTGAACACAGCAACCAGTAAGGCTTTGCCTTGTCATGTTGGAACTTCTAAATAAAATAGGCCAGAGGAAGCAAAGATAAAGAGATTTATGGATTTTGTGAAATATCCTCCTGCCTAACTATCCTCTATATGATTTTCTTTCTCAGTTTTTCATTGTTTGGGAGAAATTTTCTTTCTCTTTACTTTTGTTTACTCAATTTGGCATAATTTTGAAGGAACAGGAAAATGAGGAAGAAGATCAGATGTCCAGAAAAGCTTTCATATCCATTCAAGGCGAAATGCATTCTTAATAATTCATTCTTAAGGCCTTGCTTATTCTAACATCTAATACCTTACAAGCTTCATGAATATAGCACATAGGCACAGAAGCAAAGAAATTATGCCAAAAAATAAAGTGTCCTCAGGGCTGTTGACATGTCTGGTGCCAGTCTGAATCTACTGTCCCGAAAGTTCTTTGGCATGTGGTCCTAGAGCCTCCGAGAGTATCTTGTTTGTTTCCAACCTGGTAAACTTTGAGGATGCATCTCTCCATAGAAAGGCTGTTGTGAACCTGTATCTCAAGGCATTTGAAAACATTCTTTTCCCGTAGAATTTAGGTGTAGTCAAAATAAAAGTAAATGTAGATACATTAAAAGATTTAAAATTGTTCACCCTCATATGAAAATTATAGCTTATTCATTCTTTAAAAACTGTATCCAAATATTGATCCATTATTAGTTTCTCAATTTAGTGTTTATAAGTATAACTGGAACTGCATGATGGATGGTGACTCTCAGAACCCAAAGGCTGAGACTCTAAGATGGTAAGCACAGTAGGTTGACTTATGTATGGCAGGGGGGAAAGAGCAGGTTTTTAATCCATTCCTGTGATATGAACTCATTGTCAATAGAATCTGGTTAGGCTTTTATCTAGATTACTGGAGTGCTGAAACTCAGACAGAGAGAAAACCAGGAGAAGGAAGAAGTTGAAAATCAACAATATCCGGAAGAGAAAGGAGAAGACAATGCCATGTGCATTGCCATGTGATGGAAAAGCCAAGGACCCAAGGAGCATCAGCATCCAGCCCCAGAATGCTGCATTCTCAAAGAGAAAGTGTTGCTTTCTTGACACCTCTATTTTGGATTTCTCCTAGCCTCAAAACTGTAAGCCCAATAAATTCCCCTTATTTAAATACCCAATTCATGGTATTTGTGATCACAGTTGAGAAACTAAGACAATATGGGACCTAGGAATCCTTTTTGAAGATCACATTTGAAGACACATGGCTCTGTCTGGTTTGGCATCAATCAGAACCATCCATGCAGGTTTAGGGATTGCTACCTTTACAGATGGATTAATCATTTCCAGAAATGTTGATAAGCTTAAAGTCAAATCAGTTATTAACTGTTAGTTCCTGTCTTAGTCAGCCAAATGGGTGCTGATGCAAAATACCAGAAATTGGTTGGTTTTCATAAAGGGTATTTATTTGGGGTAAGATCTTACAGATACCAGGCCATAAGCATAAATTACTTCCCTCACCAAAGTCTATTTGAAGCAAGATGGCTGCCGATGTCTGTGAGGGTTGTTTTCCTGGGTTCCTCTCTTCCAGGGTCTTGTGTCTCTCTGGGTTCAGTGTTCCTCTCTTCCCAGGGCTTACTTCTTCCTGGACTCAAGGTTCCTCTCTTCCTGGAGCTTGCTTCTCTTTCCTATGTATGCTTACTTCCCAGAGCTCCAACTTAAGACTTTAGCATCAAACTTCAGCATCAAGCTCCAACATCAAAACTTCAAAATTAAAAACCTTCCAACTCTGTCCTTTGCCATGCCTTTTATCTGTGAGTCTCCATCCATCAAGGGGTGGAGACTCAATGCCCTACTGACATGGCCCAATCAAAGCCATAATCATAATTTAATCATTCCCAGGTACAGACAAGTTTACAAACATAATACAATATCTATTTTTGGAATTCATAACTATATCAAACTGCTATAGTTCCTTATTAACAGGTTTTGATTAAATGATTCTTTTAATATTTTTAAATACTGTATCGCATGGCCCAGGCATTCAGCATTAAAAAAAAAAAATAAACAATTTACATTTTAGAAAGGGCAATAAACATAGTTAATATAAAAACATCAAAGTTACTGGCCATTAAAGCTTGGCTCTTTTTACATACTAAGTATGAAAAGTAGAAAAAAGATTTTTTTTCTAAATTATCCCTCTCAGAACCTATTTTGTATTTGATAAGTTATTCCGTACTCTGCATTATTAGACATGTTCTTGTTATTTGAGATAAAAAGTACCCCTCTTGCTTACTAAGAGTGGCAACATTTTTTTTCCTTTGGAGATATTAAGCAGAAATATTTATGTGATTGCCTATCAGCTCAGATCCATATGTCAACAGATAGTTTTATGTATTTTCTTCTAGGTTGAATTGGTGACAGACTCTATTTGACTTTATTCCTATGAGCAAAAAGACCATGTCAAAACTGAGAACTTCTGGGTGTATTTATGGCTTTATCTGGCTTCATCTTCATTATCTAATAATTTAATTTTTATTAGCTTTTTAGTCACCATCTTTGCTGAGAAATTATGTCATATGTTTCATGGTGGAGGCAAGAATCAGAGTAATCAAAAATTGACCCTCAAAAGAAAAAACTCTTCATTTCTCTATTTCAGATAATTATAATCTTTATTGTTTTCATAAAAGGGAATGGAATTGAACCATGTCTGTGTATTTAAAATAAAATATATACAAAGTATACAAACTATTCTATGCAAAATTAAATACTTATAGTTAATATTGAGTAATTAAGTGTATTCATTTACAGTCAAAACACACATATAGAAAAACCTCCAGTCTCTAAAATGGAGAAATTTTAAACATTCATTATACTTGGTATTTTAATTGGCTTCCAGGATTGGACCATAAACTATATCAACATCTAGCCCTAGCATTACCATCAAATGGAGTCAAAGGAGTGGACTTGTTTTTCCTCATGAGTATTAGGTTAATAAGAAACTGAAAATATATCCAGGTTTCTTAAATCCCTAAAGTGACCAAAAACTGAGAGTATAGGAAAACTAAAGCCAATGGCTTAAAACTTTTATCACTCAGAACAGACTGAATTATTTCTTAAATTATAAGATAATTACATGCTGATCATCAAAAACATGGAAAACAAAGAAAAGGTAAAGAAAGGAAATAACCAGAACCCATAGTCTACAGTGCAGAGGTAAGAATTAAAATGTTAATAGATTATACTCTCCAATCAAGGACACAGATTGGCAAATGGATAAAGGAAAATGACCCATCTATATGTTGTCTACAAGAAACTCACCTTAGATTTAGGGATGTAAGGAAGTTGCAAGTGAATGGTTGGGAAATGTTTTTACATACAAACATTAACCAAAAAAAGGTGAAAGTAGTTATAATACTATCAGGCAAAATAGACTTTAAATGCAAAGCTATTGTAAGAGACAAAGAAGAAGACCATATATTAGTAAAAAGGGTAATCAAGAAGAAATAATCATAAACATTTATGCACCTAGCCAGGGTGCCTTAAAATATATGAGGAAAATATTGTAAAAATTAAGGGGGAAAAAAAGACACCTCTACAATTATAGTGGGGGAATTTAATACCTAATTATCACCATTAGACAGAATATCTCTACAGAGGATCAATAAAGAAAGAGAGACCTTGAATAATACATTAGAGGATATAACCTAATAGACATATACATAATATTACACCCCAATACAATAGGATATACATTCTTCTTCATTGTTCATGGATCATTCTCCAGGAAAGACCACATGCCAGATCACAGAACTCTCAACAAATTCAGAAATATTGACATTATACAATTATTATTATTATTTCTCTGACCATAATGAAGATTGACATCAATAAGAGGCAGAGAATCAGAATAGGGACAGAGATATGGATATTAAACAACACACTCTTAGACAATCAGTGGGTCAAGGAGGAAATTACAAAGTATACCAGTAACTATCTTGAAATGAATGAAAATGAGAACACACCATATCAAAACCTATGGGATGCAGCAAAAGTAGCACAGAGAGGGAAATTAATAGCCTTAAATGCCTATATTAAAAAAAGAAGAGTCAAATCAAAAACCTAACTGCATACTTGGAGAACAAGAAAAAGAATAGCAAACTAATCCCAAAGCAAATAAGAAAAAGGAAATTACAAAGACTAGAGCAGAATTAATGAAATTGAGAATAAAAAACCACTAGAAAAATTGACAAAACCAAAAGCCAATTCTTTGAGAAAATTAATAAAATTGACAAACCATTAGCTAGGCTAAAAAAGAAAAAAAGAGAGAAGATGCAAATATATAAAATATAAAACAAAGGAGGGGATATCACCAATGGTCCCACAAAAATAGCATATCATAAGAGGATATTTTGAAAAATGGTATGCCAATAAGATGAATAACAGATAAAATGGACAAATTTCTAGAAACACTCAAGCAGCCTATATTTTTAAAAGAAAAGATTAATGAACTCAACAGACTAATCACAAAAAACAAGATTGAGTTAGTCATCAAAAACCTCCCAACTAAGATAAGCCCAGGACCAGATGGCTCCACAGATGAATTCTACCAATTATTCCAGAAAGAACTACACTAATCCTTTTTAAACTCTTCCAAAAAATAGAAGTGGAGGGAAAATTTTCTAACTCATTCTATAATGCCCAAATCACCCTAATACCAAAGTCACATAAAGATGCTACAAGAAATCTACAGACCAAAATCTCCAATGAAACTGAAAGCTAAAATCCTCAAAAAAGTACTTGCTGGTCATATTCAACAATACATCATGTGAATTATACACCATGACCAAGTGGGTTTCATCCCTGGTATGCAAGGATGGTTCAACATAAGAAAATGAATCAATGTAATATCCTGCATTAACAAATCAGAGGGGGAAAAAGTCACATGATCATCTCTATTGATGCATAAAAAGCACTTGACAAAATACAACAATCTTTCTTAATAAAACACACTTCAAAAGATAGGAATAGAAGGAAACTTCCTCAACATGATATAGGATATATATGAAAAACCTGCAACTAACATTATATTTAATGGTGAAATGCTAAAGGCTTTCCCTCTAAAATATGGAACAAAACTAGGATGTCCACCATCACCACTTTAATTTAACATTGTGTTAGAAGTACTTGCTTGAGGACTTGAGCAAGAAAAGATATCAACAGCATCCAAATTGGAAAGTAAGAAGTAAAAACTTCACTATTTGCAGATGACATGATCCTACACATTGAAAGCCCTGAGAAATTTACAACAAAGCTTTTAGGGCTTATAAATGAGTTCAGTAAAGTGGCAGGTTATAAGATCAATGTCCAAAAATCGGTAGCATTTTTGTGCACCAATAATGAGCAATTTGAGGAGGAAATCAAGAAAAAAATCCCATTTCCAATAGCAACTAAAAGAATCAAAGGAATAAATTTAACTGAAGATGTAAATGACTTGTATACAGAAAACTATACAACACTGATAAAGGAAATCAAAGAAGACCTAAATAAATGTAAGAATATTCCCTCTTCATGGATAAGAAGACTAAACACCATTAAGATGTCTATCCTACCCAAACTGGTTTACAGATTTAATGAAACCACAATAAATATTACAACAGCATTTTTAAATAAATTGGAAAAGTTATGAGATTTATTTGGAAGGGAAAGGGGCCCTGAACAGCCAAAAACATACTGAAAAAGAAAAATCAAATTGGAGGAATCACACTACCTGACTTTAAAGCATACTACAAAGCTAGAGAGGTCAAAACTGCATGGTATTGGCACAAGGATAAACATATTGACTAACGGACCAAATGGATAGTTCTGATATTGATCTTCACATACATGGTCAACTGACATTAAACAAGGCCACCAAGTCTACTCACCTGGGACAGAATGGTCTCTTCAACAAACAATACTTAGGGAACTGGATACTCACATCCAAAAGAATGAGAAAGAATCACCAGCTCATGCCCTATACAAAAATTAAGGGAATTTAATTGTAGGGAAGCATGTACAAAGTCTTGTAGTAGGAAATGTTTTCACAAACTTTACACCCAAAGTGTAAGTTATGAAAGATAAAAATAGATAAATAGGACTTCCTCAAAATTAAAAATTTTGTGCTCCAAAGGAGTTTGTCAAGGAAGCAAAAAGGCAGCCTACTCAATGGAAGAAAATATTTGGTAACCATTTATCTGATAAGGGCCTAATATCCAGCATATATAAAGTAATTCTACATCTCAAAAATAAAAAGACAAACAACCAATTTAAAAAATGGGCAAGAGATTAGAACAGACACTTCTCCAAAGAAGAAATACAAATGGCCAAAAAGCACATGAAAAGATACTCAGTATAACTAGCTTTTAGGGAAATGAAAACCAAAACTACCATGAGACATCATCTCATACCTGTTGGACTGGTTGCTATTTAAAAAACAGGGAATTACAAGTATTGGAGAGGATATGGAGGAAAGAGAACATTCATCCTCTGCTGGTAGGAATGTAGAATAGTGCAGCCATTGTAGAGGACAGTTTGGCAGTTCCTCAGGAAGCCAACTGTAGAACTGCCATATGATTCAGCAATACCACTGCTGGGTATATACCTAGAAGAATTGAAAGCAGGGACATGAACAGATGTTCACAGCGGCAATGTTCATAGTGACATTATACACTACTGCCAAAAGTTGGAAGCAAACCAAATGTCCATCAACGGATGAACAGATAAGCAAATTGCAGTATATACATACACTGGAATATTACTCAGCTATAAGAAAGAATGCAGTATTAACACACAGGACAACATGGATGAATGTTGAAGACCTTATGTTGGGTGAAGTAAGCCAGTCACTGAAGGACGAATATTAAATGACCACACACATATCACTCAGGCAAACTGAACCGACTCACAGAATTAGAGTCTGGAACACAGGTTATCAGGAGACAGAAAGAGAATAGAGAGTGGTGCACTGATGCTCAATATGGGCAAAGTCTATGATAAGGTGGAAGGGTTTGGTTGGGCAGCGAAAAGGGTGATAGTGCTGTAGTGGCGTGATTGGGTTCAATGTTGCTGGAATGTGAAGGGGATTTGGTTGGGGGTGGTTGGGTAGTCCTATCGATGGAACTGGGTGGAGGACTGGAGGAAGGAACAGATAAATTCTGGGGATTTGTAGGTCTGTGGTTAAAACTACAATTGTGGGAATGTTCTTCTGGTAAATATGGCAGGGGAGGATTACTGGTGGAGGGGATTGGGTGGAGGGGGATACATGGGATAGGGTGCACATGAGGCATACTTCGATGAAATATGAAAGTATTCATGTTGTCATATCATGTTATCTCAGCGGGTTGAGACCCACAAAATAAACAAGAAAATACTAAAGTGCCATCCTGGGTAGTTCTGCTATCTTCTCAATTAGAAGGGCAAGATTCTCTTGAGACATAGGCAGTGCCTAATAAAAGAAAACAGACAAATATGTTAAGCCTTCAATATTATTGCATGTAACTATGATCCTTATTCTTCAAAAATTGAAACTTAGTGGTTACCATAGTTTTGAGGGGAGTGGGGGAAAAATAGAATAGATGGAACATAGGACATTGGAATTATTCTGAATGATCTTGCAATGACAGATACAGGTAATTTTAAATTTTGTCAAAACCTATAAAAGTGTATGGTGCAAAACACAAACTGTAATGTAAACCATTAGCCATGGTTAGTAGCACTGCTTCAATATTGGTACATCAATTGTAACAAATGTACCATACACATGTAAAATGTTATTGATAGAGGAAGGGGGAGAGGGGAAGAGGGGGAAGAGGTCAGGTAAATGCAAATCCCCTATATTTCCTTTTTTTTTAAGATTTATTTTCTATTTGTTTCTCTCCCCTTCTCCCCTCCAGGTGTCTGCTCTCTGTGTCCGTTCACTGTGGTTCTTCTGGGTCCACTTGCACGCTTGTCAGCAGCACCGGCAATCGGTGTCTCTTTTTGTTGCATCATCTTGCTGTGTCAGCTCTCCGCATGTGTGGCACCACTCCTGGGCAGGCTGCACTTTTCTCACATGGGGCAGCTCTCCTTACAGGGTGCACTCTTTGCACATGGGGCTCCCCTATATGGGGGATACCCCTGCGTGGCACAGCACTCCTTGTGTGCATCAGCTTTGTGTGAGGTCCAGCTTACTACACAGGTCAGGAGGCCCTGGGTTTGAACCCTAGACCTCCCATGTGGTAGGCAGACCCTATCAGTTGAGCCAAACCCACTTCCCCCCTACATTTTCTATGTGACTTTTCTCTAACCTAAAGCTTCTTTGAAGATAAAATGAAAAAATATAAGACACTGAGGAAATATACGGAAGAAATTGTCACTACATAAAAGGCAACATCTTATGGCGATGAAAGAAACATTGAAAAAAATTTATGGTACTTTTTTTTTACCTTTGTTTTTTATTTTTTTATTCTTTTTATTTTTGTACTTTATTATTATTTTATTATTTTTATTTGTTCATTTCTCTCCCCTCACCCCCCCCCCCCCCGTTGTCTGCTCTCTGTGACCATTCACTGTGCGTTCTTCTGTGTCTGCTTGTCTTCTCTTTAGGTGGCACCAGAAACTGATCCTGGGAACTTCTGGATTGGGAGAGAGGTGTTCAATCTCTTGGGCCACTTCAGCTCCCTGGTCTGCTGCACCTCTGTATCTCTTCATGTTGCATCATCTTGCTGTGCCAGCTCTCCACTCACGGTTAGCTTGCCACATGGGCCAGCACTCCTGCACGGACCAGTAGAGTATCTACAACTACAAGTAAGACAGTTCCATCCATTTGCCCCATGAAATCTAAGACCCGTCTCAGTCAGAAGCAGAGTGGACACCACCATCCTAAAATCCTCAAGATTGAGGAATGAATAAACATAAGGGGGGAATGCAACTATGGACTTAAGTGGACTTATGATTATTCTAGCAGTGGGAAAACTTTTGACACTTAAATAAAGGGAATGGCCACCAGAGTTTCTGATGAGAGGAAGAGGGAAGAATAGGTGTAATATGGAGTACTTGGGGACGTTGGAATTGTCCTGCATGACATTGCAATGATGGATATAGGCCATTAATCATTTTGTCAAAACCTATAAAATTGTGCAAAGTGTAAACTATAATGTAAACTATAGTCCATGGATAGTAACAATGCTTCAATATGTGTTCGTTAATTGTAGCAAATGTACCACAACAATGAAAGATGTTGTTAATGAGAGAATGTGTGGAAAGGGGCGGGGGGAGAGGTTGAATATATGGGAATCTCCTATATATATTTTTTAATTTATTGAAATATATCACCCATACATAAACATACATAAACAATAACTGCATAATAGTTGTGAACTTACAAAACAAACATATATGACATCAAACAAACATATATAACATCTCACCCTACCACCAATAACTTGCATTGTTTTTAAACCTTTTTAACTAATGATTAAAGAGCATTGTCAAAATGTTACTACTAAACAAAGTATTTTCCCCTAACTAATCCAATTATTATTATCGTTATATCATTTATATCTGAACATACATAAACAATTAGGTGCACAATAAAAGTTGTGAACTTACAATGCAAACATGCACAACATCATACAGGGGTCCCACACATCAGCCCTCCACCAACACCTTGCATTGTCATGAGACGTTTGTTATAAACTGTGAAAGAACACTGTCAAAAGCTTATTTATTACTAACTGTAGTTCTTATCTTACATTTGGTATGTTTACCCCCAACCCACCCTATTATTATTTTTTAAATATATTTTTTATGACAGAAGTTGTAAACTTATAAATCAATCATGCACATGTACAGAAATCCCAAACAACACCCCTCCATCAACACACCACAACGTGGTGTGTCATTTGCTACAGATAAAATAATATCATCTGATTATTGCCATGCCCATTGTATACATTTGACTCACATTTTCCATACTGCCTCAGTATCAACACAGTACATCTTTTGCATAGATGCAAGAATATTATATTATTACTACTAACCACAGTCCATACGTCACTCCAGTTGTATTTTTCCCATGCTTCTCCACATTCCCGACACCCTGTATTAGTGATACACATTTGTTCTAGCTAACAAAAGACATTCTTACAGCTGTACCATCAACCACAATTCTCACCCACCTCTTGGTTTACTGTGCTATTCAGTTCCTATATTATTCTTGAGCATCTGTCAATTGGTATTTACATAACTGGACTACCATTTTCAGTCACATCCCCATTTATAAACTAGCTGTTACTCACTGTGTGTTACCATCCACTCTATACATTTCCACACTTTTACAGTAAAGCTAATTAAAACTTCTACATAAATTAAACATCAGTAGTCCATGCAGTTCTTCTCTTATCTCCTTTAAGAACCTACCACCTACCACCAGGTCTTGAAGATGTTTTCCAATAATTTCTTCTGGAAGTTTTATGGTTCTTGCTTTTATTTTTAGGTTTTTTTTATACATTTTGAGTTAAATTTTTGGTAAGGTGTGAGATAGGGGTCCTTTTTCCTTCTTTCAGCTATGGATGTCCAATTCTTTCAGCACCATTTGTTGAATGGATTGTTCTGCCCATGCTGTGTGACTTTGACAGGCTAGTCAAAAATCACTTGACTATACCTGTGAGGGTCTATTTCTGAACCATAAATTTGGTTCCATTGGTCTATTGTGTCTGTCTTTAGGCCAGTACCATGCTGTTTTTACCACTATAGGTAGGTATTATGATTTAAAGTCTGGAGATGAGGGTTCAGTTTTCCTTTTTATGATGTTTCTGGCTATTCAGGACTCTTTACTCTTCCAATAAATTTAATGATCATGTTTTCAATTTTTTCTTTAATGCTGGTGAAATTTTTATTGGGATTGCATTAAATCCGCACATCAATCTGACTAAAACTGACATCTTAATGACATCTAGTCTTCCAATCCATGAGTATGGAATGTTACTCCAGTTATCTAGGGCTTTTTTGACTTGTTTTGACATTGAGTTGCAGTTTTCTGAATACAAGTGCATTACATCATTGGTTAAGTTTTTTCCTATTTGAGTTTTATCTGTCATATTTTATTTTCACCACTCTTTTGGCACTTTTAGTTACTTTTATTGATAAAATCTTCATTTCTAGACTCTCTTCCAGGCCCCTCTCTCCTGTCTTGTCTTTTCAGGCTTTAGCACACCCTTTAGTATTTCCTGAAATTCTGGTCTCTTGCTTAGAAATCCTCTCAGTTTCTGTTTATCTGTGAATATTCTAATTTCACCCTTATTTTTGAAAGACAGTCTTTCTGAATATATAAGATTCTTGGCTGGAAGTTTTTCTCTTGTAGTATCTTATATAAATCAGACCACTGTCTTCTTGCCTCCATGGTTTCTGGTGAGAAATCAGCACTTAATCTTATTGGATATCCCCTGTTGCTGCCTTTCTCCACCCCTCCTCCCCTTCCAGCCCCCGCCGCCCTTCCCGCCAGTCCCGCCCATATTGCCAACCTACAATCTGCCCTCTTCCCCAGTAACTGCTTACCTCAGGTCTATCCATCAGCTTCAGCCTGTCCACAGCCGCCCCTTAGCCAACCCTCCCTTCATCACGCCCCTCCCTCTACCCAACCCTATATAGCTAAGTGTACTTCCGTAATAAAGCAGACCTGTTCTTGCGCTCAAGCGGTCTCCGTGGTTTTTCCCCAACCGCGCGTCCCCCACGCCTGGAGAACCGGTGCTCCCTCTCGGGGCACCCCCCGCCGGCTGATCGGCAGGAGCAAGCCCCCCCGACTCTTGGGCCTGAGCGAGGACGAAACCCCCACGCTCAGCTACAACTGGCGTCCAATGTGGCGGCTCCTCCCCCGGCCCCTCTCTGCTGCTGCTGCTGCTGTGATCGTCCTCCTCTCCAGGTAGGGACCCCTCGCCCGGACGAGCCCCAAGGGACCCCTTGCCGTCGTCCCGTCCCTATCCCGTCATGGGCGCCTCTTTGTCATTGCGTCAGGCGCCGCAAGTTAGGGCCCTCACCGCCCTGCGCGATGCCAATGGAGTCCGCGTCTCCTTGTGGCAGCTCCAAAAGTACTGGGATCTTTTGCTCCCTTTTAATCCGTGGCTCGCCACCTGCCAACTCTGGAGCCCGGACACCTATTCGCGACTCATAGATCGAGTCACCTCCGCCATGGAGCACGAGAAACGCACCTTCCCAGCAGGCCTCTTACCCATTCTCATTGCCATTCGCGCTTGTCTCCTCGGCGCTCCGACCGAGGCTGTTTATGAAGCTTCTCCCAAACGGCCTCTAGACTGTGATCCCGATGAGCCTGCCGACACTGACTCTCTGTCTGACCAACTTGCTGCTGCTCTCGAGCGCGAACCTCCCCGCCTGAGCTCCCCGCAGCAGACAGAAACCACCCCTGCCGCTCCCCAAGATGGCGGACTTCCGCCTTCTTCCTCCACCTCTGCCCAGGATGGCGCACATCCAGCTTCTTCTTCACCGATGCCCTCCTCCCGCCTCTACCCGCCTCTTCCTGCCCAGTTAGCATCCGGTTCGGGCCCGGAAACTGCATGGTCGCCATCTTCCGCTAAACCGGAAGCGCCCCTCGCGCCATTTTGTCCGCTGCCGGATGTGACTGCTCCGCCATCTTGGCCGGCGCCCGAAAGGGTCCCGCCGCCATTTTGTTGTCGGCCGGAAGCCGCTAGGCCGCCATTTTCTCACCCGTGTTCCGCTTATCCCTTGCCGCCGCCGTACGGCAATAGCCCTTCACCTGCCTTGGCTGCTCCATCAGTCCCCGGTGCCACGTCTTCTCAAACCCCCCAGCTATATCCGCTAAATCCGCAGCCCACGTCGCAGCGACCCCAAACTTGGCTACCCTTTACAGTGGAAGAGGTCAGGACCCTCCGCAAAGCTGTAAAGGAAGACGGAATTGGCAGCCCTTATACGCAGCAACTACTTGAGGAGTTGGGGACCCAACTCGTTCTCCCATATGACTGGATTGCACTAGCCCATGCCATCCTGACGCCGGGTCAATTTATTGAATGGCGCGCCCATTACCAAGCGGCTGTTGACCGGCAAATCGTGGAGAATGCCCAAGCCGGCGTCCTCGATCCCTCCGATGCATACACGGGCACCAACAATTATGCAAACCCTCGTTCTTATCTCGAAATTGACCCAGGGTTTTGGCACCCGGTAAAAGTCCTCATCCAGCGGTCATTCTCTCTAGTTTCCACCAAGCAGCCCACCAAGCTCGCGCAGCTGCTTCAGGACTCCAATGAGACCTTCCCAGCATTTGTCGCCCGCCTCCTGGAAGCTTGTCAGCGGAAAATTTCCAGCGAGGATGCCCAATTTGCGTTAGCCAAAGAGTTAGTCATTGACGGGTGCCTTGCGCCGTTCCGGGCCATAATCCTTCCCATACGCGACAAAGCTCTGCACGAATGGGTCCTTGCTTGCCGTGACGTTGACCCACAAGTCAAAACACTCACCGCTGCCTTTGCCTCTGCCATGGCTGTTTCATCCAGCCCCACTTCCGTCTGCTTTCGGTGCAGCCAGCCCGGCCACTTCGTCCGCGAGTGCTCCCAACCAAGCCCAGCGCCTCGCTCAGACCCGCCGATGCGATGGCCAAGGGGCCCTTCTACACCATGTCCGCGTTGTGGGAAAGGATATCACTGGGCCCGCGACTGCCGCTCCACCCAAAGTTCCCAGCAGCCTTTAAACTCCCAGCGGGGCAGGCCTCAGCCCCACCCCCAAGAGGCCCTCAGGAAAATTCCCAAGCCATAATGTGGACAATGCCCATCACGCACCACCAGAGACCCTCATTGGAGCTTAAAATCGATGGGCAATGGCTCGATGGGCTCCTGGATTCTGGCGCTGAAGTCTCCTGTGTTCCCTTTGAAGTCGCTGCGTTCAATCACTGGCCCTTAGAGACCGGCCCTCAAGTCATCGGCGCCACGGGAGCCGCTACCTCCTGGAAAACATCCCAGCCTCTGCACTGGAGCGACCGAGAAGGCCATGAAGGCCAAATTCGCCCACTCGTCCTTTCGTCTGTCCAAACCATCTTGTGGGGAAGAGATGTCCTCAGCCAGTTAAAGGCCCGAATTACCACAGAGGCCTTCTCAGTCGCGCTGCCCCCCCCTACTAGGGGCCACTGCTCACATCTCAAGACCTGACCCTATTCCTCTGGAGTGGGACACAGAGGAGCCCATCTGGGTCGAGCAGTGGCCCTTACCAGCTCACAAATTACAAGCTCTCTCCACCCTCGTCTAAGAGCAGCTACAGGCAGGGTACATAGAGTCATCCACTAGTCCCTACTATTCACCAGTCTTTGTCATCAGCAAAAAGAGCACTGGCAAATACCGCCTTCTCCACGATCTCCACGAGATCAACAAGCATATCAAACCAATGGGGTCACCTCAGCCAGGATGCCCGCACCCCACTGCAGTCCCCCAACATTTTCATGCAGCAACCGCTGACATCAAGGACTGCTTTTTCTCTATTCCTCTTCACCCACGAGACTGTCCGCGATTTGCGTTTACAGTCCCACGCACCAACAACCAGGGCGCAGCGCTTCGATTCCAATGGCGAGTGCTACCGCAAGGTATGCAGAACAGCCCAACCATATGTCAGCTCTATGTCAACCATGCCATTGAGCCGCTGCACTCAAAGTTTCATCCAGAGCAAACATACATTCTCCACTACATGGATGACCTCCTCTTAGCAGCGAGCTCCAGCGCGCTCCTCAATGACCTGCTCTCTGCAGTGATGACAAACCTTTCAAGCCTCGGACTTACCGTGCAATCAGACAAAATAAACCTCCAACCTCCTTTTCAATTTTTGGGCTTTCATTTTCATCACTTCATTCAGCCCACAAGCCCACAAATTCATGTCTCTCACAAGATGACGCTGACTGAACTCCAACAACTTTGCGGACAAATCAATTGGCTTCGCTCGGCGCTGCCCATCACAACAGCGCAGATGCAACCCCTCTTCGAGCTCTTGCAGACCAAAGACAGCCCACCAACTGCAGCCACCCGCAGCATCACCATCACTCCTGCTGCTCGAGAAGTCGTCCAGCAAGTTAGCGCCGCTCTGCAGCAATGCCGCCTAGAGCGGTTCTCCCCTGACCTTCCAATTTTGGCTTTAGTTCTGCCGACGCCGGTCACTCCCACGGGTCTCTTATGGCAAGATGGCCCCCTTCTCTTTCTTCATATGTCAAAAAGCAAGCTCCCAAAAATCTGCCCTTTCATAAGAGCCTGGATCGCGTTGGCCACTGACCTAGTACTTCTCTCCATACAAACGTATGGTATTCCGCCACACACCATTGTCTGGCCTTTAGATGCCAAAGAAGTTACCTCTCTCATCATGAACAATGCCCAAATGCAAAGCCTAATAGAGCTCTTTCGCGGCTCCTTTGACAACCACTATCCTCATCACCGATTGCTGCAGGGAATGTCTCAATTGGCGTTTTCCAACCCGTTCCATCCATTGCCCGCGCGGAACCCAATCCCCTCAGCCATCACTGCCTTCACAGATGCCTCAAAAACGGCATTTGCAGCCATTATATACACTCCTGGGAATCCTGAGCCACAGCAACTGCTGTTCGCAAATGACTTCTCTGTTCAAGTAGGTGAGCTTCTAGCCGTCGCTGCAGTCCTTAACCTCCACCCAAACCAGTCTCTCAACATCTTCACTGACAGCCTATACACCCTTCAAGTGTGCCGCAGCCTCCCGCTTGCCACTTTCTTACCGAGTGACTCAAACATTGACCGAGCGCTCGCCTTCGTACAGCGACTGCTTGAGGCGAGGCAGCAGCCTTGGTTCATTGCTCATATCAGAAGCCACTCTGGCCTACCAGGACTGCTGGCTCAAGGGAATGACCTCGCTGATGCTTCTGTGTCAAGCCGCCAGGTAAACCCGGTCCTCCTACATGAAAGCCCTGCCGACGGGCCGCGACTTGGAGACTTTGTTAATCAAGCCAAGCTCCTGCATTCCCAATTCCACTTCTCCGCGCGGTCCATCCGGAAGCTCTTCCCCGACCTACCCATTGAAACTTGCAAACACCTTGTGCGCGCGTGCCGGACTTGCGCGCCATTGTTGCCACTTGGGCCTTTGCAGCCTCAGGGTGTTAACCCCCGCGGCCTCCGCCCAAATATCATTATCCTTTTAGCCCTCACTGTGGGCCCCTGGGTCATCAGGAGAATAGTCCGCCTTGCCAAAGACCAAGCCAATGCAGTGTTCAGCTCCTTTGTACAAGTCCACTACCAACGCCTCGCCACCGCTGAGTCCCCCCCCAGCCGTCCACCACTCCCCTTCTGTCCGTGCCACCTACTCCAGACCGCATGCCTATAGCTTCTTGTCTTCCTCTCCTTACTTCTCCCCAACTACTCCTCCCTCTCCGGCGAGGGGTACAGGGGCATCACAGGCCCGTTTTGCTGGCAAGGCTCAGCGCGCACCAGGCGCCTGCGTGCGCCGACCCTAATGGCGGGCACATGCATCCTGGCCAGATGCTATGTTGTCCGCTCACGACCAGCCGGTCCTCGTGGTCTCCCCCCACCCCTCGTCTTATCCCCGTGCCCATCCCTATAACCTCCTTTTCCTCCTACTCTTCCTCCTAATCCTTGTCTTTTGTTACTGCGCACGCCGAGTTATTCATACCCACAGTGCGCACCAAAACTTGTTGCCTCTATTTCCTTTTAAAAACAAAAGGAGCAATTGTTGCTGCCTTTCTCCACCCCTCCTCCCCTTCCAGCCCCCGCCGCCCTTCCCGCCAGTCCCGCCCATATTGCCAACCTACAATCTGCCCTCTTCCCCAGTAACTGCTTACCTCAGGTCTATCCATCAGCTTCAGCCTGTCCACAGCCGCCCCTTAGCCAACCCTCCCTTCATCACGCCCCTCCCTCTACCCAACCCTATATAGCTAAGTGTACTTCCGTAATAAAGCAGACCTGTTCTTGCGCTCAAGCGGTCTCCGTGGTTTTTCCCCAACCGCGTGTCCCCCACGCCTGGAGAACCGGTGCTCCCTCTCGGGGCACCCCCCGCCGGCTGATCGGCAGGAGCAAGCCCCCCCGACTCTTGGGCCTGAGCGAGGACGAGACCCTCATGCTCAGCCACAATCCCCTATATGTTATGCATTGCTTTTCTCTTGCTGCTCTCAGAATTCTCTGTTTGTCTTTGGACTTTGATATTCTGATGAGTATGTGTCTCGGAGTTGGTCTATTTCAATTTTTTCAGATGGGAGTACATTGTGGTTCCTGGACATGGATATCTATGTCCTTCAATAGGGTTGGGAAATTTTCTACCATTATTTCTTCAAATATTCCTTCTGCCCCATTTTCCTTTCTCTTCTCCTTCTGGGACACCCATGACATGTATGTTTGCATGTCATTTGCTGTCATTTAGTTCCCTGAGACCTTGTTCAATTTTTTCCATTCTTTTCTTCATCTGTTCTTTTGTGTGTTCACTTTCAGAGGCCATTTCTTCAAGTTCACCGATTCTTCTTCTGCCTCCTCAAATCTGTGATTATATGGTTCCAGTGTTTTTTAAATTTCATTTATTGCACCTTTATTCCCATAAGATCTGCTATTTTTCTCTGCATGCTTTCAAATTCTTCTTTGTGCTCATCCAATGTCTTCTTAATATCCTTATCTCTTTAACCATCTCATTGAATTTATTAAGGAGATTTTTTTGAACATCTATGATTAGTTGTTTCAACTCCTTTATGTCATCTGGAGGCTTATCTTGATCCTTTAACTGGGCCATAGCTTCCTATTTCTTGGTGTGGATTGTAATTTTTTGTTGGTGTATTTGCATCTGGCTTACTAGAGTATTTTTTCTGGGTGCAGTTTTTCTCTCTAGTTTAGGGCTTCCCATTATTTTTCCCTTGCTTATGCAGTAGAAGCCAAGCATGTACTTGGTGCTGTAAGCTGTGGAGGCTCAAGCTGTCCTCATTGTACCAGAGACCAATGAAGCTTCCCCACTTTCTCCTTTGCCAGGGGTAGGATCAGAGTCACAGCTATGTGGAATAATCCACGTGCAGGCCTAGACTGTAGTTGCCCAGAGAGACTGATGAAGCTTCACATCCCTTTCTCCCCTGCCTGGGGCAGGGATGGAGCTGCAGGTATGGGCAGCAATCTATGCAGTGCAGGTCCAAGATGACCACAGTTGCCCAGTAGACTTCTGATTTTCAGTCTATGCCAGCCAAAGGTCCCTGCAGTTACCTGTATAGGCTGGTGCAGGGCTCCTCAGCCTCCTCTCTACCAGAGGCAGGGCTGAAACCTAGTCTAAGGCTGCAGGCTGATCTGCATGAAAGAAACTGGTTCCTGCTGACACTGAGATTTTCAGTCAGCCAGGCTTCCCCTCAGGCTGGGGATGGAGTCAGAATGGCGGCTACTGGCCTCTTTCTGACTTGGTCTGATTCACACCCCAGCTGTTCCCAGGATTATCTCTTAGCCAGCTGAGTCTATCAATCAGCAACCGAAATCGACAGCCAACTGTCTCCTCCTCCCCTGTTTCTGGGAAATGGAACCTCCAACTCCAGCCACAGAATAGTTCCTGGGGTGGCTTGTGCCACCAGAGTAGGATAATCACTAGCGTCCACAGCTTGGCTGGTAACTTCCCGGAGAGGCTGCTGCAGCTCCCTGCCGCTTCTTCCCTGCTGGACGTGGCACTGGGGCCTAGGCTAGAGCTGCAATATGATCTGGATGGAAAGAATCTGGTCCCCACCAACACTGGGATCCTCAGTCCACCCCGCTTCCCCTCATGCCAGGTGCAGAGTTAAGATGGCGGCTCCTGGCCTCTTTCTGACGTGGACAGGCTCAAACTTCAGCTGTTCTCAGGATCATACCGTAGCCCACTGAATTTCCTCATCATAGCTGAAACTGGTACCCAACCGTCTCTTCCACCCCCGTTTTGGGGAAGTGTAGCTTTCGGTTTCAGCCATGGAAAAGCTCCCGAGGCAGCTTGTGCCTCCAGTGGGGGATGGGCACCTGCCTCCATGGCGTGGAGCACTCTACTTACGAAAGTCTTCTCTGCAGACGGGCATCTCCTCCTTCCACTCCCCCAAGGACATTGCAGGATTCTCTTCTGGCCTCCTGGAGCCCCCAAACAAGTGCTTCAGCTAGTTCCAGAGAGCTCTGGGTTTTTGCTAACTGCCCTGTAGCAGGAGCTGACTCTAGGAGCTCCTTATTCTGCTGCCATCTTGCTGGTTCTCGCCCCCATGTTTTTGATGTAACATTTATGTAATCTAAATCTTCATTAAAAATAAAAATACATATGCTGAAAAAATTCTTAAAGTACATATTAGCTTTATCTCTGATGTATGGAGATATAACTGCCTAAAATTCACCCCTGTCCTTTACCCCTTGGGCTGCAAACATATTTCTCTTAACCATCCTTTATTATCTCCTTAGGTTTCATCTTATTCTCACCTCTGACCCTGCTCCACCAAGATCAACAATAACATCCGTCTTGGAAAAATTCTCCTTTTAGAATATTTCCCAGCATTAAGTTATCCAGTTCTTCTTTCTTGAAACTTTATTCTCATAGATTCTGTACCATCCTACTCTCATTGTTGCTTGATCTCCTATCTCAAGCCCCCTTACCTGGCTTCTTTGCTCAGGCTCCATATCTTGGAAAGTCCCACACCTCTGCCCTGGACCATCTTTCCTTCCCTATTGATTTACCCTTTGTGTACTTTAAAGCTTCTCAATGGAGTAATGACTGCTAAATATGTATTTCCAGCCTTGGTTTGAGTGCTTCATTCCTATATACAATTGCCTATTTGGCATCAGTGTCTAGATGTCTAATAGATAACATTAAGTTGACAAGGTTAAAACTGCATTCTTGACACGCTGCCCTATCTCTCTTCCTATTTCCATCTTGCCCATTTGAGTAAATGCCACTAGACACTATTCAGTTGTTCAAGCCCAAGCCTGGAAATCATCTTGATTCCCCTCTTTTTGTTACCTCTCCCCAAATCTGAACCACTATGTGACCTTTAAGTTTCATTTCAAATATCCAAATCCAAGCACTTGTTCCTATTTCCACTGCTGTGCTGTCATCACTGCTAACTTAGTTGATTTCAGGGGTTTCCTACCTGTTCCCTTTCCTTCCATTCTGAGTCCCCATAATCCATTGTCTACACAGCAGGCACCAAATCAGATTGTGATTGGAGGGCTATTTAGCTCTCCAAAAGTGTCTCATTGTATCATTGTAAACTCTTTACTGTGTTCTCTAAGATGCACAGAATGCAGTCCCTCCTATCTCTGAAACTTCACTTCATACCACTCTATTTCCTTCAATATGCTCCTGAAGACTTGGTGTTTCTCTTTCTGGAATTGAATAAACTCTTTCCTACAAAGAAGCCTTGCACTTGAGTTCCTTTGCTTGGACTGCTCTTCTTGTTACTTTATCTGAGCCCAAATATGAGCCTTTCAAAGAGAGTTTCCCTGACTGCTTGCTGTGAAAACTCCCACACTCCAGTCACTATCAAATTACCTTTTTAGATTTTCCACCCTCTTCCAACTAGAATGTAAGTCCACAGGAGTAAAGACTGCCTTTCTTGTTCATTGCTCTATCTACAGTGCCTTGAAAATTTTCTGGCTCAACAAATATTTTTGAATATGTGAATGGATAAATAATAGAAGAATGACTGAATAAATTAGCTACAGCTGAGAGTTTTATTGGTTGAGCACTGGTTTAGTTTAAAACTTTATTCAACCATAAAATTGTAGGCAGTAGTAACATCCTTTTTATATACATATTTAAGATCTTGATCAATCTATATATTTCAAAGGTTATATATTGCTATTTTTGGTTTTTGTTTTTATGGATGGGGAAACTGAGATACAGATTGAGTGTCCAGCATTACGGTAAATTTTTATTTAGGACCACTAAATGTCTAGTCAGAATAGCTGTGATTCTTGGTTCATCTCCAAACAATAGATTATACTTCCTGAAAAGAAGTGATTTATTCATATGTAAGAAACAAAGTGTTTTTTTATTTAGTTGGGTTCATTTTTTGTTATTGTTTTTGTCTCAACCTATCTGAGCCTTTGCTCTCTTAGTATCAGAGCACTATGGAGTAAATATAATAATATAATATTAACTGAGTCCTTTGGACTCTACAATATGAAAGTTTTAGAAAAAGAGCCAAAAATCTGGTTGCCATTTGAATAGATTACTTTTCTGTTCTTTGAAATAATAATTACTACTTATCATGATAAAATATTCATTCTCTTTCTTCAGAGGAATGAACCTAAATAATTCCATTAGAGTTTAAATAACACATTTCACTTAGTTGGCAGGGAGACTCAAGTCTGCACACCCTATCAATGATGATTGTCTTCCTAGTAGAGTAAACCCAACCAGAGATATGACAATATCTTAACTTGAGCTATTCATCACCGATCTGTAAAAGGGAAGAACAATTAAAATAATCAAAGATGAGCTTGCTAAACACTTCAAGGGTGATCAGAGAGCCAGTTATTTTCAGATGAAAGAATGTGGCCACCCCAAAGTTACTGTTACCAAAGGCAGAGATGAAAGCATATATTGGTGAAACAGAAAATTTACCCCAGAAATGACTGAAAAGAAACATAAAAGGAAACAAACTCAGCATCCAAGGCTAGACCTAATTGCAAAGAGGAATTATTCCATGAAATGCAATTAAACTTCTAGAGAGATCAAAGCATTTTTCCACAGGGGAGGTGTAAGAGGAAAAACAATATTCCCCTTTTAACTAAGAAACATCACAAAAATTTATAGAAAAATCTGGACTATCTCTTAAGATTGAAACAAAGAAGTGAAATGAATGTATAGGATAGGTTGTTTTTAATGATGGTACAAGCATAAAACATAAATAAATGCAATTAGTCCAAAATACTCTAGCTGGTAAAATAAATTACCCTACACTATAATTAAATGTCATCTAAAAACATCTTTATAATAATAGTTACTTCATATTATAATATTTTTGAAAACTAAATTTACAATAATGAGTGGAAATGATTCATAATTCTCTATTGTGCTAAAATATAGATACGGTGTTCATAGAAGATTGTGTATTTGTAATGCCCTTTTTTTTTTAAAGATTTATTTACTTATTTATTTCTCTCCCCTTCCCCCCACCCCCGTTGTCTGTTCTCTGTGTCTATTCGCTGCATCTTCTTTTGTCCGCTTCTGTTGTTGTCAGCAGCACAGGACTCTGTGTTTCTTTTTGTTGTGTCATCTGGTGCACTCCTTGTGCGTGGGGCTCCCCTACATGGGGGACACCTCTGTGTGGCACGGCACTCCTTGCGCGCATCAGCACTGCACGTGGGCCAGCTCCACACGGGTCAAGGAGGACCGGGGTTTGAGCCTCGGACCTCCCATATGGTAGACGGATGCCCTAACCACTGGGCCAAGTCCGCCGCCATCTAATTCCCTTTTTGAATTGCATCGAAAGACAATGAACTTCATTACCTGATGCTAGGTAAAATGGAGGAGCATGTTTTACACATTGAATATATATGTGTCTATATATCTCTCTATACATACAGTAATGCCTCCCCCACTGAGAATTTTCCTTACCCCAAATCCTGGAGATTTGACTTTTTCCCAGCTTATCGTCTCTAGACTCTAAACCCTACCTGATGTACCCAGTCACCACGACCACGGTGACATCATGCTGGAGCTCAATGCCACAGGGAGGGACCTGTTGCAGAACCTCCTGAAGT
Source organism: Dasypus novemcinctus (assembly GCF_030445035.2). Taxonomy (NCBI): domain Eukaryota; kingdom Metazoa; phylum Chordata; class Mammalia; order Cingulata; family Dasypodidae; genus Dasypus; species Dasypus novemcinctus. The sequence goes on along the minus strand of NC_080675.1, from coordinate 108,289,249 downwards.
GCAACCCTCTCCAGTGCAACTCAGAAGAAGAGGTCCCACAGCACTGCTACTTCTCCAACTTCTGCCCTCCCTAGGCTCCAGGACACCAGCTTTTTCATAAAAGGAAAGAAAACAGGCAGATGACAGGTGGAAGTATATTTTGTTGTTGTTTGATGGTGTTTTTGTTTTTCAAAGAAGCCTAAGAGAGGGAATAGAAGCTAGGAGTCTTTGGAGTCTGAGTTTTTTAGGAAAGAAAGCATCCCGGCATGCGTATCAACAGTGCAGATGGCTAGAGCTTTAGCAAGAAACTGCTATGCACTGTAAAACCACTACACCTTGGATTGTATGGAGAGGAGTTGAAAACTACCTACTTAGCACTGTCTCATAGGTTAAATGAACAGTTACCTACAGGTTTTTAGACATCTAAAAGACTATCTCTGGAGGCAGGTGGGATCCTGAGGCAGAAGATAAGAGTGTTATGTCATAAAAGCAGAAAGGCATGGGACACAAAAGGAAAAAAAAAAACTATTAGCATGTATTTTATTTTCAATATTTTGTTAAAGTACTGGGAAAGGAAATTACTGAAATGTTTACAGAAAACACGAGATTCTAAATGAAAATAAACTACAGTTAACTGTTGTTGCTACGAAGAGATATAACAAATCATTGATGTTTATTTTCTTTATTTTGTCATCTTCTTGTAATGCAGATTTATAAGAATTTTAATTGACTAACCTGCAATTTCTAACCCTAGTTTTCTGCTTTAATCAAGAATTTTCTTATCACAGAGCTAATGGGGCACCCATTTTTCCTGATCAGGAGAACAAAGAAAGCATGAACAAGTATTTCCAATTTGTAAATGGCTAACATATCTAATAAAACTAAATGTTCTATATACCAAATCATATTACCTTTCCCTTCCAAAGATTCTCAGTAAGTGAATTAAAACATTTTTATTTTGGCAAAGCAGTTGTTTCTGAAAAAGGAAAAATAAAAAATTTAGATTTTGAATTTTAGACTTCAGTTTTCAGTAACAACAGGGAAGAGAGATTTAATTTTAATTTCCCCTGAGCCCATTTCTACTTTAACAATATGGAGAGTTACTTTGAATTTTTTAACTTGGTTATATTTTGCTTAAATCATTTAAAAGTTCTTTCACAAATTTAATTAAAAATAATTATAACTCAAATTCTGTGAGGCATATGGTGATTGAAAGTAAAACAATATGAGAACAGGATTTTATGGTATTTTCGAAGGAGCCATGGCACTGTACAAATGGAGTTTTTTTTTTTCAGTTCACTTTTCAAGCAGAAAGTGACATTGCCATCTGCAAGATACATTGATAGGTAGAAAAAAACAGGTTGCAGTCCTTGTCTATGTTATACTACCTTTGGTGTAAAAGGGGAGGGATAGAAATATATTTGATATTTACTTTAATATGTACGGTGGGTATAAAGTCTCTGAACTTGGTAATAAGGAGTTTGAAATGTAAAAATAGGAGCCTAGTACAGAATAGGAAGGATGCAATCCTCTGAGACATGTAGGGAAATGTCAAGAAATTTAGGAGATAATAAACACAGAATATATAGTTTAAAAGGGGGTTCCTAACTGATGCTATGCAAGGAGAGACTAAAGATGATGGAATCCTATGTGGAATTGATGAAGATAATTATGCTTGAGTCTATGTAGAATAAAGCATGTGTAGATCTCTTTCCAGACTTGGGTTAAATCTTTTGTTGTGCTTGTAAAATCCTGAGTTGATCGATACAATGTAGTTAGGCAAATAATATAATATATAAGTCATTTGTGATGGTTAAATTCATGTGTCAACTTGTCCAGGTTATTTTGTCCAGTTATTTGGTCAAATAAGTACTGGCCTGATCATTACTAAGAGGGTATTTTGTGGTTTTATATTATCAGTAAGTTAATCAACATATACATCTATGGCTGATTACATCTACAATACACTGAGGAGACTGCCTTCAACCATAAGAGAAGTCTCATCCAATCAGTTGAAGGCTTTAAAAGGAGAAGTGATGATTTCAGCAGACAGAGGAGAGAATTCCTGTCTATACTTCAGCCAGCCAACTTCTCCCAGGGAATTCATGGAAAACCCCCATCAGAGTTCCCTGCTTGAGACCTGCCCTAGGAATTTGGGCTGTCCCAATTTTTATAAAAATCTCATAATATTTACAGATATCTCCTGTCAGTTTGGTTTCCCTAGAAAACCCTAATACAGTATTGTTGTAAAAATATAGAATGAACTACTGATAACTACCACACCTTCGCCCCAAGGATATCAGAAAAGGTAGAATCATAATGCAGTAGCACTCTACTACTAAAGTAGCTCTCTCCTTTTAAATCTTCAACTGATTGAATGAAACCAAGTGCTTCTCACATAATGATGGGGACCTACTGACTCTAAAGATAAGAATATCTATTTGATAATGGAGAAAATCATTTTCTCTTCAATGTGAGTTTAAACTATAGTGTTTCTGAATACATACATACTTATACATATATATTTATGTTTGAGAGATAACTTACCTCAAGTCAAGTATTTAAAAAACCATCACCAAAACTACCACTTGCACAGATGGAAAGGATCCAGAACATAATGTCTTTTCCTCAGACAAAGAGTGGAAATTGTCTTATGGAGGGAGACTCAACATTCAGATTGTGCAGCATGAAGGAGATATCTGCAGACCTCCCTGAGAATTTGAGAGAAGTGAGCCAACCTAGAAGGGGTGAAACATCCAGAATTCCTTGTCTTTCTGAAAAACTTTCAGTTCCTTCTTTTGTAATTTCCTGCTGAGATGGGTCTAATCCTTATTATGAAATTTATTTATGACTGTACAACCTGGCAATTTATTATTTTAGTAAATTGGAAGGGGGTAGGATAGGAAGGGGAAGATGAGTTTATCCCTGCCCTCTCATCTATAATTTAACAAAGAATTGACATCTCCTTACTGGGAGATTTAAATTTTCAGGTGGTTATTGAAATGGAGGACAGGCCAGTCACAGTAAAGCCTTCATTTGTGGAAGATGTCAGACTCTTTAGAGGACTTGGATAAGAGAAAAAGTAGTATCAAGGGGAACTACCTTCAGAAGTTAGGGAGAGACCCCAGTGATGCTGGATTAATCTGGAGATAAAATGACCAGTACCCAACATTGTCTATATCCTGAAGTAGTGTGCTTGTAGAGTGTGATCTTCATTTGATTTAATTCTATCTTCATGAATTACATGCTAACTAATATTATGGAAAATAAAAATTACAATATCACTAGTGGAAGTGGCAAACAGACTGTATCCAGAAGGTATGTTCTAGAGTTTGGTAAAAGACAGTTATTGCAAAATCAAGCTAGTGTGTAGCATTTTAATAGAACTCTATAATATAGCATTATATCAAAATGAGGTTTCACTTTTCTCTTCTGTTTGATAAAGAAAATATTCTACATGATTAAAGCGAATTGTCAGTTTAAATTCCTTCCTGGAATTAGCAAAAATTGGTCTCATTTCTTTAGTAGAAGAAATGTTGTGGGTGGGATGGAAAGACGAGAGAAATAGTTGTAATATTTCTCCTAGAGAGACTACTGCCATTTATTAAGATCTAGAATGGTGATGGAGAGTGGATGTAGCTTAAGTGGTTGAGCACCCACTTCCTGTGAATGGGATCTCAGCTACCGCCTGAAAACAAACAAGCAACAAGCAAATGAAAAAAACAACTTTCATTGGGGATTGGATGTGGCTCAGTGCTTGAGCAACTGCTTCCCATGTACAAGGTCCTGTGTTCAATCCCTGGCACCTCCTTAAAAAAAAACTTAATATTGTGAAAATTCACACCTGGCTTCTTTCTTCCCACTCTGGGTATTTCCCATTCTACTTATCACAAAAGTTTGTTTGTTTGTTTTTACTGAAATTCTTTATTTAAAAAAGTATATCTTTCATACATGAATATACATAAATAAGGGTAGAGTAAACATTGTGAACTCACAAAACAAATATGCATATCATCATATAATTTTCCTACATATCACCTTACCACCAACGTCTTACATTGTGTTAAATATTTCTTTTTTTCTCTCTCTCTTTTTTTTTTATAAATGTTACATTCAAAAAATATAAAGGTCCCCACATGCCCCCCACCTCCCTCACCCACTCCTTCCACATCAACAACCTCCCCCACCATCACAAGACATCCACTGTACTTGGTGAACACATTCTGGAGCACCACTGCACCACATGGACAACAGTCCACATCGTAATCTACACTTTCCCCCAGCCCACCCAGTGGGCCATGGCAAAACATACAATGTCCAGCATCTGTCCCTGCAGTACCACCCAGGGCAACTCCAAGTCCTGAAAATGCCCCCACATCATATCTCTTCTTCCTCTCCCTACCCTCAGCAGCTACATGGCCACTTTCTCCACATCAAGGCTACAATTTCTTCCATTACTAATCACAATAGTTCCATAGTAGAATATCAGTAAATCCACTCTAATCCGTACTCTATTCTTCCATTGTTGACCTCTTCTGCAACTACTGTTTATTCCCTTTTTCCCCCAAAGCAGTTAGGAACCAGTATTACCCAGTATTCCTCAATAATGTGTAATTCTAGTTAAGATTATTTTGGTTGCAAAGAACAAAAACATCCTGTAACTGGAATCGAAATTGCCTTCTTCCTTTTAACTTCTTTAATATTCAATGCTGTAAAGTTATTGGGTGCAATACTTATTTGACACATAGCATCTGCTACTTGGTGTCACTCTGAGCCCATTGAGAGCATGGACCATATCTGTGTGTATACACACACACACACACACATATATATATATACACACACATACATATACACACACATATATTACACTTGAAGAGAAACTCATAGAAGTGATCCCCAAATTCTGTGTCTCTCTTTACTTTTAGGGTATTTGTTGAGTCAGTCCTCGTGAGGGCAAAAGGCTTAGAAGCTGAACAAAGCATAGCCACTAAGATGGGAAGAGGACTTGGCCCAATGGATAGGGCGTCCGCCTACCACATGGGAGGTCTAAGGTTCAAACCCCGGGCCTCCTTGACCCATGTGGAGCTGGCCTATGCACAGTGCTGATGTGCACAAGGAGTGCCCTGCCATGCAGGGGTGTCCCCTGCATAGGGGAGCCCCACATGCAAAGGAGTGCACCCTGTAAGGAGAGCCACCAAGCACAAAAGAAAGTGCAGCCTGCCCAGGAATGGTGCTGCACACATGGAGAGCTGACACAACAAGATGGTGCAACAAAAAGAAACACAGGTTCCTGTTGCCATTGCTAAGAATATAAGCAGTCACAGAAGAACATACAGCAAATGGACACGGAGAGCAGACAACTGGGGGTGGCGGAAGGGGAAATAAATAAATAAATAATAAAAAAAATAAAAATAAACATAAAAAGTATAGCCACTAAGAGACAGAGAAGACAAAAACATTTTTGGAAATCTCACTGGAGGACATAAAAATTGAAATTTGGGCTTGTTAAAGTAGCTGGTACTCGAGAAGCCAAGATACTAGGGAAAAGAGAAACAAGAAAGTGAGTTTGACACTTTGTACCATTTTTCTCTTTTAGGTGTTTGCCAATTGTTATGCTGCACAAAAAGACTATGAAAAGGTAGGAGAGTTTTGGAAATCTCAGAGTTCTGAAGACACAAAATCTAGAGTTCAAGATGCATCAGGAGGAGGGACTCTGGTAAATACCCCAAGCTCTTAATGGACCCCTGATGAGCTACAACTTAGTACTGAGTAAGAATTAGAGGTAGACTGAGTACTACAAAATCTGAAAACCCATGCTGGAATCACAATTTCATTGATTGAGATGATTCAAACTTATTCTTGAAACTTGCAGGAGTATTTTCTTGAAAATGAATCCAGCATTTAGGTCCTTTGAAATTTTTCATGCTAAATTTCCAAAATATTTGAACAGAATTATTCCTATCCCACAAGGAAGCAGGATCAAGAGAAAAAGCAGACAATAGAAAATGACCAGTGGATGACTCTTATTTATAGTTATCAAACACAGATTTTAGTGCTTAACATATTCAATAAAATAGATTACAAGGTTGTAGATACTCACCAGAATCTATAAATATATGTAAAAGTTCTAGAAATGAATATGCAATAATTAGTATAGAGTATATATTCATTTTTTCTAGCTTCTTTTGCTCATAGATATTACATATAAGAATAGCTAGTTATGGTTTTTTGTTTTGTTTTGTTTTGTTTTTGCTGAGTAGGATTCCATTGTATGGCAATACCACATTTGTTTATACATTCATCTGTTGATGGGCATCTGGATTGTTACTAGTTTTTAGTTATTACAAATAAGGTTGCTAAGGACATTTTTGTAAAAGTTTTTATATGGATATATGCTTTTCTTTCTCTTGGGTTAAATAGCTAGGAATAGAATGGCTGTATCAGTTGATAGGTGAGTGGAACCAACATTTTGTTTGTTTGTTTTTTGTCTTTATTTTTTTAATGTTACATTAAAAAAATATGAGGTCCCCATATATCTCCCACCCCCCTCACCCCACTCCACCCCCCAAAACAACAACCTCCTCCATCATCATGAGACATTCATTGCATTTGGTGAATACATCTCTGAGCACTGCTGCACCTCATGGTCATTGGTCCAATCATAGCCCACATTCTCTCACAGTCCACCCAGTGAGCCATAGGAGGACATACAATGTCTGGTAACTGTCCCTGCAGCACCACCCAGGACAACTCCAAGCCCCGAAAATGCCCCCACATCACATCTCTTCCTCCCACTCCCTATCCCCAGCAGCCACCATGGCCACTTTCTTCACACCAATGCCACATTTTCTTCATTTACTAATCACAATAGTTCATGAATAGAATATCAGTAAGTCCACTCTAATCCATACTCTATTCCTCCATCCTGTGGACCTTGGAATGGTTGTGTCCACTCCACATCTATATCAAGAGGGGGCTTAGATTTCACATGGATGCTGGATGCAATTCTCCTACTTTCAGTTGTAGGCACTCTTGGCACCCTGGTGTGGTGGTTGACCTTCTTCACCTCCATGTTAGCTGGGTGGGGTAAATCCAATAAAGCAGAGTATAGGAATTGCAAGTCTGTTGAGGCTCAGGGCCTGGCTATCACATGGTCAGTCCAGAGATTCAGGTCCCCTAGGTATACATTAAACCCCAGCACCAACTACAGTTCCAGTAAAAGTAACAGGAGAGGCTTGTGGACAAAGATCACATCTGAGTCCACCTCCATCACATAGAAACACAGACTCCAAAGTAGGGCCAACTGACATGGCACTGAAGTCTGTCTGCTATGACCATAGAACCTGTGGGTCTCTGTAGCCCTCAGTAGAACCAATACCTGGGGTTGTATCTACTTTATCTGTCTTCAGGACTCTGCTCAGGTGTGCTTAAGGGCAACCCCTCTGATAACCTCCCAGCTCTTTTTGGAGACTCATAGCCATATAAACTCATTTGTCCTTTCCATTTCCCCCTTTTATTCAGGTCAAAAAGCATTTTTAACTCCTGGTATTATATGTAGACTGAGATATTCTGCTGGTTTGAGTTGACCCTTTTATTCAAGGTCATTTGTATCATCAGCTGGTACTTGGAACCAACATTTTAACATCATATTTTCTGAGCCACTAACAAAAGTATATATTACCATATATTTAGGTCTTTAAAATTTCTCTGAACATTGTTGTGTAGTTTACAGTGTTGCACAGGTCTTGCACATCTTTTGTGAGGTTTTTCATTAAGTAGTTCATATTTTTATGCTCTTGTCAATGGTATTTTTAATTTCAGTTCCCAATTTTTTATTGCTAATATCAAGAAATCCTCATTCATTAATCTTGCATTACCAACTTGTTAAACACACTTACTAGTTCTAGTACCTTGTTCTTAGGTTTCATCAGATTTTCTACAGAAAAGATTAAACTATCAGTGGCTAAATATAATATTGCCTCTTTCCTTTCAAAAAGGATATGGTTTATTTCTTTTTTCTTACTTCATTGCATTGGCTAGAAACACCAGTATAATGGTGAAGAGATGTGGTGACAGTGAGCATGCTTTTCATATTCCTGATCTTAAGGGGAAACCATAATGAAGGATTTCTTCAATAAGTAAACTGTTAGTTGTAGAGGTTTTTTAATAGAATTTTTTATTAGGTTTAGGATGCTCCATTTTATTCTGAGTTTGCTGAAAGTTTTTAATTTGACATGGATGTTGGATTTTGTCAGATGCTTTTCTGCATCACTTGTAATTATCTTGTAATCTTTCTTGTTTAGTTTGTTAATAATATATTACAGGGATTGCTTTGCAAATGTTAAACCAACCTTACATTTCTGGGATTAACCCTACTTGATTGTGATATTTTATCTCTTTTATATATTACTGTCTTTTTTTTTTTTTTTTGAGGTACCAGGGACTGGGGATTCAACCCAGGTGCTCGTATGTGGGAAGCTGGTGCTCAACTACTGAACCACATTGGCTTCCCCGAGTTGATTTTTTCTTTTTCTTTTTTTTTTGCTTGTTGTTTGCTTTTGTTATTTCAGGGGCACCAGAAACCAAAACCAGGACCTCCCATGTGGGAGGTGGACACTCAATTACTTGAGCCACATCTGCTCTTCTTTTATATATTATCTTTTAATTTATACTTTTGGATTCAATTTGCTAAAGTTTTGCATCTATGTTCATGAGCAATATGAGACTATAGTTTTCATTTCTTGTCATTTTTTTTCCTGGTTTCAATTACCAAAATAATGCTGACATCATAGAATCAATTGAGAAGTACTCCCTCTTTTACAGTTTTCTGAAAGAGTTTTTATAGATTTGGTATTATTTCTTCCTTGATTATTTTGCTAGAAGCCATCAGTGAAACCAGCTGGACTTAGAAATTTCTTCTTTGTGGCAAATTTTTAAACTACAATTTCAGTTTCTTCAGTATAGTGTTAGTGTTGCTAAGCCAAGGCAATTTAATCTCCCCCCATATCCAGGGAATATTTCCTGATAGCTGTAGTCACTTTTGTTATCACAACTGGAGGTGAGGGGGAACTGCTGCAGGTATCTAGTAAGTAGGGGCCAGGGATACTACTAAACATCCTACAATGGCTATGACATCTCCCATAATAGAGAATTATCTGGCCCAAAATGCCAGTAGTGCCACATTGAGAAAGCCTGCTTTAATAGATACAGGGCTATTCAGGTTATCTATTTGTTCTTTAAAAACAAAACTTTATTTCAACCTCAAAAAGTAAAATATTAGACAAAAGGTAGCTTAAAAAATTATGGAAGTATTACTTTAAAATATCTTGTCCAGGCACATTTAATTTATTTAATCCTAAAAACAAGATCAATTGCTTCTCCATTGTTCTGAAAGATGAATAAATGTTCACACGAATTAGTTAAATGACATGACCAATATCTCCTTGTTAATGAATAAAATGAAAAAAAATGCTTGATCATATTCACATCTCATAAAACGAAATCCCATATTCTTTTTTTCCCTTTAGCATTGGTATAGTTTCACCTTTGCCTTTGCTACAAAAATATTACAATATTATCACTAACCATAGTCTATAAGTTACATTAGTTGCATTTTTCCTATGTATCACCATATTTTTAATACCTTGTTATAGAGGACCATTCTTGGCTTTATATTATAAGCCACAGTCCTCATCTATTACCAAAATCACTATATTATACATTCCCTAGATTATCCTCTAGTTGTCTTTCAATTAATATTAACCTCCCTAGACTATCTGTTTGTTCTTAAGTGAGCTTTAGTAGTTTGTGGCTTTCGAGAAATTGGTCCATTTCATGTACATTTTCAAACTTACTGGTATAAAATAGTTCATAATATTCTCTAGTTTCCTTTTAAGATTTATGGAGTATATAATAATATCACTTCTCTCATTCCTAAGATTGTTAATTTGTTTCTTCTCTTTTTTCCCTTGTCGGTCTGCCTAGAGGTTTATCAATTACTAATCTTTTCAAAGAAATACAATTAGTTTCATTAATTTTCTGTATTATTTTTCTGTTTTTCATTTCATTGATTTCCACTCTGTTCTCTGTTTCCTTTTTTCTGCTTACTTTGAGTTTAATTTGCCTTTCTATAGTTTCTTAAGATGGAAGCTGAGCTCTTGATTTGAGATCTTTCTTTTTTCTATTATAAGCATTTAGTCTTATAAATTATCTCTAATTATTGCTTTAGAGGCATTCTATAGTTTCAGTTATACTGTGTTTTTATTTTCACTAAATTCAAATTAATTTCTAATTTCTCTGATTTCTTTACTCAAAGCTTATTTAGAAGTTGTGTTATTTGATTCCAAATAATTGAGGGTTTTCTGGGTATCTTTGTGTAGCTGTTTCTAATTTAATATCATTGTAGTCAGAAAACATACTTTGTACTATTTAAATCCTTTTAACTGGATTGAGTATCATTTTGTGGCCCATAATCTGGTCTATTCTGGTTAGATTTAATGTGCACTTGAAAATAATGTCTAGTGGTTTGTTTGATGTGTTCTATAAGTGCCAATTAAGTCAAGCTGATTGATAGTGCTGTGCAAATTTTCTGTATCATTGTTCTATCTTTCTGCCAATTGTTTTATTAAATATTGAAAGAGGGGTATTAAAGTCTGTGGCTGTAATTGTGGATTTCTCTATTTATCCTTGTGGTACTGTATTAGTCAGCCAAAGGGGTGCTGATGCAAAATACCAGAAATTGGTTGGTTTTTATAAAGGGTACTTATCTGGGGTAGGAGCTTACAGATACCAGGCCATAAAGCATAAGTTACTTCCCTCACTGAAGTCTATTTGGAGCAAGATGGCTGTTGATGTCTGCGAGGGTTTAGGCTTACTTGGTTCCTATGTTCCTGGGGCTTGCTTTTCTCTGGGTTCAAGGTTCCTTCCTTTCTGGTGATGGCTTCTCTTTCCTCTGTGTGCTGACTTCCCAGGGCTCCAGCTTAAGTCTTCAGCATCAAACTCCAATGTCAAAACTCCAACATCAGAAAACCCTCAACTCTATTCTTTGCCATGATGTTTATCTGTGAGTCCCCACACACCAAGGAGTGGGGACTGAATGCCCTAATCATAACTCAATCATGCCTGGGTACAGATCATATTGCAAACATAATACAATATCTATTTCTGGAATTCGTAACCATATCAAACTGCTACAAGTACCATGACCTTCTGTTTTATGTATTGTAATGTTCTGTTATTGTGTTCCTAAACATTTAAAATTGTTGGTTTCCTTATAAATTGACTGCTTTTCATTATAAAGTGAATTTCTTTGTCCCTGCTAATATTTTTTGCACTTAATCTACTTTGTATGATATAAATACTCATACTCCAAATTTTTCTTTAGTTAGTGTTATCATCAAACATCTTTTATGCCCTTTAACTTTAATCTATTTCTGTCTTTTTTGTAAAGTGGGTATCTTGTAAGCAACACATAGTTGATTCTTTGTTATCCAACTGATCATCTCTGTCATATATTTGGGTATTTAGACCATTAATATTTAGTGTAATTCATATGGTTAAGTTTAAATGTCTCCTTTTGCTACTTGTTTTCTATTTGTTCAATATGACTTTGTTCCTTTTCTCCTCTTTTTTCTTCCCTCTCCTGGATTAAGTGATTTTTTAAATTATTTAATTGCAACTAATTTATTGGCTTAATAGTTGTAACTCTTTTATGCAAGTGTGTGTGTGACAGATAATAGTATACTTTTTAAGTTATCACAGTCTATCTTTAAATGATATATCACTTCATATGTAGTGTAAGAGTGATAATAACATACTTACATTTTGTCCCTTACAGCTTTTATATTATTGTTTTCATACGTTCTAATTATGTTATAAAATTCCACAATATACTGTGATTTTTAATTTGTTTAAACAGCCTGTCATATTTTTAAGGATTTAAACAATATCAAAATATGATACATTTAGCCTTGTGGTAACCATTCCTGGTACTCTTCATTCCTTCTAGATCTGTATTTCCTTCTGTTCAATTTTTTTCTCCTAAAGGACTTTCGTGGTAAGGTGGAGTTGCTGGTAATGATTTCTTTTAATTAAATATTTAAAGTATATCGCTCATACATAAATATACATAAACAATAATTGTATAATAATAGCTGTGAACTTACAAAACAAACATATAACATCATACAGTACTCTCATAACTCACCCTACCACCAATAACTTGCATTGTTGTTAAAATTTTTAACTAATGATTAAAGAGCATTGTCAAATATTACTACTAAACAAAGCATTTTCCCCCAACCAACCCTATTATTATCATTATATCATTTACATATGAACATACATAAACAATTAAGTGTATAGTAAAAGTTGTGAACTTACAAAGCAAACACGCATAACATCATACAGGGGTCCCATATATCAACCCTCCACCAACATCTTGTATTGTTGTGAGAAGTTTATTACAAATTATGAAAGAATAATGTCAAAATCTTACTACTAATCATAATCCTTATCATATATTTGGTGTATTTTTCCCAACCCACCTTATTATTATTTTTAAAATATATTTTTTATGACAGAAGTTGTAATCTTATGAAACAATCATGCACATGTGCAGAATCTCCAAACAACACCCCTCATCAACACACCACACTGTGGTGGAACATTTGCTACAGATAAGATAATATCATCTGATTGTTACCATGTCCATAGTGTACATTTGGCTCACATTTTCCATACTGCCTCAGTATCAACACAGTACATCTTTTGCATAGATGCAAGAATATTATATTATTACTACTAACCACAGTCCATAGGTCACTACAGTTGTAGTTTTCCCATGCTTCTCCACATTCCCAACATCCTTCAGTAGTGACATATATTTGTTCTAGCTCATAAAGGACAATCTTGCATCTGTACAATCAACCACAATTCTCATCTCTCTCTTGGTTTACTGTGCTATTCAGTTCCTAGATTATTCTCTAGCTTTCTGTCAACTGGGATTTACATACCTAGACTACCATTTTCAGTCACATCCCCATTTATAAACTAGCTGTTACTCACTGTGCATTACCATCCACTCTATACATTTCCATACTTTTACAGTAAGATAATTAAAACTTCTACATACATTAAACATCAGTAGCCCACTCAGTCCTCCTCTTATCTCTTTTAGAATCCACTACCTACCACCAAGTCTTGAAGATATTTTCCTACAAATTCTAGAATTTTTATGGCTCTTGCTTTTATTTTAGGTTTTTGATCCATCTTGAGTTAGTTTTTTGGATAATGTGTGAGATAGGGGTCCTCTTTCCTTCTTTCAACTATGGATGTCCAATTCTTTCAGTACCGTTTGTTGAATGGATTGCTCTGCCCAAGCTATGTGACTTTGACAGGCTAGTCAAAAATCACTTGACCATACCTGTGATGGTCTGTTTCTGAACCATAAATTTGGTTCCATTGGTCTATTGTGTCTATCTTTAGGCCAGTACCATGCTGTTTTTACCACTACAGCTAGGTAATAATATTTAAAGGCTGGAAATGAGGGTTCACTTTTCCTTTTTAAGATGTTTCTGACTGTTCAGGACCCCTTACAATTCCAAATAAATTTGATTATCATGTTTTCAATTTTTTTCTTTAATGCTGGTGGAATTTTTATCTGGATTGCATTGAATCTTTATATCAATTTGAGTAGAATTTACATCTTAATGATATTTAGCCTTCCAATCCATGAACATGGAATGCTCTTCAATTTATTTAGGTCTTTTTAACATTTCTTTTAACGTTGAGCTGCAGTTTTTAGTTACAAGTGCTTTACATCGTTGGTTAAGTTTATTCCTGACTATTTGAGTTTTATCTGTCTTGTTTGTTTTCTACCACTCTTCTGACACTTTTAGTTACTTTTATTGATATAATCTTCATTTCTAGGCTCTCTTCCAGGCCCCTCTCTCCTGTCTCTTCTTTTCAGCCTCTAGTAAACCCTTTAGTATTTCCTGAAATTCTGATCTCTTGCTTAGAAATTCTCTGAGTTTCTGTTTATCTGTGAATATTCTAATCTCACCCTCATTTTTGAAAGACAGTCTTATTGGATATAAAATTCTTGGCTGGAAGTTTTTCTCTTGTAGTATCTTAACTATATCAGACCACTGTCTTCTTGCCTTCATGGTTTCTGGTGAGAAATCAACACTTAATCTTATTGGATATCCCTTAAATGTTATGCATTACTTTTCTCTTGCTGTTCTCAGAATTCTCTCCTTATATTTGACATTTGACATTTTGATAAGTATGTGTCTTGTAGTTGGTCTATTCAGCTTTTTTTAGATAGGAGTATCTTGTGCTTCTTGGACATAGATATATGTGTCTTTCAATAGGGTTGGGAAATTTTCTACCATTATTTCTTCAAATATTCCTTCTGCCCCTTTTCTTTTCTCTTCTCTTTCTGGGACACCAATGACATGAATGTTTGCACGACTTTTGCTGTCATTTAATTCCCTGAGACCTCATTCAATTTTTTCCATTCTTTTCTTCATCTGTTCACTTTCAGAGACCATTTCTTCAAGTTCACCAATCCTTCTTCTGCCTCCTCAAATCTGCTATTATATGATTCCAATGTTTTTTAAATTTCATTTATTGCACCTTTATTCCCATAAGATCTGCTATTTTTTTCTGCATGCTTTCAAATTCTTCTTTGTGCTCATCCAGTGTCTTCTTAATATCCTTAATCTCTTTAGCCATCTCATTAAATGTATTAAGGAGATTTGTTAGAACATCTATGATTTTTGTCTCAACTCATTTATGTCATCTGGAGGCTTATCTTATTCTTTTAACTGGGCCATATCTTCCTCTCTCTTGGTGTGGATTGTAATTTTTTATTGGTGTCTTCACATCTGGTTTACTAGAGTATTTATTCTGGATGCAATTTTTCTCTTAGTTTAGGGCCTCCTATCCTTTCCCCTTTGCTGTTGTGCAGTAGGAGGCAAGCATGTAGTTGGTGCTATAAGCTGTGGAGGCTCAAGCTGCCCTCATTGTGCCAGGGACCAATGAAGCGTCTTCCCACTTTCTCCTTTGCCAGGGATAGGGACAGAGTCAGAGTTTGTGTGGAATAATCCAAGTCATGCAGGCCTAGACTGTAGTTGCCCAGATAGGCTGATGAAGCTTCACACCCCTTTCTCCCCTGCCTGGGGCAGGGATGGAGCTTCAGGTGTGGGCAGCAATCTATGCAGTGCAAGTCCAAGATGTCCGCAGTTGTCTTGGTAGATTTCTTATTTTCAATCTGTGCCAGCCAAAGTTAACTGCAGTTACCTGGATAGGATGGTGCAGGGCCCACTAACCTCCTCCCTGCCAGAGGTAGGGCTGAATCCTAAGTGAGGGCTGCAGGCCGATTTGGGTGAAAGAAACTGGTTCCTATCATCACTGAGATTTTGGGTCAGCCTGGCTTCTCCTCAGACTGGGGGTAGAGTCAAAATGGCCTCTTTCCAACTCGGGCTGATTCACATCCCAGCTGTTCCCAGGATTATATCTTAGCCACCCAGCTAAGTCTACCAATCAGTAGCCAAAATCAGCAGCCAACCCCCTCCTCTTCCCATTTTTGGAAAATAGAGCTTCCAATTCCAGCCACAAAATAGCTCCTCAGGTGGCTTATGCCACCACAGTAGGATAATCACTGGCCTCCATGGCTTGGTGGGTTATTTCCCAGAGAGACTGGTGGAGGTCCCTGCAGCTTCCTCCCTGCTGGAGGTTGCACTAGGGCCTAGGCTGGAGCTGCAATCTGACCTGGATGGAAAGAAGCCAGTCCCCACCAGCCCTGTGATTTTCAGTCTGCCCTTCTTCCCATTGTGCCAGGTGCAGATGGTGGCTTCTTGGCCTCTTTCTGACTTGGACAGGCTCAAACTTTAGCTGTTCTCAGGATTATACTTCAACCTCCTGAATTTACTCATCAGTAGCTGAAATTGGTTCCCAACCACCTCTTCCTCCCCATTTTTGGGAGGTGGAACTTCTAATTCCAGCTGGGGAACAGCTCCTGAGGTGGCTTGTGCCTCCAGAGGAGGATGGGCACCAGCCTCTGTGGCGTGGAGTGATCTACTTATGAATCTTCTCTGCAGATGGGCTGTTTCCTCCTTCCATTCCTCCAAGGATATTGCAGGATGCTCTTCTGGCCTCCTGGAGTCCCCAGACAGGTGCTGCAGCTAGCTCCAGAGAGCTCTGGGTGTTTACTAACTGCCCTGTAGCAGGAGCTGACTCTAGGAGCTCTTTACTCTACCACCATTTTGCTGGTTCTCTCCTGATGATAATGATTTTTTTTTCCAACTTTTGCATTCTTAAATAAATCTTTATCTTGTCTTTATTTTTAAAAAATATTTTTGCTGGTATAGAATTCTAAGTTTTGAGTATTTTTCTTTCAGTATTTTAAAAATGTTGCTCCACTGTCTTCTCTCCTGCATTGTTTCTGTTGAGAAATCTGCTGTTATCCATATCCATAGAAATGTGTCTGTTTTCTTGTGACTCCTTTAAGATTTTCTCTTTCTCACTGGTTTGAAGCAATTTTGATTATGACTTATTTTGGTGCAGTTTGCTTCATGTGTCTTGTGCTTGGTATTCATCGAGATTCCTCAATCTTTAGTATTCTAACTTTCTTTATCTTTGGAAATTTTTCATCCATTATTTATTCAAAATTTTTTTGTCCCTATTCACAAACTTCTCCTTTGGGCAATCCAATTATGCATACATAGGTTGCTTGAAGTTTTCTCACAGTTCACTGATGTTCTCCTTATTGTAAATTCTCTTTTTTCTGTGTGTGTCTCATTTAAGATGCTTTCTATTGTTATGCCTTCAAGTTCACTGATCTTTTCATTGTGATATCTAACCTGCCCTTAATTATATCCAATGCATTAGGTTCTGTTTCATGACTTCCTTGCCTCTACTTATATTTTTTTTAACAAACAGCTTTGTTGAGTTTTAATTGACCTATATTAAAAGTCACCTGTTTTAATATCTGATTTGATCTTTTTTTGTACAAGTCTTGGTGAAGGCAGAAGTTTTGTTTCCCTTTGTTAGATACCTAAGAGTAGAATTGCTGAGCCATATGGTAATTTTGTGCTTAGCATTTAAGAAACTATCAAACTATTTTCTAAAGTGTCTGTATCATTTAGATACCCACCAGCAATATATGAGGCTTCCAGGTATTCTGTATACAAGCCAACATTTGGTTACTTGGATACATATGAATTGGTATATCATTATGGCTTTGACTTGCATTTCTCTCATGACCAAGGTGTTAAAATCTTTTCATGTAGTTATTGCTCTTTTGTATATCTTCTTTGATGAAATATCTATTCACATCTTCTGCTCATTTTTAATTGAGGTATTTGTCTTTTTTATTATTTTGTATTCTAAGAGTTCTTTATAAATTCTGGATGTAAATCCCTTAGTGGATATATGGTTTGAAGTATTTTCTCCCAGTCTTTATACACTTTCCAGATGGTCTTTTGAAATGCCAAAGTATTGAATCTTGATGAAGAAATTTATAAAAATTTTGTTTAATCTTCTGCTTTTGTTGTAGTACCTTAGAAATTTTTGTCTAACTCAAGGTCAAGAAGAATTATCTTTTTTTCTCCTAAGTGTTTCATAGTTTTAGTCTTACATCTAGATTTACCAACCATTTTGAGATTTTTTTTTTTTGTCTACTTAATTTTTAGACATCTGAGAATGTATTTATAATTATTGGTTTAAATCTTTGCTAATTCTACCAATTTTGTAAACTCTTTATCTATTTCAATTAGTTGATTTTTCTCCTCATTATGAGCTTTAATTCCTACTTTTTTGCATACCTGATGGCCTTTGACTGAATACCAGACATTGTGAATTTAACTTGTTGCATGCTGGATATTTCTGTATTCCTACAAATATCCTTGAGTTTTGTTCTAAGCACTAGTTAAATTACTTGGGAAATGTTCGATAGTTTTGGGTCTTGCTTTTAAGATGTTTCTTGAGACCAGAATAGCATTTAGACTATGACTAGTTATCCCCCATAATGAGTCCAGACTCTTCCATATACTCTATTCAATGCCTTGTGCATTATGAGATTTTCTCATCTGCCCGGTAAGAATAGGCACTATTCCTAAGCATAAGTGACCACCAGACACTGCTACTGCTAATTCCCTTGGATGGTTCTTTCCTTCAGATAGTTTTCTCATTCACATGCAGTGATAAACACTAACTGAATACTTGAGGGGAACCCTTCTCATATCTATGGAGTTATGTCCCTGCACAAATCTCTTCCTCTAGTACTTTGTGAACTCTAACTACCTTGGTGTCCCAGACTCTTAGTTCCTTTCCCTCAACTCAGGGAGACTGCTGCACTTTGATTGGGTTTCCCCTTTTCATGCCTTTTTGTGCTATGGCTGAAGTACTCTAATGACAGCTAGGGCACTGGTAGAGCTCCTCTTATTTGTTTATTATTTAGTTCCAGTTTTTCCATTTTAGTTGGAAGAGAAAGTCACTAAAATAACCTTTTTAAAGTGCTGAAACAAAATAACCTCCAACCTAGAATTTTATCCAGCAAAAATATTCTTCAAAAATGAATGCAAAATAAAGGCTTTGCCAGATAAATAAAAATGAATTTGTCAGAAGCAATCACAGTTAAAAGAAGGGTAAAGAGAATTCTGCAGGTAGAAAGAAAATGATATCAGAACAACTCAGAGAAATTCAAAAAGGAAGGACAAACAACTGAGTTAATAAATATGTGGGAAAATACAAGTGTACTTTGTGCAAAACTGCCATATGTACAATGCTGTATAGAAAATAATAGCATATGGTTTTCAAATATAGATCTAAAATTAAAAATACATAAAACTATGGCACAACATGCAAGAAGGTAAATAAAAAGTATTCTCAAGTTTTAGCATTGTCTGGGAAACTCTACTTCACTTTGACTCTAATAATTCAAAGACACATGTTTTAATCCCAAGGCTTACCACTAAGGGAGCAGTTAAAAAGTATTTTTGAAAAATCAATTTTATTGATATATATTATTAAAGCATAAATCTTTCTAAAGTGTAAAATGAGTGGTAATCAGTGTAATCATGTATTTGTGCATTCATCACTTCAGTCATTCTTAAAGCACTTTCATTATTCCAATAATAATAATAAACATAAAACAAACACAACTCATCACCTCTCAGTCTCTCAATGCTTCCCCTGCTGTACACAGCTGTTATTCTTTTTCCTTCTCTCTAGTATATTGTAAGATGTTATTAATTGGGGAAGATAGGAGATGGGATATATGGGAATCCTTTATACTTTCCATGTAACTTTTCTATAATCTAAAAACTCTTTAAAATAATGTTTATTGGGAAGCAGCTGTGGCTCAATCAGTTGGGCTCCAATCTACCATATGGGAGATCCTGGGTTCACATACTGGGGCCTCCTTGTGAAGGCAGGCTCGCCCACACGCTGCAGAGAGCCACCTGGCTCACAGATGCCCCAGAGTGCCGCCCAGCTAGCAGATGCTGTGGAGTGCCTCCTGGCCTGCAAGCACCGCAGAGAGCCAACTTAGCAAAGTGACACAACAAAGAAAAGGGAGACAAGCAAAAAACACAGAAAAGCATGCAGCATATGGACACAGAGAGCAGACAACAAGCAAGCCGCAAGGGGGGAGGGGAAATAAAAATAAATAAATACAGACACAGAAGAATGCACAGCCAATGGACACAGAGAGCAGACAGCATGCAAAAAGCCACAAGGGGGGACAAAAAAAGTTTATTAAATTTTTTAAAAAGTGTAAGTCAAAAGGCAGAGTAGAGATCGAAATTGTTTTGTAATCAATGTAAAATAAATTCTTATACCATTCTCTTCCTCATTAAAAATTGATGGAATAAGGGAAAATAGATGAGAAATAGATTAATATGCATTCTTTTACCAATTCTAAATACTCACATATTTTTACATTCTAATTACTCTGATATTGGGATTCATCTTACAATCAATTAGGTATCATAGTTTAAGTGGCAGTATTTTTCTTTCTTAGTGGTAGAGAAAATAATGGTGTAATTTGTAAATTGTTTGAATTTTAGATTTAATGAAATGAAATAGGTATTTGGTGTACCTACTAATAGGACATCTTTTGATATGATAAAGTAAGCCTGACTAAGCCATTTCTGAATAATAAATTATACAGTAATTGAGAAATAAAAATATCTGGAAAGATGGAAATTTCTTTTATACCAGAGAATAGTGTAAGAGTAAAAACATGATGTGGTGTTGCTATAAGGAATCTCGAGGATTCAATACTAAATTATCACTGTGATATAAAACTTCCAGACATTTAGCAAATACGAAAATCTTGAGCGGAAAAGGAATTGACTTTGACACTTTGTGGACATGGAGTAGAGGAAAAAGAAATGACCATAAGAGTGTCATGCCAATGAGATCTAGAATTCAGCCGAAGCCAGAACATATGACTGGAAATTACCATGGCAAATTAAATTCTTGAAAATTTCAATTTTCTTGAGAAAATCACAGGATAGTCCACATTGTGAAATAGAATGGCTTAGTCAATTTCCTTTAATCTTCAAAGGACAGAGTGACCTCATCTAACGCATGCTTAGTACATACAGTTTTTGTGAACCTATAACATGTCCTTTACATGTAAGTTATTTAAGTAATGAAAAATAAAAATTTAAAAAGACATTGCACCAAATCTCAAATCAGCAAGGGTTCTGTAGTTATGTAATTACATTTGAAAGAAAGATATCTAGAAAACTGTCATAAAAATTATATATAAAGAGGTTGTTTAATAGTAAATAAGAAAAATATCTTTGAATTCTAACTAAGCTAAAGTAATAATCATGACTCAAAAAGAGAAATTACTGCTAGGTTTTGAATCATCCTAGTAATCAAAGGCTTGCAAATTAAAATAAATGTGGTCCATTTTCATCTCCTCCAGCTTGGTTAAATATACAATATCTAAGCAAATTTTTGAAAAACTAGAGGCATTTTATATTGATACAATACTTCTATAAAGATAAATAATAATGGCAATACTTTATTTTACTTTTTGCCAAAGTTTTAAAATTATTATTCCTAATCCCTACAAAAAACACTACATAGTATGTGGTATTAAATTATGTGATAAGAGATTTATTCTACAAGAGATTAAATTATATGTCCAAAACCACACAAATGGGTGAGTTTGATCATAATGCATAAAGGCACTATGGTGCCTATGATTATGGTTGATCTTTCTCTCTATTGTCCAAACACTTAACTATTATTTTCATACGTTTTGTAATTAGTTTTTTTAAAGATAAGCATCAGTGCAGAGCAATTGACAAAAGTTCCCAAGTACCATAAGCAAAGTGTGAAATCTTTGAGACAAAGCAATGAATGATTATCCTGGTCAGGATCACAAGGGATAGTTCTTAGGAAAGACTGAACTTCAGCATAGTCTTGAAAAATGAATAGAATTTAGAGAGAAGACTAGTTTTGTCAAATTCAATCTAAGAAGTCTTTTTTTCTTTCTTTTTTATTTGAAGAAGGAGAAGATATTTAAGTATCAAATAATTCATTTTTGACATTTGTCCTCTTTTTATGATGGAAATAGGCTTTAGATGCACCTCTTGTGGCTCTCCCTCTAGTCTTTCCTTCTTCTTTCCTCTCTGGAAAGAAAAGCCAGTATTTATGAAGTAGTGGTCCTCAGACCACACAGGAAGAGGAAACTATTAGAACATGTCTCTGCTGTGCGACTTCAAGAGATACTTTGGTATTATTAATCTCTGCCAGCCATGCCCACAAGCAGGTATTCAAATAGGTGGAGTGGACATAGCTATCCCAGGGGCTACAGAATGGAGGAGTGGAGTATGGATTGGAGTGGACTTGCTGATGCTCTATTCTGGAATTTTTGTGATTAGTGATGGAAGTAAATGTGGCGTTGAGGTGGAGAAAATGGCTATGATGACTGCTGGGGGTGGGGAATGGGAAGAAGAGATGTGATGTGGGGGCATTTTCAGGACTTGGAGTTGTCCTGGGTGGTGCTGCAGGGACAGTTCCTGGACATTTTGTGTCCTCCCATGGCCCACTGGGTGGACTGGGGGAGCGTGTAAACTTAAATGTGGACCATTACCATGTGGTGCAGCAGTGCTCAGAGATGTGTTTACCAAATGCAGTGAGTGTCCCATGATGTTGGAGGAGGTTGTTGTTGTGGGAGGAGTGGGGTGAGGGGTTGGGGGGTATATGGGGACCTCATATTTTATTAATGTAACATTAAAGAATAAATAAAGAAAACAAAAACAAAAAAACCAACTTGCTTAATCTCCAGATTGAGCACAATTTAGGAATGAATTTCCTGGGGTGCTGCTCTTACTAAATACTGTTCCATTTTCTAGGTTTATATGACTTCGCCCATTTGCAGTAGGTCTTTAGGTCAATACCAAGTTTAAAACTTGCTTAGTTTCATTGGAGTATGTCATTTTAATGTTTCTCTCTCTCTCTCTCTCTTTTGGCTAGACAATTCATTTTTTTGTTTAAATAAAACAAGGTATTAAGACATTGTCCATTTGTGTTTATGGGTGGAATAAAAAGGATGAAAAGGCAAGGTCAGGGACGGAGAAAATTTTCCCAGGGGTTTCAAGTCACATGTTGATTAGATTGTACTGCTCCCAAATCCTTACTTTCATTGACAATGGCATAATACAGCAAATAGGGTTGTTTGTTTTTCATATAATAACCAAATAATCTATGTTCATCACTAACATAAAAATAACTGGAAAAATAAGAGAGTCATCCTAGCTGCAAGCTTTAAGGGGTTTCAAAGCACTTCCCATTCTCCACCCTACCTCCCCACCCACTGAATAAAATAACCACCATGGAATGGCACTTTTCTCCTGCTTAAATTTGGTTTTAAAGTGAAGCGTAACTTTCTGAATAATTATTTTCAGCTTGTAAATGGTGTCTCTCTTTAATCAACCAAGCATATAACAAGAAGATGAAGATGAGACTTATTTTCACTTCATTTCACTTCTTTGTAATTGACAAGCTCTTGCTGGGTGTCAACTTTAAAAGATGACAAATCCTAAATCTTAGAGGACCCAATTCAATAGTTCAGCTTTCTAAATTGTTTGCAAATTAATCTACATTTTCAAATGAGTCAGGCATGAAATATAAGATGACATCTATATTACAAAAATATTAATTTCCTTGTCTTTCTCTTCTTCCCAGTCAAAGACAAAAGGTACATTTAAAATGTTCATTTTGTTAAGAGATTGTGAAAATGAACATGTAGTCTGCATTTTAGCAGTTGGCTTTTTTCTAGTTTTTTTTCCCCACGATTCATATTCATTCCCATCTTTTAAAGCATACAAGTTGCAAGTTAAGTGTGTAAATGTTTTGTGTGTTGATGAAGGAACAATTAAATTTGTCAGGTATTTTTAATACATTACTTCTTTTAATGATTGTTCATTTGAGATTCAATAAATGAAACAATAACTGAAGCCCAGCTGGCAAAAAGGCTAGCCGGAGCCCTCTTCTCAAATAGTCTTTGCTGCATTTTATCAATGAGAAGAAAGCACTGCTGTGTTGTTACCATGTAAGCTAATTGGTCAATTGTATAGTGCTGTGCACATTTTATTCCTAAATGAACTTATCATATCACTGATGCAAGTGGTCCAATTAATTGAAGGGTGTGAAAATATTAGATAAACCTTATGAGTTTTTCTGTTCCTGTAAAGCTAAACTTCAGACAATTTTTATTGATTAAAATATCTGTTTTGTACCTAACAGCTCCAATATCAATACATAACAGATTGCTCTAATTTAATCAATGATCATTAGGAGACAGTCAACCCATATTTATCTTAAGGCTACCATAATTTAGCATACTCCATTAAAGAAAGCTAGAAAATAGTTCCACTTTATGAAATAGCAAGTGAAAGAATCCCCAAGTTGTTTTAGATATAAGATTCTTCTTGACCAACTATCATGATGATCATAATCATCAAATATTACTGGTCACCATATTATCCTAAATTAAATTCATTAATAGAAGTCACATACAAATTTAAATGAGCAGAGTCACTACTCCTCTGGGATAGGTAAGAGTCACCAGTGCAGCACCCACTTGGGTCGCAGTTAAATTCAACAAAGACTGGTTTATGTAGGGACATTATATTAAAACATATGATTGTATCACCAAGAGGAACTTTACTGTCCACCTCATCCAACTTAATTATTTTACAGAAAAACTGAGAAAATATAGTTTATGTATATTTCATTATTTATGTTAGTGAAGAACATTAAAAGACGATTTTTTGCATGTAAACATCTGAGCTGGACTAGAGTCATAACCCTCGTAGTCCCACTCTTAAGCCTGTTAGGGAGAGAACACAAAAACTTGGCTCCTTGAGTTGCTGATTCAGCTGCTGCTGTCAAAAGGGGGACAGAACTTTTATCTGATGTAAGCAAATGAAGGGAAAATAGTTTAATGCAAAACTCCAGGATTGAAGAACAGAGGAAGAAACCAGAGACTCTAATTTTGGGTTCCAAAACAATTATGCATGTGTCCTTCTTTGATTTCAATGGTTCTAATATTACCGTTTCACAAATTAAAACTAAATCTCCTGACAGAACATTCTTCATTGAACTATGTTGAATGTATTTCTAAAATGCTCTGTCTTACACTGGCCAAACTATACCAATAATTTCTATATCCTGCCATTTGGACATGGTGTCTTGGATCCAGACAATGTTAGTTACACTTATGGGAGGTGATGATTTATTTCTTCAGTCTTAATGTTTGGTCCATTCACAAATTCCAGCAATAATAGGGGTTTTTAATTTATAATTTAATTTATAATACAGTTGTTTATATAGGTGTCTGTCTCTCCCCTAAAATTTGTGATTCTTAAACACATGAATTTCTCTTTCCTCCATAATTGTCAAGTGAGTGCCATGTAAACGAGGTAGGCGTAGAAAAAAATGAATGACTGGGGTGAATGTATTTCAGGAATTGTCAATTGTTCCTCCAATCTTCCAGATATTTATCTTCTTCTCAGTTCTGTCAGAAAGTTAAGATCTGGTTAAGGAAATGTATAAACGTTAAGTCACTTTTCTTGCCAAAACAAAACATTACAAAAACCCAAGATGAAAGTCATTCCAAAATATGTGTTATGTTCTAAATGAGAAGTAATGAAGGAGGAATGTTTCAAGTACACAAGGGCCACTTTTCAAACTGACATAGTACTCCCCTCTTAGTCTTTCAGTGTTGGGATATAGCTCTTTCTCTTAAATACTGGTTGGTATACAGACAGTGGCTATATTGCAAAGCAGCTGTAGCTGATTCTTTACTTTCCCTGAACTTCTGATCTGATGAAAAAGAAAGAAAATAAGAGTTATCTAAGGGAGCAAAGACACTAATGTCAATTGCCTAGTATTTTCGATTATCTATGCAGTAACTTTTCTCCATTGCTCTGATAAATGCTTGGGTGTTCTCTTTATAACCAGCAAATATCTGTTCACAGAAGATGGTCAAAATGCCTACTTAAGAGAGTCTTTCATAGATTAATGCCCAACAGAATGCTTTATACTTAGGACAAATTCAAAAATGTTAACTATATGGTATGGATAAAAATGATCGTGAGTTTTTCTTTTCAGTTCTATGTTTTCTCCATAGTTCTGATCCATGGCACTGCTTAATTCCTATTCAACAAAAGATGTTATGGACAAGCATGAATTGACTTTGATGTGGTTTATTTGTTCATTTGGTGTTCAGGGCTTTCTCTTGGTCTCTAGATTCTACCCCTTGTATCTTTCATAGTATAGAAAACCTCTTTGGTTTGAAACAGAGGTTGGCAAACTCTTTTCTGTAAAGAGACAGATGATAAGTATTTTTGGCTTTGTGAGCCATCTGACTTCTGTTTTCATCTACTCAAATCTGCAGGTGTAGCATGAAAACAGCCTTACACAATACATAAATGAATGGGCATGACTGTATTCCAATGAAATCTTTTTTACAAAAAACAGGCAGGAGACTGATTTTTGGTCATAGATTGCTGATCCCTGGGACTTCTCTTTTTCCACTCTCTAAGTGCATTCATTCAACTACCTTGTACTTGTCTTTCATATCTGGGCCAAGTATCCAATTATTATTCCAATTCCATGTATGTAAAGCAATTTAATCTTCTATTATAAGGCACATAAACACTCAGCCTTTGTTTTCTTATTTGTGAGGTAGTAATAACATGCCCTTCCTACCTACCTTTTTTGTGAGGATCAAATTACCATACATAAAAATCTTTTTTAAATTGTCAAACAATATGTAAAGCTACAGCAGATTATTTTGGTGTTGTTAAATCTGTTAAAACTTCTTCAAATGTTAATCTTGGAAATTGAAGTCTAAATATAAGAAAAAAATGTTGAAATTGCTGAGTTTTTTCATAAGTGAATACATCAATGTGGACCAACACATGATTAACTTATATTAAGTGGCTACCAAAGGCATCTTTGACTTCTCAGTGTACTAGTGTTATTTCCATTTACCCTTGGTTAGTAACTCAAGAGTCCCTCCTAGCAAGCAATTGTAAAGAGTGGGTTCTTACTTCATACACCATTACTATTAATAATTAAGAAATGATTCAATGATTCAAAAATGTCAAGGTAATTGGTCCAGTGGTTATGTTAGCACAAATAATTACATATTACTAATCATACCTTTCCAATCTGCTCTGATCATTTCTAAACAGATTTTACTAGTTTCTTAAAGTCCTGAATTTATCTTTAATGCATAAAACTGCTTTCTAAAAAAAAAAAAAAAACCAGCAGGAAAAGCCAGGAAGAAAATGGAGTACACATTCACTGAGCTGTGAAATGTGAAGATCTATTCAGCTCCATTAACTACAAAATATACATCATCCACTAACATACTGGACAATGAATGATTCTATATGGAGTGCTACCTGTCCAAATTATTTTAAGATGAACACTTTAGTGAAGGTTAGATGCTGTAGATACCAGTTTACATATTTTAGCAAAAAGGTATACAGTGACATTGATCTCATAATCCTTTACCAAGCTTAATTCCCTTCAATTCCAATGAGCACTACAGGAATTTTAGGATATTCTCTGAGAACCACATCCATAATCATTATTTCCAAGGTAGAGAATGAGTAAATTATTTGTAATACTTCTCATTTTAGAAATGTAACCCATGTGGGCTTTGGAATAATTTGATTCATTAAGCATCTATTAAATGCCTTATGTATATTTTATGCAAGTAAAAGGGATAAACAAGAATTGAAATAAGTAGGCTTCTCAATGTAAGAAAAAGCTTAATGTGACATCTTGCCCACATAAATTTTAATAATTTTAGAGGAAAATGGTTCATATTTGTTTTTATTTTTAAGATGTATTTTTTTTAAGATTTATTTATTTGTTTATTTCTCTCTCCTCCCCCCACCCCGTTGTCTGTTCTCTGTGTCTATTTGCTGCATCTTCTTCTTTGTCCGCTTCTGTTGTTGTCAGCGACACAGGAATCTGTGTCTCTTTTTGTTACGTCATCTTGTTGTGTCAGCTCTCTGTGTGTGCAGCGCCATTCCTGGGCAGGCTGCACTTTCTTTCATGCTGGGTGGCTCTCTTTACGGGGTGCACTCCTTGTGCATGGGACTCCCCTATGCAGGGGACACCCCTATGTGGCAGGGCACTCCTTGCGCGCATCAGCACTGTGCGTGGGCCAGCTCCACACGGGTCAAGGAGGCCCCATGGTTTGAACCGCGGACCTCCCATGTGGTAGACGGATGCCCTAACCACTGGGCCAAGTCCGCCGCCAGATGTATTTCTAATTATTGCTATGATATGTTGATATTTATACAGTTCTTACAAAGATGAAAAATGACTCATTGTTTTGCTTTACTACCTAGAGTTGGAATTTACTTTGGTTTTTGTTTTGCAAAATGGATATATTCTGGGCTTCCACTGGAGGAAAATACTAGACTTGAATTAATCACCATAATAATCAGCAAAAATGCTTATCTTCATTTTAAGTGACAGTACTATGGGTACCAATAAGTAAAATGGGTAAAATGTTATCTCTCATGTCATGAAATTTTTTACACATATATTATATATTATTTATTTAGGTATTTATATACACTCTCTCTATATATATAATTTACTATATGTCCCTTATATACCTACATGAAATCTGAAATACGTAGATATAAAATTAAATAATTCAAAGCAATCTACAAAGTGACAAATCAATGTTAGAAATAAATGAATCAGGAATTCAAAGAGAATAATGATCTTTTTGTTACTTTTAATTGTAATAGCTAGCACTTGTGTGCTTACCATGTGCCCAGCACTGTTCTAAGTGCTTTCCATGTATCATGTACTCCTCCTTCTCTTGTTATGCCCATTTGAAGTGAAGAAACTGAGAATCTGAGAAATTAACCAACCTGTCTAAGAGTCAGCCTCTACTCCAAGCAGTCCAGGAATTAGTAACTCAGTTATTAAGCTATGCTTCCTCCTTCCCAAACCACACTTTGTCCAACCTAGGTCCTTGACTTTCAAAAGATTGATTTTTAACTCCCATTTCCCTACTTTCTCTAAGATCCTAGATTTTTGTATGATGAAGTTTGAACAGTTCACTTTCAGATATTTCATACATTTCATATGGTACACACACAATTTATATTTTTGAAAAAGCAGTTAATAAGTGAATATTTAGAGCTCTCATATGGTGCCGCTTGCCCCTATAAAATGTTTTATTGCCTTTTTTGAGCAACGGTTTTGCAACTGTTTTAATGTTATGCAATTGTTTTACTGTTTTAATGCATTCTCTCATCCTTAGTTGAAAACAAACCAGGAAATGCTAATACTACCTAATAGTTATGAGAACGACTGCATAAAACAAAAATTGATAAATCAAAGTTTGAAACCACTAGTAGTTGCCAGTCTTTAATGTCCTATTTCATAGGCCCTGAGCCAGTTCATTTCAATTGTAAAAGAAACGATCAATATTTATGTGCATGTGTAAAATGCTGGAAATGTATCAGATTCCAGCATTGTGCCTAACAGGTAAGAAAAATTCAGGGTTCTATTATTTTGTATATGTTAGCTCTTTTGAAAACTTGCCTTCTCCCTACAGGTCAAAATACATAGGTTTATTGTTCACCTCACAAATTAGGTTTTGTTATACTGATTTTCAGAACATGGAATACATTACATTGATGAACTGCCTATAAAATACACCAATATTTATTCCTACATGTTCAAAGTCTATGTAAGCCTTAGAAATATTTTCATCATTTATCTCAGGTAAAACAAAAGATTCTCATTTTACCTTTTTGACTTTCCATGAATTGTTTATTCATAGGAGAAAATCCTATAATATAAGTAAGGCAGATCCACATAGTCACTGGAATTTACTTGTAAAGCCATTTCCAACTTTAATTTTGGGAAGAAATAAAGAACGGTGGTCAAAAATAGTCACACAGTATCTACATCATTTATTCTGGAGGAAATTTCTGACCTCTATACTTTCTAATTATGATCTAATGTATGAATACTAGGAAATCAAAGGTAAAATCAAATGTTTTGGACAAAACCTAGCAAAACTATCTTTTAGAAAACAAGAACAACAAAAATCATTTTAATACAAATGATGGGAAGAAAATGTAAAAATGTGAAGAGTAATTATCAGTGGATGAATATTTTCTTCTTTCCCACTTTTCCCTATCTTCAAATTTTCCTAAAATGATCTGAAAGCAACTATACTCAAATTTGAATTTGAGTATCTGATGGGAATTCAGCAGAATCTCCTCTTGTCTAATCCACAAACAGATCTTCTTTTTAGACATCTTTATATGTAAGTATTTCAAGTGGTAAAGAAGTTATATCTGCAATGCTCTGAATTTAATATTACTTACTAGCTATAATTTATTTGCAATGAATTGAACTAAATGGAAGTAGAAACCATTGAATTATTCCATATCCATTTTATTAACGCTTCCTTTGAAGCAATTCAGCTTAGGAGACCAGTTTATATAGAAACTTAGAGTAGTATCTAAGTAGAAAAATAATGCAGTTTGAACTTGATGGTTTTCTCCTACCAAATTATTTGAATTATAATTTCTATGTACGTCGATCAATCTCCTTAATGGCACCAATCATTTTTGTGGGGTCAGGGTTTTACCATAACATAGATTAGTATGGTGTAATAATTTTTCTTTGTTAGTACAGCATAGCTAATTAACTACTTCCTTTTAATGTTTGATTGGATTTGGTGAAACTATAGTTCAAACAAATGAAGGTGTGTTGCTGACCTCAAATGGGACCTGGGTTTAAGGAAATTGCATGGAGCACCTGAATCCGTTTTTAATCCACTCAATTTTTATCAAAACATAAACTATCTCAAAGTAGTTTCAAATAATGAAAGCTCATTTATAAGGTGTGTGTTAAAATGTATACTTTCTAACTCTGATACAAAATTTGAGGACACTATGGAACTTTCTTTTTATAGATTATATATATGATTTATAGAGAACACTTGCAGAATTTTCTTTAAGATGTTATTAAATCAACACAACTGCTTGTTATTTTCCATTTATCATAATGTCACTTTATTTCAGTGTTGTCATGTGAATAATAGGCAATCAGGATTGAAAGTTTTTCAAAATTGCAGGCCTCTAGATGTTACAATTAAATTAATTACAAATCCAGAATAAACAGTTCTTAATCACATAAAACAGTTCTGCCACATTATACACACTTTTGTTATGATGTAAATTGAAAGCCGATGGAATATTTTTAAAATAAATAAAGCCACATGTTCACAGAGCTCCTACTTGCCCCTCATTAATAACAGATGCAGTAAAAAAGATGTGCCCCAAACATCTGCTCTTGCTAAAAATTACATCTTATTTTTTCAATTTTAATATTAACAATTTGACAATCTAAATAATACTTATTCCAATTTTTATATGAACAATCAACAGCTAAACAATTCTTAGTACATTATTCATGAGCAACCAGCTTGAAGAAATGTAAAACAAC
The DNA here is from genome assembly GCF_030445035.2 of Dasypus novemcinctus. NCBI lineage: Eukaryota > Metazoa > Chordata > Mammalia > Cingulata > Dasypodidae > Dasypus > Dasypus novemcinctus. Next base: position 108,258,226 of record NC_080675.1, on the reverse strand, counting down.
ATGGTCTGTTCCCAGGAGAGTTTCAAAGAGATAAAGGCAGAAGGAGTATGGGAGATCATAGAATTAGTCAAGGAGAATTATCTAAAGACCCAGGGCCTCAAGAGCTGGAGTTTTGCCTAGAATAAGACAAACTGGGTCATTACTCTGAATTCCATATCCTGTAGCAGATAGGGAGAAACTGATGACACTAATAAATGAGGATGAAATGAAGAAATTGACTATCAGAGCAGCTGGTGATGAAAAAGAAAGAGACAGAAAAACCTGAAATTCTTCTAAATAATAATACTATAAAAGACCCCATTGGCTAAGTGAAAGAAATGGGACTGCCTCTGCATGTGCCCAAAGTCCAATAACAGCTGAGAAGAGGTCACGTTGGATTTGGGTTTCACTTTTTCTTTAGCCATGGCTTGGGCTCATAGCCACTATCTTCTGCAAAGGCCTGCGAATTTGCTTCCCACTACCCTTGGTACAGCTTAATTTTCATTTTCTGGTCACAGAAAATTTCCTTCTAAACAGGTTTACTCTGAGCTGTTTTGAAAAATATTTAGGGCTACCCCTCTGTCTCTTCCATTTGAAATTTTCAGGGCCAACACAACTATTCCAGGAGATATTCAGGACTCTACCTGGGGCATCTATGATCATCTCCTAAATTTTCTGATAGGTTCCAAAGAGGAAACCTGCGTGTTGTTGTTGTTTTATTAGGGCAGATATTCTTCCAAAGTGAAGCTTCTAACAATTAACTATTAACCTTAGCAGAACAACGTTCTGTAAAAAATTGCTACTTCTAAGGATCTGCACCCTGTGAATACTGGAAGCACAACTGGAATTGTCAGAGAGGGCACACTTAGTTCAAACATATTTCTATAAAAATACCTGGAGTTGTTTCAAAACTTCAGTCTTCTGGCCGGGTAACTAGAGGATTAGTTGAGAATATCAAAAGTCTTCTTGGAAGTGCAAAATCTGCTCTATATTATGCACAATATTAACTTAAACAGCAATACATAATAAAATATACAAATACTATATAATAAAGCCCAATATTAAACCTTTAACTTATCTAAGTACTCTAATGAACAAAATGATTGTCTCTGTAATGGTCTTGTCTGGATTCTTCTCCTGATAATCATATTCATTTATCCTTTATTTATTCATTCATTTAAACAGACATGCATTGAGTACCTCAGTGTACCAGATACTGTCCTAGGAATTGGGGTTGCAAGATCCAATACCTACTGCTAAGAATATTGCATTCTATTTGGGAATGAGGATTTGTGCTATGTTAAGTCAAGTACAGAGGAACTCATATGAACTTAAGGGGAACTTAAGGCAATTAAGCACCTTGGGACTCAGGGAAGACTTTATAGAGGAAGTCAAATTGAAGCTGAGACATAAAAGAATGAAGACTTAGCTGAAGAAAGAGATGACGTAGGAGCATTCTTGAAAGAAGAAATAGTACGTGCAAAATCCTTTTTTCAAGGCCTTTACTTTGAGTTTGCATCAATGTATTAGTTGGCCAGAGGGGTGCTGGGGCAAAATACCAGAAATTGGTTAGTTTTATAAAGGGCATTTATTTGGGGTAGAAGAAGCTTGCAGTTAGCAGGCCATAATGCATAAGTTACTTCCCTCACTAAAGTCTTTTGGTACATGTTAGAGCAAGATGGCTACTGACATCTGCTAAGGTTCAGGGTTCCTCGGTTCCTCTCTTCCCAGGGCTTGCTTCTCTTTCCTCACAACCAAGCTCCTCTGTGTGCTTACTTCCCAGGGCTCCAGCTCAAGACTCCAACTAACTCTTTTGCCATGTTGTTTTCTCTGTGAGTTCCAACCCACCAAGGGGGCAAGGATGCAACATTCTACTGATGTGGCCCAACCAAAGCCTTACTCATTATTTAATCAGGTAAACCTCTGAGTCCAATATAACCTAATATGCCCAGAGGAAAAGAACAGTTTACAAACATAACCCAGTAACTATTTTTGGAATTCATCAATAATATCAAACTGCTACAGTCACCTTCAATAGTCAGGTTTTATTTTTAGAGCCTTTCTTGCTATGAACCAAAAAGGCTTTGATACCTTGCATTAAACACTGTTAAATAATACTTCCTTTTTTTTTTTTCATTTGTGTCTTAAATGGCAGATGCTGCGTGCTCATTTCTTTTTTTTTTTTTCTTTTTTCTGAGCTTTTATGTCTGCCTGAGGACTGAGTGTTCTCTTCTAGGGTTCTCTGTGAATGAATGAAAACTGAATGAAAGAAATTAATGGCCACCCTATTTCTCTGGGTACTGATTAAGACAAAGTTTCAGATATTGTGATCAAAATTATTTTCATATCTATATATCAGCAGCAATATGAATATTTTTAGTGGCAAATGAGTGCTTTTAGGAAGGGAAACCAAGATGTTACTGACATTAGCTTGCTGATAGTTTTTGGCTAGAGAGAAGTTCGTTCAAAAATACAAGTAAATTTTCTTGCAATTATTCTTATCGAGAATGCATAAGAATCTTGTAGAAAACTTTTTGAAATTATACGTGCCCAGGATCCATCATGACCTAATCCTGAGTGTTACAGAATTACTGCACTACTTCACTTGGAATATTGCAGCTCATGCTAAGAGCCATTGGCGTAAAAGAGATGACTGTTGGTTGCAAGACTTTAATAACACTACAGAATTAGCTCTTTATGGGCATTTTACACCCCTTTACCTATATTGTTGTTGTTTTTGTTTTTGCTCTGTTTTGTTTTTGAGTGTTATGTGATTTTCTTTATCCTCTATTTTGGAACGGTTGCCCTGTTTTGATGTATGCAAAATAAGCATTTATCCATTGTGCATTATTTATTAAGAACTTATTATGCTATAGTTATACATGTTATCCCAAGCATTTTACATTCTACTAGGGAAAAGTCAAATAAATCAATATTATAGTATTAGATTAAAAAGTCTTGACAAATATAAGTGCAAATGATATTCTAGGGGAATAGTATGATGGGAACTAAATGCAGCAGGAAAGACTCCCCAATTAATTAAATGTTTTGAAAGATACTGAAAAGTTAGGAAGAGGAAGCTATTCTATTCCAAGGGAATAGCATACAGGATAGCTGAGAGTAGTGGAATAGTCTGCAGAGAGCATCTGAGGAACTCGGAGTAGGTTTTATTTCACTGGATTGAAATGGGAACACTAAAATGATAGCTGTGGGTAGCAGAGACCTGGGCAGATTCAGATCAAGAACTCCTTGAGCAGAGTTAGAACTTTATCATTAAAATTCAAACAACCATCGAACCATTTTAAGTAGGAGGATAATATTAAAAGATTAGGATATCAGAAAGGTCACTCAGTCAGCAAGCACTATGGAATTCAGGGCATAGATTGGAGGTGGGGTTAGGGTTTAGCAACCCTTAGTCTGCTGAGTACTACTTCTTGCTATCTTAGATACAAGTCATACAAAGATGAGCAATATCTTGTCAATGACTGCAAGCATATTTATTTATTTATGTATTTATCCTTTGCCTTTCCCAAAATAGATTTAAATCAAGACTGATCTCAAGTTGTTTGGCACCTCATAGGATGTGAGAGAGATACATAATATATGTAAATCTGTATCTGGATTATATTGAAACAAATACCAAGAGCAGCTGAGTTCTTTCAAATAGCTGTTCAAGGAGAGTACAGACAGGATCAATTTCAACAAAAGTGATTAGGAAATGCGTCAAGAGAGCTGAATAAAAGAGTATATACATCTCTGTATTTTTTTATTTAGGGAAGATGAACTTTAAGGCTACTGTTTTGAGCCTGTCCAAATATCCTATAGTCATTCTAAATTTATTTTTTTCCAGTACCTGGAAAAGAAAGAAATGATTAAAATAGAAAGAGGAAAATATTTTGGAAGTCTACAATGTACTAAATGGATTTTTCCATAATGAAATAAGATATTTATAAATGCTTCCAAGAAGACATTTGTCCAAATGTCCATTCCAAATGTCCAAAAGGACATTTCATTTTGCAGCTTATATTCTTTATTTTCCCCCAAATCATTTACTAAGTCTCACTTTTCCCCAATATTTCTTTCATTCTTTCTTTATTATTTTCCCTGCTTCTCTCTGTAGGTTTGTCATCTTAAATGTAATTTCAATGAGTACTACCAAATACCAAGCTCTTAGCCATGAAATGCAGTGTTTCCATGTTTCGTGGAGTGAGCAATCTCACTCATTCAGCTACTACATTCAAGGAGACTAGTGATATAAAGGGAATGATAGCTGAAAACAGGAAATTAAAACAGGCTTGAGCTTATCAATTTTTTTACTTCTACTGACAATGAATTTTGACTACTTCAGACTTCTTTAAAAACAACATAGTTGATTACAAATTAAAGATTGCTTTGTGATCTTTTAATGCAGCCCTTAAACTTTGGCTAGATATAATTGCCAAGGAAGAGAAAAAATCTTTGGGGGGAAAAAGTGCTCTTCTTGTGAAACCTTTGAATAAAGTGGTAAAGATCACTAATTGATACTTTTTGTCTAGACACAGCTTTGTAATGGAAGTGTTTCTGTAGGCAGATAAATAGGAGAAAATGTAAACACAGCTCTATTAAAACTACAAAAACTCCCTTTATTTTCTGGAACCAAGGGTTGGAATAAACTTCTTAAAGTTGATATGTATTTGTGTAGTACAAGAATGGGAAGAAGAAAAATATCTATCAGCTTCTGAAAATTCAAATTCTAAAATGGGTCTTGGAAGGAGATGCTATCCTAATCAAAAATTAAATTCAAGTAAATTAGATTTTGAAATGACTAGAGAAACATTTACAAAGGACCAGGGAAATATATTTTGTCTGAAAGATTGTACAGTTAGTTACAAGAACTGCCAGAAACTTGTAAGAGTTCAAATATAATTCTCACAATGAAGATTAAAATTTAGAGAATACCATGTAATCCTTCCTACTAAGTTCTTAATCTGAAAGCCTTGAAGTCATTAGCCAAATATGATATAAACTCATCAATCACTGGGGAGTTTTGACCCTCTCAGTAAACAACTTTCATCTGAAAATATAATAAAGTAGATATGGGCTTAAGTATTAAATTAAGTAAATGCAAAGAAAATTTTCTGGATTTCAATACCTATAGTCAGTTTTGCTTTACACTTTCCAGGAGTCTCTAAACCTGACAACTTGAGTTTCTCAAGATAGTAATTTTTTAAAAAGAAGTAAAACATCAAAATCTTCCAATCCTAATCTTGAAGGTAAGTGAAACATCAGTAATGTAGTGGATAGATTGCATTTCAATATACTGACTGAATCCACTGAAGAGTGTTGACTCAAGAGGATCAATGAAAAATAACAAAAACCAAAACAGAAGAAGCATTACAGGATTTGCAGGATTTCTCCCAAATCAGAGGTTTTTCCTAGTAGTTCTGGATCTCTCCATAGTTCCTTTTTTCTCCTCAGTATCTCCTTCAGGATGCACACTGAATCCAAGTGACTGCAGACACAAAGATACTGGTTACATTGATTTAGGTATATGAGTATCTCTCTATATCTCAGACACTTTCTAAAAGTTACCTGAAATTGAGGTAGCTCATTTCAACTTAGACCTTAAAGCGGAAACATATCTTTGTGTAAATTAACCCAGAACAAGGTTAATTCATCTTGAAATTTTCCTCCATTTGACTCATAGGATTCTTTTATTTTTTTTAAGATTTATTTTTATTTATTTCTCTCCCCTTCCTCCTCCCCCACCAACCCAGTTGTCTGTTCTGTGTCCATTTGCTGTGTGCTCTTCTGTGTTCGCTTCTATTCTTGTCAGCAGCACGGGGAATCTGTGTCTCTTTTTGTTGTGTCATCTTGATGTGTCAGCTCCCCATGTGTGCGGCACCACTCCTGGTCAGGCTGAACTTTCTTTCGCACTGGGCGGCTCTCTTTATGGGGCGCACTCCTTGCACTTGGGACTCCCCTATGCAGGGGACACCCCTACGTGGCAGGGCACTCCTTGCGTGCATCAGCACTGCACATGGGCCAGCTCCACACGGGTCAAGGAGGCCCTGGGTTTGAACCGTGGACCTCCCATGTGGTAGGCGGACACCCTATCCATTTAACCAAGTCCGCTTCCCTCATATGATTCTATACTAACCTTTTCTTTGAAGCTTTCTGTCTATTCCTTTACTAATTCCTATGCTGAAGTTCTTTTTCATCCTAAACCCCAAATACTTTCCACACTGCAGTGCTCGACTCTTTCTATCTCTACACAAAGGTGACCACTCCTTTTTACCTTGAGACACTCTTCACTTGGCTTTGAAGACACAAGCTGTTCCAATTTCCTTCCAACCTCACTGATCACTCTAAATCTGTCTCCTTTAATGACCTGCTCTTTTCCCAGCCTCCAAATTTTGGAGTATTTTAAGTCTCAGGAATTAGGTCCTATGACATAGCAATGTACTCTTCCCTAGGTGATGTCACATGGAAATCAGTTTAAAATAAATCATTTGCCTAACACTTATGACCATCTGATATGTATATATTTATTTTCTTTCTCAGCACTTGAATTATAAACTCTGCAAATGCAAGAAACTGATCTCTTATTCATTGTTTTATCACTAGTACCTAAAACTGTGCCTGATTAAAAAGCATATGTTCAGTAAATATTGGTTGAATGAATTAATGAGTAATTCTAGTCATAAACAGTTAGAAATAAAAATGGAAAATGTCCAATTAATGATAGCAACAAAAAATATATTAGGTACCTAAGAATAATTTAACAACATAGACATAAAACCCCTTTAAATAAAATTATAAAAGATCGTTAAGAAAGAAATCTTGAATAAAGAAATGCTATACTCTTGGATAGGAAGTCTTTAATATGATAAAAATATAGACACTTCTTGAATTAATATATGTGTTATATATTTTATGTATCACTATCAGAATCACAACAGGATTTGTTTATTAGTTTGCCTTTTGGATTAAATTGTACAAATTCTCAAATGGAAGGAAATATACATAATATTTTCAAGGAAATCTTGGAAAATAGTAATATGGAGAGTTAATATTTTATCTAAAATGACATTTGTTAAGTCATATGCTACAGCAGGGTCATTTAAGATTTAAAATTTGAATGTAAAATAAATCTACTTTTTCATTGATTTTATGCAGAGTTATGGAGAATAGTATTCAGTGTGATAGAAATAAAAAACAGCCTCAAAGATATCTTATAGGAAGTCCAGATCCCAAAGGGGAAAGTGACATGTACATCTTTTGTTTATTAAAATAGTTTTGCATATATTTACTGTCCTATTGAGTTTATATATAGAAGACCATAAGATTACTGGTTAAACTGTAAACAAAATTTTTTCAGAATCAGTTTGAAAAATAATCTGAATTGTTATTTTAACATCCAATTATAGGGAAGTGATTAGTTCTATATTTCAATTTGTTTTCCTCAGCATTGAAATGATTTAATAGAAAGTTTGTGACCTGCTGAAAAATTTTTCCTCTCTAAAGAAAAGGTTTATGGTGGAAAATGATGTTTTATTTTATTTTAAAAACACGTATACTTATTTCAGGTGCACAGGCTCAACCATTCTAAGGTCCACAGGATGGAGGAATAGAGTATGGATTAGAGTGGACTTACTGACATTCTGTTCATGAACTATTGTGATTAGTAATAGAAGAAATTGTGGCATTGGTGTGGAGGAAGTGGCCATGGTGGCTGCTGGGGGTAGGAAGTGGGAGGAAAAGATGAGATGTGGGCGCGTTTTCGGGACTTGGAGGTGTCCTGGGTGGTGCTGCAGGGACAGTTACTGGATATTGTATGTCCTCCCATGGCCCACTGGATGGACTGTGGGAGAGTGTGGGCTATGATGTGGACCATTGACCATGAGGTGCAGCAGTGCTCAGGGATGTATTCACCAAGTGCAATGAATGTCTCATGATGATGGAGGAGGTTGTTGTTATGGAGGGAGGAGTGGGGTGAGGGGGGTGGAGGGTATATGGGGACCTCATATTTTTTTAATGTAATATTAAAAAAATAAAGACAAAAAAAGCACACATGTACTATGTACTTTTGTGTAAATACTGAAAAATTAAAATGAAAACTCCAAAATACCCCTGGTGCAGATTCCCCCAGATTTACCAGTTATGAGCATTTAGAAACTTTGTCATATAATTCTATCATCTTTCTATATCTATCTAGCTATCTAGCTATCATCTAGCTAGCTCTGCTAAGATCATGCTCCTCTAACAATTAACACTTCCATGTACATTTCCTAAGGACAAGGACTCTAGTTTAACCACTTTAACTGCAGCTATCAATTTCAAGAAATTTGACATTGATATAAAGCTTACAATCCATATTCCAGTTTTTTCAGTTGTCCCAATAATATCCTTTGGGGCATTTATTCCTCCATTGTAGTATTGAAGCCTAGGATCATGTATTTCATTTAATTCCTCTGGGTCTTTAATTTCTTTTTTTTTTTTTAATTGTGGTAACTTATATACAAGACCAAGGATCCTGTCTCAACCACTCAAAGCATACTACTCAGTGTCACTAATTACATTCCCAATATTGTACTATTATCAACACCATCAGTTACCAAAACTCTCCATCAGGCCAATCAAAAATCCTGCACCTATTATGCACTAACTCACCATTCTCCCTCCCTCTGTATTTCATTTTATGTGCCTGTGAATTTGCTTATTCTAGTTATTTCATATATGTCCTTTGGTGTTTGTCTTATTACACTCAATATGTTATCTTCAAGTTTACTCATGTTGTAGCTTGTATCAGAAATTCATTCTTTCTACAGTTAAATATTATTCCATTGCATGTATAGATCACTCTATGTGTACCTAATCATCTGTTTAAGGACCCTTGGGTTGCTTCTATCTTTTGGCTATTGTGAATAATGCTGCTATGAATATTGTTGTACAATATCTGTTCAAGTCCTTCCTTTCAATTCTTTTGGGTATATACCTGCCAGGTCTTATGACAGTTGTATGTTTAACTTTTTGAGAAACTACCATACTGTTACCCACAGTGATTGCATAATTTTATATTCCCACCAACAGTGTACCAGGGTTACTATTTTTTCAAATTCTTATCAGCACTTATTATTTTCCATTTTTCAAATATTAGCCATTCTCATGTGTGTGAAATGTTTTCTCATTATGTTTTTATTTGCATATATCTAATGATTAAAGATGTTGGGCATGTTTTTCATGTGCTTAATTGCCATTTGTGTATTTTAATTGGAGAAATGTATATTCAAGCCCTTTTTCATACTTGAATTTTTGGTCTTTTTGTTGTTAAGTGATATAGGCCCTTTATATATCTTCAATATTAAGTCTTTATCAGATATATTGCTTTCAAATATTTTTCCATTCTGTAGATTGCCTTTTCTATTTTCTTGATATTATACTTTGAAGCACCAAACTATAATTTTCATGAAGCCAAATTTATCTAACTTTTTATTTTGTTGTTCAAGCTTTGGTGAGTCTAAAAACACATTGCCTAATAAAGGATCCTGAAAATGTTTCCCTAAGAAAATGGCATTCCAACTGGTAATGAAAAATTGTATTATCCCTAACCAAAATTGTGATATTTGACTACCCATTTAAAAGAAAATAAAGCTCCTACTCCTTGGTATTTATCCAAGAGAAATGAAAGCATATATCCACACAAAGCTCTGTATGCAAATGTTTATTACTATGTTTTTATTCATAGTTGTCAGAAGCTGGAAATAAATCAAATGGTGAATGGAAAAACAAATCATGGTACCCCTGTACAACAGACTACTACTACTGAGCAATTTAAAAGAGCAAATTACTAATACACATTACAATATGGATCGATCTCAAAGTACAGTCTCAAAGGCATTGTACTAAGTGAAAGAATCCAGACTCAAAAGGATAAGTACTATAAGATTCCATTTGTATAACATTCTGGAAAAAGCAAAACTATTCGCCAGACATCAGATCAGTGGTTGACAGAAGCTAGGAATAGGGGGAAGGAATTGATCACAAAGGAGATGAGGGACTTTTTGAGATGATATAAGTATTCTATATTTTCATTTGATGGTAGTAATGATTGTATATATTTATGAAAATTCATTGGTCTGTATTTAGTGCATGTAAATTACACCTAAAATAACTGACTTGAACTAAAAAAAGAAAATGAAACTAATGCTCTACTTCAAACTACGAATGGGAAAAATTTTAGATGGATTAAAAATATAAGTGGAAAAATGAAATGAAAATTATTTTGGAAGAAACATGGGAAAATATTTACAAACCTTGGAGTAGAAGATTTTCTTAACCAATATTGAAAACCCAAAAGCACACAAACATAAGTCTTCTGTATCTAAAAGATACCAAAATCAGAATCATTTAAGCAATTCACTGTGAGGAAATATTAAAACACATAGAATAAATTAATATAAGATTAAAAAAACCAACTGCAAAATGTAATGGTTAAAAAAACTTAATTCAAAAAAGAGAAAAAACAAAAAGATAATAAATATAAAGAGACATACATCTTTACTGAAATGAAGAAATGCAAAGAATATGTAAAGTAAAACCACATGAAATGCACATTAAATCCACAATCAGTACTAATTTCTAGTCATAATGGACAAAAATATTTACATTAAAAACATCCAGTATCAGACAACTATTCCTATGCACTTTTGGTGTTAGAGTACATTACTATATTTAGTAAGGAAATTTACCATTGCTTATTTACACAATTGTACTTATCCTTTGATTCAACATTTGTACTTCTGTGAATTTGGTTAACATATTAATTAAATTATTTATATAATAAAATAATTATTTAAATTATTATATTACTTAGCAAATATTAGTAATTTACTTATTTTACAGTATAATTAAATGAGTTGTTTTAAATTAATTACATGAAATTACTAATAAAAGAGTCAATTTAGAAAAGCATGTGTAAGAATATTATGGCTTTGTTCACAATAGCAAAAAAAGAAATCAATTAAAATAGAAACAAATTAAATACATAGTCTTACATTGAAATATTATGTAGCCACTATAGAGTATGAGTTAAATCAATATACCTTCACTTAGAAGGATTTGCACATTGCATGGTGAATTGAAAATGAATGTAGCTGAATGTCATGTGTATGTGATTTCACTTTTTATTAATACAGCAGAAATCTCCATTACATACAGAGATAAAAAGTATCCTGTGAAGTGCTCCACTCAGATTCCCTCTTTAAGTCCACTCATCCAACCCTCAACTGATGATGGCTCCTAATTGCGTCCTTCACTGTGAACAGCCTTGCCCAAGGTTATTCTTTCTCCCAGGGGCTGGCCGATGACCAGCTGATGTGACGATACAAAAGCTGGGCCCTCTTGCCTAAATTTGGCACAACTCTGAAAGGTCCTTTGAACTCCTGCGTTTCCTCAAAGGTTTTAGCTGAGACCACAGTTGAAACCTCATTGCAGGTCCACTTCTCCTACTGCCCTTTATTGCCTTCCACACTCACTAGAAGTGTGTCTTAGAGATGGATTTCTCAAGAGTTCTCCTCAGTGAACTTCCTGCATATAACATCCTGTTTCAGAGTCTGTTTCCAGAGAGCTCAATCTAAAACAATCTAATCATGTATCTGTGTATGTTAAATGCAGGGGAAAATTTACGGAAAAATACACAGCAACATTAACACCTGATAAGGAGGGGCATCAGAATTAAAGAAGGGCAAAGAAGAGTAATTTACTTTATTCACATCTTTATTGTTTTTATTATTCAACTAAGCAGTTGTTTCTTTTGTTAATTTTATAACCATGAAAATATTTTCTGGAACTTCATACAGAATGATAACTTTCAACATATAAGAAGAAAGATAAGCATCATTTCTAATCTGCTAATTCCCTGTATCTGCTTTAAAAATAAATGTTCAAAAGTTTATTTAAACAATTCAAAAAAGTTAGACATCAGGCCTCCGAAATGGGCATATTCTGCACTTTGAATTTTATGCTGACCGAAAATATGATTGATAAATCATATTACTGTTTGTGAAACATTTACTTTCGTAGTTCCAACATATTTTAACTCCTAGGGTTATCAGAATGCTTTTTTTCACATCATTTGACAGCTGAAATTAAACAAATCCTATTCAACTACAAAGCTAATAGAAGGTTTACTACATGTGTCATTAGCACCATCCATATAAGGAAACAGAAAATCTGAGGTGTGGATTTTTAAAATATGATAAAAAGAGAGTACTGTTAGATATACATGAAGGTGTGACTTTCGGCCAGGCATTTTCTTATTAGAATCAAAGTGCCTTTATTTTATTTTACTAAAATAATCAGCATTATGTGTATTGAGTTGATGTCTTTCAAATTATTTTATCAAGTCAAAAGTATATATCTTAGTTGAAATGTGTTTTAACTATCATGTCATTTTAATGTATTATATAGGAAAAAAGATTGCTTTGTAATAGACTGCTAAACATTTTTACATTCAGGAATACTGTGGTTAGAATGAAGAAACATAATTTATTTGGTTATATTTTTTAGGTCTCACCTAACACTTTTGTAAAATGTTTTATGCAAATTAGATGACTCTTAAGGAAAGTATAAAAACACATAAAATTTTCCTAAAAGTATTTAAAGCACAAGAAAAAATATCTTTATAAATTTTAGTGGATATGTTATTCACAATCACAGAACTTATGGATTATCACACTGCACAGTATATAATATTGAGGATGCTCTCTTCCTACTTTGCATTTACACAACGTTCATTCAGAGATATTTTAAGAAAAATATACAAAGCACTAGAGGGTTGTGAAGCCTACCCACAGCTAGGAAGAGAACAGAGATTCTTCATTCCTTAAAACATATAGACTAAAGTCCTGGATCAGTCTATATGTAGATGTTCCCAACTTTGCAATTGAATTGTGTATTTCCTAGAGTATAGTATTAAAATTTCCAAACCTCTTTATGCCAGTCGTTCTGTGATTTCATAACTGAATTAAATATTTGAAATAATTAACTATAAATATGTAAAAAAAAAAGAGCTGTTCTTACGTTCAAGATGATGAATGAGTAAAACTATATAAAGGTGAGGGCTTTCTAAAAAAAGTAACTACTATGCATTTAGGTGTGGAGGAGACAACTATAAAACATTAGAAACAAAATTCATGAGACTCTACAATATAGTTCACTTATATTATGACACAAATAGTTCACTTATATTATGACACAAATGTACTGAAAATGGAAACTAAGGACATTATAGTATATATACAGTATATGCAAGAAAATTCTATGGAACCTCAATAAATTTATCCTCAGAGAAAACACTTTCACCCTCCATCCAAAAATTACATTAACGAATGACTCTATATTTATATATTTTAAAATAAAATGTATGCCTGTACAGCTTTTATGATTTTCTCCTAAAAGTTTTTCATTCCTAATTCCTGGCCCCAACTGAGTTCTGTAAGAGGGCTACTTAAATGCTCAGGCACTAAAATCAAAGGGCCTGGGTCTGAACACAAGCTTCAACATTTAATACATGCTGGACATGAGCAAGTATTTAACCTCTGAGCCTTGGTATTTCATCTGTTAATAGCTGAATCAATTTCTTAGACTTGAGTTTGGATCAAATGAACACAGTACCCAGCATCAGGAAGTATTCAATAAATGTTAGCTAGTATATAATGTATTGTGGACATGACAGTTGACTCTGCATTCCCCACTGTTTACAAATTTTCATTTATTTTCCTCAAACCTCCCAGATGTTTGTACAGATTAAGAGTTGGAAAAAAAGAAGGGCTACATATAAAAAGCAATTAAATTTAGTGCAATCATATTGTTATTAGTATTGAGACTGTGAGATGTTCAACTTGCTTGCTTTTCATACTAAGAACAGAAAATATAAAACTGTATTCTGTGAATAAAACATATTCTCAACATATGCTGTTTCTGCTTCATAATTCATAATATGTGAAAAAAATTCTAAGCTATGTATACATGAACTCATGGCTGAAATTAGGAAAGAACTGTAAAATACACTTTTATTATGACTGTCTTGTATGTAAGTAGAAACTTGAAAGTCAATGTGCCCCAATTCATCCTTTTTAAATTAGGCACATGGTTCAGTCTCCTTTAAGGAAAAAATGTAAGTTTATAAGCCCTTAAGTTATATGCAAGCACATGACTTGTTTTAGAGAACAAGTTTAAAAAACTATTGGCCATACTGTATGTACCTAGTACACCTATTTACAAGACAGTACCACTTATAAAATGTGTGATTCACTGTAACCACCCCCTTTATTTACATATTTATATATTTATGTATTTACCCTGGAGGACATCCACTCCACGGTCCCAGGTTGAGAGGGGACCCAGTTACCACGGGGCAAATGTGAGGAATTATCCTGTCCACAGCTGCAAACACACAGCACTTTGGGGGATGGGTACCACACTACTCTAAGATGCCAACAGCAGCGATTGCTATGTGTGTGGGTGGTGGGGATGAGGGGTGGGTTGTATGAGAATTCCCTACACTTTTGGGGTAATTTTTCTGTAAATATAAATCTAAAACTTCTCTAAAAATACAATTTTATTTAAAAAATGCGGAATTTCCAGTCCAACATCAAATGGCACTGAAATGCTTCCCAGATTGGCCAATAGAATCTGCATGATCCAGGTGACAACTCTTAATACTTACAGGCTTGTATTTAGATATAACTGAAGAAGAATTTTTATACACATGTGTCAAAGGAAAAAACTTTGTCCTAGAAACTACCAGAAGGGGATTCTTGGATTTTAAACTTAGCATTTTTATTATATTATATACTATTTCAAATGCTTTTTAATTTTCTCAGTAATCTTTAATTCCAAAACTGTTATTCAATTTGGGCAGTTTGGGATGTAGAAGATCAATGTTATCTCTTGTGTTTGGTAAGGTAAATTGTTTTTTTAGCCTCTACTCAGAATGTGCAAAGGCAATTATTCTTGTTGACACCATCCTGTTGTTTGTGATAGGAAAGCAGTGTAATCGTTATGTGGAACCAGATCATCTTAAATTTAGGCCACCTTAGGAATCAAATTCTTAGGAGCCAAGTTCTAAAACTAGTTAGTAAAATGATGGCATTTTTAGTAAAATTTCCTGTTATCACTGATTCAAACAACTAGTATGGAGTTAAAATGTTATAAGAGAATAAAGCTTCTTTTAAAAGTGTTTGATGGGAAGAAAAAGCCAACTGTAGCTGATATGAACATCTTTCAGATTGCACAATGCTGATTAAATAATGCAAATATCAATAGATAATGCTCCTTGTCTCTCGAATTATATTGAACAATTGAAAAATATAATTTTTATCTTCCTCATTCTCTATTCAAGCACAATAGAGGAACAGAAAAAAAGTAATTTGGTAATGAAAAATTATTTTCTCTAAGTAAACATCAAGATTTTTCAACTCAATAGACTCATTTTTTTGGCCAAAATTAATTATGATAAGCATGATAATATCCTGGAAGACTAGCATACAACATTTTTTTATGAACTCTATTAAACTGGGAAAGTACAAAGATATCCTCATCCATCACTTCTGATAGCATTATTTGAAAGGCTGGTTTAAAGAAAGGAAAAATAGTAGAATGGAACATTGCTTGTCATTGCTTTAGAAAGAGCAGACTAATCTTTTAAAAACCTGTTTCATGAGACTTTGGAAACATAAAGGTATTTCAACTTAAAATGTTTTAAAGAAATTATTTTCCAGAAATCACCCATTTCATGTTAATATTACAAGTCATATTTTACAGGATTAAATATTGGCATTACACAAATCCGTAATGCTAAAGGAGAGGAATTGATTTATCTTTTTCAAGCAACTCACCTTCTTGGGCATTGTGAAATTTTATCGGGGAGGTTAGCTTGCTGAAGTGAAAATAGTTATCCAGAAAGACTGGTTCCCTGAGGGCTGGGTGGTAATCCTCAACATTGTCATTGCTGGAATGTACTGCTGTAGCCGTGGGGTTTTCCTTCATTGTTTACTAAGGGAAGGAGACATATAAAACCACTGTCTCATTAACCGATTATGCTATAATCAGCTTGAGTACTGGCAACCTCCCAAGTTGTGCCGGCTGTCCTTCCCTCCCATGATGTCACAGAGAGCCTCACTATACCTTGCTAAACCGACCTTGGAAGCTAGGCTTCAGATACTACCTCACTACCACAGTACCAATAGAGTGCTTCTTAGGTTTAAATGTGCTTTACATAGTGACAGTATGTCCCTGTTTAATCAGGACTGTCTGTTTTATACCTATCGTCCCAGTATAAATAACAGTGCCCCTCTTTTCAATCTCAAAAGTGTCTTGATTTAGATGAGAACTCTAAACCAACACTTACTCTTATGACCATTATATGAACCCCAGAAGTCGGCCAGAAAAATTAGCGTGGTCCTTATATAACAGTGAGAAAACTGATGTCTTAGAGAGTGCAGACCTGCCGAGGGGTAACTCAACCCTGACTAGGTCTCTTGGCTCCTTTTCAGGACTCTTTCCCCACTGTATACTGAGTTTGCAGAGCCGAGTTCTGAGGGTTTCAGGAGCTGCTGCTCAGGCAGAAAGGCTGCTCTCCAGGTATCTAGTGGTATGGTCAAAATACTGCACAGGTACTCTTCGCAGAGTAAGGATTGCCGATTATCCCAGGATTCTAAAATTTTCTTACTAGTTGATGGTGTGTGTGCATGTGTATATTAGTGCATGTGTCTGTGCTTGGTCACATTCTTAAGAGCCAAAGAGATTCTGATAATTGTCCAGGTTCTGAGGGGGACCACACCTACAGAGATTTTATAGGTCCTCAAATATTCACAGTGCCACACAGGTGACCCAAGAGTCCCAAGCAGCTGCTCTGACTCCTGAACTCCCCAGGGCCCAATTTCTGGATCCAGTCAATAGAAATTGTACTAATCCTGTCCTCAAGTATAGAACAAGGTCATAGAAGGTTTCCCTGTGTGTACAAACTTATCCAGTAATAAGAGGCTCCGGCCCCCTCTCCCAGGTTTTCTTTTTCCTGTCTTGGAAATGTATGTGTTTACTAACATAACCGTTCCCTACTCAGGTCTGGAGCCCCTCCCCTGTAAATCTGCTGTAATTTCAGCCAGGGAAGCTCTGAGACCCAGTTATAGTTGATCAGTTATAAGGTGAGTTACTAGTAAGACGTTAATGTCATGATAAAAGCAAATGTTAAACTACAATTGGCTATTTTGAATTTCTTAAGAGAAAAATTTTTTTCTAAGCTGCTGACTTTTTGAGTTGATGTTATTTCACAATTAAAAATCATTTCAAAAGTAATAGCATAGCTTAAAAGAAGAAAAAGTGTGAAAATAATTTATTATGAAACAAGTAGAAGCATTTAAAAAGAAAAAAGCTTTTAATTACATCTTAGTGTATTTGCAGTGATTCATGATGGCTATTTACATCAAATGATTTTTAAATATTAAATATTAAATCCATTTAAATGCAATAAGTTGTGTGGAGAATTTTTATCTTTATATCAGAGTCATGCTACTTTAGAATTCATCATTAGAGCTAATAAGAAATTATATTGGAACTACTCCGTACATTTAAATGAAGCATAAATCAATTATTCAAGCAAGGAATTTTTTCATCATTGTAATGATTATCAGAATAAATTTAGGTCTTCAATGCTGCCTAATGATATCTTCAATAACAAAAAAATGTATAGACAATTTTTACTAGGAACTCTTTAAATGTGCTTCTAATGTCTTTTTTTTTTCAGGAAAAAACATTTTAGAGAATTTTCATGCAGTATTGGAATGCTCTAAATGCCAGATTAGGTTATCCTCAATACCCTGGAAACCAAAATTAGATTCAGAATCAATATACTGTACTATTCATTTAACATCTAGTACACTATACACTAACAACATTTATGAAAAAGAAACAGACTCAAAAAGGTTAAGCTAGTAAAACCAATCAATATAAACCAATCAAGTGGTGTTATAGAAAGTGGAATTTTGTATGTCAGTGGCTTCCTCAGGTGTGACCCACAGTAGCTAGTTTAGGAAGAACATCCTTTGCAAGTTCTTCCTTTTGGCCAGACATGAGGCATAGACACCTGCTGAGAGTCATATGTACCTTCTAACTCCTCACCCTTTGTAAAGAACAAGCGGCAAAATCTAAAATCACTTTTGATTGCTTTCCTTATTATATCTTGGTGTGAGTTGATAGAACTATATAATCATGCCCACTCTTCTTATCCCTATTTCTGTTAAGTGCATACTATGTGCCATGAATTTGTGACTCATTTTACATGTATTATCTCATTAGACATCACAACAGATTTCCCAATATTCCTGATGAAGAAACAGACACAGAGAGGACGAGTAACCTTGTTACACTGCTGGGAGATGGCCAAGCTGGATTCCCCCTTGAAGCCATTGGATGCCAAAAACCATCCTACTCGTCATATACAAGGGTATCATCGTTTGATCTGCGGCATTACCAGGAACTCAAGAGAGTTTGAATCAACAAGAAATAAAATTAAGTGATTATAATTTGCTGTGTCTCATACACACACACACGATGCCCATTAATCAATAGAATCATGACCCTAAAAAGTTCTAAACTTTGATCTACACATAAAAATCTTAAATATGCCACAAAAACGATAGTTTGTCAAATGTGGTAACATATTCTGTGACTTCTAACCCAGGCATTGTCATGTACTGCAAGTGATCTTGGTAGACTTAGCCATAAGAAGGTGGCAGGGTACCTCAGTGTCACATTCATTGTACCCCATGCAGACCTGTTTCTCCTCCCTCAAAACTGGTGTGATCTTAACAAATGGAGTCTGATACCCTGATATCGCTGATCTGTTATGATGTTACTTACTGATAAGAAGTTAAATTGCCATATATACAGAGGGAGTTTGTAAGTGTTTTTAAGTGTAGCAATTTAGCAACACTGTTTTCATGTCCTTGCATTTTGATATACTTTCTTGAACATGAGAAAAGAGGGGTGGAGTTCCAGCTAAACTTTGAGGAATTTCTTTATTGGGGGTATGTCACTGATATTGATGTCATCTACTTATTTTCTGCAGCAAGAAAAAGGGTTACAACAGTTATTCAATGAAGATGGAATCATAGTGAGAAATTTCCCACTTAGTCTTAGGGAAACAGCAAAACCACTCTGCTGTAATTAAGAATGAACCAATCAAATTAAGGAATGACAGTAGGACATATTATGTGTATATTTTATTCATTATGTTATATTGCTTTAGAGATGTCATGATTTAGATTTCAAACTACTGCCTTAGTGACTTTGGCCTGTGAAGACTACCTAGGAAGACTTTTTTTGGCATATATAGAATATTTTCCATCTGGGCTGATACATTCCCCTAAGAAAACGAATCCAATTTATGAATACACAGCAATGCCTGTGAATATAGTGATTTCAGTGGGAATAAATCTGGATACCATCAAAGAGAATTGTATATGTCATATAGCATTAAATGAATCTCTTTTTTCTTATTTTGCTAACAACCACTAGGAGGTAGATAATTACCCTTTTCCTAACAAAACTCTATAGAGATGTGCTCAACTGCAGAAGGACATAATGACTATTTTCTAGATGTACCACACTTCACTCAGCTATCAATATGTTATGTGAATAAAAATATATATAACAGGAAACTAAGAGAATGCAAAAATATCAATGTAAACATGTGCTGTTGTACTTTTTTGCCCTGAGAATCTGGCAAAACAAGTAAATAATTCTAAAATTATTAATAAAACCTTGAAATTGTAAACTAAATGATACTAGACTATTCAGGAAAGATTTGTAATTACTCATAAAACTACATTTTATAGGCTTCTTTATATACCATTTCCCGCCCCCCCCCCACCCAGACCAAATTCTTTCCTCTTGATAAAGGCTAGAGTGAGTGTTATGGGTTGAATTGTGTGCCCCCATAAGGTTTATTGAATTCCTAATCCCCAGGACTTCAGGATGTGATCTTAATTGGAAATAGGGTCATTGTAAATGGAATTAGTTAAATTAGGATAAGGACAAACTGGATTAGGGTGGGCCCTAATCCAATATGTCTGGAGTCCTTATAAGAAGAGGGAAATTTGGACACAACAGCGAGAAACAGGGAGAAGGTGGAGATAGAGATTCAAGTATTGCCGTCTTTGCTGCAGTAGCCCTAGCAAGAGGTAAGACAGTGAGTGTTATATTGAATCATGTGGACTCATTTATACAGCTGGGTAACTGTGCAAAGGAGGTCATCACCATGTGCATTGCCTAGAGAAAGAAGCTGTGGCCCAGCAGTTCTTACTGACATTCCTGGAGGAAACAGTTTCACTGAGATAGTTTGGAAATTAGGATTTAGTGCCTTTCTGATCTTAACGCTATGGAAACATGCTACTTTTCCATATGTTATTCAAGTCTATCTCCCTCACTAGATGATGAACTCTGGGAAGCTCATCTTTTATTTCACCCAGCATGATCTCAATGCTTAGGGCATCCTAATTCTTATGATTAAAGTTTGTAGAACTGATCAAACATTGTGATGCAAGGAGAAACCAGCAGTGACCTGTGATCTGCAGAGCCCTCCTCCTGAAGTGCAGTGCTACTCAGTAGTTGCCTCAGTTTTGAAATTGGGGTGGATGACAGGATCATGATGGGGAGAGTGACAGAAAAAGGAAACTCAAACTTGGAAAGTGCTCTGTTCTTAAAACACATCATAGCTATTCATCTATTTCCCTAATTTATTGAGTTGGCTAATATGACTTTAGGTCAAACTTCTAGCAACATTGGAATCTCTCTACAGTTTTTTTTTTTTTTTGAAGGTTAGTTGTTTTGTTTTGTCTTTTCCCAGTGGGGAAATTGTATTATCTAAAGAGGCAATGCATTGTTGGAAAGTCTTGTCTTTTTTTTAAGAACTCCTTCTTACATTGAGCTCACTCATTTTACTAACTGTGTTGTCTGTACTCAGTTTTGTCTACATGAATATGCATGATAAGCACAGATGACTGCTATCCCTGGCTTTGAGAGCCCTTCTGGTGTTGGGGTGGAGACTTATGACTATCAGGAGAAGAAAAGAGAGATAAGGGAGTAAGGTTATAGGAGTTTATAAACTTACCTATCCCCAATATTAATAGGCATATTTAAAAAAATAAAATTACACCATGATATTATAGTATGATGGATATAATGGAATCACTGTGGATCCTGGATTCACAGAAGTCCTTGGATATTAATTTCCTCTCTTCCCAAGTTTAAGGAAAATCAGCTGGAGCTGGTGCCAAAATTATGATCCTATCAATTACTGACTAGATGGCATTTTGGCAACTTACTCAAACACTCTGAGCTTGATAAGCTAATGTATGTGAAAATGCATAGTCTAGAACCTGATATATGAGGCATTCCCTTCATTTCTAATTACAGGGTTCTCACTTTTTTCCTCATTTCAGAAATCATTCTAAACCTTAACATTATTGGTCCACCATTAGAAAACTAAAATAAACAAAATCATATAAAACAAACCTTTGAAACTTCCATGAAGATTTTCAAAGTTCTGTATATTTCAACCAAGCACAGATAGAGTATTTTATTGGTATTTAGTGATTATATCATAGCACAAATGTCAGTATAAAAATTATTTTCTTGAATTAGACCTAGTATTTGGCTTCTGAGAGTGACCCTAACACTGTGTTATGGAAAGCAGAGTGCCTCTCCATATATTTGGATAAGATTTTTATTGCCTACTATGAATATTGCCCATTGTTTATCTAAATGTTTTCATTCTGTATCTTTCCAGACTTTAACAACTCTTGTAGGAACCATATACATAAAGTTTGCCACCTACCAATTTATCTTCCTTAAATTTAATCTCTTGAATCTTCAGTGTTTTCTCTTAGCTCTATTATATCAGGATCTGTTCATATTATCTAAGTTACTCATAACTTTATAGATCAGTTATGCTTTAAACAGTAAGGAGAAGATTTTGAACACCAGCCCTGATAAAAATAATAAATTATAATAACTAAAATATTTGAATATGCTTTAACAATTTTTAAATATAAAGTTTTCACTCTTGCAACTTAATTAACTGGCATAAACAACATTTCAATTATGTGAAGATCAAACTATTTATGTGGGATAATTCACCTTAGGGAGAGACACTACTGAAAAGAATGGAAGTTTTCTCTCCTCGGCAATTTTATTATAAGCCATGTATATTAGTTGATTTCTTGGTTATCATAGTTTCAAAAAATAGTACAATGTTAGTAGTGAAACCAAACTTCAAGATTAGTGTATTTTGAAAGTATCCTCGGGGGACTTGGCCCAGTAGTTAGGGCGTCCGTCTACCACATGGGAGGTCCGCAGTTCAAACCCCGGGCCTCCTTGACCCGTGTGGAGCTGGCCTGTTCGCAGTGCTGATGTGCGCAAGGAGTGCCCTGCCACTCAGGGGTGTCCTGCGCGTAGGGGAGCCCCACACGCAAGGAGTGCGCCTCCGTAAGTAGAGCCGCCCAGCACGAAAGAAAGTGCAGGCTGCCCAGGAAAGGTGCCGCACACATGGAGAGCTAACGCAGCAAGATGACACAACAGAAAGAAACACAGATTCCCGTGCTGCTGACAAAAACAGAAGCAGACAAAGAAGACGCAGCAAATAGACACAGAGAACAGACAACCAGAGTGGGGGGGAAGGGGTGAGAAATAAATAATTAAATCTTTAAAAAAAAAATGAAAGTAGCCTCATAAAACCATAGGGAATACAAAACTAGATATATCATAAACACAGTAAATGTGCTCTTTCTCTGTCCTCATTATTGTGATTGTAATTATTTTTTATTATTTATTTTTTATTCTAGCCTATGCTAAATTTCCAATTCTCTGGCTGGTAATCCATTCCATCTAACAAGCATCCCCAAAACTGATAAGGGTTGTGACTAGTAAACGACGTTGTGTTCACTCTATCCCATTGAGTATATGTCCTTGGATATAAACAGAGGAAACCTAAAGAACCAAGCTGCCAAAAAATCATCAGAGGTGTGTAGTAAAAAAGAAAAAGAATTTCCTTTGCTGTGATCCAAAGGCAAGTGTGAGGGAATGTAAAAGATGCACTTGAAAAAACAATATGTACTTGGAAACGTGAGTTTTAGCAAATCTGCCATTCCTATTACCACCGTCTATGATATTTTAAAATAGCTACAACTGTTATAAAAGCATTCCTAGAGACATCCTCAAGGGAAATAGCTTTGATTTTTCATATTCAAAGAAGAATGATTTTTTTCCCCATAGAACGCAACCATTTATTATTTTGCAATATCCAGATATGTCACAATTTTGGGGGGCCCATTGCACAGGTGAAAAAAAATAAAGCATTGAAAGACTATACCTAGGTCAGGCTCAGGCAAGAGTGATGGTAGTTATCGAAATCTGCTTTCTTAATTCCCTAGTTTATGAAAAAATGTCTTTGGGCCAAGACTTCTTTGATGTCACATATATCATATCAAACTTGACAGGAAGGAAAACATATCTAAATTAAATCATTGCCACAGTCAAACTTAGTAGAAATGCTTTGTCAGCAATGACAAAATTTTCGTATTTGATTCAAATTACAGAATTACAGAATTTTGAGCTGAAAGGACCATAGAGGTAACATAATCCACCTCCTTGTTGTCCAAAAAAGGAAACAATTCCCAAAGAAGTGATGCAAATTACCCAAGGTGACACAGTTAATTCATGTCAGAAGGGACATGATCTAAATCTCCTTACTCCAAGTTCATTGTTTGTCTTCCCACCATTCTGTCCCATATATTCCTAAGGAATGCTCAATATTTTTAAAAAATTAGACTCTGAAAGCTCTTAACATAACTTTTATGCAGCTACTAACCTACTTGTCATTTCTTATCATTTCAATGTTACATTCTTTCTTGTACTTGCATTTGCCTATGCCTAGAATGTCCATTCTTCCTTCTCTACCTGCATCCCTCTTACCTGCTTTTGGATATCAGCAAAAGGAATTCTTGTTCTTTCTCACTAAAAATCTCCGACGATCTTTTGGCAGGGTGGTTCTGTAGGTTTACTCTGTTTATATCCAAGGATATATACTACATGGGAAAAATCCCCCTTCATTTTCATACGAGTTTTCCCAACTGTTATCTCTGGTGTGAAGCCTTCCCCAATTCCATCAGACAGGCAGGTAATTCTCTCCATAGTCCCTTATCACATTTTGCAGTACATTTAAATAATTTGTTTGTTATCTGTTTCCCCAACTAAACCATGATCTTAGATATAAGGACCATGCCCAGATTATTTAGAACCTTCTAAGATGCCAATAAAGGAAACTCATTTGAACTAACTTCAGAAAATGAATCCAAGGGTATCTGCTATAATACAGGACAGAGATACAGTCCATTACTAGGTACAAGACTGTGGTATTATAAGGAACCCAGGAGCACCTCTCTCTTTGTCTCTTGTTTCTTTCTATGTATCACTGCATTCTTTTCAATGACTTCAAACCAGCTGTCTCTATTTCCTAGTCCACCAAGATGAAAATGGACACTGCTGTTAATGCTCTAGTTTACACAATCTTCACTCAAGAATAAGCCAGATATAATTGGAATCTCCTAGTCTCAAAAACAATTCCAGGAAATCTTTGCACAGGCTAGGCCAGGTGCCCACTCTTGTATCAGTCAAATGTGACCAGAACACAGACATAATTGTATTAAAGTAACAGCTCTCATAGTAACCATGGCAAGGGTAGAGAAGGAATTCTTCATAAAGGGGAGCAGAGAAAACTGAGTAGATAAGACTGCATTTCTACAGCAGTGTCTTATTCATTGTTGTATTTCTTTCACCCCTTAACTAATATTACCAACACAATGATGAACTTAGTACTTCGGACCATAATAGAACAAAATGTTTTTGACTGAATTACCTAGAAGTATTTTACACAAACAAGTTTGTATATGTGTAAATTGAGAACCAGAGAAAATAAGTGACTCATTCAATAGTACATGAATGGTTAGTAGCAAAGGACAATGCAGATTTCTAGAGTGTTAGCCTTAGGCTTTTATTCAATCATTTATTTAGTTATTTACCTTGTACCAGGTAGTTTACCAAGTTCTATACCAATATTATGTCAATTAATATTTGTAAATACACTATAGTGAATACTATTATTATACAGAGAAGGAAGCTGACACTTCAGGAAGTTAAATGACTTGTCAATAGTTACTGAGCTTGGAAGTGTCAGAGCAAGAACTCAAACCCAGTTATGTCTTATTTGAAAGCTCTAAAACCGCACTGTCCAATTAGACTTCAAATGCAAAACTGTCATAAGGGATGAAAAAAGCCATTATATACTAATAAAACGGGCAATTCACTAAGAGTAAATAGCTATACTAAATAGTAATGCAACTAAACTGAGTTTTCTAAGATACATTAGGGACATGAAAAATTGAAGGAAGAAATAGATGTCTACAGTAATAGTTGAAAACTTCAATGTATCACTCTCAATATTGGATAGAACATCTGGAAATAGGATAAAAAAGAAACAGAGAACTTGAATAATATGATAAATGAGCTAGACCTAACAGACATCTATAGAGCATTGCACCCCAAAAACATCGGGAATATACATTCTTTTCAAGTGCTCATGGGTCCATATCCAAGATAGACCATTTTAGGGGTCACAAGACAGGACTTAATATTTAAATTATGTAAAACACTTTCTCTGATCGTAACAGAATGAACCTGGAAATCAATAATGGACAGAAAAGGGAAAAATTCATAAATATATGGAGATTAAAGAGCACACCCTTAAATAATCAGAGGGTCAAAAAAGAAATTGCAAGAGAATTCAGCAAATATCTTGAGATGAATGAAAATGAGAACACAACATATCAAAATCTATGGGACACCACAAAGGCAGTGCTGAGGGGAAATTATAGCCCTCAATGCTTACAATAAAAAAGAAGAAAGAGCTAAACTTAAGGATCTAACTGCACACCTGGAGGGATCAGAAAAAGAACAGCAAATTAATCCCAAAACAAGCTGAAGGAAAGAAATAGTAAAGATCAGAGCAGAAGTAAATGAAATCAAGAACAAAAAAAACACAACAGAGGCAAGAAAAAAAATCCAAAAATTGGCTCTTTGAGAAGATCAAGAAAATCAAGAAACCCTTAGCAAGACTGACAAAGAAAAAAGTAAGAAGACGCAAATAAGTTAAATCAGAAATGAGATCAGGGACATTACCACTGACCCTGCAGAAATAAGAAAGATCATAAGAGGATAGTATAAACAATTGTATACCAAAAAACTAGACAATGAAGATGAGATAAACAAATTCCTAGAAACGCATGAACTACCTACACTGACCTTAGAATAGTAGAAGTCAACAAACCAATCATAAATGAAGAGAATGAAACAGTCATCAAAAACCTCCCAAAGATGACAAGCCAGAGACCAGATGGTTTCACAGATGAACTCTACCAATCATTCAAAGAACATCTAATACCAGCCTTGCTCAAGCTTTTCCAAAAAATTGAACAGAACACCTTCTGAAAGACAATCTAGCCTAGGAGACAGATTAACTCAGTGGAAGAATTCCTGCCTAGCAAATACAAGGCCCCTGATTTGATCCCTAGCTCCTCTCTGACAAGTGACACAGGCCATCAGGCATCCACCTGAAGCTTTACAATAGGAAACATATTGACATTCTCTTTGTATTAGCTTTTCTTGGATTTCTCAGTTTAAAAAGAAGTTTCCTTTTATTTTTTCCTTATTTTACTACTAAAACCTGGTTTTAAACCTTCAGAGGACAGGCTGGAAGGTGATTGGTGAATAGCAGCAGCCTGAGAAGATTCCTAGAGGTCTAAAAGAGAAGACCATTTTTCTGTGTTTATCTGTTTTATGATCTTTTTTCTTGCCTTCTACCTCTTTTAATTTAAAACTAGTAGCGATTTTCTTGTTTTCTTGTTGTTGTGTTTCTCCTTCCTTTGTTTCTTTTTTCTTTTATGAATTTTCCCTACATACACTATATTTTTTCTCTCCTTCCTCTTTATATTTACTATTTTCTGTTGTTCTTTCATTCCACCTCTTTTTGCTTGGTCTTCAATTTTTCTTGATATCATTTCTTTCTCCATCCTACTTTTTCTGTTTTCTTTCTTATTTTACTTTTTTTGTCTTTCTTTCTCTCTTTTATTTTTCTTATCCCCTCTTCTCATCAGTCCAGGCTTTTAAGTCATTCTACATTTTTCTTTATTCTGTTTCTTGTTTCATAGTTTCTAATCCACTTTTCTAATCTTATTCCTCTATATTTCTTACTTGGGATAATTATTCAATTCCCTAGGTCTTGTATGGTCCCTCTCCTACCTTTTACTATTATTACTAGTTTTATTCTTTTTCTTTTCCTATCTCTTCCTATTTCTCTGGTCCTAACTTTCTTTTCAAGAGAACATAGACAAGAGGAAGGAAATAGAATAAGAGGAACAAAGTGTCAAAGTGAAACTTTAGCACACTCAAAAACAACAAAATAAAACCATAGAGTAGAGAGAGAAGCTGATCAATTGCATAAACCCATCAGTATAAACAGATGTCTAGACATCAACAAAAAATTACAAGCCATACTAAGAAAGAGGAAGACATGGCCCCATCCAATGAACAAACGAAAAACCGGAAGGAGATGCAGAAAATGGAAAAACTAATCAAAGCCATCCAAACAAAGAACATGAATCAACTTAAAGAAGTGAAGGAAGAGATTGAGGATATTAAAAAAAACACTGAAAGAACATACTGAAGAAATTGTAAACAGCATAAAAAGATAGTGAATATGATGGTAATGAATGGCACAATCCAAGAAATCAAAAGACACTGAAAGCACATAACTGCAGATTTGAACATATAAAGGAAAGAATTAGTGAAGTGGAAGACAGTATATCTGAAGTCAAACAGTAAAAGAGGTAGATAAAAAGTTAGAAAAAAATCAGCATGGTCTTAGGGATCAGAATGACAACATGAAATGCACAAGCATATGCACTTTAGGCATCTCAGAGGGAGAAGAGAAGGGAAATGGGACAGAAGGAGTGTTGGAGGAAATAATGGCTGAAAACTTCCCAACCCTATTAAGGGAGATGGGTGTACATGTCCAGGAAGTACAGTGCACCCCAAACAGTATAAATCCCAACAGGCCTACTCCAAGACATATACTCATTAAATTGTCCAATGTTCAAGACAAAGAGAGAATACTGAAAGCAGTAAGAGAAGAAAGAAGCATCACATACAAGGGAAGCTCAATAAGATTAAGTGCTGATTTTTCATCTGAAACCATGGAGGCAAGAAGGCAGTGGTATGACATAGTTAAGGTGCTAAAAGAAAAAAATCTTCCAGCCCAGAATTCTCCATCCAACAAAGCGGACTTTCAAAAATGAGGGAGAGTTCAAACTATTCTCAGAAAAACTGAAATTAAGAGAATATGTGAATAAGAAACCTGTACTTCAAGAAATACTGAAGGGAATTCCACAGGTAGAAAGGAGAAAACAGGAGAGAAAGAGTTGAAAGAGAGTGTAAGAACAACTAAAAAGAAAAAAGAGAAACAAAAACAACATATCACATACATAAACCTAAAGAAAATAAGACTAATGTAAGTAATTCCTTGACAGTAACAACATTGAATGTTAATGGATTAAACTCACCAGTCAAGAGACACAGATTAGCAGGATTAATAAGGAAATATGACCAATCTATTTGGTGTCTACAAGAAACCCACCTTGGACCTAGGAATGTAAGGATGCTGAAAGTGAATGCTTGGGAAACAATTTTACAAGCAAACAATAACCAAATATGGGCAGAAGTAGCTATACTAATATTGAACAAACTATACTTTAAATGCAAAACTATGATAAGAGACAAAAATGGACACTATATTAATAAAAGGGGTCATATTTCAAGAAGAAAGAACAATCACAAACATTTATGCACCTAACCATATATGAGGGCACCTCAAATATATGAGGCAAACACTGGAAAAACTAAGTGGAGAAATACATGCCTCTGCACTTATAGTGGAGGACTTTAATACACCATTATCAACATTAGACACAAAATCTCAACAGAGAAGACTTCAAGTAATACATTAGAGGATTTGGACCTAATAAACATATACAGAACACTACACCCAAATACAGCAAGATACATAGTCTTCTTAAGTGTACATAAATCATTCTTTAAGATAGACCACATGTTATGCACAGAACAATTCTCAATGAATTCACAAAGATTGAAATTATGCAAAGTAATTTCTCTGGCCACAATGGAATGAAGCTGGACATCAGTAAGGGCCAGAGAGCCAGATTAGGCACAAAGATTTGGAAGTTACAAAAGCATGTTCTTAAACAGTGGGTTAAGGAGGAAATCTAAAAAAAAAAATCAGTAACCACCTTGAAATGAATGAAAATGACAACACAACATATCAAAATTTATGGGATGCTGCAAAAGCTGTACTGAGAGGGAAATTCATACCCATAAATTTACATATCAAAAAAGAAGAAGGGGCTAAAATTAAACACCTAACTGCACACCTGGAGGAACTAGGGAAAAAAAACCAATAATCTAACCCAAAAGGAAGTAGAAAGGAGATAACAAAGATTAGAGCAGAACTAAATGAAATAAAATATAAGAAAGCAAGAAAAAATAAACAAAACCAAAAGTTGTTTCTTTGAGAAGATCAAGAACATTGATAAACCCTTAGCTAGACTAACATAGAAAAAAAGAGAGAAGATACAAATACACAAAATTAGAAACAAAGAAGGGGATATCACCACTGACCCCACAGAAATAAAGTATATCATAAGAGGATACTGTGAATAACTATTTGCCAAAAAGAAGGATAATTTAGAGCAAATGGACAAATTCCAAGAAACACACAAGCAGCCTACACAATGAAAGAAGAAATTGATGAACTCAACACCCAATCACAAGAGATAGAATCAGTCACCAAAAACCTCTCAAATAAGAAGAGGCCAGGACCAGATGGCTTCACAGATAAATTCCACCAAAAAAATTCTTGAAAGAACTAACACAAATCCTGCTTAAACCTTTTGAAAAAATAGAATTAGAAGGGACATTGCCTAACTCATTCTATGATGCCATATTACCCTAATACCAAAGCCAAAGATGCCACAAGAAAAGAAAATTACACACTAATCTATCTCCCGAATGAACCAAGATGCTAAAATCCTCAACAAATTACTTGCTAATCATATTCAACAGCACATCAGAATGAATTATATAACATGATCAAGTGGTTTTCATCTCTGGTATTCGAGGATGGTTCAATGTAAGAAAATCAATCAATGATATACATCACATAAACAGAGCAAAAGAAAAAAGAATCACATGATCATCTCTATAGATGCCAAAAAAGCATTTGACAAAATGCAGCACCCTTTTCTGATAAAAAACAATGCAAAAGATAGGAATAGAAGAAAATTTCCTCAACATGTTAAAGGGTATATATGAAAAACTCACAGCAAACATATATACAATGGTGAAATCCCAAAAGCTTTCCATGTAAAATCGGGAACAAGACAAGGATGCCTATTATCACCATTCCATTTTAATATTGTGTTAGAAGTGCTTACTCAAGCACTTGGACAAGAAAAAGATATAAAAGGCATCCAAATTGGAATAAAGATATAAAAATTTCACTATTTGCAGATGATATGATCCTATAAATAGAAAACCCTGAGAAATCTACTTTGAAAAAAGATTCTAGAGCTTATTTTTGAGTTCAGTAAAGTCACAAGTTATAAGATAAATGCACAAAAATCAGTAGCATTTCTGTACACCAATAATGAGCAATCTGAAGAGGAAATCAAGAAAAAAATAACATTTACAATAGTAAAAAAAAAATCAAATACCTAGGAATAAATTTAGCTAAAGATGTAAAAGACTTATACACAGAAAACTACACAAAACTGTTAAAAGAAATCAAAGAAGACAAGTAAATGGAATAATATACCCTGTTCATGGAGAGGAAGAATAAATAGCATTAAGATGTCTATCCTACCCAAACTGATCTACAGATTTAATACAATTCAATAAAAATCAACACAGCATTTTTAATGAACTGACAAAACTAACTATGAAATTTATTTGGAAGGGAAAGAGACCCTGAATAGCCAAAGACATATTGAAAAAGGAAAATGAAATGGGAGGAATCACATTACCTCACTTTAAAACATACTACAAAGCTATAGTGGTCAAAACAGCATAGTATTGGCACAAGTCTAGACACACTGACCAATGGAACCGAATTGAGAGTTCTGATATAGATCCTCACATATACAGTCATCTGATATTCAACAAGGCCACCAAGCCCACTCAACTGGGAGAAAATGGCATCTTCAACAAATGGTGCTTGGAAAATTGGATATTCATATGTAAAAGAATGAGAGAGGATTACCATCTCACATCTTATACAAAAATCAACTCAAGATGGATCAAAGATCTAAATATAAGAGCCAAGACCTTGGAAAACAATGTAGGGAAGCATCTACACTAACTTGTAAAAGGAAATGGCTTCATGAACTTCACTCTCAAAGCATGAGCAGTGAAATTAAAAATAGATAAACAGGACCTCCTCAAAAAGTAAAGCTTTTTGCACCTCAAAGGAGTTTATTAAGGAAGTGAAAAGAGAGCCTACTCGATGGGAGAAAATATTTGGTAGCCATATATCTGATAGGAGCCTCATATCCAGCATATATAAAGAAATCTTATATTTAAAAAAAAAAAACATTTAAAAACCAGATAAGAGATTTGAACAGATGCTTCTCCAAAGAAGAAATGCCAATGGCTAAAAAGCACATGAAAAAATGCTCAACTTCACTAGCTATTAAGGAAATGAAAATCAAAACCACAGTGAGATACCATTTTACACCCATCAGACTGGCAGCTATTAAAAAAAACAGAGGACTACAAGTGTTGGAGAGGATGTGGAGGAATGGGAACACTCATTCACTGCTGGTGGGAATGTAGAAGGATCCAGCCATTCTGGAAGACAGTTTGGCTGTTCCTCAAAAAACTAGCTATAGATTTGCCATATGACTAAGCAATTCCACTGCTGGGTATATACCCAGAAGAACTGAAAACAAGTATACGAACCAATATATGCTCACCAATGTTTATAATGGCATTATTCACTATTGCCAAAAGTTGGAATCAGCCCAAAACCCATCAACAGGTGAATGGATAAACAAAAAGTGGTATATACGTACAATGGAATACTACTCAGCTGTAAGAAAGAATACTGTACTAACTAACACATGGGATAATATGGAAGAATCTTGAGGGCCTTTTGTTGAGTGAAGCAAGCCAGGCATTGGAGGACAAATACTACATCACCTCTCTGATATAAATTAAGCAAATCAAACTGTCTCAGAGAGCTAGAAGCTGGAAGATAGGCTTACAGGAAATATGGCGGGGAAAGGAAGGTTGTAAGCCAACACTCACATGGGTGAAATCTAAGATAAAGCGGAGGAAAGTAGTTGTGCAGTGAAAGGATAAGACAGGGGCATAAGGATACTACTGGGTTAGGCTTTGCAGGCTTGAGGGGGGCTAGGGTTGGGAGGATGAGTCAGAGAGTCCAAGGAATTGTGGGGGGAGGGAAGGGTTGAAGGGAGCAAGTGAACACAGGAGGTTATTAGGTATGTGGTTCAACTATAATGTTGAGAAAACTCTTTAGAAAATATAATAACGAAGGGCTATTGGTATAACATGTTTGACAGGGGGCATCTGGCACAGGGTGTACCTGGAGCAGGCTTTTAGGGAGTCTCATCATGTCATAGTGTGTTATATCAGTGTTAGAGACCCATACAATGAGTAGGAACATGTTATGCCCCCATCTGGGGAGGCCTGATGTTCTCAAACAGAGGGGAGGGTGTCTCTCGAGAACATGGGTGGCTCCCAATGGGGGGAAGACAGACTAGAATGTCAAGCCCTCAGCACTGTTGCAAGTATCTATGAATCTTGTCCTTCAAGCAGTGAAACTTGGTTGTCACTGTGGGCCTCAAGGGGATGGGGAGAGAGGAATAGAATAGTTGGAAGAAGGAGTAAAAGGGGGGGCAATGGAAGTGTTCTGCTTGATCTTGCAATGATGGATACAGACCATGTTAAATATTACCAAAAATTTATAAAAGTGTATAGTCTAAAATGTAAACCATAATGTAAACCATAATGGAACCATGGTTAGTAGCTATGTTTTAATATCTATATATCAGTTGCAGCAAATATAACATCCACATGTAAAAAGATCATTGTTGGGGAAGGGGGATAAGTGTTTGATGTTGGGTATATGGGAGTTCCCTATATTCTATATGCAACTTTACTGTGACCGAAAACTTTTTTGAAGACATATATATATATTTTTTTTTTAATGGATGAAGGCACTGAGGAAGAAATGGAAGAGATTGCCTTGCCACTGTACATACAGGACAATATCTATTACAGCAATGAAAGGCAAAACATTAAAAAAAATTTTAATGATATTTTTCATTTTCTTAATATCCCAATTTAGTTTTACTTTATTTTAGTTTTTCTAAATTATTTTGTATTTTATTTCTAATATTTAAACCTATCATTACTATTTCATTTTTCTATTTATTGAATTTGGCAATATATCAGCCTTCATTTTTTAAGAAGTTTTGGATCACAGAGGGGTTCAACTATGGCAGGAGAGGAGCACTAATATGGGATATCACTGTTGGGGGATGCATGGATAGGAGGGAGTTCTCCAGGGCATGTATAAAGGATATATAGATATGTTCATATGTTCATTGGGTATTGACATAGGGGGTAGAGTTTTACATGACAAGTGAGGGAGTGCTGAGTTCCCATCCTGGGAAACTCTGTTGCACCTCCCAATGGAGTAGCAACAATCCCCCAAGTACAAGGGCAAAGACCAGTGAAGTAGGATGGTCCAAAGATGGGTCCTTGATACTGATGACTATGCTTATGAACCTGTGTGCTTGAAATTTCAATGAGGCCTAAAGGTGCAGGGTGCCTAAGAGTTATCTCCTGAGAGCCTCCATGTTGCTCAAAATGTGGCAACTCTCTAAGCCAAACTCAGCATATAAATACATTACTTTGCCCTGAATGTGAGACTTGACTCCCAGGGATGAGCCTCCCTGGTGCCAAGAGATTATTACCAAGCACCAGCTGGTGACCGAACTAGAAAAAGACCTTGACTAAAAGGAGGAAATGGTAAAGACAAATGAGTCTATATGGCTGAAAAAATTCAAAATGAGTCTGGAGGTCATCACAGGGGTCACGTGTACATCTCAGCAGGATCTCAGAGACAACCAAAGTAGTTACAAGTCCAGGTAGGGGTGCTCCTGAGGGCTACAGAGATACCCAGGTCCTATGGTCATGTCAGATAGCTCTGGAGTTCAGTGCCTTGTCAGTGGAACCTACTTTGGAATTTGTGCTACCGAGTGTGATGGAGTTGGACTCAGATGTGACCTCTCTATGCATGCTTCTTCTCTCACTTTTACTGAACCTGTGACTGGTGCTGGAGTTGGTGTATGCTCAGGAGACTTGAATCTCTGGACTGTCTATGTGCCAGCTGGGCCCTGAACCTCAGCAGAGTTGCAACACCTACTCTCCGGTTCATTGGACTTACCTAGGTCAGTTAACAGGGAAGTGAGTATGGTCAACCATACCACCACACCAGGGAACTGAGAGAGTCCACAGCAGCAAGCTGGAGAATTCAGTCCATCAGCCATGTGGATTTAAGCCCCTCTCGATTTAGAGGTGGAGTGGACATCACTATCCCAGGGGCTACAGGATGGAGGAATAAAATATGGATTAGAGTGGACTTACAGGTATTCTACTGTAGAATTATTGTGACTCTAGCAATGGAAGAAATTATATCATTGATGTGGAGACGGGGGCCACAGGATTTGCAGAAGGCAAGGAGAAGGAAGAAAAGGTGTAATATTGGGGCATTTTGGGGACTTGGAGTTGTCCTCAATGATATTGCAGGGACAGATACAGGACACTATCTATCCTGACATAACCCATTGAATGGACTGGGAGAGAGTATAAACTACAACATAAACTATAATCCATGTTGTGTAACAATGCTCCAAAATGTACTCATCAAATGCAATGAATGTACCACATAAAGAAAGAAGTTGCCAATGTGGGAAGAGTGAGGGCTGTGGGGAGTGGGGTATATGGAAACCTCTTATATTTTTCAATGTAACATTTTGTGTGATCTACATATCTTTTAAAAAAGATAATAAATAATAAAAATAAACTAAAAAGATTAATGGGCAAAAATCAGTAGCATTTCTATACACCGATTGTTGGGGGCGCGCCCGCCATTTTGCGGACCGCCCCACACCAGTAGAAAAAATGGCCGGCGGCATGATTCAGCACTGTTTCCCCCTGCTTCCTGCCCTCTCCCTGCCCCTTTTTCCCCCAGAGCCCTTTCCAAGCCATATAAGGTCTTGTTCCAGCCCTGACCAATCCCCTTGCAACACAAATGCTTAAGACGCTATATAAGCTTGCTCTGTACAAAGAGAATAAATGGAAGAAGATGTCACACCATGGTGCGGCTCTGAGTGGTTCTTCCCCGCTATCTGCCCACTCCCTCTCTCGGGTACCCTGTTGTCCTCGTGGTCTCTGTACACCCGCTGGCGGGGCAGGAGAGCACAACCAATTATGAGAAATCTGAAAAGTAAATTTTAAAAAATCCCATTTACAATATCAACTAAAAGAGTCAAATACCTAGGAATAAATTTAACTAAAGATATTAATAACTTATATGCAGAAAACCACACAACACTGTTAGAGAAAATCAAGGAAGACTTATATAAATGAAAGAATATTCCTATTCATGGGTAGGAAGACTAAACACTATTAAGATGTTTATCCTACCCAAACTGATCTACAGACTTAATGCAATCCCAGTAGGATTCACCACAGCATTTTTTACTGAATTGGAAAAACTATGAAATTTATTTGGAAGAGCAAGAGGCCCCAAATAGCCAAACACATACTGAAAAAGAAAAATGAAATTGGGGGAAACAGACTACCTGATTTTAAAACATACTACAAAGCTACAGTGGTCAAAACTGTGTGGTATTGGCACAAGGATAGACATACTGACCAATGGAACCAAATTGAGAGTTCTGATATAGATCCTTGCATATACAGTCATCTGATATTCAACAAGGCCACCAAGTCCACTGAATTGGGAGAGAAGAGTCTCTTCAACAAATGGTGCTTGGAGAACTGGATATCCATAACCAAAAGAATGAGAAAGGAACACCATCTCACACTTTATATAAAAATTAATGAAAGATGGATCAAAAATCTAAATATAAGAGTCAAGACCATAGACCATAAAGACCTTGGGAAGTGAATAATCTACAGGATCTTGTAATAGGAAGTGGTTTCATGAACTTCACACCCAAAGCATGAGCAGTGAAAGAAAAATAGATAAATGAGACCCTTTTCAAATTTAAAAACTTTTGCACCTCAAAGGAGTATGTCAAGAAAGTGAAAAGACAGCATACACAATGAAAGAAAATATTTAGTAACCATATATCTGAGAGGAGCTTAATTTCCAACATATATAAAGAAATGCTACATCTCAAAAATAAAAAGACAAACAACCCATTTTAAAAATGGTCAGTGATCTAAATAGACACTTCTCCAAAGAAGAAATACAAATAGTTGAAAAGCACATGAGAAGATGCTCATCATCACTAGAAATTAGGGAAATGAAAATCAAAACAATGAGCTATGACCTTATACCCATTAGACTGGTGGCTATTAAAAAACAGAAGACTACAAGTGTTGGAAAGAATGTGGAAAAACAGGAACCCTCATCCACTGTTGGTGGAAATGCATATTGGTGCAGCCATTGTGGAGTATAGTTTGGAGGTTCCTCAAAAAACTAACTATAAATTTGCCATAAAACCCAGCAATTCCACTGTTGGGTATATGCACAGAAGATCAGAAAGCAGGGACATGGAAAGATATATGCACAACAATGTTCATAGTGGTATTATTCACTATCGCCAAAAGTTGGAATCAACCCAAATGCCCACCAACAAGTGAATGGATAAACAAAATGTGGTATATACATACAATGGAATATTACTCAGCTGTAGGAAGGAATACAGTACTAACACTCGGAATAATGTGGATGAATCTTGAGAACATATATTGAGTGAAGCAAGCCAGGCATTGAAGGACAAATATTACATGACCTCACGGACACAAATTATGCAAATTGAGCAGACTTACGGAGCTAGAGTCTGGAAGATAGGTTTACAGGAAATAGAAAGGGAGAAGAAGGTTGTAAGTCAATGCCCATATGGGCAAAATCTACAATAAGGTGGAAGTGTACTTGTGCAGTGAAGGGATATGACAGGGTTGTAGGAATAATATTGGGTTGGGAGGTTCAGGATTGACAGGGGGGTAGGGTAGGTTGGATGGTCCATGGAACTGGGGGGAGGGTTGGGGAGGGAGCAGGTGAACACTGAGTATTGACAGGTACAGGGTTGAAACTACAATGCTGGGAAATCTTTTTTGGCAATATGACAAGGAAGGGTTGCTGGTTTAGTGGTTTCAATGGGGGGTATTTGGAACAGGGTGCATCCGGAGCAGGCTTCTACAGAGAATGAGAGTGATCATTTTGTCATAATGCATATATCAGTTGGTGGGGACCCACAAAATGATTCTAGCAATGGAGGAAATATCATTGATATGGAGGCAGTGGCCAGTGGAGGTTCTGAGGGAAGAGAAAGAAAAAAAACAGGAGTAATATGGGGGCATTTTTGGGACTTGGGAATTGTCCTGAATGACATTACAATGACAGATACAGGCCATTATATATCTTGCCATAACCTACAGAATTGAGTGGGACAGAGTGTAAACTACAATGTAAACTATAATCCATGCTTAGAGGCTCCAAAATGTGTCTATCAATTGCAATGAATGTACAACACTATGAAAGATGTTGCTAATGTGGGAAAATGTGGGAGGGGTGGGGAGCAGGGTATATGGGTATCCCCTATATTCTCTGCAACATTTATGTAATCTAAGTATCTTTTAAAAAATAAACCAAAAGGCAAAAAAAAAAAAAAATCCTCAACAAAATACTTGGAAACAGAATCAAAAAGCACGTTAAAAGAATTGTACACCACAATAACAAGTGGGTTTTACCCCAGATATGCAAAGGTGGTTCAAGACAAGAAAATCAATTACCATAATAAACCACAGTGATAAATTAAAGAAAAATGATTCCCTCAATTGATGCAGAAAAGGCATTTGACAAAATGAGCACCCTTCCTTGATAAACACACTCCAAAATGTAAGAGAAGGAAGCTTTCCCAATGTGGTCAAGAGCATATATGAAAAACCTACAGCTCGTATTATAATTAATGGTAAAAGTCTGAAAGCTTTCCTGCTGAGAACAAGCAGGAAAGACAAGAACAAGACAAGGATGCCCACTGTCACCATTATTACTCAAAATCGTGCTAGAGGTTCTAGCTAAAGCAATTAGGCTAGGCAAAGAAATAAAAGTCATCCAAATAGGAAAGGAAGAAGTAATACTTTCACTATTCACTGATGATATGATCTTATCTAGAATCTCTTGAAAAACCCACAACAAAGCTACTAGAACTGAGAAGCAAGTTCAGGGAAGTGACAGGATACAAGATTAATATGCAGAAAGCTGATGTGGCTGAAGTGATAAGGCTTCCACCTACCATATGGCAGGACCCAGGTTCCATCCCTGGGGCCTCATGGTAAAAAAGAAGAAGGGAAAGTGTGCCTGCGTGGTTAGCCAGTGCCTGTGTAGCAAGCTGAATGCTCATGCATTGAGCCAAGTGCCCACACAGTGAGCTGAGTGCCCACGCAAGTGCCAGTGTAGCAAGCCGAGTGCCTGCACAGCAAGCCTAGTACCAGTGCAGTGAGCCAGTGCCCGTGCAAGTTAGTCACGTGACAAGATGACAACACAACAAAAGAGAGATGAAGGGGAGAGTCAAGGTGAAGCACAGCAGAGACCAGTAACTGAGGCACAATTGATAAGAACTTCTTTCCACACCAGAGATCCCCAGGATTGAATCCCAGTGAATCCTAGAGAAGAAAGACAAAAAGAGAAATAGATACAGAAGATCACACAGTTAATGGACACAGACAGCAAAAACAGCAGGAAAGGTAGGGAGAGGGGAAGAAAAAATGAAAATAAAACATATTTTTAAAAAATAATCCAAAAAAGATTAATACACAAAATCAATAGTGTTTCTATACACTACTGATGTGCAATCTGAGGAGGAAATCAGAAAAATTTCTAACAGCAACTAGAACAATAAAATATTTAAGAATAAACTTAACCAAGTACCTAGGGACCTATGTTCAGAAAACTATAAAGCATTGCTAAAAGAAACTGAAGAAACTTAAATAAATGGAAGGACATTCTGTGTTCATGGATTGAAAAAGACTAAATATCATTAAGGTGTCAATTCTACCCAAAGTGATTTACAGATTCAATGCAATACCGATCAAAAATCTGCCTTTTTTGCAGAAATGGAAAACACAATTATCAAATTTATTTTGAAGGGTAGTGGGTCCCAAATAGCCATAAAGATCTTAAGGAAGAAGAACAGAATTGGAGGCCTCTCAGTTTTGGACTTTAAAGCAAATTACTTAGCTACAGTGGTAAAAGCAGTTTGGTACTGGCATAAAGACAGACACAGTGACCAATGGAACAAAATCAAGAACTCAGAAATAGATCCTCACATTTCAGTCCAGTGATTTTTCCAAGGCAGTCAAGCCCTTTCAGCTGGGTCAGAACAGTCTATTCAACAAATGGTTCTGAGAGAACTGGATATCCACATCCAAAAGAGAGAAAGGGGACTCCTATCTCACATCTTATACAAAAAAATAACTCAAAATGGATCAAGGACCTAAATATAAAAGTGACAGCCATAAAACTCCTAAAAGAAAATGTAGGGAAATATCATCAAAATCTTATGGTAGGCAGTAGTTTCTTAAACCTTACACCCAAAGCATGAGAGTAATTTAAAAAAAAAAGAAGAAGAAGAAACTAGATAAATGGGACCTCCTCAAAATTAAACACTTTTTGCACCTCTAAGGACTTTGTCAAAAAGGTGAAAGGCAGCTGACTCAATAGGAGAAAATATTTGGCAATCACATATCCAATAAGGCTTAATATCCATGATATGTAAAAAGATCATACAACTCAAAAATAAAAAGACAAATTACCTGATTAAAAAATGGGCAAACTACTTGAAAAGACAATTGTCCAAAGGAGAAATACAAATGGGCAGATATACTTGAAAAAATGTTCAACATCACTAGTGAGTAAGGGAATCCAAATCGTTATTTCAAAGAGGTATCATTTCACACCAATTAGACTGGCAGCTATTAAAAGGTCGGAAAACAGAACGTTGGAGCTGAAGTAGAGAGATAGGAACACTTAATCACTGTTAGTGGAAATGTAGAATGGTACAGCCACTCTGGAGGACTGCTTGACACTTCCTAAGGAAGTTGAATATAGACTTGCCATGGGACCTGGCAGCACTATTACTCAGAAGAACTGAGAGCAGAGACATAAACAGACATCTGTACACTGATGTTCATTGTCGCATTATTCACGATTGAAAAAATTTGGAAACAACCCAGGTGTCCATCAACTGATAAATGGATAAACAAATTGTGATGTATACACACAATGGAATATTATGCAACTGTAAGAAGGAATGAAGTCATGAAACATATGACAACATGGATGAACCTGGAGGACATTATTCTGAGTGAAGCAAGCCAGACACAAAAGGGCAAATACTGTATGATGGCACTATTATGAACTAAATATATTGTGTAAACTCATGAAGTTAACAATTAGAATATAGGTCACCAGAAAATAGGAGGGTAGAGTATGGAAAGCTGAGTGTCTTTCTGTGCAGAATTGGTGAGAAGGTTGTTTTTAAATATTTGGAAATGAGTAGAAATGGTGAAAGTACATCATGGTGTTTGTAACTGGCAGAGCTATTATATGGTATGACAGTGGAAAGTCTAAGGTCAGATACATTACTAGAAGGAAAGCTAAAAACTGTAACATGGGACTGTATAAGATAGGATAAGATAGTAAAATCTCATGTTAAACATGCATATGGGTGATATTACATATATAAGCCTGTTTTTACAAAATATAAATACACGTGTACTAGAGAGAAGGACAAAGAATAGAAGCTGTGTATGGCAGGGGAAGCATAGAGAGATTGAGAGGTAATGAGTTTTGTTTTCTTGGTTTTTGTTTATTATTATTATTACTATTATTATTATTGGAATAATGAAAGTGCTCTAAGAATGATTGAAGTGATGAATGCACAAATATGTGATCATACCGAATACCATTGATTATACAATCTGAGGGGAAAAATGCCACTGTCCAATAAAATAAAATGGGATTTAAATGATTTTAAATTTTCTAGTAACCACATTGAAATTTTTAATTGGTGAAATTTTAATTTTAATGATATATTTTATTTAGCCCAATATATCCAAAATATTATCAACTTTCATTCAATATAAAAAATACCTCACATTCTTTTCTTTGAACTCTTTGCCTACAGGACATTTCAATTAAAGTAGCCATATTTCAATGGATCAATAGGCATATCTGGCTAGTGTTAACCATGTTGGAATGAGCAACTCAAAATAATTATGCTCAACTTCCTATCAGAACTAGTTTAACTACATGAATTTTGATACAACCTAAGGATAAATCACCCATCAGACTTCATTGCATCCAGACCTCCCCTGAATATCACATCCAATATTGTATTGCCCAGTCCAAAGTAGATCACACTAACTAGTGCTCTCTTGCCTCTAACTCCAGATGAACTACCTTAGATGCTGCTTTAGACACCATGGAAGGCCACCAGAGGAAAAATCAGACCTGGGGTTCAGGTAGTTCTCTACTCTCACAACAGAGAGACCCATCCACAGAAAATCTGCCATGAAGTCTGAGCTT
Organism: Dasypus novemcinctus; assembly: GCF_030445035.2. Lineage (NCBI taxonomy): Eukaryota > Metazoa > Chordata > Mammalia > Cingulata > Dasypodidae > Dasypus > Dasypus novemcinctus. Next base: position 108,216,150 of record NC_080675.1, on the reverse strand, counting down.
CTCTTTGTGCTGTTTTCAAGAGGAATCAGTTCAATCTCATTCAAACTCAAAATATCTACCTTTTTCTGGTTATGCTCTCAAAGCGCCCTTTCCCTAGATAATAAGCAGTAGATGTATTTTACCTCAGAGGGTTTTCCAAGTCTAGGTGTAGACCATTAACAAGAATATTGTAATCCATTTAGATGAAGGGGGAGGGGTCCAGCAGTAAGCCCATGTTGAATATCCATCCTGCTTCATTTCTCCAGCTATGGGCAGAAATAAACATCACCAGCTGACAATGCTTGTCCTCTTTTCAACACTCTTTTCAACAACACTAGAATGCAACTGCCCATAATGAGAAGAAACAGGAAAATTGTTGGGAAGTCAATTAATATATAAGAATGCAGAAAGTGAAAAGTGAGGCAAGGTAATTATGTGAGCCATATCTGTAAGTAATGAAAAATAACCAATTTATAAACAACCTGAGTTTACAGCTATGCATTCTCATTATTAATTTCCCAAACATGTAAGTTATTCATGTAAATCTGAGAACTTTATTTCATCAATGACTAAATCTAAAAATGATAGGGAACTATGCTAATATCTAAGCATTAAAGAATTAAGTGTCTTATCTACTAATGATCTATCTTTAACATAGTGTATTTTTATAAGCTCCCTTCTACATATTCCTATAATTCACTTATTGCAGAGTTCAGAAAAACCTGCACTTAACTATGTTAATAAGAAATAAGATGTATTAAACTGAACATTTTTATTTTACACTTCTAATATGCATAATCTATTTTCTTCTGTATAGAATAGCAGTCATTTTCAAAATCAACAAATTAATCATAAAGACATTTGTTTTTCTGTTTTGTTAAGTTTTTGTCACATGCTTTTATCTGACCACATTATGGAGCAAATGAGAATTTAAAACAATAGGCACTGTTCCTGCCTTGAAGAAATATACAATTTAAATTCTTTCTTGGGGAAACAAGGCAAACAAGATAAATTACTGCATGACTCCAGTAATTTCTAGAGTAAGTAAAAAAGAAGTAAACAGAAAGAACTACTAGTTGATTGATGAAAGAGGGACAGCTACCAGGGAGAGTTCTAAGCTCTGGCAGAAAATGGTACAATGAAGAAAGAATTTGTAATAAAGTTGGAGTTGAGATAAAAAGAGAAATGACTGGGTGACATGAAGGTAAGATTGGGTAGAATTTAGATTACAAATAACAAGAAGTTACAAAACAAGAAATTGAATTTTAAGTGGTAAAACAGGCAAAGAAGAAGAGTAATTAGAATTTTAAAGACAACCTCAAGATACCTGGGACATAGTATATCTTCCATAAGTGTTTATTACTATTAAAATGAATGTGGAGAAGTAATGGGGACAATTCATAGAAAGGTGATGAATAATACCAATATAATGGTTGGATTGGCATAGAAATTATTTCATATATAATGTTTTAGAGTGAAAATTGGCTAGCATCTGAGAAAACAAAAAGAAAAAGAATTAAGTATAAGAAACTGGCTAAGGCAAGGCATAAAGGAACAGGCAAAAATAGATGTTGGATAAACAAAAATGATTAGCTGTGAAAAATTACCATAGAGTACTAGTAATTTTTTAAAAAATCAGTGCAGATTAACATAAAATTGGTATACATTTTGAATGTGAAAAATCATAACATTTTCCTGGGTTATAACTTTTTGTTAAGAGGGAAAAAGAGAGAGGAGTTAGAGAGAAAATTGTCCTGACCACTATATAATGTCGCTGTACTAAAAAGCCCTTTTACTCTCTTTGAGATTTAAAAAGACAGAATTATGTAATCCCAAAATGACATTATCATTACTGGTGCATTTAATACAAATCTCATGCCACATTGTCAAACCATTTCCTTTCCTTCTTTCATCACAGAATTCTCTCTCTGGAGGCCGTGGCCTAGCTCACATGTGTTACACTTTTCAGAGAAATGAACAAGGATGTGCTCTCAACTAGACAGGCTTGCTTGACATTTTGTCCCAAATATACGTTTTATAAATGTCATCTCTAAAAACTAGGAATGACATAAAAATCCTTCTGTGTGTATAGGAATTTATAATACCAGAGTATAACTTAGCTATTTGAATAAATAAGCTTCTTTTCATGATTTTCCACCATTTTTGTTGTCTATGCCTTGGTTTCTGTTCCAATTGGTTTAAAATAAAGACAATCATTTATTTACCTCACAGATCTGCAACTCGGACAGGACTTTAAGAGGAAGATTCATCTTTGCTCCAAAAAGATCAGCTGGGGTGGTTCCACTGAGGTTTGTATGATCCACTTCCAAGATGGCTCAGTCTTCTGACTGACAAGTTGATGTTGGCTGTAAGCACTTAGTCCCTGAGGACCAGGTTCCTTAGTTCCTCTCCACATGGTTCTCTCCATGTGGACCTTTCCATCTATTGCCTGAATTTTCTCAAGCCATGGGTTCCAAGAATGAGCATTCCCAGAGAATCAGGCAGAAATGGTTACTTTTTATACTTAAGCTCAGAAATCACAGGGCATCCTTTCTGCCAGAGTCACAAGTCATCCCAGATTCTTGGGAGGGACCATCAACCCTGCCTTTCAGTGGAAGAGAGTAAAAGTCACCTGAGGAGAGCATGTGGGAAAGGAAAGACCCCCAAGGCCAATTTTGCAAAATGCGACTGCCACTAATTCAAAATCTGTCCAATTCTAAGTGACAAAAACAAACTTCCAGTTCAGTGCCTTCTCTTACTTCTCTACCCAGAATGCATTGCACAGGACCCAAGATTCCTATCTGCAAGTGTTGTCTCTAATCCCACACACGAGGGATTAGGAAACAGAAGACCTCTGTCTTCCAGACCTTCTGGAGATAACACGGTTCACCCTGGAGTTTGATATTATACACTTCCAAGAGATTGCTTAGTATGTCTTTTTTAAAACAAAGTACTTCCCGTCAATGTGATATTCATGATTTAGTAAATGACTGCCTCCACTGCCTGCTTACACTCAACATCTAAAGTAAATCTAGGAAATAACAAGGAACATGTAACTTGGAAAACCACATTGAAGTTCAACAACACACAAAACTAGGAAGCACACAACAGTAGATTTACTATTCAAGGTCATTTGTGGAAGTGGCCTTGAAGGGTGGCGTATTCCAAAGAATAGACCCACAAAACTACTTGACATTTACAGAATCTTAGTACATATTTAAGTGGAAGTTTGAATAGTGGAGCAAACATGGGCCCTCAAACAGAGAGTTCTAGGTTTTAATCCAATTCTATTTGTTACCAGTGTGACCTTGGGCAAGTCACTTAATCTCTTTGAACCTCAGTTTCTTTGTCTGTTAATAATACCTATCTAACAGCATTGTGGTAAGGATTAAATAAAATAATGTATGGAAAGTCCTTATATCTAGCCCATGGTAGACCCTTTATAAGTGGTTTCTCTTCTTTCCTCTTTTGCTGACTCACTATATTTTAGATCACTTAATTTTCCTGAATCTTAATTATCTCATTTTTAGCAAAGGAGCTCAGATGTATTTGACCTCCATATCTCAACCTGGCAAATTGATGGCAGTGCCAAGAATAATGTAAATATATTACAATCTGAAACACAGACATTAAGTGCTCTTCAGATGTAAAGAAGGCATAAGAACGATGAAACTCCCATCATCAAGTTTTCTAATAAAAGCAAACCCCCTGATATAGGAGGACAGATATCAAAAGAAAAACATTATATATGTATAAATAAGCTGGGTTTGCAAAAAAAATAAGACTACAGGTAAAAACTTCTTGAGAAAATCTAATCATGTGTAGATTTTACTAAAATAATTTTGTATGTATGTGCTATATATACAATTTTGTTTGAGAAGGCTCCTGGTGAATATGACGATTTGGGGGTGGGATTTTATAGAATGGTCTATTCTTCTAAAAACCTCTGGAGAACATAATTAAACTTGATGCAATCTCCAAGGAAATACCCAGTAAGTTTATCAAGTGTACTATTTTTGCTCTGGGCTTATATGGTCTTTTCTGTATCACTGCTCCAGTCCCCTTCTATGATGAAACTAGCAGATAGAGGAGTGTTGGCAGCCATCACACATGCTTCACATTCTGAGCCCAATGAGGGAAGAGCAGCACATTTGTAATATTTGCCGAAACAGCCTGGAATCACTTACTGGGCAAAGTTTTAACCCTGGCAAATAACAGAAGCTGATTTCAACTTTAGGTGACAGTTCATCGAATGTAGACTCTCTCTGACCTGCTGCCCAGTTCAAGTCACATCCCTAGAATTTAGCTCTATAAAAAAATCCCTTAGTCTGTCAACCATCTTTTCTTTTCTCCTATAGTTGTGATGCTTTGTTAAATCCATCTCAACATAGGTTAGCTTTCTGTCTCATTGAAGACTATGGATTTGTGGTTTTGGGGTTTTCTAGAACATTCTAATATTTTAGGTATTTGCCATTTGAGTAATTTTAAGTTGGTAGCTGGCTCAAGGGGCCATTACCTGCCTTATTAGAATCAGTTGGGATTCCATTCACAGTAATTAGGCCCAGGAGAACAGAAGGGAGCAAGTCAACATAATGCACAAAGGTCCAGGTTTCCTCATCTATAAAATGTATCTTATTTCCAGGATTGCTATAATGATCAATGAGAAAATATTTTTGAAAGAACTTTCACATGCAAAGACAAGGTGGTGGATTAGATTCATTAGGCTTAGAAACTCTGGAGAAGGTGTGTTAACACAGAGTTCTGGGAGAAGAGTGCTAAAGACAAACCCTCACAGAAAAGAATTTAGTCAGAAGGTACTCAGGAAAGCAGACTGAGATTAAAAAAAAAAAAAAAATTAGGCCCCTGTCCAGGTCATGTGAGGTCATCTCTGTCTGGAACCCAGGAAATAAGGGTCACTATGAAAGCACTGAATTGTAAGGGTAAGCATGAAGGTTGAAAAACTTTCAACTTTCATCGAGAAGAGGCAGCCTAGAGACCACTTTTACATTCTTATGGTCTAGCCTGTCTCTTTTCCTCAAGAAACAAACAAAAAATCCCTCCTGCTTTCAAGTTGAAGATGAAGTTTACCAGACAAAGCTAACCCTGAAGAGAGCAGTATATATTGTTCAATGTATCTGCTAAACTCTAGCTCCCATAAATGTCTACCTTGAGCCTATTTTCAGCGAACACTACACGATCCAGCGTTTTCATAGGTGCCAAGCAATCTACCCTCTGGGTTCTCTGGAAATTAAGGCTACACAAATCCCTCAATAGTCCCACCTGAAGAGACTCTCATTTGTATTTCTTCTTCAATCCCATCAAAATGTATCTATCATGTCTCATTCCAAAGATATCTGGTCTCTGATTAGCTGATTATTCTGCTTGGAGCATGACAATAATGGTCAATAATGGCATACATGCAATTTCTCTTATAGAGCAATTATACTGTAGAGATTTTTTCAGTGCCATGAATCAAAGTAGTGAGAACCTCACTACTTAGTGGAATTGAAACTCTGGCCATGTTTTTAGTCACCCTTCCAGTCACCCTAAGAAGGTGGGTGCAACCATTGCCTGCTCGCAAGGTGTCAAGCAGGAAGAAGTGAGTAGGTGGACATGCACGTATACTTGGTGGTTATGGTGATGAGGGTGAGGCTAGAATTCATTCATTTGAAAACTGAGGTATGTGCAAATCATTGAGGAAGACAATGGTACATAATTTGGCTTTTATGATTTTCCTAAACAATGCCATTAATGGTCTAAGACCATGCATACAGTCACCATAATATTAATTTACTCAACAAATATTACTGAATCTTTACCATATGCTGAGCACTGTGTCAGATCCTGAAAATACAGTGAAGAAAAGACACAAATATAAGCACCCAAATAAATAATTTCAAAATGTGATGGTTGTTCTAAAGTAAGGGTTCTTAACAAGGGGTCCATAAGCTTGAATTGAAATTTTAAGAAAACATTATTCTTGTAGGATGTGTTCATGTGGGTGTGATATATTTACTGAATAATAATACACAGTATAGTGTGAATTTAGTAGAGGGTCCGTGGCTTTCACCTGACTGGCAAAGGGGTCTGTGGAACTAAAAAGGTTAAGAAACCCTGTTCTAAAGGAAGATTCAAGGAAGTAAGAAAGCTAATAACAGGAATGTGTGGTGGGAACTGGGAAGGGTTTCTCTGAGGAAATATCCTGAATGATGAGTAAGAAATAAATGAAAAGAGGGAGGCAAGAACTTTCCAAGTATGAGGTATGAGAGAAAGTTTGGTTATTTCTCTCAGAAGTGACCAGAAGGGCAGTGTAACTTGCCCAGAGAGCAAGGTAAAGAGTAGAGTAAGAGAATCTAGAGGAATAGGTAGTAGGTGCATCACTCAGGAACCTGCAGGTAGTGTAAAGAATTCTGGAGGGTCTCCTAAGTACAACTGAAAGTCAAGGGAGGGGGCTGAGCATTTAATTAAGGAATTTCAAAAAGTCATTCCTGTTCTTGTGGACATGGAATTAGAGCAAAAGGGTTAAGCAGACAAGAGTGGGAGCTGGGGCAAAAAGTAAAGATGGTGAAGAAAATAAATTCAAGGTTTTTAAAATAAAGACATCCAAAAAAACTGAATGATGGGCTGATAGGGGCAGGGTTCTGTAGGACAGAGTTGCATAAGGAGTCACACTCACAATACTGGCATATGCACCTAGGATGATGGAGGTGCCTCTAGCAGAGATGAGTAGATGCTCACAAATTGATGAGATTTCAACAATACAAAACAGGACAGTGTGGATATTGGATTCACTTTATAATAGTCAATGAAAATTACAATGCCAATCGCCTTCATCATTTGAATGTGTCTGTGTTTGTGCTTTGTGGAAAGGAGGACTGAGAGGACTTTAAAAGAAAAATTGCAAGCAAGTAGCTACCCAAAATAATGAAAAATGAACACTGACTAGTATAGATTCTGCTGGGGAGACTCTTTCTGATGCAAATATATACCTAAGTTAGCTCTGCTTTCACCTCAGGAACAAAAAAAAGCAAGGTTTAGAAAAGAAACACTGCTACCACAAGCTACAGATTCCATTGTTTCTAGAGAAAAATTCATTTACATCAAATATCTGAAGCTGTCAGCGCACACAAAGACTTTGAAAGCATTTGTTTGGAGCTAATATTGTACTTTCTATTTATATTCTAATGCCTCGTCCACCCCCTTATGATTCTTTGTGAACTTGCTCAAGTTTTGGCTCTACTATACTTTTATCTTTTTTCCCCCTGAGACACACTTGTAATCCTTACAGACTTGTTCCAAGAGCTAAGAATCGGATCCTTAAAGAAAGAATGAAATGTCATTTGATGGTGTGCCTGCTGCTTTCTTTGTGGGGAATCTGTTCCCATAGCCATGTAAAACTGGAGAGGCTGCAGGCCGGGAAGTTAAGGACCAGATTAGTTAGACCCAGTCAAGGTCAGAAAACACATGTTCCACCTGCCCTCTTCCAAGGAGATAAATTCTGTAACTGAAAAAAGACTGATAGTTCCAATTGCTTTTAGTGAGAGCAGTCTTTTTGTGACCTGTCTTAGGGGTCACATGTGGTCTATATGGCCACTGGAAATGAAGTCTAATGCTGACAATGGACATGAAGCTAGCACATAGCAGCTTTCATAAAATACACAATAATAATATCAAAACTCTTGTAAATATAGGGGTAATAACAAGATTGATTGTCTAATGGTGTGGTAGACCATTAAAAGTCTGATAATAGTATGGAGGGAAAATAATCAAATCTTTGGGGAATTTCAGGAATCTCAGGACTGGTGAGAAAGAAGAGAATATAAGAAAATACACATGTATTTGCTCATTTTTTTAAATACGAGGAGGATAAACCAGAACCTAAAAATATCATTTCTCTACAAGGAGTAAGTAGGAAAGATGGAAAAAGGGGGGATGGGAATGAGTGGGCATGGGAAGGAACAACACTGCCTTCAGCAGATCTTTTGGTATGGATCTGACTCTCAGCACCACAATAATGTTTCCCTTCCAAAAACATACATAAACAATTAAAATCAACCAGGATGTGGAAAGAACCCAAAATGGAATACAAAATATAGCAATAAACCTAACTGTATTTCAAATGAGTAGCCTAACATTCAAGGAGTTGTGAAGAAAAGAACTAACCTATGTTACTGAGGAAAATGACAACCTGACTGGATACCATAAGGCTAAAGACCAAACTTGAATAAGTAAGTCTTTCTCACAGGGCTATGGGTTAACAATTCTTAAACTACTCATGTGTGAACTGAGAATGAACAAATAAGTAAATATTTCATAGAAAATGAGAACCAGGTTCTTACAGGTGGGGAAAGAAATTGTAAGTAAGTTTAGAGGGAAGACTAGAAAGAACCCTGCAGAATCGGATTTAAACTAGAGGTGCAGTGTGAACCAATGGCTTTTCCTACATGTACACAGATAGATATAGAAATAAATATGCATGTGTGCAGGTATGAGTTAGTATACATCCATATATTTCCTAGTACTATTTAAAAGTATCAAGATCATGAAAGGTGAGGAAAGATTGAAGAACTGTCATAGTTTGGAGGACACTAATGAGAATTAATTGCAACGTGGGATCTTGGATTGGATTCTGAATCTGGAAAAGAACATTGGTGGCAAAATTAGTGACATTTAAATAGGTCTCTAGTAAATAGTATTGTGCCAATGTGAATGTCCTGGTTTTGATAATTGCATAATGGTTGTACAGGATGACTAGGGAAAGTTGAGGAAAAATGTAGATGGGAACTCCATAAACTGCAACATTTCTGTGAATATAAAATTATTTCAAGATAAAAAGTAAGAATAAAAGAAATATCAAGACAGAATTGTTCCTAGGATTAGATATTTGGAACAGAATTATTTAAAAGAGTAGAACATGAGTGTGACTAAAGAAAAATGGACTTTACTTCTGAAAGATACAACTAAAAACATGTTTCTGCTAAAGTGAGCTGTAAAAAAAAGAAAACCCCTCCATCACTTTTTATTTTACTCTGTAGTCTCTTAAGAAGAATCCTAGTTCTTTTGATTAATCCTTACTTGGATTAATATCCTAAATTCAATCTGTAACTTCCCAATTTTATCTCTGGGACTTTGTTCATTCATAAGTGTCTATTATAATGAACAAGAGGAAATAAGAAGATATTTCAAAGAAGTAGAAAGTTTCTTTCCAAGTTCTAGTTGTTACTGTAACAAGCAAATAAGGAGTCCTGATCTTGCAAGCAAAATTCTTCAGAAAAAGAAGCAAATGAGAGCCTCTAACTCATGGACCATTTGTTTCTCTCCAAGGAGTCTTAAGCTTTCAGGAGACATACTGGAGATAGCGTCAGATATTAATTTAATGAATACCTACAAGCATGCAGAGAGAGAGCAGCTCTATTGGATTTATGTTCTTATACCGTGACTCCATCAGCCCTGTAGTGAGAGCAATGGCTCATCCAGTGACCCTTTATTACTTGCTACATGCTAGGAAAACCTCATAATAGAGGCAGCTTTCTATACTTAAAATTTTTCAAACTATAAATACAAATTCCTAAGATATTAAAGCAGGATATCCATAGACTGGGAAATGGGGAGGAGGGAACACACTCTCTTATGCCTTTTCTTAGATCTTTAATCACAACATATAAATACAAACTTATAGGAGGTAACTTATAATGTGAAGTTTTCCCAGCAGTTAAGGGTGTGTGGGAAACTAGTTGGATTGCAGTAGCCATAGTGGCCTTACATGATAATGGAGTGGCAGTTTTTCTTGAGTTCTCTAAGAGGACTTCTACTTTCCAAAATCTTCTTGCTATGATCACTGGTAGCTGAACAGCTTTACTAAATGGAACAAGATTCTCAATTCATAATTATCATAAAATTAGAAAGATGTACAAGAATATCTGTAAATCACAGCAGTGAATAAATTACTTATTAAGCAGATCTTTTTCTCATATTTAACTATGATAGGAAAGAGAGCCCCAAAAGATGAGAGGCACTACTTCTTACCTCTGATTTCATGAGGGAAAATAATAATGATAAAATAACAATAATGAGTTCATCTTTACTGAGTTTTCACACTATGCCATGCATTGTTCCAAGCATTTTCAAGCATTAATTCATTTAATGACCAAATAAATCAAGAAATAGTTCGTTTTATTATACTCACTCTGCAGATGAGGAAACTGAGGAGAGATGTGATAAAGCTGGGGATCAAATTTGGGGTTAGTGATACTTTCATAAATTCTGCAAAGTAGGACTTTTGTCAGCAGAGCAAGTGTAGTTTTTAGTATTTTTAAGTAACATATTTCCAAATGCATGTGGTTGTTGTAGAGGTATGTTAAATTATCTAGGATACAATGGTAAATCGATGATTATTGAGGAACTCATGTCACTGGTACTATAATCCTGATGTAATCATTTCAATCACAGACTTTACTTTCAAAATAACGTAACTATATATGGAAGGAAAGATTATTGGATAAAAGGAAAAATAGTGTGTGGAAAAGGTCATATCTATGCATTATTGTGACCATAGAAGTTTCTCAAGTCTGTGCAATGAATTTCATTTTTTGTATATTAATTTTCCATGGATTTATTTTTTAATTTCTGAGTTAATCATATCCATTTTTATAAGAAGAAAAAAGAAAAAGTGAATGTTACAATTAAAATGTATGGAATAAAAAATAGAAGGAACAGATTTGTTATACTAAGGATGTGCTATATTAGGCAAAAGGAACAGTGGGAGCAAAAACAAGTTAAAAAGAGTAAGACCAACAGCAGCTCAGAATTGCAAGAAGACTAGAACTAGGTACAGGAAAGCTAGATAAGACTGAAGAGCTCTACAGAAGACTTCATAAGGGGTTTACATACCACAAAAGGGTCCTTACTATGCATAAATTGTAAACAAGTAGGAGTCATTGAAGGATTTTAAAGAAAGTACTGACATTTTTATTTTAGCAGGTTCACTTAGCATGAAGAACATATTAAAGGGGTTGAAGCAGGAAGCTGGATAAAGAGTTCATCAAAATAAAAAAAAAGATGGGATATTTTTGAGGGATTGGAGTGAGCAAAGACTTATATAGTCAGTTGAATACTGGACACTGAAATTTGGAGGATGACTAATAATCATAGAACAAGCTAAGAACAAAAGAGTCTATGAAGAAAAGTAGAGAAAATAAAAATGATCAAAATGATAGGAGGAGAACTTAGAGAATCATCCCAGGATGAGTAAGCAAGCCGTTTGGATTTTAGTGACCACGAATGAGCAGTTCATGTTGCCTCGGGCCACAAGACACAGGAAGCTGAGGCTGCGTAACCTACGTGACAAGGAACTCTAAAAAGGCTGTGCCCTTAGTGACGAGGTCATCAGGGAGAAAGAGACCGCTCAAACCAGTGCAGGGAAATAATGAAAAAATAGTCTACTCTAAGAATCTAAGCCTTGGGTCTACCCATATCTGGGTTTTGAGTTTGAATTAAATTACACATGTGGTCCAAGAACTATCAAGGTTATAAATTAATATAAAAAGTGGTCTCCAATCATTGATATCCCTGGAATAACAGCTTAAAACAGACATTATCTCAGGAGACATGCGCCCTCAGCCCAGAAGCAAAAGACGACCAAGGATTACCCTCCTGATGATGAGCTTAAATTTATAATCCAACAGGTACAGGCAGAAGAAGAAACAATCTGTCTTGAGAAAGTAGAAGCAGACTCACTCCGCAGCAGGATTACACACCCCCAGAGTTTAGCATAGCAGAAGCATCAGAGAGAGATTTTTCAAATGGATAGGGAAAATAATGAACATTTCTTAAAAAGAGGAAGTACAGGGAAAAAACAGCTATCAGTAAATATCAAGAAATACTGGGAAGCGGATTTGGCTCAACTGACAGAATGTCCACCTACCACATAGGAAGTCCAGGATTCAAACCCAAGGTGAGCTGGCGCACCCGCAGTGCTGATGTGCACAAGGAGTGCCATGGCACGCAGGGGTGTCCCCCACGTAGGGCATCCCCATGCGCAAGGAGTGTGCCCCACAAAGAGAACCGCCCAGTGCAAAAGAAAGTGCAGCCTGCCCAGGAGTGGTGCTGCACACACAGAGAGCTGACACAGCAAGATGACGCAACAAAAAGAGACAGATTCCCGTGCTGCTGACAAGAATGTAAGTGGACAAAAGAAGAACACACAGTGACTGGCACAGAGAGCAGACTACAAGGGGTGGGCAGGGAAGGGGAGAGAAATAAATGAAAAATAAAATAAATCTTGAAAAAAAAAAGAAATTTGGAAAAACAGTAACATTTCTAAAAATAAAAAGAATTTTTAAAAACCTCACTGAGACTAAAAACAAAACTTAAATAACAGGCAGATAAACAAAGATTAAGAGAGGAATAGTGAGAAAGAAAATTATCTCTGTATGGCTACAGAGGTATCAAATAGAAACCACTGAAGCTAGAATGAGAGGTTCCAACATACATCTATAAAAATTCTAAAAGGAAGAAACAGAATGTGGGAGAGGAAATATTTAAAGAAATAATGGCATAGAATTTTTCAGAACTGATAAAAGACATGAATTCTAAGATTTAAGAAGCACAGAACCTAAGGGTGAATGGGAGGCGAGGAACTAGTCTTTTGAGAAGCTTTGTCATAGGAGGGAAAGTTAGATGGAAATATGGTATTATGAAAAGCCTTTTTTTAAAAAGCTCTAGGAGACTGGGAGATGTAAGCATGTTTTTATACTAAAGAGAAAAAGCTGGCAGAGGGAGAGGTTGAAGATAGAGGTGAGAACGGCAAAGGACAGAGCAAATAATACAAATGGCGCCCCAAACCTCAGCGTGGTGTGACAGTGTGGTAGCATGCTGTGCTGGTAATGGTTCAGGGGTTGTAAAGGAATCTGGGTTTCCTTTCTCACTGACTGCCATCAGTTGCTCACAGGCTTTGAAGTCAGCTACATCTAGGCCACACTCCTGACTCAGCCACTTGTTGGCAATGTGGCCTTGTGCAAGTGACAACTTTTCTTAACCTCAGTTTTTGTTTCTAAAAAATTGTATAAGGTCTATGTAAGGACATGAGAAATCTGGGCAATATACAGAAAAATCTATATTAAATAGGCACTGAATGAGTCACAATTTTGTTCTTTTACCTTTGGCATCTGGTACAATTAAAAAGATATTTTATAGTTAAACCTGAGTCCCAATGAGTCTATCTGTAGCACATCAGATTAAAAAGTGTGTGTAGGGGTGGGTTATTCTGCTCCTGTCACTCCTCTGGCCCTCAGTTTTCTAAAGCTTCCAGTCTCCTGAGATGATCTTTGATATACTCCCCTATGCTCATTGTCTTTGTTTCTGAAACATTGGTTTCACTGTTTCAAATATAAATCAAGCATAGTTAATACCCAAAAGTATTCATAGCTGGTATTTTTAATTAAACGTCTGCAATAAATTCATTTGTAAAAATTCTTAACATAGCAAAATCAGACCTTTAAAGAAGAATAAAATGTATTTTGGGTGTGTGGTGAGATGGGTCATGACAGTGCTTTTGAAAGTTAATTGTTAATATGTACCATCAACATTTAGGTTAATTCTAAAAATCAAAGTTAGAACTAAAAATTTGCCTGAAAAATCAAATCACCTTCAATGCCTTCATTGCACAGAAAATTGCATAGAAAATTGCATAGAAAAGCTCAGCAACTATTTCAAGGTTCACAGCAAGTTAGTGACAGAGGTTTCAAACTCCCAGTCCAGTTTCCCAGAATGTGAACTGTGGGAACCACATGTGTAGGCCCCCTGTTTTATACACAGATTACTTTTAATATAGTTCTGTCGGGCAGTGTGCTGAAATTCACAGAGCAAGAGGGTGGCAGGAAAGAGATCAGAAGAGCCCTTTCCATATCCCATTTCTTAAACCATCACCTTTCTACTGGTAGTTTCCTTACTCTTCCCAGCTTCATAAGAAAGAGAAAAGTCCATTTTACCCAAGGGGATGCCAGGTGCCTAACATTACAATGGATGTATAATAACTGTGAGCTGAATCTAAGTTTGCACAGTGAGAGATGGACACCACGTCACAAATGAAGGTCACAGACAAAGCAGGAATCAAAAACTGAGGATTTCGTGAACTTCATGTTGTGAAGACAGCCCACTTGAATAACTGAAACAATCAACCACTTAGTTGGGGAAGACGAGTGATACCCTAATTCTATAAACTAACTTATAATTCTATAAACTAAATTATAGGACCTTAATTTATGTCTCTTTCACCCCTGATTTTTTGTCAGTCTTTGGCTAAACCTGCTTAAAACCTTAATTCTTTATTCTTCAAAGGAAGAATAACGGTGAATCCTAACTGGATATACTGCATGACCTTACAGCTTGCCCATCATTTCTGTTTGGTTAACAACATTTTGACTTGTCTTTCCATTTTTACCCTCAAGTAAAGCAGGGGTCCTTAACCTTTTTTGATTCACGGACCTCTTTGTCAGTCAGGTGAAAACCACGGACCCCTTACTAAATCCACACTATACTGTTTATTATTTAATAAATATATTATACCCACACCAACAGTTCCCACAAGACAACAAAAAGTGTTTTGTGTTGTTTCTTTTTATTTCAATTCAAACTCACGGACCCCTTGTTAAGAACCTCTGATGTAAAGTAAGTCTCTGATAGTAACAGAGACTTACATAAAATTCCTTTGTTCCATTGCTTGATAGTTCAAGTTCCATTGTTTTGCTATTATCTTGCAAGAGGTAAGTGATTGCTAAAGATTTGCCACGTTAATGTTTTGACATTGTAATTTAACATGGCAGTGTGGTCTCAATAATCTTTCAGCGACATTGTTTTAGAATTGTCTTGACATTGTAAAATGGTCTCTCTAGACTTACATTTTGCCATCGTCTTGACATTGTAATATGGTCTCCATAGATTTGCATTGAAATTTGTTTTGTCATTGTCTTGATATCATAATGTCCTCTCCATGGACTTCTGTTCACATATATCAACCTTCTCCAAAGACTTGCATATCAACCCATTACAAGAGCAATGTGCACTGTTAACTTTCCATTCAGGTGAACTGGGAATGATCTTTCATGGTTTCTGCTTAACAGTAAGTATCACATCTCATCAATAACTATTTTCAAACTCTTTTATCTTAACTCTTCCCAAATCTCATTCCTGATGCAGTGTTTTTACCAAGAAGCAAAGTGGACAAATTCCCATTAGGTAAAATCTGCCTGTACATTTTTCATTTTTAATATTAAACTCACTTACTTTAAAAGCATTAAAGTGGAGCAGATCATGAGGGAGTTTGCATCCCTCTAACCCATAATAGGGAACTATTTCATAGAGACGATCCAATCTAGTGAAAAAGCACAATTGAGTACATTAGAAAGAGAAAATCTTGATACCTTTTCTAGTCACAAAATATGTCTGTAAATTGTGTTTCCTTTTTAATTTCACCACCTCTAACAATTCTTGTTTCAAACAATGTTACTGCAGACACAACTTCCTCCATTATTGTGCACCCTTAGAACATTGGGTAGGTTTAGTATTCACGTTTTCCTCCACTCTTTTATATACATGCCTCATCTGAGTCCTTTTTTCTTAGTCGCAAAATGCAAATTAAACAAAAGTAAGCCCATTTAGTGGGATCATGAGTTTCCTCCAGAAAAATGAAATTCTTAAATTTGAGCACGTTGGGGGAAAATGAGGAAATGAATTGATCTCTGATAGTTGGACTGCACCAAAATGCAGCTCCTGTTGGCTGAGGTCACCCCTCTCTATCACTGGAACACTAAGAGTGAGCTTATATCATTTAGTGAGTTCCTACATTGTGGCAAGCACGTTCCTAATATTTTATGTGCATAATTTATCACTTCAACCCCATAAACCCTAAAAATTCCTATTAAATTGCCCCCTTTATGGGCATAGAAAGCCTGAGTCATAGAGCTATGACAAGCAAATGCAGGGATTTTAAAGACAGTTCTTTGGACACTAGACCAGAGGTTTTAGATCATGTAGAACTTGGAGGGTAAGAATCACATCTTAATTTCACTAGCTTCTAGTGGAAAAGTAGCATTTCTTTCAATTATGAAAGCAGGCAATAAAACATAGTGGTATTAACAGTACCCGGGACTTTGGCACAAATAGAAATAACATCTTTCATATCAGATGACAATTGCTGTTGATTTCTCAAAATAGCATTTATGCTCTTCACAAATTCAAAATTGCTATCATTGTCAGACCTGTGGCTACAACTAATCATTTAATGTATTAAAGAAGCACACAGATTACTATATCATGACTTGGTTTTCTAATAGTTTGATAACTTTACTTTGATACAATTTGCTTCCTTTGAAATCCTATGCATTTTAAATTATTTATTCAAAACTTTTATTCTGAGAAAATTGCCTCCACCAGACAGCCAGAGGGGTTCATGACCCAAACAGGTTAAAATCCCTATTTGTGAAATTTAATCACTTTCAGCCAAAATGTCAATTTCCCCCAACTTCAGTCATTTATAAACATTATTGCAATATTTGCCATATCCCTGTTATACTTCCATGATTTTTACTATAGCCATACAAAACCTCTATTTTATATAGAAAATGTTTTCTTAAAACCAACCAATATAAGTTTTATTTAATAAATTATTTACAAAGTCAAATTTATCTCTATCCTATTATAACAGCTAACTATATTTTTGAAGACATTAAAATAAATATCAACTATTAATATTTTAATAAGAAGACTCTATAGCTCACATTCCACATTTTGAGAAATGCTAAACTAAGGTATAAAATGCCAGGTCTGGCACTGTCCTGGAAAAGGCTTTTATATAAATATATTTTTATTTTAAAAGTTGTGAACTAACACAACAAGCATGCACATGTGTGGAATTCCCATACAACACCCCTTCACCAATATACCATACCATTGTGGAACATTTGTTACAATTAAGAGATAATGTCTGGGAAGAAGATTTGGTCCAATGGATAAGGCATCCACCTACCACATGGGAGGTCCAGGGTTCAAACTCTGGGCCTCCTGACCCATGTGGTGAGCTGGCCCAAGCACAGTGTTGATGTTCACAAAGAGCGCCCTACCACTCAGGACTGTCCCCTGTGTAGGGGAACTCCACACGCAAGGAGCGTGCCCCATGAGAGCTGCCCAGTGCAAAAAATGTACAGCCTCCCCAGGAACAGCGCTGCACACACGGAGAGCTGACGCAGCAAGATGAATCAACAAAAAGAGACACAGATTCTGGGTGCCTCTGACAAGAATGCAAGCAGACACAGAACACACAGTGAATAGACACAGAGAGCAGACAGCTATGGGGAGGGGTGGGGAAGGGGAGAGAAATAAATCTTAAAAAAAAAACAGATAATGTCATCAGACTATTAACATTAACTATGGTCCATAGTATACATTTGGCATATTTTTTCCATACCCCCTTTTACTAAGTACATCTTAAGTACAGTACATCTTTGGCATTGATGCAAAAATATTACAGTATTGCTGCTACCTATAATCTATAGACTATATTAATTGTATTTTTCCCATGCTTCGCCACATTCCCACCACCCTGGAATAGTGACATACATCCATTCTAGTTCACAGAAGGACATTCGTGCATTTCTATTATTAACTACAATTCTCATCCACCTCTGAATTCACTGTGTCATTCAGTCCCTAGATTATATTCTAGCTTTCCTTCAATTGACATTTATATCCCTACACTACCCTTTTTAGCCACAATTCCATCTGTAAACCAGCTGCATTAGTTCTACTCACTATGTGTTTCATCAACTCTATTCATTTCCATACTTTTTTTTAAGATTTATTTTTTATTTATTTCTCTCCCTTTCCCCACCCCTCCCCGCAGTTGTCTGCTCTCTGTGTCCACTTGCTGTGTGTCCTTCTGTGTCTGCTTGCATTCTTGTCAGGGGCACCAGGAATCTGTGTCTCTTTTTGTTGCATCATCTCACTGCTTCAGCTCTGTGTGTGTGTGGCGCCATTCTTGGGCAGGCTGTGCTTTTTTCGCGCAGGGTGGCTCTCCATACAGGGTGCACTCCTTGAGCATGGGGCTGCCCCACTTGGGGGCACCCCTGCATAGCATGGCAGTCCTTGCGTGCATCAACACTGTGCATAGGCCAGCTCATCACATGGGTCAGGAGGCCCAGAGTTTGAACCCTGGACCTCCCATGTGGTAGGCAGATGCTCTATCAGTTGAACCAAATCCGCTTCCCCATTTCCACACTTTTACAGTCAAGTTAACTAAAAATTTGTACACATATTAAGTATCAATACTCCTTTGCAGCCCTCCTCTCATCTCCTAATAACCTATGCTCTAGGTTTTAACCCCATGCATTTATTTTTTGTGTTTAGTTCATATTAGTGAGACCAAGTAATATTTGTGCTTCTGTGTCTGGCTTGTTACACTTACCATAATGTCTTAAGATTTATCCATGTTATTGTATGCATTCCAATTTCATTTCTTCTTACTGCAACATAGTATTCCATTGTATGTATATACCATATTTCGTTTATCCATTCATTGGTTGATGTACACTTGCTCTGTTTCTTTCTTTTGTCAATTGTGAACAATGCTGCTATTAATAGCATCATTGTGCAAATATGCGTTTGCATCACAGTTTTCTGTTCTACTAGATATATTCCTAGCAGAGGAATTGCTGGATATTATGGTAGTTCTATATTTAGCTTCCTGAGGAACAACCAAACTGTCTTCCACAGAGGCTGCACCATTTTACAATCCCACCAACAGTGAAAGAATGCTCCTATTTCTCCACATCCTCTCCAGCACTTCCTGTTTTCTGTTTTTTTTTTAAATAATGGCCATTCGATGCTGTGTGAGATGATATCACATTGTCAATCTGATTTACATTTCCCTAATAACTAATGATATTGAACATTTTTTCACATGCTTTCTGGCCATTTGTATTTCCTGTTTGGAGAAATGTCTATTTAAACCTTTTGATCATTTTTAAATTGGATTGCTTGCTCTCATATTGTTGAGTTATATGAGCTCTTTATATAGAATGGAAATCAAAACCTTATCAGATATTTGGTTTCCAAATATGTTTTCCCATTGAGTGGGTTGCCTTTTTACCTTTGGGAGGAAGTCCTTTGAATCACAAAAGTGTTTTAAGTTTGAGGAAGTCCCATTTATCCATATTTTCTTTCATTGCAGTGTAAGGTTTAAGAATCCAGCGTCTACCACCAGGTCTTAAAGATGTTTTCCTACATTTTCTTCTAGGAGCTTTAGGAGTCTAGCTTTTATATTTAGGTCTTTGATACATTTTGAGTTAATTTTTGTATAAGGTGTGAGATAAGGGGTCCTTTTCCTTTCCTTTGGATATGGATACCCAATCCTCCCAGTGCTATTTTTTGAATAGACTATTCTTCCCCACCTGGGTGGGTTTGGCCAGCTTATCAAAACTCACTTGACCATAAATGTGAGGGTCAATGAAACATCAATTTGGTTCCATTGATCTATGTGTCCATATTTATGCCAGTAGCATGCTGTTTCTACCACTGTAGCTAAGTAATATGATTTAAAGTCTGGAGTGAGAGTCCTCCAACTTCATTTTTTCTTTTAAAGTTGTTTCTGGCTATTCTGGCCCCTTACCCTTCCAAATAAATTTGTTTATTGTATTTTCCATTTGTTTAAAAAATGCATGTGGAATTTTTAATGGATTTCATTGAATCTGTATATCAACTTAGGTAGAATTGACATCTTAATAATATTTAGTCTTCCAATCCATGAGCATGCAATGTTCTTTCAATTATTTAAGTCTTTTTTTTTTGTTTCTTTTAGCAAATCCATTGTAATTTTCTGAGTACAAGTGCTTTACATCCTTAGTTAACTTTATTTCTAAATATTTGATTACCTTAGTCACTATTGTAAATGAAATCTTTTTTCTGACTTCCTCCTCAAATTGTGTATTAGTACTGTATGAAAACACCACTGATTTTTGCCTATTGACCTTGTATCCTGCCACTCTACTAAAATCCTATATTAGCTCTGGAAGCTTTGCTGTAGATTTTTTGGGACTTTCTAGTTATAAAATCATATCATCTGTGAATAGCAAAAAGTAAAACTTCTTCCTTTCCAATTTGGATGCCTTTTATTTCATTTTCTTGCCTAATTGCTCTAGCTAGAACTTCTGTCACTATACTGAACAATAGTGGTGACAGTGGGCATCCTTGTCTTGTTCCTAATCTCAAGGGGAGAGCTTTCAGTCTTTCACCATTGACTACAAGGTTAGCTGTAGGTTTTTCCTATATAGCCTTTATCATGGTGAGAAAGTTTCCTTCAATTCCTGTCTTCCTTCTTAACAAGAAAAAAATGTGGTATTTCGTCAAATGCCTTTTCTGCATCAATCAAGAGGATCATGTGATTTTTCTTCTTTGATTTAGTAATGTGGTGCATTACACTAATTGATTTTCTTGTGTTGAACCACTCTTGTGTGTCTGGTATAAAACCCACTTTATCATGATGAATAATACTTTTAATGTGTTGTTGGATTCAATTATCAAGTATTTTGTTGAGGATTTTTGCATCCATATTCATTAGGGAAATGGGTCCATAATTTTCTTTTTTCGTACTATCTTTAACTGGCTTTGGGACTAGGGTGGTATTGGCTTCATAGAATAAGTTTGGTGGCATTCCTTCTGTTCAGTTTTTTTGAAGAGCTTGAGTAAGTCGTGTATTAAATCTTCTTTGAAAGCTTGGTAGAACTCACCAGTGAATACATCTGGTCCTGGGCTTTGCATTTTGGGAAAATGTTTGATGACTGTTTCAGTCTCTTTACTAGTGATTGGCTTTTGAGGTCTTCTGTTTCTTCTTCAGTGTAGGTTGTTTGTATGTTCCTTGGAATTTTTCCATTTCATCTACATTGTCTAGTTTGTTGGTGTACATTTGCTCATAGTATCCTCTTACGGTTGCTTTAATTTCTGTGAGGTCAGTAATAATGTCCCCATTTTCATTTTTTATTTTATTTATTTGCATCTTCTCTCTTTTTTCCTTTGTCCTTCTAGCTGTTTGTCAATTTTGTTAATTTTCTCAAAAAACAACTTTCAGTTTTGTTAATTCTGTTGTTTTTTGTTCTCAATTTCATTTATTTCTGATATGAGCTTTGTTATTTCATTCCTTCTACTTGCTTTGGGGATAGTTTGCTATTCTTTTTCTAGTTTCTCCAGCTCTGTAGTTAAGTCAATGATTTTGGTTCTTTCTTCATTTTTAATTTTAGCATTGCAGGCTAAAAATTTCCCTCTCAGCCCTGCCTTCACTACATCCCATAGGTTCTGATATATTGTATTCTCATTTTTATTCATCTCAAGATATTTACTGATTTCTCTCATAATTTCTTCTTTGATCTACTGATTAATAACAGTAATCTCCATTTTTTGTGAATTTTCCCTTTTTCTGCTGCTTGTTGATTTCCAACTTTTTCCAATATGATCAGAGAAATTGTTCTGTATAATTTTGATCTTGTTGAATTTATTGAGATCTGCTTTGTGACCCAATATATGATCTCTCCTGGAGAAAGATCCATGAGCACTTGAGAAGAATATATATCCTGCTATTTTGGGGAGCAATGTTCTATATATGGTTATTTGGTTTAGTCCATTTATTTTATTATTCAAGCTCTCTATTTCTTTATTGATCTTCTGCTCAGATGTTCTATCCAATGCTGAGAGCAGTCTATTGACATCTCCAACTATTATTGTAGAGACATCTATTTCTTCCTTCAGTTTTGCCAGTGTTTGCCTCATGTAATATGGGATATTCTGGTTAGTTGCATATACATTTATGATTATTATTTCTGCCTGGTGAATTTCCCCTTTTATTAATATATAATATCCTTCCTTGTCTCTACTAACAGTTCTGCTTTTAAAGTCTATTTCATCTGATATAAGTATAGCTACTCCAGCTTTTTATTGGTTACTGCATGCATGGAAAATCTTTTTCCAGACTTTCACTTTCAATCTATTGGTATACCTGGGTCTAAGGTGAGTCTCCTGTAGACAGCATATAGTTTATTTCTTATCCATTCTATCAGTCTGTGTCTTTTGTTTAAGGAGTTTAATCCATTAATATTCTATGTTATTAATGTAAAGGCAGTTACTTTATCACCCATTTTGACCTTTGGATTTTACTTGTCATAATTTACTTTCACCACTCTCTTTACATTTTTAGTTACTTTTACCAATAAAATCTTTATTTCTAGACTCTCTTTCAAGCTTCTCTTTCATGTCTTGTCTTTGCAGGTTGTAGTGCTCCCTTTAGTATTTCCTGCAAAGCCAGTCTCTTGGTTACAAATTCTCTCTGCTTCTGTTTATATGTGAATATTCTAGACTTGTCTTCATTTCTTAAAGTAATGGATATAAGATTCTCAGCTGGCAATTTTTCTTTTGCAGTATCTTAAATATATCTTACCACTGCCTTCTTGCCCCCATGGTTTCTGCTGGGAAATCAGCACTTAATCTTGTTGGGCATCCCTTGTATGTTTTGCATCACTTCTCTCTTGCTACTCTCAGAAGTCTCTGTTTGTCTTTGGCATTTCACATTCTGATTAGTATGTGTCTCATAGTTGGTCTGTTCAGATTTATTCAGATGGTAGTACATTGTGCTTCTGGACATGGATATCTATGTCCTTCAATTGTGTTGGAAAATTTTCTACCATTCTTTCTTCAAATATTCCTTCTACCCCTTTTCCCTTCTCTTCTTCTTCTGGGACACCCATAACACATATGTTTGCACATCTCTTGCCATCATTTAGTTCCCTGAGGCCCTGTTCAAGTTTTTCCATTCTTTCCTTCATCTCTTCTTTTTTAAGGTCACATTCAGAGGTCATGCCTTCAAACTCACCTTTTTTTGCTTCCTCAAATCTGCTGTTATATCCTCCAGTGTATTTTTTTTATTTCATTTACTGTGCTTCTCATTCCTATAAGATCTGTTATTTTTTTTCATATAGTCTTTTAAATTCTTTTTTTTTTTTTTTTTTTTTTTTTTAAAGATTTATTTATTTATTTAATTTCCCCCCTCCCCTGGTTGTCTGTTCTTGGTGTCTATTTGCTGCGTCTTGTTTCTTTGTCCGCTTCTGTTGTCGTCAGCAGCACGGGAAGTGTGGGCGGCGCCATTCCTGGGCAGGCTGCACTTTCTTTTCACGCTGGGCGGCTTTTCCTCACGGGCCCACTCCTTGCGCGTGGGGCTCCCGCACGCGGGGGACACCCTTGCATGGCACGGCACTCCTTGTGCGCATCAGCACTGCGCGTGGGCCAGCTCCACACGGGTCGAGGAGGCCTGGGGTTTGAACCGCGGACCTCCCATATGGTAGACGGACGCCCTAACCACTGGGCCAAAGTCCGTTTCCCAGTCTTTTAAATTCTTTATTCTCATCCATTGTCTTCTTAATATCCTTAATCTCCTTAGCCATCTCATTGACTTTACTAAGGAGATTTGTTTGAACATCTCTGAGTAGTTGTCTTAACTCCTTTAGGTCATCTGGAAGCTTATCCTGGTCTTTGACTGGGCCATATCTTCCTGTTTCTTGTAATTTTTTGTTGGTGTCTTGGCATCTGGTTTACTAGATTTATTTATTCTGGGTGCAGTTTCTCTCTTTAGTTTAGGGCTTTCTTGCCTTTTCTTCCTTGCTTGTTGTGTGGTAGGATTCAAGGGTGTCATTGGTATTGTAAGCTGTGGAGGCTGAAACTGCCTGCATTGCCCCAGGAACTGATGAAACTTCTCTCACATTTCTCCTCTGCCAGGGGTAGGGATAGAATCATAACTATGTGTAGTAATCTAAGCCATGTAGGCCAAGACCATCCGTAGTTGCTCAGAGAGACCAGTGAAGCTTCACATCCCTTCTTCCCCTACCTGGGGAAGGGATGGAGCTGAAAATGTGGGCAGCAATCTATGCCATGTGGGTCCAAAATGACTGCAGTTGCCCAAGTAGACTGACATAGCACTGACCCCCCTCCTCCCTTACCAAGGGTAGTAGGAATGGACCCTCTGGACTGCCCAAAAGTCTAGCCTGTGTAGGCCAAATGTGCCTGTAATTGCCCTGGCAGGCTGAGGGAAAACTGGCCCTTCTGCCCTTTAGGGGGTGGGGATGGAACCACAGGCTCCCAATAGTTCAGTCTCTAAGTCAAAAGTGCCTGCTGTTGCCCGTAGAAGCTGAGGAAACACCAGCCCCCCCCCCCCATCCTATTGAGGAGTGGGGTGGATACCTAGACATCCAACATTTCAGTCCTTGTAGGCCGAAAGTGCTGGCCATTGCCCAGAATGTCTGAGGAAACACAGCTCCCCTCCTCCTATCCTACTTGGTAGAGGGACTAGAGTTACAGATGTTAATGATTCAGTCTGTGTGGGCCAAAAATACCTGCAGTTACCCAAAGAGCCTGGGGAAACACCACACTCCTCTTGTCCTATCGGAGTTGGGGGTGGAGCCACAGGGCCCAACAGTTGAGTTTGTGCAGGCCAAAAGTACCTGCAGTTGCCCAGAGAGGCTGAAGAAACACCTTCCCTTTCCTATCCTATGGGGATGGGTGGATGGAGATGGAGTCAAAGGCATTCAACAAGCCAGTTCATGCAGGCTGAAAGTGACTGCAATTGCCTAGAAAGGCTAAAGAAACACTAGACCCTTCTTCAGCTATTCAGGGGAGAAGGGGAATGGGGTTGAGATTAAAGATGATCAACAAAGCTGTCCATGCAGGTCAGAAGTGCTTGCATTGCCCAGACAGACCGAAGAAACAGTTCCCCTCCTATCCTATTGCGGGGTAGGGATGGGGCCCCAGGTGTCTGGCTATCTAATCTTTGCCAACTGAAAGTGCCTGCATTTGACCAGAGACTCTGATGCAGGTCCCCACAACTTCTTCCCTGCCAGAGGTAGGGCTGGGGCCTACCTAGGGTAGGTCTGCAATCTGATCTTGGTGGAAAGAAGCTGGTTCCTAACTTCACTATGATTTTCAATCAGCCCCACTTCCCCTCATGCTGGGGGCAGAGTTAAAATGGTGGCTACAGGCCTCTTTCCAACCTGGACAGGATCAAACTTTAGCTGTTCTTAAGATTATACTTTAACCAGCTGAATTTACTAATCAATAGCTCTCCTTTTCTCCTATAATAACATATCTGGTTATTTTGAAGATGAAATAACATTATAGGTAATAAAATACTTTATGAATTCCAAAGGACTATGTATCACTTATAAGAAGTATTAATAGTAGAAGTGAGAGTAGAAATAGGAGTATCAGTTTCAGTGTGCACAGAAAACTGACTTTCCATGCAGAGTAAATCTAATTTCATCTAGGATCCTCATCATCATAATAATACCAAGCCCCAAAGAACCTAATTTTGCCTTAAAACCACAGATAACTAACTGTACAACTAGAACTCTTCCCTAAACTAGCACTAGATGATACTTTAAACAAATACATATAGATTGTATTCTCCTCAAAGACAAGCATCCTGGACTCCAAACCCATACTTGCATCCAATCTATTTTGAGAAATGATTCAGCTGCAAAACTCTGGACTTAATATCAAATGTATCCCATGAAAGTAACAATACAAAGATTCCCTTGGACTTTCCTATTTCCTTTGTGGTTTGTCCTTCTTGTACCCTCCATCCCCTTATCTCCTTGCCCAACCCCCAATTCTAATATGATTCTCTCTACATATTCTACAATAAGTGTACATCTAATACCTCCCTTGTGGATGTCATTTGTCAGGATGCATTTTGGTGACAAAGGGCATCCAATTTTTCTTAGGAATATTTAACCCAGTTAATAGGTTAATATTCTTCACTTAACATACTATGTCTATGTTGCAATGCTATTAATTGGGGAGATTTTCATTTCACGGAGTTCGAAATATTATTAGCATATGATGGTCAACACTGGAAGTATTGTTAAGCTTCTTTTACAGTTAAAGTTATTGTTTCAAATTTGTGTGGGGAGAAATGCACAGGCTTCCTCCATTTTATGAAGCAGAAAAAGGTTGAAAAGTCTAATTTCTGTACTTCAGTGTTCTCATCTGTAAAGTGGAAGTAATATCATCTCTCTCACAGGGTTGTTCAGAAAAGAAATAAAATAATGAGGGGGGAATCCATGTGTGCAGGGCCAGCTTGGTGTTAATTTCTCCCCAAATTCCTTCTGCCCTGCTTTTAAATGTTTTCCAGTCCTTTTTGAAGATCCAGGATTCAGCACATCTTGCTTAATATATTGTGAGACAGGAGCC
This sequence comes from Dasypus novemcinctus, assembly GCF_030445035.2. Classification (NCBI taxonomy): domain Eukaryota; kingdom Metazoa; phylum Chordata; class Mammalia; order Cingulata; family Dasypodidae; genus Dasypus; species Dasypus novemcinctus. The sequence goes on along the minus strand of NC_080675.1, from coordinate 108,189,897 downwards.
TTGGTTTAGTATTTTGCAGATAACAATCATGATAAACAATAACATTTACTTAAAAATTGAAAAACAGTTGATTTGCCTGGTTTTTAAAAAAGCACAATAAAAAAGCAAACGCTTATAAAAGCCTGTTCCCTCACACTCTCCTGGAACAGGAGGAACACAATTATTGCTCCCAACATTTATTATCAATTTTACAACATAAATCAATCAACAGACTTTTGCAAGGCTATTAGTTGTAATGACATCAATTTTGTACAAAAGTCACATTCCAGTTTATCTAGCACGTACTTATTTCTTATTTTTCAGATTGAAGAAGGGTGTTCAGATTAGATGCCAATGCTATTCTAATCATTAACTTGTAAGTCTTGGGTAGAAATAGGCAGCATTTGATGAAAAAAAAAAACAGATTATTCATCTAATATATGCAATTAATCAATTAAGGATGATTCAGGAGTACAGTCACGTAAGTAATCATTTTTCATGTAATCCATGTAGAATAGCTTCTTAAAATAATTATGCAATAGAAAAAGAAGCTTCTTGCATTACAGCTGAATTTTAACTTTTGGCTTTCATTCTGTAGTATTTGGTTTTACATACATGGAATTCCCAGTAACATCGATATAAAGAGAGCAAAGTGTCAGTCAAAACCCACCAGAAAGACATGAAAATTGAATTTTTCCAATAAGTCATAAATTAAAGGAAATACTGGTACATTACATGATTAGATACTAAAGGGGAAACACTGCATGAAGATGAGGCCTGCAACTATAGCAACTTGGGAAATTGTGATTAGAAAAATCAGAGGAAGAGCTGCCCTGATAAGGATGCACAAGGGTAAAGGAATTTCCTTCTAAAGATTCAAATGGTTAAGACTAAAATGTCTATAAGAGATAAGCAGCTGGTCTTCAGCCACAGTACTGCAGAGGTGACAATGCCCAGACAGGGAAAGCTCCTGAGACTACAGCATGCAACCCTGCCCCAGCACAGACTACTCTGCCTCAAAACAAGAGTGGTGTTGCTTTAATAAAAAATTCCTGATATTATGAACCGCAGTTATTTATTCTGTGGAAGAATAGATGTGATTAAAACCTCATTTACCTTCAAGTTTCTTACAGTTTCATATGTGTGCATAAATATTATTATAGGATACAGAATGGCCATGATTTAAGAAACAAATAATGATAACAAATATTTGCATAGCCATAGAATTTTGCACTTTTCTACATACTTTCACATGTGTCATTTAACTGAACCCTCTCACAAGTCCATGTTGCTGGGATTTTTAATATCAGGCCAATTCTACAGATGCACTCATTAAAGCTTGTTTTGGGAACTTGTCCATAATCATACATGGTTATGGAGCCTTGTGGGGACTTAAACCTTGTTGTTATTGTTGATCATACTTCACATTCCACTTTTGAAAACCCCATACTATTTCTCACAGTAATGTATATTTACAGAATTTACGGTTTGTTTGTAGTGTTTTTTCTCATATAAAGCATGTAATTAACCTGGGAAGTAGGTGTTATTACCCTTTTTTAACCTACATTATGGATGAGAAACCTGGGGCTTAGAGAAGTTAGTGCCTGGCCTAAAGTCACACAACTGGCAATTGCAGAATAAAGGTACACACAAAGGTATTTTGGTTGTACGATGGATGTCTAAGAATTCAGGGGCTGGAAATATTATTTCTGACTATGGGAAGTCTGACTATGGGAATTTTGCTTGTTCTTGAAAATTAGGTCAAGATATGACAGCAAGAGAAGAATAGCCCAGATGAAAGGACAATATCCACCCAAGAATAGGCCAGACAGCCCAAATAGGTAGCAGAGTGGAATGCACTGGGATAGAAAATCAAGTTTTCTATCTGGTTGGAATCAGTTAGTGGAAAGCCTTAAATGCCTTTTTCGAAAGTTTGCATTTAATTCTTTGGGCAATGGGGAGCTACTGAAGATGGGTATTTTGTACTATTCTTTGTTTGGTTTTTAATCTAGTAATGACATAAGAATGTGCTTTAAGAAGGGGGGGAGATTGAAGTCAGGAAAACAAATCTGAAGATTATTTCAGTAGTACAAACTATAATGAAATTATGAATTAGACATTGGCAGTGGATTGAAAATCAAAATAAGTATTCCTATTTTGCAGATAAGAAAAATGAGGGCGGCGGACTTGGCCCAGTGGTTAGGGCGTCCATCTACCACATGGGAGGTCCGTGGTTCAAACCCCAGGCCTCCTTGACCCGTGTGGAGCTGGCCTATGCGCAGTGCTGATGCGCGCAAGGAGTGCCATGCCACGTAGGGGTGTTCCCCGCGTAGGGGAGCCCCACGCGCAAGGAGTGCGCCCCATAAGGAGAGCCGCCCAGCGCGAAAGAAAGTGCAGCCTGGCCAGGAATGGTGCCCCACACACGGAGAGCTGACACAACAAGATGATGCAACAAAAAGAAACACAGATTCCCATGCCACTGACAACAACAGAAGCGGACAAAGTAGATGCAGCAAAATGGACACAGAGAACAGACAACCGGGGTGGGGGGGGAGGGAAGAGAACTAACTAACTAAATAAATCTTTAAAAAAAAGTTTAGAATTAAAAAAAAATGAGAAATGAGGTGTTGAAAAAAATGTCAGAAGTTATTATAAGCAATGAGGGCTAGTGAATATGATGCTTGTTTAACACTTCAAATCATGGGCTATGAAAATCTTCTCAGTTCAGATACTCCTTCCAGCCTATAGCCCATGCCCTTAGCTGCAGTCACTCCAAACTCCTCACTGAACCCCAGAGCACTGTGTCCTCCATGCCATTCCACACACTGGGCCCTCTTTTGTGGATACTTTTCCCCAGAGAATACCCACTTCATCGTCCACAGCCTGGTTCATTTGTGAAGAGCCTTCCACAATAGCCGCAATGCACCACTATCCCACCTGTGTGTGCATCTGTCACTATTAATCACATTTTATTGATGTTTATGTCTTTATCTGTCTCACCTAAAAGTCAAAAGCGAAGTGGTAGTCATCTTTGTGTCCTCAGAGCCTTACATATTTTAAGGATTCCATATAATCTATCAAATGAATATACGGACACTCTTTGTCATTAATAATCATGGATTATTTGATTCTAGGATACAGGGACAGTTAAGGAAGATGCCTAATGCTCTGGTCTCCCAGACTCTAAAATAATAATTTTAGTAACAATAATTGTTACCGTAACAATATAGTTTAGGCCACAATTTATTTATGAATTAAAATTTTGTTTCTAGAAAGACATCTAGCTATGTTTAGAAAGAAAAAAAAAAAAAAAGACCTGCATTCTAATGTGTTAGAATATTCAAATAGTTCCCATTTCTAAGACTCTGCTTCTTCCTTCTCTACTTTGTCGCTCCTTTTATTCAACCACCCCAATCCTCCTCACCCCAGACTTGTTACCTGATCCCCACCTCACCTGACACCCTTATTTCTTCATACCCCAGGCTGTCCCATGACCTAATTAGGCAGCTGAGCACACAGCACTGCTGCTACCTCGGCCTCACAGTGGGAGTCTTTGGAAACACCCAACTCCCTCCCCTAAATGGAGACTGCAGCAGTTCTAAATGGAAAGGCATTTTATTATTTTATTGCTAGCATGATTAATCATATGCTGGGGGGATGCATTTCCTGGAAAGATTTTCCCTCTTTATTGCTTACATCACATCTACTTTCATCAGATGAAATAGGTATATGCAAAAACGAGATGTAAAATGGTTCAGGCATTTTTGACAAAGCACTGTGCAGAGCAGACAAAATAATACATTTAAAGGGGAACATACTAATTTCAAACCAAGTTCCATGTATTTGTTATAGATTTACCATTGTCCACTCAGAGGACAAGTGTGGATCATACATAGCAGACAAGAAGGTGCTTTGGAATCCCACTGTGTGAAGACACCAAGAATATATGATTATCTAAATTTATTGGACCTGTTAGAAAGATCTTAAGTATTAAAGCAATGATCATAAAGCAGGGAAGTCAAGGTTACAAAAAAATAATTCTAATTGATTCAGTAGCTTCCAAGCTCCTACATTTGCAAATGAACAATATTGTTTAACAATCAAAATTGTGGGAAAAAAATTAAGACAGAAAGCAAGAATTTAGCATAAGTTTGTTTCAAAATCCATACCATTTGGAAGGAAGAGTTCTTTACTCATACAGTTCACTTAGATAAATGATGTGGACAAGTTCAGCATACAGACTATCTAGGAAAATGTGATCATTATTGGTTAGGAAAGTACATGTGACTATTGGGAACTTTGTCACTGGAGGGAGAAATAATTGGTGAAAATCTTTCCATTGCTAGCTACTGGACATTGGGGAAATTCCTTATCCTACACTTCTAATATGGGTATGATGCAAATACCTGTCATATAGACTTGTTAGAAGGATTAAATGAGATAAAATACATGCAGTGTGTTCATGATTACATATTTACTATGTGAATATTATTGGCTATATTCACTGGCCTTTAACTTTTCCAGGAATTACCATCATAGGGAAGCAGCTATTATTTCTTTTGGAAAGGCCTTCATATTAACTATATATTAACTGATTTCCATGTCAAGTATGAAAGTTTGATCATATAAAACTAAACAGTTGAAAGAAATACTATATTCAACACTAAATATTATGCTGTGGAAAGTTCTGCTGTTTAGCTACCAATTTCTTTACTCCCTTTCATTGCAAAGAGGAGTCTATTTCCTTTGTTGTGGAAAGGAAGTCTTCCAGTCAAGCAAATTGCAGATTTGTGAGAATTAAATGGTATTGCTTTAATCCACTAAGTTTTGGGGCGATTTCTTATGCAGCAAAGCTTATTGGAAAAAGTGACCAATTTGTGTGCATCTCTGTGTAGGAAAGGTTTTGCTTATTAGGAAATTTGTTTAATTGTCTCAGTACCAAATTTTGTCCATGTTGAAAATTTAACTATGTATCTGATATTGCTCCAAAACACATTGTTAAACAATTAGCACAGAGTAGCATTGCCCTACAAATACATATTTAATGAACACTAGATATAAAATAGTGTTTTTTTTTATGAAAAGCCAAGCTCAGAGAATTCATACAATTTTTCCAATATAATAAAGGAAGATGGTACCACCAATTCACTTAGCCATTTGCCTCCTGATCCTTCACAGAGGCTCCCTTGGCATTTTGTTGCTGCCTTGCTTATGGCACGTATTACACTGTAGTTTGATTACTGCTTCAACCCCCAACCCTACTATCTCTTCATAATAGATTTGCACATATTTCATCTTTATATACATAAAAACTGGTATGTTCTCAATTAGTTAAATGTCCCTTAATAAAATAATTTATGGCAAAGCATATTATTTGGAAATTTTCTGATCGATATGGGTCACTCCAGAAATACTGATGTCAGGGCCCCAGTCCCAGAGTCTGATTGATTCAGCTTAGGATGGAACCTAAGTATCTGTGCATTTGTAAGCTCCCAAGGTAAGTCCTTCAAACAGTTTGTCATTGGAAACTACCTATTGTCCTTCTTGGGGCAAGTCGTGCCCTCAACACTGTATCTACTCAGAATCAATGACCTAAAAGAGATCTATTGAAGGAGAAAAAAATTTATTCATCTTTATATCTTTATTCATAACTCATCGGATCAATAGTTGTGCCATTGTCTATTTGAGGACAGGGAATTTGGCCAAGGAAGTAACCAAGGTCAAGCCAATCTTCCTACCAAAACATACCTGGGCTTGATTTTAACTTCCAGGCTTGTTCTTTGATCACCTAGGGACTCTGAATCAATTGTGATGCCTAAGGGAAGAGCTGATTCCTGAAACAACATTGTATCTATTGTGGTCTGCCCTGGGTTTTGTCTACCCTTGAATGGGTGCAGAGGAGAGGGAAGTTACTCAAATAGTTTTAGGTATCTGAAGCTGACTCAGAATAAGCACTGCAGTGTACTCTGTTGAAGGATGATGCTATTTTAACACCCAAAGAAGCAGGAGCCCCACTATTTTTCTTTACTTAAACATCCAAAAGGATTTTAAATTCTCATTAGCCTTTATTTTTGTTTGCACATTTTTCCTTCAGAAAAAATAAGCAATGGACTCTTCTGACATGGAGAGAAAAAAATAAGGCCTAACAATAAATGAGACAAACAATTCCAGGGCATCTTTTCAAATAAGGGAATGATGGTTATCAAAAGGATATGGTGCAACTGAATAAGCATATTCAGAGAACTCGTGCTAGCTGTGCAGCTTTGGTTCATTTATTTCAATTCTGCTTCACTTCTGTTTCCTTATTTGCAAAATATCAACCCAGTAGGGATGTGCTTAAAATCAAGTGAGGGGAAGTAGATGCAGCTCAAGTGATAAGGCCTCCGCCTACCATATGGGAGGACCCAGGTTCGATCCCTGGGACCTCCTGGTGAAATAGAAGAAGAGAAAGCATGCCTGCGCAGTGAGCCAGTGCCAACGTGAGTGCCTACGTGGTGAGCCAGTGCCCGCACAAGTGAGTCATGCAGTAAAACGATGACACAGCAAAAGAGAAACAAAAGGGAGAATCAAAGTGAAGTGCATCACAGAGATCAGGAACTGAGGTGGCACAATTGACAGGGAACCTCTCTCCACATCAGAGGTCCCCAGGGTTGAATCCCTCTGAATCCTGGAGGAGAAAGATGAGACGAGAAGACAAAAAGAGAAATAGATACAGAAGATCACACAGTGAACGGACACAGACAGCAAAAACAGTGGGGTGGGGATGGGGGGTGGAAATCAAGGGAGGCACTGCAATCTAGAGAAAAAACAGCAGACAAATCCCAATAGTGGGGTATCCTACAAAATACAGTACTTCTCAAGACTGTCAAGGTTATCAAAAACAAGGAAAGTCCAAGAAACTGTCACAATCAAGAGGAACATAAGAAGACACAACAAATGATAGTGTATCTTTGATGGGATCTGGATATCAAAAACAAGGAAAGTCCAAGAAACTGTCACAATCAAGAGGAACATAAGAAGACACAACAACAAATGATAGTGTATCTTTGATGGGATCTGGATATAGAAAAATGACATTTGGTGAAAACTTAAGGAAACCTGAATAAAGTAAGCACCTTAGTTAATAACATTTCAATTTTGCTACAATAATTTTAACAAAAGTATCATACTAGAGTAAGACGTTAATAATAGCTGATACTGTTCAGGATACTCTCTGTACTATCTTCTCAATTTTTCTGTAAATCTGAAATTGTTCTTTAAAAAAAGAAAGTCTATTTTCAAACAATCTAGTGATCCAGCACATAAAAAAGCAAAAGTTGGTGCTCAGTAAATGTAAATGCAGGGTGGAAAACAAACTGTTGTCCATGTCCCCCTGCATCTCTCTCCACTTCCTAATCCATTAGAACGATTCTGGGAAAAATGTGAGCCATCCCCATATTTTCATTTGCAGGTTGCCAGGGGTGAGAATGATTACACTTACCTTGAGGTTATTTTAATTATTCTCCTGGAGATTGAAGAACAACATCTATGAGGTATTTCCTGCTACATGTAGAAAGATTCATGTTAGACTGCATTAGGGTTCTTCTGGCCCAGGTTCCCAAAAAGGAATCTTACAAATCCTCAAATCAGCTTAATGCATCAGTAATTACACATGTAAACTTATTTTGGTTCCTTGAAAGAAACTTTGGTACAAAATAGACATTTTAAAATCAGGAACCAGACCTATTAAAAAATGTTTCTAAAAAAAATTTTTTTCACAAGTACAATGTATAAGCTCTTCAGAAGTTTTCATGCCCCTAAATAGAATTTCTCTCCTTCTTTTTCTGGCCTGGTTCTTTAAGTGCGTCTTCTCACTTCACTTTATAGCCCCTCTTTTATTGTACCAGTAACTCACAACAAAAAGATGAAACAAAAACTTGTATTTTCAGAATATAGGTGAAAATATGAAAAATTATAATCCTCTTGTTTCTCCAGTACTAAGCTAAAAAGCTCTCCAAATTACATGAAAGGATTCTAATTTGTAAATCACAGAATTTCAAGTAAAATTTTACTTTGGCCAAGCAAGGACCCTAGGAAAATTCACTATACAGTTTGGGCATTATTTATCTTAGACACCTCTCAAGTTGTGATGTGGAATTGTATTTTTATCTGCTTATGTTCTAAGTTGTTATAATCCTTTGGTACGAGATGTCTTCCTAAAGCAGGAAAAGCATTTCTAAGTTTCTCTAGATTTTCTTCCACTAAAAAAATTGCATCTAAAATCTAGTCGATTGCATCTTAGAATTTAGGTGTCAAGAAATGGAGAATGTTAATCGGGAACTTGTCTCAATTCCCACGCTGTACTCTTTGGCAAGTGGTGCACCCAGTGAGCCTCTGCTAGGATTTAAGATACCTTAGCTACATTAACACATTTGGAAACATTATTCCAATCAGTAGTTTCTAAGTGCCTTCATTTTCTCAAGTACAAAATGGACATAATTGAATATTTACTACATCTTAGAGAAGTGTGCATCTTTCAGAACACTGAAACATTTAAGAGGATCAGGTGAAAGATTAAAGAATTAAATGTACAAACCATCATTCTTAATTTTGATTCAAATGGGTAATATCCACTATGACATAATGCAGCAGACTACATAGCATAATTTGGCATATTGCACTAAATGTCTCAAAGAGCTTTAGACAGACCTAAACTGAACCTTGCTGCCTACCCTGTCAGTATGAAGATTATTGTGAAGAAAATATAGGTAGTATTTTACATCTTCCTTTTTTCTTTAAAGCAAAACCTTCTTCCTTGTTTATTGGGCTGTTCTTGACCTTTTTTTAAAAATAATTTACTCATTCTTTGTTAAGGATAATAAAGGAAGTAAGCATGAAAAAGAAAATAAATAAATAAAATTCTAATTTTTGAGGCTATGGATTTACTAGAGATTCTAAATAATTTCTTGTCTAACTTTCAAGATGCAATTAAATATTATTTACTTTCAGGCCACTCTTCTTTATCATTGTTATAATATATTGCAGAATCCACTATCATTTTCATATAAACCTCTTCATTTAATGGGTTGAACAATTCTTTGTGTTTAAATTGTAGTGACCATTGTATAAAGGTATTTTTTTATTCTACAGTGCCTCGTATTACTAAGAAAGAGGATTGTTGAGTGAAAAACTTCTATTTCTTATTTTGATATGCTCAATAAATTAGCTCAATAGTAAAATTTTAAAAGAGAAAAAAGGATAATCTGCTTTCTGATATTGTGTCCTTTGTTACTTCAAACATTAACATCTGTGAGCCGCTGTCAGTAATTTCTTTAATGAGATTATTGTGTTTTTCTTTTAGAAATGTAACTGTCAGGCATTTTACATTTGTCCTTACTAATAATTCCCCAGGCCTTTATTAAAGAGATTTACAGATTTCTTAAATCCACAGTCCTGCATCATTCTGATACCGACTTCTAATAAAATAACAAATTAGATTTTATTCTTTGCCTTATCCTTGCAAATGAGCAAATTAAAAAAAAAGTGTTTACTGAATAAGCTGTCCAAAGCCAAATATAAATCTTACGCTTCTCTTCTTTCAAACGTTTTGATAGCTATAAATGAGCACCTACTTGACATTGAATAAAATGATCCTTTTAAAATGATACATTTTTTATAAAAATGAGAACTTCATAATTGAAAAGGAAACATTGTATGCAGTAGTTCAGGGGCTTTTGAAAGAAAACATCCAAGGATAGGGAATTAATTAAATATTTTCTCAACAACTTTCTCGCTCTTGGTAGGTTTGCCTAAGAAAACATGCTAAATTGCTAAATGCTTTTTCCCCCGATTCCAACTCACTTGAACAGATCCGTTTAGCTAAGTAGCTTAAGATGTATGATTTAGAAATATTTTCAAACATCTTCGCCATAACTACAAAATAATCAGATGCTCATTATTTAAAATGAAATGCTAAACTGTTTGGAAATATTCTCTAAATCCAGCAAAAATCACAAGGCAGATGATTTGGCTCTCAGTGTCTTCTCTCTACCTGCGTTCTTCCTTCTTTCTCTCCATAATGCCATGTTGTAGTACATCCTTCTTAGCCTCCAATCAACATTTCAAGCACTGGGATCATGTTTGATATTGTCAGATGGCCTGGAAAATTAAAAACCCAATTAAAGGCTCAGCACGCGGGTCAGCTCTTCTGCATATCAAAAGGCCTCCTCTGGCTATTCTGCTCAAATTGTATCTGTTAACAGCTCACTTTGCAGAAAGTGAAATAGCAGAGCGTTTATGAGTAATAAGTACTTTCCAGCTGATACATTTCAAACATAAACCACTTTCATGGCCCCGGCAAAAAGTACAAGTCATAATCAAATTGTCAATTTTTTCCTGTGAGATGCATGGATCTATTGTAACTGTGATTGTTAAAGAAGGAAATGCATTTTATTCACATGTTGGGGAAAAAAAGATGCACATTTTCCCTACAATTAAAGATTTTTTGTCACTTTTTTACTGCCTTTCCTTTACATTTCTAAATAGTTACTATAATTGATTTTCGGGTTGCATTCATTTTTTTTTTTTTTTTAGTAGGAGAATCGTTTATAGTTTTTATGTAGTGGAAGAAATGGTTGGAGTGAATAGCATTTTTGTTTAGCTGGGGTATTAATGTTCACCCAAATGTTTATAATGTGAATGTGCAAGGCACTAAAAGCTTTCGAGCTAAATGCAAATTAGTCGAGCACTCAAATGACATTTTTAGAAGGAGTTTTCATCTGTCAATGTGGCATAATATTAAGTCAAACTAAAGTCACTACTTTAGCTACTGGCCATTTGAAAAAAATTTTCATAAGATACCAGCGTTGACAGAAAAGAAAACAAACTACATAAATATTTTTCAACATATTATATTAACCAAGCAGCTGCTACAGGATTTCACAAGAAGTTAGCATATAATGTCTCCCCTTAGAATATATTGTGAGTGTATGCAATGTCAAAAATCTAAATCCTTGAGTTTTGCATAATGCATTAAGGTCCACATCTAGACAAGAAAGATTTTTCAAAGAAATGTCATGTGATGAAGTAACACATACTTCACTCAGTTAAGGGAAAAAAGTAATAATAATCTGAAAATTTATTGCAAAAATTTTAGGAAAATGAGTACCCAGTATAAAGGGTATTCACGTAGTTCAGATTATGGCTCTTGAAATAAACACCAGTGTTTCTCAATGTTTCCTGTGTATTTTGGATAATTATTTAGAGTGAACACTTGATCTCTATATTGTTCTCAAAACAACAGCCTACTAGGACCTAAAGCAAGTTCAGAATTACTGAGAATCCAGGATTCATCAAAGAAAAGGAAATTGACAGCTACGACAGAAACCTCCACTGAAACCCACCTCTCCCGCACCTAGATACCCTAAATCCAAACTCACCCGCTGTTCGAGGCACTTGCAACACAGGGTAGCATGGAGAGTCATTGTCATTAACCGAGGACGAGCCTAGACACTGATTTTTTTTTAATCTGCATTTGGTGGACTCATTGCTGCCACGGATGTTGACATTCTCTTCTGATATGTCCACAGACCCCTTGAGGCTTTAATTCCCTTCCTCACTAGATATAGTGTTTCTATTGTGCTTTTCACAGATGCCAATAACAAATTTTAAAACAGGGTGCTCATTTTTTTTTTCCATCAAAGGGGAAAAATGAAAGATGAAGGGAAATCTTCAACTATTACTAGCAACCCTCTTTATTGACTTGATTTATTAGAAACTGGGTGGTTTTTCCACCTAGTCTTCAATAAATTTTTAAAGATTTTTCCAAGCTGGGGACAGAGGTCTCAAAACACAGCAGCCGATCCCACCATGGCGCTTTTTGGTCCATAATAAAAGAAGCGACAGATCCTTAGCTACAGAGGCACGAGTGGGCGGCCCATTAAAGACTCTAGTGTCTCACTACACCTTATTCATATTAAAGGGCAACATATTGCATATTAATAGACAATTTAAAATAATTACAGGCTTTAATCTTTTCTAAAGAACAGTTTCTTGTCTCTTGAAAGTTTTGTACTTCTTATATAGAAAAGAAAGCAAGTGCTTTTTCAGAGAAACAATGTATAATAATATGTCAGTAAAGATTGAGCAATTTTGAGTAGTGATGGGTGAAAAGGACATTATGTTCTTTTTTCTTGTCATGGTCGGTATTTTTCTGTCAGTCGGCAAAGGCTGCACTCAGCAAGAAGAAGCTAAAGACCTGCATTGGGAGACGTGAGGGTGACAGCTACCCTGACAGGTCAGAAGATGAGTGCAGAATTAGCCTTACTTTAATTCGCACTAAAATTCACAGCTCCTGACGAGGAAATGGGAAAAAGAAATTTCCTTACACATTTTCTTTTCATTTCATGTGCAGATTATACATATTCTGCTTCCATTAACAAGAAGGAGATTGTACTTTATGCAGCTCTATATTTAAGGGCAAAAGACCAAGAAGATGACAAGAGTGACCTCTCTCTTGTCTTATGATCACTGCCAGTTTGACATGACACTAATTAGACTGCCTTAATCTAAACCCAGTTAGTTCTGCATGCTTGCAGCAAAACCATTGTAAACCCTAACGTAAATTGCCTTAGGCCTTTGTCTTCTTAAATCCCGCCTCTTTCCCTCCACACACCGCCCCATCTTTACATACCCACTTGTATACATACGAAGAACCTGATCTTTAATATTCCTAGCCCATTAATCTTAGCAAATAAGTCCACAATTGTTCTCTAATATTCTTCTTCCGTAAATGTCACGTATTTCCACTACGTAATGCTGTCTGCTATGACCTGCTGGACATGGTTGGAAGTTTCCTCTCTGTAAAAGCCTTACAAGGAGAATAAAGGTCTGAAAAGGGCGAGGGAGATTTTTTAAGTACATGATGATGTCAGAATTGTGAAATATGTTTAAGGGTAAATTGTATACACTTCTCTTTAAAATAAGAAAAGAAGGAAAAAATAATAACGAAGACGACACCCTCTTGACAAGCTGATTAAAAAGAGAGTTAATTAATTCAGCAAGAGGTCATACAACATTGGGAGGGGCCCAGCGGAAGAACCAGTAAGCCAACTTTCTCTTAAGGACCCAAGGGAAATCTGAGCCTGAAGAAAATAGAAGGGAGAGGAAGAGATGAATGACCTAAGTCTTTTTTAGAAACACCCACTTTAAATAAATATAATCATACTGAAACCTTGAGAATGCATGCACTGATATCCAGTCATACCATCATTTATCATATGAAGTGCTATCTGGTAAAGGCATCCTGCAAGCGCTGGCCATGCTGAGTATCTCTCCAATAGAGAGAGCTGCAGCTGAGCATGCACGTCTGCACTCCAGAATACTTTGGTGTCTGCAGAGCTAAGCTTGTATTTCCCTTATTGGCAAATCCTAAAGGATGCAGCAACTGCACTATCAGGACATACTTATTCCCCAAAAGGCACCTGGTAGAGCACACATGCCAGTGAGATGGTGTTTCCATTATTCTCTGTTTAGTGTAAAAATGGGAAAAGAGAACTGAAACATGGGCCTCTTCCTATTAATACCTGTGTGGGGTAACAGCCTTCCCTGACATCCCCCAACAGCAAGCAGTAGGGCCAGAAATCCCTCCCACAGCACTGACTGACCTCAGACTGCATATTTCTCAAGCCTGTTTCCACATCATTCCAAATCAGTCTCATAACCACTCAATAATAGTGTCTACCCTGTATTGAACACCTAATCTATGCCAGAGTCTGGGCTAGGGATCCATCCTGGTTACAGCCATTCAACCAGTATATTATTTTCCCATTTGACAGAGAATGAAATTGAGGATGGAGAGTGTAAGTTACTTGCCTAGGATCAAGTGTCTAGTAATGGTCAGTGCTGAGAGAAAACCCACATGGTCGGGACCCAAAGCCACTCACTAAGCAGATAAGTATGAGTATGAGAAGAGGGATATCTTAATACAATTGGGAGCTATAGAAAATGAGGTTAACTGAAGAGGGCCGGGCCATCTTGCCACTATAAAATATGTCTGTAGCCTTCACTCCTTGACAAGGTTACACTTCCTCTGTTTTAGGAGTCTTGCAAATAAGCCACTCTTCAGTAGCAAAGTTATGACTCACATAGAGTAGAGAGAAACACCAGAGAGAAACATTTTTCTTTGTTTTTCAACCTGCATTTCTACTGTAGAAATCACGGACAAGGAAAGAGACAATTTTGTAGAGGTCACACAACACAGCCACCTTAGGTCATATTCTAAGTTGACTTTTTATTTCTGTTATTATTTTATTGTTAACCAACACCAGAAGTTGTTTGTGAATTGCAGGCAGTGATTCTTTCTCTCTCTTGGTTTGTGTACAGATTTTTCTGGTTGAATAATGGAAAAGTCACTGCTAATGAATATTAAAAGCCTGTAATTTAGTCAAAAACAATGTTGTCCACACTGTATTTCCTGCGTAATTTCAGTGTTGTTGTTTTTTTTAAAATCAGGCATAAATGGTAGATCATGTTCCTCTGAATGGGGCCCCTAGGCTTTCTTAGCTGAGGCTTGTTTAGCTTGCCAAGTTTAAATATTTTCAGAACTGATCGCAGAACTGAGAAGCCTTCATCACAGCACAGCATTAAAAATGATGGATGTGATACATATTTAATACAATAAAATGGCCATTTATATGCCCATACTAGACACAGGGGAAATCCTCACAGGAAAGATTTCTAAAATCAGAAGGGGCCTATTCTCTAATCGATGTGAGGGGATTTACGCGGATAACTCCCATCAATGCTAATGGGTGTTACGAGCTTATATCCTCCATGCACCATTGGAAAGAAACACTCAGAGCCACTCGAAAGGAAGTTGTTGCACTGAAGAAATTCCTAAGAGTTGTCTGGGGGAAGGAAAATTTGGAGCAACACTGAATTGGTAGCAAGCCCACAGTCGTAGTTTACTTCAGGAAGACCCTTGTCTTCCCTTCCCTCAGAGGGGCTGGGATCCTGATGATTGTTATTAGGAGGACTTCTTGACCTTGAGTCATAGTAGAGTGTGGCATAAATATTCAGACTCATCTGCTATATTTGATGATGTTCTTAATCCTTAAGTGTGATGGCTGGTTAGGTGCTATAGAAGGTTTGGGGAAGCAAGTGATCCTGGAAATAAGAATAACAAGATAGGTAGAGGCTGAATCACATAACAGAATTTGCTTCCTCTTACTCTAGGAAGCAAAAAAGAACCAACTGTATAAATCTGATTACCTCCTACTTCAAGCTCTTGGAAAAGAGAGGTGGTTCTTTGGCTGGCTTCATTATTTCCTAACTATAATAAGATGAATATAAGACCTTTATTTCTGAGGCTAGTCTGCTACTAGTTTTATACAGCACATTATATGACACCTTTTGGAGGAGTGAATCCTCTTTGGTTTGACTTCATTCAAGGTGAACAATAAGAACAATTACCTATCAATAGTAGTTACATTCCCCTTTGACAGGTACAGTTTGCAGGCACTGAAGATGGTCCGTTTACTAGAAATACACCTTAAATTAACACCACCACTCCAATGCAGAGAAACTCAATGTTATTCACGTATAGTATTTCATATTTAAAACAGCCTTTTCCCCCTAATTTTGCCAGTAGAGAGAAATTGAAACACATGGGACCAGATCAAAAACCACTCAGAGAATGAGTGGAATGGCTAATTATCTGACTCTGCATTCAAGTATTCTCTTCCTCTCCTGAACACTCCTGCAGTGTTTCCTCATGTGGCACTAATCACTCATTATATTGTATTATAATTACTTATAAGCTTGGCTCAGATGCCATAAACCACAAATTCTTGAGGACAGGATCCATTTCCCATTCATCCCCACATTGCCCAACACAGGGTCTTACTCTCAGTAAGACTCAATAAACGTTGAATGAGTAAATGAGTGAATGACAAATACCCAGCTGTGGCCAACTATATCTTTCCATCTTCTCATTTTTAGTGTATACCCAATGCTCTATTTCTATGGCAATCTTTCCAGAATACATATCAACTTCTTTTAGGAAAATGAGCAGAAGGTGTTCAGGTGGGATGAGGATGGCCTCTGAGCTTTGTGATGAGGTGAGATGAACTGCCTAAGTCTGGGGCAGACTCTTTCTGGTTTGACTATTTTGCAGAACCTTTCTCCCTCACTCCCCACCTGGGCTTTGTGCTCTACCTGTAATCACTCATGACTTCAAAAGGCCACGTTGCCCACACATAAAAATGCCAGAATCCTCTCCTATTGCATTTTTTAAAATTATATTTATTTTTAAAGAAAAATATTTTTGGATGGCCAATACACTTGGTGCTCAGGGAGGGGAATTAAGTCCCAGCTGAAAAGAGGTAAATGGTTTCATCCTATCCTTTGTACACTTCTTTATAAAAGACCCAGATGACTTGGCTGAGATAATAGCACTCGATCTCTGGAAAAGATGTCTAATATGAGTGACTATCTAATATTTAAAATCCTGAAACTTAAAGGAAATCCTTACAAATAAGTGAAATAAACCAAGACACTGCATTTGAGGATAAGCCAATTAAAAGCAGGGACGTGGCTGTATACTGTTCCACTTAAAGGCAATGGCAAAGTGCTAGAAAGTGATGGGACTCAAATGTTAATTTATTGATCACCAAAACAGCTGTTCCAAGTGGTCAATTTCACAAATAGAAATGAGCCATCCTGCTTATAGGTGCCAGGGAAGCAAAACAACTGATTAATCTTCTATACATCCACTTTTTAATCCCTTAGGCCTGGCATCATGTAGCCACATACATTTCAATTTCTACATTTCTCAAGTGACAAATAAAGTCCTTAAAAATTCAAGCAATGCCCTTTAAGTTTATTTGATTTGTTTTACTTCAAAAATGGTATAATTTTAAAGAATATCAAATGATTGTACAATTCATCAGAATGCCAAAAAGTCTTTTTTTTTCCACTCCTGACTACATCTTTCCTACGAAAGTCCTTTACAGACACCCACCTGCCCACTAACCTTACTGTTGGTTGAACATTTGGCCTAATAAATAGTTCAGTGGCATGCAAGAGACACATAGAGTTAAAATGAAAATTAAGCACTTTATTGACAAGAAGAATTAATATCCCAATAAAAAATAAAATCCATATATACTTTCTTGCTGAGGAAAATGATGTGTAGACAATCCAGTCTATTGATCTGAACCAACTGAAGTTAAAGCAGAATATTTATTAAGCCTTATAATATTTAAATGCCTTAAATTCCACTTAGTACCACTAGCTGCTAGTGCTGCAGAATTCTAGAATTGCACCCTGCAGTTTGTACTAATTGGTGGGAAATGTAAGCCTGATGTCAAAGACAACTATAATTGTCTGATGAAAATAACTTGCTTTTGACACCAGTATATGTTGCACCCTGTATAGCACATCCCCCTTGCATAAGGAGGTGTTGTTTTATATAGCCAAGGTAATTATAATTGGTTTTAATGTATCTGAAATAACTTCATATAAAAAAAAGTGTTGTAAGAAAGAGGAGGCCTGCAATGACCTAGTAGCATTTATGAAGAAATGGTTACTCAAGGAATTTTTTTTAAAAAAGCCTAACTGAAAACATAGGCTATATTATGCAAGTTTTAAAATGTTGGGAAGCTGCAATATACAGAAGATTCTATTTTGACCATAATGTGTTTTGTCATGTGATGATAAAATGTAGAGGTTGTTTGCATTTCCCCAACCCACTGAGCTTCCAACTCAGGACTTGCATTTTTTTCTCACATCAATAGACATCTTTTAGAACATTATATTCATGTCTGTCTCTCTTGACAGCAAATAAAATTTAATAAATAAAATTCCCTTTGATAAATATGTTAGATTTAAGAAGCAGCCTTGATAAAGTGTGGACATTTTCAAAACTGACTTGTGAAAAACAGATAAATTTAACAGGACTAATGTGTTCCCAGCTCCAAATATATTATTGATGATGCATAGTAGGATAATGACCCAAAAGAGCATTTGGAAAGGTTTTTACACTGCTTAAATTACTGCCAGATAGGGGGGAAAAAAAGCAAAACAAAAAAAACCCAGATTCTCCAGAAGTTGGACCCATTGCCTCTGTAGATCAACATTTGACTGTAGCAACATCTTGGCTTGTCACTAAATTTCAAATCAACAGCAGCCACCGACAACTTATAACAAGGGAGTATTTGCACTTCACAAGCATCAAATCTGGTGGCACCTTTTTATAATGCGCAGCCCTTCTTCCCATCCCCTACTCTAAGACTTCTGCCAGGTTTTGAACCTCATGACTCACTACCATTCTAGTTCACCAAACCCACTCCAAGGCCTGGGAATCCTATCTCTTTTTCCAACACTTTACAGATGGACTGGAAAGAAGTGATAACCCCTCCTAATTTTGTCTGCTCCTCCATTTAAAGCATTCATTACACTATGAACACCACAAAATAGAGTTCACAGCCCTCTTTTCCCAGGATTATGAAGTTAACATTTACTTTGGTTTAAAATCAGCCAAACAATATGCTAAATGCTTTATGTGCATTATTTCATTTAATCTTCAAGACAATTCTGTCAGTTATTACTATTTCCATTTTACAGATGAGGAAACTGTTTTGATGTCAATTCAGTTCCTGCACTTCTAACAATTTAGTAATACTAACAATCCTCTATGAAATTCAGTTTATGCCTCATTTATATTTTCTTCAGATTTATTATGCTTTACCTAACAAGAATCAATATCAAATATCCTCTACCACATAAAATACAATTATGAGATTTGATAATGCTAGCCATAATACATGATGAATGATATTAATAGCTTGAAATTTTTGTGATTTTTAGCTCTTTTGGATACTACAGTAGTTACACTGGAAAGTCATTTCTGTGTCCTGATGGAATCATGACAAATCCTCTACCAAGGTGCTATAATAAGTTGTGAATAACTAAAGTAGCAATTTACAAGAAGTTGCACCTATAGTGATAAAAATCGGATACCAGAAACTAGAAGATCCCTCAGATACACCCAGCAGACTACAAAATAGTGTCCTATTGTCACCTATGTGTTTAATGTTTCAAAATTCCTGACTTTCATTTTTCATGGATATGATCAACCACACATTCATAAAGTTCTTGTTTATTACATTGTGTGTTTCTCCATAATTTGAAATATACTATAAAGGGAACTTATTCCCTATATCCTAACACTTTGAACATATTTAACTTTTCTTTTTAGCAATAACACATTTTTTAAAATGAAAAGTACTTTTTAACATTGAATTTAGAGGTGAATTAAGAAAATTACTAAGAATAACCACTGGCAGTCTCTCCAAATACACTACACTAGAGCAGGCCTGCGTAGTACAAGTATGACCTTGTTTTTTCACTGTGGAGTTGTGTTTATTTAAGAAAATACATCGAATTTTTATGGGACACTTATATCTAATGCATCATATTGCCATTTAATGGGGGCCTACTTTCTTACTTTGCGTCAGACATGGTAATGGGTACTTTCAGAGTAGACAGATAGATATAAATACATTCACAATAATAATTTTAATAGAAATAGCAGCCAGAATATATAGGACACTTCCTCTTTGGCATGCACTGTACTAAGTTATTTATCTATTAATACATATTTATTGAGAGAAACCTGGTTCCAGATTGTGAATAAGATAGAGAAATGAATAGAACAAAGCAGGGCTAAGTAGTGATAAATACTATCATTAACCTCCATTTTACAGATAAGGAAGCTGAGCTTCAAAAAGGTTTAAGAAACTTGCCCAGCATCTTACAACAAGGCAGTGGTGATACTGATATATAACCCTTAGATCTATTAATTCTAAAACTCTTGTTCTTAACCTCAAAGCATACTGCCATGCTGGGTACAATCCGGGCTTATTACGATTGTACTCGTAGAGAACTTTTCACACTGTTTGATTAGTGGGGGTTTATGATTAGTACCCGTCCAGACTCAACTCCAGATACAAATTTTTGCCAGATAAACTTCCAAGGGTTTTATAAAAAGGACTATTTTAGACATTAAATCAGAGATTAAATCTGAAGAAAAAAAAAAAATAAAGATGGGTGGTACCATTTAGAACCACTGTTCCTTTACGACTGAACACATTAGGGCACCTTACTACTACAGGTTTTCATGGAAAGCTGTTATGTGCGATTAAAATGTAAGCAAGAATAAATGACTTAAATTCAAGCCACAGCCCTGGCATTAACTAGACACTTTCATTTTTCAGCAAAAATAAATGAGTATCTATTAAAAATCAAGCACTGAAATAAGTGCTGGGGATAAAATAGTGGAAAAGAAGTATCTTGTCTTTATGGAGCCTATAATCTAATCAGGGCAATTGACAATACACAGATAGTTGAAAATGAGAGTGTTGAATAATAAGAGCATTTTAAAGAAAAAAATAATTGAGGGGTTCATTAGGATAACCAAATTTAGATTAAGGTTTCTGGGAAAGGCCACTTGGAAGAAGTGACAATGAAGCTGAACTCTAAAGGACAAGTAGGGTTGGTACAGATGAAGAGTGACCAGAAGAGCTTCCAGGAAGATGCATACAGAGACCGAGTTAGGAAATAGCTAAATTTCCAGGACTGCTATGACAAATACCACATAGTGGTTTGGCTTAAATGACAAGCTTTTATTGTCTCAGAGCTTTGAGGGCTAGAAGTCCAAAATCAGAGTGTCAGCCAGGCCATGTTTCCCCTAGGTCACCAGCTTTCTGGTGATAGCAGTTCTCCATCTCATGGCAGTCTCTCTCTCTCCTCCCTAGCTTCTTCTGACTTCTAATGGTTTCTGGTTTCTTTTGACTTCATTGGACTTTCCTTTCTTTATATTAATTATATTATATTATATTATATTATATTATATTATATTAAATTATATATTACAAAACCTCATGTGGATTAAGACCCACCTGACTCGTTGGCCACATGCTAGTAATAACATTTTCAAAAGGTCCTATTTACAAATGGAGTCAAACCCACAGGAACACATCTTTTGCGGGGTACATGATTCAATCCTCAAAACTGAGCAAGTCAGAAACAGAGATAAGGACCTTGTGATCAGAGTCCAGGTGAGTGGCTATGAGAGTGGAATGGAACGCAAGTGTCTCTGCAGAGCTGGGCAGAACCAGGTGGCTAAGGCCTTCTGACACCTGCTGGCTATTCTTAGGCATAAGCCCTAAAGCCAGTTTTGAGGACTTTTAGTTCCTGTCATCAGGAACAGGAGGAGAGAGATTGTGTGGGATGAGTTCCATCCAGCCACTAAATTCAACTAAGTTCAGCATTATCTAAGCAGGTATAATGTACAAAGGAGGCTTTGTAGGATCTGTTTCCAAGGTGTCTAGAACCCAGTGAATAAATGCAAGATGAGAACACCTAGTTAAAATACAATACTAAAAATGGCATCCCAGAGGAATGCATCATGTGAAAGAGCATAGAATAAGGAGCACCATATTATTTAGGTCATTTACTCATATAATCTTGCATGGAAGAATTTCATTTTAGAATTTATCATTAGCATGACTTGGCTAAGAGCTATCTTTGAAGTTCTTTTTGAGGAACATCAGTTTGTCACAGTGCTTAGCATTCCTATCCATTCATTTGAGTTTAGCCATTGTCATCAGAAGGACTTTGTTAACATGAAAGTATAAAATATGGGTGCAGTAAACAACTCAGAGATGGAAAATTGGTTTCAATTTGTGTGTCAACTCAAATAATTTGGAAGTAGCTTTTTGAATTGTGTTGAGGAGGCACCTAAGGTCTTATGCAAACTCAGCACATGCTAAGACCAGTTCATCAGTTCTCAAAGTTTGCCATTGGCAGAAGGGGGCTTATTTGCAATCTCTGCTTTAATTCATTATCTATTTGCAATGTAGTGATGTCCTCACAAGCATGAACATATAGATTGCCCTTACACTTGCATAAATAAATTCTGCAAGAGGGGCGGCCTTGAGCACATGAAATACAAAGTTGATTTGTGCTATTAGGCTTTCAGAGAAGAACCCAGATCTCCACAGGATGTAATGGTTGAGGAATAGGCAACCAGAATCCTGGTACACATGGGGTGCATAAAATTGAGAAGGATGAGGAACTAGTAGGTAGGAAACTTCAGAAACACGCTTTGCCTTCTGTATCACTATCTGATACCGGGAGAAAACCAGGTAGTGTTGGCTAAAATGAGATAAAAGTAGGGATTCCTGCTAGCACCATGAAGAAAAATGCAGTTGACCTTAAGACAATTTTGTTCGAATTTGTTCCATCTTCCTGTGTAGAAAACACTTCAATGAAGCCATTGAGGTAAGCCATTGAAGTGAGAGGCCTGGGGGAAAAGGGCCAAAGGAAATGATGCCAGGAAGACCAGAATAATGTTTCCAGACTTTCCTTGCTTCAATAAGAGATAAGGTGTCCTAGGAAAAACTGGTATGTTCTGAAACTTGTTAATTTTGTTTGTGATTTTGTTGCACATGTTAATTTTGCTTGTGATATTGTTTTGTACAAAATAATTATATTTGATTGATAACTTCCCCACCACATTTCAAGTTAATTGGAAACAACCCAATATTCCCTCTTAAAACAGGAAAAAGAATACATAAAATGTACAAGAGGAGAACATTCTTTTTTTTTGTAGTTTTCCGTCAACTTGGCATGCTTATAAAAGAACACACTTCTTCTTTCTGTTTCTTAGATAGATAAATATTTTTTTACCTAACTGTAATTTACCACAGACTTAAGGAAGGACAACTTTTAATGTAGTTCAGATTGAAGGAGAAATTTATTTTCTAACAATATTAAGCATAATTATGGATTTCTATAAACAAAAGATTATTCTCTTGGTGAAATAAATCTTCATAATTAGTAATATTAGTAAAGCTAGAAAAAAGATTGAAAAATCAAAGTTACTGCTGTTTTTAGAGCTATTTGAAAATCTGTTTCATTTTGAAAATTAAAATAACTACATTCATACTTAATTACCCTTAATTTGCTCAAACATTTTCAGAGAAAATAACAATACAGGAGCATAAACAGCCTCAAGTTCATATTCATAAGGTATATTACAAGAAAAGAAATTATTTTCTGCTTTATTGCAGATACAATTAATAATATTAAAAGTATTCTGACAATTCTCCTGAAACAATGAGTCACAGATGCTTCACTTCCAACAAAATTATTATGCAAATAGTTAAAATATTGAAAAGAACCTAAGAATTGATACTGTAACAGATCAGTCCTCTTATAATTTGTTGACAATGAGTAATCTATTTGCGACAAAGTAAAAGCAGGTATAGAAGAAAACCTAATAGGAAAATTACGCCTACAGAGCATTTAAATGTAGGTGCTGAATAAATTATCCATACATTAAAAGGTTCATATATTTAAGGAAATGGTGAAAAGTTTGAAAAAAATATGAGAAAATTTAACAAAAAGCAATAGAATTCTAAATGTGATCAAAACTACAGGAGAACTCTATTAAATGTATAACCTTTTTGCACACAAATTACTCTCTCAGAAGCCTGTTCTTTTATTGGATTGCTCTGCCATTTTACAGAATATATTTTAATGTCTTACAAAGAAAATGAATTTCACGGAATTGATTTAACAGTTCAGTTTCTCCATGTTACTACCTTGTGCTACGATAGAAGTTTGTTCTTTTATTCAGTTATCTACTCCATTATAGGTTTGTCAAGGTTTCAGTGGATGTGTGTGTATATGTGTGTGTGTTTAACATCATTCAGCTTAGGGTACGAACCATGTATTATTCAAAGAGTGTCTATTGTTTTATCAGTAATGTTCAGTGCATGTGCCCTAAAACAACATCTGATCCATAAAAGTTAGATTCAGCAAATCATTTAACTACACTCTGACAAATGACTAGCTAAGGAAGCTTTCTGGGGCTTCTAGAGTATTGCAGAGTAGACCAGAGTGCAGATTTGTGGAAAACATAATCTATTTTTGAAATGATCATCATTAATTTTGATCCTTTTAAAATTTGGTTTATTTTCATCAAACTTAATTGTTGCAGTGTATACTACTTCTGGAAAGGTGGTTTTTAAATAGTAAAAGCAAAGTGATGATATAAATACCTTGACAGCAGCAGACATTATGTCTATATTATAGGAATCCAAAAGTTTGTTTTAATTATATATAGATACATATATATATAGAGAGAGAGAGAGAGGCCACTGAATTCAAAAGAGAATCTGTAATTACCTAGTAGTAAGTAGTAAGATATAAGCTTGGAATAAGTTCACATTAGCAAAACATAACCTAGAGAAATGTTTTGATCCTGAGTAATCTGAGTTTCCATAGCCCTTATTGTCTTGAGACCCCACCAGTAATAAGACCAAAGGAAAGAACTAATGGGAAAAAATAGGGCAAAGACAGCTACCAGCTGTTTCTGTCTCTGTCAGCTGTTATTTGCTCCTCTGTCCTTCCCCATCACCACATTAATAGCTGGCTCTCCAGAACTCACCATTTGAAATGATAATGCCCTTCCACACCAGCCATGTCTAGCACCATGTCTATATTGAGTTGTGTCATCCTTTAAGAAGAATTAAATATACCAAACAAGTAAAAGCATCAAGTACTGAATTTAGTGAACCAGAAGAGAGCCTACAGATCATCAAATTTTAAACCCTCATTCACCTATGAGGAAAGTGAGGCTCAGAAATTGTTAGCGAATCCATCCAAGGTTACAGTGCTAGCTAATAGCAAAATCAAGATAAAAATCCACACTCCCTGAATTTCCAAACCCTCTATCACGTGCCTTCCATCATGGAAAGTCATCACAAAGAGATATCCACATGAGTATGAGATGACTAGAGGATTCCTTTAAAGACATTATTTAATTTACAATCCAGAACCAGTTACGGAGTTTAGAAAAATATTTATTGGAAAAGAAAAAAGAATATTTACAAAGTTGTTTACAGTTATTTTTAGTTAACCCTTATCAATTTCTCATAGGGACAGTTGAATGACAGACACCAAATTTTCTTTCTTGCATCAAAGGTATCACTAATAGCCTAAGAATTGTCCCGTTATTTAAAAATTTATGTAATTAGTCAATTCAAGACATAGTCTAAAAATTGAATGCTTTTAGTAGTACCCTTTTGGACAGCAGTTACCATCTACATCGGCCCAGAACACTTTTGATTAGATGAATACAATCACACACAGATCAGGCATTTGATAGAAAAAAAAGGGGAAAAATGGTTTTCCTAATTACACAGAATATCTAAAGCAGAGATAAAGCCAAATAATCTCTCTTCAATCCCATAAACTGGTGGGGGAGAAAACATGAAAGAACGGTAACCCTGATTGATTAAACTTGGCTAGTAGGATGATACTTACAAAGCAATGATTTATGAAGATCTTAGATGTGGAATCATCTGTAGGACCAAAACGAGGTGAAAAGAAATGTGTAGCACAGCTATCTGTGATAATGAAGGTAAAGAAGCTTTGAATTAGAAGTAGATAGTGAAAAATAGAAAATGTATTTGACACATGAGAAATTTTAAAAAGCCAGAAAAGACATGAATACCAGGGGAAAATGGTAGTTTTGTTCTTTGTGTTCACACATGACTAATTTCTAAGAGAATCATCTAATTGCTTAAAGTCCACATTAATTGCACTTGGCTTCCAAGAGAAGTACGGTGTTTAAGTTTTGGATATTAATAGATAACAGCGAATGAGATTAGTGTATCGATTTGTGCCTCCCGTATGTCTGTGCTTATGCTAAGTAATGTTATTGTTGGTAAACTTAGATTGATTCAGGTTTTTATCTAACAATGCATATCATACAATTTTAGTTTTATTATTTTTACTTATGCAACTATAATGAAACCTGAGAAAAATATGGAAGTTATTTCAGGCATAGAGCAGGTATTTTATGAAGATTTTTGAAGAAGGGTGAAAAAAAGAAGAAAAATGTATTTCTAATACATGCATTTCAAAGCTGTCACTATGGTATGCTGAATAGTCTTGTAATTAATTCTCTCTGTTTCATATTATTCTGAGACTAGTCATTTGGAGAAAATATGTAGAACTCCTTGTCTGGCCTTTCTGAATCTATTTTTCACAGTTGCGAAGTACTGGTCAAACAAATTAAATTACTGCAGCAGTATGTAACTAATTTTATGTAAATTAAGGTGTTAATGTTCTGAATCACATTCCTGAAAATGGTCTGTTTTCTCTTGCAGCTTTTCTTCATTAATGATGCTATGAATAGTCAAATCTAAAAATTAATTCCTACAAGACTAAGTGGATAAATTGTTACCCTTTGACCCCTCAAAGAATTAGATCTAAATAGAGTTTTATGGTCAGCTCAGTCTACACTTGTCAGTAGCTCAACCAAATAAAGGAACATTTTAAACTTAATGCAACTAGGGGCGAGATGATGTGAAATAAATTCCATCTTATTTATATAGAAGGAAATCTTTCAGGGCTAATGGTTAACTGTGTGATGCAGAAGTAGTGCCAAGCTAGGGCCTTTATGGGCACTCAATAAAAAGCAATATCTTACTCCAACATCTATTCTCCCTTTGAACTTCACAAACTTTACTTCAAAAGTGACCCACACGAAATTATGGTATATCAATGGAATAAAATATTTATAACTGAAAATACCTGAGGGAAACTGAAGTCGGAAAAGAAGAATAAATTCATCAGCTTTTGAAATACTTTCTAAAGCATATAAAGAAAATCAAGGGGTTTTCTAAATACTTGGCAAACTTACATAACCCATTGATTGAATTAAGAATGTTTAGTACAGGCAAACACTTAAATTATTTATCTGTAGGGATTGTTATCAAGGATAATAAATGTTCATCCAATTCTTAAAGTGCAATGCACATAGATAAGAACGCAGCATGGAGTTCCGGAAAGATACATGAATCATATAAGCATTGTTTCTGCAATAAATGGCAGCTTGAACTCCATAAAAAAAGGCTTTTTCTAGTAAGTCACTATAATTGGGACCAAAGTACCATTTTCGCAGGTGCTAAAGGATATTTTTTAATTTAAACATTTTTTAACCACCTTTCTGTCATTCTTGTTAGACCTTCCCATGCCTTCCTAATCATGTACTCAGACACAAAGAAAAATACTGACTCTTATTTTTTTTTTGTAGTGTATAATCTTTTTTTTTATTGACTTTGTAATAATATTACATCAAAAATATATATGTGAGGTCCCATTAAACCCCGCTCCCCCACCCCCCCTCTCTCTTATTTTCTATTCTCAATTTTATCCCTAACTCCATTCTTAAACTTACATGTTTAACAAATGAAATAGCAAAGAGCACACTATCAATTTTAAAAACGCCTCTCAAAAATGAAATCCCAGGACTGTTTCACTAGTTAAATAGTGAGTTCCAAACTGTGACCTCACCTAGGCATCCACTGTTGAAAGGCTGGTTATTGTGTCTTATAATTGGCCAGATCAAAAGGTAGCAGAAGAATTAGAATGAACAGCAAAGTAACCAAAGTGGGGACAATTGTCATGTCTACAGATCAGGCTGATCTGAGAACTTCACATTTGATACAGCCTAAAGAGCAGGACTCTGTCATGGCCTGAACTCAGGTCAGACCCAACTTGAGGTAAGGGGCAAAAGGAAAACACTAGCCCCATTTGTAGGGAATCCAAGGAGTAGTATACCTGAGAGAAGAAAGCATGGGAACCACCAGAGGTAAATAGGGAACCATTTAGAATCAAGTTTGTATTATTATTTTTCAGTCAAGTAACTCATGCTTGCTTAATAACATATGGCTTCAGCATGTGATGTGTTATTCTCAATATTTGCTTAAATGTTTAAAAATAGTTATCTTCCAAATGAAATAAATTGCAAGATTCTCCAATTTCCTGTATTTTTTTTTTTTAATTTATGGAATTTTTTCAAAGCCAGTTAACTGCTCTTGGGCTGGATGGATGATCAGAGGAACTTACTCATGGAGCTGCATGGAGAGACCATCAGCTTCAGGCTCACAAATGTATCTGGATTCTTACAGTCAATCTCAAAGCACTTTCCATACATTAAGTATAATATTCTCTGAGGCAGGCTGGTTGGGGAATCCTTTTCTTTAAGTATATCTAGTTCTTATAAAATCACTAATGCCTTTTCAGCACTAAGCATTAATAATATTTTAATACTTCCATAGCACCTTTTCTCCCCACTGCACTCAAAATACATGAATTCATCCTCTGACCCTGGGAAGGAAATATGATGATATATCTTCTATATTCTACAATACCTACCATACTGCTTTTATTGGAAGCATCATTTTTAGTGAAAAGGACTCTAGGCATGAAAGCAAAAGACACGATGCCTTCCTGGCACTAAGTCCTTAGCACTGGTGTGAATTTGGGAAAATCATTAACCTCCATGGAATTGCTTGTCCACCTTACAGTTCTGAGAAATTAAATGAAAAATAAATATGAAAGCACTCTTCAACCATAGAATTACTTCATCTATCTATTTTAGCACAAATGTGTGCCAGCTACATGTTACATGCTGGAGATACCCTATAAACAAGTCTTAATTCCTCCCACCATGGAACTTGTGGCCCAATTGAACAAACAGGCATCACACAATTAATAACATTAATCATGATAGTTATGAAAGGAAAGGCCAGAGTACCTAAATCTACATGGTCAAAGAATAGGCTCAACAAGATAAAGGTAAGTTCATTGTAGTTATTCAAACATATATGAATAAATCAATGATAAGACTTGGTCATGATAAAGACACATTAATTTTTCCAAAGTCAAGCAGATATCTACCAAAAGAACTGAGAAAATGGCCTAGTGATTTAAATTCTTTGTATGATGTTTTTGTCCAACTGATTAGAGGGCCCAAACATTTGATAAAATGGTAAGTAGACATAAAGGATGTGATATTTGTCACAATGTAGCTTGTGGGTGACATTTACTTTCAAAGTAGCATGGTCAGTCACATTATAATGGAGCATTTTATAATGCTCAGAACCAGTGCCCCTGGACTGCCTTGCTGTAAATAAAACTCTCTTCTAACGAGGTCTCTTCAGTACATTAGGAAGCACTTTTCTTTAAATGTAGATCTAATTCATCCTGAAAGCTTCATTGTAACACATCTGGTTGTAGCCAAGTCAAAACATTAATTGAACAATCAAAGCAACTTTATACAAGTGTTGAGATGGACCAAGGAGAGAAGTAAAAAGGAAATCAAGGCTCATTGAACCCCTACTATGCTCCAAGCACTGAGCTTTGTGCACTACCATGTGATATTACTTGGCTTAATTCTGTCAATGAAGTTATGAGTACCTCAGTCAGATGATCAAGATTGCCATCAACACTGACACGTCATATTGAGAGTACATACCCTTTCTAGGGTGTGATGAAAACACTACCTTACCTCAAAAGTCTTCTTTCCAAAACCACATAGTACCAGTCTAATCATGAGAAAACCACCAGACAAATTCCACTAGAGGGTCATCTTACAAAATACTTGACCAGAAATTCTCAAATTTTTCAAGATCATAAAAAACAAGGAAAGACTGGAAAACTGCCACAGCCAAGAAGAGCCAAAGGAGACATGACAACTAAATGTAATGCAGGATCCTGGATGGTATCCTGGGACAGAAAAAGGATATTTGGTAAAAACTAAGGAAAGCAGAATAAAATATGGACTTTGGTTAATAATAATGTATCAATATTGGTTCATTAATTGTGACAAATATACCATATTAAAGCAAGATGTTAATAATAAAGGAAACCAGGTTTGGGATGTATGTGAATTCTATATACTATCTTCATAATTTCTCTATAAATTTAAAACTGTTCTGAAAAATAGGTTTTTTCCTCTCTTTTTAGTGTTGGTAGGTTTTATTAACCTCATTTTATAGCTGAGGAAATTTAAATAATTTCCCTAAAATTACATAGCCAGTAAATCATGATTTGGACAAGCACCCACCTAAATCCAAATCCCCACTATTATCAAGATACTATGCCACCTCTCCAAGGAATCTGGCTCTGCATGCAGGAAGTATCAGTTATACTCCACAACATGCATTTATTTTTTTTAAAAGATTTATTTATTTATTTATTTGTTTGTTTGTTTATTTATTTATTTATCTCCCTTTCCCCCCGGTTGTCTGTTCTGTGTCTATTTGCTTCAGTCTTCTTTGTCCGCTTCTGTTGTTGTCAGCGGCAGGGGAATCTGTGTTTGTTTTTGTTGTGTTATCTTGTTGTGTCAGCTCTCCGTGTGTGTGGCACCATTCCTGGGCAGGCTGAACTTTCTTTCACACTGGGCGGCTCTCCTTACGGGGCGCACTCCTTGCGCAAGGGGCTCCCCTATGCGGGGACACCCCTGCGTGGCAGGGCACTCCTTGCAAGCATCAGCACTGCGAGTGGGTTAGGTCCACACGGGTCGAGGCCCTGGGTTTGAATGGCAGACCTCCCATGTGGTAGGCGGACGCCCTAACCACTGGGCGAAGTCCACCGCCACATGCTTTTATATTTTCAAATTTCTAGAACTGGGAAGTATGCAAGCATATTAGAAAAAAAAATCCTTATAGCTGGTTAGTCAAATGTCATGTAATCCTATTCAAGAATTTACTGGTGATTTCCTTAAAATAGAAGCATATATTCATGGTAATGAATCTTGTGTTTTGAACCAAGAATTTAACAAACAGGCACACATCCACACACACAATGCACTTGTGCACACTTGCACAAGAGAAATAAGCAAGCTAAGTGCATGATTATAAATTACTGTTATAATCTTTCTTTGCCAGAACAAAATAGCAAACCAGAGGGAGTTAACTCAATCACCAAGTTCTCCTTTCTATGTACTGTTTATATAGTCAAATAATAAACTCCTTATTCTCTCACTGTTTAAGAAAGATATGTTTCAATTAGTCAAAAGTCACTATATACACACACTAAATATTTATTCATTCCTTCATTCTTTCATTGATTTCCAAAGCACCTAAATACAATGAGGTGTTCTAAAATAAATTTGAATGCAATGTAATTATCATACATGAATCAAATGGTGCTATAGGGCCAGAATCATGAAATAGTTGATCAAATACGTCAGAAGAGGTATTTTAGCAGAGGAAAGAGCGCAGAAACACACACAAAAAGCACAGAAACACAAAAGTAGATCTGTGCTGGGATCAGCAACCATTTGTTAGGGTATTTAAATGCCTAGATATCTTGTAATTCATACCAAAAAACATTCATTTCATACAGTTTTATAATCTAGATATTTCTGCTTTAAATCAGAGTAGCATACATATATTTCAAACTGTGCATGTTAGTTTATCTAATTATTCTAAATCTCAGAGCATGTTTACCTCCCCCATGAAAATCTCTGCTTATTTGCAATTTTTTAAAAAGTTGCAACAAAATATCTTGGTACTATCTATGAAATTGAGTTTAGTCAGAATGCAGTTCAGTGTTCATGCCCATGCTTGAATAAGTCTAGGGAACTGGTGATCTTATCAGCATTTTATTTTTTAATTGTGATGATGAGTAATGAATTGTCAACCCTGGAAACTTTATAGTAGCTGAAGGACCATCAATATTGCCAGATGCAAAGTTAAACCAACTTTTACAGATGAGAGATGCTTTTAGAATGGCTGTGATGAAATGTATTCCACCAGATGAATTTCTATGAT
Organism: Dasypus novemcinctus; assembly: GCF_030445035.2. Classification (NCBI taxonomy): domain Eukaryota; kingdom Metazoa; phylum Chordata; class Mammalia; order Cingulata; family Dasypodidae; genus Dasypus; species Dasypus novemcinctus. The sequence goes on along the minus strand of NC_080675.1, from coordinate 108,158,239 downwards.
ATGATTGCAAAATGAACCTTTCTTTTTTTTAAACAGGCAAGGGAAGGGGCAGTCAGTCTGAGATTTACACCTGATTTGTGTTATAGTAATCTTTGAAATTAAGAAGTGTATCCTTGCATTTCATTAAATTCTGGCTAATGAGATAACTGTCTTCCCAAGGAGGGAATGATAAAGTACTCAGGCCATAAAGCATAAATTAATACTGCAAGGTTAAACACTGGAACTAACTCATGTTTCAACAAAAGCCCCTACCAGCAGTTAAATTAACTGACATAAATACCATAAAATCTGTCTTTATTTTAGTTTCAGATGATGCTTCTTTTTACACCCCTGCTTTCAGTTTGTATAACTCATTTTTGCACATTATTGCATGCACCATTTGCCATTTAAAGAATCAGCTACAACAGGGAAAGATTTAAGGAATCAAATACTCAGAGAAAGGGAAACTGGTGGGTCTGGGGGATATCATATTGAATATTGTCAGTGCCATTGAAAAAGACGACAATAGATAACAGTAGTTCAAAGAAACAGTTAATTATGAGACGACCAGCCCAAAGAAATCCACTTTTCAAGCTTTTGATAGGCATTTTGAAAAAAATCTAAAGAAAACCTGTGGTGATAATAGGTTTGATATATATTCTGGCAAAAATTATATCACATTAATGAGGCGGCTTAAAGGGCTCATGCATTTTGTAGGAGGCATTTCAATGTATTAGTATAATTAGCAGTGATGAGAAAACTGTTTGGAACTGAATTACCTCTCACGAGTTCATTTGAGCTATATGAAATTACACCATGCAAGAAGGAAAATTATGGAGCCATCCAGAGAGAGTTCATGCCTGATTTGATCATAGCCACTAATTGGATGATCATTTTCGTAAAGCTTTTCAAATGGTTGACAGTTTCTGCCTCTCATTTTATTTTAATGGACGAGCTCTTTATTTCTTGTTCTAAGCAACCAAACATAGGTTTGTTAGAGATTTGGGTGTTTCTACAGAGACCTTACAGGTGTAATTGTCACAATCTGAGCAACCTTTGTCCCTTAATTAGCTGCTTTTGGGGAACCCCTAATGAGAGTTGCTGTTCTTGTTAACAATCTTAGAGAATACCTGATGAGTGAGGCTCTCCAAGCCTGATGCATGTCAGCAGCCACCATATGACAGCAATTTAATGAAGTTAAAATCTGACCTGACTGGGATGGATAGAGGAGCATTTGTGTAATACTGCTTTTGATTCCTCTGTGTGTGTGTTTAATATGAAGTGGATGTTCTGGTGAAGGATAACAGAAAAGTAAAAGGTAGAGAAAAACAGGAAGCTTTATTAATGGAGCTGCTTTATTAATGGAGCTGCTTTATGAACCCTAGTCATAGAACAGCCAATACCCAACACCAGTGGGGAGCTGAATTCATGGAATTAGTATTCATGATACAATTTGTTTTAAGTGAACTGCAAGATACAGCAGTCTTACAATCTGAGGGATAACCAAGCATCATAATCTATCTGCTTAACTTTCTGTTTATCTTCTCCATGTCTTCTATTTGAATCATCATGTCCATTCAGTCATCTTAGGAGACATCTCGATCACGTGGAATTAAAGTTGTTATTTAGAAATAGTATTTCCTCAATTAACATGTGTGACCTAATAAATCAGAAAGGAAAGTTATTATAAAGATACGCCATTCAAGGGGGTGTTTTCGGGACTTGGAGTTGTCCTGGGTGGTGCTGCAGGGACAGTTACCAGACATGGTATGTCCTCCCATGGCTCACTGTGTGGAATGTGGGAGAGTGTGGGCTATGATGTGGACCATTGACCATGAGGTGCGGCGGTGCTCAGAGATGTATTCACCAAATGCAATGAATGTCTCATGATGATGGAGATTGTTGTTATGGGGGGAGGAGTGGGGTGAGGGGGGTAGGGGTATATGGAGACCTCATATTTTTTTAATGTACTATTAAAAAAATAAAGACAAAAAATAAATACATTAAAAAGCAAACAAACAAACAAAAAAAGATACGCCACTCAATTTGATGTTGAAAAGAAAGATACAATATTGAGTTAATGATTTTCTAATCTGCTTGGCAAATCCTAATATTATTAGGTACAGCCAGGTGAGATACAAAATAACAGTGGTGTGTTTGTGTGCGTGCATGTGTGTGTGCATGTGTGCACAGATTCAAGTGGTAAAATGTGATTCTCAGGGTCAAATGTTTCCAGTACTACTTTCTCCATTTGCAAGTTTTCACTCTGTTTGCATCTAATAGATGTCACAGAAAACTTACTCATAAATGCAACTTTGGAAATGTTTCCTATGGATATTACAACCACAAATCAGAAGACTGAAATATTAATAGTCTCAAAGCTTTAACAAGTCCTCTGACACTCCGCTGGGTTTTCTGTGCTTCAGATTTCCTTGGGTATACAGAGAAGTTGCTAAATTTAGCAACTCAGAGATTTGACACAACACGCCTTTTTATTAAGAATGGAATATTTTATAAATGAGCTTGTTAGATTCAAGAAGCATAACTTCAAGGCATCAGAAATTGAAATTTCAAGGAATCAGAATTTAGATACTAATTATTCTTAGGTTAGTTAAATTATTTCAGAGGGCAAAGATATTTCTTAATCATAAGTGAATTCCATTTTAATTTTGTTTTTCAGTGCTGGAGGGCAGCATAGAAATTGGCACATAAATTATTGGCTTTAAATACAAGATATATTTGGAACCTATACCCTTTTCCCACCTGACATATGATTTTGATCAAGTTATAAGGAAATAAAATAATCACCAAATTTCTAAGTAAAAAAATCCAAAGAACATCTTTTATTCTTCATGCTAATGTGCCTCTTTGAGTATTTATTTTTTTATTGACTTTCTGGAAATTCTCCTTTCCTTAGCTTCTGACTATACCAACTCCTCAAGGGTATACTCTATATCTTAGCTTGTTCTCATTTTGATTTATTGTTTTCTAGATCTGGTATTTGTTTTCCTCTGAGTTTCATATGTTAGTTCCTCTTTCTGTTTATTGTCTTCTTTCTTGTATTAAGGTACATTTTCTAAGTATTTGCCCTCATATTTGGTTGATAGTTTGGCTGGGTATGGAATTCTAGGTATAAAATCCTTTTCCCTCAGAACTTTGAATGCAATGCTGTATTCTCTTCTGCAATCCAATGCTGCTGATGAGAAGTCTAATGCTATTTTTTTTCTCATTCCTTTATTAATAACTCTTTTTCATAAGGACAATTTTGATATCTCATTTTGCTCGGTATTCTTATTCATCTGACTGGCTCAATTCGTACTGGACATTTTTTAAAATGTGTTTTTTATTTTCTTTAAAAGATACTTAGATTCCATAAATGTTATATAAAAAGTAAAGGAGATTCCCATGTGCCCCAATCCCTACACCTTCCACATTTTCCCACATTAACAACATCCTTCATTAGTGAGGTACATTCGTTGCTATTGATGAACACATTTGGGAGCATTGTCACTAAGCATGGATTAAAGTTTACATTGTAGTTTACACTCTGTCCCACACAATTCTGTAGGTTATGTCAAGAGATATAATGGCCTGCATCTGTCATTGCAGTGTCATTCAGGACAATCCCCAGTCCCTAAAATGCCCCCACATTATACCTGTTTTTCCCTCTCAGAACCTCTGGGGATCATTGCCTCCACACCAATACTATAAGTTCTTACATTGCTAGAATCACAATAAATCTATAGTAGAATACCTGGAAGTCTACTTTAGTCAATAGTTCATCCCCCAATCCTGAGGATTCTGGGATGGTGATGACCACTGCACATTTAATTGAGGGGGGCCTTTGATCCCACACAGCCACTGTATGGGACTCTCTTGCTTGCAGTTGTAGACACTCTCAGTTCCTTGGTATGTTGGTTATCCATCATCTCCTCTTTGTTGGTTATCCTGGGTGAGTCCAATGAACTGGATGATAGGTGTGGCAACTCCATTGAGATTTAGGGCCCACTGGCACATGGGCAGCCCAAAGATTTAAGTCTCTTGGACATACACTTACCAACTCTAGCACTAAGTATGGGTTCAAATAGAAGGACAGAAAAGCCATGTGTAGAGAAACCACAACTGAGTCCAACTCTGTCACACTGGGGAGCATAAATTCCAAGTAGGGCCACCTGCAAGGCACCAAACTCCTGAGCTATATGCCCAGACTATAGTGTCTGAATGTCTCCAGAGCCCCCAGGAGCCCTGCAACTTGAGGTAGTATTTACTTTGGCAGTCAATGAGATCTTGCTGAGATGTGCTTAAACATAACTTCTGGAAAAGACCTCCTGACTTACTTTGAAGTCTCTTAGACATATAAACTCATTTATCTTTACTTTTTCCCCCTTTTGGTCAAGGTCTTTCTTCAGTTGCATTTCTAGTTGGTGCTTGGTAGTAATCCCTCAGTGCCAGGGAAGCTCATCCCTGGGAGTTATGTCCCACTCTGGGGTTATGGTAATGCATTTATATGCTGAGTTAGGCTTAGAGAGAAACCACATTTGAGCAACAAAGAGGCTCTCAGAAGGTGACTCTTAGGCTTCCTATAAAACTAGGCTAAGTTTCAATTTCAAAAGTAAAGGTTCATAAATATAGTCATCAATATCAAGGGCCCGTCAGTGGACCATCCTCCTTCACTAGTCATTGCCCCTCTACTCAGGGGATTCTTGCTGTTCCATTGCAGAATGTGGCAGAGCTCCCCAGGATGGGAATTTGATATTCTTTCAGTTATTGTGTGAATCTCCACCCACTGTGACAAATCCCATGAACACTTGAACACATTTTTATGTCACTGGACATTTTTAACCTGAAGACATAAGCCACTCTTTAGAGATAGAATATCTTCTCTTTTAATTTTTTCATTATTTATTTTCCCTTTAGGTTTTTCTGTTCTTGCTTCTTCCAAATTCTTATAAATTGAATGTTGGCTGCTTTAGTCTCAATGTTTTCCTTCTATTTCTCATCCCATCACCATTTTTTCTATGTTCTGGGAAATTTCTTATAAAGTCTTTATCATAAATTTGAAGTTCTTTCTCAAGAATTTGGTTTTGTGTACTGATTACCCAAAAGTCATGCATTCTGCTTTTGTTTTATGGATACAATATCTTCTTGAAACTTTTGAAGGATACAGGGTAGGATTTTTTTTCCAAAGTTCCATTCTGTTCCCTGAATTTTCTTTTTTCAGTAAAATCAGTTTTTTCCAATCCTGTCTTTTATATTTTGAACTTTCTGGTTACATATATGCATGTGTGTACATGCATGTGTGCATTCACATCAGGTGTGTATAAATAAAGAAAAGATTGATTAATATTGACAGCCATAGTGAGTTTCCCTTGCAACTGTCTAGCTCTGTTTCTCCAACAGACCTCTCCTCTAAATGGGGGGGCTGATCTTGAGCTATATGTGTGTGAGTCCCTCTATAAGTTGAAAAAATCAGCAAACCAGTGGCCTGGATCAAAATGAGGTTCAAGAAGTCTTTCTAATTTCAAAGTACTCCTTCTTCTGTAGTGTTTAATAATACAGCATCTGGCTTTCTAAGATATTCCAGCTCTGTCTCCTCCCCCACTTTGATCTAGATATTTGCTTTCCTTTCTTTCCACTATACCTGTGGAATATAATTTTTATTCCACTCTGAGCTCTTCCTCCTCATTGTGGCTCCCCATCCTGGCTGAGTCCCCTGCTGTATCCATTCTGAGAGTTCTTATGGATAAGACTGCTCCAAGCCCTTCTGGCTTACTAACCAAAGGCCTCTCATATGCATCTACAATTAAGTAGGTAGCACCCCCACCTATTTGAGGAAAGATTTCAGCTTCTTTCCTCAAACTAACCTGCTGTGCATTCCAGTGAGTACCTGCTGGCTACTTTTAGGTCCTTCAGATGCCCTGTTGCTTCCTTCTATTTCCTCCCACACAGATGCAATACTGTGCTGGTCTGTTTTGTGGCTCATGATGACTTGTGGATCTTGTCTCCAGGCGCCTGAATTTTGGGATCCATGTGAACAGGTTTTAACCTAATTTTGTGGTAAATATTTTCCTGGATTTTGGCTTTTGTTATCCAGCTATTTGGGCTGCTAGGTAGGGATTTGGGAGATTGAAAATATTTCCTATCACTGTTACTATCTTCCCCAAATCCTAGCAAATCATCTTTAGATGTATTTGTCCTGAATAACCAGAAGTTAAATGTTTTTTCTTAAATCCTATTGAGAACATATTTGTTTTTTGAAAGGGATATTTAACTTATTTACAAACATTATTTAAACTATTAAGTGTGGTCTAACTGCTGCAGTCTTCTTTTATCCTTTCAGCTTTGTAATGCTGCATTAGTATTACTTGGTTTTCTGGGTTTTTGGTATATCGTTCATGTTTTTGTCTTTGCTCAAGTTTTTGGATTATATGTCTTACGTTGTAAAATTAACTCCTTTAAGATGCATTTTGAGGTACTGTGTAATGTATTTCTCTAAAAAAGTCAAGAATAAAATTGTATCTTTTATCTCTCTGTCCTGCAAAAGCATATATATAAAAGATTATAAATTTAGAACACATTACTTATCATAATCTTCTCCTACTTCCTTGTATTTATTAATATAATCTTGGATTTTTATTATATTATTATTACAAATATATTTTCTCTTTTAAGAATGCTTCTTAAGACTTTTAGTTGACTAATGTGGTGACATAAGACATTCCAGGATGCCAAATGCCCACAGAATCTTCCAACAAAGAGCAAAAACTGGCAAAGCCATCATCCTCAAAACTCTGGAAAATAAAGGTTCCAGTAATTGGGCAAGTGCCAAATCAAGATAAAACAGCCTGAAAAATGATAAGCAAAATTCTTGGTGCCCTTGCTAGTCCCTCTCTCACTCCTGAACCCTTCACCAGGATGGTACAGAGCCAGCCTGCACTCTCATTGTGGGTGCCTGGTCGTGTTCAAGAGGGAGCAAAGTAAAGTTAGTGTGCATACTGGGGTGCCTGTGTGTCAATGCCAATCTCTCCCAGGCAAGCCAGAAAAGACTGAAACAGGAAACTTGTCTTGGACTTGCCCTATCAGAATTTGTCCTGAAGGCAGAAAAATAGCTTAGGGAAAGCAGTGTAAGAAACAATTAAGTGAAAGTGGCCTAAGGCAAAGGACTACCTTCATTAAGTCATAAAATAGAACTCCCAGGAGGGGGTGAAAGTCTATTTCAAAGGGAGTAGAGTGTGCTTTTGAACTCTGTAAAATGCAAATGGGGGAATTCCTAAAACCATAAACAAAAAGCAGCCCAGGAAAAAAAGAAGTTTCCATGGCTCCAGTCAGGCTCAGATAAGACAAAGAAGACCCTGAACTTCCCTTTCTCCTTTGGCTGATCTTCCTGATAGGAAGACTAAGCTCTTAACACTACCAGCCAAAGCAGAGTCAATCTGCAAAGACGGTAAAGTGCCTTTTACTATGGTTTGTTTGTATTTGTTAGCTCTTGGCACTCAAGGAAATCACTGTTACATCATTAAATGGATACATTAACAAACAAAACTCAAGGACTAAATCCCAGAGTTTACACTTTAACATATTAAAATGTACAGTATGAGACAAAAAGTTTTCAAAAAAACAAAGAAATAAGAAATGATGGCACACCAAAAATTCAGAAATCAAAAAGGACATACCAAAGACTTTGGACATACCAGATAAAGGCTTTTAAAAATAATCATCTTCAACAAACTCAAGGAGATAAAGGAAAACATAGAGAAGTAACTAAAAAATACAAGGAAATCGATGACTCAACAATGTGCAAATTCTTCTGAGATTCTCAACAGGAACCAAACAGAAATACTGGAGTTGAAGAACACAATAACTGAAATGAAAAATTCCCTAGACAGTTTCAATAACAGACTGAAGTGGTAAAAGAAAGAATCAGTGAAGTTAAAGACAACAATGAAATGAGTTACATTGAGAAGCAGAAAGAAAAAAAAAAGAATTAGGAAAGCTAACAGAAGGCAAACAAAGCTAGCTCAAGAAATTAGGTGCCTCTCTCCTACCTTGGAGGTCTCAGGTTCAGTTCCCAGTGCCTCCTAAAGAAACAAGGAAGATAAACAGACACAGAGAGTGCAAACAATGAGGGGTTGGGGAGAAATAAATAAATAAATAAAGCTAACAGAGCCTAAGAAACCTGAGGGACATCATCAAGCATGCTAAAATACGCATTTTCAGAGTCCTAGAAAGAGAAGAAAGAGAAAAAGGGATAGAAGAAATATTAAAGAATTATGGCAGAAAATTTCCCAAATTTAATGCAAGACATGAATATGCATATTCAAGAATCCCAACAAACCCTGGAGAGGATAAACTCAAAGAGAACCATGATCAGACTCATAGTAATAAAACTGTCCAATGCCAGGGAAAAGGAGTGAGTTCTGAAAACTGCTTGATAAAGGCAACAAATTATGTTCAAGGGAGGGCCGGTAAGATTATTGACAATTTCTTATCACAAATCATGAAAGTAAAAAGGGAGGCAGATGAAATATTTCAAGTGCTGAAAGAAAACAATTGTCAACCAAGAGCTTTATAACCACAAATCCTGTCTTTCAAAAATGAGGGAGAGATTAAGACATTGCAAGAAAAACAAAAGCTGAGGGCCATTCATCACCACTAGACATACCCTACAAGATATGCTAAAGGGAATTCTTCAGACTATAAAGAAAGGTCACTAGACATTGGATCAAAGTTGCATCAAGAAAAAAGACCTCAGGTAAAGGGAACCATATTAGTAACTATAAATGACAGTGCGATCATTGTATTTTTTAGTATGTTACTTCACTTTTGACTTCTTATAGGTTCTAAAATGCAAAGGCATAAAAAGTAATGCTAAATTTATGGGATTGGGCATAAAATGTATAAAGACATACTTTGCAACATGTACAAGAAAAAGGTGGGGAAACAAAGGGGTATATGAACAGTGCATGTGTATGCTATTGAAGTTAAGTCGATATCAAATCAAGCGTGATTATTATAGATTTAGGACACTAATTCTATGCCCATGGTAATCACAAAGAAAATATATGCAAAAATATGCACTTAAAGAAATGAAAAGGACTCAAAATGGCACAACACAAAAAACCAAATAAATATAAAAGTATGTATTTTTAAAGGAAGAAGTGAAGGATTAAATAAAGGTATAGGACTTACAAGGACAAAATACCAAAATGGCAGAAGAAAGTCCTTCATTATCAAGAGTTATTTTAAATGTAAATGGATTAAACTCTCCAGCCAAAAGGTAGGGATTGGCCGAATGAATAAAAAACAGCATGATCCAACTAAATGCTGTTTACAAGAGACTCATTTAATCCAAAGACACAAGTAGGTTGAAAATGAAAAGATGGAAAACATATGCCATGAAATTAGTAACCAAGAGACTTTAAGTCACAAACTGTCATAAGGAACAAAGAAAATAGCTATATACTGATAAAGGGTTCAATTCAATGTGAAGATAATACAATTATAAATATTTATGCAATTGATGCCTCAATATATATAAAGCAAATATTGACAGATTTGAAAGGAGACAGTTCTATATTACTAGTAAGAGACTTCAATACATTACTTCCAATAATGGATAAAACATCTAGACAGAATATCAGTGGGTAAATAGAAGATTTGAATGGCACTCTAAGCTGACTAGACCTAACAGACATATATAGAACACTTCAGCCAACAGCAGTAGAATACACATTCTTCTTTATTGTACATGCATCATTCTCCAGGATAGACTATATGTTAGGTCACAAAACAAGTCTCAATACATTCAAAAATATTGAAATCACACAACATATCTTCTCTGATCACAGTGGAATGAAGCTAGGAATCAAATACAGAGGGAGAAAAGGAAAATTCACAAACGTGTGGAAATTAAACAATGTACTCTTAAACATCCAATAGTTCAAAGAAGAAATCACAAGAGAAACCAAGAAATATCTTGAGGTGAATGAAAATGAAACCACAACATACCAGAATTTATGGGACACAGCAACAGAAATGTTAATAGGGAAATTTATAGCTCTAAATACTTGTATTAAAAAATAAGAACAATCTCAAATCAAAGACCAAACAACAACTGATGATGAATAAAAAAAAAAAAAGAAGAGCAAACTAAACACAGTGAGCAAAAGGAAGGAAATAAAGATGTGAGCAGAGATAAATGAAATAGAGAATTTAAAAAACAGAATCAGCAAAACCAAATGTTGGTTCTATGAAAAGATCAATAAAATCAACAAACCTTTAGCTAGACTGAGAAAGAAAAAATAGACAAGTAACTAAAATAAGAAATGAGAGTGGTTATATTACTACTGACCCCACAGAAATAAGAGAATACTATGAACTACTGTAAACCAATATTTAAATAACCCAGATGAAATCAGCAATTTCCTAGAAACACACAAACTATCCACACTGATACAGAAAGAAATAAATCTCAACAGACTAATAACTAGTAAAGAGATTGACTCTGCAATCAAAAACTTCCCAAGAAATCAAGGCCAAGACCAGTTGGCTTCACTTTCACTTTCACCAAACATTCCAAGAAGAATTAACACAAATCCCACTCAACATCTAAAAAATTAAAGAGGAGGAAGCACTCCCTAACTTATTCTATGAGTCTGTTTTAGTCTGCTATGCTTCCAAAGATATATACCAGAAATGGGTTGGCTTTCTCAATGGGGATTTATAAGCTTTAAAGCTTACAGTTTCAAGCCTGAGAAAAATGTCTAAATCAAGGCATCATCAGGCAATGATTTCTCCCCTCAAAGACTGGCTTCCAGATAACCTAGACTATTCTGTCACACAGCAAGGCACATGGCAGCACCCACTGGTCTTTCCCTTCTTTTCCAGGTTTCACTGCCTCCAGCCTCCAGCTTCCATTGCTTTCAAGCTTCTCTCTCTGAATTACAATCTCTTATAAAGGATTGCAGTAGGAGGATTAAGACCCACCCTAGGTCACACCTTAATTGAAATAACCTAATCAAAGGGCCTACTTACAAATAGATTTACACCCACAGGAAAGGATTAGCTTTAAGAACATACTTTTCTGGGGTCCATATAGCTTCCAACTATCACAGATGCCAAAATCATCTTAATACCAAAGCTAGATAGAGATACCACAAGAAAAGAAAATATGCCTTATGAATATAGAAGCAAAATTTCTCTATAAACTACTAGCAGTCTGAATCCAATCACATCCCACAGTAATCAAAATATCATGGTCCTGGCACATGAAAAGATAAACAGACTAATGGAATTGAATCAAGAATTTAGAAATAAATCCTGGCATCTATGGCCAAGTGATTTTTGACAAGGCTGCCAAGGCCATTCAATTGGGAAAGAACACTCTCTTCAACAAATGGTGCTGGGAAAACCAGATGTCCATATGAAAAAGAAGGAAGGTGAACCCCTTCCTCAGACCATATGCAAACATCAACTCAAAATTGATGGAAGGCCTAAATATAAGAACTAGAATTATACAAGTCCTAGAAGAACTCATAGGGAGGTATCATCACATTTTTTTAAGTTAACCTTTTTTTTTTAAGATTTATTTTTTGTTTCTCCCCACCCACCCCAGTTGTCTGCTCTCTGTGTCCATTCGCTGTGTGTTTTTCTGTGACCACTTCTATCCTTATCAGCAGCACCAGGAATCTGTGTTTCTTTTTGTTGTGTCATCTTGTTGCGTCAGCTCTCCATGTGTGCGGTGCCATTCTTGGGCAGGCTGCACTTTCTTTCATGCTGGGCAGCTCTCCTTACGGGGTGCACTCCTTGCGTATGGGACTCCCCTATGCAGGGGACATCCCTGTGTGGCACGGCACTCCTTGCACACATCAGCACTGCATGTAGGCCAGATCCACACGGGCCAAGGAGGCCCGGGGTTTGAATCATGGACCTCCCATTTGATAGGCAGACGCCCTATCCACTGGGCCAAGTCTGCTTCCCTTCATAACATTTTGTGAGGCAATAGTTTCTTAGACTTTATACCAAAAGCATAAGCAACAAAAGAAAAAATAGATAAATGGGACCTCATCAAAATTTAAAAATTTTTACCAGGTGCAATGGATGTGTCATGATGATGGGAGAGAATGTTGCTGTGGGGGGAGTGGGGGGTGGGGACGGTGGGTTTGAATGGGACCTCTAATTTTTTGAATGTAATATTTTTTTAAAAAATAATTTTAAAAATTAAAATTTTTTTACATCAAAGGACTTTGTCATGAAAATAAAATGCAACCTATAGAAATGGAGAGAATATTTGGAAACCACATATTTGATTAGGCTTTAACATGCAGAATACATAAAGAAATCCTACAACTCAGCAATAACAACAACAAAAAACAACCCACTCAAAAAGAGGGTAAAAGACTTGAACAGACATTTCTCCAAAGATGTACAAATGGTCAAAAAGCACATGAAAAGATGCTCCACATCTTTATCCATTAGGTAACTGCAAATCAAAGCCACTATGAGATACCATTTCACACCTACTAGAAGGGCTACTATTTAAAAAGCAGGGAATTAGACTTGGCCCAGTGGTTAGGGCGTCCATCTACCACATGGGAGGTTCGTGGTTCAAACCCTGGGCCTCCTTGACCCATGTGGAGCTGGCCCATGTGCAGTGCTGATGCGCGCAAGGAGTGCAGTGCCACGCAGGGGTGTCCCCGCGTACAGAAGCCCCACGTGCAAGGAGTGTGCCCCGTAAGGAGAGCTCCCAGTGCAAAAGAAAGTGCAGCCTGCCCAGGAACAGTACCCCACACACGGAGAGCTGACACAACAAGATGATGCAACAAAAAGAAACACAGATTCCCGTGCCACTGACAACAACAGAAGCGGACAAAGAAGAACATGCAGCAAATAGACACAGAGAACACAGAACTGGTGGGGGAGTGGGGAGAATAAATAAATAAATAAATCTTTTTAAAAAATAAAAAGCAGGGGGGAGGGGGGAGGCAGATTATAAGTGTTTGAGAGGATGTAGAGAAATAGGAACACTTGTTCATTGTTGGTGGGGATGTAAAGTGGTGCAGCCATATGGGAAAACTGTATGGCAGTATTTCCAGGAAGTGGTATATAAAATCACCATGTGACCTGGCAATCCCACTTCTAGATACATTCCTAAAAAATGGAAAGCAGGGAATCAAACTGATTTGCACACCAATGTTCGTAGAGGCATTATTCACAGTTGTCAAAAGATGGAAGCAACCCAAGTGTCCATCTACTGATGAATAGATAGACAATGTGTGGTCTATGTATCAATTGATTATTATTCATCAATAAAAAGAAATGAAGTTCTTATACATGTGACAACATAGATGAACCTCGAAAATATCATGTTGAGTGAAATAAGACAAACACAAAAGGAGAAATAATGTATGATCTTACTGATATGAAACTAGAATATGTTACCATTTTCATCTCTGTTCTTTCCTTTCCAATTTTTGGAGAGCAACTCAGGAAGATTTTCCCCTTCAAGTTACTGATTGAGCTTCCAAATTGCTAATTCTATTCTTCTCTTTAATAAATTCAGAGCACAGTTAAATTTTGTTTTTTATCTGTTAATTCTATTTAAATCCTTTTTTCTTTCTCACTTTTCAGTTTATCTTGCTGTCTTTTATATCAGACACTTCTCCTTATGACTTCATCTTCCTGTTTTGTATACTTTAATCATATTGAGAATGTCAAATGATAATAAATATTTTCTTTGGTTTCCTAACAACATTTTTCAGCCTTCAAAGATTTCTTCTGTTCACTGTCATTTTCACAGTCCCTAACCTGGGTTTTTCCCATCAAATCAGTTGGGAAATACTTCAACTTCCCAGGACCAAATATAAAAATGTCCTTGCATTTGCATCCATTCTTTCTCCATCACTACTATTAATTTTATGAAGTGCTCTTTCTCTTCTACAAGGTCAAACTCTTCACCTGGGCACCATATCCTATGTCTTCCCAGTTTCTCAGAAACTTCCACACCTGATTAAGCTCCTCTCTCTTCTATGTCCTCAACAAATCCCCTATCTAGAACCTTACATCCCTCATATATTTATGCTTCTTTTCTTTCCCCTTCACAGATTTTTTAGAGTACTATCGTCATAGTCTGTATTTCTTAAATTAGCATTTTGTCTCTCTCACTCTGGTTTTTACCCCACCATTCTTTAAAAAATTGCTTTCACCTAGTAAAACAAAACCTCCCTGTTTCTAATTCCAATGGCTGTTTTTCACTTCTCATCTCATTTGACTTCTCAGCAGAATTTTAAACATAGTTGCCTATTCCCTCCTTCTTGAAACAATTTTTACTCTTGACAGAAAACATTCTGCCTGTATTTTCCATATTTTTATCTATTTGGATCATTAGTATTTATATTATTGATTTCTGTGGGCTTCATATATAAAAATTAATAACATGTTATCTGTGACAGGAGGCATTACTGGAAAGGAATACAACAGATCATTTAAGTCAATATAAATATAGATCACTTATTTGACTAAGTGAGAAGGAAGATACTAAAGGAAATTTTTCAATAATATAACATTTTTCCATTTCAAAAGTATATGTTTCTACTGAACTTCACAGTTGTAAGTTAAACAAATGGATTATATGCACAGACCTTAATTTTTCGCATTTCTCCATAGGAGAATAAATCATTATTTGGGAATTTATAATCATCTTTATTTTTCTAATTTTATTAACTTAACCATGCACCTTATTTAAAGAAAAGTAAGTGTCGTGGTTTGGAACATAAGAAATCAACATTCTTAAAGTTAATCCACTCCTGTGGGTGTGAACCCAGTGTAAGTAGGATCTTTTTGATGAAGCTACTTCATTTTAGGCATGACACACCTCATAGAAGCAAGAAACTGAAATCAATGAAAGCCAGAAGAGAAGAGAGAGAACAGCAGATGCCACCATGTGCCTTGCCATGTGACAGAGGAGTTCAGGATCACTAGCAGCGGGATTTCAGAAAGAAAATATTGCCTTGATTTGGACATTTTCTTGGCCTCAAAACATAAGCTAATAAATCATTGTTTAAGCCAACCCATTTTATGGTATCTGCTTTCAACAGCCTAAAACTAAAACAATAGGTGAAGAAAATTACATTTGGTAAATGTAATTAATCGATGATAAATATTAGTAAATTTCCATATTTTTATTATTAATATTATTGTTCAGTTGTGTGGAAATGGGTCAATACTGGAATAAAATCAATTTTTTTTAGAAGGAATGAATAAGGGAGATTAATGTTGGGTAGACAACCAATAGTCTGCAAGAGCAATTCATGAATACAGCTTCTTTATAAGAACTAGCCTCACATAAGGTTGCAAAGGGAAGAAGTTTGTGTTCAGTCCCTTGAAATCTCATATATTATCACATCTGTCTTTCACCATAATCTTATAAAATAAATATTATTAAAATCTCTAGCTCAAAGATAGGACATTCAGAAAAATTAACATGCTGAAGGTGACATATTTTACCTAGTGAGGGGCAGGTCCAACTCCTGTAGCAAGTCTTCTGACTCTAAAGGCTGTGAATTTTCCAATATAATATACAATAAAGAGACTTAACCAGCAGGAACTAGAAAAGGTAAAAGAGTATGGCAGAAATTAATAGTTGCTATTCTGTATCTATTCTTTTCTTGATTGATAACCCTCTTCTTTTTTTCCAGAGTGGCAATTGAAAGTCTTCATTTCCAGGAGTGGATGTGGCTCAAGCAGTTGAACTCCTGCTTCCCATGTGGGAGGTCCTGGGTTCAGTTCCTGGTGCCTCCTAAAAACAAAAACAAACAACAAGCAAACAGATGGAAAAAACAACTTATGGGATCTGATGTGGCTCAATAGTTGAGTGCCAGCTTCCCACTCACAAAGGTCCCAGGTTCAATCCCCAGCCCAGATAACTTAGAAAAAAAAGTCTGCATTTCCCATTTTTCCTTGCCATTGAGATTACTTCCCTTGCAAGTAGAAGTAATTGAAAAGAACACCAGGAAGGCTGACTCAACTGGGAATATACCTCATTGGGCTTTTTCTGCTTCCTTCTTCTTGTTACCTGAAATGGTGCTGTAGTGAACCATCCTGGGCCATGAGAGAGACAGGAGAACACAAAACCTTTCTAAAAATAATGGAGTAAAACTATAGAGCCATTATGGTATCTCCAGCCTGCCTCTTTCTTAACTTCCTTTATGTAGATAATTATTTCTTGAGTTTCAGCCATTAGTATTTGGAATTTTCTGTTATATACAATTGAAAAAAGTTCTAATTGATAACAAATATATAGTACTTCATTAAATGAGAAAAAAAAATCATTTATGGTGAGTAGTTGAGCAATACCCACGATAATCTTCTATAATATTGCCTAAGACTAAGGGTGTTGTAGAAGCAAAAACACCCTGTATGGGTAAAAGCAATTAAGAGAATCATGGAATTTAAAGTTTATTAGGGAAAGAATTAGATGTTTCATGGTAATTATCCAGAATGGGGAGAGTTTATATATGTCAGTCATGCTGCTTGCAGAAAGCTGGTGGGTAGATTGACAGGATTAGAACAGTTATTTAAGAGTGAGGCTGCTGTGAATGTAGAAATAGCCTCAGACAGTTCATGCTCCTGAGGACAAATGATGATTTGTTATTATGCTTGAACTATGATGAAATCGTTGGAGGCATCATAGTAAGAAGCAAAACCATGGGGATGCTATTAAGAATTTAGCAATTCTGGTTTGTGTGGGAAAGTGGATTCCACTTACCAAAAATAATAGCATATAGGGAAAGAAGAAAGAAGAAGTTACTGTCATTGTTTTGAATTGCTCTTTAGCTATTCCATTGTGTCACAAATTTTAAGTCAAATTTCATGTTATTAGTATTCATTTTATTATTGTGATATATGTGGAGTGCCACAATATTACTATAATGAAAGAATATGATATTGTGAGTTATCTTCCACAGATCTAAAGTAATGCTTATAAAACATGCAGTGGAAATGTGTGTCAAAGTGAGAGGCAGAGAACCAGAAAAGAGAAATAGAGAGGGGGGATGGGGATGGGGTAAATTGAACATTGTCCCCCACAAAGACCTGTTCAAGACCTTACCCCCAGGACATGGGTGTGAACTCATTTGTAAATGGGATCTTTGAAAATCTTATTACGATGAGGCCAAACTAAACCAGGATATCATACCTTAATAGTATTACTGGAGGCCTTATAAGCAAAGGAAATTTGGACACATAAGTACAAGCCACAGCAGGAGACAGAAAGAAACAGATGGCCATGGGAAAGAGGCAAAGATTGTGTGCCTGCAAGCCACCACCAGAGTGCTAGAGACTTCAGGGAAGGCATGGCCTGCGGATACCTTGATTTGGCCTTCTACCCTCCAAACTGTGAGCCAATAAATTCCTGTTGTTTAATGTTACCTTGTTTGAAAGCTATTGTCTCAATATCTGTACATCAGTTACAGTAAATGTAGTATAAACATATAAAGATAATTGCTGTGGAAGGAAAGGGGTTTTATGTTTAATATGTGGGATTACTGTATATTGTATAGATGAATTACTGTGATCTAAGACTTTTGTGAAGATAAGCTTAATAATTTGGAAAAGAAAAAAGAAAAAGAAAGGATGTAGACACTGAGGAAAAGATGGAAGAAGTTGCCTTGCCAATTTGCATACAGGGCAACACTTATTGCAGTGATGGAAGGCAAAACATCAAAAACAAAGCTTTTGCATTTTTTAATTTTTGATACTCCATTTTATTTTTACCTTAATTTTTCTAAATTAATATGTATTCTATATCTAACCTTTAAATTCTTCACTATATTCCATTTTACTATTAATGGAACCTGGCAATATATTGGGCTTTATGTTTCAAGAAGTTTTGGATCACAGAGAGGTTCAACAATGGCAGGGGAGGAATACTGGTGTGGGATGTTATTGGCAGGGGACACATGGTTGGCAGGGAGTTCTACAGGGCATATATCCAGGGTACATAAAAATGTTGGGATATTTTCATAGTGGTTACAATTAAAAACAACAACTGAGGGAGTGCTGAGTTCCTAGCCAGGAGAGATCTATCACAGTCCCTAAAGGAACAGCAACAATCCCCCAAGTCCAACGGCAAAGACCAAAAAAGAAGGAAATCCCAACAATGAGCCCTTGATACTAATGACTATGCTTGTAAGCCTGTGCACCTGAAATAAGAACAAGGCCTAGAGCTGTAGGGTGCCTAAGAGTTACCTCCTGAGAGCCTCTGTGTTGCTCAAATGTGGCCAGTCTAGAAGCCAAACTCAGCATGTAAATGTGTTTCCTTCCCCCCAGCGTGGGACATGACTCCCAGGGATAAGCCTCCCTGGTGCTGAGGGACTACTACCAACTACCAGCTGATGATGTAACTAGAAAATGACCTTGAATAAAAGGGTCAACTCTGACCAGCAGAATGTCTCAGTCTACATATAATACCAGGAGTTAAAAATGCTTTTTGACCTGAATAAAAGGGGGAAATGGAAAGGACAAATGGGTTTATATGGCTATGAGTCTCCAAAAAGAGCCAGGAGGTTATCAGAGGGGTCACCATTATGCACTCCTCAGCAGAGTCCCAGAGACAGATAAAGTAGATACTACCCCAAGTATTGGTTCTTCTGAGGGCTACAGAGACCCACAGGTTCTAGGATCATGGCAGATGGAGTTCTGTGCCATTTCAGTTGGCCCTACTTTGGAGTTTGTGTTTCTATGTGATGGAGCTGGACTCAGATATGATCTTTGTCCACAAGCCTCTCCTGTTACTTTTAATGGATCTGTAGTTGGTGCTGGGGTTTAATGTATACCCAGAGGACCTGAATCTCTGAATGGACCAGTTGATAGCCAGGCCCTGAGCCCCAACAGACTTGCAACTCCTACACTCTGGTTTATTGGACTTACCCCACTCAGTTAACATGGAGGTGAAGAAGGTCAACCACCACACCAGGGAGCCAAAAGTGCCTACAACTGAAAGCAAGAGAATTGCATCCAGCATCCATGTGGAATCTAACCCCCTTCTTTATGTAGATGTGGAGTGGACACAACCATTCTAAGGTCCACAGGATGGAGGAATAGAGTATGGATTAGAGTGGACTTACTGATATTCTATTCATGAACTATTGTGATTAGTAATTGAAGAAAATGTGACATTGGTGTGGAGAAAGTGGCATGGTAGCTGCTGGGGGTAGGGATGGGAGGAAGAGATGAGATGTGGGGGCATTTTGGGGGGTTGGAGTTGTCCTGAGTGGTGCAGTAGGGACAGTTACAGGACATTGTATGTCCTCCCATGGCCCACTGGGTGGACTGTGGGAGAGTGTGGGCTATGGTGTAGACCCTTGACCATGAGGTGCAGCGGTGCTCAGAAATGTATTCACCAAGTGCAATGAATGTCTCTGATGATGAAGGAGGTTGTTTTTATGGGAGGAGGAGTGTGGTGAGGGGGGTGGGGGTATTTGGGGACCTCGTATTTTTTAATGTAACATTAAAAAAATAAAGAAAAAAAAAAGAAAAAAATTCCTGTTGTTTAAGCCAATCAATTTGTGTTATTTTGTTATGGCAGCCCTGGCAAACTAAGAGAGAGAGACTAATGTTTTCTGTTAGCTCCAGTTTTCAGGTTCCAAAGTTAATTTCTATTTAGCAGCACACTTTTATATCAGTGCTCCATTGTTTATAGACCATCTTAATTGTATTCAGTATTAATCTATAGCATACCCACTCAGAAATGTCTTTTGAAGGTAGCATTATACTAGTGTTGCCCTGATTGGATACCTTAATCTTGGTTGTATGGTCAGGCAAAATCCACACAATCTAGAGAGTTATCTATAGAAACACCTTAAAAGTTTTTTCTATTGGAAGCTTTATGAAGAAAACCAAATTATCTGAAAATGGGTGGGAAAAAAAAAAAAAAAAAGAAAATGAGTGAATCTGAATCTGCACTCGGGAATAAGAACTACTTATTTCCAGATAATTAAATTAGACTTATTCACACATAAATTCTAAGTGGTTTAAAATTGTGCTCTCTTAGGAATTTCCACTTCCCCTTCACCAAGGACCTGATAAAATGCTTTTGCTGTAGCAATTGTCTCTGTCCTAATTCCGTATGGATTCCTTTTCCACATTTGGTTGATGCTTTTAGGGTCAGCTACACTGGCTAGATTGTTTTTGCATTGTGTTCATGGGGTACAATGAATGAAATTGAAGGTCTTGAAATGTGGGTAGGAATTACATAGGCTAAGTGGAAAATAATATGCTGAGCAACATGAGCATTTTAAATTCATAGAAGTAAAATTGAGGGTATCTTGAACACTACAGAAAAAAATGGACTGACCAGAACGGAATGTATGCTCATATTAAGTGATTGTGACATCAAAGTTTGGACAGGGAGGTCAAGAAACTTGAATGACATTGTAGGGTGGGTAACTATTTTGAGTACAGGAAGGATTTCCAGGTATTAGAAAAAAGGAGGGGTGATGGGGCATGATGAAAATGGAAAATGCTTTCTTAAATGTGCCAAGGTTGGGCAGAAATTGAGGATACTGTTTTAAGGAAGGTTTCACACAAGAGAATAATTATAATTCAAGTGTAATTAAGAACCCAAACTATCAGGGGAAAAAAAGGAAGGATCAATTCCACTTAGTTATCACCAAATGAGAAAGGAGCATGAAATGGAAGAGTAGTAGAAGCTAAAAGAGGTTCTTTAACAAGATTATTTTAATTATTTATTTTATTGTAAGAGAGAGAGTAATAAATTATAGTGTACCTTAGAATCACTATCTATTTCAAGCACATGGCTTACGTGAATCCTACAGTTTTTCTGTTATTTTGTTTGTCAGAGAGGCTAGAAGGAAAAGCATCAGTTTAGACAGATGATCATTGTTCTGTCTGTGGGACAGTGGGAATTTTTGTTATATTTGTTAAATGACTACAAAAGTTCATAGTCGGTCTGTATGGAATCATCAGATCAAACTGAAGCCAGTTCTACCTTGTGTACCACTCTCACTACACCCAGAAATAATTCCATTTGAATTACAAAATTAGTTCAGACCAGAAAGGTGGAAATTACAGTTCATAGCATCATTAATGACCGTAGGGAACAAATTGCTAAGTGAGAAAACAAATTTCACCTATTTTATGTTTCTCCTGGAAAGATTAACCAGCTAGGCAAGAGCTTTGGCCACCCTGTGCTTTACCAAATCATTTCCCAAACCGTTTCACCCTCAGTGGCTAAAAGAAACTTCAGCAAAAGAACTTCATGATGATTAACGTTATATCTCTTCCCACAAGTTGCAAAAAATATGTACTTGATAAATTACACATTGAAGCACTTTGATATTATACAAGAAGAAGTTCGTGCTTGGTAAATTACACATTCATTTCCAAAAATAGTAAATGGAAAAAGCTGTCAGATTGATCAGTAATGAGAAAGATTTTTACATTCTGGACTGAGTCATAGACAAAGATTGCTTAGTGTTAGAAGTGATTGGGGATAAGGATTACTATCCCCTTCTCTGCTTCATTTCTCTCCAAGAATTTATCAGCCCCTGGTGTGCAATGCATTTTAATTATAGATTGATCAAGTGATAGTCTCCCGCTGCTAGAATGAAATCTCCATGAAGGCAGGGATTTTAGTGACATTGTAGACATTTGTTCCAAAGAACCTACACACATCCTGGATGTGAGTCCTACTGCCCTAATTCATGTGTAGCTGCTCACTCAGGTGAACAATGTATGACTTTAATAATCATGATTTTGAAAAGGACACTGTTGCATGTCTGCAAGTTGGATGGGGGGATTTAATTGTTCCATTCCCTTGTAACCTAATTGCAATATTAAAATTCTGAAAGAATTCAAATTTGGGCATTTCTACTTTAATATTGTGATTTGGTAATGTCTTTATAAATGCTTTTACATGACTTTCCATGGAAATGCATTTCACGACTTTCCAAAGCCTGAGAACACTTTACAAAATATTTTTTGAGAACTATAATAAGTTGCAATCCAGTAAAAATGTGTTTAATCTAATCTTTGAGAGGGCAAGTCTTTCTCTACTTTTTCTCTTACTTTCACAAATATTCTCAAGTTGGTTCTCTACAGTAAAATATCCCAGGAATTTCAATATTCCCAAAATATGAATCCAGCCATTGATCCACATCAGGTAAGATGACACGTGACTATCATAGACAAACAGGACTAAGTGGCAAACAGGATGGAAAATGAGGCATTTGAGAGCAAATGGAAAGAATCCAAGTTTATTTCTAAGAGCTAGTAAATACATAAAGGAATGAAAAAATGCTGATGACAAAAATCTGATATTTTTAAAAGGAGTTGTTTCTTTATTTAGATAGTTAAATGATGATAATTATTTTAAGAGCTTCCAAAACACTCCTCCCCTTTGAGTTTTCTCGGTTCTTATTTTTATTTTCCCAAAGGACAATTAGTCATGCCCCTGAGACGCTCATTTCAGAGTGTAATGTTTTATTATACTGATAGATTTTTTTTCCACTAATATTTGTGAAAAAAATCTTAGTTTTCTCTCAGATATTCGATTTTTAAATCTTCGATTGAAAGATCATCTGTTTCCTTCCTTTGTTAAAAAAGGAAATAAATATATTTAAAAAGTTACTTTACACAGCTTCAAACTAGTTAAAAATAAATATTAGTTTTATTCGTGATTGTTTTCCTGATTTGATTGTCAATGGAAAAATATGAACAAGAACATTGTGAAGATCATTCTATTAATTTTAAGATTGAGATTGTATTTAAACCAATATTTAAATTCCTGTGAATCTGATATTGTGCATAAAGCCAAAGAAAGCAATGAACCTGCAATGGATTAATTCAACAGAAACAGGAAAATAGTTAGCTTTGCTTCCATTCCTCTACTCTTCCCTCCAGACTATGAATAGCATTCTCTTTCTGACTGGCACTAAGCTACAATTTAAATGAATTTTCTCCCCTAAGTGTGCTGATAAGGTACAGATCCACCAATATTATTTAAAGCGTTAACCAGTTATCATCAAAATGTAAGAACTGGTACTAGAGTGAGACTAGTGAGGCATTTGACTCAGTTGCAAAATTTAAGGAGGCACCCAAAAACTCAGTAATCAAATATCTTAAGGCAGTATTTTAAAAAATCAAAATAATGCCTCCAAATCCATGATGGACAAAATGCCAAAATTTTAAATAAAGACAGAACGTGATCCTTAGTTTTATTCATCAGCTTTTTTGTAGTTGTCCCCCATACAGATCTTGCGCACATATTGTTAGACTTTTATACTTCAGTGTTTCATTTACTGTGCACTATTACAAATGTTAATTTTTTCTTATTTCAAATTCTAATTGTTCATTGCCAATTTGTAAGAAAGTCCATATATGTATTTTTTTATTTTTGTATTTGTGTTTGACCTTGTAGCCTGAGATCTTGCTTTACTTGTTAATTAGCTCCAATCCTTTTTCTGTAGAGTCTTTGGGGTTTTCTACATAGACAATTGTTTATCTGCAAATTAAAGGCAGTTTTATTCTTACTTTCCAATCTGTATGTATTCCTTTATTTCTTCTACTTGTCTAATTGCACTAAGATCCCAGTGCAATGGTTGAAAAAGAGTGGTGAGAGGAATCATCTTTGCCTTCATTCTTACCTTTTTTTTCCTGACCTTTGTTTTTGATATTGCTTATTTACGTCATCTCTCTTTTTCACTTTAGCTAGTCTGGCAAGAGGTTTATTAATTTTATTGATCTATTAAAAGAATTTGCTTTTGGTTTTGTTGATTTTCTCTACTGTCTTCAATTTCATTTATTTCTGCCCTAAATTTTTTTCTTCTGCTTGTTTTAGGCTTAAATTGCTTATCTTTCTCTGTCTTCTTAGGAGGAAACTGAAGTTATTTATTTCTCATCTTTCCTCTTTTCTAATACACACATTTAATGCTATAAATTTCTTTTATCACTACTTTTGCTGCATCCCACAAAATTTTAATAAGTTGTAATTTCCTTAAATATTTTTAATTAAGTTTTTAAAAATTTCTCTTGAGATTCATGTGTTATTTAGAAATGTGTTGTTTTGTTGCCCATTAATTAGAGATTTTCTAGTTATCTTCCCATTATTAATTTCTAGTTTAGTTCCATTTTGATCTGAGAACATACTTTTATGAATTCTGTACCATTTGAATATGTTATGGTGTGTTTTATGGCCCAGAAAAAGTGATCTCTTTATTGTGATTATTCCATGTAAGCATGAGAAGACTGCATATGCGGTCATTGGATGAAGTATTCTGTAAATGTCATTTCAATCATATTGATTGATTTATCACTAACATTTTTAGATAGTTGTCACTTTTTAATCCACTGAAAATCTGTCTTCTAATTCCTAATTTCAGACTGTTTACATTTAGAGTGTTTACTGATATAGTTAGATTAACATATATAATAGCTATACCTCTTCTACTTAATTGTATTTGTTCTTTATTTCCCCATTTTTTCTACCTTTCACTAGTGTTGAGTATTTTATATGATTCTATTTTATCTCTCACTTAGCCTAGCAATTATACTACTTAAAAATTTTTTAGTGATTTCCCTAGAATTTACAATATACATTTTTTTTAAATAATCTAAATTTACCTTCGGATAACACTAGGCTACTTCCTATGTAGTGCAGCAACCTTATAAGAGTATTCCAATTCTATTGTTGTCATTTATTTCACTCATCCACATCCAATTAAATAATATATTGTTCCTATTAGTTCTTTAAACAGTTCTCTTTTAGATTAAGAATAAGAAAATGAGAATTTTTATTTTACTTTTATTCCTTTTCTGATTTCCTTCTTTTCTTTATGTAAATCCAAGTTTCTGACCTTGATTATTTTTCTTCTGCCTCAAGAACACCTTTTAGCACTTCTTGTAAGTCAGGTCTGCTGGCATTGAATTCACTCAATTTTTGTTTGTCTGACAGTCTTTATCCTTTACTTTTTAAGGATAATTTTTCTGGATATAGAATTCTAAGTCATTTTTTTCCTTTAAACACTTAAAATATTTCATTCTGCTCTCTTCTTGTTTGCATGTGTTCTGACAAGAAGTCCACTGTAATGCTTATCTTTGTCCCTTATAGGGGACAATGTTTTCCTTTTCTCAGTGTTCTTTGAGGACTTATTTTTCTTTGATTTTCTGTAATTTGCATATAAAATGCTAGATTTTGCAGATTTTTTGGTTTTTTGCTTGGTATTTATCATGTTTTGGATTCTCTGAGCTCCTTATATCTGTAGTTTGGTGTCTACTTTATTTTTGCAAGCTCTCAGTCATCATTACATGAAATATTTCTTCTCCATTCTTTCTTTCTGATATTCCAAATGTGCATATCATGGGCTTTCAATATTGCCTTTTAGTTGCTGAATGTTTTGTTCTGGTTCTTTCCCTCTACTCCTTTTTTCTTCTTCTTCTTCTTTTTTTTTTTTTTCATTTTAAATTTCAGATTGGGAAATTTCTGTTGATCTGTCTTCAAGTTCACTGATATCAGGCTTGCTGAAAATACTGATAAGCCCATCAAAAGTACCCCTTCAACTTTTGTTATTCAGTTTTTATTTCTAGCATTTCTCTTTCATTCTTTCTTACGGTTTCTATCTCTCTGCTTACCTTACCCATCTGTGTTTTCATGCTATCTACTTTATATACTAGAGCCCTGAACATATTAACATAGTTATTTTGAATTTCCTTTATGATAATTCCAACAACTTTGTCATATCTAAACATGGTTCTGATGATTGCTTTTTCTCTTCAGACTGTTTATTCTTGCTTTTTGGTATGTCTTGTAAATTTTTGTTGAAAGCTGAACATGTACCAAGTAGCAGGAACTGAAGCAAATAGATCTCTGGTGTGAGGACAAATGTTAATCTAGCTAGGAGTTGACTTGTGTTTAATGTTTGTTTTAAATTTAGCTACCAAAGACTTCAAATTCTTCTACTATTCTTGTTTGAGTCTTCCATCTTGGTTTTGTACTTCCTTAGGTTGTCCTCAGAGAGAGAACATGTCTTGCAGCTCCTTTAATTTTAGCCCATTGTTATTATACTAGAACCTGGTTGATGTGGTATTAAAGTGTGGAGGAGGGGCATACTAAACTTCCTATTAAGTCCCCATTTTTTTGTGGGCTTGTGTCCTTGGGTAGTAGTCTTCTTAAGTGTTCCTATCCCTTGTCTTGTAGTATAGATTTTTCCTCTTACACTGTACCTCTTTTCATGACTGCCACATTCCCAATCTATTTCCTTGAAGCCCTGTTGCCTGATTACTAGGATTTTATTTCCCCTGACTGGAGACCAGAAGATTGGAATGGGCTGCAGTTGAGAAGATATTCCTTCTCCTCAGCCTGGGATAAGGTTTCAGAATTGAGCTCAGGCAAAGCCCTTCCCTAGAGAGTTAGTCTTTTGTATGGAGAGGATTCTTGGTGTGTTTCACAATGTGTACTTTTCCCCTTTCCTTGCCAGAGCCAGGAGGGTATCTTTCTCAGATCCTAATGTGAGAACCTAGTGGGGATCCTGGAGGGAAAGCACACAAATTTTGGAGTCCCATCTAAGACTGACCTCACCTTCCCTGCCCCCTCCCCCCACCCCCCAACCAGGAGGTTCTAATTTTCATGCTAGTTCACACTCAGCCCTCAGCAATTCATAAAATTTCCATTTAACTGTTCTTCTCAGTTATGGATAGAGCTGCTTGTGCTCCAGGTAAGCAGCTCTCAGTAGCTATATCTCTATAGATGAAACTTTCTCTCCAGATTTTGGGATTAAATTATTCTGTGATCTCACATATTTGATGGATCCAAGAAAAGTCATTGGTTTTCAATTTGTTCAGATTTTTCTTGTAAAGAAGGGATGACTTCAAAGCTCTTTACATATCAGAGCTGAAACCCATTCACCTATTGTTGATTTTTTTTGCATTTTAATAGCTATTTTTCCACCTTAAATTTAAAAGTCTTTGCCAACTTCCAAAATTAACTCCAATGTGGTTTAGACTTGGAAAACATTGAATTTATATAGTAATTTGCAACAACAACAAAAAAATTGACAGCTTCAAAATATTGAATCTTACTCTTACTTACATAATGAAGTCCTTGATGGCTATGAAAGTTGATAGTTGGCCCAAACATGCAGAAAATAATTCAAAAAGTAGTCCAGAAGTGCTTATTCTGTGCTAAAAACAGGACCCCCTCCTCCAATTAAAGGTGTCCAAATAAGAGTAACAGAACCAGAAGAGGACTGGCAAATAGATTTTACTGTCATACCAAAAGCCAAAGGAAATTATAAATACCGAATATTGTTTATTGACACATTCTCAGGAGAGGAAGAAGCCTTTCCTTACAGAACAGAAAGAGCCTTAGAAGGACCCTATTAAAGGAACTCATCCCCAGATTGGATTACCATACTGTATACAAAGGGACAACAGAGGAGCTTTCATTGCCAGGGTAACCCAAGAGGTATCCAGTGCCCTAGGAATACACGGGAGGTTGCACGCTTCATGGTGGCCACAAACCACAGGGAAAACATAAAAACTGAACCAGACCCTCAAAGAAAACTTTAGCAAAAATCTGTCAAGCAACTAATCTGAAATGGGACAGAGCATCACAAATTGCCCTGTTTAGGGAAAGAATAGCCCCGGGAAGCAAGTTCCAATTGAGCCCTTATGAAATGTTATATGGGGAACTTTTCTTAAGACCAAATTTCATTGTAATTTAGAAAACAATCACATTGTGAAAGAACCGGATCCTGTAAAATGTGTACAGTCTTTAGGAGCTACCTTGTCAGCTATTCACCAACATGCTCCTAGTTGTCTTACCATTAAGACATGGAAAAACCAACAAGCTGAAAGCCAATTAAACCCCAAGTGGAATGGGTCTTACGAGGTTTCGCTTGTCACTCATTCTTCTGTTAAGTTGCAGGGTGTGAAACCATGGATTCATCATTCCCAAGTGAAAGTAGTACCTATTAGCTGCACAGACCATCCTCCGCAGACCTACCAGAACCAAACAGGGAAGAGTCTGCACAGATAAAAGGAGTCAGCAGGGACAAATTGGCCAAATATCAGCTAGGCCTGGAAACCCATGAAAACTTTTCATCTCCAAAATGCTCTTGTGAACCCATAACTGATCTCAAGCTATTCTTTAAGAAAAAGAAGCCCTAAGATAAGTAATGCCCAATTCCTGGCCCTTGTGGCACTATATCTCCTCTGTGCCTGCTTCCTTCTAGTCTTTTATCTACTATTTTTTGCTTGCTACCAGAAGGCCTTAACCATTTCTTTTGCAAAAGGCCTTAAAATCCATCACTATGCCTTTGTCAGCTGTTGAACAGATTTAAACATTTTCTCTGTACTCACTAGGGATAGAAAATGCCACTTCTTTTTATAATTTCTAAACTTATGTTCCTTCCCATCCCCATTTCTGGTTTAACAAAAAATTGGTGAGCTAATTCCTTAGTAAAGCTGTCCCATGTGGCCGCCACTGGGGAACATCTATGGTACTGCTGAGTATGTGATCCAAATCCTTATACCAAGACTGACTCTGTTTTGGCTTTCCCACGAAATAACCTTTCTCAGGTTCCAGCATTGGTCCCTGAGGAGGATTGCCAAAACCTCAAATTTGAGCTTCCCAGAGAATGGGAGCTGCTTCCAAGCTGCCC
Organism: Dasypus novemcinctus; assembly: GCF_030445035.2. Lineage (NCBI taxonomy): Eukaryota > Metazoa > Chordata > Mammalia > Cingulata > Dasypodidae > Dasypus > Dasypus novemcinctus. The sequence continues at coordinate 108,129,584 of NC_080675.1, read as the reverse complement.
CTTTCCCTGCTTTAAACCTCACCCACCTTAAATCATTGGATGGAAACCCGTACAATGAGAATGAAGGTATACCCACATCCTGGGGAGGACTGATGTTCTCAAATAGAGGGAATTGTATCTCTCAAGAGAAATGATGGCTCCCAATACATTACGGCAGTCGAACATGTCAAGCTCTCAACATTGTTGCCAAGTATCTCTGAACATGGCCCTTCACTCAATGAAGAATGACTGTCACTGTGGACCCTGAGGGGAGGGGGAAGGAGGTATTGAATAGGTGGAATTAGTGTAAATGTGGGGCAATGGAAGTATTCCACAAGATTATGCAAGGATGGATGTAGGACATGTTAAATTACACCCAAAAATGTATAGGGGCCTATGGGCCAAAATGTAAATCATAATGTAAAACATAAGATAACTAAAAATTTAGAAAATTGTATAGTCTAAAATATAGACCACCATGCAAACCCAAGTATAACCTTGTTTGAAAGCTATTGTCTCAATATCTGTACATCAGTTGCAGTAAATATAGTATGAACATGTAAAAAGATTATTGCTGGGCAAGGGACAAAGTGATGTTGAATATGTAGGAGTACTGTATATTGAATATATGAATTACTGTGTTCTAAAACTTTTGTGAAAACAAGCTTAATAATTAGAAAAAAGAAAGGATGTAGAACCTGAGGAAGAGAAAGAAGAAGTTGCCTTGCCAATGTACATACAGGGCAACACTTATTGCAGTGATGGAAGGCAAAACATCAAAAACAAAGCTTTTGCATTTTTTAATTTTTTGATACCCCAATTTATTTTTACCTTAATTTTCTAAATTAGTATGTATTCTATATCTAACCTCTAAACCCATCACTATATCCCATTTTACTATTAATGGAACCTGGCAATATATTGGGCTTCATTTTCAGGGAGGTTTTGGACCACAGAGGGATTCGATGGTGGTGGGGGAGGGATACTGGTGTGGGGTGTTATTGGTGGGGGGCGCATGGTTGGGAGAGAGTTCTCCAGGGCATATGTGTGGGGTGCATAAAAATGTTTGGATATTTTCATAATGGTTACAGTTGGGAATGATGGCTGGGGGAGTGCTGAGTTCCTGGCCGGGGGGAGCTCTGTTGCATTCCCCAATGGAACAGCAACAATCCTCTGAGTGCAATGACAAGACCAATAAGGAAGGGTGGTCAAACAATGAGTCCTTGATGCTAATGACTATGCTTATGGGCCTGTGGGCCTGAAATAAGAACTAGGTCTAGAGCTGCAGAGTGCCTAAGAGTTACCTCCTGAGAGCCTCCATGGTGCTCAAATGTGGCCAGTCTTGAAGCCAAACTCAGCATGTAAATTCCCCCCAGCATGGGACGTGACTCCTGGGGATGAGCCTCACTGGCGCCGAAGGATTACTACCAAGTAACAGTTGATGATGTGGCTGGAGAATGACCTTGAATAAAAGGGTCAACTCAGACCAGCAGAATATCTCAGCCTACATGTAATATCAGGAGTTAAAAATGCTTTTGACCCTGAATAAAAGGGGGAAATGGAAAGGACAAATGAGTTTATAAGGCTATGAGTCTCCAAAAAAGAGCTGGGAGGTCATCAAAGGGGTCCGCCTTATGCACACCTCAGCAGAATCCCAGAGACAGCTAAAGTAGATACAACCCCAGGTATTGGTTCTTCTGAGGGCTACAGAGACCCACAGGTTCTGTGGTCATGGCAGATGGAGTTCAGTGCCATGTCAGTTGGCCCTACTTTGGAGTTTGTGGTCCTGGGTGTGATGGAGTTGGACTTAGGTGTGATCTTTGTTCACAAGCCTCTTCTGTCCTTTTACCAGACCTGTAGTTGGCGCTGGGGTTTAGTGTATACTTGGGGGACCTGAATCTCTGGACTGTCCATGTGATAGCTAGGCCCTGAGCCTCAACAGACTTGCAACTCCTACCCTCCAGTTTATTGGATTTATCCCAGCCAGCTAACAGGGAGGTGAAGAAGGTCAACCACCACACCAGGGAGCCAAGAGTGCCTACCTCTGCAAACAGGAGAATTGTATCCATCATCCTAGTGGAGTCGAGACACTCTCTCAATAGAGGGGTGGAGTGGACATAGCCATCCCAGGGTCCACAGAATGGAGGAATAGAGTATGGATTAGAGTGGACTTACTGATACTCTATTCTGGAACCAATGTGATTAGTAGTGGAAGTAAATGTAACACTGAGATGGAGAAAATGGACATGGTAGCTGTTGAGGGTGAGAATGGGAAGAGGAAATGTGATGTGGGGGCATTTTCAGGACCTGGAGGTGTCCTGGGTGGTATACTGCAGGGACAGTTACTGGATATTGTATGTCCTCCCATGGCCCACTGGGTGGACTGGGGGAAAGTGTAAACTGTAGTGTGGACCATTGACCATGTGGTGCAGCAGTGCTCAGAGATATATTCACCAAGTGCAGTGAATGTCCCATGATGATGGAGGAGGTTGTGGTTAGGTTATGGGAGGAGTGGGGTGAGGGGGGTGGGGGGTATATGGGTACCTCATAATTTTTTAATCTAACATTAAAAATTAATTAATTAATTTTTTAAAAAACCCTCATCCACCAAGCATCTAACTACTAAATCATCTATCTGAACTCCTCCCTTCACTGATTCAGGGATCTTAAAAAAGCTAAATGTATTATTTTATTTCTAATTTTCTTCACATGTATGTTTTTGTTTTCTCATATTTGGTTAGATTAAGCAAAGAATTAGTTCCCACAGTAGCTTCCATGGAAAGTTAGTCAATAGGATTTTCAGAAAACTCAGGAAAAATTTCTATGGTCAAGTAAATAAGGAAAATGAAAAATTAAACAAATTGGACAGTGATTTTTACTACCAGGTTTCACATGTTGATTTACCATTTTAAATTTTCCAGGGAGACATCTAAGATGTAGCATTTCCTAAATTTATTTGACCAGGAATTCTTCATTTTTCCATATTCTCACTCAAAAAAAAAATGCTTATTGAGAGGTTTATCTACTTAAATTATTCAATTTAAAAGAATCAGCTATCAATTTAAGTATTTTTCTTTTTACTAATACATTACATTGATATTTATCTTTACATGTTACTTTATCATTACAGTATTGCTTGGCAATGCATTAAAACGAGCACCAATGTCCAAACTACCCTTTTGTCAAAACATTTTGTTTTGGACAAGAGTCCATTACAAGAAAAATTTCTCAACAGTACACCATTGTAAGAATTGGTTCATCTACCTCAGCCAAAAGAAATCTATGTGCTCAATAATTGTAACTGGGGACATGTTTATAAATTTCCTTCCCTTTTGATTGTAATTTTTTTCTTCCCCTCCCCCTCCCCTGCCCTGCTGTTTTTGCTGTCTGTGTCCATTCTCTGTGTGATCTTCTGTACCTATTTCTTTTTTTTGTCTTCTCTTCTCATTTTTCTCCTCTAAAATTCACCATGGTTCAATCCTGGGGATCTCTGATATCAAGAGAGGTTTCCTGTCAATCATGGCACCTCAGTTCCTGGTCTCTGCTGTGCTTCACCTTCACTCTCCTCTTTGTCTCTCTTTTGTTGCATCATCATCTTGTTTTGTGACTCACTTGCATGGGTACTGGCTCACCGTGTGGGCACTCAGCTTGCCATGTGGGCATTCATGTGGGCACTCAGCTCACCATGTGGGCACTCGTGCTGGCACTCAGCTCACCATGTGGGTACCTGGCTCACCACATGGGCACTCACATGGGCATTCAGCTCACCACATGGGCACTTGGCTCACCACATGAGTACTTGGTTTGCTGCACAGGCACTGGCTCACTGCACAGGTGTGCTTTCTCTTCTTTTTCACCCGGAGGCCCCAAGGATCAAACCCAGGTCCTCTCTTATGGTAGGCAGAAGCCCTATCACTTGAGCCACATCTACTTCCCTTGATCGTAAATTTCAACAATAGAGTTCATACCTTTCTGTGGTGAAAGAATAAAATTTCATAACTGCCTTGTCATATGGAGAATAAAAAAGTTGGATACACACCTTATAACTCATATAAATACAAACTGCAGATAAAGACATAAATTTGAAGAGTAAAATCATAAAGCTAACAAATAAAAATAAAGAAGAATAAATTTGTAAACTTGGAGATGGTAAGAACTTCTGAAGCAAACCCAAATCACAAGATGGAATAGTAATGTTTTTGTTACATAAATATTAAGTATTTCTGTTCAAAAAGATCACCATGGAGTAAAGCAAAGAAGATGGCGGCAAAGAGAGCTCCAGGATACAGTCCTTCCACCAAAACAACTAGTAAATAGGCAGGAATATTCTGAAACAACTATTTTGAAACTTCAGAGGCCAGAAGAACACTGTACAGTATCCAGGGAAGAGAAGGAAGAAGAGGCTGATAAATGATGGTAAAGAACTATAAATTGATCTCTTCGTGCAGTGGCTACCAGTGCCCATCCCCCAATCTCATGGCAGGTTGCCACTGGGTTCAGTCCCTGAATAGCAGCTTGTGACAGAAAGGGACAGAAGAATCCCTTTCCCTACATGGAGCTGCCCTGGATGGTGCTTCAGAGGTAATCACCAGACATTGTAAATCCTCACAGGGCCCACTGGATGGAATGGACGAGAGTATGGGCCATGATGTGAACCATTGTCTATGAGGTGCAGAGGTGCCCAAAGATGTACTTACCAAATCCAATGGATGTGTCATGATGATGGGAACGAGTGTTGTTGGGGGGGGAAGGGGAGGCGGGGGGGTGGGGTTGAATGGGACCTCACATATATATTTTTAATGTAATATTATTACAAAGTCAATAAAAAAAAAAAAAAAGAATCCCTTTCCCTAAGAACAGTGGTGGGCATGACTGATCACTGATCATGGTTTTTGATTTGCATATTTGGATTGCTGTGTCCAGACTCTAAAGGCAACTATTGTTTCAACCCTTCCCAGATAGAGGTGGTAACAGCCATTGATTCAACACTGCCCAGGACAAAGTCAGTGACAATTGTTTCAACACTCCCAGTCAGGGGGGAGGTGGTGGAGATTTAAAGATGCTTTGCTTCCTTGGGGCTAGGGACAAAGTTAGCTGAAGGGCTGCATAGGCTGGACAGGCAAAGAAAGCTTAGCTTTGGAGAGATATCAGTTTTTGCCACCATCCCTGACCCCTCCACATGTTACTTTGGAACCAGTCTTCACCACCTTCTTGGAACATTGGGACAGTATTGGTTGAGAAAGATTGAATTGAAAAATCTTTCCTGGGGTGACCTTCCTGGCAGAATTTGCCCTCCAAGCAAAAGCAGCATAAGACAATGAAAGGAGTGTACAAAACTATGGAGTTTGATGCAGAAGAGGGAGGTTTGTCCCCTGTAACCTATAGGAGACAACCAAACTCCTATAAACAGGGGAACTCCAAAGCAACTAATAAGCAAAGTCCAGGACAAGGCAGCAGCCCAGTAAGACAGGAGAAACCCTGTACAGTGTATTCATCTTAGGCAGACCTTCCTGATAGGAGGCTGATGCTCAAAAAATCTGTCTTATCACCAGCTGGTTACAAACCCAAGAAACAGACATCCTAGAGAACAAATCCCAGCATTAACATTTTAAAATATGAAAATTTACAGTGTGCAACTGAAGAATACAGGACAAACAAAGAAACGAGAAATAATGGTTCATCCAAAGGAACAGGATAAATATACAGAAAACAACGAAGAAGACAAGAATGAGGACAAACACAAACAAAGCCTTTTTTTAAAATGATCTTAAAAATGCTTAAGGAGATGAAGGAAAGTACAGAAAAAGAACTATAGGAAATTAGGAAAGCAATAAATGAACAAAATGAGAGTTTCCATAAAGAGATAGAAATTTTTAAAAGGAACCAAAGAGAACTACTGGAGTTGAAGACCACAATAACGGAAATGAAAAAATCCCCAGGAGAATTTCAAGAGCAGATTGAACTAGCAGAAGAAAGAATCATGATCTTGAAGACAAGCCATTTGAAAGGAGTCAAACAGGGGAGCAGAAAAAGAAAAAAAAAATAGTCTAAGGTATCTGCAAAACTATGGAGGCAAGAAGGCAGTGGGTTGAAGTACTTAAGTGCAGAAAGAAAACATCTGCCAGCCAAGAATTTTAAATTCAGAGAGAATATTCAAAGATGAGGAAGAGATTAAGACATTCTCAGATAAACAAAAGCTGAGAGTGTTTATCACCTCAAGACCTACCCTACAAGCAATGCTAAAGGGATTTCTTTAGACTGAAAGGAAAGAACAACAGACAGTGGTTCCAATCAGCATAAAAAAATAAAGACCTGCAGTAAAAGTAACCAGTTGAGCAATTGTTGTATATTTACAAGGTTAACTTTTAACCCTATGGTAACCACAAGGTGTTGTGGGAAATTGGCTTACCTGTTCCTTACTGTAAATGTTACACCTGTTCTATTTTTTTTTTTTTTTGTAGTTGTTGGAGTTGTTAGATGTTGCAATTGTTCCCTGTTATTGTAGATGATATTACAGTTCTGATAGCAAACAGCTGCTTGGTAGTTTCCAATAAATACGAAGTGGAAACTAGGGTTGAGGCTCTCAGTACCAGAAGCTGTGAGTCCCCTGGTCCCATCTTTATCTCCTCTCTTTTGTCACTCTCTCTGTTCCTTTATTTCATAAAGTTCTGCATTGCCTTCTCTTCGAGTCAACCTATTGCTGAGCTGGTTCTCAGCAACAAGGAAAACAGATGAAAAAAATATATCCAGATAGAAATGAGTAGGCACTCATAGATGGTACAATACAAGAAAGTAACTAAATATAAAAGTAGGCCTTAATGGAAGTGAGGGAAAAAAAGGAACAAGACTTAAAAAGGTTAAATAGCAAATTAGCACAGACCTGTATTACCAGAAGTGACTTAAATGTAACAGGATTAAACTCTCTAGCCAAAAGACAGAGATTGGCAAAATGGATAAAAAAGCATAACCCAACTATATGCCATATGCAAGCTACTCATATTAAAGTCAAAGATAGATGTTGATTGATGGAGAGACGATGGAAAAAAAATGTATCATGCAGAGAGCTGAGGTGGCCATACAAATATTGGATAAAATACACTAAGTCAAAAACAGTTACTAGAGACAAAGGTGGTCATTACATACTGATAATGGGGCAATTCAATATGAAGATGTAACAATTATAAATATATATGCACCTAACAGTAGAGGTCCAAAATATATGACACAAATACGGCAGATTTGAATGGAGAAATTGGTGGTTCTACATGAACACAGGTTAGAGCAGAGATAAATGAAATAAAAGCAAAAAAATAGAGGGAATCAACAAAACCAAAAGTTATTTCTTTGAAAAGATTAATATAATTGACAAAATTTTAGCTAGACTGGCAAAGGAAAAAGAGAAAGGACACTAATAATGAAAATCAGAAATAAAAAGGGAACACTGCTACTAACCTTGCTGAAATAAAAAGGACTATAAGTGGATACTATGAACAACTGTACACTAATAAATTAGAAAATAGATGACATGGAAAAATACTTAGGAACACACAGACTACCCACATTGACTCAAGAAGAAATAGAAGATCTTAACAGGCCAATTACTAGTAAAGAAATTTAATTAGTAATCTAAACCTCCCAACAAAGAAAAGCCCAGGACCTGATGTAGGGGAGTTCTACCAAACAATCCAAGAAGACATAACTCCAATTCTGTTAAAAACTGTTTCAAAAAATTGAAGAGGAGGTAACACTTATTAACTCATTCTATGAGGCAACATCATCCTCATACCAAAGTCGGATAAGGATACCACAAGAAAATATCTTATGAATATAGATACAAAATCCTCAACAAAATACTAGCAAACTGAATCCCACTGCACATTAAAAAGAATTATATGCCATAACCAACTGGGATTTATCCCTGGTATGCAAGGTTTGTTCAACATAAGAAAATCAATTAATGATATACACCACTTAAACAGAATGAATGAAATAAACATATACAATTATATCAACTGATACAGAGAGAATTTGACAAATTACAGCACCCTTACTTGATAAAAAACACCTAGAGCACTAGGAATACAAAGGAACTTCCCCAATATGATGAAGGGCATATACGAAAAGCCCACAGCTAAGGTCCTACTTAATGGTGAAAGACTCAATGTTCTCCCTCTAAGATCGGGAACAAGACAAGGATGCCAAGAATATACTAATAACCATTAAACTCTATGCTTCCTTTGGGTGAATTGTATGTGAGTTATATCCCATCCAGGTATTCAAAATAAACAATTAGGAACTCAGTTTTGACAAATGTAAGATGTTAGCAATAGTGAGTGAAATATATATGGGACTCTCTGTATTATAACTTTCCTACAAATCTAAACTTATTCCAAAATAAAATGTTAAAAGAAAAACTAAATAGAGTTTAATATCTAGTAATTTCTCAAAGCAAGATAAAAAATCCAATAGAAAAATAGATGATAGAAGTTAGTAGATAAATAAGAGAAGGTGAAACAAACGACTAAAAAATTTATAAAGATGTTTTCACTACTTACATAGAAATGTGAAGAAAAATAATGCAATGATATAACTCTTTATACGTATCAGATGCCAAAGATCACAAAGTCACATAATGTCCAGTTTTATTGAAGATGTGAACAAAGAAGAACTCTCATGCTGGTGGTCATGTAGATAGGTACAACCATTCTGAAGAACAATATGGTAATATCTTACAAAATTACATAAGAACACACCAATAACCTACAGTCCCATTCCCAGGCATGTGCTCCAGAGAAACTCATTCATAATTACATGAAAGGAGAAATCTTAAAATACTCATTGCCACATTCTTTGTGATGCTGCAAGATTGGAAGCAACTTCTATTTCCTTCATGAAAAAAATAGATAAGTAAAATGTGGTTGATGCACAATATGAACTATTTTGGGGAAACTGGAAGCAATAAAAAGGTAATTTTTTTTTGTCAAGGGTGATTAATGTTAATTGAAAGACAGCCAGAGAATAATCAAGGGACTGTATAAAATAGTGATTTTGGTAGTAGATGAGGATTGTGGTTAACAGTACAAATACAAGAATGCTCTTTTATTACAAGGTGTTAAGAACATAGTGATATATGGGGAAAATACAACTAATGTAATTTATAGACAATAGTTAATAATATTACAATATCTTTGTAGCAAAGTCAAAGAAGTTACTATATCAATGCTAAATGTAAAAACAGAACATGGAATTTCATTTTATGAGATGTAAATACTATCAAGCATTTTTCTTAAATTTTATTTATTAACAAGGTGATCTTGGTCATGTCATTTAACTAATATATGCTAAATTATTCATCTTTCAGAGCACTAGAGCAATAATTGAGTTTGTTTTTAGGATTAAATAAGTTAAATGTGCCTAGACAGGATTTTTTAAAGTAATGCGCCCATAATTTGTTAAGCTGCCTTTTGTCTGTTATTTTATTTTTTGAAGTTGAAATGAAGTTTCCTAAAAAAAATTTTTTTTCATCAAAGTTACATTTTAAAAATTAGTGGAAAGGTAAGTGAAAAAATAAGTAAAAGAGCAATATTAATAACAAAATACTGTTATATGTGAACTAAAAACATGTATACATAAAACATTTTAAAGGTTTAAAAATACATATCTAAAGACATGAAACACTTTAATGCGAAAGGTGATATGAAGGCTAAATGTTAAGGTGAAGGAAAATGGAACAAAATAAAAGAAAATAATAAATAATATCTAAAAAGATAAGTATTTTAAGTACTATTACTCAACCTTCTGCACCTGAGGTTGAAAGGAAACAGAACCAGTATAAATATAGTGTAATTCTTTAGAATATTACACATTGACACATTATACCTTCAAATGATCAAACTAGACTTAGTAAATAGTTGCGCATTGTTTAGCTTCATTATCTTTCTTTCACTAATAAACTTTTGAAAAGAAAATTGTTTTCCCTACCTCTCTTTGATTGCTTTCAGTCTGAATTCAGCATCATACTCCTGAACACCACTTTTCAAGACGACGCCAATGACATTGTATTTGTCATTTTTTATCAGAACTCTGCAGTTTTCCTACATGTCTCATTTTTAAAGATCTCTTGAGTATTAGATGCAGTAATAATTTCTTTTCACTGTTCTCCTGGTACTCAGGTCAGAAACAATCGTCAGTGTTTCCTAGTTGTTCCTATTTTGCCTACCCATCATGGGCTAGATACTGTGAAATGCTTTCACCTTGAATCCCTTCTTTTCCTCTTAATGCCTATATCCAGGTAAATAACTTGAGATACTACCTCAATATTATTGAGTTCTTGAAATGCAGAAGATCAAAAATGTCACTTGTAGATGTACTGGTACCAGGAGCACCTCAAACTGAACATGTCTCCTCCTATTGCATTTTCATTCTTAGCAAGACAGTTCCAGTCACAAGACTAGCAGCCCCATCTCAAATCCATCCTTTGTTTTCACAACCTACACTCAATGCCAACAGGTCATTTTTATTAAAAATCCCCAAGGTTTCTAGTATCCATGCCCTCTCTTCATTTCCCACTGCCACTACTCTAACTCAGACCTTTTTAGCCTCTCTGCTGGACTGCTTTTTATCATCTCCTACTGAAACAAATAGGAATCCTATTTTAGTATATCTTTCAATCAAGATACAAAAGGAAATCTGTGTACCCTTTAAGAAAAAGAATGTGATGAAAGAAAGAATCAGAACAAGGGGGAAAAAAAACTAAGGGAAAAGACAAAATTAGAGGAAAAGCCTTTGCCAAGAGTGCTTGTTCTGTTCTAACATTGGCAGGTTTTGTGTTTTATTTTCATAGACATGTCATTCTTTTACACACCTATCCCTAGCCCCTATCAATTTTATTTCCTGGTGTGAATGTGCTGCTTCAAAACATCCTAATGCCTCACTGTCTTGATTAACTTTGTCATATTGGAATGATAGTTTCCTGAAGAAATTGTCCTGACTTTACATTCTTACCTGTCATTCAAAGTTTAAGAATCTCATTCTTTAAGGCAGAGATATTGTTTTTCATGTATTTCTTTGGCAAAAATAAAAAAAGACTGACACTATGCAGGTGTAGAAGAGAGGGCTCTATCTCTGTGGAACTATAACCTGGTGTAATTTATTGGAGATTAATTTTATTAAATCTCATAATATTGTAAACATGTATACCATTTGACTCAGGAATTCCACTGTAGAACTATATTCTATAGAATTGGCTGCACAGGAAAACAAGAATGTTCTTTGTAGCATTCTTCACAGGAGAGAGATTCAAAAATCCCACTTAAATGGGCATCAACAGTGGAGTATTTAAATTATGGGGGAAGTAGACTTGGCCCAGTGGTTAGGGCGTCTGTCTACCACATGGGAGGTCCGCAGTTCAAACCCCGGGCCTCCTTGACCCTTGTGGAGCTGGCCCATGCGCAGTGCTGATGCGCTCAAGGAGTGCTGTGCCACACAGGGGTGTCCCCTGCGTAGGGGAGCCCCACGCCCAAGGAGTGCACCCGATCAGGAGAGCCGCCCAGCACAAAAAGAAATTTCAGCCTGCCCAGGAATGGCGCTGCACACACGGAGAGCCAATGCAGCAAGATGACACAACAAAAAGAGACACAGATTCCAGTGCCACTGACAACAGAAGCAGACAAAGAAGAACACGCAGCAAATGGACACAGAGAAGAGACAACCAGGGCGGGGGCAAGAATGGGAGAGAAATAAATAAAAAATAAATAAATAAATCTTTAAAAAAACAAACAAACAAAAAAACAAATTATGGTACATCCACTCTGTGGAATATCATTCAACCTTTTAAAATAGTGAAAAAGATCCCTCTCGTATAGATGTTGGCACAGGGTATGTAGGGTAATTTTTAAAATTAAGAAATATCTATAGTATGATCTCATTTTTGGAAAACAAAGAACAAACACATATATATACACACACATTTGTGTGCATGTGTTATAAATATTATATCATTATATATACATAAATACGTCATATATATATGTATATACAATCTCTGCAACAAACTGTCACTAGTAACTACCCCAGGAGATAAGGAAGGGGGTGGCGAATCCTATTATTTATTTTATAAATTTCAATATCATTTTATTAGATTACTTTAAAAGGCTATGTATTCCCAACTCTCCCCCCACGATGTATCCAGGTTATTCTTGTGGTCTCTTTTCTGAATTCCTCTGGCATGTTCCAACCTGTTTTGTATATAAATACCTTGTCTACCCTAACAATTGCAAGCCTGTTGAGGGTAACTAAATTAAATTTTGGTTGTTTTTTTGTTTGTTTGTTTTAGTTAGGCCAGTAAAAATAATTTATTGGGAAATGGGGGAAAAGAACAGAGCTTGCTGAGAAATGGGAGAGAAGAATGGAAATATACACTGAGATTCGGTGTAGGCTCCTCTAGACAGAGAGATCTGGCTTTGTTTTGTGTGTCACCTTTTAAGCTATTAACTATGCCTCCCCTTGCTAAGGGGAGGGGCCCAAGCTCTTATTGGTTACCCCACCAAGGGTAGGGGCCAATGGTGAGGCCTATTTGGAAAATCTGGGGCCTTCCCTCAGCCCAGAAGGAGTCCCAACGGGGAGCTCAGTGTTGAGGTCAAGGTCTTATCAGGATCTTGCAGCCATGTTGTCTGTCGGCCATGTTGTGGCTTCTCCTTGTTTCCCTGTACTAACCTGCCTCAACTTCCGCCTCAGAGTTCACACTCTTGTTCTTAAGGGGGCCATTCTTCCTTAGTTACTTCCTGCTACCTAGAGAGTAAACCTCTCTGGCTATTCAATTGAGATCGAGGAAAGATGGGTCTGACAACATGGCTAGAACCGAATGAAATCCCTGCATAACTAATAAGGAGTTGATTCTTCAAGAAATAGATTTAATTAGAATTTTGAAGATCCATGGTCCCACTAAAAGGATAAAGAGGATGGTGATAAGCAGGCACAGAAAGGGAGCCAACCATGGCATACTGGACCACAAGAGTGAGAAAGGCCAGGTGACTTCGGAGGCTGCAACCTCCCAAAGTTGATGGGAAACAGTATTCTTCCTTGAGTTATTTTATGCTGTTGGTTAACTCTAAGGAGAGATTATGGTAGACCTTCTGAGTTTGGGTATAAACTACCAACTCCACTTCTCACCACAGTGGTTATGCTTCAGACAGCTAGGATAGGTATGAAGAGGGACACTGTCCTAGACATAAACTCACAAAAACAGTATAGGCAACAACAAGACAAGCATATGGCAAACAAAATAAAGATAATACTTAAGAGACGCATTCCTTTACCTTATAGGCATGTTCATTAACTACTTAGAAAACGAATTAAATTTATCAAGAATTTAAGTCTGTATATGATCCAGAATAGAAGAGATATCATCATAATCATCAGGCATATAGTACAGTTCTTAATACTACTTAATGCACAAGTTCCTCTAAGCTGTAATTAACAGATCTAAGTTCCAGGTTTGCAATATCATACATGTTATCTCTCCATGGGTGCGGGCCATAATGCCAATTGTGTGAGTTTTACTCACATTACTCTGGTAATTATTCTCCACTTGGTATGCTCTTCACATGGTCAGTATGCTGCAGTACCGTTGGCCCTAACGAGAGTCTAGGAAGGTAAGCTCCAGTGTGTCACCAGCCTGGTACATAGCCTCCTTCAGCACTATGAAACAGAGTCAGTCAGGAGGCAATGTCCATTGTACATCTGGCCATATCGAACCATCACCAGCTACTACAGGAATATAAAACTACAACATACTCTCCATCTGCTTCCAGAGAACAACCAGGGATGTTGTACATGTCTTATATTCCCTTCCTTGCTTAGGTAGGTACTCATAAGTACTTGCTGAATTGAGTTGGATATTTAGCCTTTGTGAAATTGGAAATATGTACTAAATGTTAAAAAATATATGTTTATGCTTGACTTAGTTTAGATCTGAGTGCTTAATAAAATCCTTTTGATACATTTCTAGTCCACTAAATTATAAGAGAAAATGAGGACTACAAAGGGGAATTAATTCCCAATCAGTCAAAAATTAGACATGTATTTGGTATACAGCAAGTCAACATAAATCTTTCTAATCCTTGATTCATAGTGTGTTTCTTTAAAAAGCCTAATAAATAGGAACAAAAAGAGGGAAAACTGCAACCTCTGGGCCATGAGGGGTAGAGAGTCTATAACTCAATAAGGTAGTGCCAAAGATCATTTGCTACCTGCAATGATATTTAACAAGTCAACAAAAACCAAAGGTCTATTTCTAATTGAGGAAATAGAGTAGTTGGCAGTGTACGATTTCCTGGTTGGAGGGTGGGGGGGGAATAGCACTGGAATTCATCAGTATTATCACTGCTCCCATTTTCATTATATTAAGTTCTACAAATTATCGAGAGGAAATATAGCAAATAACTTTTACTAAAAAGATTGTTAAGTACTGTTGTAGGCATTTTCATAACTTAGCATTTTCATAAATATTCCATAATTATCCCAGTGTAATTCTTATAACATCCCTCCAATATACCTATTATTACATGTTTATATATCATATATATATATATATATATATAACACTTGTATACCCGTTTTCAGAAAAGGATCAGAGAAGACAAAAAGCTGTTCAAAGTTACATAGTCATAGGCTTCATTACTAGAATTCAACCTAGATCTGGATGATTCTAAGCTTTTTTCCATATAGTTAAAATCTATAAAATAAATAAAGTTAAATGCCAGGTTATTCCAAATGAGAAGTCCCATCAGCACTTAGATAAAACAATTAGATAAAGGCAACACATGAAGATTTGGGCAGCTCCCTCATCAATGCTCCAATTCTGCACCAATATCAGCAATTTTAACCAAAATACAGTATGAATAGCACTGAGGACTGCTTCAGGTAGCCTCTTGAGGAATTGCTAAATGATTTTTCTGGCTTGTGTTTTAACTTCATGTCCTCTACTTTTACTGAAGAGTTGTGTGTTTTGGTTTGCTAAAACCTGCTAGGAGAAATATACCAGAAATGGGTGAGCTTTAATAATGGAAATTTATTAGGTTAAAAACTTACAGGCAGTCAAAGTGTCTAAATCAAGGTATCAACAAGAGATGCTATCTCACCAAGTTGCAGCTGTAGGTGATCAGGTACGTAGAGGCTCTGGCCAGTCTCTGCCTTCTTCAGGCTGACTTTTCCCTGAGTTCACCTGTGGGTGATAAGGATATGCCCCATCTCTACCCTCTTTTCCAGATCTCATCTCTTTCAGCCTCTTGGGGACCTCTTTCTATACTCTGTCAACTCCAGCCTCCTGCCTATGGGTCTTCTCTCTCAGCCTCTCAGGATTTCTGTTTCTGCTGCTTGTACTGTGTGTCTGAGACTTTTTAGTCCTCATTTATAAAGGACTCCAGTTAAGATGACTGAGACTTACCCTGAGTCTGTCAATCTAATCAAAGGACTTTAACCATAGGTGATTTAATCAAGGGTCCCTTAAGAATCTAATCAAAATGTCCCATCTACAATGGATTTACAGGCATAGGAATGGGCTCACTTTAAGAACAGGGGCCCACAAAAGTCTGAAACCAGCACACTATGCAACAATCAATATTTACATTTTTCATAAGGCTGCTGTTGGTAGGTTGCTGGCTCTCAGCTCAGAGTGCTTGGGTTTAAAATCCCAACTCTGTCAATTGCTGTATAACATTGGGTAAATTGCTTGATCTCTCTGAGCCTCAGTTTCTTTAGCTATAAAGTGAGGTTTACAAAAGGCCCTATCTCATAGGTTTATGTTAATGAGATCTTGTGTTTTCAGCACCTAGTTCAGCATCTGGTTCAAAGTAAACTTTCAATAAATATTAACTATAATTGTTGAAAATACTATAGTTTATATCACTCATGTTTTATTAAAATTTGTTTTAGAAATTATTGTTAGGAAATAACTGTACCTTTTCCATATACCCCAACCACTGGAGAACTGGATTGTACTTACTCCACCCTTACAAAGACAGCTAGGTCTCCTAGGGCAGTGGCTTTCAAACAGGTGGTGGGGATGGATTGTGGCCTTCAGGGGACATTTGGCAATATCTGGAGATATTTTTGGTAGTCATAACTCAGGGAGAGCATCATGCTGCTAGCATCTAGTGGTTACAGGCCATGGATACTGCTAAACATCCAACAATGCACAAGGCAGCCCCTCACAACAGAGAATTATCTGGCCCAAAGTGTCAGTAGTGCTGAGGTTGAGAAACCCTAACCTAAGGTATTTCTCTTCTTGCCAGAACCGTAGTGAAATGCACACACTTTCAATTTCTCACTATTATACCCCCTTCTTACTTCAGTCCAGATTGCTTATTACTATATCATGATCTTATAGTGATGTTTTTCTTGCTGTAAAATGCTTCAAGTTATTTTTAGAAAGAAGTGGATTATATATAAATTCAATAAATTTAATTATGATGTCTAGGTGAATCACTCAAAACTCCAGTCCCATGAACTGTCTTTTCTGATTAGTATGTCAGTCAATGTCCACTCAGTTATTCTTATGCTTTTGAGATCTCACTGCTAAATTTTATGTAGCACCCAGAACAGTGTTATGAATGGATAAATGAAGTTTATGATGATTATGATAATGACCTTTTAGCATCTGAAATATTAAAAGGAATCACAAAGTAGAATGCTGGCAATCAATCAATGCATGTGCAACCGCTTATTGAGCTATAATGAGCTCTACCCTGAGCTGGATGCTAAGTGAGAAGAGGAGCATGTCTTATTCATCTTTCATTTTCCTTGAGTTCATAGTCAAGTTCAAAATTAAAAAATAATAATATTTCAAAATATGAAATAAATATATAAAACTGTGCTTTCTTAAGTGCTAGATTGTGTAAAATAGTTAATTTATAATGGGTTTCTTAAGGCAATTAGACAAAATGGCAAAATTCTGTTTTTATTATTAGGGATATTTTTGCAATTAAGTAATACAATAATGTGTAAGGGTCATTGAAAAATGACCCTTTTTTTTTTTTTTTTTAATTTCCCCCCTTCCCCTGGTTGTCTGTTCTTGGTGTCTATTTGCTGCGTCTTGTTTCTTTGTCCGCTTCTGTTGTCGTCAGCGGCACGGGAAGTGTGGGCGGCGCCATTCCTGGGCAGGCTGCTCTTTCTTTTCACGCTGGGCGGCTTTTCCTCACGGGCGCACTCCTTGCACGTGGAGCTCCCCCACGCGGGGGACACCCTTGCGTGGCACGGCACTCCTTGCGCGCATCAGCGCTGCGCATGGCCAGCTCCACACCGGTAAAGGAGGCCCGGGGTTTGAACCGCGGACCTCCCATAATGGTAGACGGCGCCCTAACCACTGGGCCAAAGTCCGTTTCCCTGACCCATTTTTTAATACCCATTTAGTTTCAATTTCTAAAAAAGAATCCCCACAAAGTAAAATAATGTTTTACTTGCTGAATATAACAGAAAGCTTTCTGACTTGTAGTCTCATTCTAATCCAAGAACAGTTGTGCAGCTGACATTGAATTTGATAAATCCTTAGCATATCTAAAGTCAAGTTCTTTAAGCTCATTAAATTAAGCACCTATGGCATCCAAATAGAATTTATAAACTTAAGAGGCAAGGAAACTATTTCTTGGCTTATATTAAATCAATGATACTGCTCGACGCAGAAATTGAGCTGATTATTCACAACAGTTTCTGTAAACCAGCAAACCTTGTCAGGAATAGATCAGGTGTTCTCCAGAAAGAAGGTCACAAACACAAAGTGAAGATGCATACTTGATCCCTGGACTTTTTCTTTGGATGTACAAAGGGAATATCCGACTCTGAGACAAGTCAGAATGTAGCTGTGTGTTATGTAGGGGACACTGGGCATTCCTTACCTTCAGGGTGGCAATTACCTTCACAATTGCATGCACATGGAGAAGAAAATATACTTCAAATTACATTGTGAACTCTGGAGATTAGTGCATCATTTCATGGACAGTTGAACCTGTGTCCCATATAAATGTTTCCACAGCAAAAACAAAGGACGTCATTATGCCGTCTTTTTGATTTCCAAGGAGTTTGCATTGAGGTTTTGCCACCTGACTTCCATTATAGGGAAGGGGAGTCAGGGGGCTGAAACCACAGCCATGCTTTGAAAATTTAGGCATATGTGTCACTGTCTGGCCTTAAACATTCATCCTTGTGCTATTTGGTGGCAATTGAGTGTTAGATGCATTGCCTCTTCCATGCCTTTCGGGAATGGAATTATATAGAAATTGTATCTATATAGTCAACTATGTGTGACATAACATACATAGATATAGATCACTTCAAGACTGTGAAAGGGATTTCTTTCAAATTGCTTTATAGTTTCAAATCCACCTCAGAGTTCTTAACCTTATAGGAAAATCTGAAAAATGAAAATTTGAGTAATGACCTCCTATGTTATTGAAATTATGAATTAAGGCAGTGTTTCCCATTCTAAGAGTTGGTATTGTCAGGGTGAGGAAATCTCTAAACTCTGAGATGCTTGATTGGGTTGGGAATATTTCCTCTGGCTCTTAGCCAACACCCACCTTGTCTCACCTTTACTCATATTCACTGGGTCGTCCCCTTCATTAATATAACACAGAGTGAGTTTATGGGCTCAGTTTCATCTCATTTACATTGTGCCCAAAATGTTTGCATTAGAGCTTTCAGAGTTTCAGTTATTGTGAACTATTTCCCTTGAATCCTTCCTACCTTACTCTCCTCTCTTAATTGAGTTCAATCTATCCTCTGCACAAAAATTTTGGTGTGGTTCTGACACGAAAAGCAAATAAAGTTTTCATTTATGCCGATATATTCTGGCCACTTTTTAGAGCGTATGCAAGTGTAAAACAGAAATGAAGAAATTGAAACACAAAGATTAAAGAAACAAAAAGAAATGGGTAAACAAGTCCAAAGCCAGGTCAGACACCCATATCCACTCACACCCCAGATCTCTACCAATCTTACCTCCCATCTAACCCCTGGTAACTCAGGAGATTATCAGATGAGGGCTTATTTCCTAAGCCTATTGGACACTTGCCACTGAAGTGACCTCAATCACATCACTAATGGGGTAGTTTCCCTTAGTCCAATTTCAATGCTTGGAATTAGAAATAAGCTACTATGACTAGGTCTTATATAAGACAGATCAATAGTTGTGATATAGTCTACAAGCCCTGAAGAAAGGATTCCTCAGCCTAGAAAAAATAGTATTTGAGCTCTTTATAATATATACCTGAAGTTGAATATTGACATCTTAAAAAAATGCCAGGGGAACACAACAACACTTTGGAGCCAGCTATTCTTCTGATGATTGGTCAACGTTCAGGACAACCCTAGAACCTCATCCAACTGTGAAAGATCTAAAACCCCAATGAACAAAGTAGAATGTGTCTCTTGAGGATTTTCTGTTAATGTTTCAGTCTATGTTATCGTTTCTCAAAATATTGTCTGGAACTTCTGAAAAGCCCATGTGCTATATAAGGGTGGAGGCCCATACAGTGGTCTCGTAGTAAAAATATTTATGATATAATAATGCCTATACATATATATAGTATTGTGAGAAGTAATAATTTCTATTGTATACTTATTTTTAGAACCATCATACCCTTTTCAAATGAGGATTGTTTTTCAGCAGTAGCAAATGGGTTAGGAGGTCCATTTTCTGCAAGATAAACTTGTTTAAAAAAAAAAAATTTCTGTGTTCCAAGTAATGGGATCACAATTCAGGTGTGCAGTCAGATGTGCAGAGAAAAGGGGTTTCATTACTTTGCATTTTTCAGAACGTATCGATCTTTCTCATGGCCACCCTCCTTCCAGCATTGCTACAGAAAAAAATTAGATTTAGTAGAATGTTGCAACCACATCTCTGTGCAATAATTTAAATTATTTTAAGGTATAATAATCTATGATAGGCAGAATAATGGTCCCCTTTTTGGTGTCCATGCTCTG
This sequence comes from Dasypus novemcinctus, assembly GCF_030445035.2. Taxonomy (NCBI): domain Eukaryota; kingdom Metazoa; phylum Chordata; class Mammalia; order Cingulata; family Dasypodidae; genus Dasypus; species Dasypus novemcinctus. The sequence goes on along the minus strand of NC_080675.1, from coordinate 108,109,628 downwards.
ATACCTGTAACCTGGGTGTATGTTATATTACATGGTAAAGGGAATTCTGAAGATGGAATTAAAGTTGCAGACCTTGAAATAAGAAGACTGAACTGTATTACCCAGATGGATCGAATATAATCAAATGGGTCTTTAAGTGGAAGAGGAAGGCAGAAAAGTTGGTCATGGAGATGCTATGGAAGAAGAGGCAGGAGAAATTCAAGGCATGAGATGGAATGAAACTACCATTGAGGTTTTGAAGATGGCAGAAGGAAACCCCAAGTCAAGGAATGTGGGTAGCTTTAAAAAGCTGGGAATGACCCTCCATTTACAGCCAGCAAAAGAAGTCAAGGACCTCAGTTATACAACCTCGAGGAATTGAATTCTGCCAACATCTGAATGATCAAAGAAACACATTATTCCATAGAGTCTCTAGATAGGAATACAGCTCTGGTGACTATTTGATTTTAGCCTTTGAGTCTCATGTCAAACTTCTGACTTACAGAATTATAATAAATTTATGCTATTTTAGGTCATTATATTTGTGGTAATTTTTTATGACAGGAATAGAAAATTAGTTTATACCCTATCTCTCTTTTTTCCCTCTCCCTCCATCTACAAGCCTCCCAGATGGTGTCTGTGTGCATAGAGAGAAGTGTGGCTTCTTTGAAGTCAAAGAAGTGAAAGAGACTAGGACCTTTCTTTCAGAGCTAAAGGTAGGAACTGTTGTCATCTGTGATCTAGTCCTTCTGTCTGTCAGACTCTGACAGAGAGAATCTCTGGGAATCTCCCAGAAGATTCCCTTCCACCTCCCAGCTCACCAGTATTCAAGAGTCCAGGATTCTTCTGAACCTCTCTGCCTTTATAGAAATCTGCAAAGGAAGAGAATCAAGAGATTGGCCTACTTGTGTGTTAGTGGGAAGGGTGTAGGGAATTTGCTGAGTGGGGGACATAACGCTGGAGTACAACACAAAGGAATATTTCACAATTAGCCAACCATGTATCTTCTCACTGCATCTATCCTAAAAATATTTGAACATAAGCAATTAGGGTAGGAAGTGAGGAGACTTTATGGTGTAGAATAAACAGCTTGGAATTCAAATCCAGCCTCAGCCACTCTATAGGTATATGATTGTGGTCAAGTTATATATCTCTGATCATTAGTAGTTTCCCTATTTGTAAAATGTGGAGTATAATACTTCCTTCATCAGGGTGTTATGATGGGTAAATGAAAAATGTAAGTTAAACATCTAACACCCGTGTTTGTCCACCTTGACAAAATCCTTTAAGGCCTAAATTCACATTAAGAGCTGCCTCATGTCTGGGATTGGGCTAGAAAAAGCATCATCCTTGGGCGCTTTCAAATTGGATTTCAATTCATCTGTAAAAAATTTACTAATGTCCAATTCAATTAACTTACTTGCATATATATCTCTTAGAACATTATTTATGAGAAAATATTTAAAATGTGTTAGCCTAATAATCAAATTTACTATGTACTTCTGTTAAATACAAGAAGGATGGATTTTGTGATTTTTTAACTGGTTTGATTATTAGTTTCTGACATTCTCTCTTTTGGAAGAAAATCATAGACACAACCTCCTTAGATTTTATGTGTCAAAAGCAAATTTTAGAATCTCTGTGCAATGAACATCTACATTCGTATGTCCTTTCAAGATACACCTGCACAAATAAAACAACAGCAAAACAATTTTAATGGTATTGTAACAGGATGTGATTGGGGTTCCACAAATGATAGGAGGGGAACCCAATTGCTGTTCATCAACAGACTAGCAAAATGAAGTAATCTTATGAAAATAGTCTTCATCAGCAAAAAAAAAAAAAAATTGGGAAAAAGTTGCTTTCTTTTAATGTAATATTTTTAAAAGTATAAAATGCTTGAATGCCAAATAGTTTCATTTTAACTGGAATATTGCAAGTCTTTCAGTTCACAGTCACTAACAAATGAAAATAAATCATATTTATGGTTCGAAAACAAACACTGACAGGCACTTTGGTAAAAGCTGAAGCAACTCTGGCTTTTGGAAATAGATTGGGTTCACTGTTCTCTTTGCTTTCTCAATTAATACAGAGGAAAACTTGTGATTGCTTCTGTCTAAGGTGACATTATTTGTTTTTGGTTTTGTTTTTGTTTTTTTTGTCATAGGTCTTTAGTTGTATTTCATAATGTAATTTATAACAGAACTGAAGAAAACCACCAGTGACTAATATTCTAATCTAACCTGAAAATAGGACTTGACCAAGTGTGGTCACATAAATAATTTATGTCAGTTCTAAATTTAATATTCATGTTTGCATTTATTTGATTTTGAATTTAGTTTAAATCTCTATTCACGTAGAATTGTTTTACATGCTTGTTAGATGCATTTTTGAAATATATGCCTAATGCTAGTCTGGTCTAATCTCCAGCCTTGCAACAAAATGGCACTTAATCATCCCTCCATTCTAATAATATCTTTTATAATCTTAGAAAGAGATTCCACAACATCCTGAAATAACTCATTCTAATATCTTATGATGCTCTCAATTCAAAAGTTCCTCTTAGGTCTCTTCTTGCTGTGATTGATGTCTCTTCCTTGATTTTCTCCCTGCACAGAAATGCTGGATAACTACAACCCCTTCTAAAATCACATCCCTTCAAATTTTTGAAGACAAAATTCTAGCAATATTCCTAAATATTAAATTACTAAAAAGAGAAGCCATTACTGTTTTGTGACTATCTCTTAACGGTGTATGATGAAAAAGTAATAAAATGACCACAGATTCATTTTAAAAGAGGGATTGGTGTGCATGGCCCATGTTAGCATGAGTTGAATATGTTTGATCACTAGATGGGCTCCTTTATGAGTGAGGCACATTTTGAATCAGACTTGAATTATAGTTGTGTGGGACATTCATGTTAGGTTAGTCAGCAAAACAATCAGTAACATGCTTATAGTTATTTTTTATGATCTATCAAATTGAATCACTAATCCATTAAATTAAACTTCTAGCATGCAGCAAATCTGTAATTAAACCAAACTAATTAACATTTTATCCTCCTATGAAGAATGCATTTACACTGTTTATATGGGATTATATTTATAAGATTTTCTACGGACCATCTGCATGGTCTCTTCTAAAGCACCATTTATCTTGTAGCATATTTCCTTAGTAAAAAAAAATCTGTTGTTGATGCAGAAAATTTATTCACCACTAAAAAAGCATTTTCCAATTTAGAAACAAAAAAAGTGTACAGTATATTGTCAACTAACTCTTGCCACACTGAGTGAAAGATTGATTTTGTTTGCAAACCATATGTTTGATATCTAAATCATGTTCAGAGTCTTTCATTCATGATTGCAGATTGATACAGTCCTCCATGAAAAATGTATTTATCTTTTCCAGCACTCATCAAACACTAAATACCTAACCAGGCTGCAAGAAAAATCTTTAATTCCACAATTTTACTCTGGTAATTGCTTTTCCTTCCTTATGTTTAACCAAAGCAAATGAAATATAATTTTAAATTTCTCTTGACATTTGCTATCAGATGCCATAAAAATATGAACAAGGTGAGGCACGATGAAGAAGGCAAAAGAAATAAAAGTCTTTTCTGCTACAAAGAAAGGTTTAGTTTACATGGATCAAAATGATTACAACAAAGACATTCAAAGAGCCTGAAATCCCATTCATCTCACTAGGCCTTGCCCTAAAGCAGGGTCCCAAACTCAAACCTTTGTAGGAGTCCTTACAAACAGCAGCTAAGTGCCCCAAAGAAAGGGGGAAGCACTCCTTAGCATCCAGTAAATTGTTGCCAGGGGGAAGTATAGCCCTTGTGAGCAATTGTCTAATTTTCAAGGAAAGGCCAAATTGAGCTGGTTGTGCAAAATCTCCTTACTTTAAAATGTTGCCTACCTAGTCTGTTTTCTGGTGCTCTTGTTATTGTTATAATGCTGTCCTGGTCAAACAAAGTATACCTGGAAGGATTCAATCATCCCACAATCTCCCAATTTACAATCTCTTCCTTAGGTGTTCTTGCCAGGTAATATCATCAACTCAGAAATACTTTACAAACCATATATTTTTTTAGATGAAATATACTTTATTATCTCTCTTTTTTAAAAGATACATAGATCACACAAAATACAAACCATATTTTTTTAACACTGAGAATTAGGCCTGTGCCTCCAATGTATTTGATTGGCATCATTGGCAAAGTGTTTTATGGGGAGTTGGGAAATCTTAGTTACAGCTGCATATCTGTCACTGTGTAGCTTTGAGATTTATGAGATAGCAAATAACAATGTTAGCACTCACATTTATTAGGTACTTACTGTTCTGAGTTCCAGACATGGTAATAAACACTGCTTGCATTCTCTCATCTAATCCTTTTAACTATCCTATGTTATTATAATAATTCCCATGTTACAGTTATAACAAAAAGTACTTGTTAAGGACCTAATATACGCCTGACATCACAAAAAATAGTGATAGTAAAAACAGACCTGGTCTCAGCCAAACTGGATTTTAATGTCCAATGGGGAAAACAGGCCTAAAAAATAAATAAATAAATAGATAGATAAAAAATAAATAGATAATATAAATAATAATGAATCTCAAAAAGTGCTTAGAATAAGTTGCTGAAGGTCACACAGCTAATTCATTACAGAGCTAGAATTTAAAATTACTAATATTTACTGTGCACTTACTCTATGTCAGGCATGGTGCTAAATGCCTTACACAGACTAGCTCATTTAAATTTCAAAGGATTCTATGAGTTAGGTGTTACAATTATTCACATATTTCAATAAGCAACCTGAGGGATAAAAAAGGTTAAATGATTTGCTAAAGGTGAGAGATGTAGTAAGCTATGGACCTAGGATTTGAAACCAGTCAGCCATGCTCTTACCATAATACCATTCTCTTTCATTAAGCAAGTCACTTAATCTCTGTTAAGGCTCAACTTTACATCTCTCAATTACTTTTACTGAAGTGTAATTATATTTATATGCATGGGAGATGGAGTGCATTTGGAAGAAGGGAAGATTGAGCCCAGTGATTTATGCATAAGTTATCATTTTTATGATTTAAAAATTAAGTTTTTTTGTCAAGTATGTAGATTAAAATTTTACCACTTCTAATATTTTTCTTGCTGTTGATGTTCATAAAATTCTGGGAAGAAATAGTTCTAAAGAGTAGAAGACTTTGATACAACACTTTCAATAATGGATAGAATATCTAGACATGTCAGTAATGAAAAAGAGACGTGAGTGATACTCTAAACAGACAAGACCTAACAGGCATAGAAAGAACATTTCATCCATCAGCAGCAGAATGTGCATTCTTTTCTAGTAAGCATGGATCATTCTCATGATAGACCATATATTAGGCCACAAAATAAGTATCAATAAATTCAAATATATTAAAACCATATAATGTACCTTCTCCAGTCACAAGAAAATGAAACTAAAAATCAATAAAAGAAGAAGAACAGGAAAATCCACAAATATGTGGGAGGAAAAATCACAAGAGAAGTTTGGAAAAATCTTGAGGCACATGATTATCAAACCTTCTGATATGCAGCTAAGGCAGTGTTAGAGGAAAAATTATAGCTAAATGCTTACATTAAAAAGGAAGAAAGTGCTCAGGCTAAACACCAAACCTCACAACTAGAGGATATAGACAAAATAGAACAAAGTAAATCCAAAGTGAGCTGAAGGAAAGAAATAAAGATTAGAGAAAAATGACATAGCAAATTTTAAAAAACAATACAGAATTGTGGGAAGATGGTGTCAAATTAGGCAAACAGGGCTCAATTTTCTCACAAAAACAATGGAGAAAAAGTTAAAAGCTGTCCGTGGAACCTGCTTTGGGGATCAACAGACCAGGACAGTGCTTCACAACTCCCAGGACAGTGAGGGACAGAAAGATGAAGAACCTGAAACAAGAAACATGAGTTACCAAGCCCCTGTGTTGACCTGGAAGGGGAACAAACATTTTCTTCCCTGTCAGCTATTATAAGGGAAAAAGGAGGGAGAGTTGGGTGGCATTTCCTCAGTGAATTCGGCCAGCACAGCCTAGGTTGAATCTCAGCTCTGACCAGATGAAAACACGGGAAAATGGAGCTTGAAACAACACTGTGGAAAGGTGCACTGAGGAGCACCATCTGCTGACCAGTCAGGAAATTGCATGGACAAAAACTGCTTTTGGGTGGGTCCTATCTGTATTCTAATTCCTGGAAGAAAATCAGCTCCCCATGAATGAGTCCCTGGCATGATTTTGATAACTTAAACTGGGAAATTTTAAAAACTTATAATAAGTCAAACCAAATATTAAAGAAGCGCTGTGGGAAGCAGATTTGGCTCAATGGATAGAGCATCTGCCTACCACATGGGAGGTCCAGGGTTTAAACCCAGTGCCTCCTGACCTGTGTGATGAGATGGCCCACTCAATGCTGATGCACAGAAGGAGTGCCCTGTCCCACAGGGGCATCCCCCATGTAGGGGAGCCCCACGCACAAGGAGTGAGCTCTGTAAGGAGAGCCACTCTGCTCAAAGAAAGTGCAGCCTACCCAGGAGTGGCACCACACACACAGACAGCTGACACAGCAAGTTGACACAACAAAAAGAGGCACAGATTCCTGATGCCGCTGACAAGAATCCAAGCAGATGTAGAAGAACACACAGAAAATGGACACACAGAGCAGACATGGGGTAGGGGAAGAGAAATAAATAAAAAATAAATCTTAAAAAAAAAGAGCTGTGGTAGACAAGAGAGAAAAATTGGTCATCACAGTAAAGTCACCAACATATTCAGATGCCTCGATGTCAGCAAAAAATTACAAGCCACATTAGGAAATAGGATGAGATGGCCCAGCTAAAGGAACAAACCAAATATCCTGGACAGATACAGGATTTAAGACAATCAATGATAATCTCTCCTAAATCAATAAAAAGAACTGACTAAAGAGATAAAGGATAATAATAAGACAGTGGGTGAACATATACATTTTGAAATCCTGCAAAGAAAAGTAACAGGCCTTATGGGAATGAAAGACATGATGGGTGACATCAAAAATAAATTCAACTGAAGGAAGCAGATGTAGCTCAAGTGATAGAGCCTCTGCCTACCATATGGGAGGACCCAGGTTTGATCCCTGGGGTGTCCTGGTAAAAAAGAAGAAGAGAAAGTGTTCCTGTGTGGTGATCCAGTGCCTGCATGGCAAGCCAAGTGCCTGCATGATGAGCCAGTGTCCATGTGGTGAGCCAGTGACCATGCAAGTGAGTCACACAGCAAGATGATGTTACAGCAAAAGAGAGATGAAGGGGAGAGTCAAGGTGAGGCACAGGAGACACCAGGAACTGAGATGGCACAATTGACAGGGAAGCTCTCTCCACATCAGAGGTCCCAGGATCAAATCCCAGTGAATCCTAAAGGAGATAGACAAGAAGAGAAATAGATACAGAAGACCATGCAGCAAATGGACACAGCAAAAACAAAACAGTGGGATGAGAACAAGGGTGAGGATGAGGGAGAGGAAGAAAAAAAATAAAATTTTAAAAATGAGCAGGAGAAAAATAAAATAAATTAGACTGGGAGAAACTGTAAACTACAATGTAAACTATAATCCATGCCATGTAGCACCACTCCAAAATGTATTCATCAAAAGTAATGAATGTATCACACTAATGAAAGAAGTTAATGTTGGGAAAGTGGAGGGTGTGGGGAGTGAAGTGTATAGGAATCTCCTATATTTTTTAGTGTAACATTTTGTGTGATCTATCTATCTTTAAAAATAAATAAATATATATATTAAAAAATAAATTAGAGGTACATAGGAACAGATTTGAATTGCTCATAGACAGAATTAGTGATTTTGAGGACAGAAGTCTGAACTGGAAAAGACAGGAGAACAGAAAGATAAGAGAGTGGAAAAATTGGAAGAGGATCTCAGGGAATTGAATGGCAATGCAAACTGTACAAACATATGCATTATCAGTTTCCCAGAAGGAGAAAAGAATGGAAAAGGGGCAGAAATAATATTTGAGAAAGTATTATGAAAGACATAAATATCAATATCCAAGGACAATGCACCCAAACAAAATAAATCCAAATAGACCTACCCTGAGACACATACTATTCAGAATAACAATTACTGGAGATAAAGAGAGGATTCTGAAAGCAGCAAGAGATAAGGAAAGCATCACAGACAAGGAACCTCGATAACTTTAAGTGCCAATCTCTCATCAGAAACCATGGAGAAGAGACAAAGTGGTATGATGTATTTAAGGTACTGAAAGAGAAAAACTGCCAACCAAGATTTCTGTATCCAGGAAGGCTGTCCTTCAAAAAATGAAAGTGAGTTCAAATTCTTCACAGAAAAACAAAAACTGATAGAATATGTTACCAATAGACAAGAACTACAAGAGATACTAAAGGGAGTGCTGCAACCTGAAAGGAAAGACAAGGGCAAAAGATTTGGAGAAGAGTGTAGAAATGAAGATTATTAGGAGTTTTTATTAAAGGGTAAAAAGCTGGACAATAGTATGATCTGACAACAGAAACCAAAGAATAAAATGGATGAAGTAAGTAATGTCTTTGCAGTAAAATCATTGAATGTTAATGCCTTGAACTTCCCAATCAAAAGACATAGACTAATAGAATGGAAATATATATCCATATATATATATATGAGTCATCTATATGTTGTCTACAAGAGACACCTCAGATGTAAGGACTCAACCAGGTTAAAAGTGAAAGGTTGGAAAAAAGATATTCCATGCAAATAGTAACCAAAGGCTAACTGGAGTAGAGATTTTAATATTGGACAAAATAGATTTTAGATGCAAAACTGTTATAAGGGATGAAGAAGGTCATTATATATTAACAAAATAATTCACCAAGAAGAAATAACTATACTAAATATTTATGCACCTAACCTGAGTGCCCCAAGGTACATGAGGCACACACTGGCAAAGCTGAAGTGAAAAATAGATGTATCTACAATAATATTTGGAAACGTCAATACACCACTTTCAGTATTGGAGAGAAAATCTGGACAGAGGATAAATACAAATCATGAATAACATGATAAATAAACCAGACCTAACAGACATCTATAGAGCATTGCATCTCAAAACAGCAGGATACACATTCTTTTCAAGCACTCATGGCTCTTTCTCCAAACTAACCCACATGGTGGGTCACAAGACAAGTCTCAATAAATTTAAAATGATTGAAGTTAAGAAAAATATTTTCTCTCATCATAACAGAAACTAACTATGAATGGAAAAGGGAAAATTCATAAACACATGGAGATTAAACAACACTTAAATAATCAGTGGTTCAAAGAAGAAATTGCATGAGAATTCAGCAAATATCTTGAGATAAATGAAAATGAGGACACAATGTATCAAAACCTATGTCCTATGAGACACTGCAAAGGCAGTGCTGAGAAACTTATAGCCCTCAATACTTACATTAGAAAAGAAGAAAGAGCTAAAATTGAAGGTATAACTGCATACCTGTTTAGGAACTAGAAAAAGAACAGCAAACTAATCTCAAACCAATGAGATTGAAAAGTCATTAAAAACCTCCCAAAGAGGAAAAGCCCAGGACTAGATGGTTTCACAGGTGAACCCTACCAATCATTCAAAGACCATCTAGTATCCATCCTCCTCAAGCTCTTCCCAAAAAATTGAACAAGAAAGAACGCTACCAAACTCATTCTATGAAACCAACATCATGATAATACCGAAAACAGATAAAGATACTACCAAAAAAAGAAAATTACTGGAATAATGAAAGTGCTCTGGGAATGATGAATGCACAAATATGTCATTGCACTGAATACCACTGATTGTACTCTTTGGATGGATTTACGCTTTATTAATATGTATCAATAAAATTGACTTGTACAAAAAAAGAAAATTACAGACCAATATTGCTAATGAAAGTGATACAAAAATCCTCAACAAAATATTGCAAACCATCAAAAGAATTATACACCACAATCAAGTGGTTTTATTCTAGGTAGGCAAGGGAGGTTCAAACAAGAAAATCAATTAGTGTGATAAGCCACATTGATAAACTGAAGAAGAAAAATCACATGATCCTCACATTTGATGCAAAAAAGGCATTTGACAAAATACAGCACCCTTTCTTGATTGAAAAAAAAAAACAAACACTCCAAAGTGAAACTTTCCCTATTAATTGATGACATGGTCCAATATTTAGAAAATCTTGAAAAATCTACAATGAAGCTACAAGAATTAATAGACTAGTTCAGCAAAGTATTGGGATAGAAGAGTAATGCACAAAAATCAGTAACCTTTCTGTACACTACTGATGTGCAATCTGAAGAGGAAATAAGAAAAAAAATTCCATTATAATAGTGACTAAAACAATTGAATATTTAGGAATAAACTTAACCAAAGACATAAAGATCCTATATTCAGAAAACTATAGAACTTTGCTAAAAGAAACCAAAGAAGACGTAAATAAATGGAGGGATGTTCTGTGTTCATGGATTGGAAGTTTCAGTATTGTTAAGATGTCAGTTCTGCCCAAGCTGATTTACAGATTCAATGCAATCCCAAAAAACATCCCAACAGCCTTCTTGGCAGAAATTGAAAAGCAAATAATCAAATTTATTTGGAAGGGTAAGGGGCCCCGAGAAGCCTAAGATGCCTTTAAAAAGAACAAAGTTGGAGGACTCTCACTTTCTGACTTTAAAGCATGTTACTTAGCTAGAGTGATAAATAAATAAATTTTAAAAATTCGAAGCATGGTACTGGTATAAAAACAGACAGATTGACCGATGGAACCAAATCAGAACTCAGAAATAAAACATCACATCTACAGTCAAGTGAATTTTGACAAGATTTTTAAAGCCCACCCAACTGGGTCAGAACTGTCTATTCAATAAGTAGTGCTGGGAGAACTGGATAGCTATATCCAAAAGAAAGAAAGAGGACCCCAATCTCACAACTTATATGGAAATTAACTCATCAAAGACCTAAATATAAAAAGCAATAGCCATTAAGCTCCTAGAAGGAAATGTAGGAAAATGTCTTCAAGATATTATAGTAGGTTGTAATTTTTTTTTTTTACTCTACCTTGTCTGTACAATTTTTATTGAGGTAAAATTCACATAACATAAAATTAACCATTTTAAAAGTACATTCAGTGACATTTAGTACATTTACCATGTTATGCATCGCTATATCTAATTTCAGAAAATTTTATCAACTCTAAAGGAAACCTCATACACACAAAAGGAGTATTTCCTTATTCCTGACTCCCTTCAGTCCTTGTCTACCATTAATCATCTTTCTGTCTATATTGATTTGCCTATTCTGGACATTGCATATAAATGGAATCTTTTAAAAATGTGCCCTTTTGTATCTGGCCTAAGTTTTGAAAATACTTAGCATGTTTTCAAATCTTTTCCAGGGTATAGCTTTTACCATTACTTCATTCAAATTTATAACTGAACAAAATTCCAATGTATGGATACTAAACATTTTTGTTATCCATTTATTAGGTGATAGAAATTTGAGTTGTTTCTACATGTTATTGTAAACAAGGCTAATATGAACTTTGTACACAATTACTTGAATATCTTTCTTCAATTTTTGGTGGTATATATCAAGGAATAGACCTGCTAAGTCATCAGCTAATTCCGTGTATATCTTTTTTTCCCCCAAGAAACAGTATTTATTTTTTATTTTATTTTATTTTACTAATTACCTTTTTTTAAATAATTGGTTTTTTTAACCTCCCCCTCCCCCCCCCCCCCCCGTTGTGGCTTGCTTCCTATCTGTTCTGTGTCCATTCACTCTGCTTTTTTTTTCTGTATGTCTGTATTTATTTATTTTTATTTATTGTCCCCCTCCTTGCAGCTTGCTTGTTGTCCACTCTTTGTGTCCATTTGCTGTGCTCTCTTCTGTGTTTTTACTTGTCTCCCTTTTTGTTGCATCACCTTGCTAAGTCAGCTCTCTGCGGCGCTTGAGGGCCGGTGGCTCTCGCAGAGTGCAGTGGAGACTGCCTTCATAAGGAGGCCCTGAGAACAAGCACAGGGCCTCCCATATGGCAGACGGGAGCCCAAATGATTGAGTGACAGCCACTTTCCTTAATTATCTTTTTTTAAAGTTAATAGATTACACAAAATACATTTAAAAAACATGAGGCTCCCATATACACCACTCCCCACCTCTCACCCCCATCATTTTTTTATTTGTATTTTTTGAAGATACATAGATCACAAAAAAATGTTACATTAAAAATATAAGAGGTTCCCATATATCCCCCACCCACCCCCACCCCAATCCTCCCACATCAACAACCTCTTTCATCATTGCGGCACATTCATTGCATTTGCTGAATACATTTTGGAGCACTGCAGCACCACATGGATAATAGTTTACATTATAGTTTACACTCTGCCCCAGTACATTCAGTGGGTTATGGCAGTATATATAATGCCCAGCACTGTCCCTGCAATATCATTTAGGACAACTCCAAGTCCCAAAAATGCTCCCACATCACATTTCTTCTTCCCTCTCCCTGCCCTCAGCAACAACTGTGGCCACTTTCTCCATGTCAATGCTACAATTTCTTCCATTATTAGTCACAATAGTTCTATAGTAGAATATCAGCAAGTCCACTCTAATCCATATTTTATTCCTCCAACCTGTGGATCCTGAGATGGTGATGTCCACTCCACTTCTATATTGAGAAGGAGCTTAGATCCCACATGGATGATGGATGCAATTCTCCCTCTTGCAGCTGTAGGCACTCTTGGTTCCCTGATGTGGTGGTTGGCCATCTTCACATCCCTGTTAGCTGATCTGGGTAAGTCCAATGAACCAGAGAGTAGAAGTTGCAACTCTGCTGAGGCTCAGGGCCCAGCTGGCACATGGCCAGTTCAAAGATTCAAGTCTCCTGAGTATTCACCAACCCTAGTTCCAACCACAGGTTCAGTAAAAGTGGCAGAAGAGGCATGTGTAGAGAGGTTACTTCTGAGTCCAACTCCATCACACTCAGGAACACAAATTCCAAAGTAGGGCCCACTGACACAGCACTGAACTCCAGAGCCATCTGCCATGACCATAGAACCTGTCAGTCTCTGTAGCCCTCAGGAGAACCAGTACCTGGGGTTGTATCTACTTTGGCTGTCTCTGGGGCCCTGCTGAGGCATGCATAAGCATGATTCCTCTGATGACCACCTGACTCTTTTTTGAAGACTCTCACTGTATTTCCCCCTTTTATTCAAGGTCAAAAAGCAGTTTTTAACACATGATCCTACATGTAGTCTGAGATATTCTGCTGGTATGAGTTAACTCTTTTACTCAGGGTCTCTTTCTAGTTGCATCACCAGGTAGTGATTGGTAAGTAGTCCCTCAGCACCAGGGAGGCTCTTCCCTGGCAGTCATGTCCCATGCTGGGAGAAGGTAATGCATTTACATGCTGAGTTTGGCTTAGAGAGTGGCCATATTTGAGCAATATGGAGGCTCTCAGGAGGGTACTCTTAGGCAACCTGCAGTTCTAGGACTAGTTCATATTTCAGGCACACTAGCTCATGAGCATAGTCATCAGTATCAAGGGCTCATTGTTGGACCATCTTTCTTCATTGGGCTTTGCCACTGCACTTGAAGAATTGTTGCTGTTCCATTGGGGAATGTGATAGAGCTCCCCTGGAGAGCAGCTCAGCACTCCCTCAGCTGTCATTTGTAACTGTAACTACTATGAAAATACCCAACATATCTCCAAACATTTTTATGTACCCTGTACACTTGCTGTGGAGAACTCCCTCCCAACCATGTGCCCCCCATCAATAACACCCCACACCAGTGTTCCTCCCCTGCCAAAGTTGAACCTCTCTGTGGTCCAAAACTTCTTCAAAAATGAAGCCTAATATATTGCCAAATGCAATTAATAGGAAAATGAAATATAGTGATGGGTTTAAAGATTAGAAATAGAATACATACTAATTCAGAAAAACTAAAACAAAATAAAAATAAATTGTGGTAGTAAAAATGAAAAATATTATAAAGCTTTGTTTTTGACATTTTGCCATTCATCACTGCAATAGGTGTTGCCCTGTATGTAAAGAGGCAAAGAATTCCTTCTATTTCTTCCTCAGTGTCTACATTCTTTTTTTCTCTCTAATTTTTAATTTTGTCTTCACAAAAGTTTTAGATCACAGTAATTCACATATACAATATAGGGGACTCCTATATATATACAACATCAAACCCTTTTTCCCTTCCCCAGCAATTATCTTTTTACATGTTCATGTTATATTTGCTGCAGCTGATGTACAGATATTGAAACAAAGCTTTCAAACATGGTTTGGTTCTGGTTTACAGTATGGCTTACATTTTAGACTGTACAATTTTCTAAAATTTTAGTTACCTTATGTTTTACATTATGGTTTATATTTTAGCCTATAGACTTTTATATATTTTGGGGGTAATTTGACATTTCCTATATCCATCCTTGCGTAATCTTTTGAGACACTTCCATTACCCCACAGTTACACTGATTCCATGTATTCAATATCTCTTTCCCCCTCCCCTCAGGGCCCACAGTGACAATCAATCTTCACTACTTGAGGGACCAGATTCACAGATACTTGCATCAATGCTGAGGGCTTGACATACTAGACTGTCCTAACCCATTTGGAGTCACCAATTCTCTCAAGAGACCCAATTCCCTCTGTTTGAGAACATCGGGCCTCCCCAGGATGTGGTTACACCTTCACACTCATTGTATGGGTCTCCACCCAATGATATAACACACTATGACAAAATGAGCACTCACACATTCCCTAGGAGCCTGCGCCTGTGTCAGATGCCTGCCCCCTTAAGCATATAAAACAGGTAATCCTTCCCTGTTATATTTTCTACAGAGTTTTCTCAACATTGTAGTTTCAACCACATACCTGACAATCTCCCATGTTCACCTGTTCCTCCCAGCCCTCCCCCCAATTCCTTAGGCCATCTGACCCATCCTCCCAACCCTAGCCACCCTCAAGCCCATAAAACCCCATCCAAAGTTATCCCTATGCCTCCATCTTATCCCTTCCCTGTACAAATAATTACCTCCAGCTTATCATAGATTTCACCCACATAGGTGTCAGCTGGCAATGTTCCTCTCTCCCCCAACTTCCTTTAAGCCTATCATCCAGTCTCCAGTTCTCTGAGACAGCTTGGTTTACTTATTCCATATCAGAAAGATTGTGTAGTATTTGTCCTTCAATGCCTGGCTTGCTTCACTCAGCATAAGGTCCTCAACATTCACCCATGTTATCCCATGTGTTTGTACTGTATTCCTTCTTATACCTGAATAGTATTCCATTGTATATATATATATCACATTTTATTTATCCATTCACCTCTTGATGGGCATTTGGGTTGATTCCAACTTTTGGCAATAGTGGATAATGCTATATGAACATTGGTGTGCATATATCGGTTTGTGTCCTTGTTTTCAGTTCTTCTGGGTGTATACCCAGCAGTTGAATTGCTGGGTCATATGGCAAATCTATAGCTAGTTTTTGAGAAACCACCAAATTGTCCTCCAGAATAGCCGGATCCTTTTGCATTTCCACCAGCAGTGGATGAGTGCTCCCATTCCTCCACATCCTCTACAACACTTGTAGTCGTCTGTTTTTTGGAAGCTGCCAGTCTTATGAGAGTAGGATGGTATCTCATTGTAGTTTTGATTTGCATTTCCCTTATAGCTAGTGATACTGCGTATCTTTTCATGTGATTTTTAGCCATTTGTGTTTCTTCTTTGGAGAAGCATCTGTTCAAACCTCTTGCCCATTTTTTAAATGGGTTGTTTGGCTTTTTCTTTTTGAGATATAGTATTTCTTTATATACACTGGATATTAGGCTCCTTTCAGATATATGTTTACCAAATATTTTCTCCCATTGGGTAGGCTCTTTTCTCACTTCCTTGATAAACTCCTTTGAGGTGCAAAATGCTTTACTTTTGAGGAGGTCCCATTTATCTATTTTTTTTTTTCACTGCTCATGCTTTGGGAGTGAAGCTATTTCCTATTACAAGTTCCTGTAGATGCTTCCCTACATTGTTTTCCAAGGTCTTTATGGTCTTGGCTCTATTATTTAGATCTTTGATCCATCTTGAGTTGATTTTTGTATAAAATCAACTGTGAGATGGTAATCCTCTTTCATTCTTTTGCATATGGATATCGAGTTCTCCAAGCACCATTTATTTAAGAGGCCATTCTCTCCCAGTTAAGTGGGTTTGGTGGTCTTGTCAAATATCATATGACTGTATATGTGAGGACCTATATCAGAACTCTCAATTCAGTTCCATTGGTCAGTGTGTCTCTGCTTGTGCTAATACCATGCATTTTCACTACTGTAGCTTTGTAGTATGCTTTGAAGTCAGGAAGTGTGATTCCTCCAATTTCATTTTTCTTTTTCACTATGTCTTTGGCTATTTGGGGCCTCTTTCCTTTCCAAATAAATTTCACAGTTAGTTTTTCTAGTTCATTAAAAAATGCTGTGTTGATTTTTATTGGGATTACACTGAATCTGTAGATCAGTTTTGGTAGGATAGACATATTAATATTTATTCTTCCTCTCCATGAACAGGTAATATTTTTTCCATTCATTTAGGTCTTCTTTGATTTCCTTGAACAGTGTTGTGTCATTTTCTGTGTATAAATCTTTTATGTCTTTAGTTAAATTTATTCTAGATATTTGAGTGCTTTATTTACTATTGTAAATCGTATTTGTTTCTTGATTTCCTCCTAAGATTGCTCATTATTGGTGTATAGAAATGCTACTGATTTTTGCACATTATAACCTGCAAATATACTGAACTCATTTATAAATTATAGAAGCTTTGTTGTAGACTTCTCAGGGCTTTCTATGTATAAGATCAGGTCTTCTGTAAATAGTGAAATTTTGACTTCTTCCTTTCCAACTTGGATGACTTTTATGTCTGGTTCTTGCCTCAGTGCTTGAGCAAGTACTTCTAACACAATGTTAATAAAAGGGGTGATAGTGGGCATCCTTGTCTTGTTCCTTATCTTACAGGGAAAGATTTTAGGATTTCACCATTGTAAATGATGTTACCTGTGGGTTTTTCATATATACCCTTTATCACATTCAGAGAGTTTCCTTCCCTTCTGATCTTTTGCAGTGTTTTTATCAAGAAAGAGTGTAATATTTTGTCAAATGGTTTTTCTGCATCTATAGATATGATCATGTGTTTTTTTCCTTCAGTCTGTTTATGTGGTGTATTACATTAATTGATTTTTTCTTATGTTCAATCATCCTTGCATACCAGGAATGAAACCCATTTGATCATGGTATATAATTTGTTTAATGTGTTGTTGAATAAAATTAGCAAGTATTTTGTTGAGGATTTTTGCATCTAGGTTCATTAGAGAGATTGGTCTGTAATTTTTCTTGCTTGTGGTGTTTTTGTTTGGCTTTGGTATTAGAGTAAGGTTAGCATCATAGAATAAGTTAAGCAATGTTCCTTCTGTTTTGATTTTTTTGGAAGAGTTTAAGCAAGATTGGTGGTAGTTCTTTCCAGAATGTTTGATAGAATTCACCTATGAAGGGCTCTTCTTAGTTGTGAGATTTTTAATGACTGAGTCTATCTCTTTATGTGTGATTGGTTTGTTGAGATGGTCAATTTCTTCTTTCATCAATGTAGGCTGTTTATGTGTTTCTAGGAATTTGTCCATTTCCTCTAAATTGTCCTTATTGTTGGCATATAGTTTTTCAAAGTATCCTATTATGATAGTCTTTATTCTGTGGGGTCAGTGGTAATACCCCCTTTCTCATTTCTTACTTGTGTATTTGCATCTTTTCTCTTTTTTCCTTTGTTAGTCTAGCTAAGGGTTTGTCCATTTTATTGATCTTCTCAAAGAACCAGCTCTTTGTTTTGTTTATTTTTTTTAGTGCTTTCTTATTTTCTATTTCATTTAGTTATGCTCTGATCTTTATTATTTCTTTCTTTCTTCTTCCTTTGGGGTTAGCATGTTGCTTTTTTACCAGTTTCTCCAAGTGTGCAGTTAGTTCTTCAATTTTAGCTATTCTTTTTTGATGTATGAATTTAGGGCTATGAATTTCCCTCTCAGTACAGCTTTTGCAGCATAAGTTTTGATATGTTTTGATATGTTGTGTTATCATTTTCACTAGTTTCAAGGTAGTTATTGATTTCTTTTGAGATTTCCTCCTTGACCCACTGTTTTTCTAAGAGTGTGTTGTTTAACTTCCATATCTTGGTGCCAAATCTGGGTCTCTAGCCCTTACAGATTTTCAGCTTCATTCCACTGTGGTCAGAGAAATTGTTTTGTATGATTTCAATCTTTCTGAATTCATTGAGACTTTCTTTGTTGCCTAGCATGTGATCTATCTTGGAGAATGATCCATGTGCACTTGAGAAGAATGTATATCCTGCTATATTTGGGAGAAATATTCTGTATATGTCTATTAGGTCCAGATCCTCTAATATATTGTTCAAAGTTTTTGTTTCTTTATTGATTCTCTTTTGAGATGTTCTGTCCAATGGTGATAGTAGTGTATTAAAGTCTCCCACTATAATTACAGAGGCATCTATTCCTTCACAGTGCTCACCTTTCATATTTGGAGGTGCCCTTGTTAGGGGCATAAATATTTATGTTGTTCTTCCTTCCTGAAAGATTATTTCTTTCACTAATATGTAGTGTCCATCTTCATCTGTCACAATAGTTTTGCATTTAAAGTCTATTTTATCCAATATTAATATAGCTACTCCTGCCCTTTTTTGGTTATTGTTTGCCTGTAAGATTGTTTTCCAACCATTCACTTTCAATCTCCTTGAATCCCTGGATCTAGGATGTGTTTCTTGTAGATAGCATATAGATGGCTCATATTTCCTTATCCAATCTTCCAATCTGTCTCTTAACAGGTGAGTTTAATCCATTGACATTCAATACTATTACTTCCAAGGAATTATTTATATTAGCCATGTTTTCTTTGGATTTGTGTTTGTCATATTTTGTTTTATTTTTTTCTCTTTTTGTATTTTTAGTTGTTCTTACATTCTCCTCTAACTCTGTCTCTCCTGTTTTTTTCTTTCCTCCAACAGAACTTCCTTTAGTACTTCTTGAAGTGCAGGTTTCTTGTTAGCATATTCTCTCAGTTTATGTTTATCTGTGAATATTTTGAACTCTCCATCATTTTTGAATGCTAGCTTTGCTGGGTAGAGTATTCTTGGTTAGAAATTTTTTTCTTTTAATACCTTGACTATGTCGTACCACTGCCTTCTTGCCTCCATGGTTTCAGATGAGAAATCAGTGCTTAATCTTATGGAGCCTCCTTTGTATATGATGGCTCTCTTTTCTCTTGCTGCTTTTAGTATTTCCTCTTTGTCTTGAGAATTGGATAATTTGACAAGGATATGTCTTGGGGTAGGCCTGTTGGGATTTATGGTGTTGGTGTGTGTTGTGCTTCTGGGATATGTACATCCATCTCCCTCAAGAAGTTTGGGAAATTTTCAGCCATTATTTCCTCCAACATCCCTTCTGTCTCCTTTCCCTTCTCTTCTCCTCCTGGGATGCCTATAATTCATATGTTTGTGTGTTTTGTGTTGCCATTCAGGCCCCAAAGTCCCTGCTGGATTTTTTTCTATATTTTTATTGATCAATTCTACTATCTGTTTGCTTTCAGATGTACTGTCTTTGACATTACTAATTCTTTCCTCTGCCTCTTCAAATCTGCTGTTATTTTCTGGGAGTGTATTTTTTTATTTCTTTTTCTTTTGCATTTATTTTTTTAATGTTACATTAAAAAATATGAGATCCCCAAACACCCCCCACCCTCCTCACCACACTCCTCCCCCCATAACAACAACCTCCTCCACCATCATGAGACATTTATTGCACTTGGTGACTACATCTCTGAACACCACTGCACCTCGTGGTCAATGGTCCACTCCAATACCCACACTCTCCCACAGTCCACCCAATGGGCCATGGGAGGACATACAATGTCCTGTAACTGTCCCTACAGCACCACCCAGGACAACTCCACCCCCCAAAAATGCCCCCACATCACATCTCTTCCTCCCACTCCCTACCCCCAGCAGCCACCATGGCCACTTTCTCCACACCAATGCCACATTTTTTTCAATTACCAATCACAATAGTTCATGAATAGATTACCAGTAAGTCCACTCTAATCCATACTCTATTCCTCCATCCTGTGGACTTTAGAATGGTTGTGTCCACTCCATATCTATGTAAGAGGGGGCTTAGATTCCACATGGATGCTGGATGCAATTCTCCTGCTTTCAGTTGTAGGCATTCTTGGCTCCCTAGTGTG
The DNA here is from genome assembly GCF_030445035.2 of Dasypus novemcinctus. Lineage (NCBI taxonomy): Eukaryota > Metazoa > Chordata > Mammalia > Cingulata > Dasypodidae > Dasypus > Dasypus novemcinctus. The sequence goes on along the minus strand of NC_080675.1, from coordinate 108,089,286 downwards.
GTGGTTGATCTTCTTCACCTCCATGTTAGCTGAGTGGGGTAAGTCCAATAAACCAGAGTATAGGAGTTGCAAGTCTGTTGAGGCTCAGGGCCTGGCTATCATGTGGTCCATCCAGAGATTCAGGTCCCCTGGGTATACAATAAACCCCAGCACCAACTACAGATCCGGTAAAAGTAACAGGAGAGGCTTGTGGACAAAGATCACATCTGAGTCCAGCTCCATCACACAGAAACACAAACTCCAAAGTAGGGCCAACTGACATGGCACTGAACTCCATCTGCCATGACCATAGAACCTGTGGGTCTCTGTATCCCTCAGAAGAACCAGTACCTGGGGTTGTATCTACTTTAGCTGTCTCAGGGATTCTGCTGAGGTGTGTGTAAGGGCAACCCCTCTGATAACCTCCCAGCTCTTTTTGGAGACTCATAGCCATATAATCTCATTTGTCCTTTCCATTTTCCCCTTTTATTCAGGTCAAAAAGCATTTTTAATTCCTTGTATTATATGTAGATGGAGATATTCTGCTGGTCTGAATTGACCCTTTTATTCAAGGCCATTTTCTAGTTACATCATCAGCTGGTACTTGGTTTGATTTCTTGAACTATGCTGTTCATCACCATCATATCTGTTATCTTTTTTGGGTATGATTACAATTTCTTCTGTATGCTCTCCAAGTGTTTTCTTAATATCCTTACTCTCTTCCTTCACTTCATTAAATTGGTCCATAATATATGTTTTGAGAGCTTTGATTAGTTGTTCAGTGTTCCACTCCTCTTCCTGTTGTTTAGTTTCTTCATTGGATTGGGCCATATTTTCCTGATTATTGGTATGGTTTGTAGTTTTTTGTTGCTGTCTGGTCATCATTTTATCTTGATGGGTTTATTCAGTTGATTAGCTTCTTCATCTAGTCTCAGGGTTTAATTAGTTGTTGTTTTGTGTTCATGTTAAGTATTCTCTTTGTCACTTTGTTCTTCTTATTCTATTTCCTTGTTGCTGGCTGAGTTCCCCTGAAGGAAATTATTAGGGCCAGAGAAAGCAAAAAGGGTAAGAAAAGAAAATATATAATAGTAGTATTGATAGTAAATGTTAGCAGAAGAACCATGTGAGATCTAGGAGAATGGATATTAAACTCATGTAAGCTGTGTAGAGTTATAACAGTAAAAAGATGGAGTACCTATAATGAGATAGTAAACTGAATATGGGGAGGAATATAATATGAATTAAAAGGCCAGTGTGGTCAGGAGAGAGAAAAAGAGGAAAGAAAAGACAATAATATAAAGAGTGAATAAAAGATAGAAAACAGAATAGAGGTATTAGAAATAAAAAGTTAGAAAAATTGGGGGCTAAACAAAGATAGGTGGAATGTAAGAGAACTAATAAACAACGGAGGGTAGAAAGATGTAAAGTAAAAGGGATAGTTTTGGTAGCCAAAATCAGTACACACAGAAAAGAAGAAATTGAGGAGGAGGAAGCACAGCAAATAAGAAACACTGCCTGCAGCACCTAATATAAAAAAGAAGAAAAAAAGGGTGGGGTGGAAAGCAGGCAAGAAAAAGTAAAACAAAAAAGAAAGAAAAGCTGTGGTGGACAAAGAGGAAAGAAAAATGAGAAAACAAGCCAACAAAAAATACCAGACAAGGCCTCAAGCAAGGAATCCTCTTTGCAATTGAATAAACTGCTTAGGAGTCTGACCTTCCCTGTTTCTCCCTTCCTCGCTTCCCTCTCCCAGCACAGCAGGAAGACTGTGTAAGGGGTCCTATAGAAGATTCAAATGGGTCCCTGGTGAACCAACTCACCACAGAAAATAATGACTCTTAATTTCTTGAGAGAGAGCCCCCACACCTTGCCTGGAACCCTAAACATACTGCTGGAAGCCTGCAAAACATGTCCTACTGTCCCTCTCCTTTAGGTGTGCTACAGTGCGGCTAGTTAATTTTCTGACTCCACCTTCTCCCAGACCAAGTTTCCTATCCCAGGGTGCTTAGGTAAATTGGGCTCTCTCAGTAGAGTCACCTCTCCTCTCTTCCTAGGCTCTTCCCAAACCAGCTGGTATGCTCCTCCAAGCATAAAAAAAGGAAGGGACCAGAACCTGCACTCCTTGGGCCCCTCTGCACTTCCCACCAAAACCCTCCCACTCCCGGAGTTAGTCTGAAACCAGAGGGCTAGGGGAATGCTAGATTTCAGGGAGTACTGGGTTCAGGAAATGGAGGTCCATGAGAATGCAGACTTGGGGTACATGGGTTGGTGGAATGTGTTATAGGGGCTCAGGGAACTTGGGTTTGGGGATCACACGTTTGGGGAACATGGGGCTCAGGAATGCTGGCATGCGACAAGCAGTTTTCAGGGAATGCTGTGGCCCTCAACCCTAGGGGGAAGGGTTTTCCCTTCCTTTAGCTTCTGACTTCCATGTTAGAAACCCACAGTTTACCTTGAGCAAGCACTACTTTTGCTGCAGTCTCTCCAGATCAACATCCAGAAACCTCCTGCTTTGTAGATTCCTGAAACAGCCCTTTCTGGCAGGATTCTGTCCCCACTCAGCTGTTCCTCTGCAGGAGAGATGATGAGGGTGTACTCACTCAGATGCCATCTTGTCCCATCTCTGGTAGTAAATTCTTAAACCTACACCCAAAGCATGAGCAACAAAAGAACAAATAGATAAATGGGACCTCCTCAAAATTCAGTGCTTTTGCACCTCAAAGGACTTTGTCAAAAGGGTGAAAAGGCAGCCAACTCAATGGGAAAAATAATTTGACAATGACATATCCAATAAGTGTTTAATATCATAATATATAAAGAAATCATACAACTCAATAATAAAAAGACAAACTACACATTAAAAATTGGGCAAAAGACTTGAAAAAAACAATTGTCCAAAAAATAAATAGAAATGAGAAAGAAACACATGAAAAAAATGTTTGACATCATTAGCAATTAGGGAAATGTAAATCAAAACTACAAGGAAACATCATTTCATACCTATTAGACTGGCCACTATTAAAAAGTCAGAAAACTACAAGTGATGGAGAGGATGTGGAGAGATAGGAACATTTATTCACCAATGGTAGGAATGTAGAGTGGTACAGCCCCTGTGGAAGACTGTTTGGCATTTCTTAATGCAGTTGAATATAGACTTGCCATGTGACCTAGCAACACCATTGCTTGGTATATACCTAGAAGAACTGAGAGCAGTGACACGAATAGACATCTGCACACCTATGTTCATAATAGCATTATTCACAATTGCCAAACAATCCAGATGTCCATCAACTGAGGAAAGGTGAGGAAAAGATAAATTGTGGTGTATACACACAATGGAATATTATGCAACAGTAAGAAGATATGAAGTCAAGAAGCATATGACATGGTTGTACCTGGAGGACATTGTTGAGTGAAGCAAGCCAGACACAAAAAGACAAATACTGTATGATTTCACTATTATGAGCTAAATATATTTTGTAAATTCATGGAATTAATAATTAGAATATAGATCACCAGAAAATAGAATGAGTGTAAGGGTTGGAGAGCTAAGAGTTAATCTGTGCACAATTGGTTAAAAGGTTGTTTGTAAACCTTTAGAAATGAATGGAAATGGTGAGAACACATCATGGTGTTTGTGACTAGCAGAATATTATAGGAGTATGACAGTGATTGAAAAGGAAAGCCTAATGACATTTATATTACTAGAAGCAAAGATAAAAATCATAACATAGGACTGTATAACATAGTGAAATCTCATGTAAAATACAAATCTGGGAAAAATTGCATATATAAGACTGTTTTTACAAAATACAAATACAAATAAACAAGAGAGAAGGAAACAGAATAGCAGCTATGTACAGTAAGGGAAGCATCGAGAGATTGAGAGGTGATGAGTTTTGTCTGTTTCATTTTTGTTGTTTTAGTAGTATTATTATTACTACTGAAATAAGGAAAATGCTCTAAAAATGGTTGAAGTGATGAACGCACAACTATGTGATAATACTGAATAACTCACTAAAATGAATAAATTACTAGAAACACAAAAATTACCTACACTGAAGAAGAAACAGGAGATCTTAACAGATCAATGGCAAAAAGATTGAATCAGTAATCAAAAACCTCCTAACAACTCAGATGGGATCTCCCTTCATAAGACTTTCATGCTAATGTGCTGGAGGTGCAGTTAATGTTGGGGTTTAAGATATATTTAGGGGATATGAATCTCTGGACTGACAATGTGATAGCCAGATCCTGAGCCTCAACAGACTCCAGCACCTACAATCTGATTTATTGGACTTACCACACTCAGCTAAGATGGAGGTGAAGAAGGACAACCACCACACCATGGAGCCTAGAGTGATTACAACTGAAAATGGGAGGATTGCATCCAGCATCCAGGTGGAATCTGAGCCTCCTCTTGACATAAAGGTGCAATGGACACAACCAATCCAGTGTCCACATAGAAGAGGTGGCATTGGATTGGGAAAAGTGGACATAATGGACAAAGGGTATGGGGAAAGGCAGGAAGAGATGAGAGGAGGAGGCGTCTTCGGGACATGGAGCTGCCCTGGATGGTGCTTCAGAGGTAATCACCGGACATTGTAAATCCTCACAGGGCCTACATGATGGAATAGAGGAGAGTATGGGCCATGATGTGAACCAATGTATATGAGGTGCAGAGGTGCCCAAAGATGTACTTACCAAATCCAATGGATGTGTCATGATGATGGGAACGAGTGTTGTTGGGGGGGGGGAGAGGGGGGGTGGGGGGGTGGGGTTGAATGGGACCTCACATATATATTTTTAATGTAATATTATTACAAAGTCAATAAAAAATAAAAAAATTAAAAAAAAATAAATAAATAAAAAAAATAAAAATAAAAAAAAAAAAAAAAAAAACCTCCTAACAAAGAAAAGCCCAGGAATATATGACTTCGCAAGTGAATTTTACCAAATATTCCAAGAAAAATTAACACCAATCCTGCTCAAACTCTTCCAAAACTTGAAGAGGAAGGAGCACTTCCTAAATCTTCCTATGAAGCCATCATCTCCCTAATACCAAACCCAGGTTAGACATCACACACACACCAAAAAAAATAAAATTTGAGATCAATATCCCTTATGAATATAAATGCAAAAATATTCAACAAAATACTAGCAAATTAAAATAATTCTATACCACCAAGTGGAATTTATCCTAGTCATGCAAGGGTAATTCAAAAAAAGAAAATAATTTAATGTAAATTAGTATATTAGTAGAACAAAGGAAAAAAAGACATGATCATCTAAATTAATGCAGAAAGCAGTTAAAAAAATTCGGCCCTTCTTAATAAAAACCCTTAGACTATAATCTCACTGAATAAAAGATGCAGATCTATACATAAAAAAAATAAAAAATAAACACTTAGAAAACTAGGAGTAGAAGGAAACTTCCTCAACATCATAAAGGCATATATGGTAAATCAACAGGTGACTTCAATGATAAAAAAACTAAAATCAGGAAGAACACACATATGCCCACTGTCATCACTGTTATTCAACAGTGTACTAGAATTTCTAGCCAGAGCAAGTAGGCAAGAAAAAGAAATAAAAGGCATCCAAATTGGAAAGGAATAAGAAAAGCATTCCTTATCAGATAACATGATCCTATATATAGAAAATCCCGAAAATTCCACTTCCATTACATATCCAAAAGATTTGAAAACAGGGACTCAAACAGATATTTGTGCACTGATGTTCATAACAGAATTATTCACCAATTGCCGAAAGATGGAAGCAACCTAAGTATCGATTAACCAGTAATGTATAAACGAAGTGTGGTATATCATACAATGGAATATCAATCAGCTGTAAAAAGAATGAAGTGACATCATGGATGAACCCTGAAGAGAACATGTTGAAAGAAATAAGCCAGACACAAAAGGAAAATACTGTGTGATTTCACTGATATGAAATAATTAGAATAAGGAAATTCATGGTGTCAAAAACAAGGATATAGGTTACATGGGGCCAGGATGGGAGAAAGGAATAGGAAATTAATGCTTAATTGGCACAGAGTTTCTGTTTGAGCTGATGGAAAAGTTTTGGTAATGGTTGCACAATAATGTAAATGTAATTAACACCACTGAAAAAATATTTAAATGTAGTTAAAAGGGAAATTTTAGGTTGTACATATGTTGCTAGAATTAAAATTTAAAAACACAAGTCTATACAGCACAGATAGTGAATCCTAATATAAACTATGGACTATAGTTAAAAATAAAATTATGATAGTATTGTTTCATCAATTGTAACAAAGTTACCACACTAATGCATTTTTTTTAAGATTTATTTTATTTATTTCTCTTCCCTTCCCCCCCACCCCACTGTCTGCTCTCTGTGTCCATTCCCTGTGTGTTCTTCTATGTCTCCTTGGGATTCTCAGTGGCACCGGGAGACTGTGTCTCTTTTTGGTGGCATCATCTTGCTGCATCAGCTCTGTGTGTGTGTGGTGCCACCCCTGAGCTGACTGCAATTTTCTTGCATGGGGCAGCTCAATGTGGGGTGCACTCCTTGCACTTGGGGCTCCCCTACTTGGGGGACACCTCTGTATGGCACAGCACTCCTTGAGCACAGCAGTGCTGCATGTGCGCCAGCTCACCACGTAGGCCAGAAGGCCCTGGGATTGAACCCTGGACCCCCCCATATGGTAGGCAGATGCTCTATCAGTTGAACCACGTCCTCTTCCCACTAATGCATATTATTAGGGAAAACTATGTTCATGAGGAGGGATATATGAGAACTCTGTTTCCTGCATGATTTTTCTGTAAACCTACAATTTCTCTAATAAAAATGCAATATATATATATATATATGTCAATGGATGGGGGGAAAAGGCATTCACCTATGCTCAGCAGCCTTATTCTCTTGGTAACAGAAGTAGCAAGAGCAGAGTATTATCATTTTAAGAGAACTATAAGAGTATAAGGAAGGATTTCTATAAATATGTACTGCTTACAAATAGTAGTAAAATGTAGTTTTGACATGAAATTATCAAGTCTTACAAAATATCAGTTATATAGAATAAGCATATTTAGTTTGACTACTGTGGTTTTACTAAAAACCATAATCAATTCATCAGTCCATTCCAAATATATTTTTTTTCACTTCACAAAATAGAACAACAAATAGAGCAGTAGGAAAAAAATATTTGAAAGAAAATTAAATGCATAATATAAACAGGCTTAGAATAATTGTAAACAATAGCTATAAAATTTTAGGACAATCAAGTGTGAACTACCTTTATTAGAACAAAGGTTTTCCTTTTACTTTGGCAGGTAAAATGCTCTTGCGGTGTGACATTGTAAGTAGCATTTTCAAATGGTTATGTTTTTCATAGCGCAGTGAGGAAATCCAGGTAATAACAGTTTATGTTGATAGTTCTGTATCCATGGCTGAGAAAAGTCATACAGGATTCAACTGAAAAAGCACAGGTGAAAAGGAGAACATCTGGCTATTTATAGGGCTTCAGGGGAAGTGACCTGATATTATGAAAGTCATTATCATTACAAGGTCCAAAGGTATTTTAGAAGAAATGACATACTAACCTCTGAACTACTATAGCTAATTGAAATGGTCTTCAGGGAGAACCATTAAACTTATGGTAGATAAACAATCATTATTAACATTTGATGTTCTGTGTGTTCTCAGGATACTCTCATGAAATAGTTTATCCTTTAATCAAATATCTCCTCATAAAAATATGAATGTTTTAATATGCTACAAACCCTAGTCTCTAGACATCATAATTAAATTTTGTTGGAATGAAATTATTCACCTGTAAGTTTTCTGTAGATTTTAAATAGCATCATGCATGTTATATTCCAGCATGTTATAGCTGAAAGACAACTAAGAAACTAGTTAGTGTATCTTGAAGAAACTATGGCCCAAAGACAAGATTGGTCGGAGCAACCAATGCATTTCACATCACTTTCCATATTATTTTGATTATGAAGAGGAAGTATTGGCTTAATTCCAAATTGTCATTTTAACAACATTCATAGTTTGTAAGGATTAGACTTTTTCTTGGGTTTATGTCAACTCAAAATTCTTCCACCACAAGGTATGTGGTGCATTAGAAGTCTTCAGATGAGAGTGGCAATGATAATTCATGTTGAAGGTAACGAAGTATTAAAGTTTATGAAGGCTGCATCAGAAAAGCTAAGGTGAATCTTGATTTTTTTTCTCTATAATAATTTATAAACTGTGCTATGGCATGATAGATATTTCACTTCTTGCTCTCTGTGCTAAATGAGACTAGGGACTGGTCATCTACTAAAGATAGAACAACTAACCTTGAACTTAAAGCACTTCAGGTAATTATTTTGTTACATGTAAGAAACAAATTTCTAATGATTTATTAAATGCAAAATGAATCTGAGCTCTTTAATTAGAAGGTTTTTTAAAACAAAATTGTTTCTTATCAGTCTCAGACATCACATAGGCCTATCACAGTCATGCACACAATCATTTTTTGGATTCTCACTTCCCGCCAATTCCCTTCCACTTACATTACTAGATAGCCATATAAGTCTTCCTGCTCTGCATAAGATTTTATGCCTCTGAATATCTGCACAAACTTTTGCCTAGCTACTCATTTTTCCCCCTTGAACACTTCTTTCGACATAGATCAAAAGTTTGAGACCTCCTCAGACTCCAGACATATTCTTCCTCTTTAATGAACACTGTGCTTACCTAAATTATAGCTCAATCATAATATATGTAATATATTTTATAGCATTATTATACCATATATTAGAAACTATTATAATATACAATAAATATAAAGCATATCTTTGTGTCGTGCTTGTCATTTGACCTTAATGTTGAGAACAGTTGAGAATGGGGATTTTTTCATTCTTTACCTTTGGAATCCTAGCTTTAACAAAGCACCTAGCAAATGGTTGTGTTAAATAGACATAAATTCTTGCATTGTTATTATTTCTAGATGCTCAGTAAATATTTATAAATGAAATGATAAATGATTGCTAATCAATCATATTTCATAGTTGCCAAAAGCTTTGTAATTTGAAAAACACTTCAAATATTTCACCTACTTTGACATTTAAATAACTCTGTGTATTAGTCAGCCAAAGGGATGCTGATGCAAAATACCAGAAATTGGTTGGGGTAGAAGCTCACAGTTACCAGGTCATAAAGCGTAAGCTACATCCTTCACCAAAGTCCATTGTTTGTTGGAGCAAGATGGCTGCCGACATCTGTAAGATTCAAGGTTCCTGGGTTCCTCTCTTCTAGGGCTCAGTTCTCTCTGAACTCAGCTGCTCTGCTTTCTCCCAAGTGTTTACTTTCCAGGCTTCAGCTCAAAACTCCAACCTCCCTTCTCTGCAGTGCAGTTTCTCTGAGTCCCTGCTCCATCATGTCCTACTGATATAGTCCAATGAAAGTCCCAATCATTATTTAATTGAGTAAAAGTGAAACCTCTGAATCCAATATAATACAATATGCCCAAGGAGCTGACCAGTTTACAAACATAATCCAGTATCTATTTTTGGAATTCATAATTAATACCAAACTGCTACACTCTGTATGGTAATCAAGGCAAATGGTGTAGTTATTACACAAATGAAAGCATAAGAGGAGGAAAATATAGGCATTAACTAGATAAGATGAAGATATTTTCTACCTTGGAAAGTCTGTAGAGGGATAAAAGGACTAGTAAACAAGGCAGGTTTTACACTCATTTATTTCTGCTTTCTCCTGAAATCCCACTAAAAGGGCAATAAAGAAATGTTTTTAAAGTGTGAATTTAAAGAAGAAAAAGGGAAATTATGACAATAGAGATATTAAAATATTGCAGACTCGATAGTGGTAACTGCCTAGAATTCTAAGTCTTCTAGTCAAGGATGGAGAAAAGTAGAGCAATGAAAAAGAAAAGTGAGCTCTTACTGCCTATCCTGGGGATGACTTAGGTATTTAGTGCTCCAGGAACCTCTGATGGCTGAAAATATGAGAATATGAACGGAAGAGCAGTCAGATTCCCCATATTCCTTTCCCAAGCCTTCTGAAGACATCAGCTGAAGGCCTGACACTAGACTAGACCAGAATTGATCTGAATTTGGCCATGGTAGGCATGTCTGAAGGCTGAGCAGAGAGATATTCTGAAAGCAGAGAATTATGGGTAACTCCACATTCTGAAAGGGAAGATCATGGCTGTTGTTGAACAAGTAAATTGGAAGGACAGGAGGCTGTAGTCAAAGACAATGGTGTACCTGAACACATGATTTTGGAGGACTAGGAGATCTAGATGATGCTAAGATCCAAGTGTGCCAATGGGAATGTATTGCTTAGGTGGAATGTAGACGAAGATCCTTGGAGAGTTAGAGGTCATGGGTCTGACAAGCCAAGATATTAGATGCATCTTATATTTGGACAAGAAGTCACCCAGGATAATCATAGAATTTTAATTCTTATGGGTTTTTTGGTTGCAAACAACAACTTGGTAAATTGGCTGACTTCATTGATACTGGAAACTTGAGTTTAAAGGGGGAATGGTATGTGAAGATATGTGGAATAGCTTATAGATACCAAGGAAACACTGAAGGAACTTTCTTCTGAAAGAACAGAAACAGAGTCACTCCAGGACTCTGGGTAGCAGAAATTGACAAGTTTTTTCAGTACACCATCTTGGAGGGGAGTCAGCTCCATTTCTCATCCTTTAGGAACTCCACTCAAAACTCAACTTCCCAGAAAAAAAATAGTCTTATCCAACTTTTAGTCATGTGTTCCTTGACTAGTAAAGGGCATGTAGCCTTGATTAACATCAAGAAAACACACAATGGGGAAGAAGTACTTGCCCAAAGCAAATAAGGGTGTTATTACCAGAAGAACAAGAAATAATTACTTGGCAGAGAGAAATAATAGATGTCCATTGCAGATGTCTATTGGTGCATGTGAATTTTATTCTAGCTTTATACAGTAAATATTCACCTCTGCAGAAAGGTATTATGTAACAGTGAATAACCCTCTCAACTTTTCCTGTTCCTTAATTTCAATTGATAAAAATAACCTTAAACTTAAAATTATAGTATAATATTCTGAAAGTTCAAGCCTTAGTCTAGAGAAGTGCTCAGAAAAATGAAAAATGACAAGAAAGCACTTCTATAAATTAAGTAGAAAAAAAGCAGTTTTTAAAATCTTTAAAGGGAAGCAGATTTGCCCCAATGGATAGGGCATCCACCTACCACATGGGAGGTCCAAGGTTCAAACCCAGGGCCTCCTGACCCGTGTGATGAGCTGGCCCATGTGCAGTGCTGATGCACACAAGGAGTGCTGTGCCATGCAGGGGTGCCCCCTGCATAGGGGAGCCCCACACGCAAGGAGTGCACCCTGTAAGGAGAGGTGCCCAGCATGGAAAAATTGCAGCCTGCCCAGGAATGGTGCCGCACACATGGACAGCTGATGCAACAAGATGACACAACAAAACAAGACATAGATTCCAGGTGCCGCTGACAAGAATACAAGCAGACACAGAAGAACACACAGTAAATGGACACAGAAAGCAGACAACTGGCAGGGGGGGAGGGCAGGGAATGGGAGAAAAATGTATAAAAAATAAATCTTAAAAAAAATCTTTAAAGACATCCTTTTCTATGTGCCACTTGATTTGTACTACATAAGAAAAAGAGATATATATTTACCAAAAAGTTAATAGTAAAAACCCTCAATAACAAAACAGACATCTGACTTCCATATTTCTTCATGAACTCTCAATTTACATATATTTTATGCTGTCAAAAACAATAGAGTCAGCTATGCTTAAGTTTATGGCTCTGGGGAAGCCTGATAAGATTGAACATTTAACAAAACTTGTGACAGAATCAGGATGAAACCCACCCATTTGTCTCACAGTGACTAATATAAATGTTTGTTCATATAAGCCAAACTGGTAGCAGGAATCATTTTGATTAGTTTATTTGCTTGCACAGAAAGCTAAGCCACCATGAGCATGAGAGCTAAAAGTGAACAGGTCAAAATGTCATCAACCTCTCTCCCATATTTGAATTTTCACTGAAGAGTGGAGGTACTTTCTCTAATAGTTCTGTGGTTCCTTACTTTCCTATCACCTAACATTTACTGAATAAATGTCACTGATGCACTGTGGTATCCTAGGAGCTAGGTTAATAAGCAGTTTCATAACAGGGAGAGACAAGCAATAGTGTTATTTTCAAACATGCTCATGGTAACCTAGAGATCAAGCTTTTTATTCCCAGTCCACCCTCCCCAAAGCTAATGTAGTTCTTTTATGCAACTCTAAAAAACCTCTTGTATATGTCCTCATCCTTTATTTTCTTTTCTGCTTTTTTCTTGCCAGGTTTCTTAGGGTATAATTTGCATGCCATAAAGAAATACCAATTTTAAGTGGTCTATTTTAATTCAATTAATTTAGATAAATGTATATAGTCATATGACCACAACCACATCATGATTTAAAGCATTTCCATCATTCAAAAAACGTTCTAGTTTTCTTGCCAGGAATGATAGTGGAGTAGGGAGTTCCAGGACTCAGTCTTTCTACTAAAACGACTATTAAATAGGCAGAAACTTTCTGAAACAACTATTTTGAAACTCCAGAGACCAGAACACTGTACAACATCCGGGGAAGAGCAGGAAGAAGAGGTTAATAAATTGTAGTAAAGACTGTAAATTGTTCTCCCCATGCAGAGACAACCACCACCCATCCCCCACTCTTTTTTTTAAAGATTTATTTTTTATTTATTTCTCTCCCCTTCCTCCTCTCCCCCATTGTCTACTCTCTGTGTCCACTCACTGTGTGTTCTTTTGTGTCTGCCTGTATTGTTATCAGTGGCACCAGGAATGTGTCTCTCTTTGTTGCGTCATCTTGCTGCATCAGCTCTCTGTGTGTACAGTGCCACTCCTGGGCAGGTTGCGCTTTTTTCACATGAGGCAGCACTCCTTATGGGGTGCACTCCTTGTGTGTGGGGCTCCCCTATGCAGGGGACACCCCTGCATGGCACAGCACTCCTTGTGTGCAACAGCACTGCACATGAGCCAGCTCACAACATGGGTCAAGAGACCCTGCAACTGAACCCTGGACCTCCTACATGGTAGGTGGATGCTCTATCCCTTGCGCCAAATCTGCTTCCCCCATCCCCCACTCTTGCAGCAGTCTGCAACAGGTTCCAGTTCCCTGCTAGCTGCTTTTAACAGAAAGGGATGTAAAAATCCTGTCCTCCAAGGACATGGATGTGCATGGCCAATCATGATCAGTGAATTCCAATCACTGAGTCCTGACTCTAAGGGCAGCTATTGTTTCAACCCACCCCAGAAAAAGACAATAACAGTCATCATTTCAACTCTCCCCAAACAGGGACAGAGGCACTGGAGTTTTAAAGTTCCAATGCTTCCTCGGGGCTAGGGGAACAGTTACTGAAGGGCTATATATGCCATGTAGGCCAGTAAGCTCAGCTTTGGGGAGTTGTCAGAGAAGTTGTTAGTGCCCTTCCTAAACCCATCCACAAGGCACTTTGGAGTCAGTCTACACTCCCTTCATGGGTCCCTGGCCCTGTTTTACCTGAGAAAGACTGAATTGTTAAAATCCTCCCCAGGGTGACCCTCCTCCCAGGATTTTGCCCTCCTCACAAATAAAAACTATAGAGGCAGACAGTCTGGGACAAAGGCTGCAGCTTCATATACCTGGGAAGGAGAGGTTTGTCCCCTGGGAAAGAAAGGGGACAGTCAAACTCCTGTGAACAGTAGAGCTCAGAAACAACTTACAAGCAAAAGTCCAGGACAAAACAGTAAAAACTCTGCACAGTCATTTGTCTTGGGCACTTTCCTGATAGGAGGGATAAAGCTCAACAGAATTTCTGTCATATCACCAGCTGGTTACAAAACCAAGAAACAGATCTCCCATGTGGTCAATTCCAGAGTTAACATTTTTAATATTAAAATGTACAGTGTGCAACTAAAGAATAAAAGAAAAACAAAGAAACAAAAATGATGGCCCCTCCAAAGGAATAGGATAAAAACACAGAAAACACCAACAAAGAAGATGAGCATGTGGACACCCTGAACAAAGCCTTGAAAAAATTATCTTAAAAATGTTTAAGGAGATGAAGGAAAGAACAAAGAAAGAACCATAGGATATAAGGAAAATAATGAGTAAACAATATGAGAATGTAAGTAGAGAGGTAGAATTTTTAAAAGGGAACCAAACAGAACTAGTGGAGCTGAAGATCACAATAACTGAAATTAAAAATGACCAGGAGAGTTTCAAGAGCAGATTGGAGCTGGCAGAAAACAGAGTTAATGAACTTAAAGATAAGATATTTGGAATTATTAGGCTGAGGAACAGAAAGAAAAAAGAGTAGTCTGAGAATAAATGTGAAAATAGCCTAATTCAGCATGAGACACAATCAAGCACACCAATACCCACATTATAGGAATCCCAGAAGGAAAAGAAAAGAAAAGAAAAGAAAAGAAAAGAAAAGAAAAGAAAAGAAAAGAAAAGAAAAGAAAAGAAAAGAAAAGAAAAGAAAAGAAAAGAAAAGAAAAGAAAAGAAAAGAGTAGAAAGAATAATAAAAGAAATAATGACTGACAGAGAACTTCCCAAACTTAACAAAAGACATGAATATGCACATCCAAGAAGCTCATAGAACACCAAATAGGATAAACATGAAGAAAACTACATCCAATCATATATCAATTACACTATCAAATGCAAAGGACAAGGAGAAAGTTCTGAAAGCTGCAAGAGGAAAGCAATGTGTTGCATACAGGGGAGTCCCAATAAGATTGAATGCCAATTTCTCATCAGAAACCTTGGAGGCAAGAAGGCAGTGGGTTGAAATACTTAAAGTGCTGAAGGAAAACAACTGCCAGCCATGAATTTTATATTCAGAGAGATTATCTTTCAAAGATGAGGGAGAGATTAAGACATTCTCAGATGAACAAATGCTGGAGTGTGCATCACCACTACACCAGTCCTACAAGTAATGCTAAAGGGAGTTCTTTGGATTGAAATAAAAAGACAATAGACAGTGGTTTAAAGCAGCATAAAGAAATAAAGTCCTGTGGTAGAGGTAATCATTTGGGTGGTTGTAAATGCCAATATACCGGACTATATTTGGTATGTAAATCCATTCTTACTTCCTACAGGTGCTAAAATGCAAAAACATAAAAAGTAATGATAAATCTAGTTTTTTGGACACACAATACACAAGCTTATTGAAGTTTAGTTGATATCAAGCCACATATAATTTTTATATATTTATGATTTAAAATTTTAATCCTAATGTAACCACAAGGGAAAAAAAACAAAGCTATATCCAGATAAAGTGAGAAGGCACTCAACATGGTACAACACAAGATAGCAAAAAATATAAAAATAGACTTTAATGGAAGTGAGGGACCAAAAAAATATGACTTACAAAGACAAAATAGCAAAATGGCAAAAGAAAGATGTGTATTGTCAGTAATGACTTCAAATGTAAAGGGATTAAACTACAGTCAAAAGGCAGAATGGATAAAATGTAAATAAAATTTCAAAAATTAAAAAAAAAAATTAAAAGACGTGACTCCAACTATATGCTGTCTGTGAGACACTCACCTTAAAGGCAAAGATCCAAGTAGATTGATGGTAAAAAGATGGGAAAACATACCATGCAAGTAGTAACAAAAGAGAGCTGAGGTAGCTATATCAATATCAGATAAAATAGACTTTAAGTCTATTTACAAAGGTCAAAGATGATATTACATATTAATAAAGGGGACAATTCAACATGAAAATGTAAAAATTATAGTTATATGTGCACCTGGCTGCAAACACTGACAGATTTGAAGGGAGAGACTGATGGTTCTATATTAATAAAGGAGACCTTAACACATCACTCTGAACAATGGATAGAACATCTAATAGAAAATCAATAAGGAAGTACAGAATTTGAATGATAAACTAAAACAACTAGACCTAGCAGACATAGAGAACACTGAGCACACACCCCCCAAAAAAGAATGCATATTCTTCTCAAGTACACATGAATCATTCTCCAGGATAGCTATATGTTAGGTCACAAAAGAAGTCTCAAAAAATTCAAAAATACTGAAATCAGGTATGCTCTCTAACCACAATAGAATGAAGCTACAAAGCATTAACAGAGGAAGAAAGGGAAAATTCACAAATACATGGAAATTAAACAACATACTCTTAATCAACCAATGAGTTAAAGAGGAAATCAAAAGCAAAATTAAGCAATATCTTCAGGCAAATGAAAATAAAAATACAATATACTGAAATTTATGGGATGCTGCTGAGGCAGTGCTGAGAGGGAAATTTAAAGAACTAAATTCTTACATTAAAAAGGAAAAAGACTTCAAAGCAGACCTAACTTGAAAACTGAAAGAACTAGAAAAAGAAGAGCCAAGTAAACACAAATCAAGCAGAAGGAAGGATATAACAAAGATTAAAGTAGAGATAAATGAAATAGAAAACAAACAAAAAACAATAGCAAGAATAAGCAAAACCAAAATTTTATTCTTTGAATCAGTAATCTAAAACCCCCAACAAAGAAAAGCCCAGAACCAGAAGGCTTCACAGGGGAATTCCACTAAACATTCCAAGAAGACTTAATTCCAATTCTGTTCAAATGCTTCCAAAAAATTGAAGAGGAGGGAACACTCCCTAATTCATTCTAAGAGGTCAAATCACATTCATACCTGAGTCAGGTAAAGAGATCACAAGAAAACTGCAGACTCTTATGAATATAGATGAAAAAATCCTCAACAAAATTCTAGAAAACTGATTCTAACAGTATATTAAATGAATTAGGCATCATGATCACTGGGATTTATCCCTGATATGCAAGGTTGCTTCAACATAAGAAAAATTGATTAATATAATTAACAGAATGAAGGGGGGAAATCTCACATGATCCTCTCAATAGATGCAGAGAAGGTATTTGACCAAATAAACTACCCTTTCCTGATTAAAATCAACAACACTTAGAATACTAGGAATTGAAGGAAACTTCCTCAACATGATAAAGGGCATATATGAAAAGCCCACAGTTAACATCCTACTTAATGATGAAAGACTCAAAGCTTTTCCTCTGAGATCAGGAACAAGACAAGGTTGCCCACCATCCCTACTGTTATTCAAATTGTCCTGGAAATTCATGACATAGCAATTAGGCAAGAAAAAGAAAATAAAAGGCATCCGAATTGGAAAGAAAGAAAAAAAGAACTTATCCTACTTGCGGATGATATGATCCTATATGCAGAAAATCCTTAAAAATCCACAAAAAAGCTCAGAGAGCTAAGAAGTGAATTCAGGAAGGTGGCAGGATACAAGAGCAACACCCAAAAATCAGTAGTGTTTCTATGCACAAGCAATGAACAATCAGAAAAAGAAATTAGGAAAAAAATTCCACTCACAATAGCAACTAAAGAATCAAATATCTAGGAATATATCCAACCCAGGATGTAAAAGACTTGTACACAGAAAAACTACAAAACATTCCTAAAAAAATTTAAAGAAGAGCTAAATAAATGGAAGGATATACCATGTTCATGGGTTGGAAGACTAGATATGGTTAAGATATTAATACTACCCAAAGAAATTTATGGATCCAATACAATTCCTATTGAAATGCCAACAATCTTCTTTGCAGAAACAGAAAAGCCAATCATCAAATTTATATTGAAAGACAAGGGGCTCCAAATAGCTAAAGTCATCTGGAAAAATAAGAATGAAGTTGGACATCTCATACTTTCTGATCTTTAAACATATTACAAAGCCACGGTAATAAAAACATCATGGTACTGGCACAAGGACAGATATATAGACCCATGGAATAGAATTGGGAGCTCAGAAATTAACTCTCGTATTCATTTCTTTTATTTTTGACAGGGTGGCAAAGGCCACTCAATTAGGAAGTAATAGTCTCTTCAACAAATGGTGCTGGGAAAACTGGATCTCCATTTGCAAAAAATAAAAAAGAGGGCCCCTACCTCACACTATACACAAAAATCAACTCCAAATTGTTGAAGACCTTAATATAAGAGCTAGAACTATCAAACTCCTGGGAGAAAATATAGGGAAGCATCTTCAAGATCTTGTATTTGGTAACAGTTTCTTAGTCTTTAACCCAAAGCACAAGCAACAAAAGCAAAATAAATGGGACCTCATCAGAACAAAAAGCTTTTGCTCTTCAAAGGAATTTACCATGAAAGTAAAAAGACAAACTACACAGTGGAAGAAAATACTTGGAAACCATGTATTCAATAAACAATGTCCAGTATATATGAAGAAATCCTTCAACTTAATAACAAAAAGGCAACAACCCAATTGAAAAACGGACTAAAGACTGGAACAGACATCTCTCCAAAGAAGTTATATGAATGGCCATAAAGCACATGAAGAGATGTTCAACATCATTCAGGGAAATGCAAATCAAAACCACAAAGAGGTACTTTTTTACACCCTTTAGAATGACTGCTATTTTTTAAAAATGTAAAATAACAAGTGCTGGAGAGGATGTGGAGAAAAATCGGAACACTCATTCATTCCTGGTGGCACTGTAAAATGGTGCAGCCACTATGGAAAACAATTTGTCAGTTCCTCAGAAAGCTAAGAATTGAAAGTAAGGGCTTGAACACATATTTGTACACTGATGTTCAAAGTGGCATTATTCACAGTTGCCAAAAGACAGAAGGAATCTACATGTTCAACAACCAATGAATGGATAAATAAAATGTAGTATATACGTACAATAGAATGTTATTCAGCTGTGAAAAGGAATGAAGTACCCACTTATTTGTGTTGGCATCTATCTTCAAAAACCAATTTATAAACTTCTATTTTGCTCCACTTATCTGTATTTCTATCTTTGTGCCAGTCCACCTGTCTGGAATACTGGTGCTTGATATTAGGTTTGAAATCAGGTGTTATAAGTCTTATACTTTGTTACTCTTTCTCAAAAATTTTGGTCAATTTTCATTTCCAAGAAAATTTTAGGATACACTTTTCAATTTTACAAAAAGTCTGCTAGGATTGGATTGGGATCAAGCTAAATGTGTTGATCCATTTAAGGAGAATTTACACCTTGATAATAGTGAATTTTCTAATCCACAAGCATGGTAAATCTCTTCATTCATTTAGATCTTCTTTAAATTATCTCAGTTTTGTTGCTGTCAGTGTACATGTCCTGTACATATTTTATTAAATTGATCCCAAGTATTTCATACTTTTGGATTCTATTGTATATAGTATTATTCCATTATTTTCAATTGTTTGTTGCTAATATGTAGAAATTTGATTATTTTTGTAAATAAACTTTGTATCATCCAACCTTGTTAAACTTAGATTTCTGTAGATTCTTTGAAATTTCTATATAAATGATCATACTATGTATATAAAGATAGTTTTATTTGGTTGCTTCCAGTCTATAAGCATTTTAGTTCTCTTTATGTCCTTATAGAATTGGCTACGAATTCCAGTGTAATGTTATATAAAAGTGGTGAGAGTAGATTTCCTTGATTTTTTTCTTGGTTTTAGGAAGAAAGCATTTAGTATTTCACTCTTATGTATAAAGCAGTTATTGTGTTTTTTTTACAGATATCCTTGATCAAATTGAGAATGGTCCCTCCTCTTTCTTAAAAGCATAGAGTCTTGATCATAAATGAATTTTGATTTTTGTTAAAAGTTTCTTCTGCATCTATTGAGGTTAATTACATTGATTCATTTCGAATGTTAAACCAACTTTGCATCCCTGGGAAAACCCACTTAGTCATGATTAATCATCCTTTTTGTATATTTTTGTATCTGGTTTGCTAGTATTTTAAGGATTTTCATTTGTTTATGAGGGATATTGGTCTCTGGTTGTTGTTTTTTTCTCATAATATCTCTGTCTGCCTTTGCTATCAGGATAATGCTGACTTCATAAAATGAGTTAAAAAGTGTTTTTTACATTTTCTGCTTCTTTGAAAGAGTTTATGTAGAATTTCTTCTTGAAATGTTTAATAGAAATTGCCATTGGAGCCTCTTGGGTCTGGAGTTTTCTTTGAGGAAATATTTTTAACTATCCATTCAATTTATTTAATACATATAGGGTTATTCAGATTTAGTAGTTGTGTCTTTCAAGGAATTTGCCCATTTCACCTAAGTTCAATTTATTGATATGTTTGTTCATAATATACTTTTTTAAAAAGATTTGTTTATTTTCCCCTTTCCCCCCTTCCCTCCCTACTGTTCTTGCTGTCTGTGTCCATTCACTGTGTGATCTTCTGTATCTCTTTTGCTTTTTGTCTTCTCTTCTCATATTTTTCTCTTTAGGATTCATGG
Source organism: Dasypus novemcinctus (assembly GCF_030445035.2). Lineage (NCBI taxonomy): Eukaryota > Metazoa > Chordata > Mammalia > Cingulata > Dasypodidae > Dasypus > Dasypus novemcinctus. The sequence continues at coordinate 108,068,947 of NC_080675.1, read as the reverse complement.
GGATTCCATCCTGGGAACACCTGATATGGAGAGAGGCCCTCTATCACTTGTGCCACCTCAGTTCCTGGTCTCTGCTGCCCTTCATCTTGACCCTCCCCTTTGTCTCTCTTTCGTGCGTCATCATCTTGCTGCGTGACTCACTTGCACAGGTGCTCGTTCATTGTGTGAGCACTCAGCTTGCTGCATGGATACTGGCTCACCATGTGGGCACTAGTGCAGGCACTGGTTCACTGCATGGACACACGTTCTCTTCTTTTTCACCAGGAGGCCACAGGAATCGAACCCTATCACTTGAGTCACATCCACTTCCCCATAATATATTCTTAACATAGTTAAGACATCCGAGGTGACATAATGATATCCCTTCTCTCATTTATGATATTGAAAATTTGTCCCTTCTCTCTTTTTTCCTGATCATTCCACTCTAGGTTTATCAGGTCTATTAATCCTTTCAAAGAAATATCTTTTGTTTTCAGTGATAATCTCTTGTTTTTGGTTTCTATTTCATTGATTTTAACTATGTATTTATCATTTCTCTCCTTCTGCTTACTTCGGTTCAATTTGCTGTTCTTTTTCTAGTTTCTTAAAGTAAATTAAGATCATTAATTTAAGGCCTTTCTTCTTTCTTTTTTTTATTTTATTTATTCATTTTCTTAAAAATATTACATTCAAAAAATATGAGGTCCCCATTCACCCCCACGGCCCCCATCCCTCTTCTTTCTTGATACGATCATTTATTGTTTGAAATTTTCCTATAAACACTTTTTAAGCTGTATCTCACAAATGTCCATATGCTGTGTTTTCATTTTCATTAAATTCAAAACGCATTCTAATTTCACTAATTTCTCTTTGATTCCTGGGTTATTTAGAAGTTTGTCCTTTAGTATCCAAATGCTTAGGCATTTTCTAGATCTATTCTGTTACTGTTTTCTAGTTTAATAATATTTTGGTCAGGGAAGATACTTTGTATGATTTTAATCCTTTTCAATTTATCAAGACTGGTTTTATGACCCAGAATATGGTTTCTCTTAGCAAATGCTCTGAGAGCACTTGAAAATAATGTGTATTCTGTTACTGTTGTGGAAGTATTCTATAAATGTTAGCTAGGTCAAGTTGTTTCATAACAACTTTCTGATTTTTTGGCTGTTTCTTGCATCAATTATTGAAAGAGGTATATTGAGGTAGACTGAAATCTCTAAAGTCGAGGATTTATCTATTTCTTATCTTAGTTCAAGAATAGTTTCTCTTAAGAAAGAAATCAAATAATGGTTTAAAGATTGAAGAACACTTGGCTATTCTTATTATGTTACTAATAGTTTCTCTTTCCACCTTTCTTCAGCTTTGATAAATCAATCAGATGTCCCATTCATATGGCCAAAAGTAAATTTTTATGAACTGCCTAAAACACAAAAAATTCAAAGAGAATTCCCAAAAAGCAAATTGTGGCAGTAACAATTCTATTGGAGACAACATGTATATTTATTCTTAATGAAGAAGTATGCATATTTTCATAATTAATTCAAAAATGCGTTTCCATGCCTACTAAGTGGAGTCAAAGATGAATCTCACTTCAGAATGGTTGTATTTTGATCCTGAGTAGAAAAAAGGACTGGAGCAACAGAACTGACCAGAAAACACAATTAAGTCTTAAGGGATATGGAAATTTGGAAAGGGAAAGGAGGATGTTTGGAATCTGTATGAAGGGCTGAGTATTGAGCAGATGAGGTATAAATGGAAGGTAAATAAAAGAAGGATGTATAATTCACCAGCATGTATTCCCCCAATATTTAAGGGGAAATTAACATCTACTCTGTTCTAGGACATAAGCATTTTGACTTCCAACAGTGAGCAAAACCCAGCTGATGGCTGAAATGTTACATATAATGAAGGAGGTTGCTGATGGGGCAGGAAAGAACAAGTAAATATTAGTTAACATGTCAGGTAGTGACAAACTTACAATGAATGTGGAGTGATGGTGGGAGGAACTGTTACTTTAGATCAGGGCTTCTTACCCAGGGCTCCAAAGACCCCCAAGGAGTCTGTGGAAAGATTTCAGGGGGTCCATGAGCTTCAATTGAAAAAAAAACCACTTATTATCTTTATATTCTCCGACCTTTACTAAAATCTAGCATTTACAAATGTATACAATAAATTATAGTAGAATTCATTCATATCAAATTACATTTGTTGCATATCTTGAAAAATTGCTTATGCTCATCCAATACTTTGAAATTCTGGTAGTTGTTAGACCCAACACTAGCTGAGTGTCATGAAACTATCTGCTGCTATATTCTGAGGTGTCCTTGGTTTTCACCTGACTGACAAAAGGGTCTGTGGAACAAAAGAGGTTAAGAGCAGCCCCTCCAGTGAGAGACTTCAATGAAGTCAGGGAACAAGTTTTACTGGTATCTGGAGGAAGAATGTCTGAGCAAATGGACAAGTAAATTCAAGATTCCTTCTGGGTGGAAATGAGCAGGAATGTTTTTTCCATGTCAAGAAATAGCAGAGATTAGATTCTATGGACTTGTAAAGGTAGCAGGGGACCAGAGGAAGCATTTTGCATTTTAAGTGGGATGGGAAGCAACCAGAAAGTATTAACCAGAAAAGTAATAAGACCATATTGATAGTCTCAGTGAATCACTCTGGCTGCTTGAGGAAACAGAAGAAGAAACAAGAGTAAAAATAGGGAACCGGATTGGAGACTGTTGCAAAAGTCCTGATTAAGGATGATGGTGATTTTGACTAGAGTGATTGCTGTAGAAGCAGTAAGAAGTGATCATATTCAGGACACATTTTAAAGATATGTACATAGATTGAAGTGAACTGACAAGAAATGAGAAATAAAAGACAAGCCTGACCTTCACAATTTTTTTTAGGGCTGAAAATAATATGGGAATGTATTTCACATGATCTTGGCAGCATATATTGAGATTTTGAAGGTTGCACATTTCGGAAAATATGCATGATCTAAGACCCTCAGAAAATATGTAGAAACTGCATCTTGGTACACTGAATAATGTATGTAAACTAATAGATAAGAATGAGAATATTTTGATAGCTTGATGGTTCTGACAAATGATAATATATAGACTTACCCCTTATGATATATGCTATCACTGAACTGCTAGAACTAGCTGAAATCCCTTCTCAGCAATATTTCTTCTGGTTGGATTTAAGTACTGAACAAGGATTTCCCTGTTTCTATAACTCGGTCCCAACTTACCTTTGCACCATCTTCTGCTATTCCCCATAATGTCCCAAATGCAAAATCTCCACTGGGTCCCTTACCATTTCCAGGTTACCCAAGAGCTTTCTCACATTTTCCCAATATTTCTCATTTCCAAAGCTCTTATTCTTCCTCTCCATGGGGAAAATACTTTTTATTCTTCAATAATTATCTCAAATGTCACTTGATCAGTGAACTATTCCTAAATCTACCTCTCTCTGCCCACCTTATCATCCCAGGCCGATTTTTGTCACTTCTTCCCCACCTCTCCATACAGGGAGGATCATTTTAATTGATGCTATATGTCACCATCCTATTTCCCCACCACCACCACCTCACTATTTGTGAGGCCCAATATCTGCAAAACTACTTGTTATGTGGTGAAAAATAAAAATAAAAATTTAATACTAATAATAGTTGGCAAAATTTTAGTTGTATACAGTGTAACAGATACTATGCGATACATTATGTAGTTAATCCGCACAATAACCTCATCGGTAGATATTTATTTTTGTCACATAAGAAAACAGAGTATCAGAAAGTTTGAGTAATTTTGCCAACTCGTACAGGCAGGACTGCAATTCAGCTCCGGGCTATCTGACTTTCCATCCCAGATACTAAAGAAAGAAGCATGCTGTCTCCCCAGAAATATACTAAATTGAACTGGATAGTACTCTAGTACGTTGCCTTTTTTTTAGTTTTTAAAACTTATTTATTTTTTAATTAAGATACACAGATCACAAAAAAAGTTACATTAAAAAATATAAGAGGTTCCCATATATCCCATACATGACCCTAACCCCACTCCTCCCATAAAACATCAACAACCTCTTTCATCACTGTGGCACATTCATTGCACTTGGTGAATACATTTTGGAGCACTGCTGCACCACATGGATTATAGTTTACATTGTAGTTTACACTCTCCCCTAGTTCATTCAGTGGGTTATGGCAGGATATATAATGTCCTGCATCTGTCCCAGCAATATCATTGAGGACAACTCCAAATCCTGAAATGCTCCATATCACATCTCTTCTTCCTTCTCCCTGGCCTCAGCAACTATCTTGGCCACTGTCTCCACATCAATGACATAATTTCTTCCATTGCTAGAGTCACAATAGTTCTATAGTAGAATACCAGTAAATACACTCTAATCCATATTTTATTTCTCCATCCTGTGAACCCTGGGATGGTGATGTTGAATCCAACTCTAAATTGAGAGGGGACTTAGATTCCATATGACTGATGGATGGTATTCTCCTGCTTGCAGTTGTAGATGCTCTCGGTTCCCTGGTATGGTGATTAACCATTCTCACTTCCCTGTTAGCTGACCTGGGTAAGTCTAACAAACTGGAGAGTAGGTGTTGCAACTCTACTGAGGCTCAGGGCCCAGCTGACACATGGACAGTCCAGAGATTCAAGTCTCTTGAGCATACACCAATCCCAGCACCAATCACAGGTTCAGTAAAAGTGACAGAAGAGGCATGTGTAGAGAGGTCACATCTGAGTCCAGCTCCATCACACTCAGAAGCACAAATTCCACAGTAGGGCCCACTTGCAAAGCACTGAGAGCCATCTGCCATGACCATAGAACCTGTGTATCTCCATTCCGATGACCATGCTGATGACCTCCCGACTCATTTTGAAGTCTCTTAACCACAAAAATTCATCTAGTATGTTTCAAAGCAATAATAGTATCTCCCAATGTTAAGAGAAATGGAATGGAAATGGAATCTTTTCACAATGAAGGATAAAAACTTCTATTTAGTAACTTCAAAGAAATACCCAAGTATAAAAAAAAAACAATACTTCTGTGGTGGCAGGTGATAGGGAGAATTTCCTTGAAATATCAAAATCTACAATGGATCTGTCCATTTCAATCTTTATACAATGGTACCACATATTAGATCACTTTCCAAAGAAATGCTCACCATTTTAGCTTATGAGAAGCTGTTTATAGTTGAAATACTCCTTGGGAAATTTATGCATAACTCTGTGAGTATGGTTACTAAATTGCCTTTAATAATAACTTGAGTGAAATATTCCCAGCAAAGAGACTAGAGGCATTTTTAAGCATGAAAACAGGTTGGGTTGGTCCTTCTCCCTCTTACTGGAATTGGGTTTTCCAGCCAAAAAGCACAAGGAACACCTACCAGCAATGACAGGATGCACTGCCCCAAAAAAGCCCTGTTATTTGGCTAAAGAAGGAGCTACAGTCAAATTTCACTTGAAAAACAAACCTCTTAGACTGAGCTTATAAGTGTAGGCAGTCTCAAGAAGAAAAAATTCAATAGATAGAAAAGGCCTATAAATTGTCAAAGTACAAATGTCTGATCAAGCTTTAACTGCACTTCCCAAACTTAGTTGTATGTAAATCTCTGGGGGAAAAATGAACACTACAGAAACGGCTTAGACTCTATGAGTGGCAGCAGGTCTTTTGTTCTATTGAAGCCATAGAAAATGGGATTTATGTTAAAAAAAAAAAAAAAAAAAGGAAGAAAGATCCAAGTCAAATGTTTAGTGTTATGAATGTATTTGAAGAAAACCTTAAATGGAATTTACTTATCCCACCTCAGCCTAAAAGTACTTCCTTAGGACAGTTATCTCTTATGCTCTAAGTTAAAACTGCTACTTCTCATCTGTACTTTCCATCCATAGCACCTATCTCAACTCTATTTATATTTATGTGTTGTACATATAATTTTTAAAGACTATTTCCTCATTAGAGTATAAATTTTTCAGGAAAAAAGCATGATTTCTACCTTTTTCTACATTGAATCTCCAGCATTTCATAGAAAAATGACATGACTGTTGTTCAAAAATTACTTGTTGAATGAATGAAGTATTATTACCATGAAAGCCCTAGATGGTATAGAAAGAAAACAATAGCATGATTAACTATAAACACTAAAAGAGAAACAGGCACTAAAATTAGCAGAGGAAATAAAATTTCTAAATCTAGAATCATCAATAGTGAGTTGACGAAGTTTCAAATTAGGACCTTTTATTTGGATCCTTGGGGAGTGGGGTGGAAGCTCTAATAAGAAAACCTTCTAGCTTTCCTCAGAAATATTACCATGTAAAAGACCTAAGGAACCTCTCAGAATATTTACAAGATCATATGCGTTATCGATAACATAGAATACTCTCTTTTATTTTCAAAATTCCTGACTCCAAGACGGTTGTATCTTTATGAAAAGGAAATTAGAAAATTGAAGATGTACCTAGGCAAGTATGCTAATGAGTTACATTTATATATTGCTTGATAGGTTAAACATGTATGTTGCAGTTATTACTGTGGGCCTGCTATGAATTTATGGTGTCACATACATTGCAATTATTGATTTACATAAGTATTGCAATTTCTCTACTAGTGTAGCAGATTTTCGCTTGAAAGGACCATAAACTGAGAGGCACACTATAGTTTAAAAAATTGGCATCTGGCGAGGAGATGAATGCAAGCCAGAAGAGTCAGCAGGAGGTTCCTGCTGTTTCCTAAGGAGAGTATCCCTGGGTGATACATCTGCTGTTGAAACATCAAACAGATTTCATTGTAGCTTCGTCCACACATACTTAATCCAGATTTCTTTGATTTTAAATTTATTTAGCAAAAGGAAAAGGCATACACTTTGTCTGCATTCCCTATTCTTTCAAAAATGCCCTTTTATTTAACATTTTATTTAACCTGAGGGGCAGAATAAAAGCCCCTCAAAGGTGCCCAGTTCCTCATCCTCGAAATCTGTGAATATGTTACCTTACAAGGCAAAAGAGACTTTGCAGATAGCTGTGTTAAGTTAAAGATCTTGAAACTGGGCTGAGTATCTTGAATTATCCAGGTGGGGCCAATAAGAGGCTCAAAGTCAGAGGAGATGTGATGATGGAAGTCAAATTGATGCCATCCCTGGAAGGGCCTCTACAAGCTAGAAAAAGGAAGGGAAGGATTTTCCCCTACAGCCTCAAGAAGGAACAGAGCCTTGGACAGTTCGAATTTTGTGAATCCCAAATAATGATTGTGTTCTTGAACTAATCCATCCCTGTGGGTGTGGGACCTTCAAATGCATTAATTCCATGGAGAGGCCTTTGATTAGATTACTTGATAAGACTGATTTAGAGCTTTTGATTACACTTCATCAGTGATTGCACTTCATCAGTGAAACGTGAACCAGCTTGGGTCCTGCCACTTGCTGGGTCTGATAAACAGGGATGCAGAAATAGAGAGACAGAAGAGAAAGGAAACCACCTTGTGAGAGAAAGGGCAGAGAGGAAGGATTCCAGTTTTGCCTACAGCTGCAGAAAGGCAGAGAAGTCCTAAAAGGCTGAGAGAGGTCCTGGAGTTTGGAATCAGCAGAGCAGAAAGGCATGGAAAGGGGCCCCTGAAGGGATGGGCTCATGAAGCAGCTCAGGGCTGAGGTGCCTGATTGCCACAGGGCAGGACACCAGAATCAACTGTAGCTGACTTTGGTAGGAAAGTATCTTTGATGGTACCTTGATTTGGACATTTCACAGCCTCAGAACTGTAAGATTTTACCCTAAATGAAATTTTCATTATAAAAGCCAACCCATTTCTGGTACTTGATATCAGCAGCTCTGTGGCCAACTAAAACAGAGCCCATATTATTCCACCATTTTAGAGCTGTTGGGACAGAAAAAAATTATATATGTCAAATTCTCCACTTCTACAAACTTACAATCTTGATGAGAGACATGCTTAATTCACACATGATAAAATTTTGTTAAACAAAAACTCTAGGGGACCAAATACTCTTGTGAAATATGACTAAAATCATACCAGATATAAGCAGTCCTAGAATATTCACCCTCAAAAAGGTAAAAAGCAGTTGCTCTCCTGATTCATAAAACCATTTCATTCTTCCAAGTTTTCTGAATAAAGCTTCTATTTAACTTTGTTTTATTTTCTGTCAAAACTAGAAATATTAAAATACTAATAGAAATTTTCCAGCCTAGAAATTAAGTAAACAACTACATTTGGTTAATTACAAGGTGAAATAATTTCTGAAAGATAATGCCTTAATTCTACAAGAATTCTTTTAACATTTTTCATATCGTTTTTTATAACAAGCATAAAATGAAACTATTGTGTGAGATGACAATTATTTTGAGTATAAGTATTTAAACACAAAAATGAAGTAAAATATTTGGAGCAGTTCTATTTTTTGCATTCATCTCATTTTGGCTAAAATATTTGTGTTAGGTTTCAAAAACTGCTTTGAGATAAATGAAGAGAGCTAATTCTCCATTCTGTTCTCCGGGACCTATTATCACTGTATACATTGACTTTGAGTTAAGTGCTTTCTATGAAACTTTAAAAGCCAATATTTAGAATAGTGGATATCTATACAATTTTGAAAGCCATCTATAGTCATCTGAATAATGATCCCTCAATATGCCACATGCTAATCACTGTACCCTGTGAATGTCACCTGTACAACATTATTTTTAAAAAGAGAGAAACAGAGACTTTGCAGATATTATTAAGTCAAGTTAAGGACCTAGAGATGGGGATATTATACTGAAATATTCATGTGGGCCCCCAAACACAATCACAAGGATCTTTAAAAGAGGGAGGCAGTAGGAGATTTGACAAGACAGGAGCAGAGAAGGTGAGGTGAGCACAGTGGTGGAGATTGGAGTACTGTGGCCATAGATCAGGGAATGCTGGCAACCATGGAAGCTGCAAAGAAAAGGAATGAGTTCTCTCCTTGGGCCTCTGGAGGGAACATGCCCCTGACAACCCCTAGATTTCAGCCCTGTGAAACCTCCTTCAGACTCTGGCCTCCAGGCTGTGGAAGAATAAATTTCTATGGCTTTAAGCCTGATAATTTGTTACAGCAATAGAAAACGAATAAACTGTTTCAATGTCTCCTTCATGAGATGTGTCAACTTAACATGGAAGAGTGTGGAAGATGAGAGGAAAGAAGCATTTACATCATAGCATTATGTTTAATTTCAGAGAGAGAAAAAATAGAAAAACTGTTAAAGGCTACCATTTGTCTCAAAATAAAAATTTCAAAACAGTGCTTGAAGTGTGTGCTGAGCAAAGGGGAATTATCTTAGATATTTACCCCAGAAAAAAACATGTTCTTAACCTTGGTCCCTTCCTGTGGGTGTGAACCCACTGTAAGTAGGACCTTTTGATGAGTTCCTTCAGTTAAGGTGTGGGCACAACTCAATCAAGCTGAGCCTTAATCCTATGACTGGAGTCCTTCATAAGCAGAATGAAATTCAGACACACAGAGAGAAAGCCATGAAGCCTTTAGCAAGAAGCTGAAGGTCAGTGGAACCTGGAAGAGAAGGGAGAGGCCCGGAAAGGCTGCCATGTGCCTTGCCCATGTTCAGAGGAGCGCAGGACCGGGGATCACCAGTAGCTGGACCCAGAATGCCAGTCCTCGGGAAGAAAGCATCACCTTGATGGTGCCTTGATTTGGACTTTTCTTAGCCTCAAAACTGTGAGCTAATAAATTCCCATTTTTTAAGCCATGCCATTGCATGGTATTTGCTTGAGCAGAAGGAAACTAAAACAGGAATCAAATAACCTTATTAAAAGGATTATTTTATGCAGTGGATTCTAATGTAAATCAAGAAGAAGGCAGTAGTCAGAGTCATACTTTCCAAAAGTACTTTCCAAAAGTAGCTGAAGGGAAGTTGGCAAACTGGAACAAAATCAGGAGATACATATCAATTTACTGGATATACTACATATAGTTGGATAATAATAAGTTAAAATTTTTCTTTTAAAAGGATTCACAAACAAGTAGTGATATAATCCCAAGTATACTTTGAGATTTTCAGTTTCAAATAAGACTTTTTAACACAATCTTTTCTAAAAGTTACTCCACTTTAGTAACTGAGACTTATTATAATTCGATGGAGTAATCAATAATAGTGAAAATCCTTTCCTCTATTTAAAACATTTTCGTGTGTGTTCTGAGTAATATTTTATGAAACGTGCTATACTTACACTATACTGTATTTGGTGCAAATTCTTTCTGATTTTGTAGATTTTAGAGAATTCTAATTCACCATGAACAACTCAAGTAGCCGGCAAGCTGTTCAAGTTAAGTCTACGAGGCAGAGTTGTAACATTCAGAACACCTTCACGAGAGCCAGAAGACCAGGCCCCACAGAGCTGTGACTTCAGGCATCTCACTTCACTTAGATTTAGGATCACACAGCCCAGGAAGAATACGGTGGAGTGCCTGGGGATACTAAAATTTAAGGGATAGATGTGGTATGTTTTAACAATGTCAAAATTACTCAATGGTAAGTCATTTAAACTGTTGTCTAGCAACACAGATGACATGAGGAAGTAGTCTGCAAAACTGTTATGGAATTTTTAAGCTGAAACTCAAAAACTAAATGACATTTTGCCCTGTAAGAAAAAAAAGTGAACACACTTGCCTCTGCATTTACAGATGACCCTAGAGAAAATCTGGAGAAACCAAGAAACTACTTCGGGCATCATTTTCTCCACCTATAATAAAGTGACCATATTACATAACCTCCACACTGTCTTTCTGTTTTAAAATTTTATGAAACCCATAGAAGCTAATTTTTAGTGAATCCTAAGGATTCTCATTCCTGCACAGTTTTAAATTACGTTTGAGGTTTTTCTGCCTTATGGTGAGTATGGTTTTAAATATCAGTATATCAGTAAATAATCTCAATTGATCAAAATTATTATGCATGGATGTACTTTAGAAGTAGGTTTCCAGAAAGCAGTGATTAATAATCAATAACAATTGTTGTTAATTTTAAATTACCAAAAAAATACATGAACTATTTCTAAATAGAAGAATTCTGTGTCCTAAGGAAAAAGTGGAGGGCATAGTTGAAAAATACACTGTTTTGGCATATAAGTAATTGTAATGCAAAACATATCTTTTTCTCAATTCTTATCTTTACGTTCTGAATAAAAAAGAAAATTTTCACTCTACATTTTAATGAGGCATTAAAACAATGGTCATTGTAAAAATTTGGAAACTAAAATGTACAAAGAAGAAAACAAAAATCATTCATCACACCATACAAAACCAATATGGTTTTTTTATATGTATTTCATTATATTTTGCTTTAAAATTTAGTCTCATATTTTGTCTATCACTTTTTACTCTACTTAACATTTTGTTGAAACTGACTGTCAGATAGTAAAGTCTTTTACATACCAGGGTCTATATCTGGACTTTCTATTCTGTGTCACCGACCTCCTAGTCAATTCTTTCACTGGTAGAGTTTTATAACTTCAGAACTAACGTAGCCTTATAATGCATTTTCAGACCTTGTAGGGAAAATTACTTCTTGTTCCATTTTAGCATTAAGGTAATACTAGTTTATACTAGTCTCATAAAATATGTTGTGCTTTTTCTTATATCTAGAACAGACTGAAAAATATGAGCATCTGTCCCATAATAACTTGATATAACTAGAGTGATTGTTCAATTTATCATTCAAATTAAGCCATTTTGTAAGCAAATATGACTACTTTAATGTTTATGCTGGATCAACAAGGAAAAAACAAGGACTGATGTGGCAAACCAGGAATGTCCCAAACAAACAATACATTCAAGCCCAAAGCACCATCAAATCTTCTGGATTTGACACCAATGGGAAGAGAGCACTGACTACCCCCACACATCTAGTAAGTTTTCTATTTCTTTCTGAGCTATGACCAATTATATTTTTCAGAAATTTGCTCATTTTATTAAACTTTCAAATTTATTTTACAATGTCCATAGTGTTATCTTATGATTTTCAAAAATATAACTGGATATGTTGCTCAGTTTGTTTTGGTTTATTTTATTTTGTTATCCTATATGACTATCTCTGTTTTTTAAGGGGTGAGTTTAATTTACTTGTATATTGTGAAATTATTTCTACTGCATAATTTTGTAATTTCTACCTCCCAAGTTTTCTCTTCAGTTGTTGGTGATTTTTTGGATAGTTATAAATTTTTATTACCCCCAACTTATTTAGAAGTTATACATTCTATGTCTGTTCTGTTAATAGTTACTGTCAAATTTCAATACATACTTAAATTTATGTTTCTAACAATATCAGTAATAAATATGTATTTCCTTCCTCTTTCCAAATAAGAAAAAAAATTTAATATCATTTAACTTCCTCTAAACTTCTCCCTCCAAATTCTTATATTAATTTTGCTTCATATTCTAGTCTCAGATTATTTTTAAACACAATTGGATTCTGTGTAAATATGGTATCAATTTCTTAGCCCACTATTGTTCCTTATATCCTGCTCCTTTCTTTTGGTTTCGTTTTCTTTTTGCCATATGTATTAGTCAGCCAAATGGGTACTGATGCAAAATATCAGAAATTGGTTGGTTCTTAAAAAGGGTATTTATTTGGGGTAGAAGCTTACAGTTACCAGGCCATAAAGCATAAGTTACCTCCCTCACCAAAGTCTTTTGCCAAGTGTTGGAGCAAGATGGCTGCTGATGTCTGCAAGGGTTCAGGCTTCCTGGGTTCCTCTCTTACTGGGTTCATTTTTCTCTGCAACAAGTCTGTTTTCTCCCTAAGGTCAGCTGTAAACTATGAGGCTCTCTAGGCTTTGTCTTTCTCCACAAGGCCAACTGTAGACTATCAGGTGACCAGCTCTGTCTCTGCCTGGGGTTTCTGCCATATCTAAGGAGCTGTCCCTAGTCCTCTGTACTCTTCTCCAGTGTGTTCACTTCCTGGGCTCCAGCTCAAAACTCCAACTCTGTTCTTTGCCATGTCTTTTACCTGTGAGTCCCCACCCACCAAGAGGTAGGGACTCAACACCCTACTGATGTGGCACAATCAAAGTCCAAATCATAATTTAATCATACCCAGGTACAGACCACTTTACAAACATAATCCAATATCTATTTTTGGAATTCATGAACCATATCAAACTGCTACACCATGATATAATCTTCTCTAGTTGTTTAAACATGAATTTGTGGCTAAAAAATTTTCTAAGTCTTTGATTTTAAGAAAATGTTTTCTTTTCAAATAAACATTTGAAACATTACTATCAGATAATGATTTCTCAGGTATATAGTTCTACATTCCCAAATATTTACCATCAGTAGTCTAAATATTTCTCTGACATCGTCTCTTGACTCTCTTTTTCTTGATAAGGAATCAGACATTACTCAATCTAATTGTAGTTTCTTTGGTATTGGTCTCCTTTGCTTTTAGAGATACCTCTTCACATTTGAATCCTATCATATCCCTACAATGTATTTATGTAGCCATGGACTTGAAAAATAACTTATCATGTTCTGTATTTAATGAAATTTTGAGGATTTGGGATTTTATTCATCTCTGGAAAATTCTCAGCCAGTATTTCTTTTGCTATTTCCTTTTCATTACTCTATTATTTCTGAAACTCCTATTTGATGTATGCTGAAGCTTTTCCATTCCGTCTTCTGTGTCTCATAACTTCTTGTTCATTTTCATTTTTGTTCTAGGAAATAAATCTAGTTCTATCTTCCAATAAACTAATTCTCTCCTTAACTATGTTTACTATTAGTAAAACCATTTATTAAACTTTTTCTTTTAATGGCTATATCTTCATTCTTCTAGGATTGTTACTTTATCTTTTATATCCATTTATTCCTCTTATTTCTTGGATTTTTTCCTTTGAGCATAATAACTATGCTGAGTTTATAGCCTCTTAGGTTTCTTCTACCATTTTTTTTTGTTTTCTTGGTGAAAATTTTTCTATTTTTATAGGGAAGGGAGGCAGTAAATTTTTTCATTATTCTGGATTTCTGCAATATGGTTTATAATTTATCTCTGTGATCTAAACTCTTTCACAGTTATCTTCCATAGACTTTCCTTCCCTATGTGCCCTGAGTTATTGAGTCTTCTCTAAATAGTAGTTTCACAGCTGCCTCCACTTAGATTCTACAGGATACATGACTCAGAAACAGATCTTATATTATTAGCTGGGGGCTTTGCAATGAATAACTAATGGGAATCTGGCTTCCATCTTGTGCCTGATACAAGCTTCTTGTTCTGATTTTTCTCAAGTGACTTTTTTTTCACTCTGGGAAGAGATAGCTTGGTTCTAGCCAGCAGGTGGAAATATGTGAATGCATGTTTCCTACTCAGTCTGGCTCCTTTTTCTATATATCCAGTACATTTAGTGCCTCTCTTTCTATTTTAGATTGTGAAAAATTCCAATCCCCATAAAACCACATACCTCAGCTCCCATTCATTCTAATCTCTTTCTGACACCTAAAATTTATTTTTTATTTTTATAAACAGAAATATGCATTTACATATTTATTTCATCTACCATTTCCATCTATTGAAGTGGGAAGAGAAGAATTTTGATTATTCCCAGTCTATGCTTTGACTCTTTTATACTGTTTGCATGCAACCCCAGTAAAGCCTCTCTTCATTGTTACCATTACATGTGAAGTTTTCTCCTTAAAAGTTACAAAAGTCTTATTCTCTCTACCATTTGCTTGTCATTTAATCTTTTCTGCTTAGTTTTGTGGTTATATATGTATGTGTCTTGTTGTTGCTACTAGAATAAAAGCTCCCTATTTGTCATAACCCTTAAAATTATCTCATTATAGTAAGTATTCAAAAATCTTAAAGTAATTATTAAACTATTTTTACAATTGTAAATAACAATTTTTTTAAATTCTTAAAATACTTTTTTAGTTTTGAGATTATTGACAATTAGATGCTTTTATTTTATGCCCTTAAATAGGAAGAAATAAATGCTTGCCTTCTAATGGAGAAATAGAGTATGGATTAGAGTGGCCTCACTGATATTCTACTATGGAACTATTGTGATTAGTAATGGAAGAAATTGTAGCATTGATGTGGAGAAAGTGGCCACTGTAGCTGCTGAGGGTAGGGAGAGGAAGAAGAGATATGATGCGGGGGCATTTTCAGAACTTGGAGTTGTCCTGGGTGGTACTACAGGGACAGATGATGGACACTGTATGTCCTGCCATGGCCCACTGGGTGGACTGGGGGAGAGTGTAAACTACAATGTCAACCATTATCCATGTGGTGCAGCAGTGCTCCAAAATGTATTCACGAAATGCAATGAATGTTCCATGATGATGAAAGAGGTTGTTGATGTGGGAGGAGTAGAGCGAGGGGGGTGAGGGGAATGTGGGGACCTCATATTTTTTTAATGCAACATTTTTTTAAAAATACATTGGCAAAAGCTATCTTCAGATTTCAAGCCAAAATGAAATGTTAATAGTAAGTGTGATCAGTTTGAAGATAAGTCTACAGAAAGCAAAGTTGCATAACCATTA
The DNA here is from genome assembly GCF_030445035.2 of Dasypus novemcinctus. Classification (NCBI taxonomy): domain Eukaryota; kingdom Metazoa; phylum Chordata; class Mammalia; order Cingulata; family Dasypodidae; genus Dasypus; species Dasypus novemcinctus. The sequence continues at coordinate 108,053,433 of NC_080675.1, read as the reverse complement.
TTCATGTGGGATAGTAAGGTTGATTTAACTACCTCACAAATCCCAAGATGAAATATATGCATAACTCTATCAAATCCACCAGTAGTACTAAGAAAAACACAGAGCCCTTATATTTACTTAGTGTTTTACAATTTTAAAGTATTTTCACATACATAACTTTTCTTGATGCCCTCAGCAATGCTATGATTGCAGGCAGGACATAAAATAAATACAACGTTTTACAGATGAGAAAACAGAGTTTGAGAGTAGTTGGGTTTATTGTATTGGTGCCAAAAGACCAGTCTCTTAATACAGTAATGCATGATCTCCTTACCAAATTGTTAATAGATCTTAATAACAGTGTCCAAATATCATTAATTCTTGTATCATATATATGTAAATATTTATACTAATTGGTTACAAAATTTTAGGGTTAGTAAGCATATGCTTTACATAAGAAAATTATGTGCTTTCTGAATATACTAAATCAATCAATCTTTACTTTGACATCTCCATTTTATAAAAAAATAAGTCCATTGCCCTTACTCGAAAGAACACTTTTGTATATTCTCCCAATTTTTTTAACCCCCCCCATCATCCAGAAAAATATAATATGCATGTTAAGTACTAATTCCAGTTCATGGCAAGGTTATCCTCCAGCCAATGTCAGAACTATAAAAGAATAAGGAATTTATTGATGGAAAACTAGAAAGTATTATCCATGCAATCAAAACATCAATAGTTGATTACATAAATGATACTAGTCAAGGGAAAGTTTGGGTAATTTGACAATTTCTATTGTCTATTAATCTCACAGTGGAAGAATTTCAATTCTTATACATTTGTTTTCATATATGTATCTTTCTTAGGCCTTATTTTTTTAATTTTTAGAGAAAAATTCGCATTCAAAAAGTGCACATATCACAAGTTATATAGCTCAATAAATTTTCACAAACTGAGCCCACCTGTGCAACCAGTACTCAGCTCAAGAAACAGAACATTTCCAGAATCCCAGGTACTATCCACCATCCCAGGTATAACCATTTGGGGATTCGTTTTGCCTGAACTTTATATATAAAGCATATACTGTAGGTGGAATATACAGGATAAAGTTTACGAAGGAATGATATAAATTGTGCTGTTTGGTGTCTGGCTTCTTTCATTCAACATTTTTTAAAGATTCGTCCATATTGTTGCATGTAGCTGTAGATTTTCATTCCTAGTGTCATTTAGGATTCTAATATGTGAACAAACAGCAATGTTTTCATTCATTTTACAGTTGATGGGCATTTGGGTAGTTTCCATTTAGGGATATTATGAACAAAATTACTATAAACATTTATGTACCTTTTGTAACTATATGTATGCATTTCTGTTGAGTATTTACCTAGAAGTCAAATTGCTGCATAATGCATTCTAGCATTTTTTCCAACAATTATAGATGTTCTATCTGGTCTTATTTTGAGCATACAAAAATACAGTAAACTCCTTCTTTATTTTATTTTATTTTTTAGATTTTACTTTATTTATTTCTCCCCAACCCCTCATTGTTTGCACTTGCTGTGTCTGTTCATTGTGTGTTCATCTTCCTTTCAGGAGGTTCCAGGAGGCAAATCTGGGACCTCTGATGTGGGGGGACTGCTTAATCACTTGAGCCACCTCTGCTCCCTGCTTTATTGTACCTTTCATTATTTTCTTCCTCCCCACATCTCCTATTACATCATCTTGTTTGTCAGCTTGCTACGTCAGCTCACTGTCTTCTTTAGGAGGCACTGGAAACCTCTGCTCCCTGCCCTGTTGTGTCTCTCATTATGGTTTTTCTTCTTGTGTCTCTTGGTATGTCAGCTTGCTGCACCTGCCCCTCACATCAGCTTGCTGTCTTCTATATGAGGCGCCAAGATCTGAACCAGAGACCTCCCATGGGGTAGGCAAGAGCCGAGTCACCTGAGCCACATCCACTTCCCAGCTCCTTCTCTTTTACCATGCCAAAAGGAATAGTCACAATTCTAATGAGCTGGAAATAAAACATTTAGTGAGAAGAGGGTCTGTGAGAAGGTAAAAGTCTGATATCAGAAATGTAAGTAATGGGTGTTAAGTAATGAGTTTATCACTCAAGGTTCATTCAGAAAATTGGAATAGCTAGAATATAAATTGATTTATTGTAGAGATTTGATCTTATGCAATTATGAGAACAAGGTAGGTAATGTCTCTTGGTCTGTTGTCCTGGTATCTGATGCTGGGACTTAAAGTCCACAGACTAAGAAATAGGGAAAGCAAAAAGAATTTAAAGAGAAGAGAAGTAAAGAGAAGCTGGAATCTACAAGCAAGAATTGGAGCCCACAAGCATGGACTGAAACCCATGTTAGTTCTTTTGGCTTCTGACCTTGATGGCATAGGCTTCCAGCAGAGGCTGTGTCCTTCGTCAAGGGCCTAAACACATGCACCTGACTTAGGAGTCTGAGAGGCTGAAGGAGAGTCCCTGGAAGGTGGAGCAGTGCAGACTTGGCCACTGTCGCACATCAGTAAGGTGAGCCAGCAGATAAATGCCAAGTATATATAAGACACGAAAATCGCCGTTGCTTCCCTACCCGCACCCCCCCCCCCCCCCCTCCAAATCTCCCACCATTTCTCTCTTGTGGCCTTTTACCCTAACTGGAAACATACAGAGAAGGGAATTCTGGGAAACGTAGTCAGCCTAGCCAAACTGACAATTACAAAGTCACCACAGATGGAAAACTGAGAAAATAGAAGTAATTCAAGATACAGAAATAAGAAAGGGTTTGACAATACTCAAATGCTGAAGAATGAGCCAATAATTACTTCTTCCTTATTAAAGTCAATGAACACATTTCAGTCTTCCTCATTCTTCTTGACCTCCCTGCAGCATGTAACACTATCAACCAACCCTCTTTCCTAAAGCCTGCAGGCTGCTTTCAAGTATTAGTTCTCTCCTTTAAAAGTAAGAGGTCCATAGTTTATTGGGTATATCACAACTCAGAATATATACCACATTTCTTAGCCTCTCTTGCTATTAGGTCTGCTTATGTGATAGAGTTCTGGCCAATAGGAGATAAGAAGACATATAAGCAATCTCTGGGAAGCACCTTTCAAGGGAAAGGATACGCTTCTTCTCTTCCTCCTTCTGATCTAAATAGTCTTTTTCTGACTTCTTCCCTCCCCAAGAACACTGATCTTTTATCCTAACTGAATTTCTTTCTGCTTGTCAGTGACACCTTTTCCATTTGTTGGAGACCATGTTGGACTCTGAGCATATCTCCAAGGTAGTGTAAATTCAGGAATCCCTACAGGCTCTCATTCCAGTCCCTACCTGATCTTCTGTCTAGTCTAGTAAATCTAATTTTTCCATACTAAGCCTGAGTATCAAAGAGAATAAAAGCCTTAAGTTAATATTGATTAGATCTATCACTTCCCTTTTTCTTCCAGTCCTATCTTGGTAAGAGATTAGATTTGTCTGACAGGAGTTATTGTTATCTATTCCATACTGATTGTTCTATTTTTGATATTTTCAAATTGATTTAGCAATGATTCCTTTTTAAATTTTCCTATTGCATTACATTGATGTAATAACTGTTTCAATTTTTGAAAGATAGTAATAGTGAAAATGTTTTCAGGCTCTGGACAATAAATTCATTATTTCAACCAACATTTAGTACAATATAATTCTACTACAATAAAATCATATGAGCAATTTAGAAGTTATGACTGCTTGTCTATAAATTCTAGTGTTTGTCTATAAATTCTAGTGTTGTTCTGGCATTAACAAGCATTAAGGGCCAGGCTAGGCGCTGGTGATTCCTTGTGGCTAAGACATATTCCCTGACTAGTCTTGTGAGGGAAATTGATGTCCAAATATGCAACCACAAACAACGGAGAAAGATACTTAATAGAGGGAAATGTTAATACCAAGTACTGGAAAGAAGCACAGAGTCACAAGTAATAACTTTATTTAGTAACAAAGAGAACTGATTGGAGAAGTCTTTGAGAAGATCTGACTTTTGGAATCAGAAGAAATTTAGCAGTCAGAGACAAAAGGGGAGAGTATTCCAGACAGGGGGGAGCAGCACATGCTAGTCTTTTGGTGAGATCCCATAGCAATGTTTGTTCTGAGTAAGAAGGAGGCAGAAGATGGGGGTTACTAGACTGGCTGAGATTAGATGTAGAGTCTAAACTCTTGAGACAAAATTTGAGAGGCAAATTTAGTAACTATACTAAGAATAGTGTCCTGCAACTCTGAAAAATTCCTTAAGGTAACTTTGACCAAATTATGAGGGCTTACTAAACTAATAAATCTATTTCATTTAAGTAGCTTTTCATTAAGTCTTCCTTCATAGCCACTTGCTTCTTCCCCTTTTGCTCTTTATATTATCTCTCCTTCTTTCTTCTTTTTTTCTTTAAAATCATTCTGTGTTTTTCTAAGCATGAAACACTTCTGTCTTTCTGATGCCTCACAATTTTAGATAAAACTTGTAAGATGCATTTTCATGAGGTGCTTTTTCTTTGGGGTGGTGGTTAAAAATCATTTGACTCAAAGCTCTTTCCCATCATGTGCACTTCAATCCTTGGAATATAAATCCATTTTGTAATTACTCCAATATCCTCATCTCAGAAACTTTGCCTGACACACCATTCCATATGTTTATGATTCTCAGAATGAAAAAGTGTTCCCTGACAACCATTCAGATATTTCCCTTTAATTTCCTTTTATGCCTTATTGTCTTATAATGTTCAACTGAAAATATATGTTGCAATATTGTGTGACATTATCAGTATTACTTAAGATTTTATATACCCATATATCAACCAAACATCAGATAAATCTCACTATTCTTTCTGTACATCTTCTTTCCTGAACAGTACAGGTAATAGATTCAATTTCTTCTTTGTGACAAGTTGACTTTAAGCATTTCTTACAAACTGAAGACAAGAAGCAATTTGCATTTTGGTTTGAATTATTTTTAAAATGTGAACTGGAAATGGAATTTGGCTTAAAGTTCATGCAATTAAAGTGATGGTGCTAACTGCAATGCATGCTTTTTAGATGAAAGTTATCTCGGGGTTGATTTTAAGAATAGTGAAAAGCCAAGACACAAGACTAATTTGAAGGTCTTGCCAATAAATAAAGTTGTTGGAAAAAGTGGGGTATTCTGATGATTTGTAATCCTGCAATAATGGCTTCTAAATAGTTAAGATTAGTTTGAGAAATGAGAGCCTTTCCACCCCCTATGCCATGTGCCAGTAGGGGACAAAAATCAATCTTGCTAGAGCTCTGATTACTTCTGCTGCAAGTTTCTTGTCAGCAGATTCAAAATGCGCAGGGCAATGAATCTCCCACAAGGTAGAGGTGCTGCCCATCAGCTGGAAACCTTTTTTCCCAACTTCTTGTAGAATATCTGCTTGTGACAAATTAGAAGGAGAGGGAGAAATAGAAGACTATTTGGTTCAACAATTTTAATCCTGTGTTATCAGTACACAGAGAAAGTGACACTAGTTCATGTGACTTTGAAATGAAAAATGTACCATTAAAGGGAAGAAGCTTGAAATTTAAGGAACAAATAAAATACTGGACATCTTAAATACAATGCTGCTTAGCAAATGATCAAGGTGGAACCACATTAAGGAGGGAGACTTGAATTAATAAATACTAATATCTGAAGCAAGAGGTCTAGATTAGGGTCCAAATTGGAAGAAATAAGGAAAAAGAAACAGGTTTTTGTTTTGGTTTTTTTTACACTTTTTTTATTAAAACTAATAGATCACCAAGAATGCTACATTAAAAAAACATAAAAAACATAAGAGGTTCCCATATACCCCATTCCCTACCCCCCCCCACCCCATCATTTTTGTAAATTGTGTTTTTTGAAGATTTATACATCACACAAAAAATGTTACATTAAAAAATATAAGAGGTTCCCTTATACCCCCCGCCTCACACCTCCCACACCAACAACCTCCTCCGTCACTGTGGCACACTCATCGCACTCGGTGAACACATTTTGGAGCACTGCTGCATTGTAATAAAAGCACAGGAATATGAATCATGAGAGGAAGAAGGGCGATGTGGTAGGCAGAATAATGAACCCTCAAAAGTTTCCTCCTCCTAATCCTGGAAAGTGTGACTATGTTTCTTTACATAGCAAACGGAACTTTGCCAATATAATTAAGTTAAACAATTTGAGATGGGGATATTATCCTGAATGAGCCCAGTGCAATCACAAGGGTCCTTAACAATGGAAGATGGTGTTAAAAATAGAGGTCAAAGTGATGCACTGTGAGAAGGATTCAGTCACCTTTGCTAGCTTTGAGGATAGAGGAAAGAGGCTGAGAGTCAAGAAACATGGATGGCCTCTAGAAGCTGGAAAAGGCAAAAAAGCATCTACCCAGACCCTCCAAAAAGGAGCACAGCTGTGCCATCACCTTGATTTCAGCCCAATAAGACCCATGTAAGCCTTCTGATCTGCATAACTGTAAGATAATTTTGCATTATTTTAGGCTGGTAAGTGTGCATTAAATTTGACACAACAGGAACAGAAAAATAATAGAGACAAAATACAAAAAGATCAAAGAAAGATTACGTTTTTAAATTGTATATTTCAAATTTCCTGTGTATCCTCATCATTGCTGGCAGAAAGATACTTTGGTGCTACCTTTCTGTGGGAAATTATTTAGTAGTTTTTAAAGTACGTTAAAATCATATATGCACTTTGACCTAAAAATTGCACTTCAGGGAACTTAAAAAAATAATAAAGATATGTGGGCTAATTTTCTACAAGGATGTTTTTAATAGCCTAAAATTATAAATAGCTTGAGGATTCAACAATGGGGCCATTGGAATAAATCTTGGTATCACCTCAAACAGAATGCTATGCTTCCATTAAAAGTTAGTTAAAAGCCCCCTCTCGGACAGAACTGCCAGCTTGTAGTAATTTTCCAAAATGATTAACACAAAGAGAAAAAGGAGCAACACCAGCTTTATATTTTCTAGGCCATGGAGATGTTCCTTTGGATACATATATGCAGATCTACAAGAAAGGTGATATTGTGGACGTCAAGGGAATGGGCACTGTTCAAAAAGGTACACCCCACAAATGGTACCATGGCAAAAACAGAAGAGTCTGCAGTGTTACCCAGCATGCTGCTGGTAAACAAACAGGTTAAGGGCAAGTAATTTAAAAAGAGCCAAGATAGCTTCCTGAAACTTGTGAAGGAAACTGATCAGTAAAAGAGGGAGGCCAAAGAGAAAGTTACCTGGGTTCAAATAAAATACCAGCCTGCTCCACCAAGAGAAGTAAACTTTGTGAGAACTGATGGAAAGAAGCCTAAGCTATTGGAACCTGTTCCCATGACTTTATGGTATAGAAGGTATTTAAAAATAATACCTCCTATGTGTGTTTCTAGCACTTGTAACCAACTAACTAGTTGTGGAAGTACAAAATGTTATGCTTCCCCCTATGCAACACTCTGAAAAGGGAAGGAGCTTCAGCTCATTCTAAAAAGGGAAAGCCCTCTGTCTCTAAAAACCAAAACAATCCAAGTATATTGTGAATTGTTTCACTTTTTTCTGGGCCCAGAAAACACCACCAGTCACCCAAGAGTTCCCTAAAAGGTCTGCAGGTGGTGGGGGTATAAAATAGTAAAATCTTTCCAAAAAAGAGTTTGGCAAAAATATATCAAAGTCCTTGAAACAAGTGTACCCTCTGAACCAGTGACGGCATTTCTAGGAACTGAAAGAAACAATAGGCAAACGTTATAACAAAAAAGTGTATTTAGGGAATCAGATGTGGCTTAAGCAGTTGGGCACCCATCTATCATATAGGAGGACGAGGGTTCATAGCCCAGGGCCTCCTGGTGAAGGCAAGCTGGCCCATGCAGTGAGCTGGCCCACATGGAGTGCCCGCCCATGCAGGAGTTGTGCTCCATGTAGAGAGCTGACGCAGCAAGATAACACAACAAAAAGAAACACAGAAGAGAGACAATAAGAGATATAGCAGAACAGGGAGCTGAGTGGCGCAAGAGAACGCCGGGTCTCTCCCATTCCAGAAGGTCCTAGGATAGTTTTGCAGCCACCTAACGAGAATACAAGCAGACACAGAAGAACACACAGCAAATGACACAGAGAGCAGATAACAGGGGGGAGGTGGGGATAATGGAGGAGAAAATAATAAATAAAATCTTTAAAAAGAAGTATATTCATAAAACTTATTTATGTAGAGAAAAACTAGGAAACAACCTTAATACCCAATAAGAGGGGAATTAGGCAGTAATTTAAAATAATGTTTTCAAAGAATATTATTTTCATGGGAAATGTATTCAGTACGTTATTGAGTGAATAAAAGCAAGCAAAAAAATTGAATATACAGTATGATTCCAATTTAGAAAATAAGAAGAAAAATATACCAAATGTTAATGCAGCTATTTCTGTATAGCAGAACTAAGGTTTACAATTTTTAACCATGTGCATATTTGTGCGTGTGTGTAAGGCTCTCCATTTTTTTCTACCATGTGCATATATTACTTTTCAAATTAAGAAAACAATGTTTGCCAGTGAGAATGTGGGGATTGTTAAAAGGCTGCCAGAATTAAACAGAAAGTAGAGACTTCCCTCTCCTATTGGTCAGTGAGCTTTGCCAGCTCCTGATGTTTGGTTCTCTTTAATGACTATGACTTTAGAAATCTCTCAGAGAGTCCTTGGAAAACGTCTTTTTAGAAACACACAAAAGAACGATGGCCTAAGAAGTACACCCTTTTCCTCCCAGACTGAATTCAGCATTTGGACCCAGCAAGTGCATCCAGCATAGCATTAACATAACTTATATCTAATACCCATTTTTCAGTATTGCCCAGGGGAGGGTGTGCCCTGGGCCTTGTATTTACTCCCAGGAACAGCCCACCATGCAAGAGAATACTTTAGAAGCTTTCCATCAGAAAAAGCTTCATATTGTTTCTGACCGTAACTAGCTCCTGGCTTGAGGAAAACTTCCACTGAAGATCCTTCACCCTGGTTCCTGTACTCTCCTGTGGTCCAGGGGGGTCGTCATCAGCTGTGTTATCAACAATGGGTTTTTGTAGCCAAACTGATACATGAAGGGTCAGCTCTTTCAAGAGGAATATGAGATTAAGGGCCCTTGGAAAGTATTTTCTCTTCATCGTGAGCACTTTAAGGTAGAGGATGTCTCATTCACATCTGTGTTCCTCCAGGCATCTCATTATAAACCCTTATAAATAGTCACCACTCAGAAAGGATGTTTAATTAACTGAATGACAAATGACACTTTTTAAGGAATTCTTTGCATGGTTCATAATGGCCACTTTTGGTGTGTATATATGTATGTAGGGCTGTGAAGTCCCTTTTATTCCAGTGGTCATACAGAATGGAAAAAAGAAAATAATGCCTTCCTTTTTTGAGGGTTTATTGAGCCTCACATGAAAAGGAAGAAATAATTCCATCTCATTCTAAGGAAACTACAGTTTTTCAGTTCAAGAGATCAAAGCTGCATTAACTCTTCCAGTCACTGCCATCTACCATTTACTATCATTTACCACTCTAGAAAAGGTAATCTACAAAATAGTACCCAAGTGGCCTGGCAATTTATTAAGTGGGCAATTTATTCTTTTCTTACTACGAAGATTAAACCATTCACCATTCAAATTCTCTGCATTCCTCAGAGATAACAAGGTAGGAAAATATCCTTGTCTTATAGATGGGGCTTCTAAAGTTTAGTCTTGAATCAAATCAGCAGAAAAAAGTAAAAGAAAAAGAATTTTCCACCTCCTACCTAGGATTCTAGTACACATTGTCCCTTTCCTAAATTAAGGTAGAATTATTTATGCTTTTCAGAGCCCCAGGAAAAAGCTGTAGCCTTCTCTTTTTACCAAATCTATATAAAGGAAGAGCAGCTTTTGGGGGAGCTCCTAGAAAAGTGCCAATGAACAGCAATCTGAAGAATAGGGCATTGGCAGAGAAGGATAAGAAAATGGACTAATTTGGTAAATAAGGTGATAACCAAAATATACTAAGCTATTAAGTCTCACAAGGCAAGGGAATGTTGAAAACATTTAAAGAGAGTTATTCTTTGCCAGGAGTTATCAAAAGTAAATATTAAACTGAAATCATATTATAACTAAAACCAATCCATTTTTATAATTATCCTTAAAAACTTAATTTATGCCCCCACACTGGTCAGATTGAACTCATGTGACCTTGTAAAGCAACATGTCTCTAGCTCCTAACTTTAGAAAAGGTGATGGTGTTGTCAGAGCCATGATGTAAGGAATTTCTTGGAATGCTTACAACCCTGGCCAGGGTTCCCAGAAACCCTCCTGCTTCGTGAAAACAACAGCAGCAAAAAACCCAATGTATGTACACACTTCATAATATGCACTATCTCATTTGATGGTCATGAAAAATCCTGCAAGCCAAGTTTTATTATCACCATTGTACAGATGAAAAAACTGAAGTGCAAATATTACTTTGCAAGTAATGTGGAAAAAAAGGGGGGAAATGTAAAATTCAAATAATGTGCAAAAATGCAAAAATGGAAGTGCAAATTATGTGCCTGAGGTCACACAGTGAGTAAAAGGTAGAATCTGGTTGTAAACCTCAGCCTATAAAATTCCAAAACACGTCTTCTTACGTAGATGGTGCTTCTGTTTTGTTTTTTTCTGTTTTTTATTCATTTTGTAAAAATATTACATTCAAAAAATATGAGGTCCCATTCAACCCCACCACCCCCACCCCCACTCCCCCCCCCAGCAACACTCACTCCCATCATCCTGACACATCCATTGCATTTGGTAAGTACATCTCTGGGCATCTCTGCACCTCAATAGTCCACATCATAGCCCATACTCTCCCACGTTCCATCCAGTGGGCCCTGGGAGGATTTACAATGTCCAGTGATTGCCCCTGAAGCACCATCCAGGGCAACTCCAAGTCCCAAAAACGCCTCCATATCTCATCTCTTCCTGCCATTCCCGAGACCCATCAGCCACCATGGCCACTTTTCCCACTCCAATGCCACCTTTTCTCTGTGGACCTTGGATTGGTTGTGTCCATTGTACCTCCATGTCAAGAGGAGGCTCAGATTCCACATGGATACTGGATGCAATCCTCCTGCTTTCAGTTGTAGGCACTCTAGGCTCCATGGTGTGGTGGTTGTCCTTCTTCAACTCCATCTTAGCTGAGTGGGGTGAGTCCAATAAATCAGAGTGTAGGAGCTGAAGTCTGTTGAGGCTCAGGGCCTGGCTATCATATTGTCAGTCCAGAGATTCAAATCCCCTAAATATTTCTTAAACCCCAACACCAACTACAGTTCCAATAAAGTAGCATGAAAGTCTTGCGAAAGGAGATCCCATCTGAGTCCAGTTTCATCATGCAGAAACACCAGCTCCAAAGAAGGGCCATCTGACATGGCAGTGAACCTCATCTGCCATGACCATAGAATCCGTGGGTTTCTTTAGTCTTCAAAGGAACCAATACCTGGGGTTGTATCTACTTTATCTGTCTTTTAGACTCTGCTCAGTTGTGCATAAGGGCAATCCTTCTGACAGCCTCCAGACTCTTTTTTAGAGACTCGTAGCCATATAAACTCATTTGTCCTTTCCATTTCCCCCTTACATTAGGTCAAATAGCATTTTAAAGTCATGTTATTTTATGTAGACAGGGATATTCTGCTGATCCGCATTGAACCTTTAATTTAAGATCATTTTCTAGTTGCATCATCAGTTGGTACTTGGTAGTGACCCCTCGGTGCCAGGGAGGCTCATCCCTGGGTGTCATGTCCCACGCGGGGGGGAAAGCATTGCATTTACATGCTGCATTTGGCTTCGAGACTGGCCACATTTGAGTAACATGAAGGCTGTCAGGAGGAAATTCCTAGGCACAGTGCTGCTCTAGGCCTTGTTCTTATTTCGGGCATATAGGCTCACAAGCGTAGTCATTAGTATCATGGTCTCACTGTTGGACCCTCATTCCTTTCTGGTCCTTACCGTTGCTCCTGGGGGACTGCCGCTGCTCCCCTAGGGACCACGAGAGAGCACCCCCGGCCCGGAACCCAGTACCCCCCCAGATGTAGTTTTTAATTGTTGCCACTATGAGTGTATCCAAACATTACCATGCACCCTGGACATATGCCCTGTATAGCTCCCTGTCAGCCATATATCGCCTGTCAATAGTATCCTATACCAGTATTCCTCCGCTGCCATTGTTGAACCACTCTGTGATCCAAAACTTCCTGAAAAGAGAAGCCCAATATAATGTCAGGATCCCTTACTAGTAAAATGGAATATAGTGATGGGTTTAAAGGTTAGATATAGAATACATGTTGATTTGGAAAAATTCTACATCCTATCTTTTTCTTTTCTTTTTTCCTAATTATTGAGCTTCTCTTCACAAGAGCCCTAGATCACAGTAATTCATATATATAATATACAGTACTCCCACACATCTACCATAAAAATGGTGCTTCTGTTTTGCTGCACTGTGTGAACTCTTCTGATCCAAAGTTGAAGCAATACCCTACTTGTATCACACTTTTTTAAAAAGTAAGAACGCTTAGTATAGCAATTCCATGAGTAGTTGTTGCCTGTACACAGTCCTGAATCTTCCAAAATAACTAAATCCATATCATCATTAAAATATTGATTATTTACTGAATGCCAGATTTGGAAAATGTGCTATGATGGCAGCTCCATGAGATCACAGAACTATGACCTTAGGCCTTCGAGAAGTTCCTACCGAGCATATAATTTGCACTAAGTAAATATATTGAGTGAATTTTTTTAAGGAAAATACACAAAAAGCATTGTGAAGATGTTTACTGTCCATAGTTATACTCTTGAAGTAATTTGGTTGCGACATTTATCAAAAAATGTAAACTGGCCCCAAAATTTTCACCAATATGCAAAAAAAGTTAGGAAGAATTGAGCATGTCAGAGTGATGGTGACCTGTATGATTCATTTCCCATCACCAATAAAAGAAAGCATATTAAGTGTAGGATAATTATATCTTTTAGCAGGGCCACACTTGGGATCCGTGAAATACCCAAATACCACTGCAAAATATGCTTCCAGAGGCAAATACATGAACATATATTAATAGTGTTTATACCTGGATGGTACAATTGCCTGTCATTACTACAATTTTTTAAATCTCCTCTGTATTTCTACATTCAAATAGCAAACCTAGATTACTTTTGTCATAAATATATAAATATATCAACTTCCAGGAAAAAACATCTTTACAAATATACAGAAACACTTCTATTGACTAACAGTTAAGACTCATTGTGCTTTTACTATGTACCAGGCACTGTGCTATGCATTTCATATGCAATAGCTTATTTAATACTCATGATAACCCAATCAGGTGGATAATGCTATCTCTATTTTACAAATGAGAAAACTGAAGAACAGAATGGTAGAATGATTTTCCCAAGGTCAATCACACTTAGTACATCATGAAACCAGCACTGAAACAAGCAATCTCACTCCAGATTTGGCATTCTTAACCACCCCCACAATTTCACTGTACAATGAGCAGATTTAGGGTGAAATAAAAATTAATACTATGAAATTAAAACTATGAAAAATGATTACAAAAAAAATGACCATAAATGGGAGATCAAATATTAGTAGTGTTTATTTTTCTGGGGTAGAACCAGAGAGGTTTTTGTCCTTCCTTCTAGTTTTCTGTAACTTCCAATATTTGTTTATTGACCATATGTATCTTTTACTGATTTTTATTCTTAAAAAAAATAAGTAATGAAATCAATTGTCAAGAACTGCTGTATGTGAGGGCCCTAGATTATATTTTCAAGAAAACATACGAACATTAGAGACAAGTCTTAAGAGTTCAAATTCAAATTCCAGAAATCCCAACATGCTGTTTGGAAAGCCTGCAGGTAGTATATGGAATCCAAGTGAATTCAAATCTAAAATCAACCCTGATGCTGAGGAGACCAACACAAGTATTAATAACATCAGTATTAGTAGTATAATCTCAGATCATTACACTAGCGAATTTGAATACAGAAGTTCAGGTAGGTAAGTTCTACACTAGACTAGCAGAGATCTAGCAAGCTCTAAAAGGTTTATGAAACAGGTCCCAGATTCCATGTGGCTCTAAAGCACTTTGAACCATTATCCTACTGTTTATGAGGATGGGTGGACTGATTTAAAGTTCAATTGAATATATATTTTGTTGTTTGAGAAAGTTAGTAATAATGCAGTCAGAGGCCCTATACTTATTAGAGATGGGCCAGAAATTTGGCTCTAAGATTTCTGGCAACCAGCTGAAAAAAGGAAACAAAGTTACCCCTACAGTTTTCAGAATCCATAAAATAATATAAACCAATTTTCCTGAATAGTCCAACTAGTTTGGAAATAAGAGTCAGATAAAAATTACAAGAGTTCACACAAATAGACTCTGTATAATACAATGAACAATATCCTTACAGGAAACATAATGATGTGTTTAGCAAAGTAATTCTGTGAAGCCAAAATTTGGATGAATAGCACACACACACACATATACATAAACACACTGGGGTAGGAATGATGGCTAACTTCTCTGTCAGTTCTGTAATTAAACTTTGCAAGCCTAGTTTAATCTAGGATTGTGCTTAAAAATATTTTTGCTTCTTTGTCTTTGCTCTCTGGACTCAATTTGTACAATGATTTGAGTTGAGACCCCAGAGTAGACAGGAACAGTCACTTTTCTACTATATACTTGTTATTATGGATGTTCAATATTTATTGACAGTGACCAGGACAGACACTATTCAGTTGTCAGGTCACTGAACTGTAAATTTGTTGATGTTGGGAATCATGTCTCTACTAACTTTTATTGCTCTGTATCTTAATGTTTAGTACAAAGCTATGAATCAGGTGGTCATTCCATTGTTAAAACTGAATTGATACGTGGTTTATATTTTTTTCCAATTTGTTAGACTTAAGAAGTAGGTGAGAAAAGGCAAAAAGTAACTTAGCATGCTCAGGCAGGTATCCAAGAAAGAAACATTCTATGATATTCTTTCGGGTCAACAATTTTAACCAAGTGCCATGATTCATTTACATATTTAAGATTATTTCCACATTTCACTTTTACTTTTTTTTTAAGGTTTATTTTATTATTTATTTCTCTGCCCTTCCCCCCATCCCACCCCACCCACCACCCACCATTGTCTGCTCTCTGTGTCCATTCCTTGTATATTCTTCTGTGTCCGCTCGCATTCTCAGAGCACCTGGAATCCTTGTCTCTTTTTGTTGCGTTATCTTGCTGCATCAGCTCTCTATGTGTGTGGTGCTGCTCCTGGACAGGCTGTGCTTTTTTCGCATGGGGCAGCTCAATGCAGGGCACACTCTTTGCACATGGGCACCCCTACACGGGGGCGCCCCTGCGTGGCACAGCACTCCATGTGAGTGGCAGTGCCACATGTGGGCCAGCTCTCTGCATAGGCCAGGAGGCCCTGGGTTTGTACCCTGGACCTCCCATATGGTAGGTGGACACTCTATCAGCTGAGTGAAGTCCACTTCCCTCACTTTTACTTTTGATTGTAATTCCTTGGATCCATGTGCCCATCTATGTTACCAGAGCTCTTTGGCATAGTTGACTCCAAAGGACGATCTAAAAGTACTGGCAATCAACAACTGCATACAGATGAAAGGAAAAGAATAATCAGAACCTTCCAGACAGCCTGGGCAGATTTTGAACCATCAGCAAAAGGTCATCCAGGAATAAAACTTGAAGTCTGGAAAGGCCAGTGAGTTAAGGGATGCATGTCACATAAGCTACCCCAAGATCACAATTCTCCCCAATATACACTTTCCCACTATGTGTGGAAATCAGGAGAGAAAGTTTAAGCATATTATACACAGATAAGAGCAGGAATAATACCTCTCAGTTGTTTTCCATGTTTCAAGCATAATTGCTTCTTTTAATATCCATAAATAATAATGTTATCTCCATGTTAAAGATGATAACACTGACATTCAGAAGTTAAAGATATATAATAATCTGCCCAGAATGTTAACCCAGGTTTCTGACTCCAAGGCCAGTACTCTTCATCTTATGTCATCAGAGACAGTATTAATATGCTCAAACAGATTAAATTATGCTTCAGCAATTAGAAACTAATCAGTCTCCAAGAACTTCAGTGGCTAATGGTTTTAATGCATTTGTCCTTTCCCCAGGAAGTATGATGTATCTAGATTATTTGGGGTCTTCAATCACATTGAGTTTAGCACCACCAGTCTTAATCCAGCACTCTAGTTCTTCTGTCATGCTGACTTCCAAGACCACACTGCTATGCCTCCCATCTCTTACACTTCAGTTACCATCAGGACCTAAGCCTACCACACCACCTTTCATCACATGGATGCGCATACTCATAAATTTCTGTTCTTCCATGAGCATGGACTCAATCCTCATGTCATTCCATATAACCAAACTTTCTAATCAGTCTTTTGAGACCAATGTTCATTATCACCAAACTCCTCTACATTTCCAATCTCTTTTCTGAACGTCCTTTTCATCTTCTCAATCTGACTGAAACCTGATGGTCCCCTAAAAACACTGCTTCCCTTTATCTCTCAATAAATAATGGGCTTTATGCCACACATTATTTTCTCTGGGGCCCACCTACCTTGTCATTTTTGCTATTTACAAACTATCTCCCCTCATTCTTCCTTCAAACTCCTTGCTCCTTAGAGCTGATGTCATCAGACTTGTCCAATTTTTACTCTTCCTCTTATGTACTAACCTTCTGATTTCTCACCATCACTCATCAAAAATTTTATCTCACAAGTCATGTTTTGATGACTTGAACTTGCACAAATATGAGGCATCAAATATCAAGTCCTCTCAGTTCCTTGACCTCCTTAGCTCCAGTAATCTCTTCTACTATTCAGCCTCTGCTCTATGATCATACTGAAGACTTCACCATCACCAGTAATGGCATCACCTTTAAAATCTCAAGTTTAAACATACTGCCTGGCAATCATCCTCTACCACTGTGCATCCTTTCCACCAAAATTATCCTGATGCTCTATGATCTTACTGAGAATTACCTCTACCATTTATATTTCCCTATTCACCTTACCACTGATCTACTCAACTCCTTCTTAATCCATCCCAGATTATATGGTCATTATAACCACTTCCTCATAAATATTCGTAGTTGTCTTGCCCCACAGTCCTTCTATTATACTCAGCTAACTAAACACCAACACTGATGAAACTTATTTATTCAATGTCTGCAAGCAGTTGAGCATTGCTGAGAAAATCATGTATGCATACTTACTAGACTCCCTTCACATTTAGGACTAAAGTTTCAACTTGGCAACTAAAATATAAGGTGATGCTAGTTTCTTTGCCTACTAAATTTAATTTTTCCCTACATAAAATGCCTCCAATCTCCTCAAATTCTCAAGTAATATGCCTCTTCACCTTCATTCTTGGATATACTTTTGCTACATGCTTCATAGGAAGATATATGCAATCAGTACTCAGTATTTCCACTACAAATTCCAACAACCTATCTACATCTATAATCACATATTCTATCTCTTTTTTTTAAAGATTTATTATTTATTTCCCTCCCCTTCTCCCCTTGTCTGCTCTCTGTGTCCATCCACTGTGTGTTCTTCTGCATCCCTTGCATTATCCATTGGCACTGGGAAACTGCATCTCTTTTTTTGTTGTTGCATCATCTTTCTGCGTCATCTCTCCATGTGTGCGGTGCCACTCCTGGGCGGGCTATGCTTTTTTTCATGTGGGGTGGCTCTCCTTGTGGGGCACACTCCTTGTACATGGGGCACCCCTACATGGGGGCACCCCTGCATGGGAAGGCACTCCTTGTGCATGGCAGCACTCCACATGGGCCAGTTTATCACAGGGTTCAGGATGCCCTGGGGATCAAACCGTGGACCCTCCATATGGTAGACAAATGCTCTGTCAGTTAAGCTACGTCTGCTTCCCTCACATATTCTCTCTTTACTTCCATGCAAAAGTAAAAATGTCTCCAATTTTATCTAAAACCATCTATTCTTCTTGGGTCCTGACTCCATTCTCTCACTTTCTTAGGGTTTGGCTCTACAGCTTTTTTGTTTTTACTGCATCATAGCTCCACCAATTTTTTTTTTGTATGTCATTCTCATAGACATACACACATACTTTAATATCAACCATCTTTAACAGAGAAAGAAAACATTTCTTGAACCCTTTTATCACTTCAGCCTTTGTCTCATTTTTCTGCTTCCTAGTGCAGCAAACAATAAAAAAATAGTCTGTGTTCCCTGTCTCCTTTTCTTAAACTTTCCAAACTCTCCTCAACCCACTGATTCTCTCCTATCACTCCACTCAAGGAGTTTGGTCCTCAGTGGTCCACAACGACCTGCTCACTCCTTTAAGCACTGCCTTCTCTAGGACTCAATGGATACCACACTTTCTAGTTTTCTTCCTGCTTAACTGGTTGTTCTTCTCAAATCTCTTTTGCTGGCTTCCTCTATTCTACCAGATCTCTCATGTTAGAATACACCAAGAGTCTGTCCTTGTTTTCTCATCTCTAGTTACAGTTTTAAGATGATCCCTTCCAGTTTCAAATATAATCTATATGCTAATGAAACTCAAATTTATATCCCAAGTCAAGACATCTCCTTGAGGCCTACACTCCTATATCCAATTGCCTATTTGACATGCCTCTTAAATAACCTATAGGCATCTCAAACCTAATAGAGACCATATATCCAAAAATATACTTCCCAGTCTCCCACGCCTTTTCATCTCAGTAAATGGCACTACCATCTACCCAGTTGCTCAGGCTCAAAACCTGGAAGTCAGTCTTGAATTCTTTCTAACCCTTACCACTCTGTATATCCAATACTTCAGTAAGTTCTTTTGTCCTACTTTCAAAAATATATCTCAAATCTGAACAATTCACAAAATGTCCATGACTTCCTCTGGTTCATGCTACCATCACCTCTTTCTTAGAATGCTAAAATGGCCTATTATTTGGTGCTCCTGCCTCCGCTCTTAATCCTTTTGGGTCCTGCCGCTAAAAAGAATTCTTATTACATCACTCAAACTCTTCCCCCACATGCACACATATGTACAATACACACCCCATCTGCGCCTGCTTGCCTCTGCTTAAAACCTTCCCATGGCTTTCCATCACATATAAATAAAATCAAATTTTTCACTATGGCTCATAAGACCCTGCATGAGCTATATGATGAGGTCTCTGCTTCCCTCTGGTGTCTTTTTCTCCCCCATCTTCTCCTTGGTTACTAGATTAGTGCCACATGCATCTTTCTATATGCAGAAATCAAGCTCATTCTCATCTCTGCATCCTTCCACTTGCTCTTCCCTATACCTGGAATGCTTTCCCACAGATCTTCACAAGGCCCTATCATCATTCAGGTGTTCACTTAGAAGTCAACTCCTCAAAGAAGGCGCTAAAGCTGCTCACACACACACAAACACACACACCAGTCACAGTCTCTTACATTAACCTATTCTATCTTCTATGTGGTACTTGCCAGGATTTGAAGTTATCTTCTTTATTTGTCTATATCTGTTTTCTTTCTCCCCACTGGTACATATGTTCCTCGGAGCCAGGAATATCTTTCTGGAACATTTCTGTATTCCCAGGGCCCATAATAGTGCCCAGGATCTAGATGTCACCAAAAAAAAATTTTTCTGACTAGTAACAGAAAAAAAATGTCAACTTGAAATTAAAATAAAATATCTGTGCAAAAACAATGAGATGAGGACTATGGTGAGAGCAGGTGGCTAGCCAAGAGACTAAGAGAAAAAAATGAAGAGAAATCATGGAAATTAGATATTAGTTTTGTTTGAATATGGTTATAAACAGAAAATATTCTTATACTTTAGAGAGATACTGAACCAAATCAAACAATACCTTATTATTGAACTTAGAATCTCAGACTGGTAAGTAAAGAAATAAGTGTTCTTGAGCATAAAGCTATTGAAAAGTTCTGCAGGTAAAAATGAACCATTAGGAAAGAAATTATACCAGGGCCCTTAGGAAAAGATTATAGCCACAGAAACGTCAGAGTCATCCAGAATATAATGTTCTGAAAAAAACTGGAGTCACTCTCCAGTTACTATTCATATGTTTTAAGAACTCTCCAACTCTCTCTCTCCCTTCCTAAACTATGAGCTATGTGGAAGTCCCATGGGAGTCTCTGAAAAGAAGAAAGTTAACTTGACTTTTGTGTTTGAACTGTAAAGTAGTGATCAATTAGTTTATTAATAATCAGATAATTGAGCAGAGGGTTCCTGAATAAGATGAAAAGTAGAAATAACCAGCAAGACAATTTTAAGAACCATCTCTCAGCTTTATAAACTAATCCTCCTCTAATGGCCCTTTTTAATGTAATTTATAGTTTCATCATTACCCTTTTTGTATTAGTAATTATTTCTAAAATACCAAAGAACCATCTTTTTCGCAAGGTCCTTCCCTCAGTCTGATTTACAACCCAGCTCAAGTTGGACTCTGTCTTTCTGAGGTTTGACATTTCAAAATATTTATTGCTCTTCTACATTAATGCCTTTCTCATGAATCTGAAGGTGACCGTTATTTCTTTCATCGCCTTGTAATTAAATGGATCAACTATTGCTTTATTATTTCCACTATTTGTCTGCACAGCACATTAAAACTTTCAGATTAGAAAGTAATATTGAGCACTGGGTGAACTATAACAAACAAATATTTCCGAAAATATAGGGTCCTCTTGATGCATCGCCAAAGGAGCTGTTCCAAGCGAAAGCACAAAATCTTTAATATTTTATTGATCAGATCTAAACCTTCTGCCCAAAGTGGCAATTAAATTTCAATTAAACTGACTGAAAGCATCATATTAAATTTCAGCACTTTACGAGCTATCAGATAATGCTGCAGGACAAATCTTTAGTATGATCACACTCTTTTCAAATTATATTATCCTGTTCATTCACAATAAAAGTGACAGTTTTAGGTATACTTTCAATATTTCTTGAATATAAACCCTCTAATGAACACATTTTATTGCCTTTAAATCAATTATTATTGGATATTTTAATAAAGTGAATTGAGCACTTTGTTTTACACACTGCTTAGAAGTTATTATATTTTGCAGTCTGCATAGCAAAGAACTGAATCAGACAGAGAGAGAAATGACCAAATATCTGACAGTATAGGAGAAATGGAATGAGCCATTTATAAGGAGGAGGGCTTCCTGCCTCACACTATAATATTTAATGGCACATGCTAATTAGCATCTGATTAATGTATTTTTCCTTTTTGAAATATAGACCCAAGTTCTAGACACAGCTCTTTTTGCAATAGAAGCATCTTAGAAACCACAAAATCATACATATATATAAGCCTAAGTATATTTTTCAGGGAAATTATGACCTGGTTTTTGTTGATTTGTTTCTGTCACTCTTGCTCTTTGAATTTGTGATTATATAATATTATATCCAAGTCTTTCGGAATAAAGTCCATGTTAAATGTTGACCAAGATTGTGTCTGTCTTAATGATATCACTAGAAACCTCTTGGTGTTAGTTATTCACTTTGGTCACCTTTGTGATTAATGGAGATCCCAGCCTTTAGCATTCAGCTGAGGTGGTCAGTATTGATTGTCACACTGGCCAAAATGAATGCTTCAGCTCTTTGCAGTACAGATCACTCATCACGTACTTGCGACACTACCTCATAGTCTTTTCATACAAAGTTCAATGCTCTGGTACCATTTCATGCATATATGTATATTATTAATACACAAATTGGAGAAATGTAGCATAGAAAAACCCTCAGAGAGACTAGGCAAGAGAATTCCTTTTATTTTGAAAGGGCCTGGCCAGATATAAGGATTTTGCCCTGCTTTGTGAATACAGAGATGCCTTTATTGGTAAAGTTGAAAGGATGTTGTAATAACCTCAGTATAATTCGCTGGCATGGATTAAATTAAAATTCAGGTGAAAATCATGATTTCTTATTGAAATGATCCAGTTAGATTATGGTCCCTAAATCTGAGTAATTGAATCTTAAGGTGACAAGGGACTTTAACAAGTCATTGAAACTATCCTTCTGTATGGAACTGGATTAAGGGACCAACAGCAAGGCTGTTCAACAATATGGCATCAATCTATAAGGGATGCGAGAACACCATCTCGGTGAATGTGCAACCAGTTAACTCTGGCTCCCATATACAACCTGGATAGTGTTCCATATGCAACAAATTACCCCAACTTCCGCAGAGGCAGACAGTGCCCACAAGTCACAATTTTAATAGTACTCAATTCCAGAACTGTTTTCTCCACTAAGTATATTGGTGATGAGTCCACATCACTAAAAGTAGGCAAATGCAATCAACTATTGACTTTACCTGGAACAAATGATGTAGTACTGTTTCCCAACAACAAAAAAACATGGTTTAGAAATTAAAAATTAATGTTTTTTGAAGTAGGAAATGCTTTGCCCAAGTATTTCAGAATATCGACTGTACTTTGGACAGTTGAAATGAATTAATAAGAAATAAGTTTCTCTATACAATTTTTTATTAAGAGAAAATCAATTTCTTCTGCACTCACATTTTACAAAGGCCCAAAGAATTGTTGTGTCAGGCAAGACTCCACCTATATTATTCCTCATAAACCAAAGATACATGAATGGTGACTATTGAAAGTACATTCAAATTTTAACTAATCCTCACTATTGGCAAAATCACCCTATGTATAATGTAAGCCTTAATTATAGCTTCAGTCTATTTATTTGGACCCTGATTGAGGTTAAGCAGAGAAGTTACCAGCAGACAAACCTGAATATGTTCACTAGCCTATGTAAGTGAACTATTGTTTCACACTTGACAAAGCAGGGGGGAAATATAGCAGGGTGGGAGTTGTGACCTAAGCTCAGACACTTTGAAATATAAGCATCGATTAACGGATATTTCCCAGTAAGCTCTGGACTCTCTGAAGTTGACAACCTGGAAGCCTGCCCACATCAACCTCCTCTGGTAAAGATGACCAAGTGGAAGGAAGCTAGGATAACTTGCTAGGTACTCTGTGTGCCCTCAGCCAGGCCCTTCTCCATTCATTCTCTCTCCCAGGAGTCTCCAAAATGTACTGGGTGAGTCACTGAGATGAGACAAGGACACACTAGAAATTCTACTTATATTTATTTTTCTCTAACAGTAAACTGGGAATGCCACAAGGCAAGGAGGGCCCTCCTGTGCTCATTGCTTTTAGCCTAACCCAGCATATAACTATTTACCTGTATCAGTTAAACAGGTTTCCGGATCATTCCAGTTATTTTTAAACTTTCAGAGCCATCGGCACTCCCTAGGGCTCTCCCCTCTTGTCCTTCAGGCTGTGGGTCAGTTCAGAAGTCACTTTGTCCAGGAGACCTTCTCAGACTCATGGAGCTCAGCTTAGTTGCCCTCATTAGTTATCAATCCACCTCATATTAATTCCTCCTTCCCTCTGAACAATGGAACAGCAAAGATTTTTCCTGAGTCATTGCTGTAGTTCCAAAACCTAACCCAGGGCCAGGCATATAATGGGCATTTCACACATTTTAAAAATAAGCAATTGGGTGTAGACTTGGCCCAGTGGTTAGGGCGTCCGTCTACCACATGGGAGGTCCGCGGTTCAAACCCTGGGCATCCTTGACCCGTGTGGAGCTGGCCTGTGCGCAGCGCTGATGTGCGCAAGGAGTGCCGTGCCACACAGGGGTGTCCCCCGCATAGGGAAGCCCCACGCGCAAGGAGTGCGCCTTGTAAGGAGAGCCGCTCAGCGCGAAGGAAAGTGCAGCCTGCCCAGGAATGGTGCTGCACACACGGAGAAGAGACACAACAAGATGACGCAACAAAAAGAAACACAGATTCCTGTGCCACTGACAGCAGAAGCAGACAAAGAAGACGCAGCAAATAGACACAGAGAACAGACAACCAGGGTGGGGGGAGGAAAGGGAGAGAAATAAATAAAAATAAATAAATCTTTAAAAAATAAAAAAATAAAAAATAAAAATAAGCATTGGGCAGCAGATGTAGCTCAGCCCTTGAGCGCCTGTTTCCCACATAGGAGGTCCCAGGTTCAGTCCCAGTGCCTCCTAAAAACAAAAACAAGCAACAAGCAAACAAATGAAAAAAACCAACTCAGGGGGAACCAATGTGGCTCAGAGGTTGAGTGCCAACTTCCTGAATATGAGGTCCCAGGTTCAATCCCCGGTCCCGGTACCTCAACAACAACAACAACAATTAAACAAATGAATGTCCTCCAGCATATTTAAATATTGCCACCAATTTCATAGCTTCTGTCCATAGAGTTCAAAGTTCCATTGACTGTGCTCCAAGAAAATTTGTATTTATCTTTATAATAGAACATTTTACCCTAGATTTTAATTCTTTTCACTTTGGATGGTATAAACATTGTGGGGATCTGACAAGCTCATAGTACTTTGGATTGTGTCTGACATAGACTGAAATACTCGATAAATATTTATCACACAAATTTACTTGAAAATGTAAAATCCAGTCCTAATTAGGGTAAATCCATGTTCATTGGTGATTAATTTTCACTAGGCACAAAGTCTAATAAATAAGCTCTGTAATATTTTGGACTGTTGTAGAGGTTACCATTATTGAAATTCACAAAGATGGAATCATTGTTTTTTCCCTAATTTTTAAAATTTATTTTATAGTCACTACATAAATATGATAGATGGGGTGATTGTAAAGTTATAACAAATAATGTTCCATATATGCATAATATCATTTATATGTATGTTATATGTATGTGTGTATGTGGATGAGTATGTGGATGAGAGCTTCTTCCTCATGTAAACCAAAGCCTGTCCTTACCTCACTGATACCTGGAGGAGGAACTTAATCTGAGCTTCCACAAGATCCCACTTTATTTACTATCTGCTCACTAGAGAGATAACATAAGAGATTAAATGTGACTGTAAGGGACGAGAACTTACCCTTTAAGAAAGCCTGATCACATTCCCCTAGCTGGAAATTATGGAGGGCTTTACTCTTCTCCGTTGCACCAGCCCCCTAATTGCTGAAACCCTGGAGCAAAAAAAGGACATGACAAAAGAAAAATGATAAGAGCAGACATACCTGGACTGACTCTTGTAGTAGGTGGACTACATTCTTTTCGTGAAATACTCTTGTTTTTGTTTTATCTTTCTTACTTAAAAGTAACACCATTTTTTGATGGATGGCAAAAGGAAACCCTTAGGTTTGACCAGGAAAAAATGTCCAAAATCAATGAATGTAAATATAGAAAGAGATGCCAACCTGGCATTGATAAAGTGCATGGTGCTTGTGGGAGCATTTTTCCCACAATTCAATATGCTTGCTTTACTTTAGCTATAAACACCTTTTTCATCCCAGTCAGCCTTTCCTCTAAGACCAAGCCATAAGGCACATACATATGTAAACAATCTGGACAAACTGATTGCCAAGATGCTAATGCATTTACTAAGCAGCTATTCTTTGCATATCTTGCACCTCTTAAATATAGAAATTCCCAAATGTAGGAAAACGCTAATTTTATTGCGTTTTTATTTATTATTTTTAGCAATTTCTTATGTTTGTGTTTTATTTAACTGCAGGAAAATCCTTCTGAAAATAGCCAAATTCATAAAAGAGATATAAAAGGATGAGTAAGGAAAGGTGGGGACAAAGAAGATAGGAATTAAAGGGGTTTGCTGTGCTCAGAATGTGCTTTCCGTTTCATTGAGTCCCTACAATTCATTCTCAAGTACAGTAGCTCTGTTGTGTGGGCAAATCTTTTTGCCTAGACCATAATAATTGAACTTTCACAGATTTCTCTAGTACATCAAAACTGCTGCTAAATCAGAAAGGGTGAACTGAAGCCTGCTCCACTGTACCACACTAACTCATCACCCATGCTATGCCGGATTTATTTTTGACACTAAGAAAAGAACTATGAATTTTTGTCAACTGCAGTATGGGAATTTACATTTGTTCTATTAAAATGCACTGAATGGACCTGCTCTTTGAGAATGGGAAATGTAATCTATCCAAGTCTCAATAAACTTGAGAACATATATCTGGTTAAGCCCATCTAAAATGAGATGCAGTCCTGGCAATATGGTGGCTCAGAAAGGCAGCAATAAAAGTAGATATACAGTATCTGACACCAGATTGTTTCAAGCTTAATTTCAGTAGAGTAATAATGTCAGGGAAAGAAACGCTCTGTTATGTACAGATTGATACCATTAGACAGAAACTACGCAATGCCTTATGAACACAACCATCTTTGACATGATATCATGAGTAAAGAGCAGAACAATATTCAGTGTGCCAGCTCCAGATTTGCAATTATAAAAGTTGATCAGAGATAGGGATACAATATTGCAAAATAAATCCTTCTGTAAATATAATCAAATAGGAAAATATTACTCTAAAATATTCCGTGTAAATGCCATCTAAAATTTACTGTGGGTCTAACTAACTGCCCATGTACAATGTAAAAAAGCCTTCAAACACAGAATATTCTATAAAGAATGCATATGTATTACAGTCTAACTAAACAAAAGCATCTTGGTGGCACCTCTGACCTCAAATGGCAGGGATGCATAAAATAATTGGTGAAAGGGGATGGCTACCTTGAGAAACCCAAGCAATGAAAGCCCAGTTCAGTTTGTTTGTTTTTTTCTTGAGTTGCTTTTCACAGTCAATAAATGATCACACAATCACATCCTAGTTCAATGAGGGCATATAAACTTGCCACCCTTAGCAAGTTTCATTTGTGGGCTGACACCTTTATTCAGGATTCCAAGCATCAGGTCCATCTTCGGTTTTTATCTTCACAAATGCCAAGTACAGTTTGTTTAAAAAAAAAATTGTGGTTTTGGTGTTACTTGTCCTAACGAAAGACAACTCCCTGCTCACCTTTCTCTTTGGGAGAAGACTTCACGGCAAGTTCAGGTACATATCAAGTTTGAAAGAAATGAAGTAGGGCACTCCTGCAAAGGCGAGACACACGCGGAAACACGCACTCCACTCCCCCCAACCCCACAAACACACCTGCACACATAACGAAGAGATTGCTTGGACACAAAACATGCTCTTATAAACCATGGTGACAAGTAAATAACCTGTAAGTAACTGCACTTTATAATTTTGGAAAATATTGAGGTAAGATTCAATAATTCAGAAAATTATTTCTAAAGCCATTTTGTTAAACATTAAGTGCATTCTCCTTTATGCTGTAAAATAAATAAGAAAGATATTAAAGTGTTTTCTTTCACCTCCCAAATAATGAGAGGATTACTGACAAATTAATCTCATTGCTATTAATAGTTGGATCCTTAAGCCATTTTGGTGAAAATGTTATGCTTCCCTCTATGTATGCCACGAGTCTGTCCTCTGTCATTCTCTTTTTCTTTAATCTTGTTTGAGTACACAGCTTGCACGTCCTTATTTTATTGACTCAATCACAGGCACACTGTCACTTTTTATAAAATGGTCACTGCAGAATTACATCAAGCAAATTTTTGATTCTGCAGTCAGTAATTTAGTGCCTTTATGGAATTGCAATTTCAGGGCTCACTGCTTGTTTTTCTAAAATGTACTTTAGGAATTAGTTACTCCAGCCACAAATCAGTTGAATTTATGCACAGTTGTAATACAGTTTATGGCCTCATGGTACATTGCTTCAAAAACAGCAGATGTGAAATTATGATAAATATAATGAGTGTTTTTTTGCCTGATCTAGCGGAGTAGAGAAGGATCGGGAGCGTGTTTACCTATCCCATACAGTACATTTAATGTCTTAGTCAGGAGCCCTGACAATGGCTGATTAATGTCCTCATCTCCTTTATTAAAGATAAGAGTAGCACTGCAGTCAGGAGATAGAAAGCACACCATAAATCTTCATAAAATGAGCAGTCAAATAATCACTCATCAGAAATAAAATCTACATACATTAACACTAACACTCAGCCTTCCACACACGCTTCCATAAAAAGCAAAAAGAGATGGCGGTCCTGAAGTTTTAATTTGAACTAGTTCTTTAAGTTGAATATTACCAACCCTGTAACCTGGATGCAAAAGCTGGCATTTAAAAGCACATGTGAAAGGAGCAGATGCCTCATCATTACATTAAGAGCATGAAGCAGGCAACAATTAAGCGATTCACTGGAAAGACATAATGCTGATCTATGCTAGCAATTAATCACAGAATACATTAGACAATGATGGGTGACCTACAAATTTTTGACAAAATAATTTTTCATCATGTTGGCGATTTCTTAGCCTAATATGCCTGCAAGGCACAGAGTCAAAACCTGTCATTTATTCCATCTCTCCTTGACAGGCGGCAACCTGTCTTCCAGACAAAATGAACATTATCTGTGCTCACTAGACATTTAGTGCAGGGCTTAGCTTATGACTAATGATAATCGGCAGACAGAAATGTTAGAGTCTGAAATAATGTTCTCTTTGTTAAAGAAATTTCTTGAGGTAGAATTTTTTCCCAAAAGATGTATAAAGATAAAAACTGTTTTTTATCTGGGTTTTAAGGCAACTCGAAGAACCAATATTTCCCTTCTACCAAAATAAACAGAAGGCCATAACAATTTTTAAAATTAACATCTCATTTGAATACCAACTCTTGCCTGAAAATTTCTTACATGGCTAGGAGCTGAGATACAAAGGAAAGCTCAGGAGATAGAGCCTTAAACAAAAAAATATAGGCAAGCTGTTCTGTGTTCCAGGTTTTATTTTGAACCTGGTGAAAATAAGTTTGAAACATCATGAGTGTGTGTGCTGCAGAAAATAAATACATGGAGCCTGTGTTAAGAAATTTACTCTCACCACTCCTATTTCTCTTGGTTTCCATCTATCACAAGGTTCTTCAAAGCTGGAGACAAACTAAAGCATATTTAGCGAAAGCAATTTTGAGCGAGAGAAATGCATAAAATTGCTAATTTATTAAATGGATTTAAAATTCCACAAGCAAGTACTTTATCTTTAACTTGTAATTAATATAATTGTTTTATGCACTTTGGATGAAAAGAAATGGATTTTTTTCATTATTTTTCTTGTGCGTCACATGTGCAAATGCCATCTTAGAGGTAGATTTTTCTTTGGATTCAGGCACCCAATTCCTATTAGCCTTAATGGGACTTACACATGTACATTGATAAGAGAGTATACCCCGTAGGCTGGAAATTTAAAAGAACAAATGGCAAGGACATTGAAACAGTAAAGTCTAATTTAGATGATCCATAAGCCTGCACAGTTACTTTCCTGAGAAGGGAAACAAACGTTATGCCTTATGATGTTTCTGATTGTTTTGATAGCCCTGTAAATACATCCTCTAGACTCATTACTTAAGGGGAAAGTCTGTTTTTATCAAGCAATGCAACTTTTGACCAAATGTGTTTGGTTTGAATCATAGTTTATTTAAATTTTGCATAATATTTTACTGCAGGTTAGTACAATGTAGTCTGTCATTTGAAATACAGTATCCTGTTTTGTTCCTGTCATACAGCTTGTATGTCATTATTTTCCCAAAGATAAGAGGGAAGAGGAAAACCCAAAAGGGTTTAACTCCAAAATCTTGGTTGCGTTATTAGATTTTGTTCAAATTCTTTCCAGGAATATTCTGACTGGTGCGCAATCCCAAGAAGCACACATTGGTCTGATGAGATGGTTGCTGAAGTTCCCTAAATCACATGAGTTAATCAGTTTACAAGGCCAGATAGCCATCTACCTGGAAGAAGTGGGACTCATTCTGTTATTGTTCCAAACAATTCATTGAAGGGTGCTAAGAAAATTACCCTTTCATCTCTAGAGGTAGCCAGGGTTTCCAGCTCAAACATCTAGGTGTCCTGGCTATGACAATAATATTTAAATGTCTGTCTAATCTCAGGATAATAAACAACTTTAGTCCTTATTATCACTAATTCCTCATTTTCTGACCTCTCATTTTAGCTCTTGAAAAAATATGAAAAAAATCATCACCCTTTTCCTATCACCAGGCCTCGTCTCTGGCATGCATGTATTGATTCATCAGCACCAAGTGGCTTTTAAATGAGGGCCACAAAAACTACAGCGTTCTTACCTGTCTCTGCCAGGAGGTAACAACTATTACCAGTTACTAGTCGGGTTGCAATTACTTCACTGCTGGGTCAGAGCTAATTCCGTGTCTTTTACTCCTACTTCTGCATAGGAAACCTCTAGAAAGTCCTGTGAGTTTAATATTCAAAACTTTGATATTTTATGTCAATAAAAATATGAATGAGAAATATAGTCCTGGAGAGTCAAATGGTCATTGATACCAATCACCCATTAATGTCATAAAAAGCATAAATTAAATTTAAGAAAAATGAACTACTATATTAAAATATAGAAGACAGCTTAGCCTTTAGCTAAGGAATTAAAGCTCTGTGCATATTAATTCTAATTCTGGAAAAGGCTTGCTTTGTGAGCCTGACCTCATCTCTACTGCTTCTCTCCAGCTCAGATTGCATCTTTCACTTTTCTGATTTGGTCCCCTTCACCCTATATGCCAGCCAATGCATTCATCACACATTCTTTCTCCACATGTAAAATGGAGATGCAGAAAGGAACCAACACTAATTCAAACATGTGGTACCCAGGTCATAGTCACTGCAGAGTTGCCCAGGCAGATAACGTTGTAAGCATGTGAAAGAAAATAGCTACTGGATGAATTTTGTGAGCATGGGAATAATGACACAGCACATGAGAACTTGGCATTGCTCATGTTTCCAAATTCACACTTTAAGGAGTAATGATCATTTAGGAGTTGTTTTAAAATCATATCTTCAATTATCTATGCTCTCCCAAAGTTCACAGCAGAGTAATGAAAACACAGACTAGAATGCTAAAGTCATAACGTTATTGTACATCTGAACTGAGGGAAATAAGAAACCATTCATCCCGTGCATGAATTCCTGTCCTCATCATCCATTTGGAAAGATCATCCAAACCTGACCTTATTCTCCCTCCAATGATACGAAACTTAATCTGAAAAAGGTCTTCCCATAGAATATAAAAATGTTGATAATAGTCATCGTTTATTTAGCATTTACTATGCACCAGACATTCGGGTATGACATTAAATATATCCTCTCAATGAAATTCATTTGAAGTGTTATAAGCCCATTTTAAGGATAAGGATGAAGTAGTCAACCTGAGAATTTTGGACATTTCCCCAAGGACACAGAGCTACTAAGTGGCAGAACTAGGATTCAAATTTAGTTCTGTCTGATTCTAAAGACTGTGCTCCTAACTGCTGTGTAAAACCACCTCCTTGAAATAAAGACCTATTAGTTTCAGTCTTGCAGAATAAGCTGTTTGCTTAGCAGGTTCCCTTCCTCACTATCTGTTCTTCTCCTTCTCTTGCAGGAGGCATTTTTACCCAGTTTAACATTTATAGTTGCTTGAGCTATTTCTCATATGATTTAGCTCTGATCGCCCTCTGTGTCCTTCTCATTTTCCCATAAGCACAGTCTTAAATATGGCACTCAGAGCAAAATGCAATAATTTTGATGAGGTCTGGCCAAGTTTTCTGGAAACTATACTTTTATTTATATAGGCAAAGATGAAATTACCTTTGGTCTTAGGTCATAATTTGGAAGTGCTAAGCTGTATCATAGAGTTGACGCATGAAGTTTGCAGTCTAATAAAAGTGCCAACTACATTTCATATGACTATGACGCATCTCTCCCTGGATTTCCCTCTGGTCTCATCGCCAATAGCATGTGAAACCCTGGCTGGAACTCAGTTTCCTTGTCTGCAAATGGAGCTAGTCATTTAATTTTTCTCCAAGATCTATTGCAGCTAAATACCTACTTTTTTGATGTTCATGCCTGTAAATTCTCTTTCATATATTGCTCATTCCTCTCCAGGATTGCCAAATTGTGTATGGGAGTGAGGAGAGGGTGTATAGGGCAAGCCAAAAAAAAAAAATCCCAGAAAATTAAATTATGGAAAAAACAAAAGCTGATTTTAAGTAGTGGTTTACTTGTTTTTATATCATAATTGAGGAACACTGTGAAGAGTTTTGTAAACTTTTTACATTTAAAGCTCCTAGAGTCAAGTTCTTTTTGTTGTAACTTTGGCATGTTCCCAGAGTTAGCATAAGGAGAAATAATCCTTAAAACAATCTTTCCAAAAACTTGGTTTCATCATAAATCAAATTAACTAAGACCAAGGTCTTTGATCTTAAATCACATGCAAGTTCTAGCTATCACCAGAATCAGGTATGTTTTCAGATCTCTGAATGAAGCTGTATTTTTGACAAATAGGATAAGTACAAGCTATTCACTTACTTCTGTCTTGAGTTTAAGGATTAACATGGAGATCTTCTGAATCATTCTGTTGTTTTTGCACTGAGAGTTTTTCACTATTTTTGATGAGAAGATGGAGTACAATAGGATAGAGAAAATTGCTGCTAAGTTTCTCTGTTCTTAGAGCTTGAGTGATTCTTACAAGGCTTCCAGGAAACAGCAGCCCATCTGTTCTTTATCATTGCTACCCAACTTATTTCTGAGAGTTCCAGGAGGGGAAGCCTCTGACTGAATTGTCCTGCTTGAGTTCAAATGGGATAACAGGTGCGTGGGATTATATATTCTCAATTTTTCAGTCTCAATTATGAATTACTTAATTCATAATAATTCCTTATTGGGGGCTCCTACAATCCTTACTTTTACCTCAATTTCTCCCATCTTAAAGGAGACAGGGTATTCTTGATTCTTTTCCTACTTTGAAGGAGACATATGTTGAACTATGAGGGCATGTACATAGAACTTAAAGTGATAAAATATATCTCAAAGATAAGCTAATATAAAACTTCATTGATTGACTAATCTAATGATGTGAGGGCAGCCCTTACATGCTATTTTTAAAAAGTAGTTTGAAGTCCTCAAATTGCAGTACACAAACTTCTATTTGGTTGTGGGTGGCACCAAAGAAAGGCATATGTAATTTAAGCACTCTCTACCCTTGGACAAGTCAATGATGACGTTCACTTTGCTAAGGACAATGGTAACTTTAATGATCTGATATTACCTGATTCATCAGTAGCATTTGTCACAGTAAACCACATCCATCTTCTTGAAACACTTTTTCTGGCTTCCTTGTTTTTCCCCATAGGACACTAATCCTCCTTTTCAGGCTCTTTTGCTGGCTCTTCCTACTCTAGTCTTCCCAGGCCTTCATCTCTTCCCACATGCACATGCTTTCTCCACTTTGAATTCATTCAGCTACATGATTTTAAATATTATCAATTGATTGGACACTTAATATCCAAATACCCACCTGGCGCTTCCCCGGGGATATCTAATAGTCATGTCAAACAAATGTCCCAAAAAACAAAGGGTCCTCCAATCCTGCTCTTCCTCAGTCTTGCCTAACTCATTGCCTCCAGTAACTCAAGCTGAAATCATGGAGTCACCCTTAATTTCTACATTTTGTTCATCCTCAGCATCCAATTCTTCATCTAGCCTTGATGATTCTGCCCCCAAAGCATTTTTCACATGTGAAAAACTCTCTCTCCATTATTACTAGCATAACCCAAATGACCACCATCTCCAAATGGATTAATGTTGTGGCATCCTAACCACAGAATATGACTAGCACATAGTTGGCACTCAGTAAGTATTTATTGAATGAATGACTGAAGAGAAGAATGAGCTTCATTTTCTTTCAAAGTGAAATAAAACAGTTGGATTGGTAAATGGTCAAACCTTCTCTCTTTCAATCATACTAAGTATGAGATGGTCAATAGTAATTTAAACACTGAATATAAACTATTCCAATCTGTTTCTCCATTTGAAAAGATTTTCTTTCCTAAAAGTCAGTGCCACTAATATTCCTAACATTCCTGACACTCATGTCATAACTTCTTTTATTTTTAATTTTTTTATTTAATTGCCTTTTTTTAAAGATACATAGACCACAAAAAATGTTACATTAAAAAATATAAGAGAGAAAAGGACTTGGCCCAGTGGTTAGGGCGTCCGTCTGCCACATGGGAGGTCTGCGGTTCAAACCCCGGGCCTCCTTGACCCGTGTGGAGCTGGCCCATGCACAGTTCTGATGCACACAAGGAGTGCCCTGCCATGCAAGGGTGTTCCCCGCATAGGGGAGCCCCACGCGCAAGGATTGTGCCCTGAAAGGAGAGCCGTCCAGTGCGAAAGAAAGGCAGCCTGCCCAAGAATGGCACCGCACACACAGAGAGCTGATGCAGCGAGATGACACAACAACAACAAAAAAGAAACACAGATTCTACGTGCCACTGACAACAACAGAAGCACACAAAAAGAAAAAGAACACACAGCAAATGGACACAGAGAACAGAATACTGGAGCGGGGGCGGGGGTGGGGGGAACGGGAGAGAAATAAATAAAATAAATCTTTAAAATATATATGAGGTTCTCATATATCCCACACCCACCCCACCTAAATCCTGCCATATCAACAACCTCTTTCATCATTGTGGCATATTCATTGCCTTTGGTGAATACATTTTGGAGCACTGCTGCACCGCATGGATTACAGTTTTCATTGTAGTTTACGCTCTCCCCCAGTACATTCAGTGGGTTATGGCAGGATATATAATGTATATCTATGTATATCTATATCTATCTCTATCTCTCTCTCTCTCTCTCTATCCCTGTCCCTGCAATATCATGTAGGACAACTCTAAGTCCCGAAAGTGCCCCCACATCACATCTCTTCTTCCCTCTCCCTGGCCTCAGCAACTATCATGGCCACAGTCTCCACACCAATGCTACAATTTCTTTCATTGCTAATCACAATAGTTCTATAGTAGAATACCAGTAAATCTACTCTAATCCATATTTTATACCTCCATCCTGTGAACTCTGGGATGGTGATGTCCACTCCACCTTTAAATTGAGAGGGCCTTAGATCCCACTTGGCTGATGGATGCAATTCTCCTGCTTGCAGTTGTAGGCACTCTTGGTTCCCTGGTGTGGTGACTGACCATCTTCACCTCCGTTTTAACTGACCTGGCTAAGTCCAATGAACCGGAGAGTAGGAGTTGCAACTCTGCTGAAGCTCAGGGCCCAGCTGGCATATGGCCAGTCCAGAAATTCAAGTCTCCTGAGTATACACCAACCCCAGCACAACTACAAGTTCAGTAAAAGTGACAGAAGAGGCATGTGTAGAAAGGTCACATCTGAGTCCATCACACTCAGGAACTTCTTTATATAATATTAGTTTTGGCTATTTTCATTAACCATAATCAGTACCAATACTCTTTCTTCATCGCTACATTGAAACACAACTGGTGGGAAGCAGATGTGGTTCAAGCAATTGAACTCCCACCTACCACAAGGAAGGCCCCAGATTCCATTCCCAGTGTATCCTGAGGAAGACAAGCAAGATGCAATGGGCAGGTATGGCAAGCTGATGCAACAAGACACACAATTAGGAAAACATAATGAGAGTTACAACAAACCAAGGTACAGAGGTAACTTAAGTGATTAGGTACCTCCCTACCTCAGTGGAGGTCCCATTTCAGTTCCAGTTCCTTCTAAGAAGAAGATCAGCACACAACAAATAGGCACAGCAAATGCAAACAATGAGGGGGTAGGGAGAAATAAGTAAATAAATTAAATAAATCTTTTTTTAAAAAAGAAACACAACTGGTGTTAGTATTTAATTTATTTGGTCATAGCAAAAGAAAGGTTTCATGCCAATGTAAATAAGGATGAGAGAGGGAGTGATACATGATATTTTATAATTTGTCATTATACAAAGACCAATAATCTATGTTTTAACCAAAAAGGCAAGGAAACACTTCAACTATTAAGACTAATAAATAATACAGATATATTTCTCTCACTCTATTTTCTTCACATGCATGCTTCTTTATTTTATTATCTCTACAATGCTTTTCTTGAGATTGTGTGATTTAATTAAATCTAATCTGGCCCTCAAGAACTTCTTTTCTGTCCAATTTCATGAGAAATGTTACCTTTTCTCTTTTACTCAGGATGAACTTTTTTTTAAAGATTTATTTTTATTTCTTTCTCTCCCCTCCCCCCTCCCTGGGTGTCTGCTCTTTGTGTCCATTTGCTGTGTGTTCTTCTGTGTCCACTTGCATTCTTGTCAGCAACAACAGGAATCTGTGTCTCCTTATGTTGCATCATCTTACTGCATCAGCTCTCTGTGTGTGCTGTGCCACTCCTGGGCAGGCTGCACTTTTTTTTTCACGTGCAGCAGTTCTCCGTGCAGGTCTCACTCCTTGCGCGTGGGGCTCCCCTACATAGGTGACACCCCCTGCATGGCAGGGCACTCCTTGAGCGCATCAGTACTGTGCATGGTCCAGCTCACCACAGGGGTCAGAAGGCCCTGGGTTTGAACCATGGACCTTCCATGTGATAGGCTGACGCTCTATCAGTTGAGCCAAATCTGCTTCCCAGGATGAGTTTCTTGGACACTAATGAGGACTGTACGTGTCTTATGCCCTCCTAATTCTCCAAAAGCCCATATCAGCTGAGGATTTTGTAATATCCTAGCTATAAACAAAACAATAGCTGTTCATAAACTTGAGAGGCTTAGGTGGTTAAAGTTTCCCATTTTATATTGTTCTCTAATTTCTCCATTTCTTTTAAGAAAATCACCTTCTAGGTTTTCTTCAAAGAAATATACCCCTTTTCTAGTTTAGAGTGTTTCATGGAAGCTCAATATGTACCTGAAGAGTTGTGTTAAAAAGCCAAATGGCTTCTTTAATTTGGTCTTATTAAAACACAATTTTATCTGATCTTCCAAACTAAAATTACATCTATTTTCCTTCAGTAAACATAAAAGTATCAGTGTCATCATCTAATGATTGCTTCTTACAACTCATTACATTTAGTGGAGGCTATAATTATAGATAGAGCTCAGGGTATTTTACAAGTCCTTTTTTTCCTTTTTTGTTATAGAGGCAGGACCATGTTCCACGGCCAAGTGAAAGGCTCATCTTTCTTTGGTCACCTTCCAATAGGTCATTTCTGCAACATATCCCACAATGACGATTAGTTTTCAAGCACACAAAGCCTGTGACCTCACCCTATGATGACTTTGTGTTAGTTGTCTTATACCAACTATCCCATGGCTCCAGAGATGGGAGATGCAAATACCTTGCCATTATCACTTGATATTTGATAGTTATTGGAGAAAAGCAAACAAACAAACAACCTTCTCTTTTTAGGAAAATATGATTTTTAAACTATATACCATTTATCTACATCAATATTTGTAGAAGTAAGCATCTTACAGTACCACCCACATGCTCATTTGTCGATCCATTTCTGTAGTCAATCAATCTTTTTTCAATTCTGGGTTCATGGCTAGATGGTGTAGCAGCGTATATTGCCTCTCTATGATAATTTAATTTAACTGCAGTGTGCTAGGGTCTAGACTGCTACTCTTAGCAGCCAGGGGTGACCGCAAACAGTGCAAGGGCCTAGATGTTGTCAGCAATAATTACTGGCTTAAGAGAGCTTTGAAAGAATATGACATTCTACAGAAACACCTAGCAATAGAGTCAGAGTGTATGCAAGGATACATATATGAGTATTTTAACAACACCATAAATTTCTTTGTCAAAAGCAGTCGATACCTGATTAGTCAACAAAAATCCCTAAACCACACTTGCATCTTTGTACAAATCTGAATGGTATCTATTTGCTCCAGGCATGTTTCTTTAATGGGCTTATATATCCTGATGATCTGAAAATGAACTAAATGAGTGGACTAAATATGGGAGTACAAATAAAAAAAGGGGGGGGGAGCTCTACTAATATAGTTTCTTTTTTTATACTCACACAAAAATAAATTCAACTTTAAAAGTCAAATCAAAGAAATAAATGAGTCTTCCCCCTTTAATTACCACATTTAGGCAGAATTCTATGTCCACACACCATTTCAGCAAATGCTGTTGGATCCTGAGTGATGCCATGTGATGTTGAACTAAAATGCTTGTCTTTGAAAGTGTCCTTTAGTCATGTGTTGGTTTTCTCAGTCCTTATTTCTGTGAGATAGGATTCAGGAGAAAATGAAAGGAATCCCAACACTGTGACTACAATAACATTCTCTTCTTTTTCTTTTTCTTTTTTTTTTTTTTTTTCTTTTTTAGACTAGACTTGTAAGAAAGTAACTATCCACAAACATTGGGCATAAAAACTATTTGGCTAAATAGTAAACATATAGGTGATTATAACAATTGAAATTTATTTTCATATAGTTTTGCATCTGTTCCAAACTAGTAAAGACTAAAGCACTCTGCCCTAGTAGTGCTGCTTGGCAATGGCACTCAGGATTGTGTCATTTCTAACAGTAAGCATTGGTGGAATGTTTATGCCAGTTGATTTGAGGAAAGGAAGCATGAAATTAGTCCCAAACTACTTTGAACATTAACCAAAAAAAAAGATTATGTTTGAAAAACTGCATCTTGATTCTCAAGCAAAATGAAAGAAGAGGAAATCGGAAATCTGTGTGTCTATCAACAAGCTTGCCCTTCAGGAGATCCAGAATCCTGATAAGTGAGACATAGTCTCACATAAGGATATAATCAGGTCCTTCTTCTCCTGGATCGACACTCACATTCCATCCCAGCGTGGTTAGTGGCTCATAGTTATGAGGAAGCTCAAGGTTGTAGTGGACTTTAACTGTTACCCTGTTAAGACCCAAATTCTCATCCCAGAGTTGGTAGGAAGTTCTTTCATGCCTGTATTAATCAGGGTTCCCCTATGTAAATATCAGAAGATTTGTTATAGGAACTGGTTCACAGGACCATGGGGACTGGCAAGTCCGACTTCCATAGGGCAGGCCACAGGTGGAAACTTGATGACGGTGATACTGAATTCCTCAAGAAAAGCTGCCTGTCTGCAGTAGAAATAGAAATTCTTCTGTCTGACTACCAAAATCATCAGTTCTCCCTTTAAGGCCTTCAACTGAGTGGATGAAATTTCTCTCATGGCTGAAAGCAATCTCCTTTGTTGGCTCTAGATGTTATTAGCAGTGGAAGCAATCAACTGACTAATGATTTAAATCTATCTATGAAATACCCACCCAGTAAAAACCAAGTCAGTGCTTTCTTGACCAGACAACTGGACACCATAATCCTGTCAAGTTGAACCATGAGATTAACTGCCACAATGCTTATGGTCTTTTCATGTCTTTGTCTACTCCCATGAGAAGTACTTACTTTAATAGTAAGGAAGTTCCTGGAAGGCATTATTTCATATCGTGTGATACTCATTTGAGGTTATTACTCACTTCTACTCAGTCTGTGAATATGTCACAAACAACTCAGCATATGTCACACAGAACCTTGCATGGTTCTCACTGATATATCTTGTTACCCCAATTAAATTCATTAATGATAAAGACTGTGTCTTATGTATAAGCCATTGCTTCTCCCAAAATACCTACAAGTATAAGTCATTGACCTATGGAAAGTGCCCATAAATATTCGTTGATTTAATAATATACTAGGGACTATGTTTTACACAAAAGGGCAGAATATAGATCTCATTAATGAAAATTTTTGTTTACTCATTTATTTATTCTGTAAACATCTAATGATAGCACCTTAGGTTCCAT
The DNA here is from genome assembly GCF_030445035.2 of Dasypus novemcinctus. Classification (NCBI taxonomy): domain Eukaryota; kingdom Metazoa; phylum Chordata; class Mammalia; order Cingulata; family Dasypodidae; genus Dasypus; species Dasypus novemcinctus. The sequence goes on along the minus strand of NC_080675.1, from coordinate 108,013,800 downwards.
TACAGAGATACACCCCAATTAAAGAGGATATTGTCCTCCTATCAGTGAGCTAACAGTCTGTAAGAGGAGATAGACTGCAAACAAGCATTATAACACCTTAAGATATATTCTACCATCAAAGTTTGTATAAAGTTTAGAGAAAGGAGTAATTCATAAAGAGGACTGTGTTGGTTCTTTAAATATATATTCAAAAGGTAGAAGCTGATGGGAAGAAGTTAAAAGGCAAGGGAAAAGGTAATATTTGGTATAACTGGAATATAGTAAATGTGGGAGTTGCAGGAGACAGAGTTGAAGAGGTAAGTATCCAAAAAGTTGGACACACCCTGCCCATATACTGTTTTGTTTTTCAGACATTTCTTTAGGTGTTGCCTCTGGAACTCAGCCTCTTCTTGTCTCTTCTCCTTGCAGGACTCTTCAGATCCAGTTCTAGAGCTCTCCATGTATCCCTGTGGATACTTTCACCTAGGAAACAAACATCAGTTCCTCTTTGCTCCTTTACCCATAGCCATAGACCCAATTCTGAAAATCTTTGCTCAGGAAAGAGTCCAGGCTCCTCACCTGCCCACTTATACCAGTGAAGGCCTACACAATAAGTTCATGTTTTATATCCCTTGCTAAAGCTTTCGATTTAATCCTCTGGTGTCAGCAATGGAGTGCCAGTTTTATACTTTGACCAGAAAACCCTAACCAAAAGTACAAACTTGAATAGGATATAACTAGAAAGGCATTGTATCTAAATGATAAGCCTTGATTCCCATTATAGGCTTTTTTTTTTTAAGATTTATTTATTTATTTAATCCCCCCCCCCCCTCCCCTGGTTGTCTGTTCTCTGTGTCTATTTGCTGCGTCTTGTTTCTTTGTCCGCTTCTGTTGTCGTCAGCGGCACGGGAAGTGTGGGTGGCGCCATTCCTGGGCAGGCTGCACTTTCTTTCGCGCTGGGCGGCTCTCCTTATGGGGCGCACTCCTTGCACGTGGGGCTCCCCTATGTGGGGGACACCCCTGCGTGGTAGGGCACTCCTTGCACGCATCAGCACTGCGCATGGGCCAGCTCCACACGGGTCAAGGAGGCCCGGGGTTTGAACCGCAGACCTCCCATGTGGTAGACGGACGCCCTAACCACTGGGCCAAGTCCGTTTCCCCCATTATAGGCTTTTGAGACTTAATAGAATGATTATGTTAAACCATTAATCCAGATAAACTTATGATCCACTGTTTACATTTTGGAAGTAGCAAGTGAATCAAGCCTTGGAAATATGCTAATATTCCTATCCCGTAGATTTTAGCAGTTCACAAAGAACCATATTTCTGATATCCATATGTCATTACATAAGGTTGATTTATTAATCTTCAGGTGTATTTAAATACTATACAAACACAAATTATAATGTACCTAATAATCATGCATTATAGTGCATGATTTATGTTACAGTCTCCTCTGTTTAACATTGGGGTTTTGCTTTTTCTGCAGGCAATCTCCTCAGAAAAGATTGGTCTCCCACCTCTGCTGTTTTCAGTGGATAAAGGTGCTTTACATAACAATCCTAAGAGAAAGAGCCATTTTTCTTACCCCAGCTAAAATGATTTTGTTCGTTGGTGAAGCACTATTTCTTATAGAAGCTCAAGTTGAGTTTCAAGTGTCAGCACCTAGGGTCAATCTATGAAGATGGTATTCCTTTGGTAAGAGTGTATGGCTATGATTTGAGCAGTAAGGTTTAGGTAATATTAAAGGCTTTTCACATCCACTGCCTATTACATTACAGGTCACACACTGGCCCACTCCAAGAGGAAACGTTCACTGTCACCACAAATTTCTTTATTTACAAGGACTGTTTTTCTGGCAGATAGCAAGAAAATGTCTTGAGAAAAGATTCTTCTAATCCACACAATATGCCATATGGGCTAACAGTACAAGTGTAACAGACAAAATTTTACTTAATTTATAAATTAGTAGTAGCTCTTCTCCATTTCCAACCCATGCACAGTGTTTTGGCAACATGCTTTAAAAATGAAACAAAACTGAAAGTATCTGGAAATTTTGAGGGATATTTCATATTACTTACTTACCCTTGAAGAAGACTAAAATTCCTCAAAGGTGATTTAAACAGTTTAACACAAAATTAGACTACGTACGTGGATGAAAATATGAAATTCAACACTAGCTCAGAAGGGGAAAAAAAATCACTCTAGAAACACGATTTGAGGGTTAAAAATACAATGACCTTGAAAACAGAAAGACCCCGTCAACTAATTTCCATAAGCCATAACTTTACTAGCAAAACCAAGTTGAAAATAGCATCAGCAATCCAGATCATACAATCAGTGATTTAATTAAGTGTGTCCAAAAAAATTTTCCAAGTCTACATATTGCCTTGAGATGCAGTCTCACTGGAGAAAGCATATGTCATTTAACCTTTTTGTAGTTCTATTTTCCCTCTATTTACAGTAAGGATAACACCAGCCTGAGGCAGATTGCCTTAGAAGTTGGAGATAGAATGCTGCTATCTAGAGAATCGTATTAAAACAATGGTTATCTCAACTGTAATAGTTAAAGATCTCTGTAAAATGTCTTCATTCTTTTTATTCTCCCAATTCATGTTTTTGTTTATTTTTTTTAGAGCAAGCAAATGAGGAAAAGAAGGAAAATTATATTGGCAGAGGGCTGACCTCTATTTTATATAATTTGTAGCTAAAAAGCTTACAGGCTAAAACATGTAAATATATGCAGATCTAGGAGCAAGACCTCAGAAGGAAAATTGCCAAGCAAGATTGAGGAGAATGTAGGCTATACACAGGAAAACCGCTGGGGCTCTTAGCAACCTGGAAACCTGAAATGAATTATTATCTGGGTCCTATTGTGACCTACTTAGTATCCTGGCAGCATGTTGGCATAAGGAGAAATTTGGGGCTGTAGGAATCGCTTATTTACTTGACCTTGAAGATACACCACCCAGTAGGATGGCTGCTGATACAGTCCAGTAAGCAGACATTGCTAAGGTTACAGCCCAATTCCAAAGTGCTAAAGCAGCTCACCCTGCTCCGTGCACAAAGGCGACGGCCTGAGTATATCCTCTTACTGAGCTTTCTTTTAGTGGAATATGCTGTATCTAAATTGAAACTATTCCTGGTAATAGCAGTAGGGGAAAAAAGCAAAATGCACACCACCAATATACTTATGTCTTAAAAGTCCCTGTTTTTTTTTAAAATTATGTCACAATGAGAAGAAAAAGAGCATGAATTTAAGATGAAAGTTAGAACAAGAAATCAGTTGCTTTGAATAAAGGAGCAATGCATTTCTTAAAAGGGAGAGTGTAGGTGGATGGAAACGGGAAATATCTGTAGCGAAGCAGAGAAATAAACATAGTGCCTCATCAAGATTCTCTGATAGCATTAAAGAGCTGCAGTGGTCTAAAGAAAATGTCAGGTCTAGATGATTGGCCTTGAAGATGTGAAATTCAAGGAACAAAATTATGGTGCTACTTCAAGTACCACACCAGAACTCAGTTCTCCAAACTCTCAGAATTTTTCATTCCTTCACCACTGCCTACAGTAAACTTGCTTTGAAAGTCTCCTGGAACATTAACCTTTTCTCGTGATACTATCAATCAGTGGCATTTTGAGTAAGGTGCTCTGAGGTCTAGGTAATGTTATTAGCTTTATTTTCCTCTTTCAGAAAAGAAACTGTTGAGGGGCCACATTTTTGCCCTCTGCTTCAGTCAATGCAGACGTGAGTCATAGTTGAAATTGGACCCTACACTTAATTTTGCCTGTGTACATCTAGTGTATAATGTATATCTCAAAAATGGATTCTTTCAGAAGAGCCAAAACCTGAGATGCCATGATTGATGGAAAATTTGGAGTTACCCAATTAACACGGATGAGAAAGTTGTCAAATGTGAAAACTTCAGGTGATTTAACTGCCATTCAGTATGTTATGATGTGATGAATAATGGGCTTCTGGAGTTTTATTAATGAGATTCTAATGGAAAAAGATGGAACTGGCACCAACAGTTTTAATCCCTATAATGTGCAAAACAGGCCAAAGCCAAACCAGGAGATCTGTAGGTGTCAGACCCTATGACCTACAATGGCAGGCATCTGAACTCATTGTGTAGTACCAGAAGACACATGCCAACCAGCCCACAAGGTTTTCATGGGATAGAGACCACAGCATTAAACCATTCTGGTCATTACCCTATTGACTTGAACTGTCGTAAGTGCATCTTAGGATGTGTACTGTCTAGATAACCACCAAAGTCAGTGTTGGTTACTGCACTTAGCAGTCAGACAGAGGAAGGCACTGGCATAACTGAGACTTGAAAAAGATCTACAACAAATCCAGGTAACCCTTAAAATTGGATATACTTTTTTTTTCAGGAGACTGTCCCCCTTAATAGAAATAGGGTTAGACCTCTTTGTGGCCAGAATAAATGGCTGCCTACGAGGGGCAACTTGAAAGGTCCCAACATATCTCCAGAGCAAGTTGCTGCTGTTTCCTGAAATTCCATCATTAGAAGTTTGTTTCATTAGTCACTGTCCCTCTTTTGGTCTATGGTTATCCCCAGGAAAGATAACATGAAATATCCTATAAGATAACGTGAAATATCCAAACATTCATATGAAGGTGTTACTGTCTTTCTGATGAATAGATACAATGGAGAAAATTTTTGTGAAGGGGAAGAAGAAAAACCAAAAGGTTCTGATCCTTGTCCACTGCTTAAAAGTGACACATTGGATTGGGGTCCCAGGAAGCCATAGCCCAGAGCACAAAGAGTTAGTCAGTTCAATGAAAGGGCTAAAAGAACTGCAAGTGAATCCTTGCAATAGTGCAAAAGAGTCACAGTCTCTCTTACATTCAATCTTTTATTTATTTATTTATTTTCTAATATTTATTATTTATTTATTTCTCTCCCCTTCCCCATCCTTCCCCCACCCCCCAGCACCAGTTGTCTGCTCTCTGTGTTCATTCGCTGTGTGTTCTTCTGTGTTCACTTATATTCCTGTCAGCAGCATGGGGAATCTGTGTCTCTTTTTGTTGCATCATCTTGCTGTGTCAGTTCTCCATGTGTGTGGCACCACTTCTGGGCAGGTTGCACTTTTTTCATGCTGGGTGGCTCTCCTTATGGGGCGCACTCCTTGCACATGGGGCTCCCTACGCGGGGACACCCCTGCGTGGCACAGCACTCCTTGCGCGCATCAGCCCTGCACATGGGCCAGCTTCACAGGGTCAGGAGGCCCTGGGTTTGAACCCTGGATCTCCCATGTGGTAGGCGGATGCTCTATCTGTTGAGCCAAATCCGCTTCCCTACATTCACTCTTTGTGCAAATTGTTCTCTCCTCCTTGGAAGACTCTTTAACCTATGTCAGTTACCCTCATTTTTTCCTGGCTAATTGAGAACATTATCTTTCTCTTTCATACCTATTACAGTGACTGGAATATTATGTATGTTCAACAATTTTTAAATGATAAATGGAGAAATGAATAAATGAGGAGATGGAGTTAGGATGATACCTACCTGCGGTCACCCCTCGGGCTGAAGTGTGGTTTGCTGGCCTGGCAGGGGAGCGGCCGCGGTAGGCCTAATTCCGCTGCCCCCATAATAGGGTGGCTGGTCGGACTCACCGCCACCCCTGAAGGAAGCTCGGCACGGGCCCAGAGTGCCCTCGGGTCTCCCCTTCTCGGCAGCCATGCTTCCGCGGCCGCCCCTCCTCCCAGATGGCACCACCCGATGCCTTGTGGGGCGGCACCCTTCTTCTTCGTTCTCCCTAGGGCAGAAAATTCCAGTCTGCCCTTTTCCCCTCCCCCGACAGCAGCAACAGCCAGGTGTGGGCGGAAAAATCCAGCCCGCCCTTTTCCCTTCCCCCGACAGCAGCAACAGCCAGGCATGGGCGGGAAACTCAAGTCTGCCCTCTGCCCCAGCAACAGCAGCCACCAATCCCTAAACCCTGCCCTTCCCCCAGCAACAGCGACAGCCAATCCCTAACCACCACCCCTCCCCCATCCAGTACCGCCCACTGACCTTTCGCCGGCAACCAATCAGAACAGGGCGTGGCTTCGACCAATCAGCTTTCCCCAGCCCCTATAAAACTGTTGCCTCTCCCTCAGTAAAGTGGACTTGCGTGTTTACCTTGTCTCCGCGGTAGTTCTTCTGCCGTGTGCCCTCCAGTCCTGAGAGCCCCCGACAAGGGCCTGGCCTCCCTTGTCCCCAGTTCGTCGCCTGCTTCTCCGGGCGACCCCTTCGTCGCCGGCTTCGCCAGGCGACCCCGTCAGCCGAACCGCGCAACCCCTTGTGAGACCGATCCCTCGTCTGCTGCCGGACCGACCCCTCGTCCCAAGTGGGACCGACCCCTCGTCCAGAGCTGGACCGACCCCTCGTCCGCAGCCAGACCCCACCTCTACCGACCGAGCAAGCCGCCGCACCTACCAAAGATCAATACTGCTTACTTCACAGTTTTGCCTTGGGCGACCCTAATTAAATGAAACTTAATTTCCTAATGTGTCTACACACTTGGCTAGAAAAATATAACCAATCAAAGTGAACATATGTTAGTTCTGCATGCACAAAAACATTTTAAATCACAAACTTAAGAGAAAATTATTTCACTACAAATCATCAATGCTAAAAACAGAATAGTCATTACAGCTATTGTGCTTATCTTTGATTATTGTTCTATCATTGAAACAAACAAGAAAAAAAAGGCAGTCATCAATATGATCTTCTAGTTTATCTAGTGTAGACTCTTTGTAGGAAGAAATCTGAGGCTTTCTAATTTATTAGCCTAAATTCCAACTTTCCATTTAAGAAAACTTTCATCCTTTTCTATTTTTTCTAAATATTTTGGGTTCCTTTCAAATCAAATCTCTTAATTCCGTATTTTAAAAAATATTTTTAATATATCTTTGTGAGAAAGGGATAAAAACACCTAAAAATAAATAAGTTAGGTATTAAAAGCTTTGATGAAGGCTCAAGCCAGTATCTGTTGTGCTTAATGGAATTCACCAGGTTACCAAACTCTCACTGGCAAGAATTAGAGAGTCAAGAAAGAGAGAAAGCCTGTCTTCCAGCTTATACTGGTGGTCACCAAAGACATTTAGTAATCAAAACCTGGACTTGGGAGTTTTACAGGATATTCATTTCCTTTTAAAATAAATGAAATAATGTTTAATGGCAATACACTGATTGACCCTAGGAAAATGTCTTCAATGGACCCTTTAACTGGAACAAGATGACAGGCACAGAAATGACAACATCAAACACTAAGATTCCAAAGGTGAGTGGAGTAAGGCCTGCATTAGAAATGATCTAAATTCATCATTCAATTAAGTAAGTTTCTGTTCAGTGAGAAATACACAAGAAATCTAAAGGAGGGTTTTGCTCCTCATCTGTCTGAAAGAAGAGAGGGGGAAAGGCAGGACAAAAGAAAGAAAAGGAAGGAAAGGACCCAACGCATTACAGAAGGATATTTCTATTTACAGTTCAGGGTCTTGAGACTTAGGTAAACTGAGTTTGGTTTGTGATACAAGCTTACTGGACGTGACTTTGCATTGTGCTGCAAAGCCTTCAAAATTTGTATACACTTGGATTCAATAATTCCACTACTAGGAATTTTTCTCAACAATATCATCAAACAAGTATGCATAGATTTATGCACAAAAATGTTTTTTAACATTTGTTTACTACCGTGAACACAAAATTATGGGGATAGGTATTTGGTTAAATAAATTATGATAGTCCCTGATGGTGTTATATACATTTATTGTTATAGAAAAATATTTGCTTTGTTTTGTTATGTAAAAAGCAGATTATAAAGCAACTTTTATGTTTCAATCTTATTATGTAGTATGATTTTATGTATTTTATGTATTTGCCTCCTAAGAATATTGCATATGTATGTATGTATGCATGTATGTATGTAGGTAGGTACTATATGCTTAAGACCAAATCTAAAAGAAAAATTACCCAAATGTTAAAAGTGGTGTCACTGACTGGTCAAATTCAGGTTTCTTTGTTTGTTTTAATTTGTGTATATTCTAGTTGTAATAATAAAAATAAGTAATAAAGAATAAGAAAAATAATAAAGGAAAATTATTCTTAAAAACTAATATATGTATTAAAATCAGACTTTTCTCGTTTTCTGGCATTATGATGATGATGTTACTTGTCTTTCACGCTGACAACTTTATTTTTACTAATTAAGTTTTTATTCCAAACCAGAAAAGGCAAAAAGGATTCAAACCTGAAAGTTTTCTCCATGTAAGTACTTCTCTCAGACTTACTGTTTATTTACCATGTCTTCTGGGACATGACTACAAATGGTTCCCAACTTGGGAATATACAAGCCCCCCAAACTAATATGCAAAATGAATTGTTCCATCATCCCATGGCTAACAATCAAGAAGAATTATTGGTGCCATAAATAACATTCAATTGAAGTTTTAGAACAGATATGGCTCTGCCTGAGTAGTTTATTGGAAAATCATTTGTTTCACATCAGTTTTGGCATCTAGTATTCAATGTGAATTATGCAGTTATAGCACTGTTTATTATATTTCTGTTTGTTCTACTGTATATATATATGTCTTAGGTTTTAAAAAGGTAATTTGTGCCCTCAAAATGTATTATGTAACAAATTGTGATTCATGCAAATCACTTTGATTTGTTTTCCAAAAATGTAGCCTGCTTCAATTAATCAGTTGCTATTCATTTCACATGCTTCAAATGCACTCACAACAAAAGCTCCAGTGGGTTATCACTTACATGGGGGGCTGGACTTCAGAGGGTATGAAAGACACAACAATCAGACATTACTCCAAGCATGCAATTATAGTGTGTGTCCCCACAAACTCCAATAAATCACACATCACATTATGCTGGACTCCCACCTCTCCGAATTTCTCTGATACCCAAGCCACCTACCTGCTGTAATCACAGAGTTCTGCAGTGCGTGGGTGCACAGCTTTCAACCTGCTGAGACCTATTCCATGATTCCCGATGTGTAACAGGCATCAGCCAAGTAGATTGCTATATCTATGTTTTGCAGCCTGCCCATCACAATAAATGAATGGTTGGAAGTACTGTGCTCCTGTGCATGGACTTTGTTTAGGAAAAAAAGGAAAGTAAAAGCAACATGCCAATTTCAATTGTGCTCAGAAATTGATGCTCCACAATATTTTCATGAAGTTTTTATTGCTGGAAATGTAAAAATGGTCATAGCAAAGACTTGAAAAGAGATGTTGTAAACTAGCTATAGAAAATGTTCTCTTTTATAAAGGTTTTAATTATGGAACACCTTAAAGTATAATTACCACTCATGCTTCTACTTAGGTGTCACATTGTCTCAGCCCTATCCCATAGGATGAACTAATAATAATGGATTGGATAAGCATTTTATATGAGGTATATTATTATTTATTTTCATAGCAATAACAGGGTACTTTGTGCTATATACTAAAATAGAGGGCATTATTATTCCAAAACCACTTTTCTATGTCAGCTATTTATAAACCATATATATGAATAGTTCTAAAATATAGGGTACCAAAATGACTGTGCTGAGTAGGCACTCACTAGGGGAAAAATTGCCCACAAAAGGAAGATGTGTTTATGGAGTTGATATTACTGTCAGCCATGGCAAAAGTTACTCTGAGGACATTGGCGCAAGACTTTATATGAGGGTATTTTTCTTGGGTCATTTACCATAGTATAAGTAAAGGCTAGAAGAATGAAGTACAAGAACTTAGTTCTTCTGTGTAGGAATATTGGGTCTGAACTGTGTTGCCAGAGATCTCAGGAGAGTAGGCAAAGCAACGGGATGAGAATCAGATGGTTTATAAATCTATGAAACTTTTTTTTAAAGATTTATTTTTATTTATTTCTCTCCCCTTCCTGCCCTGCCGCACTTGTCCGTTCTCTGCGTCCATTCGTTGTGTATTCTTCTGTGTCTGCTTCTATTCCTGTCAGCAACACTGGGAATCTGTGTCTCTTTTTGTAGCGTCATCTTGCTGCATCAGCGCTCTGTGTGTGTAGCACCACTCCTGGGCAGGCTGAACTTTCTTTCATGCTGGGAGACTCCCCTTACGGGGTGCACTCCTTGAGCATTGGGCAAGTAGATTGTAAGATGCAGGGGGCACCCCTGCATGGCATGGCACTCCTTGAGCACATCAGCACTGCACATGGGCCAGCTCCACAAGGGTCAAGGAGGCCCTGGGTTTGAACTGTGGACCTCCCATGTGGTAGGTGGATGCTCTATCTATTGAGCCAAGTCCACTTCCCATAAATCTATGAACCTTTGAGTGTTTATCAGTAAGAGACACTCCAATTCCTTCAAGCTAAAGTCCACAAGCAATTGTAGAAAAGTATTCCAAAGGGAAGCTCTCAACTTGTCAATGTTGCCATTGCATGTTTGCTTTCCTAATTTTCTATTCTCTTTCTTCTATCTTGATGCATTAAGGAAAGGAAAAATAAATGAAAGTTAATGTTTTCTTGCTCAGTTCCTACCATGTTGCTAATAATCAGATCTTTACCTATGGCATTGAGTGGGAACAGGACAACAACTCTGTGAAAGATAATAACCATTTGAGCCAACAGAGTATGAGAGAAGATAAGTAATGGTACCAATGTAGCCAAGCCTGAGAACTCCAGTCTATCTGCTTCTCAGGCCTGTCCTCTTTTTACTAAATCATATTCCTTTCTGTTTTGGTTTTGGTTTCCTTGGCTGCTCAAGCAAATATTATGCAATGTGTTGACTGAGACAATGAGAATATTAGTTCACTGTTTTGAGATTAAGAAAAGTCCAAATCAAAGTGTCATCAAGGTGATGCTTTCTTCCTGAAGATGGTGTTCTGGGACTGACTGCCAGCAATCCTTGGACTCTGGCTCCTCCATCACAAGGCAATGAATATGGCAACCTCTCCTAACCTCATTGTTCCCTTCCAGCTTCCATTGAATTTTAGCTTCTTCTTTCCCATGGCTTTCTCTCTGTATGTATGAATTTCATCCCACTTATAAAGAATCCAGTAGTGGATTAAGACCTATCCTGACTTGAGGTGGGCTACATCTTACCTGAAGTAACTTCATCAAAAAGTCCTACTTACAGTGGGTTCATACCCAAAGGAATGGATTAAATTTAAGAACATGATTTTCTGGCTTCAAATCATCACACCTTCCTAACTTTACTATGGAAAAGAAGAAACTTAACTTTAAACCATGATGAAGCATTTGTTTGATTGCATTACCTAAAATAGATTTTTCTTTGTGATAGAAATGAAACTATTTTTAATGATGTCCAGATCTCCACACTCTGTAGGGAAATAGGAAATTACAATGGACCATTGAGGTAGGCTGAATAATGTCCCCCAAAACTTCTGACTATATTACCTTACATGGCAAAGAGACTTGTAATTAAGTTAAGGAACTTGAAATGGAAAGATTATCCTCTATTATCTGGATGGACCCAATTTAATCCCAAGGGTCCTTATAAGAGGTAAGTAGAAAGGTCAGAGTCAGAGAATAGGTAATGTGACAGTAAAAACAGAAGGTATAGTGATATGCTTTACAGATGGATGAGAAGTCCTTGAGTCGAGGAATTCAGGTGGCTTCTAGAGGCTGGAAGAGGCAAGGAAACAGATTCTTCCATAGTGCCTTCAGAAGGAATGCAGTCCTGCTAAGACCATGATTTTAGTTCCACAAGACTCGTTTTATACCTCTAACCTCCATCACTATAAGATAATAAATTTATGTTGCTCTCATACACTAAGATTGTGGTAATTTGTGCAGCAACACTAAAAAACTAATACACCCATCATCCCCACACTAAGACCAAAACAAAATGGTTAAAGATACAAAATCAGAGTATTTAAACTCATCAGAGAAGTAATTATTTTTTAAACCTAAGGGAATTAGATTTGAAACTGGACAAGTCCTTCCTAGGTGAGAATCCACATGACGGCTTTTATTGTTAGGATACTAGTAGAAGGAGAAACTAATCTGCCAAGATGGAAGTAAGGAGAAACAAGCCCAAGTTTTAACTAATTATTAGTAGCTAAATGTGGGTTGGTATGAGTAATTACCATCCCAAGATGCTCCAGTCACATAGTGAAACTGTACCCATCCACCAACTGTTCCACAAGGCCCTCGCTATGTGCATGGGGGCAACACGCTAAAGGTGGAACAAGAAAAGAGATCTCCCCTCAAGCACACAGGGCCTTCACCAAAGCACAAGGCAGAGGACCTCAAATGCTGCCAACAGGTGAAGGGGTGTAGGGAGGCAGAGAGGAATTTCCCTGAAGTGCTCAGGATATTCACTGAGTCTTTCCCTGATTGTAGGACAGTAGTCCAATGAAGGACAGGAGCAGGAGAGTAGATCCCTTGAGATGCAAAAAGCTAAGGCAGGTCTGGAGAGCAAAAATAACTCCTCAGTAATTCAAAAAGCTGGAGAGTGAGTTTTAAAGCATAGAAGAATCTTCAGAGAATTATTGGTGCTAATATCCCAAGCACTGCTGAAAAGAAAGTGCTGATCCTACCCAAAAAGTATTTGAAGCTGGTGATAAACTGAATCTAATTAAATCTGTCTTAAAGTCCATATTTTGCTCAACTATAAATTAGATTGACTCAGCACCCATCCTAGGAGCCTGACAGAGGAAAGGGAATGCCCTTTACTGGTAATCTCTCTTATTCTTAACATGAAATTATTGCCATAAAACAAAAATTACAAGACATATAAAGAACCAAAGAAATGTGACCAGTAAGAAAGAAGAGAAAAGGCAGTCAGCAGAAACAGGCTGACAGATGGCCTAGATATTGGAGTTAAAATACTTATCGAAGTAACTCTGATAAGTGTGTTAAAAGAATCTAGTGAAACTTTATTCAGGAAGAGATTGAAAATTTCAGAAGAATTATAAAATTATATAGAAGACCAACTAGATATGCTAAAGCAATATAGGTGAAAAATCTATTCAATGGACAGGACATAAGGTCATACTAGAAACAGCAGAAGGAAATAATGGTGAATTCAAAAACAGGTCTATAAGGAAATCATTCAAACAAAAATAGAAAAAATTTAAATTGAATAAAAATCCAAGAACCCAAATTAGCTGACACATGTATAATTGGAGTTTTAGAATGAGACTAGAGAGGGAGAGAAGGGAGCAAATGAATTATTTTTTAGGAAATAATGGCTGGAAATTCATGAAATATTTTCCACAACCCAGGAAGCCCACCAAATCTCAAGTAGAATAAACACAAAGAAACCCACATGTAGGCATAACATAGGTAAAGTATTACTACAAGAAAAAATAAGAAGAATGAAGGCTTAACCTTTTATCAGAAAAGAAAATGGAGGACAAAAAAAATACAATACTAAAAGCAAACAGAGACTACTGTGTCCAGCAAATACATTCCTCAGGAATTATGACAAAATGAAGATTCTTAAGACAGACAATAGCCACGATAATTTATCTCAGTAAACCTGATCTACATTAAATCTTATTAGAAATTGTTTAGTATGAAAGAAAATAATAAAAGTTAAAAGCCTGGACCTTCAAGGAAAAAATAAAGACCACAGGAAGTTAAGGGTAACTCTGTTGGTAAATATAAGACCTTTTCATATATAGATATCCAGTACATATCATATTTTGTATAAATATTAACAATTTTGAAGCAATAATAACAATAATGAATTTGAGGTTATAAAGTATTTTAAAAAGTAAAATATATGACAAGAGCACAAAGGAAAGTAGGGAGGGTAATTAGAAAATGTTGTTGTAAGGTCCTTACATTGTTTGCAAGATAATATTTGAAAGTGGACTGTGATAAGCCAAAGATAAATATTGTCATCTCTAGAGCATATACTAAAAGGTACCAAAAAGAGTCAATTAAGCTGTTTAATACAATGAATCTTGTGGTGAAAGATGGACTGTGTTAACAGAACAAATATGAGAACATTCTCTCCTGAACTATAAAAAGTATATAATATTAATAAGGGTATCATTAACTAGGTGGGTTGGGATGCAATACACTAAATGTAAGATTTTAGCTATAGTTAGTAGTAATGTTTTGACAATGCTCTTTCATAGTTTGTAACAATTGTTTCACAACAATGCAACCTGTTGGTAGTAGGGTAATGTATGGGAGCCCTGTATGGTGATATTCATGTTTGTTTTCTAAGTTCATAATTTATACTATACACTTATTGTTAATGAATGTTCATGTTTGAATGATAAACTTCCATTTTTTATAAAGTTTAAAAAATAGCCAATTAAGGAAATAAAATGTAGCTCTAAAACATATTAATCCAAAAGAAGGCAGAAGAGGAGAAACAGAATAAAATCAAAGGGAGAAAATGAAAACAATACCAAGATGAGAGACTTAAAACCAATCATGTAGGGAAGCGGATGTGGCTCAACTGATAGAGCATCCACCTACCATATAGGAGGTCCAGTGTTCAAACTCAGGGTCTCCTGGCCTGTATGGTGAACTCGCCCACACACAGTGCTGCTATGCACAAGGAGTGCCGTGCCATGCAGGGATGCCCCCCATATATGGGTGCCCCATGCGCAGGGAGTGCACCCTGCAAGAAGAACCACCTCATGCAAAAAGTGCAGCCACCCAGGTGTGGCGTCAAACACATGGAGAGCTGATGCAGCAAGGTGACACAACAAAAAAAGAGACACAGATTCCCAGTGCTGCCAAGAATGCAAGCAGACACAGAAGAACACATAGCAAATGGACACAAGAGAGCAGACAACAGGGGGAGGGGAGGATTATGGGGGGGAGTTGTAGGAGGGAAGGGGAGAGATATAAATTTAAAAAGTAAATCTTAAAAAAAAAAAATCCTGTAAATAATTACATTAACTAGAAAGCTAGCAAGTCATAAGAATATCACCAGAAATAAAGAAGGTCATTTTTAAATGATAAAAGGATTTGTTTGTTAAAAAGTAATTATTCTAAATATAAATGCACTTTTATAAAAGGCTTCAAAATACCAAAAAGTGACTACACTAAAGGCAGAAATACATCCACAATCATTGTTGATGACTTCAACACTCCTCTCTCAAGTAATTGATAGGTCAAGAGAACAAAAAAAATACATCAGGGGAAGCAGACTTGGCTCAATGGATAGGCATCCCCCTAGCACATGGGAGGTCCACGGTTCAAACCCAGGCTTCCTTGACCCATGTAGAGCTGGCCCATGTGCAGTGCCGATGGGCACAAGGAGTGCTGTGCTACGCAGGGGGGTCCCCCATGTAGGGGAGCCCCATGCACAAGGAGTGTGCCCCGTAAGGAGAGCTGCCCAGCGCAAAAGAAAGTGCAACCTGCCTGGGAATGGTGCCGCACACACAGAAAGCTGACACAGCAAAATGACAGAACGAAAAAAGAAACACAGATTCCCTGTGCTGCTGATAGGGATAGAAGCAGTCACAGAAGAACACACAGCAAATGGATACAGAGAGCAGACAACGGGAGAATTGGGCGGGAAAGGTGAGAGAAATAAAAAATAAGTAAATGAATGAAATTGTGAAAAATTCTGAAGTTGCTTTAAAATATATATATATATATATATATATATATATATATATCAGTAAGGATCATCAGCTCTATCAACAAATTGAACAAATTGACATTTATAGAACATTCCATTCAACAACTATAGAATACAAATTTTTTTGAAGTGCTCGAGAATCTTCACCAAGAGATCATATGCTGAGTCATAAAATAAAACCTCAGAAACTCTCTAAAGTGAAAAATCATACGAGTATGTTCTCTGACCACAACAGTATTAAATTAGAAATCAAAACAATAACTAGAAAACCTCAAATTATTTGGAAATTAATCTGCATACAAATGAATAATCCATGAGATAAAGAATAAACCCAAGCAGAAATTTTAAAAATATTTCAAATTAAATAATAATGAAAATATAGTATATAAAATTGTGAAATGCAGCTAAAGCAGTACTTGAATGTATTGGTTTGAATTCCTAATTCTAGGGAAAAAAACTAAAATAAATGATGTCAGTTTTTGTTTTAAGAAACTGGGAAATAACAGACCAAATTAACAAGAAAAATTAGAAGGAATAAAATAATAAAGGCAAAGTTAATGAAATAGAAAACTGAAAACATTAGAGAAATGCAGCAACATCAGAGTTAGTTCTCTAAAGTTTGATACATTTTTTTTTTATTTCTAGCAAGACTGGCCAAGAAATAGAAAATGCAAGGAAAGAAACACATATTTCCAGTGTGCAGAATAAAAGAGGAGATAACACTATGGAACCTGTAGTTATTAAAAGGAAAATAAAGAGATAATAGAGACATTTTTATGCTAATATATTCAACAACTTTGAAGAAATGAAAATTCCTTGAGAAAAGTGATTCATCACATAAAAGGAATCCTCAATAAAACTAATTGCCAATTACTTATCAGAAACCATGAAGGCAAGAAAACAGTGGTATGATATGAGGTACTGAAAGAGAAAAATTGCCAGCCAAAACTTCTTTATCCAGCAAAACTGTCCTTCAAAAACTGAGGGAGAGTTTAAATAGTCACAAACAGAAACTGAGTTTGTCAAAAAGAGACCTGCCCCTTCTAGGGAGTGTATGAGTGTTTATCTTGCCATATTGTGTTATATCAGTGGGTCATAGTGCATTGTATCAGTATGTGGAGACCCACATAATGAGCAGCAATGTAGTGGACTCCCAACCTGGGAAGGCCTGCTATGTATACAAACAGAGGGGCAGGAGTCTCTCAAGAGCGTGGGCAGGGCCTAATAGGGGAGGACAGGCCAGTTGTCAAGCCCTCAGTGTTGTTGCAAGTAACTATGAATCTTGTCCTTCAAGGAGTGAAACCTGTGGTTGCCATGGGTTCTGAGAGGAAGGGGAGGGAGGAATAGAACAGATGGAACAGGGAGCATTTTGGGGCCAATGGAAGTGTTCTACCTGATCTTGCTATGATGGATGCAGGCCCTGCTGAATTGCATCAAAGTGTATAAAAGTGTATGGTCCAGAATGTGAACCATAATGTAAATCATTGACCATGGTTGATAGCTATGTTTCAATATTTGTACATCAATTGCAACAAATGTACCATCCATATATAAAATGTTATTAACCAGGGAAAGGGGAAAGGGGGGAGGATGCTGGGTATATGAGAGTCTCCTATATTTGGTACATGGCTTTTCTGTAAACTAAAACTTCTTTGAGGACAAAATGAAAAAGTAAGACACTGGGGGAATAAACAGAAGAAAATGTCACTGTACATAGAAGACAACAGATCTTACAGTGATAAAAGGCAAAATGTCAAAAAAAAAGGCAAAATGTCAAAAAAAGTTATTTTAATTTTTTTCATTATTTTTTATTATCCCAAATTTTTATTTTTTTTTAATTTTTTGTATTCCATTTCTTATTTTTTAAAACTACCATTATTATTTCATTTCCTTATTAATTGCATTTGGCTATTTAATTGGCTTCATTTTTGAAGAGGTTTTGGATCACAGAAAGGTTACAGCTGTGGCAGGGGAGGAACATTGGTGCAGGGTATCAGTGATGGGGAATACATGGGAGGAAGCTCATCTGGGCATACATTTAAGGCATATAAATATGTTGAAATGTTCATGGGGCATTGTCATGGTGGATGGAAAGTCACACATTATCCAAAGGAATATCAAGTTCCCATCCTGGGGAGCTCGGCCACATTCTTCAACGGATCAGCAAGAATCCCCTGAGTACAGGGGTGATGACTAGTGAAGGAGGAGGATTCATTGACAGGCCCTTGATATTGATGACTGTGAGTATGAACCTTTACTCTTGAAACTGAAACAGCCTAGTGTTATAGGGTGCTTAAGAGTTGCCTCCTGGGAGGCTCCTTGTTGCTCAAATGTGGCCTCTCTCTAAGCCAAACTCAGCATATAAATACATTACCTTCCCCCTACATGGAACATGATTTCAGGAGACGACCTGCCCTGGCACCAAGGAATTACTACTAAGCACCACCTAGCAATGCAACTGGAAATAGGCCTTGCCTAAAAGTGGGAAAAGGTAAAGACAGATGAGTTCATATGGTTAAGAAAATTCGAAGTGAGTCAGGAGGTCATTCCAGAGGTTATACTTATGCGCATATCAGCAGAGACTCATTGCTTGCCAAAGTAGATACTACCCCAAATAGCAGGGCTCCTGAGAGCTCTGGAGATAACCAGACCCTATAGTCAGGGCAGACAATTCAGGAGTTTGGTGACTTGCCAGTGGGCCCTACTTTGAAATTTATGCTCCCCAGTGTGAGAGAATTGGACTAAGTTGTGGTTTCCCTACATATGGCTCTTCTGTCCCTCTATTTGAACCCATAATTAGTACTAGAGTTGGTAGGTGTATGTCCAAGAGACTTAAATCTTCGGGCTGTCCATGTACCAGTGGGCCTTAAATCTCAAGGGAGTTGCCACACCTACCATCCTGTTCATTGGACTTACCCAGGACAACTAACAAGTAGGAAATGATGGCTAACACACATACCAAGGAACTGAGAGTGTCTACATTGCAAGCAAGAGAGTCCCATACTTTGTATGGGATCAAATGGTCCGCTCAATTAAATGTGGAGTGTGCATCACCATCCAAGAATCCTCAGGATTCAAGAATGAACTATGGACTAAAGTAGACTTACAGGTATTCTACTATAGATTTATTGTGATTCCAGCAAAGGAAGAAATTATATCATTGATGTGGAGGCAGTGACCACTGGAGGTTCTGAGGGCAGGGAGAGGAAAAAATGTGTAATATGGGGACATTTTAGGGACTTGGGAATTGTCCTGAATGACATTGCAATGATAGATGTAGGCCATTATATAGTTAATATCTTGCCATAACCTACAGAACTGTGTGGAAGAGAGTGTAAACTATAATGTAAGCTTTAATCCACACTTGGTGGCAATATTCAAAAATGTGTTCATCAACAGCAATGGATGTACCTCACTAAAGCCGGATGTTGTTAATGTGGGAAATGTGGTACATGTGGGGAGTGGGACATATGAGAATGCCCTATATTTTTTTTTATGGATTTTTTTCTCTCCCCTTCCCCCCTCCCCAAGTGTCTGCTCTCTGTGTCCATTCACTGTGTATTCTTCTGTGACCACTTCTATCCTTATCAGCGGCACCAGGAATCTGTGTTTCTTTTTGTTGCGTCATCTTGTCGTGTCAGCTCTCCATGCGTGCGGCACCACTCCTGGGCAGGCTGCACTTTCTTTCGCGCTGGGCGGCTCTCCTTATGGGGCGCACTCCTTGCGCATGGGGCTCCCCTACACGGGGGACACCACTGCATGGCACGGCACTCCTTGCATGCATCAGCACTGCGCGTGGGCCAGCTCCACACGGGTCAAGGAGGCCCGGGGTTTGAACTGCGGACCTCCCATGTGGTAAGTGGATGCCCTATCCATTGGGCCAAGTCTGCTTCCCCCCTATATTTTTATGTGACATTTGTATAATCTAAGTATCTTTAAAAAGACAAAAATTAAAAATAGAAGGAAAAAAAATGAAATTAAAAATGGCAAAAGAACATACAATAAAATTTTAATTTACTAGCTATCAAATAAATACAAATCAAAATGGTATTTAACTATTTTTCCATGTGTCAGAAAAATGAAGATTAAAACAAATGACACTACATAATTTTGGTAAAGCAAAGGGGAAATAGGAAATTTAAACACTGCTGTTGAGAGTCTAATCAATTTCTGAAGGAGTGAGGGGGAATTTGGTAATATCTATATATATATATTATATTCTTCTTCAAGAAAATTTTCCTAAGGAAATAAATTACACATAACCATACAATAAAACAGTAAGATGCGTTAAAAAAAAATTTTTTTAGAGACCTCCCATAGAAGAAATACTAACAGGAGTTCTTTGGGCTGAAAGGATAAGACAGGAGAGAGAAGCTTGGATAGAGTGAAGAAATGAAGATTATCAATAAGGGTAACTTAAAAGGGTAAAAAGAGAGAAAAAGAAAAAAAAAAAGATATGACATATAAACCAACAGATAAAATGGCTGAAGTAAGCACTGCCTTTACAGTACTAACATTGAATTTAATGGATTAAACTCAGTCAAAAGACACAGAATAGCAGAATGAATTTTTTTAAGTATAATCTGACTATATGTGGCTCACAAGAGACTCATTTTTTTAATAAAAAGGCTATTCACTGTTTTTATGTTTATTTCTGAGTTGCAAAGCTTATTTCCCCTTCTCCATGTTTTCAGAATTTCCTGTGTTTCCCCATTCAATCTTGGCTGCCACAACCAGACAGACAGAAGAGGATCTTTTTCTTGCATCTATAGTGAAAACCTAAGAGACTCGCTTTACATCCAAAGGCATATATAGGTTGAAAGTGAAAGGCTGGAAAAAGATACTCTGTGCAAACCATAACAACAACAACAAAAAAAGTGCTGGGGTACCTATGCTAATATTGGACAATATAGGCTTTTTTTTTAAAGATTTTATTTATTTATTTATTTGTTTGTTTGTTTATTTATTTATTTCTCCCCACTCTATTGTCTGCTCTCTGTGTCCATTCACTGTGTGTTCTTCTCTGTCTGCTTGTATCCTCATTAGGCAGTTCCAAGAACTGATCCTGGGACCTTCCAGAATGGGAGAGAGGCAATCATTCTTTTGCACCTCCTCAGTTCCCTGGTATGCTAAGTTTCTTATTGTCTTTCCTCTGTGTCTCTTTTTGTTGCATCATCTTGCTGCATCAGCTCTCCATGTTGGCTGGCAATCCTGCGTGGGCCAGCACTCCACATGGGCCAGCTCATTGCACAGGCCAGCTTGCCTTCACCAGGAGGCCCTTAGCACCAAATCCTGGACCTCCTATATGGTAGACAGGAGCCCAATTGCTTGAGCCACATCCATTTCCCTGGACAGTATAAACTTTAAATGCAAAACTGTTATCAGAGGTAAAGAAGGACCTATATATTAATAAAAGGAGGGCTTATATATTCTTGGTTATTTCCACCAAGAAATAACAATCATAAATATTTATGCACCAAACCATGGTGCCCCAAAAGACCTGAGGCAAACACTGATAAAACTGAAGGGAGAAATAAACACCTCTACAATAATAATTGGAGATTTCAGTATACCACATTCATAATAAATAGAACATCTAGACAGATGATCAATAAGGAAACAGAGAACTTGAATAGTATAAGTGAGCTGGAAGTGACAGATTATACAGAACACTGAACCTAAGATAGCAGGATATACATTCTTCTCAACTGTGCATGCATCATTCTCCAATATGGACCACATGTTGGGTCATGAAACAAGTCTCAATAAATTTAAAAGGATTGAAATCATACAAAGTGCTTTCTATGACCATAATGAAATGAAGCTTGAAATCAGTAACAGGTGTAGAACTGGGAAATGCTCTAATATATGGAAGTTAAACAACACACTCCTAAATAAGCAGTGGGTCAGAGAAGAAATTGCAAGAGAAATCAGTAAATATCTCAAAACAAATGAAAATGAGAACACAACTTATCAAAACTTATGGGATGCAGCAAAGGCAGTGCAGAGAGGGAAATTTAGAGCCCTAAGTGCTTACATTAAAAAAGAAGAAAAAAGAGCTAAAATCAAAGACCTGGCTGCACAATTGGATGAACTAGAAAAAGAATGGCAAACTAATCCCAAAATAAGCAGAAGGAAAAAAAATAACAAAGATAAGAGCAGAAATAAAATGAAATTGAGAATTAAAAAATAATAGAGAAATAACAAAACCAAAAGTTGATTCTTTGAGAACATCAATAAAGTTGACAAACCCTTAGCCAGAGTGAAAAAAGAAGAAAAGAGAAGATGCAAATAATTAAAATCAGAAACGAGAGGAGGGACATTACTACTTATTCCACAGAAATAGAAAGGATCGCAAGAGGATACTATGAACAATGGTAGGCCAACAATTTAGGCAACTTAGATGAAATGGACAAATTCCTAGAAACACAAACAACGTACACTGACTCCAGAAGAATAGAAAACTTCAACAGACCAATTACAAGTAAAGATATTGAATCAATCATCAAAAACCTTTCAACTGGGAAACAGATATGGCTCAAGCAATTGGGTGCCTGCCTCCCACCTGGGAGATCCTGAGTTTGGTTCCCAGTGGCCCCTAAAGAAGATAAGCTACAAATGAGCCACAAGCAGAAGTGGCTCAAGCAGTTGGGCACTTGCCTCCCACATGGTAGGTCCCAGGTTCAGTTCCTGGTGCCTCCTGAGGAAGACAAGCAGACAAATGATGGAGCCAACCCAAGTTGGGAGTGGGACAGGGGAATAAATTTTTTTAAAATAAGAAATTAATAAAAAGTCTGTCAATTAAAAAAAAAAAAAACTCTCAACAAAGAAAAACCCAGAACCAGATGGGTTCATGGGTGAATTCTACCAATCATTCCAAGAAGAATTAATACTAATCCTTCTCAAACTTTTCCAAAAAAAATTGAGAAGGGAACATTACCTAACTCATTCTAGGAGGCCAACATTACCCTAAAACCAAAGCTACATTAAGATACTAAAAGAAAAGAAAATTACAGACCAATTTCTCTTTGAATATGGATGCAAAAATCCTCAAAAAAAAAACAAAACTGGCAAATAGAATCCAACAGCAAATTGAAAGAATTATACCTCATGTCCAAGTGGGTTTTATCCAAGGTATGCAAGGGTGGTTCAAAACAAGAAAATCAATTAGTGTAATACACCGCATTAATAAAATGAAGTGGGGGAAACTACATGATCATCTTGATATTCAGAAAAGGCATTGGACAAAATCCAGCACCCTTGCTTTATGCAAGCACTTTGAAAAAATAGAAATAGAAGGCAACTTCCTCAACATGATAAAGGGCATATATGAAAAACCCACAATAACATCATACTCAGTGATGAAAGACTGAAAGCTTTCCCTTTAAGATTTGAAACAAGACAATTATGCCCATTGCACCACCATTATTCAACATTGTGCTAGAAGTTCTAGCAAGACCAGCTAGACAAGAAAAAGAAATAAAAGATATCCAAATTGGAAAGGAAGAAATAAACTTTCTCTATTTGAAGATAACATGATCCTATATGTAGGAAGTCCTGAAAAACCTACAACAAAACTACTAAAGCTAATAAACAAGTTCAGCAAAAGTGGCAGGATACAAGATCAACATACAAAATAAGTACCGTTTCTATACACTAGTAATGAGTGATCTAAGGAGGAAATCAAGAAAAAATTCCATTTACAATAGCAACTAAGAGAATTAAATATCCAGGAATATGTCTAACCAGGGATGTAAAGGATTTGTTCACAGAAAACTACAAAACATTGCTAAAAGCAATCCAAGAGTTCTCAAAGCAGCTTAGTACTGTGAGTGTAATTAACAGTGCTGAATTATGAGTGTGATTGTGGTTGAAAGGGGAAGTTTAAGGCTGTGTATGTCACAAGAAGGAAAGCAATATGATGAAACATGGGGCTGTATAACACAGTGAACCCTGAAGTGGACAAATATCAAATTTATTTGGAATGTTAAGGGGCCCCAAAAAGCCAAAAACATCTTGAAAAAGAAGAACAAAGTTGGAGGACTCACACGTCCTGATTTTAAAGCATGTTACAAAGCTACAATGGTCAAAACAGCATGGTACTGGCATAAAGAAAGATATATTGACCAAAGGAATCATACTGAGAGATCAGAAATAGACTCTCACATATATGGTCAATTGACTTTTGACAAGGATCCCAAGTCCCCTCAACTGGGAAAGAACAGTATCTTCAACAAATGGTGCTGGCAAAACTGGATATCCATATGTGAAAAAATGAAAGAGGATCCCTATCTCACACCATAAACAAAATTTAATTCAAAATGGATAAAAGACTTAAATATAAGAACCAGGAACATAAAACTCCTAGAAGAAAATGTAGGGAAGCATCTTCAAGATCTTGTGGTAGGCAATGGGTCTTAGACTTTACACCCAGAGCACAAGCAACAAAAGGAAAAGTAGATAAACGGGACCTCCTCAAATTTAAATACTTTCATGCTTCAAAGGACTTTGTCAAGAAAGTGAAAAGGCAGCCAACTCAATGGTAAAAAACCATATCCCATTACGGTTTAATATTCAGAATATTTAAAGAAATCCTTAACTCCACAATAAAAATATAAGCAACTCAATTTTTTTTAAATAGGCATTTTTTTAAATAGACATTTCTCCAAAGAGAAAATACAAATGGCTAAAAAGCACACGAAAAGATGCTCAACATCACTAGCTATTAGGGAAATGCACCACCATGAGATATCTTTTCACACCTACTAAAAAGTTTACTATTAAAATAAAAACAGAAAACTATAAATTTTGGAGAAGATGTGGAGAAATAGGAACACTTATTCACACTTGTGGGAATAGTATGGTCACTGTGGAAGACAGTTTAGTGTTGGCTCAGGTAGCTAAGTATAGAATTACCACATGATCCAGTAATCCCATCACTAGGTACGTACTCAGGAGAACTGAAAGCAGGGACTCAAACAGACATTTACACACAGATGTTCATATCAGCATTATTCACATTGCCAAAAGATGGAAAAAGCCAAAGTGTCCATCAATTGATGAATGGATAAACAAAATTCTTACATATATATAATGAAATATTACTCAGCTCTAAAAAGGAATTAGGGAAACGGACTTTGGTCCAGTGGTTAGGGCATCTGTCTACCATATGGGAGGTCCGCGGTTCAAACCCCAGGCCTCCTTGACCCGTGTGGAGCTGGCCATGTGCAGCGCTGATGCGCGCAGGGAGTGCCGTGCCACGCAAGGGTGTCCCCCGCGTGGGGGAGCCCCACGCGCAAGGAGTGCGCCCGTGAACGAGAGCCGCCCAGCGTGAAAAGAAAGAGCAGCCTGCCCAGGAATGGCGCCGCCCACACTTCCCGTGCCGCTGATGACAACAGAAGGGGACAAAGAAACAAGACGCAGCAAATAGACACCAAGAACAGACAACCAGGGGAGGGGGGGAAATTAAATAAATAAATAAATCTTTAAAAAATAAAAAATAAAAAAAATAAAAAATAAAAAGGAATTAAGTCTTGATGCATATGACACCATGGATGAAGCTTGAGGACATTATGTTAAATGAAATTAGCCAGCCAAAAAAGGAAATTAGCCAGACACAATGTAGATCTCATTGATATGAACTAATTAATAAGCAAACTCATCAAATTAGAAACTATAATACTAGTTACCAGGAGATAGATTGGGGTTAAAGAGTGTGGAGTTGATGCATAACTGGTACAGACTTTCTATTTAGGCTAACTGTAAAGATGTGTAAATCAATGATGGTTATGATAGCACATTATTGTGAAAGTTAGAAGAGAAAACTTTAAGATGTATATATCACTAGAATAAAAATTATAGGACAGAACAGAGGACGGTACAACACTGTGAACCTTATTATAGACAATGGATTATTGCTAATAGTACAAGTATAAGAATGCTCTTTCATGAATTATAACAAATATACAATACTAATACAAGATGGTAATAATAGACCGGTATAGAGGGAAATACACTTAATGTAAATAATGGACAGTAGATAGAATTGTTTTAATCATCTTTCATCAGTTGTAACAAAGGTTAACTAATGTTAAATAATAGTACAATTATTTTTTTTAAAGTGCTATCATCAATACTAACAAGTGTTTCACTCCCATGCAAGGTTTTGGTGGTGGGGTGATATACAGGAATCCTGTAGTTTATGCATGATTGCTTTGTAAACTTGTAACTTCTCTAATAAAAAGATGTAATTCATCACATTAGCAAAATAACAGGAAAAATCATATTATAATAAATGCAAAAAGCATTTGAAAAGTTGCAATGCTTCTTTATGGACAAAACTGTTGGCAAACTAAGAATATGCATTTTTTTTCAATCTGATAAAGGGAACCTCTGAAAATCCTACATGTAATAACAGACTAAATGGTAAATTTAATCACTTTTTCCCTAAAATGTATAAGAATGCCTGCTCTCAGCATTCTGTTTCAATGTGTTAATTACTGGAAGTTTTAGACAATGCAATAAGGCAAGAAAAAAAGACTGAAAAAAGCATATAGGTTGGAAAGGAAGTAAAAAGAATACTGTTCTGTTCCCCACATAATATGATTGCCTACATAGAAAACCATTAGAAAACCACAGGGAGGAAAAAAAGCTATGAAAACAAGTGAGTAAATTTGGCACATTTGCAAAATATTAAGTTGGTATCCAAAAGTGAGTCTTATTTCTCCATACTAGACAAAAAAGTAGAGGATGAAATTTTTAAATTACCTTTTATAAAAGCATCAAAAAATCAAATACTGAGGAATAAATCTAACAAAAGTTGTATAAGTCTTCTGTCTTGAAAACTACAAAATATTCCTAAGAAACTTTTAGAGGATCTAAATAAATGGAGATATATATCATTTTCAAGACTGGAAGATTTTAGATTGTTAAATATTAATTTTCCCCAAAATGATCTACAGATTCTATGCATGTAACAATTAAAATATAAGCAGCATTTTTAAAGAAACTGACAAGGTGATTCTAAAATTGATATGGAAATGGGAAAGATAACCAAATCAATCTTGAAAAAGAAAATCAAAATTGAAGAAAGTTCACTTTCTAAATTCAAGACTTACTCTTAAGCTAGAGTAATCAGGACTATGGAATAGGCATAAGGGCAGGTTAATAGAGCAACATGTAAAGAAGCAATTCATTTTCAACAAGTGTGCAAGGCAAATCTTTGGGGAAAGCAAAGTCTTTTCACCAAATGATTCTTTAAAGACTGAATAAGTATATAGAAGCAAAAAGACTCTTAGCATCTATCTCAAAGCCCTCACATCAGATCCAAAATTCAATTCACAACAAATTAAAGAACTAAACAAAAACTAAAATCATTAATCTTCCTGAAGAAAACAAAGAATAACTTTACAACCTTAGGGTAGGCAAAGATTTCTTATACAGGAGATCTAAGAAAGATACTTTAGAGCATACTCCTTGGTATTTACCCTTGAGAGATTAAAATATATGTCCACAAAAAGAATGTTTAGAGAAGCTAAATTCTTAATAGGTAAAAACTAGAAACAACCCAGATGTCCATCAACAGAAGAGATAAAATTGTGGCATAGTCATACAATGGAATGCTACTCAGCAATAAAAAGATAACAACTACTGATTCATGCAACAATATGGATGAATACCAAAAATATTCTGTTGAGAAAAGGAAGCTATTTGTATCCAAGAATAAGCAAAACTATATATCGTGACAGAAATTAGATAGTGGTTGCCTCTGGAAAGGAAGATTGACCAGAAAGGAGCAAAAAGGAACTTTATGGGGTGGTGGAAATGTTCTGTATCTTCTTGAGGGTGGTGGTTAAATGGGAGTATACAATTGTCAAAATTCACCAAAATGAATAATTGAGATCTGTGCATTTTACTGTATATAAATTATGCCTCATTTTTATCACATGTAAAAATGATGGACTCACCTGAGATACTAAATAATTTTATAATGCCAGAAGACTATAATATTTGACTATTGCAAGCATTTCTAAGAAATTTTTAATGGATTATTTTAAACTGAATATAAGTAAGCCTGTAGATAGAACTACCATTTACAGGAATTGGAGAATAAACAAATTATTTGACCTGACAAACAATCAACTAAGTGTAAAATATGGAACATTCACAGGACAAATGACTTGATTTCTTCCAAATCAATATTATAAAAGCAGGAGAGGGATCTGTTATAGATTAAAAGAGATTTTGACATATCAATCAAATAAAATATACTTGCTTGAACCTTGTTTTGGGTCTCTAATTTAACAACAGACCAAAAAAAAACATACTTTAGACAACTGAAAAAATTTGAATACAGACTAGATACAAGATGTTGATAAAAATGAAGTTTATTTGACATAATAATGTAGCTGTGGATACATTTTTTTAAATCCCTCATCTGTTAGTCATACATAGTAAAGTATTTAAGGTGAAATAATACGATGTCTAGGATTTTTTTTAAGATTCTAGCAAAAATAAAAGAGTAGGGAGGGGGAATAAATAAAACAAGATTAACAAAATCTTGACAAGCTAGGTGATGGGAAAAGATGAGTTTATTATACAATTTTGGGCCTGTTTTTGGTGTATGTTGGAAATGTACAACAATGAGAAATTTTAAAGAATCATTATATATTGAAAAGCAGATCACTTTTATCTTCCAGTGGAAGATAAAGCTGTCTATCACTCAAAGCTGTCTATCACTCATAAGCTTCTAAATTACATGTCATTAATTATTTTTAAGCTTATGCTGCACTCATCTTTGTAAGTCATTAAATAATGAACACTAATGAGTTAATTAGAGCAAATACCCTAATTAATAAAACCAACCTCTTTTTATTCTGGTTTGTAGCACATCATTTAATAATAGTACATATATATCTAGTCAAAGAAATGGATATATGTATACAAACTTAGAGTCCAGATAACATCCCTTTTTCCCTCAAAACCAAAACCAATAAATCCAATTTGTATGAAACCTTATAAACTGGACATTTTTTCCCAAAAAGTTTTTTTATTTTTCAAATTGATAAAGTGAGTGAAATTGATTTTTGCTAACACTACATTCTGAACTCTGGTGTGCATTTTTAAGCTTATTATTGAACATGTACAGAACTAAAAGTAGAGGTAGATTATCTTTTTCATTACAATGACAATTGAAACTTGACACATCGACAATATTACAACCTTTTATTCACCAAGGTAAAGACTTCCACTGTCTTCAGTTCTTTTATTGTTAAACCTAAGAACCTCTTTTCCAAGTCTTTTGCTTTATTACATTTTTCTACAACATCCTGAACTTTGTTTCCAATGCAGACTATTTTATGGTTTATAGTTCCTTATACAATATTAGTCACACATTGATCATATGCTTCCATTTTTTCCTTCTCCTCCCTTCATTATGCCACCCCCTCTGTACTGGATGGGTTGTTGGCAACTTTATCCACCTGATTCTGAAGGCACAAACCTGTCAAGCAGTCTTGATTTTTTTTTTATTAGAGAAGTTGATTTTCAGAAAAAGCATGCAGTAAGTACAAAGTTGCCATATAAACCCCCAACTCACACAGTTTTCCCTGTTAACACTGTACTAACGTGGTACTTTTGTTAAAATTGATAAAATAATATTATTACAATTATCCTATTAATTGTATTCTATAGTTAACATTAGGGTTCACTGTGTTCTACAGTTCTATGGGATTTTTTCCTTCTGCTAACATCTATACAAATAAAATTTCTAGTTTTAAACACTTTGAAATGTAAACTCAGTGATGTTAAATACTTTCATACACTTGAGCTATCGTCACCACCATCCATTACCAAAACGTTTCCATAAGCTTATTGATACAGAGTTTCTGTGCTTCCATTTTTAAGAAAGTCTACTTACAGGTAAGGTTATTTCTTCCATATGTGCTTGGACGAGGAGCAGGAAATCACCAGTAATAGTTCCAATAAATGATCTCTAGATCAAGTTTTTGGAATGATTTGAGATATGGCTTACTAGGATTCAAGAACACAAAACAAATGCCAGTTAAAATTATATTGGTCAGAACCAGCAAGATGGCAGCGGAGTAAGGAGCTCCTAGAGTCAGCTTCTGCTACAGGGCAGTTAACAAACACCCAGAGCTCTCTGGAGCTAGCTGAAGCACCTGTTTGGGAGACCAGAAGAGCATCCTACAACACTCTTGAAGGAGTAGAAGGAGAAGACTGCCCATCTGCAGAGAAGACTTGTAAGTAGAGCACATCACGCCACGAAGGCCAGTGCCCATCCTCCACCCAAGGCACGAGCCGCCTCGGGAGCTGTTCTGCACCTGGAATTGAAAGCCCCACTTCCCCAAAATGGGGGCAGAAAAGACAGTTGGGCACCACTTTCAGCTAAGATGAGGAAATTCAGTGGGCTACGGTATGATCGTGAGAACAGCTAAAGTTTGAGCCTGTCCAAGTCAGAGACCCGGAGCCGCGATCTTAACTCTGTGCCAGGCACGACAGGAAGTGGGGTGGACTAAGGACCCCAACCCTGGTGGGGACCGGCTTCTTTCCATCCAGATCATATTGCAGCTCTAGCCTAGGCCCCAGTGCCACTTCCAGCAGGGAAGAAGTGGCAGGGAGCTGCACCAGGCTCTCCAGGAAGTTACCGGCCAAGCCGCGGAGGCCGGTGACTATCCTACTCTGGCCAGCACGAGCCACCCCAGGAGCTGCTCTGTGATGGGAATTGGAGGCTCCATTTCCTAAAAACAGGGGAGGAGGAGATGGTTGGCTGCCGATTTTGGCTACTGATTGGGGGACTTGGCTGGCTAAGAGATAACCCTGGGAACAGCTGGGACATGAGCCAGCCCAAGTCAGAAGGAGACCAGTGGTCACCATTTTGACCCTGCCCCTGGCCTGAGGGGAAGTCAGGCTGACTGAAACTCTCAGGGTCGGCAGGAACCAGGTTCTTTCATGCAGATCAGCCTGCAGCCCTAGCCTAGGCTTCAGCCATGCCTCTGGAGGGGAGGAGGCTGAAGAGCCCTGCACCAGCTTATACAGGTAACTGAGGGAACTTTGGCTGGCACAGACTGAAAATAACAAGTCTACCAGGGCAACAGCAGTAATCTTGGACCTGCACTGCATAGATTGTTGCCCACACCTGCAGCTCCATCCCTGCCCCAGGCAGGGGAGAAAGGGATGTGAAGCTTCATCAGTCTCTCTGGGCAACTACAGTCTAGGCCTGCACCTGGATTATTCCACATAGCTGTGACGTTGTCCCTACCCATGGCAAAGGAGAAAGTTGGGAGAAGCATCATTGGTCCCTGGCACAAATAAGGCAACTTGAGCCTCCACAGCTATAGCACCAAATACATGCTCGGCTTCAACTGCATAACCAGCAAGGGAGAAACAATAGGAAGCCTTAAACTAAAGAGAAAAACTGCACCCAGAAAAAATACTCTAGTAAGCCAGATGCGAAGACACCAACAAAAAATTACAATCCACGCCAAGAAATAGGAAGCTATGGCCCAGTTAAAGGAAGAAGATAAACCTCCAGATGACATAAAGGAGTGGAGACACTAATTATAGATGTTCAAACAAATCTCCTTAATAAATTCAATGAGATAGCTAAAGAGATCAAGGATATTAAGAAGACACTGGGGGAAGCCAACTAGGCCCAGTGGTTAGGGTGTCCGCCTACCACATGGGAGGTCCGTGGTTCAAACCCCGGGGCCTCCTTGACCCGTGTGGAGCTGGCCCATGTGCAGTGCTGATGCACGCAAGAAGTGCCCTGCCATGCAGGGTGTCCCCATGTAGGGGAGCCCCACGCACAAGGAGTGCGCCCTGTAAGGAGAGCTGTCCAGCGCGAAAAAAAGTGCAGCCTGCCCAAGAATGGCACCGCGCACACGGAGAGCTGACACAATATGATGCAACAAAAGAAACACAGATTCCTGTGCCGCTGACAATAACAGAAGCAGTCAAAGAAGAAGACATAGAAAATAGATACAGAGAACAGACAATTGGGGTGGGGGGGAGAAAAATAAATAAATCTTAAAAAAAAAAAAGGAGACACTGGATGAGCACAAAGAAGAATTTGCAGATCTTATGGGAATGAAAGGTGCAATAAATGAAATTTTAAAAACACTGGAATCATATAATAGCAGATTTGAGGAGGCAGAAGAAAGGATTGGTGAGCTTGAAGAAATGGCCTCTGAAAGTGAATATACAAAAGAACAGATGAAGAAAAGAATGGGAAAAATTGAACAAGGTCTCAGGGAACTAAATGACAGCAAAAGACATGTAAACATATGTGTCATGGGTGTCCCAGGAGGAGAAGAGAAGGGAATAGGGCAGAAGGAATATTTGAAGAAACAATGGTAGAAAATTTCCCAACCCTATTGAAGAACATACATATCCATGTGCAAGAAGCACAACGTACCCCCATCCAAAAAAATCCAAATAAACCAACTCCAAGACACATACTCATCAGAATGTCAAAGGCCAAAGACAAACAGAGAATTCTGACAGCAGCAAGAGAAAAGCAATGCATAACATACAAGGGATATCCAATAAGATTACGTGCTGATTTCTCACCAGAAACCATGAAGGCAAGAAGACAGGGGTCTGATATATTTAAGATACTACAAGAGAAAAACTTGCAGCCAAGAATCTTATATTCAGCAAGACTGTCTTTCAAAAATGAGGGCAAAATTGGAATATTCACAGATAAACAGAAACTTAGAGAATTTCTAAGCAAGAGACCAGAATCTCAGGAAATACCAAAGGGTGTGCTAGAACCTGAAAAGACAAGACAGGAGAGAGGGGCCTGGAAGAAAGTCTAGAAATGAAGATTATATCAATAAAAGTAACTAAAAGTGTCAAAAGAGTAGTGAAAATAAAATATGACAGATAAAACTCAAAGTCAGGAATAATCTTAACCAATGATGTGAAGAACTTGTATTCAGAAAACTGCAACCCAATGTTAAAACAAATCAAAAAAGCCCTAAATAATTGGAAGAACATTCCATGCTCATGGATTAGAAGACTAAATATCATCGAAATGTCAATTCTATTCAAAGTGATGTACAGATTTAATGCAATCGCAATAAAAATTCCAGCAGCATTAAAGAAAAAATTGAAAACATGATCATTAAATTTATTTGGAAGCATAAGAAGTCCTGAATAGCTACAAACATCATAAAAAGGAAATGTGAACCCTCATCTCCAGACTTTAAATCATAATACCTACCTATAGGGGTAAAAACAACATGGTACTGGCCTAAAGACAGACACAATAGACCAATGGAACCAAATTTATGGTTCAGAAACAGACCCTCACAGGTATGGTCAAGTGATTTTTGACTTATCAAAGACACACAGCTCGGGCAGAACAATCCATTCAACAAATGGTGTTCAAATAATTAGACATCCATAACTGAAAGGAGGAAAGAGGACCCCTATCTCACACCTTATTCAAAAATTAACTCAAAATGGATCAAAAAATTAAAACTAAAAGCAAAAACCATAAAACTTCTAGAAGAAATTGCAGGAAAACATCTTCAAGACCTGGTAGCAGATGGTGGATTCTTAAAGGAGATAAGAGAAGGACTGAGTGGACTACTGATGCTTAATGTATGTAGAAGTTTTAATTAGCTTTACTGTAAGGGTATGGAAATGTATAGAGTGGATGGTAACACACAGTGAGTAACAGCTAGTTTATAAATGGGAATATGACTGAAAATGGTAGTCTAGTTATGTAAATGCCAATTGACAGAATCCTAGAGAATAATCTAGGAAGTGGATAGCACAGTAAACCAAGAGGTGGATGAGAATTGTGGTTGATGGTGCAGATGCAAGAGTGTCCTTTGTTAGCTAGAACAAATGTATATCACTACTGCAGGGTATTGGGAATGTGGAGAAGAATGGGAAAAATACATGTGGAGTGACCTATGGACTGTGGTTAGAAGTAATAATATAATATTCTTGCATCTATGCAAAAGATATACTGTGTTGATACTGAAGCAGTATGGAAAATGTGAGCCAAATGTACACAGTGGACATGGTAACAATCAGATGATATTATTTTATCTGTAGCAAATGACACACCACAATGTGGTGTGTTGATGGAGAGGTGTTGTATGGGAATTTTGCACATGTGCATGATTGTTTTATAAGTTTACAGCTTCCGTCATAAAAAAATATATTTAAAAAGTAATAATAGCATGGGTTGGGGGAAAAACACACCAAATGTAAGGTAAGGACTATGATTAGTAGTAAGATTTTGACAATATTCTTCCATAATTTGTAACAAAGGTCCCATGACAATGCAAGGTGTTGGTGGGGGGTTGATGTATGGGACCCCTGTATGATGTTATGCATGTTTGCTTTGTAAGTTCACAACTTTTACTATACACTTAATTGTTTAAGTATGTTCATATATAAATGATATAAAGATAATACTAGGACTGGTTAGGGGAAAAAATACTTTGTTTAGTAGTAATATTTTGACAATGCTCTTAATAGTTAAAAAGGTTTAAAAACAATGCAAGTTATTGGTGGTAGGGTGAGATGTTATATAAGTTTGTTTGATGTTATATATGTTTGTTTTCTAAGTTCACAACTATTATACACTTATTGTTTGTGTATATTTATGTATGAGTGATATATTTCCATAATGTTTTTTTTAAAAAGCCATTCATTTAACCATAAAAAAAATTATTTTGGTCAAATTTGGGAAACAGATGTGGCTCAACCAATGGGCTCCCATCTACCATATAGGAGGTCCAGAGTTCGATGCCCAGGGATCCCTGCTGGTGGCAAACTGGCCCACATGGTGAGCTGGACCACGCAGAGGGCTAGCCCTCACAGGAATGCTGCCCCTTGCAGGAGTGCCACCCTGAGTGGGAATCTCACCCAGCTCAGGAAAGGCACCCCACGCAGGAGTGCCAATCAATGCAGAGAGCTGGTGCAGCAAGATGATGCAAAAAGAGACACAGAGGAGAGAAAATAAGAAGATGTAGCAGAATAGGGAGTTGAGGTGGTGCAAGAGGGTAATCGCTTCTCTCCCACTCCAGAAGTTCCCAGGATCAGTTCCTGGAGCTGCCTGATGAGAATACAAGCAGACACAGAAGAACACACAGCAAGTGGACACAGAGAACAGACAACAGGGGAAATGGGGGATGGGGGTGAGGGAAAGAAATAAAATAAAATAAATCTTTAAAAAAAATTATGTTGGTCAAATTATATTGGCCTGGCCCTGCTTCTAATTAGCTATGTGGTTTGTTTTTTAAGTTTATTTTATTTTTTTTTCCTTCTCTCCACTTCCTCCCCTCCCCCCTATTGTCTGCTCTCTGTCCATTTGCTGTGTGTTCTTCTGCATCCGCTTGCATTATCCGGCAGTACTGGGAAACTGTGTCTCTTTTTTTGTTGCATCATGTTGCTGCATCTGCTCTCCGTGTGTGCGGAGCCACTCCTGGGCAGGCTGTACATTTTTCATGCAGGGCGGCTCTCCTTGTGAGGTACACTCCTTGCACGTGGGGCACCCTTACTGAATTGACACCCATTCCAGGGACCCATCCCTAACATCACATTTCCCACCTATAGCACAGCCCTTCTCTGTATTCCCACAGGGTTTGATCTGTACCACTTTGGGGATATCTATTATCATCTATCTACATTTCTGCTTTGGGGAAAATCCATGAGTCAATGTGGAAAAAACCCTTTGTTTAGATTCAGAAAACCTTGTTTCTAGGCCAAACAAAGCCAAAGACCTAAGGTCTCTGGGCCTATTTCCTAATCTTTTGCAATGTTCACTGACCCTGAAAATTATTCTGAGGATTAACAGAGATTTTCTGTGATCACAGGGCACTGTCTAGCACACAACTAGGATCTCTGTAAATGTTAGCAGTTTATCATATTTTACAGTTACTTTCACACATCTCTATTTCCCAAACTCCCTTGTAAACTCCTCAAGGACAAATGTTGCATCTAAAAGAAGTTCTTTGCCTATAGTCAGGTCTTAAAAATAGTTCAGGAAAGGAAATAGGAGGAAATAAAGAAAGGGAAGAGGGGTATTCTAAGTGGACAGGAAATATTAAATAATATTCAAAATAAAATTCATACAGACAGCAGAGGAAGATATATTGGATAATTAGATTTTTTTCAAAGGGAATCCCATCCAGTGGAAGATTACAGAAAAAAGATATGGATTTTAGAAATAATTTTAAATATGTCAGTTGTGTTTATTAAGATTGGAGAAGTGGATGTGG
This sequence comes from Dasypus novemcinctus, assembly GCF_030445035.2. Lineage (NCBI taxonomy): Eukaryota > Metazoa > Chordata > Mammalia > Cingulata > Dasypodidae > Dasypus > Dasypus novemcinctus. Next base: position 107,977,999 of record NC_080675.1, on the reverse strand, counting down.
TTCAAATGGTAAGGCCTCCACCTACCATACGGTAGGACCCAGGTTCAATCCCTGGGGCCTCCTGATGAAAAAGAAAAAGAGAAAGCACGGCCATGCGGCAAGCCGGTGCCCACACGGTGAGCCAAGTGCCCGCACGGTGAGCTGAGAACCCATGTGGTGAGCCAAGTGCCCGTGCAGCAAGCCGAGTGCCCTTGAGTCACACAGCAAGATGATGACACAACAAAAGAGAGACGAAGGGGAGAATCAAGGTGAAGTGCAGCAGAGACAAGGAACCTCTCTCCACATTAGAGGTGCCTAGGCTCAAATCCCGGTGAATCCTAGAGGAGAAAGATGAGAAGAAAAAAAGAGAAATAGATATAGAAGATCACATAGTGAATGGACACAGACAGCAAAAACAGCAGGGCAGGGGGAAGGGGAAAAAAAGGTTAGGAGTAGATTTTCCTAGCTTAACTACATTTCATTGACCACACTGTAACTAATTAATAATTTGCCATTGAACTGAACAAAATTCCAGTTATTATCCTGGATTTTCACCCTTCAGCAGTTGTTGTTACCATTGTTAGAGGGCAGCCTGAGCATCAATGAAGTAGGTGACTTGAAATATAATGTGTCTAAAATGAAAGGGTGAATAGGAAGCAGAAAGTAGAGATTTGAAGGAGATGACAGACTAGAGGTCTGGGTGACTTCGAAAGAAAAGAAACTTAATTCTATCTGGATGGCAATAAAACACTGCTGGTCAACTACATCTATGGCTACTAGTAAAACAGGAAAAACAGTGGAAATCCAATTTCAATTTAAAAACACTAACATTTTATTCCTTTCCAGAGCTGCAAGATGCAATATTGATGAGAGCTTTTCAAGTGCTTTGAGCTACAGAATTATCTGAAATGGCAAAGATTACTATTTCAAATGTGTAATCATTGACACATAAAATAAATGTGGAGAAAGAGTCAGTCTGAGGAGCAGATGCAGCTCAAGTGGTTGAGTGCCTGCTTCCCATGTAAGGGGTCCTGAGTTCAATCTTGGGTATGTCCTAAAACAGAAAACAAAACAAACAAAAAGATTCAGATTGATAAATAGTGATGTATAAAATCAATTAGAAAAAGGAGAGACAGAAAACAAATTAGGACATAGTTCTATAAAAGTGGTCTAAATTGGCATATTGTGGTTTGTGATTAGTTTAGTGACATTGTAATGATTTGATTACAAAAATAAAACTTTTTATTCTGAGCAGTATTATTACAAGTATTTAATTTTTAGATTCCCCCCCCAAAAATCATTTCTCCTCTTATTCATTATTATAAATGATCCTTTTTCCAATGTGGTTTTTTTAAAAGATATTCTGTACAATGCCATATCTAATGTGGAAGTTTCCATTTATGATCTAAATCTTGACAGGTAGATACCAAATAATGAAGCCATCATTTCAAAGTTCAACCTTCTAAAATAATAAATTCCAATATGATATCGGAACTCAGTACTATTCATTGAAACTGATATTCACCCTGCAATCATACTACACTGATTGTAGAACAAAATTTTAATGAAATATAGTTTCATCTATAGCCTAAGGCTACTGAAGGTAGCTGGGATTTCCTGAAGTATGTCCAAGTCAATTTAATTTTATTCTTTTCAACAAATTAAATGTCACTTAATTTGTATACTTTGTTAAAAATCTTTTCATATAATAAATTTTTAATTCAGAAAAAATTCTCTGCAAGGATTAGAGTTCCTGGTTTTTATTTAGAAAAAGGCTGTTACCATGTATAGCAGTTTGATATTGTTTTGTGAATTCCAAGAATAGATATTGGATTATCTTTGCAAACTGGTCTGAACCTGGGTGTGATTAAATTATTGTTGAGGCTTTGATTGGGCCATGTCAGGAGGACATTGGCTCCCTGCCCACCAAGGGGGTGGGTACTCACAGAGAAACCACAGTGCAGAGAAGGGAGTTTGGAGTTTTGATCCTGGAGCCCCAGGAAGTAAACACACAGGAGAACACCTGTGAATAGAGAAGGCTCAGTTGGACACAGCAGAGGCCTGGGGAAAAGAGACGAGCCATTCACCTGATAGGCTACAGCTGACCTTGAGGAGAGAGCATAGCGGCTGAGCCCTGAGAGAAATGAGCCCCAGGAAGTGAGAAATCCAGGAAGCCTGAATCCTTGGCAGATGTCGGCAGCCATCTTACTCCAATATGTGGCAACAGACTTTGGTGAGGGAAGTAACTTAAGCTTTATGACCTGGTAACTGTTAGCTCCTTCCCTTTATAAAAGCCATCAGATTTCTGGTATTTTGCATCAGCACTCCTTTGGCTGACTAATACTCCATGCACAAGATGTATTTTAAATCTAAATCTCTCTCTATTGCAGCTATCATTCCAGAGAATAATATTCAGAAGACAAGAGCCCCTTCAGACCCACTCCCACTCACAGCCAGGCCCAGTCCGAGGCAAGTACCAAACAAATGAGTTCAATGGCCTTTAACTAAGTTTCCTCTGCATGGTATTTTTCGCTGTGTTTAATTCTGAGCAAATCAAAATTACTTAGAGCCTGCCAGTGTGGGTCCCTCGGGTTTCCAAGGACAATTTTCACTGCCTCAAACTCTCCAGATGAATGGGAGAGTTGACAAATGCACTGGCTTCTTCTAACCTGCCATTGGCAATATCTCTTGAATATAGGACTCCTAAGGGGTTCATGAAGACGCAATTATTTGTCAGGGCCCCCTGGATGGCACCAGTAAAAAACAAAGAAAGGCTGCCAGTACAGAGAAATTTTCTTGACTGATTTCATGAATGGTTTTCTCCTCTTCATTTAGTTTCATTTTCTGAACAAGTTTTTTAATTCTCTTATCTTTTCAGACATAGTTTTCCCTTTGCATCATAGCATTATATACCTGGTGATTTCCTTACCATATCTTCTGAATTATTATGGGTATTTTCATTTCTGCTTTCATTTTTTAACTCTTTTATGTCTCTGGCATTCTTTATTTTTTCTTTTTTTCTTATTGTTTTTCAAGAAGTTGTAGATTACATACATCTCACATAGAAAATATAGGGAATTCCCATTACCTCACCCTTCCCCCTACCACGCTTTTTCCCATTAACATCTTTCATTAGTTTGGTACATTTGTTACAATTGATGAACACATATTGAAGCATTGCTATTTACCATGGTCTATAGTTTACATTATGTTTCACACTTTGCACTGCAAAATTTTATAGATTTTGACAAAATTCTGACATTCCATTTTATAACAACCTGTTCTTACTTACTTAAGGGATGCAGTATTTTATCTCTGTGAGGATCTCAATTGTAATTTTTTCAAGTTTTCTTGCCTCAGCCTAATTCTCTTTCTCCCAGACTATCTATCTATAGTTTATTTATTTAGGTCTCGAACTTTTATATTGAAGGCTTTCCAGTCACCCCTGATTTCCATTCATATCTTCAAGTGGGACTTCTATATTGCTTTGAAGCCCTGAGCTCAAAAATGAGGTTTTTAAATTAAGAATTTCACTGTATGGTGATCAGGCAGGTTATCAGGGAACCACTGATGTCAGTATCTTTAGTTGTATTATTTTTTAGACTAGTGAGAGTCCCAGAGAAGATTCCCATAAGTCCCATACCAGAATCCTGGCTGGTAGGATTCTAAAAATCAAGTAGAAATCAAGGACTAAGGATGAGAGTGTCTCACTCAGATATAAATATTGATTTATGTTTTTCATTCAGCATTTCCAGGCTCAACCTGAAACAGATCTTCATACTATCATGCATTTGCCCTACTTTAATCTCCACTTTTTGACATAGGTAAGGTCACAAATTACTAAGCCCTTTCAAACTTATGTAGTGTAAATCAGGTTGATTATCAATTTTCTTGACTACTGGTTTAGGGTCAGCTCTCTAAGATCTTCTTTGTCAGTTACCACTCATGCATCTGCTTTCCACGTTTCCAATTGTGTTCCTCTTGTCCCTCACAAGTTCTTGTGGATCTCAGTAGGGGCTGGACTGCCCACATTAATATATTGGAAATTTGTAAAGCTGTTTTATTGATTATCGCAATGATTAGGAGACACTGCTAACATTTAATGGCAATTATTCAAGGTTAGTTTAATGTAACATTGCCACTTCATTTCCAATGACACAATTCACATTGTATTTTGAAATAGGATTTCAGTGTTCATATTGTGAGAAAAAAAAATACTAGCATGTCATTCATTTTATGTGTTCTATAAATATTTTGCTTACAGAATCATATCTCAATCTACTGAACAAATTAAGAACCCTGTCATGAGGTACATTTCTGAGGACTAGACTCTCTGGATTCTGCAGAGGGGCCCTAAGTGAAAATAGTTTTCTTAAGTTTAAAAGGAATTTTGTTTTCCTATTTCTTTTTGTCATCAAGCAAAATTTCCTTTTTCCATTGTCTGTTTATCCACTCAAAATATATGCAATAAATTATGTTGAGTTTATTAACAGTACTTTGAAAAATTTAAGCAAGCTGAGTTTGCAGAAGTGCTGGCTGTTGTTTTTGTTTCATTTCACATTTTTAATTGCATCTTCTATGAGAATGATAAATACAATTAATTCAAATATTTAAAAATAATTAACAACAGCCACAAATAGAGCAAGATTAATGAAACCTGCAAAACAGTTAAACAATCTTCAATTTATTGTCTTATTTGATTCAGTCAACTCTAAAAGAAGAGTTTTGACTGCCATATTCAAGAACTAAGAAAGGGGAAATAAGAGAAAAAAATCTTTTCTCAAAAATAGGAAAAATAAGAACACCATGAGAGCAAATGTGACTATTCCTTGAAGTGACTCAAGGTACTATTACAGGAGTAATTTCTTTACTATGTCCTTTTTCAAAGTTTAAAGCCACAGAATGGAGAAATGAGGAGCTCTGATGCCAATAATATTCTCTTTCAAGACTTGAAAGTTAATATTTCCATCACAGATATATTGAAGTACACCTTATTTCCCCCTTATGATTTGCATTGTCTTGTATTACACTAAGTCTGTGCTAGGCTTTCAGGAAAGGATTAAATGGATCACATATTTAGTGCTTCATCTTCAAATTTTCACATTAAAATTAGAGAAACTGTGAAAACTAAATAATCCATTCTTTTTCTACAAAGGTGGAATAAATGCACATTGGCTGCATTACACTAATGATCTGCCAGAAAATCTTATTGAAACAATTTATACAATATCCTATTTGTCTACTATAGTTAAACAATAATAATATTTCTTATATAAGTTAACAGAAGAATTTGTTGATAGTTCAGAGAAAATTGTTTTGCCATCAGTGGAATAACAAGTTTAAACTGTCAGGAACAATCCCTTTCACTAAAGAATTAACATATGACATATATACTGTGGCCACTTTCTGGGCATAAATAGTTAATTTGATTTCTTCAGCAATTTGCATAGGATCTACCTCATTGGAGACACTGGTAAATGTCATTACTTGTTTTCATGGTTAGCTTAATGTATATATAAGTAATATTGTCACTTCATTACCAATGATACAATTCATATTATATTCTGAAACAGAATTTCAATGCTCAGACTCTTTTTGAGCAAAAAATACTTGTTTGCTCAAAAATCTATTCTTTCTGTGCCTGTAAATTACCATTTTAGTAATTTCCCAGATGCTTCCCACTTGCCACGCTAGCTGAATATAGACTAGTAAAAGTCTCCCCATTCTAATCATCCCAAATCATTTCTACAATAAATGTTATAGAAATTCATGGAATCTTTTTCCAATGTGGGACTTTAAAGCAGTTCAGGGAATAGAACCAAGGGGCCATGCCTCCCAAATACTTTATCTCTGAAGAAAATGAAAACACAAATCAGATATGTTCCAAATACAAAAACATTTCATTAATCCTTTAAAGACATGTATATCTATGGAAATGTATATACATGTCCAGTTTTGAAAGAGTATAATCCCCATCCTAATAATAAGAAAAATTCATATGAGCCACAAAATCATCACTTTTCTTGTATCCATTAGAAAGCTAACATCACAAGGCAACCAAGTGGCCTGAAACACAAGGAAAGATCAGCCCCTCCAAGGAGAAAATATGTGGGCACTATCTTATTGCAGCAGAATATGTGAGGAAAAGATGGTGAGAACCATATAAGTGATTAAGATTTTAGCTAAAAATTCTATTAAATTTCCCAAGGCTCTATTTTGGCTATCAGCAAATATACAATACCTGAGAATTGAAGATTCTTGGGGAGTCCACATCTACTTGCAGTCTCTTTTCTACTGATATCTACGAGGTACTGAAGAGAAGAGACCAGAGAAATTATCCCTTAGTAGTGTAGACCTGGGAAGGGGAGCAACACTGCTATGGGAATGTCCCAAAGCCCCATCAAACTCTATGGAACAAATGTTTTAATCCACTGGACCAGCAAACCTGTTGCTCCCAGGGAAAAGGTGAAGAATCAGAGGGTCTGAGAAAAGGGTGAAAGAAAGAAAGTACAGCAAGCCTCTGCCCCTGGAGAAGGGAAAGAAAATTATTCTGGGTCCAAGCCATCAGTGGTCTCTTAACACTGTGGGTGGGGCAGAAAACTTTTTACTGCACAAGACCCACCAAGGTAGAATTTGCTGCCATGTGGAGGAGAAGCAGGATTACTGAGAAAGCCCCACCACCAACACGCAAGAACAGATGGCACACCAAAGACTGAGGCTGGTCCAGGTCACAGAGAATCCTCTGTGCCCCTGCCTCCAGCCTCGTAAGCACTAAGTAACAAGCAATAGAAGTTTTCCATTGGGATAGGGACAAGAGCAGCAAAATATGCAACAAAAAAGAGATGCAGTTTCCCAGTGCTGCCTGATAATGCAAGCGGATGCAGAGCACACAATGAATGGACAGAGAGACCAGACAACAGGGGGGATGTGGAGAGAAATAAATAGAATAAATCTTTTTTAATTAATTAATTAAAAGATAGCATCCTGAAAGCAGATGTGGCTCAGACAACTGGACTACCACCAACACGTGGGAAATTACTGGTTCAGATCCCTGTGCCTCCTAAAGAAGACAGCAAGCTGGAGCAATGGGCAGGCATGGCAAGCTGACACAACCAGAGACACAAGAAGAAAAACATAATGAGAGGCACAACAAAGTAGGGAACAGAGGTTCCCTGTGCCTCCTGAAGAAGAAAGTGAGCTGTCAAAAGATGATGACACAAGAGACACAGGGAGAAAAAAACATAATGAGAGGCACAATAAAGCAGGGAACAGAAGTGGCTCAAGCCATTAGGCACCTCCCTCCCACATCAGAGGGCCTGGGTTCAACTCCCAGTGCCTCCTAATGAAACAAGGAAGATGAACAGGCACAGCAAGTGAAAAACAAGGGGGTAGGGAAAAATAAATAAATAAAATAAATCTTTTTTAAAAAGACAATATCCTGAGCTACACAAAAACTTTAAAATAATATACATGTCATTGGAGTCCTCAGGAGAGGGTCAAGAAGAAAGTATAAAGGAAATAATGGCTGAAATTTTTTCAAATTTGATGAAAAGTATACACTGATAGATCCAAGAAACTCAATACCAAAAACATGAAGAAAACTATACCAAGACATATCGTAATCAAATTGCTCTAAACCAGTGATAAAGGGAAAATCTTATGAGCAGCCAGAGGAGGGCAGTGGGGAAAGTAAATTACATGCAAAGAAAAAAACTAAGGATAGGAGCAGACTTTTTCATTGGAACAATCCAAGCCAGAAGGCACTGGAGCAACATCTTTAAGGTAATGAAAGAAGAAAAACAATTATTTCTGCTAAAAATTTTACCTTAGCAAAAATATTTTTCAAAAACAGAGGTGAAATAAAGACTTTTTAGATATAAAAGAGATAAAAGTATTCATCACTAGTTGACCTGCACTATAAGAAATGTTAAAGGAAGTCTTTCAGGCAGATGCAACATGACACCAGATGGAAAAAGGAATCCACAAAAAGGAAAGAAGGGCACTACAGATGGAAACTACATGGGCAAACATATAATTTTTTTCTTACTATTTAAATCTCTTTAAAAGATAATTGATTGGGAAGTGGCTGTGGCTGAAGCAATTGAGCTCCCGTTTACCACATGGAGGACCTGGGTTCCATCCCCGGGACCTCCTGGTAAAAAAAAAGAAAAAAGATGTCCCAGGCCTGCACGGGAAGGCACAAGCCCCTCTTGCTGTGTGTAGAGGCACAAGGTGCAAGGAAGCAACACACTAGAAAGACTATGACACAACCAGATAGAAAAAAAAAGATAATTGGTTGTTTTAACAAAAATAATAACAGTCTAGTGTGAAGTTTATAACATGCAATACATGTGAAAAGCATGGCAACAGCCTAAAGGTCAGAGAGAGGAGAAGTGGAGTACATTGCTATAAAGGTCTCCCACTCTATGTGGGATAATACCACTTGATAGGTTGTGATAAGTTTAAAATGTCTATTATAGGGAAGTGGATGTGACTCAAGTGGTAAGGTCTCCGCCCACCATATGGGAGGACCCGGATTCAATCCCTGGGGCCTCCTGGTGAAAAAACCAGAAGAGAAAGCATGCATGTGCAGCAAGCCAGTGCCCACATAGGGAGCCAAGTGCCTGTGCGAGTGCCTGCATGGTGAGCCAGTGCACATGCAAGTGAGTCACGCAGCAAGATGATGACGCAACAAAAGAGAGATGAAGGGGAGAATCAAGGTGAAGCACAGCAGAGACCAGGAACTGAGGTGGCGCAATTGACAGGGAACCTCTCTCTGCATCAGAGGTCCCCAGGATAGAATCCCTCTGAATCCTAGAGGAGAAAGATGAGAAGAGAAGACAAAAAGAGAGAGAAATAGATACAGAAGATCACACAGCGAATAGACACAGACAGCAAAAACAGCAGGGCAGGAGCAAGGGTGGGGGCGAAGGCAGGGGCAGGGGTGGAGAAAAATAAATAAATCTTTCTAAAAAATGCATATTATAAACCCTGAAGCAACCTTTAAAATAAAGAGATCTATAGTTTTAAAAATCAGATCAATGATTGCCTGGAGACAGCAGTGGATGGGTGGGGTATAGGGCAGGGGTAGGGGCAGGTCATACAGGAAGAGAGAGATTACAAAGAAATATAAGGTCATGGAAATGATGGAGGTGATGGATATGTTCATAATCTTGATTGTGGTGAGAATTTCATATTTGTACATATGTAAATCATATTAATTGTATGCTTAAATATATGCAGTTATTTTACATCGATTATACCAAATAAAGCAGTTTTTAAAAGTTCCATAATAAGCAAATAAACCTTTAAAAATGGGTAAAAGATCTGAACAGACACTTCCCCAATGAAGATATATAAATGGTAACATAAAGACATGAAAAGATGCTCAACATAGGGAAACGGACTTTGGCCCAGTGGTTAGGGCGTCCGTCTACCATATGGGAGGTCCGCGGTTCAAACCCCGGGCCTCCTTGACCTGTGTGGAGCTGGCCATGCGCAGCGCTGATGCGCGCAAGGAGTGCCGTGCCACGCAAGGGTGTCCCCCGTGTGGGGGAGCCCCACGCACAAGGAGTGCGCCCGTGAGGAAAGCCGCCCAGCGTGAAAAGAAAGTGCAGCCTGCCCAGGAATGGCGCCGCCCACACTTCCTGTGCCGCTGACGACAACAGAAGCGGACAAAGAAACAAAAGCAGACAAAGAAACAAGACACAGCAAATAGACACCAAGAACAGACAACCAGGGGAGGGGGGGGAATTAAATAAATAAATAAATCTTTAAAAAAAAAAAAAAAGAAAAGATGCTCAACATCATTAGCCATTATGGAAATGCAGATCAAAACCACAATGACATGCCTCTTCACATCTGCAATGCCAAGTGCTGAGGAGGAGGTAGAACAAATGGAAATTTACTGAAATTTTATAGATGGACTCCTACACAAATTCAGATATTCAGCAAGAAAATATATATATCATTTCCCCACAACACAATATCCCTTTAAAGGCAGGATTGGCGTAGATTGTCGCAGTGTGGGCTCGCCCAGAGGGCCGCTGCAGGGGCGTGTGGGCTCGGGTGGAGGGCTGCAACACACGGAGGGGCCTTCCGAGAAGGCGCTCCGGGGCCGGCAAGGTGCGGAGGACGCGCGGTAGGAAGAAGACTACCGAGGGGCACCAGGATCTGTGCGCAAGTCTGATTTATTCAGGAAGTACAGCGGTTAATATAGGGCGAAGACGGGGGAGGGGCAGGGGGCGTGGCCGGGGGGCGGCAGACGGCTGATAGGTTCATGCAGGGGTGCATCACTGGTTGCGGGCAGAAGACGGGGTAGCCAGGGTTCTCGGAGGCAGCGAGGCGGGGCTGTCATGGCGCAGCGGTGGCCCTCGGGGGAGAGGCGGGTGCAGCTGGGCAGACGGGCGGGCAGTACGCCCGAACCCCAAGCGGAGGCCCTTAATGCCCGTTCCCGCCACCCGGGTCCGACTCGCACCGGCGCCTGGAGATGAGCTGACCCTTGCTGTCGCCGCGCTCCCACACGGTGCCACCCTACAGAGATGAATGCTACAAAGCTCTTAAACTACATTTGCAAACTCTCAGCACTAAAGATAAAGTTACATTTCTGTGTATTCTACTTAATAGAGCTATCCATTTATTTTAGTCCTCTCAACACACCATGGGTGAAATACTCAATAATTTCAACATAAGAAATGCCTTGGGCATTTCTTTAAGCACAAATGAAAAGATGAATAGATTTCTCATTGCCCCCCATTCCTCTTTATCTGGAAGTTTTAAATATTTGACATTGACAGTGTTTTCAGATGAGCAGAACAGATATGCTTTAGCTAACTTTAATATTTTGTTTTCCTAAAGTAAACTAGTATCATCTGAATACCTTTTTCTTAACTAATTTTTAAAGAGGAGTTTTTCAGCCTGGAGATCCTATTTTCTAGCACAAAGCGCTCGTGACTGGGACAGCTGTATAAACACACATTGAAAATTCATATATTGGCAACAGAAAATAGCAGAGGCAGGGAGCATATCCTACATGGATCTGGCCTCAGATCCTCTTCCCCAAGGACGCTGACCTCTCAATAGCGTTGACAGGGGAGGTCACTTGTCTATCCTACGACGGCCGACTACCAGCATTTCCCTTGACTTCATGAGAGTAGGGCCGCCAGCAGCAGCACTCCATCCTCTTAACCTTCTAAGTTGCTGCCAAGTTCCTCATCTCCCAACTAGACCTAGGAGAGGTTTTCCTTATTTTGTATGTAAAACTCTACACATTTCTTATACTAACTAGAAACCTCGAAGTAACGTGCCTTGTAAAGCAAAGGCCTGTCATTCCAGCGCTATTTGCAGGTGACCAACGTACATACCATGACATTGTTTACGTTCTTGGGTTCTGAATGTGGACTCAGGCTCTCCCAATCAGTGAAAACCTCACTCAGGAGATAATGCAGGCAAACAATTGAAAGAAGAAAAAGTAGCCTCAGCACTTTTCTTTATGAAGCCGATGCATGACCTGTATTATGAGTAGAAGGAAGTTGTTGCAAGCTCAGGTGGAGGTCTGCCTGATTGCTTCAGAGTAATTCCACACCATCAGCACAATTCTCATATCATCGACACTTTAATATTGACATGGAATTCGAAAGCAAATGCTGGAGCATCCCACTGGCACTGTGTCTTCATTACTTTCTTAGTCCTCTCTGACTTATTTGGCCTTAATAATGTCCTTATCTCCTTCTTCATCCCTGTCTTTTACTTGGATATTCTTGACTCCTTGGTGGTTCCTTCTGTAACCGACTAGGATAAAAATTAGAGATGATTTGTGTAAAAACGCAATTCCTGGTCATTGTCATGATTGTTGTTAACCTCACTATCATAATCTACTTTCATCCTTCCCTCTGCAGTCCTCCAAGTTTCTGTTTCCTATCACATGCAAAACCTTTTTTTCATGAATTTTAGACCCTTCCTATTCAAAGTGCATGTACAGAACAGGAAGTTGGTATCACCAGCAAGCTTGTTAGAACTTCCATATCTTAGGCCCACCCTAAGCCCGCTGAATCAGAATCGACATCCCGCTTGTTCCAATCTTCCACAGATCCCCAAATGTGCCCTCTAATACAAGCACACTAATCTTGGTAGTACCTCCCGTTTGTACTTTTCCTACATGCTGACTAACATTCCTGGGCAGGAAGAGTGTCCATGTCCCTTTGCTATGACTATCCTTTCCTTTGACTAGTTCTTCAAAGCCCCCTCAAATCCAGCTTTTCCTTTGAATGAAGACGTCACTGGCATTATGTTCTGGTCTAACCTCAGTATGTACTACCTTTGGCATGCACACTGGCACTAAATTATATTCAATCTTCCTTACTGCAGATGTGATGCTCTTTGTCTTTTGTATGTACTTTTGTAGGTAGCAGTATTATCATTATATATTTTTCTTCAAATGTAAGATTTTAATGCAAAACAGAAGGCATTATAAATTATCCATACATTGGGGGAAGCGGACTTGGCCCAGTGGTTAGGGTGTCCGTCTACCACATGGGAGGTCCGTGGTTCAAACCGTGGGCCTCCTTGACCCGTGTGGAGCTGGCCCATGCGCAGTGCTGATGCGCGCAATGAGTGCCCTGCCATGCAGGGGTGTCCCCCGCGTAGGGGAGCCCCACGCACAAGGAGTGCGCCCCGTGGTAAGGAGAGCCGCCCAGTGCAAAAGAAAGTGCAGCCTGCCCCGGAATGGCACGACACACATGGAGAGCTGACACAACAAGATGATGCAAGAAAACAGAAACACAGATTCCCGGTGCCGCTGATAAGGATAGACGCGGTCACAGAAGAACACACAACAAATGGACACAGAGAGCAGACAACGGGGCGGGGGGGAATAATTTTTTAAAAACTAAATAAATAAATCTTTTTAAAAAGCTAAATAAATAAATTATCCATACATTATCTTACTTTTATGCCTAATATAATTTCTTACCTAAATGGGGGAAAAAGCATCTTCAATTTTTAGTTGTATAGAGTGAAGTAAAATTCCTTAAGCAGGGGGCATACAAACTGATTTTATTCCCCCAAATATTTTATTTTGTCTTATTTAATTTGAATCCCTGCGAGGTGTGTGTATGGGGAGGCACCCACCCCCTAAACACTCAGTTTAAATCCACCTATATATTTTTTTATTTCATCCTTTTTTTCTTCTTTCTCTTTTTTTGGATTATTCAAACAGTTTTATGATTCCAAAATAACACTTTAATACTATACACCCTATCTCCTTCTTTGCTTTTGTGGTTATGTGTTGTAATTCTCCCTAAAATTTTAAAATAAAATATCGTTATTATACCTTTTAAAGATAAAACAGATTTAGAGTTATGTGCTTATCTTATCTGAATTTCTATGCATCTATCTGTTATAATTTTCCTTCTACCCAAAGAGTTCCTTCCAATATGTCTTTAGTGTGGATCCTATAACAGTAAATTCTTCTCATTTTTTTTGCCTGAAATTATTTTTATTTTATCTTTCCTTCATTTTTGAAGAATGTTTTCTCTGGGTATAGAATGTGAGGTTGATAGTTATTTTTTTCAGCATTTTGAAGATTTCCCTTTTTCTTTTGGTTTTCATCATTTCTGTTAGAAAGTAAGATGTTGCTCCTTTAAAAGTTATGAATCTTTTTTTCCTGACTGCTTTTAAACTCATATTTTTGTCTCTGATTTTGAGCATTTTACCTTATCTAGGTATGGCATTCTTTGTATTATTCTGTTTGGAGTTTACAGTTTCTTGATCTATAATTCAATGTCTTCTATTACTTTTGGAAATTTTTCAGTCAATTTGTCTTAAAATATCTTGCGCATTCTTCCCCTCATCTCTTTTTTGAGGCTCCCATTACATATACATTAGGTATTACTTCACCGTGTCTCATAAGTTTAACTTTCTATTTATTTTATCCTTTTTGCATTTCATACTTTAACCTGGGTATTTTCTTTCTCTTCCTTTCAGCTGGATCTGTTCTCCTGTGAAACCAACCTATTGGTTTTCTAATTTCAGTTTTTTTTTTATTTTCAGGTATAGAATTTCCCCTTGATTCTTTTGTTAAAGATTACAGTCCTCTAGTAAATTTTCCATCTTTTCATTTATTTTCTTGAACATTTTAATCATACTGACTTTAATGCCAGTGTCTGGTAATTCCAATAGCTCAATATTTATTGCTCTGGTTCTACATTATATTTTCATTTTTAATTTCTAGTCATTGGGTCCTGTTTCCTAGGACACCAGGTAATTTTGATTTAGTTGTCCAACATTATGTAAGGAAAATTGTAGGGGATCTAGCTTATATTATCTTCTCTAAGAAATTTAACTTTCTTCTGGCAGGTCGTTAGAGTGTAGGGAGATTGCTTTGATACCATCAAGCGGTTATTTCTGTTTGCTTTCATTCCTGGGGCATAGGCCTTTAGGGGGTCTCAATTAAAATCTTGGGGGGTTTCATAACCCCTCTTCCTTAGCTCTAAATTCCAAAGTTTGACTCCCTAGAACCCTAAAGCTGCCAAAATCGTTCCTTGGCTATTTCATTCTTAGCAGCTGCTTTCTACTTGGTTTTCTGGTTTCTTGGCACTTGGCTCCACATAAGTGCAGTTTAGGAGTTACAAATGCCACAAGGGAAAATTCTGTTGAAGAACACTGGGATTTCTTCTTTGTGGTTCCCTTTTCTCCAGATTTTGAGCCCTTAAGTCCTGGCAGTCTTGGCAACCCGATATTCAACTTTTGTCTCCCCAACCCACCATAAACACCACAAGTACTAAACCAACATAGTTCAGCCTCTATGCCCATGTTTGGAATCAACAAGTTTCCTAAACCCTAATACAACTCTAACACAAACCCTAAGGAATATAATAAAAGCAGATGAAGTCTGGCTCATCTAAAGGTGTTTTCCCTTTCTCTGGTAGTTACTTTTTATGTTTGTTTACTGGAAGGGCTAATCTATCATAGACAAAAGCAGAAATCCCTGTCATTCTCTTTTATCTAATATCTGCCCAAATGTATGCATTTATGTATTATCCTTGTACCCTAGAGGTATGACGTTTTGCTACACCTTGGCCTTTTTTAACCATACAGTGAATGTGGAACTGTCTGAGTCATAATTATGTATCTCTCCATAAAAAGGTGTCAAGCACTCTGGGCTTTGGACCCTTAGCATTCCTCAATAGAACTTTGCACACATACCAAAAAAGCACGTCCTATAATCTGTACTTTGACAGATTTTTGCCACCTTTTCGAACTGTATTTCTTCTCTGTTAATTCAAATGCCCTGGCTTATTGCAAGGAGTCTTTGAGTCCAAATTGGAGGTTTAAAAAAACATAGCCTGAAACCTACAAAAACAAAACAAACCAGAGCTTACAATATTGATTATTGTTTACACAAATAGAAATTAAAAACTAAAGTATCTAGGGTTTAAGGTCATTTCTCTGTCTTTACCCTTATGTATCCAGTCAGGACATATATCCCCTGACCAGTCTGACCCAAATCTTCATCACTTTATTTTTCCAATGCTGCAATGGCAAGCTTTCTCTGGCCCTTGTCAACTTAAAGTGTGTGTGTGTCAGGGGAGGGGAAGGGCTGTAAGAAGAAGCTAAATAGTCCTGGCACAGTAAAGAAGTGTGGAGTACAGTTGAACAGTCAGAGGACACAAGAGCTCTTCCATATTACACTGTTTGTCACTCTGATGTTAACAATGGCTATGAGGTTATTAAACAGATTGTCCCTGCTTCTTCCTCTCATTAGTGTTTGAGCATTCCCTCCCCATGCCATTGTCCCAGGTTTCTTTCCATTGTAACCTCTTAATTATAATGCAAGCTTGGGGAGAAGGATGCACCCACTGGAAACCACGAATTTCGTTCAATTGTTCAAAGCCTCTTGGTTATCTGTTTATTTGTTCCTAGGTTTACAATTCAGCTGTGTTAACTCATGGAAACGGCTCTGGGACAGATTTAAATCAAAACAGACAGTTTTGTTCTGAAAATCAAATGGGAAGATGTGTTTTAAATGGGTAGCTAGTGGCTTACCCCAACGTGTTTGGAATGTGTGTTTCCTTTTTAGATGTAGGTTAATGTAATTTTTTTAAGTCCCAGTGCCTCTGCCGAAATGAACGACACCTAGTGTGTCACCTGGAATATAGTAAGCATCCAAGGACACTGCCTTCTTTCCAACAAATATAAATTTCTTTTGGGAGAAGCAAAGGTGACTCAAGTGATAGGGCTTCCACCTATCACATGGGAGGATCCGGGTTTGATCCCTGGGACCTCCTAGTTAAAAAAAAAAAGCATCCCCGCTCAGTGAGCCAGTGCCTGTGCAGTGAACCAGTGCCCACATATGACTCATGCAGCAAGATGATGATGCGACGAAAGAGAGATAGAGAGGCAAAGGGGAGAATCAAGGTGAGGCACAATAGAAACCAGGACCTGAGGTGGCACAAGCAACAGGGAAACTCTCTCCACATCAGAGGTCTCCAGGATCGAATCCTGATGAATCCTAGAGGAGAAAAACAAGAAGAAAAGACAAAAAAAGAAAAATAGATGCAGAAGATCACATAATGAATGGACACAGACAGCAAAAAAACAGCAGAAGGGGGGAGGGGAGAGGGGAGGGAAAGGGAGGGGAGGGAAAGGGAGAGGAGGGAAAGGGAGAGGAGGGGAGGGGAGGAAAAAAAGAAAAAATTCTATTGGGATGAATAAAATTTTCTTAAATATTTATAATAATGCAAACTTCTTACATGGAACCTTCTGCCAAAAAAAATTTCTTGGTCTTTCTTGGCCACCCTTCTCTACTCCCTGGTGTCAATGTTCTATGTATAAAAATAATTCCAGTTTAAAATTCTTTGGGTTTTAATTGTAACACTATAAACTGGGTGTGTTTTCAAGTGGCATGCAAATGCATAGCCTTTTATTCATTAAACTTTTATTGAGTAACTACATTGTGTCAAATACTGTCTTCTCATTGAAGAAGAAATGAATAATAATAGGTCTTGAGTTTTTCATGCATTTATTTAATAAATACTTAACACCTCTTGAGTTTTTATGCCATTTTTGGGTTAAAGAGTCCCAGAATTGAAGTTAAAATATCTTACTATTCAAAAGAATTGAGACAAACAGTCAGAGCAGCTGTAGTGCAAAGCTTAACATTATCATTTATTCAGTGAACTATTTCCTCCTTACTGACAAACATAAAAGTATTTATATATGTATAGAAGCTTTTTATGTTCTTTTACCTATATTATTTAATGTAGTCTTTACAATACTCCATGAGGAGGCAGAACAGATAATATTATCTACACTATAGAGTTGAAAAAAAACTGACACTCAGAGAGGCATGCAATTTACTCCAAATCACAGCATTAGGATGGATCCCAAGTCCAGTTCTCCTTCCACTCTCCCAGGATGACTTCAAGACTCTACATTCACTTACTCAAGCTTTCCAGACACTGAAGTCCACTTGTCACCAGCTACTTCATCAACATCCCAGGGAAGGTGCTGCACTTGAATAAATTCTGAGTTTATTTATTCCTTCCACCCTCTTCCTTTGTCCTCTGCATTAATTATTTTCTACGCATCTTACAAATGTTCGTGTAGCTTTCCTTACTCTGTTTTTTTCCTAGTAGGACTCTCTTGAATGATTAGAAAAAAAGATCATGTTAATAATGTTAGCATCAACTAGTTCTTAGCAAAACAATTAATAGCTCTTCACTTCCTAAAATATGAATTTCCTGAAATTCGTTTCTCCTTTGACCATCCACTTTCTAGTTCATGTCAGAATCATAAACTGTTTGTCTATGATAACTATACTTTACTTTATACCTTATTGACCTGTTTAAACAAGCAAAATGATCATAAATTCCATTAAAGTTAAAATAATAATAAATCAAGACAAGAACATTTGTTGACATTCACTCAGTGAGGAAGGAAAAGTTAAAAACCCAAATATTATAGCTCTGGTTGATAATCAGAGCCAGCTTTCTGGGTGCATGACCAGAAGAGTCACACAGGGTCTCATTCTTGGTTTAACGCTCTGCTGTCACATCTTGAAATTCTTTTTTTTAAAAAAGGACTCCATCTTTTCATTTTTCACTGAGACCCACAAATCACATGGTGGCCCTTGTGATAATGTTCCTTGTATCCTACAAGTAGAGTGACCATATGTCCCTGTTTGCCCTAAACAATGCTGGCTTATGCCTGTTGACTGTGGAAGTTATTACATGACATGGTCTCTTCACTCCCAGAAATATTCTAGTCTGCACAATAAAATATGTGGTCACCCTACCAACAAAATGAATTACTGAATAAAGACTGAAAATCAGGTTTTATTGGAGGCGAATGGCTATATACAGGTACTAGTTATTTAGTTTTACCTAGAATCTTACTTATTTAATTCCTCATCAAAAATAGTTGCTGATGGGAAGCAGATATGGCTCAACTGATAGAGCATCTGCCTATCATATGGGAGGTCCAGGGTTCAAACCCAGGGCCTCCTTGACCCGTGTGGAGCTGGCCCACGCACAGTGCTGCCACCTGTAAGGAGTGCCATAGCACACAGGGAGATCCCCTGCATAGGGGAGCCCCATGTGCAAGGAGTCCACCCTGCAAGGCAAACCACCCCACATGAAAAAAGTGCAGCCTGCCCAGGAGTGGCACCACACACACGGTGAGTTGACACAGCAAGATGATGCAACAAAAAGAGACACAGATTCTCAGTGCTGCTGAGAATGCAAGTGGACACAGAAGAACACACAGCAAATGGACTCAAGAGCAGACAACTGGGGAGGGTGCACCAGGACCATATCTGCAGAATTTGAAAATTCCATATTTCCTTCCCTCCAAAACTTTATTATTTAAATGTAGAAATTATCAGAGATAATATAAAATGTGAATTAAATGCACATAAACACAACAGTCTTCTAAAAACACCCTCAAGATGGACTAAAGCACTGGGTAGTATTGGGACTGGTGGTTCAAATGGAGTTTATAATTGAGGAAGGCCTTTAAATGTCTTTTGGTTGATGAAAAAATACAGGCATGCTTGTTTGCAAGACTGCTTTGGTCAACGATATAGACTCATTCTTCTTTAAATTTTTTTTTATTTTTATTTTTAAAGAAGCTTTAGATTACATAAATGCTACATCAAAAATATAGGTGATTCCCATATGCCCCAACCCCTCCCCCTCTAGACTCACTCTTGTGCTAAATAGTCTATAAGAGAAAGACTCTAGAAATTAGCAGAATATTGGGCAGTAGGGGGATGAGGGGGTTAGAAAATGGGAAAGAATTAAAGCTTATGTATGGTAAATTGAAGAGAATTCCACAGATTATACCTTCTTACTCAATTCTAGAGGACCTTTATTCTTCTATTCCTGTGTCTCTGCTTCATTCCTTCTCATCATATTAAAAACCTAACTCAAAAGCATACCTTCATATCAGCCATTCATATCTTTTTTCCTCCTAATTCTTTATCTCACATCCATTGGAAAACAAGTATTTTGGAAGTTATTAGAGGAGGGAGTAACCATTGAGAATTTTGTAACTAAATTGAGTTTTTCAAGAGCTTATTTTATTAATTTTATTTTCTAATGAGTTATATTTCACAATTTACAATAAAAATATATTATCTCCTCAAACTAGCAAAAAATACATATAGTACCTGATATAAATTCGAGGCAAATTTCTGCTGACTCAAGAAAGGTAATGTTTTGGGGTGCATTTTCTTTAAATTTTGTTCAGTATATTGGTAACTTCCTTCGCTAAGATTTCTCTTGAATATAAGTTTGCAATTTATTTCAATTAAAAAAACAATAAAGCAAGATTCGTGTACATATTTTATCCTTCCACATAAGATGATATGAATGCTTTTATACATTACTAAGGACAATGTATGAATCATCATCAATACCCTAAAACACTAAATGCCCACACTTCTGTCCCAGTTGTTTTTCACTTTCTTCAAACAAAATCCAAAATGTGGGCAAACATTTTGCGTAAAAATGTTCATCACAGTAGTTAGTATTTTTATTAATGAATAATTAGAAAGCTCATAATTGCTTCATAGTAGGTAAATGTAAAGTAAGTTATGAAGCAGTGGGTGTAGCTCAGTGGTTGAGCACCTGCAGCTCAGTTGTTTGTATGCTTTTCATGTATGAGGTCCCAGGTTCAATCCCTAGTACCTCCTCAAAAAAAAAATTAAAAATTAAGGTATATACCATAAGTATAATACCATACGTACAATTTTCTGTCTTTTTTTTCCCAGTTAGCATTACAACATAAGCATTTTCCAATATAATTCAAAGATCATAAAATGTATTTAGTGGCTGCACTGTATTTTCCTAATTGTTTATACTATGAACATATATAATTTTTATAATTGGAATAAACCTTTAAAAAGTGAAATAGCCTTAGTGGCTCTGTACTTAAATGAAAAGCTGGCCTTACTCTACCATGTAAGAATGATGATAATTTACTTTTTTGTAGTTACCCAAGGAAATTTTAGATCCAATTATATGGACTATACAAATATTTTTAGAACCATCAGGAAGAGTAAATCATTTTATTTTATTCTTTGCTAAGAAATCAGAACCTTACAGAGCCAGTTCTCTGAAGAAAGTAATTTCTAGGTTTACTGAATCTGAGTGATAATTTTCTGTATATATAAAGTCTTATATTTGAAAATCATGTTATATTTGAGAACCATGTTAAAAATGTGATGATGCAAACCAATTGATTACCAGTAGAGAATGATACAGTTGTGATGCTTATTTTCATCTTTTGTTTTCTTCCAGGCTCTGCCTACATCTAAGTAGAATTTCATATGAAAATGTCATATTCAAATGTGAGGGAAGCCTAAGGAAGGAAGGCCGACTTACACATTTGCACTGGAGAAAACTTGTGAACTCCATCCTATGGTCCTTGCTCTGGCAAAACACATATGAACTTCATTTGGAATTCTGCCAAGAGAAAGATGGCGAAGCAGGGCTCAGTGGTGTCAAATCAGTTTAGTTTGTCTGCCTTATCCTAGCTGAGTGTTACACAAGATGGCACTCTTTTATTGTGTTTAACCATTTGTAGTTCAATATATTTTTACCTTCATAGACAGCAAGCTATGCAAAATGTGCTACAATTGCCTTTTACAGAGGTGGTAAATTAAATTTACAGCATATACATAATATACATAGTTGTAAGAAACATATTGATGAAACTAACTTCCTTTACTAAACTTAATATGCAGAAAGAATGCAATATTTCATAGCATTAACATGTTATATTGCACAAACAAAATGAGAGAAAAATTAAGTTTTGAGTTTTTAATGACCCTGAAAATACCTTTGTAATTATGACAGCATTCTCTTTTTTCAAATTTATTTATTTCTCTCCCCTTCTCCCCCCACCCCCACTCCCACCCCTGTTGTCTGTTCTCTTTGTCTATTTGCTGTGTCTTCTTTGTCCGCTTCTGTTGCTGTCAGCGGCACAGGAATCTGTGTTTCTTTTTGTTGCGTCATCTTGTTGTGTCAGTTCTCCGTGTGTGTGGCACCGTTCCTGGGCAGGCTGCACTTTCTTTCATGCTGGGCAGCTCTCCTTACGGGGTGCACTCCTTGTGCATGGGGCTCCCCTACACGGGGGACACCCCTGTGTGGCAGGGCACTCCTTGCCCACATCAGCACTGTGCATGGGCCAGCTCCACACGGATCAAGGAGGCTCAGGGTTTGAACCACGGACCTCCCATGTGGTAGACGGACGCCCTAACCACTGGGCCAAGTCAGCCGCCATGACAACATTCTTACAGAGGAGTTTATGCCTATGTTGTGCCCTTCAAGTCCCAGAACAGTAGCCAATCAAATCAATGAAGAGAAAAGAATGATTAGGAAATTTGTTTTAATGAATGTTGAAGTTCACTTTAGCAAAAATGTTCTATCTAGTAATCCCATGCTGTTGCAGATCAGAAACAGACCTGAGATGAATATTTGCATGCAGATGGTTTATTGAGGATTGCTCTTCAGAATAATACTTGTAAGTGAAGGCAAGACTGGGCAAAGGGAGATTTTTACTGTGATGCAGCAGAGACTTCAGGCAATTACAGTGGGAGCTCTGGATCCGGCCTGGTTCATTGTAGATGCCCCAAAATGAGCCAAGGAGGCCAAATTTTTGTTCCCCTGCACTGTCCAGTTACTGGATGAGAGCTGCAGTCTATTACCTGAGGTGAGAGTGTTCCCTTTTGCAGAGGGCAAGCCCTAGGTAGTTGTGGATCATCAGCAGGCAACACTCCTGGCACCTGGAGAATGAGTGCCTTGGTCTGAAGAGGGAGTCTGGATAGCACACTACAGCATCCACTACAGTCGACCTCTTGCACCACTCAGGATCACTTGATTCAAATTACAAATTCACCACATCTAGCAATTCCTCCAAGATTCTAGTTAATGTCTTTTCCTAAAGATATAAGAGGAAGATCAGTAGGTTAATACTGCAGCCCACTGTCACAGTTAATCTCATGGCCACAGTCAACGTTCATCACCTCCTCTGTTATCCATTCTAGACTCCTCTCACTCTGGATTCTCATCTCCAGTCATTGGTGGTTTACCAGTGGAAGTTGTTGGGGGAAAGGGTGAACTAGACCAAATCCCCATCCCAATAGGGTTTGTGCCCTTGATCACCATGCCATTCTCTAGATACCCATTCATTTACTGTCATTGTGGCAGTTTGATATTATTTATGAATTCCAAAAAGAGATATGGATTATGTTTTTAAACTGGTCTGTTCCTCTGGGCATGATACCCTTTGATTGATTTAAATTCAAAGGCTTAATATGTTTACTTGATTATATAAGGATTAGGGTTTTGATTCAACCACATCATTAGGACGGGCAGGGTTGAGTCCCCACCCCCTTGGTGGGCTATATAAATGGACACTCACACAAAAGATACATGGAGGAATAGAGAGAGCTCCACAGACATGAAAGAGGAGATAACGTGTCAGCTTTGATCCTGCGGGCCTGGGAAGACAGAAGAGCCACTCTCCTGATAGCTTACAGCTGATTTTTTGAAGAGACCAGAGCAGCTGAGCCTAGAAAGAAGTGAACCCTCCAGCCTATAGCTGAGATCAGAAAAAACTAGGCCCATGGAGTCTTAAAAGCAAAGAGGAAGGCTGAACGCTTGCAGACATCACCCTCTATCTTGCTTCAACATGTGGCAAAAGATTTTGGTGAGGAAATACCCCTTATAGTACCTTGATTTGGACTCTTTAGGGTCCTGTAACTGTAAACTTCTACCCTCAAATAAATACCATCGATAAAAGCCAACAGGGAAGCAGATTTGGTTCAACTGATAGAGGATCCACCTACCACATGGGAAGTCCAGGGTTCAAACCCAAGGCCTCCTGACCCATGTAGTGAGCTGGCCCATGCACAGTGCTGATGCGTGCAAGGAGTATGGTGCCAAGCAGGGGTGTACCCTGCATAGGGGAGCCCCATGTACAAGGAGTGCACCCCATAAGGAGAGCTGCTTTGTGTGAAAAAAGCACAGCCTGCCCAGGAGTGACACTGCACACACGGAGAGCTGACGCAGCAAGATGACACAACAAATAGAGACACAGATTCCTGGTGCCACTGACAAGAATCCAAGCAGACACAGAAGAACACACACAGCGAATGGACACAGAAAGCAGACACTGGAGGCAGGGGGAAGGTAAATAAATACAAAATCTTTAAAAAGAAAAAGAAAAGCCAACAGACTTCTAGAACTTTGCATCAGTAGCCCCTTTGACTAATACAATCACAGTTGGAAAGGGAATCCTAAACGTATTTTTCCCTTTGTGTAATAGCAACCCTACCTCCTCCTGATGATCAGAATCAATTACCCCCTGAGAGGATCCTGACTCATTTCCTTGCCTGCTATTCTCCTGGCACAGGGAGTATTAAGTGACCAGGTTGGCAACTATAGCTTAAAGTTTAATGGAACTCTTGATATGGACCCTGTTGGAAGTGTTTCCCCTCTTTGAACCAGAACCTCTAAACTTGCAGAATCTAGAGTTATTGAAACAGGAAGCACAAATTCCCAAGTGGGTCACTGGGAGTGATCATAGAAAAGTCCACTCCTACTTCCACCCATGTACTCTACCTTTTGGGTATATAACATAAAATGGCGATCGATTAGGTTATATATTGTGTTCGGGATGATGGTGTCCCATCCTCTCAAGTTGTCTTCTCTAAGTTGGTGCTTTAGATGTCCCTTCCAAAAATTGTTTCATTGTTTTATCTTTCCAGAAGTTTCTGGATTATATGATAGGACCAGTGAATTCCATGCTCGTGTGCCCCATTGCACACTTGGTCTGATACAATGTCATATGGAATCCTGTGTCAAAGTATTAAATTCTCTATGGGCCTTCGGATAGTGGTTCTAGTTGAGGCCTTGTGGTGGATGGACTCTAAAGTGACCCTCAATGAACTCCACCCCCTGGTATTCATGTCTTTGTGCAATATACCCCCCTTGAGTGTGGTCAGCACCTGTAATTTTTTCTAACCAATGGAATATGGCAAAGATGAGGGGATGTCAAATTTGTGATCACATTATGGTAGACACAAGATTCCATCTTCCAAGCAGGTGTGCCAGAGAGACTTCCCCTCACTGGCCTTGAAGAAGTAAGATGCTATGAAGTAAGTGGACCTATTGAGGAAGCTCATGTAACAAGGAATTGCAGGCAGCCTCTAGGAGCTAAGGAAGCCTCCAAAAAGAACCCGAAGCCTCATATATGCAGCTGCAAGCAAATAAGTTCTGTCAGCAACCTGAAGGACTAGTTAAAAGGGTCACACACACAGCCATATAGCAGTCAGAAAGCAAAGAAAGGGACACTGATATGATGGATTCATAGGAATAAGTTCCACCTTCTCAAGGAGTTTAATTATGCCCTCTGGCTCTACCAGTTCCTGATCACAAAATGTACCACTGACATCTTATAATGGATTGGTTCTGACACCCCCTGACCATATATGTCTTGGTGGGTCTGCCAGTTCTCAGGTAATGAGAGGTACTTCTGAGCACTTGGTCAAGGGGTATACTTTGGTCAGTACAAGAGCTGAATAGAATGCCAGGATCTATTTTTCAAATGGTGAGTAATTTTCTGCTACAGACCACCTGGGTGATCTTCAGAACTCAAGGATTAAATGTTGTGATTATCCTACCATGGCTTACTGTAAATTCCACACAGCACCTTTTCCAACAAATGATAACTGATACTAGAAGTTCTGCCAGGCATATGGCCCAAGCAGTAAGGCTACTTACACTGCAGTCTGTACCTGACACAGAGCCATTTCATACTCAGGATCCTACTCAGCTTGGACACCTTATGTGTCACTTTGGTGTGGCAGTTAGAGTCTTTTGTGGATCCCAGAAAATACTGTTATTAAAGCCAATCCATTCCTGTGCATGTAAACCTATTGTAAATGGAACCTGTTGAGTAGAGTTAGTTAAGTGCTCTTTTGATTATATCACTTCAATAGGGTATGACCCTAATCCTCTTACTGGAGTTCTTTATAAACAGAGGAATAAAAAGCTGCAGAAGTAGAGAGATGCCTCCAGAAATTGAATTCAACAAACCCAGAAGAGAGAAAAGCCAGAGACAAGAGCAGCCGGAAAGTGAAAGCAACAAGGCCCAGAGGAGAAGGAAGAGATGAGCAGACCCTGTTAATGGTCTGATCACCCACAGCTGCAGCTCAGTGAGAAAGTATTTCTGAAGATACCTTGATTTGGACACTTTCACGGTCTCAGAACTATAAGCTCATAAGTTAATAAATCCCATTGTAAAAACCAACTCACTTCTGGTATATTGCTTTGACATCATTTGGCAAACTAAAACACTTGGTAAATGGGTTGAAGCAGTTCTACCAAGTTTAGAATATGCTACCTTCAGAATCCTAAAGGGCCTACCAGGCATTGCAATATGTACAAGATGCAATTCTTTTCCATTTACTTGGGAGGGAATGTCCTGACATGCCCCAGACTACTGGATCCCTAGAATATTTTCTGACATGGTGGACCCCTAGATCTTCACAGAAAGTTTATCTCCCACCCTCTGGATCACAGGTGTCTTATCAAGGTGTCTAACATACCTGTCACTTCTTGTCTATCTAATTTGATTAATATGAAGTCATTGATGTAATGTACCAATGTGATGCTCTGCAATATGTCCACATAGTCCAGGTCCCTTTGGACTATATCATGATGGAAAGTTAACTTAACCCTGGGGTAAAACTGTAAATGTGTGTTGTTGTCCATCCTATATGAATGCAAGTTGCTTCTAGTCCATCTTCCTGAAAGGGATAGAAAAGAATATACTGAAAGGGATAGAAAAGAACATACTGGAAAGCGCATTTGGCTCAACTGATAGAACATCTGCCTACCAGATGGGAGGTCCACAGTTCAAACCCAGGGCCTCCTAATCCATGTGGTGAGCTGGCCCATGCACAGTGCTGATGTGCATAAGGAGTGCCATGCAGGGGTGTCCCCCACGTAGGGGTGCCCCATGAGCAAGGAGTGTGCCCTGCAAGGAGAGCTGCCCCATGTGAGAAAAGCACAGCCTGCCCAGGAGTGTTGCCACACACATGGAGAGTTGATGCAGAAAGATGACATAACAAAAAGAGACACAGAAGAACACACAGCAGATGGACACAAAGAGCAGACAATGGAGAGGGGGAAGGGTAGAGAAATAAATAAAAATAAATCTTTAAAAAAGAAAATAACATACTCACCAGATCAATGGCTGCATATTATGTGGTCATTTTAATTTGCTCTAGCAATGATACCACATTTGGTCTATAGCACTGCAATTACTTTTATTTGGTTGAGTTTGCAGTAAACCACTGTGAACTTCCAGGATCAATCCGGGTTTTGTAATGGCAAGATTGCTGCATTATATATGAATAGGAACCACCATGCCTGCATCCTTTAGGTCTTTAATATTGGCATTAATCTTTGCCATTCTCCCTGGTATATAATATTGTGTTTTATTTACTATATTGTCTAAGAGGAAAGGCAGTTCCTGAGGTTTTCACTTGGTTTTCCCCACTTTGATGGTTCTAAACTAGAGCTCAAGGAATATATTTAGGGAATCCTACCAATACCAAGAAATGTACATTGCAAGTATATATTCTGGGATAGGATAAGTGGTCCCTGATTTGGCCCACATACCCACTGGACTCATTTGGAGTTGGGAACTGAGCCAGGACTCTATTTCTCTTCCCCAGACATACTCATGCTAAGTACGTCATTACAATGCTTGGGTCTCTAGATCAAAGGAACTCAAAATATCTGCATATTGCCCCTCCTCTGTGAACAGTTACCCAAGTAAATGAGCCAAATGCCCCTTTGGGAGAGGACTGACAGAATCATTACTGTGTGTGTTTGTTGTGGTGTTACAGAATCCACCCTTGTGAGGGACCAGCCTCTTCTTCAGTCTGTGAATACTGCGTCTGAAAAACTGGCTCAGGTTCAGAAGTTGGGCAAGGGATTGTAACGCTTTCTTGGAGGCATTGCTCTCAGCATTGTCATCATCCAACCCTGACTTCCTTTGATTTTCTGGATCGAGCAATGCCTCTGATGACTACGCATCTAACTGTTCCTCATGAAACTGTGTATTATTGACCATCTCCATGGCTCTCTGTAGATGAGGGCTCCCTGAGTGCTACTACAACCTTGCCACTCATTGTGATAATTACATATATCTTGCTGTTGGTGATAAAGGGTGACCAACTGGCCTCTATCAGTTTGGTATCCTATCATCCCTATTACTATCAAGGATCTCATTTCTGTAATAGCAGATAGAGCCCTGTCCTATACTGGTCAGCTCTAAGCATTTCAAAGGTACTTATGCCCTTCTCAACAGCTCATTTCTTATTCTGATAAACAGAGTATCTTCTAGGTCTTCCCATGGAGCAAATATGATTGGTGGGTTTCCTGATCTAATGTATATCCCCGATAGCATGCCCATTTTCTAGGTTTTTTGAGATTTTCTTCTACCATCTGCCATGGTAGTTTCAGCTTCGGTGATGTGACCTATCCTTTCTTTGAGCCTCAAAGTGTCATTGTAACAGCACAATAGCTCCTTCTCTTGGGGTCTTCGCTAAGGTGTTAAATCCTTTTCTCAGAATAGTATTCCTACCTTAATAAATTCTCCCCTTTCCAGTTTTATATTCTGCCCTCCTAATTCAGCAACTTCAGGGTCCAGGTCTCATACATACTCTCCTAACAACACAGCTACATACTGGCTTAGCACTTCCCCAGCTGGAATATGTTGTGACGTAATCTTAATTATTGGTGCAGTGACCAGAACGGCAGATGGGATAGATCCTAAGGGAAGAGGCACAAATTGTCTTACTGGTCAGAGGCCTCTGCATTCATCTCCAAGTAAGAGAGGAGCAATAGCCTTAAACAGGAAGGAATGGGCCACTTCTGCAGGTTCAGAGGGTTCAGGAGTACCTGGGGATTCAAGGTTTGGAGATTATGGACTCTGGGCCCCACTCATTCCTCTTCGGTGCCCAAAACTTGGCAGAGTCAACTTGGTGTTTAAAATTCAACTTCCTCTGGAGCTAATCTACTGTTATCATTAAATTCTGACCCAGATCCTTAGCTTTTTCACTCTTCAGCTACAGGAGATAAGTTTCTTTATATACTGCCAAGGAGGCCCTCTGGCTTTTATACTTCTCCTTAATTTGGTGATTAATCACCCTCAGATTTCATTGTCTTTTCCAATGCATGGATAGCTTGCAGCAACAGCTATTCAATTCTATAGCCCTTTAATTACTATTTATCCCTAAACTCTCAAACACATGAGATATTAATGGCTTCCATGTATTCTCTTCCACTGATATCACATCACAGTTCATCGTCAGTGAAAGTTTTAACAGTTGCACCACTCTAGCACATTCCAGGACTATCAATACTCTACCTAACACCAGTAATGAAGTCCTAATTACCAGCCAGCCAGAGTATAATTCAGTTCCCAAATCCCATTTTAGAACTTACTTTCTGCAAGCATCCCCCAGTATCAACTGTCATAGGTTGAGGGTCCTGTAAAATAGACTCTGAGGCTGAGATTTATGTACAGGTGGTATATTGGAGAATGCTGTTGCAAATGACACATGTAAGAAAGTAAAAGAATCAGGACTTGGCAGAAGGAGAAACTACGCTGCAGTCACAATAAAGGCCAAAGTCAATCCAATGGGAAGTTCTGAAACTGGGATGACCCTTCAGAGATATCTAAAATTGAGGCATGGTTCAGTCATTGGTTTAAAGCTGCCCCTGGGGAAGGACCTTAACTTTGGGAAGATAGATCCCTTTGGCCAAGGACAACTCTAATGAAAGAACTCAACAGTAAGCCAATAGCAAGAAATATTCTTGCCCCTGGGGGAAATGAGTGCCTCCATCCCAATAAAGATTTAGGTAGCACACCAGAGTATCCACTACATATGTCAACACAAGGTAAAAGTAGAAAAGGAATATCAGACAATCAATTCTTGCTTTGTCATTCTTAATGTTGGAGAATGTAAGCTCATATAAATACAAAGGAACAAATGATTTCAAACTCTGTTTGCTCTGAACCTCGGAAAATTATGCAAGACTGACCATCAAAAACAGAGAACACTCATTCAGACTCATGCCTGCCCATCCATGGCCCAGCATCGTATCCTTTTTCATCAACCCTGCTAGGCAAAAGAATCAGGACTGAGATTCCAGACCAGTGGCCACAAAAATGGCTCTTTCACCTACAAATAATCAGGTTACCTATTTTCATACAACTACATATCCATTTTGTGACATCCTCATTAGTCCTGCAAAAGTTCACTCAGCATTGCTAGCACAAGTTCAAAAACAAAACTTATTCAAAATAAACCGTGCAGCTATAAAATGTAGATTTAAAACGATGGTGGAAATACCTAACACAACGTATACCCTATATGAAATACACAGTCATATTCCTGTGTAATAAACTCTGACTAATCAGTTCTGAGCTTTATAAAACAATAGGAGTGAAATCACAATGCTGTCATTTGTATATGCAACCTCAGTTCTCTAATGGGAAGCTTTTTTCCTATGCCAAGTCATTTCTGACAACGTTAATGATTCACTATAAAGCAGCTTCTGGGCTATGATTTGTGACATTCAGACTGGTTAGGTGGGAGGGCTCGGCAGGTTTCTGGGGAGTGTTTTGGATGCAGAAATGCCTTGAAGATAGCACTTTATTATACTTAGGACAAGTATGACATCCTACTTCAAGGAAGAGGCCCCTATACATATTGAGAAGGGATTTCTGTGGTTTAAGTGAGGAGGAGAAGGTTGGTTTAAAAGAATGCCTCTGTGTGTTTTCTGAGGCGACATAAAGATAGGAAGCCGAGAAATGGAGGCAGGCGGCAGAAGGGTTATGGATAATGGAAGAATTTTGCCTCAGGGTATATGCCTGCTTTGCCTATTCCTGTATAACTAGAATATTTATAATTCAAATACTTATCGTTAATAATTAAAAACCAAGGAATATTAAAGACAAAAGGTAGAGAATTTTATGTACACATGTGTAGGCATCATGCATTAAATCCCCACCACTGCAAAATACAGCAAGAGGTAGCTTTAAAAGGGAGTTAAAAAGTGAATATTTTAAAATGTCTTGAAAACAGAATTTCTAATTTACTCCAGTTCTGCCAGGAGTGATACCCTTACTTCTGATTTCCACACACACCATCAGTCATGGGGATAGATACTAAAAATATCCAGCATGGTGGTTTGACATGAACAATTAAAAAATGGGCACAAATATTTCAGTTGTTCAAAACCATAAGCTTTTCCTCCAGATTTATGAAAACATTGGATTTGTACAGGAAAAGGAAAAGTCATTTTCAATTGTTTTCACAGTATACTTAGTTGTACGGTCTATGTAAACTACCAGTTACAATGGAATGCAATATTCTACCACAGCCAGGAACTCTCTGATCTTCTGCCTCTTCTCAGACAGCAAAGAAACAAAGAAAAACAGCCATTGCTCTGGATCGAGAAGAGTGTTTGAAAAGGGAAAGAGACCTCGACTATGCCCCCTTCATATTATAAAGCTGTCAATTTTAACCATGATTATAGTGAAAATACCTAGATAGATATATAGATATGTATTTAGGGAGAAAAAAATGTTCAACTACATTTAAAAAGGGAGGGAGAAGGGAATGAAAAAAACAAAAAATAAATTGTTCTATTTCAACCTAATAATTATAGAGGTAATGAAAAATAATTTGACCTAATGGAGCTCAATTGTTTATATTACAGAAGCAGAAAAGCAGAACGCTTAGCAACCGAAATATGAACAAACTAAGATGCTGGGTGAAATGGTCAGGTGTCATTGTTTTGGAAGTGATCTCTATGGAAGCAAGTTTATGGATGGTAGTTTCAACTCATGTCTGAAAAACAGAGGTGTTAACATTTACACCTTTGCTAATTATGGCAAGGAAGAGATTAATAAAGAATTAAATGGTCCTACGTCTTTGCCAAATAATTCCTAGTTGAACATTAACTCAACCTGACAATTATAAGCTGTAGGTGGAGATGTTAGGAAGCAGACTCACAGATCCTTCTCTTCTACATTCATGCATAAAAATGATGGTGATAATCACTGGCTAGGCATTGATGATAGCTAGCAATGAAACTAAAAGTTACATTTAAGATTTATTTTGTAGAGTCACTCACTTTTAAAGCTAGGACTAGTTTGGCTGATACGTGTTTGATCTGCTAATGATCTTAGATGGAGTGTCTTTTGTCTACCCACGCTGCTGCTGTTCTTGTGCTATGAAGTGATGACAGGGTACCAATGGCCAATATCATCACCATCAAACCCTATATTTGCCGAAGGCATTGTTTTGGGGGTTAAGGAGAAAAGAAATGACTTATTAAGTAGCAGATTTTAGTGAGAGATAGGGAATAAAATCTCCTTCAAATAGCTTTTAGGAATTGAAATGAATTCTAATATCTCAAGAATTATTTCCTGTTGTCTTTGCTTGTGTTGATGGAATATTTGGATGAATAACACCTCACATCTGCAAGATTTTGAAACTCGATATTTGTCAGTATCCAATTCTTTTCGTGTGTTCAATATGGAGTGCAGGCTCACAGAGAGGGGCCTGATCTACTTGCAATCTTGCTGTTTGTCTTACATCCTTATTAACTTTCCACACAGTGCAGTCATAATTAAATTCTAAAGCAAAAGATCAAGTCACCCGAATCATCACCCAACTAACTGCAAACGATCATGGTAAGAACCATCTTCTTTACCCTGCTCTTCTTTAATCCTAGCTCGGCAGCATTTAACTCTCCCACCTCCTGCAGTTGTCAGTGCCACAGGCTGCTTAAACGCTGCTCAAAAGCATTTCTGTTTTATTTGTTCTAAATTTACTGGCTATTAATTTCACAGTGTGACCTCCTATTCTCCTATTAGTTGGCAGATTTCACTAAAGCCTTCAAAAAGCTAAAGATTTCCATTTCTCTGTCTTTTCTGGCCATCTCCCACAATGTGTAAAATTTTCTGCATCTTTAGCTGTCCTTTTTACTCTTTTCAGAGATTCATGTCTAACACTTAAAAGAAATTGAGTTCATTCTTGTATTTTAATAAAGATTTGCGTTTCCTCCACCCCTTTCTCATTTTCTCACAAATCTCAGGAGACACTCCTTGTTTATCGGGAAGGTTGTATGGGGAATAGTTTCAAGTTGTTGAGTAATTTAAAGCTTTTATTTGGTATTTTTCTCATCCACATAAAGCTGGGGATAGGGAATGACCTCTAGAACACTAAAAATAGAAAGAGAGTGGCATTTAAATTCACATGGCCTGTGGGTCACTATAATTTCCTGGGTCTGTCTTTTGGAATCATGAACTTCCCACTCTTGGCCCAGATCTTAGATCTTAGCGGGAAAACAGTTTATCAGTTTATTTGTTGCTGCTCCAATTAATATAGGAACTTGGTGGAAATTTATCTCAACCCAGGGTCTTCAGTTTTCTGAGCAGGAGTATAGGAATCTATGAACTGGAATTGCTTTATGAAATTCCAGGATCCAGAGGTTTTGCCACAGCTGCCCCTGCCTGACTGTCCTGCATGATCAGCTCCACTCCAACCACCAGCACTAAGAGACACATCCTAAAAAGCAGCCATTCCAGGTGGCCCTGCAGAAGCTCAGTCCCATCATGTTTCCCTCCATTCACTTTATCCAGAAAGGCTATAGGGAATTTGCACAAGAGCTATTTCATAAGAATGGGAAGGACTAAAAACTTGATAACAGATTTTAGGGGGAAAAAAAAAAATGAACAACTGCAGTTCCAGATAAGATATTCAAAATTTGAGACCTTTCAAATAGGAGAATCAAACCTACACTTTTTCAGAATAGAGACAGCCTTAATTTGTTGTAATATGGTGGGAAATGAGACAGAGGAGGTGGGAAGATTTGAAGGTACAAGAGGGTCATTTATCTGAGGGAATAACTTCTTACAAGAGCATAAATGGATACCCAAAACTTCTTTCTTATAGAGACCACCTTTGTCCCAATTGCTTACCTCTAAGGTTTTTATAAATCTACACTCTGAATCTTAACCTATAATATTGCTAACGATGAATTTTATAAGTTTCCTTTCAGATACCTGATATTCCCATTTTACAAACAAGAGAAACAAACACAGACAGAAGCCATGCCCAATATCACATAATAAGTGTGTTACTAGATGTCAACTACATTTTCTCTGGCATAATGTTAACAGTGCAATGGTATAACCATATTTTTTAACTTATGATAGCAAAGACATGAATTAGCCCTAACTCACCATTTAAATCCTTTGTTTTTGGTCACATATTCTATGTATATATATCATTAATATTGCAAAATAGTGTAAAGGTATGAGTGCCCCTTTAATGCATGTCACTCAGATCAGCAATATCATCTTCATGTAAAAGGGTCGCATATAAATTGTTCTGATTTTCAAAGCTCTTTTATATCTGTAATTTCATGTTATTCTCACCACGCAATACAGTTTGGGTAACTATTTTATCTCCAACCTTCCCCAAGTTCCTGGAATTTCTATTGGAAACAAATAAAAATGAATAGACACATTGGTAAGGTTCTGTCACATTAAGATTATTCTCAAATTGACTGATGGGCTGTAAATAATAAGCAACTATTAATAATGCATCATTAAATTGGGGACAGTGGGGTTCTATAAGGATAGGATTGGGACCAAAGCTAAATGAAATGTCCAAATGAATGCCCTGATGGAAAAAGTAAATAGCTATGAGCATACCTAAATAGAAAGAATTGCAAACACAGTGGAAGATTTTAGGTGGAAAAATTTAAATGGAATGAGATTTAATTTAGATAAATCTATAATAATTTGCTCATGGGAAAGTAATTCCTATCTTAGTAATAAGAAGCAAAATTCTAAAAGAACAGTAAAGTAGAAAAAAGATTGAGTTCGTTGTTAATATTTTATGAGCATTAGCAATGACCAAATCATTGAGGAACCATTTTGAGATTAAAATCAAGTCTTCAGAATTCTACCATTTTTAAACGACCTATAAATTTTGGCTCCAAGCTACTGTTGTTTTTTGTTCATGTTTGATAAAACAACTTATGCTGGGTGACCTTACATATGCTTTCCAATCATCTGACTAATTGTTCCACCTTTATTTGATGCCTGGAGTGCAGAAATAAATGATTCCAAAGGTAGATAAGATCATCACTTTCAAAATTCCACACAAATGCATTGTACTTAACTCCTTCCACTTCAAAAAAAGAAAACAAATAACAGTGAACTGGTTCCAAGGTAGAGGAATCTGATTTCAGCTCTAGTAGCACTAATCACAATTAATAGGCAAAGGCAAGACTGTAAACTTGGAATCAGCGAGTATTGCTTAGTTGGTTTTATTTTGCTTTTTGTCTTTTTTTTTTTTTTACTTTTCCAATACACAGAGTTCACAAAAGATGCTCCATAGCTATTAAACAGCTTCCCCGATGTAGTTAAATCAGAGTTTTAAAAATTTTAATCTGATTATTTGACAATTTTGATAAGGAATGAAAATGAAACTTTAGCAGCATGCCATAAAGAAGGGTGCTAACAAAGCCCTTTCTTTCTTCCTGGTACAGATAGCCATTTACTGATTATGTCAACATGGCCTCTGTTTTCTGTTCAGGGTGGGAAAAAATTGAACATGAGCTAAAACTGGTAGTGAACTTACAAATTTAGTTAGTATATTCTTAAGAGATACGATCCATTTGTAGATGGTCTGGAACACTTACCATTCAAACTGTGATCATCAAACAAGTGTTTGATTTTTAGACTTTCTCTCATTTCTATGCATTGAATAAAAATTGGCTAAGTACTAGAATTGCATGGCAAAGTGTAGAACTACAGTGAACATGGGAAGACTCATGACTCTAAGCCAGGTTTACAGTGGGCAACTCCAAAGCATGCAGAGAGGGTTCAGGCTCTGCAGACAGCTTTAATCTCAGTGAATAATCTAGAGAGTGGGATGTCATGGAACTGGGTGTGAACATGTCTTGCTGCACTTGTTGAAAGTGCCCAAACTTGATACAAAATTTAGGTAATGGGAATATTCAAAATATTTACATTTTTACATAATTTACTTCCGTAAATTAATAATAAATACTTATTTTGCTCCAGTGTTAAAAGCTCTAAAAAGTGTTGGGATTAAGCCACACTATTTGAAAATTTATGAAAAACTAGATGCTGATATTTAATTTAGTAAAAGTCCATAGCACCCCCCAAGTTCAGCCCCTCTTCTGTTGTCAGTAAACAAAACTTGGCACCATTTAATTCCTTCGAATTTTCCTTCACAACAAATGGCTTCAATTTTAATAAGATGAATTGGTGCAGTAGTATGTTTTTGATGATTTTGGCTCACTGCACTGAAACTGACCTCTTTGACAATTTTCATTTTTTTCAAGTCCAGCCCAAATTCTTGATATCTCAAGTTTCATGATAATTATTCTTGAAGAATGCTCCTGGATACTAAATTACTGGAATGTCTGGATTAAACTTTTCCATCCAGAGAGTTTGAAATTGGTTTAAACCCATTATAATTTTGATAAAGTGCCTCTCAATTACCTGAAAGGATATCTTACATATTAATGATATTTTTAAAAATTATTTTCCACTTAAAATTCAGTTTCAATGTCAGAAATATGCTCTGCTATACAAAATACAGTAACACTTATTTCAAGGTATATATTTATTTATACAAGTCTACTTGCTTCTGACATGAATTTGAAGGATGCTTAGTGTACCCTTAAGATAATGGTCATAAGTGCCAATTCTGTCTCAGGCACTGTGAGAGAGGATGCTTTGGGGCTGGCACCCCTAGTCTGAATAGGCACACGATTGTCCTGCCTGCATATTTCCACCCCACATGTGACAGGCTCCCCAAAATGAAGGCAGCAGAAGCCTCCAAGAAATAAAATGAGTAGATCCAAGCATCCATGGATGACAAACTCCTCACTTTTGATCTCTGCTCACCTGCTCACTTGTTCAAGCATTCAAAATTGTTTACACTGTGGGACTCACCTATGATTAGATGTTATCAATTAAAAACAGAAGGAAAGTGGGACATGAGGGCCTTTGATGACACTTGAAGCTAATTTCCAAAAAGAGATAGAAGACTCTCATGAGGTCTTAAAACAATATTTGAAAGGAAAAAAATAAAACCTGCCCACAGTATGGAAAACGCAATTTCAGGTTTTTTTCACAAAGAATGCCTCATGAGGATGTAGTGGTGTGGAGTGAGGGCAGAGAGTGACATCATTTCTACTACAAATAGATGCAAAATAGGTCCACATAGGTGATAGATTTGTAGAATTATTTATTGCACATCTAGATTAAACTTTTTCATCCAGCAAGTTAGAAATTGATCAGACCCATTATCATTTTGAGTTATAATTTTATGTAAGTGCCCCTCAGAGTTTGTTGGGAATTCCTGTTCACGCAAGATGACACCTAGCAGAAAAATAAACCTGTATAGTCTTACGAATTGGTCTCTGAATATAAAGGTCACAGTGAAAATAGTACTGATCCAGCATATAAATGTGATTATGGACACTCCCCGGAAGGCATGTAATTCTGGAACCTAAGAAATCTGGTTGGCAGTTTTTAAAAAATCATTATGAAGCTCTCAGAGCTTGGTGTTAAATTCAGGAGCACGTATAAAAAATAATTCAAGAAACCTTCATCAGAACTATTGCTTTTCACCACTCTGATTAGCAAAAGGCATCATTCTAATCCCATTTAAGTTGTTCTCTTAAAGAGTAAAAAAAAAGAATTGCAAACCTGGATCATCTATTTTACAGTGCACTGACTGACAACAGGTCTTTGGCTTGGTAGGTGATGTTGCCCCAGAGTAGAAAGCATCTGTACTTTCATGGAAATGCCTCTCTAGTGTCATGCACTGTAATGGGTGAATTAATTTTATGGTTCCACCAGTCTGGACTTTCTGAGTGTGACTCCAAAGCCCTCCTTCTTTACCCTCATTCCCTGCCAGATTAGGAGCAACCCGACAAGTCTGACGAAGTCACAAGATTAGGCAATAAGAATGAAATGCATCATGGCTATTTCTTTATATATTACAGGCACTTGAACATTC
Organism: Dasypus novemcinctus; assembly: GCF_030445035.2. Lineage (NCBI taxonomy): Eukaryota > Metazoa > Chordata > Mammalia > Cingulata > Dasypodidae > Dasypus > Dasypus novemcinctus. The sequence continues at coordinate 107,940,351 of NC_080675.1, read as the reverse complement.
ATTAACAGAGATAATTGTGTGAGACTGACAAACACAGGACCTGACACAGAATAGGGTCCTCAATAAACATTCATTCATTCCTTTTTCACTTCTCTCTGCCTTCCTTCACTCAGACTTTGCTTCTTTCTTACTAGTCATCATCGTGTTGCTGCACCCCTACTTGCAGGAGGCAGTCTACTCTCTTTGTGATGAGAGTGAACCTAATCATCAGCCTCAGTTGTGAAATTTGGGGTACACGACAAATATCGATCTGGCTCTACTTTGTCAAGTTGGAAAATGCAGCTCTCATTGTATGATCCACCATTTTACAGAAGGAAATTGTAAGGATCAGTAACATAATAGACTTTCTTCCAGATATTATTTAGGGCTGTGGGACCTTTAAATATTTCATATATGCTTTTCCAGCACCCAGAAAAATGCCTGTGAAGCTATACAGTATATTTCAGGATAATCCTAGGTTTTATAGTGCACGGAGCATATATCGTTTGGGGGATGTCTTTAAGAAAAATCACCAATACCAACTTAGGTCCAAAAGTGAAAATATTTTTAGGATAAGAAAAGAAACAATAACAAATTATAACATAAAGGCTACGAAGTACCAGAAAATAATATATGTTTCTATGCATTAACCTTCAGACACCCCCTCTAAAATACTGTTTTTGACTGCATACCTCTTCACATGGCAATGATTTTATAATAGAGAGAAGAGAAAAATAATTCAGCCTTTCCTATAGCATGGCTGATCAAAACTTGTTTTGTATAATAATAGTTTAGAAGATCTTCAGTCCATTTTGCTCTGTCGAAGGTAATTTTGATGTGTTCACACTCCATGGGTGCAAGGCATGTTAGATGGACTAAAACAAAATCCCAGATGTTGGGATGTGTAACCATGTGATTTTGCTTAGTCGTAGTTGTTGTTTGTAGCCCTGTCACAGGTTTGTGCCTACAAACATAGGAATTCTTAAATTCTATTTTGCATGTTTCACATCACGATATTAATTAATATACCTTGCATTTATAATTGTATAAGCTAATTAATCAAGTATATTACATTTTGACTAGGTTTCAAAAAGAATCAGACTCTCTTCTTTTAATTTTACACATCTGAGAATTGGAAGAATTTTCCACAGACTAGCTTCCAGTCCTTCATACTGGAAGCATTTTTTTTTTTTCCTTTCCATGAGTCGCCATCCCTGTTCTGCAGACAAGATCTCCAGGTGAGTTGATGCAATGGACAGAAAGAATATTCCTGGTAGCCATTCATACTCTGGGATGGCTTGAAAAAAGTTAACTATAACATAAAAGCAATTTGGAAACAGATAAATGACACACTAAACTCAAGTCAAATGTATAATCAACTGAGCTTCACTTTAGCCAGATCCCCAAATTGTCATCCAATTAGTTGACTCAAGGGGAGGTTTGACTACAGGGAAGTCAGAGTGAAATGAGAGAACAGTCAAATGGTTATGGTAAATATTTTATTTGCCAAACTTTACAAAAACATATAGCCATGGAACACACTAATGGTGCTCCTTCCATGATGGGGTACATACAAGTTTGGGGCCTGGAAATTTAAGCCTTCCTTAACTTTAAGGTGCCTCTGCTGCCAGTCCAGTGGTTAAAGGCACAAGCACAAGATACACCAAGATTTCGATATCTTCCTAGTTACATGACATTCACTGTCACTGAGTTCCTTTAAGCCTCAGTGTTCTCAACAGTGAAATGAACATAACAAAAGTTGCCTTATATGGCTGTTGAGGTGTTTAAGTGAAATTTATGTATATAACATACTTTCCTACTCTAAGCCCTCAATAATTGGTAACTACATTTATTCGATTAAATGCTCAGAATCTTTATCCCTTATAAATTAACCACTCTTCACTATCACCTAAAACAAACCTGCCATCCACATCTGTGCATTTACCTTATTCCCCTATTCAAGAACACACGACACCCTTATCCTCCTCTCATTTTCTAATTACTAGCCTTCATGTTCTTCATGACCCGCTGAGACCCCCACTGTTTTTTTAGCGTCTCAGATTTTTCAAGCCTTGTGGTGGAGTCCATTCTCTGAAGATCTATAGCAGCACTGTCCAATAGAAATACAATGTGGGCCACGTATGTAATTTTAAGTTTTACATAGATGGGCTAAAAAAGTAAAAAAATAAATCAAAACCAGGTGAAACTAATTTGAATAATATTTTTACTTAACCCAATATATCCCCAGTACCATTGTTATGGTATGCAGTCAATGTTTCAAAATTACTGATGAGCTATTTTACATTCCCTTTTTCACTCCAGATGAAAGTCTTCGAAACCTAGTGTGTATATTATGCATTCATAAATCATATTAATAATCTGGTATTAATAAATCTGCCCTAGCATTCGTTTGAATAACATGAGAGGCAAAGACAAGAGAGAGTGGCCCATGGTAATCTCTTGCTTATAGAGTAAACAATCAGATTAAGGTGCTTATCCGTATGAATAGAGGGCAATACAACCTTAGCTACTAGAGGAGGGGCTCTCATTTATTAAATGTTTACTTATCCGTGATCAAAAATGGTGTGACATTTTTAATTTGCAACTCTACTGTGGAAGCTGAGGTTGTTTTTAAGGTACAAGAGAAGTCACACCCATTGGCATACCACAGATAGCATGCTACAAAATACTCAGGTCTTTCAACAGACCTTTGAAACTATGAACTCTGAAACTGGCCTGGACATTTTTAGAAGCTCAGATAACAATCAAGTCATATAGTGCAAATATAAAGAGCTTTCAGTAACCTTTTGCAATAATATTCTAGATTCAGGAGAAAGTTGGATTACTAAGCATAGTGATTTGTTTCTAACAGGCATGAAAGAAAGTACAATTTATAAAATGAAAAATGTACAATGTACAATGAAAGGAGCAGATATTTTTGAAAAGTATGATTCACCTAGTGAATCATTAAGGTCCTGGGAAAAGGTATTTTGGCTTTTTATGGTTATAGTAGCTAAAAATGAAAAAATTTAAAATATATGCTGATTGTCAGGTTGACAACAGCAATACTTTACATATTATATTATATGACTAAAAATGTGTTTAGTCTTATTTCCTTTTCTGTTTGTAATAAAAGTAAAGTGGGGAGAGCAGGATGTGCCTCATGCGCTTGAGTGCCCACCTCCCATGTGGGTGGTCCCAGGTTCAGTTCCCTGTGCCTCCAGAAAGGGCCAAAAAAAAAAAAAAAAAAAACAAGCAAAAGAAGCAAAAGGACCAACACAGGGAGGCCAATGTGGCTCAGTGGTTGGGTGCCAGCTCACCACATTTGAGATCCAGGGTTTAATTAGTACCTCAAAAAAAAAAAAAAAAAAAAAGTGAAGCAAAGTAGAAAAATTTCTGAGAATTTACTGATGTCTATTCTTGTGTTGAAAAGCTGCCTCCTAAACATATCCCACAATACGTGTACACAGACACAACATCGAAAGGCAACCTTAGGGAAGTGTATGTGGCTCAAGTAATTGGGTTCCCATCTACCATATAGGAGGTCCAGGGTTTGATGCCTGGAGCCTCCTGGTGAAGGCAAGCTGGCCCGTGTGGCAAGCTGGCCCATGCAGAGTGCTGGCCTGTGCAGAGTGCTGCCCCGAGCAGGAGTGCTGACCCACGCGGAGAGCTGGCAAAGCAAGACGACACAACGAAAGGAGACACAGAGGTAAGATAATAAGAGACACAGCAGTTCAGGGAGCTGAGATGGCACAAGAGAATGTTCACCTCTCTCCCACTCTGGAAGGTCCCAGGATCAGTTCCCAGAGCCACCCAATGAGAATACAAGTAGACACAGAAGAATACACAGCAAATGGACACAGAGAGCAGACAATGGAGGGAGGAGGAAGAAATAAACTAAAAAATAGAGACAACCTTAGCTACTTCTCAGTGCTGGAGCATCTTATTTTATTTTCAGATTTTCAGGTTTCCTCTCAAAGTCCTAACAAAGGGTGTAAACAAATTCCACATTGTCCATCAAGCCTTCCTGAACAAAGATTTTTCTTCTTTCTCAAAATTCCTGTAGCAACTTCTCCGTGAACATAAATGTGATACTTATTGTTGTCTTCCATTCATTAGGTTTATCTTTCCACAAGACTATGTCCTAGCTCTCCAGTACAATTATAAGCTTCTTGAAGTCATAGTCCATCCCTTATTCATGTCTGTATCTCTCATGGCTCAGCAGAACCTTGGCTAGCACAAATGGTCAATAAATGTGCTAGAAATCATGATGATTTTGATCATGATTTACAGGAATATTATTCAGCAGACCAAAGACATGTTATAGCAATCTCAGCCATTATGAATTCGCTGTAACATTTTTATATTTCTCTCTATTCCTGTTCCATTCCTTGACTATCATTTTTAATGAAAATGCTTAGTGTTTCAACAGAATTTTAATTCAAAAAATTCAAGTTGGATTTAATGCTTTCCATTTTTGGACAAGAAAATAAAAACCTGAAGAGTCTAATTATAATCTAGTATCAAAAAAGAAGCTTTTCCTCCCTCACAGTTTTATTTGAAAGGTTATTAAGTATACAATCTTAATTAAGATTCTAGTTTACAAATATCTATGTATGGTGGGGTTTTTCCCAAATTTAATAATATTCTAAAACCTAATTTTGTATGTTGGATTCATTTAAAATGTGGTTGCTACTCAACAATTTCAGAGAAAAGTATATTACATCAGATTCAACTAAACCCACAAGTTAAAACTCTCTGTAAAGAAGAGAAACAGAGTCTCCCAAATAAGCATGAAAAACAAATGAAGAAGCTAACGTACTACACAAAATCATTTGGCCTCATGAGCATTGCACCCAATGGATTCATCTGTTAAAAAAAAAAAAAAGCATGTGAAAGGCACAGGGGGGGAAATGATGCAAGTGTGCGGTATTACTACTGCCATAACGTAGAAGTGGCTCAAGAATAAGAGGCCACTGATGAGAAGAAGGCTTGGAGTAATGGTGGCCTTGAAGTTACCCCCTGGAAAGTGAGTAGCACTCAGTTGTGAGAGGTGCATTAACCTCTTCAGACCACTAGGGTTCAAAGTGTTCCATAAGGGGTAATTTATTAAATGGGTCCTAATTGCTTGGTAATGTACCTTCCAAAAGTCACTTGTCTATGCTGTGATTAGGCCTGGGATTTGCCAAGTGCTGTCATTCTCTTTGAAACTCCATAATGGAACTCATAGGATATGGAAAGCTTATCCATTGGACAGCTATATATCTAACAGAGGGTCACAGTCCTACCAACAAAGCCAGACCTTTCATTTAATTCCCCTATATATAAACGCAGAGACACAAAATAGATGCACTTTGTTTGTTGTGCCTGTCACTAAACACATGTAAATTTTAATAGAATGTGTATAATTGGTTTATTATTTTTAAAAGATAGATGTTTTTGTAAGATTTGGGTATTTTCCATTTCATTAAGTTATTTGTATGAAAATAATCATGCTTTTTGTTTTCACCACCTACAAAAAATTGTTCTTTTAGCCTCTTTGTTCTACTTGGAGACCAACCAACATGATTTACTTACTGGGTTCCAAAACAAAACAGAGTCCATTCCGTTAGTCCCACTCGGTATCACTGACTTCACATCAGGGCTACTTCAGCACTGCTTTTGTTAATTAACAAGGCCAGCAGAGGGAGTGCAAGAGCATTGTTACCAAAAGGAAATTCAAAAAACCTAAAGATAACAACTGGAAGATGAAAAGTGAACCTTAAACTCCCAAGGGTTATATAGAATAATCTAAATATGGAAGTTGGTAATATCATATAGGTAATTGGCTAGAACTGAAGAGACAGGACTACCAACCAATGCTATATTGTATTATGATATTCATCAACTCACCCAGCCTAGTTATGCCTCACTTTTTCAGTCTTGAAAAAGACTGTCACAATACTTTCCATTAAGATAAGAAAAGCCACTTTCTTTTTTCACCTCTTTAAGAGAATGTGATGACTTGAAGAATGGGTATTATTGCCACAAGAATGAAGCTGATGTCATTTCTGCCTTTTGGTTTGGTTTGGTTTGGTTTTGGCTACTAGCAAAAACCACCTGGGTTACCATCACCCAGGGCCCTAAGAAAAGGGGTTCAATTTGACCATGGAGTCAGACATACATCTTTTTAACATGAATAAATAAAAAATAAGTAAGCTGCAAAGTAGCATAAGGATGTCTTGCCATAGGAGAGAAATTATGTATTCTGATCCCATTCTTTGCTTTACAATTCCTATTTCCAGATCGTTTAAAGACGTTACACATTATCCAAATGTATTTGCAGACTAATTGATGCAAGAAACTCCTCCTCTCATCCTCCACTCAAAGGATGATGGTTATTAGAATTTCGATTTTACCCTTAAAGGAATGTGCTATAGTTGTATTTTCCAAAAGTCTTCAGTAATGTTTCCTAAAAGATCATTTGTATAGGTCGCATAACCACTCTTTCCCAAAGGGCATCCTGGAAAAACTGGTAACTGAAACAAACTAGACCTAGCACCATATTCAGCTACATAAAACCTTTTTTGTCTTAGTAATTTCGGATACCCTAGAAGATTGTGCAACATCCCTGAAGTTTAGCAGAAAAATAGTTTGGAAAGTAAGTATTCAGTTCTGCTTTCTCCAGTAGATGTCACTTTCTGTACATAGGATATCAAGATATAAGCTACACAGTATTCCTTACAATGATGGCAAAAAATAACTTGGATTCCAGCCATAGGTAACAATTTTTAAGTTTTCATTGGTATTTTCTAGTGTTTGGAACATTAAGGAATAGTGAAGGTAAAATGAATGCTATTAACCATCTTACATATTTCTGGGTAGTCTTAGCAAAGGCCATTAAGCATAGCACATGATACAATACTGCAATTGCCTTTTCAACAGTTACAGAAGAAAACCACATATTATTCCAAATCACAGCATAAAATTAATTTGCCAAAAACAAACATGGTTCCATGTAAATATGCAGTCATTAATAATACACTGCATACTTATCAAGAATCTAATTAAATGTGAGTTTGCTTAACCTATTATTATTTCAAGATGATTCTTTCTGGGTCTTCAATATCATTGTGTTATTCACATCAGTTCTACATGTCTGAGGAAAAAAGTAATCTGGTTCTCTGAAATGTTTTACTATATAGCAAATGATGTCAGTACTAGAAAGGAAAAAAAAAGAAAGAAACAGGAAAAAAAGAGAAAGAGGAAGAGAGGGAAAGAGGGAGGAAGAAGGGAAGGGGAAGAGAGGGAGGGAGGGAAGAAAGAGAAAGAAAAAAATATAAGCTTTAATAGCTTTTTTATGGCATCCACATGTCCAAGAATGAAAATCAAATGATAGAAGAATATTAATAGTTAGAATTAGATTAATTCTTCCTAAAATACTTTACAAAATGCTCTTTGCATTTCTAAACATAGGTCTCATTATGCTGTTCTATTTGTATTCCAACGCAGTCGAATTTTATATTTGAGCTGTTTTAATAGATGACTTTGAAATGACAGAGGAGAGTACATTTTTGTTTCTTATTGATCCAATCAAGATTTTGCTTTTAGTTACTACAACTTGAAATAATAGAAAAGGCTAAGAAGCTTTTTAAAATGTTGACGTGTGGGTCACATCTGATTCAGTTGTTGTATTGACAAATGTGATATGATAATTGCCAAATTAAGCTCAAGAGAAAATGCATTAAACAGTTATTCTTATTTTTAGATGCTTCAAACAAAAGATATGAAGTTTAGTAGCAAATAATGGTAGGGTGCTAGAACAAAAGTTCCCGAAAACAGCTACAATTGGCATCTGGCTTTTGCAAAACAAAGAAATCTCTCTGGTCATCAACATAAACAACATCCAAAATGGTCTCTAGGTTTAAAATATTTTGTGCAGAGAGTAAACCCAAAGAGCTTGATTCTTATCTGAGGTAGAGATTTCTTGACGTGTTAACTGGGAAGTCCTGCTACTATTCTTGTACTAGCTTAAAACAAAGAGATTATAGGGGTTTGGGTAATAAAGAGGTTTAGAGGCTTGCACCTGTAGGCTACTGATTCAACTTCTTTTCAGGTTGTGGACACCAGAAATCACAAATGTTTTACCTGGGGCATGTAGTTTACTTTTAAATCAGACTGAATTAGGATCCACTTTACAATAAAGCCTAGAGGCATTTTTCCAACTATTCAGAGCAAATGTTAAAAAAAAAAAAAAACAAAGATTGAACAGAAAGAATGGAAACAAACACATAGTAGAGACCAATTTCTGAGGAACTAGACCCCACTGCTGCTTCTGCTGAATATTTTCAAGAAGGATGGTGTCAGCTCTCCACCATTCCCTGTCTTGTACTAGTCTTGATCAATCAATAAATATTGATCTATAATTTTGGAAGAAAATGATGCTGTGATAATCATCTTGAAAAATGAGGACAGCTGGTTGATACTGCATCGTTAAATTATTGTGCTCTGATCTGAACTCCAGGAAGAGCCATGCAAAGCACACATCCTACTGATGGTTGTTATAGTCTTTTCTCAAGTAAAACAGGCAGCAGGGTTCCTGTTTATATAGCTGGCCACACTCAAACAAGGAGTCACTGAAGAGTTGCAATTCCTTAGCACTGCACTGATGTCCTATTCTGTTTTCATATTTCCCTTTTCCTTATCATGCTTAATACACTGTTTGATAGATTTGAACAGAAAACTCAGGACCCTTTGCGAAACTGTCTTTGCTTAATTCGCTAGCCCTAATATTAATATTTAAAAGGTAATTATTTAACCCTAAGTTAAACAATGGACTACAGTTAATAGTACAATTATGAAAATGTGCTCTCATCGATTGTAACAAGTGTTCCACACCAATGCAAGGTTTAACAACAGGGTGGGATATGGGAATCCTGTATTTTATGCATGATTGTTCTGCAAACCCACAACATGTATAATAAAGAAAAAAAGGGAAAAAGTAATTTTTAAAAAAATGGAACTCAGGGTGTGGTGGTTGCACAACATTGTGAAGGTATTAAACGTCACTGAGTTGTTTGCTTCAAAATGATTCATTTTATGCCATGTGAATTTCACCTTAATAAAAAATAAAAACTGAGGAGCTCAGGAAAAGAAATAATAAGATAACTATTACTTCATTACCATTACTTGAACTACCAGATAACTTTATTACCATTACTTGAACTACCAGATAACATCTTATAATTCTCCTTTAAATTATTTCATCAAATACCAAAGTAATGCAAAACAATATAACATATATATATATAAAGTATATAAATAAGTAAATAAAGTAGACATTTGCATACCACATACCTTTGTAGTTTCATGAGCTTTCTCAACCCATTCCTCTTCCATTCCTTTCTCCATGGGTAAACATAACCAGAATTTTGTGTTTTACAATCCTTAGCCTTTCTTGAATACTCTTTTTTAAAAACAATAGGAATGCTTTATAGGAATTTCGAGTATTGACTAGTTTATTAGGAAAATACAACTAAACATTTATGAAAATTGACACATACAAGCAAATTTGATGAATTAAAAATGTTTATTCAATCAAGACTGTCTGTATTCTTAGATTCCATTACCCAAAAAAATCTTCTTTAACCTATAATGTTTGCATGATCCCTTATCTAAAGATAGGATCAGGGTCTAAATGACTAAATATTATTAAAATTCTAAGTAAGGAGAAGTTCCCTCAAATTGCCACTGGCCCTTTCCCAAGATCTGAAGATGAGCAAGTCCTAAAGGGGGAGTGACAGGTATGTCCCCAGGGTCCTTTTTGAGGAGGGACTAGAGAATAATAGAGAGAATGCGACCAGAGGGTCCTCGGGGCATTCTACCCCTCTCAACCTCCATCTCCTCTTCTCCTGCATTCCAGAGTTGACTCCAGACCCAGCCCATCATCAGTAAATAGCAGAATCCAATTCTGTAGTTGCTCCAGCAGGTACATAACTCCAAGTATGTACCTGCTTCTCCTTTCTTCTCCAGAACCTCCCCCATGGGCATGCAGGCACATCGTATCTTTGCATCATGTATCAACACCATCTATCTTGAGGTTACTGTTTTACAATTGAAGAATGATTTAACAGTTTCTAAGCCAAAAATCACCTCTAAAGTATAACTTATGATTACTGTAAACAAAACATTAGATGATAACTCAGTTTTATACCAAATTAGGGTTCCTTCACATATGTTATCAATTGGATGTTTTTATATTGTTTTCAGTTATTAGATAACATTCAAGGTCTGAACCCTAAAATGAAAAAAATGGAACATTTAAAGCATCAGTTATTAGAATTGTGTATAAGACCCTTGATATACTGATTACCTAATGGCAAATGTGACGAGTGTGACCTAAGGCTAAGGAATAACACGACCACCTCAGTAAAAAATAAGCATTAATATTACTAACGATCAATTTCTTTAATAGTTTAATAATTTGGAGTCATCAAAGGTGTTGGAAATTAATATTAGCAGATTGAAGGTTTGTGGAATAATTATCTTTATCACAACATCACACATCATCTATTCAATACATTTCAGAAATATTTTCAAATTCTTATTCTTTAGTTTATCTTAGGATCACATTCATTACTTTCTTTCTGTTTCCACAGCTGCATTTCAAAGTAAGTCTTAGACTCTGCTTTGTTTGGACTGGTTTGCCCATCTCCAGAGTTTGCTCTTCCATCCATTTTACACGCTAATACCAGAGTGAGCGTCACACCTCAGATTTTCTTCTGTCTCTTCTTTTTCAATGACTTCTCATTTTCCATGGAAATAGTTTCTAAATTCTGTAAAATAGCATTTAAATAGTTCCTCTATCTAATATTCCAGTCTTCTCCCCAACTACTGCAAAATCTATGCTGTTTCTATACCTAACATCTAATCCTCTTCATGTACCATGAAATCCCCTTCACCCAGAGGCTCTATCTCGCTGTTGCCCCAATCTGTATTTACCCTGTTGAAATCCTACTGCTCACCTAAACCAAAGTACTGGTATTAAGTACATTCCCTGAATTAATCTCAAACACTTACAGCTTCCAAAGTACTTTGGTTATGCGTATAATACAGCATTTGTCACATCTGTCTCATATTTTAATTATGAAGCTTATAGGTCTTATTAACTCCCCTACTCCCTGGATAAGGTTCATATGTGATGTTACCTTAACATGCAGAATAGCACACAATCAGCAGAATATTTGTTGCATTGAGCTAAATGGTTCAATATATGTGCCTATAAAAATTTTTTTTAAAAACCACTAACTTCCAAGGCCTTGACAGATAATTACTGAAGTATTATAATTTGTATGGATGATTTCTTAAGAAAATCTTTAAATTTTTTTCAAAGACCAATTATTTTGAGTATTACAAAATCCCAGGAATTGTGCCAGACTGAGAATTCAAATATAAATAATATTCAGCCCCTGACCTATAAAAGCTAAAGATGAGCATCACACACAATTAACTATAAGTATTCCAAAAGAGGTTAAAAACAAAATGCCCAAAAAGTACAGAGGAGAGAGCAATTCATTATAGTTGAGTTGAAGAAAGGAGAGGAAAAAACAGTGTAGGCTACCCTAGGATCTCTGAAGTAGACCTTGAAAGAGAAGGAGCTATTAGTCAAATGATAAAGAAGACAAGCCTGGGATAGTAATGTAGGTGGCGCATTGCTCAACATCAAGGGCCACCATCCAATTGGACTACCATGAGCAAGGTGTCCACTTGGAGCTGTGTGGTGTGGTCGCCCGAAGAAAGAGAAGGTGTGGCCCAGAGTTATGAAGACCATGCTAAGGAGCTCTCATGACATCACAGATAAGTTCAGACAAAAATTAACTAAGATTTCACCTTACAGTTTATCTTTCCTAGGCCTCCCTTCCATAGATTTTAGGGGGAAAATTTTTTTTAAAGGCCTCTATTTAAAAAGCCAAGAACAGGACAATTCTAGTCATTTCAATATTCATTAGAATAATTACAGAGCAAAACAGGTTGCAGATCAGAATTTTTAAGCCGTAAGAAACTTTGCAATAATTTTTTAAATGCAGTCATTCTCAAACATTTTAAGTCATTTCCCTTTCCTCAAATTTCTTCAAATTAAAAAACAATTCTAATAATTTCAATATTCATTAGAATAGTTATGGAGCAAAACAGGTTGCAGATCAGAATTTTTAAGCCATAAGAAATCTTTGCAATAATTTCTAAAATACAGTAGTTCTCAAACCTTTTAAGTCATTTCCCTTTCCTCAAATTAAAGTTTGCTAAGTCAATAAGCAGGAAAAAAATTAGATGGTCTTAGCTTTGAATTCCACCAGCTAATCTTCCCTCCCCCATCAAAACTCCTATGATTCTTCACAATCCTAAAGATGCAGAGGCACAGTTGGAAAATTGCTGCTTCTAGACCAGCCTCATCTTTTGAAATTGAGAAAACAGAGATCCAAAGAAACGGAAGTTCCTTGTTCAAGTTCACACCATCAGTTAGTGGCAGGGTAGGAAATAGAAGTCCCTTAACTGCCAATCCACTGCTCTTTCAAGATAAAACTAATTCTATTTACATAGCAAAATTAGCATAAGGTCCATGGGTCTCCCAAGGTGACATTTAGTACAGAGAGTGGCTGTTTCTTTTCATGATAAGAGGAGACTTCATTGGAATTCAGCAAGTCAGTTTTAAGTAATTCAGAATCAACGCTAAGTCTCTTATTGTATTCTATCTTTCCTTCATTTTGATATTGAATTACCAAAATGACAGTTCATAGGCCCTCTAACTTCTTCATCCTAGGCAAAATGGTAAAGAAATTCACCTCCGTGATGGCATTAGCTAGTCAGACACTTTTCTGCTGTAGAAATCAAAGTTCAAGGAATGTAGCAAAAAAAAATTTCAAATAACTTTCCTCTTATCTCATAGACTGTGAAGAAAGAGAACAATAAAGCTTACATTACTTGGCTAGTCTAACATGTCATGTTTTAACTTAGAGATTAGGTGATTTAAAAACCATATGGATGAAAAAATATATGTGTGTATATATGTATATCTGAATAAGGACAATCAAAATCATCAAATACATAGATGTTGTATGTTATCCTTCTCGTCAACAAAGGTCAATAACCATGACTAAATTTAGTCAGAGGGAAAAAAGGTAGCGTTTACCAATATAGATCTCTACTACTGGTAATCATTAAAATCAAATAGTGTGGGCTCGGAGTTAGTTCTCGGCAACAGGGAGAAACGCATCGCGAAGGTCGGAATCGTTGGTGAATTCAGAACCCGTCGTGGCGCCTCCTTCCAGAAAACGGTGAAGAAAATTGAAATCAGCCAGCTCGCCAAGTACACTTGCTCTTTCTGCGGCAAAACTAAAATGAAGAGAAAAGCTGTGGGGATCGGCATCGTGGTTCCTGCATGGAAACAGTAGCTGGTGGTGCTTGGACCTGCAACACCACCTCTGCAGTCACAGAAAAGCCAGCCATCGGGAGACTGGAGGACTTGAAAGACCAGTCGGAGCGCAGCAATTTGGACCATCTCTAGCCTGTAATAAATGGGTTAATTTATGTAACAAAAAAAGAAAAAATCAAATAGTATGGCTAAACATTTCTTTTTTAATTTAGATAACTTAAATCGCCTGATATTATATCATAGCAAAAAAAAATGTTTGCTGACAGGAGTAATAAAAATAAAATACTTGCTTATTGAGATCAAATGAGTTAATAATAAGTGTCAGGTAATTTTTAGCTCTAGAAACAACATAACAAGGTATGGTTTACAAATATAAATGGTTACAAACTTGACCTGAATCTATACTGACAAATTATAAATCTGGACTTCACATAATAATTTTAAGAATTACCAAGGCCATGTCTTTTCAAACTTATGGATATTCTTGATGTTAATAGCTTAGAAGTCATCTTAGCTTCTTACCTAACAAAGCCAGGCATTGGAAAGAATGCAAAATTCTCTCTTTCTAAGTTATACCATGTCTGGATTTCGCTCCCAAAGCTGAATATCTCCCTTAAAGCATGGACCAGCAACAAGATAAAGATTAATTTTCTAAACAGACAACAGTCTCCCAACCTCTTCCCAAATTAGTGCTATTGTGTGCCATGATTTTCACATGATATCACTAACTTCATCAGTCATCCTAGAAAGCAAACAGAACAATAAAGAGGCTTGCAGAGTGCAGTCTTAGAGAAATACTTCATAATTTACAGACAGTAATCCAAATATAAATTTCTAAGAAAAATTAGTTGGAGACACATCTGCTTTAAGGCAGGCTCTAAAGAGGTCTTTAATCTGTAAATCCTACCATTTGAAATCTCTCCATATACATGCACATGCATGCACACACACATGCATACACACCATAAAGTCACAGATACTAAAAAAAATACCACCACCAAATTAAGGACTAGTTACTTGCTGAACAAAATGAAAACATTTTTATATAAATTGCAAAGCTGCCCATATGCCCACATTTTACATTTCCAATCAGTTCTAAGTATTCTCACAAATTGTTCTTATACTTTGAATTCATCTGCTTCTTCCTAAATAGAAAATTCACTAAGACTATGTGCTCTCCAATAGAAGCCTATTTTATCATGAAAGGATTTAAGAGAAGGTGAGCCATTCCCTCAAGTCAAGATGGTTACCTTTATTTTAGAAAGTAACTATATAGGGATCACTGAGTATCAAATTCTTTGTAGCAGAGCAAGCAAGGACACTTTAGGCATAGTCCTGAAACTCTGTCTCTGAAAAGGAAACTCTGTCTTGAGGGGAAACATGACGTCTGACCACTTTCTACCTGGCTGGTCTCCAAGTTCATAACATCTGCAAAAATATAACATACAAAGGGAATATTTATGTGTATTCCTCCTTCATCAGATACACAGTATTTTTTTCTCCCATGTCACAAAACTGTAACCGCAATTTACAAGTATATGCACAATCAAATTACTATTGATTTAGCGATGCATTTCTTTGATGTCCCATGCCTTAACCTCATTTATAAAGCTGTTTTGTATTATTTCAAACTGTCAATGATTTGTGACTCATGAATATTCAAATCTAATTTGCACTTACCTTTTTGTTATGCATGCTTACTTGCAATATGTCTCTACATTTGCCCTTTTGTTTTGTATTTATTTGTGGATTGTTTTATTGAAATAATACTCCTTTAAAGGCATAGAAAGTCTAAAAACAACAGGAGTGGTGGAAGATTGACTCTTCTTGATCTCAGGGCACAACCTCTGTATTTTGCTCAAAGAGTATTCATTCTGCAAACAATTCTCTAGTAATAAAATAGCCATATTTTTGCTAGATGATGTCTGCTTCCATGGGGTGAGTTTACTTTTGCCAGGCTATGTGTCCCTAGGAAGGAGTCAACAATATTTAGATGAACTTGAACATTACAATAAAAGAAAGGAAAAATGGATTATTTTTGGTGGAAAAATAAAAAGTTCATGCAGAATTGAGCCCTTCATATCAGTGTGGATCAACTTTTCCACTTTCACTGTGGAATGCAAAAAATGAAACCTAATGCTCTCAAGCTCTAAAAAAAAAAAACCTTTTTAGATGTATTTCAGATGATGATAGCTGAAAGAGACACCTAGGACTTTGTGGATTGCAGGCATGTCACTAATGATTGAAGCTCCAAAACAGCAGAGCAGGGAGCCACCTGCCTATGGAATGGGGCGGTTTCTTCTTGCTAAACCTGTTCAGGGAAAAATGGAGAATGTCATTTGAAAAACATAAATAGCATAAAGAACTTCTCTTTTGAAATTGATTTCTGGATCCAACTATGGTTTCTAAGAAAATCCAAACAACAATTAAATGTCCCACCTTGCAAGAAAGAAAAAAGAAAGAAAGAAGGAAGAAAGGAGGGAGGAAGGGAGGGAGGAAGGAAGGAAGGAAGGAAGGGAAGGAAGAAAGGAAAACATCTTCAAATATTTATATTTTCATGCCAGTAACTAAAATAGAAAAACAGTTCATATCATTTACAATGCAATTGCTATGGGTTTCCTTAATTTATATCTTAATTTCTAAATGGCCTTTTGAGCTATAAAGAAATCAATGGTCATCTACTGCCTTCTATCCCAGAATAAATTGTCCCCATATTCCCTAAGTGATTCTGCACAAAGGATAGACACAGGTCTCAGTTCATCCTGTGCAGCAACAATGTATTTTTCTTTTACCGAATTTATTATCGGCCCTCAAAAGGTAATATGGTCTCCTTCCAAAACCTATGAAATTGTTAACTAATCTTTCTTGTACCTTTTGTTTTTATTTGGAAAGCCAACTTTTTCAGTCCTGGATTTTGCTGCCATGATATTTTAATCACAAATTTTAATTTATTTTTAAGCAAATGTCCTTCTAAAAGAGTTCATAATGTTCTCCCAACTTCATCGTCTTTTTTGTTGCTATTGATATTATTCCCTCCATTTTGAAAACCAAACATCACAGAATCACTAGGTCCCATAATGTACTACCCAAAGCTATCTATAAGGGAAATCCCTTCTTGAGATGCTATTGTTCTATGTATAACTCAATGTAATTTAATGGTTTATTACATCCTTATCTCTGACCCATGAATCAGAGGACTGGACCTGGGAGACAGAAAACTTTTAGGAGCAAGGTAACTAGCATTATGTACCTTGACTCCACAACTAACTTGCTATGTAAATTAGAGCAAGTTGCCTAATCTCTAAACACCTCAATCTCCTCATCCGGGAAGTGGGGATAATAATAGTAGCCACCTTAGAATTCTATGAAAATTAAATGAGATTATTCAAATGCAATGCATAGCACACTAGCTGGCAGTCAGTGCTCGTATGTGGAAGAGCTATTCCTATAGCCCAATGTTTGCCAAGAATCAGACCTAGTCTCTAGTTGATAATATTTGGAACTGAGAAAAAAACTGTCTCCTATCTACTCTACACCTCCCCAAATGTGTCTTAGAAACACAATTAGAGCATTTCACCAGCTCCAGGACTGGGTCCTCCCTCTTACCATTGACCAGTTCAGGCCCCCTAGACTAAGCAAGTATAATTCCTTCAGGAAATTCACACAAATGACATGTGAGGGGAAATTTCCTAGACCTTCTCAAACTTTTTCCATGCTCACATGTTCCCACAGCAAACTCCAGAGGAAGAGAATTAAGGCCTCTTCATGAAGCTCAAAACTGCTGTGACTATCTCCCTACTGACCTGAGGACAAAGTTGATACACATAGGATGGCAGCATCAAGAGACTTGAAGGGAAAGAGAGATGGGCTGCTGGGTTAGGTGGGCCTAGAGCCTGACCCACCTCTTGCCAATTGCATAGCTTTATTCTGTTAGCACTTAAGCCCATTTGAATTGGGTTTTCTGTTATTTGCACCCAAAATCATTCTAATTGATTCAGGGAGGCAGCCAAAACAGTGTACTCTACATATTAACTCACTCACAGGCCCAAGGTAACAAAAGCATACCCACAAGCAGTAACTTCTGCCTTTTCCAAGTTGGTAGCCTAGCCACCTCTCCACAATGTGTCTGGTTTTCTGAAAACATTATAAAGTTCCAGGGCAGGTCCTCAAAGATCTCCCCAGTCTCCTAAATAACAAGTAGAACCCATGAAAATACCCTTCTTGCTTTTGTAGGGACAGGATTCAAGACATGGGTGTTAGTTGCCCTTGGCTTGGTTCTGTGAACTCATTTCTTATCCACATGTTGCACAATTGCAGTGCTCAGATGTACTCTGAATTTTACATCCCTCTCCCTTCTGGAAAATCACAACCTAAAGTGGAACAGCAGCACATATATTCAATCCCATGTCATGAAACCTAAGTGAAAATGACTTTATGATTTGTTTTATTGTTTTATGCTCCTATTTCTAGCTGACCAGTTTAACCTGATTTTAGCCTAAAATAAGATGACACCCTTAAACTCCATCATTTGTATCTATATTAAGAGGATAAATCCATTTTCCCTTAGCTCTGGGGTACCTAGATAATGGTTTGAATAACCCAAATAAGCAATACCTAACAAAAAATCAAGCATAAAATCATAATATCAGATCAGTCCATTCTTTTTCTAACCCCCTTCACACCCCACCTGCCCCAAGCTATCCATGATCTAATCTGATCATGAGCTTTTAGGATTATAGTCTGTAACCCTTTGAAGAGGCAGTGAGAAGATAGACCAGGGAATTCTTTATTGCACTAGAATATGTAGAACCATAGATCCTTAGATACTATCTCTAGGAACAATCACAGAAAATGCCAGACTTGCCTAGGGTCACACCACCAGGCTAGCATCACTGTCACTGCACCACCATGCCTCACATATAAAGTGACTCTTCAAAGATGAACAGACAAATGCTTTACTAAATTTAATCTGTGGGGCTGCTTTTTATTGCTTAATTTATATCCATGAGCATTTACATTTATCAGCTTTACTGTTGTTTTAACTGTTTTTTATATTTTCTGATCGAGAAAATCAAGTCACTGGTCGATCTTGCTGTAGATGTCCTTACAGATGTAAGAAAATTCCTATCTTTTTTTCTGAAAACTGGGACAGAAACAGTAATGAAATATATTTTTAAATGTGGTTTCCTTATTGATCATCCTATGCCGGGACTTGACCAACTGACATTGGTGGCCTTTGTGACTGTGGTCTTGCCACAACAGAGAATCTTCTGTCTGTCCAACAAATATCAGCCCTAGAAACCAACAATGGAGACACCTTGGCTAATTATAAACATAAGAGGTAAAAAAAATTTTTTTGATTAGGAACAAATCAATAAATGAATTCAGGTTCTTACCTTAATTTGTGCAGTACATGAAAAAATTATTTTCAAGGTCTCCATTTTCCTAATTCTAAAGAGAAAATAATTATATTGGTCATATATTTCCAAATACTGCAGCAAGAACTAAATAAGACCATTTATTTCAAGGACCATAAAAACATACTTTTGGGAAGCGGATTTGGCTCAACAGGTGGAGCATCTGCCCACCACATGGGGTGTCCAGGGTTCAAACCCAGGGCCTCCTGGCCCATGTGGTGAGCTGGCCCATGCGCAGTGCTGATGCCACACAGGGATGTCCCCTGCATGGGGGAGCCCCACACACAGGGAATGCACCCCGTAGGGAGGGCCACATTGCATGAAGAAGGCGCAGCCTGCCCAGGTGTGGCGCCTCACACACAGAGAGCTGGCACAGCAAGATGATGCAACAAAAAGAGACACAGATCCCTGGTGCTGCTGACAAGAATCTAAGTGGACACAGAAGAACACAGAGCGAATGGACACAGAGAGCAGAAAATGGGGTGGCGGAAAAGAAAGAAATAAAAAATCTTTAAAAATAAAAAAATAAAAATATATTTTTCATGGGTTCATATTTGTTCTTCTTACATGAATTTCATGTATCATTGTGACTAAAATAATCACACACACAAATAAAAAACAGTGAAAAAATAAAAAGTATTTAGAAAATAATCGATTCCAAGGAAAAATTCTGCTCTCCCCATACTAGGAAGGTATCTCTATAGTTTAAAAGTTTTTGTTAACTCAAAATTTTAAAAGGACCCTTAGATAGACTTTATCAGACTTGTTTTTTAGAACTTTTGAAAGCAAATAGTTCTAAACTAGTTTCAACTATTTGAAAACAAATCAACCATAAATGAAAGAACAACTAAAATCCCTGGGATTAGTGTTCATCAAGAAAGGGGAAAAAAAAGAGATCATAACCAAGTAAACTTTCCATGACATCTTTTTTTCTCCTCTGCCCTGCCATTAAGACCATCTAAACAACCAAATAAAGAAATATGATGAAACATAACAGAATTATATCAATAAAAATTAAGAATAAAAAGAGGAAGTATGTATAAAGTTATAATAAACATTAATGATATAGCATGAGGAAACAAGACAGTAACTTTGAAAACTTAGATGAAATGGATAAACTCCTAAAGAAGGATATTTTATTTACTAAACCCGACTCAGAAAGAACTAGAAGGCCTGAACTGCCTTTAATAATTATTAAAGAAATTGAATCAGCAATTTAAATTTTTCTCTAAAAGAAGACCAGCATTAATTTTAGATGTAAACACTACCAAAATTTTTAAGAAACAGATCATTTCAATCATATACAAACACATGCAGAGAATAAAAATGGGGAAAGGCTCCCTAATTCCAATTCATTATATGAGGCCAATATAACCTTGTAATCAAGATTTGACAAAAATGATAAACATTTAAGAAAAGTTAAAAAGAAAATCACTGGTAATTCTTTTTCATGAATAGAAATGCAAAAGTCCTAAGCAAAATAGTATTAACCTAAACCTGGTTGTATACAATAAAGATAGTATCATGATCAACTTGGATTTATTCCAGAAACACAAAAGTAGCTTAATATTAGAAAAATCATAAATGCAATCCCTCACAGTAACAGCATAAAGGGGAAAAAATAATATGATCATTTTATTCTACATAGAAAAATCATTTTAACAAAATTTAACACTCACTTACTTAAAAAAAAAAAACTCTTAGCAAACCAGTCTTAGGGAAAGAAAATAAAAGACCTTAATCTGATGAAGATTATTATCATTTAGCTACAGTAAACAGCATTCTTAATGGAGAAATGCCAGAAACTCTCATTTCCAAATAAGGAATGAGAGAAGAATGCCCACTATTTAAGGATGCTTTTCTTCAACATTGTCCTGGAGATCTGGCCCTAAATAATGGAGTTAAAAAAAGAAATTAAAGTCATAGGATTGGAAAGAAACAAACTATAATTATCTACAGACAATATTATTATCTATATTAAAAACCCAAAGAATTTATAGACAACTTATATTAGAGTGACCTGAAGATCACTGGAGAAGTAATGGAGTTGGGGTGTTGGTTATCCACACAGAGAAAATGAAAGCGGATTCCTACCTCGTGCCTACCCACAAAACATCAATTCCCTGTTGGTTATAGTTAAACATAAAAGGAAACGCAATCAAATTTGTTGAAGAATTTTACAAACAAACATCTTTATAACCTCAGAATAAAAAGGAATCTTTCATAAAAGCACAAGTCATTAAAAAAAGATTGATAAATTAAACTACATTAAAATTTAAAATTTCTGTTCATACAAACACATTTCAAACAAAATGAAAAGACAAGACACAAACTAGAAAAACTGGAAGAGGATATTTGCCTTACAGAACTCACAAAATTAATAATAAAAAGATAATTTAGGAGAAAAATGGGAGGAAGCATAAGGAGGTATTTGACAATGAGGAACTATGAATAAAAATAAGCATGTAAGATGCTCAGCCTCGTTAGTGATTCAGATAGCACACATTAAAAACCACAGTGACATTCCTTTTCACAACTCATCAGATTGTCAAAAATAAATAAATAAAAAAAATAGATTAACAAGTGTTGGAGAAGTTGGGGGTTGATAGGATATCTTACGCACTACTGGAGAGAGTGTAAATTAGCAAAATCATTTGGAAGATAATTCACATTATCTTGCATAGTTGAACATTTAAAAACCCTAAGATCCAATAATTAACTCCTAAGTTTATTATATTCTAAATCTAGAAAAATCTTTGCACATGAACATCAAGAAATACATATCACGATGCTTATAGTAAAACCACTTATAACAATGAAAAAGGCAACAACCCAAAGAAGAAAAGCTAATTAAGTTTTGTTTTATACCTAAACAATGGAATATCAAACAGAAAAGAAAAAGAATAAACTATAACTACATGCAAAAACTTAATCTTAAATATACAATGTTGAATGAAAAGCAATCCAGAAAGACCAAATTATATGCAAACAAAATAAAGCAATAGATTGTTTAGGAATATATATACATACAAATACAAATATGTGTGTATGTGTATATAGATACGTACACACATGGTATATATTTTCATATGTAAACTATATATGCATGTGTGTATATATATATATGTATGTGTTTGTGCGTATAATTTAAGGATATACACCCTCACATGAGAAACTATTTTAAGCATCAAGGCACCAATGATAAAAAAATTCAGGATGATGGTTATCCCAGTGGGGAAGAAGCAGAAAGATGGAAAGGAAGGAGCATGTGGGTATATGCAACGTTCCCCTTCTTAAGTTGAGCGGCAAGTTCACAATTGTTAATTTTGTTACACTACATTACAACATACAAATATGCTAAATATATTCTTTTGTAATCAAATATTTTATTAAAATAAAAGTAAAATGACAATAAGCAGTCATTCTTAAAAACAGAGTAATATATGACTAAGAGAAAGAAAAAGGATGGTAAAGAATATTAGAACACGCATAACTAAATCCTCGGATTTAGTGAAGCAGGAAGTGAAATCATCTGAAAATGAGAGAAGAGAAGAGTTAGGGGCTTCTGGTGGTTTGTAGGAAAAGGAGGAAGGAAGGGAAAGAAAGAATAAGGAAAGGAAAAGAAATGAAGGGGAGGGGAGGGGAGGGAAGCATGAGCTATTGTCAAAGGAATGAGTTACCACAGAAAATGAATAGAAGAGTACCTTAGCTTCAGGAGGCCAGTTGAGGCTCAGCGCACAAGTGTGAACTGTATATACCTAGGACTTCTTCCTTCAATGACTGACTATTCTTCCAGAAGAATGGTAAAGATCAAGGTTTAAGATCGAGAAGGTCATGGTGATCATAGCAAAAAGTTCAAAAAGTAGGATGGGCTTTGGGATGCTTAAATATATTCATACCCTTCAACCTATTTCCAGCAATCCATTGTAAAAAAATAATTCTGCATTTTGATAAAGCTTCTTGCATAAAGATATTTATTACAGCATTGTATATAAAAAGGAAAAAATATAAATAGTGGAATGACTAAGTGAATTATCATGGTTAATTTAATTGAATACATCTATTTAAATTGGTGACCATAAAGAAGTTGAACACTTAAAGAAAGATGCAACGTTTTGCGTGATCTATATATCTTTTAAAAATAAAGTAAAAATATATTTTTTAAAAATTTTATGTAAAGTATAATTACAAATAGGTAAAGGGAATTATTCATTTAAAATGCAAAGAAATATACTAAAATTCTGAAAGCAATTGTGTTTGGATATTAATACTTTACATAAGGGTGACTTTTTTTTTAAATCTTAATGCTTTAACCTGGATGGAAGATCCATTAAATCAGGATATGACAAATGAATGGGCAGAAAATGAAAAAGAAACCAGAAATCACAATTGTGAGTCACAATGAACACAGAATAGTTTGTTTTAATAAAAGATGAGGATATGGAAGATTTAAAAAAACTGAATCTCTACACTTGAGATCTCGAAAGTAATTTTCAGAACTGAATTGTAGCCATAATTATGGGTAGCTAAAATGGAGATACACAAACACACACATAGGTAAACACATATATAGTTAATGGAAACAGGGATGGATTTTGATAGGCAGAGTGGGAGAAGAAAATAGTGAACCAAGTGAGGCTAATCAGGGTCAGTGGACAAGTCAACAACTTGAAAGACAATTAGCCAGGTTTATATAACTTTATAGTCTGGATTCAAAGAATCCAGCACTTATGAATAAATATTTAGCAGCGTTACCAAGGTTAAAGTAAATCATATTTAGGTATTTTATTTCTCAGTTATAATTGAAACAGAAATGGCCAATTTTGTAATGAATATGTAGAAATGACCTAAATTGTAATAGATTAGCATGCTCAATGGTATATGAATGAATACTGGGTTCTGAAATATATGGCCATTCTTTTATGTTTCTTCTCCACACAGAGGTTCCGACTCATTTTTTGCACTGTATGTATACATCTCCAACAGGCCTGCCCCAACATTATATAAATAATAAGACCTAATTGGGAAAGTATATTAAAGCAATCTTCTTTGAAGGTAGCATTTTCCAAGGAGTTTTTGTAAAATACCACCTTTTAAATTTTTCCCACTTTTCCTAACATGCACCCTAAGTCACCGAGGGAAACATTATTTAAGTTTTTCTCAGTTTCCACATACATCTCAGCCATTCCTCAAAAGTCACATGAAATACATTTCATGTGCCTTTTTGGTGTTATTGCTTATATTTAGCAAGTGCTAAATACTAGTAAACTGATAACTTCAATAATTTGGGAAGATCAGAAACTCTAGAATGTAATTGGATTGAGAGAACTGCTCTTATTTTGACCCAGTAAGCATGACTTCAGGGTCCTCCACCCGATCCCAATATCTTCAAAGCTTCCCCAGTACACTAGGCATACTTCTACCTTAGTTCATATTGAAATCTGTTTATCTACTTTTATCTCCTTCTATGAACCCACTGAAATAAATGACATATTTAATTAATTTTTATATGTCAGCACCCACAGTAGTTCCTGGAGAACATTACAAGCTCAATAAATATTTGTTTGAATGATTGAATGAAAGTAGGAATTAGTGATTGAACAATTTCCATGACAGTATTATCAAATTACAGAATGTTTGTTGGCCAGCATTTGTTGTTCTGGTTCTCTTGAGTTCTTAGGAGAGTAGTATATTTTAACGAATTATTATAAAGGTCATACTTAATCTACTTGGCTAACCCAAGAATCAGTCTTTATTTCAGAACTATTTCTAGTATACCCTACATGCCTTAGAAATGTTATTATGCCTCCTGGTAACACCAAGGGTGGTGAATCTTCCAATTAAGTGTTCATAAATTTGTTTTGAACCTGTCAAGCATACCTTGCTTCACCTGTTCTATTTTTAGTGAAATCACTAGACTCCAAATCACAACAGCATACTTTATTTCAGCAATAATTTAACAGAGAAAAATCTATTGCAGCATTGAAAGATGCTTGTTACCTTCTGCACCCTCTGCCTCTAGCTTATCTAAACTTTTTTCCAACATCAATGAAAAATAAAAAGATCTCCCTCCTCCTTCATCTGTTTTGCTTAATATGGCACTGTGGAAAGAAGAGTGAACTGAGTGCCTTCAGTCTTGGGATTTGGTCCCAGGGCTGTTACTATCTTGAGTTAATTAGACTGAATGTGTACTTTAACCTCTTTGGGCCTCCATATCCTCATATGTAAAATGAGGAAAGTAGACCAGATAATAATTGTGAAAATAATTAAAAGTTCCATTTATTAGGCTTTCACTCTCTGCTATGAGTTTTATATACATTATCTCATTTAGTTTTAATCCTCCAAACAAGTTTATAAGATGTATCAGTCAGGTCCACCAGGAAACAGATGATACTTATCAAATTGAGTCATTTGAGAAGACCTTAATAAAGGAACTATGTTAAAAAGGTGTGAGCAGGGTATAAGGAAACCATAAGGGACAGTGCAGTGCCCCAAAGCTAGTAATGGAGAGAGCAGTGTTTACCAGAACCCACAGAGAAAGGTACATGAAGAAAGCTGCTGGAGCTGTACCCTGGGAATCAAGATCTGGACCTCACTCCACCTGCTTTGGCCAAACCCAGCAGGAAGCAAGGGGGTAAGAGAGCATTCTAAAAAAACATTCGTGCTACGGGCACAGAACAGCATGGAGACAGGGAAGAGTGATCTGGAGGGGCTAACAGGAGATATTCAGTAACACCAACTATTGTTATCTTGACTTTATGCACAAGGTTTCTGAGGTTCAAAGAGGTTAAGTGACTTACCCTAGATTACACAGTGCAGGACAGAGCCAGGATTCAGCTCCTTCCTGCCAGATTCCAGAGCCTGAGCTCCTAACTGCTCCTCTGCTCCTAGAGGTCTCTTTTTGTTTTCCCAGGGTTAGAAATGCCAAGAAAGCCTTAGAAGCGATGTAACTCAGTTCTTTTCCTTAACGATGCTTGAGTAAGATATCTTTTCATTTTGGACATGAGCCTTGCAGAGACCTTAGTCATCAGTAAAAACCAAGTGTCTCTGAGGCTCTTCTTCCTGTTCTTATACTTAAGAGTTTATATCCTACATAGTGTCCTACTCAGGGTTATAATATATAAAGTTGTTAGACAGTAAAAGGGAAAGTATAGCGCTTTTTATTTAAAAAAACAAAAACAAAAAAACTCTTCTGACATGCTCTCCAAATTAACCAAAATTAAAGGATTTTTCTTTTCCAAAGATTAATCTAATGTGTAGCTTTGCTTGAGGAGGTAAGTGAAGGGTAGGGAGGTAAGTAAACTGGTTGGATTTTCCCATTTCACCTGCTAGAGTTAGAACACAGCCAAAGCCTGTGCTAAATTGTTCCAGTAGATTATGGAAGAAATGAGCAGAACAGCAAGATGTTTAAATGAAGTGAAACTGAAAACTAGTATTAAACATATTCTTCAAGATCCCTATGAGAGCCTTAAGAGAAGAAAAGGGGAGGAAAATTTCATAGAGTGAGTAGTCAGAGGTTGTAAATTACTCCTTGTGTAAGAATTAAATTTGCCTAAGAGTGAAGACTGGTAGTTATCTAAGGTCAAGGGGCCCATTCTGAATCTGTCTGCTCCTCTATCAAATAAAGATAAAAATCCACTCAGGACTCTAAGGCATGGGGAACTCATTCCACACAAGCACTTCCTGACCTGCAAATAGGTGGTCCTAGAAAGTTTGCGGCTCAGTTTTTGAGAATATGAAACAAATCTCTGGAAAGCCAGGGTGTTATAGACTGTGACTGGGCAGGACCAGCCCTCAATGCCCATTTAAATCCAGAATGTAACTCAACTAGAATTGCAAATGTCCTTCCTGAAATGAAGCAAGAAGGGAAGTGACAATACCCAGAACTCTGCTCAACCCTATCCAGATCAGATCCATAGCCCAGTCCTCATTCCTCAGCTCTAACCTCAACTCTAGCATATTCAGGTTCATGGAAGGAATGGAACCTCCAGTTTCAGGCAGGCTGGAATCCAGTGTTATTAACAGGATTTGGTAGGCTGTTGAGGGTGAACAGTAACTGTTCTGGCCCAGATATGCCTCACCCTGAAAGCAAATGCCTTTTTTGTTTGCTTGTTTTGCCCAGGAATGGGGGATAAAAGGTGGAATAGTTACATTTTTGCTTTGATAGTTTGAAAAATTTCTCAACTTTTTGCAGAATGCCTGCCCATGAGTAATAAGAGGCTATAAACTAACAATAGGGACAATCTAATTGCCTTTTGAAAGACCATCCACATAGGCAAGGCAGACCAGAGAGAACCTTCTTGGAAGAGAAAGTTCTGGCTTTGGTTTTAACTTGCTGGTCAGTATAATACTAAGGGATTGGCTCATAAGAAATCTCCAAAAAACCTGGGTCATGGGGAAATCTTTTCCAAGATAAGAAGTTTTCCTGCTGCTGAACCCTGCTAAGTAGGACTTGAAAAAAAAATATTGTTTAATAATTAGCAGCAGTTTCACCTTCCCTTGGTATTTGTGAGTGAATATGGGGGTTGAGTGGAATGAGGGAAAGAAATTCCAGGGATCCGTGGTAAGCCAGTGCTAAGAGATCTTTAAGCAGGCTGTGTGTGTGCAAAAGCCAACTTCCACTTTGTGAGTGACTGAATAAGAGGGAGGGGTTCATATCCAGGCCCTCCAAAGATGAGACCATGAACTTACCCCACAACTAGTAGTCAAGAAAGTTTCGAATTAGCTTTGACTTAATAATTTTCCCAGAAAGTTTGCCTGGTGAGGAAAGGTTGGGGAACTTAAAATAGGAGTCTGTATCTGATAAACCTATTTTGGTGGATAGCCAGATATTGTGGGGAAGAATGGAAGATGGGAAGATGTGAAAATGGGAAAGGACAGTGAGAGAGGGAGGGGGGAAAAGAAAGTTTAGAGGAAAGGAGAGAGGAAAAAAAAAAAAAAAACAGAGAGAGAGAAAACTCTCCCAGTTTATTTTATTCCCCACATGAATCCACCCACTCTAAGCGTCTGTTGTTGCTTTGTTTATGCAAAGTTGGTGGGGCTGAGACAGAGCGAAAGAGCAGGAAGATCCATACTGAAGAAGGCAAAAATCAAATATATATACACACATGTCGGTTTTTGGTTTTTTTTTTATTTAATTAAACTAAAACACACGAGCGCGCGCGCGCCGGCGCGCACATACACACACTCCTTGAGTCCTGGCAATCCCAGCCTGCAGGCTAACTTTGAAATGAAAACACGCCTTCGTGGGGCGGGGTGGGAGGCCCAGCAGCAGCGGGGAGCGTTGTCGGTGACTGGAGGAGCTCTGGTGAATATCAGGTTCGGATTAGTGACAACTCAGAAGTCGCGCCGGCGGTTGGGGGAGGGAAGTTTGCCAAGGTCTCTGAACTCGATGGAAGAGAGAGCAACTTCCCTTGGCGCCAGGCAGAGCTAGGCGTGCCCAGAGACACCTCTGTCCAGGCCAGAGCGAGCCCTGCCGCGCGGACACCCTGCCCAGAGATTGAGTTTGTCAGCGATCATAAAATGGGAATTGATTATTCCAGCCACCATTGATTAGGGAAGAATGCTTACTGCAGCAGCGGGGAAAAGGTTAAAAGGAAATTGACCTTTTTTCCTAGGTGACATAAAGTCTTTGGGTAAACGAGATATTCACACAGGAGTTTTAAAAGATCATGCTCAATTTTTATTTGTAGCTTGAAAAGTCAACCTGGAGCTGCGGCTTAGGGCAGGGTCGCCGCTCTTCTAGACCAGTGGACCAACAGGAAGAGAATTCTTCGCTGCGGTTGGCCAGGGGCAAGGGTGGGGCATGGGTTATTGTCTTGCACGTGGGATCGCGCTGGAGTCGGCGGGGGTGTGGGGGGGGGGGGCGGGTCCTGGGCCCCTGAGCTTTGTACCTTCTAGCTGACCCGTGTATTCGTGTGTGTACCTGTGTGTGCTTGTGGGAATCCCTCTGGGGGCCTGTGCTTCTCGCCAGCGTCTGGTCTCCTGTTCCGTTCACCCGCCTGCAAAGGGTTGTCGCGGAGAGGCGGACAATTAAAAACCCTTACCCCACCAGAGCCGACCACTTTTCACAGAGTTAAAGTGGTCGGCTTTTTTTTTTTTAAACGAGAGTGCGAGAGATATATTTATGCACATATTTATTCCTCTAATTACAGGAATTAATCCTCTTATGACTGAAAGGTAACGTCGAAGGACGTCCCTTTGATGTGGAAAAGCATCATTTGTGACTCACATTCAGACTGATTAAGGAATAATTGTTGTTAAACGCTTTACAGGAGGAGAGTGTTTAATTGAGGGGCATTCTTAATTTTACGGCTTAGCACAAAATTAAACGTAATTAAAAACTCAGAAATTCCAACTGATTTTCCAATTATTTTTATTGTCTGAACTAATTGTTACACAAGGGTATCACTTCTCCCCAAAGGCAAAATGGGGGGGGGGAGGGGTGGGCACCATACCTTTTCCAAATATTTGCTGAGAGAGGACTCGAGTGATCTCCAGGTACAAGCCCGATAAAGGACTGTCCTCACTCCCCCCCTTCCTCTGTCCCCACAACGCGCCCCTCCCTCCCCCACTGTAATTAAACGTATCAGCCGCTCTTCCCTCTCTCCGAGTTCCTGCAACACCTTGGGATGTGAGAAAGTGATGGCAGTTCTCTTCTGCAGATCATTACAGCAAAACTGGAAGTATCTGTAGAAGACTGATGAATTTTTTGAAGTAACACTTGTCATACATGGCGGGGAGATTTTTTAAAAACCTAAGTAAACACAGATCTCTGGGGGCGCTCCCTCGATGCTTCTGCTTCGAGTGTATGGCAGGGGGAGGTAACACGCAAACGCCGACTAGGGAGATGTTTATAAACCTTCGCAGGAAGACATACAGATGCGCACAGAAAACTTTTTTTGCTTTGCATTTTAGTTTTGAGTAGCAAGTATAGGTATGGAAAAGATTCCCAGACTCTTTTAAGTTTTAAATTTTTAATTTTGGGACTGACTGCATAAAGCCAAGTTATCTTTGTATATGTAGCTTCTCTTAATATCCAAATAGATCTATCTAAATACATTAAAGGGATGGTTTTTTAAAATGCTTAAGTGTTAAAGAAACGAAAATACATCCTTACAGCTCATCCAGAAGTGACCCTGTCTTCCTATCAGATTTTCAAGGGAATTGGGGGGAAGGGGGGGGGGGCGTTGCGACACACAGACAGCATGCAAATCTATAAATTTCAATTCGTCTAGAGGGAGAATGTGTGAGGGGTGGAATGTTTGTTTCAATAAGTGTCTTTAATTTTTCTGTGGGTTTTTTTTTTTCTGGATAGTGACATCAGTGAATTTAAGCTTTTCTATCTGTCTTTTCCATCGACCACCCCCTCACCATAAAAGAAATGATTACCTCTGATCTGACGTGCCAGGTGAAAATGGGTAGAATTAAAACTGTCAATTCTGCTTCCAACTCGATGGAGTTCAAAAGCTTTTCCAGGTAAAAACGTGCTGATCATTTATATGTATTATTTCTCTTTTCATGGCTTTTAAGTAAAAAGAAAAGGTAGTTGTATTTCCAATTTATTTCCTGGAAGATTTCTATCCTCCAGATAATTTGACGAAGGACCCTTTCCCGGTGGAGATCTTCTGCCCGGTAGAGCCAGGCTTGCATGAGCGCAGCCGAGGAGGTAGAGTGAAGTCCGGTTTTTACTTTTTTCTACCTAGTGGTTCATTCGGAGCAGAGAAGAGGGTGCTAAAACCAGGGGCTTTTCAAGTGCTTCAGTACTATTTCGGAGAAAAGGTTGGGGTAGACAGAGTGGGGGAGAAAAGAGGAAGGTAGATGGTCCCTTTGAAAGTTAGAAATTATGAAAAAGATAGGTAATCCGATGTGGAAAATTGACTACAAGAGGCAGTGTACACTTTAACTTAGGCAAAGACTGCTGATTCCTTTGAAGAAACTGACACGGATTTTCCAGAGATGGGAGCAGAGAGAGAGACAGGGTGGGGGTGGGGGATCTTAGGGTGGCCATTTTATGTAAATGAGTAAATTCGAAATGTAGTACAAATCCGGTATAGTAAAACTGACAGTTCTGACAGTATTGACAACATAAATATATGTTTGAACACTGCACTTTCAGACACTTAACCGATGAAGCAATAAAAAAATTCGACTACAATATTTCAAATAATCGACATTGATGTTTTGATACATCATTTTTATACTTCAAATCGATCTATCACTCTGAGGCTGGTCAATTTTAAGTAAAAATGGGCTGTAGTTATTTGCACTTGGCTAATGATGACCTAATAACAGTCTTCAATTAATTACACCTGAATTGTGCTTTCTTCCCACCGTGTTGAAGGTGGTAGGGGACAATTTGGGGGAAACAGAACCTATATTTGTGTCATCCTGTCCCCTCCTTTCTATTCTATTTTTGCAATTGTGGGGGGGGGGGGGGGAGATTTCAGGTACTGGGAAGAGGTTTTGATGATCACAGACACTGCAGCCTTAAGTCCCTTAAGTAGCCACTGCCTAGGTTTGTGTATGGGATATGGTTCTCCTTTTACTTTGCCAGGACAAGAGTAAATTTTGGAAAATACAATCATAAAGTTGAGTGAGCCCTACGTTCCCCCTCAGCCACATCCTTTCCTCTATTTCAAGGACTAAAAGGAAGAGATTTGCTTAAGGGAGACTTGGAGGGTTCACCCTTCTGAGAAAGAGAGAGAGAGAGAGAATATAAGGATTGAATATGAGAATTTTAAGCGAGTGTGGATGGAGCCTGGTGCCAATCTAAATCCAAGCTGAATCACTTTTTCAGCCCCCATCCCCTCTGACTTCTCCCCACACATCGTTGAAGGTTTACAAGCTGTTTAAAAAAACAAAACAAAACAAAACAAAAAAACCCACGAATAAGAAATATCTGTTTGAGAAAGGAACGAGGATGCTAATGGGTGCTTCATCCCCACGAGTGCGTTCCTCCCGGTCTCTCACTATTGGGTCTCCTTTGCTCTGTGGGTTTTCCAGTGAGCTTTCCTATTACCACTTACCCTTCCCATCTCTCCCCAGACTTGGGGAAAGGGGAGGGGGATAAAACTAGGAAGTTTAAAGACAAAACAAAACAGGAACTGATCCAGAATCCAGAATACCAACTCAAGCAGTCCATTTTGATGTATGGATAGGACGGGAGGCACAGGGGAGACGGCTCGCGTCCCCCATCCGGCTCCCTTCCGAAGTCCAGGAGACGCGCTGTGCTGTTTCCACGCCGGTGAAACCCCGACCCTTCCTCAAACTCTCCGATATTCGGCCTTCTGACTTAAAACTTAGCCGGGCTCCACTAGCCCGGGATTTCGGTATCCGGTTTGTTTCCTTCAAACTTACAAACGCAGTTATAAACCCCTCCAAACCACTGTCAGCTGAGATGCTGGGCCTTAAACAACATGTTAAGCAACATTAAGATGCTAATCAGCTCAAACTGACCCACGTTGGGCAAGCGTGAGCGCCCAGGAAGAGCTCTGTCTCCGGAGTCGCGGGTCGTCAGCCTCTGGCCGGGTTTTTCCGAGCTGTTTGCGAGGGACACGGTGGCGGGAGCTGGAAAGAGACGGCTGGAAGAGAGAAAGGGGATGGACAGGATCGAGATAGCGAGATAGCGGGCGAGGCCAGAGAAAGAGAAGGAAAGAGAAAGAGAGGAAGGAAGGAAGCGCCGGAAAAAAGCGAGCGAGAGCAAGCGCATATCGCGTTTGGAGCCCCGCCAGATAGCGCTAGAGGGCTATTTATTGAAATCCTTTCCTTCTGCGAGACGTTGAAGCAGCTAAAATTGAAGTAAGAAATAGGGGACGGCGCAAGGAAAGAAAGTAGAACGATTCCACCCAATCCTATATTAAAAATATAACCTACTAGGTGTGTTATTAATTGGAGGTGGGTGGGCTCTAGGGAAGAAAGCCGAAGTGGGGAAAGAAAAAAAACACAAATAACCAAAACGTCCCCTTCCCTGTTTACCCCAACAAGGAAGAAAGCGTAGCAAAGTTCATAGGTAAGGGAGCGAGTGGAATTCTTTAGTCTAAGTTTCAGAGCTGCTGGTTACATTGCTGGGAAGGTCAAGAACAGTTTGTAAGGATGAGCTAAGGTTTATAGAGAAAAGATCTTTAAAAAGTAATAATTGGCTGTAGGGGGTGGGCGGGAAAGGAGATACAACACGTTATTGTAAATGCCACATAAAAAATATACATTAAAAATGCCAACTGCCATCTGGCAGCTCTGCATGGGAAAAGAGCCCCTCCCTCTTTGTCCCAGCAATGGTGGGCTCAGGACTGTTTCTGCAGGGCCCCAATCAAACTCCTTGAATAACAATTTAGAAATACTCTAGAAAGCTTGGGGGAGTGAGCTAGACTACAAAAATTCACTGAGGTGTTCAAAGCTCAAAAAGCAGTGCTGTAAATGGGACACTCTTGATAGCAGCAGAATCCAGAGAGAGAAAGGGAGGGGAAAAAGAAATAAAATGTTTTTCATCCCCTTTATTTACTCATTTCAGTAGTGTAAGAAAGAAAACTTCTTTCAAAAGATACTTTAAAGTTTTTATTTGTATTTTCTCCTAAAATTCCTGGCATCTTACTCATGCATTTTTCTTTTAACTAAAGGATCTTTTTTAAAAATCAAAGCAATAATTCATATCTGTCTTTTAATCAGTAAACAGAACCTCTACAAATAAAAAATAACCTTACAGAGTCAATAAATAAATAAATACCTTACTTAATCCAAAATACTCCAACTCAACACTACCTAAGTTACAAACAAGATTAAGGTTGGATTTATTTGCTCCTATGGTAAGGCATCAGTTGTTTCAACTGATGTTAAGAAGACACAAAGGATTTAAACCCAGCAATTTTAATACACAGATTAACACTCCAGACTTTACAGTGCTGAGGAATTTGGAGTTATCTGTGCTGAGGATCTATAGAACTTTCAAAAAAAAAAAAAAAGGTGAAATGAAACAGGCACACATACTATTTAAGGAGCCCGGACAAATTCACCTAAAATAGAGACTAGGTTCATAAATGCGCGTTTGAAATTAAAAACTCTCCATAAAGCCAATGACCTCTAAATCAAGGAACTACAGTGGGATTCAATTATTATTTTAATATCTTAAGTTTTACCAATAACTATTCCATGTTAGGATAAAAAAGCAAAAGAAAAATAGGAAAGATGCAGTTCTCAGAAGTCTTGGGGATTCTTCAGTATGAAAGAGGTGATTAAAAACAGACTCTTAAATTTGAGAGGCCCTATTCCCCCTCCCATTCACCCCCACCCGCTCAGATCCCCTCCCTTTCACCTCTTCTGTAATGCAGTGTCCCCACCCCCCACTCCAGAGCTAAGTAGCCGATTTGGGATTCTGAAGGAATAGGTTTCAGCATCCATATTTGTTCTGGGGCACTTGTAAAATGCGATTTGTAGAGGGTCTTTAGCCCTCTGATTGTCTTTGAATTGTTTTTACTGAAACAGATCTTTTGCAGTTAATGAGTCCCCACGCAGCTGGACAGCTCCTTTCGGACACTGAGAGCTCTAACCCCAAAATGACCCCAATTTGACACCGCACGATGAAATTTTACCGCCTGTTAAAACCATTTCCAGCCTGGGCAGAAGGAGCTGACTGTTGATGGAGGTGTGTGCCGCCTCCCGTGACCCCCATCTTTCACCTCTCTCCCCGGTCTGCCCCACCTACTTTCCCTTCACCCCAAATGTGGAAGCGTAGATGAATCTCACAGCCTGGGTGGGGGCGCCGAAGCTGGGAACCGAGCAATAGCAACGTCCCATCAGGCTAGAAATCAGCAAGTGTGGCACCCCACTGCTTTGAAATATCTTCTGCCGGACAGCAAAATTGAGGATGGGAAGGACCAGAAAGTTCTTAAATGCTGGAGGCACAATTTTCAGCTCTTATTATTAAAACACCAGCAAGTTGCTGATTAAAAATAATAGTCTTTCGAACTGGTCAGATTGACCAAGAACCTGTATCCGGAATCGCCTCCAACTTGCTCTTGTGTGTAATCCACTGCGCTCGGATTGCTTTTTTACACAAATAGTTTCACAAATGATGTGCATCTGGGTGAGTAAAAACTCTTTAACAGCATGAAATTCGGGGTTCTCCCCTTTGGCAACTGGTCAACATTAAAACCATGGAGATTTTCCTCCAGAAAGGCTGTACTTTCAACACTCACACTTAACTAAGTCTTTGGAGTGAAAGGTTTTTCTTTGATAATATCTTTAAAATTTCCTGTTTCTCTCTCTCTCCTACACCTACCCAAACTATGCGTGTTTTTTGTTTTAATGTAAGGAATAAAAAGGAAAATATGCTACAGATTATTAAAGAGAAAGGAAGAAGGGAATTCACATTAAATCGCCCACAATATGAAAATACGTAGAGTTTAAACTTTTCTTCTTTTGTAAAACCAAGATTATCAATGGGCAATCAACCCATTATTAGCTTAACAACTGTTTGAAAATAGAGAAATCGTCAATCAGTGTGAATTGTTTTTTACGCTACTGCAGTGAAGAAACAATTTTCTCTTAATGCTAGTGAGGTTTCTCTAAGTGAAGACTGTAGAGATGCTAACTCACTTCACATTGTCACTTGGGAGAAAACGGGGTAATAAAAGCAGCAGAAAGTACCAATGTTGAATTTTTTAACTCTTTAGTTATTAATAAGTTTGGTGTGAAGTTGAGCTTTGCAAAAGAAAGCATTTTTCAAGGATGTTTAGGAATTTCTTTTAAAAAGAAAAGTAATTGGCACTAACTTAACAGGACATTCAAAACAACGATTATCCTTTTGGCGACAATAAACACCCAATACTGAAAAGAAGAACAAAAGAGTATAAACTTCTCGGTGGCCCGCTGCACCAGGTATTTGGATCCATCGAGATCAAGGTCTCTCTGCAAAGTCGAAAGCGCTCCCCAGCGAAACCGGATTGTTTGTTTTTTCCCCCTCTCATCCTTTCCGCCCCGGCTAAACTGAATTCGCCTAAGTACCTCATGAAATAAAAGAAGAAGAAGAAAAAATGCTGGAGACCAATTTTTCTCTTCTTTTTGCGTCTTCTTTTCTTTTTTACTCACCTTTTCTTATATGTCGACGAGCAACTCAGGTCCAAGCAAGAAGGATGCTTTTAATCTTGGAATTCTTCTAGGAAAAAAAATGAGGA
Organism: Dasypus novemcinctus; assembly: GCF_030445035.2. Taxonomy (NCBI): domain Eukaryota; kingdom Metazoa; phylum Chordata; class Mammalia; order Cingulata; family Dasypodidae; genus Dasypus; species Dasypus novemcinctus. Next base: position 107,904,379 of record NC_080675.1, on the reverse strand, counting down.
GGTAGAGGAGGGAGGGCCCTTTCTGCAACATTTGTGTGTTATACCCTTTGGCTCTGGCAGGCTTGAAGCCTGAAAACTAGTCTCCCTCCCGACGCTCGCCGCCGGCAGCGCGGCTCCCTGGCGCTTCTCCCTGCCCCTCCGCACTTTCTTTATATGTGAGGGCCGATTTCCCGCAGACATCACTGTTATGATGGCTCATTTAATCAAACTGTTTAATTGCTCTGGTAATCACTATCATCATCACAGGTGCTCAATCATTCATCATTTTTGGAGGGCTTTATTGACCTCCGCAGCTCATTCCCCAGCCCTATTAAAACGGGGCCAAAATTCTGACTCCGCTTGAAGTCTCTGCAGACTGCGGTCTAAGCTTAGTTTGTGATGCCGGAAAGCTTCCAATGAAGCAGAGAAAATAGGAAAGGGACCACCCAAAAATGCCACCCCACTTTTCCCTCGCCAATTTCTCTTTCTTCTCTCTCCCTCTCTCTGAGAAAGACAAGCAGGCAGACACAGACACACACACACACACAAACCCCTTCTCCCCGTATCGGGAAAGTCCGGTCAAAGCCACGCGCGTAAGACAAGCTACTTCCTACTTTCCAGCATGAATTCAAAGTTGGGGAGGGAGGCAGCTGTTGAGGAATAGTCTGTTTTCCATTCTCTGGGCAGGGGACCATGAACCTGGACGAGAGGGAAGTGGGGGAAGGCACTTCTGGGAGCGCCTGGCCCGCACTCCGAGGGTCTGGGGGCGACAAGGGCGGCTACGCGGCGCGCGCGGAGTGACCGTGGCTCCGCCCCCGACTCGGGGCTCGGCTTGATTGACGCACGGCTGCGGGGAAACCAGCCGCACGGAGGTAAGGCCGGGTGCAGCTCCAGCCAGGGATTGGTAGAGCGACGGGCCAGAACTAATTCTCACACAAATGGTGTGGGGTAGTTACCTTCCTTCCTCCACTCTCCTTTTGCATTTTGGAAAAGTTCTTTCGGAGTCAGCCCCATCTTCCCGAACGCGCGAAATCGCCCGGGTGTAATTAACAGAGTCAATAGCAGGCGTTACCGCTGCGCCCCGGTCGCCGCGACCACAACAAAGCTGAACCGGGAGCGCCGGGCGGTCGTCCTCATTTGGCATCCTCCCCCACCCTTCTCTCCCCCTTGCTTCCAAGCTGTAAATGAAATCCACCTTTGGAGACACACACCAGTCTCACACACACGCATACACACGCCCACAGCCTTAGCGACAGCCGACATCAGACACCCGAACAACTCTCCACTCCCTTCCTCCCCACTCTGCCGCGGCCCCCAAAGATTCTCCGGGGTGGCCCTTATCGGCACAGCCTGAAGGGAGTGCGCTTAAGAGTTACGCTGGCCTCTTCTTGTCCTGGGGGAAAAAATGAGCATTGACAAGGGTCCTAGAACTGCACAGGGAAGAAAGTTCCACATTACAAACAAACAAACAAACAAAATCTAGCCTGGCGACAGTAAGGTCTGAAGAGGCTGCCGACCTCGGGTGTTAGCAGGAAGCCTTCAGGGCGCTGTAATCAGCAGGCGGTGGAGTGGGGGACCGCGGAATTAAAAGGAACAAAAGCGAGAGCGCCATGCCAAAAGTCCCCGAAGCGACCCAGTTAGGCAGAAGCCCAGCGTGATGGGAAAATGAAGTAGAAGTTAAGTTTCGGGAAAAAAAAATTTAAAGATTGGAAGCTGTACCGTACTTTCCCTGCGGTTTTCTGCAGTTTTCCTCTGTGCTCTCCCTGTCTTCTTCATTCTCTCTTTCTCTCCCTCTCTCCCTCTCTCTCCGCGGGCGCGCGCGCGCACACACACACACACGCACACTCCTCTTCCTCCCCCCAGCCCCCTCCCCCGCAGTCCCCGTGGAGTAGCAGGCTCGCTGATTTGCTCGGGTCCGCTCGGCTCCTGCCTCCCCTCCCCCCCCCCCGCCCCCCGCACCCCCCCGGCCCGGGCAGTCGGATCGCACTCGTTGCATATCAGAAGCTCCGCGCGGCGCGCTCCTCCTCGCTCCCGCTCCCCACTCCCGGGATGTGTCTCCGCCGTACGACGGGCTATGGCCACCACGACTTCCGGGTTCCGTCATTTCGTTCTCCCGCCGCCGACCCTCGCCGCCAAACTGAGGCTCTTCTATAAGCCAGGCAGCAGCCAACCTGCCAACACCTACTGACACTCACTCATCTCCCAGAGAGAGAGAAAGAGAGCGCGAGAGAGCGAGCGCGAGAGAGCGAGCGCGAGTGAGAGCGAGCGAGCGAGAGAGGGAGAGACAAAATACCTACCAGGAAAGGGGGGGAGGAAGTCCAATTTTTGCAAACTATTCCTTTTTTTTCCTCGATTTTTACCCCCTGCTTTCTTTGAACAATACTTTAAAGAGAGAGGAGCTTATTATAGATCCGCGGGGCAAAGCCAAAAAGGGGGGGGAGGGGGGAGGAAAAAATTCAAGAAGCAGAAACCCCTCACGGAGTTTTACTGGAAGAAAAAAAAAAACGGGTCTGAAAGATTCCTCCTCTTCATCATCATCAACCATCATTCATTCACTACCTTGACATTCCGGGCTTTGATTGACAGCTGGAGTGGCAAAAAGCCATGAAACACGACAGTTCGGTTACATGTGGGCTGCTGACGGGCCGCTCGTAACCTTCAGTTCGGGGGCTTGACAAATTTTTTTTTCTTCTTTTTCTTCTTTTCTTTTTTTTTTTTTTCAACTGAAGGGAAGAAAAGAGAAAGAGGGGGAAAGGAGGACCGAAGAGCAGGAGGAGGGGAGGGGGGAGGAGGAGGAGGTGGAGGAGGAGGAGGAAGATCAGGAGGAGGAGGAAGAAGAGAAAAAAAGAGATAAAGAAGAAATATCACAGGAAAAAAAAAACCTCATCGTTGTCTTGCCTGGGCTTTTTTTTTCCCCCCCTAAAAATAACATATTGGAAAATTGGGAGAAGTCTCCTTGGTTTGGAAAAAAAAAAGGAATCTTCAGCCTAGATCACTTTCTTTTCCGGACTGGGATATTAAATATACGACACATCCAGGAGTTTATTGGAGCGCAGACTGATGGCGCAAAGGGTAGGTTTAAATCTCCAACACTTACCTAGATATAAATCCTCTCCTAAGAGGGGCCTGTCCCGATGCCTCCTCTCCCTTCAACGCTACTGCTGCTGCTCGCTGCTTGACTTGATGATGGCGGCCAGTATTTAAAAAAATAGCAGCAAAATTATTCATCGGCTTCTTTCCCCCCCGTGCCTCTGCGTGTGTGCGAGTGTGTGTGCGTGCGTGTGTGCGTGTCTGGGCGCGTGTGTTTCAGCGCTGTGCGAGCAGGCGGACGGCGAGTGCGTGTGAGTGGTGTGTGTGTGTGCAATTGTTACACGCTTTCGCCTCGCTCCAGCTTTTACCCCGGCAGCGCGATTCCCCCGGTTCTCCTGCTGCCGCCGCTGCCGCTGCTGCGCCGCTGCCGCCGCTGCTCCCGCGGCTCAGGGCGGGCACCGGCTGCGTAGGAGCCGCCGCCGCCGGAGCCGCTGCTGGGGCCGCGTTGCCGCAGCCGCTGCGCCGCCGCCTAGACTAGCCTGGGCTGCTTGTTTTGTCTCTGAAATTGACAAGGACGCAGGGAATCCGCTGCTAAATAATGTTTCTGGTAACTTTCACGATATTCCTCCCCCACCCTCCGCTCCCTGCCCCCCGGGAGGCACTGGCCCCAGTCTTTCCTTGTCCTCGGCGTTCTCGTCTTGATTATTAGTGTTTTTCTTCTCTTTATTTTGTTTCATTTCGCCTTTTGATTTATTGGATCCTCTGGAGGCGGCGAAGGGGGGTTAGGGGTGGGATCCGGGGCTTCCTCCTCACGCTAACTCCAGTTCTCCGTCGGTTGGCTCGCCACGGTTCTGCAGCCTCCCGCCCGAGCCGGGCCTCCCGGTCCCCCGCGGTCCCCCTCGGTCCCCGGCCTAACCTCCCCCCTCTCCCCTTTTCTAGGCTGTTCTTGGCTCATGCTTTTACATTTTACAATTTAAAAGCATTTTTCCTCCACAACTTTATACTCTGTTGTTTTGACCGGTTTGGTTTCTGTGTGTTCAACTCGTGCTCGGTACTTTCCTCCTTTCTGACTTTGCTTTTATTTTTTATGTTCCCTTCTCCTTCCTCCTCCCTTTTCCTCGCACCCTATTTTCTCGCTCGCTCGCTCGCTCTCTCGCTCTCTCGCTCTCTCGCTCTCTCGCTCTCTCGCTCGCTCTCTCTCCCCCTCTCCTCCCCCCCTTCTCTCTCTCTGTCTCTCTCTCTCTCTCATCTCTGACTCTTTCCCACTTCTTTCCCCATTCTCCCTCTCTCGGCTTTTATCTCTCGTCTCCCTTCTGCTCCCTCGGCCCTCTCACCTCCTGCCCACCCCCTTCCCTCCTGCCGGGTTCTGACAGTACGATGAGCTGCCCCATTACGGCGGGATGGACGGAGTAGGGGTGCCGGCTTCCATGTACGGAGACCCTCACGCGCCGCGGCCGATCCCGCCGGTTCACCACCTGAACCACGGGCCGCCGCTCCACGCCACGCAGCACTACGGCGCGCACGCCCCGCACCCTAATGTCATGCCGGCCAGCATGGGATCCGCTGTCAACGACGCCTTGAAGCGGGACAAGGACGCGATCTATGGGTAAACCGACCTCCCCGGACCCAAGTTCCTGTGTGTGAGAGTGAGTGTGAGTGGGTATCTGTCTCTTTGGACTAAAGGTGTGGACGACTAAGTGGCGAGTTATTTCTGTTTGAGGCGAGAACCACTTGCCTCAGGAAAGGCTAGTGAAGGGGGTGGGCGAGCTTCTCTGCTTGCTGAGTGCAAGTCCCCGGAAGATTTGGCCTCCTCCACCCCCACGGCCCCGTCACTCGGGACCCCAGAGTGACTGAGTCCTCAGAATCCTGCCAGGGCCTTCTCCCCAAGGACAAGATTCCTGGCCGAAGGGCGCAGAGCTGGTCCTCCCAGGCCCCCTAACAGGCCTTGGCGAAGGAGAAAGTTTCCTGCCGATGCGGAGCGACTTTGGTTTTTGTGTGTGGGTTTTTTGTTTTGTTTTGTTTTCCTCTCCCTCTCTTCTGTTTCCTACCGAGGGTCTGGGAGTCACTAAATGCAGCTTGAGCTGGGATCAGGGCTCCTCTGTCGGCCAGGAAGTCCTAATCACCCACTCTTTAATTCTCTGTAAATAAAGGGGGCAGAACTTGAAGTGCAGCGGGGTGGAAGGGACTGCTGCTTGCAAAAAGCCGCTCTTGGAGGGAGAAAAAGACAGGGATTGGAAATATTTTATTTTCTAAGAGAACTCTGGGAGGGGTGGGGGTGGACGATGGCAAACGTATCCCGCTTGGGCTCTCCGGGTTGAGGGTAGGTGAGGAAGGCGGTGGGATGTTGAGGGGAGGGGACAGTCGGTAAACATCAACTGAGCCCGAAGCCAGAGGCCGCAAGCATCCCAGAGTGTAGCTAAACCGCTCAGAGGAACACAAAGGGCTTATGCGCACGCACACTTCCAAGTTTTAACACAGGATTTATTTATTTTTTTGTCTATTGCAACCATGGGAGAAATGTGGTCTTCGGAAGGCCGCTCTTCAGCCTTTAGCATTCTTATTATTTTGGCCCCCACACTCGGACTTTACTAGGTGTAAAGCAAACAAGTTTATAAGGCAGGGGGGTGGAAAGGTTAGAAGAGCACTTTCTCGGACTTAGGAAATATCACTCCGGGTGTGTATGTAGGTGAAGCCTTTGGCCTCTTCTGAAATGTCCATTAAAAAGCGGAGTTAAAACGGTTTTTTATTTCACAAAGTTTTCTTTGCCGAGGGGGTGAAAGCTGGGTTGCTGGAGTTGGTTCGGCGGCCTCTGTAGTGTTGGGAGCGGGTCTGGATCAACCCTGAGCTTCTTGTATGTTTCCTTGCCTCCCTACTGAGGCCGTTTCACTTGGCGGGCTAAAGTGGCCAGAGCTTCTCTGACCAGACCTGGGGGACTTCTGGGCTGAAGGAAAAGGCCAGGACTTTTTTCCTTTCTGTTTCTGGCCCAAGCTCGGCTGGCTGAGAAAGGGTTGCAAAGTATGCTGCGTGCCTGTTGTATTAAAGAAGGAATCCAAACCCTCCAAACTTGTTGATTACAATTCTTGCTCCTTCCCCTCTGCACCTTGTCTCCGTGTGTGTGTCTCTGCGCGGCGCTGCCCGTTAGGCACCCGTTGTTTCCTCTGTTAGCGCTGGTCTTTGAGAAGTGCGAGCTGGCGACCTGCACTCCCCGGGAACCCGGAGTGGCCGGCGGAGACGTCTGCTCCTCCGACTCCTTCAACGAGGACATCGCGGTCTTCGCCAAGCAGGTCCAGCCTTCTTGACCCACTCCCCCTCCAGCGCCCCTCACTCCCCCTCCCCTTTCCTCAGAGCTTCCCGTGAAAGCGGAGGAAAAGGCAGGGACACCCGATCTGTTCCTCTGGCCCTGTCGGCTGCGCCTCCTCCCCATCCCCGAGCCTGGAGGCGAATTGGAAGCGAAGATAAATGTGGGTGTTTGTTTTCCCCCCAAGCCAGGAATACAGGGACTCGACCCTCGAATTAAAGTTGACCTGCTCCTAATCTGGGGCTTGGCCTTTTTCTCCCCTGCCTGCAGCTATTTAAACAAGAATTGGGGCGAGGGGCTGTGCGGGACGGGAGTGCCGGGAAGGAAGGAAGCTGGGCGCCTCTAGGCTGGGCACGAGGTGGGGGAGGCAGAGAGCCACAGCCTCTCGGACTACAAGATAAGGGTACTCGCGGCCCAGAGACGGCCCGAGTTCCCTCTACAGCTTATCGGTCCCCGGTGCCCCTTAATCGGGCCAGCACCAGTACCAGAAGGCCCTGATTGCTTTTCAGTCGGTCCCACTGGTGTAAGGCACGACTTTGTTTCATGTGTTTTACCTAAGCCCCTTCCTCTTCTCCACCCGGTCCCTGGAACGTCCCCACTCTCACACTCCAGCTGAGAAAGTGACAGGGTTTTGCTTCTTTTAAATGGGGTGGTAATTCAAGCTGACTTTGCTTCTTACAGGTTCGTGCTGAAAAACCACTTTTTTCCTCAAATCCAGAGCTGGACAATTTGGTAAGCTCACTGTTTCTTGCTTTTCTCCTGCCTCGACTCCCTCCCTTGCCCAGAAGCACCCACTTTCTCCTGGAGCTCCGGGGTGTTGGAGGAGAGCCCACCTCAGGAGTTCAAGGGCAATAGAGAGGAAGGGAACAACTTAGAGCCCGGGGATGGGAGGTGATGATCGAGGGGCGAGGGGCGGGATGGAAGTCAGGGGGAGTGAAGCCCAGGGAGGCAGAAACCAGGCACGGACGCGGCGGCGCCAGGAGCGCAGGAACCGAGGACGGTTCCCGGGTCTGGGCCCTGGGAGTGAAGCTGCAAGAACCGAGTTATTTCCTCTGCTTGCTGGGGCCAGGGGCCGAGCCGCTCGGGCTGCAACCCGAAGGAAGTAACCGCTGCCGCAACCGCTGGTGCGGCGCAGGGCGGGCTGGTGGAGAGGGGGGCGTAGGGGGTGGTGGTGGTGGTGGTGGTGAGGGGCAGGCCAGCGCAGGCCACTTTTAGGTGCGATTCTTTTGCTAATTTGCACGATTTCAATATTAAAAGTACTTAAATCCTCTTTCAAAGGCCCTGCCTCACCATTCATCTGAAGTATTTCCTTCTTTAGTAAGGACGGATTTCGCTGGGTGTGCTGTTCTAAAAAGACTTCTCTCTCCAGTAAAGCCACTTTTTTTTTTTTTAATTTGGCCTGAGGTCGGAGGAGGGGACGGTTAAAGAGCACCAAGGCAGAGAAAGAAGGCTTGGCCTTAGGAAAGCAGTTCGTACAAAATAGCTCTGAATATGAGGGAAAAAGAAATTAAATGCTGAGGCTCAGGTTGAGTCAGATTCCAACCCCGTGGCCAATGAGGCAGAGATGATCAGTAATTACTTGTTTTTTCTATTTCTTGATGTGTGGGTTTTGCCTTGCCACCTGCTCAATGCTTCTCCCCAGCCCAGTTCCCTCAGAGGCCACTGCGGACCTCCCAGTTACAGAGCCTAACTCCACACTACACTTCTCTTTCAGATGATTCAAGCAATACAAGTACTAAGGTTTCACCTTTTGGAGTTAGAAAAGGTAAGCAGGAAATGACACTCTCCACCTTGATTTAGCCACTTCTCCCTCACCCAAGTTAACTTGGGATGCTTTTAAAGAGCCTCCACTTTGAGGAATTGAGTACCTGGAGATTTTTAGCCACATATAGCCACGTCCTTCCTCAACCCAGTGGCTCAGAGGAAGGGTGAATTAGGACAGCCCTAGAAACTCCTTTTAAAGTAGCCTTCCTTCCCAAACCTTCTCCCCCTGCCCCTCCTCACCTCCCCACCCCCCAGCCGTTCAGGATTATTTTGAATTGCAGCAAACCATTTGTGTTACTGGACACTCAGCTTGCTTGTGTCTCTATTAGTTCAGCTCACCCTTGGCCTAGAGTTCGTATTAGGTGCAGGCAGAGGGAATCATCATCTCAGGGTTGTCTTTACATAGCTCTGCTGCTCAATCACTTTCCCATGGAAACATACAAAACTCCTAGCTTATTGAATCGCAAATGCTGTTGCTGTCCCTCGTTCCACAGTTTGAATGTTTTGATGTTATCATCAGATTGGATCTCCCCCCAGACTCCCAGGCTGAACCCAGTTATTTCCAGTCTTGTTGCTTTTTCTTTCTTTATTGTAACTTGTTGCTCAGGGAAGTCTCTGGAGAATAATATCTGCTGCAACAATTGCTCTATTGTTTCCTCGTCTTAACTATTACACCCCTTAATTAGTGTTAGTTTTGAAGACATCACACTGTTGCTCTTTCCAAACTTAACCTTGTAACCTGATATTTTTCCCCCTTAAAAACAAAAATCAATAACAACAATGCAAGTTAAACCCTCTTCCATACCCGCTTCTAGGTCCATGAACTATGTGATAACTTCTGCCACCGGTATATTAGCTGTTTGAAAGGGAAAATGCCCATCGACCTTGTAATTGATGAAAGAGACGGCAGTTCCAAATCAGACCACGAAGAACTTTCAGGCTCGTCCACAAATCTCGCTGACCATGTAAGTCTGCGAGCCTTTGGCATTCTTTTAAGGCTACCAGGCAAAGCGTTGTTATTATTTTGTAAGCTTATAATATGTAGTTCCACTGACTTAGTTTTCCTTTTCCTTTTAAATGATTTGGTCTTCTCTCTCTTGCTTGCTCTTTCTTCCCTCCCTTTCTTACTTCTCCCATACTATCTTCATCTCCTCTGTTACCCCTTCTTGATCTCTTCCTTAATTATATCAAGAGCCAAAAAACCCAGAGAGGTGATGGTGTGTTTTATACTCTTAATGAGTGAAGGTTCCTAGATTTGATTATTACCTGGGTGTTAGCAAATTGTTTGATATGGTGACCACTGCCTTTTCTGCTTTCTTAACTCTGTAGTCAGTGCAGCACGGATAGAAAGAGGTAAGACAAGTCCTAGCTGGACAAGACGAGAGAGTAAGAAAGAGGATTGAAAGAAAGAGAATTGGGGAGTAAGGTTGATTTTGCAGTCCCTCGCAGAGATGACAATCCTGAGAATTATTGGCAACCTCGCATTGCATTAGAAATGAAAGGAATGAACACATGACAATTCTCAGGGATTTTGCTCTATAGATACTTATTGTCAGAATATGGACCTATTGCCAAGTGCCTGAAGCATCTTCATAGTAAAAGACAGTAACCTTGATGAACTAATTATTAACAATGTATTACAATAAGCTGAAGGGAATTGTGATTGGGTAACCATAGGTTAGAGGTTGAATTTTAACACTTTAACAGTTGGTGAACAAGGACAGAAGGTATAGTAAGGAGCAACTGTATATGTCAGGCCAGGAAGGAGATTTTCTATTCTCTCTGTTTTTAATCCTATTTTGGAACCGATCTAGTGAGCCTGATGCTGTAAAAGAAAAAAAAAAGAAAAAAAAGGAAAGAAAGAAAGAAAAGCATATGTAGTGAGACTGAAAATTTGAAAAAGAAGCAGAGAGAAGAAAGATTGCAGCTGGTAGGAAAAGCAAGAGTGGTGAGGTTAAAGAGTGGGTGTTAACAGCAGTTTATTTATAGGAACTCGAGCCTCGGGTGGGAGATAGGGTGTCAATAGATTACATTCAATTGAACTCACAAGTGATACAGGCTATAGTCTAATAACTTTGTGGCTGAAATATTAATTTAATATCCAGTATGGAGTTAAACAGGCATTGAAGCTAGCACACACACCTGGGTGTTCAGAGGAATGAATTGTGATACAGGGAGAATGAACCTTCTATGAGGATTTCCTCTCCCCTCACCAAAAGTTTTAAAAATATGCAGTGATAGAATCTAATAATTAACTTTTGTGCTGTATGTAAAGTCAGCCTAAGGGGAAAAAAAGTGTTTTGTTGGTTTTTTTAAAAAAGAAAGGAAAGCCGTCAGTCCAGGCTGTCCAATTCTGAGACAAAATAAATACTGTGGTGTTGAAAGCCCTTGTGCCTATCTTCACCCTTGTCTTTTTCTATCACAGTGGGGGAAACTTCGGGAAGCTCTTTTGTATGTTGAATGTATTAAGTAAAATCAAAAGGGTGCAGCAGCTATGGAAAGTTTATTTGCTGATTTCAACAATACCATGTGTGGTTGTGGTCCATGAGGCATGACAGTACTTCAGAAAACTTGTTTTAGTTGCTATCTATTTGTTTACGTTCCTCGCTTCCTATTTCTAAATTCATATACGTTTGCATTATTGGGGGGAATGTGAAAGGGAGGATGGGAAGGGATCATGGTTTGTAGAATGAGAGGTGCAGAGTTCTTTGCAACAAAAAGCTTTTCTCATGACATTTCTAGGGATTCCAACTATTCGGTTCTCTAGAATGGTTTCTTGACAACTGTTTTTCATGTGGATGTATGGAACTAGAGCATGCTGATGTTTACATAGAAGAGATAAGATAAATGAGGCTGTTTAGAGTATCGTCTGATAGACAATGCCAATTTAAGGAACTATTGTAATATTTGAATATACACTCAAGAAGAAAGTTGTGCCGAAAAGGTTAGTGCTTTAATAATTTAACAGTCATCATTTTTTGGATAAAAGAGTCAACTGTAGCATTTCTTGCTCCCCTTTCTGGCCCCTAGTCAAGTAAATATGACAACTGATTTATTTTGAACCCATGAGGGCTTGCTACCTCACTGGGCGTCATAATTTAAAGCCTTTTATTTCCTAGAGATCTGAACTATAACATTTTTACTTTAGCCCCCTGCTATTTGTTTTGAAAGGAAGCAATAATTTGTTCCACCAGCACACCAAGTGGGAAATGGAGAGGTTTGTCACAGACTTGTATTTTTTTGCAGGAAGTCAGAGAAAACCTTGGAGAGTTTTCACCATTTTCAACACTTTTATACCATAGTTGTATTGATCCTACTAGTTTCTAGGCCTCCCCTGCAAAGCACATGTACTTCAGCCTCTCCTTTAAACTTGCTTCCCCCAATGCCCCCACCACAAAAAAATAAAAATATCACAGAACCACTACCTGAAAAGTAGTATGAGGGGGATATATTCAGCATGTAAATGTGTCCAGTTTGAATCTCCAGGTTTATTTTTTTCATTTGCTTTGATATGCATATTTAATACATCGCCCCAGGCTGGCTCTCATTTGGTGAACACTGGCGCAGGGGTGATGATGAGCCACTTCAGAAGGGCCCAGACAGCGTGTTGTTTTCTCTGTTTTATCTGTTGGCCCACTATTCTGATCTACTGAGCTTCCTCATGGTTTTATTTGCACATGAAATGCTGAGAGCATTTCAACTTATTGGCTATGAATAATGACAGCTAAAAAAGAAGTGTAGTTTAATTTGTGTGTGCCAAGGTTTCTCTTGTGGAGGTGACAGTTTGTGACAGCTGTTTGACACCCCCAAAACATATACACCTCTACCCTTATTAAGTGGTATCAAGCTACATTATGGCTACATTGTGTGTGTGTGAGTGGTGGGAGTGTGTGTGTATTTAAGGAGGGAGCGGAAAGGAGAGAGAAGGAAAGCAAGAGAAACAGGAGAGAATTAAGTGTGTAATTCTATGCAGTGGAAAGCAGAGAGAAGCGCCAGGAATGAAGTATTAGGTACCAACATAGCTTTTGATTTTCTAGTTAAATAATTTGAAAATAGAAATGAGTCAAAGTAATTTACAGATACCTGGAAAGCAAGTGTTATTGGCAGACTTTTAAGAATGAATTTTATATACTGAGTATTACTTAATAAATCAGGCTGTTATGCTAATAGCACATTCCATAATTTTATATGAGTAATTTGATGTAAATAGATGAATTAAAAGAAGACAATCAGTATAGTCTCATTTTCCATAACTTCTGTTCAATGGAGATGTTATGTTTGTTAATTTATGATTAACCCTTACATGATGGGTATAGTGATAGGAAGTTTGGATATTAAATCGAAAATTAAAATGGCAACATTTCCTACTATTCTATTGTGTCAACTAAATATACTTCAAAAGGAATGCTTTCATTTTAACTATTATAATGTATTTTATCGTATACTTTTATGGTAACAAAATGGTAATAATTATAGGTAGGAAATGACCATTATAGTATTCTTTGGAATAGTTGAGGAGAAAAAATATGATGGTGAAAAGAAATAGTGCTGTCTTTCTGGCAGCAGTTCATGTTAAGTTTCTAAGACATTCAAATTTATCATGTTTAAAATAAACAAGTCAAGAAATCAATTTCTTAAAAAAAAAAGTTTCAACCCGAATACTGTTGTGCACTAGTTATAAATTTTCCTTTAGTCTGTACTATTTCTGAATTCTAGGCAATATCTACATTGTCTGTTTCACATACTTTCAAATCAATTCTTTAGATCAAATGAAAACAAATTAAATAGATATTTATTTTTACATATAAAGTTATTAAGATATCTTTAGTTCCTGTTAGGGAATGAAGTGTATTTGTTTGAAATACAATCTCTGAATTAAGCTCCATTTACTTGAAACACATATAGTTGTATTGTTATTCCAAGTTAATTTCCATAAGGAGCTACATTTTATTTTCTTTGGAAGAATTAGCATTAAGGAAGAAAATACAATTATTTTATTAACAATTAATGACATGTGCCTTAAAATTAACTGGCTCTAATAGCACTACTAATAAAAGAAAAGTTATTTTAATTTCTATATTGAAAGCTGTAATTTAGAGGAAGATATGCCAGTGTTTTCTTTTGAATTTCTGAATATATCATGTTTGTTTATGTCTTTAGTTTGTTTGGTTTTTTTTAATGGCTTAGCCAAGAGAGGAGAATACCCAAAACTTTGGTCCTGATGGGACTACAGACAAGTGCCTGTAGATAAATTCTGCCACTACCTGAAAAATTAGAGGTGAGTGGGCAGCTGAAAGAGAAATAGGTATAAGTGGTTGGTCTATCCAGGGGGAAATAAAGGGATTTGATAATAATATTAATAAAAAGAATGACATTTTATCAGATAGTTTCTTGTGTTCTAGTGTAAGATTACACCTTATGAAAAATGAAGTATTTTCCAAGACCTCTGGGGACCAGGAAAAGTTCTACCTGTGAGCTCCATCCACCAATTTAAGGAAATACTGCTGGGGACATAGGTTTTCTCTTGTTGTTCTGCAGTTTCTGGTCATTGATTGCTTTTCTGTCAGTTTCCCCTCAAGAATAATTATACTGTTCAAATTATTTTGGTTGTGCTATTGGAGTGTGTTTCCAGTTTAACTGTGATGTGATGAAGTTAAAAGTGCACTCCACAATCACGGACACGCATCATCATGGTAAAAACTTGATATTTTTAAATTCATTATCTTCTTATTTTCAGCCTGAATATTCTGTGGGATAGCTTGACACAATTCAAAGTTATAGGACACATTTTATAATGTGAAATGATGCCAATAGTACAGGGAATTTATCTTCTATAAAAATCTATAAAAATTGTAATGGACAAATCATTCCTTGAGAGTGGCTTGCATAATAATTCCCAAAGCTTAACCTTAATAGAGGGGTGGAAGTGGGGAAATGAGAGAAAGACCCCAGCTCTATTTACATTTTTAAAGAGTTGAGTCTATGTTCTGAAAGTATACACAGTTCTCCCGAGTTCTTATGTCAACTTTAGGTAATAAAGTTGAAATTCCAACTTTTTTCAAGCTGTATAATTAACATTTTTAACTTTTCTAGAATTGAATATTCCAGGATAGGAGTCTTCATCTTATTTTAAAAAATAATTTTGCTTAATGATAATTAGGTGTTAAAATATCATAAAGTCATAGAAAACGATAACTTAATACTCATTATGTGTACTGATACAAGTATTTCTTGTCTTTGTTTTTTAAGTATCTCAAGTCAAGTTAGTTTTGCTTTCTCCATTGCTGATTAAAATCTTTCTCTGTATATACCTATAGCACATACCTTGACTTACTTTATTGTGTTTTCCAGGTTCATATATATTAATACTTTTTGGCTTGATGTTATGTATCATATTTTAGTGGTATAGGCTCTAGAAAACCTGATGCTTATTTTTAAGTACTTTTAAATACCAGAAATAAGAAGTGGAAATTACCTTCGGGATTATTTGACCTAACCTCCTAATTTTAAAGAGATAAGGGAACCGAATCCCAGAGAAATGGAGTGCATCACTTGTCTAAAGTCACATAAGTAGTTAAAAATGGCACCCAGGAGTCTTAATTCCAATCACATACTCTCTTTTCTGTACAGTACATCCTTTGAGTCATCTTTTCATTTGGAATTAAAGATGAGTTTCACATTATTTTGATAGACTTCGTGTGTAGTGTGGCCTTTTCCCCCTTTTTTCTCCTTGATGCCTAATACATTTTACTTCCCCACTCCGATTTGTATTTATTTTAAACCCTTAGACTCTTTACTCCATTCCTCCACTGCCCCCTTCCCCCTGCCCCCCACTCACAATAGAAGACTCCTGAGCTGTGTGGAATCATTTGAATAGGGAAATACCTCCGATTAACCAGGACTTATTAAATATTATCCTATAGGCAAGTCCTCCTCTGAAATACTATAACGGTTTCAAATGTTACAATTTCCACCTTATCTGCAGCCTCAACAAAAGACTCACATATGATTTGTTTCCTATGCCCAGAGACTCCTGTCCTCTCTATGCTCTTTGCTAGATTTAGCAAAATTCAATGATGGTGCTAAATCAATTTTTTTTTTTAACTTTCAAGGGAGAAAACACTGGCAGAATTGTGTTTTCTAGGGAAAGCTGTGTGTAAATGAGAAGCAGAGGAGAGCAGCAGAATGATCTCCTGTGGCCCCGCTACTACAAGCTCTCCCCATATTGTCTCCTGCTTTTATATTAATTACAACTTGCATTATCAGCTGTGAGTCTGTAGCCCAGCAAATAGAAAATACTGCCCCTGGAGACCTAGCTTCTTGTATCTATTTTCCATCTCCTTCTATTGTGCTCTACTCGGTATTCACTGCTTTTCTCCTGGTAACACTGCTCTTTAATGCAATTACGTAAGAGCAAGAGGAGCACCATATTTGGCTCCCAATTATTAAAGCCACAGGGAATAGAAACATGTTCACTGCTTGCCCTTGGGTGTCTTCGTGATACTTTTGGCTGAAGAAGAGAACATATATTATGGAATGTATGTACCTGACTATTTGCCCACACACATGCACACAGAACATTTCTCTTCGTATTTTCTGCATACAGCAAGTATTTTTACATACTTTCACACACCACTTCGGTTTCAGGATTCACTAAATTTCTGCATATAATTTGGCAGCAAGCCAGGCAGTTATTCTTGAAGGATGTAAACTCTGAAACTAAGGGAAAAAAAAAAAAAGAAAGAAGAATGGAGTTGCAATACAAATATTTCTATCTAAGAAAAAATGGAGCTGTAAGGTTATGTTTTTTGTATGTCCACGGAAGTTACAATTTTTTATGACCAAGGAAGAGCTTTATTGATCAGATTAACAATGTTTGTGTATATAATTGCATCATCATATGCAGTTGAATAGGGACAACTTTGGAGAAACTCCTCAGTCCTGAGACCCCAGAGGGACTGATCCATTCTTCCTTTTTTTCAAATTAGATGACTGTCATGTATCACTCCTTACTTGGTGTGTCTCTTGGCTACAACTTGAGGCACTCTATGGAAATAAACATACTGTGCACTTTTCTTTTTAGGAGAGCATTTTTAGAGAGACTAGGGAGAAAAGAGGTAGGGAAACGTAGGTAAGATGGTGAATTTGAACACATTTAGGGACTAGGCTGAAGACTGAAGGCCAGACTCATTTGGAGGAATCAGTTGCTCTTACAGTATATTTGCTTATGTGGTTTATTTTTCCCCCTTGTCTTTAAAAAACACCTCCTCCAGAAAGTCATCAAAAGAAATACATTGATTTATAAAAATAAGTGAGGCCTTACTAAAACTGAGCACACATCTATCCCTGATAGAGATAAACCAGTGTTTTCAGTTATAGGAAGTCCTTCTCCGTGATCCTTTCAAATCACTACAGCACCCAAACAGAAAGACTTGTTCAGCTCCATTTGAGCAATTATATAATAGCTATTGGATGACATTTGCCTTAAAACACAGTCAAGGTGTTAGTGGTTAATTATTGTTATTTTCACAAGAGGTAAGGAGCTTTTACAGCAACCGGCTTAATAAAAGAGCCTGCAGTACAGAAAACCAACATCACTTGCTGTGTATACCAAAAAGTTTAGCTTAGGTGAGCAAGTTGCAGTTACTGCATTTTTTAAAAAGAAGGCTTTACCCAGTGTTGTAGGACTAAATTCAAGCCATGCTATTGTTTCTTTTTTCATGTTATTCTTTGAGCTCTTTATCTGATTACCATACAGCAAACAGCTGACACGAAGGGGCTGCAAAGCTGCAAGAGTCTCTGTAGTCTGTTTGCCTTTAGCTTGAAACTATTGGAGTGGTTTCTAACTTAGATAAAAAGGTAGCTCACAGGCCCAACTTTGTCTTAGTACAGGCAGCAGAGAACCTTGGTTTTCATTTTATTTTACTCAACTTCTTTTCCTTATTTATTTTCTAAAACATGTCTTTATTTTAGAGATCTGTACCTGTGCCATATTTATAGTTACAAAAATTTCTCTTCAAGGTTTTCCCATTGAATCAATTGCTTGCCTGATTCAAATGCCAGTAGCATTATTTGACATAAATGTTATTAATCTGTAGAGATTTGGATATTTCATCTATCAAAAATGCCAACTATTAAATTATAATCAGTTTGTAGCAGGTCTAGAGGAAGGAAAGACAAGTTTTGTTGTGTTCCAAATAAGAATAATTCCCTATTTTGTCATACCTAGGTTCTTGATTTTATTTTGGTAACTTTTTATTCAGTTCTCTATGCACACTATAGAGTTGCCATTGAGAAAAAAATGACAAGCTGACCTTTTTTTGTCCAGATAAACTCTAAATAATGGCAACATAACAAGAATGGCAAGATTATCTTCAGATGGTCAAGAAGTCTGGGTGTTGTCTATATGCTTGTCTCTCTGTCTGATCTTTATTTACTATTCTTGTAAGAATCAGCAGAGTTGATATTGTTTCTGATTTATTTTTGCTCCCTCCCCTCCCCTGAAGAATTTGCTTGCCAGAGGGCTTGTGGGCTCAGTTGAAGTTGTCACATACAGGTGACAAGTGTGCAGCTCTGGCCTTAAGGCTGGTCTGTTTCGTGTGTTGTTCCTACACTCTGTTTCTGCCAGAGGAAATTCCATCCCTTGCCTGCCTTCATGTGGTGCTGATAAAGTCCTTCCTGTACATTAGAATTCCTGTTTTCCTTTAAGCAGCAGCAGGGTATTGGGAATCATCAGGAAAGGGGAGGAGGAACGGGAGAAGAATACACTCAGCAAAGTAGCATGCACTATAACTCTCTGTTTGCCTTGCATGTCTTTTGAAACAAGTAGTTCTTCCTGGAAAAAGAACGCTCAGAGAATTTAAAGCTTCCATGAAGCCCAAGTGAAAGTCCTACCCAGTTTATTAAATGATTAGTAGTTGGTGTCTGTTTCATTCTCTTGTTGTTCATTTGTGTAAATTAAAGCAGAAATTGATAATGTATTAGATATTGATGGAGCGATTATCATTTTATCTGTTGGTTGTATAATCAGTTGATGATAATTTTGAGGGTTCATACAGACTATTTTAGGGCAGTGCGTTTGAAAGATGTGAGGGCTGCCCTGTACATTCTTGATTCTATTATTTTTTTATGGGAGCTGTTGGGTTTTATAGATGCTAATGTTCTGAAGTATTTTAAGATCTAAGCACACTGGAACCTATTTTTTGGAAGTATGCCCTAATTAAGAGAACAAGAATACAAATGACTTTTACATTTTTAAGTGATCTTTTTTTCTTATTTTTAAAAGTAAACTTTATTGGAATATAATATAAAGCAATAAAATGCACCCATTTAAGTGTATAGTTCACTAAGTTTTAACAAATGTATACAATGATGTAACCCCCTCCCCCCCCAATCAAAATTCTGGACAACCTTTTCTTTTTGTACCTATTGCTGAAAAGACAATGCACTGTATCATGGCATCCATAGATGCCTAGTTCTGCAAATGCTAATATGTACACATTTTTTTTTTCTCTGTACCTTTTCTCTTGGTTCCTCATTTACGGCTGAAATGGTAACTGGAAAAATTTCTTGGCATCCTGACATCAGAACCCTTCATCTTGGCGAGACCATGATGATGCAACCTCAACCCACTCAGCAGGCACCCCGGGGCCCTCCAGTGGGGGTCACGCTTCCCAGAGTGGAGACAACAGCAGTGAGCAAGGTAAAAGGTCAAGCATTTTCCTTGTGCAAAGTAGGCATGACTAAACTAACTTCAGTATTTTATGATATCAGTACATCTTCCTCAGTATAAACAGGAGAGTAGCAGGTTAGGGAGTACAATCATCTTCTATTAGGGAGACTGTTTCTTCTCCTCGCATACATTACTTAAAAAAATTCTAACCATCTAACCTTTAAGTAGGCATTACAATAACAATTGATTAGTTCTGCCAATTCTTTTACAAATTTGGTTATCTACACTTTACTTCTGTGGTTGTAAGTAAATAGAATGACAGACCTACTTCGTTGCTATGATGCCGTTTAAATTATTCTGTATACAAGATATTTTGCTTGTAATTTCAACTATAAGAGTTCTCTGTAATCAAGCAATTATGTCTTTAAAGCACAGAAGATGCAAAAATCTGTTCTTATTCCAAAAATTTTATATGGCATCTTATCTTGGGAAGGTGGATTTTGAACTCTTAGATTATTTGTCCCAAGTTCCGGTCAGCTGGCAAAGTGACTTTTGCCACAAATCCTAAAATTTAAGATGATCAGAGGGCAAGGGGGACTTAAGCGACAGATGTCAAGTAAACCTAGTGCAATTCAGAATAACTTTTACCATCTAAAATTCACCTCTTGCACAGAGAGCTATTATATGTTGGTAGGGATGACTCTTCTATGGCTAGAATGATAATTTAAAGGAAGATGCATTATTGAATGTAGGCCAGAGGAGTATATGGATTTTACTTTTTAATATTTTACATTAGGTGGTGTCTGATCTCCTAGGTCTATTTCAACTCTATTATGGCTGTGTTTATGGCCACAATATTTAATCATTAGACAGGTTTCCAAGTAGAGGACAGTTTAACAGCTTGGGCTGTAGTCATATATGCCATTTAAGAGAGGGTGGTTGATGCAGAGTGGGTGTCTTCACTTCTCCAAGTTTCTGGCCAGAGATTTTGGATTTCTGGGTTTCTAGAAGAGTCTAGAAAAATGTTTCTTCTCAGATGCATTAACTTGGATCCAAATTAGAATCCAGGTTTAAGCAGTTTGCAGTCAAAGCAGAGATGAATACCATCAGAGGGTAAATTGAAAAAGAACTGTGAACTGTATCCATTTGTTTTATACTGTTTTTATTAGACCAGTTAGATTGTGTGTATGTATATGTATATGTGTGTGTATATATATGGGGGAGCGGAGGAGAGAAAGAAACTAAAGTATAAGGTATTTTGAAGGTAACATATTCATAAATTTTCAGGGCAGTTAAATCTGGAAAGCTTTCTACGACTCCAACCTCTCCCCACCCCAAACTGCTCCAATCTACAGAAAGAGCAAAATATATCTATGAATAAAAACAAAACATCCTCAACATTTTACAAAAGAGGGGAAAAAGAGAAGCAGATTTAATGGTCTAATGAGGCTGTCTTCCAGAGACTTGTGTGAGAGGCTCGCTTTGACCTTTCACTTTGCTTAGGAGCCCAGCGCTTCATTTTTCACATTCTTGCAATTACGTTAACGCTTCAAGCATTTCTGACTCCAAGTCAGCTAGCAACACCAGGCATAACTCAACACCGTGAGTTTTTCTCCTCTCTGTAGATTCATTAACAGGTCAGCAAGGTCCCAACTGAAATTTAAAACTGACTGGTTCTTTTGGGTTAGTGGAGGTACGGGCACGGGAGATAGTAGGGAAGGGCCAGAGAGGAGGAAAAGAGGGTGAAAGCAGACCCTGGGGCCTGGGGAAGGGAACAGTGGCAGCAATAGGCAAGGCATGATGTTTTATCCTGTTGGTTAATTTGTGGTTGTTTGGTCATAAAAAAGAGAAAACCCCACTGCCTGATACAGTGTAGAAACCTCTACACTCTGGGTAGCTGTACTCACTTATCCGATGTTGAAGGATTTGATCCCTATAGGATTTTGTTCCTTTAATCATATCTCCATGGGATTAAAGACTGGACATGGTAGCTTATATGTATGAGAACTCGGAAGTCAATCATTTTACTGTATTAAAGTATGAAGGAAAAAGAGAGGTATGATTCCTATAAAACGGAGAATGTTTTGGCATGGAAAATTTCCCACCTGGCTTATCACATCAGTGGTTCCAAAACACATGGATAAGGGCATTCTTCTTTTTTTTTTTTAACAGCAGACTCTAAGTTTTGAAGGCCAAACTTGAGTGTTTTTTGTTGTACTCAGGCCCATATTAGTCTTTTAAATGTTTTTTCAAGATATTTTGATATTGTCCATAGTAGCTTTCTGTGGGAAAGATTAATTATCTGCTCTAGGGCAAAGTCAACAGAGATATTGACTGAAATCACACATGCTTATCCTAGGTTAAATCTTAGGGTGATGTAGTATGGAAAACCTGGAAGGGAAATTTATGTTCTTTGTATTAAATATGTTATAATGTTTCATTGGAAATCAAGTTTGTAGTTTAGAAAAGAGTTTTCTTGCTTATTCAGAATTTATTAGCACAACAGGCATATGGAAAACTGTAAAACGATTCAGTTTCAAAACAAATTATGATAAACTGAAAAAATAGGGATGAATTGTACTAAATACAATGTTTTCATACACATTTTAAATTAAACTTTAATAGCCATATGCTATAAAACAATACATGCATTTATGTTGCTTTATAATTCTTGTGAATATTTTTACTATAATGTTTACATACAAATCTTTACTTTGGAACCTAAAAATACCTCATTTTATGACCTGATAGTGAAAGAGCTACAATTACGCAGGTGAAAGGTCATCTTTTCCTCCTTACTGTTAGTGCAACAAACTGAAAGGAGAAAAAAAAAATAATATAAGAAAAAGACTTGGTAAAATGTAAAACCTGAATTCACTGTATCTTTCAAACAGCACAGGCCGAGCAATAAATGATATAAATATGAACCAGACTTTTCATTCACTCTGATTTCTCTTGCTAAAGGCAGCCAAAGGGAAGGAGTTTGTCTTGTTAATGACATTAGAATGAGGAAGGAAATCTGGTTTTTTAAGGATAGAATTAGGGTGCAGACTTGGGACTCTGGGGAAGTAACTGTCCCTCTTTGTATCTGGCTTCCCATCAGCAAAATGGGGCTTGATAATAAGGCATGGGGTCGCTAATTCTGTACCTGCTGAGTCAAAAGCTGCTTTGTATTTCATTGTGTGTTTTGCCAGAGAAAAGACTAGGAAACAGCCCCCTTGTTCATAGAGCACTTTGAGAGCCTTAGATGAAAGGCACAATATATGTATAAAGTACTATTATTATTGATGGGTTTGTGTAACTCCCATTAACGCTGATGGGAGTTGTGCATGTGAATTGGCAGGAGAATAGACCCCTCAGTGTTTAGAGCACATGAAATTTACATTTTTTCCAGTGCTGTAATTGAGATGTTGACAAATTGGAGAATATTGATGAGCCTTTGTTTTAAGTATTTCGTGCCAAGTTTGTTTTATTTTTCCTGGTTTGAACAATGGTGTGGGTTCAGCAGCAATGAATAAAAAGGATAGAGTAAAGATAACTTTGTATTTCAATATTTTGATGTGCCAATATGAAATAAATTGTTTTAGGCAAATGGAATATGCTGTTTTAATCATTAGCTATGCATGAAAGAAAAATTGATGTTGACATCTTTGCTGTAAAATCGTTGTAATGGGGCTTCCTTACAATTCATTTTTGTAAAATTCATTTTGTACATTTTGCAGCAATTGAACAATCCCTGCACTGTGAATAGGCAGGATTCCCAGAAATACCGAGACAGTTGGCCCAGTAACTGCTGAGCTCACACTGCACACCACACGCACGTTAACCGTACTGTTGCCAGATCTGGTTTAACCTAAATACATTAACATTCTAGCATCCATAAACCTCCAATTGTTCTGGACTCTGGGCTGCACAAGTCAGCAGAGTTCTCCGCAACTCTGTCACCTACCAAAACCCTTCATGGATGTCCCTATCCATCATCTAGACCATGAGGCTAGAATTCCACACCTAGATATTTATTTGTTAGATAGTTCTTATAGCAGTCATGGTGTTGACTTCTGTACACACCCCCTTTATATTGAATGTGTTTATACGTAAGCCCAGTGTCTAAAATATTATTACACTATTTGGGTTTATAATGAATGCTATGTTTATTAAATAGTACTCTCTTCCACCAAAATATTCCAGTTATATATTTAAAAGAGGAGACAAAACAAACAAACAAACAAAATAATAAAGGAAAACCTTAAATCCACTTACTGTAGGTCCTGAACATGCTTTGCTGAGATTTCTTATTTCTTATTCAGTCTAGGAAAACTCTGTCAATGGAATGTTTTCATAGTGGCGGCAATCTCTTTAAAATAACCCTAAATACAATATGACAGATGCCATCTGGCATAATCTTTTGCTAGTTGCTTTTAACTTTTATTTTTCCTAGAGCTAAGTTCATCTAAAACTGGTCACTTAATGTTATGATAAATACAATGACATTTTTTTTCCTTTCTGTCCTAATTGGATCAAAAAATCTCTGAGAATATAATTGATAACTGAACATTTCACAGAAGCAGCTTATGTAGATGGATGTTGTGTTTCTTTCTCTTTATTTTATACCCAAATAAAAGTAGGAAAGAATACCATCCTTTTAACTATCAGCAAACTTCTAAATAATTTTTGTTGATTTTTTAAGGACTTTTTAGAGCAGTAACCATTAGAAATAAAATTAAACTCTTCTAATAAATAGATGCTCTAGGAGCATGTAATAGTGCCCATAAACGCTTAAAAGCTTTCTATAATTGCTGTTAATTTTGAGTAATTTCTTCCTATGTGTATCAACTTACTTGAAAAACCCGGAGTTGGGATTTATACATTTTTTTTTAACTTAGTCATGTAAAGGGATGTCTCCTGATGCCAGTTAGAGTTTAATTTAGAGTAGTAATTAAACTTGAATACTGCCTCATAAACAAAAGATAAACAATAAACCAGCCACGTTCCCTGCTGTTTCATAGCTTTCTTTCCCAGATGTTTTAGCCTGATAATTTTTACACAGTGAACTACCTAACATGGGGTTTTATGGGCAAAGGTCAAAAATGAGTTTTTGATTTTTGTTTTTATTTTCTCTTCATTTGTTTGATAATCTTTTCTTTCCCAACAAAAAGCAAAATGTAGAGAATTTTCCACTATTTAGATTTTTTAAAAATTATAATTAAATACATAATGCTGATGTGCTTTAAAGATAACTATAGTTCTTTTTCTCAGATTAAAAGTGGTTTTTTTTTCTTCAAAACTGTTCTGGAAATGAGTGCCCTTTTCAATTAGCAGTAGAAAGAGGATCGCATTTTTATTTAAGTAAAATCTTGATAATAAACCAGAAAAAGAAAACCTGGACAAGGAGGAAAATTTCTTTTCATGCTTTTTCCAACTTCTACCACCATCCCGACATAAACCAGCTGCGTTACTTTATGTCTGTACTCTTCCTTTGGCTATCAGGGCTTCTCTGTCCAGTTCTGGACCCCTCCATTCTCAGCCATGATCTTTCTAATTGCCAGGTACTGGGTCGGCCCTTCAATGCAGAAGCCATGTTATTTTCACTGGGTGGGGTAATTACTGAAAGCTGAGAATAGCTGCACTAAAGGCAGAGGGATACTTTCATGATCCCATTAGCATAAGAGTGGGTAAATTATTCATGCCAAGTGAGGATTCTATGGGGAAAAGTATAGTTAATGCACATAGTTTTTAAATGTATCCCTTTCTGCTTTGAGACTAAATTCTTGTTGGAATCAGTTCTCAGACATTTACGGGAAAGCTCTGGTGGCGTGTTAGATGCAGTTCATCTCTCTCTGTTTGCAGCGCTCTCAATAGAGACCATCTGGCAAAGATCCAAAAGGTGATTAAACAAAATGATCAGCTCTTGTTGCTGTGTTACATGTCCAATACTCTGGATTAAAAAACATGACCCACGACAGTCAAGCTAACGTCATGCTCTCTCCCTACTCCCCTCCCCTCTCCGTATAAGAATTCAGATGGTCCACAAATGTGTGTGCCATCTTTGTGTCCTTATGGCCCATAATCATGAACAGGTTGTGCAAATGGCTCTTTCTGTAGCACTGTCTGTTCCAGCAGCATAGAAGCATTTCATATTAATTGGGTCAGTCTAATATTCATATTGACATGGGGAAAAATTACTAAAATTTATTCTTATAGCAGACAATGAATATGTGTGCTTTCTGCCATGAGGGAAGAGAAATCTGACAACTGGCTTGTGCAACTGATTAATTTTTCTTGAAACTAGAGAAAATCATAGCATGAAAAACTGTCATTCTCCGAAAACAGTGCACAACCCTTCATCGCTAAACAAAATGGATTGGGTGGGGGCTTTAGGGAAGCTTGTGGAAATAGGCTCTGGTTTTAACGCCATAATCAGGGGTGAATTTACAGTGCCATTCAGAGGAGTCCTCCTCCCCATAAACAAGCTGATAATCACAGGGAAGCTGACTCCCAATTAGCTTTTCCTTCCCTCACACAGATCAGAATCTTTTTATGTCCTCCTTAAGCACTGATATGCCACTACTGAGTTGGTACATCTCATGTCAAATTCAAAAGTTTGGAAATAAATTGTTTTATTAAGAGGAAATCCTGACAATAAGCAAGGTGATTTTCAATCAGTCATTTCATGACTGGGTTAAGGTAAAAATGCCAAGATTTGATAAGGGACAGATATATCTTATCTTTGGGGGTTTGTACCAAATGCCAAGTAGAAGTATAAATTGAACAAACCAAGCATTGTGAGGAAGTGACTGAAGAAATATTGAGATGAAATATTGAGGTAAAATATATATGTATATTTATAATAAGGTTGTGAATTGCTTATATTTTACATTTGCTTAAGCCTGACCTGTGATGTTATTAAGGGGCAGTTTAATGTGTGTTAGTTAAGGCATTCAAGATGCAAGACAATTAATTACTCATTAGGTTATTCAGAGATTATGGCTAACCATTCGCTATGGTGGAAATAGTCTAAGACCAATATTATAGAATGAATTTGAAGAAAGATGCCAAGAAAAGATAAAAAATAAAGCAGAAAAGAAAGAAAAAATCTGTAAAACCACTTTGAAAAACATCATCAGTCCTTGCCAGCTGCCCTTTTTCTAAGGAAGGTTAAAACAGAAGGTAAGAAATACAGATGGGCACTGTACTCAGGGAGAGGAAGTGAGGTTCCCCTTGAGTCAGTGCAGTGTGGCAGATGAAAGGGACTTGCATAGCCTTGGGGGTCTTAAGGCTATTATAGGGCAACTCATGTTCTGTTATCATGCTGATTTTTCAATTGATTTTTGGCTGAACAGTACTTGTGGAAGCCCTCCAGAGCATCAAACACAGCCTTATGGTACTATACATTATAATACACGTGTTCTCTTTTTCCCTTCATTGTCTCTGCTTTGGAAGAAGAGTCTGCAATGACGCCACATTATTTTTCCCCCTTCCATTTTTTTTCCTGTTTCTGCCCTCAGAGTTTCTTGAAAAAAAATTTTTTTGGGGGGGCGGAGTAAAGGGATAACTTTGTATTCATCTTCACATGTTGACATTTGTTTTTGTTTTTAATTTGGCCCTTAAAAATATTTTGATGTCACAGGAGACAAAAATAAAAACTATTCCAATCTACCAAATTTGGCTCTCAGCAGTCAGTCTTGAGCTATTCACTACCTTTCTAATGACAGCAAGAGAGCAACTGTGGGAGTTCACTTAAATCTTGTTCTTCATTAAAATGAAAGTGAACGATGTCAGTATCCTTGCTATACAGCTATAAGTTCCCTTAGCTTGCTAGAAAGCGAGGTCTTGAAAAGGTAAATATTGGAAGGAGAACTAGAGGAGTGTGTCATTTTCTTTCTCCACCTAGGGAATTTTTGCTAGTGAAAATCCGATTCTAATGTCACCTTCTCCTTGAAGCCTTCCTGATTTTCCCAGCCATAGGCCATTGATCCTTTCTCTAGTGTAGCATCTTGCTCATTGTGTTGTAATTATTTCCTGATCTCTCTTACCCTGCTTTTCCAAGGCAGGGATTAGTATTTATTCAGCTATCTAGCATTAATTAGAACCTCTTGAATCAAGAAACAAAAATCCACAAATTTTACCCTTTTTCTCTTTTTTAAAATTTTATCTCTTTTTTGAAAGAAGCTTTAGATTACATAAATGTTACATGAAAAATATAGGGGGATTCCCATATACTCCACATCTTTTTCCTCCCACACTCTTCCCCACTAACAATATCTTTCATTAGTTTGGTCCATTTGTTACGTATTGAAGCATTGCTACTAACCATGGTCTAGAGCTTACATTATAGTTTACACTTTGCACTGAACAAGTTTTATAGGTTTTGACAAAATGTATAATGATCTATATCTGTCATTGCAATACCATGCAGGACAATTCCAGTGTCTCAAAAATGCCCCATGTTATAACTATTCTTCTCTCCCTCCCCTCAGAACTTCTGGTGGCCACTGACTTTATATCAATGTAACAAATTCTTCCATTACTAGAATAATAATAAGTCTACTTTAGTCCATGGTTGCATTCCCCCCTTATGTGTTCATTCCTCAATCTTGAGGATTTTGGAATGGTGATGTTCACTGTTTCTGATTGAGAGGGTCCTTAGCTCCCATGGGGCAGGTGAATGGAACTGCCTGCTTGCAATTGTAGATACAGTGTTTTGGGGAGATGTGCTTTGTCCATCATCATCCTTTTGTTGTCCTGGGTGAATCCAATGAACTGGAGAGTAGGTGATGCAACTCTGCTGAGAACGACCAAAGATTTGAGTCTCTGGGACATATATTTAATGAGTTATAGATTCAAATAAAAGGGGCAGAAGAGCCATGTGTAGGGAAATTATAAATGAGTCTAACTCTCTTACTTTCAGATCATCATATATTCCAAAGTATAAGGCCCTTCCTTCTCTTTTTTAAGGTAGATTTGTTGATCAAAACTTTATGCTTATTGACTCTGGTGTGTGCCTGGAACATGAATGAACTCTTTTGAACATGTAAATACCTTTGATCAGATCCCATGACATTCTTCAGAGCTATTAAAAATTATTTTGTCTTACTGAAATTTTGTTGTATCCAATACTTGCTTTAAATAAATCAATGACTATCAGCTCAAACTTAGAAATCCTTTGGTTACAGGTAGTCCTTAAATTTTAGATTGCTTCTGATAGTTCTGAAAAGGGCTTTTGTCATTTTTGTCCTATCATGTTGTCTTAAATTATGTACATATGGTCAGAATCTGGAGGTAGAATTTCTTTTTTATTATGTTACCTATAAATAAATGTATAGATACATGTCTTTAAATGTCATGATGAACCTGATAAGGGAAATTGCTAATATTTCAGATAGTTTCCTATGATGAACTCAGGGTCCATTTAGTTTATGGTCCTTATTTAGGATAGGATTGACTTTGAGGAAAGAAATTGGTCTTCATACATAGCTAAAGCAGTCTGGAAGTAAATCTTGAAATTTTCAGGCCCTGCATGCTTTTGTTGATTTCCTACATTTGTTCAGCTTGTCATAGTTTACTTTTGAGCAAGTGTAATTATTTTGTATGATGTAGGCAAAACCTTGTAGTGAGTTCTTTTTCATCTCCATGGGTTAGTGTCTAGAATCTTGGCCTGTGGGTCAAGAAGCCTGTGTTCTAGGGTTGTGGTGTACTGAAAAGGGCACAGACCTGGGAGAGAGAGATGAGTTCAAGTTCCAGTTTTGCTCAGTATCTGATAGATTCAGTTTCTCTGTCTGTAAAGCAGGGAAATCTACTTATCTTCCAGGTTGTCCAGGGATTATAGTAGGTGGGATTCCATGTGTTAAGCACCTGACGTTGCCCAGAACCAGTACCAGTCCTTTTATCTCCCCTTATCCCCTCTCCTTTGCTGATACTAACCAGGTGTATGCCCTTGGATGAGTCCCTCGGTCTCTTTGGGAGACTGTAAAGTAGAATTGAATAGATAATCTTTTAAATTAAAGCTCTAGGAATCTAATGGTTACATTTGTGGGTCTTATTTTTTACTTGTGCATTTTACCTTTTAACATAGAGAGAGGCTGGAAGTTATTGATCACATGTGTGACATGAATGTTTTATTTTCTTGATTTTACAGGCAAGTTATATGTAGTGAGGTGATATTTTTTGTTTCTTGCCTTTGGTTATAAAGTTCTTTTTTTTCCCTCCTTCTCAATTTGGCAGGAAAATAACTGGACCTTAGCGTTTATTTTCTGAGAATGGTAGGATGCTACAAGTAGAACACCTAGACTATGGTATTAGTATCAGCAGAATGTTAAGTCTGACAAATATGAGTCATCTTTTATAAACACAGAGCAACTTCTCCATTATCCATTATCTGATCAATTAGAACTGTCTGTCAGAATTTCTATACAAGTAGAACGATAACTGATGATCATTACAGAGTCTGAGATTTTACCCTCTCTTGATAGATATTCCAAAAATTCTAAAAAATCTAAATCATTTTCAGGAAATTTTGCAGTTGAATTTACTTAACTGAGTTCTAATGATTTTAAGACTGATAATTCTAATATCTAATATAAGATAAAGATGATTACCCTTTAGTCAATAGAATATTTACTTAATAAAAGCTCTTATTAGTTAAACCTTCTTAATGTATTAGAAATGTTACTGTTGCCTCAAAACCAAGCATTCATTTTTTTTAAGTTTAATGATTTATGTAAGTAGACTAGGAATGTAAATTTTCATATTTTTTTCTTCTAACATTTGTAACAAATGCCATCCTCTAAAATAACATATCCAAAATTTCTATGTACTAAATGTGAATGGTGAAGAAAAGTTGATGTTATTGATTTTTTTTCATTTTTTGTCTTTATTCATTTTTTAATATTACATTCAAAAAATATGAGGTCCCCATATATCCCCCACCCCCCTCACCCCACTACTCCCCCCATAGCAACATTCTCCTCCATCATCACGAGACATTCATTGCATTTGGTGAATACATCTCTGAGCATCACTGCACCTCATGGTCAATGGTCCACATCATAGCCCACACTCTCCCACATTCCATCCAGTGGGCCATGGGAGGACCTACAATGTCCAGTAATTGTCCCTGCAGCACCACCCAGGACAACTCCGAGTTCCAAAAACACCTCCACATCTCATCTCTTCCTCCCATTCCCTACACCCAGCAGCCACCATGGCCACTTTCTCCACACCAATGCCACATTTTCTTCGATTACTAATCACAATAGTTCATGAATAGAATATCAGTAAGTCCACTCTAATCTATATTCTATTCCTCCATCCTGTGGACCTTGGATTGGTTGTGTCCATTCCACATCTATGTCAAGGGCTTAGATTCCACATGGATGCTGGATGCAATCCTCCTGCTTTCAGTTGTAGGCACTCTTGTCTCCATGGTGTGGTGGTTGACCTTCTTCAACTCCATGTTAGCTGAGTGGAGTAAGTCCAATAAACCAGAGTGTAGGAGCTGAAGTCTGTTGAGGCTCAGGGCCTGGCTATCATATGGTCAGTCCAGAAATTCAGATCCCCTGGGTGTATATTAAACCCCAGCACCAACTACAATTCGGGTAAAGTAACAGGAAAGGCTTGTGAGAAGAGATCACATCTGATTATTGAAAGCTTGTGGAATCTATCTCGCGGGTGTCCTTTTATGACAGATTGTCACTCATTTGGGCTGATGTGTAGGCACACACATCTTTTTAGAGATATAAAGCTCTCAATCTATCAAGACCTCTTCTAAGTATATGCATTTTTAATTCAGTACACAAAGATATTCATCGAGCAAGGTATTCTGGGAATTAAAAAGATGGAAATTAAAAGGGTCCCTGCCTTCAACAACTTACCATCTCCCAGGAGGCAGGGGTGGGAGGGAACACACAGCTCTTATGCAAGGCATTCAGTGTTGGGGCACGTGGATCAAGGAAGGACTGTTGACACTGAAGGAGGCAGCTTGGTGCAGAGAATGGCAGCTTTGGCATGCTCGTCTTGGCTCTGCCACTTCCAGGCAGCAGTCTTTCTGACAACAAGTAAGTGCACTTGTTTCTAACATTGCATATAGCATTTAGGTTATAAGGTATTTCAGAATAAGGTGTGGATAATTCTGTCTGAAATATTTGTGGGAGGCTTTGCAGAAGAAGGAAGGTCTTATAAGGTTTGGATGACCTCGGAAGGCTTTTTCCAGGTGACCATGGTAAGGAGGGTCAGGGGAGCAGATGGAACAGACCCCAAAGTGTGAAGGCCCCAAAGTGTGAGGCAATGTCATATGTGTGGAGCAACAATCAGATTGATATTACTGTTTATGTGAGAGAAAGAAGGTGAAAATGGAAGCTGGAGAGGCAAGTAGAGGCTGTATGAGGAAGATCCTTGTTTACCACGCTAAGAAGCTTACCCTTAATCCTGTAGAGCACTGTTTACCAAACTTGCCTGGTGATAAGAAGCTCCTAAAGTGCTTGTAAATATAGATGCCCAGACAGATCAGGCACCTACAGAATCAGGACCTTCAGGAGAGGTCTTGGAATCTGAATTTTTAATACATTCCCCAGGGAAACACTGCTGTAGGATATGAGGAGCCTATTAAAGAATTTTAAGGAAAAAGAATGCTTTGATGAGATATTTTAGAAAAGTTTTTATAGAATGTGTAGAATAAATTTAAAAGAAACAAGACTAAATGTAGAATAAGGGTTGGTATTCCAGATGGCAGTAAGGATTGAATTAAGACAGTGGCAGTAGAGAGAGAGGGGGAGAGCACTGATAGAGAATTATTTTAGCGAAAAAGTCAGTTCTACCTTAGGATGATTATATGTGGGGAGTGGGAAGAAGACAGACTTCAGAAAGACATGCAGGTCTCTCCCTCATGTGGAGGTGCCATAGTCCAGATAGTTTTCTTTTTTCTGCCATGAGTTTTGAAGTGTTGGGGCAGGGAGGAGGTCGTGATCCATCAACCAGTGGAGGCAAGGAAGGAGATCATTCCATTTGCCAATGGAAAGTTCTTGAAGTGGAACCATGTGGCCTGTGTTAGATGAATAATATTCCTCTTGGGTTGTAAGACACTTATGGGCTGTGTAGCAGAGTGGCCAAAGATGTGGCCTCTGGCATTGGCCTGCCTGCCTTTAAAACCCTCAGGTGTGTCGTTTATCATAGACAAGTATCTAGTCTTCAACTTTATAAATGTAAAACAGGGATCATAATTATTACCTAATTGTGGAAATAGAGATTAAATGATGTAGCTTTTGTAAAATGACAGTTCATAATAAAGTAAAACATTATAGATACTCCTGATTTAAAAGTTGCTTTTAAAGTAGTTGGAAACTGACCCCATCCAACTCACATTATGGTGAGGAAACTAAAAATCACGCTCTGGGGTGTAAAGCTGAAAAGCATCTACCTGCCCCTTATATAGCATTGCAAAAGTTCCTTCCTCCTCTAAGCCCTGCCACCAGCCCCAGGCCTCATCTGGTTGGAACTAATTCCTTTCCTCTCAAGTTCCATTGCACATTTTCCCAATTCTTTATTCTGACACATCAGTTTCCTCTTGTGCTATGAGATATTTATTATCTAACCTGACTGTAAGATTCTTGAGGACAGTTTCTATGTCTTAGGCATCTTTCCCCTTCATTGTGCCATGATAATATAGGAGCCCTTCAATAATTTTTGTTTTGTTTTGTTTAGAAAGGCAATTGGGTGCATTGTAAAGGACACTGAATAGCAGTCCCAGAAGTTTGCACTTGATTTGGTAGGTAATAGGAACCTACTGAAGATTTTTGAATAATGGTAGTAACATACTTGCCTTCCTTTTTGAACACCAATGACAAATTTTCTCTTTCATCTTCTTCCGTGGTCAAAATAGCAGACCTATGTACTTCCCAGAATGTCTATTTGAAAGAATAGATATTCTTTTGAATGAAGAAGCAAATTTCAAATAGCTTTTAAACATTGAAATTCTCTCCAAAATAAGCACTTAAATTATTGTGATTCACATAAGTCCTGTGTATAGCATCATTCTCGAAATTTGTGTACAAGGACACACTCTTGTAAATTTTTATAACATTTTTGTAGCTAACACCCAGAAATGACTTAATAGGATTGAGTGAATATATCTTCTTTCTTATTTTGAAAGCTGTGGTTCCAAAGATATTAAATAGAAGCAATACACATTACTAAAAAAAAAAAAATGCAGTAGTAGAGCAGGATTTAAGGTTTTCTCTAGTATAGGAATTTTCAGATCCCTTAATTTGCTACTGTCTATTATAATTCTGCAAGCAGTGGGGGCACTGAGCTTCCCAGACTCATTTAACCATTGAAATCCTTTTTATACATTATCTCTGGGGTCCCCTCTTCCTCTTACGAGGAACATACTCTGGTAAACACTATCCGTGACTCTGCTTTTTATATTGAAGTGCATTCAGATAGAGTTTATTATCCTAGGGAATCTTCTTGCATCTTGTGTTTAAGAGGTGGGTCAACATGGGTTCAGGATCAATTTTCCATTGTGTAAAAAAACAATTTTCTCTATAGTCAGAAACTTCATGGACTTCAGCTGTAGAGGGCACAGAATGTTCTGTTAACCCAAGCTATCCTTGTGTTACTTTGTTGTATTCATCGAACAGTGTGCCCTGAATAACCTTGAGTGTATGATTCTGTGGTAAGCACATTTGATTACACTTTCAAGTGCTTATAAATGAGGAGCCTGTGGGAATCTTACTCCTGCTATGAATTGTAATAATACCTAGCTTGATGTATAGCACATGATTGTACTTTTCCCCTGAAATCACTTTTTTTAAGTAGCCTTTGAGTTGGAGGTTAGGTGGTAAATCCATGGAAAGGGAGAAGGAGAAAAGGACCAAAAAATGATCTTTCCTCATTTGGGAGTGGATGGCTTGGGCCTCTGTTTTGTGCACATGGTGAGCAATGGACTGGATGTACTGCCCACCTGCTAGGAAATTTCTGAGAAACAGAGCTGTAGAACACCAGCTTGTGTGCATCTTACTGTTCTGAGATCTCCAGTTAAGCAGAATGGCAGCACTGGTTGCCACCGGCAGGTATTGCATTACCCGGCAATAACATCTTCTCTGACTCTTCCTTGTGGTTCAAAGATCCCAGGAAGCATCTATGTCATGTTCAGGGACATTTGGTAGGTCCAGAATTGTATCCCCCCTTGGTCATCAAGTGAGGGAAACCCTTCTGTGTTCATACATTCTTCTCCTGAGTAATGTGTGGCGGAATTACCTACATGGGCATGTCACCCCCTTTTGGCTCTGGATGGTAGAATTAGGCTGGACACACCTCAGTTTCTACAGGTGTGAGATGAAGATGAAGAGGCTTATAATACAACTAAGACCAATTTTTTTAGTATGGAGGTAAAAGACCTGATATTGTCTTGTTTATCAAGAATTTTTTCTCTAGATTTTGAACTCTTTCTAGAAGTTAGCTCACAAAATTGTGACACCTCTTAAGGATGTACTCCTTATTTTATAGACAAAAACATGGACATATTTGGAAAGCCAATGACCTTTAACATTTAACATCATTAATCAACTTACAAAACAGAGTAGAAACACTGGTTTACTGATCTTTATCCATCCAGGCTTTGATGCTTCTGCATACGAGCTACACATTCTGCGTAGTTATCTGCCACTTAATGGATGAGAATTTTCTCCATGTTTCTTGTTCTGAAAGGAATTCTAAACATGAGTTGTTTTCAACTGGAACAAAGAAAAAAAGATATTGGATCCTGGTTGAAATAGAATTTTACTGAAAAATGTTGTACTTATTAAAAGTTAGAGAAAATATTTTAATGTATTGCTCCATATGGACATGTAAGGCAGAAATGTTAATGAAATGTCCTTTTCAGCGTTATTAGGGACCTTGAAATCTGCTGCTTTGCAGGTAAATAGGGAAAAGCCTGAGTTCATGGACATCATCTTGCCTCATATAACATCTCCATTCTAGAAACAGTTAATTTCTGAAGCTGTGACATTTTAACTTTTTCATCTGCATGGAGGTAGTTTTTTTCCCTCTCTTTCTAACTTTTCAATTACTTAAACTTATTGGCCTCTTCCTGCCGTATTGCCTAGTAACATTTGCTGGATTTTTGGGGTATCCTTGATAGTAGAAGGTAAGGAAAACAAGAGTTGAAAAATCAGTCTTGATTATGGAGGATCACACACTTCAATACTTGCTCCCTAGCTCAGCTCTCTGTATTTTGCTGTCATACCTGGCAAAGTGCTCTGACCATAGTAAGTGGTAAGTAGACATTGGTTGAATGAATTGTTTTTGCTATTTGACATTTGAGTAATAGCTAGTAATTCATAGCAACTTAGAGGATGTTGCCAGCACTGATTTAGAGTTTAGTTCTTCTTTAGGGATGTTAGCACATCAGAAATTGTTGAGTTTAAGTGTCAGTCACCAAATCTGTGATGCATTTATTAAGATGAATTGAGTAGTCATAGGTGCAAGAAAGCAGGTGAAAGTTCATGGCTCCTCAGACGTCTACCTTTTTAAGGGAGATGTTTCTATGCTTTTTAGAGAAATTATAATTCAAAATTTAAGGAATTCTTGAAGCTTATTACTTCATTCTTAAGGGCACAGACTTTGGGGTTAGAGAACCATTGATCTAAGGCCTGACTTCCACACACTGACCTTAGTTGACTTTTTTTCACTTTTCTAAGTCTAAATTTTCTCATAGAATGGAGATTACCACAGCTATTGCACAGATAATGTTGTGAGAATTAAATTAGATAATAATGTGTTTGAAGTTCTAAGTGCCAGATCAGGCATACATAAATACGTGTTCCAGGAATGGGGTTTATCATAACAGCAATAATAATGATAATAATACCACTTGCCCTTGCCCACTGAGTCTTTACTAGTTTAGGTTTCATAGCTTGAATTTTAAACTCACTTCACTTTCTGTGAATTTCTACTTCAGGATACAGTACAATATGGTTTCTAAAAATAAGAGAACAACAGCTCAAGATTTTTTGCTTCTCTATTTTCCCTGGTCCTTGTACCCTCACACAGACATACAAACTGTAGCAGAGTTTGTGGGAGAAGGAGGTCCAGGAAAGGGGTAAAATCTGGTAGATCTAAGAGGTCAAAATTCTCAGGCTCCTGTGTATTATGCTTTGGGTCATGCTAGTACTATAACCAGCCCTTTGCTCAGAGACATGCTCATTTACCGGCCAAATGTTGCCCCACCCTCCTTTTTGGCACTTTCCTCTTCTTCTTCTTCTTCTTCTTTTTTTTTTTGCGTGAGAATGGAATGTGCTCAGTGGGTCCAAGTTTGAATGTGCTGCTTCCTGTCAGCACATATGTGGCTGAAGGCACAGGGTCCCCTGACTTTGAGAGGCCTCTTAGTTATGCGTTCAGATTCCAGGAGCATTTGGACAAAGTTCTAGTCTTAACCACCAACAACCTTGGTTTTTACCTCTTAAGGGATTTTGGTGGAATGCATGAGGTGAATTGTATGTCTGGCACACAATAACCTTCCATTAAATGTTCGTTGTTATTAGTAGCATCATCCCTTGAAGGTTTAAGCTCTCAGGGCCTTACCTTACATCTGTGTGTAATGAGGATGTCAGGGGATTCTTAAGTCTTTTCAACTTTGAACATGCTGTATCTATTAATTTTCAAAATAATGTCATTCAAAATCTAAATCTCACCTGCAAAGTATTACCTTACGTTTAGTTTTATATTTCTAGTTCTTAATGCATTTTTATGTAAATTGTATTTGATTCCCCCAGAATTTCCTGGGTTTATCCCCATTTTATGGATGAGGAGGCTTGGCCTTGAAAAGGTCAGTTACTTTCCTGTCACCACAGAGAAAGGAGGCTGAAGAACCAAAGATAAGGCCATTTAAAAGTTTTTATGTTCTTTACCTGCAAAGTGTGTTTTGCGTGAAAAGGCACTCATTTTGCAAATGGTATAAAATTTTATGAAGGCAACTGACTGTCCTGAGAAAGTCATTAAAACGCCCATGTCATCTTTCTAATCAAAAGGCTGCCACCTTTCTATTATTTCTTTATTACAACCTTTTATTTTTATTTCTTCAACTTACACTGGAGCCTGAGCTACCATATGCTACTTGTTAAAGATTTTTAAATCAATGATTTTTGCTGTGAAAAAGCTATTTCTTTTCTATCTTTTTTTTCCCCTTTATATTGGTCAGATCCAAAGGGTCAAGCGTTGAGTGGAAAGGGGAGAGGCCAGAAATTAAATTGGCACATTCTGAAAGCTTTGTTCTCTTCTCATATTTAGAAATGGCAAAGAATACAAGAGCTGCTGAACCATAAAATAATGGGGCCACTTTTCTTCTGGGACTTTCCAAAACTCTTGTTATTTTTTAGCCATCAACTTCTTATATAAGTAAATAATTTTTATTTGTGTTTTAATATTTACTCTTTGCAGCAACCATGGACTTGCTTTGGGGATAAGAATTCTGCCCCTCAAAGAAAATCTGATAATTCCATTAATAACACATCTAACTGAATCAAAAAATGGGAGAGTAGTGACCATTTCATACTGTGGGTTTTTAAAATATAGTAAAGTAAAAAAAGACTTTCTTGAAACTGTTCATTTCAATTTCCTTTCTGATTTGCTCATCAATACCACTTAATCATTTCTGCAACCTACTGGAAATGCTCACTAGATGGGCTTTAAAAAAATAAGTCAGGATGAGTTCTTTTCAGTTATAAATTGTCTTAACATCTTGTTTTCGCCTGTCTTGAAAATATTGAAGCAGTAAAATAAAACTGCGTTCTTTAATTGAAAGGTGCTTCTGCAATATTCATAGTGTCAGTCACATGTATTGTTTAAATTCTTCAGAGCTCCTGAGTATCCTCAGCATTCTGAGAAAGTTAATTTCTGCCCCAGTGCAAAATTCAAAAAAACCCTATCAGGGCTTCCTCTTTTCTTTGGCAATACTTCTCCTCTAAAGCATTTCTGGATGCTCTCTTTAGTTCTTTGTTGCCCTGGTTGTTCCTGAAAAATCTCTGGACGTGTGTCTCAGTGCCTACAAAAGTATGAAGCCACATGTCCAGGTTCCCATGTCCTCATGTTTGATTGCCAGCAATTCACTATGTAAAGTGCTTTAGCCCATAACCTGACTGGGAGCTTCCAGAATTTTTGTTATGTACTTTAGAAAGGGTAAACTTTGCAGGGGCCATGTAAATAATTCTGATCTCTAGTTGACCTGATCTTCAAAACTTCTGGACAGTATCCAGTCATGAACGATCATAGGAATGAAACTAATATGAAGGCATAATTTCTCAGTCATGTACTGTCCTTTGTTAAAAGTTTTCTTTGCTTTTGTAAAGATATCTAAAAAGTACAATTTGTAAATATCTAGTTATCTTTGCACTCAACTTTTCGACAGGAATTAGTTGCCTAAGAAATGATACCAGACAATAGATAATTTATTCCCTCTTTAGAAGTGTTGTACTTGTTTGTTGATTTTTACTCACTGGATTGGGTTTGTGGTTTAAAGAGAAGTTAATCCCGACTTTCTTAAAACCTATAGAGTTTCAGGATTTCGTAAGACAATGGCCTTTGATACCCCAATCCAATAAAAATTTCCCATGTGTAAATGTACTTGTATCCTCTTTCACTTATGTTCCAGGACAATGCTGATGGTGTCAACATGGTTAAAATTAAGCTGAGAGTTGACTAATAATTCTATTTTTTTGACTAATGTAATCCAAATCGATATTTCATTTTTTATAGTAGGAAGAAATTCACCTACATTTGTTTTAATTTCTCAGTTCACTCTGTGTAGATGTGTTTTATTGTGTTGTTTACAATTAGGATTCCTAACATAGTCTCTTTTCCTCTAAGCTTTTGTAAATGTGTAGGATTTGTTTATAATTGCGAATATTAACAGTATTACATATGTAGGTTCTAAAGATATTTTCACATAATTTCACAAAAGAATACACAGAGAAGATTTCTTATCAGCATTATACACTAACTGTATTTACTGTTTATGTTTCCAGCCCTAAGAGTGAGTCTGTACAAAGCCATATTTAACATTTTAGTTTTCTATTTATTTGATATATTACATGGAGATGCAAATGAGGTGTTTTCTCCCTTTTGATTTCTTAAGTTTAGAAAAAAATAATATTTTATATTGGTTGAGCTACCCATAACAAGTCATCACTAGGCTTTGAGATCAGTTTCTCCTTTCCCTTTTATAAACTAGAAATTATAAACTAAATATTCTCCTTAGAAATTACTGCCTAATTCACCATGAAGTCCCTTTGATCAAGTTTTTTCATGTATTTGGGCATCAGTAATTGTTTTGTTTCAAAATTTGACCAGTTTGAGCCTAAGAACTATTTGACTCAATCAAGAATTTCAACTCAGATCTTGTCATTCAACATCCATTGACTGAAGAATTTTTTTCTCTTTACATTAGTTCATTTTTCATGGCTTCTTTATAATATGTCATATATTATGAGGGAAGAGAAAAACTTATGTAATGGTGAAGTAATTTCTTGGTAAGAACTTTTAAGAGCACTCTCTGGGATCTGATCATTATCTTTCCAGATGCCAGCTTTGTTTAGTACTGCATTTTTATTATAGCCTGAGACACAGTTCATTTATTTGATTACTACCATCAATGGACAGATAAACTCCAGATCAAAGAAAAACACCTATGATATATGTGCCCAAACTTGGCAGCAAAAACAGGAACATAATCATCATCACAGCTAATATTCATTGATGACTATGATATGCCAGATACTGTGCTAACCATGTTTAATATAATTATATCCAAAAGCCGGTTCAGATTTTTCATTTGGGAAAACTGAGTCTTAGGGAGGCAAAATAACTTTCCTTACCTGGCATATCTAGAAAATGGCAGCCCCAAAGTCTACCTCAGGTCTGTCTAACTTTAAATCCAGGCACTTAACCAATGTACGACACTGTCTGTAAGAAGAGATGTCAGAAGTTATAAGATACCTATTTTCAGCATAGAAATCTAGGTCAGAGATTTTTTTTCACTTATTCTGAAAACTTCAGAAGTGTTTTGATAATTTCTGTCATATGCCTGGACAGTTCTATAAGGGTTTTGATGCACCATAGTGCAGTAGGGTATCAAATTCTTTTCTAGAAATTACTGTAGAAACTCTGTTTCGTGGCAGGTTTCTAAGACCACATTTAATCTTGGGAAAATATTGATAGTGTATGGAATTGGCACTGAGGAACAAAATTCACTGGAGGCCATGGAACCCTCCAGCATTTCTCCAACATTATTTAGAGTTGAGTGACCACAGTTTTCTAAGCCACATCCTTCATGAATATGATGATGATTAAAGTGCAAAACTTACTGGTTCCCAAATTCCCCATAAATTCCGATAAACATATAGTTAGATCAATTCAATAGAAAATCTTATGTTTGGTAGAAAATCAGTATGGCACATAACTGAACTAAACAGAAGCAAATTTGGATCAATTCTTCAGGAATCCTTACATGGAAAATTCATACCATTATTATTGTCCTTACTGGGATAGAATGAGAATTTGTGAAAGATCTGACTGGAATTTCTCCCAAGTTAGTTACAAAGGATGAGCATGGGTATATATATTGATTTTAAATATTGGCCTGTTCAGTCTCCATGATCACAGAGCAAGATCATTCACAAAGTAAAAAGAGACTACATTTGCATTTTCCTGGCTTCTATGTGAAAAGTCCGCTCCTGCCTCTTTGACCACATCTTCTGGGTCTTTCCCTTCTCTAGCTTATATTTTTGCAACTAAAGCACTCTGTTGATTTCTGCTGCTTGTTATTACAACTTTTAATATTGAAGGAGGGACATTCTCAAATAATTTCCCAGGTCTACTTGAACAATCCTGCTAAGACATGTTAGAATATGTCATAATGTAATGATACTTAGGCCCCTGCTGTTCCCATGCTGGGCATGGGAAATTATTCCAGTGGGGTCAGTAAAGGGGAGGACTAAGTTGTTAGGTTAGTGCCACGTGCAATGTATGTTGAACTGGAGACCAGAGAGCTCTGAGACATATGTCATACTGGTTTACTCTGCGCCCCGAATCCAGGTCCGTGGAAAACTCATGTGCCCTTTATTAAACTTGCTGCTATTGAGGCAGAGTAAAAACACTTTAAATAAGCTTCTGAGCAGCTCAGCTCCCAGCTGTTGGGACTAGAATGTCAGGAGCCTCAAATTCTAGTATCAACTGTAATTTCCTCTATGATCTTAAGCAGTTTACCTGGAGAAGTAAAATGCCTTATTTTGAATTAAAAATTCTATTGATTTCTTTATATCCTGCCTGTTTCTTTTAGGCAGCTAATGTTTTATGGATGCCATTTTATTCATAGTGAGACATCCAGGTTTCAAAAGGTAAGAGGAAATGCTACACTTTTGAAAAGGGTTTCAGAAAAAAACTGGTTTGGTGACTATAAATCTTCCTTTCTCAAACCATCTTCCAAAAGGCCCCAAATTCCTTCCTCTCTGTATAATTTATTTCAAAGAAGTATTTTAGTCACTTTAGGATGTTTTTAAAATGTTAAATATGAATATTGAATGACATGGGCTACTTCTGAAATGGTCTTTACTTATTTTTAGTGGGATACCTTTACAGCTAAGAACCCTAATCTGAAGTTTGGTTGTTTTACCTAAAGACCCACATGTTAAAGATGTTTTACAGTTGCAGTACAGTTGTCATTTTGTGTAGGATTTTATGGATTATAGACTACTTTGCTTCCTAGGTGAGAAGTAAACTAACTAGCTCTGCCCTTAAACCCTTGTGTTAGATGACCTTCTCTCAGGCAAGCTGGATACATTGCGATTCTCTACCATTGCATCTTTTAAAAAGTCACCCTAGTCCCTTTAGCTCCCATCTTGCAATGGTTTGATCCCTTGCTCCATTGTGACACTTAAAAGAATGTTTGGGTACGCCCACTGGGAAAGATAGAATATCTAGAGCTGGTAACTTATATTCAGGTAAGATAGTAATAGGAATGAAAAATGCAGATGTGCATAGTCATACCACCAATGATGATTAAAAGCAAAGCTGTGCAGGAATCTAACCATGCTGCCTTAAAATTATTAACTATCATATATTCTCTGTAGGGAATTCTTAGCTTTTCGGTTAATTTCCTTTCTTGATTGATAGGGCTGCAAACTTTATTTTGCCCTCAAAATAGATGATAATTAAATTCATACCACTTGATTATTAGGCACTCATTTCTTCCTAGATTCCTTTGGCAGATAAAATGAGATTCTGCCCAAAAGGTCCTATATTTGGATCCCTTCTCTACAATGGTTATCCTTGCAGTCTGTAGCTAATGCCAAATGCTAAGTATCAGAATCACAGTAAAAGAAATGGCGATAAGCTTATGTCATTACAAGACCATAAACACATCCATTATATTCACTTTGTTTAGTTGGATCACACTCAAATTTCTATGAAAAGTTCAGATACTGATTTCTCCTTCCATATATTTTTTTTTCTATTTGAGGCTGTGTCATAATTGTTTAATGTATTTTCAGTTACTTTCTAAACACCTCATGAAAAAGGCATAGAGCACATGTTCCAGGCTTGCAATACTAAACTGGCAAATTTGGCATACAGTAACCTCCTGGAATTGAAATGTCAGTGCAGAACGTGCTTAATTTAACAGCCCATAACCCTGTTTTTAGAACACTGAAATACCTACCCTAAGGAAAGCTCATAAAACAGGGGTCTTTAAAGTTTGTAGATTATACCAAGTGAAACTACACACATTCTTGATAATATGCATGTTTATTAGTTGCTGTTATAATCCAAGGCAGCTAAAAGAAGAACTTGAAAGCACCAAAGATGAATTTTGAAAAATGTATTTTTGGCAAGTCTGAGAAGTAAAACAACTAAAAAGAAGACAGTACATTTAGGAAAATAGTGTGTATCTCGCAAACCTTAGAATCCTAAAGACATGTAAGAACTTGGATCCCATTTCTAAGGATATTTAATTAAACTTTTTTGATAAACAAATGTATAAAATGCTGAGTTCTTAAAAATTATCAGTGTCCTTAGATTCTATCACTTCGGACTAGGCTAAATCATTTGAATGTATCTCAAATCATTTGTCTCCCATATGTAACCTGTCAGCCATGATTATTTTACTTTACTCTTAAATATATTATTTTGAAATAGAAACACTGTTGATAGACTTGTTTGACTCCCTTCTAGAAATAAGTGACTCATTTTGGATTGCATGTGAGAGCTTCAAGCTGCTCTAAGTAACAATCCACGACAATGAGAAAATCGCTGTTTTATTATTCATCTAGGCAGCAGGAAATTTAAAAAAAAAACAAAACAAAAAGTAAAAAGAAAAACCTGTTCCCCTAGTAACTGGGATACTTTATATAGAACATCACTGATTGCAAACTTTGTGCTTGCTTCAATTCTGAATGTTGAACGAATGAGCATACTTCCTACCCCCTTGTTTTTATTTTGTACCTTGTCATTTACTATGTTTGTTGTTGATCCTTCAAATGTAATTGAATATACATTAATCAAAAAAGTCAGTTTGATTTTTTAGTGGTTTTTACTATTCTGATGATTTCTTTTAGATTAATTTTTCTATTTATAATTTATTTCCTCAAAATATGTGTTTGCTTTAAAAATGGGGTTTTCCTTTAAAAAAAATTCCCTGGAAAAGGGATCCCTCTGTTTTCTTTATAAATGCAGGAAATCCACAAAACCTATGCCAGTTATC
This sequence comes from Dasypus novemcinctus, assembly GCF_030445035.2. Lineage (NCBI taxonomy): Eukaryota > Metazoa > Chordata > Mammalia > Cingulata > Dasypodidae > Dasypus > Dasypus novemcinctus. Next base: position 107,860,891 of record NC_080675.1, on the reverse strand, counting down.
TTTTCTCATAATACGAGCCTGTAAAAGTGGTACATCACCCAAGTGATGTATAGAAACTTTGTTGATGATTTTGGTGCCCAGTGTCTTCATTGTTTTGAAACTGAAGAGAGGAGAGTGGATGGAGGGAGGAAAACACATTTTTCACCTGGAAATTATTTAGACATGAAGAGTTTGTTTCCTAATGAGGAATGAGCTTTGTTTGCAGTCACTACACAGATCCCATGAGGCAACCTTTTGACAACTGAGTGTCTGCTGGAGAAGTCTGTGAGAGATGATGACCTTTTGACCTAGGAAGGAATGCTGTGAAGATGGAGAATGTACTCTCAGGCCTGGCCCAGGAGAGAACATGGAAAACAGTCCCAGCTATTCTGTTCATAGAATCCTAGTTTGGTCATAGCTTTGAATGTAGTATTGGATGACCAAAAACTTGAGTCTTCTAAAATTATTCCAGACCCTTCCTATTACTTCTACCATCTGAAATAGAGTTCAAGACAAACAAACAATATAGCCTATCCTATAAATGTATGTTACAGGAACATATGTTGAGAAATCAGCTATGTACTTTCCACCAGTTTATGGGCTGGAACACATGCCTTTAACCTGTTTTCCTGCAAGGAGTTAAACTTATGCTCATAGGTTTGGGGGGCTTTGGGTTTTGGGGGTAAGTGGATAGAGAATGAATCCATTGCTCTAAAAGCATTCCTGGTACCATGATCTTCATAGAAACAAAAATCTATTGTTTAGTACTGTAATCTGAGAAACTTCGTTATCGTGCTTGTTTCACTTACCAACATTGATCCCTGGTACATGTGAACCTTTGAAAAGAAGCATCATGTTGGTGCTTCCTCATTACTACATACCATTGTGTTTATAATGGCCATTTTTATATGGTTACACTCCATGCCTGTTTGGTTAATACATATTTTTTAACTCACTGACCAGCACAGGATACAGACCTTGGCCTCTTGATTACTCTCTTTACTCTGTCTTCTGTCATTCCTTGATGTTTTCTGTGAAAAAGAAATAGGGAATTGAAAATAGGGTAGGACAAATTCTATCAGGGGAGGGGGAAGACAAAAAACCTGGCAAGGCCTTGAAGAAAATAGGTTACTTTATTTTATTTTTCAGTTCCACAATATGTGCATGCTTTAGCACTGATTTCTCAGCTAGTTGGGTCCCAGGAGGCCCCATTGAGCCCTGTACTGCTCAGGGAGTTGCAGCTGTATAAAATGGGGGAAAAAATGTAGTTTGTACGAATTGTTCTTTACCTTGGTTTGGGTTCAGAATGGCAGCTGCACTCCGACTTTGTGTGTGACAGCACAAAGGCCAGCAAAACTGAAAAGCAAGTCAGCAAGTAGAGAGACAAAAGCAACGATCAGCTAATACAGCTCCACATGGCCTGACTAATTTATGAGAAAAAAACTGTTCTGTTCATTGGATCAGCACTCTGAGGAGGCAGGTGGAATTGTAGGAAGTTTTCATTGACTCTCCTGAGCAACTAAGGACGCCACGAGAGATTCTTCTCAGTTTGAACTTTATCAGGGTCTACGCTTAATCAATAGAGTATTGGAAAAAGAATTAATTACTAAAGCAGAATAAAACAGCTGCATTTTAAACTAAGGATCCATCAATTCAGTAATCTTCCAGTTACAGGCTAGGTGCCGTGAGGATTTGACTCCATGTAATGAGGAACTCGGGGAGTTTCCTCATGAACAGGCTGGGAATTCACATTAGCCTATTTCAGCTATTTGTCATCAGTACAACTCATTTCTCCTCTCCTGAATTACAATTTGTATTTTATGTGCTGTGGAATCCACGAAATTCCCACATTTCGTGGATGGGAGCACACTTAGGCGGAACTCATTGTCACCCTGAGAAAGAGTCTTAACCTTTATTCCGGAGGCTGCAGTCAGAGTGGTCTGGGCCAGGAACACCCCCACCACCCACCCATTGTGCTTGAGGGGGGTGGGGCGTCAGATCCCTGCCTGTTGAAGAAGCACTGGTTTGAACCCAGCCTGGAAATGTTTCATCTGTAATTTCCATAATGGTGGATTTCAAGGAGGGCTGAGGAGGGTTATGGGAGATGAATTAGGTTTTTAGTGAGCTCATTAGGAAGCCAAACAGAGTTGATACGCCAGGCAGTGAGCAGGGTTGTAATCAGTTCTGCTCGCTTTGTTCCCTGCCTTCGGGACATGTTTCAAAAACTTCGTGGGGGGGGGGCAGCCCAGCCGGTGCTGAGCTGAGGCTGCTGTCCTGATGGCTGACTTGTTGATTTGTAAACCTCTTAATTCATTTTTTTTTGTGTTCAATTTAATCTTTTCTTTCTGAAGGAAAATTAGTTGAATGTTAGCCCTCTTTGCACTATTCACCTCTTAAATTATGCTCATTTTGAAGAGCTTGTTATGCCTGAATAAACATGAAATGACTTGGCATTTTCCCATCAGAGGCACACCCATTTTAACACCATGTATTTACCATTCCTGGAAATGTCTCATTAACTTCTGAAAATCTGCGAGCATGATATTTTGGGCTACTGTAACACACCTCTTGGCAGTCACAGAAGGCAGTTTGGTTAATGCCTCATAATATCCATTTTTATTCTCAACATGAAGAAAGACTCTCTATAGAAAATTGATGCAGTTTGCTCTGCTAATTTTCATGCTCATTCCAATTAATTTAACATGACCCAGATTTCCTTCCTCGGGCTCATCCTGACTAATTAGTAAAGCAACACCTAGAACAAGTTATGTTTAATAACATTGAGGAACACTAGTTGTGAGTGATTTTGATGCTAATAAAGATATTCACTGATGGGACAGATATTTTATGTTAATTATGGTATATAATTTAGAAGTCGCCATGTGCTGGTTGGAGTATAGAAAGGCTAGCAAATCACTATGGGATATAAAGACTTTTGCAGGACCCAAATAACGTCCGGGACCAACTACTTTTTTATATCCATCCATCCATCCACCTATCCATCCATCTATCTATCTAGCTATCTAGCTATCTAGCTATCTATCTATCTTTGGTAGAGCTAGCAAGATTGTTAACTAATTCCATGGTAATGAAAGGGGTGGAGCTGTTATGTTACAAAACTGACCCATATTCACTGGGCCTGAGCTTTCAGTACTTACTGAACCTTAGCGAGAGAAGAAAAGCAATCATGGGTATCAGAAAGCAGCATTTGTTCAAGGGGAAGGTGTGGTTTCCCCACCTCTGTGCTTGAGTTCTTTTATTGCATTTTTGTCAGTGAGATGAGTCAATTTTGGTGTTTACAAGATTGAAGGTGATGGTGGTGTTGGCAAAGGTGGAAGGTTTCCAAATTCTAGTAATGTTGTTTAAAATGGGAGTCACTGAGAGCTCTGTACTTTATCACAAAAAGTTCAGTTGAATATGCCTCTAGGACTGAAAAACCACCAGGAAGAGTTATTTATTACCATTTCAACACAGATTTCTTCAGTGCCTACCATGTGCCTGTCACTGTTCTGTGTGCAAGGAGTACAGGACTGGGAGGATGGTCTAGTGCCTGTCCTCACAGTGCTTACATTCACAATAAAATGTAAATTTCTTTGTATTTTAAACTTAGCAGTCACACAAACTTGAAATGGCTGAATTTTTCGATAGAAGTTCATGAGAGGGTGGAAATGTCTGAGTACATGGGCTCTGAAGTCTCAGAGAGCTGTCATAGGAAGCATTCTGCTGTCATCTTTAAGGGTGTGGGTGTGAACCCAACTTCTGCCATCTCTGCCATTTATTTCTCGTGTGACCTTGGGCACATTACTCAACCTCTCCAAGCCTTGGTTTCTTTTGTGTAAAATGAAAATCAGCCTTACTAGGCTTTGAGAATTAAAGGAGGCAATTCATGTAAAGTGCTTAGCAGAGTTTCTGAAACAGAATGAGTGCTCAATAAATATTAGTTTTTAGTGATGTTGCTGTTGTTATTATAGGAAACATTTAGAGTGAAAATTTCTCCAGAGGCATATAATAGAATATGCTCTAATCATTTCTCAATGCTAATTACTATTGTTGAAATTTGAAATTAGAATTGACAAGAACACTTCTAAATATTACGAGCAGGTGTCTTTCTTTATCGTTATTTAAAAACACAACAAGTCTCTCATCCCCCAAATTGTCCACTGATAATTTTTTTTTTAAGATTTATTTATTTAATTCCCCCCCTCCCCCGGTTGTCTTTTCTCTGTGTCTATTTGCTGTGTCTTGTTTCTTTGTCCCCTTCTGTTGTCCTCAGCAGCAAGGGAAGTGTGGGCGGTGCTATTCCTGGGCAGGCTGCACTTTCTTTCGCGCTGGGCGGCTCTCCTTACGGGTGCACTCCTTGCGCATGGGGCTCCCCTACGTGGGGGACACCCCTGCGTGGCGCGGCACTCCTTGCGCGCATCAGCACTGCGCATGGGCCAGCTCCACACGGGTCAAGGAGGCCCGGGGTTTGAACCGCGGACCTCCCAGTGGTAGACGGATGCCCTAACCACGGGGCCAAGTCCGTTTCCCTGATAATTTTTTAAATGTGTAAAGTCGTTGACTTATAATAGATAAGAGCTTTTGTTATTAGTGCTAATTTCCTCTTTTTTGTCTACTTAATATGGAAAGAAAAAAATAATTGACAGAATTGGTAAGGGTGAGTCTAGATTTATCGCTAAAATGGCAACTTGAAATATAGAAAAAGCAAAAAACCTCACACATCCATATTATAATTGATGTAAAAAGCTGGAAACAATGCTTTCTGAAATTGCCATTTTGATAGGTCAAAATGGTAGAATATTAGCAACTTCATAAGGTCCAACCTAATAGTAATTTTCATAGACCACAGTAATGGAAAATGGTTGAGGCCAAGGCAGAGAGCTAGTAAAACATTAACCTCATTTGCTTTATCAATAAAAGCAGGATAATATATGCACCGTACACTTTGTTGTGATGATCGAGTTGGAAAAATTATTTGAAAGCTGAAAAAACACTATATGAATATAAAGTATTATTATCTAAGATCATAGTTTTGAGACTACAATACAGAGCTCACAATAATTTTTTTCATTACGTCTTGTAATTGACCTAGAGATTTTGTCAACTTCACTTTCCGCCAGAATTATATATCAACTATAGAAAAACTTGATATTTTAATAGAAATTCTATAGATATATATTCAGAATAGAGTATAATGTGCAGTAAATCCCTAAGTCGTAATAGTCCTTTTCATATTTTTGGTCATTTAAATAATACAACATTTTGAGAATTCCTAATTTGCTTTAGAATTTAGAATTTCCTCATAAAACAAGACTCAGGGTATAAATAGTCAAGGGAGTCATTATCAATTTTAGTTCATCTGCATAACATAAATCAGACAGTTATCATTTAACCATGCTCGGTCCCTCTGTTAGGAATAGTTTTATGATTATAAAATGAAGTTGGCCACCTCTTCAGTGATTACTGACTGGTGGTAGAAATTGTGTTGTACTGGGTCAGCAGTGAATTCCTCACTCAAATGATGTCGAGTCAGCTGGTTTTTAATTTGTTATCTTCTCAAGAGTGCATTCACAGACTTTATCACTGAAAAGAATGACTCCCTAGCCTAGTGTGATCAAGATCCGTAAATTTGCTACATCAGCATATTAAGGTTGGACTGCTGTTTGATTGGTGGCTCTTAGATCTGTCTTACAGCAAAGATGTCAGTTCTCTCATAGGCTGGTTTTCTGCAGGTATATGAATAAACCTACTGAGAGAGCAGACCCTTTCCTTTTCCTTCTGGAAAATGGTTGAACAACTTTTCCTCTCCAACAAAGACCTGAATCAAGTTCATGTTGGTGCACCGCAGGTTCTCTTTTTCCCTGACAGAGTACATACAGGTGTGCCATGGCAAATTAATAATTACATGGCTTTCAGGTCCTCATCTTTATGGGAGAAATGGATGGATAGCAATCAGGTGTGGCAATATTTCCCAGGTAGTTACAAACCTGGTTTTCTGCTTTTGTGCCATTTTGAAGTATGAGTTCTGAATAATGAGAAAATTTTTCCCCTAAACCAATGTATTTTTCAGCCAGTAGTTAATGACTTTATTTTCATGGTTTTTGTTGTTTTTTTCCCCATGCGGTTGAGTCATTAAAATTAATGAAAGAAGAAAGAGGAAAAACAGAATAAAATGAAACAAAGTTTTATTGAGTATCTAATATAAGCCAAATATCACACATCTCGAAAGTCAGAGGAATCCCGAGACCATGACTAGGTACATGGAAGTGGCTGCACTTACGCAGGTTTACCTGCCTTCAAAGCGATAAGGTGCTGTTTTCCCCAGTCTATTCTTTTTAAAAATACTAATTCTATTTCCATACAGGAATAGAGGCTGTGTGGTGCGGTAGAAAGTACAGACTTGAGTTCAAGATCCAACTCTGTTACGGATTGGCCGTGTGATTTTAGGCAAGTTTCTTAAACCTGTTTGACTTCAGCTTCCACTTATGTTAAATAGGGATTAAAAATACCAAACACTGAATTGTCCTGCAAATTTGATGACACCTAACGTGCGTGACACACACTAGGTGTTCCACAAATGTTTGTTCCTCTCCATCTTTCTATGATGGATTCAGGGATTATGCCAAGGCATGGGGAGTTGGCTGGTAAGGGTTAGGGATAATTCTGTAATTCCCATTAACTTTTAATCTTAAGGGTGCTCTGAGGCTTTCATGAGAAGCATCATTTTCTTCTGAAATTGGCTAAGATCCAGTGTGAGGAAATCTTCATATAGTCAGGAGAAGTGAGTTAATACTGACCACCCCAAACAAGATTTAAAAAATGATTTATTGAGAATCATTTCTCAACCTGGAAGACATAATGCTGACAAAAGCCAGACACAAAAAGACAAATATCATATGATTTCACTGATTTGAAATAATTAGAATAAGCAAACTCATAGAGTAAGAATGTATATTATAGCTTACCAAGTGATGGGGTAGGGAGAGGGAATGAGAAGGCTTAAAATGTAAAAGACTCCTGTTTGCAATGATGAAAGTGTTTTGGTAATGGATAGTGGTGACGGTAGTACAACATGTTGAATATAATTAACAGGACAGAAATATGTATTTGAATGTGATTAAAAGGGTGAATGTTAGGACTGTATCTATGGTAATAAAATAAAAAATGTAAAAGAATCCATGGAATTACACTGTACAAACAATGAACACTAAGTTAAACCAGTTAAACCACAGACTATAGGTAATAGTACAATTATAAAACTGTACTATCATCAATTGTAATACATGTTCCACAGCACTGCAAGGTGTTAATAATAGGGTGGAATATAGAAATCCTGTATTTTATACATGGTTGTTCTATAAATCCACAACTTCTCTACTAGAGAGGAGAAAAGAATCATTTCTAATACCTTTTTGGTTATTACAGGTACTGTTTTTGTATTTTGTTTTGTTTTCTGGCAATTTGAATAGTTCTTTGTTAATAAAGTTCTGCAACTAGATTTGTCCAAAGGAGAAAAATATTCCTCAATAAAATCTGCAAAATAAATTTTGACCATCAACTTTACTTGAAATTAAAGAAAATAAAATAAATCAACAAATGTGTAAATATCATGTTGGTCTTCTCCTCACAGCAACTTAGAAATGCAGCCCCAAATAATTTCACCCTTTCAGAACTCCACAGCAAAAATAGGGAGAATTCCTACTCCTACCCATCTGCTAAAATCTATTTTAAGCCAACTAATTAAGTGTATGGAAATTTGACTATATTTTGCTTAACAATATTTATCAGCTTTATTGAGGTAAAATTTACTTACAACACTGCACCATTTTATGTTTGCAACTCACTGAAATTTGACAGTTGCGTACACTCATGAAACTAGCAACAAAACTAAGATATAGTATGTTTTTACCACCCCCACCCTACCAATAATTTTCCTTGAACCTCTTTTTAGTCTTTTCCTCCCTCTGCAACTATCCTCCTACAACCACTGATCTGCTTTTGGTCATTATACATTGGTTTGCCTTTTCTAGACTTTGCCATATTTGTAATAAGACAGTATGTAATCTTTGTTTCTGCCTTCTTCACTTAGCATGATGACTTTGAGTTTCAACATGTTGCATGTATCAGAGTTGATTCTGTTTTATTGCTTAGTAGTATTCCATTGTGTTGATATGTCACATTTTTGTTTATCCATTCATATTGGTTCATTTTCACAAAGGAAATGACTAACACTTATTGATGTGCCTTTGTCCTATCAGGTACTGGGTAAGACTAGATGTTGTATATAAAGGTCTTAAGCTTGTTAATAAGTGTAAAACATCTGGTACAAAGTATGGATTTAATTATTATATTAATACCTATCACTCTTATTATTTCATTTAACTTCACAATAAACTTGTCAGATATATATGATTCTTCCCATTTCATAGATGAGGAAACTGAGGTTCATGGGGTTAATCAACACATACTACACCCATTATGTTATGCAGAGTTCTAAGAGTGATATGAAAAAAATAAAATGTGTAGTTCTTGACATGAAAAAGTTTACCCTCTAATTGGTTTGAAGAAATATAATTGTGGTATATGTGTGTGCATGTGTGTGTGTAAGACTTCTGAAATTAATAGGTGTTAAAATAAGCCCTGAAAGAAGAAAATAATTTGGGACAGAGTCCTTCTATGATAAAATGGAATGAAGAATGACAAAAGATTAATTTTAGTGTTAAAGTCAATCTCCTTTCCACAATTCATACCCTAGTAACATATACAATATATAAAATCCATCCCAAAAAATGTTTTTGAGTACGTATGCTTGTCCATGTGCTAGGTACTGAGATGATTAGTAAGTGGCCTTGAAATCACATTGTTTGGAAATAATTCAGAAAAGATACGGATACCTTCAAGCCCAGCTACTATACTGTTACATTTTTTCAACATGCATCTTTGCATAAGGAGGATAAAGTGTACTCTTTTTTAATATAAGAGCTTTATGAAGATATAATTCACGTACCACACAATTCACCCCATGTAGAGTGTACAATTCATTGGTTCTTAGTATATTCACAGAGTTGTGCAACCATCACCACAATCCATTTTAGAACATTTTCCTACCACCCCTCCCCCCAAAAAAATCCCTACACATTAGCAGGGATTTGCTATGTGAAGAATAATCAATTTATGCTACCTTGGATTATTCTTACTCAACAGTTACATCATTTGTTTCCCTTTGGGCTATTACATGTATGTTGTCAATATCCATTTGCAGTACATATTAGAACACATCTGCATGCTCCCAAAGCATAATAGATTTATTTAAAACAATTTCAACCAATAGAATGCCTATATGCACAGTAATTACTTTTGAAGATCCTAGCAACTGTAATTTATAAACTTCTTAAGCAAAAATTCAAAGTTATGTTAGAGAAGCTCTATTGTGTGAAAACTTTCTTTAAATAAGGTACAAAATATAATTTTCTAATAATAAACAAGTGTGATCTAAATTGAATATTTTATGGGTTAAGAGTATTCACTTAAAACTAGTAATCAACTTCCTAGGTATTATTGTTCTTTTTTCTATATGTGGCTATCACTGGCTCTCTAAAAGTTTTGTAAAGGAAATGCTGATTAACCTTTCAATCTAGTTATCTTACTAAACATAATCGTTACTATAAAGATGGGCATCTTTTAAAATAAATGTTTAATTTTGTATTTTAAAATAATGTCAGTTGCAAAGTTTCACCTTTTATTAAAATATCTTGTTTTCATTTTACAATAATTGACAAAGTGGAAGAAATATTCAATATCTGTTGTTTTGCTTTTCAAAATGGTATCTGTTAAAAAAAAGGTATCTGTTGATAGAAGTTGATTCACAGAGAAATATCTTAAGAATTCAAACTGATCAGGTATAAACACATTGTCCCAATTTTTGTTTTGGTCAATAAATATGACAGTGAAGTAAACGCCTTAAAAAATTACTAAAAGAATTTCTGCTACAGATAGAATTTTGCTTTTTTATTATTTTAACAAATTTTATTGCAGATTGATAAAATTTTGTTAGAGAAATTGTGGATTTAAAGAATAATCAGGCATAAAATACAGGATGCCCATATACCACCCTATTATTAACACTTTGCATTGCTATGATACATTTGTTACAATAGATGAAAGCACATTTTTATAATTGTACTATTAACTACAGTCCATGGTTTAACTTAGAGTTCACTGTTTGTGTAGTGCAGTTCTGTGGATTTTTATTTTTAATTTTTTCTATTACCATATATACAGCCTAGTATTTCCCTCTTTTAACCATATTCAGATATGTATTTCAGTGCTGCTAATTATGTTCACAATGTTGTGCTACCATCACCCCCATTCATTACCAAGAACTGATTGATATTTAAATGTTTCATTTAATATCCTAGTATGCTAACAGAGATGACAATAAGATTTTAAAATCCTGTAGTAAATGATAAAATGAGATTATTATCAGTTCATATCTGAAAGATAGAGGTTTGATACAGTTAATACTTGAAAGCAGCCTAATTATATCCTAGTTTTAGTATAAAATGTCAGATATATATTTTATATATATGTCTTCTTGTAGGAAATTCTTTTTGCAAATATCAAGGGCATCTCTTTCCTTAAAAGACCTGTTGATTCAGCAATGTTAGCCAACTATCTTTACTAAAACACTTAACAATGCTAAAAATAGTCCACTTCAGTTAAATATGGATATTTTTAAAAAGAAAAATCAGTTAGACTGCAACAGAAGGACATTTTGTGTGACAATATTTTGCATGATTAAAAATTTAAACAGAATAACAGCTATTTATATTTACAGTTACATGAGAGTAATTACTAAAGCAGACAAAATACTTAGAGCATAATTTAATAATGTTTTCCTCTAGCAAAGGTGCCAAAATTGTTATTTGCATAATTTTCACAATTTGTACTGAAACATAGCTAAGTGAAATTGGGAAGACATATCTCCCTAACCACCTTTTTTCTTCTGTAGGAGATGTGGGAAGAGACTCATATATCATAACAACTCATTTTTGTATAATTCCCCATAAAAATCATGACCCTTGTGTCAACTCATTTGGTGAAAGAGATGTGTTCCATTCAGACTTTCTCTTTTAGGATCTTTATTACAATGGCCAGCCTCAGTCCAACTTCAAGGCTCCTAATTATAACATTTACTGGTTCAAAGATTAACCTTCTGAGAGGGGCATTCTGGACTCTTGGTAACTTGATCAGCTTGGTCTTCCCTTGGTCTCTCTCTCGCTCTCTTTCTGGTTCTTTGTATACCAGGAGGGAGATGATGGTATCTGGCACATTCCTAGGATGACTTGAAGATAGCAGCCTTCTGTGTTTAGGGCTGAAAAGATTGTGAACTCTGTTAGCTGAAATACCACTCTAGGGAGGCGAACAGAACATTAAAAAAGCTTTTGCTGTAGGTAGTATAGTGCAAGTAGAGTCAAATTTGAGAGCTGGGATTTGAGTGGACATTTGTCCCTGCTTTCTACCTTAATAAAATCTGAGCATTAACTGTGGAAAAGGGCATTTGAGAGATCACTAAAAATGAATCATTAGAGTGCCCAGAAGAGCTTTATTATGATGTACAGTGAATAACTTTAGAATATACTCTGAACTTTTATAAGTGCTTATCAGGTAACTGAGTAACAAGTACATTCTTTTATCCTCCACCACAGAGATTAAGCAATTGACTGAATGATCATGGCAAAGGAATATACTTTTCTATTGAATTCAGTCACTATCTTTTAGAGGATTCTGCAGGAGTCTTAGGAGAATAGATGACATTTCTTGGAATATTTTTAAATTTGTAAGTGAAATAATTAAAAATATGTATTGGAAATAAGAATAACCAACCTAAATGAAGAATAGGTTAAAAGGTTGCAAGCTTCCATTCACTTCTGCTATAAAGGTTTAGAGGGTTGCAGTCAATACATATAAAAGCCATTTTGTGGCTTCTAAGTGGTAAAGTGAGGGGACTGATTTGGTCAAGGACCAGTATGAGGATGTTTCTGTTCAACAGTTAACAGGATTCCACATGATATGGAAAATACAGGCGTGCAAAACTATACTACGACATTCACATTGCCAGGGAAAGCCTAAAACACAGCCACATTTACATATGTGTCCATCTGTCTGTTTTTACACTTTATTTTTCCAACCAGTGGGTGAAGTGGTTTTCATCCAAGCTACAGTCTGAATTTTTTTGCACTCATCACTTTCCATTATATCATATAGACGCATATTTTAAAGTGCACGTTTTTTGTCTCTGGACACACATTTCCACAGCCTTGGCTCGGCTTTCGTGTCTCTTCTGGGAGGTTATCTCCTCTCTGTGGGCCTGACCATTTGCAGCTGCTTGAACCAGCCAGCTTGCCTCGGGATCGCTGGGGTTAGGGAGCAGCTTGTTGCAGTCTCCAGGTTGCAGAAATCCCCCATCTCAGGCCAGGGTGAAGCTCCGGGGCCACAGTCTAGGGCCGAGCCCCTGAGAATGGAAGTGCTTTTGGTCTCTTCAGTGGAGAGCTTGCGTAAATCCTGTGTAAATAAAGGGAGGATAACAAAGAATGAGCCCCTGCAGCTCTGAGCATTTGGAGCCATTTGGGGCTGAATTTGCTAAATGCTGCTTATACCGCCTGAAAAGTTGAAGAGAAAGGAGCATAAAATCCCCTCTTTTTTTCCCTTTCTGCTCATACCCCGGGGGAAGGGTGTTCAGGACCAGGGAAGCCTGAGGTAAGCCGATGAAGACTTGTTTTTTCAGTGCTCTTTTGAGTGTGAAAAAGGTGGCCTGGGTCACTGTCCTCTCTTTAATGTCGGAAAACCCACACGGTTAGTAAATGTTGCATGTAAACGAAAGCATTTCATCTCCTCTGCTTCCCTCCGTGCTAGTGGGCCATGAACTAGTCATTTGAAAAATCACAGAAAATTTTCACTTTAACATGTCCAGACAGTTAAGCACAGCAGGAGAGTAAAAGAGATCAGTAATTAGCAGTTCTCACTGCTGGCCCCTCACCCCACCTCTCACCCCCACCTTCCCCACCTTTCTGGGTTTACAATCCATCCCCCCCATCTATGGTGAAGAAAAAAGGTAAATTGCAAGTGGAAAAAGATTTACTTTACTGATGGCTTTTGGAAAACAAGTTTTGCAGGGCTATATTCTAAAACAAAATTAAGACAAAGGCTTTTTTTCCCTTTCATTTGAAACTCTGATGCAGGTTTCTCAGTGGGGTGCCCTAAATTAAACTCCTGGAAGGTCATCCCTGACATCCACTAAGGAAAATTATCTTTTGACTTAGTACGTTTTAATCCTGTTTTCAAGGTAGTATATTAAGAGGAGAAAGCATAAGTGATGACAGAAAGTGAATTTACAGAGTAGTGTGTGATGCAGTTCTATGGCTACATTATACGTCTTTTTTGACTGGAGTGCTCCCCAAATCCGAAGAGCCTGGGCAACGGGCAGCCCCCTCTTTAGCACGGTCCAGATCTCTTTCTTCTCGCTGGAATAGGGCAGATTTGAGATGAAGCACCATTTTTATTAACAATATAGGACTTGTGTCTCAGATGTGGAGGGACCATCTCTGAAGAGGACAATACATTTCTGGACACAGTACAAACTGTGGGCTTGGTAAGGCCCAGGACCCACAGGGCAGGGAGAGAAAAGGGAAGGACAGAGAGAGCCCAAGGCTTGGTGACTGCTAGAAAAAGTAGCTAGAGCAAGGGAGTCTTCATCACGGGCACTTTCTTTGAAGCAAGCTGCATTCTCATAGGGCAGGGGTCCTTAACCTTTTTTGTTCCATAGACTCCTTTCTTTGCCAGTCAGGTGAAAGCCATGGACCCCTTCTCAGAATGTGGTGGCAGATAGTTTTACGACACTCAACTTGGGTTGAGTCTAATAACTACTGTAATATCAAGTGTGGATGAGCATAAGCAATTTTTTGAGATAGGCAACAACTGTAATGTGATATGAAATGAATACTGCTGTAATTTGTTGCTTACATTCGTAAGTGAAGGAAATGCTAGATTTCAGTTAGAGGTCAGAGAAAATAAAGATAATAAGTTGATTATTTCAGTTCAAGCTCATGGACCCCGTACAAGGGTTCCATGCACCCCTGGTTAAGAACCCCTGTCATAGTGTCTTAAAAATGTTTAGAGGCTCTTGGCAACCATCTGCCCATTCCACTAACATGTGAGTGTATTCTGTGGCAGGGCCTGTGGTTCAGAAGTGAATAAGACATAGCCCCTGCCTTGTAAAAGCTCAGTTAAGTGGGACAGACGAAGGGTAATAAACAGAAAAATTGCAAAACAGAAAAGAAAATATAAATAAGTAAAAGTAACTTAAAAATATTTTAAAAAGTGAATATAAATTTATAGCAGGTAAACTGCAAAACAGAAAAGTAAAACAGAGTTAAAAACATACTGCTGAAGTTTAGAGAATAGTACCCTAACCCTGTTAATGTGAACCTGGAAATATTTTATAAATACCTGAGCTTTGAAGCTTGAATGGGAGTTTACCTGATAAAGAAGAATGGGAAGGGGGAAGGAAAACTGAGGAGAAAGATAATTGAGGACAAGGGAAAAGGGCTAAATGCATGGAATCTTTAGAGATCCTTTAGTTCAGAAAAGACTTTAAAATTTAACAGTTTGCTCCTGCTTCAAAATCATATTTACTCTAAACTCTAGAGCCATAGGAAACAGTAATAAGTCTACAGATAATTGATATAACCATTTGTATAAAAATATGCATTTTCTTGTTTCTTGGTTCATATTTATTTTTAAATGCGCTGTCACCCAATATCTCCTTGGGGCATAAATGTGAATGTACAGGATTATTTGCTGTACTGAATTTATCTAAAGCACCTATAGGCACTAGCTGACTTTTTAGAGAAAAGTTTGCAGTCTTTGGGTTAACAGTGAGAGCTAATCCAGAATCAGCTTCACTTGGTCGAGATCTAAGACACATCTTACCCTTTACTTCTCTTCTTACTCCCAGTGGTCTGAGGTAGAAGATAGTTTGTAAGAATGGGTTTTGGAGTGAAAGTGCCACTCTGCCAGTTACTAACTGTGTGACCTCTGACAAGTTACCTAATTTCTCCAGGCCTCAGTTATCTTCTCTGTAAAATGGAGTTGATAGTAGTAGTTCTTTCCTTCATTTGTTGTGAGGATTAAATAAGGAACATTGTGAGTGCCCAATGAAAGTTACTTGTGGTAATGATGGTAATGAAAGTGACAAAGATGTTGATGAAGAAGAGCAGCCGGTATGCTAGAGATAGAGAACTGTGTAGGAAGTGGACTACTCTAATGTTAAATAAAAACATTTCAAAAACTATACATTTATGTATGTTGTATATGTGTATGTATATATGGCCACAGGTAAAGATAGTCAGTTCACCCTCACATATATTTGAACAAATGTATACAGATTGGTGAATAATTTAAAGAAGCTGTAATTTTCCTAACATCCTTGCAAGCCTATCTAAAAATTACAATGTAATTTATATAGAGAGAGATTTATTATTTTTTTAAAAGATTTATTTATTTAATTCCCCCCCCTCCCCCGGTTGTCTGTTCTCTCTGTCTATTTGCTGCGTCTTGTTTCTTTGTTGCTTCTGTTGTCGTCAGCGGCACTGGAAATGTTGGCGGCGCCATTCCTGGGCAGGCTGCACTTTCTCTCGCGCTGGGCAGCTCTCCTTACGGGTGCACTCCTTGTGCGTGGGGCTCCCCTACGCGGGGGACACCCCTACGCGGGGGACACCCCTACACGGGGGACACCCCTGCGTGGCGCTGCACTCCTTGCGTGGCGCGGCACTCCTTGCGCGCATCAGCACTGCGCATGGGCCAGCTCCACACGGGTCAAGGAGGCCCCGGGTTTGAACCGCGGACCTCCCATGTGGTAGACGGACACCCTAACCACTGGGCCAAGTCCGTTTCCCCACATATAGATTTAAAATCACATAGCATATATAACTATCCAGGTATTCATGAATATACCTAATGCCTGGAAGTAGGTTGTTTGGAAGTAAATGTGTGTGTGTATGTGTGTTATTTTAATGAATTTACATTGTACAAAATGATTATGAATATAGTGAGTTTCAAAAAAGAGAAAAATCTGTATTCTTCCAGATGAAACATCATTCTTTTACTTAACGCATATTTGATATGAATGTATTTAACTATTAAATGTGTTCAAAAACTAAAAGAAGCAAGGATTAAATAAAATGCCACCAACTTACCCAAAAGAAGTATAAATACTATTAACCAAAATGCATATTTACTTCTCCTAGTTATCTCTCTGAAGATACAAGACTGAGAGGCCAATTTTAGATGTTTGTTATTTGACAGTATGCCAAATATCATAGAAACATTACTTTATCTTTACGGGACAGGAATATGTTTAATTGATTGTGCAGTGATGGTATGGAAGCCCATGAGATTGACTATATGGATGGTAGGTTCTCAAATACTTGTGGCATCTCTGCACCCTAAAATTCAGTCTGATGCTATCCTTATCAGGGTATCCACGTGGACCCCTATAAACCTATAATAAAAATCTTTAGTCTCAAAGGAACTTGCTGTACTGAGTATATCTAAAGCCCCTAAAGGCCTTGGTTGACTTTTTGGAGAAAAGTTTGCACAATTCAGTTTAAGACCAACCTGGACCAGCTCTGGCTCAGTCCAAGTCCCCCAGCGGCGGAAGTGATCTCTTCTCTGCCCTTAGACCTTTACCTGTAGGATCAAGCCTTACAATGTTTTGAAAAGGAAAAGATAATTTACAATATTGATGTGAGAATACCAGTGGTAGTCACACTGGACTTGAAGCTGCTATGTCTGGACTTCAGTTTATTCTTGCCCACGTGTAGTTGTGGAATCCTAGGCAAGTATTTAACCTCCTCACCTCAGTTTCCTCACTGGTAAATGTCTCGGTTTTGGGGAGGGGGGGGTGGTAAGTAGAAGGAGATGGACTAGGCCCCCTTGGTTGTTATATTGTGTTTTTGACAGAGGGACATGGCATTGGACTCATCATAGCCCATCATTGCTATTTTTATCATTTCTTTATTCCAGACCTAGCAATTGGTGTCTAAAATATCAACAGATTTTTGGCTAAATGGATTAAGACAGTATGCCAATGAAAAAAGTGGTGTCATTTTTGTGACCAAGAATTTTATGGATTGGGAATGTGTACTTCAGAATCCTTGGAGGATCCTCTCCTTGTGTGCACCCGACCTTCCTTGATTTGCTGGGTACACAGCTGCAGATGTAGATTATGTTTACCCCTGGATACGGACCGTATCCCGGGATTTAGTTTCCTGCAACTAGACTTTCTCTCAGTATTGCTCTGATAGGTAGGTGTGTATGTGTGTATGGGAGCTATTTACCAGAGCAATGCCTTCATCCGCTCAGCGGTGGAAAGCATGCGTGACATCCTTTAGAGCATGAGTATAAATCCAGCTAGAGGTGCTCTAAAAATACTTTGGTGTCTTCAAACAGGAGGAGGACCCAGAGATTAGGCTCAAGGAGGTAGCAACAACCAAGGATAGCAGACTAAAGGGATGTTTTGGGGGCCATACAGCAATAGTTCTCAAACTGAAGAAGGCATCAGAATTCCCCAGAGGGCTTAACACCCAGATTGTTGGGCCCCAGTCCCAGAGTTTCAGATTCATTGGGTCTAGGTGAGCTTTGGAATTTGCATTTCTCACCATTTCTTAGCTGATGGTGATGCTGCTGTTCCGCATTTTAAGAATCAGTGTTCTACAACTTCTTTCTTCCTGTTTTAAGTCCTCACCACTGAAAGTTTAGGATAGGGTTACATTATGTAAGTCTGTGCTGGAGAACCATGATATTTCTGCAGTAAGGCCCAGGCCATACTGTACTTGACCACCATGATTGCAATCCCCCTTCATGTGAGTAAAGAAGATTTTAACTACTTACCTGTTCCTGAGGTTGAATCTCGTTTCAAGTTAGAAGGTCATCTAGTTCAGTGGCTTCCAAAAGCTGGTTCAAGCACCAGTGATAGGCTGATCACATAAGCACACCTAGGAACTTGTTAAAAATGCAAATTCCTGGCCCCTGCCCTAGGACACTTTGATCCAGTAAGTCTGGGATAAGGCCTGGGGACCTGTGTTTTTGAGCAATCTCCTCTCATGGTCTCATCCACTTCAACGTTACCTGTTCACAGGCCTTGGGTATTCCTCTCTGTGATCACTCACAATACGTTCCAGTAATGCACAGCTAGTTTGAGAGTCTTTGGCCAAAACTTAGGCCATACCCTTAATTGAGGAACTAGCAATCTTTTAAAAGAAGCATGTCCAGTGTTTTTTATTTAGTTTTCCATTATCAGAGGGGATGCTAATGGAATGGCCTGTGGTTCAGCTCTTCCAAAAGACTCCTGTGGGGCACTGAGCTCTCTAAAGTAGCACTGCTCCTTGGCATGCTCAGAAACTACTATTTGTTCACAGGCAACCCACCCTCACCCTTGAGGTGCTATAATGAGTGCAGTTACCCAGGTGTGTGCAGTGTCAAAAAGAGGAGTGGGTCCTATCTATCTTTCCCTGTACCTTGGAAAAGCTCATTGATTAGTTCAGTCATTTGCTCACTCAACAATCACTGGGCATCTGTTCCGGGTCAGACATTCCAGATAAAAAGAAACAGTTCCTGCCCTCCAGGATTTCATGATTTTGAGTCATAACTTCTGATGTTTAGACATTCAATATTATTTCATATACCTCCTTGGACACATGAGTCTGTGCTGGTACAAAGACCCTTTTCAGCACATTTACTTTTTTGCCAGCTGTCTTATGTACCCACTCATAGCCTTGCAACAAGAAAACAATATCCACTTTAAGTTACTAACTCTTGCCTCTTCTGTGAAATTTTATTTTAGGTAGAAGATCACACAGTTGCCTTTTTTAAAAAAAGATTTATTTATTTATTTCTCTCCCCTTCCCCCCTCCCCAGGTTGTCTGTTCTCTCTGTCCGTTAGCTGTGTGCTCCTCCGTGTCCGCTCCTATTCTTGTTATCAGTCCAGGAATCTGTTTCTTTTTGTGTCATCTTGCTGCGTCAGCTCTCCATGTGCATGGCGCCATTCCTGGGCAGGCTGCACTTTTTTTGTGCTGGGTGTCTCTCCTTACTGGGCGCATTCCTTTTGCGTGGGGCTCCCCTACACAGGGGGACACCCCTGCGTGGCAGGGCACTCCTTGTGCGCATCAGCACTGCGCATGGGCCAGCTCCATACGGGTCAAGGAGGCCCAGGATTTGAACCGCGGACCTCCCTGAGGTATGAACCGCGGACCTCCCATGTGGTAGGTGGACGCTCTATCCGGTGAGCCAAGTCCGCTTCCCACAGTTGCGTTTTTAAAATATTATTTTTGCTCTTGTCGGTCCTCTGCTGTGGAGTTGGCTCACAAGTCCTTGGAGGAAAAACAATGGTGTTTATTGTTGTATTTGAGAGAGGAAAATTCCCCTTTCTGTAAAGATCTAGTGTCTAATATCTAGTTAGTAATGTAAAAATAGACATTTTTCTTTATAATTATTTGCTAGGCAGAATTTAAATTCAAATGTTTGCAGCATTTAGGTAAATGGTCTGCTATATATTAAAAGTCATGCAATGCGCCCGCCTTGTCTAGTTTGTCAGTCACCAAAGAATGCAAAAGCTAGTCATATCCATATTTTTTCTTGAGCTAAATATAGTGAATCAGAGTTTGAAGGTGTCACCAGCCTTTTTTGCTTTTAAGCAAGAGAAAATGCACTGTGGAAATGCTGTCTCTCATTTTTAAGGTCATTGATTGTGTTAAAAAGGCAAATGCCTTTTTTGTTGTTGTTGTACTTCCTTCAATTAAGCCATTAACCTTTAAAAATAAAGATATTAAAAAATCTATCATAAAAAGCTAAATGAGATTTTAACAAAATCCTGACAATTTCAGCTTAAACATATACACAGAAACCATATGTGCTTAGGAAGAAATATATACACACAGGCATTGTTTACACAATGTGTTTTTATATTTGGAAGACATTGAAGGGAGAGATATTCCATATATACATTATATGAAATATACATTCAGATAGTCCACATAGATTTTACATTAAGAGCAAAAATATCTTTATCTGTGGTAGACAGACAGACAGACTGACTGACTTCAAACTTGCCTTGCAGTGTGGATTTTTTTTCCTCATCTCCGGGTACGGCTTTTCAAAATTGCCTCCGGCTACAGAACAGCACCTCAGATCCCCAAGGCCCACTGCCTGGCTCCTAATAGCCACTCTCCATCTGTGTCACATGAACAGCTGATGAGATCGCTCCAGTGTCTGTATTTTGGAGAGCACATGCACCCAGGTTAAAATGCTAGGGTTGCCAAGGAGCAGTCAGAAGCCATTAGTGTGGGTGAGAATTTGCCTTGCAGCAGTTCCTTGGCAGGGTAGAAAGAGTGTGCGTGTACCCACACAAGCTTGAGCGTGTGTGTGTGTCTCCTTGTGCAAACAACCCCCTGGTGTACAAGGGTGTGAAGGATAGACTCTGTGCATTCAGTAGTCAAAAAAAATCAAATGCCTTTTGTTTCCCTGTACTCTGATTAGTTCTTTGACAACTTGGGGTCCCTTTGACTTGCTTTTCTTTCTTTTTAAAAAAAATCATAACAGAAGGCAAAGAAAAAGAACAGCAACTTCGGGGTCATGCTCTAGTGTTTGGGCAGATGGAAGGGAGCTGCTTTGCCTTGGGGCAGGGTGGTTGTAATGAAGTGGCCTGTCAGTCTGTAAATAGTGAGGGTCATCTCTTCCATGTGATGGAGGGTATCGCGTTGCCGTGAAAATGGAAATGTCAATAAAATTAATCTGCCAGCTCTTTGCTGTGGCTTTTCTGCTTCTCTGGTCAAAAAGAAGGTTGAGTTTTTTGTTGTTGTTTTTTGTTTTTTGTTTTTGCTTTTCTTTGTGGCGAGAAAGGAAAATAACATGTACAGGGAGGTGGACAGAACCCAGAAGTTAGAAGGAGAGTGGCCTGTTGGGCAGGATGTAGATGCAGCACTCGCTCTTCTTCTGCTCTCCCTCTCGGAGAGAAGGGAGCGGGTCTAGGAATGAGCCAGTGGATCTATGGCATTCCTCGGGAAGCTACAGAACGTCTACATTGAGCACAGAGTTTATTGTTTTAGGCTTTCTTGGACAAGGTTTTTACTTAGCATGGGATTTATGGCATTTACTGCTAATGAATGTCTATTCTTAAATTACAAAAACCCCCATCTCAGCGCAATTCCCAGATGTCCTTCCAGGACCCCAGCTTCTTAAACACCAGCAGGGAGCATAAACTCTCCACTTCTCTGTTTTCCTCTTTCGTGTGGCTCCAGGCTAATGATGTGCAAGGAAAACACAGCCATCTATAAAGCCCCAGTGCTGTCCCAGTATTCTTCATTTATTTTGCATTTGATTATGCCACAAGTCGGATCTTGTTTCTTTCCTTTTTTTAAAGTTATTAGTTCAAATATTAATGTAGGAATATGGCATATATTGCTGCTCTTGATTGATGCCTTCCCAAAAACAGGAAGACGTGCTCGTATGAATTTTAAGAAAGTAGGGGTCCTGCAATGCCTTGCCAGAAGAGTTTTTCAGATACATAATTTAGATGCCCTCCAGGCAGGCTTTCAAGGCATTTTTGCCAGAGGGCAAGAAAAAATAACTATGACTGTTAAAAGTAAATGATTTTTGCTAATGCACAATTAATGCCAGAGAAAAGCACAGAAGAGAAAGATGTTGACAGAAACTTTTGATTAAGTAAGCACTCTACCTTGATGTGTACCTCTCGCTCTTTTTTTTTTCCATGATAATGATCAGTGGTGCAGAGAGCTAAAAGTTTTCATGTCATGCAAATGCAGAGTGCAGGGTCTTATGAGGAGTGTGTGAATGTGTGTGTTTAGGAGGTGACAGTTCTGGGAGGAGCTGAGCAGGCAGTGTGTTATGTGCAATGAACAGTGACACAGTTACTGTCACCTATGCAGGCAGCCTAGAATATATAGACTACAGAACATTTAACTTGATTACCCTTCAGTATATGTTCACTATGGGCATGGGGATGCATTTCCACCGGGTGAGTTTTCTGATAGCGGTTTTCCCACATTGGATTCCATAATTGACAAAGAGCTACTGCACTGTGTCAAGCGCACAATTATAATTGAATTAATGATATGGGCGAGTCGGAGACACACAAAATTAACATGTGAAGAAGCCTGGTTTAATTTTGTCTTTTACATATTTGTGTCTCCAATTATACTTTAATGAAAGAATATACCCGCTTAATGGATTTCTTTCAGCAAGCTTAGCTGAGCTCATCATTAGCTGCACATTGTTGTTGGCATCCTTTCTATGTTTTCTCTTAATGCATTTTCATTTCTTTCTACTAGGGGATGGTTTAGACAACAGTGTAGCTTCACCTGGTACAGGTGACGATGATGATCCGGACAAAGACAAAAAACGCCAGAAGAAAAGAGGCATTTTCCCCAAAGTAGCAACAAATATCATGAGAGCGTGGCTCTTCCAGCATCTCACAGTAAGTCAAGATGAAAGAGAAAAAAATTTTTTTTCCATTGTTTTGCCTTCTCCTAGCAAGTTGTAGGGGCTCATGCATTTTTTTAAGCTGCCTATTTTCCCTTTTTTTTTTTAAAGCTGATGACTAACAGGGAAGCTAAGTTTTTATCAATGATCAGCATCCAAACAGCACCCTCTAGAAACAATTATAGTAAGTCAGGGATGGCCCCTATTCAAATGGTCTAGGACTCTAGTCAGTATATATAATTAAATTTGTTATTTGTCCTAAAAAGTATAAGAGCACCTTCCGATAATGTGACTGCAACTAAGGGAAATGACTAAGGAGCTTATGAGTCCAAACACATTGCTGATTACACTATTAACAAAAGCCTCCTCTAGGAGGCAAAAAGAGCACCTTGCCACATGCGTGGCCAGGCTCCTCAGTATCAGGTGTAACTTTAATCGCCAAAGCAGCTTGCAAATATGTCCTGTTTTTATATGACAAATACAGAAGGGTTATAGTTGCTAGAATGCCTTTGTTTGTAAGGTGGAGATTAAAGATTCTTTTTTTGCTGATCAAGTCCATTATCTTAAAAGCTGGCCCTCTTCATTTCTGGGAAGGGATTAACTATGAGCAACATTTTTAAAGTAACAATTTACTTTTATCCTGCTTGCAATTGGTTTTATGTGTCTGTACATACTGTTTGTTGGCTCTAAGACTCTCGTGAAAAGAAATTACAATATATTTTTGCAGAGGAACTAGGCACTCATATGTTACTGTTCATAGGGAAATTCTGGGAAAATGGTAAAATTTCAGAGGACGTTTCTTGCTATAATATTGTTTTCAGGCCATTCTGATTGGGCTAATGCTTAAAAATAGAGTAGTGCCTTGAAAGCAGAAGGTCTTCTTTGATTATCCAACTTGTGTGTTGCCATGTTGAATGACATTAGTTACAGTGTCATGGGTCCAGGACAAGGTTCCACTTTTATTTATGGCGGTGGCTGCTGATCTCCTCTTCCAGCAGAGCTACAAAGGGCAAGGGGTGGGGCGGTTGTGGGGAGGGAATAGTGATAGATTCACATTCCTAAATCGGCCATTTTGATGTAAGGACATTAGTAGCAAACTAAGGTGTATCGATCCGGCCTGTGGTGTCAGGATTAGCTGGAAGAAGCCACGCCGCTGCCGTGGCAGTGGTTAGTCTTGCCTCGCAGCTATGGCCATTTCAAAGGTCAGGGCCCCGCGCTGACTTGGCTCAGAGGAATTAGACAGAACATGCGGTCTCTGGGCTGATTACTTAACCAAAGACAAAATAATGAGTCCTAAGCAAATACTGACTAATTGAAAGGGCTGTAAATCCATTACATATTGGTCAGGGATAATCAGGAGTATTTAATCACTTTTATCTATTCAGGAGCACTGAAGCTGCAACAGCAAAGCCCTGAACCTTGCCATGTGGTTATTATTCTCATCATTATCAAAATTACTTCACAGCTGTTCTTTGCTACATCACCTCAGCTGGAGATTTACTAACCTGTAAAATGTTTTTAATTTGGAAGTCGAGGGAGTGTGAGGGGAGGGGTTTCTCATTTTTAACTGGAGGTTTGTTGGTTAGAGTAGCAACTAAGAAAGGCAGCTGGCTGGGGATGGCAGGCGAGCTGCTCTCTCCCCCCAAGCTCACCTGTTTGGTTTCCTCACTCTGTCTTCCTTCTGGTTTGGTGCTTTTTGTTGGGGCTGGGGGAATGGGAGGACTTCCACAGTTGCTTTCCAAACAAGTACCTACAACATGTTTTTGACCTTTCAGTCATCAAAACCAGCATCAGAGCTGCAGAACCCTAGAGAATTGAGCTGCTGCTTTTACAAATGAGGAAACTGAGACCCAGATAGAAGTGATTAGTGCCAGCTCAAGCTGAGACTAGGACCCACGTTCTCCCAGTTCCCAGCTCTACTTTTCTCACCATGTTATGATGACTTTGCTAAAATCATTATCACTTTTAACAATTGCATGTGAATCTCATAAATTCTGCCATCAGGAAGCTCAAAGTTTTACAGGGAGAGGGGTAGAATAGAGAGACATGAAGAGCTGCATTCTTTACTTGTTTTTAAAGCGCCCCCCCCCCCTCCTATCTTTCAAATAGAGATGACTTTTTTCCACTCCTCCCTTCAAGTCACTATCCCCTTTATCGCCAACATTCTGTCATTTGAGTTTCTCACAGAAAGGTCTAATGCCCTTCACAGACTTCCTGCCTTGTCCTGTTGATGTGCTTTCTCCCACTTCCTTTTCCAGGACTGTGCCCATCATATGCTGTGGCCACTAGCTAAGAATTGTGGTGGCCAGTGATGGACACTGCCTGTGCTCTACTGTGCAAGATGCTCAAATGAGCTGTAAAACATTATACCCACCCATCTAGTTAAATGTCCACAAAGATTTGGGCAGAATTCTCTGTCAACTAGAAATTTTAATTAATACCTCTCCTTTGGGATGTGGAGAGGGGACACAGATAGCCTGAGTGGGGCAGCCAGGACACCTACATTTCCAGTTCAGTTGTTGGCTGTACTGGCTGCAACCTAGGTAAGTCCATTGAGTTCACCGGACCTCCCATTTCCTCATCTGTAAGATGAAAGGGCCAAGTTTGCAGGATCTATAGGCTGCTTTCCTGTGCTCATATGTTTTGGTCCATACTTAAGGATATTTAGCACTGCTCCATCCCAGCCTTGCCATCATCCTTTCCTCCCTTTCCCCTTTCTTTTTTACTTGAGAAAGTGCTTTACTTCTCTCCTCCCCAGTACCTTCTTTCACAACATGCCTCTTTCATTACTTTTTCTCGCTAGCTTTGTCTTCCAATCTTTCTGCTCCCCTCCTCTGCCTTCTGGGCACCTTCCTTGTATCTTAAGGAATTTCTCCTCAGCTTTCTGCTTGAAAATCTCTTCCCTCTTCAGCCAGACATCACCCCAACTGCAGAGAAGAGGTTCAGTAACTTTGATGAGGATAGTCCTGTAAAACTTTTACTTTCGCATCTTTAATGAGCTGTTGGATCTGAAAGATTTACTCTGCTGTAGTTCTGCGCCCAGCAACCAAGAATAGAGACCCCTAACTAGCGACATGTTAATTTAGACTTCTTTTCTTACAGGCACTAACAGGCATGAGGAAATTCTTGGAAATAGAGATGCCCCAGTATATTTTTCTGTCATTTAATTAATTTCAACTTTCAAAGTGAAATGTTGGCTCACTGAAAATAGATGTAGTCTAAATTATTATCTCATGTAAATTTCTTTACAAGTGCGTGATTCACGGTGCATTCCTTCATTATTAGTCTCTTTAACATTATTTCAAACTGGTTTGTTCCCTTTTGTGCAGTATGACCTGTTCTTGTATTACAATAATCCCCGATGTACCCTTTTTTCTTTCTTTTTTTAAAAAAGAAGCTAATTGAATTATCTCATTATTTTAATTTGTTAAGCAAATGCATTTTGCATCTCAGGATGTGTTCTTAAAGAAGGGGGCTGCGAAGGCTTTGCCCCCTGAATGGGCCATTGGCCCATTTTGACATTCAAGCATTCATTAACGAGCAGAACATAAAAGAGCTCTGGTTGTATTTTTTTTTCCAAACACCCAACCAGCATGGAGCAACTTTTTCCAATAAGCCACAGGGGTCTCTCTACATATGTTCTCAACTGCACACTATTGTCACCTATTCTGAATACCTCAAAAGGCCCAGAGAAAAAAGAACCCCACCTCAACAAAGGCCAACTGTAGCAATTGTTAAGTCTTAGTCTCAATATGACAAAAATCATTAACCTTCAGTTTTCTTGGAAGAACAAGTTCCACTACAACTGTAACAGTTAAAAATAACCTCTCAAATTCCTATGCACCACCAACTTTAGGGGAGAAGGTAATAAATTTGCAACTAATTGATTATATTGAGGAAGCTATTTAAACTAAATCCAAAGTGGTGCTGAAAAAAAACGAGCTATCTGGTGAACTGAGGAGTTTCCATACTTAGGATTAAACACTTTGAATTTGCTTAATCTGGGACTCAATAGTTACTTTCTAGTTTTTAACTACCAAATTCCAAAATTCCCTGTTTAAAAAAATAAAATCTCTTTAAAACTCATTATAATTTTAAGAAAATAAATCCATATTTATTTTTTATAAATTCAACTAGTGAAAAGGTTGTATATTTTATTACCCTCTTGTATTGGTTGATGGCTCTGCCTGGCTTCTCAGGCTAAGAAATCCAGTGAAGATTGAAGAAAATCCATTGGAAATGTATGTGCTTTTGTTGGAAAGTATCCAATGGTTAAAAAAAAAAAAAAAAAGGGAGGGGGGTCCTAAGGAAGTGTATTCTTTACACCAACACATGGAGATTATGATATCA
Organism: Dasypus novemcinctus; assembly: GCF_030445035.2. Classification (NCBI taxonomy): domain Eukaryota; kingdom Metazoa; phylum Chordata; class Mammalia; order Cingulata; family Dasypodidae; genus Dasypus; species Dasypus novemcinctus. The sequence goes on along the minus strand of NC_080675.1, from coordinate 107,834,005 downwards.
TAAAAGTAGGCTGCCATTACAACTGTTTTTATTCGACTTCAAAGATAGTTAAAAGAAAGAAACAGCAAGAAATAAGACCCAGGCTGACGGTTTATTCATAACCATGAAAAACTCCTCCATGCCAAGAAGCTCTTAGTGTGCTCAATTAGGCTCTCAGGCACCTCCACTTGCCACCTTCAAGAGCTCCCCTAGTTGAGTTGCAAAGAATATATTTGACCATGGAATGAAAACAGGAAGTGCTTACACACAAAGACACCACTTGCTCATACCAGTGTCTGACTAAATGTTTTCTTATTTGAAAACATAGGGCTCAACTCACACTTAAGGGATGTGGGGATTCCTTCCAAGATAAGTGTCCAGGATTGGGAGCAAATTTACGTAAAAGTGATATAATGTCATGCAGACTTCTTGAAGCTGCAGGTTCTAAAAACTCTGCTCCTTGTTCATGGCAAAATTTCGTCCTCTCTCCCCTCTGGTGACAAAGGAGAGGAATAAAGCCTGCCTTTAAGGTGTTTACTCATTTCACTCCTTGCCTGTTAGAATTTCTTTCATGGGGTTTTGTAATGGTCTGGATTTGATAATAAAAAATGTGTTTTAAAGTATGTCATCCTACAAAGACAATGCACCCCAAATTATGATACAGTACAGTACAGCTCCATGTAACATCACAGAACGACATGCCTCTTCTCAGGTGAATTCACCAAGACCCTATGACAGTACACCTAGTCAACTCAAATTCGTTTATTGTAATGCATGCATGTATACACACACACACACACACACAACAGAGGAAGAGGGGGCAAGGGAAAGAGAGAGAGGGAGGCTTATACTATTTTGCCTTTTCACTATTTCTTGTCACCTTGTGTAGATCCAGGTGGCTTCTTTTCTTAAATAAGGCAGTTCAATGCTGAGGTTAAGAGCACAGGGTCTGGAATTTACAGCACACTAGATGTTTGATCTTGAGCAGTTACCCTCTCTGAGCCTCTTTTTCTACATCTGTAGAATGGGGATAATTCTAGAACCCACCTATCAGCGTTGTTGTAGGGATTAAAGAAGATCACATAAAGCACCCAGCCCCTTGCCTGGCTCATAGAGTAAGTACACAATACAAAGTAACTGCAATTCTTATTTTAATCAAGTTGAATGGGTAGCAGGGTGCTTTGGCCAATGGAACTGGGCAATCAAAGTTACCATATACTTTCCTGGGATTGTACTAAATGGGGAGAGACCAGGTATTATAAAGCAAGTCCCCAATGCCCACAGTAGGAGAGAACACAGGTCTAAACTCTGCCTTTTAGGGGGCCATATAAACATTTGATGGCTCCTCATTGATGCTAGGTGACAGCATCAGAAAGCGAAAGCCCTTGTGCCGAGGGAAAGCCAGTGCATCTCTGTGAACCTTTTGGGAAGGGGTAGAAAATGGAGAATAAGCTGGCTATGGAATAGTTCAGAATGCCTCAGCTGGGCCTACTTATTGGTAAAGGATGCTTTTTCATTGTAAAGTTTCCAGCATGTGAACAGAATCTAGAGTTGTTTGCATCCTCAGAGTATTAAGTCTAGGATCTCTGAAAGACAGCATGGTATGGTTTTTAAGAAGGGGAGCACTGACTGAAATGAGAAGACTTGCGTTTGAGCTCTGTGGTCTTGAGTAACTTATTCAACCTATTTCCTTATCTAAAAAATGAAAATAGTATATATCTGCCTTAACTAGGTTTCTGTGTGGCTCAGACTATGTAATCATTTTGTAAACCATAATGTGCCTCGCACATGTTAGGCATTTTGACCTTTTGGCCATGTGCTTGGATTTCCAGCTGCTGGAGGCCACCAGTACCTCACAAAATCACCAAGGGCTAGTGACACGGTGCTGCCCACCTTGTTCCTCTCTACCCCATTTCCTCCACTTGCACATTGCCACAAGTGTATCCATGGAAACACTGTGATAATTTCTATCATTAGACATCTTTTTAAGGACCTTGAATGGTTAATCGAATCAGTATTTCATGGACATTAGTTATTTCTACTTGGAAATTAGTGCCTTCATGATTCTGAGATTGGTCTACTTAAAACTAATAGCTATAGGCCAAATTAATACCAAGTATGAATTGTTGGCCTTACTTAAACAGTGAGAGATGGCCTTTCTCTCATTCGGAGATGCAAATGTGCACTGAATACAAGTGGGGCTTGTGGGCTGAGAAATACTTGTGTGGAGATACATATGCAGAACATACAGCTAAAAAACACCAGCAGAGAAAGCTTTCTGCAAACATGCAGCATGCTAAAGCTGCCCCTAGCCTTAGCCTTTCCATTGTTTTTCTGCTCACCAGGAGAAAACATCTGTGAATTATTTGAATGGAACCTTATACTAGAGATTGTCTGGATTGGTGTCATCTCTGTTTAATTTCAGGAAATGATATCACAGTGCATTAAATACCAATGCTGGGTGATTTGTTTTCCCTTGGCCATGCAGTCCTAAGGAGTCCTCTCTTCTCTTGCAATGTTTCCAATTAGCTGTAAGCTTGAGTGTTCTTATTTCATAATGATTTTGATGGTTGGGGGCAAGAGATTGGGGTGGGAAGAGTGGTAATTTCAGAGGTTTCTGAGGTTCAGAGTTAATGGCACATCCATCATGTCCTTATTTGGGACAGGGACAGTGGCAGCCTGCAACAGTGCTGGTTGGCTTAAAAGAATGTTTCAGAAGAAAGCCTAAGTGTTCTGATCCCAGCTCTCCAAAGAGCCACTAGATAATTTTAATAGCGACCTGCATACTGTAGCTTCTGCTTCTACCAAAGTTTCTATGCACTCCCTTCTTCTGTAAAGAATAGAGGACATAAGTCAATTCTGTGTGCCATCTGTCGTCGTTTTTACAATTTCTCAAATTAAAGAGACAGGCCAAAAATTTAATGTTGTGTTGAATCCTGGAAACTCCTCTAGAAGAAAGAAAATTGCAACTGAATTCACTTTGTCTCTCTTGAGGAAAAATAAATAATTGCATGCTGCTGTGTCATACCTTTTACTTGTAGTTCCAAGTTGCTATTTAGAATTGGATTATGAGGAGTTCTGCATGTGAAAGGCTGACATGTTTGGGATTCAGCAGCCTTTGTTCACCTGGTTCTGGGTGGTGGTGGTTAAAGTCCCCAACACAGTGGGTGTGGTGATAGGGGCGATGAAATGAGTGGTTTGCTCAATGCCAGAACATCTGGTCAAGGCATTTCAAAAGTACATAATAAGGCAATCCTGTTTAAGGAGAAGTTCAGCTGAGATAGACAAAGAAAATTAACTCATAGATTATTAGCTACTAGCTGACAGTCACATTTTAAACATAAGTAACTGAGTACAGAGATTGAAGAATCAAATTCTTATTAAATTACCATCAAAAAGAAACAAAAATAATTACTAGCTCAAAGTTTAACACCCAATTTCATAAAATATCACTCTGAGTATAATTGTTTGAAAATACGTTAAAGACTTCAAGGAGATGGGGAATTGAGGACCCTTGAATAAAAGAAAATAGAAGGCATGTGCATATCTGAATATTCAGCTATTTAAAAACTCCAAGAATAGAGTGCCATTAAAGGCTGTTTAGTGAAATCCCTGAATATTCATTCAGATCATAGGGAAATTATTCCATTTCTTCAATCCACAGGACCGTAGTTTGCAAGTGCATTCTGTGGAGAGGTGGAGTTTTTGGAAATTAAAGGCAAAGCTGACTGGGCTCTGGAAAGGAACACTGTCCTACAGCTTTGCATCTGGAGAGGTCATCAAGTGACCCTAACCTTAGGACTAATGTGATTTTAGAGAGTGTCACTGAACTGATTTCAGAGGACTCCTCAAAATGTCCTGACTTCTCAGGGCCTGTAGTCTGTTTCTGCCACTTGGAATAGATCATGAAGTATAAAGATGATATCCAGCTCCACTGCTCCTGTTAAGACATGGTGACTTTGGTAGGAAGCATTAGATTGGTTGAATGGAATTTGGCTTATTACATTACGTGCTGTGTACCACTTTCTAAATTGATTGGCAGCCGTTGTTTACAATATGCAAAGTAATCACTGGCGCCCTTTAAAGGTATATTACCCTCTTAAAACATAATGCCATTTTCATGCTTTTACATTTGCTATTCATATCTTGAACTGCCAAGTTCCAAATATGCCAGAACTAATTTAAGTTTGTTTTTATCTAATAGTGGATAAGTCGTTAAGTCACAATATAATGGCAGATAATTTTTCTTAAACTATAGTTTTAGTTTTTGGTTATAATAAACTCAATTGTCCACACACACAAAATTTACGACTCAACAGATTATTACTATGTGTTCATCAATTGTAACAAATGTAGCCTACTAATGAAAGTTGTTGTTAAAGGGGGAAAGTGTGAAAGGGGAAGGGGGTGAGATATAGGAATCCCCTGTATTTTTGATGTAACATTATGTAATCTGAAACTTCTTTAAAATAATAATAATAATAATAATAATAATGAAGAGTTAAAAAAAAAGGGATCATTACTGTGGGATCTGATCCTGGGATGACAAGAAATAAAAACATTTTTTATCTGGTTATTCTGAGCATGTTAGAAAATTAACATGGATAACTAATCAGCCTTCTTCTAATCCCCTCTCCCAAATTACTGATACCTGATTTACCTAACGTAGCCAGATAGTTAAGATCCACCATTATTAATTCCTGAATCTAAACCTGTTGCCACCTTTAATTTTAGTCCTTGGTTATCACATTATGATAGAAACATCTAGATTCATTTATTTATTGCGTGATTCCCCCAGAATCTCAAATATCCTAGAATTAATTTTGGCTTGGAAATGTCTGGCAATTCCGTAACTAATAATTTAGAAAAGAATAATCTTTTGACTTGTCATACTACAGTTGTGAAATTGCTGATTTCTTACCCTGGACACATGGTGTGACCCCCATCATAAGCCTGCAATAAACAACCCAAGTTACTGGAGGTGGTACTACTCTAATATTTTAAAAAGAAAAAGGCTTTTATCAATAGAAGAAATGAATGCTGGAATTCCCTGTAGATTTGGTTACATGTTGGAGCTCTATATAAAAACAGCCTCATTTTTTGCCCATGGTGAAAAGTTGTAGGTTCCATTTCAGTATTTCATGATTCCTGCAGGCAGCTCATGAGTTATTATACTTGTTTTAGACCTGGCCTCACAGTGGACTGAAAAAGAGTGATAAGAGAACATGGGCAATATGGGATCATTATTAGTCAATTATAGGCTCAGTTCTTGCTTTAGTTTCTGGGAAACCATAAGTTTAGACCTGTGTGGCAAAATTCCACTGATTACTGCGTAGGACTTTGATAAAGACCTCTTATAGCTTAATCCTGAAGCTTTTATGTTCTCTGACGAACTGCTTAAGTGATAATCCAGTATGACCATGTGGAAAAGCATCAGTTTTTAAGATGACATTTTTACCAGTCTGGGAATCCTTTAAAAATAGTGTGAGTTTTTTTTTTTTTCAGATCGAATTGGGAGAAAAGAGTGATTTTTACTGTTCTTTGGTCCTGGCATGCTGGTACCCTTTGTCAGTGTTTATCCCACATAGCCACCTGCTATTGAAGTGTATATATAACTAGCTAAATAGAAAAAGGTATGCTTAAATTCTTGTGAATCTGTGGTTGGGCCTGATTGAAATGGAAATGATTGTGATTCCTAAGAGAACGAGTGTTTTTCCTACCTGTTAGATAGTGAGGACAATCTGTTAGTTCTTTGTGCTTTACAAGAACAAACCAAAAAAACCTCACACATTTCAGGGCAGCAAAAGAAATTCCTACTGTTTATGAGGCCATATACCAGAGGCAGTGGAGTTCTAGTGCACCAGTCTGAAGTTACTTGAGCATGGTCCAGGTCTCAGCTCAGCCTTTTATTCTCTGGGTTATCTTGGGCAAGTTATTTAACTAAGCTGAGCGCAGATTTTCTTACCTTGTTATTGTGAGGATTAGTTGCAAATACAAATAACTTTTTGAAAAGGGCAAAAGGCTATGCCAGTACAAAATAATAGTCATTAATGTGTTCATATAATCCACTGAAATAATTAATTTGCTCTATCGTAGCTGCACAAAATTTGAATTTGGATATGGATGGAATATTTTTCAAAAGCACACGTTGGACATACTCCTTTTGACTTAGAATAGGGATCCAATCCTACTGCTAGTGTGATATGTACATGGAGAAGTGCAAAATACTTTATAGACCACTCATACAATTTTAGTGGCATCATGAGCTAATGTAATTCTTGAAATGTTATTAGCTCAACCTTTTTTGCATGATTAAATTTATGAGAAAGAATTGGGAGGTATTAAATTAACCTTAAAATAAATTTATTCTTACTTGTGTTAATACAGCTTTGGAACAAGTTCTTGGAGATTTGGGCATAGTTGTTCTTTATCCATAAATTCTTCATCCTGTGAATTAACTGGTTTACTACTTTGCCACTTTTCATCCTTGCCGAGTTGGGTGGAGAAGAGCAGTTTTAACTCTTTAATGGTCATCTCATAGGTCCACTCCGACAGACTGAATCCTATAATAGACACAGGGTTATCTCATTGCTGCAAGAGATTAGTGGGATTATTTACTTTTTTCCTGAAAGTAGCTTCAATATGGATGGTATATCAGGCTCCCTCTGATTCTACATTCAGGAACTTAGGGATGTTACAGCTCTTAAGGGAGAATCTAGTTTGGCTATAGCAAAGAATACATATGGGAGCGTATCGGGGAAAGTTTATAAAGGTGTATTGAGGCACAATAACTATATATCCAGGGGGAAAACCTCCCTGGAAGTTAGAAATATTGGGACTACAGTTTGAGAGTTGGGGCTAATCTTTGTGGAAGGAGTGCTTGAAACCATGGCATTGGATAAAAGTTAGTAACGAGGGAGAGAAGGTAGAGAAGAAGTTAGAGGATAGAATCTTTCTAATGACTACATTTAAACTAGAGGTAGGGGGAGGGAAAGAAAAAATAAAGAGCAGAGATAAAGAAATCTGACCAGTAGTAGAATAATCAGATCATGTGAGGAGGGAAGGAGTTTCAAAGTAGAGGAAGTAGATTCTGTACAAAGGTCAAGGACAGGGCTGACTAAAAATAAGCCTTTGGATTTGGCACTTAGGGGCCATCGTCTGTCTTTGCATTCTGCAGACTCAGGAATGAGCAGACAAAGTTGAAAGGGCCAAAGTAAGAACAAAACACAGTGCATGGGGGTGACAGGGTATATCAGCAGAGGTGTATCATGTGAATCAGGTGTATCAGCAGAGGGGAGGCATCCAGGAGGCAGAAATGGAGATTCCAGTAGGGAGAGATTACGGTGTAGTTGTGGGAAGTATAGAGAATGAGAGTGGACAACACAACGTTCTGGAAGAGAAAGCCAGTGAAGATTGGGGAAGGGGGGGAGGGAGGTCGGAGCACAGGTAGAAAAGCAGGGAGGAGACGAGACGGCAACATTTTGTAAAGAATAGGAAAAAAAGCTGAGGAATTCAGTTAAGAGCTGCTCTAATTGGATGATTAGGAACTACGGAGCATGTGATTGAGAGTGAATTAGGAAGGCACAAAAGTGGCTCTAGGGAGAAAAGAGGGCCAGATTGAATGGACCCTCTCCACATTATTTCATCCTTTTTCAGACAGTGTTCAGTAGCCCAGGAGCAGGAGGGGTGAGAACAGACAATAAGAAAAACCTAAACCTAGGGATTGACAACATGGGAGAGAAGGAAGGCATTAGCAAGGACATTCTTCAAATGGCTGAACTGTAAGTCAAAATTTCAGTGAGATATTTTTCCTTAGATCATGACAGAAAAATGAGTCTACAGCTCATCTGAATAACAAAACAATTTAGAAAAGCCAGGATATTTTTTAAAAAGAAAAACTAGGGAGGTCTTGTACTGAGTATTTTTAAAATGTATTATAAAGTTATAAGATGGGGTATTGTAAATAGGCAGAATGATAATTTGAACAAAACAAGAATTCACAAATCAACCCAAATAGAGAGAAATTTATTAATTTTAAGGATGCCTCTTCAAATCATTTGACCTCCACCCCCCCCCCAAAAAAAAAGAATTCAATGAAAGGTTTTTGGATTATTATTTATTTTTGAAAAACTCATTACTCTATATCAATAAGTTCAGAATTTAAGGGTTCTCTGAAATAGGTGTGACTATTTCTCTTTCCTTTGTTTAATGAAATCCTTTCAGAGTATAAAAGCAAAGGAATTACAAAGAAAAATAGTGACAGATTTAATTAAATCAAAATAAAAGTTAAAATCTCTTGAATGTGAAGAGAACACCATAAGCAAAATAAAGGCAAACATTGAACTGGTAAAAATATGTACAACATATTAAGGATTAGTATCCTTAATAAATAAAGAACTGTGCAAATCAATAAGGAAAAAATACAAAGAAGAGAAAGACAAAGGAGATGAATAAATTCAACCACAAAAGAAGCAATAACAAGTGGCTAGTAGGCCTTTGAAAATATTCAGTGTCATTAGTAGCCAAATACATAAAAATAAAAACAACATTGAAAAACAATTTTTTTCTGTCAAATTAAGGAAAACTAAAAGAACTGATAAGGTCCAGTACTATCCAAGGTAGAAGGAAATATCTATTAATGAAATGAAAATCAACATAGTCTTTCTGGAATTTAAACCAATAATATTTCATAAAATATGTTCTTATCCTTTCTTCAGATAATTTCGTTTCTAGAAATTTATCATAAGGAAACAATTTTAAAAGATACACAAAATTATGCATAAAGATATTATTTATGACAATAAAAAGATGGAAAACCATCTGTATTACCACCCATAGGAGACCATAATAGTATATTGTGGACTGTTTGTAATCATTGAAAACTATGTTAAAAAAATGTTAAGATGTGGGAAATTCTCTCATTATATTGTTAAGTGAAATATAACAGACAAGGCAGTATGTATGTTATGGTTCCAGTTTGGTAAAGGAAAATCTTAATGGATATGTGCGCAGAAGAACACGAAAATGTTAATATCGCTTATCCTTGGGTAGTGAGATCTATGTGACATTTTTACTTCCTTCTTTATACTTGTCTGAACTAAAAGTTCCACAAAATGAGTACTATATTTATAATACAGGATAATTAATTTTGTTTTAATAAAGAACCGTGCTGGCTAGGGAGGCAAATCAAATATGGTTATGTCTTGGGAAAACTGGGGGACCACAGAGGGGTAGAAAGTCATGATAAAGGTCAAGAGGGAGAGCAGAGAAGCAGGCAAGGAGTGTTTCAGGGACTGTGATCTTAGAAGTACAACCTCTCTGCTTGATGAAATCCATGGTTGGTGAAATAAAGATGAAGAACATTGGAATCAAGAGACAAAATGTTGGAAGGATCTTTGTAATACATATTAAAGCCTCCGAAAGTAGTGGCAAGTGATAGACTGGAGAAGAATATTCTAGCAAATACAGAGGAAGGTGAGAGTGGCTTACAGGTTACATTCTCCTGACAAGGATGAGTAGAGATGAGTGACAGTAAGTTCTGTGGTCATCTTGGGAAAAGAAGCTGCACACGCTGAGATCAGGGGCTGAGAGCAGGGAGGCAGAGAGCCTAGTATGACCTCTCTTCGTTGTTTCCAGAGGGTATGGTAAAGAGGAAGAATAAGTGACCTGAATAATAGAGTTTATAGGGAAAAAGATTCAGGGCAAACACAAGTTTTCAAAAGTCAAGGATATGGAAGCTACGTTTGTGGAAAATTTCAAAGTTGTTATTATTTTTCCATGACACTGCAGGTGAGGGTGAAGGCAAGTTAACTTAGTATGTTATGAGACAAAACAGAAAGATCAGAATGCCAAGAGGAATGCTTTTAGAATGACAGGCCTTTGTTAGACTCAGGCAGGAATAAAGCTCTCTAGGATGATGTCAGATATTGAAGTGGAGACACTGAAATAAAGATCCCTAAAACGTTTCCCCCAAAATACCTGGATGCAGGAGGGAACAAGAAGCCAAGAAGCAGCGTGTGGACTGGCTTCCCAGTTAGCTAAAATAAACCACAAATTGAGTTCTTATTTTAATCATGCTTAAGGTTTGTTTGATCTAGCTGCTTTTCCTTAGAGTTCAGTTTTACATATGCTTCAGTGCCCCAACCAGCTTGTGTATTTTGAGGAATTTTTTTCCCCTCTTTCCTTTCCTTCTCTGGGTTTTTTAATCGGGGAGGGGAAGAATTGAGAGAGAACTGAGGTCAGCAGACAAGGCTCTTTCCGTGGTTTGTCAGACTTTGCTCTTGACCCTTCCTGGGGACCTGTGATTAATACACACTTTGTAGAGGAGACTTGGCAAACCCTGCTCTCCACAGGACTCGATTCATAATTCACAGCGAGCAGGAGGAGCAGGGTCTTTGTGGTGGCTTGTTTGCTCTTCGCTGCACAAAAAGCAATGCGCTCTGACCTTCACTGTTATCTAATCAGGAAGTAGTCGGTGCTGGCGTGTTGTGGAGTCCTCCTAGGGTTCTCTACAACTGTAAATTACGTTGGAGCTCCCCAGATCTGGGGCACGCCACACTTTACATTACTATTGTGTATCTTAAAATAAACAGCATTGCAAGCTGTTTATTTTGGTGTTACTATGTATGTAATTTTAAAACAGTGGTTACTTAAACAAATGTCTCTGTTCCCACAGCACTTGAAAGCCAGTGTTTGCTCCTGTGGTTTTGGGTTTTGTCACTTGTGTTTGGATTATATCTGAAATCCATGCTGTGAGCAATTGGAATGAACCTGGCAGCACCTAAGACCAGGGCCGGCTGCTGAGCCCTGCGTTCACCATGGCAGCTGTCTCCCGGTTTTCCCCACCCTTTCCCCACCCTCTACAGCTATATACACACATATGCACACAAACCAGAGACTTTGTTTCTCTTTGGGGCACTAAATTTATCCCAGTGAATAATCTAGAGGTTCCTTTACTTTAACTATCTGGATGTTGTACAATTTAAACTAATTGAATAAGTGATGTTGTGATGATTCTGTAACCAAACACTGCTTCTATAGACTCATTTAAAATTGTCATTTATGTATTGTCGATAATAGTGCATATTCCATTGAAACAGCTTGGCCAAGATGGATGAGAAATGGGGAGCTGGAACAAATGGATATAAATGTGTTAAACTTTTGACAGTGACTTGCCCCATAACCTTGAGTTCTTTATGCCTCCATTGCATAAGAAGGTGGGGGGGAGGGTAGAGTGTCTTAGTAAAACATGCAAGACTTGTTGAGCTGGACTTTGATTTGACTCACAGGAGACCACTTGCTAGCACTGTTTCTTTGGGCAAGTTACTTAACCTCGTTTAAGTCTTCCTCTGTTAAATGGATAGGATTGAAGGGATGGGGGATTCTGGATGAAACAGCCTATCTCAGTGCCTTGAACAAGGTTGGCACTGAATAATTACTCTTTCCCTTCTCTCCTAGCCCATGAATCATAAGAATGACAGCTGCAGGTGGTTTGTTCTTACTCCCATAGACTTGAAACTGGAGTTAATCTAATGTGGTACCTATGAGCCTTTGCCTAAGTGAGAGACATGGGCTGCTGAATAATTAATGATGGGCGTGGCCATAACCCAGAGTAGGCTTAATCATTAGAGGGGGACCCCAGCACTCCAGACTTCCTTTTCCATTCCTTGGCCTACTTTTAAGGAAAGAAGCCAAGGACTGTTTGAAGTTCTATATTATGTGTGCGTCTTCCTACCATTAGAAAAATCTGAAAGCTAATTTTAACCATCTTTCTAAAGCTCTGCCCTTGATGACATAACTTTCTTCTGTTGTACTGGTTCATTCTAGGGCAACATTTTTTAATATGTTTGCTGGATAAAAAAGGAATGGATGACTAAAGCCTGCTTGAATTCTTGGGTATTTCAAAAACTCTAAATTCTAGTGGTATGATTTATTACTTTTTAATACTCAAACTAAAAATCAGTCTACACAGCTGTAATTTTTATTCTTTTTTTTTTTTTAAAGATTTATTTTTATTTATTTAATTCCCCTCCCCTCCCCTCCCTCGGTTGTGTTTTCTGTGTCTTTTTGCTGCGTCTTGTTTCTTTGTCCGCTTCTGTTGTCGTCAGCGGCACGGGAAGTGTGGGCGGCGCCATTCCTCCGCAGGCTGCTCCCTCCTTCGTGCTGGGCGGCTCTCCTTATGGGTGCACTCCTTGCGCGTGGGGCTCCCCTATGCGGGGGACACCCCTGTGTAGCAGGGCACTCCTTGCGCGCATCAGCACTGCGCATGGGCCAGCTCCACACGGGTCAAGGAGGCCCAGGGCTTGAACCGCGGACCTCCTATGTGGTAGACGGACGCCCTAACCACTGGGCCAAAGTCCGTTTCCCTGTAATTTTTATTCTTATAGCTCAGTTGTGTTCATGGAATAAGAATTATTTTCTATATATAATTCTTATGTTTTCTTCAAAAATCAACATGACTTTACAAAATTTAGATGATAAGACTATTAGAATGAAATTGTATGATGTAATGTAAGTAAAATATTAGTGAGATGAAGAGGATATTATTGGTTAGATGACCACATTCCCCCCTCTTTGAAACACATATATTATGTGTGCTATGCTATGGTATTATGCTATGAAGAAGCAAAAAAACATTTCTTGGATCATTTAGATGGAGGGTCGATCCAATAATCATCTTCATTGCTCTGTATGATTCCAGGAATATTACCATACAGCATATTTTGAGCATGTGGGCTTTTTTTTTTCTTTCAAATATAAAGAAAATACTTAGTGATCAGAGAGTAATTGAAAGCTTAGATGAGGCTTCACTGCTTCTTATTAGCTGAGTTGCCTTGCACAAATTATTTAACCTTTTTTTTTTAACAGCCTCAATTTCTTCCTCTGTCCAATGGGAATATATAATAGTGTCTCCCCACAGGGTCATCAGGATGGATAAAGAAGGTAATGAATGGGCAAAGTATTTACCAGATTGCTGCATTTAATACTGTAGAAGTTTGGCTATTATCATAAAGAGAGAAAATAAGTTTAAAATTCCACAAAAATTTTGAAGGTGAAATAATTTCAAAATTCTCAGTGTCAATGACTCATCTCTGTCCTAAATACTATAGAATCCTATTTCTCCCAGTAATCACAAAACACACAAGAGCGGTATGAGATAGGAATAACTGAGAGTTAAAAGAGGATTTGGACAGTAACCAGTTGATCTTCATTCTCACTCTTCAGTGCTGCACCCTGTTTTCCAGCCCTTCTGTGGTTGACCCGTCTCTCTAGTTAGTATTTGTTTTTTAGTCCATTTATTACCTTTCTAATAATTACACATAATCATGGCAAACTTTCTATTTATGTATATTCTTTTTCCCCAGTTTCAGCCACCTCCATCTCTTCTACCATATTCTCTTTGATGTCGGGTTTGACTTCATTTTCAGCCTTCCTTGTTTCAACAGTCTTCTATATGTCACTTGCATCTGAAGTTCAGATAGTTGTTTTATTTTCTATTGCTTTGCCTAATCATAAATAGGTCAAAATTCTTATTATGAAGAGAGCAGAGGGGAATGTACTTTTTTTGTCCCAATAAAATTAGATGGCATGGTGACAACTGTGTGTTTGTTAAAAAGCAGTTAGCAGAAATTAGAAATACTTCACAGCAGATGTGTTTTGTGAAAGGATATGCTAAAAAATTAAACAGAGAATACTTTCCGGTTATAATTTTAGAAAAATATTGTGCAATGAAGCAAATTTACAATTCATTTAAAATCAACCTTTTTATAGAATGTGTGCCTTCACGATAAAATTTTGAAAATTCTGCAGTTTGCTTCAGTGTTTCACTGACGGGGTGGGAATCCATCTGCTAGTTATTTTGGGGGACACCATTACATCAATAAAATGATTCCCAAGTTGTACACAGACTTCATTTTAAAGTAATGTGTAGCTGTTTTAAGTATAAGTGTCTTAGTTAAAGGTAAAGTTTCCTACTATATGCAAAATAGGAGGAATGATCTCTTTTTCCTTTGTGCCAAACACAATCCCAATGTCCTGTACTCTCCAAGAATCTTATTGGACACGGGGTTCTTGCAGACATTTCTTATTTCTACTTCACTGGCCCCTTTTTGAGCTTCTGAAAGGGCATTTTTTGAGACGTTGCTACCGTTGATACAGTTGCTATTAATCACCGTCTGCCATGTTGTGACGCAGGCTCTAATAACATCCCATTGAGTGGCTTTTGCAAGCTGGAGGCTTACCAACAGCACTGGCCTTTGATATTCGACTCACCCGGGGGAAAAGAAAACGTAGAGTTAAAAGATACCCACAAAAAAGACAAAAACAGTGGCAAATAGGGGGGAAAAAAGAATAAACTGGAGAAAACAGAGTGAAAGAAAAAAACAGACAGCTTTCTGTTTGCAGCTTAGTTTGCTATGGGAGCAGTGAAGCTACAAATCTCAGTGGTGGTGTTTGGAAACTGAGCATGAGGATGCTAAATTTATCATTCATTCTTTGTTGTTTCGGGAATGGTGGTAGCTAGCTGACTTGGCTAACTTTGGTTTCTATCCTCTATCAATAGCTTCTCATTTTTCTCAAAATCAAAATTTGTCTTTCGTTGGATCAAAGCATACTGGGGGATTTTACCAATTGTAGGGAAAAGATGTAGGAAGGGTGGGCTTGCACTGAGTCATCGTATGTGTGTTGTGTAAGCGTAGGATGGAGTGGTTTTCTTTCATTGAAGAAGCAAAGGGCATATACTTCTCCTGCTATATACTTTTAAAAATGTAAAATTCATGTGTAGAATTGAAAAAGTGTAGAGAATAAAAGTTCACCCCTATGGGCAAATTTGGAGCCTGATGGAGCTGCAAAATCCCCTCCTTTTGTTTGCACTAGCATTCTATCTCACACTGCACAGGGGGAAAAAAAAGGTAGAAAACAAGCCTGCTACAGATGTGACTACCTATGAATATTCATGAGTGCCATTGCTCCTCCTTTCCTACAGCATCCAGGCCTTTCTGATCTCCCTCTTGCACAGTTCCCAGATGCTCCCCCGCCACCCCAACCCCCACACACCACTTCCCCCACCTCCAATCTGCCCTCCCTGACCAACCCTTGAACAAGACTGCAGTTTATTTCGATAACAGCCTGGCATGATACAGTGATCAGCAGCTTTAGAAGTATATAGAAGTGTATATGTGAATAGAGTTTCACATCAAAACAAAGGGGGAGGAAAAAAAACTGTAATGACCCACAGTTTTATGAATCTAACTCCCCTTAATGTTCATTATTTAAACCAGCAGCAATTACAAGTTCAAAGGGGTTTAGAGGGCCAGCAACCCGCATAATCACTGCCAAATTAAGCGGGACTCATTCGTCACAGGAGAGTACACCCTGAGCAGTGAATCATGCATGCCATGACAGGCTCTGATTTGCATAAAGCAGAAATCTGTGCCCTCTGGGGCTGCACGTTAGTTCATCGTGGTAGCCTGGTGATACATGAGTTTCTTTTGGTGTTAGGAAGCTGACACTAACTCATACATGGCATAACATTCCCCTAAATGTCAACAATAGTTATTCACTTTAGAGCATACTTGTGTTCAAATAACATTTTGAGCCACGATGTGAAATTCTCATTCTTGGAAATTTCCCTGATGTGTCCAAATTCAATATATTCACAGTTAAAAAAGAACGAGATTATTAGAAAAGTGGAGTTTGGGCATAGTGATGATGTTCTTTTATCCCAGCTGTTCAGGCCTGTAGTTAAAATCGGTGGTGAAGATAAAGAGGCAGGGCACCTTAGACCTAAGACCTAAGCTCTCCCGAGGAAGTGATCCATTCCTGAAGCCCTCATGCTGAAAAAGGAATGCCCCACAAGGCCCTTTCCTTGTTGGCATTTAGAGAACTTCTGAGTGTTAGTGACAGTTTGGGCCAATCACGGAAGTAAGCTGGGCTTTATGTTAGCAAACTTTTGAGGACTTTCAACTGGATAGTTCTGGAAGCCAGCTTGAGAGCTGTCATCTTTTGATTCTAAACATTAAAAATTCCAGAATTAAGTTCAAATGAAATGCATTAGGTTCAAGATAATGGTGGGAGATACCAAAATAACATATGTTGATTTTGATCTTCCATTTTCAGATTTTCTTGGATGTTCTTTCTCTCTTTTCCTTTAGGCAAAGAATCATACTGAATTGTCACTTCCCCTCTTTAGGAAAGAGCTCATCTTTCAATTTGTAGCTATCACTTGGTGTTATATTGTCATCCTCCCCCACAAAACGATTATCAGTGGCTGCACCCACATTTAGGATTTTTTTTTTAAAGATATATTTTTTAGATTTATTTATTTCCCCTTCCCTCCCATCCCCCAGTTGTCTGCTCTCTGTGTCCATTTGCTGTGTGTTCTTCTGTGTCCTCTTCTAGCCTTAGCAGCAGCCCGGGAATCTATGTCTCTTTTTGTTGCGTCATCTTGCTGCATCAGCTGTCTGTGTGTGCGGCGCCACTCCTGGGCAGGCTGGACCTTCTTTTGTGCTGGGTGGCTCTCCTTACTGGGTACACTCCTTGCACGTGGGGCTCCCCTTTGGGTGAGACACCCCTGCGTGGCACAGTACTCCTTGCATGCATCAGCACTGCGCATGGGCCAGCCCCACACACAGGTCAAGGAGGCCCGGGGTTTGGACCGTGGACCTCCCATGTGGTAGGAGGATGCTCTATCAGTTGAGCCAAGTCCACTTCCCTACAGTTAGGATTTGAAGTGTTTGTGCCTTGAGAATTAGACTGGCAATTTTGGAAATTATCTGCACTTATATATTTTTTTACTTTGAAGTGCAGATAAAGGTCTTGTGATTTTGTCTCTTACAACTGGGTCTACACTACACATATATCAGTGCAGTGTGATTTAGAAAGTTCTTTGAAGCAAACCACCGTGGTTTTAAAGTGATGTGACAAAACAGACCAAAGACAACATCAAACAGGTTTCCTGGTCCCATCACCCTCAGTCTTCAAGGGTTTAACCTTGCACTTCAGCCTCTAGACAATTTGCTTTCCCTGAGTTCTTTCCCATATCCTCCTCCCTAAAATTCATTAATTGGAGATTTAAGTTAAGTTACAGGTTAAGTTACAGGTATGTTGTCTCTGCTGTGACAGGTATGCTATAAAGCCAATTTCATTCTTATCCTGGAAAGAGGAAGGAACCAGGGATCTCACCCTGGCTTTGTTCAGCAAAGCAGCCCAGTGTCAGCCAGGTTTAATGGACTTCTCATTTAACCTCTCTTAGCTTCAGTTTCCTTACCTGTAAAATGGGGATAATCATGTCAGTCTTGCCTCGCTCCTAAGTTTCTGTAAGGAGTAGTTGCTGTTTTTGTTCCATCACCGTGGCATTGAACTCATAAGCTCTTTGAGTTCCTCCTAAAACCATCTTTATTCCTCTCCTCTCTTCTGTCTTTGGCTCTTCACCTTTTGTTCCTCAAAGGCAAGATCTTTCCTCTCTCATTTCTTCAGGCCTTATTCTCACGTTCTGGCTGAGCTTTGCTATAAGGTGCCAGCTGGCATTCTGAGTAGAAGGATTCTCCTGGACTCAGTGAAGTCTTCCAAACCAGGTTCCCTTCTCCCAACCTCCCCCCCCCCACTAGTGTTCCAGTGAAGAAGAATGAACATTTGGACTATCTTCTCTCATCTAATCCCCACAGAACAAATCTTTCTTTTTTCTGCATAAGTAATTTCATGCCTTTTAAAACCCAAGTATGACAGGTTTTAAGGGTCACTGAAATTGAATTATGCCTTTACAGAGGAAAAAGATCAGTGGACAGCTTTCTTTATCATAGTATAGCCCAGAAGTGCTCCAAAAGTTGAGTTGGACAAAGACCGTTCCCATCTTTCAGATGTCCATATGAAAAATACATGCAGTGGTCTGCAAATCCAAATAATACTTATAAATAAATTATTACAAGGTATTCTAACAAAGGAGGAATTAATGTAATTGAATTTGTATACACTAGGATAATTGTGCTTAGCATACTGACAGAAATAGCCAAGCAGTGGAAAATGGCACAGCATATTGATGTACAAATCTATGTAGAACAGTGTATAGATGAATGCACACACATAAACACACAGACATACACACACACACTTTGGTAAGGCAAAGGCCCTACTAGGCAAGTAAAGGGTTATAGCAGTTTGTTAGAAGAACTCATGGGACATTTTGATGAGCACAGTTCAGCTGTGGGGCACTTTGTATGATTAGATTCTGAGATTCAGTTAGTGATAAAAATGTAAGCATACTTTCTTTGCAAACAAATTGTGCATCTCTCCATTCACATCTTTCTTAGCAGTCTATAGTTTCTAACATAGCCATACCTTTGGGAAAGGTCTGAGGAACAGGGAGATGTTTTAATGATCAAATTCTACCTTTCTTTGGTCCAACCTCTATAAAATCTTGCTGCTATATTGAGCTAAAGTACCCATCAGTGTTCCTTTTATTGGACATGCTTCATATAGTGTGATGCGATTATATGCATCCATAGAGGTTGTTAGGAAAAACTTAACATGCCACTGATGTGCAATGAAGGAAAGTTAATTGTGTAGATGCCACAAAACTGCATCAATGGATAGAGCCCTCTGTCAGGAGTATTAATCTGTCTTGAATAAAAACTGCTAAACAGGCTTGTAACCAATAGCCTAAGGTAAAACCTGGTATTAATAAACCCATGGCAGTGAATCAAACCACAACTATCTTTATTCACATAGGGATCTATAGAGTGTAAAACCACTGATAGATGCTGATCTATAAATGTTATCCTCTTTCATGTTGCTCACAAAATTTAAGTCAAATACAGTTATTGAAAATGCACATGACTTCACTCTCTATTATGTTATTAATTTTCGTTAATCAGGAAAACCAATTTTTGGAGCCTATGTTTATAAATTTGTATTTTGATTAAAAACTTTCTTTTTCCTCTTTGAAATGCCTATGGATAATTGAACTATCTTGTGCATTTTCAAGTATAATGGACTTATATGCAGGCAATTCCTATGCAATTCAGTTGCATTTGAATTTGGGAAATGGGAAATTTATGAGATTTGCATGACTGAATTATGAATGGAGAGGAGAGACCAACTACTCTGAAAAGTCATTCATCAAATACCCACACTCCCAAATATATATATGTGTGTGTTTATATATATATGCACATATATATGTAGACATATGTAATTATATACATGTAGAACTATTCATACATATTTTCATCTGGAGAAAGGTTTATAGATTGGATGTGGATGTCATTTCAAG
The DNA here is from genome assembly GCF_030445035.2 of Dasypus novemcinctus. Lineage (NCBI taxonomy): Eukaryota > Metazoa > Chordata > Mammalia > Cingulata > Dasypodidae > Dasypus > Dasypus novemcinctus. Next base: position 107,814,759 of record NC_080675.1, on the reverse strand, counting down.
TACATAACAATCCAGTAAATCTTTGCCCTGTCATGCCCTTTATAAGAAGCAATAAGCTATTGTTCTATTTTATCTGCAGAATAGTGACTAAGTCTTAAAACTAAATACAGAGAGGTAGGCAAGGAAAGACATGACAAATATGATTAGTCATGAACTTAACCAGGTTTTTCCTATATTCCCTAAATCATTTTTGGTGCAATTAATATTGTAAATTAGATGTCTTTCTAGGGAGAAATGGTGAGGTTTAGGAAGAAGAAAGAGAGGAAGCCAAATCACCCATAACTCTCCCTGTTTAATAAGAAAAGTTCTTTTGTTCCACATTTTAAACAGTTGATCTAAAGAGCTTTGAAAGTTCATGGAAAACAGTGCTTTCTAATACTTTCTGGGCCATGAAAAGCATGGGAGGGAATATACCAAATGGAATCTCTGTCACTTTTGGCCCTTATCCATAGTTCATTAATACAGTGTTCTTCATTTACCCATTCATTCATTTCAGTTTTATTGAGCAGCTACTAAATCCTTTAGGAATTAGTTTAACTGATTGAGTTTTTTAACCATACCTATATTCTCTATTTATATATATGTATATTTTCCTTAGCATTGTAGATATTCATATATATTTTTATCCCCAAGTCAACTGTTTTTTCAGATCTTCTCTTGCAAGTCTCTAGACTTTTAGTCAACAGGAGACTAAGGAAAATGAGGAAACCTTTGCATTTTCCAAGGATAACTTTGTGAAGTATTAAACTGTTCTGAAAGTAATTTTCTGGAATAATTCTTCCCAATTTGAGTATCTTCATAATAATTGAGGCATAATACCTCACTCTCAAAAACCCACCCCAAAGGATATATTTTAAAATAACTTTCACTGTCTTAATAGATACAGTCTTTTGTGTATATGTTTCTCTAGCCAGTGTTTTCCCATTTACACACCACTTAGGTATCCTAGTGTACTAAAATAAACATTGGCTTCAGCTTAACAGGACAAATGTTTGCACTCTGGAATTGTTTGCTGATGAAATAAATATTTCCAACCCACAAACAAAACAAAGCTGAACCCTAAATTTATTAATGTGAAGGGGAGGCCATCTTTATGTTGGGTTTATGCTCGAGTTGGCATTTCATTTTAAACTACTTTTGATGGTCACAGGTGTTCTACTTTCATGGGTTATCTCAAGGAATCCAGTCAAGAGTGCAAAAGTAATAATTTAAGAGGTAGGGGATATGTTTACCGGCTTAAGGTTCCATTCTGCTTTATTCTCAACCTGAAAATTCCCTTTTATACCTAAATGTGTACAGCACAGAATGTCATTTCTTATATTTGTTCCTATAATGCATTCTTGCACTTATGTGATGCTTCACTTAAAAATACTTTAGCTCTTCCTTTTTTCCCCAAATCAATAACTTTAATGCTTGCTCCAAATAAGCTAAAATAGTTTTTGATAATTTTCTAGCAAATGGCAAACTTCTGCCTTTTAGCAGTTAAAAACTTTCTGAAATATTTAAAAATCATTTTTGACAGTGTATTAAAGTGAGTGGAAGTCTTTATCTAAAGATCCCACTCAACTTTTCATGTACTTAAAATATTACAGGCAAATTGAGGATGTGACTTATTATAGAAATAAGTAGACTTAAATGAATAATTCTCTGAAAGAAAAGTGACTCTTATGGAAGAATTCAAATGGCATACTTCATTTTGTGTTTTATCTTACTGGCTTTTACTCACCAACATACATTTACAAATTCATGTAAATGGGTCAAAGGTCATTGTGAAATGAGCAAAGGCAAAACTTACAAATGTAAGAAATAGGTAGAAGTACATCTGAAAACACTTAGTTTGTTGAATTTAGGTTACTTTTATTATTAATTTAAAAAACACTCAAAATATAAAACTAAATTAATTGTCAGAAAATTTCTATGTATATATAGACACACACATATTGTCCCTAAGCAGTTAGTGACAAAACTTAAAAATAAATTAGAGAAATAATTGAAATACTCCTATTTTAAACATTCTTTAAATTAACTGACTATATTCAGTACAATGGTTGTATGGAAATTAATGCTTTTCTATTGCTTAATACTCTGCATTCAATTTAAAATTAAAAAATAGAGTGATAGCAGATGTTTCAGTCTACTCATATCCTTTTTTTTTTTTTAAAGATTTATTTCTCTCCCCTTCCCCCTCCCCCCTCCCCCCCAGTTGTCTGCTCTCTGTGTCCATTTGCTGTGTGTTCTTCTGCAACTGCTTCTATCCTTATCAGCAGCACCGGAATCTGTGTTTCTTTTAGTTGCATCATCTTGTTATGTCAGCTCTCTGTGTGTGCAGCACCATTCCTGGGCAGGCTGCACTTTCTTTCACGCTGGGCGGCTCTCCTTACAGGGTGCACTCCTTGCACGTGGGGCTCCCCAATGCGGGGGGCACCCCTGCGTGGCAGGGCACTCCTTGCGCCATCAGCACTGCGCGTAGGCCAACTCCACACAGGTCAAGGAGGCCTGGGGTTTGAACCGCGGACCTCCCATATGGTAGGCGGACGCCCTATCCGTTGGGCCAAGTCCACTTCTCTACTCGTATGCTTTTTACATGAAGTGAAATTGTAAATCATTAAGGTTTGCTATGTAATGAAAAGTCATTTTCTAAGGGTTTTCCAGGCTTCCTGGAGATAACATCATGCTAGGGTGTTAGCACACTGATGAAACATCAAGGATACTTATAAAAAATACAGCTGCTTCTTTATCAACACAGGAGAGATTTATGAACATTAACCTTAGAAGGTTTTTTAAGAATTGAAACTTTTAAGAGTCGAGATGAGGAACAGGAAGTTTGCTAAATCAGTGATTTCCAAGTGTGTATTCACAAAGAAATGCTGGCAAGCTATATCAATTAGAATGTTTTTGCTTGCAACTAACAGAAAACCATTAAAACCAGCTTAATAGGTAATGAAAAATTTCCAGGGTTTGAGCTTCAGAGGAGATGGAGACAGCAGTTGAACCATGTCATCTGAGATTCAGGTTATATCCACATGTTGGTGCCCCCTCAGCTTGGGTTTCTACATTGTTGTACAATGGCTGCCAGGCTACAGGCTGCCTCACTCAGGTTCACTAGGAGAAAGTGGCTTCTTGTGGATCTCTCTTGAGAGCAAGACTTCCCAGAAGCCTCTAGCAAACCTCTTTTCATGTAGACCAAATGTCGGGGAGATGGTGAGACTGGCAACAAAATAATATTGCCCTTAAACAGAGGGCCCATCCTTAAAGGTGGAATGACCCTCAAAGGAGATTCCACTTTTTGCCTTTAGACTTATTCACAGTTATTATTCCCACTTCACAAATGAAGCAAATAAATGATGCCCAGAGCAATTAAATATATTTGCTTGCACTTAGCTAGTAAAAGGTGACAGAGAGAGTCCTGGAATGTCAAGTATCATTTTAAGATTACACAGATTTTGTGGCTGTAAAGGGTAGTCTAGGGATGTAAATGTCAACTGAAAGAAACCTAGAGAATAATCTAGACTGAATAACACAGTGAACCCAGAGGTGGATGAGAATTGTGGTTAACAGTACAAATGCAGGAATGTCCTTCTGTGAACTAGAAAGGATGTATGTCACTATTACAGCGTGGTGGGAATATGGAGAGCATGGGGAAAATACAATTAATGTATCCTGGGGCCTATAGTAAACAGCAATACTGTAATATTTTTGCATCAATGCCAAAGATGTACTGTGTTAATAATAGGGGGTTATAGAAAAAATATGCCAAATGTATGCTATGGAACATAGTTAGTAATAATAGTCTAATGATATTACCTCATAATCTGTAAAAAAAAATGTTCCATAACAATGTGGTGTGTTGGTGAAAGGGTGTTGTATGGAAATTCTACAAATGTGCATGATGGTTCTGTAAGTTCACAACTTCTGTAATAAAAATATATTTTAAAAAAAGATTACACCGATTATTTTAGTCTTTTCATGTATATGTAACATTTTCCAAGCTCTTTCTTTTAAAAAAAAATGTACATTCAAAATATGATCCATGCCGGAAAGAGTGCATGAAGCAGGACACGTTTTTACAAAACTGCACCAAGCAGCTTTAGAAGCTTTTATCCAATAGGAGTTTGTTCTTACATTTATTCAGGCATTTAGCAACCCATGGTCATTGGCTTATCCATGAGGAAAGGGACCAACTTTTTCTCTGGAGAACAGTTAACAACTCTGCATCTCTAGTGAGTTTATGCCGGTTGTAAGGGGGAAATTTTTTGAGGAAAAATCTCAACGGCACTAGCTTGAGTGCTTAAGAGAGACACGGGGCTATCGAATATCATATTTTTGGGTGATAGAGGAAAGGGATAAGATGTGGAATGAAGGAAGGGGTGATTCAAGGTAGATGTGTATAAATTGAAAGTTAGCAGCATAGTTTATAAAGCTTTATCAAGAAGGTCACACCCCTGAAAGTGTTAGGTAAGCTGACTTCTCAAATTTCTCTTATAGAAATGATAACCATTTGCATGCAAGTGAAATTCATTGATATGGTTACAGTTCCCAAATATTTTGTGTCCTTCAGAGGAAAAGAGAGACTTCTGGGTCATGACTAATTTGACACTGACTTATTTACAGGTAAGGTATCTTTATTTCTTTCAAATTTTAATTTGATTATTTTGATTGAGCTTTATGGTATGAAAATCAGTAGCAATGCTAAATCACTATCAAAGGTCAGTGGTTCAAAAGAAATTAATAAATAGGAAAAAGTCAGTGGTCAAAATAAGAATGTAAAAATTGGAATATATATTACACAAGGCAAGATTTATTTATTTAAATGTTCATATATAGAAATACTCAAAACAAGAGAGGTGGATTATAAGTAATTGTGCAACAATAAAAATAATGTAGCTCTTTACCTCCCAAAGGATCTCTAAGTGCTTTACAGAGCCAGACTTTGATAAGTGTATAATGCACTTATTCATTTATATACCTAGAAATAACTTGTCACACCTTTAAAGTTCTGCTTTTACTGGAACCAAATTAGCAGTAGGAATTAATTTTCATAATAAGTTATATACAAAAGGGTGGGAGTCACATCAAGCTGGTGTGCAGAATGCAGTAGGTCAGGTTGTAAGTGATGCCTGGCATGGCTGAGCATAGCAGGAAGGGCGCAGCGAGATGCCAGTCCCTGAACAGAAGCAGGTTCTGCTTGAGAAGACTTCAGGTTCCTCAGAGGATCCCATTCACTGGAGTCCTGGTTCGTTCCATTTGTTTTATTCAATCAAGTCAACTGATACTCTGCTGAAGTCCCATAGTTCACTTTTCTCCCATTTATCTTTTCTCATTTTACTCTTTCTCCTAAAAACATCTTTTGAATTTTCAAGTCAACTTTATATTTCATTTAGTACTTAAAGCAAAGCCCAACCAGGAGTTGCACAATAAAGTCATGACAACTTGTGTTAATTGTGACTTCTTTAACAGTGAGCTATGTAACAATGCTGAAAAAGCATATACAATGGTTTTGATTTAAGATGTTTCAACATGATTTTTATGTATTCTTTTTGGGGGATTTTTGAAAGGACCAGATAAAATCAACTGAAGGCTGCAACATGGCTTTACTCTGCCTTACAATTTTAAACTGATATATTCCTGCAATATAGGGTTTTGTTGACTGCTTTGACTCAAGCCTATCAAGGCATTATGATAGTGATGGATCTTGCTGGACTGTGTTTGATCAAGTCTGAGCCTTGTTTTTGACTCTACATGAGTATTCTCAGTCTGTGGTCTCAAGATTGCTAGTGACAAGCCTTGAGGCAGAGGCGTAGACATGTGTAAAGGGCTAGCAGTGCAACATGAAGTACACAGGACACCTGGGACATGCTGACACTTCAGAGTAAATTATCCATCGAGACTCTTTCCAGCTCTATTATTCTATGAGTCTATGACGTTTCCTGACATCATAGCAGAATATTTTCATTTTACTGAAAAATTGACTGTTAATGGCTATAGTTATGAAGGCCTAACCTGCTCAGATTTAAGGTTATGCTTGCACATTGCAGCTGAAATTTATTGCTAGAATTCTGATCCTGGGCACATTGTTCAAATGGCAGCACTTATTAGCTGAGAATGATCAAGTCCGCTTGCTCTCTGAGCAAAGAAAGCCCTTAGTTACCCTAAAGCATTGGTATAGATAATTATTTCTCTTCAGTGGCTTTGGAATGGTAAAAAAAAAACTGGTAGGCATGACCAACAAAGTCATATCATGCAGTACTTAAGGAAGTCTAAAGACTGATTTGAGATCTCCAGGGTTGGCTGAGAAGAAAAATTTTTTTATAAAAATTTTTTCAAATGTATCATTCATACAGGAACATATATAAACAATAAGAGTATAGTGAAAGTTGTGAACTTACAAAACAAACATGCATACCATCATTCAGGGCTCCCCTTTATGAGAAGAAAAATTTAATTGCTCTTTTACATCATGGGGAATAATATTCTAGAAAGGAAATAGAGGGAAAAGTGGTCCACAAGTCTGGACCACTTCTTTTTTTTTTTTTTTAAGATTTATTTCTATTTATTTCTCTCCCCTTTCCCCCCTGCCCCATTGTCTGCTCTCTGTGTCCATTCACTGTGTGTTCTTCTGTGTCCACTTGGATTCTTATCAGTGGCACCGGGAATCTATGTCTCTTTTCTGTTGTATCATCTTGCTCTCCATGTGTGCGGCGCCACTCCTGGACAGGCTACGCTTTTTTCGCATGGGGCAGCTCTCCTTACAGGGCACACTCCTTGCATGTTGGGCTCCCCTACAGGGGGGACACCCCTGCATGGCAGGGCACTCCTTGCCCGCATCAGCACTGCACATGCGCCAGCTCCACACGGGTCAAGGAGGCCCTGAGTTTGAACCCTGGACCTCCCACATGGTAGGTGGATGCTCTATCAATTGTGCCAAATCCACTTACCTGGACTGCTTCTTAATACATAAAAAGGCCTGTTGATGTTAGTGGGAAATACTGATTAGTTAAAGCTGATGTCTTATGGAGTTCAACACATGATGATGTTCTTGTCTCTAAGGAACATAACTCTTGCCTTTTTGTTTGATATCTCCCTCCCTTTTTTCATAAATTTTAAAGAAAAAATAAAAAATATATGAAGTTGAATCCTAAAAATATTAACACTTCTAACGTGGATTTAGCAAAAGTTCTTTTTTTTTTCTTACCCTGAAAGAATTGTTATTTTATATTTGAGTAAAAGTGAGGGTTCTGATGAATGTAAAGTTTTTTTGGTCTCCAAGAAGTTTTTTTGGAATGTCACACCGATTTGCTGACCCAATGGAATGAGAACAGGTATGGTCCACTCACGGCTGACGACTGATGGGAGGTTCTCTGCTGAGAGGACAGAATAATCTGAGAGCACCTCTGATCACACTCAGAAGCTTGATTTGCTCTGGGCTTCCTCTGGGGGTGTCAAGTTGAACTCTGGGGAGCTCAAGACTTTCCTCTAACTGTAGTCAGCTGTTCAAGGAAACATCTTTTCAGAAGTAAATGAGCCCTCCTGGAGATATGGTTTTGTAAATTTTCCATTTAGGTACTGGAAGGGAAGCTCTGGGGGGAAAAAAAAAATCAATGCTCTTTTAAAAAAAAAGACCTTTTTTATTAGTGTGCTATTAACAAAATTTTTAAAAATGAGTAAAAATCTGAGTTGTCAAAAAACAGCCCCTCTTACTCTACAGTTAGATGAAAATATTTTATAACATGCACTTTGTCTTAATTAAATGAAAGTAAATGTAGGCAAAGGTAGACCAGAGTGTGGCAGATAGGAAAATCTTAGTCTCCCTTCATAAACACAAGGAATTCAAGTTCACTAATTCCTCCCTTTCCTTACCATGAAAACACAGATGAATTGTTGAGAAAACAAAGTCTGCTTGATGAGAAAACTACCTTAATCAAAATTCACTCACACCAAAAGGTTACTTGACTCATATATTCATTTATTCAACCAATATTTAGTGGTCTTTTTTTTTTTTTTTTTTTTAAATTTTATGAGCAAATACTTCACAGGGTGATAGAGAGTACAAAGATGATTCAAGCCCAGAGCCAGCCCTTAAGGATTTTAAGCACAGGTAGAGGAGATAATATGTAAATAAATAGTAAAAAAAATTAAAAGTAGAAAGTATTAAGCGTTAAAAGAGAAGTGTAGGTAAAGGGTGATGGGAGTTGGTGGAAGGAAAGATTACTTCCAGCTGACAGAATTAGTGCATGTTTTGAGGAGGTTGCAGATGTGGGCATGGGGGTGGGGAGAGGGACTTTTGAAGGCAGGTGAAGGGGTGGGGGTGGGAGTGGGAGTGGGGGCAGAAGCAGCAGGAATGGCACAGGGAAAGTCTAGGGAGCAGTGATTAGCAGGGATTGGTTCCATAAAGCCTGAGATAAGGCTGCCTGAGCCACAGGAAATGATGTTAGGAAGGCAGGTTGATTCAGCCTGGAAACAACACTAAGGATTTCAGACAAGATTGGATGAACAATGAGTTTTTAAGCATGAAACTGACATGGTATAATTATAACTCTGAGCAAATAGATTGTAGGAATTTAATCAGTTGAACTGAAATGCGAAAGACCAGGAATGGAAATACCTGTTAATGAGGTTTTTGCATCATCAATATAAATGCTTCCCAAAGTATACAGAGTGTATTATTTGTGGCATGTAAGATGAATTTAAGTGACATTCAGATTTTAATAGTAATGTAGCTTAAATATGTATTAGAAAATATAGCATGCCCATAAAACCTCTGATTTCAGATATTATTGCCAAGGAAGAGTAAAAAAAAAAGTAGATCTATTAAAATAAAAACATTAACTATATAATAGTACATGTAATCTGCCCATATGACCCAGATCCTGAAGGTTTAAGAGAAATGAGTAAAGGTTGGGAAACCCTGATCTAAGTGAAAATTAATGAGTTCCTAAATGGAAATGAAGAGATACATAGGAGAAACAGTCTGGACAAAGAATCTGCAGATTTTGGCAAGCCAGGTGTGGTGAGCAAGGGAACGGGGAAAAATGATTGACAACACTGCTCTGTGGGTTTGAGACCAGTTGAATTAAAATGTTGATAACCATTAACTAAAATAAAGGAGTAAGTTTAGGAGAAAATATTTCTGTATATGAGCATAATGAGTTTACAGACTTTCATCAGGCATTTGAAATACAGAGCTGAAGTTCTGGAGAGATGTCAGAGCAGAATAGGAACAGATTTAGAATCAGCCTCAGAGGTAATAGCTGAAGTTGTGAGATTGTTATTGAGGAATAGAGAGAGAGAGAAGAGGGCCAAAGACAGATTCCTGGGGAAGTATATATTTAGGAGTGGTAGGAGTTAGAGAGGCTAAAGAAGACATCATATGGCTAAGAGGAGAAGTGAGAGAATTCAGGGTCATAAAAGATCATTCCAAGCCACCGTCCCCAGGGTGGTCCTGTGATTAGCAAAAGCTCGTGGCTAAATAAATACTATTGGAAAAAGAAATGTATAATCAGCAGAGTTGAAGGCTACAGAGAGCTTGAGGGGCAGAAGGGAGAAACTATCGTTGAATTTGGCCATGAGGAAGTCATTGGTGACCTTTGGGTCTGTGGAGTCTCAGCAGAGTGACAAGGGCAGAAGCCAGATTGCAAGGAGGGAAGGACTGAGTGGGGGGTCCGGAAGTGGACTCCTCTTTCAAGAATTGTGAAAATAGAGAGGATGCTAGCTTGAGGGGTAGCAGAGTTGAGAAAGGATTTTTTTTTTTTAAAGAGAGTATGCTGAAATGTATTTGTAAGCAGCAGGAAAGGTTCTGGTAGAAGTGAAGAGATTGAAAGTTGAAGGTGGGGAAGAAGGGCAAACTGAAAAAAAAAAATAACTGGGGTGAAGAGGAGAGAAGAGATGAAATCAAAGGCACGTGTGGAGAGGTTAGAATTGGCAATGTGGAGGAACAGTTTTTTTCTCTGAGTCTGGGGAGAATAATGCCTAAGGAATAATGACATAAGGAAGAAATGCGAGGAAGCTGGAATTAGGTAGCCTAGTAAGGTCCTCTTCAAGAAATGAAGAGGCAAGACTATATTTTGCTTCTTGGGAGACACAGAGACGTTCACAGTACACAGGCAGGTGATGTGCAGGGAGTGATTAGGGATGAGTGCAAAGATTGCAGAAGAGAAGGCCCATATACCTTTTTAACAGTCTTGGTCATCGAGAGCTGACAGTTTGGTAAGTTCTCTACATGGGAGTTGAGATTGGAAAAGCTGTGTGTTATGGTGATAAGGAATCTTTTATCACCATTAATGACCTTTTTTTAGGCATCTAAAGACCTTATTTTCTGTTCAATTTAGTTCAAGTATCACGAAGAGGTAGAGTAGCTCCTAAAATCTCAGTAGCCCTAATCTTCCATTCCTCAAAGCACCCCCAATGTAGTTGCTTTTAAGGCCTTGCTGTAGGGCCTGTAAGTGGGTACTGTTAATCAAACTCAACCAATGAAGGCACTGAGGAATGAAGAAATTATTGATCATGACAATGAGGTGACTGCCTTGGGCACCACAACAAATTTGCTCCTTTATTTTCTTCTGACATTTAAAATGTTTCCTTGCTGGAAGGCTGAGCACTTGAAGACAAAATGCTAAGGGTACAACTTGTTTCCATGTGTCAGGAAACACTGCTTTTGGAGTCGGGCAGTCCTGAGTCAGATGATTTTCAATCTATGTGGCATAATTTCTCTAAACCTCCTTTTCTTCATATGTAAAGTTTTTTTCTTTATATTTTAAACATAGAGTTTTAAAATAATTCTACTAGGGTTGCCGTGAGTATTAGATTAATTAAAGATGCTCAGTGCAGTGCCAAGCACATAGTAGGTACCCAGTAAATGGAAGCTAAGTTCTTTTTCACAGTTATTGCTCAAATTCTACTTCTAATGGTTTTCACAGAATATTTTCTAGGTGAATTCTGCATGTGTTTGACTATGAAAAAGTGCCTTTGTTGTAAGTTAATGATTACAAGGGAAGGGAAATATTGGTCATGTTGCTGGATGAATGAAAACTGTGGCCCTATATTCTTAAAAATGAAAGCTCTACAAGTTAGGTTAAGTTGCTTACCATTATCTGGGGCCTGCAATTCTTGAAATAGCATCATCCTCACTCAGTGATATGATCCTCTGTGCCCTTTCCTTTGCTCATTTTGCTGTGCTGAACACTAACCTACTTCCCCCAGACAGGCAAATCACAAGTCACTGTGATATTTTACTTCCATTAGAAAAGGAAGCCTTTGAATACTACGATTCAACTTTAGTTTACTGTAAGTGAATTAAGCCAGATCCATCTTGGCCTTTGACAGATTTGCTCATGGTAACCATGTCTGTTTCGTTCACCTGTAAATGCACAGTGCAGTGCCTGACACAGTTCCCCACATAGTGAACACTCTTCTAAATGTATTAAAAATGTGTGAACGAGGTCCCTGTGAAAAAAGATAAAAATCTCAGGCTGGTAAGAGTAGTTAGATAGCTTTATAATGAAAGGCAGTGCCTAAAGATTGCTGGTATCTGAGCCCCCTTACTTTGTCCTCAGCCTGAGTATGTACAATTATTACAAAAATAATGAATTTATTGAGGGCATTGGTGACCCTATCTGATTTGTGCTGATTGAAGAGAGAGTCGATATGTTAATCCAAAGATATGCTAAGATATGCTAAGAAAAAACCCAGTTGAATGGAAAGAAGAGTCCACTTACAGTTAGATGGCTAAGCTTAGAACCTTGATTTCACCACTTACTAGTGTTGTGACCATTGATAATTTACTTAACCTTTGAGCCTTAGTTTTATCAGCAACATTAGGGCTGCAATCCCTACCTCATGGGACTCTTGTGTAGATAAAGCCAGTCGATACAATGTAGAAGTCCTCTGAGTAGGGCCCTTCCTGCACAGTAGGAACTGCTGAACTTATTTCCTGCTGCCAAATAGAGGTTTGGATAGGTTGAAACACTGGGCCAACTCTAACAAGATAGAATAATAAAGAATAAATACAAAGTATACATAAGTATCAAAATGTAATAACACAGGGAAGTGCACTTGGCCCAGTGGTTGGGTGTCTGTCTACCACATGGGAGGTCCGCGGTTCAAACCCCGGGCCTCCTTGACCCGTGTGGAGCTGGCCCATGCGCAGTGCTGATGCGTGCAAGGAGTGCCCTGCCACGCAGGGGTGTCCCCCGCGTAGGGGAGCCCCACGCGCAAGGAGTGCACCCCATAAGGAGAGCTGCCCAGTGTGAAAGAAAGTGCAGCCTGCCCAGGAATGGCGCCGCCCACCCTTCCCGTGCCGCTGACGACAACAGAAGCGGACAAAGAAACAAGACACAGCAAATGGACACAGAGAAAACAGACAACTGGGGGGGGGGGGGGGGGAATTAAATAAATAAATCTTAAAAAAAAAATGTAATAACACAAAGGAGAAATTTTAGCAGACAGTAAGCACAATATGATTTGGCTGAAAAACAAAGTAAGCCAAAACCTTGTACCAACACAACAATATATGAAGAATGATAGAAGTCATTGTCCTGTATAGCCCATACCAGTTAGACTGGCTTTGGACTATCATACCAGTTATGGGCTCCATACTTTAAGAGGGATACTGACAACCTGTAGCCCACCAGGAGGAAAATGGTCAATGTAGGGACCCACCTCAAAGGCCTGTGGTACGAGGAATGGCATGAAGGAATGGGGGATGCTTGAATTGGAGAGGAGAAAATTTAGGGGAACAATATAGTGGCCTTTAAGTATTTGATGGATTATCTTGTGAAGACGGTAACTGGGCTTGTTCTGTGGCATACCAAAGGGCAGGACAAGGATCAATGAAGGTATGGGGCTGTGAATTTAAGCTTGACCTCATAAGGACTTTCTAAGCACCGGTTATCTGAACGTGCAATGAGCTGCCTCAGAAGTGCTTAAGCAGGGTGCTCTTGTTCCTTGGCATGCGCGTTGGAGAAAGGAACTGCTAGACTACTTTATCATCCATGGTCCCTTCCAAACCTGTGACTCTGAGGTTTCCTGTACCTTTCCTAACTCAGAATGAATATATAACAGAATGTTCTTGTTGCCTCAAAAAAGGTGTAGTTCAATTTAATGTAAGAAAAAAAAATAATTACCCAGAAGGATAAGAGCCTTCCAGCCTAAATTGTTTTGCTTTGTTTAAAAAAGCCTTTGGTTGAATTTTGTCCTCAGCTCTACTCAAACATTCTCTGAGAATCCTTCCAACACTCAACAAAATAAGCAGTCTTTCCTCTCACATCTGGCAATTTTTGTAAAAAGAGCAACATACTCAAAATAGAACCTTAGTTTCTCAACTCTTAAACTCTTGCATCTTACCCTCAACCTTCCAGAGGCTGTGTAAATTCACCCTTCCAACCCTTAAGGCTTCCTTTTCAGTGATTCTCAACTCTATTTGCCTGTCCAGTTTTGGAAAGGTTAGCGAACCTGACAAGTAACACCTCTGGGGTTTTAAATAGTAAAGTAGGGTCTGAATGCAAAGGTGTGCTATGCAGTGTTACTCCCATTTCTGAGTTGAGAAATGGCGATTCTTGTTTTAACTGGGAAAACAATGGCATGAAATCATGCAGTTTCGGTCCTGTCCATTAATCATAAGACTGGTCGGCCCTTGGCTTCCAAGCCAGCATGGAATTTACCAGAAAATCAGGTCCTCCACAGTGGTTCCATCCCATTCCATCGACCCCATTCCTCTTATTTACTGATTCCATTTTGTGGCATAATTCTTGGCCTGTTAATAATAAGAATGAAACACAGTTTATCTGCCTTCTCAGAGGAAATCCTGGTAAGGTTTTGCAGGTCTCTTCAATTCCTTGAATTTACTCTGAAGAGACAATTAGGCTGAGAATTCACTATTGCTAAATGGTATAACAGCAGAAGGTCAAGCAGTATTTACATTTACATCTACAGCTTCATTTACATTATTAATTACCCTGACTTCAAACCAAAAAAAAAAAGGGAAAAATAGTTTGATCAGTGGCAGTTCTGCAAATTGTCACCAAGAGCCATTGGTTCCCTGAGGCTGATGACTGCTCTGCATTCTTCCAGTGTGGACGCCCAGAGCTGTTGAAATGAATTGAGACGCTTGTCAACAGAGTGGAAAGCTGGCCTTCATCAAAACAATTTTAGTCTGTGGGACTAATGACCTTTCATTGCTGTTTGTTTTAGTTTGGAACTAAATGAGCAAATTGTTTTAGATAACAGTAGCTTGGTCTTCCTTTCCCAAGTATTTTATTGGGAAAAGCCAAGTAACACAATTGTTAACCAGTACTTAAAAAAATACATAATAACAGTCTAGAGGAAGTGGTTAACTAGCCCAGAAATCTAACTTCAGGATGGATAACGAAAAATAATAATAATGAAAAGCATCATGTCTAAGGGGGAAATGCCCATTGTTTGCTCACATTACCACAATAATAATATTCCCATATGATAAAGTACAACATTTCTAAGTGCTACTTGCTTCCAGTTTTGTTGTTCTTTTTTAAATAGCTATAAACCAAGCTAACTGATGAACAGGATAGTGTGGCCCTGTTTCCTGTTCAGCTGAGGGGAAAAAGAAAAAAACTAATGAAAGAAAAGAATGTAATGGTTTTGCAATATAGGTAAAAGGTTTAGGAGAGTTCAAAGATCAATTAAGTTTCAAATGATCACTAAATTTCTTTTTTGAAGAACAAATAAATTCCTGGCTTGGAAGACCTAGAAATCTGCAGATCCAGTGTAAATATAAGTGAGACATTTAATCAGAAGTATAAAAACCCTACTGGAGAAAGTAAAAGGTTTTATCTATCTAAAGCACTTTTGTAGTCTGTTTGAAGTGGCATGTAATTAAAAACAATGTGCATGAGAATGGCCTTCCTTGGTTAAGTGTCCATGGATGAGGCTATATGGAAATATTTAAAGTGTCTAAATGGAAATATCAAATATACTTTGAATAAACCACCAGATAATTTACAGAAATTTGCAGCATTGAGCATTTTCCTACTGCTTCGCATCAGGGTAGAAAACAGAGACTTTTGTTGCATCGTTGTGAAGCAATGAAATTTCTGTAAGTCGTGATCTGCTGGCATGTAATAACTTGATCTGCTTCATGCAGACAAAATATATTAAAAGTATGGACGAGTGAAGTTTGTGCCCCAGGGAAAAGGCAAGATAATGCATTGAAATTGTTCAGAGGTAGTTAGATGCCTAATGGTCTACTATGTGAGCTATGTGAGGTCTGGGGTCTGGTTCTCATAAATTCTGGCTAGACTGATCCTGTAATTTCAAGCACAGGATAAAAGTGTTAGCCAGAATCATCAGTGTTCAAGGTCCATGGTGCTGGATATTATTCATGTAAAGATTTTAAAAAGGAAAAAAACAAAAACAAAAAACACACTTTACAAGGAATGCTGTTGCTGTGTGTGAAGTATATTTCATGGTTCTGTGTATTTGTGTGTTTGTGTTTGAAAATATGTGTACACCTATAAGCATAGTATATAAGAATAAATTAACTTGAATTTATAGGAACCTTTCACATATTTGCCATGATGGGATAAGATTTTTGATATAATAATGTACTGCATGAAAAATCAAGTAGGATCTAATTATTTCAACTTCAAACTGACATCTGTATTTAAATTGGAGTAAAAAACATATTTGTAATAAAAATTTACCACTATGAATAGAATAATTTAAAACTAATTTGCATGAATTTAGGAGTGATTAGAGGAAAAAGTTCCCAAGACATTTGGTAGCCTTATAAATGATTTCACAAAATATGCTAAGACTATCCAACCAATTATATTGGCTGAATACTGAATCCTCAGATTTAAAAAGAAAATTCTCTAAGAACTGTGTTTTTGAAATTAGGTAAATGGTGGGTATGTAAACCCTTGATAATTTCTTCCTTTGTATATTTTATTTTGTCAGAGGCATAGAAGTTTTGAAGTTTTCTTTTGCAGTTTTCTTCTTTTATTAATCAGTTCACTTATGTTTGAATCTATAATATATTTATACAGTCTACCCAGCCAGAATTGCTGACAGTATTTTTAAATGCTTTCCCTTGCTGTCTAGGTTGTACCAAGCACCACTTTCCTTAAGTTCTCAAAACTATACCACCCACACACACATCATGAATAGACATGTGCATACTTTTTCTTCTTTTGTAAAATAAAGTATTCAGTCTAAAATTACTTTGGCTTCATTGTGACCCTGAAAATCATCTCAATTTCACACCTTATGGAGGTAGCTGGTGTGTGTTCATGGCAAGGCTATCATTCTCAAAACTTTGTTCACAAAAATGTCTGCATTCACCTATATATGATTATATCATCTCTTTCTATTAGTACCATACTTTAAAGCATTAAGACCATCTGTATCTATAAGAACTTCAGTCAAAAAGACACTTCGGGCTGAAAAATTGTTGATCTAGTCTCTGAGCGTAACTGAAAATATTCATAGGTTCAGTTACAATTGATTACTTGAGTCTACTTTTAAAAGTGCTGAAAACCCAAAACCTGGTCTATTTGATAATGTAGCACATATCTATAGTCACCCATCTTTTAATATTTAAAATATACAGATACTTTCTGTTAAGTACCTAGCAGGATATTTTCATTTACTGATGAGGAAATCAGTCTGAAACTAAGATGATCTTTAAAATTGTGTTTACAAAAAAACATACTGCAAAATTTGCATTGCTTTTACTTTGTTTTGCTTTTTTAAAACCATATGCTTACATTTCATTTGTTTTTTTAATTAATTAATTTATTTTAATGTTTCATTAAAAAAATATGAGTTCCCCACCCCACCTCACCCCACTCACTTGTTCTTTACCTCGAGGAAATATACTAAGTCTCATCTACAAGTCAGAATATAAAGGAAAATTATAAGGAATCACATTGATATTTATTCTTACATTTTGGTGCCCCAGTAGACTTTGGAAAAATGGGTTAGTATTTCTTTAATTTTGAAAATATTTGGATTATTTATAACCTGGAATGCTAGAAGTTTATTTTTGCCTGATTTAAATAATTATAGGAAAGGTTATAAAGTAGAAGTCTCTAATGGTTTTCTTCTCATATTATTTGGAAGAAAATTCCTGCAACAAGTTAGCTGGCTCTGGTTTTCAGTGTTTTATTGATGCTTCCATCCTTCCATAACTCTGCTTACTATTTTGCTAGTGAATTTCTTCTGCCAGTTTACGAAGATAGAATGATTGTACGACAATCCTCAGCTATAGATGATTTGCAAGAATTAACAGTGGAGTCAATTTATTTATCTTTTCATTATACATTCTCTCCATTAGGAGCAAATCATAATTTTAGCACAAAGGGTGGGTACTGGAAATTTGAAATTAGTTCGTTTTCTATCCAAAGTTCAGTAAAATGATTACATTTAGATTAATTCAGCTCTAACCCAAGACTGAATTAAAAATCCTTATTCTCCAAATCTTTTCTAGATTGTTTGCAAAATGAAATTAATTTCACAAGAATTTCTTCTGAGAAAGCACTAAGCGCTCAAGAATTGAGAATCCAGAAACCTCGTTTCAAGACTTAATGTCTTAAAGCAAGATTCTTTGCCCATCAAATACCACCTTAGATCCCACACTCAGAGAATGATCTGGGCCAAACACCCCCAGATGTATCTATAAACTTGTGCGTACTATGAAAGACAGCATCAAATAAGTTGTTATAAAAGTACTTTGCTCCAGATCCCTGAGAAACACCTAAATATTGCTTTTATATTTTTTAAAAGTTAAGTTGGTTTGCAGTCTTTAGAAACTTCCTCTGCTTATAATAGTCTTATTTCATGATTTCTTTCAAAAATATATTTCTCTAACTCACACTGTAGCAAGAATTTATTCAGGACATTTTAATATCCATTGAGCCACTGTTTTAATGTAGATCTGCTTGCTTGATTATAATATTTCTGAATTTGTAGCTCTTGCCACTATTAAATTTAGTTTAGAAAGTCTTTAGACTAGGAACCAATGCTGAATTATTAATTTGAACATTATGAACTTTTCAAGTTCTAAGGATAGGGAAGAAATACTGAGCTAATTTGACTAATTAATCAAGTTGATTACAGTGTATTTATACAAGCAGAGTTAATCTAGCCAACCAAAAAGTTAAGAAGCCTCTAGTAAAACTATAAATGAAGCAAATTAGTAATTTGGTGACTAAACGGGTTATTAGATTGAAAATGAACACTTTAATCTGTACTTTCAATCATTTCATAAAGAGTATAGCTTGATAGCCTTAAGATTTTTTACTTTCTACTTGTATGATGTTTCTAATACCCACAGTGTCTAGACCACAGTATAATTAAAATTTTTACTCCAGTTATTACACTACAAAGCATGCCCAGGCTAAGCAGTTTATATTTATTTCCTTCAGGCTTTCTCACTGCACTATAATGCCAGCCTTATTTACTTAGATACATGATTTATGTAGTTTAGATATAGGAGAGAAATAAGTCTCTTGTTTATTTCAACATCCCACCTACTATGATGTGGGTGATGGAAGAGTTAGTGAAAATGGAAACTCCTTTTGCTTTGTGATAAAAACCACATTAAATAGGTCTACTTTTAGGTCTAGTAACTGATTCTGTCCCATGATAAAAGAATAGCAATGTAGAATGTGCCCAAACAGACTTCTAGAAGTATACGTTAAATCAGAGTGCTCCTTTGAGTTTGTATTAAAAAAGAAAAATCTCACTGATTTTATGGAAGAATTAAGGAATTCTTAATTCTTCTATGGAAGAATTAAGGATTGCTGGATGTGAGGGAATTCTATAGCAGTTTGCTTTAACTGATGCTTAGTAGACAAGTCCCTTGAGTAGGAAGCAGGGCTAATTTTGTTCTTTTAAAGTGCCTAATGTGGTGTTGACACATTCAAATGTTAAATAATATATTTAAACATGAAGGGAAAGCTCAAAGCTTTCATGAGGTAAGGTGAGAAATAGTTATACATGCCCTTGATTCATGGAAATTAAAGGAGCAAAAAACTCATATTCATTTATTCATTCCAGGGAAAGTCCTTACTCTTTTGTGCTTAGCACATGTTGAATTTATCTTGCCTAGATTTTTAGAGCTTCAAATCCTTTCTTGAGATAAACTTTTATCTAACAGCACTCAATATCAGGATTTTTTCTTTTCCAGTTCAGAAAACCATACCTCCTTCTCTGGCACTCACATTTTTAAAGTATTGTACTAAAAACAAAGTTTTGCTTCTTTGAAAAATCTACAATATACTATAAAACATCAAATTGTATACTTTAAATGGTTGCATTGTATGGTATGTAAATTACATCTCAAAGCTATAAAAAAATTCAGCATTAAACTTGTCAGTTAGCTAAGCTGTTATGTGCTTAGTGCCTTCTTTCATCTTTCTTCTTTGAATAGGTCCTTTCATAGGTAAAAATTTAAACCAGACTAACAATATCAAATAAAAAGTGTCCAGATATGACAAAAAGTTACTTTGAAAATGTTTAAATGAACAAGATGCTATATTTACAGCTCAAGTGCTAAAATTTGCCATTTTATTTTATATTTTTAATATTTATTTTATTTATTTCTCTCCCCTTGCCCCCCATTGTCTGCTGTGTCCCTTCACTGTGTGTTCTTCTGCATCCTTTTGCATTATCCGGCAGCACTGGGAAACTGCGTCTCTTTTTTGTTGCTTCATCTTGCTGCGTCAGCTCTCCATGTATACAGCACCACTCCTGGGCGGGCTGCACTTTTTTCACGCAGGGCGCTCTCCTTGAGAGGCACACTACTTGCATATGGGGGACGCCTTTACGGGGACACCCCTGGGTGGCACAGCACTCCTTGCATATGGCAGCAGCACTGCTCATGGGCCAGCTCACCACACAGGTCAGGAGGCCCTGGGGATCGAACCCTGGACCTCCCATGTGGTAGGTGGATGCTCTATCAGTTGAGCCATGTCCACTTCCCGCCATTTTATTTTAATATTAACAAATTCAGATTTTCTACACTGGTTCTATTGGCTGATTTAATATTGTAGACAAACTTTTAAATTTTTTCGTGCAGAGTTCACAATGCGCATATTCATTTATTAATACATCATTCATCCACTTAATCAATAGATTTAAAGTTTAAATCGAAGAGTATTCCTTAGGGGTAGGGTAAAAAAAAATAAGAACTGCTAAAAAGTGAGGCTACAAAGACCTGTCTACAAGTTGTATTCCGCTTAGTGGGGAATACCAACAAATAAGCCGGCATGTTACAACACCATACCCTCATGACAGAGGCGATTGCCTTATAACATTCAATAAATATCGGGCAGCCATTAAATAGTGCTGATAAGTAATCAGTTAAGCTATTCCATTTTGGGAAATGTGGTTTATAAAGTACTTAATACATGACTGGCAAAGTCCTTGAACTAAGAGTCAGCCAGTAGCAACAGGAGAAGCACAGCAACACCCGTAGAGTTTTTTCTTTTTCTTTTTTAAAAGATTTTATTTATTTATCTATTTCTCTCCCCTTCCCCCTGACCCCAGTTGTCTGTTTCCTGTGTCTATTTGCTGCATCCTCTTTGTCCGCTTCCGTTGCTGTCAGAGGCACAGGAATCTGTGTTTCTTTTTGTTGTGTCATCTTGTGTCAGCTCTCCGTATGTGTGGCGCCATTCCTGGACAGGCTGCACTTTCTTTTACGCTGGGCGGCTCTCCTTACAGGGCGCGCTCCTTGCGTGCATGGGACCCCCCTATGCAGGAGACACCCCTGCGTGGCACGGCACTCCTTGCGCGCATCAGCACTGTGCATGGGCCAGCTCCACACGGGTCGAGGCCTGAGGTTTGAACCGTGTACCTCCCATGTGGTAGATGGACACCCTAACCACTGGGCCAAGTCCGCTTCCCCCCCTAGAGTTTTAATAGTAGTTGGTTTTTATGCTTAAACCAGTGGCATTCATTTTCAGTAAGCAGATCTCAGATTTGGTTTTGAGGGCTTGAAGGGCATGAAGAAATCTTGGGTGTTGGATATGTCTGGGCCTTATGGAGTTGCCCTCAGGGCTGACCCTGGATGGTTAGAAGCCACAGCAGTATCTGGAGGAATTGAAATTGGAAAGAAAGGTCCTGAAGGGGAAATTACTCCCTTTCCAATGTAAACCTATGCCAAGCCTATTCTTAGCATACTTTCAAAGGTAAGTGCTCTAATACATATAGATGGTAGAGCTGGTTCACCTGCATAATAAAAGGGGCAGATAGGTAGTGGCATGCTAGCAGAAATCATATTGAACTGAAAATTAATTGGAAAAACATGAGCTGTAGTTTGGTTCAGCCCCCCTAGTTGGTCTTTAACTGGTCACCTAACCTCTCTTGTACCCGTTAGTTTAAAGCTAACTACTGACTTGTTTGACTCTCCAATACCATGATCCTTTGTAAGTATTTAGCATGTTTTCAAGTGGTTAGCGAGAGAATAAATGAAGGAAGTGTCAGGCATTGCAAATAAAAGAATAAGTTTTTAATGGTGGTGGTTTGAAGTTTTAACAGTGAAAGAATTAATGATCTTTCCAGGAGCTAAGCTGCTTTTGCATTGACTGGTAGGTCTAAAGGTCTACAAAACAGGGTTCTGTGTTTTCTGCTGGCCATTTTCACTTTCTTAAAACAAGATTTCCCCCTACATTTCTTTGGTGTCCTCTTCCAAGAAAAAGAAGGGATCTTTCAATAAGTAAATTAATTTATGATTATATTATGGAGGATAATGAATTAACTTTCTTAAAATGCTTTGAAAATCCTTAGATGAATACAAATTGATGTCTTGGGAATCTGCCAAATCTTGAATATCTCATTGTTGAGTCCAAAAAGAGTTGTCTTTGTTTGGGAGAATGGTTGATAATTATTGTTTTAAGATATTTGCATAGCTAATCGATACTTACTGTAAATTTCTACTTTAATAAATCTTCTCCCTTTTCCCACAAATTCATTACATAATGACTTATGCAACATACCTTGGAGTATTCTCTCCTGAGTCAGGAAAAACTATTTTCCTTACAGCTGTTACCTATTAAAACAAACTCATAGCAGTTGTCTATAGAGGACACTTATTAGAAATCACAGTATTTTTGCTGTCTCTGTAAAGGTTTCCAAGTCACAGGAAGAATGTCAGCCAACAGCCATTGTCATTGAACTTGCATTTCTAATACAATTGGGAAACTAATGAACAAAGAAAACTTATATTGCTTTGAGGCTCCCCAAAGGGTAAACCTCCCTCCCCACAGCAAATACAATCTTGTGTGACCCATAGGATGATAGTATCTGGCATCTTTAAGAGTCTGAAATGGTTTTCCAGTGAGATGAGAGCATTTTTAAAGCACAATATTATATCCATCAAAAAATTACACAACAGATAAGCCAAGCATAGATCTGATATTTAATGCCAAAAGTATTCTCAGTGAAGAAATTGAGTTTCATGTCTATTTCTATCTGTGTGAGTTTCGTGTCTATTTGTATCAATGTGAGTTTAGTGCCTAAAGCAAGCGTTTGAACAAAGCTGGACATAACTGAGATTCATATTAGGTCATTTTGACCTAATAAAACCTGGAAGCTACAGCTGAATACAGAAAGCATGATTATGTTCCGCTAATAAGATCTGTGAAAACAAAGAATACAAAAAAAATTAGTTGTGCTAATGAGAAGCAAGACTTGAACATCTCCTCCCCCAAAATGATGCAAAAATATAGGGTAACAGAAACCATATCAAAATGAATCTAATTAGCAACTCCTAATATGAATTTTCCCAACTTCTCCCTTAGTACCCTTGGAAACACAATAAATTATAAAAATTATAATAACATCAAAACTAAAACTGATAGACTCTGGAATGAAAAGACCCTATTTTTAAGGCCTATGGAGCATCAACTCATAGCATTTCCTTTCTTTACTACATGGAAGAAGAATTGGCTGACTCAATAAATCAGGAGTTGTATCAAGCAGAAATCTTTGTCTAATCCTTAGGAGCTAGACTGGAGATTATCCTTTCCCCTACTTCAACTGCCACATTTCTACAACTAGCATACTAAAATTCTCAGTAAGCTAATGAGCAGAAAGTGGAAGGATGTTAACAGAGGTACAAGGTATTCTAAGTACAGTCTAGGTACACGAGCCACTGGGAAGTGGGCATGGGAAGACAAAATAGTAGCTGTGCAGGTTAGGAATTTCAGATTTCCAAGTACTACCTCTACTCAGAATAAAGTGAGTGACACATCTGAAAATGTTCTAAATCAAAATACAGCAGAAAGAATCAGACTACTATATAACAAGAAAACCAGGCCTCTAGGAAAAGGCAAAACTATGGAACAAAAAGTAAAATGATGAGATGAAGAACAGGAGAAGATGAAAAGCAAAAAGGGAAAGGTAAAAGAAAATTGAAAGGAAGCTAAGAGCACAGGAGCAAGATTAAAATACAGCAAGATTAAATACACAGTAAAGAACAGAAATGATTCTACAGAAAATCATACTGTGATGGAGGAGGACAAATTTGAACAAATCTTCCAGGATGGATCAGAAAAGGATAAAAAGATAAAAATGAAAAGTGATAATATGGTGAAAAGAGAATGGATGACCATCACATGGATAATTGTTGTTACTTAAAGGAAGCTAGGTACAAATAAAATAAAAGTGGTAATCAAGAATTTAACAGTAAAAAAAAAAAAAAAAAACAGTTTTCCTGAATTGAAGAAAAGGCTATGTATGCAGGCAGAAAGCTCTTTGGTTCACAGTCAAATATTGAATTAGAAAGATATAAGGGCAAAAATACAAATGGAAGAAACAAAAGGAACTCATAGTTGGACAGACAGATGATACAGATGATAAATCAATAGATTTATCATAGGTAAAGATAGATGTCAGTCTGATCTCAAAACTCCTACCCAAAAACATCAGAAGAAAATGTATCAACCAGAGAATTTAAGCAGAAAATGTTGTAACCCATGAATATTATACCAACCAAGCTGTTGGTAATTTTCAGATACCTATATATGATTTTTTTTATGCCCCCCCCCTTGCACCTTTTTGTGTACTGTCTGCTCTCTGTGTCTGTATTTATTTATTTCCCCTCCCCGCCTTGCGGCTTGCTTGTTGTCTACTTTCTTTGTCCATTCGCAGCAGGCTCCTTTGTGTTCTCGCTTGTTTCCCTTCTTTTTGTTGCATCACTTTGCTGAGTCGGCTCTCCGTGGCATCTGCGGGTGAGCCTGCCTTCACAAGGAGGCCCCGGGAAGCAAACCAATGGCCTGCCATATGGTAGACGGGAGCTCATCTGATCAAACCGCAGCTGCTTCTCCCTATATATGATTTTTAAAAAAGGTATTTGTGGGAAGCAGACATGGCTCAGCTGATAGAATGTTTGCCTACCATATAGGAGGGTCCAGGGTTCAATCCCCAGGCCCTCCAGACCCTTGTGGTGAGCTGGCCCATGTGCAGAGCTGTCGTATACAACGAGTGCTGTGCCATGCAGGGGTGCCCCCATGTGGGGGTGCCCCACAAGCAAGGAATGTGCCCTGCAAGGAGAGCTGCCCCACGTGAAAAAAAGCGCAGCCTGCCCAGGAGTGGCACCACACACATGGAGAGCTTATGCAGCAAAATGACACAACAAAAAAGAGACACAATTTCCCAGTGCCACTGAGGGTGCAAGCAGGCACAGAAAAACACATGGCAAGCTGACAGAGCAGACAATGGGTGGGGGGGGAGGATAAATAAAAATAAACCTTAAAAAAAAGGTATTTGTGATATACATTCTCAAAAAAATTATTACACCTATAGATTTATTTCAAATAACTAATAGAGGAAGCCAGTTTAAGAATTTAGGAATAGGGAAGACATGGTTAAAAAATGAGGGGGAGATTTATTTAATTTAGTAGTGGCTAAATATTTGTCTCAAAATATGGTATAAAATTAAATGCAGGGAAGCAGATTTGGCTCAATGGATAGAGCGTCTGCCTACCACATGGGAGATCCAGAGTTCAAACGCAAGGCCTCCTGACCTGTGTGATGAGCTGACCCATGCACAGTGCTGATGTGCACAAGGAGTGCTGTGCCATGCAGGGGTGTCCTCTGTATAGGGGAACCCCACGCACAAGGAGTGTGCCCCGTAAGGAGAGCCGCCCAGTGCAAAAAAAGTACAGCCTGTCCAAGAGTGATGCCACGCTCACGAAGAGCTGACGCAGCAAGATGATGCAACCAAAAGAGACAAAGCTTGCCAGTGCCGCTGACAAGAATACAAGTGGACACAGAAGAGCACACACAGTGAATGGACACAGAGAGCAGACAATGGGGGACGGGTGGAGGGGGGGAGGCAGAGGTCAGGGAAGGGGAGAGAAATAAATTTTAAAAATGAATAAATCTTTTAAAAAAATTAAATGCAGAAAGAAAAATATTCTGAAAAGCATGTATCTTATTTAAGAAAAAAAAGCAAAGATATTTCTGGCCTAAAAGTTTAGGATTACATTGGCAAAGATTAAGAGGTAAGGGATATAGTATGAAGTGTCAAACTCTTTGTTTCATATATGATGAACTTGAAAGATATTACCAACACAGTTATTTCATTTTTAAAAAGTTATTTCATTCAGCTAAAGAATGAAAAAATATAATAACACTAGAAGAATTAAAGTAATATTTATCTTCAAATCACCAAAGTTAAAAAATACTTTAATTAATGTAACATATTTTAATCAAATTTTGATATTCTACCAAAAGAGAATATACCTTCTTTGTCAGTACCCATTAAACAAGTTCAATAACTGACTATATGTTAAATCCCAGGAAGAATCTCAGTTAATTACAAATTGCAGACATCGAATGGGTCACATCCTTTGACACAGTAAAATAAAAAGAGAAATTAATAATAAAAAACTTAAAGTATTTATCCAAAAGTTATTCCTTATAATAACAAAAATCTTTCCCCCAAACAACTATGAGATCAAAAATGAAATAAAAATTTGGATTACAGAAAATTTAAAAATAAATCACAGTAAAAGCACTACAGATAAAATCACAGGAGATAGTCAATGCTATATTCAGAGGGAATTTTATACCATTAAATAATTATTTACTAAGACAGAATGAATGAAAATAAGTGGATTCCTCAAGGAAAGAAGAAAAAATAATAAATATAAAAACAAATTAACAAATATGAAAAAAAAGGCCATGATAAATACATTTAAGAGCTAGTCTTTGAAAATCAAAGCCTGAACTTAGACTATAAAATAGAAATACTTGACCAATTGAGAATAAAAGAACTACAAACATGTGACACTAGAAACGAGAAAGAGGAGTTTGCTACAGATAAAGAGGAGGTTAGGAGGATTAAAATAACTTTTTAATTTTGAAAATCCTGAACCGCATTATATTCTTTAAAAAAAAATTTATGTACTTCCCACCCACTAGGATGGCTCTAATAAAAGCGACAGGCAATAACAAGTATCTACAAGGATGTAGAGAGATGGAAACTACACTCATTGCTAGCGGGAATGTAAAACAGTGTAGTGGACTTTGGAAGACAGTCTGGTTGTTCCTCGAAAGGATAAACATAGAATAACCATATGACCAGCAACTCCACTCCTAGGTATATACCCAAGAGAATTGAAGACATATGTCCAATCAAACACTTGTACATGAATGTTCATAGCTGAATTTCTCATGCTAGCCAAAAAGCAGAAACAACCCAAATGGGCTATTACTCATCTGTAAAAAGGAATGCAAGTATACAATTTTTGCTACAACATGAATGAACCTTGAAAACATCATGCTAAGTGAAAGAAGTCACATAAAAAGCCATATATTGTTAAATTCCATTTATATGAAATGTCCTGAAAAGACAAAGTAGATTAGTGGCTTCCAGTGGTTGGGGAAGGTAGAAAGAGGAAAGTGACTGCTAATGACTATAGACCTTCTTTTTTTGGGGTGACAAAAATGTTCTGGAGTTTGATAAGTTGCATAGCTTTATGAATATATTAAAAACCTCTGCACTGTACATTTTAAAAGGATGAATTTAATGATATGTGAATTATATCCCAATTTAAAATATGAGAAAAGAATAAATATAAAATATATGTTACAAAGATTGATTCAAGAAGGACTAAACCTTAATATACCAATAACCATGGAAAAAAATATCTAAAAAATAAGACTCCCTCCCCCCCAAAAAAGGAATATGACCTAGACTGCTTTATGGTAAAGTTTATCTAATTTTCTTGTAATACATAATTCCTCTACTATTTAAAAGGTTCCAAAATATATAAAAGAATGAGTATCTTCTTGATATTATAAAGCCTGGTATCCCTTGACAAAGATAAGATCTGAAAGAACAAATATACATGATCTCTTATGAATATAGATCGAAATGTCTTAAGGAGAATATTAATAAACCAAACTTTAAAATGGTGTTTTCACAATGAAGCACAATTAAGTAGGATTTCTTCCAGAAATGCAAAATTTTTTCAACATCAGAAAATATATCGATAGGAACCTGTTTGCCTGAAATATAAACTAGGCCTAGAGCTACAGGGTGTCTTATATACCTCCTGAGAGCCTCCATGTTGCTCAAATGTGGCCACTCTAAGCCAAACTCAGCATGTAAATGCATTACCTTCCCCCCAGCATGGGACATGACTCCCGGGGATGAGCCTTCCTGGTGCCAAGGGATTACTGCCAAGCACCAACTGACAATGTAACTAGAAAAAGACCTTGAATAAAAAGGTCAACTCAGATCAGCAGATTATCTCAGCCTATATGTAATATCACGTGTTTTTAAAAACTGCTTTTTTGACCTTGGATAAAAGGGAGAAATGGAAAGGACAAATGAGTTTATATGGCTATGAGTCTCCAAAAAAGAGTCAGGTGGTCATCAGAGGGGTAATGCTTATGCATGCCTCAGCAGGGTACCAGAGACAGCCAAAGTAGATAGAAACCACGGTACTGATTCTCCTGAGGGCTATGGAGACCCACAGTTTCTATGGTCTTGAGAGATGGCTCTGGAGTTCAGGGCCATGTCAGTTGGCCCTACTTTGGAATTTGTGTTCCTGAGTGTTATGGAGTTGGTGTTTGGGTTGGTGTATACTCAGGAGACCTGAATCTCTGGATTCTCCATGTGACAGCCAGGCCCTGAGCCTCAGCAGACTTGCAGCTCCTACCCTCTGGTTTATTGGACTTACCCTGGCCAGCTAACAGAGAGGTGAAGAAGATCAACCACCACACCAGGGAGCCAAGAGTGCCTACAACTGCAAGCAGGAGAATTGCATCCATCATCCATGTGGAATCTAAGCCCCCTGTTGATGTAGAGGGGGATTGGACTTAACCATCCCAGGGTCCACAGGATGGAGGAATAGAGTATAGATTAGAGTTGACTTACTGGTGTTCTGCTGGGGAACTATTGTGATTAGTAAGTGAAGAAATTGTAATATTGATATGGAGAAAGTGGCCACGGTAGCTGCTGATGGTAGGGAAAGGAAAGAAGAGATATGATGTGGGCACATTTTCAGGATTTGGAGTTGTCCTGGGTGGTGCTGCAGAGACAGATGCTGGACATTGTGTGTCCTGCCATGGCCCACTGGGTGGAATGGGGGAGCGTGTAGACTACAATGTAGACCACTGTCCATGTGGTGCAGCAGTGCCCCAAAGTGTATTCACCAGGTGCAGTGAAAGTGCCTCGATGATGGAAGAAGTTGCTGATGTGGGAGGAGTGGGGTAGGGGAGGTGGGGGGTATATGGGGATCTCATATTTATTGAATGTAACATTTAAAAGAAAATAGAGGGAAAAAAAGAAAATATATTGATATAGTGTAACATTTCAATAGATCAATTAAAAGTCCATATGATCATTAAGTTACATGCTGAGAATTTAGTAAAAGTAACATCCATTTTGATTTTTAAATTCTTAATAAGTAAAGAATAAAAAGGTATCATTAACGGGAGAAAGAATATCAGAAAATAAAAGCTAGTATCATATTGGATAAGGAAGCTCTAGAATACTCTGACTAGAAATAAGAAACAGTGCTTTCTCTGTTTCTATCAGAATTGCTCTAGAAATTCTAGTGAGCACATCAAGAGAAGAAAAACCTGGAAGTGTTAATAGCAGAAAAGAGGAGAAAAAAATTAAAGTCATTTGCAAATCATATACTTGCCTACCTGGCTGGAAAAATCAAATGAAATAAAAAACTATCTGAAACAAGAAATGAGTTCATTAGAATACAAAATCAGTATACAAATATCAGTTGTTTTTATTTGTCAGCAATAAAAGAATATAATAAAAGAATCAATGCAAAAAATATAACATCAGAAAATAAACTTAAAAGATAATGTTTTGGTCCTATTTGAAGAAAATGACTAATGTAATTGAGAGACATAAAAGAAAATCTGAGCGTATGGAGGGATATATTGTAAAGATATCAATTTTCTCCAATCTACAAATTAAGATCTTAAGGGACATTTTTGAGGAGAAGTCTTACAAAAACTATTCTGTTTTATTTCGAAGAAAAAACATGCTAATATAGCCTAGGATTTTTTTTAAGAGCGAAAAAGACGGAGTTTGCCGTACTGTCATAAACACACATTATAAAGTTTAGTCATTAAGCCAGTTTTGAACAGGTGCATGTCTATCCATGAAACAGAAGAGGAAATATAGAACCATACTGACATTTATTTTAAAATAAAGGTGATATCTCAAAGGGGAGATGATAGAAGGTATTACGTCATTTGATTCCCAATGAATTAAAATTTAAATATAAGAAATAAAATAACAAACATGGTAGAATATAGCATAGGTAGATATTTATGTAATTTTTAGTCAAGAGTTTTTCTGAACATGATTTTGGGGGCAGAAAACACTGTTAGATATGACTATTTAAAAAATTAAACATTCTGTATGGCAAGAAGCACCATAAACAAAGTTAAAAGACAAAGAAAACAAAAATAACCACAGTATGTTTGACTAATAATGGTTAAAATTTTTGATATGGGGAAGCAGACTTGGCCCAATGGATGGGGTGTCCGCCTACCACATGGGAGGTCCGCGGTTCAAACCCCAGGCCTCCTTGACCCGTGTGGAGCTGGCTCATGCGCAGCGCTGATGCACACAAGGTGTGCCCTGCCATGCGGGGGTGTCCCCTGTGTAGGGGGGCCCCATACACGAGGAGTGCGCCCCGTAAGGAGAGCCGCCCAGCGTGAAAGAAAGTACAGCCTACACAAGAATGGCACCGCACACAGAGAGCTGACACAACAAGATGACACAACAAAAAGAAATACAGATTTCCAGTGCAGTGTCGCTGATAAGGATAGAGGTGGTCACAGAAGAACACACAGCAAATGGACAGAGATTGGACAACTGGGAGAGGGGGATAAATAAAAAAATAATTCTTTAAAAAAAATCTTTGATATATAAAGAATTCTTGTAAATAAATTAGAAAAATACCTCCCAAAAATAAATGAAGGGAGTTAACACAGTAGAGGCACAGCTTTTGCATAGACAGTTCTAAATTAGAGTATAGGAGGAAGAATGAATAATTTTCAAAGTTATTATGGAAAAAAAAATCTCCTAAACTGCCAATAACATCTGTATTGTGCAGGATTTATTGTAAACAATCTTTCTGGGTAATATATATTTATCAATGTTAAATGTAATGGAATATAAATAATAAAGAGCATGTTTGCAAAATATAGTTTTATAGTGATTTTAATTACACAAAATTATTATTTTGCTGAGTGTATACAGTTGATAAGCATTAATCTGACATAAGTCCACTCTAAGTAATTCATTAGTGAAAAATGCAAATAATCAGTAACCAAGAGACAAAAATATTTATCCTCACCAGTATGCAAATAAATAAAAATTAAAGTAAGATACCAATTTTCATTTATTAGATTGGCATACTTCTAAGAGAATTATAGTGCCAACTTCGGCAACAATTGGGAGAAAGATACCTTCATCCTATGCTGGAGAATGTGTACATTGATATAATCTTTCTGAAGAAGGAGAAACCTTAAATGCATACCTTTGACTCAACATTTCTACCTCTAGCAATTTTCTTTAAGAGTTAATGGTGCAACTAGGCAAAGACAGTAGGTTGATATTGGTTACAGTGCTATTTATTTTAGTCATATCAGTGGAAGAAATCTGTCTAGTAATTGAGAACAAATTAAACAAATTTTGGTGTATCCATATCATAAAATATTATGTAACCATTAAAAATGAAATGGAGATATATATTTATTGATATGGGAAGATGTTCATACTGCTAACAAAAAGCAGGTTTAAAAATAGTACCTGCAGCATGACCTCATTTTGTAAAATATAGTACAAATTCACATAGATATGAATGGAAAAATTGGGGGCAGCTATGTCACAAAATACTACCTTTGCCTTTTCCAGGTGGGGAATTATTCAGGCTTAATTTGTTTTCTTTTTGCATCTTCTGCCTTTCCTAAGTTTTTTCACATGCATTATAATTGTAATAAGCATGCATTGTATAATAAATAGAACCTTTTTTAACATTTTAAAGTAAAATGATCTGTACAATAGGCAAGAATGCAAAGGGGGAAAAAAGACACTGTTGTCTGAAACACAGATGCCAGTGTGGTTTAGCAGTAAGAGCACAGATCTAGAAGCCAGACTGGCCTGGATTCATCTGCTCTAGATTCTGCTTGTTACTGAACAGTACTACTTCAGGCAGGTCATTTAACATCTCAGATTCTGCATCTGCAAAATGCAGAGCTATTCCAAGGATAAGCAAAAATGTACTTAAAGTGCTCAACATAACCTCTTCCATAAATTATGCACTTTAAAAAAAAAAGATTAATCGTCATCGTTGTTTATGTGTCAATGCCAAGGAAATTGGCCCAAAGACTGGAAATAGATTTGTACTGTAGAGAAGAGACATGAATTAACTGTGAGGTAATAGGTAGTAAGTTTTTGTGTGTAAAAGTATCTTGTGAAATTTTTAAGATGTGCATTTGGTCCATGGTTTCACCAAAAGGGAGGTGCTTATCAAAACGCCTCCTGTTAAAATTATGCACAAGCAGAGTATGTACACTTCTAAAGGACTAGAGAGGTTACTTTTTCAATTTGTGTCATCTTAGGTAAGGTGTTTTGTACATAATAGCTGCTCAACAAGCAGTGAATGGAGTGGAATTAGGGACTGCTTGGGGCTTAGACTCTTCCCTGATTACACTTTTGACTCTTGATGCATTTCCCTGTGTGGCCTTTGTTCTCTAAGGCCCTGATCACTAGACATCACTCAAGAAGATAAAGATCAACCAGGCTCTCCTAGATTCTATCTCAAGGAATTAAAGATAGGGAGGTCCACAAATAAAAGACTTCTACCTTCCATATTAGCCTTTACTACAATACATCTGGCATTTTTGTGGAAATTAATATTATAAGTTGATATTTATTAATAGTATGAGTTGGCTGTGTGCTAGACACTGTGCTGCTAAGTACTGCAGGTATTACCTTCTTTTGTACAACTCTTTGAGGCATATGTTGATATTATTCCTTCTTGTAGATGAGGAACCTAAGACTTACACATGATAACATGAGTCAAAAATTCAACTGGAGTCTTAAACTTGATTTTGAGGTCAAAACTTAACTCTTAAGCACTTTGCTACACTACCTCTCATTCCTTGCAATCAACAAGGTTTGTTTTAAATTTTTATTAGAGAAGTTGTAGGTTTACAGAAAAATCATGTGAAAAATAGTGTTTCCATATGACCCACAATTTTTAACACTTTGGATTAGTGTGGTACCTTTGTTATGTAAGTGATGAAAGAATATAATAATTGTATTAACTATAGTCCATCTTTACAGTAGAGTTCACTGTATTGTGCAGTCCTGATTTTTCTTCTAATAACATATATATGAGCTAAAATTTCTACTCACAATGTTGCGATACCCTCATCATCAATTTCCAAAACTTTATAATCAGCCTAAATAGAAATTCTGAACAAATGAAGCATGGTTGACCATTCCCTATCCCCAAACCAGCCACTGATAACCTATATTCTAGATTCTAACTCTGTGTGTTTGCTCATTCTAATTATTTCATATCAGTGAGATCATACAATATTTGTCTTTTTGTGTATCTGGCTTATTTCACTCAACATAGTGTGTTCAAGGTTCATTCATTTTGTTGCATGAGCCAGAACTTCATTCCTTTTTAATGCTGAGTAATATTCTTTTGTATGTATATACCACATTTTGTTTATCCATTCATCAGTTGATGGGTACTTGGATTGCTTCCATCTTTGGGCAGTTGTTAATAATGCTGCTGTGAACATTGGTGTGCAAATACCTTCAGCAAGATTATTTTTAATTTTGTTTTAGTGTATCTTATTTATTGCTGTCTATTTTATGATTTGATTTAAATTATTCTTTTTTCTTGGGTATTGATTCCATGAAGTGACTTCATCATGAGGAGCTTGGCTTTAAAAAACTATATAAAACATTCTTGAAAAAACTGCTTTTATCAACTGAATTTTATTTCCCTAAACTATATTATTGAATTGTGGACTTAACACACCTTTCGAGTCTTTCAGTTTTTGAAGAAAGAGCATGTATTTTACTCCTCTTTATTTTCCACTTAAACATAAGGCCTTGCCCATTGTAAGTAATCGATAAACCCTGAATTAAATCATATGGTCATATTAAAAAGTAAAAATGATAATTTTCTCCTGATTTGTTCATTACTTAGAGCAAATTTATAAGCACTTCAGTTACAACCCTATAGATCTGCTGTGTCTGTCTAGGTTTCCTGTCACGGCAGTATATCACCCTCAGGCTCCATCAGTTGTGGTATATTTAAGAACTGATGTTTCAAAGAGATAAAGGTGTATGAGTGTATACACAGGAATATAGTTATGCCCAGAAGAAGCCACTTTTACCCACTTGTGTTCATATTTGCTTTCTTAATGTATCCAACCTAAGACTCACCCTGGGAGTGGCTGTGCATGTGAACGCCATCCCCATTGTGTGATCACTAGACAAACCAACCAACCAGTTGCAAGGGTGGGGGGAGGGGGAATTGTCAACAAAATCCGGGTTAATTCCCACCTTTGCCACTCATTAGCTCTGTGGCTTTGAGTACATAAGTTACACTCACAGGAGCTCAGTTTCTGTAAAATGGGGCTGGTCATATTTACCTTACAGCGTTTGTTGAGAAGGG
The DNA here is from genome assembly GCF_030445035.2 of Dasypus novemcinctus. Taxonomy (NCBI): domain Eukaryota; kingdom Metazoa; phylum Chordata; class Mammalia; order Cingulata; family Dasypodidae; genus Dasypus; species Dasypus novemcinctus. Next base: position 107,780,593 of record NC_080675.1, on the reverse strand, counting down.
GAAAATGAAAGCGTGGGTGGGGGGAGAGCCCAAAGCACATGGTAGGCATTCAGTAAATTCGTGGAACTCTTGACAACTCATTTTTTGGTGAACTCACTGCCTTGCAAGAAATTTCAAGATTCTACTTCGAATAAATTTAAAGAACACTGCAACACAGATATGTGATTTTAAGAAGAAGGAAGAAAAAAAGCAATCAGAGGCCTTTTAGGGAATATGTTCACCTGAGTGATGTTAGAAAAAACTTTAGCTTACTGAAATTCACACAGCACTCTTCAAGCAGTTCAGCCTGCACTGATTTGAGGAGCACTTTTGTTTGCATAAATAAAACACTAAAAATGTTATTGAGCTATTCCATGGAGGAGATGCATACCTGGTAACATAAGACTATGTTTTCACTCAGTTTTTATTCAAGGCAAAACATAAACCAGTGAACGAAAAACAGAAAGTGATGAGTAATGTGACTATATTTTCCGTGAACATATGGTAGATGTTTAAAATGAGGTATGTCAGTTATTAATTCCCCAGGTGCTTGCCTTAGCCCTGATAATCAGGTTTCTCCACAGTTCCTATCTTTTGATATTTTGATCTCTGGGGATATTTGAGACTGATTTCTCTCTCAGCATGAATTACCAGGAATATTCAAAAACCATTTTGCTATGACTGGGCATGCAAAATGTGCCAAGAGCAATTCTGATGGGTATGTCTATCCTACACTTGGTCATTTTCTCACCCTACTCTCACCCCCCAAAATCAAGGTATTAAGAAAAGACCATTCCATTTTTGACCAGGCATGGCATGGGGATTTAAGAGGTGTAACTGGTTCCTGATGCCCTGGCCATCCGAACCTGGAGTTTAGTTTATGGGCTACTTTAACCCATGTGTCAAGGCCAAAACTTAAAAATCCTTATAGTACAAGGTGGGAAGAGGTTCAGCCCTGGAAGATAAGATTCTACTTCAACAGAATTAAATTACTTCTTTTGAGGAAATCACCTTTTTTTCCTCTATTTTTCACATTTAAATGTTACTAAGGCATGCCATTGCTCAAAATAATTTAAGAATTTGGGAGCATATGGGAAATGGTATACATAAAATGACTGTTGATTTTCAGAATACAAACAATTTAATTTTAGAACTATGAGGAAAGACGTTGCAAATGAGGGAACTGGAATTATTGATCTTATTGAGGTCAATTTATGTGGCATGTTGGAGAGAAAAAATAAAATGAAATTTGCAGGAGTTTGAAATATGAAGACTGAAAAATCTGAAGTCTGTCTTTTAATATGGTGTGTAGTGTTTTAAGATATAACATTGCAGATTCAATGTATCAACTCTGATTTAGACTTTTCTAAAGTAATAAAGAGCATGCATTTCGGAATACACAAGGACCAGACGAGAGTTCACTCTGACCAGGAATTTTGTTACCATTAGACTTGGTAATACTCTCCAACCTTCTAAGAAATGGAAATGTGACTGACTTTTAATAAAATGACTTCAAAGGCAAAAGTAGAAACTACTCCAGGGCATGATATTTGGAAACAAATGAAAAAAGAACTAGTGTGAAACTATTGGTAAATGAGATATTTAGATATATGTAATTATGCATTATATTCAGCTATCGATGGACAACCAGCCATGTCATATATAATCTGCAAAAGGTCAATTTCAGAAATTAGTTGATTTTATTAATATATCTCACAGATATTTCAAACGGGATATTAATATTTTTAAAATGATAGAAAAATAGTGCCATTAGTTTTAAAAAATTTTAAACTCAGTTCACAGTGTTGTTAGCTTTTTTTAAATGCTTTATTATTTTCATATTAGAAAATAGTAGGCTTACAGAAAATCATACAGAAAATACAGAATTCCCAAATATACCCCCTTACACATATTTTTTCCTATTAACATTTTTCATTAGTGTGATACCTTTGTTACAATTGATAAAACAATATTATTATAATTATACTATTAAGTATGGTCCATAGTTTACATCAGGATTCACTGTGTTGTACAGTCTATGGTTTAACCAAATTTTTTTATTCTAGTAACACATATATGCAACCTAAAATACCCCTTTTTGCCCACATTCAAATATACAATTCAGTGCAGTTAAGTACATTCACAATGTTGCACTACCATCCATTACCAACACTTTTCCATCACCCCAAATGGAAACCGTACCAATTAAGCATTTATTCCCCATTCCTTATCTCTAGTTCGGTCTCTTATGACCTGTATTCTAGTTTCTGTCTCTTTCATTTAACTTATTCTAATTATATTCATATCAGTGAGATCATACATTAATTGTCCCTTTGTGTTTGGCTTATTTCACTCAGCATGAAGTTTTCAAAGTTCATCCATGATATCACACGTATCAGAACTTCATTCCTTTTATGGCTGAATAATAATGTTCCACTGTATGTATATACCACATTTTGTTTTTTCTTTCATCTATTGATGGACACTTAGGTTGTTCCATCTTTCGGCAATTGTGAATAATGTTGTTATGAACAATGGTGTGCAAATATGTGTTCAAGTCCCTGTTTTCAGTTCTTTGGGAAACAAACCTAGAAGTGGAAATGCTTGATCATGTGGTAATTCTATACTGCACTTTCTCAGGAACCAAACTCTTCCTCAGCAGCTGCACCATTTTATGTTCCCACAAACAATGAATGTTTATATTTCTCCACATCTTCTCTAATACTTGTTATTTTTTGTTTTTTAAAGAGTAGACATTTTAATGTGTATGAAATGTTATCTCTTTGTGATTTTGATTTGCATTTCCCTAATGGCTAATGATATTGAGAAACTTATTGTGTGTTTATTGGTCATTTGTTTATCTTCTTTGGAGAAATGCCTATTCAAGTCTTTTACCCATATTTAAATTGGATTTTTTTGTAGTTGTTGTCAAGTTGTAGGATTTCTTCATATATTCTGAATATTAGACCCTTACCAGATATATGGTTTCCAAATGTTTTCTCTTTCATGATAAAGATTCTGTATATATAAGCTGCAAAATGTTCATTTGTTTTCTGTAGATTGTTTTACTTTCATGATAAAGTCCTTTGAAGCATAAAGGTTTGAAATCTGATGAAGTCCCATTCATCTGGTTTTTTTTGTTTGTTTCTTGCTCAGGCTTTTGGGATAAAATCTAAGAAACCATTGCCTAACACAAGGTCCTAAGGTTGCTTCCCTATGTTTCTAAGAGTTTTATAATTTTCTTTCTTGTATTTAGGACATTGATCAATTTTTAATATATTTTTATATATAGTGTGAGGTTGGGGTGCACCTCCATTCTTATATGCATGGATATCCAGTTTTCTCTGTACCATTTATTGAAAAGACTATTCTTTTTCCATTAAGTGGAATTTTCACCCTTGTCAAAAATCAATTAACCATAGATGTGAATGTTTATTTCTGAACTCTCAGTTAGATTCCATTAGTCTCCATAGCTGTCCTTGTGCCAATATTATACTCTTTTGATTATTGTAGCTTTGGGTAACAAGTTTTAAAATTGGGAAGTGTGAGCCCTCCAACTTCATTCATTTACAAGATAGTTTTGGCTGAATTTGGGGCCTCTTACCCTTCCATATAGATTTGATGATTATCTTTTCCATTTCTGCAAAGAAGGCTATTGAAATTTTGATTGGGATTGAGTGAAAGCTATAAATTGCTTTGAGTAGAATTGACATCTAAAGATAGTCTTCCAATCCATGAACATAGAATATCTTTCCATTTTTTTAGGTCTTCTTTGGTATTATTTTAGTAATGCTTTGTAGTTTTCCACATATAAGATCTTTTTACCTCCTTGGTTATAGTTTATTCCCAGATATTTGATTCTTTTAGTTGCTATTATAAATGAACTTGTTCTTGATTTCCTCTTCATACTATTCATTACTAATATATAGAAATACTACTGATTTTTGCATGTTGATCTTGTACTCTGCCACCTTTCTAAATTTGTTTAGTAGCTCTAGTAGCTTTGTCATGGATTTTTCAGGATTTTCTCTATATAGGATCATGTCATCTGCAAATTGGGAGCATTTTACTTCTTCCTTTCCAATCTGGAAATTTTTTTTTCTTTCTCTTGCCTATGCACTCTGGTTAGAACATTGAGCACAATTTTATGTAGCAGTAGTGACCATGGGCATTCTTGTCTAGTTCCTCCTTCTAGAAGGAAAGCTTTCAGTCTTTCACTATTGAGTATGATATTAACTGTGGGTTTTTTATATATGCTCTTTATCATGTTTAGAAAGTTTCTTTCCCTTCCAGTTGTTTTTATCAAGGAGGGGTGCTGTGTTTTGTCAAATGTCTTTTCAGCTTCAATTGGGATGACCATATGGGTTTTTCCTCTTCTTTGTATTAATGTGGTATATTATATTAATTGATTTTCTTATGTTGAGCCACCCTTGCATACTGGGGATAAATTCCACTTGATCATGGCATGTCATTCTTTTAATGTGCTGTTGGGTTTGGTTTGCCTGCATTTTGTTGAGGATTTTTGCATCTATATTTATGAGTGATATTTGTAGTTTTCTTTTCTTGTGTTTTTATTTGACTTTCATACTACAGTGACTTGGCATAATTTGAATGAGTTATATTGTGCTTTCACTTCTTCAAATTTTTATTGGAAGAATTTGAGCAGGATTTGTATTAATTCTTGGAATTTTTGGTAAAATTCACCCCAGTAAAGCCATCTGGTCCTGGGCTTTTCTTAGTTGAATGTTTGATTACTGAGTCAATCTTTTTATTGTGATTGGTCTGTTCAGATCTACGGTTTCTTCTTAACTCATTGTAGGTAGTTTGTGTGTTTCTGGGAATTTGTCCATTTCATCGAGGTTATCTAATTTGTTGGCATACACTTGTTCATAATATCCTCTTATAATCCTTTTTATTTCTGTGGGGCTGGTAGTAATGTCCCCCTTTCATTACTGGTTTTATTTATTTATGTCCTATCTTGTTGCATCATCATCTTTTTGGTGCATCGCTTCACCACGTGGGGGCCTGCAGCTCTTCGCACCGTGCAGCGGCCTATGCCTCTCCACACCAGTCTGGGATGCCTCTTTTTTTTTTACCAGAATTTCCCAGAAATCGAACCCGGGTCCTCCATATGGTAAATAGGAACTCAATTGCTTGAGCAAATTTTGTTAATTTTATTAATTTGCATCCACTTTTTTTTCTTTGTCAGTCTAGCTAAAGGCTTGTAGATTTTATTGATCTTTTCGAAGAACCAATTTTTGGTTTTGTTAATGCTCTTGCTTTTTTTTTTTTTAAGATTCATTGTTTATTTATTTATCTCCCCGCACCCCCCCCCCCCATTTGTCTCCTCTCTGTGTCCATTTGCTGTGTTTTCTTCTGTGTCCACTTGCATTCTTGTCAGCGGCACCAGGAATCTGTGTCTCTTTTTGTTGTGTCTTCTTGCCACATCAGCTCTCCATGTGTGCAGCACCACTCCTGGGAAGGCTGTGCTTATTTTCATGCAGGGTGGCTCTTCTTGCAGGGTACACTCCTGGTACATGGGGCTCCCCTACACGGGGACACCCCTGCATGGCATGGCACTCTTTGTGCACATCAGTACTGGGCATGAGTCAGCTCACCACACAGGTCAGGAGGCCCTGGTTTTGAACCCTGGACCTCCTATATGGTAGATGGATGCTCTATCAGTTGAGCCAAATCCACTTCCCACTCTTGCTTTTTTATTCCCTATTTCATTTACCTCTGCCCTAATCTTGGTTATTTCCTTCTTTTTGCTTACTTTGGGTTTGGTTTCCTCTTCTTTTTCTAGATCCTCCAGTTGTGAGATTAAGTCTCTGATTTGAGGTCTTTCTTCTTTTTAAATATAAGCATTTAGAACTATAAATTTCCCTTTTAGCGCTGCCTTTGTTAGCTACAGTCCATAAATTTTGGTATTTTTGTTGTTGTTTTCATTCATTTCAGGTATTTCCTAATTTTCCTTGTGCTTTCCTCTTTGATCCATTGGTTGTTTAAGTGTTTGTTGTTTAATTTCCACATATTTATCAATTTTCCACTTCTCCCCCTTTTATTGATTTCTACCTACATTCCATTGCTACTGGAGAAGATACATTGTATGAGTTTAATATTTTAAAATGTATTGAGGCAACCAGCTATGACTCAATCAGTTGGGCTCCTGTCTACCATATGGGAGGTCCTGGGTTCACGTCCTGGGGCCTCCTTTTGAAGGCAGGCTCACCTGCACATTGTGGAGAGCTACCAGCCCACAAGCGCAACAGAGCACTGCCCAGCCTGCAAGTGCCATGGAGAGCCAACTCAGCAAAGGTGATAAAACAACAAAAACAAAAAAAAGGAGGGAGACAATTAAAACAAACACAGAAGATCATTCAGTGAATGGACACTGACAGCAGACAACAAGCAAGCCAAAAGAGGGGGGTGGGATAAATAAAAAAATAAATACAGACACACGGAAGAACACACAGTGAATGGACACAGAAGAGCAAACAGCAAGCAAGCTGCAAGGGAGGGGGGTGATTTTAAAAAAGTATTGAGACTTGTTGTGTGACCTAACATAATATGTATTCTGCTGCTGTTAGGTGAAGCATTCTATATATGTCTGTTAGATCTAGTGGTTTATATATCATTCAAGTCTTCTATTTCCTTAATGATCTTCTGTCTAGGTGTTATATCCATTATTGAAAGTGGTATATGGAAGTCTCCTATTAATTTAGAGCTGTTTCTTCCTTCAGATCTTTCAGTATTTGCTTCATATATTTCAGGACTCTACTCTTAGGTTCATATATATTTATAATTTTCATGTCTTCTTTTTAAATTGACCCCTTTATCTCATTATCTTTACCAGTGGTGGTCTTTATTCTTTATGCCACTTTGATTGTATAGTGTCCTTTCCTTTTAACCTGAAGAATTCCCTGTGGCCTTCTTATAGGGCAGGTCTGGTCAAACTCCTTCAGTTTTTTTAAAATCTGGGAATGTCTTAATATCTTCCGCATTTTTGAAAGACAATCTTATTACATATAAAATGCTTGGTTCACAATTGTTTTATTGTAGCATTGTAAATATTTTGTTCCACTGCCTTCTTTACTCCATGGTTTCTGATGAGAAATTGGCACTTAATCTTATTGAGATTACCTTGTATATAACACATTGCTTTTCTCTTACAACTTTCAGAGCTTTCTTATCCTTGGCATTTGATTGTGTCTAGGCATGTTTCGCTTTATGTTTATCCTACTAGGGGTTTGTTGGAATTCTTGAATGTGCATATTCATGTCTTTCATTACATTTGGGAAGTTTTCTGCCATTATTTCTTTGAATATTCCTTCTACCCCTTCCTTTCTTTCTTCTCATTCTGGGACTCCCATAATGCACATATTGGTGCATTTAGGGGTGTCCCACAGGTCTCTTAGACTTTGCTCTTTTTTTTTTTTTGCTCCTCATCCTGAATCATTTCAGTTTTCTTGTCTTTGAGTTCACTAATTCTTTCTTTTGCCAGCTCCAAATGACTATTGAAATCTTCTAGGGAATTTTTCATTTCCATTTTTGTAGTCTTCAAGTCCAATATTTCTATTTGTTTCCTTTTTAAAATTTCTATCTCTTTATTGAGATTCTCATATTGTTCATTCATCATTGTCCTGATATCTTTTAGTTCTTTCTCCATGTTTCCTTTATCTTCCTGAGCACATTGTAGATCATTTTTTAATGTCTTTGTCCAAAGTCTGGTCTTTTTTGTTAAAGATATGTGAATTTTTATCTTGTTCCTTTGGATGGGCCATCATTTCCTATTTCTTTGTTTTGCAATCTTTTTTTTAAACTGTACGTTTTAATATTTGTCCATGAGTGTCTGTTCCTTAAGTTTGTATCCAGTTAAATGATATGAGTGAGATTTCCTTGAGTGCCAGAAGCTAAAAAAAACCAAACAATTCAATGCATAAAACACTCATCATGGTCTTTGCAAATTGACTGTTCTTGGCCTGATGCTTTCCTACACTGTTAGTCTTCCTATCTGGAAGACCAGTCAAAGGCAAAAGGGAAGTGCTAGAGTCTCTCCATCTTTTCTGAGTTTGTTTCTTTTCCTGGGTTAGTAGTGGCTTTAGAAATTCCCCCATCTACAGTAATCCACTTGTCACCTCTACTCCCTCCTCCTAGGTGCTGTATTGTATTTCTCAAAGCCAGTAATTCTTTGCCCCAGGCCACTTTCACGTAAGTATTTCTTATACTACTTTAGCTATCTGCAAGCTGCTTCTGTCTGCAGGGCAAATTCTGGGAGGGCAAGCCAGAGATGAATTTCCTGGTTCATTCTTTGATACTGTCACGTGCTAGATTGGCACTGATATTCAGGCACCCCAATATGTGGATAGAGGTTACTCTTCTCCCTCCAGTGCAGCACGAGGGACCCTCAGTGGGAGCACAGTCTGATGCCACACTGTCCTGGGGAGGAGAAGGGGTAGGGGCCAACAATAGCACCAGGAGATTCTCCTACTATTTTTTTTTTTTTTTTTTTTAGCAATAGTTCCTACCTGACAGGGCTACAACCAACATTTTTTTTCTCCTACTATTTTTAAAGCTGTGTTTTCTTGATTTGGCACTTGCCCACTTACTGCCAATACTTTACCTGTTTTCTGGAGTTCTGAGGAAGATGACTCCGTGTTTTTGCTTATTGTTCAAAGACTTTGGGGGGGAGGGAGGACAGCAAACTAGAGCGTTTTATACCACCTTCTCGATCACCCTAATCCAGCCTTAATGTTTTAACTTACTTAATTAAGCTCTTTCCAGTCACCCTCTTCACTTTTTGAATGTTTACAATCTGCAAAGCACTGAACCAAATTCTTTTTATCACAGATTACATTTCATATGGCAATTGAATATTTAAAAATAGATAGATGCTTTGACTTTTCATTCATGGATGTTTTCCAAATGCCTACTAGTTCTAGGCTTTTTAGTCTATAGTTTTATGCCCATTTTCCTCCCCACCCATTTTAAGAATACAGATCTAAAGGCTGAAGAGTCAGCAGAAACTAAATATAAACTATTGTTCTTATCTAAAGACACCCTTTAACTGTTTCCTTGTCAGACATTTTGAAATAGAGATCTTGCTACTGGGACAAGAGCAGCTGGGGCAATGTTGCACCAAATAGTAGAAACCCTTAAAAAAGTCTTACTGTGACTTGGTTACCAAACAAAGTTCTATGTCTACATCCTTGAGCAGAGAACAGTTATTATTACATTTTCCATTTGTAAATGCTCTACAGTTTATGAAGAACTATCTTATCATTTCTTGATAAGATTAATCCTCTCAATGACCTATTTGGGTAGGTATTATTGTCCTATTTTATAAAGGTGCAAACCGAGGCTCAGAGAGATTAGGTGACTTGTTGATGGCCAAGTGGGAACTAAAACTCACACTTGTTCTATAGCTGAGTTGGTGTATATTGATAAATACAAGGTACATATACAAATACAGGCTAATTCTAATACATATTTAAAACATTTAAAAGGTAGTTCTTAAGATAACCCCCACAAAGAAAGCTTTTCTTGGTGCTAAGCAATAGAGACAGTTTAATCACATTTATAGATATTAGAATTTGGTTTCAAAATGAGGAGTCAGGAAATTACTTTATTGCATCTCATACGCAGAAAAAAATGGAGATCTATGAATTGTCTATAGTTGAATCCTCTAAATTGTGCTTAAAAAAAAAAGAGAGCGAGGGAGTTGGTTACACACTTGAATCTTAAACCTTAGTAAAATTAAGGTCATTCGGAAACCAGGAGAAATGTTGGTGGTGAGTAATGTTTCTAAGTCTCCTCGGGACCATATGGCAACACAGCATTGAAAGAAGAAAAGAAGCACACACACACACACAATCCAGACCTTTAAAAGCAAAGGAATAACAAATGAATTTTTAAAAATCGTTATTCTCGCAAAAGCAATTACAGATGGAGAAAGCAAAGGTTTCATGGGATTGACCATTATTTAGTTACTTATTCCAAATGTGGAGAAAAATTAATATTCCTCTTTATTTGAAAACCTAGTTAAGTGAATAACTGATCCTTCTATGAAGTTTAACTTCTAAGCTTAGCTAAGGGAGACAGCCATTCACAACCAAAAGTGCCAGTGAATGTGCCCACCCTGTCATTTAGTAAGGTTCCTGTGAGTAGCAGAAGTGCTGTTTCTTTGACTGGGCTTTACCAACCACTGTTGAACCACTGGGCCCTATGCACTGAGCAGTGACGGTATTGATACAGCCTCCTAGCTATCGCTTAATTTCAAGCTGCCTAGAGATAATGAGGTTGTTTTGTGGTTTTTTTCAAAGGAAACTTAATTACACATTGACACTCATTCCTTCATTCATTCATTCCTCAAACATTCATAGAGTGCTTCCTGTACGAGCCACCCTCTGTGCAAAATGGTGAATGAAAAGAATAGATGCAGTTGCTGTACTTGTGGTACTTACAGCCTGGTGAAGAACACCTGGGGTAAGTGCCCCAAAGAGAAGCTGAGGGAGCTTTGAGAGTGTTTATTAGGAAGGAATTGACCTGATCCAAGAGGTCAGCATTGAGATCTGATGCAGGACACATTAATTAAAAGATGTAGACATTGGGGGATGGGATTAGGTGCAAAAAAAGAAGCCAGGATGAGCATGTACAAAGCTGTGTGGCAAGGAGGCAGCAAGATGGATTTGTGAAAATTGAAGAGCAGTGTGGATGGAGGAGGGAGAGCAGTATGGACCATCAAGCAACATGACTCTAGAGGCTCCCACCCAGCTCATGTGGTGACTAAACATTTTAGTCTTTAACCTGAAAGCAATGGAAAGCTGCTGAAGTATGTGAAACTGTGGGATGACAAGATCAGATCTGTCTAGCTCCAGTATGGAGTAAAGATTAGAGGAAGACCAAAGTTACTGCTCAGAAGCTCTTTGGAATATGTCTTTTTTTTTTTTTAATCTTGGTCCTCTTACCTTTTGAGGTACATTCTGTACCTTTTATATTTTATCATAGACTATTTTTGGACTACTGAATTAAGCAACAAACCTTTCTATTGACAACATAATACAATATCATGAATTAATTTTATGTTCCTCTTTCTCTGCGATCTTGATATTGATATTGCACTGTCTTTATAATATTCCATTGAGATACACTAAAATTTAGTTACCTGTTGCTCCACACATGGACATTTAGTAAGAAGTTTTAACCAAGGAAGACAAGATCAGTGAAATTCTGTCCAGATACAGTTTTTTTCATTTTGTAGCAATAAAAGCTAAGTTGGGAGAACATATACTGACACCTTCAACCCTAATTATGTGAAAAGCTCCCTTTATGAAGAATGTAAAGTCTCCTAAGTATTTGTATTAAGAGTAATGCATGTTGCTTAGGCTGTTAAAGAAATATTGATTTCTGACCCTTAACTGGAATACTTAGCTTTCATTTCTCTTCTTTTTACATAAATTGTGTACATTGTGTTCCCCTCAGGGAGAACTTAAAAGCATTTTGCGTTATAAAGGCTTCATTCTAGGATCTTATTGCTTTTGAGATGAATAAATGGAAGTCGTGTTATCGCTGGAATAGACCTTTTTTTTTGTCATATGTAACAAGGCTTACAAATTCTACAGGGCTGAATTTGGCTCCAGAACTTCCAGAGTTCCAAGCCAGTTTCTTTGGCCAAATTTTTCAGCTGATGAGGACCTTTTGGCATACAAGCAATCTAATTTTTATTCAGTAAAAATCTTCTTGGATGTTTTCAATAAAATTTAATTTTTAAACTTGTGTTGCCAGCTGAAGCTTAAGCTTTTCTTGGAGATTGCTTACAAATACTTGCTCAGAAAACAATGTACCTTAAAGGTACTTTATACCAGCCCCCAAGGTATTAGATTTAAATAAGTTGGCACCAAAACATTTCAAAATGCTATAGGAAATGAAATATGACCAAAAAGGTTTTTATGTTCTGACTATTCCTTTTTTCCATTACTAGCCAGTGGCAAGTAAATAAACTTTCTTTTTCTCCACCAACTCTTTTTTTTTTTTTAACCAACTTCTTAGGAAATTTGAGGATTTTGCCCCCTATTTTTTAAGCATATAAAATGAGAAAATTACAATTTTTAAATGTTTCTTATCTATTTATCTGTTGATGGGATGTTGCCTTGAACACATTTAATATTACTAATTAATTAATTGCACATACGTAGCTGCATTAACACATTTTCTGTTATATGTTTTAATATAATATAGTGCCCTCCCACAGCCACCTTAACTTAAAGCTTTAATTGCTTTTCCCTAAGCCTCAGCTCATGTTTGATTTATCTGATTTCTTTGTATAAAGATTCTTCAGTTTACGATGTGTACACAACTCATTAAATTGGTGTTGATGTTGATGCAGTGAACTTGCCAACTGGCTACAGCAGACACCCCTTTATGAATTTATGACAGGGCAATAAAAGCAAGTGTCAGAAGCCCCTTGTCTGGTAGGGGAATCGCTTTCCTTGTGCTATGTTGAGTAAAGTAATGTGGACACTTCCACTAATTTATTTAGTAAAGGGGGTATTAAAATCCAGATTTTTCAAATTTTGAGAATTCTCTAAGTTCCTGCAGTGAGAATATAAGTGTGCATGTGTACATGTGTGAGAGATAGAGAGAGAGAACTATACTTTAATATTTGCAGTTTGAAAAGAAACTATACTGTATTTGAGCATTTTCACAGAGGTTCATTCTTTGTAAATCTGACTGGATATATCTAGGTTATTATATAGTCTACGTCAATAATCTAAAGTTAGGAAGCGATGAGAAGTAAAAGAAATATTTGAACAAGAGGGGCTTATAGCATTCCCTTTTATCAGTACTCTTTTTTGTTGCAAAAATAAGCAATAAAAGACAAACATTATTCTCAAGTATTGTGTCATAAAAAGGTGAAATTTATATCTTTTTGCATCATGGGAAAATCTTTATAGATTATAGGTGTGGGTCTAACTTAATTATTTTTATATAGATACAAGTCTTCCTGATGGAGGGTATAAACATGCTAATTTTAAAATAGCTATAAATATATTGTATTAGTGCTTCCTTGTACGTACATGTAATGATATGATTTTCTTGGCCCTTTTTAATTCACTCAGTATTTCTAATTAGAAGCCAGAAAAAAGTGATTCTTGTTTTATTCACACACACCACAGAGGATTTATCTCAAAGTATTATTTATTTTGAAGTAGCATGTATACATATTTTTCATATAAGTGGTGCCCACAAATAACCAAAAAATTATGTTAAAAGGTAAGAGATCAGAAGCGTAGGAGAAGTAAGCCAATTAAGGGAAAAAAACAATTTCATATTTGAAGAAAAGGATGGATGATCAGGGAGGTGGAAAGAGGGAAGGAAGGAAGGTGTTACAGATGGTTCTGAAATTTGTACAGTAGAGGAGAAGATTCTCAAATGTCATGTGGTTTTCTGAAGTGACAAAAACAGGACTTTAATGTTGATGACAGAGAAGATAAACTGGAAGTGAGATAGTGAAATTCATTTTATCTACATTTCCTCCCAGTTCTTACCCTTTGTGGAAGCTCTTTTCCTTCTTACTGAGAAAATTCAGATCATTAAATGTAGTTAAGAGTTCAGACTAAGAGAAAAAAAGACAACAGCGTCTAATTATGAGGGTTGTGGCTGAATATTTGCTACCTCATGCAAATTAAAATAACTGAAATATCATAGAATATTCTTAAAATGCCTTTAGCAAAAATGAAAATAAAACAAAGGAGTAAGTTACAGCCAGTTTACATTTCAGTATGAGAAAATAAAATGAAGAGGGTTGCTTTTCATCAATAACAATCATATTCAATCAATACATTTCTACGGGATTCTGCAATATATAAAATTCTGAGTTGGGCACATGCAGAATAAAGGAGTATGTAAAATATAGTTCCTTTCCTTGAGGACAATACTGTCTTGGGAGTCAAAGCCCCCCAATATCTCTTATACAAGGGAGTTCATGCAATGAGGTGTTGTGTTCCAAAAGAAAACACATCTCTCCTATATGAGTAATATAACAAATTGTGACCCAGATATCAGGTGATTCTTTGACCACATAAGCAAATCTGTTTTAAACCTGTACAAACTTGATGCAGAATTTAGTGTCTTTATCAGCTTTACAAGAAATCCCATTACATCAAGGATTTTGTGAGTTTCCTAGTTTTACTGGAGATTTTTATTGTCGTGGGCAGGTATCATACCACACAACAACTATGGCACTTGAAAAATTCCCTTTATATCCATCTCTTCCCAAATCTTTTGACCCTAGTCATCTTTCTGCCTCTTTCCCTAGGCAGCTCTCAACACAACTTCTTAGCCCATCATTAGGCAGAGCAGGTTCCAGTTTTGGAAAGAAACCTCACTGCCACTAACAGCCAAGTCCTGGGAGATTCATTTCAAACCCCATCTCTCAATCCCTAGGCTTATTAAAGTTCTTTCCAGTGGATCTAATTCTTCCTACCAGAAACAAAAAAATAAAAATAAAAATGTCTCCATATCAGTACTTAGAAGTAAAGAGAAAGGAAGAGTCACTTCAAAGTAGTGACAAAGAAAGCTTGATCTTGAAGGATGGTATATCAATCAGAAGAAGTGCTGTTTTGCTGCTTTAACAAATAGTATAAAAAATCTCTATGGTTTAACACAATAAGAGCTTATTTCTTGGGCACATGAAGTCTGGTATGAATTCAGGCAACTCTCTGAGCAGCTGCCCTCCATGTGCAAGCACAACATTTACGGTTCCTTCCATCTGTGGCAACTCCATCTCAACAAGTATTCCCGTGATTGCAGCAGCAAGAGAGGGCTGGAGGACTTCATATCAGCAAGTAAATTCTTCAGCCCCAAAAATAGTACACATCCCCTCAGTCACAGTCCTTTGCCTAGAACTAGTCACATGGCCCTGCCTAATTAATGAGGGGGAAGGGTGCAGAGGGGCTTTCATGTGTACAGAAAGGGGAGGAGAGCCAGAAAAAATGGTATTTGAAATATCTACAAGATGGGAAGTACT
This sequence comes from Dasypus novemcinctus, assembly GCF_030445035.2. Classification (NCBI taxonomy): domain Eukaryota; kingdom Metazoa; phylum Chordata; class Mammalia; order Cingulata; family Dasypodidae; genus Dasypus; species Dasypus novemcinctus. Next base: position 107,765,586 of record NC_080675.1, on the reverse strand, counting down.
TGTTTTTCCTGCCACACATGCGGACATTTAATAAGCAAATATTTATTAACACGCAGACACAAGCAATTTATACTAATCTACTGTACATTCAATGAAGTCCTAACTCTCTGTCCTTTTAAGGCTCCTGAAGGGCGAACAACATTCCAGAGGTAGAATTCTGTGCCCTCTAGTTGGCATCATGAAATCAGAAATGGCTCCACCCCAAACAGACAGGGAATTAACTTCAGGTACCATTCCAAGGGTATAGGTTATAGCCTCACTGGGTTCTTTAGCCCTTTTCACCAACAAGGGTGGAGAGTATCCCTGAATATTTTAGCCAAGCCACCTTTATTGAATACCTTTCATTTCACCAACAGGAACTCATTTTTAACTTTCATCATACTAATTCACAAGTGATTAGAATTACCAATAAAATGCCTTTTTTTTTTTGACATTCAGTATGCTAATTAGTAAAGCATTGGCTTTGGATCAAATTGATAATAGCAAAGGACTTGTGGTAGCTACTTCTGCTGTGTAGCCCTTTTTTTAAGAAAAACTTTTTATTGTAGTAACATGCATGCAACTTAAAATTTCCTATTTTAACCATTTTCAAGTACGTAATTCATGTTAATTGCATTCATGATATTGTGCTACTATCACCAACATCCATTATCCAAAGTTTTTCATCACCTTGAACAGAAACTCTTCACCTGTTAAGCAATAACTCCCTCTTCTCATCATCTTCCCACCCCATTCCCTTGTAACCTGTAATCTACTGAATTTACTTATTCTACGTATTTCATTTAAGCGGCATCATGCAATATTTGTCTTTTTGGTTGTTTTTTTTTTAAAGTTTATTTTCTTATTTTTTATTTATTTCTCTCCCCTTCCCCCCCCCCAATATCCCCCCTCCCCAAGTTGTCTGCTCTTCTTTGTCCATTAGCTGTGTGTTCTTCTGTGTCTGCTTGTATTCTTGTCAGCAGCACCTGGAATCTGTGTCTCGTTTTTTTTTGTTGTTGCATCATCTTTCTGCGTCAGCTCTCTGTGTGTGCAGCGCCATTCCTGGGCAGGCTCTGGGCGGCTCTCCTTACGGGGCGCACTCCTTGCGCATAGGGCTCCATTACACGGGGGACACCCCTGCATGGCATGGCACTCCTTGCGCGCATCAGCACTGTGCGTGGGCCAGCTCATCACATGGGTCAGGAGGCCCTGGATTTGAACCTTGGACCTCCAATGTGGTAGGTGGACGCCCTGTCCTTTGGGCCAAATCCACTTCTCTGTTTGTCTTTTTGTGTAGGCCTTATTTTAGTTAAGATATTGTCCTCAAGGTTCATCTATATTGTAGCATGTATCAGAACTTCATTTTATGGTCGAATAATATTTCACTGTATGTATATACCACATTTTGTTTCTCTATTCATTGTTGGACACTTGACTTGCTTTCACCTTTTGGCAATGTGGAGTGTTTTGATGGCAATGAAATAGGAGTAAAGTAAGCCTAGAAGCCAATATTATTGGTTAGAATTTCACATTTGTGCTGCTGAATAGTAGAATATAAGATTATTTGAAAGGTAAATTGGCATCAGATTATGAAAGATCTTAGAATATACTGACCAAAAATCTGTTTTATTGGTGACTTGGAGCCATGGAAGTTTTAGGAAGGTCATGAATGGTTCACGTGGTGTCGAATAATTAGTTGCTGGTAGAGAATGTTGGAACCAAATTTGTAGTTAGATTTGGAAGCATGAAGATTAATGAAAATTTTTTCTCCAGATCATGCTAGTATGAGGTAACCCCCAAATTCTGATGTTCCTGGGAAAAATGCAAAGGAGACTGTACTGATTCCCCTTCCCCACTGCACATTTCCCCGTTGGAAATTTATTTTGCACCCTCATATTATTCAACCAAACTGGCTTCAAAGAACCAGTCAGTATTAAGGTCTATTAACAGATAATTAAATAAGATGCTGAATAACCACACATCACCAAAAACATTTGTATTTAGAAATTCCGATGATATAAATGAGCACTTCAAATGTAAGATCTTTTAGGAATCTGCTATGTTAGGATGACCAGAAGAGTGCAGAAAATTCCAGCTGCATGGCAGAGTAATGGAAATGGCGAATGATTCTGATTTATGACTGTGTTTATCCAATATGAATAAATAACTACTATTTATTATGCACTTAATTACTATGTGCCCGACACCATGTTAGTACTTTAAAATCCTTTAACATGACCCACAAGGTTGAGAATGGCCTGGTACCCTGCTGTTCCCCCAGCCCCCAAACTTCTGCTCATACCCTCTCCTCTGCACTAGGACGCTGGCCTCCCCTGGCTGTTCTTCAGGCCCTCCTGTCACAGAGCTGGCTTCTCTCAGGTCTTTGCTTAAATGTCACCTTCTCAAAATGCCCTCCCTGGCCACTTTATATAAAAGAGCAGCCTTCCCAGTTACTTTCTTTCTCAGCATAGTACTTCATTTTCCCTCCTAGAATTTATCATGGGATAGGTTATATATAATTTTTGTTTATTGCCTACATCTTTCACTAGAATGTAAGTCCTATGAGGTCAGGGATTTTTCTCTTCTGTTTGTTACTGTATCCCTACACCTTTCACTGTTCCTGGCATTCAATAACTATTTGTTCACTTTTTAAATGACTCACTTAAGCCTCATATGGCCCCTATTGGGTAGGCACTCTTAATTTTTCCTGTTTTATAAATGAAGAACTTGAATCCTAGGGTTACGATTCTTCATAGTTTCACAGTTAGTAAACCATGGAGCCAACATTAAAAGCCAGGGCACTCTGACTCCAGAGCCCATACTTTTAACCATGATACTCTTCTGACAATCCTATGCTTGGATGGTAGTAATTGTGGTAAAAATTTTTCCTTAAGAATCCAGACATTAAATATATATGCTTAAAGCTTTTCCTTGATGTTATTATATAATAATTTAAAATATGATAAATATTTCTATTTATAGTAGAAAGTGAACTGACTTCCCTTCCCTTCCTGCCTCCCCAAAAGAAGATTTCTTGTAGCACTTATAAAGGGTGATCTGGGAGAGTTAATTTGCTCACATGGGCCAAACATGTCCTCCTGCAGAGTGGGCTGCTTCCCAAAGAATTAGCCCCTCTCAAAATGAATTATTAACCCCAGCGTCTTGGCTAAATTCCCATTTGGATAGCCCAGGAACTGTTCAAAACTTGGAATCTATTGAAATTAGCCTGGCTTGAATACAGTCTCTGCATTAATTGTGATCTAATAGAGGTTTTCCAGGCATTTGTGCACGTATTATTCTAATTTGTATAAGCCCACTTTGTCTCTTGACACTTTTTTAGCTTCTCCTCTCATGCAATATGACCTAAGTTTCTTTACCAGTTGTTGTTGTTGTTTTTTAACTTTCCTGCATAAATAATTGTGGGCTTCTTTTTCCTTGGACTTGCAAGACCTTTTTTTCACTTGAATGACTAGTCTCCTGGTCAGTATGACAGCGTGTTACAGATACTAGCCACAGAAGCTCTCAAATCTCCAACTCTGTTATGCAAGTAGAGCTTTGGTTAGGACCATGGTTAGCTCAATGAACTTTTTCTACTTGTTCCTTTCAAGGTTCCTTTCCTTAAGAAACTTATTCTATTCTAGTAGGGGGCATATATTTTTCTGTTCTTTTTTTTTAAATTAAGTTTAAGGTCTCTGGCCTAGTAGTGAAAATATTTAGGACCACCATACTTATCCTAAAAGTATGGCTACTACTTTCTTGAGGCAATTTTGTTAAATGCTGTAGACCACTTATATGTATTAGTCATAAGAAGGCACTGTGATTACACATTCTGAAGGGCAAAGAGTTTAGTTAAACTACCAAAAATTTTTTTTTAGGTAAGACTAAAACAAGTACCTTAGTAATCATTATGCTGCATGGTTCTGATGGTGATTGTCGACTTAATGTAATTAATCACATCTCATCAAGATCACATGATTCTTTCATTCTAACAGTTGGTCTCCTGTCAAGTTATATAATCAAATCTTCAGTGTAATGGATTTTGATATAATGGGTAACTTCTGTAATGTTGTCGTGTCCTAAGCTTTCTCTTTAATTTATGTGAAGAAAAAGAAGGTTTCCTTTTTTAAAGACAAAAAAATTATTCTTGGGAAATAGTTGACCTCATAGTCTTTAAGCATAGGGGAAAGAATTGAGAGCTCAAAGCTTTAGTCTGTGCATTTAATTCTGTCTGGATCACAGACAAGTGAAAAGTAACTTATGTTTCCTGCATCCAATTCTTTACCTTCATAAAGTGAGATGAGACAATGGATATGAGCCATGTGCACTTAGAACTTCAGCGGCTAATATTAGAAAAATGCTTTGAAAATAACAGATGGAAAGAGCTATAAATGCAATTGCTAATGGATTTATGTATTCTATCTCTATCCTTCCAACCTATTTCTACCAGTTTTTCCAAAAAATTTTCCAGGGCTCCACCTGAAGTGTGACCTGATAGCACTGTAGCACATGTGCTTCCTGAGTTGGTTGAGTATTTCCAAAACGTATCTACACTTTCAACTCAAATATTTATCCACAAGGGTATTAAATCATGGAAAGTATTACTGTCTCAGTGTAGTAGTCATATACTTCACCTAGACTATTATTATAAGTTCTATGGGGCTTTCTACAGGTTTTTCCCCCCTATATCATAGTCACTGTGGGCCTGGAAATATATAATTCCTTATAGAAAAAAAAAAGTTCAGATTTTCAGTAGTGTTAAATTGACAGTGAGTATACTTTTAATCCATAACATGCAGATATTCTCCATCCCCTTGCCATTAGCCTCCTCCTCGTAGATAGTTCCAATTACCAGGCTGAGAAGGTAAATATTAAATAGGTTAATATTTTTCCTGCTTCCCTTGTATCCTTGAAATTAGACACTCATGTTTCAGTGTACAGTCAAATATTGAAAAATATTTTTTCATTCATTTGTTCATTTACCAAATACTTATTGTACTACTTCCTAGGCACTTTTCTGTAAGTGAACAAAACACAGAGTGAAAATCCAAGAGCTCATTAATGAATCTATCAGATGCTCCATTTGGCATTTCTTGTAAATGTCTAGATTTGTTCATGAAGAAATTAGAAAAGCATTAGTCCACTGAGGGTATTAATTGCTTTGCAGAAACCTTCTTTATCTTACAGAAAGACTCATTCTAACAAATAGTAAACTGCATTTTAATTAATTCAATTTTCAGTATTTCAGTTTGCTATGTAAAGTGGAGTCCAAGTTGAAGCTCACTTGCTGACAGATTTTGAATTGCATTCCCAGATGTCCAAGGAGTTAAAGAAAGTAATGTCTGCATAGAATGGTTCTAGATTCTATATCATCATTAGCATTCCAACCACTTAAAATATAAAATGAAGAATACGCTCAAGAGCTTAAAGAAGAGAAAAGAGAATATAATCAATGAAATATCAAAATACCGATATATATCTTCTACATTGCTCCAGACACCTGGCTTATTAAATATCCAGCACAGGACCTGGCACATAGCAGCTATCTATCAATATTTGTAGCGTTGTGCAAATATTGCTATGATAAAAAGCACATGGTATTTTTACTAGTACATTCCTAGACCATTTCAAAATTGCTTAGTTAGGTTAGAAAAAGATGAGGGCTTTATAAAGTAGTCAGTTATGCATTTCTCCCTGAATTTTCTGTTTGTGTTATACACTGTATGAAGATTTTATAAGTTCAAATACATGAACTGAGAAAATCCTTCCTTTAGCTTCTGCCAAATCAGACTTGATACTGACTAGATGCTGATAGCCAGCTGGGACTGTCCGAAGGAAGAGAGTTTGTCATATAGTTTTCTCCAGTGCCTAGATCTAATCCAAATCTTGATCTTATGTGGGAAATCAGGGTTGTGAGTTGGATGGTGATTTCTATACATACCTTTGGCTCCTTTGATATAATTTTTGGTTCATCTTGCTAAAAACTGTCCTTTCTTACCTTTCCTAAGAAAATGGCTTCATTTAGATAAAGCATAATCAATACTTTCTTGGTATATACATAAATACAGTTTCTCAGATTTACTTAAACCATTTTTTGCTAGAGCCTAAAGGCTTATTTCTTGTCATTTGGCAATCCTTAAGTGTTCTGCTAACTTCTTAGAGAATTACCCCACTTAGCTTATGTTGCATGAGGATATATTTCCAATTACTCAAATAGGAATATTTAAATATTTAAATAATGTATATGATTCAGTCAGTAACACATGAGTAGCCAAGATAATTTCAGACTTTATGGCTTTACTTTATATTACCTTATATCTTGTCTTAGATGAAAAACTTATTTTCTTATAGTCAACTGTTCAACTCACCTTGCTTTAAAACATCAGTGCTCTCTGTATTATGCTGCAGTGTGAAACAAGCTTTAAGCTCATTGACCAAGGATACAACATACCAGCTATCAGATGCTACTTGGCTCTGCTAATTGTACAGAAAAACCACAGGTGATACCTAAAATATTAAACAAGACCCAATAATCAGAATGGGTTTTCAACCAGTTAGAGCAGATATTGGTCATACTGGTCCATACCAGTTGAATTTGGCTCCATTAAATGTTTATGGAGACAACCATTTTCAGTGCTTTTAAAATGCTTCCAAAGAAACATTTTCATGTAAAAGATAAAATCATTTCTTCCTAAGAATGTAAAAATATATTACCAATCTCTAATAGAAAAATCAGGAGGAATAAGAGGTAACAGTAGTTTTCCATAAAACTTTACCAGTAAATAGATTGAAAGTATGTATGGCCAGGGAAATATCTTCACATATTTGCAGTTTGACTATGTCCCTCATTTCTCCTTTTTCTTTTGTTCAAGCTGATGAGCAGAAGCATACATAATAGAGAGCTAATTAGAAGACTACTTTCTTCAGAGTTCATTTGGCTACTCAAGCTAAGAGGAGCCCTTTGTTAATATTTTCTTATTTTCTCTCCAAATTAGGAAGAAAATAGCCACATATCAAAATCTAAGTAAGATGTAAACACATGTTGCCATATACTCCTATTGTTTTTGCCATGAAAACTTTAATTTTTTGTCAATATTGTCTTTCTTAGTCTATAAAGCTTCAAATTTATTTAGTCACTTAGCATAGCTTTCAATTATTGTGGCAGAAGGTTAAATGCTATCAAATTCTTTGATATTTTAATATTTAATTTTTATTTTGGATGATTGGATAATCAATAGATAAAGTAGATATCTGGAGCTATGAAAATACATACATAGATATATAATTTTGTTTAGTTACTCCATGGTTTAGACAGTTTTTATCTTACATTTAATTACCACAGAAACATTCATAGGTGTGATGGGGAGACCTTTTGAAGATGTCTCTACTTGCTGAGTTGATCTAAATACAAATTAGAGACTTAATGTGATCTTTTTTCATCTGCGTAGACACTATATTTAAAGTACTCACATATTCTAGAGCTTAGGTAAAATAGTAACAGGGCCCTGTACATGCACAAAGGCAGATAAATGTTGTGGCAGTACCTTGTTCTATCTCCATCTTGATTACGTTAACTTTCACTACACAGGCTGCTCTAAAACGGGAAGGAAAAACAAATTGATAAGATAAAACTGTGGGGAATTCCAAAACAAATACTGCTAACTGACCTTTTTTGAGGACCCAGTTAAGGGGTTTCTTCTGAAGGTATTAACTAGTTACTTTATTTACTAGTTCAATTCATAACTAAGATAAAAATATGAGTGATATCTTTGTCATACGCTGTCATATTTTGTGGACAGACTGGTAGATGGTCTTTCTTACATATTTTTAAAAATCTGATAAATTCCCAAACATTTTAAGAATATGGGGCTATAATTAAATGGGGGAAAAGAGGGGGAAAGTCAAGTTACTTGAGTCCCTTTTTTCAGGGTGTGTGTGTGTATATATATATATATATATATATATATATATACACACATAAAAACAAGCCTCAGATACCATATATATATGGTATCTGAGGCTTGTTTTTATGCAAAAAGAAGCTCTTATATATCAGAAGAAGAAAAAAATTTCCAAACTTTTGAACCAAATTCCTAATGCTGTTTTACCTCTTAGAATTTTTATTTTGCTGACCTTTAGAATGAAAGCATTAACTCTTATTTAGGAGTTGTGGTTTTCCTCATAGTCCCCCAAATGAAACATCTTCCATAATATAGTACAAGAAATGAACAGTTGCCTGTTAAATTTCTCTTTTTAACCACTACTGCCCATGTCAAGATGTCTTTAGTTTATAGCTACCTCCTCCTGGTTTTTATGACTTTTCAACTTATCATTAACCCCATTCTCTTATCCTGCTTTGAGATGAGCAAAGAAGATAATATCTACAACATTTCCATTGCTTGCTCTAGAGATAATAACCTTTCTGAAAACAGATAACCCTCAGTTTCTTTAAACAACCCCTTCCTCTTTAAATCCATGTTAGCTTTCTCTTGTCAAAGTAGACTTTCAATGAATTCCTAAGGTTAAGTCAGATAATATTATTTATAGCATAGTCCATGCAAATAAAACTGGACTAAACATTCTGGAATTGTTCATTACAGCTCGTAATCTTGGTTAATAATTCTTTAATATTTACCCCCAATTTTTTTCACTCAGACTTCTTTTCATGTTATTAAGAAATGTTGTAATAGAGTAATTACTAATCCTTGTTTCCTTCTAACTCAGCCTCATATGGCACTGTGTCTGGACCTATTAGGTAGAGTTGTTGTCATAAGATTAGATACAAGTATCTCAGTTGTCTAGACATTATATAATTCTTCTACCACATACTTGGGATCCTTGTTTTAAAACAATCCCTTAGCCTTTTTAACAAGAACAAATTAAATGTAATGAAAAGTCCCACACACCTGTTTCTTTTCCACGTTGCTTGGTGTCATCCCTTGGATTTACCAGTTTGTACTCAGTACTCTACATATAAAGTTTTTCTCTTGTTTTAAATAAGAGCTGATTTTTGCTGTTTCAAGTTCGATGTGAATAAGAGCTTAGTTTAATCTGCATCCTCACATTTACATTTTCATTTTTCTAATCAAGCTTTTATGTCAACTAACTTTCCTCTAATTTCAAAATAGTACTTTAGGATACAAAAAATTAATTTGTTTGCATTTCAAACTTAGTTGGTTCAACACACATTTAATGTATATTGCTTACATAAAAAGACTCAAAACTAGATTCTGGAAATAAGAGCTAGTCTCTGTGCTTAAGGAGCAGGTAATCTAATGGGGGAGGCAGATAAAGAATGAAGCATTTGCAATACAGAGGGACAAATGGGGAAAATATGGGTTGGAATGGGAACACATTGAAGGTGAGTGTTAATAAATAACTTATAGGATAAAACCTGACCATCGGTATCCATAATTCCTGGGTAGAAATAAGATGTTCCATAAGAAATGTACTTTGAGACTCCATGAGTGTGAAATTTCTTCTAGCTGGGGAAATTGGGAACATCTTAAAAGAGGAGGAGGCCACCTAAGTAAGCTTGGGTAAGCCACTTCACCTCAGTTGACCTTAGGCATAAAATGAGAAATTTGAATTAGATGACCTTTAATATCTTTTCTAGATCTAAAACTCTGAGTCTATGAGTTTTTCCTTTGCAGTTCACTGAAAAAATCTAAATAACCTAAACCTGTTTTGAAATCTATTTCAACAAATGATCCATAAAACAAATAAGCACAAAATTCAATTTTTGGGAAAAGTGGTCTGGCTGTAGAACTGAGTGGCCCCATAAAATATTTATTTGGTCATAGTGTAGAAACGTGAAATGACTGTTCAATGAGTCAAGCCTGTATTTGTAGCTTTTGGCTCATTTAGTAAGATCACCCATTAGCCATGTAGGCTGCATGTCATGCATGGCAAAGCAGCTCATGGGAGCATCCTAACAAATGTTAAATAAAAATTATCTTTTTCTAGCCTTAAGGGTATATTTCTGTTATTTTCAGAATAATACTGTGCTGAGTTTTAAAGGCCCAGTCAATAGAAAAATAATTGTATTTGCTATGATTAAAATTCTGAATCTTACCTGCAAAATCTTTTCTAAATATGTTTTCTCAATGCACGTAGGGAAGTTTAAAGGTAGAATAAGTACTGGTGGTATCTAAACATTATTTATTCCATCACACCTATCCATATAAACAGTCTCTTTTATATTAGAATATGTATATTTAACATTTTCCCTTGCAGATGTAAAAAGTGTTTCTCTTTAGTCCTAAGACACTATTTTTCCTTCTTAAAATTCCTTCTCAATTTTTCTGTTGTATCTATAACTTTTATGTCTTTTCTTTTCTTTTTTTTTCCTCGAACTTTTGGTTTGTTTTGTTTTGTTTTTTAGGAGGTACTGGGGATTGAACCTGGGACCTCATACATGGGAAGCAAGTGCTCAACCACTAAGCTACACCTGCTCCCTTAACTTTTTTTAAGTTGAAGTTTATCATGCATACATGAACATCCATAAACAATAAATGTATAGTATAGGTTGTGAACTTACAAAACAAACATGCTTGTCATCATACATTACCCCGCTACCAGCACCTTGCATTGTTGTGAAACAATTGTTACAAACTATGAGAGAACATTGTTAGAACATTACTACAAACATAGCCAGTATTTTACAGTTGGTGTATCTTCCCCTCACCTCACCCAGTTAATGACACCCTGTATTAGTATTATATACTTGTTATAGTTCATGAAAGAACGTTCTTATATTTGTCCTATTAACCACAGTCCATCTTCCACTACAGGATTCGTTGTGTTATACTGTCCCAAGCTTTTACAATCCGTTCAAAGTGTACACTGAATGGCTCTCATATTCATTACAGCGTTATGCTGACATCACCTCAGTCAATTTTAGAACATTTCATTACTCCAAAAGGAAAAATCTCATACCCATTTATACCCCCTATTGTTTTCCTTAGAATCAATGTAATATCTTTTTTGCCATTGCTGCAAAAATATTACAATATTACTGTTAACTATAATCCATAAATCTGTGTTATATAAAGAGATCATACAACTCAACAATAAAAAGACAAGCAACCCAATTGAAAAATGGGCCAAAGACTTGAATACATATTTCTCTAAAGAGGAAATACAAATGGCCAGAAAGCACATGAAAAAATGTTCAGGGCGGAAGCAGGTCCCAAGAGATGCTGGGCACCCTCTGTACCCCTTTAATGACCCATACTGAGGATGCACCTTCCTGGCATCCCTTTCAGCTCTCAAGCCACAAAATCCTACCATACCCAGAACCAGAGAGTTAATAAAGCCATTGGAGGATCCAAAAAAAAGCTCAACATCATTAGCTATGAGAGAAATGCAGATAAAAACTACCCTGAGATATTGTTTTTTCTATATCTTGATAATAATAAATTTAATAACTGGTCTTAAAATCTCTATATGATAATCCTCAGGCTCATTCCCTATTCTTTTAGCTTGTCTGCAGAATAGAGCTTGCGTTTCTCTTTGCTCTTCTTAATGAGGCCTTCCTACTGAGGCACTAAGTTTCATCCAAATATGTTAATCTCTTCGGATCTGACTATTATTAAAATCTCTCAAACGTTTTCGGGATATTAAGGGATGTTTATTATAGTTCAGTCTGTTTACTTCCACGTAAAGACAAATGGAAATGAATCTTCTTGAAATAGCCACATTTTCTTCCTCTCAAATATACATCTGGCATTGTAAAAATCAGCTACTAATTTGAATCTGAAATCTGCGTTTCCATGACACCAAACATCTGGATGGAAAGTGAAAAATTCAGTGGATGTTTTCAAAATATTCAAATATTGTGTGGATAAAACAGTTAAATCACTGTCTGAAGCTTTCCATTTTTATCTGTGTATTTATGCCATCATATATGTGGCACAAACAGCCTTTCTATCAGAAAACAGTATCGCTTTCAGAACTGTGCTAAATGCTGTAGAGAGTTCAAGGTTAAGTAAGTCTTGAACTTTGCCCTCAAATAATTTTCTGTCCAACGAGGAACATAACGCAAATGTACATACATAAAAAAGACTCTGTGTAATGAATGAAAACACAAGAGGCGGAGAGACAGTATACTGTGGAAGTTTGAAGAAAAGCAACTACTTCTAGGTTGGGAAGGTTTCCCACAGGATCCCATGTCTGAACTGCCTGTGAGAGATGAGTCTGGCCTGGATATGCCAAAATCATGGAAATGGAAAAGAATGTTGTGACCATACTCATTTGAAATATATTTTCCTTCAGCAGCTAGATAATGGAATTTTACTGAAGTAAAATAATTAGCCAAATGACTGCAGTAGTTCTCGTGTCATTACATGTTATCACGTCCTCTGATTTCTATAAAGTTTTGAGTCTGTGTGTTTCCTTTCAAAATTTTTTTTTAAAACTATTGCATGTAAATTGTGTTTGTTTGTTTAATAAGAGATGTTGTGGGTTTACAGAAAATCATTCCTAAGTGTGCTTCTTAGATATTTTGATTAGGAAATTTATATTCATCTCCCATAAGAATTTCAACTTTGCATCAAAAAATATGCTAAAATTTATACTCTTTTTATAACCATTTTAAGAAGCACTATCAAAAATCTACCTCAGATTTTGCTTTTTTAGTTTAGATAAAAAATTTTCACAGTTCCATATACATTGCGTGCTTAACCCTCTATCTTCCAAGCTATGTGATTTTTCAGTCTGTTGAACCACAGTTCTGAGAACACAAATCCCCAAGGTGTTCCTACATTTGACCAGATGTAGGAATAGACTAAAGCAGAATGATGTCCTTTTTCTTCTTTTCCTCCTTCGTTCTTCTCCTCCCCTTCCTCCTCATCCTTCTTGTTCTTTTCTTTCTTTTTTTTTAAACAATAAATAATTATTTTTAACGGGAGGGAGAAAGGGAGTAACACTGAGGAAATTCCAGACAATCTGAATTGTGCCATGTGTATTAGTCAATACTAATTTATTGGCTCAAGTGATTGGTTCAGGGTGCCTGGTTTTTGGTAAAGCTGGATCCAGGTGCAGAAATGATGTCAGGAATCTATGCTCTGTACCTATTGGCTCTTCCTTTGTATGCATGGACTCATTCTCAGTCAGGCTCTCCATTTGATGGCAACAATGGCCATCAGTAACACAAGGCACACACATTCTACTGACTTAGTAACTGCAGTGAAAAGAGGACACCTTTGCCTGGCATTCCCATGACTGACACCCATTAATCTAACTTGGCTTCCATGTTCAAAACAGCCAGCATGATTTACTACATTGACTGGCTAGACCTGAGTCACTTGACCCACCCCTAAGACATCCCTAAAGTAAAATCAGGGCACAGTTACCAAAAGAAAGAAGAAAAAGTGCTTCAGTGAAAACCTCTAATGTTAAAATGGAAAGGTCCTCTAATCAATTCCAAGAATGCACTACTACCTTTTCAGATAACATGGCCTACCTAAGCATTATGGACCTTGGTTTCCTTATCTATGTAAATCAGGTCCAAGGCCAAGGTTGAGTCTAAAGACCGTTCAACTCTAATATTTGTGGTTCTAAAAGAAAAGAAAACAAAACAATAATAATATTTGTGGTTCTGATCCCAAGAGCTAGAGGCAAGGATAAGACACCCCAAAATACAGAGATTTTACTACAGTAACAAGAAACAAGAGATACATCATGTTTCATGCAGAAGTGCTTCAGATAGAAACAAGTTAGCTTGGCAGTGGAATAGTGAGTGGTTTCTACTGCGTCATGACATAGTGGTTAAAAGCTCAGACCACCTGAGAAATGTATGTAAGTTTGTCTGTATGTGAGTCAGAGAAAGTCAGAATGATTCAGAATTAACCATCATAGACTTTGTTATCATGATCTCTATAGAATATTTTATATCCTAATCATAAATCTTGTTTTAAAAAAATGCCTGAAATTATTTAGACAGATTCTGATGGTTATCAAGCTTAACCTCATTTTACCAATATAGTCATAGACAAGGTGACAGAACTATTGACAAAGTTTGAATAAGACCTTTTTTTTTTTCATTCTTTCCACAAATATTTAGAGACACTGAAACAGAGTGGGGGAAAATACAAAAGTTAAAAAAAAACACAGAGGCTTTATCTTCAGGAAGTTTATACTTAATAGATATTTACATAAAACAGGACAAATAAAATTACAACTACCAAGGAAATTATTATTTAGTTTAGAATACTATCCCCAACTATGAGGATGGGATGAGTTTAAAATACCTTTATTGTTTTTATTTTCAGAGTTCATGAGAAGTATACATTCTACTCATTGCATAAGAATAAGCAATGGCATTAATGACCATTGGATAAATTTGACATTCCAAAAAGATACAGTTACCTGTTTAGGGGGTTAAGTCCTCAGCATACCTACTTGTACTCTTGTTCAGGAAACATGGTCCTAGCGGGATAGGCAATGTCTGCTCAACCCAGTTTCATGCCCACCTTTGGGAAATTGCCTAGATTGTTTCATATGAGTGGCATCATCAAAATTAAGGTACCCTGGATTAACTCTATGGCATATATGGTATCTTGTGGGGGAGCATGGAAAAGGAAGTGGTCATCATAATGACCAATGTTCAAATATCGTTCAAACTAAGATCCTGCCCAACAAATTACTTGACCATTTGTCTTAATGGTTGTAGTAGTAAAGTAACAAATTGAACATTGTTCAAAATGCACAGTGCTCATCTAGACTAGCAAGTGAGTCAAAGTCATAGAGTAGGAAGGTAATGTGAGAAACAAGATTAATCCTAGAAAGGATCTGCTCTTAAGAATATTCAGTGAAAAGGGTGTGAAGAAATAGGAACACTCATTCATTGCTGGTGGGAATGTAAAATCGTGCAGCTGCTGTGGAAGACAATTTGGTAGTTCCTCAGTAAACTAGGTATAAAATTACCATATGACCTGGCAATCTCACTACTAGGTGTATACCTATTGAAAGCAGGAACTTGAACAGATGTTTGCACACCGATGTTCATAGTGGTATTATCCATAACTGCCAAAAGATGAGTGCAGCCCAAGTATCCCTCAGTAGATGAATGGATAAACAAAATGTGGTATATACATGCAATAGACTGCTCTTCAGCATTAAAAAAGAATGAAGTTCTGATTTATACAACAACATGGATGAACCTTCAAGACGTCATGTTGAGCAAAATAAACCAGACAGAAAAGGACAACTCACTGATGAGAAACAATTAGAATAAGCAAACTCATAGAGTCAGATACTAGAATTTAGGTTATAAAGGGCTGGGCTGGAGCTAGGAAATGAGGAGTTAAATTTTTAAATTGTACAGAGTTTCTATGAGGTTGATTGTAAAGCTTTGGTAGTAGATGGTAGTGATGGTAGCACAACTTTGTGAATATAATTAACAGCACTGAATTAAATATGTGAACATGATTAACAAAGGAAATTTTAGGTCATATATATGTTACTAGAATAAAAATTTAAAGAAAAAACATAGGACTGTAAAGCACAATGAATGCTATTATAAACAATGGACTGTAGTTAATAGTACAATCATAAAAACATGCTTTCATGAATTATAGCAAAGGTACCTCACTAAGACAAGGTATTAATAATAGGGCGGTATATGGGGACTCTGTATTTTATATATTTTATGCATAATATTTCTGTGAACCTATGATTTCTCTAACCAAAAAAGAAAAATTAAAAATACAGTGAGTCACTACAGTACAGGAGAATATTTAATTTTATGAAAATGTTAAATCACTATTGTTTTTAAAAATATGGAACATATACATAACTTATAATAGCAATAAATTAATTAGATTTTAAATTTTTGAATTTAAAATGTAGTTTGAAACAGAACACAAGTGGATAATATAGGAGTGTATAGAAACAAAAAGTAAAATTATCCACCCCCATGCCTTCAAATGGCATGAACCATTATTCACTGTTTATTTTTCCAGATGTTTTTCTTGCACTACAAGCATAGATAAGTGTATTTTAAACTTTCTTTCTCTTTCTTTCTTTTTAAAAAAAATGGGTACTAGAGTTCTGCAATTTGCTTTTTTCACTCAACACTATGTGAAAACAACCTTTTCATGTGAACATCATATCTTATTTAGCTGTTACCCAGTTGATAGACATTTAGTCATTTCCAAATTTTTAGTCTTCCAAATACTATCTTTTCATTTATTATGTACTTCTAACTCATGAGGTTATAGTATGTATCACTTGAAGTATCTTAAAACCTCATTATAAATCCTTTCAACAGAAAATAAAATTCCTGATAAATCAGTTTAATTTTTTAAAATTTATTCAATTTTAGATATCATTGGGGAGGAGTTAAGCTTGAGAGATTATCATACTTCTATTCTACTGATGTATTCTAAGGATATTGTAGCTCTGTTTCCATGTATTTGATAAAACAGGTTAACCCCACAAGGGAGAAAACAAAAAACAAAAAAAAGGCCTAACTAAGGTCGATATCTTGAATAAAGATAATATCGTACTTTCAAATAGAAGAAAGGCAATTAAAAATACTTTCTATCTACATTGTCATGAGCCATATATATAATTAATTTTTTGGGCAGTTGTCAGTGGATATTCAAAGTAAGAGATGCTTTATGATTCAGTTCTTCTATTCATCTTGCCACAGTGGCTTTAGAATCACTTCAGCATGTGAAAAACTTTGACTATCCTGGTTCTTTCTTGATGAAGGGAATCATCATCATTGCTATTATGTTACAATGCATGTTCTTATGAGTAAGTTGAGCCACCTCTGGGCCACTGGACCAGAGTGGGTTGGCCTCCAAGGGTGAACAGACTAAACTATAGCTTTAGTCCAAGAATATGGAAACTGACAACAAATTATTGCTTGTGGTCTACTTCCAGTTTTCAAGTGCAAACATACTAACGTTTATTTTAAATTTGAGCCTGTCAGACATTTAGTAATATACATCAAAGAAGAAGTGAAGGCTTCCCATGTTTATTATTTCAATATGATGTCTGTTCTAATAAAGTAGAAGAATGCTTATGAGAGACTATGTAGTAGAAATACTCTAGTTCCACAGTTTGGCCTTAAATATATACATATATTTGTAAATTAATCCAAAACACATTGCCATGGTTCCAATTCCTCTGAAAGCTGATTGTTTTCCATCCCTTTTTTAATTTTAGAAATATAGTGGCTCACTGCCAGAATCACTCTCAGATTAACAGTCCACTCCATGTATAAAAGGGGCATAGAATCACGAATGTTCAAAAACCACAGAATGTTACTTAAGTAAGTTAAAGTTATTATGGTCTTCCCTATTAATTAAAAAAAAAGCCATCTGTGCAAGGTGAATTTTGGTAAGATCCCAATTTTTTTAATGATTGTGTAGTGAATTTGCGACTGCTTTCAGAGTGAAAGTATAGCTCAGGGATTCCCATGATAAAATGCACTGTTTATATAATTCTGTGGTCCTTTGATTAAGTTTCTAATAAAACACTGGA